>NW_026947499.1:37781077-43213577 GCF_034190915.1 Cavia porcellus | reverse complement strand
CATTACATAATGACTGCATTCCTTATAGGGAGTTAATACTTGTGCATAACACATCTTAATTCTTCTTTTGTCTACCTCTCCTCCTAATCTTCGCACCTCCTTCCCTCTCTTGATCCATTTTTCATCTGAGAAAGATTTACCTTCTACTTCCTGTTACCTTTTATTTTGCTCTTCATTTTTATTTTAGGTTTCCCATATAATTGAAAACATTCAATAATTAAGATTGTTTTCTGATTTATTTCATTTAAAATTAGAGTCTCAAAGGGCATTCATACTGCTACAAATGACTGAAGATTATCTTTCTTTATGACAAAGTAATATTCTGTTGTAAAAAAAACACATTTTTTTATCCATTGATCTGTTGGAGAACATGTAGACTGATTCCAAGATTTAACTATTATTAATTGTGCTTCTATAAACATAGATAAGCATGTATAACTAACATGATGTCTTCAACTGTGTGGGGAAGATACAAACAAGGGAATGGCTAAATTGAACAGCATTTTAGGTTTTTTGAGGAATATCCATACCTATTTCCACAGTGGTTGTAATACTTTACAGTCCCATCAACAGTGTAGAAGTGTTTCTTTTTCCCTGCAGCCTCACCAGCACTTGATTTCTTGATGATCACAATTCTTTCTAGGATAAGACAGAATCTCAATGTTGTTTTAATTTTGAATTTCTCTAAAGGTCAGAGATGTTGAACATTTATGCATGTATTTATTGGCCATTTATGCTTCTTTTTATAAATATCTATTCATTCCACTTGCCCATTTTTGATTGAGTCTTTTATTTTGGGTGGCCTGATTTTTGTGTTCTTTATATATTCTAGATACTAATCTTCTGAGAAATAGCTGGAAAAAAAATTCCCATTCTGTAAGTTGTGTCTTCACAACTTTGTAACTCACAGAATGTCTTCACTGTTGTGTCTTCACTGTTGGTAGTTTCTTTTGCTGCACAAAACCTTCTTAACTTGATACGATCTCATTTGTTGATTATTGGTACTGTTTCCTCTGCAACTGAAGCTCTGTTCAGAATGTTCTTGCCTATGCCTATGACTTAAACAGTTCTACCTATTTTATTTTCCAACATATTAAGTGTTTCTGTTTTGTCATTTAGATCTTTATTCATTTTGATTTTAGTATAGTATGTGATGAGATTATGGGTCTAGATTTAAGCTGCTACATGTGGATATCTAATTTTTCCAGTATCATTTATTAAAGAGACTATCTTTCTTCCAGTTTATGTTTTTGGACCCACTGTCAAAGATCAGATGCCTCCAAACACATTTTTGTACGCAATAGCACTTCCTCATTGGACAACGGCCACAGGGAAGCCAGGCTTTCTAAGGAAAGTTTACGCAGTAGAATCAGACTATAAAAGAGCCCAATTCTAGGTTTTTGAGTTACCAAACATAAACTGATGTGAAAAAGTATTTGCTCCACTAAGTTTTGTTTTTCACTCACAAGATGCCAAAGAATATGGCCTACAGGAGAAGGAAAAGTCAAATAAGAGAACAAGTAAAGGAGCTTTTCCTGTGTTCTCTAACATACGTCCTGTGTGTTATTCATGATAGAAGGAAAACACAGCTCTCCAGAACCCTCAGGTCCGCAACACTTATAAGAATTTGGTCATGGATCAGAGATATTCCAAGATGTAGGCTGAGCAGAAAGAAGGAAGTGCAGAAAGACTCGGACTTTCTCCAACAACATTTGAGAAGAACCTCCTGTTCTGGGCTCTCTAAGATCAAAAGTAGGGAAATAGCCTGTAATTGGAATCACGTGTTCTCCTCAGCTTCAGAGTAACCATATGCATGAGTAACATTCAGTCAGATTCATAGCTTAGCTATTGTCTCAACTACAGCTTAAGAACAGAAGGGAAAGAAGACATGTGGGTGATCTGAGGGTTGCAGATCTTTAAGCCCATTATCTGCCTTGAGCTTCAGCCCACCCTACCACCCACTCCTCTGTGTTAGGTTAAAATATAACAGTAAGCCTGCAATTATATTTTATTAGTGAGGAAATGGTGGTGAGTCAAAAAGCCAGCTCACAAATGTACTGGGCACCTCTGGTTATGCAAGTAAGAGGGTCACATTTGAGTCTTAATCAAGAAACTCCACTTCAGGTCCATGTAGTTGGGTCTGCTGGCCATCCAGGGCTGAGCTTCCCCAAGTCTGTGAGCAGCTCTTGGCCCTGGCTGGTATTAAAGCATTGAACATGAGAAATGTGACATCAAGCAGTGGCCAAGATCTAATCTGATGAGAGGAGACGTTGAGACCTGGAGAGATCTTAGAGTCAGGACATAAAGGCATCATAGGTAAATAAACCCAGAATAAAGAAGAAAATGAGCACCTCTGTGGCATGAGGATGGATGGTCCATATTTCCATGCTGGCCAGGAACTAAACTGGGTATCAGGAGCCACTGTTGTAGCCAGATGTGATCTGAGATTACACTTAGCACCCTAGTATATCCAGATGCTATGTATGCTCCCAAAATCAATTGACTATGATTTTAACCTTGGACAGAAAAAAGCAGAAAAGAGATTTATTTGCACTTTATTTTTAAAAGATACATAGCTACATTTTGGGAGGCATAAAAATTTACCTCTGTTCAAATATCCCTTCTGCCACTTAAATATGTGACTTTGGGCCCCTTTGTTGTCCTCTTTTGTTTAGTTTCCCTATCCTCTCTCTCTCTCTCTCTCTCTCTCTCTCTCTCTCTCTCTCTCTCTCTCTCTCTCTCTCTCTCTCTTTCCTCTTTTTCTCCCTCCCACCATCTCTGCATGTTTCTTTTGCAGGACCAAGGCCTTGTATAGTCTAGGCAAGTATTCTATCACTGAGCTATATCCACAGCCCTTTTAAGAAGTTTTTCTCACTAATCACACAGTTTTCACTAATGACACAGGGTGACCTTGAATTTGAAATCCTTTTGTCTCAACCTCCCAGATACCTGGGATTATAGGCATGCACCACCAAACCCAGCTCTCTTACTTGGCTTCTTTATACATACATGATATTCTAGGCAAAGTGATGCCACCCTAACTGGCCTTGAAAATATGTGGACATGAGGAGAGGCCTTGCTTCAACACTACAATTAAGAATTCAGGTTGCTAAATGTCTTATTATTGTTACTGATGCACCAAAGGATTCACTCACTCACGTGCTGGCAGCATCCTGCTGAGAAGCATGGGCAGTAACCAAAAGTCTCTTGAAGGACAACTGTAGAATTACTTCTCACCAGCCCTGCCTCTCTTATGGGGCACAAACAGCCTTCACTCCCTGCCTGGCCAGTGGAAGATCTGAGGCTGAGTTGATACCAACCTCAGAAGTCTACCACTGGCCATGCCCCCATCCACTCACAGAACTCTCCAGCCTCCAAAGTAATTTTATCATCTATTCTCTCGTTTACTCTCTACAGCCACTCTGCAACATAGGAAAAATTATTCCCCTTTTTAGTCATTTTATTTTATCTCCTTGTACTGATACATAATGGTATATATTTATGGGGTACAATGTGCTGTTTTGCTACATGTGTATACTGCATAATGATAAAAAGAGGATAATAACTATACCCATAATTTTACATCTTTATCATTTCTTTGTTGTGAGAATATTCAAAATTCATCAGAATTTGAAACTTCCCCTTCTATCCCTATTCTATTACCCCTTTTTTTTTAAAAGGAGAAAGTGGAGCACAGAGAGGATATTCCACAGACAGATCTGAGACTCAAGTTCAGATTATCTCCTATCAAATGTGAGTCCCTTTTGGTGCCTTGCATTGAGAATTAGGACTGATGCACAGACTTCTCTCATCAATCAGCCTTGGTCTATAATGATCCTCAAGAAATAACCAGGGCACAATGTTGCCCTTTTCCTGCATGAGGAACCTTCCTTTTCCTATCTGAGATCCTTGGATGCAGAAATAGTGAAGGGGCCTCCTTAACATCCTGCAGAACTTTTATGTATTCACAGGACTACCTGGCTCTTATCTGAAGTAAAGGAAAAGCGCCCTGAAGCCCCATCCCCTTTCTCCTAGGCCCCATTCATCTCACCTGAGGACCTGAGGATGGACACCACCACTCACTGCTGCTCACATTTAATCCTCCTCCTGACCTCCCTATCTCCTCAGCCTTGGACCCAACAACTGGCCTGGTCCTATTGATTCCTTCTCATGAACATATCTGAAATTTCTCAGCCTCCATCCTTGCACACTGTTCTGTCCCCCTTTCCCAGTCCTACATATGGCACTATGATCTTTCTGGAGCTTCATCCAGAAGTAAAGGGACTTAGAAATCCACCATTCCTCAACTCCTAGGAGAAGCTTGGAGATGATCACAATGATGAAGAGAAACTTCCATGAGGGTGCCTTATGAGTTGTACTTGGAGGAAGAATTGCTGTGTTCTCAGAATCCAGCCAGATGTTGGGCTCCAAGGACACTCACTGGTTACTAGGTAAACACATAACAGGGGCTAGAATTTATGACATGAGAAAGTACTTCAATGAAAAAAATGAAATATATGTGATCTAGAAATTATACTTCTGGAGATGATACATAGATAGATAGATAGATAGATAGATAGATAGATAGATAGATAAAATAGGAAAGGAAAGGAAAGGAAGGGAAGGGAAGGGAAGGGAAGGGAAGGGAAGGGAGGGGTGGGGGAGGGAAGGGAAGGGAGGGGAGGGGAATGGAAGGGGAGGGGAGGGGAAGGGAAGGGAAGGAAAATGAAAAGAGGAATATGTAGAAGAGCTATGTATACTTCCATGGTCACTAGAGCAATATTCACAACAATCAAGAAATGGAAACAATCTAAGTGTCCATCAACGGAGGAATGAATATAGAAAATATGGTACATAGACACAAAGGGGTATTATTACGTCATAAAAATCAATGAAACCTTGTCATATGCAGCAACATGGACAGAATTCAGATGATTGTGTTAAATTAAATAAGCTAGGAACAGAAAGATAAATACCATATGACTTCACAGAAGTATAGAACCTGAAAAATGTGGAATCTGAAGTGGAGAGTAGAATGGTGATTACCAAAGACTGGGAAGAGTAGGATAGGAAAAAAGGATTGGAAGAGATTGATTAATGGGTACTAAGTTCTAGAAAGACAGGAGTAAGAAGTTCTAAGGTACTTCTGCACACTACGGTGCCTATTATGTAATGTACCTTTCAAAAACCTAGAAGAAAGAATTTAAATGGTAATAAGTGTTTGAGGAAGTAGATACATTTAATATTACTTAAATATTATACCATATGTCTATTGAAACACTGCATGTTATTCTATTAATATGTACAATTTTTATTTCTAATGTAATAGTTCAAAATAAATTTAATTTAAAATTAAGGACATTTTAAGATACTGTATTTTACAAACATTAAAAGTGTTAAAAGTGTAAAACAATACCTTTAGCTGGAATTATCTGAACAATACATTTAACATGGAATTGGAAAGACCTGTGGAAATCATCTGGTCCAATTCCTCACTTTAGGGAGTAGGATGAGAAAGGAAGGCCAAACCAGTGAGCCAGACTATGGGGACTCAAACTCTCTACTCTGTATAATACTTTCTAGAGTCTTTTTCCATTTATTCTTTGCTTTTTAAATTTTATTTAAGGAGAAAAAAATGAAAAAGGGTACAAGTTATACAGAATTTCAGAAAAAATAAACAGGAAATCACTAGTTAATAGATTACATATTGTTATCTTAGAAATAGTTGTTCAAGTTATAAAATTAAAGCATATACAGTGGACTTTCAAACAGTGAGACTGCAAACAGTTCTGTTCAATGATGCAACAAAACTCAGTACTATGGTTATCTATCTTATACACTTAAATATACATGCAGTTATATCCTTTAGAGCACTTTCTTTTCCTTTCTTTTGTACAATAATTACACATTTTGGGTTTTATTACTCCCACAGTTCTTATTACACTTTTTTGAAGAGAGTAAAACCAAATGTGACATAACAGAACAGAGTCAGTCAAATCAAAAGGATGGACATAATAGATAATGTAAAAACAAAATACAAGGTGATCAACAATGGTTACCATACTGCCTCTTGCTATCTTAAAAAGAATTGCCTATATCATCTGTTATAATAAAATTGAACAAAACACTAAAGAATAAAACCAAAACATTGGAGACATTACAGGACTTTAAAAGAAGACAATAGTCAACCAGAACGGGCGTCATAATGAATCTTACTGTCTTCACAGTTGTTGCCTATACTTTCAAACTTGGTACTATCAAGCAAAGCAGAGTAGGGGAAAATCAGTCAAAACAAGATGGTGAGGGCTATACAAGGTTTCAAATCAAGTTAATAGGAAATCAAAGTGGCTTACTATAATATATCCTACTATTTTTTATTTATTTTCCCTTAATTAAAAAGATAAAAATAAAAAAGTAAATAATTTAAAAAGGAGAATGAGATATAAGAGGGCATAACAACAAAACAGTGCAAGTCAAAACATAACCACTTAAGCAAAATAGTGTTTCACCACAAGATATCCTGACATAAGAGTAGTTACTGTAGTGTCTCTTTCCTTCTTTGAGTATAACTTCGTATACTGTAGCACCAAACATATCAAGACAATGTAAAACCATTCAAGAGAATGACAGTATTACAGGGTATTTAGAACCAACTATCAGAAAATGAACAATGGTTTCTGTATAATCTCCTTGTCCATAAAAGTTTTTGTTTATATTATCACATATAATAAAATCCAATAAGATACAACATGTTAAGACCGATGGAGACAGAAAAACAAAAGCTTGATGGGACCTCAAAACAAGATGATATTAAATCAGCACTAGCTATTATGATGTCTTGTTTTCTCCAAAATAGTTGTTCCTACCATCCAACCTTCTCTGCCTCATTTCTGTTGAGCTCTTTTTATGTTGTTAGTTGTCAGTTTGTTTTCTTCACTTTGCTTTCTGCTCCATTCATTGTGGCCTGTCTGCCACTGTTTCTGGAATCTTGGTATTTTTCTGTTTTAGAATATTCTGCAGTATTCTCTGTAGAATTCAATTGGTGGTTGCAATTTCCCCCAGTTCCTCTTTATCCTGGAAGCACCTTGTTTTTCCATCAACTTCTAGGGACAGTTGTGCAGGATATATCAATCTTGGCTGGAGGTTATTATCTTTCAAAGCTTGAATTATTTCCCCCCACACTCTTCGTGATTTGATGGTTTGTGCCGAGAAGTCTGCTGTAATTCTTATGGGTGTTCCCTTGTAAGTGATCTGTTTCTTGTCTCTGACGACTTTTAATATTCTGTTCTTATACTGGATTTCTGGAATTTTGATTATTATATGCCTGGGTGTAGCTCTGTTTGGGTTGTAGGTGGCAGGGGCCCTGTATGCCTCATACATCTGAGTATCTTTAACTTTTGCTAAATTAGGGAAATTCTCCTGGATTATTTCTGTGAATAGCTTTTGTAGTTCATTTGTTTGTGTCCCTACTTTTTCTTTTATGTTCTTAATTCTTAAGTTATAGATCCTCTTATCATCTTCCAGCTTTTGTATTATTGCTGTTTGTTTTCTTGTTATTTTTAAAAAGTTTTTCATTTCATGCTCCCACATTACAAATCTGCCCTCCAGTTCAGACAATCTATCCTTAATTTTTTTCAAGCTGTTATGCCAGCTTTTGATAGAGTTTTTAGTTTCCTGGTAATCTCTTTGAACCTGCTTCACATATTCTATGTTTTCTCTATTTTCTCCATCAAACATTCTCCCCTTTTTTTCTGTTCTTCCATTCCACCATATGTTTTTTCTTGGGTGGTGCTTAGCATTTCTCTAACTATTCTACTTATATTTTGCTTTATTTTGTTAAATACTTCACTTTTGAACTCATCTATGAGGCTCAGGAGATACCACTTTTATGTCTATTGGTGCTGTGTCTGATATTGCATGTTTTCTGTCCTCCTTTGCATTTACCTTTCCTGGACCAGTGTTCTCAGGATTGGGGACTGAGGACCCTTTCTTGTTGCTCCCTCTTCCCATACTTTTTGTTCCTTCCATACAAGCGTATATAGGAGGCCCAGTTTTTTCTTTGTCAGTTACAGTTTGTTTGAATCTGCTGGCTAGGTGTTCCCACCCACTGCAGTGCACTAGGGAGACACAGACCTGGGCAGCCTCTGCTGGGCCCACCCCTCCAGGTCAACCTACTGAAGGCTTCACTGCTAGGGTGCACTGCCATGCACTGGGACCTGGTTTGGGCTAGCCTACTGGATCTTAGTCAGTGGCGTCACCCAGGCCAAGTGCTCTGCACCAATCCCACTTGAGAGGGGAATATGCAACTAAAGTCACTGCAGCATCCTGTTCCAGCTAGTCTGCCTGGTCCCAGAATGTCCTTTGCTGAAGCCTCCTACTCTATGGAAAGGTCTCCATTCCTCTCACTCACCACAGGTCGATGCAGGGCTCCCCGCCTGTCCCGCTCTCGACTCCGTTCGTTGATTCCCGCTCTCAGAGCTTTCACGCGTCTCTCACCCTGCCGTGCCGATTTGGATGTAGCAGTGGCAGCAGGAAATTCAAATCATGGCTTACAGTGGCACGGGTTCCAGCTTCCACGCTGAGATTTTATCTGTTCCTGTTATAGCACTGGGATTGCATTTCCATTTGGTTTCTCTCAGCTTAGTTTGGTCCTGGGTCGGCAGGGTATATCTCCCCTTGGTTAGGACTCCTCGCACCGCACCATTCCTGGATTCTAAGATGGCTAACTCAGAGAGCCTCTGTAGCTGCTGTTATCTATCCTCCATGTTCTCCTGGAAGTCTTTTTATTCTTCTAGTTAATGTTTTCAAGCTCTTACATACTCTCCTCTGCCATCTCCTCCTCCAGGAAGCCTTCCCTGAGTTCTATACTGGATTATATACCTACTGCTTTGTTTTGCCCCAAAAGTTTGCTAAGGTTCTCCCAACATGAAACATATTCAAAAGAATCCATTGTAATTTATCTTCTTTGCTGAGTTACAGATTCCCAGTGTTGGTGAACCTGACACACTGGGACACATCATCCTTTGCTTAGAAGTAGAAAGCTGATCTGTGTATTGTAGAGTATTTAGGGCTCACCCTATCCTCTATCCACTAGATGCTAGTAGTGCCCCCTGAAAATTATGATAATTGAAACTATCTCCAGACATTGCTAAATATTCTCAAGTGAAAGGGGTTGCCCTCAGTTAAGAACTGCTGGTCTACATGGCTAGGTCTGTAAGAGAAGATACAGTAGCTTCTTGTTCATTACATTTCTATTATGCACTACAAATCATGGAAAGAATGTTAAGTATATAATAAACTGAATCCATAATTATGAAAATACACATTCTGTTCGTGTTTTTGTATGTGTATGTGTGTACATACACACACACACACACACACACACACACACACACGCCACCACCACAGTGTAATTACCAAAATACTTAGTCAAAGGATACAAGAGGTTTGTTCTTTTGGACTATTTTCAAAATTTATCTGTGTTTAAATTGCATTGTTAAAACAAATTTTAAAAAATTTGGTGCTGATCAGAATTTAACAACCCTTTGTATTAGGATTAGTGAGTGAAATGTGTGTGTGTGTGTGTGTGTGTGTGTGTGTGTGTCTGAGTGTTTATGTATGTATGCATTTCTGTGTGTGCATTCATCTCATCTGCTGATAAACAGTTCCTTTTCAAATAATATTCACTTGGGGAAGAAAATGTATTTTCAAGGAAATAAGAAAACCCTTTCTCCATTTCATTCCATTTCATAAAAGACACATTACCAGGTCATTAAAGCACCATTATATGTTGTGCTTCTAATGTACTGGTCTTTACTTGGAAGCACATGACATTCACAAGCAAGAATTTTTATTGCCAGATGAACAGATCAGGAAGTAAGATATTGTGAAATGTGCTATTAGGCAGCAGATAAGTAATTAAGTGACAAGCAAAATACATTATTCGGCATTTCAAAATATTTCCACTTCATCACCAGTTCATTAAAATCCTGCCTCCTCCCTCATGCCCACTAGGAATTTACAGCAAGACTATTTACCAAAAATAAATATATAATAAAATCATCAAGATAAATGAATTGTGATTAAGTCATACAATTGTTTATAGCACTTTTCCACAAGCCCAGACACACATGTGAAATTAGAAATTGTTGCTGGGAGTCTGAACAATGACTGCTCTTGCCAGCATGAAGGTGGCAATGAAATTCTGGTTGTATTATTATTCCCCACAAAGGGAACCGAGGAGCCACAGATGGTGCCATAAAGGCAGTAGTCAACATCCAAATTGAGATGAGTCTACATCTTTAAAGGGGCTCTCTGCATTGATTTTACCCTATGACTAATTACTATACTCAATAACAATTTCTCCTTAGAAAGACAATCAGCAAGTTACCTGATAACTTCTGTTTAGTTGACATTCCTAAAACCACTTGTTTGTTTAAGTAAGGCCTTCTATGTGGTTAGTACTATACTAACTATAAAGATCCAGGAAGTGTTGATCATAGAGCTTGCTAATCTCCTGAGCATCTGCAATAGCAGGCACAAAGTTAGCATCCACTGAATACTTACTGATCAATTTATTTGACAACCAATTGACTTAGCAGAGCAATAAGCAAAGGAGAGACAAAATTTAAAGAAAACAGCTGCGAGTCCTAAAAAGTAGGAGAAATACAATATATCCACTTCATGTTTTAAAAGCAGAAGACGAGAAGGAGGAGGGACAGGGAGAGAATGTGGAGACTGGGAGAAGAAAAGGAAGGAGACGAGGGAGGGAGAAAGGTGGAAAAAAGTGAAGGTTGGAAAGAGAGGAGATTAGGTATGAAGGAAGTATGCCAGATAGTAGACAAAGCATTCTTGCTTGGATTATTACATATAACAGGTATTACAAGGCTAGAAATACTATTACTGCTATCATTTCATAAATGAGGGAAAAACTAAGAGATAAATTCACTAAGCATCACATGATGTTGTGCCTGTATTTTGTGTACATGTCTGTGTACTCACATATACATGAGCAAGGTCGTGAACCCCCATAACAGTTTCATTCTCTCAGGATGAAGTCAAAATGATAGTCACTAAGGTGGACCACATTGCCCTTCCCTACTCTCCAAAGTGGGCTCATCACTCATATTTTATCAGCTCTCTGGCCTTTTTCTATTTCCTAAATGTCCTTTGTTCTTTTGTTCTAGGGCAACATGGCATCAAACACTTTCCCTCTGCCTAAAACACTTCACATCTCTCCAATCATCCCACTAGTTAACTCTTTCTTCCTTGATGTCAGCTTTGGGGAGAATTTGCTGACCCTTCCTGGCTATATCAACAGCCTCTCCCAACATTACACACCTACCTCATCCATTACTTCTATTCCATTTACAGTCCATGATTACTTGATGAATGGTGATCTCTTCTTGATGAATAGTAGAACCCCCCAAAATAAGGCCCTTCCCTACCACACTCAATCTTGAATCTCCTATACCTAGCACAGTATACATACATCTTATAATATATGTCTGTCATAGGGATGCATAAATGAATATATCTCTATCTATCTATCTATCTATCTATCTATCTATCTATCTATCTCATCCTATTGCTTTAAACCTAAGCACAAGAACTCAGAATGAGATTTTCATACCAGCCAGAGACACAGGACAACCCAGGGAAATCCCAAAGAACAGAGATCCAAGACTGCAACACAAAGTGCACATTTCCACCTAGAGTGATCATCTGTCATCATTAGCCTTGGGGCACCTAGAGATCACACTTCAAAGACTGCATTACTCTCTGACTTCTGGTCCAGGCTGCTCACAATTGATTTAGAAACCCACAACCAGGAAACCACAGTTAGGAACCTGACCATTTTTTTGTTTCCTTCCATGCCTTTAAAAGTGATGGATCAGCTACTCAATGTTTTTCATAAATTCTTTAACTAGAGTTGCATTTTTCTATCTGCATTTCACATTGAGGCCTCTTTATGAAAATGGCATAAGAGAATTTAATGGGATTATGAATTTTTAAAGCTCTATCACTCTAATTAATACTCCAGAGGGAGAATTTTTTTGTAACATAATGGCCTTTCAGTGTTAAAAGGGCTTAATATTATGGTAAAATATGTTAACTTTCTTGGCACTCTGACCTAACTGATAACATGAAAAGGGAACACATCTGTCTTTCCTGTGCTTCTGCCACTGCAAATGGTGTTGTTTTTGGTATTTTCATAATGAACTAATCAACTGCTTATTCACTAATTGTATCTACATTAAAAACTTATTGCCCTGTAAAAAGGCTGCTCTGTAATTGACCTTCCAACCAGAGTGGGAGGGGGGAATCACATGGCCACAGTGAGACAGAGAAAAGGAAAACCCAGGCCAGGATATTTTTCTCTTCTCTGACGCAGGTGTGAGATCTTCTGTAGGGTCACCATATGCAGAGATGGAAATCCAAAAAGTGGAAGCTTGTTTGTAGGTCTATGCTTCAGCAGTTTTCACTGTAATTATCAAAATGATTTTTAAAACTACTCTAATGATGACAGTCACTCATGAGATAAGTATTCATGCCACTCAGGATACATTCATCATCTCTAGTGCTCACATCTAGTCTGTGAGGTATGGATACCCACTCTTACTGAAAATGAAGCAGGTTTAAACAGATGGACAGGGAATTTGGAAGGATATGAGGTGTGGCCACATACCCTTGCAAATGTCCATATCCATTAACATTCTTAACCTGCCAAGAAATGCTAGGAAAATGAGAGACCAAATACAAATTAGATCCAAGGACAACTCAAGCTCTCCCTTCCTCCTGGCTAATGTTTTCTATGGCAGCAGTTCACAGCCTTATGACAGTTTTCCTTCTCCTTTTTGTGGTGTGATACAGTCAGTGATTTGTAGCATATCAAACATTGGGCACATAAAAAGACTACTTTTCCCAGCCTTCCTTCCTTGTAGACCAGGACCATGCAATTCTATGCTGGCCAATAAAGCACGGGCAAGAATTATTGAAAGCCTTCAAAGTCATGTTTAGTTGGCAGTGCTATAAAAGGATGTAGGCTACTCAGTGTTAGTTAAAATTTGTGTAAGAAATAAAGTTTTACTGATTAAACTCCTGAATTGAGATACTTGTACATAGCCTAGTCTAGCCTAACTGGGCTGCCTCCCTCAAAGAATTACCACATCTCTCTCTCCTATGTTTAATCAATACACATTATTAAGTACCTTTTAATATAAAGCAAGAAAGCTAAGAGGGTAATCAAGACAGATATGTTTCACACCCACAAAGAGTCTGGTGGGGTAAAAAGAAAATAAATACAGATGAATGCACAAGTTAAATAATTACAACTGTGATCTCATCCATGAATGAAATCAATAAATTTGCTGCTATTGAGAGCTACAGGGGGTCAGGAAAAGGTTATTCAGAAGACCACCATTGGCAAAATAGCTTATTGCACTCATAGATCCCAAGGTAAGAGGTCACATCATGCCAGAGGGGAGGGCACAGAGGAAAGTAAGAGAGTAAGTCAGGAAGCAAAAAAAGATAAAAGGAAACCTGGACATGTTGTTCTTCTTTGGTTTCCCAGAGAGAGAATATGAAAGGCATGGTCTGCAGAGAATTGACAGGTTTGAATTATCATAATGAGCTCTGAGCCATGGGGTCTGGTCCTTGACTCGGGTAATTCAGGCAGCTAGAGACCTGGAATATAAAACTTCCACAAAGAAAGTAGTTAGGAATAACAAGTCTGGACTGGATGATTTACATGTGAAACACTTTTTTGAGGCAAGAACTGACTGACTCCAGGATAGACGTTCCCTCCAGCATTAATAAGTCCCCAAGTTTTCAAAGCATTGAAATTTTAAAATGTAGTTATCACAGAGATATAAGCTGAGACTTGAAAAACAAGAAGGTATCAGTCAGGGAAAGGTCACTAATATGTACTCAAAACAGGCAGAACAATATGGAAAATCTAAGTAAGTGACAGAGAAGTAACCGAAATATAGGGAAAACAAGTCAAGGGAGGACAGTGTTCCCAGAAGGAAGGAAGAAGTGGGCAACTGTACCAAAACCTCCTAAAAAATAACAAACATGAGAATAGAATACAATTTCCTAAAGAAAAAACTGAATCCTGATGAAGGATTCTACCCATTGCCTCCTTTTTGGTCTCCTTTTTCTGTCATAGTCTGGCTTCTTATCCCATAATCATCTTGAAGATCAGCAGCAGCGTCCCACTATCACATCCAATGATGTTTCTTTTCCCTTCACTTTGACAGCTTCTCTGGCATGTTTGGGGAAGTTTTAGAGACAAAATCATGGACAAGACAGAAATAGCTGCCCAATGATGCTAACATTCTAGTGGGGAGAAACAACAGAGCAGACATAGGTATAACACCACGTAATTCTGAGGATGTGACGGAAGGCAAAGCAGGAGAGAGATTTTGGAGGAAACAGGCAGATGGGTTTTATTAGACATGGCCAGGTAAATCTCTCCAATCCAATTAGTTGGACATGCTAACTATGCACTTGATTTACAAGTGAGGACAATGTGCCGATTCACTATTACTGGATGCACTACTTCACACTCACAACTTAAAGAAGGAGAGATTTGTTTTGGTTCATGGTCTCAGTTCCTGGTTGGCTAGATCCAGGGCAGAAATAAGACAACAAAGAGGGATGGCATAGGAAAAGGTGCTAAACTCCTGACAGCCAGGAAGCAGAGAGCAAACAGAAGAGCTAAGGACAAGAACATAGCCCACCAGATCACACTCCCAGTGACTCACTTCTTCTGAGAAGACCCATCTCCTAATAGCACAGTTAGCTACCAAACACATCCATGGGTAGACCCACTGATGAATATAGTACCCCCAAGATCTAATCACCTTCTACACACATGATAATTCAGGGAAACATTTTAGAACTAAACTATAGCAACAGCTAAACAGGTGAATGACACAAGTGGAATAATTCTAACAAGAAGGCTTACTTATGAAGAAGTTGGACGTGCCTTATAAAAAACTTCAGAAGCATGAAGGAGTTACATATAACTGTGAGAACTCTTAACAGTCTAACACAGGAAAAGTTAAGAATGATTTGGGCCAAAATGTAGAATCTTGGAAAAGAAGTCCCTTATTTTGGGGGACCTTGACTATCTCATCTATGAAATGGGAGAGAATAAAATTGACATTAGTATGATCAAAGGCAGCATATATGAAATCCCAAGGACAATCTCCTATAAACAGTAAGTACTAAAAACTTACTGCTATTATTATGAGGATGACTTAAACTGAGAAGTCGTGTAGTTAGGGAATCACATCTCCAGACTCTGGCTGATAATACCTGTCATTTTCTTAAAGGTTGTATTGAGCCCACTGTGGAAGCCAATGCTGCTTTGGGGGCCTGATTTAAAAGTTTCCCACTGTCTTTATAGACATCTGTTGACATCATTTATCAGAAGCTGTGTCCATTAGAAATTTTTAATACTCAATAATGCCCCCAAACACCTAGAGAAATTAATCTTAATAAATTCACAGCAGAAAGGACTTTGCTCATTTCTATGCATATGATAGCATGTCTCCTTGGATGCCTGTTGTGGGAACTGATGATGTGTACAGCACTGTGAAGGGACTTGACAGAGAGGGAAGACATTGTAGAGTTACCATCTGTGGAATTAACACCCACCTCAGCCTTAGTTTCTCCATCAGATAATGTGTAATAGGATTTTCCCTAAGCCCACCATGTTCAGGTGTAGCCAAAGTCAACCACTATCTATAGTACTACTTATTAAAAAAAAAACTCTTCTTAGAATAAATGCAAGTCTAATATCACTACTTTTGCTTGATTCTAAGAAATGAAATCTATATAACTGCAGATTTGATGTGCTACTCAGTCATAATTTTTCCAGTAAATTGACCATTGAAATTATAATGCTATGATTTACCTGTGCACTCTTTGTGCACTCAGGAGCACATGAACCACACTGAGTTGCTGAACCATGGAGGCAATAAGGTGTAAGGTTCTGACTGTAGGCCAGTGGAGACAAACTTATGGCATACATGTTACTTGTTTTTCTTTTCAACCAAAAGATGTTAATGTATGAGTTATTTTTTTAAAACTAAAACCTCAGTATTCAAGTTTAATTGCAGTGTTGGCACTTTACCACAAATAGGTGGGTTTGGAGCTGCAGGTTAGGCAACTGTCTCTAAAAAGATCATCATCACTGCTCTAGACTGTGAAGTCCTGCTGAATTCTTGTCCTAAATGTATTGATTTCTTGATGACTTAGTCCAAGTCATATAATCTCTCTGAGTCTCATTTACTCATTTTAAAGATATTTATATAAAACTCAATCATTTCCATGGATAATATTTAATATAGTAAAATATTTACCCTATACCCTTATTTGAAGGACTAAACAAACTGAAATAAAACTCAAAACATTTTAAAAATAGTACCTGACATATGGTATGTACTCAACCAACATTAATTTTTTTGTCATTCATGTTGCTGCTTCTACTAATATTGTCTCAAGAAAGCAGAACATAGTGGCTAGCGAATGGTGGGAATGTTTATAGGGAAATTGTACAAAGCTGAAAAAAACAACCACTTTAAAGGATAACACAGAATCATTTTAAGAGCTCACTCAGCAATGAGAATGGTTCCTGCTATCATGTCAGAATAGAGAACTTCATGAATCATGGAGTATTAGGTAGACCACCTGGAAAACTCTTGCTTACTATTGAGGCAAAATTATTCCTAGAATAAATGTTTCTAAGGACCTAACTGAAAGGAATACCCAAAAGAATAAAACTATTTCCAAGTAATTTAATTGCATCTTAGTAAAAAGCTCAAGAATATTCATGGTAAAAACTATAATATGCCACATACTAAAGGTCAATTGAAAATGTCTAATACATAATAAAAATTACCAACCATCAAAGAGGTAGAGAAAACACCATAATAAGATACAATTCAAACAATTGAAACACCCTAAATTGATATAGGTAATAGAATTAGTAAGTAATGACACTAAACTACTGATTAACTGAATTCTATACGTTCAAGAAGTTAGAAGAAATAATGAGTGTTTAAATTAGAGGCATAGAAGACAAAAAAAGTCTGATCTAAGGATAAAAGCTATCAGATGCAAGAAATACACTGAATTGGGTTAAAAGTAAATTACACAATCAAAAGAAAATAGTAGTGAATTGGAAAATGTAGCAATATAATCAATAAAATGAAATACTGAAAAATTTTAAAAGGCAGCAAAATATGAAAGTATCAGTACTGAGCTTTGGGAACTATTAAGTAACTTAAAATATGTAAAATCATGAGTGATGCAAATTAAACAACACTGAGATTACATTTCACTCCAGAAAGAAAAAAGACTATTATCAAGAAAACAACCAATAACAAATGCTGGCTGGGCTGTGGGAAAAAAGGAACAACATTTCACTCTTAGTAGGAGTGTGGACTGGTACAGTCACTGTGGAAATCAGTGTGGAGACTCCTCGAAAACCTAGGGCTAGAGGCCCCATTTGACCCAGCTATTCCCCTTCTTGGTATCATCTCAAAAGAATTAAAAAGCATCATACCACAGTGATATACGCACACCCATATTTATAGCAGCACAGTTTGTAATTGTTAAATCTTGGAAACAGCCCAAATGTCCAATGAATAAAGAAAATATTTTTTAAATATAATGGAGTACTACCCAGTCAAAAGAAGGGTAACCTTGAGACATTTTTAGGAAAATGGATGATACTATACTCTTAAGTGAAATAAATCAGACACGTGTAAATACTACATTACTTCTCTGATGTGAGAAACTGAAAGTATAAATAAGAACCAAAATGTATTAATAGGTATTGTGAAATAGGAAAAAATTGTTCAAAGGGGGAGGGGAAAGGAGAAAAGGAAGGAAGGGAAAAAATGAGAAAAGGAGGATAAAATGGAAATAAAGTTCTTTAAATAAGCAAGAAAAGAGAGGTTGAAGTGAGGGGAGGCAAATAGAAATAAAAGCGAATCAAGATATATCATGTACAGGTATAAATTCCCTACAATGAATATGATCATTATGTATATCTAAATTGTACCAATAAACTTAATTTTTAAAAAACTGAACAGCTCAAAAAAGTGTTTAATCACTGGCAAGTGCAAGGTCATGAGTTCAATCCCTGGTACCAAAAAACAAAAAAAAGTTGAGTCAGAGGCCCTGGGGGAAAGGAGGAGAGAAAAATATTAGAATAATTAATGTCCAAATATTCTCAAAATATTATACAGATTGTACAAATCTAAGAAGTTTAGCAGGTAATAAACACAAGAAACATGAAGAAAACTACATGAAAGTACATCATAATTGAATTACTGAAAACCAATGACATACAGAAAATCTTAAAAAAACAGAAAAAAGTCACATTAAATACAGAAGAGAAGTAGATTTATCAGAAATAATGCAATGCAAAGACAAGCAAAGAAATAGAAGGACTGTGTATCATGGGCCACAAAACGAATTTCAATGATTTTGAAGGTTCATATCATACAAAGTATATATCATGGCCACATGGCATTAAATTTAAAACTTATGCAGAAAATATTCAACTGCTTGGGAACTAAAACTACCATTCTAAATAACCTATACATCAAATAAAATGTTAAGACAAAAATGAGAATATGTTTTTCACTGAATAGAAGTGAAGATACAGCATATTAAAATGTGTGGGATGCAGTCATAGCAGTACTTTCAGGGTAATTTACAGCATAAATGCCTAAATAAGAAGACTCCAAATGAATGGCCTCAGCTTCTAGGTTAAGAAATGATTAAGGAGTAAATAAATCTTTTCCAAACAGTGAAGAAAAGGGAATATTTTGCAACTCATTCTACAAGCCCAGCATCACTCCAGGAACAAAGCTGTCAAAGACACTAAAAGAGAAAAAAACCACAGACCAATGTTTATCATAAACATAGATCAAAGTTTTCTCACTAAATTTAAGTGAATTAAATTCCACAATATATAAAACTAATACATTATGACCTAGTGCTGAATATCTCATGATTCCAAGGTTAATTTGCCTCTTAAAACTCAATGTAATTCACAACATAAAATTTAAAAGAGGAAGAATTGTGATCACGTTAGTGGATACAGAAAAATCATTTGGCAAAATCCAACATATAATCTAAAAATGTACCTTGATTTAGTATAATAGTTTTATGTGTTTTATGTTTTTTGTGGGTTAGTCTATTTGCTAACCTTTTCATAATTAAGTTAAAAATAAATAAATAAATAAATCTGAAGCTGGCAAAAATTGCAAAATTATTACTGATTTAAAAACAATACTTTTGTGACTGGGCATTTATCTCAGTGGCACAGCACCTGTCTGGCATGCATGAGGTCCTGAGTTCAATTCCACCATCTCTCAAAAATAAATAATCCTTTTACGCAAACTAGAAGTAGAAAGGAAATTCTTCAAACTGATAATGAGTATATATGCAAAAACTGCAGATCCCTAGTATTTTCCCCCTAAAGTCAGGAGAATACAAACACATCTGTTTTCTCTATCTTTTTAAATGTTTTCTTTGCTTTTATTTTTATTAGTACATGTTTTCAGTACATCATGATTGTACTCACTGTAGGGGTTGGTACCTATATACAACATATTTCAATCTCTTCCCTCCCCTCCTTCCATCCTCCTTTCATTTTTCCAGCATCCAGATGTATTTATTTATCTTATAAGATATTATAAATTTAATTATCAGATATACAGATGGAAAACCAGACTAATAATACACAAAGAACATATAAAACATGTAGGACAATTGTACTAAGTTAAGGTACATTTTTAGATACATTTTCTGCACTGGATTATCTCTTTTTTCCTTTCTTTTTCCCCATTATCACACACACACACACACACACACACACACACACACACACACACATTTTCCATATAAGAAAAACCATGCAATTTTTAAGCTTGTGTGTTTGAGTTACTTCTCTTAAAATTATGGTCTCAAGGTGCATCCATTTTCCCATAAATGACTCAAACTTATCCTTTCTATGTCAGAGTAGTATTCCACTGTGTATAATATCACATTTTTTACCCATCTGTTGATGGACATATACACTGTTTCCAAGATTTAGCTATTACGAATTGTACTGCTGTAAAAGGATATACATACATCACTGGGTATGGTATCTAACTCTTTGAGGAGAATACCTAGAAAAAAAATAGTTGGGTCAAATAGAATTTCTACTTTTAGCTTTTTGAGGAATCGCTATACTGATTTCCATATAATTGTATCAGTTTATAGTTCCACCAACAATAGAGAAGGTTAATGAATTCTTGTAGATTCCAGAGAACTCCTCTAGAACACTTTTGATACACCAATCAACCAAGATCAAGAGCATACTGCCACTTTCCTCTCTGCCTTCCTCCTGTTATCAGGCAGTGAAGACATTTTCCTCATCTCTAAATCACCTCAAGGCCAATTAACAGATAACTAGAGGACACCCATCAAAATTACTCAAGCTGCTTAAGTCTAAACTGTTATTTGTACCCTTCCTATTAAACCATAATAGCCCACATGCTCCATGGACCTAGGGGCCAGCTGGATTGAAGGCCTCAGCTCTCACCCTCACCCTTAGACCTGGGGGCTGCCATGATCACTGGCTTGCCCCTCCTCACTCCATGGACTTAGGGGCCTACTGGATCATCAGCCTCACCCCCTTCCTTGCTCCAGGGACCAAGGGGCCAGCAGAATCATCAGCCTCACCCCCCCAACAGACCTAGGGGCCAGTGGGATCATTAGTCTATTTCCTCCTTGCTTCACTGACCTAGAGACCAGCAGAATTGCTAGTCTTCCTCCTCCTTGGCCTGTGACCTTGGAGACCAGTGGGATTATTGGTCACCCTCTCCCCCAACCCAAAAAAACCACAGGAGGCCACAGGCAATTAGTGACCCCTTCTATCATCTACAGAACCTTGGTGGACTGGTGGGAGCCTCAGCAGCCCCTCACCCACACAAAGGACCTTGGCAGGCTTACAACAGTGTAGTGAGTATCCCTCAAATAGAGGACCTTGGTGGGTAAACAGGGGCAGGAGTGAACTCCTCCCCAACTGTATGATATTGGTGAGTTTGGCAAGAGTATAGATGAGTACTTCTTCCATATAGAGAACACTAGATGGGTTGGGGGAGTGCTGACAAGGAATCAAAGGGGTCTGTAAGACACTAGTGACACAGTAGGATCCCAGCTAAGGTGCACACTATAACCTGGTAGATCTGGCTGTCTGGAACATCTGAAGCCATAGTAACAATAGGAAGTAAGGATTAACTTGCATCAATACTCCTGGGCTAGTCAGCCTAGGAAGAATATAGGACTCACCCAACAGGCCCTGTAGGAAAAATTCAGGGGCAGGAATGGGCCCTCTCCTTCATTGTGGGACCCAGCAATTGGACAAACATCAACCACACAGTAGGACCCTAAGACACACACAATGGATAGTTGAGACTAGTGGGACTGAAAAAAACCAAACTATTAACCAAAGAGGTGAAAATGACAAAGAAAAAAAGCAAAATGCAATCTCAAACATCCAGTCCATCAGGAACAGGTACAGACACATCAAGAGAACATCAGATATCATACCCCTGAAAATTCTGAAAAGATAGCAAGTGAAATAAAGAAACAAATCCATGAGACTATAGAAGAATCATATTAGAAATAATATCTCATGTAGAGAAAGAAATGACAACTTTAATAAAGGAGTTGTTCAGCATAGCTAGAAAAGACATAGATAAAGAAAAGTACAGGAGCATGGGAAAATGATAGCAACCTTGAACAATATAGAAAAAAGTAGAATGCAAGAAACAAATTCAAAGAGATATCCACAAAATAAAAAAAAATCTATTGAAACCTGGCAAAACTGTTTGAATGAAGCTGAGGATAAAATTTCAGACATTGAGGGAAGGATTGCAGCTAGCAATCATGAAAGGAAAGGACTTTTAAAAATAAGACAGCATGAAATGACAATTCAACAGCTTCAAGCAATGCAAAGAGAAACAATGTAAGATTAATAGGCATCAATGAAGATGCAGGAGTCTACATAAATGACATCGGTAAATTGTTAGAAAATTTCCCAAACATGGAAAAAGAACCAAATATACAAATAAATGATGCATATAAAACACCAGGCAGTCATAACCAAAATAAATCTATACCCAGACAAATAATAATTAAGATTCCAGAAATCTAGCATAAAAATAGAATACTAAAAGCTGTTAGGGAAAAGACACAACTCACCTATCAAGCAAAGCCTACTAGAATAACAGCAGATTTCTCAGCACAAATCCTCAAGTCAAGACAAGCTTGGCGCAAAGTGTTTAAAGCCCTGATAGAAAACAACTTTCAACCCATATTGATGTACCCTGCAAAAATCTCTCTGAAAATTGATGGAGAAATGAGATACTTCCATGACAAAGAACAACTGATGACCTTAATGTCAACAAATCAACCCTAGAAAGAATACTGAAAGATGTACTAGATAGAGATAAAAGTGATTACAATTTCCAGAGCAACAACAGAAAGAAACTACCAGACAGGGCAAGCAATTAAACAAGGGTAAAAATAAGAAACCAACAGCAGGAAAATAACACAACAAAGTTGAACCAGTTATATCCATCAGTGTAAATGGCCTCAATTCACCAATTAAAAGAAATAGCTTGACAGAATGTATCAAGAAACAGGATCCTGTATACAGGAAACATATCTGACTCAAAAGGAAATTCACAGACTAAAAGTCAAAGGATGGAAAACAACATTGCATGCAACAGGAACCCAGAAAAAAGCTGGAGTAACTATTCTGTTTGCAGACAATGTGAACTTCAAACCAAAAATGATAAAAAGAGATAAAGTAGGTCACTACGTACTTGTTAGGTGAATAACTGAAGAGGAAGAGCTAACAATCATAAATATATATCACCAAAATGCAGGCGCAACCAACTATATAAGACAAATGCTAATAGACATGAAAAACCAAATACACAATAACACAATTGTAATAGGGGACATTAATACCCCATTGTTACAAGGAGATAGATCAACTAGACAAAAAATCAGCAAAAAAAACAGTAACAGTACTGTATCAAACCTGTGAACAAATGGACTTAATAGACATTTACAAAGTTTTCCACCCAATCACATCAGAATACACACTCTTTTCAGCTGCGCATGGGATAGTCTCTAAAATGGACCATATATTAGCCCATAGATCGTTCTTAAGCAAATGCAAAGGAATTGAAATTATCCCATGTATATTATATGACCATAGTGCACTGAAACTGGAAATTAATGGCAAAAGAAACTGTAAAATCTACATAAATACATGGAAATTGAATAACCTCTTGAATAACCAATGAGTTATAGGTGAAATTAAAGAAGAAATTAAATACCTACAATTCAATAAAAATGCAGACACAACATACCAAAACCCGTGGGATGCAATGAAAGTGATCCTAAGAGGGAAATATATAGCAATGAATTGTCATATCAGGAAAACAGAATGAGCACAAATAAACAACTTAATGTTATACCTCAAGCATCTAGAAAAAGAAGAGCAAGTCAATCCCAGATATCACAGAAGAGAGGAAATTATGAAGGCCAGAGCAGAAATTAATGCAATTGAGACTAAGAAAGCAATACAAAAAATTAATGAATCAAAGAGCTGGTTCTTTGAGAGAATAAACAAAGTTGATAAACTCAAGCCAATCTTATCAAGAAAAAGAAAGAAAAAACTCAAATTCATGCAATAAGGAATGAAAAGGGTAAAATTAATACAGATCCCATGGAAATTCAGAAGATTATGAATACCTACTTTGAAAACCTTTATTCAAATACGGTGAAAAACGCAGAGGAAATGAACAGATTTCTAGAAACATATGAATTACCAAAGCTGAATCAAGAAGATACAACAATTTTGAATAACTCAATAACAGCTACTGAAATTGAAAATGTGATTGAAAACTTAACCAAGAAAAGCACAGGTCTTGATGGATTCGCAGCTGAATTTTATAAGAAATTTAGATAAGATTTAATGCCAATATTCCTCAAACTTTTCAATGAAATAGAAAGGGAAGCAATTCTTTTCAGCTCATTCCTGGAGGCAAGTATTACTCTGATACCAATATCAGACAAAGACCCAACCCAAAAGGAGAACTATAGGCCAATCTCACTAGTAATATCAATGCAAAATTTCTCAATGCAGAAAATCATCAAGAAGATTATACATAATGACAAGTGGGATTTATCCCAGGAATACAGGGATGGTTTAACATATGCAAATCAATAAATGTAACATAAACCATATTGTTTTGTTTTTATTGATTTTATTCTGTACAATTTGGTTTGATTTTATTATGCCTGAAGATATGGGCAGTTATTTTGAAGATAACAAGAGGCATTATGGTAGCCATTATTGATTTCCTTTTATTCTGTTTTGAAGTCATATACCATGTTCGTTGTTTTGTTTGGACTGTCTCTATTCTGTTTTGTGTCATTTCATTTTACTCTCTTCAATAAATAAATAAATAAATGTAATATACCACATCAACAAAGTCAAAGACAAAAATCACATGATCATCTCAATTGAAGCAGAAAAAGCTTTTGACTTATTCATGATAAAAACACTACAGAAAATGGACAAAAACTGAAAGTTTTCACTCTAAAATCAGGAAAAAGACAAGGATGCCCACTATCACCACTCCTACTCAATAGAGTTCTGGAAACATTAACCAGGGCAATCAGACAAGAAAGAGAAATAAAAGGAATAAGATAGGAAAGGAAGAAGTTCAATTATGGCTATTTGCAGATGACATGATACTCTACATAGAAGATCCCAAAAACTCTATCAAAAACTACTAAGCAACTACTAAGTTAGTAAGTTAGTAAGCAAATTCAGCATTGTAGCTGGATACAAAGTCAACACTCAAAAATCAATAGCATTCCTGTGCACAAACAACAAACTCACTGGAAGATAAATTATGGAAATGATACCTTTCACTAATAGCACCCCCCAAAAATGAAATACTTAGGAATCAACTTAACAAAGAATGTAAAGCCTTATACGTTGAAAACTATAGTACTCTAAAAAAGGAGACTGAAGAAGATGTCAGAAAACAGAAAGATACCCCTTTCTCTTTGTTAGGAAGAACCAACACAGTGAAATGGCCATACTCCCAAAACTTTTATACAGATTTAATGCAATGCCAATCAAAATGCCATTAAAATACCTTACAGATATAGAGAAAACATTCCTAAAATTCATTTGGAAACAGAAAACACCTAGAATAGCAAAGGCAATCCTGGGCAACAAAGGCAAGGCAGGAAGCATTGTAATAATCCCTGACTTGAAATTGTACTACAAAGCTACAGTGATAAAATCAGCATGATACTGGTAAGGAAGAAAGAAAGAAGGAAGGAAGGAAAGAAAGAAAGAAAGAAAGAAAGAAAGAAAGAAAGAAAGAAAGAAAGAAAGAAAGAAAGAAAGAAAGAAAGAAAGAAAGAAAGAGGAGGATTAGTGTCACAGATTAGAAGATGCAGACACAACTACAAAACACTTAGCCACCTTATCTTTGACAAAGCAGCTAACCATGTTCACTGGAATAAGGATAGCCTCTTTAATAAATGGTGCTGGAAAAATTAGCTTTCTACATGCTGAAGACTGAAACTAGACCCATGTTTATCACTATGCACTAAGCTAAAGTCAAAATGGATCAAAGACCTAAATACTAAAACAGAAACATAAAATCTACCGGAAGACAAGGTAGGTAGAAGTCTTGGAGACATAGGGGTAGGCAAAGAGTTCATGAACAAAATGCAAACTGCCCAGGAAGTACCTTAGAAAGTCAACAACTAAGCACCTGCCTTGTAAGCAGGCGGTCGTGAGTTCGATCCCTGGTACCGGTAAAAAAATGAAAAAGACCAAAAAAAAAAAAAAAAAAAAAAAAAAGAAAGTCAACAACTGAGATCTCTTCTTATTAAAAGCTTTTTGTACTTCAAAAGAAATCACCAACAAAATGAAAAGAAAACCTATAGAATGGGAAAGAATTTTAGCCAGCTGTCCCTCAGACAAAGGACATATCTAGAACATATAAAGAACTGAAAAACATCTGGCTCCCCAAATTAAAAGACCCAATCCAAAAATGGGCATCTGAAATGAACACATACTTCTCAGATGAAGAAATACAAATGGCAAATAAATACATGATGACAAGCTCACATCACTAGTCATTTGAGAAATGCAAATTAAGACAACATTGAGATTTCATCTCACTCCAGAAAGAATGGCTGCCATCAAGAAATCAACCAATACCAAATATTGGCAGGGATGTGGGGGAAAAGGAACACTTCTCCACTGCTGCTGGGAGCATAGAATGATACAGCCACTGTGGAAATCAGTGTGGAGATTCCTCAAAAACTAGGCTTGGAAGTCCCATTTAATTCAGCTATTCCTTCTCTGGATATTGTCCCAGAAAAAAATGAAAATGTCGTGCCACAGAAATATCTGTGCACACATGTTTATGGAAGCACAATTTGTGATATCTAAATCTTGAAACAATCAAAATGCCCATCCACAACAGAATGGATAAAAAAAGATGTGGTGTTTTTATACAGTGGAATATTACTCAGCTATAAAAGGATGATTGATCTTGAGGCTTTTATAGGTAAATGGAGGCAACTTGAAACTATACTTATAAATAAAATAAGTCAAAGCTGACATTTATAAATATTGTACTGTCTCCATAGTATAAAAATAATAAAAATATAAAAATTCAGTAAGATCCAGAATATGCAATAGATATTGTAATAATGAAAGGGAAAGAAAGTGTTCAAAAGGACAGAACAACTGGGATGAGGAAAAGGAAAAATGAAGAAAGGAAAAGGTTACATATATGTTGGTAAACATATATAAATATATGTATGTATAGGTATATTAGATGGATAACTATACTACTAATCTCTGTTAGTTCATCAAAAAGAATGGTTTTGCTATAATTGTTTTAATTGATCACTTTTGCACCTAGATTTTATAACCTGAACAACCACTTCTAAGATAACAATATACACTATATTAACTAGTGTTAACTCCCTACTTTTTTTAAAATTCTGTATCATTTCTATTTTTTTCTGTTTTGCTTTTTAAGTTAAAAAAATTAAAAAGAGAAAGAAAAAATAACATAGCTGAGTGTACTTGGAGTTATTTTTGTATCTTCTGTTCCACTGATTCACATATCTGTTATTTGCCAGTACTGTACAGTTTTTATCATGTTAGCTTTGTAATATAACTTAAGTCAGGTATTATAATTCCAGCCACCTTGCTCTTGTTACTCAGAATTTATTTTGCTATTCTAGATTTGTTCTGGTTCCATACGAATTTTTAAGATTGTTTCTCCAGTTGTGCAAAGAACATTATTGGTACTTTGATTGGGACTGTATTAAATCTGTGTAACAGTTGTGGGACTATGGCCATTTTGACTATATTGGTTCTGCCTCTCTAGTGACAGGGCATATCTTTCCATTTCAATCTCCTTTTCCAGAGTACTAGAGTTTTCATCATAGAGGTCAATATTAGCCAAAGCACCTTGGAAAAGTGGAATGAATTTAGCCCAGAGGTATTATATTACTTACTCAGGGTTAAATGAAGATTTTTCCAATAAAAGACTCTGGAACTTATTGGCCTCTCGCCTTGCTGTCCTCGGGACCTATTCTAGGTAGATACTTCCAAACAGATCATTTCATCCTTTTCATCACTCTAGCAGTTGAGTATTACTGCTTTCTTTCACAATCAAAGAGATTGAAACTACAGTAAATTTACTGATTTACCTGGGGCCACTCGGACCCTCTACATGTCCTTGAAGCCAAAACACATTTTTAGGACAACAACATAATAGGAATTAGCTTAGAATATCTTAATTTATTCTTTCTTTCTTTTCTTTTTTAGAACTGAAATATAGTGTTAAAAAAAAAAAACATTCACCTTGACAATGAGGATTTAGGAGAATCATCTTCAGACAATATGATTCCTACCTACCCCAAGGAGGTAAAATAAGAGGAACCAAAAACCTTGTTTTTTCTCATATCAGTGTATTTTCACCTAAGTGACTCACTTAATTTGTTTTCTTTCTGAGAGCATTTGCAGTGGAAATCTTTTTCAAGTGTTCTGCAATTGACTTTGTTAAGATTCTCTCCCATTTTCTCTTATGACAATAACCATATACCTACCTGGTAATAGTCACCTATTATATAAAATGGCATTATAATAATATCTTGTGTGTAAAACACTGTCAAGGTCCAGTACAGTAGTGGCCTACTTATTTCCAGGTCCATTTGCCATAACCCAATTCTATCACAGAGAAGAGTTTGGATAAAGCTTGTTTTAATGGAATTTGTTTTATCATTCTAGCAATCAGTGCTGTATATTAAGGATGTTCTCTATGTCCACCACAGTGATTGATGCTAATGTAAGTATAAAAGAATATTTCTAGTTTTCCAAGTGTTTTTTCTTGACAGTACTATAAGAATCACTTGTTTAATTTGTATCTTAAGCACTCATCCAGACAAATACCTTCCCTGTTTCCCAAGAAAGAGTTACACCATTCTATTCCCATTTATAAATTCTAAAAATTCATACTTAGTCTTGTTATCCTTCTATACCAACTAGTTCTCCATAGGACCTAAGAATTATATGCATATGCTCTTACAAATGCATGCTTATTCTTCTACACCAACTGTCTTAGTTACTTTTTACTCGTCGCTGAGACAAAATACCTGATGCCCAAGTTGGGAAAGGAAAGGTTTATTTCTTACAGTTTTTGGAAGTTTCAGTCCACACTCAGTTGGCTCCCAGGCAGGGAAGCATGGCTGGGCCTCCGTTCATGGCAGCTGCAAACAGCAAACAAGGACCGGCAAAGAACAAGACACGCCTTCTTCCTGCCAATACATCACATCCCGGTTCCACTCCTTTGTGGGTGGAGCACTGACACCATCAATCCAAGCACTAGACAATGAACGAATAACAAATGCACAATTCAAACTCATGAGGCCTGGGGGCCACAGACATAAACCATGACACCAACGAATTCTCCAAAGAACCTGACAATTATATATATATACTGTACCCAGGAAAATGTCTTCTCCCACCATTTGTCAAACACCCATCTTTCTGGCTACTAAGCCTTGTATCACCTACTTGAAAACTCTATTGGCTATATGGGTGAATTCATTTCATGCTCACAGCCACACCTTATGTTCACCACTGCCATTACATTTTCCCCTCCCTTAGGAAAAAGTCCCCAAGGAAACAAACTTTAGAGATTCTATATGTATAGCACTACTGTAGAAAATATAACCAGAAATGAGCTTTTCTTACACAACCAAGTCCAGAAAACAAAACAAAACAAAAGATGTTACTGAGTCCGTATAGATATGGCACTTTAGGTGTAAGGGGTTGGTACAAGGTTGAGATGGAAAAGATACAAAAATCAAGACTCAAATGAAAGAGTATTATTAAGTAAATGAGAAGCTGCAAGATAGATTAAGATAATTTGCTCAAAAATAAGACAGCAGTGAGAAGATGGTGAAACCAAGTGCTATGTGGGGTTAACCACATAGGCTGCTAAGTATGATGATACAGAGATCTGGGAAGCTGATGAGGATATTCAGATACCACAAAGTGTGGCCCATTAACATAGCAAAACTCTCTTCCCTTAAACCCTTGACCATTCTTGCAGATGCTATTTTTCCATGGACGCTGCCAAAATTTATGGGCAGCTCAGAGCAGGGAAAAAATTTTAATTCTCCCTACATGAAACTTTCTGAAACCAGCCAGGACAGAAAAGTGAGAATTCCTACAGATCCTTTGAAAGATATTTACATTTGATTCTACCCAAGGTTTGTCTTTTCCAGAAAATTATTTGTAAAGCTTTGGCACAAATGCTAATCTTTCTATCTCTCCTGTCTCAAGACAAGGGGTTAGAAAGAGGAACTATGATCATTTCAACACCAATGTCTACCCAACACTGAAAATCTAGCTGTTCTTTTGAAAGTACACAACCACACAACCAGGGAAGGAGATCCCGAGTTCTTAGCTACTTTCGCTGAGGCACAGGCAGCAGCATTAGAAAGTGTCAGGGCGGCATCACTTCTAACCTCTTAGCATGTTTCTAATAGAGATATTCCCATAGATCTATGTACATATTTGACAAGGAGGTTGTTAAATATTTGGAGGGTTCTATCTTTAAACTAAGCCTAAGATGGTATTTTTAAAAAAAAACCGTCCCTGAGGATAATATGCTCATTATAATTTGGTTCTCACAGTCTATGCTTGGGTTTGGGCCTTTTGATTTGATACATTAGTGTAGCATAACCCAAATTGAGTTGTACCTGACTCAATCTAGTACAGGATTACAATGAACTGGTTTAGGCATCGTTATTTTGTAGGATATAATAACTAGAAGTACTAGGTCTGCATATACCATTTAACATGCAACTGAGGAAGGCATGAATATCAATCAGCAAGTAAAATTTGGGTACTTTGGGGATGAACAGTTCATATTGTCATAATAACAACCAGACACCAAGAAGACAACATGCAAGTCTGACTTGTAGAAAATTTTATCACATAAATCAAGATACCAAGTACTATTAAACCTTAGCTACCATTCCCTTCCTCTATCATTGCTCTCTGGCTAAGCAATAGTTTTATGCCCCCCAAACACATCAGCCCACAGTGGTACCTTTGAGTCTGTGTACAGATGGTTCCTTCTATATGGAACTCTCCCTGGGTCTTCACAGGCTCAATGATATCAACATATACAAAGTTTCCCAATCTTCTCTGATTTCATTTGTTTCAGAATCTTCCTAATGCACTTTACATGTACATATGAAATTTTTCTCTTTGTTTTCCTCTCTACTAAAATGAAAATTCCCTGAGACCAGACAGCTTATTTATTTTTTACTGACTTTATATCCACTATCTGTCACATATTAGACCCTCAGCAAATATTTGTGAAAAGAAGAACAAAGTGAGAAAGGGATGGCAATTTGAGCTTCAGAAACACTCTAAGAAGATAAAAATTTCTGGAGGCCAAATCTTCATGGAAAGCTTTACCCAGAGAATGTTCTTAACCTAGGTTTTGGACAATGAGAAAATAATTTAGGTATCCCCATGAATGTACGTTCTCTTCCAAGTAAGGCTAACTATAGGTATCTAATACCTATAGGGTCTGATACCAAAGGAAAGAACTTGGTAGCATAAATATATAGTAAATGCTTATCAAGATAAAAGAATATACTCAAAGGATGCTCTGATTAACGAACTGATAATCATTTCTGTCCCCATTTCAAGTAAAATTCTTCTCTAATTTTAAGCAAGAGAAGATCATTCTCACCACTGAGATCTTTCTGTGAATGAGATAGAACTGGACTCCTCTTATATCTCAAGAATAATTATTCTCAGGAGTATCCATGTGCCACTGGGAATCTAGGGGGGAATAAGGAAGCCTAAACCTCCATAGCTAGAAGAAAAAGTTTTCTGGGAATGACCAGGAAACCAGAATTTGTTAGCATATCTAACATGCTAGGTACTATGCCTAAATGTTAATTCACGTAACTTTCACACAAATTCCTAGAAATAGGTACTGTTTTCCAAATTTTGCAATCCATAGTGTAATTTACAGTTATAGTTCAGTTTAATATGCTTTTGTTTGCTGCATTTTAATAATCTGTGCCTCTAATCCAAATTTTGGAGAGTCCTCCATCTTAATGGCTCTTGGAGCAAGAGAGAGTTTATCTCTAAGAAGTTGAAAAGACCAAATATTTGCTTTTGCAGCTTCTCATCTTCCTCAGGAAACAGAATATGACCTAGGCTTGGCCAATCAGAGGTGTCAGCCATAGACTTTGAAATGGAAGCAGTGGCATAGCAAACAGGAACAGTGAAGCTTTTGGGGTAACAACAGTCCATGTCCAATGAGGGCAACAGGATAGCTTCTATGGCAAGGTTTCAGGGGACGTTATAACTGTTGCATCTCATTGTCTCTTCTTATTTTCAAAGCCACTTTCCCAGACACCTTGAAAATTGCGCCCTTTCAATAATCTTTTTCTGCAAGAATCACTTAGAGTTTGTTTCTTTTACTTGCAACTAAGAACTTAAACTGACTCGGCCCAAGGGAAAATAAGCAAACCCCAGTTGGTGAAAGGCAGAACTGGGATTTGAACACTGGTCATTCTGAAGACAAGGCACATGCTTTCCCACTATTTCTATACTGCTCTGAAGGAGAACACTAGAAGAAAACTGTCATCCCATTTTACAGATGAGGCACAGAACGGAGAAGGAACTACATCACCTGGAAGTAACTAGAACCTAGTCCCAAACTCCTAGCTTTTTCTAATGTACCACAATTTACCCCTATGCCACTATTCTCTACCACCACTTCCCACATAAAAATTTTGTTTCAGACTGAGGAGCCCACTTTATACAGAATGAGTTTATCTATCCCTATAGATATATATAGAGGTAAGCTTACCTTATCTATAGAAGTAAGTAAGGAAAATGTTGATGCTATACAAACAGAGGTAAGAACTCCCTAGACTATGGATGGCTGTTTCTACAACCCTATGCTCAGAACAAAATTCAAATTTGTGTTCAGCACCAGTTCTCACCAACCTGAGAGAAGGAGTGAGTGTCTGTCTCAGGTGGCAGAGGATCAAAGTAAGAGGACAGCTAGAGGGCAGTGATAGTCATTTAGTCACACTGAACTGCTCTGCTTCCCTGTGTGCAAAGTGAGGATCACATCACCACTAAACAGACCTGTCTGAAAGAATCAGTAATGGCAATTTTAGCCGCAACATAGAGTATTTAATTTGCACCATGATCTGTTTTAAGAGTTCTCCATATGTGCATTGTTTCAGTTCACACCAAACTTTATGAAATGTGGGCTTCGTAATCTGTATTTTACTGATGAGAAATGGAGACACAAAAATGTTAGGTAATTTGTCCTATTATAGCAAATAATTGGCAGAACTCTGATTTGAAGTAAGGCATTCTAGATCCAAAATTCAAATCTTCCATGCTGAACAAGAATTATAATGTATGAAATAGAGCTTTGTGAATATAAATTATTTTACATATATTAGCAAAAATTGACTCGATGCTAGCATGATTAGAGGTGTTAAGAAGGTAGACTCATAGCTGTCTTACACCATAGCACCTGAACCATATTTAATTTAGAGTAACTATGTAAATCATCTTAATTGAATATGGATAAAGACTGGACATATGGATGCACAGACACATAAATGAACACACAGGATGAGAATGTAGATAATAACAAGAGAGATACAGCAAAAAAGAGACATTTGGAACAAAGAAAGAATGAAATACAGAAATAAGCCTTTAACTGAGGATCTTCTCACACAACCTTGAAAACTCCTCAGCAAGGTTCCCAAATGAAAATTTGCAAATTATATATATGTATCCTCTGTATAAAAATATTCAATAAATATTCAACTCATTTTTTAATATTTCATATGTCGATGTTCACACAATTTGGAGTGGTGTGCACTGATGAGAGCACATCTGTTGCATCTATGCAGTTATGAATGTGCAAAAAATTCTCTGTATTCACCTTATCCCAGAGATGTGCCTAGATGTTGGTATGCACAGTTGTGCAAGGATGTAATTTCATTTATGTAAGCAATTATGCTTATTGATGACTGTTTGCAGGACTGTATGAACATGCACACACACATACAGTTAATAATGGATTATTAGGTATTTTGAGCTTACTATGTGCCAGACTCTATCCCAAGCAAGTTGCATATATCACTTCATTGACTCCTCACAGCAGTAATGGATGCACCCAGTTGTGCACCTGTGTATGGCTCTGCCTGAGCTGTGTATTTACAGATTCCTATTAGGTAAGCACAAACTCAGACTGGCTGCCAATTTTCTGCTGCTTAACCCAAGCTACATGAATAACACCAGGAAGGCACACTTTCCTGGACTAGAAACAGTAACAATGAATTAAAAGATAGATCATAAAGCCCTTTCAAAATATCATCCACTTAAGAAACAGCAGACACTCAGTCTGCATTTTCTTGCTGTGTAAACACATTCCCACTACCCCACTCTCTTAAATAAGACTCACTCCACTTTGGCATCCCCACAAACACGTTTTTTACAGTTTCTTTTTCAAAAACAAGATTGCTCCCTCGGCAACTGTTTCCAAGCACATTCCCTCATTCTGGGAAACGAAAGGCAAAAGCAGAGGAAGCTTCTTGTCACTATATGGGGAATGCAGAACAGGAGTAGGAGGGAAAGAATTGAGGAAGAGGCAGAAAAACTAATGATACAGTAAGAAGTACTTTGCCAAATGGTATTGACCAAACACCATCCTGATCCAGCAAGATCTTCTCAGACCCAGTAATTGCTAGTTAATCTGAATACCACAATTACCGTCCTCTACCCTCATTATGTATATGAATACACATGTGTACACACACACGCATACACACAGACACACACACACACACACAAACACAGTTCAAGGTTAGAGATCATCTCTGAAGCAGTCTGGCATTGCTAATGAGATCAAAATTATTTTTCTTAGAGAGGGAACATCTAGTTAATAATGACATTTTCTCAGCATTTTTTGACTACTTATCATAGCAAAAATAGTCCCAGGGTACAAAGGAATGGAATGGGGGGCAAAAGACTAGAAGAAAAGAATGAAACAATTGTCTCATTTCATTCCAACATATGCTTTTAAAATAATAAATAATTCATTTGCATCCAATTTATTCCATTCTATTCTGAGTATTCTACTCCATGTCATTCCAATATATTCTACTTCAGTGTATTTTATTCTAAGCCATTCTGTCCCATTCAAAACCCAGTTCATCTCACTCAATCCCAGTTCTGTGCATTGTATCACAATCTACTTCCATTTCATCTCATTCTGCCACGACTCAATGTCTTCAATTTCAAGCCATTCCATCCCAGTTCATTCAGGTCTCTCACTATATTCCATCCTATTTTATTGTGGTGTTGATTAGTTCAAGCTATTCTAATAACTCCTCATGGAAACATCACAACAACATCAATGACCTCCAAAGCCAGATATGTCCATGATAAATACAAAAAAAGACACAGAGTCTCCATCTCTCCAATCTACCTGCAGAGTCAGGAGCGATCCTTTACAAAGTAACATGAGGATCATGAGATCCTGTTTCCCTTCATAGGCTTTTGTAAAGTCAAGACTCATGGGGAATGAGCATAAACCTGAGATGCTAACTTTCTCTATAAATCATGAATAAGAAACCAAGACTTATTTAATGCAGAAGTAAGAATTTAAAAGTTGAAACCAGATCATCAAGTTGTCAAATTCCAGACCTTCTCCTTAACAGCTATATTAGATAGAATTATGCTACTTCACTAAATAACCTCAAAAATATCACTGGCTTAAGACAATGAAATTTTATTTTTCACTCATGATCTCTTGTACAGTGAATACTCTGCTCTGTGCCAATCTTATTGCTAAGAGCAGTTGACACAACCTCTATATGGAACATGGACCATCATCTTCGTGGTATAGGGAAAAACTACTGACAAATTGTATATTGGCTCTTCAACTCAAAAGAAATCAGTTTGTTTCTGTTACATTTTACTGACCTAAGAAAGTCACTTGTTCATATCTTCACTCAAAAGTCATAAAGAAAGAAACTATACTTTGGGAAGGATGATGGCCAGAGAAACTCTCATGTGCTTAGCAGGAGAATTGGAAATATTTGGTGAGAAGCCCTAATGACTACCATATCAGCTAGGTACCTGCAGCTCCCTATCTTGAACTTCTTCAAGCCTCAGTTTTCTCACTTGCAAAAGAGCAATAACTGAACATATTTCTCATATTTGTCTTAAATAATAAAGTACAAATAGATAGATACAGAAAGAACCCAACCCTTCTCAGAGCTTCTGTTTGTCACCCAGCCAACATCCTTGTGAAAACATCAAAGACACAAGTCAGCCAGCTCTTATCTGGAACAGGGAGTTTTAAGCTCCCACCCCCCTCACACACCCTAGCCCTCAGATCTGTTGCGTCTATTTGCAACAGGAGCTCCAGCCACGTGCTTGCTGATGATCCATCTGCTTCACAAATGTAATTATATCACAACACTGATTTCTGATCGGCAGAGATCACCCAGAGATGCTTCATTCCCAAACATTACAGAAAAAATACCATAATCTCCAGAGCAGAAGTGTAATCAAAATGAATGATCATCAAGTACAATATTTTCTCGTGCTCCAGAGAAGACTGGCAATCATCCTGGAACATCAGGTTTAGTCCCTTCCAAAGGTCCACGTTTCTCTGTTGGAGTTTGCAACGGAAGAGGAAGCACTGGTCAAACAAAGACTGTAGACTCCTCTTCCTTTGTAGGGAGTCACACATTGCAGTTCTACCTTAAGGTTATAGAACAACACACCTTGATGATCCATTGTACACAACAGCCAAGACACAATGAGTTCCACTGTCCAGCAAGCACCTCCTCTGTGCTCAGCCTTGGAACAGAAGTCATGATTCTCCATCCCTATGTGGACTGCAACTATCAAGCTTTCTATTAGAAACCAAACATAAAAACAAGCATTAAAAGGCATGCTCTGGCTCCTCTCTCTCCTTTCCTCTCCTCTCCTTTTCTTTTTTCCTCCTCCTCCTTCTTCTCTCTCTCTCTCTCTCTCTCTCTCTCTCTCTCTCTCTCTCTCTCTCTCTGCCTCTCTCTCTGCCTCTCTCTCTCTCTGTCTCTCTCTCTCTCTCTCTCTCTCTCTCTCTCTCTCTCTCTCTCTCTCTCTCAGTGGGGACTGAACTCAAGGCCTTCACACAGAATTACATCCCAGCCTTTTTTTAAATTTCGAGCCAAGGTCTAAGTCACTAACTTGCCCAGGCTGGTTCAAACTTGGGATCCTCCTGACTCTATTTGCCATTTCTTAAACTTCTCCCTCAGTTTTCTATCCTTCATTATACTTTTTCTACCCAATTTTTAAGGCCCATCTAAAATACTATCTTTTGATGCCAGGCCTTGGGGGACCAACCAAGAAGTCAAACAGCTGGCCTTCCTGGTAAGCTGTGTGAGCCATGCAAGCACCAAGGAGAGAAAAGTCAGCACCTTCCGTGAGCCTACTGGTGTGTGGGCTGAGAATCAAACATACCCCTACCCTCCATACCCCCTTACCCCAGTTGCAGCTGGATGGTTGTGCAGACAGGCTGAGGTGATAGCAACTAAGGTACATAAAGCAACTAAATGCTTGTTTTGTTTGGTTGACTGTGCAGGCCTGGGGCCAGGAGTCTGGGCATCTCTTGGAAGGATGATGGTATACAATGTGGTGAATATGGGGGATTTCCTTCTATCTTGTCTGTGAAGTCCAATATTGTTTTCACTGTTTTGCTTTACTCTATTAATTGTTTTGCTTTATTGAATATTCTGTTTGGATTGGTTTTACAGTATTTTTGTTTAGATTTGCTATACCTGATGGAATGGACAACTATTGTGAAGATAATAAGATATACTATGTAGCTATTACCGTTTTCCCAGTATACTGCTCTGTACCAATTTTGCTGCATTGTCTTGATTGGCTTTTTCCTGTCTTTTTTTGTTGTATTTTACTGTCTTTAAAGTAAACAAATAAAAAATATATAACAAAAGGCATACTCTTTTATGCATGTGCTGTTTTTCCTGCTTGATGTCTGTAACCATTTCCTATTGCTGCTGTGACAAACCACCAATTTAGTGGCTTGAAACAACACAAATACATATTTTATAATCCTGGAGGTCTGAAACTCCAAATGGATCTCATCTGGCTAAAATCCAACAGTCAGCAGAGCTGTGTTCTTTCTGGAAACTGGAGGGTAAACCTCTTCCTTACCTTTATCAGCCACTAGAGGCTGCCGTATTCTTTGGCTCAAGGCTCCCTTCCATCTTTAAAGTCTGCTGGTTGAGTCTTTGTCACAGTGCATCTTTCTGATACTCATCTGCCTACTTCTATTTTGAAAAGATCTTTGTGGTTACATTGGCCTAGATAATGTACTCATTTAAAGTCAACTGATCAGCAACCTTAATTTTATCTGCAACCTTAATACTCTCTTGACACGCAACATAACATACTCATAGGTTTCAGTGATTCAGTTGTACATATTTGGGGGGGGCATTATTCTGCCTACTGGAATACCATTTTTCCTTCTTTTGACACAATCTTTATCTACTCATCAAAATGAGTATTCTACCCTTTCCTGACCCAGGACTGAGCAAGTGACCTAAGAAAGATCTGGCCCTGAGATTTGAATCTTGATTTCAGGGACCCAATAATGGAAAATGGTTGAAGTCCAACCATCCTAATTATTGTGTATGCTGAAAAGATACCTCTAGTTCCCAGGTCTCTGAAACACCCCTGATCTCTTCCTTTCTAAAATATGGTTCTCTAGCGTTCCCTGCAGTTCCCCAATCTCTCCTTCATTTCTCCCAATAGATCATTGTTTGTTTAAATCATCCATTGTTTCTGTTACTTGAAAGAGCCCTGTGAGGACTGAAATGTTCAGTCTCCAAGAGAGGCAGAGGAACAAAAATAGAGAAACCCACCAAGCCTAAAGATAAGGATGCACATAGACAATCTCTCTTGATGTGTACAGAAGACAGAAGATTTATTTGGGGGGAAAAGGAAACCAAAATAAGTAGTTCAGTCAGAAGAGTTTATTTCTAGAAAGTAGTAGATTTGATGTGTGCAACTCTGGGTATATTCACACTTTCATTGTTGGAAGTAGCCCCTTTTATTTATTTATACTGAATGAAAAAAGCAATATAATATGCATGAAAGAAGGTTTCTGGTTTTTTTTCCCCTGCTCTTTTCTTCACAGAATTTAATCTAGGAAACTGCACTGATCCATAGAAACAAAGAATTGACTGCTGCTTCTATCTATACGTTTATTCAAAACAAACTGAAATTCCTACTATGTGCCAGAAATTCTTGGGTTTGGGACATGAAAAAGTTGGGCTCTGAACCCAAAGATCCTATCTATTGATCAACCTAATTTTTTTTTCATGAGAACACCTATTATGAGCCAGCTAATTCATGGCCCTATTCTCAAGGTTAAGAATTAATGATAAATAGGACAGTACTGATATACAGAATGCTCAAGCAGTCAAATCTATTTTTCTGAATGAGAGAAAACCATTTGGCTAATTGATAAACATATAAAATGCATTTAGTTCAAGATTTTGTAAAGGTTTAATTATGCAGTTGTATCTGGAATTTGGAAATACTCTTTATATAACCACAGTAGCGACAGATACTAATTGAGGGGACTTGAGGTAACATGTCTCAGCAGACATGTTAATCTAGAAAAACTGACATGAAAGTACAAGGGAGATTGCCAAAGAAGAAGAGGATCAAATGAAGTAAAGAGTGGGAGAAAGGAGGGTATTCTGGGATAGATATGGTACGTTATGTACATGTATGAAAATGCCACAATGAAACCCATTACGCTGTATTATCAATATGCATTAATAAAATATACATAAAGGGACTTAGGGAGACATGAAGCAGCCACAGTTACAGCATAATTATAGTGTCACAACCACAAGAAGATGAGCTTGTTTGTGGCTAGCCAAATGGAGGAAGGATGCAACCCACTGAAAATTGAAGAGATCTGGTACCACTCTTGATTGGCCCTTTTATGGAGCTACCTCTCAGTTAGTGATAATATAAAAAGAAAATCCATATATAAATGAAATAAATAATAATTAGGAGCAGAGTAATCCATAGCATGTCTGTTCCACCTTGGAAAAAAATAGGACAGAGTTTGGGAGATGTTCTAGGTAAAGGTAACAATAAAGTGGAAAGGGATGATCTGGGAATTTAACAAGAGAGATTGTATTCTTAACTGCATCTTAGCATTTCTTCCATGGTCATGGCTAAAACTACACTAAGCTAGGCAAGTGTTCATGGATGCACCTGTCACTATCACCACACAGAGTGAGTCCTAGACAAGGCTCCTCCAATATTGTTGACCAAAATGAGTCACCTCATTATTAAAATTCATATTCTAATTCAGTAGGTTTAGGGTAAGGCTCTAACAAGATCTCAGGCAATGTTAATGTCCCTGATACCCAGAATGTGCTCTGATAGAAGGAGACTGATCTCATTCTCTTGAAGTTGTTGTGAGCTTTATTCCTTAGTTACTTCTACTGCTGTCAAAACAGGCCGTGTATGCTACAGTGGTGAAGGATAGGGTTTGGAGACAGGAAATATCCTAAGTTTCTATTGCATATCATGACAAATCATGTTTGACACCACTCTTTTTCACAGTGGTAATGGAACCCAAGGACCTTTCACATGCTACCAGGCATGCCACCATTAAGCTGCACATTTGCCTTCAAGCCTGTTCTTGAAGGATGAGTAGGAGCTTACTAAGTCAATAAGGAAAAAGACAACAGCCCCTGTAGTTGAAATAAACTGAGAAAAAACATGGAGGTTAAGAACAATGCAATAAGTACATCTGGGGAGCTATGGAAAGGTCAATGTGGGTGAAGGATACCCTTACTGCCTTAAAAGGAAAGATGCAGGGATAGCACTTGTTTAGAAGCCAATTGTGCCAGACTTGATACAAATGTAGGCCTGGCTTTAAAAAATGATAAGGATAATGATTGTTGAGGATTTCCTATGTGGTGTGTACTGGGACAAGCTCCTTTTGTGATTGTCTAATCATCACCAAAATCTCCATTTTAGAGTTGAGAAATAAAAGCTCAGAAAAGTAAAGTAACTTGCCCATGTTCAAGAAGCTAATAGATAAGAGTGCCAGAAATCAAAGCAAGGCACCCTGACTCCAGATACCACGTGCTTGTTCATTATGATCCTCTTATTCCACATGGTGACATAGTAGCCAGTCCAGCCTTACCAGCAAATGAGTTCTGGTAACCCCATTACCCTGAGCACAGCAAATATGAGAACATAGCCCAAGGTACAGAACCAAACATTGTGTCTCCATATGGGCCCCATGCTTCATCCCCAGTCACCCTTCTGCAACAGCCGCAGAGCTGCAGCCTGGTCATCGGGAGACCCCTCTTTTTCCCAGACATTTGTCTCCCATTAAGACAGCTTGAGAAGGGATACATGGCAGGAATCTCTTTCATGTATTGGTCTGTGCTTCCGTACTTTACAAGAAGGAATCTCTGTGCCAGGGAAGCTCAGCGAACTAGCTGAGAGCATCACTCCCCCATACACATAATCCATCTCTCAGCCACAACAGTAAACATCCCTTCACCTAGGACACGAGGTGCCAGTGGATGAAAGGGTGTCACACTTCCGTCACCAAGAGTAGAAAAGGTACTGACGTAAGAAGTCAGGGCTGCTGGAGTTACATAATCCTAGAAGCTGCTTGAGCTGGGAATAAGGACATATTTAACCTCAGGGGAGCTAAAAATAGGCAAATAGAATTTTATTTCCCCATAAACTTTTTAGGCTTTAAAAAATATTTTTTAGTGATCTTAGGATAGCACTGTATATGGCCTGAGGCAATTTCTTCACTGTTGAATTAGGATCGCTAGAAAATAAAATCTATATGCATAGTGTAGTCATGGTGTGTATGTGCATGTGTGTGTGCATGTGTGTGTGTGTGTGAATGAGGATGCTGCACATGGTATGTGACTGAAGATGTGTTCATACGAATACAGATACAAACATAGACATATATACAGAACAAAGATAGGCTATGGCTTGCTGTGGTGCTCTGGTACTGGTATGAGTGGCAACGTGACTGGAGTGGGTAGATTTGAGATGGTATATAGTGTGAGTGGGAAGGTCTTGACACTGGCATGTGATACGTGCCTGTGGCTGAGAGCCTGAGGTGTGGGAGTGTGCTGTGAAAACTGCATGATGTGCAGTACTGCTGCGTCTGCTGCAGGGGTGTGTGAAAGGGCATATGAACCTAGGGTGTTGCATCTGCTCGTGCAGATGCAAAGGTGTACTGGGTATATTTCACTGAGTGTGAGGAAAATGTGTTTGTGTATATATGGATGTGTTAGAATGCGTGGGAAATATATGCAGTTGGTGTAATTTGTGAGTGTAATGTCCCAGAATTACCAACAGAGAATAGATGATGCAGATGTATGCTGAGAAAGATGTATGTATATGTGCATGCCATGCTTGGGAACACCTAGAAAGATGATCCCAGAACCCTGAGCACCCCTCCCCAGTGTTTCCAACATCCTAGACCTCCTTCAATTTTTGCCAGATATCTATTTGAAGGTGTTTTTAAGAATGTTGACCCATTAACCTCTTTTGCCCATCTGTGACTCCTAAGTATCTGTTATATTACAAAAAATATTACCTACATTGGGTAATGTTTCTTGGTAGATATTGGCTTCTTTTAAATTCTGGTATGTAAGGTAGAGATTTTTCTTCTTGGTAGAGATAATTTTAAAAAACCAAAACATATAAACATCTTGAGCATAAGCAGACTAGATTAAAAGTTCAGTTCACATTTTCCTGTATTAATTAAGAAAATATAGTATGATACCATTATTCATCAGGGAAATGCAAATCAAAACCACAGTGAGGTATTACCTCACCCCAGAAAGAATGTCTGATATCAAAGAGACTAAAGTAACTGAGGATGAGGAAACAAAGAGAACTCTTGCACACTGCTGATGGGAATGTAAATTAGTGCATCCATACCAAAAACAGTACAGAGTTTCTTCAAATTATTAAAAATAGAACTACCATACGGCCTAACAATCTCACTTCTGGGTATATATTCAAAAGAAATGAAATCACTATATCGAAGAGGCATTTGTATTGACAAGCTCAATACTGCACTATCCCTAATAGCCAAGAAACTGAAATAATCTAAGTGTCCCTCAAGCAATGAATTGATAAAGAAAATGTGGTACATACATGTAACAGGATGATATATGGCCATAAAAGGATGAAATGTTGTCACTTATGACAATATGGATGGAGTTGGAGATCACTACATTGAGTGAAATAAACCAGACACAGAAAGATACACATCATATGTTCTCACTCAGATATGGATCTGAAAGTTGATCACATTGAGGTTGAGAGCAGAATGAGAGTTGCAGAGGCTGGAGAAGAGGGAGGAGAAAAGGGATGGAGAAAGATTGACCAACAAGCACTGAATCGTGGATAGCAGGAAGAAACTGTAATGCACTACTGAACAGCAGGGTGACTATAGATGACAGTGACACTGTATACTTCAAAAAGACAGATGAAAGGATTTTGAAAATTTTCACCACAAAATATAAATGTTTGAGAAGATAAGTAGGCTTAATTTGAATTAAGCATTATGTAAAATTATGTAAAATATATATGTATAGAACATCAAATGATACTCCATTAATATATACAAACTTACATTTTCATGGATAGGTTAAATGTTTAAAAGAAAATACAACGTGACTTAGAAGCAATGTCTTAGCCATTGGGTTTTCATTCCTCTTCTGTCACTAATTCATGGTCTAATCCTGGGCCAACCCTTCTTCTAGGTTCTAGAATCTTGCCTCAGCTCCAACGCACTTCAGCCAGATGTTTCATGCAAAAAAATCTCTGTGTGATCCTCAAAGACCTTAAATAAACTTCAGTGTCCTTCATACACCATCAGTGCATTTCATGACCACGTCCGGCTCTTTTCTCATTTCCTGCCATCTTTCCATGTAATCATAGCGTACTGGCTCAGCAGTCAAAGGCAACGTTATCTCAGCAAAAGAATGTATGTTGCTGTCCTTTGTGCTCAGTGAGAAAGTCTCTTTCCGCTTCAGCAGGAAGTCCAATAGAAACCTAGAAGTATACATCCTAATATATTCATTCGCTCAATAAAAGATTTTTGAACAATTAATATGTTTCAAGAATTCAGTTTCTATAATCCACAATTCAAAAGGGTATTTTTTTTCTGTCCTTACCAAGCATACAGGTTAAAATCAACTGAAATTAGACTTTTCTCCAGGTACCAAGACCCATAATCTGTCCCTAGCAGAGGGTATAAAGAAGGTATTCCACCTGTCATGTTGGTGTGTGACTGGGCATGGCTAAGAGGAATGCCAGGCCCATCTGGCTTTGAACCCTGATTCTGCCAGTGTTAAGTTGTGTAGTACTGGGCAAGTTCTTAGAACTTGGTTGCTCTGTATAGTGGCCCTCCCTTAGGGGATGAATGAGCTAGCACTTTGCTGTGGGGCCTCAGTGAATGTTGACTTGAGAGATTATGCACCTAAATTTCTTCTAGTGAGTATGGATTATACCCCATTAATTTCCTGAATGCAGAAATATTGGGTTTAGTGGGGACTTCAGTGTCTTCTCTACTCACAAAACAATATTCATTGTGAATTATGAATATTATTCTAGATTGATAGCTTTACGAGGCCGGGGATATTTCTTGGTCTGTTTGGATGACTGAAAAAGCTTCAGCGTCTAGAACAATACCTAGAACACAGTAGGTACTCATTAAGGCAATAACTACCATACCTGTCAGCAGATTGCAGAAATTAATCTGTCCAATCATCACTATTGCTCAGAACTGCCAATTTTCATGTTGATACAGAGTGCTCCATACTTCAACTCTCATTCTCTTAACAAAATTTTCAACAATGCGTCTGATGATTCTATCATGCAGATGAGGAAGTGAATTAATCCAAGGTACCTTGAGATTAGCAGTTTGCTCATGGTCACCTAACCACATGCTAGAACTGGGACTCTAAGCAGAGCTGGTTCCAACATACACTGGGTTACAATCCGGGCCTCGTGAGGTTTCCTGGGGAGACGCTGAGAATCCTCTTTCACTATTATCCATCCAGTGGTGCCCTTAACCTTCATGGTGAGGCACACAGGGTAGGTAAGAGACTGGCACTGAGAAACAATGAGGCCAAAGAAACAGCCTTGTCAACAATGACCTAAAATCATGACACTAATTAAGAAAGATGATCCTTGTTCAGCCAAAAGCTCCATCTTCTTGTAGGTATCAATAAATCAAAAATAATTGTTTACTTTGTTTAGATTCGTTCTCCTCTCTCTTGCCTGTGTTTTTCTCCTGCTTTCTTTGTATAATATGAAAGCTGATGAAGGAGCCTCATTTTCACTAATGAAAGAAACTTAATTTTTTGGCACTATATTCCTCATTATGAGAAGCAAAATCCACTTAGTGGTGGCTTCTTCTGCCCTCCATTTGTCCAAAACAAGACCTATGATCAGCAGAAGGCCAGTTTTAGCATAAAAGTGAAGAATCCATTAAATCTATTTGCCTTGTTTCAGAAAAGATGTTTGATGAGAGATGTCCTAAATGTAACTAAAAATGACAACAGCCATTTTCTCACTCTTATTTCTTATTTATTGTTTGATCTTTCCACTACCCACCTCAATAGTGTACCCATGGTAAACAGTGATGTGGCCCCCAAAGAACTTGAAATCTATAAAGTAAGTTTTCTATAGAATATAAGATGAGCAACAGAGCAGAGGTAACTAGTGTCAGCTTACAGTGTTATGGATTAAAAACTGACAGTTAACTTAATGCCAGCTGAATTAACTTAGCATGGTACTGAGTGTAGATGTTCCACCTGAGGAAAGTTGCCAGCATAAATAGAAACGTGGAGAAGACAAGGGAGGCATTGTACGTTTCTCTCAGTGTTGCTGTTTTGAGCCATAGGTTCTCCTGAAGGAGCTTGCAGTGTGAGTTCGACCATTGTCATCGGAAGAGCTCGGGACCTTGTTTGTGAGACTGGCTGTGGTTCACATTGGGGGAGCTCTGGTCCTTACGTTGAGTATCACTTCCTGGCTCCAGAGAGGAAGACATGTGCCATTTAATCTCCAGGAGAAACTCATACTGGCTTCCTGGCATGTACTCGACTGTGTTAATCATCGGAGGAACACTGGGACCTTGTGTCACTGAGGCTGTGGCACTTTTCAGGGCAGTCCTGGTTATTATTTTGAGTGTGACTTCTTGGCTCCAGTGTAGAACCCTCAACCTATGAGCACAGCTCCTTCACCCCACTGGCATAGATTTTTCTAGCTTCCACCACTGACCTTCGCGACTTCCCAGCATGGATCTGTAAAACAGACTGGCGTGGGAGTCCTTCTCTTGGGCTCTAGACCTTCAGTTGGACTTGTAGGAGGCACTGTCATGGGCGCTAGGTTTTCATCTGGACTTACACAGGACATTTCTGTGGGATCCAGGCCCTTGATTGAATATTCCGGGTCTTTAGTGTTGTGGATAGATTTTCTGTACTTTCTTGTGTTAAACTCTGGGTCACCATCATAAATAATATTATAAATTCTGTGTCCTGATTCTAATTGTTCTCTGCACAATCCCTGACTATAGCACAGAGCGATGTGATTTTTTTTTCAATTTCCTAGGCTGGGATGTAACACTGATCTATTCATCAGATGAAATCTTGTTCAGCAAAGACAAGGAGAGTTTAAAAAACACATAGGTTATGCCCCTCATCCAGGATATATGGTACTCTATCCTACCAAGCTGAGTATAGTTTATGGTACAGGTGAGAGGTCAAGTGATACACTGGGAAATGTCTTAACAGTCAGATTTTCAGGGGATTAAAAAAAGATACTAACTTTGAAATATTTGCCAATTAGGACATAAATACTCAGGCATGCCCAGCTGCAGGCACTCGATATGAAGACATTGAGTATGATTCTGCCCAGGGATTTTTAAAGTTATAATACGTATCCCATATCATTTGACCTATAGGAAGGAATTTATCCTTTTTTATTTTGTAGCTGGCATCTTCTCTCACTGGAAACAGACACATATTCATGATGATTTACACATCTGTCTAGTGAAAGCCAGCCTGTGGAGCCAGGTCACACCAAGAAGGCACATCTGGAACATGCTGACCAAACCACAGAGAGCTTCCCACTGGAGGCCCCTGCAGTCTGCTCCCTGGTCTCTCAGCCACCTCCTATGAAATCCCTACCACCCTCTGTTTTAACCAGTCTTTGTTTTCCTCCTCAACAGGCTCTTCTGGTTGGCACCAAATTTCAGGATAGTACTGGGACATATTCAACCTTGGGACACTGGGGTTAGGTGGACAGTTGTCATTAATATGTTAAGTATGCAGGCTAATGAGAATAGAGGGAACAGTCCAGGTACTTCATCTACCCACACAATGCTGCTAAGGTCATCCTCACTAACTTTAATACATCTTCTCCCATAAAACATAAAAATGCAAACCTTATAACTCTATTACCCTCTCTATAGCATCCTGAAGAACGTTCTCCCTTAGAAAAAAACCCTAACCTGTTTGCTAATGTGTTATAACTAGGTTCAAAATGGTAAGCTTTCTGCATAACCATAGAACCATCTCCCTCTCAGTGAAATAATGAGATGGTAATAAAACAAAAGTAATAATGAAATGGTAATAAAATAATTAACTTGAGATAAACAAGAGGCAGCAGGATTTTCACAGATGGAAATTTCTTTTAAAAAATACTATTTGACGGGGGGGAGAGAGAGTTCACTGTCTGCAGACCTCGTGGGAGGGTTAAGGTAACAATATACAACTCTAACATCAAGACTTGGAGTTTGTGTATTACAGACTACTGATTCTCACTTATTCAGCTTCCACTGTGGCTGATCACAGTACTACTCAACACAGTAGCTTATTGAGTTAGCCAGAACAAAAAATAAGTAGGGCTTGGAGGAACTCAGAATCTGCAAAGTACTGAACTACCTGGCTCTGGCATCACAGTTTGGGTTTCTCAAACTGCAGAGTTATGGGCAAGAACACACAAGTTGTCAATGATTTGACTTAATATTATGGTTTAGATTTAAAATGTCCTTTCAAAAGCTTGCTTTTGAAAGTAATTGGATCATGGGGGCACTACCCTCATCTGTGGATTAACTGATTGATGAGTCTATAGCTGAATCTGCTATTAGGAGGGGGGGTCTGTTCAGAGGTGGGTCACTGGTGGTGTGACAAGAAAGCGTGTATTAATGTCCTTTTGTCCTTCCTTCTCTCTTTGCTGTCTGGGTGGTATGAACTGAACAGGTTTCCTTTACCATGTTGTTTCTGCCCTGGAGCTAGCTGGCTGTGGACTGAACACACTGCAGCCACAAGCCAAAATAAACCTCCCCTCCTTTAAACTGTCAGTGTGGAGTACTTTGTCCTAGCAAATGAAGAGTTACTAATAAAGTTAAGAAAGACCAGATTTGTTGTGATCATGTTACATACCCCATTTTTAGCCAAATCATAATTATTTCTAAACTCTTAACCAGTTCACAACCAGATGGAAAATATCTAGCGTCAGACCCAGCAAAATTACTCCCACCTGGCCAGGGATACAAGGAGAGGCCTCTGAAATGTTTGCAGAGTGGGGATGCTGGGACATCACTGCAGATAAACTAGAAAGCTGTGTTTATTCAGCCTGAGTGGTGGGGGAATCTTTGTATAATCTGAGTTAACGTCCTGCTTTAGCCAGGAAGATCTGCATATGAGGGAGTGAGTACCCTCATTCCCCTGGTCCCGGATTATTGCTACTGAGGATGTGGGAAACATGAAGAAGTAATAATTTTCAGACAAAGGTCTGTGACTTGCCTGCTTTTTTACTTAACAAAATCAGTGGTAATAAGCCTCAATTGATTAAAAGATTTCAAACAAGAAATCAAGATGAGGGCCATGTAGGAGCTATCTGTACTCTCCTTGATAATTCTAACTTTAAATTATTACAAAATAAAACGTTTAAAAACAAAAAATTACAAATGCTTTCAGCTCATGAAGATTTTGTGTCAGGTTGAAGGTGTGGCTTACCTCATAAAGTGATTGCTTTGAACTTGACTTCTTATTTCAAACTCACCATTGTCATTATCTACAGTTATGGAAAAAGATACACGAGGCAAGCATGATGCCACATACCTGTAATCCCAGTACTTTGAGAGTCAGAGAGGGGAAGATCACAAATTCAAGCCATGTCTGGGCAGCTGGCAACTTAGTAAGACCATTTTCAAAATAAAAAATTAAAAGGGTTGAGGTTGTAGTTCAGTGTAAAGGCCCAAGTTTCAATTCCTAATACTGCCCCCAACCAAATGATTAAACACACGAAAGAAATGGGAAGGAATGATGTCAAAGTTTGCCCCTAGTCAGAGTCAGTAGGATTCCACATGAAGGTGCAAGAGTGAGTTTTTCCACACTCAGCACCACACTGACTCAGTTCGGCTGGGTGTCACAAGATGACCATTAGTTAATTCAACACAAGTGATATAAAAAGCACAACCATCTTATTGTTGGTATTTATGGCATATTTTTCTAATAATTACATTACTACTAATACTATTATTAACATTACTATTACTATTACAACAATGTTAGGTGCTCCAGAAGCAGATGCTGAGACGCAATTTATAGTATGAGATGTTCATTAGGGAATAAACACCTGTGGCAGGAGAGGGAAGAAACAAAACTAGACAAAGGGAGAAGCTGAACTCTGCCCAGGCTCCTAAAAAGCTGCAGTAACCCAGCTCTTGGAATGAATATATTCCATTAAGGAAGTTCCTTCTCTGCTGGAAAAATGGTCTGACCTTTATGTATCTGCCTCACTCAGCCACTGGATGAGGGATGCTCTGAAAGAATATGATGGTGCAGATCTCTCCCTGAAGGAGCTCAGAGCCATCACAGTTCCTGTAGCTAGGCTACAAGTCCCGGTTTGAAAAATGACTGGGGCAGTGCAACTCTATTTGCCAAAACTAATGACAGCTCCTGATACATGAACTGGCTTGACAATTTATGATACTTTCAAACCTCAGTACACTTGCTCCTTAAAATCTAGACCTGATTATATTATACTGTAGTAGACTGTATTATTGTTCAAAACCTTTGCTGCTCCTCCCCATGGAAGAGTTATTTCCTGCCTCCATTGACAGCAGACTTGGTCATGTGACTTAGTTTGACCATCATCACGTGTACCACTTTTGGGAAGAAGCTTTGAGAGCCATTGTATGTGTAGTCACCTTCTCTTTTTTCCATTACAAGAGTGTGTACAGGGGCTGTCCTATTGCCATAGATTCCCAAGCAAGGGTACATGGAGCATAGGTCTGAGCACTGCAAGGTGGACATATGTGTGTATTATCTTAAGCCTCTGAAATGTTTGAGGATGTTTGTTACCTCTGTGTAACAGCCTGACTGAAAGACCTTCCATTACCTACAAGTTATAAAGCCCACACTCTTTAGCCAGCCTTTCCATGATTTGGCCCCTGTCCATCTCTCCAATCTTACCTCTCACCATGCCTCATCTCTATGCTTTGCTCTAGCCACAACAAACCCATTTTTCTTCTTGAAAACACCCACCCCAGTGCTTCTTAATAAGGATGAGTTTGACCCCAGGACCAGGAAATGTTTAATAATAGAAGGACATATTTTTTTATTATCACAACTGGAAAAGACAGGCTGCTGAATCTTGGAGATAAAGGCCCGAGATGCTGCTAAATATCTCATATATCCATGATTTAACGTGAACACCCTCGCTCCAAGAAACTTTCTCTCGTCTCTTCTCCACAAGCAGAGATAACTTCTCCTGTCTTCTCCATTAGTTAAGGTAGAAACTGTTTTGCTAACTCCCCTCTAGTCTAGCATACAGTCAAGCATTCAGTGACTTAATAAGTATTAGCTGGAATAAATAATAATGAATATATATTGAGTTTTTTGAGGATGCCAAGCACTGCACTAAGTGAATTATTTAATTTGATTTTAAATTAAATTAAAATAGGTATTAGTACTGTCTCCATTTTATAAATGGGAAAAATGGGACTCAGGAAGGTTAAGCAATGTAGTCTATACTTAACTGTGACATACCCAACAATCTGATGCTTTGACCCACTTAACCTCTGTGCTATCCTATAGCAATCTGGGCATGCTAAGCTTCGGTAAAAGATCTTATACAGAGTGAACACTCAATAAATGTTAACAGTGGTGCATATAGTCGAGAAGCTGTAGGAACCTGTGCACAGTGCATCCATGGAGGGAGTAGTTGTTGGTATGAAATTCAAAAATAATAAACTCTTTTAGCTTTGATCTGCTTTATGTTATCACCATGCATCAGCAATTCTAAACACTGTCAGTAAGTTAGTTATAAAGCATTCTTCCCCACTAAGATGGACCATTTCCATGCCACATCCTTCAATACCACACTAAATAGATGGTAAATGAATGAATGAACTGGTTGATAGAATTGATGATAATGAAAATGATGATGATGTATAGTTGACAGAGAACAAGGCAATTACTTCTGTGACTTTCAGTGAAAGCACAGACCATAGCCTGGTTTGACATGCTTTATCCTTTGTGTAATGTGGGCAATATAGAGGAGGAAATCAGCCAACCCAGCTGGACAAGCTTGGCATTCGCGAAAGGAAGAAAATCACCCAATTTCCATATCCAAAAGGCATTTTGCCACTCAGCAACCTGAGATGTGGGGACAAAGCAACATCATCTTGGTGCTCCAGAGCTGCAGGAAGATTCAGGGGGAAAAAATGAGAACATGAATTTCTGCAGATCCCATTGAGCCATGTTTCAATGCTCTTCTACTAACCAACACACTATTTCTTCAGGAAAAAAAAGAGAAAATAAAATTATGACATTATGAGAAAGTCCTGTTTCTTGGGTCTTCAGTGATAACTTTACAGACATGTTATCATGATAAACGAAGACAATTTCAACATTTCCACACTTTCCTCTGCATCAACCCCAAGTCCTCCTCTACTCAGTAAAAATAAAAATCAAGAAAAATAAAGGACTCATCTAAGATCCCACCTAACCCTTTAATCCTGATCTGGGATATAGACACTTTATGTGTTTACCTACGTACTTGCCTCCTTGGAGTGGACTGTGAGTTTTGCAATGTGGAGACGCTATCTACACGAGTGAGTCTCTCATCTGATAAAATACCTGAGATAAACAATTTAAAAGGAAGAAATTTCTGCTTTGGCTCATGGTTTCAGAGTTTTTAGTCCATGGCTTCTCAGCCAATTGCTTTTGGGCCTGTGCTGCAGTGGCACATTAGGGCAGAAGCACATGGCAGGAAATCCATCTTTGCTTTCTTAAACAAGCAACTTGTCTTTGGTTTTTTGAATAAATGAATGACAACTTTACCCCACTGTGTTGTGATATAACCTGGAGGACTCTCTTCTAGTACACATTCCCCCAAGTGGCTAACCAGCTCACATACAATGTCCTTTCTAGTCATGGGAAAGACCTAGAGATCTGGCCACGGGACATCACAAAATTTTTTGTTTCAATCAAAAATATCTTTCACAAATTGCCACTTTTTTCTCCCAAGTTTTCTGTAAAGATTTTCAATTAATAATATCAGTGAGAAGGTCTCAAGTAGAGAATAAATTCTTTAATACCTTTCCTTACTGCCCATTAATTTTTCTCTTTATGAGGAAGTCATATGTCAGAATTAGCCACAATGTCACAACGAGGAGACAGTGACATTAGACCACTGGTTCTCACTTTGGGCAATCTTCCCCCAGAACCCAGGAAATATCTGGCAATATCAAAATAGTTTTAACTGTCACAACTGAGAGAGGAGAATGTTATTGAATTTAGTGGGCAAAGGCCAATCTCTTTAAACAAAAAGGATTTTTTTATCCCCACAACAAAGAATTATCCAGCTCAAGGTCTCAAAAGTGCCAAGGAAACTGCATTAGTGGCACTGGAGATTGAAAAAAGTAAATATCTGAAGTTTTAAATCCTATATTGGAAAAAATAATAATAACAGTAAACATCTACTAGGTGCCAGACACAACTCTAGGTGCTGCACACATTTCCTGTTTTAATTCTCACCCAACAGTTCTTTGTGGGTGCTAAAGATGCCCTCACTTTACTAATGAGGAAACCAGGCAACCAAAGTCACCAACTCATTGAGCATCATACTTATGCTTCAATTGTCAGACATACTAGAAATCAAGGAAGGTTTCTGTCATGATTTCTAAGCTCATTTATTTAGGAAAGAGACATAGTGTCCTGTGCATCTTGCTGAGTATAGAGTGCATTAAAGCAAAGAGTTAAAAAAAAAATTTTAAAAAAAAAAAAGCAAAGAGTTGACGTATAGGTTTTGATGTGAAGAAGCTATCCAGACTGGAGACTAAACCATTGCAAATATTTGTAATTAGAGAAGCCAATAGCAAATCCATGAGCTTGATTTCAATTTCTATTTCTGTCATGATTAATGAGGGAGGTTGGTGTAGTGGAAAGTACATTATGTTAGGAAGCAAGAAATGGTTTCAAGGCATCACAACTACATTGTAGGACTTCAGGGAAGTTCCTCAAACCCTCAGGCCTGCTTTTTCTTTTATTGTTATTTTCTATTTGTTGCTGCTGTAGTTATTATGCAGAGTGAGAGTGCACAAACTATGGCTCCCATGACAAATATGGTTGTCACTTGCTCTTGTAAATAAACTTGTATTGGTACAAGGCCATACTCACTTTTTATGCATTGTCTGTGGCCACTACTATGGCACAGCTGAATGGTTGCAACAAAAATTACATGGTATTTCTAAATGTACATGGTTTATACACCTAAAATTTACACACACACACACACACACACACACACACACACACATCACTACATAGAAAAGATTTGCTAAGTTCTGGTGTAGATATATTTATTTGTTTATAAGGTTTATAAAAATCTGTGAAGTAGAAAAATAAAAACTCCTAACTACTATGAAAAACACTAAAATATTGTGATGCTCTGATTAGATTACACATGTGAAAGTACTTTGGAAAAGTACTAAAAATACATACATTGAGGTATTGATATTAATAACAAATGTAATAAAACACAGAAAAAGACAAAGGGAGGAAGAGAGAGGCATGGAGAGAAAAAAAGAGTCTAACCCACTATTACTTTTATAATTTGGATAGAATATTAAATTCCTGGAGTCTCAGTTTTCTCAGTTGAATATTACTATTAATTTGGGGGATACTGGGAATTGAACTCAGGACCTAATGCTTGCCAGGCAGGACCTGTGCCACTGAGCTAAATCCTTGGCCTCAGAATATTAATATTAAACTAGGGAGGAAAAATTATAATCAATTCTGAAGGTTGGTAAGAGAATTAAATAAGACACTCAATGATTGATTCATTTGCTCATTGGCTATATTATATTGAAGTCTTATTTTGTGCCAGAAGCTTAACCACCAGATAGCCGTGCTTAGACAGCCCATTTTCTATCCCATCCTGGCACACAGAAACACTAGGGCTGTGGACAGACACTGAGCAAGAAATTTCAGTGCAAGAACTGAAAATTGTGAGAGCCATGTATGTTAACTGATAGCATTACATAACTGATGCTAATGGATGAGAATTATTTCAGAGATATAACATAATATAATATAATATAATATAAGAACTTCTCTAGGTTCCCAGTTGTAAGAAACCTTTGAAGGGTGACAAAGGATTCATGAGAGTATAAGAACTTCATTCCTAGAAGTGAGACCGGAAGATGGAATGCCAGACACTACACGGATCAGGCTGATAGGCTGTTGGATAAGATGGCAAAGTAGAAGAAGGGACTGTGTGAAAAAGGCTCAACTAGAATTTTCCTGCTCTGCATTATGGAACCAGAGAGAAAGCCACATGTTCACTAGAAATGCTCCTCTGAACCTTTTACAAAGAAAGTCATGCCCATATAAATCCACAACAGAACACAATGAGAGTAGTATCTGTACTAGCCCAAGTTTCTTTTCTTTCTGTAAAAGTAGTTACACCATATTTACCAGACTCTATTATACTTAGGCAGAGCCACACAACAGTGCTATTCAATGGAACCCAGGGAAAACAATTATTTTCCCATAAAGTCTGACCTTTGAAAAGCCTGCCACCTATTTCACAGTCCTTTATTCTCCTCCGCCTGCTAGTCAGTTGCATAGGACCCATTAGAGGACTCTAAGGCCCTCGGATCAAGGTAAAGCAAAAAGATGGAAGAGACCTGACTCCTTGAATCATTGAAATGATCAGAGCTCATGGTAATATGAATATGAAATAAACACTGGTGATATAAATGCACTGAGAGTTGGGGTTTTTTTTTTTTTTTGTACTCCTAATTCATACATAAAATCATCCTGTTTTCCCTTTATACATTCATGGCCACTAGAATAAAAATACAACAGAAATAAGAACTCTATCTCCTTATTTACTCCTCTGTGTAGAGCAGTGTTTTAAATAAAGAAGATACTTTTGAAAACATTTATAGACAAAAATTAGCAAGGTAAGGGCACTATGAATGACAATGGTGTAGAGTCATTGGGAAGATGAGATAAACACATATAAACAAAACTGTACTTCCAAAGATTGTAGAGTTCTGTTCAAGTACTAACTTTTACAATCATCACAGAGGTGGTTTTTACATGCACATGCAAAATCTGTACATGGGCATGAAAGTACCAGATTCTTACAGCATCGTCAGAACACATGCAAATACACTGACTCGGAACTGCTGAACAATTACAATGCAATGAGAACCAAAAGCATTCAAGTCCCCAAGAGAATAAGGGGCTTTCAGACCCACCACATTAGACCACTGCTCATCTTCCAGAGGGACATACACTGGGCTCACAACATCACAGAACCAAGCCCTGGACTCTGGGTTCAAGTAACCTGGGAATGCATACACTAACACCAAGTTCAATCTCATTGTCCAGCACTGTAAAAAGAGTCATATGTGTGCTGACTCATGGTCATTTTCTTAGCACTGCTGTTTGGTGATATAACTATTCTCATTTCACAAGCCAAACATCCAGGCTTAGAGAGGTAAAGAAATGTGTCTAAGGCCACCTGCTAGCTGCATGTTTTTGTCATTCCACCACTGTGCTTCTTTGTCTATAAAATGGGAGGAGTAACACCTAATCAGATTACTAAGATGAAGACATTAAATAATACAGTGAATGTAGAATTAAAAGAACAAAGCATACAGAACACCTAACACCTAGAAGAAGCTCAAAAACGATGACATCTCCTTTCCCTTCCTTTGTCTAGAACAGTCATCTTGTGCTTATCAAACTTTTGGGCTCAGAACATCATCAGCCAGCAGACACTGTGTCCCCAAGTGACTCTGCCACCAGGACCAGCTAGTGTGCAGTGACCCTTTAATAGTATTTAAACTTTGTCTGGGTACCTAATTATCTTGATGATGCAAAACTCAAAATAGCACAGTCTGTGTGCACCCCTGGAAAGGTCCATTTAGAGACACAGGCCTGTTAAGCCAAAAAAAAAAAAACATCTGATAAAATAATTTAATGGTTGCAAGCCTCAGAACAAGAAAGGCCATCAACACAGCCTCAGGTTTTTTCCAGCCATCCTTCCTTCCCATTGAAGCTACTTCCCAAAATATAAAATCTTGGCTTAAACCCACCATGCTTTCAAGGACTGTGGCTCTGCTCCTATGATTATGTGGTTTAATGCACACAACAACAATGTGAGACAGATTCTGTTAAGCCCATTTCACAGACAAGGGCGCTGAGACTCAGAGAGAGAAGAGTTTTCTGGAATAAAATTCCTAAACTGACCCCTCAGGTTAGTTTCCTAGGAAACAGGTCATTTTCATAGCTCATCTCTTGGATAATAGCCGAAGGGAAATCCTACAGGAGTTGGCTTCTAGAGTTCTTTCCCCTCTTTGCCTGCCTTTCTCTTCCTCCTTTCTCTCTCTTCTTTTTTATTTTAAACATAATAAAACCAAACAAAATCAAACAGAATAAAGTCAATCAAAACAACCATGAAAGTGATACAGACCTCAAAACAAGGTAATAGGAAATCCACAACAGCTACTGTATTACCTCTTGCTATCTTCAAAATAGTAGCAAAAACATCAGACATAATAAATTCAAACAAAACAGAACAGAATAAAGCCAACACAACAAAATAATGAGGGACCAGGGATTTAGCTCAGCAGTGTACATGCCTGGCTGGCAAGCATGAGGTTATGAGTTTGATCCCTAGTACAAAACCAAACAAACAAACGAAAAAACCCACAAATATGAAAGTGATCTAGGACTTTAAAATAAGATAATAGGAAATCAAAAATGGCTATCATAATATATCTTGTTATATTTTAAATAGCCACCCATGCCATCAGAGATAATAAAATCAAATAGAATAAAACCAAGTAAAACAAAACAGTGAAAATGATACAGAACTTTAAAACAAGATAATAGGGAAGTAAAAATGGCTACCACCTTCAGAAGGAGATTCAGAAGGAGATAATATAGTTGCTATATTACATATTGTTATCCTCTAAATAGATGCTCAGGCTACCAGCTTTAGGCCTGCAAAGTCAACCTAATAATACAGACATTTGTTTATTTACTTCAGTGGCTATCATCTCTACCTGTGTTTGTCTGGATCAGCTGGTTTTTTGGGGTTGGGAGGGTGACACTTCTTGTCTCCCAGCCTGCATGCCAGCTGGCTCACAGGAAGGGACTGCCCCAGCCCATGATGGCTGCTGGCTCACAGGAAAAGGTTGGCTCTTCTTGGTTCTTTTCCTGGGATGCATGGCCACCACTGGCTCACAGGAAGCGGTTGGCCTGGTCCGCAACGCTACCGGCTCACAGGAAGGGGATAGCTTTTTCTTGGCTGCTTCTGGCTCATAAGAAGGGGCTGGCTTCTTCTTGGTTTTCTTTCTGAGATGCATGGCCCCTACTGGTTCACAGAAAGGGGCTTCCCCCTTTCTCTTGACTGCCTCTCTGCTCATCTTTTTTCCCCTGTATTCTCTATCCCTCCTTTATCTTCTTTTTTCTGTTCTTTCCTTTTTTCTTTCTCTCCCTCTTAATGTCACTTTCTCTCAGATTTGGTCTTGAAATCAGCAAGCACCTCATGTCCATAGTCTTGTGTAGTAAGGATCAAGAATTAAGTTTGTACTTAATTCTTAATTCTTAAATCAAGAATTAGTTTGGACTTCATGATAGTGGGATCTTAAGCCTCTATGAGGTTCAATGCTTCATTCTGACAAGAGCAGATTAACAATACCTAGACTGCAGTGTTGTTGATGAAAATGGAGAATAATGTAATGTCTCATTCCTCAAAAAATAAGGATGTGTGGTCAAAGATACTTATGGCATTTAAATTTCTTAACTATAAGTTATCGCACAAAAAAAATGCTTGTGTGAAGAAAGTACCATCACTACTCATTTACTAGGAAAGAAGTGAGAAGTCACCTATCCAAAGGCACACTGCTAACAAAGCTAGGATAGGCAATCCAATCCCTCTACCTAAGGTATCCCATCCCACTAGAGACACTACTATTAAGAAACCAATGGTGAATCCACATACTAAGTTAGTACAAATTACAGTGAATTCCAAGAGTTTCATAGTTTTATTAGGCTGTCTTTTGCTGATGGATCCACACTGTGTGCCTCTCCCTCACCCCATCATTTCTTGGAAAGCAAACAGGTAAACTGTGAACACTGAAAGGCTTCGGATGCTTCATGCTCTAACAGAGCTGATCTTACTTGCTCGTGGGAAACTGCCACTTCTTCTTCCCCCCTCCCACCCTGGCAAATAACTCTGGTCAGGTGGCAAGCTCTCACCAAAGGCTTTCCCCTCAGCTTGAGAAAGCTCCACTTTGGTGATTGTTCATTATCCTCCCATTTAGACAATTTTCAACACACAGTGGAACCTTTAAACAGTGTGAACAATGTTGTCGATCTTTCTGCATGCTGCCTCTGTTAGGCATTAAGAGGTAAATTGACTGTGCAGCAGGAGGGGAATTAGGAGCACAGTTTCCATTAATAGTAACAGGGCCCTGGAGTTCAGCCATGGGGCAGGGTATCAGAGACACAAGGATGGGCTTCATCAGAGCCAGGTGTGATCCTACATTTACGTCTTTCCTACCAGGGATAGAATTTCTGGCTACAGAGTACAATGGGCTGGGTGGAAAAGAGAATAATGACACATTCAGCAACTGCTATATGAAAAGTATGTTAATCATGTTTTCTCAAATTACCCTCAGAAGAACACCATGAACTAGGGGCAGTATTCACATTTAGGAGGTGAAAATACAGTGGTAAACAACCATTATTCCCATTACTGAGTCACGATAAAGCTGAGATTTGCAATGTGGTCCTGTCTAGCTCTGATGCTACACTTCTGACACCCACCTTCCTATAAGAGAGGCTGGGTTCCTGCATTCTTTCTAATTTTTCTCTCCACAAGACTGGGAAGCTTCCCATAGAGGAATCTGAAGAACTATAAGTTCTTTATTTCCTTTCACAACCCCAAATGAAGCCTTTGTTAATACTCATGGGAGTCTCAGTATCTGCTCAACATCTATTTCATGCCTTTGTTCCTATAAGGGAATAATCCACCCCTCCCCACTTATCTCTGCCATTCCATAGAGGATTTTTTCCTGTGTTATGTAGTGCAGCCCTCCTCTGCCCCAAAAGCAGGAATCAACGACACAGCAACTGGACCACTAATCTCCATCTCATAACCTTAACAGGCACTATTAATCAATTTCCCACCAACTGACTCCACCTAATGGATCAGATTAGGCTTTCAAGATTGAATCTTGTTGCCATCCATGGTCCAAAGCCAATCACAATTCGTAAATAAATGTGACTGAGTTTGTCCTTTTAAAATCAGGAAATCTCTTCTTTCCTGCACCATTCCCCAAAAGAACAGAAAATCAAATGTATTCATCTATCATGTTCCTTTGATTTTTCTGTTCCCTACATATCCTCCCAAAACTTGGATCCAGACAGATATCTTTGTTCTCAAATATATTTTCTGTGATGCTTAGGTGAATTATATGACCTGAAGAAAGTTGATTTCTTCATTTACAAAATAGAAATAATAGTGTCTTCCTTGCAGTGTTTTTGAAAGATTCAAAATACAAATACAATGTTTGGCACAGGAACTATTCGGTCAATGTCAATATCCTTCTCCCTCCCCCATGCCAATAATTATCCTTATCTTCCAGCTCCTTGTAGAAAATTGTGGTTAAATAATACTATGGAAAAAATCTTCAAAATAAGCTGACACTCCTTGTGGGTTTTTTGTAATTTTTAAAACCACCTGAACATTTTAGGAATCTCTCTCTCTCTCTCCCCCCCCCCCCGTTTCCTCTATGACCATGATACTCTAGCTAAATTTCAATTTTATATATTTATCCCAAATTTAGGAAGCATGAGACTCTTGTATCAGCCTAAAGATTATCTGCAGGAACAATTGTTGTTAGCTTGGCAAGAAACAGTCATGTCCTTACAAGACACCAGAAGAAAACCTTTAGGGTAACTTTGGCCTGAGTAAAAACAAAATTCTGCAATAATAGGTAACTGCTTATAGCTGAACTGTACACAAGCTGAATTTATTGTCTCAAGGCCAGTCTCAGTCCTTTGTATTCATTTTCTCCAAGACAGCAAAGGCACTGAGCTCCTGCTTGTATACGGCAAGTCCACTGACTCTTGCAATGAGCTGTCTGCTGGAAACTTGGTGATAACATCTGCCTCCAATGCACTGGGCACTCTTGGAAGTATTTCATGTGGGCTATCTCACTCAGTTCTCATGAATCCTATGAAACAGGATAGTTATTATTGTCATTTTATTGAAGAGGAAACAGGGTGAGAGAGAAAATGCTGAGAAAATGATGAGAGAGAAATTACAGTTTAGAACTATGTCCACTAAAGTCTCATGTGTTAAAATGTAGGACTTTGAGAAAGTGATTGGATCATGAGGGCTCCAATTTCATGGATGGATCGACCTACTAATGAGATTGTAATTCAGTGATGTTACTGGGAGGTGAGGGGAAATTAGATGGAACAGTGTTGAAGATACATAACCTGGGGTCTACACTTTGTCCCTAGCCCCTCCCTCACTAGCTTCTTCCCTTTCTCTCTGCTCCTGGGCTGTGCCAAGGTTAAGAAGCTTTCCTCTGTCACACTGTTTCACAATGATGTCTCTGCTTTGCAATAGCTGACTATGAAGTGCCACTTCCGAAACTATGAGCCAAAATAAACCTGTTATTTTTTACATCGTTTTTCTCAGGTATTACAAGGACACACAACTAACAAACTGAGTATAAATATGCTTTGTCTTCCATGTATATAATTAATTCAATTATTGCTATTATCCAAGCATTAATGTTCCTTTTGTGAAACTTTTGAACAAAAATGAAACATTAAGATTGCCCATTTGCCTTCTCTGCTGCTTGTCCCACAAGATTTACACTGATAGTTTAGTGTGGATACTTGCAAACTCTGCTTCTTAAGCCAAAAAGAGTCATATTAAATATAATTCTGTATATATTAGACCAGCTAATAGAGTATATAGAGAGATAGATACAAATATTTTTAATGTTTACATTTCTGATTTTAAAAAATAATGTAAAAAATTTAAAAATAGTGTATGACCATAACAGGTAATGCACAGAAGGAAGAGACAGATGATCTTAATTCCTCATCACACTATTGTCTGACCCTGAACCAGGTCCAGCAACTGCAGTATAATCGTAGGCGGATCTCTGGGGACAAGTTGATGTGAATACAATCCCAGCTCTCTCAGCTGAATAGCATGAAGAAATTCCTTAATCTCTTTGACGTGCTGTAAAATGGGCTATTAATGCTTATCAAAGAATTGCATGTGCTTAGCCAAATGACTGTCCTGTAGGTATTCAAAACACAAATGTGACAGTCCTCTTCCTTTCCTAACAGCATTATGATTTGATTAACCCTGCCCTTACACATATTTTCTGTAAGAAAGTGGCCTTCCCACAGTTCAGGACATCTTGGCTGTTTCTCTCCTTCGTTGCCAACCTTCTAGGGCTATTTCTCTTTCTCTCCACATTTTCCTCTCTCATAAATATTTGCAGGAACTCAGGCTGTTCTGTCTCATTGTGTTTTTCACACCTTGTTTTGCCACCTTCTTAGCAGAGCTGATTGGATGTAAATATTTATGTATAAAAATATGTTCTCCTGGTCCCTAGTATTCTCCACCCCATCTACTGCCACTGGGGGTCTTTGGGGCACTGCAGCATGGTGCCTCCAAGTACGCTGGGAGAGCACAGAGGTCACCAACCTCATCACAAATCATGGAGAAAGAATAGACGTTTAGTGTACATTGTTTACAAGCTCTTCAGTAACAGGTCCTTGCAGATATGCCAAAGAGCTCCCAAACACTGAAATGGAATTCATCAGATTTCATCACCACATGAGAACTCCTCGATGAGTAAGAGTAACCTTGTGTTCCAAATAGCTTGAAAAAAAATAAGAAATATTTGTGCACCTAATTGCATATCTACTCCTTTTTTCCTTTAATCCACTATTGATGTTAACTTGCAGACAGGCCCACACCTACCTATCCAAGCTTGTGGCTAGTCCTGCTATCTTTAAAGCTATGCCAGCTGTGACCATTAATTCTGATCTCTCAATTTTACTAGATTAAGGAATACTTAGCAGATTTGTAAAACACACTCCTGGATATATCTGAGTAAGTCACAGAGATGTGGTCTTAGGTGCTATATATGGTTCTAGGCCCTGCCTCTTTGCCTCTGTTTGCCTGATCTGTCTTCTGGCCACCAGGAACTAAGCAGCTGTGCTCCACTGTGCCTTCCACGATGCCGATATGTACTGAATCTCCTGAAACTGTGAGCTAAATTAAACCGTTCTTCCTTTAAATTGTGGGTGCCAGGTATTATGTCTCAGCAAAAGGGAAAGCTAACACATCAGCTATAGTCACCCACATTCCCACCCAGCCTCTAAGACCACACTGTCCTCATTCTTGGATGTCTTTCTTGTTCTCATCACTTCTGGTACCCCTTCCTCTGTTTCTGAGACCATCCACCACCCCTCTTCCAAAAAAAGATACCTCTCAGCTATTGCTGTCAATGAACGTGACCTCACGTGATAGCTTAAATGTCTTACAATCTTCAACAACAAAAATCAGTACTAACTTGTGTGGAATAACCATTTAACCCACAGCTCAGTAACATATTTGTCTCCATCTAAACATAAATCCTTCACTACATTCATCTAAGTCTCTGATCAGGGGGACAGCTGTTTGAGGTACAGCCCTACTCACCCCCAGACTCTACAAAGTCACTTCCCGGAAGGGAAACAGAAAAAATCTTTTGAAAGGTTATGAGGACAGCTTACACAAATTAACATATTCATAATCAAGCAATAATAATGATTACTTGATGGTCATTAACAATTTTATGTAATATAAGCAATAAATATCATTAGCAATTAATAAACATGCACATTGCATCAAATGGAAATGTAAACAACTTTAAAAAAATAAACTGTGAGACTAGATCAAAAATCAAAAGCTAGCCTCTCCTTGTATTTCATAATGGATTTGTGTGAGTTATTTAAAAGAGAAGCATATTCAAAGTCAGAAAACTTGGGTTCTAAAATCAATGACAGTATTGGAGCCTGTGTGACCTTGAGCAAGGTATGCCAGCATCCAGTTTCACAGCCACAAATAAAAGACCTTGATCCCTCCAGAGAGGTTCAGACTAGAGGAGAAAGAGACAAAACAGTTACAGATTTTCATACACTAATGCCTTGCTTCTACAGAGGTGGTGGGCAGGCCAGCAGCTTTGTCATTCTGCAAGCTTGTAAAAAACACAGCCTCTCTGGGCTCATCCTAGAATCTTTGTCTTCATTTTAACAAGATCCCCAAGTATCCCTGTGCATCGCCCCATTTCAGGAAGAACAGTGCTCTGGGCAGCTACTTCCCAACCCAAGAGCTAGGAAGATAAGAATTACTACCTGTTCTTGCTGCCTTCCACCTCTGTACATATGGCTCTCTACCAAAATGCCTTTGTCTGGTTCCTCCTTGATCTCTGGAACAGGCTGAAGTAAGCTCCAGGAAGTATTTCCAGAACATGCACTCACATCTCCCTACTGGGTCACCTCTCCTTTCCATGCCTCCCTCCACCACCTTTGCTGCTCTAGCTCATGACTGGTGCTGAATGTGGTGCCTTCCTGCCCAGAACTGAAAGCTTTTGAAGGGCCCTGCAGTAAGCACCTTCAGTGTGTAGTACATTCTTGCATATCCAGAGCACAGCACAGAAATTGACCTATTAGTTAACTGTGGCTGGTGTAACAACGACCACACAGTAGGTGACTGCAAACAGTTATTCTCAGTTCTGGCAGCCAAAGGTTGGAATAAAGTGAATAAATAAATGTGTAAAAGTAGGGGAAAATCCATTCCTTGCTTCTTTCAGGCTCCAGAATCTCTGTCGCAAATCACATTGCTCCTTTCTCTCTTCTGGTGCCTCTTACAATGACACTTGCTACTGGATTCAGGGATCACATATAATGCAGATCCTTCATCTCAAGATCTTTAACTTCATTTACATTTGCAAGATCCCTTTGTTTCCACATAGAGTCACATCCACAGGTTCCCAGATTAGAGGGCTTCTTCAGGGACACCATCAGCCCACTACACCATACCAGAGCAGGCATCCAAAAAAAGGCAAAGATATTAGTGAGGATCACATTACAGACACAGAAGTTGAGGCTCAGAAGTTTGCAAAGGAAATTTTGAAACTTTCCCAGTATTGCATAAAATAACAGTGGGACAAGAACATACATCTGTCTCCTTGTTGTTTGTCTCTAACATACACAAAGGCCTTAATCTATATTGGTAAATGTGTTTACTATGTGCCTACTGTGTTCCAGGTAGGCACTGTACACCTGTGAAATCTCTCTTATCTGGTGATTCTGAAGGGTAGACCTTCTTGTCATCATTTTTTCAGATAAACAGGGAGATAGCTCAGGAATGAGTCTTGTAGGCAGCGCAAGTGTCAGATCCAGGATTTGAACACAAGGCTATTTGGCTCCATTTATACATTCTGGAAATATTGACTGGGGGACGCCATGTACCAGAATGATGCAAATTATGGTGCATGTTTTCCCACATGAGTTTCTGTATGCAAACTCACAGGAATTGAGTTTCGCTCCAAAGCTGGAGTTCTCCCCACTTCCCCACGCTGCCTGGCTCTCACCCAACACCTGTATTCCACCTTCTTGACATACTTTCACATACAAACCAGCTCCTCCCTGAGACCTCCAGCAGTGTCACTCTGCCATACCATAAACTGTGTTGCTCTGTCAAGCTCTCCCAAAACCAAGGATCACTGGAGAAAGGAACAATTTGGGAAGTCCTTTGAATGAGAGCTTCAGACCTGAGATCGTCATGTGTCCCCCACACACCCCTACACATTAGGTAGATTCTACCATTAATTCTTTGCCAACCTAATAAAGGTTTGTGAAATCCTTCAGATATGTGCTTATGTGATGGTTGAGTGAAGGATGGATATAAAGGTCAGAGAGATTAGCAAATATGGTGCAGTTCCAGCTTCAAGGTCATAGTCCAGTGAAGGACACAAGCCATGGATAGCACTGCAGCTATAAACCCACTTATAAGGAAGGTAGAGAATTAAAATAAAATCTGTCTTAGATGTCTCAGAATTATACAGGCAGAAAATCACATTTAAACTTGGCCTAAAAGCTGCTTAGATTTCAACAAGCTCATAGAAAAGATGACTACACTTAGAGGAAAAATCAAAGGGGTTTGTGCATAATGTCAGCATTAGGAGGAGTTGCAAGGACAGCCAGTGTAAGGTTTATGACCCAAAACACTCATAGGCAAGGCTACCAGCATAATAGGTTTCCAGTTATTCATGTCCAGATTAAACTGAGCCATCATGTGTTTATATTACTTGAAGCCTGGGTCATACAGATTGCTAAATATATTGAGTTTCACTCCTGCTGTAGGAACCAACAAGAAAAGTTAGAGAGTGAACAAGAGAGGTAAACAGGACAAATGTTGTTATAGTTGAAATCTAGTGTGTCCCCCAAAGCTTCATGTGTTCAGAGATGGGGCTTGAAAAGTGATTGGATCATGGGGCACCATGCTCATCAGTGGTTTAATTTCCTGAATGTGTTGTTAGGAGGTGAGCCTATTCAGAAGAGGCAGGGCATCTGGGAGTGACCTGGAAGGGTCTATCTCCCTCCCCACCTCCTCCCTCCTCTCACTGTTTCCTGGCCACCATGACACGAACGACTTTCCTTTGTCAGGCTCTTCCATCCTGCCTTTTCTCCCTTGGAGCTGGCCAACCATGCATGCACTAAGACTTCAGAAAATGTGTACCAAAATAAACCTTTCCTCCTTTATTTTATGAGCAATGAGAAAGTGACTAACAGATGTAAAACAGACATGCAGTCAGAAAGATGAAAAAAGAATATATACATAAAAAGACAACAGGGATGATGATGATAATGAAGAATGGATATACAGATAATAGAAAGACAGACATATAAAGAGGAAAGATTAATAGACGGGGCAAGAGGTAATACTTGGCTATATATTAACATGTGTAAGACTCCAGATCACAATGTTGAGTGAAAAAAAAAAAGTGAGATGCAGAATAAAATATAAAATATGTTAAAATTCACAAAAACTAAAACCAATAAAATACGATGTATTGAAACACAAATGTATATGTAAAAGTTTAAAAAGACAAGAAAGTAAGTATAAGAAGGAAACTTGAAATTCATGATGATCATTGCCTGGTTGAGCAAGGTTAGGATATAGACGGCACCACAAAAAGAGACACTTACATATTTCATTCTTAAGTTAAAATAACATTTGAGGACACAGGACCAAACACTGAGAAATGTCAACTTTAGGTAGTGGAGACCTGGGTGATTGTTTGTCTAGTTGTTCTGTATATTCTGTATTATATTTAATTTCTCCAAAGTAAAAAGTACAATTTAAGAAGAAAATCAGAAGTGGAGAAAACTTTAATATTACAGCTTTGCTAATTATTAAGTCCTTTCGCTGTTAGAACCATAATTATTTACTTTCAGGAATATTTTAACTAACATAGGTAGTCACTAGCGTGTCTAGGCCAAATTCCAGGTTTATAGCATGTGCTCAGAGCATGTTTGATGGACAGATAAATGGATGGATGGACAAATGACAGAATAAGTTAGTGATCCATACTTAGTTATTTAGGGAAGAGGTTCACATTGACTGGGAATCAGATTAAATGACCTCTTAACTATAGCCACAAAGCCATTTTCTTTCCTAAAATATGAGCCTGGGATTTTTTCCAGTTTCTTTTGTGTTCAGCGCTTCCCCCTCTGTGGGTTCCAGAGAATGCAAACAAATGAGCCCAGTGATTTTTAGGACATTCTCAGTTCCTTGGCTGGGTCCCTGCAGCAACTGAATATTAAGCACATTAACTCTGACCTCCCTGCCCAAATTCCTTTGTACTGGACACAATAATGAGGCTCTCAAGCAAGACAATTTTCCCAGGGTGTCAATGTCTATTCCTATCCAATGAGTGCCAAGTCCTAAGAAAGGCTGCCAATTTGTTCAACAATGCTATATGAACCCAAGATGATCTTCTAAGTACAGATCAGGAAACAATCTCAAGGCTTGGTGAGGACAAGCATAGGATCCCTCTAGCTCCAACCCTAGCTGGCCAGAAGATGCCTGTTACCAAACATATAGCAAATGTTCCACTATCAGTTTCTGGGGAACCCCCACTACCACCACTGCTATAGCTAATAAGAACACTTAAAGTATAGATAAGATCAAATCTGATGCCTGAAAGACATATCCAAATTTGTTGATCTAATGTGAGGATACTGAGTGGGATGAGACTAAATGAGACCCTGATCGCAAATGGTACAGAGTTTAAAGGAAAAATTCAACCCCATTCATTCTTTGACCTCCACCATGAAGAACTTCAGCCATAAACCCAGGATGCATTTCAATAGTCTCCAAAGGGCATCATTTGGTCCCAAAGTGGAGATCACTGGAGGTATCCAAACGAGAGACAAAACCTCCAGATCCACAAACTAGAAAAATCATTGGCTAAGCCTATACTAAGCTTAACTTTGCTTTTCTAAAAGATTTTGCAATCTCATGGTCCTCAGTAAGAGGTAAAATATAGAATTATCTGTGTTTATTTGCCCTAAATTGACCTCAAGGACTCCAGTTCAGAAGGTGTGGCATGGAGCCTTAGAAAACATATTTTGAAAATATTCCTAGGAAAATTCCAAGGTGTAATACGGTTTACCCTCATAAAATTAATATATCTCAAACATGTGGATAGCTACTGGTGATCAAAACCTTTCCATTTCTCCTTCCTTTCTTCCCTCTTTTTTAAAAATTTTTTTTTAAAAAAGAATTTAAAAACAATAAAAGTAATACAGAATTTCAAAACAAGATGATGGGAAATTAACAATGGCTATTATATTGCATATCACTGTCTTCAAATAGTTACTCAAGACTATAAGATATAGGTATACGAAATTGACCAAATTGATCTTTTAGCACTAACTGTTCCTTTCAGTGAACTAACGGAATGAGTAGTACAGTATATACATATTCCTTCCTTCTTTTCTCCTTTCCTCCTTCCCAGTTGTTCTTTCCTTTTGAGCAGTTTCTTTCCCTTTCACAATATCTATTGTATCTTTTGGACCTTATTTAATCTTTCCATTTCTTACACTAAACCTCTCTTCTTTCTTGTTCTTTTCCTATCTTTTCCTTTTTTCTTATTTTCTTCCCTTGCAATTTTTCTTCTTCCCTCCTTCCTTTGATTTCAACAAATGTGCACAGAATATCTCTTATTAGTCAAAATACCAGATAGTTTCCTAATTTAGCATGAACTAAAGTTTTATTTGGCACCTAACTCTCTAACTAATCTTGGAATAACACAGTCCACTCTCCATCCCTACAACACCTTTCCTCCAAAAACCTCATGCCATTATTGTTTTTAATGGTGTGGCCACCTGAAATGGAAATACCTCTGAGGCCGATTTTAGAGGAGAAATAAATGGCAAAGGCCCTGAAGTCCAACAGATCTGAATTCTAGATCTGCTTTCTATTTGTGTGTCTCTAGGAAAATTTCCTAACCTCCTGGGCTTCAACTACTTCATCTACAAATACAAGACAAATGGACTTCCAAGGACAGCAGCCTGAATAGATAATAATTGAATACAAGATGGCCCCCTCACCCAGCCAGAGATGACCATAGTCTCCCATCTTTTTTCTGATATAATCTTGCTAAATACAGAACCAATATCTTTGGAAAGAGGCAATGTAGAATTGCTGGGGTTACTTAAATTGATCCAGATTCAAATTTCACTCACCTGGCAGAATAGAGGCTTGAAAAAAGATATGTTAGTAATAAAAAAATTTAAAAATAACAGCAGTGCAACTCTGAGCTTTCTATGTACCTATCACTATGCAAAGGATTTTATCTCAACAACTATAGTTGAAATAAGGAAGCATTATTTATATAAGTTCTATTGTGTTTATGAAGAAAGCCAGACACAGAAAAGCTAAATAAACTATCTGGTGGTTTTCTGCAGCTAGGATTTGAACTTGGGCAGTCTCATTCCTGAGATTACCTTCTTAAGCAAGGGTAGAACATTTTTCTCATCTGTTTGTAGGCTGAAATTCTTACAGACTACACCTAAATCTTGGGAGCCAAGATCTACATGCTTTTTTAAAAAACCTTCATACCCACTTAAGGAAAGATCAGTTATGACTAAGAAGCCTTGTCATGTTAGCATCTGTTCAATTGAAATAGATCTCTTCTGACTCCTAGTTATACAAAGGTTCAATTCAGTGGGGCTGCAGGAGCGGAGCCACACATCACTCTGATCATGGGCTCTGCTTTGTCCCAACTCTCTGGCTGACTGATTGGTCTCCTTGGCCAATCACACCCTCAGAAGCCTGTTTCCACATCTCCAGCCATCTTTGATTCTTTCTAAAGTTTAAGGTCTCCCCTGTTCATGCTTTGGGATGCTGCAATAGATCCAAACAAGAGCTGGGACCCAAAAAAATGACATTTCTCAACACAATTCTTTCTTCCCAGAGAAAGGAGGAGCAGAGCAAGCATCATCATACTCTTTTCCCACCAGCTCCCGAAGTTCACCTTTCTCATCCAACATTCGTCTTTTTTGTCTCTTGCATAATAAGTCTTTTCAGCAGAGAAAACCACAACTGCTTTTACAACCACTGCACCAGTCCCATATGGATAAAAAGCCAAGTGCAAGTAGCTACAGACATTGTTGTTTTCCACCTTTCTCAGGGTTAGCTGTATGAGGGAAGTGATGCTTGCAATGGTATGGGAACCACTGCAGCAAAAAGCTGAATATGGGGGGTGTGAAGAGTCCATATAACCTCAGCTGCAGTACTGTGCAGGGACAGTGAGTTAGGAAGGATCCTCGGATACCATCCTTCAATGTAAGGTCATTTTAATACAGCATAAAATCCAAGGCACTCATTTCTTGCAATGTTTAATATGTACTAACCATATGACCCAGAAATTTTACTCCTCAATATTTATCCAAGAGATGACAACATATGCCCACACAAAGACTGCCATATGAACTTCCCTACCGATATTACTATCCACTATTACATAGATGAATCTCAAAAACTTAGCAAAGTCAAAGAAGTCAGACACAAAAGATATCTGCTATATGACTTTATTTATATAAATATCTGAGAAAAATCAATCTATAAAGAGAGACAATAGCTTAGTGGTTGCCTGAAACTAGAGATGGGAACAAGAACCTCACTAGGATGTTCTAAAACTAGGAGGTGGCAATAGCTAAATATTAAAGTCAGTAGTACATTTACTATCATCTAGTTATAGATCTCAAATGAGTGAATTTTATGCTACAGAGAGAATATTTACGTGAAGTCTTGGGAATTTTTGAAGACATTAAACATTCAGCTTTTTTGAACAACCAAAGGAGACACTCACTACCTTACACATTTGGTCCCCACCAGCCCATTCTGAACGAGTGGAGACTAAAGGCGTAGGTAACAAGCGGTGAGTCAAGGCAACAAATGAGGCCTCCTTCCTTCAGGCTAAGCTGCAAGTCTAGAAGCAAAACGTGTGTCTGATATCCACAACACTAAATAACTCCAAAACTGGAGGAGGAACAAAAGAAGAGAAGAAGGGCAATTTAATTTTCATCGTCCAAAAATTCTCATAACTATGAAATGGCCTAACTGATAATCCAGGTCAAAAGGACCTCTTGGTCCTACCAGTCACAGGCCTGGTGAGAACAGACTCATATGTCCCATTTAATACAATGTTGCTCATGAGCACTCGTTAAGGGTTTAACTTGAGACACCACATTTTAAGAAGAACACTTAAATGCTTACTATACCTAGAGAAGCAGTACTTAACCTGATGTTCTCTTAACACACTTTTGTTATAATTGGTTGTGATGTGAGCTTTGTTTTTGGAATCATAAAGGAGTGAAGAAAAGATTGGATCAGATTCAAGATTCCCCCAGTGATAAGTAGCAATTGCCTCAGTCCTAATCCGTGTTCTAATTCCTGTGAATTTTTTTCCACCTACCATGACATTATACATATTACCCAGAGATTAGTAAGCATGCCTTCTTGAGTTCACAACAGAATTATTTATCAAAGAGACTTTCTTTGCCTGCCCTACTCAAAACATCACCTCTTTTACTTGTGTTTTCCACTCACACATTTTGTCTTAGCTCTGATTGCTGAGTAACATATTACATATCATTGTCCCATAAGAACAGGCAAACTAAAAAGTGTAAGACTCTCCCTTTTTCTACAAACTGGATTCCAGGTGCCTCGTCCCAGTGCTTGCCAAATGACAGATGCTATAGAAATATTTGTTGAGTGGATGAGTAAAATGAATGAAAGTGGATACCATAAGATCATAGGAGACGAGCTCAGTATTTTAAAAAGTAATGAAATCAAGTCAATTTACATTTTCTAAACTGATAATAGCAGACTACTATGTATATACTAGGTCCCAACTCAAATCCTTTCTCCTTTATTTGAGTGATACCTAATCAAAATTAAGGCTAGCTCTGGGCCTCACACCGGTGCACTGTCACTGTCCTCAATTATCCCCATTCAGTTTCTTAAATAACCTTCAGTTTCACTGTCTACCACCTGTACTCCAGGGCAGTGTATTCTTTTTTTTTTCAAACAAAACAGATTTATATAAAAATCAGTCAAAACAAGGCAATGAAAGCAATACAGAGCTTCAGATTAAGCTAATAGCAAACTAACAATGGTTACCATAGTATATCCTGCTATCTTTGGAATAGCTGTCCATGCCCTCAAACCTAGCACAAGTAGACAAACTGGAACAGAATATAACCAAACTAAACAAGGTGATGAAAGCAATATGGGTTTCAAATCATGATACAATAATACGAATGTCCTCTGCCTTCCCTATTTATACAATTCCTCCCTTTTCACTTTCCCAGGGTACATTGTTCATTTTGTATCCCACTAACTCCTTCAGCTTTTAGATTAGGGAGGCAACCCACTATTTACCTAAGTTGTTCTGAACCTTTTCACCCCTGATCTTGATCTCAGGTTGTATCTATTTATCCATAGAGCCTCAAGGTTTTCCTTCCTTATAGCTGAGTAGTTTTCCACTGTATAAAAGTATTATGCCTTCCCAACCAATCTACAGCGGATGGGCGAGCTACCCCTTTTTTCTAGTTCCCTGTCATGTAGAGCATTATTTTCTTATCTTTTGATTTCAGTCCACAAGCCCTCTTGCTGGTTAATTATATTTCTTATATACAGTATCTTGATGGACCCTATCTCCTGATTCACTCTGCCTGTGTTTCTTTTTATTATTGTATCAAGGCCATCCACGTTAGCAGTTATGGCCAACCTTGTCTGCCTCATCTCTGCCATGCTATTTTTCTCCCATTGATTATCTATTTTCCTCCTCCATTCCACTGTCTGCCTGGATCAGTGAGCCCCCTCTGTCACTGTTCTTGGTACTATGGTCTTTTTTTCTCTCTCTCTCTAGAATGTGCTTCAATACTTTTTGTAGGGGTGGATTCATGGTCACAGACCCCTCCAGTTCCTCTTTGTCATGGAAGAATCTTGTTTCTCTATTAATTTTGAGAGATAATTTTGCAGGGTGCACCAATCTGGGCTGGAGGTTATTTTCTTTCCGGGCTTGGAATACTTTGCAGCTCTTCTTGATTTGATGGTTTGTGTCAAGAAGTCTGTCATGATTCTGATGGATTTTCCTTTATAGGTGATCTGTTTCTTTTCTCTTACAGCTTTTAATATTCTGTTCTTGTGTTGAATTTCGGGGATCTTGATTATGATATGTCTGGGCATAGATCTATTTTGGTTATAGCTGGCTGGAGTTCTGTATGCCTCAAATATCTGAATATCATTTCCTTTTCATATGCTTGGGAAGTTTTTTTTTTTAAAATTATTTCTGTAAATAGCTTTTGTACTTCATTTGTGTTTACCCCTGCCTTTTCACTCACATTTTTTATTCTAAAGTTATAGATCCTCTTGTCATCTTCTAGCCTTTGTATTGTTACCTCCTGGTTCCTTGTTATTTTTAAGAGATCTTTCCTTTCATGATCACATGCTGCAAACCTGTCTTTAAGGTTTGATAGTCTACCTTTAGTTTTTTTTCAAGCAGTTTTGTGAGCTTTCAATGGAGTTTTTAATTTCTTGTAATCTCTTTGAATCTGTTTCATGCATTCTAGATTTTTTTATATTCTTCATCTAAGGTTTCTCTCCTTTTTCTATGTTCCTCCATTCTTCCATCTGTGTCTTCTTGAGAGGTGCTTAGCATTTCTTTTATTATTTTTCTTCTATCTTCCTTTACTTGTACTAATATTTCTGTTTTGAGTTCCTTCATAATGTCACAAAGATAATTCTTTATGTAGGATGCTGTTTTTGCAGACACCATTGGTGTGCAACCCCCAATCTCTTGTGTGTTTACCTCTCCTGGGCCAGTATTGTTTGTGTTGGGGGCTGGAGACTTCCTTTTGTCTCTTCCTCTTGTCATGTTTCTGGTTTCATCCAGACAAGTAAATATTGGGGGTCGCTGGCACTTCCTGTATTTGCTACAATTACTCTGAAGCATGCTGGCTAGGGATTGCTGCCCTCCTCAGTCTGCTAATGACCACTGAAGTACAAGCAGGGGTGGGGCAAGCTGGCCCCTCCCTTCTGAGCTGGTCAACCACTCAGAGTCTTCACCACATTAGTGTGTGCAGTGCAGACAGGCCAGTTAGGGATAGCTTCAGGGAGACATCATCCTTGAATATTGGATCATGCACAGGGGCGAGACTCAGTCCAAGCAATTCTCACCAATCTGCTCTGTGCTAGGAGTGGCTGACAGAGGTCACTGCAATTCTGGTTCTGGGCTTGTCCTGCCCAACTCCGGCCTATCACCCACTCCCATGGGAGGACTGAATTCCTCGTATTCACCATGAGCCAGCATTGTTTTCCACTCTGCCACTCCCCTTCATAACCACATCCTCCCAGAGAGGCCCTTGGGCTCACCAACCTCCAACTTGACCCGAGCATCTTCAGATTCCAGCAGCATTTCATCCACAATGGGACTGGCTCTGGTAAGAGCACATCTGGCCACAGCCTTCCATTCACATTTTTCTTTTCTTTTCTTTTCTTTTCTTTTCTTTGCTTTGCTTTTCTTTGCTTTTCTTTTCTTTTCTTTTTCCCTGTTTAGTTTCTTCCTGGGTCGAGAGGATCTATCTCCTTCCATCTGGTCTTCTCCAGAATGTTTTGTTCCAGCATCTGAGCTGTTTCTCTCAGACAGGCTCTCCACTTTGCTGCTTACTGATCCACCATCTTCAACTTCGACTCTCTGATTTAACTCTTGGATGATTAAATATGTTTAATTGTTGGAAGGTAGCAGTGATGAAAAGTTGAGCACTAGCCGCAAATGGCAGGAGATCTGGTTCAAATTCAGGCTGTGAGGAGGAGCCTCCCTAAATCCAGCCATCTGGATGGAGGAGGTCACAGCCAGGCCCTGTGATCCCAGGAGGCTGAAGCCTGGGCCAGCACAGAGGCTCATGCAGTATATTCTTAACAGTTAAAACTCTAGATGAACTGGCCCCAACCCACCTGATCAGTTGTACCTACCACCTCTTTATTCTTCTTTCACACATGGAAGTTATTCAGTATCAACGTCCTACTCCTGTTTTAAATCATTTCTTTTTTATTTTTAAATATGGCAAACACTGGTGAACACAACTGGCCAAAAACAAGAGCACAATATATCTGCCTCATGAATTGTCAATATACCTACCTCACGAATTGTCATAATAGAGGGAAAGTTTGCATATGCTAAAGACTTATTTGTAGGGAAGAGCTTAAAAGCAGGGAAAATGTGGACAATTCCTACTACCATGACCACCTTACCCACAGCCTGGGGAGCCTAATAAGTGGGATACTCCAAGAGCTAAGCTAATTCTCAGCATAGACTCTTGCAGCTCTGCACTTGCCTATAATCCTGGTCTCCTTCTCAATAGCCCCTTCTTACTACACTCACCTGTTTATAGGACATTAAAAACATTCTTTGACCTCAAATGTCTCGTACTTCATCTCAGAAACATAATCACTTCCCTCTGTGCATACTTTAAACTCTATAAATCAAGCTTACTGGAGGAAAATAAATCATCAAGCTCATACCACAAGAAGAGCTCTTAAAACAGGGCTCAGCCTCTCCCAGGAGACAAAGATGAAAGGCAGGACCAGAGAGATCTGTGGGAGTATCTTCCTGAAAGGCTGGAGAAGCCTTCCTCCCCATGTATTCTGGACCCCCGTTACCTGTCATCATTTCAGCTGCCTACCTAGTTACTTGTTTAGTTTTCCTAACTCTAACATTCAACTCTGAGCTTTTTACAAGTATATATTACTCTATTCATTCCCTTGCTTGCCAGTTCCTAGATTTTGGTATGAATTTCAGCACATCATGTCATATTGTATCATAATTGCATGATGGCTATGCAAAAATTGTTCTTTTTGTCTCTCTGTCTTCTGGGACCAGCACAGAATCTGATTTCAAAAAGATAACATTGCAATAAAGATAAGATTTGTGATTTTTAAATGCTCACTATGTAAAATATAAATTTATCTACAAGTAATAAAAAACAACTTCAGCTAGCTAAAGGTGAAAAAGAGAGACAGACAGACAGACAGAGACAGAGAACAAAAAGAAAAGAATTGGTTTTTGTGGCTATAAAAATTCAGACATATCTAGAAACAAACAGTATGATCAGAACTCTTCTCTCTACTCTCATTTTGGTTGCATTTCTTCTGGATTGAATTTATCTTTAGAAAAATCCTCCCCCATTTGGTGGCAACAACCATTCAGTATTGATATGGCCCTCAGTATCCATTGTTTCAAATGAATATAATCATTATGTAATGCAAACATGAACTAATAAAAATTTTTCAAAAGAAATAGAACGTGCCTCTCTCTGATATTTCTAGTTAAAGTCCAAAGAAAACATGGATTGGCCCATTAAAGTCATATGGCCACCTTTGAATCAATCTCTATCACTAGGATAATTCAGCACTTTGATTGGCCAGGCCAGCCAGGGTCTCCCTAGAGCTGTATATGGTCAACTTTACCTAATGCATCAGTCAAGAATGAGCAGAATTGCATGCCCAGACAAAAATCAAAATGTCCACAATGCCTACTACATAACAAACACCCAACACACCTTGCTCTCTACATCTTCACAAACACCTTGGGGAAGTGTTATTATCTTCTAATGAGGAAAATGAGGCTCAGAGAGCTCTAACTCTCCCAAAACCATCGAGCGAGGAAGTGGAGGAGGTAGAGTCTGACTCAGAAATTTAAATAGGCACCAAATTAACTACTGTGTGTGTATCAGGTTCTGTGCTGGTCCCAGAAGACAGAGAGACAAAAAGTACAGTTTTTGCACAACATGCAATTATGATACAACATGGTATAATGTGCTACAACTCATTCCTAAATCTAGGAACTAGTACAGTTTAATACCAAAGAGCTATAAATAGTCATGGGCAGTTACTATCTGTGTGACCTTGAAAGAGTTGCTTGATCTCTCTTGGGCTCAATATCCTCATCTGTAAAAAGAAGGAGGGGTGGGTACAGTGCTTCAGGGACAAAGGCGAAGAAGAAGGAGGGGGCACAGGGCACGTGGGAACAGATCAGCGCCCCTCTGTTGTGGAGCTGTGCCTGGGTGAGATGCAGGTGTGAAGCATATCTATGACGGAAGCCAAACCATGACTTCAAATGCCAATAAGTCTTCTGAGGCAGCGTGCTCAACTTTAGTTCAATATTTCCAGTCTCAAAACTCTGCACCCTAGCCAAGCAGAGCCAAGTTCTCAGTCAGCCCAAGAGAAGCTGGGGAACCTGTAAGCATGGGGTTTCTTAGTCCTGGCAGCTCTCCTCAGCAGATGAGCTTGATTCCTCCTGACAGCACAAGCAATTGCCATGCCCAGAATGAAACTGGCTGCTTAGAAAGTTCAGCTCCCTGGCTTTGCTCTATTTTCTCTCTCCCCAGACTTGCAGCTATCCTGCTGGCAGGAGCCCAGCCCTCCCTCCTCCGGAGTCTCCCTACAACCAGTCTAATTGAGAGGCTGCGGGAAGCCCCATGGGGATATCCTGCCCCTCCCCTCTTCTTCTGAGCAAAAGCTTAGCAAAAATAGGAAGCAGGAGCCCACAGAGAATGGAAGACCTGTTGTAAGCAAGAGGGGAGGAGGGTGATGGACTGAAATGAAGTCAGACAGGACCGCCTGGGAGTGGATGTGGAGGCAATCATAATAAGCCTGCATCTCCTTCAGTCTTAGACACCTTCAGTCTGCAGATGTGTGTGCCATACATTTAGAAACACTTTCCAAGACAAAAGAAACCCATTATTCTATTAGAGGTACACCCTTCTGTTTTAGTTGTGAGGAAACACAAAAACAGAGAATTTTTTAGTGCATAGTAAAGAATGTTAATTTTTAATAATTTTTATCTTCTTGGTGTCAAACACTTCTCATGCTTTACTCAGTTTGAATCTTTAAAATCACCCTATGTAGTAGTATTTAAGCCCACTTCATGGATAAATAAACTGAGGTTGCATGAAGTTAGGTAATCCCCAGTGGTAAAGCTGGTAAGCAATTAAACAGGAGCTCAAACTAAAGTCTGTCTGAACCCCAAACCTACATATTTTTAAAAGATTTATGGGAATATAATTTTTTTTGGTATCGAGAATTGAACTCATAACCTCATGTTTCTAAGCAAGCATTTACACCACTGAGCTAAACCTCTGTCCCTATGGCGATATAATTTCTATACCACAAGATTTATCCATTGTAAGAATATAATTCTGTGATTTTGAGTAAATATATAGAAATTACTCAGTCATCATCTTTTTTTTGTTTTAGAATATTTTCAATGCCCTATAAATTTCTCTCTTGTTCATTTGTTGTTAATTCCCATTTCCCTCTCCAGTCACAGGAAGTATTAATCAACTTTCTGTCTTAGCACAGTTGCCTTTTCTGAAAAATTCCCAATAGATCCATGCAGTATATAGTCTAACCATTTGTCATTTTCCACTTAGCATATTGCTTTTGAGTGTGTTGTAGCAGATATTAGTATTTCATTACCTTTTATATTGCTGAATTATATTCCAATACATGGACATACCACATTTCATTTATCCAATTGCTAGTTGATTGACAACTGGATTGTTTGTTCTTTGGAAATATTAAGAATAATGTTTGTATGAATATTCAGGGATATGGCTTTGTGTGAACATATGTTTTCATCTCTCTTGGGTAGATTCCTAGGAGGGAAGTTGCTGGGTTAGTGTAGTGAGTTTATATTTAACATTTAAGAAACTGCCAAAGTGTTTTCCAAAGTTGCTGTACCATTTTTCATTCCCACTGGGACCCAAACTATTAAATACTATTATATCCTACCTTGAAGCCAGCCTGGAATTCAGACATGTCTGATAGTGTGAAGAACTGTTAAGCAGGATTCCTGAGAAACTGCTTTTACATAAGTTGACTGCATGAGACAAGCATGAAAAAGAAAAAAAGCAGTAACTTTTGAAGGGGAGAGAGAAAAAAAGAGAGGGAGAGAAAGAGAGAGGTGCATGGGCCCTGGGTCAGATAAAGAGGGGCGAATGTGCTGAAGGCTATATTTTTATGGAAAGCTCTATTGCAGTGCCCAAATAGGATGGCTTTGTAGCTTAGCTAATGGAGTCTATCCCAGAGTGGGGGAGAGATGACTTCTTCCCACTGCTCTGGAAATCTTTAGAGGTGATGCCTTTGTGGACATCAGAAGACAGAGCCTGCAGTGTGGTGATTCATGGCACCTCAAAAGCAAAGTCTCAGATTGCAAACATTGACAATAAAGCTCAAGGAGAAGAAACATGGCAGACAATACAATGGTCCAAAAACAAGGACACAAGGAGCCTACCATAAGCACCCTCAGACTTAAAAGAGAGAAACTACACGGGCAGCAGAGGAGCCTTTCAGAAGTCCTGTTGTGTGAATGAGAATAAGAACCAGAAAGTGTGGACAGTTTCTACTACTGTTTCTCTATAGTGCTCTTTAGCCCGAGAAGCCAGCATGAGACTTTTCCAATCCTGCATTTGCCTGTGTCCCTGGCTTCCTTCCCAGTAGCCCCCACTCCTTTCACTGGCTACTCAAGGGACATTAAGAACACCGTGACCTCAAATGTGCCATAATTCACATCAAAAACATAACCATTTCTCTCCATGCAAAACCAAAGCTATAATCAGATTTGCAGGAGGAAGATACATCATCAAATTCATACCAGGAGAGGAACTCTGACAAAAGGGCTTTCCTCCTGTTCCAGGAAACACTCAAGAATGAAAAGTGGGGACAAGGCATTTTCCTAAATGCACATTGCAAGCTTTGAACTCCGAAATACCTGGGTTCAAATCCCAGCTCTGTTACGTAACTTTGGAGAAGCCTCATTATCCCTTTACCTCGATTTTTTGCATGTTATAAATGAGCAAATTACTTCTCCGGCTGTCACAAGAACTAAAGAGAATATATTCCAAATGACTGGAGCATTGTAAGCTTTCAATACAAATATAAGTAAGATTTTTATAAAAAGACAAAAAAGGTACTACTCTATGAATACACTATCAGGAATTGTTACCTCCCTTTGGCAAGCCATGACCTATCTCCCAAAGAATGAATATCTGAAAGTTGAATGAACAATTTATCCTTTAAATTTAGGATGACTTTTGGCCCAGAAAGAATAATAATTATTTTTTCCCAAACTATATTGGATGCCACATATTGATTTAGGATTAACAGGTACAAAACAAGTCACAGAAAGTGAATTCTCCTCAAATGTCAAGGGGAATCAGTGAAGTATTGGAGAAACAAAGAAGTAAGGGGGGGCAGAGAATGGGAGACAGGACAAAAGGAAGAAAATCAATTACGACACCAGGGCTGAAATGTCTCCAGAGTCCCAGCTGTGACCCTGACTCTGCTGTGTGACAGAGTTACCCAAGAAAGCTACATTAGAGCATCAAATGGGACAGAGGGAAATTCTGTCCTCTTCTCCATTTCAGCCTGCTTTTAATTGCTCCTGAAAGCTGCTCTGCCCGCCTCATGCCCCAGATGTCGAGTTGCAGCATCTACTAGGTGTGTGGGGATGTGACAGTAAGCAGAGTTATCCTGGTCACTGTCAGGCAGACACAAAGGCTCCGGAGTCCTAGGGATAAACACAAGACATAGTCCCAGCTGGAGCCCAACTTCGAGAGATCCAAATTCAGAAGGCTGAGGGGAAGAGGAGACAGGTAGGCAATCTACATGAGTAAAGTAGCTTGGGAGCTGAGGGTGAGTCGGAAACATACACCTCTTTTGAGGCAGATGGCATTGCCAAAACTACCCAGCCATGCAAGCTGGGCTCTGGGCCTGGCATGGCCAGGTTTCCCAATGCTTCCAGAGAATCTCAGTTCTAGAATTTAGAGTGAAATCTCTCCCCTCCTTGTCAGCTAGTTAGTTAGCTAGCTAGTTATAATTCACAAATAATAATTTGTATATTACCTCAAACCTATCAAAATAGCTATTACAGAAAAGAAATGTGATTTTCACAAGACGTGGGAAAAAGGGAGCCCCTGTACACATGGGAAGAATGTAAGTGGGCACAGACATTCTGGAAAAAGAAATGGAGCTTCAAAAGAACTGAAAACAGAACTATAATGAAACCCAGTAATGCCATTACTTCATGGAGACTTATACATACATACACATACATGTCTTTAAGGGAGTAGTATGTAATCTAAGTCTTGAAATCCAGTAACTAGTTTAAAATAGATTTATATTTACACATAAGACATTGCAACCCAAACAAAACCTGATGGCTATCCAAACAAGACTGAAAGCTTCAAATCTGCAACTGAACACTAGTCAGTATTTCTTTGCATTTTTGTTGTTGTTGTTGTTTGTTTGAGTGTGTCTTCTTTTATTCTAGCCTTTTGTGTGGTCTCTTTGACAAAGAAACCTTTATATAATTAGGGTGTATAACTTGATGTTTTAACATATACATGTACGGTGAAATAACTGTAAATAAAGCTAATTCACATATCTACCACTTCACATGGTCTTAAGATTTAATATCTCAACGTATTTCAAGTTCTGTCTACAGTGCTGTGAAGTGTTGTCAACTACAGTCATATTGCTGTGCATTAGATCTCCAGGACTCACACATCATGCATAACTAAACATATGTTTCTTGCCCTCCACATTCCCATTTTCCTCTCTGTGCAATACCTGCACCTTGGATGGACCTAGAAGTAATTATCCTGAGTGGAATAAGCCAGACCTGAAAAGACAGAGACTGCATGATTCCAGGTACACACGGAATCTAAAATAGAGTCCCAGCAGCACAGTGGTGATTCCGGTTTTGAGGACACATTGTGCTACCTTCTCTCCTGAGTGTAACTTGTAGGAGGCAGGAGGAAGTGGTCAGCCTCTCAGTCCTTGGACAATTTCAAGTACTTGGCTGGGCCAAGAGTGTGAATGAGTCATCATTTCTATATCCGTTACATCCTCCAGGTAACAGAAGCAAAACACACATGCAGCCTCAGCTAAGTACCATATTAGCCCAGCCCCAGAGGTAAACATTAAACCACAAGGTCCTCACCTAATCGTTCACATCACAGTTCACAAGGCCATATTGTTAGAAACAACTATTTTCCAATACCAAGTTCCAGTTCCCACTGCAACTCTCCCACAAACAAAGCAAAGCAGAAATCCTTGAATTCAGTAAACTCAGAACACATTTGCTGAAAAGTCCTTGCAGATTTGTTTTGCATATTATTTAACAAAATAAGTTGAATTAATGACCAATGTTGGACAGCTGAAAGATCTTATGCTGAAATTAGCCTCTCTGAGTTTTCTGAAAGCATCAGTCCCCTGGCAATAATAGCCACTGGAGCTGGAAAGTGGCCATTCCTAAAAGAGCTGTGTGTTGGTCACTCTGCCATAGTCCCCATGGTGTCCTGCTGTGTCCCATCCAGCCTGGTCCCTGTCAGTCTCCAGATTGCAGACACTGCCTTAAAACATGAAGGAAAGTGGTTCGGGATGGAAGCTTGGAGGGCTCGTTGGGGACTCATAGTTATCTCTGGTCCCTGAGACTTTGTCCTAGCTTCCCTGGAGGTCACTCAATACACTGTAGCCACCATCAATCTGCAGTGTGCTAAACTTGATTGTATCACTTACATCAACACTGACCAGTGGCTTCCAGCTGACTCAGAAAAACAAGCAGTTTTCAGAAATGCCACAAAGTCTGAGAAAAGTAAACTTGCGTAAAATGAGGATTCCCCTATCTCCATTCTGCCTCTACCATTTCTGCCTCAATTACACTGAATTTCCTACTATTTCTGGGATTCGCTAAGCATGCTGCCACCTCAGGACCTTTGTACCTGCTGTTTCCTCTGCCTGGACATTCTTTCCTGGATTTCTTCACTGCCTATCCCTTCATCTCCTTCAAGTCAAGACTGGAATAAAATATGTTCCAGTCAGGCTATTCAAAATGACTCTCCCCAAAATGACTTGTCCTCCCTCATTATATTTTTCCATGTACTTGCTACCTTCTAATGTATTATATAATCTAGTTATTTACTTTGTTTATTGTCTTTCTTCATTCTCATAGAAAACCCTATGAAAGTACCAGTGTGTGCACACAAATGCACATGTGTGTGAAACTTATTACTTACCATCACCTGGATCAGATTTTTCAGCAACTTTTTCTGTAAAAAAGGTGACATAGTAAATATCGTAAGCCTGTGGGACATGCAGCTCTGTAACAACTACCCAACTCTATCCTGTAGCACCAAGCCATAAGTGATATACTAATGAATAACTATGGCTGTATTTCAGTGCCACTTTATTTATGAAAACATGCAGCAGCTGAGTTTGGCCATAGGGCCGTAATGTGCCAAACTCACATCTAGAACAGTGCCTTGAAGACAGTACTTGTTAAATACATTCAGTGGCTCTTAATGTCAGCCTCTCACACAATTATATTCCTTTTCTTTTCACTAACTTTTGTTTCATACATTTATTCTTTGCAACCATCCCATCTTGCAGATGAAAAAAGCAAGGCTCAGAGAGGCAAAGGGAGCTGCCCAAGATCTGAGAGCTAGGGAGGGGCAGAGCCAGACCCACAAGAGTTGGGAGTCTGCCAGACGCCAGAGCCACCTGCTGCAAGCTGTCTTCACAGAGGCAGAGCAACCATGTGCAGAATAGAGCAGAAACAGCACCTGGTGCTTAAAGAAGCATCTGTGGACATCTTGCTCCATGCACCTCCCAGAAACTGTTTAAGTACTTTGGCTAACTTCCAGGTATCACTTTCCTCAGGCCTCCTTCCCTTCCAGCTATAACTCAGAAGTGGCTTCTATGTTTCATACCCCGAAAATGCCACCAACATTTACCTGAACAGAATGAGTTTCAAAAATCTCAGAAAGCAGAGAGAAAACACAGGCCAGCAGCAAGTCAGAGGAAAACAGAGATTCCTTGGGTTGTTGAGCCTTGACTGAGCAGATGGCAACACAAAAAAGCTAAGCCTGAATCAGAACAGAAAAAAAAAATAAATAAACGATGACCATTAATGATAAGAGCTGGCAGTTTTACACTGGGACCCACATGATGACAAAATCTTGTGATGATCCAACAAGGAGTGTATTTTTACTCTATTCATACAAGAGAAACAAAGTCTCAGGAAGTCATTACCCGCCTGAGGCTACACAGCTCCTAAATACATCGGCCAAGACATGAGCTCAGGGCTACATGACTTTCAGCATGAACATTAAGTGCATGGGCTCTGGACCCAACCAGTCCTGGATCAGCCTTGCACTGGTGACCTCAACTCTCCGGGATGCATTTTCTTCTGTTAAATGAGGCAATAGCAATGGGATGTAATTCACAGGTTCTGCACGGGAAGCGCTAAACACCATGGTCCACATAGAGTAAGTTCTCAGGTAATGCTGACTGTAACTGCTACCAGTAATCCTGGCACTAGGGCTAGAAGGAAAGCTAATGCTACAATGGGTTTTTCATTCTGATTCCAAGAATCACAAGATTCTCTCCTCTGGTCAGCCACAGCCTAACGGCATACCCTGTACTATCACATGGTGCTCTCTCTGGAACCTATTTCTAAACTTCTTTCCCACCTTCTCCAGTCATTGTGTGCAACTAAGCTGATTCTTGTTTTGGAAAGAGAGCCCCAAAATCAAAGCCACTGGAGACTTCTAATCAGACAGTACCACCATAATTAATGTAGGACTTCCCACCATCTAGTGGCCCAAACCATAATACATCTGCTCTCTGTTTAGGCAAGAAGTAAAAGCACCACTGTAGGAGTCAAGGGTCTTTGGTTCCAGATCTATCAACTCCCTATGTGGTCATTAGAAACTCCCTTTCACTCTTCGGGCCTCAGTTTCTCCCAATGTAACATGAAGAGTTGGAAATAGATAAGTCTTCAAATATCAATGTGGGGTGCTATTCAAGGATTCACACATTCAACCATTTACTCAGTTACTCATATGGTCACTCAACAAACCCTCATCAACCCTTTATTATATACCTAAGATTTAAGACATGCACAGCCTCCATCTTTGCAGAGCTAAACTTTTACTGAAGGAAACAGATAAGAAGTGAGTGAACCAGTATACCATTCAGAATGTGATCTATTCCCTGAAGAGAAATGAGCACAAAAAGAACACATGGTAGGAACGGGGATTTGCTTAAACACAGGCATTCAGATTGGCCCTCCTGAGCAGGTACAAGAAAGGAAGAATCATCCATACAGTGGTCTCGGGGAAAGAATCCCAGGTGGAAGGAATAAAGTACACAAGAGCCTCAGACAGAGGCAAGCGTAAGGTCTTCATGGAACATCCAAAGGCCAGAGGATGGATCTGAGCAAATGACAGAGTCCACATTTGATAATTTCCCAAGTAGGATCTGCCTCAACTCAAAGAAGCTACTCATTCGGGCGCCATAAAAGTTCTTTGAGAATCTCCAAGCCTACCATATGGTCAAACTGGACTCTTCCCAAACCATCCTCTGCCTCAAACCACCTTCACTGTCTTCTGGACAGTTCCCAATATTCAGATTGAGTGTTAACCTTGGTCCAGGAGCCATCTCTAGGCCTCCAGTCCCAGCTAGAATGAGGGTACTTCCTTCTGTGCTCCTTAGGGGTCTACATCCATCATGTGGAGATCTGGTAGATAACTAATGGCTTAACCATTTGCCTTCCCTACTAATTTATAAGCTTCTTGAGGGTAGGGACCAAATCTTGTTCACCTTTGTATTTCAGGTCACATACCTCGGGGCAAAGACATAGTAGGTGACTGGTATATAGTCACGCTGGCTTCCATTTACTGAGTATCTACTATGAGCTGGGCCTGTACTGAGAACTTAGAAGAAATTTTTCATTAGATTCTCTTAATAGGCTGTGACACATAGAGAATTAGCCCAATTTATAGATATGGAAACTAAGAAAAGGAGTTATGACTCAAAATTGCCCTGCTGATATTCAGAGAAGCAGAGATATATGCTCATGAGCTCCCAACTCCTAACCTTCTTAATTACCTTAATTACCAGAACAGTGGTTCTCAAAGTATTCCTAAACTGGTAGCACCAGAATCATCTAAGGACTTGTGAGAAATACACATTCTTAGCCTTCATCACTGATGTGCCTTGGAACTCCAGGTGTCCAGGATTTCTTACTCTAAGAAATCCTCCAAGGGACTTTGGTGCATAGCTAACTTTGAGAACCATTATGCTGGAGTGCACACATCACAGCACACTCATCCACAATTTGTACTCACTGACAGTACACTTGCAAGAAAAAAATTTTCAACAACTCCTGCCCTTAAGAAAGTCACTGTTTATTGAATGAATGATATACCTAACATACCTGGAAACACAAGATGCTTCCCACATTTAATCAAGACACACAATGTCTGTGGAATATAGAAGGATCAGCCAACATAGGAAATAGCAGGTGACCTGTTACGGTTTGGATACAACAGTCTCGTGTGTTCTGAGATGAGACTTAGGAAGGTGACTGGATCACGAGATGCTGTACTCATCAGTGGATTGATCTATTGATGAGTTCATGGCTGAATGTGCTGTTAGAAGGTATATGGCTGCCCTGGCTGGAAGAGGTAGGTCACTGGGGCATGTGGTGGATTGACAACTGGTGGTTAACTTTCAACAACCAGCTGAACTGAATCAGCGTGGTGCTGAGTGTAGATGGCTTACCTGAGGATTACTGCCAACACAAAAAGGAGAACTGGGGCTGGGGATTTAGCTTGGCAGCATAAACGCCTGCCTGGCAAGCACAAGGTCCTGAGGTCAATCCTCTGAACTGGGGGTGGGGGGCTGGAGAAAAATAAGTAGTGTTCTTGGTTCTCCTCTTGCCATTGGTTCTCCTGGAGGAGCTTCTTGCTCCTTTCCCCTGATACAAGTTTGGCTGTTCTCATTGCCAGATGAGCTCAGAGCCTTGTCGCTGAGAATGGCTGTGGTTCACTTCGGGAAACTCTGGTCTTTACTGCCTCCTAGTTCCAGAGGGGAAAATGGAGAGCTGTTCAGTCTCCAGGAGAAACTTGTCACACTGGTTTCCTGACATGAAGTTGACTCTTTTTGGAGGCGCTTGGGACCTTGTTGTCACTGAGGGTGGCCATGGTACTTTCTGGGGAAGCCCTGGTCCTCATTTTGAGCATCGTTTTCTGGCTCCCATGCACAACAGTCAACCTACTGGCTCAGATTCTTTACCCCACTAGCACAGACTTTCTAGCTTCCACTGCTGACCTCTGGGCCTTCCCAGTGCAGATCCATGAAATAGACTTGCATGAGACATTGTCATGGGCTCTAGGTCTTCAGCTGGACTCATGCAGGATGTTGCAATGGGATCCGACCACTCAACTGGATTTTTGGGGGGGTCTTTAATTTGTGGACAGATTTCCTGCACTTTTTGTGTTTGACTTGTTGGCTGAGTATTATAAAATAATTCTGTAAAGTAAGTGTCCTGTATTAAATTGTTTTACTTGCAAACCATGACTACAATAGGGCATGATCTCTAGGTGCATTTTTGTCCTTGACTCCTCCCTTCTCTTTCTCTGCTTCTCCACTGCCATAGAGTGATCAGGTGTCCTCTGCCATATGGTTTCTGCCTTAGAGCAAGCAGACAATGGACTGAACCCACTTAAAACCAAACCAAAACAAAGCTCCCTTCCATTAAGTTATGAATTTCAGGTATTTTGCCCAGTGGCAGAAAAATAAATAGTATATAACCCCTTCCCAGTTTTCTTAGCTTGGCTTGAAAGCACAAAGGCAAATTACATATTGTAGACTGAAGGATTGATTGTTCTCAACACAGAGACAGGAATGAAAACATTTCAAGTAGACACTTGCCAGTCTCCTTCTGAGAAATGAGTTCCTCATATAGGTTGCCAGAAAGTGTGGCCACAAACAATAGTAGGTCAGAAAAATTCCACTCTTCTCTTTCACAACGTTCCTAGGATCCAGAAGCTATTAGATATACCACTGAACTCAGCAAGATTTCTCCATTATGGAGGAAAAAAATAATTGATTGTAAAAGGGCAGGAGAGAAAGAAAAGGCATAAATATTACTGAGGACATACTATGCACAAGGCATTATAGCATCTACCCTACATACAAGGCTCCATTAATTTTTATAACACTCTTACATAGTTAAATAAATCTCTCTATTTTAGAGGAGTAAACTAGGATTCAGAAAAGGTAAGTGATTTGCCCAAGGATACAGAACTACCAAGATACAAAACTTGAATTCAACACCACATCTGTCTGACCATGCAGGTGATGTTCTTGTAGACTGTAAAATAATTTATCATTACTACCAAAACAAAGTCTACAAATCAATTAGGAGACAAGTCTGAAAAATTCCTTCACCAAGGAAAATATATTTCAGCTTCAATTTCAAAAGTATACATCTCATTTAATAGGGGAAGCTGCATCATGGTCTTGACACTGAGACAAAATAAAATTAAAGTTGCCTTCCTCTCCAACTCCAAGAAAATAGTCGAAGTATGTTTTTCTATTTTAGGCACAGTTACAACCAGAGGAGTCAAAGTGAATTAGTTTGGGTGATTTTTTTTTCATTTTTGCCTAGTCATCTGTAAACAAGATCTATTAAAATAATTAAATGCAAATTCGGTAATTTCCGCAACATTTAACTCCAAAATAGCAGATTTTATAAGAATGGGTATATTTAGCACTGAATTGGTTCTTCGCTTACTTTTGTCTAATGGCCTATTTGAAAGTCATCTTCCGAGTCTGGGAAGCGTGAGCGCCCGGGGTTGCCAGCTGCCCCACGCGGTTCTCAGGTGAAAAAAAGCACGACTTCCACCCTCACCTCAAATCAAAGAAGCAAACGTGGAGAATCTGTCATGCTTTACCTTCTCTCCTTTCCGGTGACAATGACAATCTTTTCTTTCCCAGAATTCCTTCTACAGGCACTGTGACAAAGGACAAAGAGAATGGAAAAGTACTGTACCAAGATGCCAGGACTCAGGCAGCTCCTTAAAGACAGAGCCTTGGAGACTCGGGAGTGTGAGTTGGGGCATTGCTTTACTGGGTGTGGCCTGGAGCCCAGAACAGCAATGAGAAAGGCAGACAGACAGGGAGGGCCAGACAGAAGGGGAAGGGCAAGCCACGCCTCTTTAAATCCTGTGGTGACTCCCCTGTGTCCCAGGAGTCAGCCTCTGAGTCAGCCACGCTTCCACCTGAACTTGAGTGCCCTGGTACTATTTATATCCCCCACCGTACCGTGCCGTACTCAGAGAGCTACTTGGGAAAGATGCAAAAGGCCACCAACAAAGAAACTGGAGAGTCCTAGGGAGAAAAATACTAACCTCCCAAGTAATTCTCCAAGTACGCGTGCCCCTGGGGTGGGTCAGGTAATGCTGGGCTGCATCAGAGCATAGATGTCCAAAGACAAACAAAATTTTCCCCTGGTTTTCTCTGTTATCTCAGATTTATAATCTGTCTTCACTTCTTTTCCTGTCTTGAACTTTAATAGTTAAGTCTTTCTTTGCAAGTGCTTATCTGGAAATCTATGACAGCTAGTGCCTATAGGATCACACTTAGGTAGACCTCCTTATACCAATTAAGACTTTACCATACAGAAGTAGTTGTGCATAACCAACCTTCTGTTAATATTTATTATATTTACAATGCATTACTTAATCTTGTACAAAGCCCTGAAAGATGAATCTTCTTATCATCCCCACTTTGTAAATGAACAAACTGAGGCCCAGAGATAGAAAGCATGGGAAATAAGATCATTGAGCTAGTAAGTGGCAGAGTTGGGTTTTTCTAAAGCCCTCTGTTGTGGTGAAAGGCAAAATCCTCAATGAAAGTACCCATTTACTTGTCTTGTCACCTGTGACTGAAATAAAGTCCCAGGCCAAGACCCAGAACAATAATCTAGCCACAAACTGACCAACCTACCGGGAGCTTGCCTCCCACACCTCTGCTGCCAACCAGACCCAAAGTATTTTGTGCCCAAGGAAACCTCAAAGTTATATTCCTTTCTAGCTAAATAAAGTCTGCTATATTGGGAAGTAGGAAGTTTGATCAAACAATATAGTCAGTAAATTTTTTAATGATTTTTTTAAAGTATGATATAGTAAGAAACACATTGCCGTAAATCTCCCTCAAGATACTCTCCTTCATATTGAACACACCACTCCCACCATTCTTGACTATTTCTGAAGCGATCAGGAAGTCCTCGTTCATGAGTAGTTCTGTGGCTACCTCAAGGTTCAGAATTGGTTCAAAATGCTTACAGAAATTTTTGTCAAATATAATCATTAGGGTATCCTCAACCACCTTATTCACCAGATCTGCCACTGTATAACTTCTGGCTCTTCTTCACAATCAAAATGACGATGAAATATAAATGTCTTGAATGGGTTCAGGACATCAAGGCAACCATGACAACTGGAGACTCTCATGAAAGAGGATTCTCAGAACTACTTTGGAAAGTAGCAAAAACAATGGGGTATGTGTTCAGTTGGAGAAAAGAGGTATTTTGAATGGGATTAATGGTACTGTCTTTTACCGTAACGAATTTTTAAAATTTTCACTCTATTTTCGAATCATATATATTCTTCCCTCATACGACTGCAACCAGAATTACACTTCCAAAACTAGAAATTATCATTGTGCTACACATACACACACATTCCTCATGTCCACTTCTGCTTACCTTTATTCAGCAATCTTCTTTTTAACCAACCAAACCATAATTTCTATATCTTCATCTTCAAACCTATTCTCATCCTGTTCTATACTCATCCTGGCCTTTCTCAAACAGATCTCAAATTAGACCTTCCCACCTTAGACATCACACAAAAGCTATTTCGTCTACCTACCACGTTCTTCCAGCCTCTTTGCAACCACTTGTACACATTAATTCATCCTCATCCTTTAGATCTCAATTGCAACATCATATCCACAGAGAAAATTCTCAAACAAGGTGGGAGTCACTTGCACATATGCCACAGAACCTTTTCATAATAATAATCAAAACTATCATTTAAATTCCATAAATAGCTTAATTTTTGTCTTTCCTGCTGAACTGTAATTTCCATCCGTACTTTGTAACCTGAATGCTCTCCAAAGGCCCATGAATTAGTGACTTGATTTCCAGGCCATGTCACTATGAGGAGGTGATGGATCTTTAGGAGGTGGACCTTCATGGAAGGAAGTTAGAGTACTGGGGGTGTGGCCTACAAGAAGATATGGGCACCCCAGTATCTCCCCCCCCCACACACACACACACAATTCCTGGCCACTATGAAGTTAGCAGTGTCTTCTCTGCCACATACTCCCACCATAATATGCTGCTTCACCATAAGCCCAAAAGCAAGAAAGTCAAGCAATCACAGACTGAAACCAATGAATCTATGATCAAATGAGCCTTTCCTCCTTGTAAGGTGATTTATATTTAAAATATAAATGGCTGATTTATATTCCCTGCCATTTTTATAGCAATGGAAAGCTAACACACTCAAGAACAAGCCCATCTGGATCGTACATCCCTGGACTCCTACTGTATAGTACAATAAGTACTTGTCAAATAAACATGACAGCTTTGGTTCCAGCCTTTTCTGTCATTCTCATTCTCTCTCTGTCTCTCTCTCTGTCTCTCTGTCTCTCTGTCTCTCTCTCTGTCTCTCTGTCTCTGTCTCTCTCTCTCTCTCTCTCTCTCTCTCTCTCTCTCTCTCTCTCTCATGCATTTGCACTCCCTGGATTTTCCTATGAGGCTCTTCTAAAGCAAGAATACCATCATCTGGGAGCCTCAGTGATTCTGTGATCAACATTTGCTTCTAAGCAGAAGGGGGTCATTGAGTTCATGATAACAGATTTCTACAAAGTGCCATCAGTCTTCTTCCTTTGTTGTCTGTTTTCAAAAATAGCACCAGAATAAGACTTTCTGGTTTTAAAGAAGGATATGTTCGTGCTAGTTCTTGTATTTGCTTATACTCTCTGTGAATTTGGGCTACTTGGTCTTTCTGAACCTCAGTTTCCTTGTTTTTAAAATAAATATCTATAAGATATTTTTCTATTTTTGAGGAAACTATGATAATATGAATTAGCTCATTGCAAGAGTAAAGAAGTTTGACCCTTTCATCCTCACTCTAACATCTGCCTTGTGGCTTGAGTGCTCTACTTTATGTCCATATCTATAATCCAGAGTTAATCCTAACCTCTCTCCCTCCTCTTTTTGCACTGGATTGTTTCCATCATGGTGCAGAGGATGCCATATGTGCCCTGCCCAAAGTTGCTTTTCCAGAAGGTGTGTCTCTAACCCTCCAGTTGCTGTGAATAATGTGCCTAATGTCGCCTATCCACATTCTTCTATGGAAAATTGGGTCCAGCAAAACGGGAGCTAACTCTCCAATGAGGTTATTCCCTTCAGCCCCTGGAGCAGCCCACAGTTAATGATTCATTAACACAGGAGTACAGAAAGCAAAGCATTTGCCTCAACATAGGACCAGCACAGAGATGCCACTGATGCTTAGAAGCCTGCATGGAATCAGGCTGAATACTAGCTGACTATTCTTTGGATTCCTTTCTTTGTATAATATTGCTGCTATGGTTTGTGTCTAATCCCCCCCCCCACAAAGCCTCATGCGATCATAGGACTACTCAGGGGTCACTACATTTAGAGTTTGTGATTGATTCATGGCCCAATGCTGAGATAAAGGGTGTGAATGCTACACTCGCCCTAGGCTGGGTAACCTGCATACAATGTAGCCTGCTTGCTTTTGCTATTTTCTTCTACATGAACTCCTTCTCCTTTGGGATGCCCTTCTGCCAAGCCACTCTGCCTTGAAGCCAGCTGATTATGGACTGAAGCTTTGCCAAACTTCAAGCCAAATAAACCTTTCCTCCCCTAACTTTGGGCGTATTTTGTCTCAGTAATGAGAAAAGTATCTAAGACAACTGCTTTCCTCCCTAACTTTGTCAGGAAAGTATCCCTCAAAAACTCATTTGAACAAAAGTCTCCACCTCAGATTTCTTCCAAGGAAATCAGTGAAAAAAATACAAAGCAAGGTAATCTAGTTTTACATATATCATCTCAATTAATGTGCACAACAGGACCATTGTATAGATGAGGCACAAGACTAAAAGAAGCAAGCAACCTGCCCAAGTCTGAGTCTTAAAATATCTCCAGTGTTGAAGGAACCATCCAGCCCAATGGTGTACCCATGAACCACATGGACAAGGAGAGACAGAAGAGAAATGGTGTCTATTTTTTCTTGAGTTCTTCCTTTGCCCAACAAGGTCCTGGTGGCCCTGATGTTGACTGTCTTTCCCTAAATCTTATGGGGCAGGACAAATCCAGGCCACTTGGTACATCAGATGTGAGATGGGTGGACACATATACTTGTCATGGATGAGGCAGATCGAGCAATTCAGTGGAGATGTTGACCCAAAACAACTTCCACCCTAAGAGGTAGTGAAGGGGTGATGGACTCCCTTGGGAAGGAAAGGATTTTTCTCTAAAATCTGCACCTTGGTAATCTCTGGACATGATGAACTCTCCATCTTTTCTTTATTCCTGTTTTATTTATAAATGTCTTTTAGGCAACACAGTTCAGCACCCTCCAAATCCTACATGGACAAATGATCATCTCAGAAAATATTATTGCTTCCTCAGCATTGATTCTCACCTCACCTCTCAACCATACCCTGCTTCTCACTTGGGGAATCTGCTCCAATCTCAGCAATATGGTTTGGGCAGAAAAGGCCCTCCCCTGCAGTCTAAAGATTAACCTTCATGCATCCTCTAGTCAATCACAAAGGTCATACGACACCATGTAGGCCAGTGTAAAGAAAAAAATTCCAGGACATGGGCAAAAAATACCTAAAGAAATATTATGTCTTTTCTGAAGGGTATGAACTGAAGAAAAAATTTTATTTACTGACTAAAAGAAAAGCATAGAGATATGAAGATTTACCAAGAAGCCTCATAATATAAAACTATCACAGTAGAAAGGCAAAGTGGAAAAAAATCAAGTCTTTATTATAAACTCCACCTAATTTGAACATTATCTCTTGGTTTTCCTTGTTGCTGTAGCCAAGAAATTGCAGAGATTTGTGTTTCCTTTTTGTAAACAATGAGAAAAACCTTAATGATATATATCTATTGTGTGTTCTTTGGCAAGTTCAGGGCTTCTGCTAACTCCTCACATCTGTTTCAAAGAATTGGCCCCTACAAACTTCCCCTCTTGGGGTGCTGCTGTTGAGCTTGTGGTTCTTGTCACTATTGTTGCCTTGGCAGTTATCTAATGAGTTATTGGTAACTCCTCAGTATGGCAAAATACTGAAAAGATTTTTTAATGCAGCCCCTGTCTGCATTTGTAATCTAAATTCTGAATGAGGGGCAGAAAAGTGCCTCTCAGCACCTCAAGCACACGGACTCACTGGATAAAACTAGCCGATCTGTAGAAACTTTCTCAAGAGCTGTATTGAAATCTATTCTGAGATCCAGTCCTGCCTAGGAGAAGAGGAGTGCTATGATTACGAAGTGCAGTCATGTGATACAGTTAACCCCTTTGTACAGTTTTATTTTCTGTGGTTTCTGTTACCTGCCATCAATAAAAAGGGTTACTACAGTAGAATATTTTGAAAGAAACTACATAACATTTATTACAGTGTATCACTATAATTTTTCTATTTCATTATGAGTTATCATTGACCTCTTACTGTACTTAATTTATAAATCATATACATCAGGTATGGACATGTTACATGTTTCATACATACATATGTACAGGGGAAAACATATCATACATTGGATTCAAGACTATCTGAGCCTTGGGGCTTCCAGTAAAGATGGCAGATAGATAAGAGCAGAATGAAGAGGCTCCCAGAATAAAGAGGCTCCCTGATAACCCAGATACCAAAATCTGGGGAGTGTGTGGGAGTCGTGGACAGAGGGAGATGGATCCTTCTCAAACCAGGAAGAAACTAAAGTGAAAAGAACCAGTCAAATACGCAGTCCCGGGGCTACTACTGAGGCAGCAAAGATTCTGAGCTCTCGATGCAGTGCCCGAATTCCCACCACTTTGACTCACTGGAACCACAGTCACACTGAACTGCAGTTGCACTGAGGTTGGAGGTCAGAGAGCCCAACAGACAAGGGAGTTGGCAAGGGACCTGCACTGACCTATGGTGAGTGCCGGGAATAGGGCCCTTCCATGAGAAAGGGGCACCAACAACATCTTGGTGTTGGGAAGGACTGCCAAGAACACAGAACAGCAGTGACTTCAGTCAGTTGTTCCTTTCCCAGAGGAGATTGGTGGGGTATGCTTGGCCTGGGTCACACCCCTGGCTGAAACCCAATAAGTTGTCCCAAACCTATTTGCTAAGCAAGCCACACACTAATGCAGTGAAGGGCTCAGCAGGTTGACTGACCCAGAGGGTCGGGGCTAGCATACACTGCCCCTGTTTGCACCTCAATACCACACTGGAGTGGGCAGGATCACTTAGCCAGCATGCTTCAGAAAAACTGTAACCAACAAAGAAAGGGACTGGGACCTCCTCTATATGCCTATATGGAAGAAACAAAAAACATGAGAAGAGGAAGAAAAAGTCCCCAGCCCCAAACCCTGAGAACATTGATCCAGAAGAGGTAAATACAAAAGAGACTGAGGGCAGCAAACATGCAATGTCAGACATGGCATCAGTGGACATAAAGAGATTGCTTCAGGACCTCACACATGAGTTCAAAAGTGAAATATTTAACCAAGTAAAGCATGATATAAGTAGATTAATAAAAGAGATGCTAAGCACCTCTCAATAAGACACAGATGGAAGAATGGAGGAATACAAAAAAAGGAGAGAAATGTTTGATAAAGAATATAAAGAAAACATAGAATACATGAAGCAGGTTCAAAGAGATTATCAGGATATAAAGAACTCCATTGAAAGCTGGCAAAACTGCTTGAAAGAAACTAAGGATAGATTATCCAAACTGGAAGACAGGTTTGCAATGTGGGATCATGAAAGGAAAAATTTCTTAAAAATAACAAGGAAACAGGAAGTAATAATACAAAGGCTAGAAGATGACAAGAGGACCTATAACTTAAGAATAAAGAATGTGAATGAAGAAGCAGTAGTACAAACAAAGGTACTACAAAGTCTATTCACAGAAATAAATAAGGAAAACTTCCCAAACATAAGAAAAGGAAATGATATTCAGATGTATGAGGCATACAGAACTCCAGCCATCTACAACCAAAACAGAGCTACTCCCAGGTACATAATAATCAATATCCCAGAAATTCAATATAAGAACAGAATATTAAAATCTGTCAGAGATAAGAAACAGATTAACTACCCATCAAAATCATGGCAGACTACTTGACACAGACCATCAAATCAAGAAGAGCTTGGAGTGAAGTATTCCAAGCCCTGAAAGAAAATAACCTCCAGCCCAGATTGATGTACCTTGAAAAACTGTCTCTAGAAATTTATGGAGAAACAAGATCCTTCCAAGACAAAGAAGAACTAGGGGAATTTTTGACCACCAATCCAACTCTACAGAGAATACTGAAGGACATTCTAGAGAGAAAGAAAAGTACCAGGATTCCAGGAACAGTGGCAGAGAGGCCTCAATGAATGGAGCAGAAAGTTGAATGAAGAAGAAAAGCAGACAACTAACGGTAGAAAAAGAGCACAGTGGAAATGAGGCAGAGAAGGTTGGCTATAATCTCTAATACAGATGGCCTTATACCTAAAAAAAGAAACACAGGCAGAGTAGATCAGGAGGTAGCGTCCACCAAGATGCTCTTTATAGGAAATATAATTAACCTGAAAAAGGGTTTATGGACCAAAAATCAAATATGAGAAAACAATGCTCTGTGTGACAGGGAACCAGAGAATAATAGGGGCAACTCGACCAGTATTTTTGTAGATAGGTTGGAAAGACAGGCTTTAATAGGTAAAGGAATACAACTAGAGATCAAGTCCAGGAGGGAGAAGGTTCAGAACCACGTAGGTAAATAGCATGATGCCCCCCCCCCAATCTAAAAACTGAGGGTATTGGTGAGACCCAAAAATGCACAGTGCTCCCTGGGGGAGTGAAAGGGGAGGAATAGTCTTTAAAAAGATAGCAGAGGATATTGTTAATAGTGTATCCAGATTTAAAAACCCACATTGCTTGCACCATTCTGCTTGGATAGATTTTATTCTGTCCCAGTTTGTCTACTTGCACTAGATCTGAGGGCATAGATAGCTATTCAAAAAATAACAGGATATAGTACAGTAATCATCTTTAATTTCCTATTAACTTAATCTGGAGCAGTGTATAACTTATACTGTTTTAGCATGACTGATATTAGTTAAATCTGGTTTGTTTTATTGCTGTTTGGTATTGACAGATTTTATTCAAAACTGATAGTATGAAGTCTGAGAGCATAGGCAACTACATTGAAGATGACAAGATTCAGTATAATATCCATTCTGGTTTGATTATTACCTGTTCTTGAAGTTTTACACTATCTACAAGATTTTGTTTTTATTAATATTGTTATGTACTGCTATATTCAATTATATACTATGTTCGATGATATAGACAATTCTATTGAAGATAACAAGAAACCACACAGTAACCATGGTAGAACTCTTTGTACAGTGGTTTTATTTGTATTTTTCATTTCATGTGTTTATAGGAATATGTTTTGTTTTGCCTTGCTTGGTTTTGTTTTTCCCTCTAATATAGACAGGATAGAAATACATGTTAAGACTCACGCATGTGTAGAACCTATAAACAGTATACGAGAACTGATCTTACAAGGCATAATGAAATGAACAAATACTTTGAAGAAAAAGACACTACAGTAACCAGTGCTGATCCCTTAATGTCATGATGTGAAATCCACCAATACTATTATTCTTGGTTCAGAGTGATTTTAGCATGTTTTGGTTTGTTTAATCTCAACATAAATGAAGATATGGATAACTGCATATATGTTTAAGTATATAGCACTGATAACCATATTACTAAGTTTTTGTTGGATAGCTGAACAGAATTGTTTGCAGTCTCACTGTCTGAATCTCCTTTGTATGTTTCACTTTTGTATCTTGAACAACTATTTGTAAGAGGACAATATGTAATCACCAACTAGGGATTTCTTACTGTTTATTTTTTCTTTGAAAGTATGTATTATTTCTATCTGTTGTCTGTTTTGTTTAGTCTTCTTTAAATAAAAATTTTTAAAAAGCCTCTCTGAGCTTTTAGACATCCACTGGGGGGTGTTAGAATATAACCACCTGTAGATAAGAGGAACTACATATCTTTTTGTCTATTTCAGGTCAGAATCATACCTTAAAGGTTTCCGACAATGTCCAACTTTTCTTGCAGCCAGATAGTTCTCCCTGCTGTTCTACCTAAATAATTCATAATGCAATTTCAGCCCAGCTCTCCCTTGTCTATTCACAGTAGCCATGGGGGCTGCCTGTCAACCCCGCCCAACCCTTTTACATTCATGATAAAGAGTGCTATAAAACTGTCTTTTCCATCTCGTCCTCTTCCGTGTGCTAAATGATCCCTTGCCACAGCTTTGGGTCTCAATCTAGACAAGGCACTCCCTCTCCATATAAAATGACTGCAGAGGCTAGACTAGCAAAGCAGCTCTGCCTGAGGGCTCGCATTTTTAATCCATTCTTGAGTACAGTAAGAATTCCCTGGATTAAATAAAATGAAACTAAGAATCATTTTGGAAACTCCAATCTTCCCAGATTTAGTTCTATGGCTTGAACATTTATGTCCACCCAAAAGCCACAAATTGAATTCTAATTCCCAATGCAATTGTATTAGGAAGTTATGCCTTTCGGAGATGATTGGGTCATTAGGGTGGAACCCATATAAATGGAATTACTGCCCTTATGAGAAGTGACATGACAGCAATGATTTCTCTCTTGCCTATCTGAGAGGATACAGAGAAAAGGTTGCTCTGAAGCAGGAAGTGAGCCCTCACCAGACACTGTATCCGCTGGATTTTTATCTTGGACTTTCCAACCTCCAGAACCATGAGAAATAAATGCTATTAAAGATATTCTGTCTAGGTATTCTGTTATAGCAGCTCAAAATGACTGGATACTTTCTTCCACTGAATGTCTATTATCCATCTCCAGTGACAGCCAACAGACTGCTAAACAACAGTCAATACTGAATGCGTTACCTGGGAATCCTGGTAAATGGTAGCTAAAGAAAAGGAGTCCCCACATACAAATATACCATACTATGCTTCCTCTGTCACCTGCCCTTCTTTTTGGAAATTTCTTCTTCCTAGAAGTTGTCTTGGTAAAACTATAAATCACCAGGTCCCACTTTCTTCTGTTAGCTTTCTCTTACAGTAGCAAAAATAACTGACTTTAAAGGAGGAAATTTTTTTCATAGAAAAAGAGTGCTTTTTGTATTTCCTTATTATTAATATCTACTTATTTTAAATTCAAATTTTTTAAAAGGATAAAAGGCTTATTTTGGCTCATGATTTCAGAGATTCCGTTTGTACTCACTTGGGCCCTACACTTTGGCCCCATGCGGTACAGAATAGCATAGCAGGAGTACACGGCAGGGCAAAGCTGCTCACCTCATTGCAGCCAGGAAGCAGAGAGAGGTCGAGAGGAAGAGACTGGTATCCCCAAATCCCCTGCGAGCACATGTCCCCAGTGGCTTTCCTTCTTTCCCCAAGGCTGTGCCTCCTACCCATTCCACCATCTCCCAACAGCACCATTAGTTGTGCAGTAAGCTTTGATGCACAGACCTTTGGGACACTTACAGACCATAGCATTCACCTGTCAAGGGGAAGATACCGGATCCACACTAGACTAATGGGACACTTCCTCGAATTTTAAATTTCGAGCAAAACACGGTGGAGATAAATATAGGCTCTGCTGGGGTGGTGGTATATAGGTAGGACTGATGAACTCTCTTGTTGTCTATCATACATATCTGGACTTTCCCTGGGCCTTGATTCTCTAGCCTTCCCTTCTTTTACGCAATCAATATATTCTCACTTCAATAATGTTATATAGGGTTGATTTCTGGTGTTTGCATCAACAAACACTAATGTGTAGTGTTAACATTCCACGAAGGTGTTTTGAGTTTTTAAAACCTTAATTACAGATTTCAAAAATAACCATGTCACACATGCGCCGGAATTACTTAAGAGTTTGGTCCTGGAAAATGGTGGCAAAGATTCCTATGCATAAAACAAATGATTTCAGGATAAGAGTTTTTATCAAGGAATCAGAGTAATTTGAAATTGCTTTTGTGATGCTGATCTAATGTCTCATTAAAATTAGGCAATTCAAAGGGAATGCAAATGCCATCAAACTGAGTAAGCATCATCAGAAGAAAATGTGTCTTCCCAGAGAAATGTATTGTTTAAGAGGCTGTCCTGATTGGCACAACCAGCTTCGTCTTGTTAAAGCACTTTTGAAAAAAAGAAGAAAAGAATAAGAGAGAGAATGGAATTTGCTAATTGCACAGTGCAAATCACTTAACAGTAGAATGGGTTTTGTGTTGTCATTTTTAAATGACCCACCTCTTTTTGTTACTTTTAGTTCATCATTGTAGCATGCTGATAACAAACAAAAACAATAATATGGAGTGAAAGCTTATAATAGCTGAGACATTATATAAAGTAATTTAGCCTCATTACCTGAATTCTTCTTTATAAGACCCTCTGAAGTAAGGTGTACGATTCCCCATGTTTCCCAGATGAATAAAACAGAAGCTTAGGGAGGATTACAAATATGCAAAGCATAACCTCAACCACTACAATATGGCATTTATTATGTCTTCTGTGTGCCAGGGGTTGTACTAGATATTTCACATAGGTTCAGTGTCATGTTAGGTCTTCACCAGAATCATCTAAGTTTCTTAGCCTCATTTCACAGAAGCTGCAGGTGAAGTTCAGAGTGATTAAGTAACTTACACAAGGTCAGCTTTAAAACCAGGCTGTCGAGCCACTGTTGGCCTAGCGTCTAACCATTCCATTACGCCTCCTCTGGGTTAGGTTAGGTGGGCCCTTCCCCCTTAATCCTTGCAATTAAATGGAAGTATTTATGGAAGATTGTAAGTATTCTCACCTCCACTGCCTACTATTATACAATTCCTCCTGAGTTGTTGCAGGATTAAATGAGTTGACCTATAACCTATCAAATGCTTTATACACTGAATGCTGTATCTGTATTTGCTATTTTTCTTTTTTAGAGCATTATCATTACTTAAGAGTATCAAACTTTGTTTCCAAACATCTTATAAGCACCTGTTTTAATTTCAGTTATTCATGTGTTCCTTTCAACCATTATGGTTCTATTCAGCAAAGCAAACCTCCTGCAGTTTCTATTGCTTAGGTTTCTATTCATCCTCTTTGGCTTCTTTTTGGCATAATTTTTTATCTATTCATTTTTGTTTTTAATTTTTGACAGACACATAATAACTGTACATATTTATGGAACGTAATGTGGTATTTCTATTCATGTCCACATTGTATAATGTTCAAATAAGGGTAATTAGGATATCCATTGCCTTAAATATTTATCATTTCTTTATGTTAGGAACATTCAAAATCCTCTTTTCTAGCTATTTTGTAATACACAATGAATTTTTGTTATAGTCACCAACTATGCAACAGAACACTGGAACTTACTCCTCCTTTCTGACACTGTACCTATAACCAGTCTTTCTCCATTCCCCATTCTTTCCTATTTTTCCCAGCCTCTGGTAACAACTATTCTATTCTCAACTTCTACAAGATCATTTTTTTTAATTTTGCGTGAGAACACATATTTCTTATCCTTATGTGCCTGGCTTATTTCACTTGACATAATATGCTCCAGGCTTATCCATGTTGTCACAAATGACAAAATTTCATTCTTTTTATGAGTAAATAGTATTCCACTGGGTCTATAAACCACATTTATCTTTATCCTTTATCTACTGTCATTTAGATTAATTCATATCTTGGCTATTGTGAATAGTCCTGAAATAAACTTGACTTGTGTTTACCACATTGTAGTTTAGTTTGCTATATAGCCTTACAAGTAAAATATGCATATGGCTTTTCTTTTATGTAAACCAGACTTTTGCTACCAGTTAAGTGGAATTTTCCCAAAAGACTGTAGTTACAAATGACAGTCATGGTACTCTGATTTTTGTTGGGGCCTCCTTCTAGGCCCTTTTAACTTCCCACCTGAGACTGCGAGGCCAGTCCTGACTCTTACTGAGCATCTGTCTTTCACCTGGCTAAAGGAGCTGCTACTTTTCAAACAGGCATGAAAAGTGTAATAGAGACCTCTGGAGCAAAGGCACCACGGCAAGTGTTAATAGTGTTGTAATAGGATAATAGTGTTAAAAATATCAGAGACAGCTATTAGCCTGTGGAGATGACAATCATGTTGATTCTCAGAAGAGAAAGTAAGGAAACAAAGGACTGCAGATGCTATTGCTAATGCTACTTAATGAAGTTTTAAGAAGGCCACCTAACCTCTTAAAGGTTTGGAGCTAGCAGTATGGGGAGGGGAGACAATGGGGAAATAGAGAAAAGACAGAATATGTGTCTGCAAAATTTTGCTTCTGCTTTAAGTTACTTACTAACCACATGACCTTCCAACAAGCTAACAAACCTGTTCCATACCTCAAAATGCCAGAAGGATGTATTATGGATGTATTATTTAACTATAAAGTACTTAGATTAATGAGTTTTGTCATATATAACTTTACCCTGATATCTTAAGTTAAAGACACTTATATCTGCAATGTTTGTTCAGACAAAACAGCATCTTAGAAAGAACACAGTATCTGACAGCTAGACCACTGGTTCTCAACAGGACATGGCTTTGACTCCCCAGTAGATTTCCAGCAACATCTAGAAATGGTTGATTGTCGTAACCGGCATGGGAGAATACTATTGACAGCTCATATATAGAATCCATGGACATTACTAAACAACTTTTAATGTATAACATAATCTCTCACTACAAAGAAGGATCTGTCCCTGGATGTCAATAGTACTGAGGTTGAAAAATGCTGAATTAGATCAATCCTGGTTCTGTCTTACTAGCTGTGTGAACTTTAGCAAGCTACCTTTTCTTTAGGCCTTACTTCTTCTTCTGTAAAATGGGAATCAATCGTGCCTTCCATATAGAGGTTTGATGATTAACTAGGATAATATTGTGAATTCCTTGTGTAGAGGAGACAACAGATGGTCTCAATGGATATTAACTGAACAGGCTGCCTCTGCTTAGCATCCTCAGTAATCTCTAGGCTATTTCTAGGACCAGAAAGATCCCTTGGGAAGCCCAAAAACCTTAGCTGAAGTTTCCTGAGCCTAAAGCACCTTTCTTTCTACCTAGCTCTTACAAGCATCAGGCAGAGCAATTGGAATTCAAAAGACCTTCCCACAAGTTCAAGACATGCAAACAGGCTTAGAGTCCCTTGGCTCCAGGATCCAAAAAACAGGCAAGTTTCTCTTGCCATTCAGGCCTTCTGTTTCCAAAGGGGCGGATACCAGGTGCTAGAGATTGAAACATGGCAAATAATGGAAACTTCCCAAGTACGTAATTATGTGGCATGTTGATTTCATTATGCCATCCAAGCAGATGATTAGGAAATTTCCATGGCCCTGCTCTGCTTCCTCAGTGGTCTTTCCCACTGTGGGTCCAGGAGATGAGCTGCCTGCCTATCAGCTTTGCTGACCACACATTCTTGCTCTGAGGCTTGGTGCAGTGTGCCAGAAAACACTGCTAGAAGTGCATGGCTACAGGACTTAAGTGGGTGCGTGTGCCTCTACCATAGGCCAGGTTCACTTTCTTCCCTTTCCAACTGCATAGAAGAAAGAAAAAAAAAACAGCAGTAAGAGTAACAATATTTCTGCAGGTGGTAAAAGGCTGTCTGGCTAAAGAATGTCTACCATGGGTTGGCCCAGCCAGACTGAAACAGAGAGTCAAAGTTTCTCATAGTATAACACTTCTACAGGATAAATTAAACTCTCAATTTTTAGTGCACAAAAAAAGTCACCATTAGAACCTTGTTTAAAAATGAAACATACAATTTTGGGCTGACTCTGATTGGATGGACAAGGGGAAATGCTGATACATAGGCATGCTTGGAAAGGCACTGCTTTGATCCATCCCTTCTCAAACTTGACCATACTTTAGGTTCACCTACAGGACTTTGGGTTCATTTCCTGAGGTCCCCAAAACAAATTACCACAAACTTGGTGATGTGAACAACAGAAATGTATTCTCTCACTGTTCTAGAATCTAGGAATCTAAAATCAAGGAGTTAGCAGGCCTGGTTCCCTCTAAAGACTCCAAGCGATGATATGTTGTATGTCTCTCTCCTTCCTAGTCCTGGTGTTCCAGGGGGTGGTATCTTCATCATTTTAATCTCTGCATCTAGCTTCATATGGCCTTCATTCCCGTTGGTCTTTTTCCTTTATCTTCTTTGATAAAAGGACAATTGTCTCAGGTTTTGAGGCTTATTTGAATCCATAACAATCTCACTTCATGCCTTTACTTTAATAGCATTTTCAAAGATGCCTTTTCCAAATGAGATTACAATCATTCACAGATGATAGGTGCTCACCATCACTCAACTAGCCAACAGGGATGCAGGGCCCTGCACCCACAGTTTCTGTGTCAGTAGGCTAGGTGGGCCCAGAGAATCTATATTTCTCACAAATTCCCAGCTATTACTGATGCTGCTAGCCTAGGAATCACACCTGTAGGACCACTGCCCTAAGCAAATATTCCCCAGCCAAGTGACTTCTTGTCCTGGAACTAAGCGGATGTCAGAGGTCTACACTGACTACAACTATGAAAGATGAAAAAGATGTTTTGCTCTCATCTTTCATCCTTGACCACATAATGAATTCCTGCCCTCTTGCCCATGACCTCAATTAATTCTCAGGAAGCAGCAAGTCTTATTGCACAAAAATGAAAAGGGAGAGGTTGAACTCAGTCAGGCCTGGCTCTGCATTTTTGATACACATGTGAGTTTGTATAAACTACATCTCTCTGAGTCTCAGTTTTCTCCTTTACAAAGTGGGTATAAAACTCTTGACTGATCAAATCACAGTTCCTGAAAGGACAAATAGATTGAGACAATACATGTACATATAGCAAAGTTATAGCTGCCCATCACAGCAAGCCAGCAGCCCTACTGAGTGATCCGGATGCAGATGCACAGTGTGGAACAGAGGGAAAGACTCTGTCTTACTAGCTGTATGAGCTTTGGAAAGCTATCTTTTCCTTGGGTCTTACTTCATCTTCTGCAAAGTGAGAATCAATAATGCCTTCCATGTAGGCATGTATAACGCTTTCCATATGCTTGGCCATATGATGACTGAAAAGCCACATGTCCTGCTCCATCACTTCCTCTCCTGGCCTGGAAAAGCCTCAAACTCCCCTGTCATGCCCACCACCACGTTGCTGCCCACCCTGTGCATAAAACCAATGATGGCAGTAATCACACCAGATGTTTCCAAACTCCTCTGAGTCTCCTGAGGATATGCCTCGTTAGCTTTGATCTGGCAGGCTTATCTATCTTGGGCCACAGGTTTATTTCCAGTCATCACTTCTCAACATCACTGACTCAGCTTTGATACTTTGAGAACACTGAGGCGATGACCTGCATTCACTGCCCACTAGGAAGATGATAGGCCTTGAAGCCTCCCGAAGGGACTGAGCTGGAAGCAGGGTCAAGGGACCATCTATACTCAGACTCTGCAGAGAAGCAGGTTTCTCTTGTGAGGATCCCTACCCTATTAAGAGCACTTCCAAGGCCTGTGCAACTCAAGGGGAGCTTCTGGGGGTCAGAAACCCTGGGTTCAAACAGAGGGTGCATCACTAGCTAGTGTCTAACCTCCAGAAGCCTCAGTGGCTTCATCTGTACAATGGAAATAATAAGAGACACGGTCTCCCAAGATACTGAGAAACTCAATGAATTCACCTGCATTTACATGCTTATCGGAGTGCCTGCCTTGCATTCAGGAAGCACTCAAAGGTCCCTGCTAGCTAGTTCTTATCCTTTCTATAGGAAAAGCAAAGTACAGAACTACAAGTTGATAAAACTCAATTGGCTGTACATATGACTCTTGTCCATCTTTTAAAACTCAGAGTGCAATAAACAACACAATTTAACATCTTGACCACTTCTAGGCATGCTGTTCTGTGGCATTAAATACACATACACTGTTGTGTAACTATTACCATGGCCTATCTCTAGAACCTTCACATTCCCAAAGGATAATAGTGAAGGCTTAATGTATTAGCTTCAGAGCACTTGAATTGGATGATGGGTTACTCAGGGAAAAGAAAAACCAGATCAAGGATAAGCAGAAGGGATCTTGAGACATATCTTGCCCATCCTCTTCCATCCCTGAGATCCTGGGGAAAGTGGCTGTGAAGCCCTCCCCATGACAAGATACTCCTTGGTTCAAATCCCAGTTCTGTGTAACTTCAGCTGGCATTTACTATTGTTCAGCCTGCCCCTCCTAATCTGTAAAATATGGAGAAAAACAACACCAAAGGTTTACTAATGAGCTACTATATATGAAGAACTCAGCAAATAGTGACTGATAGATAGGTGTTAGCTATGATGATCATAGCACCTACCCCCACCCTCCAGCCTCCTGTCTTTTTGGAAATTGGTTTGCACTGTTTCACTCTGAAACACTAAGTCCTCCTTAGAACAGGAATGCCTTACCCTGCTGAAAAAGCCTGCCCACTATGGCACAGTCACATTTTCTTTCATAATCCAGAGAATGTCCCTCCCTCTAAAGGAATGGCAGACAAGAATCACCCCGAAAATCTGCCCGCCAACCCAGAGTCAGGTCCCAGCCTGGCCAATCATATGTGCTCACCCTGTGGTTGTTTCCTAGGTAACCAGTACTCGTGTGCCAACCCAGAAAGACTGGGTGCTGGGCAAGGGGAGGCTGAGTGAAGACAGAAAGAGCTACAGAGAGAGACAAAGATAGAGTGACAGGGATAGAGTCATGGAGACAAGCAGTGCAGGCAGGTGCACGGGGGAAGAAACAGAAAGGATGACAGAAGGGAAAGGGGGATCCTAACTCTTCTCTTGCAGTTTTCACACATGTGCATGTACACATGCACACACACCTACTTAAAGGGGTTGATTATTTTTAAGGGAAAATAGCTAAACCACAATATAAAAACAGAAAGCCCCAGACAGTGGAATTTTTCAGCCCCCACACCCACCCCGTTCATTCAGGCTGCTGTATCAATGTGCCATAGACAGAGTGGTTTATAAACAACAGAAATTTATTTCTCAGGTTCCTAAGACTGGGAAGTCTGAGATCAAAGGTACCAGCAGATTAGGTGTCTGTCAAGTACTTCCTTTAGAGGGCAAATTCTCACTATAACTTGACAGACAGAAAAGTCAAAAGAACTATTGCCCTTTTTATAAGAACACAAATTCTATGCATGAGCATAGAGTTCTGGTGATGAGCATTACCTAAAGGCCCAATGTCCTAATACCCTGATCTTAGAGATGAGATTTCAAGGTTTGTATAGCCCCTTAACTAGTATGGGGACACACATACACATAATTACATTTATATACAAACACATATGTGCATACACACACACACACTTAGAACCGTTTAGCCATCACAAGTCACTGGGGAAAATGTTTTTCTTAGTGGCCCAGTCATAATATTAGTTGGGATTTGGGAAATCTGTCAAAGCAGTGCCTTCAAATGTCAAATTTAATTGTGGAACTACTAATATGGGATAAAAAATAATTTTAAAAGACATCTAGCTAAAGCAAGGCTATTTTGGGGGTAGGGATTTAGCTCAGTGTCTTGGCAAATGCAAGGTTGTGAGTTTGATCCCCAGTACCAAAAAGTAAGGCTATCTTATGCAAGCTTCACTGCCACACCAGACTCGGTGCTTTAGGGAACTTTCCTACTGCCCTTAATAAGAGGAAGAGGGAGAACAAGTGGGTAGTGTATGTTTGTGTGTCAGCATTTCTTTAGGCCCATAAAATAAATGGCATTTGATTAAAATTACCATTACTTATAAAGCAATTCTTGTGTTCCAAGCACTACTGTATATATTTTGCCTCAATTCTTCTGTAAGACAACTATTAGCCCATTTTATAGAAGGAAAAATCTAGGAAAGGGGAAGGCGAGAGTGCACCCAGTGACCTAACCATGGATTGGGATACTGAGGTTCAGGAAGGTTAAAAAGTACTTTTTCCACAACTATCAGGCCTGAACCCACAATTCCAGTCCAAGGAGCCTGATCTCAGGACATGTGTGTTGCATCACTCAGCTACTCAGTCCTCCCAAGATAATGGTCCCTTCCCAGCCAGCCTGGAATTAACAATGTGTTGAAGAAGGAAGATAATATAAAAGGATTGTATTATTATGCATGGTTGGTGTTAATCCTAGTGTCCGGGGGTTTGAGGAAGTGACATCTAAAGTGAGATGTGAAGGTTGGGGAGGAATCAGTGGGAGGACAGGAGAGAGGTGGAAGATGGGAATGTGGGAGATGCTGAGCAAATCATAGATGGCAAGAAGCCCACTGCAAACCCTCACTGGAGTCGGCTACAGCATATTCCACAGGTGTCAGTGGAACTGCACAGAGCCAGACAGGAAAGCTGGATAGGGCTGCACCTGAAAACAGCACCAATTCACTGAAGATCTTTTCTTTAGGAGAGGAATATCCTGATCAGACTTGTCCTTAGAAAGAGCATATTGTCATTTCGAAGGAGAGGAATTAAGTCCAACTGAGGAGACACAGAATCTCACCTGATCCACAAAGAGTGCCAGACAGAGAAACCAAGGCACAGAGATGTGAGGCCACCTGCGCAACATCTCTCAGAAAGTGGTCAAGACAGATTTAAACTTGAGTCCATCTAACACCAGAGCCCTGTTCCTCAGCATTCCAAAAGCTCTGCCTCTGTGTATCACCTACAGGCTTATTAGACTCGGCCAACAAGAATCTGTAAGGTATTTCACTGTGGCCAGTTCTCCTGAGAAGAAAAATGAGTGTAAGATAAGCCAAACATGTATGCAACCTGAATCTTCTGATGTTACTGATTTCAGAGGTTTAATTCCCCATGTAGTATGACCATCAGTGTCCGTGAAAGCTCCACAGGTATGAGTTCCTTCCTGTTTGATCATTCCTCCTATGACCTAAAGAATTCAAGCCCTGTAGGACTTTGGTGATCCAGCCCACACCAAGAGAGATGTTTTCCCCAAATTTCATATCCAGGCTGAGATCTAAAGGCAGACAAGCTTTCTAGAGTTTCAATGAGTGAGGACTCTAAACTGCAATGTGATAATCCACCTACTTACTAAGGGGCTTTGATAAGTTTCAGGAACATAAAATGTATCTGCAAAATGAGCCTAACAACAGAGGACTCAGTTTTTGAATCACTAGGCTGACAATTGTTACAAAAACTGCATGCATTTGTCACACACCAACTCTGTGCCAGGTATGGTGCTAGGGGCTTTACAGTCATTTCTTTTTTAACTCTCCAAACGTTCCTATGAGGCAGATGTGGCTAATGTTTCCATTTACAGAAGACTGCAAGGATCATAAAAGTTGTGTGACCTGCTTATATCAATCAAATTGTTAATTATTTCATTCAACATATAGTAACTGAATACCTACCATATACTAGGTCCTCTTCAGTTGCTAAAGTTACTTGACTGAAAACACACACACACACACACACACACACACACACACACAATTAATATTCTAGAAAGAAAAGTTCTCATGGAATTAATATTCTAGGGAGAAAAGACCAAAGTAAATATAGAAAATACAAATGAATATATGGCGAGGATAAGGGCTACAAAAGAGGATTTGTTATGTTATACAGAAGCAGTAAACAAGCCTCTACCTCAGTGGCTGGTTCATTTCTTGCTTACAATACATGTCAAGTGCAGATAAGCAGAGGGAAATGTTCACTGTTGTTATCAGGGACCCTAGCAGACAGAGGCTCCTTCTCAATGCATGTTCCATCTCAAGGTGATCATCACAGCATTTTCCAGGGAAAAGAACCTAGAAAATTACACATTGGATGTTCAGGCTTCTGCAGAGAATGATATGAGTCACTTCTGCTCACATCCTATTGGTCAGTTAAGTCACATGAGCGTATCCTACTTCCGAGTGGGTGGGAAGGAAGAGCAATCCTACCCATCCCTGGAAAATGGAAAACAGAGCAGCCCCTCACTTCTTTCTCAGTGTGTAATGCTGTGTAATGGGGGTGGAGGTGCTTGGAGCAAAGAGGTCAGGGAAGGTTGTTTGGACAGACAGCTGAAGGAGTTGGATTTCAACCTCGTATTTGACAAGCTCACATCTTATTCTTGGCTAGGCTACTGGGATAGCAAAAAAGATAGTCCATTCTCCACCACAGTGCATAAGACTAAGACTTAACAGAGGGAGTTGTGGAAGTAAGCCTACTGTCAAAGTCTGGTTCAGACTGATGAAGGACTTGCAAAGTCACTCTGAGAAACAGAAACTCTAAACTCACCAAACAATAGTCTCTGCTCTCCCCTTTCTTGGAAAATTCAAAGGATTGTACTTTGGTTCAGAAATTCATTTTCTTTTCTTTTTCTACAGAATAGCCACAGTGTGGAAAATATTGCAAGATATCTAACCCTTGCATAACAATAGAATTTTTAATTAGGCAAAGAACATTAACTGTCTCACTGAAGAGCTGAAAAGGTCTGCAAAAGACAGATGAATGACTGAAGTTATCATTTTTACATCAAATGACTGAACAAAAATGCCCTTTTTGAGTAAACAGAGTTAGTTATAGTTGATTGTGCTCAGGCATAATTTGAACTTGAATTTCATCTTCTCTCCAAAAGGTTGACTAGCCCACTTCTGACATGTATATCTAGTGCTGGCCCCTGACATTAGCGTCCAGAGTGGGGAACAACCCACACGTGATAAAGAGATGAATCTGAAAGAGAAAGAAAAGACAAAAGATACAGGAGAGAAGAGAAAAAGAGAGACCCGTGATAATACAATGAAATAATTGTTGTTATGGTGGAGAATTAAAATTTTCCCTCAAAAGTGTCATGTTTGGAAGTGGCTGGATCACAGGGGTGCTATATCTTCATCAATGGATTCGTTCATTGATGAGCTCATGTGCTGCTGGAAGGTGGGACCTGGCTGGAGGTGGATTACTGGGGCATGGCATGAAAGGATGTATTCTTGTCCCAGACTTCTCCCTTCTTTCTCTACTTCTTGGCTCCCAAGGACTGAGCACTTTTTCCTCCTCCATGCACCTCTGCCATCCTATTTCCACCTTGGAGCCAGCAAACCATACACTAAAACCATGGCTTCTTGTGTGAAGATAAGCTCCCTGGCATGCAGACCCAGCTCTGTTAACTGCTGCTGCATCCCTGCCACTACAGAAGTACCTGACATAGCAGTTACCTCAGTCAGTGTCTGTTACCTGAATAAATTACTGTGACCCACTGCTACACCTCTGGTAGTCTCAGCTCTCAGCAACAGAAATTGAATCCAAAGTCAAAATACAGGAAGTGAAGGAAGGAGGCAATGACATGGGGCCAAACATAGCAATGCCACAGGAGAGCCACAAGCTCGGCACAAGCCTGCCTCAGCCAGGAAGCTTCGAAGTTCCATCCCAGACAGGGCAGAGCAGAGCACTGGGCTGGAAGCAGAAGATCAGAGATAGGGGCCAGATTAATTGCCAGAATGCAGAGTGCACTCTGTGGGGACCACCAGTCTTCCCAGTACAAGAATGCTCAAGGCCATACAAGGTCAGGGTCCCCACAGCGAATCTCCCAGTTGCTTCTCCTTCCTGACCCTGCTGCCTATGTCCGTGTCATAGCTTTCCTGGCCTGTGTAGACTACTTAGACCTATCACCCAGCCTTGCTGTAAGTGGTAACATGTCAGTAAAACTGCACAATAAATGAAAACCTACCTGCTTTTCCTGGTGTGAAGAAAGCAGCGGATGGTAGAAGACCAGCACTAAGCATTCTGCATCACTCCCATTGATGCCTCACAATAAATCGTGGGGGTAAAAGTTAGTGTTGTTTCCAATTTACGGAACTGAGGGAACTGAGGTTCATAGATAACAACTATGATGGCTAACACACTCATTGCAAATGCGAGAAATTACCTGAGCACTAGGCATGGATTTTTTTCCATTTAAGGACACAACTTTTGAGAGACATGATTATATTAAACCCACTTTATATGGAAAGCAAGTGAGCCAGAGCGCCTCAGCTAGACAGAAAAGGACCTGGAAGCACATGCAGGCATTTGTGTCTGGTCTCTGCTCCTGTGATCTATCCAGGAAACAGGACTAGAGGAAGGTTATGTGCAAACATGAGGACACCAGAAAAAGCGCTCATCAAGATAAATAGGTTAATGCAACAGCTTAAAACATCTAAAGGCTGGGCATGGTGGGACACACCTGTAAGTCCAACATTTTGGGAGGCTGACACAGGAACATCAGAAGTTAGAGCTCAGTCTCAAAAATTTAGCAACTTAGCAAGACTCTGTCTCCAAATAAAAATTAAAAAGGAAGCCTGGGGATATAGCTCAATGTGAAGGTCCTGGGTTTAGTTCCCAGTACCAGAAAAAATAATCTGTAGTAATTTAAAATATCTATATTGGACGAAGCATCAACACTTTAAATACAGAATCAGTAACTGCAATGTTGAGCCCATGAGAGCCAGAGGCAAAAGAAAATTTTAATAATACTCTGCTTAGCCTACTGTAGGAAATCCACTGTGTAGCCTGGGCTCCCGGGGCTCATCAGAGGGTGGCCAACTCTTTCCATCAAACAACAAAACCCCAGTAACTCCCTGCAGCACATTAGCAAACATCCTGCAACAGTAAAGCCCAGTAAAGCCCCAGTAAAATCTATTGAGGTATTCAAGATCCAAATTAGTATCCCTTCTTCTCAGCTGTGGCAGCTGGGCTCAGAGAGGATCAGCAGTCTTCTCTAGGTCACGCAGCAGGGTTCATTCTCCCCAGGTGCAGTCCTTGTTACAACCATGAGAGATTGCAGATACAAAACCAACCAGCACCTTTCCTCATAAGATTTATCTGAACATCTCTGCTGTCTTGCTGATCTGCACAGAGTTCGCTGATCATTATAGATAGTATTACCAGATCTGGCAAATAAAAATACAAGTGTCCCAGTTAAATTTGAATTTCAGATAAACAATGAATAAAAGTATTCTTTTAGTGCAAATCCTGTGTAATATTTGGAATAAACTTACAGTAAAATCGTATCTATTGTTTATCTGAAATTCAAATTCATCTGGACATTCTGTGTTATATTTGACAATCAGAGCCACAACGGGCTTGGGATAATAAAAATAATGAGAGTTAGTACTTGCTGAGCATTTTCTTCTAACTTGCTCCCCCACCCCTTTTCTCCAGCACATCAAGTTCTTGAGCTACTTCTGTCTCTTTGACGTGCTCCATACCCCATGATTCAGTGCTTCAGCAGCCTTTTGGGGGGAGGTGCTGGTGATCAAACTCAGGGCCTTACACAAGCTCAGCAGGCACCTGTTTCAATTCTGGTAGTCTTGGTTTCCACACCACCTCCACGGAGAAGCTCCACCAATCCTCTCATCTTCCTTTTCTTTCACTCTCTCAGTCATTGTCGGTTTACTGCAGAAATGCCACCAGGAAAAGAGTTTATTATCTGGCTGCTTCCTGCTTTAGGGCCACCTTTCTGTAACAGATCCCAAGCTGTAGAGGGCAGCAGCTGTGCCTGTCTGGCCCTGTCGGTATCCCCAGCATCTAGCACGATGCCCTGAGCACGCAAAGTTCTCAATCAGTGTATTGAATCAAGGTGACTGTGAGTTCTCCCCCACACAGCCAGCAGCATCTTACATGTCCCTAAAGGATTCTCAAAAATCAGCTGATATGAAAATTCCCTTGAATCCAGATAAATCACACACCTGTCAAGTTCAAAAGTTTTACTGATATATAATAGTGTTAGGCCTTCGAACTCACCAACCTTCAGTTTATTTCCCTTAACAACAATAACAACAAAAAAAAAATGAGAGAGAGAGTATTATATAACTCTAGATGGGGGAATAGTCATCAAAAATATTTCCTTGCCTAACATCATCCTGTTATTATTTTGACATCTGTGTAGGCTGTGGAATGATTCTTTTAACACTGTGTGTGAGGCATATTTATATCTCTGGCTGCAGCACAGAGCATATGCAAAGCCTTCAGAAGCCTATTCTAGTAGGTCTTGCTTGTAGCCGTATCGGGCCTGTGTGGAGGGCCTGCATAAGCATCTCTGTGTTTACTATGCTTAACGGGATTTGCTTCCAAGTTGCAGGGTGATACTCAAGCCCTGCCTGTCCTATGTGCGAGATCCTTTGGGCCCAATGGAAATAGAAGCATTGGAACCAAAAGGCATCCCACTCCCTAAGCCATGCATGACTCAGAGGACTCTGTGTGATGTCTAGTAATAACACCTGCAGTTTCCACTATCTGAAGCCCGCTGCACTGTGGCATTATGCTAGGCTATTTCTTGACATCATCACTCTCGGTAATCAGTTCAGATCTCCAAACTTCTCAGAAAGGAAACTGAGATCAGGAGAATCCTGTCTCCAGCAAATAAGATGTAGGGGTAGGGTTTCAACTCTGTGCACATGTGCACAGGGATCGTGTCCCTTGTTCCCAGCAGAGACAGAACTATAACCATGTCAGAGGAAAAAAGGGGACGAGGGCCAATGTCATCCAGCCTGAGTGATCTTGCATAGCAAGGCAAAGTGAGGCGACAAGGAGACCACAGCCTGGCAGCAGGCCTTTCCACAGTTTAGTGAGACAGGGACAATCTGCAGGTAACTGCCAAGTGACCCTGGGCAGAGCGGAGGTCACGACCCTATTGAAACATGGTGACACCCTCTATAAAATGTAATTTCCACTTCTTGCATTTGCTTGCTGGTCTGCTGTAACAAAGAACCATGGATCAAGTGGCTTAAACAACAGAAAAGTATTCTGTCATAGTTCTGAAGTCTAGAACTAGGTGTTGGCAGGGTTGGTTCCCTCTGAGGCCTCTCTGTGGTTTGTGGATGGCATCTCCCTTCTCGTAGATGGTGTTTTCACATCTTCCCTTTGGCCAGACTTCTACCTTCTATGAAAAGATCAGTCACACTGAACTGAGCCCCACACTAATGCTCTCATTTAACTTTATTTTTGTCTCTAAAGACACTGTCTCCAAATACCATTACATCGTGAGGCAGTGTCAAATAAGGCTTCCATATACAAACTTGGGGCAGCAGGACACAATTCAATCTAAAATATGACTTCTAAGAATGTTCTATTGATTAATACAAAACCTCTATGGAAATACTTTCCCCAATGTCCACCCCCAAGCACACATCCAGCAAATGCCCTAGCTGAAGGGTCTAGGATGAAATATTACCATGGGTGGGATGTTTGTTTAGGGGGTGATGGCACTGGCCTGCCTAGATTCCTGCCTGCTGGAGAATCCTCCCCAGTTACACATACTAACCAGCAGCCCCAAGCCAGCATGGTGTGTGGCAGCCCCAGGTATGTGACAAAGCTTTTGGTTACCTATGCTAAAAGGTTACATTTGCAGCTATATTGGACTTGGAGAAGAGTCCTAGCATTGGACCCTAACATTTTATTCCCTGCAGCACTATTTCCCAGCATCTCAGTTTCCCCCACAAGGCCTCACTTTGCTCATCAGTAAGATAGGAACAATAATATACCATCATTAAGGGCTTTATCAGAGTCAGTGAGGTGGAGAATATAAAGTGGCTGCTGGCTCAAGACCAGGTAGGTACAGCAGATGCTTGGTATCATGAATTCTATAGACCTGGACCACCTGGCCTTTGGTCCAAGGCATAGGCATTAGCTACCCTGTGTCTCAACCCAGCCAATGTCGAGGATCATTCCTTCCCCATAGTGGCAAATTTAGAAACTGTAGGGCCAGGCCTAAGAGCTGGCATTTTCAACAGCCCTTAGATATCGCTAGGACCACAGTGAACAAGTTGGGGTGCTAGTCAATGAATCATTAGAAAATTGAGGTCCCTGGGCTTACTCCAACCCCACCTCCACTGAATTAGACTCTCTAGGAGGTGAGATCTGAATATCTACATGTGACCATGGTTCCTCAGGTGTTTTGATTTTCCATTAAGAATCAGCAGTAAGAGCATCAGTTCCCAAACTGTGTACCATATCATGTCCTAGGCCTTTACCCCCGTCCCAAACTCCTGTGGTGAAGCCTAAGACCCTGCATCTTAATAAACTTCCCAAGAAATTAGGATACAGGAAATTGAGAACTTCTGACCTTGGAAACATTCCTTCTAAACTTGCTGGATCTTGAGAAGAGGCAGGGACTGTATTTTGCAAGAGTCCTATTTCTTGCAGGGTCTCCTGGAGGGCAACAGCAGCTCATGACCACAGAGGATCCATGGTTGGCTCTCTACAGAATGCCCCAGCAGAAGGGCTAGCCCTTTGAGCTTCAGCTATGTGTCACCTCCACCCCACTGCAGGGTCTTAGAAATCAGCAGGCCCCTCTGGTGGGTGGTTGTGGCCTCAAGGCCAGGGCTGTGGATTTCCAGGCTCAGCATGGGGGAAGGATGACAGCACATGCTCTCCTTTGTGCTACTGAGCCTGCTTCCACTTAAACTCCCAAAGCCCACAGATTCACCCCCTTCAAACCCTCTCTGCCTACTTTCTCTCACCTCTTCGTGACAACACTGGGTATTAACCAATCCCTCAAAAAGAGCACTGTCACATGAACAAAGTACTCCCATCCCACCCTAATAAGCCAATGGCCATCCAGCACTCCCTATTGTACTTGGCCGTCTCTTACGTACTCTGCATTACTAACTCAGGGCCCCTCACCACAGCACTACGGGACAGAAGGCATACTTTACAGTGGAGAAAAACTGAGGCAAATAAAGGTGAAGAAACTTAACAGAGCTCCTAAGAAGCAGATTCTGGATTTGAACGCAAGCAGTCTAGCCCCAGAGTTACATTATTTGTTACCCATGAAATTTTGCCATCCATAACTGATGCAATTTACCCACTGTATATGTTCCTCCCCATGCCTACGAGTGGTCTGCCTAACCTTAAGTTCATAAATGATACCAGCAAGGGTGTGCCAACACAGATCTCACTGGCCCAGAGAAAAACATTTGGGGAACAAGACTTTATAACCTTGCCTTCAAGCCTTCATTAGGGATTGGTCCCTTTCTTAGACAAACCCTGCTTTGTCTCCACATTGGAAAACGCACCACACTTCTACCACTGCCTTTTGGGTCCAAATGTGCACCCCAACATGCTCCTGTCACTCAGGGTTGCATAATGCACACATGCTCCACTGTCCTGGTGGAGAGAGTACAGAGTTTAGCCTATGTAAGTACAGAAACTCTATCTCTCTACATTCATTTGGCCAACATCACCTGAAACTTGACATGAGTCAGGCTGTGGACTGTGCCCTAGCATTTTAAGAACTCAGGGACCACTGAAAGAGACAGATTTGCCATCCTGGGAGCACATGTATGCCCCTAGCATTATGAAAACCATGTGTTGTGGCATTAGTGAGAATCTCAAGATCTAGCTGAGCCCTCCCTGTGGGCATCTCTAGCAAGGTCATGTTAGCTGTTACCAAGGACAGTTGGTAATTCATTTAGCCACTTTCATCTGAATACAAAAAATGTTTTTTTTTAAACACAACTTGGTAGACTAATGAGTAACAAAACACCAACATTCTCAATAAATGTGTTGTCTACGCCCCAAGAATGCATTTCTATTTCTATGTTTCTCCAGCCTCCCAGTACAGTGAGGGAAGCAGGGAGGGGCACACTGGAGGGTGAATTTAGAATCTGCTCAGATCTCATAAATCAGTGTGGAATGCTGGCACATTCTTCAGTAGGACTTCCAAAGTCTCATCACGGTTCTCCTAAAGCTGGATTCAAGTTTTGAGAGTCAAGAGACTTTCCTGTGACTATCACCAGGACTTTACAGAAAGAGAGAGCTGGGATGCAGAAATAGAGAAAGGGACTCATGTATGCATTCCCTTGAACTTAAAGGAGCTCACAAGTTCCTGAGTGAGTTCCTAAGTTAGAACTAGGGAGACTTCAGGGAACAAAAATCAACACCATCACTGCTTGCATTCAGCTTAAAAAAAAAAAAGACAAATGAGCAATATTTATCATACATAAATGTAAACTTGTGAAGAGTGAACCATAGGGAGAAGCATGTGTAAAGGCCCTAAGGCAGAAGGCCACATGGACATTTTCAGGCACTGAAAGGAGTGGAACTCAAAAGAACAAGAAAAACAGAACTCAAGAGGAAGATAGAGGTGTGGACAGAGGCCACAGAGTGGCATGCTGTGGTAAAGGTTTCTGTCTGTTCTAGGGATCTGCCCCAAAGCAAACCTAAACCTTCCTCATACCAGTACATTCATTATTTGCTTTGTGTTAAACATCTCCAGAGGAGCTTCAAAAAAAACCCTTTGCAAAGTCCTACTGTTGCCCTGAAAATAAGTCAAATTTGTCAGCTATTTTTAAAAGGAGGTTATGATGGAAAGTTAGACATTTCCTTGATTCTCCAATAAGATTTTCTGTGGCTGTGTGTGTAGTCAAATAACTTACAAGGTTCCTTGCTTCCCAGAAATATCAGGGAGTTTAAAATAGAAGAGTCGTCATTTTGCTGCTTTAAAAACGTCAGTGCCACACAGAAAAGTGGAAGAGAAAGAAAGATGAACGTTCACGGAGGGCTAGCCGTGCCCCAGGTGTTGAGCAAGCAGAGGGCTCTCCACATGCACCCTCATGCACCTCACAGCTCTCTGCAAAGTAAAGACAATTAGCACCCCCACTGTTACACATGGCCGGCCTAGGACCACTGCTGGAATTAAAGTCACTACTTTGCATCAGGAGTCAAGAAAGAAAACAAGATGAATGATGGTGGGGGTGACACATCAGCGGGTCCACACCTACTTGGGTGGACAACCTCTCTGTTTGTGTGGAACTATTGTTGAGTCCCACATCCCAGGGTGGGAAGAAGACAAGACGTCAACAAGAAGCTAGGACCTTCTATGAGTTGCCACCATGTGCAGGCTGACTGGCGGAGAGCCAAATGCCAGCCCCTGCCAGTGCACGGGTAGGGAAACAGGAAGAGCCAACATTCCTCTCCACCCACTCCTCCTGTAAGTGACCTGCTGATCCAGAGAAACACAGGCTGTGATGATAGCTGATGAGGAAAAACACAACTTAATGCTTGCAGATTTAGTGTTTCACTGACTTGGCAAGTGTAAAGCTGGTGTTCTAATCATCTATTCATCTATTCAGAGGATAACAATACACAGTGAGGGATGAGGGATCTCCTTCTGACGGTGGTGGCCACTGTTAATTCCCTATTATCTTCTTACAAAATCCTTTATCATTCTCATTGGGTTTTATTCTGTTTTATCTTGTTTGATTTTGGTGTATCTGATGGCACAGGCAGCTATTTAGAATATAACAAGATATATTATGGTAGCTATTTTGGATTTATTATTATCTTACTTTGAAGTCCTGTATTGCATTCATTGCTTTGTTTTTATTGGTTCTATTCTGTTTCTGTTTTGTTTGATTTTACTATGTCTGAAGGTATGGGCAGCTATTTTGAAGAAAAGAGGCATTATGGTAATCATTATTGATTTCCTATTATCTTGTTTTGAAGTCCTGTGTTACTTACACTGTCTGTTTTGATTGGCTTTATTCTGGTTTTTTTGCTTGGTTTTATTCTCTCTAAAATAAAATTTTTTAAAAAGAGCCCACATCCCAGGAAACCTCCCATCTTCAGCAAACTGGGATGAATGCTCACACTACTTCCTATGTCAAACCAACCAGAAAAATCCTCCCAAGATAGACTACAGAGTACATTTGGAAATGGGTAATAAATAAAATGTAATAAATAGTACACTAAAATAAGTAAAAGGGCCCAGAGGCTCCCCATTCATTGGCAAGTCTACACATACCTCTGAAGTCCCATAATCTTAAAATACATAACAGCATGTGAGAATAAAGGGTTTTAAGATTCAGTGCTATATAGAGTGAATATATTTTTCACAAGAATGTAATCATTTATTCAGTCATGAAGCCAAAAAAGACATCAGAGTTCTGCTGAGCTGGAAGCACCAGCCATGCTTTGTGTGGAGCAAATACCCAATTCTGGTTTCTGCCCTCAGCAAGTTACACTCTACCAGAGACACATGAAAACAATCAAGCCAATGTGCAAACATGGCTTGGGAATTTCAGTGAGAGGTAAGGGCTTTTAAAAACACAGCCAGTGAAGTAAACAAGAGTGTCGCGTGTGAAGTCTTGAGACTTCTCCAGCCGTGCCCACCATGGAGCAGTGTCTCTGAATCAGAGCTCTGCCAGGAAGCCATGTCCATCACCTGCAGGCAAAGCATCTAAGCATAAGGAATAGCCAGGGGCAACAGTCACCAAGCAGGCGTGAGCCTGGAAGATCTAAGGTAAGAAATGTGATTGAAAAAGACAGTATATACTTAGATTTTTAAACGGTAGTTAAAGTAAAAGACACACTGCCTGCCATTGATTCCCTCCAACCTACAGCTCTTGTTCTGAACACACTTATTGTATTGTTCTCGCTGACTCCTGGAGCAGTTCTGGAAGTCTTCTTGCATGATTGTCATCAGCTGTGCTGTTGTAGCTATCTCGATATCCTGAATTGATTCAAAACTTTTACCTTTATGGTCACTTTGACTTTGGGAAAGAGACAAAAACCCCCTGGTGCCAGATCTCATAAATAAAGTAGATGAGGATTCTCTGTAATGCTTTTACAAGCCTGCCTTTCTATTGGATGGCACTTGGCAGCTGTGTTCACCTCGTGTTTTAAAATCATACCTTCTAAACACACTCACAAAGAGAACATCTAGAATTGTTTCCAAAAGTGTCAAGAATGACGAGACAAGTGTGTTTAAAGAAAGGGAGGGTACTCTGAAGGGAACCAATGATAATGTGTCTCTTCTTTTAGTAATTTTTAAAATTTAAACATTCACCATATATTTGACCTCTCCGTCATGGTCATAGCCAGAGAAGTCTCAAGTCTTCACCACCAGTCACTCTGGTTTACATCACCTGCTGAATTTTTTAAAGCCCATATAAAGCGGCTTGGACACATAGAAAGATCAGTGAAGTGTCAGCATGATGAGAAAAGTGATGGAGAACCAGGCAAGGCAAAGTCAGAGAAAGTAGCGATGAACAAGTTCAGATCTTAATGCAGATGGGCAGAGAAATTCTGCAGGCATGTCGTAAAGGAATGACAGAATATGAAATCTGATCAACATTTTTAGAGTGAATAGTTGTTACTGCTAAACAAAGAATGGGTTTATAAGCTGAGCAAGGTGGTGTGTACTTGTAATCTTAGCATTCTGGGAGACTGAGGCAGGAAGATTATGATTTTGAACCCAGTCTGAGGAGTTTAGCAACATAGTGAGACCCTGTTTCAAAATAAAAATAAACAATAGACTGAAGATACAGTTCAACCCTGGAATAGGGGTGAGAGTAAAAGAATGAATGTACTTTGTAAGGGGTTAGAGTAGTGGCAAGAACATGTGTCAGAGGCTTTGACCACAGCCCTGGTGACCAGTGATGGAGTCTGGCATCAGATTAAAGGCAGTGGAGATGAAAGAAACCTATCAGATATCAGCTGTATTTCAGAGTTCAGATGAGACTTGGTGATAGATAGATTGGATGCATGGAGTAGAACTGCAAAGATCCCTTAAAGATTTCTGGATTTCTGCAGCCTTGTAAGCTTAAGTAACTTGCTTAAATTCTCTGCACCCATTTGCCCAGCCATAAATAACAATAACCACACATTAAGGGTTTCTGGCAGAACCAAGTAACTCCCTAGACAGAAGCTAGTTCAGGTAACATTTTTTTTCTTTTTTCTTTTATTAAAAAAAAAGTAAAACAGAAAAAAGGGTAGAAATGATACAGAATTTCAAAAAAATGACAGTAAGAAATCATCACTCATTAATATGTTATGTATTGTTATCTTAGAAGTAGTTGTTCAAGTTACAAAATCAAAGCATAAAAAATTTTTTAAAAATGCCTTTTCTAATGGCGTGTTTCAGATTTGACTGCCACTGGAAAACAGCAACATATGGTTTATGAAATTTAACTTAACCCAGGAAAAGAGACAACTCTCCACCAACTAGGAGGCATATGTAGCACTCCTTGGTTTGACGAACTCCTCTGAGTAGGGTTTTGCACAGTGCTCATCAGTCAGTTAAATTTCTACCATAGTTTAAACTCAAAACCTGATTGTTTCAGTGCAAATGGCAGTGGCTTTGAGGGCCTAAGATTCATTACTCATCCACTGCGGTGGATAAGAGAGGATTCTCCTGCTAATAATGGTTTGCAGAGCTCTCGTGAGACAATGCCTGACAAAAGGACTCCTCAGCCTTACTTCTTCATTCCTCACACATAATCTTTAGTCATTTTTACAGTTAAGCAGTTCAGGTGACATGTTCGCCAAGAGTTATTATGAAAAAACTATTTCATTTCCACAGCCCAAAAGTATACTCAGGGAGGGCTAAAAAAAATGTCCCTAAATCACTAATGGAAGCATAAAGGTTTTCAGAGGCTAGACGTAAACTTGTGGTTTGATACCATGTTACTTGCTTCTTCTTTTTATGGAATTTTTAAAATGATTGAGAGTGTCTATCACATGTAGTTCAAAAAGATTTACTTGGTCATTTACCAGGGATTCAAGGTTTGTAATGAAAAGCATTAAATTTTTTAAATGCTTTTAAATCACAAGTGGTGCATAGGAGAATCACCAAGGGTTAACCAAGCTCCTACTTAAAAAGTCTGGAAACACAGGCTGGTTTCCTATGTTCTGTTCACTTTTGGAGGGTGCTCATTTGTTTGCCTAAACCATCTTGCCATAGCACAACTGCTGTGCCTGCCATCAAACTCCCATGAGGCGAGAGAGGGAGCGAAAGTAATTACAGTGCTCCCATTTTCTGAGTTTCAAATTGAAACAGACAAGCCACCCGCAGGAGCTAACGTGTATTTGGTACTCTGCAAAGCAGTTTTCAAAAGCATCATCCACGGAATCCTCCCAGTTGCTCACAGTTAACTGCTTTCTTCAGGTGACAAAAATGAGGCCCAAAGTCTCACTGCTAAGGAAGTGATAAAACAGACCCCCAGAGCATACTGTTACTGCTTCTGTAGAAGGGTTAACATTGGGTACCCTCATAGGGTTACCCATGTGAGCTACATGGTAGAGAATTTAAAATTGAGATTTTCCTGGTGCATCCTCTTTGATGATACTTTAGGAGACCACAGGATATCACATGGAAACAGCTCGGGCGTGGCAGGAGAAAGATCCAATTATAATCTGTTATAGGCTTGTTGAAGGACATGTGATTTCTTTATTAGTCTCCCCATTTAGGCTCTAAGATCATAGCTGTTACATTTTTATTACAAGTTAAATATATGTCTACTGCAAAAAAAGAAAAAAACTATAAAACTACCAATGAGTAAAAGACAAAAAAAGTTAATTTACCCATCATATCTCCACCCAGAGATCATATCATGGCTTGAATCTGAAATGCGCCCCCAAAGGCCAGGGGCTAGAGATTAGGCTGCCAGCCCATGGCACTCTAGGAGTGGGCCCTGGTTGGAGGAAGTAGATCACTGGTAGAGTCCCTTTGAAGGGTATATTTTGTCTTCGGGCCTTAGCTGAGGACACTGTCATGCTTTCTGCTTCCCAGCTGCCATGTGGTAAACAAACTTGGCTCCACTGCGTCCTTCCATGATTACCAAGATATTCTGCATCTTCACTTGGCCAGAAACAATGGTACCATGGATTGAGACCTTCAAAACTGTGAGCCAAAGTAAATCTTTCTTCCTTTAAAATTGTTTATCTCTGTCATGACAATGGAAAGCTGATGAGCACACATGAATTTTTGATATTTTCTATATATCAATATATCTACATATCCATTACTTCTATCAATAGCACAAGTAGGATCACAGTATTCATGTTACTTTGTAACCATGCATTTTACACACTTACCAATGCATCATAGATACGTTGTGTGCCAATGATTACTCTAGATCATCATGATACAGCATCCTAGTAATTCCTTCATGTAACAACCCCTTTTGGAAGAATTTGGTTTGACAGCTTGAAAATGATTTTTGAGATAAATTTCTAGAATTTTATCTTGCTGTAGGAAAGATGTATAATCACTTCCATTGAAGAATTACAGAGATAAATGTAGGGGCAAATGAGAAAGCAAATATCAAAAGAAAACTACCAGGAATGGGGTTCCAGGTTTTGTATCAAGCCACAAAGAAGCAAAATCTGACCCTGTAGCATGGACATTTCAAGGAGTGACTGAGAATATTACAGAAGCTTAAGCTCAGGTGTGGTCTGGAGGATGAAGCCAGAACATTTTGACTTCACTGCCCTAGGAAGAAAAGCAGCAGGAAGAAAAAAAGACTCATTTTCCTTTCAGAATTTTTTTCTTTGTCTAATTTACTTCTTTTGACAGGGAAAATTTAAGCCATATATAGAGAAGAAATTCATGCTGTCAAGAGCTGTTCTTGTTTTAGTTACAACACATGTAGTCGGTCCCATTATTTTTTATTCCTTCACCACTACCAACAATTCAGTGGTGAGAAGCTAAAGGAAGGACACATTTCCTCCCCAGAGTGTAAAGAGCAAAGCTAAACTGGGTCATTTCTCTATGAATCTTTATTGCAAACACAGAACAAAGGAAGGAAGGAAGTGATCGCCTACTGAGAACACAGGACTGAAAACTTGATCAACAATCATAAAATAAATCCCAGGTCATTTGGTCAACCTGCTTCCTTTCCAGATAAGGAAAATAAGACTTAGAAATATTCTTTGCCTTGCCAGAAATAACACAGTTGCTAAGGAATATGGCCACCCCTAGGGATGGTAGTTTGTAACCCAGAGCTTTGTACACAACAGGTTCCTTTTTTGTCCTAAGATATGAAACTACTTCATGACTCCTAGATACCAGTTGGTGAAATATCAAGAGTAAGCCTATAAATATTACAACACACACACACACACACACACACACACACACACGCATACACACACTTCCCTAACCAAAAATTACAGTGGATATTCAAGTTTTTGGATTTGTTTGGATTTGCCAGTAATTTTTGGCTTGAAACAAGAAATAGATTTCTATTGATGTTACATTTTTCTTTTGAGAGTTTAGAATCTGATACACTGAACCAAAAATTTCATTGAATGGCTAAAGAATTATAATGGAATAAATTCCAATAAATAATGGAAGAAATGAGATATTAAATGAATGAGTGAATGTATTTAGCTAAATAATTAATTCATGAATGGTCTACTTAATAAAACCCACACATTTTTGGTCCAGTTAGCTCATGACCTCTATCCACTATAGAGCTCTGTTGAAGTCCAAAGCTCATCTGAGGATAGATTCTTATCTAAATTTCTTCCTTCACTCACAAAGTACTTTTTAAAATGCTATAAATTAGACAGGCACAGGGGGGTACAACTGTAATATCAACAGATTGGGAGGGTTGGTCAGGGAAATCATGAGTTTGAGACCAGCCTGGGCAACATTGTGGTTTAAGACCAACCTAGACTACTGATGTTAGTTAGCTTTCCCAGCAGTGAACATAACACCCAATACCTACAACTTAAAGTGGAAAGGTTTAATTTAGCTCATGATTTAAGAACATTCAGTGCATGGTCAGGAGCTCCCAGGCAGAAACTTCATGAAAGAAGGGCAGAGCAGAACAAAACTGCACAATTCATGGTAGCTAGGAAGCATAACAGGAGAACAGTGCCAGACAGGAAAGGGCTAGGGACCACAGAGAGTACACAAAGTCATGTCTCCATGAGCACTCAGACACATCAAGGAGCATGCTTTCTTGATCTGCTAATTGTTTATGAATCCAATGAAAGTTGACATATCAGGATTAACAGTCACAAATACAGAGCAAAGACCTCATCTTAAAGAGAGGGGAGTAAAAGTGTTGCAAAGTACATGAGCCAATTTAAGTGATTCAAAAGATTCAGTAGCACTTGCACACTCACAAAATGCTTAGATTTTGCTTTTGGGTTTCCATATGCTTGGACTTCTTACGGTTTTGATAAGAAGTTCTGATGATTCTGTCTGTGAGTTATGCAAAAGGGAAAATTAAATCAGTTATTAATACTACATCATCATACTTTGAGATATGTCATTTACCAAAACAACTGAGCATTTAGAAACTAATGAGATTAACTGTTCACAAAGAAAGCTTTGTCCCTTGTATCTACTCTGAGGAATGCTGGTATGGAGGACTGTCTCCCAAAGTGATATTCTTCAGAGAGTCTCAGAAGGATCCAAAGTAGATTCAGTTAACACCAAGAATGCTAGACAGAAGGTGCTACTTTGAATTTTGATCATCCTCCAAAGTATCATGTATTGAAGGATTGGTCTACAGCCTATAGCAATATTAGGAGGTGGTACAACCTTTAGGAAGTGGAAGGAAATTAGAACATTCAGGGTGTGCCCTTAATGGGGATAACAGGACTCTAATCATCTCCCTTTATTCTCTCTTTGCTGCCTGGCAACCATGAGCTGAGCAGATTCTCCTGGCAAGCATACTTTGCCATATGTGCTGCTTTGTCACAGGGCCAGAAACAATTGGGCCAATTAACCATGAACTGAAACCTCAGAAACCACGAACCTAAATAAACATTTCCCTTTTAAAGCTGATTATCTCTGGTATTTTGTCACAACAATTGAAAGCTGACTAACACACTGACACAATGAACCTCCGTAGAGTTTGAATGCCACTTATGCATAATGTAAACCTGTGTTTGTTATCTGCTCTTTCTGAGTTTTAGTGTTCTTCTACATGGAGGGACATTAATAACCTGTGTCTTACAGGAAAGTGATGATGATCCCAAGTGATGCTGTGTCTCAGTCTCTCAATACTCATTCTGGGATGTGGTAAGAGCTCAGCAAACTTGAGTGGTTTTATCACTAAATATCATGAGTAAAAAAACTCTTGGAGTTGTGTGAGCCTCAAGTGAGACAAAAGATGTAAAGAACCCTGCACACATTCTGGCTCTCAGAAGGCACTTGATAAATATTTATTTCTCATCACTTTTTCCAGATGGCCTCATTGGGAATTCTCTGTATTTATTGTTTTTCCACAGGGCAAAGCCATTATGCAGTAAATATCCAAATACCCTCAAGAAATCCATCTTCTAAGTTAATCCACAGGTTCTAGGGTCAGACTTTAAAGAGTCCTTTGCCCTAACACTAGGGAAGCAGACAGATGCACAAACTTCTTTGTTTTCTAAGAAAATCTGTTTAAAGTAAAAACTGAAAATCTGCCATAGTCTGGGGCTAGATATGTTTCAGCACTGGGATTCACAGCTGAAGTCCCTAACTCTGTCCCTAAAGACTCTCAGAAGTCTTAATTTTCCCAGAATGGATGAGGCACCATGCACAGAGAGTCTGATTGATAAGAGACAAGTACCTGCTGGCTGCTGGCAGAGAATGAGCTGGCTCCGTTCTTTCCAAAGCAGGTAGAAGGGGAGAGAAGGAATTATTAAAGCTGTGAGTAATCCACCAGTGTGTGATTAAAACACTGATCCCAGAGGCTTTAAATCAAGGGAGGTAAAAAGAGTTGGGCATTGGGAAGATCCTCAGGGAATAAGCTTCTACCTCCCTTGTTTATCTTGCTAGACAATACCAAACCAGGTTCCTGGAGAGAGGACCACACACTAACCATCAGCTTCAACATTAATGTCACAAGTCAGTTTCCTCTCTGTGTCCAACGCTGGGCAGAGGAAGGCACCAGGGAATTGCAACACGTGGGAGGCACAAAAACAGGAGAGAGGATTCAGCCCAAAGAATCCAGGAAGACTTGATGGAAGTAATTACATTGTAACTGATGAATGGAGAGGAGCAGAGATTAGCCAAGCAAAGCAGAGGTCAGGTGTTCTAGACAGAGGAAATAAGGTTACAGATGAGTTGAAGATAAGAGATGAACATGTCTAAGGAACTGAAAGAAGTTTATGATGGATAAATTGGAATGTGTAAGGTTGAAAAAAGTGAGACAAAATCAAAATAGACTGGACCAAATTGTACTGAGTATCAGGGCTTTAGTTCAGTTCAATTTTCTTTGTTAAGCAGTGGGGAGCCATGGAGGGTTTCAGACTGGGGAAAGTACAGTTAAATTCCTTTTCATGAAGTTTGCTGAGATTGTTCTGTGTAGAATATGAGTTGTCTCAATGACTTACTTTTTGACTATGGGATACTCATACCTCTTCTGAGCCCAGTTTTCTGGAAAATGAGCAAAGAGAACTGATGATATGCAGGCTTAGCAAGAACTCATCCTGGCTCTGCACAGGAAAGATTCAGAAAGTCAGTGTGTCACAAAGCCCTAAATCACTGAGAAACTCTGCTCTGAGGGAGCCTACATCTCATATCCAGAATGCCTTTCAGATGTAGCTTAAATATTTTTGTCAGCCTATATAGAATCTGAATTCAGAAAATACAGCCTCCTTTAGTAAGTAAGGTCCCTCCTGGTTCGAATGCCACTATGATTTTACATTCATTTTCCATCTTGACCACAATGAGTCTGTGTAATAAAACATAGTCACAGAGGAAACCCTGCCTGTCCCTCAAAAAGGTAGTGTTAGAGGTGGGTAGGATTTCTCTCCTGCATCTGTCTCAGTTGAACACCACAGTTCCTTGTGGTGTCCTATTAATATGCTATTACATTTAGAGAAAGTCAAGAGGTTTTGATGGGGATTTGGAGCCTGCTTCTGCAGTTCCACTATGAGAAAGCTACAGATTTAAACAAACACTGATGTATAATAAATCCACACTGGTCAGAAGGTCTGGCTTCAGAGGCCTGACCATCTTGGAGTCTGAATCAAATTCCTAGCAATAACGTGACCTGGGTTATCAGCAGAGACAAGCTACAACAGGAAAAAGACAACACCTTCCTTCCTAGGCACCCTGTGGCCTCTCCCATGGGGACAGCGGCACAAAAGCTTGCTAGTTGCTCTCTATTTCGTTATCTGGCTTTATTTTCTTCATGGGATTTAGCTGTGTCTGAAATTAGCTGGTTTGTGCCTTTGTTCACTGATTCATCACATGTGGGCCAAAGTTCTGAAGGGAGATTTGCTTCTTCCCATTGTAACCCTGCATTTTTAAGGGATCCAAGCCCCATTGTAAATGCTCAATATATATTTCTTAGGCAGATAAGTCACGTCTCATCTGTGGACTGTCTACAAAGTTTAAACCAAGACCACGTGGCAGGTCAGTAAATGGGTAGACTCCAGAGACAGAATGTCTGCACCGGAACCTGGTTCTGCCATTCATTGTGTGACCCCAGGCAAACTATTCATCTGTCTATACCCACAAAGTGGATTAATAATACCCACCTCCTAGGAACTATTCAACGAGATACATGTGAGATGAACCACTCAGCACAACACTAAAGTACTCAAATGAAGTAGGCCATTAGCTTAACATATTTGTACTGACTCATGATTTTAACTTAAGTACATTTTACATTTTTAATTAATACCACCAATAATAATAACAACACTATGATAAAGGCACTACTATCGTCCCTATCTTATAGATCAGGAAAACAGGGCACAGGTCACTGGTACATGGTCATAGGTCTAGGAGGGAACAAAAATTGGGGCTCCAGAATCCACACACTTAACTGCTGCATTGAGGTGCCCCACAGAATACTCCCACTGCTTTGCAAACAGGGAATCTAAACATTGACATCAATATTAGCTTTTATTTGTTTTTATGATAGAACAACTTCAACATGCAAAAAGCAAAGAGAATACCATATAAAAAGGCTTTGGGAGTTTTAAGTGATCACTTAGCTGTCATCCTAGGCTCATCCTGGGAACAACTGTGGTGACATTGGTCACATGCTGGGAAACTGCAGCAGTTCATTTAATCTCCTGGCAACACAGCGGGGGGCCCACTCACCTCAGGTCTTCACGTGTAGCCTCTGCCTGGAGCCCTCCCCACCCAGCTTCACCTTCAGGTCTAAGCCCCTCCCGCAGGGCACATTGGAGACACATTCCCTGAAAGCCCTGGCCTTCTCCGTAACCTCAGATAAAATAAAAAATCAAAATTAAAAAGATTGGGTTAGTAAAGGTTTGCAGTTCATGCGGTTTACAATCATCTTGGGGAGTGATTACATGCACACATTACAGCTTCTCTCTCTCTTTCTTAATCCTCTTCCTCTTCCCTCCCTCCTCCTCCAACTCCCCCATCCAATTTTTCATTCGATTGATACTATTAATCATAGACACGTTGTGGTATGTAACATTTACATTAATTGAGGTCATTATGTTCCTGCAGTTGACATATCTTTAGTCCACTTATTTCTCCTTCTCCTCCTCCTCACCCTTCCCCTATCCCCTTGGACCACTTCCCTATTACAAAAAAAAAAAAAAAAAAAAAAAAAATCCACTCTATTTCTCTTTATCCTTTATTATTCTTTTTGTTTGTACTTTGCCCACTCAAATGAGATATACAATGTAGTACTTAGGTTTATGTGTCTGATTTATTTCATGCAACATTTTATTTCCAGGTGCATTCATTTTCCTACAAATGTCTCAAATTTGTCATTCTTTATAGCCAAATACTATATACAAATACCACATGTTCTTTAGCCAGTCATCAGTTGATGGGTATACAGGCTGCTTCCAGGATTTATTAGGAACTGTGTTACTATAAACTTAATATGCATGTGTCACATAGTATGATCAGTAAACTCCTTGATGAGATAGATATCAAGGGTGACAGCTGGGTCATATGGAGTTTCTAATTTCAGTTCTTTGAAAAACCTCCGTATTGACTTCTGTAATGGTTGTAATACCTCACATCCCCATCAACAATCCAGGAGGGTTTCTTTTTCACCACAGTCACACCAGCATTTTTGATTGTTTGATTTCCAGCGTTTGCCATTCTTTTGGGAGTAAGGTAGAGCTTTGGCATTGTTTTAATTTGTATTTCTCTACTGGTCGGAAATGCTGAATGTTTTATGCTCATATTTGCTGACCATTTGTATTTCATCCCCTGCGAAGTATCTGCTCATTTCTCTTGCCCATTTCTTGGCTGGGTTTCTAATTTTAGGTAGTTTAATTTGTTGGTGGAGGGTTTTTTTGTTGCTTCTTCGTTTTTTGTTAGTTCTTTGGATATTCTTAATATTAGTTCCCTGCCTCAGGAGTAGCTGGCAAATTTTTTCTCATTCTGTAGGTTGTCTCTTTACTCTACTAACTGATTCCTTTTCTGTACAGTATGATATAATTCCATTTGTTGATTCTTATTATTTCTTTTGCAATTGAGGTTCTGTTTTGAAAATCCTTTCCTATACTCGTCTTTAAGTATTTTACCTATTTTATCTTCCAGTGGGTTTCATGTTCATTTTAATGTTTATATCTTTGATCCATTTTTACTTTAAATTAGTACATGGTGAGAGATAAGGTTCCAGTTTCAATCCTCTGCACACAGATAACCTGTTTTCCCAACACCACTTGTTGACTAGGCTATCTTTCCTCCCACACATGCTCTTACCCCTTTGTTAAAAATCAAATAGCTGAATGTATCTGGGGAAGTTTCTGTATCCTCAGTTTCATTCCATTGATCTACATTTGTTTTCATTCCAGTACCATGCTTTTTTATCCCTGCTGCTTTTAAATATAGTTTAAAGTCAGATACTGCTATGCGCCCTATTTTGCTCTTGTTACTCAAAATTGCTTTTGCTATTCTGGGTCTCTTGTGGTTCCATATGAATTTTAGGATTGTTTTCTCTACATTTGTAAACTATGCTGTTGGTATTTTGATTGGGATTGCATTGAATCTACATAACAATTTTGGGACTCTGGTCATTTTGACAATATTGGTTCTGCCTATCCAGGAGCATGGGACATCTTTCCATTTTCTGATGTCTGCTTCAACCTCCATTTTTATAGTACTGTAATTTTCTTTGTCGAGGTTAGATACAGTTTTTAAAGCCACTGGCTCAGTGTCCACTAGCTTTAAGTTCTACATTTATTCATTCCCATATAACTTGTGCCTAGAAGGCATTCAATAATATTTTGTCTTGTTAAAATAATCATTTTATGGAGGAGACAACTAAAGTTCAGAAAAGTCCATTCACAGACTGTGGGGCGACTGCCAGACTCCAGCCTTTCCTATGAGTCAGTGCCATTCATGGACTGTAGGGAAAGAGATAAGTCATCAAGAATCCAGCCCTTCCTGCAACTCAGTGCCATGTGCAGGCTACTAGAGGGACAGCCAGACTCCAGCCCCTTCCATCGCATGAGCTGGGAAACAAGAAGATCCAACCCCCATCCTGTGAGTAACCAGCCGATCTGGAGAAACACAAGCTGCATGATAGCTACTGAGGTAAAATATAATTTAATGCTGGTAGTGTTTAGTGTTTTGCTGACTTTGCAGCTCTAAAGCCCATAATCTGATCATCTATTCAGAGGATAACAATATGCAATGTAGCGTCTATGAGGGAATCTCCTTCTAAAGGTGGTAGCCATTGTTATTCCCTATTATCCTGTTTTGAAGTCCTGTATCATTTTCATTGTTTTGTTGGGTTGGGTTTTATTCTGTTTTGCTTTCTTTGATTTTATTATACCTGATGACCTTGGCAGCTATTTCAAAGATAAGGGGATATATTACAGTAGCCATTTTGGATTTACCATTGTCTTGAAGTCTTTTATTGTATTCATGGTTTTGTTTTTATTGGTGCTATTCTGTTCTTTTTTATTTTATTTTTACTATGTCTGAAGGTATCTGCAGCTATTTTGAAATCAAGAGGCATTATAGTAACCACTGTTGATTTCCTATTGTCTTAAAGTCCTGTGTCACTTACACTGGTTTGTTTTGATTGGCTCTGTTCTGTTTTATTTTGCTTGGTTTTATTATCTTTAAAACAAAAAATAAAAATTCAGAGGTATCCAAAAGCTTTCCCAAAGTTAGCCAGCCTCTCTGGATCCAAGTTCCTCTTCACATATAGGTACCTATAAGTGGCACATGGATTCTACAATGACCTGTCTGAAACTGGAAAAACTCATGAAATATTTTCCAAGACTCTTTCCTTCGACTGGATTCTCGGAAGCCACCCTGTGGAACATTTGATGGATTGAGTATGAAATCTATGAGCTGGTTTCCAGGCAAACTCTAACTAAGTCTCTCTCATCTAACTCAGGGACTGCAGATACACATTCCTCTGGCCAGCTTCAGTTATATAGCATGAGAAGACAAGAAATGAAATAGACTTGCAGTCTGGAAAGATGTGGACTTGGTAGACAGATGAAGCCAGGAGGAACCATCAGGAAGGGAAGTAGAGACACGAGTAATGTGATAGAGGATCCAGGAGGGATGGGGTCTGGTCCCTCTGGGAGGCACACAGCCAAGTGACATCCTGGAGAGAATAATTTAGAGCTCAAACTCAAATGATCAGCCAATAAAACTTCAATAAGTTTAAGCTAATAAGGCATTCTTGGCTGTCAGAGCAACAGAAGCCCTGAAGTATAAAGTGAAGACCTCTGGGCATCTGCAAATAGAGTTCCAGGAAAAATGCAGGTTCCAGGAAGTTGCCAGGGCAGTGATTTCAGATTGTAAAAAGCTAAAGAGTTTGGATTTCCTGCTGAAGGAAGAGCTATATCAATTTTAAGTCCTCAAAGAAACAACAATATTTAAAAATCCAATTCAGAAGTCACACACCAACAGAGACACACATGCACACACACACACACACACACACACACACACACACACACACACACATGAAAGGAAGTGGCTGGCCATTTACCAAGCTACGGCTCAAAGGGCAAACAAGTTAGCTGAATATGCAGGTTCCATTTGGCTGAGAAGATGGGAGGCTTGCATTGTTTCCGAGGATCACTACTCTGCTCTAAGAAGATATCATCATTAAAATAGCTCTGTCAGCTATGAGCTGTCACAAGGAAAAGATCAGGGTGTTTTGTTCAACATTACATTCCTGTCACCCAATCAACTATGCACAGAGCCAACCATCAATGAACCGAATTTGTTGGATGGATGGATGGATGGATGGATGGATGGATGGATGCACGCATGCATGCATGCATGCATGGATGGATGCATGGATGGATGAAGGGTTTTACATATGCTGCATGATTTCTCAGAAGTAAAACAATACATTCCTAGATTGGAAAGGTTCAAAATCCCACCCTTGCTCCTCACATAAGTGCCAGAAAAGTCAAGTCAGCCCAGCCAAAGTGCTTACAAAATTCTGAGGACAGTTTATGACAATAAGTGACAACTCCCTAAAAAGCATCTATCTTTCACGTGTACCAAAAATGCGTCCCTAAGAGTTGTCAGATCTTAGAAAGATAGGAAGAAGGCTTTTTTAATTTAAAAATTTAAGCTTTTTTATACTGAGTAACTATTCAGTACTTTTTTATCCAAAAATTCTATTGGGATATTCTATGCACCCAGCACAACAAGGCAGTAGGGCAGGGGGGAATATTCTTGTTCTCTTAAAGCCTATATTCTAACAAAGGAGTCAAACATAATCATGAAAATGTGCAAGTAGATCATTTTGAATGTGATCAATGCTATAAAAATTAAACAGATGCAGAAAAAAGAAGCTGGCAGGGCAGGAAGCTTTTGAGAAAGGAGACCATTTGTAGAAGTGATATTTGAGCTGAAATCTGAATGGCAAGAGATGGTCTTGCAAATATGAGAGAACAGGACAAATAGAAGAGAACAGTGGCAACAGTAATAAAAGGCCAAGAATGGGGATAAGCATCATTCCCACTGGTGACTAAAGGGTAGAAAGAGGTCAGTGTGAGTGGAACTAAGTAGTAAATCCATAGGGATGAGCAGTAGACCAGACAGAGTACATCTCACAGCACTCAGAGAGGAGATGGCAGGTGGCACTCCCTGATGGGGCCAGAATGCAAACATTGGTTTAGAGCATTTTTGGTTATGGTGTGAAGAATGATTTGTAAAGGAGAAAAGAGAAGAATCCTAGAAACCTAGGAGGTCAATTTGGCAGTCCTGCGGCAGAGAAATACTTGGGCCAAGATGGTGCCAGGAATCCAAAAGATAGGACTTATTATTTAGGCAAGATTGATTAGACCCATGAGAGAGAGGAACCAAGCAAACCAGGCACCTATGGGGATGATGAGGAGTGGCTCATTGTTTGCAGCTTTCAGACCAGAAAACTGAGGTTCAGGTCACAAAGCCAGAAACTACAGCAGCCAGGATCTGAAACCAGCCGTTGTGGCTCCCAAACCCCCATGTTCTCTCCACTCCTCCTTCTTTTTATGGAACTCTAGCTCTTGGCGGTCATTGCCTAAGAACAGGTGTGTGAGGTTTGTGCATTCCCTGTATGCCAACTGTTCCTCATTTGAGGAGGAAAAATGAGACTCACACTAGTTAATGCCACACTATTTATTGATTTAGACAAATGCTTGGCAGCTCCAATTCATCTTCTGAAGGGTAATGTAATAAGGGCCTACATTATACTGTATCTTTCTGTGGGCTCTGAATATGTCACCCTCCCAAGTCTCACAATCTCCTGTATGAGTAATGGAAATAAACAAAGCCCCAGCATTGACACATTAAGCAGGCACATCTTTTTTGCAAACAGTGACTCTGGGGATGAAAGCATGGCAAAGCCAAAGGTGGAGGTTCCTGAAAAGTATGATGTTATGCAACTTACTTAGCCTTGCTGAGTTTCTCCTGTAAAAAACAGGGTACCATCTGGGCCCTTATAATCCTGAAATCCAAATCAAGTCGTATAAAGAATTGCACAAGAAACTTATCTGTAAACAGCAAAATATGACTTTATTATTATTACTGTAATTTCTTTAGCATTAAATAAGGGTATGAGGTACAGCCAGCCACTCATTCAGTCAGCAAGTATTTATTGAGTCTCTATTACATGCCAGACACTAGTAACTAGTAATAGCTAAAATAGATATGGATGTATTTTCATGAAACTTATAGTCTGGTGGGAGAAAGAATTAACAAATAATCACCCCAACATTATATAAAATTTCTCATTGTTAGTATGTCTGTTTCAAGAAACTTGCAGAGTGATATTAAAGGTCAGAGAAGTTCCTGGAAAAATGACTGAGCTAAAATCTGAAGAATGTATAAAAATCAAGGAACTCTCAGATGAAAAAATACAAATGGCCAATAATTACATTTTTAAAATATTCAGCATCACTGACCATTTGAGAAATGCAAATTAAGACAACAGTGAGATCCTATCTTACTCAAAAAAGAATGACTACCATCAAGAAATCAACGAATAACAAATGCTCCTGACACTTTGGGGAGTAAGGAACCATTCACCATTGGTGGGAGGGTAGACTGATGCAACCACTATGGAAATCAGTATGGAGAGTCCTCAAGAAACTAAAACCAGAAATTCAATGTTTCCCTTCAAGATATTTTCCCAAACAAGTTAAAGATATCATGCCACAGTAATGATTATAGCAGCACAATTTGACACAGCTGTCTTGGAAACAGCCTATATATTTATTAACAGATAAATGCATTAAAAATGTGGTATTTGTATGCAATGAAATACTACTCTGCAATAAAGAAAGATAAACTTAGAGTCATTTGTAGAAAAATGGATATGCCTTGAGTCCATAATGTTAAGTGGAAAAAAAATCCCATGATTAAAAACTAATTTTGTCAGCTTTTTAAAATCACAATGTGTTTCTGTGATTTCTCCAGAATGCATGTGTATTATTTTTGTAATCCCAAAAACAATAATGCCATTGTGAAGTGATTAAAGATCATGTAAGAAAAAAATAATGCTAAGTGAAGTGATTCAGACACACAAATTTAAATATTGCATGGTTTCTCTTGTATGAAAAACACTACATATGTGTGTGTGTATGTGTACATATATACACATATATATCAGATAATAGGAAAAAAGAAAGAAACAATGAGGTTTATAATCCATCTAAAAGTGTACTGCGCCCAAGCATGATAGTACATGCCTGTAATCTCAGCTCTCGGGAGGCTGAGGCAGGAGGATCACTGTAAGGATAGTGTGGGATACATAGTGAGTTCAAGGACAGCTTTGACTACAATGAGACCCTGACTCTGTACCTTGGCTTAGTACAATTGTCTTACATGTTTTATAGGTTCTTGGAGTTATTAGTCTGGTTTTCAGTGCGTATATATGATAATAAACCTTCTGAGATCTTAACTGTTATGCTGGAAAAATAAAAGCAGGTAGAGGAAGGAGTAAAAAAAGATGTAAAAATGTATTATGCACAGGTACCAATCCTCTACAGGGAATATAATCATTATGTAATGCAAACATTTACTAGTAAAAGTCAAAAGCAAAGGAGAGAAGTAAAGATGGCTGGGGATAATAAAACAAAGAATCAACTATGATATGGACTAAGATGGGGGTGTGTGAGCATCCAGTCAGTGGGAATGGCACACGCAGAGGTCCTGAAGCAGGAAAGAATGAGGAGCACGTTAGAGGATCTGAGGTAAAGCCAGAGCAGTTAGAATAGAAGGAAGGAAAGGGGGGATGGAACAAGAGGGTGCTGGAGGGGGAGCAAGGGTAAGATTCTGCAGGGCCCTGTGAGTCGCAGTCCTGGGGAAAGGCAGGGAGATGGAGAAAGGAAGGAAGACCACAAAGGGACTAAACAGACTGGAGGCATAATCAGCAGGACACATCCTTGTGGTTCCATGAATGAGGAGCAAGAGTAGACAAGAGCAAGGGAAGAGACTAGTGGAGTATTTGAGGCCTGCATGTTTTAGTGCCCTTGGTGTCTATAAAGGACTCCGTGAGAAAGTTCAGTTTGTGGTATGCTTGGCACATTTGAAGACAGTAGATAAATAAGACACACAGATCTACAAAGCTCCAGGGTATGTTGCTGGACAGGAAAATGCTGCAAAGCAAAGATCCATTTAGAAGACACTTCTAGGACCCAGGCATCTAATAAGGACTGGAACCAGGGTGATAATGGTGTGGTTGAGAGGAGATCATAGCAATTGTGGACCTGGGTTTGAGCTCGGAGCCCAGACCTTTGCTAAATCCTGCAGGAAAAGAGTTAATCTCTGCCCCGTTGCCTCACCCAACACCCTGCTCTGAGCCTTGCTCTCTGGCTCTCTGAGCTCTCACAGCAGCTGCCTCCCCCAACCTTAGTCAGGTGCTGTGCAAATCTAATGCTGCCACTGCCGATGTATATTATGTAACACTGTTGTTCCCATCCTAGGAGAACTAAGAGGAGAAAAAAGTCTGCCTGACAAGTAATTTTGCACGTAAAAAACAATCTGCCAGAGGCTTGGGGAAATGTACCTGTAATTCCTCCACACGTTGGCACACACACCATTTGCCTGCTGACTGCTTCTGCCTTCAAACACTGAGAGCAGAACACAGTTACACAAGAAATACAAGAATGTCCTTTCCCCTTTCAAAACTGGAAACGAAACCTACAGCTTAACCTGTGCAAGCTTGTGTGTGTGTGTGTGTGTGTGTGTGTGTGCATATGTGCTTCAATATGCTCTACTTCCCTTTTACTTTTAAAATTACATTGAGGACAACATCTGATTTCTCAACTGTAAAATGAGGATGATAATAATAGTCCTACATTTACAAGAAGTTAGAATAATGCATATACAAAACCTTACATATTTCGCACATAGGAAGCATTCATTATAGGAGTTTTTGAGCTGCCTTTTAGGCAGCCCTTACTCTGTTGCCTGGCTCCAGAATAAGCCGCATTATGCCCATCACCTATGGTGGGTGCTGGCCGTGGTCCTGAGTTGCCTTGAGCAGTTGAGAGCTTTTTTTTTTTTCCTCTCAGTTCCAGAGAGCTGATTATGTCACCCCATCCATCATTCCCCAGTAATTCTTAACCATGTGACATTCAGAAGACATCTTCCTAAGTCTCTCTCAAAAATCAACTTTATTAACGCATGACTTATAATCAACAAATGCACCCAGTTGCCTATACTTTTTGATAACTTTTAATAAATTTCTACACCAATGTGACCGTCACCAAAACCAAAACACAGAGTAATTCCATCACCCAGCAAGGCCTATTGAGTCTCTTATTAATTAGCCATTCCCAGGCCCAGACAAATATTGATTTACAGACACTAGATATTTGATTTGTCATCATAGATTTCATATAAATGAAATTACATAGGATGTGCTCTTTTATATCTACCTTCTTTCAGCATATTTTTAGAATGCATCCATATTTATGCAGGTACCAATAGTTTATTCTTTTTTATTGTTTAATTATATTCACCCAAGTAGTTTATACATTCACTTGTAGGTTGGTTTTTTAGGTTGTTTCTGGTTTGGAGTTATCATGAATAAAACTGCTAAAAGAATTTAGTATACAAGTCTGTGTAGGGACATATGTTTTCATTTATTATGACACCTTGAATTAGAGAGTCACATAATTTATGCAGGTTGAAATTTATTTTTAAAAGTCTGTGAAACTCTTTTTTGTTGTACCAGTTTATAACTGCAATGTACGACAATTGCAGTTGCTGTACATTTTCACCATCAATGGATATGATAGATCTTTTAAATTTTAGCCAGTCCAATAGATGATACTTTATTTTGGTTTCAGTTTGTATTTCCCAGATGATTAGTGATACTTAGTATCTTTCTGTCATCTCATTTATATGTCTGCTTTGATGAGTTGTCTGTTCAAATCATATGATTTGAATATTTTTTATAAATACAAGATCTTTATAGTAGAATTTATTAAAGAACCACTGGGAGATACACTGTAATCAATCTCAGGATAATATAATCTATGAGACTCTATGAGAATCTATTTACTCTGAGTTATTGAGCTCTTTGGACTAATAGCTATTGCCAATGTGGCATTCTGGGCATGGACACACCAAAGACCAGTGAGAAGATAGGGTTAGTAAAGAAGGTCTGTCTTCCAATCTCAAAGTAGCCATGTATTGATTGACTGACTGCCCCATGAGTTACTTAATCTTCACAGTTCTCACTTCAGTTACAGGTATTGCAACTTATTTCAGTGTGTTGTTAGGGGGACTGGAGCCAATATACATAACGTGTCTGTTGCACAGTATTCAATATACGGAGCTATTCATTCTCCCCCAAGCAGATCAGTCATCTGTTGCCACAAGTCCTGATTTTAACCCTTCCCCCCAGCATAGCTTTTAAAAATAAGCATTTATTTAGCTCTCATGTCTATACTCAGTGGCTTTGGCCAGAATCAGCTGGACAGATCCCCCATTCACAGCTCAACTCATTCACATGTCTGGGACTGGCTGATACTTCAAGATGATCTTGGATAAAGCAACTGAATGACCTGGCTTCATTTCACATGTCTCCAATCCTTAAACAGACTGATCAAGGAATGTTCTCTTGGCAATGGCAGAGTTGCAAGCCAGAAAGCCAAAACACACAAAAGCTCTTCATCTGCAGGATCAGAACTGGTACACAGTCAGTTCTGCTATATTTTATTGGTCAAAGTAAAGCATAAGGCTAGATCTAATTCAAAAGACAAGCAAAAAATCACACCCTCTTGGTGATAGAATCTCCAAAGTAACAGAGAAAAGAAGGTACACAAAGAGACCTGGGTCTACCAGTGCAATCTGTCATACAAGTCAATCTCCAAGTATCCCAAAAAGATAAACTTAGGTTATGTCCTGCCCTTGCATCTCACTAATTCTGAACTGAAGCAGAATATCTATGATTCTATTTCTTCTAATCAAAAAAAGAAAGCATCCCAATGACTCAGCTGCTATAAGATGTGTGAGTATTGCTGCTCATTATGGAGTCTAGCAAGGTCAAGAGGTGAGAGAAAAGCTGAGAAGCTGGCTCATTTGTAAGGAGATGCTTGCTCAAGGTGCATGTGGTTCCAGCCCCCTACACACACATACCAGACCCAGCTCTTTTGTGTTTTTCTCCCTATTCTGCAACATGGGCTCAATTCCAAAGAACAGGAAGACAGATGACTTCTCTGCATGAGAGAGGTAGGACTCTGCCTCAGATAGAAGTATTTTAACAAGTTTCTTTCACAAAGTGGGCTGAACCACTTTGTATTCAGATTCTGAAAAATAAAATAGAAGCAGATTAGAGAAAGTCAGAAAGACCTGCCTTAATATGGATTCCTAACCAGTTCACAGTTACAATTGCTATTGCTTTTTCCATCCTAGTAGACTATTTTTATGACAAGACACCATCACTGGCATGCCTGAGTCTTTGTTGATTTAGATGCAGAGGGCCCCCTGATCCAAATTAAGTAAGAACCATTCTTTAGCATTCAGTATTATGAGATACACTCTCTTCTGGTGCCTAGCCCTAGAACTCTTTGGGAATTGTGGTGTTGGCAGTTTCCACCCATTATGAAGATCACATGAATTAATGAAGTGGAGAAAAAAGGGCTACAGAAAAAGAAAACAATAAAGCACAGAGTAAGAAAAAGAATAAATGGCCTCCAAATGGGAGCAGTGTGATACATGTTGGGTGGTTTTAAAATACCTAGCTATGTCAATAAATGTAGCACTTTACCTCGAAAATCCTGAGGTTGGCTTGTGGAAGCCAACCCTTAAAAAGACTTGCAGCTTATGAATTATTGAGTGTTAAGTAGTAAGAGCTGAACAGAAAATTGTTAACGCTTGATGTGGATGAGCATGGCTTATAATTTATGTAGTTGGCAGATATTTTATGTGTGTTCTTGTGTGTGTTTTGGTATTTTATGTATGTTCTTGTGTGTGTTTTGTGTTTTCCTATATGCCTTGGTTCAACTGAGTACAATATTCTGCATTCCCCTATTGTTTGTCACTGATGAAATTGCACACCAGCAAGTGTGAAATCTGTATTAGGCTGAAATTGTTTCTTAATATATCAATCTCACTGGAACAAATTCACATTTTCAGGACAAGTATTATAATAGAACTCTCTCATATGTGCCTGCCTAATCCTAACCTTATGATAGAGGAATTATTTTTCCCATTGCAGAAGGGAAGACACTAAGGCCAAGAGCCAGTAAGCGATGGAGCTCAAGAGTCCGACCCACCTCTGTCACAGTCAAGGCTGACATGCAGTGCACACCGGCAGCCTCCACCCGATCCCCATGCATAAATGCCTCATCCTGGTTGGCTCCTTACCAAGTCTCAGGAATTACACAAGATTCTGTCCTGAAATACAGAGCTTCACAGGGTAGCTAGTGGATGTATCATATTGCCCAATCCACCTGTAAAACACATGAGTGTCATTTGCTTCTGGCCCACATCACATATAAGATCCAATGGCTGAACATACTGTTGATAAGGCAATACAACTCATATAGCTCCCAAATCGTGAATAATTAAGCATTCCTCATCCTACTCTCTCCATTTGACAGAGAAGGAAATTGAGGCCCAGGGAGCACAGGAGATTTATGGAGGTCACACAGGAAAACAGTGGCAGATGAGAGATCAAAATATGGAACTGTGGATCCCCCAGAAAATAATTTCCCAATAAGCCTGGATTAAGACCCGTTGTAACTGTGGAGCCCAGTGGAACCTGGGTTAGCCCTTGTTTACTCAAACTAGCCCCTTGCCAGTGACACGACACAGCTACAGTCTTATAGGAATCTGCCCGGGCCTTCTAAGCTATAAAATTCTGCAAAGTCATTTGGCTGCACATAAACCCATGGCTCGTTATTCTGACACTGAGTAATAGATGGCCCTATGCTTAGAAGCCACAGTAATCAATCACTCAGTCAATATTTACAGAGAACTCCCCTATCAGTGACTCCCTCCCTTTATCCCAATGAAAGTATCTTTTGGGATTCAATGTCTTTCCTTGCATCATTGTCCTCTAAGTGTTTTTATAGCATTTGCCTACCCAGAAAACTGCATTTATTAAAGAATAATTAATTCTCTTCTATCATATTTTATTCATCAAAGCCCTAAAAAGCTGCCAAACTGTACCTCTGGTCCACAAGAGATAACTACACTTCACAGTGTTGCTGTCATTCCATCCAAGAGCAGAAAAATATGACATTTTAACTTACTTATGTAGTCAGGGTCTCAGGTTTGGATCCCTGAGAACAAGATCAGAAATGAAGTCTGGATGTCGATATATTTAGAAAAGAACTCAGGAAGGGAAGTGGGGAAATTAGACAGGGAAGAGAAGCAAACCAGTGCAGTAGTAACTGAAGAGTGAGCGCTCAGCCCCATGAGGCGGTGTTGAGGGATGCTATAGAATGTACTCAGAATGGTTTCTCTCCAAAGAGGAGAGGCTGGTTTGGGCTATTCCAAAAAGTACCAATTCACTAATACTTCTAGGATGCCTCACTTGCAGGACAAAATGCCAGAGAAAGGCTTCAAACAGGATGTGTGGGAGATTCTGTAGTAGGATACTACCAGTGGATCTGGGAATGAAAGGCCTGAGGGTAAAAGGACAGGGCACCAGTATAGCTGCTAGAGCTGGTTATAGGTAAATAGTCGGACGTTAAAAGTCATTCAAGGCCCCCAAAATTCAAAAACCCAATCCAAAAATGGGCATCTGTGATGAATACACGTTTCTCAGGCAAAGAAACACAAATGGCAAATGAACATATGAAAAAGGTTCAATATCTTTGGACATTTGAGAGATGCAAATTAAAACAACATTGAGATTCCATCTCACTCCAGAAAAAATGATCATCATCAAGCAATCAACCTACTAATCTATGTAAGTTCATCCAAAAGAACAGTTTGTGCCTTCATTGTCTGTTTGATCATTTTTTATGCCTAAATCTTGTAACCTGAACAACTACTTCTAAAATAACAATATGCAATATATTAACTAGTGTTAATTTACTACTATTTCTTAAAATTCTGTATCATTTCTATATTTTTTGTTTTTAAAATAAAAAAGAAATCAACCAATAACAAATGCTGGTGGGACTGTGGGCAAAGGAACCCTTTTCAACTGTTGGTGCAAGTGTAATCTGGTACATCCACTGTAGAAATCAGTGTAGAGATTCCTCAAAAAACTAGGATTAGTGGCACATGCCTATCATCCAGCACTCAGAAGACTGAGGCAGGAGGCCCAGCATGGTCTACAAAGTGAGCTCAAGGTCAGCCTGAACTGCATAACGAGGTCCTGTCTCAAAAACACACACACACAAAAACCCTTAGGATTAGAGGTCCCAATCAACCCAACTATCCCCCTTCTGGGTATCTTCTCAAAAGAATTAAAAACATTATACCACAGCAATATATGTGTACCCATATTTATACCAGCACAATTTGTAATAGCTAAATCTTGGAGACAGCCCAAATGTCCATCAACTGAGGAATGGATGAAAAAAAAAGTGTTTTTTAACATAATGGAATACTACTCAGCCATAAAAAGATAAACTTGATACTTATATAGGTAAATGTATACAACTCAAGGCCATACTCCTGAGTGAAATAAACCAAGCCCACATGTGTCTGGTTTGTCTCACTGGTGTGATAATCTGAAAGACTAAATCTGAAAAATCCAAAATGTACAACAGACATTGTGAATCAGGAAGAAACTATTCAAAAGAAAAGAAAAAACTCTGATGGGAGAAAGGGAAAAGGAAAAAATATACATAAATGCAAGGCAGTTAAGGTAGTTATACAGCTAGTTTCTCTCAGTTCCTAGAGGGGAAAGTTTTTTGCAAGTAATTTTCTGGAAAATGCTTCATGCCTGTATCTTGCATGCTGAACAACTACTGTGAATATAACAATATGCAATATGTAGATTATTATTACTCTCCTGTTTTATGTTACTTCTTACTTTTCTCTGTTTAAAATAAAAATAAATAAATAAAATAAAAGTCATTCAAAAATACTAAAACCAGTAATAATCACTGACAATTATGAAAGGGCTAGCACAAGGGTAAACACTAGCTATGAACTATCTTACTGAGTATTTATAGAAGCTTTTCTGAGGTAAGTTCTATAATTATCCCTCATTTATAGATGAAAACTTGATTCTTAGAGAGCTTAAATAAATCTCCTAGAGCAGCAGACAGGAAAAAGCAGAGCTGAGACTGACACTACCTGCCTTTGATTCCAACATCTCTGTCTTTCTGCTCCCTTGTGAAGGCATAAATCACAGAAGCGATGAGACAGACGGTCCAGATCTGGAAGGTACAAAATCTGAAAGAGAGATGAATGCCTAGCCAGGAAGGTTCTCTCTAGGGAAGGTCTGTGTGGAAGACCTCTGTGACATTTGAATCTATTCTCTATCCTTTAATAAAAGCACTTGCACTTTCCCTTTGGAAAGGACCCGTCTCCCACTCACAGCCTCTGTAGCTTTGTAGACAGACATAACCACTGTCTCCACAACATAACCTACCAAGATTTGGTCAAATCCAAGATTCCAAACATAGCCAATCCAAGATTCCCATCATCATCCCTCAACAGTGATTGGCTCAAGGAAGGCCACATGACCTCAATTCTTCCAGTGGGAATCTATGACATAGCTTTATGCAGGAAGAAAATCTCTTTCAGTGGAGGTTGCTGGGCTGAGACATACAGACTACTGGAAGCTCTCACTGTTACACCTGGAGAGATGCCTGAGATTGAAGTCATGTAGATGGTGGTAACAAGAACAGAGAAACAAATTCCCTTTTAAAAAAGACTTTCACTATGGCAGCCATTTTGGATTTACTATTGTCTTGTTTTGAAGTGCTTTATTGCATTCATTGTTTGTTTTGTTTCCATTCTACTCTGTTCTGTTTGAGTTTTACTATATCTGAAGATGTCTGCAGCTATTTTGAAGACAACAAAAGGCATTATGATAACTATTGTTGATTTTGTAATGTTTTGAAGTCCTGTATGACTTACACTGGTTTGCTTTCATTGATTTGATTCTGTTTTATTTTCCCTGGTTTTATCCTCTTTAAAATAAAAAAAAGACTTTCTCAGGCCAGGGATATAACTCAGTGGCATAGCGCCTGCCTGGAAAGTGTGAAGGTCCTGATTTAGATTACTGGTACAAAGAAAAAACACTTTCTCGAGGCATGCTTTACATTTACAAAGATGCATCCTTGTGAAGTATACAATTTCACAAATTTTGATACACCCAGTCAAATCTAGCAAGATAACAGAGACAGAAAATATCATCACCTGAAGAATGTCTTTCACACCTCGTGGGAGTCACATACTCCACCTCTCGCCCAAAGCAATCACAAGTACAACTTCTGTCAAGATAGTTTTACCACTGTAGAATCTAATATGAAGACAACTACATATGTCTGTACTCTTAGTTCCTGGCTTCTTTCACTTAGTACAATACTTCTGAGGTTCAATCATGCTTTCATGTATTAATACTTTTTATTGAGAATTACCCCATTGTATGGATACACCACAGTTTATTTGCTCTCCTGTTGATGGGCATTTGGGTTGTTCCCAGCTTCAGGCTATTATTAAAAGCTATTGTAAAGCTTTTATGGATTTTAGTGTAGCATATTCAGGTAGATACAATTTTCCATTCTCTTGGGTAAAAACATAGGAATGGAATTGATGAGTTGCATGCTAAGTATGTACTGAATTTTAATAAAAAGTGGACTTTTAGCAACTCTTTTTTTTTTGTCTTTTTCCTTTTTATTGGTACCAGGGATCAAACTCACGACTGCCCGCCTGCAAGACAGGTGCTTATGCCGCTGAGCTAAATCCCCAGCCCCTTTTTAACAACTCTTTTGAGCACCTGTATCTAGCTTGCTTCCTGGCTTTCCAGTATAGCACCCAATAAATACTTTTAATTGCTGATACAAGTTTGAGATGAGGTTTACTACTAATCATAACTGAAAGAGTATTCATGGAGTCCATCCTCCGGGTAACAACAACCATAAGTGTTGGCCAGAATTTCCAAAGAAGGCTGTGTACTATTCACCCAACATTTGACAATGAGCAGTACAGCTCAGTATTAAGGACAGATATATTGAGGGATCTAAATATCTCGCTGTTCAATAAATTGGATATACCCACCAAAGATTCAGGAGAGGGTCAAATCTTCCAGATCTGTTTTAGACCACAGAACTCCAAGTAATCATGGTCCCTTAAAGGTAAAGCCAATGGCTTTCAACCTTAACCCTTAAAACAGTACAGTCAGGAAGTAGTATACTGCTTTCCCCATCCCTTAACAAAAATCCCCTAACCTTGCATTATTACTCATTAAATGGAAATAATATTTATTATCACAACTAATGAAAGTTTTTTAATATGTGAGGTGTTTTTATGTACTATACATTCATCTGCCAAATGATTAAAGATTCCCATTGTTACATGTACAGAGAGTGAAATTAAGGCTTTACTGGCTTAAATACTGACCACACTGAACACAACATGGTACAAACACTGTGAAAAACTATGGAAATTCCTCAAAAAATTTAAAAATAGAGTAAGCATGTGGCACATCCATACAATAGAACATTATTCAGCTTTAAATAAGAAGGAAATTCTGAGATGTGCTAAAACATGAATAAAATTTGAGGATATTATTTAAGTGAGATAACCCAATCACAAAAGGGCAAATGCATATGATTTCATTTATATGAGGAATTTAAGATACCAAAACACATAGACACAGAAGTTGAAAGAGGGTTGCCAGGGGTGGGGGGAGGAGGAATGAAAATTGCTAATCAAGAAACATACAGTCTTAATTATGCAAGAGTAGTGAGTTCTGGAGGTCTGCTCTATAACTTTGTCTCTACACAGTTAATATGAATTTATGTCCTTAAAAATTTGTTAATTCTTGGTTTTCCATGTAGACATTGAGATGGGAGAATATGCATATTAGAATATATAATGCAGTCCTTATTGGAAGTTGAACTCAATGTAAGGGAAAAGTCCTCACAACAACATGTTATTCTTCCATGAAGTAATTGCCCCCAGTCATTAAGATGAAGTGTAAGTCATTTGGATCAGGTACTATATTTGGCTACTGAAATGGTCTGAACCTTTCAAGGTAAAGAAATTTGACATTATTGAACACTTGTAATGCTTTTCTATAATCACAAATATGTAATTTTATATTTCTGCCTTTCACAGACACTTCATTGTCTTTACTTCTGTATTACAGAGCTATGTTAGATTCCATCACAAAATGTATTCTCTCAGTATTGGGACAGGCAGTCTGTTAACCACTCTTTGAAAACTAAAAATAGAGACTGGATATCAATTTTAAAAAATTAAGAGGGCAAATTTCATGTTGTGTTCTTATCACAATTTAAACATTGAAAATAGAATAAAGAACTGACACACAGTGAGAAAGAGTAAGGTCGCAGTGTGCCCTATGCCCACCTGATGGCCATGCAGGTGCTCAGCTACTCTGCTCTTCTAATGAGAAAATGCACATTGAGCACCTGGCAAGAGGAAGGTACTGTTGGTGGTTGTTCCCCTGCCTGCACACTAGAATCTTCTGGAGATCTTAAAGAATTTCAAAGCCCAAGCCACGCTCCCAAGCCATTTAGCCAAAATCTTCAGAGATGGGATAAAAGTATCATGATTTCCTAAATCTTCTCACAGGTTCTAATGCCACAGCCACATTTGAGGACCAGTGAGCAGAGCTTTTACAACTTGAGCAAACATCAGAATTACTTGTTTGAAAAATATTGCCAGCCCCATGCCCACAGTCTCTGAGTCTAAGCCTGGACTGCATCCTGAGAATTTATATTTCCAACACATTCTTTGATGATACTGGTGCTACAGGTCTGGGATTAAAATTTGAAAATAATTGGCATAAGAATAAACAAAAAGAATAATTAGTTTCCCATTCAGATTATAATATAGTATCACAAGTACTATGTTAAATGAAGACAAGAAAGATATCAAAATTCTAAAGATCCAGAGAAAATTTCAAGTGGAAGTGATGATATACTGAGTTTTAAGAAATTCCCTGTAGGGCCGAGGATGTAACTTGGTATGGTAGACCTCTAGCCTAGCATGTGCAAGAACCTGGGTTTAATTCCCAGTACCACAGGAAAAAAATCTTCTTTAAATATGTGTGCCAGAGAGTTCATGAGCAAAAATCAAACTGTACAGGAAATATTTCCCAGAATCCACAACTAAGATCTTGTATTATTAAAAAGTTTTTGCATGTCAAAAGAAATCTCTAACAGAGAGAAAAAGAAAACCCATGAATTGGAAAAATATTTTAGTGAACTATCCTTCAGACAAAGGACTTCTATATAGAACATGTGAAGAATTTTTAAAAATTAAGCCCCAAAATTCAAAAACCCAAACCAAAATGGGCATCTGGGATGAATGCATACTTCTCCAATGAAGAAATACAGATGGCAAATAAATATATTTTTAAAATGTTCAGTATCTTGGTCATTAGAGAAATGCAAATTAAAACAACACTGAGATTTCATCTCACCCTAGAAAGAATGGCCAAGATCAAGAAATCAAGCAATAACAAATGCTGGAGGGGCTGTGGGGGAAAAGGAACTCTTCTCCACTGTTAGTGGGAGTTTAGACTGGTGTAGCCACTGTGGAAATCAATGTGGAGGTTCCTCAAAAAGCTAGGATTAGAGGTTCCATTTGACCCAGCTATCCCACTTCTGGGCATTTTCCTAGAAAAACTGAAAACATCACACCACAGAGATATATGTGCATCCATATTTATAACAGCACAATTTGTAATAGCCATGTAGTGGTTGATTGATTGTGTCAACTGGAGACATTTAGAAGTTTAATTAAATGGGCTTAGCAACTGTACACCCTAGGGGGAGGAAGATCCACCCTAGGGTGGATCACACCTGCAGGTATAAAAAGAAGGGAGCAAAGACTAATGCATTGCATTCTTTGGAGAAGTTCCAGTCTTGGCCTTTGGTTTGGACCTCGTCTCCTGGCTTTCAGTGTAGACTCCTCAGCTTTCCAGCATAGACTCTCCAGCCTTCCATCACAGAGCTTTCTGCCTTCTATCACAGACCCATCAGCCTGCTGATGTGGCTTTGCACGAGACACTAGAGTGAACTCCAGACCTTGGATTGAATCCTTTGACCTCCAGCATTAGACACCCTCTGCACGCTTCCTCATGCAACTGTGGCTGATCATTATAAGCCGATCTTATCATTTCTTATAATCTGTATATCTTGTGTTATATCTGTTTTCTCTAGTAAAACCCAGACTAATACAAGCCAAATCTTGAAAACAATCCAAATGCCATCAACTGAGGGATGGATAAAAAAGAAGTGGTATTTGTATACAATGGAGTAGAATTTCATCAAGGCTTTTATTAGTAAATAGATGTGACTAGAAACCATACTCATAAGTGAAATAAATCAAACTCACATATTGCCTCCCTAGTGTAAGAAAATTAATGAGCAAGTAAGATGCTAAATGTACAATAAATATTATGTTAGGATAAGAACTGCTCAAAGGGGAAAAAGTAGGTAGGATAGGAGAAAGAGGAAAGAAGGAAGGGAAAGGAAAAAAGGTACAGATTTAGATAGCTAAGATGACTATACAACTAATTCTATCAGTTCTTGGGAAAAAACAGTTAATGCTCGTATGATTAGAACAATTTTGCATGTCAATATTTGGTAATGTAAGCAACTCTTAAAGCTAATAATATGCAATATAACTCACCATTGTTAAATTCCTGTCATCTTGTTTTGAAAGCCTATATTGTTATTGTTTTGTGCTTGTTGTTTTTCTTTGGTCTCTTTAGCTTTTTGTGTTTTCTATATTTTTCTCTTTTAAATAAATCAATATGTGTGCCAATGCCAAAGTGTGTAACTATAAGTACAAATGAGATATGGTGATGAGGCACGAGGGCAGAGCCTGGCTCACACAGTAGATACGCGACAAAAATGCTTCTAAAATAAGCCACACAGGACCTCATTTTCCACTGAGGTGCCCCTCCTGTAGGATCTGCCCTTTTTATTAGCAGTGGACTCTCCACAGCTGCATTTGACAGAAGGGACTTGGGCACGAAATCCCAGTTCTACAGCCACAGCTTCCAGGCAAGCCGACATGAATGCTAAGCAGGTATAGGAAATACCACCGGCACTTGCAGATTCTCCCAACACAGGGCCTGGAGAGTCCATATGGGTCAGGCATCGTTCAGGGTGCTTGCTCTGTATAAAAGGATATTATTACTATCTAGTTTACAGTTAAGGAAACTGAGTTCAGAGGGGTAAAATAACTTACTTGTGGGTGCATAGCTCATAAGTGGCAAGGAGGAGCTATGAACTCAGGTCTACTACATCTCAGCCTTTTCTATCACACTACTGCCTTGCTCAGACACCCCATCCTGGTTTGCACTAATCCCAGCACTGATACAAACAGAGAACCCAAATCCTTTATTATTTATTTGGTTCCTCTACAATGCCAAGTGGCTGAGGGCACCAGAGGGGTGTTGCATCTGAACCAGCCAAAGTCAGCCACTGTATCACTGCCTCAAGAAGCTCTGGCCAGCCTGGCTTTCCAATACCTGGATTCCAGCTGCCAAAGACAATCAGGTGAATGCCAAGCTTGGAGATGGCCAGGGGAGAGCAAGGACAGCTTCTCTGTTGGAAAACTGGTCGTCTGGGTGTGGCAACTTCTCTGTAGCTGCTAGGAAGAGGCAATGTCCCTAAGTCCTAGAAAGAACACAGGCTGGTGTAAACAAGGAGGTCAACTCCAGAGCCAAGAGTCTCCTTTGAAAAGGAAATGTGAGCAGGGCAGGGTTTCTGTAAGTCCTTTGTTAGATGAAGGAGTAGATGAGATGGACTCCTGAGGCAGAGACAATTCTGGATTGAACCCATTAACTAGTACAACTGAAGCAGAGCAAAAGTCAGCAGAGTCCACAGCCTAACAGTACTAACATATCTAAGTTTTGTCCCCAGTGTTACAAGTTGAGGGGCTCTGAATCTATTACTTAGCTGCTCTAGACCTCAGTTTCCCTTATTTAAAATGGAGGTAATATACGGAGATAATATATGATTTATCTCACAAAGTTACTGTGGCATTTGAAATAATTCAAGGAAAGTGCTTAGCACCATTTTCTGTCACACATTTGACACTCAGTATCAGTCATCTATTACTGTTGCTGCTGATGAGCAGGATAATAAAACTGTTATTTTCAAAGAATCAGAACTGCAGTAGGACAAATCTAAATGGGATTCCCAGTTACCCAATAATGGTGAGACTTTCAGCAAATTACTTAACAATTTTGAGTCTCAATTTCCTTGTCTGCAAAATGGGGGCCGTGATTCCAGCATGGGAGCTGAGATCACGTGCTAATGAGATAATGTGAGGGGAATACACTTGCACAGAATCCCAGACCTCATACTTGCAGAAGGGCAAAGGTTCTTGTGGTTGAAGACCTCCAATACACAGAGACACGATCACAAGCTCCTACTCTGCTCAAAATTTACTTTCAACGTCCTAATGCCAACAGAAGACTCACGTGGTCAAAATTATCCTTGTTGGGGACTGTGTTTTTAAATGTCCCTGAAATATGCCTTAAAACACTGAAACAACATAACCTTGATTTTCCAAGATAATCTGGATTTCACGACTCCTCATTCTTTTCCCCCAAATATCTGCTGCTTACATATAAATTAATACTTTTGTTAAATTTATCATATGAAAATAATCATGGGTGAGAAAAACAGATAATAAATAAATGGAAGTACTCTGAGTTTGGAAGTGCTTAGCTACCTATAGGACTAGTTTAATATAAAGTTTGGTAATGAAATTACACTCTTACTGGGTCCTCCTTCCAAGGACACAAATATTCTTTTTCCTCACCGCTACCATTCTTAACTGACCACTGTGACTGTGTTTGTGAGCTGAGCTTTTCCACGCACTCTCTCCTCCACTGCACAGAGGGTTTAAACAGCTCTGGAAACCCACAGCATAGAGAAAGACTAGGAATGATGATCAGTTTCCAGCTGAAAGCACCAGGAGTGTTGAAGCCACCTGAGACTGAGAAGCTAAGGAAATTAATTTGTCTTTGTGAAATTGGAACCAGACTTCAAAGGTGTTTATGAATCAGCTGCTCTGGGAACCTTTGATCTCCGGGAAAGGATCTGTGTATCTCCACAGAAGGTACCAACCCTTCAGCTCCCAACCACCCCTGTACTGGCCTCCCACCTGGGGCAATTTTAAGCTGGCAGCGACAGTGCAGCCCCCATCGGATCAACTCCAGAAGCTCGGAAGACTTGATTCAAACTAAAGGTAAAAACAATTAAGTCTCTTCTCAAAACTGGGTAGTAGGGACTTAGGGAACATAGAACAGTGTAAGAATGCTGGCTTTAAACTCAAGAGCCTCTCATAATTTGGATAAATTATTTGAAGTTTTTGAACTTTGATCTCATTTATGAAATGGGAGCACCAATTTTCAAGGTTGCCACAGATTGAAAAAGACTATGTGTGCCTATAAAGCAGGAGCTAGAAACCTTTCTGAAAGGGTCAGACAGCAAAGATTTGAGGTTTTGAAAACTATATTGTCTGCGTCCCAATATATTTGTATAACTGCAACACAAAAGAAACCATGGAAAATACATAAATGAATTTGTGTATTGGAGCCATGTTCCAGTTAAACTTTATTTTTTAGAAAAGGCAACAGGCTACATTTGGCTTGTGGGCTGAGTGTGACTCCTGGCAATAAAACGTAAAGCCCAATAGCTATGGGGAGAGGACAGTCATTGACTGGTGGCAATGGCAGCAGTGGGAAAGATCCACTATCTAGGTGCTTGCTGAGTGTTTCCTCATGTCCAGTCCTCTCCTGGACACTGAGGAGAGAAGTTCCAGGCACTGTCAATCCACACCAATTAAGTAAATAACCAGTAAAGGGAACCAGCCATATAAAAGCAGCCAAGGCCCATGAGGTGCTACTATTTTAAACAAAAGGACAAACTACTGCCCCACCCCTATCCGTGTGTGTGTGTGTGTGTGTGTGTGTGTGTGTGTGTGTGTGTCTGAGTGTGTGTGTAACAGCCTAGATCTTGCACTCCACCATTCCATCCCTGGTTCAGATGCTCTATGACAGAGTGACATCAAATCTCAGTCTGGTGCAAAGAACAGAGCCCAAGAGTAAAGCATCCTTTGGAAAAGGCTCTGCAGGTGCACATCTGCTTTCTGAAATCAGGGGGAAGAACCAGGAATGTGATTCCTAAAGCCCTCTGCTTGGAACTATCACCAACTTAAGGAAATAAGCCCAAGTGAAAGAGTGAATTGGGTTAATTAAGGACATTATCATTTGCTCTATTTAATTACCTCCTAGCAGCCATTTCCATACTGCTGTAAAATGCTAACAAGTGTGCCCAGAAAAGTGGGGGAAAGGTGATCCTGTCACTTTAAAAAAGATTTCATCAAGATGCACAATTCACATTAACATATTAAAGACTACATTGAGTGCAGAAGCCAAGAATTCCATTTAAATCTGTTACCTGGGAAGATGACTCTGGAGTCAGCTGACTTGAGGTTTTAATCTCATCTCTGACATCATCCGAGTTATCTTGGACCTGTTCCTTTCAGCTCCCTGTGCCTCAGTTTTCTCAGTTGTGAAATGGGAATGATAAAACCCTACTTCACTCACTTGTTATGAGGGTCAAATGGAATGATGTGCACTGGCCTCTCTACACATCCTACAGGTAATCAGGACTTTAAAGTCATTGATTTTTTTTCCTCACCTTATTTGGGTACATTAATATCCAAATCCAGCAGACTTGAGCAAAACAGCAGTCAAAGAGAGAATGTGAAAGTGGCATCTTGTGACCTAAAGAAGAAGGCCCAGGAGAGCCAGGATGTTTTCACTGGCTTTTGACAAATAAATGTTCAGCACCTCGGAAGTGCTACAGGCAAGGAGTGAATAAACAGGACTCCATTCTAGCCCACTCCAAATCGGTCCAGGGAGTTTCCACCGAGTCCAGAGCCCCTGAGTCACTTCCAGAAGCTGCTGGCTACTTTCTCCAGGAAGATAAAAGCTCAGCTTCCTCTCCAGGCTCTGAACACCGTGGGCAATGTCTTGACGGCCAAAGCAGACCCCAGGCAAAGAATAAAGAGCTGCCTGGCTTCCTGGTCTCTGGGCCGCTTGCTCCAGAGGAGGCTGGAGGCAGTCAGTGCCCAGTAGACGACAAACAGCCTGCAGGAGACCATCTCTGGTCAAAGCTGCAGGCTTCAGAGCTCATTAGCACCAGGGACTTGGAAGTCAGCCAGCCCTGGGGCCCCTGGTGCTGCTCTCAGACCAGCCTAGTGGTCTGAAAGCTGCCTGTGATCCCAGCACGGATACCTGCGGGTCCCGCCTCCGTGGTCTCTGACTGCTTAATCAATAACAGCTTCAGAAAGGAAGAGAGAATGAGAAAGGCAGGTCCCCTCTCCCTGTCTCCCTCCATGCCCTCCCTCTGGGAGGCTGAAAATAGCCTAATTAGATTGTCCCCCTGCCTGGGTACCATGGAGATGGCAAGCACAGAGGCTGTCACAGCACTCACACACCCTTCTGAAAGTTGTCTCTCTTCCCTGTCTGGCTGCCACTGCTGACAACACAGGGCATGTACTGCAGGACCAGGGAGGTGGGGCTGTCGCCAGGCAGCGGTGCAGGGTAAGTGGCCTGAATATCCAGGCAGATGCTTAGAAAGTCGGTGAGCAAGTTCAACCACAGAACTTTTCAGATACAGTGGCTAAGGACAGTGCTATTCTCTAGCTCATTCTCTGTGACCTGAGTTTCATCCGAAAGCATCTAGTGAGCATATCTGTAACGGGTGGGGGTTAAACATAGGTAAGCCAAAACTTCGTCATCTTTTATTAACAAGGAAAGAGGGTACAGCCTTATCCAGATGTCTGGCCCCTTCACACTCTCCCTGTCACTCACCAGAGCCACCTGCTCTTTTATTGGACACATTTATCCCTACCTCAGGGCCTTTGCACTTGCTGTTCCCTCTTCCTGGAACACCTTTCCCCCAGGCCTTCTCATGGCTCATTCATCTTCATCACTTCAGAGAGGTCTTCTCTCTCCTCTTGGAGATAATTTCTTCAGAAAGAGCCACCTTGAATGTCAAAAGGAAATCCATCTTTTCATTCCAGCATCACTTTCTGTAATATTGTCATTTCCTTTCTCCTTAGAAATGACCCCTACTAAAATCATCTTTTGTGTGTGGCTACTGTCTGCCACCTTACACATGCACATTATGTCACAGGAGATCCTTTGTCTCTAGTTCACTGCTACCCATACTAGGTATTCAATAAAAATGTTCTACAAAGAAGTTAGCAAGAATGGCAGGAAGGGGATATTTCACTCAAGCACAGTGACAAGTATATGTATCAATCTATGTTTCTCAAAAGCTGAATACTTGATGTAAACCGTATATGCTTTTAAAAACTCAGAGGCAAAGGAGTAAAAGATTCAGACTCAAAACAAAAAAATACCTTATGAGCCTGGTTCTGTTTTCTGTTTATATATATATGAGTTCACCCCACTGAGACGGTAGCTAAAATTCTAAAAGGACTGTGTATGGCTCAAGAACCATATTTGAGCCTAACAAATTTTGTTTGACCTCTGCAGGATCAGCCTACAAAAATAATTTTCAGTGGGGAGGGCATGAACATAGGATTAAGGCCTAAGTATGAACATGGGACTAAGCTACGTCCCCAGCCCTTTTGTTTTTTATCTTGGACCAGGGTCTCACTAAATTGATAATTTACACTGGACTCGAAATTACAATCCTCTCCTCTCAGAGTGCGGGGATTACAAGTGTCTGTCACCACCTCAGAAATTACTTTTTGCCAATATTTAAAAATTAAGATTTTTTTTATCATTTAAAAACTGGAGTTCTGGTTTTTCTTTCTTCTAAACAGAGGACACCAGCCATCCTGACGCTCATGCCCAGCAGGCAGTGAAGGCTGCAGCTGGGTGCTGCTGCCTCGGCCAGGAAGGACACAGGTTCTGCCATTTACACTTTGATGGCTTGGTGACAACGTGGCTCCTGCAGGCATTTGAGCCTGCAGCCTTGGATACGGGGTTTCTAGAATCTTGTGTTTCTGGCTCTCAATTCCAGTGTGTCAAAGACTCTTGTGAACTCTGAATACAAATAAATAAAGCTGTAAAAGAAAACCCGAAACTGTAGCAGCTGCAGTAAGCACCCCTGGGAGCTTCTGCTGCTGGCAGCTCTTGGTCCTTCCGCTGTCCCTGCGTCCCCACACTGCTAAGCACAAGCTGGGATGAAAGCAGACGGGCATTGAAATAGCTGCAGAACGCAGAAAACCCACACTTCTCCAAGAGCGTGACCCTGAACACAGCATATACATGCACCCCCTGTCTTCGTCCCTGCTGAGCCCTCTCCAGGAAAGCCCTTCAGACCCTCTCACTCCCTAAGGGTTTAGATCAAATCTTACCACCTCTAATGTCACTCGGGTTCCACACCGTCTTCAACCGCGGGCTACTGAGAGCCAACCCCTAGCTGGAAGTGTTGGGCTTCGCCTTTCTACACCCCAGTTTAGGCTTCATCAATAAAGTGGATCATAATAGCACCTAACATGATTGTTACGATATTTAAATGAGAAAAACACATGTTCTCTCCCTCTCCTCGTTTTCTTTTTTCTCTTTGATGATAATTCAGAACATAATAAATGTTCATGGCATTGGCTTTTATCAGTGTCCTCCTTGGTTGGGGTGCTTTTCTCCTACTTTGGCAATGTTGGTCCTTAGATTTAAGTCACCCCATGTTGCTCACTTACTGTTTAAAGGGTATTCTCTACTCAATGTATTAAATTCATTTAGTCAGTTATCCAACATTACTTAAGGCACTATTTTTTAGGTACCACAGAAGCAGACTCTGAGATAAAGATCCAGGTGCAATAATGGTTTTGGTACATTATCATAAGAATCCCCTACATAAGAGTGAGGAACTGATTTAGAGAAAGAGTATAAAAATAAGCAGACAACCACAGTCACAAAAGGGACACACACACACACCTGGGACTTCTAAGGGAACATGTAAAAACATCTCACAGTTTCCCTCTCCAAGGGATGAGGAAGCTGGACTATCAAACCACTAATGTCCATTCTTATTGAACATACTTTTTAAAATTATTATTCATCAACCAATGCTCCCTAGAACATTCATTCCCTGGCACATCCATCCCTCTCTACTCATATTCTAAGCACACTCTTGTGCCCAGAAAAAGTTATGAGACAGAGAGGCACAGTGGCTTGCAGTAGGAAGCCTATAATTTGTACAGGAAAACAGTTTGGAGGGGGGCACTGTAGTCACCTTCAGGGGTCAGGTACTGGAAATACTAAGCCACTGCTCCTCCCACTAAGAGGCAGAGGAACAAAGAAATGCAAACAAGTGCAGGAATAAGAATTGCAAGAGTACAGGCAGGTGACGGGGTACAAGGGAGTGAGAGGCCAGGTCTAGGCAGGGCAGGTCAGAGGCAGCTGCACAGAAGAAAGATTAGCACAGAAAGACAGCTCCAGACTGATGGCATCCAGCACACTTAAGACACCATGCAGCTCTGAATGGGACATGTGAGGGCAGAGGCGAGAATAACACAGAGGGATACTAGCCTTTATGCATCCTAGAGACTGTACAAAAGCCTTACATTCTTATCCAACGGCAGTGGGAGGCCTTTGGGTGTTTAAGCCATGAAAAATGATTTTTACTAAAGTGTGGATCTCTGTAGCCATAGGGAGACAAGCTGGAAGAGAAAACAGTATGGTAGCCATAACAATTAATATCAGGACACAATAAAGGCCACATGTGCTGGGAGGGTGGAGAACAGGAGGTGATGCAGGAGACATGAGACATAGAAACTACAGCCCTGAGGACCTAACGGGGTGGGAGGTGTGGGGAGAGGGAGGAGTTTAGGGAAGCCTTCAGGTTTTGGTTGGGGGAACTGGATGGTAGGATCAGCCTTCTGCTGAGATCCATTAAACAGGAAAAGGGGCCAATGAAGGGTTAACTTTTGGATACTGTCATGGTTTAGATCTAAAATGTCCCCCCAAAGATTCATATGAGCTGGGACATTCAGGAGGTAATTGAGTTATAAGGATTTATCAGTGGATCAGTCCACTCATGAGATCATAGCTCCATTAGCAGGTGATAGAAACTTAAGAGATGATGCCTAGCTGAAGGGAAGGGGTCGTGGGGCCATGGCATCAGGGCCTAAATCTGGATCCAGACCCCAGTATCTCAGATTTTTCTCTTGCCCTCTGCTTCCTCTCTGCTATGAAGTGAGCAGCATTCCTCCATCACATCGTTCTGCCATGATGTTTCTGCCTTACAATAAGCCACGGAGCTAGCTGACCCCAAATTGAATCCTTTGAAACCATGAACCAAAATAAACCTTTCTTCCCTTAAGTTGTTAATCTCAGATATTTAGTCACAGTGACAGAAGACTGACTAAAATAGATACCTAACAGAGGACCAAATAAACATTTGGCTACATGAGTCTAGAGTTTAAGAGAGAGGTCTGGAGCGGGAGCTTAAAGCCTTCTGAAGGCAAAGACTCAGATTGTGTTGGTCATTGTGACCACGAGGAGCTGAAATAGGCTGGCATATTCACAGTAATCAAAAAATATAGTTGATGTGACAGGTGAGTGATGTGAGGGACTTGTCAGCATTGAAAGGACACTGAGTCACAGGCATGCAGAATCTATGGACAGTGACAAAAAGGGTAAAGACAGCGTAGTTAAGGACAGGTCACAAAAGTGTAGCTGAGCTGCATAATGAGAGGTAAAAGAGAAAGAAAGTACAGCATGAACTCAGGAAGGAATGGATTTGGAAGATCAGAGAGTGAGTGGCCAGCAGTGTCCAACATGAGGGGTAGCCAGCAAAGCTAAAGGAAAAGAATCGGATTCAGAAGCAACGCCTGTGCACCTCTGATGAGCTGTTAATGCTAAAGACAGATCCCAGGCCTTCGATTTGCACTGGTCTCTAATATAGTTCATTTGCCCCTCGCTAGTTTATCTAAAGGAAATTTACCAAGCACCTACTGCAAGCTGGGCACTGGGTTGGCAATAAGATAACAAGACAGATTTTAAATTCTGATGTGTGAGAGGACAGATGAATGAATGAATTCACTCACCGAGTGAATGACAAAGTCCTTTAAGACACAGTCTGTGTCATGCTTCACTGGTATTCTCTTTGCCCTTACCCACAAGAGAGAGACAGAGAAAGTGCTCCATAAATATTGGGCAAGTGTCCCAGGCCCGCTGCTATGTTGACAGCCGGTAGTGGTACGAGACCCTTCTCCCTTCTCACTGCTGATGGCTCGCAGGTTTGACCTCTCCCACTTTAGGTTTACAAAACAAGCTGAGGCACGGGTGCTTAAACACACTGCTCCTCCTCCAGGTTTCTGGGGTCACTCGCCTCTTCCTCTTCCTCTTTCTCTTGTGTGTATTAAGGAAACACACAAGTGAGAATAGTTTTCCTTTCTTTAAATCATACAGGTGCCCCAGTATGAATCTCTTCTTTGCACAGATGATATATTAGTTAATAAAAGCTTGTCCGAAATCAGTCACTCAGAAGTGTGTGTGTGTGTGTGTGTGTGTGTGTGTGTGTGTGTGCACATCACTGCCCATCTGTAGCCTGAGCTGCAGCAAGACATATGCCTTTGTGGGTGACTTTGCAATTGAAAAGGACTCTAGCACTCTGTGCTCAACTCCCTGAAATAAGAGCCTCCCACTGCTTCAGCCCTTCCCCTGCTCACAGCTGAGGTCACCCAAGAATTGCCATGCAGTAGCAATGCCTTTCAAAATAGAAAACAGTCCCTGGGATGCTGGTGCCCAAGGAGCAAAGTGTCTGTGTAGCAAACAGCTGTTCCTAGTCCTTGCCAGTATCCACTCCTGCTGCTTCTGCTAACAGCCCTGCCCTTCCTCTACTCTCTAGCCCTGGCCTTAGGCAACATGAGCACCCAGCTTCAGAGTTTGAACAGTTGGTGCATATCCTACACCCGGCCAATAAGAAGGTCCCACTGGTCTGAATGAAGGGAGACAGGGATAAGAAAATACTCAAATTTTCCCAGGAAGAGTTAACCCTGGGGCCTTCATGAGAACTACTACTAAACAGCCCAATCTTGCTTTCTAGGAGCAGAAGATGGAAAAATGTGAATTTAAATCTCACCTCTATCATCACCTACTAGCTGTGTGGTCTTAGGCAAGTAATTTCTCTGATCCTCATTTTCTCTCATCCATAAAATGGGTACCCTGCATACAGGGCTTGCAAAATGGCCTGGCATACAGTAGGTGCTTTACACATGTGGCTTGTGTTTCACCCATACCCCCAGATCTTCTCATACTTTTCCTTCACAGCTGATCTCATCAGTCTTGTAGCCTGACAAAACTCCTAAATGTAAATTTCCAGCAATGATCACTCTTCCGAACCCTAGACTCACATATCTAGCAGCTGACTTGGCATGGATGCTTAGATGTCTCCCAAACATCCTAAATTTAAGTGTATCTCAAAATGAACTAGTGATCCACTCTTCCTTCTTCCAACTCCACAATCCAGTTCCCTTCATCTCAGGAAGATATGTCTTATATGCACCCCTCTGTGATCTTAACTGTCCCACCAGAAAGCCAAAAGGTACCCTTGACATCCTTCTCTCCCACCTCATAATTAAACCATCACCTGGCTGTGTTGATTATCACTTTCATTCCTTAGAGCTGTCTTTGTCAGCATCTCACCCTCCCCAGGTTCCATCGCCATCATCTCCCACCCAGATGGCTGCATCAATCCACTCTCAACCAAACATCTAGGGTAAATCCGATCAAGTTACTTACCCTGCTTAATTGTCTTCCAATGGTTCCCCAAGGTTCTTGCAATAAAATCAAACACACTACCTTAGCCCCCAAAAAGGGGCATGAGCTGCTCATGCCTACCCAGTGGCCTCACCATTAATTATGTTTTTGGCTCTGACTTTGGAGACACCCCAAGCAACCTGGCTTCTTGTTTCTGAACTGCCACAGGTTTGCTGTTGAACCTTAACTACAACATCTCTTTGACAGATCACTCTAAAATACACAAATTGGTACTAGGGATCCTTCCAGATCTGTCAAAAACTAGGCTTTTTTCTGTATCTCTCTTTTGTGTCTCCATTGCCTTCTGCTCAGATGCTTTCTAAATACTTATAAAGCAGAGTGCTACAAAAATGCCAAACACCTCCATCTTGACCTTCCTCCTTGCTTATTAAGAAGCCCAACACATTTTTCGCCCAGGACATCTCTATGATGGAACTCATAAAGAATGCATGTCTACTAAACAGTTTATCTGATACCCATTAATTATTCCTGCTGCATATCATATTATGGATGTTATGGATTCTGATTAGGATTTGTTGTTAGTGATGGTTGCAGCTTGGTTTTATATCTTCTGTCCTGTGATGAACATAATTTTTCATGCCAGTCAAGCAAGTTGCATTTTTATATATGGCCAGAACAACTAAAACTTGGCAATACAGCAACATTTGAGCAGTTTGGAATCCCACCAAGCTCATGAAAACAGGACAGGGAGAAGAACAAAATCTTTGAGGGCAGACAGATTCAGGGCTAAATCTGCATCTGGCCATTTTCTAACTTATGGAACCCGCAGAAAAATGGATCCTGTTATTCCTTTACTTGAAACCCTTCCATAGCTCCCCTGTGAGTTAAGTTTGAGGTACCATATCCCTCCCATGGTGGACAAGACCCTGCAGGATCTGTCTCCTGCCTATTGCTTGACATCAATTTGCATCCACCTCTTAATATCATTAGTCATCTTTATCCTGAAATCATTCCTGCATAGAAATTTTTGAACGTGGGAAAATTTGATCTAACTGGAAAGTGATTTACAGGAGTCAATACCAACTTCAATTCCTTCAAATTGCAGCCAAGTGTATCTTCTTAAGGAAGATGTCATGGATTACCTCTCTATCTCAAGTCTCAATCTAGTCCTTCCTAGATGCACCCTCTGATTCTATTTCTGTAGTATACACCATGATTATAATTAAATACTTAGTTGACCATGTATATTTGAATTTACCTTCCTATAGAGTCAGCACTATCAAGACAGAAACCTAATGATTCTCTCAAAGTACATCCACAGCTGCTCATACAGTGCCTGACATAAAATTTCTTTCATCAACGGAATAATAACCTCCTTAAATCTCTGTTTATAGACAATGAAGACAACCATGACTAATTCCTATGATGTTTGCAGGAAAACCAAGAAAATTCTGCAAGATTATTACCATGCCTGACATGTGTTAAACAATCAATTAAATGTCACTGTTTACCAGCTGCAAGGGAGGAGAACAAAAAGCCAATAAGAAGCCAACCCCTCCCTGTGAGCCAGTGCCATGTGCAGGCTTCTGTGGGGAGAACCAGATGCCAGCCCCTTCCAGTGCATGGGCTGGGAGACAAGAAGAGCCAAAGTGTGCCCCCTCCCACCACATAAGTGACCAGCTGATCTGGAGAAACAAAGTCAGGCTGCAGTGATCGCTATTGAGGTAAAATACAATTTAATGCTTGTACTGTTTAGTGTTTCACTGACTTTGCAGGTCTAAAGCCGGTAGTCTGATCATCTGTTCAGATAACAATATGCAATATAGCATCTATGGAGGATCTTCTGAAGGCGGTAGCTATTGTTAATTCCCTATTAGCTTGTTTTGAAGTCTTACCATTTTCATTGTTTTGGGGGGAGGATGAGTTTTATTCTTTGTCTTGTTTGATGTTATTATATCCAATGGCATGGGCAGCTATTTCAAAGATAACAAAATATATTATGGTAGCCATTTTGGATTTACTATTATCTTGTTTTGAAGTCCTTTATTGTGTTCATTGTTTTGTTTTTATTAGTTACATTCTGTTTTGTTTCATTTGATTTTTACCATGTCTGAAGTTATGGGCAGCTATTTTGAAGACACCAAGAGGCATTATGGTAACCATTGTTGATTTCCGATTACCTTGTTTTGAAGTCGTGTATCATCTACACTGTTTTGTTTTGATTGGCTCTATTCTGTTTTATTTTGCTTGGTTTTATTCTCTTTAAAATTAAAATTACAAAAAAATTGTAAATGTCACTGGTTAGGGAAATGTGACATTGTATTTACAAGCCTATTTCTGCTACTTAGTGGCCATGCGACACCTTTCTGAATACTCAGAAAGCTGCAAAGACTACACAAGATCTTTCATGTAATGGTTTTAGCATATCATAGGCACTTATTAAAGCTCTAGTATTCTTACTCTAAGATTAGTGGCTTTGAATCACCAGGAATCTGACAAAGCACAGGCATTGATATTTTTACCATGACAATCTTCAAAAGTCTTATATATGAACACTCATCACTTGTAACCTCACTTCTACATTTAATATTTTCTATTCTTGCTTATCATCTGTTTATCCACATACCCACCCCTCCATCTGCCTGTACCAATTAATCTCAATTATCCACTTGACTGAATTAAGAGGCTCCTGGAGAGGGAGCTAAATCTTGGGGGCACTATACTTATCAGTGGATTAATCCATTGATGTTCACAGTTGAATGTGCTCTTAGGACGTGGGGTCCAGCTAGAGCTGGGTCACTGTGCCTCTGGAGTGTATATCTCTTGTGGTTCTCTTCCCGTGTTCTGTTTCCCGGCCCACAGGTAGTGAGCACCTTTGCCCCACCATGCATTTCTACATGACATTTCTGCACTGGCACCAGTCCACCATAGACTGAAGAGTCTCAATCTGTGAGTTAAATAAACCACTCCCCCTCTAAATTGTGGATGCCAAGTATTTTGTCCCTGTAACATAAAAACTGACAAGTACACCACATTTCAAAGTAAATAGCAGACATCAGTATATTTGCCCTTTAAATACTTAAGCATGTTTATCATTTCATTAATTAGAATCAATCCTATTAATGTTTTTACTAGGATAAAATTTATTTTAAATGTAATGCTTAAATCTTAAATATACTATTATATGGTTTTAACATTGCTTAAAACCATGTTGTCCCAGTCTCTATTAAGATACAGAACATCAGCATTACCCTAGAAATCTCCCTCAATGAATCCTACTTCCACTCCATGGAATCAACCACTATTTTGATGTTGCTTTTCTACCACAGATTTGGGGGTCACCATAATTTTAAGTGATCTAAAAGAGAGTCTCTGTGAAGTCAAGATTCATAACGAAAGGTTAAGTAAATGTACACAGCCTGTGAGAGATGCCAATCTCAGGAGAGGGAGGACATTCAAGAAGAAGCTGAACCCTAACCATTAGTCAAGTGGCCCTGGGAACCGGCCAAATAGAGGAGAGAATGAGAATCAAGTCCCTGGATCTCACCCACTCCCATTCAGTGTGACCATCTGGAGTTTGTACCACCAGCCAACAAGGCAATCATGTCTCTAAAAGAAGCCACATAAGATGAGGGCAGTTGCCTGACCCTACTCTGGCTATTTTTATGTTCCAGCTGTCCAGGAAAACCCTTTCCTTTTAAAACGTTAGCCTTTTAGTCTTATGTAGCATTACCCAATGTCTGATTTAGGCAATGAGGAGGTAAGTAATAGACACAGCAGTAACAATAAATACTCCTTTTAAAATGCTAACTGTGCATTGGAGCTCTTGAAAACCTCAACTCTGCACATTAAGTGTTATCATAGGGGCTTGTATCCACCAGGTCCTCACATGTGGGTGCTGCTGGAGGAAAATAATTGGATCCCAGGTAGTCTGCTTCCAAACCTTTGATTTGACTGGCTGTCTGTATGTCATGGTTAAGAATCCATACTTCACAGTATGGATCTGAAGATTAAACATTCATGCATAAAAGTGACTTACAGTGATAGAGAAAAGAAAGTCAAATTATTATTCTCCATAGAGGAAAACTTTAAAGCCAATGGCAGATTGGTGGGGGGGGTTGTTTGTTTTTTTGTTTGTTTGGTCTGTTTTTTGTTTTTCAGATTGTTTTTACTATTCATCAAACCTATTTTTCTTCTCGCTGGGTGTATAACTGGACTACATTTCCCAGCATCCACTGCACTATATGTAGCCAGGTGATGAGATCTACTTAAAGGAGATTGAGAGGAAATAACAAGTGGACCCTTGTCAAAGAAGGATTTTAAGAACCAGGTAAAAACCTTTTACAATTGACCATGCTGGGCATATGAAGACATTTTCAAGGTCCTAATACCGCAGTTCCCAAACTAGATGACAAGGCACCCTGTCAGGGCATCAGAGTAAACTCATGATGGTGACACAGGATATCTTACAGTTTTGAAGGACACACGGGCCTCAGACAAACTCTTAGCTCAAGGTAATTCAAGGTTTCACATTAGTTACTACATTCTCTTTGACAATGTCATACCTTCACAAAGCTGGATATTTAGTGGTTGCTATGATTAAAAAGCAAGTGTAGCTGATCCTCATTATTAAGCTAATTTATATTTGTGGATTCACCTACTCAGTGCAAATTATGTGTAACCCCGAATCAATACTGAAAATCACATCATTGATGAGCATATGCAGAACAGAAACAAAAAATCTGAGTCACCGAACACACCTGTTCCCAGCTGAGGTTTAATAAGGTAACACTCTATCTTCTTGTTTCTCCTCTCATGCTATAAAGGTCTTTCTTCATGATCTATTTAAAAGCACTTTTTTTTGCATTTGTTGCCTTTCTGTTAGTGAAGCTGCTTTCTGAGATAGCCCCCAAGTCTAGAGCTAAAGTGTTAGACAGTGTCCCTAAGAACAAGGCTAAGCTGTGCCTAATAGACAAAGTGTATGTGTGTATAACAGCTTTGTTCAGTATCACTGGCCATGTATTTAATGTTCATAAGCCAATAATATATGTCAAACAAGGTATCTTCAAACAGAAATACACATGAAATCAGGTCATATATTGGTTGGTGACAAAAATAGTAAAATAGTGAAATCTCAAAAGAACCCAACCTTGTATTTTTCCAAGGACCAATGGTTCAGGACTCATGAATTCAGTGTTGCACTGAACTTTAAGAGCGTATTTACTATTAATAATGAAAACCAACTTTAGCTCATGAAGATCTATACAGGCATCTAATCGTAAAGATACAAATACTTATTATATTGTTTAAACCTATGTCTTGGTTACTTTTCTCTCAGTTGGCTCCTAGGCAGGGTCACATGGCACAGGGGCAACAGTTTAAGGCTACACAAGTCAACAAGAGCAGAAAGGAAAAGAGCAAGTGGGTGTAGCACTCCCACCATCTCCATGCCCTCCTCTTGCACAGGTTGAGTATGCTTACAAATTAAGGACCCTGGATCCCTGCTGAGTGCTTTAGCTAAACTTCTAAACTTCTCAAATTGACACAAGGTACTAACCATAACAATCTACTTACTTAAAAATAAGTTATTTCTTTAGCAGAAGTTGCTGTGAAAAAATTACTAACTACATTAAAGGCACCTTAAATTTAAAAAAAAATTGTGAACCGCTATTTAAGAAATAATGGAGCCCACATGCCAAAAGGAGTGTGGAGCATGAATTTCCCCACAAGGAATATGTGGTCCCCAACAAGAACACCTGCCTCAAACTGTCACATAAGCAAGAAAATGCCGATTTTTTTTTTTTTTGAGACAGGACACATCTTAGTGACTATTTTCCTGGAGTGGCACAACCATAATTAATGTATGTATCCTCATGGCGTTACAAAGTGAAACTGTTTCCCTATATGTTCCTCTCACTCTCAGAATATGAAATATAACCCGGTAATTAGCCATCTTCAACTCAATGACTATGTGACATTCAGGGAAGCAAACACATTAACTGGATCAATATGCACTGGGCATTCCTTTATCACAAGTACATGTACTGGGAATTTAAAAATAAAAAAGACGTGGATCAGTGTATGGTTTTCTGATCTGGTAGCAAAGGGTAGACCTAATCAGAGTGATTCTCACAGTAGGTACATATAATACGGAATGTGGGTAAAAAGGGTCATTTGTGTGAAAGGCTTTCATAAGACCCTCAATTAGGTGCTACTATAAAAAGTCATTTGGCAAAAGCCAATAATGAGACCAGCAGGGAAATCAAAGTCCAGATGATGAAAGCCTTAAAATTCTAGACTAAACCTAAACTGGAAATGAACTAATTGACATCAACAGAAGCATAGATAAATTCTTTATATGATGGAATAATATTCAGCAATAAAAATTACCAGTTAATACACTCAACAGAATGGATGAGCTTCAAAGATGCCCTGCCAAGCAAAAGAAAAGAGATATGAATCATTATAGAAGCTATGATTCCATTTATGAGATAGGAACATGGAAAACTACTTTGTGGTGACAGGGATCAGAATAGTGGTCACCTCTAGAGAGGCCTGACGAGGAAAGGAACATAAGAACATTTGGGGATGCTGGAAATTTTATTTAACTTGATGGAGGAGATGGCTACATGGAACATGCATCTGTCAAAGCTCATTGAATTGCACAATTATGATATGTGCATCTCACTGTATATAAATTATACTGATTAAAACAAATTCTAGGCTAAAGATTTGGCAATTGGGCTGCACATGCCAATTATACACGAGCTGAGTGGTTTCATCCCCAGAGGATTCAACACTGGGTGCTTTATATAAAACTAATTTTGGCAGCCATCTTTTTAAAGTTTTCAAAAGAAAAATTTTTTTCCAAAATCAAAATATTATTCAGTATTTCAAAAATGAGATCAAAGGGAAGCTATTCTGTTGGAAGTAGAGCGAAGTGATTAAATGTTACTTAAAGACCCTACCCCCAGGGGCTTCCCTTCAATTCTACAAGACCTCTGAGACATTCAAAGACCTCGGGGCTCAGAGATCCCGGGTTGAGAATCACTCATCCAAGAGCGCCAGAGGAGAGTTCAGTTGCACAGTCCTGCACTGCACATCTACAGACTGTAAGTAAGAGAGTCCCCAGGAAGCATGAAATACAGTAGCCCCGGGGCCATGATGGTAAAGTAATCAAGTCAAGAAAACCCCAAAAAGATGGTAGCTAGCACCCAGCCATGAAAGCAAGCCCAGGAGTGTGTGGTACTCATGCAGCAAACCAATGAACCCAGCCTTATTTTAAGTAGACAGCTGTTACTCACGTCTTGATAATTATTGCCATGTGAGAAAACTGGCTCGGCACTACCAGATCTTCACATTTTTTTTCCAAGAGAAGCCAAAAATGTGGATCTTATACGAAACCTCCCAGTTTTAAAATTCTAGAAATTAATTCAATTGAGACATAAATTAAATAGCTCAAATCAAACATAACTTCCAGACAGATCCACTCATCTAGGCCACAAATTTGCAACTTTTAGTTTAAGACTTTAATCAAGAAGCATTTGAGCTCCAGACATCAAATAAAAAAGAGGCATTGTATTCATGGCTCCTCTGTGTCCTGGACACATCCAGGAATCTGAGTCGTCTGCTATGAAAGTCAGAAAAATTCACTTGCTGCTTCCTTCAGTTTCCAAGGAATTCTGCAATCAGCCTTGCTATAGACAGGCACAAAGCAAACTCAAAAAGTACTGTGAGAGCTGTGAGTACTGTTTCTGCGTCTGTCCACCCCTTGGCAAATGGTACACCAGTCACCACCACCCTAAAAGCAGGAAGCATGAGACTGTGGTACACACATCTCCATCTCAGGGGTTCATTTACAAGAATAAACCACACAAAACTGCCTAATTAGAGTGCTTAGTAGACCATCTGAAGGCAGATTTTGTTTACAAATAAATAGAAAAGAAGGCAATCATGTTTTTGATTTTGTGTCTCTTCAAATCCCTCTTCCATTTGATGGCTTTGATAAATCTTCTGAAGCTTGGAAAATCTAATGGTGGGAAGATGAGAGCCACGTAAAGGAGTTGTAAAGACCAGGGGAAAACTCAGAAACCAAGCACAGCACTTCTGTTGGACTGAATGCCAGATGGACTATCCAAAAGACACTACTCTTTGACCTGAGACATTCCTTCCAGACCCAATATCTCAGAATGTGATCTCCGAACCCCTATTATAGAATAACCAATAATCTCCTTAAAAACCCAAAGTCCTCAATCTTCCAGGTGCCTACTGAATTAGAATCTCTGTGCGTACAGCCAAAGTGCTTGTTTTCTCATCAAGCAACCTCAAAAGATGGAGATACATAATACAGTTCAAATAACATTGATCCAAAGTATTTTTCCATTCCTGTAGCTTTGTATATTGTTTACTGGGTAGGTGTAGTAGGGCATGGGAAAAATCAAAACTTTCTTGTAAGCTGAAAACATATAAATCCATCTGTGGACTTAATATGTCCAAATTCAAGTACCTTGAGTGTGTTCTAAATCAAGAAGAACAAAACTAAACATTTGATCTTCTTTTAGTAAATGGCACCTCCATCTGTCAGACTGCCTGTGCTGGAAATAAGCCTTTACCTTCAACACCTCCATTTTCTTCATGCATGGCATCATAGTCCTGACTATGATCCATGGATCACACCAGTTCTATCTTTGTAAAGTTTGCTATAGTAAAAAATAACACCAAACTCTTAGTGGTTGAAGACCATCATGAGCTATGACTCTGGTTAACTCTAACATGATATTCAAAGAATTCTGATCCAGTTTAGATCTAAGCCACATCCATATTCATTCCAAAATAGGATGAAGTAAGGACTACCCACAACCACATATCCAGGGCTAACCATTCTCATGACAAATAACAGGAATATAAAAGGTTTCTGCACACACACAAGACTTCATAAAGCCTCTTCTCAGACAGCAGCTTTCATTTCTACCCACATTCCATTCACTAAAGCCTGTTATGTGGCTACGCTCAACATCAGTAGGGTCAGAAAGTGTGATTTTCCAGGAGGAGCAAAGTAAATGTTTGCTGAACAAAGCTAGAGTTTCCTATGACTTCTAAATTACATCTCAGATCCAACCACTTTTCTGCATCACTATTGATCCCATCCTGGCCAAGTCACCATCATCTCTCAAAGGGATGTCAACAGTAGCTTCCTTCTGCCTCTCTCAGTCCCTCTAATCTGATCATACAGCACCAAGATTTTTTATACAGTGTAGACCAGCTTATGGTGAACTTGTGAAGAATGATCCAAATTCTATATCCCAATCTCCAGGGCCCTACCCAAGCTGTCCTCTTACTATTTCTTTAGCACAGGAGTATTTAGTCCAGGGTCCATGGAATGCCACCAACTGTATGTATAACCTCAGGTTCTCCCCTTCCCCCCCCCCACCATGCTCCAGCCACACTGGCCTTCTAGGCCCCTCTAAGTCACCACTCTCTTTTCTGAAGCCAAGCCCTTCCCTCCATCTAGATGCTACTTCACATGCTATTCCCTGACCTGGACCCTCCTTTTCATTCTCCTTGCCACCTAGACTTTCTCCAGTTCACCTTGCAGGTCTCACCTCAAAGTTCCCTTGCTCAGAAACACCTTGGGCAATTGCCCACCATAAATAGGTTCTTAATACTAGTCTTTTAGTATATACTTACTACATCACCAACTTAATGTCTGCCTCATGCCAAAGGATAAACTCCACAGGAAGGAACTGCATCTGTTTTGCCCACAACTGAGTCCAACAACCAGCAATGGAAATAGGGCACATAGTAGATGCTCCATAGATGACTGCTGAATGAATGCCAAACTACCTTTTATTAAGCACCTAGCAGTTGCTATGTCATTTCATTCCATCTTCAAGCTTGTTCTATGTGTATTAATACAAGGGAAAGGAAGTTCAGGACGGTAAAATAATATACCTACAGTCACAGTGCTAGAAAAAACCAGGGTCCAGATACAAATCCAGTTGTGTCTATTTCCAAAGTTCATACAATTATCTATTGTGCTGTGTTTGCCTCTGGAGAACACCCAAAAGGAATTTCTCAAGAGCTGAGGCAAGCTGCCATGGCCCTGTTCCTTGCAAACTAACCCATCCTCAAAGACAAGGAAAATGTCAAATCCCTCTTCTCACAGTCAACACATCTGAGTGTAAGAACATCAGAGCCTCACAGAGGGACTGAAGATGTTTCATTACCCTACCCACCCCACCCACACCATGAAACCCACAATCTCTTTGAGAAGGAACTATAAATACACATTCCTTAAGAATCCAAATGGAAATGTGGAGTAGGTCACAAGGTGGTGCATGCATGAAGGGCCAAACAGATACCACTGACTATACCAGACTAGGAGTTTGACATTTTCTATGGTTTAGTTTTTCCAGTTATGTAAATGCAACGATACCATTAGTACTGACCTATAGTAGCATGGAAAAGAATCAAAGCAATAAAACATGTGAAGGGTTCTGTCACCGCCTCATCTGTGGTGAGTGAGCATTCAGTAAATGCTGACTGTTGCTGGAAGCCCTGCCCTTTGAGAAATGCAAGATGCTACTTGTTCTCTTCCAAAACCAAAATGACAGAGTGACACTTATCACCACTACAGCTACAATAATAAAGAAGGACAATTTGATCATAAAATCACCAGAAACCACCTTTGGTTACGGACAAAAGCACATTGTCACTGAGACCTAAACCCAGATTCCATGGCATGGATGCTTTTGGACATATGGGCTTGATTAACGTCCAACATCTCCAGCAAATCTCAAGATTGTACTGTTCCAAATTCCTTTGAAGAGAAGACTGACATGGCTCATCTTCTTCTCTATCATCCCACTCTGATAGAGCAATGAACAGAGTGACATTAATTGAGTAATTATTCAGCAATTACAAGAACTTTTCTCAAAGCCTGTGACGAGGGCCTTGTCAGTTTGAGAACCCGCTTGAACCTCCTGGTTCTCTGTTTTCAATTCACACTCCAATTCAGGTACTTTCGTCGCCTTCTCATCAGTAAAATGGGACATTTGCTTATAGTCAGGCAAAGGCGTTTCATCTTCAAAGAATATTATCACCTCTCAGTGACCTCTCTATATATGACAGGAGAAAGGCTCCCAAAAACTCCCATAATCATCCTACCAGACAGCTCTTACCAAACAATATTTATTAAGTTAAGCATAATGAATCAAAAATGTATGTTTTAACATTTTTTGAAAGGGAACACTCTCAATCAGTTAAAACCCCTAAGACTACAGTAGAAAAACAGGTTAAGGACATGAACTGGTAATTCACAAGAGAAGAAATACAAACAACTAATAAGCATATGAAAGGTACTCAACCCCTTAATAATCAAAGAAAATGCAAATTAAAACAATACAAGAGCAGTGTTTGTTTTTTATTTTTTATTTTTTTTGCAAGTTAACAGAGTTATAATTTTTCGTGCTAGCTAAAGAGGGGGAAAATCGGTACTGGCACTGGAAAGATAATGTCTCTATGTTTCTGGAAAGCAATTTGATAATTGCACTTCAGGTTCAATCAAAGATGTTATAATTGTTGAGTAATTCTTCTACCCAGAATCAACCCTAAGAAAATCATTGATCTATCTAGCAACTGTATTTAGTTGAAGGTAGAAAGACATCTAGAAATAGGGTTTCTCAACTGTAGCACTATTGAAACGTGAGATCAGACAATTAATTCTTTGTTGTAGGGCTATTCTACATATTACAGAATGCTTAGCAGCATCTGTGGCCTCTACTCACTAAATGCCATTAACCCTCACCCACTCAACCAGTTATGATAATCAAAGTTGTCCCCTGATATTGCCACATGTTCCCTGGAGGCAAATTCTACATTGAGAACCGTTAACTAAAGATTAAAAGCTTTTGAACCAGCAAAATGTCCAAGTATAAAAAATGGTTAAATAATTAATGACCTGTAAATGTGGTTGAGTATTATGTATTCATTCAACATGTTGCTTCTAAGGAGTATTTAATGACATGGAACCCTAATCATAATAACATTGTGATTTAAAAAGAAAGCAAAGCACAAAATTATTTAAATAGCTATGTGTTCTTAGAAAAGCAGACTAAGAAAGAAATACAGCAAAAGCCCACTGTAATTATCTGTAGGTAGTAGTATAACAATCAGTTTTCATTTACTTTTTCAAGACATGTAATGGTTCTATAAGTTCAGAGAACAGACTTCTGGTCTTAAAAATTTAAGTTTCAGCAGTGCCACTTTCTAGTTCTTTCTTACTCTTAACCTCCTAGTCACTATGACTTCATCTATAAAACAGGGATTACTGTGACTACTGCAAAGAGTGGAAAGAGTGAGTGGGATAATGCATGCAAAATGCTTAGCAAGCTAGCTGGCAGGTCGCAAGTATTCACTAAAGGTTACCTCTGATCAGCAGGTAGTACTTTTCCAATTACTTTGTTTCTTAAAAAGAAAACAAACACAAAATTCCAAGCCAAAAGGAGGTTACCTATTTTCCCTCAGGAAAGACCCTACCAGAGAATGGAAGGTTGCTGATGATTGAAGGTTTGGCACTGAATAGAATTCCTTTAGTGGAAGAGGTAGACAGGGATGAAAAACCTACCTGGAAGAAGGGTTTGACCTGCGGGGATATAGTATTGGGATTGGACAGGATGATGAGCAAGCTTCAAGTCAAGGCTATTGATCTGTCAACGAGTACCTAACAGTTTACCCTACCAGTGAAGGGCTTTCCAAAGAGGCACAGAGAACTTGATTGAAAATGCTACAGCACCTGTCATGGTCCATTTAGTCTGCAGCCTGGAGTGCAGGAGGAGTTTAAATTTATTAGATGCAATTCTACAAAGACTATAGGAGCTGCCATTAGAATACACTGAAAGAATATGGAGACCTGGCTTTAAGGCCACATTGCCTTGTCCTCAAAGTTCGTTTTCTCTTTGGAGCCCTGGCATATTAGGCGTGATCAAAATGCATGATAAAAGTTTAAATTTGAAAATATTATTGTAAAAGAGACACGCTGCCATTAATTCCCCTCAGAATACTCCCTCTTATACTTACCCTATCATTCTTTTTTTATTTTGTTTTGTTTTGTTTTGTTTTTATCTGTACCAGGGATCGAACTCATGACCATGCACTTGCAAAGCAGGTGCTTATGCCGTTGAACTAAATCCCCAGCCCTAATCCATCATTCTTGCCACTTTCTGAAGCAGTTCTGGAAGTCTTCCTTTGTGAGTGTCTTTCTAAGCTATGATAAAAGATACAGTGAATGCTGCTGCCAAGTGCCATCCCATGAAAAGACAGAGTTATAAAAACATTACAGGGTATTCTTATTTACCTTTTTCACCAGAGGTGGCACCATGTAACTTCTGGATCTTCCTTAAATTCAAAATGACCACAAAATAGAAGTGTTCTGAATTGATTCAGGACACTGAGACAAACACAACAGTGCAACTAAAGATGTTCATGATAAAAGAACTTCAAAAACTTCTTTAGAAAGTATCAAGAACTATGGGATAATGTGCTAAAAGTGGGGGGAAGTATTTTGAGGGGGGTTACGGGCAATGTGTGTTTTGCTATAATAAATGTTTGAAAAATTGAACTATTCACTGTATTTTTAAGTCATGACCTATAGACATAGTCAGAGACGTAGAATAGCCCCTTATAGGTGAATCCTGACTCCATGACACACTAACTAATATAGCCCAGGGCAAGTTACTCATTTCATAGATCATCCACCTCCACTGATGAATCTACAAGAGGTGGCCGATGGTGGCCATTAGAGAGACACAAATTAAAACAACCCTGGGATATCATCTTACTCCAGAAGGAATGGTCATCATCATCAAAAAGTGAAACAATAACAAATGTTGTTGAGGCCACATGGAAAAAGGAACCCTACATTGTCAATGAGAAGATAAACTAGTACAACCACTATGGAAATCAGTATGGACATTCCTCAAAAACTAAAACTAGAAATTTCATTTGACCCAGATATTTTCCTTTTATGCATTTTCCCAAAAGAGTTAAGGACATCATATTAAATTATACATGCACACCTATTTTTATAGCAACACAATTCATAACCGCTCTCATGTAGTTGGTTGTTTTGTGTGGTAGCCCCTAGTGAGTACTTGATAAAATGGACCTCTGATTGCTTTTAAAAGTTACCCCAAATACAAAATCAGAACCTTCTTCAGAGTGGAATTAGTCCTTTTGGAACTTTGAACATGGAGTAGATTATTGTGCAAACGCACAAAGGATCAAAGACAACAATGCTTCAGTCCCAGTAAGAATTCTCAGTTGTCCCAAGGCTCAACATGCCTTTTGCCCATGATTCTCTGTTCCCTCTGGCACTTATTTACCTATGCCAGGCTGAATAGGTGCAGGGAACACTGGAACAACCATACGGACAGTCCCTTAGCCTTGCATGGCTTGGAATCAAGTGGTGAGTACCGGGTTGGAAGAGACAGGTAAAATCTGTTCAACGGTGATGCCACTTTAAGAGGAAAGCAAGTCATACTATATTGTGGCTGAGTGCTCAAGAGAGAGAGTATTTGGTTTTAACCCCAGATCTTGCAGGCCATAGGAACACGAGATGGTTCCTTTGCCCCTCTAAAACTCCGTACTTTCATCTGCAAACTGGGGGTAATGATCACAATGCAACTCCCTCGTGGGGTTATCATTCCAACTAAGTAAAGAGAAATTCTTTGTTTTGTTTCATTTTTTTGTTTTTGAGACAGTGTCTCCCTACAAGGTTTGGGCTGGCCACGAACTCACTATGTAGCCCAGGATGACCTTGAATGTGCAACAACCCCTTGCCTCAGCCTCCTGAGTGATGGGATTACAGGTGTGCACCACCAAACCTGACTAATGAGGAGAAACCCTTAGAACCTTGCCTGGCATAGAATTAGGATTTTATAAGTGCTAGCTGCTGCCACTATTAAAACCTGTGGATATTGGAAAGGCAGGCTAGTTCTCTGAACTCCCAGAAGCACTCACCCTCTAATATCTAGTCTGGGCACTCAGAACTCATGACGCTACTACTCTTGAATTTCCCTCAGCATCACTTCACATACAGAGTAAATGTCTGTGAGGATCAAGGTGTCCATTGCCATTGTTTTAATTACCTTTCCCCTAATAGAAAAATTTAAGGCCATATGAATCATTGGTTCACTTTCTAAAGAGAATGGAAACTCAAAATCACTTCCAAAAAAATAATTCACTCTCCTTATCTTCATGCATATCTGTCAGGAAAGAAAAGATAAAACAAGAAAAGAAATGCAGGAAGGCAAGAAGGTAAGAAAAAAAGGAAAAGAATGGAAGAAGGAAGAGGAGGGCAGGGGTGGGAGGGGAGGAAAAGTAGGGTAGAGGAAGGAGGAGAATGGATGGAGGGGAAAGGAGAGGAAGAAAGGAGGAAAGGAGGGGAAAGGAAAGAAAAAAGGAAGGAAAGAAGGAAGGAAGGAAGGAAGGAAAGAAAGAAAGAAAGAAAGAAAGAAAGAAAGAAAGAAAGAAAGAAAGAAAGAAAGAAAGAAAGGAGAAAGGAAAAGAAGGAGGAAAACAGGGAGGGAAGGAAGCAGGGGCCTCCAAAGGCGAGCAAGAAAAGATGATGAGGAATAGCCAGGGGCAAGTCGGGATTTTCTAAACCTGAACAGGGTCTGGAACACTTGAGCACTCTCTCCTGGCCCCACCTGACCAAGCAGACAGCTGACAGGTGTCTTCTCTGTGACTGCTCCACCTGAACATCTGCTTGCTCAGGGGCCTCCAGGGGTCATTCCAGGTGCTCCGCAAAATCAGTGACTCACAATCCTATGATGATGTCCAACAGAAGCCAATTGTTTAGTTTCCCTGGCATGAGCCTAGACATTTGGGCAGGAAAAAAAGTGTTTGAGGTTTTTGTTGAACAAGGAAGGCACTGTGATGTCTGGGACAAATGCCACCATTAAATGATAAATTTGGGCTAGCTGGGCTGCCATTTTTAATTCCAGATACACACACACACACACACACACACACACACACACACATACACACTCATTTGCTCACACCCCATGTGTTTCTATTACCACCTAAAGTGGTAAGAGACAAATATCTAGCAGTCTAAATAATATAGCTACCAACCAATCAAAATGGACACAACTATAGCCTTGAAGAAGGTTTTGGAAGTCCTCCATTATTACTCTTTCAGTTTAAAAGTCATGGTAAGATTTACTAACCCAAGATGGGGCACTTTGGGCCTTTCCAGTTGTACATTTTCAGTATTTTTAATGTGCACTATGGCATATTTATGAATTTCAGCAGAAGTAGATCCTGAAATGAGGACTGGAACATGAGTGACTTATTAAGCAAGTGTTCCCCAGAGGAAAAAAACAGTAAGGAAAAAGGTAACATGGGACAAAGGCAGGAAGAAAGTCCAATAAAGTCTCACAGATGATAATGTCAACCTGATACCTCAGGGTCTCTGCAGTATGAGTCAGCCCTGCTGTTGGTCTGAGCATAGATGGGAAAGCCATCCTGGGAGAAGGACATAAACTCGTAGGCTTTCCAGGCTCTTTTCATTGCAGGCAAAGTCACAAAGCCAGTATCCTGGAGAGTCCTCTAAAAAAGCACCACTGTTGGAAGCCAAAGTACAGGAAAGACAAAGATTGGAGACGATAAAAATGGGTTCTAGGTGACCTGGGCGGAAAATTAGCTTCATCCACAGCGCCAGCTGAGTGTCAGCCCAGACCCTTCCATGGGGAAGCAATGTACAATGTGCCACAGCTGCAAGTGTGGGCCATGCTCAGTTACTTAGCATTTCTCTTGCAAAGCACATCACTTTTGGATGCTTCCCTTGCATCCAAGCTCATCCCCTTCAATGCCAAATAGTTAAAAGAGCTAAAATACATAGAGTGGCCTACAATATGCCGGGAGCCATGCATATGGCATGTCTGCCCTTATGTGTATATGACATGTGCACCTTGTCAAGGTGGACAGAATCTTCTCATCCCACAGATGTATAAACTGAGGCTTAGCAAGTTTGTGAAAGCTCTAGGTTCAGCTTCTAACAGTGCAAAGCAAATGAACCAATGATCTTGGGGGATGGTTCACAACAAATAAAAGGTAACAGAAACGTTTTGACAAATTTCAGACCTGCTAGATTCCAGAGGTGGAGATTCCAAAGCTTATTTTTTCCAATATCACCTCCCTTTTATTGACTGATTTTATTAACAAATAAAAGTTGTATTTATGGTATATAGCAAGACATTTTTACATATGTACACAAAACACTGCCTCCTTTTGATGCAAACATGAACCAGAAGCAGGTCCTGACATGGAGATTCATGGGCAATGCATATAATCTGTACACATGATTCAGGAGGTGCTCTAGGAAAAAGTAGTCAGGGAATTGGGCAGGCAGGACAGGCAAGGGGACTGAGCCAAGCAAGGACCATTTCAGTTTTAGCCTGGTCCCAGATGGAGCCTGAGATGTGGGGGCTGCAGAGTTTGTTCCAACCCATGGCAAGAGAACTGGGCTCTCATTCACCTGCACTAGTTAGTAACCTCAGGCATGGCAGCCCCCGGATAGGATGTCTCCAGTTTGCCAAGAGAGTTCCCTGAACAGAGTCATAGGGGTAAATAGTAAGAAGCAAAGCCCACAGGACCCTGTAAAAGGAATTGGAGAAGTCAAAAAAAATCAGAGGAAATCTAGAAAACATAACAGGCACGGCTCACCAGGGCACCAACCACTCCTGGTACAGCCCAATAGCACTTCCCCAAACTCTAGGCTTCAAAGATCAAGAATTAATTTTAATCTTATCTGGGGAAAATAAGTATCCCTTCCAGATATTCTAGAGATCATCTCTAGGACTATTTACAAGAGCTGATTACCTAAACACGGCTCTAATCTGAGGAGACTGTTCCATTTCCCTTCTCTACATAGAAAGAGATGTAATTGAGTGACTTGTCCATGAAACTTCAGCTCTATTCATACACACACCAGCAAATAAGAGGGAATTTGACTGTTCACAGGACTTCAGCAAATTAAGCCCATATTTTGGGTCAAAATAAAAGGCTTCTGCAAGGAAAATGATTGAATATATTTCACAGGGGCTTCAATTTTACTGTGCTAGACACTGAATGTGCTTTCATTTATTTCTCTCTCAATATTCCTGTTCATTTCCTTGATGCTAGTGATATCAGTATTGAAGAAGCTTAAACAGATGGGAATATGTGCACTGGCAATGGAATGGCAAAGGGAAAATGATAGGAAACCCAGGGACTCCAGACTGGAAAAGTTGGAATTACACGAATGCTAGAACCCATGTCAGGAACCTTAAGACAAACCAGAACTTTAAAAATCAATGTTAATTATCAAGTATTCAAATCCAAATATCACCAACACCCAAAAAGAATGAGTTCCAATATAGGAATCACAAGCACAGCCAATACAGAGAAAAACCAGATGCTAAGTATCTCAAGCATGTACCATTTGGTTATAAGAAACTGAAATCCACTCAAACTAGATTGAGCTTTAATTGGACGGATGAGGGTAGAGGACTGATACGGTTCGTATCTAGATGAACACCCCCAACCCCAAAGCCTCATGCACTAATAGATGAGGCTTTGGGGATGTGACTAGATCATGGGTGTGCGATACTGGATTAGTCCACTGATTGATTTAGCATGGTTCTGGGTGTGGATAACTGACTTAATGATAAGGAAAGACCCAACCTGAGTGTGGGTGGCACCAACCAAAAGACTTGTAGTCTAGATTGCAATAAAAAGTAAAGGAGGAAGAAACCTCTGTGGCTTCCTGCCTGCCATGCAATGGATTGTTTTACCTCTGCCATGCCCCTCTGCCACATTGCCTTGCCTTGGAGCCAGCTATGGACAGAAACCTCTACAAACTGTTAGCTAAAACAAAACCCTCCTTATTTAACTTGTGGGCATCAGGTATATTGTCCCAGCTAAAAGACAATAAGTAAGATAAGGACAGAGCTAAAAGGATGAATAACTAGCTAAGGACACAAACCACTCTCTCTTTAAAATAAAATGTACCAAGAGCCCTAGTATAGGTCAAGTACTATGATAAATGCTTTGCTGCATTATCTCATACAAAGAAACTCTGAATTACAGACATTTCCATTCTTCAGATGGAAAAGCAGAGGGTCCAATAGGTTAAGGAAATTTACCAAGTATGCACAAAACTTATTCTCCAAACTACTACCTCCTACCACTGACCACGTGAACTCTGTTTCTTTCTCTCTCTAGATCTGTTAAATTCTATGGATTCCTTAAAGAAGAGCAAAATAGCTACTCCAAATCTGTTTCTAAGTGGCACCCAGAGCAAAAAAACCAGGATGGGAGGCTTAAACCCACCTTTAGCCATAATTACATTCAGTAGTACCAAATATTATCTGACACATCTCTGTTTTTTGGTTCAATTTCTGAGAGTCTAATTAACTTTCCATCACTTATCTCTGATGTTAGTGATGGGGAAAATGTAAGATTGGAGAAGCTAGTACATAGGGTGGTGGACTTCTCTATGAAATAGTATCTGAGTAGAGAAAATGGTGGGTACCTACAGTGCCCTCATGAAGTCACACGACTGTTCCTTAGTGAGCACCTGTACATCATTCTCCCCAGGAACCAGGATTTCACAGGTTAAGAAGTGAACTTACTTGCCCTCAAGAGCCCATAATGTCTAGATGGAAGAGAGGAATGAATAAACCATTGCCATCGAGCAGGGAAGCATTGTGGTTGAGAGAAACAAGAGGTGCTGCTGTTTGCAGAGGACGGGTACCTGATCTGGCCTAGCCAGTGGAGGGAGACATCCTGAAGCAGGTGCACCTGAGCTGAGTGAGAACAGACATGTAGACATGAACTCCTGCACTGTACAAAAGTACAGGTCATTCCTTGCTTAGGGAATATGGGAACCTAGGTAACACAAGAATAGGAAGGCTACAAAGGAGAGTGCCAGAAAGTGAGTTTAAGTCTTGGTAGGGGTCAGACCACAAGCAACTTGTTGTGCTCAGAGAGGAAAAAAAAAGTACTCAAAATGAAATTTTAAAAAGTCCAGGGATGTAGCTCAATGGTACAGCACTTGCCTAGCAGGCACAAGGCCCTAGTTTTGATCCCCAGTGCCACAATATAAAATATAGCCTTCTATTAAATGTGTTAAAGAGGTAAAGATATTAAAAACATCAAACAAGAATAAGATATTTTTTAAAACAAGGAATGAAAATTATAAAGGTCAAAATAAAGACCATGATGAATGGATAAATGGACACAGACTGCCTAGCGCTATAGTGGCTTAATCAACTAGAAGGCAAAATTAAGCAAATCTCTCAAAAGGAAGAAAAATAACAAAAAAGAAAAAGGTCTCAAGGCTAAGTGATATGGAAGATGGAACACTTACATCAAAATAATAAGATTCCTAGAGATAACAGGGGAATAAAGGTGAAAGGAGAAAATACTTTAAAAATAATAGATATGAATTTTTGAAAATTTTAAACAAATTCTAAAAAGTAGAAATAAGAAAATCCCACATGTCAATCCAGTGTAAAAGTTAAGAAATTATTAAAAACAAAGAGGAAATTTTAAAACATACAGGAAAGAAATACAGATCAATTTTTTAAAGTAAAATTCAGACTGATATCAGAGGTTTTCATCAGCAGTACGAGCTGTAAGAATACATGAAATTATATTTTCAAAGAATTTTTTCAAAACTGAACTTAAAAGGTTACATCCAATTAAGCTTTCATTTGCATATGAAACTACGATAAAAATATTTTCAGACATCAAAACCTTCAAAGATTTGCCATGTAAAGCCTGTCATTAACATCATTTTTTGATGAATTATCTAAATAAGATGAAAGACAAATCCAGTAGATGGTACCAAATGTATAGGTATAGGTAATCAAATGCCTTGGTCAAATTTGGTGCTGTCTTTAAAGAAGAGCCATGGTCAAATAAAAAGATAAATTACACCGATGAAAACACGAAAAAGTTTGAAAACCCTATTCCAAGTTTGGTCCTATCTGCACTTGTAGAAATGTACCCAAAAATTACTGAAACAGATTCTGCAATTTAATAAGACCCCTGGGTTATTTAAAAGCATACTAAAGTTCAAGAAGAAATAGTCTAGATATCAGCATAACCAGTGTGATAGTGGGGAGGGAAGAGATAAAAATTGGGTCGTGCTAAGTTCTCATCTTATTAAGAGGAAGTGGAGACAATACTGGGGATTGAATATAGGATTACCCTACTACTGAGCTATACCCCCAATCATTTAGAATTTTTTTTGTTTAATTTTGAAACATGGCCTCACTAAGTTGCCCAGGCTGGCAAGTTTTGAATTTGGGGTCCTTCTGACTTAGCCTACCAAGTAGACGAGGTAACAGGCATTTACCACCATACCCAGCTGAGACATCCAGTTTTAAAAGCAAGGAATAGAAAGTAAAACAGAATGAAAAAACAATAAGGCAGATAAACAGCAGTTAAAATAAATACATTATAGCCACTACATTATGGACCAATCATAGTAAGTGGAGAAAAAATTAAAAAAAAAATTTCAAAAGATAATACACAGTGTGATACACATCACAAAAAGTAAAAGTAACCAAAATAAAAAATATACACTGCAGAATGCTCTGTAAGAGAAACAGTAAGTATATCAAAGGAAAGCAAATATAATGAGAAAGTAAGACTGAGGTAAACCGTATGATTAGATGCACAGTATTGTCAATATTTTAGCTTTAGGCTAGGACATAGGATCATAGGTGCTTATTACATTATTAAAAATAATTAACTATAACTTTTAGACATAATTAACTGCACAAAAGCAAGTCTTTCACAGAACAATGAGAGTGCATTTTAAACCCAGGATTACGATCAATCCAATTTTGTGCACCCAAGATCCAAAAATAAACACAAGCCCAGCTTCTACACAGTGTCTTGCATATAGCAGATGCTCAAAAGATGTCGATGGAATGAACAAGACAATTAATTTGACAACCATGTGAAGGATCAATCAGAGACAGCAGGCAAAGACCAATAAAAAAGGTGTGGCTATAACCCAGCAAGACTTCATAGAGTAGGAAGCCCTGAAGACAAGAAAGGAGATTTTTGCAATGTAGAATCCACAGGACTTGGTGACTGATCATATGTGAAGAACATTCATAGTTGGTGGCCAGGTTTCAGTATCTCCAAAACAGATCATGACCTATTACATCATTCAAAGATGCTGTATTTCCCACAGTTTTGTTCCCTAGCATCTTGTGGAGACTTGCCAATACGCAGAACACTTCAGTAAGCAGAATGGTAAACACACACGGTGCTCACCATCTAGATTCTACAGGTGATACATGAGTACATTTCCTTTTCCATTCATCTGTACTTCTATCCACTCCTTCAGCCATGTATCATTTTTAAGGATGAGCTTCTGCTGTTTTGCAATAGGAAGAAAGCAAATTTAAAAGAAAAATGCATCACCTCCTTCAACACAGAAACAAATGGCCTACAATGATTTCAAACTCTCACCCCACCCAACGTTGCTGAAGGACAAAAACTCCCTCAAAGTTCTTTACAATGTCATTCACACTGGATATTTAGCAGATCATTTTTGAACAAAAAAAAATGTTGTTCTTGATAGTGTTTATGGGAGCTTTATGGCAGTCGTGATTTGCATATTTGCCATTTTGTCTAAGCTTTAGAAATAGTCATTGTCTAATATTCCAAATTATTTACCATCTACATGGAACATAATTAAATTCTGAATGTTTCAAATAATACTCAGACATCAGTGACAAACAAAGTTGACTCCTTGGGTTACACAGTGCTTTTCCTTCTCTATATAAATCACAGTCATCATTTGATGAAATAGGACTGAGGTTATAAAAATGTTTCCCAGAGGGGAGTAGAGAAAGTAGAAGTCACACTTGTTTCTTTCAGAAAAAATAGAGAGTTGTCCAGTGAACCCATGCCAAGATAGTGGTGCCATCTTGGTTAATGATAGTATAATCTACATGTGCACAGCTTTGAATATCAAATTTAATTTCTGGAGAACTACATCCTATCCCTGTGTCATCTGCTCATTTTCAAGCACCATTTCACTCTCTTTTTGTTTCTTTTGTCTGCCTTTACACCAGCTTGTCTCCCTGCAAATATCCAAGCATCATTTTAAGGGTCACATCTTCCTGAAAGCCTCCCCTGATTATTGTCAGGCGTTTTCTGAAGTCCCAGAAATAACTGCTCAATTCTACCATGCTGTTTCAGCTTCCCTGTTTAAGGCGGCATTCTAGGTAAAGCCATGTCTGAAATCAGGGAAGTCTTACTCCCTTTTTTTTTTTTTTTCTGTCTCCCATTAAAACCCTTACCTGCCTGATCCCCAAACATTACCTTCCGGGAATCATACTTACAATGGGAAGCCATAGTCACATCTGAGGTCACCTGAAATAACTCAGAAAATTCCATGCATAGGAAAAATATCTTTGGTTTAAATACCTAAGATAACTGAATTTCAGAGGAATTAGCATCTTTCCATCTCTGTAATTTAGACGAGAGAGTGAAAGAGTAAGAATTATTCAGCAAGGCATGCGCAGTTTCAAACCTTTGAAGTTAATGATGAAGCATATATGTCAATGTACACAAAAGAAAAGAAGAAAGTCCAAATGGTCACCCTTTTCAAAAATTAATGAGTTCCTTTTTCTAGGCAACTCAAAATTGGTTTCAACATGTTGCCAAGTGAAGCTAATTGAGAATCACAGTAAAACTTTGATTAGTCAGGATACCATGGGTCATCAGAATTGCTGATGAATTAAAGTTTAACTAGAAATTTCTGAGTTTAATGTTCACTGCCAAAAATGCTGTTCAAATAAATGATGCTATTATATTTCTTTATGACTCAGGTCACTGAATATGACTTCAAGTCTCTTGTGAGTAAACAAAAATCTTGCCACATATCCAGATTATCATCATTCCTGCATGTTATCCCACCCACAACTTCTATATTAAACTTATCACTTCCTGATTAAGTCAGGCTTATCCATAATTCTAGGCTGTTATCCATCAGGGATTCCTTGTCTCTAGTCATTGCCACCTAAATATTTCCATTAATCCTTAAACACCAACTTACATAAATCAAATTACTGGCAGCTCTATTCCCTGGACCTCCCACAAGATTTTATTCATGTGGTTGTAAACAGCTGTGTGAACTACCTCTCTACATGGTAGAATTATACAAGTGGAATTATAATTTTAGTGGAATTATCAAGATAACAACACATTTAACCAAAAAACCCACAAGAGCAAGGATGTAGCTCCCATAATTTTGTGTTCACTCCAGTAAGCATGGTACTTGGTCACAAGAGACACTCAAAAAAAATCATTCGATGCATAAATGAAGGAATAAATGAAGAAGAAAGTATATAGTCTTAACATGCATATAGTCTAACGTGATATAAATGCTAGAGCTTCAGCTGACTCCATAGCAACCTTAAAAGTTTATGTAAATACAGTATAGAGAGATATAGATGGTAAAGATGCAGATGTAGATAAATATAGATTAGATATAGATAGAGACATGGATATGAAGATATAAATATAGATACAGATAATTCCAAGTTCATAGTAGTTTTCACATTAAATGACCTAAAATACCAGTTAATTGAAGATTCTTATTAATACAACTTTCACTTAGAATTGAAAACCATTTGCTGGGCATGGCTTATGTGCACATAAGAGCCACATTCTAGTTTCTGGAAAACACTGTGTTTTTAGAGGACCTTGGTCATTTTTGCCTCTCTAGTTTCTATGTCCCCTTCTTTTGATAAAATATCTATTGTCCTTCGGGAACTACTTCTTCTCTGTTCAATATAATTTTAGTGGAAAAATCAATAGGTACCCTGCTCTTGCCTAGTCAAAGAGTAATTCAAGTTTGTCCAATACATGCTTTTCCCCTACAATTTGAAGCAATATCAAGTAAATTAAAGAACTGAAACTAGATAGGATTTCATTGTCCTTCTATGTCCTCCTGAAGTTCATTCTTCAGCTCTGCAAGACGGCCAGAATTTGGCTTCTGTTGCTTGCCATCAAAGAATCCCAACTGTGCTAATGCTGTGAACCCTCCATTTGTGTCCTCCTCCCTCCCCCAGCTCCACTTCCAATAACACCTTGACGCCACTTGTACCATAAGGAAAGAAAGCCCATAGGCAACAGAACCCAGAAGAACACTTGAAGAACACTCTATTAATCCTCCCAAAAACATCTCAACAAAAAAAGAAATTTTTCCAAAGTCACACAGCCAACTGGTGAAGGGACAAAACACAGGACCATGAAGGCATAGTCTAGCTCTCTTTCCAATGTATTCACATACATAGCATCATCCCTCCACATAGGACTCTTAACACTAATATTTATACATCAAAACTTATTAGTACTAAGTCAATAATAAGTAAAGTAGTTGTAAAAATCAATGTGTTTCATACAAAGGGTAATCAGAAGATACAGTGGATGTTTAATTTCTTTTAAAACTTACTGCAATAAAAGACAGATTGGCAAAAGTGATGGGATCAGTGTGTTCAAAGAGGGAAGAGAATTTTGAGTATATTGAGGGAGGATTCCTGGAAATGTGTCTTTTACTGTAATAATTTTTTTGCCTTAAACATTCACCATGTTTTATGATCACTTCTCAAACATTTATGGAAATTTCTGTCAAATAAAAACATTACACTGTGTCCTTATTCACCAAATCTGGCAACTACAGCAGCACTATTAAAACCATTCACAAAAGAAAATTTCCAGAACGCTTCAGAAAGTGGCAAGAATGGTGAGATCAGTATTGGAAGCCAGGGGAAGTTTTTTGAGGGGGAGGATTCAAGGCAAAGTATCTTTTCCCATAATACATTTTTTAATTTAAACATTCACTGTAAACTTAAGTTGCTCATATATGTACATTGTTTAGCTTGCAACTTCCTTAATATTTGCAGATTTTACTATCAATAAGGACATTTTGGTTGTAGGAGGAAATATGAATTAGTCTCCTGCTGCCCAGTTCCCTGACAAGCCTCCACTCTTACGCCAAGATGTTCCTCTTGCCCAGTGACTGTCCATATGGAATGAGCTGGCTTGACCTGTACCCCATTTTCCAAGCACCACTAGATTGAGCCATCCAGTGAACCAATATGCATACAGCTCATAACTTTCTATTTTCCTGAATAATTAACTCAGTCCAGAGGGCTTCTTATATTATTCCAAGAAATCTCGGGAATTTGAAAAGGAAAAGAAAATCTTTGACTATTTGGCTTAATTTCTAGGTTCTAGGTTCTTAGAGAGAGTGAATGAGATACAATGATGTCTTACCAACTCTTACCAACAACATCTACTCTTCAAAAAAATACTGCCTGTTCACACCATGCACTGCTCCAGGCTCATTTATTTCCAGATCACTTGTACTTGCCCTATCCAATATAGCAGTAGGTAACAACATGCAACTATTTGAATTTCAGTTTTAATAACAATTAAACAAAACTAAGAAACCAGTTTCTCAGCTGTACTCATTAAATATCAGTTGTCCAATAATCACAGATAGTCAATAGATGGCATATTAAACAGAGCAGATACAAAGAAGTCCATCACCGTGGAATGTTCTACTGGAAAGTGCTGACTTAAAAGAAAATTTAATCTCCTTACTCAGGTCTGTAAGATTCTGTATATTTCTCACTTCACGATGTATCACTCTCAGTCTTGAACATTGGTTCCAGTCATACTAGCCTTTTATTTAGCTTTAGTACTTGTCATGTTTTTGCTTACCTCATGAGCTTTATATCTGTGGTTTGCCTGGGCTGGAATACTCTGCCATTTCTTATATTTCAGGTCGTAATCCAAAGACTGCATTTCAGAGAGCCTTCACACCACAGCCAATTTTATCTCTCTACTAATATTGCAAAGTTAGTTCTTTGTAACTGTTGAAAATGTGCCTATTTACTTGTTTACTTTTTCCTTTCACCTCACTCACATACACAAGCACATACATACACACAAATGTAAATGCCAAAAGAGGAGAAATCTAGCCTAATTTATACAACTATATCCCCACTGTTTAAAATGATGTCTGGCATAGAAGGGGGTTCAAGAGACTGTTCGTGGAATAAATAGATGAAATATAATGCAAAGACAAGCTGGAGTCCATGGGACAACCCTCTAAAGAGGAAGGTAATACAAATAACCTCACGAGTGCCACTAAAATTGAGCTGAACACTCATTTGGAAAAGAGAGGGGAAGGTGTGCCAAAGATCGGCTTTCTCCACTTTTTTCAGGGTGTTTTACACTTTGGTTACTTTGATTAATTGCATTAAACATCCTTTCCCACAACAATAATGGCATTAATAATAATGGCAATCATAAAAATAATCATGTCTCCTAGTTAGTGCTCAAGCTCCTAAAGAGAGATGATCCACACAACAGCACAGGGTGAGTAAGGAGATCCATGAATTTTGTAAAGGACAGAAACCCCAAAGCACCAGGAGGATGGCTGTCTCCCCTATTATGAACCAAATTAGGCCACAGTCCCCCCAGCCCCGCCTCAAGCACCAGAGGCTGACTAATGCTTCATGGGAAGACCTTTCTCCTATTCAACACCGGGCAGCCAGCCAAGGGAGACAAGAGGGTTCCTGCCTGCCTCTCCAGCCCCGCCGGGCACAGCACCCTCCGTCTTCCTCACAACCACTTTCTCCATCTGTGATCAGAGGTGATCTCAGCTTCCTGGCTACTGTCAAAAGCTTCGGGATTTACTGGCCAGCCCCACAGAGTCGGTGAACTGTGCTGTCCTCACAGCCCTCTCCACGTAGAGTCACAATTTGGAGGGCAAGCAAGGGCAGTAGGCATCATCTTTTACACATTTGTCCCACAGTTCTTATTTTGTCATTCAGGCTTTTGAAAAATTAGTTTATTTGAAGACTGAGCTAAAAGAGAGCCATAAGCAGCGCCAGCTTCCTCCTCTGACCCCAGATGGGTCTCTAGAAACTTCCTGCTTCCCTTCTCTCCCAATTCCCACAGCACTTCCAAACTGTGTTCCTCAATCAGTCGCTCGCTGCTCAGTGTGCTGAGCACCTCATTCACATTCAACCAATATTTTGTGAGTGTCTAGTGTGTAGCAGGCCCTGTTCTAGGCACTAGAGAGAAGCTCCACATTGATATAAACATTTGCTCTTATGGGCTCACATTCTTCCAACCTCACTTTAAAACACACCCCTAAAATAGGAATATTGTGTTATTCTTTTTGCTATTACTATGAAACATTTAAACACTTGGAGAGGAATAAGGAACATTGTAAAGTCCATTTATTCGCCACTCAAATCAATGAACAGAAACAGTCTGACTACAGATCAAACTTCCGTGTAGCCTCTCATCCTGTGTTCCTTCCTCTTCCTCCTCCAAGGTACCCACTATCTGAAATTTGGTCATTGTTGTTCTCCCTCCACACCATTTAATTTTAATGTATTGCCTGAGTCCTAAAAGCTTATTATATATTGTTTTGGATGCTTTATATTTTCAACACATTTTATAAAAGTTACTTTTTTGCACATTATAATTTAATGCATATGGTTGTAATTCATTAATTTCTTTGCCACTTGTAATATAATATTAACACAGAAGAATATCATACTGAAAAGCATACACTTCATAAAGGCGTGCAATGATAAATTTCTTTTTTTTTATTTATTTAAAGAAAGACTAAACAAAACAGAAAACCGGTAGAAATAATACATACTTTCAAAGAAAAAATAAACAGTAAGAAATCACTAGTTGATGATTACATATTGTCCTCTTACAAATAGTTATTCAAGGTACAAAAGTGAAACATACAAAGTGGGGATTCAAACAGTGAAACTGCAAACAGTTCTGTTCTACTATCCAACAAAAACTTAGTAATATGGTTATCAATCCTATACACTTAAACATACATGCAGTTATCCATATCTTCATTTATGTTGGGACTAAACAAACCATAGCAGGCTAAAATCACTCTGAAGCAAGAATAATAGTATTGCTGGATTCACATCGTGCCACTACAGGATCAGTAATGGGTACTGTAGTGTCTCTTTTTCTTCAAAGTATTTGTTCATTTCATCATGTATTATAAGATCGCTTCTCATAAACTGTTTATAGGTTTTATGCATGCATGAGTCTTTTTTGCAATGATAAATTTCTAAACACAATTGCATGATCAGCACCTAAATAAAAAGAATCATTTCTGGAGTCCCAGTAGCTATTGCACGTTTCTTCCCATTTACTGCCCTCTGACTAGTATAATGAGTTTCGTGGAAGCTTCATAGTGGATTAATGGTGCTTTCTAACAGAACAGTGACCAGCAAACTGTGACAAACTCTGTACTGTGCATCAAATCCAGTGAACGACCTGGTATGTAAATAAAGTTTAATGAAACATAGCCTCACTCACTCATTCATGTATCATCTATGGCTGTCTTTGCACTACAACAGTGCACAGTGACTCCGTGGCTCATACAACTAAAATATTTTCTACCGGCCTCTTTACAGAAAAGTTGGCAGACTCCCTTTCCTAAACCTTTCCATAAATGGAATCCCATAGTATGCCCTCCTTTGTGTCTGGATCCTTGCACTCAAAAGTATATTTCCAAGATTTACACATGTAACTGTAGTTGTTTATACTCATTATATTCCACTTCAATACAACGCACTTGATCCACTGAACCACTCATAGATATTTGGGTTATTTCCAACTTGATACTTTACGAACAGTGTTGCTATTAACATTCTTGTAGGTGTCTTTTGGTGTTGATCATTCACCATAACTACAAGATAATCCATTATATAAGTACACCATTGCTTAATGCACTCACCTGAAAATGAATCCTGAAGTCAATGATTCCAAAGTACAATTCCAGTCTGCACAATTCCAGAACTACCTGGAATCTTGGAAACATAATAATGATTAATTCCTACCCCCAGAGACTGTGATGTACTTCATATGGGATATACATCACCAGAGTTTTGAAATTTTTAAAAGGTCTTCAGGTGATTCTAACATGCAATCTTGGAAACCACTGAATTGAATTATTTCTAATTTTTCCAGTACTGCCAACAACTCTGTAAGAATTTCTGTTTGATGCCTCCCTAAGAATACAATTTCTTTAGGTTCCACATCCAGGAAAAGAATCACTGATTCAGAGCACATGAGCATCTTCAGTTTCCTACAAGTTGCCAAATCCATCTCCAGAATATTTCTGTCAGCAGGACCATGCCTTCTTCATTCCTATATCTCCTAGAGATCTTCAAAAGTCCTCCCCCAAAAAAAGTACTTAGTTAACCTCTCCCGATCAGGTACAATCAGGTCAGAATTCAAGAAATAAAGACAGATCTGAGTCTGCCCTAGGTCCAAAGATTTAATAAATGTCCACCCCTGGTAACCTCCCCAAGACCTCTCCCTCTTCTCATTCATCCAATCAAAAAATATTTTTAGCATTTACAGTGGCACCTTGGTTCACAAGTTGATCCTTTCCGCAATTCTGGTCACAAACCAAGTTGAACGAAAATCGAATCAATGGTTAGGTTCAATGTTGATCTTATGAGGAAATTGGATTCAGTTCTGGTCCAATTAGGTTTGTGACCAGAATCCTGCAGAGAACTGAATTTTTCAGCCAAGGCATCACTGTGCTATGTGTCAGGCACTGTGCTAAAAAGGAATGAGCTGCTCATTCTTCTAAGGATGAGGGCAGTGGTGGTGAATCTATGGCACACATGCCACTATGGGCATGCAGGGCCAAGTGTATGAGTTGCTTTTTCCAAACTGAAACCTCAGTACTATATTCAGGTTTAATTGCAGCATTGGCATTTTACAATAAATAAATGCATTTAGGGTGGCACTTTGAGCACTCAGTCTCTAAAAAGTTCATCATCACTGAACCAAGGCTTATCCTAGCTCAATCTAATGCTTAGGAGGAAGTTAATTTTTGTGCTCTGGCTTTCTTATATCCAAATAATGCTAACAATGATGCCCCTGTAGCATTGTTATTAGTATTGCAACACACAGTTGTCACTCATTGTTGCTTCATAAAAGAGGGCATCATATGGTGTTTCAGAGACTAAGACTGGAGGAAGCTTTTCTAGCAGGAAAGATTCAGAAATGAGGAGGCACTAAACCTCTGTTTGCGGGCCAAGGATAGGGCTCCAAAACTGTGGAGCTGGGGAAGTGGAAGTTCCCCAGGTGAGCAAAATTATAGGTGTCAAAAAGCAAGTGTACTCCAGAGAACACATGTGTGCTCAGGTCAGAGCAGTGGTGCACACATAGGGGCTATTGTGCACTCCGGGGGCCACTTGACAAACTTACATGTTACAACTTGGGAAATGCTAATGGTGTCCAGTGGACAGAGCTCAGGGATATTGCTAAATATCCTACAATATACAGGAAGCCTCCAACAAAGGAGAGGTACCGGCTCAAAATGGCAACCGGGTGGGGAGGTCAAGAGCCTGCAGTTTCAATGGTGCAATATGTAGTTGGTAAGAAAAATGTCCCCATCTTTCACCTCTCTTTGTTATTTTTACAAATGAAAGATACTTTTGTCATTCATAAATGTATATATGAGAGGATAAAATGAATGATCCCACCTAAGCACCCACAAGAAGAAATTACCAATGATTGGTTACTTAATGACCTTGACTCCTAAATGTAGCTGCTCATTTATGTGAATTTCTAGTAAGTGTAGCATTGCAATTGAATCTTTTGACAAAGCCTAAGAAGTAAGTGCTTAAATGAAGGGAAAGAAGCCTCAGAGAGCACAAGTAACTTTTCCAAGGTGCACATGGTGAAGAAGGTTCTGTCTCTGTCACATTCTCAAATTCCATTGATCTGCAACTCTGTACTTTAAAAAAACTTGGCAATCTGGTGTATTCTTCCCATCTCAGGCCAGATTGGGTGTCTGTACAACATTACACTTGACCAAGCCACAATGCAACACTTTGAACAAGGTTGTAATGTAAACACATCCTGTCTTAAGTTTGCTAGGGGATGAGCTTTCAAGACAAAAACAGTAACTCAGTGACATTGACATTGCTGGATCAAACCTTTCCTGAAGACCACTATACATTTTATTTTACTTAAACAGCCACTAAGTTCTATTAAGTTAGTTTGTACTTTCATTCATTAAAAAAAAATAGAAATCCCTAAAGTTTAATTGACACACTATCACTCTTCCCATTTATATTATGCCTATGGTGTTCCATAAAATCAATTTGAAATCTTTCTTAGTTGAGAAGTAGATATTTACTGAGTGTTCACTGTGTACCAAGGGCCTGGGTCAGAAAACAGTGGCCACATTCTTTATCCTTCAAGACAGTCTCTGTCTGTGTCTTGGCTCCAAATTCTTTTCAGGCCAGATCTGGCAATGCACTGATTCCTAACATATCCAGGGCAGACCTGGGGCCAGGCCAACTTCTGTAGCAATTTGTTCTAATGAAAACCATGGTTTTGCAGTGTTATTAATCTGCAGGCAGCAGTCCTTTGAAGATCCCTTGCTTGCAAGGACATCTTCATTTAGTTAATTATCAGGCTCCGACTTGAAGAGCTGCCGAAGCCCCTTTGGTGAGGGTTAGAGCAAGGGGATTACATGAGTGATTTTTCTCTCAGCTCTGACATCCTGAACATGTTTAAAAGCTTGTTTTAATGTCTCCTGCCTGAGGTGAATATACCTCATTCTGGGCTACATTTTCTCAGCCTGTCTTTCATATCTTGACTCAAAAGCATCCATCGCTAGACCTCGCGACACCATGGGCCTGGGATCCAGGAAAGGGAGGATTTAAAACCCATTTGGCCATCTTCTTAAACCTCTTTGCACCCCAGTCTCCCCATCTGCAAAATGGGGGAAAACAATAGCTACCTCTCGAAGTTAGTAGGAAGTTTTAATGGTAAGCACACAGAGCATTTACCAAGGCACTTTATACATAATAAAGATTTATTGATGCTAGCTATTATTAGTATTCATTATGCCACATGCTGAACAGTTTCTTTGTCACCTCCCCCTCCCCAATTTTGTCTCTCTCATACTGTGTTATATTCATCTTTTTTGGTGGGCAGGGGTTTACCAGGAATCAAACTCAGGATCTTGCCTGTCTTGGTTATTTTTCTCTCCTTGCTGAGACAAAATATCTGATGCCTAATATGAATCAAGGAAAGATTTATTTATCTTACAGTTTTTTAGAGGCTTCAATGCATACTCAGCTGTCTCCCAGGCAGAATGGTGTGGCTGAGGGGCAGCCATTTATGGTGGTCACAAGCAACAAGAGTGAAAGGGCAGAAGATAAGGGAAGCTTGCCTCCTTCCTACACTTACATGTATGCCAGCTCCCCATCCTGGGAGGACACAGCACACACACTGCCAATTCCAGCACTAGACAACAAACCAACCACAAATACTATATTCAGCTGCCTCCATAACTGCATGAGCTTGGGAGGGTTGTCCAAATACAAGCCATAACATTCCACCCCTAGCCCCACAAAGATTCATGCACATCCTTTATACAAAAGACATTTAGCCCATCTCCAAGAGTTGCCAAAGTCTTAACAGTTTCAGCACTGCTGAAAACTTCAAATCCCACATCTCCTCCAAGATCTAAGGCAAACTCTTAGCTGTAACCTCTTGTACAAATGAAAACCACATTAAACACTTCCAACATTCAATGGCACAAGGTAAACATTCTCATTCCAAAGACTACAAGCAGGGGGATACAAAGGAATGGGACCAAAACAAATCCAAAATCCAGCAAGGAAAACATTAAGTCCTGGAGTTCCCTGCTCAGTAACTGAAATAATCTGGTTGTGAACTCCAAAAGGCTTGAGTGACTCCATCCCCATGGTTCTTACAGGATTTTTAGCTTCCACAGTTTGTCTCTTAGGCCCACTCTGCTCAGTGCTTGCAGCTTTTCTTAGATGATCCATGCTCCTAGCTTTTCCAGACCTCTGAGCTCTCTATTGCACCTTTGGCTTCACTCTCACAGCTTCACCGTTGCCTTCTCAGGGCAACTGTCTGGCCTCCCACGCCCTTTAAAATCAGGGTAGAAGCTGCCTTACTCTCATAACTCAAGCATTCTCTGTGCACCTAAAACCACCACCACTTGGATGCTGATAAGGTCTGCTGCCAGCTGGTGCAGTAGCCAGGGTTTCCTTTCTCTTGGCAGTAGAAGTCAAGGCCTGGATTGCTCAGCACTCTCAATCTGATTGTGAGGAGCTGGTTCTCTGTGTCATCTCCATACTGGAACCTGGCATGGCCACAGCCATTCTGGAACCTTGTGAAGTCTCTGCCACCACTCCAGAACGTGGTGCTCTGTGGCTTCTTTCTCCAATCAGAATCTTCCACTTCTGCAGTTTTGAGGCTGCAAAGGGTGGAGGCCTGCTGCTTCCCTGGATATCTTCTTTATTTCTTTGTTCCCTCTTAGCAATCAAGGTCTCATCTCTGTCTTTGCAGTTCCCAGCTTTACTGGAGCTTTCTTTCTGGACAAACTCACATTTTAAATCACTCTGCTGGGCTCTCTGATCTTGATTTACAACCTAAATCTGGCTAAAAGCCTCCAACAATAGCCATGACACCACCTCAACATTTGACTACCTTGAAATTTCTTCTGCAAGATTAATCAGTTCACCACCCTTAATCTTAGTCTCAGGCAAAGTCTCTAGACACGAGCAAAATGCAGACAAACTTTCTGCAAAGCCATAACCCACCTCAGCTGGAGTCCAACAACCAATGTAGTCTTTCTTCGCAGCAGAAACCTCCTGAGCCCGGCCTTTACTGACAGGTTTTCTACCAGCTTTCTGGTCTCCTGAGTTCCAACCACAATCTCCCATGCAGAACAGCCTAAAGCATTCCAGCACCACTCTTTTAGGCAACATCTCTGAACCTTGCCAAACTCTTCCCATAAGCCACTGAACCACATGCTCAGGTGTAGTCACAGCAATGATCCCCCTCCACTGGTACCAAATTCTGTCTTGGTTACTCTTCTCTCATTGTTGAGACAAAATACCTGATCCAAAGTGAAGGAAAGAAAGGTTTATTTATCTTTCAGTTTTTGAAAGTTTCAGCCCTTACTCAGCCCTTACTCAGCTGGCTCCAAGTTAAGGAGGTGTAATTGAGGGGCAACTTGCTGCAAGCAGCAAGAGTGAAAAGTGCAAAAAAGAGGAAAGCATTCCTCCTTCCCTTCCCATATGGTATGCTGGCTACCCACCTTTGGGTGGATGCAGCACTCACACCACCAATTCCAGTTCTAAACAAAGAACCAATCACAAATGCTAAATTCAGCTGCCCCCATGATTACATGAGGCTTGGAAGGGTCATCCAAACACAAACCATAAAACTGTGCTTGTCAGGCAGGCACAGTGCCACTGAGATATATCCTTGACTTCTTTCATCTTAATGTTAAGGTTATCTATGCCTAAGTCACATTCTCCCTGTCAAACATGGCCCATGATAGCCAAGGCCACGTTGCATACCTTTTTAACTTTGGATGCCCAGCTTTAATTGAAGAAAGCAGTCGAAATCGTAACTTTGATTATACAGCTAACACTGGGTCATGGGAAGCCAACTTCCATGCTCCTCACCTTTTCCATGTATCTTACACATGTACACATTCTATACAACACTCTTCCAGCTAACAATTGAGGAAAGTTGCATTTGGTATTTACAGAACAAGGCTGCTGCTGTCCTTGGATATATCTGACTGCAAAGAAGATAACAACAGGAACTATGATGAGGTACACTGAAAGGGACAGGGGGTGAATCAGAAAGCTGAGGATCCTTCTTGGCAATAGGATTAAAATTTGGCAAAAAGAACTGCATCCCTGCCTTTCTCCTTGAAGAACCCTTGTGGAAGGGTATGCTGGGCCATGAGAACTATTGAGGAGACCTGGTCTAGGAGAAGAGTTTAGACTGGTCCAGTATGGTCAAATGGTCACCAGTTGGTCCCAAAAATATGTACCTAGAAAGAGACATGTAATTCTCCAAATAGAAATTGAGGTACTTTAATGAAGTCCTGGTCAGCTTAGGCTACCACATAAAATATCATTGACTAGATGGCTTGATCAATGGAGGCTGTAGTTTCCAAGGTCAAGGCAAGGGAAAATTCATTCCAATGAGGGTTCTCTTCCTGTCTTGCAGACTGCCATCTTCTCATTGTTCCCAAGATGTGGAGAGAGGTGACACTCTGGTCTCTTTTCCTCTTATTATGAGGATATTTGTCCCCTCATATGACCTCTCCCTCAAGACCTCATCTAACCCTAATTCTCTCCCACCACCCCTCACTCCAGCTATCAACACATTAGAGGTCAGCACTTCCACCTATGAAGTCAGGAGGACACAAACATTCAGACGATAACACAAGAGAACATAGAAAAATCCTTTCCACATGGGGGGACTAAAAAGATTAAAAAAAAAAAAAAGGAAGCTCAAAAAACTCAGAACTGACAGCAGTTTGCAGAGTTTGTATAATCCTGACTCTGGCTCCATAGAAAAGAACTTAAGCCTCTCTGAGCCTCAGTTTCCCCTTTCTGCTTCCTAGGGCTGTTGTCTTGAGGATCCAAGACCTTGTGTGTGAAAGGATAATCGCACAACACCAGGCCATGGAAGGTACTGCCTTCCAATCTAGCTGGAGTGAACAAGGCCAGTCTGGGCAAGACAGGCAGAGCGCCAGTCCAGGAAGGTAACTGCAGCCAGGGCCAGAGGCCTCCATGCTGGGAGCTCTGATTGCTGGTATCACTGCAGGACAGACCACTGATCCCATTTTAATTATTCCTACCAGGGCTGAGGATCTGGCTACTCAGTTCTCAGCCTCGGCCTTGCTGGAAGAATGTGGCTTCCTGACAGAGTGAGGCCAGCCCTGGCCCTTGTGCATTCAGACCTAACAGCCACCCAGGGCAGGGCTGGGCTGAAACTGACTTGTGAGGAGCTGGCAGCTCACAGCAGAGGGTGGTCTGGAAGGGAAGTTCCACAGCCATGCACTCATGCTGTGCTCTCTGGTCCATGGAGGAGTCACTCTCAGCAGGGAGCATGTGCTGGATTCAAAGCATTTGGGAACTCACATGAAGCCACTTTTTCCTTTCTTCCTCCATCTCTATTCCCCTGGAAAATCTCCATCTCAGCCTTTGGGGCTTGATTAGCAGGGCCTCTCATATCTCTTGAGGCCCTGGTCACTCTGCCAGCCTTACACACACATCTTAATGCATCATGCCTCTGAGCCTATGCCCATGTTGTACTCTGATTCTAATGATATCACTTGCTCTTCCCTCAACAACTTTCATCACCACTAAAATTACAGCTGAAGGATCTCCTCCTCCAAAAAGCCCTCTCTGACCACTCCTGTCTCTTTATATGCTTCTTGTTATATGCCAGGAAACACCCTGGTCTTCCTTGTATTAAGTACTTATTAAATGCAAATAAGGAGGCCAGGGATACAGATCAGTGGCACAATGCCTACCTGGTAAGCATAAGGTCATGAGTTTGATTCCTGGTACAAAAAAAGATAAATAAATGCAAATGATAAGAACCATCCCTGGTGCTAATCCTTGAACTCCTGCATCAGTTATTAAGCTAGCACATAGTAACTGCTCAATGCAAGAGGAAATGAGTGTTGGGAGACAACTACAGACAGATCATAAAGACAGAAGAGCATGCAGGTAGTAGGGAAGCTGCACATCAGAAGTGGTGGCTCAGCCTCCACCGTCAAGGCCTGGTTCTGCCCTTCCCCACTCATCCTTCTCCAGTCACTCCCAGAGCACTTCCATTTCCATTTTCATGATCTACCACGTTCAGCCTCTGTATTTTGCATATGGTGTGCTTTGTGTATGCTGTTCTCTCCACAGGGAACCTACTTCCCTCAAAATGCTATCAAATTCCTATACATGTCACAGGGCACAGAAGGCCTCTCCTCCTCTTCTAGGAAGGGAGTGGCTTCATCTTTCAGCATCATTTCCTCTGCTGCTAAGGTACATCCTCCTCTTTCAGGAAGTTTGTGCTGATTTGTTTCTCCCATTTCTTTACACTGCACTTATGTCTGGTGCCTTTCTGCCATCAAGCCCCCGTCATATCACAAAGCAGTTATGTGTGAACGCGTCTGCCTGCCCATGTGGAAGGTGCATTGTGTGAGAATAAAAACTGTTCTCATTCTTCCCCATATCCTAGCCCTGAATATAGTGCCAAGCACCCAACAGGTGCAGCAAATAGCCATCAAATTAATAAATGTGACATCATGCCCTCCACAAGGAGACCCCCAAGGATGACCTTGTACAAATCATCTCACCTTCCTGTATCCCAGTTTCCTTGTCTGCAATATGATGGTGATAGGTTGTTGTGGGAATTAAGTGTTATCATGCAATGTAACACACTCTGTGTTTGCCATTAGTGTCTGTGTATAATAAAGTTAAATGATATGACTCTCCAACTGGGGGCAACTCCTTAACAATTGTTTAAAGTAAGACATTGATGAATTACTGTTATTAAGACAATGGTGTTGATAGAGTGTAATGTATGATCCTATTACTTGGGGCTGTTTGCTCAATAAATGATTAAAATATCAACGTCAGACTAAGAAACACTTAAAAGGAGAGTTGAAGGTAAACATGCACGTGCCCTCAGTGATCAGTAGCTTGAATCTCATTGTCCTTGTCCTACTTGTTTTATTCAGGTTTTGAATAATAATCCATCAGTGTGGTTCAGATCAGACAATGAAACTAGACATACACTCAAAAAGTCTGGTTCCCCAACGTGTGCTCATCCTGCTTGTCCTCAGCACAGACTACAGCTATTTAGTACTCTTTTTTATCCTCCAGGGGTCCTTTATGCAAAAATCCTCAAGTTCAAATATAACTGCTGTGGTTCCAGTGTGTTCCATGAAAGCTCATGTGTTGGAAGCTTAATGCCTGATATGGAAGCGTTAGGAGATGGGGCCGGCAGGAGGCACGGAGTGAAGGTAGTGGAGTCCTCAGGAAGGGACTGACATCTTGCTTTGAGGAACAGGCGAGGGAGGAATCACAGGGCTTCTGCCTCCTTCTCTACGTCTCATCTCCTCAGTATTATGAGGTTCCAGGAGGTCCTCACCAGATACAGCTGCCTGAACTTGGAATTCTCAAGTCTCTAGGAACGTGAATCAAAATAAACTTCTTTGCCTTATAAATGACCCACTCTTGGGAATTCTATTATAGCAACAGAAAGCAGACTAAGTCAACAGTCTTATCCCATTTCTCACTGACTCTGTTCTGCTCTTCAGCATGATATTCTGGAGCTCTTCCTCGTCGGGATACAGAGCATGGTATTGTGAGGACACGCCATGGCTTACTTAAACCCTCCCTATTGATGGAGCGGCCCACACTTCTGGCCTCTAGTGATGTTTCAAAAAAGGAAACCCTGCCTGTAATTTTCCCATTCCAACCCCTTCTAATTCCAAAACTCTTAGGAAAAACAGGACTCTCTCAAATGGCCTTGGCCTTGAACATGACTGTTCTCATCCTCATATCCCCACTTCCACCTCTGCCTCACTTGCACTGGCCTCCTGTCTAAGCTCCAGAGCAGCCTCTAGTCACTTCACACCTCAGCTCCCACACACAGGCACACTGTGCAGCACCCTCTGCCCCTGCCCCTTCCAACCTTCGCTGGCTTTTCCTTCTAATCCCTAGACCTCAGCTCAAGCAGCAGCCTCTCTGCAAAGTTTCCCCTAACCCCAAGAAAACGCCTCCTTCCTCTGCTTTCCTGTCACCCATGCTCCACTCCACATGTTAGAAATGTAATTATACATGCAAATGTGCTCTCTAGTGTCTGGCCCCACCCCACAAGGTGACTCAAACCTCTGTTTGAGCAGGAAGAATATTCCCCTTAATTCATTAGTCACCTCCCAATACCTACCTGCTCAGTACTTGGTACAAATGTTTGTGGAAGTAAAGAAAGAGAAAGGCAAAAAGGAGAGAGGGGAAAAAGGAATAAAAATAAAGGAAGGGAAAAGAATGAAAGAAGAAGGAGAAGAAAGAGAGGAAGAAAGGGAAAGAAGAAAGCTAGGAAAGGAAGAGAAAGGGAAGAAACAGATGTATTAGCCAACGCCCTGTCCTTGGCACTATGTTACAACTCTGATGATAGAGGGAAAGAGAATAATATATGGGAGGGGGCTTGCAGACTAACTGAAGACAATTCATTTGCATAAGAAAATACAACTAGAGTTCAAAGCTACACAGGACCAGAGGCAAATGTCAAACGAGCATGCCAGACAAATAAATACATAAGGTTTGTGAGGCCTGTTTTGACCTATTTATAATGCCTTCTTCAAAGGTTCCATAAATATGTAGTCTCAAATACTATATAATTAGAAACCATAAATCCTGTTCTTGAAGGGAACCTTTGCATCTTAACAGTTAATTTTAAATGTAAACTATCTTCATGGGGTGGATTTTTAATCTTAAATAGCACTTTAATTCAAAATAAACACCATTTTTTTTCTTCCCACAAATTTGTATTGTGCACTTTGGGATGTGCTTGGCAGGGGCAGGGGTGGCGTAAAGAGGTACAGGAGTGGAGAGTCAGGGGATCTGGGGTCCTCGTGGCTGTGCCACTGACTCACAGGGTCACCTGAAGCAACATCAGTGTGATTGACATTGTCTTGGTTCTCCACGATAGAGCTTAAAGAAAGGATGAATCAGGGATGTTCCGGCTCTCTCTGTCCCTCCCAATAGAAGAGATGCTGCCTCCTAAAAGTCTGTATCCCATTTGCACTCCAGCTTCCTTGCGTTTCCTCTCCTCCTCAATAGAGGGCTCCAGAAGGGCTGAGGCTGTGGTTGCATGGGAGATGCAAATCCACATCCCTTCCCAACCTTCCTTCTGTGGCTGGGGTCCCCCAGAGGGAGAACCTAGTAAATGTTTTCTCCATGAGTGAAGGGAATGAGTGCATGACTGAACTAATGATTCTGGCCCAGAGAAACTGCCCCGCTCAGAAAGGTCTTGCAGAATGGAACTTTGCTTAACCTCTCAGGTCTTCTACTCTATTGCTTGCAAGTTCCTTATTAACTCAATAAAATATATATAAAGTACCTATTATGAACCAGGCATTAGGAAATCCAGAACTGGGGAAAAAAAGTCCAAATAAGTTTTTAATGCATAAATTAGATCACATTATTCTCCTACATAAAAATTCTTTAATGGCTTCCAATTGCAGTAAGAGTCAAAATCCTTACCAGGGCCTTTAAGGTCTTGTCCATGGTTTCCCTTCTGATATCATCTGGTACTATTACATGTCATAAGCCCTTGTGCCCAGCCACACTGGCTCAGCTCAAATCAGCCAAACCTCAGGGTCAACATTCCCAGAAAAAAGAAAAGTAGTTGGCCCACAGATTGTGTACCGAGATTGAACCAACCTCCAATTAAAACTACATGGAAGACTATCAGCCTAGCCCAGCCTGTTTAGCTGCCGCGCCTGGACATAGGTCTGCAGAGGAGGAGCTGGGCAGATCTGGGGTGCCCTCACCGGCCTCTCTGCGTGTCTGGAGGACTCTGGATATCTCTGCAACCAGGGAGGGTCCACAGGTTCCTGAAGCACTACGGCCTGTGGTGAGTACCCTAACCCGGCTGCGATTGAAGAACTGTGGAGCTTCCAAGGGGCAGGTGGGCGCACAGTGTCCCTGAGGCCCAGCTTGTCTGGAACTGCAGAGTTCTGAGCAGGCAGAGGAGAGCCACTAGTTCTGTAGGCCCAAAGGCTTGGGGTAGCGTGGTGCCAGAGTCTCAGTAGCTCCAAACATAGAAGGGGATTTTCAACAGATCCTGAGGAAGCTTTCAAATAACACTTGAAACACAGAAATATAGGAAAATGACAAAACGAAAGACTAAATTACAACCTCAAACCTCCAGCCCATCTCAAGAAACCCTAGGAGCGATGTATATAGAAGAAAATATATCCCATCCACCTCATATATCGGACACAATAGCCACTGAAATTGACAAGCAACTCCAGGAAGCTTTAAAGAAATTCAAACTCGAAATAATCTCCCAGATAAAAGAAGAAATGATAAAAGAAATGAAAGAGATTCTAAATATATCTAAAGAAAACACAGATAAAAAATTGGAGGAACTAAACAAAAAGATAGAATCCCTAGACGAGCAATATAAGAAACAAACAGAATACATAATGCAGATGCACAGAGATATACAGGAAATAAAAAACTCCACTGAAAGTTGTAAAAACCGCCTTAATGAAAGTGAAGATAGAATTTCAGACCTTGAAGACAGGATTGCAGCTAGTGAACAGGAAAGGAAAGATCTTTTGAAAATAACAAGGAATCAGGAAACAACAATTCAACAACTGCAGGACGATGCAAAGAAGAATAACATAAGAATGATAGGGATTAATGAAAGAGAGGGAGACAACATGAAGGATGTCAGGAGGATATTTAGAGAAGTAATAGCTGAAAATTTCCCAAGCATGAGATCAGAAACTGACATCAGAATCAGTGAAGCATATAGAACTCCAAACAGTCATAACCAAAATAAAACTACACCCAGACATATAATAATCACCATCCCAGAAATCCAACACAAGAATAGATTATTAAAAGCTGTCAGAGAGAAAAGACAGATCACTTATAAAGGAAAACCTATCAGAATCACAGCAGACTTCTCAGCACAAACAATAAAGTCAAGAAGAGCATGGAGTGAAGTATTCCAGATCCTAAAGCAAAACGATTTCCAACCGAGACTGATATATCCTGCAAAACTATCATTCAAAATAGATGGTGCAATACGATACTTCCATGACAAAGAACAGCTGAAGAACTTCATGAACACCAAACCAATCCTGCAAAAAATATTGAAAGACAGTTTAGATACACAAAGGAAAAAACCACTAAGCAAAGCAAATAATTAAACAGAACCGAAAGATAAAGATGCAACAGCAGAGAGATAACATTCCTACAATTAACCAGCATTTAACAGTAATAACCATTAATGTAAATGGTCTCAATGCACCAATTAAAAGAAACAGACTAGCAGAATGGATCAAGAAACAAAATCCAACCATATGCTGTTTACAGGAAACCCATCTAACCCAGAAGGATACTCACAGACTGAAAGTCAAAGGATGGAAAACAATTCTCCATGCAGCAGGAATCCAAAAAAAGGCAGGAGTAGCCATTCTGTTTGCAGACAACGTGAACTTTAAACCAACAATGACCATAAAGGACAAAGAAGGTCACTACATACTCGTAAGGGGAAAACTCCAAGAGGAAGAGATAACTATCTTAAATATATATGCACCAAACTCCAGAGCACCCAGTTATATAAAACAATTATTAACAGAAATGAAAACTCAAATTATCAGTAACACAATTGTAACAGGAGACCTTAATACACCACTGACACCAAGGGACAGATCAACCAGACAGAAAATGAGCAAAGAAATAACAGAACTGAATCACACCTGTGAACAAATGGGTTTGATAGACATATACAGAATGTTCCACCCAACAACATCAGAATACACATTCTTCTCAGCAGTACATGGATCATTTTCTAAAATAGACCATATATTAGCTCACAGAACATATTTAAGCAAATGCAAAAAAGTTGAAATCATCCCTTGCATATTATCAGATCATAGCGCTCTGAAATTAGAAATTAATGACAAAAGATACTGCAAAAATTCCACAAACACATGGAAACTAAATAACACACTCTTGAGTAATCAGTGGGTCACAGAAGAAATTAAAGAAGAAATTAAACAATACCTAAAAGAAAATGAAAATGCAGATACAACTTACCGGAATCTGTGGGATGCAATGAAAGCCGTTCTGAGAGGAAAATTTATTGCACTGAGTTCCCACATCAGGAAAACAGAACGAATACAAATAAATAACTTGATGCTACACCTCAAACAGCTAGAAAAAGAAGAGCAAGTCAAGCCCAAAGCCAAAAGAAGAGAGGAAATTATAAAAATCAGAGCAGAAATCAATGCAATAGAGACTAAGAAAACAATCCAAAGAATCAACGAATCAAAGAGTTGGTTCTTTGAAAGAATAAATAAAATTGATAAGCCCCTAGCCAACCTTATTAAAAAAAGGGAAGAAAAAGCTCAAATTCATGCAATAAGAAATGAAAAAGGAGAAATCACTACAGACCCAATAGAAATACAGAGGATCATCAACACCTATTTCGAAAACCTCTACTCTCAAAAGTTTGATAACACAGAAGAAATAGACAGATTCTTAGAAGCATATGAAGTACCAAAGCTAGATCAAGAGGATATAAAACTGTTGAATAACCCAATCTCTGCTAATGAACTTGAAAATGTAATTAAGGCCTTACCCACCAAGAAAAGCCCAGGCCCAGATGGATTCACTGCAGAATTCTACAAGAAATATAAAGAAGACCTAATGCCGACACTCCTCAAACTATTCAATGAAATTGAAAGGGAAGCAATCCTTCCTAAGTCATTCCTGGAAGCAAACATTACTCTAGTACCAAAACCTGAGAAAGACCCAACTATAAAAGAGAACTATAGACCGATCTCCCTAATGAACACAGATGCAAAAATCCTCAATAAAATATTGGCAAATAGGATCCAGCAAATCATCAAGAAGATTATACACCATGACCAAGTGGGGTTCATCCCAGGAATGCAAGGATGGTTCAACATACGCAAATCAATAAATGTAATCCACCATATCAATAAAGCCAAAAATAAGAATCACATGATCATTTCTATAGATGCAGAAAAAGCCTTCGATAAGGTCCAACACTTATTCATGATAAGAACTTTACAGAAAATTGGAATAAATGGTCTTTACCTCAATATAATAAAGGCCATATATGACAAACCAACAGCCAGCATCATACTAAATGGCCAAAAATTGAAAGCCTTTACTTTAAAATCGGGCACAAGACAAGGATGTCCTTTATCACCACTCCTATTTAATATAGTACTGGAAGTACTAGCCAGAGCAATTAGGCAAGAAAGAGAAATAAAAGGGGTAAAGATAGGAAAAGAAGAAGTTAAATTATCATTGTTTGCAGATGACATGATACTCTACATAGAAGACCCCCTAAACTCCATTGAAATACTCTTAGATACAATAAATAAATTCAGTAATGTGGCTGGATACAAAATCAATACTCAGAAATCAATAGCATTCCTATACACGAACAACAAAATTACAGAGAGGGAAATAAGAGAAACTGGACTATTCACATTAGCAAGCAAAAAAATGAAATATTTAGGAATTACTCTTACGAAAGAAGTGAAAGACTTATACAGTGAAAATTATAATACACTGAAAAAGGAAATTGAAGATGATCTCAGAAAATGGAAAGACATCCCTTGCTCATGGATAGGAAGAACAAACATTGTGAAGATGGCCATTCTCCCAAAACTGTTATACAGATTCAATGCAATCCCAATAGAAATTCCATCAACATACCTTATAGATCTAGAGAAATCACTCCTAAATTTCATCTGGAACCAGAAGAGACCCAGAATCGCAAAGGCAATTCTAAGCAGCAAAGACAAAGCAGGAGGCATCACAATCCCTGACTTGAAGTTATACTACAAAGCAACAGTAGTAAAATCAACATGGTATTGGAATCAAAACAGAGCCGAAGATCAGTGGAATAGATTAGAAGATACAACCACAACTACGAACACACTCAACCACCTTATCTTTGATAAAGGAGCCAAGCAGGTTCACTGGAAGAATGACAGTCTCTTTAATAAATGGTGCTGGAAAAACTGGCTCTCCATTTGCCGAAAACTAAAGCTAGACCCATGTCTATCACCATGTACTAAATTAAAATCTAAATGGGTCAAAGATCTGAATATTAAAACAGAAACACTAAATCTATTGGAAGACAAATTAGGTAGAAACCTTGGAGACATAGGAGTAGGTAAAGAATTCATGAACAGGACTCAAACTGCACGGGAAATACTTCCCAGAATCAATAACTGGGACCACTTCTTATTAAAAAATTTCTGCATGTCAAAAGAAATCTGCAGCATAGTGAAAAGAAAACCCACAAACTGGGAAAAGATTTTAGTGAACTCTCTCTCAGACAAGGGCCTCTTGTCTAAAACATATAAAGAATTAAAGAAACTCAGACCTCCAAAATTCAAAGATCCAATCCAAAAATGGGCATCTGAGATGAATACCCAATTCTCAGATGAAGAAATGCAAATGGCAAATAAATACATGAAAAAATGCTCATCATCATTGGTCATTAGAGAAATGCAAATTAAAACCACACTGAGATACCATCTCACTCCTGAAAGAATGGCCAGGATCAAGAAAACCGACAACAAATGCTGGAGAGGCTGTGGGGAAAAGGGAACTCTCCTGCACTGCTGGTGGGAGTGTAGACTGGTACAGCCTTTGTGGAGATCTGTCTGGAGATTTCTCAAAAAGTTGGGACTGGAAGTCCCATTTATTCCAGCTATTCCACTTCTAGGCATATTCCCAGAAGAACTGAAAGCATCACACTACAGTGATATATGTGCACCTATGTTTATAGCAGCACAATTTGTAATCGCCAGATCATGGAAACAACCCAAGTGTCCATCAACTGAGGAATGGATAAAAAAGTTGTGGTATTTCTATACAATGGAGTATTATTCAGCTATAAAGAAGGATCACATTGAGATATTTATCAATAAATGGGCGCAGCTTGAGACCATACTCATAAGTGAAATAAATCAATCTCGCATGTGTGAATACCGAATAGTTTCCCTAATGTAAGTAATGATTCAAATATATAAAAATATGTGGTAATCATGATTCCCCATTAGGTGGCCTTGGAGCCTTATAAAGTTTTCACTCATTAATTAGAAAGGCTTTATTCTGGGCTTCTTGATTTGAAAATATTTGAAGCTAGAGTATATGAAGTTTTATCCAAATATTTCAAGGAAAAAGACACTATGGTAACTACTATTAAGTCAGGTTATATGGTGGTGAAGTACTAGGTTGTTGAAACAGTCATGCTGTGACCTCTATTGTTATATTGTTATGTCCTGTTTTATCTCAATCTCCCCCTTATTGTTTTAAAAAAATTAGTCATTTCTTATGTTTGTCTTAATTAAAGAAAAAATTCAAATAATTAGGATATATAAATAATAACTCTTTTTGATTTCCTATTAACTTGTTTTGAAGTCCTGTAGTACTCCCACGATCTTGTTTTGACTGATTAGACTCTGTTCCATTCTATATGGTAGTATCAAGTTTGAAGACATAGGCAACTACTTTGAAGACAATAAGATTCACTAAGATACCCATTCTGGTTTGACTATTGTCTTCTTTGGAAGTCCTGTAATGTTTACAATGCCTAAGTTGTATTGGTCTTGTTCTCTACTGTTTTGTCCAACTTTATAATATCTAATGAGATAGACAATTCTTTTTAAGGAAACAAGGGACAACGTTGATAACCATAGTTGATAAACTTGTACTGTGTTCTACACCATGTGCTATGTCTATCCTTGGTATTGACTGACAGCTTTGTTTTGCCATATTTGACTGTATTCTCCCCCCCCCTCCCCAAAAGTAATAAGCACTAAGGAGTAATGAAATCCAAAGTGTGTGAATTTTGTTGTAAAAAAGAGAGGGGAAGAAAAAAAAAACAGAGCTCTAACGGATATAACAGCAAGTGTGTTTAGGGGTGTTAAATAGCTGACTGTATCAATGTTTGTGGATCATTGAACACAGCTGTTTGCAGTCTACCTGTTTGAATGTCCACCTTGTATTCTTTGATGCTGTGATTTGAGGAACTATTTTCAAGATGATAATATGTAATATACTAACAGGTGATTTCTTACTGTTATGTTTTTTTTTTTTGTTTGTTTGTTTGCTTTGTTTTTGTTTTGTTTTGTTTTGTTTTGTTTTGTAGTTCTGTATTACGTGTATCCTTACACCGCTTTGGTTTGTTTTGTGTTTTTCTCTTTTTCCTCTTAAATAAAAAAAAAAAATAAAAAAAAAAAAAAAAAAAAAAAAAAAAAAAAAAAAACTACATGGAAAAATAACAGTCCATACTGAACATAACAGAGTTTATCTTGTCATTACTCCCTAAACAATATAGTAGAACAGCTATTTATATGCCATTTCCATTATATTGAGTATTATCTAGAGATGATTTAAAGTGTGTGGCAGGAGCTTCCTGCAAGCAGCCAACAGGGGCAGAGAAAACTAGCAGATCTGCCTCTACCTGCCAGCTGCCACCAACAAAAGGCTTGCTTTCTGTGAGCAGCCAGCAGGAGCAGGGACGTGCAGCCAGGTAAGTCTTGTGCACCTCTGAGCCACCATTGAAGGCCCTTGCTTCCTTTAGGCAGCCATCACCCATGGGAAAATCAGACAAACACACCCCTGTGTGCCTGCCACCATCGCAGAAGTCCCAGTGTAGACATGCAGGCTGAGAGAAATAGCCGCACTACTATGCACCTTGGCCATCAGGGAAGCCCCAATGTAGTTGCACAGGTCTGGAGAAGCCCATCCTATGCCCTGCTACCTTCTTGTAAGCCAGGGGTCAGAGGAACACAGGTGCTTCGCCCATTCCCCTACACTGGGGGCAGGGGAGGAGGGCTGCCATTGTGGGAAGTGCCTGGGGCCTCACAACCAGCTTGTTGGGAGGAACCCAGGAGAATGTCAAGACAAAGGAGCAAAAGGCAGAACAAGTCTGGGAGATATAGTCATGGAAGAAAACGAAAGTCACATACCTAAAATCTCTGAAATAATAGCAACTGAAGTGAAACTTTATGAGACTGTAAAAGTAATCAAATCAGAAATAATGTCTCACGAAATCACAAGCATAATAAAAGAATTGCTCAGCGTATCTAAAGATGACATAGATTTTAAAAAAGCACAGGAAAATGATGGAAACCTTGAATAAACAATATAAAAAGGAATTACAATGCATGAAACGATTCAAAGAGATCCAGGAAATTAAAAAATCAATCGAAAGCTGGAAAAACCACTTGAAAGAGACTGAAGATAGATTGCAGCTAGTGATCATTAAAAGAAAGATCTCTTAAAAATAAGGAACCAGGAAATAAGAATTAAATGGCTGCAAGATGATGCAAAGAAAATAATTTAAGAGTAATAGGTATCAACGAAGAAGCAGGAGTCAATACAAATGAAATTAAAAGGCTATTTACAGAAGTAGTAGCCAAAAACTTCCCAAACATGGGAAAAGGATCTGCCATACAGATAGGTGAGGCATATAGAACTCCAACTAGCCATCACCGAAGTAAATCTATACCTTGACATATAATAATCAAGACCCCAGAAATTTGGCACAAGAACAAAATATTAGAAGTTATTAGAGAAAATAAACAGATCACCTGCAAAGGAAAATCAATCAGACTTATGGCAGGCAAAAGAGCTTTTATAAGCAGTGATGGTGAACCTATGGCAAGCATGCTGCAGCCAACTGTTTGTTATCATTGAAAGCTCTAAAAGGTTTGCCATCAGTGATATATATCATGACTTCATTTTGTAATAAGCTAGAAAAGAGGAGGAGTACTCTCCAAGATGTTAGCACTACTGCAGTTATCTCCAGGAGAGACAATTAAAGGTTAATTTTGATTCCTTCTTTTGGCTTATCTAAGCATTCTAAATTTATAGTGACTAAATGCAATGCGTGTATATATGTATAAATATCATATGTATACATATTTACATATATGTGATATATACTATATATCATATGTGCATATATGTATACACATATGATATATATGTATGCCTATCTCTATATATCTTTGGTAATATGAAGTCATACAGAATAACATTTTTTTGCCTATAGCAAATAAACCATAATAGCATGAGGAAAGGTGAACTCAGGGTCTTTGGGCCTGGAGTTAGTCCCTAAGAATGCAATCCTTCATTCCGCACCCAACAGGAGATACACATTCATTCAAAGCCCAGAAGAGCCGGTTGTTGTATGAGGTATGAGGAGCACCACAGCCTGGAGAGAAGGCATCTGAAGGCTGGATGCCACTTGGCCAGTCCTGACATGTCCTCTGGCCACAGCTCTTTGTCTGGGAAAGTGGGGGCACTCTCATAAGAAATACAAATAGTGATACAAAAGGCTCAGAAGGCAGCTCTGGAAGCCTTCAGGGAGAAATCAGTGGAAACACCAGGGCTAGGAAAAATGCAGCAGCCCTTCCCCACAGCTTCAGTTTTCTCCAGATAACATTGTTCCAGCATATTGCGAGAATACCTAACACACAGTAGAGGCTCAATAAATGTTTTCATGCATTCTCCATCTTCTGGGTGTAGAATAAGGCATGTACATCTGAAAAGATGAGTCACAACAGGGTAACATTTAATACTGTGGCCTCTGCAGTGAGGATCCCCAGGATTAATGCCCATGTGATGCAGTATGCTATTTAGTTGCCATGACTCTCAGTTTCTTCATCTGTAAAATGGAATTAATAGAGTCATCTATTTCTGAGAATGTCTTTAGGATTAAATGGGATAAAAAAATATGAAATGTTCAGCATAGAATCTATTTCATGGCTAATATATACCTAAAACGAATTAGCCACTATTACAATTCATTAAAACAGATAAGAATAAATGAGAAAGTTCTATTTCTACTCAGATGATGGGAAGGGTATCATGACAAGCTAAGAAGATAACCTGATTGCCATCAAACCACTTCGTCTTCCACACATGTGCGCTGTGAGGGCAAGTAAGCACACACACTGCTCTCCAACATTCTCCCAAAGCAAAACTCCGTACACATCACCCCCTTCTTTAGAATCATGCAGTGGCTCCCCATTGCCCCTGGGATAAAATCCAAGTACCTTATGCTCTTGTTTCTTTATGGTCCCTGCACACACATTCTGTCTTGTGTGTGCAACCTGCGCCATCTTTAAATGCTTATACCTCCCTGAGCACACACACCGTGTCTCTGAACCTTCTCAGAGAGAGACTGTTCTGCCTGCTACACCCTCTTTGAGGCGCTCCTTTCCCACTGTCTACATTTTGGGCCAGCACTATCTTGCAAACCTTTCCTTCTAATCTGAAATCATTGGTCACTACTGAATGGTTTTTCATATTTGTTCTCCCATTATTCCAGGCTGAGACAAATCTTTTATAACACTCCTCAGCAATCCTGAGCCTTAAAGCTACCTCAGTCCCTAGAAAAAGAGGAATATGTCTTAGTTATGTCTTCTTAAACCTCATAAGGTCCTCTGTGAGTGACAAAAATAATCCAATAATTCAAATATTCAGGGCTGGGGATTTAGCTCAGTGGCATAAGCACCTGCCTGGCAAGAGCGAGGTCATGAGCTCGATCCCCGGTACCAAAAAAAAAAAAAAAATCAGTAAATCAGTGTCTACACACTTCCTGTTAGTTAAGTGCACTTACCTCCTGAAGTGTAATTTTACCTCCTAGTTTATATATTCATTATTAGTCTTCTCCATTAGCATATAATTCAGGGACTGTGCCTGACTTAGATACATTGCCTAAAACAGTCCCCCCACATACTAAGTGTTTAATAATCATCGAGAAAGGAAAGCGGAAAAGGAAGAAGGAAAATGTTGATTCTGACTTGAAGGAACAGAAGGATTTTGATAGAATGCTGAAGATGGAAACTATTCCAGCATACCAGGAAAGATCACTTTTCATCATCTGAAGGACTCTGATGGGCTCTCAGCATTTACCAGGAGGGACAGTGCCACAGGGCTGCCAGGGGAGATGTACAGACCCAGCAGAGAGATTCACATCCAGCCTAAACAAGCCACAGAACACTCTCTGGAGACCAAAGAATCATTTCAATGGAGTGATTCCACCTTGAGAAAGCACGAGCTGCATAGCTGCAGTTTCTCCAGGATTTTATATTAATTATTTCCTGGCCTAAGGCACTCTATGCTAATTGCTCTCAATTGAAATGCTCTAAGTTTATGTTTGTGTTAGCAAAAGCTGGGGGGAATTGTCTTTTTTTAAGATACTAAGTTCCCCCAAGACATTGTGCCTACTTTTCAGAGCAGACCAGTTGCACAGATACCTTCTGAATACCAAGAAGCATCTTCAAATGTCATATTGACATGCATATGTTCTTTTCCTCCACTTTTGAGAGGGATGTAAATGTTTGGGTTTGTTTTCCCTCCTGCTGTATGTTTTCCATTTTAGCCTCTGTTGCAGGAGATTTTCCTAGTCCAAGCTCCCTAATGTGAAGTTTCCCCTACAATGCTTTCCAAAGTATGCAGGGGTCAATGGTTCATAAAAGTAGGAGAAAAACTCACTGGAAAAAAGATTCTGCTCTAACCACAAAGCTATGAGTTGAGAAGTATTATCTGAATTTTAAAGGTAACAAAACTATAACAGATGGGTTTATAAGCCATAAAATAACATATTGTGGAGTTATTTTAAATTATACTTACAAAACTATGTAATAATAATTAAGTTCTTATGGTATAATGCTCACTGGGAAAAAATAAAGTATCTGTGTAAGTGTTTACCCAAAGATGAACACTGAAGAAAATCCTAAAAGGATAATGTTAGGGTCAGAATGGTATGACCCTCAAATTCAGATGTTGAAACCCTAACCTCCAAAGCAATGATACTAAGAAGTGGGGCTTCTGAGCGTGATTAGATCATGAAGGTGAAGTACTGATGAATGGCAGTTGTGTCCTTAAAAAAGAGACTCGAGGGAGTTTGGTTGCCCCTTCCACCTTATGAGGATACATTGAGAAGGCACCATCTATGAGAACGCCAGGGCCTCACCAGACACCAATGAGGTGTGAGGAGCACCGCAGCCTGGAGAGAAGGCATCTGAAGGTTGGATGCCACTTGGCCAGTCCTGACATGTCCTCTGGTGACAGCTCTGAGAAAGTGGGGGCACTCTCATAAGAAAAAATACAAATAGTGATACAAAAAGCTCAGAAGGCAGCTCAGGAAGCCTTCAGGGAGAAATCAGTGTGCTGGCACTTGATCTTGGACTTCACAGCCTCTAGACCTGTAACCAATACATTTCTGTTTTTATAAGCCAACTAATCATGGCATTTTGTTATAGCAGCCTAAACAAACTAAGACTAATAATCTACATTGTTATCAATAACTTACTTTAGATAGTTAAAATTGATGGTTGTTGAAGTCTCTCCTACTTTGCATCATTTTGTATTTTGCAGTTTTTCCAAGGTGAGAAAGGGCTGTGTTACTAACAAAAATGGCTCCCCTTGGACACAATCTCATACAATAAAGAGCTCAGTTTAGTTTGTAAATAGTCAGACCAGGGTTCTAATCCCAGCTACACCAATTTGAAGTGTTATGACCTGGGGAAAATAAGTGAGACAGTGTGATATATCTCATAGGGTTGATTACAAGAGAAGTTGTGTTTGAAGTGTTTAGTGCATTGCCTGGTACATTATAGGTTCTCATAAGTGGGAGATCAATAAATAGAGACAGCCGGGGATGTAGCTCAGTGGCATAAGTGCCTGCCTTGCAAGCGCATGGTCATAAGTTTGATCCCCGGTACAAAATAAATAAATACTGCCTGGCCTCAAGAGCAGGATCGTTACCCTAGTCTACACCTCTTCAAATGCAATCCAGATTCCCATCTCAATCTTCTGAGCAGCAGAACCCACAATTGGCAATTTTGAATCAAGGAACAGTTCCTCCTCAGGGGGGATCACTCTTGCTCCCATCCTTGCACAATTACACCACTCAACTTTCATTCCTCAAGGGAACCAGGCCTCCACTGCACAGCTGTACACTAATAGCTTTGAGGAGCAGGGAGTTCTTTCCTTCATGTGATTAATGAGACTTAAATTGTCCCAGTGATAGATGAGTTATCCTAAAGGCATTGAATATGTAAAACTGAATTCTTCTTTGACAAAAATAGTCTATGGATTTCAGGAGCTGCCACCCCAAAGTCCCTGTTAGCTAGCACGTGATCTCTGCCCATGCTGAATGAATTCTTGCTTAGCCTTTACCAGCACTGAGGATTGAGATACCCTTTTCTCCTTTTGCTGTTCCTAGGGAGCCAGAATGTGTGCTTAACATCTTTATCTTAAATGACCAGACTTGTTTATAGCTGCTCCAAATAATTATGTTTGGATGCATTTACATTTAGCACACCCTAGATCGTGCACTCTTCTGCTTAAGAGTTTCAAAATGCAGTTCTTTCCTAGAAATGAGCCTTAAGTGTATTTCTTCACTTAAGCAAGCTACTGTCCCAAATACCCACACAGTCTTTAGGGAGAAGTTTCTTTAGCATGTCAGACTCCCTTGGTGCTTACAAGTTATGCCTTCCAGGGATCCTTGATGCCCCTATACCTGCATTCACCTGCTAGTCCTTGAGAGTCTTCCTGGTTCCTCACCTCTCTCCTAACCCTCACCATTTCTTCAAGTCCATGAGGAAAGGTAGCCTCCACTCCAAAATCACTTCAGATTACGGTAATCCCGTCTCTTCTCTGATCCCCTAGACTGGATAATGGAAAAGTATTTCATAAAAGGCCAGACAGTAAATATTTTAATCTTAGAAGGTCATACATCTCTATCCCAACTAGTCAACTCTATTGCTGTAGCACAGACAGAGACGTGTAACTGAATGAATGTGGCTATTTACAAAAACAGAAGCAAGCAAGAATTGTTCTACGAGTTGTCATTTCCTGACTGTTGCCTTCAAACACCTGTAGTGTCTGCTGTTAAATGCCCTACTCAGATCTCCTTTACCCGACCCTGAGAAGGCTGCTACTTCTCAGCCTTGGCTATCGGCTCTCTCCTAGAAAATTAACTTTACCCCAACCCAGATAGACATTCTTTTTACATGACTTGATCATTTTTTAGTACTTTGCAATACATTTTTCAACTCAATACTCACTCTTGGCTTACTTTTTATTTTACTAGACAAAGAACTCCAAGAAGAAATGAAGCTGGTTAGAGGCCAAGACAGCTTAGAAATAGGAATTAAAAGTGAACTAGATGATTTAGTCACGAAGATTTATTGAGCCTCTACCAAGTGTCAGATACTGTACTAGGTAGAGTGATAACACAGGATGACATCAAGCAAGATCCTTCTTTCAGAAATTACACTCTGATAAAATAGTGTCTTTCAACCAGGACAATCTTATACACTTTATTCTCTTAGCAGTTATTTAACAATGACTGGAGACCATTTGGTTGTCACAATTAGTGAGGGAGGTGCTCCTAGCATGTAACAGATACAGGACAGGGATGCTGCTAAACATTCTACAGTGCATGGGGTGCCCCACAACACAGAATTATCTGGTCCAAGGCGTCAATAATGTTAAGAACTCCTATAACATAATGACAATAAACAAGTAAATCAACATTCAAAGACATGAACCAAATGACAATAAACAAGTAAATCAAGATTTTAAAACATGAATACAAGCCAGTCTTCCTCTTAGTATTTGTTCTTAATCTGTAAATGGATTTGCATTACATAAGCCCCTCATTCATATCTACAGATGGAGACATATGCTTTTTAACAGACATATCCACCAAGGAGTAGAGGTCTTGGCCTTTCCCTGTGGTCAGTAGGAGATAAACTATCCAACTTCTGTGCATTTCAAAGCTTACTACAAAGCTCAGTTTATTATTTGTTATCATTAATCAATTTCACCCTCCTTTTGTAAGGAGAGATGAATTGATTTGTTTATTCAGTCAGTTTACATATCTTACCATTTATTTATTCCACCTCATTTCACAAAGGATTTGAGGCAGCAAGGAAAATATAAACAAACATACATCTAGAACAAGGAAAATACAAATTAGCACAGAGATGTGAAGCATTTTTATCATTATTGTTGTCATCTATTTAGAATCTCTACCCCTAAGCTCTCTCTGTTAAATGTAACACACACACACAGCACATAACACACATACACACACGCATACACACACACACGCATACACACACACACACTCACACCCTCCCTTCCTGTTGCAATAATTCTGTTCAGTGAACCCTTGAACCATAACTGACCAATCAGAGCACCACTTCCCCTTGGTATGAGTATTACTCTGGACATAGGCATGTGATTATCATAGACCAACCATACACCCCAGGTTTTCCAAAAGTTGTAGAAAACATACTACCTCCTTCTCTGAGGTGCACCCTCAGAGCAGTCCTAGACTAACCTTACCAGTATCTGTTTTGACAGTACAGAGAAAGAACCAGTCTGGAAATTAAGCCACAAGAATCCCACAAAATTAGAGATGCAGAGACAAAGTCAGAGGCCTGAGAACACTTGTTGAGATCTAGCTCTGCCTACAGCTCCGCCACTGAGTTCCTCTTTTCTCTGATACTGGGTTTCTGTCCCTGGGACCAAAAAGATCCCAACATAGTACAGGACACGGGCCAACATGAGAGAAAAGTAGCAAACAGGGAGCAAGAGATGACAGTCAACAAAGTTTCAAACTTGGTTGTGCTCTTCAGGATAGACAAGGTCAAAAGGAAAAGTTGGTCAATTACATTGATTTGTTTGATTTGCTTTTTTCAGTAGTGAAGATGGAACCAAGGGTCTCTCCTGAGTTACATCTTCAGCTCCTTCGGAATTTGTTATTCTGAGATAGAGTCTTGCTAAGTTAATAAGTTGCCCAAGTTGGGCTCACACTTAGAATCCGCCAGCCTTGGCCTCCCAGAGTGCTGAGATCATAGACAAGCCACCATAACTGACTTGCATTATTCATCTTGTGTGTAAAGTGAAAACATTCAAGCTTCTTAAGAGAAACAATACGCACACAACAAGCTTTGTAGGAAGGCATTCTAAGGCAAGATATAAGATGGTGTCTTTACAAATGGTCATTCTTCAGAAATCTAATTCTGGGGTGCATAAAGCTGCTCTTTAAAGACTCTATTATTTCCAGGCATTCTGGCACATGCCTGTAGTACCAGATTTTAAGAGGCTGAAGTAGGAAGATCTCAGGGTGTATGAGACCCGCCTGGGAAACACAGTAAATTCTAGGGCAGCCTGAACCACATAGCAAGAGCCTGTTTCAAAAAACAACAATGACAATGATGATCACTCTATTATAGACACTGAGAGACTTCCCTTGAGATGACCAATTTGATACTGTGGGACAGGGAGGCACTGTGGTCTTAGCATGCATGTTTCCAAACTTCTCTCTACATCTGAACACTCCAGAAACTAGTCCCAAAATACTCAGTAATGTTCAGCCCTTTCCTAACCTTTCCTCTGATACGAGTTCATTTATACTACTTCTGAATGGTCCACTCTCCCTTAGCAAGAAGGGAAAGCAAGGGAAAAAAAAAACTTAGAAATTCTGCCCCTCGGCCCTGAGAAGGGCTGGTAGAAACACCTAGAGATGTCACAGCTGTCCTTGAGCATGCCCCTTCTTGTCACCTCCTGTGGTCATGATTAATTCAAACTGTTGGGATCTCACATTACTGTTAGATAATCACTACACTGAAAGTCTCCAGGGTCTCTCACCCAAGTGACAGACTGTTCCAAGGAACTTGTCCTAACAAACCAAAATGCCATTACAGTTATCTTGGAGTGGTGCTGCTCTAATAAGATGCATTCCAACTGTATGTCTCACTCAAATGCTATACAAAGGCAGGTCTAGCTGAGGGCACTGTAAGAGATAATGTTTGTTTGTTTCATTTGTTTTGTTTGTTTTAGTTGCCCTAGGAAATGTGCCAAGGGCTTTACATGCATTTCCTCACTTCATGTGCTCAGGGATCAAAGGCATTGGGTAGCATCATCATTTCCTACAGGAAGGAGGAAAGGTTACGCACCTTTCCCAAGGTCACACCATTACCAAAGGACCCACGCCACAGACTGTGCCCATGTGAGATGGACCTCTGAGCCCATGTTTGGCCTATGCCTCATATCCTGGACAGCAGACACCACAAACAAACAGAAGAACCACCTGTGCCTACAATTCATCCATCCAAACAATCCTTCCTTGTGGGGCCACAAGAAAAACAAACCATCAAAATAAGACATTTGGTAAAGGTTGAACCTTAATTACTCTTCCCAGAGTAAGAATTAGTTGTCCAGATAGTTAGGACCCTTAGGGCCATGTCTCTACACTACAGTTTAGGACCAGCTATGTCAGTAACTCCTAGGTAAAGGAGGAGGCTGCTAAATGTGAACATATTACAGTTCCAGCTCCAGCCCCAGCCCCAGCCCCAGCCCCAGCCCTGCTTCCTCAGCATCGCTGTCCCAAGGAAATGAAATAAGGCCCAGCTGAGGGAACCCGTATTAATGAGCATCTTCAGATGGCCTGTGCTATGTCAGGTGGAAGCTAGGTACATTATCACACCCATCATGGCTGTCATGGTTTACTGAGCATCACAATAAGGACAGGAGGAAATAAGAGATGGGGGAAGAAGGCTTACAAAAGTTGATGAAGTGGAGAAAACACCACGTAGACAAATTTAGGAATCCAATCCCAACACAGCCATTGGGACCTGTGACAGCCTTCTGAAGTCTATTTCCCAAAGGATTGAATGAACAGTAAATGAGAACTCTAGTAGATGCTCAGTAAGTGATAATTCACATAAGAATCCCATTTAGAGTACAATAGGCTCTTCCTATTGATAGCTTCCACATCCACTGATTCAGCCAACTGCACACTGAAAATATTCCCTCCAAAGTTGTGTTTGTCCTAAAAATGTATTAACTGATTTTTATTGTCATTATCTCCTAGACCAGTTATGGAGAATCTTTTAGATTTTAGAGCTTTCAATGATAACTAACAGCTGGCTATGGCATGAGTGTCATAGGTTTGCCACCATTGCCCTATGGAATACAATATAACAGTTACTTAAACAGTACTTATACTGTATTACATATTATACATAATCTGGAGATTAAAGTATATGGAAAAATAAAATAAAATCATGTCATTTGCAGGAAAATAAATGGGACTGGAGAGTGTCATGTTAAGAAAAATAAGATAGAAAGTTAAATATTAGATATTTCATTTATATGAGAAACCAAAAGGAAGGAAGAGAGGAAAAGAGGGAAGGAAGGAAGGAAAGGAAAGAGTGGGAAGGAGAGGAAAGGGTGAATGGAAACCAGAAGGTAGTCTGAAAATGGAGAAGAGCACCTGTGGGAGTGGAGAAGAAAGGGAGATGGCAGCAATGATGTTAAAACAATCAGGGAGCAGCCATGCTTACAGCTATCCCAGCCAACACGGCACCATATACTCTACTCCCTGGTCATATCAAACCACCAACTCTTAGCAAGCTCTATATTTGGCTCCTCTCGGCACATAGCCACGGAGGTGATGACTAACAAAGCACTCTGATCATGAAAAAGTGCAATACCCTGGGAAAGAAGTAAGTCCTAAACAGTCAGCAGCTTCAGGAAGTGCTAGCCCATCTGCAATAATAGTGTAGGTTTTTATCCCAAGAGTGACTGCTTTACCACAGAATAGAGTTAGAGAAAAAATCTACTGTATTACCTGCCATACTGCCAGATTGAGTTTAACCAGGCACCATTCAAGGAAAGGATTGATCGTGTGAGTCTGAACCACAGAACAGTTACACTACTGTTTTAACCCAGGATTTTCAGGATGACCCTATCACAGTGACCAGGTGAGGGATAGCCACAGCAGACAGATGCAGAACAGGTAAGGACTAGACATAAATCCCCTGAGAAGTTCAAGCTCAGGCTGGTGAGACATGGGGCCACTCTGCGGTGGGAGGCCAACCCTGGTGAGTGTGATTTTTCAGAAACTCCTGGATCTAAAAGTGATGGCATTGAGTCAGGCAGTTTTCCTGAGTTCCCTCCCTATTATCTGCATCCATTAGGGACCACCATAGACAGCTGCTACCATCAGTGGTTTACAGGAGGGGTCACTAGTGGACACACCTCACACACCCACCAGCTATTAAACTGGGTGTAGAAGACCAGGATCTGCTGAATTTCAAGATTATTGTAGGTCCGGGGATAAACACTCGTGTGGAAATACAGAGGAATTATTTGGCTCAGTTGTCTCCTTTATTACTGGGGTATGGGTAGTGAATCAGAGCACAGTGCAATGAAACTAGAACTCAATGGCAAAAGAAATTGTGCAAATTCATGGAAATTAAATAATATATTCTTGAATAATCAATAGGCTGCAGAAGATATCAAGGAAGAAATTATAATGCCAGCACAACATAACAGAATTTATGAAACATAATAAAAGCATTCCTGAAAGGGAAGTTTACAGCATAAGTGCCCAGATCAGAAAAGAGAGTGAACTCAAATAAATAACCTATTGAAATACCTCAAGGTCCTAGAAAAACAAGAACAACTCAAGTTCAAAGACAGTACAAAGAAGGAAATTACAAAAATCAGAGCAGAAATCAATGAAATGGAAACTTTAAAATATATGAAGAATCAATAAATCAAGGAGCTCGTCCTTGGAAAAAATAAACAAGTCCTTACCTAATATTATCAAAGAAAGAAAAAATTCAAACCTATGCAATTAGAAATTACAATAAACACTGCTGAAATTTAGATTATTTCACAAACCTTTACACCAGTAAATTGTAGGACTCAGAAGAAATGAATAGATTGCTAAGTATATATGAATTACCAAAATTGAACCGAGAAGATTTAAAATTTCTGCATAAACCAAAAACAAGGAATGAAATTTAAGCAGTACAAAATCCCAACCAAAATGCCAACAGCATTCCTCACAGATCTAGACAAAGGCATCCTAAAATGTACATGGAGCCAAAAAAGGATTCAGAATAGTAAAAGAAATCCTAAGTAACAGAAACAAAGCAGGCACATCACCACAATTCCAAATTTGAAGTTATATAATAAAGCTACAATGATTTAAAAAAAAAACAGCATGGCACAAAAACAAACGTGGATACATGGAACTGAATAAAGAGAACAGGAACAGCCCAAGGCTATTCAGCCATTTGATCTTTATTTGGGGGGGGTTGGGGGGGGTTGGGGGGTTGTGTGTGTGTGTGTGTGTGCGTGTGTGTGTGTGTGTGTGTCTTTTTGAGACAAGGTTCTTTGCAGTTCCAGCTGGCCTTAAACTCACTTTGTAGCCCAGGCTGGTCTCAAACTCACAAGGATCCTCCTGCCTCAGCCTCCCGAGTGCTGGGATTACAGGCCAGCTATTTGATCTTTGACAGAGACCAAAAACACACAGTAGAGGAAAGATAGCCTCTTTAATAAACGCTGCTAGAAAGATTGGGTATTAACATGCAGAAAATTGAATCTAGATTCATGCTTCTCATCATCTATCAAACTGACACCAAAATGGAACAAAGATCCAAATGTTACAACAGAAACATTTAATTGGTTGGAAGATAAAATAAGTACAACTTTTGAAGACATAGACACGAGTGAGGCTTTATGAACTGAAACTCAGTGGCACCAGAAACAGGACCAAAATCAACTAATGGAATGATATCAACTTGGAAAGCTTCTGCTTAATGAATGAAACAACAGAATGAAAAGAACCCTACAAAACAGAAAAAAAAAAAACTCCAGCTATTTCTCAGGTGAAAGACTAAATTCTAGACTACATAGAGAACGCGCACAAAAAAATGTTAAAAAATTGGAAACTGAAATAAATAAATAGTTCTCAAAAGAAGTACACATAACCAAACATGAAAAAATGTTCAGCATTGCTGACCATTAGAGAAATACAAATTACAACAATGTAATGTAATCCACCTCAATGCCAGAAAGAATGGCCATCATCAAGAAATCAAGTAAAACCAAATGCTGGTGAGGCTGTAGGGAAAAAGGAACCCCCTCTACATTATTTGTGGGAAGGTTAAATAGTACAATCTCTATGTAAATCAATGTGTTGATTCTTCAAAACTCTAACACTAGAAATTATATTCAACCCAGCTAGTCCTTTTCTAGGGGTCTGCCCAAAAAATTAAAGACATCATATTACAGTGATACAAGCATACTCATATTTATAGCAACATAATTCACAATCACTGAATCCTGGAAATGGGCTATATGCTCTTTAACAGTTAAGTGAATAAATAAAGCATGGGATTTATGTAAAATGGAGTACTACTCCACCATAAAGAAAGATAAACGAGTCATTCAGAATAAATGGGTGCACCTCGGATAATAATATAAAGTGAATAAATCAGACACACCAGCTGAAATATCACATGGCTTCTCTTGTATAAGAAAACAAAAATATACCAAAGAGCAAAGTAATGGATAGATAATAGGAAGCAGTAAAATCTTTTTCAAATGGGAAGGTGAACAGGTAAGGGGATGAGGAGGGAGATAAGGGAGGAATCGGGAATGGAAATTTAAAAAAGGATGGAGATAGAACTTTTGTAAATGAGAACGGGACCGAGAAATAGAAGGAGTCAGGAGGGAGGGACAAGTAAGGGAGAAAAAAATTAGGAGATACCATGTACGTGTACCAGCTCTCGACAATAAATGTAAGCATTATGTACTACAAACATGTAACAAGAGAAAAAGGAAATGATCAAGATATTTCATATGCATGCACCTATTTCCCACAAGGAACCTCACTACTATATTACTAATATTCATTAATAAAAATGCAATAAAGGAAAAAAATGGATGTGAGGAGTAATTAGAACAACAGAAGTACCTGAACACAGAAAAATGTAATTGAAGCATACTATGTGGCCCTACAATCTGTACGTAGTCAAAACAAAGCAAATACCAGATGTTAGCTTTATAGAGCTAGAAATAATCTATAGACAAGCTTTAATCACGCTCAGAAAGAAATTTCTTTGCCTCAACCATGATCATGTTAATGGAAAACTACAAATGGTAAAAGTAAAGTAAGCCATGAAATCTGTAATATGGGGTTAGAAGACGAGTGTTTTCAGCTGATAAAAAGGCATTTACAGACAGTCCTTGCATTTGATAATCCAAGAAACAAAATGATGTAAATATTGTTTTTAAAAGTATATGAGAGAATATGCATAGCTTACACACAGATGCCATTCCATTTTATATAAAGGACTTACGCGTCTGCAGATTTTAGTAGCCACAGGTTTTCTGAACCATCCCCCTTAAATACCATAGGATGACTGTAATGAAAAGTACTTGTGACCCGCGCATAAAAAGTACATGTTCCCCTACCAGAAACTTCTAGAAGGAACAATGATGGTACAATCAGATATATTGAAAAGAAACCACTTCCTTGGATTAAAATAAATCTTCCACAAAACAGCTTAATAGTAACAATATGACTGCTCATCCTGATGCCTGAGGAAAGCACTGTATATAAAACATAATGGGAAACACTTAGAAGTGGTTACTGCCCTCTAAGAGTTTTGAATCTAGTTAGAGAGAAAAACATCTACGTCTATTAAAGTTTAATGACACCAAAAAGGTCAAAAGCAAAAGCAAATATGCTGGGTGTGGTGGCACATGCCTATAATCCCAGCACACAGGAGGCTGAGCAGGAGGATGGAGGCCAACCTGGGCTATGTAGTGAGTTCAAGGCCATCTTGAATTACATAATGAGACTCTATCTCAAAAAAAAAAAACAGGATGGCAAAATCTAGAGGCAAAAGGACAATTATTACCTAGGAATCAGTAGCTGTAAGCATAGAGAAATCAAAGACGAGCTCAATAGGAGTTGAGAGGAGAAACAGATGACAACAAGCAACTAACCTGAGCTTGCCTGGAGTCTCGGGATGCAAGATTTATCTAGTGAGAAAGGAAGGACATTTCAAGGGACCATTGTAGGAGGACATTATGGGTCCCTTATGGTCTTAGTTTCCCCAGACTGTTAAAGTTCTAGAAGACTAGGAACCGGCATACTGAAAATACAAAGATTGGAAGAAGCATGCTTTCTTCTTGCCTGGGAGGAACTCCACCTCTTGATTAGGGGTCCCTCTCCCATTCAGCCTAGGAGAGAGCTGAAGGCTCATGTGGACCACACACTCCACTATACTATGTCATCAACTCATCTAGGAGCAAGTAAGGCCATCTGCTCTTCAAGAATGTCAATTTCGATTTCACCCATCTGTCTGGATGCTGCACTTTGTGCTTCCTAAGTCACTTCTGGTACCCATCTGCCAGGCTCAGTCCATAGCCACAGGACGCGCAAGAGATGCACCATTGTCTAAACACACTAACAATTTTCATTATCTACCATTATAGACTGATCATGTCCCCCAAATTTTGTATATTGGAGGCCTTCTCTGTGATGTGATGGTATTTGGAAACAGGACCTGTGGATATGGGTTACATGAGGACATAGGGGTGGGGTTCTAACACAATAGGGCTGGTACTATTAGAAGACAAAGAGAGCTCTCTCTCCACCATATGAGAACATAGTGAGAAGGTAACCCATCTTCAAGCCAGTGAAAGAGGTTCCCCCACCCCAAAAACAATCTTACAATACCTTGATACTATCTTCCAACCTCCAGAACTATGAGAAAATTGGTTTCTGTTGTTTAAGCTGCCAAGTCTATGATACAGCAACCCAAACAGGCTAGTGCAGTTAAGCCACTTACTTAGCCACTAAGTGAAAACAGCAAGGTGGAGAAGTATTCATAAATGTCCATAAATATGCAACATACCTTTGGGAGAATAGACAAAAAGCTTATTCTTCCTATGATGAACTGTGGGCAGGACTAGGGGGCTGGAAGATAGATGACATTTCGTGTTTACTTTGAACTCTTTATATTGCTTGGTTCTGTTTCCCCAGATACACATTAACCTATGCAGATAAGTACATTAAGTTTTAAGATGTACTATATGTAAACGGCTTGGGTAAATTCTGCTGAGAAATTCCGAGTGCCACAAATTATCAAAAACTCAATTAGTAAAACTCCAACAGATATAAGCATAAGACAGTGGAGGATTAGACAGCACAGGGGCAAGACTACAGTTCATTAAGGACTGGCTTCCCATAAGTACCTCAGGTATCCTCCACCCAGGTTATAATAGGGACTCTAAAGACAGCACAGGATAAGGAAAGAATACACACACAACCAGGCCCACTAGCAATAGTCGTGGAAGTCTATAAGCAGCAGTAGCCATAAGGCATACTCTGTGGACACCAAGGTAGGGATTCACAGAGCAGGGCACTGGAGTCTTGACTTATGCAGAGCACTGAGGCCAGAGGGAGCAGCTACAATTATGTTCAGCCAAAATTACCCACGATCGCTGTTTCTCTGGTTGAGCACCAGATGATGTAACTAGCTTGTGTTTAGGGGCCAAGTTATATGAAAAATGCATATCTTTAAATGCTAGAATCACACTCCAGAGAAGTTCGTGGGAAGTGAATCTGTCTGAGGCAAAAGCAGACTCATGTCTCCCATCTCACTTTCAACATATGCTCATTGTGTGGAATGAGAACAGAAATACTCACATTATTTATGTTATGCACTTGCACTCCTGCTTTCAACCCTTCCCCCTAACTCCCTTCTGCCCATCCCTGCACCAAGATCACAGAGTTGAATTCACATAACTTAAAGACACTTTGGCCCACTGTATTCCAAAGTAAGGAAAGAGAACATGGCACTGGATCAAGCTGGCTCCTCTTTCAACCATGGAAACCTAGAGAATTATTGTAATCAGATCTCAGCTACTCAAGCATCTCCAGTTTCCTAGCAACCCTAAAAAGGCTTTGGTGAAAGAAGGTTGGAACAAAGGCTTCATGGCTAAAGTGATGGCAACCGTGCTTGAGATTGCTGGAACACTTCCCCCAAATGGTCTTAAAGTTCTCTCTCATCCATCATCCCAAGAGCCCAACAAGATGCCTGTTAGAGAAGTGATATCAGGCAATACTTCTCAAGAATTCCTAGACACTCCATTCCAATTCCTTTTCCTGGTGTTTGAGCCTACCCATTTATCAGTCAGCTCCAAATTTATCCCTGAAGTTTCCCCGTTGGCCAAACAAGCCTGGTTCTGTCCACCTGCCTTAGTAGCCTCCTATGCTTAGCCCCGTGCTTATGTGTCTTTTTATACCTCCCTTCCCTGAAGGCATTATATATCTCATACATCTCTGCTAATCACTCAGTTTTCCTTACCCATGAATATGCAATATATATATAATAACTTTTGCTGGAGACATTCTATAAGTGTTTTATTATTCCTAACTAGGGACCCAAGGAAGACACACACACACACACACACACACACACACACACACACACACAGAGCGAGACAGACAGACAGACAGAGACAAAGAGACACAGAGAGAGAGAACAGGAGAGATATAGAGCGAGAGCAAGAGCAAGTGAGAGAGAAGAGTAGTAGAGAGAGAAAGAGAAAATAAAAGGAAGTAAGCTTAGGAGGAAAAACAGTACAGACAACATCCCAGTGTTGGTAGAGTTAAATTGTATGGGAATAACTTGGGCAGATATCAAAACATGTGTAATCCCAGAGGAGAAAAGAAAAGATCAGGCAGAAGGAAGAATTTGTTTGGCTCTTTGGAGATCTGTCTACATTCTGAATTCATAGAATCCATTCTCTACTTCTGACCAGCATCTCCTTTTCCCTGTGGATACTTTGCTTTCCTTTACGAGGTGCAGACTTAATGACACTGCCAATCAGTGTGTCTATCCTTGATAGTCTGGGGTTGAGCATGCGACTCAATAAGAATCACTCAGACTCTTCCCTAGGAACTTAAACTTGAGTGAGTACAAAGAGGGAAAAATGGTTGGAATGATTTGTATCAATAGGACGGCACTAATAAAACCATGATTACAAAAATTTGAGTTTTTACAATTTCAAGTTTCAATAGTCTATCCCTTAAATTCTGAGCTCAAAAAATTTCTTTTATCCTCAAGTATTATTTTGTTTAAATTGATTTCTGTTATTTATAACCAACGAGTTCTCTTATGAACTCTGCCCTGAGTTTGAAGGATGAGATAGTAGGATGTAGAAAGGGGAGAAAAGGAAAGTATTAATGGCTTTGGCTTTCACTTCCTTTGGCAGGCTGTTTTCAGGGTTCTGGCTGATAACATGGGAACAAGCATAAGGCAAATTCCCTGTCAGTGAAGTCTGCCTGAAAACAAAATGGATTTCCTTGGGTCATAATGAATTTACTACTATCAAATGTGATTAAGTAGGGCCAGGTAAACATAATTGAGTAGCATTCTTCAATGTCTATTCTCCAGACTATTATTTCCCCTACACATCAATAATTGTTACTCAACAAGATGTTTAATAGATATATCAGTCTGGAAAACACTGAAATAAAAACATTTATAAATGATTTCATTGCATTTATTCTAAGCATCTTCAATTTATTGTCCATGCAACTGTAATTTTGTGGAACATTTCAAAGGACTTTTGCTCAATGTAATATCATCTAGAAAGCAAACTGTGTGGCCACATTAAGCACTGAGACACAATAAAATATATCTAAAGCACTTAACATAGTGCCTAGCACATAGTAGTTGTACTAGAGAAAATTATAGGTACAGATTATAATTGGTATCTTACTGTGTTCTCATTTTAATAGCATTTCTTCTTCCCTAGATTCTAGCAACAATGGGCCTCCTTTATTCCACAACGTGATGAAGTCCTTTCCTGCGTCAGGATTTTTTGCACATTCCCATTCTTCTGCCTAGAATGGCCTTTTCTTCTCTTCATTTGATTGCTTTCTTACAATTCATCCTTGGGTTTCATCTTAATTATCCTCAATGACATAATACTTGTAATTATTTCCCATCACTTGATTGTTTCCCCCTCAAATTTATCATGAGTAAAGTCTCTTAAATGTGTTATCTATTACTGTTTAAACAGTCTTCTCTCATTGAAATGTAGGCTCTAGAGGTCAAAAATCTAGCTTGTTTTTTGATTTATTAGCCCAGTGCCTACTGAGATAATTCAATAAAAAGATGTGCTGAAAAAAATGGAACATAGAAGTCATTTTCTATATAAGAGATATTGAACAACATGAAATCATTCACTTTAATAGCATATTTTTAAGAATACAAGTGCATTACTCATGTTCCCATTTGTTATATGAACCACAATTTTAAAATAAGTAAATCAAAGTTATCCCATTAAAGTACAGTTCTGATTAGCACTCACATAAGAAACTAAAGAAATTCATTTCTCATATGTGTTTTAGGGTGATCTGAATTGAAGCAGAAAAATACCTTAGAAAATCTAGGAGAATAATAATTTATCACATGCTTCATACTATTTATTCATATTTTCAGCCATTTATTAAACAAAGATATGCTAATCACCTACAAAAATCCAAACACTGTAAGTCAGAGACTACACACTTAAGGCCTTCCCAACCTATCAATTTGGTTTATACTTCTTTATGTTGCATTATACATTAATTTTTATATTACATATATCTCCCCTGGTTTATAAAGTCATGAGTCCTTTGAGGGACTGTTATCTAGAGCAGAAAAAGGATAACTATAAATCTATGCCTCTCTCACTGCAGACATTACTAATCAATTATAGCACTAATGCCCCCCAAACTTGAATATGACCTCAAAACTCCTTTTTAACCCTCCATTAAGCCATAGTTAGATATCAGAAAGAAGTACCCATAGTGAAATATATATTCCAATTTTAGAACAAAGAAAGAGCCTAGACTTTGAAGTCTGGCCAAACTATATCTGAATCCTAAACTGCCATGTATTAGTTGGGCAGCTTCTTTCTTTTGTTCTTTAAGGTATAGATATAGATGGTCCTGCCCATTTTGTGGCATTGTGAAATGAATAAGAGAACATATTTGAAATACCTGACATACAGAAGCTATTCAAGAAGTGCTAATCATAAGCATTATTATTTTGCCCCTATGATTACTGCATACCATATTTCACAAATAGTGAATCATTAAGAAAATTAGCAACTACAATGGAACAAAAAAGATCAAAGAACAAAGCCCTTGGAAAATAAACAAGAATAACCACCTCTCTTCATCTGTCTATCCACAACAATCTACCCAGTTTTCCTTCCACACTTTTACTAAAAAGTATCTTGAGAGGCAGGGATACTCAGAGCATTCCCAATGGAAAATACAGAAAATGCATCTTTTTGTTCTTAAGTGATTTTCTTAGCTTCTTAGCTTGGTTTTGCTGCATGATGAGGATTATAAAATGAGGTGGCATATTTGGGGCATTTGGGGATTCAAAGTCAAAGGGTAGGTAAATACTTGATTTTAACCACAGATAATCCAGGGTTATGTATGGCCATTAGATGACTGCCCAATTACGGGACATGAAACTGATCTGCGGATTTGATGTATTTTGGGGGTTTCCCTTTATATCCACCATCTCTATTCTTTATGTTTTAAGGATTCCTTTTTTATATAATAATTAAATATGGGACATAACTGCTGGAGCTTTAATAGTCTGCTTGGCTATCAAAATCAAGATTGTGATCCTAAGCAAGGGATTATTAAGGTTACTTTACCTCTCTAGAGTTAAGTATTTATTATCCATATCAACATAACATAGTCACTTCATAAATATTAATTCCCTCCTTAGTTTGCTTTCATCTAATGCAATTGAGAACCAGCATGGACAGGGACATGGTGAGGCAAGCTATGACACAGGGAAGCTGGAAAGATGAAATGGATGCAGATGTTATTGAAAAAAATCAATTCTGATTGAATTGGTGGACTGAACTTTGAAAACACTGCCTTTGTGTGACATTTCATAATTGCTAGATAATGTTGAAATATGTATTCATGAGCTTTTAAATGTATACAACTTTTCTTGGTAAATTATTCAGCATTTGCTAAATCTTGATACAACACTGAAGGTTTAGAATGCAAGAAATAAAACCCTGATGGACTGACAAAGGAAAATATAGCAGCCCTTCCTTGATACAGTGTGCCATCATATTTTGACAGTATTCATTCAACTGACACATCTTGATAAAGAACTTAACATGTACCTAGCACAATAGGAAGCATAGGAAACCCTAAGAGTATCACTAATAACAAATCAAGTAAGGTCCCTGGTCTCTAAAATGTTGATGTAAAAAACAAAAGAAACAAGCAGGATGATTTTAGCTAGTGACATCAGATATTATGAAAATAAAGTAGTAAACCAATATTTAGGGACACTACTGAGATTCTTTAGATAGGGTGGACTAATTCTGCACAGGGAGGCTTCCCAAAGAGGCAGTAGCATAGCCAAGACCAGCATAGCCATAGACAGCAAGAAGTAGCCTGCATTGCAAAGATCTTCAGGAAGAGTGCTGCAGGCCAAGGGAACAGAAAGTGTAGAACCTCAGGTGGAAGCAATTCTGGCACATTTAAAATTTGTTTTAAAATAACAGGGCAGAATCTGAATCTATACACCCCTAAGATAATTAGCAGAACAAAATAAGGAACATTTTAAAACATGTTTATGCCATTCTCAGGTATTAATCAAAGAATTGTTTGGTGACCTTCTTTTTTGATATGCTTATTTTTTGAAATAATACCTCTGAAGGCTGAGATGCTTCCTACATTCTTGGTTACTGCTCAATAAAAGAAAGCAAATACCACACACTGCCCTTGCACATCTTTCAATTCCTGAGCCCTTGGTAATTCAATATTTTCTTAAAATGTCAAGAATATTTCAAATGGCTTCCTTTAGATAATAGGTGAGGCATCAAACTGAAGGAGTTCTGTGCCAATAGCTAGAAAAATCTATCCTTTTAGATCCTGAAGTCTGCTTTGGAGAATTGTCAAATTTATTCATGATCAGGAATATTGTGCTAACATTCAATAATTTTTAAAAATTCTGTACTAACCAGACAAATGTCATAGTTGTATAACTATAAGAAAGTTGATGCATTTTTCCTAGATTTCAATTTCATTTATTATTTTTAAAATTCAGAGAAAGAACTAACTATAAATTCTAGGAAAAAAAATATATATACATATATATCACACAAAGGGTATAGCCCTAGCACTAATTTCTAGTGCCTATAACTTTTTGTCTTTTTGAGATAGAGTTTCACTATGCAGTTGAGGCTGGCCTGGATCTCACTTTGTAGCCGATGCTAGCCTTGAACTCACTTTGTAGCTCATGCTGGCCTTGAATTTGGAGTAATACTCCTGCCTCAGCCTCCGGAGTGCTGGGATTATAGGTATGTACCACCACGAACAACAAGTGTCTCTAGTAAATACTCAATGAATACTCATTCAATAAGCAAACAATCAAAATGCAAACCCACATTCTCATTTTGAACTGATTAGGGAGGAAAACAGAGGTAGGGGGACAGAGGAAGGGAAATGGGGGAATAAAAACAATAGAATAAGTTTCTTTTGATTAAAATACTGTCTTTTCAGAACCATTTCTTACCTAAATGTTTGATGTTAAAAGATATCCATATCTTCTATGATATGATGAGGATGGTATTTAGTAGTCGCTTTATACTTAATTTCCTTTTTGGCAAAATAAAAGGTTAGCACATTATAGTTTTTCCCAGGTGTTCTATTTTTTAATTATCTTCAAAGCCAGAAATGATAAGATGATACCCAAAGTTCCCTCCAGCTTCAAAATTCTGTAAGGTAGATCTTTATGGCTGAGTAATTTGAAATGGATAACCACTGCCAGAAGGATTCAGCACCGTGGACAGATCTACGAGCGGCGGGCCCATATCCCCTTGTACAGGTTTTAAATGGGTAAAGCACAGGCTGCTCTGCTTTGAGACTGCCAGTCTTAGTGTAAGCACAACTCCAGCTTGATACTAAATTAATGAGTTTAAGTCTCCATTTAATGAAATATTCAGATTATGATTACACTTAGTTTCATTAACTGCATTCTCAGACTAATGTAATGAGATTTCCTTTTCAACTTGTAATTAACTTTATTGAGAGTGCTTATTGGAATTTTGAAGGCAGTTTCCTAAAACCTTACTATAAATTATTGTAATATATGTATTATGATATTAACTATAATACTTAATTTATGTTGGCTGTTACTTTTTTAAAGAAAAAAATCCATTACTAATCTATTCAAGAAAAGAACAGATGACTGAAAGCAGAAAACCCTCTGAAAAGAATTTGTCTTCAACTCCTGAGACCTGATCCTGAAATTTTGGTCTTTCTCTGTCAGACACAGTATCCTTATCTGTCTACTGAAATCGAACAACTTTAACCAACCAAAATTTTCTTTTCTCTTGACATAGTTGCTATAAAACTCATCAGATCTGTAATAAAAATTTATATTCCAGACTAATAGTTTTTTTAGTCTAACGTGAGCAAAATGAAAATGTTCTGCACTCCTTACCTCTGTTTCTTGGACAGCTGTTATGGAGCATTTTTCTTTCAAAAGAAAATATAGTCAGTTTCTTTGGAGAACCTGCCCTGATGTTTCTTCTCTTCCTTCTAGCCCTCAAACTTTGTAAAGGCTTCTGCTTACTCCCAGGGATCCCTGGACTTACTCCTATCATGCTATTTATCAACTGTTTGTTTTTTCTGCTGTTTCATCCAATGTATTTTGAACTTCAAGAGCTTATGTCCTATTCTTCCTTCCATCCTCATATCTTGGTTGATCTATAGAGGAGTTGAATCAATGTTAGTTGAACGTTGATTGAATGGGAGTATTAATTATAGGAAACTAGACAATTAGCTAAAATCTGAATCCTCCTGAATAGGAAGGGTGAGTTTCAGTTGACCCATTTTAAAAGATGAATATAATCTAATGCAGTGATTTTTGGTGAGAATCAATGAATAAGAAAAAGAAAGGGGAAAGGGAATATAAACTGATGTAGCATATCATCAGAGTGGTTCCCTAGGAAAGGCACAAGACAGACAGATTTAAAGCCAAGTAGACATGAGCTCATGTCCAGGATCTAAATCCCTTACCAAATCTATCTATGACCTTGTGCAGGTTACTTGAACTCTCTGAATTAGTTTTAACATCTATAATATTCAAGTGCACTGCCCACTTAAATTATTTCATGGAACTGCTATAGGAACTAAAATGCATGCACAAGGGAAAACCAGAACAGATGTCATTGTTTTATATATTATTCCTTTTTATCCATACTTTCAATCATTCAGGCGTATCACATCATTTAAATCAGATGTAAGAATATATACCCCAAAGGAAATATTTCTAATAGTAGGCTTTCTCTGGTACAGAAGGAACAGAATTTGGCATCTTTTAAGCTAAACCAGACACTGTGTTGAGTACTTAGGTTTTCTTTACAAATAGTCCTACAGCTGATTGGAAAAGTGATGCAGATTTAATTAGGCAATGCCATGTGGCTAGCATCAGCAGCAATTTTTTTAAAAGGGCTCAGAATATGACTTACAGAACCTGATTTTTTTCCCTTTAAGGGTTCTGTTGTTTGCACACATACACGAAAATACACAGTCTCATTTTCTGAGTAAAATATAAGACATATTTGGAGCCACACAGGTTCCCACAGTCTTGGTCTGTTCATATAAATAAAATAATAGGATCAATACTCCTAACAGAACAAAAGCCCATGTGTTTTAAATGGGAATAGAAGGAAAACATAAGATAAGAACAAATGTCTGAGCATGGGCCAGCTGCTCCATCCATGCTATTTTCTTGGGAAGGAACTGACAGTTTCTTCAGTTCTCTTTTGCATAAAAAAGAGTAGTAACAAATATAACACATGCATGCACATGTATACACACACACACACACACACACACACACACATTGTTATCAACTGGCCCACAGAGTGAAAATATTTTTACTGTGAACACATCTGCACAGTGAATTCATCTGTGTTACCCTCTAGTGATCTAGTGAACAGCCAACATTAGCAACAATATTCACTTGTTCCACAAATAACAATACTAACATCATAGGATGGGCAACTGAGGTTCAGATAATTAAATTAACTTTTCCAAGATTCCACAGCTAATCAGTAATGGAGCAAATACCCAACCCCAATCATCTATTTCCCAATTCCTTGTCTTCCACTTCTTCATCAAACTACCTCAGATTCAAGTTAGACATGTTTTAACACCTTTCATGTGTCAGACACTCTTCAGAAACATTAAATTCTTCAATAGGAAGGTAGACTCTTTCTTTAACTCTTAAATTCATTTCAGTTTACAGCGCTAAACCTACAAACAGTTTTTAGCTGATCCAACATACATCACTCCTCACTTTATTAACTATAAAAGTTACTAACTCATGTGCCAAAACGATTAGAGTCATAGATCTTCAGACAGAACAATTGGCCTGCCCCGCTGTGGAAAAGAACATTTAGGTTTCAGAAACAAGTGGGCAGCTGTGATTTTATAACACAGAATTAAAACCCCTCAAGAGTTGGAGTTAGCCAAGTGCCTTTAAAACTCAAAATACCAACAGCTCTGCTAATGGGTACAATGAAATTCATATTGAACTTACGTTAGAAGTTCACTCATCACTTAGGAAATATCTATGAACACTACACATTTTCTAGACACTGGAGATAAAGGTGTGAATTAAACGATTGCATCCATGTACACCCCAACAGAAGATTAAAACATCACTCTATCTCGCCTTTCCCTTTCCATCGACATCCTTCTTAGAGTACTTGGGCCACTTCAGTCCTGAGAAAGAACCCTAAAAATCCCTCTGCCCCACCAAACTGATTGACTCAAGGTCAGCTGAGCCAGGGAAAGTCAAACTACTGGCTAGTCAGAAGACTCTTTCTCACTCTGGATAATTTTAACCACAAGATGCACTGATTGATTCCAATCCTTCCTGATACCTGAACATGCACCATGAAGTAACCCATGTGCATCTAACAACATCTAAGCTATGGAGCCAGACAGACCTAGGTTTGAATTCTGGATACTCTATTTATTTATTAACCGTCATATTATGGACAACGCTTCTATTTTTTACATATTTTCAAATATATATGAACAAAGGGGAGAAAGAATTATAAATCCCCAGGTATTTTGTCACCTAGCTGCAATATTTTTCCAATTTTATTTCATCTATAATTGCCCACAATTTTGTACTTTTTCTGAAGTATCTTTTAAAACAAATATCAGGCATCATGTTAGATAAGTTCGTTAATTTCCCCAAATCTCAGTTTTCTTGTTCATAAAATAGGAACAACGGTGCCTCTCCAATAGGCTTTTCAAAAAGTATTTATTAAATTGCTGCTACAACCCAGCTCTGTTCCTCGTGTGGGAGTACAGTTGGACTGGACAAAGCATTTTCCAGGTAAGCGCTTGAGCAGCTGAACTAAATTCCTGGCCCCAAAGCATTTTCTTCATGAAGTTTACACTGTTATGGAAAAGTCATGGATAAAATAATAAACATACAATTGTAGAGGAAACAAAATTCCATAAAGAAAATTATGCAGAAATAGGGAACATCTGGTGACTTGGGAGCCAGAAAGCAAGGAGGGCCTCTCTAAGGAGATAAGCAAACTGGGTAAGAAGTACAACGGAAAAGGCCAGACTCATAAAAGCTTGGGAGCCACATGATACGGACAGAAACAAGTGCGTGGCTATATGAGAGGTGTCCTGAGTACTAAATGAGCCAATACTGTCAAAGCACTTAGTACAGTGCCTGCCACACAGCAAATGCTCAATAAATGCCACTCCTCCTAAGACAAGGTTCTAGCAGGATAAGTTAGAGTCACACTTTGGAAACAGAACTCTTTCCTGGAGGGCCAAAGGATGCTTCCATTCTCTTATCATAACCTTCAATAATGCCTGCTTCCAGGGGGAAATGTATACTTTCTGCAAATACCTGTACCACGAGACAAACCATCTAGTGTGCTCATTAAAATCACAGATCTGAGGGCATGACTGAATCAGTTTAAATCCCATTTTTACCAATTTATATCTATGCAAACTTTATGCAGGCTACTAACCTTCTCTGAGCTTCAGTTTGCCTATCTTTATGATGGCAAAAACAGTAAGTTTTGAGGATCCCTTAAGTTGAGGCTTCATAATGTTTCCGTTTTTATAAACTCTGATATCTATATTTAGCTCTTTGCCTTTCATGGTAGGAAATTGTCCCCAGTTTTTAAACATATTGAGAAATATCCCTGGTAGTATTCCCAAAAGTCAAGTGTGGGGTATCTTGGGCACCTTGGTGAATATACACAAATGAATAGACCTTGATATGTGCTTCACAAAGTCTTCAAGAATTCAGTTATGGATCTGCTTTTGATTTCTTGTAAATCTACCTCATAATCATCCTACAGGACTAGGGAATGAAGCTAGAACATAGAAGCCTGCTCTTTCTAATAGATTCTAGGTCCTAAAACATCAAGTTAGCATTTGTCCCCCGTTTGAGGGGTATCACACTTGCTCATATGATGTTATAAAATAATTGACATCAACTAAATGCCAAAGTAGTCTTGCATATGTGCAGGGACATAAGAGTATTTTGTTCCATTAATATGTACCCAGAGCACATCTCAGGCAGTAATGGTCCAACTCCAATACTGACCAAGTAAATAACTATATGGATGTCATTATAGAGGCTGGGAGACAATTTCTGTACTGTGGCAATGGACTTAGTGTTATTTTTTCTTTACCATATCATTGTACTACTATATTGTACAACCAAAATTCTACCATTACAAAATTCTATATTAAAGACAATGTGGTGTCCCAGGTTAGACTCTGGAACAGAAAGAGGCTATGCATGAAGAAACTAGTAAAATTCAAACAATGTCTATAAAACAGCTAAAAAGAATCTATTAGTGCTGTCTCCCTAGTTCTGCCCAATGTCCCGTGTAAGAAAGATGTTCACATTAGGGAAAAGTAGGTAAGGAGTGTACAGAACTCTGTGTAAGGTCTTGGCAACATTTCTGTAAATAAAAGATTATTCCAAAGCAAAAGTTCTATTTCAAAAATTGTGATAACACAACAAGTTGGAAAACACAACAGCCCCTCACCCACATCTCCTATCCTGAAGAAGACTGAATGGAGATTGGGGAGGGAGAGGCAGAGTGTGTTCATAGAACTTAAAGACAAAATCTGCCATGAAAAGCAAACTATAATTACACAGAAGCTGAGGAGCATTTTTCAGAAAATCACTATCTCACTGGAATCTACATCCTGTTAATCAAAGAGGTCAAGGTCCTTTTGATTATCAGCCTAAATATTTTTAGGCAATATCACAGAATGCCTGGAAAGAACATGAACAGTATCAGCTGAAGAAAAATCCGTCTTTAGATGAAAAGGCAAGTCTTGCATGTAACAGGAAAAATCAGCTCAAAAACTTACTGAAAAAGGCTGGTAAAAAGTGGCCCTCACAGGAGCCCTTTCCTCCTGGTTTGCCTTTGCCCAAGTTATTCTCACCCCCTTCCCCACTTCCAAACACCTAGTTTTCTACATTACATGTTAGTTCTCTTATCATCTGACCCAAATATAAAGGAAAGATCAAAAAGTGAATTAGTATCAATATTAAGAAGATAAAAAATGAATATAAGATTTTTTCTGTCTATGATATGTAAGTAGCTCCTGTAAATCAATTAAAAAATGCCATTACCAAAAAGTCTTATTACTATTAATTACTGAATTGAAATGTTACACAAATTAAACTTAATAATATAAATCTATGAAATGCCATGTTTCTTACTTTTTATTCTGATAGAGTCAAAAATGCTAGGAAAAAAAGACTGGATCAATGTGACAAGCTTATATGAGATTAGCAGCTGTAGCAATTCTTATAAAAACACACTGCATATTACTCCCTGAGGCTGACCAGGAATGTTTCAGTATAGTTCCATTTATTAGATTATTACAAGACACGTAATCCCTTGGTGTAAAAGATCATCAATTATTGAGGCACAAATATAGACCAAAACCAAAAAGTATAAATCAAGATAGTGTGACACAGGATACTTGTGAATTACTTAATACCCACATATCCATCTCTGATCACTAATTTATTTTCAGTGCAACTCTAAACAAAAGTCTCCTATTTAAACAGCATTCATTAATGTCTCCCTGACCTTTTGCCTGGATGAAACTTGGGTAACTTCAATGAGTCTGTTATTCCATTTGACAGTGACTCCCAGTCATCCTTGAGATTGAAACTCCAAGTGAGAAACCTATGAACAGCCACTTTTAGTAGCCAGGAACTCAATACTGTGTCAATATGTCTGCTTCATAACCATGTTCACTTAGCTATATTGGGACCCACATACATCTATGTTCAACTTACCTGCAGTGCCATCTGAAAGAGAATGTGTTCATTTCCATCAAAACCAAAACTGAACATAGCAATCGCTATTCAGAGTTGGTGTCATTTACCACATCTTTTGGGGCTGTGAGTTTGGTCATAAAAGTTCTAACTGCTGGTATATTTTATTCTAAATTGGGGCTATTTCTAATATTTTTATGATCTAACTCATAAATAATGTCAATTTATTTAATATAATACAATAAAAATATTCCATCTGGTGATCCATTTCTCAACCAATATAAACCCTGCTAAACACACAGCAAAAATTTCTGATATCACAAAAAATTATCACCACACAAAATCAAAGAATTCACATCACCTATGTTATATTCTGCAGGCTTCTTCCTAGACCTGTTGAACACAAAAATTTGCAACCAAACAGTCCAAGTCTATGATTTAGCAAATCAAACAACCATGCAACTCCTAGCAGAGCTTCAACAAAAGAAGCTTGGACTATAAAAACGTGCAGCCCTAAAGTAGTTTCTGTTTTCAGGCACCTCCAGCCACAACTAAATGCATCTTCTGAGTTGTCTGGCTTCTGTTATTTTAAACCAAGCCCTCCACATTACTTTAATGTGGGGGTTACTTGAAAACATAATTACTAGGAATAACCACAGTAGTATGCAACTGTCAAAAACTAAACAATCTTATTTTTCCTCCACTCCCATTAGTCCCATTAGTCAGAACATCCGCTCCAGCTCCATAATGTAGGTTGCATATACAGACCTTTGAAAGGGAAAAAAAATCTTTGGGAGTATACCAAGATCTCCATGTATGCTCTGGCTGCTGAAAAAGACCTATTGAAAAGCAGTAGCAAAAGCAGCTTTTTCCCTCTGGCTGAACAACGAAACCAAATTTGCTCCCATTGAATATTGCACGCTTATTCCAAACTATCAAGACCATAAATCAGTACCTGCCACATACACACACACAGACACATACACATACACACACACACACACACACAGAGTGTTTTGTGCATTGTTTTCATGAAACTCTGGTTTTAATCTTTTGAACTTGTATTTAACTGAAAACAGCCTAAAACTTAAAATTATCAGCTGATCTACTTCAGGAGTCAGATAATTAAGTGCATGGACTATTGTCTAACAGGTGATGGTCAAAATAAACCAACAAAATGCAGCAGGGACTAACTAAATGCCCAACCGTGATTAACAAAGCAAGAGGGCCCATTAGTTAATAGTTAACAGATGAAGATGTATCAATCAAACTCTCTACTAGTTAACAGAAAAGCCAACAAAGAAGCCAACAATAAGAAACCAACGAAGAGAATCCCTATTTAACATATTACAACCACATGAAATCTGATTATGCCAAACTCAGTCTCATCCAGAAAAGAGAAAATAAAACATCTAACTCATCCACAAAGAGAAGCTCTTAACTGACCCAAACACACTATGAAATTTGGCAACATAACCATTGCACAGGTCACCACCATGTGGGACTAGACATGGTCCACAGAGCTGTACTTACGCAGATTGTTTATAGGGGCTCTCGTGTCCATGTTCTCATAGTGCTGGACATGAACAACAATGTTAAGGTCTCTCTCCATGTGATCAGTGTTGCAGTGACCCTGTGGCCTCATGACATCTGCAAGTGCCCTGAAAGGAGAAAGGATTGGAATCTGTTAAATCTAAACATAATGTCATATACCTGCTCTGGGCCAAGTAGGGTTCTTGTGCACAAAAGACACAGTAATTTCTTCCATAGAGGCACCATTCCCCAAGGGAGTGGGACAGAAAAAATATGTATGCAATAAATAAAGTCACTTAGAGATTAATGGCTTTACATGGACTCATTCACAAGCTCTTCACAACAACTGTATTATCTTCCCCATAAACTTCTGAGAGGGTTAATGATAAATACATGTATCTTACCTCCTCTCCATAGATTTTTTTTTCACTTTTTTTTTTCTTTTTGAGACAGGGTCTCACTATGTAGTTCAGGCTGGCCTTGGACTCACTTTGTAGCCCAAACTGGTCTTGAACTCACAACAATCCTCCTATCTCAGCCTCCCGAGTGCTGGGATTACAGGAGTGCACCACCACTCCCACCTCCTCTCCATAGATTTAGTTCTTCCTTTATACCTAACACAGACGTCAACATTTCATATATAGCAATGGCCCGATATTAGTAACAATAGCTACTGTTTAGTGAGTACTTACCATAAGCCAGTCACCGTGCTAACAAAGCAGGCACTTTATAAAATTTCTTACTCATTCACTGATGAGCAAACAAAGGCTCAGAGGGATGAATTAACCTGCTCAAAGTCACACTGGTAGAAAGTTGTGGTGCAAGGATTTGAACTAGTCTGTTTTGTTTTGTTTTGTTTTGTTTTGAGATGGGAATAAATTTCAAACTGTAGCAATGACCTTCACAATTAGCTTACAAGTTCAATGTTTGCATATAGAACAGAAGAAAGACAACTATCAAACAGGTAACACATCCTAAGATCAGGTCTACCAATGCAGTTTTCCACTTTAGCTTCTATCATGTGTTTAAATACATGAATGTCCTTAAAAGTTATATGACATAGTAGGTATTATTGTTTATCTTCTGTTTCATATAAATCATGTTTTAACTATACACCTCAGTGTTTCTTCCATTCTTTCATGCAATGTGAGACTCAGCTATGTTGCTGAACATGAATTTCTTTCATCCCTTAAAACCACTGCATAGTATCCCTTTGTATGCGGTTCCCAAATTTCACTCACCTGCAAGGATGACAGTCTCCACATGCAACAACTAGTAAGGTGGAGGGACCAACCAACCAGAACAGATGCCAGCTACAAACATCCAGCTGCTTCGTTACAATCCAGTAGACCATCAGCTCTGTTCATCACTTCCCTGACTATGGACATCTAGAAAGGCACCAGCACTCTGAACTCTGTGAACCACACTACAATCAATGGGCCTCCTCTTTGATCAGAGAGTATTTTCCCTGGTCTACATACCCACAAGTGATATTGCCATATTGTAGGGTATAGCTAGATGTCCCCAGCTAACCAGCACCCTCTGAATCCACATATGGGAAGAGAGAAGGAAAGTGAACTGTTTGGGAGAGCCACACATAGACCACCTATCAGCTCAGCAGCCCCAGCCACTCTGCAGAAATCCACCACAGCAGTGAATCTCACACCTTGGACTGCCAGCTAGTGGCACTGGCAGTCCCTGGAACTTGATGGAAATGTCTCCATCCACAAAGACCCTCTGAGTCAGAAACTCCAGGGCTAGGGGCCCAAGAAGGGCATCTTCACAAACCCTCCAAGAGTGGCTGCTACACATTCAAGTTTGAGACTCTGCTAGGAGAGTAGAGGTCCTGCACTCCAGGGAATGCTTGATAATGGTGCGATAATATTGTGGGGCAAGAACCACAGCTGGTGAGAAATCTCAGGGTGACCTAGGTCAGCACAGCAAGAGTCTCACATGAATTGGAGGAAAAGATAGAGTCCACTAAGAGATGGAGAATAACAACAGAGCTCAATCCTTTGTTCATTCCACAGGTATTTATTGTCTACTATGTGCTGTGCATGGTACAAGGCCCAGGGGATACAGCAGTGCACAAGATGAACGAGGTCGCTGCCTTCCTGGAGCTTATACTCTATGGGAGAGAATAAAAAATAAACATGTTAAACGAATAAACCAGGACTGCAAATAAACAAGCAAACAAAGAGTAATGCAGTCAGGAAAGACTGGTGCATAAGCAGCATTTTTCACAACAGCGGGAAGTAGAAACAATCCAAATCTCCATCAACATGAATGATCACAAAAGGAATAATATGAAATGGGGTATTATTTAGACATGAAAATGAATGAATCCTTGACATCAGCTACAATGAATGAAGCTTGAAAACATTGTGCCCCGTGAAAGAAGCCAGACACAAAAAGCTGCATAATGAGCACAATCAAAATATACAGTGAATGTTTAAATTAAAACGTGTATTACAGTAAGTGGCGCATTGCCAATACTTCTCCTCAAAATACTCCCCCTCACTTGGGTCACATTTATTTCATTATTCTTGCCACTTCCTGAAGAAGTTCTTCTAGAAGTTCATTTTTATGAGTGTCTTTATATCATAAAAGTATAAAGACGGCTACCGGGCACATCCAAAGGAAAGGCAGGCTTGTGAAAATATTACAGAGTGCCTTCCTTCACCTTATTCACTGGATTTGGCACCCCGTGACTTCTAGTCAAAATCAAAATGACCATGAAAAGTGAATGTTTTGAATTGCTTCAATAAAGTGAGGCAGGCACAAGAGCACAGCTGAAGGCACAAAAAAGGACTTCTAGAACTACGTCAGAAAATCGCAGATTAAATGTGAGGGAGAGTATTTTGAGGACGACTAATGGTAATGTGTCTCTTACTGTAATAAACTTTTTAATTTAAACATCAACTATATTTTATCATACCTCATAGTATATGATTCTATGTATAGCAAATATCTAGAATGTGCAGTTCTGGAAAGAGAGAAAGTGTAGCAGTAGTTGCCAGAGGCTGGGGGTGGGAGACAGAGAATGGGAAGCGACTGCTAATAGATATGAGAAAGTTCTTTTTTAGGGTGATGAAACATTATTAAAATTAGATAGTAGATGGGAGGCAAACAGTGATGATGAGTGCACAATGTTGTGAATATAATAAAAATCACTGAATCATATCTTTAAAACTTCTAAATACAGACGCTATGGTCAGGAAAAGATTTCATAAAGAGATAACATTTGAGTGAGAAGTGAGAAGGAACTGGTCATGGGCTGCTACAGTTTGGATCAGTGGTGGTCCCCCAAGGCCGGTGGGTTACAGGCCTTGGCCCCAGTCTGGCATATCTGGGAGGTGGTGGAAGCTTTTGGAGGTGTGGTACAGAGCAGGTCTTCAGGCCATAGGGGGACATGGCCTTGGAGAGATTTAGAGAACCCTGGTCTTTCCTCTCTTTTTTTGCTTCTTGGCCATGGGTATTTCTGATAGTGACAGAAAGCGAACACATGTGATTATGAGGCAATGAGCATTCCAGGCACAACAAACAGGAAATGCATTGGCCCTGAGGCAGGAAAGAGGTCAGATATTTCAAGAATAAGCAAGAAGGCCAATAACGCTGAAGAAGGGCAAACAAAAAGAGGAGTTTTACAAGGTGTGGATTATCATAACCCATTTTACAGAGTGAAAAACTGCCCAGGTTAATCCAGCTAATCAGTGGAGAGACTGGAGTTGCAGACCTAAATGTCTTTGAAAGCAAAGTTCCAGCTCCTTCCTACCTCTGTGCAGCAAGCAGGGTCTGAAACTCAAGGGAGCTGCAGGGAAGGGAAGTTTTGAGACAAAGGACAAAGGCCTTCCAAACCTAACTTGCCTTTTGCACTTCTAAACAGGTTCTTCATCCTGAGCTTCAAGGGATCGCTGAATTCCTCTGTAATTGAATGGAAAATTTGTTTGTGCATTTTTCTTGAGTAGGAAGTCACAGCTTTCATCATATTCCCCAAGGATTCTCCCCAAAATTCCAAAATATTCCAGCCTTCTAGAGGATAGCAGAGGAAGGAATCAGAATGGCCACCATGAACTTAGGCAGCACTGCCATCTGCAGATGCCCTGAACTTCTCTTGAGTGCTGAAAATTATGAAATCCCAGTTTCAAAGCCCAAGGATGCTTTTTGCCAAAGCCATCATTCCCCACTTGCAGCACAGACAAGAATTTCTAGAGACCTCCACTTCTTGCACAAAGAGACTCCAAAGTCATAAGATTTGGCATGGAAAAGGAAATGTCAGGACTTAAGTGTATGATCCTCAGTTATTAGAAATTAGTAATCAATTAAGTGACATCAGTTGATGCTGGCACCTAAATTTGAAACATCTATATCAGAAGACAGGCATCAGGAACCTTGGACTAAGGAAGGTGATTGCCAGCGACACCCTCATTGGGATATCTGGCCTGTTTTACAGACATATGTTGCCTCCCCAAAATTGGATGTACAGATTAAATTGCTCACTTTCAAAAATGTTAACCATCACCATACAGACATGTGGCTTAAAAAATAGCCCCCTTGTCAAAATCACTGGTAAAACAAGCACAAGAGAACATGATCCACTCTCCTAACAGCTTCTTACAAGGTTAAAACAGTAATGGTCTAATCAGAGGTAAGTGCTGTCAGTCAAAAATAATTGAAATTCTCATGAGGGAGATGCAAAATAGTCTTATTTATTAATGACGAAGGTCACCCTCCATGTACATTATGCTTTGAGATTTTAGTTACTGATAGTAGGAAATCATCACAACTAGCAACAGACTCTAAAAGTGTTTACCTTTGGTTCAGTTGAAAATTTCCATTCTTATGCTTTATAACTTACCTAGAATTGTTCATAGGTCTACGTTCTCAGTTAAACCAGGTGCATATATTGGGGTACATAATACAAACATTTTTAATCAGGATGTACCAAAAATTTTAATGATTGAGACAATGGGAAGAACCAATTATGTCAAAAACCAAACAAATGCCTACGGATTTGACATCTGTGTGTGGCACAAGTTTGGATGTTTCTGAAGCTTTAACATGCATTTAGATTACCTGGAGACTTTGCTGTGTTTCACACTCTAATTCTAATAATCTGAGGTGGCACCTGGGATTCCTCTCAAGCCTCCAAAGGCCAAAGATGGTCCTGGTCCCTAAGCCTCATCCTTTCAGTGTCAAGCTCCTAACTATGATGACAAGTGTCACACGCCTATAGAATGGCCACCTGTGCCCAGATATCTAATCAAAGATTCTGGATACTTACGTTTCTCATCATTCTGGATGTAACTATTAAAATGATAAACTGAGTAAAGCATCTTGCCAGCCTAATGCATGTAAACATTTGATATCTTGAAGGTCTGAAAGAACAAAAGGTGACCCCTCTCCAAATCAGAGAGAATTCTCCTGTTTGACAACTTCAGAATTAGGACACAAGTTCTTTCTGGTTATAAAGCAGCCTGCCTGGAAGCCTTTAGCATTGAACTGAAACACTAACCCTGCAGATTTTAGACTTGCTGACTCCTTATAATAAATCTCCAGATATACTGGTTATTTTGCTGGAGAACCCTGCCTAATACAGGTACAAAACTGGAAATGCTATACATTGATCCCTTGATATCCCTTAACCCAGTTCAGGACAATTATGTTGAGGATGAAGTCATTTTTGAGGATGAAAATGGTGAATATTAAATGAATATTTCATAAGGTTCAACTAATGGCAATTTATGTGTACATTTCCTTGTGTGTTACCTGTCTCCCAATATTTAACTATTGACTATTGACTCTGTCAAGGCAGGGATCACATCTATACCATCCACTGTTCTCATAGTTTCCAGCACAGTACTAAGGACAAGATAGTATTCATTAAATACCTATCAAGTCTATGAACAAACAAATGGGGAGAGGGTTCCATGCAAACCAGCATCCAAGAAACCAGAACTTTCACTGTTCTAGGGACTCGGGATACAGTTGTGAAGTGGAAGAGATGGTGACTGTCCCTGCATCTTTTACTGTGAATGATAGTAGAAGAAGACAGACAGTTAACTAGACAACCAACAAATTAGTAACTTTAGACCATAATACAAAATGAAGTAAAGAATACTGAGGGGTGAGCAAAAATGTTTGCAGAAGAAGGGGCTTGGGTAGTCAGGTAGGGTTCTTAGAGCAGGTGATATTAGAGCCACAGCCTGAATGATGAGGTCAGAAATCTGCTGAAAGAGAATTCCAGCCAACACAATGGCTCCAGTGTGAGAGTGTGCTCAGCCTGTCTGAAAGAACAAACAGAAGATGCTGCACTGTTTTTCTTTCCAACCACAGTGTATAAACATGAGACCCCATTATTTCTAGAATTCTAAGCCCCAGTATCTTGCTTCAAAGCCTCCAGGGGTGCCAAATGGTCAAACCACATCCTGAATTTTAAATACATGAATAGGATTCCTAAGTATTGCCTCTTGAACAAGCAGCAGAACTGAGTTTTTGAGAAAACAAAGGGATGGGCATAAGTTAGCATTCTAGAATAATGGTTACAGAGGTATAGACATGTGTCAGAGCTCATCAAACTATACACTCGAAATGTGTACATTTTACTGCATAACCCATATCAATAAAGTGGATCTGTAAAATGCAAGGTCTCAGTCCCCATGAAGAAGCAAAAAATATTCTGCAAGAAAAATAATTTAGAGACTTTCTCTGGCCAATAGCATATGCATGCATAGGCTTCTCTTGGTTGGGGAGCTTGTCAAAGCCACTGGATAACCTCAGATGTGTGGAAAGGTAGGGAGCCAGGAGGGAAAACAGAAAACAAAAGACAAATGAAAGACGGGTATTTGTCATGGGATGCCATTTCTTTGCGAGAGATCCCAGGTTCTATACAGCATGTTTAGAAAAGAGATAGGACACTATACTATACAATTTGCCACCCAAATTTTTATTCTGTTTGACGAGGGGCAAAATAATGCCATGTGTTCCCTGCTGGCTTTAAACATGTTTCTGCCTTCAAGGTCATTTCTCACCAATGAATCCACCAGGAAATCTGGTCCGGCCAGGGTGAGATGCAGGAAACATTCCTAGACTTGATCTTACCACGGTTCCTTGAACTGGCCCTCAGGCACATGCTGTGGTTTGCAAGCCATTGAGCACTTCTTTGTGAACTGAGAAGACTGGAAGTCCTGCAGGTTTGCATACAAGAGCAGAGCTGTCTATTGGTCAAAGACCTGTGCCCTGCCTCGCACTGCCCATGTCTGAAGTGAGACTCTTCCACTCACTAGGAGCTTGTTCATCCTCCTGGAAAGCAATCTGTGCTTCTGCAAATGGCATACTGTCATAGAGCCTACCTCATGGGGGAGGGGTGTGAAATTAAATGAGAATTTACACATAAGCTTATGGCAAGATTGCAAATCCAGCAAAGATTCTTCGACATCACCTAGACAACACTGTGCAATGCATTTAATCTAGTCATGCACAAGCCTTTCTTCCTATTTTGAACTTGCCAACCTCCCCTGCTCGGATTCAAATACCAGCCCAGAAAAGGTAAGAGCCTTGGCCAGTGTCACAGAGCTGGGCACAAAGAACAAGACTACAACGTCACTCTCTTTAGCAGACTAGAATGAGAAAATTTCAGTAAGAGTCATGAGAAAGATAATAGTTGCTAAGCAGGGACTATGTGACAATTCTCATGTTGGATGTTTTCCACAACTCATCCTCAATGAATGCTCAACAGATAAGAAGTTTAGTGTCAGAGAGGTAAAGCAACCTTCCCAGGGTCAAACAGCTATTAAATGACTGAACTAGAATTACATTGCAGGGAGTGTAAGTGGGTCCACAACATTCAGGCCAGCCCAATTGACTCTCCAGGAGCTGTAGGCAACATAACTGAGTGACCGGGAGGATGGGAGTGACCAAGACAACTCAAGAGCTTCCTAAAAGGGGAAGTCACTCCTTAGCCACTGCCCTGTGAAAATACAGATACAATGTCATCAGCCCTGCCAAATTCTCAAAAGAAATCAGAAATTAGGGTTTCTTCCTGAAACTCCCAGGTTTAAAATATTAGCAATCAATTCTAAACTAGTTTTCAAACATCATACATCTTAACAGACTAAAGACATTTGACAGCCAAATACAATACACCCTGATTGGAGCCTAATTTAAAAAATCAAACTCTAAAAGACATTTCTAGTATGACTGGGAAATAGGATATGCTGCATATCTGACAATAGTATAGAATTTATACTCTCTCTTGGATATGGCCATGGAATTGTGTTGTATGGAAAAATGTTCTGATTCTTAGGACGGCCTTGCTAAAGTATTAAGGGGCTAAATGTCATGTCTGTGATTTATTTTCAAATGTTTCAGCCAAAAGAAAAAAAGGGGGGAAACAGTTGCAGGGATACAGAAAGGAGAACAAAAGAAAAAATATACAGAGTATGAGAACAATAAAACAAAAATCATGATGACAAAATATCAATAATTGTGAAACTGAGATTAGTTGAGCGTGGAATGGGGGCACACACTTGTAATCCTAGGGATCCAAGAGGCTGAGACAGGAGGCTGGCAAGGTTTTAGCCAGCTTGAACAACTTTACAAGATCCTGTCTCAAAATAAATTATAAAAGAGTTGGGGATATAGTTCAGTGGTATGGCACCCCGGGCTCAACCCCAGTACCACCAAAACAATGAGATCAATGGTTCTTGGTGGAGGAGGGGCTAATTTTGTCCCTCTGTTTAATCTGACAATATCTGGGAACATTTTCATACCACCATGGGCTGTGGGACACAGGGTGCATGCTACTGGTATCTAGTGGGTAGAGGCCAGGGATGCTGCTAAGCATCCTATAATGTGTAAGATAAAACCCTTGAAACAAAGGATTATCAAGACTCAGATGTCAACAGTGCCAAATTTAAGAAACCTTTGCCTAGATGGATGTATTTGAGTTCCTTTTATTATTTCTTCCAAGTTTCTTGAATGCTTAAAATTTTTCACAATAAAAAATTACAGAAAACTTCAAAACAAAAATTCTCTCATAGTAATATCTTACAGACCAAATGAAACATATCCTCATACTTTGGTAACCATGGCTGGCTACCATTTGCAGTCAACTCTCCCAGTAAACAGTGGCTGCCTATGACTGCTGTCATGGCTGCTGGCCAAGTATTTGTACATGTCTTACAAGAGTGCGTGTAAGCCCCCGCTCTTCAGAATGGCTGTCTTTCTCCTTTTCTTGGTCTTAATCAGCTCAGAAGGAAGAAGATCATATTATACCCAGGACTCTGCACCTGTACACCAACATGCTAGAGGCCTCTGCTGGAAAATACAAATTTACTGGTCAGCAAGGGTAAAGTGTGCAATGGGAGCACACATGTCCCGTACCCTTGAAAAGAAGGTACTTTTAGGAAAATTAGACCAAATTAACATACATTTAATGTATGTTACAGCTCCAGACAAAAATTAAGGGACTGGCAGGTTAATCTTACTTGGCAATGCTTTGCCTCACAGCAGTCTCTCTGCTGCCAGGCTCAGTGGGCCAGCCCCCACTGAAGCATCTCTTAGCACCATCAGGCAAAAACTATTCACCAATTGCCACCTTGGGACTCCAAAAGATTAACTTCAAAAGCAGTGCATGATGCCTGTGCAGGGAACCTGGAGAAGTCCAAGAACCACAGAAAGGTGATATCCAAGGAGAAAACAAGCAAGCAACAGAATGTAAGTAAGAGAGTCACACTGGCCTTTCTCTTTTCTGTAAGATTAAGTGATCCCTTGACTGTGAAATATTCCCAAATCCTTGCCAGTAGCTCCCAAAGTATAGATTACTTTATCTCAGAGTAATTCAAGGGAGTTGGTAAAAGCTGATTGCTGGGGCCCACTCCAAACTATTGATTCAGAATCACTGTAGATAAAATTCAGAAATCTATGCCTTAGGAAGCTCTCCCAGATTGTGAGTTTGGATCTGAAAACATTTGCCCCAGGTACAAGATGAAACCAGGGGACTAGAGACTGCACAATTTTCTGTGTGACTTTGGGCAAGTCATCTGATCTATGCCATGATTTTTTCACATGAGTTGGCATTTAAAATAGTACCTGTCTCATAAAGTAGTTGTGAGAAAGAATGTTTAAACACACATGTGTGCATACACAAAACACACACAAACACACCTTCTCTGTTACAGTGCCTGACATCCAGCTCTGTGCTCAAAAGGTGTTAGTTATTTTTCCTTAATAGTGACCGGTCAAACATTAAAATCACCTGCAGAGCTTTTCAAAGTACAGATGCCACATTCTGATTTAAGCAGTCAAGAGTGGAGGCCTTGGTGACAAGATTCTTTTTAAACATTTAAGGTGATTCTAAACAGCAGCAAGGTTGAAAAGGATTGCTTCGAAGCTGCTAGTAAAAAAAAAAAAATCGACATTTCTTTTTTTTTTTTTTTTTTTCAGGAGTATATATTCCCACTCCATTCTGGAATTTATACATGTAGAGCATTTGTCGACGAGTTGCTGTCCCCAGGACTGGGTACCCCTAGGCTACATGCTGCTTCCCAGGAGACCTTGCCTGGTACATACAGAAGACTGTAGCAGCAACCCGGTCAGCAGGAGTCATCTTTGTCCTCAAAGATGTTGCCAAGGACAGAACCAGCAAGTTGGTCCCTCCCGGATCCTGAAGTATGAGTGGAGCACTGACTCCCCACTCATACTAGGACAGCTAGACTTTAGTGGCCTTGAACCTATCATGAGTTTCTCCTATTGTCCCACAGAGGTCAGCTCCTTTCCCCATCGCCCCACCTCTGCGCAGATGGAGGAGGCTTTTGGGTGGCTACGTCAGCAGGAGTTAGGCGAAACTGCAAGGCAGCCTACCTGTCTCCCCGCACTGTCTCCGAGCACTGCCTCCCTAAAGGGCGTCCTGGCTGCTGTAGTCCCGCATCCTTAGCTCACCTCTACCTTAATGGAGACTCCAGTGTCACGGTAGGGTGATACAAATGACTCCGCAGTAGGATTGGAAACAGGGCGCAGAAGGTTGTAGGAGGTGGGCGGGTCAAGCGCTTTACCCCGTTAGTAGGTCAAGGTTTCTTGAGCCCTCAGAGCTTAGTTCTGTACCTCAGGAACTCACCACAACCCACAAGAACTTCCTCACCTCTTCCCTACAAATCCTTCCCTTCTGGGAGGAAAAATTCATCGGATACTCTGCGTATAAATAGAAAATAATTACTAGTGAGGTGGTGATGTTTCTTCGCCTATTTTTGGTGGGTCTCTTTGTTCAGATTTTTTAGGCATGTACATAGAGCACATGCATACACGCGCACGCGCACACACAGACACACCGGCCCCCGGCAGAGGTGTGGGGGGGGAGGGATGGGGACAGAGCGACTTCTCTGCCCAGACAGGGACAGTTAAGGCTTAGCCCCAGCCACCTAGCTGCTCGCTGGCCGCTCCTTGAATCCCGCCTGCCCAGACTTTGCGCTAACCCCTTGCTTCTTCTCCGCCCCCGCCCCTTGGCTGAGGCTGCGTGCTCAGGACTGTGTCCTCCACCTCCAAAGTTACTGAGTTGTGCGAATCAGTTTAAAGTCTTAAAAGAAAGAAACAAACAAAAAGCAAAAGGCAGGTAGCTCCATTAATCCCCAAATGCCTTCTTCCATCTGCTGTGACTTGCCCATGCTGGGACTTATACAATGCACACAGCAAACGGGAAAGTTGTGAAATCTGGGTGCTTGGGAGGTGAAATCGCGTGTGGAGGGTCTTCAGGGACCCTAGAGTCCTTGCCAGCAGGGGAAAGGAGCACAGAGCGCAGTGATGGCCGCTGCTTCAGGCAGGGAGAGCGGGTGACTGGAGAAAGGGACGGAGATATAAGAGCAGAGGAAAGTGAGGTCCCAAGCCTAGAAACCTCCACGCAGGAGTGGTCACTTGGAACACAGGTTTGTTCTCATCTTCCTACGCTCGGCCCCTCCTTAGCCTCTTTTTCACTAGTCGTAAGGCACTCACTCCTTGATTCCTCCCCTCTCACACACGCTCTCACAAGCTCACACACGCCCCCTTCCCGGTTGGGTTGGCCTGCCTCTGTTTACCTAAAAGGTAGCATCTGGAATCCGAGGGATGCTATAGATCTCCTCCCCCAAACCCAAGATTTCAGAAATGGGTGCTCCATGCCTCCATGCCTCAAGTGCATCGCGGTCACCGGCGGTAGAGGGTGGGTGGCAAGAGCATAAACAGTCAGAGACCCCCTCCACAACACTGTCAGCCCCATCAGGGCTGAGCCCGAGCCCCTTCTCCACTCGCAAAACCAAAGTTGGCTTTCCGGGTGACAGCCTCCTGCGAAGAGGCGGGGTGGGGGGACAGGGCCACTGCCTGGGGCAAGCTTGGAGGCAAAGAAGGGAAAGTGAAGCCCGGAGAGGAGGGCGAGGGGAGGCAGCCCACCTGGACATGTGCTCCCTTTGGGGCCGGTGTGCTTTCTCCAGCCCCAGCTTGGTGAAGATACCCACGAGCACCATGACAGCCACCACCCCGCAGATGATGTAGACGATCAGGTTGGTCTTGTCCTTGGTGGGGTCGTGCAGGGGGTCGTCCTTGCGCGCAGGGGGCTTGCCAGTGTTGAGCCAGAGTGGCGTGTCGTAGTTGGTGCAGGTGCTTTGGTTCAGTCGCCTCTTCTTAAACGTGCAGCAGAACCGGAAGCCACAAGTCCCGCAGCAGAAGATGAAGTCGCCCGAGCTGCAGTTGAACGGCGGGTCCCACTGGCCCATAACATCGAAGTATCCCCGACAGAAGTCCGGCGTGGGCGCCCGAGTAGGGGGCGCGTCTGAGACCCCAGCGCCCTCGCCGGCCTCTCCAGAGGCGGCCCCGGAGCGATTAACCCCCGTGAGCACCAACACGCCGCCCAGTTGCGCCAGCTGCCCGTGCCCGGTTCGCTCCTGCGCCCGGCACACGCGGGCGCACAGCTCCGTGAGGAAGCAGCCGAGGAGCAGCCGGAGGACGCGGCGCATCCTGTCTCCCAGCCCAGGTTCGACCGCTCGGCCGCTGCTGGAGCCGCTGCAGCCGCCTCTCGAGGCACGGCCGAAGCTGCCGAGGCTGCTGCCGGGGGCTGCGAGCCGCCGCGGGCCGCACATGCAGGGAACGGCGCGGGGCGCTCGGTGGTCGGCGGCCACTGCGCTCGGCTCAGCCTGCGTTCGCCTCCAGCGCGCCGCGCCGCGAGGGGCCGGCCGGGGAGGAGCGCGCCAGGCCGGGTGGGGGGAGGAGGAGCGGGGGCAAGCGCAGGGTGCAGGTCCGGCCGGCCACAGGGGGAGGCGGGGGCGGAGAGCAGGGGAGAGTCAGTCTGTGCGCGCCTCCCCTCGTCTGCGGCTCGGGACTCCACGCCCCGCGTCTGTTTGCAGGATCCTCTCGCCTCTCAAGCTCGCCAAGTACGCTGGAGAAAGCAAAGCGACACTTGTGGAATGAAGGGAGGGTAGAAGAGATGGGGGAGGGGTGGAGGAGGAGGGCGGGCAGAAGAGACGCGGGTTGGAGGGGCACGAGCTCGAGAGGGGCGGAGGCGCGGAGCGAGGTGACTAGGGCGGGCAGGAGCGAACTGGGGGGCGTGCGGAGCTAAGCCAGGCTGGTGGGAGGGGAGGAGCGAGTTGGGCTACCGCCGGGGCTGTAGGAACGGCTCGGATTTCCCAGCAGGTGGAGGACCTCGGCGGGACCTCCCGCGCCCTCTCCGGGCGGGAGGTGAGACTAAGACTTGTCCGAGGTGCAGAGGCGACTCCACCCGTGGCTTTTGCAGCGGGGCTTGCGCAGGAGCTGCGGCTGTAGTCTGCCCACTAGGGAAGGGGTGACTTGGGAAGATTGGGAAAAGACTAGATGGCTTTCACTCCAAGACCTGCTGGGCGCTGTCTGGTCAGGATAACCTTTTCAAGCATGCGAGGCCTCCTTGCCCTTCCCGAGGCCGTACCCTCTAGCCCGGCGTGCAACCTTGATGATGCGAGTCCCTGGGCCAAGGCGAAGACCTAGGCTGAGCTGGGAAAGTGGGGGTAGCGCGTCCCCGGGCCTTGGGTAAGCACCCCCAGGAAGTGGAATTGGGATGAGCTCGTCAAAGGAGTTCAAGGGCTTAGGAGGGCCTGCGGACAAGGCCTTGGTAACGGTGAGTCCTTTAGGAACTCCTCCAGCCCCTCGGACCTGCAGTCTTCTGTCCCTTTTCGCCCCCGCAGCATTCTCTGCGCTCCACAGGAGGGCACACCGCGGCGCGGCTTCTGCGCGCCGGTTCAGGCGCAGCGCAAGGCCTGGGCACCTAGCCTCAGCCACCTCGCCTTCCTGGAGCCTGTGCATCCAGCTGGCTGGCCTTGATCGCCAGGAAGCCCCTCCCCTCCTGCACGCGTATCCTCACCGGGGGTGCAGGTCTAGACCTTTCTTTCTCAGCGTCCAGCCTCACTTCTCTCTGGAAATTCAGTTTCCAAATTCTGCCCTTCTGTCCTAGCAGATGCAAGCCATTCGTCAGCACTCACCCATTTCTCCCACTTCTTCCTCTCCTCGGCTTGAATTTAACTTTAGTCCCCCAAACAGGATTTGTTGCAAATCTGCTACACCGAATATAGATCTCCACACGCTCTGGCGTTTTGTTGCTTAATTGCATTAATAAGTCTACACTTTACAGTCGGGTAGAATATTTATAGGAAAATGATGTTTCCATCGCCCTCCTCTCAATTTGGCTGCAATCAAGATTTTCTCAGGGCATTCTCAAAGAACCAAGAAGTTGGGCCACATGTAAAATGCAATGCTAGGATCCCCTTCTTTGAGGCATAGGAGGATTTAATCGACTCCGTTGCAAGTTTTCTCCAAATGAAAAGGAGTTTGGCCAGGGGACCCTTCTATTTGAAGAAATATCACCTTTTCATGTTTGAAATAAATATTTGCAAACACACACCACGGCAACCTTGATAGAGTGTATCAAGGAGTAAACCAGCCCCTGAAAGACCTGCTGTTATGGGAAGTATTATATCCTATCCTCACCTGGAGAAGGTGTGAGATTGCTTAACCCAAATTCGCCAGATTCATTATAATAAGATCCCCAAAAAAGACAGTATTGTGTGTCTGTCATGACTGGCAACCCACGCCTACCACCACCTTGCGCATCCTACAAACAAGCATTGTTGTGTGGGAGCTAATGATAGCTGACATTTATTCAGGGCTTGCAACATATCGACCAAGCTTGTTCTAAAATCACCTCCTCATAGATGCTTAGAGCAGCGCCTAGCACCCAGCAGACAATCTGGAAATGCTTGAGCCACTGAATGACTGATCTCATTTAACTCTACATGTTAGGCCCTGCAGCCCAGGGAGAGAGACTGGGACTCAAAGCAACTGAACTAGTTGCCCAGGGTCATGCCTGGGTGATTCTAGGAGTGAGGGCCAGACTTCCATATAACCTCAGACAACTTAAAGGTTTGGTCCAACACTTGGTAAAGCCAGGGCAGGATGCAGACTACTCAGCTGCTGATGCTGCCACATCTGCTCCACCACTCCATAGTACTTACCAGCAAGCATCAGGGTCAGTGGAAGAACAACAGATCACAGACCTCTTTCTGAAAGAGACAGTGCTAGGGTGGGGTGGGGGTGGCATCTTAAGACACATCTAAACTTGATTTTTTAAAAATAACTTGGAGAAAGAAAACAAAATTTCAGAATCTGCCTCCAAACTCTAAAATACTTCCTGTCAACAGGACATTTGACTCTGGTTCTCAGAGGAGATTCACTCTGGCTTTAATTAACAGAGACTGCCCCCTGTTTGTGACAAGAAAAGTGCAGGGACTGTGCCTTAGAAAGAAGAAGCTGGGATCCACCCTGTATGGCTTACTTGCCAGTGATTCTAAACTGTGAGCCCCATACCTCCGTGAGCTTTTTCCAAACCACATTTCCTTTCTTCTCTTGCTGCTCTGTGTGCCACTGGTCCCTGGAATATTGCCCCAGCCTGTTTCCTAAGGCTTCAAAATTTACCTAAAAGAGTGTGGAATTGTTGTGGTTCATTTCATTTTGAAAAGGCAAAACTTCAGTTTCTCATACCAGTAAGTTAGTCCCTCCACCTAGCAAGTATTTGATGATTTGAAACATGACCCTGTTTGGAGTAAACGATAATGAGAGTATTTCTTTTAGGGCTTCTGGGTGGGACGGGAGAGAGGTTATGAACTACCTAACTCAAACACCTGACAGATTCATGGAAGATAAAAAATCATCAAATACCTCTTGCACAATGACTATTCAAATGAGTTGATACATGTCTAAATTAAAATGCTCTTAATGAAAGTACCTTCTATGAAAGAGATGATGACATTATTATTATTATTATTATTTACAACACAGGCACTTTAATATATGAAGAATCACACTTGCCCCAGCCGTACTTACGCCAGACTGCATTACACAGCAAAAGGAATGCAATTGTGTCCCCCCAACAATTAGGAAAGGAAAAGATGTAGTGAAGGATATCTGCTTGCCAATACTATATTGCAACCAGTGTTCATAAGCAACTCAACAAATTGAAGTATGTGTGCTATGGCCCTCACCCGAAGGAGTTGTTTGTTAATCGTCCTCATCAGGTGGCTTTTAGGGTTTCAAAGAGGTTTCTAAGCAACTGTTATCCTTGAGGAATAAAAAGAGATGAAGCAGAAGCAAAATGTAGCTAGCACCTTGCCAGTTTCCAGAAATACATTGGTTTGGTGTATTTTCCTCTTCCTGTCTGCAGAGTTAAGGGAAATCTCACAGAAGTGAATGGGTCTCAAGCATGCTCCTCCCAGACCGATGATGATATTGGAGATGATTTCTGGCCATACTTACAGCACAAATCTTTTATATGTTACTGGTTTTATATTTATTACAATACATATTAAGAAAATAATAACATCAAACACACGAATTTATATGCAGAGGTGTTCGAGGCAAAGTTAAATCTTAAGTCACTAATGTGAAGTCGTTTAAGAAAAATACATTATACTCCTTACAAAGAAAGAAAGAAAACATGAAGGGTCTGGTACTGACTGCTGAGGGGTGGCATGCACTTCGGTGTCAAACCAAGTTTTTTCCCTGTTCTGGGGTGGATATATCTTCGTTGGGGGCGGGAGGTTATCCTGTGCCATTGCAGGATATTTAGATTTATCCCTGAACTCTATCTACACAATGCTAATAGTACCTCTCCCAGGTGTGACAACCAAAATTTTGGCAGACATTATCAAATATCTCTCGGGGTGGGGTGGGGGCAAAATCAGCTGAAAACCAATGAGTTAAAGCCTATGTTTAAATTCTGGCTGTTTCTCAAAAAGAAGTCTATGACTTCAAAATAAGCTGGTTAATCTCCCCCAAGCTTTGATTTCCTTATCTATCAAATAGGGATAAAAATAGACACGTTGTATAAGTAGCCAGCTCAGTGGATAGAACCTCAGCAGTACATAGTAAATACTCATTTTTTTTTTTTTATTTTGGACACCTGAAGGTGAACGAAGGACCAGCACTGCATTGAGGTCCAGGAAGATTGAGACAAGATCCCGTCTTGGACACTGTACACACTCAAAAAGAAACAGGTTGTATTAGTTAAAATTTGGTGTTAAAATTTTCACTAATCTGTAAAATTTTTTAAAAATTTTAAAATTTTAATTTTGATTTCAAAAAATAAGGCTGATGAAATTGTGTTCAATAAATACCCTTTTTAGTGACACATTATATTCATATTACTAGTTTGGTAGTTAGTAAATGTTAATTTTGTGTTTCTCAGGGCTGGGGATTTAGCTCAGTGGCATAAGCGCCTGCCTTGCAAGCAGGCAGTCGTGAGTTCGATCCCTGGTACCGATAAAAACGAAAAAGACCAAAAAAAAAAAAATTTTGTGTTTCTCAGGCTTTGGTGCACACATATGGTACTTTTCCTATCAGGGAAATATCAGCAGGTCAGTTTACTGGAGTTAAACGACCCCAACTTTTGTTCATTGGATTGTATGTGAAATCTGAATCTAGGACTACTAATTTAAGAGGCTGATGGTAGCTTTTGCTTACAAGTTTTTGCTCACTAATTGAAGAATTTATCTGAATAATTCAATTCCATGAAGCCAAAATAGGCCTGGGGGTGATGTGTTTTCCAGGTGGATATATTGAGAAAAATAACTAGGCATGTCCCCAGGAATCTGCTGAGATTAGAGGAAAACTCCACAGCTGGTTACTTCTTCTGATGCTTGTCACACTGCTCAAATACCTATAAATATAGAATATAGAATTATACCTGTAAATATAGAATTTTTGTCATGTAAAAAATCACCCCAAAATTTAGTGGCTTGTTAACCTTTTTATTTTTTAATTTAACATTTCTTTGGGTTGACAGTGTAGGCTGCTCCCCTCTGAGTGGATTTTCGGTCTTGGCCAGATTAACTCATAGCCTCTGCTCCACCAGGCTTCTTAGCCCCCTCAAGCCTAGCCACACCTCTTCATATGATGGCTGGCAGATTCTACAAAAACAAGAGAAAGCACACACATCAGTGGAGACCCAGAGTTACAATAGGCTCCACATCACTCCTACCGCACTCTGTTTGCCAAAGCAAGTCCATATTCAGAGGGTAAAGAAATAAAGTTTTCTCAATAAGAAGTCTGAAGAGTTACAGGGGAAAGTGCATGTACACAAGGATACAGGAATGAATATAGCCACCTTTTGGTATATAGCTAAATTCCATGGCTACCAAGCATAATAAAATGAAAATCCCCACATGCTCAAGACTTCCCAGCCAAAACAGTCAAGGAAAAGCTGGAGGGGGGTGGGTTGTTTTGTTTTGTTTTGGTAGCAGGGATCGAACTCACGGCCTCACACTTGCCAGGCAGGGGCTTATGCCACTGAGCTAAATCCCCAGCCAAAGTTGGTACTCTTGATTGCTACTGCAATTAAAGAAGTGATGGTCACAGAGATGGAGAAGCTGTCTTTTCACCCACATATTCAGAATGACATTTGAAAGTTGAGTGTACCAATGTCCAGCCATGTGTCCAAGCCACTTTCCTGGGAGGTCTTTTGACATTAAACTGTGTCTCAATTTCCATATCTTGTCAATTGGCAAACTCAGTCTCCTCTGCCAAAGGTACATCAATGCCTTCCTTTCCTTCTGACTCCATTACTGCTATAGCTCAAGGCTTATCATTTCTCACAGTGACAATTATGGGTTCTCTAGCCCCTCACACTAACCTTTCTTATTTCTATGACTCCATCAAAATCCAATTGCTTGTCATTCATTTAACAAGCCCTTATAAAGTTTTCACTTAGTGTTAAGCATTATGCTAGGGGATAGGGATCAATAAATAATAAGATAGAAAACAAATTTCTTAGTCAGCATAGGTCAACTCCAGAATCTCAGTGACCTAACACAATGAATGATGGCCTAGGAGTTGTAAACCATCCTGAAACCATTCACTTCCGGCCAAGAGGAGCAAAGCAGAGCTCAGACGATCAAGTAAGGTACTTTGAGCTCATATCTGGAAGTGGTATACAACACCCTCATCACTTACATTAGCTGAACTCAGTCACAAGGTCCAAATTTAAGCAGAAAGGAAGCTGGAGGAGTTAGTCTGCCTACACACTCAGAGAAAAAGAATGGCATATATAACTAATTTTTGCCTTTTAAAACATAATCCAAGTATAGGTGCTCTCATTGGAGATGTCCAGTATCCTGTCTGGACACCAGAAGTGTTTCATACATTTCATGCAACCTGAAGGTAGGAAGAGGGAGTGGCAAGCTGAGCAATGGTCCCCAAGATTTCCAGGTCCTAATCCCTGAAGCCTGAAACCTATTACCTAGCAAATAGGACTGGCAGATGTGAAGATGCTATAGACCTTGAAAAGGGAAAATAATTCTAGATGATCCCACGGCCATAGCATCCTCTCAAGAGTGCTTATAAAAGAGAACCAGAAAGAGGTTTGATGATAAGAGAAGAAAAAGAGATGCAAAGGCAGAAGTGGAGATTGGAGTGAAGCTGCTTGAAAATAGAAGTCTCCAAGCCAAGGCAGCTGGAAAATGCAAAGAACAGATTTTCCCCTTGGAGCCTCCAGAAGAAATAAGTCTAACAGACACCTGGGTTTTATAGCTTTTTTTGAATGTTTACTAGTGCCTATTAGTTCTACAGAATAGCAGGTTCCCTATCGCATATTTGTACATGCATCTGACATAGCTACATTAGCTTCTCCCTCATTACACTCCTACTGTCTTCCCCACATCCCTGGTCCCCTTCTTTCTGCCTAATAGTCTCCTTTCTGCTTTCCTGATTTGAACTCCTTTTGTGTCTGTTTAGACAGGAAATATCTTGTGAGGAATCCTGTGTGCAGAGAGGAGCAAAAAGAGTTGGGAAGCAGAATGGGAGAAATCGAACTCACAACCTTGCACTTGCCAAGGAGGCACGTGTCATTGAGATATATCCCTAGATCGAATGTAATTTCAGGGAGCCAGGTATTTAGCTCAGGGAACAAGTGTCTGCTTGATAATTGTGAGGTCATGAGTTCAATCCCTGGTACCAGAAGGAAAAAAAAAAAAGAGGTGACCAAGTGTGATTTCAGAGAGCAGCAATTAGGCCTTTCAGAACTGTAAGAGAATAAATTCTGCTTGTTTTGAGACACTAAATTAGTGATAATTTGTCACAACAGCAAGATAAAACTACTACAAACAGAAATGTCTACACTGAGACAGAGATAAGAATCCCTGCTAATGAGCTGGGAAGAGATTTGAGAGGACAGAGGAGAAATGGGAATTAAAAGAGAGCCAAGATGCAGCTGGAGTAGGGTCTTATGGGAGGGTTGAATTGAATTGGCTAATATTTGCATGTTTGAAAGATAGCTCTGGCCACTGTTCGGAAATAGCCAACAAAACCATGCTGGAAGTAGAAGGCTGGTGTTTGTTCATTCGTTTTTTTGGAAGAATAGAAAAGCAGTGGTCCAGCATCACATCAGAGAACTAACTCAATAGGTTGGCAGACTTGTGGGACCTGGTGGTGGATCTGGGGCTCCCCTTGTTGACCTAGGGCCATTCACTCTACCGGCAGCATAACCTGCACCAGGTCTCATGGCCACCTCAGAGGCCATAACCGCCTCAGCCACAGGGAGATCTGAACATACCCAGAAGATGCCACCCCTACATATCCTCCTTAAATTCCATAGTTTCCTAGGACCACCATGTTCTTTGTAATGAGTAAAAAAATAAAATCAAACTTCTGCTTATAACCTAGTGCTCTGGGAGACTGAGGTAGGAGGATTGCAAGTTCAAGCCCAGTCTAGATAATTAGCAATTTGTGAAACCCTGTCTCAAAGTTTATAATATACATATATACATAGAAATGTGGCTTAGTGGGAAGGCCCTGGGTTCAAGCTCCCAAACCAGAGCTCATCCTCACATAAAGGTAAAGCCAACTTTAACTGTCTACCCTCAACCTACAGAAGGATCAAGGACTCTCCCCTGGCTCTGAAGTCTTGCTTCTGTTTGTACAGTCATGAGGATGAGCACCCCACGATGACACTCACATAAAGGGTAAGCTGAAGCTGAACTCCCAAATTCTGCTGACCAAGCTGTCCTCCTTGGTGTGTGTAGAAATGATGAGTTCGTTCACCATGGCCAGAATTTAGATTAGAATAAAAAGCACAGGAAGTGACAGTCTGGCAAAAGGTCAGAGTAAGAAGTGCAAATGCCTTGATAGGCAGTGCAGAATGTTTTTGTAATAGTTAGACTCTGACTGAAGGATGTTGGGTAAAAGGGGACCTATTCTGAGTCATGTCTTACACAGGTCACTTTACTGGCAAATGAGATAAGCCTCATTGTCTGGGACTGAGCAAAATCCAACCAATATGGGCTGGACCAGCACACTGGAGTCTTGTGAGGAAGCTTTTTGTGCAGAAAGGAACACAAAGAGTTAAGGATGGGAAGTGAGTAGGATCTCAGAGAGAAGCAGAAATGAGACAAAAGGGAGTACCAGATGACCTTGTTACAGCTTCGTGTTCCTGAGATTTTTGTTCCTTGGTTTCTGTGTAACTTTCCTGGATCTTCTAATAAACTCCTCTTACCTTCCTCCCATTTTTGCTAAATTAGAAAATCTTGAGATATTCTGCATCCAGTTTTTCTATTCAGGTTTCTGTCGGAACAGAATTTTTTTCTCTCCACAATTCTATGAATTGACTGGATGGAGCAAAAGAGAGAAACAAATGTATTCAGATACATAGACAAAAACATGTTGCAAAATGTCCTTCATATATTGATTATCATAGAAAAATATTAATAACTGATTATCAGTGAGAAATGATCTAATGCCATTACAGTATTTCTATATCAAGGGATAATGGAGTATTATAGACTGGTTAAAAAGAATGGGGAGTTTAAAAATTCTGAAACTCAGTTTAGGCATTACAGTCTTACTAATTCCCAGGATGGCTAGAAATAGATACAGATATAGATAGCTGATAATATAAACATACAAAATAATCTTCATGACATAGCAAAAATAGCAAGACAAAAAATACACATGCTCAAAATCAACAGATTTTTTTTTTGTAAAGTTACACTAGAAGCAGACCCTCAGGGTAGAAACCAGGGTGGGAGAATTACTTTTCCATATACACTTTTATATTCTGCTTTTAAAATCATCAACATGCTTTAAATACTCAAGAAAAGTAACTGATCAGAGTGTTTAACGGGAAAATAAAAGAAGAGGATGAGACAATAGGTGGATAAAAGGAAAAGGGGCTATAAACAACAGCAACAACAAATTGAGCTCCATTCCCAACTCTGCCATTGGTGGATTCTTAACCCTGAACTTAATCTTTAATCCTTTCTCTGGGCCTCAGTTTTTTCATCTAGAAAATAGGTCAACAGAATTAGTTGATCTCTAAGGTCCTGACTTCAAAGGTTATCTGCAATATTCACTGACAGAGCTAATTACTTGGGCAAAATTTCTTTCAAATTAAAACAGTAATTGTCCTGGATTCCCTTAGCAGTATATAATGTCACTATCATAATATGAAATGACTTTCCTTTATTAGAGTTATCTTCAGAACCTGGTGACTGAAAGGATAGAAACTGAATCATGCATAGAATATTTCCAAATCATATGGCATAGAGACAATTTTCTAATGAGGTATGTAAAGTATCTGCCCTCCAATCACCATACTCTCTTTTCCTGTAGCCCCCTCTGACCAGAGATGATGGATTCCTGACCTAGAAGGAACTAATTAGTCATGATTCTGCCGAGCAGCCCATTATATTTCCCTTCAAGAAGCTGAGCTAAGAAACACAGAGACTGCGGAGGGTGAGGAAGAAGAATCAAGTGACATGAATGTTAGAAGTCAGATTGAAGTCACACAAGAGCAGAAATCATAACGATCTGATTTGCTGCTTTATGACCACTGCCAACACTTCCACACATAGTAGGTGCTCAATAAGTATTCGCTGAAAAAAATCACAAGATGTAAAGCTCATAAACTCCTACTGCTTCGGCCTTCTAGCTCATTTCCTTTTCTCTCTTTTTTTTTTTTTTTTCTTATTTCACGAGATTTTCATCTTTCCTAAAAGCTCCACTTCTATCTAAGCTAATTTGAGTAGATTTGGGTATCTTTTATTCAAAAGAGCCTCTCAGCCACTGGGACCAACTCAACAAACATGATGGACAAGCTTCTTTTCTTCTACGTACAACTCAAACAAGTGGGGAAAAGAGCCCTTAATCCTTGTCAGTGAGAGTATGTTAATACCTCCAATCATGGGGAGATGATATACATTTGAGTACAGTTTTGTCAGCATTTGAGGCACGAACCTTAAAATCTACAACCCTCCCTCAAGGAGTCTGTTCTTGTGTGGAAAGTATCTGAATCCTTGCATATAAGACTGTAGACAAGAACATGTGATGTAGAATGCAACCGTGAAAAATTGCCAGCAACCTAAACGTCTGCCAACAGAGAAGAGGCTCAATAGATGGAATAATAAATAAATATGATGCTAGACAGTAGCTATCTCTAAAAAGTACTCCTTAGGAGAAAGATTTTAAAAAATAAGAAAGTCTTCTCCATTTCTTATTTTATTTCTTCTGACATGCCTTACTTTTGCGATTTTAATAAATCCATAAGTTTTCTTTAATCAAACATGACTTTATTGAGTCTCATGGAAAGTATGTATATTCTTCATTCTACCTCATTCACTTTATTGAATAAAACAATGTCAGTGGAAAACACAAAAAATACACATAAAAACACATTTTATGCATATTTGGCACATAAAAATATTAAGAATCAAGGCATTTTTGATACATCCTAATCTTTCATTCCAAAATTGGGGTCACGTTGTAAAGCCAAGGTCTGTCTTCTACTAGCTGTGAATTCATTAAAAGCGTAAAAGTTAGTTACTAAAGATTTGTCAACCAGCAATGAAATCAGTGTTACTGCCCTGGGTACTATTGTTACTCTACCCAGATGTTCTTGGATTCCTTTAACCATGTCCCATGTCCCTTATCTGCTTTGAGGATCTTTGCTTCTACTGCCATGCACAGGCAAGTTTTAGAGGAAAAGACGCCCTCTCAGGCTACTAAGAACATTTGCCTGGAGACCCAGGGAGTCACAGTGGTCAGAAGTTACAGCTCTGGCCAACAGCATGGGAGGAGATTTGGTTAATGTCATATGGGTGCAGGAATATAAAATTCCAGCTCTCTTGTCTGAAGCACAAGCTTTGAGATATGGTTCCACACTCTTGTGCATCAAGAGACTATCTTGTGGGCCAGTGGGATCATGGAACTTTGTCAGGTTTGTTTTTTTTTTTTTTTTTTTTTTTTTTTTTTGCAAAACACTTCTGTACAAGAGTTCCTGTCTCAGGTCCCTCTGAAAAGCTCAACCTCAAAAAATTAATTGTATAAGTTTAAGCTCAAGATCAGAAACACAAAGTGCAAATTCATTGGTCTAAGACCAGCTACAGTAAGTACCTATTCTATGGTTTCACAAGTCAGGATGACTCAGATCATAGCTGATGTAAAGACAGTTTCTTGCAGCTTTCACTATACTGTTTACTATTCAGGTTCTGTCACCTGCTAATGATTCTGTCTATTAAAACATACATTATCTTCTCTTGTTCACATGTGTTAAGGCAAAAAAGGTTTCATTTGAGAAATTAAGTTTTCCTAGCTACATTGATCCTTAAAATTATTGACATCTGGAATTGCAATAAAAACTTTGTAGATTCTTGCATCTCTTGTCTCTTGTGACGGTTCTCATGGATCACCAGGAAAATACCTCTTATCAATAATGAGGGAATGTGGTGTAAGCTAAACTTGTGACTGTGTATCTGGGTGCTATCCCTTTATCCCTCTAGTAATGAACAGGAGTGGTTGTGGTAAGTCCCTGTGGACACATTTCACCTTAAATTGACTGTCTCAACATCACTGATACATCCTCCTGGGAAAGTTCAAGTCTTGCCATTGCTGTCCAGGAAGAAACAAAAGTGGCACAATAAGATGGAAACCAGTATCCCTTTGGCTCAGCTAGGGTTAATCTTTCCCAAACCATGTTAGCCAAAGAATGAATACTGGGTTGTCACCACTTAACAGATAGCAAAAAAAAAATTGATATTCCACAAGGCTTCTAAATACTGTGTCTTCTTGTCCTCCAGGGAGACAATAGGTTAGTGTAACATCTCTCCAACAGATGTGTTGGCAGAAGCAGGGGCTGGATGGCAGACTTGTTGAAAAGAGAAAATCCAATGGTAACACAGATGATTTCCTGATATTAAAAAGTAATGTGCTTCAGTAAATGCAGTAATATTTCTCCCTTGATATTTGTCAACAGAACTTTTTTCTTGAACTAAAAAAATAACCCAGCCCATGTAGAGATGCATGCTTCTGTCAGTGCTGGTGAGAGTGAAGGAGAAGGAAATTCGATGGAATAATTCCAGTGTCATCTGACACAGCTAGCTTGTCTACAATTGGAATGCTTCTACCACTAGGGGAAAGAAATTAAGGCAAGACCCAAAAGGACTTGCAGTCTAATTTGAAAAGTACATCAAGACATTGGGAGACGATGTGGGAAAAGTTGCTGAGAGAAGGTCCTGGTTGTGTCTTTTGCAGCCAGATTGCTCACATCAGCATGTCTTGTGTAAAGAGCAAAACACCATCTCGTTTTAATAACACACTTAACTGCTCACATATACACCGGAGATCACAATGTTCACCAATTAAAAAAGTTTAATCTCAAATGCAGGTACAACATGCCAATGGTTTTAAAACCAGATAGCTAGGAGAAAACTGTAGTGCTTAACACAGTATGTGAAGCAAGTCTTAAAGTGTTGCAACAAATATAGCAATGATTTACGTATGAAAAGTACATTTGGGTGAGGAAACACGACAGAGATGGAACCTTAAAAGGGAATCCAGGCATGATGACACACACCTATTGTAGACGACCACCTGGAAGACTATCCTTGAAAAAAAAGCAATTATCTCCATCTTGGCCAAACCTGGCCCTATTTATATGTATTGGTATATACAGAGCTAGCAAGAACTTTTCCTTATATCTACAATTGGCTTTAAGCAATGCATATTAGGCTAGTGGAGGCGCTGATTTGAAGCAATGCAACCGGTCAGTGTTTCCCCTCCCCATATCTCCCAATAAACTTGTGTGAGCCAGGCAGGAGGAGAGTCACGCTCCATGCTGTCATCTGGGATTGAGCCTCATGATAAGAGGCTATGACTTCCCAGGGCATTAAAGATTTCACATCAGAGCTGAAGCACCAACCCCAAAACATTAGATACTGCTTCAAATTGTGTTATGCAGATTGCTCTTTCTGCATACCCTTCTCCCCACATACTGCAGAGGTGATCTCAGGCCCCCTACCTTGCCCAGCTCACAGACTCATGTACTTCCCGCCATTCTCACAGTCACTCATTCTCAAGCCACTCCCTTCTTCACAAATCAGTAAAACCCAGGTTTGGCCCTTGGTTGAGACCTTTGCTCTGCTTAGCCATCACCCTAGCTGAACTTAAGAACCCCTTGGCTCCCCACAAGTACAAATATCCCTTCATATCTTTTTTCTCACTGTGGGTTGCACTGGAAGTGGTAAATTGGAATTGACTTGCTATAATTCCAATAACTTTTCTATGAGATTACAAATATAAACTTCCCGGACCACAAAAAGGCCAAACCTGGTTTTTATTCATTTGGCATTTTTATAATGCCAGCACTCAAAAACTGAGGCAAAAAGGATGACAAACTCAAGCCCAGACTGGGCAATTTCATGTCCTAGTAAGACTCTGTATCAAAAGATACATGATACATACATACATACATACATGACAGAGCCCTCATATGTAGCCCATTGAGAAGATCTGCTACACGCACACACACACACACACACACACACACACACACACACACTAAAGGAAGAAAGGAGGAAGGGGAGATGAAGGGAAGGAAAGAGAATGCATTTTAACCCAACAAGATAAGTAATTAAAAATAATAAGCCAGGCTTGGTGGTACAATTTGTTATCCCAGCAGCTTGGGAGACAGAGGCAGGAAAGTCACAAGTTCTAGCCCAGCCCAGCCCAGATAATTTAGCATTATAGAAAATCCCGTTCCAAAATAAAAAAAAGGCTGGGGATGAATCTCAGTGTGAAGGTCCTGGATTCAAACTCAGTGCCAAAAAATAAATAGAGGACATCTTCAACATCTTACTGGGAATTTCTGTATCCACAAATTTTACCTGTCAGCAAACTGTCCTTTTTAGTGATGGCTTTATGGCTCTCATATGCAAGATGAAACCCTTGCCAAATAGAATTATTATTCTAATTTGTCTTGGTTCACCCTCACTGCCACTAAAGTTTCTCAGTGGGTATAAGAATGTTCTTTTTCTAAGCTGAACTGAATATTCATTTAAGCATCTATCTCAAAAATACTTATTAAGGGGGATACCAAGTACTACACATCATATCCACCAAGGCAAAACCAGGCAAAATTTTTATTGCTGTGGAGTTGATGTTCTAGAATTACACTATCCAATACAGTAACCAGGAGCCACATAAACCATCTAGAACTTGAAAAGTGTCAAGTTCGAGTTGATATTTTCTGTGAGTATGAAATATACACAAGATATCAAAGACTCAATACTGGAAAACGTATATTGACTATATAGTAATATTTTTATATTACTGGATCAATTAACATTTTATTAAAATTAATGACACTTTCAATTCTTAAAAAATATTGACTTGCTGTACCTGCATTTTAGATTAGAATTTTAGAGGTTCTTGGAATTCACGCAGCTGCCCCCAGGTTACATCTAGATTTCTCTAGATTTATTGACATTATAGACCCCATAACTGTGTGTGTGTGCTTGTAACAAATCTTAAGGAAGACAGTGTGACAGCAAAGCAAATGACTGATTTTTTTATTTTAAAGGGGATAAAATTAAACAGAACAAAATAGGACATAAGAAAGCAATGTAAGAGATATAAATTTCAAAGCTAGATGACCTGAGATTTTCACTGTCTCTTGTTTTCTTCCAAATAGTTGTCCATGTCTTTGCATACAGAATTCATACAAAACAACATAAAAGAAAACTAATTCAAACAGAATGAAGAAGGTGATTTAGGTCTTTAAAACCAGACCATAGGGAAGTCACCAATGGCTGTCATAGAGTCTCTCGTTCTCTTCAAAATAGCTGTCCATACTTTCTTGTATATTGAAGTTCAACAAAACAAAACAGGTGGGGGGAGGGGTTGCTTGGTTTCCTGGTGTTCCAGGTCCCAGCATGGCGCAGATCCTAATAATGGCCGGTGGCTGCTGTCCTGGGCCGCCAGAGCCTGCCACGCTTACAGATGCTCACATTAGGGAGGGGGAGTGCAAATAACTGATTTTACACAAATGTAATACACTGTTTAGAGCAAGATTTCAAGATTTAAGAATGTCTTAGCATTTTGTAAAATATTCTTCCCTTTTCACCCTATGTTGTAGTCAGGGGTTGCAAACAGGACTTAGAATTTATATTATTATTTTATGATGGTTGTCCAGAGTTAAATACAAGAAAGTGCAGGAAATTTGTCCACAACACTAAAGACCTAGAAAATTCAGGCAAGGGTCTGGATCCCACAGCAATATCCTGTATGAGTCCAGTTGAAAAGTTTTATGGCTGTGTGCTGGGAAGGCCCAAAGGTCAGCAATGGAAGCTAGAAAGTCTATGCCAGCTGGATGAAGGATCTGTGCCAGTAGGTTGAGGGTTCTACACTGGAACCAAGAAATGACACTCAAAATAAGGACCAGGGATCCACTGAAAAGTACCACAGCCAACCGAAGGGACAATGAGGTGCCAAGCTCCTCTGACAATGAGAACAGTCGAGTACGTGTCAGGAAGCCAGTGTGACAACTTCTGGAGATTAAATAGAAAACATCTTCCCCCTTCCAGAGCCAGGAAACAGTGCTAAAAATAAGGACCTAAGCTCCTCCAAAGTGAACCACAGCTACTCTCAGCGACAAGGTCCCAAGCTCCTCCAATGATAATGGCCAAATTCATATTAGGGAAGCTAGCCGTGACAAGCTCCTCCAGGAGAACCAGTGGCTCCAAACAACAACGCTTAGGAGAACCCACAATGCCCTATTTTCCTCTCCATAAGTCCTTTTATGTTGGCAGCTTTCCTCAGGTGGGCCATTTACACTCAATACCATGCTGCTTTAATTCAGATGGTGTTAAGCTGACCACCCGTTTTTAATTCATAACACCCTATTATCACTTTTTTTATTTAATATGATCAAATTTTCTTTCTTACTGCTAAAAACATTAAACCATGAATATGTGAGAAATTTCTAAAAATATGAATATGTTATTTAATAAAAAGTAAGCAAATGTGTGCTTGTAACAAATAGTTAACCATATAACCATATAACCACCATAAGCCATATAAGAACCACGTAAGTCAAAAGCATAGAATATTCCCAACACCCTCAAGAACCTCCAGTCATGACTCTTCACCTCTCCCTATACTATCCAGGTGACTTTTGCCTTCTTTTTATATTTTTACAACCCATAGGTAAATCTAGAAGCAATACAGCTTCATTTTGCTTAGTTTTGAGTCTAGATGTAATCATTTGATATCTACTATTTTCCATTCACTTTGCTTGCTCAGAATTGTTTTCTTCAGATTCCCTCTCATGGTCTCAGATATACTACTATGTTTATTTTCACTGCTGCATATTATTTCACTATGTAGATCTATTTCTCCAGTTTTTACCTTACAGCTATCCTACACAGTTATCCTATGAACATTTTAAAACATGAATGTTGGCCTCATGACCATGGCCTCATGTGTCTCATGTGCACAAATTTCTCTACCATATGTCCCCACTAAATTGTAATTTTTTTAAATGTATAATCTAATTCTATATCTGCATTTGATGTTGGATAAAATCAACTTTTATTATAGTCATAATAATTTACCCTGTTGTAGTTTCATGTTTTCAGTATTCAGTGCTATTTGAGATCAAAGTTCTTGGGAGGGATGGTTTCCTTAACTTTTCTCATTCTTAGCATCTCTTTGCATAAAGGCGGAGAGAGAAGTTATTTTGTTATTTTTATTTATGTGTGCTAATTATACATTTTAATGAGATTTAGTGTGATACTTCAATACATGAATATAGCACACACTGATCGAATCTGTTCTTTATTGTCCACCCTTCCAGGCACCACCACCACATCTAGTATCACAATTCTACACTCAGGTATAGAATTTTGTTCCTGATTCATTGACATTATGCATCTCCCTTGATCATTCACCAGAGTGATACAGCTGAAGGGAAAAGGAAGCACATGTTTATAACCCTTTGCCATTCTCCATTGGCCTCAGGATGAAGTCTTAGATCCTGAGACTGTGAGCTCCCCAGTCTACCCCCAGCCACACACAGCCCTTCACTTCTGCCTTTCGGCAATGCCAGTGGCTTTAGAGTCTCCCCTATACCCCATGGCTTTTCACTCCCTGTGCCATCAGCCATGCTGTTCTCTCTGCCTGCAACAACTTTTCCATATCTTGTTTTCTACACCAACTCCCACCCATCTGTCAAGGTTCAGCCTGCAACACAACCTGCTTCTTTCTGTGCACCCCCATGCCTGGCCAAGCTGGACACCACTTGTACCTCCTTATTGCCATGGGCTTTTTTGAGGTCCTAGTGTCTATTATGCTGTATTATAATCATTGGTCTCTGTTCCTGCTGAGCTGAGAGCTCCTGAAATGGGGACTTTTCTCTATCTCTGCATCCTCAGTGTTAAACACAGTGCCACATACTTAGTGTGATATTTAATACTATGCATCAACTTCACTGACTCTCAAGATTCCCAGATATTTAGCTAAATATTATTTCTGAGGGGAGCCTGTGATACTGTTTCTAGATGAGGTCAGCATTTGAGTTGGTGGACTGAATAAATCAAGCAACTTTCCCCATGCGGGTGGGCATCATCCAATCTGTCGTGGGTCTAAAGAAAACAAAAACATAGGGAAGGAATAATTTTCTCTCCCTCCCCCAAGCCTGAATGAGCTGGGATGATAGTCTTTGAATGCCCCTGATTGAAAATACACCAGCAGCTTTTCCAGGTCTCCAATTCATAGACAGCAGACTTTGGGGTTTCTCAGCCTCCACCATCTCAGAAGCCAATTCCTTGGCATGTGTATCTATGCATTATATTCATATATATATATATATATATATATATATATATATATATATATCATAGCAGTTTTCTTTCTCTGGAGAACCTTGAATAACACATTTGGGAAGTGCTAAGTAAATATTCATGGAACTGAACTAAAATCAGCACTTGAACTTGGCCTAGGCTAGAAGAGCCTCCATGGAAGGAAACGGTGCAAATAAGTGCCTTGCAACTGGTTCCTCCTAGAGTTGTCCAATATGGAAGCCCTGCCTACCTCCACCAGCACTCATCCCACTATCACTATCTAGTAAAGAAAAAATTGCTCCATATGATCTGTCTCTGCCTCTGATCTCTATCTTTGGAAACTTAAGGTTGCTATTTAAAGTTATTTAGAGCCAGGTGCAGTGGCACACACCTAAAATGCCTACATTTGGGAGGCAGAGGAGGATCACAAGTTCAAATCCCATCTGGAAAGCTTAGTGAGACCTTGTCTCAACATAAAAAATACAAAAGGCTGGGGATGTAGCTCAGTGATAGTGTACCCCTGGGTTCAATTTGCAGCACTGCCATAAAACAAACAAAAAAAAACAGTTATTTAAAATCAAACACATTTAAACTACTTAATATCACTCTGGGAAATAAGCATATTCTTTTTTTTTTTTTTTTTTTTTTTTGTCTTTTTCCTTTTTATCGGTACCGGGGATCGAACTCACGACTGCCTGCTTGCAAGGCAGGCGCTTATGCCGCTGAGCTAAATCCCCAGCCCCAATAAGCATATTCTTAAATAACCATTTCCTTAATTCAGATAAACTCTCAGCCAATTACATATAGTATTCTCAACCAAATACAGCTTGGTGTTTATATAAATATGCAATCTATCAAATATAGCAGAAATTGTCTTTTCAAATATTTGATACATTTCATTTTTTATATGTCTCTTTCTTAAAGGTCAAAAGTATGGCATAGAGTTCACTTAAAGATCTCAGGTAGTTGAGCGCTAGAGTTTTTACAACAATTTGCAGAGAAAAATGTGGAAGAGAGAGTTTATATATCTAGGATGTTCTCCATTGCTCTTCCCATTCCTGTGGCAGATATTACTAATTGATCCCAGCATCCATTTCCCCTAAGGGTGGCAGAGCCTCAACATTCCTGTAAAGAAAGCACTTCAGGTAGAAACAATCCAAGAGGAGAAACATATTTGCCATTTCACAATGAAAATGTGCCAAGACATGTTCAGGCAAAGGGTCACTTCTCCTTTTTTTAATTGGGTGAAAATATATTCTAGTTGGTACCAAGGCTGGCCCTAATTACTATAATCTTTTCCTCCCACGTTGGTATTGACTTCCCCTGAAGATCTTCCTGGTTTCTGCAGCCTACGCTGCTTTTTTCTCTCTTCTGATTATTAGTGGTCTTTAGAATTCTAGACTAGTAGTTTAGTGTCCAGTTCGATTACTAAATTCCTTGGCAGCAAGAGCAAAATCTATGTGGCAAACATAGCTGATACTAAGCATATATTAGTGCTGTTCACCTACTGATTCTTCCTTCTAATTGGAGATTAAAAAGAAGGATCCTGCCCCATCAATAAGCTTCAAGAAAAAATGTGTAAATTAAAATTTTGATTGAGAAATTATGTTTAAAACAACAGCAAAATACTTCCCTTTGCCCTTTCAGGTTGGCATCTTCAGCCCATTTGCAGTCAGACAGTGGTGGAAGGCAATTCAGAGATCACACTACCCAAAATCCAGAAGACGTTCTCTGGGCTTAATAATTTAATATTTCAAATAACCTTTCCATACTTTTTGTCCGACAAGATTATTAATGCTGAATCTTCATAGTGCTCTGAATTTAAAATTCTGCCGCAGTCTTTCCCTCTGTCAATGCAATGGCTCGCTCTTCCTGTGTTTGCCTGTTCTCTCATCTTTACTCAGGTTGGCCCCTCATCTGCAATTCCTTTCTCTCCTCTGAAGTTCCTTTTTCTTATCTGTCTCCACATGTCCAGATTCTGCCTGACCTTCAAAGTCCACCCACAGGACTCCCACTCGCAGGAAACTTCTCCTGACCCATGGAATGGAGCTCTCCCCGTCTGGATGGCCACTGCACATTTTCTGCATTGTACTTTGTCATATCAAATCAGGAGGAAGGGGAAGCCGAGAGCAGAGAGAAGGGAAGCATTTTTCCCATGACTACACAGCACAGGACCTGGGATGAAAACCAGTTTGACCCCTGGACTCATATACAAGAGGGCTGGTCAAATTATATGGTGAATGTTTAAATTTTTTAAAATGTATTACAGTAAAAGACACACTGCTATTAATCTCCATTGCTTCAAACACATTTATCCCATTATTCTTGCCACTTTCTGAAGCAGTTCTAAAAGTCTTTTTCATGAGTGACTTTATGAGATATGATCAAAACTACAGTGAATTTTGCTGCTGAATGCCATCCCACAGAAACACAGAGTCATAAAAACATGTGTCTTCACCTACCTTATACACCAGATGTGGCACCAGCCAACTTATGGCTCTTCCCCAAGGTCAAGATGACCATGAAAGATAAAAGTTTTGAACTGACTCAGGATATCAAGGCAACAAAAACAATGCAACCAAAGACACTCACAAAAGAGGATTTACCATTACGAATTTTTAAAAATATTCAAGTATTTTGTGATCATACTTGTAAACAGAGTACCCACCTGTAAGACTCTTTATAAGGACTAAATAATGAACTAAACTCATCTAATACACATGCATGTAGTGAGAATTTATTTAAATATGAATAATAACTATCATCACATAATCTGATCATAGTTTATAATTTTTAATACCTAGCCTTGTATGTCACAGACTTCCAATTTGAAGAATGCTCTGCCCCCTGATGAACTCTAAGCATCTCAAAGGCACTGGTGAATTATTAGTCTCTTAGTTATTGGGACAAAAATCCTGACATCCATAAATTAAAGGAAGAAAGTTGTCTCAGCTCACAGATTGTAGAGGTTTCAGTACACAGTCTGCTGTCCTCAGGCGTGGCAGTGGAAAACAATCCATGGCAACGCAGGCAGAAAGCAGTGAAGCAGCAAGCAGGAGCAGCAACAGAAGCAAGCCTGCCTTTCCCTTTACCACAAACAGGATACAACCTCGTGGCCAGTGCCGCCCATGCCCAAGGTGGGGCTTCTTTTCTCAGTAAACCCATGCAGCCACATCCAGAACTATTTTAATTCCAGTCAGTGAACTAATTTATTTCCACATACCCTTAATGCCAGTATTGCACACTAAATCCAGCCACCTATGAGTGCATGAGGCCTTGAGGAGACAGTTAGATACAAGTTATAACAGTTTCCTACACCTGTGTCAGTTCACTTCTTTGAAAAACAACTGTTCCAAAATTTAATGGTTTAAAATAACATCATTTATTGAGTTCGGTGATTTCTGAACTTAAGCATGCATCAGAATCATCTGAAGGGCTTGTTAAAACATCACTGAACCACTCCTAGAGCTTAGGATTTTGTTATTCTCTGATGAAAGTCAGCACTTCTAACAGTTTCTAGGTGGTGCTGGCCTAAGTAACATGAGCTCATGATCATGCCGGCTGGTGATCTGGGCTGTCCTGGCCGTGGCTGCACTGATTTACACATCTTTGACCAGAAGCCATTCAGCCACATGGCTGTGTCTAGGGGTTGGCTAATGAGATGTGTGGCTGGGTGCTGCGTCTCTCATCGCCAGGCTGACCACCTCAGGACTATTCACATGGAGGGAGCCAAGGCTTCCTGAGGCCTAGATTGGCATTGCATCATCTTTGCAGCATTCTGATACTTGCAGTTTGTCACAAGGCCAGGCCAGACTCAAGGGATAGAGATACTGGCTCCACATCGTGATGGAAGAAACTGCAAAATTATATCAAAAAAGAAGTGTGGCTAAAGAAATGGGAAGAGTCTATAGCCTTCTTTGTAATCCACCACATCATCCCTGTAACTGATATCTAATAGGTACACAGGAAATACTGGTGGAATGGTGATTCTCCTAGAAATGAGAATTTTACAATTTTGTAAATGGCATTGTTATTTGTGCAATGCAATCTAGCATGCATGGGTAGGCAATTCCTCAAAAAGTTTCCTGTGTATTAGCTACATGATCATGCTTGAACCTTATGGCTTTCAAGTATAAAATGAGGGTTGTAATTTTCATTTTACAAAGCTGTAGCCAAGATTGAACTTGAGAAGCAGCATGCATGAAGGTTTTAGAGTTTCCTGAGCAATTTAACCTCTCTACATCTCAATTGCTTCACCTGAGAATTGGGCACAAATCATCCCACTTGTGAGTATCAAATGGGGTGCATGTAAAGTGCTTACCTTAGAAAACACTCACAATTACTATGAATGGGATCACATTGCCTAGAACAGTCAGTAAATGTTGGACTGAACATAGCACTCAGCTATAGAAACCTCACTTTCTATTCAGTTTGATACCAAAAGACCTATTATAACTTGCCCTAGCTTAAGAATGCCAGGTGTGCAGATGCTAAGCAGTCCAAGGTATAGGCTCTGAAAATCAATATCTGCAAGAAGCCACCAGCAGCCTCCCCAGATAATCTATTGGGTCTCACAGTTGTCACCAGCTGGATGCCTCTGCCAATTCCTCTTGTACATCTAGCCCACAGCTTCACACCTCCTCCACCTATAAAGTGAAAGTAGGTCACCTCAATTTTTCAGATTTTAGAGGCAGAACAGACAAAAAGCAAAGGATGTAGTGGGTGAAGCCAGTAGCCAGCAATGAAAGCTAGGAGTTTGGAAACCTTTTGCACATTACCTACCTGGGGAAGGGAAGGAGGAACAAAGGAAGAAGAGAAAAAAGAAAAAAAGAAAAGGAAGGGGGGAAGGGAGGAGGGGAAGATGGAATCAGGAAAGACAGAGAAAAGGTGGAAGGGAACCGGGAAAGGCAAATGGTTGGTCTATTCCCCTCAGCAGACAGTCACTAGCAGCCTCTGAGACTGGTGATGCTAAGTGAGCAATCTTGTCTGCTGCCCATTTAATTGCCAGGAGAAGCCACAGGGGCTAAGAAGGCCACATGTTCTGTTAAAGCTTTCAGAGTGGTCCCTGGGGCTTCCTTCTCTCCAGGTGACTCCCATTTAGGCCAGTGTTAATGGGTCCCCTGCCAAGAAGCCCCTGTCAGACAGTACAGTTAAAAGTGCTTCATTCAAACAATTACTATCAGAATCAAAAGGCTCTGGGCTGGAGAGCATGCTGAGGTTGTGGTTCTAGGCAAGCCTGGAGCAAGGCTCTATCCCAGCTGGCCATCTGGGCTCATCTCACCCTCAGGACGGCAGACTTAGTTTTGCACACCCACAGGGAGGTGGCAGAGAGCTCAGTGCCAAGCCAGGATCAGACTTCAATTCAGGTTGTTGGTACCAGGAGGGTGTAAAGAAATCTGAAGATCTAGAATTTTCCCCCAGGGATGCCCAAGGCTGTTCTTTCATTAGGCACCTAAGGACAGTTCACTGCTAGGACTAGGAGATATTGCAGGTCCTGAGGTTGCTATGATGAGCTTAACAAGCAAGGCCCACCCTCAGGGAGCTGATCTTCTAAGGGGAGACTGAGGACAAATAAACCAATAAATATTTTCAATGAGATCAAAATATAGAATGATACACTAATAATTGGCCTGAGGTGACCACAGAAAAAAGCAGTATTAGGCGGGGCAGGCCTGGCAATCAGGTAATGATACTTAGGTCAGCACCTGGACATGATGAGGAGGCAAACATCTGAAGGTTCAGAGAAGAGCAAGCAGAAGCCCTGAGTTCAGAATGAGTTCTGCATGTCAGGAGAACCAAAAAGTACATGTGATGAGTGCTTGGAAAGAAATAAAATCAGATAAATAGGTCATAATAGTAGCCAGCCTCCAAGGTAGCCCCTGATAACTCCTGGCTCCTGGAATTTACAATCCTACATACAAAATGACTAGGACAATTCTGTGGAACCAGCAGGACATGGGTACAGTGGCAATGTGCAGTTTCTGAGGCTAGGTCATGAAAAGTCACTGTAGTTGCTCTTTTGCTTTCTCTCAAAGCAAACCCACTCTGAGCAAACATTCACCACATCTGATGAACAATCCAGCAATCCCACAGCAAGGTCCCTGTGGTAGGTAGCGGCCAACAACATCCTGCTATCCATGGGAGTGAGCCACCCTGGAAATGGTCCTTCATCCCAACATTGTCTTCAGAACCCTCCAGCCCCAACTGACACCCTGATCAAAGTCTGATGAAAGACCTGAGTCTGAATATCCCCAAATTTTCAACTGATAGAAACTGCATAAGATACTGAAGGATGGTAGTTTTCTTAAACCCCTGTGTATTGGGTCTTATTTGTTATGCAGTAATAAATAATCGATATAGTCATGAAGTCATAGCCAGAAGCTTGGGATTTATATTTGATACACACAGAGAATAACTGGGAAAATGACCTCATATGATCATAATTGAGTTCACTCTAGATTCTCTGAAAAAAATGGTGGGCAGAAAGATAAAAGAGACTAGGCATTAGAAAGATTTCCTAACACTTGTTTGAAAATGTTCTTTAATTTTATTTCTAACTACCCAATCATAGAGCCAATTCCAAATTTTAGAAAAGTTGAAAGTACTGCAGAGCATTCTGTCCTACTGATGGTACATCACTGCCACATCCATGTGGTCACTGAAGACTTCCAGCTTATTGCATGATGCTCTCACATTTTCTATCTCCCTTGTGATCAGGTAGGATCCTGTGATTGGTCTGAAAAATGAACAAGTACAGGTGTCCCTATATCACTATGGGCTACAGCTTTGCATTATCAACTGAACACCAGAGCTTTCTTCATTGAAGAACATATGAGATGGTGGCTGCTCTGTTGTTCTGGATCCCTGAGATGAGCAGAGCACCAGTTGCCAACCCCAGCCATATAGAGAATAAATATTTTGTTGTAAGGTATTAAATTGATTTGGGGGATGTTGTTCTCTCCACATAACTTTGTACATACTGACAGATGTTCTTTCTTTGAAAGCTGATATGTATATGAATGGATAAATAATTACCATTTGTGGAGTGCCTATATTAATAACCCTAGTTCAGTAGTTTCTATGATTTCAAATCTTCCCAACCACGCCCTGTGAAGTATTACTATCACCATTTGATAGATGAGGAAACAGAGGTTCAGAGAAGACCAATGAATTAATTCAAAGTAACCAAGGTGGGAGGAGTGGAATTAATATCTGTGAAATTTTGAAAGATGTGCCAGGAATATTAAACACTTTTTATTAAAACAACTAACAACATCTCAATATTCCATTGTATCATCTGGGCTTCCACTGCAATATCCATCGCTATTTTCAGTCAATAAAAAGAATATAACATAAATTTGTTCAAGCTAAATTGCTGTGAAGACTAGAAGAGCAGCTCCTCAGTGTTTCCCAAGATGCCTTCCAGAGCAGCACCTCAGAACTGGCCCATCAGCTGGACATAAGCTGGAAACGGTAAGCAATCAGAAAGTCACCTTCCAACATGTGGCCTCAAAATCACACTGCCTTAGCCACAGCCAGCTCCCTTCTTTTTTGTTTCAGAGCCACACCTCATCAGGCAGGATTAAGGACCACATTCAATCTCTCTTCACTTACCTCCATTTCAAACTCTACTCTCCGATGGTCCCATGAGATTGGTGGTACTGGATAAGATCTGGAACTCCAGCTGCAAGGGAAAATATATGGATTTTATCTGTAGGATATACAGATTGTAGCTTTCCTGTCTTGAAGTAGAAAGTGGCATCTGGAAAAGGAGGCCATATTGAAGGAGACTAATGATTGTATCCATCACGTTCAGTTTCCTCATCTGAAAAATAGTGGTTATAATTCCTTTTCTATCTGTTCACAGGACGGTGTTGAAGGACAAACAAGAATGAAGTCATGCAAATATCACTGCAAAATCTCAATATCGAAGGTAGAAAGTTTTGCAATAACCCTCCATGGTAAGTACATTTACAGTATCACCATCATAATGAATCTGAAGTTAAGACTTGTGTTATGGTTTGGATCTGAAATTTCCCCCAAAGGGGTCATATATTGTAAGTTTGTTCCTCAAGGCAACAATGTTCAGAGGTGGGTTTGGGGGAGGTGATTGGATCATGAGAGCCTTAACATCAATGCATTCATCTATTGATTCATAATTGATGGCATTTTTGGGAAGTAGTAGAAACTTAGAAGATGTGGACTATCTGAAGGAATGGATCATGAGCCTATACACTGTACCTGGCTCCTTTTTCTCTGGCTCTTTCTCTTTCTCTCTATTTATGGGCCATCATGAACTAAGCAGCTTCCAGCTGCCATTCCCTTCTACCATGACTTTGTGTCCTCGCATACACAGCCTTAAAAGCAATGGACCGAAACCATGAGCTGAAATAATCCCTCCCTTTTTAAAGTTGTTTATCTCAGGGGTTTTGCTACAGTAATGGAAAACTGACTAACATAGCTTCAATGGCTGAACTCACATGGATGGTAAGTTCCAAGCTTGATGCCATGAACTGACCAGCTTGTTCAAACTTGGGAGCTGCCAGACTTTCTATTCTATTACACCATTCCTGAGGTTTGAGCTTCATCCAGCCTGGAAAAGATTTTCTGTTTCTTAATTACTGTTAATGGAATATGCTGATTTCCCCTAGGTGCAAGGCTCTGCATGTTTCTGATTATTTAACCACATATCTAACTGATGTCTCGCCCACCAAACCCCACCTAAATTACTTACTAATATAAACTCTGTCCATATGAGTGAGTCATAGTTGAATCAGGTCTTATCTTCCATGCATTTTATTGCAGGCTTCAAGGAGGCTCCTGGTGAGTATTCTTTCTGGTGATGCTCAGTTGGGGATTGAATGCAGCAGCATTTGTTCCTCTGGTTTCGACACTGAAATTAAATCAGTCTTTCTAGAGAAATATAGACTAGAAAAATTAAGAGCTTTTTTTTTTGTACTGAGAATCCAACTCAGAGCCTCACACTTGCCAGACAAGTACTGAGTACTGAGCTGTCGAGCTACATCCCCAGCCCCCTTAATTCACTTTTTAAAAAATTCCTGTAGTTCTGAATTTCATTAGTCTTCTGTTAATATTATGACCAAAATTAACTTTAAACCAAAGGAAAAAAACATTATTCTTTATTTTCCTTAAAATATATTTTACCTTCAGAAACTTGGCAAGTAGGGAAATGAAATTCACTATTGAAGCAAGCCTTGCTAATTTACAATATTACCTTTACAAAAGTGTCAAGGGAAAAGAAAAGAGAACACAGAAAATTAGAGGAAGATTTAGAGAATAAAATGAAGCTTAACACAAAAGAAAAAGTAACATCCAGACCTAGACGAATGGTTGGAAAAATATTTTCTGTAAAAACCCAGATGGTAAATATTTTCTGCTTTGTAGGCTACAATGTCTTTGTTGCACCTAATCAATTCTACCATGCACGATATGTGAACAAGTAAGTTCCAATAAAGATTTACTTATAGACAAGAAGTTTGAATTTCATATTTTTATATACCACAGATATTTTTTTTATTTTTTCCTATCACATTAAATGTAAGAATATTGGAAGCTTATGTGCTATATAGAAAGAGAAAGCAATTGGATCCGACCTCTGACCCTGGACCTAACATCTACTTAAAGCATCATCTCTTCCCTCTAGACAGTACTATCGATATATTAGGAAAGCATCAGACAGGCTTGATTTTCTCTTGCCTACCAAATATTGGCCATTGCATGTATAAACTGGCCCTTACGCTGCTTGGGGAAAAGAAATGATATGATGCATGATACTGGAAAGGTAAAGAAATCTATTTCTCTACTAATAAGAAATATCTTTTCAATCCAGATACCAATCAGTCAATGACCAAGAAAAGATACTACCATACCATTTGATCATTTTATCGTTATATATTTCAGTGCCAAATAATTCAGTTTCTAGGGATTTTCCTCATAGATACATGCAAAAACATTTGTACAAGGATATTCCTGGAAACATTATTTGTTGTAGAGAAAAACTAGACACACCCTAAACTTCCACTTTTTTAAGATGCTACTTCAAGACACACTGATTTAAGACACACTGATGATGGTGACTATATGCTGGTGGCAACAATGATAATGGTGATGGTGATGGTAACTGTAAAGAGCAAGGGGAGGAAGCGAGTGATGGTGATGTTGATGATAGTGATCATGACTACAGTAACAAGGAGGACAATGATGTGGGGGTGGTGACATTGGTATCAGTAATAATGCTCATAGTAGTAATGATGGTGAGATCGATGGTGGTGGTGATGATAGTGATACAGAGAAAAGAAATGGTGATGATGAGAATGAGGATGAGGATAAGGATGGCAATGATGGTGATACTGATGGTGGTGACAGTGGATGTGTGGCTAGGTGTCTGCTGGCCACAGTCACGTAACAGTTCATCTCAGACAAGACTGCTGCAACTGACTAAAATTACTTCAAGTCAAAAGGTCCAAAGATAGAAGTGCTATATGGGGTCTCATGACTACAGGCTCACACTGTTGAAAAGCTTGATGAGTAGGTCTAGCTTTTAGGACAGCTTGATTTGGCATTCAAACAATAGTGTTAGGCTTCCCTCCATTTCTTAGCTCTGTTTTTTTCTTTTGCTAGCAAAATGACTCCTACTGCTCTTATCTCAGAATCTTCCCAGATTCAAACTCAGTGGTAAGGAGAAAACCTCCTCTTTCTCCCTCAAAGCACTGCATTTTAAGCTGTAGGACAGGCTCTGGGTAATTTTTCCTGGGACCCCAACATTTCAACCAGGTACATAGACAGCTCCTGTGGGTTAGGTCACATGTTTTCCCAAGCCTTAGAAATAAGGTCACTCTTGTCCAAAGCAGGAAACCTGGAAGGCTCTTCAAGGTTGGAGAAGTTCTCCAAAAGGAAGTCACTGCTTCCAAGGAAGACTGAAAACTAGATGCCGCACAGCCAACATCTTATAGCCAATAATAAATGCATGATCAGCCCATACTACTGAGTTTTTCATTCTATTTACAAGAAACTTTTTCAAAGAAGAAAGTCCCTACAAGCTACTGTTACAGACACATATTGGAACTTAGGACCAGAGAGACTGCAATCAAGATTCTGCAATGGCTTACGTTCCCCTCGAGTTCCATACTCACACCAATGGATAATCAAGGGTGATTCAGGGGAGAACCACAACCATGGGCCTCACCTTGTTCTCCTGTTGCCAGAGTTCTGGGTATCACCTCACCTGATCTACCCTCTTACCGGCCCCCTTATTATCACGAAAAGGAGGAAAAGGGAATAAACCTAACTAGGAGTTACATTTCTATATAGCTCACTGGAATTAATTTTTTTGTAAATCTAAAGTTGATTCTGCTTAGTTAAGATGTATATTTTAAGCCTTGATGGAGCCTCTAAGAATATGATATAGAAAAAATCATTTAAGAAATTTAAATACCACATTATAAAATACTTGCCCCCCAAAAGGCAGTAAAAGAGGAATACATAAACAAAATTGTGAGTCAGATTAAAAAAAACAATGGGATATGTAAACCCAACTATATACATAATAACATTAAGTGTGGATGAATTGAATACAGTGAGGAGTGTGGTACAAAAGCACATCAAAGTCATACAATTCTGCAAACTGGTGAGATGTATAATCATGATCTCCAAATTCCACACAGCCTACAGTTGCCTTTAAGGCAGAGCACAGATTTCTCAGAAATGTACATAATATTCTTTATAATCTGGCAGTTGGTTACCACTCCAATGCCATCCATATGGTTTCTCCTTTCTTAAATTCTTTCAATGAACATGATTAGGTCTATTTTCCCATCACACCTTCACATGTGTGTTTCCCCTCTTTACAGGACCTTTCCGGCACCTTTGCCCCACCCCACCCATTTGTGCACTTCCTCACTTGACTTTAGTTTTCCCCCAGAGAGCCTTCACTAACTCCATTCCTTTACAGATTGGGTTTAGGCCCCAAGTACATGCTTATCCATTGTATCAATTTGGGTTTCTGGGCCTCCAAAGAAAAAGGCAACATTAAAAAGGGAATATATAATAGACTATATTCTATAATATAAATTTCAGAGATCAAGAATTTGCAACATCATTAATTCAGCAGTGCAACAATCTCTTCAAGGACCCAGATCATTTCTCTTTTTCTCCTCTACCATTCTTAAGGTGGTGCCTTTCATCTCTCATTTATCTCCTCTGAGAAGCAATATGGTAACCACAGCTTGCCAGTATTGAGTCCTCACAATAAAAGCCCAAAGTACAGTACAAAGAATGATCCTTCCTCATGTGACTTTTGAAAGTGGAGAAAACTCTCCCAGAATTTGCCTTTTAGACATCTTCCTTGAATGTTCTTAGCCAGAACTGAAGCACAAAGCTAACAGACATTGACAGGGGAATATGAGTAGCAGTATGGACCTGGATTAGTTAAAATTCATTCCTGATGACTGGAGTAGAAACTCACATCTTCTGGAGCACATGACCAACCGACATTTAAGAGAACAGGGTGGGGGTGGGGATTTAGCTCAGCAGCATAAATACCTGTCTGGCAAGTATGAGGTTGTAAGTTTGATCCTCAGAAAGAAAAGAAAGGAAAAGTGCATGCTGCCAGCAAGGCAGGAGTAATGTGTGGAAGAACTTTTGCTTAAGCAATCATCATCCTGAGCCATCCACTTGAGTACTATGTATTTGTACTATGACCCCTAGTTGCTTGCCTGCCCTTCCCCAGGTACTGGTAGCTTCTTAAGCAAGAACCAAACTTGTTCATCATTGTAAAGAGCACTTGATAAATACTGTTTGAATGAATGGATGGACAGATGGACAGTAACAACAGGGTTCCCTAGTCAAGCTGTCTTTTGGCAAAGAATCATAATTCCATGCAGAAAGCCAACATCCACAGGGAAAAAATGACTTAAAGATAGATTTTATTTTTCAATCAGAGTTTTTTTTTATTTTTCTTCAGAGTTTCATAGAGTAAATCAGGTTTCACCCTCAAGTTGAGGAAAAGCAGGTCTCCTCCCCAACCCACAAACTAACATCACAAAGGCAGGGACCTTGTTTTCTTATCTCTTCCTACTTCTCAATGGCTGCTGTGGCCAGGATCTGCATCTGCTCAAAATTATGTTTTAAAATAAAGAATACAATAATCTTCACAGTTATTTTTCTTTAAATTGTTTCCAAAGATACTTAGATTTATTGGAGGTGTCATAGTGTAAGTGGAAGACCTCTTTGAAGATGCATGTGTTCACATTCAGGCTTATTATTTTAACAGATGTGCTTTGCAGAAGTTAGCAAGGCAGACCAAACAACTCTAACAGCTATGTAGGCATCATATTTGTTTTCAGATTTCAAGGTAGAAGCTCAAGTGACTTTTATAGTTAATAACATGAGTATACTTTGCTCTCTAGCCAATATTCATGGCAAATTTGTTTCCATCTTCAAAGACTATACTCCTTCTACTAGTAACAGACACCAAGATCTGTTCTCCTCTTTTACCCTCCTCTACCAGGGTAATAGAATCCTAAATTTTTACGCAGGCATATAGCAATCCAAAATAAAAATTACACATCTCAGACCCTAAGACAGCTCTCGAAGAGGTTCCCGCCGTGTGCATTATGTCCCTTCTTCCTCCTGCTCTTCTTCTGGATGCCTGGAGCAACAGCAGCCACTTTAGACAATCAGGTGAAAATCATAACCGAGAATACAGTGGTTCAGAGCCCACCAAGAACCACAGAATTGCCATACCCCAGACTTCCTGTCTCTAAACTTCATTTATGTGAAAAGGAAATATACTTCTCTTGTTTAAACCAGTGTTATTAGGGCTTTCTTACAGCTATTATGTGGTTTTACCACAATACCTCCTCCTACTTGCCATGGTTTTTGAGACAATAGTCCTAAAAAACTATCAGTATGAATTTCACCTCACAAAATCTTAGAGGAATCAGGTTACTTATGCAATACTCATAAATAGACAGCCTGTTCAAAAGGAATCCATAATGGAATTTTTTCTGAAACAACTGATACTGATCTCAGTTTCTGGTAAACACTGAGATTTAATACCTACCAAAATCAAATACTGACTTCTCTGTGACTTTGTTCAACACTCATACTACAATAAACTCTAGTAGGATATGGAAAGAGTTCAAGAGAATGACTCTGCTGACTGCTCCATAAATACAGTATACAGAGGTAACACCATTAAGAAGTGACCCATAATTAGGTAAGGGTGTAATAAAGACTCTGTGGTAAAGCATTTGCTCAGTCTGCACAAGGCCCTGGGTTCCATCTCTAACACTGTCCCTCCTTTCCCCAAAAAAATCAGAATTAAAGCTTTGCACTATAGATGTACCACGGACACACCAAAGTATTTTATAAACATTATATAAAGTGTATTATATTTTATGTAATATTTACGCAAAGTTGTATTTTCTCTTAAACTGTCAAGACCACTAAATACATTATTTTGCACATTTTAGGCAAAGATAGTTACACTAAGCAATTCTTTTAAAGAAAACTAACTCTAATCAACAGAAAAGTTGGGGCTCACAAACATTCTTAGTGCATTAAAATCCTAAAAATGTACTATAGCTGGTATTTATAAAGTCACACAACATAAATATAACATAAAATAAAATTTAAAAGATACTTTAAAGGAAATTGTAGAGCTTCATGATTGCTTTGTTCTTATTTCTAAATGTTCTTTTCCTTACACTTTTGTGGCACAGGAAATGTCACCCTAATATGTGAAAATAACATTTAACTTTGATACTTCTTTAATTTAAAAATTGAGTGAAATTTATAAAAGCTAATTACTATTCATTCTGGGCATGATGGTACAAGCCTGATATCCCAGCACTCAAGGGGCAGAGACAGGAGGATCACTGTGAGTTTGAGGCCAACCAGGGCTATATAAGCAAGTTCAAGGTCATCCTGCACTACACAGTGAAACCTTGTCTAAAAAAATTACTCTTCACTTTAATCTCTCTAAGAATTTCTTCAGCTTTGTTCTTTCAGAAATTTCTAATTACCAATGACTTCCAAATGGGCCATTTTGATTTAATTTAATCTTAAATGTTCTCCCTTAAATTATTTTTCCTTATTTGTTTTCAACTTTTCTATGGCAAGGAAGAAGAATGTTTTTAACCACAGACAAGAAACAAAAACCAACTATTGATATCTCTTATTTCAGAAGATACATAAGTCATGTGCTCTGAGATTCCATTCAAATTCTAGCTACTCGGTCAATTTTTGATCATCACAGCTTGTGAAAAATTAATTACTTTTTGGGCAAACATTTTAATGGTTGTTTTTGTCCAAAAGTATACTGAATAAATAAACATGCTATAAGAAGTGATAGTTTGACACCATGGCTTCAGGCAAAGACACACTTTCCGATTCAACCAACACAACTACTTTAAGTCAAAAAATATCAAGTGGAACAAATTCAAATTGTAACATCTGTTTGAATGAGGCCAAAAGATTTTTCGTGTGTACATACACCCAGGAAGGGTTCGACGGGTAATTTCACGATAGCTCTCCTACATACTTTGTGCATGTACCTGTTCATAACATGTTTAGGCTGGATTCACCCTCAAAGTGTTCCTCTGAGCTTTGTTACAGTGTGTGTGTGTGTGTGTGTGTGTGTGTGTGTGTGTGTGTGTGTACTCAGTCTGAGAGTAAGAAAACCAACCTAGCTTCTCCAACTGGTTTGGGAATTTATGGAGGAAAATGATACAGGAAAAATCCTTTGGCAACTTTCAAAGAATGATTCCCTTGGACGTTGTCCACCTCTCTCTGCCCACTACCCACAATGAAATCTGACCTTTCTCTTTTAGCAAGAAAAATACAGCCCTCAATATTGTATCTTCTGTGCAAACTATATTTATGGTCCATGTTTTATTTATTACTTATGTAATTGTGTTTTCATTGTTCATTTGCTGTACTTTTCTATCTTTGACAAATATGAAGATGGTATGGATTAAAATAGAATGTCAAAATTTTCTCATGAAAACTAACCAAAAAATTCTCATTTAATGATTTTCTCTTAACAGTAAGCTTTTGGGGAAGGAAATAAAATCACTAAACAAGAGATAAGTATATATATATTCTTCCCCATGCAGAAATAGAACAACAAGTAATCTATCTCACTTGCTGGCTTGCCTTCTGATTTTCTTCCCATGTTTTAGTACCTCAATGTGATCCCCAAGATTTTCTGCCTCACTGGGGCACCCAATCTATAATCTCTGGGTTTATAAAATGATGAGATTAACTCACATAATTAAGTCATATCAGGTGCCAGAGCTGGCCTTGAGAGGAGTGAGCTGAGAGTAACTGTACTAACTATAATCACAAGACCCATAAAAGCAAGGACTTTTCTCTGACTTGTTTTGTTTTACTTTGCTTTGCTGTTTTCAAAGACAGGGTCTTCCAAAGTGCAAGCTGGCCTTGAGCTCACTATGTAGTCCAGGCTGGCCTCAAACCTGCACTGATCCTCCTGCCTTCTGAGGGCTGAGATTACAGGCATGCACCACCACTGCTGACTTTTTGACTGTATGATGACGGGAAAGTCAGAGAGATTCACAGCAGAGTAGTTCTCGATTACCAAGGTGGAGAGCCCCCGACAAGAATCTGAGAACAGACTCCAAAAGATGTGCATAATCCCTGGTCAGCACTTTGCAAGACAAGAGGACCCCTGGTCCTACAACCACAAGGAAATGAATTCTGCCAGTGATCTATGGCAGCAAGGAAATGAACCCTTCCACAATTGAACTTGCAAAGTAAGGTGCAGCCAGTAGACACCTTGATTTCAGCAATGTGGTCGTTAGCAGAGATCTCAGCCCAGTTGTGCAAGATTTGCGAACTACAAAATGATGAGCAAGTGAAACAGTCTTTGTCTTAAACTGGTGCTAAACTGCTAAATTTATGAAAATTTATTGCACAGTAATCTAAAACTATACCCCGTATCAGCCCAGGAGGGCTAGTTTATATTATATTAAAATATTTTAAATGCCACAAGACCTCAGAATCATAAAACAAAGGTTTACTTCTCACTTACACAAGTAACCAATGGGAATATTAGAAATGTTCCACTTAAAATCATCATTCATGGAGCTGGGGATTTAGCTCAGCGGCATAAGCGCGTGCCGGGCAAGCGCAAGGTCGTGAGTTCATTCCCCGGTACCACCAAAAAAAATCATCATTCATGGACCAATATGCTGGAAGATCCTTTTTAGGATTTGTTTCCATGAGGGCTAGGAAATGCATAGTGCTAGGTTTCTCATCAAAAATTAAATGCTCCCACCTCGCCAAGGTATATGCCCCTTCTGCTGAGCAGACCTAATCATGTGGTCCTACCATGAGAGGGAAGATAAAGAGTGCAATGCCCTTATTGCGTAGAAGGAGGGAACAGGATAACAGCAATAAATAAATAAATAAATAAATAAATAAATAAATAAAAAATAACGCCGTCACAGTTATCTGAATCTTCTCTTTCATCTCCTTATTTAGAATGTTGGTAGATTCCACTAACACCAGCACCAAGAAAGTGGGTTTAACAGCAAAATACACCAACTCAGAGATCTCACACTAGTGGTCTGCAGAATGAAGCAAGCCTCCATGTATATTTGGTGAAGACTACACACTGCTACATAAGCTTAGTCAGTTGCCAGCATTTCAAAGATCTCAACTTCAAAATAGAAAGAATTTTTAAAAATTTTTAAAAAATATCTGAACTCTTGCAACCTGAACCTGTAACTTCTCCCAAAATGTTTGGAAGATCTTGCAATGATCAATGCTTTTTAAAGATGAGGTGGAATCATGTGGCTGCACCTATATTTTTTATATGGTATTGTAATGTGATTTAGAAAAGAAATTTAAAAATTAATAATATATTGCCACATATGACTTGCAAGAAAGAGCTAGAAGAATATGTACACCAAACATAAGTCATAGTTACCAGGAATGAGATAAGATAGAGGAGATGGAGTCTCAAGCAACAGCAACTCAAAATTTATATATTTTACCAAGTTTTGATGCCACCTTAATAAAGATGAAAGCAAGTTTAATGCCTAAAATTGAGAGTCTGACTACTCTTTATTCGAAAGATGTTTTGTTTTCTTCAACACAGCAGAACAGAATTTCAATGCACTAGTGCCCTCATATAACAATTTTTATGAATTCTATACCTCTATAAAAAGAAAAAAAAAAAAAACAAGCAAACAATTTAGGCAGGGGATTTTTTTTCTAATTCAAGGTATTTTACACTCCAACCCAAATCCACTTTCACTTGTTTTTATACTCATTCTATATAGGTATAAATCTGCTTTCACGTGTATTTATATTCTGTCCAATTGATGGTAATTGTAGACTTATCTCTGGATACCAAAAAAAAAAAAAAATCCATGAATCACTGTAGAAGTCAGCATTTCATTGTGGGAGTAAGATACCTGCAATACACAACTTAAAGGAGGAAGGGTTGTTTTAGCTCATGGTTTCAGAAATTCCAGGCCATGGCCAGATGGCTCCAAGGCAGAAGCATCAAGGCAGAAGGGTGTGGCACAGGAGAGCACTCAAATCCCGGCATCTAGGAAGCAGAGGGCAGGGGGAGAGTGCCAAAAAGGAAGAACCCAGAGGCCAGTGGTGTTCCCTGAGGTCATGTCCCCATGACTCATCCAGATATGTATTTTATAATCAAGTAAATCAGGTCAAAAAAGTTAACAATCAGGATTAACCATCACAGTCATCAAAGAAAGATTTGACTTCAAGAACAATCTGTAGCTGACAGCTATCGATGGTTGTATCTACCCAGAAGCTCCTCTTTTTCTGAATCACTGACATCCATCCTCAACCCTTTAACTGTCTTTTGGAAATTTATTCCTCACTCACTGTGGTCAGAATTGCTGATTAGTGAATCGAAATGTATCCCTCTTTGGGAGGCAGGATGCACCCCCAAAACATCAAAACCTAATTTCTGAGTGTTATGTGTGATACACAACAAGGAAGAAATAAATTTATAAATGATATTAACATTGTTAATCATTTGACATTAATTTAGGGGATGGGGGAATAGGACAAAGGTTTTTAAGAATGGAAGAAGGAAAAAGAAAAGGAGAATCAGAAGAAGATGTGAGAAATGAAAGGGCAGAAGTGATATAGTGTTGCTGGTTTGGAGAGAAAGATGAAAGTCTTGGGTCCAAAACCATGGAATGTGGGGGCCTCCAAAATGGGAAAAGGCAAGGAAAAGGGTTCTCTCACAGAGCCTCTTCTGGGAATGTGCCCCAGATCCCAACCCAACTTCTGGATTTTAGCGCAGTGAAAACTGTCTCAGACTCAGGACTTCTAAAACCATAAAATGATGTATTTGTGGTGCTTTAGGTCACTATGATTGTGGTGCTTGTCACTGCAGCAATAGGAAACTAATACTGAACACTGACCTGGGCTGCCCCAGCCATTCTGGCAGATCATACCTCTTGATCCTTTCCAGTGGGAGCACACCAGCAGCCTCTCTGATCCACAATTTTCCCATTTTGACTCCTTTGCACAACTGTCAAGAATCCCTCTAAAACATGCAACCTTCGGTTAAAGCTGGTTGGGATTGGATTCCTATCCCTTGCAATTAAGATTTCTGCTCACATTTGCTAAGTCAGGCAGAGAAACCATTTTTCAATTGATTTTCATTTCCAAGGATTAACATAAAAAGACCTTATGCAGGCAGGTAATGACAGTAGTCAGAATTCCCTATTGGTAATCAAAATTTAGATGGACATTTGTTTTTGTTTTTGTTCAGCAGTACTGGGGATGAATCTAGGACCTTCATACTGAGCTAAATCGCAGTTCTTAGCTTTAGTTTTTTCCTAAACACAGCCTTGCTAAGTCACTTAATTGCCCAGATTGGGCTTGAACTTTCAGTCTTCCCTCTTCAGCCTCCAGAGTGCTGGAATTATAGGTGTGAACTACAACACCAGCTGACTTTGGGGTTTTTTTTTTAAGACTTTCCTATTTTCCTAGTATTTCTCTGAAAGGAGAGAATGCATAAGGATAGGCCTATATTATAGACAAATATCTGGACCTCAGAGTCACATGGATTGCATTCAATTCCCATGTCCTCCGCTCAGACTTATGACCTTGAACATGTACTGTGCAGAGAGGAAGTCTCATCACAAAGAAGTGTGACTAAAGAGATGAGAGAAGTCTATGACCTTGTTTGCAACCTACTACACCCCCTCTGAGCCTGAAACCTACCTAACAGTGCAAAGAACTGCTTGTGGAGTGGTAAGGGATGCTCCTGGCAACCCAATTTTCAAATTTTGTAAATGGCATCTAGTTATTTGTGCCTTGCACTTGACCACCAGTTTTCTGCATGGCAATTTGAGCTTCATGTTTCCAACAACTGTCTCTCAATGTTCAGTTTGTTTCAGGAGCACTTATTTATGGGGCACCAGAACTGTACAAGGATCAGCATTTTTCTAGCCTCAGTTTCCCCATCTGTGAAATATGATACCATCCATGTCTTCAAGTTTAAATGAAACAAGGCACATAAGTCATGCAGGTCTTGGCACAGAGTGAGTACTCAATAAATGCTAGTTAACAAGATGAAACCATGTAGAAATGAGCCTCTTTGCGTTTCAAAATACAGTTGGCATCTTTCTCAGATGTGATGTTACAATTTTTTTTAAATAAAGTATTTAAAGTACTTGCCTGGCATAGAAATTTTAGTTCCCTCAGCCTTCTTCTTCTTGGAGAAAGATAAATGTGACAGCATCAACATGAAATAGTTCTTTCTTTCTCTTTGGCCAAGGAGAATCTTCCTGCCATTTCTGAGAGTAGGATTTGACGTGAACTAGAGGTGCTTGTCTCTGAAGCCATTTTCCAATCATATGACCTCACAGTCTTGATAAAGTTTGTTTTCACTGGAAAGACAAGAGATAGTGAGTACTTTCTGATTTTCCAGAAAAGTAATTCTTTAAATCTGTTCCATTCCCACATTCTCCCAAAGTAGATCACTTGTAGGTCTGTCTGGATTAACTGTACCTCTGAGTCTGGGTTTAAGTACCTGTTTTCCAATCCATTTTGCTGAAATTTATGTAAGCATTGACTAAGACGCTAAGGGCAAGATGATATAAAAAAAGAAAGATTCCCATTGAGACATTTTTAAAACAGTTTTTTTGGGTTACGAATATCTTTGCTGGCACAGAAGCTATGTGGGTATATAAGAAGTATCTGAAATCTAAAATTACATCTTTGGGGGGAACTCTAAATATGTTTCATTGTGCATGCTCTGAAAGTGATTTTAAAATAGTTTTTGTTGGGAGAAATATTTCTTTTGGTTCATTTAAGTATTTCTTGTTGTGTATTAAAATCTAATAGAAAATTATTACTTCTAAGTATTCAATAATCTTTCATTAACCCAGCAAAATATGTATATATAAAGCAACTAAAAGAAATATTTTGCTATCAGTGATTAATGTTCCAAAGCAAAGTTACAGTAATCATAAACTTAAATCTAATATATTAAGAAATTAACCTTACTCCCCCTCTGAGAATCTGTGCAGTAGGTGGATTATTATTTTTGTTAAGAAATCTACCTTGAGAAATATCCATGTTATAAAATAAACCATCATCCATCCACCTTTAAAAAGAATGTTTACCTGCGCTGTGATGGTGTTGTTGAGCATTTCTGCCACTAGGGACAGCATAATTCATTATTTTACATTGATTGCCAGGTAATTTGAGTGTGGGGAAAATAAAGTAGTTTGCTTTGTGACTTTAGAAAATTGCCTCTCTTAGACCCCAGTTTTCCCAAGAAGCGTTTGGATTAGATGGACACTAGAACTTGACAGTTAAAATCACAAGACTCTATGATGGAGTAGTAGAGAGAACTAAGTTATAATTCCAGATGAGACATTGCTTTATTCTGTATGTAACCTAGAGCAAGTCAATTATTCTCTGTGTACCTTAGTCTACCTGGATCACTGTAGTAAAATATAATACACTGTTTTATAAACAGAAATTTATTTCTCACTGTTGTGGACATGAGAAAGTCCAAGGTCAACGCACTGGCAGACTCAGTCTCAGGAGGGCTCACTTTATTTGTCGTGGGGTGGCTCCTTCTTGTGAACTCCCATGGTGGAGGAGACTTGCTAGCTCTCTGTCATAATCTCAACTTATCTTTCCAATGCATCCTTTTTTTGCTTCTGTCTCCTTCTCGTGTCTCTTACAAAGACACCAGAGGTATTCTAATCCAATATGACCTCATCTCAGTCTGATTAAATCAGCAAACTCCCTGTTTCCCAGTAAAGTCGGGTCCAGGGGTTAGAACTTGAGCAACCTGGCTTGAGGGACAGTGCCAGTGAGTAGAATGATGCTGGTAAGAAGAGGAAGAACACGGGAAAGAAGATGACAAGAGAGATAAGACATAAATCATTGTTGAGCACTTGCAGAAAGTTCTTTACATGAATTATTTCATACAACTCCCTTATAAGCTGTATGAAAAGAGTACCATACTCTTACTGTCTTCACTTTTCACCTAAAAAGCCTAAATCCCAAGCAGTTAAGACTGTTGCCTCAGGTTTTCTACTAGTGGAATGAATTTGAGATTCACTTCAAATTCTAACCAGGCTCCTGACCACGAGGCTATATTTTAACTCTTAGCATGCTATTTACAGTCCTTTTGGGGGTCCACAGCTTGATAAATACATCTTAAGTATTTGTCTCTGCAAAAGGACAAAAGAAATTTTGTGCAAAGAGAGCAATGTACACATTGACTTTAAGTAGTGTGCAGACGCAGGCCACAGAGGGAAGACAGCATTCCCCTCCTTCTCAACACTCTTTATTTCAAAATCATGTGGACTCATATGAAGTTGTTGCAAAAATAACACAGAAAGTCTTATGTATCCTTCACACAGCTCAGTGGTGACATCTTATGTAACTGTAGTGCCATATTAGAGTCAGGAAATTGATCTTGGTATAATACTTTTAACACAACTACAGATTTTATTCAAATTTCATCAGAGTCTCCCCCCCCCGTCTCTCTCTTTCTCTCTCTCCTCCCTTCCCTTACCCCCCATCTTCTTTAGTTCAATACAATTGTAACCCATGGGTAACATCATGAAACCACCAATCCTGATATACAACAGATCACCACAAAGGAGCTCCCTCATCCAAATCCTCTTTTCAATTCGCTTGATTACTTCCAAATTAAGCCATCATTGGTGTTTACTTTCTCTTTATCACATACTGTATTTAATTGTCCCTCTATGAAAATGGCTTCAAGTCCCAGCCATAAGGGTTTTAGCAGACAGCAGAAGCTTATACTGACACACACTGATATTATTTTGGTTTTCCCTCTAATTTTGCCTGGATCTGTGGTAGAAAATGCTGGTTTACCAGAACCATGCACAGTGACCTTTTTTTCTTTTAAGGAGAAGTATTTAAGTAACAAAAATGGGCCCCAGTGAAGAAAACAAGAAAATAAAACATAATATAGTTTTAAAAAATCAGAGAGAAGGGGCTGGGGATTTAGCTCAGTGGCATAAGCACCTGCCTTGCAAGCAGGCGGTCGTGAGTTTGATCCCTGGTACCGGTAAAAATAAAAAATTAAAATTAAAATTAAAAAAATCAAAGAGGGCAAGCACACTAGAAAAGTTGCTGTGCAAAGAATTGAACTTTGTAGAACCCTGGGTTAAGAACAATTTCAAAGCTTACTCAGACTCAACTCAAACACTGGGAGGTGTTTTAGGACATTGAACAGGAAGAAGACAAAGTAAGCATCGTCCCTGAAAAATAAATAGCATGCCCATTAAAATGAGAAATTAAAGGAATGTGTTTTTATTCCTGTATTTCAAGACCTTTTGGTTAAAAATTTTTCAATTTGGCTGGTCACTCACAACAGTGACTCACCCAGACAGTCTTTGTATTCCTCGTGTTATTAAATATTGCTGCTGCAGGAGTGGGTGGCACACCAGTGCCAGGACAAGGCAGTTGCTTGACTCCAAATGTCTGGCAGTTGATCTGAAAAGTGGTGATGTCACCAAGGGCAGGTCTGATGAGCTGGGAGGGAAAACAAGAAAGCACTCATCAAATCCATCCCCATAAGAACCATATGCACACACTGAAACACTGTTAACCCAAAAGCTGATAAAAGCATAGTGTAACCAACTCTGTAACTCATCATTTTAGCCTTCATGTCCCTTCTTTTAGAATAACTCAAAGAATATATTATGGGGGCCTTCAGATAAATGGTTGAAGCCCATATTGAGTCAGAAAAATCAAATTATTTGTAAAACTTTACTGCTGGAAATAATCTCAGGTTTGTCGTCTTTGGATGGCAGATTTGTTAGGTGATTCAGCTTATGGTCTCTGAAGCTTTACTTTGTATGTAAAATCATAGGCTTGGCTTGTTTATGTTATTGAGGCTCTACAATGACCAGAAACTATACAAAGCACTAAGTATAAAAGTATTGAATAAGTACTGTTTTTTATTTGCTTGGTATTTACATTTCATAGGAGAGGTGGAACAAAACAAACAAACATGTCATGCCCCCTAGTGAGGCAGGCTGTGGAAACAGAAAAATATGAAGCAGAAGAGTTGAGGAAAGAAATGTGGCTCCCACTCAAGTGATAGTCTAAGTGATGACTTAGTAAACATTTATTCAGCACCTATTATGTGGACAGCATTCTATTGGTGTGTGAGATGTGGGATAAATAGGTTTAGTAGACATCTGCCTTATGCACAATACATAAATCACAGTAATAATGATTATAAAGGATCAGGTAAAGAATTTTTCCTGATACCCCTCTAAGACAGGTATAAATATCCCTAAGTTACAGTAAAGATTATGGGAGTAGGAAATTTTAAATTACTCTTTGCAGTGGAAAAATGTTAGCACCAAGATTCTAGCCCAGGTCTGTTTAGTTCTAACCATATTCCTTTTTCTATATACATAGAATTGGAGGAGGGGTTGGTGAGTAGATACCCTTTGTGAATTTTGGATGTTCCAAATCAAAAAAAAAATGATAAATGTCTGAAGTGATGAGGTAAAATGCCAATGACCCTGGTCTGATCAATATACATTGATGTATGTATCGAATTTCCACATGACAACCCATAAATAAGTGCATTTACTATGTCTTAAATAAAAATGCAATTAAAATATATATAAATATTCTTTGGGTCATGTCTATCATACCACTGTAAAAAGATCATGAATAGTCAAATATAAACTAAAACAAAAGATCCTTTTAGCCAAACAGATGAACCAGAAGTTATTTGAGGATCTTATGGATCATTGGTTCACCATTCTGAATATCACTGAGTATTGATTATAGATACACAGAAATAATGACAAATATTTAAAGGTGATTAATATGTTTCTGAATAATAGGAAATTTGACTCCTAAAAGTTAGATTAAAAAAACCTGAGCCCTTGATGGATATCAAAGCCAGGCACTTGGGCTGGATTTCATGGGTATATGCTCCCCTGCATGCCAACATCTGCCCTGAAGGCCCAGCAGGCTACTGAGATTCCACGTGCCCCACCTCGAGACTGGTCATCCCCCAGAAAACCATCCCAGAAAACCTCATCATCATTCTGCCTCACACCCTTCCAGTATTGCTGGACTCTCAGAATTCTCCCCGTTTTCTCTTGGCTGGATATAAGCTATCAGAAAACCACGCTGACTTTAGTTGAATTTTCAAAATAGATTCAGAATCCAACCATTTCTCACTGTCTCTACTTTTAGCATCCCGGTTTGAAACATCATCAACTCTCGCCTGGATTTCTGCAATTGCCTCGTAACAGGGCTCCTGGCTTCTCTCCTTTCCTCTCTCCAGTCAATTCTCAACACAGCAGTCAGCACAAAGCTTTCAAAATGTAAGACGAATCACGTCACTCCTTTGCTCAAAACCCTGCAGTGGTTCCTCATTCCCCTCAAGGTTAAGTCAAAACCCGTGCAATGGCACAGACTTCGCATGAGGGTGTGCTCCCACTCTTCCATCCGCTTCTCTCCTGGTCCATCAGCTCCTGTACATTGCTCTCCTTGCTGCACCTTGACCCACCCAGCACACTCCTTGCCCCTGAAGCTTTTCTCTTCCCCTAGATGTCTTCCAGCTAACTCTCACCTCTTCATGTTTTGCTGAAAAGTTACCATCTCAATAAGGGCTACTCCAGCCACCAGTTTAGTGACACTGCCTGCCTTCTTTGCTGTCCTGCTCTGTTGAATCGTCTCCCCATAAGTATCAGTACCCTATTTTTTAATATGTTACCTGAGTTCTGCCAGAGCAGAAGCTCCATGAAGGCGGATGTCTTCACTTGCTCGTTTATGTATGCCAAGGCCCAACAGCAGTGCCCAGCATAAAGCAGACATGCAATAATTTTAAAGACTGAACAAAGGAATGTTCCAAATAAGAGACGTGCTCTCTATTCTTCAGTCTACATTGAAGTTCTGTCTGTTCCAACACTGTCTAAAGAGTAAAACAATAAAATTTTATCATTCCAGTTTATTATGCATAATTTAATCCTGAATAACATGTTAGCAACAACTCTGGGGACCAGAATAGAGTAACCACTAAAAAATTCACAATTTAACAGAGCCAGAGCCCAATACGGGCAGAAGCTGCTTTGTCCCCCAGGCAAACTGTCCAGCAGGATGGACAGCTGCAGCACATTGCACTTCAGAGGGGCCTGAAGTTGTTTAGAAAACCTGGCAAGATATTGCTCCTTGAATCTTTTCTTACTTTCTCTATAGAGAGGAAAACCACACACTTGGGAGGGGAAGCTGCTGTTGTAATAAAAATCTGCCCACCACTGCGTGCTAATGGAGATGACAGAGCAAGGAAGAGAGAAGTACTATCTCCTGAGCAGGCTGGGAACATGGGTGCAATGCACAGGGGACAGGCATCTGTGGGGTCACCGTCTGTCCCCACAACAACTGTGGAAGCAGGGAGAGAGGAGGCAAGTGGGACAGATGCAGGGAAGTGCTGCTGGGGTGCTACAGGAAGATAATGGGCAAAGGAAAGAAGACAGAGCCATTATTTTGGAGAGCAGGGCTGAGAATTTACCAGGGAAGTCCCCAAGGTTCAAGGCCAGTTCAGGTAAGTATATGGAAAGTAGTCTGTTATAACAACTTCATTTAAAAACAAAGAAATATATTAGAAAAGAAAGAAATATGCTAATTACTAATATGCTAGAAAAGAAAGCAATATGCTAATTACTAAAACAAAAAGAGAAAACAAATAGAAAATTAGTCTACCCATGTTTTTGAATGAAGCATTCATGCCTGGGTTTTCCCGGTCATTCAGATGGCCTTCATGTGTGGAGCAACCAGAACACTCAGCGTAAGTCCTACAGAGAGCATGGGACAGAGAATCATGCCAGCATGTATTGAAAATACTCATGTCCCTTGACCCAGTCACATCTTTCTGGACTCTTAGTTTAAAAGAAAAATAATCCTTAGAGGTTAGGAATGTAGCTCAGTGGCACAGTGCCTACCTGGAAATTTCAAGAGCCTGAGTTTGATTCCTGGAACCAGTCATCATCATCATCATCATCATCATCATCATCATCATCATCGTCAACTGCTCCAAATGCTTTATAAACCTAGTGCATGGATAATACTGAAAGGGAAAAACTGTACAAGAGAAATTGTTCTTTCTAAAACTTTATTCTTTTGAAACTGCCTAGCTCTGAAACTGCTTCATGGCTTTGTAATTACTTTTTTTGATCCCTGTAACCACAAGAGTGTAATTGAATCTGCAGGATGCCTGATTATGCTGTTGTACCAAGCTTCATAAACTGATGATTATTAATCTCTCCTTATAGCTGATGGTCTCCACCTGTTAGATAATCAAAAGAACTTCCAGGCTGTTCTGTCTTGCCTTTGAACCTCCTGCTTGTGCATCATATAAAAGCCCTAGACCACCAGAGATTGGGGCCTGATATTCTGAGAATGATTCACATCAGTGCCTGTTGATGTAAATAAATCTGCCTCCAAATCCTGAGGGTCGTGTTTCTGCTTGCTGTGGGAGGAAATGGTCCATGTGTACAACTGTAACAGAGTGGCTAGGTAAGTTAAGATCTGTCCAAAAGGTCACTTACATACAGAGAGCTCAAGATATGTGCCTGCTGGTACTAATAAAGTCTCACCAAAAGACAAACTGGCAACAACCACACAGTTAAAAAAAAAAAAAAGAAACTACAGTATATCTGCAATAGAATAATAGGCAGGTGTTAAAAATAATAAGGCAAATACAAGTGTATAAATGTGGGTGAATATTCATGTAAATAGAGTCTGTTGATGGTAGGATTTTTTAAAACATCTTTATTGATACACTGTCAGCCTCTGGAAAAGTACCAAGACATACCAAATGCCCAACCAACAACTTTTCAATAATAAATATATTTCTTAACAATGGTCCCCCAAAAGACTGCAAACTACAGACTGTAGCCAATCTATATATGTATGTCTGCATGTATGTATACATGCATACTAACACACAACCCCATCAGTAAGGATAAGATAGGTTACACTGCTTAACAAATAACCCCTAAGTAAACCAATGCTGTGATGTCTCACTTATTCTCTGTATCTATCAAAAGTTGTCTTGGAGCTCTACTTGAGCAACTACTAATCAGAGCGTTGTCCATTGTCACCACAAAGAGAACAAAAGTTCTAAAGGGTTTTACAAGAGTTTTTAAATCTTCACAGCTCAATGAACAAAAGTAAGTTCACGTTCTAATCCAAACATAAGCTAGGTAGCAAGTACAACCATACTCTGTACTAGGAAGATAGCGAGCTGGGGATACTTAGCACTAATGACTACCAAAACCACTGTCTTGAAAATGCATATGGAAAGGAAGATGGTCTAAGAGATATAACTGCATGTATGTTTGAGTGTGTAGGATGGAAATCCATATTACTGAACTTTTGTTGGATCATTGATCGGCATGGTGTGCAATCTCTTTATATGAATGTTCACTTTACATGCTTTAATTTTATAATTTGGACAACTATTTCAAAGATGACAATATGTAAACTATTAACTAGTGATATCTTACTGTATTTTTTCCTTGAAATTCTGTATTATTTGCACCCTTTTACTGCTTTGTTTTTTTTATTTTATTTCCTTTCTTTTATTCTCTTTAAATAATAACAAAAAAAGAAAATGCATATGGAATTGTTAAGAGCAATTAAAACTGGAAAGAATATCTTCAGGATGAGGGCTTAATTTTTTATTTTTATTTTGTATAAAAATGTATATTTCTATATTTTTCTGCTTTTTGATATTTTATCACTTATTTATTCAATAATGAACTATTTTAGGAAAGGTTTACATGTTTCAAAAGTACATATTAATATAAAATAATCTGCATTTAAAAAGTGTTTTTACAACATGGAGAATTTTTTTTGACGGAGTCTCGCTATGTAGTGTAGACTGGCCATAAACCTACTTGTGTAACCAAGGCTGGTCTCAAACTCACAGCAATCCTCCTACCTCAGCCTCCTCATACTGGAACTACAGATGTGTGCTACTATGCCCAACTAACATGGAGAAATTTTTATACTATGGTGTTAAGGGAGAAAACTAGAACCTCTTTATATAGTATAGTTCTAGTTGTCTACAGAAACCTGTAGAGAAAAATAAATGTTTCCAAATATTAATAGTGGTTTATCTGGGCATAGTTGGGTGGTATAACTATGCCTATTTTCTTTATCTCTTTCTCCTTCTCACTATTTTTTAAACTCTGCCAAGTTTCCACAATTATTATTGCTTTTATATAAAAAAAAATGAACTAAAGAAATGGCTGATCTCCAGGCAAAAAATAGCCTAATATGTCAACTTTAACTCTTAAAACCTAAGTGCACACAGAATTCATAACCTTAACTTCTCAGTAAAAAGAAATCAATGAAAATTGGACATTTCCTGTCCTAGAAAAATCTAGACTTTCATAAAACCCTTAGAAATAAGGATGGGATTATAACACAAATAGCTTCTCTCTTAGAGTCGTTCTTTTAATATAAAATGGAGAAAACTAGCTACTTCTAAGTGCCACTCTAAAGTAAGACTTTTTCCAAAACTTTGAATTAAAACAAGGTTCTTTTTTTCCATTTCACCAAAATAGATCATTGTTCTTCAACAAATCTTGGTGAAAAATACTCAACTTCGTGGAGTCTTATATATGGAGCTCTATCTATGTTTCACATTGTGCTGAATCAGAGAATTTTAAATCTGGAGGGACTCTTAGAAATAGTGGGGAAAAATGAAAGCTTCAAGAGACAGAAAATAATTTTTAACCTTTCTTGGCCACTGCAAAGCGCCCATTTTCCAGGCTTTCTCAGTGTTGGAACCACTGTCCTTTGGAGCCATATCGTTCTTAGTTGTGGGACCTCCCTGTGCATATGGCATATGCAGCAGCATCCTTGACCTCTCTGGACGCCAAGAGCATCCCAACCCCACCCCACACTCATGACAGCCAAAATACCTCCAGACATTGCTAAATGTCTCCTGGATGATATATGAGAACTATTTCTATACAATCTTTTAATAAATTCCTCATGACAAGGGAAATATTATGTGCCCATGTTTCGGATCAAAAAACTGAATCTGAGATAAGTATCTTGCTCCTAGTCATAGATCTAACAAGTGACAGAAACATGACTCAAATTCAGCACAGCATAATTTCACATGATGATTATGGTAAGTATTGATAAGCAAATGATTATCCATAATGCCAGGTTTTGTGCTAAGCATTTCACTTTGCATACCTTCATCAAATCTTCACATCAACTGTAACAATGCAAGTACACTCATTAGTCCTGGATTATGTACAAGCAAACTAAGACTCAGTAAGTTTACATAACTGTGGCCAAGGTTACACAACTAAAAAGATCCCACATCTGAACTGGACTACAAATCTGACTCCACAGTTCATGTTCTTCACCAACACAAATTCCCACATAGCCTGAGGTCTCATTACACAAGGAAGGGTGGGTGGGAGAAAGTGTGAAAATACAGGTGCTTATGAAATTAGAGATAAAGTCTGATTTATCTAAGCTCACTAGTCATTCATTCATTTGTTCTTTCACTGATCACATAAGCCCAGACACTGGGAAGGGACTCTAGCATCATCTAAAGATCAGGGTCTCAAATCCTGCTCTACTGCACTAGCTGTGTGACCTTGAGTAGGTCACATAAGTTCTCTGAGTCTCAAGCTTCATTTTCCTCATCTGTAAAACTGAGATGATTATTTCCCAGGATGATTATGAAAACAGATGAAATATTGTATGGAAAATGTATTGGATAGAATGAGCACATAGCAAGTGATTGATTAAAACTTTAATGAGTGTTATAATTGTTACTTCCCAAAAGAAATTGAGCTGGCTAAATTTTGAATGCATGCAGAGTTGAATAACATAAAAACAGCCAAAGAAAAATCATGCAAATAAAATGTAGTTGAAACGCCAAACCAATCCCTAAGCAGTGTTACGTGATAGCATTTACCTGCTGTTCCATATGGTAACTTTTTTGCGAAAAAAAAAAAACTACACAGTAACTCATGTTTGTCATTAATTTTTTTAAAAAAGATCTGGCTTTATGTTGGCAAATGCAATGAAATATACTTACAACACAAATTACATACTAAAGAAACTAAAATACATCTACAATTTTCTAGATTCCTTGTCATCATTTTTGCTTTTTCTACTTTGAGGATTTGGGGGAGAAAAAGAAAACAACTTCTGTTGCTAGGAACATTTCAATAAATGAAGATAAATCCCTGCCCACAAAGATGCCCCATGAACCAGTCCTCCTGCTCTCCCAAAAACCAAATTACACACAGATGTATGACTGAGTCTAAAGATGTTTGTTAAGGCTAGTCATTTCATTTCTGAATTTAGTTACAGATTCAAAAGAGAAAAAAAAAAGATTGGAAAAATAATATAAATTCTTTCTCCCAAGGCAGCTTTGCTTCTCTGCTTTGAATTTAATCATCTGCCCAATTTGTATTTATCCTTATGCAAATTGTTGGATGTTCTAAAAATCATCCGGGAAGTATAGAACTAATGAGCAGGGGTCAGAATTTAGCACTGGAAGTCTTATTGGTCATTTGTCTTACTTCTGAAGTTACCTCTAAATAAAATCCATAGAAATATAAATTCACCCACTTTTGATGAATCCTTCAGTTTCTCTCTTGGAAGATTGTTTTAAAAGGTAATATATTTAGAAAAACACTTAAGTCTATATTAGAAAAACTGGATTAATATTTCTGAGATGTAATCAGGTTAATTAGTCTGGAAGGCGATAGAACATAATGGTTAACTGTGGGGAGCTTCAGAGTTGATTGGACTGGCGTCAAATGAGTTGTGCTATTAATGGCTGTGACAGGTAGATTTCATGTACCTCCAGTGATTCCTGTCTTGTGTTGTTTGTACCTTTATTGGTCCTTTCCCCAGAGTGTAGGTTAGCCCAGTGACTTGCATCTAATCAAGGATATGATCAAAGTAATAAGACATTCTTCTGTGACATAAAGTTACCCAGGAAGTGAGTGTTACCTCTCTTCAGCTTTGATGAAGCCATATCTGTCATGTGGGAAATAGCCATGTGAGAAGGTACTAGGGTGGCCTCCAGCCAGCATCCAACGGGAACTGAGATCCTTAGACCAATAATATTTGAGCAACCAAATGCTTCTGACAATATGTGGGTGGGCTTAGATGCTCAACTGAGACCCCAACCTGGCTGACACCTTGTTAACAGCCTCTTGAGAGCCCAGGAGTAGAATATTGAGCTAAGATGTGCCCTGACTCCTGACCCAAAGAGACTGTAAAATTATACACACCTATTGTTTTAAGCTACTAACATTTGTTAAGCAGGAACAGATAATATAAAAGCTATGTCATTTTGTAGGAGCCATTCATCTCTCTGAACTTGAGCTCCTTACCTGTAAAATGTGAATGTCAATATTTATGGCTTAGGGTAGCTCTGGGGATTCAACAAGCTAAATGCTTTAACCCTGTGGCTGGCACCTGTTAAGCATACTTGAAAATTCACTTTTATTTTACTGATAGCATCTGTATTCACAATGTGTATCAATCCCGGGAGGTGATTAATGTGATATGCAGTAGTTTAAAACATAGAAGTCAATTGTTTTAGAAATCAAGAAAGCCTATCTTATAGTTGTATAGACAAGAAGCAGCACAGGTCAGCTTTCTACGCTTGATTCTTGTGCAGTGGGACTGAGGGAGTCAGTTGTGTATCTGTATGACAGAAGAAAGGAGATCTGAACAGGAGGCAACTGGAAAAAATTCTGCAAAAATTTAACAACAACAACAACAAAAACCTGCAAAAGAATTTCACACAGGGCCAAGGATTTAGCTCAGTGGCATAAGTGCCTGCCTGGAAAGCATGAGGTCATGAGTTCGATCTTTGGTACAAAAAAAAAAAAAAAAAAATGGAGTTTTACACGCAGAGGAGTGTTTTTATACTCCATAAAAGTAAACTAGCTTATCCATGGTTTATATAGCTCAGTGGCACAGTGCCTGCCTGGCAAGTGTGAGGTTCTGAGTTCAATTCCCAGTATAAATAAATAAATTAAATAATTAATTTTAAAAAAGAAAGTGTGAGGGAAAACAGAAAGTCTCATATAGATCGGTGGGAAGAGAAGGCACTCTGGCAAAGCTCATCAACATTTTACATGCATCTACTCTTTAGCTCAATGATCTCATTTCTAGGAACTAATCCTAAAAACATTATCTATGAGAGCATCAATAGGATTAAGTTCTTTGTTGCAGTTGTACCTATTAACAGTATATTCTTATAAGCCAAATAAAACAGATTTTTAATCATTTTTGACCCATGAACACAGCAGTTTATGTAGTATTAACTAAAAGAACAACATCTGAGACAAATTCAGAAGCAAGTGGGAACTGTGTAATAGTGGAATTCCTTATAAATAGACACACATAGACGTATACATATGTATATAGTCTTTTTTTCTTGTGCCTGGGTTCCACAGTTACAGATTCAGCCAAATGCCCTTGAACCAGGTGTGGTGATATATACGTATTCCAGCACTCAGGACGCTGAAGCAGGAAGACTGCTGTGAATTTGAGGCCAGCCTGGGCTACAAATTGAGTTTGAGGCCAGCCTGAGCTACACAGTGAAACCCTGTCTCAAAAAGACCAAAAAAAAGAATGCCATGCGCAGGCCATCAGGGGAACAGGCAGACTCCAGCCTTTTCCCATGAGTCAGCACATTCACAGACTGCAGGGTTAGAGAACAAGAAGTCACCAAGAAGCAAGCCCTCCCTGCAAAGCAGTGCCATGCATGGGCTGCTGAGCAGACAGCCAGACCCTAGCCTTTTCCCATGAGTCAGTGCCATTCAAAGATAACAAGATATAGTATGGTAGCCATTTTGGATTTACTAGTCTTGTTTTGAAGTTCTTTATTGCATTCATTGTTTTGTTCTTATTAGCTCTATTCTGCTGTTTTGTTTGATTTTAACTATGTCTAAAGTTATTTGCAGCTATTTTGATGACAAGAGACATTATAGTAATCATTGTTGATTTTGTATTGTTTTGAAGTCCTGTGTCACTAGTTTGTTTTGATTAGCTTTATTCTGTTTTATTTTGCTTGTTTTCACTCACTTTACAATAAAAAAATTTAAAAAGACAAAAAAATAATAAATTTTTAAAAAGAAAATACTTGAATTTGGGGTTGTCTAGTCTGAATATATATAAATTTTTTTTCATTATCCTCTAATCCATACAATATAACAACTATTTGTATAGCATTTATATAATATTAGTTCTTAATAATATACATAATAATAAATAATATAAACAGTATATCTCCACTCTCATTCAATATAGCTCTGAAAATCTTAACCAGAGCAATAAGACAAGAGAAAGAAACAAAAGGAGTAAGAATAAGAAAGTTAAGAAGTTAAATTATCGTTATTTGTGGATGACATGATACTCCACACAAAGGGCCTCAAAAGCTCCACTAAAAGACTGCTAGATTCAATAAGCAAATTCAGTAGCGAAGCTGGTTACAAAGTCAACACTCAAAAATCAATAGCCTTCCTGTACGTGAATAAAACACCCACTGAGGGAGAAATTAGGGAACCAACACCATTTCCAATAACATCCCAAAAAATGAAATACCTAGGAATCAATCAACAAAAGATGTAAAGCATGAAAACTACATTACTCCAGAAAAGGAGACTAAAAGGGATATCAGAAAATGGAAAGATATCCCTTGCTCCTAGGTAAGAAAAACCAATATAGTGAAAATGACTATACTTCTAAAACTGTTATACAGATTTAATGCAATTCTTATCAAAATTCCAACAGTATGTCTCACAGAATTCAAGAAAACAATCCTAAAATTCATTTGGAAATAGAAGAGACTTAGAATGGCAAAGACTATTTTGGGCAACAAAGGCAAGTCAGGGGGCATCACAATCCCCAATTTGAAATTATACTATAAAGCTACTGTGATAAAACAGCATGGTACTAGCAAAAACAAAACAACACAAACAAACAAAAAATCCAGACCTAAGGATCAATGGAGCAGATTAGAAGTGCAGAAACAATTCCAGATATCCTCAGCCACCTAATCTTTGACAAAGGTGCCAAACATCTTCACTGGAAGAAAGAGAGTCTCTTTAATAAATAGTACTGGAAAAATTGACTTTGCACATGGCCAAAGATTAAAATTGAACCCATATCTTTCACCATATACTAAACTAAATTCAAAATGTATTGAAGATATAAATATTAAAACAGAAGCATTAAATCTGTTAGAAGACAGAATCAGTACAATTCTTGAAGATACTGATGTGAGCAAAGACTTTATGAATAAAAGCCTGATCACACAGGAACTATCACAAAGAATCAACAATTGAGATCTCATTTTATTAAAAAGCTTTAGTGCAGCAAGATTAACCATCAACAAAAATGTTTGCTAGCTATTCCTCAGACAAAAGATTACTACTATTGAGAACATATAAAGAACTCAAAAAAAATCAGACCTCCCAAATTTAGAAATCCAATCCAAAAATGTACATCTGAGGTGCATACAAACTTCTCAGATAAAGAAATACAAATAGCAAATAAATACATGAATAAATGTTCAATGTCATTGGTCATTTGAAAGACACAAACTAAAATAACACAGATTCCATCTCACTCTAGAATGGCTATTATAAAGAAATCAACCAATAACAAATGCTGGAGGGGCTGTGGGGAAAAAGAAACCCTTCTCCACTTTTGGTGAGAGTGAAGACTGGTGCAACCACAGTGGGAATCAGATTTCTCAAAAAACTGGAATTAGAGGTCCCATTTGACCCAGCTATTTCTCTTCTGAGTATTCTTCCAAAAGAATTAAAAACATCACACATAACAACATATGTATATCCCATTACAATTTGTAATGGCAAAATCTTGGAAGCATTTCAAATGTCCATCAACTGAGGAATGGATAAAAAAGATGTGCTTTTTTAAACAGTGAAGTATTATTCAGTCATAAAAAGGACAAACTGGAGACTTTTATAGGTAAATGGATGCAACTTGAATCTGTACTCATAAGTGAAATAAATCTGACTCATATGTGTAAGCATTGTATTGTCTCCCTAGTATGAGAAGCTGAAAGAGTAAATAAGTATTATAAATGTATATTAATTCTGGAAAAACTGTCATGTTAGCATTCAAAGTTTTTCTTTTCAAAATTCTAATGATTTCAAGTATTTTGGATTTTCATATCAATATTATAAAAGCCTGCTAGTTAAAAAAACCTGAACTTTTCATTAGAATTAGATTTTATTGTATCAGTTTTTGGAATATTTTTTTCGGGGGAGTTTTTTGAATTTTTGTTGTTGTTTGTCTTTTTGAGATGGGGTCTCACTATGCAGTTCAGACTGTCCTTGAGCTCACTTTGTAGCCCAGGCTGGTCTCTAATTTGCAACGATTCTCCCACATGAGTTTTCTGAGTGCTGAGATTGCAGGTGTGCACTACACCATTTGAAAATGGTTTTCTTCACGTGCTTCACTTTAAAATGTTTCTTGAAATCTTTAATTTCTCTGTAATGTTTTCTAGTTTTTAGTATACAGGTCTTCTTGGTTTTTTGGTGTTTTTTTTTTTTTTTTTTTTTTTGGTCTTTTTGAGACAAGGTCTCACTGTGCAGTTCAGGCTGGCCTTAGGCTCACTTAGCACTCTCATGGAGCTCTAGCCAGTAGGGAAGGTTTGTATTTGAGAAAATATACAGATTTTAATTTTATATGCACTTATTCTACCCTGTCCGGTGTCCATTGGAGGAACTTCCCTTTCTTGACTCCGTGCATCGCTTCCAGCTCCCCAGAGGAGAAGCAGTTTCTCCCATTGGTCCCTTAGCAAGAGCCAAGTGGAATGCTGAGCCCAGCCTCTTCTGTTTTCTTGCATGGGTGAGCCCGATTCTGGAAATAGCTGGCTCTTATTCCCCTTCCTGAAGCCAGGGAGGTTTAGAAGAGCAGGTCTGCCTGTCTTTTTAGGAGCAGCCTGTTGTCGCCTGGCTGTGGGATGAGTGGGTAGGTGAGAACCTTAGAAGGCTGGCTCGGTAACCCGCACCAGCTGTTCCCTTCAAGCCTGATTTTATCAGCAATAAAAGGCACTGATCTCCTTATACAGGGAGTGATTGAAAAGTAGGGGGTATGTTTTCCATTATAAAGAAAGGGGCTCTACCATTTCACTTCTTAAAATACTAAAAGTCTTGAGCAATGATTACCTTCCTGGCTTTTTTGGTTTTGTGTTATTGTTGGATTTTTTTGTTTGGTTTGTTGGAGCTGGAGGTTGAACCCAGGGCTTTGAACAGGTTAGGTAAGTGCTTTACCACTGAGCTACTTCGTCAACCCACTTCCTATCATTTTAAACACATATTTGAGCTAACCAAGACATTTTGTTTACAAGGAGCAGTTTTCCTCTGGTAAAGCACTAAAGCGTACAAGAGAAAAACAAATCTCTTTGCTCTCTTATTTTTAAAATTTCTCTTTCTAATAGTACATGTGAAGAAATACAAGGCTAAATGTCATGCTGTGTTATGTTTGTAGCTGTTTTGCATATGTTGATAGAGACTAGCAAGACAATGAGTTGTCACAGCCTAGCCAGGGGCATGGGGGCAGCACTGCTCAAGAATATACACTAAACCAGGCATGGTGGTGCACACCTGTAATCCCAGCTCTTGGGAGGCTGAGGCAGGAGGATCCCTGTGAGTTCCAGGCTAGCCTAGGCTACAAAGTAAGTTCAAATTCAGCCTTAACTACTTAGTGAGACTCTGTCAAAAAAAAATACAATTTAAATAAATGACTTATAGTCCACTCTATTTGTGGTCAGATCCCATTCAAGGTCTTTAATAAGCCTCAGTTTTATATAGCTTTATTGTCTAACTGACAGGTATTACTGGGAAGGGAATTCTGCTTAGGATCAGGTAAGACTAGATTTCGATTCTTCCCTTCCCTTCCATTAGGCAGTTTGGTGCAGTGATACTTCCAGGAAGTCTTTTGTGGTTGCTATAACAAATTACCAAAAACTTCCTGGCTTTAGAAATGCAAATGCAATTCTCTTGTAATTCTGGAGATCAGAAATACACAGAAGGATCCTCTGGGCTCAAACGAAGGTGTCAGCAGAACTAGGTTTCTTCTTCAGACTCTGGAAGGGTCTTTTTCCTTGCCTAATCCAGGTTCGAGGGACTTCCTGCCATCCTTGTTGCATGCTCCTGTTTCTTCCCTCTGAATCTTTTGTCTCTACTACTATCTCTGTGGTGTCTTTTCTTTCTGTACGCCCATCTTTAAAGGATCCTGTGGTAAACTGGGCCCATCCCAATCATCTAAAGTCATCACCCTATCTTGGGATCTTTCACTCACATCTGCAGTTTCTTTCACTATCACAAGTAACACATTCATGGTTCTTGGGTATTCAGACATGGACATGTGTGAAGGGGTATTATTTAGTCTACCACATGGATACATCTTAATATCAAAATCTGTCAACAAATCACAAGGAATGTGCCCCTTCCCCATTCCCTTTCAACCATACTGATGACATCAAAGGGGAAGTCTCAGTCATCCTACCATGCCTCGGGCACCTTCCTAACACTTGCTATTTCTCCCCTTACCCAGAATCAGATCTGTAGCCCTGAGCTTTCAGCCATCAACACATCAATGTGACTCCTAATGTTTCCACTGAGTCTGCTTTTCAAATTATCTACTAAGAGCTGATGAGAATTTTCCATTCTAAGGCGACCTTACAGATCCCTTCAAATTTAATTTTTTAAAAAATGACTTGATTTTCTTGAGCTGGGAGTGTAGCTCAGTGATAGAGTGCTTGCTCAGCACCAGAATAAAAATTTCTCTCTTTTTTGTTTTCCTTTTGAAATTCAAACTAGCTCTGCCCTCTGATTAACTCATTCCTAAAAGCAGGATCACTCTTTCTTCCATTTTCTCACACTAGAAGCCCAAGCTGTATTCCACTTTGGAGTGTCTGTATTTATTTTGGTGACGGGCCCTCTTTGCCACGACATCTGTCCCTTTCATTGTTTTTTTCTATTCTGAGTGCCAAAATCTTACATCTAACCAGTTCAAGTCCAGTTGCTCTACTGTCTGTTTTTCACACAACTTCTCTGCCTTATTCCAAGTTCACTACCAACTGAACCCACTGAACAAGTTTGTCTTCTCTCTGTAAATTGACACCTACCCTTCCCTTCCCCAGCCTATGCACTATTGCCTGTTACCCATTCTCACCTCTAGGGGGCACTCAACACCCTCTTCCCTTCCAGCTGAGCCGCACAAAGTGGTGGGAAAAAAAAAAATGGGTTTTTTTTTTTGTTTTGTTTTGTTTTGTTTTGTTTTGTTTTGTTTTGAGCCAGGGTCTCTCTATGCAGTTCAGGCTGGCCTTCAGCTCACTTTGTAGCCCAGGTTGGTCTCGAACTTGCAACAATCCTCTTGCCTCAGCCTCCCGAGTGCTGGGATTATAGAAGTGCACCAACAAAGTGGTGAAATTTTAATAGGAAATCAAAAGTACATTCTCATTCCTCCTCTTCTTGAGAGGATTCCAGGCCAGTTTCACCTATTTTGAATTCTAATAGTAATAACAGGCACCATTCTTGAGTGGGGGCCATGCGTGAGTAAGTGAAGGCAGTTTTCCTGCAGTTTCTCATTGACTTCTCCCCAAAATCCTATGAAGTATTCCATTCTGAAGATGACTAAGAGACATATTCAAGATCATATGGGTAGTAAGTAATGCGCTTCTATCAAAGTCTGGCTCCTTGCAATGCTTTTGCAAAGCTCTGGTATAAATTCAGGTGGTGGGTATGGCTCATATCTACCTTCTTTGCATCTTTCATATGCTTCAGTTTTCTCATTTTTGAACAATAATATAACCTTGTTTTAGTTTCCTAGGGCTATCATTTTAAAAAGTACTACAAACTAGGTGACTTAAGACAGAAAAAATAGATTCCTCAGGTCTCGGGGTCAGAAGTCAGGAATCAAGGTTTTGGGGAGACCTTGCTTTCTGTGAAGACTCCAGGGAAAGATCCTTTTTTATCTCTTCCTAGAATGTGGGGTTTTCAGGCATTCTTTGGCTTGCAGATGCATTACTCCAATCTTTGTGTCCGTCTTCACATGGTCTTCTATGTATGTCTGAGTCCTCTCTATAAAAGAACACCAGTCATTGACTTTAGGACACACCCTAGTCCAGTATGACTTCATATTAACTTTGTCTGCAAAGGTTGTATTTCCAAATAAGGTCACATTCATGTCAGATTTTAAGTGGACACAAATTTGAAGAGCACATTTTTCAATCCAGTGCAGTCTTGAAGACTGTAGTGAATGTTCAGTGGGACCCAGTGTTATAGGATACACATTCCAGTGCAAGTGATTCAGCAGAGATTCCTTTCCTTTTCTTTGCACACCCACAGCAGTAGGCTGGGATGTCGACTTGCTTTTCATGGGAATCAGGTAATGGGCTTCATGTAGGCAAGTAGTTCTGCAACCCAGAGGCCACCTGTGAGATTTTAAAGATCAATGCTGAGGTCTCACTGAAGTCTTAGAAACTTTAGAGTTAAAGCCTGCGGATGGATATGCTTCAAAACATCTCTGCCTCATTCCATAGGCACAACGAGAACCACTAATTGAGAGTGTTTGTAGTCTGAGTCTCAAGAAAGACAATCTGGAATCATACTATTGAAGTGAACCAGGATTCTCTATTTCTCCAGAGCACTAGCTCAATTTAAAAAAAAAAAAACAAAAAAACAGGCAAGTGCTTTGGGAAGAGAAAAACCATAAGATTTGTCAGATTCAGATTTTTACATAGTTGCTCCCCCTTGTGAGAAACCATGCTAGCAAACACAGGGCTTGCTTTCAATCATTCTCCTTCTGCACAGCAAGGAGATGACAGAAAAATAAAATGAAAGCAGAGGAAAGACCAAATGTACAAACAATGCTTGCCAACAAAACTACTTTCATTTGTCCTGAGTTTCCAATGGCAGAGATGTCATCCAGAGAGAGCCAGGTATCCACTGCAGTTACTTGACATGGATACATAACAAAATAAAGGACAAAAAAAGATGCAAGATTTGAAGTATGTGAAATTACATTGTTATTTATCGGAAACTGATCCAATCCCAAGGCACAAAGAGAAACGAAATGGCATTTGAAATCTGCCTTCGGGACTCTCAACACTAGTTTAATTGAAAAGCAAACTCAATTCTTCAGGTATTGATGAAGGGCTTTGTATGTGTTAGATCCTGTTTGGATGCTTGGTCTATTCCAACAGATAGATAAGACATGGAGAGCGTATATTGCTACAAAGAGCTTAAATTTCACTCAGTGTGTACAACTGAATTGAGAAGACCAGAGCTCTAAGGAGAAAAACATCTTCCCTTATTTGTATCGGGAAAAGCAGGGAAAGCATTTCTACAACCACAATATAGAATTGTGATAAAAATACTTCAGTGTTGCAGGATGGGGTCACTACTCAGATGAAGCAAATGGAGATTGGAATGTAATATTCCCTAAAATCATCTATAAGCTAATTTATAAGATGTTGTTAAAGCAAGGTAGGTGAGGTAGAAAAGAAAATTGATGGTTGAGCAAAAGACCAGATATGTTAAATTTAGGTTGCTAGATAGAAAAGAATTGAAATAATTAGTATTCTCTGCTTCAAAGGCCAAGAACTTGACTAGGATAGTTATGGATATTTTTGACTGTTTCTGTTCTGTATGATGACAATGTGTGTTTGGACAGGTGAACAGAAGTCAAAGATAAGGCTCATTGACCACAAGTTGACTGTGATGTTCTCAATCCATATTGTACAATAGGCTATTGGACAGGAAATGTGCCACATCTACATTTCTAAGATGCTAACCACTAGCTAAATATTGTCACATAAAATACAGATTCCCAGTTAAATTGAATTTTGAATAAATAATGCATTACTTTTTAAAGTATAAATATGTTAGAATATACAGTACTTAACCTAAAAGTTGAGTTTAACTGGTATTCTGTATTTTCTTTCCAAACTTGGGTTGCATGCACATGTAACTGAGCCCTTGAAATGTGCCTAATGTTACCAAGAAACATTTTAATTTTTTAACTTTTGGTTAATTTCAGGAGGCACATGTGACCAGGGGCTACTGGATTATACAGGTGGGTCTAATAAACCAGGTACAAAAAAGGACTCCACTCATATGTGACTTCATTAGGGGTGGTTATGGAACTACTCCTGTTTCACCTCCTGTCTATCAGAAAACCCTGCCTGCCTCTGCGCTCAAGGAGTTAAGAGTGTTCTTTCCCACTGGAAAGTTGTCAGTAGTGTTCCTGAAATAACAATCATAATAGCAACAAGTCATTTATTGAGCAATTATTATGTTTTATGGTATGCACTTTTAAAATTCTGTGTCACTAAATCCTGCCAATAGGTCTGTAGTTAAACATGACACACACCCATTACAGGTGAAGACAATGAAATTCAGCAAGGGTAAGCAACTTTCATGAGGTCATAGTGCTACTAAGTGGCATAAGCGGTGAGTCATATGATCTGTCCTTAAATTTAGATCACATGACTCACCAACTTGGCTTCTAAGTCAACTTCCCATTGTTTCTTGAACACTGATGTCCAGAGGGCACAAGTTTTTGAAGTCGATTCTCAAGAAACTCTTAAAGACAAATGCAAAGAGAATTGACCTAGGTCTAAAGATTGCCAAAGGCATAGAAAGTGACTATCAGAGACAGAAAGTGGATAGAGAAAGGAAAATTAGCCATTTTTGTAAATGCTGAGATGAATTCAAGCAAATTACGGCACCTCCCTGAGACTATAGGATCTCATCTTTAAAATGAGGTGAAATGTCATTTTGTTTGAGGTATAAAATGAGAGAATATGCATGGAATGCCTTGGCAGGAATTATAAAGAGTAGTTATATATGATAACATATATAAAAGCTTTATTTCTGATAATAAAAACAAAATGTATAAGCTGTACAACTCATTTAAGAGGAGTATAGAAATAACTAAAAGGTCTTAAGAATGTGAATTCACTTTTCTGTTGGAGCATATGGTCTAGCTTGGAACATTTCAGAAATTTCTCTAACAGATTGGAAAGAAAGAGAATCCTGACTGTCCTGTTCATAAACAAGCTTATGATAGTATCAACTGAATTGGTAAATTTTTAAGGCACTCTTTGCTGTTATTGCTTTCAGAGTACACATGGCATTTTGACCTGGTCTAAAAACCAATTTATTTAATTTGCAGTTAAAAAACACAAACCAAATACATAAAATTTATATCCCCAGGCATCTCACAAGCTTCCATTTATTCCTGCACTCATCCCACCCCATCCATTCCCAAGTCGCACGTGCACAGATGCGGGTCACAAATAAGTAAAGATGCAATGCATCTGATGCCCACAGCACTTAGTAGGTACACTGTGCTTCGAGTTTCCATGTATCTTAACTGTGCTGCATCAGGTTGTTATCCTTTGTTCTGGAATACTAACACCAATGTGAAATATGTACCCAATTGTGGCGCTCCACACTTTCAAAGAAAGGCCTCTAACAATCTGAATTACTCGGGGCTCTTTTGAGAAACAGAACCAATAGGATGTGAATGTGTCTATAGGAGGTTTATTTTGAAATATTGCCTCACGTGATTATGGAGGCTGGCAAGTTCAAAATCTGTAAGGTGGACTGATAGGACTGACAGCAAAAAGTACATGCTCCACTTCAAGTTCAAAGCCCATCTACTGGCTGAATTCCCTCTTCTGGGGGTATCTTAGGTACTTTTCTTACTGCTGAGACAAAATATCTAATACCCACAGTTAAAGAAGAATATGTGTTACCTCACATTTAATAGGGTTTCAGTCCATAATCAGCTAGCTCCAAGGCAGAGTGGCACAGCAGACAGGCATCACAGAGGAGGAACAATTCATGGTACAAAGAAGGTAGCAAAAGTAACAAGGGATGACCACAGCCCTATCTTACCCAGGCTACTCAGAGCAGGTAGCACTGAAACGCTAGTGCCCTTGATCCTAGCATTGCGTCATGAATCAACTCTAGCATCACACATTCTAGATCCAGACACCTCTGAAAAAGCCCTCATGTGGTGAGGCTTTTGTTCAATACCTGATTGGACCAGGCTCACTCATGTTGTTATGGAAGATAATTTGCTTGATTCAACATCCAAATGTAAATACAAATCTCATTCCAAAAACATCCTCAGAGAAACGTTCGCAGAGCCACAGAAAAGATAACTAAATAAACAACAGAGCCACAGAAAAGATAACTAAATAAACAAAAGAAAAGAAAGAAAAAAAGAAAAAGTGTTAGACCATATGTGTAAGACCAAACTGTGGCCCAGACAAGTTAATATATAAAATTAGTATCTCAAAGCCTAACCAGGAATGATTATGCCAATTAAAACAAAGCACTTTTCCCTAAATGTATCTTCAGGCTCCTGTGCTGAGACTACTGACTCAAATCTGTAAGCCCACCTGGCTCAGAGTTCTAATGACCTCTGTTATCTGGCATCACAAATCTGAGCAGATAGAAAACAAGAGGAGGCAGAGGATAAGGTTCTGCTGGAGGCAGAAGCCAGAAAGAGTGAGGAACATCACTCATGGCCTGAATGCAAACAGGAGGCACAAAATCTATAAAAAGTAGATGGAGACACGATAAAGGCTCAGCCGCCCAGGGCCTTAGAATGTTGTGACAAATTGTTCTCCCTGCTTTGTGCAGTGTGACTCCACAGACAGCCCAGGACAGCAACTGATGTTCTTAATAATATGCTGGGGTCTCTAAATACCAGCACATTCGCAGTCAGCTCTGATGTGGTTAGGGCAGGAGGAAAGGGGCAGTTTTTAAACATGTCTGAAGGGACACAGCACTAACAGCTGATATCTCAGCCCAAGCTCATGCTGGCAAAGGGTAGGATCTAGGCTACCTACTGGCTCCTTTTTAGATCTCATTTTAAAAGAACTACACTCCAGAGCCGGGCGTGGTGGCTCAAGCCTGTAATCCCAGCACTCCGGAGGTTGAGGCAGGAGGACTGTTGCGAGTTCAAGACCAGCCTTGGCTACAAAGTGAGCTCAAGGCCAGCCTGAACTGCATAGCGAGACCCTGTCTCAAAAAAAGAAAAAAAACTACACTCCATTTTTCTCAGCTCATGGCTTAGATAAAATCAGAGGCCCTGCTCCACAGGCAGCCCTTATGGCTTGTGCCAATCTAAATATGCCATTTTCCCCTCTCACCTTGGTTTCAGAGAGGACTACGTATCTAAACTAGCATTTCTGTAATGCAAAAGTGGTTTCCTGGGGGCTTCTGGGAAAAAGAAAAAAACCGTGTCTCTCTCCCTCTAACCCTCAGTGGTGTCTCACAAGGATGCATCTGGAACTGCTACAGTCATTCTGCTCCTATGAATGGGAGTTTCCAAGTGACAGGAAGGAGTCCTCTCTGTGGAGAGTGAAGAAGCCAAAAGAAAATTCAGAGAGGATAAATAGGGAGATTTTGGATTCTTATCAGATCATAGGGACAGCTGGATTAAACTACTCCTGAAATGTAGGGTTTTAATTTATATATGACAATGGATTCCTTTTTATGATTAAGCCAATTTGAACTTGTATTTTTATTATCTGTGATGAAATCAACCTTAAGTAATATAAATATATATTATATACATAATATAATCTTGAAAAAGGAGAATTTTGACTAGAAAAATTACAAATTAAAGAATATTCTAACAACAACATTTCTAATGATATTAACTAGGACAAAAATTTAATATAAAATTTTAATATAAAATGTCCCAGAAACATTGTCTAGTGCTTTATTTAATCCGCAGGAGAACAGTGTGAGGTTGGTGCTATGATCACTTCAGGAGGAAGCTGAAGTTCAGAGAGATTATGTAACTTTCACAAGGTGGCACAACAAGGAAATGCACTAAACAAATATCTCTAGGATGCCCAGGAAGAGCTTCTTAATACTACCTACCTGTGAGTTTCCTCCAAACCACCAGGGAGACGAAGATTGTAGGACCAGAAGGATCATTATCAGAGCACAGTGGAACACAGCCTTGTATCGTGATGAGGGTAGGATGAGGCAGGTGTGAGGCAGTTTGTTGGTGTTCAGAGGTGACCAGATTTAACACAGCTCTCACCAGCATCCAAAACTACAGAGGAGTTCTGTCAACAGAGCTATGCCCAACTGCTGCCCAGGCTCAAAATAAGGGCTTTTCCCAAGATATTGTAATCTACTTATTTATTCATATGAAAGTCATCTGAATGTCTGTGCCTCCAGCATCCTGCTCAGTGAGCAAGACAGTCAAGGTAACTGCCCCACAGACCTAACAGTTATGTTGGGAATGACAACATTAAACAAAATAATTCTACCTGTCAACATATAATTATGAGCTATACAAAGTGTAATGAACTTGCAACTGTACAAAGTACAGTACAAAATATAATCAGAGAACAATAATAAAGAATGAGAGAGATTTGCTTCAGATTGGGAGACATTGTACAAGTGTGTAGGGTAAAGCTTCTCCATGAAAGTGTCTTGAAGGGAGAACCTTGGTATTTGGAGGGCATTAGCTTGACAGGGACAGATGCACTGTTAGCAAAAGAAACTGCTTATACAAAGAAGCTACTAGATTTAATGAATTGTTTAATGAGTTGAGAGGTCATTGTGACTGCAGTAAGTGGGGTGAGAGGTAGGTAGGGGCTGGGTCACACAAGTATTTTTGCTCACTATTTGGACTTTGGATTCTCAGTCAGTCATTCATTTCCACATTGCACATTTTTGTAAATCTTCCTCCAAAAAAGGCCCTATGTGACGAACAGGGACATATATGATTAATAATAATGGCTAATGTTCATTGAGTAAATTACTATTTGTCATCAACTCATCTAAGTCTTTCATCAACTCTAGATACTACCATTGTTCTCATTTGATGGGCAGGGAAACTGAGGTACACAGAATATCATTTTCAAGATTATACAGCTATTAAGTGGTAGGATAAGGATAAACTACAGCAGTCTGACCAGAGCCCATTCACATTTGTGTTGTTAACTAGTGTGATTCATGCTCATCTCTAGTTCATCCTGGTTGTGTCAGCCACCCAAACAATACTTTAGATGTAGGTGACTAGCTGAGAAGAGAATTTCCCAAACTTGGCAGATAATAAGAACTCCCCTAGGATGCTTGCTAAACACAGACCCTTTTCTTAGAGATCTGAATTCAATGGGTCCACTCTGGAATTTAAATTTTTCACAATTTTGATGAACACTGACTTGTAATTCAGTGCAATGGTTTCTGGGCTGGATAGATCTCAGTTTAGTTTGTTTGTAGTTTTACTGCTTTTTCAGATGCCTGTCTAAAGCCTCAGTTTCCATATTTGACAAATATGGCCAAAGACAGCATCAAGTCCGAGAAATCTTGTATCAATTAAGTGAGCTGCATACAGGGTGCTTTTCAAAGGCTTGCTGTATAGCATGACAAAACAGAAATAGAATTGATATAGGGCATATGACATAGGGATGATATAGAATCTCCAAATAACCCAAATAATGTAAGGGAATTATAACTCCCGACTTGTTAGGTGTCTGATAGAAAGTTCATGTTCTCTAAAATTGAAGAATGAACAACGGAAGTTATGACTAGGTAGTATTTATTGACAGAAAGAAAGCATCTGTCTAAAAGGGATGGGAACAGGTCTTGAGTAGGTGGCCATAGGGAACCCACTTTTCAGTTTCTCAACGGAGTTTTATAGAGTAAAACCATGAGGTGAGATGGGTGTAAGGTTGTACAAAATTATACTTACTTAGGTAATATATATATATTAAGTGGAGATCAAACAGGAACGCAAGTCAGGTAGCAAATGCAGGTGGAGTTGAACAAGGGCATTCCAGGAAGGGGTGGGTTAAGGAGGATTTGGTCCTCCACCTCCAAGGTGATTGATGTATTTCAGAATATCAGTCACTGCTGTCCCTCCTAGGGGAAGTATATGGGTGTAGACATTTCTCTATCCTGAGGGCTGACCTCCAACCAGTGCACTTTTATCTATAATAGAATGTCTGACAGTGACGGGGAAACTCCAGACACTTAAAATGAAGTGTCATAGATCACTGTGGTGGACTTGGAAGACAGGTTGGAGAAAAGAAATGAATCCTATTAGCCAGACAAAGATCGGGACACCCATTTCAACTGGAGTTTCAGATAAAACAGTGAAAATAAGTATAAATATCTCCCCAATATTGCATGGGATATACTTAACAGTAACTTTTTTAAAAATCTGTGATGCCAGGTTAACTTGGGGTGCTGTACTTTCACTGGTTAAATCTGGAAACCCTATCTTCGAAGGAAAGCCTAGCCCCAAAGCCTGAGTCCACGGGTAGCCAGTGTCCACGTGGCCTCCGACACCTGGGATTTGCCAGGCCCCTGGGTCGATTCCAGAGGGGCCGCTGGCGCCTTGGTCTCGCCCAGACAGCACTAGTGGAACCCTGAGCGGCCGAGCCCCGCCCCACCCTTGTCGTCCCGCCCCGAGCAGAGGGCACCAACGGGCAGAAAAGGGCTCGTAGGCGGTGTGAAGTCGCCCTGTGTGTGCTCGCACGAAGTGTTCTCCTAGAAACTCGCTATGTCAGCTGTGAAGGTGGGGAATGTTTTCCACAGAGCCCGGGACAGGACCCTGGACGCGTTTGTCGCAGGTACTGCTGGTCTGCCGCTGGCGGAAAAAAATGCTGGAGTTGCGGAACGTTCTGTAAGGGGAACCTGCGGTCCCGGTGCGTGCGTCTACAGCCGGACCCCTTCGCGGGCTGCACCCGCGCGCGACTGGGGACCGCAATAGAAGCTGGGCTGGCTGCGCTCAGCGGAGAACGCGCGTTCAGGTCTGCATTGATTAGACCTGACTTCTCTGAAAGAAGGAAAGACAGAGGAAAGCACCGGAGCAGAGCTCTGTACCTCTGAAGCTGGGTCCCAAGCCCTGCCTTGGCAGTGTGCCTCAGTTTCCTCAGCTGTAGAACGAGAATCATAGCGAGGTTATGAGTGGCATTGGATGAGCGTTGGGTGCAGGTTAGAAACTGTTACTGTTAGTCGGTACTTTCACCAGAATGCATTTTATACGGCACAGTTAGTTATTTACTGTAAAATGAGTGATTCACTGAAACATTAACAGTGGCCATCAAATAAGGGAAAGCATTCTAGAATTGTCAAGTGCTTGGTCGAGTTAAGTGCTTGGACGTTGGGTTTAGATAATCATCTACCACGCTGTAAAAATGAGTTTGATAGTACCTGCCTTCTAGGATGAATGAGAACGTTAGCAGATTGGCAGTATTTCTGCAATCCAATGTGGCACGTGTCCTGAGTATTAAATGAGAAGAGTATTAGTCCTGGAGTTGTAAGTCGGGACAGAACGTGCTCTACCCCCACCCAATCCCCACCTCTTGAATTTTCTTTCTGTTTTCTGCCTGGAATCAAATTCCTTCCCAGAAGTTACCAATTCAGGCAAGTCTCCCCAAGACTTGATTTTGCTTATCCCCCCAAGCTCATGCTTGCCACTCAAACCTTGTCCTGTTCACCTGTCTCACTAGTTTTCTTGTATGCTTAAAAGAGACAAGCCTTTTTTCGTCAGTCTTGGTACCTGCTCTTTGCTCCCGCAGCTATTGGTAGGTCTGGTGAGCCCAGTTCTTTGACATTCACACTGCATTTTGAAATTCATTCATTTTTGCAGGGAATCTTTGCCTGGCTACCGAATTTGAAGTATGTTTCTCCTGTAAGTCTCTGCTAGACTTTTACTCTTTTTATCCTTTGCAACTCTTCGAGGGAGAGTGGCAAGGTTCTGGAATAGTGTGGGTGGCCAGAAATCTGTGGCAAATACTATCTTGCCATGTTCTATGTGTATTACTGCAACTTGACTTTTTAATTTAACATGATGTTTTTGAGATTTATCTGTAGTAATATAAGTAGTTTCATTTCATTTTCCTGCTGGGCAGTATTGCACCCTATAAATACATACGTTGTGCGTTCTCCCATCCAAGTACTAACCAGGCCCAGCCCTACTTAGCTTCCGAGATCAGATGAGATCGGGCGCATTCAGGGTGATATGGCTGTAGACATACGTTATGTTGTACATTCTGTTGATGGATAGGCTAAGTATCTTCAAATGTGCTTTTCTAAATCTCTCTCCCTTTCCTATGGTGTTCCAAGGAGGTTGACCTCTATGGGCTATCTCAGTGGACTCGATGCTCTCCAGTTTCCCCTTCTGTTCAGCCAGTGGGAAGGCCTGACTGGAGATCAATAAGAGAACAAAGCAAAATCCTATGTATTGTCACACTTTACTCTCTGAGGTTTGCTTTGAGCTGGCTGTATTTCTCCTCTCACTGGAAAGGTGCAGCTTCTCTCAAGACAGTGTTTTGTCCCTCAGATTTTGTTTTTAAATTTGGATAACCATTCTCTCTCTCTCTCTCTCTCTCTCTCTCTCTCTCTCTCTCTCTTTCTCCTCTGTGCAGTATGTGACAGCAGCTCTGCTTCTCTGTCTTTGGGATGCCAAAAAACTGTTCCTTGTGGTTACCCCACAGTCTATCCCATATAGCTCTCTTAAATAAACTCTATTTTAATCTGAAAATGTAAGCCATTTCCTACTTGGCTCCTGACTGATATAGTGCCCATTTAGTTGTTTTTCACTCTTGTTTTATTTTTTTAACCTTTTCTTTCTTTGTTTTTTCTTTTCACTCTTGTTAACAGTGCTGTTAGGAATACTGTTGTACAATCTTTCTGTGGACACATTGGAGAATTTCTCTAGGGCATATACCCAGAAGCAGAGTTCTAAGTTGTAGGGTATAATCATCCCCAGCTTTACTAGATAATTGTCCAATTGACCTCCAAAGTGATATACCATTTACACTCTACCAGTAGTGCAAGAGAGTTTTTGCTTACTTTGTTGTGTCTCTTTTCATTTGGAAAAATACTGTGTTCATATTGCACTCACTAGTATCTTGTGGAGAAAGGAATATGGTATGGGGTATGGCAAGTTACAAGGCCTCAGGGGCTCAAAATCTATGCATAGAGTTGTAGCTCAAGAAAATAGTTTTTGGTAACTGATGGGAACTGAGGACCGATGCAGTGGGACGGTTTGGCATTGGTTCTCCTGGCTGCTAACAGGTCAGGGAGTTCAGAACAGGGTCACATTTAATGGGATGTGTTTGAAGTGCCATCAGGAATTCTGATGCAACTCATGGGAAGTGGCATACAACTAGGGATCTAGCTATGGATGCCCTCACAGAGAGGGGAGTAGGTGGCATTGCTTTAGGAGTCAAAGAAATTACTAAAGGCATAATGGACCCTGTGGCCTTAGTATGTCAGTGTTCAGGGGCAACAGGCACACAGTGAAGGGCTCAGAGTAGAAATAGCCTGAAATTCTGAAAGATAAAACCAGGGACCAGGTTTGGCACCAAAGCTGAGCAGGAAGACTTAGGATGGAACCCAGGATCATGGGTCACAGAAGTCTAGGTGAGTGCTCAACTGGTGACTGTGGCAGGTGTTCCTTAGAGGTGTGTAAGGCCAGTCTAGGCTCTGTGGGAAGCTCAAGCTAGTAAGTTGCCCCTAGGCAGACTTCGAAGGGAAAGTAAAGGAATTAGTTTTGCCCTATTTCTCACCAAAATTCATGCTGCCTGTCAAAGAAGATCAGTTGACTCAAGCAATTGTCCTGAAATCACAGCTCTACTGACCCTGATCTACACTGTCAAAAACAACCTCCAGAATTAGCCACTTTGTTTCTCAAGTGCAGCCTGTCCACTGAATGAAGGAGTACTGAACTCTTAAGACCTTTTTTCCCCAGTGGCCATTCACCCAAGTGACAATATTCCATTAGCTTCCAGTAGTGTGACATCATGTGAGGCTCAGTGTCAGTCTCTTGATCTGTCTTAACAGAATTTGCTAGGCTCTGCCAATAGATGTTTGTAAAATATACACTGTACACATCTCACCTGAGCTCGCATTGCTAAGGCATGTTAAGATACTTGTTTTAATTAGGCAGATTGATAATTACATTTCCTTGACATGTATCCTAATTGGGACTACTTTCTCCTAGCAAGTAAATATTTTTTGAGAGGTTTATCACATCTGTTCTAAACAAATGCTGAAAGAGAAATGTAAAAGATAAAAAATGTTTTAAAAATATATTTGTTTGTAGGTTTTGAATCTGTTTTTCCAATTCATTTTACTGTTGCAATATTTTTCTTTTCTGTGAACAACTCTTGGATGATTTTTCTTAAAGTGATTATTTTTCTGGACATTTTCAACCCCTGCATGTGATTCAGACTAGCCAATTTCATTTGCTAATTCTGAGTATTTTGTGCTTTCCTTTGGAAACTCTCATGTTGAAAGAATAGATTCTCAATAAGCTATAACTTGCCCCATCTCTTGCAAACTTTACCTTAGAACTTTTTTTCTTTTTACAGAAACTAAATCTATAAATATTATCTAGTCAAACATGATAGAAAACATTGTGGCTTAAACAGTTACAACAGGACAATGAATTGAATCTTCATTTGTGCCTTAAATTTAAGCCTTATTAATCATCTCTAACTCAAAGAGGATTTTGTTAAATAAAGTTTGTAGGTGGTCATGAATTTGCAATGGACACCTATGCTGGGTACAGCAGACAGACTTTAGTTGCAGTGATACAGAGAAATGAAACTCCCAGCCTACTAGATGGCCAGTACAAGTTTGTGTTCTCTAAAATTGAATAAACTTCAGGAACAATGGAAGTTAAAAGCAGAATATATATATTGAGAGAAAGAAAGCTGTCTGGGAAAGAGACAGAAGGGGTCCCAAGTGGGTTACCAAAGACTACCTTTTCTAGGGACTTTTATAGAACAAAACCACGAGGTGAGGTAGATCCAAGATAGGGAAAACATGGTAACTTCCAAGGCAGACTGGCATGAGGTGGGACAGAACTATGGTCAACCAGGAAGATTAATTATTCAGGTAAAATTGACCAAATCTAAGACAAATGGGGAAGTGAGTCACCTAGCAAGTTGTTTTCTTAAAGAGCAGTGACTCTTCTGTTGGGAGTTGGGATGGTGACTCCTGGATTCCTCAAGGTGATCCCCACCTATTTAGAAAATCATTCCCTGATGTTTATACTTAGGGTGTGGTTGCATTTGTTTTGTTTTTGTCTTGAGATCTGGCCTGTAGCAGAGATGTCTGTCTCCTCCAAGGTTGCAAGGTATCTGGTCTTCTGCACTGGCTCCATCCAAGGACCTAGCCCTGTCTGACTGCCTATAAAATTTCTAACTCACTACCTGTAACAAAGTTGATTGTAAGAGTCCCTGCAGCCAATAAACTGAGTGTAAACAGTTTCCTATTTAATGGTGATCAATTGACTGACTGACTAAGCTATAGACATAAATTGTATTCTGTACCTCACTTTTTTTTTTTTTTTATGAATTTTTTGGTCTATTGTTAGTTGGAGTTTCAGAACTGGTCTTGGGAGCTGCCCGCTCGCAAATTATTTTTTTATTTTGTTTAAATAACTCTACTAAATTTAATTGGTCAAGGAAATATCCTTTAATAATCTCCTTGACTAAATAGGAATGTTGGTTATTTATCACTTCCTCAGTTAAGAGGTAGAGTGACCAATGTACATTAATGTGTGTGTGTGGGGTAATCAGCTTTTCATTACTGTGATAAAATACTGGAGATAAACAGTTTATAGGAGGGAAGATTATTTTGGCATGTCTTTTAGAGACTTCAGTCCATAGTTGGCTAGCTACATTACTTTTAGGCCTCTGTCAAAGCAGAAACTTCTTGGCAGAAGCTATTTATCTCCATGATATCCAGGAAGCAGAGAAAAAGGAAGCCTCAGAGAAAGCAATAAGACCAAGTACACTCGTAGCCCGTGATCCACACCCTTCAATTGGGCCAACCTCCCCTTTCCATCACCTTCCAGAAATGCCATGAGATTGTGACCTCATCATTGGATCAATCCACTTGATGAAACTGGAACCCTCAAGATCCAGTCACTTCCCCAAAGTCTATTAGCTGGCAACCAAGTCTTTACTACATGAGTTTTGGGAGACAGTTTAAATCTAAACCCTAACATTCTGCCTGTGGTACCCAAAGTCTATCCCATTATGCAAGGTGCATTTAGTTGTCTCCAAGAATTATCAGTCTGAACAGTTTTAACATTTCTTGAAAATCTGTGTCCAAAGTCTTTGAGACTTAAACTAAACTCTTGACTATGAGCTAATAAATGAGTAAATAAATAAATAGTTATATACTACCAAAATACAACAGTACAGAGTTCACATCTCCAATCCAAAATGGAGGAATGGAGACATGAAAAGGAGGAATAAAACCAAAGTCTAGGTAAATCCTTTAGCTCTATGTCTGTCATCTGGGGCAAGGTGAAGGGGTAGTAGGTGATAGAACTGTGGGGGACCAGCGGTGGCTGAAAAGATAAGAAGTATGAAATATAAATGACCTTTATTTTGAGAATGCAGGGAGAGACACCCTGATCCCCTGAGGCGCGGCATCCCCCCCTCCCCCCGGGTTGGTGATCTTTCCATCGAACAGGTGGAGTGGAGGCATATAAGTAGCCTAGGTTTGGGGTGGAACCTAAGGGGGCATTAGGGATGCACAGGTAGCCCATTAGTCTTTGTTTGGTGCCATAAGTAAATTTCTAGGGGTGGGGGAGATGGAGCTCCTTGGTTCCGCCTAAGGCTTTACCGGCTACAGTGTCCTGTCTGGGTCAAAACTCTTTCATATCCCGTCTTATGATTATTATTATGAAAAGGGGTGAAGATTTCTCTCTTTATTGCTTCCTGCTGGCTGGGGGCACTGTACTGGGGTCTAGGGGAGTCGATGGAATGACGGTTGATGCCCAGGTAGTAGTGGTTGATGCCCAGGTAATAGCTGGTGCCAGGTGTTTTAGCCAGGACAACTTCACTGGTTAATGCACGTATGTTAGACTGGAAAAACAAAGAGACAAGATGTTATGAGGAGACATGGCACTGTCATATTTAAGGACCCAGGTGGAAGGAAAGGTGCTTTTGATTTAGATATGTCATTATATCAGGACCATGTTGAGGTAGAAACATTTCCACAGTAAGGCAGAATTCTGAAAAATAAGTGTGAGGGTAGGAGGAATGAAGTTATGAGAGGTGATTACTCCCCCATCTGAAAGGGTAAAAGTTAAGAGAGTAAGTGGGTAAAACTTGTCTCTGGTCCAGGAGCTGAACTGGAAAAAATAGGGGGAGCAGGGAAGGCAGTGGCTGTACCAGTATAGGGAAGGTAAGGGCCTAGGCTTTCAGGGATATCACGTTTAACCAAACAGCTGATGGTAGAAAGAGCTAAGACAGTTGTCACATAGAACATTATGAAGATGGTCTTACGCATGATGTGGGAGTCTTTAGGAAAGACTGTTAAGAGTCCTGCTGTAAAAATGATCATTAATAGAACGTAAGAAATTAGGAACCAAAGTCGATAACAAAAACATGACAGCCTGAGAGTTGTGGCTTTGGGGCCTTCGTAAGGCAGAGATGAGTAGGCAACAGGATGGTTAGATCTAAGGCTGGAAGGGCATCACTTAGCCAAGTGATGTGAAACCATGATGGCAGTCTAGTAACTTTGATCACTGTTGAGGTTGCCAAGAATACCAGCTATGGGTCGCTGTAACCTGGTTGTAGTTCTTGGAATGATTTATTGGTGAATAAGAAAGGAAGGGGTGGTCTAATATCATTGAGGAGAGGTTTACTAGCAATAACAGGTGTAAGCTGTTGAGACCTTAGTGTCTGGATCAGCCTGTATAAACACAAGGGAATAAAAAGCATTTTTAAGATTTAGGACTGTAGAGTGAGTGGTGGAGGGAAGATTTGGCACCACTGGGTGGACTGGGAAGAAGCAGTCTGGGACCTGCGCAAAATAGGCCCTGTTTGTAAATGGCATAGGTTGACCTTTAATACCCCCTAGAGTTTGAGGATTTAATATAGCAGCTGAAAACTCAGGAAGAACTCTGTACATATGGCCTCTATGTCCACAAGTATAGAGAATGTCTTACCTGTGGCTTTTAGTGGGACTTGGACTCTGAGACAGACACCCACAAAGTGGGCTGTTGTTGGCCCTGAGCCCCGGTCAGTCTTTGGCAGCAAGTTTAAGCAGATCTGTTGGCAATGAATCTGGTAGTGTTGGCATTTCCTGTGAGGGCTGGAAGTTAGGATGGCTTACCCACTCTCTGGTGGCTAGGGTAGTCCAGTAGCCCTGGGGTAAGGTCCCAAAGAAACGCCAGGATGGGGCCCTCTCTTGCCCAGTGTCTTCTGCTACATTTGAGGCATGGTCTGGGGGGGGGGGCCAGGCAGCTCCACCTTGTGTCGGTTTACCTGTCTCCGAACTCCAAGTGTCACAAGTGTTATTGTTATCTCTGTTGTTGAAAACATGAAAAGCCATATTAAGGTCTCTATGAGGTTTGAAGGTCAAGTTTTGCCTTTTTGTTTGGGATTTGGACTACAGTAGAAGGTATCTGTAGAATCAAGTAAGTATGTAGTAGTCAAATATAATCAACAGGGTATTTATAACTTTAGTAATGACTTCTCATAAAGGAGGACAAGGTCCTGAGAACTTTAGGAACTGATATGTTATTTATGTCATATATATGAGTATCTCTTTATGTTATTAAAATGTCTAATGCCATCTGCATCTGAATTTTAGAGGATGGCCTGTTTAATTTTTACTGTTTTATTTAGGAGAGAAATCAGTTACAGTGTTATTTAATATCGGTTGAATATAGTTAATTATGGCTCGGTGGAGGGCTGAGCCAGGGCAGGCAGATAGCTGGAAAAGGCTTAAGTTTGGCTTCTGCCGCAGTGTTGGTTTTGTTGTTTTGTATGTATCATACAACCCTTGTCCTGGAAAAGAGCTAGTGGTCCCCAGCAAAAGGAATGTATAATTATTTTTTTAATTTAAGTTGTTAAACATCTAGATTGTATATCTCTAAGTGTATATCTGGATCTAAAAGAAAACATCTGTCATGGCTGGAACACAATAAAAGGCAGCAGAAACAATCTGAACTTTATATCTGAAAACACGAACAGCATCATATCAGCAATATAATGAGTTATCTGTTGCGCCTGCCGACAGAGCTGCACTTGAGCTTGGGGGCGGGGACTGGTCTGGTGTGCATGCAGAGCACATCCAGCATGGGGGCGGTGCATGTAGAGTGAAGGCAGGTCGATCGTCAGAACGTAGCTTGTGGGGCGGGCTGGGACTGCCCCTGGAAATGCGCACAAGGCTGCAGTGGCCATGGCAGCAGCAGCAGTGGTGGGCAGCACATGGGGCTGGAGCTGGGAGGTGTAGTTGGGATGCTGCGTGAAGCTGGGGATGCTGCGTGAAGCTGGGGCTGCTCCCAGAGGTGCGGCCGATAGCTGACCTGCGCGGAGCTGAGCCACCACATGGAGGAACCACTCGTTGCAGGACGCGTGGATTAGGGTGCTGGAACTGCTTGCGGGGCGTGCAGATTAGGGCACAGCATTAAAGCTGAACCTGTGTGGACCTGGAGCTCTGCATGAGAGCCGAGATATTGCACCGAGTTGGGGGTGGCGAAAGCCTAAAGCAGTAGTATCTCCCAACACTGTTTGGGCTGGAGCGCACTTGAGAGGTTAAAGTAGCTGCCCTTATCTCTCAACACTGTTTGGGTGCACCTCCCCCATCTTGGCGGGGAATGGGTCAGTCCACACAGCGCGCACGCTGGGGGGGGGGTGGGATCTGGGAGGAAAGGAGATGGTGAGAAAGCTCTGAAAGGCTGCAAGGAAAGATGCTATTATCTTTTTAAGTGTGGGGAGGGGGAGGGATCCTGGAGGAGCAGGAAAGGACACACATTCCCAAAACAAAGGCTTAAAGATAGAGAGTTTTGTAAACTTGTCGTCAGTGTGATAAGCCATAGATAGGTATGGTTTTTTGGGTGGGGGACAGGAAGTGGTCCTCAAGATAAAATCTGGTGTGGGGTCTAGCCCACGGAGTTATAGCCAGATGAGGCAATGGACCTTGGTCTGCTAAGTTTAAAGTCGTCACTTTTTACTCTAGACCGATCAGTATTTTATGGTTCCAAAACTCATAATAATTGGCTGTCACCAATATATGAGTGGATTTCACGTGGGTTTAGTAACAACACTGCCCATGAGAACTTAAAAAGCTCTGAAGGATGTGAGAGTCTTTCAGTGTGGACATAGGCTGGCCCAGGAAGACTCTGCCTTGGGCTATCCCAACCCAAAGGATGTGAGAGTCCCTCAGTGTGGACACAGGTTGGCCCAGAAAGACTCTGCCTTGGGCTATCTAAGGACATGAGAGTGTCACTCGAACCCATGGAAAGGGGGAGAAAACCTGCCTGGGGCCTGGCCCAGCAGCAATCTCCGGGGGGTTGCTCACCTGTGGTAAATTGGGTCAGTGTTGTTTGTGAACCGGCAGTGACAAGTTTACAGCTCCTGAGTGTAGAAGTGAGGAATTAATGCAGGATGCAATCCAGTCCTGGTCCTGAACGGCAGGGGACTCAAAATGAGAAAGCCCCAGGAGTCTCTTGTCTGCCGTTCCCGGTCAGGGAACCATATGATAGAACTACGGGGGACCAGCAGCAGCTGAAAAGATAAGAAGTATGAAATATAAATGACCTTTATTTTGAGAATGCAGGGAGAGACACCCCCGATCCCCTGGGGCATGGCATCTCCCCCTGGGGTCGGCGATCTCTCCATGGGACACGTGGAGTGGGGGCATACATGTAACTTAGGTTTGGGGTGGAGCCTGAGGGGGCATTAGGGATGCACAGGTAGCCCATTGGTCTTTGTTTGGCACCATAGGTAAATTCCTAGGGGTGGGGGAGATGGAGCTCCTTGGTTCCGCCTGAGGCTTTACCGGCTATAGTGTCCTGTCTAGGCCAAAACTCTTTTCAATAGGGTGTGATTTCTAAAGGGCTTAGGAAGCTCTGTCTCTGTGACCTTGTTGGGTGTAGCCCCATGACCTTTCCCCTTGGCTGGCTCTGCTCATTGCATGTGGCTTTCTTCAGCAGTTGTTCCACATTCCTGGTACCTCAAACTTTGCAGTATCTCCATTACATTTTTGGCTCCACTTTTGTAGCTTTATGCATTTCTGTCTCAGGAACTGTGAGCAGAGACTTCAACCTTGTCACACATTGTGTTGCCTTTCAGGACCACCTCTGAAATCTGGGTAAAAGTCCTCATGACTCCTAACTCTTATGTTCTGCATGCCTGCAAACCAGTATCATGTTGATGCCAGTGAATGCCACTGGTTCAAGCAATTATTGGGCCCACTTAGACTATGGTTGCAGAAGTCTCTGAATGCCTAGATGAAATAAATCCCTCCTGAGGAGACAGTTCCCTAGGTGACTTGACTTGAGCAGGAGTTCTAGGAGTTCTTTTTACAAGTGAAAGAGTTACACTTTTACATCCTTCCATGGGTGGAGTTTGACCAATTCCTGTGATGTTCTCAAGGCAGCTTTCCTTTTGTCCCAGTGCAAAGTACTTGCATCCCTTTTAGTGGCACCAATGTCTTCAGCCATATTTTTCTTGGTTGCAACTCTATACATGCTTCTTTTTTTGTCTTTTCATTTTTATCGGTACCAGAGATCGAACTCACGACTGCTTGCTTGCAAGGCAGGCACTTATGCCGCTGAGCTAAATCCCCAGCCCCATATACATGCTTCTTTTATGGAAGATTTTCAAATCTTTCTGCTCTGCTGCTTCTGATCCTCATTGAAATCTGGTTAAAAACAGCCAGCAATACCCCTGCTACAGCCTGAATGCTTCACTGCCTTGCAATTGCCTCCACCAGATAAATTAGTCCATTGCCTTTAATTCTACTTCCTATAAAATCTCCAACATGGATAAAATGTGGTCAAGTTCTTTATAAGAATATAACACAACACACATATCCTGTAGACTAGTTCTCAGTAGAATCTTCGATTTCACCTGAAACCTCATGAGCACATTCTGTTGCCATTCTTGTCCACGTTCTGGTCTTTTGAGTTCATACTGGGCTTTCCCTTAAGCTCTCCTTGTCATGTTCTAAGCTTTCTGTAGCCATTTTATAACATGTTGCCAAACTCTTCCCAGCCATGTAGTCAGGTACAGTCAGGGCAATGGGCTGTCTTCTGGTCCCAAGTCTTTATTGGTTAAGGTTCACTAGAGGAACAGAACAAATAGAATATAATTATAGAAGATGTATTAGATTGGTTTACATGATCAGAGACTAGATAGTCCTACTTTAATGCTTAAAAGCCAAAAAAAGATCAAGTAGCTGTTCAGGCCAAGAAGCTTGAATCCTCAGAACAAGAAGGATTAAGGATGCACCCTGAGTCTGAAACTAAAGATCTACAAGATCCCCGGAAGGTACTGATGTGAGCATGCATTGAAGGTCTGAGGAAGCTGGAGTCTGCTGTCTGTGGCAGTGAAAGATGCATCCACACAAGCAGAACGAAGCTTACAAGTGCAGGCTGGTTTCCTCTTCCTGCTTTTGTTCATCTGAGGTGCAAGCCTGTTGGGCAGTGCTGCTTCATTCAGAATGGGTCTTCCCCACTGAGTTTTCTGGCCCATATGCCAGTCATCTCTGGAAACACCCTCACAGACATGCCTAAAAGTATGCCTTACTAATCTTCCAGATGTGTCTCAATGCAGTGCAGTTAGCAATTAACTGTCATAGGATATGTTCACACTATGACATTTTCACGAGACAAATTTCCTTTTATTTTTCAGTATATTTTTTCCTTTTTATTTTAATAAACTTTGTTGAGATGTAATGTGTGTACCCTAACAGGCATTGATTTTAATTTTACAATTCAACAGTTTTTAGTAAATTTACAGAGTGATGCACTTATAATCTCAATTTGGAATATCTCCATTTCCCTCAAAAAAGCAGTGTTCTCATTTGTAGTATGTGTACATGTTCTACTCCCAGCACAGGTAGCTATTAAGTACCCCTCTAAATGCGCACTTTCTGTGTTTATGTAAGTGGAATCATGATACAGTCTTTTTTTATGGCTGACTTCTTTGCATCAGTATGTATTTGAGGTTCATCCATATTGTATGTAATGCATTGTTCCACTGTATCAACAACATTTGGACTTTTTATATTTATGAACGCTTACCCATCGAGACTTTTCTTTGTCTTTTATGAATCTATTATAAACAACCATATGCAAGACTTTATATGGATAGATATTTTCATTTCTTTTGGGTAGATGCATAGGACTAGAATTCTTGAGTTGTATAGTAGCTGTGTTTAACATTTGAGGAACTGCCAAATTGTTTTCCAAAGCACCTAACCACTTTACATTCTTTCCAGCGATGTATATGGGTTCCAATTTCTCCATGTCCTTGCCTGTTTAATTATAACCATCCAAATGGGCAAGAAGTAGTGTATCACTGTGGCTCTCATTTGCATTTTTCTAATGACTGATGATGTTGAATATCTTTTTGTGTGATTAGTGATCATTTGTATATCTTTGAGAAATGTCTGTTTAGATCTTTTACCCATTTATATATATGCATGTGTGTATATGTGTGTGCATTTGACTGTGAGTGTAATAGGATCTTATTATCTAGCCCAGGCTGGCCTTGAAATCAGAGTTCTCCTGCCTTAGCCATTCAAGTGCTGAGATTACAAGTGTGTACCACCATACCTGGTTTATTTATTTATTTATGTTTGTTCATTTTATGTGTCTTCTCTCTTTCTTTTTTTTTAAATTTTTAAAAAATTTTTTATTTAAAAGGAAAAAGAGAACAAAACAAAACAAAGCGGTGTAAGGGTACAAGTAATACAGAACTACAAAAAAAAAAAAAAAAAAAAAAAAACCAGTAAGAAATCACCAGTTAATAGATTACACATTATTGTTTTAGAGATAGTTGCTCAAGTCACAGTATCAAAGCATACAAAGTGAACATTCAAACAGAGAGACTACAAACAGTTGTGTTCAATGATCCAACCAAAAACATTAATACGGTCAGCTTCTCTTTCTTTTTTGAGACAGAATTTTGCTATGTAGTTTGTACTGGCCTTGAACTCACTTTATAGCTCAGGCTGGCTTCAAACTCACAGCAGTCCTCATGCCTCAGCCTGCCAAGTGCTTGAATTATAGGTATGCTCCATCATGCCTGGCTTTTTGTCTATTTTAAAATTCTGTTGCCTTTTTTTTTTTAAAATAGTCGTAAGATTTCTGTGTATATTCTGGACACAAGTCCCTTCACAAATATTTGATTTGCTAGTATTTTTCTCTGTTCTATGGATTGTGTTTTTACTTTGTAGATGCTACTATTTGTTGTAACAAAAGCTTTAACTTTAAAAAAAAATATTTTGAGACAGGGTCTCAGTAATTTGCCTATGTTAGCTTCAAACTTGCAATCCCTGTAACCTACCGAGTAGCAAAGATTACAGGAGTATGCCACCATGCTCAGCCTCAAAATTTTGCATTTTGATGAAGTCCAGTTATCAGTACTTTTATTTTTTATTGTTTATGCTTTTAGTGTCATGTCTGAGATATCTTTGCCTAATGCCAAATTATGAAGATTTGTTTCTATATTTTTTTAGGAATTTTATAATTCAAGCTCTTCTATTTAGATCAGTGTTTATGTTGAATTATGTGTGTGTGTGTGGTATGAAGTAAGGATCTGATTATTAGAAAATTTCCATCATTACATATTTTTTAACCACAATAGAAACCTTATAGTTACTAAGAAAAAAATTAGAGAGAAGATCCGTGAAGAATTATTACTTTTAACATTTCATTTTAATGTAGACCATATATATGCATATATTTACCAGTCTTTTGAGGTTGGGCCAAAGGCTTGTCTTAGACATAGGTTTGTGCATGGGCCTGTGTGTGGCTTTTCATGCATAAACACCATCCAAAGATAAATATTTTTTGCAGTTATGGTTTTGTCCAGTGACACATAGTCAATTAAAAATTACTTGGGAAGCACTCTAAGTAAAGAACTAATCATGGTTTGTATTTTTTCCTTCAAATGTTTAATATTTGCCCTTCAACACCTCATGCAATGGTATTTTATTTTTACCACTTGCCTTTATTGAGTCTTCCCAAAGCATTCATCTTAGTTTTATTGTAAACTGCACTTTTTTACATTTATGTCTCTCCAGCTGACATTTTGTTCAATTGGGTGATTTAAAAATATGTGACGGCATCAACAGACTTGGAAACAACTCACAACAGACACGTAGTGAACAGACAGGTGTTTAAGTGTGCACAATGCAGGAGGGTAGAAGGCTGCCAAGGCTTGAGCCCCCAACTTGCCCCAGACCCTTGTTGGTGCCTTTTAGAGGGCTTCGGGGGTGCTTTTCAAAGGTTCCAGGCAACCTAGTGAAAGTTTATTAAGAGACTGTCTTCTGAGACAACTGACAACTTTCATGTTTGTGACTTTTGTCAGACTTATCAGTGGGGAAGGGGCTGTCACATGGCATCGGGACATCTGGGACATCAAGGAGCCCTGGAACTACTGCCTTCCACCTCTCGGAACTAAGACCAAGTATGATACGGAGTAAAAGAATGCCCAGACTCATGTCATCTTGTTTTAAAAAGAAAAAGAAACCCAGCCAAACTGATGCTTCAGGCCCTCAATTGCACAGTGAAGACAGTGTTGGCTTGATCTGCTTTAAGGTTCAGCTGAGGTCACGTGTACCTTGCCTTTAGTTTGAGTTGACTTTGTCTACCTACAGCACTGAGACATTTGGTGATTTAGGTCCCCATGCTACTAAGCAGACAGGTCCAGATAAGAGTTCTATTTTCTAACTGCCAGCCCTGTGGCTGTACTTGCTCCTAGACCATATTGGACCATCAGCCCAGACTGCTGAGCTTTATCAGACTTTACTAGATTTATCGGAAGTCAAAGGTCCTTTCTGGCTTCTGTGTCTCCTGTCATTTTCATGTCCAAACTGTCTTAAGTCTTGTGCATTCAACCCCTAGAGCACACTGTGGTTGTGTGCACCCTTGTCTTTCCCAGTTCTTATCACAGTGATCCCAGCTCCTTTTCCAGCAGTCTTCTGTGGCTGCAAAATCACTCTGCAGCATTCAGAGTGGTTGCTTTAAAACAATGCAGGATCTTTCACCCCTTGACATGCCTTTCTTTGCCTCTCTCTTTTTCCTCTTTAATGCATTTCGTTTCTTCAAATTAGAGTTGAAGATTATTGTCTATTTGTAAATTATGTCCTTGTTGCTTTGACCTATTTTTTTTTCCTTTGTGACACTAATGGAAACTCATAATGGTGCATTTCTTCCTGTGACTTCACTGTTTTTTCCCTACCTGTACATAGATTCCAGTCTAGCACTAGAACAGTGGCTGGCAGTTGTGGAAATTCAGTGATCATTTGATATTAAACAGATTGACAAACATGAATGAATACTTCTCTGCTTCTCTTGTATGTGTGCCTAAGGGACGATGGATTCTCTGGATAAAACAGAGCTGAAAGTGAGATGCTGAACAAACCGGTAGAATCCACAGTATGACCACCACACCAGGCAGACCTGCAAATATGTGCCCTATTCAGAGCATCTGTTACAGAGGGTTTTGCTCATTAGGTACATAGTACCATGTACTGGAGCCATGGCTGCCCGGAGAAGGGCTATCTTCTCACCCATGGCCTTTGTGTACCTACAAGGCTACATCTGCCTCCAGCCATCCCCAGAGCTCTGCTTAGGCTTGCCACTACTTGCTCCCTAGCAGGGAAACAAAAAAGTAGGGGTGCAAAACTCACATCAGTCATCCGCCAAAACAGGGAACATCCAAATGGAGTTTTGCTTCTAAAAAGTGGAAGAGGGTTCTGGAAATGTCTTTTACCCCTTTAACTGTTGTCCAGCACAGTATATGCTGAAAGCCACCTGGCCTAGAAGTCCTGGCCATCTGCTGTCTTGGCTGTCTGGGGACTTGCAGATAAAGACTTTGGCAAGTCCCCCTTCCCCGGATGGCAAATGTGGCAGCCAAGCCATGACTCAGAAGATTTTGTGTATCTCAAAAAACCACCTTTTGGATTCATTTAGGCTAAGAAAAGAGAGGCTGGGTAAATTTACTTGGTGGTTGAATATTTTGGAGACTCTCAGGATTGCTGTCCCACTTAATTAATGCAGGCGGGGTGCAGGCTCCTGAAAGATACTTTTTTTTAAAAACCCACTCTTCACATGCCATACCATTCACCCTCTTAAAATGTACAATTCGTTGGGCTTTTAATACATTCATAGAGTTGTATAACCATCACCACAGTCAATATTAGAACATTTTCGTCACCCCACAAGAAACCCTGTGCACCATAGCTGTCACCAGCCCCCAATCCCTAAGCAACCACTAATGAAGGACACTATTATCTGCTGCATTAAGTCTGACAGTTTTACTGTGAGATTGTTAAACCAGAAAGAGTCCCAGAGTGGTAAATATTGTTTAGCTACTGTTTTTTACTACTAAAATAAGATTAGTCCCCTGAGAAGATGAAGGGTATTGCTGAAGACATTTGGATTGTGATTCACTGTGCAGATTGCTACTGCAAGGAAGTGCAAAAATTGCATTTCATTGGTATTTGCTCTTTAGCCAGAAAGCCTCCAGGCTGCTGTAAACCTAGCCATCTTTGTGGTTTTGTAATTAAAGCAGTATCCACACTATGTGAAAGAAAAGATGCAAAGACAAAATATGTAGTTATATAATCTCATCAGGTCTTTTCTGAAGCCTACTATATAGTGTAGGAACAAAGAGACAGTACTGCAATAACCTTGTTTGTGCAGAAAAGGGTTGAGGTGACTGAACAGTAGTCATGGTAACTAGCAGTTGCTTACATTTGACCACTTACTTTATGCCTAATCTAAATGTATTAAAGTTACTAGTTCTTTTTGAGGAAGGTTCTGTTGTATATAAGGAAAATATGGTCCAGAGAATTAAGGAAATTGAGTCATGGAGAAATGGGGTTTGAATATAGGGCATACAGGCCTCAGATTCTAGATTCCATGGTTCCATGATACCATGTAAGGGTTTTAGGAGATGGAGAACCAAAGTCAGGCAGTGGCTTTAAGCCTCTCACAATCCCTATATGTCCTGGTGTGATCTCACCCTTTTGATATCATAGCAAGCATGTATAACTAGCCTAGCTGTATACTTTGTTGTTCATCTCCTCCACTATTCCATGAGATCTTACTTAGGGAATGGAACATGTCATCTTGGCTAGTATTGAATTTCAACCACTGCTACAACTCATCATTGTAGAATGGATGCCCAGGACTTGGGTACTTGAATGAGTGAAGGAGGCCAAGTTGCATCTGCCTACAGAGGAGGGAGGCAGGCACTGTAGTGTAGTGGGGCTGGGCAAGGTAGATGGGATTTCAGCAGAATGAAAGGGAGACCCTGAAGGAAGAGTGGGAAGGGTGGGGCTTTGGGGGCTACAGAGAGAAGTCTATTTTGGAGGGATTCTGTAGCATACCTTGCGTAGAGTTTCTCAATCTTAGCATTACCAACATCATTGCCTGGGTCATTCTTTGTTGTGGGTACTACCCTGTGTATTGAGAGATGAGCAACATCCCTGGGCTCTGGGATTTCCATAGCAGTCAGTGTGACATCAAAAGTGTCTTTACATTTAGTACTATCTAAGTTACCAGTGATTTGGGGTGTCAAAATCATCCCTTGTCTAATGGAACTAGACCCACTGATCTAATAAGACAAGGATAGAACAGGTGGAAAAGCTTTGGGCTCCTTTTAACCCTCAGTATTACAGTAAGCAGTACCATTGTCATTTCTGCTTATCTCTCCACAAATATTTACTTTTGCCTACCACCAGCACTGAATGATCTGTGTTGACAGTATGCAGAAGTGGGAAGCAAAGCTGAGGCCTGCTTTGAGATTTGAGAATAGGAGCAAGGCTCTAGCAGGGCTTTGACAGAATAAGGGGTTAGGAAAGCACACAGCCTACCTAAGCTGGGCTGAAGTGGGATGAGCTGTTCCTCCAGCCCTGTTTCAGATAAATTGGACTCTGTGGGCTGACACTGGTGGGACTGGAAGCAGGGCTGCAGCAGGTAGCTAGGGATTGCTACAATTTGGCTGCCTATATCTATGCACTGACACATAATCCCAAGATCTGTACAATGAGGAACTAGACACCATGGTGGGGAAATTGGAAACGTGGAGAAAGATGAATGAAACATGAATGAAAGATGACGAATTTGCTTCTGGAGATGTTGAGTGTAAGCTACTGAATCCACGCTGTGGGGCAGGACTTGTCCAGAAAACCCTATGAATACTACACTCTACTGATTTTTATGTTAAGTCTTCAGCTTCTTAATCAAATGGAGAAATATGGCCAACTAATATTCCCAATTCATGTATTGAGTCAGAAAAATTAACAGCAGCCAATTCGAGTTGTTGAATATTCCTACACTGTCATCATGTGATCTTGTAATGGTAAGAATCTGTATTCAGACTGCTCAGTGTGATAGCATTTTAACTGTCTTCTCAAAATATATTTAGAAAACTGTGACTTTCCTTTATAAAAACTCAGTTGAGAGTTATTTATCATTGTACTCCACCTTGAATTATTTGAGGTTGAATGTAACAGATTTTACACATCATGAGAGAACAAATTATTATAGTGTAGGTATTAATGCCACAATGACTCTGCTTGGCCTTTTCCTAGATGGATGATGGAAACAGTGATTCATTTGCTTTTAGGAGTACACTTATTATAATCAGTGGCAATGCCAAAAATCTATGAAATTTCTAATTCTTGATATATTTTTTAAAAATCAGCTTTCATTGACAAATGTGCCCAAAGGTACAATAAAAATGAGTGAAAGGAAATATATTGGCAGAGACAAATCCAAGAAAACATTTAGTTTGTGATATTGTTTGACCAGACTGTAAGGAGAATTGCAATTTGAATGTCTTTGAGGCAGGATTTTTGACCCATAAGTAAAGTCTCATAGGGAAGATTATTAATAAAGCACTGTATGAACTCTTACAGCCTTTTCAGAGGCTTCTCTGCGTGCCATTACTTTGTACTTGGTTAAATTATTTAAGGAAAACTCAGATGTTTTCTGTGCAGTTTAATATCACCTCAAATCCACTATTCCTTACTTTTGAAAGATGGTTGTTGTGGCGATTTGTTATCCAAGTGAAAGTTAGAAGAGGCCAAAACTCGTTAATCTGTATATAATAGGTGAATTGGATTTCTAAGGCAAATTTTTCTTTTAAAACTATTTTAAAATCAATTTCAAAGTGTGATTTAGTAACGGAGAGCTTTTTTTTTTTTCTTTGCCTCATTTAGATAGATACAGGCACTCATAGTTAGATGCATCTTTGTTGTAATCTCAATCTTGTGATCACCTTTTCTGAAATCGAGCTTATGGGAGAATGGGCAGTTTGGTCCCTTCACGGTTTTGTTACACCTTGGTCAGTGTATTATTTATTTATATTTCTTTTTGATACAGGGTTTTGTTATATAGTTCAGGCTGGCCTTGAACTCACTTTGTAGTGTGGGCTGGCCTCGAACTCGTATAGATCCTCCTATCTCAGCCTCCTGAATGCTAGGATTATAGGAGGGTACCCCCAAGCCCAGCCTGCTTTTGCTGGGTCTTCTTGAACAAAATGGAGGGGTTAGCACAGATGAAGGCTATTATAGATGCCAGGTGGTGACTTGGGTGGGCACGTATGAGCTAAAGTGCATTGAAGAGCACACATCCCATGTAAAGGGGCTTTGCAGCTCTAGCCAATCCTGGGCATGCTCCACGTGGACCTCATTTGATTAGATTTTCCATGAGAATCCAGAAATCCAGACATATATAGGAAACTCATGAATTTAAAATGTTGGCAACAAATTCAGAATTTTATAAATACTGTATGGGCCAAATAATACATCTGTTAGCCAGACCCTGAGTTTGTCATATCTGGAGGATATCACCAATTAGCACCCTCAGATGAGTGTCTGGACTCCATCCTATACCCTGAATCAGCCCTGTGCTATTGGCAGGAACTATGGACATCATAGGCTACTGGGAAAAAGTGCTGGGTCTTGCCAGCATTATTTTTATGCAGCCATCTCATTTACTGAGACTTTTCATTAAAAGGAAACTTTGCAAAAACAAAAAATGTCTTTATCTAGATGCACAACTTTTAGAAAGCCTGGGGCCCATTCCCTACTCTGACTCACTTCAACACAGCAGAGCTGAGGTTCTGAATAGCTTTTGGGTAAAAACTGCTTGACTATGTGGCTTTGAACTTGAGCCCCGAGATCTCCTAGAGAGGCCTTAGTTAAGTGAAAGGCAACTCTGAGAATCTTTCCAGCCTTGACAGTTTCCACTTTGACAGGAAACCTTGACAATTTCCACTTTGGTAGGAAGAGTTGGGCTTCCGTGAATTTTTTCCAGCCTCCCGAGGATGAGCCATAATAAATGGGGACACTCAGCAAAGCAGTAAGAGGGTCAAGTGTAAATTTTAAGCTGAAGTGAGTTAAATCTGTGAGAGTGGGCCTGGGTTTTATACTACTCTCTGTGGTAGACTCTGAGTCATGCCCCATGATCCCGCCTTTGGGTATTCAGACATTGCGTCTTCCCTTTCCCTTAGCATGGGCTGGTGTAGCAACTGGGTGGTAAAGAAAAAGCAGAGTAAAAGCGATGAGATAGCACTTTCATCATTGTGCCACACAGCATTGTAACTCTTGTAATTCACAAACGAGCCCCCAAAGTCAAGTTCAAAAAATGAGACAAAAACATATTTTATTGATTTATTTATTTTGTCTTTTTCTTTTTTATCCGTACTGCGTATAGAACTCACGACCGCCTGCTTGCAAGGCAGGTGCTTATGCCGCTGAGCTAAATCCCCAGCCCTAAAAACATATTTTAAAAAAGCAGCGCTGATTTATTTTATCTTGGGCCCAGAGACACAGTGCAGTTGGAGATTGCAAAAGCTGTGTGTGTCATTCCTCTACACTTCCCGCCCTTCAGCACACATCAAAGCTCACAAAGTAAAGGTCATGGGCGTGGATCAGAAAATGAGAAAATCCTTGATCCGCTAAGGAATGAGGAAGACCTTTGTTTCCCTTAGGAGAGGACAGAGAAGTCTCACCGGAAGTTACAATTCTTTACAAGAGTATTGATTAACATATCAATTAGGTCACCCAGAGGAAAAGAAACACGCATATAGAACAGTAGGCCACATTACAGGTATTTTGGTATAATACAAATATCACAAAGCTTGTACTAGTGTACAACAGTAACTTACATTTGCTAACAGATCCTCCCCTAGCTGGCTTTATCGGAGCAGATTTCTATGCTGCTGGGTGTCAAAGAAACTTAAGCCTCTCTCTGGCCTACAGCCAGTAAGAAACTGGTGCCCTCAAGTAGCTCCAAGGAGCCTAGTCCTACAAACAACTAAGTAAGTGAGCTTGAAGGAAGACTCTGCCCAATGTGTTTTCTACTGAGACATCAGGTGTGGCCAAGCTTTGATTGCAGCTTGTTGGAGACTGAGTGGAGGACAAGGTAAGTTAGGACAGGCTAAGGCTGACACACCTAGTATATGTAATAATAGTTGTATATTGATTTAAGCTGCTACATTTGTGTTGATTTGTTATATAGCAGTATAGAGCTAAATTAGCATTTCTGAATTTGTTAAAAATGTTAAATCCATTGTGGACATTCTTATTCATAGTTGAGTTAGGAATTTTAGTTAACATTAGTTAAACAGATTCAGGCTTTACTGTGTAATAACACCAGATCCACTGTAGGCATCATCCAGAGATTTCTGTCAAATGTTTCTAAAGGTTAGAGTCTTGTTCTGGTACCGTCTAGATCAGAAATAAGATCTGAATTTAATAAACTCACATTATTCTTTTGCTCATAATCACACAAAATTACACAAACACAAAGCCCCACTTAAAATCTAAAGTATTGGAATTCATTTATTAGTAAGGAATTTCTCAATTAGATTCTAATTGGTTTTAACACAAACCAATTGTGATTTGTGATTTAGTTTGACCACCAATTCAAAAGGTGATAATTAGTCATCAGTAGTGCTGAGACATATTTAGGCCCGAATACTTGAGTTGAACATAGGCAGAGATAAGCCTGGACTTTGAGGAAACAATTCAATGCAACTATTGTTGACAATTCAGTTTCATAAAGTAAAATGCTATCCTTTTGAGGAATGACAAAATATACATTTATAAGATTCCTCCCTCTGGAACTAAGCATTAAAAAGTCCCAAGTGACTTTGATTCAAAGTAAGGCTTTTATGTATCCTGAAAAAGTATAAACAAAGTGAGAAGACAAAATGTATCTGTCAGTCTTGACCAGGGTTGTCTGACAAACTGGTGAGCAAGAAAGGAAGGGGGTGGTCTATATCACTGAGGAAGGGTTCACCAGCGACAACAGGTGGAAGCTGTTGAGGCCTCAGTGTGTCTAAGTCAGCCTGTATAAAAGGCATTTTAAGATTTAGGACTGGGACCTGCACAAAATAGGCCCTGTTTGTAAATGGCATAGGTTGACCATCATTACCCTGTCATAAGAGACTGAGGACTTAATATAGCAGCCTGAAAACTCAGGAAGAACTCTGTATATATGGCCTCTATGTCCACAAAAATAGAGAATTGTCTTACCTGATACTTTAGTGCGACTTGGACTCTGAGATGGACACCTTAAAGGGGGATGTTGTTGCCCTCAACCCCCTCAGTCTTCGGCAGCAATTTTTTTTCAGCAATGAATCTGGCAGTGTCGACATTTCCTGTGAGGGCTAGAAGTTAGGATGGCTTATCCACGCTTTGGTGGCTAGGACAGTCCAGCAGCCCTGAAGTAAGGTCTCAAAGAACACCAGGATGGGGCATTTTGTTGCCCAATGTCTTCTGCTGCATTTGAGTGTGGTCCATGGGGGGCCAGGCAGCTCCACCTTGTGTAGGTTTACCTGCCTCAAAACTCCAAGTGTCACAAGTGTTAAAAATATGAAAAACCATATTAAGATCTCTCTAAGGTTTGAAGGTCAAGTTTTGCCTTTTTGTTTGGGATTTGGACTATAGTAGAATTAAGTAAGTATGCAGGAGTTTAATATTGGCATTTTAGATTAGAGAACAGGCTTTATCTGGATGGCACATCGCTTTTTTATAGGATGACATGTAGAATTAACAAAAAAAGCTTTAGTCTGCCCAAAAAGGCTTTAATGGAAACATTTTGCAGTAAAGGTTTAGCAATCTTATGAATAAATCTATCAAAACTGATCTAATACTGTCAAATTTTGAACACATTTACTTTTTAAAGTTGTTATTTGGAGTAGTATGAACTAAGACAAATAAAATAAAACTTTGAAGAAAACCCTTGTCTTGAAATAGAGCTAGTGATTCCCAGCAAAAAGGAATTTATAACCTTAGTTGTTAAACAGGAAATTGGTGAAGGCTTTGATTGATAAACAAGGCTGGTAAAATTATCAGGTGGCCAGTAACTTTGATTAAATGGTTTGAGAATTGTAATAAAAAAACATCTTTTGAGCGGAGTCGAATTATAAAAAAAGCATGCCTGAGTGGAGCGGCTGAGCTGCTGTTTTGTGGCACGCCGGCAGAGCACACCCGGCATGGGGGTGGGGCAAGCGCCGGGACGTAGCGTGCAGGGGCAGGCTGGTACTGCCCCCGGAAACGCATAAGGTGGCAGTGACAATGGCGTATGGGGGAGGGAGGGGCTGGGATGGCGCATGGGGGAGGGCCTGGGAGGTGGCCCAACACAGGGCGTGAAGCTGGAACTGCTCTCGGGGCACGAGGATTAAAAATCCAATTTAGGAACACAGCTGGGTTTTGATTAGCCTCCTGGACCTGTTTTAAAAGTGTTATAGTTAGTATGCTTGTCCTGCTCTGGCACAGCTATAGGCCCAGGGTCATTATCAGCGGTGTTTACCTATGTCTGTGATCAGCTTCTTTTTGAGCTGCTTGCCACAGCTGATTTTGTTCTTGTGAGCTGCGAGTGGTATTTAGAATCACATAAACATCCTTAAAATGTAAATCATAACAATTAGTAATAAATTTAAATTGCCTGATATAATTCTGTGGGTCAACAGAGAAGCTACCTAATTTATGGGTAATCTGAGATAGATCAGAAAGGGAAAAAGGCACATGGATGTTAACAAGTTCCTTGGGGCCAGCTTGCTCCCGAAGCGGTAGCAGAGCCTGAGAAGAAGATTCTGGAGCAGAGGGCCTTTGGGCAGCCAGCCTTCCGGTAGACACGTGTGAGCAATCATTTGTAGAACAGCTACAGAGCTGCTGCCTGTCACCCTGGGAAACACAGGCAGATGGCGTCTCACTGTGTGCCTTGCAGCGAGAGGACTGCTGTCGGCAGCACAGTGAAGCATCATGTGCACTGCAACAGGGCGGCTGTTGCAGTTCACAAGAGGAGCCACAAGGGGACGCCCATTGACAGTGAGGGTCCTGGGAACATGGTGGCGCCTTGTCACGTGACCCAAAACATGGAGGTGCCCTGTCGCCATGTGACCCTCCTGAACATGGCAGTGCCATGCCATGTGGCAGAGGGTTGCAACATGGCGACTGTTCCTGGCGCAAGCTGGAACAATCACATGGCCTGCTGGAAGGACATAGCAACTGAGACCTAGTATGGTGGGCAGGCGGTGAGAATGCTGTAGGGGATAGAGAATTCTCAGGAGAACAAGAAATCAGAGACCTTGAGGAAGCACTAACAGAGTGATTAGAGTTGCTGGGAGAGTTATGGGTCCCGGAAGGCAGAGAGCGAGATGATCGCACAGCAGGAGGTATCTGCGACGCATTGGGACCAGGACTGCTGAGAGAATCAGGCATAGGGGAAGGGGAGAGCGGTCCAGCAGGAGGTAACAACAGGGAATGAGTTTGGGGGTAGGCAGGCGGCAGCCAGGAAAACACTGGAGAGCAGGACAGAAAAGTTTGTGATGCAGTAGAGTTAGCTAAAAGTATCTGAGCGGGAGCACAAGACTTAATGAGAGATGGGCGTGTTCTCAGAACAAGAAAGGCCTGAACATAAGGGAGTTCTAATAACTTGTTGCCGGTCTGACAGAACTCATACAAGTTTCTGAGAATGCAGGGGTCAAATGTTCCTTCTTTGAGCCAATGCTTGCCGATAAGCGGGTAGGTTGGCCAGACCTCCTGGCAGTAAAAAGTTAATTGTTTAGTTTTTATGGTACTTTTAATTTTTAGAGTACATAAATTGGAAATTAGGCATTGTAGAGGTGTCTTTTGGGAGTTAGAAAATACGTTTCCCATGACTGATTCAGGCAAGAAAAAAGCCAGTGGTCCAGAACAAGACGTCACTTGTTTGTGGCACCACGTGGCGGCTATGGTTCCAAAAACTCATATATTCCAGTCGTCACTGAGAGATTTACGAGTGGGGCCCATGTGGGGTCAGTGACAGTTTTGCCCGTGAAAGCGCAAGGCTTTAAGGGAAGTGAGGCGATTCTTTCAGTGTGGGTGATCCAAAAATCTCTGCTTTGGGCTATCCAAACCCAAAGAACGTGAGAGATTTTATAGAGTGTGGACACAGGTTTGCCCAGAAAGAACCCTGCCCTGGGCTGTCCTAAGGACGTGAAAATGCACAGACCCACGTGAACGGGGAGAACAGTTGACTGGGGCTGCCCAGTGCCAAAAGTTCCCCAGGGAGTACTCACCTGAAATCAGTCTGGCCGATGCTGAGTGCAGGCGGCTGGCGACAAGGACGTCTTGGGAGAGGAAAAAGTTCGGAATAAATCCAGGATGTTATCTGGTTATCGGCTAGGGGACTCAACTGGGTGTGTCCCAGGAGTCAATCGCCTGCTGATCGAGTCATGGCACCAAATGCTAGGATTATTTCCAAAAGATGAAAAATATTTCCAAAAAATGAGAAGTATAAAATAAAAAGCGGCCTTTATTCTGAGAACATGGAGAGAGATGACCGGCACACCCCACCGCTGGCAACTGGCGATCTCGCCGGCAGACATGTGGCGTGGGGGTATGTAAATAGCCTCGGTTTGGGGTGGAATCTAAGGCGGGCATTAGGGATGCACAGGTAGCCCATTGGTCCTAGATTTGGTGCCATATGTAAATTTCCAGGGGCGGGAAGATGGCGTCACAGGTAACTTCCTAGGGGCAGGAGAGATAGGGGCTTCCTGCTTCCGGTTGTGGCTTTCCTGGCTATAGTGTCCTGTCTGGGCCAAAACCCTTTCACTTAAGTCAACAAATTATCTTATTAGATACATAAAGTAGATTGAGTATTGATATGCCTACTGCCATTCATTTTAGATTGAGCCTATTTAATCTGTGCTTTGTTGTCATTAAATTGACAGCCTAAGTTTTTATTAAGTAGGTAACTACTGAAAGATTTATTTTAATAGCTCCAAGGACTATTGACTTTCTGAGGGTATGCCTATTTGTCATTGGAAACTACTTGTTCAAATGTTTGCTGTGGGGAACTGTTTCTAAGCTCTGTTGTAGAAGGTTGATTTATGGTGCAACCTTGGGTGCCCATCACCTCCTAGATCCAGCTCTGATTAATTCACACAGTTTAAATGGTTCCTCAAAGGGCCTCAGAAATAGGAATATAGCTAAAAGTATTCAGCAATACATATTATTTTATTAAAATGAATAAATGTTGCTAACAATTAACTTTCAAACATGAAGCAGAATCTCAGATTTTTTTTGTGTGATACACATTCAGCTCTTCAGGAAGTCATTCTGTTCCTTGACCCTTTGTTGCTGCTGACTGATTCTCTGGCATTTATCACTGTATAACAAATTACCCTGAGGCCTGGCCACTTGAAGCAGCAAGCTTGCATCATCTCATCTCAGTTCTGTCAGGAATCCATACAGCTTTTCAGAGTTCTTTGGCCCCAGATTCTCCTAAAACTACAGCCAAGGAGTCAGATAGGGCTCTGCTCTCTTGAGATCAAATGTAGGGGAGGGAATTTTCCAGGTCCATTGGCAGAGCTGTTAGCAGAGTGCAGTTCCTTTTTTGTGGGCTGGTGGTAGAAACTCTAAGAGGATCAAGCTGCCTTTGAGAATGCAGATCCCTAAGTCAACAAATTATTTTATTAGATACATAAAGTAGATTGAGCATTGATATGCTTACTGTCATTTTAGATCGAATCTATTTATTTTGTGCTTTGTCATCATCAAATTGACAGTCTACGTGGCTTCCCTGTTTCTTGCTGTGCTGGCCACCCCATGGGGCTGTTTATGTGATAGTTTTGACTTCTAGAGTAAGGGATAGGAATACAGATTCAGGTAGTGGTCTTTCTCAGGCCTGTTCTCTGAATGGATGGCCCATCACAGTATTCTATTTATTGGAAGCAGGTCCCTAGGTCTAGCCCGCACTTAGGGTTGCACAAGAATATGAATATCACCAGGCAGGATCTTTGGGGACCATCTTAGTCTTTCAGCCACTCTCAGTAAAGGCTGGGAGAATGTGAGCTAAGCCCTCCAGTAGTGCCAGGGTGCCATCCTCTGCACACCAGCATTTCCAGCTCTCCTTGTTGGCAGTAATCTCTGGTGGGTGACTTGACTGAGCAATTGTGCTGTAGTTCAGGGACTGACTGGTTCACATATGTGTACCACTTGTTCTACATAGTGTGTAAGGGTGTTCTGTTAACTTTTTGTTGTTTTGTTTTGTTTTGTTTTATTTTAACTTCGGAAAAGGAAATAAAAGAATGATGAGCCAAAGCCAATGGTCCATTCTAAAATGACAGTAACCTTGTGGGATGGATAGCTAGGTGGCTATGGAATTTAATTTAAAAAGGCGCCTCCCTGTATTCAGATCTCATCTTACTCCTAATAGTGTCAGGAAAGCCTTCCCTGACCATTTAATTTAAACTATGCCCTGCTTCCCTCCAGAGCCCAGAGGACTCTGACTCAGTTCCCTGGATGTTTACTTGTTTATTGTCTCTTCTCAAAAGGTCTTATTGCTGGGAGAGCACAGACCTCCTCTGTTTGGGTTACCCATATATTATCAGTGCTTGATATGAGGCCTGGCAAGTACATGAACATGGGGAGCTTTTTGGAAATTATAATATGGTTGTGACCTCCAAAGAAATAGCACGTATAATAATGCATGATGCATTATTAAAAAGTAAAAAAAAACTGGACTCATTATAAGGTAGTTTTGTCCTTGGCACTAAGACTTGGTGAGCCTGCCATTGATAAGGTACATCATATCTGTAGACCTCAGTTTCCTCAGAAGATAAAAGAGGGGACTTAAGATCACCATTCTTGGACTGTGCTCCACCTCCAGACCTTATCCGACAATGCAAGCCACAGGCCCTGCTGCATAAAGACATCTCTCACTTCGTGTTCTCAGTGTTGGCCTGCCACAGAGTTTGTTTGAAGAAAAGATTCTGTGCCAAAACAGTATTTGAAACTTGCAGGGCTTCCATGCCCACTCATGGCCATGCCAACTCTTTAGAAGCAGATACCCATGGCAGTTCTGGCTTCAGAAGCTTCAGCCCAGCAGAACCAACTAGAAGAGCAATCCAGGATCACCTGGATCAGTTGAGCCTAGACAGAACCCCCTAAGAATATAAAATATCCTGTCCCAAAGTTTGGCTAGTCACTACTAAGTTAGATAAGAACAATAAATTCTGGTGTTCTGTTGCATAGTAGGGTAACTACAGATAACAATAATGGACCAAATGTATCAGGAAACTGGGAAAATGGATTTTTAATGTTTTCATCATAAAGAAAAATATTTATGACTATAGATTCGGCTACCCTGATTTGAACATTATATTGTGTATATATATATTAAAATATCACATGGTATCCTGTAAAATTGTTCTGTTTTTATGTCAGTGAAAATTTTTCTTAAAAGATAAGTAGCTTCTAAAAACCAAAAGCAAAAGCATGGAGACTGTGTTTCATAATAGGTATTATATACTTAAAATTTGCTACGAGTAGATGTTTTCTCACCACCCACACACAAAAGGTAAAACTGTGAGGTGATGGATATGCGCAGTGTTTTGGTGGTGGTAATCATTTAACAATGCATACACCTGCCAGCACATTGTGTTGTGCGTTTAAATATATACATTTGGGGGGGGGGTTGGTCAATTTTACCTCAGTGAAACTAGGGAAGAAAAAACTCCTTTCTTTCCATACACCTAGCCTCATAGCATGCTGATGCCTACCTACCTCCTGCTGCTTTTCAAATGGTAGCATTTATCCTTCTCCTTCTCCTCCTCCTCTTCCTCCTCTTCCCTTCCTCTTTCTCCTCCTCCACATTGACTTACTCATTTAGATATTCATTTCTGGCACTATGTTTCCCACCAGATAGCCGGAGCTTTGAGCACCAAGTTTTGTGATTTAAATTCTGTCACATTCCCCAAAACAATGTAAATGGTGCCATTAAGACTGTGAGGATTTGTAAGTACTTCAACTAGTAATTTAAATATAATGTTTCTGGCAGTGTTCAATTTGGGGTATTTTTAATTCTAATTAGAACACTATTGCTGAACATTAATATCCTCTATATGGTACTGTTGTGGCTCTGTGCTTTGGCTTGGCCGTCTGGCTTTTAAATAAACAGCTTGGTTGCATGGCTGAAGCAGCCCACATGGTTTCTTGTGGCCTTTGGGAATCACCAGTCCCAGGCATAATTAGTACAAATCAAAATCCTCTACACTATGACAGCAAAATGGTATGTTTGAACAGCAGCTTATTAAAATGACCTACTTAATGTAAGGAAAATATTGATCTACTTGCCTGGTAACCTAGATACCTTGCCTGACTCATCTCTCTCTCTCTCTCTCTCTCTCTCTCTCTCTCTCTCTCTCTCTCTCTCTCTTTCAGAAGAGGAACAGGAATGGAAAGGCCCGTTCTACTTCATCCAAGGTGCAGACCCACAGTTTGGGCTGATGAAGGCCTGGTCCACTGGGGACTGTGACCATGGTGGTGATGAATGGGACCAGGAGATCCGTCTCACTGAACAGGCTGTTCAGGCCATTAACAAGCTGAACCCCAAACCTAAATTCTTTGTTCTGTGCGGCGACCTCATCCATGCCATGCCAGGTAAGATTGGGGTTGTCAGTCATGACCTTTTCTCTTTATACAGTTATGACCATGTGTAGGCAAGAAAAGAAAATGCTCTTGATCCAAACACATCTCTGGTAACAGCTCATTCCTTCTCCTCAAAACTATTATAGTATCACTGAACCTCAGAAAATGCACACCCATTTTAGATTTAGAATTTAACAAGATTAATCACAGTAATTAGGCAGACTTACAGTTCTGATTATCTGACCTTAATATGAAAACAGACCTGATTCCCCCATGTCACCTTTCTGATTTCCAGGAACAAATCTGAATTGTTTCTAGATACCTTACTCATAAATATGGTCTTTTCCCTTCTTCTTTCTTACATTTTTATTTCTCCCATGTTTGTTGGTCCTTTGCCCAGTTGAACATTAAAGAAATTTAACTTAACTTGGCTTCAGTTTTGTTTTTTTTAAGTGTACACATTGCCTCACTGGACTGTAAAGACCAGGGGAAGATCTGGGCTTTAGGTACAACTGACTGCAAAGGCGCAGAGGTTGTTGTTACGACTTGGTCTCTCTATCATTTAGCTCTGTTTTCCTCTGGTTTGAATGCATATTCTCTCTAATGGCTCTTAGGAGCTATAGGTTTGTATCCTTTTTAAAATAAAAACAATCTAGCTGGGCATGCCTGTAATCCTAGCACTCAGAAGGCTGAAGCAGGAGGATTGCTATGAATTTGAGGCCAACCTGAACTACATAGTGATACCCTGACTCAAAGAAAAGAAAAGAAAAGAAAAGAGGAAAAAAAAAAAAACCATCTCAAGGAAAAGAAGTCTAATGAGAGTCAAAGGCTCATATGGCTCCTGAAGCCAGGCCAGGCTATGAGGTCAGTGCTACTGTAACCACATGGTCTTCTGAAGAATAGGAAGGTTTCTCTAAAGAAAAGTAAGATGTAAAAAATGAAAAAATGACAAATAACAGATGTCTCCTGGGACTGTGTTCACTCTTTCTTTTCCTCTCTTCTCTGGTATTCTTTTCTCCCAGACATGGATAGAGCCTCATGAACAAGTATAAGTCAGTATTTCTGCCCATCATGGAGGCAGAGCCGGGTCCTCTGGCCTCTGCCCCTTACCCACATCTCTGTTTCTTTTTAATGGAACAGAGTTGACCTGAAGATCGTGCCGTAAACTTCAGCAGTGGCTGTGAATTTTTTTTTTAGAGGAAAAAAAGCAAAACAGAAAAAGGGTAGAAATAATATAGAATTTCAAAAAAAAAAAAAAACAGAAATCACTAGCTGATAAATTACATATTGTTATCTTAGAAGTAGTTGCTCAAGTCACAAAATCAAAACATAAAAAGTGAACAGTCAATGACAGTCCAAACCATTCTGTTTGATGAACTAACAAAAACTTAGTAATATGGTTATCTATCTTACATACTTAACTATACATACAGTGGCTGTGAACTTTTATTTTGGAATAACTTCACTTGTAACCTAGGACCTGCCATGATTTCCATTTCCTCTGGAAGCTAAGGCACTCTGCAAGAAGCCTGGGCACATCGATTTATACCCATAAGGCTCACTTGTTAGCAACCTTTCTGTCCAGAACAAAACCCAGAGTTAGGCTGAGAGAATGGAAAGGGGGCAGCCAGCATTTTTTCTCCAGAATTCAAGGAATGTAGTCAGCAGGGGGAACTTTCATTCTCCATTTACTCATATTTTACACTAGGCCATACACGTGGACATGGAGAGCCCAGTGATGCCACATCCGTAGGGCAGCACCTGTTCTAGAAGAAAAAAGGAACATAAGTCAGTAAACAAAGCCAAGTTAGCCATGTGCTACTGACATATGTGTGAATACTTACAAACCCCTTATCTTCTGAGGATCTCAGTTCTTTGAGCCAAGAGCCAATTGAAGCAGCAAGAATTTAAAACTTCAACCACTTGGGACTACAGGGTACAAGGACAATAGCTCCATACCTCTGCAGTATATTACCATCCCAGCAGCTCTGTACAGCAAAACATTTGCAAAGATAGTCCTGAGTTTACCTTACAGAGAAGTAAAGTCTTAGCTGTTGGTAAATCTTAACTGCTTGTAAACTTGCTCACTCTCAGTGACTTGTGGCTGAAAGTGTGGCCAAAATCATACACAGGAAATGTCTACAATTCCTTGGCTTCTAAAGGAATTGGAAATCACAGAAGACTGAGCTTCCTTAGAGAAACCAAGGCAATGTTAGTTGATCAGATTAATGCTACTTCCAAATGGTCTGATTTGCAGTTAGCTAGTTTCTTTGGGATATGGCCCTAAATTCACGTTGGCATGTACTGCCACTCTGGACCACACAGTGAGCAAAACTTCTGCTTCTATTAGACTCTTGAACTTAAGATTTTAAATTTAACTATTACTGTATTCTGTCTAGTAGTTTCTTTTCTTTAAAACACTATTATGGAGCTCACTGGAATTATGTAACATGTTCTTGTAGCTGTTTACCAACTTGTTCTGAGTTATGTTAATGTATTCACTTATATTTCAAAATCAGATTTAAAATAAAAACGTTTCATGCAATTATACTTCCTCTGAAATAGAATATACTGAACATAAGTAAATTAAAAGGTACAGTTTTTATGATCAATCCTATCAGTTGGTCAAAGACATTGTCAATGTGAACTGGCAAATTTTCGAATACACATTTCATATTCAGTGAGACTGGAATAGAATTCATAATCTCTTCTGAAGATTTAGACTGTTTGTGGGGTTTTAACTGAGCTAGTGAGAAAACTGTAACTGTTTTGAATATTGTGGTCTGAGAGTAAACAATGTTTTTTAAAACTAGTTATCATTTTTTAATATGCAATAAATGGCTTCCCTCACTACAAAAGTAATTATTTGCTTTGACTGCTTAGCACATTGTTAATTATCAACTGCATATTTTAACAGGCAAATAAAATCAGAAAGCATACTTTTAATTGTACTGTAAATATCTTGGACCCAATAGCTTTAAGTTCAGAATGAAGCAAAAGAACTTTCAGAGTAATGTTTTGTTAGTTTTTGTTTTTTTTTTTTTTTTTTGTCTTTTTGGGAGAGTTTCACTATGCATTTTAGGCTGGCCTTGAACTCACTTTAAAGCCCAGGCTGGTCTCAAACTCACAACAGTCCTCCTGCCTCAGTCTCCCGAGTGCTGGGATTATAGCCACACATCACCATGCTGACCAGAGTAATGTAAATAAAAGTAATATTCATCATAATATTTGTTCATCCACAAATATTCATTGTGTGTAAAGTGCCAAGTACAGAGCTAGGTGTTGTGATGTAATAGTGGAAATTAGAGACCAGGTCCTTCTGTGGAGCTTGAGTCTGTCAAGGGAAGCACAGAAATAAGGATGAAAAGAATGACCAGTACCAAGACCCATAAGGACAGCCCTAAGAAATTCAATCTTCTTTATTCTGGACAAAGTCCATTTGTTTTGAAACACATGTTTTTTTTTATCCTTCCTACATCTTTATGGTTATCTAGGTATTTTCTTATTTTATAATGCTTCCCTGTGGGATTAGCTATATTAGAAGCAGCAAATGAAGATTTGTACAAATATGGGGACCATTGATTTTCAATCCTTCACTTTTAAGCCTAGGGTTACTTTTGTTGATCCTACTGACACTGAAGCATCAACCCATGGATACTGTCCCCAGGAGCCTTGTTAGATTCCAGCAGTTATGTGTGCAGCTGACAAATCAAGATGTGATGGTACGATTAGGGAGCAAGAGAGTGCTGGGTGCCAAACTCATATCTGTCCATCCCTGTTTATTAAAATTTGCTGTAAGCTAAACATGATGGTAAAGACTGAATTCATCTCTTTCAAGTTTCCTTGAAGAGTTCTCTGTATTGCCTCCACTTGAGAAACTAAGACATCATTATTTTCAAGTGATGATGTAGTCTTATACACTCCTCAGTTCTTTAAAGGAGGCAAGCTTACATTGGCATTATTCATTAGATTGTACATTTCTTTCCTGTAACTGCTATAACAGCTTAAAACAACATAAATTTTTTCTCTTAAAGTTTTGGAAACCAGAAGTCCCAACATGAATCTGCAGGGCTGTATTCTTTCTAGAGGTTCCAGCATCTTGGCCTCTGGTCTCTTCGTCCACTGTGAAAGGGAGCATCATGGCATCCTCTCTCCTGTCTGATGTCTGTTCTGTCTTCTCACACTCTGTTGTTGTGACTGTCCTACTTCCCTGCTGTACAGATCAATAGTACTACCCAGGGTCATCTAGCTCAAGGTAGTAACTTAATTCCCCTTTTGCTGTGGAAGATAACATATTCACAAATTCTGGGAATTACATTTGGGCTTCTTAGTGAGGGAGAATATTATTCAGTCCACCACAGGTAATATCACAGCATAGATGGAATTTAGGGTAATTTGGGATTTATTATCTCCAGAATCTGTGCTTTTAGCTCACCTGCTCATGACAGTCTTGCAAAGGAGAATTCATTGTTATTTTTAATTGATGAGAAAACTGGTTCAGCAGTGAGGTACCTTTTCCCAGGCCACTACTCCTAGACAGAGTGGACTCAAGTTCATGTGTTTCCAGTCCTTGTGCATTTCCTGCCACCACCTTGTTACTCAAAAGGTAGCCCCAGAGCAAGTTCTACAGCTTGGTAGAAACACAGAATCTCTGCCATCCCAGAACTGGTGGGTCAGAATCAGCATCTTTATGTGTTTCCCTAGGTGACTCTTAATGTTTGAAAAGCACTTGCTAGACTAAAATGTAAAGGCACCCTATGTTTTTGATTGTTTTGCTTTTTACTTTTTACTTTTCAGCAAACATATAATTTCATATGTTTGCCAATGGTTTCTGAAAATTTTAAGTGTTAAAGTTGATGAAAACTTTAAAGTGAAGCAAGAGAACTCATTTAGACTTATAAGCAGCTTTCAAAGAAAGTACTTTTTAAATGTATAGGCTTTGCTTTGCTTCTTAAAACAGATTGAATTGTTGAAGCAGGCTGCCCTCTCTTAGAAAACATCCACAGCAGGGCAATAATAAAACAGGAAAGCAGGCATATGTATGTGCTTTAAAAGGATCCATACATAGTATGTTCAAGACAACTAGAACTGAGCCTTTGATTTGGGTTATAGGCGTGTACACAGTCCCTCATCTACCATTCCAAAATTCAGAAAGCTCTGAAAATTAAGATTATTTTCTTAAACTTGAAACTAATTTCAGTGTCAATAAAACTGCCCTGAATTAACATGAGATTGTTTATAGTCTTTATTTATCTTACTCACAATATTCATATTTTGCTATCAGATATCCCTGGTTTTATTGCAAGGATAATAAATGCTGGAGCCCCCATTCAAGGTATTTTTTAGCATATCCTCTGTACCTTATATTACCATTCTAAAGTTTGAAGAACTCAAATTTCAAATGCAATTTGGCCCAGGGAGTTTTGAGTAAGAATTTATGTATGTGCAGAATTGATATTTTGGGATTTATAGATGAAGAAATCTTTTATCACTAGAAGCAGAAACCTTTTCCTCATTTTGATTTAATGGTCTTCCCCACATGTCTGTTGCATAGTACCTATATTTTAGTTTCAAAGTTAAAATGGTCCCACACTTTTTTTAGTTGAATTTTTGGGACCATTTTTGTTGAGACCAAAGTGACTAAAAACGAAAATGGAATTGAAATTCAGAAATAATTCTGACAAATCGGAGAAGGTATGTGCACAAAGATGATATTTGCTACTGAAAAGTGAAGAATAATCCACTTAGGTAGAAAAGTCTTAACTTCAAGGTGGAGAAGGGCTGGACTTCTGCAGATATGCCTGTGGCAGGCTGAAGGGGAGATGAAGCCAGACAGTGGGACAGTAGTGAAGCATGGGGGATGCACGGGAATGTCAAGTAGAACTCCGGATCAATGGAATTATGCTTTTTCTTAAGGTAAAAGGCGCAAATGAGATCAAAAAAGTAAAATTTCATCTGGGTTGGTATCCTTCTCCTTAAATTAGGTCCAAAAGCTAAGCCGAAGTTTCAGTAAGATTAGCCATGGCCAGATGAACATGCAGACTGCCTTCTGGCTCAGACGTGTCTGTGATGAACATACAGAGCTGAGAGACAAAGCTGTTAAGGAAAGATGGATTGCTTGGTTGTGCTGGGTTATGGGCAAAGAACAGAGCCATTTGTCCTTCTGTAGTTCACATAATCTGAAGAGGCTGATGCATAGTTTCCCCAGTCCAGGCAGGCACAAATTCATGCGCGTAACTCTGGTATAAGACGAACCGACAATCCCTGATAAGCAAAGCCTCAGCAGCATAGTTTTGAAAACAACCTAAGATGAAGCCCAGGAAAGAGACCTTACCACATCCCTCCAATTTCTGTAACTTAACTTTCTCCAGGCTTAGTTCTAAGGTCCTGGAGGAGAATGTGTGTGTGTGTGCGTGTGCGTGTGTGCATGATATCGCAGTTAGGCTTGTGGAAGGTATTCAGTGAAAGTAGATCAGATAAATCAGTGTGTGTCTTCTAGAAAACATGAATAAATAAATTTAACAAATCTGTGCTTATTTTCTACCAGGTACTGTTCTAAATTCTTGTGCTATAAAAGGAAACAGACAAAATCTGTACTCACCTTAGAAATAAATATGGATACATGAGCACATGAAATTTTTTTTATTCTGATCTCTTGTAGGATTCAAATTAAACAGGTGTGGATCTATTTAATTAGGTTTTTAAATTATGCAAGCAAAATATGTGTAGCTTTTTTTGGGTAATGTTTTCAAATCTACATGTAGAATAAATCATGAACCTCCTCCCCATTTCCATCCAATTTCCATTGCTAAAAGTGTATATATACATAAACAACCTTTTCTTTTTGTCTTTTTGAGATAGGGTCTCACTATGTGGTTCAGGCTGGCCTTAGGGTCATTTTGTAGCCCAAGCTGGTCTTGAACTCACAACAATCCTCCTACCTCAGCCTCCTGAGTGCTGGAATTACTTGAGTGTGCCACCATGCCCGGCAAACAACCTTCTCTTAAGTTTTATTCTGTGATTTACTTTTTAAAAACTGTTTCACCTACCTGGAATTTCCTTTAGTTAGTTCATAATAGGTAAGTATGCCAGAATTGTACTCACTGTACTGCATTCTATCTGTGGGAATTTCGAAGTTGATTAATCCTCTTTACTAATCATAACTAGGAGTAGTGGCCTCCCTGAGGTAACATGAGGTTACAGCTAACCTAGTTAACCCTGTTGTGAGCATTGTCAGACATGCTCTTGTGGAGGTGAGTGGCCAAGTGGATTTCTTGAGGTTGGAAGTTGAAGAGCATCAGCTGGGCTTGGGATCTACTCTGCCATTTGTGCCAAGTAGATGCTTGTCACTTTGCTTCTGGATTTCCTAGAGGACCTCTCAGGGACAGGGGCTGGCTCTTTCCTTCCATGTTGTTTTGTGCAACTCATAACCTCTTCAGCCCCTGTTTAAGTAGTAAGTTCCTTACTGCTACATCTCAGAATGTGCTTATCGAATAGAAGCTCTTTGTCTGTATTAAAGTAGGTCTTTTGTTTTTAAGGAGCTCAGTAAATTTATATTCGTTTCCTCAGCTGTGTAATTAGCTTTGAATATTTAAGTACCTACTCCAGGGCTCCAAGAAATGCCAAGATTTAAAGATAGTTTACCATGAAGTTTACCATACAGGTCTCTTTATAAGATAGAAACAAAAAGGTAGTTTTTTGCATGAAAAAAATGTGGCACCTTAGTCAAAATACCACCAGGCTCTGGAATGGTCCGCACTTTTCCAGCAGGTCATGTGTGGCTGAGTGCTGAGCAGTAACCTGGGAGCAATCAGCCAAGCCCCTTGGCTCCCTCGCTCTTTTGCATCCATTATGAGTGCTGTGAAAGCATCCAAGCAATCAGTGACAATACCGCCCTTCTGCTGAGGCTGATTAAAGTGGTTTGAACTAATTTACCCAATATTACTAATTAGGGAACTTGAAAAGTTGTTTCTGATTAGGTGTGTGATCATTTTTCCTCCCTGCCAGCATCTGTCACATGGTGAAAAGGCAGAGGAGCCTCACTGGCTGCTATAACAGGGTCAGGTCTTCCGAGTCTTAACCCATGTTGTGCTTTGGAGTCCTTTGGCAGACTTGTGAAAGCCTCTGGTTCACATCACAATCATATTTTTAAATACATGAAATGTGTAGGGCTTTCAAGGAAACAAATTCTGAAATACGGTTATCAAAAATTTTTAAAGTATTTACTAATATATATATTGTGTGTATATATATATATATATACACACTATATATATATTTCTTTGTTGATCTGGTATATAATACACTGTTTACAGCAGGGCTTATGACTCTCCTACTTGCAAAGTGGCAGTGAATTTAATGTATTATGGAGGATATGCAGCAGTTGTAATATGATGGGGGAAAAATAGCCATGTGATTTCTGTGGATAAGAAAGTCACAAGGCTTTAATATGTACCTAAGTTTCTGCTAACTTCATAATAAATGAAGATGCTAGATATCAGAGATTAGTACATGTCTAGTTTTTTCCTAATCTGTGTTTCATGGGTCAGATTAAGAGCCTTTCCCTTTCCTCTTGTGCTTTGACCAGTTGGGGCTTTCTCTTCATAGTCAACATGTGGATGTTCTGATTTATCAAGATGTAAAGTCAGTAGCAGAAAATCTACTTTTAATTAAAGGTCAGAAATCTCTTTAATTGTACTTAGGAAAAAGTGGATATTTGATTATTTGATGAAAAGAAATGATTGGAGCTAAATCATAGAGACTGGTTAACAGTTGTCTTTTGATTAATGGAGTGGGGTAGTTCCACAGTGTTTCTCTTTAGTTTTCAGCATTTAGATTTAAAAAAATTTGGGCGGGGAGAGCTTTGCCTTCTTTGTCCCATGAAACATTTGAGAAAGCTTAAAAAGAACAAAAGCATACAATAAAAAATATAAGAAATATAAATCAGAATCAAAGAAAAGGTAAGTACATATAAGAAGTCAAAACCAGAGAAAGAAACCAAGATCTTATGAGGCCTGGTTGTTAATTCAATTAAGTTGAAATTTTAGCCAGTCTTCAGCAGTTTTGCTTTGTTGGCAAAACAGAATTGTAGTCATATCTAAGAGAAACATAGCTTTTCCTAGAAAATCTCAAATTTCAAAGCAAAATTTTAGAAAGATTATTTTCTGGGCACCAAGTAATAGAGTCCAGAAGGGAGATTCCTAGGGACAGGTTTCTCAAACTGAGTATGGTGTTGATACGTAGGGTTTGCCCACCCAATGAGCCTGGTAAAACTGGGCAAATTCAAGGCATTTGCATAAAGGTAGGGAGTAATAAAAAGCCACAGTTCTCCCGAGATCTTTTAAAGGCTCTGTGATAGGTAATTATATGTGTAAACTTCACAGGGTGAGGCAATGTCCAGTAAAAAGTTATTTCTGGGTATATCTGTAAGTGTGTTCCTGGAACAGATAGGGTACAAAGCAGTGGAGTGCATTAAGAAAACCTGACCTCACTTATGTGAGAATGAGCATCAGTCCATTGAAGGTTCAGATAAAAAAGGACACAAGGAGAAAGTAGCCTCCTTTTTGAGCTGAGATATTCACGTGGTCCTGTCCTCAGACATCAGCAGACTCAGAACTAAATCACACCACTGTGTTCCCAGGATGAGAATCCCTGAAGGACCAAGGAACAAAACCACAGCTTTTGATTTGAATGCATCTGTGTTCTGCTCCACCTCTTTTGCTCATGACAGAGGTGACCCTGTAGGCTGTTAGGCAATAGCTGGTGGCAGGCTGTTCAGAGACACTGAGCCAGCTCTCTGAGTGGAACAACATGCGTGCCTTCCCCAGTACCCTTCCTGGGGCTTTCTGGAGTCAGTGAACGAGGGCTGCAAAAGCTTGCCGAGGTCCCAGGCACACCAGCATGGTATGGGCAAAGCTAATGTCATTGCTTAGCTGACTGGAATATTTATGTCTTCCCTTTATTGTTGTTTTTTCTCTAAACACTCATTTCCTGAAATTAGAACATTTCACCTCCTTGATGGACCTATTTTCTGCAACTAAATGAGGTACTAAAAGGGGTCATGATCCAAAAGGGGTTTAATTATCAGGTAATTGGTCTAGTGATGAGAATGCATAGTGAAAAATATAATGGGAAGTTGGAAAATGGAACATTTACATCCTGAAAGTGCTGAAGACATATATTTTTGCAGCCTCTAGGATTTAGAAACTTGCCTACGTGTTTCAAATTATGAATTGTTTCCCCGTTTCTGATAGTTTATTGGAAAACGATTGCAGTTTCTGTTCAGCATATAATATTTGGTTTGTATAAAAAAATTACTACTCCTTTCTTTGTTTATATATTACTAAGGTAAAATATTGCTACCATATTCCCTAAATATCTTTGTAAAGAAAAATTTATTGATCTGGAAGGTAACAGCTTTAGAAATTTTACATGAGCAATTTATCTTCTTTATCCTTTTTTTCCTAAAAGTACATTAAGGCAAATTTTATATCAGTACAGACTCAACAGTGAGTTGCTATAAATGCCTGGGAGCAGCCAGTATAATAAACTATATCTTTCAGTTGCAAAATTAAATGAATCTTGTCTAATAACATGTATAATTTGAAAACTGATAGAACTTGATTAAGCTTGATCTGTTAGCAATGTGGTACCAGATCACTATACGGCTAATATTTATGCCTGCAAAGTTTTAGATCAATGAAGTTATATACCTCCATTAATTAATGGAAGATGATGAAAGCATTAGAAATGGACAAGTATTACGACTCTATAAATTCTCTGGTTCCAAATGAAAGTAAATGTGCTTAATCAAAGGAGTGAATCATTTTCTTCTAAGTTCCACTCATCATACCTCATACCACCGTATCCCCAGTCCTAATGGGAACATTGTTCATATAACAGAACAGTTTCCTGGAAGGTTGCCTCCCCACCCCGCATCCCCAGTTCCAGTCACTGTCAGTTGGAGTTGGGATTTCAGTTGATTTACTCATTTGTTTTTTAATCATTAACAGCAAATATTTTATCAGGGCTCTCACATTGTTTATCAAGAAACAAGTAGTGTCTGCCCTCAGGAAGTGCACAGGTTAGTCAGGAACGGAAAGCATAGAGATGCACAGGTAAACAAAATGGTAGCCCTGTGAGTGGCTCAGTGCAGCGTCATGAGGCCCCACGTGGTATGTAAGCTCCAGACAGCTTCTGTAATGCTGAAGTAGGGGTGGATAGCTCCCCCACAGTCAAATTGTGGTAGCTGGCCTGGTGGCCCACAACTGTAACCCCAGCTATCCAGGAGAGACTGAGGCAGGAGGATGGCGAGTGCAAGATGAGCCTGAGCAGCTTAGTGAGGCTTTGTGTTAAAATAAAGTTTCCAGAAGGGTGGAGGATACAGCTTAGTGGCAGAGCATTTGCTTAACGTGCATGAGGCCCTAGGTTCAATCTGTAGTATGCCTCAAAATAAAGTAAAATAAAAAATAGTACTAAAAAGATATTCAGGGGAAAAAACCTAAATATTTCTGCCACCACTGACCTGTTTCTCTGGGGGAAGAAAAGTATAGTTCAGGGTTTTTCCTGAAAAATGGTAGAAAATTGTCAAACTTACATAGGCTTGTATATATACACAGCTTTTTATTTTTAAAAAATGCAGACAGGAGCAAAAAAGATAGCATTTGCTTACCTTGTTTATGTTGGCATTTTCCCACAGCAGGATGTGCAGATGTATTTCAGTCTTTTCAGTGGCCAACATACCAGCAAGTACGAAGTCCCTGTCTGGTGGACACTTAGATCATGTCCAGGATCTTGCCATGACTACTGCTAGGGAGCCCTTCCTTGAGCCCATACCTTTACACATGTGCAGCAGTTAAGAACACGGGCTGGGAAGTCATGTGGCTTGCATTCAAATCCTGGCTCACTTGTTTACCAGCAAGATAACCTTGCACAAGTTATCCATTTTCTCTATAGCTGGCTTTCCTTATCTGTATAACATGGATAATAATGATATCGATTTGGTAAGTTCCACATGAGAATTAAATGAGGTGATCTATAAAAATGTCCTTAGAACACTGACTGCCATTTAGTGCCCTCAAATAACTACAGTTACTTCTACTGGTTTGTTGTTGTTGTTGTTGTTTGTTTTGTTTTGTTTTTGGAACCAGGGATCAAACTCATGACCTTAATGCTTGCCAGGCAGGTGCTTGTACCACTGAGCTAAATCCCTAGCCCCTCTACTGTTTTATTTTTATTCATTCATTTTTGTTTTGTTTTTGTTTGGTATCAGGGATCAAACTCATGATCTTGCGCTTGCCGGGCAGGCATTTGTGCCGCTAAGCTAACTCCTCAGTCCTTTATTTTTAATAATGGCTCTATCCAGTTGTAATTACCATCCAGTTCATCCATTTAAATCCATTGTTTTTTAGCATAGTCATATAACTGTGCCACTGTCACCATAGTCAATTTAGAACACTTTTATCAGTCCAAAAGGAAACCTGATACTCATTCCCATTCCCCTGTATTACTTCTGTAGTGGAGACTTTCCTTCATTTTCCTTCTATGGATTTGTCTAGTCTTAAATATTTTATGTAAATGGAATAAAGCGTGGGTCTTTGTTTCTGGCTTATTTCACTTGGCCCTGTGTTTTCTTGATTCATCTCTATAATAACTATTTTTGAGTAATATTTTGTTTATGATATACCACATTTTATTTATCCATTACAACTATCTTTTTTTATTGTATGTGAGATAAACTCTTAGAAGTAAACTGTTGAGTCAGAAGATAATACTGAGGAAAATGGGGATTAGTCTTTTGTCCCGATACATGGTACAATTAGTACAATTTAATTTTTTATTCCCAATACTAGGTAATACCCCTAGTGGCCCAAAAAATACAATTTTCCATCTCTGCCTTACATGCCCTTTCCAAAGAAGGAAAAATAAAACAATATTTTTAATAATGAACTTAAAGTACTAAAAAGCTAGGCAGTAGGAGGATCCAGGAGTGATCCACACCCTTGCCTTGGGCAGACCCCAGATCTTTATCTCAAATAGCAAAGGATCTATTAGCTATGACTCTTCCTCTTTTCATTTTCCAGTTTCAGTTACCAGTGTTTGGTCTGAATATGATACCCAAGGTTTTGGGCACTAACAAGTAAGTTTGCCAAGATGGATCACATTGCCAGTATCCATGGCTTTCGCTTCTTAACTAGTCACTTCCAAGAGTACAGTTCTCCCTGACTGATTCCTTATCAGTAGTGCACTTAAGTAGTCCCTGAAAGTTGGGAAGATCTTGTTATATGTGTATATGTAGTAGTACTCAGCATAGTGTAATACCACGTAGTGCCTTTGTGCAGATGGGCAAGTCATCTGTTCAGCCTGCACAGCACTTCCCAGCAGGCCGTCATGATGCTGTGGCTGCAGCTCAACTCTGTACCTCAGAGCTTGGATGGACCATTACACCTCTTTGGTTTATACCCATCTTAGGGTAAATCTTTCTATCTGCTGCCCTCCACTGGGCCAAGGCTGTATAAAAACCACCCATAAAGAGGGAACTGAAGTGGGAACGAGCATTCCCTGCTCAAAGATGATGACAGCCAGCCCTAGATGCCCTTTTAGATCTAGAAGTATGTGTGCAGGGTGACCTTTATCTACATCTACATCAGGGCAAAGCCACATTTTGTAAATAGAAACTGGATGCTTGTTTAAGTCTAGGCCTTCCTGCCAGCCGTGAGCCACATCAGCATTATTGGGTTTTGGTTAATAGGAGAATACTGGCATGGGAATTGCTGCTCTTTGTTTAATATAATAGGGCAGCAGTACTCAAAGATGTCACATTTTAAAATTTCTCTTAACAGTAAATTAAACACAGTCCGCAGAGTCCTTGATCTAGGGATTTTTAAACACTTGGCACTCAGTGCAGGTGTATGAAGTTAGCAGCACTTCTGAGTAGCTAGTCTTGTCATTCTTAGTGAGCATGCTTGCTTGTGGCACACCCTGAGGCCACCAGGACCTCAGTAACACAGAAGATGTCACACTGTTCCCAGACTTCACTGAGGATGAGTGTGATCATCCTACCTAAAACTTCACCAAGACCACCTTGAGTTCTTTGTTTGTTTTGGGATGTAAAATTATTTTTAATTTTAAGGTAAATTCAGCAGTCATTTATTTGGAAAAGACAGACTGAATACTTGTGGAAGACACTTGTTCTTAGCCTACCAATACCTTTGTACTGCCTTTACATCCTCCCAGTTGTATCTGGGAGGCATAAACCACTTGCTGTGACAGGAGCCGGATTGCCTGATGCTCTTTCTAGCTTCCTTGCAGCTAGGACTCAGCCCTGTGACCTGATCTTCACCACCTCGATACACCTGAACCATATTTGACTATTCTGCTGCGATAGGAGGGAATTATTCATTCTGAAGTTTGGGGGGAGATGGAAGCTGCCTCCTGTCTCCAGAAGCAGTCATGGCCAAGCGTTAGCATGGAGCATCTCCTACCAGTGGGATCAGTGGGACAAGCCAAAGCTCTGTGCACAGATGTGCGTTTCTCCCTGGGAACAGTTTGCATGTGGTTGGAGGATGGATTGCCTCTTCCCTCTTAGTCTCCAAACCAGATTCTCTAACTTCCTTTAAGAGTCACAGCGGATACCGTTCAATATTGCTCTAGGTGGCCAAATTCTTACTTTTGCAAAAAAGCTGACCGACAGAAACTTCCACAGACACATCTTTTAGTTACTTCCCAAATTATGGCTGCAAGGCCAGTTTTTGATCCTGTGCTTCCTGCTAGGTACATCTGCCTGGCCACACAACTCACACTCAGTGCCACAGTATGAATGCCACCCTTACTCTTCTCCTAGGGTTTTCTTTGGTTTGGTGGCCAATGTGCCATGGTTCCCTTGATCATAAGGAAGTGCCTTTTTTGGATTTCTACCTGAGTCATCTTTCCTGCACACCCTATTCCTGCACAGTCCTTCGCAGGATCCTTGTTTTTCAGACAAATCCCAATAGGAAGCCCTTCTGCGTTTCTTTCCCTTTGTATTTCCAAAGAGGCAGGATGAGGCAGGGATTGAGAGCTCTGGCCCCACCATCGTCCTCATCATCAGGGTTGGAGTCACAGCTGCATCCCAGAATGGCTGCACAACCTTAGCCCTCTTTCCTTGTAAGTGAGACTAATAATGGCATCTCCTATAGAGTTTGGCTGTGGCAGTGACACAGATCATGAACTAACAGGGCTGACACTGTAAGCATTGTATACATGGTAGCCTTAACACTCCTTCCATCATCTTGTTCTGTATGTCGTATTCCTTGTGTCAGCTCCAAAGCTGTCATCTCAAAAACTTACCCAGAACTACCAGTTTTTAACAGTTTTTTCTTTTCTTTTCTTTTGTACTGGGGATCAAACTCATGACTTTGTGTTTGTCAGGCAGGCACTTGTGCTGCTGAGCTAAATCCCTGGCTTAACAGTATTTCTCTAGTAAACTATATAATCTGTCTATTTTGTTAATGAGGTGCTAACTTGGGCCATCATCAGTTGCTCTTTGCTCCAGGAGTGTGGTCTAGTGGCTGAGTCCAGGTTTTAAACTCAGAAGATGTGACTAAGCCTGTGATTTCAGGCTCATTAGTTAATAAAACATAGAAAATAATACCTGTATCAATGGGTGAGTGGGAGGATTAGTGAAATAGTGAGTGGGGAAAATGGTAACACATTATCTAGCATGTAATAAGTGCTCAGAAATTGTAATGGTGGGATTGGTGTTTCTTGTATCCTTTTCAGACTGTCATTTAAGCACTGATTGCCACAGGCTGGTTCCTGGACCTCACTGAGCCTCTGCTTCCTTATCTGCAAACAAGAGGGAGGCCAGCTATAGCTGTGGGTTGTTTGGAGGAGGATTAAACAAGATCACACATTGCAGAGTATATGATGGACAAAGGTGGTGACCGTAATGGGATGATGTCATTGTTTTCCTTTATCCTCATTTGATACCATGCTGGACTACTTGGTACCAAGTCCCTTTTACTGCAGGAAGCAGAAGCATGAGTGATAAATAAGAGCTTTGTTGTCTCTTTCTTTGATAATACAGCTCCCATCCTAGATCTTCCAGAATCTTTCGTGAAGTGACAGACAAGATGCTGTATGCAAAGATGTGGATATCTGACTGCATGAGTTGCTAAATAATTTCTTTGTCTGCTTTTCTTTGGTACATATTTTGCTCTGTTTTAGAGCATCTTAGCTACTGATAAAATTTATTTGAAAACATGGTCATTTTAGCCAAATGCACTGATACACCACTGTCTCCTATAAATAATTACACAGTGTTTTAATCTGATATCATCCAGTAGCATGCTAGGAAGACTCACTAGTCCTTTGTTTCTACAGGTTGATACTAGGACTCATTTGGCAGACCATCAGGAGGGAATGAAGCCTGTCATGGGTGTACAGTTATGACACCTCTGCTGGTGAGGCCCTCAGTGGGCCTCTTGGGCAGAATTTGTGCAGGTGGAAGGCCCTTGTGTGACTTAGCTATCTTCCCCAGCACAGACATGAGATGTATATAGACGATCTATGTAGAATATCAATGCCCAGAATCTGAGGCTGTTTATAAAGTATCAGCTGTTCAGCAAGAGAGCAGTGCGAACTGCAGGTATGTGGGATTTATTTTCTATCGCAGTAAGGTCTTCTCCACAGGTCAGTAAGCAAACCCTGCAAGGAGACTGCATTATATTTACCTCTAAATATTGTACTGATGTTCAGAGTTGCACTCTGGAGTTCTGTCTTAACTTCAAATCAGGTAACCATCAGCCTCCTTTGCTTGTGGCAGTTCTAATTTTAGCAAGGACCCAAAGGTCTTGGGTCCTTGGAAACACTCATGCTCTGGGCAAATCAAGATGGCTGGTCAACATTAAGATGCATAGTAGGTCCTGCTATATAGTAGGATTGTAGCTTGCAATGTAAATGTTTTTCAGGAAATTGAAACATTCAAGGAGACATGGAAAAGTATAAATAAAATGTTTAGCATAACTGCACAGCACTCTGTAGGAAAAACAATCAGGACGTGGAAGAGCCTCGTAACTTTGAGATCTATAACTTTGATCTTGAGTCGAAATTGTGCCCTATGCTTGCTTAGGCACTGCTCTGCCTAATTTATTATTTTGCCTACTGGCCTTCCTGATATGTCTCAGATTACTGACTGTTGTTAAATATATGTTTCTGCTGCTACTTAACCCTGGGGCAGTTTGCATGTAAATGCCCACATGAGATGCAGTTGGTTCACAAATCATTTCTATAATTTGCAGCATTTGCCCTTGTGCTTTTCAGTTTGAGACTTGTGTTTAAGATCATAGTTGTTCACAGCTCCTTAGTGTGAACCATATGTATTTCCCAAACTGCCAGTTCTGTGGACCTGTTTCAGCTGCTAAGGACCTGGACCAACTCCTGTTTCTCAGAAGTACCTTGTAGATCCCCGCCTCTAAGCTACCCTCACTTGTAAATTTTGCTAATTATTCATAGTATCTCATGGGAGATTGCTTCCTGGACCTCTCCCCTTCCCAAAGACACCAAAATAGCCCTGGTTCCAAGTTCTTTATAGAAAATGGCACATTACTTGCATATGACCAATGTACTTTCTTTCGCTATGTTTTTTGTTTGTCTGTTTGTTTGTTTTTGTTTTGTCTTTTTAAGACAGGGCTTCACTATGCAGCTTAGGGTGGCCTGGAACTCATTTTGTAACCCAAGCTGATCTCAAATTCCTAGTTATGCTGCCTCAGCTCCTGAGATTACAGGCATGCACAGCCACATCCAGCCTCTCTCCTGTGTTTTATCTCTAGATTACATATAATAATTAATTCAGTAAAATGCTGTACAAATCATTGTATAACAAGAAAAACTCTGCATGTTCAGTACAGGGCTGAACAGTGTTTTGTCTGTGGCTGAGTGATCCACAGATATGAAGGGCTGTCTGAATCCACTTAACCTGGATTTTATATCATACTGCCCCAAATATATCTTCAAAATTTACTAATTTTTTGCTAATTTGGAAATTTACTAATTTCCAAATGTTGTATGTATCTAGCTGTTTTCATATAATAAAGTAACTGAGGGAATTAATATTTTGTGGATAGGAGCCTCCTCAAAAGTAATGGTCTGTTGCAAAAATGTCCTAACATCATAACAAGCAGGCAGGTAAAGATACATATTGAAATGCTTAAGGGAGGCCACCCCAAGACAGTGTTAGTAATTAATGTACTTGCATCACTTGGGTAGCAACCATAAAAGTTATGCAGTTCCATGGCCAAGAAAGACCCCTCAGATACTGCTTGACCCATTTTTGCTGCTTCTCATCCAAGAAAGAAAACCATTCGTCTAAGCCACAACCTGCATGTTCTTGGGGGCAGAAGTTTTACAGTGAATTTGACCCACCTTCTTCCGATGAACTGTAATATTTTCTTTTAAGTTGGTCCATTGTGGGGTCCAAAAAAACCTGACATTCTCCCTTTTGGCCTCTTCTCAGCCAGGGACAAGTTCCCACAAAATTAGATTTTTATAAATAGAATGTGCCAGAGGATCTTAGGGGCTCTGCAGTGAATCCTTTGTAAGGTGAAGAATCACTTGTACTGTGCTCTCATCCCTTCAATTTGTTTCATTGGATATGTGTAGATCAGATTTAGAAACTGCCTCAGCCTGATGTACTGACTGTGACTGCTGTTGAGGAGGAGAAGAGGCCCCAAGTTTACGCTCACCTCAGCGGACCTTTGTTCAAACTAGCAAAGTTACATCTGACTTGGGTTTGGTTGGAAAACATCTTGTCGTGATGATCTAGAGGTGAGCTAGTTTTGTGATCAATCTTTATTATTTCATTTGCTATCAAGCAGAGACTCTAATCCTACCAAGGGTGGGTTCAAAGGCTACAGTGTCCCTGAGTGTGGCTGCCATTGCTGACATGCAGTTTGGGGACTACACAACTCTCAGCTGTTTTTCCCTTGACATTCAAAGAAATAACAAAGGCAGAAAGGAGCTGCAGAGGACCCCATGAGGCCACGTGGGGTGACGGAGGTTCCTATCAGTCACCCAAAGCTCATTCTTGGCCAGTTTTTAACCAGGATCTCCAGTCTGCCCTGGAGAGCCAGGGTATATCCCCTTTCCTCGGTCAGTCGCCGGGTAGGGTTGGATGTCCCAGAAAAGTGATTGCTCTCACTGGGAGAAGATTCAGGTGAAACAGGAAAACGTGTGTTCCAAGTGAACAACAGAAAAGAAGGCAGAACTGGGTGGGCACCGGAGCTACTGCAGAAAGGGGAGATGGGGAGACACTTGAACAAAGGTGGTTCTGTTATCAGAAAAGAAACCCACTCAGACTTGCCTGTGCAAAGAAAAAAAAAGCACTCAAGACTTAGGAAGATTTCACACAGTCTAGGGGAGGGGGAGGAAACGGGCGTGAGCAAGGAGGGGAAGTCTGTGCATGGCCAGGAAAGGCAGTGACTCTTGGAAGCCTTTTCTTGTCATCCTTCCCATCCTCTTCCTCTCCCCCTCCTTCCTCTCCTCTCCATTCTCCCCCTCCTGCCACCTTCTCCCCTGACTTCTCATTCTCCAACTTCTCTTCTGCCTTCTTTGAAGAGCAGCTTTTTTTGGTTTCAGTGAAAAGACAGGATCACCCCCCACCCCGCCTTTGTATTATTTCATAGCTCCTCCACCTTTTAGATAGAGGCAGTGATATCAGAAGTTCCAGTGTCAGAGTCCCTAAGTTTAAAATGCACTTGGCTGTTGTGGTGGTTAGGGTAGAGTATCAGGCTTTGGGAACCGCCGGGGGATTGGTGGGGCACTCCTCTGGGTGTGTCTGGGTGTCCCTGGAAGTGTGACTTGGAGTCCATGTCTGGTCCCTCACCCCTTCCCCTCTGGCATTCTGTCCCTGCTCTGCTTCCCATCCCCCAGCCTCTGTGAAGTAAGTAAGCAGTGTTACTCTGCAGTACCCTTCTACCATGACTGCCTTGGATGGAGCCAGCCAGCCATGGACTGAATCTTCTTAAAATGTGAACCAAATTACACCTCTTTCTTTAAACTGTGGATGTCAGGTATTATGTCTACCAACAGGAAAGATAGTGGATCCTAGGGGCCATCAAACACCTGAGGTGTTCCCAGGGGGCAAGACCACCCTACAAAGATGTGATGGCAGGTCCTCCTTCCTCCAGAGGCAGGGAGGGGGCTGGTATCTTCCCTGTGTTTTTCAGATGTTTAAGATTCTCTGGATGTAGGCAGTGGAAACCAAGTGGCCAGTTAAAAAAAAAAGAATGAAGAGGTCAGAGGTAATTCATAGGGTTGGAAGAAAAGCTGGAAAACCAGGCCTCTCAGAAGCAGGGGTGATAGCCAGAGTGATAGCCAGGGGTGAAGAGTGATAGCCAGAAACGGCACTCACCAGGAGCCATCATCAGCTGTCTGTGAGGTGGGTCGCCATGGCCTTTGCTGGTCCATGTGTCGCCATACTCAAGAATGCATCCAGGGAGGGGACATCTGGTTGGCCTCACGTTGTGCACATCTGTGCCTCCCAAGTCTGTGGGCAGCTCAGAGAAGGCAGTGCCACAGCAGTGCTGGGGGCAGTTACCAAAGAAAGGAGGATGACCGAGCTCGGGTGGCATTACTAACAAAGTCTGCCACAGAGGGACCATCCAAAGTGATGCAGAGGCAGAGAGCCCTAAGGTGGCCAGAGGCAGTGTGAGGATCAGCGTAACTGATCCCCACAGACGGGTCAGTCCAGGGACAGACGGAGTTAGAGGACCTCTCTGTTTTGTTTCAGTGCCAGAGATGGAACCTAGGGCTTCACACATGCTAGGCAGGTGCTCTAGTCGTACACCCACAGCCCCTCATAGCTCTTTTTTATAAACTCTCATTCACATAGACTCCACCCTGAGGACCAAGTTACTCCAAAACACCCCAGGGCCAAGTACTATCACAATAGAGGGTAGGATTTCAATGCACAAAACATTTTAGAGGAATATTTTTGATGATTGATAGGACAACATGGTAGCGAAACAGTTTTAATTATAAACTTACACTATACTGCATTTTTGATACTTCAGACATGTAGAATTTGCTTGTGTAAACATTTTGCTGTCTTTAGCTTGCAAGTCTGAAAGGCCAGAGGGCTTAGAGTTGGTGTTGCCACACAGATGACACAAACATCCCTGTGAGCTTTTCATACCTTTACATGTATGCAGGAGTCTCTGTTACTCATGTGTTACTTGCCAAGATAACCCCCAAGTAACTGATTTTCAGAGTTTACAAAACTTGACCTACTCAAAAACTGATGCTCATTGATTTTAGCCCTCAAGCCGAAGGCAACTATGTCTGAGCAGAGGCAGATATGGGGGGGCCGAGTGGGTGCTTTGGAAACCATGCAGACTCCCTGCCTGTGTGCAGAGGAAGAACCCTTAGCCAGGATGGCCCAGTGAGCTGCCAACAGCTGTCCAGGTGCACATTTGTGTTGCAAACCAGCATCAAGGAGACTTTCTAAGATCTGACAGTTAAATTCTGCAATAATCTTTTCGTAGACATTCGGAATGAGAGAAAAAGTCTTTTTATTTGAAAACAGTCCTTTACCTCACTATATCTGCGTTGTGTTTGACTTTGTAAACTGGAACTCATTCACCAGGAAGGCTCTATCTTCAGGCAAAGCTGTGCTTCTGCAGAGTCATTTGAGGCAGTGGGAGATGGGGCCTGGGATCAGACAAAACTGGGCTGGAGTTCTGGCACCCGGTCTATACCTTAGTGATGCTAAAGTTTCCCTTTTATTTCCAATTCATGTTATTTAATGAGCTTCCCAGCATAGACTCTTTCCATATATTTTATCTTTAAGTTTTCCAAAGCATATTGAGGATTAAGCATTGGGCTACATTCATAAAAAGTTTTAAACATTTGGTTTGTTAGACAACCTGAAAAGCATAAAGTATACCAAAAATAGTCTAAAGATTAATATAATGACTATGCATGATTCTACCAGGCAGTTTAAGAAATAAAGCATTATCAATACTAGTGAAGCTTTAGTTAGAGATTAAGGACATTTGACAGAAATAACAGTGACATTTGTAAGAGAAGAGTTTATTTTTTCCCCTCAGGTAATGAGCATAGTTATTCTCAAGACTCAGGCTTTTTAAGCTTTCTACAACCTTCGTCTTCAGGGTGTAGCCCTTGTCTTCATGCTTACAAAATGGTTGTAGGTGCTACAGTCATCACATCTACCTTCCATGAAGAAGGAGTGGCACAAGGACTTTTCAGGAGACCTATTCAAAGACTTTCATTCTAGAAACCAGAATTGTACTCAAAAATGTAGTTTTAACAAAAATTATTTTACTGCCAACATAATATAGGTTGTATAAGTAAAAACAAACAGAAGTATTACCGAGTAGGCAATTAGCAACCTTTGTGGATGCATTCCTATTTTCCTTCAGGGACAGATACTATCTTAAGAGACTTTCTCCATTGTCTTATCTTTCTGTGTTTATGATATTTGTATATGTATATATTCTTCAGAAACACATAGGCTTATTTTACATGTTTTAAAACTTGATCCAAATGGATTCATATCCTGTACATGACTTTCCACAAGTCATCCTCCCCAGCTCTATGTTAGAATTTTCTACATTAGTTTGTGTCATTCAGTGCAATGACACACTTTTCCATTATGCTGCTTATGCACATACAGGTTGCTCTCAGTTTTCAGCTATTACCAACCATGTTGCTGTGAACTCCCTTTTTTATTTTTCCCAGTGCCTATGAACTAGAGATTCTACAGTAATTGTTCAGGACTGTGTTTGCTGGGTCCTTGCCTACTAAGTGTTCTTTAGCATTCCTAGTTATTTCTAATTTTCTCTACAATGTTGCATTAATTTAGCAAAAGTGTGTACGAGTGTTTACTGGGCATTTTCTCACCATCACTTGGAATTTTTGGGCTTCCTGTTTTTGTCAGTCTCTTATGTATAAAGTAATACTGAATTGTGTTTTTCTTTTAGCCTTAATTGAGATATAATTGACAAATATTTTTTAAAATTCCCATACTTGCAGTGTACATTTTTGAAACAGCTTTATTGGAGTATAACTAACATATAATGAACCGCACATATTAGAAATGTGCAGTTTGAAACTTGTGCATGCATACACTGTGGAAGCATCCCTGTCACAATAAACATTGGCATCAGTCCAAAGCCTCTCACACTCTTCTAGAATTCCTCCCGCCTCAGGCATCTCCTGTCTGTTTGCAGGTGACTACTGCTCTGGTGCCTGTCACTGCAGAGTAATTTGCATCTTTTGCTTTGTATTACACATCAAATAATAAAAGCAGACCTAATACAAGATGTGCATTGGAATAAAAAATGTATTACAGTAAAAGACACACTGCCATTAATTAGTCCCCCCCAGAGTACCCCCCACCCTCACTTTGACACACAGATCCCATTGTTCTTGCATTTTCTGAAGCAGTTCTGGAAGTCCTCTTTCCTAGTGCCTTCGTGAGTATCATAAAAAGTATGGTGAACGCTACTGCCAAGTGCCATCCAACAGAAAAGCAGGCTTATCAAACATTATGGTGTGTTCTCATCCACCTTATTCATGTGATCTTGTGCTGTGCCACTTCTGGCTCTTCTTCAAAGTCACGATGTCCGACAAACATTTACTTGTGTAAGGTAAACATTTCTGAATCAATTCAAGACATGAAAGCACCATGCTTCACAGACAAAGATACTCACAAAAGAAGACTTCCAGAACTGCTTCAGAAAGTGTCAAGAACAGTAGGATAAGTGTGTTCCAAGTCAGAGTATTTTTGAAAGAGATTATTGACAATGTAGCTTTACTGTGATACATTTTAAAAAGTGTAAACATTCTTCGCATTTTTGATCATACTTTATGTGTACCTTTTTTGGTCTGGTTTTTGTCACACATTGTTATAGTTTTGGGATTCATCCCTGTCCTTGTGTATAGTTTCAGTTTACTCCTCCTTCTGCCTAACTGTTTTCTATTGTGTAGTATTCCATCATGTATTTATCTGTGGCCCTCTGGGTGGACATATGCTTGTTTTCAGTCCTGAGTCAGGTAAATAGAGCTTCTGTGAACGTTTATGTAACCTGTATGGATATAAAGTTTCTTGGATAGAGACCTATGAAGAGAATGGCAGGGTAAAATTGGTACAATATCTTTATTAAACATTGGATAGAATTCTCCTGTAAAGCCACATGAACCTGGATGGTGTCCCTTTTTGTGTAGATTTTTACAAATTTAATTTCATGTTTAGCTGCATGGCTGTTCGGACTTTCTGTTTTCTCCTAAGTGCTTTTTGGTTATTCATGCCCATAAGGAGATGTATTAATTTACATGTAGTATAATGATCAAATTTATGTTTTGCGTTATCAGGTTGCTATTTGCTTTCAATTTTTCTGTCTATGGTACATTCTCCACCCCATCCCACCCCCCACCTTTTTTTTTTTTTTTTTCTCTTTCTGGCTTCTGGATGATTTTGAAGATTCCATTTGAACCCCTGCTAGCTTCTTCTTGTTCTTTGGTGCAGTATTTTAGTGGTTGTACTAGCATTCATAGCATTCATCTCTAGTTTATCACAGTCTACCTTGCGGGGACAGCATTCCGTGTCTTGTGTATTGTAGGAACCTTATAGCAGTAGACACCTGTCTCCCATTCCTGGAGTCTGTGCTGTGTTCTCATATATTTCATTTACACAGGTACAAGTCCTGCAAACACGTGATAGGATTCCTGTATCACTTTGCTTTAAATAGTTTTCTTTCAGAAGTTTAAATGATGAGGACAAATGTATGCTGTACGTATCTTTGCACTTGACATCTGGGGTGGCTTCATCCCTCCATCTAGATCCGATTTGCATCTGGCATCTGACTCTTTCTGTCCTGGGGACTCCACTCAACAGTTTGTCACTTCACCGGTTAGGACTGCTGTGATGGTTTCAATCTGTCTATGAATTTTTATTTTAGCTTTGTTTTTGAAAGCTGTCTTCACTGTAGAATTATGAACTAACCCTGATAATTTATTTTCTTCTTTCAGTACTTTTCATTAGGTTGCTTCAGGATTTCTGAGGGGTTTTTTGTTGTTGTTGTTTTTGTTTGTTTGTTTGTTTGTTTGCTTTCACTAAGAAATCTATGCTCTATTTTCCTTTCTGGCTACTTTTTTTTTGTTTTTCCTCTTTAGCACTGGTTTTAGGAGATTTGATTCTGACATGACTGGCTGTTGTTTTCTCCCTGTTTACTTTGTTTGAAGTTCATTGCTCTTCGATCTGTGACTTTGTGGTTTTCATCATATTTGGAAAATTTTCTATCAGTGTTTCTTTGCATACTTTTTCTACTTTTACGGGGATTTCTAATGCACTTTTATGATTCAGTTTAAAATTGTCCTACAATTTACTGATACTCTTTGTTTTTGCTGTGTGTGTGCCTTGTTATGTGTGTGTTGTCTTTTTTTCTCTATTTTCGGTGTCAAGTTCACTAATCTTCTGTAATTCTTAATCAGGTACAATCTTTTTAATGTGTTTGTTGTTTAATTTATTGTTTTGCATTTTTAATCTCTAGAATTTCAACATGAGTCTCTTTTTAAATCTCTCGTGCTTCTCTCTCCTCTGGTTTCTTGGCCCTGTAAGCTCCATTAATGCCCTCATATACCAACCCTACTGTATGTGTCATTTCAGGGTGAGTTCAGTTGATTGATTTTCCTCCTGATTGTGAGTCTTATTTTTGTACTTCGCATCTCTAGCAATTTTGGATTAGACACCCGACCTTCGTTTCTCAGGTGCTAAATACTTTAGCCTCCCATATGTATTTCTGAACTGTTCTAAGACCTAGTTATTGAAAACAGTGAATCCTTTCAGTTTCAGTTCTGAATTCATTGATCAGGACCCCACAGAGCTTGGTTTAGCACTAATTTTGCCCTCTACTGGAGGAAACCCTTCTGAGTCCTGCCTGGCCGCCCTGAGTTAGGAGTTTCTCTACCAGGGCAGTATCAGTGCAAGTTATTCATGTCCCTCCTGAACCCTGAGCCTGTTTCCTCTAATCCATGCACATGTGTTCTTTCGTGGGTGCGAACTGACCTTGTAATTCTGTGGTCAGTTCTCAGAAGCTAAGGGGGAACAGCAGGCATCTGGAGTTCCCAATCAGTTCTCGCCCTCTCCTCTCTTGGTCCCAGTCCTTCAAACTTGATACCCCATTTTCTGCTCTCCCAACTCTTTTTTTCTGAAGATAAGGATATGGTTGGGTTCTGCCTGTGCCCTCCTTGCATATGACCTGGAAAGCGTCCAGTGTGCAGTCTGGCAGTCACCCGGCCTGTCTCACTTACGTTCTTTCTCCGGTCGGGCATTGACCACCATGTCTCGAGTAAGTCAATGTCTCAAGTGTCCCTGATTCCTTTGCTTCATCTGGCTTTTTTGATTGTTTCACACAGGAAGGTAAATCCACTGTGTATTGCAGTACCTTGGCTGGCAGCAGTAATAAGTCCTCACTGTGATTTTAATTTCCTCTCTATAATTACTAGAGAACTGAGCTTCTTTTCATGTTTTCTGAGTCCTTGGATTCCTCCTCTCTGAATTCTTTGTTCATTTCAGCCCTTTCATTCCACTGAGATATATGTGTGTTTCTTAGTAACCTGGAGTTTTTCTTCATATACTTTATAGATTGATATTTAAAACCAACTTGTCTTTTTCTTAAATTTAATTTTCTTTTCCTATTTAAAACTATGTTGCATTGATGAACAGAATTTTCAAGTTTTTATGAAGTCTAATTTGTCAATTTCTGATACGTTGATTGCATTGTTTCTGGCATAAGAAATCATTCCTTTTTTCTTTTTCTTTTTTCTGCAGTTCTGGGATAGAACTCAAGGTCTTGCTTGCTAGGCAGGTGCTCCTCGACTGAGTCATTCCTCAGCCTTGCCCTAAGAAATCATTCCTTATTGTGAGGTCATTAAGCAATGCTGCCATAATTTTTTAAAAGCTGCCATAATTTTTTTAAAAGTCTGTGATATGTAGATCTTTAGTGCATTTGGAATTGATTTTCCTATGACCAGGATAGGTTGCATCTTTGTTTCATTTTCTTCCCATTTGGAAGGGCTGTTTTCCCAGCACCATTTTCTGAATAGTCAGAAGAGCTGGCATGTCAGCCTGAGTGAAACTCATCCTTGGAAAGCACAAGCTGGGCCCTGAGCTGCCATCTGAGACCCTGGGCTCCCAGAAGGTTTCTGTCCTCCCTTAGATTGATATGAGGAGTTCCCTGTGCCTGAACTGTGTGTACAGACAGCATGGTGTGTTCCAAACACCTGCCTTCCTTCTGGGAAGGTGGATTTGGGGATGTGTCAGACTGGGGCTGCCTGTATGATCATCCCTGATGGAAACCTTGGACACTGGGTTTCTGATGACTTCTAGGCTAGGAATAGGACACATGCGTCATCACATTCATGGCCACGGAGGTCAACACGTCCTGGTTGGCTCACCAAGGGAGGGCTTTTGGAACCTCATTTCCTGTGGACTTCATCCTGTGTGGCTGTTCCTTTTACTGATTGTTGTGTATTCCTTTGCCATAAAATCGTAGCCATGGTGGGACTGTGTGCTAAGTCCCTTCATTCCTCCTCGTGAATTAGCCCTCAACACACTGTCCTTTCCCCTCTAATACTAAAGAAACCCTGAGATGTAGTGGGGGAGGGCAGTATACTTAACTACTCTTAGACATTAGTTTCTTCATCTGAGTCTTTCCCTTTCAGGTTTTTTATAAAGTGCCTTGCACACAGTTTGTATCATTCAGTAAATGATCATTCTTTCTAAGGAAGAAACCGAGAAAGTGCCATGGCAGTTTGGGGAAGATTGTTAAATATTGAGGGGTTAAGTCTTTCAAGCATATATATTCTATGCTTTTGTAATTAGGGAAATAAATTTTTTCTATCTATTTAAAGTTGGTGATTATAATGTTTTTAGCATCTTGGAATATTTTTTTTCCTGTACTATGTTTGGTTTGAAATTTCCTACTTCTCCCGTCTTGTCTGAGAGTTTAAAATCCCAAGGTTACAGAAGAGGCTCTGCAGTCTGGCTCTGTATATATAATTTCTACCCCCCCACACACACACTCTTTAGCCAGTTACTTGTTTTCTTATAGTATTCATTATTGGTTTTGCAATTGTATTGATTTTCTGAAAGACATGTCTACAGTTTGAATTTTTTTCTGAAAATATTATGATTGTCTCCACATAGTTCTCTCTTCATATATTTAGAAGAGGATCTGTCTTTTGTAAATATGGTTGTCTTTGGGCATCCAGAAGAGGGAGCCAACCGGGGACTGTGCTGAGCACACTGTACACCAGCCACATCTGTTGTAGCACAGTTAACTGGGAACCTGCTCATGAAACTCTAGTGATGCCCTGTTTGTTCATTTGGTGTGTTTTATCCCCTAGAAATTCACAGTGCCTGCCATGTACTCCAATGGTAATTTTCTTTGTGGTTTGTGTAAATGGATCAGTATGTCCAACTAATTTCTTCCCCTAATGAGGGGAAGCACACAATCACGCCCATTTTAGAAACTGCTCTGAGTTGAACTTAATGCCTTAAATCACACAGCAGAGTCTCTCAATCATTGCTAATGACTGAGACACTCTCTCCACTCACATGTGACTACTTGGTGCTCCATAAACAAGCCTGTCACCGTCACTTATTTCCAGAAAAAGCATCTAAAAGAGGATTTGCTTTTTCTGTTGATTTTTAAATCTCTAATAGAAACCCATCCTGAGCATCTCCAGTGCCATTTAGAAGGCAGAACCATTCTTTCTGATGATTTACCCTCTCTGCCGCCCTGCTCACTACATTATAAGTGCCAACCGGCCAGTTGGCCTGGTTATTGTCATATTTTGTCATAATTGGGCCCCATTATGTTGCTGTGCCAGGCCGTTTTCCTGGCTTAGCAATGGAAATGTTATCTAGGGCAGTGCTGGCTCATAGAGCTCTTGAGTCAGTGATTTACCAGCATGTTAAGCAGTGTAGACCCTTTAGCCTCTTCTCTTCTCAGTCAGGAGAGTGGATACTGTACATCTATTCGGAGAATGTCTCTTTTTTACTTCCTGATAAATTGAAAATTGCATGTATTAGGATGATTTTTTTTATTGTTAACCATCCTGGTTTTTAAATGATAAATAAAATTTTATAACAGAATAACAATGGTTATTATAGAATAGACACAGATGTTTCAATTCTTGTATACATTGTATAATGTTTAAGTGGGGTTAAATGTATCTGTCTCCTCAAACATCTGTGATTTATGAAAACATTCAAGGACTTTTCTGGCTTTTTGAAATGGACAGCGTGTGATTGTTCTGTAGTCACGCCGCTGTGCAGTACCACACGAGAGCATCGTGCTCCTATCTAGCAATAATTTGACCCAAACAAGCTTCCCAGGTATTGGTGACTTAAGCAACAGGGAGCCCAAGTACACCAGCCCAGCAGTGCCCCCGGGAACCTAGTCTCTAACTTTGAGCACTGTCTCCTAGCCTATTGGTTTTCACCTTCATGCTTGCTGCATGATGGTCTTGGGAGCCACACATCCAGATATGGGTCTCCTTTGATTGGGAAAGCAGACACTTCCCTAGGCTACCCCTAGCTCTAGCTGGACTTCTGCTGAGGTCCCATTGGTCAGATCTGGGACCCCTGGGTATTCTTGGACTCCGGGGAGTCCCAGAAAACAAGGAAAAAGAACACGTTTATTGGCTTGGATTAATCATCATCCTTCCCCTGAGTATGACATGTGGCTGCCCTGGGCCAAAGTGAGGTCTTGCTGGTAAGGAAGTAGTGGGGCTGGAGAGTGAGCCAGGGTTGGCAGAACTGGCTGCAGATTTGCATCCTCCTTCTTTCTCTTCCTCTTTCACAGATATCACACACCCGTATTCACAAGTGGGTTCCTGAAGTCTCCAGAGCCTAATCCGAATGTGTCAACTCTTTGTCAGACTCACTTAAGTGGCTTCCCCTGGTTTTGGTGGGACAGAGAGATATGCCAGATAGTCATCATAAATACCCAGTCCAGAGACATGTGGCCCTGCCTCTTCCCCTGGTCCAGCTTTTCACTGATCTTTCCCATACTCTGCACCAGATGATGGCCCTCTCGAAGGTCCCTTACTCTGTTCTCACCTCTCCAGCCACAGGCCATGCACCTGCAGTTCACTGCAGTTCACCTCCCCCAGCGTCACTACCAGCCACCCAGGGAAGCTGCTCTTGGCTTTCCCAGCTGACTCAAAACCCCTGAAAAGACTTTCAAGTACTTCCTTCTTCACAGCATTCACATTCAGATGCTTTACATTTACTGTATTTGTGAGATCCTGTAATTGCCCTTCTCTTCAGTAGCCAGTAAGCTCCTTGAGTGCAAGGACCAGTCAGACAAGATTCTAGTTGTGATTTGTATTCATCAATAATGCTTTTACCTGTAGGTTAAAGAAAAAAACTCTTGAAGAAGGACTTGGCTTTTTTACATAAAAAGGCTAAAAGCAGGCTACTTTCTGGTGTTAGTTCAGTTGCTTTCCACTATTATGCTCACCATTTCCTATTTTCCTCATAATCACAAAATGGCTTCTCTAGACTAGCGATCCTTAATCTCTTTAAGAGAAGAAGCAAGGGAGGGAGGCAGCACCACTAATACCTGACCTTTCCATCCGGAAAGTAGAAGTTGTTTCCCTGGAATCCCCCTTGCTAATTTCTGCTTATCTCTGCTTATCACTTGGCCACATTTAGTCAGAGGGAGGATGCAAACCACATGGATAACTTTACTAGCATCTATACTGGAGATGAATTTCCATGATTTGATCAAAAACTAATTCACTCATTCGGTTTCCATGGTGACTGGGTCTCCATCCTTGGCACTCTATACAAACATTTCCTTAACTTCATGACAGTTTTGGCAAGTTGGTCAGTATCGCTCTTACTTTATGATTAGACTGTCAAGGAGAATAAATATGCATAAGGTTATGCAGTTCTGACACGGACAGATACAGAACTTAGACCCAAACCTGCCTGCCTCCCACGCCCATTCACCTGCGACGGTGAGGTCCCCCCTCGTTGCACAGCCACCACCCAGCCCAGGACTGGAGCACTAAAGAGCCTGCATTTGACTTTGTCCTCCTAAGTAGTGATTATTCACCTGCCAGAGTATAGTCTCCGTGTTAAATATGTTTTGACAGAACAGTTTGCTAATAATGTTGCAAATGAGTAATTTGGGGTGATTTTTATATTTGGGGTCTAACGAAGTGGCATTCATTTTATGAACAAAGTTGTAATTTTTAGAACAGGGTCTTGTATGGTAGCCTACTTAGTAAGCATTTACCCAGCAGTTAGTACTCTTAAGACTAAATAATTTGCATAATATTTTTCTGTTTAAATAGGAAAGCACTTTGCTGGGAGGTTTTGCCCTTTGTTATTCCTAGAAAATCTTGCATTCTTGTTTCAGAATAAGTGAAATAGTGATCATCTGTATTCATGTCTACAGCTCAGTGATACATTTGAGAACTAAAATATTCAGAGACATTTCATCCCCACAACATGTTTTTTTAATAACACACAGGAGTTTTTGTGCATGTGATTATAAAAGTAATAGATATGCAATTGAAAGAAATTTGGGGAACAGAATGAAAAAATCACTCATAATTCTGTACCACCCAGAGGCAATAACTATTAACATTTTTGGCGTATTTCCTTCCTAATCTTTTTTTTAATTTTTGTATAGCTGAATTCATACATTATTTGCAGTTTTGTGTGCTGTGGTTTTTCGTGTAACATAAACAAGCTTCCTTGTTATTACAAGCATCACTGGGAATGGCTGTGGGATGTTGCTCTGGAGAATGCATCATCCTTTACTGGGCTCTTCTCATGATGGACATTTGGATTATCTCAGATTCATGCTCTGTGCCTTGAATTGCTAAATTGTCTAGAAAAAGAGAAAGCTTATCCAAATCCAAACACATGTTGCCAACAGGCCCTCCTCTACCTGCATCAAGTTTTGTGCTAACAATTTATTACCATAGAGGCATCAGTCTTTATGATTGTCAGGATGACTTTGCCCTAGTCAAACAAGATGCTAGCATTTTTATATTTTAAAACATGACCAGATCCTTTACCTGTGTAGACAGGTGTCCCCTGACACAAAAGGATGGCTTCCAAGAAGACAGAAGTATTTCCTGCTGCTACATGTCTGCCCTCCATTCTGGTGTGCTCAGAGCTCTTTTGCTCCTGGCTTTTTTTTCTTTTTTGAGGCTCAGTGGGCTCCCTCCCTGGCCATTGTGGCCATCCATATTTCATGGAACCCTTTAGACCCACAAAGCTAAGCTCCTTAGATCATCTGGTAACTTTTCATGCTTCTATAGAGTTGTGGTCAGTACAGTTAGGTGGATATTTGAAAGCTTCTCCCAGAGCATGCCCATCATTGCTGAAAAGCTTCCAAGACCTGTCCGTTACTCTTAAGAATCCACTCAGATCCCTAATGGTAATTATAAACTCATGTCACTTACCTCTGAGTGCTCCAGACATCACTTGAACAGCAGCTTTTCAGTACTTAAAGTCCCTTTAAGGGAACATCCTGTTCCCTTTTCATGCGGTCTTCCCTCTCCCTCATCTTCCTATACCTGAACTCCTTCCTGCCTTCTCCCCCCAGGAATTTGCTGTTCTTCACCCACAGGTCATTACTGGGATATCACTCTATCATTTGTGTGTGTTTTGTACTGGGGTGGAAACTAGGGCTGTACGTGTGCAGGGTTAGCACCACTGAGCTGCCCCCATGTCTACATTACCTCTTCCTTGCGATTGTCTCCCATTTGACACTTGCAGTTCTTCCCATTCCCGCTGGCTGTCCAGACACCTCCTCAGCTTTATTTCCCTCTACAACACTTATCTGATACACTGTGTATTAACTGCACTGAAACAGAAGCTCTACAGAAGCAAGACTGTGTGTTCCGTCCTGTGTGTTCCTGGTGCCCAGCAGAGTGCCCTGCACAGATGGACACTAAGTATCTCCTTGGGAATGCTAAGCCTGAGTTGCTCTCTCCATTCTCTTTGAATTTGCCTCTCTGGGCTAAAAGTTATATTGGTTCTTTTTAATAAGCTGGAAGATTCTGGGCATTGAAAGCCAAAATTTAAAGGCATTCAACTTTCCCCTTATCTACTAATGGAGCCAAGTCACACACGTGGTTCCTGACTTATAATGGCTCAGCTTAGGATTCTTCAGCTATACAATGGTGCTAAAGTAGTTCACATTCAATAGAAACTATACTTTGAGTTTTGAATTTATTTCTCTTCCTGGGCTGGTGAAAAGGAGTTTGATACTCTAGAGATGCAGGGCAGCAGTAGCACAGCTCCCATCATCCCACACTCCAGTGTGCTGTGTTGCTCATTTGGATGCTTCATAGGGTTATGTAGATTTAAAACATTTTCCACATATGATATTTTCTTTTTTTTTAAATTTTATTTAAGGAGAAAAAGAAAAAAAAAAACAGAAAAAGGGTACAAATAATACAAAATTTAAAAAATAAACAGTAAGAAATCACTAGTTAATAGATTACATATTCTCATCTTAGAAATAGTTGTTCAAGTTACAAAATTAAAGCATATAAAGTGGACTTTCAGATAGTGAGACTGCAAACAGTTTTGTTCAATGATCCAACAAAATTCAGTAATATGGTTATCTTATACACTTAAACATATATGCACTTATAACCTTTAGAGCATTTTCTTTTGTACAATGACAATTACACATTTTGGGTTTTATTACTACCACAGTTCTTATTACTTTTTTTGAAGAGAGTAAAACCAAATGCGACATATCAGAACAGAGTCAGTCAAATCATAATAGATAATGTAAAAACAAAATACAAGGTGATCAACAATGGTTACCATACTGCCCTCTTGCTATCTTAAGAAAAATTGCCTATATCATCAGTTATAATAAAATTGAACAAAATAGTAAAGAATAAAACCAAAACATTGGAGACATTACAGGACTTTACAAGAAGATAATAGTCAACCAGAATGGGCGTCATAATGAATCTTATTGTCTTCACAGTTGTTGTCTATACTTTCGAACTTGGTACTATCAAGCAAAGCAGAATAGGGGAAAATCAGTCAAAACAAGATGGTGAGGGCAATACAGGGTTTCAAATCAAGTTAATAGGAAATCAAAGTAGGTTACTACAATGTATCCTGCTATTTTTTATTTATTTTTCCCTTAATTAAAAAGATAAAAATAAAAAAGTAAATAATTTAAAAAAGGAGATTGAGATAAAACAGGGCATAACAACAAAACAGCGTAGGTCAAAACATAACCATTTAAGCAAAATACTGTTTCACCACAAGATATCCTGACATAAGAGTAGTTACCATAGTGTCTCTTTCCTTGAAATCTTTGAGTATAACTTCGTATACTATAGCACCAAACATATCCAGACAATGTAAAACCATTCAAGAGAATGACATTATTACAGGGTACTTAGAGCCAACTAACAGAAAATGAACAATGGTTTCTGTATAATCTCCTTATCTATAAAAGTTTTTGCTTATATTATCATGTATAATAAAATCCAATAAGATACAACATGTTAAGACCGATGGAGACAGAAGAATAAAAGCTTGATGGGACTTCAAAACAAGATGATACTAAATCAGCACTAGCTATTATGATGTCTTATTTTCTCCAAAATAGCTGTTCCTACCATCCAATCTTCTCTGCCTCGTTTCTGTTGAGCTCTTTTTCTGTCGTTTGTTGTCAGTTTGTCTTCTTCATTTCGCTTTCTGCTCCATTCATTGTGGCCTCTCTGCCACTATTTCTGGAATCTTGGTATTTTCCTTTTTTAGAATATCCTGCAGTATTCTCTGTAGAGTTGAATTGGTGGTTGCAAATTCCCCTAATTCCTCTTTATCCTGGAAGCACTTTGTTTTTCCATCAATTTACAGGGACAGTTGTGCAGGATATATCAATCTTGGCTGGAGCTTATTATCTTTCAAAGCTTGAATTATTTCCCCCCACACTCTTCATGATTTGATGGTTTGTGCCGAGAAGTCTGCTATAATTCTGATGGGTGTTCCCTTGTAAATGATCTGTTTCTTGTCTCTGACGGCTTTTAATATTCTTATATTGGATTTCTGGAATTTTGATTATTATATGCCTGGGTGTTGCTCTGTTTGGGTTGTAGGTGGCTGGGGTCCTGTATGCCTCATATATCTGAGTATCTTTACCTTTTGCTAAATTAGGGAAATTCTCCTGGATTATTTCTGTGAATAGCTTTTGTAGTTCATTTGTGTCCCTACTTCTTCATTTATGTTCTTAATTTTTAAGTTATAGATCCTCTTATCATCTTCTAGCCTTTGTATTATTGCTGTTTGCTTTCTCATTATTTTTAAGAAGTTTTTCATTTCATGCTCCCACATTACAAATCTGCCCTCCAATTCAGATAATCTATCCTTAGTTTCTTTCAAGCTGTTATGCCAGCTTTCAATAGAGTTTTTAGTTTCCTGGTAATCTCTTTGAACCTGCTTCACATATTCTATGTTTTCTCTATTTTCTCCACCAAACAATTCTACCCTTTTTTTCTGTTCTTCCATTCCACCATCTGTTTTTTCTTGGGCAGTGCTTAGCTTCATTTTTGAACTGGTCTATGAGGCTCTGGAGATATCGCTTTATGTCTGTTGGTGCCATGTCTGATATTGCATGTTTCTCAGGATTGGGGGCCGAGGACTCTTTCTTGTTGCTCCCTCTTCCCATATTTTTTGTTTCTTCCATACAAGCGTATATTGGAGGCCAAGTTTCTTTCTTTGTTGGTTACAGTTTGTTGGAATTGCGCTGGCTAGGTGTTCCCACCCACTGCAGTGTACTAGGGAGACACAGACCTGGGCAGCCTATGCTTGGCCCACCCCTCCAGGTCAACCTACCAAAGGCTTCACTGCGAGGGTGCACCTCCAGGTGCTGGAACCTGGTTTGGGCTAGCCTACTGGGTCTTAAGTCAGCGGCGACACCCAGGCCAGGCACTCCCCACCAATTCCGCTTGAGAGGGGAATATGTGACTAAGGACAACTGCAGCATCCTGTTTCGGCTAGCCTGCCTGGTCCCAGTATGTCCTTTGCCGAAGCCTCCTACTCTATGGAAGGGCCCCCAATCCGCTCACTCACTGAAGGTCGATGCAGGGCTCCCGGCCAGTCCTGCTCTCAACTCCATTCACCGCTTCCCACTCTCAGAGCTTTTCGCACCTCTCTCCTTGCTGTGTTGATTGGGACGCATTAGCGGCTGCAGGAAATTCAAATCATGGCTTCCAGTGGCATGGGCTCCAGCTTCCGCACTGAGACCTTATCTGTTCCTGTTATAGCACCAGGATTGTGTTTCCAGTTGGTTTCTCTTAGTTTAGTTCGTTCCTGGATAAGCAGGGTATATCTCCCCTTGATTAGGACTTCTCGCCCCGCACCATTCCTGGATTTTAAGTGGGGTATCTCAGAGAGCCTCCATAGTTGCTGCTATCTATCTGCCATGTTCTCCCAGAAGTCCCACATATGATGTTTTCAATTTAGAATGAGCTTATCAGGACACAATCTCATCATAAGTTGAGGAACATCTATATTTTGGGGTATGATACACATAATTTTCAGCCCACTACTGAGATTGGGTTCTTCTGAAGTCCTAAGCCACTCTGTATTCAAGTAGTCTCCCATGTTCTGTTCACTCAGACCAAGTTAGAACAAAGAAATCTTGATACCAAGCATGGTTAGGGTCCAAGGTCCAAGGGATCCCTATTCCTACGTGTGTGTATGTATGTAGGGGAGTGAATGGGGGGTTGATTCTTTTCTGCCTCTGCTATAGTACAAATAATGAGCCATAATAGTATCTAGGCTTATTCCTCTTTTTTCACTGGGGTTAATCTAAATATAACTTTATTTCCTCACTGGTACACTGACGGTGCAGGCACTTAATCTCATGCAGTATTTAACCAGCAGGTAAGCAAATCTGGATAGAGAATGACTTCTCATAGCACCTTTGTGAGCAAGTTATTTCTTCTTGTTTTATTTTATCTATAATAACTCACATTTATGTGGTGGTTGCTGTGTGCCAGACATTGTTTCAAGATCTTTGCAAAGATATGAATTTACTTAATCTTTATCATAAGCCTATAAAGCAGGCGGTCTAAGAATACTTATTATTATTACTGGCCACAATTTATGTGTGAGGAAAGGATTCCTGGATCTCAGTGCAGACCTCTTTATTATCACAGTCTGATCTTGCCATCTCCTTTCCCCAGAGAAGGGCAAAATGATCATCCCATGAAGCATGATATGAGCAGATTTTCAGACAAATAAAGGAGAATTGCATGCATGGTCTCCTAGTATCTGTGCAATTAAGATTTCTCTGACCCAGCATCCATTGTTAGTGCTCCTCCCTTCATTGGTCTCTGAAGTCTGGGTTTGGGTGTGGATGAGCAAGGAGGAGCTTTTGAACATGAGAGAAGTCAGGAGCCCTCTAGTGCCTGGCCCTGGCCCATCCGGTGTGCCTTCACTCCCTCTTGCACCTTAGTTTCCAGCTGATACTCATTCCGCTGCATGGTCCCTTGCTGGTCCCATGTTCCACTATTTCTCATCTCTCCTGATGAAGGACGTCTTAGTTACTTTTCTCATTGCTGAGACAAAATAGCCAACACCCAAAGTTAAAGGAGAAAGGATTTCTTTAGCTCACAGTTTGTAGAGATTCCAGGTCAGAGTTAGCTGGTTCCAAGACAAGGCAGCATGTCACAAGGCAGCATGTCATAGAGAAGAAACAGTTCATGGCAAGAAGACAGCAAAAAACAGTGAAACAAAGCAGCAAGTAACAAGTGACAATCAGGGACCCTCCTAACTACCCACCCTTAGGCAGGTGACACACCCAAGACGGGGCAGCCTTAATCCTAGCATTGTATCATGAATCAATTCCAGCCTCATGTCATTGATCCCAGCAGCACACACCTTAGATCAATCAAGCCCAACTTACGATCACGTGAGGTTTTGGGAGAACATCTAGATACAAACCATGACAAAGGATGTCATGAGTACTCTGGAGACTCATAGGGAATTTGAATTGCATCCTGGAGCCAGGCGTTTAAATACCTTTAGATGCAGAAAAGTTATTTTTAATTGCAAAAATGATTGTGTAATACTTTTTGTAGGTTACAGAATTGCTGTTTTAGAGGAGGTAAAAACAGGGCTATGATTTAAATTTTTACTTTTTATTTTTCATTTTTCACCTTTATTGATATGCGAGCACATGGACTGATGGATCACTTTGTGCACAGCACATCAGGAAAAGCAGTGGCTCATGACTGCACACCTGCATGTAGCTCATTTCTATAGGTAGTCATCCCCAGTGAGTTTACTAATTCATTTCACACAACTTACATATGTTACTGTTTCTGAATCTACTAATTGTTGTGTATGGAGTTGGCTGGATCTTGGAGATTAGTTGTATCCTCTCTTTATCCTTCTCACATTTTGTATCCCTGTGTCTTCCCAGTGTTTTTAAGTCTTGATTTGGGTTACATCAATATTGGTAATATCTTTATCTGTCTATATCTATATAATTTTAAGCACTGTTCACAAGTGAGTCATACAGTATGCCATGGTTATTTTTTCTGCATGCTTTGTTGTATTTTAAAATTGTTTTTCTACATCTTTAAATGTACTAATTTAACTCTTCTACCAGACTTATATCAATTTTCTGTCAATAAATTAAGACTTAGATGTTCTGTCAGTTTGTTTCTTGATGCAGGTTCTCCCAGTGCTATTTCCTGACAGACTGCTCTCTAAGTCTGCTAACAGCTATCATTTTGAGATTTCTGTTCGCCTTCTTGAGGCTGCCTTTACTTTCCTGTCATGTTGGATGCCCATATTTCTGATGAATCATGTTCTCTTGTACCTTTGGGAGAAGACTGTATATCTGAAAATGTCTTCATCTTACCCTCGCATTTAAGCTGATGGCTTCACAGTTTGGCTGGGTATAGAGCCATAGGTAAAGGAACATTGTTCTCTGAGAATTTCAAAGGCTTTGTCCCTTTCTCTTTCTGTGGATTTTTAGAAATTTAATTTGATTGCAATTCTTGTCTTGTGATTCTTGATCCTTTATGTGAAACTGGAAACATAAAGGGTCTTCTCGTTCATTCAGTGTGTTCTGATAACATTGCAATGTACCTCAATAGGTGTCTAAACTCATGCTTTTCCATTCTGGAAAATCTTCCTGATTTATAAATTTTCTCTGTGTGTTCATTTCTCTTATATTTTCTGGTATTCAGTGTTTAAATGTTGGACCTCCTGTCTGGCCACCAAATACCACACACTCCCCGCATTTATTTATTTACTCTACTTTTTGAGGTAATTCCTCGACTTTACCTTTAAGCCATCTTTGATTTTCATTTCTGCTACCAATTTTTTTACTTTAATTTTTTACATAGTTTTAAATTTTAATTTCTGAGAGCTTTGTTGGTTATTTTTTATGTAGCCTCTTGATATCATTTGTATTGTCCCCTTCTTTTTCATCTAGCCCTATCAATATTACCTTGTTTTTCTTTGCATCATTTTGCAGCTGTTGAATTGTTATTTCCTGATGCTTGTTACTTTTAAAAGATCTTTCCTGTTCACTAGCTGCAATCTTGTCGAGGTCTGAAATTCTATCTTCACTTTTGTTGAGGTGGTTTTGACAACTTTCAATGGAATTTTTGATTTCTTGTATATCTCTTTGAATCTGCTTCATGCATTCTGTTTGTTTCTTATACTGTTCATCTAGGGTTTCTCTGTTTTTGCATTGTTCCTCTAATTTCTTAACTATGTCTTCTTTAGATGTGCTTAGCATTTCTTTCATTACTTTATCATTTCTTCTTTTACCTGAGAGATTATTTCTAATTTGAATTCCTTTAAAGCTTCCTCGTGTTGCTTCTTTATTTCATTTGCTATTATTTCAGGTATTTCAAGTGTATGGCTTATATTTTCTTCTATGTACATGGCTCCTAGGCTTTCTTGCAATGGGCTGGAGGTTTGAGATTACATTTTGGTCTTTGGTCATTTTCCTATATTTCCATGTTTCAAGTGATGTTCCAAAGCTTCCCCTGGGCATGTTGGAAACTGCCTCCTATGCCCTCGGCTCCTGGGACTGAATAGAGGTTGCTCAGCATAGTCCAGTCAGGCCCACAGGATCTCCTGTGCTACCTCCGGTGTTCCAGGGCAAGCTAGTAACCACTGTGGGTGATGGTCCAAAGCTCTCCCCGGCTAGCTCCGATGCGTTGGAAATCACCTTCTGTGCCCTTAGCTGCCCTGATTGAATGAAGTTCACTGGGCGTGGTCTAGTTAGGCCTGGAACCCTCCCGAGCCTACCTAGCCTAGTGTGTCTGGAAGCTGGGCAGGCACTTAACCACTGGGAGCAATGATCTTCAATCCCCCCTCCCCGCCCCCACATCAGTGTGCTGGAACTCACCTCACTAGGCCTCAGCTCCCAGATTGAGAGGTCACTGGGTGTGGCCCCTGTTTCTTAAGTATGATGGGTACAATATCTTCCACTCTAAAAATAATAATGATGGTTATTTTTTCTTCTTCTTATTGTCTTCTCATTTTGGTTGTTTGGATATGTTTTTCATATTCAGCATTTTCCCTGGATGTCTGTTGATCTCTGGCTGCTTGCCCTGGTTTAAGAGTGTAGCACTTAATAAAGAAGAAGAAAGAACATGATAAGCAGATTATACAGCAAAAAATTTTTCTCCCATTATCACCTTCTTGAAAGGTGAAGATTCCTATGCCAGTATCATTAGGTCATTTCTTTTTGGCCCTGAGGATCCCCAGGGTAGAATCATCCCCCAAATGGAGACCTGATGGAAGGCTGCGGAAACCAAGCAGAAGGGATAGGCTGCATTGTGAAGTTCAGTGTTAAATCTTTCATCTACTCTGGTTTCACTGTGGCACCCTGCCCCATCAGTGCCTTTTGGCTCTCTAGTGCCTTTGCTGACTCTTCACAAAACCTAAGGCCCCTGTCTTCTCTCAGGGTGAAAAGCGCAGTGGTCCAGCCTCATGAGCTTTCAAGCCATCATTCTGAGTTAGCCCTCCTTGACTCCCTTTTCTAAGGATACCTGTCACTATAAATGTCTGGGCTTTTGAGGGTGACTATAATATAGAACAGGTCTTATTATTTGTATTCATTTTTAAAGTTTCTTTAATGGAGATTTAATATAAAGTAGTAAAATCCAGCAGATCTGAAGTAAAGAGCTTGAACATATGAATCCATACATAACCATCATTTGGAGTAAGATACAGGATGTCTGTCACCACCCCCTATCCCGAGCCGCCTTCCTTCCCCTCCTCTTTCAGTGAGCTTTCTCTTTGCATTGCTGTTAGTTGGTTTTGCCTGTGCTTGAACTTCATAAAAATGGAGTCATGGTACATAATATCTCAGGGTTCATGTTGTCATGGTAGCAACAATCAGTTCTTTATATTGCTTGTGAAACCCCATCTAATGAATAGATCACATATTATTTACCCATTACACTACTGATGGACACCTGTTAGTTCTAGTTATGAGTAAACTGACTATGGATATTGTTGTTTATGTCAATTATTAGACTTCTATACTCATCTCTTTGAGTTGGTTCTGAGATGCAGAATTCCTGAATCATCTAGAACATGTGGTTTTCTCTTTGGTAAATGTGCCCTCAGGGTTTTCTAAAATGGTTGTACTAAACCAGGTGCTTTCTGCCTTTTCTGACTTCAGCTGAACATTTAACTATAGGTCAGTTAAGCCTATTGCCACTCATCATCTGCTTTCTTGCTTCCAAATTCTGTAACATTTTTCTTCTGTTATCTTTGTCCTTGAGAGTTGACAGCAGTAGGATATGTGGGAGGAACAAAGCTCAGGATGTGTTTTCAGCCCACCATCTTTAACTGTAAACCTCTTTTGTGATTTTCAAATGGCTTTTAGCTCTCTCAGTTTCACCAAACATAATAACCTCTGTGTTTCTTCTGAGTTGTTTCTACTTAATGGCTTTATAAAAACAAGGTTTAATGCTCTCAGCTTTTCTCAGTTTCTCTAGGGATTGGTTTTTTGCATTCTGCATTGCCAACAAAATGACAAGATAATTCTGATTCCATGTCTTTAGCAGATCTAACGATTGATAAATAGCACAAACTGAAGGCATAGTCTGTGGGATTCTTTCTCCCATTTTTTTCCTCCAGGGTTGTAAAACTCACTATATTGTGTATTGGTGTATGGATTTTTAAACTGATCAAGTTCAAGTCTAGGCAAATCTGAATGCCCTAACCTTTAACCTCATTATGTTACAACATATAATGCCCCTAATGTAGGTTCCAGGTGTTCTCCTTAGCCCTGGAGCAATTTTAACTGTTTTGGCTTGGGGACTCTAGGACTAAGAGGCATTCTAGGACTAGGACTGATGCCCTAGGAGGAAATCAGGTCTGATTTTCCCAGAGAACAGTGGTAGAAAATTGACTCCCCACTTACCTCACCCCAAGACTCTCCATGGGGCATCTTCCGGAACAGGTATGGTGACATGTTGGGTGGACCAGGCAAGGAAGAGTCACAGGCACCGATTCTCTTCACATCAGTGGGGCCTCGCCAGCAGATAAGACACAGACATGCTCAGTGACTCGAGACCATCCACCTCCCACCTACGCTGTCCTCGCTGAGCTTATCTTTGTCATCTGCTTCAGTTTCTGTAAGACTTGACCCAGTGCTCCTGCACAGAACCTCTAGCAAGACCACACTTCTTCTCGCCTAGTTAAAGCTCTCCTGAGGAGTGGCCCAGCCTCCCCAGGAACATTGCATCTTGTACAGTGCCAGGCTGGTCAGAGTGCAGTGGAGCACCTGATTTACCTCAGTATTTGGATATGCTAAGAGTTCCACAAACAACTGCTGGTATCATATTTATTATTTGTTCTTATGGGATAAATTTCCAAACAACCTAGAATTACTTCCTTCATTTGGTCAAATTTGTAGTTAGCTTACTTCTTTTCCTGAGGCTCTCACGAGTATAATCAGCCTGCAAACCCTTCATCTTTTTATCTCCCCTGCTTCTTCGTGTATCAGGGATGTGTTATTCTAAATTCACCAATTTAGTACATGTTACTTCTATTAAAGTAATAAACAGAATTTCAAGGTCTAAATAACCACATAATTATATCTTTACTGACTTGCTAATCAAATGTAATCTGTATACTTACTACTGTACATAATACATTTTTCTCCTTTATTAAATTCCCTTATGATCATTGTACCTGTAAGTATAAATAGTAGTTAGGTTTCTTGGCTAGCAAATAAGAGAAGTTTTGAAAAGGAAGAAAGATATAAAATCTGGCAACAGTAACAGATTCAAGAATTTTGTTTAGGAAAGTAAATAGTTTGGCGTGGTTGCATACAGGTGTAATCCTACCACTCTAGGAGGCTGAGCAGAAAGATAGCAAGTTTGAGCCCAGCCTTGGCAACATAACAATTTAGCAAGACCCTGCCTCAAAATAGAGTCTGAAAACGGAAGGGAGTGTAGTTTGATGAAAAGCCCTGGATTCAGTCACCAGTGCTGGGGGGGAAAGGAGGGAATAATATAGCTAGAGAAAGTTACAGTAACTTTAACCTTTCTATAGTTGAAATTGTACACACATCTGTGTTATGGATCTGGTAGTATATGTGAGTTAGTTTGTGATCCTACCCACCATTGTTGTGTGGTTGCCTGGATAAATCATAGTTGTGTTTCACAAGCCACACATCTGATATGTGAAGATTGCTCTAGGAGGATGGTATGATGCCATCATTCTGATGTCTTTGCATTTTCTTTTTATGTTGCTGGATGGTATGGAAGAGAATAATTCATGGGATGAAAAACCTTTGCAATTAATAAATTCTATGATAATGTTCTTATGTGCAGAATTGTGATGAATTTAGAAAACAGAGAGTCTCGTCATTATTTGAAGGAGTAGCATAATTCTGTCATACTTTGAATGTTCAAACAGAAGTGGCGTTGACACCCAGAACCTCCCCTATAGTTCTGATACCTTCCCTGATGACTTCTGGGCCAGTCAGATGGATAGGTGCTTTTATGGTCACTGTTGTCACTTGACTGGGACACCTGTTTGAATAATAAACAGATGCACTTCAACTTGTAAAAGTTCCCTACACTGGACACATATTTAGCTGTACCAAACATAGCTGGTAAACCACGAGATCAAGCTCTGTGTCATCTAAAGACTAGGCAATTTCTAGAATCAACTGGCAAGGTCCTTCCCCCTAAAGGCTGTTCATAAACTCATGTGCACACTCAAATTATCTGGTGTCTTAGTTACTTTTTCTCATCGCTGAGATAAATTTCTCATAGTTAAAGGGAGAAGGGTTTATTTAGCTCATAGTTTGTAAAGGTCTTAGTCCATAGTTGGTTGGCTCCAAGGCAGAGTGGCACATGGCAGAGAGCATCACAGAGGAGAACAGTTAGTTCATGGCATCCACAAGGCAGCAAAACCAACAAGAGACCTTAATAGCATCTTTCTGCTCCTTTTATACTCGATCCACACTCCAGGATTAGGACAGTGCCAAACTGATCAGTGGGCCAATTTTAGTAATCATACACTCTTAATCCTAGAATTGCACCATGAGTCAACCACACTGTCTTGATCCAGCCACCTCTGAAAAACCTTTTATGCCCTCAAGAGACTTTGGTGGGGGGGGGGTATCAAAACACAAGCCCTAATACCTGGGGACCACCTCATCTACTGCAAGAAACTAGACTCCTAACCCTACATAGGTAACATTGCTGTTTTTGTTTGTTCTCCATTCTTTAAAGGAAGACGCATATTCATTGTTGCTATTTCATAGCTAGAGGAATTTAGACATAAGAGATGTTGTCGGGGGCTGGGGACATAGCTCCGTGGCACAAGCGCTTGCCTGGTAAGCATGAGATCATGATTTCGATTCCCAGTACCAAAATATTTTTAAAAAATACTATTTATGTTTATTAAAATTTGGGCCAGGGATTTAGCTCAGCGGCATAAGCACCTGCTTTGCAAGCGTGAGGTCCTGAGTTCGATCCCCAGTACCCAAAAAAAAAAAAGAGAGAGAGAGAGATGAAGTGGTTTATTGTTGTCAAGTTGAAATTCTTATGATGTGCTTGCCTTGGTTCTCTAGAAGATAGAAACAGTCAAAGATAGCATGGTATATTAGTGGGCCTGTAGATATGTTAACTCTGATTTACATATTATATAGTGGATATATGTACCCAAATATCACATGGTAACTCATATTCATTTTTAGCTATTGGTTAAAAATAAATTTCTATTTGAAAATCTTCATCTATGCTTTAGATTTGAAGTGATACAAATCCCTTCAAACTAAGCACTTGTCTGAAATCATGTCTTTTGAGAGCTGATGTGATAAGTAATGTAGAATACGTCTTGTGCTCTTATAAAGCAGCGGAGACACTGCAGCTGGTAAACAGAAATACACCACTTTATTGCAGAACCAGTTTTGAAACACAAATTCTTGGTCTTTTGTTTGACATAGTTGGTAAACCACGAGATCAAGCTCTGTGTCATCTAAAGCCTAGGCAGCTTCTAGAATTGACTGGCAAGGTCCTTTCTCCTGAAGGCTGGGTCATAACCCATGTCCACACTCTTATTACCTGGTGTCTTATTTACCAGTGGTAGAGAGGGGTCAAAGCACTAATAGACCCCTGGATTGGCAGCTGGATAGAGGGGGTGTCCTTTCCTAAAGCGTGAGCAAGGTAACAGAGGAGGCATGAGCAGAAATGAGGAGAAATAAAGCGTGTCACAGACCCATCTCCTGTCCCCACAAGCAGCTAGAAGGGTTTTTAAAGAACACTCCTCCCAGATCCAGGAGGTTTTAGGTCAGAACAGTTCAGCTCCTCCACTTGGGTCTGTCCTGTGGTGTGGTGTATTCATCTCTTGCCTGAACAGAGAACCACAGACCAGGTGGCCTGAAAATTTTATTTTGTAAAATTCTGGAGACTGAAAGTCTAAGATGAAGGTGGTAAAAAGAGCTAGTGCCTCCTGAAGTCTCTCCTGGCATCTTCTTCCTGCATCTTCACAGGGTTTTCTCTCTGTACTTGGGGCCTAATCTTTTTTTGAAGAGACTCAGGGCCCACCAAAGTAGCCTTACTTAACCTTAATTACCTGCTTAAAGACCGTGCTTCCAAATCCAGTCACATCCTGCAACAGCAGGGGTCAGGGCTTTAACATTTGAGAGGGCACACAGTTGAGCTCCTAACAGCCATATCCTATGCACAGATTGCAGTAAGCCAGTGGGTGATCCTTTAATTGCCTAAAGGGTGGTCAGTTGCTCATTTTGAAGAAGCTCTTGAAGACAAATGAGGGTTGGGACAGGGTAAAGTCACTGGCTCTGCTGTCCTCAGCAGGAAGCCTGGACTGATGGGGAAGGATTGTGAGGCTGCTCAGCTGAGGATCCAGTACTGAAAGTGGGGGGAGAAGAGGAGAGAGATGGGTGTATTGTGCACATTCTAACATCTTCAATTTCTGCATCCTGCCCATCTCAAATTACACCAAAATCCTCACATATTTACTGAGCATCTTTATTATGCAAAGAAAATGCTGCCGGTCTTGCACCTTCCTGGCCCAGCCTTGAAGACTGCGATGAAATCTTAAGAGACTGTGTAGGTGGGAAAGGACTAGGCGGAGTAAAGCAGCGGTTTTGCCCCCTATGAATTGGGCACCACAAGCTGTCATTTGTCTGCCTATCTGCACCTGAACCCTGCTGGAGAATTAATTTGGTTGCAAGTAACTGATTCAAGTCTCCTTACTTGAAGGTCATATTGATTCTGTTGTTCTTTTCACTGCCTCTTGTATTGAGCTGGGAAGTCAGCTCAGTCTCCTCCTTCCCCCAGTGAGTAAAGGCTGTCAGTAGCCCCTTATGTCACCTGAATGTTCCTCTGCTCACTGAGATTGTCCTGCTACTTAATTTCCAAATCGCCAGCAAGGGTTGGTATATCGTGATCAGCTCTCATTTGAGTTCTTATACCCACAGGGAATAGGGATTATAGAGGTCTTATTTCTTTACCTAACACACATATTTTCCTGTCTGTTTGCTACAAAGTATATTAGTTTGGTTGTTCTTATTGGGAAAAGAAAAGAAAAAGGACTTTTTACTAAAACACTAAATGGATTCTTAATACAGTTGAAATCAGTGCCTGCTATTTAGGCAACCTCCATAGGGAAAAGAAAATATTTAGAAGGTCTCAGAGATGAATGGATGAATGATTATTTTTAACAGTGGTTTGCTGCTGGAATTTTGCCCCATCAGTGTATTGCTGGCCAGAACTGGTTAAAGAGAAGGGGCACACAGAGGTTTGCTGCTTATTTCTTGTTCTCTTTTCTGTAAGAGGCTTATATTCCTCAGGAGTTTGCAGCAGCTTCCTTCCTCCTTTACCTCTAAAGGGGAAGACAAGATGTGTATTATTGTGATATTTTGCATGTGCGGGTAAGGACATTTTGTGGTATCCACCTGTATTTCTGGCTGAGATATATTTTAAATGAAACATAGTGGTGAGTTTCCCTTCAGAAGATGCAGCTCAAATGTTGGGGGGGGGGTGTCAGTAATGTAAACACCTGTGGTTTTGGAAATGTAGTAACCCACTTGGGTTCTCAGTAAACAGTAAATTGTAGTGCATTAAAATCCTAAGGAAGGCATCATAACCAAGAGTTCATCTTGTCCATCTAGGGTTTTACTACTGCTTCTGAAATATTAGGGCACTGCTCCACGAACAGCCTTCCTGGCCCACTGTGATGTGTTTACTCTTTATCTGCCATGCCCAGAAGATTTTAACTGTGGGGTAAAGGTACTGGTTATGAAACTTTTGTCCTAATAACATTAATTGTGTTGAGCTGTAAACAAAATTTTTCTTACCTATATATAGTCAGATGCCTATGTGCATATCAGAGGTATAGAAAAGAAGAAAGGACCTTATTTTTAGGGCAAAGGCTTCCTTCTCCACAGTGGACAAAGCCATAAAGGGGAAAATCATGACTCCTCAGTATTCTGATTGTTCTCCTCACATAACATCCCTTGGAAAGGAAAAACAAGACTACCTGCTCACAAAGCAAGAGCACATTCCACGAAGATGATGAGCTATGTGCAAAGACCTGCATGTTCTCTCTTATCCAGGTAGATGGGCGGTTGCTTGTTTTTGCTTAGTTCCAACAGTGGTCTGATAAAAACATTCACATTTGTGTGCATGTTGTAGAATGTATGTGGAATTAGTATATACATGCAGTTATGTATGTTTACTTTTTAAGGTCACATGTGCCTATGGGAGAAATATACCAAATCCCACATACAAATAGGGAGTGTAAGCCAGTCTTTATTGCACCCTGGATACCAGTTTCATTTTTGGAGACAACTCACCAGTTTCTCATGTGTCTTTTAGAGACTCTGCTAAGATTATTTGCATGTTTTTATTCTTATCTTTTATTTTCATATTTTTATTTATTTTTTTTTAATGGAGAATTTAGATGCATGGAACAAAATTCAAAAGGTACAAAAGAATGTGTAAAAATCTCTCCCAACTCACTTTCCTTTTCCAGAGATAGCACAGAGTACCAGTTTTTCAGGCATCCTTCCTGAGACCTTCTATCCATGTGTGTGTCTAGTTCTGTTATGTTTTATTAGTCAGCTGTCCCATCAGTGAGACACAGTACAACACCCACAATCCAAAAGAGGAAATGTTTAATTTAGGTCATGCTGTATTAGTCAGCTATACCATCATAACACACAATACTGACACCCACAATCTAAAGGAGAAAAGGTTTAATTTAGGTCATGGTTTTGGAGGATTCAGTCCATGGTTGGCTGACTCCAAGGAAGGAACTTCATGGCAGAAAGATGTGGTGGAGCGAAACACTTCATTCGTGAAGGCCAGAAAGCAGAGCACAGAAACAGTGCCATAGTGGAAGGGGCCAGGGACCAGTTATAGGCCCCATGACCCTCCATGAGCCACCCAGACACACACAGGAGCATGCTCTACTAATTTGCTATGCTGACATATCAGAAAGCTGACACATCAGGATTAATGGTCACTTGTGTATGTGATAGCAAATTATGTTTACTGTGTTGATCTTACTTCTTTCCCAGCCTTGTCTATCTTACATTGTGAAAGCTGTATGTGACCTTGAACAGCTGGTGACTGTTATTGATAGTTTTCATGATTCAATTATGTGATGCTTGTGTGCAAGGCAACTCTTTGGCACTCAGTGTTCCCCAGACAAGCCACCAAGGATAAATAACATTCCACTGTATGGACAGTGATTTATTTCCCCAGGCTCCTGTTTGTGCCCAAGTAGGCATGTTGTATTGATGTGGCCCAAGACTGAAGTCAGAGTAAAATGAGTAAGACACTCAGGAAGTAGGGTTTGAGGAGGATTTTGTTTTCATTATCTTACAGATGTAAGATCTTACCTGTGTAAACCCAAAAGTGAGGACTTCCTTAAATCCCATACCTCACTCCCTTCACCTGTTGCCCAGCACAGATAGGCTTTTACAAACAGGCACAATGTATTAAAAAAAAATCTTATTTGTTCCTTGTTTTTAACACATATTGTTGGGGGAAATTCCCAGTTGTTAACACGCTGGGTCAGAGAGAATATGCATTTTCCAATGCGCAGAATGGAAACCATTTACATTACAGCCAACTCTAGGAGACAGTACTTTTCCCTACCCTCAACAACACACTAGGAAATAGCTGACTATTTAAGAAGTTGAGCCTGAAATTGTAATCTTGAATCTCAATATTAGAAACCCATGGAGCTAACTGGAGACCCTCCACCCACCCACGCACCCATCCAAACAGTATTCATTTTGCATGTGCCATTGGTACAAACAGGAGGAGATGGTGCCATTCATTCATTGCTGAGAATACAGTACTAACTCCAGAGTAAGGCTTAGTTAACTCAGATGGCACCTGTCTTTAGGGTTGACAGACCTGATAAATAAAAACTCAGGAACACAAATACTGCATAAAATATTTCTATACTAAAACACGATCCATTCTTCAAATTTAACTAGGCACCTCTGGTTGATTTGGTAATTTTACCTGGGTTAAAATCTAGCTATCCCACTTGTGAAATCTGACTTTGAATGAGTCTCTCAGGCTGTGCCTCATTTGAAGCATTAACTCTTTCCCTCCGAGGTTTTTGTAGACTCCAATGAGATAGCTGATGTGGACCTCACAGCTCGGTGCCTAGTGCACAGTTAGCACTCCAGAAACCTCAGCTACGCTCAAGACTCTGGTTTCCCTACTCTTTCTGCTCTACTTCCCAAAAGACACCCTGGTTTCTTACTTTTCCGCTCTTATCTGCTCTTCCCTTTGTCCACGAAAGCTCCCACCTTTTGTTCTTTCCCCACTCCATTAGGCCTGGTTCCTTCAAAGTTTTTGATATCTGGAAACATGTGGCAGCTTCTGGAAAAGTGTATATCCTGGGCTCAATTATCTCCCCTGAGCTCCAGGGGACCTGGGACCCCATCACATAACTCCATTACTATGGATTGGCATCTCATCATCTATTTCTATGTCTGAGTCTCTCTCTGCATATTGAGTTCCTTGAAAGCCAAAGTAGTATCTTACTGATGTTGGTGTGGCAATACATAATGGGGCATCAGGTAATTGTTGAATAAATGCCTAACTGAATTCAAGTCATTTCAGGTTTTCCAGCCCTAGGATAATGTGGGCTATTTAGATTTCTGCCTCTGGGGCCAGAGATATAGCTGGGACGCAGTGGCACAAGTGTGTGCCTGGCAAGTGCAAGGTCCTGATTTTGATTCCTGGTGCAAAAAAAAAAAAAAAAAAAGAGACTTTTTGCCTCTGGTTTTAGAAGATCACTAGCTATCCTTGAAGTTTAATAGTGAAACTTCTATTGGCTTCATTACATTGTATATTTAATATTGTAAATGGCAAGCTGGATGCAGTGACAGGTACTTGGAGTCCCAGCTATCTGAGAAATTGAAACAAGAAGGATCATCTCAGCCTATGAGCTCCAGACCACTGGGCAGCATAGAAAAACCTCATCTCAAATAAAAACAAAACCCTTATATCCCAAATGAGGTGAAGATTTGCAGGCACAGCCACTAGTGCTACAGTTCAGGCGATATGATGGAATCTTGAAGTGAAAAAGAATACTCCTTGCAGTAAGGCTGTTTTAGGCATCAGGTGCCCCAGAGGCTCTAAACAGAAATGAGCTGTGCTTGTTTCATCTGCCACAGAGACCGTTGAGGCCCCGAGGTGAGTCTGCATGTAACTAAGTGCTCTGGAACCTCTTGGTCCCTGGATGCTGCATTGTCAGCTTCGAGCAATATTCACACGCCCTGAGTGCCTGGTCACATTCTGTTCTAAAGTTGAATATTCTCTCATTATGTGTGTACATACCTTACAGCTGCACCAAGGTTAGCTTTACAGAAGACAGATACAGGGAGATGATCACTTTAGGAGCGATAATTTATGGAAAACCCTGGCCAGTTATCACAAATTCAAATAATGACTATTCCATTTACATATTTTTGTCCTCCCACGTTTCCTGCTTCAAACAAGATAAAGCTTACACATATTTAGATGATCTTTTTTTCCCCATTCCTGGTATCATATCCCAGTTCCAATCTTTATTACCTTTTTAGGTAAAAACCATAAATCATCGCTTTGCTATCCCCTCTCCCTGTGTTCTCTTTCCTCTAAAGCATCGTACTGCCCTTGACCAAGTGCATCTTCAGAAAGACATGGTTCTCCTAATCTGACCCTCACATCTTCACTGCCCCCGTCGCCTGCCACTCCCACCATCCAGCATTGTGGATCCTGAAAACCAGTGCACCAGGTGGTTAGGACAGTATTTTCACAAGTGCACACCAGCTCCGGCCTCTGGGTATGGGCCAGCCCTGCTAGTCAGCATGCCTCAGTGGGTGCGTGCCACCTGCAGTGACAGAAACCCAAGTCACCATTGCTTAAACAAAGCAAATGTTTTTTTCTCTCATGCCACAGTTTGGTTGTATTCCAAGCTGGCATGGCAGGTGATGGACCTAACACTCATCTTGCTACTCTTTCTAATCAGATTAGGGGTTTAGAAATTAATTACACAGTGATTTAGGGTGAAGACTCATTTTGGGAAGAGGGGTGTGCAGGAGCAGAAACAGGGAGGCAAGTGATGAAGCTATTGCTGAAGCCCAGACAAGAGATGATGTGAATCTTAGTGAACATCCTGCCAAGGGACAGAGACAAGTGAACGGATTCCCTTGATATTCTGCTCTGGCATAAATGCCCCTAATGTCTCAGAGCCTTCATTGCTTTCCTCCATGCAGTGTGATTTTTCCTTGTGAACCTCAGGACCATAATACTTTTATATAGCAGGGTCAGTAGCCTTCTGATAGTAGTTGGTTCTGGAAGATAACTCGCCTTCCCTAAAAACTGAGCTTTTGCAATGGTAGACCTTGATGAGAGCTCACCTTGATTCCACTGTTATCACAGGATGATCTTAACATTTACATGGAAATTCAGGGGATACAGAAGAGCCAGAACAACCATGAAAGGGAAGAACAAAGTTGAGGGATGCATAGTTCCTAAATTCAAGTTTACCAGAAAGCTTCAGCAATGAAACAGTATGTTACTGGCATAAGGATAGACAGAGATCAGTGGAATAGAAGTGAGAGTCCAGAAATAAACCCTCACATTTAAGACCACTTGATTTTTTTACAAAGGTGCCAAAACAATGCAGTAGGGAAAGGATAGTCTTTTCTGTGATGTCTACATGAAAGTAAGTAGGACTCTTTATCTCATATTGTATATAAAAGTTAATGCAGAATGTTTTAAAGACCAACCAAGAGCTGAAAATTGTAAAACTTTTAGAAGAAAACATAGGCATAAATATTTGGGACCTTGTATTAGGTAATAATTGTTAGATATAACACTAAAAGCACAAGTAACAGAAGAAAAACTGACAGATTGGACTTCAACCAGAAATTTGAAGGCTTTTGTACTTTACAGAACACATTCAAAAAGTGTAAAGATGACTCCCAGAATGGGCAAAAACAACTTGCAAATCCTATATCTGATTTGGTATCCATAATACATAAAGAATTCTTTACTATTCCATAATGAAAAGGCAAGTAAGCCAATTTAAAAATAGGCAAAGGATCTGAGTGGATATTTTCTTAAAAACATCTATAGATTGCCAAAAAGCACGTGGAAAGATGCTCAGCATTATTTGCCATTAGATAAATGCAAATGAAAACCATAATGAGATACTACTTCATACCCACTAGGATAGCTATAATAAAAAAAAAGATAAAAAATAAAGCTACTGATGGAGGATATGAGGGGAGGGACACTTATGTATTGTTAAGAATGTAAAGTGGTGCTTTGGAAGACCATTTGTGAGTTCCTTAAACAAGTAAGCATATAGTTGCAATATGACCCAGACCCTAGCATACATCCTGAATATGTCCCCAAGAGAAACACACCTACACAAAAACATGTAACTTGATGTTCGTAGCACCATTATTCCTAAGAGCTAAAAAGAACAACTAATTAGCTGATTAAAAAATGACCCTCCTTAAATAAAACATTACCCAGCAATAAAGGAATGAACCACTGACATGGATTACAATATAGATGAACTGTGAAAATAGGATGCAAGGGGGAATATCCATCACAAAAGACCACCTATTATCTCTGTAAAACATTCATAATGGAAAGTCTGTAGAAAATAAGATTAGTGGTCACCTAGAATTAGGGTGACAGGAGTTGGGGGCAGCGAAGAATGGTGCTAATGGGTGAGGATGTTAAAAATATTCTGTGGCTGATTTTGGTAATTATCCATAATTGTGAGTCTTCTAAATACCATTGAATGGCACACTTTGAAAGCTGTTATAAAAACAGCTGTATAATTTTTAGGTTCCTTGGGGGAATAATAATAATAATTTCTTTAAAAGCTAAAAAAACACTTCATATTTAGTAAGACTAGGTATAAACTGGATACACAAAAACAAATACTTTCTTCTTTGATGAAAGATTTCATTCAGATCTTCCAGTAAGAATAGTAAGACTTAGTGTTGCTTTCTCAGACTCCCTACATTTGTTGACTGGCTTGCTTTTGCTCTGTGTCTCTGTCTCTGTCTCTGTCTCTGTCTCTGTCTCTGTCTGTGAGTGTGTGTCTGTGTGTGTCTGTGTGTGTCTGTGTGTCTCTGTCTCTGTTTCTGTCTCTCTGTCTGTGTGTATATCAGTCTGTCTGTCTGTGTATTTAAGGATTGAACCCAGGGCCTTGCACTTGGCAGATAAGTGGTCCTTCGCTGAGCTCCACCCCTAGATGCTGGATGTTGACTTTTTAAGTTAACTGCTATAGAACAGTATTCTATTTATGGAAATGCAGTTGTTTAGAAAGAAAGACACAGTTTGTCCTGAACACAATCTTCTTAAATATTTTTTAATTGAATCTACTTAATGTGAATTTTTAGAAGAATTTTTTAGAGTGCCATTCAGTTGAGTTCTTGTCTTCATTTCCTTTCTTTTCTGAGAGTAACAAACTGAACTTATGCATCAGCCTTGGCATTTGTTTTACATGTGTTCCAAATCTGAAATACATTTATACTTGCTCACCTAACAAGAGCTATCTTTAGTACATCTGTGGAGTTTTTTTTTAGACATCTTATTTTTCTGATTATAAAAATAAGTTTTTCTCATGAAACTTGCAACCTTTATAAGACACTGAAATGTTTTTTGTCCTTCAACCTCTGCTCAACAGTTTTGCCATATTCCATTTCTCAATATACTGTTTTGTTGATTTATTTTCAATAAAATTATGTCATAAATACTGGTTCCTACTATTTCCTGTTTTCATTTACTCCCTGTGCATACATGTACACATCTACTGTAGGTCCCCCAAAGATTTCACTGTATAGGTCTGCTGTATACTCACTGTTACTAGATTTGGCTCTATTCCATTCTTAAAATGCATGTTTCTTGTGCTATAGTATGGACACACCACCAGTTCCCTATTAATGAATATTTAAGCCTGTTTGGATTTTATCTTCTCAACCAGTACTGCAATGAGTAGTCATATTTTGTATTCTTGTGTATATTTCTGTAAGATAAAGTCTCATCATAGAATTGGAGAATTGGGTCCCTGGATGTAATGAAATTCTTCACATCTGATTTTATATTTTCTAACTGTCTCTGAAAGGAGTTGTAGTGACAGTCTGAATCATATAGGTGATGCCCTGGCTGTTCCGTTTCCAGCCCATGTGTGGATACCACTAGCTCCATTTCCAGGGACTTCTCACAGCTTGCCCAGGAATTTATGGTCTGGCACCCTCGGTACAAGGGTCTTGATCCATCTCACCAATTTAATCCATCTGTCTACAGGACAGTTGTGGCCTCCAAGCACCACAGCAGTAAGATTGCCTGGTGAACATGCGCTGTTCTTCATGTGCTAGCATGTCAGCCTGTGCATGTGTGTGGTTCTGACCTGCACAGCTCAAGGGGAAGTAGCACTGGAGCCAGCTCCTGAGGAAAAGGAAACACGGGGAGATCTCAGGTACCCCAAGGCTGGCCTCCCTCCTCCTCCTCTGACTTGTCACTATCGAGGGGACGGCTAGGGAGAGAAGGAACAAAGATGAGTACCCCCTACGTATTGAGTACTTGAATATGTGATCTCACTTAACTTACAGCAATTTCCATAAAGGAGGTATCATAGTTTTCATGCTAGGTACTAGAAACTTGAAGCTTACAGGATAGTATGAACGTAGACTACCCCTCATAACAGATTAGGTCCTGTGAACCCAGAGGTCCCCTGCTTCCCCTGAAATAGAAGCCCTGGGAGCACTGCCATGGGGCCTTCAGCCCCTGGGAGCTGGTGATGCGTGGACCTTCAGCCTTCCTGTATCCAGCTGCCGCTCAGTATCCCAACGCAGAAGGGTTAAAGACGCCTTGCTTTGTTTTGTTTTGCTTTTTGGCAATTTCTTTTTTCTTTTATCATGATAAAATACAGAGTTTACTACTAGTTTTAAGTATAGAATCCAGCAGTATTATATTTATTCATATTGCTATACAACCATTGCCCCTGTTTATCTGCATAACTTTATCTTGTAAACCCAAAACTCTGTGCTCATTTAACAATTAAATCTCTATTCTTCACTCATGCAGCCATTGGAAATATGCACTCTCCTTTCTGCCTCTGAGTCTGACTGTGCCATATGTCATATAAGTGAAATCACACAATATTTTTTCTTTTTTGTGACTGTCTTATTTCACTCAGCATAATGTCCAAAGGTTCATTCATGTTGTAACGTGTGTCAAAATTCCTTTTTTAAGGCTGAATAATTGTATGTACACACACACACACACACACACACACACACACAGTATGGTTTGTTTGTGAAAGAGTCAATGGATGATTGAGTTGCTTACACATTTAGCTATTTGTGCAAAATGCTGCTAGAACATGGGTGTGAACAGACCCTATTTTCACTTCTTTCATGCACATTAACCAGTAAGGGAATTGCTGGATTATATGCAGTTTTATTTTTAATTTTGTGAGGAATCACCTTTGCTTTGGTGCAGTGCTAGCACCGTGTTCCATCCCCACCAACAGTGCCCAAGATTTCTAGATGTTCCATGTCCTCACCAACACCTGTTCTTTTCTGTATTTGATAGTTGCCATCTTCATAGTGTGAGGTAGCAGCTCATTGTGGTTTTGATTTGCATTTTTCTAAATTGTGGTGACATAGAGCAACTTTTCATGTGCTTGTTGGTCATGGTATTTCTTTTCTGGAGAAACATCCTTTTAGTCTTTTGCTCACTTTTGAACTGAGGAAGGGGTGGTGGTGGTGGTGGTGGTAACTGAGCTTTGGGAACTCTGACAGTCTCCTGATAACTCTTTTATCAGACATGATTTCTACATATTTTCTTTATTCTGTGGTTGTCTTTTTTCTCTGTTGACAGGATTTCTGATGCCCAAAACTTAAATTCTCATGAGGTCCACTTTTTCTCTTTTGTTTCCTTTGTCAGTACATCAAATTTTACATTGAAAAGGAGCTCTTGACTCTACCACTAGCCTATTTCTCACTGCATTTTCTCCTTGTCAATTAAATGACGTGACCCACCTCCCAGTTGCTCAGATGCGTGAGAACTATTTTTAAGTTCTTCCTTGCTTCCTCTAACCAGTGCAGCAAAGATTTCAGTTATCCTTAACCTCCTCTCTCTCAGATCCTCTCATTAGATTCTAGTTCTTCATTGCCAAGTTACAGAAATATAGTTGATTTTTGTAATTTGACCTGGCATGTAAGCTCACCTCCCTCACTAGGGACTGACAGAAGCCTGTTTGTTTTTTGGAGATTGGAACAGTCTATGGAGAAGGTATGTCTTCTGAGAACAGGCAAGTTTATATCTCCCTCTCCAGTCTGTGTGTGTCTTTTCTCATAGTGTCACACAGACTAGGAGTTCTACTGTGATGCTGAGGAACAGTTCAGAGAACTGTTTCCCAATCATAGGGAGATTATTTCTTATGGTTTTGTTCATAAAGGCTGAGAATATTCTTCTTCCTGTTTTGCCTGGAGAGTGTATTAGGAATGTATTTTAAGGCTTTTTGAGATTCACCAAGATAATAATCTCTGCCTTAATGGGTACTGACGTCATGTTCAGCAAATATTTCATAATTATTACTATTTTCATTGTCTTTTTAAAAAAATGTTTTTAAATGTTTAGCTTTCTATACTTCTCCTCTCAGTCCCATCCAGGCATCCTCCCAGCTAAGACGGTATGTGTTTACATCAAGGTCCCTGTTTGCTCAGTACCCACATCTCAGAAAATACCTCTCATTTATCTTGAATTCGCTCTGCAAACGACCCTCCTCTTCCCTCTGCTAAGCCATTTCTGCATCGCAGGCTTTCACTCTTTCCCCTTCTTCCCGCCTCCCTCCCTCTCCTTCCTTGCGTGCATCCTTTCTGTGAAGGGCAGAACCTGCCTGAGACATAGGAAACTCACAGCCTTGTCCAGGTTTCTATCTTTCCTGTTTATGGTGTCTGTATCAGATTGTGTGGAAGCCGGCACTTGGCTTCTATTCTCATACATTACTACAATACCATGCGTGTTTTTAGAAAAACGTGCTGTGAGCTATTGTAAGATGTTACTGATATTCTGACACCAGAGATTCTGATACACACAAATTAAAGCTTATTAAACAGACTGCAAATATTCTCACTAAAGACTTTACATAATCTAGAATTTACTCTTTTACTGCTAAATTCTTAACTGAAATTTATTTATTTATTTATTTAGGTGCCAGGTATTGAACTCATGACCCCATGTTTGTCAGACAGGTGCTTGTGCTGCTGAGCTAAATCCCCAGCCCCTGAAAATTATTTATATCCCTGGAGAATGCTTCCATTGCTTCAGAAATGATTTATTGATTTTTATGTATACCCAGTAGGTCATTTTTTATAATGATAAAAAGGAAAAATTCATTTTATGTGGTTGAGGGGGCTAGTGAAAGATAGCTAACATTTCTGCAGACTTGTTTATTATATTAGCCATCTGGCCGTCATTGTCTTGATGTGAATCCTTAAATCTGCTCAAGAGGTTTGTGAGTTATCATCCCATTTCACACACAGTGAGACCAAGGTTCCAAGGAACCAAGAACCTTGCCCAAGAGACTAGCACCAAGGATCAAGGATCAGGCTCACTGGCTCCCCATACAGCACTTGTGACAGTATTAAAGCTATGCAAGAGAAGCTCATCTCCAACTGAGGAGATGCAGGGAAGATGATTTCGTGTTTTTCACAAGTTATCGAAGGGTATTTGTGATTTCCCTCAAAATAGCATCCTTACGAGATTTGGAAACAGATATCACATTACTATGTGTAACTTATAGCTCTCTGGTGCGGATTACTCTGAAGACATAATCTCCTTCCCTTGAGTAAACCTTTCTTTTGGAGTATTCATTCTTTTCTGTTTATTCTCATTAACTCCTGCCTGCTTTAACATTCCCTGTGTCTGCTTCAGTTATAATGTGAAGAGCACCAGTAAATATCCGCAGAATCTGGAATGGGAGATATTCTGCAACCTACTGTAATATAAAGTGCTCACCCTATGAATCAGAACAACTGAGGGTTTTCTCCCTGGAGCTAGGACCTTCACTTGTGTCTCAGTTCTGTAATGCTGACAGCTCTCTGCACAAAGCATGTAGTTCTAGGCCCACTGCCACTGCTGGTCTTCCCTCCCTAGTAAGCTGCTGTGTTTGCCTTTAGTTCACACCCTAGAACAGTCTTCCCCTTAGGAAATGCTATGGTAGCTTTGTCTTTCCTAATCATCAGGAAATCCCCAAACCAGTATGAATAGAAAGAAGGAAGGCTAAGGTTGGTTTTGGGCTCTTTTAGAAAACCTAACAAGGAAAATAGTGACATTAGCATTGATTTTTGGAGTGCCTTTCAGGTAATTCACCGTGTTAAAGGTCTAAACTAGCAGACTATTCACATTTGAAGAATTAGTGGTGAAGTCTCCAAGGAGATCCTGTAAATCCACACAGATGCCCACAGTGCAGGTCCAGCTAAAGAAGCCACATTAATTGTGGGACCTGGAAATCTGGATCCCAGCTCCAGCCAGGTCCAGTCGTGAGGCAGAGGCTGACTGGTGAGGCTGAGCAGAACTCCAGTGTCTGGAGTGCAACTGCCTGAGTGACCTCTGAGCCATCTTTCAGCCCTAGGATCCTGAGTAAAAGGCATCACCTTTAAAACATTTTTTTCGTCCTTTCTTCCCTCTTCCCTACTTCTCTCCTTCCCTCTTTTCCAAAAATGATATGTAAGTTTGGGAAAAGGAAGGAGGAAAGAGACATGAAAAGCCTCTCCCTTCTCCATTTCTATTTCTCATAATTAACCAGAGTCAGATTCTTTGAATCTTTGGAGATGTTTTATCCAGAATACGTGAATATCTGTAAGCTTTTTAAAAATTCATATGAGATTTTACTCCTCCATGCCTAACATTTTTAACTTAATACATATTAAAGATCTTCCTGTAGTATCAATATAGCTCTACTTCTTTATTTTTTATCATTAGCATTATATATAAAAACATTTCAATGAGATATTGAAATTCTGGACTCTTACACATCTCACAGTGTGATGATAAATAAATAAATAAATAAATACCTGGCAGAATTGCAAGAAGAAAGATTAATCCACAATCACAGTGGCAATTTAACCAAGTCTCTCAGAAACTAATGCATATCAATAGGCCCAAAGCAAAGAATAATAATATGGGAGATTTAGACCATACCATGGAATTTGGTTGGGAATGTGAGGATCTTGGTGCCCAACAGTTAGGAAAGACACAAGCTCACCTAGGATCCGCAGAGCACTTGGCATGTGCCTGACCGTAAAGGAAATCTTTATAGTAGCAATCTCTTTGCAGATGTAATTTCCAAGTTGATTTTGTCTTTTTCCTCCATTTCTTTCCCGAGTTCTAGAGGTTCCTGTTTCACATGTGCTGTTTTATATCTGTAGGGATTCTGATTTCTTTTAATTATGCCTTAGGATCTTTCTTAGCTGTATTTGCTTCATAAGGACTTTTTGCTTTCTTTTTTTATCTTTACTTTTTATCTGCATATAATGATTGTCTATATTTATGGAGTATACTGTGATGTATTGATTCACATGTACAATGTGTAATGACCAAATCAGAGTAACAAGCACAGCCATCACCTTAAACAATCATCAGTTCTTTGTGTTAGAGACATTGAAAATCTTCCCTTGTTATTTTGAAATACACAATAAATTGTTCTCAACTACAGTCACTCCAGCTTTCTTTTTAATTCATGATGAATGTTGGGTTTAATTTTCATCACTTATACATCATTTTTCAGGTAGATTTTCATCATCACTAGGGAAATGTGCCTGCTTTTTTCCATCATTTTTCTTGTGCTGTCTTTGCCTCTCTGATACCAAGTATGTCCCTCAGGACTAGCATGGTGCAGGAAGTAATATCCTTATCCTGCTTTGCTTTTCTCAGTAACACTTAATGACATCAGAGATGGGGTGAGGGAACATCTGTAATTCAGTTGGTAAATTATCCAACTCCCCAGTTTGGAGGGAAGAATTTGTGTCTAGTTGACTCTCAGCTTATCCCCAGTAACTATCAGTACGTTAAAACTAGTCAGTACCTAATAAAGGAAAGAGGGAGGGAGGACAGACATAAAGAGTCTCTCCCCTCCCCTTTTCTATTTCCCATAATTAACCAGAGTCAGATTTTTTAATCTTTGGAGGTGTTTTATCCATAATGTTTCATACATGAGTAACTTCAAGCCTTTTAAAAATTCCTAAGTGTTAGCTAGGCCACTGTGGGTACCACTCAGGAAGTTATATCACCCTTGGCTTTCTGATTCCTGGCTAACAAGTCTACTGTGCCAATTATGGACTAAACTCTCTACAAACTAAGTCAAAATAAACCTTTCCTTCTTTAATTTGTGAGCATTGGGTATTGTGTCTCAGCAAGAAGAATGTGATTAAGACATTGAGTAAAGTATGGATTTGATCTTGATATAAAATATTAGTGAAACTTAATTTCTTTCATTTCTATGAAAAGTAAAATATAGATGCTACAACTTTTCTGCTATCTGAGTGGTGAATCATGGGCTCCCCTGCAATGTGTGTATCTGGCTTTGAACATCAGATCCACAGATGGCTATTTCTTATCATTTGTATGGCCTTGCAGACTTGTCAGTACCTTACTGGACAAAGTCCCAGAAACCAAATGCTTGATCAGTAGGCATATGCATCTTGCAGAATTTTCAGATAATTCAGACTTGTTCCAAAGGTCCCATCTACGATCACATGAGACTTTAGGAGGGCATCTAGATATAAACTATAACACTCAGCAGGATGGGACAGATGGCCACACAGATACTGAATCCCAAGGTGTCCTGGGGAAAGTGGGAAGGGTTCAGTGCAGAGGGACAGACAGAAGTACCTACTTCACTAGTTGATTTGTTTTTAGCAGGTGATGCTTAGAGTTTGTATGTACCTTGTTGAGTGAATTTCCAGATTATTCTCTATCTTAACTTTGTTAGTAAATACATGAATTGCCTCTAGGCCTCTTAAAATGTGACCTTTGGTCTTCCAGGGACCCCCTGGCGCAAGGAGCAAACTGAGGACCTGCAGCGGGTGCTCAAAGACCTTGACAGAGAGATCCCACTGGTCCTTGTCAGTGGCAACCATGACCTGGGCAACGTCCCCACAGCCGAGACCATCGAGGAGTTCCACCATACGTGGGGAGATGACTACTTCAGCTTCTGGGTTGGGGGTGTCCTGTTCCTGGTGCTCAACTCGCAATTCTGGTACGATGCCTCCCAGTGCCCAGCCCTGAAGCAGGCCCAGGATTGCTGGCTGGACCAGCAGCTGAGCATCGCACGACAACGGAAGTGCCGGCATGCCATCGTCTTCCAGCATATCCCACTGTTCCTGCACAGCATCGATGAGGATGATGACTACTTCAACCTCACCAAGGCTGTGCGCGTGGAGCTGGCCGACAAGCTCTCTGGTGCAGGTAGGTCCCAGAATGGGAGTCTGGAGCAGCTCCTTCACCAGCACCTCTGCAACCTGGCAAAGAGGGAAGCTTTGGATGGAACTGGACTCTACTCCAAGATCTACCATTCACTAGTTGTGTGGCTGTGGACAAGCTCTCTAATCCTTTGTTCCCTTACTGGTAGAGTAACAGTAATAGCTCTCTTATAGAATTGTTGGGAAGAATAAAACAAGCATTTAGGATAGGCTGTAGCCATGCTAGCCTATAAAAGTGTGGCAGTTGCTCCCAGATGAGGATGGAGATTTTCCACATGGGGGCTACAGCTTAGATCTGAATATAGTTGCATGTGCCTTAGGTCATGTCATGAGCCAGAGATGTCTTTTTCTTCATTTCTCTAGGAAAGAGGAACTAGCTCAGGGCCAGCTGAAATTGAAGCACTGAGCTTCCCACCAGCATAAGTCAGGTGTCCCCCAGGAAATCTGGAGCTGTGGCTTTGATAGGCAGGTCCTGGGCCTCCTCGATTTGCCTCCAGTGAGATGGATTAAGTTCCCTACTTGACTCAGGAGAAGGAAAAGTGTGTAGGCTGATCTTATCCTGCTGTAGACTTCTAGCCAGTCATACATATGACAGACTTTGCATACTCACTAAAATGGAGACAACCTGTTTGTGAAGTGAAACTCAAGCTTCCAATGCTGCACTTTCTTGTCTCAGCCCTCACCTCATCTTTCCTTTTGAAAGCCCCGAGTTATAGGGTCTCAGCAAAATTCCAGCTTTGACAACTGGTCCTATTTCCTCCTTTCAGATCTTTCCAAGGCTTTCTAATTAAAAACACTTCAGAAATAAGTTATCTTCTTTTATTTGTTATGTGAAAAAAGGAAGGGGACCTGACCCAGGAGTAAGCATTCGTTTTTTTAAAGTCCTGTTTCCCTTCTTTTCTTCTTTGAGTATTAAATGTGTTTTATATACTTAAAATAGGTACAATAGGCCCTTCTGTGTTTCTGAAATATTTTACAAAAGGCTGCCATAATTGGAGATACTTTTCAACTGTTACATAGAGACAGAGTTAGAAAACTTCTATTAAAGGCCCTTGAAATTTTATTCCATGCTTTAGCTGGTGCAGAAATCTATTCTGATGCCAGGGAAGTAAAGTGGCAAAGTGGAATCAGCTCCACTATAGAGGCTATTTTGCAACAGAGAGGAAAGCTAGGAGAATATCTAACGCCCCTGACACAATTCCTTTCATAGCATATGACGAGCCATGCAGATGCCATGTCCTGGCTGTTCTTCATTTTCCACTCTTGTAGACCAAGCCTTGGGAAGCACATGATCTGGATTTCCCATCTAAAGGCAGAGCACATGTTGCTACTACCACCTTGTGGTATTAGGAAGATGCCCACATATCAAGAGACCCAAAATGGGGCATGATATCACATAGGAGCCAGCAGCCCTGCAGGCTCACAGTATAGGAGTATCTCCACACCCATAGTTATAACTCCAGAGTATCCACAAGTCTTAGTACCAACTTGATGAATCAAAGTAGGACAGAGCCCTCCTTCAGCCCCATCCATGCGATAGCCTCTTCCCATGAATAGAGCTACATGAAAAGCCAAAGTATAATCAGGATTTACTTGGTTTAAAAAGAAAGGCATAGTAGGGATTAGCTTCCTTTCTCCACTTGTAATGGCATAAGGTCCCACATCCTGATGACTGTATGTCCAGTATGGTCCTTCTTGTCTGCCAGGACTCTGCTATTTCATGTCAATTTTAAGTCTACCTCTTTAATTTCTATCCGGCCCATCCTCTTCTTTCAGCCACCACTGTTTCAACTGGATTCTAGTGGCATCTCTGATCTGGGCATGCTGCTCCAGCCTTGCTCATTTCCCTCCTAGCAACCCAAAGGAACCACAAGAAGGGTCCTGACTTCCCCAACCCAGGGCGAGACCCAGTTCTCCATTCTAGAAATTGCTGTTTTGCCCTCCGGCCTCCTCCACATCATGACGCCTAGCCAAGCCCACTCAGCCTTGACTCCATCTGTGTGACATCCCCCTTTACCTCATTCTTTCTCAGCTTTCCTTGATACCATGCTTGTCAGTGGATTTTTAAGTGTTCATGTGTTTAAAGCCCTCCCTAAACTCTCAGCACCTTAAGGGCAGGGAAATTGTTCTGCTCACCTCTGCATTTGGAAGGCCTGGCTCAGGTCTTAGCTCATAGTGAAGCTTCATACATTTTGTGAAATGAATGAAGGAGTAGAAGTATTTGATGCACACTTCTGTACTCAGTGGCTGACATGGTGTACTAGTTGTCAAGCACCCACCCTGTGCCTGGCAGAGCACAGGGCAAATCTAGGTTCCCATGAAGCTGCTAACACAGTCTTTCCACTGTATGTTCCAGACCACCTGCCCCCCACCCATCCAGTCCCATGGCTTCCATGGCATCTAGTCCTAGGGAAAGCCTCCAGAGCATCCCTCTGCCCTGATCTACCTGCCAACCTTCCAGGGTACTCAGCAATCAGTTTCTCCTTCCCCCAATGTCTTCTTCCCTCTTTCCCCGGGTATCACCTTCAGTATGAGATCACTAGGAGTATGAGATCTTAGGATCTTTACCTGTCTGCTTAACTAAGGAAAATAGAGAGCTAGGAGCCTTCCTACAGTCAACTACCATTTTGGATGTCTTGTCAAGCTAAGCCCTTTGCTTAATGACCTTCAGACACAGAATAAACCATGTCCAAAAGACCCAATTCTGGGTCTTTCAGGTCCCGAATGACCTACCAGGTTGGGAGGCACACATAGGCAGGCTCCACGCAGATATTTACATACCCAGTTAAGAACACAGGTCATGGCTGGGCTTACAACACAATTTGGACTCATTTTCAAAGCCAGAAGTTCAAAACATATTTTGTAAAGTTTGTTAGCTTAAAGATCTGGATAACATTGGAGGTGATGATGGCAGATGATATTTAATGTGCCTCCTCCTCCAACATACACACAGCAATATTATTCCCTAGTACTATTTCAGTCTCATTTATCTCTTTGTGCTAAAATGTCAATACTCAAAAATATGTCAAAAGCTCATCAGACGATTAGGGTAGCTTTTAATTATGATAATTTTGTTGTTATAAAATATCCTTTAAAAGAACACATCCCTCCCCATACCACGATGGAGGTAAAGCTCTGATTGTTTCCATCAGGTTTAATGAATAATTCTGAATCATTGTGTGGGATGAATAAATGACTTAATAATGAGCATCAACAATCATCTCCCATTGTTGGATTAATTTTTTTTAAATGGGATGAGGTAAATGAGGAGGAAGGGATGTCACTACACAATGGGCCACCTTGTGTGTAAGAATGTGGTCTGTGATTCAAAACCCAAGAGCTTCCAAGCTCAGGTTTCCCTAGAAACGAATACATCCTGTTTCTACTTTTGAAGCTCAATAAAAAACCACCTTTGTATGATATAAAAACGTCAATAACTGGTACAAATAAACAGATATGAGGGCAGGGCAGATACACAGATGTGGAGCGGCCCCTGTTGTTTTCTGTCTTTTGCTCCGCCTAAGGATAATCATTTTTGTTACATCCAAGGGATGTAGAAATTGGTTTTTCTCTTAATTCATCTTGATTTGTAGTGGGTATTGCAAAGACAAGTGTTAGATAATGAAATCTTGGTTGAGAAGCTGGACATTGTCTCCACCCTCATGGCTGTTTCAGCAGATTAGTATGTGACTCTGTTAACATGAGTTGGAATTTTAAAAACCCAATCTTAAAAAATAGGAGCCTGGCACTTTAACTGGCCATGTTTCCCTCATATCTCAATACCTTGTCTCTTTTCTGTTCTCAAAACAGAGATCAGAATTGTATATTAAAGAGCCCAGAGCAAATTTTGCAATTATAAAAGATTACAATAAATTGATCTTTTCTGCAAAAGTTAATGGGCAATTTCACAGAATTAAGAGTTTCATCTCTAGTATTTATGTTGAAAGAAAAAAAGACAAAAAGAAATCTTAGCCCATGGTTGTAGCTTTAAAAATTCAAAGCTTTAAAAGTATAAAGGTCAGGTTCCCATGGTATACTTCATAGGAAGAGTAAAACTTCAAATTTGACTCTGATGTCTTACTGTGTTGTGTTGAAACTGTTCATATACTGATTCCTCTAGGAAAAAAGAGTCCAGCTGTGTTCATTACTATAAACCCAGCCCCAAGCTGAGACTGTCACTTAGTAGTCCCGATAAGTAAATATTGGTTAAATGAGAATTAAATTGGGCTTGATTTGGATCTACTTACAGCAGAATCACAGGTAACATCCACATAACCTATGGATTGGTATTGACCATCTGACTTCCAGATGGAAACTGCATTGCCTGAAGCAGGCGTCTACATACTTCTTGAAAAGGATCAGTTAGTAAATATTTAGGACTTTTCAGCTTTACAGTCTCTGTAGCATTTACAGCAAAATCCTCTTGGCTCCTGGCATGTGCAGAAAGGTAGACTGTATTTTGAATCTAAGATTTTTTTTTAGGGCAGAAAGGAATGCATATATAATTTTATGCAAAGGGGCTACTAGTTTAAAAGGGCAGGAACCACTAAACTAGATGAAAAATTCTTATGGCAGTTAATGATAGAATCCTTCTTTAAACAGATTCTCTCCATTTAATGTGTTAGTAAAAACCTTTGAATGCATAATTTCATAGATTTTTCTAAATCTAGCAAATGTGTCCACAAGACAACAGTAATCATCCTACAGTGCCTTCTGTTTAAAATACAGTTTTTAACCATGTGTTAGAAGGATCACCATACATTCAAGGCCATCCTGGGCTACATAGTAAGTTCAAGGCCAGCCTAAACTACACAAGGAGACCCTGTCTCAAAAAAAAATTCAATCAGTCAATCAGTCATTCAAATGTAACTTTTTAAAAAGAATCTTGATTTTTTGGTACCAGGGATTGAATTTACATCCTTGTATTTACCAGGCAAGTACTGAGCTAAATCCTCCACTGATGGTTATTTTTTAAACTAGCTTCTAATGAGAACTTAGTCTTTGTTTAAGTATCCATTGAATCCAGAATTTCTGGCAGTGTATCAAGTTGAAGAGTTTTGTGCTGTTTATTTTCTAGGATTTGATCAGGAATTAATTTTCCAGGTTTCATGTTTTATGTCTCGATCCATTCACCATAAAACATCACACTTGAGTCATTTGTTGCCTTTGTTTCATACACTTAAAACTTAGATAGCAGGCCCACTGTCGAAGCTACATCTGGTGTGAAGTAATGGATTATATTTCTCACTTTGGAGGTATCCTTAACAGTTGGGCTAATTAAAGTTAAAATCAAGTCCTGATGGTAAATATTTATAAATTGAGAATCTGGCATGTGTGAATGTGTGCTGCTGATTCCCCAAGTTAAGTCAACATTTCTTCATTCAGCAAGTAGCACAAGCTCCATGATATAAACTGAGGCCACAGGAAGGACAAAGCAGGTAAAAAGCTCCTTCTCTGGGGTTGTAGAACACTCCGCAAGCAAAAATTTTAAATCTCAATGCAACATTTTTTTTTGGAAATGGGTCTCGCTGTGTAGTGCAGGCTAGCTTTGAACTCATTATGTAGCCCAAGCTGACCTTGAACTCACAGTGATCCTCCTACCTTAGCCTCCCAAGTGTTAGGATTACAGGGGTGTGCCAGAATACCCAGCTGCAGCATTTCCAAAAGCAACCTCTGGGACCTGGCAAACAGCATTGTCTCATTTATAAAGTCAAAATGTTACATCTTTAAATTTTAGGTCTAGTTTGAAAAATAGCAATTAGTATTATCTTGAAATTAGCAATGACAATCCCAGTATTTCTAGTGTCTTATTCTATTTTTGCAGTGTAAGTGAGTACTATCCGCTAAGTGATTCAAAAGGAATGAAGATTTATTTAGCTCTCAGGGTTTTTGTTTTTGGTACTGGGAATCTAACTCATGACTTCATGCTTACCAGGCAAAGGCTTAAGCCCCTGAGCTAAATTCCTAGCCCCTGGCTCCCAATTCTGAAGGCTGAGAAGTTCAAGATCAGGCAGCAGCAGTCTCTGTCTGATGAGGTCTTTGCTAGTGAGGATTTTCTTAGGTCTTAAGGTCTCAAGGTGGCATGAGATATCATACAGTGAAACAGATGTCCTAGGTCAGGCTTCTCCAATTTATAAAGCTATGGTTCCACTGGAATCAGGGTCCCACCCTTAAGGCCTCATTTAACCTTAATTACCTCCTAATATCTCTTAATAGGTCTCAGTGCCATAGCTGAATTAAGGTCCTACTTCCAAATAATATCACTGGACTGTTTCAACCCTTTTAATGCCTCACCATGGGGATGAAACTTGGACTTAGAGTTTTGGTAGGGACAAGGAGCCCCTAGCACCTGTCTTTGCATAGCACTCTCACTTCCTCTGTATGTTAGGTTATTGGTTCACTGAACTTGCCTTCATCTAAAGATATTCCTCCCCATTTCCAGCTGTGCAAGTACAAATTGAGAATATCCCTGTTAAAAATAAGCTTAAAATGGCCTTTAAAAAAATCTATGTGTAGTAATTATTGATCTTGAAGTTGGAAGAGTAGCATGCTCATTTAACATCCTAGAGAAGACCAGACAGAAGGAGATGGATCCTCTTGACCCAGGAAGAAACTAAAGGGGAGCGAGGGAGAAGAAAGAAAAACATGGACAGAAGCTACCAGATGCACTCTCACAGGAGCCAGTCCTGTTGTGTAGGAAACGTCGCTGAAATCCGAGGATGTGCTGTTGCGGTGAAGTTGGGGGTTGGCGAGCCTAAGGGCCTTGGCGGGAGGACGAGGTCATGGAGGGGAGCAGCCTAGCAAAGAACAGCACTGGCTCGGAGATCTGCATTAGCTCACAGTGAGTGCAGGAAGATCAGTCCTCCCACTGGAGTGGGCAGTTGGCTGGGCAACATTTTAGAGTCAGGCACGACAAGCCCAGAACCAGAACTACAGCAGCTTCAGTCAGCCACTCCTAGCGTTGAGGAGATTGGTGAGAATTGCTTGGACTGAGTCCCGCCCCTGTGCACAATCCAAAGCTAAGGAGGAGGTCTTCCTGAAGCTATCCCTAACCGGTCCCATCCACGTGGCACACACTACTATGGTGAAGACTCCCAGTGGTTGACAGCTCAGAAGGGAGGAGCCAGCCTGGCCGATCCTTGCTTATACTTCAGTGGTCATCAGCAGACTGGGGAAGGCAACAATCCCTAGCCACCATGCTTCAGAGTAATCATAGCCAATATAGGAAGTTGCAGGAGCCCTATTATCCACTTGTTGGAAGAAACCAGAAACATGACAAGAGGAAAAAACAAAAGAAAGTCTCCAGGCTCCAACCCAAATAGTACTGGCCCAGGAGAGGTAAAAAGAAGAGATTGGGGTGTCTCTTCCATGGTGTCTAAAAAAGCAGCATCTGACATAAAGAATTATCTTTGTGACATTATAAAAGAATTCAAAACAGAAATATTAATACAATTAAAGGAAGATACAAGATAAATAATAAAAGAAATACTAAGTACCTCTCAAGACACAGATGGAAGAATGGAAGAACATAGAAAAAGGAGAGAAACCTTCAATGAAGAATATTTTTAAAATCTAGAATAAATGAAACATTCAAAGATATTACCAAGAAATTAAAAACTCCATTGAAAGCTGGTAAAACTTCTTAAAAGAAACTAAAGATAGACTATCAAACCTTGAAGACAGGTTTGCAATGTGTGATTGCGAAAAGGAAAGATCTCTTAAAAATAGCAAGGAACCAAGAAGGAACAATACACAGGCTAGAATATGACAAGAGGAACTATAACTTAAGAATAAAAAATGTAAGTGAAGAAGTAGGAGTAAGCACAAATGAAATACAAAGGCTATTTACAAAAATAATTAAAGAAAACTTCCCAGGCATAGGAAAAAGAAATGACATTCAGATATATGAGGCATACAGAACTCTAGCCAGCTATAACCAAAATAAATCTACACCCAGACCTACAGTAATCAAGATCCCTGAAATTCAACACAAGAACAGAATATTAAAAGCTGTCAGAGAAAAGAAACAGATCACCTATAAAGGAAAACCCATCAAAATCACAGCAGACTTCTCGACACAAACCATCAAATCAAGAAGAGCTTGGAGCAAAGTATTCCAAACCCTGAAAAACTAACCTCCAACTCAGACTGATGTACCCTGAAAAAATATCTCTCAAAATTAATGGACAAACAAGATGCTTCCATGACAAAGAGGAACTGGAGAACTTCATGACCACCAACCCAACCCTACAAAAAAACACTAAAGGACATTCTAGAGAGAAAGAGAAAAAAAGACCATGGTTTCAAGAACAGTGACAGAGGGGGCTCACTAAATGCGGCAGACAGTGGAATTAAGGGGAAAAGTAGACAACCAAGAGCAGAAAGTATCATAGGTCTGGGCTCTGTCTGCCTTCTGTACCAGTGACAGCAGAGACATTCCTGAAGTAGACATTATTTATCCTTTTTTTTTGTTCCTTGATTGTTCATATTTTAATTTTAGTGTGATCATTATTTCAAGTTATGTTGTATTTATTCTGTTGTTCTTTTTTTTTATTGTTTCTTTTCTCTTTACTGCCTGTCTTCACCAGTTTTTCAGTTTTTCTAGGCTTCCTTTGTCCTCTGGCCTTGCTTCTAATGTCTTTCTTGTCTTCTATTTTGGTTTCCCCCCCCCCTTCCTTTTAAATTTTCTGAGTATAAAATCAACATATTCATTGTATACAATTTTCTGGTTTTAGATTTTCTTATATAACCACACATACAGTTCCTGTGGTTAAATATGGCATATTAATGACATGTTATTTTCTGTGCTATGTTTGATGCTATTGTTACTGCTGATTGTACTGCTTTAGCCAACATGATGGTAATTGTAATCAGTTGTTCTTCCTGGCGTATCAAGACTGAGATTGCCTGAGGATCATAAACTATACTATAGGCCAGTGCTAAAGAAGCATGGACTAGACTAAATAGGCAGCAACTTTTCATCTCTAATAAATTTAAGAGGTAGACTCAAAACCCAAAGCCAGCTACACTTGTAAGACATCACTGAGAAGCAGTCATTTCCTGTGGTTTCTAAATACTAGTAGTAATGCTGTCTGCCACCAGCAATTTATAAACATCAATCCAGGAATTAAACTTTAAAAAAATAGAAAATGAAAAAACACTTAAGCAGAATGCAACCCCAGACTTACAGCTCACCAAAGCCAAGTCCAGGGAGCAATGCTGTGGAATCATGTCTGTCACTGGTACAGTAGGCAGACAGAGCCCAAATACATGTTGATTAGTCCCAGCAAACCAGCTGCGGATTCGGGGGGGGGCACCTATTAGAAAATTCCAGCAAGCTTGCATCTTTAGTTCTGCTGAGTTTGAGCTGGTTTCTGGCTTTGAGACTAGAACCTGATTTGTTCAGCATGGAACACTCTGTGTAGCTACCCACGTGGACTCTGAAGTGGTAACAGCCAAAGTAACAAAGCAGATAAATGAGGCTCTAGGAAAAAAATCAAATCAGAATTAATTTCTCCGATGACTACACAGATAACCATAAGGAAAAAATAGTAACTCTAAAAATGATACAGATTAACAAAAATAGAGAAACTTAGGAATTTTATGGAAACCAGAAATACCCAACATAGGAAAGAAATGGAATTCATGAAACAGATTCAAACAGATATGCAGGTGATTAAAATTTCCATTGAAGTATATAAGCAGCACAATGATCCAATGTGAGGACAGAATATCAGATATAGAAGACAGAATTGTAATTAACAATCATGAAAAGAAAAAATTCTTAAAAATAACAAAGGGCCATGAAAAATCAATCCTTTTTATTGGTTACTGGGGATCGAACTCACAACTGCCTGCTTGCAAGGCAGGCGCTTATGCCGCTGAGCTAAATCCCCAGCCCCGAAAAATCAATCCAAAAGCTGCTAAATGATGCAACGAAGAATAACATATGATTGGTCAGATAATAAAAAAAGCAAGAGATAACACAAATAACATTTTTAAAATGTATTTTAAAATGCTGTAGTAGCAGAAAACTTCCCAAGCATGGAAAAAGAATTTGACCTACAGATAAGTAAGGTATTCATAACTCCATTAGCCATGTTCAAAAATCTACACCAAAGCATATAATACTCAAGATTCCAGAAGTTCAGCACAAGAACAAAATGTTAAAAGCTGTTAGAGAAAAGAATCATACTACTTATAAAAGAAAGCCTATCAGAATCACAGCAGACTTCTCAACACAAACCAAGTCAAGAAGAGCTTGAAACCTTAGAAGAAAACAACCTCCAACATAGAATGATATACCCACAAGCTATCTTTCAAAATTGAAGGTGAAATAAGATACTTCCATGGCAAATAAATTAAACCAGCACTCCAGAACGTTCTGAAGGACATTCTAAAAAGAGCTACAAGTCCATGAACCCCAGTGGAATGAATGAATCAGCCAAGGCAAGTAATTAAACATGGTGGGGTGGGGGGCAACAACAGGAAAATAACATGACAGGAAATTAATGTTATTTATTTATTTATTGTCTTTTTGAGACAGGGTCTCACTATACAGTTCAGGCTGGCCTTGAGCTCACTTTGTAGCTCAAGCTGGTCTCAAACTCAATGATCCTCTGCCTCAGCCCTCAGACATGCCTGAGATTACAGGCATGCACCACCATGCCTGGCAGTACATGTCATTTATAATCATCAGTATTAACAGTCTCAATTCACCAATCAAAAGAAACAGTAGAATGAATCAAGAAGCAATATCCAACAATGCACTGCATATAAGAAATATTTAATTCAAAAAGAAATTCATAGACTAAACATCAAAAGATAAAAACTATACTCCATGTGACAAGAACCTAGGAAAAAGCAAAGATACCTATTCTGTTACCAGATAGAATGGATTTCAAACCAAGACTGATTAAGAGAGACTAGAAGGTTACTATACCCTTGTAAAAGGAACAATCCAAGAGGAAAGATGAATATCGTAACTATATATGCACCAAATACTAGGGTATCCATCTGTATTAAATGTTAATGGACATGAAAAGTCAAACAAGCACTAAAACATTTGTAATGGGAGACCTCAATACCGCACTGCCACAAATAGATCAACTGGACACACACACACACACAAAAAAAAAAAATCAATGAAGAAATATCAGAACTAAACCAAACTTTTGAACAAATGGACTTAGTAGATCTATCTCTACAGTGTTCCATCCTGCAACCTTAGAGTACATAATGTTCTAGGTTGTGCATGGGTCATTCTCCACAATAGGTGACATACTGGCTCACAAAACATGCTTAAGTAAATGGAAAGGAATTGACATTGTCCTATGCATATTATCAAATCATAATGAAATGAAATTGGAACTTAGTGGCAAAATAATCACAAAAACAACATAAACACAGCATGAAAATTAAGTTATAACCCCCTGAATAACCAATGGATCACAGATTAAATTTAAGAAGAAAAAAGAAATTTAAGAAGAAATTAGACCATTTCTGCATTTAAATGATAATGCCAATACAACAAACAAGAACTTATGCGATGGTGAATTGTCACATCACAGAAATGGAGCTAGTTCAAGTAAACAGTGTTGAACTTCAAGCTTCTAGAAAAAGAACAAGTCAAGCCTAAAGCTCATATAAGGGAGGAAATTATAAAGATCAGAGCAGAAGTTTATACAATGGAGACTAAGAAAACAACAAAGAATCAATATTCAAGCATTGATTCTTTGAAAGAGTAAATAAAATGGGCAAACCATTAGGCAACCTTATCAAAAAAGGAAAAGAGCAGGCGGGGGATTTAGCTCGGTGACCTAAGCACCTGCCTGGCAAGCACGAGCTTGTGAGTTTGATCCCTGGTACCAAAACAAAAGACAAGACTCAAGTTTATGCTATTAGGAATGAAAAGGGTAAAATCAAAACAGATCCTTCAGAAAGACAGATCGTCAACACCTACTTTGAGTACTCTAATAAGAAGAAAAACACAGAAGAAATGGACAGTTTCCTAGATACATATGAATTACCACAGCTACATCAAAAAGATATAAAAAATTCTAAATAAGCCAGTATCACTCAGTGACATTGAAGATGTAATTAAAAACCAACAAAGAAAAGCCCAGCCCCTGATGGATTCACTGCTAAATTCTACAAGAAACTTAGGAGAAGACCTAATGCTGCTACTTCTCAAACTTCAAAGAAATTGAAAGGGAAGTAATACTCCCAAATTCATACCTACAAGCAAGCATTAGCCTAATTGCAAAATCAGAGAAGAATCCACTAATAAAGCAAACAAACAGAACATTACAGGCCAGTCTTCCTATTGCACATAGATGCAGAAATCCTCAATAAAATACTGGCAAACAGAATGCAGCAAATCACTGAAAAGATTTTATACCATAACCATGTAGGGTTCATCGTAGGGATGCAGGAATGGCTCAGTATATGCAAATCAATAAATGTAATGCACTATATTAACAGACTAAGGACAAAAACTTTATGATCACCTCAGTAGAAGCAAAAATAAAGTGTTTGAGACCCATTCGTGATAAAAACCCTACAGAAAATTGGAATAGTCTTTATCTCAATCTGATAAAAGCCATCTGTGACAAACCAACAGTCATCATCATGTATGTGCACAAGCACTGAAAGCTTTCACTCTAAAATCAGGAACAAGACAAAGATGTCCACTGTCACTACTCCTATTTAATACAGTTCTGAAAACATTAGCCAGAGCAATTAGACAAGAGAAAAAAGTAAAAGACAAAAGAATACAGAAGGAAAAAGTTAAATTATCATTATTCACGGATGACATGATACTCTACTTAGAAGCCCCCAAAAGGTCCACCAAAGTCTTCTAGATTTAATAACCAATTTCTGTGGAGTAGCTGGATATAAAGTCAGCACTCGTATCAATAACCTTCCGGTATATGAATAACAAACTCACTGAGCAAGAAATTAGGGAAATGACACCTTTCACAGTAGCATCCCCAAAAATGAAATACCTAGGAAGCAATCTAATGAAGAAAGTAAAAGACCTCTACATTGAAAACTGTAGTACTCTGAAAAAGAATACTGAAGAATTCAGAAATATCCCTTATTTTTGGACAGGAAGAACCAACATAATGAAAATGGACATACTTCCAAAAATGTTACACAGATCTACTGCAATCCCAATCAAATTACAATAGAGTATCTCACAGATTCAGAAAAAAATACTAAAATTAATTTGGAACCAGAAGATACCTAGAATAGTGTTGTAGTCAGGGTTTGCAAAAGAAACAATGAAATACAGATGTACAACCCATAAATTTTTTTTTTGCCTCAGTTGACTGTTCTGTCTTGTTCTGTGGTATTTTACTACCTTCAAAATAAAAAAGGAATTTAAAATTTTTTTTCTATAATATTCAGAGAGTGAAATGCAAAAGAGTGCAGATCTGTCTACAGACTAGAGACCTAAAGAAGTGAGCTAAGGGGTTGAAAATCCCGTGACAGTGTCCTGTATGAGTCCATCTGAAGACCTAGAACCCATGGCAATGCCCCTACAAGTCCACTGGAAGCCCAGAGCCCACTGAAATGTCTCATGCTGTTTCAAAGATGTGTACTGAGAAGGCCCAAAGGTCAGTGGTGGATACTAGAAAGTCTATGCCAGCGGGTAAGGGATCTATGCCAACAGGCCACTAGAGCCAGAAAGTGATGCTCAAAATAAGGACCAGAGCTCCCTCAAAGTGAACTGCAGCTATACTCAGTTACAGCAAGGACGCAAGCTCTTCCAACAGTGAAAACATAGGAGTTTATATCAGGAAACCAACACAACACACTTCTCCAGGAGAATCAACAGCACCACCTCTTCCTTTCCAGGTCTCCTTTACATGTTGTTGGCAAGAACCCTCAAGTGAGCCATCCATACCAGCACCACACTGATTCAATTCAGCTGCATATTACAAGTTGATAATCTACGACAAATAGCAAAAGCAATTCTGGGCAACAAAGACAAGACAAGGGGCATCACAATTCCTGACTTGAAATTATACTACAATGCCTCTGTGAGAAAAATAGCATGGTAATGACAAAATACAGACCCAAGGATCAGTGGAATGGATTAGAAGATGCAGCAATAACTCTAGACAGACTCAGCCACCTTATCTTTGACAAAGGAGCCCAATATCTTCACTAGAAAAAAGTTATTTCTTTAATAAATGATGCTGGGAAAACTGGCTTTCCACATGCTGAAGATTAAAACTAGATCCATGTCTCTCACCATGTACCAAACTAAAATCAAAATGGATCAAAGATCTAAATATTAAAACAGAAACTAAATCTGCTGGAAGATAGAATAGAAAGAACTCTTGAAGATGTTGGCATAAGCAAACCTTATGAACAAACCCCACTCACAAAAAATATGTCACAAAAAAACTGGGATCTCATTTTATTCAAAAGTTTTTACACAACAAAAGAAACCACCAATAGTGAAGAGACTATTCACAACATAGGAAAAATGTTTGTCAGCTGTTCCCCAGACAGTGGATTTATATATAGAATATATAAAGAATTCAAAAACAGTCCCCCAAAATTTAAAGACCCAATCCAAAATGGCATCTGAAATGAATAGATACTTCCTAGTTGAAGAAGAAATAGCAAATAAATATATGAAAAAATGTTCATATCATTCAAGAGATGCAAACTAAAAAAAAAAAAACTAAGATTCCCTCTTACTCCAGCAAGAGTGGCTATTACCAAGAAATCATCCAAGTACACATGATGACAGGACTGTAGGGGATAAAGGAACCCATTGTTGGTGGAAGCAACCACTGTGGAGGTCAGAGTGAACACTCCTTAAAAAAGGAAAAACTAAAGGTTCCATTGAGCCCTTTTTGGTGTCTTTCAGAAAGAAGTGAAAGCATCATAGCACAGCAGTATATGCACACGCATGCTTAGAGCAGCACAGTTTGTAATAGCAAAATCTTAGAAACGGCCCACATAACCTTGAGACATTTCTAGCTAAATGGATGCACCTTGAGAACATACCCTTAAGTGTAATAAACCACGCAGGCATGTTTAAATACCACATTGTTTCTCTGGTGTAAGAAACTGAAAGTATAAATAAGAACCAAAATAGACATTGGGAAACAGGAAGAAAATGGTCAAATGAGAAGTGAAACGAAGTGGTGGGGTTAAGTAAAAAAGGACAAGAAAACAGAAGGAAAAAATAGAAAAACAGCTTTTGTAAATAAGGAAGGGCAGAGGGGTAGGAGGGAGCGGAGGGGAATGGGAACCAAGGGATTAAGGTACATCATGTCCAGGTACAAATTCCATATGATGAATGCTATCATTTCTAAAATGGACCAGTGAAATAAAATGCAAAAAAATCCACAATGAGCATTATATTAAAATGATAATAATTACCACTTAATAAATACCAAATGACAGGTGCTATTACTCTGATTTTTTATTTTATTTAAAGAAAAAAACAGAAAAAGGGTAGAAATAATACATAATTTCAAAAAAATAAACAGTAAGAAATCACTAGTTGATAAATTACATATTGTCCTCTTAGGAATAGTTGTTCAAGTTACAAAATTAAAGCATACAAAGCGGACATTTAAGCGCGGGACTGCAAACAGTTCTGTTCAACCATCCAACAAAAACTTAGTAATATGGTGATCAGTCGTACACACTTAAACATACATGTAGTTATATCCTTTAGAGCACTTGCTTTTCCTCTCTTTTTTTACAATAGCAATTACACATTTTGGGTTTTATTACCCCTACATTTCTTATTACTTTTTACACTAGAGACACAATGTGATATTTATAAATATAATTCTTGTTTATTTCACTAATGAGGATAGCCTCAAGTTGTCTCCATTTGCCTATGAAGATCTCAAGATTGTCCTTTTTTTATAGCTGTATTACTCTAATTTTTATAGACAAAGAGCACAGCAATCAAGCCTACTGGCTTATCCCACTGGGATTGGTCTGCTGGGGCCTGCATCTTAGTAATGTTACTGTTTGTCTAATGAGTTGTTTTTTTTTTTTCTTTTGTGGTACTCGGGATTGACCCCAGGTCCTTTGCATTGACTACATTACTAGCCCTATTTATTTATTTAGAGACAAAAATCTCACTAAGTTGTCCAAGTGGGATTCAATCTTGAGATCATCCAGTCTCTGCCTCCCAGTGCCAGGATCTGAAGTTTGGCTACCATGTCCTGGGTACAATAACATATTATTGAACAGAATTACCTGGGCTTGAGTGCTGAGAGCAAGAAGTGCTCACCTAAGTGGGCAGGCCCCATGTGCTCTCCTTTCAGGCCCTATGTGCTCCCCATGTGTTCTCCCTTGCTGCCTTCCCCAGCAAGCGAGGCTTAGCACTCGACTGTTCCACACAGGCTTTGCTGAGGAAGAGTCCAGGGAGCTTCTCAGGCTCTGGATTACAGACAATGGAATTCCCCAAAGGCCTCTGCAAGCAGCAGCTCCTTCACAGCAAGTCTCTCTCCTTCTCTGTTCACCTTGAGCATCAAAGTTGTGCCTTTTACAGACAAATGCTGTTTCAGGATCTCTCTCTCTCTCTCTCCCTCTCTCTCTCTCCCTCCCTCTCTCCCTGTCCCTCTCCCCCCCCCCCAATATGGGCACAATAGCTGAGGACTGTGGCTCTCAGAAAAACCTGAGGGATATAATGCCAGAAAATAGTGATTAAAAAATGATAAACTAGTGATTTCTTACTGTTTATTTTTTAATTATGTATTATTTCTACCCTTTTCCTGTTTTGATTTTTTTCTTTAAATAAAAAAAATGATAAAGATCAATTTGAGCACCACCTTGAGGAGGGAAAAAGTATGGTGACTCCTTCATTTCACTTTGTGTTTGGCAAAATGTGTTTTGTGGTACGCTGAGTACCAACAACTCCGACTGAACAGAGCAGCGGTCAAGTGTTGACCTGGTGTCGTTAGCCAGAATTTCTGACAGAGTTTTTTGACAATATTCTGTGCTGTGCTGTGACATTTACAGATTTCTTTGATGTTCCTAAGGGTCTGTCCTAAATTCATTAACGACTGATTATTGGCTTGGGGGGGTGCACGTGCACCTCGACCTGAGCCTTATTCCCCAGTGACTTCCCACTGGCACTTTTAGCTTTATGAAATCCTGCATCGTTAGTGTGGTTTGTGGTTTCATGAGATAAAAGTGCTGTATGTCTGGGTGCACAGGTGGGAAGATTTTGAGTAGGGCCTTGGTTTAAACCCGTCCATTCATTAGCATTTCCTCTTACTAAGGAATGCTTTCTTTTCATATGGCTGAGATCCTCTCATCTGAGCATTTTAGAGGGAAGCTTAAGATTGTGTCATACAAACCATTATCTCATGTTGTTAAAAATGTTCCCTAAACCACTGCTGTGTTGTATAGTGACCTACCAGGCTTCTCTAACTTTTTTGCCATCGTTAGCCATTTAGACCATTCCTACTTGTTCTCTGTAATTAAAAGTAAAAACAAAAAAAGTACTGCCATGAACTGCTTTGTGCGTAAGTAAGCCTAAATCTTAAAGATGCTTGCACATTTTTATGGAATGAATGCCTGAAGTTTTAAGGCCACATAACTAACTGTTGTGTTTTGTTGAAGAGATTCAGTGTTCCGTTTGAAGCTCTTGACCTTGGGTTAAATATTTATTGTCGTATTCATCTTTTTTATTTTTTAGTGCTTATTTTCTGTGTTCTCTCCATTTGAAAACTAGGGCCTACAAGTGAACGAGCACTAGCCTTTCTCTCCCTCAGGGACTCAGGGCCAGGAGGGGAGTCAGGGAAGGAACAGAGGCAGCGAGCGCTAAGGTGCAAGTCATACAGTGAGGCTTCTTGACTCCTTAAAGATCTTTTTTAATATTTACATTTCTCTCCTCTCATCTAAAGAACTGCAAGTTGTTTGCTAGCTACCTTTTGGCAGGAGTGTGCAGTTCCTCCCAAAGTATGTAACACTGCGCCTGCGACCCTGAATGACTGCAGTGCAGTGACATCTTATCGTTTCATGCCTTCTTCTCTTCTTTCACACTGGCTATATTGACCTCATAGCTACATCTTCACGAAACCACGTGGCTGTGTCTTCGCAAATAGGCCCCTCCAATATCTGCTTTCAGGGCAAGTAAAAAAGTATTTAAAATAGATCTTAAATATGTTATATATGGGTGGTGCTGATATGTTACATTATTTTATTATTCATCTCTATCTTTTAAATTAAAAAAAAAATACTAAAAATTCCTGTCATGGTGTGGCAAACTGTCTCTGTAAAGAGCCAGATAATGAAGGATCTTAGGTGTTATGGGCTAAAGACAACACTGAGGCTACCCTGGCCTATTCCTTAAGATCAATCACCACTGATGCTTTATTTAAGGATATTCATACCAAGCCATCACTTCTCTTCCCAAAATGAAGCACAAAGCATATTCCGTGCTTAGTCTCTTCTAGCTACAAGGGAAGGGCTGAATGAGAGAGAGGAGGAGGTTTTCTCTTTGCTTTCAGTTGACCTGTTAGGATAGTTTGATGATGCATACTCTATCTGCAGTGTGTATTAATTGTCTCTCACCTCCTGGTTGTCTCTGCATGGTTGTACAGATGTGGCCTGAGAGGATGGAGCCCCTTGTCCTCTCAATTCCTCCCTGCTTTGATGAAGTTCTTGCTTTTGCAAGTCACTGCTTTTGTATCAGTGCCCTGTCCTGTTAAATTCAGGGAAAGTGATTTCATAGGTGCTAGAAATGCAAAGTGTCAATCAAGGTCATTGACGAAAACTTTCTGGGCCCTCTTGGGTAACATGTAAACCCTATTAGTTTATAAAAGCATTCAAAGACTGATTTACGTAATGTTCAAAAATGGACTATTGGTTGCCCCAAATTACTGGTTTGGTTTTTTTTGTTGGTTTTTTTTAGGGGGGAGTGTTGAGGGGGGTCTTTTGAGACAGGGTCTCACTATGCAGTTCAGTTTAGCCTTGGGCTCACTTCGTAGCCCAACTTGCAGTGATCCGCCTACCTCAGCCTCTCAAATGCTGGGATTACAGGAATGTACCACCACACCCTACTTAAGAGTTATTCTGTAGGATTCCACTGTCCCTTTGGGTTCTAGGAAAAAGAAACTCTTGTTACCTGACTCTAACTAAGACAGTTTATTCTGTCACATAAGCAGAAGGCTGTGGATGGTCTGAGTAACTCACTAGACTTCTGTCCTGCATCCCTGGCATGGCCCTTTGCCAAGACTGGGTGGTCCAGGTGGCTGCCACAGTTCTAAACATCCCATTTAGACTTGACAACCTCCAGCAGCAGAAAGGGGACTTTTTATCATGTTTGTAAAGGGGCTGTGATTTGTATGTCTTAGTGCCACGTTCCTCTGAATCAGCTGCATGCATGACTGTCCCTTTGGGCGGTTCAAGGGTTGTAATGGAATAGTCGTGCATGTGCCGCCAGTGGTTGAAGCCAGCAGAAATGTGTTGAAGGAAATTAGGAGTCCCCCCGCAGTTTGCTCCCCAACCTGTGTATGTAGTCCCGAGTCCCAAGGCCCTTCCTGGACCTTCAGTGGCTATCAAAGGACAGTTACCCCAGCTGCTCTGCCACTGTTTCAAGGGGTGAAGCCTGCTACCTTCAGCGCAGGACTCTTCTCAGAACAGAATCAGCGAAAAAGGAAGCGCATGGCTACTGGCAGGCAATCAGCACTGGCTCCCCTGGCTAGAAAGAAAAATGCCCAACACTTCAGACGTGCCTTTGGGTCTGTCGTAGAGTGGGATAGTGACCCCGCACCAGAGTTCAGTCACATCACCTCTGAAACTCACAGCAGCTCTGGGCGGGAACTGTTGTCAGCCCCTGTTGGAAACTGAGGAAACAGGTGGTCAGGAAGCTGGTCATTTGACATTTAACTAACAGAAACATTTAAAATCATTGCTCATCTCACTATCTCTGACTTTCATCCTCTTGTCAGTAACATCAAGTCTCCTCTTGTTACTAACAAGAGGATGAAAGTCAGAGATAGTGAGATGAGCAATGATTTTAGGATCCCAGCAGTTCTTTTGTAAAATCAAAGAATACTAGGATTCTACTAGCTGGGTGATTATGTTTCCAAAATTGGAAATGCAGCATACTGAAATGGCCTGAGGCTACATGTGTTCACCCACTGTCCACTGTCTCTCTGCCCATCTCTCTAGGCATCTGTTCATTTATCCTGTCACCATCTAGGGAGCCTTGGAGTTCTGCAGCCCTGCCCTGTGTTGTTCTTTCATAGGATTAAAGATTCAGTTGAATAGACTTGGTCTGTGGCCCTGAGGACCTCACAGACAAGTAGGGCACACGAGAGTGGGAACCAGAAATCACAGGACAGAAGTGGAGGAAAGTACAAGGATCAGGAGGAGAGAGAATCTGCTCCAACCTTTGTTACCAACAAAGGAAAGGAATGAGCAGAGCTTGATGGGTAAAGAAGAGTTTGTCAAGGAGATGAAGAAAAAAAGAGACATTTGAGACATAAAGCACAGCAGGGGCAGAGGTGAGTCGCAAAACAGCCCAGCAAATATTCGAGCTGACATTAACTTTTCTTAGTGACTAGTGTAGGCTCATGTGGACATGTGTATGGTTACAGGGGCCAGAAAGATGGCCTCATTCACTCTACCATGATACATTTTTCTTCACTTTCCATCCTAACAGTGTTGGTTTTGTTAGAACACCTGCACAATAGGCTGAAAATACTCCTTCCACCCACCCTCCAAAGTATGGCCTTGTGACCTCATTTAGCAAACAGGGCTTTCAGGAAGACGTTTTGTTGATCCTTTCCTCTTAATTCCTGCTTGGAACTTAGCTACAATGTCTGGAAACCCTGAAGCCATCTTGCAGTCTTGAGGGCAACACAGCAGAAAGATAAAAAGTACCTGGTTCCTTAACGAAAACCTTGAGCAACTGTACCCATTGTGGTTTGCCTGCCTCCTTTCTTTTTATGGGATTGCTAAATCACAGATAAACACCAGTTTGTACCACCTTCTAGGTTAAGCCATTATATCCACTGACAGCTGAGTGTCATCCTGACACATCTGGAGCCAGAGGGGACAGAAGATTGAAGGCACAGGACAAGAGATCAGGGAATCACTAAGACCACACTAAGAATAGAGAGGAAAGGGATGAGCAGGTTCAGACAAAGCCAAGGGAAGAAAGGACTGGTCCAAGAGGAGGGGGCCCATGGTGGCTCTCTTGTCCCTGGGTTGAGTCACTGTTCGTGGTGGTCAGTTAAACCCACAGACGGGGGACCAGGCACTGGGGGGAAAGAAGTGAGTGGTGTTTGCAGTGTCTGCAGGGACCTCCAGAAGAGAGGTCCTCAGAGTTGCAGAATTGAGTCTGGGCTGGAAATGACTCAGTCAGTGGCAAGTGAGCATGGCTGAGGTGACAGTGAGAGGGAAAGGGAGAAGAGAAGGCTATGGACAGAGACCAAAGAAGGGCTCTCAGTCAAGGGTCCCTGGAAGGAAAAGACTACCCAACGAGGCTGAGCTGGAACAGGAGACTGAAGGCTGAAAGTCCCATGTCAGGAAAGCTGACCATTCTGCTAACAGTTGTCCTTTAATGTATCGTTACCTGACAGAAATTTTCTTTCACCTGTTCTTAAAACAGAAATGGACTTAATCTAAGTGCTTGGTTTCTATGACTGGCACTGCCCTGTCAAGACTTCCCTGACTCCAGGCAGAGGCAGCACACCTTCTCTCCCTAGCAGACTTCAACATTCTGCAAACACATTTCCTTCCACAGCTCTCTGCCACCTCTGTCTACCTCCTTCAAGTATTTTTGGATGGATTTCCAATTTGATACATGAACATGCCGTCAGTCAAAACAATCTTTTTAATGAGCCTCTTGTCCTGACAGCTGTGTTTAAGATAGGGCAGGGAAGCGGGTAATGCAAATCTAGAAAATTGTTCATTCTGGATTGAAACCTTAGTATGTGTGCACCCCCACTCTCCATCTCACACGCAAGCCTACCGTCTTTTAAAAAGAAAAAGAAAATTATGAATAGCAAGAAAGATGTAATTTGTGCAATTGGGGGGGAAATGTCTTCTGATCAGATACTTGGAGAAAGATGAGAGGAAAGTGTAATTATTGAGTGCCTGCTAAGTATTTGACATGCAACTTCCTGCTGTATGACCTGGGTATGTTACTGGTTTCTGCTTAATCTTCCCAGTGCCCCTGAAATCATCTATGCTAGTCATCATTCCCAATGAAGCAACTGAGGCTCAGCAATGTGGAGCACATGTGATGCCCACATGGCTTGGCAATGGTGGAGCTGAGCCTCAAGCTCACGTCCCTTGTCATCTGGCTGCCATCCACCCTGCCACTGGTTTTCTGGCAACCAAACATTGATATTAAAAATAATCCTCTTGCATATTCCACACAGATTTTTGAATGTCCAAGTCTTTAGGTAAGAGAAAAATAAAAAGTTGAGTGCAGCCTCCCATGGTAAAAAGGAATAAGGGGCAGCGAGGCAAATGGGCTGTGGGACTATAATTAATCCTGGCATCCAGGGTAGGAGGAGCAGTACAGGGCTGTGATCTTACCCCCTGGGCTGAGGAAGCACAGTGGCAACCTGGTGTCTCTAGGCTCTGGAAAGTAATTATTTCCCAGCACTGTTCTGCACCCCAGAGGGCAAAGAAGACCCCTGACCTCTCTCACATTATAAGTGGGCTGTGAATAATGGCGTACTATAAACAGCCACCCTGTGAGTTGGTGTGGTTGTTCTGACCGAGCCCTACCATCCAATCTCCCGAGAACTTCTGCAGCTGAACCACCTCCCTCCTGGTTGAGCTTCAGAGGCGCCTGATGACTCTGCTCAAGGTGATTTCTCTGCCGTAGGAACTGCAAGTTGTCCCCTTCCCTGCCTCCTTCTAGTTTCCATTGACATGTAACCTTGCTGATTAATATTTAGTGAGGAAAGACAAGTGCAAGTTACAGGGCTGCACTGTAGAAGCAGAAACGGGGAGGAAATCCTTAAAGAGAAAAAACATCTGTTCACAATATCATCTGGCCTTGGGTGAAGGTCATTTCAATAGCTGAGCCTGGGTCATTGCTTGCTTGTTTGTTTTCTTTTTCTGTTTTGTTTTGTTATGTTTTGTGTCATGTTGTGCTCTGTTATTTGAGACAGAATCTGGCTATGTACTTCAGGATGCTCTTGAATTCACTCTGTAGCCCAAACTCAGGCTCAGGAATCTTCCTACCTTTTGAGTTCTGAGATTACAAGAATGCACCACCATGCCCAGCTGTCACTGTCTTACTTTACCAAAGCAGACAGACAGAGACACCCAAGAGGAGGCTGTGATGTTGGACCGCATATCTGAGTAAATGCCTGAGGTGAGCAGGAGAGGCATGTAACATCTGGTCCTGCCAAGTGAAGACTCAGGGGACTCAGCTTCTGAAGCAGATAGCGCCCCCGCCCCAGGTCAGAGCCAGTTGGCTCAGGCACACCCCTACACCCTGAGAGAGTCTCCCCGTGCTAATGAAGAGGCAGAGGGCACCTCCCTGTGACCGTGTCCACAGGGGCTTCAGGCAGGGCACTCACTCCCTGCCTGCCCAGGGGAGCAGCCTTGACCCAAGGTCCTAACATTGGCTCAGAAGCAGCACTCACTCACTCTGCAGGTCCCCAGCCCTTGAGCAGTCCCTGGAGGGCAGAAGGCCCTGAGACCACCTGCACCCCTGGTTACAGTGTTTTTATTACTGAAATATTGAAAGATCGTCTGATGGCCTAGATTTTATATAATAGGAATTCAGTTTTCAGTAATTTAGAGGTGGTCCTGACATACAGCTATATGTTCTAGAAGGAGCAACTAAAAATGTTTTGAGTGGACCAAACAAGTTGCAAATCGTTAAATAGCATGTCCCACTTTTGTGAAATATGGTAGTGTCCCTTCTCTCCTTGTCCCCTTCTTCCCTAACCCTCTGGCAGTACGAGGTTTTGAACCTATGGCCTCTACTGAGCTACAACCTTAGACTCTATCTGTCTATTTCAAGGCAAGGTCTTGCTATATTGCTTCTCTTGAACTTGCAGTTCTCTTGCCTCGGTCTCCTAGAATGCTGGGATTACAGGAGTGTGCCATCACACCCTGCCAGCTGTCTATATAATCTCTATCTAATATATGTGTTAAAGTACTCCTGAAAAGTGTGTACTGAACTAAAATGGAAAGAGGGTCTTCAAGCGATGTCTTTCCTCTCCTTTTTTGTTTGATAGTCTGTTCTTAGATGTTTATTTTTAGCAATCTTGTGTTGCTTTTTGAAAATATTTTTATTTAGTCTTTTAACTTATAGAAATGTTGCAAGAATAAAAATGTACTAAGAAGAATACCTGTATTAACCTTTATCCAGATTTGACAATAACATTTTATCCCAAATGCTTTATTATTTACTTTTGAGTGCTATTGTGTATATTTGTACAGATATAAGTTTTTTTTTCTGGATCTGTTTGAGGGTAAGATGTATGCATCCTGTGTGAGTTTTCTTACCTCCTTTTCTTAACAAAAAGCTAGCCTACCTTCTCATACTTTATTTACTTTAACCATTTTTCTAGGAAATCACTCCATATCAGTTCATAGAGATTGTCCTCATTCCACTTTTACAGCAATAGCATGTGTGTGTGACGTAGTTTATTAATCTGGTCTCAAGATGTGTTTTGGAGGCTCAAAAACAGTAAATACAGTAGTTGAAAAAGCAAGCTAAAGTTCTGTTAGCAGGTCCTTGATGTGTTTCAGGTGGTGGGCTGTAGAGAAGTCGGCAGCTGCAGAGCCCCCTTGGGCTTGTTATTTAACTCCGTTTAGGGGGCAGATGAGGTGTCATGAGGTCCAGCCAACTCTGGGGTGGAATCTGGGGCAGGAGTTGCCAACACAGGGTTGGAGTTGGCACTTGAGAGCAAGACAGGAAGGAAGCCAAGCAAAGGTTGGTCTTTTCATGTCCTGGCTCCAGCCTTATTACCGTCAGCTCCAGAGCACTCAGGTGGTCCCACTCTGAGGCAGGGGAAGACCTGTCACTTCATGGACAACAGTACATTTAAGAATATTGAAGAATTTAACCTCATCGGTGTCATAAAACTTCACACTACCCAACCCATGGCAAGTCTTCAGTAAATGGTAGCTATTATTACTATTATTATTTCTTTTTTGGTAGCAGCTTTATTGAGATATAATTCACACACCATTCTATTCATCTAATGTATACAACTCAGTGACTTTTATTGTATTCACAGAGTTGTACATTCCGCATCGCAATGCCATTCACAGCATTGTAATTATCTCATAAAACCACCCTGTATTCTCTCTATTCCCCCATTTTCCTCCAAAATCCCTTCCCCTCTCCCAGCTCTAGAAATCTCCTAGATGTGCCTGTTCTGGGCATTTTACTTAAGCATACTGTCTGTGGGCTGACCTTTGGGTCATCATGGTGCCTGTCTCACCCTTCAGAGAGAGAGAAGCTCCTGGGAAAGAGGCAGCTACGAGCCTCGGCCAGTCCTCCCAGCAGCTGGAGGGCTGTAGAGCTGCCAGCAGTGTCTCCTCAGTGGATCATGTGAAGGGCTTTCCTAAGGGAGAGACAAAGGGATTATCCCGCACAACACAGAACAGCAGGAAGGAGAGCAGTCAGCCAGAAGTCCTAGGTCGTGACGGCGAGCCTTTAGAGACCCAGTGCCCAAACCACAACCCCAGATCCGTGCATTTCTCAGCAAGTGCCAACACTGCAATTACATCAGTTTTCTAAACTGAGGTTTCCATTTAGAAAAAACAACTCATACTTTAACATCTTTTGTCTTAAAAGAGAAACACAACAGAGCTTTCAATAATACAAACAGCTTTTTATTGAAAAGTAAAAGTTGGCATTTGGTGTGCTTTTGCACAATTAATGTAGTCTTTGCTGTTGTATGCATGCTAATAACTTATCAAGCCTTGACTGGAACTTGGCTTATGTACTAGCAGGGCGCTGCATAACCACTGTGGCACATGTGCCCTAAGACCACTGTCTTAGATAAATAAAGTCTAATTTTATGTCATCCTGGGAGTCTCCCTTTTAATCTTTGCAAGGTTCTTCCTTGTGAGGACATCAAAAAATAAAATCTCAGTGACTGAACTGTTACATATTAGTGGGAATTTTAGCTGGTTAAATTCCTCTGAAGACTAATGTAAATCATCTCAAAAATCTAAAAAATGGGAATATGATGGCAAAATTTTTCCCAACAAGGAAAGGATGACTATTTTCATTCCTCACTCCTACTTATATTTGTATCAAGGTTCCTAACCACTGTAAAAGGCAAGAAAAAGATATAAAGATAATTAGAACTATAGCTATTTGCAAATGTGATTTTTTTTTTTTTTTTTTTTTTTTTTTTGTGGAGAAATCCCAGAAGACTATAAGGCAGTCAGTAGAACTAATAAATTATTTAGCAGGGTCTCAGGATTATAAAGCTAATAGGCAAAAAACAATAATTTTTTATATACTATTGGCAAACAATTGTTAATTAGTAAAAACACTTCAATCTCCAGTAGGACCAAAAAATATAAAATATATAAACTACTGCTAAATTTAAGAAGGCCTAGTAACTGGAAAGATGGACCATGCTACTGCTAAAATACCATTTTCCCCAAAGTGATCTATTGATTTCAACAAATCACAATCACAATTCCTGTAGCTTTATTTTTTATAGAAGATGCTGATTCTAAGCACGTGTAGTTGCCAAAGTTAATGTTTTTCTAAGCTGCTGGGATCAAGTCCAGGCCCTCACACAACTAAACGCTCTGTCACTGAGCCCCACTCCAGCCCTGAAATTCCTCTCTTATGTGGGCAGACACACTGCTCTCATCTGGTTGAAATGGCATTCATAATTTTATAAACTAAATCAAAAACCACTCTTGTTTCTTTCCTTTATCTTTCCAAGCTTCTAGTTTTTGAATCATTGGGAGATCTGTCCTGAACTTTCATGGACCAAGTGTCTATTTTTAGCATCATATTTTCTTCCATTCTTGGGGTTAGCCCTGCTCCTCTTTTTGCAAATAAACTTTTATTGACCACAAGCTTACCTACTTTCCACAGCTGCTATAAAAAAAAAAAAAAAAAAAAAAAAAAAACGCAGAATTGAGCAAGTGAGATGGAGACCACATGACCCACAGAGGCTACTGTACTTTTGCCCTTTCTGGAAGGTGTTTGTTGTCCCCAGGTAAACAAAGTTAGGAGTGAGCCACAGATATCCCATGAGAATGTCTGTCAGATCACACTCAGGCGAACAGGTTTGGGGACAGATGATTTGAATCAGTGAAAGCTGGAAAATGGAAATGCTAAGATGCTTTGGGGTTCTTGGTGAACAGGGAAATGTGTCCCTGATCTTGGAACGTGAAGTCATTTCCTTCCAGATCATCTTAGCTTCTGTAGCCTCCGGCCTCCCCTTCCCTGCGTTCCCTATCTGCCCTCCTCCAACCCAGTTGGCACCAGAAGTAGAATCCAGGTGCTGCCCCCGCTTGGGGACCTTAACCCTCCTCCCCTTTGAGGAGTATCTCCCACTTCTGATATCAGCAGGATTATTGTGCTGGAAGGAAGTATGAGGACCTGGGAGGCAGCCGGTCAGCAGGAGCCTTATTTGTATGTGGCACCTGTTGCTACTTCCAAAGCACATCTCTGCTCCTTTGTTTGCTCCTGATATCCCTGGGCCTGGTGTGCCTGTTTTGCCTCCAGCGGGCAGCATATGGGAATAAGCATACTGACTCTGCATTTTTTTGTCTATAAAACCGGGGTAACCATGTCTGCTTCATAGGGAAGTAGTGTGGAATAATTGAGTTAAAACTACTACCATAACCTCGGTCCTGGTCCATGATCTTCAGCTCTGAGGTCAGACATGTGCAGAGAACTGGGAGAAGTCAGGATGTATGGAGGTCAAAGCCAGCTTCTCCAGGAAGCCTGCAGGGCCTGCATCACCGTCACTGTTGACATCTTACATCTTTAAGATGGTGGGCTGAGTATGTGCATCTGAATCAGCTTGAATCCAGATCCATAGCCTAGCTGTGTGACCCCAGACAAGGCACTTAACCTTTCCTTCATCTGCATAACAGGGATAATCTCTCCCTTGAGAGATCCTCCTAAGTCTTAAGTGAGGCAGTAGATGTGCAAAGTTCAGCTCGCATTTGTTAAATAAGATACAGATGAGTCCCGCTGTCATTTTTTGCATCTTACTATAAATAGCTCTTTCCATTACTACCAGTATATGGACCTTGAGATCTCTGGACTGCTGGAAATGGTTGATGTTGCTGCCACACCATGCTTCACTCACCTCCAGCACCAACAGGAGTTTCGCATGCATTTATTATTTTTAGTTGGTGAGAAACTGCTCGCTTCCTGCTCTGGCCAACCCTTTCTACCTCTCTATCCCCAGCTATTTTGATCCTCCTGCATTTGGGCTCCTGCATTTGGACGAAGAAGCCAGGAAAGTTCTCATGACATTGATTATACAGGAATGTAGAATCCCCCAGCTGGCAATTCAGAAATAGTGAAGAACCCCTTTGAGTAGGGCTTGACTATGATTTCATGTGGGCACCCTGTACCTCCTGCCCTTCTCTGAGAAGCACCGCCGGACCCCCCAACTTGTGGCCATTGCTGGCTGTTGATTATGACCTCTGTCTACAGTGTATGTGGCCACCTGCTGAGGCACCTCCAGATCCCCACAGTTTATTCAGACCTGCTTTCAGTTAGGCCATACCCTGCTTCCCTTTTCCCCTTTTCTCTCTCCCTCCCTTTTCTCCTCCTTTCTCTCCTTTCCTCACTCCCTTTCTCTTTTTTCTGAGTCACATTTTTTTCTTTCTCACAGAAGCAGAATAAACTGAGTATGACTGACGATTTAAGGCCCAATTTTCACTCTTACTGCTGCCAATGAAGATGCATAGCATTTCCATAAATGTATACTCATGGAGGGTAAAAATAAAATCTGTCCCCTTAGAACTTGTTTACACTTTACAGGCCTAAGCCAGTAACACAACAGCATTCAGGACATCAGTTTTTCGTATCAGAAGTGTTTTGGATTTGATCCCGATTTCCTGATTGATTTGAAGCAAGTTTCCAATATTAGAATATTAAATTATACACAGACTATATCCCAATCCTCTGATTGATTTGAAATGAATTTGAATCAAGGCAGCTTTAAAAATAGCTTTTTTGCATCTTCATGACTTGATACCTTGGAGAAATAAATATGAAGCTAATACTGCAGAAGCCATCCCCTGCGAATGCAGTGGCTGTCTGTGCTGGGAATCCTTCTTCCTGCAGTAATTTAAGAAGATGTTTGTCATCTCTTTATAGCAGTTCATAATTCAAAAGCAATCTATCTGTAATATTCAATTAAGGAACCATAGAGGTGTATCAGCCAGATGACCAATGAACAGCTCTAATGGAAATTCTGCCCAAGTCTATAGACTCTGGTAAACATCACTGTCAGGGAAGCCATGAGTCATTAATACATTCCTTCCCTCCATCTGCTCATGAATTGATGCTTTCCTGTCAGAAGCCAACAGAGAGACAAGCTAGGTAGAACTTCTTACCAGTGCACTCAGCCTGTGTGCCTGACAAGAACAGGATTGTGACTCACTGAGCCTGAATGTCCAGGGATCAGATTCCAGGCTGAGTCTCGGCCCCTCCAGCACCAGCTGGCTTTACCTTGACGCTGAGCTGTTAATTCATCCCTGCTGCCATCCAGACCTCTCCGCCACCTGAGAGAAGCAGTGCTGTTCATTTTACAAATGAGGAAAGGCAGAGCACAAAGTGCCAAGGACAGAAACATGCCCAGGTCCCAAAACAGAATGGCACTTGAGTCTTGGAGGCCAAGAACCCAAGTTCAAACCCTGCCTGTTCTGTTTCCCAATTGTTACCTTTGTGTTAGTTGTTACACTTTTCTGGGGCTCCACTGTCTCCTCTGTATAATGGAGATGACATGAATCACTTGGGCTCAGATTCAGTGGGATAAAGGATGGAAAGGACTTAACATCCTGCATGGCGCAGGAAATCATTCTCCCTCTTTTCTCTGCCACATCCGTGCCCCACTGTGCCATCATATTGACCCTTATTTGGGTAAGATGAGAGTGTGTTTGGGTTCAAGACGTCTAAGCTTTCCAGAAGGCTAGAAATAAAAAACTCTTGCCACCAAATATGCGCTACCTATATTAGTCATCTTTCCGGTTGTTGGGACAAAATATGTACCTGGAACCCACAATTTTAATGAAGAGAGGTTTAATTTGCCTCACAGTTTTAGGTCCATGGTTGGCTGGCTCCAAGGCAGAAATAGCATGGCATGTTTTGGGATCTGGGCATGTTTCTGTCCTTGGGACCTTGTGATCTGCCTTTCCTCACTTGTAAAATGATTAGCATGGTAGAATGGCATAGTAGAGAAAAGCTGCTCACTACATGACAAGCAGGAAGCCGAGAGACAGAGAGAATGGAGTCCGAGGGACAAGAGTATCCCCTTCCAGGTTATCTCCAGTGACCCGTCTCTTCTAACAACACCTCGCTTCCAAACAGCACATGAAACTCTGAACTCATTAGTGGATCAATCCACTGATAAATATATCACCCCCACAGTCCCGGCACCTTCTAAAAGCCCCACCTCTGAACATACGAGATTTTGGAGGGACATGGTCTAAACTGTAGCACCAGGCTTCCCCTGGATCCGGTTCCAACCCAAGAAGAGGCGGCATCATTTCCCACTCACCAGCTCATCTCTTATGTTCCACCCAGGAACATCTCAGAGCCTCAGGCACACTACCAGTCAGGAAAATGGAGTCACCCAGTTTTCCTGCTTTCGAAACAAAGCCTCCTGCCTCACTATTGCTTTATGATCTTACCGTGGTCATTTGTTGGTTTCTCATTGTAACATTTGTTGGTTTCTCTCTTACTGAAGGGCAGGAGGTTTTGAACACAACTACTTTGCTCATTGGCAATGTATTTCTAAACACCTCTGGGCATCTTTACTACCCTGAGAATCCTCTTATGGTCATGTTTTCTATGTCTTCAGGCTTCCTAATAAGTGGGGAGCCAAAGACCAACACACAGGGTTATGTGGGTTGTAGATCAGCTTAGCTATACAAGGTCTGCTTTGAAGGTTCCACCAGCCACTTGGCCAGTTTTTTACTATTGCTTCCATTTCTGCAAATGCCAGTGAATGGGGCATGAAATTTATACATAAACTAGTTTTTTATAACTGTCTACTGCTAATGCAAGCTCATTTCAGAATTGTTAGTCTTTCCAAAACAGTGCAGTTTACAACCAAATTTCATGAACATAATACAGCATACAAAAAGTTCTAGTGCTAAGTGTTCAGCCACTCAGAGCTCCTTGAGCTAAGGCAAAGCTCATATGCTCCCTTTTGGGCCTTGGACACTGTGGGCCAGGAGGCTTTGAAACTCAAGAAGTCTGTAGAGGAAGCAGTGGTTTCCACAGCCCTCCAGTCTGGGCCATTGGGCTGTTCAGTTTACCATTTTTGGCAAGGACTCACGGGGCACCAAACCTGTCAACTCTAGGTGCAGCTTTTGAACTGCACAGCTCAGTTCCTGGTGTGTCAGCACTTTTCATCTTTTCTGTGGTCCATCTGACTGCCCCTACTCTGTTCATGTCTCTTTGATGTTTTGTTCATGATCACTACATGAGCTCTTGATTTTGTATTACTCTATGATAATAAAGGGAGAGAGTGAAGCCCCCTTCACTGAATCTTCTACTGGGAATACAAATGTATTCATACACATTGCCTGATGCGTACATTATCTTTATTTTACAGACACAAGAACACACTTTTTTTGCAGCTTGCTATTCATACTTAATATATACATACTTACTATGTACATTCTAAATACATACTTAATATATTTGGCATCTTATAATGCCAGTGCATATAAATCTACCTCTTTTTAATGCATATACAATCATCCTCCCTTATCTGAGGTTACCTATGATCTATTACAGTTCAAAAATATTAAATGGAAAGTTGCAGGAATAAACAAAAGCTTTAACGATGTATGTAGCCAGCTTAGCAGCACAGCACCTGCCTGGCAAGCACACGAGGTCCTGAGTTCAATTCCCAGTACCAAACAACACCCCCCCCCCCGCCAAAAAAAACATTAAATTTTAAATTCTGTCATTCTGAGTAACATGATGAAATTTCATCTACCAACATTCTGGTCCTTCCCATCCTGGTGTGAACTGGGCCACTGTTCATATCCATGGTGTACACTACACACATGTTAATCACTTAATACCCTTCTTGGTTTTTTGGTCGCCTGTCATAGTATCACATACTTTTGTTCAAGTAACAGTGATTTTATTTGGTAATGATTCCAGAGTGCCAGGAGGCACCAAGGCATAAAACCTGAAGGACACATTAATTCCAGTACTATGGGGCAATGCTGCAGGGTTTAGAATAATAGTGTTCGGCACTGTCCATGGTTTCAGCCATCCAGTGGGGGCCTTAGAATGTATCCCCCGTGGATAAGAGAGAACTACTGTGCTGTAACCAGTCTCCCATAAATGAACATTACAAACAGTTCCTCTGTGAATGTGCCCAGACACAGTACACCCTGACATCCCACCCCACATACATACATGCACATATGTGTCTTTGGTCTTCTGTAGGGATGTCTGGGATGACTGTTAACAAAATGCCTTTGCTGGATCAAGATGAATACACAGTAAAGTATGCGGCAGGACTGACAGATTGCCCCTCTTGGAACGAGTTGTATCTGTTGGCATTGTTGACAAAAATGGAAACAGTTGTTTCCCCATCCTTGGCTGTTTTAAGTGGGGAAAACTGGGTCACCCTTCTGTGCATTTCTAGCTACTCACCTCAGCTGCCTGAGTCACACCTTGTCACAGGTAGGTCTCCATTTCCTGCTGGCACGTGTGACTACCATGTCAAAAGCACTGTTTAAAGTCTCCCTATATTCTTCTAACCCAAACAGAATGCCCAGGCAATTTGAACATATTTCCTTCGTTTCTTTTTTCTTTATCTTTTGCTCTTATTTCTTTCTTTTTTCTTCCTTTTTTTTCTCCTTTGTCTCTCTTAACCATCACTCTCAATCTTTGTCTCTATCCTTGTTGTGCAGTTTGAACTTGGTGAAAATTCTTGGAATAAAAAAAAGGTAACTGATTATGGATTTGAATTAATATCAACAATCAATATTGGTTCACTCGTAATAAAAATGTGCGACCAAATATTCATAAAGGGGAATACAGGGTATGAGCAAATGTGAATTGTCTATTTTTCTCTGTAATTTTCCTGTAAATCTAAAACAATTCTAAAATTAAAAGTATTTTTTTAAACATGGATGAATTACGTCTAGTCACCATATCTTCTTGGGTTCCTTCTTGGGTTAGCTGTGACAGTTGCTCAAACTTCCTCATTGGCTTTGACCATCCTGAGGAGCAGTGGTCAGGGGTTTGTAGGATGTCTCTCTCCTGAAATTTAAGTGATGTTTTTCTTATGACTGGGTGGGGTTGAGGGCTTAAGGGAGAAAGACCACAGAGATAAAGTGCCACTTTGTCACAACCATTCCAAGAGTGCATTCATGACTTAGTGCAGGTGATGTATGTCCAGTTTCTCTACCATAAGATTACTCCTTTTTTTTTTTAACCTCTTCTTTGTACTGTTCTCTCTGAAAGGAAGTCACAGTTCACAAACACAGCTAGGCGGTAAGAAGCGAGGCTGTACCTCGTAGAGGATAGAGTGTCTACCTAAACATCATTATAGACTTGTGGGTTTTCTTTATACTTTGGAAATTCAATAATATTGTATTTGTTGCTCAAATGTAAAGCCTGAGTTACTGGGGGTTCTTCCAATGTTCCTTTGATACACCCAGCATTGTGGGTTTGGGTTTTGAAAACTTAATTTCTTTGAAGATACACAAACTCATATTTCCTGTCCCAGTCCTGCCCTCAGCCATTTCTCCAAGGATCCATAGCCCCTGATATTAGATAACAGTGTTATTAGAAGCAAGATTTAGGGCCAGGGATTTAGCTCAGCACCATAAGCACCTCCCTGGCAAACGTGAGGTCGTGAGTTCAATCCCCAGTACAAAAAAAAAAAAAAAAAAAAAAAGAACCAAGATCTGAGTGCTGGGGTGCCCTTGTGGGTATTATGTTCTTGCTTCCAGGTGCTCTTCTCAGACAGAGCAAGAAGGTGGATGTCTGTATACTAGCCCATGTCTATGTGCATCTGTAAATATTCTCGTATATGGCCATCTGTGTTGGTGTTAAGCCAAACATGAATCTATACAGATATTGCCAACTCTAATCCGTTGCCACGTGAATCATTTTAACTACCTCTCCCTTGCACAATTTTTTTTACATTTTTATTGTGCTATAATCCACATGCCATAAAATTCACCCATTTAAAATATAAAATTCAGTAGTTTTACTATATTCACAAGATTATGCAGCCATCACCACTGCCTAATTGCAGTCCATTTTTACCGTTTCACAAATGAACTCCATACTCATTAGCAGTCATTCCCCATTTGCCTAACCTCTAACAGTAGTAATTACTTTCTGTCTATAGATTTGCCTGTAAAATCTGGGCATTTCGTATAAATGGGATAACATTTTGTGGCTTTTGGTGTCTGGCTGCTTTCATTTAACACAGTGGGTCAGGTATCAGTGCTGAATTTTATGACTGGATATTGTTCTGTTGTATGCATTTTATTAATCTGTCATCAGTTGGTGGACATTCAGTTTGTTTCTACTTTTTTTAATAATGCTGCAATAAATATTCATGCACAGAGTTTTGTATAGATATTTTCATTTCTCTCAAGTATGTAAAAACTGATCAAAAATTTGGTGTGTGTATACAAAGAAAAATTCCTTACAGTAAAAGATGTGTTGCCATTAGTCCCTCTCAAAATAGCTCCCTATACACTCTTTAAATACACGTACCATAAGTCTTGCCACTTGCTGAAGCAGTCCAGGAAATTTTCTTTCATGACCTACTTTCTGAGGTGTGATAAATACAGTGTGTGCCACTGCTAAGTACCATCCACTGCAGAGGCAGACTCACGAAACACTAGAGTGTGTCCGCACCCACCTTATTCATGGATCTGGTCCTGTGTGACTTCTGACTCTCCTAAATCAAATGACCATGAGAAGTAAGTATTTTGAATAGATGCAGGAATAATTGCAGCCACAACTGAAGACTCTCACAAAAGAAGACTCCCAGAAATGCTTCAGAAAGCAGCAAAAATGATGTGTTTGAAGCATAAGGGTAGTTTTCTAAAGATTAGTGGCACTGTAATAATTTTCTTTAAACTTAATCTGTAGTTTTTGGTGATATTCCGTATACAGAGCGCAGTCATGAAGTTGCTGGGTGGTGGCACCTAAGTGTTTAACCTTCTGAGGAGCTGCTTTCCTCAGGCTATACATTCATACACCAACCAGCGCTGAAAGAGGGTTCAAATTTCTCCAAAGCCCTGAACGTGTTACTTTCCATCTTTTCCATTATAGATATCCTGGAGAGTGTGAAATGGCATCTCATTGTGCTGCTGATTTGCATTTCTCTAATGACTGATGATTTTGAACATCTTTTCATGTGCTTACTGGCCATTTGTCTATCTTCTTTAGAGAAGTGTCTGATCAGATCCTTTGCCCATTTTTTAATTGGATTGGGTTCCTAGCATGGAGTTGTTAACAGTCTGTTTTTTTGGTTGTCTGAATATTAGACCCTTATCAGACAATTCACAAATATTTTCCCCTATTCTTTGGTTGTCTTTTCATTTTTTATACTGTTTTTTGAAGCACAGAGCTTTTTATTTTTTTATTTTTTTTATTTATGTATGTATTTATTTATTTATTTAGTCTTTTTGAGATAGGGTTTCACTATGCAGTTCAGGCTGGCCTTGAATTCACTTTGTAGCCTAGGCTGATCTTGAACTCACAACCTCCTCTTGCCTCAGCCTCCTAAGTGCTAGAATTACAGGCGTGAGCCACCACGCCTGGCTCGAGCTTTTTAATTTTCATGAAGTCCAATTTATGTAGTGTTAGTTTGTTTACCTATATACATTTTGAAGAAACATTTTATATATATTTTTAAGCAAAGTACTCAGTAATCCAGTACTTTCTTCTTACTTCCAAATATGACAGTAAAGTTTATGAGCTTTCATTTTTCATTGAATTTCCCAGCTTGACATTGTTGAGACTGTTTCACTTTTAAAATAGGAATTAACAAAAGCAACTAGTGGATAATTCAGTTGATTAAAACATTTTATCAGTGTTAGCTCATCATTGTGTTGAACATTTCATCTCTCCCATTGTTGAAATAATATTCTTTACAGTTCTTTTTAGTGAAAATTTTAGAGTGTTAAGTTCTTAGTCTTTGTATTTCTAAACTTGTCTTTATTTTGCCTCAAACTTAAATGACAATTTAGGTATAAACTTTAGGGTCCGAGTTATTTGTCCTCAAGATTTTGAAGGTGTGCTCCGATGCTGTCATACTGGGATGCCTGCTCTCTGTCTTTCTGTCCATCCTTTGTAATATTTTCACCACAGTCTCTTTAAGAGTTTTCCCTTTCCCCGTGATGTACCAGTTTTTACGTCATTGTAGTTTTGTTTCCTACTTAGTGCTTTTTAGCTAAAGACCTCACATCTTCTGTATTTTTGGAAAATTCTCCATTATTTATTCTTCAAATTCTTCTCACTGCTGTTTTCTTCTTCTTTTCTCTCTGCTTAAACATCTGCTGGCACTTCATCATCGAACTGTTTGTTCATGTTGCTTGTATCTGGGTCTCTGTGCTGTCTTCACATTCATTTCCTGGATTCTGCCTATCAGTTTACCAATTTCTTTAATTAGTGTCAGTCTAGAATTTATTCCATTTATTGAGGGTTTTTAAATTTTAAAATTCAATGAGCTTATCTTTTATGAGCACCATTTCTAAAGTATCACTGCCTACTGTTCTCATGCAATACATCCCTGTTTCGTTTCATAACATCTTTTTGTGGACATTAGTCTTTTGCTAAGGACTCTGATATTTTACATACTTGTCAGACAAAATTTTACCTTTCCCATTGCAGAGGCAAAATACCCAACATCTGAGCTTAAAAACGTTTGTTTTGGCTCCTGGTTTCTAGAGAATTCACTCCATAATCAGTTGGCACCAAGGTGGAAATGACATGGGGGAAGAAAGCTGCTCCCCTCATGGCAGCCAAGAAGCAGAGAGTGACATGATAGCCAGGGACAAGAATGCACCCTTATGAGCCATGGCCCCCGTGCCCCACCTCCTGTCGGGCCCTACTTCCTAATGGCACATTTAGCCTTGGACTCACCAATACATTAATCCACTGATGAGTATATAACCCCTTTGTTCCAATCACCTTCCAAAATCCTCACCTCTAACCGTAGGAAACGTTGGCAGGACATATTCTAGATCTAAACAGTAACATGGATTAAATATGTGTTACCGAGGGAAGAATGTATGGGCTGTTAGTATGTGAGTTCTTTATGAGTGATAGAATTTTTTACTGCAGGTCCAGTTTGAGGAATAGTCATTTCCTATTTGTTTTTCTGTCACTCTTTCCCTCTTAACCTACTTCTCCCTGCCTTGTACCTTTGGTTACCTCCACCCACATCCCCGAGTCCAAGGACTAGCCTTCATAATGGTTGGTTAGAGCCCCACAGTAACATTAGAAGATGTGTGTCAGTTCCTAGGTGTGAATGTGTCCATCCTTCTTTCTAGTCTGTCAGATAGTAACAAGCCTCAGCCCAGTGATAAGCCAGAGACATCTTCTACCAGTTCATTAGAGCCAGCTTGTCGATTATATGCATGTGTGTACTGGATATTGAACATGGGCCTCATACATGCTGAGCATATACTCTAACACTGAGCTATTTCCCATCCCCATGATTATTAGATTTTAAGGAATTCTGTGAAGTAGTTGTTAAATATTATAATTACTATATTATAGTTAGTACTTAACAGAAGAGATAACCCTTCCAGGCAACACTTGCAAAGCCCAGCTCTTCTGACCATATCCTACCTCCTAGCAGCAACTCAGCCGTATGTCCTCACAATCCAGTCTCTTTCCAAAAGAGACTGAGCGCAGGAGGCTTTGAGGGACATTTTAATCCATATCATAACAGAGCTGGACACAGAGACTTACAAATGCTAGGCAGCCCTACTCTCTACTACCACACTATGCCCTTAATAAATACTACTTTTTATAAATATACAGCTTCTACCATGTAGATGTTTATACAGACCTCAAAATGTTTTCATTCTCTTCCAAAGTCATTTGCTTCTCTCATCTAGTACCTTCTTGTCTAGTTATGACAAATGTGATAGTGATACAGTATGTATAAGAATGTCTTGGAAAAGAGTCTAGGTATCATATATGTCACCTGCCTTTCTATTACACACAAAATAATATTTGGCATTTAATATAGTATTGTTCCCAGAACAAAGCATGATGACTGCATCCCTAATGTCTTCTCCCTTTCCTGCAGGTATCAAAGCTGTGTTCTCAGGCCACTACCACAGGAATGCTGGGGGTACCTACCAGAACCTGGACATGGTAGTGTCATCCGCCATTGGATGCCAGCTGGGCAAAGACACCCATGGCCTCCGAGTTGTGGTTGTCACCGCTGAGAAAATTGTTCATCGGTATTACAGTTTAGATGAGCTAAGCAAAGATGGAATAGAAGATGATCTAATGGAGCTGATGAAGAAGGAATGACCGCACTTTGTGATCATCTCACTTTTCAATTCCAGTTTTTTATTTTTCCAGAAATAGCAGCAGCACACAACCCTTTGTTGCAATGTAGGCATAGACCAGGCAGTTTTGTAAATTTACATCCTTTTGAGTAAAACCTATGCTAAGGTATATTCACAATGGAACTGCCACACAGAAAGCCTAGAAATAATAATTTTCTAATTATTATGATATTAGACTATCTCTGCGTGAATGTTTGAGGAAATTCTCCTAATCTCTCAAATGAGATTGTTTCTGGCAGCATATGATCAATGTCTACCTATTGACCTCAGGCTCAGGTTGATATCCAAGTGTGATCTTTGATAATTTCTTTGAACAAATGTATCTGATTATATTAAATTGTGGTCATGACTCCCAAAGTATTAGCAAAACAAAGATCATCTCCTTTCCATTTTAGCAAAACACCTTTTTCTCTCTCTCTCTTTCTCTCTCTCTCTCTCTCTCTCCCTCTCTCTGTCTCTCACCAGAGCTATGTACACTTATTTTAACAGAGCCAAGTAGCCACTATTGGCTGCTAAATTATAAACTGTCAGTTACTGCTAATGCTGGGAACAGAATACATGACACAAGTCAGAACTTGAATTTGCCTTCCTGACAGCTACAAAAGTTAGCTTTCCATAAAATGCCCGTGTTTATCAGGCTCAAAACTTCACCTGCTTCAACAAAAAAGTGAGAGTTGATGCAGACTTCTCAACAAAGACAAAGCAGAAATTCTGGTGGGGCCAAAACAGGCTTTCAGTCACACCACCCTGACCCCAAATATGGTTCAATGCGCCAGTACAGCACCCCTAGGCAGAACAGCATCAGTTATTTAAAGCAGCATTGTTTTTATATAATGTGCTTTGCTGCATCTCCTTAACAGCTCCTGGCCCTGCTGTGCCCTTATCTATGTAGTTTGTTCACAAGCTTGCTTGCTGCTTTTGTGAGGACTGAACCCAGGGATGTTGAGCTCCATTCCCAGCCTTTTTATTTGACAAGGTCTCACTAAATTACCCAGGGTGGTTTGGGCTTGCAATTCTCCCACCTCAGCTGGGATAACAGACTGCACCACAATTTCCAGCCAATCCATATAGTGTTTTTCACAAGTTATCCTGGTGAACAACCAGGTAGTCCAAATTCCGGCAGGGAAACTTTGCAGGATTGTACAATAGTATTCACTAAGCCTAAACCAACTTTTAAAAAACTGACTGGTTACAAATGAATTGCAAAGTCCATTAAGTAAAAAAACTTCCTCGTTAAACATGTTTAGTCATCTTAGAAAAGTGACAGGAAATTAAATAGATAATCGAATATGTAAATTCATAAAAAACAAAAGATAAGGAGTTAATTATACTACAAGTTGGTGACATACTACTGTTCATTGTTATGTGCCAAAAAAATTAAAAATGTTCCAAACTAGGATGTCCTTGTGGTACTTTGCAGCAAGTTTATTTTTCTTTACAAGTTCAAATGTAAGAAGTCAGCGAGGCATAACTAAAATGAGCCTCTGGAGACATGAGAGGTGGTCACAGTAGGGCCGAAAACAGAAGCTCTGATTCCACCATGGGGGTCTCTCAGGAGGGAAATGGGAAGCAGTCAGAGAGGACTGAAGAAGGTGCTCTCTTTCTCAGGTGCCCTGAAAAAAAAAAATTGGAGAAGGTTAAGGAAGTAATTAAAAGTAATGGGAATTAAACTAAGTAAATCCTTTTCTGACAAAAACCTAGTAAGTCAAAGACTTCATTTGAAATACCCAAGAATATGCTAAGAAGGAATCATATGAAATTCTTACAATTTTTGAATAACAAAATGAAACCTGTGTTCTACAACATTAATAGATTCAGAATGAAGTTGCAAAAGGTTTCTGAGGACCAGGAAACATGTTAATGTATCACTCAGATAATAGATCACTATTAGTACATAACACGATGAAAAACCTACCAAAAATAAGTACGTTAATACTGTGAAAAACAATAAAAGATGCCATGAGTGCACTCGCTGTGGTTTTGAGTGTTCCGTATACATCAAGTGCTTTGGCTCAGGAAGGTGGGGCACATGGCCAAGGTCACCCAGTTTATCAGTGGCAATGCAAGTGTCAGGATGCAGGCACTCCAAATCTCAAGGCCCTGCTTCTGAACACCATCTTGTCTCTCTTGGAACTGCATTTCAGAGCAGAAAGTTTGGTTCAAGCTCAGCTGCAGCAGCACAGCAGTGTTAAGCATCTTTGATCACCCTGTCTGGGAGAACACACAGTGTTGACTGGAAACCTTGGGATTTCATCCTGGTATTCACTAACCCTTGGAAACACCAGTAAACCGCTCCCTGATTGAACCTGGTCCAGTGTGGTGGAGTCTGGAGAAGGAGCAGGTTGCTCCACACAGAATTTTCACTGGAAATTAAGAAACTGAGCTGAATGGCTCTCAGAACACATCTTCACCACGGTAACCCACTCATCTGTTAGACGGTGCTTCACTCCTTGCTGTGGTTTTGATTTGTTCCCATGATGATGCACAGTCCCCAATTTGGTGACATGGAAAATGCAGTGAGATATTTAAAAGGCAGAGCCTCGTGAGAAGTCCTTAGGTCACTGGATAGGTACCCTTAGAAGGGAATAGTGTAGTATTCCTTGGGGACCCAGTGGCTTTCTGGTTTCCTGTCTTGTGATATGATCACCTCTTCCACACACTGTGGCAATTATGACACCATCTGCCACACGACCCTCACCAGAGAGCCAACATGCTTCTGAGCCCTCAAAACTGAGATAAACGTTTTCATATAAAGTTCCTAACCCCAGGACTTTGCACATGCATCACCACGTGCTTCCTGCGTGACCCACCAGCCCGAAGGAACAACATGATGCTGGCCCACTGCCTTCGGCGACCCTCCTCATCTCCTAGACCAGGTAGCTGATCATTGGAACCTTGATCTACATGGATTAACTGTGCTGGCTTGATGGGAGACTCAGTAACACCTCACCCAAACAAGATCTCAGCAGGCCCCAATCAATATGGTGAGTTTGCCCCTAAAACAGGTCTTCAAAGGGTAAATAGCAGTAGCAAAGCTCCTTCCAGTGAAGACCTTAGAGAGCTTGGCAAAGGTATAGGTGACTCCTTCCTCCACACAGAGAACATCAGGGGGGTTGAGGAGTGTGCCAATAAGGGCTCCCCCAACTTGGAGAAAATTAAAAGGGTCTATGAGACACCCAGTGACACAGTAGGGTCTAGATCTGGTGACCTGTAATGACCTGAAATGTAGCAACAGCAACTAAGGGTGGACTTACATCAATATTCCTAGGCTAGTTAGCCCAGGAAGAATATAGGACTCTCCCAACAGGACCCTCAGAAGAAATTCAGGTGACAGGCTCTCCTCTTCAGTGTGTTATTCAGTAATCAAATACCAACCACACAGTAGGACCCTAAGATACACACTACCGACAGTTATGACTATTGGGATTGGAAAACCAAGTATTAGCCCAAAAGGTGAAAAGGACAAAAATGAAAAAGCACAATGCAATAAAGTACCTAACCTCAAGTATTTCATTATAGTAGACGGAAACAGACTAATGCACACCTTGTTTCACAGCTCCCATCCCAGTGTGTAAGACGTCTACTCCCCTACCCTTCCTGTTAATTGTGTAAAAAAAAGGGGGGGAGGGGGGAGAAGATTCCTTAAAGTGATCTTAAATTGGGTTGCCAAGACACAAAACAGCGAGTTGTGAATGAGGTCGGCTTAATGATCATCCAGTTGCATTTACTTTTTACAAAATGAGTTTATCTTCAATCATGGAAGAATGGGGCCATCAGAACATTTTGTCACATTTTGTAATTTTCAGCATTATGACATTATGAGGTCCCAACAGAATTACAAGGCAAACAATAGTTTTAAACCTGAATAAACGAATAGCTCCTGTGTACTTGTAAGAAGATATGAGATGTAGACAACTGTAAAATCTGTACATTAGGCATATGCACATAATACAATCGTAGCTTGTATTCTCATGTAAAATCTGGAGAAAAGGTAGCAAAAGCATCATTTGTATTTACTTGAACTCTTCATACTTATTCTCCAAGTAGTATCTTAAACGAATGTGTGTGCAGTCACAAAATTAAATAGCTATATTATATTGAACTGGGAGTGGGGGAAGGCTGAGGAATAACTTGTCAAGGCAAGTGCTATTAAAATCTTTCCTAATAAACACCAGCGATTTCTTACTTAGATAACCTTAGCGATTTTGGTTGCCCCTGCAAGAAAAAGTGCTTGACAGGTAGTATTTTTTATGACTTCGTAAAACACTGTCTGATGCCACTGGAGAACTTGCATATGTGTATTTGAAGGTGTGCATATATTTAAGGGAGAGTTCTTTTCGAATAAAAATGACCTGTGGCATTTATCTAGAAAAGATTTTATTGAATAAATTTTCTTTTTCTTCTAGTGGACTTTATTTCCTTTTTTTAAACATTAGTGATAACACATACAAGTTAGATTTTGCTTTTGGGTTTTATCTGTGCAAATGAATTTGGCTGAGTACCTGTGTCACCCTTTATTATTCCATTCTGACAGCTGTTTTTAAAATATAAGCTTTTTCATGCTTGATGTTCTTAAAGCCTTTGAGATGAATCCATGGTTCACTTCACTGCCCCATAAACATCTCTCAAGCCTCAGTACCTTCTCAGGCCATTCCAGAGATGCTGCCTTTGCACTTTTTTATTTTAAAGGGAATCAAACAGAACAGTAAAATGAAACAAAACAAAACAGTGATAGGGCAGTAGGAAACCCACAATCTCTACTGCATCGCATATTGTTAGTCTCTCAATAGTTGCTCAGACTACCAGACTCTGGCTTGCACTATCAATCAGATGACACAACTGTCAGCTTGCTTCCCTACTTCAGTTATGATAATCATCTCAGTGTGTGTCGTGTTGCTTACAGAGGGAGGGAGGGAGGGAGGCAGAGGCAGCTTCACTGCTGGTTCTCCCTGGCTGGCAGGCCTCCGCTGGCACAGGGCAGCCACCCTGGTTTTCTTATTTTTGCTGGATCCCTGAATTATCCCTCTCCATGAGCTTCAAGTCCTAGTTCAGATCCTTCCTGTGTCTGTGGGTCCCAACTCCCTCCTCCTCCTCTTCCTCATGTTGTTATTTTCCAGGGTCCGGACACCAAATCTTAGAGAAGTTCTTTCTCTGATGCTCACCACTCCACTATTTTCTTGGAAGTCCTTATCAGATGGTTTTTTGATAATAGCCATTCTCTCTGGTGTGAGATAGAATCTTAATGTTGTTTTAATTTACATTTCTGACCAATGAATGACCAATAATGCTGATCATGTTTTCATATATTTGTTTGTTTGTTGTATTTCTTCATCTGAGAAGTATGGTTCATCTCAGGTGCCTATCTTTGGGTTGGGTCTTTGAATTTGAGGGACCTGATTGTTTTCAATTATTTATATGCTCTAGATATAAATCCTTTGTCTGAGGGACAGTTTCTAAAATTTTTTCCCAAGTCATGGGCTTTCTTTTCACTCTGTTGGTGATTTCTTTTGATATGCAAAACCTTTTTAATGAGATGAGGTTCCCATTTTTAATTCTTTGAAGTATTTCCCAGGCATTTTGTATTTTGTTCATGAACTCTCTGTGTCTTCAAGATATCTACCTTCTTTGTTTTCCAATAGATTTAGTGTTTCTGTTTTAATATTTAGATCTTTAATCCATTTTTACTGTCATTTAGTGCAAAGTGATAGACATGGGTCTAGTTTTAGTCTTTGACATATAGAAAGCAAGTTTTTCCAGCACTGTTTACTGAAGAGGCTATCTTTCTTCTTGTGGACTTGTTTGACTCCTTTATCAAAGATAAGGTGAGTGTATTTGCACTTGTGTCTGCATCTTCTGTTCTGTTCCATTGATCCTCAAGTCTGTGTTTTTCTTTTACCAGTACCATGCTGATTTTATTATAGTAGCTTTGTAGTATAATTTGAATTCAGAGATTGTGATGCCTCCTGCATTATCTTTGTTTCCCAGGATTGCCTTTGCTATTCTAGGTTTCTTATGGTTCTAGATGAATTTTAGGAATGTTTTCTCTAGATCTGTGAGGTATGAAAATGGTATTTTGATCAAGATTGCATTATATCTGGGGCTGGGGATTTAACTCATGGCATAAGAACCTGCCTTGCAAGCAGGCGGTCGTGAGTTCGATCCCTGGTACCGATAAAATTTTTTTAAAAAAGATTGCATTAAGTCTATGTAACAATTTTGGCAGTATAGACATTTTCACAATGTTGGCTCTTCCTATCCATGAACAAGGAATAGCTTTTAACTTTCTGAAATCTTTAATTTCTTTTTTCAGAGTATGGTAATTTCCAATGTATAAATCTTTTACTTCCTTTGTTAGATTGATTCATAAGTATTTCATTTTCTTGGATGCTATTATGAAAAGTGTTATTTCAATAATTTCTTTGTTGTTTCTGTACAAGAATACTACTGATTTTTGAGTGTTGACTTTGTATCCGGATACACTACTGAAATTGGTTATTAAATCTAGAAGTCTTTTGGTGGAGTTTCGGGGTCATCTATGTACAGTATCATGTCATCTGTGAATAATGATAATTTAACTTTTTCCTTTCCTATCCTTATTCTTTTTATTTCTCTCTCTTGTCTAATCACTTTGGCTAATGTTTGAAGAACCATATTAAATAAGAGTGGTGATAGTGGACATCCTTGACTTGTTCCTAATTTTAAGGTGAAGGTTTTCACTTTTTGTACATTTAGTATGATGTCAGCTGTTGGTTTGTCATAGATAGCTTTTGTCTGATTGGTGTAGAAAAAATCTATTCCAATATCCTGTAGGGTTTTTTTTAATCATGAATGAGTGTTGGACTTTATTAAAGGCTTTTTCTGTATCTATTGAGGTAATCATGTGATTTTTATGTTTGGCTCTGTTGATATGGTGTACTACATTTATTGATTTACATATGTCGAACCATCTCTGCATTCCTAAGATAAATCTCACTTGGTCATGGTATACACTTTCTTGATGATTTGCTGCATCCTGTTTGCTAGTATTTTATGGAGGATTTTTTAATCAAGTCTATTAAGGAAATTGGCCTATAGTTCTCTTTTTTGGTTGGGTCTTTCTCTAGTTTTGATATCAAACTAACATTTGCCTCCAGGAATGAGTTACAGAGAATTGCTTCCCTTTCCTTTGCATTAAAGAGTTTGAGAAACACTGATGTTAAACGTTCTTTAAATTTCTTGCAAAGTCAGCCATGAGTTCATCACAACCTGTGCTTTTTTTGTTGGTAAGTTTTTAATTATGTTTTTAATTTTATTAGCTGACAATGAGTCAGAATTTTTGTGTCTTCTTGATCCAGATTTAATAATTCATGTTTCCAATTTCTTGTATGTCTATATCTTCTTTAATTGTTCTTGGTGGACTAGAAGTCTGAGATTGTGTTTTGCTCCTTCATCTTGACTTTTTCTATTTCAAAAAAAATTCCATTTTATTTTCTGTGGTTATCCTTGTGAGTTTTGATGGTAAGCAGAAATATCACTAGTATCACTAGGAAAAGTCTACTCTTCAGGGACATCTTCTGTGTGCAGAAGATTCTTGGTTTGTGTCTATCCCAATATCCTACCTTTCCAATTAATTTAAAGTAGCATGTTGACTTCTGTTTGGCTCAGTCCCGTCTTTCAAAGTAGAACTGTTGTGGGATTATTATCCCAGTACTTCCCAATATTATTACACAAGGGTAAACAACTAATTGTGACAGATATGACATTCTAGTTATAGTAGTACAATTGAGCATATTTGAGAAATTTATAAACTGTGCTAACTATTGATTTTGTACTTTGGAGCATAGGAGCAAAGTTTATAGTTATCTAACACAACCAATTGTATATTAGGGACTTTTATGCCAATTATTTCCCTTTGTTAGAGTGCCTTTACCTTGTGTCCCTCCAGATAAGCTAATTGCCAATTCCTGGGTGCTTCCCATGATGGATGCCTGTCCCATGATGTAGGGAATATGCCAGGCACCTGGGTTCCTCTGGACTGAGGTTGCTGGGGTGGTGGAGATGAGATGGGCAGGGTTTCTCCCTCCCAGAAGGCTCACCAAGGTTCCCCCAATGGCAGAGAGATGATGAGCGGGTTTCTTTCCTCCTGCATAGCTCATTGAGGTTCCCTTCAAAGACCAAATAATGTTTTTAGTAAAAACTTGCAATCACTTATACCAAAGAAACCAGAGGAAGCTACCCAGGTCACTGGACAGTGAGGAATTCTAGCAGAAGAAACTAAAGACAGAAATCACCTGATTTTATGTATGAATATCACAGAGCTCTGACTTACCCTAAAGTAATATGAACAGAACAGCAAAAGCTTAAAGAATTGAACTGCAATTTGATCTGTGCCCAAAACAAGCACCAGAGAACGTAGAGTCTAATCCGGTTAATTGCATGCCACAGTGAAAACCTCAACATCATTTAGAAAAAATATCATAGAATGCAGATTCTATACAAACTAGCATTCACAAGGCCTTTTAAGATACATGCCCAGATTGGTTGACATAGAAAAAGGAAAGAAAACATGAGTCACTCTTTCCCCATTTTTTTTTTTTTTGTCTTTTTTGTCTTTATCAGTACCAGGGATCAAACTCACAACTGCCTGCTTGCAAGACAGGTGCTTATGCCACTGAGCTAAATCCCCAGCCCTCATAAGTCACTCTTAAAGGAAAAGATAATCTCAGATATTGAAACAAAGAAGAAAAAAAAAACATTTGAAAAAGTTATAGCTAACAACTTCCCACATTTGGTCAGTAATTAAAAACTTTGTAAATTCCTAATACTCAGCCAACAGAGAAGATATAAGCTACAGAATACTACTGACTTGGACTTTATTAAAGATTTTGGTCTTCAAAAGTACTTGGAGAGTCCATCTCAACCCAGTCATAAAAGCTATTATCAAAAATCAAACAAAAAACAATAAATTCAGGTGAAGATGCAACCCCTTATGATGTTGATGGGAATATAAATTAGTACAGTTACTATGGAAATCAGCATAGAAGCTTCTCAAAAAACTAAAAACAGAACTTCCAATATGACCCAGCTCTACCACTGCCTCATATATAATTGAACAGATTAGAGTGAGCATACTGTAAGGGACACCTGCATACCATGTTTCACAAGAGTTAAACTCTGGAAACAACCTAATCACCTCCCAACAGAAGAGTGGATAAAGAAAATGTGGTCTATATTCACAATGGGGGACTCAGAATGAAATTGTGTCATTTACAGGAAAATGGAAGGAGTGAAGATCATCACATTAAGTGAAGTAAACCAGATTCAGAAAGACAAATACCATATGTTTACTCTTATATGGGGGATCAAGAAAGGCAAGAGGAGTTGAGGAACGAAATGACATGAAAATAGAAAGGAGACCACCAGAGAAGAGCAAGATAATAAGGAAGAGAGAGAAGGTTAAGCGTGGGAGAGGGGGCAGAAAAGATCAAAGCATGCATACGCCTGTATAACTATGTCAGAACAAAGCCCACTACTCTATATAATTAAAGTGCATTGATAAAAAGAATAGTGAAAAGAACAGAGAGAAAGCCTTATTAATGGAATGTCATAAAATACCACAGTTAAATAGTGCTAACTTCCTAATTCCTGAGTTAATTACAAACTTTTAAACAAATGATTCCTTTCATATACACATTTTAAGATACCAAAATCTTAAAAACTAAATTCAGTAAATAATTATTTTAAGTAATCTTAATATCTAAAGTTTCCTTGTGTGAAGATTATTGTGTATAAAATATGTAAATTAAGCCTAATTAATTATTATAAAGCAGCCTAAAGCTTTATTTAACTTTTTGGATTCATTGAGCTAAAGAATCTATTTGAGAATCTGTTTATGTGTTATTTATATTGTAATTAAAGCTATAAATATATTCATAAACACATTGATAAAAAGTATAATGGCTTATGTTGAGAATCTTTGATTTTGTTGACCTTAACATTGCAGAAAGAAAAGAAAACTTTTGAATGTGTTTATTTTTTTTCTTTTCAAAGCTATCAATAAGAAAAGGGGAAGCAGGATTGGTGGTAGAACACTTGCTTAGCATGGACAAGGCCCTGGTTCTACCTACCCAAACAGGGCAAAACAAGAAAGGGAAAATGGAGGGGGGATGGAGGGGAGAAAAGAGAAGTGGAGAGCAAAAGCCACAAGCTGGAAAACAAGGATGGAGGAAAGAAGGGAAGAAGAGAGAGGAAGGGAAGGAAGAGGGTGAGGAGGAGGAGAAGAAAGAGAGGGGAAAAAGGAGAAAATGGAAGGCAAGTCACAAGTTGAAGGATATATTTGCAGCATATTTATCTGATAAGGGACTTATGTATAAAATACTTAAATGATTCTCACAACTCAACTTAAACATTTCATTTATTCGATGGAAAAATATTTGAATAAACAGTTAACAAAAAACATAGGCACATGGCAAATAAACATATAAAAATGCTTAGCATCATAGCCAACATGAAAGCACAAAATAAAGTTGTGTAATACTATTGCACACTCACTAGGGTGGCCACAATGAAAAAGAATGACAGTACCAAATGCTCAAGAATTTGGTGTGACTTTAACTCATAGGCATTCCTGATGAGACTATTAAAAGCTATAGTGCTGGGGCTGGGGATTTAGCTCACTTGCAAGCAGGCAGTCGTGAGTTCGATCCCTGGTACCGATAAAAACAAAAAAGACCAAAAAAAAAAAAAAAATGTGTAGCTTAACAGTTTGTTTTACCTAAATTAGATCTCAATAAAATTGTTTAAACATAATAAAAATAAAAGGAATTTACCCATAATAAAAACAAAAGGAATTTGCCTGGGAGAGGGCACTGGGTTTTGAAAAGAGCATCAGTTTTAGCCAGAGAGCCTTTATTTGCATAAGGTGCTCTATGTACAGGGATCCTGGACCCCTGGCATTTGACACTGGTTTGAATCTAGGCTCCTGCTTGCACTTTAGGTTCTTGAGTAACTCCTTTACCTTTCTACATATCACTTTCCTCTTCGGTAAATACAAGCACAGAATGCTTCTGGCTGGGGTGACAATATCAGATCAGAAGTGCCTTTACAAGTGAGGGCATTGTTTTTCTCACTTCATGTCAGTGGTTCTAGAACATTCTGGAATTTTCCAACAGCTCCACATCTAGTCCCTATGTCGACACCTCCATGGTTGTTCTACCAACAAGATGTCTGCCTTACTCCAAGCATCACACTCTCATAAAGCCATGTTCAGAGATAGGAAGAAAGGAGTGATGGGAAAGCCTTTATCTCAAGAATATTATTTCTGAAAGCAAAGTCTCTCTCAGGCCCCAATATACTTTTTCTCAGATCCCTTTGACCACAACTAGTGATGCCATCCCACTATCAGTCATTGTAGTATTAGGTTTACAGACCAATGGTGGTCTGGTGAAAGCAGGGTCCTCTGGACAATGGGATCCACAACACAACTTTCTCAAGGGATAAAGAATGAGAAAGAGAAAGAAACTTATGAGGAATGTTAGACCAACAGTTCCTATGTGAAGAAAACTGTGGTGAGTAAACTAGAGGAAAAAAACCACCATGAGGACATGGGTACAAATGAACACAGGAAACAAGATATGTGATGGAATGAGGACCCTCCTCAAGGGGAAGAGTGGGGTTGCAAGCACAGCTTCAGACATAGGAAAAGCCATTTCCTTTTAGAGACAAGAACAGAGGACATGGAGGGGATGACAGATGGCCTGGGGAGACTTGGGCCGATTATCCATCACTCGAGTGACAGACATGTGTCCACTTCTGGCACAGACTCTTTCAGAGGTGCCCTGTGTTCGTGCTTCATCGCGGAGCTGGGAGGGCTCTGGATATGTGCAGGAGCCACCATCTGTAGAGGACTGGCAACATCTGGCTTCCACTGCATCTCCCACTTGTGAGGCCATGTTTTAAGCATTGGAGGAGAGTAAAGCCAGGACTGTTACCACGCACGATATCTAAAGGCTCTCTGTCATCTTGCATGCTGTCCTCTCACCTCATAATGACTTTGAAAGGCTTTTGAGAGTTTCCTCTTTGAAAACTACTGAATGGGAGCATCATAATTTTACACCACATATTTGGCTGACACCAATTTCCTGAAAAACCACTAAAATGAAAGTGACCATACTTGTCATAGAGGCCTGGCTTTCCCATTCTATTTGTCAGACAAGATGCACTGGGAGAGTGGGAACAGCGTCTCCATGGTCTCTGCATTCTCACCACCTGACCCTTCTTAGGAATACCTGTTAGCACCCTGTTCCTCTACTTCACTTAGTAACCCTCCCACACCCTGAGCCTTCCCTCCAATTGCTCACCCAACCCAAAGATGTTTGCCAAGTAGAAATCATGCCCTGCGCTGAGCACTGTGAACAGAGACAACACCCTCTGGTTTCAAGAGTCAGTTTAAATACTGATGTCTCTGTATCCTAGGCAGCCTTCTCTGTTGTTCCCTCTGATCCTGGGAAACCTCACCTGCATCCTGAATGGTCACAGCGATTTTTCTGGTGACAGTTTACACACAAACTGTTTTTAAGACAAGATAACCTTCTGCTGACAACATAGCATGGCAGCATTCAAAGACAATCCACACACATGCCATTTCCCAAATGTCATTCATCTCCCTTCCGAAAGCACGTTCTCTGTTGACAAGTGACAGCATCCTCTGCGCACGTGCCTTAAATCAGGAGCTCAGATTCTGCGTCACCCCCAGCCCCACATCTATCCCTCCCAGCTGCTAGGACTGAAATGCCACTAATCCCCTGTGCAGTGGTAAATGCCAGAAGCTCCTAGGTCAGGCCCCGGGCCCCAAGCCCACCTGGGCTATTTCTGGGTCCGTAGGTTGGTAAGCTTCTTACCCTCTCAAACCTGCACTGCTTCGTCAGTAAAATGAAGATAACAGTGGTGCCTGGGGCCGTAGAGTTGATGCTCAAAACTGTTATCCTCTCCAGAAGTGGTGGCGAACACTTACAATCCCAGCTCTCTGGGAGGATGGGGCAGGTGGGTCATGTGGACAACTTAACAATTTAGAAAGACTCTGTCTCAAAAAAGTCTTTTTAAAAGTATGCATCATGGGGCAGGTACTAGGGATGCAGCTTAGTGAGAAAGCCCTGACTCAAGCCCAGTATTGGAAAAATAAATATAAATATTATCTCCATAGGTGCAGCTTTCATCCATACTTCCTCAGCCATGGCTGCAGCCTCCTAACTAGTCTCCTTGCTTCCATGTCTTGCTCCTCTCATGACCTTGTCCAGCTTGTACTGGTTGTCACATCCTGTCACCAGGCACAGAGCCTGGCTAGGGAGGGTGCTGGTACAGTTGTTCAATCAACTAACCTGGAGCTGCAAGAGCACAGCAGAAGGATGCCATGGTAGCTTCCAAAAGACATAGTGGCTGAATTTGAGTGGAAAAGATAAAGCTAAAGTTGGTCAGAAGAAGGAGGCAGGGAAGGAACTCCAAGCACGAGGAACAGCAGGCACAGAGCCTGGATACGCAAGGCGGGGCTCACAGCACAGCTGGGGACAGGGTGGTGGGAGATGAAGCTGATGGGGTGGTGGGGTGACTGGCCTGTGTTAAGCCAGACTCCCAGTCCCTTTCGCAGGCCTTCCTCGGTGCTGTTGCTCGAGTTAGGAGGTCCTTTGCTCATGAATCCATTTAGACATCCTCCCCTTCCTGGGCCTAGGCCCATTGTGTCCCCCTCGAAAGTCCTCTCTGGTTCCTCTCTATGCCCTGTCCCCCCCGAATGCTCCCATGTAGACTCCACAGTACAGAAGCCTTTGCTTCTGCTCTGTTTAGAGTTGGTCATGTAGCAAACTCAGAGGACAGAATATCAGTTCAAGGACAGAGTCTGCCTCCACACTCCTGAGATGCACATTTTGCCACTTTTTAATGTTTCTGAAATCAAAATGTGCTTTGCAACCAGGGCGCCTTTAAAATGCAGGAAATTTAAGAAGATAGAAAGTACAGTTAAAAATGGAACGTCGAAAGGAAGGACAGAAGGAAAAGGATGTAGATAACAGGGTGATGTTGGCTTGAGTTCTGGCCCCGGCCACGGCCCTACCACTCACTCCATGACACTGCCCTGTTTTTAGGGCTCAGTTTCTTTTTCCTTAAAATGGCACAATATAGTACTTTCCTCATAATATTTAACAGAACATAATGGTTAACACATTTAGTATTATTGGTGGGGGCCATCACAGACCAGCACAGAGCCCAGCAATGCAGCCACAGGGGCCCTGCCTCCTCCTGTGGGCAGAGCCTCCCAAATGCCCTGAGAGAGCTGAGTGCCCGGATTCTTGGGTCAACATCCATGGTGATAGTTAAAAAATACCAAGAGAGAGGGCACAGCCAGAAGGGATGGGAGAAGAGAGGCTGGCTGGCTCATATAGCAAGGCAGCTGCTCATCTTTAGAACTCAGCTCCAAAAGCACTCTGACTGCTCCCATCAGTGAGGGGCAGCTGAAACGTGAGGGGCCTTAGCTAAGTAATCAGACACTTTGCTGATTGTCGCTTGAATGCTCAAAACAACCCCACCAAGAGAGGTTCTTTGTTCTTTCATTAGCCCCATTTCACAGGTGAAGAAGCTGAGGCACAGGGCATTAAAGGAGCTTGCCCAAGGTCACTGAGCTCATAAGCACTGTGGTGGGATTCAGACCCAGGCAGTATCCTTCCAGAACCCAAGACCCACACCGTACCAAGCCTCCCAGTGGCCTGCTGGTGACTGGATGATAAAACACGTCCTCTGCGGAGTGTATGGAAGTGACAGTGTGTCCCAGAAGCTGAACAAGGTGACAGTGCTAACACACAGCAGCCAGCTCCCCTCTCAGATGCAGGGGTCACACTGCCTGTCTCAGAGTCTCACATTGGAAAGCAAATGCTTTTCATCTGATGTCGCATCTCCACTGACAAATGGAACCAAATCTATTTAATTATTCAATTCAGTGAAGTGTTTTTGTTTTGTGTTGTGTGTGTGTGTGTGTGTGTGTGTGTTTTCCTCTCCGAGGAATTCTCGCAGTAAAATAGCACATTCCCAGAAAGATTTCCAGCAGAGGGGTTTCTGGGCCAACCTCTCACCTGCAGAGATGCCACAGGGATGAAAAGAAAGTTTCATTAGCTTTATTTCCTTCTCCCAGTATAATTGGCTGGAAGAGGATAAATACTGATGTCATGTCTCATTAGCAGTGGCCTTTGCCTCCCTGGTCACAGTCCTGTGCCTGGCTTGTTTATGGATAGAGCAGTTTCATAGGGAGCGGCTTTATGAACTAGCATTCCTGTGGAGAGGTTCTAATTACCAGTTAGGAAAACAAGCTTTCTGATGTTGTGTGGACAGTTCAGCAACATCTCCCTGACAGGGCAGATAATTATAACACCCTTTCAAGCCGGATGGGCTTTTCCAAAGGTGATCCTAGGGGACTGGGAATTAGGAATTTGTCTCCACTTTCCTGTCCTCAATACTTTGCCGATCGTGGCTCCAATTGGGTCCTTCACAGGCTCAAAAGCCAATTGCTTGCTCTGGAATGGATTTTGCTGAGTAGCAGACATTCCTGTTAAACAACCAATGCAATCATCATACCCTTGGGTACCACTTATTGCATGAAATCAATCTCCATGTAAAGAAAGTAGTTCAATACCCAAAGCATTGTGATGGATACAAATATGAACTGATCCTGATAAATTTCACAATAAGTTTTGTTTAAACAAGAAAAAGAGTAGGGGAATAATTTGAATTTCCTTGTACCAGAATTCCTTTGAGCTTCTAAGTGATAAAGATTTTTTAGCAGAGTTAATTACACTTTGAGACTGCCAAGCTGGCAACATAGCTGCTGCTTTCACATTAGCCAGTTCTGGGACACCAGGAAGAACAAAGCCAGACACCAGTGGGCATCTTGCTGGCACAGCTGAGCTTCCTCTGTTGCAAGGACTTTGCCTCCTTCATCTGGTCCTCAACACTCTGATCCCATCAGAGCCCAGAGAGTTCCTGTCTCTGGGCGACAGATCCCATATTGCCCTACATTCTCATCCTTTTCTCCAAGCACTTTGGCCAGCGATGTTGGACCTGGTTTTGCACTCTGAACAAACACATCCCTCCCCAGTTTCCCAAGCAGACTGAAGGTCTCCTAGTTTCCCACAAGCCTTCCAGGCAAACACTGCCCTTCACTAGTTGATATGCTCATTCAGCAAATTGCTGGGCACCTGCTCTGTACTGGGGTTATATCTCAAGGCTCCTTCTCCTTGGATTTCTTCCACCAATCTCCTTGCAATTCATTGCTCTTTATGAAAGGTTTTGGGACTGGATTAATAGTCTTCTGTCCACCCAAGATTATCTCCATCCTGAGTGACACTGTGTCACGGGAACCACCCGCTTGGCTCATGCTTGTGCCGGATTTATCAGGCCTTTGACTGCACTTTGGGGGACCTCCTGTCCTCCACCATAGTCTGTGCTGTTTCATGAGGTTGGTCTCATCCTGGACATTGTCAGGATGAAAGCAGAGGTGTATCACAGTGCCAAGCTCTGGCCACATGCCAGTGGTGTTCTAGAGGGCAACAAGGGCAAGTCAGACACCATGGAGCACAGTCCCAGGCCTGTCTGGGAAGAGAGGTATTCTTCCCAGTGGAGTTAGCTGGTGTATGTTTGGAGCTGGACCCCATCTAGGACAGAACCTACCAGAGAATAGAGCCATTGCACAAGACACTAGAGTAGAAAAGCAGGGAAAAGAAAACAAGAGAAAAGACACAAATGATGCTGGTCAGTGCTCAGCTGGTTGGCTGAATGAGGCCACCTTTTCTTCTGTGCCTGAGCCAATTTCCTCTTGTTTTCAAGCCCAAAGTGTCCTAGCTGGTGTACAATCCCACATGTTGATCTCAACTTCCATGATCTTCTCTACTCTCCCTCTGCAAATCACTCCCAGAAGACAGAGCTGGAGGCTGGCTGAGAAGCCTGTAGGGTGGAAGGAAGCAAGGCATGTTAACTGGTCAGGAGATGGCGTGGACTCAAAAGAGAGGAGCCAGAAATTGAGAAAAAACCTACCTAGAGGATGAGGCGGTGCTCCATAAATGTGATGCTCAGTTAGCTCCACAAATATTTATAGAACACCTCTCGTACGCTGGGCCCTTTCCCAAGTCTCGGGATAGAGCAGTGAACAAGCTAGTGGACTTCCTTCTCTGAACATACCTTAAGTGGCGCCTACTGGTTTATGCACCTGATCAAAACCCAGTAACCTGCCTGTCTTACTTGAACATTAAAAATGATGAGAACACCTTGAATTTTTATTATGTCATGAGATTTCCACTAGGGTAGCTTTTATTCTGTCAAAAGAATAGACATTCATATTTTTCAAAATCCAGGCCATTTGTAACTTGCGAATTGATGCCCCAGTTTATGGTAAGCTATTGGATATTATGACAGTGTTCCTATTTTATTGACATTTTCTCCAGGAGAGCTGGGCTGGATAATCTGGTCATGGATTTGCAAAGATGTCTGGAAATGGACAGGCAGAGTCATCATGCTGTGCTACAGAATAAATTTCACCCCACACTCCACGCACCTACATGGGGAAGCCTCATCCCTAGAGTGACACTGTTTGGAGGTGGGAACTATGGAGAAATTAGGGTTATTCTCCAGACTAAGGTAGAATCCTCATGATAGCATTTCTCCCCTTTAAGAAGAGACACCAGAAAGCTTGTTTCTTTCTCCCCCACCCCAACCTCTAAATGTGAGAACACTGACAATGTGGTTGTCTGCCAACCAGTAGGAGACCCCACATCAGAACCAACCATCTAGCCTCCAGAACTGTGAGAAAAGAAATTTCTTTATCAGATGCATGCCCAGTCCACAGTTATAATTTGCTATGAAAGCCTGAGTTGATTAAGAAATGCTGGGATTTTTAAAAAATTATCAATATATTCATATTAGACAGAGACACATTAGACAGAGAGAATCAGCCTTGTACTTAAGAGGTTCTGTGCGTGTGTGTGTGTGCACGTGCGCACACATGTATAAAATATTCTTAGGTATGAGCTTAACACTTCTGAGGTTCATATTGATTTTTTATATATACATACTTCATGATTTACATGAAGCTCTAGAACAATGAGAACTAATTGTAACCTCTAGGAGCAGGCCCAGGAATTGACAAAGAGAATACAAGAGAAAACATTCTAGGGAATAGTAATAGTCTGTATGTATGCTGATGTATGCAGGTGTATGACATTTTTCCCTCTTCTTTAACTAGTTATACAGATTAATGGACTTCATTTTGGCACATTTGTATATGCACATCCCATTCTTTGATCATTTTTCTACCCCCACCCCCATTACCCACATGTGTGTTTTTGTTAAAACTCAGTATAGAGACAGTTAAGATTTTTGTATTTCTTTATATATAGGTTACACATGAGTGAAGAGCCGAAAATAAGCATTGGAATCAAGCAATGCAATTGTGTATGGCAAAGGAATTAAGGGTCAAATATCTGGAATATGTGAGATTTCTGAAGTTTACAGGAAGATGATAAATCAGTGGATAGATAAGGGAGTGGATATGTGGGTAGATCCATAATAAATTCTGTCCCTTTACTCTAGGGTGGGTGTAGCACTCACACCTATAATCCCAGCATTGGACCATGAATCAATTACAAACCTTAGAAACCTACTCCCATGATGTATTAGACTTTAAGGGGGTATCAAGATACAAGCCATAACAGTATCTAACCTCAAAAATCTGTTTCACCCCAATTAAGAAACTTAACTGCTGTCAGTGGCATTTGCTAAGAAGAGCAGGCTTTGTGCTCTGAACTTTACACACCTGCTCAGTTTAATTTTCATAAGACCCTATGAAATCATCAGTTCTGCTCTCAATTCACAGGTGCAGAATCCAAAGCTTTCAGTGATAACTTTGCCAGAGGTCATATATGGCCTATATCTCAGAGCAGATATTCAAAGTCCAAGTCAGCTCTTCTCCACTAGTGCCCACGCCAAAGGTAGGGTGGGGCCACACTGGAAGACTATTACCTTCTACTGAGGCCTATTGTCCCTGGTCTTTTCTCCTGAGAATCTACAATCTCTGTACCCTCAAAATGCCTGTGTGTACACCACTTGTCCCATAATACCTATAGGTCCTATTCTTCATGGGACCAACCATAACCCCCAGAAACTCAAACTCCTTTGTTTAGAACCAAATTACCTCTACCCACCACATAAATATGTGTTCTTGGTTTCTCTACCTTTGCTTCATCTGTCCCCTTCCCCAGAACTCATCACACCTTATTGTTTATCAAATCCTTCTGGAATGTGAATCCCTTGAGGACAGGACTATGTCCATTCACCACTTCCCTGACAAATGCCTGTCCATAATAGGTGCTCAAGAAGTAACTGCTGATTAACAGTCTATTTCTATATCTATCTATCTGTATTTGTTGAGTGTTTCCCATATATTGGGCATTGGAGACACAGTGGAACTGCTTGTTTGGAGGATTTATTCGTTAGCTATTACTGTGTAATGGATTACTCCATCAATATCTTACACACCTTCTGAGGGTCAGGGATCTCTGGGCAGCTTAGCTCAAGGCTCTGGTACAGAATCTCTTATGAATTTGTGATCACTTGAGGGCTTCAGTAGAGGAGCAAAATCCACTCCCAAGGTCATTCATATGACCCTTGGCAGGTATCCTTGCTGTGTGAATCACTCTGCAACTGCCTAAATGTCCTCTTGACATACTAGCTGACTTTCCCCAAAACAATCCAAGAGAAAATCTCCAAGCTGGAAGCCATGGTCTTAAAACCCAATCCTGAAAGTGAGACACTAACACTTTTATATTACATACTACTGGTCACAGAACCAACTCTAGCATAGTAGTACATAGTGGAAAGAGACCACTCAGGGCATGAACCCCAGGAAGCAGAGGGCATTGGGGGCCATTTGGAGGATGGCCATCTTGGAGAAGAATGGTCATCACCTACCACACAGATGAATGCAGAGTTGCCAGCCAAGAAGTGTCCTTTGTGAATTCAGACCACAGCACTGTATATAACTAGGGGGTTTAAATGAGATGGAAGTGGGGTCCAAGGATGGCATTTTAATATGACATCTAAAGGATGAGTCAGAAAGAGTGGTAGAAAAGAAAAAGAAACATTTCAAGCCATTGGTTTACAATCTTGGCCACTCGTTGGGTTTAAATGGGGAGATATAAGTATGACGACCCCAGAGTATCCTTCCATAGACTCTAGATGGTCTGGAGTGAAACTCCCATGGTGATTCAAATGTTTGACCCCTGTGTTAGCATCACTGTTATAGGTTAGAGGACCAGCTGTGCAAATGTTCCATGGTCAGAAGGAGCCTGGTATATTTGACCAACTAAAAGGCTATGAGGACTGGAGGATAGAGACTCAAGGTAAGGAAACTGAGGTTGAGAGGTGGACAAATGCTGGGCCAGATGGACCTTGGAGGAAATGGGAAGGGACCGAACAAAAAGGTGAAAAAGAGTAATGTGAGTCGATTGCATTTCAAAATGATCACTCTGCCTTAGGTTGGAGACTGAGTGCCTGAGGCTTTCTGATGGCAAGACCATGGTCCTGACCAAAACAGCCAGTGAGGACTTGGCTTAAGGGAATGACAGCAGATGACAGTGAAATGGTGGGCAGTCAAGGCTATATGTTACCAGTTTTTATAATCAAATTAGAATCCTTTATGTCACCAGTGGGAATGTGAGCTACTTTGGAGATTGGGATTATTATCCAAAGTAATTCAATAATAAGAAAAAGGCAAAAGGAAAGAGAAAAGTCCAGGACTGAGTGCTAAGCAAGACCATAGCAGAACAGAAAAGGAAATGATTAGGGGACTGGGCCAAGACAGAAGTCACATCTGAAACACACACTCCCAAATTAGGAGACCAGAAAGGTCATTGGCAAATTGAAAATAATGTAATTATAAAGCTGCCTGAAATACTGACCAGGGTCAGTCCTATGACCCGCCACTCCATGTCTGGCAGCCTGCGTGACATCACCTCCTGTGCAGGGAGGGCGCCATGCTGTGCCTGAGCTCCCTTCTGTCAGCCAAACCTGTGATTCCTGCCCAGGGCGGCCTGGGCCCGCTGACAGCCCATCCCACCTCTGCAGTCACATGCAGGAAGCTTATTTCCAGCTTCCCACTTTTAGCCCCATGAAACGAATAGGATCCTTCTTTTTCCATCAGTAATGATCGCCTGCCTCCAAAGACGTGATTTCCAGTGTCTTTCGTGAGAATAAGAGATGTGACTCACACCTCACCAGCTTGAAATCACTCATTTTGGGGCAAATACATGTAGCTATGAGTAAATACTTTACAGTTAATCTCTCTCATCAATAGTCTGTATGTTTGTCAGGAAAAGAGCAGATGGCGTGAAAGGAACACTGAGACCAGAAACAAATATTTCCACTACATTAACAGATCATTAACTGGAATTAAATTCTACTGAAGCTTAGGAAAGAATGTATAATTCTAGATGTTAGAATTAGAAAGATCTTCTAAGAAAATCTACTTTAGTGATGGCCAATAAATGCACTCTGCCATTACCTCCCCATTCATAGCCAGATTAGACGTTAATAATCTACCAAGCACCCCTGGCCTGAAATCCTCTCAAGGTAACATTCCCAGCACTCATTTTCAATCATGGCTATCACCTAAGATCTGCATTATCTATTACAGTAAAATTAAATTTAAAATTCAGCACCAAGGTCACACTATCCACACTTTAAGTGCATGTTTTAAGTGGCCCTTATATTGGACAACACAGGTGAAAACTGCTCAGTCATTGCTGAAAGTTGTATTGGCACCATTGTCCTAGAATTATATCCTCAAATATCAGCTATTTCTTTATCCTTCTACACTTTTTGCCATATTAATTTGACAAGTCACTTAATCAGGACATTTTATATTACCCTCTTACCGGCAGGGAATCTGTCCCAAGACCTTCAGTGGGTACCAGATATGGCTAATCCCAAACTCTAAGCACAATATGTTTTTGCTTATTCTTATATACAAGATGTTATTGAAATAGACGATGGATGTTTAAATTTTTTAAAATGTATTATAATAAAAGACACATTGCCATTAAACCCTCTCAAAATATTCCCTCTTGCTTAAAACACATTTACTCCATTGTTCTGACCACTTTCTGAAGCACTTCTGGACATCCTCTCTCAAGTCTTTGTAAGTGTGACCACAAACGCAGTAAGTGCTGCTGCTGAGTGCCATCCAATGGAAATACAGGTTTATAAAACACGATGGATGATGTGTCCTCAACCACCGTATTCACTGCATCTTCCCCAAAGTCAAAATGGTTATGAAAGGTAAACAGTTTTAATCTATTCAGGCAGCTACAACAGAGCAACTAAAGCTACTCATGAAAGACAGCTCCCAAAACCCACAACCTTCAGTAGTAACACCCTGTATGATTCCCCTCCCTTGGATTTGGGTGGGTCTTGTGACTCTCTGCCACCAAATGAAATATGGCAGGGTAATACCATGTTAGTTCTGGAAATGTGCCTTAAGAAGAACTGCCACCTTCTGCTTTTGGATGTGCTGTTGGGATCCAGGCACTGTGTAAAGTAAACCACATGGAAAGACCAGAGGAGGAGAAAGGAGGAGGGCCTTTCCAAGGACCAGACGTATTAGTAAAGCTGTCTTGGTCACAACAGACACAGCCATGGTCTGATGGCAACTGCATGAGGCTCCAAGTGAGACCAGACAAACAGCTGCCCAGCTGAGCAGTCTGCACAGAACTGCGACAGGTAAATAATAAACACCGACACATTCCATGAGGGGGAGAGCAAGGCACAGAGAATACCTTAACCGAAAAATCAAGCATGCATTGGTATTAACAGGGAGACCACTCCAGACGAAGGAAGCAGTACATATAGAAATCCTGAGGCAGGAGGAACAGACAGGGGCCACCATGGGGAGAGCGATAGGTGGGTAAAGGAGGAGCTGGTAGGGGAGCAGAACCCAGATCCTGTGGAGCCTTCCACATCAGTGCATCAGTGATGGGCGTGGAAGGCGGGTGAGACCCAGTTCTGGGCCACGAGGAATAAGCAGAAGTTTGATGGGACTTGGGGAAAGACTTTCCTACGTAGTCAAAAGAGACACATGTGCTTGGGAAACCCTCCCTCTGTTTCTATTTTGGGGCATTGTAAGGTGGTTTCTGAAACCTTAAAAAGAAATTGAAATGAAGCAAAATAAAAATTACAGCAAAGATGCCCGACACTGTCTTGACTGTGGCAAGGGCTGGCTCGAACCATGCCTGGAACTACCCACTTCCAGGTTGCCCCCTTGGAGAGGTGACAAGTGTCCTTGTTGCTCAGGCCATGTCTGGCAGGCATTTTGTTACTTTCAGCCTAACATGTTGTCACCAGTTTTCAGAAGAGAATTTTTGGGCTGTCCGAGGAGAAATGAATTATCTAAAGTCACACAGCAGGGACATCTGTCCATAAAGCCAGCACCCTCAGTCATATAGTATCTCGGAAGGGTCAGTGCCCCAGAACTTTGTGCCAGGCATGGAGGAGTCATCACATCGTGGGTCTCATGCGTCTGCTCTGTATGCACCCCAGCATCTTGCAGCCTGCCGAAGTGTTACATCCCCAAGGCCACGAGCACTTGCTTGCCACCTGGTATGAGCTTTCTACAGAAATGACCTCTTTTAGCAGTGGTTCAGATATCCTGATGGCCCCTTAGGGCCTGTTTTGCCCACAGCAAAGTCAAAATGATGTGCATTTGCAAATATCAGGGCCATTACAGGGCCTGTGCAGTGGCAAAGAAGCAAATGCATATTAAATTGAATGTGATTTTTTAAAAAAATTATCTGGAATACTTTGCCTGGGGAAAAATGGTTTTAATTAGAATAGGTGGAAGTGGAGGTACAGCGAAGTGGAGGGAGACTTTCAATACTTCCAAAGACTCTAAAAGTAGCAGTGTGCTCTGCATCTGTTTTCTCGTGGCGGAGTTATGAACATTTGGTCCTGTCACTTTCAGCTTAACTCTACAGTGGCTTCCTATTGCTTCTAGGGGCAGGACAGCCCAGTGATTGAGAGGAGATTTTGATGCCAGGCTAGATTTGGGTTCAAATGCCAGCTCAGCTCCTCTTCAGCTGTGTGACCAGTGACTTCTACTCTCCAAAACTTTTCCCTCTCCAGTAAAATACTAGTTTTAGGGTAGTTTGTAAGGGTGTTAGTTGGATTTCTAACACTGTAACTATTACCTAAGATAAATAGCTTATAAGGTTTATTCCGGAGGCCCATGGTTATCTGGCCCTGTTATTTTGGGCCTGTGGCAAGGTAGAACATCATGGTGAGAGCATGTGATAGAATAAAGCCACTTACATTATGACAGTAAAGAAAGGAAGAGGAAGCCATGGGGCATCTCAGTATTCCCTTCGAGGGCACCCATATGGCCAGAAGACCTCTGCCTAGGCTCCACTTCTTAAAGATCCCACCACCTCCCAATAGTGTCATGGGCTAGAGCCCAAGCCTTTAACACAGGCTTTTGGGGGATATTGATCCAGACCATGAGAATAAGTAAGGGAAAAAATACCATGAAGTAATCAGAGTCTGGCTCAGAGGGAGAAGGCAGTGACTCACTGCTGTTGCTGGTATTTATTATTACAGTTTAGTAATAATAAACATCAATAGGATTCGAGTTCCTAGAGGCAAGGACTATGACATAATTGTTCTTGTCACCCTTACACAGTGTGGTGGCTGTTGTTAACATCAATGTTTTTTTTAATTGACTTAGGAGCACTATGAGTTGCATACTCTATTGTAATTAGCATAAATTTAGGGATTCCCAAATACAATGAGGCAAGAATGACAAGTTATCCAAGAGTTGTGAGAGATGTGTGTGTGTGTGTGTGTGTGTGTGTGTGTGTGTGTGTGTGTGTATGTTTGCATCCATACACACGTACCTCCCAGAGGGTTGTGGAACAGTGGTCATGGTTTGTGGGTTCAGGCATTGGTATCTCCCAGTTAGATTTCTCCCTTCAATTGCCCAAAATGGGTAAAGATGAGGCAAGTTATACCCATTAAGGATTCCTATAATTCAGAGCTTCTCAGCTTCAGCACCATGAAATTGTAGGTTGCAGCAGCATTGTTGTGGGGCGCTATGGGGTATATCATAGGATATTTAGCACATCACTGGCCTCTACCCACCAGATGCCATGGTACTAGCCCTCCCCTAGTTGTGACTACCCAACATATTTCTAAACATTACCAACTGGGCCCCAGTAGGGAGTGAACTCATCTCTGGTTGCGGATGCATTGGACTAAAGATGATGTATATAAAATGAATAGCATAGCCTTGCACATAGTAAATGTTCGATGGATTGCACTGTTGTTATTTATATTCATATTTGTTGGAGTGGGGTGTGTTTCCTGTAAATGCTGAGAAAAAAGCCACAGTCAAGCTCTGAACAGAGCTCTGGGTGTCCCCAGAGCCCATGCCAGTCAGCCAGGCCACCTGCTTGTCACACCTCAGGCAGCCCTGAGATTGCCTCATCTGCTCTGTGTATACATGCCAGGCTGTGAAGAGCCCAGGTGGTCAGAGGAGAGGTTCTCTGCATTGCAATGAGTGCTGGTGTCCTGCCGGCATGCAAGGCTGCACAGAACCCTGAGGAGCTCACTCAACAGAGCCGGTTCCCCTCCTCCACCCGAGCCTGATGGCAAAGCCCGGATTAGCTCACCTTCTGACACAGCAAATGAAGTACAGAATGTGTTTTGCAATTGCTTTTGTGTCTCTGACTGTAGTGCGATAATCTGACCTCACATTGCCTGTGAACAGCATCACTCTTTTTTTATGAGCTCACTGGGAGCCAGAACAGTGACTCGCAAAGTCAGAATAAGGCACAGCAGCTGTGCAGTCAGGCCAGCTCTTCTCCATTGACATCTTGCATTCTATTCAGTCATCCCATGAAGTCTACAGTGCACAGCCTGGTCTTTATCCTCCATCCACATTCCTCCACCTGGTTCTAGACCTATTCTTCTGTTCTATTGTTTTCAACACAAGAAACTCTCAGAACAAAACAGGGGTCTATCTTCATGTTAGGACAAAAACCTACTTACTCTCTGCCATCATAGCAATTCATAATGCCAGTAATTTATTAAAATCTCAAAAATGTCCCACAGTAATGAAATCTGTTTTCACCTTTTAAATTTTTCTCTAACTTATTCTATTGCAACCTCTTTTCCACCTAGGTGACAAAGACTGACCAGCAGCTCAATTCATTTCCTGTCATTCCAGTTACTTTTGTCATTGCTGAGACAAAATACCAACACCTAAAGTCAAAGGAGAAAAAGTTTATTTTAGCTTGGTTTGTAAAGGTTTTACTCCATAGTCAGCAGGCTCCAAGACAGGGGACATCACAGAGGAGAAACAGCCCATGGAAAAGCAGGCAGGAGACAGTGAAGCAGTAAGCAGCACCAGCAAGTCTGCCTTCCCTGTCTCTTTATATTCTGACCAGGCTATAAGCCTATTATTGACTGGTACCACTCATACCCAAGATAGGGCTTCCAATATCCACACCCAGAGTTAAACTAACTCCAATCAATGGAATAATTTAGTGCTACAATCTTGGTATCACACACCCTAGATCCAACCAGTTCTGAAAAGCCCCACCATAAGTGCATGAGACTTTGGGGAAACATCTAGACAAAAGCCATAACATCCAGTTACCCAGACAGAAATTTTCTCATCTGCTTTGTAGTCCAGGCTGGCCATGTGATGGTGCCCTAGTAAATGCAATGGAAGACAAAGCAACAGGCTTGCCTCATAAACACATCCCACACGTGACACTTCATTCACCTTTCCATCCACCAGCTGAAGCTGGCTCTCGGTAGAAGGAGATGGAGCCAGAGCTGGAAGGAGCTGTGCTGTTGCATTGCCATGAGAAAGGCTTACATGGAACTTTAAAGTCATTGGTCTTACGGGATTTTAAAATTACAGCAACTGGTATTACTCATCCTGACTACTTTGTTTCCCCTAAGTTTACATGATGGCTTCTGTTACTTATACAAAATGCAAACAAATAAACTCTTACTTTTGGTTAGATAAGTCCACAACCAGTACCTCAATTGGCTTGGGTCAAGCACCTGTTTCGACCAACTCCTGTAGGGCAAGGACAAGTCATGCATTCAAGGCCTGGGACACGTCCTCCATGAATTGTCTCATTCTGAGCTGCCAGTTCCCTGAAGGGGCCTGTGCCAAATACATATTTTTCGGAGTCCGTGTATAGTAGATATGTATAGTAGTTTCCTAAGGCTGGTATAATAAGCTAGCACAAGCCTGGTGACTTGAAATCCAAGAAATTAATTTTCTTACAGTTCTGGAGGCCAGAGGTGCAAAAGCAAGGTACCAGCATGAATGGCTCCATCTGAGCCCCCAAAAAAGAATTCACTGTAGGCCTCTCTCCCACCTTCTGGAGATTGCAATCCCCCATGTTCCTTAGCTTGCAGAAGCATCTGTCTGTCTCCTCCTCTGTCTACAGTTGAGTCTTTCTGTGGCCTTCTTCCAGGTCTGTGTATGTCACCCCTCCATCTCCTTTCTTGAATGATGTGAACCTTTAGATTTAGGGCCCACTTGGACAGTCCAGGATGCTTTCCTCTCAAGATCCTTAATCACATCAGCAAAGACTTTATTTCTAAATCAGGTCACATTCTACAGGCGCTGGAGGTTAGGATTTGGGCATATCTTTCTAGGAAACACTATTTAACTACATAGGATGGCACCTCCTCTCCTCCTTGCAGGCAATGTTGGGTTGCAATTTCATATGGAAATGCATTGAGAAGTGGCCACTTTCCTCATTACTGAGACGAAACACCCAACACCTGCAGTTTAAAGGGAGGGGAGGTTTACTTTAGCTCATGTCTCAGTCCATGATGTCCTCCAAGGAAGAACAGTGTAGCAGAGGTACATGGCAGAGGAGCGCTGAGAAGAGCTGCTTATCTCATGGTTGCTGGGAAGCAGGGAAAGGAAAGGGCCAGGAAGTGGAAAGGACACAGATATTTCTGGGCTGGATCCTGATGACCCCCTCTTCAACCAGACCCCACCTACTACCAGCAAGTTAGCGCTAAGCCCTCATAACGCCATCACCTTTCAAAAGCTCCACATTTAAGAGTATGAGGCTGAGGGGGACATTCAGATATAAACCATAATGGTTGCTTTTTAATGTTTCTCTTTTCAAAGCAACATTTCTTGATCTAAATAAGACATTCTGAATCACAAAACTTTAATGGAGAAAGGTCAAGTGTTTGAGAAAAGCTTTGATTTCACTTTCAGGAAGATTATTCCTGGAAACCCTTTTAGCACTCTGTTGAAATCTCAATTAATCTCTCTCTCTCTCTCTCCCTCTCTCTCTCTCTCTCTGGAGAATGAACTCAAGGAGCTGATCTACATTTCCTTACCTAGGCCATCCTTGAACTTGTGAGCCTCCTACCTCAGCTTCCGGAGGGGCTGTAATTACAAGTGTGAACCATGCAGTAGAAATTTCTCATCTTTTATATAAGGCCCCACAATGGACATGGTCACCTTGTCCATCTTCTTTGACAATTGCCTGCCCCACCTACTAACACAAGCAAGTTACCTGATTCCTGATTCCATTTCAGTTTTTAAGGCTGACAGGTTCATAAGTAGAATATCCATCCACAGCCACGATGTGCTGCAGTACTGTGGTAGGTTGTGTAGAGACTGAAGAAAATACCTAGAGCCTGCTGTGAGATGTAAGGGTTATTAAGACTTACTAGTGGATATTAATGGGGAATAGAGGATTAATTGATACTAAGGAAGGGTCCAGAAGTGTGCAGAGATACAGCATACCTACTCAGAATGTCCAAAAGGGGTGTACACTCTTCAGCAGAGGCACAGCTCAGGAAAACCCTTTGGGGTGGGGAGCAAACTCAATAACAGTACCCCTCAAGAGGTCTAGTGGTGATGACGTTAAGTATGAGGTGTGATTGAAAAATATGATGAATTTTTATCACAGTAAAAGACACATTGCTATTAATCCACCTAAAATATTCCCCTTCACTTCAAACACAGTTACCCATTGGTTTTGCTACTTTCTGACATAACTCTGCAAGTCCTCTCATGGAGCATCTTTAGGCACACTTTCACAGCTGTCTCCATGTCCTGAACTGATTCAAAACATTTACCTTTCATTGTCATTTTAACTTTGGAGTGGGCCAGAAGCCACGCGGTACCATACACAGTGAGCAGAGTGGATGACAGCACATCATCAAGTTTTTATGAGCCTGCCTTTCTGTTGAGGGCGTTTGGCAGGAACGTTCCCCGTATATATACATATATTTTTATCGCACCTAGTAAAGACACTCAGGAAAGGATATTTCCAAAACTGCTTCAGAAAGTAGCAAGAACAAATGGATAAATATGTTTGAAGTATGGGCAGAGTATTTTGAAGGAGATTAATGGCAATGTGTCTTTTTACTGTAATGCATATTTTTAAAAATGTATTACATTTACTATATATTTCTGTCATATCTAATGTTCACCAGAAAGTCCTGAGAGCACGCAGCGGGGGCTGCTTGGGCCACAGCTCTGCGTGTTACTTGGTTCCATATCAGGGTATGGCAGGGACAGGGTTTTTATGGATTACACTACGTATGCAGTGATGTCATTAGTGTGTTTGTTCCGTCACATGACCAGCTTAGCGAACTGAAAGGAAGGCAGAATCCACAGATAGCACTAGTTTGCCAAGTCTCCAGTGTCCTTTAAATAATATTTGTCCAAACTGTCCAGGCTGGACAGCTTATAAGGCCCCCCTGACTTGGAAAGTCATAACATTTTGGGGAAATGCTGCTAAATGCCCTAGGTTTTCTCAGAAACAACATATAGACACAAAGCTCACACAAAGCCAATCAGGTTCTCTTTCTGTAGAGAAGTCCTGGGGATAATGGGACTGGCATTCTAAAGCAAACAGGGGGCTGTGTTCTGCTTGAGATAAATTGTTGAGGAGAAGAACGAAGCAGATGCATTATAAGAAGCCATGACGAGAGATGGAGAGATGGGATTGGAAATACACTAGCTCCTATGTTCCCTAGGGATGGACCACACTGTAGTCATCTTGATCTCATTGGATGAATTCTTATGTGAAATTCCCTGAATTTTAAACCAACAGTTTGGAAGACAGTGTGTTTGCTGCCACCAGAGAACCCCCGCAAATTCTCTTCTCTATCAGTCTGTGAGCCTCTTTTGCATCCCAGTCTGTCTGTGCTCCTCTCTGGACCTTAATTTCCTCATCTATAAAATATGAATAATAATGACTATCTCATAGGGTTATAATAAAATTTAAATTAGGAAATAAATCTGGGGGCATTAAAAAAACTATTAAATATTTATATATTACCCCTTTCCTGCTAGACTGTGAATTACACAAAAGCAAAGACCATTTTCTATTCTTTAAATTTTTTAATTCTCAGCACAAATGTTTGTCAATGAAATAAGTAGCTGATATTTGATGAGCTCTTTCTATGGATGATCTTGCGTAATACTTATAGCCCCTTACAATAGTTAGATCTTATTAAATCTGTCTTACAGACAAGAAAGTAAATGCTCAGAGAAGTTGGATTGGTTCCTCAAGGCCACACAGGGAGCAGGAGAAGCAGGTCTTGTGTCCTCCAGTATAAGCCCAGGCCACTGCACCCTGGGATTCTACTGTCATCATCACGTTAGAGAGTGGCACCATGTGGTAGGCTCCTAAGGCTCAGGGGCCGCTTCATTAACTTAGGGCACCTTGACAATGCTGAAGCTCTGCACAGGGTATGAAGCAGGGAGCTGCCTATTCTGCCTGCCCTAAATTTGTTACAGAAAGAATTCTCATGAGTTGGAAGCTGATTTAGAAATTTGTGCATTGAACACCAGCTTCCCAGTGCAGGGCAGGGGCTCCGCATTCCAAATGTTCAGCACACAAATCTCTACAGTGAGGGCTGGTGACAGGTGCTTCCCGAGGACTGGAAAACACCTCCGTGCTACCCACTTTAATTAGGTGGAGGTGTCAGGATCCATCAGGATCACCTAGAAATACCACACAGGACCCAAACACAATCCACCACCTTCCTCTACAGCTAAGATTTCATTAACGTGTGTTTATTCATAGCTGGATTTTCTTAAATAGACAATACAACTACATGGTCAAATTCTCAAACAGCGAAGATACACAATAAAAATAAATCTCTCTTTGATCACAGATCTGAGGCCACTTCCCTATAAACCAAGACTATTTTTACAGTCTCTAGTTATCTTTGTAGAAATATTTTATATATCCACAAAGCTATGACTGTAGTTTTTAAAAACACAGACACAATTTTCTCTAGCTAGATGTTGCTCAATATCATTTGATTTAGAACCAAGACTCTGTGGCTGCCCAGTAGGCCCTTCCACTGCTTCCTTACCATATGGGTAGATTTATGTTGTATCTGCCCAATAGTCACTATGTATGATACCTCGCTGAGCCTTTCAAGTCATCTGTTTTTGCTTTATGTGTAGTACATGCATAGGAAACCCATTTCTGGTGATGGAATTTCTAGGTCAAGGGCTAAGTTTGCTTTTGATTTCCACAGACATTACCACCAAGTGCAGTATCACCGACTCATCCCCCCCAAATGTGGAGTGTCTCAGGACAGCTTTCCATTTCTTGGTATATTTTTTATGGTTTAGAACTAATAAACACCCTAAAAGTTTCACATTGGAGGTGAGACCTGATTAGAAGGGGCAGTTCACCGGAGGGTGGGGCATGACTTATTCTTGTCTCCAGCTCCTTCTTTCTCTCTCATTTCTGCGGGCTATTATGTGAGCAGCTTTCCCCTGCTAGGCCCTTCTACCATGCCTTCAAGACAGCTCACCATAAACCCACTGCAACTGTGAGCCAAATTATATCTTGTCTCCTTTAAGATGCAAGTGTTGGGTATTTTGTCCCAGTGATGAGAAAAAAATGTGTTAATACAGGAAAAACTGGTACCAGAAAAGTGGGGTGTACCTGATCATGTGGTTTAGAAGCCTTTGGAACTGGCTTACAGAAAAAAAAATTGGAAAGATTTAGAGATACTGAAATAGAATCGATAGAATACTATAAGCAGTACCCAATGGGTCATTCTGGTTAGAACTCATACGACAAAAGTGCTATTAGGAATGCAGATGGGAAAGGCCAGGATCAAGAGGTTTCAGTTGGGAACAAGGACTCTCACATCTGGACTAGAGACTAAGTATGTTATCCTCTGGCAGGAAATTTGTCTACATTTTGCCCATATCCTAAGACTTTGCAGGAGATGGAGATTAAAGGTGATGGAATAATTAATTTTGTGGAAGAAATTTTACAACATTCAGACTGTGGCCTGGCTAATTCTGGCTGCTTTTAGCCAGGTTTATAGTGAGAACTGGGAGGCAAAATGAAGCAGAAAAAATTTGAACAGTTTAAATTTTGGCCCAGAAATTTTGTATAAAATGGCTGCAAAAGAGATTAACATGATTAAAAAGAAACAAATTCCTTTGTACGTGTGTTTTTACGTGCCAGGAACAATAAGAAACATACATTGGGGCCATTTTAGAAATCCATGGTAGGCTCCACGGTGTAAAATTGTCAACTTTTCATTTGAGAAGAGTCCCTGGAATGCATACTGGAGAAGAGGCTCCTAAGGAATTGGTTCCCCAGGGTTTATCTCCCTGTGCTCTTCAATCCAGACATTCAGAGGCTCCTGCAGCTATGATTCAAGAGGGCCTCACTACTGCTTCCACTAACGGGAAAACTCACTGTCATCCATGTGATGCTGGTTTTAGTAGCAGGCAGACTGCAAGAGTTGATTAATGTTGTGTCTGCACATTTGTTATTGTACATATATGGGAGGAGGGCCTCGGAGGCCAGGCAAGAAGTCCCCACAGAGGGCAGTGCATAAATAAAATTGTAGCAATGAAGCCAGGGGTGCAGTGGAAGCTGCAGGAAGTTGGAGATGCCAGGAACATGGAACTTTTGTTGAGGAAAGCTCCAGGTTATGAGTGGAACCAGCCTAAGAGGCAGTTATTGCGGGCAGTAGTTGGCAAGTTCATAGATTTGGGACCATCCATGCCCTTTGGAATTCACCTTTTACCATATGATCCAGGTGCTAGACATGGAGCTACAAGATTTAATGTTTCCTGCAGGGCTTCCGGCTTGCTTTGGTCTGGTTCTTTCCTATTCCCCTTTGGGAAGAGGAATGTTTACCCTTGCCATATGCTGGAAGTGTTTAACTTCCTTTTTGATTTTTACAGAGAATCACAGTATTATTATTATTATTATTATTATTATTATTTTGGCTTAGAGAAGGCTTTGGATTTGGATTTTTCAGTAATGCTTGAATTGTTAAGATTTTGGTAACTCTTGGAGATGGAATAAATGCATTTTGTATAATGAAATGGGCATGATCCTTTTGGAGGCCAGGGATATAATGTTATGGTTTAGATCCAAAATGTCCTTTAAACATCTCATCCTGGGAACATTTAGATTATTTTTTGGCTTTAGACTACATAAAACAACAGAGTACACATTCAAGGAGTTGGATCTTTACAGATTGGTTTGTTTTACAAAGATGACATAATTGACCCAAAACGGTATATGGGTATGTGGGTTACATTGTGTTATTAAAGCATGCACACAGTGTGTAATGACCAAATTAGGGTAACACATGTTCCGAATGCCTCAAATATCTATCATTTTTCAGTGTCCAAAGATTTCAAAATTCCCTCTCCTAGATAATTTGAAATTTGCTGCTATGATTTTTATATAAAATAGCCCTAAAAGTCTCATGTGTTCAGTGGGAGAGCTTTTAAAAAGCAGTTGGATCATGAAGGCTCTAATTTCATCAATAGATTAATCTGTTGATAAAATTGTGGTTTGATGGCATTCTTAGGAAGAAACGGAAACTCAGGAGGTGGGGATTAGTTGACGACAGTGGGGTCTCAAGGGGCCATAACTTTGGGGATTATACCTGGTCCTGGCTTCTTCCTCTCTGGCTCTTTCCATCCCTCCCTTTGCTTCCCAGCTGCCATGAAGTCAGCAGCTTTCGCCCACTGCCTTCTGCCGGGATGTTTCTGATTCATCACAGGCCTAAATCGTTACAGCCAACCACGGACTGAAACCTTCAAAACCATGAAGCAAGATAAACCTTTCCCCCTTCAAATGATTATGTCGAGGATTTTTTCACAGCTACGAAAGCTGCACACACAGATAGTAAATTATTGTCACTTCTAGTCTCCCTACTGCCTGTGGCACACGAGGACTGGTTTCTTTTCTAACTTCCTTTTAGTGCCCATTATCCAGCCTCTTTCTCTATGTCCCCTCACCCACCTCCTTCTTGGCCTCTGGTGACCTCTGTTCTAGTCTCTACTTCTATGTCGGCTCTTCTAGTTTTGTGAACTGATTACCCTCACGGCTAGAGTTACTGGGTCAAAGGGATGTGCTTTATTATTGTTGTTACCTAATGGATTCTGTCAGAGCGTGTCCACAAAAGAGCATAGCAATTCCTGGCCCTTCCGACATTGGGTGTCTCTCACCTCAATAAATTATCCCCGTTCTCTAGGGTTGAACTTTCTCCCTCTTCTCCTGTCTACCTCAGTTCACACATGTAGACCGGAACTCTGGCTCATGATACTTATCTGAGTGACCACAGGTGAGAAGAATTCATCCCTTGGAGGCTCATTTTCCTTATCTGGAAAAGGTCAGTCAAAACAAAACAAAACAAACACCTCTTCAAACACTTGAAAATTTTGTGAGGTTTTTTTTAAGTTTAAAATAATTTCAGATCTACAGTAGAAAAATTCCCTTGTACACTTCATGCAGCTTCCCTAAATTTTAAGACTTTTATAACACTTTCTTTATCTGATAGAGATATTTATGTGGAATACATTTTACACACATGTATATATAACTTATGTTTATGCATTTTAATTTTCTGAACCATTTAAAAGATGCACACTGATTTTCTTTTTCTTTCTTTTTTTTTTTTTTTCCGGTACCAGGGATGGAACTCACAACTGTGTGCTTACAAGGCAGGCGCTTATGCTGCTGAGCTAAATCCCCAGCCCGATTTTCTTTTTTCTTAATTGCTTAGATTAGCATGCATTTCCTAAAAAATAGTCATCCTCTTGTACAAGCACCATGCATTTATCAGTTAGGAATTACCAACATTGATATAATATTAGTCACTAATCCACAGATTAATTTTCCCAACAATGTCATCTATTAAAACAAAACTTAAAATATGTCTATTCTTGGTTCAGGATCCAGTCCAAGCCATGCTGCATCTTTTTGGAGTTTCTGTCTCTTTAATCTCTCTTCGTCTTCGTCTAGAAGATGATTCCTCAGTTTTGCTCTCCTTTCAAAACCTTGATATTTTTGAAGGTTACAAGCCAATTATTGTGGAAGATGTCCCTCCACGTAGGTTTGTCTGACATTCTCTCATTACTAGTTTCAGATCCTGCTTCTTTGACAAGGAAAATCTAACACTGATCCAGTGTCTCTCTGCGCAGCGGGGCGGAGGCTCATGGTGTGGGTTTGTCTGCCCTGCTGCCGTTACCTTTGATCACTTACTATGGTGGTGGCTGCCAGGTTTCTCCGCTGCAAAGCTCCACTCTTTCCTGTGCAGTGAATGAGTTATACGTGGGGAGACCGTGTAAATACCCTGTTTCTCATCAAAACATCTCACTCGTTAATTCCAGCTTCCACAGATCACTCTTCAAGGAAACAAGTATTGTAGTGGCTGTATAACCTTACTACATTACTGACATGCAAAGCAAGGGTGTATCAGAGGACTTTTAACCTGCACGTTTTGCTTCAAAAATATATCTCAAGGAAACAATATAAGATACGCACAAAGACTTAGATTCACAAGTTTTGATTGCAACGCTTCTCAGAACAAAACTTGCAAATAATTGAAGTTAAGCAATGTAGCAAACTGGTGTCAGGGAATAGGAGGCAGTTATTTAAATACTAGGTTTCTGAAGACAATTTCATCAGCTGAGGCTAAGTAATAAAAGGTAAGATAGAAGACTTCATTTGGCTAATGTGAGATCCTGGGTTGGACCCTGGAACAGAAAAACAGTATCAGTGGAAGAGCTAGCAAAATTCAGAGGCAGAATGTCATTTAGTTAATAGTAACGTGTGAATATTAATTTCTTGGTTTTAATACATGTATAGTGGTAATGCAAGATACTAACATTGTGGGGAAACAATGAAAAAATACATGAGAACTTTTTGACTTTTGTTGCAAAGTTAAAATTAGCCTTAAAACTGCATTAAAAATCAACTTGAGGATGGAAATATTCATTGTGAAGTTTTTGTAGACGCATACAAGTGTCAGGGTATGTTATACACATTTAATAGGTGCAGTCAGCTATATGTCAGTTATGCTTTAGTGGAGCTCTTTTTTGAAGCCATCTATATTTATTAGGCAGGCTTCCAATTATGTTAAAAATATTTGCATAGGAAAAAGAAACTAGGTAAGAAAATGTCCAAATGGTGGCTGTGGCTAGACTGCAGGTGATTCTCATTTTTATCTTTATGGTTTGCTGTACTTTCTAGATTCCTAATAATGGGCCTACCAGGCTTGAACAAACAGGAACCACAACTGCAAACAGGAGCCCTGTAAAAATGCCGCTTTGTGCTGTGTCTGCACTGAGCGTAGCCTCAGGTGAGTGTGAGCAGGACTTGATCCCTGCTCCTGCGTGCAGAGTGTGAGTAAATAAACCAGAGGGAAGAAGGAAACCACTCCCAGCTGAGGCCCTCAGGTCCCCCGGTGGCCAAGGGCGGAGAAATACACGAAATAGACACACAAATATCGCGTCCTACCACAGGGAATTTTATTTTTTCCTGTGTGCCTTGGGGTAGCATTGACCTTCACACTGTAAGACAAAGGTCCCAGCAGCTACTGGGCGTCAGTGGGCCCAAGTGGGGACAGTGTTTCTCAGGAACCTGGGGCAAATGAGACTCAGGTGGTGAGATCAGGCTCTGCTGGGGCCTGAGGCCCCTGGTGGGCTGCCTGGGGCACTGCCTGAGATGGGCCAGGTGTGGACTCCAACAATCTGCCCCAGAGTAATCCACTGGAGTCCTGGCTGAGCTTCCTCGGATCTGAGCTGTCCTCAGATCTGCCCCAGCGTCATCCACAGCCCAGGAAGATGTTCTGAGAGTTGGAAAGGTGAGTTGTCCCCTTCCCTAGCCTCCCAACCATGGGAGGACTTCAGACGGAATGTGCCCATGTCTCTGGTAGCCCATCTTGGAGCAGGCCCCTGAGGTCTCTCTCAGTTCTGGGGCCTCAGCTGACTGCTGGAATGTAGGGAAGAAGACAAGAGACAGTTGCCTAAGAAAATCCTGGGGTAGTAGGAAGGGACAGGGGCAAAAAGGAGGCGACCAGTGACAGCAGTGCAGAAAGGACAGAGGGTGGGCAAGTTGGGGGGGTGGTGACCTCAGCTTCACATTCTGGACATTTCCTGGAGAGAGCACAGCTGTGCAGCTGTGCAGGAAGGGGAGCGCTGTCCCTGCTTGGTCCCCTGGCAGGCTGTGACCTAATTAGGATGCAGCTCTGGAGAGCCGTGCTGAGAGCAGCCGCCACTTCCCAGGTAATAATTCAGCCCCAGTGACAGATCCCCAGGCCCTGGCTCCCCTGGCTCCTGTGTTTGCACCTGGCCGGCCTTTTGAAATCACGCAGGGAGCTCCAGGGACTCCCTATAAGTCTAAGAAGGTCCTGCTTGTGGACCCAGAAAGGTCTGGCACCCACCAAAAGCCTTCTGGTGACCTTGGACTTCATAAGTATGGGCAGAAGTAGGGGAGCAGGGCTTGCCTGTCCAGTACGTGACCATAAAGGATGCTCACCACAGTCTCCTGGGGCGGGTAACAAGCAGAGACCATTATAGAACAGTTGGAGGACGAGAAAAGGGCTCAAGTGTGGTGGGGGCTTCCTGAGAGGAGGGGGCAGACTTGGCCTCAGGAGGTGGAACTGAACGGTGTTTACTGGTAGAGGAAGCAGCTTTTGCTCCATGAAGTCCAGGAATTGGGAGCAGGGAGGAGAGGGGTGGAGTCTATTCTCTATAAGAGCTGTGGCTCACAAAGTGTGGCCCCAGACCCTCAGCACCAGCTTCCGGAGCTTGGTAGAAAGACACACCCTCAAGCCCCCTACCCTGAGGGGGGACCCAGCTGCCAGGGTGCCAACAAGCCTGAGGCTCAGACATCCTGTCTGCCTGTGTAGAGGCAGATCCAGAGGTTACGTGGTCCTAGGCTTATAGGATTTGGCAGGACCCTTCTGAGTTTTTGGGATTGAGAGTACAAGATGGGTGCCTGGGCTTAGAAGAAGCCCTGGAAAAGTGGGCTGGGGCTGAAGATGCTGCAGCTGAAGATGCATCAGCCTCATGGAGGGTTTGCCTCTGGACCACGGATCTCCCAGTAGGCAGAAGGACACATCATTGGTCTCAGGCCTCCATGGCTTGACCTTGCATGAGAAAGTTTTATCTGAAATTAAAGATAGATGGCTGACCTCACCCGCAGAGTTTTAGAAGTCATAGGTTTCAGGTGGGGCCCAAAAATTTGAATCACCAGCACCCAGGCAAGATTGGTATGGGATTAGCAGGTCCTCTTTCAAGCTGAAGAATTTGGAGATGTCAGCAGTATCCCAGCACTTAAGAGACTGAGATGGGAGGATTGTGAGTTCAAGGCCAGCCTGGACATCTTAGTAAAACAATCAACCAGTGAGTCAATGAATCGATCAATAAATGCAACAACAGAGCATAAACCAAGCCCGCATCTTTCTAAGTGTAGAACACCGGCATGTCTGCATGTGTCTCACACCCACAGAGCTGACCTTGCTCCAGCTGACACTGACACTGGGGTGGCCCTAGGGCAGTCCTAGGACCCAGTGCTTTAGCAGCCAGGCATGGAGCTAAATGTCTCTGTGTACCCCCTCCTGAAGGGCCCTTATCAGCCCTGAAGTAGCTGCTATTCTGTTCCCATTTTGTAGATGAGGAAACTGAGGCACAGCAGCAACAGTGCTGTCCAGGAACCCACAGGAAGGCCTGACCAGGTCATTGTCCTCTGGAGGTGCAGACCTGCCTGCCTCGTGTTCCTTCTCTGAAAATGTGCACTGTGTACACGTCACAGCTGGCGTCTCCACACCAGCATATCCCAGTGACGGAGGCACCTGACTTGGCTTGGGTTGGGCACTTCTAGATCCGGGACATCATTCTTCCATCTCTACAGGAGGAAGCCGGGGCACAGAAGTTAGTGACCTGCCTGTGCCACATGGCATGCAGCCTGGGGAGTGAAGGCCTGGTCTGCCTGATGGCATAGCTTAGGATTGTCCCACCCTTGTGTTGTGGCAGTGGCTACTTGTGGGACAGATGGGGTCCCCTGGGCAGGACAGGCCCCACACCCAGGCCATCTGCCCTCCAAGCTGCTGTTTCCTGGGAGTGCTCGTGGAGTGGAAGGGTCAGTGGCCATGGTGGCTGCTGTCTAGACAGCCTGGGGCCCCAGCAAGTGTGTGGCTCAGCTCACAGCTCAGGCCTCTGCTGTCAGGAGTCGGTCTGCTCGCCCCTGTTCAGGCTCTGCTCAGAGTCAGGTTCTGGAGCAGAGAGGACGTCCCTCTCCTGACCTCTGTTGAGCCTCCCGTGGGTATTCCTTACTCCTCCAGCCCCCCAGGATTCCCTTCCCCCGTGGAATCTGTGATAGGAAGCTGCAATCAGACTGCCATGTCCCACTTACGTATTGATAGCCAGTTGCACTGGAAATAAAATCCAAACTCCTGTTGTATTGGTACTTACCTATAAATAAGTCCCAGCGCTGGAGGAGGCTGAGGCAAGAGGATTGCAAGATTGAACTCAGCCTAGGCAACTTAGCCAGACTCTGTTTCAAAATAAATGCTGCGAATATAGGTCAGTGCAAAGGTCTTAGATTCAGTTTAGTACCCCACACACAGGCCTAGAGGACCCCTCAGTTTTTGGGACCTTCATGTATCTGTCCAGTTTGGCTCCTTTTCTTTGGCCACACTAATCATAGTGCAGCTCTGTACACAGGCTATACCCATCCTTCCTCCAGGTCTTGGCATGAGCAAGCCTTCTGCCCAGATCTTAACGGATGACAGTGGTTCAGCTGCCCAGTGTAAAGTGCTCCTCTTTGTCACATCAACGCCTTATTTTCTTCAGAGGACTCATGGATTCCTGAAACTCCTGATGGTTAATTTGTTAGCTTGTCTGTAAGCATTCCTCCAAGGCTAAGTGCTCACAAGGGTACTTCCCTCTTAAGGGCACTGTCCCTGTCACCTGAAGCAATGTCGGGGCCATAGTGAGTGCTCAGTTGGAGTTTCTTTTTTTTTTTTGTCCTTTTCGTTTTTATCGGTACCGGGGGATTGAACTCATGACTGCCTGCTGCAAGGCAGGCGCTTATGCCACTGAGCTAAATCCCCAGCCCCTCAGTTGGAGTTTCTTGCATGGAAGTGCTGCTCTACTATGGCTCTGATCAGAAACTGGCGTTTTCTTGGATCTTCCCTTACTCGACCTCCAGTCCTTCAGAAACTCAGCTTGCTGTGCCTTTCAAGTGCATCCCAAACTACTTCTCTCCAGCTTTGTCCTAATTCATGACGTCCCTCACCTGGACTCTTCCGTAGTCAAGCCAGGCTCCTTGCTGCTGCCTTTTCTCCTGTGGCCTAGTCTCCAGCACGCCATGAGGGCATGATTTTTCCACTTCAGCGTTAAGGAAGTTTTGGGGCTGATGGAGTAAGGGGCAGAGCTGCTTTCTGTATTGCGGGGCAGTGAGCAGCATCCCTGTTCTCCCCTCTGGGAGCGGGCAGCTGCCCCTGCCTCAGTTGTGGCTACAAGAGCATCTGCAGACTTTGATGGGGCTCCAGGAGCACAGCCGATGCTGATGGAATCTGCTGGCCCTGGAGAGCACCCGGGTCCCTGCAGAGCGGGATGCTGCTCCTCCACACAGACCTCCTGTGATTCTGTTCACTCCTGATGTCCAGAGCCCCGAGCCTCCCATGTCATCTTCCTGCTTTGTGGGTTCTCAAGCCCACTGTCCTCCTTGCCATGGGCTCTGCGCCCCTGTATTTCTCGGCCCTTCATCTCTATCCGCCCAGCTCACTGTAGTGCTCAGGGCCTGATGGGTACATGGAGAGGAGGAGGCCTCATCTGGGCCAGTGTCCTGGTCGCCGAGCCGTAGGCTTCCACTGAGCACAGCCTTAGCTCAGGTATCCGTGAGCATTTTGAGCTGGGCAATGTGGGGCAAGTGTGTGTGCCCATCATCACTGCCTGTCACATCCCAGCTCGGTCATTGCCAGCCTGCTTTCCTTCACGGCCAAGCCATTCGCCGAGCTCTGAAAATCTTTATGGCCTTTTCTTTAAATTAGAACTTACATTTGTGAGTGGTATTTGGTATAGAGAGGTCCCCTGTGGGAATCAGGTTGTGTCCAGCTGGGCTGCACTGAAAACTCAACATTTCAATGGCTCTGCACACACAGCCCTGACCTCTGCTCACACTGTCCTGTGAGTCAAGCTGTCCTCCCTGTGGTGACTCCAAGGAGCTAAGAGCCAGGCCCTGAGTACATGCTTCAACCTGGGGATGACACCTGTGACCCGCCCCCCCGGGCCAATCACACAGTTCCCCCTGTGTGCAGGGCAGGTGAGGTAAGTGACCGGTGAGGGAGACAGCACGTGGAAACTGGCCATGGGGAACCATTTGAGAGTCACCTTCTAGAGACTGAGTGCCCAGGAGCTGAGGTCATGTCTGGCCTGCTCATCCCAGTGCCCAGTGCTTCTCAGTTCCTCCCACCCAGCTTGTGTCCACCAGGTGGACACCTGGTCACTCGAGCGTTCAGAGTGCACTCATGCCTCATGCCCTGACGTCTGTGTACCTGCTTTGCGATCTCAGGCATCTTTGTGTCCTTGACTTTCTGGCATGAGCAGTGCTCTTGATGGCACCCAGCCTTGGGGTTGTTGGCGTCTTGTACAGGAGGTTTCTGAGAGTCCTTAGCCAGGTCCACTGGTGGCCGCCTTAGGACAGGAGTGCAGGGGAGGGAGAGTGCAGGGGCTGTGTGGCCAGTCAGCTGGCCCTGGCTCCAATGACGAGCAGAACCAGCACTTCCTGAGTGTTGTGGCTTTCCTTGTCCAGGCCCTGCCTTTCTTCTTGTAACTGAAGAAAGTGTCTGGCACACAGTGGGCTCCGTGCACAGGCACGATCACTTTTTACCATTTCTGTTACTTCCCTGTCCTCATTTACCACCTATAGTGCAGGAACTTGGGGTGCTGAGTTATTAAGGACTGGGTGTGGCCTCATGGAACAGACCACAGCGCAACAAGAGAATGGTGAGCTGGTTCCTTGCAAGGCCTAGGGGAAGGGGACAAGTGGGTGAGTGAGTGCTAAGCAGAGTTGCTGCACCCCCAGGGCTGCCTTTCCCAAGGGCATGGACTACATAGGTGACACTCTAGACTCCGGTCACCAAACACAGCAGCCGCCAGCCCCATGTAGCTTTCAAGCCCCTGAAGCGGCCATTGTGACTGAGAAACCAGGGTATGAGTTTTCCTTACTGTTGAAATCTCAGATTTGAAAACCTGATACTTGGCTCAGTTGTTGGGAATCTTACAAATGTGTCTGAAATAGCCTGGGTGTGCAAATGTACTTTTCTCCAGTGGAGTTTTGCATTTGGCTTGAGATATGCTGTGAGCATAAAATGCACACCGAATTTTAAAATAGTCCTCCTCCACAAGAAGTAATTTTTCAATTATTATAGTGCATCAAAATGATGTACCTTTGACATATTGGACTAAATAGGCATAGTATTAACATTTCATGTGTTTCTCTTTACACTAATGTGGATTTTGGAAAATGGTTTGCTTGGACTTCCTTCGGGACACCTGGCCTCTGGTGTCTATCCTGGCACCGTTGCTATTTTTGGTTGGGGCCAATTTGGTAACTGAAAATGATCAACACGTCTGTCATTCATTTAAATTTTCTTCCTTTTTTTTTGTGAAGTCAGATATAATTCTGGGAAATGTTTACGTCTTAGAATTCTGAAAATTGTTTATATTTATTTTTCTATTAGACTTGTGTTGTTCCCGTTGCTTTTGAAGCTTTTTCTATATTAAATGTGTTACTCATTGCTTTTTTGGACATGTCTGCCTTTCAGTTTTTGCTGTTATTTGATGTAGTTGAAGTTTAAAGACTTGATGTGATCACTTATGGTGGAAATCTCATGTCCAGGAGCTGTGTCATTTTATGGTTTCCTCTTTACTGTTATTTCATTGGGGCTTTGAGAATGTGGACTATGGTTTCTCCCAACTCAGGAGAAACCTCTTTCAAAAATAACAGCTTTTTATTTTAAATGAGTTTTGAATTACTCAAAGTATTGCACACTTTGTCTTAGTTTTTAAAAGATTGTGAGACTCAGGTTCCTCTGACCATTAGCTGTGACACCAGGCTGGGTCTCTTTTCCCCGTCTCTGGGGTGTTCTTTGCTATGGTTTAGTGGGAACCTTTCTAGGCGCTTTTCCATGGACTGATAGTGATGCCTTCAGAAGGATTGTTCTGTTTGGGGTACAAGCAGTATCATGATGTTCGCATTGTTCTGCAACTTTGCTTTTTTTGCCTCTAGTATCTTGGAGCTGTCACCGTACACTTAGACAAATGGCCTTTCTCCTAACCACCGCTCAGTATATCATGGCCCAGATATATTAGTATCTTGCAGTTTCCCCTGGCAGGCATTGTTTCATGACTTCGTCACCATGCACAGTGCTGTACCAAGCGCCCTGGTCAGGCCTCTCACTGACACTGGTAAATGTTTTTGAGGGACAGATACTGACAGAGTTGCTCATCCTGCAGGGATGCCTGCAGGAGTTTCATTGCCAAAATAGTCTCTGAAATGGTTGTGGCAATTTATCGCAAGCAATGTCTAAAGATGCATGGTCTGATTAAGGTTTTTGCAATTTAATAGATAAAAACATGACTTCACTGGTTTATAGTCCTGATTCCAAATTGGACTGGACCTCTTTTCATGTAACCATGAGGTATTTCTACTTCCTCCTCCATGTACATTGTCCGTTCATAGCCTCTGTCCATTTCCTCTTAGCCAATTTTTTAACAACCAACATCAAGAGTATTTTCTCCACTAAAATATATATGTGGGATAATATACGTGGGATAATTATGTTTTATGTTACAAATATCTTCTGGGTGTTGCTCATCTTGTAATATTTGCATATACGGTTTTGTCATACAGAATCTCAAGAATTTGGTGTGGTCAAGCTTATTAGTTTTTTCATTTGTGGCTTGTAAAGAAACTTGCTTATAAAGTCTTCAATACCCCAATAGTTTTGGTTGAAATTTGTATTATAATGATATAAGGTTCCAACTTGTTCCAATACACAGCCAACTGTCTGAACTCTATTTGTGCCTTTTTTAATTTGTGTATATTTGTGCCTTTTTTAATTTGTACATGTTTGAGATACATAATCATTATATTTCTCTTGGGAATCCGTACTTAGACATATCGTCTCTTAAACGCTTCTCCCAGCCGTCCCTGCTCCCCTCATCAGCAGCGCCCTTCACAGCTCCACAAAATCTACTTTGCTATTCCCTATCCTGCCTTTTATTTGTAGGAAAATGGATTTACCTTGAGACCATAATGCTAAGTGAGATAAGTCAGACACAGGAGGTTAAATATATTGCGTTATTTCTTATGTAAGTAACTTAGACCAAAAAAAAAAAAAGCGTCTTTCTTTTCCTGCTCCTGTGAAAAGCCTCTTTTAACATATTTTCTACATTTCTAGCTGGATTTGCTTTTCCTTTCTCTATTTATTATTGTATTGCTAGATACATTTCCCTTTGTTTTTTTCTTCCTCAAATTGTTCTAGCTATTGCTTTGAATTTTAGAAATAAGACTGTCAAATTCTATGAAGAACATTAGTAGGATTTTATGGAATAATTTGGGAAGAATTGCCAGTTTTATAATAAATATTTTCTACTCATTCACAAATATAGTTTATCATTCTTTTTATGAAAATATCTTGTTGTAAAGTCAATTTTTCTTTGTGTGAAGATTTTAGTCTTACTGCTTTGTTTAAAAATATTTTCTTGTAAAAAATTAGCATGTATAAAAAAAAAACCAAAAAAAAAAAAAAACTAACAAAACAAATCTTTGGGCTGGGGATTTTAGCTCAGCAGAGTAAATACCTGCCTGGCAAGCGCAAGGTCTTAAATTCAATCTTTGGTACCAAAAAAAAAAAAAAAAAATCTAAAAAATTATCATGTATACCCAAAGATAAAGCAAATGTGTGTGGATATATCCTTGATCCTGAGCACAACACCTCTGTCAGTTTTCTTCTTAGGTCATTTATGCCGACAACATTGGCTCTTGGAAGGTTTTTCATGGCCTGGGAGATGATGATACAGTGAATATTCAAGACTCCTGTCCTCGTCTTTGTCTCTGTCATTGCATTCAAGTGGCAAAGACACCCAAGTGTGTTGGGTTAGTAAGTCACTGACATTGACCTAATCATTCATCTTTCTGTCTAGAAGCAGGACTGAAGTCCTTCTTTCCTTCCTCCCTTTTCTCTGGCTTGATCTTTTCATCTTATTTGCAACTTAATTATATACATTCGAGACTGAAAGCTTTAACCTCAAGCATTCGGCACCACGGAGAGGAAACAGAAATGGAGGCAGTGCTTTCCTGGGTCTTCTACTTCCCATGTCATTCAGAAAAGTCTTTCTAGTCAATTTTATAAACTGAGCTTCACTATGATGAACCTAAATCAGTTCAGGCCCTTCAAATTACATAAGATTGATTTAAGCTCCAATTCCATGGATTTTAAAAATTCACAATACCTTCATTTCTCATTTTGTGCTTCTATAAAATTCTTACTGGGCTGAGGAGACAGCACTTCAGGTCATGAATCCTGGCTGCAGTCTTTGGCTCCTTAATTTCTCAGCCTTATCTGGAGAATGGGGTTAAAATTTTATTCCTCTTCATTATTCTAAGTATTATAACTAAGAAATGTGAGGCTCTGGGCATGTAATAGATAAGACATTAGAGATAAATATCATCATTCTTCAGCACAAAACATATCCATTTGCTTACCATACCTCCCTTCCTTCCCTACTTTCTATAGGAAAGAGCAAGAAAAAGACACTACCCTCTGCCTCTGAGATCCAGTCCCCACCCCATTCGCATGCTGGGTGTCAATAAATTCCTCGTGAGTGCTGAGGTCAGCAAATCCAGGTTGCTACTTGCTGTATAAATAAAAGCAAATCAAAACACAGCCGTGCCACTCATATTTACAAGGATCTAACAGTCTGCAGAACCTAAAATATTTATAAGGTTGAGCCCTTCCTAGTACACTTGCTGACCTCTGGATCCTAGGGACAGTTTCTTCCCAGGCTGGAAGCCAGGTTGTCACCAGCTTATCTAATCAGATCCAGAAAACATTCACTCAGTTGACCAAACGGGCAGCCAGTGGGGCTGCTTTCATGGACTCCAGGTGTGTCCGATTTGGCAGGCACACAGATGGTCAACAGAGCTGGATCCACCCCTGTGCTAGGCAGCTTGGGTCTGCTTATGTACACAGCAAGGCACTTGAGCATCACAGGGATGTGGATCCAGACTTGGGTGCTGACCAGCTTTGGCCTTTTCAGCTGTTTGAACCCGTTTCTCCATCTAACCCGTTTTTCCATCTATCAAATGGACTCACTCCCCTATATGGCAGAGGCAGATGAAACCACCTGTTCTTAAGGAGCAGGTAATCTCCCACATCACCTGAGCTCCTAATGGTTTAGAATGACATGTGGGACCCCACCCTCAATCCACCCATCCGGGGGCCAGATTCTCCACTTCATCCCCCCCATATCCTGCCTTACTGCCTCCAGGCCATGTTCCCCACCAGGCCCAATGGAAGAATGTCCCTCCCTTGGACTCCTGTGAACACCAGCCACAGCAGATGACTCTTCTCTGTCACCTAGGCTGAGACCACTGAAACTTCATCTGTATGCTAAGGACATTGCCAAGGGCATCTGGTCCCTTCAGCTCAGACCTCAAGACTGCTGCACTTTCAACTAAAATGGGGTCGTCACCCGTCGTCTCCCTAACCGAGTACCTCCCCTTCCCCAAAGCACCAGAACAGATGGCCAGTCATTTTCTCACTCAGTCGTCTCCTTCCTAATTAGTGTGACTTTTTCCGCAGGGCCTCTCTCAGCAGATGGTATGCCATGGTCCTGTTCCTGTCAAATGTTGCCCTGGGGACAGGCAGGGGCTTTGCAGTGGTTTTAAGGAGTACCATGTGACTTGCAGACTTGTTCAGCGCAGGGCACAACAAGGCAGAATGGATGTGCAAGGACCCCAAAAGTCTTGCCTCTTTCATCCCATCTCTGAGTCCAAGTGAACACCCAGTGCCCGTCATCCTTTGGCTGTGTCCATTCATGTGTCCTCTTGGCTCAGGGACTGGGACCAGGCTTCCATTGCATCTCCCTAGGTTTCTCCCTCCCATTCCTCTCTCCTGGGAGAGCCACCTTGGGCTTTGCAGGGGCCAGATGAGACAGGCCCAGCCCCTCTGCGGCTTGTGGCTCCCTGCACAGGGGTGCTCCCCAGCCCTTCCTCTCAGCCCTCTCCCTTGGCCCTTGGGCCCTATATTGGGTCCCTAGGATGCTGCCAGAGTCTGCTCAGTCCAGGCTGCTCTAAAGACAGAAGATTCCTCGCATAGTGCTGGAGGCCCCAAGTCTGAGATCAAGGTGTGACCAGGGTTGGCTCCTGCTGGAGCCATGAGGCAGATGTGTTCATTGCCTGTCACCCAGCCACCTCTACCAGCATTGCCATCTGTGTCCCTCATCTTCCTGTAAGTCCAGTAGGCTATACCTTAACCATCTCTACAAAGACCTTGTTTTCAAAGAAGGGTGCAGTCCGAGTGACCAGGTGGGCATGGATTTGAGGAGATGATTCAGCCCACCGTAGACTCTGAGAATTCCCCACAGGCTCTATGCACCAGAGCTTCCTTCCACCTCTTCCTCCATCAAAACATGCCTATCTTGCTTTCTCAATACCTTTTGGGGAAGCTGAGCATGCGGGCACATGCCTGTATTCCCCACATTCAAGAGGCTGGAGCAGGAGGATAAGTGTAAACTCAAAACCAACCTGCACTGCATAGTGAGACCCTGTCTCAGAGCAAAACCAAACCAAACCAAAAACAGCCCAAGAACTGGGAAAGAAGCTCTTTCAGCTGATAGGAAAAAGGGGTGAGGGAGTATAGAGACCTTGGTTTAACCTGTTCCTGCTTCTACTCTGCCTAGTAGCCCAGAGAATCTCCTCTTTTCTGTGAAATGGGGCCTGAGATAGATGTTCTCTCCGAGCAGGGTCTGGCTAAAGTTCTGGTGAGGAAATGGGACTAAGGCACCACAGCAGGGAATTAATGCAGTTAAAAAACCACTAATCATAAAGAGAGGCCTGGTATGGAGCTGGGATTCTGGGCAGGCAGTGTACGAAGCAATCATCTTTTCCCACTTTGACACTATGAGTAACGTTGTGACTACTGACTCTGTCAATTAATGATGCTTGGCTTCATGTGACCAAAGTCGTTGGATATCAAGAAGGTGAACGTCTGAGTACTTGAATCTCATAGTGAAAGGGCAAGTGTGTGTGTCTGTTTTGTGGTACTGGCAATTTAATACAGGGCCTCACATGTACTAGGCAAGTGCTCTACCACCGAGTTACATTCCGAGCCCTTTTTATTTATTATTTTGAATCAGGAGCTTGCTAAGGAACCCAGATTGGCCTCAAACTTGTGATCTTCTGGTTTCAGGTTTCCAAGTAAAGCTGGGATTACAGGAATGTGCCACCACACCCGGCACGAGTAGTTTTTTGTTTTGATTTGATTTGATTTGGGGGGTCCTGAGGGTTGAACCCAAAGCTTCTGCACTGAGCCTCATCCCCAGCCCCTTTTTTATTTTCAGACAGGGTCTTGTTGAGTCACCAAGTTGCCCAGACTAGGATTGAGCTCACAGTCTTCCTGCCTCAGCCTCTGAACTAGCTGAGAGGACAGGCATGCGCCACCACACTCGGTTGAGTGTATTCTTATTTGTACACAGGATACTTTCAGCACGTTAGGCAGAAATTTTTGTCTTGAGGTTTAAGGAGATGCTTGTGGGTGCCCAGGGGACAAGATGTTGTCTTGTGATGGCCAATTTCATAGTCACTGTGGAGGCTGTTTCTGGGTGAGATCAACCCTGAAGTCTGCGGCCTCTGAATGAGCAGGTCATCCTCACTATTGTGGGTGAGCCTTGCCCTGTCAGCTGAAGGCCTGCACAGACCAGAAGGCCCAGTCTCCCGGGCCAGAGGAGCTTCTCCACATGTTATCCAGACAGGAGCCAGCCCTCAGCCCAAGGCAAACATTTTACCCAGGGCTCTTATTTGAGATGTGAGAGCCAAGATCCAGGGATAAGAACTGGCAAACTGTGTGGGGGCAGAAGGCAAAATTCTGATTACTTTGATTCCCTCCACCTCAGATGGCACTCCTGGTCATCTGTAAGGCTGCCACGGGTGGTCAGGCATGTTGCACACAGCTTCAGGATTCCTTTTCTTTTCTTTTTTTTTTTTTTTATGGTTTTTCTCCTCCTCCTCCTCTTCTTTTTTTTTTTTTAATTTTATTTAAGGAGAAAAGAAAAAAAAATCAGGGAAAGGGTACAAGTTCTACAGATTTACAGAAAAAAAATGAACAGTAGGAAATCACTAGTTAATGGATTACATATTGTCATCTTAGAAATAATTGTTCAAGTCACAAAATTAAAGCTTGTAAAGTGGACATTCCATCAATGATACTGCAAACAGTTCTGTTCATTGATCCAATAAAACTCTGTGATATCATTTTCTATCTTATACACTTAAATATACATGCAGTTATATAGTTTAGAGCACTTTCTTTTCCTCTCTTTTGTACCATGACTATTACACATTTTGGGTTTCATTGCTCCCACGGTTCTTATTACTTTTTTGGAAGAGAGTAAAACCAAATGTGACGTAACAGAACAGAATCGGTCAAGTCAAAAGGGTGGACATAATAGATAATGTAAAAACATAATACAAGGTGATCAACAATGGTTACCATAATGCCTCCCGCTATCTCTAATAGAATTGCCTATATCTGTAGTTATAATACAATTGAACAAAACAGTAAAGAATAAAACCGACAAAACCAAAACATTGTAGACATTGTAGGTCTTCAAAAGTAGATAAAAGTCAACGAGAATGGGCGTCATAATGAATCTCATTATCTTCACAGCTGATGCCTAAACTTTCGAACCTGATACTATCCAGCAAAACAGAATAGGGGAACATCAGTTAAAAACCAGATGGTGAGAGTAATACAGGGCTTTAAATCAAGGTAATGAAAAGTCAAAGTGGGTTACTATAATATATCCTGCTATTTTTTTCCTTTAATTAAAAAGGATAAAGATAAAAAAGTAAATAATGGAGTGGAGATTGAGATAAAAGAGGGCATAACAACGAAACAGCGCAGATCAAAAATATAACCATTTAAGCAGAATAGTGTTTCACCACCAGATAATCCTAACCTAAAAGTAGTTACCATATTGTCTCTTTCCTTGAAATCCTTGAGTACAACTTCCTATACTGTAGCATTAAATATATCAAAACAATGTAAGACCATTCAAGAGAATGACAGCATTACAGAGTATTTAGAATCGACTAACAGAAAATGAACAATGGTTTCTGTATAATCTCCTTGTCTTTAAAAGGTTTTTGCTTATACTATCGTACATAATAAAATCCAATAAGATACAGCCTATTTAGGCCATTGGAGACAGAAGGACAAAAGCTAGATGAGACTTCAAAACAAGATGATACTAAATCAGTATTACCTATTAAGATGTCATTTTCTCCAAAATAGCTGTTCCTATCATCCAATCTTCTCTGCCTCATTTCTGTTGAGCTCTTTTTCTGTCAGTAGCTGTCAGTTTGTCTTCTTCATTTTGTTCTCTGCTCCATTCATTGTGGCCTCTCTGCCATTATTTCTGGATTCTTTGTATTTTTCTTTTTTTAGAATATCCTGCAATACTCTCTGTAGAGTTGAATTGGTGGTTGCAAATTCCCCCAGTTCCTCTTTATCCTGGAAGCACCTTGTTTTTCCATCAATTTCCAGGGACAGTTGTGCAGGATATCTCAATCTTGGCTGGAGATTATTATCTTTCAAAGCTTGAATTATTTCCCCCCACGCTCTTCGTGATTTGATGGTTTGTGCCGAGAAATCTGCTGTAATTCTGATGGGTGTTCCCTTGTAAGTGGTCTGTTTCTTGTCTCTTACAGCTTTTAATATTCTGTTCTTGTATTGAATTTCTGGAATTTTTATTATTATAAGCCTGGGTGTTGCTCTGTTTGGGTTGTAGGTAGCTGGGGTCCTGTATGCCTCATACATCTGAGTATCTTTACCTTTTGCTAAATTAGGAAAATTCTCCTGGATTATTTCTGTGAGTAGCTTTTGTAGTTCACTTGTTTGTGTCCCTACTTCTTCTTTTATGTTCTTAATCCTTAAGTTATGGATCCTCTTATCATCTTCTTGTCTTTGTATTATTGCTGTTTGTTTCTTTGTTATTTTTAAGAAGTTTTTCATTTCATTCTCCCATATTACAAGTCTGCCCTCCAGTTCAGATAGTCTGTCCTTAGTTTCTTTCAAGCTGTTATGCCAGTCTTCTATAGACTTCTTAGTATCTTGGTAGTCCCTTTGAACCTGCTTCACGTATTCTATGCTTTCTCTGTTTTCTCCATCAAACAATTCTCCCCTTTTTTTCTGTTTTTCCATTCCACCACCTGTTTTTTCTTGGGTGATACTTAGCATTTCTCTAACTATTCTGCATACTTCTAGCTTCAGGTCGTTGATAACTTCATTCCTGAATTGGTCTATGAGGCTCTCTATATGGTGCCTTATGTGTATTGGTGCGGTGTCTGCTATTGCCTGTTTCTCAGAATTGGGGGCCGAGGAGCCTTTCTTATTGCTGCCTCTTCCCATGCTGCCTCTTCTTCTCTGTTCCTTATATATGCAAGCTTATACAATTCAAGGGGCAAGGAAGAGAGAAAAATCTGACCTCTATCCCGTGCACCAAGCCTGTATGCATGTGGTTAGGGCCACATCTTCCTGGAGAAGAAACTTCTGAGGTACACACAGGCATGTTAGGGCTCATGGTAACCTTGTCCCTGGAAACTTGCAACTAAAACTCTTAATGTGTTGGAAGAAGCAAGGGGAAGGTGGTTTTTCCACATCTCCAGCAGAAACTTCTAGAAGGCAAGCCTGCATCACATCTGAGTAGATTGGAACCTGGCAGCATGTGGTCCTCTTTTTGTGGCCACTCATAGCAAAATCTGCACATTGACGTAATATGCTTCAAATAAAAGGCTTCATTTATATTCCCTGGTGTCCAGAGGAAATCCGTACATGGAAATGATGTGGAAATCCCAGACTTTGAGCTTCTCCTAAATTTCTTCCACATAGCTTGGAAAACTTTATCCTTTGTGGGCTCCCCGGGTCAGGGAAGGTGAGGGGTGTGACCAACCCCACAGAGGCCCCTTGACACCTCAGTGTGGCCCAGGCTCCAGCCAGGAGGTAGGCTTCCTCCCAACCACGGTGGCCAGGCAAGTCCCTGTCTTCAGACCAGAGTGAAATGTGGCTCAGAAAACCTGCATTTCAGGCACCTCCTGTGCAGTGTTAACTCAGCTCTTCACAAATAAAATAGACACAATGAATTAGCAATGTGCAGGGCTCCCAAGTCAGGCCATCCATGTGATTTCATTCGTACACGGAAATGATGTGGATCACAAAAAGCAGCCATGACTACTAGGGGTACATTAAGTATGTACTTTAGAACAGAGTCTGGTACGCAGAAGGGCTCTGTAAATGCCAGCAGCTGCCATCCTGATGAGCAGCAGAAGCCCACTAGCCTCTGCTCTCCTTGTGGGAAGTTGGGCTCAGGACAACTTGAAATTCAGGACTAGCAGCAACATGGTTTTGATTTTTAAGTTCTTTTAAAACTGAGATAAGATCTGAGCTCTTTTGAGTTCCTAAACTTTAAGCACTGTTCAATGGCAAATACCTAAATCTGTTTAACCTGAGCCTCATTGTGGAGGAACATTAGTATTTCCAGACTTTGGTCACACTTGCACCAATCAGCTACCAGTTTGAGCATTGTGGGGTTTTTCGCTGCATGGTATAGAACTACATGGCATGTGTCTTAGGGTATAATATCCCTTCATGTTTCTGAGGTCCATCCTTGTGGTTATTCCCTTCTGTCCTTTTGACTACAAAAGAGTATTCCTTTGTATGGACATACCATAGTTCCATTATCCATTGTTGGACATTTGAGTAATTCCCAGGTTTGACATATTATGAATAAAGTTACTAGAACATTTCTGTACAGGGCTTTATAAAAACATTTTCTTGTATTTTATGAATGGTCTCTGAATCAGGAAAGGCTTATGCTTAGCTTTGAGAAACTTTGCACTAGTGGTACCATTTTACACACTTCACTGTGAGTTTGACTCCACATCTTTGCTAATTTGTAGTATCAAGTCCTTAATTTTAGCTTTTCTGGATGTGTAGTGGCATCACATTTTATTTTCCTTATGCTGAGGACTGAATTCAGGGTGTTCATACTGAGCTACATCCCAGCCCATTAAAAAAATCTTTTTTTTTTTAAATGTTGAGACAGGATCCAGGTAAGTCACTAAGTTATCCAATCTGGGCTCAGCACTTCAAATCCTCCTGACTTAGCTTCCCTGAGTCCTGGGGTTATAGGCACATACTTCCACGCCTGACTCATCTCATTGATTTTTTTTTTATCGGTACCAGGGATCGAACTCACGATCGCCTGCTTGCAAGGCAGGTGATCTTATTGATTTTTAATTCACATTTCTCAAGGTAGAAAGGGCATTACAAGAGACTGGGAAGGGTGTGGAGGGGGAGAGAGGCAAGGGTAGAAAATGGGTAGATGGACTTGGTCAGCACACGATGTAGGCATATGGAATATCATGGCAAGTCCCATTGATATGTATAATTAATGTGTTAGTATACTTATAATGAAAAAATTAAAAATAAAAAGTGACATTTTCATGGCAACTAACTCTATTGAGTACATGTATACATGCTTATTGACCATCCCTGTATTTTCTGCAGGTCATTTGATTTCATTTCCTGGTCTCACTGTTTCTATATTATAGATACAGATGCTTTGTCAGATACGTTTTTGATTTCATTCCCAATCAGTAGCTTATTTTTTTTGTGTCCTTAGTTGTGGTGTCTTTTGGTGTGTGCAGGTCTTTATTCTGATGTATATCTTAATAGTTTTTGCTATTTCTTTGTGTGTCTTATCTAAGAACTCTTTGCTCATACTCGGGTATAAATCTGTTTTCTAAGAGATTTATAGTTTGAGCAATTGTGTTAGACTCTGGATACATCTCGTCCTAATATTGTATGTGAAACCATGCACGTCAAGGTGTACTTTTTGGGTTCACAGATGTTTGGTTTCTCTTGGATTAGTCACTGAAAAGGTTTTTATTTTCCTACTAAACAGTTTTGGCACTTCTTTGAAAATTAATTGGTTTTTAAAAGTGAATATGCTTAAAGCTCTCTATTCTACTTCATTGGTATATTTTTCTCTCTATGTCAAAATCACACTAGTTTTCCATAATTATCTTGTCTATTGTAAGTTCTTTGCATTTCCATATAAACTTCACATTCAGCTTACCAATTTCTAAAAACAAAATTCTGCTGAAATTGTAATGGCTACTCCATTAAACCTGTTGGTAAATTGGGGAAAAATTGGCGTATTTACCATGTTGATGCTTCAATCTGTAGGTGTATCGTATATATTTATATGGTTTTCTTACAGTAATGTTTATAGTTTTCAATGTGGGAGATTTTTACACTTAATACACAATTATGGTAAACTATGTAACATATAATTCATCATCTTAATTATTTCTAAGCGTACAGCTCAGCAGTATTAAATACATTCATAATGTTATGTAACCATCACTAGCATCAGCTCTATAATGTCTTGTAAAACTGAAACTCTGTGCCCTTTAAACAACTCTCCAACCCCACCCCCGCCCCTAGCAACTGTGTATGCAACTTAGTCTTTGTGACACTGGTTCCTAAGTGCCATGTACATGAGGAATCACCCAGCATTTGCCTCTGTGTGTTTGGCTTGTTTCCCCTAGCATAATATCCTAGGCTTCAGTCAGGTGGCAGGACTTCCCTCCTTTTTAAGCTGAATATCTTAGTTACACTTTTCTCATTGAGAAGACAAAATACCTGGCACTAAAAGTTAAAGGAGGCAAAGTTTATTTAGCTCACAGTTTGTAGAGTTTCAGCTCATAATTGATTGACTCCAAGGAAGGGTGGCGTGGAAGAGGCTATCACAGCGGAGAAACAGTCTACGGTGGACAGAAGGGAGCAAAGCAGCAAAGTATCAGGGAAGAAACAAGCGATGACAGCCTCTTTCTGTGCCTTGATTCTGTTTAGGCTGCACAACCTCAGGGTGTGTAGGTATGAATCCAGGGAGGTCCTTCCATTACCCACACTCAGAACTATGCCAGACTAATCAGTGGACTAAACTAGTAATCACACACTCTGAATCCCAGCATCACACGCTTTAGATCCAGCCACCTATGATGACATGAGACTTTGGAGGGACATCTAGACACAAACCGTAACACCAAGTGACACTCTGTGCTTATCCGTAGGTCTGCGGTGGATACTCGGGTTGCTTCCATGTTTTCAGCTATTGTGACTAGTACTGCTATTTACATGAGTGTGCAAATATTTCTGATACCCTGCTTTCAGTTCTTCTGGATTTTCATACAGAAGCAGAATTGCTGCATCATATGGTGATGTATTTTTATTTTTCTGAGAAGCGGCCATTCCATTTTCTGTAGCAGTGGCACATTTCCTCATTTCATATACCTGCTGGTGGTGTACAAGCAGTCTGGGTTTTCCATGGCTTGGTGGATGTGAGGTGGTTTCTTAAGCATAGTTTGGCATTTCCTTTCTCTGATAATTGACGCTAAGAACCTTTTCATGTGCTGATTGGCCTGTTGTATCTCTTCACTGGAGAAATATCTATTTAGGTCCTTTGCCCAGTTTTGAATCAGTTTTCAGAATTCTTTCTGTATTCTGGACATGAATCCCTTTACAGATATGATTTGCAGGGTTTTTTTCTGAGCCTGTGGGTTGCTATGTTGATCTGTTGGTAATAACTTTGATACACAAAGTTCTCGTTTTTCAAGAAGTTCTATCTTTTCTTGTGTTGCCTCTTTCTTTGGTGTCATAGCCAAGAAATCCCTGCCAAATGCAGCACCACGAGGTGTTTACCCTCTGAGAGTCTTAGCTCTTACGTTTAGGTCTTGAATCCATTTTGAGGTGGTTTTTGTGTATCTTGTGAGAGGTCCACATGGATATTTTTGTAAGTGAACATTCCTTTTTCCCAGGACCCTTGTTGAAAACCACTTGACCTTATATGTGAGGGTGATTTCTGGATACTCACTTCTGTTACATTGGTCTGTATTTCTGTCTTTACATTGGTACCACTCAATACAGAGGTTTTAAATATGTAAAATTTGGGTTTTCAGCTATTCATTGTTGGTCTAACAGAAATAAGTTGACTTCTGTAGGTTGATCTTATATTCTGCTAACCTCACTTGTTGAAGTAGATCTTTTTGGAGGGGTAGATTCTTAGGATTTGCTCTATGTAACATAGATAGTGACACTTTTAGCTCTTATTTTCTGAGCCTTGCATCTTTTCTAACAGCTGGAACTTTAAGAAGTTACCCCCAATAAAATTAAGTAGAAGCAGCCAGGCAGACATTTTTTGCTTTATTTCCAGTCCTGCAAGAAAGCTTATCTCTCACAGTTAAGCATGATGTTGCCTGTGTGTATGTGGTGGTGGGGTTCTATCTGTCTTTCTATGCCTGTCTTTCTTTTGATGGATATACTTTGTCAAACTTTTTAGAAACTTCTATCATAAATGCATTTGATTTTTTAAGCTTTTTCTGTATCCATCCATTGATATGATTGTATGGTCTTTCTTTTATTCTCTTACCATGTTGAATTGTACTTTTGAGATGCTAAGCACCTTTTCACGTGCTGATTGGCCTGTTGTATCTCCTCACTGGAGAAATATCTACTCAGGTCCTTGGCCCAGTTTTGAATCAGTTTTCAGAATTCTTGAGATGTCAATGCAATATTACATTCCTGATAGAAATTTTACAGGACTGCTTGGTTTGACTTAAACATTTTAAGGATGTTTGCATACATATTCATGAGAGATACTGGTCTTTAATTTTCTTTTAATCTCTCTGCTTGGTTTTCTATGCGAACAATGGTAGTTATGAAAAATTCTTTCCTCTTCTTTTGAAAGACTTTGAAAAACATTTGTATTTTGTATACCTTAAATATTTGATAAAATTCATGAGGAAAACACTGCATCTTGTGAGAGTCTTTGAAGTTATAGATTCTGTTATTTTACTACACACACAAGTGTCTGAGACCTGAAGGTATAGCTCAGTGTCAGCACCTGCCTCTCATTCGCCAGGCTGTGGGTTTGATTCCTCAGCACTGAAAAAATAGCAGAAAGAGCTCTTCAGATGTTCTATTTCTTTTTCGATAGTTTTGCTCATTAGTTTCATTCAAGGAATTTATTAAGTTCATATGTAACAAATTGTCAGTTTATTGACAGTTCATCCTGGATATTGATAACTAGTTTTGGTCCTTTTATATCTTAATTTAATCTTAATGTGGCTCATGTTTCCTTTCTTTAGCTAACTTTGCTTAACATAGTCTTTTCTAACTTTAAGGTGATTAAGTCATGGACTTTATTCTCTCTCTCTCTCTCTCTCTCTCTCTCTCTCTCTCTCTCTCCCTCCTCTTCCTCCTCTCCCTCCTCTCCCTCCTTCCCCACCTCTCCCTCTTCCTATCCCCCCTTTCTTACCTGTCCCCCAACCCTGAACTAGGAAATTGACTGAGCTGCACCTCCACATCTCCAGCCTAATGTACTTTTTAAAACAAAATATGTCAAAGTCTTAGAAGTTAACTGAGATTTGGGTCGTACTAGAAATACAAAATACATAAGCATGAGGTAGCAACTTACACTGACCGTCAGAACATGTGCAGCTTGCAAGCAGGTACTTGGGTATTTCTTTCCCATGGACATTGAGATTATTTCTACATTTTGACTATTATGAATAATACTGGCTTTTTATTGAAGTGATAGAAAGTTCATTTTTCAATGAATTCATCCAATAAGAAAAGAGTTTCTTTAAGAAAATCAGTAGGTACTCTTTGGCTGTAGAAAAACTTTTCCAGGTGATGTTGAGACCGCTGAATTTGATAATAGTGAATCACTAAGGAATTTTAAAAGCAGGCTTGAGATAAAATTCATATAAAATTAAAGTCAACCCATTTAGAGTGTGCGGTTCAGCAGTTCTTAGTGTATTCAGAAATAGCGCAGCCATGCCCATTTTCTAATTCTAGGATATTTCCTTTTTTTTATTTTAAAAAGAATACAACAAAACAAAACACAGCAAAGTAGATCAGAACCAAACAATGCAAGCAATACAGGATTTCAAAACAAAACAACAGGAAATCAACAGTGGCTACCATGATGTCTCCTTTTTTTTTTCAAAATAGTTGTCCTTATCTTCACATACAATGAATTCAGACAAAACAAAATAGTATAAAACCAATCAAAACAAGAATGAAGGTATCACAGACCTTCAAATCAGACAATAGGAAAATCGGCAGTGGTTACCATAATGTTTCTTGTTCTCTTCAAACTAGCTATCTATACCTTCACACATATTGAAATCCAATAATAGAAAATAGAATAAAACCAATCAAAACAAAAAATAAAAGCATTATTGGACTTCAAAACAAGATGACAGAAAATCAGCAACATGGGGCTGGGGATATAGCTCAGCGGCATAAGTGCCTGCCTTGCAAGCAGGCAGTTGTGAGTTCGATCCCTGGTACCGATAAAAAGGAAAAAAACCAAAAAAAAAAAAAAAAAAAGAAAGAAAATCAGCAACAGCTACCCTCTCGTTTTCTTCAAAGTAGCTATTCATACCATTACATATAATAAAATCAATTCTTATAAACTCTTTAGGAGAAGTCCTAGGCATATACAATCCTATACATGTATGTCTACCCTTTCTATATTAGAGGGAAAAACAAAACAAAAGAAAAACAAAAAACAAAAGAGACAATACCCAAAACAATGACAATATAGGCTTTTAAAACAAGGTGTAGGAACATAACTAAGGTTGTTATTTTGCATAGTTATCTTCAAAAGAGTTACTCAGATTACCAGATAAAAACATGCAAAATTGATCTAATCCTATGAATGTTAACTGTTTTGTTCCAAGAACTAATGGATATTTTCATCCCCCTGTGGAATCCCATGCTTCTTAGCAGTTACTTCAACTCTTCCTTCATCCTCCTTGGCAAAACCCAACCTAGCTGGCTCTGAGTGTGCCCATCATGACGCCTCTTACAAACAGACCCAGAGGATACGTGGCCTTTGGTGCCAGATTCTTACACTCAGCTCTGGGTTCAAGGTTCCTCTACACCACAGCAAGTATCATTGCTTGATTCCTTTTTTAGATCTAATTCACATGCTATGAAATGTAAAGTTCTTTAATTCTTTAACATAATCATATGATTGTACAACCATCACAATGTATTTTCAAAATTTTCATCACTCAATAAAGAGGCCCACCATCATTATTAGACACCATCTCATCCCTCTCTACCCCTGCCAGCCACTCATCATTGTTCTGAAGAATTTTCTTATTCTGGACATTTGATACAAATGAAATCATGACATGTGACTTTTCTTATCTAACGTCTTCACTTCCATGTTCAAGGTTTGGGTTTATTGGCACGTGAATCAGTGCTCTGCTTTATGGCTGAGTGGTGTCCACTGTGTGGATGGACATCAGTTCATTGATCCACGCATCAGCTGACAGACATTAAGGTTGTCTCTACTCTTTGGCTGTTAGGAATAATGCTGCCTGGTCATTCACACACAAGCATCTGTATGAATGTAGTTTCCACAGAATGAGGACAGCCCTGCGTGGGGCAGGGGGTTGCTCAGCAACTTCCTTTATCCTGTGATGCAGCTGGTCTGTTCCCAGCAGCTGCCCCATTTCCCATTCCCACCAGTATTTTTTCTCTACCTTCTCACCAATATTATGATTGTCTTTTTGCTTACAGCTGTTCTGGTGGATATCTCTTTGTGACTTTCTTGGTAATCAACACAAAATTGTATATGTTTATGGGGCACAGTGTGATATTGTGCTATATATATATTATAATAATAAATTAGGATAACTAGCTTATATATCACCTTAAACATTGTTTCTTTGTGCTGGGAACATTTGATATCCTCTCTTCTGGCTGTCTTGAAGTTGTCATAGTTTGGCTTGCATTTTCCTAAGGACTAACAGTATTGAGTACATGTGCCTGCGTTGGTGGTCACTTTCTGTCTTTGGAGAAATATTGGGCAGTGGATTTCACATTAGAGCTCACATGGTGAGCTCCTGGTGTTCCCAGGAGCTCATGCCTGGTGGCAAACCAGGATGCAGTGACATCAGAGGTGGAGACTCCATCCTCAACACCCTACCTAGCACTCAATAGCTTTTCAGCTAACCACCTTCTTCCTTTTCATCTTCATTGATCTCAATTGTCCAAAAGGAATTCATCTTCTTGAAATCATAATATGCCTTCCTGAAACATCCACACACCAAATTTTGGTCATACATAAATTTAGCAACTGTGGTGGAGACACACAGAATAAGGTATTTTGCTCCCTGGGATGCCCTTCTGGGTGGGTGAGACCAAACATCTGCAAGATCTTGGCATATTTAGTACTAAGTACTAAGACATAACCCCATGACCCATGTATCTGGTGAACTGTGCTGGGATCTTCTCTGGCTTTTCAGAGCCTGAGTAACTGGCATAATTTCAGCTCTAAGTATGCAATGTCAAGTAACTGCTGCTAAGTAAGAGACACAGAGCTGCCTATGAAATTGTCAGAGGCCCAGGTTCTTGCTGCCACTTTGCTCTGCCACCATAAGGTCTTTCCTCATCCACCTGGCCCAAGATGACAGCCCCAGTGGCTACCTTTCATTTAGTGAGAAAGAGAAAATTGGAGAAGGGCAGGCACCATATTTCTTAAAGGTACATCTCATAAAGGGCACACCTATTTCTGTTGACATGATGGTGTCTCGTAACTGCAAAGAAGCTAGCAAACAGCCTGTAACCTCAGTGGGCATCTGTCCCACACTGGGTATCCTGTCATGGAAGGAAGGAGAGTGGGCAGGAGACTGGAAGTGTCTCTGCTTATATTAGTCAGCTTTGCATTACTATAACAAAGTACTTGAGGCAAGTAACAGAAGAAATTTGTTGTACTCAGTTTGGAAGTTGTAATTACATGATACAGGCTCTGGCAGGGACACCAGGAAGACGGTAGTGTAAGGACAAAGGATCTCATTCTGACCCAGAAATCACAGGGAAAGACACTGACATCTTACTAACTCTCCCAAGGACATTGCCTCTATGACCTAAGCACTTCCCACAAGCCTCACCTCTTAAAGGTCCATATCCTCTCCCAGCACTGTCACCTGGGTGGGGGGAAACATGCTTCCAAACACAGAGGACCCTTGTAGACCCTCAAGCCACACCCAAACCTAGCACTGCTACAGTGGCTTCCAGAAGCACATGACTGGCCCCTGGAAAAAGTTTCAGCATCTGCAAGCCATCTGCTATGTGTTTCATTAGGCCAGCTACATGGTCCAGCCAAGGGCAGTAGTCTTCAATAGAAAGTTCTAGAAGGAAGTGGCAGAATGCCAAGGACACACATGGAAGGGACGTAATCCCAGCTGCCTTTTGTCCTGCTCTCTCACTCTTGTTCCAAGGCCCCCACACTGATGAATGTGGTGGGCAACAGCTGCAGGGTCGGTGGCCCTCCTGGGAGAGAGAGCTTTTCACTGTAGGGACTCCAATTCATTTGCCAAGGTTACTTGTACATAGGCAGCTAAGAGGAATCTTACAAGCTCACCTAGCACAACAGCTGCCAAGATGGAGTCCATGGGTCCCCTGGGGCACATAGGGCAGTTCACCGGGAAGGCATATAGATCTAAATAAAAGTTCTACTTTTGAAAATCTCATTATTTTAAAATTTCCCTTTGGGCATGTTTTGTAGCGCAAACAGCATAGAAAAAAATCTACTTTATCATTTCTAAACTTAATGGCAAACTGCAAGTTTGCTGAGAATTTTTTCTGGCAAGAATAGGTGATAGAGTTTGGGGTACCACCCCAAAGAGCAGTTGATGGCACAGCCTGAACCCCTTCTAGTAATTTCCCTCTGCCCACCACAGCCAGTCTCTTCCCAAAAACTCTTGGGTCAGAGTTATGGAGGAAACACCTGTTTTCTACACCAGAGCTTAAATGGTACTGGCACTATTTGCTGATAAATTTTTAGTACAAGGAGTCAAGACGAAAATTAAAACTTTGCTTGTTCAAACCACAGTATGCGGCACAGTTTAGTCTGTGCCATGGGGCTTATATGTGAATAGTGCTGAAACAGGGAACCTTTGCCTCTGCATTTCCTCTTCATCCAGATTTGTTTGATGACAAGGGTGAGCTGTCTGGAAACTCAGACTTCACTTCCTGTTCAACAGCAAGACGCTAGATCTTGAAAGTGAACCATTCACAAGTCAGACAGGCAGGGAAGTGTCTGCCTTTCATGGGGTTCAGTGTAGCTGCTGGAGCTTTCTCGGCCACACTCTCCTGACTTTGTGTCACTTCACAGTCAGCGTAGGAGAGTGCTGTGGCTTGGGTGTGGTGTCTGGGTCCCTTGTGGTGAAAGTCTTGTTCCCTGGGGTAGAAGAATGTGCTGGAGGTCCCTAGGTCACTGGGGCATGAGGCAGCTCACTGTGACCCCTCCATCTCCTGAAAGGACCATGTGAGCCCAGCCCCACATGTCCTCTCTCCGCTCCTGGTGCATGACATTGTCTCTTGCTTGCTCCTGCTACCACCAGGATGCAGTGACACAGCAGAGCACTGAGCCAGTGTGGGCACCATGTCCTTGAAGCCCTAAATTGTGGGCTATATAAACCTTGTATCCTTATAGAGTGAGCTGCCTGTGTGTCTCATAACGCAAAGCTCACAAATACAAAGAGCAAATACAATTACTGGGCACAGCGGGAAACTTCCATTATGATTTGCCCTCTCATTCAGTCTGGTATTTGTCCATCTGTCCATCCAACCACTGTGGGCTGAGCACCTGCTCCAGGACTAGAAATCTAGGAAGAGAGAGAGAGAGAGAGACAGAGAGAGAGAGAGAGAGAGAGAGAGAGAGAGAGAGAGAGAGAGAGAGAAATCACTGCCTTGCAGAAGTGAACAGCCTGAGGTAGGAAGAGAAAGGAGCGGGTGAGTAAGGCACGTGGTGTGCCCACGGGCTGGTAGACGAGATGGCGGAGGGAGAAGGCAGCAGGAACACCTCATCCAAAGGGCACGAACTGGTGTAAATGGACGGATGTAGGGGCCCCATAGGGAGAGTGACATTCTAGCACAGGCTTTAGGAGGTTGGGAAACAAGCCATGGTGACACACGGGGCTGATTTTCTCAAATTCAGCACACAGACATTCTAAACTAGATAATTCTTAATCGCGGGAAGGCTGCCATATGCATTATAGCAGGCAGAGCAGCATCTCTGACTGCTACCAACTTCCCTCAGGTGTGACATCAGGACCATGGTTAGCCTGCACATTCCATCAGTCTGGGAGGCTGATGCAGGAGAATCACAAGCTTTCAGGCCCCAGACTGAGCAACTTTATGACTTAGCTGGTTCAACTCCCAGCACCACCAAAAAATAAAAATAAAAGAAAGAAAAATCCATCACCAGACATTAACAATATCCCTTGAGGGATAAAATTATCCTCTAACTGAGAGCCATTTCTCTAGGAAAGGAGCTTCTGAGGTAGCAAGTGCAAAGGCCCTGAGAAAAGAGAGTTAAAGAAGCCACTAAAGAAAGAACAGTAATGAGGGGGAACTCCGAAAGGTGGCGGGGCAGCAGCCTCAAACTACCAGGCTGCCATGGGTCATCAGGAGAGCATCTTGACTCGCCCTATGTGCTAATTTCTGTCGGGTCATTGTCCCAGAGTGGAATTGCTGGACCGTGGCATCATAGGATCCCACTCCACCATCAGCAGCAATGTCAACCAGCTGCCTAGAGCCTTGGCACCAAGGTGCTTTCCCAGGAGACAGTGAGGATTTCAGGTGTCTCGCGTGCTGGCCAGTACTTGGTACTTAGCATCTGTTTCATCTGGGGATTTTTGTGGGCATGAAGTGCTATTTCAGTTTTCACTGCATTTCCCTAAAGATTACAGACTCTCAGTGCTTTTCTCACGGAGCTGTGCCATCCACACGGCCTCTCTTATGAAGCATCTCTTCAGATCTTTCACCCATCGCCCTTTGGGCTGTCTGCCTTGCTGCTTTGTAAATGTTCCTCACATTTTGGACCCAAGTTATTTCTAAGATGCCTGAACTGCAGATAATCTCTGTGCTCTAGAGAGTCTAGAGGAATCTAATACAAAACTAATTTATATTAATTTTCTAACTGCTGCATAAAATGACCCTGGACATTAGGACTTAAACAGGCTCTGTATATCAGCTTGTTTCTGTAAAGTCAGGCCGAGCACAGCTCTGCACTCTGTTCGAAGTGTCAAAACAGGATCGTAGTGCTAGCTGGGAAGCATTCTCACCAAGGGAATACAGCGGAAAATTTCCCGGGCTCATGCTTATCATTGGCAGAAGCAGTCACTTGCATAGGCTTCAGGATGAGGTCCATTTCCTCACTGGCTGTCCCATGGGGGCTGCTCCTGCTCCTTGAAGCCACCCGCTCTCCTTTCCACACAGTCCCTCCATCTGCAAAGGCAGTGCCAAGACATCAGATTCTTCTTACACTCTGAGTTCCTAGCTTCCTGCCTCTCATGTCTAGACCCACTGACAGTCAGGTCCTCCAGATAATGTTGTTGGTTAGCTCAAGGCCAGCTGATCAGCAGTCTTCACTACATCTACCAAAGCCCATCAGGCTCTATGTAAAAACCTGACCATGTCTAGTCGCAGCGATGGCATCCCACAGTTTCACAGGTCTTGCACCCTGTAGGACACTGAGGACTTCTAGAGTCCTTCCTAGCACACTGGTCAGATTGACCAAAGTGGGCCTTGCCAAGAAGGCAACACTTGAGCAAAGCCCCGGGGTCAGGGTGCTCTTTACAGAAGATGCAGCCTGTACAAAGTCCCTGAGCTGGGAGTATTATGTCCAGAGAAGATGTGGCTGAAGGAACAGAGTGGGACAGGCTTGAGAGTTAAGGTCAAGAGGCCATCGGGAATTGACTGGTTGGTACCTTAAAGGCCATTGTTAAAGACCTTGGATTTTACTTTAAGAGAAATTGGGAAGCTCAATATGTTGGTTGGTTTTCCTGTTGCTGACACAAAATACCTGACACTATTTGAAAAGAGCTTTAGTTTGGCTCATGGTTTTAAGGGGATTCCATTGATGGTTCCCTGGCTCCAAGCAGGAACACCATAGAAGAAGGGTGTGGTGGAGCGAAGCTGCTCAGGTCACAGCAGCCAGCAAGCAGAGCACCAGGAAAGGCAGAGCTAGAGAGGAGAGGCCAGGGACAAGATTTAAGTCCCCAAGGTTACACCCCCTTGACCACCCAGACACACCCAGAAGTGTGCTTTACTAATCCCCAGGCAGCTCTCAAACCAATCAAATTGACAATCAAGATTAGCCATCCCAGGAAGCCACAGGAGGGATATAAGGAAGAGTGGCATTTTCTGATGGGATCTTTTCGGGCTGTTGGGTGAACATCTTCAGCAGCAAAGCGAAGATAGAGGCAGGGGTTGGTTACAAGTTTAATGCCATAATCCAGGTAAGATGTACAAGTAGGGGACAGCCAACCAGAAAGACAGAGAGGCTGCAGGGACCCTGGCAGAACTGCTCGCAATTTGGGGGTGAGAGGTGCACAAAGAAGGCGGGAAGGCTGAGTGATTCCTTTTGTGTTCCTAGCTGCTCTGTAGTGGTTATTTGGGACCTGAGAGGAGAGTGCTGCAGAGCAAGTTTGAGGGGGGCCAGGAGCTCCAGTTACCCCTCAGTGCTGCAGAGAAGACCCCAAGCTGGAGCAAAGGTGTGAGAGGCTTGGCTTGGGGAGAACTGTGACTCCCAGATGGAAACTTGGGGTGATCTCAGAATGGGTTATTGTTACACATGCAGCATGCTTGAGTCTCAGAAAGATGATGCTGAGCAAAGTGAGCCCGACATGTTGGGCATCTGCTGTACAGCAAGTAAATGGTCTGTGATGATGGCAGCAAGAAGTGGACACCTGGTGGGTCAGGGTGGGACCAGTTGGAAAGGGGCAGGGGCACTTTGTGGGATAAGGGAAATATTCATTATTCTGCTGTGTGATGTAGTCACGGTGGTATATATTACACACATAAGAGATATGCATATTCCTATTATAGAAGTCATGTCTGTACATATCATTCATTTTCACCATTTCTATGCATATGTGCATACATAAGTATGCATCATTTGGGATATGATGGGGAGAGAAGATAGCTAGCAGGCTCCAAGGGTAACCCTACCAGAGGCAGCAGTGACGACAAGGTAAAGTAGCTGGGTTTGGACAGTCTGTTCATTTCTTCCCAGGATTACTGTTAAAATCAACTATGAACTTGATGGTTTAAACTAACAGAAGCTCACTCTCCAGCAATTCTGGAGACAGGAAGCCTGCAATCTTGGTGTGGGTGGAGTCTGCCCCTCTGCAGCCCAGAGGCTGCTGGCAAGCTTAGCCTTCCTTGGCACGCTGTGTCGATTCATCTTTACTGGGCCTTCTCTGTGTGCATCTGTGCTCCCTGCCCAGGGACAGCAGTCACTGGACCTGGGCCCATTCTAACCTAATGAACTCTATGGGCCACACCTGTGAAGACCTCACTGCCGAGGGAGGGTACGTGCTGAGGTTCAGGGTGGACCCTACCGTCCTTGGCCGGGCAGGTTTGGAAGCAGAGCAGATGGGGCTGGCTGGTGGCTTGGCAGCACTAGGAAAGAGCAGATGGGAGAGGGAATCCAGGTGTGGAGAAAGTTTGAGCTCAAACAGCCAGGTGGAGGTCCCCAGCCAGCACAGTGAGACTGCAGGAGGAGCCTGTTCAGGGGACACCTCAGGGGTCTGGGCTACACCAGGTTTGAGATGCTGTGTTGAGAGTCCATGGATCAGTACACTGCAGAGTCAGGAAGTGTGTAAACGGCATTCGAAGGAATAGATAAGATCCTCAAGAGACAGTGTAGATGGGCCCCAAGCCTGACCTTGAGCCTTTGACCTTGAGTTTTTAAACAGAGGGAGACAGAAGTATGCGTAGCATCTGTGAATCTCCAAACACAGAGATGGGTGCAGGTGACAGGAGCAGTAAGCACAGGGAAGCCCAAGGGCGGGGCTGGGGAGGCGCTTGCGATCTTGCTGTAGCACTGCAGAAATGAATCAAAATTATTCTCCATGTTTCTATGGCCCTTGACAGAGCCACCTACTCAAAACCGCCTAATCCATTTCATGCAAGATGGGAAATGCTGATGTTTCTCAAAGAATAAAAAAGCTATTGTGATATTCAGCACAAGAACACTTCCAGCCTGAGTGGAACTGGACTTGGGCCTTCTTTTTCCTATTCTGGCCAGATGCCCACTAGAGGAGCTGTCCCAGAGATCCCCTCTGTGGTAACACAGAACTTGGGGTTCTCAGGAAGATTTCTACTTTCGTGAAACCCTGGCCTTGGGGATGGATTATAAGATGTCCCTTGGATGAGGGAAAACTGAGGTCTTGGGAGTCAAGGGTGCTTCTGTGACTGACATGACCCCCAGCCTGTGGCTCAAGACCGCTTCAGGAGGTGCAACCACCCGGGCAGCTGTCTAGAGGTGAACGTGGCTGAGAGGAAGTAGCACATCGCACCCCTGAGAGCCCGGTAAGAGCTGGGCGTGGTGCAAAGTGAAACGCAAGCCTTAGCCTTTGGTCTTCGACTGGCACAGTTTAGGCCTGAGGGCTCAGTTGGCACCTTCTTGGGGAGCTGTTCAGAGAAACATCCTATATGAAGGTGGGATGCCCATGCTGTTTAACCAAGAACAAAGGCAACTGACCAGTCATCTGCTTGGCAGATCGCTGCTGAGTCTCCTGTGTTCCAACAACAGTGGATAAACTGACCAGCCCTTTGCCCTAGGGGAAGGTGTCCCAGCTCTCACCGAGTCCAGGAGTGAGGAGGAATTGTCTTGGATTGCACATAAAATAGTTAATGTACCTTAGTAACAAAACTGTTCAGATTTATTTCTTGAAATAACTCAAGTACAAGTTTAATAAATAAGAATACCATCGTGTCTCCTTAATAACAATAAATACCTATCTTTGCAGAGAGATGTGGGTTGAGACACTGTTTTCAGTAACAGCTGCTTTTACTCTGCGAGTCGTGGAGGCGTGTGTAACGTCTGATACAGGCAGGTTTCTAGAGCGCTGAGTGTGGCAGTGCACGGGGTGGAGGTGGCGCTGCGGTGTGCCCTCCCCTACAGTTGAGCCATGAACAATTGCACTAGAAATCACATCATGAGTCTATGACCTTGTATGGCTGCATTGCTAGCTGTCTAGAGCTGCATGTGGGTCACAGGTCGGACCACAGGGTGAACATGCCTGCTGTAAAGTCCATTAGTGACAGCTGCCATGAAATAAACCAACTTAAAAATAAAGATCATGCTGCTGTGTTTATGAGACACTGACAGGGAGGAAGGTGGTGGACCTGGAAATTGGGCCAGTTTTTCTGGGAAAAAGACTTTGAAACTGAACTTAAGGGATGAGTGAGGCAGGGAAGGTGGAGTGTGTGTGTGTGCACAAAGGGCCTGGGCCAGATAAGGGCTAGGTGTATGTGAGTCCTGGGAAGAAAAGTGGGAAAGTGGGTTTAAGGTTCAAGGGGTACAGATGAGGGAAAGACTCGAGGTGTATTGGAAAAAGCAGATTTTGGCAAAAACCTGAACATAGAGGGCAGAGGGGACAGGTGGAAGTGAGGGGCCACTACTCCCCAACCAAAATGGCAGAGAGGTTCAGAAATGTGCCTCTGCCCCACTGCTGTGGTTTCTGGTGCTCTGCTTCTTAGCAGTCCCACAGCAGATGGCATCTGTGGAGCCTGAAGGAAAGGCATCTCCAGTAGAAGAAGCTGGGGTGGTCCACGGGAACCTGGCTTGAACAGGCCTTCTGGGTGTGGTGACTGAACTCAGGTACCAGCCACTGAGCACGTGACTTTTGGGATCCCAGGGCTGGGGACAGAGACTTGCAAGCATAGAGACCAGTGGGACTCTGGATGCAGCAAGGTGCCACCATGGAGATTCTCCAGGGGCACCTCAGTGGGGACAGTGTGGGTGTTCTGGACGGGGCAGGAGCCTCCTGAAGCTGCAGGCCCAGATCATATCCTGGGGTGACAGCTGGTCAGGCCACTGCTTGGGACTTACACATTCAAAAACCTGTACAAGAAGTCCTTTACCAACTCATCCCTTTGCTTTTCTCTAGAACTCCCTGAATAAATAACACAAAATGATAAATATTGTTGCTTAGGAAAAGGAGGAGATGGAACGGCCCACAGGTTACGTGTCATATGGGGAGGGGACAGCCAGCGTAGAAGTGAGGATGTTCACAGAGTATCATGTGAGCTGGGAGAAAATTCAGGCACTCTCTCTGGAAAAGATGCATCTTCCCTGAGCTGGGGAGGCTGCGGTGCAGCGGAGAGAACCCTTTGCACGCGCGGCCCCCTCAAGCTCTTCCTTTTCCTATTGTCTGCTGTGCGATGCTGTGTGGCTTAGGACGCATTTCTTCACTTCTCTGGACCTCAGTCATTCTGTGGTTGCTATAAATGGTTTACTTTCCACACTACCCCAGAGTCCAGCTGTCCTTTCCCAGCTGAGCTTAGGAAGGCCCGGCCTGTGGCCTTGCAGCCAGCAAGTCAGAGTCAGGATCTGACCCTGGCCCTTGCTCAGCACTGATGTTTACCATCAATCCAAGTGCCAGGAGAGGTAGACAAACCCAGAAACGTAAGGCAGGGCTCGTGATGACATCATTTGTGAAATATGTTCTTTGATGCTTGGTGACAGTTCAGGTTTGGAATGGCCCCCCGTAAGCTCCTGCGTGGAACCTTGGTTCCCCCACAGCTGTGTTCACAGCTGAGGATGCTGTGGTGACAGGAACAAAAGACTCCACCCTCAGGAATGGGTCAGTCTGCCACGGGTGCGCAGCTCAGCGGGCTTGGGGAGTGGCTCTGGAAAGAAAGCCAGCTCCTCCTTCCTGTCCCCCTTCCCCTCTGTCTCTCTCTGGCCACCAGGAGGTAAGCCGCTCTCCCCGTCAGTCCTCCCAGCCTGATGCTCACCTCACCTCAGCTCAGGGCTGGACACCACAGGCCCAGTGAGACTTCAGAAAGCCTCACAGGGCATTTCATTTGGCGCTTTGTCACCGTGGCGGAGAGCTGGCCCACACATACTTATCCAGCCAGTATTCACTCAGCACCTAGAGCTGGCGCTGGGTCCCCTGGGTTGGGGTTTAGGTAGGAAATCCTCTGCATGGGGGAGCCTGCCCTCTTAGTTTATGTCCCAGTGGGGACACAGACAGTCACCCTGTAACAGACTTGTCAGAGGCCAGGTGCCCCCTGGAGAAGTGGGGAGGCTGAGGCCAGGAAGGTGCAGGCCATGCAGAGATGGGGCCCAGGGCCTCAGGAAAAAGGGCTGTGGGTGACAGCAGGAAGTGGGATGGGGACAAGGTGGGCACATTTCTGAAGTGCCAGTGGTGACTCCAGCATGCAGGCAGGTTGGGGCCTACTGTGTGGGAGTCGGTGATGTCCTTTACCTCTGCAGGTTTGAGTCACACAGAAACATTACCCAGGGCAGGGATGGGATCACATTTGCCTTGCTGGAAAGTGATCTTGTCTTCCCCAAGGACAGATGGTCAGGAGGGGAGACCTCAGCAGGGCTGTGATCAAGGCAAGAGTGGGATCACACTGGCTGCCCTTGGAGAATGGGTCAAATGGTGGCTCGAGGGACCAGAAGGCGAGTTGGAGGCTGGTGGCAGTGGGATGGAAGGGCACTGGTCATGTTTGCATCTGAGATCTCCCCGGCAGAGCCAGGGGATGTGCTGCTCAGCCTGGGGGTGAGACTGAGGGGAAGTGGAGCATGACCTGCACAGTGCCACTACTTACCTGGGGAAAGGGAAGGACAAGGGTGGGCCGGAGCCAGCTTAGAGGAGGAAATGGAGGCCTAGGGAGCAGCAGTGTGTGGTGCACGTGAAGCTGGGCAGGGCTGGTGATGTGGTGGCTGCAAATGAGACTGGCATTCAGGGAGATGGAGGCCGGCACATGGGACAGGACGGGGGCAGCAGTGTCGCCCTATGGCTGTGCTGCTCCCTGGAGTAGCCACTAATTATTTGGGCTACCAAGCCCTGGAAATGTGATTGGTCCAGATCAAGATGTGTAGTAATGTGAAATACACACCAGAGCTTGACTTAGTACCCAAAAAGGTATAAATGTCTTGTTTTAAAAAACGGATGGGTGTGGTAAGATAACATTTTGCCTGTGTCAGATTAAATGGAATGAGTGCATGCAATTAATTTCCTTTTTTAAAAAATAGTTTTAGTGGGGTTATGAGGAAGTTCAAAGGGACACACGTGCGCATGTGGTTTCTGTTGGGCAGCAGGGAGTGTAGGATGAGCCTAGAGGGTGAGGACATGCCCTGCTTCCCTGGCTCCTGAGGGGACACTGAGGCAGGAGTGCCAGTACAGCACAGTCCTAGGGACATATCCTTTCCACCATGTGACAGCATTGGTGCAGGCAGAGGAGTGGAGACGGTGTGGCTCATGCTGGGACTGGGTAGCCTCTAGCAAGGGCAGAGGAGGGCTGGAGAGTTCAGGATGTCTGGACACGGGCCCTGGAGCCAGTGCTGGAAGAGCTGGAGAGGTAACACAGTGCAAAGTCCCTGGGTTCATCCCTCACTACCTGGTGAAGGGCACAGACAGGCAGAAAATGGGCTGAGGGACATGGTCTCTAGCTGGAAGTCTGCTCTATCCCTGCAAGGCCACTGTGTATGAAAACGGCTGGGACAGAGAGAGGCCAATGAGGAGGGCTCAGGACATGAGGCAGTTTGTTCACAGATCGGAGACTGGGGGGTGGCAGGGGAGAAGGGGTTGGCCAGGTGAGGCCAGGGGGACCCAGGCCTTGGCATGCTGGTTTGTCGTCCTTATATTGAGACCCTGGCAGGCTGTACTTGCTTGGTAGGGCCAGAGACATGTGTGCTTGCACAGGCAGGCGATGCTCTGTGGGGATGCAGCAGGGAGGAAGACGTGGCAGCTGCAGGCTCCCCGTGCAGATCTCAGGCGCAGCCCCTCCTCCTCCTCCAGCAGGTCTGCTGGGCTCACAGGCCTGCCAACAGAGGTGCCCCTGCCTGGGCCCTGGTGTGCCCATCTTGTACCTGGCTTGTTCTACTCTTTGGTTATCACAGGTTAAAATGTAGGTTACCTTGCTCAACTTTAAGCTAAAGTAAATTACCTGGAGAAGGGCAGTGCGCCCTTATCTTTCTAGTCTCAGGTTAATGTCCTTTGGCAGAGAAGACCCCTCTGTTTACAGTTCCTTTACTATCCCACCGGGGAATTGGCCATGTCTGGAAAGCCTGGTGGGTGAAGGCCAGAACACTGCAAAGCCTGCTTCGCCGCACATGGTGCACGAATCAACTCCCAGCCACGAGGGCGTGCCAGGCGAAGATGCCAGCCCAGCCTGTGAAGGTGGGCCCTGCCCTGCTGCTCTTTCCCTGGCCCCTGCTTATTCCCTAGCTATGTTTACTCTGCTCTAATTATCTGGGTGGTTGACTTAACCCTGCGTGTCTGCCTCACCCTAAATGTAAGTCTAAGACATGGGGACTCTTTTAGTTTGTTCCCTACTCTGTGCCCAGGGCCTGGCATTTGGCAGGTGTCCAGTAATGATCTGTTTCTTAAGTAGGTGGTGAATGAATAGGAAGCTGTCAGGAAAGATGGTTCCGCTGTGTGGAATCTGGGATTCATGCATCTGATTTATCCAGATCTGCCTAATGACACAAGCAGTTCCAAATGGGATTCTTTCATTTAATTCAAAGTTGACTATTAGTCAAGCTGACTCCTGTTGTCCAAAGTTCCGTGTGAGATGGGGAATGAGCTTTTTGGAAGCGACCTTATACCATGTATGTTAACAGTTCACCTAAATCCCCAGCTGTTGAGGAACCAAGGCAAAGAAAGAGACCACATACCGAGCATCTAGTTTATAAAATGTCGCCATTTTATTTTGTTACTGTAAAGAGGTTTATCTCAACCAGATTGTAACAAAATTACCACAGCTTATTCCAAAAGAAAATTTTAATACAAGAGATTTTAGAAAATTAAACATATTTGCTTAAAAATTCTATCATGTAAACCTTAACAGAAGAGGGTAGTTACGATACTATGTGTTCAGTTGCACCTGTGGCTGGCCGCATCCTGCCCACCTGCCACTTGGGCTCTGGTGCAGCGTCCCTGTTCCCCCCAGATGACTCACTGCTCAGCATGACCAGTACCTATGTTGGAAAGGTTCGCTCCTCTAAGAGGTGAGGTCATTCCAGTGAGGCACGGTGGTCTGCCTGTCCTCGACGTTAGGCCTAAGCCAAGGCCACTGCAGAGGCTAAGGCTGTGTTTCCAGGATGCTAAGGGCCAATCTCCTTCCCTGGCCCTGGAAATCCATGCCTCTGGGCTCCTTGAGTGTTCAGAAACTTCTCTGTCCTCTGTCCTGAAGCAGGCATCTGTGTCTTCACTGATGGTTAAGGGACCCAAAAGAGACTGAGCAGCTGCTGACAGTTGGGCCAGGGAGCCAGTGGCTCCCCAGACAGGACAGGGAATCATGCAGTAAGAGAAGGGATCTGGCATTGTCCACAGGGCAGTTCAGCCCACTTAAGGAAACCAAACCCTTTTTCTTTTCAACTTCTGTAAAAACTGTGGGTATGAGAAAGCCCATTGAATTTGGTTGTTAGCACTTAAGAACAAAAGTGAGGGCTCTGTGATGAATCAGGAGCTACCACGATTAGGCCCACGGTGAAACAGTAGGCTGGTGCATTTCAGTGCGGGGGCAGTCCACGGGCTCAGACCCCCAGGGTCCAGGTTGTGCAGAGCCAGTATGCTAAACTCTCATTCCTATCAATCCAGGAGCTGAAGTTTTATTTCAGAAACATAATCAAGACCATGTGTTACTGAAACAGTAAAATGAACTTTTTGGCACAGAAATGTTAGATAAAATATACAGTGCTACAGTTGTGCAAAATTAGCACAGAAGCCAATCTGAACAGCAAATATTTAACATTAGCTTTAATAACATAATGCACAATATTTTGAAAAATGTTCATTACAATAGACCTTGTTTGTAAGGAGTCGCCTGTCTCCAGAAAACAGCACACGTCTGCCAGGTCAGAGCCTCCAGGCTGCAGAGGCAGCTGCAGTGTCTGGCATTGTCTGGAGTGACACAAGGAGAAGGCAAGACAGTTACTGCTGCCAGGGTTGGGACTCAGGTCCAGGGTCACCCTCTGGGGGCTCAGTCAGTCTCACTGCTAGGCCACCAGACACCACCCATGCCAGTGTCTTCCTTGGGAGGGTCTTCCAGGTGCTGGGGATGTAGATACAGAGGGTGCTTCTGGAGAGCTGGTTGCACTGGGTCCTGGGTGTGTGGGGAGGAGCTGGGCTGACGATGACGGGCGGGCTCTGTTGGTTACTGGGAGGGTGTGTGTCTGGGCCCTGGAGAGCAGGGCCTGGCCTCGCCTCTGGGTGGCAGGTTGGCCAGCATCTCTAAGCGGTTCAGGTGGATGGAGCTGTGGGACAAGGGCCAAGGCCTGGAATGGCATGGTTGGGTCTTCACATGAGTAAAACATCCCATGTAGAACTGAGCGATAGTGCAAGTGGCCACAAGGCTGCCAAGATTACTCAGGTAGGTTCAGGGGTGAGGAATGTACACACCAGAGGCGGCACTATGTGACACCCACTGGGAAGAGGGTGTGTCTCTGTTCCTGTTTCCTCACTCTGGGGTTCAAATCTGGGACCTAATGAGTAGATTCCTCTGCCTGTGACCTGCTGGGATCAGCTGGGGCTTTGCCATCAGGTAGACAGATGTAAACAGCTTTCGCCTGCCTGCTGCTACAATGAACCTGTCACTGTTTCAAAAGCTCCACTGGAGTCACATACATGCACAATGGACAGAGGCCATGCACTTGTGAGCTAAAGTGACAGGGTACAGACAGCCCACAGCCCGAACATGATGCTAGGGTTTCTGAGAGATCCAAGGGGGGGACAGCCTGAAGTGGCTGGAGCATTCTCACATGGCCCCAGGGAACGTACTTTTCCATAAGGCATGGAGGTGAGCTCAGCGGGTTTTCTATGAATAATCGAGCTTTACAAAGCAAGGAGGTGGGGTCAATTGTAGTTCTGGGTATCTCTGGGTGGTTTTTCTTTTATGTATTTATTTATTTATGCCTTAAATTCATGTGTACAGTATCCACAAGGTTTTCTGGTGGGGCAGCTGGAGAGGATGAGGGTGAATTTTAGGTCCATTGCCCCACAGTCCTGATCTGGACCCTGGGCCCAGGGACCCACTGGAAACAGTGGTGGGTTCTCCTCCTTAGCAGGGCACAAAGAACAGGGAAGTGGTTTCAGCACACAGCCCTTGTTTGGAGGGAGGCCAGTGCTTGCAGTCTTTTTTTTTTTAGGTACTGGGGATTGAACTCTCGACCTTGCATTTGCCAAGCGGGGCTAAACCCCGGCTCCATGTGCTTGCAGTCTTGCAGTTGGCAGCCAAAGCCCCCTTTACAGCCATTCCAAACAAGTAGCACAGTAGGGGGTGCAGCCTGAGCCCCAGGCCACTTGGTTCAGGAAAGCTTTGTACTCTCAATCATAAGGTACAGCAGTCCAGCCAATGCTTGGGACCCAACTCAAACACCAGTCATTGGGGAGACCAGGAGAGAAACATGTTGCTGTTCAGCAGCCAGACTTCATGCAGGTAGAGCCCCGACTTCTGGAGCTGGCCACCAGGAACAGCAGGCTTTCTGCGCTTCATCTGGCCCGAGGTGTCTTGGGAGCCCGTCGGGCCTCCTCGGTTTCCCTGTGGAACCGTGTGTCACTGAACATTCCCTAACTGCCTGAAGAGCTTTCCTCGGGTGACCAGGGGCCCAGGAAGCACTCATCTTCCAGGTGATTCTTCCCCAAGTTTTTTCATTGAATTAGGTAGTTCCATGCTTACCAGGTGGCTCACCAAGATGCCAACCAGTGAGTTGGGGCAGTTCCTGCACTAACCATGGTGGCTTCCATAATCATTTCACGCACAGAATTCCCCAACAATTCCACCTGCCACAGGCAAAGATGAATGCACTTTCTTTCATGGTCCAATCTGAAAATCCTCCCAGCTGCAGTCAGCCTTGGAGGATGCTCTTGACTAGGCAGGAGTGGGTCCATGATTCTGTAAGTTAAAGCAGCCACCAGCTGGGGTCCCACAAAACCATCTGATCAGGCAGGTCCAATGAGGAATTAAGAGCTGCCACATGTTGGTCCTTGTCCTTCTCCCTGCCTGCTGAGGTCCCTGGACTATGACACCCTGCCTTGAGGCAGGAGAAACAGAACAGCCAGTCTTAGGGTTCTCATCCAGTGGGAGGTTGTTTGGAGACAGATGATATAAGGTGAATGTGACTGGAAGGGACAATCATGACCTATCAGACAGAGCTGGGTTCGAAAATTTGAGGGCCCATGAAACCTTTTGCAATAGTTCCCCAAGTCTGTGAGGATCTGAAGCCAAGGCCACTGATGTTCTGAGATTTTAGGGTCCCTGCCTGTCTGGAGAGCCCCTGACAAACCTTGCCCAGGATTTCTACACAGCTAGTGCTTCCATAGGCCATTGGCAAGGAGGGTGGGGAAGTTTTCCAAGAATCAGAGAGAAATGTCACTGAAGGCTCCTTCACAAGGCCATAGGGAATGTCTGCTGCAGGAGACATGCCAGTGAGGGCCACAGCAGCAACATGACTGTATGCCTGCCGACCATGGTGCAGCATAAAATGGAAAGGAACAAGATCCCATCCACTGGTCTGTGGGTCATAGAGAGGCAAATACTGTACATTTAAAAGAAAAGCAAAAGAGGCTAACAGTCATTCTATTCTCCTTGCAGGAAAGTCATTGGAGTTGTGCATCTCAGCCAGGGGATTCCCAGTCTAACTGGGTGCCTACCCTGCTGCTGGCCCCTGAGCTGCTGGAATGGAATGGACAGCTCTGGCTACCGTGTCAGGGTAGTTCCCAGTCTGCAGTGTGAAGCTGTCTTGCTCTATGGACAGGGACCTGGTGCTCTGAGACCAAGCAGTTTAATCAGGGTGGCATGATGCTGGCAGGAAGGTGTGCTCTCTGGGGTTCACCAAGTGGTCATGGTCATCACGCCAAGGTGTCAGGGGCCAGCTGCTATGGCCAGGCCACACAGAGAAGCCAGGGTGCAGGATTCTGCTGAGGTCAAAGGTCACCGCTCTGGGGCTCCACATTGCGTGTCTCCCTTGGGGGGCCGCGGGACAACTTGGGGAAGCGGGAAGCCACTTTGGGCCGGCTGTTCTTGTTCAGAGGTTCTCCAGGAGGAGTGATGTCACTGAAAGACAGGAGGAGAATTGCATTAGGTTGGGGGTTCAAATATCAGTGGGAAGGTAAGGGTCAGGCGGGTGGGTGGGTGAAGAGGAGCAGTCACAGGAGAGCAGACAGCTGTGACCCAGCTCTGACTGGTCAGAGTGACTTGGAGAAATGGGGAATTTCTCCAAGTATTGCTATGTAAACTCTGTCTTCTGAAAGTACTAGAAGGGTCCAACTGGATCGCTTGTGGGCCCACTGTTCCAGAGCCCATTTCAAAGAACCAACTGGCGATGGTTTGCTTTGCCCTGTTTGCCTTGATATCCCAGCACAAACACATTTCAAAGCCAAAGACAAGTGCTTTGGAGAAGACTGTACTTATAGTCATGTATAAAAGCAAGAGAATGATCTGGAAACTCAGCACAGCACTGTGTAAAAGACTGCTTGCTCTGTTTGGCTCTGAGTCCAACAAGAGAGGATTACTGAGAGTAGTCACCAAATACCTGCCTGACATGGGTAAGCCCTCTCTGATCTGTAAGATGGACATTAGGCTGCAATGCAGGGACAGCATGATCATGCCACATATACACTGTTTCATTTGTTGTATGGTTATTGCTCCAGACTCACGTGGGCCAAGCACTGTCCTTGTAAGCTCTGCTCTGTGCTGAGCCATGGGGTTTACCCTTCTCTTTAGCTGCAGCTTTGCAAGCTAGGGTGGCAGATATCATCCATTTTTGTAGAAGAGGAAACACTCAGGATGAGGCATATGCCACAAAGGGAGGGGAAGGCTGGGCAGGGCTGATGTCTATAATGTGGTGACTTTTGAGCTAAGATATGAACTCACAGTAAAGGAACATCTCAGAGTCTTTCTGTGGGGGCAGCAGCAAGGCCAAAGGCCCATGAAGCTGAGCTGCAGCGGGTTGGGGATGCAGGAGTCTGACAGGAAAACTTGTGAGCTGCTGTAGCCCAGAAAGAGGCCCTGGGGACAGCTAACAGGCACCAGGCATTGACTGATTATTGAGGAGACTACTCCCTCACCTATGCCATCTCCCCCAGCCTCATGAGCCATGCGACGTGGAGGTGGTTGGTGATTTCATCCTCTCACACAGGCTGAAACTGAGGCTCACAGGAGGAAACAGCTGGGCCGGGTTACCCAGTAGGTGGTTGAGGTGCTGTTCACACTGCTCTTACTCCAACCCTGGCATCTGCCCTCATCTCGTTAAAGTAGGGCTTCTCAACCTGGATGCATTTTAGAGCCATATGGAGAAGTTTAAAAAGTACTGTTGCTCAGGCCCAGGCTCTAAAGATTCACGGATTAACTGGGCAGGGCATGGCCTCTGTTCTATTAAAGCAGGCCGGCTGGGCAGAAACAGCTGGAAATTTGAAGACAGCTAAAGTGAAAACGACACCATTTAGCTCTAAGGTTTTAATACTGGCTTGTTGGGTGAGTTGGCAAATTGGTCGAACACCTGGTAGCATTTCAACTTTGAGAAATGGCTTTAAACTGTCTTTGGAAAGGGGCAAATAGGCACACTGTCACTTCACATAGGTTGGAAAGTGTGATTGCGGAGTGCACTGCTCAGGATTTTCCTGGAAGCCATGTGCCTTTATCTGTTCATTTCAGATCACCCCACCCAATATGGAGAGAGGCTCAAATGTGCTCAAATGGAGAGAGTGGATCAAATGTGCTGCCTCTGCCCCAAGCCTGCCAGCTGCAAGGGCTTCATGAGGAACTTCTTTCCCTTGAAATATGACTGCAATTCTGAGCTTTCTTCTCAGGGTTTCCCTCTGAGTCTATTATGGGAAGACTATTCACATAGAGAAAGGTCTCAGATTTTAAAAAAGCTCCATTGTCTTTAATAGGTGAGGAACAAACGGCAGGAGAGGTTCCTTCATCTTCCTTATCTCAGCTCTTCAGCTGCGATGTACTGTCTGAAGTGCATTATTTCTTCATTATTTTTTGGAAACGGTAACACGAAGTGGTGTGCAATAAAAAAGTGAGCCTCACCAAGCCTGCCTTGTGGCAGCCTCAGTTATGATTTTTAATGTACAGTATCTCTGGAATTCTCTACTGCAGCTAGAAGTATACATGCACAGCTGAGTGTGGATATATAGGGTTTACTATTTCTAAAAAAGGAAAATTATTCACTGTGCGGCCTCCTGCTTCTCCCTCTTAATGATGTATCATGAAGATTTTTTTATAACCCTCCACATAGACCAGCCCTAACATGCTGGGAAAAGGTTGACAAAATTTTCTTAAGTGTCACGTCATAAACCTTTCAGGCTTCAGGGGCCCTTCAGTCTCTGCTACAGCCCACCACTCTGCTCTGGTAGTAGGAAAGAAGCCATGGATGCTGCACAGGTAAGCAGGAGCTCAGGACATCCTGTAAAGCTTCACTCACAGAAGCAGGTAGAAGGTAAGGTGTGGGCCTGGCGTCCTGGCTGACCTTGGTGCTAAATATTTAGGTGTTAATCGCTTTCAACAACCACATAGTACCAAGGCCAGGTGTACTGGCCCAGAACACATGCACAGTGCAGGGCCTTCCTTCCTCACAAGCTTGACTGCACACAGAAGTCACCCACCTTTGTGTCACCCTCAGATCTCAGGCTACATGCTGGGATGGATCTTGCTTGGAGACCACTGGCTGTCTAGATGAGTGGCATCTAGGACATCAAAATGTCATACCCTGGGTGCATTTTAAGCAGCTTTATTTTCCTTCCTGAGATAGTGCAGAGGCTGAATGCCATGAAGCTGAAAGGGGCACACTGCTGGGAGGTGTGGGTACTAGGGCCAGTCCTGCGTTTGAACCTACCTCCATCACTCCAGCAGCATGTGATGACCCACGAAAAAAATTTTACAGTATGAGGGACTGAACCCAAGGCTTTTGCACTGAGCTATATCCCTTTTTGGGGGCAGGGAGGGGATAGGGTCTCACTAAGTCTCTAAAGTGGCCCAGGCTTGGCTCAAACTTATAATCTTCCTGAATCATCAATTACAGGTGTGTGCCACTATGACCAAAACTACACTACAGTCAAATGCTACACTGACCACCTGGCTGTGTGTGGCTACCCTTCCCCTCCCTTCTCTCTTGTTCCTTACTGTTATGCCTGCCATGACTTCTTTCCTGAGCTAGTACAGTTAGAATCACCTGCCACCCATTCTCTGTCCTTAGATCAAAACCAACGGGAGCAGGGGCCTCATCTGTTGTCCCTGTGGTTTTTCCAAGCACATGGCTAGAGCAGGTGCTTGAAAAATACACACTGCGGGGCTGGGGATTTAGCTCAGCGGCATAAGCGCCTGCCTTGCAAGCAGGCAGTCGTGAGTTTGATCCCTGGTACCGATAAAAAGGAAAAAGACAAAAAAAAAGAAAAATACACACTGCCTATGTGAATGATGGCATTTTCAAGATCCAAACTGTGGGCCCTGGTGCTCCAGGTGCCCCTGGTCCATCCTCTGACTGGGAGCCTCCTGAATGGCAAGGTTCATCACAGCCTGCCTCAAGTTCTAGCACGGCCCCTCCCACAGGTAGAACATCCTGCTGTGCTCCAGTTTTGACACTGACTATCTTGGGTTCCTGCTGAGCTGGAACCAAATGGGCCCTTCCTTTCCTTGTGGGACTTGGCGTAGCACACTTGTAGGACAAATTCATGTGGCTTAAAGGGAGGCCACCTTCATCCACAGAAAGCTAAGAAAGGTGCTAGGCAGAAGGCCTTGTCCTCAAGGCACACAGGCCAGAGGAGGTAATTAGCTGCCCCCAAATTCCAGTCCCTCCAAGGAAGTATGGCCTTACAAGGTGTGGGATTTCTAAGGAGGATCTAAAAGACACAACCCAGTGGTTACTGGTTTCCTAATAAGTGCAAGCAACCACAAACTTAATGTGTTACAGTGTCGTTCTCCATGAAGCCCCAGTCCTTTAAAATATGTAACAGCAGCTGGGCATGGTGGTACATGGGTGTAATCCCAGCACTTGGAAGGCTGAGGCAGTAGGATCTTTGCAAGTTCGAGACCAATCTGGGCTACAAAGTGAGCTCAAGGCCAGCTTTAACTGCATAGTAAGACCCTCTCTCAAAAAGCCAAAAAAAAAAAAAAATTAAAATATGTGGCAGCATGCTATTCAGAACCAGCTGTAAATGAGTATGTGCTAAGCAAATTGAGTGCTACAATTTTTGTACAGCTGTTCACATGAATAAACACTATTGATGAGAAAGAGAAACAAAACTTAATGCCTTAAATAGGGTGGTTGCTCCTCCCCCAACTGTAGAGGGCACATGTCCATCTTGCAGTGCTGAAGGGTGGTGACATAATGCTATTGCATACCCCACATACAGACTACGAAATGCCAGGTTTCCTTCTAAGACTCTGTTCCCTGGGCAGAAACCCCTTCCATCCCTCCCTCCCAGCACTGAGAGGTCAAGGCATTTTCAGTGCCCAAGGTCCCTTTCGCTATGAGGTAACATGAGAACAACAGCAATAAAGGCCTGGCTGTGGAATCGGAGGGATGGGAGGGAGACAGAAGCTAATGTCTGCTCAGCATCTCCCCTGGGGCCCATTTATACACATATACCACCAGCACGGACAAGGGCAAGGCTCTCTGTTCTTGTTTCTAAAGAAATACTTGATCACTATGAAAGCCTTAGTACTTTACTTGGAAGTGCAAGTCTCATGTTCAAAACATGTGTTCCTCTGGCTTTCCCCCTTGCACAAATATGTATCTGTATTACATAAATGGAACCATACGTGGTTTGGGGTTTTTTGTTTGTTTGTTTCTTCTTTCTGGCTTGCTCTTAGTGAACTGTCTATAATTCCTAGACACCTAAGAGCCAGGCAAGAAAACTCAGAAGGTGAGTGGTTGGCCCCATGTCCTAAGCATTAGGAGGGTGGCTGGTCTCAGCTGCAGACCTTCCAGGTCTGCATGCCAGCACTCTGCTGAGGATGAAGAGAACGCACAGGCACTGCCTGGCACCCAGTGGCATCCAGGCAGGGGCTTCACCTGAGATCTGAAAGACAGGTGATAAGGATGTCAATGCCTGACCAAGCACAGGTCTCCTCAGGTGAGAGCGAAAAAGCCCAGCACCTGCTCTCTGCAACTGCGTGGACAGCCTGAGCACAGCAGTTGCCATAACCACCCTGAACCAGGGCTATGTCACAGACCTGCTCACTGGTTATCTCTGTCATTGCCCAGGTGAACCAAGGCACAGTTTCCACAGGCCATGCCTCAGCAGAGTCTGGGGGACTGCTTCAGTCAGGCATGAAAAAAATGAGTGTCCCTGACCCTTTATCCTGCAGAATGGACAGGCTGCAGCCTCGTGTTGCCTAAGGGACCCCTGGAAGAGGAGTGGCAGATCCAGCCCAAGTGCATCTGTCATGTTGACAGCTGTGGGTCTGGACTGGGGGATAGAGAAGGCATCTGTAGGTTTTCCCAAGGTCTCAAAGAGGCCTTGTCAATGCTTTGTCAATGAATGGTAACTATGGTTACCAGAGATACTTTAAAGACTCACAGGCCAGGTTCAGCTTTAACACCTAACTTTGTCTGGCAATGGGTGCTTGGGGTACAGGGCTAAAAGCTTATGTCACCTCCAGCCAACCTGGTCCGAATAGTGCCATTTTCTTCCCCTTAATAACTGACATTCTGCTCTTCCAGACCCTCACCCCAACTTCCACACGTTCCCAACCACAACCAGGAGATTCTATCAGCCTTTCCTTGAGAGTGTGTCGGGAGCTGATCCCTGTCCACCTTCCTAGCCTGATGCCAGCACCCTTTCCTCCCTGGGCTGCACAATGGACCCTCAGGTCACTCTGAGCAGAGCCAGAGGCCTCCCCGGCTCCTCATCTTTACCACAGCGCTTTCTGGCCTTTTCAGCCTCTCCACTTGTTATTTTTTCTGCCTGGCTCAATCCCTCAAGTCTCCAATACTGGATCAATCTATCCTTGTGGCTTCCCCATGTTTTCTCCACCTGATCAGTACACATCCACTTGGCTGGTTCATGTCTGTCTCCCCCACCAGAATGTCCATGAAGGCAGAGATGATCTACAAGCTACACACAGTATGCCCACAATAAACTGGATGGATGGTTAGATGGAGGAAGGGACAGACACACCGAGGCATTTCCCTCCTTGTCACCTCTGATTCTGGACTGTTCTCTGTGCCCAGGCTGTGCCAGTTTTGCTTACCTCCAGAACACAGACAGATTCCAGGAGAACCCAGCCAGCCCAGTCTTACCTTTTAGTGTTTAGACTAATCTTAATCCTTTTATTTTCATGTATTTTGAAAGCAGTCCTAATGGTTTATATATAAAATTTCCTTTAATAAATGTACTTGCATGGAAGGGAGCTACTTAAGTGTGTCTGTAATTTTCTCATCATGTTTTCTTAGTTTTTCAGTCAAAACAAGTTTTAATCACAGCAGTTCTGTATGTACTAGGAAATAAAGATTTTTCCTCTTGTTCTTGGTAATTGTTAATAATTACCAATCGATCAATCTAGTATTTATATTCCACTTGTATTAGCTACCTGAGGTGAACGAAGGATGGAAAGGGGCAATTACTACAGCACTGAATACCTGCCATGCACCTTACTGTTTTACATTAACTGTCAGTCCACGCTGCCTGCTGAGAAGGCATAGAGGATGCCAGACCAGGCACCTCAGGCCTGCAGGCCATGCTGGCTCAGTGGAAGACTCTCTCTGACCCTTGCAGTGCATCCAGGGGTGAACTCAGCATCTGAGGGGACCAGACCCAGGACAGTGTGTGCCTCATGGAGACAGTGTCACCGGGCAAATGGTGCCTCTCACTTACAATCTAAGGGCATTCCCGTAGTCCCTTCTGGAACTCTGACCTCATCTCCTAACTCCCCACCCACCTCACTGATAGCCCGGGACTCCTCACAGACACTTCATGTTTCCACCTGAGCCCCTCTATCCAGACAGCTCTTGGTTACTCTGGGCTGAGGAACTGTGACATCCCAAAGTACCTGGCCTGCGACCTCCCTGGGTAAGAGGTTCATGACTCTCACTTTATGATGTGGTCTGTGCCCTACAGTCTCACAGTCATTAAAGCCAGGTCTGCTGCTTCCTAGCTATGTGACTTCTGTGGGCCAAGTTTCCTCATTTGTGAATAACAGATGGTAATAACACATCTAATCACTGGATTGCTGGCCCATTTGTCACAGACTGGGGCTATCTGAACACAGGCTGTGTGCATGGCTGTTTCACAAAGCCTTCTTTCTGTATTAATTCAACTCACTGCAGGACTAAGAGTTTGGTATTTGGAGCCCTGGCTCTGCCATTCACCAGACACATGACTCAGTGCAAATCACTTCCCCTCCCTGGGCCCAGTTTTCTTGCTCCTGTGGAAAAAATGATGTGGGGAGTAAAGTGATGCTGTTTAAGGCTTCTGTGAGAAGTCCATGGTATCACATGAGCCTGCAGACCCTGGTCTGATGCAGAGTCCCTGATTAATGTAGCCCATGGGAAAAATGAATCCACTGGTGTGCTGATCTGGGAGAATATTCCTATACCATAAGATCCCCACAGGAAAATTCCATTCACTTCAATAAAGTGAAGCCTCTCCAGAATATCAGTGCCCACAATAGGAAAGTACCGAGTTGAATCCCACGAGATGACAGATTCCTTAGGTTTTACAAGTGAGCATGTGAACCTGCCTTGGCCCAGCTCCTGCTGTATTTTCTGGTAGCCCTGACCTTTGCAGTGTCTGATAGGCACCTTCTGGCCTGGATTTCAAGGATACCCTGTCTCTGTGGCCTCTACACATGGCCTCATGATTCCAAAACTGTGTGTTTGACAGTGAGCTGGGTATGATAAAGACAGCTGCCATGAAGTTCAGCTGATATGCACATGTCCCCTCCTGCCCACTTTGTGTCTTCAGGAATGATGTGACTTTCTTTTCAATGACATGACTAGTTTGCCACCCAAATCCACTGAGAGTTCCTGTCCATACTTATGCGACTACAGAGCAGCTTGAGGCTTTGGAATTGGACAGAGCAGAGCAGGGTCTGGAGCCCAGGGCCTCATGGTTTGACCATGGTCAAGCCCCTTCTGCCCACAGGGTTCCTTTCTCATCTGTAACAAAAGGCCCTTGGCAATCCAGGGTGAGGGACTTGAGTGCTGGGGGCAGGGGAATGTCATCATCAAATTCTCTTTTCCAAAGATAAAACAATCCCCTAAGTTTCCACCTCATAGGATGGGAAAGAACCAAGCAGCAGAGATATGTTGAAAAGTGTCTCTCAAGCCCTAAACCCCAGAGCCATTCATTCTTTGTGGTTGACATTCCCAGCAAGATGGCCTGAGCTGGAGACATGCAAAGGCAGCTGATGCCACCTTGGGACATTGAGGCAGGTCTTGCAGCCCTTAGGGATGGCAAGCAGCTATCAGAGGTGCTTCTGCAGAAGTATGGTGGCACAGTGGGTACACAGGGCTAGGACAAGGTGCCACTGGTTTCTTACAAAACAAGCTGTGTGTCAGGCAGCTGTGGCCCTCCTGGATAGATGCATATCAGGCCCCCCAGAATGTGTGCATCTATCCACCCACTCTTCTGTCTGGGAATTGTCCTCCTCCAATAACAATCAGTCCCTGAGTTCAGGTGGGCTGAATGTTCTGTATCTTTACCTTGGGTTTGGCTCAATCAGTGGGCCTCAAGACATTGGCTCAGGTGCACTGAGAACCCAAAGTGGGAACAACTGGAATGTCCCTAAAAGTTTTGCAATAAGGAAAAACATAGCACATAAGCATACTATAAGGAAAAACATAGCACATAAGAATCTTCCCTAGGGCTGGCTACTGCTAGTAAAAAGACTACTCACTTATTGGGTCCTGGGTCTATAAGGCACGTACAGGTTTGGAGCTGCTCAGACATTTTTATGTCAAATAGATCACATTTGAGAATGAAGCTAACAGTGAATTCTACTGATATTACTCGAAGTACTGAATCAACCATTCCTGAACCCTGGGTGGAGGCCTTTGTTCCAGTTAGCCTCTGTTCTACCTGGACTTAGGATTCCCTTGGCTCCCCACAACTACAGATACATAGCCATCTCTTTATTCTTGCAATGGGTTGCACTGGAAGTGGTAGATTGGAACTGTTGGAATTCCAATAGCTTTTCCTTGGGATTACAAATGTGGACTCCACTGGAACACAATGAGGTCCAGAGCGGGTTCTCTATACAGGCTACCAATCATTGTGGGTGTCTTGTACACAGCATCAATCTAGCAGCAGATAACTGAAAACCCAGTAATTGCTCTGTTATCACTCCTGGAAGAGAGTTTTCACCAACTGATGGTGCTTAAGTGGGACAAGACAATTCAGGGTGCAAAGGCCAGCTGACTTCTTGTGTATGTTGACTGTACCTCCCTAATACTATATTACTTTTTTTAAAAACTAGCCCAAAATTGGATAGAGGTTATTATACCCAAAATAACTTTATCTGCTTCCCTTTTCAGATGCTCAATGTTTAAAAATAAAAGACATGAAATAGGACAAGCACTTGTAATAATATCTAAGCTGCCAACTCACATCGTTTTGGAACTGAAGTGAGAGTTTGAACAAAAAAGTAGATGCGACTGCAGTCAAAATAGCTTCCCTTGGAGAGGCACTTAGGAGGTCTCTGCTATCAGCCTCATTTTGCAGATAGGGATACAATGGCAGACAAAAGTCTAGGTCACAAATTTCCTAAGCAGCAGGACCTGGAATTTGAACTCATGTCCACCTGACTCAAGGATGTGCTCTTTCTAGTATCTACCAAGCCGCACTCTGAATGTTATAGGAGATTAACAGCAGAACTTTGACTTATGTGTTATAATGAAATTTGATAATCTGCCACACTCACTGGTTTAATAAGGGAAAAAGAAGATCCTCTACTGGCGGGATCTGCTGGTTTGCAGCCTGGTCTCTAGCCTCAGTTGAGTGAGGGTTTGGTCATGGAATGCTACGACTAAGATAACAGATCATAGTGCCTCCACTTCCCAAAGGAACTTGAAAAATGTCTCAGAAGAAAGATCATGGCCTTGAGACAGAAGGATTCATTTGAACTCTTAAATGTCCTTAGTGAACATTCACTCTGTGTTCCCAGGTCTATTCTGCATTTAGGGAACCCAGACAAAGGTTAGCTGTACACATGCCTGCTACAACAAAAGTGATTGTTATTACTGAAGCCATACCTGAATTAGCAAGCACTGGTTCTGTGTCTGCTGGTAAGGGCTCCAACCTCCTGAGGCAGGGTCTACTAGCAGTCCCATTTTACAGATAAGGAAACCAAGACACAAAACCTACACATGGCATAATCCAAGATCACTGAGACAGCAAAATGTGTCGCCTGGAATGAAGCCTGGGCCTATGTGACTATAGTACTCTCTCCGCGGAGGCTGTTTTGCCTGCATTCTCACGGTAGAAGCCCTAGAACAGCATGGCTTTGCTTCCTGTTGCATTAATAATTTCTCGACCTGGCATCCCAGAACAAGCTGGTGAGAAAAACATCTACAACTCTGTCAAAGCAAGCTCTCAGGTGTGAACAACAGAAGCACACTCCTACCCAGCCTGTCTTATTGCCTGAGTGATGCTTGCTAAGCCAGTGGGCTGCATGCTCAGGGGCTACAGCTGGGCTTTCCTACACCTTTCCAGACCAGTAGATGGGCACATCAGACAAATTCGGGACATAAGCACAGTGGCTAGGGAAGACTGGGATGAAAACGGGTGCTGAACAGTTACCTAAGATGCTTTTCCTCAATGGAATCAAAATCCTCATAAATTCTGTAACCTTCCCAGTCCCATTTTTTTTTTTTTAGCACTTTCTGCAACTTTTATTTAATTCAGGAATTAATCCCAAGAGAGGTAATGAACGGAACCCTGGACAGCACCAACCAGCCACCACATAGCTGATCATGTCACCAGAGACCATAGAAGGTACAAGCTCGAGAGCCAGCACCCTCTTCCTCTCCCCAGAAGGCCTCCTGAAGAGAGGCAGATGGTCAGGTAAGTGTGATGATACCTAGGCTACACTCCCTCAGAGACCCACAGTTAAAATCCAGATCTGGGACAATCATGAAGCTGTTTAGGGTACTGTTATTGCATTGCCTTCAGACCATGGGGACAAGGCAAAGAGGCTTCTCAGGTCAGCTGTGCTCTCTGCTCCCCTTCATCCCAGCTGTGACACTACACCTGGTCACTTCATTCTTTGCCGTTTACTTTGCTCACTTGAATAGGGAACAGTAACACAAGCCTCAAGGGGAAGGAAAAAGAATTTCATGAAGGTAACGCTGGCACCTGGCTGGCCTAAATGAACGTGGGATTCTTGTCCACATTCGTTTCTTGGCTACAGAACCCCAAGTCTACAGCTGCTTTTCTGAGACTCAACAAGTCAGTTGCTGAGACAAAAGCTGGGCTCTGTGATTAGGGCACCAGGTTCCCAGTATTCCACATGAGAACAAAATGGCCCATAGCATTAAACAAAGGCAGTCAGTCCTTTGGCCCCAGATGGCTGTTAGGTCTACAATCTGTTGGGTTCAGAGAAGCCCTGCCTGTCAACAGGTAGGCCTGTCCCCAGCGGAGGTGGCTCTGCTTCTCCTTTGCTGCCCCTGATGACTTGCTGCGTTCTCCCCACTGACAACTGTGACAAGGATGCCACCACAACTGTGTAGTACCACTGCTCAGTGGGTCCTGTGCCAACTTGGCAGCAAGGAGGACAGCTTCCTGTCCCTAATGCTCTGGGACTAGGTGTTAATTGTGCAGCTGTTTCACACCTACACCTAGGAGGCTTCTTTGGGAAACACTGCTCTCCTTGTGATCCTGACACAGTTTTCTCCTGGCTTCCCTAGCTCCCTCTCCACATCCCTTGCTAGCTCTGTCTCTGGCTCCCATCCTTTAGCACTTCCTTCTTTCTCTGGACAACTTCACCTCTATTATCTCAGTGACTCACACATGACAGCTGTTCTCATGTGAGTATCTGGAACTTCTATGCTAAAATGACTTTCCAAATTCTGGAAAGAGGGCTCTTTGGGATTTTTGATGGTGAAGCCAGAATTCCTGAGGGATTTCCCAAATCAGAAGTTATTCCTAAAGTATTCCTAATATGCTTCAGGCACTGTTATAGAAACCTAAGATGATCTGTTTACAAAATAAAAACTTTGGTAGGTTCTATAAAAAACTAAGCCAGAGCAAATATCCAAACACTGGAAAACACCAGCAAACAGAGCCAGGTACAGTTGGAACAACCATGTGCCACATTAACCTCCTGGCAAGTTTAACAACACTGTAAGAATCATGTTTGCAGAACTTTGTTCTTATGATTCTCATAATCTCCTATGCACATGAACATATTAGTATTTACTGCATTTTCAAATGAAACTCACTGTTTTCAGCAGACGGAACCATGAGCACAAACTCTGATCTTCGTATCATTGAAGCCAATGTAGAGTAGTTACATTGTGACTATGTCTTTCCTATGCTCCAGTCATTCTTGCCAACCCCGACTTTCACCTCTGTCTCTGCTGGACTGGACTTCCTACTGGATTTCATCAAACCAGGACCACTGACAAGTATCCTTGATATGTTGCAGCTGAATTATAAGACTTACTCCCAATTTCATGATTGATTTTTCTGAAAATCTGAGATTCAGAAGAGTGCACATTTCCTAAGAAACTCTAGAAATTGCTGTCTGATGCCAGCCCAGAGGATGCAATCCTAGGGCACATTTAAGCTTCTCTTTCCCTTCTTTTCCTTGCCTGGCCTCAGGCCCATTTCCAAGACCTCATGGAGACCGGTTTCTGACTCCAACATCTGCTCTTTACCCCATGTCCCCTTAACTTCCACCCATTCAGAAGCATGGCTCATCCTCTAGTGCCTCTTTCACTACTGCCTCTTTCACTACTGCCTCAACTGCCTGCCTAGTTACCTGCTCCTCTCATCCCCGAATGATGACAAAGCTGATCCACCACCTGGCTGTGGGGATGATATGAAGAAGACCTCACCCTGGGTCCTTACAGATCTACTCTCCTTCCCGAGGCCAGCATGATTTTCTGGAGGCTCACATGGAGCTCAAACCTGTAAGGGCTCCTGTGTTCAGGGACCAAGACAGACACTCCCTGAGGACCTACCTCTGGAGACCTGCATGTATCCCCACATGCCCCAGTCACAGGGGCTTTCTGCACTGTGCCGCAGTTCTGCACATCTGGAGAGAATGGCTGCCCTTTTGTGTCTGCTGTCAAAATCCTGGAGATCAAACTGGTGTAAGAGGGGGGAATTCCTGTTATCCGACCACATTAAAGACATGCCTTCCACCACAGTGGCTTCTAGAAATCAGTTCTATAGAGCTTCCTGCCCAAATGCACCTCCACCGAGAAGTCCCAGTGATACTGTTTGAGGGAGAATGATCTGCACACCTCTTAAATACTAAGGTTAAGCCATGGTGAAGTGAATCATAAAACAGCCATGACGGAGCGTACTATGCAGCTTTCAGAAGGAGTCAACCAACTTCATCCAATGGAAACAGGATATTGTAGGGCAACAGGTAGTGTAGTTTCATTTTGACTGAACAGTTTGCAAAGTTACCTGAGAACTCTGATGGGCGGGTGTGTATTTGGATGTAACATTTTCTTCCTCATCCCTTTATCTTTATGCAGCACTGCAAGTTTTTCCCATATATAAGTTCCTCACTTCTTCCCAAGGCCTGCTTCCTGCTGGCTGAATCAATTACACACCTAGGATGCTTATTACACATAAGGTGCTGTTCTCAAGGCGTGATGCCTGCACACTCCTGGAACCTCCTGGGATGGCTGCCATTATCCCCACTGTACAGGTGAAGACACATGGTGCAAATGACTTGATTATGCCCACAGAGCTAGCTGGAGACACAGCCAATACGTAACCAAGGGCAGTCCGACACCTTGACTTGCAAATTCTTACTGAATATGCGAAGGGATGAGCTTTCTGCCTTGTAATTGTGGCCCATGAGGGCAGAGCCCAGGTCCTCTTCACTTGTATAGTACCCTTCCTGGCCTCTCTGATTATCCCAGGGCCTCTGAACCAGCTGGTGAATGCTAATTTGAAGAAGAAGGCTGCGTCCTACCTCAAGTCAAACCCTGACCAAAGTGGCTATATCTGCAGCTTCCCAGCCTGGTAGGATGCCAGGAGTAAAACAGAAGCGCTCTACTCTCTCACCAAACAGCCATTCTCCCAGAGTCTAATCACTCTCCACCTGCTCAAGCCAGCACCCCTCCTACCTGGACCCTATAAAAACCTTTGCCTTGCCGTTCTATGATTCTATTCTATAATCACATTCACAGTGAAGTTATCAAACATCACCAGGTCACATCACACCCCTGCTCTACACCTTCCTACAGCTTTCCAGGCCACCTAGAGTAGATGCTAAAGTCATTCCCCTGGCCTTGTCTGATCCAGTCCAATGACAGCTCCAGTTTCGTTCTCCTTCTGCCTTCACACTGGCCACACAGGGCTGGGGATTTAGCTCAGCGGCATAAGTGCCTGCCTAGCGTGAGGTCATGAGTTTAATCCCTGGTACCAAAAAACAAAAACAAAACATACTGGCCACACTGGTCTTTAACACCCTGGACTTGTTCTTGTCTCTGGGATTTTACACTTAAAATTCTTCTACCTAAATACCCTTTCCCCAGAAACTCACGGCCCCTTCCTTGAGAAAAGCATTTCCTAAAACGTCATGGGCAAGCTCCCCTGTGGGTTCACCCAATGTCTTTCTCTGGATTAGTTTTCTCTAAAAAAGACTTACATTTGGCAGAGTATGTGTTTACTTATCCATTTTTCATTTTCCCCACTTCATGAAAGTGATTTTTTTTTTTTTCTTTTTGAGACAAGGATTTATTATGCAATTTAGGCTGACCTCAAACTCAAAGTAATCCTGCCTCAGCCTCCGGAACACTGGGATTACAGGTGTGCATGCCCAGCCTCATGAAGGTTTTGTTTTAGTTTTTCTTTTTGAGTACTCAGTAGGTACCCAATAAACAGAGAATGAATGAATGAATAAGATTTTTTCTGAGCACAGGCCTTGAGAGGCTTGCCCTATGCCTTTAGCAGTTTTGTTTCTAGTCCTTCTAGACACCCCCACTTTTTGTGGAGCTCAGTGAAGCTACCCCTCTGCCTCTTCCTCACTCCTCCTTGTGGAATTGGTATCCCTTCCCCACCAGGCAGAAAGAGTCAGCAGGAAGGTAGGTATAATTACTATGATCTGGGGATGCCTGGGGTCAGGGAGGCTATCTGAATAAGTGTCTGTTCCTTTGTCATTTTCAAAAAGAATGATTCATTATGATCTTCCTCAGCAGGAACCCTTTACACCCAGAGGGCCTGCACTCTATGGACTCTATATTTGCTGTATCTCTTAACAGCAGCCCCAGAAATAGCCAGGCCAGGCCGCTGAAGGTGATTAAGTAGCATTTTTACCCGTCATCTTTTTAAGCAAGAAGAAAGGCCATTTCCTGCAGGGGGCCCTGGACCCAGATGGCAGAGCAATCATCCTGGCACAGGCCAACCTCTGCCATCTGAAGAGCCAGGGCATGGTTGTACCTTTCAGTTACCATAGTGCAGGCCCTGAATCATTTTCTGATACCGGGGGATCCTGGGTTGCTAAAGATGGAAAGGCTGCCTTTTAGAATGATTCCACTTGGGACAGCTACTGATCGTGAGCTACTGAATGGCGCCTCAATCCAGGGAAGCACAATGGAATACTGGCCTGCCTGCAACTTTCTTCAGGAATGACCAGGCAAACCACCAACTTTTCCTAAATTCCATGGCTTGCTGTTTTGCCTCTAAAGGTAGTTGATGTATGAAGAGTTGCCTAACAGGTTTTTGTAAATATTTGCTCCTTCACTCGTTCTCCTTAAGGAGCAGCAGCTGGTATATCATGGTAACTATGCTAGGTACTCTTAAACAGATGATCACATTTAATACCCCAGCAAACAACACATATGGATTTGAAGACTTAGGGCTGATTATCCTCTTTAGGCTATTACTGACATCCAAAACTCCATGCTTTTTAGTTGGCTACAAGGTCTCAGAATCATGTCTCGGAGGCCAGGCAGCTGATATGAATGGGTGAAGAGGACCAAAGGAGATGCAGAAGGGGCTGGATGGACAGGAGCCCAGTTGGGGCACATTTCTTACTATAGGTAACTCATGTGTATACTTATTTTCAAGCACTGTCCACCCTAGGACAGCTGGCCAGCTCCTCTCTCCTTTCTGTCACCTGAGCAAAAGTTGAGGACCATGGCACCAGAAGATTCTCACCAGTCCCCAAAAGCAATGTGACACTCATCACAGACACTGTCATTCCTGTTATCAGTGAAAGGTCTCCATTTGAGCTCTGATGACCCCTGGCAGTGTACGGGTCAGGAAGTTTCATCCTTCTACCAAGCATAACTGGCACACTGGGAGAACATGGTGGTTTACATTTCAGCAATAAATCTACTTAGCAACTTTAAATGTAGCAGCAGAGTGGGGTGGGTTGGGCCACATTTTCTGCTGCTGCTGTGATCTGTATTACTCTACCTTCCATCCCTAACTTTCTCCCTTCAAAGAATATGTGATGATTTCCCAAGGATGAAATATTCCGCAGAAAGTTTAACAATGGGCTAAATGCCAGCACAGTAAAGCACAGAGGCCTTCACTGATTTGCAGTCCAGTTCCCAGATTGAATTCTTGGAGTTCAGCTTCCTCTTATTGTCACCTGACTCTTCCCGTGGGCTCTGCTAACATCTGCAATGTGTAGTGCTCCTCAGGTGTACCTTGTCCCCAAGTGGAGGAGAATGCAAACACTATGGGGCTCCCAAAAGAAAAGAATGTTGGTGGCCTTCCATTCATTTTTCTGTTTGGGGAGCTGTTACAACTTATATCTAGTTGTTCCTCCAAAGCCTCACAAGGTCAAGGGTGGAGTTTTTCAGAGGGGGCTGGATCTAATTTGTGTGATGCCGAGATTATGGGTGTGATGCTGGGATTAAGAATATCCTACTTTGGGTATGGGTGTTGCCAATCAGAAGGCATGTAGCCTTGACTGGGATAAAAGGGAGAGGTAGGCTTGCTGCCACTGCTTCTGCTACTGCCTTCTCTGCTGTTTTCTATCTGGCCTGCTTTGCCTTGAACCGGGTCTCCTCTGTGATGTCCCTCTGCCATGCCATCCTGCCTTGAAGCCAGTCACCTATGAACTGAAACCTCTATCAATGGTGAGCTACAATAATAAACCTTTTCTCCTTTGAGTGTTGGGTATTTTGTCTCACCAACAAGAAAAGAAAGATAGTGGCACACTCTGGTACCCTACAGGTCACACTGATACCTGCAGTCCAAAGTGGAAAGCAAATGCCACATTTCCCACCATCCTACTTACTAACCCAGAGCTGCTGCTGGAATTGCAAGCAAAAAAGGTGAGAAGTTGGGAGAGAAAAATTCAACCTGCTGATTCCTCAAGGTTCAGATTTTCACAATTGGCAGACTGATTAGAAGTCACAATGCCCCTTGCAGGACACAGTGAAACACTGACAATGGCACAGAGTGCAAAAGTGTGTGCAAAAGTAGGTCATGTCTAATACTAGACTCCAGGTTCCAAGTTTGAAGGCATATTTATGAGGAAAAACACAAGTAAATTCTACCCACTAGTGCTGATCTCCCCTACTCACTTCCCCTCCCACTGGGGTCCTACAGTGGGAACAGGACCACAAGCATTAAGGCCAACTGACAGGACAGACGGACTGACAGGACTGTACAATGGGAAGCAAATGGCAAACGGATAATAGGGAGCGTCCTCAAATTTAGAATGTAGACAAGCAGTGACTGATATTACTCAACTATTAGTGACTTCAAGTTACTGATAACTACCTAAATATTAGAAAGCCATCCAAAAAGCCCAGCACATGATTGGAAGGCAGGCTCAGTGTCCAGGAGACAACAGGAGTTGGAGTTCAGGGTTACCACTGACTGTATCCAGGTGCAGTGGAGAAAAGTGATGGAAATGATCAATTCTTTTGATCATTCAAGAGAAGTTTGGTGTCTGAAATTTTATATGATGCCTTCTAATTTTTTTTGATGTGGGCAACTATTTCAATTAAGAAATACAAATGAGTAAGAAAACCTCACTGTCCTGGTCATATAAAACAAATGGGAGGATCAGCTTGAATCTACAGACTGGAAGTTTCCTAACTATCCCCCTCAGTCTGGGCACAGATGTGGAGAACCACCTGGACAAATCTCCCTGAAAGAGCAAGTATCTCCACCTTGCCTAAACCTGACCCTATCGCCACATACTGAAAAATACAGAGCTGGCTATACTATTTCCTTTTTCTTTCAATTGGCTTCAAGCAATGTAAATAGGGCTAGCTGAGGTGCTGATGGATATTCTTTGAAGCTAGGACAGTAGCTGTTTCCCAGCCCTGTGACTCCCAAAACATGGTTGAGACAGATTAGACGAAGAGCCACAGCTCCAGAGCTGTCAACTGGGATCAACCTCTAGATAAGAGGCTATTACTTCTCAGGGCAGAAAAATTTACATATCAGAATTGAAGCACCTTCCCCGACATTAGATACTACCTCAACTATGTTATGCAGGTTCGTCTTTCTGCACATTTTTCTCTCTTCTCTCTGCATATTGCAGAGGTGCTTTCAGGCCTCCTAGCTAGCCCAGCTAACAGTACTCAGGTATTTCCAACCATTCTCACAGTCACTCATCCTTGAGCCACTCCCTTCTTCATCAATTAATAATATCTGGGTTTGGCCCTGGGTCGAGGCCTTTGTTTTGATGAACCTTTATCCTGGCTGGACTTAGGACTCCTTGTTTTCCCAAAACTATAAATATGTCTTAGTTTTTTTTAATCTCACTGTGGGTTACACTGGAAATAGTAGATTGGAATCTCCTTATTGAATTCCAATAACTTTTCTATGAAATTACAAATATAAACTTTCCAGATTGAGACGAGTTCTAGAAAATGTTCTGTATACACAGATCCTATACAGCTAGATTCTCTGGGTTGTGGGAGGATACTTTGGGATTAGCCAAGCAACTGTTCTGGGTTTCATTTCTCTCATCAAATATTACATAATTTTGATGTGAAATCTTGTGAAATTACCATTTTAATGGCAACTATATATAACTGTACCTAATAGAAGGGGGATACAGTGCCCACCTAAAAGGCTCTCAGAAAGATGAGCTGAGCTAAGAAGATGAAACATTAGGTTGGGACCCCTAATAAGTACCCCCCAAATGGCAGTTATTGTCTTAGGAAACAAGCCCACTGAGGTTCAGTGACCAATGAACAGATTCTTTAGGATCTTGAAGCTGTATTCGAAAGAACCAAGGAAAATCTGCCAATATTTAAAAGAGTAATTAAGCTTTGCAGGACTGATTTCCATAGCCAAGAGATTTTTTTTATTAAACTGGATATCTCTGCAGCTAGGTTCTGTCCTGGAGAAGCCAGTCCTGCTAAGTTCTATAGGCACACAGACAGGAAACCATCCCATGGAGATTCACCCACATGGGTGAGGCTTGGTTCCATCTCTCCTTACTCTAAAATGAGACAACCTACACATTTCAATGTGTAATCCCATTCTGCTCAAATAAGAACAAGATAGGAGGGGGTAGCTTTTTTTGGAATTGTGAGGAAAACTAAGGGAATAAAGCTGTTTAACTTCAACTGGATGTAGAAGTGTTTAGTGGGAATTCTGGTCATATTTTGTCATCTGCCACAATCTCCTATGGAAATTCCTTTTTTTATAAAGTTCATAAATTTGAACCTTACATTTTCTGTGCTATTTGCATATAAGATCTCTCTCACTCAACACCGATAAGCGGCAACTGGCACAACTGAGCGTGTGTGACACACCAGCTGTTTCAGTCCAGCAGGCTGGTGCACAGTGAACAATTAGCTGGAGTAGCCTGGGCCTTCTGCGCCAGGCATGAGGGATGCCAATATCCTAGATGCAGCAGTGCCCTCTCAGATTCATTCTTAGCAGGGACCAATGTAGCAACAATTCATACGTAGTTTCCTCAGAGAATCTAGCCAACATGCCTATGACTTGGAGGTTAATTCCCCCAATTCATCACGTGTCGGTGGTGGTGGTGGGGGTTACCTGTAAGAGGGGTGGGAGAACTCCTCATATGTACCAGTGTGACCCTTCTGAAGACAAAAAGCCCTACATGCCAAACACCCTTGAAAAAGGAAAATTACAGTGTCCTAAATGGTGTTTTCTACATGGGGAACCAAATGGGTCTCTTTTATCACTGCAGCACAATATGGTTATGTCTTATCACCAAAATCCTGAAATAATTAGGGAAATATAACCATTTTGGCCACAGTAAGAGGACTCAAGCAGGTAAAAGAAGCTTCCACCAATGTCTGACTGCAAGTTCAACTTGGAAATGCTGGGAACGTCCCACAGAAAGAAGCCTGTTTTTTAGTTACATCTATGGAATAAAACAGAGCCTTGTAACCCCATGTGCCATTTAAAGAACCAAAGTGTATGTTTTCCCAGTAAACTACAGATCCAGGCCAGTGTTTCTCAGTAATGTAGTCCTGCTATGGTGTAGATTTACAATGTCCCCCAAATGGTTTGTGTTTTCAGAGGTGGGACTTTTGGAAGACAAGTGGATCATGGAGATGCTACAGTCATCAGTGGATTAATCTGCTGATGAGCTCATAACTGAATGTGTCATTAGGAGTAGGGTCCAGCTGGAGGAGTTGCTCTGTCTCTTTCTGTCTCTGTGTCTGTTGGTCTGTCTCTGTCTTTCCTTCCTTGCTGTCATATGTTGGACAATTTTCAACTGCCATGTTGTTTCTGCCTTAGAGCCGTGGTCACAGACTGAAACATCTGAAACCGTGACCCAAAATAAGTCTCTTCCCCTTTAAATTGTATATATTAGATATTTGGTCTCCACAAATAAACAAAGCAAAACAAACAAACAAAACTACTAACACAAGTCTCAAACCATCCTTGAGAGGCACCAATTTTTTTTTTTTTACAGATTTCCACATTCTGAGTTTCCATGATGATAATATTTTTATATAAAATCATTACCCTCTGAGGCACTTTGAAAATAAACCAAATAAACAAACCAAGCAGAGGTTTGTTATTATGTTTCCCCTAATTCTAGGGATGTGAAAGTCTCAGGCTAGTAACAGAGCAAACTGATTAGTCAGAAGGTGATAACATCAAAGTCACCACCACCTGTCCCAAGAGACTGCCTAAACAGACATTTCCCAGTGACAAGACCAAAGGAAGTGGGTGAATAAAGTCAGTGCACGATGTACCAGTGAGGTACAGGGCAGGGGCAAAGGAACTTGCCATGCACCTTAGCAAGCAAAGAGCTGGTTCCAGAAAAACATCAGCTTCTGACATGTTCATGAACCACTTGAAACTGAAAATTCTCTAAGAGTATACCATGCAAACTTATTTAATTTTTTTACTTTTTTAAGGGGAAAGTGAGGTCTGGGAATATAGCTCAGTAGCATAGGGCCTGCTTGCAAGCATGAGGTCGTGAGTTCAAGTCCCAGTAATAAAGATAACAAAAACCAAAACAAACCAAAACAAAAAGTAAAAAACAAAACAGTGGTACAAGGACAAAGAATTTGGGCCCCATTTTAAGCATCCTCAAATAATATTGAAATGATGTAAGTTGACAGCCCTGGGAGTCTGAGAGTTTTCCTTGGGTACATCACTTAAGCTTGGGGAACACTGATAGTCCATTTTCATTTTGGAACACCAGGGAGCTTCAGAGAAAATGAGTATTTGATTAAGATTCATAAAAACATGAAGCCATGGAGCACTGAACTTACCTGTGAACCTCAAACCAATGATGCTCACTTTCAGACCTTAGGGGCTGCTAAGCACAGACACTGAGTTTCTATTCTAGCACAGTTAACTCTCGGGACACCCGAGCCACAGTGTCTGTGATACCATAGAAAGCCACTTTCCCTCAATCCCAGAGATCTGAAAAGCAGTGCTTGGAGATCCCCAAGGACATGCCCACATGACAGTACTCACACGAAGAAAGGCACCAGCTGTACCAAAGTCTCCTTCTTGGGGCTGGCGGCAAACTCGGGCACCATCTGTATGACTTTGTTCATGACACTGCGCAGGTAACTCTGGAGCTGCTTTCTCCGTTCCTCTACAAATTTGGCATCCTGAGAACACAGACAGAACATGTGTGCTTAGTGTGATTTCCCCATTCCTTCAAGAATGAACCCATAGCATATGCAGTAACTGGACAGCATCACCAAGCCAATCAATCTCCAGACACACATGTGGTAAATTCCCATAAATAAACAAGTGAATGAATAGGTAAAGCTGTTAATTCTCGGGTCCCAGTGTGGTACTGAGGGCCAGGGACAGAAGAATGAACATAAACATTCACTGCTGTGTTCAGAGGCCAGTGAAGAAGATAAAAATAAATCCACTGACCACACAGGTAAACATAATTATTAAACATACTAAGTGTCATCCTCAAGAGCATGTGATTAATTTTGTCTTCATAATTTTTCAATCATGAGTCAGTATTACTCATTAATAAAGACTTTATTAACAAGTAAACAAGTGCTACCTTTTCTTGAGAAACTAGGACATGTGATGGTGACATGGTCCCCCACAGGGATGATCCAGATTGAGGATGGGAATAGGCATACAGACTGCACCATTAAGCATCAAGAGGTCAGTATTCCTGACCCCATCATTCATTCCCAGGTCCCACTCCACTCATGTGGGCCTGGCCTACGTAGCGTGGATGGCTACCTGGGCATGTGACCTATGCTGTCATAGAGTCTATGCTTGGATCTGTACAATAATCTGCTGCCCCACCTTGAAAATATCAACAGTTGCGGAACAAGGTGCCCCATAATTGTACAGTGAGTGCAGCTTGCACATCTCTGCACTGTGGGTCCAGCTCATGACAAAACCCTGGACAGCACAGGCACTGGTAAAGGCTTTCTAGAGAAGGCCGAGCTCTTGCTGGGTGGAGACCAAGTGGGAGAATCAAGGAAGAGCAGAGACAGGGCCACTGCAACCTCACAGGAATATGAGGAGAGTCTTTAACATGTAAGAAGGCGCTATGAATGAGCAAAGCTCCTCTTCTGCCTCCCCTCTGCTGGCAAAGAGCTGGGCCATGGCATTGGCTCAGTAATGAACTTTCCAGTACTCAGAGAGCACCTAAACAACTAGCTCAGTGCCCTGGCTGCTGATGGAGTGATTCCATAACACTCTGCCAAGACCTCAACATGGCAAGAATGTTCTTTCTACAGTGTCTCTAAGCCAAGATGGGCAGTTAGCACACACAGACACAGGACGCCCAGTGAAACTGAAACTTCAAACAAACAGCAAATGTGTTTTCAGCAGAAATACATCCCATATAGGCTAGGGATTTAGCTCAGCGGCATAAGCGCCTGCCTGGCAAGCGCGGATTCGTGAGTTCAATTCCTGGTACGACACACACCCACACCCACACCCACACCCACACCCACACAATACATCCCATATAGAAAAACCTGCCTGTGCAGTACTAGGACACACTTATGCAAGGAATTACTGGTTGTTTTATCTGAAACACAAATTTCTCTGGATGTCTTATTTTTCCTGGCAAGCCTTTGCTGAGTATCAGGTGCAAGGAAGAACAAGGGAACGTCTGCTGTCAGCAAAGGCACCTTGGAGCTATTCCAGTCACCCACGAGGAGCTGCCACATGGGGATCTTCCTCCGGAGGAGTGGCAGCATTGAAACTACCATGGGACACTCCACTGGCATTACCACTGCGGTCCCAGGCCAATGGCTAAAATCTCATGCAGATTGTTAGGAGATGGACAGTGAGGGCAAGTGAAGACATCTGGCCGAGGCAGTAGAGGATCCCCCAGTCCAACTTAGAGCCACTGGGTCTGAAAGCCCAGTTCTGCTCCTTGATCTCCACCACTAAACAATTAGATGTTCTTCCTTGGAAAGGTGGTTAATGTGCCAGATTAGTGTTGAACAGAGCTAATCAAGCCTTGCTTTTAATCTGTATAAGAAACTCTTAAGGACAGCTGAAGAGGCTTTCCTGCAGGAACACATGGAAGGAACTCAGCCTCAAAATGACTGGAGAAATTTTCCTTTTTTTTGGAAGTGGATGTTCAAAATACGGATGCAAAGGGCTGGGATTTAGCTCAGCAGCTCAAGTGCTTTGCCTGGTAAGTATTAAGTCATGAGTTCGATCCCTAGTACCAAAAAAAAAAAAAAAAAAAAAAAAAAAAAAAAAAAAAAAAAGGAAACAAAAACAAAAGAAACAAACAAACAAAAACAGAAGCAAAAGAGCAGCCAGAATAGAGGAAAGAAGGTCCCCTTGTGCTAAGCCACAATGGCTGGCTGAGTTACAGAGCCCAAAGAGGGTGAACACCCATACTGAGGCCAGATGATTCCACAGAAGCCTAATCTACCCATGGTCACTACTGGTATCTCCTCCGGCCCAGATCCCACATGTAACAGTAATTTAGTAGAGATGGAGGTTACCGCTGGAGGAATCCTCAAGTGCCATTCCTCACAATAGCTGCCTTGGAAGTCTATGTCAGTCCTGCCCTGAGATCATCCAGAGTGGCAGCAACCTCAGTTCCACAATCAGGCAATTGTTATGTGAGCTACTCAGAGTGAACAACAGTATCTTTATTTATGTTCAGTGCCCCATCCTCTGTGTCCTCCCAGTATTGCATCCTTACAATTTGTCTGGGGCTCAGTGGCAGTGGAGCAGGGACTCAGGTCTTTCGCCAGGATGCATTCGTAACTCCCTCAACCAGAAGTCTTCTTCAGCCCACAGAAGGGAAATCTAAAGCTTCCTCTAGACCAACGCCCCCAAATGAAAATGGTTCATAGAAATCCTACTTGCAGGTCAGCTTTAGCAGATGCTATCTTCTGTGTGAACCAAAGGACACCTGGAGCGGCACCATTGCTTTGGCTCCTGTGTGGTCTTCAGCCTGAACCTCTGCATGCAACTTGGTAGAATAGCCTGAGGTACATGGGAGACTTCAGACAAATTCGTGGAAGGCTATGTTCTTTCCTGTGACTGTATGTTTTAATTACGCAAAGTTTAAACAGGCCAAAGTAGACATATGAATGGAAATAAACCTTCACGTAATAAAGGCAGCCCCTTTCCACACTTGCTTCATTACTTTTACCTTTCTGCAAATATGTTTAAAGGTGTTTATAGCCATAATGATATTTAACTCTTAAGTAATTCAGTGTACACTTCTAAACACTTGGAACATTTTCCTATTTAATAATACCATTATCACTTTTAATAAAATTAATGCAAACTGGCTGGTGTTACATAAAATATAAAAGTCCATATTTACGAATGTTTGAGTTTTTAAATGAGGCTGCTGCTTCTTGTATCTTTTACAGAGGGGCAGCAGTGCATTCCAAGAAGTTGGTAGCTCATCAGCAGGTTGATGTGACACTGCTCAGAATAGTCCCAGGAGGATCAGTCCAGTTCAGAGTAAATGCAATCCACAGAATATATTTTGTATGGATACAATGAGGTTTAAAGAGCATTAAAACCCATATTCCCGGCTTCCCTTTAATAAGGAGCAGCCCTGACAGTGTATGAGATTTGAGAAGCAGAGATCCCCACTGGCTGGAAGCACAGTGCCATCGTCCTTCCCGGCTGCTCCCCTCAGTGTCACTCCTGTCTGGCTTCATGAACCTGTGAGTTTTCAGCTCCTCATTGACAGCATATACATAGACTGGCTGGGGCCAACACACCCAACAAACACACCCAAGAGGCCACACTATGTCCAGTTTACATCACAAGATGACATTTTCTGAAACTGTAGTATCATTTTCCAGTTCTAGGGGCACGTGGCTAAACCAACTGGAGGCTTGGGTTTCTCATCAATGAAGGGAGAATAAAGTAGTGCCCCTCATTTGTGACAACCTAGGCTAAGAACCTGGTCACAAGCATGGCCTGCAGACCCTGGAAAAGGTGCTGATGATTCATGGTTGTTTAGCAGGGATCCTTTTCCTTAAGGACTATATACGTGTAGAATGGATAGGATAGGCAGGGGTAAGTGCAGAGACGTTATAATCCCCAAGCGCTCAGGGAAGCTTGCAGAGAAAACGACCAGGTTTACAGGAAGGATGGAGACGGTTTTGCTCAGAGGATGCTGCTGCTTTAGCTGACTCCTGGAACAAAGGTGCACATCCATTAGGCAATCCAAGAAAGAACCCTGAGAGTAAAGGAAGGGCATGTCAAGTGGGAGGAATCACAAAATGGAAAAAGAACTTCATAAACAGAAGGGCAACTTACTGGAGTAGCGGAAGGAAAGGGCTGTGTTGCTAGGGTTCTTGTTTTCATGGCTTAAGAGTGAAGTATTAGCATGAGTCCCCTCATGCACAGCCTTTAGACCACAGAAAGCTCAAAAGGGAAGCAGGAAGCTGGAGGCATTTACCAGGATGGCAACGGAGGCAGGAGGCTGCAGCAGCCTTGGCAGAGAGACCTTTCAAAAACCATCATGCCACTCACCAACCTGGGATTTGTCAATGATTCTCAATGCACTCTGTCTACCTCTCAATACACACATCTCCAGACACACACTGACACTCAGTATGGCTCATCAGAATCTTTGTGACGCAGCTCAGCCTGCTCTGCAGAACCAACTTCCTGCCATTTCCAACACCATCAATACTTCAGCACTTCCAAGTTTTCTGGCATCCCGTACAGTCTCTGGCATCTCTTCAGTCTTTGCCGTGGCTGTACCAGCGGGACTTTCCCCAGGGCCTCATGTGAGTAGCTGGACAGACAAAAGGGGACTGTTTTCCAGAATTTCTTCCTGTTTTTCTCTAAGAACATCATGGCATTTTATGGAAAAAAATATAAGGTATAGTCCATGTGGGGCAGCAAGCAGCTCGGTCCTCTTGAAACAGCTGCTCCAGAGCCAGATGATTTTATGACTTGTCTACAGAGGATTACAAAGCTTTGACTGGCTCCCCAAAGCCACAGTATTGGGGTCTGCAGGCTACAAGACAAAGTTGGGTGCCCAATGTGATGAGATTTGCTAACCAGTCCCATTTCTATTATGTGAGCACAGAGGAAGATCAAATTTCCCAACATCCCTAGAAACTACATGGAAGCCACAGTCAGGTTCTGACTCATGTTAGGCGATGGGAATGGATAAATTTGCACCCAGGCCTAGTCACAGTCCTCTCTCTCTTTTCTCTTTTCGCTCCTTTGGGAGTATGGAGGGCGCATGAGGACATGGTAGGACCACACAAAAAAAGAAGAGTCACAAAGCCACCTGTTCTGCACTGGGGCATGATGTAAGAAATTAATTTGTGCAGTAAGCCACTGATTTTCAGATTTATGCCACATGCTGGTTACAGACACTTGTGTCACCTATGCTGTTTCCCACTCAGCTCACTCAATGACTCTTTGCTACATACCTGCCCATGTCCAAGGTGTTGTGCCTTGAAGGAATGTGGCCTGGTAAAGAGATGTGTCCCTGTCCTCAAGCAGCCAAGCTCTAGGATATACAACAAGCAGATACAACATGATGATAACGGTGGAGTGAAGAGGGCCTTGGCCTGCCTGATAAGGAAAGGACACCAGAGATGACTCCAGATAGGTGGCCTGAAGAATGAAGGGAATGAACACAGAAGCAGGCATACCTGTTAAAGAAATGGCTGTGGTCTTCCACGGAAGAGATGCTAGTGGTACAGCCCAGACTGGAAACTGGGGAGGCAAAGTGAAATGGCTAAAAAAAATTTTTGAGTCTGTTTTAGACCTAACAGTCCAGGTAGGACTTGCTGATGGAATAGAATCAATCATATGATCACCTAATTATACAACGACTCACCTATTAACTCATTTATTCATCAGCATTTCTCTAGTGGCCTGATGTGAGCTAAGCTCTGTAAATAAAAAATAAAACCTGGATCCTGCCTTTGAGGAGCTTATAGTCAGCTAGGGAACACAGACAAATCAATCATTACAAAACAGCACAATGGACCTATGGTACACATTTGATAAAAGTATATACCTGATCCACTGTGGGGGAATATCGGGGCAGGGGGTGACATAGAGGGCTGTATCATACAGTCATCACAGTAGGTGGAGTAGGAACAGCGAGGAGAAGAGGTGGTACAATGAACATTCAGCTGGTATTTCCTCAACCAGTCAGTGGGCTAAATATCCGATGCATTATGCACCTTTTAATTTTATTCTCAGCTACAAACTGACACAGTTTCTTCAGTACTCCCACTTCAATGGAAGGAAAATAAGATTCAGAGAAATTAAGGACCATATGCTCAGAGAAGTAGACAAGAGTTGGTTTAGGAACCTACATGCCTGAGTCTTTACTTATGCTGCCCTAAGTCAGGGAGAGAAAGATGTTTCAAGCAGGGAAACCAAAGGCAACATTCTGAAGATCAGGTCTGGGAGAAATCATAGGATTCAGGAGCAGAGGGAAATGAGAGTGCAGAGTTGGAAGTGGAAAGCTGCAGTAGTCCTGGGGACCCATGTTACAAAATTTGAGCTCTACCCATGTGGTGATTGGTATTTTTAAACAGGATAGTGACAATCTGCTTCCCCTTCCCTTTAGACAGAGTTTCACTATGTAGTTCAGGCTGCCCTTGAACTTACTATGTTAGCCCAGGTGGCCTCAAACATGTGGCATTCCTCTGGCCTTAGCCTCCCAAGTGCTGTGAATACAGGAATATGCCACCAGACCTGGCACTGATGCTTCTGTTTTTAGGAGCTACTCCATTTGGTTCTTGGAGTTCTCAAAGCCTGCCTTCCCTCTTTCAAGCATTAGCCAGCTGGGAGGTGAGACTGCACCTAATGTGAACTGCAGTCCCAATTCTGCCATCCTGAGATGCAGAGAATGAGCTGAAATCCATTGCAAATACATGCAAACCCATGCATTTTGCTTTATGACTGGGTTAATGCCTGGGTTTACAACATCAAGGCCTGACAGTTGTTTATAGAAAAACTATTATACAATTGCTAATTGGAAACTGAGGGAGAAATTTGTATTATTGCCATTTTAAAAAGCTCTCCATGGAGACATCTAAGCAGTAACAGCTGGTCATGATGGGCCCTCTGCAGCTGCCTTCTAAACACCATCCAGCCCCTTTTTAAAGTTTTTGATTAGGTATTTTGGGCAAAGCTGCATGAGGTAGCTGCACCTGAGATACTCAGGAAAAACCATGGAACTGTAAACATGGGAAAGAAAACCACCTTAATCTTTGCACAGGGACTGGACTCTGCACGCTCATGCAGGGGACTGATATTCATACTAAGGAAAGCCAGCCAGGTGAGCAACTTGGTGGAGTGAGCTAAATAAGATGTTGTACTGGTTTAATAAGCTTCTTTCTAGGTGATCATCAGCTGTAACACATCACGCACGGAGAGATGCAATGATGCAGGCTCTATTCAGAGCAGTTTTGCTAGGGGAGGGCAGAGTGTAAAGCATTCTGGGTGAGATTTTTTTTTTCATGAGGTTCTACAGAGACCCATTACCTTAGAGGAAAATTCTCTGCTCATTCTGAAGGAACAAGAAAAGACCCCCAAAGGCCAGAATTACTCTCCCAATTTGACAGCTGAGGAAACTGAGACACAGAGGGAAGACATACCTTGCCCTTGAATCAGCATTCAAACTTAGGTGGTCAGGTGCTACCCACAAATTCTTTGGGACAAGAAGGGGCAGCCACAATGGAGTCTTGGGCTGACCCTACTTTTAAAAAATCCCGGGTTACTGCGGGTTTAGCTCAGCAGCACAAGTGCCTATCTGGCAACTGCAAGTTTGCCCCCTGGTACCAAAATACATACATACATACTCCCTTGGCCTTCCAGGATGAATGTGAATAGTGGATTATTTGGGTTCTCTGGATCACATCCAAGATTTTCATCTTGTGCAGAAAAATCTTCAGTGGCTCCCTGAGCTTTCAGGATCAATCTCAAGTTTCAAGGCTCTTCATCTCAGCTCCCATTGCCTCTCCAACCTCATCCTCTGCAAGGCTCCATTCTGGGCCTTGCCACTCCTAACGGAGATACTGACCCCAGATTCAATCCTGTGTCTACTGTAAATACTGGCCCACAGTGGGAAGAAAGCCAGCTGCTAACTGTACCAGGGAGCCCAGAACCTGCTGTGATTTGGCCTCTCTGCTTATACACATCTGGTTCTCTCCATTCCCCACAAGCCCCTCGAGGGTCTTACCTGTCTGCAGCACCTCACACAGTGCCCGGCCGGTCACGCAGATACTTTTATGAATGTTACAGCTGTTACCTGAGTGGATCATGAGCAGCCAGGCCAGCTTTCTGCCCAGCCCCACACCCTCCAATGGTTTCCTGGTCCATCTGGAACAGAACTACAGTTCTCACTTGACACCAAGGTCACCCACTGCCTGGTGCCTTGCATACTCTCTGACGCTGTGTCCTTTCACTTCCTTGCTCATTCACTCCTGAGCCACCTAGACCTCCTTAAACATGTGAAGTACACTGCTGTGTCCGGACAGCACTAATGCTTACACTCTTACATTCTTCCTCCACACAGCTCACAGCTCACAACTCACATCTGCTCACTCTCTTCACATTGCCACTCAAATGTCCTCTCTGAGAGGCCTTCCTGTGGTGGAGAGTACTGTAGCTGAATACACATACAGGGCTGGGGCACAGCCCAGGAATGATTGAACTGAGAACAAGGAGACAACTCAAGGGGCAAGATAGGTCACAGCTAAGGCCACCTAGTGACTTTTGGGGATGGTTTTTCTTAATTATCATCATCTGTTGCTCTGAGGGGTCCTTGAACTCCTCCCAAGATCCTGTTCAAGTTTCCTCCATTGTCCACTCAACTTTTTGCTTGTTCTGATTAAATACAGGCTGCCTAGCATCAGTTGGCCAGCCAACTAGCCGAGTTGTAAGCTCTGCTGAGGATTTCACTCCTCCTGCAACCCTAAAGACCATGCCATGTGTCTCATTCCTTTGAGTCTTTGCTGTGCACCCATATGGGGGTGGGAGGGTCTAGGCACAGACCTTACCATTCCTGTCCACTCTGAAAGACACAGCTATCACTTCCTATCCTTTGTTTTTCTGCATAGCAATGACAGTATCTAATCTATCTCTAGTACTTGTTGACAGTATCTGTCATCCACTAGGTGTTGATAAGTATTTATAAACAAATTTTCTGCTTACCATTTTACCTGCATATCAGGTTATAGGGTTTGCCAAATGCTTTCTTCTAGAACTTATGCCACTGGCTTCAGACACATCATCCAGTCCCCAAATTGAAGCCATGTGTCTAACGTACTGAGGGCAAAGACACAGTAGCTTGGTCTTACCCAAGAGCAGGATTGGAGATCTCCAGGACCCTGCAGGGCTGCAGGCCTTCCTGCGATGCTGAGCTCTGCAGCAGGAACCTCCAGCATGAACCCCTCTACCACTGCTCCTCCTGTTCAACCTTAGTGCTGCTTTTTAAATTATTTGGGTCCAGGAACCATGGCCCTTCTCCCAGGAGCTTGATAACCTTAAAGGACTTGATTATTTTCCTTTTATTTTCTCCCCATCCTTGCCCCCTTCTCCTACTGTTAAGTCAACAACTGCTACTGTTGATTTGCAAATGAAAAAAATGTAAGGCCAGGGCAGAGGAATAAGGAATCATAATCAGTGACTAGCATCATGAAACACACTGGAAGCATAGAGACACTATGAGCTCAGAGACACTATTATTACTATCCCCCTTTCACAGATGAGCACCCTGAGGTTCCTAACGGTACATTGCATGTCAAAGGTCAATAATCAGAAAGCAGTGATGCTGGGATTTGTGCCCAGCCTAATGTTAGGATCACCTGGTGATATTTTCAATAGTATTTACTTGTAGGAGAGGGAAATTAACATTTCTAAAAGACAGAGCTGAGCATACCCACAGTTGGAGCCTCAGATAATCCACTGAAGAACTCAGAGCTCTCAGCACATTCACCCCTGTTGTGTGGCAAGGACTGGGGGGAAAGGCTACGATCTAACAGTTTCCTTAACTTTCTAAGGCCATATGAAGGCTCAGTCCCCATGCCTGTGTTTCTACTACAATAAATCACTGCCCCTGTTTTATGTACATAGTGACAGGTCAGGGGGAGGAGAAACTAAGAAAATTGTGAACCTAGCTTTCTAGCAGGAAATCCAAACTCCCCCAAAACTAAAAACATCCTCACTGCAGACAGGTAAAGAATAGGAAAGCAACACTTAGCAGTTGGGGCTCCCTGTGACATGTGGTGCTTGGTGTCCTCTGTATTGTCCCATTGCTGGATCCACAGCTCAGCCTCACAAGAAAGCCCTACCACCACCCTGACTCTCAAGTGAGCAAGCAGATGAAGAAACCCAACCTGACTCTGAATCTGTGCCTTACAGAGCTGGGGTCTGACCCCAAGTCCCCTTGCTCCACCATCAGCACATGCAAAGGAAAGTAAAAGGGACTTCTGAAGACCCACTTGTCTTGTAATTGTCTCCTCAATTATGACTTCCCATACAACACACAGAAGCTTATGACTATGCCAGAAGCTCCTATGTTGGGGTTTAATGGACTCTGGGTGAAGCACTGCCGCAATGGAAAGAAAAATGGGCAGACTCAAGAGGCCATCACAGACCCAAAGGTTTTCTCCATACTCTTTTTGTGGAAGAAACCCAGGGTACAGCATCTGCACCAAGCCGCAGGCTTCCTGCCCAACCCCACCATTTATAAGATTTTACTTTTACATGGATGGGTGTGGACAGGGGATAGTGTGACAAGTTATAAACCTAGGACTGGGCAGCTCCAGAAGGAAATGCCCAGGAAAGAACTTCAAAATTATGAAATAATTTCCATATGGGCTAAATGTCAGACCTAAAATTATATCCTCTCCCTTATGCAGTAAAGACCTACCTATATCAAACCTGAGCTACAAACACAGGGGGAGAAAGCACATCTGTCTAAATATAACGTTGAGTGAAATAAGTAAGACACACAGACTTAAATATAGTAGTTTTCAATTGAGTGAGACAAAATACAAACAAAGAGGATAATAAAGGGTGGATAGAAGAGGACAAGGAGATGGATGTCTTACAATAAGGATGATGTGGTCCAAGGGAAAAAGCATGATGGATGAGGAAGAAGGGAAGGGGAAATAAGTAGAATAAAGATATGCCATGTGTAGGTTCTTAATAGCCTCAATTAATGTAAACATTATATGCCATAACATGAGCTAAGATTAATATCAATAAGAATGAAAAATGGATAGGGGAATTGAATGGGATAGTGGCCTATTGCCCCACAGGAGGAGGGAGGATAGGGAAGGGAAGGGGAATGGGATTTAAAAAAGAAGAAGAAACAAGCTATGGCACTCCCCGCGATTACTGTAAACTACATGAATAGACATGTAGTAATAAAATTAAAAATTAAAAAAAAAAGCATTGTAAATGTTGTCATCTGCCTTGCATCCCTGGGCTTTCCCTAATCATAACAAACCCTTTGTTGTGAGTTTACTATGTGCTAAGCTTAGGGGACAAGCTCATAAGCACAACCTAAACAGACTCCTATAATAGTTTTAGCAAGTAAATCCACTGTATCGATGAAGGAATTGAGTCTCCAAGAGATAAAAAGTCTTCTCTAAGACAACCCAGCTGCCATGATTGATTCCGTCCTTCCACTTAGGACCAAAGCACTCACAAAAGCAGAGCTATAGCTTTGCTAAAAACAGAACGAAAAAATGAACCAGCCCTGTAGTTGCATGCGGTGAACCAAATACTACAGTTCTAAAAGCTTTCCTTTGAGGACAGCTGTAAATATCTGTGGTTAGATGAATCAACAGAACCCCGTCTGTGGGAAAGTGGGTTACAGAGACTTCATGGCAATGTCTTGTGGACAGAGTGGCCTGTTGTCCCACAGGCAGGAGCCAGCCTACCATGTCTCTTCTATATTCCACGGTGCCTGGCACAGGCAGCCCTCAGTGGACACATGAATGACTCCCATGGCAGGAAAGCAGCAGGCTCCAATGCAGCTAAAGCCCATTTTTCTGTTATTGACTCTGTGGCAGAGGGAGATTAGGGTAGGACAGCTGGGGCAGCGGATGGTGAGAGGAAGAAGCTTGTTCATGCATTAAATGAGAATGGCTCAGGAGATGCCATCCATGTACAAATGTATCCTTTCCAGGACTGGCAAATCCCAGTGTTATGAGAGTGAGGGGATAACAAAGGCAACTGAAGTGGCTGGTACAGACAGAGACAGCTAGAAAGGGGCAGCCAGGACTTGATTCCCAGCATGTGGGCCTATGGGAGGGTGGCGGCACTACTGCCAGACAGCTGAGATTTTAATGTGAAAGCTCATGTTAAAATGTTGAAAATCAATTATAAATAAATGTAAAGACCATGTGGATCAAGCAAAACACAGGCCATATAAAACCACTAATTTAGACCAGTGATGCCTCTCAGCTTACAACAGATTCCACAAATTCACAGCAACTAGAGCTAGCAAGCAAAGAAACAAGCCAGTTATTCCACATCTCTGGACTTTAATTTTTCTGCCTCAGATTTTTGCAATGTCCTTCTTAGAAGATTATTATGTGACCAAATGAGATGATAATACTTTTAAAGTAAAAACAAGAGCTGCTCTTGGCATATACAGTGTATTACAGATAATACACAGTGAATCTCTTTTTTACTTTTATTTTTTTAAATCCTGATTTTATGCCTTCATCAACCTGTTTGGATCAGTTTTATACTATGTTGTTTTGTATGAATTCACTGTATGTCAAGATATGGACAACTATTTGGAAGAAAACAAGAGACAATATGATAGATAGTGAAGATCTCTGGTTGTCTTGCTTTGAAATTTATGTCTCTTACTTGCTTTCTTATGTTCTGTTTTGTTGTGTTTAATTTTACTCTTTAAAAATAAATAAGATTTTGTTTTTGGAAGAATGCATAATTCAGGATCTTTATGCCTTTTTAGCAACTCATCCATATTTTGTCAAATTAAATAACCTGGTAACTTCATTCAGGGTGTCTAATCTAGAGAAATTCTCATGCTGAACCACAGGGGTCATATAAAAGGAGACAATGTGGCATTGTCGGCAGTGGTGGGGAACCAGAAGGCACGTAAGGGACTACCTAGGGGAAAGAGTTAACAAAATGCTGGTGAGGCACACTAAAACTAAAACGTGTCATAGTGAAGCCAAGTGTAGGTTGCAGTAAAGAACATAAATATGCTGCTGAGTGGAAAAGTGAAAGAATGAAACTACATATTACAACAATGCAGTCTCTTCTCAGAGGGAACACTCTCACAGACACAGATCCACTGTAGCAGCTGCTTGTGTTGGGAGAACAGGGAGGCTGATCCCCGGGGTGATGCGACTAGTGCTGGGGTCACAGCGACTGGGAGCGCAGAGTGGCAGGAGCTGAGGAACAGTAGTGACTCCCTTTTTGGTAGGTAAGGTCCAAAAAGAAAACAAGAAGAGAGCAATTTCTTGTTTACACCTGTCTACTACAGAGACCTCCCCATGATAACCAACTGTCCAAGCAAAATCTTGGGTTCTGACTCACTCTGCCTGGAAAAAGTTCCCACAGCCAAGAATTCCACAGGCTGAGGCTGAGCCTGAGCTTTAGAGCTCGAACTGGTGATCCTGAGCATGTCCCAATCTTCCCAGTGTTCTCACAGGTCTGTTCCTCTCCTATTCCCAAGCTTCTAAGCGACTGTTCTGGCTGTGTTGGCCCTAGATTGGCACAATGATGACCAGGCTAACAGATGGTACACACGCTGTCACTCCCTCATTATGGACCAGCGAGTTGCCTCCCAAGGCCCTGAGCTATTTCACAGTCTACTGACAGTGTGATGGTCAGACAAGTCTGATGTCAAGATTCCCAGAGGTTCTAATAGCAGTGGCAATGGCCTTGTGGGACCATCTCTGTCTTAGCTGAGCCTCTATGATTATTATAAATTCTTTGCTCCCAAGTCCATAGGCTAAAATGTCTGGGTGGGCAAACAGCATAACAGAGACAAACTGTTAACACTACCCAGTGTGTGTTGAACTGGCAGGAACTGTGTGGAAGAACTTGTGAATATAACCTCTAACACCAACCACATTACATGGATGAGGCTCAAAGATGTTAGGTGCTTTGGCTAAGATCACAAAGATAACGAGTGGCAGAGGCAGGACTGGAACTGATACCTTCAATATAATTCCTAACCAAAATCCCAGTTTTGTTTTGTTTTTTTCAGAACAGACAAGCTGGTTCTAAAATTCCTATGGAAATTTAAGGAAGCCACAGTACACAAACTACTTTTGAAAAACAAAGTTGGGAGGACTTGCATTGCCCAATTCTAAATCTGCAAAGTCACAGTAATCAAGATAGGATGAAAAAGGTAAAAGGATGAATATTTAGACCCATGAAAAAGAACTAGAAGTCTAGAAATTCTCATACTTACAGTCAACTGATTTGTAAATAAAGTTATTAGTGATGGGTGCCTCAATGGGGGAAAGAATGTTTTCCTCAACAAATGGTTCTGGGAGAAGTATATTTTCATATGCAAAATAATGAAGTTGGGTATCTTCCTTATTCCATACACAGAAGCACATCCAAATGATTCACAGAACTAGTGAAAGAGCTAAAATCATAAAACTACTGGAAATACACAATAACAAATTTCTGTAAATCAGGGTTTGGCAAAGCTTCCTTACATATGACATCAAAAAACACAGGCAACGGAAAGAAAAACGATGCATTAGAAGTCATCAATACTACAAGGTTTTGTTCTATAAAGTGTATCATCAGGAAAGTAAAAAGATTATAGAGATAAAATACCTGCAAATCATGTATCTAACAAGGGACTTGTACCTAGGGCATATAAAACTATTATTATAATTGAACAATAAAAAAACCAAATACAGTGTGACCCAATTTAAAAACAGGCAAAAGATCAATAAAAGTTTCTCCAAAGAAGATATTCAAATAGTGAGTGAACACATGAAAAAGTGTTCAATGTTATTAGTCATTAGGGAGGCACAAATCAATACAAGAAACAACATTACACCCACTAAGGTAGCTATAATGAGAGTGACAGTTAATAATAATCAGTGGTAAGAACATAGAGAAATTATACATGCATATATAATCATATGGTGCTGAAACGAAGCGAGTTTAGAAAACAGTTTGACAGTTCTTCAAAATGCTAAACATAGTTAGCATAAACTATAGTCTGAAAACTTATGTCCCCCCCCCCCAATTTATATGTTGAAATTCTAACCCCAGAGGTGGTATTAGGAAGCAGGATCCCTGGGAGGTGATTCAGTCACAAAGGTGAAGGCTTCATGGATGGGATTAAGCACTCCTATAAAAAGAGGCCTCCGAAAGCTAGCTCCTTTGCCAACATAGGGACACAGCCAGGAGGCATCATTTATGAACCAGGAAACAGGATCTCACTAAACATCAAGTAACTTATCTTGGACTTTCTACCCTTCAGAAATGTGAGATACAAATTTCTATCATTTATAAGCTACCTGCTTATGATATTTTCTCATAGTACTCTGAATGGACTAAGACCATGATATGGCCTAGCAATTCCACTCCTAGACAACGGAATGTAATGTAATGAAAAAAAAAAAAATGAAATAACAAAGAAAGGAAAACATATATCTGCCCCAAAATGCTTGCAACAGAGTTATTCATAAAAACTAAAATATGGAAACAACTCAATATCTATCAAGTAATGAATGGATGGGCAAAATAGTGAACATTTATACAATAGAATATTATCTGACACTAAACAGGAACAAAATCCTGATAAATGCAACAACACAGGTGAACTCTAAAAATATTCTCCTATAAATCAGAAGTGTATAATTTCATTTAAAAGAAATTTTCAGAATAGGCAAATATAGCTAAAAATAGATTAGCAGTTGCTTAGTGCTGGGTGTTGAGGAGAAATGGGGAGTTCTAATGGGTATAGAGTTTCTTTTGTAGGGTGATATAAATGTTTAAAATTTATGGTGGTGATGGTTAACTTGCATGATACATGAGAAGTAGCTCATAGAGCTGTTAAGAAAAAAAAAGGAACAACCCCAAAGGATCAGTGACATCCAATCTCAGGATTTTCTGGGACTTTTGGAAAGAGAGGGTCCTTTCTGCTGAGCCTGCCACATTTTGGGAATTAAACTGGCATGGCAGAAAGATAAAGAGATAGGGAGGGGAGATGGGAGAAGGAAAAGATCAAGTTCTGATGTGATCATCAGAGTCCTGGAGCCTCAACTACACCATTTTTGTTCTTTGTCATGTATATCAAATCCTTTCCTGTCTCTGCCAATTTGGAAGGATGTTTACTTAGTTCCTCACTGAAGTTCTGACTCTTCCTGGGCATCTTCCACTCACTGTGTGGTCATGGGCACTTCTCTGGACTGTCATCTGTGAAACCTCTCCTGTACCCAATACCCTGACCTCCCAGTGTGTGGACTTGCATAAATGGCTCTTCTTCCTTCTGTTTATAGCAGCCTCCCAGCAACCACATGGACCCTCCTGCCAGTCCCAGACACTCGCACACCTGGACTGCACCTGGGGTAGGTCTCTGTAACTCAGCTGCTTAAAAATAAACACGAGCCGTGCTATTTCCAACATGTTCTTCCTACCCAATTAATTATTTATCTAACACCTGCTTCATAAAAAGGAACTCAGCAAGGAAGAAATGGGAAGAAGAAACTGGAAAAAGAATGGCAACTCAAAACAGTAGTGGTGAGTGGGAGACCCAGCAGGGCAGGGAGCAAGGGTGGGTGGGAGCCAGATGACGCTGAACTCTTGAGACGGGATATTGGCTAGGTCCTGTGGGGGCCCTAGTGAATTCCATCAGCCCCCTTTTAAGCATAAGGTTTTAAATTCATGAAGCAAGGGACATAGGATTAGAGAGAAAAGCACTTGTATTTAAATACAGTTACCAAAATTGTGATGTAGCAATATAAGAGATTCTTCTCTGATGCATTAAATAACAAGAACTAGCAGCAGGTCTAATCACTATAGAAATTTCAAAGTAGTGATGAAGTTTAGCTATATTTGGAAACATATGCAGCAACTGTAATGTGATATGAAAAACACATGTTATTGAGCCTATGGTGCTATTAGGGTCACTTAGGTTTCACACTTGAAGTTCATGGATCCAGCAGAGGATTGTGAAGACACAAGTGTAATTCATTTTCACTGATCACCTGGATTTTATCTTTAGACCTCAGGATACAAAGTCCTGGACTAAACAATCAGGCTGGCTAAGCCCCTGAACAGGCCTCCCTGACCCTCAGTTTCCCCATTTTTAAGATGGGGTCAGGAATAGTACTCTGCCCACTACAGGGAGCTGATAAGACTGGGGAGGATTGGGTGGCAGTAAAAGGATACTTTGGGAAGGAGGCCTAAGAATTCCCACACACTATCTCGGCTTGACTGCCACCACCAACTACAGTTTCTAAGCTGTCTCTGCAGGACCTCTGTGACCTCACTTAGTTTCTGAAATGATGCCTGACGTAAATGCCATTGTCTTTACATGTGAGGACACCAAAGCACAGCAAGGTCACATGCAGGGCTACACTGGTGTTAGGTTCTGCCACATACACTGCGCATGCTCTCTGCAACCACTTCTATCTCGAGTTCCAAGGGAGGCAAATGCAAAGGGAAGCAGAGTCAGACTGCTTTAGTTAAGTTGGAACCCTGGTTCCCAAAGGTCACCTGTCCGTATACATGTCATCTGCCAATCTCAGGGGATGTCCTGCATCTGCCATATGGCAGACCCTAACTTTTCACTGAGAAGAAGAATCGTTTCATCACAATGACAGGAAAGGTCCTATCAATGAGATGGAACAACATCCAGACCCAAGAGCTAGCGTGGAGCTGATGCAAGCTTGTACCTGCCCTTTGCTGGCCCTGGACAGAAAACTGTTTCCTTCCGGCTCCCTGGCTAACTGCAAGATACCCTCCATATCCTAGTTTAAGAGTCCTTGCCTAGGCCCCATGACCTCCTCAGGTCCTTTCTACTACAGCTCTACACTTCATTCCTGCTGCACCATGCTGAAATCTAACACCATGCTGAAATACATTTACTGGTTTGATGTCCTTCTGTTTGTCCTGGACTGAATGTTCCACAAGGGCAGGGACTATATCTGTCTTTTCATTACTGTCTTAAATGCAATGGTTAAATGAATAAGAATAAACAGATCATGGAAGAAGAAAACACAGAAGAAGACTTAGCCCTGTATGCCTAAGGGCAGCTTCCTCTTTCTGCCTGAAGGGGAAATGGGACACAGGTATATCCCAGTGTGCTAACTGAACACACAGTGACCCTGTACATAACAGGGGTGGCCCTAAGCCCAACAATCTGACAACTGAGCAATAATTTTCCTCCTTGCAAGACAAGTGATCTGGCCAGAGAGAAGATAGGAAAGAGCCCTGTTGAAAGAATCTAGTAGGAAAGTGGACAAAACAATGGCATGGATCAATGTTTCTCAAAGCCTCCTGTGCATACTTCTCAGGGAGCCCAGCAGCTTAAGGCTCTATTTAGAGGTCTCGATGGGCCTGGGATCCTGCAGGTTGAAAAGTTTCTGGTGAGGCTGATGCTGCTGGTCCATGGGCTCCACTGTAAGTGACAGTATTTTCAAGAAAATAGATGTGAGGCAGTTGTAAAATCAGTCTTGGAGCTCCTAACCAATTTCACTCACCTCAAGCCACAACTTGGCTAGAAACCTTACATTGACCACTATGTTCTTTGTTCCTCTCAGCATAACATCATGGGATTGAGGGCAGATGAGCCAGCCTACGAGGAGAACTGGACTCACACCAGAGGTGCCAGTGTTGGCTCCTTGAATACTCACTTCACTGTTCAATTTCAAGAAAGGTACTTCTTCTTGTGATGGTCTTGTCTCTGGCCTGCTGCAGGCCAGCTATCTGTGTCATCCAAGGGAATTCCAAAAGTAGAGTAGTAGGCTTATTTCTCTGAGCCTGGGATATGGTCTGATCATTGGATCTGTTTAAACCCCAGTGATTCAGGTACACATCTAGAGTGGAAAATTCAGAGGCAGTCTCAGAGGAAGTGGTGCTGTCCTTGGTGCTGACCAGTGGCATTCAATGAAGTCCAATACTTATATTTAGGGAGAATCCTAAGGAGGTACTCATTTACTCCTGTACTTTGTTTGAGAATCTGGAAAAGATGCAGCCATTTCTTGCTCTGTTTGAGTTGCTGACATTGTCAGCACACCCATCAGTCACCAGGAACATAATAGTAAAGCCTAACCCACTGCAAAAGGCAAAACTAGTTTATTCAATTATCTTCAGAATCAAAGCATTTTGGTAGCATCCATGACAGTTCACAAAGCAATGGGAAGAGGGCATAATTTACAACTCTCCAGACTAGCCTAAACATTAATAGTGTTACTGAGACAAATACCCCAATAGCAAAAATTATTGTTTATGTTTTAGTCCAGTTTGAGGTGTGCCTATGAAAAATCCCAGCTTGTGTTTTCTGCTGGGATTTCCTGCTGTAGGACAGAGGAATGAACTGAGTGCAAAGGGAGAAGATAAAAGGTGGAAATGAGGATTAAGCAGGATGTCAGGTTTTCTTGGCTGGCTCATCATTCCTGTTATCCCAAAAGATTTATGCACCTGTCCAAAATGAGATATGGATTCATTACCAGCACAGAGTGCCACTTCTGATACCTGGTAGCAGAAGGTCAAGTCCAAATGATAGTTCAATGCTTGCTTCTGAAACCCTGTTGCCTCTCAATTTTTACCCGTCTTTCAGAGGAAGCTAAATAATTTCACTCTAGTTGACAAAAGTGGACATAAAGAACTTTTACTTGTAAGGCTAACAAAATACTTTCTAATATCTGGGTCACTTTCCACCACAGCTCTAGACTAAATCCCAATTAGCAATTTTATGTCATTCAGAAATTATTAGGGATTATTTACATGTTTTCATTATGTAATTATCTGCTCCCTATGAATTGTAAGTCTGTGTGAACACAGACATTAACTGTTTAGTTCCCTGCTGTATTCTCTGTGGTTTGTACATAGTAAATGTTCAAGGAAGAGCTACTGAATGATATCACTCATTATGTCTGTAGCCCTCTGTGTATTTCCCTGGTGAGCTCTCCTGATAAGCATTTTCTTAAAAAACTTTAACAAGCAGACTCATTTAAAACATCATGTTACTTTCCCCCACCTTTCTTTGATGATTAAAGCCCAAACTCCTCAGCTTTGCATGAGAGGTGACTGGCTCTGCCTGGTTCTTCTGCCTAGTCTGCCTTGTATATCCACTGCTTGGACCCACGCTGTCTGCTCAGTGGGTATCAGAGGCCTGAGGAGGCAGAGTTGTTCTAGGACTACTGCTTTCAGAAGAGCTCTTTCCTCTCCCTGGAATTTTTCCACCTCATTCAGCAGCTGCATCCTCAAGAGCCACCGTTGTCTGCTCCTTTTCCAATCTTCCCTCTTTCTCTGTTGTTACTATCCTAGCCCCTTCCTCTTAGTGATAATGCAACATCATCCCCCTGGAATCAACTTTCTCTCATTCTAAGGGCCTCCCCACTCAGCTCTGTGCACATGAGTAAGTCAATCACAGTTACTGTAACCATCGTGGGAAAGGCACAGGACTCAGGCTGGCCAGTGGGGGTGGCATGGAGACTGAAACTTGTTCATTTTGCCTGAGGTGTTCAACTGATAGAAAGCCTAAGTAGAGGGGGTCATCTTATCATGAGAGTCTGCCTGAAAACTCAGTTAACTCAGAGAAAGCAGACAGAAAAAGAAGCTAGAAGACAAGCGAGAGTCAAGTGAGACAAGTGAGAAAAAAAGACAGACTGGCTAAGACATACATGTCTGATAGAATCAGTGACCTCTTGGATCCAGCCACTTATGTCAGAACCTAAACCTCCTGGGGACACAAGGCAACGCATTCTCTTTTTAAATGAAAGAATTTGATTTTGTGTCTCTTGCAGTGGAAAGTATCTTAGATGATACACTTTACCCTATGCTCTCACATATCCAGATTTAACCTTCCCCACAGCATTTACTGGGTGCTCTGTTGGTTGTGAACTCCCTGAAGAAGAAATATGTCTTATTCATCTCAATAACCCCAAGACTGATGTATCCTAGATATGCATTAAATATCTGAGAAATGAAGAATAACTTCTCTTTATCTTACTTGAAAGGTCTTTCTACCTAGCACTCTTAACTGCCATAGGACCTCCATACCCAGATACTTGCTTTTTAGTATCTCTGCTGCCAGATCCTGGAATTAACAGGAGGCAAATCCAAGTGGTTAAGAAGATGACTCTGAGTCTAACTACTATTGTGCTGTTTGTGCATCTGGACTTAATTTGGGGCTCCTAGCACCTCTTTGAACAAATGAAGGGGAACACCACCCACCCCCTCATCTGAACCTATCAGGTCTTCAAGATCATGCTTTCCCTTAGCTTGGAGTACTCATTCATTCTCTGGCTACTTCATGTTTCACAGCTCAGATGAAAAAACATCCCTTTAAGAAATCCTGTCCTGAACTCCCCAGGGTGACAAAATTCAAGTCATCAGGGGCTGACAAGTAAGAGAAGCAGGGTAAAGAGAACTGGGAGCAGACCTGTAGGGAGCAGAACAGTGGCTGCCACAAGGAAATGTTCAATCAAGAGGAACAGCAGGCCCAGTGGCTGGGGAGTTGTGTGCTTCATCATCATCACCAGCACCAAGGCACACTATGTCTCAGGAGAATGTGGGTCACCAGCTGAGACCTTTTATATGAGAACTTTGCCCACAGCACAATTATAGGACCTTCCTTCTGCAGAGTGCAGTCAACTATGAATGAATCTGACTTTTCTGCAAGATCTGACCCTGCCAAGTCAGACTCTACATCTACATTTTTGCTAATTCCCCTCAAGGACTTAGAGTTCTCAAGGACTCTGCAATGACTTTAACCCCACCCTGTCAACTGCAAACATTGTGCCTAGCCCCACCCGGCCACCCTTCACTTGACAATGACAGCTCTAAAATACAAAGTGGATCTGGTTACCATCGTGCTTAAAAGATTTCAGTGGCTCTGTATCCCAGTACATGCATATACCATGTTTAAACAAATAAGTAACTGTACAAACCCTGCTACTGCTATGAAAGGAATAAACGAGGGGCTAAAGGAAAGCACAAAGGAAGATTACCTACTCTAGACAGTTGGGGAAGTGATTTCTGAGAAGGTGGAGCTCAAATTGTGAGATTTGGTAGGTAAGAAAGATTCAGCCATAGGAAGGTTGGGAAACAAAGTGTTTTCAGAAAAATGGCATGCGCAGTTCTGATCCAAGAAAAGGGTTGTAGGTTTAAGATTTAAGAGGCAGACATGCACTGCCACATGAAGTGTGGTGATAATCCCCTGGCTACCAGGATGCTTGGATTAAATGACAGCATGCGAAGTCCTTAGGACTGTGTCTAGCACGTAGTTAGTACTCAATAACTAGCCACTATTCTTACTAAGATGGTACTACTGATGTGAAAAAGGGTTTATTTATTTCTTGCTAATAGGAATAAATCTGCTTAGTTCACAGGAAAGAACTAAAAGCCAATATCAAAGGCTCTTTTGTGGCACAAAACAACTCCATTTTTCATTGGCTTACGGGGATCAGGCACTTACCTTGAAAAAGCTTCAAAACTCATTACAAAAGAGAACTTTATTTTTCCTCAGAGGGTAAAAGAACTGAGAACTTAAAGGCACTGGCTAACTGGAACATACTTGTGAACCAGCAGAGACTGGTTCCCCAAAGAAGCACCTGATATTGTGCCCTGAACTTCTAGGACACTCAGTTTTCAGGATCCTGTTTTTTTTTTTTATCGGTACCAGGGATCGAACTCACGACCGCCTACTTGCAAGGCAGGTGCTTATGCTGCTGAGCTAAATCCCCAGCCCCACAGGATCCTGTTTTGAAGAAAGGAACTGGGGTACAGATTTGCTCTGAGTTTACTTCTTAATGCCACATTAAAGGAAGCAATTTGGGGCCCAGTATTCCTTCACACTAACCACAAATTCAGCTTTAGCTGTTACAAGGCATGCTGTTTGTGTGCATGTGAAGTTTCATGAGAAGTTGCTGCTCTCCCAAAAAAATCACTTCAGTGAGGGAAGCAGATATGTAAACAAGAATGTACACTACAGCACTATGAGAGCTTGCAAGGAAAGGGGCCCAGATGCAGGAGGCACAATAAGAAAAGGAGGTAACAAATTCTATTGTAGGAAGATCCTGAGTTGCAGCTTCAACCAGGAAATGAGAGGTAGTTATGTCCTGGCAAATAAAGACAAAAGGTGATATCCAGAAAACTAAGGAGACCCTAGAAACCAGTAAGAAAAATCTTCCAGGAGAAAAGTGACTAAAAGATACATATAAGAAAGAAAAAAGGAAATCTGAATGGCTAAAAATCATGAATAGATCATCAACCTTATCAGTAATTGGGGAATTAAAAATATGACTAGATACTACTTGTACCTACAGTGTTGGCAAAAAAACATATAAATCTTAGGTCTAATGGTGTCAAGTGTCACTGAAGATGTGACAGTGAGAAATCTCATTCACCTGGTTGGAAGTGAACAACTGGTACCTCCACCTTAGAGCTCAATTTGCTAAAAGGTAGGCATGTTGAAGACAAGCATGCCCCATAAGCTTGCAACCATATTCAGACACAACCTGGACACCAGCTCTCAAATGTGTAAGACATATATGCCAAATGGTGGGTGCTACAATATTGTCTAAATAGAAAAATCTGTATGCAACTTGTCCACCAAAAAGGGAATAAGTAAACCCAACACAGGACAGTCATACAACAGAAAATAGTTCTGTCTCAGTTAAAGTAATTAGACTAAAGTAGTTAGTAATTAGATCTATGTCTCAGTTAAAGCCATGTGTTCAAATGAATAAATCTATAAAAATGTAATACTGGTGAATAATAGGATATATAAATATTACTGAGGAGTAGTAAAAAGAAAACTCATGATCATACTTAATGCACACATAAAATCATGAGCAGGAAACATGAAAAGAAAGTCCACAGTGCTTCCTTCTGGGAAAGAGGGTACCTACAATGAGAATTCAGCTATATTTTTTGTAAATTATTTTCTAAACATTAACATGTATTGCATCCAGATAGTGGTATGTTCCTGTTTGTTATGTTTTTCTGAGGACTTTGGAGCATATTAGAAATATTTTATAATAATCTTTTAAGAATTTAGAAGCAAATATAACAAAACATGAACAGTTGCTAATTCTAGGTGGTGGGAATATGGACACTTGTTATCTTAGTCTATGAATTCTTTTTCCTTTCCTTAAAGACACACTTTCAGTATGTGACCACTGTGGGGAATTCTTTGGAGGTGTCTACAACAGGGGATCACAGAACATTGCTAAGTATAGACCCATAGAAATCAGAGCTTATATCCAGTAGAAGACATATACAAGAATTTCAATACAGCCCAGTTTGTAATTAAACCAAACCACATGCCATACAAATACCCACCAATAGTAAAGGTACTGAAATTGTAGATGTTATTCATACAATGCAATATAACTCAACAAAACGGAGCCAAGAACTGTCACCTGCAAAAGCATGGACAGATCAAAACATATAATACTGCCAGACATAAAGGATAACACGCTCAATGATTCTCTTTCTGTGAGGTCTTCAAACAAGCAAAGTACTTTGCAACATTAGAAATCAGGACAGTGGCCCCTGTAGGAGACAGTAACAAGGAGTTGCTATAGAGCAGGGACCCAGGTCTGTTTGTATCTAGTTCTGTTTGTGTAAGCGTATTTATTGTAAAATTCACCAACTACATTTTAAGATTGGAGGCATGTTATACCTCAGCCTTTAACAAAAATAACAACAAAACATCTTACCACCATAAAAACAAGGTGAAAAAGAAAGAGGCAGGGGATAAGAGGCAAGGGGAGTGGGAATCAAATGTTTACATCAGAGTTATCACAATTTTCAGAATAATGGAAACTGAGTTAATGAAGTTTCCTTGTGACCTATTTTCAAAGCCAGTATTTGAAGGATCAAGATATTTCAGATGCTGTGTCAAACAGCTATGGTCTCACTGGATCTTCACAAGGACCACACCATTAGCACCTATACTCCTATGTGATAGCTGAGTGTCACAGAGGTGACTTGCTCATCAGCCAGTCAATGTGTGCCAGGGCAGGAGCTGAACTAAGGCCACTGAGACTCTATAGTCCAAACTCATAGCTTCTGGACTGTGTGGCTTCTAAAAGTGCACACAGTCCATGAGAGAAACTGCACCAAAGCACAGGAAGATTCTGATTCTAAGCCCCAGAAAGATGGCATCAAGGAAATACCTAAAATGGCAGCAATCTAAGAGACTGAAAATATTTTTTTCCAGCATGCTAAAAATGAACAAAGACTGTAATTCTCAGCTCTCAAATATTAATCGGAGCACTGGAGGGAAAGGTAGTAATTATTCTCAATTACTCAAGAAGAGAGTAAGAGCTGAGAAGTACCCTTCTACACTGAGATTTTAATCAGCTGTCCAAAACTGTGAGGAAAAGCTGCAGATATACTGCAGGTTAAGCATATTCAGAAGGCCTGCAGTGCTGGAGGGAGAGATTAAATAATGACATACATGCAATCCAAAGCCCCGGAAATATTGTGGACAACATTAACACCCAGCAGAGAGTCAATTGTCTTATAATTCATGTCCATTACAAAACCAATGGGTTGGACACAGAAATAAGGCTCTCAAACTCAGCCCAAAATAAGTGAAGTGGGAAGAAATGGCCAATCCCAGTTACCTAATTGAGAAGCTAGCCCCAAATGTGTCAAACAACTCCTCTGTCACAAGGCACAACAAATATACATAGAAGGATGAATCTCCTGCAAAGTTCAGTCATGTCAATATCCAGGAGGTACTACGGATAATGCCACCAGAGAACCAAGCTTCTGTTCCTATGAATAATTATCCACAACATCACCCTGTAACACAAACTGCTAATCAACAATGGTGCCACACACTGCATCCTACTTGTTCACTAAACAAGGTGCTCAGTATCTCTATGCCCCAGGCACTCTGGCAAGTTCTAAAAAGACACAGACTCAGGAGGCCAACCTCTATCCCCCAATTCCATTGTGTGCTGGGGAGGGAGAACTGTAAGCCAGGATGGAGTACGGAAAAAGCTCAGAGGGGAAGAAACTCATATTCTGAGTTCAGGAACAACTTCCTGGAGAACGCGTTATGGCTATCATGGCTATCATAGATAGTGGGATCCGCAGTCTTCGATTCAAGACAATCAGAAAGATTTCCTCGGGCCCAACTTCCCTACCTACTACTAGTTGCTGGCTCTAAATAATTTCTTTATAAATGATTGTGGTTTTTAAATTGAATTTTAATATAATATTCCCAAGGAGTCCTCATTTATTATATATGTATACATATACATATTCCGAGTCTGAGCTCATCTATGTCTCTCTCCTGAGACAATTTTTCTGGTAAGATGACTTTAGCAACTGCTCTCCTGGAAAATATCTTAAGAGGCTTTTACTCTATTAATGAGAAACACAAATATGTGATATATAATGAGCCCAACTTCTCTTTTCTTTTCACTTAATATATTAAGTACCAGGACTATTACACACAGGGGTTGGCAGGGTGTCAAGTGAAACACAAGCTTGAGTTTATGGCTTCATTTGATTGTAGCTTTTTTTCTCTCCAGTTTCTCTCTGGAAAATGTATGCTGCTTTGAGGATAGTGTCAGTTCTGGCCTCTCCACACCAGAGGGGTTGTGAGCATGTCTTTGAGACTGCCTTCACATGAGGGAGTTACCACAGCTCTGCACAAAACCTGTGGTAACTGACTGTGTGTCAGATTTGGGTATGGATTTAAGGGCTCCTCCAATAAGAAGCATATGCGTGCAGTGGCTTTAAGCAGAGTTTGGCTCAATTCTGGGCTCTGGCTCTTATGAGCTCCTGGGCTTTGGGCAGAATGCTTATGGCCCATGAATTCCAGTTTCTTCATTTAACAAAACATTTTATAGGGAGTGTGACAAAACTGTATGAATGAGTGACTATAAATGTGGTGTTCACCACAAGCCTGGCACTGGATGGCTGGTGCCACTCTACACAGAAACACAGGGTGAGAGGCTTTTGGAGGAATTACTCACGAGACTTATCTGCCACATTATGTCTCTGCTAGCGGCACCCCACCATCAGCTTCCAAACCTCTTCATCTAACAAAAAGGAACATGGCACTTGTCATGTGCCAGACACTGTTTTGAGTACTTCACAAACATCACTGCATTTGATTTTCACAGAAACAACAGAAATGCCACGACTACCCCTGTTATATAGAAGAGGAAATAGGCCCGGTGGTACCAAATAATTTACCCCAGGCCTCACAGCTAGTAAAGTCACATGAATATGTACCTCCTCCCTCTTTTTCTAACTCTCAGTATCTTTATAGCCTCTTACAAAGTTGGTAAAGTCCCACTGAATACATTCATAAATGAGTGAATGAATGAGTCTTCCTACATGCTTAGAATGACCAGGAGAGTTCCCATGAGTCTGGGGAGAGACTGTGACAACTCACACATGGCCCAAGTGTGAGTGGGACTGAGGTAGAGGTGACTCAGCAGGAGGAAGGCAACCGACCTACTGCCTGCTCTCCACAGCACCTAGGTGGAGGAGTCGCCTTATGCAGTCTATGTAACTGTCAACCAGCTACGTGGGGCCGACTCCCCCATGCTCATTCTCTCTTTTAGGGCACTCTGAAGCCATCAGTTGAGAGGCTATACCCCTGCAGGCTGAAGACTGGGACTTTACACTGTTTGCCTGGGGCAAATATCAGCCTCGACACTGCCCAGCAGGATGGCCTTGGATAAGTTACCTCACTTTCATGTGCCTCTGTTTTCTAATCTGTAAAGCAGGATAACAGTAATAGCTCTACCCTAGGCAGGGAAGGAAAGGTAGACAGATGCCTCTCCCCAAGAGATGCCTTTGCCCAAATCTCTTGAAACCTAAGAAGATGTTACCTTGCTTGGATGAGGCTTTTTGCACAGTAATTCCTTAATTCCAGGTGTAGCGATGGCCCTGAATTACCTGAATGGGCCCAATGAAATCACACTCCTGAGAAGCAGTACATGTTCCTTGCTGTGGCTGAAGAAAGTGTGCCTACAGAAGAAGGGCAAGAAAAATCTAACACTGAAGTGAAGGTAGAGCCACAGCCAGCGAATACAGTAGATAAGGGAAAGAAGGATCCTCTCCAGAGCCTCCAAGAGAAACAAAGTCTCACCCATGCATGATTTTAATTAACCTGATGAGTCCTATGTGGGATTCTGATCTCTTCATCTGAAAGATAATAAATCTGTATCATTATAGCTGCTGGTCTGTGGTCATTTGCTTTGGAAGCCACAGGAATCTAAGTAGGATACATGGAAGACATGTACGCCTCATGAACTGCTTTTCTACTCTTATCAGGAGCCCTGTTGGCCCAAACATTTACTTCAGTAGGCAACCAGCTCTGCTGTTCCCTCTTCCGTCTCCCTAGGCTGTAGAAAGCTCCTCCTCTAGCTGTTGCTTATTCTCCCTACAAAGGTGCTGAGGCCAGAGAAGCACCTGTATTTGTCTTTGTCTACACTACACCTATGAGTACCCTTTGCTCCAGACACACTGGCTACATGCAAATGTGGATCAGTCTTATCTCCTTCAAAGTGTCCCTGGCTCCCATCTCATTTTCCCTCAAGGGCCCTGGAGCCCAGGCTGCACCTCAAATATAACCCCAAGGAGCTACAGAAGAACTTCTCCAGAGCTTTCCTTTGATGCATGTGTTTTTAATGTATAATTTATCCAACAAGGTGAATTATCTGTGGCTCTGGGGAAAGTGATCTGCCTTGCCTTAGTCCAAATGAATACTCGGAAACTGACTCTATTATCCTAGGGAGGAATGACAGTCTCTCAATTCTCCTCTGGTCCCCAAGCAATCATGGAGACTTTGAGCATCATCATCCAAGACAAGTTCTTTAGCTAGGACCTCACGCTAACAACGTTCAGGTGGGCAGGGAGGCTACTGGGCAGCTCAGACAGTTAGTGAGCCATCTTTCCTGCTACAAGAACCCCGCTGGCCTCCTGCCCATACTACAACAAACATCCTGCCAAAAGTTGAGCAATAACAACCTCCTTAATTACCTGAAGCATTTCTACTCACTTTTTTTTTTTTTTTTGGTCTTTTTCGTTTTTTTATTGGTACCAGGGATCGAACTCACGACTGCCTGCTTACAAGGTAGGCGCTTATGCCGCTGAGCTAAACCCCCAGCCCTCTACTCACTTCTAGAATTTAAAATTTTGGAATTAGGGCTGAGGACCAGTCAAGTGAAGAAAATAAAAGGAAACTTTCCATTTATTTCTGTTCATTTTATTCATTAACATATTCATGACAGGCGTAGAATTTGTGTATCTGAATCCTGGGTGGCTCTGAACCACTGGTGGTACAAGTATGACTGCCCCATCATGTGGCATGGGACATCCCATCTGGTGGGAATGTATTAATCTAGGCCAGGAGTACCTTTGCATGTCAGGTTTTCTTCTAGGGCCTGGGACAGAGCAATGAACAGGACAGTCGCATATCTTACTTCTCAGGCCCTCACCTGGTATAGCAATAGAGCACACCTGAGTGAACAAAGAAATCATTTCAATAAATAATGTAATATGGGAAGAAAAGTAAGCAGAGATAAGGATAAGAGAGTGACTCAGCTCTCCCTGAGGAATGGCCTGTCTGAGGACAGAAACCTGAGCCAAGACCTGATGAATCAGAGGAGCTGTTCATGCAAATATCTTACAAAGGCCATTGCAGGCAGAGAAATAGCAGGTGCAAAGGCCCTGAACTGATAACAGTGTAGATTTTTGTAAGGCAGTTCAACTGTGAGGAGGAGGAGGAAGAGGGCAAAGGATAAGATGGGAAGTGTTATGGTGGTCACTGTAGTGACACAGATTTATATTGTACAAACTGCACTCTGGTTATAGGGTACAAAATAGACCACAAGAAGGCAGGAAGGAAAAAGGGCAGTCATGCAGCCAGGGACACCAGTGGCTTAGGTTGGGACAGTCTAAGCAGGGATGCAGGTAGCCAATGAACTGAGTGTCTTTAGAAAGCAGTGGCCACAGGACTGCCTGTTTGGGAATGGCAGAGTTGTGCTCTTTCATTGCCTCAGTCCTGCCCCACAGTGTGGCTCCATAGGGAACCAGCATCACTCCACATAGTGGGTCATGAGAGCTGACCACAAAGGTCCAGGTTCCCCTTTTGGGCATAAAGCAGAAGTGCACTCTTTGCTGCTGGGCAGTAAGGGTGGTCACGTAACTTGCTCTGTGGAGTTGTTACATGTTACTTTTAGAGGAAGCTTCAGGAATTATTGCCTGAATGGCCTCTTCTCCTCACTCCTGTTGTCATCACTGAGCAATGTTACAGGTTGTGTCTGGATATTCTCACAAAGCCTCATTCAGTCATGGAGGCAGGTTTCCAGAATTTGTGATTGATTCATGGTCCAATGCTGGGACTATGAGTTTGAGTGCTACATCCACCCTAGGATGGGTGGCCTACATACAATATAAGGTCCCGAAAGTCCTCTCTCTGCACTCCTCCCTTTTTGCTCTTGTTCCTTTGCTATCTTGCCACCATGAACTGTTGCCCTCTGCCATGTGCCACTATACCTTGGAGCCAGCCAAGTATGAACTGAAACCTCCATTGACTGTGAGCTAAATAAACTGTTCCCTCTTTAATATTTGGCATTGGGTATTTTGTCTCAGCAATGAGAGAAAAGTCACTAACACAGGCAACATGTTTAAATGGATCCTCTGGCAGCCTGAGATCCTACCACAGTAAGCAGAGCTCCCACTCAGCCTACAAGGAATATGAAATAGGAGTCAAAATTAAAGCTCTGTCAGCTTAAGTCATCAAGGCCTTGGAATAGTCACCTCAGCTTTTTCAAGGCCACCCTGACAGAAGCCCCACATCTGTGATATTTAAAAGTTAAGGAGTGACTTTAGTATCTTGGACATCTGCTGTGGCTTACCTCAGCTATAGAAATGGTCTTGATCAAGGGTGCACTGACACCCACATCACTTGGCCTTGATATGAATTTGAAGACAAGGAAACCTCTAGAAGTGCTCCCAGATCTCACATGTCTCCAATTAAACATGTACAAAGAAAGGTATAGCAAGTGGAAGTCTTTGGTAAAGACAAATTCTGGGTCCGTCAACTATACAATGGCCTAATTTGTTTTTATTTTTACTTTCTTTGATATAGGGTCTTAGTATGTAGTTGAGGCTGGCCTGGAATCTCTATCTTCTTGCCTCAGCCTCCCAAATCCTGGGATTACAGTTGTGGGTCAATATGTTGGCTCAAATACACTAATTTTATCAATAAAATGTGGCTTGAATTGGGGTTAAGATCATGTTTTAATCCTAAAACTGACAATCTCCAGTGATAGCATTTTGGGGAAATTATACAGAAACTCAGGCTAAAAAGATACTCGTCTGACATATAAAAAAAGGTTAAGCTATGCTTCATATTTCCTTCAATAATGTTCATGTCTCTGGACTTTAGAGTGATTCAGTTAATAGGTCCAAAGCTTAGATTAACACTGTATTTAAAATGCAATAAACTCAAAGGAGGCTTGCTTGGGTGTGTGCCTTAATAGTTCAAGCAGACCAGTTAGCCATCCTTGAAGCAATACAATCAAAGAAAAGATTCTACATGGTTGATTTTTCTGGGACAATTTAGAATCAAAGCACTCCAAGAATTTTTCTCTGAAGGCACCAAAGCAGAATGAAAGCTTAGCCTTAAACTGAGTTCATTATTGACCTCTATTGGGCATTGAAATTCCTAGATCCTGACTCAATCCTTTCTTGAAAACTGGAAGAACTATCCAGATTTTTCCTGGGCAGCAGCCAAAGCAGACTAATTAGAAGTGGGTATATTATAACTGAATGCAGAGGAAGGAGGAATCCAAGTTCAATCACTGTCTAACCAGCCAATGGAAAGTTAAAGAGCACCACAGGATAGAGAGGACAATAAGGCTCATGATCACTTCTGTGCTGTCAGTTCCATTCTTGTCCACAGGGAACAGAACTCTAAATCTGATTACAAACTAGCCACTGCATTTCAACAAGCCACTCACTGGGCCAGGCCCACCAAGGTGCTACCCTCCATCTCCAAATTCATTTATTTGCACATATACTTATGAGGAGAAGATACTGCTGAGCTGGCTGCTGTAATCTGGAGGTGAAGGTAGAGATATTCCTGAGGACTTTTTCTATGGGAACTCGTGGTTGGTCCCTGTCACTTCAACTGGCTCAGAACTCTTTCTGAATGAGTTAATTCCACAAAATCTTTCTACTTCTCAGACTTAGCTTCATCTCCCTGAACTTGACCTTCACATTCCAGCATCCTCAGGACTTTTATTTTTGATAGCTTCTTTTTATTTTATACATGTTTTGCCTAATTGCAGGTCTTGAGGAGTTAAGAGATGGTAAGGGAGCTGCTTCAGGCTGCAGAAAAAGCATTTAGTGACATCCCAATCCCCATGCTGTGGTTTGTGTCTGGATGTCCTCCCAAAGACTCATGTAGTCAAGGAGGGGGGTCTTTATGGAGGCAGCTGAATCTACAGTTTGTGATTGGTTCACTGTCTACTGCTGGGATTGGGGGATGGGTGTGAGTGCTACACCTGCCCTAGGGCAGGTAGCGTACATACAACATAAGGGGAAGAAAGTTTTGCTTCTTTCCTTTTGCCCTAGTTGTTTTTGCTATCTCTTGATGCCATGAACTGTTGCTCCAGTGCAACACCACCCTGTCTTGGAGCCAGCTGATAATGGACTGAAACTTCCACAAAGTGTAAGCTAAATAAGCCTTTCCTTTCTTAATTTTGAGTGTCAGGTATTTTGTCTCAGCAATGAGAAAAGTAATTAAGACACCCCAGAATGTTACAAGGCAAAGGAATTTAGCCTATATGATTAAAGTATTGATCTTGATATTGAGATTATCTTGGATTGCCTTGAGGGGTCCACTGTGATCACAGAAGAGAGTCAGAATCAGAAGATGAGATATCACAATGAGGACAGAAGCAGATGTGAGTGATGTACCTGCTGGTTGGAAGATAAAAGAGGACCACACGCTAAAAATGGTAGGCAATCAGGAACTGATTCTTCCTGAGAGTCTTCAGAAAAATGGGCCTTGCTGACATCTGATTTTAGCCCCATCAGACTGATTTTGGTCTTCTTATTTCAATGACTGTGAGATAACACATTTGTGTTAGGTTAGACCCTTATACCTGTGGATTTTGTTACAGCAGCAATAAGAAACTAAGGTACAATGTAAAATATTTCACCATCTGGATCCCCTTGATTCAGCCTTGTTGTAGAGCTTTCAGATCAAGTTTACTGAAAGTTTTAGTGAGGCTGCCTGAAAATGAGCACATCTTAAAATGATAACAAGGAGGTTAGGCAGAATTTTGTTTTATGACATTTGAAGACTTTCTGGATGAATCTCAGGATTTGTATGACCTTGTAAGTCATTAGGTTAAATCAGTATATGTTTCCTATACTTTTCAAAAGAATTACTGTAATCTTTACTATCAATAAATGTAGAATTTTTAAGTCTTTTACATGTGTGGGTTCGACTCCACTTTTCTGCAACAGAAAGATGGAGAACAATTATTCTGGGCCTGTAATAGAGCTGCTTTAAGGTCATTCATATTGGAATCTCACAGAACTTGAACTGTTAATATTTCTAATAGTTTAATCCAAAAAGGAATTTGCAAACTAAAACTCAAAGCATGGAAGACACTATTCCATGCAGTAGGAACTCAAAAACAAGCAAGAGTACCTATTCATATTCTCACATAAACTAAACTTCAAGACAAAATTGACTAGAAGAGGCAAAGAAGGTCACTATAGATGAGCTAAAGGAATAATTCAAGGGGAAGATATAACAATTTTAAATATATATGTACCAAACAATGGCATAACCAACATCGTAAAACAAACACTACTAGAAATAAAAGATGAGGAGATAAACATCAACACAATTATAGTAAGGGACCTCAATACCCTTTGTCAAAAAAAGTGAACAAAGACATACCAGAACTAAACCAAATATTCAAGCTAACGAACGTAACACAAAAACCTATGCACACATAAACACAGCAGTAGGTAATCATGGTCTCCTCTATAAAATTTACAAATACTGTATCAGTGGCTAACAAAGACTGGGCCTGTACGTCATGTTTCTAGAGAAAGGTCCAAGAGGTGCCTTGAGAAAAGCTAGGAAATCCACTGCATACAAAATATGCACATCAATCTGCTTTGTCAATTCCATCAGCACCAGCCAGCAGGCAAATTAACGGAGACTGCTGGAGCTCAGTCCCAGAGCTTTGGAGTCAGCAGGTCTAGGGTGGAGCCAAGAATCTGAATTTTTAGCTTTGAATATATCTCAGTGGTAGGACATTTGTCTAGCCCCAGATTTGATTCCCCATTAACACACACGCATGCACACAAAGGAATGTGGATTTCCACTAGGCTTTAAGGCAACGTGATACTGCTGGCTCATAGCCAGCAGCCACATTTTGAGAACAAACACAGTTGGGATCATCTTCAATGCAATCTCCATTTTCTTTCATGTTCTGAAAAGGGCCATGACTCCTCTTGTCTGATTGCCAACCTATTTAATATACAGTGGTACCTCAGTTCATAAGCATTTCTGTTTGTGAACAATTTGCTTCACAAACAGAAGTGTGTTTTTTTGTTTTTGTTTGCAAACTCCACATCAGAGTGATGAACATGACCACAGCCATATTTTTTCCATAAACACAAATGTGGCTGTTTTCCTCAGAATAATGGAATGAATCAAGTTCCTGACTGGAGGTACCACTGTACTGTAATTTTTGATGTACCTCCATCTTCCCCTTGACTCTGAGCTACACTACTCAAGCTTGGCTCATCCTGAACCATCTAGAGAGTTGTTAAACCTCTCAGTTCCCATGCTTTGCTCCAGATCAACTGAACCAGAATAGGGAGGGAAAGAAGGGATGGGAAGTAGTCAGTAGTTTTTAAATCTCTCCAAGTGATCAAAAGTACAGGGGACAAATAAAGGCAAACTAGTTAGAGCAGACAATGAGCAGGCACCACACTAGGCCCAGATGTCTCTGTCTGTTTCAGTCCTGGGCAAGTTTCTTGCAGAGACAAATAAGAGGTGCTTAATAAATGCCTGCTGGCCAGTGAAACTAATCAACCAGCAAAGGCAGCACCTCCTTCCTCAAGGGCAGCAGTATGAACACACAGAAATAAAGTATGTCATCATAAATCACTAACCTTCATGATGGTAACAGCTCTATAATAAAAGAAGCTCCTCTGAGAAAGTCCTCCCCCATATCTATGTATCTAGATGAGTATTATGACAATTACCAATGAAAACTAGAAAAAAATTGGTTCCCCCGCAGAGGTCTGCAAACTATGACCCATAGGTCAAATTCAGCTGGCACTTATCTTGAAAAATTAAATTTCAAGGCTTGTAGTCATGTCCATTTCTGTTCACATTGTTACAGATGCACTCACAGTTCATGAGAATAGGTGAGAATTTTCTGCTGAAATGGTATACAGTAAGTCCCCGAGTTACAAAGATTGGAGTTGCAAAAGTTCAGATACAAATGGACCTCACATTACAAACATTTGGAGATGTAAACAAATCTTGGAAATAGCTCACATGTCTGCTGGACATTATCACACTTATATTGCTGTATGTGCAGTAGTACAGTGCTCAATCAGAGCCCAGTATGTCCAGAAGCAAAAGGAAAAGCAGTGGTGATGGAGAGGGGCTGCTAGGAAGTGCAAAGCAATATACATTGCATATTTGTGTCAAAGGTGTTTAATACTTGCTTTGTCACACTTGCGAACGAATCCAACTCACAACATTCTCCTCAAACGAAACTCATTTGTAAGTTGGGAACTTACTATATTTCACAAAACCAAAAATATTTGCTTTTTAGCTAGGTAAAGTCATGTATGCTTGTAATCCTAGCACTTGGGAGGCTGAAACAGAAGGATTACTCCAAGTCCAAAGCCAGCCTGGTCAACATAATGAGCTCAAGGAGAGCCTGAACTACATTGTGAGACCCTGTCTCAAAAAAAAAAAGTTTGTGTGCTTTTTAATCTTTTAAAGAAAATGTTTTCCAGCCCTTGTCCTGCAGAAACTCACAAATAAGGATAGTGGTAATATCTTCAGGTGATGGAATCATGGGTGACATATTTCCATTTTCTAATTTTTGGCCAACTTTTCTTTAAAGAGCACTATTTTAAAATAACAGATGAAAGAAGAAGAAATGCTCTGCTTTAATACAGGTTGTGGCAGTAATGTCGCTGGTCCCTGTGGAGGATGGTACCTTATTTCCGATGGCTTTTTTGGGTGGGAAATTGTAGGCCCGCACTTGAGGGTACTTGTTTTGAAGCTTGTGGTGCAGACCCCGAAACTCTGTGTACCGTCGGTACACGTTCCACTCATCATCTTTTATCCGGATATAAACCTGTTGGGAACAAGAAAAAGAAAAGCAATGCAAGCATCTCTTTAAACCCGCATCACAGAGGAGTAGGATTTTAGGACTCTGGTAGAGGAAGGGCAAGTGGGTCTAATACTCCACTGGATACCACATGCCTGGTACATAACAGGAAATCAATGGTACTGATTGAACAAATGGGCATATGGCAGATTTAGGCAGACAGGTGACAAGAATGACACTACCATGTCACTTCCTCAAGATGAGCAGAGCCAGTTAACAGAGCAGAAGCGTATTTTTATACTGTCATCACATGTGCAATGTTGCAGTAAAAGGTTGTTGGTGAGGTGTTATTCATGTTCTCTGCAGTTTGTTTTTGCCCAATGCAGCTGAGAACACACCTCACCTCACCTCACCTCACGTCACCTCCCCAGGTGGGAAGCAAAGCGTTCACGTTAACTGACCTTGAGCCAGGGTTCAAACAGACCACCACATGCCCAGGGAAGACTTTCATTTGGGAAATGAAGAAAGGAGCTGAATTGAGATCTACTCAACAGTATAGAGGCTCACGTTCAGATGGGATAAGCATAGTCGGGGAATAAAGCTTCATTATTTTCATTGAGTTATAACTCTCAAGAAAACATTTTGGAGGTATAAAATGTAAGGGATTTTTCTTGGGCCCTATCACTTTTCGGGACGTATAGCAATCTGGTCACAAGAGAAAACAGAAGTGGGAAAGAGATCAATGCACTTTTTAAAATTACGTAAGTTAAGAACAGCCCCGGGAGTAACATCCCCTGTGATAAATGGCTATTGTAACTTACAATCAGTGAGCATCAGTACCCATCTAAAAGCCTCTCTACCCATAAAAACAGACATCTCTAATGGAGTGATAAATTCTGCCTCTACATGAAAACCACCCATCTTACCCAAATAAAGACATTACATTTTTTAACAGTGGGTAAAAAGTGCCCAAGGCTTGGTTCAAGAGATGAGTGGCTGGGGTGAAGCCACCTGGACTGAGGACATGGATTAAACACTCAAGGAAAGAGACCATCACTGGCAAGATGACCAGGGTGAGGAGGGGAGAAGGACGCCTTTCTGTGGGCAGAAGGATCTGGTATCATAACATGATCAGTAAAGAGACATAACCTGTGGAGGACTCCCAAATTCAAAGCCTGGCTCTGTCAGATGCTGGCTATCTGACATTCACCTTCTCTGGGCCTCCGCTTCCTGGTGAATAGGGCATGATGATTGATACGGCTGCTAAATGACAGAGAATTTGGTTTCTGCCGTCTCTGATTTTGGTGACCAATTGAAACAGGATCTTCCCCCAAACATTTGTTATGGTGGTGTCTAGATGCCTTCCCACAGCCTCACACAGTCATAGGTGGGGCTTTTCCAGAGGTGGCTGGATCAAGTGTAATTCTGGGATTGATTCATGGTACCATGCTAGGCTCAAGGACACTAGGATTAAGGGTATGAGTGCCACTCACCCTACGTAGTCTGGAAAAGTGAAAAGGCACAGGAGGACTGTGTTAAGGTCCCTTACTGCTTTTACTGCCTTGTGGGTACTATGAAGTGTTCTCTGTGACATCCCTCTGCTATGTGTCACTCTGCCTTGGAGCCAGTTAAGTAGAGGCTGAAAACTTTGCAAACTGCAAGTCAAAGAAACCTTTCTCTTTTAAACTCTGGGTATCCAGTATTTTATTTCAGCGATGAGAAAAGTAATAAGGCAATGCTAGACACTCATTTCTGCCTCACTGACTGCAGCAGCATCACAGAAGGTAATACTTCCTTCACTGCTAGTTATGTTGTGGCAACACTCATCTGTAAAATGGGTAAAAATGAAAAAAAGATGTTTCAAAGCATTTATCAGAATGCTGTAACTGTTAGCTGAGGTTGCAGTTACTAACCTGGTTGTCATTCCTGACTGTCATTCCACCACTAAACCTCACCGAAATGATGGAATTATGCAAATTTTAAAGAGCACCATCAGGGAAGTCATGTTGTGACTTTACAAACTTGCTTGGTGACACAAGTAGGCAGATTTCTGATCACAAATTGAACAAATTATTCTATGGATCATTTTTTAAAAAAATACATAAAATGTGACACCCCCCTGCAAACACCTCTAAAAATGAGTCATACAACAAACTTCTTAAGGGAACACAAAAAAGCTATATGGTGGGCCTGGGTGACACTCCTTTCATCCTCTCAGCTACCACAACTGTCTCGGGGACATATGGCTTCTTTGGAACCAGTTTCCTCCTGTAAAATGAAGGGTTGGACAGGAAAGTCTCTCAATCTTTGAACAGCTAGCTCTCCAGTTCTGATACTCTGAGTTCTTGGATGATTTATAAGCACAAGTACTCCACTGGGCCTTGCCTACTTTGTATTCCTCCCCTATTTTACTGTGAAGACAAAGGTGTCCACAAAACCAGCAGAGGCCTGACCTGTAGGCTTCCCTTAGGGAAACCTAATTTTCAAGCAAAAAAAAAAAAAAAAAAGAAAAGCAACAGCAAAGGCATCCTAGGGTCTCTTTCTTCCAAGCTCAGCTGCCTGACAGTCACCCAGCCAGGCCAGGGGACATATGGTGGTGACAACTAAGACTGCCAGAATCTAAGGACAGAGTGGGCTCTAGGTGGTTCCATCCTGCCTACTTTTGCCAGCATCAGTAGCCCAAGGCCTTCTTTAAGCTCTATTAAACAAGCAAAGGAGAGGGTCCATTACCAGATCAAGCCCAGCAAATGAACATCATTTCTAAACTCCGTTAAAACATAAATATCTTCAACGCTAACAGCTACTACTCCTAAGGTACCTACCTGCTCTGCAGAGGCCATTACACCAGGTGTCTCATTTTATTCTAATGCAAACCTGCAAGGCACATGTGAGCAACAGCCCCCTTTTCTAATTAAGATATGACCATCCATGTCATTTGCCTAGACAGGTAAGAAGATAAAGGATCTGAACCCAGCACCTACTACCCAATGGCCAGTGCTTTCTATCCCAGCAGGCTGTTGCAGCAACTGGAGTTCACAAAGGCCCAGGAACTCCAAGTCAGCAATGAAGTCACTGGGGAATCAAGAGACACAGCTGGATTCCCTGAGGCTCAAGTGCAGTTCACATGACCTTCAGGATGTGTCCTTGGTACCAGAGCTTCCAATACAATTTTCTCATTTATACCTCTACCTTCCAATTTAATCTAGTGCTATTAAAATTGTCCAGAATTATCTAACAGTTTGTCCTCAACAACAATGCTTTTAGCATCCAAAATTGGGAAACTTAAATTACAAATTAAGTTGTCCTTGAATTATATTTAACCAAATAATGGGCTTATTTCAGTGAAGAATTCAAAGAGCTTATACTCAGAATGACATTTATTTATTTATTTAAAGGGTCTCTTCTTTCCAAATTGAGTTTGATTGTCCACAATTCCTTTGGCTTGAGCCATAAAGATAATAATTCCTTGGAGCGATAAAAAGAGTCACCCTCTCTTGACACAACCAAACTCCCTTCTAAAACACACAATAAAAAGCCACTTTAGGTCTAATCTCCTTAACTCAGAAAAAAAAATAATAAAATTAGAGAGTACTATCTGCAATCAGGAGTCAGAGCAAACCCTCTGTTCTCTAGTTTAAAAGAGGAAGTTCAGATTTTGAACCATATTTCTTCTCCAGTGGAAAGGATGGTCCCAGGAATGGGACCACGTAATGAGAAAGCAGAGACATTAAAGGGTGGGGGAAAACCTCAGTCAACTAGTGAACAGAATCAAGAACAAACTTTTGAATGAATAAGACCTCAGAGAAATGCTTTCACTAAGAGGATTAAGAACTTTTGAAGAGAAGATTCCATCATGGCAGATGTACATAATGACATGCAATGAGAAATGTAAGTATCAAGAAGCCTGGAAGCCAGACACAGGAAATCAAACCAAAAGAAAAATCTACCTGATCATATCTAGCTACAGAAAGAGAAGCTTGGCTTCCCTTACACTCCAAGTTCAGCAAACATGCCATGGAACAAGAGGATTTAATACCCTGAAGGAAAAAGCCAGCACTTCAGGGGCAGCAACACTGCAAGTGTCAGCTCCTAACCTTCCAGCCCTCCCAACAGGGAAAATGAACCCAGAAAATGAGACACTTGCAGGACACCAAAGAAACTAAAACCCAGGGAGCAGTGACTGAGATACAACAAGTGGTCTCATGGAAAAACTGAATACAAGGGCAAAGTCCTGTTTGTGTGCTGAGAAAACCACAGCAGGAGAATAGGCAGTGCCTATGGATGATGAAAATTAATTGAAATGGCCTTGAAATAGGTAGTCACTCATATTCCCCTAAACCACGGGAGTGCTGTGCCAGTAGAGTATCCTGTCTATTGCTCACCACCCTAGTGTTCAGTACCTGCTCTGAGTCCTAAGGCACCATGGAGTACAAGGGCTAGATCATGTCACAGTGGAGACTGGAGAGGTAGATACCCTGGGCAAAAAGCTGGAGAAGAGTGGCCTGACCAGAGGGCATGCTGTTGGGTGCTTACCCAGAACTGTGTAGAATGAGAACGTGGAAGTAACTGCAGGGTTTACAACACAAGAAGGAGAGAAGACAGAAGAAATCAGTCAAAGGCTGGGTGCTGCCTTGCCACACTACACCCTGCGCCCTCCCACTTAACTAAAGGAGTCCAATAATAAGACAAAGGCAAAGACCCCAGCCAGCCACACCCACAGAAGGGAAACTGAAGACAAACAGAAGACAGGCTACAGGAGACAGGGAGGTATAGCAGTCTATCTAGATCCTCAAGACCCTTCACCCACCGGCAGGTAATTGGAAAAATCTTAGGAGGGGGGCAGTAACTTGCAGGAGCAGGGTGTGAATTGAGCAGGGAGAGAAGAAAAAGTATCTTGTAGACAGAGATGCACTGTGAAAAGCAGAGGTGCAGAAAAGCGACAGATCCAGGAATCTGTCCAGGCTGTAATCCTGGCACTTGAGAGGCTGAGGCAAGAGGATCACTGTTAGGTATCAAGGCTGCGTAGTGAGTTCAAGGCCAACCTGGACTAAACAGCAAAACCCTGTTTCCAGGGTTGGGGGTGGGTAATCCAAAAAATAAATCTGTCTAGACCTACCATACAAGTCAAAGTTTCTCTATTTGTAAACACAATTGGAAGAGCTCACTGGTTGAATTCAGACTGCAGTATAAAGAGGAGTATGAATATGACTTAATTTTATGTTCTGTTAACTGTTTTTCTTTTTGGTAGTGGTTGGGTTTTTTTTTCTTATTCTTTTATCTTCTTTTCCTTTCCTCTTTTCAATTAACATAGGTATGGGAAGTGTCTGTACATGGGGAAAAGACAGTAAGAACTAAATAATACTTTAAATAGTACCTTATGGGCAAGTCGGGGTACTTCTCACCAAAACTAAGTATAGAGAATTCAAACACAAGCTAACTATCAGCAGATTAATGGGTTTCGACCTTTCTACACTTCCCTCAATCTTCAATTATACTCCTCACCCTCCAAGTGCCTTCTCCTGCTCCCACAAATAATTCTTTCAAACCTCTTCTCCACCAGTTACAAAACAGTATCAACAAAGTTTGATCTCTTTTCTTTCTTTCATTTGTTGTTATCTATTCTTTCTGATCTAGCCCTTTCATTTCTCTCTTCCCTTTCTTTCCCCAACCCACTGCATCTCAGTCTATCTATCAGTAGTGGAATATTATAGTCTTTATGGATCATTGAAAAAAGGGTAAATTTATTTTTAAAAAAGTTTTAATGTATATGATTGATAATGGTTGAAGTTGATACAACCAGAAGGAATTTTCTCCTTGCAATGCAGTTCCAGGCCTGATCCTATTAAAATGAGTAGGTTAAAAAGGTATGTAAATAGGGCTGGGGATGTGGCTCAGTGGTAGAGTTCTTGCCTTACATGCACAATGCCCTGGGTTCAATCCCCAGCACCACACACACACACAACAAAACAGATACAAACTAAAAAATGTACCAAACTAGCAATGGAATCTTTCCACTCTAATTGATTCTATACGTTCAGTATGTACATGTACACACACACACACACACACACACACACACACACCACGAGAAAATGACTACAAAATGTCTACAAAGGTTCTTAACTACCCCAAAGCTGATCCAAGGGTCACTAATGGGGAAGAAGTAAAACATCAAACAGATGAAATGTATGAAGCAATAAAACAAATAAACATCAGTGAGACATCCAAAGAGATCAAAGATGATGTAACTAAACAGATAATGGACTTGACTGATAAAAGGATCAGAAAACTTAAGACCCACATATAGTAACCAAGACAATAGAAGATATGAATGACCAGTTTAGTTATCAAACAGAAATAAAGGATATAAATGTTGTTAAAGGTATAGGCAACAGAATGACCAGTGTGAAGAGAAGGTATCACAACCAGAAGATAAGGTTGAAGCAGAGGACTATATGTTTGGACAAACCTTAAGAACACCAACAGACCATGGAAACTAGATCAAACAGCTGCTAGATATCTCAAAAAGAACGAGCCTAAGGATAAAAAGATTTACAGAAAAATCATAGAAGCACAAAAGGTATAAAACTTCCATTTATAGAAATCATAGCGGGATACTTTCTAAATATATGGAAAGAAAACAACAGGTAAATGAGGGATATAAAACCCCAAATAGCCACAGTCAAAAAAGAATCTTTCCATGACACATCACAGTTAAAGTCCCAGAAGTCAAACACAAGGTCAGAATTTTAAGAGCTGTTAGAAAAAGGAACCAACTGACAACAGTCTGGGACCAGGCAGAACTAGCAAGTACAAGGAGCAGCAGTGACTTCAGTCCATTGTTCCCTTTCCGAATGGGATTGGTGGAGTGAGCTTGGCCTGGGTCAGGCGACCTGGCTGAGACCCAATAGGTTATCCAAAATCAACTCCCTACAAGGCGGTGGCGCACACTAATGCAGTCAAGCCTCAGGAGTTTGAATGACCCGGAGGGGAGACGATGCACGATAATACAGTGAAGGTCTCAGTAGCCTGACTGATCTGGAGGGGAGGGGCCAGCATATGCTGCCCCTGTTTGCAACTCACTAGCACACTGCAGTGGGAAGGGTCACCTAGTCAGCATGCTTCAGAAGAACTGTAACCAACAAAGAAAGAAACTGGGGCCTCCTGGAAGAAACAAGAAAGATGGGAAAAAGAAGCAACAATAAAAAGTCCCCAGGTTCCAACCCTGAGAACATTAACCCAGGACAGGTAAATACAAAGGAGAATGAGAACAGCAAATATGCAGTATCAGACATGGCACCAGTGGACATAAAGGCATATCTTCAGGACCTCATAGACGAGTTCAAAAGGGAAATATCTAACCAAGTAAAGCAAGATATAAGAAGATTAATAAAAGAGATGCTAAGCATCCCTTAAGCAGACACAGATGGAAGAAGGGAGGAACTCAAACAAAGGAGAGAACTATTTGATGAGGAATATAAAGAAAATATAGAATACATGAAGCAGATTCAAAGAGATTACCAGGAAATTTAAAACTCTATGGAAAGATGGCAAATCTGCTTGAAAGAAACTAAGGATAGATTATCCAAACTGGAGGACAGTTTTGCAATGTGGGATTATGAAAAGAAAAACTTTTTAAAAATAACAAGGAAACAAGCAGTAACAATACAAAGGCTAGAAGACAACAAGAGGATCTATAACTTGAGAATAAAGAATGTGAATGAAAAAGCAGGGGTACAAACAAAGGAACTACAAAGGCTATTCACAGAAATAATTAAGGAAAACTTCCCAAACATAGGAAAAGGAAATGATATTCTGATGTATGAGGCATATAGAACTCCAGCCACCTACAACCAAAACAGAGCTACACCCAGGCATATAATAATCAAGATCCCAGAAATTCAATATAAGAACAGAATATTAAACCTGTTAGAGACAATAAACAGATCACCTATAAAGGAAGGCCTATCAGAATCACGGCAGACTTCTCGACACAAATCATCAAGTCAAGAAGAGCCTAGAGCAAAATATTCCGAGCCCTGAAAGAAAATAACCTCCAGCCCAGATTGATATACCCTGATAAACGGTCTCTAGAAACTAATGTAGAAACAAGATGCTTCCAAGACAAACAGGAACTTGGGAAATTTGCAACCACCAATCCAACTCTACAGAGAATACTGCAGGGCATTCTAGAGAGAAAGAAAAGTAGTAGGATTCCAGGAATAGTGGCAGAGAGGCCTCAATGAATGGAGCAGAAAACGGAATGAAGAAGATAAGCAGACAACTGATGGCAAAAAAGGGCCTAACAGAAATGAATCAGAGAAGGTTAGTTATAATCTCTAATATGGCTTTGATACATTAAATTTTAAAAAAAGAACCACATGTGGAGTAGATCAGGAGGTAGGGTCCACTGAGATGCTATTTATAGGGCACAGTGTACGCTGGGGAAGTAAAAGGGGAAGGAGAGTCTTAAAAAAGATGGCAGAAGATATTGTCAATAGTGTATCAGGACTTAAAACCCACATTACTCGCACCACTCTGCTTAGATAGATTTTATCCTGTCCCGGTTTGTCTACTTGTATTAGATTTGAGGGCACAGACAGCTATCCCCAAAACATCAGGATATAGCACAGTAATCATCTGTAATTTCCTATTAACTTAATCTTGAGCCCTGTATGACTTACACTGTTTTATCATGACTGATTCTAGTTAAATCTGGTTTGTTTGATTGCTGTTTGGTATCGACAGATTTTATTCAAAACTGGTATGATTGATAGTATCAAGTCTGGGAGTATAGGCAACTACACTGAAGATGACAAGACTCTATGATATACATTCTGGTTTGATAACTGCCTGCTTTAGAAGTTTTATACTACATACAAAGTTGTGTTTTATTAACACTGTTATGTACTGATACATTCAATTATACTATGTCTGATATTATAACCAATTCTATTGGATACCAAGAGACAACACAGGAACTATGGTAGAGAACTCCTTGTACTATGGTCTTATATGTCTTTTTCATTTCATGTGTTTATAGGAATATTTTTTTTTGTTTCTCCCTCTAAAATAGGATAAAATACATGTTAAGACTCATGCATGTGTAGAATCTATAAATAGTTTATGAGAACTGATCTTATGACACATGATGAAATGAACAGATACTCTGAAAAAAATGAGACACTAAAGTACCCAGTGCTGATTCTGGAGTGTCATAATGTGAAACCCATCAATAGTATTATTCTTTGTACAGAGTGATATTAGTCTGCTTGGCTTTGTTCAATCTCAATGTAATTGAAGATACAGATAAATGTATCTATGCTTAAGTGTATAGGATTGATAATCATACTTCTACATTTTTGTTGGATAGTTGAACAGAACTGGTTGCAGTCTCACTGTTTGAATCCCCACTTTATATGCTCCACTTTAGTATCTTGAATATTCAACTATTTGTAATAGGACAATCTGTAATCATCAACTAGTGATTTCTTACTGTTTATTTTTTTCTTTGAAAGTATGTATTATTTCTACCCATTTTCTGTTTTGTTTAGTTTTTCTTTAAATAAAATTAAAAAAAAAAGACACTACAGTTCCCAGTGCTGATCCTGGAGTAGTGTCATGATGTGAAATCCATCAATATTATTATTCTTTGTTGGGAAAGATTTTAGCCTGCTTTAGTTTGTTTAATCTCAACATAAATGAAGATATGGATAATTGCATGTATGTTTAAATGTATAGGATTGACAACTATATTACTAAGTTTTTGTTGGATAGTTGAACAGAACTGTTTGCAGTCTCGCTGTTTGAATTTCCACTTTATATGTTTTACTTTTGTATCTTGAACAACTATTTGTAAGACTTGAACAACTATTTGTATGTAAACATCAACTAGTGATTTCTTACTGTTTATTTTTTTGAACGTATGTATTATTTCTACCCATTTTCTGTTTTGTTTAGTCTTTCTTTAAATAAAATTTTAAAAAATAAGCTATAACACACATAAAAAAAGAAAAAGAAACCAATTAATTTATAAAGGTAAACCTAATAGAAGTATAGCAGATTTTTCAACACAAACTTTAAAAGCCAAGAGAAATGTTCATAGCAGAGTTAAGTTTTTAAGACCTAAAAGAAAACAACTTTCAACCCATATTAATGGACTTTCCGTGATGACACCTTAAGAATTTCATGTCTGGCATACTCCAGCAGCCCTTGTGGAGGATGCCTTCAGGTAACCAACTGAGGTCAGGAGGCCCCACCCCCATGCACACTCCAGTAGCCATCTGGGAGCCAATGCAGCCTGAGAAAAGCAGCAGCCAGCCCTACACCAGGCACCCAATGGCCACTATCAGATACTTATAGCCATCACTGGCTAGAAGAACTAGTCTCACTTCAGAGAAATTGTAGCCAATGTGGAAAGTGATTGTCCAGAAGAACCCAGGAATATGTCAAGACAAAGAAGCAAAAGGCAGTCTCTGGTCTCCAACCCAAGCAGAGCAAGTCCAGGAGATATAAACATGGAAGAGACTGGGAGTTGCATATCTGAAGTTTCTAAAGTGATGGCAATTGAAATAAAGAAACAACTTTATGAGGCTATAAAAGAAATTAGAATAGAAGTACTAACTCAGGTAAAAAAAGAAATGAAAAACATAATAAAATATTTGCTAAGCACCTCTAAAGAACGCATAAATTTAACACATGGAGCATAGGAAAACAAGGGAAAACTTGAATGAACAATATAAAAAAGATTTAGAATACATGAAACAGATTCAAACAGATATTTGGCAAATTAAAAATTTCACTGAAAACTGGCAAAACCACTTGAAAGAAACTGAAGATAGACTTTCAAACCTTGAAGACAGGTTTGCAGTTTGTAATCATGAAAGGGAAGATTTCCTAAAAACAGGGAACCAGGAAGTAACAATTCAATGGATGCGAGACAATGCAAAGAAACATAAATTAAGAGTAATAGCTCTCAGTGAAAAAGCAGGGGTTAACACAAATGATATTAAAAGTCTACTTACAGAAGTAATAGCAGAAAACTTCCCAAGCATGGGGAAAAGACATTCAGGTAAGTGTGGCAGATAGAACTCTGGTTAGCCATAACCAAAATAAATCTACACTCAGACATATAGTAATCAAGATCCCAGAAATTCAACACAAGAACAGAATAGTAAATGCTGTTAGAGAAAACCCATCAGAATCACAACAGACTTCTCAGCACAAACCATCAGGTCAAGAAGAGGTTGGAGTGAAGTACTGCTGAGTCCTGAAAGAAAACAACTTCCAACCCAGACTGATGCACCCTGAAAAGCTTTCTTTCAAAATTAATGGAGAAACAAGATACTTCCATGACAAAGAACAACTGAAGGAATTCATGACCACCAAAGCAACCCTAAAAAGAATTCTGAAGGACATTCTAGATAGAGAAAAAATGAACACAGTTTCAGGAACAGCAGCAGAGGAGGCTCACCAACTGGGCCAGACAGTTGAATGGTGGGGAAAAATAGGGAGCCAATGGCAGGAAAATAGCATGGCAGAGATGAGCCAGTGCATGCTGGCCATAACCATTAATGTAGATGGCCTCAATTCACCAATAAAAAGAAACACAGGCAGAGTGCATCATGAAACAGGATCCATGAATATGCTTTATACAAGACACATTTAATTCAAAACAAAGTTCATAGACTGAAAGTCAAATGTGAGAGAACAATGCTCTATGTGACAGGGAACCAGAAAAAAGTAGTGGTAGCTTGCCCATTAACTGCAGAATAGTAAGAAAGATAAGGCACTTTTATACAATGGACAAACTACTCATCTATAAAGAAAGATAACCTTAAGGCTCTTGTAGGTAAATGGATACCACTTGAGATCATGCTCATGGATGAAATGGTTCAGAATCACACAGGTGAATGTTGTGTTGTCTCCCTAGTATAAAAAACTAAAGGAGTTTGTGGGATTCAAAATGCACAATAGATATTGTGAAAGTGAAAAAGGGGAGGAGATGTCTAAAAAGGGAAGGCAGTGGCCACTGTTAATCTATTATCATGTTTTGAAGCCTTGTATTGTTTTCATTGTTATGTTCAGTTTTATTCTGTTTTGTCTGATTTTATTTTATTTGATGGCATGGACAGCTATTTCAAAGATTATAAAATATAGTACAGTAGCCATTGTTGATTTCCTATTATATTGTTTTGAACCCTATACTGCTTTCATTGTTTTGTTTTGATTGATTTTATTCTATTTTGTATGACTGTATTATGTCTGATGGTATACGCAGCTACTTTGAAGACAACAAGAGGCGTTATGGTAGCAACTATGGTTTTACTATCATCTTGTTTTGAAGTCCTGTGTTGCTTTCATTGCTTTGTTTTGATTGGTTTTATTCTGTTCTATTTTGTTTGATTTTATTATGCCTGATGGTATGGGCAGTTATTTTGAAGATAACAAGAGGATTATGATAACTATTATTGATTTCCTTTTATCTTGTTTTGAAGTCCTGTACCATATTCATTGTTTCATTTTGACTAACTCTATTGTATTTCACTTGGTATTATTCTCTTCAAACTAAGAATAGAAAGAAATAAAAAAAAAAAAGAAATTCATGTCCACCAAATCAGCACTACAAAGAGTGTTCACAATATCCTAGACAGAGATAATAAAGTGAACAACATCAAACATCCTAATGAATGAACATATCAAGCAAGGTAAGCAGTTAAGTAAAAGAGAAAAATAAAGGAACCCACAAAATAAAAATAATTCAATAACATGATTCAGTCAGTACCTTTTAGGAATAATACTCAATGTAAATCATCTCAATTTCTCAATCAAAACACATAGATTGGCAGAATAGTTAAAAAAAATTGAATGTTAGGGGCTGGGGATTTAGCTCAGCAGCATAAGTACCTGCCTTGCAAGCAGGTGGTCGTGAGTTCGATCCCTGGTACCGATAAAAAGAAAAAAAAAATTGAATGTTGTATACAAAAGACACTTGTGATCCAGAGAGAAGCTCAAAGGATAGAAACAAAAGTCCATGCAACAATATTATGATCTGTGTCTAGATGTTCCCCTAAAATCTCATGGAAATCATAGGTGGGGCTTTTTCAGTGATGGATGGATCTATAGTATATGATGCTGGAACTGATTCATGGTGCAATGCTAGGACCAAGGGCACTAGGACTACAAGAATGTGTGCCACCAGCCCTAGGTAGTGTGGATAAGTATAAAGGATAGAAAGAGCTGTGATCGCCTCTTGTTTTCTTTGCTACCTTCTGCCCAGCATGAACTGTTTCTCCTCTATGATGCGTGTCAGCCATGTCACCCTACCTTTAAGCCAGCTGATTAAGGACTAAAACCTCTACAAACTTTGAGCTACATAAACCTTTCCTCCTTTAACTTTAGGTGTTGGATATTTTGTCTCAGTAATGAGAAAAGTAACTAAGACAAATGGGAACCCAAAACCAAGTAGGCATAGCTATCCTATTTTCATACAAAGTAGAATTTAACCTAAAACTTATTAGAAGAGATAAAGAAGCTCACTGTATTCAACAGGAAGACAAGAAACAATTTAACAGGATGAGATGAACAATTGTAAATATATATTTTCTGTGTACTGGCACACCAGTATTACTGAATATAAAAGGTCAGATAGACATTAACACAATTATACTTGAGAACCTCAGTATCCCACTGCCACAAAGAGACTAACTACATGAAAATAAACAAAGAAATAGCAGAGTTGAACATCTTCAAATAACCAAATTTTGCAGATATCTGCAGAATGTTTTACCCAAGAACAACAGAATTCACATGTCTCTCAGCAGCACACAAAACTTTCCCTCCAAAATAGATCACATACTAGGGAATAAAGCTTGATTAAAGAAATGCAAAAGAGCTGAAATAAATTCATGCATATTATAAAGTCACAGCACAAAGTAGAAAGCTGCAAGAGAAATCATAGAAATTATGCAAAGATAGAGAGATTAAACAATATACTCTTCAATAATCATCAGTCATAGAAGAAATCAAGGAAGAAAATAAAACATTCCTAGAATTAAATGAAAATGCTACTACAACATACTAGAACATACAGGACACAATAAAAGTAGTCCTAAGAGAGAAGTTTGTAGCTTAAAAGTCCACATTAGAAAAGCAGAATGATCCCAAATAGAGCAGCTCAAGAAAAATAAGAGCAATCCAAATCCAAATCCAAACTGGTATAAGGAAGGAAATTATAAAGGTCATAGTGGAAATTAATTTAAACAAAAGAAAAATACAAAGGAACAGTGAATCAAAGAGTTAGCTCTTTTAAACAATGAATAAAATAGATAAACTCTAGCCAAACTTACCAAAAGGAGGAAAGAAAAGACCCACTGTCTTGGTTACTTTTCTCTTGTTGCTGAGACAAAATACCTGACACCGAAAATGAAAAAAGGAAAGGTTTATTTAGCTTAGTCTTTGGAGGTTTCAGTCTATACTCAGCTGGCTAGAAGGGAGGGTGGCATGGCTGAAGGGTAACCATTCATTGCTGCTGTGGCAGATACCAAAAACAACCAGAGCAAAAGGGCAAAAGGGTGGAACATGCTTTTTTCTCTCCCTTATATTGTATATGCAGTATTTGCCCCAGAGCGGTGCCCCATTCACACCACCAATTCTAGCACCAGACAATGAACCAATCACAAACACTAGGTTCAGTCACTGTCAAAAGGTCCATTCCCCATGACCACATGAGGCTTTGGGGAGACATCCAAACACAAACCATAACATTCCATCTATGGTCCCCCAAAGACTCATGTACATCCTTTATGCAAAAGATACTTAGTCCATCTCCAAGTTACTACTAGTTACAGAAGTCCTACCAGTTTCAGCACTGCTGAAAAGTTTAAATACCATGTCTTATCTGAGATGTAAAACAAACTCTTAGATGTGAGCACTTGTACAAAAGTTAAACACTTACAACATTTAATGGCATGAGATAAACATTACTATTCCAAAGAGTACAAACGGGGATACAAAGGAATGGTACCAAAGAAAGTTCATAATCCAGCAGGGCAAACATTAAGTCCTGTAGTTCCAGATGGAACATATGGCAAATTGTGAGCTCAAAAGGCTTCAGTGTCTCCACCTTTATGGTGCTTCTGGGAGTTGTAGCTTCCATGGCTTGTCTCTCGAGCGTCCTCCTTTCAAGTTTCCTTAGACTATCCATCCTCCTGGCTTTTTCAAACTTCTGGGGTCTCCAGTGCACCTTTGGATTCATACTCACAGCTTCACACATTGCTCTCTCAGGGCACACTGCCTGGCCTCCTCCAAAAACCTGAATGTAAGCCTTTATAATCTCAGAAGTCTTGCATTCTGCATGTTCCTAAAACCAGTGCCATGTGGATGATGCCAAGGTCTGCTGCCAGCTGCAGCAGTAGCCAGACTTTCCTCTCTTTTGGCTATAGGGGTTGACTGCCTGGATCACTGAGCACTCAACCTGATTATGATGAACAAATTCTCTATGTCACTGCCACTTTGGAACATGGTGCTCTGTGGCTTTCTTCTCAAAGCAAATTCTTTCACTTCGGCAGTTTTCAGGCTGCAAATGATGGAGACCCATTGCTTCCTGTGATGCCCCAGGCCATCTTTTCTATTCCACTGTTCCTTCTCAGCAATCAAGATCTCCGCAGCTCTATCTTTACAGTCCACAGCTTTACTGGAGCTTTCTTTTGGGCTAACCTCACAACATTTTAAATCATGCCACTAGGCTCTCTGCTTTTGATTTGCAACGTAAATCTGACTTCAAAAGCCCACAACAATAGCCATGCCATCATCTCAACATTTGACTCACTCAAATTTTTTTTGCCAGATTGATTAATCTGCCCCCTTAATCTGTCTCAGACAAAATCTCTGAGTATGAGAAAAATGCAATCTTTCTGCCAAATCATAACACACTGAACTCCAACAATCAATGCAGTCTTTTTTCTCAGCAGAAACCTCCCATACCTTGTTTTTACCACTAGGATTTCTACCAGCCTTCTGATCTTCTGAGCTCTAACCAAAATCTCCATACAGAACAGCCCAAGGTATTCCAGCACTACTCTTTCAGGTGACACCTCCGAACCTTTCCAAACTCTTCCCCAAAGCTATTCCCAAAGCCTCTTGAACCACATGGTCAAGTACAGTCACAGTACCTACTCCACTCCTCTGGTACCAAATTCTGTCTTTGCTGAGACAAAATAACCCGTGCCCCAAATTAAGTAAGAAAATATTTATTTAGCTCACAGTTTGTGGACAGTTTCAGTCTATAATCGGCGGCTCAAGGCAGAGTGACACATGACAGAGGGCATCAGTTATATAGGCAGAAGACAGCAAAAGCAACAAGAGCAAGACAGGAGCTCACAAGAAGACTTTCTAACCCTTATATTGTATGTAGGCAGCACCCAACCTAGGGTGTGTGTAGCACTCATACCCATAATCCCAGCAGCAGATAATAAACCAATCACCAATGCTAGATTCACCCACATTTGAAAGGCCCATCTCCCATGAATGCTTGAGGCTTTGGGGGGGACACATATCATAACGCCCATATTAATGCAATTAGAAATAAAGGTGAAGTTGCAACACATACTGCCAAAACATAGTATTATACATAACTACTTTGAAAACCTATATTGTAATAAATGAGAAAATCTATGAAAAAATGGATATATTCTTGGATTCATGTAGATTACTCAAATCACATCAAGCAGATTAAAGGCTATAATTTAAAAAACAAAACACTTACCAACTAATAAAAGCCTAGAGCCCAATGAATGCACTGCTGAATTTTACATAAACATCAGGGAAAGACTAATGCTAAGGTTGCTGAAACTTTTCTACAAAATTAAGATGTGGAACACTGCCAAACTCATTCTTTGAAGCTAGCATTACCTTGACACTAAAATTAGACAAATACTTAACAACAACAGAAAGAGGAGAGGGAGGGGGAGGGGAAGGGAAGAGAAGAGAGAAGATTTCAGCAGTGCTAAAGGGGTGCAGGTTGAGGGGGAGGCGTTAAAAAAGGGGAAGGAGGAGGGAGAAAGAGGAAAGTGGGGGAAGGGGACAGAAGGGAACAAAGAAGGAAGAAGAAAAGTATGGACCAATTTCTCTTATGAACATAGATACAAAAATCTTAAACTATATATATATATATATATATGCATATATATATATATATATACACACACATACACATAAATGAAAACAAAATATAACAAAACATTTAAAAGATCCTACATTATGACCAATTTGATTTCATCCCTGGGATACAAGACTATTTCAACATACAGAAAACAATAAATATATATCACATAAAAATAAGGATAGAAAAATCACATGATTATTTCAATAAATGCAGAAAAAGCTTTTAAGAAAATCCAAACATTAACTATCCTTATTTGGAGATGACATGGTCATTTTCATACATGATCCAAAAATACTCTACCAAAAGACTCTTAGAACTAATAAATGAATTCAGCAAAGTATAAGGATACAAAGTAATTACACAAAAATCAACAGACCTCCTATCTGTCAAGAATGAACCCTCTGTGGAAAAAAAAAATCAGGAAACTAATCCCATTTAGGGTAGCCTTAAGAAAAGTTAAATACTTTGGAATTAACCTAACCAAGAAAATAAAACACATCTATAATGAAAACCATAGGCTCAGAGTTAGTGGTAAGCAGCAGAGAAAATGCCTCTTACAGAGTTGCCAGTCAGATGCTGGAATATATGTCTTCCTCAATGTGAGGAAGACAAGAAGGAAGCAAGTGGCTGTCCTTATGCCAGGAGGAATCTAAAGCATGGATTGAAGTCCATGAAGAGAGTGATGAGAGAAACTTCAATGAAGAAGGAGGTAGCTAGCTGGTGGCATGTTTTCCTTAGGACAAGGCTCACCGTGTTAAGGAGCAGTTCCAATCTGTAGATGGTCACAGTGACAGTGACAGCTAGTGACCCTGGAAACCTTGCAGAGACATGCAGCAATGCAGAGAAGCAGCAGATGAGAAGGACCACACAGACTGGCAGTGACTGTTTGGGTCTCCCTTTTGCCGTGGGAGAGAACTATTGGCCTGGAGCCATGCTGGAGAATAGCAGCCTGAGATCAGAACTCAGAACTGTGGCTGGCTTCATTTATCTAGAGGCTAAGACCAGGGCTCAGACCCATGGAAAGTTCTGGGAAGACAGTGAGTCAAATATGACTGACTACTCTTCACCAGAAAGTACAGGCCTACTGAGGTTACCCACTGCCCTGCCAAAAAGCTATGGCTGGCTTGCTGGGATAGATCAATACAGATTAGGCCTGTCTCTGCAGACAGTCTACCAGTGAAAGCAGAGGCAAACCTGGACAAAGCTGGAAGTGGCCTTTTTTTTTCCTTTCTGTTTTCTCCCTCCTCTCTATTATATTTGTTTTTGATTTCTAGTTTTTGCTTTCTTCTCTTTCTTTTTTAAACTTTCTTCTTTTTTTTTTTAACAGAACGAAGTAGATCAAAAGAAAACAATGTAAGAGACACAGATTTTAAAGCAAGACAACAGGAGTTCTTCATTGTCTATCATATTGTCTCTTGTTTTCTTCTAATTAGTTGTCTGTATCTTTACACACAATGAGTTCATACAAAATAAAATAGTATTAAACTGATCAGAACAGGATGATGAAGGCATTTTAGGACTTCAAAACCAGACAATAGGAAAATCAACAATGGTTGCCCTAATGTCTCTTGTTCTCTTCAAAATAGCTTCATGTATGTTAAATTAAACAATATATAACAGACTAAAATCACTCTGAACAAAGAGTAAAAGTATTGCTGGATTTCACAGCATGACACTAAAAAATCAGCATTGGGTACCATAGTGTCTCTTTTTCTTCAAAGTAGCTGTTCACTTCATCATGCATTTTACAATCAATTCTCATAAAACTGTTTAGGAGAAGTTCTACGCATGTATGAGTCTCTACATGTATACCTATCTTTCTTTCTTTCTTTCTTTCTTTCTTTCTTTCTTTCTTTCTTTCTTTTTCTTTCTTTCTTTCTTTCTTTTTCTTTCAGTCTTTTTGAGACAGGGTCTCAATATGCAGTTCAGGCTGACCTTGAGCTCATTTTGTAGCCTAGGCTGGTGAGGGAAACACAAAACAAAACACATTCCTAGATCACAAGCCAAAAATACAGATAAGTAACAACAGCAAAGAGCCCAAAACCGACAATATAGGCCTTCAAAAACTAGTATCTCAGGGAAAATGAGGGGGGAAGAAAAAAAGAAAAGGAAAAGAAAAAATACCTAAAATTACATAAACATATTTAGGATAGCTAAGATGATGGTGCTACAATTTTTTCTCTTTCTTTTCATTTTCTTTTCTTTCTTTTTCCTTCATCACTTGGTCTTGTTTTTATATTAAGTGTGAATGTGGTTTCTAGCCTCTTTGTTGTTCTTTTTCATCTCTTCCTTTGCTTCTTCCCTCCAGTCTTCTACACCAATTTCCTAACATTAACGTGATACGTGATACCCCTTGGTCCTCCAAACTTATTTCTAATCTCTTCTACTTCTTCCAATATTCTATTTTCTCCTTAAACTAGTTTAAATTTTAACCCCCAAGGGTAAAATTGACATATCAATTGAAATTTAATTGTATATTGCAAATAATTTTCCCGTTTGTTTTAGGTTTTGTTATATAACCACAAATGTAGTTCACATAGTTAAACGTGGCAAATTATGGGTTAGCTCAGTCTGTCACTTTCTAGGCTGTGTTTGATGCTATTGGTACCACTAGAGCAAACATTGATATAATTATTCTCAACAGCTGTTGATCCTGGTATTCCATGACTGAGACTGACCAAGGCTCACAGAAAATACTGTGGCGCAGTACCAAAGAACTAGGGACTCGATCAAAGAAACAACTTTCCATCTCCAACAACCTGAAGAGGTAACATCTTCCAACAGACTTAACACCCCCAAACCAGCTACATTTGGAAGATACCTCAGAAAAGTAGTCACCACTCAAGGGTCCTAACAACTCACCATGGGCACTTTACAACAATCACCTCAGGAATTAAACTTAAAGAAAGAAAAGAAAAGAAACGAAAAGACTTAAACAAAACTCCAGACACCTAGTTCGCCAAAGGCAAATCCAGGGGGCAATGAAGTAAGATAATCTTAAAGCCTCCTACCAGGCCTCTCTGAAATAGTAACAACAAAGCAATTGAATGAGGCTTTGGAAAAAATGAAATCAGAAATAATCTCTCAGATAACTACACAGATGGTGTCCAAAATCAGGACCATGCTTAGTGATGCTACAGTGGATACAAACAATAAAATAGATGTGCTTAAGAAAATTATGGAAGCTTAGCATAGGAAAGAAATGAGATTCATAAAGCAGAGTCAAGCAAATATCCAGGAGATATCCAGGAGAATAAAAATTTCATTGAACATATTCAAAACAGATTAGGCTAATGTGAGGACAGGATCTCTGACATGGAAAACTGGCTTCCACTTAACAATCAGGAAAAGAAAGATTCCTGAAAAACAGCAAGGGACCATGAGGAATCAAACCAGTAATGCTAGATGAAGTAAATAAGAATAACTTAATATTTATTAGAGCCCATGAAAAGGCAGGAGATGTTGAATAATATTAAAAAATGTTCATAGACATCATGGTGGAAAAGTTCCTTGGTAGACAAAAAGAACTTGACATACAAATAAGTGAGGCATATAGAATTCTTAATTGGCCATGACCAAAAACTATGTATAGCCAGGCATACCATAGCAGACTCCAGAAACTCAACAAAAAAATGAATCTTAAAAGCTATTAGGGAAAAGAAAACAAATCACCTATACAGGAAAGCCCATCAGAATTACAACTGAATTCCCAGCACAAACTCTCAAGTCAAGGAGAGACTGAAGTGAAGTATTCTAAATTCTAAAGGAAAATAACTTAAACCCAGATTGATGTACCCGCAAAACTGTCTTTCAAAACTGATGGAGAGGTGTCTAGAGGACTGTGGATATCTCAGCAAGCAGGCGAGCATGACCAGTTCCAGAGGCCCCGCGGGCTGTGGTAAGTCCCTAGTGCACTCTGCCTCAAGCCCAGACTCTTTGGGACCCCAGGCTTCCAGGTGCAGTGAAGTGGCTAAGTGGGTCTGAGGCATCTACACCTGCCTTCCCATTCCGGCTGCGCTTGGAGAACTGTGGAGCTTCCAACAAACAGGCGGGTGCACAGTGGCCCTGGAGCCCAGCTTATCTGGAACTACGGAGTTCTAAACAGGCAAAAGAGGGCCATTGTTTCTAGAGGCCCAGTGGCTTGGGGGAACTGGGTGCCAGAGTCCCAGGAGCTGTGAAAATGGAAGTGGATTTCCAACAGACCCTGAGGAAGCTTTCAAATAACACTTGAAACACAGAAATATAGGAAAATGACAAAAATGAAAGACCAAATTACAACCTCAAACCTCCAGCCCATCTCAAGAAACCCTAGGAGTGATGTATATAGAAGAAAATATATTCCACTCATCTCAAATATCGGACATAATAGCTACTGAAATTAACAAGCAACTCCAGGAAGCTTTAAAGGAATTTGAATTCGAAATAATCTCCCAAGTAAAAGAAGAAATGATAAAAGAAATGAAAGGGATTCTGAATATATCTAAAGAAAACACAGTTAAAAAATTGGAGGAACTAAACAAAAAGATAGAATCCCTAGATGAGCAATATAAGAAACAAACAGAATACATAATGCAGATGCACAGAGATATACAGGAAATAAAAAACTCCACTGAAAGCTGTAAAAACCGCCTCAATGAAAGTGAAGATAGAATTTCAGACCTTGAAGACAGGATTGCAGCTAGTGAACAGGAAAGGAAAGATTTTTTTAAAATAACAAGGAATCAGGAAATAACAATTCAATAACTGCAAGATGATGCAAAGAAAAACAACACAAGATTGATAGGGATTAATGAAAAAGAAGGAGACAACATAAAGGATGTCAAGAGGATATTTAGAGAAGTAATAGCTGAAAATTTCCCAAGCATGATGAGATCAGAAACCAACATCAGGTTCAGTGAAGCCTATAGAACTCCAAATAGTCATAACCAAAATAAAACTATACCCAGATATATAATAATCACCATCCCAGAAATGCAACAAAAGAATAGATTACTAAAAGCTGTCAGAGAGAAAAGACAGATCAGTTATAAAAGAAAACCTATCAGAATCACAGCAGACTTCTCATCACAAACAATAAAGTCAAGAAGAGCATGGAGTGAAGTATTCCAGATCCTAAAGCAAAATGATTTCCAACCTAGACTGATGTACCCTGAAAAACTATCATTCAAAATTGATGGTGAAATACGATACTTCCATGACAAAGAACAGCTGAAGAACTTCATGAACACCAAGCCAAACCTGCTAAAAATACTGAGAGACAGTTTAGATACACAAAGGAAAAAACCACTAAGCAAAGCAAATAATTAAACAGAACAGAAAGATAAAGATGCAACAGCAGAGAGATAACATGTCAACAATAAACCAGCATATAACAGTTATAATCATTAATGTAAATGGTCTCACAGCACCAATCAAAAGAAACAGACTAGCAAAATGGATCAAGAAACAAAACCCAACCATATGCTGTTTACAGGAAACCCATCTAACCCAGAAGGATACTCACAGACTGAAAGTCAAAGGATGGAAAACAGTACTTCATGCAGCAGGAATCCAAAAAAAAAAAAAAAAGCAGGAGTAGCCATTCTGTTTGCAGACAACGTGAAATTTAAACCAACAATGACCATAAAGGACAAAGAAGGTCACTACATACTCATTAGGGGAAAACTCCAAGAGGAAGAGATAACTATCTTAAATATATATGCACCAAACTCCAGAGCACCCAGTTATATAAAACAACTATTAACAGAAATGAAAACTCAAATTATCAGTAACACAATTGTAACAGGAGACCTTAATACGCCATTGACACCAAGGAACAAATCAAGCAGACAGAAAATGAGCAAAGAAATAACAGAACTGAATCACACCTGCGAACAAATGGACTTGATAGACATATACAGAATGTTCCACCCAACAACATCAGAATACACATTCTTCTCAGCAGTACATGGGTCATTCTCTAAAATAGACCATATATTAGCTCACAGAACATATATAAACAAATGCAAAAGAGTTGAAATCATCCCTTGCATGTTATCGGATCATAGCACTCTGAAATTAGAAATTAATGATAAAAGACACTGCAAAAATCCCACAAACACATGGCAAGTGAATAACACACTCTTGAGTAATCAGTGGGTCACAGAAGAAATTAAACAATACCTATAAGAAAATGAAAACGCAGATACAACTTACCGGAATCTGTGGGATGCAATGAAAGCATTCCTCAGAGGAAAATTTATTGCACTGAGTTCCCACATCAGGAAAACAGAATGAATACAAATAAATAACCTGATGCTACACCTCAAAGAGCTAGAAAAAGAAGAGCAAGTCAAGCCCAAAGCCAAAAGAAAAGAGGAAATTATAAAAATCAGAGCAGAAATCAATGCAATAGAGACTAAGAAAACAATCCAAAGAATCAATGAATCAAAGAGTTAGTTCTTTGAAAGAATAAATAAGATCGATAAGCGCCTAGCCAACCTTATTTTAAAAAGGGAAGAAAAAGCTCAAATTCATGCAATAAGAAATGAAAAAGGTGAAATCACTACAGACTCTACAGAAATACAGAAGATCATCAACACCTATTTCAAAAACCTCTACTCTCAAAGGTTTGATAACACAGAAGAAATACACAGATTCTTAGAAACATATGAAGTACCAAAGCTAGATCAAGAGGATGTAAAACTGCTGAATAACCCAATCTCTATTAATGAAGTTGAAAATGTAATTAAGTCCTTACCTACAAAGAAGAGCCCAGGCCCATATGGATTCACTGCAGAATTCTACAAGAAATACAAAGAAGCCCTAATGCCGACACTCCTCAAACTATTCAATGAAATTGAAAGGGAAGCAATCCTTCCTAAGTCATTCCTGGAAGCAAATATTACTCTAGTACCAAAACCTGAGAAAGACCCAACTAAAAAAGAGAACTATAGACCGATCTCCCTAATGAATACAGATGCAAAAATCCTCAATAAAATATTGGCAAATAGGATGCAGCAAATCATCAAGAAGATTATACACCATGACCAAGTGGGATTCATCCCAGGAATGGTTCAATGCAGGGATGGTTCAACATACGTAAATCAATAAATGTAATCCACCATATCAAGAAAGCCAAAAGTAAGAATCACATCCGGAGTGCCTGCAGAGGCCCCTTCCTTTGTCTGGAGGAGGAGGGATCCCGGGTTCCTGGGGCGCCTCGGCCTGTGCCCGGCCGCGCCTGGCCGTCGGTGTGCAGAGGAGGAGCTGCGCGGATCCTGAGCGCCTGCAGAGGCCCCTTCCTTTGTCTGGAGGAGGGGGGATCCCGGGTTCCTGGGGCACCTCGGCCTATGCCCAGCCGCGCCTGGCCGTCGGTGTGCAGAGGAGGAGCTGCGCGGATCCTGAGCGCCTGCAGAGGCCCCTTCCTTTGTCTGGAGGAGGGGGGATCCCGGGTTCCTGGGGCACCTCGGCCTGTGCCCAGCCGCGCCTGGCCGTCGGTGTGCAGAGGAGGAGCTGCGCGGATCCGGAGCGCCTGCAGAAGCCCCTTCTTTTGTCTGGAGGAGGGGGGATCCCGGGTTCCTGGGGCACCTCGGCCTATGCCCAGCCGCGCCTGGCCGTCGGTGTGCAGAGGAGGAGCTGCGCGGATCCTGAGCGCCTGCAGAGGCCCCTTCCTTTGTCTGGAGGAGGGGGGATCCCGGGTTCCTGGGGCACCTCGGCCTGTGCCCAGCCGCGCCTGGCCGTCGGTGTGCAGAGGAGGAGCTGCGCGGATCCGGAGCGCCTGCAGAAGCCCCTTCTTTTGTCTGGAGGAGGGGGGATCCCGGGTTCCTGGGGCACCTCGGCCTGTGCCCAGCCCCGCCTGGCCATCGGTGTGCGGAGGAGGAGCTGCGCGGATCCGGAGTGCCTGCAGAGGCCCCTTCCTTTGTCTGGAGGAGGAGGGATCCCGGGTTCCTGGGGCGCCTCGGCCTGTGCCCGGCCGCGCCTGGCCGTCGGTGTGCAGAGGAGGAGCTGCGCAGATCCTGAGCGCCTGCAGAGGCCCCTTCCTTTGCCTGGAGGAGGGGGGATCCCGGGTTCCTGGGGCGCCTCGGCCTGTGCCCGGCCGCGCCTGTCCATCGGTGTGCAGAGGAGGAGCTGCGCGGATCCGGAGTGCCTGCAGAAGCCCCTTCCTTTGTCTGGAGGAGGAGGGATCCCAGGTTCCTGAGGCACCTCGGCCTGTGCCCAGCCGCGCATAGCCATCTGCGTGCAGAGGAGGAGCTGGGTGGATCCGGAGTGCCCGCAGGAGGCCCTTCCGTTGTCTGGAGGACTGTGGGTATCTCTGCAAGCAGGGAGGGATCACAGGCTCCTGAGACACTGCGGTCTGTGGTGAGTACCCTAACCCGGCTGCGATCCAAGAGCTGTGGGTCTACCAAGGGGCAGGTGGGCGCACAGTGTCCCTGAGGGCCAGCTTGTCTGGAACCGCGGAGTTCTGAACAAGCAGAGGAGGGCCATTGGTTCTGCAGGCCCAATGGCCTGGGGTAGAGTGGTGCCAGAGTCTCAGTAGCTGCAAATATAGAAGGGGATTTTCAACAGATCCTGAGGAGGCTTTCAAATAACACTTGAAACACAGAAATATAGGAAAATGACAAAACGAAAGACCAAATTACAACCTCAAACCTCCAGCCCATCTCAGGAAACCCTAGGAGAAATGTATTTAGAAGAAAATATATCCCATCCTCCTCATATATCAGACACAATAGCTACTGAAGTTGACAAGCAACTCCAGGAAGCTTTAAAGAAATTCAAACTCGAAATAATATCCCAGATAAAAGAAGAAATGATAAAAGAAATGAAAGAGATTCTAAATATATCTAAAGAAAACACAGATAAAAAATTGGAGGAACTAAACAAAAAGATAGAATCCCTAGATGAGCAATATAAGAAACAAACAGAATACATAATGCAGATGCACAGAGATATACAGGAAATAAAAAACTCCACTGAAAGTTGTAAAAACCGCCTTAATGAAAGTGAAGATAGAATTTCAGACCTTGAAGACAGGATTGCAGCTAGTGAACAGGAAAGGAAAGATCTTTTAAAAATAACAAGGAATCAGGAAACAACAATTCAACAACTGCAAGATGATGCAAAGAAGAATAACATAAGAATGATAGGGATTAATGAAAAAGAAGGAGACAACATAAAGGATATCAACAGGATATTTAGAGAAGCAATAGCTGAAAACTTCCCAAGCATGAGATCAGAAACTGACATCAGGATCAGTGAAGCATATAGAACTCCAAATAGTCATAACCAAAATAAAACTACACCCAGACATATAATAATCACCATCCCAGAAATCCAACACAAGAATAGATTATTAAAAGCTGTCAGAGAGAAAAGACAGATCACTTATAAAGGAAAACCTATCAGAATCACAGCAGACTTCTCATCACAAACAATAAAGTCAAGAAGAGCATGGAGTGAAGTATTCCAGATCCTAAAGCAAAATGATTTCCAACCTAGACTGATATATCCTGCAAAACTATCATTTAAAATAGATGGTGAAATACGATACTTCCATGACAAAGAACAGCTGAAGAACTTCATGAACACCAAACCAACCCTGCAAAAAATATTGAAAGACAGTTTAGATACACAAAGGAAAAAACCACTAAGCAAAGCAAATAATTAAACAGAACAGAAAGATAAAGATGCAACAGCAGAGAGATAAGAATCCTACAATTAACCAACATTTAACAGTAATAACCATTAATGTAAATGGTCTCAATGCACCAATCAAAAGAAACAGACTAGCAGAATGGATCAAGAAACAAAATCCAACCATATGCTGTTTACAGGAAACCCATCTAACCCAGAAGGATACTCACAGACTGAAAGTCAAAGGATGGAAAACAATTCTTCATGCAGCAGGAATCCAAAAAAAGGCAGGAGTAGCCATTCTATTTGCAGACAATGTGAACTTTAAACCAACAATGACCATAAAGGATAAAGAAGGTCACTACATACTCGTAAGGGGAAAACTCCAAGAGGAAGAGATAACTATCTTAAATATATACGCACCAAACTCCAGAGCGCCCAGTTATATAAAACAGTTATTAACAGAAATGAAAACTCAAATTATCAGTAACACTATTGTAACAGGAGACCTTAATACGCCATTGACACCAAGGGACAGATCGACCAGACAGAAAATGAGTAACGAAATAACAGAACTGAATCATACCTGTGAACAAATGGGTTTGATAGACATATACAGAATGTTCCACCCAACAACATCAGAATACACATTCTTCTTAGCAGTACATGGATCATTTTCTAAAATAGACCATATATTAGCTCATAGAACATATTTAAACAAGTGCAAAAGAGCTGAAATCATCCCTTGCATGTTATCGGATCACAGCGCTCTGAAATTAGAAATTAACGATAAAAGATACTGCAAAAATCCCACAAACACATGGAAACTGAATAACACACTCTTGAGTAACCAGTGGGTCACAGAAGAAATTAAAGAAGAAATCAAACAATACCTAAAAGAAAATGAAAATGCAGATACAACTTACCGGAATCTGTGGGATGCAATGAAAGCCGTCCTGAGAGGAAAATTTATTGCACTGAGTTCCCACATCAGGAAAACAGAACGAATACTAATAAATAACTTGATGCTACACCTCAAACAGCTAGAAAAAGAAGAGCAAGTCAAGCCCAAAGCCAAAAGAAGAGAGGAAATTATAAAAATCAGAGCAGAAATCAATGCAATAGAGACTAAGAAAACAATCCAAAGGATCAACAAATCAAAGAGTTGGTTCTTTGAAAGAATAAATAAAATCGATAAGCCCCTAGCCAACCTTATTAAAAAAAGGGAAGAAAAAGCTCAAATTCATGCAATAAGAAATGAAAAAGGAGAAGTCACTACAGACCCAATAGAAATACAGAAGATCATCAACACCTATTTCGAAAACCTCTACTCTCAAAAGTTTGATAACACAGAAGAAATAGACAGTTTCTTAGAAGCATATGAAGTGCCAAAGCTAGATCAAGAGGATGTAAAATTGTTGAATAACCCAATCTCGGTTACTGAAATTGAAAATGTAATTAAGTCCTTACCCACCAAGAAGAGCCCAGGCCCAGATGGATTCACTGCAGAATTCTACAAGAAATACAAAGAAGACCTAATGCCGACACTCCTCAAACTATTCAATGAAATTGAAAGGGAAGCAATCCTTCTTAAGTCATTCCTGGAAGCAAATATCACTCTAGTACCAAAACCTGAGAAAGACCCAACTAAAAAAGAGAACTATAGACCGATCTCCCTAATGAACACAGATGCAAAAATCCTCAATAAAATATTGGCAAATAGGATCCAGCAAATCATCAAGAAGATTATACACCATGACCAAGTGGGATTCATCCCAGGAATGCAAGGATGGTTCAACATACGCAAATCAATAAATGTAATCCACCATATCAATAAAGCCAAAAATAAGAATCACATGATCATTTCTATAGATGCAGAAAAAGCCTTCAATAAGGTCCAACATTTATTCATGATAAAAACTCTACAGAAAATTGGAATAGATGGTCTTTACCTCGATATAATAAAGGCCATTTATGACAAACTAACAGCCAGCATCATACTAAATGGCCAAAAATTGAAAGCCTTTACTTTAAAATCAGGCACAAGACAAGGATGTCCTTTATCACCACTCCTATTTAATATAGTACTGGAAGTACTAGCCAGAGCAATTAGGAAAGAAAGAGAAATAAAAGGGGTAAAGATAGGAAAAGAAGAAGTTAAGTTGTCATTGTTTGCAGATGACATGATACTCTACATAGAAGACCCCCTAAGCTCCATTGAAAGACTCTTAGATACAATAAATAAATTCTGTAATGTGGCTGGATACAAAATCAATACTCAGAAATCAATAGCATTCCTATACACAAACAACAAAACCACAGAGAGGGAAATAAGGGAAACTGGACTATTCACATTAGCAAGCAAAAAAATGAAACATTTAGGAATTACTCTTACGAAAGAAGTGAAAGACTTATACAGTGAAAACTATATTACACTGAAAAAGGAAATTGAAGATGATCTCAGAAAATGGAAAGACATCCCTTGCTCATGGATAGGAAGAACAAACATTGTGAAGATGGCCATTCTCCCAAAACTCTTATATAGATTCAATGCAATCCCAATAGAAATACCATCAACATACCTTATAGATCTAGAGAAATCACTCCTAAATTTCATCTGGAACCAGAAGAGACCTAGAATCGCAAAAGCAATTCTAAGCAGCAAAGACAAAGCAGGAGGCATCACAATCCCTGACTTGAAATTATACTACAAAGCAACAGCAGTAAAATCAACATGGTATTGGAATCAAAACAGAGCTGAAGATCAATGGAATAGATTAGAAGATACAACCACAACTACAAACACACTCAACCACCTTATTTTTGATAAAGGAGCCAAGCAGGTTCACTGGAAGAACGACAGTCTCTTTAATAAATGGTGCTGGAAAAACTGGCTCTCCATTTGCCGAAAACTAAAGCTAGACCCATGTCTATCACCATGTACTAAATTAAAATCTAAATGGGTCAAAGATCTGAATATTAAAACAGAAACGCTAAATCTATTGGAAGACAAATTGGGTAGAAACCTTGGAGACATAGGAGTAGGTAGAGAATTCATGAATAGGACTCAAACTGCACGGGAAATACTTCCCAGAATCAATAACTGGGACCACTTCTTATTAAAAAGTTTTTGCATGTCAAAAGAAATCTCCAGCATAGTGAAAAGAAAACCCACAAACTGGGAAAAGACTTTAGTGAACTCTCTCTCAGACAAGGGACTCTTGTCTAAAACATATAAAGAATTAAAAACACTCAGACCTCCAAACTTCAAAGATCCAATCCAAAAATGGGCATCTGAGATGAATACGCAATTCTCAGATGAAGAAATGCAAATGGCAAATAAATACATGAAAAAATGCTCATCATCATTGGTCATTAGAGAAATGCAAATTAAAACCACACTGAGATACCATCTCACTCCTGAAAGAATAGCCAGGATCAAGAAAACCAACAACAACAAATGCTGGAGAGGCTGTGGGAAAAAGGAACTCTCCTGCACTGTTGGTGGGAGTGTAGACTGGTACAGCCTTTGTGGAGGTCTGTCTGGAGGTTTCTCAAAAAGTTGGGATTGGAAATCCCATTTATTCCAGCTATTCCACTTCTAGGCATATAGAACTGAAAGCATCATACCACAGGGATATATGTGCACCTATGTTTATAGCAGCACAATTTGTAATCGCCAGATCTTGGAAACAAGCCAAGTGTCCATCAACTGAGGAATGGATAAAAAAGTTGTGGTATTTCTATACAATGGAGTATTACTCAGCTATAAAGAAGGATCACATTGAGATATTTATCAATAAATGGGCGCAGCTTGAGACCATACTCGTAAGTGAAATAAATCAATCTCGCATGTGTGAATACCGAATAGTTTCCCTAATGTAAGCAATGATTCAAATATATAAAAATATGTGATAATCATGATTCCCCATTATGTGGCCTTGAAGCCTTATAAAATTTTCACTTATTAATTAGAAAGGCTTTATTCTGGGCTTTTTGATATGGAAATATTTGAAGCTATAGTATATGAAGTTTTATCCAAATATTTTAAGGAAAAAGACAGACACTATGGTAACTACTATTCTTTAAAAAAAATTATTTAGCTATTTCTTATGTTTATTTTAATTAAGGGAAAAATTTAAAAAATTAGGATATATAGTAGTAACTCTTTTTGATCTCCTATTAACTTGTTTTGAAGTCCTGTAATACTCCCAAGATCTTGTTTTGACTGATTAGACTCTGTTCCATTCTGTGCGATAGTAGCAAGTCTGAGGGTATAGGCAACTAATTTGAAGGCAATAAGATTCACAAAGATGCCCATTCTGGTTTGACTATTGTCTCCTTTGGAAGTCCTGTAATGTTCACAATGCCTAAGTTTTATTGGTCTTGTTCTCCACTGCTTTGTCCAACTTTATAATATCTAATGAGATAGACAATTCCTTTTAAGGAAACAAGAGACAATGTTGATAACCATTGTTAATAACCTTGTACTCTGTTCTACATCATGTGCTATGTCTATCCTTGGTTTTGACTTACAGCTTTGTTTTGCCATATTTGACTTTATTCTCTCCCCCCCCAAAAAAGTAATAAGAACTAAGGAGTAATAAAATCCAAAATGTGTAAATTTTGTTGTAAAAAAGAGAGGGAGGGAAAAAGAAAAAACAGCTCTAATGGATATAACAGCAAGTGTGTTTAGGGATGTTAAATAGCTGACTATATTAATGTTTTTGGATCATTGAACACAGCTGTTTGCAGTCTCTCTGTTTGAATGTCTACTTTGTATTCTTTGATACTGTGATTTGAGCAACTATTTCCAAGATGATAATATGTAATCTATTAACAGGTGATTTTTTACTGTTATGGTTTTTTTTTGTAGTTCTGTATTATGTGTAACCTTACACTGCTTTGTTTTGTTTTGTGTTTTTCTCTTTTTCCTCTTAAATAAAAAAAAAACAAAAGTAAGAATCACATGATCATTTCTATAGATGCAGAAAAAGCCTTCCATAAGGTCCAACATTCATTCATGATAAGAACTCTACAGAAAATTGGAATAGACGGTCTTTACCTCAATATAATAAAGGCCATTTATGACAAACCAACAGCAAGCATCATAAACTGCCAAAAATTGAAAGCCTTTACTTTAAGGCATAAGACAAGGATGTCCTTTATCACCATTCCTATTTAATATAGTACTAGAAGTACTAACCAGAGCAATTAGACAAGAGAGAGAAATAAAAGGGGTAAAGATAGAAAAAGAAGAAGTTGAATTATCACTGTTTGCAGATGACATGATAGTCTACATAGAAGACCCCCTAAACTCCATTGAAAGACTCTTAGATATAATAAATGAATTCATTAATGTAGCTGGATACAAAATCAATACCCAGAAATCAATAGCTTTCCTATACACGAACAACAAAATCACGGACAGGGAAATAAGAGAAACCACACTCTTAACACTAGCAAACAAAAAAATGAAATATTTAGGAATTACTCTTATGAAAGAAGTGAAAGACCTATACAGGGAAAATTATAATACACTGAAAAAAGAAATTAAAGATGATCTCAGAAAATGGAAAGACATCCCTTGCTCATGGATAGGAAGAACAAACATTGTGAAAATGGCCATTCTCCCAAAACTGTTATACAGATTCAATGCAATCCCAATAAAAATACCATCAACATACCTTATAAATCTAGAGAAATCACTCCTAAAATTCATCTGGAACCAGAAGAGACCTAGAATAGCAAAGGCAATTCTAAGCAGCAAAGGCAAGGCAGGAGGCATCACAATCCCTGACTTGAAGTTATACTACAAAGCAACAGTAGTAAAATCAACATGGTACTGGAATCAAAACAGAGACAAAGATCAATGGAATAGATTAGAAGATACAACCACAACTACAAACACACTCAACCACCTTATCTTTGATAAAGGAGCCAAGCAGGTTCACTGGAAGAACGACAGTCTCTTTAATAAATGGTGCTGGAAAACTGGCTCTCCATTTGCTGAAAACTAAAACTAGACCCAAGCCTATAACCATGTACTAAATTAAAATCTAAATGGATCAAAGATTTGAATATTAAAACAGAAACAATAAATCTATTGGAATACAGATTAGGTAGACACCTTGAAGACATAGGGATAGGTAGAGAATTCATGAACAGGACTCAAACTGCACAGGAAATACTTCCCAGAATCAATAACTGGGACCACCTCTTATTAAAAAGTTTCTGCATGTCAAAAGAAATCTCCAGCATAGTGAAAAGAAAACCCACAAACTGGGAAAAGATCTTAGTGAACTCCCCCTCAGACAAGGGACTTTTGTCTAAAACATATAAAGAATTAAAAAAACTCAGACCCCCAAAATTCAAAGATCCAATCCAAAAATGGGCATCTGAGATGAATACGCACTTCTCAGATGAAGAAATACAAATGGCAAATAAATACATGAAAAAATGTTCATCATCATTGGTCATTAGGAAATGCAAATTAAAACCACACTGAGATTCCATCTCACTCCTGAAAGAATGGCCAGGATCAAGAAAACCAACAACAATAAATGCTGGAGAGGCTGTGGGAAAAAGGAACTCTCCTGCACTGTTGGTAAGAGTGCAGACTGGTACAACCTTTGTGGAGGTCAGTCTGGAGATTTCTCAAAAAACTGGGATTGGAAATCCCATTTATTCCAGCTATTCCACTTCTAGGCATATTCCCAGAAGAACTGAAAGCATCATACCACAGTGATATATGTGCACCTATGTTTATAGCAGCACAATTTGTAATCGCCAGATCTTGGAAACAAGCCAAGTGTCCATCAACTGAGGAATGGATAAAAAAGTTGTGGTATTTCTATACAATGGAGTATTACTCAGCTATAAAGAAGGATCACATTGAGATATTTATCAATAAATGGGCGCAGCTTGAGACCATACTCGTAAGTGAAATAAATCAATCTCGCATGTGTGAATACCGAATAGTTTCCCTAATGTAAGTAATGATTCAAATATATAAAAGTATGTGGTAATCATGATTTCCAATTAAGTGGCCTTGAAGCCTTATAAAGTTTTCACTTATTAATTGGAATAGCTTTATTCTGGGCTGCTTGATATAGAAATATTTGAAGCTATAGTATATGAAGTTATATTCAAATATTTCAAGGAAAAAGACACTATGATAACTACTATTAAGTCGGGTTATTTGGTGGTGAAGCACTAGGTTGCTGAAACTGTCATGCTTTGACCTGTACTGTTATGTTGTTATGTCCTCTTTTATCTCAATCTCTCCCTTATTCATTAAAAAAATTATTTCGTTATTTTTTATGATTTTTTTAATTAAGGGGAAAATTTTTTTAAAAAATTAACAGGATATATAATAGTAACTTTTTTTGATTTCCTATTAACTTGATTTAAAGTCCTGTAATACTCCCACTATCTTGTTTTGACTGAATAGACCGTTCCGTTCTGTATGATAGTATCAAGTTTGAGGGTATAGGCAACTACTTTGAAGGCAATAAGATTCACTGTGATGCCCATTCTGGTTTGACTATTATCACCTTTTGAAGTCCTGTAATGTTTACAATGTTTAGGTTTTATTGGTCTTATTCTCTACTGTTTAGTTCAACTTTATAATACCTAATGAGATAGACAATTCTTTTTAAGGAAGCAAGAGGCATTATGGTAACCATGGTTGATAACCTTGTACTCTTTTTACATCATGTGCTATGTCTATTCTTGGTTTTGACTGACAGCTTTGTTTTACCATATTTGGCTTTATTCTCTTCCAAAAAAGAAAAAAAAAGGAATAAGAACTAAGGAGTAATAAATCCCAAAATGTGTAAATTTTGTTGTAAAAAACAGAGGGAAAAAAAGTGCTCTAAAGGATACAACTGCAAGTGTGTTTAGCGGTGTTAAATACATGACCACATTAATGTTTTTGGTTGGATCACTGAAAACAACTGTTTGCAGTCTCACTGTTTGAATGTCCACTTTGTATCCTTTGATACTGTGACTTGAGCAACTATAAGATGATAATGTGTAATCTACTAACTGGTGATTTCTGGTTTTTTGTTTTGTTTTGTTTTAGTCTGTATTACTTGTACCCTTACACCACTTTGTTTTGTTTTGTTTTTTCTCTTTTTCCTTTTAAATAAAATTTAAAAAAAACTGATGGAGAAATAAGATACTTCCATGACAAAAAACAGCTGAGGATATTCATAACCACCAAGCCAGCACTCTAAAATGTTCTAAAGGACATTCTAGAAAGAGATAATAAGGACTACAGCTCTGTGCAAACAATAAGAGGGAAGAGGGACAAAGCCAACAATTAGAAAGAAGGGAAAAAAGCCAACAACAGGAAGATTCATGACAAGGATAAGTCAATATATATAAATTAGAATCATCAGTGTTAATGTTCTCAATTCATCAATCAAAAGTCACAGACTGGATGAATGGATCAAGAAGCAAGATCTAACAATATGTTGTACAGAAAAAAAATTTAATTCAAAAGAAATTCATGAACAGAAAGTAAAAGGATGGAAAATAATACCCTATGAGACAAAGCCAGAAAAAAGCAACGATTAGCTTTTTCTTTGCAGACAAAGTTGATTTCAAGTCAAGGTTGATTAATAGAGACAAAGAAGATCACTACTACATCCTTGTAAAGGGAACAATCCAAGAGGAGCAGATAACAATCATAGATACATATGCAACAAATACCAGGGCACCCAACTACATAAACCAAATACTAACGGACATGAAAAATCAAATAAGCCCTAATACAATTGTATTGAGAGATCTGGACTTAGTAGATGTTTATAGAGTGTTCCACCCCACAACATCAGAATACACATTCTTTGTAGCTGCATAGGAGACTGTCTCAAAAACAGACCATATACTGGATCATAAACATGCTTAAGCAAATGAAAAGAGACTGAAATTACCCGATGAATACTATCAGACCACAGTGCACTGAAATTTCAAATCCATGGCAAAAAGAAACCACAAGAACTTCATAAATATGGAAATTAAATAGCACCCTCCTGAACAACAAATGGGTCGCAGGTGAAATTAAAGAAGAAATTAGACAGTTTTTGCAGCTGAATGATAATGACAATACAACATATCAAGTTGAAACTTATGGGACACAATGAAAGCAGTCCTAAGAGGGAAATTTATAGCACTTAAATACCTGTATAAGGAATACAAAACAAAAGCATATAAACAACTTAATGGTGAACCTCAAATTTCTAGAAAGATAAGAGCAGGCTAAGCCAAAAGCTCATATAAGGGAGGAAATTATAAAGATCATAGCAGAAATTAATGCACTGGAGACTAAAAAAAATTAAAAAACAACAAAAACAAAAAATCAATGACTCAAAGAGTTGTTCTTTCAAGATTAAAGAAAATCAACAAACCCTTATACTACCTTATAAAAATAAAAGACTCAAATCCACACCAATTAGAGTGTGGACTGAGGTTTGGTGAGAACAAGGAAGAGAGCGAAGGCCCTGCCTGTGCACCAGGTGGCAAGCAGGCTGGGAAGAGAACACCACCCCCAACCCCTCCAGCAATCAGCTGGTTCTGAGGAACTGTATTGTTTGATTGACTTTGCAAGCCTAAAGCTGGGCAACTATTTAGAGGGCAACAATATGTAATATAGTAACTACTGCACATTTTCTACTGTCTTATCACTGCTTTAATTTGTTTATTCCCTTTAAAATTACAAAGGAAACAAACAAACAAACAAACAAACAAAAAAACTGAAGACGTTAGTGGGATCCAAAATGTACAATAGATATTGTGAAGAGGGGAAGAAATGTCTAAAAAGGGAAAGTGGTAGCCATTGTTAATTTTCTATTACCTTGTTTTGAAGTCCTATATCATTTTCATGGTTTTGTTTGGTTTGGTTTTATTCTGTTTTGTTTGGTTTGATTTTATTATAACTATTTTGAAGACAACATGAGGTATTATGGTAGCCACTGTTGATTTTCTATTACCACTGTTTTGTTTGGATTGGCTTTATTATGTTTCATCTTGTTTGGCTTTATTCTCTTTAAAACAAAATTTAAAAAGAAAAAAAATCCACATCAATTAGGAATGAAAAGAGTAAAATCACAAAAGACTCTGCAGAAATCCAGAAGATCATCTATATCTACTTTGAAAACTTGTACTTTAACAAGATGAAAAACACAAAAGAAATAGATTCCTAGATATGTATGAATTACCAAAGCTGAATCAAGAAGATATAAACATCCTAAATAAACCGATATCAATCAATTAAACCAAAGATTGAAAACCTATCAACAACAAAAAAAGACCAGGTCCTGGCGAATTATACAAGAAATTTACAGAGTACCTAACATCACTACTTCTCAAACACTTTAATGAAATTGAAAGGAAAGCAATACTCCCAAATTCATTACTGGAAGCGAGCATTACCTTGACACCAAAACCAGAAAAGGATCCAACTAAGAGACTTACTAGTCAATCTCACTAATGAACAAGATGCAAAAGTCTTCAATAAGATAGAGGCAAACAGAATACAGTGAATCATCAAGAAGACTATACACTATGATCAAGTGGGATTCATCCTAGGGATGCAGGAGTGGTTTAACACACATAAATCAATAAATGTAATATACTGTATTAACAGAGCCAAGGTAAAAAAAAATCATATGATCACCTCAATAGACGCAGAAAAAGTTTTTGAATAAGTTCAGCACCTATTCCTAATTTTAAAAATTACACAAAATTGGAATAGATGGTCTTTATCTCAATCTGATAAAAGCTATCTATGACAAACCAACAGCCACTTTCATACTAATTGGACAAAAACTGAAAGCTTTCACTCTAAAATCAGGAACCAGACAAGGATGTCTACTGTTTCTACTCTTATTCATTATAGTCCTGGAAACTTTGGCCAGAGCAATTAGACAAGAGAAAGAAATAAAAGGAATAAAATGGCCATACTTCCAAAACTGTTACAGATTCAATGCAACTGCAATCAAAATTCTAATAACTTATCTCACAGAATTAGAAAAAAACAACTCAAAAATTCATCTGGAACCAGAAGAAACCTAGAACAGTAAAGGTAATCCCGAGCAACAAAAGCAAGGCACAGGGGCATCACAATCCCTGACTTCAAATTATACTACACAGGTTCTGTGATTTAAAAAAAAAAAAAAAAAGTATGGCACTATGCAAAAAAACAGCCCCAAAGATCAATGGAACAGATCAGAAGATGCAGAAACAACTCCAGACACACTAAGCTACTTTATCTTTGACAAAGGTGCCAAACACATACACTGGAAAAAAGACAGCCCCTTTAATAAATGGTACTGGAAAAACTGGCTCTACACAGGCCAAAATTAAAACTGGATCGATACCTTTCATTATGCTCTAAACTAAATTTGGAATAGATCAAAGATCTAAATATTAAAACTGAAACAATAAATTTGCTGGAGCTTAGAGTAGGTAAAACTCTTGAAAACAGTGGTGTAAAGACTTTATAAACAAAATCTCAATTGCACAGGAACTACCACAAAGAATCAACAACTGGGATCTCATTAAAAAGCTTTTGCACAGCAAGAGAAAGCACCAACATAGTGAAAAGACAACCCACAGAATGGGGGAAAATTTTAGCCAATTGTGCCTCAGACAAAGGACTTCTATCTAGAACTTAGAAAGAATTAAAAAAAATTCAGTCCCTGCCAAACTCAAAGACTCAATCCAAAAATGGGCAGCTGAGATGAATATACACTTTTCAGATAAAGAAATACAAACAGCAAATAATGTGAAAAAATGTTCAACATCACTGGTCATTTGAGAGATGCAAATTAAAACAACACTGAGACTTCACCTCATCCCTGAAAGAATAGCTATTATCAAGAAATCAATCAATAACAAATGCTGTAGGTGCTATGGGGGAAAAGGGACCCTTTCTCACTGTTGGTGGGAGTGCAGACTGGTGCAGCCACTATGGAAATCAGTGTAGAGATTCCTCAAAAAACTAGGATTGGAGGTCTCATTTGACCTAGCTATTCTCCTTCTGGGAATCTTCCCAGAAGAATTAAAAACATCATACCACAGTGATACATGTGCACCCAGGTACAATTTTTAATAACTAGATCTTGGAAAGAACCTGACGGCACACTGACTGTGTAATGGATAAAAAAGATATGGTATTTTTATACAATGGCGTACTACTCAGTCATAAAGCAGGACAAACGAGACTTTTATGGGAAAACGGGTGCAACTTGAGACCATTTTCACAAGTCAAATAAATGAGACACATATGTGAAAACATCGTACTGTCTCACTAGTGTAAGAAATGAAAGAATATATATATATATATATATATATATATATATATATATATATATAAAGATAGTTAAGATAGTTATACTACTGATTTCTCTGAGCTCATTGAAGGGAAAGGTTTATGCTAGTATTGATTAAATGACTAAAAACATATGTCTTGTACTCTAACTGATTTGAAGATAACAATATGCAATACATATACTATTGTTACCTCCTAATTATTGTTTTGAATTTTTTTCTTGAAAATAAAATAAAATTTTAAAATTAGGTAAAAAAAAAAAAAAGAAAACCACAGGCTCTAAAAACATACACTGAAGAAAGAAAATCTGTTCTTGTGTGGGAAAAACTAGTCAAATGGCCATATTATTGAAAAATGATACATACATTCATCACAATACCCATCAAAATCCCATCACAGTACTAGGAAAAATAATTCTAAACTTTGCTGTATATGGAAACAGAAGATATCAGAACAGCCAAAGCAATCCTAGGTAAGAAAAGCAAGGCAGAAGGAATTATAATCTCAGACTCCAAGTTATATTACAAAGTCAGAGTAACAAGTACAGTATGGTACTGGCACAGTAACAGACATATTGACCAATGGAATAGACTAAAGGATGCTGAAACAACTCCAAATACCTGCAGCCAGTTGACTTTCGACAACAGGGTCAGTAACATAGGCTATAGAAAGATATCTTCTTTAACAAATTGGAGCTGTGAAAACTGGTTATCTATATGTGAAAGAATGAATCTTTATGCATATCTCACTCTGACTCATCTCAAAGTGGATTGAAGATCTATATAAAAAATAGAAACATTCGAAGAAAAAAGCTGGTGAAATTTTTAAAGACAGATATGGACAAAGACTTCCTAAACAGAACCCCAATAACACACACACACACACACACACACACACACACACACACACAAAATCAAAATGTGTGATTTATATAAAATTAAAATAACTTCTACACAGCAAAGGAAACACAAAGTGAAGAGACCACCTACAGAATAGGAAAAATATTTTAGTAGCTATTCCTCAGAGGACTAATATATAGAATATGTAAAGAACCCAAAAAATTAGACTGCTAAAACTAAGAGACTGAATTTAAACAAACGGCCATTGAAGCAAATAGACATTTCACAGAAGAAGAAATACAAATGGCCACTAAAACATGGAAAAACATTCCGCATCATCAGCCATTAGAGAAATGCAAATCAAAACAACACTGAGATTCTTCCTTACTATACTAAGAATGCTCACTATCAAGGACTCATTTTATAAGAAACTCTGGTGAGGCTAAGGTGGAAAATGAAGCATAACACATTGCTGGTGGGAATATAAACTAGTACAACCACTTTGGTAATCACATGGCAATGTCTCAAAAAAACTAAAAATAGAAATCCCCCTTGACCCAATTATTCTTCTCCTTGGAATCTTCCCAGAACAGTAAAGTCATACTACTATAGTGATACATGTATAGTCACATTTACATCATCATGAATCACAATAGCCAACTCTTGCAAGTGGCCTACATGTGTATCAACAGATAAAAGAATGACTATGACACTTTCTCACAAACAGTGGAGTACTTCTCAGCCAAAAAGGAGAATAAATTTGAGTCCTTTGTAGGACAATGAATGGATCTTGGGAATATAATGCTAAGGGAAATAAGTAAGTTACCAAAGGTTAAATTTCATGTGGCCTCTTTAACACGAGAGATACAACATAAACTTTTTAAAGAGTAAAATAAAGAGCCATGACAAGAAACAGTGAGGTTTCCAGGGATACAGCTCAGTGGCACAGCGCTTACCTGGAAAGTGTAAGGTCCTGAGTTCCATAACTGGTAGAAGGACAGGGACAGGGACAGGGACAGGGACAGGGACAGGGACCGGGACGGGACAGGACGGGGCGGGAAAGGCAAGGCAAGGCCAGGCCAGGGGAAGGGAAGTAGAGGGAGTAAAACTGATCGAGATATGAGATATATTTATCAAACTGCCAAGCTAAATGTAAACACCATGTAAGGCAAATATGTACCAAAAAAAAAAAAAAAAAGTACCTGTAGAGCTCCCACTGACTGCCGCTCACTTTTTACCTATCAATACAAAACAAATCCACGCCTTGCCTATCCTGAGGAGAGTGGGTTCTCACCTTAACTTTTGGAACTAGGATGTTTAATCTAGGCTATCCACAGAGCCAGAATGCTGCCAATGACCGTGTGTGAGTGTCCACATAGACCTGACATGAAGTTAGACATCTGCATTAAAAAGAGGCCTGAGCAGACCTGGATTCAAATTATAGCTTCACTTCTTACTAGCCTATTGATTATGGGCAAGTTAATGCATCTCTTTAAGTCTCAATTCTCAACTTGGAAAATGAGGGTAGGACTGACAGCTATGTCTTGAGAGTGGGGAGTGGGAGGGACTCAGTGATTATGTACAGAATTGTGTATATATTCTGTTTATGTATTAACACTTCTAACTGCAAACTGTTTAATGTTTTAAAGCCTGCCTCTCTCTTCCCTCTTCTCTCCCTCTCTGTCTTATACACACACACACACAGAGACACACACACATATGCACATGCACACGCATGCACGCATGCACATACACACATGGGGTGAGGAAATAAGAGAGAGACAAGAGATACAAGAGAGAGAATAAAGATTTAAAAGCTTATTTTAAGTGACGGGGAGTTCCAGATTGGTTTAAGGCCTTCCAATCACAGGCTCTTTTAGACAAAGCACATGGATCACAGGCCAAACTGCACAGTGAGAGGGTATGGCTGCTGGCTAATGCAGAGGAAAAGCCTGGCTTTGTACCTTTCCTTTCTGGTTGTGGATGCTACCCCACCTAGAGACTCATCTTGTTCATCTATAAAATGGGGATAAGGTCAGTCTCACTGGGTGAGGTGATCATTCTTGCCTTTGCCTAGCAGGCAGTAAGCAATGATAGTTGTTAATATGGCAACCCCTTTCACCTTCATCATCCACTGCCTTTGTGTACATGAACTTACCTATTACAGAATTAGGGGTAATTATAGGATGTGTAATCATGAAATTAAAGCAGGTAATTATCATGCCTAATTAATTGTCAAATGCTAGGCAGGTGAAGAAACACAAATATAAAGCACAGTCTGTTGATTGGGCAGCTAAGCATCTCCTTTGCCAGCAGAAAACTCAATGAAAACAGCAGAGTTCAGTAACATGGGCTTCTTAGGCAGGCTTTCAAACACGGAAACAAAATCCAGAAGTGGTACTTGTACTTCCAACTCACATCAAGCTGGATGCCCCTCTGGGATGGGTACAGGCAGGAAGCAGGGACATTTAGACAGCCCTGTCATACAACCTATGGGGGTCTTGGGCCAGAGTGCTGTTTAGCAGGAGAAGCTCATAAGAGATACTGGATGAATTCTGTAAACCTCTACGAGGATCAGACCTCACAGAAACTACTACAATGTAAATCCCAGAAGTACTCACAAATACTTATTTCTACACCGCTAGTTTGGACCAAAATGTCAGGCTTACCTGGCTTACTGAACATACATCAGACATCTCTGTTCCATTTCATGTAACTTTTGCATGATCCTATCCCTTGGAACAGAATGCTTCATTTGCATGTTGTAATAGTTAATAGTCAAAGCCAGTGTTACCTACCACTTTCTTGTACTCACGGATGATAAGGTATAACTTAAAAAGATTTTTTATAGGCCAGACATTTTATATAAAAATGTTCCCCAAAGCCTTGCAGTTTTATATGCCCTAAACAGCATCATGGAATAACTAAGCAATATGCCCACCATGACCTGGTGAGCAAGCAGAGACCCACATGGGGCCTTTGGCTGATGCTATTCCCAAAGCCAAGCTGTATCTTCTCCATCTCAGAGAAAAACAAGCCCTGCGAAGCTCCAGGATGCCAACACCCGTTATGAGGACCATTAAATGCAAAGACAGTCTGATAACATTGGATAACAAAGAATCTTTTTTAATGGCTTTAGGCTCCTAATTCATTCTGCTTCCTTAATAGCCAGAGAGTGAAATGACTTGTGTTATGGTTCGCAGCCTATGTTAATGTATCCTAGCAAAACTTTCCTTTTAATGAAATGGCTTCATGTGTTATTAACTATAAGTGTCCTCAGTGCTAGAACAAAATGCCTGAATTACTGTATGACCATGCCGATAGAGTGACATTACTGCAGCCAATGCCCACAGTAAGATGAACAACTTAGGCAAAGAAAAATGACTTTCAGTTCACTGGGTTTTGTAAATGAGGTAGACAAAGTAAAAGAGGAAATGCGTCTTTTACTAAGAATTACCAGTACAACTTCCACAGGATACAGAATAAAGGTTTAGAAGTGACAGAGATCTTGTATAGTCACTGCTCTACCTGGAATAGCAATGCCACAATCATCTGCAAGGCTGACATGTAGATCTTCTTCTGCAGCGAGAACTGTAGTACACAGACAGCTCTGTTCAGCATACCTTGCCTAAGCTCTACTGTACCTGTACGTTCAACACCTACCTGGATGCTTCTCAAAATGGCATAGCCAGTGGTACTCAAAGACCAAAGACCTACCTCCCAGAGCTTATTAGTTAGCCTGGAATGACTCCTACCTGATGCAAGTAATCATAACTGGGAATACTTAATTTCAAATGGTGACTAAGAGATGTGGAAAATAAAAAAGGTCTTTCTGCTGTATTAGGCCTGTGAATAAGGGAGGGTTAGCTAATCAGGAATATGTGATGTGGGAAAAGAAAACTGAAGAAAAAATAAAGAAAACGTGGTAGATGAATATATATATATATATGAATAATATATATATATATATATATATATATATATATGAATTTTACTCATCGCTCAGTCATAAGGAGATTGTGCTATCTGTAGCAACACATACGCACCTGGAGGATGCCGTGTCAAGTAAAACAAGCCAGACACAAAGGCAAACTGGGTAGAATCTAAAAAAGTTCAACCCTCAGAAGCAGAGCATAGAAAAGGGAATGCCAGAGGCTGTGGTGGGGATATAGTGAGGTAAGACAAGGGCTACTGGTCTAGGAGTACAACTTTTAGTTGTAAGGTAAGCTTTGGAGAGCTAATGTACATGCTACAGTTAATCCTTATATCCTTGAAATTCATAAGACAGAAGATTCTAAATGTCCTCACTCTCGAACACACAAAATGCTATTTATGGGTGGTGGTGGGTATGTTCACTTGATTGTGGTAGTGATTCTATAATTCATAGACCTATGAAATCTTTGTTCTACATATTTGAATATACACAATTTTGTCGGTTAAATGTTTTTAAATTAAAAATTAGTGCTAGGTGTGGTGGTGCACTTTTTTTTTTTTTTTTTTGTCTTTTTCCTTTTTTTTTTTATCGGTACTGGGGATTGAACTCACGACTGCCTGCTTGCAAGGCAGGTGCTTATGCCGCTGAGCTAAATCCCCAGCCCCCCGGTGGTGCACTTTTGTAATCCCAGAACTTGGTAGGCCAAGGCAGGAAGATTGTTGTGAGTTCAAGACCAGCCTGGGTTACAAAGTAAGCTCAAGGCAGCCTGAACTGTATAGCAGGATCCTGTCTCAAAAACACCAAAGAAAACAAAAACAAATTTTTAAAAACCCACCTAAATTAAAAATTAAAACCCTAACAGATGATGGAGGAAAAAGGCTAGTCTGGTCCTAGCCATACTGAGGGAACACGAGGAAAAAGTCCAGCTGCCATACTTGAGCTTGAAGAGCAAAGTGGAGAAAGCACCTCAATTCCCATCCTCTTCCCAAGTCAGAGTGACAACGATCATCAGTAGGTGGCTGTGCCTAGAAACCTGGTGTCCTGACAAGGATCATCTTCAGCTTGGGCATAGCAGAAGGGGCCACAGAGAGAATCACAAGGGGCAGATCCCTGACCACACATGAGACAGCTCCTGGGAGACTTAAAATAGCTGGAGCTCTTTTGATGGGAACTAATTACTGGCAATCAAGCTGCTGGAGGCTCCAATGATCATGTTTGGGAAACCGAAAAGGAAATATGACTTCATCCTGCAGTCACATGTTGCAGCCTCAGTATTTGAGTCATGCATGCTACACTCCCTTGCCATGTTCATTGTGGGAGACATTCACTTGCTAGACACTGACTGATCTGTAGCACCGATTTTAAGCATAGTTTGAGATTTCACTGAGAAGACAGAAAAGGACTCTGGATCTCTCTTCAGAGATGAAAATACCAGCCGAGTCTCCTAGGGGTAGGGGAGCATAGTGAAAAGCAGAAGCCAGACCTCTATTTATCCTGAAAAAATGTAATCTAGGGACTACTTATAATACACTGATAAGTATGACTCCCATCACATGTGTGTAATTATATTCCACAAAAAATAACCAGGAAACAAATCAAACCACCAACAGTGTTGTTTCTGAGTGTTGATAGATTTTTATGCTCTTCTGTATGGTTTTTCAAATTTTTGAAATCCCTTTTCTCTATTCAACATTGACTCTGGAAACAGAAAAACTGAATGACAGTTGTAAAGTAAGTGGACCTCCTGGCCAGCACCACGATGACAATGCATATCTGAACCTCTTCCTTCTCTTCAAATGTAACTGCATGGATGTTAAAACACAGAGATGTCTGAGCAGGTCTGACCATAACCCAAAATGAAAAGAGCATCTCTGTCATTTAGAAACGAAGAGGCAATACTGCAGCATAAGTGGGGGATGCAGAGTTGACCGCAGACCTGGCCTGAGGGAGAGAAGAGATTGTCAGGGACTAGATGGCCCCCACCTGGCAGGAGACCATACTGTGCACCCTGGGTGAGGCTTCAGCCATGACCTTGAGTGTTTATAACATTGACCTCTGCACTTGCCTAAATTTTTCAACTGTAAGAAACTAAAGAAAACCCTCTTGGACAAGCTGATGTTTCAAACTGTTTTCAGTTCCAAAGAGAACTGCTATGATGGAAGGTACTTTCACCCTGCATCTCTGGAGACAAAGAAGCCTTGAAATAGTAGGAAACAAGTTTCAATGACAGCATGTGTTTCTCTTTGCCTTGGAGAAAGAGAGCAAAGGGCCATGGTGAGAACACAATCCTCTACCCTCAATCACAGTAACAGAAGAAGCCAACCCACCTCTGACCATGTCCTGGTAGGCTAGCAGAGCTGCATGTTCATATGGATCTGACTCAGTTCATCCAGTATTTACTGAGCAACTACTACATGCTCAGACTAGGACTTGTACTGGCCAAGAGGATATGGATGCAGCTGGACTGACAGTACAGTACAAACTTGAGGCTAAGGCTGCCTAGAGTCAGATCTTGATTTCATATTCTTAATAGAGTTGATACTCTTAACTGCACAAGTACTTTATTACACCTCTCCACGTTTCTCTGTGTCTTGACATAAAATAAGGGCATCTGTTTTCTAGGATCGTGTTTAAAATCAACAGCTTTGCTTGGCATCTAGATGCTTAAAGATTAGCTATTAGTAAAAGCTCTGTGCTACTCTAAAGTAGTTCACATGCTGGTGAGGCAGGCAGGCAGGCAGGCAGGCAGGCAGGCAGAAGCTCAGCCCAGCAGTATGAGAGTTACAACAGACAGCAGCTTGGGAGGCCTATACATGAGCAGAGGCAACAGGCATGCAGGGGAGAGCCTGCCAGAGAAGGTTTCCTGGAGGAGACCACGTTTGCCAAGCCCTGAGGCAGGAGGAGGAAGTGGATGGGGTGCAGGCGGGTGACCAGAAGGCAGGCCGGGCCAAAGCTGTAGGAGGGTTTGTTTGCTGAATCACATGGATAACTTCCCAGAATAAACATTCTAGAGGACGGGATTAGAAGGATAAAACTTCTATACGAAGTGATAGAACACTAAACTCTGAAGACAACAGAGAAACTACCTCAAAAAGATGGTTTTAGGGCTTTTGCTTCTGGAGGCAGGGCTCCTGCTGTAGAGCACGGCTGTGCTGCTGCACTTGGCCTCTGAGACTTGGGCTGGGTGATGAAGTACTGGGCTACCATGCAGCTCTCTTATGGGCCAGTAGGCAAGAAAGGTGATAATTCAGCCAAAGTGGCCATTAGCATGTCATCTGCTAATGTGATTAAAGATGACCCTCTACCTCCTACCATTGCTAACTGCCCTTTAAGGAACCATAGCTTCTCTTGATGCACAGAATTCAAGCCAGGCCAGGCTCTGCTCCATATGACCACGCATCTGTCTGAGGGCTGAAATCACACTCAGGTGTTTTGTTCCCAGAGTAAAACTATGTACCAGCCTAGCAGTGTTGGTAGCCCTGGTACTTTTCTTCTCACTTGGGGACTCTGAATACCAGAAGGAAAATTTTAACTTCTATGGCTTTGAGGGAAATGCAGGCTTACTCAAAGAATTTAAGAGCATCTCAGAGCTGGAAGAGCAGGAGGTGCTTCCAAGTCTCCATAGGTGCTAGACCTGGAACCAGAAAGTCTCTCGGAAGGACGACAGCTGGCTGCAAATCCTCACACTGCTCTCCCCATGTGTGCACTGTTCTTCACTTCCTCCATCTCTTAAGCTCATGGTACAAATGTGATGTCCTTCCAGGACCTCACAGACATTCAGAATGACCCAGTCTCTTGTTGGTCAATTTTGTACATCCAGAAAAAATGTCACCTATGAATGTGGCTTTATGCCATGCTCTGAGCTTTGATGTGACATGAGATCAAGGTCCAGTCACAGGAGGATGTTTTAAAAAGGCTAGGCCAGTCCGGAGGCTGTGTGTCTGGGGAAAGGCTGAGAGTTTTTTGTTTTATTTGGACAATATGAGCTGTAAATGCAGAGTTGTGACTACTACTATGCAGTGAGGTGTGAGTTCAAATCTCCCAGGTTACCTTGGAGAGGCTGTGTGTTTGTATCTCTAGAGTGGAACTGGTCCCAAACGGTTGCTCCAAGGAGTCAAGGAGTATGGAGGCAAGCCCCTGCAAGGGCCAGCCCACAGCGGCTGCAGCAGGGGGCTCCATGGCTAAGAGCCTCAGATTCTGATTCGAGACCCAGATGGTTTGGGTTTCTACCGAAATGACTGATTAGAAACTTGGAGATGATATATAAGAGTGTGTAACTGAAGGACGTGTGTGTGTATATATGTATGTCTCTGGTGTAGGGGAGTGTATATGTAAGTTAACTGGTGTGTATATGTGTGTGAATGGTGAGTGGCAAGTGCATCTACCTGATGGAATGTGTGTTGTCCTTGTTCTGGGAGAGGACATGGGATTTATGGGCTTTTTCCAGCTGTTCACCACCCCCCCCAAATGCTGGCCTGGAAAAACATACACGAGTAGACAAGGGTGGCTTGGAATCTCCCCTGCATATAAACCCTGGAAGCTGAGGGTCCTGTCATCTTTTTATCTGCCAGAAACTTCTAGAGAAAGCACCTTGAGTCTCTATTCCAAAGGAACACAGGGTTATAGGTAATAACTGATTGTGACATCAAAGCTCCTTTGCTCTTATACCATTCCCTTTGGTGGGCATCCAGTTTTTATGTGAGACAAGACGATGTTCTCTTTTCTTCTCCTTATCAAGTAACCATACATTTGTGAAGAGTCATCTCACATTGGTGTCTATCCCTCACTGAACAAGATTTTCAATGCCTCACAGAATCACTAATGACAGTATGATAGGTATGTCCCACTGTATGTCATCACAACCACACTGTAAGGCACATGCTAATCATGTCCCACTGTACACATGACAAATCCAAGGCTCAAAGAGGTTAAGTAGCTTTATCAAGGCCTCTGAGCTGGCAAGTACTAGAACCAGAGCATAATCCAAGCAGCCACCCCTAAAACTTTCCCTTTAACCTACAGCTTTGGAGTGGGATCTTCCCACTCCAAGCTATTTAGGGTTACCAAGTTATGCTATGTAAAGATGTGTTATGTCTGACGGATAGCCCACATGCTTCCCTGCCTAGGGCCTGTACTCTCCTCTGCTGCTTGGGGACAGCGTGGTAGTGGTATAAAGGAAGGAGCACAGATTTGGGGCTGGGAACATCACTAGTCCCAGTCATGTCTCCACTCCCTACTGGTTCTTGGTCTTTGGGCAAACACGTTTACCTCTTACCTATCATACAAAAGACACCTAAAGTGACCCACAGAAAGCATCTGCCCTAGTGCTTTGTAAGTCTATGTGGTGAGAAAATTTTTTTCTCAGCCCATTTTGAATGTCAGGAATTTACACACACACAAAAAAAAATACAGTGTACCATGTGAACATGACTGTGAGAGAGAGAGAAGTGTACTGAGCCATCAACTGCTACAATGTTGTGGTGAGTATGCAGAAGTCTGGTTGCGTGGGGAGATAAAAGAGGATGCTTTATGATGACTAATATGTCTCTTTAAGCGTGCATCAGAGAGAGGTGCATGGAGTGCACACATCATGTCTGAGTGCTCTATTGTTCTGTTTGTTTTTCATTACTCTGAAATGATTCCTGTAAAAATTCTTAAATTGGATGCTTTTCAAAGAAGAAGATTAAAAAACATAAGCACAGTCTCATAGCTGTATGAAAAAGAGTGGCATCTGTGTTTCTTCAGGCTGCTTTGGGCAGAAAGCATGAACAACTTCACTCTGGGTTCTGTACTGCACAGGAGGTAGCTTTGGCCCATCACAGAGGATGTCAGCAAGGCTCTGTCCCTGAGCCTCAATGGACCTGAGGTGGCACTTCGTAGTTTATCTGCTTCCAACTGAACACCATCCTCTTGCATTATTTAACTAAAGCCTCATAAATGCCTTTTGGTGGACATCAGACTCTATAATGCCAAAACAAGGATGCTGAGGCATTCTGGAGAAACACAGACCCCTTAAGTGATTGCAAAGAAGAAGAAAAATCTTGTCCCGCACCCCAAAATCCTGGGAAGTACTACTTCAAACACTGGAAAGCTTTGCAACTTTATTTGCTATTTGATTACAACACAGTTCTAATTCAACAATCATACACTTACCTAATTTTTGTTGTTGCTGTTACCACTCTACCACTGCTCTGGTTTCTGGGCTGAAAAGGAGAGTTTGTATTCCTGGTGTGGGCTGCAGTGTTACCCCAAACCCAGTTACCAGAGTCACTGTAAAGGGTACAAGAAGGGGCTTTGGATTGTTCTATAAGTAGGCCAAAGGCCAGATAAGCCCACAGAAGAGAATGGTCCAGGCAATGAGCAGGATGCATGCTTTAGAGAAGTGCTTTGCTAGTCTGTATCTGCTTTTCTGGGAATTATCCTGCTTCTTGTATGCTCACTGTACAAGAGAAGGAGGCAGGTTCTCACCATTGCCAGAATGAACATGCACACAAGAGAATTCCCTAGATAGTGGCTCAGACCAATTCTCTTTTGGTCTCAGTTCTTTTTATTACAATCACCAAACCTCATCTTAAAGTGGCTTAATCACAATAACTTATTGTCTTATGTGACTATGCAGTTCAGTTGTGGTTTGACCTAGGAGTTCAAACATTTTACCTTACTCAGCCCCACCTCCACCCCACTGTACTTTCCTCTTATCTTCTGCTATACACCTGGGGTCCTTTTGGTTCCAGAAGAGTCCACATAAGAAGCTGCAGCTGCCTGAAAGCACTGATAGCCCGATTTCCAGGATCCCCTCATTTCCAGCTCCTAGCCAACAAGTTACAGAAGGTGAAGATAAGGGGGTAGCCAATGCCTTTGGCTGCCAGGATACGCAGCAGACAGTACAGCTTGGCAGGGACCCACCAGCCACAAACTGTTTATCAGTTTAGATTCCTCCAAGGCCTTCTGATGATAACACGGATTTATTTCTGAGCCCAGAGGCCGTCAGCCGACAAACCAGCTTTTTCCCAAGAAGGACCTGGAAAACTACAAATCTGGAGCCTGATGACCCAAACCAATGGACATGGGCCACAAAAAGTGGCCTGCACTGTTGCTGAAGGTAAGGCCAACTGCCTGTGTGATCCTGGGAGGCAACACCATCCAGCGACATTACTAGAGTCTAGTTCTTTTCTAACTATATTCCACACCCTTCCCTGTCCACACTTCCAAAGCCCAGAACACTATCTTAATAAAGCCCTAGACCAACTTACTATATGACGTATCCTTTTCTAAAATCCAACAAGAAAAGGGAAACTATATGTCTTGAATTGTGTAGACTTTGAGAGTTTTGAATGATAGATTATAGACCTATCTATAATTAAAAGTCTCTGGAACTTTAAATGGACTGGAACTTTAACCCAGAGGGCAAATAACAAGGTTGGCCAAAACTATTATCTGAGTGGGGCCCAGAATAAGAGAAAGCTCTGCAACAGGTGCAGGCTGCTCTGCCACTGGAGCCATATATCCAGCATATCCAGTGGTACCTACCTGTCGGTGGCAGGTTAGGATGCTGTTTTGAGTCTCTGGCAGGCCCTCATTGATGAATCTTAGAAGAGGGCTTTAAGATTTAGAGTCAGGATTTGCCATCATTTATAGATAACTATTATGCCTTTGAAAAGCAGTTTCTGGTCTGTTACTAGGCCTTGGTGGAAACCAAACACCTGACCATGGGACACCTGGTTATTATACAACCTGAGTTGTCATCCTGAGCAAGTTATTACCTGATCCATCAAGTCATGAAGTTGAATGTCCTCTGTAACAACTGATCATTAGATGAAAGTGGCATGAGCCAGCCTGAGTAGATCTGGAATGTACCAGTTAAGTTACATGAAGTTGCCCAAATGTCCATGGTTCCTACTTCTACTATAGTGTCTTCTGTCTCCCAGCAGGCACATATGGCCTCATGGAGTGCGCCATATGACAGGTCACAGAGGAAGAGAAGACTAGGGCCTGGTATACACATGGTTTTATATGTTATGCACCCAAAAGTGGACAGCTGCAGCATTATAGCCCTTTTTCGGGCAATCCCTGAAAGACAGTGGTGATGGGAAATCTTCACAGTTGACCAACTTTGGGTAGTATCTAGTCATACATTTCATTTGGGAAAAATATATACTGATTCATGGATCATGGCTAATAGTCTGACTGGATGACCAGAAGAAAACTTTAAAAATCAAGTGGATAGGATGACCTATTCTATATATAATAGTCAGGCAACCGTGTCACTGTCCAATGGGTTCATGAACAAAGTGATAATGGCAGCATGGACAGAGGCTATGCATGGGCTCAGCAATATGGACTTTCACTCACCATGGCTAATCTGGCTACACATACTACTGAGTGTTCCATATGCCAGTAGCAGAGACCAATACTGAATATGACACCATTCCCCAGGGCAATCGTGTGTGACCCAGTGGCAGATTGATTATACTGGCCACTTCTATCATGAAAAGAGTAAACCTCTGTCCTTACTGGCACAGACACGTATTCTGGTTATGTAATCTTCCTGCCAAAACATCTAGGTACATAACATAATGCCTTGCCCACCATGATGGCATTCTATATACTATTGCCTTCTAACTGAGGAACCCATTTTGGGGCCAAAGAAGTGGCCAATGGTTTATGCTCATGGAATTTACTGATCTTACCATGTTCTTTACCATCTAGAAGCAAATTGATAGACAAAAAGATGGAATGATCTTCTGAAGATGCAGTGACAGTACCAGCTAGGTGACAACACCTTGCAGAGATGTGTGAAGATTCTTCAAAAGGCTGTGTATACTTTGAATCAGTGTTCAATATATGGTACTGTGTCTCCCCAGAGCCAGGACTGATGAGCCCAGCAACCAAGGGGTAGAAGTAGGAATGGGACCATTTACCATTTTCCTCAGGATCTACTAGCAAAAGTTTTGTTTACTGTTCCTACAACGTTATGCTCTGCTATGGTGGCCTAGAAGTCTTAGTTCCAGAAGGGAGAAGGCTTGCACCGGTAAGGATGATAATGATTCCATTAAACTAGAAACTAAAACTTTCCTTCTAGTCATTTTGGTATCCTTAGCCCTTTGAGTAAACAAGCTAAAGAGGAGCTGTGGGTTTGGCAGGGGTGATTGATGCAAACTATCAAGGAGAATTTGGACTATTACTCACAACAGAGGAAAGAAAAAAATATATTTGAAGTGCACTATATTATATACGTAGTTAAGATAATTATACTGCTGATTTCTCTGACTTCATTGAAGAGAAAGGTTTGCACTGGTACTGTTCAGACAATTGAATGCAGATGTCTTGCATTCTGGGTGAGTGATTTTGGGATGGCAATATGCAATGTATGTACCATTGTTGTCCCGAATGCCATGCTTTGAAATCTTATTTTTTTTCTCTTTGCAATAAAATGGATTTGAAAAAAAAATACTGGCTATGACCCCACAACCAGTTACATAAACAAGAATTGTAATTTTTCTCTCCAGTTTTTATTAATATGCTTGTGCATATATACACATGTTAAGCAAGTATCGTTATAGTCTTCCTTTGTAATAAAATGTTGACAGTCTTAAAATTGGTTAAGTATCATTAAACCTATATCAGAACATATTAGTTAATAAATGTTACGAGCAAGCACCACCAAAAGAAGAACTTTGCCTTCTATTATGGGGAGAGAATTAGTGTGCTTCATTTGAATGCAGAACAGTTGTACCGTTTCACGTTATACATGACCATAAACTTGCTACTGTTCTTGAAAATTAAGTATGGTTTATGGAAATGTCTCTGGTTGTGATGTTGACAAGGAGGGGATTGTGGCAGTTAACTGTGGTTTCAACTCGAAGAAATGCCTAATGGAGTAGCTTAGCACAGTTCTGGGTGTGTCTGGGTGAGGGAGGACCCATCCTATTATGTGTGTGGTACCAACCAACAGGCTTGTAGTCTAGATAAAATAAAAAGAAGAAGAAAGTCTTGTTTTTTGCTTCAGAGGAGTTCCAGTCTACACGACCACTTTTAGATATCCACCTCCAGATTAGACTTTTCAGCTTTCCAGTGTAGACTCTTCAGCTGCCTGATATGAACTTGAAGGAGGCTGCAATGAGCCCCAGGCATTCAACATCTAAGTGGATCCTCCAATCCTCCCACACACAGTGTCCTTTTGGATTCTTCAACCCTTGACTTTGCAGGTGGCCATTGTAAGTCTATGGTACAAATCCTTTATGCATCATATAAATACATAAATATATATTTATATTAAATCTATTACTCTATATTAAATTCTAATACACCAACTGAGAGGTTCTTAAATTGCTCATAAAGTATACTGAACATGGCTTGATATACAAACCTGAACAGAAATTTGGCTATATAAACATAAAATGTGCACAGAATTATAAAATATATAAGGAATATGCAGGGAATATAACTTTACAAGGTTTTTGATCACACAGAAAAGATATATGTTTAAACATTGAGAAACACTTTACATATAAGGCCAAAAGAAAAAAAAAAAGACCACCAGTAGGTTCTTGTCTCTTGTGCTTCTTTGAGCAACAAGTAGGAGGGCTATGCTTTTTAAATTCACTCTCTCTCTTTGCTTACTGTGGTATACTGAATTACTAGCCCCAGTTCTTTACCCTTTCATGTACTCATGATGGCTATCATGGGGCTTTGCAATTCCTATTACAGGCATGACATGACTTTAAACTTGGCCATGTAACTTTCTTTGGCCAACAGAAAGTGTGAATCAGACTGAGCCTTGGAAAGCATTTGCATGGCTAGACTGGGCTGGCATTCTTCCACCTCTATCGTTGCCATGAGGAAATGTAGTTCAAAGACATACACATAACAACTAGAATCTGACACAAACAGCCAAGACCATCTAACCTTCAATAATGCACAGACACCTGCACAAGAAGAGCTGAAAGCCACTAAATCTGGTGTTGTTATTCCACATTATTGTGGCAGCAGCTGACTGATACATTTGGCTAGAGTAGGTGACATGGATAAGGTGAGTGCATGCCATGTATCTGTTGAGCCCTTGTGGCCAGTGATTTCACTGTACTATTTCCTGTGCATCGTAATCCTCACAAAAATTGCACAGATTGGGAACTAAGGTACATGACTTGCTCACACTACTGCAGAGACCCAGGACCCTGAGAGTCTGAGCTTTTTGGCTGCCATCTTATACTGTGTTCTCTCCAGCCTCCACCTTCTTGCTCATAAAAAAGGAACAAGGAGACAGACCGTTTCTCTGCATGGGTTCTGGGCTGAGAGAAGGAGAAGTAACAGCTTACTTTATTTCCTGGGCTCTACCTATACATATGTACTGTACTAATATATATTAAGCACTAGAAGAAATTAAAGACATAGGAGTATACTTATAATCACCACCACTATCACTTACTGAGTACCAAATGTTATGACAGGAACAGGAGCTGAGCACTTGATCACAAAGTACAAATAATACTTAGAAAACCCCAAGAGACAAGGACTATTACCTCATTTCAAGACAAATAAACTGAAGTTCAGCATTAGATCTGATAGCAATAGTTCATGTAACCACATTCAATTTTAGAATCTTTAAATGTTTATTTACTCTCAAGGCCGAGATGTTAGTTTTCAAAAAAAAATTTTTTTTTCTGGTACTAGGGATTGAAGCCAGGGATACTTTATGACTGAGCTACATTCCCAGCCATTTTAAATTTCTTTCTTTTTTTTTTTTGAAACAAAGTCTTACAAAATTGCCCAGGCTGTCCTCAAACTTGCAGTCTTCCTGCTTCAGCCCCCCAAGCAGCTGAGACTATAGGTTTATACCACCACATCCAGCTTCAAGCACACAACCAAACTCTTTTTTCAAGCCAAATCTTAGCTATAAATCTGACACATTTAAGAGATGATGGCAGAGCTGCTCTCATTAAAGCAAAGATGGGGGGAGCCCCACCTGTCCAGTGCTACCCCAAGTGGATCTCAGGCACATCAATGGAGAGCTGAGTCACATCAACATGAATCTAAAAGTTCTTTGACATGAAAATCAAACCCACGTGCCTTCACTGGTCACACAGGGCCCTTCCCAGTATCCTTTGGCCTATCTCTATAGCCTCACCCCTCCCACTGGGCTACGTCTCATCCACATCCACAGTGAGTTGTCCACTGAGACACCTGAACACTCCTGGCTTGCGGATGATCCCTCCTCTTTGGCCTTTGTGCTGAGCCCTCTGTGGGCAGTGCCTTTCCCCTCTCCATCTGCCTGGCAAACCTATGCCTTCCTCAAACCCAGGTCACTTACTGCCCCAACAGAATCACAGTCCCAGATAAGACTAGTCTTCCCTCTTTTGTTTCCATTGCTTCTACAGATGCTTTTATCATAACCTTTTCCCAGATTATCTCCCACTCTATTACCCTGTTTCTCCCCAGCATTTACTATGCATATTTAAATTACTATGCATACTTATTATAGCTTGTTCTCCATCTTTTGTCTACTAGAAAGTAAGCTCCACAAACTGTATGTACTATGCCCCAGGCCCCAGATCAATCAGTGCCTGACAAATAACAGACACTTGATAAATACTGGATGCTCTTGCAAACACAGCAGGGGGAAGGCAGTGAGTTGCCTACTCTCTTGGAGGAAATCTCAGCAGTGGAGGTGGTTGAGTGCCAAGGAATGCAGAGACTCTGAAACTCACTACCAGAGCGGCACTCAACTCCACCTAACTCCAAGCCTATGGCTTTTGTGCCCTGGCAATGGCCACTGGCCAACTCTGACCCCAATTCTGTTTTGTTTCCCCTCGGAATGGGGCAATAAAGTCACCAACTGACTAACCAGATTATGTAAGATGCCAGTACTCAGGGAGAAAAGGTAAGCCTAGAGGGTCAGCAGATCCAAGAAAAAACCAGTAGTCTGGGTCAGCAGTGCTGCCCCCAAGAAAAGATCTCTTACACTGCAAAAACAACACAAGAGTTTAGTTCAAAAAACTCCTTTCACAGAGCAGGCTAGGCTACAGTTGGAGAAGAAATCCAGTACAGTACTGCCATATTCAAAAGAATTTAATCAGGTGCCAGTTTCAGAATAAGTAAATTGTTTAAGATGGTCACTAAACAACTTCAAGGATACCATACACAGTGAGTGAGTGAGTGAGAGTCAGCAGCAAGAGGCAGTCAGCGGAGAGAGAGCAAAGCAGACACAGATCCCCTGCCCTTCATGCTGAGAAGCCAGGCCCTGCACGTTTGGCTTTCAGAAGTGGCTAGATCTCAAAGTGCCAACAGTGAGTCCAACAGCCGGCTTGAACTCCTGCCCTGCTACATCCAGCACAGACAGCAGTGGACTGATTGCTTTCCTCATCTACCAGTACGAGCAAGGACATACCTCAGTTGGGACAGCTGCCAAAGCCTGAGGTGTACAGACAGAGGAGCCACTGGGCTTGGGGCTGGGGGACTCATAAACCCATATGCCATGAAGTTAGGTGCAGAAAACAATGATATGCTAGATTCCAAGACTTCAGATCCTGGAAAGAAAGCACTCATTCAAAAATAAAATGGTTTTTTTTAGTACATTTATTTCATTGGGTTTTTTCCCTTTTGTTTCCTTTCATGTTTTGTCTTCTTTTTTGTTTATTTCTATGAATTCCTCTTACTGCATAGTAGAATCCTTTAACTCACTTTTCACTCCTCATTTTCCACTAGTTTCTTTTTCATGCTCCCTTTCCTTACTGCCTCTATCTTCACTGGTTGTTACGGCTTGTGACTAGAGGTCCCCACAAGCCTTATGTGGTCATAGGTGGAGCTTTTCACTAGATGGCTGGATCTAGAGTATGTGATGCTGAGATTAAAGATGTGTGATTACTAACTTAGTCCACCGACTGGTTTGGCGTAGTTCTGGGTGTGGATAATGGGGAGGCTCCCCTAGATGTGAATGCTACCTGCTCCCATAAGGGGTGGGGCCTGGAGAGGATATAAGGAGCAGAAAGAGGGACAGTGCTGTCACCTGCTGCTGCTTCCTTGGTCCTTTGCTGCCTTGCAACTTCTACCTACCATGAACTATTTTTAATCTGAATGCCCCTCTGCCATACCACTCTGCCTTGGAGTCAGCTGATTATGGATTAAAACTTATACAAACTATGAAACCTTTCCTCCTTTAACTTTGGATGCCATGTATTTTGTCTCAGCAGCAAAAAAAAAAAAAAAAAAAAAAAGCAACTAAGACACTAGTGTAACTATTAAGCTTGATTAATCTTTAGACAGTTAACAATATTATTAGTGTTGAATTCTTTTCTATTGTTGGTGGAGATATAGTTGTTTAGGAGATATTTACTACATATCAACATTTGATTTGTTTTAGTGTTTATACTATAAATTAGATCTTTTTCTATGGTAAACGGTGGTACATTATTGACTTTTTTTTTTGGCACTGGGAATCGAACTTATGACCTGGACTAGGCAGGCACTTAAGGCACTGAGCTAAATCCCTGGCCCACATTATTGATTCTTATGGTATGTCAATATCTAGCTTGTCTTTGACACTATTATTGTTGTTGATTTTGTTGCTCCTGCCAAGGTGGCACAGTTGTTGCCATTAATTCGTTTGCTGTGTGTGCCAAAATCTAGATTGCTTTGTGTCATTAACAATACTGAGGCCCATTCCCACAGAACTGGGTACTAGGCCAATTACACTGCAGTCCTCCCCTTCTAAATTAATGGAGGTTGTCAGATTTTGGAATAGTTAGCCATGCCAAAGTGCATCACTGAAAAGCATACTAACTAAAGAAGTCTCCATATTAGCACCAAAGTCTCCTACTACACACACACACACACACACACTCTCTCTCTCTCTCTCTCACACACACACACACAAACACACACACACTCTCTCTCTCACACACACACACACACACACACACACACAGACAGAGAGAGAGAGAGAGAGAGAGAGAGAGAGAGAGAGAGAGAGAACCTGAGAAAATAATAAAATGCCTCCCAAAACTCTCAACTCCCCCGAAGTTGACTCATAGTGCATAGAGGAGGAAATAAATAGCTGTGCAACTGAATTATTTGAAGTGATAAAAGAGGAGATAAAAAACCAGATCAGTAAGGTGCTTGGTGAATTCAAATGTTAATGTCTCTATTTCTATGTAACAATAGATTCTTAGAGGGCAAGAACCCATGGTTGATGCTCCAGGGAATCTTCACTTCCTCAGGTACTCGGTGGGTGCTAAATGGTGGGTAGGTAGAGAGATGGACACTTGGAGAGATAGATGAATCAATGGAAGGGAAAGAGAGAAAGATGGCAGGCAGGAAAGAGAGAAGTTAAGTATAGTAACAGCTCATGCTCTGCAGCCAGTCACTGACATGCACGTGATAAATATCCACCCTTGATACGTATCTGACAGCAAGCAACGAACTACCACCTTAGCCAGTCAAGACCAGGATCTGTCTGTATGTGGAGAATTCTGTGTGGATCCCTCCTCCAGCCCTCTGCACAAATGAAGACTATCGAGTCTCTTGAATGAAGTCATCAAACATTATTGTAAAAAAAAATTGTTGAATCAGGAAAGTATTAGATGAGACAAAGGGAGACTGAAGTTGGTACCGGGATCTAAAATACAAGGAGGAAGAGGCAGGGCAGAGTGCTGGCTAAAGTAGAAGAGACAACTTCCCTCTGCACTGGCTGTGAGAGCCACAGCCAAGCAGGCAGCCACCGCCATCTAGAGGTCACTTATAGCCATGGCAGACAATGGCCACAGTGGCTTCCATTGCTTGCTAGGCTGTCTAGGAATGAAGAGTTTCTCATTAAAAGGGCTTTGATAAGGGCAGAGACAGGACTAGAAGGCCCACTGCAGATGGACCAGAGCTGTGGGTGTTTAAAAACAACAGGCACAAGAGGACCAAGGTCAGACTGGCTACAAGTCTGGCGTGGGAAAGAGGATCTCAGAGCCCACTGAGGCTCCGATCTTCTAAAAGGAAGGAGTCCTTGTTAGGAGAAATGACATCAGCCCTCTAGTCTCTTGTCTATACTATGACCTTCACAGACAGGTAAAAGGGCACGGTAGTATGAGGGACACTTATTTAACAATGTTTATTGGGGCTGGTCTGTCAGGTGAAAGTGAATTCACGCTGTGATGTCTATATCTGAACAGAGGTGAGCGGGGACCAGATATTGCTTCCAAGGATCTTTTCTGCATCAAGGGCCCTATGCCCTAAGAAAATATGTATTTAGAAACTTGTCAAAATAAAGGCCACCTCCACACTCTGAATTATTCCTCTTAATAATAAATGGCCACCAAAACAATAAAAGAAGTGGCAGCTACAATTACAACAAGGTACAATTTAATTTTAAGACCCAACTTTAAAAGAACATTTTTCCCCCCCTTTGGGCCAGAGATTTAGCTCAGTGGCACAAGTGCATGCCTAGCAGACATGAGGTCACGAGTTCAATCTCTGATACACACACACACACACACACACACACACACACACACACACCACACCTCCTGACTGAACTGTTTCCTTGATTGATGTGTTTTAAAATTTTGTTATAAAATTTGTTTTGTTTAAAATTTCTCTTTTTATCCTTGAATAAAATGGATTTTGAAAAACAAATAAAAGAACAGACATGTGAGCTCCAAGGGACAGTTCTTGCCTCTAGTTACCATGTCTGCCAACAGCCTTGATGCCACTGCCTCAGGCCCATGTAACTGGGCACTCAGAGGAGTCTACAGTGCTTGGGGGCAGGCCACCTGTGTCTTAACAGTTCCAGGGCTGGGTGTCCTTCATCACACAGCAACCCCAGAGAAGGCAATTCTCAAACTTGGTTCAGGTGTCTTCTCCTCAAAAGTCACTCCCTATGCTCCACCCCGTCCCATGTCCCAGGCTGGGTGGGGGATGATCTAGGGATTCTTTGTCAGCAAAACTAGTGAGCATCTATTCTATTTGTGTGGTCTCTGTTTTTCTTTTAATGGTGTCAAGAATTGAATTCAGGGCTTTGTGAATGCTAGGAAAGCAAACTACCACTCAAGTGTACTGTCTGACCCTATCTCTACCTTTCTGAACTTAACCTGGTCTTTGGCGCAGAGCACCCAATGTTTATAGATTGCTTCCTTAGAGAGCACAGTGCTGACATGACAGGAAGTGTCCACACATCAGTTTCTCATTCTCAATGCTAGTGCCATTTGGGGTGTCCTATGTACTCTATCATATCTAACAGCATCCTTGGCCTCTATTCACTAGTGCCCAGTAGACTTTCCCTCTCCCTAGTTATAACAACCAAAAGCTGTCTTCAGGCACTTCTAATATCCCCTGAGGAGTGAGCCACTTTCACTGAGAATCACTGAAGGACATTGTCTTAGAGAAGATTAGCTAGCTAGTGACTGTATTCAGCACCCTACAGTTCTTACATCTCATTCAGACTTCACAATAATCTGCTGGGGTACATATAGCTGTCCCATTGTATAGGTGACAAAAGGGAGGTCTTGGAACTGGTCTTTCCTAGAGAGAATCCACCATCTCGCTAACATGGCTTATCCAGGATCAGACACATCACTCCCTTACTTTAGGACTGGAGAAGCAGGGCCAATTGGGTTTTAAACCATCTGAGGCAGTGCAAGTATTTCCCAGTGGATGGGATACCTTCTGTTGGTTAATAAAACAGAACAGGCCACAGGTCATTATCCTGCACACCAAGCAGCCACCATACTACTAAATGACTGGTTACAAGAGCTGGCCTCTGCTCAGTGAGGCTCTCAACTCTACAGACTCCTGGTTCCTCATGCCAAGAATACTGCTGTCAAAGGAAATGAAATCCAAACTTGGAAGAGCTGACAGGGAAGCTAATTTTCTATTACAGTGCATCTCCATTTTCTCACCTGAAATTGTGTTTATGAACCTAATGTGTATTTTAAAGAATGTGGCGAGGAGTAATGAGGTCATAAATCTCAAGTGTTTGGGGTGACTGGGTAGTGACTTCTTGAATAATAAAAATAGCAGTTGGTACTATGAAGTTTTTCTCTTCAAGGAAAAAAGCAGCTACTTCTAGAACACTAGACATACTTCCCCCTTTACCTGTAGAAGGCAGACACTTTAAGATCAAGATCAAAGCTTTATTATTTCCAGCACTTACTCCCTAACTTGACTGTTCAGGTCACAAAATTCAGCTTCTCAACTAGGCAAATGAGTATAGCAAGTCCAACCAATTCTCCTCCTCCTGTGTTCTGGGTTTGTTTCCTTTTTTCTACTCCTAAGCTCAGTTCTTTGTCAACTCTTGCCAAGAGCTCCATATGTTTCTCAGTCAATCCCATCATCCCCAGTACCACATAATCACCAATCACACAGTCTCTCTTCTCTCTTCACACTGCTCTGCAGGCTCCTTGTCACACTGTTGTGTCCACCAAATACTCACTTTCTGCTAGTTTATGCTTGGTGTTTACTGTTTTGGGCAGTTGCTTTATAATGCACTCTTTTTGATACCCAGCCTGACTGCTCTTTGGGAAACTGTCTTCTCTTCTCACACTGAGTATTCTGGATGGAGCTATGACTGAGGCCTCAGCCAGCCAGAACACCTAAATCCCTTGGCCAACCAAGGGATTCAGAAATGGGCATGTAGCCTTCTATGACTTAAAGCCTCTGCAGAGACTAATAGGAGTCTTATTCTTTTCTCCCTGACCTGAAATTAAATTTATCCTGTTTAGAGGTGCCACCATTGACTTTTGCCCATGAGAAGAAATTCTGTCTGACATAAGAGAACACCAAGAATAGAACAGAGAACAGGCAGACCATGTTTAAGCTTCTGATCAGTCTGTGCTTGAAGCCTGCATCCCCCACGACTTCACTTACCGGGAGCTACAAATTCCCTTTTGTTTAAGCCAATTTGGGCTGGGTCTCCTGGCACTGCCAAGTGAAGAAACCCACCTTTCAACTGTCATCCACCTGCATTAACCACTTTAAGCTCACATGTGCCATGTTCTCTGTCTTTGCCATACCTGTTTTCACCCTCACCTGTTACCCCTACCCCATACCTTCTCTTCTTGGCTAAGTCCTACTTATCCTGGAAAGCTTACCTCAAGTATCTCCTCTTTGGAATAACCTTCTCTGGTCTCTGCTCCCAATTATGCTCAAATTCTGAGTTCCAGGATATCCTAGGCCTATGGTGGTGAACCTCTGGCACATACTGAAAACTCAAAAAGATTTGCCATAACTGCCCTACATCAGTATCTGTCACTTGAAAATCACTATGAGCTACAAGGCAAAGGAAGATACTTAATGAGAAGTGAGGAACTAGTATTGAATGCAATAAGTTGATATTCAAAGCCTTGCACTGGGATGGCTAATTATTTTGGAGAAAAACAGACATGACTGTGAACAAGGTCCTTCATGGATAGTCTCAGTGTCTATGAGCTTAGGTAGCCACTTCCATAGTTACAAGCAGAAAATGATGTCTCAATGAATGCCATGAGGTCCTATGAGAGGGCCACGCTTTTCTAAGCAGCAGAATGTGAAGAGAATTATCTGGGGGAAAATTATCTGCTTTTTCCCATCAATTGTTCAAAACCTCAAGTACTTCACCAATGTTGGGCTATCCATAAATAAGAGATGTCTCCTTAAAAAACAATTATAAGCCAAGTGAGACCACTGGCTGGTAGCTTTAAAAAAGCAACAGGTTCCTAGTTGTCTTAAAGAATTTTTTACTAATTTCTTTTTTGGTACTGGGAATCGAACTCAGGGCCTTGTAGTTGCCAGGCAGGTACTGCATAATAATCTGCATTTTATAAAAAAAGGAGGCTAATCAACAGTTGAAGATATGGAATATGTGTCATGGGAATCGTATCGAACACTGCCAAATTCTCAGTCACTATTATCACCATCTACAACCAAGTGAGGAATTTCAGTAATGAAACTGGGGGCAGTGTACTGGAGTCAGGAAAAGTGACAGGGAAGGTGATCAGCTGGAAGCCGCAGGCTTCAAAGTGAATGTAAGCCTTGACTCTGTCACTTACAAACTGTGTGGTCTTGGTCAGCTTTCTTCTCTGAACCTCAGTGGTCTTTTACAGATTAGGGGATAATGATGTCATTGTTGCTACTGCCCGCAAAGGGCTGTTGTCACCAGCACACTCAGGAACCACACCCTACTCCCCACCATGAGCCCCAATCCCTGGCCTTCTTGGACCAAAGCAAAGGTATCCCAGTTACTCTTACATGATTTGGGGAAGTTTTTATCTTAGGTAACAATTTGACACATGTGCTCTGTGAGGCCTTCCCTAGTTCTTTCCTGACAACTGTGCCCAAAATGAGGACATTCTGCTGTGTATCAAGAAGGGCAGGGGATAAAGAGGGCTCAGAACAGCAGGGCTGTTTTGGCTTTCATTCAGTAAAATGAAATACTCTAATTAGTCATAGCACAAAAACATTCTCAGCGGAGAATTTTGAAAAGCAGTCCATGAGCTAATGGTCTTGTCCACTGACCTGCATCTCAACTCCAGCCAGCGAGTTTTCAACATGCATCGAATTATATCCTTCAGCCCACTGGTTTGCATGATCCCATTCTAACAACAAGAGGGAACTGATTTTGCTTTAAAGTGAGAAGAGCAGGCAGTTAGCTGGCTTATACCATCTCCTTCTCATTTGTGAAATCCCAACCTTGTCCAAGTGGTTTCTCTGCACTTATTTCCACAGCTAAAAATGAGATTTGAGAAGAGGTGAAAATTGGTCCATGAAGTATTTTTTGAGAGTCTTCAGGGTTTCTAGGAATAAGTTACATATCAAGAGTTTTTACTTTTGATTTTTATAATTTTACTAGTAAATTCCCAATAATGTACTTTTGCTCATTTATAGAAGACAAGGTAGAAAGGTACCATAGTTATGCTGATACCCCCATAGGCCTTCTTCAACTGCCAGAGTGCTTTAGCCATCAAAGTTGTTATTTGAAGGAATGGTGTTAGTCCATAGCATTTATTTTAAATATTTATATCCTGCTTGATTAAAATAAAGAGCATAAGTCAGTTGGAAGAATTCATTAACAAAGTAAAATAAATAACAGCCCTTTCTCATTGAGCACTGAATACATACCACAGCCAGTTCTGAATGTTTTCCACAGATGAACTCATTTCATCCTCATAAACACGGCATGAAGAGATGAAGTTATCTGTCCACAGTTACACCACTAGCTAGCAGCCAGGTGCAATGAGACCAGGCATCAGGCACATGGAGCATATACTCTGACCCTAGCACACAAATGCCCAAGTCAGGGACACTGACGACTGACCATGGATACTGCTATAAAACTAGTCCAAACAGTGCCGTGGGGACATGGAAGAGAATGAGATTACATTAGGCCAAATGAGAAGCTCTAGCTGAGTCTTAGAAGGCTGGGGGGGGGGGTGTGCTCAGCAAGGTAAAGAGAGAGAATGCAGGTACAGTGAGCATCTAAATTCTAAGGCATTAGATAGAATATTTAGAGAACTGTTTGGCTAAAATGAAGTAGAACACAGTATTGATGTTTCAGAACTAATTTAGGACATTTGTCTATGCTTGGGTTTAGATTAAATATATAGGACTACGACACATACCTATTCAATGATCAAATATAAATTAGGTCATCATCAGTTGGTAGGTAAGGCAAGATTTTCTTTTCTAAGAACAATGGAAATTGACTCTTCAGGAATTCCAAGTATACAAGCCATTCAAGAGAAGTGACTAGAGCTCAGCAAGCCACCTTCAAAACAGGACAGTGCTAGTAGGGTGTTGTGACACATACCTGTAATTCCAGCACCTTGGGAAACTGGGGCAGGAAGATGGCAATTTCAAGTCCAGCCTGGGCCACTTAATGAGATCTCATCTCAAAATAAAAAGGGGAGGATGCGCTGGGGATATAGCTTTGATATTTGATAATTGATATTTGCCTTGATGTACAGGACCATGGCAGCCTTCCGATTAGGACTAGATTTCCTGAGATTCTTCCAGTTCCCAAACAGGCCAAGGTTGAGAATGCTGTGCCTCCTGGTGTTTACTCAGCAACCAGCCTGGGAACTAGCACATCTGCTGAATGAATGAATGGACCAGGCACACACTGACTGCATGTGTGCTCATCAGATTGAAGGATTCTGGTTCCCATGACAGTAACGCAGGAGTTACTTCTTTGTTTGGCTATTTTATTTTCTTCCCAGTATGTCCATTCTTCAACCATAGCATCTTGGCTTGCTTTCTGGGTCCTGTGCCTTAACCTTTAGCCAGTGAACCACCATACCCAGACAGAGAAAATCAAAGATCGTGGAAAAGTTATTGGGAACTCTAGCACTGAGATAACTTGCAAAGAATCTCCTCCAATCGACTACTCCTAGCTCCTGTTTCCAGAAAAGTTTCCCATGAGCTCATATGCCTCTCTTATGCTCAGAAGTACATTATGGAGGCTTATTAGAGTACTGGATTAATTCTGAATAATCCATTCAATTAAAAGAGGTTCAGACATTAAATATGTAAAAAAAAAGTAAGAGCAATTACTGACTATATTGTGGTTTTAAAATGTAAGGCAAGAAAGCTGAAAGGAGGTCCCTTGTCTCAAAACAGGGCAAGAAGCTACTACTTCAATTGTACATGCAGGGGCTGTGGCAGGCATGAGAAACAGTGGAGCAGCAGGGAGTATACTCAAACTAACCCTGGCACTATCTAGACACACTCATGCTACTCTGCCCATCCAGACTACAGATATCAACTCTCACCTGCAGATCCAGGTAGGAGGCATACTTTTGTCTCCTTCAATGGTGTCCCAGATTCACGGTGGTTTATAGCTGTATCACACTCAGTCCAGGACCTGGCACATAGCAAGTGCCACTCAGTGTCAGTCAATTATTGTATGTGATATCTATTTGTGAGTGTTGAGGAGGAGGGGGTAAAGACCCTGGAGGAAGCTCTGGATGGATGTATACTAAGGCCACTTTTCTGCAGGTGCAAAACTTACGTTAGGTTTACCAAGAAGAACTACATGTTTAATGCTATTTGAGGTATCTGTTTAAGGTATTCATTCAGTCAGTCACTCAGTCAGCTCACAGCTCACAGGTGCTGAGAAACTGTGTCTGTGCTGGGAGGATATGACATTTTTTGGTCCCTGCCCTGTAACACATTCTAGCTTATATGCTCCATGGTGGTCAGAACGATCCAGGGAGATAACTAATATCTCATTCTACTTAGAAGGCTGTGAGAGGTGACACTGCCCCAAGGCCATACAACTAAAGGTAAAGAATTCAAGTGTAACCCACATTCCTCCAACTCACACACCAACAGCATGGTTCAGGCAACTAGCTGTACCCACCAGACACCAGGACACAGCTCCAGGAAGCTAGGGCCCAGTATCTAGTAAGCAACTGTCTTGTCAGGCCTACAACAAACTACCTGCCTACCTACCTACTAGGGCTACTCAGATGCTACCTGATGCATACAGCAGAGGCCCCAAGACAGACCACATCAGAATCCCTGATGTTATATTTCAACAGTAAACTCTCATCACCACTGCAGTTACAGGTGGAGAGTCTGTCACATATTCCTAAGTTCAAGGTTCTTTTCTGCCCACACCAGAATGAGGAGCCCATGCAGAAGGGCCAAGCTTGCCAGTGAATGGATGAATATTGGGCCCCTACTGGGCTGGGGAATGGGGTATTCCCTGGATCAGTTTGAAAGGCCAGCCCTGTTACACTGATGGTTTAGCAAAAAAGAGCATTAGGTACTGGCAGCCAGCATGCATTTTTCAGGCTTTCTCCAGTAAGAGGAAGGGAATGGAGTTAGACCACAATGCTATTTGCTTCTACGTCCTCCCAAAGCCTCTGGATCTTGGGGTTGTGGATGGGGGACAGCCAGAGATGTGGAAGACAGGGAAAGGAATGGAACTAACTGCCCAGCAAAGTAGGGGACAAAAATAGTTTCCCAATTGCCAGCCCTCTCTGCCTCTCACTTTCTTTGCTTGCCTAGCTTAAACATGGGGCCTGAAATTCAACTCAGGTGACAATGTTCCCAAATAAAATGCATGACTCATACACCTGGATAGAGCAGTGGCCTCTGTACTGCGTACTGGGGCTCCCCTTACCACAGCGGCCCAGTGGTGTAAGAGCTAATCCTCTCTCCATATGAAGGGGGACAGGGAACACAGCAGCTTAGATCTTTCACTCCTTCCCAGCATTGAGCCAGAAGGCATCACCTTGGGGGCACTCTGAGGCTAAGGAGAATGAATGGAGTGAATGAACAAAGAAAACAAAAAAAAAAGAGACTAGGAAAAGAATAAAAGAATAGCAAGAAAGACTTCTGGGAGAATATGGCAGATAAATAACAGCAGCTACAGAGGCTCTTTGAGATAGGCAGTTTAGATTCCAGGAATGGTGCGGTGTGGGGAGTCCTAAGCAGCAGGAGATATACCCTGCCAACCCAGGAATGAACTAAGCTGGGAGAAACCAACTGAAAAGGCAATCCCGGTGTTAAATCTGGAAGAGCTAAAGGCTCAGTGCTGACGCTGGAACCTGTGCCTCTGGAAACTGTGGCTTGAATTTCCTGCCACCGCTGCTGCATCTGAATTGACACAGCAGGGATAGAGACAGGAAAGCTCTGAGAGAGGGAATTGGTGAACCGGATTGAGAGAAGAGCTGGAGGTGAGCCCTGCATCGACCTGCGGTGAGTGACAGGAACAGGGACCCTTCCATAGACTAGGAGGCTCCAACAGAGGACATTCTGGGACCAGGCAGACTAGTCAGAACAGGATGCTGCAGTGACTTCAGTCACATACTCCCCTCTCAAGTGGGATTGGTGGGAGTGCTTGACCTGGGTGACTCTGCAGAGTAAGACCCAGTAGGCTAGCCCAAACCAGGTCCCTGTGCCTGGCAGTGCACCCTAATGTAGTGAAGCCTTCAGCAGGTTGAATGACCTGCGGGGGCAGGACCAGCATAGGCAGCCCAGGTCTATGCCTCCCGAGTACACTGCAGTGGGCGGGAACACCTAAACACAATTAAAACAAACTGTAACTGACAAAGAAAGAAACTGGGCCTCCTATATATGCTTGTATGGAAGGAACAAAAAGTATGGGAAGAAGGAGCAACAAGAAAGGGTCCTCAGTCCCCAATCCTGAGAACATTGATCTAGTAAAGGTAAATGCAAAGGAGAATGAGAACAAAAAACATGCAATATCAGGCACGGCATGAACAGACATAAAGCAATATCTCCGGGAACTCATAGACGATTTCAAAAGTCAAGTATTTAACCAAGTAAAGCAAGATGTAAGTAGAATAGTGAAAGAAATGCTAAGATGGTGGAATGGAAGAAAAGAAAAAAAGGGGAGAATTGTTTGATGGAGAAAATAGAGAAAACGTAGAATACGTGAAGCAGGTTCAAAGAGATTACCGGGAAACTAAAAACTCTATTGAAAGCTGGCATAACAGCTTAAAAGAAACTAAGGATAGATTATCTGAACTGGAGGATAGATTTGTAATGTGGGAGCATGAAAGGAAAAATTTCTTAAAAATAACAAGGAAACAAGCAGTAACAATACAAAGGCTAGAAGATAGGATCTATAACTTCAGAATTAAGAACATAAAGGAAGAAGCAGGGATACAAACAAATGAACTGCAAAAGCTATTCACAGAAATAATCAAGGAGAACTTCCCTAATATGAGAAAAGGTAAAGATACTCAGATGTATGAGGGAGGCATACAGGACCCCAGCCACCTACAACCCAAACAGAACTACACCCAGGCATATAATAATCGAGATTCCAGAAATCCAATATAAGAACAGAGTATTAAAAGCTGTTAGAGACAAGAAACAGATCACTTACAAGGGAACACCCATCAGAATTACAGCAGACTTCTCGGCACAAACCATCAAATCATGAAAAGCATGGGGGGAAATAACTCAAGCTTTGAAAGACAATAACCTCCAGCCAAGATCGATATATCCTGCACAACTGTCCCTAGAAATTAATGTAGAAACAAAGTGCTTCCAGGATAAAGAGAAACTAGCGGAATATGCAACCACCAATTCAACTCTACAGAGAATACTGCAGGACATTCTAAAAGAGAATAATACCAAGATTCCAGAAACAGTGGCAGAGAAGCCACAATGAATGCAGCAGAAAACAAAATGAAGAAGACAAACTGACAACTAACAACAGAAAAAGAGCTCAACAGAAATGAGGCAGAGAAGGTTAGATGGTAGGAACAGCTATTTTGGAGAAAACAAGACATCATAATAGCTAGTGCTGATTTAATATCATCTTGTTTTGAAGTCCCATCAAGCTTTTGTTCTTCTGTCTCCATCGGTCTTAACATGTTGTATCTTATTGGATTTTATTATATGTGATAATATAAACAAAAACTTTTACAGACAAGGAGATACTACAGAAACCACTGTTCATTTTCTGTTAGTGGGTTCTAAATACCCTGTGATACTGTCATTCTCTTGAATGGTTTTACATTGTCTTGCTGTGTTTGATGCTACAGTATATGAAGTTATACTCAAAGATTTCAAGGAAAGAGACACTATGATAACTACTTTTATGTCGGGATATCTTGTGGTGAAACACTATTTTTCTTAAATGGTTATGTTCTGGCCTGTGCTGTTTTGTTGTTATGTCCTCTTTTATCTCAATCTCCTTTTTTATTATTTATTTTTATCTTTTTAATCAAGGGAAAAATAAATAAATAGTAGGATATATTATAGTAACCCACTTTGATTTCCTATTAACTTGATTTGAAACCCTGTATTGCTGTCACCATTTTGTTTTGACTGATTTTTCTCTATTCTGTTTTGCTTGATAGTACCAAGTTTGAGAGTATAGGCAACAATTGTGAAGACAATAAGATTCACTATGATGCCCATTCTGGTTTAACTATTATCTTCTTTTGAAGTCCTGTAATGTCTCCAATGTCTTGGTTTTATTGGTTTTGTTCTTTACTGTTTTGTTCAATTTTATTATAACTGAGGATATAGGCAATTCTTTTTAAGATAGCAAGAGGCATTATGGTAACCATTGTTGATCACCTTGTATTCTGATTTTACATTATGTACTACGTCCATCTTTTGATTTGACTGATTCTGTTTTGTTATGTCACATTTGGTTTTATTCTCTTCATAAAAGAGTAATAAGAACTGTGGAAGTAATAAAACACAAAATGTGTAATTCTCATTATAAAAAAGAGAGGATAAGAAAGTGCTCCAAAAGATATAACTGCATGTATATTTAAGCGTATAAAATAGATAACCATATTACTTAGTTTTTGTTGGATCATTGAACAGAACTGTTTGCAGTCTCACTGTTTGAATGTCCACATTATATGCTTTAATTTTGTAACTTGAACAACTATTTCTAAGATGACAATATGTAATCTATTAACTAGTGATTTCCTACTGTTTATTTTTTTTACAATTCTGTATAACTTGTACCCCTTTTCTGTATTTTTTCTTTTTCTCCTTAAATAAAATTTTTAAAAAAAGAATAGCAAGAAAAAATAGGAAGAGAAGCAAGAAAAAAAATATATCACACTCATTCTGGTTATATTGAAGCATTACAGGACTCCATTTACTTAAGAAAAATTCATCTTTGTAGACATGTTGCCTGTCTGTCTCACTGTAAGCTGGGATATAAGCTGTCTTTCATAATCTCATGTCTGATGACTTCCATTCATATATTCAGAGATGTTAGGCCTGGATTTGAGCAATGAAAATACTCTAGCTTATCTTTTACATTCAAAGACAGCAACGCTTGGTGCTGTGAAAAGGGCATGGTCAAGGTCATCAGGTAGCAAAAGCCCTGGGATAATGGCCATACTCCTGCAGGCCAGGGGCCCAGGACCCTTTACTATCCTTCCAAGCACAATTTGGACCCTAGGAGTTTCCCTCTACTATCCTGAATCCTGTGTCAGGCTGGCAGTGAAGAATGTGAACACCATCTGAGCAACAAAGGTAACTTCCTAAAACAGCATCTGGCAGAGAGGAAAGCAACCAGGCGTTCACTCTCCACTCCACAGACAGCAACGTACCTTACACATGGAAATGTCACACGCCCTGCTCATACCAAGCTATTGCTATTTTTTCTACTAAAAATGATGCCCTGCTCCTGTCTTTGTTCCTTTCCCTCTCTCTGAATACAAATGGCTGTTTGTACGTTGTTATGATGCAAAACCTAATTCTGGGAGCTGCTGCTTTCTCCCTGGACCTAGGGAGGAAATGCAGGGCACAATTGTGCTGATATGGCCACCTGGGTGTGACCACAGCTTGGCAATGCTCCTGAGCATCACTAAGAAAAGTTCTATCTTCTTTGGAAAATCAACCTGGAGTAATGCTCGCATGTGTATAAAGTTGCTGGGGCCACAAGAAGCTCCTGAGTGAGTGATACAGACTGCTTTCTCACTTGATCCTAGCAGCCACCTCCATGAGCAAGGTGGATCCAAATTCAACCCCAATGCTTAGTCTAGGTATGGCACAATGGATTGTGACCCATCATTTCAACCTACATCAGCCCTACAGGGACCAGAGGAATTAATAATATTATCATCACATGATGGCTGACTCTGTGCAGTAAGCTCCATATTGTGGGTGATGGCAACAGCCCATAGGTATACCACCATTCCAATGGGGCTTCTAGGGAGCAAAGCCAGAGGAACCCAAGACTGAGAACCCAGATCTTGTTCCTGGATGCAGCTTCCAGGAAGAATCTGTCACATGTATCTAAATCACCATTTTAAACTAGGTTTGGTGGCATGTGCCTACAAGTCCTGGGAAGCTGAGGTAAGGGAATTGCTTGAGCCCAGGAGTTTGAGACCAGTCTTGACAACACAGTAAGAACCCTGTCTCAAACAAACTAATGGTTTCTACACTGTGTACTGAAACAGTGTCCCAGGAGATGTCTACAAGTATGGGTAAAGATAGAGGTAACCAAAGCCACGTCCAAGGTATGCTTCTAGCACGTTCTCAGAGCCTTTACAGGTGTCCTCTTGTGTGTCTCCAAAAAGTGATGCAAGAAGGGTTGTTCCCTAATTTTCTTGGTTAAGAATACCATATGACCATCTCTGTTCTGGGCACTAGTTTAATAAACAGGATCTTTGTTTAAGCTGGAGAACAACTCAGAATTTTAGGAGACAGATGTAAAAAAGCAGAAGTGTGTTTCTCAAAATGTCTTTATTCTCTACCATAGCTAATAATGGGCACGTCTTATTAGCTCCTACTTCTGCTGATCTCTCAATGTGGTGGTGGTGAGATGCACAAAAGTGAGCAAGCACACATTCTCTTTCAATGAGGAGTAAGTGCAAAGTCCAAATGGAAATGAGATCTTAATCCATCTACCCTAGGCCTGGGCATGACAGGCTGGTACAAGGTTAAGCTCCTAGGAAACACCATGGCCACTCCATCTAAAAGCATCACCCTCCTCCTTTTATACACAATTACACTGATATCCAAAACACCCACTGATACTTACTTCTTCCTCTCAGGGAACCAGGAGGCTGATTTTATTCTTTATTTACAATAGATGTATCAAAGTAAAGAGCACTGGAGGGTTCCACTGGCCTGTTGTGAAACATTGGGCCTTAGTCACATTCCTGTCCTAGCCCATTTTTGCAGGTTAACATGGATGCAACTGGAGGCCTGGAGCAAACAAAGCCTGCTCATCCCCAATCTGTGGGAATCAGGTCAGCCAGGCTGTGAAGTGAAAGCAGGCTCAAGAAAACCCCAGTTGCTCCTCAGGCTGTTCTAGGAGAACTAGCTTTGAAGGAAATCATCTGTGGGTATAATACCCTAACCCAAGACAGGCCACAAAAGATGAACTTGCAGCATCAGCCCCTCCCACTATCCCAGACGACCAAACACTCCTCTCTGAAGCTCTCAGGGTATAAATCTACACCCAGATCCAAGTCTCTGATCTCAGGGCTCACTGGATCAGCTACTGCCCATTTTGGGCAAACAGAAAAGCAAAAACAGCCACTAAAGCCTTAGGATGCTGCAGGCACTCTGGCTAACAATTCCTACTGTCTAATAAATTTATTTCCATTATCATCTCCATTTTGTACAAAAGGAAACTGAAGTCCAAAGAGATTTTTGTAAAAAATTTTGCTTGAGGACATATAGATGAAGTCACTGGGATAGGCAGGTATCACAGTTTCTGACTCCAAAGCCCAAACTCTTGCTATTCCCCCAACATCACAGGACATGAAATAAAATGCCAGCTGATGGATTTTCCCATCCATCTTGGCTGAGGGTTGTCAGGGAAATGAGTGTGGCAGGTAGCTATGAGGATGATGAATGCAAGGACCTCAGACTCTGGCAAGCAAATCAAGCAGGGGATAGTGACCCTTGAGTACCACACAAAGATCAAGAATAAATGAAAACAGATGGAATGAGAAAGTCTAGAGTTGGAGTCTGGGTTGTTATTTTTTCTCTGGTTGGTTTCCCTAACAGTTCTGTGCTCTGTATTTGTTTTCATAAAACATAGGAAAGTAAAACAGGGCTTTTATTCTCTGTAACTCTTATTATCTTCCTATTATAAGACTTTCTAGGGCTGGGGATATAGCTCAGCGGCACAAGCACCTCCCTGTCAAAGTGCAAGGTCATGAGTTCAATCCCCAGTACCCCCCCCCAAAAAAAAAGAAAGGAAGAAGAAAAGAAATCATGAAAGAAGACTTTCCAATAGGTGTATTCCAATCAGTGGACATTAAAGCAGAGAAAGGAGACTCATTATGTAGAATGTCATTTCCCCTCAAGACATTTCTTTAGCTTTTTATTCTTTTTTTTACTGTCAAAAGCTGCCCAGAACTGTGGATGCCAAAAGGTAGTGAGTGTAATCACTTAGGTGGTAGGGTAGGGGCCCCTGCTGTAAGGGTCCAGAAGGACTAGGGACAAACACAAGTTTCCAAAAGAATGTGGTTTGGTCTACTGGTAGCATTCGCACAAAGGGTGCATGTTCTTCCCTCCAGGCCCTAAAGTTCTCAGTTGACAAACATCAAGCTTAGAATACACTGACACACAGGCAGCTGTAACACTAACGGTTGAACTTGGGAATGGTGAAGTCTAATCCACTCATCCCACTTGCTAATAAACCCAAGGATTCATTCCTACTGCCACCAATGAGGAGAGGGCTTCCCTGACAACTCCACCTAAAGTCACTCCCACTAAGTATGCTCAGCCCTTCCAGCGTATCACCATTTCATTTTCATCCCAGAACTAAGTGCTACAAAAATCCACAATGCTACTTGTTTTCTTATTTATTGACTAGAATGTATACTCTTCCTCAGGAGCAGCACAGGATCTTACATGTCTAGCCTCATTAGTGAATCCCCATGGCACGGAAGGCACCCAGTATACATCTACCGCTGGGTTAACTTGGTTGGCTAGAAAAAAGAATGATTGGATGAATGAATGAACAAAACTTCTGGAAAGAAGAGACTGTAAGCTATGGCTGTGTTATGAGCACTGTCTGACCTCATGATGCCAGCTAAAAGTTTCGGCAACAGCTCAGAAGATGTTGAGGACAAGCAATTCCCTTTAATTCTTAATACTCTGAAAAAGAAAAAGGGTGTTTTGTCATTTTGTTTTGTTTTGTTTTCTGACACAGGATATCACTACATAGTTCAGGCTGTCCTTCAACTCACTATGGAGCCTAGACTGGCCTGAAACTCATGGTGATCCTCCTGCTGCAGCCTTCCGCATGCTGGGATTATAGGTATGTGCTATTACATCTGACAAAAAAAAGGGTTTTTCTTGAGTATTTTTGATCCTGCTCAACTCAGGGACAAAACTTAAATCTTACATAACACAGACAGACTCATTTGCTAAAACTTTGTGCAAAAGGTCAACTTTTTTCTAGGATGAGTCTATTTTATTTCCATATGTGTTCCATCAAAGTTTAATATTTTTTACTTTGCTGCAGAGCAGAGAGCATCATGCATACATTGTAGATCGATAACTTCAACATGAAAAAGAAAGCTCCAACCCCAGAGAAAACAACACAAATAAATCATAATTTAATAATCTACTATTTTCCTCCTCACAACCCTCCCAGGGTTCAGTTAACTGGGTAATATTTTTGGGCCTGCACTGACTGAGGCTACTGGTCATAACTCCACTCCCCTCTCCCTTCCCTCCCATCCCCTGCTATTCTTTGATTTCCTCTCTCTCTCTCTCTCTCTCTCTCTCTCTCTCTCTCTCTCTCTCTCTCTCTCTCTCTGTTACGGGTTAAGAACTGGTGGTCAACTTAACGCCAGCTGGATTACATCAGCATGGCACTGAGTGAAGATGCTCCACCTGAGGAAAGTTGCCAGGATAAATAGGTGGAGAAGAAGGGAGGTGTTGAGGGGTTGAGGCGTTAAGGAGGCATTGTGGGTTCTCCTATGAGTTGCTGTCTGAGCTGTTGGTTCTCCTGGAGAAGCTTTAGTCCTCACATCGAGCATTGTTTCCTGGCTCTGGAGGGGAACCAGGTTGATGGTTGGTCTCCAGGATGAACTCGCCACACTGCTTCCTGGCACGTACCGACTGTGCTTGTCGAAGGAGGAGCTCGGGGCCTCCGTGTCGCTGAGGACAGCTGTGGTGCCTTTCACGATAGCCCTGGTCTTTCTTGTGAGCGTGACTTCTCCAGCTCCAGCGTAGAACCCTCATCCCGCTAGCACAGTTCCTTCATCCTGCTGGCATAGACTTTCTGGCTTCCACCACTGACCTTTGGGTCTTCCCGGCACGGATCCGTAAAAGAGACTGGTGTGAGTCCTTCTTGTGGGCTCTGGACCTCCAGTTGGACTCGTGGGAGGCACTGTCCTGAGCTCTGGATTTTTATCTGGACTCATGTGGGACGCTGCTGTGGGGTTTAGGCTCTTGACTAAATAATCTATGTCTTTGGTGCTGTGGATAGATTTCCTGCATTTTCCTGTGTTAACTTCTGGTGACCATTATAAAAATATTACAAACTCGATTTCCTGATCTGAATTGTTCTCTGTGTACAACCCCTGACTACAACACTCTCTGAGCCTTAGCGCACCAATGGGACCTCTGCCCTCCTAACCCACCTGGGTTGCCCTGCTCAGCATTAAGGACCTGTTCCTCCAAGAACCAGATGTGAAGATGTTGGTTCCTCTAGTAGCCTCCTAAGACCTGCCATCATTACTCACAAATGGAGTGAGGAATATCACACTCTCCTAGAGCAGCTTTCATAGAGCTCACCTACACTACAGATAGTGAAAATGATAAAAGTGTAACAATAATCATAATGATAATGGTTACCATGTGTTAAGTACAAACTACAATATACTACAGGAACTATACAAAGTCCTTTATATATTATCTCATATTACTAATTTCTTTTATTCCTCATACCCATTTTATGAGCTTTATTCCATGATCCCCATTTTATATATAGAAACTGTGGCTCAGAAATGTTACTTGCCCAAGGTTACAGCTCTCTCAGGACAGAGTTCAGATGTGTGGGTGTGAATTCCAAGTCTGTGAAAATCAGGTCTTCTGTTCCTTACAGCAAAAGGTATACTAACTAATGTAGTGTCACCTGGAAGCTGGAAACTTCACAATCACTATTTACAATTTCATAATGACCCTGTAAATTAAGTGACAGTGTCCTATGATACAGATGAAGAAATAAGGAACAAGCAATTAATAATGTGTCTGTGGTCACAGAGCCAGGAAACAGGAAGGGCAGGATTGGAATTTGTATCTATTTACTATAAAACTCTATGCCCTTTCCACAATACCACTCTGCTGCCTCCTCCAACACAAAACTACTTAGAAAAGAAACTTAAAATACAGAAAAATGCTTGAAAGACAGTATAGCTCCCATAACTGCCTATGACATCGAGGAATTAGAAATTGCCTAAATGAGTCAGGTATGGTAATCTCAGCACTCTTGGGGGCTAAAGCAGAAGGATCCCAATTTTAAGCCCAATCTGGGTAATGTAATGAGACTCTGTCTCAAAACTGAATGGAGGGGACTGGGGATTTAGCTCAGCGGCATAAGCGCCTGCCTTCCAAGCAGGCAGTCATGAGTTCGATCCCCGGTACCGATAAAAACGAAAAACGAAAAAAAAAAAAAAAAAAAAACCTGAATGGAGATTAGCTCAGTGCAAAGAACATGAGTTCAATCCCCAATGCCACAAAGGAATGAATCAGAAAAAAGAAAAAAAAAGGTATTGAATAACATGATAAAATTTTTATGTTAAATTAAGAAGCAGAACACAAGACACAGAACTTCACCGAAGTTCCTCTAAAGAGAATGCATAGAGAAAAAACTAGGAGACATGAACTGCAATTGCGTCTTCGTGGGGGAATGTGAGTCATTTGTTTGCCTTCTTTCTAAATTCCTTTTATTTTCCAAATTTCTATAATATGTACTACCTTTAGCATTTAAAAAGTTTTCTTTTTTCTTTTTGTTTCCTGGTACCAGGGATCAAATTATGAGCTTGTGCTGGCCAGGCAGGTGCTTATGTCACTAAGCTAAATCCCCAGCCCAAAAAGTTTTCTTTTTTTTTTTTTTTTTCTCTTTCTTAAGAAATTGGCTATCATCTACTAAAGGCTGAGTTCTAGCTTATATTCATTCTTGGAATGGACATTACTCTGAGTTCTGATTAAGAGTAATTTAAACCTTTCAAATATCCAAATACTCTTATTGACTCTTTGAGGCAAGTAACTGCATTTTATACTAAACTTATTTGCAGCTCAAATACAGCTTAAAACCTTGTTTTGATTACTTGTTTAGAAAATGCATAAGAATCACATTTGCATGATGGATGATGAGGCAGGGAATTACAGTTAGGAGGGAAAAAAAGCCCCTTCATATTCAACAGCATGTATGAAATCTAAAAACTCCTCTGACACACATATTTATACATGCTCCTCCCATGTGGGTGCTTTCCTGTGTCCTTAACAGCAGATGGCCCACTGTGCAGATGGAGAGACTGTGGTAGCTGCTCTTCAGATGACTGCCAGGCTGTTTCATCTGAGTTTACCCAGCAGCTGTCCTGAAACTGGCCCTCAGAAGGGCTCTTCTTGCTGTCAAAGTGTCAACTAGTTCCTCTACAGGTCACTGTATCTTAGCTCCATGTCAACCAAAGCCAGCACAGAAAATCCTGATGGTGAACATTAGTGAGACAGCAACAAGGACCCAGCCTTCCCTTCCTGGCTCCCTCTTGGTTCAGCCCCTCCTGATGCTGGCACAGTCTGATCCTGGCAGCTTTATACACAACTGAGCAGCTCGGAATATGGCCAGTGCTCTAGGTCACTCCTGTGATTAAACACCAGTGGTAAACTGGATAGAGAATTATAAAGCCAGGAGTAATTCTCATAGCTAAAATATTCTTGTACTTTTGGGCTGGGGATTTAGCTCAGCAGCATAAGCACCTGCCTTGCAAGCAGGCGGTCGTGACTTCGATCCTCGGTACCAATAAAAAAAAAAAAAAGAAAGAAAGAAAAAGTGTAAAATATTCTTGTACTTTTAATAAATGTTTTGCTTATTTTTCCTATTCTTTGCCTAAAAGAAATGTTTCACTTTGAAATGAAGTAAAAAAAATATAGAATAATAAAAGATAAAAATGTATGAAATCTCATTGCAAAGAATAATTCAGTTTCTATCAGAGTAGCAATTCAGCATTCCATGTAAGTTTAACAATTTAATTAGCTTCCAGAATTTAAAAATAAGAGATCTTAACATTTAAATCCAGGTTTTCAACTAAACAACAAGAAACACACCTAGAAGAGCAGAGGACAGAGTCTGAAATCCTGCATAGTGACAGTCATTAGCACTGAGAAGCTGTCAACCTGATGCCTTTTCCACATGGGCTCTGTAGATATCTAGGTTTGCTACATTTGGTCAAGATCTTTACATTCATTTTCCTACCCAAATTAACATAAATTCAAAACTTTTTAATTTTACTTTTTACTTTTTTTATTCCATTTTGGCATACATAAAAAGTAAGCCTGTCAGTTTTCAAAGCTGGCAAGTACAATCTTCATTGTCAATTTTAATGGCTACAATATACCCATCTTCCACGACTTTGCCAGATGAAAAAGCATTGCTTGCTGAGGTATCCTATATCATATCCCACCAGACAGTTCAGACTCCCTCTTGTAGGGCCCCTCACTGTGAGAGGACCATGATTCCTGGCTTGTTATCATCAAGTTTGAAGTGAGTCTCATGAAAGTGACACACATCAAGTCAGCAAAAGCTGTGGCCACCACAGCCCACTACCACCTTCTCTTCTCCTCCCACCACAAGAGCAACCTGCCATAGCTAAGGGCTGCTCCTCCATTCTGGCATACAGACCACATAGAACATAGCCACGGCTCACCTGAGATGAATGTGTGGCAGGGTGAAAAGTAAGACATGTAATGAACCCACTGTAAACTGCTATGAGGACTGCTCATCACAACAGCACAATCTAGGTTAGAGTAACCGCAAGACAAGATTAAAACAACAAATAACACACACATTAAATAAAATAATTTTAAAAGGCCTCTGGCTAATGCCTGAGGCCTGGTCCTAAAAGTCTTAGTGGGATATGGCTCAGACAGTGGCTCTAAATGCATGGTGGTTCTATTATAACAGGGTGCAGGTTGGCCCTGCAGAAAATATAAGTTTTATGGTTATTTATATCAACAGTGTATAGTACAAAAAATGGAATGTTAAGCAGCAAGATGCTCACAATAGCAAAGGAACTCAATAACAAAAACTGGCTAAGTGGGCCGGGGATTTAGCTCAGCAGCATAGCTCAGCAGCATAGGCAACTGCCTTGCAAGTGCATAGTTGTGGGTTCGATCCCTGGCACCCAAAAAAAAAAAAATACCAACAAAACTGGCTGAGTAAAGACCAGATCCACCCATGCCCATTAAGTTTGGAGACACTCATTTCAGGACACATGCTTTCTGGGTAGAACTGGCCTGGCTTCCCAGGATTAAGCTGGTTAATTGTCAGTCTGCCTTTATCTCTAAACCCCACCCACTTTCATTTTCTATTCTAAAACAAAACAAAACAAAAACACATGGGCTAGTCAAATGGAGTGAACTTCCCAGCTAAATCAGTATATAGTGTGCTACCTGTGCAATCATGGTATGTTACTTCTCTCCTTACTAACAGAAAATATCCAACACCCACAAGTTGAAAGAGGAAAAAGAGGAAAGGATTACTTTGGCTCAGTTTATAGAGGTTTCAGTCCATAGTTGACTGACTCCCGAGCAGGGAAGCATTGCAGAGGAGAAAGAGTTCACAGCAAAACAGGCAGGAGGGAGCAAGAGCAAGCAGCAGCAGCAGTAGCCTTCCTTCTTTCTGTCGCTTTATACTCCATCCAGGCTACCTGCCCTTTGGTAGTGTCATCCACACTCAGGGTGGGGCACTCTTAATCCCAGCATCACAGCCTAGATTCAGCCAGCTCTGAAAAGCACAATGCATGAGGCTTTGGAGGACATCTAGATATAAGCCATAACACAGGACTCATGGCCTTTCCTCATTGTGGGTCCTGTGGTCTCAAAGCTAACAAGATGCATTGCTTTTTGGACTATATATTTGTTAAATGGGTGATAATTCAGAGATGACGGTTCTCAGAGGCACTATGACTCGTATCTGCTAAACTAATGAATACCAAGAGATTCAGCTCAATTATCACTTTCCTGGGACCTGCCACATCTGGCTTACATCTCAACACTGTCTTTAGTAGCCCATCTTTCTTTTTTTTTTTTTTTTTTTTTAATTTTTATTTAAGGAGAAAAGAAAAGAAAGAAAAAAAAAACAGTGAAGGGGTACAAGTTATACAGATTTACAGAATAAAAAAATGCGCAGTAGGAAATCACTAGTTAATGGATTACATATTGCCATCTTAGAAATAATTGTTTAAGTCACAAAATTAAAGCTTGTAGAGTGGACATTCCAACAATGATACTGCAAACAGTTCTGTTCAATGATCCAATAAAACTCTGTGATATCATTTTCTATCTTATACATTTAAATATACATGCAGTTATATAGTTTAGAGCACTTTCTTTTCCTCTCTTTTGTACAGTGACTATTACACATTTTGGGTTTCATTGCTCCCACGGTTCTTGTTGCTTTTTTGGAAGAGAGTAAAACCAAATGTGACATAACAGAACAGAATCGGTCAAGTCAAAAGGGTGGACATAATAGATAATATAAGAACATAATACAAGGTGATCAACAATGGTTACCATAATGCCTCCCGCTATTTCTAATAGAATTGCCTATATCATTAGTTGTAATACAATTGAACAAAACCGTAAAGAATAAAACCGACAAAACCAAAACATTGGAGATATTGTAGGTCTTCAAAAGTAGATAAAAGTCAACGAGAATGGGCGTTATAATGAATCTCATTATCTTCTCAGCTGATGCCTAAACTTTCGAACCTGATACTATCCAGCAAAACAGAATATAGGAACCTCAGTCAAAAACAAGATGGTGAGAGTAATACAGGGCTTCAAATCGAGATAATAGAAAGTCAAAGTGGGTTACTATATTATATCCTGCTATATTTTTCCCTTTAATTAAATGGATAAAAATAAAAAAGTAAATAATGGAGTGGAGATTGAGAAAAAGGAGGGCATAACAGCGAAACAGGGCAGATCAAAACATAACCATTTAAGCAGAATAGTGTTTCACCACCAGCTAATCCTGACCCAAAAATAGTTACCATATTGACTCCCTCCCTGAAGTCCTTGAGTACAACTTCATATACTGTAGCATTAAGTATATCAAAACAATGTAAATCCATTTAAGAGAATGACAGCATTATAGAGTATTTAGAATCAACTAACAGAAAATGAACAATGGTCTCTGTATAATCTCCTTGTCTTTAAAAGGTTTTTTCTTATACTATCGTACATAACAAAATCCAATAAGATACAACCTGTTTAGACCATTGGAGACAGAAGAACAAAAGCTAGATGAGACTTCAAAACAAGATGGTACTAAATCAGCATTACCTATTAAGATGTCATTTTCTCCAAAAAAAGCTGTTCCTATCATCCAATCTTCTGTCTCATTTCTGTTGAGCTCTTTTTCTGTCAGTAGCTGTCAGTTTGTCTTCTTCATTTTGTTCTCTGCTCCATTCGTTGTGGCCTCCCCGCCCCTATTTCTGGGTTCTTTGTATTTTTCTTTTTTTAGAATATCCTGCAATACTTTCTGTAGGGTTGAATTGGTGGTTGCAAATTCCCCCAGTTCCTCTTTATCCTGGAAGCACCTCGTTTTTCCATCAATTTCCAGGGACAGTTGTGCAGGATATCTCAATCTTGGCTGTAGATTATTATCTTTCAAAGCTTGAATTATTTCTCCCCATGCTCTTCGTGATTTGATGGTTTGTGAAGAGAAATCTGCTGTAATTCTGATGGGTCTTCCCTTGTAAGTGATCTGTTTCTTGTCTCTTACAGCTTTTAATATTCTGTTCTTGTATTGAATTTCTGGAATTTTTATTATTATATGCCTGGGTGTTTCTCTGTTAGGGTTGTAGGTAGCTGGGGTCCTGTATGCCTCATACATTTGAGTATCTTTACCTTTTGCTAAATTAGGAAAATTCTCCTGGATTATTTCTGTGAGTAGCTTTTGTAGTTCACTTGTTTGTGTCCCTACTTCTTCTTTTATGTTCTTAATCCTTAAGTTATGGCTCCTCTTATCATCTTCTTGTCTTTGTATTATTGCTGTGTGTTTCTTTGTTATTTTTAAGAAGTTTTTCATTTCATTCTCCCATGTTTCAAGTCTGCCCTCCAATTCAGATAGTCTGTCCTTAGTTTCTTTCAAGCTGTTATGCCAGTCTTGGGTAGACTTCTTAATTTCTTGATAGTCCCTTTGCACCTGCTTCACATACTCAATGCTTTCTCTGTTTTCTCCATCAAGCAATTCTCCCCTCTTTTTCTGTTCTTCCATTCCACCATCCGCTTTTTCCTGGGTGGTGCTTAGCATTTCTCTAACTATTCTGCATACTTCTAGCTTCAGGTCATTGATAACTTCATTCCTGAATTGGTCTATGAGGCTCTCTAAATGGCGCTTAATGTATATTGGTGCAGTGTCCACAATTGCCTGATTCTCAGGATTGGGGGTCGAGGAGCCTTTTTTGTTGCTTCCCTTCCCCATATTTTCTGTTCCTTATAAAATGTAATCTTACACAGGAGGCCCGGCTTCCCTGCCTGTCAGCCACAGCTTGATCAAATTGCGCTGGCTAGTTGTTCCCGCTCACCGCTGCGCCCCAGGGAGTTGCGGAGGAGGCAGCCTACGCGGGAGTCGGTCGCTCCTCCGGGCCACCATCAGGCTCTGGGATCTGGGTTAGGCCAGCCTAGGGAGTCCACGAGCAGCGTCCCTCCGGCCAGGCACCTTTCACCAATCCCGTCCGAGAGGGAAATGTTCGGCTGCAGTTGCCACCGCGCCCTGCTCTTACAGGACTGCCCGCGCCCAGAAAAACCTCCGCTGGAGTCAAACTGCGGTAGGGAATCAGTTCCTCGCTCACCTCGCCACCAGTCAGCCTTCCTCCCTGGCCGTCGCGTTTCCGACTCCGTTCGCAGATTCCCGTTCCCAAGCCTCTGCGTGTCTCTCCTTGCCGAGCCGCTATGGAGGTAGCCGGGCACCTGGCGGCGGGAAATCTAAACCGCGGTTTCCGATGGCGTGGGGACTCCGTTTGGGGACTCCCGTTCCCAGAGCTCGGCGGTCGCGTCTCTCCTTGCTGAGCCGCTATCTTTCTGCCATTTCCTAACCCCTGAGTTTCAAGCTAAGCCTCAGTAACCTAAGCAGCCCACATCAGCCTGCTGTACCACACTGAGAGAAACACCCAGCATGGTACCTCCAATGGCACAGCTTAGGCATGTCTGCTGTATGTTTTAGTTTTGTGTCTTTGTCTCCACTTATTTTCAATAATATCATTTATGATATTCATCCACATTTGTTGCACATAGTTAGGGAATTCCTTCTCATGGTCCATTGTTCACTGTGTGAACACACCCCAGTTCATTTATTCATTCTTCTGTGGATGGGCATACCATGGCTATTATTTTTCACTTATTTATATGGCTGATTAACATCAGTCTTGTGATGATAAAAGCCTAGCCTACTTTTTCTCTTTACTGTATTTCCATCCTTGACTCAGTGCCTGATTCATGATGAGAAAAGGGAAGATACTGTTACAGGTATGCCCAAAGTGTAGAACCCACTGCCAATTACATGGGCTGTTTCAAGTTAAATAACTATCCATTTCTGATTCCTGTAAGCTACTCCTCTCCCTCTCTCAATGCACATTTCATGTCAAGCTCTAGGGATTTAAATAATTCTTGCCTCTTCATTCCAATAAAGATATTCAGATGTTAATTGTAATAATTTTCAAGGCCAAAAGTCTCTGATTCTCTCATGGTGGGCTGCTCAATTCTAGTTGCCTGAGTAGGTGCCCTAAGACAGGACATTTATCATCTTCATGTTATCAGCACATGTAAGAGATAAAACCTTCCTGTTCAATTCAATTATCACTTCAGTTTTCTTTGTAAAATATGCCTTTTAAGAAAAAGAAATACCATTAAAAAGCAAACTATTGTGCAACATAGAGAACATAAGCTGATCATGGGGCCTCCCAGACGAAGACTCAGCCCTTGACTGCCGTGACACCCTGAAGCAGCCCTGTGCTCCACTCTGAGGGTCTTCACCGGACCTCTGATGGAAGCCGACAAAAGGAAGTTACTGCATCTTCACATGGGTACAGAAACTGACCTCTAGAAGCGGAGACACACAATGTCATCCTATTATTATTTTTAGTTAAAATTGTTTTTGGTTTTTGATAAACAGTCTCACTGTATAGTTTAGGCTGGTCTCAAAAATCACAATGTATCCTTGAACTCACCTCCATTCGCCTGCCTTGGTCTCCTGAGTGCTGAGATTACAGGCATGCACCATCATGCCCAGCTTAAATGTCATCCTTTTAAAAATGACTCTTTCCCATAATGCCTTTGAAATTCTAACTCAGACACATGTAAACTGAGTGTCCTTGATGTACATATGTGTATGTTTGCCTGTTAATTTAATAAGTATTTGTGGATAAATAATGGTAAAGGCCCTAAGACACAGCATAAAAAATGACAGAGTTTATGAAAATTACAACACATATGCACATACACATTTCAAAATATTTCAGAAAGTGGCAAGAGTTCTAGAGAACATAAAAGTAGGATAAAGGGGTAGAGAAAGTGAAAGGGGTAGGGAGGTGACTTCAGATAAGGGTGCTAAAGATAGCCCCTTGGCTCTGAAGCCTGGGTATTAAGGAGCTACCCCAGAAAATATACATGAAAGTAGCATGCCAGAAGAAGAGCTAGAAGCCAACGTTGAAATGCCACACTGAGTTTGAATATACAATGGAAAAGTATACACTTTGTTGTTCTAACCGTGATGCCTGGCATGGGCTTCTCCCTTTTCTCCCAAGACTAAGCTGGTCCCTTCTACTTATCCCTCTTCCTCCCATGGCCACTGCCTGATGTGGAGGACCATCTCTGCATCCCTCTTAGAACTTCCTACAGAGCATTACCACTCCTGGGGCCTTGTAGTTACTGATTTCAGAGCTGTCTCCTACCCAAGTCATAATATTAGGAATGACAGGAATCACATTTTTCTTAACTCCAATGTTAAAACAAAGCCTAATAGAATTGTCTCAGTCTCAGTTTCCTGATAAAGTGCTATGCACTGGGGGAACCTGGATGAAAGGCACATGGAAATTCTGTGTGTGTGTGTGTGTGTGTGTACACAACCCAGGGCCTTGTGTATGCTACACAAGTGCTGTGTCACTGAATTATCCATCCCAAGCTTTCCTTTACTGCTTTTATCATTTCTCTTGAAGTTCCAAAATTAAAACATACTAATTAATGTGGAATGCAATGATAGAGAACTGGAATGATTAAAGTAAAGAATGAGGTGATAACTGGTAATACAATGTTTCACAAAATCTGGGATGCCATCAACTGTGAGACCCATCTTGATGTCAGAGATACCAAGCTTTGAAAATAGTACATGTCTCCAAATCAATGAAAGCAGCATCTTCTCCTGTGAAGAAAGGGTAGTGAGAAGCTACAAAATTCCCTCCTAAGGCCGAGGATCTGCTGCATGACTCATGCTTCTGTGGTGGCCACTGACATGCTGGCAGATGGCTCAGGTGGATCCTTAAGTGCAGCACACAATTGGGTCTGCCAGAGAAACTTGATTTTACGTTTTTACACGACATGAAGTCTAAAAACCTCTGGGTGTCAGATCTTATGTCCATAAAGGGAGATAATAATAGTCCTGAACTCACAGAACTGACCGTGAGGATTAAACAAGATGATGGAGGTAAAACCACTTAGCCTTGGGACCAGCCTACAGAAAACAGATGAACTAAAGATGAAGAGGTAGTGAAGGAGGTCAAGCTCTGTGACAAACAATGGGACAGCTCTGCCCTTGCCCTTGTCCATCCTGGGGGACAGTGACAGCAAAGAAGGAGGGCACAGATTGTGCTCCTGAGGGCATCACCTCTGTCTCTTCTACAGTTTGACAGTAAGATGGGGACAAGGCAGAGAGAAATGTCTATGAATTACCCATGAAAGGACTGAGGACTGTGTCTATTGCTCTTCCTACCATGTGTCACCTAGTTCTCCTGTTATCTATAGACCTGAGGTAGTCAGCAGGGGCATTTCGTAGATAAGGACACTGAGGCTAGGAAGGTTACTTCTCTTGTTTTAAGGTCATGGCTAGAATAGAGGTAGGTTTTATACCTGTCAAGGATCTACAGCCCAAAGTGTTGAAAACACAGGTAAATAGAAGCCAAGTCAAGAATAAAGTGCTGTTCTTCATGAAAAGAGCTTGAAACCTTATGTGATGAGTGCTAGTCATAAGAGCCAAGAAGGTGGAAATTCAGAGTAGGCAACACTGACCTTTTTGCAAGTCCAAGCAAAGATCAAGTCACTCAAAGAATAAAAACAGGTGCCAGAAGAGGTTTGAAGATTAAATGGGGTTTGTGGTTCCCCAGGTTCTGCCAGTTCCTTGACTAAGAATACAGTACTTGAAAACCAACTATGATAAGTACAAAGCTTTTTCTATATAGTGGAAAAAGATTCCTCAACATTTCTTTACCTGACTTTTTCTTAATGCAGATAGGGTGCTCAAGAAGAACACTGGCTTCTTCTTTTTACAGCTGTAATTAAAATGTTCCCATGTGTTGTGGAGTTCAAGGAGATAAGGCACAGAAAGACTTGGTGCAGTGTTTGGCATATGGGAAGAACTCAGCAAACATTACAGATGTCACTATGCAATCATTAGTTGTCATCATCGTCATCCATCATCAAACATCATCATCATCATCATCCATCACCAATCATCACTGTCACCATCATATCATCCCTGGCAAATACTGTTACCCTCATTAATTCACATTCTCTCTCCTCTCTTAGCAAAACTCAGTTAAGAAAGGTGGTATTTTTCTCATAAAGAATACAGAACTTAAGACAGCTATTGTAAATTTTCTCTTATATATGGAATATAGAAAAAAGATGATATGAAATAAGAGGAAGACAGAGAAGAGGATCAGGAGTTGAGGAAAGAGAAGGGTAGGCACCGAGGGAGTGGATATGATCAAAGTGTACTGCTGCTGTGATGTAGATCTAGAACATCACAGGTGAGGCCTTGGATGATGATCAGATCATGAGGGCTTTATACCCAACAGCTGCATGCATTGGAGGGGGAACTGGTCTGAAGAGTTAGAGCACTGGAAGAATAACCTGGCAGGATTATATCTCTCTCTTACCTCTCCCTTCTCTGCCTTCTTCCTGGCCACCATCACATGAGTCACTTTCTTCCTCTAGATCCTTCTGTCATGCCCTTCCACCATGCCATTTCTGCCAGCTGAGTGTGGACTAAACTGTCAGCAAAAATAAACTTCTCCTCTTTTAAGTTTTGGGTGTTGTATATTGTGTCTCAATGACAAGGGAAGTAACTAAGATATGTCTTACGTGTGACAGATATGTGTGTGCATGTAGGTATGTATGTCTTACAACGCCACAATGAAATTCAATGCTATTAATATGGTGTGAACTTAAAAAAATAGAACTCGTAAGGTGCTAGATCTAGGTCTGAAGATAATAAGCTCTATTTACCCATTTGTAAATAGGAAAGAAAATACTTTCACTCCTGAGTTAGCGAATATGAATCACAGCTATGTACATGAAAGGCTCAATAAGACAAGTATAATGATGTGTACCAGTAATCCCAACTATTTTGGAGGCTGAAGCAGATCACAAGTTCAATGTCAGCCTGGGCAACTTAGGGAGACTTTGTCTCAAACTAAAAAATAAAAAGGTGTGATGATGTTGCTCAGTGGTAGAACACATCTGGGTACCATCTCAAGTACCACCAGGGGGCGGGGGGTGTCAATAAACAACATGCTTCTAGTTAACAATGACCTTGTGCATTCTCCTGTTTCTCCTTCTTAAACAGAGTAATGCAAAACTGGGCAGTGGGCAGTGGGCAGTGGGCAGAGAGAACTGGTAGTATGCTCAGTCACCTCTACATAACCTATTTTCACTAACTCATACCCTGCAAGCAAGAAGCAGCTTGTTTTCCTTTTGGCTTCCTCTGGCAATTGAAACATCAAAGCTTGTTTCCCTCATGTCTTTTCTCTACCTCTGCACCTGCTCTGTCTACACTTCCCCAGCTCTGCACCAAGGCAGACCAGCAGCATCACAACCCCAGAGCTGAAATTCCTCATCCCCAACTCTGCTATCCTGTGCTCTCACAGTCATACCATCCTTTGAGACTTGCCACTGCCCCAGTAAGCAAACTACATTATTTTCCACACTCTCCTTCTGTCTTGGCTTCTGAAAAGCAGCCTCCTCACAGCCGCCAATCCAGGGTGCTGATTCCAAATCTATACAGCCAAGCAGTCTGATAGAATCTTACTATGTTGAGAAACCTGGCAAGAAGCTGGAATTCACAGTATCTTGGGATGAGCTGCCCCTATGAAGCAAGGAGATAATCACTCAAGGCTGAACTGGAAATGCTTCTATATGTCTGGAAGAAGTGGGACGAAAGACTGGAAGCTTAAAGCAACAACTCCTCATTGTCTACTTCATCGTGAGATAAAGGCTTAACCCAGCGCTCCTGGTATGTATAATGCAGTGGTGAACACTTAGGATGATGTGAAGGTCTCCCTAGATTGGAGCAAATCTTCAGATTCTAGTCTTGATTTTGTTAGCTACTGAGTTCAGACAGCTCCCTCCAAAAAGTGCAAGGAGGGATCAGTCAGTACTTTCACAGGTTTGGGTCCTTAGGACAGCCTCAAGGTAGATTCCTGTGCTGTGACCATGAAATCACCAAAAATAGGTAGCAACTAAGGTCCCTTTCACAGAGTATAGGCCAGGAAAGTCTGAAAGTTGGCAGTTTTTACAAACTTACAATCTTGGAAAGGGACCTCAGGTGTCAACTAGTCCCTCCAACACTGGACAGGGGTCGATGTCACTGAGAGGATTCTGCCACCCAAATGAAGGGATTACCTATTTTTGATCTTGGCATGGAGTATCCAGATAAGTACTGCTAAGATTACCCTTCCACTAAATAGCTATCTGCATTCAATCTTTCTTATATCAATTAGCCAATGGATAAGATTATGTCTCTATCATTTATATCCCTAGCATCTAGCCCAGAGTAGGATGGCTGTATAGAAAGGCTAACAGATGAACAGACAGATAAACAGATCAATCAAAACTTATTTCTGTCCAACTTCTACCTGCTGATCTCCATTTTGCCTTCTGGAAATTCTGTACAGGAAAAGGAATCCTAAACTTTGAGTGGAGGAAAAAGTGATGATACTTTTGAACTATGTGATCATAGGCAAATTATTTACTTAACATTCTGAAGATCTCCTTCTCTGGCTCTAAACTGGAAAGAATGTCTACTGAATCTCAGGATTCTTTTGATACTGAAATGAAATAATGCATAGTATGCCGGCAGATCAACCAAGAAATTCCTTTTTTTCCAAGATTTTATAGATCAAGAAACAAAAATATATAATTTTTAAAAATCTTATAAACAAAAAGCTAAGCCAGAATCTGAAGCATATATAACAAAGGCTCACCATCCTAATGGATCAGAAGGTGATAAACAATGCAATATAATGATAGGAAAAGGATACTAATATGTTATTCATAAAATGAAGGGGGGGCAAATTAAAGCACAGGTACATGTTCAAACTCACAAGTGACATGAAAAATGTACATCCTCAAATTGTGAAATGTAGTTTCCTCTGTCACACTGGTAAGGTTTAGAAGACTGACTATACTCAGTGTTGGTAAGGAACCAGGATAAAGTACTCTGTTACCTTGTTATGACTGAAAACTGGTTCAGCCTTTTGGGACAGCAGTTTGGCTGGGCCTATTAAAATAAAAAATGTATATTCTTTACTTTAGCATATCCACTTCTACCTATTATTCCTACAGAAATACCTACAAATATATAAAGCAGTTTGCACAAGAACAAGTTTGACAGTTTTGTTCACTGTCAACAAGAAATGGAATCCACCTAAGTATCTCTCATTCAGAGGAGTTACATAAATTATGAGTCCTTCATACTGTGATATATTCAGATGCTTAGGAAGAATAAGGAAGACAACTATCTATGAGACAAGAAAGAGTTTGTATTTTATCATACAATTAATTTTAAAAACAAAACAACATGAAACTACAGTAACATCTGTGGGCCCACACAGAGCAGTGGTTTTGCACCAAAGCAGTTCTGCTTCCTGGGGGAATATGGCAATGCTTGAGACATTCTAGGTTGAGGCAATTCAGGAGAAGGTGTGGCTGCTATTTACTAGAATCTGGATGTTGTTCCGTGACCCACAATGCACAGAAGACTCACCTAACAAAAATTATCTGGTCCAAATTTCAACAGTGCTGTAGGTGAGCCACCACAGTGCAGAAATACACACCATCATATGGCTCCCCCTAGCCCAAAGGCATGAATGTGCTGTTTTGGCTAGAATGACTCCATCTTGCCTTCTGCTGTAAGAATACCCTCATTCTTCCACTAAGCGGCAGATTTGGGAGGTGTGTGCCCTGGCCCACCCAAACACAGCATTGAATGGATGTAGGTAAGGCCCAGATCAGTGAGTCAGTGAGACTCAATCCCATGATGCTGTTAGCTGTGGGAGAAAAGAGAAGGCTTTTCCAATCAGGGCAACTGAGCCAGAGGTGTCAGCCTGTAGCCACCCACTAACATCTGTCTCCACAGTCAACTCTGAACACAGCCAACTTAAAGACAACTACGAAGATGGGAGGCTGAATACTGATGCCATCGAGCCCCTAAAATTGATGCTATGCCCTTCATCCTTTCTGTGAAGTAAATCCATGTCGGTCTGAGATAGGGTTCTTTCTCCTGCCACCATGAGAATGCCAGGGTGGAGCCGGAATCAGGTCTTGGTACAAAAACCTGAGTGGTAGCTCATCTCCCACACTGCCACCACATAAGAAGCCTAGCCCTGGATGGAGGCAGGGTCACATTCCAGGAGCAAGAAGGTAAGTAGATGCCTTTACCCAGAGGACTCTGTCATCAGTGTGTCCAAGAATGCTCAGAATCCACTGTGACCACCAGCACTCATACCAAGACGCAGGTCCCCTGGTAAAGCTGCCCTCAGGGGACAAGCACAGGATGGCTACAATGTTCACTAAAGGCAGAGCTGCTGAACTGTGCGTGCACTGTGGATCAGGTGACTACTTGCTTTAGGGGGAGGTCCTGTGGGTTGAGGATATTAAGTACCATCTCTGGCCCCATGCTCTGGATGCCAGTAAGGACAGCTTTCCCTTACCCATCCCCCACTCCCCAACCTGAGGAGGGAACATCAGGCAGGTTTAGGCAGAATCTGTGAAAAGAACACACCTTTTTATTCTGGATGTCTGATCATCCAATAGGCTTCTGGAGAGGGGCAGTTTCACTCTTACAGACCAGGAAATCAAGCAATCAGAACTCTGCCTTACCACATGTCTTTCTAGCACTGCATCAGCCAAGCAAGGTCCATCCTGAGCCATTTGCCCAGCAGGCTACACATGTGAGGACAAGGAAGCAGTCAAGGCCTTGCTCCTGGAAGAATGCCCACCACCTACACTCTCAGATGAGCTGCACAGGAAGACTATCTGTCCTTCCTCTCGCCCAAGCCTTACTTCTTGATGCAGAAGACTCCATCCACCCCAACCACTTTATCACCCAGCCTTGTTTCAGCCTCCAATATGTGAGGTCCTGTGCCAGGAGGTCAAGCACTTTATTTTTTCCTGCTCTAACATTAGGCAGGTGGGAGGTCTGACAGTGCAAATGGTGGGCCTCAAACTGCACACCACCCTGACATGCAAATACCAACCTTCCAACCAGGAGGCCTGTGTGGCTGGGAATTTTGAAATGTTTATCTTTCATTTGGACAGTACTGGGAAAGAAGAAATAGCCTATTGTGCCCATGTAATCACAAGGCCTCATTCAAACATGTTACATGGTCCTCTGCAAAGGGAATAGGACATAAGAGTGCTGGAAGGAACTGTTCTCTATGTTTGAATCACAGCTCCAGGATGGAACTGCTGCTGAGAAGATGGGGAAAGCCTGCCTGCTCTCTGGTCTTCAGGACGGTGTGGTGCCTGTGTGATGCCTCTATGAACAGAGCCCAGGGCTCCTGGGTGCTGCTCCCACGGCATGCAAGATGGGCTAGAATGTCTGCCCAAGCTGGGACCTTCACTCCCCTCACATCTGCTTCAGGCTTTCCAAAAACAACAGCCAGACAAGAAAAGGTTTTTCAAAGGACTTTAGGCAGGGGAGAAGAAAAGGGCCAGCAGGTATGACAGAGGAACCTGGGAAAAGTCTAGTGGAAGAAAACACAAATTTGTGTCATAGCAAGTTATTTTTCTTGGGATTTTGCTTCTTTACTGATGCGAGGGACTGTGTGACACATTTTAATAAAAAGCAAATGACTCCAAACATATCTCCTACTTTTTATGAAGTAGAACACCAGACACTGTCATTTAAGAACAGCAAACAAGGGGTTGGGGATTTAGCTCAGCGGCATAAGTACCTGCCTTGCAAGCAGGCAGTCCTGCGTTCGATTCCCGGTACCAATAAAAAGGAAAAAAGACCAAAAAAAAGAACAGTAAACAAACATGGGTTCTCTGAAAGCCAATACTGAAGGAAAAATCTTGGCAGTGATGCCTGGTACCTAGTTGTCCAGCACTTGTTCACACAGTGCACAGGAAAACAGGAGGAATAAGGCTGTCACTGTAGCACAAAGAGAAACTTTGAACACCTTCAATGTTTCCAAGGGGCCACTGTCCCTTCCTCCTGCAGTTCCCTGGCCTCCTCATGGAAGAATGGGAAAAGCCAGAGCCGGGGACCCACAGGAGGAAGCTGGGAAGGCCTCCCCAGGACTGGTGCAGGAGTGTGCTCCATTCAACATAAGGCAGGAAGTGATATTGCTGGACCCTAGGGACCCCCAAAGACATCTCATCCTGCTGGAAAAGACTGCAGCCAGAGGGTGTGGTCTCTACAAGGCACAGAGTAGGGTGGCTCCAGTTAGAGCTCTAAGCACTCATGAAGTACACTTCTAAGGGCACCTGAAGATAGTGGTTCTGCCTGCCACCCTAAAAACAGCTCTTCCTCAGGTCCTTCATTCTGTCTCCTCTCAGATGTCCACCTCTCTCCACAATCGTCTCCTTCTCTGGTTCCTTCCCCCTTGATACTCTTCCTGCTGCCCTTCAGTCACTTTCCACTCTACTTCAGATTCAGGCCTCTCAATGATAACTGTCCCTTTGTCACCAATGACTAAGTCAGGCACCCTACTGGCCATTCTACTTCATGGTCCTCCCATAATTCTGTCTGCTATCTGCCCTGGCACTGTCATTTTTGAAGTATTCTGACTGCAGTTAGGAGACATAACCATCATGCCAGTGATCTGGCTACATCCTTATTTTTTAATGCCTTCTGAAGACACTTCTCATGGTTGTAAATGTGATGTACAACACACTTTTCCATTAGCATTTAACTGCTTTATTCACAGATCCAGGCCCCACCCTCCCTTCCCAACTCAATAAAGCAGCAACTGTTCAGCAAGTGGCAACTGTGACCACAGAACTGAGAATAAACAACACAGCAAATGCCAATCTCCATGCCGAGCCAGTGTGTTAGTTTCACATCCTAATCTTCCTAGTCATCAGGTGTCTGATGCCCGCAATGGGCAGCTCTCTAGTTGACACTGGCTCATAGGTGGGTATTGAGGGAGTTAGGAAAGGGACAAGGATTAGGCAGCTCTGAAAGGCTACAAAAAGATGAAAGAAGCAAGTCTGTACACAGCTGTATGTGTCACTGTTGGTGTAGTCTTGTGTAAGTTACTGCTTTGGGTTTCCTCACACAAAAATAACAAAAAAAGGGAGTTAGGCTTGAATATCCCAGTTACCACTTCTACCTGTAGACTGTCTATAAAGCCCAGGTCTTTTTGATTTTCAGCTTTCCAAATATAAAATTACAGCACAGAGTAAACCCTTGAAAAAAAAGGCCCACACCCATGCACACATCCACATATATGCACACATCCACATATATGCACAGAGGTGAGCTCTGAATTTTCCTCAAATTCTATACTCCTTGACTTTATACCTTTAAGGCCAAAAAAGCCTCCACACTTAATGAATTTCTCATATTCCTGGGGACCCATCAATTACAAATTCTGGACTTGCAGTTCTCTCTACTGTGAGAATATTACCTTTCTCCAGGACCAGCTACCCATAGCAGCTTTGACAATGACTGATGGGTCAATAAAACAATGGGCAGAATCCCATGGCAGATTATGGAAACAGGCTCATTCTGGTGAAACAAATACTCATGACATAGCCTGTAGGGGGTGAGCTCCAGGGAAGGGACAAAGAGTACAGCAAAACAGGCTCCACAGGGTGACCCAAAGGAAGTCACTCAACCATGGAGTCACACTGCTTTGCCTATAACATGGAGATAAGGATTAGCTCCTCCTTCAGGAGTAACAGAAAGGAGGAAAGGACAGAAATCAAGATGCCTACAGCAGATGCTGCTAGCTGCCCACAAGTGCCAGCTGTCACCCCTGCAAATCCTTCTTGGCACCTCTCACAGATGCCACCCTTGCCTTCCAGATGCCTGAATGAGGGCATCTCTCCTCATGAGAACCAAGATCCCTTGAAAATAATGGCATCTTATTCTCTGATACCCTGTCACAGCTGATGTGGGATCTCAGTAAGGTAGATGCTAAATCAAAGTTTTGAACACACAAGCACTCAAAGACATTCAGGGAAATGGACAAATTCTTTTTATACCTGCTTACAGGATTTTTTGCTTATCATAAAACAAGTACTTAGCAGCTCCCGAAAGATAATATTCACAAGAAGCCCAGTGCCACACACTGTGCTCAGCGCTTTATACCTCATCACATATCATATCCATGCTGCAGGGTGGGCAGTGTTCTGCTCCTCCATGGTCTCCCTCTCTGCAGAGCAATGCTCCTTTCCTTAGTAGACTGTCTCCCTCACTGGACTGGCAGGCCAATGAGGGTAAGTCCAGAGTCAAGGCCAGCTCACCACTGATTTTGCAGAGTTTGGCACAGACTTGGCATATAGCAGGTCTTTACTTACCAGTCTGCAGGTAAGAAAAGGAAGCATGAGTACATTGTGAAAGAAAATAAAAGTCTTCCTGTTAGGAAAGATAAAAGCTATAAAAGAATAACCATGTTACACACCAAAAAAAGTCAATATACCAGAGGCTTTGGTGTCTTCACTTTTTGTTTTCAACCCCATCAGGCTCTCCCAAGAAGCTTTGGCTTTGTGGCATGAAAGTTCTCAAGGAGGAGAGAGTGAAAATAAAGGGACACGCTCTCATGGTTTTACCTAGCATGCAGCATGGGAGCCAGTACTGGCTGGAAAGACCAGAGAGCAAATGGCTGCCTCTGCCCACAGCTGTGACAGAAAGGATCGGGTATGAATAAGGACTTGCATCTGCCTTAGCGCTTATCCTTTTCCCCAAATCTGGAATTACTTGCTGAGGCAGAGGCTTCCTACAGCCCCCAGGACTGTAGCCACAGCTCCCATTTCTGCACCATTTCATTTTTCTCTACTCAAGGAACTCCTGTCTCTCTGCATAGCTACACACCAGGCAAAACACAGAGACAAGCTGTGGTAAAAGAAGGCTTGAGGCTCAAGGGTGAGCTATCTTAGGGAAGAAGATGAAAGGAAGAGACAGGAAACCCAAAGGTTGAAGTCCAAAAACATAACCATCCTCCAAACCACCTGAAGCTCCATGCAGTCTACTGAGCTGCTGTGATCCATTATTAATAGGGAAAAAAAAGCATCAATTTTTCCTGCATTGCTCAGCTAGACTAAACCTTTAAAACAACTGCTCAGGCTACATGATTCTGCATGGCAGGTGCAATAAAGAATTTATTCTAGAGAAAAAGCTTTGTAGAAACAAAGAAACCTTCTTTACAAAGGAGACCAAACTCTATGCAAATAGAATACTATCCAGAGCTAGTCATCTAGTAATTAAATTTAAAGATGGAAATTAATCCCACTGTACTTACACTAAAGGTATTTTTTAAAGAGAAAGACCTACGAGCTCAGAAAATAAGTATGCTAATGAATTACTCCACACCAATTTAGTGGATATAACATTTGCTAAAGAAAAAGTATGTAGGATATTTTTAAAATCAAGATATCTTTATAAAATTTCAGTTGGTTATTAACACAGAGCTCAAATTTGTTTGAAAGTCAGCTATTTGGAGAATCATATCAAATATTTCCAGAGGTGTAAGCCAGAAACTTATTAATAAACAAACTGTGTTTGTCTGAAAGTGAAAGAAAATCTTTCTCTCTGTATTACAAGGCAAACAGCAAGAAAACCTGAGCAATACAAAGTAAAGGACTGAGTTTTGTTTTGTTTTCCATTGTATTTGCTGCCGCTATTCGGATTTTCTGGCCAGTGCCTGGTGGAAACCATCTAATAGCAGCCCCCAAACCTAGGAAACACTTTCAAACTCACATTAGAAAGACCGTTGATATCAATGCTACCTTTGTACTGAAAATTGCTCAAAGGCTGCCACTTCTTACTTTTAGCACGAGTGGAACACACTTTGCCCCCTTGGAGGACATGGCAGTACAAACATTTATAAATAGCATTTATTCAATCTGATCAATAAACAGCATTTCTTGCTAAAGTCCTTTCTGCTGAATGCAATTCCAGACCTTTCCCACAATCCCTGCAGTTACTGATGCCGTGGGCAATTATCTCAGTCTTCCAGGTGGAAGGAGTATATAAAGGAGTCTAACCTTCTCATCATCCCTGCAGGCAAGCTTTTGGGGCCATGGCACTCCTCAGACAAGGTGCCCTGAAAGAGCCCCTGAAAGCCCTCCTACAGCCAGCCAGTTACTGTGGGGCCACACCTGCTTTGACAACTTTCTAAGGCAAAACTATTTTACACTGGTCCTCAGAGCTGGAGAGCTTGATGGATAACATATTTGTGCATGACAGAGGCCCCAGAGATGTCCTACAGAAAGTTCCAGGTATGGCTGTAGGTTCAGTCTCTGTCCATCATCTCAGTCATACAGGTGGCCATCATGTGGGTAAGACCTCGACCAGGCTGGACCTATTCCTTCACAATGAGGGGAACTGTCTCAACTGATTCTGGCATTTTCAAAGAACTTGACTCCACTCTTACTGGGAAACAAAAAATTTATGCAAATTGGTCAGAAATCACTAAGAATAGATGTTATCAAATGAGATGTTTCTCCGTAACTTTGCATCTCATCCATAAAATGGGAATGAGGTTTTCACCTCAAAGAGTTGTTTCCAGAGATGAATGGGCTATTTTACATAACACACATAAATCAGTAAGAGGCAGCTGTACCTTATAATTACTATTAATTTTTAGTTACAGTGTAATCATTCCTCTGTATCAGTGTTCCCCATAGCCCAACATTCTCAATTTTTTACAGTTTTCATTGTTTATTTAGTATTTTTCTTAAGGCTTCCTCGTTTCCTTTCTGCTTTAGGGGTAAGTAGGAACATAGAATTGTGTCATACTAGGAAAATGTAAAAATAAATACAATGAACACAAAACAATGCAAGCTGAACCCTGCTGCTGGTCAAGAGCGATGATTCTCAGCCTGCCTGAGTTTCTTTCCTAAAAGAAAAGATCAGAAGGCATGAAGCTGAGTCTTCACCTCCAGGTAACTAGAGACAAGGAAACTGCTCTCCCTGCAGGTGTGTGCAGGACTAGAGGCCACCTTGCTGCCCCCTGATGATGCCCATTGATGAGGCTCTCAGTGGCGCTGCCTCACAGAACCTTTGCGCTGCCGTCAGTGGGACAGTTCGATCATCCAGCATGGCCACCACTAGCCCATGCAGCTATTAAGCACCTGAAATGTGGCTAGAATGACCAAAGAACTGAATCTTCACCTTACTCAATTTTAATTAATTGAAATTTAAATATCTGTGTAAGGCTAGTGGTAGTGGTGCTAGACAGAAGAGCTCTCCTGAGAAAGCTCCAAGTCTGGGCTCTTCAAAAAAACTTCTGTTCTTTTTTTTGGAGTTAGGCCCTTGGCTTCTCTCCAAAGAGGTTTTCTGAAATTGAACAATGATTTGACAAGGAGATGTAAATAGACTATCTACTGTGGACATCCTTTATTATTGCTGAAGCTAAAATTCTATGTGGAGATGTCTTTTAGAGCTACCTTTGAGGAATTAACATTTTTTTCTTGTCATCAACAATGGAATTTTTCAAAAATAATCACATTTCTATTTTCATATCAGCTGCAAGGAAGCCCTTAGGAAGTTCACAAGTCAATGAAAACCACATTTTACTGCACGACAAATACGTTTTCCAAGTTCTCTTTTCAAATTCTTGGTTTACATTTTATGACTGGTTTCTTTTAACATTTTTCCATACATTTCTCTAAAAGTTATCTCAAATCTTGTAGAATTTAATAGTATGGATTTTTAAAAATCCTTTAAAAGATGTCCAATGGTATCAGTATTTAAATGAGTCACCTTCTATACATCATCAGTTATATAACAAAACATTGCAACAAAACCTTCCTAAAATGCTTCTAAATACAAGACTCAGATTCTGGTCTTAAGAAAACAAGAAGAAACACTTAGTTGGGCATGATGGCCCACAACTGTAATCCCAGCATAACACGTTCAAGGCCAGCCTGGGGTACAAAGTAAATTCAAGCCCAACCAACTGCATAGCAAAACCTTGTCACAAAAACACAAAAAAAGAAACACTGTTAGCTAAAAAGAGATTAACAATGCATGTAAGCAGTTGTGACTTTGCACTCTCCAGCACAGGGAAAGACTCAGAAGGCCTGTGACAAGAGCAGAAATTGCTGCAGGTCACGGAGCTGATGACATCTAAGTCACATCTTGGATGCACTGGAAGGGTATACCTGGGAAAGCTCTGGAAGTAGTGTAGGGTAAGGAGACAGTGGCTTTAGCGCCACTATGACCCCCATGGAAACATCTCCCGGACAACAGCATATTTGCTGTGTCCATCTCACTGCAGAGGTGACTTTCAGAAACTAAGTTGCCAAATTGCTTCAGGAGGTGAAGGAAAAGGTCAGTACTAAAAAGTCAAGGAAATCTGTTCAGGGTTACCACATTTTAATTTTGCTCTAAAGTAAAGTTGCCTGCTTCCCTTTTGTCATCTTTCAGGCAGCCTCTCTGCTTTCCGATGACCACAAAACAGAATCTGAAGGGCACTCAATGAGAGGTTTTTATTTCTGTTGGTTTGTTTGTTTGTTTGTTTGAACTGCATACCAAAACCCTCTCTAACTATTAGCTAAAACACTATTAGCTAAAAAGAAAAAACAATGCATGCAAACAGTTATATCTAGGGATCTGGTATATCTGATTCTCTTTTAAAACCACAATTGAAAGTATCATGAACACTCAGGTTCTGTTAACACTTATTAAAGTGCTATGATTGCCCATCTGAATATATCAAGTAAATTAAATGACTGTCTTACATCAGACTCTAACTCATCTGTCCGTAAGATCTTAAGTAAAATACAGTCATCATCATGCTTATAACTAAGACCCAAATAAGGTGATCATCTGGGAAGGTTAGAAAGAATGAATGTCTACCATGTGCTACACATGTCTAATTCCACTGCTGTTGTGTAAGATAAATATTACAAGATTTTGTTTGTTTTTTGTTTTTGCCTTTTGAGGCAGGATTTCAATGTCTTGCAGGCTAGCCTTGAAAACACAGTGACTTTCCTGCCTCAGCCTCTCTAGTGCAAGATATATATTATAATTTTATAAGGTATGTATTATTTCCATTTCACAGATAATGGAACTAGATTTACCTAAGGTCACAAAATTGAAACAAAGGCTCCTATTTGCTGTATCAGAGTTTTTTTCACTACTCCATTCCCTAGGAAGAATGTCTTCAAGCTGAGAATTCTACAGTGGGTCACCCTCAACTAAGAAAACTGGCAAGAAAACCTAGGCTTTTCACAGAGTTCCTGTAGGTCAAAACTAAATTTAATGAAACCTATTCTGATTCAAAGGACACTGGAAATAGGAAGCAGCTCAGAGTTCATGCTGAAATGAGCAATTCCAGAACAAAAAGAAACATGAGATTGGCAATCAGAATGCATGGTAAAAAGAGAATGATCAGCAAAGAAGTAGGCAGGGCTCAAAGAATCAGAAAATGAGAGAAGAAAAACTGGGGTCCTTGTTCCAAAATCACCTCCAAAGAAGACAAAGGTTACATTGACCTAGACACACAAGTCCCAACTAGGGGTGTCCATCTCTACAAGGAAGCTGAAGAAAACCTGTAGTCTTAAATTGTCAAGTATATCTGCTATTTAATTATCAAGTATATCCCTTCTTTTGAAAGAGTGTCCTTAACTATCATCTAGGACATTCCCTCTTGTAACGCAGACATATGATCAGGTGAAGTCAGCACCAATCCCAGTACCAATGATGGTCACATGAACCAAGTGGGCTAGTCACAGACACCTATCACTCAACCTCAAGGTGCAAGAATGCGTTCATAATCCAATACAGACTTGTGAGGTGTGGCCCAATACATCACTAAAACCATCTAGCTAGGCTGAGAGGCTAGCACAGGTGGGAATCACGTGTTAACTTACAAACAGTCCACCAAGGATGCTCAGTACAGAAAGAAGAGAGAGCAGCAGGCTCTTGACCACAGGGTGGGCAGTCTTGAGTCCCCTAGACTCTTAATTGCAACACAAGCTGACAAATCTCCATTTCCACTCAAGCAATCTGTAATATAGCCATACCAAGAGAGCCAGCTGGCGCAAGGCAATTTCAATCATCCCCCTTTTCCTCCTGTTAGACTGAAGGCCACACATACCTTCCATGAGTAAGACAGGCAGGTAAAATGCTAGTGTTTGGAAGGCCACAGCCTCCCACAGAGGTACAGTGCTCCACCAAAAAGGGTAAAGCACCATAACCTAACAAATGGGTGCCTGCCACCCAGCTGCAATGTCTACCTGAAAACCAAGTGCTTACCTGATAAACATGGAATGCATTTGCTGCTTTGCCACGGAGAAATACGGATGGGATCCAGACGTTGATCAGTGCCCGGTTTGATCTGACCAAAAGAAAACAATCAAAATTGGTCATTTTTACTTGCAAATAAAGCAAAACCAAAAAAAAAAAAAACAAAAAAAAAAAAACACAGGGCAGGAAAGAATTTTCTCCTCTAAGAAGGATTCTGCATGAGTCATTTATATAATCTATACTGCACTTAATTTAATAGTAAGCTAAAGGGAAATTTTAAATCTTAACATTCAGTCCGTCCAAAATTTTGAAGGGATTCAATTTAAAATATGTATTATTTAAACATGCAGTGTATACTCTGGAATGAGAAAGAACTGCCTTTCAGGTTTTACCTAGAGAGCACCTTGGCCTGTAATACAAGTGAAGCTTAGCTTCCACTTCTGATGAAGGAATAATAATGGGAGCTATGAGAGACCATGCACACTAATGCCCACAGTTTCTGGCACACCCCAGGAAGCCACATTGCCTCTTCATTGCACTAAATTCAGACCAGACCCCACTCTCAAGGCAACTCCAAAGCAAAGCTCAGAAGACCAAAGCCCAGGACTATGAGAGTGACAGGTCTTTGGGGTTTGGGAAGGGAAGAACAATGGGAAATAAAAAGTTGGAAAACCAGGACAACAGCTACAAATACCCCTCTTTGAACTTTTCTAAAAATACTATGTAGGTGGATCTAGTAAAGTAAGATTTATATTAAAATACAAGCACTGGAGATGTAGTTCCATGATACATCACTTGTCTAGCATCTGTTGTGTCTAACTGGTTTCCACTGTTGTTCAGGTCTTATTCTTCACAGATTTTCTACCTAGTTCTATTATTAAAAGTTGAGGATTAAAGTCTACAACTATTATTCAATTATTTCCACCTTTATTTCTGCCAATTATATGTTTTAAGGATCTAATAAGTACATATATAAAAATCTGTTACACAGAAATTAATTAACATTGTTTTAAGTGTCATCTAGGGATACCAGATCTAAGGAAAGTAAATGCCAAACTGTCATGCTGTCAAACCAGGCTTCCCCAGGAAGCAAGGCTTGCACCAGGCTCTGAGGACAGCCAGCTGAACTGAGTGGCATCTGAGCTAGGAGAGTACCTTAGGCAAAGAAATCAGTATCTGGGAAGAGTACAATGTCTAGTTCAGGATGACCTGAGTGTGAATCCCAGCTGAAATCTACCATCTGTGAGACAAACTCTACCATGAAGGCTGTGGTGGAGATTGAAAAAATTAGAATAGGATCTAACATGGAGGAAATGTTGGGTGTGTAGGTTAGGTGAGCAAGAACAATGTGGGGTAGCTGGTGTGCAGGGAGGCAAGAGGGAAGGGCTGCACATGGAGTCCAAGATCCATGAGGGCCTTCACTGTGAGATCTACGATGGAACTTGATCTCTGTTTTAAGAGAGAGCAATGATGCTTCTAGCTCTAGCACAGATGAGCAAGTTAGTTATAAGCTGCAGACCTCTGGAGAGAAAGGAAGTGATCTAGGCCAAGCAAAGGCTGCTACAGCACAGGGACTGTAGCATGGCAGTGTTTAGCCTTCTCTTCCACCAAGGACCTAGCAAGACATTGGCCTGTACCAAGTACCTGGGAATTTTAGCTCAATAATGAGTCTCTCTTGCTTCACAAGTTGAGTCATCTGGGTAATTACCCTTCATGGCCCCTATCTCACTTCCCACTTCCCCACCAGTGTTCTCCACAGCCTCTAGATGCTACAGTCCTCATGTCCACAGGTCCCTTGGAGGCAAACTTACCTGTCATGTGTATCCTTTGCCTCTTAGCCACCTCCTCAACCTCCCACCTAAAAGTCATCCTGACTCCACAGCAGCACTCCCAACATGGATAGGCCTCTTGACGTCTCTGTATTTTTCATGATTTCACTCACATTGGCACCACAGCTCTGCAAGGTTGGTATCAGGACCTTACCATTACAAATGAGGAAATTAGGCTCCAGAGAAACTAAGTGGTATGTCCAGTGTCACGCTGGCATGAGTCCCAGTGACTGAGAATTCAAAGCAGGTCAATTTGGCTCTGAGAAAACTTCTTTCTAATGTCCTGTCCTGTTTTCCCTCTCCAGAAGGAGCTGTTCTTAGATGATTCTTTTTCATCAAGAAGCTGGATTTTTTTGTATGTGTGTGTTCTGTTCTGTTCTGTTCTGTTCTGTTCTGTTTTTGGAGACAATGTCTCCCTAGATTGCCCAGGCTGGTCTCAGATTCCAGGCTTCAAGGGACGGGAGGCCTACCCTTCTTTTAATCACCACAAATGAATGAGTGAGGAAGGAGGTTCTCTGCCTGGCCCTTCATCCATAACTCACTCAACATTTGCAGCCTAGAAGGACTACTCCAAAAGTCAAGGCAACCTAATTAGAAATTGTTTGAAGACCAACAGTCTCCTCAGGGCTCATCAGCAGAGGCACTGAAAATAGTCAAAACCAATCAAACTCAGAGCAATGCACTGACTACTGGTGTTTCCTCTAACCCTAAGGTTGTGACTTCCAATACTGATACGAGCTAAACAGACAGTATGACTGGGTAAAGTGGGCCAGAGTGAAGTTAGAGGAGACAGTGAAGACTGTGGCAAACTATAGAGCACAGGTCCTGTGTGAAAGGTAGCTGCCCCTTAACTAACCATGGCCTTACAGGGAAATTTTTAGAACTTAAAATTTTATGCAATATCTTCCAAATTTTAAATGCCAGTCAAAGCCAAAAGGCTTTTACATATCCAAGGGGAATATAAAACAGGTTCAGTAGGCTTAGGATCTTGGAGAATAACTCCCTACTTCTTTTTTTTAAATTGGTACCGGGGATCAAACTCACGACTGCCTGCTTGCAAGGCAGGTGCTTATGCCGCTGACCTAAATCCCCAGCCCCCACTCCCTACTTCTATAACAATAAAATCAACTTTGTACAGACTTCATGGTAATTTCTTTTTTTCTCATGGGGACTTCTGGGAGGCCAACAGCAGAGTCCTACTTCCAAAAGACCCTCAACTCATACACTATGGACTTACATTTCAAAATCTGACAAACTCTGGTCTTCCGATGTTTGACTCAAATCTCCAGGTACCTACCATCAGAAGAGGGGAAGGAAGAGAGAAAGCAAATAATGGTTACCATGGTTTGCATAATCATCGAAGATTTCAGCCTCTCAATGATCCCTGAATATTTCCCATTCAGAATGAGGTGAAAAAACAGTTACTAGAAAACAATAAGAAATTTCGTGGAGGGATGCTTAGCAACAATGCTGCAGAAATAAAAATATGCCACCATGAGTGAACTCAATTATCTTTAGAGAAAAGGACTGTTAATCCTATTGAGATAATCACAGGCATGTAAAAGCATCTAATTTTGAATCTGTAAAGAACTAATTAGAATCCAAGATGCAAGATATCAGACATACAATAAAAACATACATTTTCACCAGGATGAGCATCATGCACAGACAAGCACATTACACAAACACCAAGGCCATCATCCACCCCTAAATGGCTCACTCACCTCCGTAACATATGAGTAAATTAAGCCAAATGTGGCTTCTCCTGACTCAGAAGGGACACAGGAAAACATGACTAGGTGACAAAAACGGTACTGTATGATATGATGGTTGGCCACAAGTGCTACTTGGGGATGCTGATCCATTCTGTGGAAGTGAGTGTGAGGGCCAACAGGCAGCCAACAGGATGCATGACCTGAAATACGCAGCTACCTTCCCAGCCCCAGCCCCATAAGGCAATTAATTCTCAGGACTGATTCAGGATTTGCAATTATTATGCAAAGAAGATTACAAAATGTTCACTTCTGGTAGATGTTCAATAATCGATAAATTATTCTACTATTAGGGAATGAACACCCTTTTCTGAGGTGATTTAAACTAAATCGGTTAGCATTTTAAGAATGTGGATCAAAACTAACAACCAAGTAGAGCAAAGAAGGGTGTAGGGAAGTGAGGGAAAAAAGAAGAATATTAATTTCACATTTTGTTACTATCAGGACTTTGAGATTATTTACAATTTTTGTCAGTGTTTTATCTCCCAGTTTAAAGGTAAGGAAACTAGCGTTTAGGAGGATAATATGTACATAACTTGCCCAAAACTACACAAATAGGAAATTAATATGAATGTAGGTTCATTCAACTTCAAATTGGTCTGTTATAAACTTCTCAATAAAAAGACAAAAAGCAAGCAAAAAAGATGAAATGTAGTAAATTTAAAAGAAAATCTGTCTGTAGACACTTTAGAAACAGGGTTCTGGCTTCGGAAGTAGGAAAACACAGCGGTAATGGAACCATCCCATGAGTTTATGCAGCTCAGTCTCACCTCTGCCTGACTGGAGAGACTGACCAAATCTCACACCAAATCACAGTTTAGAGAAACTGTGGGTATACAATGAGCATATAGCTATAAATGAGTATACAATGACTATAATAGTAACACAGGGTTGTCATAAAGATAAAATGAGTTACTGTCTGTAGGGGACACAGAGCAATGTCTGGCAATACAAAAAACCTCAGTAACTGTGTACTCTGATAACTTGACAATTACTAAGAATTGAAAGCAATGCATTCTAATATCTTTGATAACAGGCACAGGACCTGTATGGCCGGACTGCGGGGTGCCTTTTACCCTGTTCACAGCAGCCGGAGAGAGTAACCCAGGTTGAGACCTCTACAGATGTTTACAGTCAAGTAATTCAACTGGGCTCTGGGAAGCAGACTTTTCCTATGAAGGTGCTATTGAGAGATTCTTTCACACCCAAGGAGGAGAAGCCCACCTTGATGTTAGATAAACTTGAATTTCCTAGGACCTCACACATCACTAGTTCAAGGACTTGCTGGAATGGATGTCATCCAGCTGCTATTGACCATCACTTTCCTATGAGCAGCTGGAAAGAGATGGCATATTAGGAAGCCATTAAAACGCATGTTCCAACATCCCTAAAAACATTCATATCTTTTGATCTAAAAACCCGCTATCGATATTGATCAAGAAGAAACAATTAAAAGTGCCAATCAAAATTTGTATCAAAGATTCTCTCTAGTTCTACTGCTTAGAGAACTAAAAAAGTTTATACTCTAAAGCTCTATCTACAGAAGAATGGGTCAAGAAATTATAGCACTGAGAGGGTGAAGTAACAAATTTTTAAAATGTATTTTATGTACATGTATCGACATGTACACATTCCTGAGACTAGAGAACCACAAGTTAAATTCTAAAAAATCAGTACTAAATAGTAACAATGATTACCACTGATAAATGATCAGGAGTGAGATTAGAGGAAAAGAGATTCATTTTTCACTTGTTATCTTTTTGTAAGATAAGAAAGAGATACCCTCTCCATTTCTTTTAAAAATTGTAAAAATTGTAAACATGCTCTTGAAGAACAATGTAACTTTCTCTGTGCTTTTTTGAAAAGATCAGTAAGATAGACCATAAGTGAAACAAAGGCAGAATGCACACACAGATCTAATATATAACCTAGAATCCAGATATCTGTTAGTTTTTGCATCAAAAAGCTGTAAAAGTAAAATTCAAGACACTGATAAAAACTGTGGCCAGTGTGTTCTGGGCAAGAGTGGGACCTGGGCCACTTGGTACAGTGTGGAAATGAGGCTATTTTTATATACTTTTTTTAAATGACACTTGTTTTGAAATAATGCACTACCAATTAAAAACTTCAATAAATATACAATGGAGCCCCCAAATAGTGTTTTTGATAAATGTTTAATGGCATAGATCACAGCCCTGCTCTCTGTTTAATAAAAAGCAGCAAGAGCCTTAATCATAATTCACAATGTTTGCACGTGAATATCGTTAGAATGAATGAAATACAACCAGAAGATGATAGTGAGCCACATTTAGAACAAAAGTCATATGAGTCTGCATTAAGTATTTAGAACTTTCTGGTACTTTCTTCAATAAAGACAAAGACAGATGTGTAATTTGTATCAACACAAGTATGTAGCATCATATTACTAGGTAAAGTAAAATTTTTTCTATATCTCCTTCCCAACTCATGATGCAGAAAGCCAGATGGGAGAGACTCTGCCTTCAAACTCATTGATATATCAGGGATGGAAAACAAAGAAGCTAGGGCTCTGACACCACGCAAACTTCCACGCAACCCCTTCTCTCCTCTGGCTGGGACTCCAACTCCTGAGCGGGATCCAGAGTAGTTCTCCGTCACTCCTCTCCTCTAAGTCTCCCCTTAGCACCTGAAGCTAGACAAAGTTCTTCTATGTGAAGCCCAGGTATTAGACTTGAGGAAGGACTCAGGCTGTCAGACTCACAGGCTGTCACGATGCAGAGTTTCACCTCCTTTTAGTGAAGTCTTTATTTCCTACAGGAAGTAAACAGAGCTTGTCCTTAGAGACCTCATCCATAAGTGCCTCTGAGCGTATGTACCCCATAGGAAGCAACAAAGGCAGCAAAAGGAAGAGAGTGAAATACAACGTGTTGTTTGAAGGACAGGCATTACTTCAAAATCATAAGGAACAAAGAGCTTCATCAAAATGAATCAAATCGTGCTACCAGATGTTTTTCTGACAGATAAGTTTCCTCTCAGGAATGCTGGTGTTCCAGAAGGTTTTGGACAGTGAATGTAACTGCCTGGAAGTTGTTAAGTCCTGCTGGCTTAGAGACTTTTCTTTAAATTCTGTAGCATTTTTTAGATCAGCAAACCAGGAGATACTTATCTGGGTGCCAGAAGGCTGCTTAGAAGAATAGTACATGACCTTCTAAGGCTGTAACAGCACATCTGGTAACTAGACCAGGCTGTACCGCAACTGTAGGATGACAACAGAAGGGTTTGTTTACTAAATATCTTAGAGTTTGGTCTTTTCCTGCTATCTTCCCAGAGTACTACTGGATATCCTTGGAATTCATAGCAAATACCAAGAACACTGATTCTACTTCATACCCTAACAATACAAAAGTATGGACAGAGATTATCTGGAAAGAAAAATCAACCTACTCTTGATACTAACTACAAACATCCCCTCTGACATTCTGAAGCCTGGGGAATCTTGGAGAACTCAGCTCACTACCACCCCATCACCCTGCCATGGGGAACATAATGAAGTGACTAGCTACATATTATCTCCATTCACTTTTCACAAAGAAAGTGGCTCCCCATCTGCCCGTGATCTGGACAGCCACAGGGTAACAAGGGAAGCAAAGGCCATTACTGGAGAAACAGGGCAGCCAAAATTCCTAAGTCCTTCTGGAGGAAGACCCACAATGCTGTGTGCATAGGTGTGGAGTGTCAGATGAGACCACTCCCTAATTGAATGCATCAGCAGTAAAGCTTCTGCAGTCTCTCCTGACTCAGGAATCTCCAGAAGTTGGGAAGACAGACAGTCCCTCTCTCAGGGTAAACAAGCTCTTACTAAATGCCAACATCAATATGGAACTCTGACACTAGTTCGTCCCTTTCATTCTGTCAAGTTCTCAAGCTCAGGAAGATACTAAAAGTTTTGCCAAAAGAACAAACAGTTCACTGGGTGCTGAAGAAATGTTTATTTAAGTTATAAGAGGATAGAGAGACACAGAGACACAGAAAAAGAGAGAGGAGAGGAGAAGGAGCAGAAAAGGAAGATGAAAAGACGAACAAGAGGAGGCAGGAGAAGAAACAGAAGGAATAGACAGGGAAGTAAAAGGATGAGATAGAGGGAGGCAGGGAGGTAAGTAAAGAAATGGTCTATCAGCCAGCTTGTTAAGTCATGAGAAAAAGCACATCTCCTTCCATAGGTAGAAATCAGGCAGGGGCAGTAAAGGTGGACAGGGACCTTCTCTCCTTGGAGATGCCCTCACCTATAATTCTAAATGTTGTATAAACATGACACTTCAACTAGGAACCATTAAAGACTTCCTGTTTTATAAGGCACTTTCACGTAACATCTTTCCCACAGCCTTCTCCCAAAGCCATGGGTACTCCATGACAGTAGGGAGGACAAAAGGCTCAATGTGAACAAGCAGACGGGAGCTCAGCAAATGCTCCAGGTGCAGACAGAACACATGGGATATTCTAGTCAGTAATCACCTCAGCTCATAAAAGACAGCCAGCACCAGGCAGACAAATGAGAGTGCCATCTTGATGGCAGCTCTAAGGAGACCCAGACCACCACAGCCCAGGCCCATACTACATGAAAGAGAACCACTCACCCAAGCCCAGCCAAGCTACAAAATCATTTGAAATAAGAAAGCAGTCATTGTTTTTAAGCCATTAAATTTTGCAGTGGTTTGACATACAGTAATAGATAACCTACAAAAGCTGCCCAAGGCCATTGGGCTAATAACAAATGTGGGATTAAACATACATGTCCTGCTCCAGAGTGGCACTTTTATGACTAAGCTATGCTGCCTCCACTGCAGTGTTCCTATTCTATGCACAGAAGCCCAGAAAATGATGGAACCCAAACTCATTTTCAAGAACCTCAGCTGATGAAGAACCTCTGATAGGGCAGAATACCTCTGAGAGGGCTCACCACTCCTAAGCAGATACACACAGTAAACAACTGGCCTGAGACCCTTTTCTTGGTCACTGCAGGATGACTTTTGGTAGATTTCAGGCCTGAAGGCCAAACTCACACCTGGCTTAGTTTAGGATGGCTAGATCTCTCCCAGGTCCTCTTCTATCTCTGGGCACAGTAAGCCTCCAGACTGAGCCAAATACATCAGGACTCAGGGATAGATAAGACATTTTGAGTTCCAATCCTGGCTCCTCTGATAGAAAAGTCACTAAGCATTAACAAACCTTGGTCTCTTTCTCCCCTACTCCTCACCATGCCAACCAGTCTGTTTATGCTCTTAGAAAACATGAACAAGGCAGGATGGAGGAAATAACCAATAGATGTTCAACACTTACTATATGCCAAAGACCTTATAGTTTCACACTGAACCTGCAAGTAAACTGAAAAGCAAATATTTAAAGCAAGTTACTGTTCACTCCTCCTGCTCTCTCCCATCTCCTCGACCTCTCTTCATTATTCAATATTCAGCTAAAATATGAACTCCTAACGAGCACCTTCCCTGACCACCAGAAGTAAACAGATTGTCCACTGGCACCCTCTGCCATTCACAAAGCTCAGTTTGTAGTAACTACATATGGGTTATCTATAAATTGGCTGGTTCCCTCTCCATAACTCAGAAAGCTACTTCCACATCTCCATGCTCACCACATCTACACATTCATATAACACCCCAGAAACCTGCTGTAGCATCTGGCACACTGTACAGCCTATGACTGACTAAATGAATGAGGCACGATATAAGCCATATTTCTATACTGAAATGTTAATCAATTTTAAATTGCTTTGGAGCAAATTCAAAATACTAATGCATGGTAAGGAGAAGTCAGTCTGGAGACAAAAAGAATCAAAGAAAAAGGATCTCATTTTTCCTCTACTGATTCAAGGTTCTCAGAGTCACTACTCAAAAGAAAAGGCAAGAAGGAAGACACAGCAGAGGCAGCAGATCTTTCCTCCAGTCATGAAATGACACCCATAATTCATTGCCACAGTCATTTTCTCACTCATCCCTGTTTTCAAATACAATTCTTTTTTAAACAATTAGCTCCTACTTTTGCTGTTAAAAATAACAACTATTTTCCATTCCACCAATAGTCTTGCTTTTGTATCTCATTTTTAAATAAAGAACAGAGTATAAAATGGCACAACTCTGTCTTCCAGCTGAGGTGGCCAGCCAGTGATGGGCAGGCTCAGGTGATGATCTGTTCCTGAAAGCTGACATGCACTGTCTTCACCTCGGTAGGCAGACAGCCTGGGTCTAGACCACCTTCAGGGACCTATGCTTTTCTGTTATTCTCTTTGTTTGTTTATTTGTTTAAAAAACATAATTAGAGGCATGACAGTCACATGATTTTATAAACAGTCAAAGTCAAGGACTCTGTTGGGAGTAAATAATTGGCAAAGTAGAGGCTTATCTGGGTTTTGTTTATCTGTTTGGTTGGTTTTGGGGGTGTTTTGTTTGTTTTGTTTTGCTTTGCTTTGCTTTGTTTCTGTAGCACTGAGGATTGAACCCCGGACCTGTGTATGCAAGGCAAGCACTCTACCACTGAACCTCATGTATAGCCCTTTTTTTTTTTGCTACTTTGAGACAGGGTCTTGCTAAGTCACTAAGTTGCCCAACCTGGCCTCAAATGTGCAATCCTCCTGCCTCAGCTGGGATTACAGGTGCGCACCACCACACTCAGCTAAGAATCCTTGCACAGACTAACATATTTATGTGAGTTCATTTTTGATGTGTCTGTTTTTCCCAAAAGTTCATGAAGGTCTCAAGGACAATATTTCCAGAGACCAAGATGGTATCCGGCACATATGATAAGTCAGTGAATGTTCCCACTGGATGGGCAGATGAGCAGATGTTTATATGGATAGTTGGCAGGTGGATAAATGGATGTTTAGAAAAGAGGAAGGAAGACAATCATAAGAAAATTATCTAGTTTAATAAATGGAAATCTAGTTTCTTTCCAAGTAATTAAGACACTATATGTAAAATATATACATATATAATATAGATAATATATGTACAAAGATACAGACATTCACTGTAGCACCACAATACGGTAACAAAAGCCTAGAAACAAGATGGTTATATAAGATATGGCATAGTCAAGTCAGACTGTACAGCAAAGAGAACAACAGCACAGGGCACCTTTGCTGAGAGGAATGGCCTCTAAGATATAAGGTCAAAAGCCAAAAGTAAGACACAAAACAGCAAATTAGGTAAGCCACTATTTTCATGAAAAACTCAAGTGATGCAGTGTCCATGTGGCCAGACTGCACACACGTGTCTACGGGGATCAACCATTTCTAGACAACTACACAGAGACTGCCAATCATAGATATCTTGGAGGAAAGGATAGTGAGAGGAACAATCAGAAGGGAAAAAGACTTTTTTTTTGCTGTAAAATTACATCATTTATAAATTTTTAACCATGTACAAGTAGTTAACCTTTCAAATAATAATGTAAAAATTATGCAGTTTTAAACTAGAAGAAAAACTACCACGTCCTCAATGGAAAAAACAACAATGAGCAATTATCTCTGGAAAAGTATCCTGGGGATACCAGGAAAATGCACAAAGGAACATTATAGGAGGAAGTAAAGTTCTACAGGCATTCTGAAGCATATTAAAAGACATACATATTGCCTTCTGTCTTTGAGGCCAGCTTGGAAATACATGTGGGCACTGTATTTTGAAATTGCTTCAAAAAAAGATTAAATGCACAGTGCCTGCCTGAAGTGTGAGGTCATGAGTTCGATTCCTAGTACCCCCCCCCAAAAAAAGATTAAAGGATAGTTGTATAGTGGAATGGACAGATTGATGATAGATGGACAATGGATGGAGGGATGCACATATGGATGGATGGATGATGGAAGGATAGAGGGACAGATGATAAAGCAAGTATAGTAAAATGTCAATGGTATGGTAGAATCTAAGTGGTGAGTATAGGGGTATTCACTGAAAACTTCTTTAACATGAACTTTTTAAATTTTCAAATAAACTACTAAAAAATAAGTTTTGTTTAATCACACTACAGCAAGTGAACATTTCTACATTTCTATTCTCTCTTTTAAAAGATACTATAGCAGGGGCTGGGGATTTAGCTCAGCGGCATAAGCGCCTGCCTTGCAAGCAGGCAGTTGTGAGTTTGATCCCTGGTACCGAAAAAAGACAAAAAAAAAAAAGATTCTATAGCACAGTCACATAAAGAGGCTATCATAGAATGCAGCTTAGAGAGGTAAAAGTATATAAGTTGCCAGGTGGTTAAGATAAGACTCTTAGAGAAACTGTGGTATTTGTGGTATGTGTCAGCTTTTTAATCATGATAATTTACTGTTATTTATTTCTTTATGTTAAATAAGTACTGTCAAGACATTTTTCTCCATTTCACTTTTTCCCCATTAAATGGGGCAAGCGAAGCTGCCCTTGTGGGCTGTGGGGCAGCAGTAACTCTACTAATGCATGGACTGAGTGCAGGATACCTGACATGCTCTGCACTATGAATGAGGGTGCCTGGAAACCCAGCTGAGTGTTGGCACCTTAAGTGCTCAGCAGCCTTACCCCTGGGTGGGAAACTGTTCCTTTCCACAAATTCACACACTTGGCTGTTACGTGCACATTTATTTTAAAAATGTTTAAAAATGTGTCCTAAGGTCTGCATAGGAACCACACACTGTGCAAGGGCCAGGGAAATATAGTGAACAAAAAAAAAGAAGTCGTCGTAGGGATTGTGGAGCACATAATTCACCAGCAAAGTATTATACAATCAACAAACACAGCTGTGCTTGTGAAAATACAGGGATACAAAAGGTATCTGGGAGGGGCTTCAGGGAAGGTGGCTTAGGGGAAAAGTATGTTTTTGCTCTTTGTTGTCACAGGAAAAAGATTCTAGAGGGACTTAAGAAGGGCACGATGGCCCTAGCTCTCATTTCCAGCAGCCACTGTGGCTTCAGGGTAAAGAAAGGATTGGCAATAGGAAGGAAGTGAACAGTCAGGAGGCTGGTGCATAGGCTTCACACACACATACAAGTGTGCACATGAGACAGTGTTCCAATCCATCTGCCCTTCCCCCTTTTACCAACAGAAAGTTAAGGCTCACCTGTAAGAAAAGTAAGTGTACTGGGTAGGCATCAAACTCTATAATGGCATCTGATTCAGATAATATTTTCTGGTAGTAAGTAGCTTTCAAACTAACAGAAAGGCATGGAAGACTAAGTGCCAACCTCATCAAGATGGTTATCTCTCTAGAGAATAATGGAATCAAGAATGGTGGGCAAAGAGATTTTAACTTAATGTCTAGAAACTTACACTGATAATAGATTTGTATATTACTTGCACTACCAAAAAAAAAAAAAAAAAAAGCCTTTAAATAACTGCACGGCAAAGCTTTGTAGTTGTTTTGTGGATTCTTTCTACCATAGAGCTCATCCTGAGCAAAATAAAAAAGATTTGTGGAAATGGTGTACAATGCACAGTGTATGTAGGATTAGTACTGCAGTTAGGAAAAAGAATTTACTAATAGGTAAAGAACATAGAAAAAGAAAAATCCTATTACACAAAATAGCCACATGTCAGTCCAAGAGAAGATCCCATCACAGAAGATATAATTAAACAGGCAAGTAAAGTAAAACACAAAATGATACCAAAGCTTTCAGAAGACAGTGATTTTAAGTAAGATGAACTAAACAATATGATTGAAATATGAGTGGCCATTTTTCAAAGTACTAGTGTCCACAAAAAGGTCCCAAAAATAAATCAATCCAGGAAACTAACAATGATACTGAAAATATGGGCCACATAAGTGGTCAGTGTGAGGACATAACTCCACAAATAAAATACAATGCTGCGTCCAAACAGCAGCTACTCAAGACACCAAAAAATGCAACAAGAGGACATAAACATGAATCCACCAGCTGCTGGATGATACAAAAGACTAAGAGAAACTGGAATGAGTGAAAAATTAGAAGAAAACATGAATGGCATTAAAAAGCCTATTCCAAAAAACCAAGGCAGAATACTTCCCAACAATAGGGAAAGAAATATACATAAAGATAAAAGAGGCATGCAAGGCATGCAGCCAGGATCAGAAAAGAACTTCTCCACACTACAAAGTGCCAGATGTTCATTACAGGGACAAAATTCTAGCAGTTATTAGTAAAAGCACAAATTCCATGTAAATGTGAAGCCATTAGAATTCTACTAGACTTCTCAACACAAACTGTGAAGGTCAGGATGCTGCGAGAAAGTTTTCCAAGCCCTAAAAGATAGTAATTTTTAAGCCAAGTTATGCAACCTAAAAAAACCTTACTTTACAATTGATGAAATGGTATTTCTATAACAACCACCTTAAGAACAATTTTCAAGGATATTATATAAAGAAACAGTGAAGCCAAAAAGGATAATAAATAAAAAGAATGAATATAAAGAAATAACTGGGGCTGGGGATTTAGCTCAGTGGCATAAGCGCCTGCCTTGCAAGCAGGCAATCGTGAGTTCGATCCCCAGTACCAATAAAAAGGAAAAAGACAAAAAAAAGAAAAAAAAAAAAAAAAAAAAAAGAAAAAAGAAAAGAAAAGAATTAACTAAGGAAATCAGAAACAGGAACTCAATGTAATGATAGGAACAATTCCATACCATTCAGTAATAAATCTCAATTCCTCAATCAAAAGACAAAGATTGACAGAATGGATTGAGAAACAAAGCTCAAGCATATGTGGTATGTAAGAAGCACATTTACTTCAAAATAAAATTCACAGATTAAAAATCAAAGAATAGGGGCTGGGGATTTAGCTCAGTGGCATAAGCACCTGCCTTGCAAGCAGGCGGTCGTGAGTTTGATTCTCAGTAACGGAAAAAAGAAAAAAAAATAATATTCTATGCAAAGGAAACTAGAAGTGACCAGGAGTAGCTATCCTAATTTCAGATAAAACAAATTTCAAGCCAAAACTCATTAGAAGGCAAAGAAATTGGAAAGAAAACAGGAAGAGATGACAATTATAAACATTTATGCACCAAACACAAGTGTACCAACTGTCATAAAACAAATACTATTGGACATGAAAAATCAAATACACACAAATATAATACCCTCCTCCAAGATTCTTAGCATAATTACATCTTCAAAGACCGCCTTTCCCATGAGATCATAGTTAAGTTCTAAAGTAGACATATCCTATCAGAGGCCACCATTCAACCTGTCTTACTTACTTTCCTTGTTGCTGAGACAAAAATACCTAACAACCAGATTTAAAGGAAAAAACACTTAATAGGCATACAGTTTGTAGAGGTTTCAGTTCCTAGCTGGCTGCCTTCAAGGCAGGATGGTTTCCATGAGAGAAGCAGGATGGGAGCGGCAAAGGACAGTAAGAACAGAGTCATGTCAAATGGACCAGGGTACTACCACATCACAACCCTTGAGCTCAATATGAAGCTAAAGCTCACAGACTCTATATTTTCCAGTTACGTAAGGCCAAAAAAAACACAAAAATCTTTGCAGAGCTGAGGCCAGATTGGAATGGACTCTTTGTTTCTTTCATTGGAAGCATCATAACTGATGGCAGAAACTGTGGGTCCAAAGGTCCTGTGTAGCTCCCACATTTTATTTCAGCCTCTAAGTTTTCCTATCAAGGCCAAGACTAAAAAAGAAAACTCAAAGGAAATCCATCAATTCCTCCTTCCAAGGAGAGATTACAAACTCCTTGAGGACACAGATCATGTCAGTCTTATCTTTGATCCCTAGTTCAAAGTAAACTATCTACCAGCGCAGGTGGATTGTATCACAGTAAAATAAAGCTTTCATAACCCATGGGACCTCAATAAGCTTTGACATTCTAATCAGTGTTATTCCCACTATCCACCATCACCATCACTATGTACTTAGTGCTTACCAGGTGCAGACACTAAGAGCTTTCCATATCTCATCTAATTGAATCTAACTCCTTGGAAGGCAGGTCTCATCTGTAGAAGCCCACAGGGATAACTCATCAGAAACTCTGCTCTTTTCTCGCACAGGCTCTCCCACTCATCACAGATGCATCCACAGGACCTGCTCTCCCAACGAAGTAAGAAAGAGTGATATGTAATTGTTGGGTAGAAGCTCTAACAGATCATGTGTGCTCAGACAAGCTCTTTTGTCCCTCTATTAACAGCTTGGGTCTGGGCACAGGAATGATGGCAATATGGAGAAGAGCCCCTGGCAACCCATGAAGGACTTATAGCACGAGAGAGACAGAAACCAATGTTTTTTTGTTCTCTTTTAGGGATGGTATTTGTTACTATGTCATAATGCAGTCTACTTTGTGAAATGAACCACATTCTATTTTACAGATCTGAAAACTGAGACTAAGAGAAGTGCCCGGTCTGAAACCACAGTTACCAAAACAGAAAGGTTTGCATAGATCTTAAGGTCAGAGAAGTTACTGGCCACTGTTTCTAAGTTTCTTCTTCAAGCCAGCTGACAGGGGGTTCTCAGTGCAACTTGCCCACATATTCTTGGGGAACAGCTTCCGAGGAGCATGCAAGTCTCCACTAGCCAGCCCTTGCACTTCCACTTGAGCCTCTCTAAGCTCTGGTTTATTCTGACAGCTACTGATGAAGGCACAAGTTCTCTCTGTGACTGACAGACAATTTCAGACACAAATTAGAAACCATTTAGATTAAGACACCAGGAAAACCAGGGGTAGATGACATTATACTTGATATAATGGCTTCTTATAATTGACAACAAGCGAAAAATATAAACAGCAATGTGGCTATCTTGAGACAGGAAATTCACAATTCCTTGTTGTTTCATGAAGCTTACAACAGTATTAAGTTGTAGCCAAATTCACCAACTATTTTCTGAATGTTCTTAGCAAAGATGCTATGATGAGAAATGAGGATAAACATTCACTCATACAATAAAATACTTAATACCCTATTGAAGGTAGTGAGAACTCAGTCACATACAGAATAGACAAACTGGGAAACAGCAAATTCTTTGTCAAGTGATGCTAAGTGCTATGTAGGACAATAAAGCAGGCCAAGGAGTATTATTTCATTCAGGACTAAAGTGGTATTTTACCCCCTACTTGGGATTAGCTGGAGGCAACTGACTTAATTTAAACCTCAAACAACTCTCTTAGCTGGCCATTACTAGTTCCATTTAAAGATGAGGACATGAAGACCCTGAAAAAGCAGAGATCTTTTAGCTCCATCACTTACTAGTCATGAGGACTTAGAGATACTACCTGTGCCCTAGTTCTCGCCTTTCCATAATGGAGGCAGGAATATCCACCTCATGGTTGCTTGCTATTATACTTACAGCATTTGATGCAGGATTTGGCATACAATAAGTACTCAATAAAGGTTATCCGTTATTGGAGGTGGGAGTGTAAATGCCATTCTTCCCCTTTAAGGATCTCATTATCACATGGAAAAGTCAAAAAATAACTCCATGAGATTAGTGAAGGATATAACATTACAAGGAAACCATTACAAAAGCATGATCCAAGCACAGTATGAACCAGAGTACTACAGGGTTTCTCAAAGACTGAGTTAGACCTTGAAGGATAGGGAAGATCTGAAGAGTGGGAGGGAAGGTGAAGCCAACACATGTTCATGAATAGAGAAGATAAAGCCTCAAAACAATTTGGACAGTTATCTCACTTATGTTTTTAAAAAAGGTAAGTGTATTTTATGTGTATGTGTGCAGGCATGTGTGTCTGTACATGCATTAACTTGGAAGGATGCATAGCAAGTTTTTCGTAGGAGGCTTTCTGGGAGAGGGATAACATGTTTTATACTATATACAAGTTGTGTACTATTGGATTTCTCAATAGTGCCCTAATGAAAAAAGGTGAATGTCAAAAGTATATTTTTATATGTGTTATTTATAAATATTAAAGCATGTCTTTTGAAAGATAAAAGGTAGAAACGCAAAGTTCTGTGCATAGAAGAAACAGCGGGAACATGTACCAAGGGGCAGGATTCAGTAAGGAAAAAGAAATGAGGAGGAGAGAGTCAATGTCCTGCTTTAGGATCAGTCATAATTTTTACAACAAAGTTAATACAAATTTTTTAAATATCTCAATGTTTTTCTATATAAATGCATTTAAAAAATCTCAAAAATTTCTTTCACATTCAATTTAAGGTTCATCAAATCTATAGAAAAAAATGTAGAGTATGAATGTCTTTATTATGTTAAGGCCATAATATAACATTCCATTCTTAAGTATTATTTCATGTCTTTCGATAGTTTTATACCTTTTATAACTAGTGTCCCAAGTCCTTGGATACGGTGCAGATATTTAAAATAGCAGGAAACAAGAAGAAGAGGAAAGAGGCCACTCTTCCAGAAAAGAAATAAACATCTGCAAGAGTGGGTAGTGAGGGGTTTTCAACTTATCAAAAACTCTTGGCGACATCAGATCTCAAATGCCTACCTGGCCACATCAGTTATACCTCTAACCATCACCACTTGCTTTGGTGCGAACACATCTCTCAGTTTTTGAGTGTGTGGAAGAACATCATTCAAACTTTGATCACCAAAGTCATTTTCCTAAAAAACCAGAATGGCAGTTGTGCAGATCTTGTAGGCAAGAAGACTGCTGAACAGCCTAGAGTTCATGTACTATAGAGGGTGGGCAATACCAAGATGACACCTATGTCTCTGGAAGAGATTATTTAAAAAGAACAGGTCAGGGATTCCTCTATCAAGATGCATCTGTTCCCATCTGATCACATAACCTGTTTGTCCTCCAGAATAGAAAGTAATATATCTAGGCACAATACACTTGGATCCCACAGACCAGCCGCTTAGGGAAGTAAGTCCATGAAACACAGCAAAACAGCATCGACTTTCACTCAGAGACTATATGCATTCACTTCAAGGAGATAAGGAAGTCTTTTGAAACAAGCTGTCAGAGACCCCTGATGCTATTTAAATTGTTCACTTTCCAGCCCAAGTCTAAATTAATGAAGGTGTAGAAGTAAGTCAAGATGGGTTTCTATTTTTCAAGAAAGATTTTTTTTAATAATAGAATTTACTTCTACAAGATGCAGAAATTCACATGCAACAAGTTGGAAAAATATGGCTAATCAGAAGAGAACCTATTAACATGGAGAAAGAAATTTAGCAAGGAGTAAGTATAATATATTTAAATAACAGATATAGTTATTAGTTAAAGATAATATATTTAGTTAGATAACATAGTTATATTTAGTTACATAAATATAATATATTTAGTTAAAGGGTTCACACAAGCATAATCATGTGGTTATTATGTATCCTTGGTAATACTACAAGTGTTAATTCAGCAGAACAGGAAAAAATTAAATCAGGATTTAAATGGACATGTCTCAGTCTGGAAGACTCACAAGACATAACTGAGACAAAATGGACGAGGCAAGGACAGTTCACATTTTGAAAAAGACACAAATAAAGGGTGGAGCCACAGTCCTGAAGAGGAGGGTTTGGTCTAGACCAGGTACTAGAGGAGTCTGATTTGGTAGCTCCAGTCACAAGGCAGTCTTTTCCATGCTAATGATGTCATACTAAGACATTTACATGCTGACAGCACATGAGTCAGCAGTAAGCAACCTAGGATCTTGCAATTGTTACCATGGGAGAGAGGTTTCTATGGAAGACAAAGAGCAAATCTACAATGAATTTATTAAATAAATCCCAGCTGACCTTGTTTGTATTAAAATCGGTGTGCATCATGAGCCCAGGATTTTAGTAGGACTTGGATAGTAAAAAAAAGAGAATACAGGCTCATGAGTCCAAAGGACATCTTGGCTACTGCTGCCTGTCATTCCTACTGCTGGTTGGGTAATGAGCAGTATACTCAAACTGAGCAAGTACAAATCTGCACTGGGGAATAGAGGTTGGGTAAAATGCCAGGTAACAAGTGGCTTCATAAACCCAGTTCATCTCTTCAGAGTTAGTGGCAAAGAAAAGCTCAGAGTTAACTGTTTTGGTCTCTATGTTCATGCCAAACCATGATGCAATCAAACAAGAGAAATTTATATCACAGAAAATATATTCTGGATTTTGACTTTTTCAAAGACAAAGGCAGCATCCTCCATGTCTGCTGCATCTCTATAGCTTGCCTCACACTCTATATGAAACAGTCACACAAAACTTCAGTGAGTGATAAACAGCACACAGTGGGGCAAAAAATCCCTCCTTCCAATTGTAGCTGAAGTCATCTTGATTATTTTGTACCTTATCAGTGCTTCCTATTTGCACCAAGGTGAGAGAGCTCTGAAGGGAAACTTGCAAATAGGTACAAAACCCTGCTCTTAATGAAAAAGCACTTTCAATGTTCCATACCCATAAGATTTAGGTAGCAGGCTCTAACCATGCAAATCCTGTACCCTCGCCCCTCAAGAGAGCCTCATGGAAACCAACTACCCACGGTGATGAGCAAAACTCAGGGCCAAGAGTTTAACACTGGCCATTCAGAAAAGAAAGATTTGAGACTCACTGATTCTCACAAGTCCAGAAAGCATTTATTTGCATTAATATCAAAGATCATGTGATTACTTGGGGTATTTGCCCAGAGACAGAAAAACATGGTTGGGCCAAAGAGGGGCTTTTATCCCCTAGCACTGAGGAATTTAAACTGGGTTTTGCAAGCATATTTCCAGATGATTTTGTGTCAAGAACTAATATTTCTGAGTTAAGCCTCCAAGTGAGATATATTTTTAGTAGCCTCTATTAAATGGTACTTTTCAAAATAATCTCCTTTAAGATGGTAAACGATTAAAACACGGATGTTCAAGTGCCAAATTAAAAAGCCTCTTATAATTTGGAATGTGATGTTTAGAGTTGCTGTGGGACTGCAGACAATTTGGTACTTGATCATTTAGATATTCGGCAAGTGTCACACAGCTGAAAAATATATTTCTTATTAAGCTTCTGTACCTAAATAGCATCAGCCCTCAAATGAGATCACTCCCTCTGAAGGTTTTAAAGATACAGAGACCATTCCAGAAAAACATTTTAAAGTGAATCTTATTACAAAACTTGGGGTGATTTTTCAGTTTCTCACCCTTGAATTTAAAATCACTCATTCTTCTCTCTCAGCAGCTTGGTCATTTCGAAGAGTAGAGGAAAGGTGCCCATAAACACAGACTGCTCACAATAAGGGTAAACCTTAAGTCTATCACTTAGCAAGACAGGAGGGCACCTGTGTGAACAGCTGAACACTGTGGTTAGTGTTACCATAGATACTGCAGTCACATTCATATAGCTGAGTCCCGGGTTTCAGAAGAGACACAAAGACACAATGCTTGTCTCAGGGAAGCTCAGTCCACAAGGGAAAACAGAAAAGGCAACATGATGTGATAATACAGAAGGACAAACACTGTAGCACAAAGAGCCCTGAAAAATGTCCTCCTCATCTCTTCTTTATCATTCCAGACTGGTATCTTGTATGAGATCCCAGTGATGTGGGGTATGGTAGAACCAACTTCTTTAGTCCCTTTTGTGGGCATTCCTGCTTGCCTGCTGTCACCAGGCAGAGGGCTGACCCCAGCTGGCATCAGTGACAACATGACATGTAACTCTACCCCAGCTCTTCCATAGGCATCTTCTTAGAAAAGATGTTCCTTGAGGAAATAATTTCAGGAAATACTGCTACATCAAGAGGAGAGAGGCCTGGTGTGTGACCCTCATGGGAACTCCTCTGGTAAAGCTGACTAGTGCACTCTCCCTAATACATTTTTCAAGCTTATTCCATCAGACCCCTACATGCGTGAATGAGTGACACACACCCTTCTGAGTCACTGTTCTGGATTAGAAAAATTCTGCCTTCTCTAAATTTCAAGTTTCCAAAGAACCCTTTTGACATTAAGAAGTCATCAGTAAGACTAAAAAACAAACAAGAAAAGTCTAGACACACAAAATGAGAGATAAGGAGGAGAGAATCACTGTATATTGGGTGGGACTACTTGAGCACTTTACCAGGTTCTTAAAGCCACCTGAGTGTTATACATGGAACAAGACAGACACTGCTTTGTCTGAAACAGGGAAAGGGATACAGAACAAGACAGCTGTAGCTTTTTTTCAGTGCTACCACAAAGCCTTGGCCCTATGGAGTACTAGGAGACCTTCTTGTACTTAAGTCTGTTCTGCTGAAACATGGATCTATGGATTTACTAAGTCAGTTATACTGCACAGAGTTGTTCAGAAGGTAAAAGGATAAAATGTAGACCATACAATGTATACAGAGTACACAGCTAAGGGCTGCTGAAGGGTGATGCCCTCACCCCACAGGACAGAGAGGGGATGGAAAGAGGCAAAACCAGCAGGACTGAGGCTGTGAATAAGAACAGTGACCCCACAGACCTCAAGTCACAAATCATCTTTTCTACTTAAGTGAAGCTGACCAGAAATAGAACTTATGGCAGAGAAACAGACACCTGCCAGTGGGGCAGACTTAAGAAAGGACTCAACTTGTATCACACAAAGTGAGGCCTTGTCACAGCTCTTCCATTTAATCAGTTGGTTGGCCTCTGGCTTAACTGTGGTGTGACTTTAATTGACTTCTACAACTTGCAGTCTTGTAAGACTCTATTTCTCTGTATCCACGTATTATTTAAAATAGGAGCTGTTCTCTCAGAATATAATCACTTTTTGCTAAAAAGTTAAAAAAAATTTCAGCATCCATTCACATCTTACACCAGAGGGGGAAAAATAATGAGAGTCCTAAAAATACTCATGTTCAAAAAAAGATGACGAAGATGAAGACGAAGACAAAGACAAAGCCAACAATGAAGATGAGGAGGAAGAGAAGGAGGAAGAAGGGGAGGAAAAAAGGAAAAAATAAAATCCTTAATTCCAAACTCCTCCTCTTTGAAATAGTTTAGCTTTAAAGAATATTATAAAATCAAACTCACATGTATAAATACCGCATAGTCTCCCTAGTATAAGAAATGGTAAGAGTACATAAAAGTATGTGGTAATCATGATTCCCCATTATATTGCTTTGAACCCTTATAATGTTTTCATTCATTAGTTGGAATGGTTTTATTCTGAGTTGTTTGATTTTATTGTCCGTGATGGTATGAACAGCTATTTTGAAGCAAACAAGACATTATAATAGCTAGTGCTGCTTTACTATCATCTTGTTTTGAAGTCCTACCATGCTTTTGTTGTTCTGACTCTATCGGTTTTATCATGTTGTATCTTATTGGATTTTATTATATGTGATAGTATAAACAAAAAAAGTATTTATGGATAAGGAGATAATATAGTAACCATTGTTCATTTTCTGTTAGTTGGTTCTGAATACCCTGTAATACTTTCATTCTCTTGAATGGTTTTTGTACTATTCGGTTATGTTTGATACTATAGTGTATGAAGGTATACTCAAATATTTCAAGGAAAGAGACACTATGGTAGCTATTGTAATGTCTGATTGTCTTGTGGTGAAATACTATGTTGCTTAAATTGTTCTGTTCTGATCTGTTTTGTTATGTCCTCTTTTATCTTAATCTTTTTAGAATAAAAAAATTTTAAAAAGAATATTATAAAGACACTACTGAGATTTCTGCTCGTCTCTTTTTAAATTAGCACTTTGTCTATGCATCCATCCTCTGCTCTATGAAAATGAAGTTATCACAAAACAAACATTTACTGAGCATCTATTACACACTAAGCCAATGCCAGGCACAGGGGAACACAGATGAAACCACAAAACCTACCAATAGGCTGGTACCATGTTTATTTACACTTGATGGATTAGGAAACTGAGGTTCCCAAACAAAGCTTGCAGTACTGCCCTGAGGCACTTAATATTCCAGTTGTCTGGAAAGAAGTCAGATCCAGGGTCCTCAGAGCCAGGAAGGTGGCAGTGAAGGGAGACAAGCCTAAGATTCCAACATATGCTTCTGACAATGTAGAGGAAGAGAAGGCCTCAGAATTCTACAGAGCTGTATTGGCCTCCTTCTTCCTGCCCTGGGTGTGGGACTCCAGGGAGATGACCAGGGCAGGCTGGAGGCAGTAATGACAAGGTTAAAAGTGTCCTCTACAGGCAACAGTGCAAATGGCCAGCTCTTTCCAACAGCTTAGAGTCCCTTACTGGGCATTTAACTCCCTCCTGCCTTCAGGCCATCACAAGCAGGGAATAAGATGGCAGAGTTGCTTGTATGCCAATGGCTATCTCAGCTATGGAAGACATTCAGACTATGCAGGAGCACAGCACAGGGAGAGAAGATGGGTTTACATGTTACCGGATGCAGGGAAGTCCCGGACACCATGACCTCCCACCAGTAACATTCACTTATTAACTTGATAGCCAGCACACCTTTATTGAGCACCTATTGTGTGACTCACCAGGATACAAAGCAAACAGAAAGAAGCATGGAACTGGTTCTTAAGGAGGGAGGGTGATAATACACAAGTTAGTGATTTGTTAATATGGAAATACTGTAGTTAAAAGAGGAAGGAGATATACATAAATATACTGAAAGTGGAAAGCCTGGCCTGGCTAGGGTATCGAGGCTTCCTGAGAACATGACAAACAGATATTGGGGTGAGAGGGCTATTCTCCAGAGCAGCAGTACAGGCAAAGGGAACAGTAAGAGAGGGCAGCGGACTCAAGCCCAGCCAGGTGAGAGAGCCCAATGAGAAACCCAGCAGGGACCAAACCCTCTGCATTGCATTTAACAAAGATAATGCCTCCTATGTGTGTCTGACATGCTGCTGTAACTCCCTGTAATGCAGCCTCCTGGAGGGTGCTGACTCTGGACAGGGTAGTCCTGGAACAGAGCAGATAGGAGGAGGCAGAAGTCTGTCCAAAGGCCCCAGACTTGTAAGGCAGGACTGGCCAACCTTACCTTAAATGACCTGAAGCAAAAGCCAAACAAGCTTCCCTCTGAACAACAGGGGTACATAAAGATGGTATTTCAACACTGCTATAACAGCAAAACCAGGAAAACAATGCTATATCCCTCCCCAAGGGCCCTGCTAGGTGGATTATGGTATTCCCAGTTTGGGGAAATCAATACAGCTCTTAAGAAGAATAGATCTACATGTAAAGCAAGAGAAAGAGATCTCTAAGTTAATAAAAAAAGTAACATAAAGAACAACAAACTTAGAAGGCTACTAGTTATTAAAACATGTAAGTGTATGCAAGCAGTTTACGCAGAGATTATTATTCTCTGAAAAGACACAGCCAAAAGATTGGAAACACTTTTTGCCTCTAGGTGAGAAAATCAAGGAGCAACACGGAGGAAGATATTTTTCACCAACTACTCATTGAATACCTTTGTTAAGTACTGGACTTTCTAGCAAGGGTGAAATAGTTTTTCAAGAGTCAAAAAAATTGGGTACTTTTCAAATTGTAAAACAATAAAATCTCATTACAGGTACAGCTCAGTGATAGAGCACTTGCCTAGCATGAATGAGACCCTGCATTTAATTCTCAGTAGCTAAATAAGACCCATATCTCTAATTTCTCACTAGAACACTGGGTGAATGATTTCATTTCTGAGCTTCGGTTTCTTCTTCTGCAAAATGGGGATCATAATAATAATTACTATCATGATGAATTATGATTAAATAAAGCTCTAATGCTTGAAAGAATTCAGTCAAATTTTTGGCAGGCAATGGTTAATAAATATGAGCAATAGATACTGGCACTTAATAATTTGTACTACTCAGCTGTCTATTCTTATTCAAAATGACACTGAGGATACTCCCTGAAAATGCATCCACCGTGACAATAGTGTCCTGTCTTTTCTTCAGTATTAAAGACACAGAAAGACACTTATAAGGCCAAACTGAGCAAATGCTAAGGATCAGGGACATTGTGGGTTCTTGCCTGCCACAGAATCCCTTCATAGGTCTGTCTTAAAGCATGCTGGAATGCTTAGAACTGGGCAGGAAATAGCAGAGCCTTGCCTCTCCCAGACCTGTCCTGTTCACAGAGGGAAACGGGTAAACACAAGCTTCTCAAACCCACAGCTTGCTATCCTTTCTAGCTCCTGGATGCAGACGCAGTGAGAACAGGTGCCCTGTAGACACCACTTCTCATGTCTTTAAGGTGAGGCATGGGTGTGAAGCCACTGTAAAGAACTCTTGACAATTTGCTTAGAAGGGAAAAGGGTAATTCAGGGACCTTACTCTGTTCCCCCGAATCCTCTGGCATTAGTGCATCATGGATAAAGAATATGACTTTAATTAAATGTGAGTCTGAATCTGGCTGCAAGGCACACTCATTGAAAAATTAGGTCTTCACAAAAGCTTGGTGAAACTGTAAAATGGCAATAAAATACCCTCCCTCAAAAGTGCCATAGGAAATAAAGGACAGGAATGTCCTAAATGTGCTTTCATCCTAGGGAGACCCAAAACTACATAACTCCCTAAATAATGAAATCTAGAGACACGCATAAAGTCTGGGAGAGATCAGGAGTGAGGGCAGGGACCCCTCCTCCCTGGGACTGTGTTGCAGGGCGCTAACCATGGGAGTTCATCTTCACATGCTGGCCATACAGAAACAGAAGCTGGGGTACACTGGCCTCTCCCTTAGTGCTTTCCCACCCCATGTTATGAGCCTCCTGGTGGAAGCACACACTGCCATGTGTTGAGGCTGTGTACAAGCCAAAAATCAAACCTGAAACTTAAAATCTCTAGAGTAAGAGAAAGAAGAACGTAGTAAAGATCATTACAGGGATGCAGTGAGCAAAATCTTAACTAGTAAAATCTATAGTTCAACAGGCTAATTTTCTTGATAACAAAGGGAAGGGGATTTATACATAAAAGGAGACTTAAAAACCCTATCACTCAATTGCAATATTTGGACTTTATCAGGATTCTGATTAATGCAAATAAGTTGAAAAAATTTTGAGGATATTGAACACTATTGAATACTGCCTGGATATTTGATGACATTAAGAAATCACTGTTAAAAAAAAGAAGAAGAAGAAATCACTGTTAATTTTTGAGATGTCACAATGGTATTTTTAGCTATGTGTAGCTATATGTAATGACTTAGATCAAGAATGACTACCAAACTCTCATGTGCTGGGGCAGGGGAGGGTGTTGGAAGGTGATTAGCTCATGAGGACACTCTAAGTAAATGTGCTGTTGGCAGCAGGCATGATCAGAAGAGTTGAGTCATTTGGGGCACGACCTGGAAGTGTGTATTACCCTTCCCAAATAACCATGGTTGGGAAGGTCTGAAAAGAATATGAAAGAAGTGATTATTGTAGAAGCTGAGGACAGGTATGTGGATTATGTTATATATAATTCTCTTTGATTTTATATATGTTTGAATTTTTCCACTATGATTAAAGGTGAATAATCAAGCCAGAGGCTGAATCAGAATATTTACAATACAAATAACTAAAAAAGAAATGAATAGAACTGCTACAAATCAGTAAGAAAAACAAATACAATCCAATAGAAGGCTATGAAGACAACTCACAAAAGTGTAAAACACACTGGGCGCCAGCAAATGAAAAGATAGTCAATCTCATTTGTAATTGGGGAATTGCACACTTAGGCCATCTCATACAAATGTTTTGGTGGGAAATAAAAAAGTTGGCAGAACTCTTACATGAACTTTATAATTTGACCAACTAAAACTAGTTCAATATATAAAATCTTTAGTCACTGACCTTAAAGAAACACTTGTTTAATGGTAGGGAGTGGCAGCAGGATTACACAACACAAAAAGAAAGAAAAGAGAGCACCGGAGTTGGATCCATGAAGTTAGAAAGTTAAATTGTGGGTGCCAAGGCCTCAGAGACGGAGAAAAGAGAAGTTAGTATTTAATATAGAGTTTCAATTGGAGAAGATAAAACTCTGCAGATGGACAGTGGTGGTATTGGTTTCACAATACATATATTTACGCCACTTTACTGTACACTTAAAATGATTAGGATGGTATATTTGTTATTTATATTTTATCATAACTTGCAAAGATATGAAAGAAAAAGAAAAAAAGAGACATCATCCAAATACAATGTGTGAATCATATGGATCCTGATTTTTTTTAAAAAAGTATAAAAAATAATTGAGATAATTGAAAATTTAAACACTGATATTTGAAGATACAGGGCAACAGAGAATGGTAAGAATACAGGATTTATGTTTTATTATTTTTAGACATATATAACAAGATGTCTACAGACTTATTACCCAATATTTTATTCAAATAAAATAGAAAAAGAAGTTGAGATAGATCGTTTGAAACAAACCAGCCATGACTGATAACAGTTGAATCTGACAATGGATGCCAGAGAGCACATTATGCTTAATCTGGCCTACTTTTAGGCGCTTAACATTTTACATAATAAATATATTTTAAAATGAATAGGAAGTTATTATACGTGTGTACAAGCATGTGTTATTCGACTGCTAACAGTATTCTCATTTACAATGGCAAAATTCTCATTAATGATAACATGGACAATTTCAGAATAGATTACTAGCAGGAAGAAGGTTAAGTGTGACTACAATATAGTTTGTAACATTGCATTTATTCTAATCCCTGCTGCCTCCCAAAAAATAACTGTGGCAGAAGTTTAGGTAGGTAAAATCTGGGTGATAGAAGCACAGATGTGCATTCTTTCAGCTTCAATGCCTTTCTACACTGTTTACACTACCAAAAATGAAAGCACTAAATAGTGTTTGGGGGCAGCAGAGGCCAGACCAACAGAGAGATACCACCTGCAAGGTAAAGCACTCACCGGTCCCCGGAGGTCAATGAGCTCCTGGCGCATCTGGGATACGAGAGCCTCCTTGGCCACTAAGGCCCGGTGCAGCCGCTCATTGAACTCGATCAGCTCCCCATGCATCTCGGCCACCTGGAACAAACAACCACCAAACTGTAAGGCGATGAGGCAGATCCTCCCCCAAGCCATGTCCCTCCTCCTCTGGACCCTCCTTCCTGCCACATTTCAGCAACATATCTGCAGCTTGTTGGGGCTGTTCACCTACAAGCTGTGCAAATCCACCCCATGCTGAATATGTCTTAATTTGCTTGGTTTTAGCACTGGGGAGTTATAGTCAAAATACAACTACATCACCATTTGTGTACTTCAGGGTCTGGTTCTTAACACTTTCTAGCAAACACTTTTGTTCTAATGTGAGTCATGCCTATCAAGAAAGTCCCTGCTAATAGCACAATGAGAGTAACTGTTCCCATTCTGTTCATCAGGTCCTTGGTTCTAGAAACCGAGGAAACAGAACCAGAGACTTCTCCAACATGGTGTCAATGACAGTGACAGATACAACAAAAGCTGCACAGCTACTTCTCTGTCACTGCTGCCTCCATTCTGGGACAGATCCTTTCTGTATGCTCCTCATAGCTACATCACAGGAGCTCTGAGAAGTGTATACTATTAGTTTTATCTTAGCAGAAAGAGAAACAGTAGCTTGCTGAAGGTCATGCCACCAACAGGAGGCAGATGTGGAGCCTGGCTGTACCCTATGAATCTGCTACTGCATTTGGCCAGCTGCAGCCCTCAGCCTATGGGGAACCACTGGTTCTTTGTGAAACGAATTATTCAATATTTCTGGTTGATCTTGAATAAATAAAAATGGAGGTGGCTATACAGTAGCCTATAATCAATATAGAGGTGTCTCAACAGTAATTTATTTAAATATATTAGAGAAACATGAGATGTTACACTGCCATGTTGTCTCTGAATCCTGCAGGAAGACTACAAGCACCTTAAGACAAGTCCCCACAGCATGCAGTCACCAGACCCTGAGCTGGCCTGGACCCCTGGTGAGTTCAAGAAATCACCTCTCCCATACCTCAGACTTACCTAAGTGTTCACTGTGCTGTGTGATGGACAATAATAACCAGGCTATTGGTAACACATACTTTATATGAGATAAAAGATACTTTCAGAATAAGGAATGTATATGAGGAAACACACTATAAAACAGAAGATCACTAACCTGGGTCTCTCTGTAAGATATACAAAAGGCAGCCCTTTTTTTCTGGTTGTTTTGTTTTATGAATGGTAAAAAGCTTAGAAGGAGCCAGGCATGGTGGCACACACCTGGAGTACCAGCACTCAAAAAGTCTGAGGCAGAAGGCCCCACCTGGGACACTTACCATGACATTCCTTAAAACACACACACACACACACACACACACACACACACACACACACACACAAAGGGCTGGAGATACCGCTCAGTGTGAAGGCCCATGGTTCAATCACCAGCAGAAAAGAAAAGCTTAGAAGAAAGTACCGGAAGATAGTATCATTCAAGGAATGTGTTTTTCCCCATTCCTTGTACTGGTCCTTAGGTAAGTTTCCTAATAAAAAAGCACTCTTTCATTTATCAGTGAGAGAAAGAATGAAGCTCTATAAAGAATTAAACTCTAAAGAGTTGAAATTCTTCACTTAAAAAGGAGCCATTGTGCAATTAACATAAAGTTTATTAGGTTCCTAATTTTCATCCTGGACACCTCTATTAACATGTTCTGTGACTTCTCCTCCAATGGCACTCCTCTGTCTCCAAGGTGCCCACCTCTGCCAAACCAGTGTAAAATACTAAGTGAAAATAGTATAAAAGATACTTCAAGGAGTATGCAATTAAGAGAGGAAGAAGTCATTGAGCCTTTTACTAGCTTTATTCTTTATGCAGACCTAAAATTAATATTCCCTTGTTGCTTTATTCCTTTTGTACATGAAAAGCTTAAATTGATTTTCTTTTGACCTTTAACAAACAAATACAATATCATTAATGTCACTGTGAATCCTCTGCTCAGAAATCACACAAACACTCCCTGAGCTTCCTTTGGGCCAGTGAATCCATTTACCACAATAGTAGCTGCCAATATCACCAGTGAATACCTGCCAATGTGCTCCCACAAAATGCAAGCTTTAAATAAATGCCAATGCCATTACCAAAACAAAGCAAGGTTTTATGTTTTTGTTTTTGTTTTGCTTTTCAGTGAGATACAAAGTGCTACAACAAATTTTCACCAGTGCATAAAACATCTAAACATCCTAGCTTCAAGTGGGGTTTATCATGAGCTGTCAAAAACCTGATTCTCTTTTGCAGCCAGAAAAATGACTTGACCACATGAGACAAAGTTTTCTTCACAATGAAGAATAGAAAAAATAACTGATGGAACCCAGGAAACAAAATTTGAAGAAATAATTTCATCATTAAACTCTGATGTTCATTGTTTCTGAGTTAACCTCTGAAACTCTGAAATTTTATACTGCACATCACCATCTGTGCCCACTGGTGTAAACCATAGCAGTTTGCTGTACCTCAAATAACTATTTCCAAACTCAAGTACAACCAGAAACAAATTCAAGAATTTAAGAGAAAAAAAATAATAAAAAATAAATAAAAAAGAATTAAAGAGAATCTCAGAAGACAAATGTAAGATCAAAACCAGTTCCCTTTAGCACAAAAATAAAAATGGGTCAAGAAACTACTGTGTCTCTTGGAATTTTTATTAGTCTTTGAAGGCACTCTCAGGTCTCATCTGATCGCTTTATTTACCACAGCCAGAGAGGACTGACAGAGAGCAGGACAGAATCGGTGTCCTCTAAACCATTCTCATCTAAGTAGGCACCGTGATCTTCCCATAGTCACATCTCATTTTGTAAACTGCTGTTTAACACACTCAGTGCTTCCACTACCCTAAGGGTAAGACGCAACTCCTCTCTCCCGACTCCACCTCTCACTTTCAGTGTCTCAACACCACTTAGCCCTTCTAGATACTCTCTTCCACAAACAGGATAAGCTCCAGAAAGCTGTCCGAAAGACAGAGAGGAGAGAAGTATGTCCATCCAGATAAATTACAGGTGCCAATGGCTGGCATGAGAGGCCAGCAGGAATAAGAGACAGCTGACAGGGAATTTTGATCCAAGACAAGCCTGGGCCTAATCAGCTACCAATAGTGTGTTCTGCTGCCGGACAGGTAAACTCTGTGACCCAGAGGTTAATCATCTATAGAATGGGTCGCTGTGTAGATGAATGAGATGCTGAAACTCTCAGGCATGACAGCACACCTGAGACTGAGCAAACGCCCAGAGACAGCCTTCTGTGACAGGCGAAGGTGTAAGGAAAAAGGGAAGGAGCAACAGAGCAGCAGTTAAATGGGCTCCCTGAGCCACACCAAGGAGCTGAAACAACTATGGGAAGGTCACCCAGAGCAAGGGCACATTAAGGTTGCCAACCATCTGTGAGATGGTTCTAAGGCTCCAAGTGAAACACGGGTGGGGCAGGCAGGAAAGTTGCACAGAGTGCGTGAGCGCGTTCTAGTGCGGTGCCAAGCATGTCTGTGAGCGGCTGCCCCTGTGGTACTACTGCCATCCATGTGAGACAAGAGAAGAGCAGACATTCAGAGTAAGTGTTCAGAAATGTTTAAAGCCATTTCATACTGCTGCGAAACCCAGGAATTCCTTAATATTTTGAGATAACCTTTTTATATTGCAAAATACACTTTTTATATTGCATCTACACTGAATAGGAACACTTTACAATAGTTTGAGAAATACTGAACATACATATGCTGTTTGAAGCATTATCTTTTATTAATAAACATGAAAAATGATAATAAACCATAACAATGAAAGTCCAACAAAGTCCCTACTCTTTAATTAAATTTAAGAGTTGAAAAGAAAAATAAAATAGAATCAATGTAATTAATGTTCATCATTCTTTTAGAAATTCACACATCATTTTCTAGTAGCATATCATTTGGCCTTGAAAACCATGAAAACCAGGGTAAATAACCATTAAAAACCAAAAAAAAAACCATAGTAACTAACATGATGAGTGCTGAGACCCAGCTCAGGTGCAGAGGCATGAGAAGTCTTCAAGAACTCAGAGTCGCCAGCAGTCTCCCTGGCTCAGCACCAATGCAGACTTTCTCAGAGCTGCCACATCTCACCCATTTACCAGAGGCAGATGGTGAGGCTCAGACTAAGCAATAGTTCAGGGCACAGGGTTTCTGAGTGCCTTGAAATCTGACTTCTACTTATGATGGTGCCAAAGTCAATATTCTTTCCATCATATTACCCTTTAGATGACATATAAATAACCCAGAAAAAGAAATAATGTGTCCAGCTGAGCAAGCAGGATACCTAAGCTCAGAGAGGCAAGTGCCTATTTCCTCACTGGGCCATGGCTGTAGATCAGGTTCCTGCTTTGAAATCCAGTGCTCTCTGCTCCTGTACTGGGGGCCTAAGACTCTCCACAAAGATTAGGAAGGGGAAGTATTTTGTAAACTGGATTCTCTGCCCATGTAAGGCAACCATGGGATAGAGAAGGCAGGATCCCAGAGCTTTAGCTCTGCTCCAGGAGCACCCCTGTACTCTCCAAGCAAAACTGCACTGAATCTTACACTATCAGTTCCTATGAGGTAAGTGCTGCTACTGGCCCCACTTGTGTACCTGAGGAAACAGGAGCACAGAAAAGGTAAGCCAACTTGCTTAAGACCACACAGGGAAAAAGTAAAGTAAACAAACAAATGAACAACAACAACAACCAAAAAAAAAGAAAACCAAAGACCACACAAGGAGTAACAGCAGAATTAGGACACTCCTGTGCCCACGTTGTTCTTGGCCACACCACTCCTCCATCCTGCTTCTCAGTACATACCATCTCTGTGACACTGAGCTGGCCTCTCAAGATATGGGTGGGACAGCAGAGTCTTAAGGAGTGATAGGCCAGTAACCAGGGGCTGAAAGCTTCCACAAAAAGCAAAGGACACCATCATTCACAGACAAACAAACGTAAGTATACATACAGCCAGGAGAAGGTACATCTACCACACAGGGAAAGACTGTCTTCAACTTTCAGCTGGGCTCTTGGTTGAGCCTCTGGAGACAAGTCGAGATTGTCACGGGCTAGGTTTCAAACATTTCCATCAGGAGGACTCCTGTAGTAACAGAAGGGGCACCCAGAGTGACCCAGAACCTCAGCAGAGGCAGAGCCTCCCACAAGACTCAGCATCCAAAGAAGACTGTGAAGTAAGACCCTGAAGCAGCTCAGTCTAGGATTGGCCTTTTCCAAAGTGGTCTCTGCTTCTTAGGAAAGTATTTTGGAAACTAGCTTCTACATGAACTTTCTACCATGAAGACTGTCCCCAGGGCTGGCCAAGACCATACTTGGGTGCTCCATATGGAGGAATCACTTAAGGAAACAAGACTCAAGTGTATAGAGAAATGAGGACTGCCTGTGGATCGGATGGGGTTCTACGTACTTTATATCTTAGGATGAGCCTGAGAGGTATACATTCATCCTCATTTACAAGTGAGGAAAACCGTGGCAGGGGATTTAGCTCAAGCATAAGCGCCTGCCTGGCTAAGTGCTTGGTCATGAGTTTGATCTCTGGTACCCAAATAAATAAATAAATAAACAAACAAACAAATGAGGAAAACCAAGGCTCAGAAAGGTGAAGTCAATGTTCAAAGTCACACAATCTCCAAAGGAGAGAGTTAGTTTGACTCTGGAGCACACAGTCCTGTATCTGTCTTCTTCTATGTCTTTGATTTCTTTCTTTCTTCTGGTCTACCTATTGCTTTGACTCTGTGGAATACCAGGCTGAGCCCAGAAAGCCATTCAGACTCACCCAGAGGAGGCAGGATCTCCAGCTGATCCTTGTCACAGATCCTTCTTACAGGCACATCATAAAGTCACAGCTACCTGCAAATGCCAGTGCTGTGTGGGTTCTGTGTACGCAGGCACTCAGTAGAGGCTTATAGCAACTCTGGTGGTAACTGCATCTAGACGATTCCCCAAGTCTCCTAATAACCAGCCCACCAGTGTTCAAAATGCTTCTTTGGGTTTTGGTCTCTCATCCATAATATAAGATCAAGAACAATGCAAAACTACAAAGCTCCTGTGAAGTTTAAATAAGTTAATACATCAGAAAGGCCTTGGTATGTATGAGGTAGCCCTTCAATGCTAGCTGTTATTATCTCATTAAATAGATGTGAATAGCTGTGCAGGTGGCACACTGCACAATGGTGTGTAGCTCTGGGATCGATACTCTCACCAATCCCAAGCCCTGTGAACTGTGGCCAGAGAGTACACTTTTCTGGCCCCTCGTTCTGTAGGACCTTTCTCAGGTTTCTCTGCCTTTTCCTCCATAACTGTCAGACCAGCATTCAAAAGTGCCTTATCCATACCCTGGACAAGCACCCCGAGACCCTGTTCCCCATCCATGCCCAGATGGCCCTCCCAAAACCCAAACCAATCATTCACAGCACAGTCTCTGTTGAAAGCCCTTCAGGGTTGTTGGCAGGTCCAATTACTTGAAGTTCATGATTTGTTTCAGAATGATCCTGGGTTGGGAAAGAATCAGCCTCTGTTGGTAGGTGCTGGGGCTGACTGGGACTGCATTCTGGGCACGTAGAGGTACACTATACTGTTTGCCTCAAATTTCTTCATAGTCCAAAGTTTAAAAAAAAGTTTTTCACTGGTTTCCCACTAACTTCTTTAGTGGTAGGTAAAAGGGGGAGGAAGGGACAGGGTGAAAAAGGAAAAGGGACCTCTCAAGAGGACAGTCACTGATCAAAGTAGGCTATTTCTGCACCCTGCCTTCCTCCTAAAATCCTAGCCATGCTTCAGGACTTCATTCAAATCTCAATTTAACTTCCTGTAATCCATTCATCTATCTTCTCCATAATGACTCCTTAGTAGAAACAGCAACAGTTGCTGTTTTTGAAGGAGCTATTATATATCAATCATGTTGGCCTCAACCAAAAGACTCTTTTTTGCAAACAAGAAAAAGTGTACTCTCCAGCCACAGTTCACAGGGCTTGGGATTGGTGAGTGGACCACCACTGTGCAGTGTACAGCTTGCACAACTATACACAAAAGCCTTAGATATCATGCTAGGTGCTATTATTGCTCCTGTTTTACCAGGTGTAATGCTAGGCCCAGACCACACACTACCTGTTGCACAAAATTCCCATGTAAAAGGACAGAACACTGCCTGATTAGCTTTAACGGATACCCATAGTAGACACTGTCTCCTGGATATCCAACAGCACTGACAAGGAACACAGGATGTCACCCAACTCCTCAACTCTGCCACTAATGACCCGATATTTCAGAGGGCTGCTTTTGCTAGACCAAAGCTAGGTGAATCTGTGGAGGCGGGAGGGGCAAAGGTTCCTTCCTGTTAACACAGCACATGATGCTGCTCACGTGGCAGCACAATGCTGTAATTATAACCCATAACGAGTACAAAACACTGTTCTCAGTGGGGCCTACAAAAATGAGCCAAAAATTATTTTTACAGGCTTTGTTGGCCTCACCTCTCAAAAGTAGTTGCAGGATTTTTCATAGAAGAGAGCTACTGATTTCCACGGACCCCAGTCTATTGGGCAGTTAAGATGGTGTTTAGACCCCCATCTAGACAGTGTTGAGCTTATCTCCTCCTCAGCCCAAAAAGCCTTTCCAGCCTGCTTGGTCAACAGATAAGGAAGTGGAAGAAAGACAGTTGAGGCTGTCAGGATTATGAACAAACAAAGCTGGGCCTGGTGTTGCACACGTGTAATCCAGCTGAGCTAGGAGGATCACATATTTGAATCCAGCTTTGGCAACTCAGTGATTTAAGTGATTCCTTGTCACAAAATAAAAAAATAAAAAATAAAGAAAGGGCTGGGGTTGTATCTCAGTGTAAAGTTACTGGGTTCAATTCTCAGTACCACTAAACAAAAGAAGAGCAAATAACCAGGAGCATTCAGCCTCTGCTGTTTGTACAAGGCAACTGCCCTGGGGTCAACTCATTCACACATATAGCTGCAAGTAAAAGAGATCAAATCCTGCCCTCATGGTGTCTGTTTCTAGCTAATTGAGTATCTGACCCATGTGGAAACAGCTTTGCAGAGGCTTAGTCCCGGAGGTCATAGGGTCAGACCTAGAGCCTCTTCTCATAATCTCCCATATTCTGGGAGTCTCTTTCATCAACTCCCTTCCTGGGTGAGGCCCAGTGCATATTCCTTCACAGATCTGGAATCACTCACTCACTCAGTCATCCATTCAATGTCTTCATTCATTCAACAAACATTTACTGAGCCAGGAACGGTGCTGGGCATCACTGTTACCGGGATCCTACCCTATCAACAGCCCAGCAGGAATGCTGAGGTCTCTGGGAGCACAGAGGAGAGGCGCCCACTCCACCTGGGATTAGGAGAGGAGGCAAAGGGGGAAGTAACACCACGCTAGGGATTGAGGGCAAGATGAGGGCAGCCAGCTGGAGGCAGGAGAACAGGTTCAGCCCTAGGCCACATCCCAGCCCATTTCTCATGCACTCCCATCTTCTCTGCTACAAAATGGGCATCTGCGCTGCCAAGTGAAATTTTAAGCTGGCAAGAACTGGCAGAGAGCAGGGGCTCACCATGGGCAGTTGATCAGTATTCTGTAGAATTCATTGCCAGAACAAGCAAGTTATGTAATACTGTGCATCTAACACCAGCTCCCCAATTCAGAGGTTTCACCACAAAATATTTCACATTGGGGTGACGCTTTCACATTTATTTTGCAGGGTGTGGAAAGTACAGACTTCCATATAAAGATGTAAGTTCTGAAATTATGTGGCTCTTTGTCATATTCTAATGTCTTCCAGAAATCAGGGGAGACCCACATGCATTTTTAATCATATTCCTTTGGAAGTGAAGAGACGAAGAAAGCTCGTTCCATCTGCTGCTTCCCCTCCCCTTCTCCCTTCAAATCCAACTAGGTTAAGTTTTAACTTCCTAAAGGCCATAAAACAAAGGCCTGAGGTACTAGCTCCTGACATCCTGGGTCTTCTCTATCTGGTAGCCCCGTCACAAATTGTGTTAATTGCATCAGATTGTATTAGATTGTACATTCTTCACAGAAATAGCTTCGTTTATATCATAGTAATACCTGTAACTGTAAATGTGTGTCTTCCTTTTCCCCTGGGTAAAAGATTGATATGTTAATCAATGCTCTCTTCTGTAAAGAATTGTAAAATCTTACCCAATTGATATGTTAACCATTGTTGCCCTCTACAAATAGAAAGGTTGTGGTGCTAAAGTAAGGTAATTATGTCAGGAAACTCAGAGATAAAGTCTGCTGACTATGCTAATCAAGATTGGGAAGTATGTCAGAACCAAGCCACACAGGAGCTAGGTGACCTAAAAATAAGCTGTGCAAAACAAGACAGTTAATCAACTCTGACCCACTGGTCACCCCTCATGATCTGACCAATCACAAATGGACAAATCACCAACTGTTCTGCTCTAACTGCTATGATTGGCTTCTGTAACAATGCTTGCTTGCTTTGCGGTTTTCATCCTTAAAAACACCAGCCTTGCCCCAACTCAGGGTTCTCCGTTTCCACCTGTTTGGAGGACCCCGTGTACACGGAATAATAAAAACCCCATTGTTTTTACATGAGAGCGAGGCCCTTGGAGTCTTCCTCGCGACACCGGTCTAACAGAAGGAACACATAGGAACCTCCTGAATATTTCAACCATGGCTCAATAAATTATGTCCAAGTTTCAAAAGCAAGACAGTAAATGAAAAACATTAAATTTTATGAGCATCAAAAATGTTTTTCTCCCTCAAGAGTCCCTTTCTCATACCAAACAGCATTCACTTTTTGCATAACTGGGCACAGGTTTTTGATTATTCTGGCCAACAGGATCCAGGCAGGAATGACAGCATAGGATAAGTGGTGTGCAACCTTGCTGCTGCCCCTTTCCCTGCCAGCTCAGTGAGAAAATCTTTTTCGGTACATGGCATGTTTACAAGACAGAGAGGCACCTCTGTCATCCTAGACTCCTGCATCAGAGTTAAACCAGATGCTATTACCTCCGCCCTTGAACAACCTATGCTGATCACAGAGTGCTACTGGGAAATGTGCCTTTATTTGGCTAATGCACTGAGATTGGGAATCCCTTGTTACTTAAGCAGATCTACTATGTGCCAAGCACTATGTACATATCAGGGACACAATAATGAAGAAACAGAAAAAATAATTGCCTCCCTTGAGTGAAATCTAGTGCAAAAGGTTACTGCTTAGCTGCCAATCAGCACGTGTCTTCTCTTGGCCATAATGATTGGTTTAGGGAGATGAGAAGGTTCACATCAGGTTCAAGAACTGTGCTAGGCTTATTGGGAAAGAAGCTTTCTCTTATCACCAGAATGGCTAAGCTCATATGATTCTTTTTTGGGGGGTGGTACTGGGGATTGAACCATCAAGGATCTCTGCCCTGAGCTAGATTCCTAGGTCTTTTTGAAAAAGGGTCTCACCTAGTTGCTGAGTTGCTCAACCTGGGTTCAGACTTGTGGTCCTCTTGCTTTGGCCTCCCAGAGTACTGGCATTACAGCCATGTGCCACTATACCTGGCTTACGCTCATAGGATCTAAGCCTCACATATCAGAAAGTCATTATACAGCCTGCCTAGGAATAGACTATAAAGAAGAGAGGAGGGGCAAGCCACAGAGAGGATATCCATATCACATGATTGATCTCTGCATACACCCTTGCCTATGGCTGGAGAAATTCTTAGAGATTTTATTTTCATGAATCAACAGACTTCATTTTTTATGAAACTAGCTTGAATTAGGTTTTCTATCATTTGGATTAGAGTCTTGAATGAGAGAGCAGCAAGGGACTGCTGCATTTCTACTTCAGTGCCTCCAATCACAAGAACCTCGCCACCATTCACCTTTACATTGCAATGACAACACATTCTGCCCCTTGCTAAGAGCTGACTGGACTAAGAGTCCTAGGAGAGCCCTCAAGGGCTAGAGTTGAGTTCAGTCTTCCTTTCACATGATACCCCTTATTTCAGGTGGCTCCTTAAGCTGCAGGACAACATCACAAATTCCCCATTGAGAAATAGTGTTATGGTCTTAGATCATATATTAGTAAGTATCTTTTTCAAATTTTTTTATTCCATCAATATTCAATGAGGGGTGGAAAAGGGGAATGGATACACAGAAAGATTAGATTATTTCCCAACTCAGCCATCCCTAGTCAGTTAGGAGCCTGAGAGTGATGTCCTTTATTAAGATAGCATTTCTGATTGGCCCACAGCAATATGACAGCAGCTATGGGTTTAGGAAGAAATAATGCTAATGCTACTGTGTGACTTTGTACAATTTACAAAGCCTCTCTGGGCCTCAGTTTTCTCATCTGTAAAATGGACATTTTAATGCTATAGATTTCCTAGAGCTGTTAGGAGAATGTGTTGATTCTGATGGGGCCACTTGCACATACCTGATACACAGTAAAAGTACTAAACGGAGATGGCAGCCAAGAATATCTTAGGGGACAAGGACAGTTCCTCTGCTGGCCCAGTCCCAAAAGAATGTAATTTGCACTCAAGGTTTTGAGCAGCAAGTGCCTCCCCTCCCTCGGGGGCACCACACCCAACACAGGTTTCTACATTGGCTGAGGAAGTGAATTGAGTTTCAACATTTTCCTTTTCCAAGAACACAGAAACTTGCTTTCTTCAGTGTTCTTCATGCTTACACAAATGAGCAACCTCCCTCCTCCCTCATAACTCAGCCTCTGGAAACACTGATGCGATATGTAGATAGAAATCTGCTTATGCTGAGAAGAAAAATAAATCACATGCCTATTACAGGATGTACTCAACATTCTCCAAGTACAGATGCTCCATGTGTGGGCTCCTTTGGAAGCAGCTGCAGAGTGAACACAGGCTAAGCTCAAGGACAGCTCACATTCAAGCTTCAGCAGTCCAAGGTGGCCAGAGAAGTGTCAGTGAAAACCACTAAGCCTCCAGAATTGTCATTTTCAATTTGTTGGCTTCTTTAATGCTTTCATTTGTAGCACCTAAGGAGGGTTTTTCCAGACTTGGCATGATGAGGGATAATGCTAAAAACAGCAGCAAAATCCCAAGATTTCTCATTGAGACCACAGGCCTCATTCAGCCATGTAGACTGCCCCCACTTACTTATCTGTTATAATTCTGGGCAAGCTGGGTATGAGGCTCACACCTATTATCCAAGCTCCTCAGGAGACTAAAGCAATAGCATTGCAAGTTTGAGACCAGCTTGGGCAACTTAGGGAAGTCTTGTCCTAAAGTTTAAAAGTAATTTTTTAAGAGCTATAGGGAAGGAAAGTGCTTAGTGGTAAAGTGTTTTTTCTTGCATGGTCTAGGCCCTGGGTTTGATCCCAGTACCAAATAAATAGATAAATAATTCTGGACAAATGAATTAGGTATTTGCAAGTATCTTTATTCAAAGTGACATTTCATTTTATTTCATTCTTTGTAATAAATTAAACCTAGGTTTTTTACTAAGACAAAACAATTATCATCAAAAGTACTTTGAGGACCCCATTCCAGTTTTACTTGTTCTGTTACAGAAAACTAACCTAAGAGGATAGAAATTAAAGGTTATAATCCAAGAGGCTATAAAAAAGCAGACTGGAAGGGACAGGGTGGGGAAGACTGGAAACTACCCAAAAGTACTGTTATGAGCTGGTATATTTCCCAAGAGACTGCCTAGAGTGGTCTGGGCCCAAATTAGTACAAGACCCTTGTTCCTGTGGAGAATGACAAGCTCCTGAGATCTCTGCCCTTTCTTTCATGAATAAGGGATCTGTAAGCCCCAAAGAGTCATCTGAATTTCATCCTATTTCCTGCCCAGCTACTATTCATTTTCACCACAGCAGCCTGCATACAGTAAGAGCAAGTGTTACAGCCTACTCAGGGGTACCTAGACATAGAAAATTTTAGGTGATAAATTATAAATATCTTCAGTTTAAGTTAATTCACCTTTGTTAATAACTTGGTCACAGTTTAAACTGCTGGTGACAACTGGCTATCTCAGTATAGTTTGTCTTGAAGAAGCACTGATTTAAGTGAATTTTGGAAAAGGAAAAAAGATGTTCATCAACCTCACTTCAGAGGGGAGAGGTACCAAGATCTCTCCCATAATTATGAGTAGAATGTTAAAGCAGCAAAATCATTTTCAGTAACTGTGGTAGATTAATTAATAATGGTCAGCTGTAACATGTAGCTGCACTGAATCAGTGTGGTTCTGAGTGTGGAAGACCTACTTAAAGACTGTTGTCAACGGCATAAAAAGAAAACTAGAGGGAAACATGGTGTGCTGTTGATTCTGCTGGAGAAGCTTGTTGCACTGTTTTTCCTGATATGAATTCAGCTATTCTTATTGTCTGAGAAGCTCGGGTCCTCACTGTCACTGATAGCTGTGATTCTCTTTGGAGGAGCTCTGGTCCTCACTTTGAGTGTTGCTTCCTGGGTCCAGTGCCGATCCCTGAGCTTGCTGGCACAGATTCTTCATGCCACTGAAGAACACTTTCTAGCTTCCACTACTGACCTTTGAGCCTTTCCAGTACAGATCCTTGATACAGATTTGCATGAGACCTTCTTGAGGACTCTAAGCCTCCAGCTGGACTCATGAGCTCTGGATCTTACCTAGACTCGAGCAGGACAATGCCGTGGGATCCAGGCCTTCAGCTGGATTCTTTGGATCCCTAGTGCATGGACAGATCTGCACTCTGATACATTTGACTTTTTGAGTGAATATATGTCTAGAATTAAATCTATTACCTTGCAAACTCTGATTACAACACTGATCAACATCTGCATCCTCAAACTATCCAGTAACTGTTGGTGTGGTGTCTGCCTCCATGCCATCTTCATAATCTCCTTTTAAATCTTCTGTCCAGACCCCAGCCAAGTTAGGCTGGCTGCTCACAGACTGAGAGAATAATATACTTTCTGATCTTCAATGTGGCTTACCCTTCTGCTGTTAAACAGGCTAATTCTTCATCCTAGATATAAAGTGCGGGGCTTTCCCCTGTCCTCGTCCATGTGCTTTCACATGGTGCTCTTCTCCACCATAACCATCTGGGTCTCCATTCTCATTCTCACATTGCAGCAGATATCTCTGCCAACACTGATTTACCACTAGGCACAAATCTAAATTCAGAATAGGTTCAACATCATCATCACTGTCTTCTTCATCAGTAAAAGGTTCTTACATTTCTTCTCCAAATTTAGCATTCACTGAATTAACCAATGCTCTTGTGAGTAGGCATTTAGGCCCCTAGACAAAGCATGCAAATGGATGATGGAACATTTCAGTGAGAATTCTAATCTGGAACCCAGGCAAGGGGTACTCAGGAGTATAAATGGTGCCAATGCCAAGGCCTCTCCCATTGAGCAAAGCTTCACTATCTGTCACTGGTACTAGAACCCTTCAGCCAGGCCCAATAATAGAAAAGTTTTGAGGAAGCTCATTGGAGCTGGGAGCATCAATACACAGGCTCTGAAGGAGCTGGGCCTCCCAATGTGAGATATTAAAAACCTCGTTATATGGCTTTGATCAGTAACACTATTTTAAATAGCATATGTACACCAATGACCACTAAATTCATATTGCCTGCTGGAAATCCCAGAGACGTATTTCATGTTTATAGGACAGCTCTACCTAGATGTTTAATAGGCATCTCAACTTCAGAGCAAGTGACCCAAAAAGCAAACTCCTGATAATCCTCCCCAAACCTGCTATTCATGCAGCCTCTTCCCTCATAGCAATTCACAGCCTGCCATGTGCTCAGGCCAAAAATCTGGGAGTCATCCTGAAGTCTTCCTTCTCTCCTAGCCAATATCCAAACCACAGTCAACTCAGACAGGTTTCCTTTAAGACTCATTTAGAATCCAGCCATGTCCTCACCACTTCCTTGGCCAGCACACCTCCCTATGCCACCAGCCTAGTCATCCTGTCCTCCCTTTTGTTCTTTAAATCCCAGTGCCTTTGCTGTTACTGCTATTTTTTATTAGGAGCTTTTCTTCCCAGAGTATTCACCATAGGGCTCAGTAACCCACACACACATCCTTGTAGGCCTTTTTTGTTAATTAAATTTATTGGTGCATGTTAGGTATACATAATGATCATGGTCATCCTAGGGAATTTGTACATGTGCAAGATACAACTTGATTCTTTTTTCTTTCTCATTCCCCTACCATCCCTTCAACCTCTCTTCCCTGCCTTATTTACAAAAGCTTTTGTTATGGTCTGAGTCTGGATGTCCTCCTAAAGCCTCATGCAGTCAGAGAGGTGGGCCTCTAGAGTTTGCAACTGATTCCTGGTCCAATGCTGAAATTATGGATGGAGTGCTATACTCAACTGGGTGTGGCCTACATAAGGGACAGAGAGTCTTCTCTCGTGCTCCTCCTCTTTTGCTCTTGTTGCTTGTGCTATTTCTACTGCCTTGAACTATTAGCCTCTGCTATGTGCCACTCTGCCTTGGAGCCTGCTGACTATGGACTAACACCTCCACAAACTCTGAGCTAAATAAACCCTTCCTTCCTTCACTTTGGGTATTGGTTATTTTGTCCCAGCAATGAGAGAAATGTAACCAGGACAGTTTTGTTTCCGTTTTTTCCTTCTTTTCTCATTTTTCCCCTTCCTTCCCTCTCCCCCACTTTGGGGTCTCCTCATTTGAACATTTTTTTCCTATTTCACAATATCTATTATATATTTTGTAGTTTATTCATACTTCTAGTTTCTCACACCAGAGAATGCAATATTTACACATGTCCAATTTATTTCACTTAAAGAGTATGTTCTCAAGGTGCATCAATTCACCTAGAAATGTCTCAGATTTATCCTTATGGCTGAGTATGTTAGGTCAGCAGACTTTTGGCTCCTGCTTCATTCTAGTGTTCGGATGCTGTGGTGTCAGCCACGTGTGCAAATGATTCTCCAAGGCAGTATCCCCAGCAGTCTCTATGGTGCAGTGCCACACATTGATGACCAGTAAGAATAACTAACACTTACTGAAGTGCACCTAGCACTTGCTATAAGCTGTCTTACCTAACTCTCTCCCACTAGGTAGCTCTAATTCTCCCTCCTTAAAATTGAGAAAACCAAGGGTCTGGGGGTTTAGCTCAGTGGCATAAGCGCCTGCCTTGCAAGCAGGCAGTCGTGAGTTCGATCCCTGGTACCGAAAAAGACCAAAAAAAAGATTTTTTTTGAGAAAACCAAATCCCAAAAAGTTAGAATAACCAGCAAAAACACACAACCAGATTTAAAGCCAGATCTGTCTGATTCCCACACTGGGAAGCTTCCCATCATACAACTAGGAGTGAGACCTGACTGCCTCGGCACAACACACCCACAGGAGTCAGGACAGTTTCGCAAATGGCCCTCTGAGCAGTTTATTCTGGGGAAGGAACGGGCATGTGACTTGGCACTGACAGACTAATATATGCATATGTTGCCTTATAAATTTAGCCACAAATGTACAATAAAGCAGGTCTTTGAAAACAATCTGCTGCTCTGCCAAGGGCATTAATACAGGAACTGTCACATTTTAACATTTTGATTTCAGATGCTTAAAAAGAAATTATCCAAGAAACAGACTAGAATTGAGGGTGGAATAAAGAAGTCTTTTCCTCATGCCCTGCCCCTGGATGCTGGAAACTGACTGAGAAAGGGAACAAAGTGGCAGGAAACAGCCCCTCACTTCAGGTTGGGGTCCCTCTTTAAAGGACAGGTGTTTCACTTGAGCAGGAACATACGAGCTAGAGAGGATTTCCATTTTCTCAACTACAAAGAGAGGTAGGAACTTCCCTAAATGTTGGATGAGGACTCGGAAAAGCTGACTTTAGTCCAAAGGAAAAGAAAAATCTTCACTTGCCACGCACAGTGTCCTTGAGGGCATCTTCACCAATGGAAGCAGATGTGTCTAAGCTAACATGGTGGCAACACATTCATTACATAGAAGAATAACTTGGAGATCCTTTCATATCCTTACATCTCACCTACTCCTAAGATCAAACTCACTCTCTCTCTCTCTCCTCCCTCCCTCCTTCCCTCCCTCCCTCCCTCAACAGTCTTACCCAGGAAACTCCTCCTTGCACAGACCTCTGCTGTCTGCTATGTAGTGCCCATCATTTTACTCCTTACAACAGAACCCATTCTTGCCTTAGAAAGGTCTCAAACCCAAAAACTAAAAGAGAAACAAATTACCACACAAAAAGTTAAAATGTTGGTATGAGAAATAACCATAAACTAAGTTAATAGTCCAGGGCTGGTTTCACAAGCACGTGACCAGCAGAGTCATACAGGGTTCCAAACCCAGAAAGTGGGGCCGTGTAATTAGGTTTACCCTGAAAGCATCCCTGTGCAACACTATGCAGCAAATAAAAATTTAAAAACACCCTGACAGGCTGGGAAAGAGTGACTGTGGAAGAAAAGATTTTATTTCAATTTTTGACCAAAAAGGTTAAAGGAAATGAAGGTTCAGTAATGCAGGATGAATAAGTTTTAGAGAAGAATGTGTCGCTTAATGACTACAGCTAGTAATACTGTATCACATACTTGAAATTTGTTTAAAGTGGATCTCAAATGTCCCTACTGCATATACCCAGCATGTACATACACACAGCGAAACTATATGAAAATATCACACTGTTTACCTTAAATACATGTAATTTTTGTTTATTATATCTCAATAAAGCTGAAAAATGTTAATTTTAGAAACATCTATATCCAACACTTTTGAGGTCAGTGTGGCAGTGCGACATGAAAGGTTTCTGGAGGAAAAATGAATGCACTTTTGTATTCCTCCTCCATCATCTACTAGCTGGATGACCTTCACTACATGACATAGTTTGCATGTACTCAGTTCCTTGTTTGTACAGCATCTACCACCATGTGTCACCCAAAATAGTTAAGAAGACAAAACTGAGAAAGAAAAATCTCAAGGGCCTGGCCAGTGCTGGTCCTCAGTCAACCCTGGTTTAGTCTCTCTGCTCTCCACAGCTTCTTCTTGAACCAGCCTTGAGGGTGATAACATGAAAACAGGATTGCTTTGTTGTACCTCTAGTTTCTGAATCTCAAATGGGAGCACAAATGATTCATCACTTGCTGTCCCTTGAGAATACACAAAGAGACATAAATGTCACCAGTTTAAATGCAGATCCCACCCAGAAAGAACAAACTGCATTCCAATTACTTTCTTTTGAGGGGATAGAATTTAAAGGTCTCAAGAGTTACCAGAGCACAAGAGTAGCTATCACAATGTGCCAACAGGCCCAGGCTAACCTAAACAAAACTGTGATAGATGTAGGAAATTGTAACAGTTTCATGTCACTTGCCACAAGGATTTTTTAAAAATTCCTGCCAGGAAAGCTCTGCAGTCAAATTTATTTTTGACTTCTGTGCTGTAATGGGATGCTGAACACAGACACTATATTCAGTGCCTTAGCTTTACCCTTTTTAAAGATAGGGTCTCTGCAGTGCAGGCTGGCCAGGCTAGTGATCCCCCAGCCTCAGCCTCCCACGTGTTGGGGATACATCTGTGTGCCATTATGCCTGGCAGCTTTACCCATTTTACAATGAGATCCAAACCAAAACTTTCTCCCTAAAGGTAAAAGACCTATAATTTCAAGCTTCTGTTAGCTGCTCCAAGAACAAGGAAAACCTCTAGGTTTGTGGGGATGGCCTAATTTAACTTCATTCAAAATGTAAATATTATGTTTTTCTGCACTGCTAAATTGCAAGTAGTTCTTCTTTTTTGATTGGATAATGAATTCGTAAAGACAACAAGTGCCAGCCACTGTTACACACAGAGAAACAGACAGTCTTCAGCCTCAACACGTGAGTAGCTGAGGCAGGTATAGGTGGAGAGTGCAGGTGCCAGAGTTCAAATCCTGATCTCACCAGTACGAGCTGTGCAGACTGGACAGTGTAAAGACCCTTGAGGGGCTCTGATATCTTCATTAACAAATCAGGCACAGTTAAGGTGCTCATTCTAAGGCACTATTGTATGAAATTAACTGAAATAATGTGTGTAAAGCACTCAATATGCTGAAATATGAAGTACAAAGAACATCAACTACTAGCATCATCAACCTCGTCATCACTATACAACACTGAGCAGAGTATTTTTTAACTTGATGAATTCTTGTGCTTCACACAGTATCAGTTTCAAGTACAATTAACAATTCTTCTCCAAGTCTGGAAGACCTACTACATATCCCTCCTTCCCTAGAGTTCCATGCCTTTCAAAATCTGTAACACAGCTACACACAAAGCAAGAGATCTCTAGAGAAGCTAAAACTTCATGGATACCACTTTGAGAAGTGCTGCTGAGTGTCCTGCTCACCTCTTTCTGCTGCAATTTGTCATTTCCCACAGAGAAAATAGTGAAGAAAGAGTCAACCTCACTTTTTGTGCATTATGGCAGATTTCATTCTAAAGGAATGCTGAATGGATGACATGTCCAGTCACTTGCATATTAAGTCAATTCTGAGAGACTGTGGCTTTAGAACAATGAGGGAACCCAGTACCAAAACAACAACAACAACTAGGGGAGTAAGGAGGGAGAGCTAAGCAAGATAAGGCAGAAGGGTCAATGCTAATGCCTTACACAGCCCAGACAAGACAAGTTAAATGCTAAAACAGGCTGGTGGGGAAGCATAATGTGATGAAGAGCAGTCCCAGGAAAATGGGGCAGCCACTAGTCAGCCCCAGGTGAACACAACCCTGTTGGCTCTTTCATGCTTTTCAAGAGAAATTAGAAATTATGAATTTTATGGGAAATAGCCTGACTGACACTGTCAACAAATTCAATATTAAAAACTGCAATGAGCCAAATGAAGTAGATCTATGGGCTAGACACAATATAGTTCACCAAATTCTGATCCCTGACTTAAAAGAGTCTCACAAATTTATCTTCAAGGGAAATTTACTTTGAAATCAGAACCAACAAGCCCTTTATCCAACTGCATAGCTAATCAGGACTGAGATATTCCTTGGAAAGCAGGTTATACTGTGTCTGTTGTATAGTAACATTCAGATGCAACCTGGAATTATTTATTTTTCCCTGAAATGGACCCCACCCTCAAGTGCACAAAAATCAAAACCCCCAAACTACAAGTCTCAAAGTTTCTCTACCAAAAGATCTGTCAACAAGGAGTTGCTGTGAAAGTTGCTCCAGGATAAAAAAGTTCAGCTGTGTTGTGCTTTCTTTTCACATAACTCATCCAAATGGGGGCTAGCTGCCCAAGCCTATGACCTCAGTGCTCTGGAAGACAGAAGCAGGTAGACCACAAATTGGAGGCCAACTCCGGGCAATTCAGCAACTTGGTGGGATCCTGTCTCAAAATTTAGAAAGAACTGGGGATGCAGCTCAGTGCAAAAGCTCCAGCTTTAATCCCCACTATTGCAAAAAACAGTAGTGCAATACTGAACACTGTATTGCAAAAAACGTCAAGAAACGAAATACACACAAAGACAGCCACCACCACCACCACTACCCAACAGCCAGCTAGACTACTCAGGCTTCTAAAGCAACGTTTATCATCTCCTTGCACTTGTCTTCAGTGAAACACTCAAAACCTGAAGTGAATAGTTTCAGAGGTAACAATCTTTGAAATGCAATTCCCTCCTGTCCTCTGAACGGAAAAGATAAGCAGTCTTTTATCTAACCCTACAATGTCATCCAAAAATTAAACAGCCTTACTACTTAATAAAAATGAAAAACATTCCCATGAGGTAGCATTCAATGCAGTAAAATGACAAAGACAAAACAAGGGACGAAGACGCACTAGATGTACCCGATTTGGCCACTTCATTGTCGTTTTTAATGTGGTCTCTGAAAACAACTACAATGGACTCGAACATGCTCTTCCCTCAATCAGTCATTCCATGTTATAGAAACTCCTCCCTCCCAGTAAGTCCCCAGGACACAGGCTGAGTGATGCCTTAATCACTTGCCTAGGAAGAGACACTGACCAAGTAGTATACGCTGTGGTATACTAATACGAAGAATTTTGACCCTGAGTCCAGGAGAGGAGGGAACCACAGACCTCCTGTTCGCAGATGCCAGCCCAGAATCACTAGAGCCATTACAGGTGCTCAATGCAAAGCTGTTTAATGAAGGAACACAGGAACACTGAATTCAACACTTCCATACTGACTGCTGATCAAATTGTTTGATATCTCTGAGCTTCAGGATTCTCCTCTTTCAGGGAAAATTCTACCTCATCCTCAGAGTTGTTGTAAAACTTAACTAACAGTGCCCACCCAGCATACCACAGATAAGTATTCATTTCCTTCCTTTATTCCCTCCCATCTTCCATTCCTTCCATCTTAAATATCACCAGAAGAAATTCTGTAAACACACTGTAACCATATGAACAGGGTCAAACATGAAGGTGTCCATGGTGGCCAGAGAGAGGAGTGGTTGGACTGAGGACTGAAAGGGTAGACCAGCTGGAATGAGGAGAAAGGAGGCAGTGGAAGTCAAGAAGAAATGCAAAAGATCAGGCAAGCACAGACCAGGAGACCAGAATCTACAGAAATAAGACAACTAGGGAGAGGGAAGCAATAGAGATCAGACTGGGAGGGCAACAGAAAGACAGGGGTCCATGCGAAAGTGATCAGGAGCTGGTATGAAGGAGGACTTGAAAGGCATGCCTCAACAATGGGCAGATAGCTCAAAAGTTGGGACATATGTCCCAAAACCCTGCAGTGCTCAAAGCCATCCCACCATGCACCGAGTCCTAAACTTTTTGATCGTGGCTTTAAATAAATCAGGACATACAAGGATTTAAAAGCAACACTTTAACAGGCAAAAAGATACACAGAGAATAATACAGTTTTAAAGTATCACCAACAAAACTGCTGTAAAAAGATTTTCCCAATGGGCACACTATTAAATGAGCAGTCCCAGCTAGATGCAAATAATAATTGCTTGAGATCCATGGAAAATTATGGAGTTTCATGCAGAAAGAAATTGGATGCAATCACCTGGTAATAACTTGAGGACATGTACACATATGTATACAAGAGCATACAGGCACACACAAATTCTGAGACTGACAGTTTACCTCTATCACCTTTCTTCCAAGTTAAATATAATAGCAACCACACAATAATAGCAACAAAAGTAACTACCGCTTACACCAAAGTTATAGGAGTCTCCTCCTTTTTGGAATCTGGGTGTCCTAAGATATTTCACCAGGATAGTATCAAAACCTACATATACTGTGTTTTTCCTATAAATGCATAACTAACAAAGTTTAATTTATAAATAGGCACAATACAAGATTGCTAATAGCTCAATTATAACAACACATTTTAATAAAAGATATTTAAAACTTTTAGGTTATTTCTGGAAGTTTTCCAGTTGATATTTTTGAATATCCATGATAACTGGTTTCATACAACTAAAACCATGGAAAATGAAATCATGGATGAGAGGTGGACTGCTGGATTTAATTCTTCTGTTACGGAGCTGAGGTCTCTCTATGGTGCCCAGGTTGACCTTGAACTACATGATCCTCCCACCTCAGTTCCCCTGGTAGTTGATATTACAGGCTCATGTCACAAAACCCAAGTTAATTAAAAATCTAATTTTTTTATTTAGAGAAAAAAGCAAAACAGAAAAAAGGGTAGAAATAATACAGAATTTCAAAAAATAACATTAAGAAATGATTAGTCAAAAAAGTAACAGTAAGAAACCACTAGTTGATAAATTATATATTATCTTAGAAGTAGTTGGTCAAGTTACAAAATCAAAGCACAGAAAGTGGAAAATCAAACAATGACAGTAAAAAAACTATTCTGTTTGATGAACTAACAAAAACTTAGTATTACTGGTATCTATCTTGCACACTTAAACAAACATACAATTATGTCCTTTAGAGCACTTTCTTTCTCTTTCATTATCACACTATCTATTATACATTTTGGATCTTATTACTCTTTCAGTTTTTCATTATTTTTTATACTAGAGAGACAATACAATATTTACAAATGTGAGTGATTTATTTCACTTAAGAGGATAGTCTCAAGTTGCCTCCATTTATTATAAAAGCCTTAAGATCAACATTTTTATAGCTGACGATATTCCATTGTATAAAAATACCACATCTTTTTCATCCATTCTGTGGCTGATAGGCATTTGGGTTGTTTCCAAGACTTAGCTATTACAAATTGTGCTGCTATGAACATGGGTGCACATATATCACTGTGATATGACCTTTTCAGTTTTTCTGGGAAAATACCCAGGAAGGGAATAGCTGGATTGAATGGAACTTTTAATCCTAGTTTTTTTTTTCAGGAATCTCCATACTGATTAAAAATCTAATTCTTAAACCAACATTCTGCACAGGCCTTCTGTTGTTCCCATTTCACAGATGAGGGAAGTGAGGCTTGGGGTAACTTAGGAATGAACTCATGAATGACAAAGTGTGTCTTACACAACGAGCCAAGTTCCTAGCAACTCTAAGATACTTTGTTTCAAATGCTTTTTTGCAACAAAACAAAGTATATGTGATTCCATACTAAACCAAGTCTAGAGCAGCCTCTGCATCCTTTGTTGGCAGACAGAAAGGCCCAAATAATTCACGGTCAAGGGGCTCTCGTGAGGCATACAGGGAAGGCATGCACTTGCCTCTGTCCTGTCATTCTGTAGTCCTCATGCAGGAGGTTCTGGAATGAACCTGAGCAGCCAAGTCCAGACCCCAGGAGAGTTAGGTTAGAGCAGCTAAAGCTTGACATGCTTTCTGGAGAGGAATGGGCATGTAGGTCCTTCTGCCAAGCTCACACCAGCCCACGATTTGGGGAGGAAGCTGTAGGGTGAAGCCATAGTCTCCTGCCAGACACAGATATGGGCTTTGATGCAGAAAGGTCCTGTGGCAGGCTTCACTAACCCAAAAAAGATTAGGAACTAAGCTGTTGTCAGCACACTGACAGTATCTAAAGAAGCTTTTGGTAGCATCTAAGTAAGAGGGTTGGAATAAATGGGACAGATAATCACGTTCTTCATTTGGGCACTGTGCTAAAATTCAGAGAAACAAAGAGCCAGCAAGAAAACCTTTTCCATGCCAAGACAAAGTTTCCCAAATTCATGCACCAATCAGACCACAGCACACTGCCTGAGAAAGTGAAAAGAATTCATCACTAAAATATTCCAGGCCAATAGCAGCCCCAGGACTTGCTGCAAGTATTTTATGCCCCTGAAAGATGCACTCACAGGCTATGAACACTGAAACTTGAGCCTGTACACTGGTTCAGAATCAGGATCTAGAATCCAACAGTCAGGCTCCACTGGTTGCCAGAATCCACCTTAGGGTTACTATTTAAACTTTCTGCAACTCAGATTCCACATTCTGGAAAATGGTGACAACAGTGTCCACAAGTGTTCCAGAGCAGCCAGGAAGATTAAATAGCTCATGTGTGTAAAACCTGGCTGCAGATACTGTTAGCTACAGTTACCGATAAGCATCAAGCACATGTCAGAGGTGAGACAACTGAGGATCAGAACTGTTAAATTACATACTCAAGACTACGAAGGAGTATTTCCTGAGCACCATCTCTGTGCCAGGCAAAAGGGCAACTCATTTCTTCTCACTCTCCCAAAGCACCCTGCAAACAATGATTAAAATTATTAACACTTGGGCTGTAAATTATTTACTATTCAAAAGAACACCCTGCAATCGGTTCTTTATTGTCCCCATTCCACATGAAGAAAGAGGCTCAGAGATATTAAGGAATATGTGTTGAATGTGACACAGTATGCCTGATGCCACATTCCCAGCTCCTATACATAACATGTGCTGCTTCAAATGCTTTAGAACAAGGCAGGATGAGTAGTTGCAAACATACATTAATTCCTTCTGAAAAGAGGCCTTTTTATCAGAGGAAGAAAAATGCTTGTGCTATTCAGGTATATGCTATAAGAACACCGAGTTAAGTTTGTCAACATTGGCTAAAAAACAGAGGGCCATTTTGCATATATATAAGCACCCCTGAGTAACCTAGTCAGAGGGCTAACAGGCAGTGAACCATGGACTACAGAAAGTCAACACATACAAGGGAGGTGTGTATGGCATTTGGCTTATGCTGGTGCTAAAATAATACATGTTCCTATCTACTGGTGTACAGGGCATAACTCTTCAATGCCACTGAAAGATGCAATCACAAAAGATATTAGAAGGGCCATACTAAAGTAAGGATTCGAATGATCTTCACCAAACAGCTCTATTCAATCCTGTAATGTATTTGCCAATTGCTATGCAAAGGCTAGGATAATAAAATCCAGGAAGCCAGAGCTCCCTGCCTAGGGAACTTAAAGGGAATGAATGCCAGCTCTTTGTGGCAGCCAAGCACCTTCTTCTTCATCTACCAGAACCAGCACAAAGACCCACCATGTACTTTTCCTTAGCACACATAGCCTCAGGGATCAGTTAAGGTGCCATGGTCTGGCCATTCCTCCTGGTACTCCTCAGGTATTATATATATTCCCTCAGCCCAAGACACCACTAAGACTCTGGCATGGTTTGGATGTGGTTTGCCATTCAAGGTTTCATGTGTTAGAAGATGGGGTCTAGTGTGGCAATGCTGGGAGATGGTGTGAAACTTTCAAGAGGTGAGGTTTACTGCGAAGTCCTTAGGTCACTGGAGGAGCTAGCTGCCTCAGAAGGGATTAAGGTAGCTCTTGTGGAACTCCTGAGCTCTCAGGAGAGCATACTGTTCTAAGAGCAGGCTCATTCCTGAATCACTCTCTGGTTTTTCCTGCTCTGTGATATGATCTGTCTTCCAACACGTGTTCCTGCCACTGCACCTGCTATAAGGTGATACAGTCAAAGTGACCCTAACTCAAACCTGTACATGTAACTGTTTAGGCTTATAGCCTCTAAAACTGTGGACTTAAATAAATATCTTTTCTTGATAAAGTTAGCCTGTCTCAGGTATTTTGTTACAGTAACCAAGAAAATATAAATACAGACTCCATTCCTAGTCTTTGGCTGAGGTTAAAAGAAAGTCTGGAGCTACTACTGATGATTTTGCCACCCCAGGGGAAGAATATCATCCCTGTGCTATCAGAAAGAATATCTTCCTGAGGTGACACAACTTTATTACCTATACCAAGCTATAACTAAGTCACTGTTCTTACAAGTGTGCATTATATGAGCCAATAGATTTTATCTTTGCCTAAATAATTTTGAGAAGAGTTTTTGGCAACAATAATGTAAAACAACACAAGTAAAAAAGGGAGACACTGATGAAAATATAAGAATTAGCATGATTATTGTAAAAGAAGGCACCTAAAAGACAAGATTATCCAGTTTCCAAGTAAGCTTGAATGTGGTAGGACACAGGAGGGTGCCGATCAGCAAAGAATTCAGCCCTCTAAGGATAGAGAGCCAGGAATCTAGACATGCAGAAATGGTCACATTTAGGAAGCCTCCTTTTAGCAGCCTTACCTAACCAAGAGTCAGATATCTGAGGCAAGGAACACAGTTTGTGCTTCTGTTTCATAAGGATTGTTACCAGTGTGAAAGATACTGTCACTGGAGGGATGAAGCAGCTAAGGCTTTCTGTTTGGTCTGTAGAAGAATTTCTTTTACATACTGCAAAAATATTTGAAACCATAACCAAGTTATATTTAGAACTGCTTTAAGAAAAAAATTTATATCTGAAAAACTGAGGGATACTCACAAGCCAGAGAAGTATTTCTGATTGACCAGTAAAATGATTTTAAAAAATGCTTATCATCAAAGAATAACTAATGGTTATTCGGGTATACTCTATGGGAAGCTGGGTACCAAACATTTTACATACACATTCTAAATTTTGCTAATCCTGTAAGCAACACAGGCGTATCTTTATTTATAAGTGAGTAACCTGAGGCTCACAAATGTGACTTGCCCACAGGCACACAGTCAGAAGCAGCTGAGCCAGCTTTTATTGGAACACAGCCCCTGGTTTCCTTTGGGCATTTTCTGTGTCTGAAACACAGCAATGGAACACAGCAGATGCCAGAGCCTACACGGCCATAACGTGGAAGCCAGGGCCAGTGTTACATGGCCCTGGTTAGAAGTTGCCAGCCTTACTCTATGCCCTTGCCCCAACACTATTCCCAGGCAGCCTAACCCTCCCAAGGCTTTCTCCTACTCTATTCTTTACCCTTCAAAAAAGGAAAAAAGACAAAAATATCACTTGAATATAATCCCACTGAGAAAGAGCAAATCTAATTCTCTGTATATTCTTTTGTTCTCAGAAATTGCCAAGATGTCAACCTCACACAAGATAATAAATGAGAAGAACCTGCACAGTGCTTCCCAAATATTTAATTAATGCATTTTATCTGCTTCACCACCTGGGAACAATGGGCCACAGGTTGGAAGACCAACTATAAACCTTCATGTTGAATTCTCACTGTTATACAGTGCTTTTCACAACCTTAATATTACTTAAATGTAGTTTTCACCCCTATTATTATTAATTAGGTTTTCCCTAACAGTCAGTATCACAATTAACCTTCAAAGAAGATCTGTGAGAACGCATTTAACTAAATGTTGCAAAGAAGATCTTTCCAAATCACTTTATTTTGGCTTCCCAGTTCTTCATTTTAGGCAAAATTTCCTTGTCCAATTAAAATCTGTTATGATACTATGCAAATAAATGCTTCTGACATTCTAAGAATGCTGCTTGTTCTTAAATGTTCCTCTCAAAGGGGTAAACCAGAACAACTATCATGAAAATTTAGATTTAGATTATTATTCTTTCTTCTATTAGGGAAAAGCTTGCAAAAATCCAGGACTGCAATAAATTGCTAGTGAAGGATAGTATTTCACAAAGAAGAGTCAGTTAAAAATCAGAGGTAGATAGCTGGTCTTACAGGTCAAAAGTTTGACCCAGCCTGGGCAAGTTAGTGATTTAGTGAGACCTTGTCTCAAAATTAAATGCAAAAAATTGCTGAGAATGCAGCTCACTGTAAAAGCACTGGATTCAATCCCCAAAGATAAATAAATTAATTAATGAAAAAGCAGGTGATCACATGTCTTCTGTATCATTCACAGGGCAGTTATTTTGCAAAATTGCTGCAATATACCTACCCCTATGGAGGATTATATAAAGGGCCAGAGGGACAGAAAAAGTCAGAGCCTGTGTCACGGCTAAAACTGTGTGACTGTTGTTACTGCTATTCTAATTTCCCTAGATAACGTTCATTACACGATGGAGATACTGGAGTTTTAGAAGAGGATGTTTAGGTAGCCTGGGAGGTTTTAGCAATTTCCCAGACAAATTGCTGGGCCAGGAGGACCACGTATCAGCTCCAAGCTGTGTTGAAAGCACTATTTTTAAGCAAAGGAGTTCTGAGAAGGGCAAAGAGCCATGCCTACAACATCAATATCAACAATGTAAGGGGCAAGAGAAGACAATGGGCTCAGTTAACAAATGGGCTTAGGGCACAGACTGCAAAAAGGTTTGGCTCACCCAGTACAATTTAAAGAGAAAAGATGCTAACCATGTTAACTATCATTTAAATGCCAAGAGCACTCCCACTGGGCAAGAATCAAGAGAAGGAGGGCTAGCTTCTGTGGATGCACCTATCTTGTTCACAGACTCCTGAGACCTCCATCCCACACATGTGCCACCAGTCTGGACTGCACAAGCTCCTACCCTATAGCACTCAGGGCTGAATGGTAATGGGTTGCTCAGTTTTCTGAGGCTTCAAGAATGGTGTTCTCTTGGTTCAGAACTAACCACCACCCCCCCCCACCCAATTTAAAAACAAGGGTCTTGGTCAGACACACAAAAGCACAATGTACCTTGGGGAAGAGAAAGGGGAGAGAGAGTCTTAAAAAAGATGGCAGAAGATATTGTCAATAGTGTATCAGGATTTAAAACCCATGTTACTCGCACAACTCTGCTTAGATAGGTTTTATTCTGTCCTAGTTTGTCTACTTGCATTAGATTTGAGGGCACAGAGGGCTATCCCCAAAACATCACGATATAGCACAGTAATCATCTGTAATTTCCTATTAACTTAATCTGGAGCCCTGTATGACTTATACTGTTTTATCATGACTGATTCTAGTTAAATCTGGTTTGTTTGATTGCTGTTTGGTATCGATAGATTTTATTCAAAACTGATATGATCGATAGTATCAAGTCTGAGAGTATAGGCAACTACACTGAAGATGACAAGACTTTACGATACACATTCTAGTTTGATAACTGCCTGTTTTTGAAGTTTTATACTACATACAAAGTTGTGTTTTTAGTAATACTGTTATGTACTGATATATTCAATTATACTATGTCTGATGATATAGCCAATTCTACTGAAGATTACAAGAGACAACACAGGAACTATGGTAGAACTCCCTGTACAATGGTCTTAAATGTCTTTTTTGTTTCATGTGTTCACAAGAATACATTTTGTTTTGTCTTGCTTTGTTTTGTTTCTCCAAAATAGGATAAAATACATGTTAAGACTCATGCATGTATAGAATCTATAAACAGTTTACGAGAACTGATCTTATGACACATGATGAAATGAACAGATACTTTGAAGAAAAAGAGACACTAAAGTACCTAGTGCTGATCCTAGAGTGTCATAATGTGAAATCCAGCAACAGTATTATTCTTTTTCAAAATGATATTAGCTGGCTTGGGTTTGTTCAATCTCAACATAATTGAAGATATGGATAACTGCATGTTTGTTTAAGTGTATAGGATTGATAACCATATTTCTAAGTTTTTGTTGGATAGTTGAACAGAACTGGTTGCAGACTCACTGTTTGAATCCCCACTTTATATGCTCCATTTTAGTATCTTGAATAATTATTTGTAAGAGAACAATCTGTAATCATCAACTAGTGATTTCTTACTGTTTATTTTCTTTGAAAGTTATTATTTCTACCCGTTTTCTGTTCAGTTTAGTCTTTCTTTAAACAATAATAATAATTAAAAAAAAAAAAAGACACTACAGTACCCAATGCTGATCCCAGAGTGTCATGATGTGAAATCCAGCAATACTATCATTCTTTGTTCAGAATGACTTTAGCCTGCTTTAGTTTGTTTAATCTCAACATAAATGATGATATGGATAACTGCATGTATGTTTAAGTGTATAGGATTGACAACCATATTACTAAGTTTTTGTTGGATAGTTGAACAGAACTGTTTGCAGTCTCACTGTTTGAATTCCCACTTTATATGTTCTACTTTTGTATCTAGAACAACTATTTATAAAAGGACAGTATGTCAACATCAACTAGTGATTTCTTATTGTTTATTTTTTCTCTGAACGTATGTATTATTTCTACCCATTTTCTGTTCAGTTTAGTCTTTCTTTAAATAAAATTAAAAAAAAAAAAAAACAAAGAATAGTGTTCTCAATGCAAGTTAAGAAGACCCCAAAAGCTACAGACAGTTCTGAGGCACATGGAGGACAGGAAATGGTCTCATGCAAAAATTCAAATTCAAATTCAAATGGAGAAGAAGGAGGAGGAGGAAGAGAAGGAGGAGGAGATTGGGGGAGGGGGGATAAAAAAAAAAAAAGAATACTGATGGCTCCATCTGGGTCTCTGTAGACCCATCTCACCTCAGGTTCTATGAATAAACTAAGATAGACTGATCTATGTAGTCAATTTGCTCAAACAAAAAATTTTAATCAATCTCTAGTATTTTTAAATTGTAGTTCAGGACAGCCTAAGTAATTCAAACTAATAATAAAAGTTACCATGTATTAACTACACATTACACATGAAGATACTTAAAAATACAGTTCCTTAATCCCACCAGCTCTATAAAGCAGTCCCATTTTACAGAAGAAGGAGTTGACACAAGAGTGGAGTAGTAAACACTCAAACCCAAATCTAACCAGCCTCAGAGCCTAAGCTTGTCATTGCCAGACTGGTGTTTCTCTAATTACACAATTCACAACCCAGGATCACTTACTTTGGTTTTTAGACATAATGCAAAACGCAAAGACAAGGCTTTCCTCTTATAATATGTTTCTGAAGAGGCAAGAAGAAAGTCTTCGTTTGGAGCTTGTCTGCCTTTGCCTTCCAACCTTTGCTCATCATTCTCCTTACTTCCAAGCAAGCAACAGTTTGTAGTCATCATACTTTTCTATTGGTGGCACGAGACACCCAGTTTCTTTATAAATACATTCATTTTAGGAGACAATTTAAAGAAAATACAAAATCAGTAGTGGTGGGTGGGCAGATATGGTAAAAACCATGAAAGTAGAAGAGGAATGACTGGATCAAAAACTGTAGCATTCAAATGCAGCAGCCTAGAAGTTACTTGAGCACAAATGGCTGCATCTGCACAGAAAGGCGTGCAAGGAAACATTAGTACTTTACTTCAGACTTGCTCTCACCCATCAGCTTTAAGTTTCTTGGTTTTATTTTACATTGTGTAAAGAATCTCATTACATACATTACAAACAAAAGCTCTTATTATGCAGAATGACTTTATAATTACTTTGCTCAGTTGTAATGAACAAAGAAGTCTGTCAAGCCCAGTTCTAGACCACCCACAATTTTCTCTACAGCAGAGCCCCAATAGGTCCAGAGTGAACACTGTCTTCTTGGTGGCTTCCCCAGTGTCTACTTCCTGTACTCCATTTGCACGGCCCCGCACCCACAGGAGATCTCACACAGCGGAGGGTGAGCTGACTCCTCACCCAGCTCAGCGTGGGAACACAGGACATAGGTTGAGCCAGCCAGGAAATCCTTTCCCACTATAGTCACACGTATGGTTGGCCCTACAAATTCCATCCAGGCTCTCTGTTGGGAAAATCAGGAGAAACACTTCTTCAGACAGAGAGAAGCCCATCCACCTACTAGAGCTATATTAGCCCACACGAAAGGGAATCAGGCTGGAAAAAAAGCTCCACTGAAAGAAAAGCAAAACTGAGAGAGATACACAGAAAGATATACAGTGTCCTGAAATGCTACAGCTAACAAGATGATGTCCTGATAAGCTCACCACACACCAAAAATATTGAAGGAAAATATACTTAACTAACCTACCAAACATCATAGTTATCAAGGCAACGTACCCCACTGTAGAGCCTGGGTTACTTTCCACTAAAATCATAGGACTGACCGGAAGCTGTAGCTCAATGCCACCTATCAGCACCTCCATAGAGAATCATACAACATACCGCTAGCCACGAATCTTAATTGCAGAGTGGTGGTGCTACCCATACAACCCAGGTATCCTAGTTACTTTTCTCCTTGTTGAGACAAAATGCACAATACCCAAAGTTAAAGGAGAAAAGGCTATTTAGCTCACAGTTGTAGAGGATTCAGTCCATAATCAGCTAACTCTAGGGCAAAGGTGGCTCAGTAGACAGGCATCATAGAGGGAAAACAGTTGCAGGTAGAAGATAACAAAGCAAGCCAGCAAGGGACCTTAACAATGTCTTTCTGCCCCTTTTATCTTATCCAGTCTACTTAAAGTGGATGGTACTCACACCTTTAATCTAATCTCATAGGCAACTGAGTTAGGTAGAAATATTATAGGCAGTGAGACAGGACTAGGTCCTCAAATGAGCCAGTGCAGAAGCCCAGACACCTTGCAATGGTGGGGGAGACAGACATCTCCTGCTGTGGGCCAGGCCCCAACACAAAAAATCAAACAACTGCACCCACATCCTAAAGACTGATATTCTAAATAGGTCTCTATCACCCTAAGAAGACCAGGAGTCACCCTCCCAACCAGTTTTGGGAAGAGTCATTCTCTTTAAACATGCGGCTTCCTAGCTTCTGACATGAATAGCTTCACCATTTGTCCCTGATTTAATCCATTTTACCTACACAATTAATCTTATTGGTTGACCACAGTTCTGTCCCACCTTATGCCTACCTTGCGAGTTTCCAGATTTTCCTCACCTTGGACCTGTCTCATCTCGTTTTATTCTATAAAAGTCCCTAGAAAAGACAGAATCTTTGGCAATCCGCTTGGGACCCCTTCTGTCTGCCTCTCATACAGAAGCTTTCTTTATCTCATTAAATATATTCCGCTGTTAACCTCTGTTGTTCCTAAAATTCATTCTTCAATTTTAGAGAACATGAACTTGTATTGGACAAACAGTAGGTTGGGAGTTTCATTACCCTATATCATTTAGTGCCCTGATCCTAGCATTGCACTATGAATCAATCCCAGCATCACACACTGCAGATCCAGTCCCCTTTGAAAAGCCCACCTAAGACTCCCTGAAGCTTTGGGGAGACATCTAGACACAACCCTTAACATTAGGAACGGTATCAAAATTCAAAGAGTAGTTTCTACAGAGGGTTTATCATTTTCACATCAAGTTGAACCATCCTATGTCAGAGACCACCTACATATTTAGTTCAAGAATTTGCCAATGAGGATGCAAAAAAGGAGGAGGAGTAGCAAAAGGAAAAGCAGCAGCAATGTATTAGCATTCCCAGTCCTGCTCTTCAGCTCCCAAAGCCCAGGCCCCAGAGAGAGCAGCAGTCACCAGCACAGGCTCTGCCAACAAAGTGACTGTGCATGCATCTCTGGGAGCAGCCACTATCCTAGACTGTGGACCCTTCTCAGAACAGATTCTAGACTCCTGGAGAGTACAAAGGTACAAAGTGAAAACCCTCAGAGGAAAAAAAAATCTATGCTGCTAGAATTTAGAAGCTGGGCAAGCCAAATTTCACTTATCAAAAAACATTAAATGTGATGACTCCAAGTTCAGAGACAAGGCTTCCATAGTAGCCATGGCTCCATGATCTATTTTCAACTCAGTGGCTAGACTAAGCTTTTCAAACATCCCTCTGCTTAAAACTCTCTACTGGCTTCGCACAGGGGCCTGGAAGAGCTCACTTTTTACCACTCACTACACACCCTCTTGTTCTCATCACTTTATCTCTATGGCTACAGAAAAGAATTACAAGGCCAAAAGATGCAAAGAAAACAGAAAGGAGGAGAGGATGAGAGAGAAATTCCTGCCCTAACTTGAGTTTGCAGGGACAGAATCTCAAGATGAGGAGGAAAAACAAACTACAGAGAGGACTCTGTATGCATGGGAAGAGGGAACTATTAAAGTGATAAGAAATTAAGATCCTGATTTGAGGAAGAAGGGAACTTTTGAAGATAACAGTCATTTAAATACAACTCAGCCCAGTCCAAGAGAATCTAGGCAAAATTCTTCTGGGTCCCCTGACTATCAATTACTTCAATCTATTACTTTTTTTCTTTTATGGACAAAGGTAAAACACAACTTCATAACAAAACATTAGGAGAATAACGTCATCTTCAAAGTAGTTACTCAGAGTACAATATATGAGAGCATAAAAAATTCTCCAATCGATATTAGCACAAACCTTCCTTTTCAATGAACTGAGACACTAATAATACAGCTAACATGCAATTTTGTCCCTTTTCCCTTCTGTTCTTTCCTCTTTCCCCCTTCCTGTTTCCTTTTTCCCTTTAAACAATTTTCCCATTTCACAATATCTATCGTACCTTTAGATCTTTCTTTATTCTTTCAATTTCTCACACCAGGAAAACAATATATGTGATGAGTCTCATTTATTTCATTTATGAGTATGATCTAACATTGTATCCATTTACCTACAAAAGTTCCAACTTTATCCTTCATTATGGCTAAGTATTATACCCACTGCATAAAAATACCACCTTTAATATTCATTCTTCAGTTGATGAGCATTTAAGTTGTTTTCAAGATCTAACTATTACAAATTGTGCTGCTATAAACTTAAGTGCACATATATGAATGTGGTATGATGTTTCTCATTCTTCTGAGAAGATACCCAAAAGGAGAATCACTGGGTCAAATGGACCTCTAATGCTAGATTTCTGAGGAATCTCCATACTGATTTCCACAGTGGTTGTACCAATCTGCACTGTCACTAATAGTGGAAAAGGGTTCCATTTTCCCCCAGCCCCTCCAGTATTTGTTATTGGTGGATTTCTTGATGATAGCCATTGTTTCTAGAATGAAATGGAATGTCTGTGTTTTCATTTGCATCTCTCAAATGACCAAAGATGTTGAAAACTTTTTCATACATTCATTTTCCATTTGTATTTCTTCATCTGAAAAGTGTGTATTGATCTCAGATGCCCATTTTTGGAGTGAGTCTTTAAATTTGGGGGGACTGGATCTTTTCAATTCTTTGTAAGTTGAAGTCCTCTGGCTAAAACTTTTCCCCACTCTGTGGATTGCCTTTTCATCGTATTGGTGATTTCCTTTGATGTGAAGAAACTTTTTTAATAAGATGAAATCCTAGTTGTTGATTCTTTGAAGTATTTCCTGTGCATTATGCTACAAAACTACTATGAAAAATCAGCATAATACTGGGGGAAAAAAACCCACACCCAAGGATCAGTGCAACAGATTAGAAGATACACGCACAACTAGAAACACATTCGGCCACCTGTCTTTGGCAAAGAGTCCAAACATGTTCACTGGAAGAAAGACAGCCTCTTTAATAAATGGTGCTGGCCACCTATCACTCTTGCTCCTGAATCTGGTCTCTGTCCTTTGGGGTCGCTTTGCTTTGCACACCTCACTGCTAGATCTCTCCTCAAGGGAGCTCCTGGCCTCTCCAACAGTCCAACATCACACTACTCTGGCTTCCTTCAGAGCACAAGGCTCTATATAAAATCAGCTTGGCCATCTGCACAGTTGTGCACATGTCAACTGTCTGTGTCCCTCATCAGAATGTAACTTGTGCATAAGTAGAAGCCTGGGACCCAATTCACTACCTTCCATCCCAGAGTTACCTGACCCTAGCCAAGTGCTTTAAAAATTCCTATTGATTTTTTTTTTTTTTAACCAGTACCAGGGATCAAACTCATGACTGCCTGCTTGCAAGGCAGGCACTTATGCCACTGAGCTAAATCCTCAGCCCTCCTATTGATTTCTTATATGTTGACAGTCCTCCAGACAGGACTCTATAAACTAAACCATGGATCAAATCTACTCCACTGTCTAGTATTTTAAGAAAAGTTTTATTTGAACTTTATTAGTCTGCTGAGGTTAACCATAACAAAATACCACCAACTGGGTGGCTTAAGCAACATGAATCCATATCTCACAGTTATGGAGCCCGGAAGTCCAAGATCAAAGTGCCAGCAGAGATAGCTTCTGCTCACACCTCTTTTCATGACTTGTAGGCTATGTCGGCACAAGTCCTTTTCTCTGAACACACCCTCTGGTGTCTCTCCTTCTTATAAGGAGAGCAGTCAAAGTGGATTGGAGACTATCTCTGGCAACATTTAACCTTATTTTACTCCTTAAAGACTATCTCCAATATAGTCACATTAGGGGTTTGGGCTTCCACACATGAATTAAGGGATGGAGTTAGGAGGAACAGATATAATTCTCTTCATAACATAACAAGATCACACTCATCTGTTTATATACCATATCCAGCTGCTTTCAAACTATGACAACAGAGTTAAGTTGAGCAACAGAGACTATCAGATATACAAATATGAAGACTGTACTCTTGTGGTTCTTCCCAGAAGATTACTAACACCCAGCATAAAACAAGACTCCTGCTATGTTTAACTTGTCACAACAAACTTCACTTTTCCCACAACTCTTGACCAAGAGACTTTACTTAAGTTCAGTCCCAATGCCTGTAGTCTTTGCTTTGCTTCACAATCACCAGTGGCTTTATCTCTCCCCAACACAGCCAGCAGACTTGCAAAGATTCCAGAACATTAAACCAGAGATTAAAAAGAGCAGACTCACCACATCATAAATTAAGACATACTCAAGAAATTAGAAGACAGAATCGCCTGTCAAATGCCAGTCCTAGCGCAATTTAGCATAATATGTAGATTACTGACATTATTGTCATTAACAATTCAGAAATCACTCAAGGATTCTCAGAAAATAGGGGAGTTTGATATCATAGGCCCTCTGGTATAAAACAGTGATATCATGGGTCATGTTTTATCTACAAACATTTACTGTGTGCAAAGATACAATTGGCTTTTATTCATCATTTTGCTTTTAATTTTTGCTCAGTCACAATTTCAGCTAGAAACAAAGAATTTTGGTTTCAAAAGCTTACAAAAAGGGAGGTGCAGTGTGCACACACACACCTATAATCCCAGCAATACAGAAGACTGTGGCAGGAAGAATACAAGTTTAAAGTCAACTTGAGCTATACAGCAAGATCCTGTCTCAATACTGGAAAAGCAAAAAAGGGCTAGAGATGTAACTCAGTGCTAGAGCATCCCTGCAGTTGATCCTAAACACACACACACACACACACACACACACACACGCTTACAATGAAGATGCTAAATGACTGGTTTTAATTTGTCTTAAACATAGATAAAATATACATTAGCTCATTTACTTCTCACAAGAAAAAGTGATGAGGGATACACTATGATGGGCTTCATCTTACATATAGATGAGGATACCAACATACAGAGAAGCTAAGTATTCCAACTAAGGTCATAAAGCTACTGAGTCATGGAGCTGTGATCCAACCCATGATGTCTGGCTGCACAGTCTACTCCCAGTCATCATCCTATAGTTCAGGTATAAACTATAGGGATAGGCAAAATTTGTGATCCACTCACCCACCGGATATTTCTAGGGAAGAAATATTTAAAGGAATCATTAAGCTTGGAAACCGAAGAGCTTCATAGTTCTGAGGTCTCCACTCAATAGCAAGATGGTCACCTTCAATCCTTTGTTTTATGAACTATAAAACAAAAATTGTGAGTATATTCTTTGCTGTCTTTGAAGTCATTGTCATGGAATTCAACTAAAGTAACTCCAATTTATTGGGCCTCTATCATACACAGAAACATTGCCTACACCAATACATCAATGAGGCAAATGTTCCACACCAAACACTGAGGGAACATAAACAATGAGCAATACCAAAATGTTCCTGCCCTCACAGACCTTTCAGTTAAGTATAATTACAGGTATAAGCATTCTCATTCCATGGAGGCCTATATCAAGTTTCTGTAAGATTAAAAAAGCTTCCCAGAATCACAAAGCTCCTATGTGACAATGCTGGGATCCACAAGCCAGACTTCCCTTACTCTGAAAGCCATTCCACCTCTAATGGACACACATGCTTCTTGTCTCTGAAAGGGCTTTTAAAGCCCAACAAATATTGGACAGAGATTTGTTTCCTATTCTTTGGATATCCACAAAAATGTCACAAAGAAAACTTTGTAAATGTTTTCCGATCTCCATCTACTGGGAGTAGACAACATAAAAGATAGTGGGCTTTCCATTCCCTTTCTCTTTGCAGTGGTATCTGGTGAAAGAACACTTGACACATTCTATCAACTGAAGGCCTAAAAGTTTCCCTGCTCAAGGGATTACAGGTTTCAAATGAAGAACTTGATTATGTTAGGAATGCAGATATTCCCTGCAGACTTCATTATAAATCACCATTCCACATGGAAGTTTTGTTTCAAAGGGAGCCTTATTTATTTTCTTTTTACTGCAAATCATGACTCCCTGAAAAGCCTCATTTCACTGTAAACCTCTTTCTTTTTTTTCCACAGTGAGTATTTAGGAAAGAACAAACTTTCCCTATGGGGCATGTGCTACTTGCTCACGATGCTTTTCCCCTGAACTGATGGGATTTGGATTTTCTGCAATGGAACACTGCTTCTAAACATGCCAACCTGCCCTAGGCAATTCCAACCTCATCTTTTCTTCTTAAAACACCTTTACTGATGTATAACGAGCATTACACATACCTCACATACTTAGTTATCCATTCTGACATAGGCTTGTGGTTTTCACTTGTGAAAACCCAACCACAATCAAGATAGTGAACATATCCATCATCCATGAAAATTACCTCCCATGCTTCATTTGAGACAACCAATTACCTGTTTTCTGTCTCTGCAGTTTGCATCTTTTAAAATTTTCTATAATGGGAATCACTTAGCATATACTGTTTTGGTTTAACTTTTTCCACTTAACATAATTATTCTGCAATTGCTATTATGTACTCCAAGGGTTCACTGCTCTTTATTGCTGAGTAGCATTCTTTTGTATGGCTAAAATATATGGTATGCCACAATTCACTTTTTTATTCACTGTCAACATCAATTAAGTTTTTCCCGATTTTGGTTAATATGAAAAGGCTACTCTGAAAACATACAAGTATTTTTGTGGCTACATACTTTTACTCCAAAGTTAAAAAAAAAAAAAAAAAAAAAAAAAACTACGCAAGGTATGCTAGTCTTGCCTTTGAAGTTAGAGTATCACCACATTGGTTCACCCATTATCAGGTTCAATCACTGCCACTACTGTTTAGATGACTCTCTCCAAACATAATGCATGTAGAATCTCTGAGATGAGAGAAATATAGGAGAAGCAGAAGTGAACATGAGTATTATACCATGTTCACACATATAGCACTGTTGGTACTATGATTGTACCCTATCACATATTTAGCTCAAGAAATATGAAAACAAAACAGAACCTGGCCTTGGGCTGAGACTAAAATTGCATGGTCAAAGGGGCGGCACAGGAAGACACAGGGGAAGTTCAGGCCAAGGACAGAACATGACCTATAGGCATTACAAGATTCACAATGGGACCCTCAACTCCACTGCCCTATTTAAGGGAAATGCTTCCAGTTTCTCCAGATCATTCAATACATCCAACCACATAATAACTGTCATAAGCGATTAAACATACTGAATGCTTTTACTTACTGAGAGATATAAAATGCAGACAATGGAGCTCAGTTCAAGGAATCATATATCTTCACTCATTCCTCACATGTGCCAGCCACCACAGGTGAGTTCTGGAATACTACACAAATGTATCAGTCTCTGTCCTCATATAGCATATAAGCTAGTGGATAAGAGGATGGCAGGAGGGGCCAAGAGCATAAGGGGAGCGCTTGTTTATTTTGGGAAGATCAGGGAAGGAGGAGATCCTGAGGGGCAGACATCTGAGCAGAGGACATAAAATGTCCTCAGTGTGGTGAGCCCTGGTAGATTTTAAGCTACTGTTACACTGTTAGTTAGAAGAGGAGGTGCAAGGTGGGCTACGTCATGGTCATCTTTCTGGACATCTCCCTCATTCAAGCACCTTGAGAATGCAACGTGGGACCCTTAGCTAATGGGCTAATACAGTGCTCTGCTACACCAAAAGTCTTTTATGTACAATACAACTCAGAATCTGAGTCATAGAAAGTTTTACCTCTCCTATCTCTTGATCTACACAGTATATCATAGTAGGACCTTGAGACATCAAACAGTAACATGCCAAATACAAAAAGAGAGCAAATATACTAGACGTGCAATCTTACCTTAGTTTCTGTCATTGCTAATGGCACAACAATGTAGCCTCTCAAAGCAAGTATTTTTAAATCATCTCTGCATAACCATCCAGGTTTGTCCCATTACCTCAGCCAGTCATGACCTCATTGCCCTGACTCATTCTCTCCTTTCTATATGCAACAGGCTTAATAGCTTTCTAACGTATTTTGATTTAATAGAGAGCTCACATAATCTCAAAATTATCATACCTCACTGGCATTTCATTGCTTTTGCTCAGTAGATAAATCCTTACATGTTGTCAAGACACTCCAGCTAAGAAACTGATAGATTCCTCTTTAATTTGTACCAATCCAGAAATTTATGTGTGAATAGCAACAGTGATTATTATACAGGTACTACATGACTCTGCTTTTATACCTTAGGAGTCAAGAATTTTGCTCCGTTTTGTTCAGTATTTCTGCCAGGCATCCAGAGTAGGGACTGGCACATCACAGACACTCAATAAGGAATTGAAGATAAGTCAACAAATATGAAGCTGAGATAACAATGGCACCTAGCTAGCTGGAGTGCTTTAAGGATTAACATTTATATCTATACAGGCCCAAATGCAGTGGCAAGATACAGCAATCATCCAGTGCACGACAGCTAGTTCAAGGCTGATTCCTGTCAAATAGAAAACATGCATTCCAAAACCTAGAACAACTCCAGGAATGCCCTTTCCTCTATGGGGCAAATGTTCACAATATTGACATACAATTATTAGATATGTACATAGCAGTGACTGCAGATCCCACAATCCACCACATGTAATACACTCAGTAGAAAGCCAACTGGTGTAGACAGATGAGCAGTGGGCATCATCATATCACTGGTGAGGTATTGGTACTAGTTGTTTAAAAAAAAAAAAAACCCAACAACAACAAACTCAGAACAGGGGCAGCTGTGACCAGGGAATAGTCCAGAGTGTCAAGATTACTGGGAAACTAAAGGTCAACAACACTAGAAAATCTTAGGACTGCAGGACTTTTTGCCAACTGATGGAATATATTTCACACTTTAATAGCTGGCCCAGCAACTGCAGCACATAAAGAACTAAACCCAGGCCCTAGCAAGAGGCCATTTAGTAGTAACCACTGTGAAGATCAACCTCAAGACATTCACAGAACCGCTTTAGACTGCAATCGATTTGACAACACTCAGGACACTATGCAGCCTCCATGTATTCTAGTGTGACAAACACCTCGCCTCTTCCAGATGTCTATGTTCCCCCAGCATGTGTTTTCTACTACTAAACTTCTCAACTCTGCCAGACACAGAATAAAGGGGAGAGGAAAGAAGAAGCAGACCAGCCCTCCTGAGGCAGGACTTCGTGCCTCTTTTCTCTGTTCAACAGTCACTCATGAAACATATGTGTACTGAGGATCCCACATGACCAGCACTACTCATCATATTCATATCACCTCCTTGAATGACAGGAAATGCACAATAGAGTCACATTAAAGGACACTGTTCTATTCCCCTTAACACTACTACCTACCCACACACTCTGTCTGGGGACCTGACATATATAACACTCATACTTGTAAGCATAAGCAGCTAGCATTTGAACATACATATTTATGTTATCAAAGCTATTACAGTTTACAGAGGTTGCTTCTGAATTGCATTTCTAGAATACAGTGTAAACTACTTAAGAGACAAAGAGATGAGGAGTTCACAAAAAGATAGAGGCTGAGTCAGGCAATCTTTCCCCCTCTAAAGGCCACAGCTGGGTTTTCAAAAATGGCGGCTTGCTAGGGGATTGGGCAGAGAGTCTCTCCGGAGAAATCATATTACATGCTAGAACATGACAATATGGAGAGGGCCAGATAAATGGATAATGATTCTTATTAATCAAGACAGCACGGCTGGAGGATTTAAAGTCATGCTGAGACTGCGAAGGCTGATAACGGGAGGCTGCAAATCCCGCGCCTTTAATGCAGCAAACTGACCAGTGAACCCAACAGGAAACGCTGTGTTGGCTTTTGGTGACTGCTGGAAATTGAGACCCAGGACCCCGCAAAGCAGCCAGGACTGTCCCACTGCACCAGAGGAGATTGTGAAAGGCTCTGGAGCTCCGAAGCCAAACGCTGTGCAGTTTTCTGACCATTACACACTGTGCCGGGAGCACAGTGAGGGCAAGCGGCGTGGTGTGCAGTAGACTCAAGAAGAGGACCTGCACTGAGCCCTGGTGAATACTGGGGACTGGGTCCCACAGCTGCTGTGGTTGGCCAGAGAACATCTTGGAACTGGGCAGAGCCCGCCACCATGGCAACATCAATAACACAGAGAGTCTGGCAGAAGACATCTTAGAGTTGGGCAGAACATGCGGCTTGGTGACATCACTGAGTCAGAGAGGTCTGGTGGAGGTCATCTTGAAATAGGGCAGAGCCTGGCGCTGTGTTGGCTTCAGCGTCACACAGAGAACTATTGGGAGACATCTTGGAATTGGGCAGACCTGCTCTCCTGGTGCTCCTGGCACAGAGAGGTCTGGAAGAGAACAGCTGGGATTGGGGCAGAACCCTGTGCCACGGTGACATTAGTCAGCTGCTTCTGCCACAGAGAGAACTGGCAGGATCTTCTGGGGCTGAACCAAGCCTCTGCTTGGGGCCCAATAAGCAGATACAAAATAGTCACAACTCTGTGACATCCAGAAAGTACAGCCTAATTTACGGGTTGACTGGCACAGAGGCAAGAGGCTAGCCTGCATCGTTCCTGCATCCCTGCCTACCCCAGATAACAGCAAATGGGGAGGACAGCAAAAACTCAAGCAGCACGCTTCTGAAAGACCCTAAGCAATATGGAGAGGGCCAGAGACCCCCAAGACATTCCAGTCTGAAAGAAACCAGAAACATGACAAGAGATAAAAATAAAAACAAAAAAATCACCAGCTGCCCAACATGAGAAAACAAGCCCAGGAGAAGTAAACACTGAAGAGAACAAGCACAGTAACCATCCAATACTGGACACAGCATCAGCCGAAATTAAAAAATACCTCCATGACCTCATAGATGAATTTAAAGCTGTACTCCTGATCCAAGTGAGGCAAGATATAAAGAGATTAATTAAAGAAATGACAAGCCCCACCCAAGAGAACACAGATGGAAGAACTGAGGAAATCAGAAAAGAAAGAGAAACTTCTGAAGAAGAATTTAAACATAACTTAGAATACATGAAACAGATCCAAAGAGATTACCAGGAAACTAAAAACTCCATTGAACACTGGCAAAATACCCTGACAGAAACTAAAGCCAGCCTTCTGAAACTTGAAGAGAGATTTATGACATATGATCGTGAAAGAAAAAACCTCTTGAAAATAACAAGGAACCAGAAAGAAACAATTCAAAGGCTAGAAGATGACAAAAGGATACATAACTTAAGAATAAAGAATGTGAGTGAGGAAGCAGGAGCAACCAAAAATGAAATACAAAGAATATTCACAGATATATTAAAGCAAAATTTCCCATGTATAGCAAAAAGAAATGATATCCAGATAAAAGAGGCATTCAGAACACCAGCTACCTACAACCAAAACATCTACGCCTAGACATATAATAATCAAGATTCCAGAAATCCACCAAAAGAACAGAATATTAAAAGCAGCCAGAGAAAAGAAGCAGATTACCTACAATGGGAAAATTATCAAAATAACAACAGACTTATCAACACAAACTCTTAAGTCAAGAAGGGAATGGGGAGAAATATTTCAAGTCCTGAAAGAAAATAATATGCAACCAAGACTCATATACCCGTCAAAACTCTCTCTCAAAATTAATGGAGAAATAAGATGCTTCCAAGACAAGGAGGAACTGTGGGAGTTCGTGGCCACCAATCCAACCCTACAGAGAGTGCTGAAGGACATTCCAGAGAAAGAGAGGAAGGGATACCAGGATTCCAGCAACAGTGGCAGAGAGGCCTCAATGAACGGGGTAGCCAGTGGAATGAGGGAATCAGGTGGACAAATTATAACAGAAAGGTGGAGTAGCAGACATGAGGCAGAGACGATAAGCTATAGTCTTTAGTATAGACAGCTCTGAAACATTATTAAAAAAAGGCAGAGGTCATTGTTAATAGTGTAACAGGATTTAAAAGACACAGTAGTCTTATCGCCATATTTAGTTTGAATTTAATTTGTTCTGGTCTGTCCACTCATGTCAGATTTGAGGGCACAGACATCTGACCCAAAAATAGCAAGTTATACCATGGTAACTATCCTTACTTTCCTATTAACTTGAACTGAAATCCTGTATTACTTACATTGTCTTACTATGACTGATCTTAATTGAAACAGATTCATAAGACCATAGGTTTGCCTTGGCTGATTTTATTTGAATTTGATATGCTTGTTAGTATCAACCCTGAAAGTAGAGGCAACTACTCTGAAGATGACAAGATGTAAAGGATATCCATACTGGTATTAATTAGTAACAGCTCTCAAATCCTACAATGCTTTCAAAGTTGTGTTTTTATAAAAATAGGTAATACTATGTTTAACTATATTAAGCCGATGATGTGGACAAATCTATTGAAAATAACAAGAGAAAACATAGTAACTACAGAAGATCACCTATATTGTGGTCTTATATGTCTTATCCATTGCATGTTTTCTTAGGAATTTGTTTTGCTGTCGTATTATGACTTGTTTTCCCCTATAATACAGAGAGGATAGATATATATGTAGAAATTCACACATGAGTTTTTTTTAAAAAATTATCAAGGGAACAGATTATATAATGCAAGATGTAATGAACAGATACTCTGAAGAAGAGACACTAAGAAACCCAATGCTAATTTTGTAGCATTATGATATAAATTCTAGCAATACTATTATTCACTGATCAGAATGATATTAGTCTAGTCTCTAAGGTTCAATTTCAGCATATGTAAAGATGGGGACAGCTACCATGAAGAGAATGAGAGATGCGATGGTAGCTATTATTGTCGTCCCCAATGTTAGATCTTGAAAACCTAAAAAGCCTTTATCATCCTGTAATGATTTGATTAGTTCTATAATATGCAATATGTATATAATGTGGGTGAAGATGGGGACAACTATTTGTAAGAAATTAGAGACAGTTAGATAGACAGTGAAGATCTCCAGTGGACTTGCTTTGAAATCTGTATTTCTTTAAATCATTTTTTTAACTGTTTTGTTCTGTTTTGATATATTTAATCCTACCCTCTTTGAGATGTAAAACAAGTGTGTAGGACTGATAACCATATTACTGAGTTTTTGTTCGATCATTGAGCAGAACTGTTTGCAGTGTCACTTTTTGAATGTCATTTTAAATACTTTAATTTTGTAACCTGTAAGCTATTTCTAAGATGACAATATGTAACTTATCAACCAGTGATTTCTTACCATTCATTTTTCTGTAATTTTGTATTATTTCTACCCTTTTTTATCTCCATGTATTTTTTTTGTTTCCTTTTCTTTAAATAAAATAAAATAAAAAAATAAAGGCCACAGCTGAGAATCTAATCTGGGTCCTTCTCAATACCTTGCTGAATTCTATGACACCAGGCTGCTTCTTTCATGAGAAGACAAGTGGCTTATAGAGCTGCGCTTTTTCAATATTTAATGCTCCTCTTTAAGACAAAGATGCTGCCCCAATGAAAAACTGGTGTTCAAAATGAGTTCAAAAAGGACAGCTCACCCATCATGTCTGTCTTTGGTTACTCAGTGGTTTCCTAATAACTTTTTAAAAACACTTTGCAGGGCTCTGGATATAGCCCAGTGATAGAGTACATGTTAGGCAAGCTGGAAGCCTTGGGTACAACACCAAAAAACCCAAAACCAAACAAACAAAAATCCAAAGTGCTAGGAAAGCATATTTAAGTTTTGCCATTTTCCCTGAAGGCCATGCCACTGCAGTAAGAGCTCTGCCATTAGCAATGGACTAACTTAGAGCAATCATCCTGAAATTAGGAAACTGCCTTCAATTTCTGCTGTAGGTGATGTGGGTGTGCGGGTGGTAAACAGACATTCAGAGACATTTACATGCTCAAACTTGGCCAGAACAAGACAAAGATCTCAAACGCTATGTAAAATCTTAATTCTCCAGTCAAAGATTCTGATATTTCAACAAACAGCAAATTCTGTTTTAAATCTGAACAGGTTACAAGCTTGTTGGTGCTCTACCTTGACATGAAAAAAGGACAGGTGATTTTTTAAAATAATAAATTAACCCCCAAAATGGACAAGTGATTTCAGCAAATTTTAAGTAGGAGCATGGTCTTTCCATATTCAAAAGCAGAGAAGTATATAATGAGAAACTGCCACTGCACCATGTCAGAGGTGCTGAGTCTAGATAGGGACTGGTGTCAAGATCAAGTCAGGCAAGTGAGACACTAGCATCAAGAGCAAGATCTAAGAATGATGAAAAGACCAATACTCATGAGAAATGATATTTTCTTACAGTATGATATTTTCTTACTTTTTGAAAAATCAAAAAGTATCCCTGAAAAATATAATGAACAAATTATCAAAAATTTAAATAAAGACAGTATGCACTCTACTGATTTTCCCTCATACCTCAGGCACTGAGTGCACTCAGCTCCACACTGCTGCTCTTTCCACAGATGGCAACGCCTTTGTCTGGTCAACATCGCACACTTACTTCTAATTACAACATCCAGGTCTTGGGGCCCTCAGCACTGTGCTATTGTAACCTTGTCACCTGAGGCAGGGCTCACTGTGCCAGCATTACTCACCTCCAGCCCTGATGTCACACTGATCGGGGTGATCTTCACAACATGCTAATCTAATCTTATCATCCCTCTGCTTAAACTTGTTGGGTGGTTTTCCCAAATGCCCAAAGAGGAACAAACAGGCAACCAGAAAGTTGAATTAAGCAAGAAAATGTATTTTACTTGACTCCCAGGACATTTGTTTTTTTTATTAAAATTCGTAGCAAGTATTTTAAAATTATATTTTCAAATTTTAAAAATCCCAAGTGTGTTGCTTCCCTTAACAAAGGAAGATTTTCTAACACTGCCCCTATTCTGCAGATAACTCCTGGAGGAGCTTATTGCACTGGCTTTTCAGATATGACCTCAGTTGTTATTGACAGGTGCTTGGGACCGCATTATTGCTGAGGATGGCTGTGGTGCTTTTTGGGAGAGCTCTGATCCTTACTGTGAGCATTGCTTCTTGGCTCCAGTGCAGATCTCTCAGCCTACTGGATCTTTCATTCCACTAGCACAGACTTTCCAGCTTCCACCACTGACCTTCTCAGTGCAGATCCATGAAACAGACTTGCATGAGCATTGCTGTGGGCTCTAGGATTCTGGTTGGACTCATGGGGGCACTGTCAGGGCTTCAAAATCTTCAGATGGCTTCATATAGGTCATTGTCACGGATGACCCAGGTCCTCAGATGGATTCTCTGAGTCTACAGTGTGTAGACAAATATCCCAATTCTATTGTATTTGACTCTCTGAGTTAGAATTATAAGTAATCCTATAAATTATGTGCGCTGTATTAAGTTATTTTCCTTGAAAACCCTAACTACAACAGAATTTGATACCAGAAAAGTGGGGTCATTGTTGTGACTATTCCTGACCATGTGATTCAAAAGCCTCTCGGAATGGCTTACAGAAAGAGTGTGGAAGGCTCTGAGATGTTGCCTGAAAAAGCAGAAATGGAATGCCATAGGCTTTTCTGTATGAGAGATTCTGGTCAGAGGTCAGAAGAGCAGAAGACTGATAGAAATAAGGCAGGTAAAGACTAGGCTCAGGAGGCTTCTCCTGGGAAGGATTCCATTGGTTGCTAGATTCCAGATGATGCACATTACAGCTTGGCAGAACATCTGGTTGCATTCTTCTTGTGTCCAGAGAATTTGCCTGAGACTGAGATGAAGAGTGGTAAACTAACTAATCTGGTAAAAGAAATTTCAAGGCAGTTGAGGAGGTAGAATGACTACTGATGGGGGCTTTTAGTCAGATTTATGTTGAGAAGCAAGAGCAAAGAGCTGAGAAGACTGATTTAAAATGCTGCCAGTTTGGCTGGAAAGGAAGCTCTAGTAAAGCTGTGGACCGCAAACATAGAGCAGAGGAAATCTCCATTGCCAAGAAAGAACAAGAGAATATAGAAGATGACCTAAAGGTAACACAAGAAGTAGCAAGTATCCATGCTTTGTGGCCAAAAAACTGAAAAATGAAGACTTTGCTTTGAGGAGAAAGCTACAGAGTACCACATTCCAGTATGTGGCAGACATACTATATTTCAGAATGGTAGCGTAGGCCACACCAGGTTCCAAAATGGCAGCAACCACATTAGCTTTTAGAATAGCAGAGGCATAGAGAATTTGTTCCTAAGAATCAGGTTTACAGTGCTCATTGATCCATGCACTTGCCCTTATATTCAAGAGAGAAGAAAGTCTGGATCCTGCCTCAGCTGGAGTAGATCATGGCATCATCCACAAGGAACTGGTTTTAGGCACATGCAGAATGGAAGCGTTCTGAGGTTAAAAGGGCTTCCACTCAGGTTTCAGAAGACGATCTGGGAGGCAAGGCAGTGTGTTCCTGAGAGGGTAATATGTGAAGCTGTGAGGGTGAAGCCAAAGGTACAGTGGAGACCCTAGAAGTTTAGAGAAGCCAGAAACTTAGATAATCTGAGGAATCTGCAAGGAAGGAGTCAAGCAAGCCTAAAAAAAAGGCATGGGAGCTACAACCACCAGAAGTGTCATAGAAGTGTAGTCACACAAGTCTTTTGGCACTCACAACTTGCCACAGGTTGTGTTGGATGCTGCACATGAAAGTACAGGACTTAAAATTTGCCCTGATGGATTCAGGATTTGCCTTGGTCCTAATCCATTTTATTCTGCTATTTGCATCTTTTGAAACAGTAGTGTTTATACTGTGCCACTGAATATTGGAAGTGTTTAACTTTTCATTTGTACAGGACTCACAGCTAAGAGTTTGCCTTAAATCTCAGAGGAGACCTGGGACTTGGAATTTTCAGCAAATCAGAAACTGTTAGGGCTTCAGCAATGCTTAGAGATAGACTAAATGTCTTTTGCATAAAGGGACATGTGTAAGTCTTTGGTGGCCAAGGGCAGAATATTATGCTTTGTGTTTGGATGTCACCCCAAACCACATCTAGAGCTTCTCTTTGGGCTGGTTTTGCACCCTCCTTACAGGTATCCTCAGATAATCCAAGTTTCTAGCTTCTCTAAACTTCTGGGGTCTCCGCTATACCTTTGGCCTCTCCTTCTCAGCTTCACATATTGCTCTCCCTCTTGGGGGGGGGGGGCACCAGTGCTTTTCAGAGACAGTTAAATCCAGAGTTTGTGACTGATTCATTAACTAGTGCTGGGCTTATGGGTGTGAGTACCATACCCACTGTAGGTTAGATAGCCTACATACAATACAAGAGGCAAAAAGTATCTTTTCACATGCCTCTCCCTTTTTGCTTATGTTACATTTGATGTCTTCCACCATCATGAACTGTCGCTTTTCTACCATGCCACCCTGCTTGGAGTCAGCTGATTATGAACTAAAACCTCCACAAACTGTCAGTTAAATAAACCTTTACTGCCTTAATGTTAGGTGTTAAGTATTTTGTCTCAGCAACAAGAAAATAATAACTAAGACAGAAGGCAAGTGCTTTCTGGTTGGCCTTGGCCTCATCAAGTGTAGGCACATTCAAATACTAGGCTATCATGGATAGGCAGAGCCATCATGACTGTCCTCATGAGGTTTCCATTACAGGGGAACACCTGATACTAGAGCAGGTGAAATAAGGAGTATTTTGAAAGATAACTAGAGCTGGTGGTATACTTCAGCAGCAAAGCAAGTGAGTTTGCTTTCCAATACAGAAAGAAAGAAAGAAAGAAAGAAAGAAAGAAAGAAAGAAAGAAGAGAGAGAGAGAGAGAGAGAGAGAGAGAGAAAGAAAGAAAGAAAGAAAGAAAGAAAGAAAGAAAGAAAGAAAGAAAGAAAAAGAAAGAAAGGACACTAATGTGAAATAAAAGGACACAGGGAGGAGTGAGTGTTCACAGGAGACAAGGTAGCTATGAAATGGTCAGAAAAAAAATCTAAAAAGATAGGTATCAGAGCAAAGGCTTGATGGAGACTAGAGGCTTAGCCCCAATTCAGATTAGCCTTTCAATCTCATTTTTTGAGGAATATACTTAAGTTTCTTTGTGCCTCAGCTTCCTAATCTATAAATGGTAACTATAAAAAGGTACCTATGATTACTAAAATGGTAATTATAAAAAGGTACCTCATAGTAACTAATGAATGGGGTTACCATGAGGACCAAATAACATAGTAAACATATAGTGCTTAACTGGCACAATCTATGCTAAACCAGCATAACCACCACCACTGCCACCACCTCCATCATCTCCTTCTCTATCAATCCTTTGCTATCATGGCCTCCATCACCCCCATCAGTATCAATTCCTCATATCATCCTGTCACTATCACCTTCATCATCTCCTCCTCCTTTGCTGGCCCATCACTCACCCCCTTTTCTATCACTCTACCACCTCATCTATCAGGACAAGGGTTAAGATGAATAAAGAGAAAAGCCCCTTCAAGAATTTTGGCTGTTTTAGAACCTCTTAGATCTTTCCTCACTCCAGTACAGCTGTCATGTAACCATATGTTACCTCCTCAGTGGACAGGACACTTCCTGGAACACTGAGTACTTCACAACTTCCTCCAAACTGAATATGAAACCATTCAATAACAGCATTCACCACTTTTTAAAAAATAATTGTGCCAAGCATGGTGGTGCATACCTGTAATCCCAGCACTCGGGATGCTGAAGCAAGAGGATCACTGCAAGTTTAAGACCAGCTTGGGCCACAAAGTAAGTCCAAGACCAGTCTAACCTACATAATGAAACCTGTCTCAAAAAGATAAATAAATAAATGAAAGAATCAATGAATGATATTACTTTATTTTATATTTAACCAAAAGGTAGAGCTGTTTTTGTTTTTACTTCCCTAGCTCTCTATACATGGTAGGCACTGACTAGCACATGTTTGGAGAACTAAACTTTCCATTACAGTCCATCTGTGTCCCATTTGGATACTTAGCTATGAAATCACATATGAACTACTCATGTGGGGGCTCAACATACTGATATATACACTGCATGCATAGACCATAAATTCTAGTCCCACAGACCTCAAATAATCAGAAAGCTGATTTAACCAAATTTTTTTATAGTGTCACACTATGATAACTGGTGTTCGTAATTATGGCCTTGAGGCACAGCAAGTTCCTTAACTGCCTTCTAAATTATTGAAGATCAAATTATGTTCAGTTGCATTTTAGTTAAGTGTATTTTAATTATATTCTCATTCTTGGAAAATTAGTAACCCACATGGCTGAAATAGATGATCTAGGCAGCTCTGTGATTCAAACATTCTGGATGAAGCTCAGATTTGTGGAATGTTCTCCTAAAACGGTATCTTACCGTTGTACTGGGTAATGAGAGTGATGACTATATTCTCCCTTTTCCCCAAAAGAAGATGATTCTTCATAAACAAGCAAATTATAGAATGTTTTTAAATTAAAGGGAAATAAAGAGGAGTGGCAGAGAAATAAATGAAGGCAACAAGACGGTAGGAGCCAAATGCACATCCCATAAGGTTTCTACTTTTGCTAAAGATAAGCCCATATTTCTGCTGAGTTTCATAGAAGCCAGGACAAAGAAGAAAATATAATCACTGGTAACACGCCCAGCACACAAAAAAGACTTGACTACTCAATCTAAAGACTCACTCCTGTATTTACACCTGAGAAATTCTCTTGGGCAGAAATTACCCATGTTACATGCAACATGAGTAATCAACAATAGCAAGGGTGGGGGAGAGGAAGAGGGAGAGGGAGAACATAAATGACATTTTTGGCAGGCAGTAAACATCTCTTAGCACTCAAGGATGGAAGTCCAAACTTCTAATGCCGCCGAAATCAGGTGAGACAGTTGACTCAGGGGAATAATGAACAGAGGGTACGTAAACATCATAAAAAACTGCAAGTGGCATGGTATACCTGAAGGACCCAGCTGTGATGGCTCCAGCCAACTTACTACTGTATAGGAATGTGCCCAACACTTCTAGATAATATAGCTTTTTTAAATTATAAAATATTTCAAGCATAAAAAATAAATTACACATTATTGATGTAGAAATTCAGAGTAATGAAACATACTGGTATACTCACTGCACACAGATATAGAACCTCCAGGTGCACTTAAGATCTTCTCTCCGGTATAGTACTCCCTGTGTTAGCAATACTCTAAATCTGTCACTTTTGCTTTTCTGTATAGTTTATCACAGTGTTACTTCCTTAACACCTCCATCCTACTCTACATCTCTGATTTTCATATATATGCCTCCTCCTATAACTTGCCTCCCTCAAGTCACCTCCCATACTGGGGAGAGCTGAGCCTCATTCATTTTCACTGCCAGGTTGATTATTATGCCACACCACATTTTCTCTACATCTCCTCTCTTTTGCTGGATATGTGAGTTGTGTTGAATGGCTTGCCATCATAAGCAGTGCTATGAAGATGGACACTGCATGTGTTTTTGCTTGTTCACACAGGCAAGGGTTTGTCTGAGGGAAGCTAAAATCTAGGTTTTAATCTTAGCCAAAGTAAATTTTTAAAAAATTGTACGGACTCATCTCATGCACTAGATATCTCCACTGGTTGCAACAAAGATTGACAGCTTCCTGGTGAAATGCAAAATAATCACTTTATAGGTATCAAAATAACTCAGGTCATATCCACTTCTGCCCATTATCTGCTGAATTCCAGGACAAAGACACTCACATGTTTGGACCACAGGACCTTCAGGCTGGGGTTTTTAAGTATCACTTTTTGAAAACCAGTTGCTGAGAACTTCTAGATGGCAAAAAAAATTTGACCTCACACACATTGATATAAACCCAGAAAATTCCAGAAAAGATCCTCTTGAGCTGCAAATACTTTCAGAAAATGTATACTAATGAGATTCTTTTAACATTTATCCACTTAAAATGTGGCCCCAAGATATGCTATGAAGTACTGTATGTAAAAGGTATTATCTAGCACGCAGTTTCCAAAGACACAAAACAGGAGACATTACAATCTGTATCTCTCAAAACATTTAAGAAATCTTAACACTCAAGTGACAGTATGAGCAGAATGAGAGCTATGGGAGTGATTAGGCCATGAAGGCTCTGCCTTGTCTCTCCCATGCATGAGGACACAGCAAGAAGACCCCTTTATAAACCACTAAGAGGACATGTATCTGCCTTGATAATGGATTTTTCAACCCTCAAAACTTGAAGAAATGAATTTCTCTTACTTCCAAGGTAGTGATTTATAATGTTCTAACTGCTCAAACAGACTATGACAGCAGATAAACACTATCGATAACAATAAATAGAAAATTATAGCCTCTCTATGAAAAATATACAGGCACCTCCTTTTAAGTACAGAAATGTATTTCTTTGTTTTAGATATCAGATGCAGAAATAAAACTGTTCTGGGACACAATCACGTCTCCTGGTTCCCCTCAATTGCTTCAGTGCACTATTTGGCTGAAATTAGCAGGTCCAACAGTCTTGCGTATAGTCTATGACAGACCCATGATCTGGCCCTTTACAGAAAAGTTTTTCCCATCCATATCTTTTTCTCTTTAGTCTCCCACCCCATTTTGTCTTGGATCATTAGATAACACACACCTAGATTCCAACCATGAGAGTGTAATGCACACTAGGCAATTTCCTGCATTATGCATTGAGACAAAACCAGCTTCCAAGCAGATTATCTCTCTTTCCTAGGATCAAAATTTACCCTGAGATAAAAACCCTTTAAGCATGATACAAAGGATCATGAACAGCAAAGTTACATAAGGAGAAAAGTGATAGCATTAAGTATCAAGTATACTCACGACAACAAAAGTAAAAGAGCTTCAGCTCTGAGAATGACTGAAATCGTTCTTTGTCGATGGAGCAAGGTCATATTAGACAGCCATCCTCCCAGAGAAACACTAGAATATTCATGACACAGATAGAAACTTAGTACCTATCATCTTTGGAGAAATTCCCTGAGCTCAAGATTCAGCAGGCAAGGGAGATAATCATCATTCTTGCCTTCTAAAGAGAAGATAAGCAATAAAGAAGCAAATTATGTCATAAGTTAGCTGATTAGAGATCATGATACTTCAACCAAGAAAATAAAACAGGGCAATGTGATAGATTAACCACCTGAAGGGTGCTGACTAATCAGACTAGACTATCAGGGAAGATCTTGATGAGTGGGTGAAACTGAGGCTTGGAAGACATGAAATAAGTCATGCAAAGATTGGGGGCGAGGGAGATATGGGAAATGCTCAGGCTTTGAGGATCATATGAAGTTAGCGTTTTCTTAGATTAGAACAAGCAAAGAAGGCTTGAGAGTAGAATAAGCAGGAGTGTGGTGGCAGGTACAGAGCGAGGGAGGTCACCATGAGAGCACTGATAGATCTGGAATGGGATCCGGGGGCCACATCAGAGTTTGCTGGTAGTATTCCAAAAAAGAAGGCAAAAGAAGGTCCTAGGTTAGAATCATACAACATGGCTGGCTTTATAAATATTCACGAAGGAGTTAATATAACTCACTGAGTAGCCAGATATGGAGAGAGGAAAAAGGAAAGAAAAGATGACTTACCCTTTTCTTACCATAAGTACATGGCTGAGGGGAAGAAGATACTATTTACAGGGATGGAGAAACTGTGGGTTGAATCTGGAGGACAAGTCCAGCATTCTGTAGTGGTTTTGTTCAGTATGAAAAGTATTTAGATCAATCGTCCTCAGTTAGGGGCATTTCTGTCACCAGGGAATAGCTGGCAAAGTTGACAAATCTTTATAGTTATCACAACTGGAAGAAAGGGATGACACTAACATATTTTGTAAGTAAAGGGCAATATTCACATGCTACTAAACATCCTACAAGGGACAGCACAATTTCTCACAGCAAAAACTACCTCATCCAAAATGTCAATAAGACCAAGGTTGAGAAATTCTACTTTTAATAAGTAAAAGGAGATGTCATGAAGGTTGCTGGATAAATACATGCCTGGAATTCAAAGATAGCCAATGCTTAAAATATTCACTCAGTTTTTCTTGATGATTTATTGTTCTTGTGTTACTACTGTCTCTTAATATTCTGTTTTTAAAGCTGCTCAGTTGGGGAAAGGCAATTATATGGGAATTAGAAAGGGTCTAAAAGGAATCTAAGTAAAACCTGTCAAAGCTATTAACTCACTCAGAAATACTCGCCAAGGCCAAACAGTGCCAAGCAAGGAAGAGGAAGGAGGGCTGAAGAACAGAAAAAAGAAGGGAGAAAAGAAACAGATCCTTTTTGGTAAGATTCAACTGAATTAGAAAAACCACCAGGATGAGTAATGATGATAGATGCTCTAACAGAGGTAACTCAAAGCACCATGGGCCATTAAGAAAAACAGGATTAATTCTGCCTTACTTGAGAAAAGTGGTGAAAGGCAGGGGGGAGGGGGATTGTCAAGAAATCATTCTTTTCAGTCATAATAAGAGAAATATAAATTAAAACTACATGGAGTTGACATCACTCAGCTACAAGGCTAGGAAAAACCCCTAAGAAATCTTTTATTTATGCCATTAAGAAGTTTTCAGAATATGAAAAAGCTATAAAAATTAAATAAAGGCAAAGTGAAAAACTCAGAATTATTCATAATAATATATTCTACTAAAAAAAACAAAAAAACAAAACAAAAAAAAAAAAAAAACAAGGAAAGAGGCAGAGGAGAAAAGGAAAAGGTAGGAAAGGAAAAAAGAGAAAAATTCCCTAGCTCTAACCATTGGAAAACAATAGAAACCAGTAACTAACCCAATAAGCAATGAAATGAGCACCTCTATCCCACCATAGTGAACAAACCTGTCTTCCGGGCAAAGAAGCCAGGGTGTCTCTAGGGAACAACTGATCCCAGGCCTGCAGAGAGTGTAAGAAGGGGCTAGACTATCTCTATGCCTTGATGTCCAGCATGTCAACAGAGGTTACTCCTGAGAATTCAGGAAGCAATGAATAATGTTCCATGGATCAAATATGGGACACCGAGTATAACACTGAAAATGTCAAGTAAGTTTAAATATATAAATTCATAATGCTGTTTCCAAAGAAGAGCTAAACCACTTTTCTGAAAATTGATAAAGGAATCTAAAACCTCTTTGCCCTACCCCTATATTCTTCATAGCATTATAGAGAAAATTAATCACAGGTAGCAACTGGGAATGGCACCAAGCATACACATGTGATACTGTCTTACTTTTCTTGTTATTGAGACAAAATGCCCAATACAAAAAGTTAAATGGAAAAAGGTATATTTAGCTCACAGTTTGTAGAGGTTGTGGTCCAGACACAACTGGCTCCAAGACAGGGTGATTCGGCAGAGGGCCATCACAGAAAAGAACAGTTCATTGTATCCACAGATAGCAAAAGCAACAAGGGAAAGACCTTTTCATGGTTGTCAGAAAGTAGTAAAGCAACAAGAGGGAGAGGAGACAAGAGTCTTTCTGTCCTTTATGTCTTCCCAGGCTACCCACCCTAGAGCAGTAGCACTCACACCCTTAATCCTATCCAGAATTATGCCAAACCAATCAGTGGACTGATTTACTGATGTAATCCTAACTCTAGATTTAACTAAAAAAAGCCTCATGACCATCCAAGGCTTTGAGGGACACCTAGACACAAACCATAATAGATACATAAAAGGCTCTGTGACTGTTGTCATTATAACCCACGTGAGCCTCAGAGGACACCAAGACCCAACTATCCGCAGCAGGTGACAGGTACTAAGGGTTCTCCTACACACAGGAAGCAGCAGAGGATGCCTGGCCTATTCTAGAGGGTAAAGTAAGAATATTTTCTCTCTCATAATGATAAAAAATACAGAAACACAGAACAAACATATATGGCTCTAAGGCCTAGGAATTTTTCTAAACTATGTTGACTTACTCTTTAAAATAATACTGAGGTAGGAACATTCCCATTTTATAGATAAGAAAGACGAGATGCAGAAAGGTGAATAACTTGCCCATGATTATAGAAATGACAGGTGACAAGGAAAGGTAAAATCTTCATAGTTTTGCTCAATGGCTGGAAAAGAATGAAACACAGGAGAAGATGGAAAACAACAACTACACAGTGTAAAGTCCTGGAGGATGAGGAATCTCAGAAAATAGATTTCTATTAGTGCTATTGTTACCATCATTATCATACCAGTCTTTAAAGAGTATTTGGTTTACATTTATCATTATACATGTATTAATAGTGACATAAATGTTATTATTTTCACTTTTCAGAGGGAAAGAGTGAGGTTCAACAAACTGAGAAACTTTCTCATTCAGTGAGAAACAAGCTGATCTACCACTGAAGCCAGTTAGTCCAATTCCACAGCTCACCCTTTCTCTCCAGCTTTACTGATATGTAACTAGCGAAGACTGCACACATTCAAGGTATACACGAAGATGTGATGCATGCACACATTGTGTAGTGACTACCTAAATCAAATTAGTTAGTATATCCATCCCCACCCATAGTCATCATCGTGGGAGGGGTGGTACAAAAACTCTTAAGATCTACTACTCTCTAGAAAAAATTCAAGTTAACAATACAGGATTTTTAACTATTTTCACCAAGGTGAACATTCAATCCCTAGAACTAATTAATCTTGCCAGGCAGGCGCTTATGCCACTGAGCTAAAGCCCCAGCCCCTAATTGATCTTACAACTACAAGTTTGCACCTTCTGGCCAGCATCTTCCCATTCTCCTGGCTTCCAGCTCCTAATTGTCATCATTCTAGCCTTTAACGGGTCCTAGTTTTCACCAGTCTCTCTGAAGAGACTGCTTATAGAAGCAGATGGTAACTGAGGACCACAGAGCGAAAGGGTGCAAAAGAGGAGAGCATGGGAAAGGCTTTAATTTACAAACAAATTTTTAAAAGCCTTTTTTTCCAGCCCAGATTCTAACAAAGTGATACCTACCAGAGGAGTGGTTCTCAATCATGGGCAAATGTGTCCCCTAAGAGACATCTGACAATGTGCGGAGACATTTCCAGTTATCACAGTTTGGAAAAGGGGTGCTACGAGGATCCAGTGGGTAGAAGTCACTCCTGTCACTAAGTGTTGTGGTGCACAAAACAGCCTTCCACACCAAAGGACCACCTGGCCCAAAATGTCAACAGTGCCACGACTGAGAACTTTGGCAGACAGCAAGCCTCTTAAGCAAGCTGAGCCTCAATTTATTTCTTTGTTAAATGCCAATAATTTGCCTGGCAAGCACAAGGTCATGAGTTTGATCCCCAGTACACCCACCCCCAAAATGGCAAAGAGTCACATGTACTTTCCATTAAAGGACGCATGAAAAGGAAATATGAATACTACCTGGTCCATAACAGTACTCAAAGCAGCAATGACTCTGGCTGCATGGTGAATTCCACCACTATCACCATCATTAACTAGCAGGAGAATTACCTACATCAGACAGTGGCATGCTAGAAACCTGAACACCAAAAATGCCCCCACCTGTTCTGATATAATTTTATTGTCACAGTCATGCTTGTATTTAGGTTGCTACAGCAGCAACAGAGCTCATAAGACCTGCAACACCAAAAGATTTTACTATTCAGCCTCTTCTAAAAAATTTGGTGGTTGGGGATATGGCTCAGTGGTAGAGTGAACACTTTTAACATACATAAGACCCTGAGTTCAATCCCTACTAACAGGACAGAGATATAAAGAGGCTGAGAATGAGAACTGGGGTTGGGAGTCCCAGAAAGAAAAGAGACTGCTCACCTAAAAATGATCAAGAAACTGTGAAGTGCTACAGAAAAGAAAATGGTTATAATTCTGATATGTCAAAAAAAATTGTTCAAAATTTATATCTCTTTTCTCACACACATAAGGGCTACTGTCACAAAGTTTCACATGCATAATGGCACTTTAACTACTGAAAGCTGATTTAATCCACTCAATGTTATCACTTTTCAACAAAATTGACCACCACTTTACTTTAAAATATACACCATGGAAGCAGCTCAAACCTCAAATCCCACAAGGTAATTGTTAACGTTATTTATGGAGAAACCAATACCTTTTCTCCTGAGCCTGAACAAAGGGAAAGGACTTCCTAATAATTTTAAAAGCTTTTAGGCAGAAAAGATTTTTCAAGAAGACAAAAAGGGAATATTTTAGCATTTAAATCCACTTTTCTTAACAAAGGGAAAGTAATTCTCCATGTTATGTACTGGGAGTTGGGTCATTCCTACAATACACACTGATTCAGTGGACAACTGAGTCTCAAGACTTGTTTTTGGAAATTCTTACCTTAAAGGTGCCTGGGAAAGAAAGTATGGGTACACAGAAGTAGGTATTCATTCAAACAAAGTTTTCAAGTTTTGTAAAACTGCTCTCCCTTCTCTACCTCAAAAATCAGTGTTTTTGTAACTACCTGGAAGGTGTGGGAGAGAAATCAACAGAACTCAATTTCAATCTCTGCTAAATGAATTTCATTCTTTTCCCAAAGCAGGGCACAGAGTTGCCTGCATGACCCTGGGAAGTAAGCAGATTTGGGCATTTGAAAGGTTCCATGAAGGGGAAAAGAAACTTTTAAAAAGCACTTGTCACCGTAAAAGAGCGGCTGACAGTTTGCCCTAGCAAGGCTGAGCTTTCCGTACTGAAAATGGAACCTGTGAGTCATGCCAAGGAAGCCTGAGGAGATAGGGTATATTCAGCTCTCAGCTGTACTGGCTTGAGAGGTAAAATGTACCTTCGTCAAGGAAAGTTGCAGAAGTAGCAGGATGCTGTTGAAAAAAATTAGCCATAAAGGAAGTTGTGAAAGAGTTGTTTTCTGAAAAACAAAAATAAGAAAGTTGCAGGCAATTTTCAAGCCTAAGTTTCTGAGAAAGGATGAAGGGTAAGAATGTTTAGGAACTCTTGTAGATTATCCAATAAGACTAGTAATAAACCTGACAAATATGGACACCATAGTAGTGGCTGCTGAGGAAAGCAGGATCTGACTTCACAATGCTCTGAAGAGGTACCTTCCCCAAGGGGAACCAGTGATCCCACTACACATCATCCTTGCAAGTTCATTCCTGGGACAAGAAGGAAACCGACAGTGTGGAAAGGAAAGCTACCTTCTCCCTGGGGCTCTGCCTGCATGAGGCCTGGATCCTTGCGAAGTCCAGGACAATTCTTGTGGTGAAGGAGGTTGTCCTTAGCCATAGGAGGGAAGCAAAGAATTAGTCTGGGGACATAAATAGGTATAGGCTATAAGGCAAAGGGCCTGAATCTACTCAGAGAGGATATGTTCATGTCTTAGTTACTTTCTTATCTCAGAGACACAATACCCAAAATCCACAACTTAAAAGAACAAAGATTTATTTTGGCTCACAGTTTGGAGAGTTATCAGTCCATAGTTTGCTAGCTCCAAGGCAGGGTGCCAGGGCGGAGGGCAAGGCAGTGGAGAAGTAGCTCATAACATGGCAAGCAGGAAGAAGAATATATAATACACTTTCAGGCCACACCAAGTGACCCAACTTTTCCCACCAGGCTTCACTTCCCAACATCACACCCAGCTATAAACTCATCGATGGACCAATTCAGCATCAAACACCCATGATTCAGTTATATTTCAAAAGAGCATATAAGACCTTGTGGAGACATCTAAGCCATAACAGTCTTCATCCTTGAGTAAAGGGTAAGGGCAGAAAAACAGGACCAGTGAATGCGGACAAATGACAGTGCTTTCTGATGACCAGTCATTGGGGGCAAATGACAGTGCTTTCAAATAAAACTATATGGTAAGCATTTAAATTTAAAACCGTATTACAGTGAAAAGCACATTGCCATCAACCCCTCTCAAAATACTTCCCTTTGTTTCAGACTCACTTATCCCATCATTCTTGCCACTTTTTGAAGCAATTCTGAAATTCCTCTTTCCTGAATATCTAGGAAACATAATAATAATAATAATAAAGAGTGAATGCTGTTGTCAAGTGCCATCTAACAGAAAGGCAGGTTCACAAAAACATTACTGAATCTGGCACCATGCAACTTGTGGCTCTCCTCCAAAGTCAAAACAACCATGGAAAGTCAACATTGAAATCAATTCAGAATAGTGAAGTAGCCACAACAGTGCAACTACAGTCAGGAAAGACAACCTCCAGAACTGCTTCATAAAGTGGCAAGAAGGATGGGATAAATGTGTTCAAAGTGAGGGGGAAATGTTTTCAGGGAGACTAATGGCCATGTATCTTTTACTATAACAAAGTTTTGTTTTAAAAGAAACATTTCATTGCAGTGGCAGTGGGAGCAATTGTGGACTTTCTTGGCTTCAAAAGTCAAGGACTCATTCTCCTAAGAGAACCACCAGATCCTCCTCAGTCTATCACACAAGCAAGGCCTAAGAGAAGCAGACAACAAGACTCGGGACTGAGCAACTCAGGGGTGGTACTGTCTGTAACCTCAGCAGTTAAGTGAGATAAGCGAAGTCCTGTCCATAGCACCCAAGGAAAAGGAAGGGCAAGAAGCAATACAAATAATTCTGCATTCAATCTATAAATGCCACATATTAAAAATTGTTATTCCCAGGGTGTAAATGGGGATCCTGAAGTCACAGAGCTGAGGTGACAGGACTCAGGCATATTCAAAGCCCATCTGGTTCTCCTAGTTTATCCCAATGTGGGGACAAACCCACATATAAGCTTGGATTCACACTTGTCTTCATTAACAGAGAGAAGTTATAAGCTGCAGATTTAGAATGTGAACTTTAACTCTATTATTAATTCTTCATGTGACCTTAAAAATCAATAGGGTTACCATGCCTCAGTTTTCTCTGCTATAAAATCAGGATAGGAGTAATACCCACAAAGTGACTGTAAGGATTAAATTATATAAAGAAAGTGCTCAGAAATGTGCCTAGAAAAGTATAAGCACTATATAAATCTAAGCTAGCTTACCTGACATGAATCTTAGCAATCACTAAGAAAGATACCTGCAGCTTCCTGGAGAAGAGGATGGCTCAAAATTAATAGATAGAATTCTTTTTGCTTTTATTTTAATCTACTCAAACATGTCTCCAAGTGTACTAAATGAAAATATTAAATTTGTTCTTTCTACAGAACTATTGGACCAAAGTAAGTTATTAGCTGAGCTTTATAATTCACTTGATTAATGAACTGAGAAAAGCTACAAAACCTCAAAGTTGTTCTGAATCTAATCTCAAGTCTATCTCCCTCCCCTTCCCCCTCCCCCTCCCCCTCCCTCTCTTTCTCTCTTCATTCCCATTCCTTCAGTACTGGGGAATGAACCAAGGGCCTGATGCTAGGGAAGTGTTTTAGTGCTGAACTACATACATTCCCAACCATTTCTTTTTCTCTCTTTTTTTAAATTTTGAGGAAAGGTCTTGTTAAGTTTCCCAGGATGGCCTCAAACTTACAATCCTTCTACCTCATGCTCCTGAATACTTGGGATTACAGGCCATGTGCCACCATAGCCAGCTTTAAGCTTTAGTAAGGTCTTCAGCTGAAAGACAGTCATGCACAATAAGTCTGACCTCCCACCAAGACTATCGCATCTCACAGCGACACCTTTGTAACCATCTCACAGTGAAGAATGAGGTCATAGGATCATAGTCACTGTGTCAACAGAACTGGGCCAAAATGTGGACCTCACCACTTTGCAACTTTGTGACCTTGATTTTTAGTCATCTTTTGAAGACTCAGTTTCCACTCGCCACTACCACGCAAGGTCAGTGAGAGAATTAACTGCAGAAGTGTGACAACCAATTTGGTGCTTGACACATAGGTGCTTCCAAGCCCATGTCAATTACATTAGTTTGTATTTGAATAATTCATTCACTTATTCCTTTTTGGTGAAAGTACCTACTTATTCCATGTGAATTTGTTCAGGTGACTGCCAGCAATAATTGCTTTTATACAAAAGCTGGGACAGGTGAGCTGAACCTTTGATCTTTGCAGGCTTAACACCAAAGCCACTGGTGTGGCTTCATGAAAGAAGAATATAAGCAAGTAATAGAAGGTTTTAGTTCTCTCAAATAAAACAAATAGGAGCATCACACTATTAGAAGCAAAATCCCAAATCTGAATATCACCCTTCAAGGGTTATATCTAAAACAACAGGATGTCCTTAGGCAACACTTCCCAATCAGCCACAAACTGTGGCTGAAAAGTCTTCTGGCATTGCCCATTAGGATCAACAAGCAGAGCATCTAAAAATGAGATCTTCCTAAATAAGTCAGACAGTCCTGGATGGGCTTAGAAGGGAATTTCTATCAATAACTAAGAGTAGAAAAAGAAAATCTCTGAAACCTCAAAGACTTGCTCAGTAACAGGCCACACTAACAAGAAATTCAAGGTGCTGTGCCTCCTTCGCTTCAGCCTACCAATCTTCTGCCTCAAGGTATACCCAGCTGGATAAAATCTTTGTGCATGCTAGTCCTGCATCCTGGACTGCCATTCCCTACCCTGTATCACAGGCAAGGTCTTCTTCTAACTTCAAAGCTTAACTTAGAAATAAACATCCTTACACTGTCTTCTCTGAGACCCCCAAACTCTTCCCCTCCACCAATGGGGCTCAGATGTTATTAACAGGTTCACTGATCACTTGATGCTACAAATTACTTTCCATGAATCTGACTCCCCAGTAGTAGTAGATGCCATAAGGCAAGGAAGAGGACTGATGCATCAAAGTGTCCACCTAGACATGGCATTCACTCACTCACTCACTCACTCATTCATTCACTCCTTTATATACTGAGCACTAAAGTGAATTATGGTTCTCTTCTTCCTGGTATCCACTTCCCCCAGGATTCCCTCCTTTCTCCCCAAACTCAATTTCCCACACTAAATGAGCTCTTCCTGAGCACATGAGCCAGATCATGTAGCCAACTGAAAATCAAGAGGGGAATCTCTGCAGGCTACACACATGAACTGCAGTCCTTTTGCCAGGAATGCAGAGATGAACTGTTGCTTTCTCCTCTGATTATATACCTCAGAGAAAAACTGTTTGTCCAAGGGTAATCACAGCCATCCATAAGCATGAGGAGAAAACCTATCAAGAAGGCTATCAACCCTAAAATAGTAGTGGCCAGAGCTAAGAGAAACAGGTGATATAACTCATGTCCCAAAGGTTAGTCACACTTAAAGCCAGACGTTTTCTTGAGCCAAGAAATTCCCTTTCTAGAGATAATTTGAACAGACACTGTTTTGGCAATAATAACATGCATCCTGCTATTTCTGTGGCTGGAGAGAGAGTTCCTTTTAAGCAGTGACTCAAGGATCAAGGCTAATGTCATCTTGTAGCTAAGCCACATAGAACTCATGGCTTCCAAGGTCACATAGCAGGACAAGAACCAAGAACCCATCCTAGCCCTCCCACCTTTCAGCCTGGGATGACTCTCATCACTTCAACTTGCAGTCCCTTGACCAAAGCTCATCACCTGGTCCTAACCTCTGCATAAAGGACATTGGGAAATATATTTGAGAAACACGGGATGGGGCTTGATAAATGAATATGATATAATCTCTGTCACAAATAGTTAGAGCCAAGTTTTCTGTTGTGTGCAACAAAAAGACTACTAAATGATATAGGTATCAACCAGATCAGGAATCATGCTGGACACTGAGGCCAAGACAGTGAATTAGACAACTCAACAGCTATCATGATGGAATTTACAGCACAGTGAGAGGATGTGGAGAAAGAATGAAACAAGAATGCAGACAACGTAAGCAAGGACAAAGTAGTATACCATGAGAATTAAAAGACAGACATAGAGGATGCAATATACCTGAGAGGTAACTGAAATTAGTCTTCAGTAGTGCAGAGTGGAGCACTGATGGCTCCCCAGACAAGATCTGAAGAGTGAAAAAAACCCAGGCAGGGAAAATGGGGAGGGGAAGTAACAAGGAGGAAGAACAGGGCTCCCACTCAAAAACCCTGTACAAACTTGTGTAAAAGTTTGTACTTGGGAAACTGAAAGAAGCTCAAGCAAGGTGAGAAACATGGCTGAAGAAGGAGGCAGGAGCCACAGCATGGAGGGTGCACAGTATCATGTGGATGTTACTTACCTTCACGTGATTCTAAAGGCAGAGATGAGCCACTAGATAGTGTTAAGCAAAAACACAGCACAAGAAGACTGGCCAGGATAGTCCTTCATTACTCAGCTCACAAGCCGTGAATTCAATGGGCTTTATGGCAGCAGCCTGCAACCCTCCCTCCTCCAGTTTCTACAACTCCATACTGTGAGTGACAAGCTGTTAGTGTTACTCAGCACACCCAGTACGTAGGACAGCCCCACCCCTTCACCAAGCATATCGAATCCCAACAGGACAGTGTCTCCAGAACCCTTTCCATCATGACCAGATGACTCCTGCTGGGGACCCAGAAGAAGCTTCACAAAGCACTTCCCACCTCAAGGAAGAAAGCAAATATAAAATAGGACCAAAATAGTGTGGGTCTGAAAAGCTGAACAACAGCCACCATAATTACAAGTATTTTTTATCTGTATTTATACTCCCCAAAAGGAGTATTGGATCGTTTTTGAAGAGTTTCTCTTTGGAAGTTTATCTGTTCATTCTCAAGCACTCCAGACTCACAGAGCAAGACATCACCAGCAAAAAAGCCTCCACAGAGAACACACCAGGCAACCCCAAATGAGCAAACAGCAAGGCTGACAGTGGTGACTACCGTGACAAGGCCATCAGCATGCCAAAGCTCTACCAGAAAAGAAAAACCAAAAGACAGGCAAGGGTACAAGCTCTGGACACAGTGGCATGCCTGCAGAGACACACTGTCACCTGCAGCTGAGCATGCTCAGCCCAAACACCATGGGTGACAGAAAGGCCAGGACTGATGAGGAAAGAAGGAAGAGCCAATGAAAGAGGCACTGCCATATGTAAGCCACACTGCCCAGATCACCTCAGCATATAGCAACAGGCTCGGCATGATGAGCATCCAAGCCATCAGTACGGTCCTAATATCATAAATGTCCAAGGTTGCTTACAGTGGTAAATCAGATCTGCCAATTAAAATTTGTCTCCAATTCTTCTTCATATCTTTGATTACTCCCTTGGGCTTAATAAGCTAATAGGTGCCACGCTTGTCACTATTTTCATTGTACTGGTTCACCTTAGGGTTAAAAGTTAAAGCTAGATGACAAAGAAGATCCAATTTCCTAGCCAGGAACAAAGCTACAGAGGTTAGTGGAAAGAAAACCAACTATGAAGGCAGTCTACTGAGGGCAAATCCTGGCTCTAACATGCTACCAGGCCCACAATCATGGACAACTGACTTACAAACATCAAGCCTCAGTTTCCTCACCTGTAAAGAAGCAGTAATCAGAGGAAAGAAGCTATGCAGCTCCTGCCCTCATCCCCAGGCACTGGCTGGGGAGAACCAGAAAGGAGGCCACCACCACCACCACCACCACTACCACCCTCCACTAGCTAGCCAGCGTGCAGGCTGAAAGAGAATATACCCACCCATCCTTCCTCCCTGCCTAAGCAACTAGCTGATTAGGAGGAGTGCAGGCTACGATGATAACAACTAAAGTAAAGAAACAACCTAACACTTATTTGACTTTGCAAACTCAAAGCCAGTAGTTGGAGCAACTATTTAGAGGTTAGCAATATGCAATACAGTAACTGTTGTGGATTTCCTACTGTCTTATCACTGTTTGTTTTGTTTCGCTTTATTGTTTTCTTATTCCCTTTCAAACAAAATTTTAAAAAGCAGTAATCTTAAATTAGACAATTCATGTGACACAATTAACAAAGTTTACAAATACAATGACCCCTAAATTTACGCTAACTGCTATTACCATCACTATCAGCAATATTTGTGGTTGATTGGTAGGGGAGGACTTTCTGAGACAGGGACTCACTATGCAGTTCTGGCTAGCCTTGAACTCACTTTGTAGGCCAGGCTGGCCTTGAACATGCAGCAATTGTCTTGCCTCAGTCTCCCAACTGCTAAAATTACAGGTATATGCCACCACACCTGGCTTGGTTGCTTTAAAAAAATAAATGTCACCAAAAACTCAAAAGGTTACAGGATACCAAGCACATGATACGTTCTCAGAGAAAACTGACGGAAACAACTCTCCAGGATAAATAACCCAATTTATTCAACTAATGATTTGGTTACATATGGAGATTAGGAGTGGAGGAAGGAAGATGTGGAAATCTGTAAATTAAGAGAGACTTAAGAGATCTACTAACCAGTTGCAACAGATGAACTTTAATGGGTTCTTATTCAAATATTTGAACTAGAAATGTAAACACTCAGCAGACATTTGATATCAAGGAATTATGATTAACTTTTAGGTTATAATAGTGATATTATACAGCTTTTTTACTTTTCTGAAACAGCATCTACAATTTAATAGTGAATTTCAAAATATTCAGGATTTCCTTCAAAACACTATTTGAAATAAGGAAATAAAAGGTTATATAGATGAAGCAAGACTGGCCCTGGGCTAGTAACTCTTTTTTTTGTTTTTTGTTTTTTTTTTTTTTAATTTTATTTCAGGAGAAAAAGAAAAACAAACAGAAAAAGGGTACAAGTTATACAGAACTTAAAAAAAATAAATAAATAGTAGGAAATCCCTAGTTAATAGATTACATATTGTCATCTTAGAAATAGTTGTTCAAGTTACAAAATTAAAGCATATAAAGTGGACAAACAGACTGCAAACAGTTCTGTTCAATGATCCAACAAAAACTCAGTAATATGGTTATCTGTCTTGTATGCTTAAATATACACGCAGTTATATCCGTTAGAGCACTTGCTTTTCCTCCCTTTTTTACAATGAAAATTACACATTTTGGGTTTTATTACTCACACAGTTCTTATTACTTTTTTTTTTTGAAGAGAAAACCAAATGTAACATAACAAAACAGAGTCAGTCAAATCAAAAGGAGGGACATAGTACATAATGTAAAAACAGAATACAAGGTAATCAACAATGGTTACCATAATGCCTCTTGCTATCTTAAAAAGAACTGCCTATATCATCAGTTATAATAAAATTGAACAAAACAGTAAAGAACAAAACCAATAAAAGAAAAAAAAAAGGGAGACATTACAGGACTTCAAAAGAAGATAACAGTCAAACCAGAATGGGCATCATAGTGAATCTTATTGTCTTCACAGTTGTTGCCTATACTCTCAAACTTTGTACTATCAAGCAAAACAGAGTAGAGGAAAATCAGTCAAAACAAGATGGTGACAGCAAAACAGGATTTCAAAACAAGTTAACAGGAAATCAAAGTGGGTTACTATAATATATCCTGCTATTTTTTATTTATTTTTCCCTTGATTAAAAAGATAAAAATAAATAATAAAAAAAGGAGATTGAGATAAAAGAGGACATAACAACAAAACAGCATAGGTCAAAACATAACCATTTAAGCAAAATAAGTGTTTCACCACAAGATATCCCGACATAAAAGTAGTTATCATAGTGTCCCTTTCCTTGAAATCTTTGAGTACAAGTTCGTATACTGTAGCATCACACATATCAAGACAATGTAAAACCATTCCAGAGAATGACAGTATTACAGGGTATTTAGAACCAACTAACAGAAAATGAACAACTGTTTCTGTATTACCTTGTCTATAAAAGTTTTTGTTAATATTATCACATATAATAAAATCCAATAAGATACAACATGTTAAGACCGATGGAGACAGAAGAACAAAAGCTTGATGGGACTTCAAAACGAGATGATATTAAATCAGCACTAGCTATTATGATGTCTTGCTTTCTCCAAAATAGCTCTTCATACCATCCAATCTTCTCTGCCTCATTTCTGTTGAGCTCTTTTTCTGTCATTAGTTGTCAGTTTGTCTTCTTCATTTTGCTTTCTGCTGCATTCATTGTGGCTTCTCTGCCACTGTTTCTGGAATCTTAGTATTTTTCTCTTTTAGAATGTCCTGCACTATTCTCTGTAGAGTTGAATTGGTGGTTGCAAATTCCCCTAGTTTCTCTTTACCCTGGAAGCACCTTGTTTCTACACTAATTTCTAGGGACAGTTGTGCAGGATATATCGATCTTGGCTGGAGGTTATTGTCTTTCAAAGCTTGAATTATTTCCCCCCATGCTTTTCATGATTTGATGGTTTGTGCCAAGAAAGAAGTCTGCTGTAATTCTGAGGGGTGTTCCCTTGTAAGTGATCTGTTTCTTGTCTCTGACAGCTTTTAATATTCTGTTCTTATACTGGATTTCTGGAATTTTGATTATTATATGCCTGGGTGTAGTTCTGTTTGGGTTGTAGGTGGCTGGGGTCCTGTATGCCTCATACATCTGAGTATCTTTACCTTTTCCCATATTAGGGAAGTTCTCCATGATTATTTCCGTGAAAAGCCTTTGCAGTTCATTTTTTTGTATCCTTGCTTCTCCCTTTACATTCTGAATTCTTAAGTTATAGATCCTCTTATCATCTTCTAGCCTTTGTATTATTACTGCTTGTTTCCTTGTTATTTTTAAGAAGTTTTTCCTTTCATGCTCCCATATTACAAATCTGCCCTCTAGTTCAGATAATCTATCCTTAGTTTCTTTCAAGCTGTTATGCCATCTTTCAATAGAGTTTTTAGTTTCCCGGTAATCTCTTTGAACCTGCTTCATGTATTCTACGTTTTCTCTATTTTCTCCATCAAACAATTCTCCCTTTTTTTTTCTGTTCTTCCATTCCACCATCTGTTTTTTCTTGGGAGGTGCTTGGCATTTCCTTCACTATTCTACTTATATCTTGCTTTACTTGGTTAAATACTTCACTTTTGAACTCGTCTATGAGGTCCCGGAGATATCGCTTTATGCCTATTGGTGCCTGATACTGCATGTTTTCTGTCCTCATTCTCCTTTGCATTTACCTTCCCTGGATCAGTGTTCTCAGGATTGGGGACTGAGGACCCTTTCTTGTTGCTCTCTCTTCCCATACTTTTTGTTCCTTCCATACAAGCATATATAGGAGGCCCAGTTTCTTTCTTTGTCGGTTACAGTTTGTTTGAATTGTGTGGACTAGGTGTTTCCACCCACTGCAGTGTACTAGGGAGACACGGACCTGGGCAGCCTATGCTGGGCCCACCCCTCCAGGTCAACCTACTGAAGGCTTTGCTGCTAGGGTGCACCGCCAGGCACAGGGACCTGGTTTGGGCTAGCCTATTGGTTCACGGTGTCATCCAGATCAAGCACTCCCCACCAATCCCGCTTGAGAGGATAATATGTGACTGAAGTCACTGCAGCGTCCATTTCTGGCTAGTCTGCCTGGTCCCAGAATGTGCTTTGTTGGAGCCTCCTAGTCTATGGAAGGGTCCCCATTCCTCTCACTGCAGGGCTCCCCGCCAGCTCCGCTTTCAATTCGGTTCCCAGATTCCCACTCTGAGAGGGTTCGCATCTCTATCCCTGCTGTGCCGACTGAGATGCAGCAGTGGCGGCAGGAAATTCAAGCTGCAGTTTCTAGAGGCATGGGTTCCAGCTTCGGCACTGAGACTTTAGCTGTTCCAGTTGTAGCACCAGGATTGCATTTCCAGTTGGTTTCTCTCAGCTTAGTTAGTTCCTTGGTTGGCAGGGTATATCTTCCCCTGCTTAGAACTCCCCACACCGCACCATTCCTGGAATCTAAGCTGGCTGTCTCAGACAGCCTCCATAGCTGCTATTATCTATCAGCCATGTTCTCTAATAACTCTTAAGAGTCAGGTGATAGGTACAAGAGGCTCTGAATACTCTACTTTCAAGTTTTACATAAAAACATTTTTGGCTCATCTATAAAATTATTGAAGTAGTGATATAAAAGCAAAAGACCTAAAAGCACTTTTAATAAAACACCTGTAGGACACAGCTGTCTCTTCTGCTTTGACACACCTTCACTGGGGAACTAGTTATTCATAATCTGGAAGCATGGAAACCCACACTTTGATAAAACCCTACAGGCCATGACCACCCCTCTTTGTCTCCAATCCCTTGGTTTCCAAGGGCTAGTGCAGCTGGGCTGCTGTCACTGCTTGTGTGTCCTTAACTGGAGTAAATGGAAACAATGAAGCGAAGGGCAGATGTAAGAGGTAAAAAAGCTCAGGGCACAGCCATCCTGTGTGAATTATATGCTAAAGTTCCTTCCTCAAAAAGCTGGGGAAGTGGAACATTTGCAAGGGCTCTCATCTCAAAATGCATTCTGTTCAAAGAAGTCCCTGTCTGGCAGTCCACTCTGATATTCACTGGATTTAGCACAGGTCTCTGTTATGAGACATTTTAAGGTGTATTGTGATTGTTCTTTTTCTAGTCTAAAAAAACCCTTTAAAAAAAAAAGATTCTGAAGTACTTGGGAATGTAATCATATAGAATCAAGAACTTTCTTTAAAACCCTGTGAGAGGCCAGGGAGTTGGACAGACTAAAGATGAAACCTGGTCAAGGGTTTCTAACAGCTGAAGCTAGGTGACAGGACACAGAGAAATACTATACTATTCTATTTTTGTATATACTTCAACTTTTCCATAAGAAAAGATTTTAAGAACTCCTAAAGGATTTGTCCCTGCTAATCATTCACACTAGTGAGAAATACTCCTATCCTGATGAAAAGTGTATTTTACCACTTTTCACTCACATAATCAAGCATTAAACACTCAGTTTTTCTTGGGGAGCAACCTATTTCCCTCTTACATGGAGTAACAGTCTGGTCTCAATCCACTCAGTACCATATGATTTTAAAATCAAACAGATTAGCACTTTACATCATGCTCTTCATTTTGAGCATCAGTTTACTGTACATTTTAGTTCAGAATTCTTCCTCTCAAGTCCTTACATGAATTTCAGTATTTTATTTAAAAGACCATGTTTCAGGCCAGGGATTTAGCTCAGTAGCACACACGCCTGCCTGGCAAGCATGAGGTCATGAGTTGGATACCCAGCACACACAAAAAAATAATGTTTTTCCTATATAAAAAATCACTCCCAGATGCATCTAAAGTGGTAGGGCCCATTGTGCAAATTTGGGAAGCAAGCACTGATAGGGCCACCAGACCCAAGGGTAGATGCTTTAGGAGCTTCTGTATTTATTCAAATGGTGATCACATCCACTATTATCTATAGTGTATAATTATGAATATACTTTTTATCAGTTTGATGCTCAAGCTTACTTTCTGTTACTAATAACTGCCATTATAATGAGAATAAATGTCATTAATATACTATTTATTTCACCCACAAACAAAAATTCAGAGACTAACTACCCTTATACAGGAAATGATAAGTATTCTATAATTTGAAAAATCAGTCAACAGCTAGCTGAGCCCAGCCATTTGTAATTAAGCAAAGCTCTGTTTGCAAAGGGTGAACTGGCAATGCTGGGTACAAGGCACACAAAAGAGCCGACAGCTGTGGCATGGGGCAGTCAGCAGCAGCACAAAGGGGCTCAACTCTGGCACGCACTGAGTACAAGAGGAAATGATGAGAAATAACATCTATTGATCTTTTTACCTATAAAAAGCTTCTTATAAATTGGGATAATTTGGTGATAAGGAAGAGAAGCAGATTCCAATCTAAGCTAAAAGGGAATTTACTATAAACAGTGAGGAATACAGGAATCTGGCTTAGAGAAGGAACTGCACCTTAACAGCCCTGGAAGCTCCAAAACAACAGAAGAGTCTTATGAAACTAACTGCAACTGGTCTGTTAAATCAGTGCTTATTGCCTACTTGCTATGGAATAAATGGTCTTCTAAACACTGCTGATTTCCTGCACAACTCAGAAGTTAGAGCCCCACTACCCCAGCTCTGGTCAAATCCCCATCCAAGATCCTACAAGAAAGGCAGAGTACTTGGACAGTTGGCAGTGGTAGGAAATCTACATGGAGAGGAGGAAAGGAGGCATGGTGACACCTATGTGCTCCAGGCTCTGACCTGGGTATCCTGGGCTTAATCCCTAAAGCAACCCTCTAGAAGGTTTTACTGGATGCATTCCACCAATGGAGAAACTAGGCTTAGAGAGACCGTGTGGTCTGCACCAGGACACATGGTGGAAATTGACAAACCTGAACTCATTCTGAAATGTGATACCGTGTGTACTCTAGGTTGCCAAGCTGCAAACAACAGTAGTGAAGAGATGCAGGATCAAAGTTCAACATTTTCTCTTTTGTTTTTGTTGTTGTTGTTTTCTTTTGTATTGTTTTGAGACAGGGTCTCGCAATATAGTCCAGGCTGACCTCAACTCACTATGTAGCCCAGGCTGGCCTTGAACTTGCAGTGATTCTCTTGCCTCAGTCTCCCACGAGCTGGGATTGCAGGCATGTGCACTATGCCTGGCTACATTTTTCTTGAAGCCAACTACTATAATAGAATGAAAAAATCTCTGGAGAAGAATCTAAACTGAAGAAAACTATTTAAAAGAAGCAAAGAAGAGGGCCAAAGGTTTAGCTCAGCGGTGTAAATGCCTGCCTGGCAGGCACAAGGTCATGAGTTCAATTCCCGGTACCAAAAAAAAAAAAAAGCAGCAGCAAAGAAGCAAGAGTCTTAGATTTATGTTGGATATGGCCAGTATTTTATCTTCAAAATCCTTCATGAAAACAAATCTACCTCTTCTGATGTCTTGGATCTTCAAGAAAGATGGAATTTACAAAAGAAATTCTGAACATCATCACTACAGTCCCAAAGAAAGAGGGAGGAACTAAAGAAGATGTGGCTAGGGGTCGACCTCTGCAGAACTGCATTGGAAGACTTGGATCCAGGAACCTGTGGTTTACTTCCTTGTGGGCACTTCAATCTGCCTCCTGACAATACATCACCATGCCTACCTCACCCAAGATCATACCACATACCTGCCTCATATGGGACCAGCTAGCTCGCTAATCATAGGCAGTGCCTCACTCATCTCTGCAACTGAGGCTCAGGCTTGAGGTGATAAAGAACAAGTACTAGCCAAAGAAAAAGAGCAATGACTATGCCATGAAAGTCAACCTGCAATCAAGAAAGAAGGAAAACTTATTCTGGGTAAGCAAAGGCCACATAAGAACATATCTGCCCCAGGCTTGCATCTTTCTGACTCATCTCTATGACAATCAACTCTACTGTTATAGGACAGGGTAAACTACTGGAGGAGGAAAAAGAAGCTAAAGACTGGACATTGAAATGATGCCAGGGCATTTGTTCAGTGAGTTCTGCTTTCCCTGAAAACTGGGTGCCAAAAGGAAGCCTGAACACCCTACTGAGACCATGTTTCCTCTTATTAAATATCTAATTCTTTCCATCATGAAGCTCTGAGCTATAGTTAGGATATAGCTGTGGTGATCTGCTCAACATGCTTCCAATCTGGAGTTCCAGAATTCACATTTAGCATCCTAGAAGCATTTCAGTAAACAACTGAGTTCATTCAACAGACTGGCACTCTGTCCAGTATAGTATTTATAGAGTTCTTACTATATGCAGTCAACATAGCAGGCAGTGAACACACAGTTAAAAAGACCACGTATGCATTATCCTCAAAAAGTCCCCTGCTACTTGGCCTTCCCAAGTCCCTTAGAACTAGGCACTTGAGGAATAGACGAGGCAAGCTCTCCCCCGATCCAGGAGCAAAAGGAGGAGTACAATGTCTCCTCTGGGCATCATTTCAAATGCTGATGCTGCCTCAGGGTCTGCCATCTGCTGTTCTGCTGCTGGCTCTCCTCTGTTCCCTCAATCACTGTCTCAAACATTATTAGTGGATAGTATCTTCTATTAAGTTAAGTTTTGAGGTTTTTGTTGTTGTTTTGCTTTGCTTGTTTTCCTTCAATCAGCTCAGTTTTCCAGAGCACATACAGTCTTGTGATCTACTGCTTAACTGCCTGGGTAATACAAATCATACTCTGCTTCTTACCAACTAAGAAATCCTTAGAAAGTTATTAAATCTCTTAAGGCTGCATCTGTGAGCAAGAGATAGCAATGATGTCTTCCTCAAGGAACTCTTCGGAGGGTGTCAGGAATTCACTGATATAAAAGCTGCAGCACAGGGTTTAGAACTAACCATATGTACTTGATGCTACTAGGATTATAGTGACCTCCATCCATACTAGTGTTTTCCCCTGCTAGATTAAATTTCACCCAACAGAATTTGTTTTCTGTATGTCTGTTTATTTGGTGCTGAGGACAGAACACAGAACTTCAGACACAATAAGCTCCATCACAGAGCCGTATCTCCAGCCCCAGAACAATCTTTCTATCTCTATTTTCTGGTACTTAAAATTTACCCACTACTAACAAATCACTGTATGGTACTGAGTGCAGGTTCTGAGCTGTCTAGACACTGGATTATAGGCCATCAAGGATAAACGTGTTGTGCATATGTGCAGATGGAGGAGGTAGTTTTTATGCTTCTGAAGACAAAGGAAGCAGCATGTTCACAAATTCCCTTTACATTCGCATGAGTCACAATAGTTGGGATATTTCAAACAGCCATATCATTAAAATAAAATGCCTCTTCTTCCTTCGCCCTTTTCAAATGGAAAGAGATCACCTCAGCTTTTCCCCTATACTCTGTTATTATTCTACTCCCACAAGTGTTTACTACTATGGGTAAAAATCAACCCATTAACAAAATAACACAGCAGCATCACAAAGAGTACAGCAGGGACTTCATTCACGTAAATACAAAGGGTTCAGTAAATGTCTTGAGGTAATGAAATGCTATTCTATTCATAGATGAAAGAACACTGAAAGAACTTTACTTTCCAGCCAAAGAATCAAAATCAATCTAGGGTAGTACACACCAGTTGAGGACATCTCTGCTTTAAATTGTTTTTGGTTTTCTGACTAGAGCCAGCATCTCTGCTGGCCCCAGCTGAAAGAATTACAGAAGGAATAGAAGGAAGCCTAAGGCTGACAAGGAAAATCATTACCCCTGAACCACTAGCTCCCTTTAACTCTATCATGGTTAACAGAACAGTGAGGGGATCTGACAATCTAACTTCCTATGTGACTTAATCTTCTCCCAATATCCAGCTGAAGTCATCCAAGAGATGATGAGACTTTCACATGGGAAATCAAGTGGTGACATGACTACCATATAACTTTTAGGTACTATTATCTGACCCTCCTTCCTTTCTGTCCACATCACCACCTCTCTCCCCTCATCCATTCCAAACCCACACACCTCCTTCTGTTCCTTCAACCTACCCACTATTTCCCTGCACAGAGTTCTATCCTTTGTTTTCCCTATGTAGAAAGCAGACATTTAATAAACAGTGAATGAACCAACCACCTGATAAACTAATGATGCCTGCTCAGCAGGTCTAATAGCCCATGGCTGTCTTCTCAAAGCTGGCATGCAGTCTTGCACCTGTGTACCTTGCATGGATGGTGAGACTCATGCTCCAACGCCAATGCTCCAGTGGGATCTGGAGAAGAGGTGCTTTAATGGGCACCCATATGCCAAGACCTTGCCACTGTACTTCTCCCTCTGGTCTCCTGAGGGAATACAGCCTTCCTACCCATTTTCAATGTGATAATCCTTTCACCTCCCCTGATTAATCAGCCACTCGTTCAATAAACTGAGGTACTCCTATCCTGGAGAATTTAAAAATATGTTCATCCAAGGGCTACTTTTATCACTTGCCAATAAATACCACCTGAAAATACATACACACAAAGGATAGGATCTCTGCCTTCCAGAGACTGGGTATCCAGTGGAGGAGAAAAACATTCAGGTTGTCTCCCAGCTTCCCACTGCAACTGTGCTTTGGGGGCACAAATCAATTATCTGGTACTCTGGCACTGTCACTAGCTAACACTGAGTGTCCTCATCTCACTGAACACAGTGAGAGGCAAAAGCCATGTAGGTCAGACAGTCTCCCCTGTCCTCAAGACTTCCCTTCCCAGTTCCAACTCTTCCCACTATATTGTTCCAGCAAAGGCCAAAATTTGCCTCCTTGTGAATTCACCTGAGTTATATCAATTTGTTTCTTGTGTCATCTCTCTTTCTCTGAGTTAATTCAGGAACCAGACTGTCACAGTTCGGGTATGAAATGTTCCCCAAAGACTCATGTATTGAAGTGTAGTCTGAAATGCAGCAGTGTTCAGAAGTGACTGGATCATCATAGCCCTAACTTCAGCAGTAAATTAATCCATTGATGGATTCATAGCTGTAAGGACTATTAAGAGATGGTGGCAGAAACTGTGGCAGGTAGAGCCTGGTCCATAGAAGCTGAACCTGGGTGTGGCCCAGGGAATTATATCTTATCCCTAGCCCCTTCCAATCTCTCTCTGTTTTCTGACTGCTCTTCCATGCCCTCTTTTCCATGATGTACCGTACTGCCTTCTTCACAGGCCCACAAACAATGGAGCCAGTCAACCATGGACTGAAGCCTGTGAAAGGATAAGCTAAAACAAACCTGTTTCTCTTAGGTTTTCTGTCACACAAATGGAAAGCTCACTAACACATGAGCAATATATACTCTTAAGATTTGGTGGCCTATACTACAAATGAGCTTCAGGTTTACTTTTACCATGCCCTACTTCTGAAGCCCAAATCTAATTCAGTGATGTTTCCATAACAATTAGTGGTGTTTTCCTATCTTAATCCCAAATATTGAGTTCAGTCATCCAAGTACTGTAGTCCTCTTTCTAGTTTTCCTCACAATCCAAAAGGTTATATCTATAATCCCATTAAGACATAATTTCAATCCACCACCAGCAATGCAACCCAAGGTGAGAGTCAAAACACCAAGACATATTCCAAGTTAAGGGCAGCAAAGGGGTGCTAAGTCCAACCCCCGTGAGGATTCGTGGACAAAGGCCTTGATCCTAGGCCTCTCTCAGAACTTATTATCTTGTGAAGAAGGGGGGTGGCTCAGGGATGAGTGACTGTGAGGATGGTGGGAATTAAGTAAGTTGCTAGCCAGGTGCAAGAATGGCATCTCTGTAAATTGCAGGTATAAAGATATGCAGAAGGCTAAATTTACATAATCTAATTAAGGTAGTAATAGAATTGTTTTGGGAGGCTGCTATGTAGGTTTCTGATGATATTTAGGTTTCTGATAAACCTAAACTGTAAACTCTTGAGCCCTGGGGAGTCATAGCCTCTTTACCTTGAGGCTGTACCCCACTGACATTCCCAGAGCTATTGGCTCTAACATCTTGCTGTGCTCATATCCTGTACATATTCTGTACGGAGAACACTAGGCGAGGAAACAGGACTGTCTGTTGGCCTTAGAGATTTCATACCAGCGCCTCAGCTAGCCTTATTTGCAATGCTTAGAGCCAATTGAAGAGAGAAGTAAATACCCTAGCCAGCTTTTTACTTATCAGTATAAGGAAATGAGTCGCCAAATAATTGTTTTGCACTCAAAGGGAGTCATCAGAGTTGTCTTCCACATTTCCTACTCATAAAATTAAAAACTTATTCACAGCAGAAGATTTAGAAAGTACTGGAAGTATACTTGTAGATTTCTATGTTTATGTATACATATATATAAATGTTACACATAACACTACTGCCAAGCAACTACCACAACATATACCCACAACTAGTAAAAAGCTAAGCCTCCAAACTTTACTACTAAGTATAGTGAAAATTAATGGTTTCTGATAAAAACTTTATCATATCAAAGTACCTTGAGTCCTTATATATCAAGAATATTTTATCACACATCAACAGTGAACGTTATCAAATGACTTTGTTAACTATCAAGATAGTGTCTGTTTAACTCATTAATGAGACTATTTAAATGGATGAATCTCCTCATAATAAATCATCTTTTAAATTCTAAATAAACTCTACTTTTTCTTTCACTCTCTTTCTTTTTTTTGGTACCTGGAATCAGACTCAGGGCCTCATGCTTGCCAAAGTAGGTACTTGCTGCTGAGTACATCTCTGGCCCCTAAATTCTACTTTTTATGTGACTGAATTATTTATTCCTCTAATATGTGACTGAATTAAATGGAGGGATCATTTTTCTAGAAATTTTCTTCTTATGCTATCTTTGTCAGACAATATACACATAAATCAAGATACAGACATGCATACAATATGAATTAGCTCCCACTTTCAAAATAATTTTCAGATATTTCTAATTAATTTATATTGTAAAACTAATCAATCTTTACTTTTTTAATCACTATACTGGTTTAATTTGATCTATATCATTCTGTTCTGGTTTTTTTTTTTGTTCCAGAGGTAGAAGGGTATAGAATTGGTTGGTTACTTTACTAAGGACCCTGTGGTAATAGGCTGAACCTTCTCCTAAAAGTCTCCTGAGCAGCTAACAGCAGGAAAAAAGAACACACTAATCTCAAGCAGTCCTTACCTCAATGAGCTTCCTTTCATAGGAGCTTGCCAACTCTTCAGCAACTTCTCCCGGCTTTTGTTCAGGGACAGTGACTTCTCCATCCACATTCCAAAGATTTGGCACAACTTTAGGAAAAACAGACATTTCATAAGTGTTTTAAAACTAATCAAAACTAAACTTTGTTTAAAAAAAAAATTCTTCCTAAATGGCTCCTCCAGAGAGAAGGTTCTGCTTACAGGAAAAAAAATTACAAGTAATAATTGCTTCAACACGGCAACTTTCATTCACACAGTAAACATAATACAATGAAAAATAAACTGCATTTTAAAACAGTAAAAACTATCAGGAAGGGTCAGGGTTAATCTCAGCACTCCTCTCCATCTCAGGAAAATAGGTAGTACTTCTGCAATGCAAAAACCTAAACTTTCATCTTTTACATTGGTGAAATTTCTTTTTCTCCAACAAAAAAAAAGTGATATAAGCTAGTATATGCCTGCAGCCTGGTATAGAGTAGTGATAGGGTCAGGTTACATGTGGAACCAAGAACTGGCCTTAGTAAATCCTCCTTACAATGACAGCAAAGAGCATCTGGAAAAACTCTAAAATCAACACACAAGGTCAACACAATGCTACGCTAGAGGGAAACAAACTGATCCCTAGTTAGAGAGTAAACAGGCACAGCAGACACCCCATTACTTCCACTACTAGGTGTATATTCACTTGTACCTGTTTCATCCAGAAAAGCAAATAAAGAAAAACTGGGAACAAACCAGACTAACTCAAGAAAAGCAGAAGAACCAGAGCAGGAAAGAACCTTACCAGTGGGTAAGAAAAAGGCTCAGTGGTGTGTTTTAAGAATATAAATTAGCTCCCAGGTTCAAAACAAGTATCAACTATAAAGTCTACATTTCCTGTGTATTGTGTGTGATGAAACTCCTCTCTTAACCTCAGTAAGGAGATAATGAAGCAAACAAAGATTTAAGCATAGCCTGAGGAGCAGGGAGTGGCCTCCAGGGAGAAAGGGAAAGTAAAGCAGGTTGAGCAAGTTGAAACACTAGGCCTGATGGGACCTACTACTCCCTCTAGCGGCCTGGTAACTAAGTCTCCATCAAGCCACCAGTGATTAGGCCCCAGTAACAATACGAAATTAGCATGCTCTGCTAAATCATTTCTACCCAGCAGTGACTACTGTCCCAGTCACTGAAGGGAAGGCACAAACCTGAAATAGTTATTTAAGGAAAACATGTAAAAGTTTACTGACAGATGCTAAATGGAACACATTAATTTACATTTACATCTTCTCAAAATCTCCTAACAATTAGTTTACTTTTTAATCGCCTTCAAGGAAAAAGAATTATACAGAAAACAAAACAACAAAATCATAAAAGCTAAGAATTAGCAGGAAGCTGATATGAAAGATTCAATTATAGATAGAAAAAAAAAAGAGGAGGGGAAGGGAAGGGAAGGGAAGCAGACTTATAGTTAAGGGTTCATAGTAACATAATGAGAGAAGTAATTTGCTAAATTAGGCACCCCTCAACCATCCACCACTGAAGGTGAATACTTGATGAGGCAGAGAAGTCATTCATTCCACTAGGCTAAGCTGATACAAACACAGCATCTACTTTGTCTGTTTGCAAGTCCAAGATGACTTCATTAGCCTTGGGAGTAAGTTAACATCTGAGTATTCAGAGAAAGCAATAGAAAAGAAGGCTGAGTAATGAATCATTTGAGAGCTAAAAATAACAGGTCCTATATTCTTTACACATCACCCAACAAACCAATCAATTTGAAGAGAATCAATTGTGACTGAATTCTGAATGTTAAATCTAAATTACAAACATTTGTGGCTGATCAAACTAAAACTTTTGAAATTGTGGCTTTCCTGACCACGATATATCAGTTTCAAACTTGAAAGAACGGCAATTTAATACCCTAGGAGAAAAATATACCTCTCTGTTTATGTTCACAATAACACTCTCTGAATTCAAAAACATAACACTTTAAAATACTGGTTAACAAGACAATATTAGATCCAAATCATTAACAAATTCACTCCATAGTTGAATTACTTTTACAATATTCAGAACTTTACATTTTGCCCAGGTGAAATAAATAATACAGCTGTTGATGTTTGACAAGATAGAAACATTCATCTATATAGTTGGATATTTTCACTCTGCCTAAGAAAATTAAATTGCACTTTTTTAAAAGACAAAGATAGGTCAAAGGTAAAATACAATTTGGGGCTGTATGATTTTAATATATGTAAATTAACAGTCTTGACTGTCAGGTGTAAGAGACACCTAGAAGATCAGTAAAGCTCAGTTCTTGGTGTGTCTGGGTGAGTCATGGGAGCATGACCTTGGGGAATATACCTGGTCCCTTCCACCACCTCCTGGTTGGCTCTTCCAGCAGGCTGTGCTTCAGCTGCCATAAGGTGAACAGATTTACTCTGCCATGCCCTTTACTCATGATGTTTCTGCTTGGAGCCAGTCAGTCATTGACTAGAACCTCTGTAACTATGGAGTAAGATAAATCCTTCCTCCGTTAAATTATGCAAGTCAGATACAATATAGCAAATATGGGGGATTTCCTTCTATCTTGTCTTTGAAGGTCAATATTGCTTTTGCTGTTTTGTTTTGTTCTGATTGTTTTGCTCTACTCAATATGGTTTTGATTGGTTTTATAGTGTTCTGTTTTTGGTTTGATTTAGCTATACCTAACTGAATAGACAACTGTGAAGATAACAAGATATACTATGGTGGCTATTATTGTTATCTCTATATCCTGCTCTGAAGTTCTGTACCAATTTTGTTGCATTGTCTTGATTGGCTTTGTTCTGTCTTGCTTTGTTGTATTTTATTATCTTTAAAATTAAAAAAACAAAACTAATGTTCCTAAGTAATACTGTCAAAGACAACAGCAGATGTTTTGGGGCCAATAATAGATCACTAATACAATGTACAATACCACCAAAATTTACTCATATCCATTTTCGATGGATTCTCAGAAAAAAATCAAAATAATGGTATGCTTCAACTCATACACCACTTTGGGATTTACAAAGCACTCCTAACGGATAATCTCATGGAGCTTACTGTTCCGGTTTGTGTTTAGATGCTGCCGTCCCCCTATATCCTGCCCCAAGCCTCATGTAGTCACAGGTGAGACTTTTTCAGAGGTGGCCAGACTAGAGCGTGTGTCTGATTCATGGTACAGTGCTAGGAGTCAGGCTGGGTGATTACTAAATCAGCTCACTGCTTCATTTGGCACTGCTCTAATCCTAGTAGCCAGGACACAATATAAGGGGCAGAAAGAGGCTTGTCTTCTCCCTTGCTGCTTTTCCACCTTGTGCCCATCAAGAATGTTTCTCCTCTGTGAGGCCTGTCTGCCATTGCCACTCTGCCTAGGAGCCAGCCAAATATGAACTGAAACCTCTACAAACTGTGAACCAAATAAACTTTTCCCCTTTAACTGTGGGTGTCAAGTATTTTGTTTCGGCAACAAGATAAAAAGGAAGACATCTCCACACAGGATTCACTCTGGCCACTTAATCTCATGCCAAAAGTGAAGATAGTACATTATTTGCCTAGCACAAGATCCTTTTTTAACTCAATCCAGGTAGTTAATATCCACATTATTCACAGGAAAGTCTACACTCTATTTACCTGCCTATCCACTCAGTAGTCAGCAATGTTCTCCAGTAATCTCCATGATGGCATAATTAAGAAGTCAGACTCCAAATGAAAAAAAGAAAAATAAAAGAATGATGGGGTAAAAACAATAAGCCTCCTCTTGTTAAATTCAAATAGTCAGACACTGAAACTGTATTTTGTGGCACTACAAAGGCATTTACTTTAAATCAGACCTATTTTTCATGTTCCAGAAAAGCTATGTGTTACTTAGCACCATTAGCAGGTCATTCGACCTTGCAGAACATCACAAGGTTTTTCACCTCACTGTAGTCTGCAGAATCTGTCTGGGGCATCTGTGGTAAGTTATGTGAAATAAGTAGACATACACTGGTCTCACCAGCAAACACCAGAGAACACATGAGGTTTCTGCCTTAGGTATTGTAAGCAAAATTTCAAATAACATGGAGAGCCTGGCAAACAGCATGATAAGGTTACTATGTTGCTCTCAATTTAAACAAGCTTAGCATGACCCCAGATAACCACAGTGTGAGACACTGATGGTGAAAGTACATAAAGAGATTTTAAATTTAAAGATCTTATTGCTAGGAGATAGTAATGGACACAAGGAGGTGCTCCCAGGGCTGTAAGAGCATGCCACGTTTCGTGTGCTGGGAAACCTGAGATACTTCAAGGTTCCAGAGAAAAAAGGTTCCCCTTTGGTGAGGTATCCATGATTCCAACAGAACAGTAGGTCCTACAGTTATTGCAGCAAAAGAAACAGTCTCCCAAACAGTAACACACTCATCTTATAAGTGTTAATTTGAGACTTAATTCTTTAATGATGTAAGCCTACTTCATGACTTCATGGAGAGTTGACTCTGGTCAAAAAGCTAAGTGTTCATATTAGTATCCAAAGAAAATATAACTCAAAGAATGTTGTAGTATTTGATATCCAAGCAAAAAATACTTCCCACAGAATACATGTTATCTTTGTTCCTCAAAGATAGGACCATGGATGATAAGATACAGAAGTATATTACTGGTTTTTGTTTTGTTTTTAAATAACACATGAGGAATTGTATATGACCGAGTATGAAGGAAGACACAGAATCCTTTGGTTCAGATCTTTGTTCTGGGTAGTTGTGTGATTTATAATTAAAATATGTTTACAGGTACACAATTCATAAAACCCTTAGAATCTCCAGAGTAAGTCTAAGCTCCCTGTGTTAATGAGATGACTGGTGGCTTGGAGCACCTATAAAACCTCAGGGTGGGAGCTGGTTGTCAAAGGAATCATCCCATCTCTGGAATGAGAGGACTACAACCTTTAGTCCCAATCTCTGACATTAGGGAGGGCAGCAGGGCTGAAGCTGATGAGTTGACCACCAATCGCCAACAATGTACTCAATTACGCCCACCTAAAGAAGCCTCCATAAACACTTAACAGAGTAATATCCTGAGAATGTGAAAAAGCCTAAAGGATGGCACTTCTAAAGAGGGAATAGAATTTCCCTTCCCCTTACCCACACTAAGCAGCTCTTCCATCTGCCTGTTCACGATTATAAGCTTTACAATTAAAGAGTACCAATAAGTAAAGTGCTTTCCTGAATTCTATGAGTCATGACTGCAAGTGATGAACCCCAAGAAAGGGGTCATGAGAATCACTCATTCACAGGTGGTTGGTCTGCAGCACAGTTCACAACTGGAACAGGCAGTTGGCACCTGAAATGGGGAGTAGTCTTATGAGACTGAGCCAAGTCTGTGGAGAGTATGCTACCTCTTGTTGCTCTCAGAAATTAATTTCAGGACATCCAGCTGACAATAGGTCACTGCCTGGTGTGGGAGGAAACTGCATATATTTAGTGTTGAAAGGCTAGTGTAGCAAGAGGTGTGAGCACAGAAGAAAAGAGTTTCTCCTTCCAGATGTCACTAACTAGCATGACCTCTTGGACACATTACTGCATTCCCCTGAGCCTCAGCTTCTTCATATCTAAAACAAGCATAATGGTATCACTTGTGACAAACACAGGAACAGAAAATTTATTCTCACTCCATACATTGTTTTTTTTAAAGATAAAAGCAAAGTGAGAGCCTGTTTTCTCTTTATAATCAGAAAGCTTCTCCAGAAGAGGTTTCCACCTTTGACCAGTCTTTCCAAAGAAATCTGCTTACCTGACCTCTCTGGATGCTTCATCTCTCTTCCAGACCAGCTAAATATATAACCTATGCACAGGGACATCTGGGAATGACTGCTGCATAAAACCAGAACTGTCATCACACCCTTCACCAGCCACATTCCCACCTGCTCACGTGATGTAGCCTAGCAGAGGTTCTGACGGAAACTTTAGCGTTGTGTTTTTCTCCCCAAGTAAAAGCAGCTTGACAGTGAAAGCCACTTCTTTGCTGGAATAAAACATGCAGAGAGGTATGCCAGAGTGAGTGATTTCTTGTCCTGATCCAAGCTGTGTAAAAATGTTTGCTGAAAAGAATTCTGGGCCCTGACTGCACTCTACAAGGATATGAAAAGGCCAGCTTGGTAGTGAAGAAATGAAGTGACATGATGACTCCATAGGGCATTTGTTTAAAAAACAGTTCACTGCGCACTGCAGATGGACCTAGGTTCAAAACTAATCCATTTTCAGAAATGCACGCAGTACGGCTGTGTTTTGGTAAGGAAAGACACCACCCAGGTATATTCTTGGTGGTCCAAGCACAAAGGGCACACCTGAGCTAGTAACCTTGCTGCCCTGCAGTCTGAAGAACAGTAGATAATAAGAGTTTTCATTCCAAGTTTTTGAATCCTTTTTACTTGGTATAGTTAATACCAAGTGCATGTTAAAGCAACAGAGCTATATGTATCAGAAACAGACATTATACATTTCTAAGTCCTGGGTGAAAATAAGATCTTCCATGGGAAATTACCCTCTAAACAAGACCTCTGAAATTTCAAGAGCCCATGAAGAACTCTGGATCCTGCAATATGCACTTATACTATGGTGCAGCTAACAATGATATATCAATAGAATAAAAGGGACCTAATAGCACAAAATGCAAAGGGCTAAACCACAGAGCCTAGGGTTCAAATCCCAACTTGGCCACTTTCTGCACAAAAGGTGACTGTCCTACGCATAGTCTCCTTCTTGCTGGGGACTATGGAAATAACTGCACCTGTGTTGTTGGGTAATGTTGGAGGAATCAGAAAGGAAACAGATGAAGCAGCTAACAGGATGCCTGATGCAGAAGGCATACCCTGTACATGGCAAAGTGCTAATAATTAAAGAAACATCAGATCATAAACTTGACCCTTCACTGCCTACCTAGGTGAGAAACTCCAAAAAAGGCAAACTACATCTTAATTCTCTGAACCTACAAAATGACCAGAATCATATGGGACAAAAATTGGATTCTCAGTATTTCCTCGTTGAATTACTGATAAACGTTTCTTCAGCCTGAATATATAAACAAAAGAATCAACACACAATATCGCTTGCTTTTCCTTGGGATGCCATCCAACTAACAAGGTATACTTCACATGGTATGTTCATGTATAAATTGAGCATCTTCTGCCTGTTTTCATTTCTTTAATAAAGTTTTTTCCTCAAATTAGTAAAATGTTCACTGCAGGGAAAAAAAAAACCACTTTTAGATTTTTATTACATATATAATAAATATTACACACACACACACACACACACACACACACACACACACACACCCCAAATGCCTGCAAATCCAGGAGTCTGTACTGGGTATTAATCCCAACCCAGCTTACAAGTCTTATGACAACCCACTATGTTTCTAGAGAGCTTATATTCTCTCAAAGATGAGCATTCTCTCACTTAGTCCACACAACTATTCAACACATTGAATCATGACCCAAGAGGATACAATCTCAATGGCAGTCCACATTTACCAGATGCTTCTAAGCATTATGGTAAGCACTTTACATCACCTGATATATTTTATCCTTGTTCCTACTCTGCACATGAAAGGGCTGATTCCACTGTCTTTAAAAAGTCCACAGAAGCAGGAAGTTGTTTCATGATTGCCAAGGATTCGGGTAGGGTGCGGTACAGGGTAATGGCTAACAAAAAAAAAAGATTCCATCCAAATGTGCCAGTTATAGAGTGGCTATGGTTGCACAATTTTGTGGTTATACTAAAAACCAAACCACTGATTATTGTATGTTAGTAAATTATATGTTTATCTTTAAAATTGGAGTGTCTAAATTCAGTGGAAGATCAAATAGGTCATCCTTCATCACAGCCTCAGCCTCTCACCCTGAAACCCAGGTCACAAGTTATGTTTTGTTGTCTGTGTGCTCTTATGCTGTTGTAGTCAGGGGTAGTGAGGAGAACAATTAGAATCAGGACATGAAGTTTATAATATTATTTATGACAGTCACCCAGAGTTAACACAAGAAAATACAGGAAATCTATCCACAACACTAAAGACATAGAATATTTAGCCAAGGGCCTGAATCCCACAGCAATGTCCCACATGAGTCCAGATGAAGATCCAGAGCTTGTGACAATGCCTCCCACGAGTCCAACTGGAGGTCTAGAGCCCACAAGAAAGACTCACACCAGTCTCTTTTACGGATCCATGCTGGGAAGGCCCAAAGGTCATCGGTAGAAGCTAGAAAGTCTATGCCAGCATGGTGAGGAGCTATGATGGTGGATTGAGGATTCTACACTGGAGCCAAGAAGTCACATTCACAACAAAGATCAAGGCTATCCTGAAAAGCACCACAGCCATCCTCAGCAACACGAAGGCTCGAGATCCTCCGACAATAAGCACAGTCGAGTACATGCCAGGAAGCCAGTAGGACGAGTTCAGCCTGGAGACCAAGTGGCACACGTCTTCCCCTCCAGAACCAGGAAGCAATGCTTGATGTGAACTTCTCCAGGAGAACCAATGGCTCAAACAGCAACTCATAGGAGAACCCACAATACCACAACGCCTCAAGGTATCAATGCATAGCTTTTCCTTCTCCACATCTCAATCTATGCTGGCAACTTTTCTCAGATGCGACATCTATGCTCAGCACCATGCTGATGTGATCCAGCTGGCGTTGAGTTGACCGCCAGTTTTTAATCCACAACACATGTATAGACACATGTATTTACATATGAACTCATGAGTTCTTTTTATAAAACTTGAGTGGCTCAGGTTGCTGTGCAGCAACAGGCTGTGGCACTCACATTCCACTAGCACACATGGACCTTCCACTTTTTATCTCAGCTGCACAAGAGATTAAACCAGTCTACCCCCTAGTCTTTTTATTGATCCCAATTCAAATAGTGCCTCAGTCTAAGTCGTGTGTGTGTGTGTGTGTGTGTGTGTGTGTGTGTGTGTGTGTGTGTTTTCTTTGTGACAGACTCCTACAAAAGAAACTGCTAGGTCAAAAGGGATGCTGCTTCAGTTTTGATGACTGGCCAGTTCCCAGGGAGTATTCTATGACCTTGGACATCATCTCTGTGGACCACAGCCTCATTTATCAAATCAAGTGGTAGGCTAAGTCTGGTTCAGTTGTAGCATTCATTTTAAAACAAGATCCAGAGGAAGCACAAACAAAACCTAAGCAGATCTAGGAAAACATACAGACTGAGCTCACAGCAAACAGTCAATCTGCCTGAGTGGTCTAGCAAAAAAAGGCCCAGAAAAGCAAGCAGGACAGGACACCAGAGGCTAAAATGCACTTGAGGAATGCTACTAGGGAGCTGGAAAGCTTAAGAGCAAGGATGAAACCACTCAGTATGAAAGAAATGAGAAATCTGATTAAAGCAGGTCACCCACAAGGGTCTGTGCTTTGCGAAGATACTTCTAACAAAAAGGTGACTCAGGCAACACGAGCAAGGACCTTGAACAATATGGGAAGGAAGCCCAGAGCCTGAGATATAAAGCCAGTCATACAGCAGATTTAGTATAACAAAGATGATTTTTCTTAAGAGCAAAGATTTAAAAAGTTTCACACAATTAATGCTGAAATCTGTCCCTCTTTCAAGGACTTACAAGGAGAACAGGGTCAAGGCTGAAACCGGGATGTGTACAGCACAGACAAAAAAAGAGAGAGAGAAAAAGGAAGGAAGTGGGGGCGGGGGGTAAGCAAGCCATTCCTGAAACTCAAGGTCATGGCAAAGTCTAATATTTCAAAGGGGAAAAGCAGGTTTAGGGAAAACAATTGTGTTGAAAGTTCAACTTCCCTTATCAATTCTAAAATGTGCCACAGGGTTATGTCACAGTGAGAAGAAAAAAGGAGTCACGAAGAAGCAAACATGAAGCCTCAATGTGGCAGCTGCCTCCTAAGGAATAGAAGAGAAGAACAAAGGAAGGTGCATGCTCACCAGTAGGAATCACGGCTTGAGTGGCTGTATCCACAGAGCAAAAGCAAATGCACAGGGAGACTGGTCACGTGGGGAACAAGGGAATGGAAGGCATATCCATGTGGCAGGAATCTGGCCAGAGAGATCTGTTAAATCAGTGTGGCTCTTAAAAACGTGGACCACAGACCCCACTCATCAAAATCATTGGGGTAGAGATGTAATGGGAAAACAACCTGTCAACACCCATCCTGCCCCAACCAGAAATTAATTCAACAGGAAAGTGCAGGAATCTGCATTTTAGTAAACATCCAGAGTAGTATCTATGCACATTAACTTTGAAAACTAATGCATTAAGTAATGAGAAAGTATTCTAATGACAAAGAAACTAGGAATACTCTGACTTCCCAGACACGGTACTCTGAGTCAACAGCTCTTACCAAAACTTCTGGGCCTGAGACCTAGGCTAAGTGGAAGTTGGATGTCTTTTCATGGCATTTGGTCAGTGATCAGACGCATTAAGACGAAGTTGAAGCTAGACATGGTAGTACACATCTGTAATCTCAGAACTCTGGGAGGCTGAGACAAGAGGATCAAAAGTTCAAGCCTAGCCTGTGTGACTGAGTAATTTTGCAAGACTTGGTCTCAAAATAAAAAAATGTTTAAAAAGCTGGGGATGCAGCTCAGCATGAAGGCCCTAGTTTCAAACCTACTATGAAGAAGACAAGAGGGAGGGGGAGAAGGAGGGGAAGAAGAGGGAAAAGGAGAAGAGGAAGAAGAAGAAAAGCGGGAGGGGAGAGGAAGGGGAAGAGAGATAAGAGGGAGGAAGAGAAGAAAGATGGGAGCAGGGAGGAAGCAGAAGGGGAGTACAGCAGTGGCCACAGCAACAGCAGCAGCTGAGTATCTCCTTCCTAAGCACAGGCTGCTGGAAAGGCAAACCTTACACTTTTTATGAGAGGGATATGCCCACAAAAGTTGCTGGTAATATTATAAGTGAGAAATAGAAGTCTATGTGGTCTGAATCAGTGGTAGAAAAGCAAATAAGCTTCCTCATGAAGCAAAGGTTTTTCTCCAGGGCCCTGTCTGCCTGCTACTGAATAAGAGGCATTCCTGTCACAGATCAAGGAAAAGTAGAGAAAGTTTCAATCTGTTTGGCTTATACTGTGGGTACTAATATGTACATTCTGAATTCGGTTATTATTTTTAAAAAGAAAAAAAAATTTCCCAGATTGACGCTACTAAGGCTATTTACCTAGCATCCAAAAGAGCTGGCAAACACTACAAACATTTTAGTCTCTCTAAAGTACACATTCACCCAAATATTGCCAGAAATCTCTTAAAGAAGGTAAGAAATTCAGGACAGAATCAACGCCATTTGCAGACTGGGGATAGAGAAAACAAAGGACACATCAGGGAGCAAACCTAGCCTGGGAACCAGCGCCACGCATGGAACCCTGCCGGACTGGAACAACCAGACCCCAGCCCTTTCCAGCATGAGCTGGCAAACAGAAAGTACCATCTCACCACCACCCCTATTATTCCCCTCTCCCCAGCATAAGTGGCCAGTTTATCTAAAGAAACACAGGCTGTGATGATAGTTATAGAAATGAAATGCAGTTGGATGCCTGTAGTGCTTTAGTATTTCACTAACATTGTAGGTCTAGGGCCAGTGGTCTGATCATAGGTTCAGAGGACAGTGGTATGTAGTGTGGCATCTAGGGGGGGATCTCCTTTTGAAGGTTTCAGTCATTGCTGATTCCCTATGGTCTTGTTTTAGAAGTCCTACATTGTCTCCACTGTCTTGTTGGGTTGGCTTTTATTCTCTTTTATTTTGTTTGGTTGCATAAAATCTGATGGCAGGAGCAGCTGTTTCAAAGGTAGCAAGATATATTATGGTAGCAATTTTAGATTTACTACTGGCTTGTCTTGAAGTCTTTTATTGCAGTCATTGTCTTGTTTTTATTGTTTCTGTTTTGTTCTGTTTGATTTTTACTATGTTCAAAGTTATCTGCAGCTATTTTGAAGACATCAAAAGATACCTATGGTAACTATTGTTGATTTTTTAATGTTTTTAGGCCTGTATCTCTTACACTGATTTGTTTTTATTGGTTTTATTCTGTTTTATCTTCTCTAAAATAAAATAAAAAATGTTTTTTAAAAACTGAACATAAAGATTCCATTTAGAAGTTATTCTCTAAGTATCTTCTCAAAAGTGTTAAAGATATACCACAGCGAAGTATGCACTCTTATGGTAATAGTATTATTCATAAACTACATCTTCTCAACAGCCTGCATGTCCATCAATTAGATGGATACCAAAAAATGTGATATTTACACACAATGCAGTACTTTTTTAAAATTTTTTTTAGTACCAGGGATCAAACTCACGACCTTGTGCTTGCCAGGCAGGCACTTATGCCGCTGAGCTACATCCTTGGCCCTGGAGTACTATTTTGCATTAAGAAAGATAAACTTTATAGTTATTTGTAAGAAAATGGCTGTCCTTGAGACCATAATATTAAGTGAAGTAAATCAGATACACATTCTTAAATATCACAAAGTTTCTGGTATATGTGAAATCATTATAAAAATAGTGAATAATAATAATGAGAGAGGGAGAAAAATATTTTTATCCAGCAGCATGGACCATATATCTATAACTGTATCTTGATTTAGAGTAATTATATGTTTCAAATTCATTTTGCCTATTAGTCTTGTTCATATTTATTAATCTGCATATATAATAACCAACTTTATAATATCTCAAAAATACAAGAAGGTAAAAAATTCAGGGCAATCCATGTGCTGCTCTGAGAAACAGTTAACTGATAAAATAAAAAAGAGGATACAGAACATGTTAAGCATTTAGCCAAGAGAATTAAGGACAAAGTTTGACAGAAACAGACTACTGAAAGATACAGGTTGTTCTGTCTGAGAGGTTCCTCTTCTGAGTCCAATCAACAGGAAAAATTTCTAAGAGTACAAAGCCAGATGTAGTGCAACATGCCTGTAATCCTAGCACTCTAGGAGGTTGAGTCAGAAGACTGAGAAGTTTTGGCCCATCTTGAGCATCTTAGTAAAAACCTGTTTCAAAATAAAGGGGGTAGAGTTGCACTGGGGATGTAGCTTACTGGAAAGGCCCTAAATTCAATCCCTATTGCCTGCCTGCCAAGCCCAAGGTCCTGAGTTGATTCCCAGTAACCCCCCCCCCCCACACACACACACACAAGTAAGAGGCTGAGGCAGACCTGGGGTTTATGTCAGCAGCACAAACACCTACCTGGCAAGCTCAAGGTAATGAGTTCCATTCCCTGTACTAACCCCCCACCCCACCCCCAAAAATGCTGAGACAATGAAACAACTCTCCTGGTGAAAATTTTTTTTAAAAATGCAAATTCAAAGCTAGCCTGCATTCAAAGCAAAACCCTGCCACATCCCTCCACCCCCTACCCCCCGCACACACCACTATCAATTCCTAATACTGAAAACCAAAAAAGAAGAGAAGTAACAAATAACATCAGATCACATTTTTTTAAAAAGGGAAAAAAAGCTGTTCAGAGTTTGCAAAGTTCACAGTGCCTTCCCTCAAAGTTGGGCCAGGATATCAGGCAGCGAGTCGGCCACCATACACTATTTTGAAGGCTTCTCATGCACACCAGGAAGCACAGTGCAATTCTTCCTCATGTGAGAAAAAGATCTTGACATATCTGGAACAATATGATAATAAGTGACAAGCCAGAGGCTATTTCAAAAAGCCCACAGAGATGTTCTGTGGCCTTGACAACTTCTTTAAGAATTATAATTATATATAGGAATCCAAAGCAAGGGAATTTTGGAGGCAGTGAGGGCAGGAAAAAGAGGAGGAGGAGGAATCTGAGGGAGGCATATGTGCGCTACAAGCCTGAGGGTTGAATCCTCCTCATCTGTCTGCTAGTGGATGGCTCCTGTCTGCTTGCCACAAACTCTCTGTACCCAACTACTACACAGTTGGAGGCAACAATGTAAGACACAAGTTGGCCTCCAACTGAGATGCAAGGAAATTTCTCAAGGGAGCTGGAAGTCCTCCAAGATGTCTCATTATATATTAGGTTAGAAAAAAATACAGCTCTCTTCACACCTGCCACCTTTAACCAAGCAGATGTCCAAGTGACAACCAACTCCCAAACCTTTACAAGTCCTGCAGGGTATGAGCCAATGGTAAATATTTCCTCTTCTTAGCTTCTGAGGTAGAAAGGCACAGAAATACTGAAGATCACAATGGTTCAACTTACAAGTTTTTGACTTCATGGTGATGTGAAAGCAATATGAAGTACAAACTGTATTTCAAACTTTGGATTTAGATTTTTTCCTGGGCTAGTAAGCTGTGATATGGTCTTCTATGAATGCTGGCCAGTAGCAGTGAGCCACAGCCCCTGTCAACCCAAAGATCAGCAAGGAAATAAGTACATTCAACAGTGTGTTGTGCTGCTAAGCTAGGATGCTTGGTAAATTACATGTATTAAACGCAATTTCCACTTATGGTATGGTTTACATAGATGTAACCTCATTGTAAGTGGAGTGAGTATACATACAATTCCTTCTCTGAAAAGGCTCAAGAATTACAATGTAGCCACCTTGTTTGTTACTCCAGGACACAATGAGTGGTTGCTCTCAGTCAGTGTTCTGGATCTGGCAAGGAACAGGGCCTGCAAGGTTTCCCCTTCTGAATGCTTAAATCTTATTTAAGGAAAATAAGCAAATAAGAGAGTAATATCTGAGAGTAACAACTACTCTACACAATGTAAACGAGAGATAGCACTTCAGGGGGGCTTCTTTCCAGCAGTGTGAAGCTCCATCATGGAGACTGCCTGGGAGAATATTCTGGCAAAGGAAATGGCAGTGCTCTGATATGGCATGAGGGACTGCTTCCAGGAAAAGAAAGGTAAACTGTGTAGTTGAAGCAAGATAAACATGGAGGAGGGTGGTGACAGGTAAGAGGAGTAAGGCAGCTGGCAGCAGGATCACACAGGGCCTTGCAGACCACGGGAGAATGTGCGTTTCATTCTCATAAAAAGGCAGAGCCAATGGAGCTCTTCGCAGGAAGTATATGCTGTGACTCGTTTTCCTATTCTCAATTGCCCTGGTTGCCGTGTGAAGGTTGAACAGCATAAAGCAGAACAGTTAGGTGCTACTACAACACAGCAAAAGCACGAGATATGCAGGCCAGACCTGTGCTAGTAACGGAGAAAATGGCTGGACAGGGCCAGTCAGCTTAAAGATATATTCTGAAGCTGGCAGGGCTTGACGCATTGGAAATGAGAAGTGAAGCAAGCTGAGAAACAAAGGACAAGTCCCTAAAACTGAGCAGCCAAGTAGGTGGCACTTATCAAGATGGGTATGGCAGGCAAAATGGCTCCCAAAGATTTCTAAGACACTAAGATATTAAGAATATGTGTCTCACAAAGCAAAAGCCTTGAGCTGGGGAAACTATCCTGGGTACTCAGGTAGGCCCAAATCTACCCATATGAGCCCTTGCAAACTGACAGTGTTCTCTGGCTGGATGCAAAAGAGAGAAGTAACAGACAGAAAGACAGAAACAATGCAGTAAATAGGGAAGACAAGTCATTGCTGGTTCTGGGATGCAAGGGCAACATGTGCAGGTATGGAGAAAGTCCCTCTAGGAGCCAAAGGGGCCCAGCTGAAAGCCAGTTAGGAAATGAAAATCTTTGTCCTACAACCAAAAAGGAGAGTAGTCCTACCCACATCGAAGTTTTAGCCCAGTGAGACCCGTGTCAGACTTCCCCAGACCTGTAAGGCAATAAATTAATGTTGTTTCAACGTATGCGTTTCTGACCATTCAATACTACAAGAGGAAACAAGCATAATGGGAAGAAGTAAGGAAGGGATGAAAGGTCTGGTAGAGAAAGCAAGCATTCAGTTTTAGTTATCATGTATCAAGAGGAAGAGGAAACAGACAGGGTTCACACTCAGTGACAGGAGCAATTATATCCATCTCTTCATGATTCCTAGCAGGTTGTTTTCAGCATTTATGTCTTAATCCTCCCAGTAAGTTAGATAGAAGTGCAGTATCAAACACATAACAAGTACTCTATAAATAAGTGCTGGACCTAATATTCTTAGCTTCCTTTGCTCCATTTCCCTGCTCTCATTTACAGCCAACCTCCTAGAAAGAGCTTCCCCCATTTCACATCTCTTAATTCCTCTCTTCCTATTGTCATGGGCTCTACGTTTTCATCTGGACTCATGAAGGACAGTGTGGTGGGATCCAGGACCTTGGCTGAATAGTCTGAATCTTTAGTGTTGTGGACAGATTTCCTGCACTTTCTGTGTTTAACTCTGGGTGACCATCATAAAATAATATTATAAATTCTGTGTCCTGATTCTAATTGTTCTCTGCACAACCCCTGACTACAACACCAGGCATGCTTAAACCCTAGCCACTGATAGCAAATCTTTTAGAGCTTTTAATGATAACAGACAGCTGGCTGCTGCATGAGTGCTATAGGTTTGCCACCACTGCCCTAGGCTGTGTCTAGGTCATTGCCTCCACTAATATTCCCATAGCCAAGTCATCTCAAGAGTCATCTCTCGAGTCATCTCAGTGAAGCTCATTCTGACCTACTTAAAGTCATAATGTTCTTCACTCTACCGACTTCCCTTAACTGGCTTTATATCTACCTTTCTTCCATGGTCACTGTCACCTTTTGACAGGCTACACATCATTGTTTGCCCTATCTGTTGATGATCATGATCATCATCATCATCATCCTTCTCTCTCTCTCTCTCTCTCTCTCTCTCTCTCTCTCTCTCTCTCTCTCTCTCTCTCTCTCTCTCTCTCACACACACACACACACACACACCCAGCATGTAACTCCACAGGGCAGGAATCTATCTTTTCTGTTCATCATCAGCCCAAATATCCATGACAGCCATTCAAAGAAATATGTATTACAATGAGAGATGAATGAACAGGTGACTATCCCAACTTGAATGTTCAGGTGTCAATGGGAAAAGACCCAAATGACCACATCTCTCACCACTGTATCTCTCACCCTCAGGAACATGGTAAGGATCAGAGAATAGCTGCTGACTGAATAAACCAATGTTCTTATGGAATTTCTAAGCACATAAAAATAATCAAAAGATCTGAAAATTCTTCAGACACAACCCTCCTCTGTTGCAGCACTAGGGCTGGTGGTCCAGATGCTGAAAAAGATGGCTTCAGAAGATGGAGTAAAATTGGTTAAGTGGGTGCTGTGTCAAACTGATGAAAAAATGGACAGCTGAAAGAGACAGCTCCTGCTCTGCTGTGGGCCCTACCTAGAGAGGCAGCTGGCAGTCCACTGAAGGATCTCACGGCTGGGTGACCACAGCCCCTGCAAGAACTGCTGCCTCTTAGGCGTATGAGTCAGAGAAGCAGAGCTTGATGCCACAAGACCAAGACAGGCACCAGGAGGAGGTGCTAAAGGTGATGAATGGGATCTACACAGATAAGAATAAAAAATAAAGGCCCCAGTGGAACCAGCAAATGAGGACAGGTTCACAGATACTTAATACTTATGAGTAATGGGCTGTTGGTTAGGTTGTTACTGTTGTTTCAACAAACACTAAGGACTAAATACCACACATTACCTCATTTAATCCTCTTGTCAATCCTGCAAAGTAGGTATGTTCCTTTATTTTGCAGGCAGGAAAACTGAAAAAGTTGGCAAGAAGAGGTGTTTTGGCTCAGAGTTCCAGAGGAGACAGGAGGCTGCCACATCAGACCCCTTGGCAACTCCCAGTTTTCTACCTCATACTATAAGCTCAAATGATTTTGAACCAGATGAGGAAAAAAGGATAAAGTCTCTTTAAAAATTTGTCTCTTTGAGGTTCGAAAGTATGACTTACGGACTCGGTTTTCTTTGTCATCCAATTCTGTTTGCACAGAAACCCTTGTGGATTTGGTAGAAAAGGAGGTTCTTTATGGCAATAAACTGAGTTTGGAAGAATGTTATAATTTTCTGTGAAAGTAATTAGTAAGAAATTATATGCTTAGGAAACAATGCCTTCTGCATCCCACAATAGGACACTACAATCACAAGCAGCCATCCACTGAGGGCCATGACAGATGGCCATGATACTGACATTTATTGACTTCTTACTGCTGTCTAAGTCCTTGCATTTGTTACCTGAGAAAAACTCCATGTGAGGCAGGACCTGTCACCATCTCCACTCTACCTATGAACAAACTGAAGCCAAGACCAGTTGGGCATTTTGGTCGATGGCATTAGGTCAGCAAATGGCAGAGTCAAGACTTCCCCCTGCCCCAAACATTATGACTTTGAGACTACACTCCTGACAAAGCACACTCCTGAGAGTGTCCTAAACAGCCTGGCCACGCAGCCCTCAGCTCAGAAGACAGCACCCAGGAGATCAAGCGGGGGACCCTCAGAAAGCTCAGGAGTAAATGGCAGCCCCGTGTTGTGCCATTCTCCCCAGTACCACTAGGCATAAATGAAAAACCAAGAGTCTCCTGCTCATCCCCAGAGGGTCTCTCCTGGAAGAGAAGCAAGCCACCAGCCTGTCACTGCACATCAGACTACAAAATATATTTGCTGGGGCTATGGGAAGGAGGCAATGGCAGGCACTGGGGATAAAAGGATGGGAAGAAAACAAAAACAAAAAATGGGAAAGAAGGAAATCTCAGTGTGTCTGTCTACAAAGAACATGCATGTTGCCTCCTGCAGGAAGCCTCCCTGAATCATCCAAGCCATCCCATCCCTCTGCTTTCTGCACCTCTCACATGTAGCATTCACGATCCAGTGCTTTGACCATCTGTGCACAAATCTGTCTGTTTTCCATTTCTGGCACAAAAGTAAGTGCATTAGTGAGAATAACAACCTATTCCCAAAACACACTCCAAGAATGTGTGTCAAGCCCTGTGCTGTTCCCACAAGGGCCTGCACCCAAGGGAGCAACTGAGCAGGTGCTGCATATAAAGCACAGTGAGCCTACAATACCAGCTCTCACTCCCTTAGCCCACATTTGTGCTTCACGATGGCTCCTGATCATCTGAAACTGCCTTCATTTCTTCTCCAAACTCTCCTCCCTACCAGGGCCTTACACCTCCAGGTTCAACTGACCCCCTGTCCAGTTCCCACCGTAGCTCCTCTCGTAGAGGGTTCTGGCAACCATCTCTCCTTCTGGCATGCCCTATCTGCAGATTAGTAAGTAAAAAACCAACCGTTTAGCTCCCTGGGAATAAAGCACAGGCCTTACCCTTTTCTTTGTACCGTTCTTTCAGTTTCTCCAATCCCATGCTCCCCTTGTCCTGGACCTTTGCACACACTTTTCCACCTTCCTGGAACCTTGGACCACCCAAAGCCATCTTATCTCGAGAGACTGTTTTATGCTGTTTCCTATGGAAGTCTTCCACATCAGTCCCCATCACAGCCCACGTGAGAGGCTCCTGCTCTGGCCCCTCGAGCACAGGAGCCCTCCAACTTGGCATGGCTCACATTTTGAGTTCACTTCTTGACCTGTGGACCTGCCTTCCCATTTCCTGCAAGCTCCCTGCAGGACTCTGTCCATATTTCAGTCTCTTATAGTTTAATGCCCAGCAGATGTTCAATCAATATTTGATAAATCAGAAAGAAAGTGAATGGTGTGACAAAGTGAGTAAAGGAATAAGTGATTAAATGTATGACAGAGAAGCTTATAACACAGTTGCATTTTGGTCACTCATTAACTTACATAATTACTCTTATGTGCTAAGAAAAAGTCTAAGAAACATTATTTACCTTAACCTCAGAAATACTAGAAAACAGCTTTTGCCCTGTTTTACAGATGACAGAAGCAGAGGCACAGAAAAGTCAAGGTTATATTCTAGGGTCATATGAATGCAAGCAAGATTCAAACCCAGCAGGCTGATTCTAAGATTCATCCTTTCAACAACATATCATACTGCTAGTAGGCAGGAACAAACTATACTTCCTAATATCTACCCTTTGTGTGGTCCCCACCTACACTGACTCTAGACCTAATCATTACAAATCCATTGACGTTCACAGAAGAATATGTGGTTAGAAGGCGGGGCCTAGCTAAAGGAGATGGATCACTGCAGGTGTGCCAATGGAGGGTATATATCTCTCTGGCATGCTTCCCCCATGCTCTGCTTCCTGGCTGCCATGAAGTAAGCAGCTCTGCTCCACTCCGACCTACATCAATGGAATGAGCTAGCCATGGACTGAAGCCTCTGAAACCGTGAGCCAATAAACCATTGCCTCCTTTAAGTTTTGCATGTCAGGAATTGTGTTCTATCAATGGGAAAGCTGATCAATACAGAATATTAGTAAGTGTGAGATAGACAGAAGCCTAAGAAGTCATAGGCTTGTCCTTCAGGAATACTCTAAGAACGCTGAAACCACCTTGGTATGAAGAAGCCTAAGCCAGCCAGGTAAAGCTACCACAGGACAGAAAACGGAGAAACTCAGCCAACAGCCACAGCCAAATACTTTGAAACAATGGCCCAATTGGCCGCCACTATTTGAGTCATAAGCTGAAGGCTCAGAAACTATGCAACAGAGCTGACCTGTACCCAACAAACCCTGTTTCACTTCTCAATTCACCAAATTAGGAACATGAATTGTGCTTTAATCTCCCTAAGTTTTAGGGTGATTCATTGAGCAAAAAAAAGTTAATGAACACATTTCTCTACTTAAAAGAGGCAGAATCATATAGATCCAGGATGACATTTTCTAGGCACTTACTCATTCAGCTAACATTCCTATAGCATCATATGTACTAGCCACTATTCTAGATTGAGCAGATGATAAAACAGACAAAAGCTTTTCCCTCAAGGAGTATAGATTCTAATGGGAGACATAGGCATGCTAACAAATAAATATATTTTTATGTCAAGTAATGCCAAAAACCACACAGAAGAACACAGCAGAATTGGGTGCCTTCTAGACAAAATAAGCTTTTGAAAAGAAGTGGATTCAAGCAGAGATTTGAAGGGAAAAAAGGAGAAAGATCCATAAAAAGAACCCCAAGCAATAGCAATAACAAGAACAAGGCCCTGAGACACAACTGTGATGAAGAGAAAGGACTGGAGGTGCCAGACATCTCCTAGGGAGGGAGAGTGACAGGAAAAGGAGGCCAGGGCCAGGCTGGAAGGGGCTATGAAGATTGTGCACAAAACACCATTGTGATCCAAACACAAAGGCGAGCTTAGAGGGCCAAAAAGTGGATCAACTGACTCTGCTTCCACTGAAGGTTCACAGGAAGCAGGAGCCCTCAGAGGAGAAGCAGTGAGACCAAGGAGGAGGCTGTGGTACCACCCCAATCTGTAACAGCGACAACCTGGGCCAAGGAGTCAGGACAGATTGGGGGGTGGGGGGGAATACCTGTATCCCAAGGTATCTCATGATGGCAATCACCACATGGAACATTGCCTGCCTTCCTCTGGGATAATAACCCGGTCTCACATCACCCTTGCCCAACTGTGGATTTAGAATGAGAAGTACATGTGACTGTATCACAGCTGGTTTTCCCTTTTAAGACTCATTCTCATCAAACCTCCTGAGCATACAATGGAAGGAATCTGAGCTAAAGAAAACAACCCTAGTTTGGAAGTCACTTAGAAAGGGGCATTTTAAACCTTGAGGCTGAAAATAAATTCACCGTGATTGTAATGCTCTGCTGGGTGATGCCACTGCATAATGTGGGCCCTGCTGAGCACTATGTAAATGGACTGTGCATTGGTGCCTCTCCAGAAGAAAAAAAAAATCCCCCTCATGACCCCCAGGTCCTGCCTCACTACAAGCCACTGCTCATGCAAGTTGCTCATTTATTTGCTTCACCTAGAATAGGATTTGCTCTAAGTTGGAAGAATTTATTGTTACCCATAGAATCATTTTTAGGGAAAAGCAGAGCAAATCATAAAAAAATTAAGGCAGAAAAACTAAAGAATATAACCCAATAAGGAAGAGTTTTGTCTAAAAATGTAAAACACAGATCTGCAGACTTGTCCATTTTCTCTCAACATCCTACCAAATCCTTTGACTTTTTAAATCCCCATCGTCTCCACCTCAAGTGCAAAGCCCCCTACCTGGGTGAAATGACTGCAGTAGAGGCCATCTGTTCTCCCTTCCCAAATTCTGTCTTCATGGTACACAAAAAAAGGTGAGCAACTTGAAGTGCAGATCTGAGCCAGTCATACCTTGCTCATGTCTCTTCAAAACTCTTCCAGTTTTCTGAGATAAAAGACTAAACCCTTTCATGGACCTAAGACCTCGGTGCTCCAGTTTTGCTCCACCCCCACTCTCTGAGTTCTAGCAGCACCGACTCCTCTTCACTCCTCCAATTCCCTACCCTGCCTGCTCCTGCCTGACTGTTTCGCCATACAAGAGGTAAAGAGATACAGGGTGAAGAAGGCAGACAGACACCTTCTTTTCCTCCACACTTGAGGCCCAACACCTCCGCTCGGAGAAGCCAGAATGGGCAGAGCCTTTGAAGCTGCTGCTATCAACACTGACAGGTTTTCTAAGAATACGATCAACTGTGTGTTACTCACACAGAAAGTCTCTGATTCAACCATTAAAGATGAAGCTTTGCACTGATTTCAATCCAGAGTCTGCTCCCCACTAGGACCCACCCAAAAGATTCGCAGGATCTGTCAGTTATATGCCCTGTAGAGCTCCTTCAAGGCACTCAAAGCCATGTGTCGACACCTCTGCCAGCTGGATGCTTTGGGAAAGGGCATGGAGATGGTTATCTCTGAAATAAGGGGCCTCCTGTGTCTCCATATTAATACATATCACCCAAACTGTAGCTCTAAGGACAGGAGTGGCAAAGTTGACAGAGGCAGATGCCTTCTGCTCATCATTGGTACTATACAAGAATTACTAGAAAGAAGATCACAACAGCTGATTGTATGGAGTGCTTACCACAAACCAGACAATGTTGCCTTCTATAGGTTTTTCAAATCTATACTAAAGCCCTATTAATTAACCATTGTTATTATCCCTATTTACAGATATGGAAACTGAGGCTCAAGGAAGTCACTACTGACCACAAGCCTGGCTGCCCCATATCAGACAACACATACATTTCCCAAAGAAACATGCCACTCCTTCAGGAGAAAACTTCTGTTTCAGCATGCATGGACCAAAGCCCAGGAGTATTTCCATAAACTGAGAGGACAGTAACAGTGACATCACTAAATGACAATCATGTTTGGTCAGGGGAAAAAGGAGGAAAGAAGGAAGGAAGGAAGGAAAAAAAACTGAATTTCTTTAAACACTATATTTTTTAAGATGTCCCCTTGCCCCGAAAAAAATAAAATAAGAAAATTCAACATCTCCCATATTAGAAGGAACTTGAACAAATTTTTACTATAATGTGAGTCCAAGCAGAGAATAAGAATTAAGATAAAGTACAGTCATGTAATGCATAAGATTACACTGTCTAGTGACATCAAAGCCATCTTAGTGTGTATAAGAATATGATAGGTACACAGTGGCAAAATCAACTGACAAATTTCTCTAAACATATCCCCATCATTAAGCAACACAAAAGTAATCACAACAGGCATGCATACTGAGCACTTATGTACAGTGCCACAGCACACTCCTTTGGCTCTTTTTTGTTGGTGTTTGCTCCCCCTCCTGCTCCCTTGAGATAGGGTCTTTCTATGTAGTTCAGGCTAGTGTTGGGCTTACTAGGTACCCCAGGCTGACTTCACACTCACAGAAACCCTCTAGCATCAGTTGCACAAGTGCTGGGATTACAGGCAAGCACCACCATGCCGCGGTAATAGTTTGGACCTTAAACCTTCTCCAGAGATCCTTGTGTTTATTTAAGGGTTGGTTGCCAGTTTTTGGCACTACTGGGAAGTAGCAGAATATTCAAGAAGCAGGGTCTGGTAGAAGAAGTCAGGTCACCTAAAGGAGTACTGGGACACTGGTCCCTTTCTTTCTATTTCCCAATCTTCATGAAGTGAACAGGGCTCCTCTTCCCTACACTTTCATGACACACTATTTCCTTGCAGGTTCAAAGCAACAAGGCCAAACAAACATGAACTGAAACCTCTGAACCTCTAAGCAGTGCTGGGAATGGGACTCTGGGCCTCACAGATGCTTTGCCACTGAACTACATAATCAGCCCAATCCTTCCCTCTTTTTGTCCACAACTGTAACATAGAGTATATTAAACACATGTGAACAGGCCCAGGCACGACGGCATACGCCTGTAATCCCAGCACTCAGGAGACTGAGGCAGGAGGATTGCTGTGAGTTCACGACCAGCCTGAGCTACACAATGAGTTCGAGGTCAGCCTGAACTACACAGTGAGACCCTAGCTCAACACTGCCCCTCTCAAAAAAAGGCATGAATATCCCAACAACTTTGTGAGGGAGCTACTTCTTATACCATTGGACAATTGATCATACCAGGGCTGCCAATGTAAGTCATATAGCTCATGGGAGCAGTGCCAATGCTGCCTTAAAAATGCACAACTCCAGAGTCAAAGCTCTCAAGCACCATGTAATGGATCCAACAAGAAGAGAAACTTCATATTTTTCAGTTAAATTTACCATTTAAGAGCAACTTTTATGGGGGAAAATTCAATGTTCTCTCTCACTGCTAGAATAATATGCCCTTTCAGACATGCTTTTAAAGTAGTGCAAGTACCATTTAGGCAGATTCTACCTGAGGTCTCATCAAACAAACATTATAATTAGATCCATTAATAAATTATCAAAACAAATCTGGAAGGAGAAATGTGACTGTTCTTTTGAGAACACAAAACTGTCATTTCAAATTAAGTAACAGCAACAAATGGTGAGAAATGTGACTCAAGGAGCAATGCACATCTGTGTTTGAACACGAATGCAGATCTTCCCTGTTAATCCATCTGCACCTTATCTCCCAATAGTCTGGCCTCAAAGGTGGAGACCATTTCTCCAGAAATGGTGAAATACCTCCATTTAGGTAATACTTGGGTCCAGGTCAAGACTGAAATGATGGCTTTGCTTCTATGAAGCACAAAAACCTTCCTTCTGCATATGTGAATTATATACAATTATATTAAAGAAACAAACAGCCAAAGAGAATCATTTCTTCTTTTCTTAGAAAGAAAGGACTGACTCTGGCACCTACAGAATCAAGAATAACAACCACTACCTAGTTAAAAGTCACCTAACAGCCTCACATATATATGAGACCCTCAACCTAACATGTTTTTATTACCCATTAGTAAACCCAACACAGCAGCATGAAATGACATGACCAACTGCAAAAATGAACATTAAGTGCATAAGAGATAAATGGCAGGGTGGCAGAATGTGAGCAGCAGGACTCCAGAGGTTAGCAAATGCCTGTCTGACATTCACTCTATAAACGGTATCAGGAGCCCACACTAGGGGTCCAGCCTTGGTCACACAAGGAGCAGCAAGACATGAGAGGCACATTTAGCTTACTCATTTTCCTAGAGACTGGTGTGAATAAGAGAGTTGCCACACCTGCACCAAAAGATACAAAAGAGAGAGAAATAATGTCCAGACTGGAATTGACATTCCATTCATCAGGCCTGTGTGCAAGAAGGACATGAGAGCTGTCATTCTCCAGGGGTCTCACAGCCAAACTGAACTGAAAAAGGCTACAGGGTTGGATAGAGGGGAACGTACTTGTGTGAGCAGATACCACATAGCACATACCACATAGGTTCTTAATATAGCTACTAAGTACCCACCAACTGCTTCATCTGTGGTTGAACAAGCTATCCCAAAAGGAACCCTACAAAAAGGTTTCTTTTTAAGAAATTTTCCAGACTAATTATATTAGTGATTTTCTCTATCCATGCTGGTGAGAACTTCTACTATAGCCACAAAGAACTCTGTGGCATTAGATAACAGTGACTGGTGCACTGAATAGATTCATACAGTTATTCAAAGTTTTAACCTTTAGTTTCCTATTTCATCCATATGACAGAGGAAACAGATAGTCTTGTCTAAATAGAGAAGCAATCTGGTGCTATAAGATGCCAACTGAACCCACTAAGATTCCTTGAGGGAAGTATAAAGCCTGCAAGCAAGTGACTAGAGTCTACTAAACAGATGGACATAAAACCCAACTACACAACTACACAATCTCATTAAAGTCTAATACATGTGTGGGCCAGAATGAAGGACCAACCTGAGGAGGGTACCAGCATACATGAACAGACAAGAGGCATCTCTTAAGTCCATCAGTGTCTTAGTCACAAAGCCACTCACTGAAGACTTGAGAAGAACTAAAATACCATCCAAAATCCCATACTCCATAATGTGATTGGAAAAGACAAAAGCAAAGGCAAAACATGAATATTAACCATGCTTCATTGATAATGGAAGATGGTTGCAGCTTTAACTTGTTCAAAGCACATATTCTCCCTCTTTGGCACAAATCCTTAATCAGAAAGATCCCAGTATCATTTCTTGCTAATGACGACCACCTTGCTCTGCAGTAGTATTTACGCATTTAGGTATGTTCTACTTCTTTCCTAAGTAAAATCAGCTGTGAAGAGGCATGTCTTCATTTTATGCTAGGCTATGTGTGATTTGAATTCACCAGTAATAACAAAAGCTAGCAGAATCAGACAAAACTGAACCCCTACCTCTTCTCTGCAAAACTTGTTGAACTAATGCTATCTGACCACTAATGAAGAGAGGCCACTTTCAAGACGAAAGACAAAAACATCAATAGCCATAAAATTTGAGATCAGGATTGAATTTGAACTCCCTTTTTTAAAAAAAATCAGACCATTAGTAGATTCTTCCACTTCCCAAGACATCAAAGAACTACAGTTCAAAGCTGTGTTCCACCACTTACAAGCAATTAATGTTCACATTAGCTATACATTGAAAGCTCACATCACATTCACCCAACTTCTTGGAAATAGCACCCAGTATTTGCTTGGGAGGCCAATGCCTCCCAACTTCCACATTCCACTGACTCTACTCCAGGACTGATTCTTGTCTAGCCCCAGGGAGGCATATGACTTGGGCCAAGCTGTCCAAGGCTATGCAAGCCACTGGCCAGCTATTGGTTCTTGGGGGGATGTCAGGTTAGTGCAGCTCCTACACCTCAAGCACCACCTGCTGACTAAGAAGCAGGTACTCTTCCCATCTCTCTTACTGGATTGGACTAGAAAAGAGCCAAGTTCTGCAGCTACTGCAATAATCTTCATTTATAATAGTGAATGAATAAGGGATCACTAGGCTCATCCCAGATAAGAATACTCATTAAACCTTTTAAAAGCCACTACGTACTTATGAAATTGCAATCAGATCCTAGTTACTTTTTTATTTGACCTCATTTTAAAGCTCATCTAGAAAATGTAAGAAATAAGAATAGTCATTTTTTAACAAGTACATGTTAGCAGTACATAATGATATTCACTGTTAGGAATTGGTACATGTACATAGCACATCTTAGTTCTTTTTTATCCCCTTCCCTACCCCTCAACTCCCTCGTTCTCTTGATCCCCTTCCCTTCTACAAAAGTTCTATCTACCTGTCTCCTCTTACCTATATATCTTTATTTCGCTCTTCATTTCTATTTTGGGTTTATCATAGACAAATCACACAACATTTAAGTTTGTGTATCTGATTTATTTCACTTAACATCAGGGTCTCAAGGTACATTCATTTACCTACAAATGCCTCGAGTTTATTCTACTTTAAGGCACAGTAGTACTCAATTGTGTAGAAACATTGTATTTTCTGTATCCACTGATCTGTTGATGGACATCTAAGTCACTGCCACAATTTAGCAATTGTAAGTTATGCTGCTATAACCATGGATATACATGCATCACTGCACTGTGATGTCTTTAACTCTCTCAGGAGGAAATGGAATGGCTGAGTCAAACATTTCTAGTTTTAGTCTTTTGAGGAACTTTCATACTTATTTCCATAGTGGTTATTGTTCTGATTTGTGTCTGGATGTCCCTGCTAAAGCCTCATAGAGCCATGGGGACAGGCTTCAAGAATTTGTGATTGATTCATGGTCCAACGTTGGGACTATGGGTGTGAGTGTTACATACAATATAATGAACAGAAACAATCTTCTCTCCATACTCCTCCCCTTTTGTTCTTCATGCTTTTGCTGTTTTCTGCCACCATGAACTGTTAGTTACCTCTTGCCATGCCACTCAGCTTTGGAGTCAGTTTATCATGGACCAAATCCTCCACAAACTGTGAGCTAAATAAATCTTTCCTTTCTTAACTTTGGGTGCTTGGTATTTTGTATCAGCAACAAAAGAAAAGTAACCAAGACAGTTACACTAGTTTATGTACCCACAAATAACGTACAGGATTCTTTTTTCCTCATACCCTCTAATAATAGCAGTTATTATTTTAATTTCTTAAAGATAACCATTCTTTCTAGAATACAATGGAATCTTAGTGTTGCTTTACTTTGCATTTCTCTGATGACCGAAATGTTGAACATTTTTCGTGGTACTTCTCCTGAGAAAGGTTAGGTGCCCATTTTTTGACTAGGTTTATGTGTGTGATTCACATTCTTTGCAAATGTGAATACTGATCAACTGTTATTTGTATAGCCAGAAAATATCATTTTTATAATTTTATAGGTTGTCTCTTCATTCTTGTCTCCTTCACTCTGCAGAAGTTTTTAATTTGATATGACACCATTAATTGATTCATGATATTATTTCTTGTGCAACTGAGGTTTTGGCTCAAAAAGTCTTTGCCTGGATCTATGCCTTCAAGAGTTTTACCTATTTTATCTTCCAGTAGATTAAGTGTTTCTGTCTTAACATTTAAGTCTTTGACCCATTTTGATTTTACTATATAGTACATGGTGAGAAATATGGCTCTAGATTCAACGTTACGCATGTAGGTAGTGAGTTTTTCCAGCATCAGTTGTTAGACAGGCTATTTTTCCTCTAGTGTATATTTTTGGTCCTTTTGTCAAATATTAGTCAACGTTCTCAAGGTTGTTTCTGCATCCTCTATTCTGTTCCACTGATCCGTCTGTCTGATTTTGCACCATTAGAAAAACTGCCATTTTTTTAAAGAAAAGTAATAGGGACCTGTTCCAAATTTATACTCAAATGGAATACATTGCAAAGAAAAGTCAACGTGTTTGATTAGTCAAAAAGTAAAGAGTATTTTGAGAAAGCAGAAATTAAGTGAAATAAATCAAGACATATAAGCTTAAATATCACTTAGTTTCTCTTCTGTGAGAAACCCAAAAAATAAATTAATTAAAGAGAAAAATAAAAGATACTAGCAAACAGAGAGATATTTTGCTAATGAGATGGGGACAAAGAGATCAAGGGAGGAGGGTGGTAAAGAAAGGAAAGGGGAAATAAAAATAATTAAGATGTGTTATGTACATGTACCAATACCCCACAATGAAAATAATCATGTACTACAGGTGTATTCTAAAAATATTTTAAATTTTAAAAATTACACAGAAAAACTAACGGAAAACAAGTATTTGATCCAAGAATGCCAAAGAAATCCTACTATTACAAATACAGACACAACCATACAAAAAAATCTAATGGTAAAGAAAATGTGATTAAATACACCTAAGATTAATAGTTCTCTATCACCTTGGGAAAGCCAAGAGTCACCATCCCAATTCCCTAAAGGAGGAGTCATTGTCCTTTAAGCATGCTGGATGGCTATGCGACTCGCTCCCCAATTTGTTTCCGATTTAATCAACTTTATCTATTTGTCTCATCAGTTGGCCATATCTCTGTTCCACCCCAAGCCCACCTTGCGAGTTCCAATGTTTTCCCCACCTTAGATCTGCCTCACTTTGTAGTTTTGCTCTATAAAAGACCTTAGAAAAGACAGTCTTTGGCTGTCTCTCAGACAGCTTTCTTTCTCTCAATAAATACATTTTGTTCTTATAAAAAAAAACAAGCAAAATAATCAATATGCTTAGAAAAGTTCAAATACTGTATAAATATGGAAGCAAATAAAATTGGCAATAGAATCTGTGGAGATCTAAAATACTAACACCTAATAACAGTGAGGATACAGCAAAACAGGTGCATACACACATATGGCTGGCATCAACATATTCTCTCCTGGAAAGTGTAATGACAGTCTCTGCTGGGAGCCTTGCACGGCCTAGTGAGTTCTTCAGAGGAACTGAAGAAATAATAAGAAATACATACTACACAGAAATAATCAGAATTACATACTACAACATGGGCATAAAGATAGTCTTCACAACAGTATTACAATAAAATTGTTAATAAAATCACTATTGCTGTGGGAAGTATGAGTCATTATGTGGTCATTAAGAGTGTTACCAAAAAAAGTATAATGACAAATGTGTTCATGATACAATCCCAAAAGAAATGAGAGAATCCAAAATGATCCATATTAAATTAGCCACGTGTTTTAGATTGACACAAAAATACAAATAAAGATAAAACAATATTCTAAAATAGTGGGTACTTCTGGATAATGAGATTATAAGTGATTTCTGCTTTCTGAACATTCTAACAAATATACTTATTATATTGGATAAAAATATAACCTTGGATAAAAAGGCAACATTTGTTAGACTTTTCCTAGGTGCTTTTGGAGACAAAACCAAATACTTCTGCCCTGAAGGAGTTCATAGTACAATGAGTTACAACTCAGGAAATGGTGGTAGCCAATTACAAACTTGACTAACTAATCAAATGCTAAGTGTTGAGGCAAAGGAAGGTTCCATCTGGTCACCAACATGCCATCTCTTAACACATGACATTGTGTACAGCATACTTCCTGGCAGCAGTAATCACTCAGAAAACACTGACTACTCCCAGAACTATCTGTGCAACCAGGGGAGAATGGAGTAGGGTGCCTGATATCCATTCCTTTCTCCTTCTTAGAGAGCAGAAGTCCAGCCTTATTCAGAAAGACCAATATGCTTAAAAGGTCACATTTTCTGCCTTGCAGCACTGTGGTACCATTGACTAAATTCCAGCCAGTATGATAGAAACACAAGTTGTCAGACGGGAGATCCAGGAAAGCTCGTTCCTTAAACAAGGGAAAGATGTGCATTTGAGCCCATGTCCTCTGTTTCCTCCCATTTCCACCCTAGAATGCAGATTTGATGCTATAGCTTCAGCAGCTATTTTAGACCAACCTGAAGATAAAAGGCATAAGCCAAAGACAGTAAAAAAGAAAAACAAAGCAGACCAGAATATGGGTAACACTGGCAGACCCACCCATTAGCTCTGTATAGCCTGTGTTCTGAATTTGTCCTTCTATGAAGGATAAATTTTCTTAAGACACCAAATTCTCATCCTTATTAGTAACAGCCAAGCACCATTCCAAAACTATAGACTAAGTAATGCTATTACAGTCATGTTTACTACCTTGGTTTGCAAACTATACTTCAAGGAACCCCAGAAGTTCCTCAAAAGTATTCAACCAAGAGATGAAAGGAAGGAAAGGAATTAAGATATCTTATATACACATACTAACATGATGACTGTAAATCATTAGGTACTATAAACATGTATGAATAATTTTAAAAAAAGAGTACCTATCTAAAAATGGAAACACGGAAGTCAATAAATTGAGGCTCTAAGCTTTCTACCCCTACTACCCTCTTGCTTTCTTTCCTTTGCAAATGAAGTTCTTAAGATTTTGACAGATAATTTTTAAAAAGGGGCTATATACTCAAAAGAATTGAAAGCATGATCTAAAAGAGATATTTGTACACCTACTTTAGTAGTACCATTATACTCAAAAGAAAAAAGCAAGCCATCTATTGCCAAGTAAATGAATAAAAACAAAATACATATGCAAATACAATGAAATGTTAGCTTTTAAAAAAGGAACTCCTACCATATGCTACAACAAAGATGAACAGTGAGGAGGGACACCCCATACCAGCAGGCCAAGGTGCTTGTGGAGGGGAGGGGAGATAGTGAAGGGCCTGCAGGCTCTGGGACCCAGTTCAAGGTTCCTTCCCCAGCTCCACCAAGGGGGGGGGGGGTAGAGACACTCCCATCCACCGGTGCCAGGTGCCAGGGCCCATCGCTGAGTGTGCACCTTCCACAGGCAGTGAATAGCAGGAACCCCATCAAAAGTGTTCCTCCAACCATGACAGTCCTAGTCTTGAAGAACATCAAGAACCTCTGCTAGCAGACACAGTCTGTGATCTCCTGGCCCAGAAGCTCAGAAGACCTAAGCTGGGGAGCCCCTTAAGAGAGCCAGCCTTCACAGAGTCTCTGAAGGGTTGGCAGTTCTCGCCACCTCTTCCCTCTGTGAATGCTGGCCTGGGGGCACCAAGGCCTCTGGACCTCAAGGACATCATCCAGTGACACTGACTGACTGGGATGGGGCGGCCATCTTTCACTGCTTCTGCCCCATGATCACCTCGGCCTGCCTGGCAGTCTTCATGCTGTGTTGCGTCTGGCCCATGGGCATCACTGCCTTCTGTTTGGCCCATAAAAGGCTGGAACCCCAAAGCGTCCATGAGCAGAGAGTGGAGAATCCTGGTGCATGATGTGGTGGCAGCAGCATTGCCCAGAAACAAGCTGGAGACCCCTCCCCTCCCTAGCCACCACTCACCAGGCCACAGCAACGTGAGAAATTAAACCAGATACCCTTTAGCCAAAAAAACAAAACAAAAAGATGAACAGTGAGAACACTATGCTGATTCTTCTACTACCGCAAGCCTTTCACATCAGTGTTTCAAGGTGATTCTTAAAATTAAAGACAGCCACTGGTTGCGTTCCTTCTCTCCAACCCGTCTTTTGGCCAACCAACTGGATGTGTTAACTGTTGGAACACAATTGATGGATAGTTGTTTAATAAGATTTGTGTTGGATTGATATGGGAAAGCCAGAGAAATAAAATCAAAACCTACAGTACTGGGAAATAAATATGAAAAGCTGTCCTGGGTCATCTACACAATCAGAGGCAGCATATATTAAAAAGAAAGAGATGGGAGTTTTAAATCATATACATTTCTTCCCCTTCAGATAGAAAGAAACAAGTCTAGACAGAAAGAGAAAATTGTACTTTTCCAATAAGCCTAAATTGTTATTTCTGAATCCTCACCTGTTACTATTCAGTTCCCTAAGGTTCATATATATCGCCAAAAAGAAGTGTGATTATAACTCAGAATCTTAGTCCAAATACACACATATACACACAGATCAAATCTACAACCTATGTTTTCATTCACTTCTTATTTTATTTAAGTTTTCTGTTCAAAACACTGATTAATTTTCCTTTCAATTACCCAGAGGTTTTCCCATTTCTTTTATCTGTGTTATTTTGAGTCTTGCCACTGAATCAGAAAGCTAGACCCTTAAAGAATACCCCAATGTTATGCAGGTAAGAATTTATCAATACAGGAAAGTAACACAGAGAAAAAGAAAAGCAGAAACAGTAATTTCCATAATAAAGCTCCTGACAAACTCCAGCAATAGTACAGAGGCAAAGATCTGCCTGCACTGCTCCCATCAGACATGCCAAGAATGTACCTCCAAATGATAAAATGGATTGTTGGGCTTCCTAATCAAATTTCAAATTAAGTACTGCAAGCCTGAGAGACAGACTCATACACAGCAAGCAGAAAACATGAGCACTGTGGGATTCTCAGTGCCAGCTGGTCTCTGAGTGACTCCTGCCAACTCTGAGGCATGCCAATGAAGAGGAACTCAACAGTTTGTGTCTATCTTCCCTAAACTTATTAAACACTAGAGACAATTAGAGAGAAGGAAAGAGAGAGAACAAATGGGTTCCAGTTGCCTAAAAGATCATCTAATGGGGTAAGCGTTTAGAAGAAAAAGATAAAGAAATAAAGAGACAAAGGAAGGGAGGGATGGAAGAGATAGAGAGAGACTGGTTTTATTCCAAGAAAAATAAAGAGATCAAGTCAAAGAGAAAGAGGAAGGGAAAGAAAAAAATGAATGTGACCCAAAAAGAGATATATAGAGACAAAAAGAGTGAGTACCACATGAAAGAGAAGAACTGAAGCCAGGCAGAATAGCTCTCTCAGGGGGCATGTTCTGCTCAAAGTTGCCTGTGAGCCCTTTCTTTCCAGATTGTATTTACAAAGGCACTTCAGGTAGGCCTGCTTCTAGGACCCTTAGGAGAGGACAGAGGGACTTATGGAGTAGGGGTAGAAGACAGCCTGTGGGTGTCTTGAAAAGAAGGGTGCCCTGCCTGCCAGACAGCCAGATTCCATTAAGCCCAAGGCCCAGAGCCTCACCACAGGCACTGTGACTGACCATTCGAAGCTGCAACCCACAGCACAGAGGGTCAGAGGCACTTCGTGAGTAAAGGAATGACTCGAGCCAGGTGAGCAGATTCAATGTCTAGCTCTCCTCCTTTCTAAGTCCATAGACAGGGCCCTCAATTTGTCACAGACTATTTTCTTGTCTGTACAATGGGGAAATTTACTGACCATTCTCCTTTAGAAGGCAATGCCTAAGAGAACAACATTCATGGGAACCCAGTCTCCAGACACTTACAATCCAATGGGGAGGACAGACTGAGCACAAACCATAAAAATGATGACGCAAGTACAACTGGGGTAAGGTCACCAACAAACAACCCAAAACCCACCTCAAGTAAAATGGCCTGGCTCTGGCCAGAGGTTAGAGAATATATGTTTGGGGGGCTGAAGGATATAGATTCTAGCTAGTCAGAATGGAACTCTGATTTTTTTTCCCTGAAGACTGAGGAAAGAGGTTTGAATAAAGTAAACAGCAAATGCAAACTCACTAAGAGGAAAGAACTGGGGTTGTTATAAACTGAGAATGATGTATGTGACCAGAACAGCTGGGAGGGAGAAGTTCAAAGGAAGGGGAAGAAGCAGCTGGACAGCACACAGGCCAGGTCATGGGGAAAAAAGAAGAGCTCTAGGAGTAACAAAGAGACACTGAAGGGTTTTAAGTAGTAATACAAATGATATGCCTACATTTGCCTGTTATAATCACATGATTATTTTAAAGATCAAAATATATGGAAGATATGAGTGCATTTTATAACCTCTAGCCACAGGATGAAAGGTCAGGAGCAAGAAGAGTCTCTCTGAGCCACAGACTGGGTGCTCTAAGCTTGGACTGGCCCATCTCAGCAGATCTTCAGTAGTTTTCAGGGAACTATTATCGGGTCCTGACCTAGATCCCCAATCTCCCTAACAGGTATACGGTGAAGGCTTAAACAAAATGAGACAAGTGGTATGATTTTCAGGCTCCAGGAAGGTCAAAATCCTTTAGCTGAGTTCGAGACTCTGAGGGCTAAGACAAAGACTTCTCTGGACCGCCTATTTTTATTAGGTCCAAAACAAAGAGCAAGGAAACTGTGGAAAGCACAGGCAATGAGCAGGACCTTGGGAGTCACTATTTGGATGTTTCCAAATAATATATCATGTCAACTTAGCAGAACCATCTTATCATGAAGACATGGTAGAATTCAAACTGTAGGAGTAATTCCTGCAGCTACAGTCTCTACTTAATTGATGTTTGAGCCAAGTGTCCACAGCTGTGGCCTTATCTTGCCCTTTGAGGTATTTCTGGCCTCACAGGCCACTACAGGCCTCAGCCAGAACCAGATTCATAGAAGTTCACTTACTATGAATTAGCTCCCATCACCAGGCAAGAGGCTGAGGCTTAGGACAGACTCACAGACAAACATACAAAGCCCAATAATTAATTTTACATCCTGCTCAGAGCCACTTCATAGTGGGCTCCAACAAACTATCACCACAACCAATGAGCAGCTAAGAAGTATAATTATAAAAGTATAACAATAAATGAGAAGAGAGATCTTTTATAAATAGGGACTGAGATGGAGAGAGGGGATGGGGAGGGAAAGTAGTGGGAAGATTAGGGGGGAAAATTAAGATGAGTTATATACCTGTACCAACATGATTAATATAATCATTATGTACAACTAATAAAAGTATTAATACTAATAAAAGTATTTTGGGTTTTTTAGTCTTAAAGAGTATATGGTTCAGTGAAATGGCTTACACCAGGAATACAGTTCAAAACAAGGTGTGGCCAGGATTCACAATGCAGACATCCTGGTCTAAGAACCTTTCTCCTTGGCAACCAAGGTTCACCCTGAATAAGGTACTGCCAATCACCAGGATGGCTTCTGTATGAACTCCATGAAACCATGTTTTATTTTATAGTAATCACATCCACAAAGTAAATCATCAATTAAGTTTCTGTAGCTTTGGGAGAATCATACTCTCATGAGTAGCCAAACTTCCCAGTTTTAACTATCCTGCTGTGAAACTCATTGGAGATTAAATACTAAAGATACTCTTCTGTTTACCAAAGGAAATATAAACCCAGGATTCAAGCTTAAATTACATCTACTATATAAGTAACTGTAACATGGGGGGGGGGGGGAGGCAGAGAGATTTCTGCAGAGCTTACTGATTTCTCTCTCCCTTAATAACCAACCATCAGCCCTATAAAGTACCTTAAATGGCATGAAGATTTCATGATCAAAATATAGACTATCAAATTGCCTAACTAACCTAGATAAGCTGCTAGAAACCTAACTGAGGAGAAGACAATTCATGACTTTTCCCAGAATTAGGAATAATTAAAACAAAGGCCAGCGCTTTGACACCAATACTTCATATAACCCAAAAATAAACACTTAAAACATATATGCCAAAGAATTAAGATACCAATTCAACAAAACAAAATTCAACCTCCCTCACACCACAGACTTCCTGAGGGCTGTTGCTCCACACCTGCACTCCTCCTTTTGACCCCAGATCGCTGCCACCTCCTGGACCTAGTATTGCTATGGACTGCTTGGACTGCAGTTCAAGGTTCCTCGTTCCAGAACCTTGGCCTGCAGTGCGAGGAACCTTGGACTGCAGTAGATTAACCTTGCTGGGTTGATGGGAGACTCAGTAACCCTTCATCCAAACAGAGGACCTCAGCAGGCTTCGATAGTGTGGTGAATTTGCCCCTAAAATAGAGGACTTCAGTGGGTAAAGAGGAGCAGTAGCAAAGTCCCCTCCAGCTGTAGGACCTTGGTGAGCCTGGGAAGAGTGTGGGTGAGTCCTTCCTCCATACACAGAACATTAGGTGGGCTGAGGAGTGTGCTAATAAGGCCTCACAACCTGGAGAAAATTAAAAGGGCTTATGAGACACCTAGTGACACAGCAGGGTCCCTGCCAAGGCAAGCACTATAGACAGGGAGATCTAGTGGCCTGGAACAACCTGAAGACATAGGAATAGCAGGAACTAATGGTTCACTTTCATCAATACTCCTAGGCTAGGAAAAATATAGGACTCACCCAACAGGCCCTGCAGGACAAATTCAGGTGACTGACCCGCCTCTTGATTTTGGTACCCAGCAATTAGACAAGCATCAACCCTAAGTAGGACCCTAAGATACACACTACCAACAGTTGAGACCAGTGAGATTGAAAGAACAAATAGTAGCCCTAAAGGTGAAAATGACAAAATGAAAAAGCAAAATGAAATACCAAACATCTAGTCCATCAAGAACAAGTACAGGAGACACTGAAATAGAGGACTTTAAATGTCATACAACTGAAATTTCTAAAAATATAGCACATGAAATAAAGAAACAAATCCATGACACCACAGAGGAAATCAAATTAGAAATAATTTCTCACATAAAGACAGAAATGACAAACTTAATAAAGGAATTGCTCAGCATAGCTAAAGAAGACACAGATAAAAAAGAAAACTACAGGAGCATGGGAAACTGAAACCTTGAATGAACAATATAGAAAACAAGTAGAATGCATGAAACAAATTCAAAGAGATATCTAAGAAATAAAAAATTCTATTGAAAGCTGGCAAAAACCATTTAAATGAAGCTGAGGATACAACTTTGGACCTTGAGAACAGGATTGCAGCTAGCGATCATGAAAGGATAGAACTTTTAAAAATAACAAGGCAACATGAAATGACAATTCGACAGCTTCAAGATGATGTCAAAAGAAACAATATAAGACTAATAGGCATCAGTGAAGATGATGCAAATGGCATAAACTATTCACAGAAGTAATAGAAGACAATTTCCCAAACATGGGGAAAGAATCTGATATGCAGAAAGTGAGGCATACAGAATATCAAACATTCACACCCAACATAAATCTATACCTATATAGACATATAATAGTTAAGACCACAGACATAGAACATAACAATACTAAAAGCTGTTAGAGAAGAAACACAACTCACCTATCAAGGAAAGGCCATTAGAATCATAGCAGACATTTGAGCATAAACCCTCAAGTTAAGATGAGCTTGGAGTAAAGAATTCAAGCTCTGAAAGAAAACAACTTTCAAAACAGATTGCTATACCCTGCAAAAATTTCAAAATGGATCAAAGACCTAAATACAAAACAGAAACACTAAATCTACTGGAAGACAAGGTAGGTAGTAATCTTGGAGACATAGGGGCAGGCAACAAGTTCATGAACAAAATGCAAACTGCACAGGAAGTACTTCAAAGAATCAACAACTGAGATCTCATCTTATTAAAACGTTTCTGCTCCTCAAAAGAAATCACCAACAAGGTGAAAAGAAAATCCACAGAATGGGAATTTTAGCCAGAAGTCCCTCAGACAAAAGACTTACATCTAGAACATATAAGGAATTGGAAAAAATTAAGCTCCCTAAATTCAAATACCTTCTCCAAAAATGGACATCTGAGATGAACACTCATTTCTCACATACAGATATACAAATGGGAAATAAATACATGAAGAAATGTTCACTATTACTGGTCATTCGAGAAATGCAAATTAAAACGTTGAGATTTCATCTCACTCCATAAAGAACCGCTGCCATCAAGAAATCAACTAATTGGGCCCAGGGATTTAGCTCAGTGCTGCCTGGCAAGTACTAGGTCATGAGTTCGATCCCTGGTATCCCCCCCGCAAAAAAAAAAAAAAAAAAAAAAAAAAAATCACCTGATAACAAATGTTGGTGAGGCTGTGAGGAAAAGAAACACTTCTCCACTCTTGGTGGGAATGTAGACTGGTGCAGCCACTGAGGAAATCAGTATGGAGATTACTCAAAAAACTAGGATTAAAAGTTCAATTCAATCCCGCTATCCTCTTCCTGAGTATTTTCCCAGAAAAATCCAAAAGGTCACGTCACAGCAATATATGTGCACCCATGTTTATAGCAGTGCAATTTATAATAGCTAAATCTAAATAAACAACCCAAATGCCCATCAACTGCAGAATGGATGAAAAAGACATGGTATTTTTATACAACAGAATATTATCCAGCTATAAAAAGGATGATCTTGAGACTTTTATAGGTAAATGGAGGCACCTTGAGACTATCCTCATAAGTGAAATAAATCAGATTCACATTTGTAAATATTGTATTGTCTCTCTAGTACAAAAATAATAATAAAAAATGAAAGAGTAATATGACCCAAAATGTATAATAGATATTACAATAATGAAAGGAAAAGAAAGTGCTTTAAAGGGTGCAACTGCATGTATAAGTGTGCAAGATAGATTACCAAACTACTAAGTTTCTGTTATTTATCAAACAGAATAGTTTATACTAACTGTCATTGTCTACTTTTTATGCTTTGATTTTATAACCTGAACAGCTACTTCTAAGATAACAATATGTAATTTATCAACTAGTGATTTCTTACTGTTATTTTTCTTTGAAATTCTGTATTATTTCTACCCATTTTTGTTTTACTTTTTTTCTCTAAATAAAAATATTCAATTCATAAATGCAGAGAAAAATATTCTATCTCCAACTGGACGTGGTGGCTCACGCCTGTAATCCCAGCACTCGGGAGGCTGAGGCAGGAGGATCGTTACAAGTTTGAGACCAGCCTGGGCTACAAAGTGAGCTCAAGGCCAGCCTGAACTGCACAGCAAGACCCCGTCTCAAAAGACCAAAAACAAAAAAACAACAACAACAAAAAAAATATTTTATCTCTATAGCAATCCAGTAAATCCACCAACTAAATTTTTCCTACTGGAGTTTAAACAGTGATCATCCATTAATCTTGGCGACAATAGCTTATCAATGATGCTTTCAAATGGATGCAAAATTTTTGAAATTCCATAAAAGAAATCAGAGAAACTTAGCATTTCACCTAGCAATTGTGCTTTTATGACTACATACCCAAAATAATTAGAAATATATGGAAAGTCTACATACAAAACATAGTCCCTGCAACATTTTTTTTTCCAGTAAAACAACAGAAAAGGTTCAACAGTAGGAAATTGACTAAATAAACTCTGGTCTATCATAGATATGAAATGTCATGAGTTGCTATAGAGCTATGTAGGCAATGTAATAGAAAAGACTGTAATGGACAAATACAAGGAAGAAGCAAAACACAAAATTGTACACACAACAGGGGTTCAACTATGGTTTGAAAAATGTCTGCAGAAGAGAAAACCTTTTGATAGAAATTCTGCTTTCATTTCTTTCTAGTGAACTGACATAGCATGGGAGGAAAACACTAAGCTTTAAAATCCAAATGAGTGAAATGTACACTCTAACCAAGGTAGGCCTCGATTTCTTCAACAGTTTAACTTTTAAATGGCTTGTTAAAAGGGAAAATAAATTCTTACTTTTATATTTTTCTCATCTTTGTAAGTTTATTTTTAACTGACAGGTAAAAGCTTAAAACTGGTTGTATGTTGTTGGGAATATAGCTCAGTGGCACAGTGCCTGCCTGGCAAGTGTGAGATCCTGAGTTCGACTCCCAATTCCATAAAAATAAATTTGTCACATGTTAAGAGGGTACCAAGTAATATTTTGATACAGGTATACATTGTGACCTTTAAATCCGATTGAATATATCTATTTTTTCATACATTATGGAAAAAACATTCCATGGCATTATGGCAAAAACATTCACAATCCTATATTCTAGCTTTTTGAAATACACTGTTATGTATAGTCACCCTACTGTGAGGTTTCACACCATAACTTCTTGTTTCTAACCAACAACAATCAAAACTTTTCATCTCTCCATCCCTGTTAGTTTCCCCACCCTCTAGTGACCACTAACTTCCTTGAGGTCAACTGTTTTAAAATCATACATGAGTGAGATCATGCAATGCTTTTTGTGCCTGTTTTTCACTTAGCATGTTATTAAAAATAACAGGATTTCATTTTTATAGCTGAATGGTATTCTATTGTGCATATAAACCACATTTTCTTTACTCATTCGTTACTAAGTAGCACTTTTTAAATTAAAGTCATTTTTACTAAGGATAAGTGATATTTCAGTGCTTTTTATTTAGATTTGATTACAGTGACACAACATTTTTCACATACCTGTTAGTTATCTGATGCTAAATATTTGAGAAATATTTAAGTCTTTTGCCCATCTTTTAATCAGGCTTGTTCTGTTTTATGATTAAATTTATAGAGTTTCTTACATGTTCTAGATACTAATCCTCTGTCAGATATGTAGTTTGCAAATATTCCCTCTCCTTATTTAGTTGTCTTTTCAATCTCTTGTTTCCTTTCCTTTGCAGAAATTAGTTTGATGTACTTCCATTTACATATTTTTACTTTTGTTTCATGTGTTTTGTCCAAAAAAAAATCCTTACATTATCTATATCCAGTCCAATCTCCTCTAAGCTTTCTTCTAGTAGTTTCATAGCTCCAAATACTACACTAAATCTTTATGCATTTTGAGTTGGTATCTATAACTGATAAAGAATGGAGATCCAGTTTCATTCCTGTGCCTGAGGATATTCAGTATTCTTAACACTACATATTGAAAATACTGAACTTTCTCCAAAGTGTGTTCTGAGAACTTCCACTAAAAATTACACCTTTGGCTGCAGATGTGTGAGTTTTACGCACCCTATTCTCTCCTACTGCTCTGTGTGTCTATACTGTTGTAAACATCATGTTGCCCTGATTACAGAGAAGATGAGAATTTGCCTCTGCGATACTATCTTTTACTCAAGACAGCTTTAGTCATTCAGGGTTTTCAGTGATTCCATGTAAATTTTAGAATGTTTTTCTAGTTCTTTAAGGAATGTCATTAGTACTTTGAAAAAGATTACAATGAATTTGGGTCATATGGACACATTAACAGTGTTGACTCTTGTAATCCATGAACATGGGATGTCTTTCCATCTTTTTGTGTGTCCTAATTTATTTCATGTATGTAATTATCATTGCAGAAATCTTTCATGAAACTTTTATTCTTAAAGATATTAACTCTTACTTGCAGTCTAAACCATTTCTAAATAACAAAGTAGCACTCTCATTTCGGATTTGGGGGATTTTTTGTTGTTGTTTCTTTCTCCAACTCAAAGAGAACTAAGGCATTTTGCTCAGTAGTTTAAAAAATGTTTGTTCAGTAATCTAAAAAATAAATGCTCAATCCCTACTTTGTAGCTTGGTTTCATCTTTCTCAAAATAAAATGGCATTTTCATTACTGTTGAGCAGACTCTTCAAGTATCTGGGCAATCAAGAAATCCATTTGCAGAACAGTGTCATCTCCACAAACAGGCTGTCAATAAAACAGACTTACGTTGCCTATGGCACTTCTGCTACTGTGTTTATGAAGGCATCTTTTCTTGTTATTGCTAAGGGCCCAGCAGGTGTGGTTTCTGAGGAGAACATGATTGTTTACTTTAAAAATAAAAGCTATTTTTTTCAACTGATAAATCATTGCTTGACTATCTGCCTAAGCAGAAAGTCAAAAGCAAAGTTGTTTCTCAAGTTTAAGAACCAGCTTGTAAGCCCAAAGACCAATTTTAAAAGTCATACTTAAAGACATTTGCAAGCAATTTTGAACAACAAATTGAAGGCAATTAACTTTTTAAAATATCTTCAGTGTTTTTGTTTTTGAAAGAGTTTATATTTATATGTTTAATTTGGAAATCTTAGAACTAGATTATATAAATTATGGCCCACAGGCCAAATCTGAACTGATCCCATTTTAATAAAGTCTTATTGGCACACAGCCATATTTTTTTCATTTGTGCAATACCTTATAACACTACAACAGCAGAGTTAAGTAGTTGCGACAGATAGTCATCTGATCAACAAAGTCAAAAATATTTACTATTTGTCCCTTTAAGATAGTTTGCTGAATTGTGTCCTAGAAAGAATACAAGAAAATTAGTTGAGCCACCAATGGAGCTGTCTGAAGCAACACAGAGCTACCTGAGTTAGGCTAAGTAAAGTTCACCAGGATAGACAAAGCTGCAGAGGGAATCTTCAGGCCAGCACAGGTCACCAATTTGGATTTGGCTGACTAAGTACCCCACAGAGACACTATGTTCACCCCTTCCCACTTCAAATGCTGGGTAAATTCCTTTGATAAAAGCTCTCTGAAGAATGCAGAAAGTATCTTCATTGAGTAAAGGTCACATGATAGTGTGGGCAGGCAACAAAAGCATCTGTGGACAGGCATCAACTCATCCTGGATCCAACTGGCCACTTACTTTTATTCAAGTGATCAAAACTCTTTTTCTCGGCTTCACAGTATATATAACATGAACATAGGTTAGATGTGATCTTAAGTACCAACCAGATCTGAAATCTTATAACTGCCCTCCTCATTTCCATCATTCATTCATGGATGCATACATCCAAATCATATTTATTAAATACACACTATGTGCCAAGTCCTGTGCTCATGCTTTGAGTGTGGAAGTCAGTGGCACAAGTAGAAATCCTGGTATCATAGAGTCTGAAAACTAATAGAGAAATTGAAAACAAGTCAAACAATTAATAGATAGCTAAAACTAGCTGTGAAATTTAGAGTAGTTTTTATGGAGAACACAAATATGATACAAATACAATACAAAGAGAGAATCACTGGAGAGCTGATTTAGTAGAAAAGCCTTCTTGGGAAGGCAGTAAGTTTAGCCTGAAAGAACAAGGAGCTAACTCTAAAAGGCCTCAATAAGTAGGAAGAAATGAGAGAAGAACATAAAGAATCAGAGGACTCGGTAGAGGTTTCCTCAAATGGTCTATAGGAGTAAGTAACTTCAGCATCCTCGGCTTAGAAGTAAAGTCCCTCTGGCTCAGAAAGCCACATGGTCATTAACAAATCAAATATCTCTGCTCTTAGCTTTCTCACATGGACAAAATCAAGACTCAGGAAGACAATGACTTGGGTCTGCCCTAGGCTGGGAAAAGCACAGCATGCTCTAGAAACTGAAATAGAGCACTGGGAACAGACACACACACACACACACACACACACACACACACACACGCACACGCACAAGACAGATCAGCAAGGTAACCAGAAGCCAAGTCAGGCAGAGTCTTCCAACACCTAGTAAGGCATTTGGGTTCAATTTAGTTGGAATAAGAACTATCACAAGTATATTTGCATTTATTTTTTTTAAATTGCTATCATAGACAATGTGGAAAGCAGGGGGCAGTAGTAGAAACAGGCCCAAAAGTTGCTGTTACCCAAGCAAGAGATACTCATCCAAGTAGTAGACTGGACTAAAGTGGCTAAAACCTCTGATTTCAAGTACCTACTTTGATCAGCTGGAAGTGGTCACCTGTGGACACTGAGAAGCATTCTCAGGCTTAGACAGAGCTCTTAGAAAAGAGTACCCTGTTTGATTAGTAATATCTACATGGATGCAGAAAGGACTATGTGTCAATATCTATCCTCTATCTACTGGTGAAAACTCTGGGCATTCCAGTGTCTCTCATGCGTCCAGTGCAGCTTAACCAGGAGTCCTATTAAAGTGCAGACTCTAGAGCTGGGGATTTAGATCAGTGGCTCAAACGCTTGCCTGCTAAGCTTGAGAACATAAGTTCAATCCCCAGCATCAAAAAAAAAAAACCTTAAAAAACCAAACTAAAGTGCAGATTCTGAGACAACAGGTCTGGGGTAGGATCTGAGTTTGCAAGGATAACCAGTACACCGGAAAAGAGGTTAACATAACTGGCCCAGAGATATCTTCAATTGACAGAACTTTTCTGTTTTCTCCAAAGATTTGCTAAGATATGTACCAGCTCCCTAGGCTTAATGCAAGAGACAACAAATGCTGATTGAGACAACAAATGCTTACTGAAATGAGTTGGTCATTTTTATGTAACTTTTAGCACTAAGCTGTTTAAAAAAAAAAAAAAACTCCAAAAAGCAGCAGGTGGCTGACCACAAAAGCCTCACCTCACAACACTGTGAGCCACAATGTAAGTTTGCATTAGCCCTCTTCTGTGAGGTTTTCACTCATTATTACTAAGTTGAAAATCATTTGAATGGGTTAAGGGATCCCAAAAAAGAAGAAATGTGTAAAAGTGAAAAATGTGCTTCACAGGACTGATTCTAACAGGGTTGTCACTCCATTCTGTGGAATGGTAGCAAAAAAATAAATAAAAGAAGGGTTCCAACCAGGTGCCCAGAAGAGCAGCAACTCAAGCTTACTTTCTGAACCTGCTGATACACTGAAGTATGACAGCGACACTGGCTTGCATATAACCCACAAAGAAGAGTTTGCATCCTAGGCCTGGACCCCACCATGTTCTTAGTTCACAACCTCAACTAATCCAAGTATCATCTGAGTCCAGATTTCCCTCTCACAGACTCTGGAATCAGGTCTGAATCAAGGATCATGGCCAGACTTCGCCACCTCCAGAGGAAATCACCTAGCCAGTGAGATCACAGTTAAATAAATGTTGCCAAAACCTGGAGGCTCAAATTTGGACATACAACTTCCCTGAAACCCAACAACCCCATTCTAAAATATACAGAGAGTTTCTGGCTCCAACCATATCATGTAGCCAGCCTCAAGAGCTGCCTCCTATCAATCAGACAGTCTACAGGTTCCTTTCCCTCTCTCCCTCTCCCTTTTGAACTCACAGAGTTACAAAAGCCTTAATTTTTAAAGAGTTCACCTTAATAGTGCAGATTCATTTTCAGGGAGCCATTTAAAAAATCACAAGCACTGTCCCCTACTGCAAGGGGGTGATTCATGCTTTCTGCCAGCACACACTTCTCTTTTGGGCCTCTGTTGGTTATATCCCAAACTCCCAACTGATATGAATTCAATTTATTCTGTGCCATTCTGAGTGGCTGCATATTAACATTAAGTACAGACAGCACATTTCAGGTCTCCAGAATGCTGAACAAGACGGTTCATTAGATAATGTCAGAGCAAAAAGAGTAAGCATCTATGATTGTTAGCAAGAATCTGAACAGCCGAGAAATCGTGATGCAAGGGACCTAGTACCTTATGAATTCACCTTTCTAGAATGCTGCAGGACAAGGGCTAGATGTTGGCTAGTTTCCCAGTGTATAAGAGAATTTAACTGCTTCATCTGTCTAACAGGGGTTAGTTAAGAGGGAGAAGAGCCTCTTCATTAACTCCAGTACATACTGTATAGTTAAACTACAACAAGGGTGATAAAGCAGATGTGGGGCTGGCCACTGGAAAGTCAATGCATTTTTTTTTAAACACATACAGAAGGCTTTCTGAGTTTTAAATATGAAATGAACTTACTTGGACTTTGCTGAGATTTTGTCTAATCTCTACATCAGTTTCTCAACTATTTCAGTAGTTCAGGAAAGAACCCTGAACTTTCCACACTGGCTCTACCTTGCAACTTGCATCTGGGCTGACCCAGATGCTACTGCAGACTTTAAAACACACCCACAGTCAAGCATGTCTTTTTAAGACACACCCATGTCTTTTTAAGAAAGTGTGTTCAGGCTTCAGTCATCTGAAACTCACATTGACACCAGAGGTTTTGCTAGTTAGTTGGAATAAAGGATGCTGGAAGAGATACTTGGCTGAATGAAACACAGCGCAAGCACTCCAGGTTGGTTAGAAACAATGCATACTTTCTCTGTCCTTGCTGGCACACAGCAGAACACCTAGGAATTCAGGCAATGGCCTTAGTCTGCTGATGGTGACAAGGCTGGGTATTCAACTCACCTTATCCAAGTTACTGATCTAATTCTTATAAGAACTGATTCTGCTCTTGGAATGCTGTCACATATGCTTTGATGGCTGCGGAGATAGCTCTAAGGCTCAAATCAGACATGACTCTCCCAGTCCCCAACCTGTTCACCAGCAAAGGCATGGTACTCACTGGATACTCAGCTCCACACCAAGGTTGTCCTTGCCAAACACAGAAGTTGTACAAGAGATAAGATAGGACAAGGAATCTTTAAGGTCCCTGGACATCTGGAGACACCTGAAAATTTACACTAGATGCCTTAAAGATTTTGTTGACTGAGATGCAAGACAGCCAAGGAATTCTAACCATCAATGTTTAATACCTTCCCACCTAATGTCTCTTGCCTTGTTTCAATCCCTATAAAAAGGCCAACTTCTCTTTATTCCCTACAGATGGCCTTATCATCCTCTGTCTGCCTGTACCCAGGTATTAATCCATATGCCTTGATGATTTCACCAGTTTACTGAATGGTCTGTGCTTCGCATCATTCATTCATTGCAATATCCAAAAGCCACAGATCTGGGACTCCACCAAGCTTGTCTTGATAGTTTACCTGGTTTTGTGCTTACTTGCTCTCAAAACAAACAAATAAAAACCAACAAATCTCTTGACTCCAAAGAGATAGATGGGTAAAGTGAACAATTGCACATTTAGGGGTCTTGAGAGTCCTGTAGAAAGTTCTGGTCAGTCCGCCTCCCTATTCTTTTGGTTTTTTGGGGGGTGGGGATTGGAACCAAATTTATTATTTTTAGATAGAGCAGGAAGAAAACATTTTAAACAACTGGGGTAGCCATTAAACTATTATTTATCTTGAGAGAAAATGTGTATGCCCAACTATGTTAAAGGTGACTAAACAGACCCAATTCCTAGGCAGAGCCAAGCGCTCAGGCTCTGGACTGAGCAGACTTGGGCAGAGCCACTTCAGCTTTTCTATTATTTTTACGGCCTAAAACAAATTGCTTAACTTCTCAGACATTTAGTTTTCTCACATGAAAATAGGAAAACCATGAGAACTAACAGAAGCACTGTGGGAAGGATCCCACTAACTCAGCCAACAGCTTGGCCAAGAGTAAACACTCAGTAAATGACAGCCAGCACGACAGGGTTGAGTAGGGTCCCCTCTATATAAATTTTCACCAGGACAGCAGTGCCATCCCCAAGCAGGGCAAAGCAGCAAGGCTGAGCAGAGTTCACTTCCATCTAGTGCATACTGCCCTCAACTGAAATATTAAAAAAAAAAAAAAAAAAAGACATGAGGAGAGGGGAATGGGGAATTCTTTAATTGGTATAGATTTTCAGTTTTGCAAGAGCTCTGGAGGTGGACAGTGAAGCCACCACAAAATACAAGGAATGCACTCAATATTACTGGACTTGAAAAAGTACACTTTTCAAAATGGCTAACATATGAGCTGGGCATGATGGCACACTCCTGTAATCCCAGCACTTGGAGGCTGAGGCAGAAGGATCACTGCAAGTTCAAGACCAGATTCGGCTCAAAGTGAGCTCAAAGCCAGCCTGAACTGCATAGTGAGATACTGTCTCAAAGACCACCCCCCCTCAAAAAAAAAGGCTATGGTCATTTTGTGCTGCATGTATTTAACTACAATTAAAAACATTTTTAAAGAAATAGCTACAATAGTTAATGTTTGTTGATCATTATTTTACCCATTTCACTTTATGGTCATAATAATCCTATAAAGCTGGCCCTATCATTATTTAATTTTACACACAAGAACAATGAGGTCCAGGAATGGTAAGTAACTTGCCCAATATCACACAACCACTGAGAAGCAGAGATGGCATTCATGCTAGCATGACTTCAGAAACTTCTTTTTGGGGGTACATGGTGATGGGGGGGTTCAATTTTGTAGCACAGGGAATTGAACCCAGAGCCTTGCACTAAGCTTCATGCTCAGTCCATTTTATTTCTTATTTTGAGAAGGATCTTATTAAGTTGCTGAAACTGGGTTGAACTTGTAACCCTTGTGCCTCAGCCTCCAAAGTGCTGGGATTACAGATCTGTGCCACCATTCCTGGCTCAGAATCTTACTGTTAATCACAGCTCAGAGGGAGGAAAACAATTTCAGAATTACTAGTGCCAAAAGGAAGCAGCAATATGAGTCCTAGACTTGGAATCCAAAGACCTAAACTCAATTTCCAGCTCCACTGCTTGCTACTTTCAAAACTCAAATGTGAACCACTCAAATGGGACAGGTGAAAAGAAAAATGTTTCCACTAGTGACCTCAAAAGGATGATTTATAAGAAAACAGTGCTCTGCACATCCTAACGCATCACCCAGACATGAAGCAGAGGCTCTTAGCTCTCTTTCTGGAAGCCTGAGGAAGGATGCCCCAAAACATTCTTCTTTTGAAGCAAATACACAGAGGGGTGATCATTCTATAAAGTGGTCTCTTTTTCTGATAGAAGTCATATATATCCACTATCTGCTGTCTTCCTGTCCAATCGGAGAAAAGTATGAAGAGGCAAGTGACCTATAGTTTTAACCTTGTGGTTTAGATCGCAAAGGTGCCCTAAAGGCTCACGTGTTGAAGTAGTGATCCTCAGCTGATGGTGCTGTCAGGAAGTCATGCAACCTTACGGAGGTGAGACCTAATGAAATAAATCTGTGGCATTGGGAATACTGAAGGAGGTATCAGAACCTTGGCCACTCTTCTCTTTCTTTGTACTTTCTGGCCAACATGAGGTATGCAGTTTTGCTTCACGGCACATACTCCTTTCACAATATGCTGCCAAGCCAGCATGGACTGAATTCACTGAAATCCTGAACTAAAATAAATATTTACTCCTTAAGTTGATTTTCTCAGGTATTTTGTCACAGTAATACATTGCTGGCTGACACAACACCCTGGCTCAGCATCTGAGAAGTTTCCAAAAGTCAGTGTGGTTAGAGGAAACCAAGAACAGGCAAGTGTGGTAGAAGATATGCAGGAAATGAAAGAAAACATCAAATTGGGTCCATAATGCCTGAAAGTGAGACAAACATCATCATTGAGGAAAGAATAATCTATACCCAAAGGCCCATAGGAACAAAAACCAATTAATTTTTTAAACAGAGGCAGCTAGATAGCAGCAAGTGTCTGTAACAGAGGTTGGCAAGCTACACTTCTATTATAGACAGCTAAGTCAGATAGAAATACCATAGACATTTAGACAGGAATAAGCCCTTGCAAGGAAGTCAGTACAGAAAATAAGAACACATCGCAACTATGGCTGGAGGTGCATTTGTCAAAGGCTATGTATGCCTTAAAATAAAGATGGAATGATCAAGCCTACATACTCGCCAAGAGATAATTGGGATCACCTGGTCCAACGAAGACTAGATAGCCATCAGTCATCCAGGTGGATGACCAAGACCTCCTGATCCAGTCCTTCCTAAAAAGGTCTTAGTTCTTTCCATGTACACTTGCTATATGACTTGATGCTCCACTGAATCAGTATTACCTACGTGACCATACTTAAAATCTTACTGGTTGATCATAATTTTGACCCATATCGTACTTACCTCATGATTTTGCTCTATAAGGCTTCCTTTGAGAAGTAGGTTCATTGGCAACCTACTCGGGTCCCCTCTGTGTCATTCTCTCTCAAAAACTTTTTCCTGCTCTTAACCTCTATTGTTCCTTAGAATTTTTTCTTTGATTTGGGGAACATGAATTCGGTGTATCTGACATCTAGCAGGTTGGGAGTTATATTACTTTCCCTATACCGTATCACCCATGGGCAAAATCCAGCCTGTGGTTTATCTATATGCACCTTTTACAATTTAAGAGAGAAGGGGCTGGCTAGTGGAGGAGTAAAAAGAGAAATGAGAAGGAAGTGGGAGGAATAGACAGAAATAGATGCCAGCCAAAAAGCTGAACTAATTGGGCCTTCACAGAAAATGTTTGCCAACCTCTGGTCCCTAAGATATAACAAAAAGCAAACAACTACTTTGTGTAATTTGACAGCATAATGAGGTTTGTGCACATTCTGGAAGGAAACCAAACACAAAGAGGATGCCAGAAACAGGTCAGTAGGACACTAAGCCACACCTCATCTACAGTGATAAGCTGTACAGCACCACAGAGGTACTTAACTTGGACCTCAAAGGAGGGGACATGTGGATGCCTGGAGTCCAGAGGGAAAACAGGATAAAATCAAAAGATATGACGAGAAAAGGGGGCACTTTTTTTTTTCCTGAAGAAATCCAGGCACATTTGTTTTAGGACCTTCCGGGAGACACATCATGCATACCCCTCCAGTAGTACCTATCAGTAATCAAGAATAATTTGCCAAGGGAGAGAAAGGGGAAGTAAAGAGAAACGAGATATAATCAGTATTTTACCAACTCCCCACAATGAATGTATTGCAAACATATACTAATAAAAAATGAGAAATATGCCAGCGATGTTTCACTTTGCTAATCCAAGTGGTTTTGAGTGGGTGACATAAGCTGTCTGTCTTTGTTTCCCCTTTTACAGAATGACAATCATATCACATCTACCTATATAGGACTTGTATAAGGACTCAATGTATAAGGACTAAAAGAGTGTTGGCTGGGGATTTAGCTCAGTGGCATAAGCGCCTGCCTTGCAAGCTCATGGTCGTGAGTTCAATCCCAGTACCAATTTAAAAAAAAAGAATGTCGACCAAAGTGAGCACTACTGAAATGTTAGCCTTTACCATGCTCGCTACCTAACATTTTGTTGACAACTCTAGTTCACGGACAGGGAGCTGGGAGAGTTCTCTCCATGGGCATTACTGGAGAGGGAATCTGAGACTGCAAGGTCATTGGGGGAAGGGTCACCAGCACATCTCTCCTGGGTGGTCCCTACAGCCCCCTCAAGGAAGCTAGGTACTACACAAAAAAGAGATGCACAGGGGCTTTATCGACAAAGACACTTGGAGGGAGGAAGTCAGGACCAAGTCAGGGAGGAGATAGGTACCATGATTTTATAACAAATACGATGGATACTCAGTTCTCTTTCCAGAGCTTCCCCTCAAAGTTGCCAAGATGAAACCCAAGAAGAAGGATAACTCTTACAATTTACGCACCTCCCATGTGGGCATCCTTTAGTGTTAATGAGATCAGACCTTCATTTCTCAGGCTCAGTTAATATAGACAGATGTTGACTCCTGGCCCCCCCATGAACCTCACACGTAGGACCCTCCCTTCCCACTTCACCTCCAATCTCTCCACTTCCCCTACGCAGCTCTCTCTGAATTAGTGACAAGCTTGCCACTCTTCAGGAGCATCAGAGATTACTACAGGGCATCCTGCAGAAAATGCTGAGTGGTATGAAGGAGGAAAGGGAAAAAAAAAACAAAAAAACACTTCTCCACCATACAATTCATATACGGGCAAGAGCTACAAACAATTCAGGGCGCTAAAATTAATTTGCTCTCCTGCCAATGAAGAGAGGGTTAGCATCAAAGCAGACTGTAATAAAAACGTACTTAATATGTACAGCACATATTTATTCATTTTTAGAAAATCTGCAGTGCTACCACCCCCCTTCTCCCATAAAAATCTGACCATCCTACTCAGCTTCTATTCTTATCTCTTGCTCATTTGCGTAATTTTAACACTGCAGAATATAGCTAGCCTAAGAATATTTTTTTATAATTACACCCATCACAGGAACTGTCAGTATCTAATGAAGGATAATTTCAGCTATTATAAGAAGCTTAAAAGATCATTTTCATGAATAATTCGTAATATGAATCATTAAATTCAAACAATGTCAGAATTTTTTTTAAAAAGGAAAAGAAAAGAAAAATATTTTAGGTGCCTAAAGTTACCATCCCTTGTAAGGCAGAATCCAGTTTCTAACATGCACAAAAACAACATCACACATGGGGCAGGTTTGCATGCAAAGGGAAGAAGTGCACAAATTAGCTAATTCCACTTTCCTCTGTCAATTCTTCACCAGGTCCACAAGCCTGGTGATAAAAGGCTAAAACCAAAGCCCCTTAGCTAGTCATACAGAGGCCTTGTTCTGACCCCTGCCTATCTCTCCTGTGCATGTCACTTTTTCTTGCTACTCTGGATTCTATGTAAGTACCAGACTTCCAGAGATTCTGGGCCAGTCTACAAATTACTTGCTCTGCCTCGTCCTGGAGAAAGAAACCTGCCTAGAAATGAAACAAACCTTCTTGGAAGCAGAAACAATGAACCAAGTGACAAGTCTTAACCATAAACTGGAAGCAGCCACAGATTCATTCTAGATTTCTCAGCTCTGTGGCATAATATACATAATATACATCCCTGTTTCCTTTAACTCATTTCTACTGTTTGCCAAGAGTAGGAGAAAGTTATCACTAAAGCTATCTGCAGGCCTCAAGTGATCTTGATAATAGCAGAATCACAGTCCTTGTACTGGTCTGGGCCAAATCAGCAAAGGAGAAAGTTCAACAGGAGACACCAAGAAAGTCAAGACTAGGCAGGTGGTGGTGGTGGTGGCAGTGTATGCATGCAGATGCATGGGTTGAATGCAGATGCAGGATCATGGATGAGTGACTGGGCTAGACTTGAGAGTGGACAATGACTTAGGAGGGAGCTTGACCAATAGGTACGTCCCTACTACCTGATAGTAGAAACACCGCAAATCCACTCTTTCCAGAGAAAACAAATGAAGAGCAGAAGACAAACCCCTGGAACTATAAGGACATTATGTGTTAAAATACATGTGGATTTTCACTAACAGGAATAAGATATATATATATATATATATATATATAAAATAAGATATAGGAAAAGCCAGGCATGGTGGCACTTGCTGTAATCCCAGTATTGGAGAGGCTGAGGAAGAAGGATCACTGCAAGTTTAAGACCAGCCTGGGCTACAAAGTGAGCTCAAGGTCATCCTGAACTGCAAAAGGAGACCCTGTACCAAAAAGACAGACAGACAGAGGCTTACATTAACAGATAAAAGTATCACATTTTAATTAATTGTGCCACAATATTACTCTTTCAATAGTATTCAAAAATTATAGCTCTTCAGTGGGGCAGTAAAAATAATCCATGAGTCACAACTATTCAAATAGAATCGATCCAGACACAAAATTTAAGAATTGTTTTTGCACATTCATAGTAAAGGTTAAGCTCTATCCTGGGAAAAAAAACAATTTCTCACACACACACACACACACATATCAATGTGTGTACTTAAAAATGTATCTGTAACTGTGAGCCATCCTCAAAAAGGATTAAAAACCACTTCCATAAAAGAATGCTGGAATCCTCATACACACACAAAAATGTCATCTGATGACATGACACTGGTTCTAAAGTAAAAAGTGATGGACACTGTACCCATACTTGCACTCAGTGACTGCACTTCTGTACATCTTTCTAACCACAACTAAGCCTCAAGATATGAGGACACAGGGCTGGGGATTTAGCTCAGCGGCATAAGCGCCTGCTTTGTAAGCAGACAGTGGTGAGTTCAATCCCTGGTACCGATAAAAACGAGAAAGACCAAAAAAAAAAAAAAAAAAGATATGAGGACACATACATACAATGCTGCTTGTACTAATAATAATCTAATACTACCGATAAAGAATTTGAAAAATTATAGGTGTAATTCCAATATGGATATTTAAAAGAATGATTAAGATCTGTAACTTTGGACCAGGAAGAAAATTAATGACTGTTAAGTGATAGTTATCTGAAAAAGGTAAGGAAAAAATTCAAGGCTCAGCAAACTTTTTCCATTAAAGATGAAGTGGTAAGTATTTGAGGGTTTACAGGTCTTATAGTCTCTGCTGGAACTACACTATTCAATTTTTCTACTATAATTCAAAAGCAGACATAAGAATACTTAATGAATAGATGTGCTTATATTCCAATAAAATTTACTTACAAAGAAAAGTGGCATGCCAACCCCTAATTTAGACTGTAATCCCATTTTGGGGTTAAAAAAATTAGGTAGAACAGTCATAAATATTTTGTAAGGTATTGATTTGTGTAAGTTTACATACAATAGTCAATTAGTTATCTGTAAGGTAGCACAGAGAGTGATTATTGACTATATATCTCTATACTGCTGAACCTATATAAAGAGTACCTGTTCTTTTTAAAATTTCAATAAAATAGTTTTTGAAATACAAGCTATCTAGTGAATATTTTCACTGAATTCATTTCTAACTGGATGTCAACTGCTATGTAAATAACCCTCCAACTAGAAAATATCCAAAAAGATGGAAATAATAACAAGACATGAGAAATCAAGAAAGTAAATGTTATTCTTCTCTTCCAATGAGAAACTAAATGATACAGAAAGAGCGGTTTAAAATTTAAGTTTACAAGCATAGGCTCCATCACTAATTGGGCCAGGTAGTTATTATCATCACATTTTACAGATGGGATATGCCGGCTGAGTTTATGCCACTCCCAAGATGTAACAATGGAGTATTATGCCAAGCTTTGGGCCTGGGTCTAAAGTCCAATTTAATCAGATTCTCTTGGTACTGACCAGTAATTGACAAACAGGACATGTGCTCAGGAAATCCAGTCTTTCATATGACAAGAATGCCCTACAGTCCTAAGGGAAAGAAGTATAGAGCAGAAGGCAACTGGTCACTACATTACATACATACAAAGAGAAGGAAGACTCCTGTTTTACCCAAACAGAGGGCAAGTCATTGTCAAAGACATGCTACCACTCTTAGATGTCCAGGTGTTGCGTGGAGATCATATTTTACATTTCTCAATTAAAAAACAATTCCATTATTGCCAACACTAGACAGGCCAACATGCTGCCCATATGGTTCTTTAAAAGAAGAGCAGCTGCTAAGCCAGAAGCCATTTTTCCTTAGCAAGAAAAACATGACTTTGGGCTGTGTACTGAGCCACCTGGGGTAGATTAAAACAGAGACTGTGCTTCCCAGCAACACTTGCAGTGAAATGTGGCTCTGTATGATAGGGTCATAGACAGAACACAGAAGAAAAGATTAGTAAACTTAAAGATTTACAGAACTGATCCAAAATGAAATACAGAGAAAGGGAAAGAAAAATAAACAAAAGCACTAGAACTTTCTGGACAAAACCCATGCTCTGAACCTTCACACTATCATGCTTCCTGGTATGAGCTGCATGGTGAGTGCTGCCCTTCTTAACTATGGAAAAACTAGGGGAGGAGGCAGGACAACAGCACGTGGCTTACACACCCATCAAATCCTACGTCCTGTCATCTGGGAAGTATAACCAAGTGTTGACAGCACTTGATATTATTTACAATCATAATGTACCATGATCTGATTATTAAAATCTCTGATTATTTGCTATTATTTTTAGCATTCTCAGATTCCTTCCAATCCCATCTGAAAAAAAAAAAAAAAAAATCCACATGTTAAAGAAGAGAATGAAAGGTTTCTAAGCCCTGCAGGCAGGGGATGTTTACTCCAAGAGTATTGGTAACCACTGAGAGCCACACTTCTCTGGAAGGATACATCCCAAAATACTAAAAAAATTGAGGGTCTATAAATAATTTCCATTTTCTTATTTTTTACTTGTCTCTCATTTAATTCTACACAATATGTACAGTTTGGGGTTTTATTGTTTTTAAGAAGGAAAGGAAACAAAAATTGTTGTCTAACAGTAAAGCTGACAGCAAACAATTTCGGAGCAGGCCATGACAAGTTCACCAGTGGCTGGTGGCTGTTGGCCCAAGGGTGAGTGCTTGTTTGCTGTCTATCCCAGATCTTTCGTTGTACCCCAAAGGCAGCCAAGAGTACAGAAGGAAATGTACACAACTGTGCACAGCAGCCCCTGGTTATGTGCTATGGAGCCCTGTGTTTTGCTAATGATATTATAATGAGACAAACCAGATGCAGACCAAGGCAAGAGTAATTAAAGGTAAAAAAATGTGCTTGGTCTAATTGGTTTCACTTGAAGGAAGGACAGTCTTTTTTTATGTTGTTTTTTTTTTTCCTTTTAAGGGAGATTGGGTCCCTAAAATAGTGAGAATATGAAAAAAAAAATCTGAGCGAAATGGAAGGGTAATGAGGAGCCCAACAAGGCAAAAATGGAAGCAGGTTCCTAGATGGCCTCGCTGATCAAGTGCCTGCATGCAAGCAGCACATCCCTTGGCTAGCATGCACATGCAGGCAGGCTGTGCTCACCGCCCAGGCTCACCTCCTCATTCGCCCACCCGCAAGCTCCAGGTGAGCAGTATCCCACTACTCATTCTGTATCAGGGTGTCTACTATCCAGGCCCCATTATGCCCCAGAGGAGCACCCTAATGATGACAATAATCTAACATTCACACCCAAGGCACAGGGGGGACTTTAACCCAATCTGGCCCCATTATATGCCCCTCTCCGCCCTTTGTAGCAAGCTTCAGCTCCTCCATCTGTAACATGTGGATCACGACCGTAACTGCCTCACAGGAAGACTGCCTGCTAAGCATGAGCTTTTACAAGATGACCAATAAATTCATTTATGCATTCAATTCATGAAATACGTAAGTAAGCGTCACCACTGCCTCAGAAGCTAGGTACCCAAAGGCATCAAGAAACTTAATCACTACTTTCTTGGAGTTTATGTCCTGGTAAATGTTTCTTGACGAGGGGTGGCAGAGGAGTGGTGGGAAGAGACAGAGCCCAGACAAAGAGAGAGAGGAATCAGAATTCTACAGAATGAAACATACGGCAGTGCTGCAGCTCTGGGAATGATCAATAAACACTATGCCAGAGAAAGCCAAGAGGGCTTCCTGGAGTAGGGAGATCTGACTGACTAGTGAGGCAGAGTATGTGGCAGGCAGTATAATGACACTAGATTGAATGAACAGAAGGCATACCACAGAGAGGGGTGAAGAGGGGTGTTCCTTCTAAAGTGCAGAGAATGAGTACAAGTCAATAAGCCCTGAAAAAACCAAGGCCAGGGTATCAGCTGCCTCTCCTTACAGCATGTCTGTTCCCATTCAGTCCAAGAGAAAGAAAACATTTAGACAAGCCACTCTGAGCTGAGGTACAAGCCATTATTACCCACTCAAGCAAAGCAAAATGACCAGTTGCCTTATGAAAGCTGTAATTAGAAACTCAGAGCAGTTTTTAAAACCAAAGTGGCATTTAACAAGACAAGCCAACTGTCAGCTTCTAGGAAGGACAGGAATTGAAAACCAAACGAGAGGCTGATGATGGATAAACTATACAACAATTATCACAATGCTGAGCCAAAAACTAACAATGACTAAAGTAAGTATATAGCTGGCTTCAGCCTTCAAGGAGGGAGCTAAAGTGCTCTGAATGCTCCTGTTCTGTTTCTGGGCCTTTGTTTCCCACCAAACAAATAAAAAGGAAATGAGCAAGAATAATGAATCAATACTGGATACTTCTAGGCAATTGCTTTTGCAATGATTTTGGAGGGGAAGTCTTCCTGCTAGGAAAGAAATCAGGTTGAGCAAATAAAATGTTACCCCTTAAAGACGACACTAGAATATATTAGCTCTTAAAGAACCAAGGACAGGATCCTCTAGGGTCTCTCACCAGTACTTTTGCTGAAGCTTTCTCCAGTAGGAATAGCATGTAGAAAGACTTGGCATTAACCTAGAGCAAGAATAAACAGAGAAGAGAAGGCACTCCACAGAAGGAGAAGACAAGACAGGTAAAAGCTTTTGGAGTGTAAGAGTCCAAAGGCAGATCTAGCCTCAGGTCTGGCTGGATCCAGTTTCTCTGTCTATTGTTTCACCTTCCTCTCTGTCAACTCCACACTCAGACATGATTTCTCAGTCCTGTAAGTGGAAAAACAGTTGCCCCAGGCTCAGTCTCAGATTCAAGGGGAGTGAGAAAAGGTGCATGCATCCCACTCTGAAATACCAGGAGCACTGCTACTTTGGTGATGGTTCCAACTGAAACCCATGTATACCCCTGTCCCCAATGCACCTGGGACACATACCTAGGGAGGGGTGTTATGGATCTCTATAATTCAGGAGCTAAGGGATGGATAGAAGATCAGAGAGAGTGACCCACAAAGAAGGGAAAGGACACTGGGCAGAAATACACAGCCAATCTCAAAGATACCACAGGCAGAACCAGGACTTTAACCAAACTGGTTTGGGCCCTGAGGCCAAGCTGTCTCCACTGGCCCATGCTGCCTTCCTCTGCCATGTAAGAGTCAGATTAGTAAGCTCTTAGGAATGAAGTACTCATGCTCAACACAGACACTTGCCCACAAAATAACTATATGCATGACAGCATATAGTTAAACGCCAGACTTTGGCTACAATTCACAGTATGCAACATAAGAAATTAAGAAACTGAAAGATCACTGTAACTAGATTTCCTTAAGATCATGGGAGAAGAGCTGGATCTTACAATTAATTCAACTGTGGTCTTACTAAAGACAAGGGTAATAAAATTGCTAGGAAAGGACATGGGACAAGCCAGGAACAAGATCATAAAGTGGCCATGATAAGGCCTGTGATGAAACAGAAGCCACTACAATGGAGCTTTGTGATGAGCTGCAAGAGTGAAAGGCCACTGCACACAGCGAGACACTGAGAGACAGGAGATGAACTGTGATTAACACCCCATTGTGGGGGCCAGGTGATGATTGGTTGCACAAAGCCTCGCTGTATCTTAACCTGTCAGGCCTATCTGGAGATGAATTCTGAATCCAAGTCTAGATTCAAGGAAAAACACATAACCTTGATTAATTCAAAATGTCTACCTCTGACCAAAATCAGAGTCCTCATATATTTGATCATCTTCAACTTCATTAGTTGGAAAGTGATATCCTGTAAGGCAGTGGCCTAACCACTACACTTCATGTTAGTCAGCTTTTCATCAATGTCACCAAATACCTGAGAAAAACAAAAAAGAAAAGGTTATTTTGGCTCACAGTTTCAATTCATGGTAAGCTGGTTCCATAACTCGTCCTATGGCGAGGCAGAAACATCATAGCAAAAGGACATAGTGGAGGAAAGCTTCTCACCTGATAGCAACCAAGTAGGTAAGTGGGGAAAGGTCAGAGGGAAGGATAAGGGACAAGTACAGTCCCCAAGGTCATGCCCACATGACTCACTTCCTTCAACGAGGCCCTACTTAATAGCCCATTCAGCTATGAATTCGTCAACAGACTGATCCATTAATGAGACTAGTATCCCCATGATTCAACTACTTCCCCAAAGTTCCACCTCTAAAGATTAATGCACTGAGAACTAAGCTTTCAACACATTGAGCACTTGGGGTTCATTTTAGATCCAAACTGTAACACACTTCATCCTGTACACTTAAATAACCTGGAAAATTGCAAAAAATCCTCATTCCTGAGTCCTACTTCTGATTTAACAGGTCAGGGAAGAGCTGCTGTGAATGAAGCAGAGTCATGAGATTTTTTTTAAAGTGCTCCAACTAATCAATCCAAAGCCAATCTCGAGAATCACTGCTCTACTCAATGGAAAGACAATCTAGTAGCTCACAGGGAAACTCATGGAGAAGAGCAGCTCTCCCTCCACTGTAATTGCTGGAAGACCAAACCACACTGCTGACAGCCCCTTGCCAGCATAAAGAGAGAACCTGGCTGAAAATGAGCCAACACACAGCATGCTGTAGGAGCTGAGGCAGATGGGCTCACAGGAGGAAAGTGTGCACAGTCGTTTCCAACTCTACATTCAGTGACATTGTGTTGGCAATTTGAAATCAACCACAGCAGGAGCACTACCACCATGGAAATCAGCAAACATTCTACATCAGGGCATTTTTTTCAGAGTGCTGATTATCAAACATTTGCCAACACATGACTGCCAACATGGCAGCATATGCGTGTGTGTGTGTGTGTGTGTGTGTGTGTGTGTGTGTGTGTGTGTTAGAAGAGGGGGTATTATCAGTCCTGATAATACTGTTTGAGCTGCTGGATCAAACTACCCCTGGAACTGAATACCCTTGGTGTTCCTTTTACTGCTTATGATAGATTAAATTGAATTTTATGATTTTGTAATCAAAAGACCTCTGAATGATGAAACCATAGCAAAATCAAAGTCAAGCACTAGCTGTGGTCACAAGGAGCAGAAGTTATACCATAATCACAACTATCTGGTGGAAGCATGACGGTAAAAGTAAATTAAGTGGCATACATAAAGAAATATAAACTTGAATGGTTTCTGGGTAAATGGATACATCTAAAGACCATAATGTTAAGTAAAATAAATCATACACACAAATTTAAGTATCACATTGTTTCTCTCATGTGAGAAACTCAGAGAAATAAGGAGCAAAATGAATAATAAATACTGTGAAGTAGGAAGAACATATTCAAATGAGCAGGGGAACAAGGGAGTAGAAGACAGAAGGAAAGGATGTGACAGGGATTTAAAAACATCATTGAAAAGAAAAAGCAGAAACAAAGCTTTTGTAAATGGGGAGAAGAAAGTAAGGAAGAGGAGGCGAATAGAGAAAAAAAATTCCAATATATTATGTACAGGTACATATTCCCCATGATGAATGTCATCATTATGTATAGCAAATATGTGAAATAAAAATAAATATTTCAAAGATTATGTGGGGATATAGCACATTATTGTGTGGCACCAGAACCAAGGTCTGTGAATTCATTTACTGCTAAGCTCTCCACAGCTGCAATGGATCTGAAATCTCCCAAATGCCACAAAGAATGGAAGATCCTGCAAAGGCTCCTGCTATATTTGTATTCACTCATGTGACAAGTATGTATAAAGCACACACCATAGATAACACATGGAAAATGCCAGGCAAGGTCCCTGTTCTTATGGATTATATGCTGCAGGGTGAAGCACAGTCTGAGCAAGTAAGGAAATAATAACTTTGCCACTGTGAGCTACTGATAAAAGCACAGTGATGAAATTGTGAGAGGGCACAACCTAAGACAAAGTAGTCGGGGAGAGGTGCTAACATGTGAACACAGGTAAGCATGACAAGATAGATACTGACATGCAGATATTACAGATGGGCATTCCAGCAGAGGGGCAGCAAGTGCAAAGACCCTGAGGGAGAAGCCAGACTAGAAGACAGCCTGAAGGCCAGTGTGGCTGAGAGAGTAAGGAGCAATGTGGCAAGAAACAAGGTTGGAAATCTCGAAAGCACCAAAGACCATCAACAAAATTCCAGATTGGAAAAGCATTTAAGAGTCTTAAACAGTAATGAGATTAGACCTGATCTGTTATTATGAGATTCTGTATATGTCCCACTGAAACCAGACACCTATGCAGGCATGTACCAGCCAGCCAGCTTTGGTAAGACTGTTCTTCCTTGCAACCAAAGAAACCAGCCTCAAAGAAAGGTATCTCAGTTGCTGCATACAGGGCATAAGAACAGCAAGCCATGCAAGTGAAGATGCTCTGAAACCTGCAGGATGCAAAGTTATCAGGAGATCACCCAGAAACAGGATAGGATGCTGGAACCAGTTAGCCCATGACTGTCCTTCACAGAACAGGCTCATAATGCACCCTGCCACATTCCAGGGGGCCCAGGGTGAGTGACACCCATATGAGGACAAAAGCACATACTGGTGTGGAACAGAGACTGCTGAACATGTCACCCCAGTGAAGAAAAACCCACTAGAGTGGGGCAAGTTCACATTGTTTTACCATACTGTCCTCCTAGGAGCTCTGTGATAAGCTGCAAGCTACAAGCATGGCCATATAAAGATCCAAAAGTTGACTCTCCAAGAAAGGGCTTACGAGACCTAGAGACACTTTTCTCTTCAAGTGATGGTTGTCACCACCAATGGACAACCCCATTCCAACTTACCAGCAGCCAACAGATGGACTTCTGACTTCCTACACTGATTGGCCCAAAGAAGAACAGGCCTAAATACCAGGCACCCAGAAGCTCTGTGACTCATTCCTGTTACCCAAATTGCTTCTGTCTATATATCTCTGAGTGCTTGGCTAACATGAATCCATTAACACATTAAGCTGGTCCTATACACAAGTCACTCAGTGTCTAAGCCTGAGAGGATTCCCCTGACCTCCAAGTGCTACAGTGAACCACCTGAAAGCCTCTGCAGCCAAAAGCCGACTTGCCATGCGCCTTGTTTCAAAATTCAGCAATAAGCATGAAATGAAAACCTGAGTTTGGAGAGTGATCTCCTGCTCTTACTACCTAAGTAAAACTGCTCTCCACTGACTTCCTGGAGCACAGAAAGGGCATCTGAGCTCACTGATCTCTGGTGTCCAGTAAGAGAGCTACAACAGAAATTTAATAGCCATTCTAGTTTCTAGGGAACAAGAACTCTCTTGCCACACCTCTAATTCTCGGTGAAGAGCACAAAGACAGCCAGCTTCAGAGTGAAACCTCTAAACACAAAAGGAGACTTGTGTTTTCAGTAAACTTCTAACTTTTAAACAAGGAAAAACAGTGCTGGAATGCCAAGTAATCCACTCTCACATTGAATCACATCAGGAATTTTTAAAGTATATATTTCAATTAATAAAAGCACAAAAATTCTATCCCATAGATGCTAGTTACAACGTGATTTTCTTAGGAGGCGTCATAAAAAGGAAGAAAACAGAAATCTGAAATTTGGTATCTAAAAATTTAAAAATTGTCAACAACCTATGCTGAAAGTTCATTTTAAGTTCATTTTATTGATCCTGGAAGCATTTTTCACAACAAAAATGCAATAATGGAGATAGGCTCAGAACAGCCCACAGTATTCCATCCACCACTGGAGGTAACTGAGGCTTCAATGATTTTTTTCACTCTTATCCCACCGATGAACTCACAGTTTTATAAACAATTTCCTGCTGAAGGACACAAAGAAGCTTTAAATAGAATTTAGGGAGCTAGAAGGCATTTTTATGTCCATCTCCCACATCAGAAGCTAAGGGCACTACAGGTACAAAACGGATTCTCTCTTTCTTAAATCTCCTCCTGCCCTGGCTCCTCCAGCTCCAAGACACTTGGAGCCATCACAGCCCAGTCAGTTTGTAATCAAAGATTTCAAACACTGATACAGCAACAAACTGGGGTTAAGGAATAAATGCCAATTTCTGGAAAACAGATGACATCACTTGAAACTAGATAAAAATTCTTCAAAGGTGGCTAGTATGCAACTTTACAAAGAGTTGCTTTTTAAAAACAATTTTTAAATTGAAAAGCAATTACATTATCCCTAGGAAAAACTAAGACATTTAGCTCCCTGCCCCTAAAATACTCCTTTTGTGTTCCTAAGGCTCTTGCCAAATCTAGGGAATAATGTAAGCAAACAGGGACAAGACTACCCAGCTAAATAATCATCTGAGGGACACTGGGAACTGGGCAAACTAGTATTATCTATAAAACCTATCTTCCTGCCCATTTCTAAGTCCTTGAAACGCTGGTCATATATGATGGAACAACGCAAGCTAATGATGTCACTGCTTATGTAGTTCAATCTATAAAACCCCTCCTGTAGTAACTGGGCACAAACATAGCTCCAGTAAGTGCAATAGCCCAGCCAATTGCCAACAGACATGCTAAATACTCCCTGGTGAATGTTTGTGCAACCCATTATCACTAGACTTCCCAAAGGGTGCTGTTGTTAACTATGGCCCTCTCAAGGACTTGCTGGGTGCCACTTATAGAGTTCACATCCCTCATGGATTTCCAAGCAGTGCTACTGTTGAATGTGCACCTCTCCTGAAATTCTTCTAAATGGTGCTACTGCTAAGTGTGCACCTTCCAAGTGGAACTGTTGGACTCCTCTTAGCTTCTCCTGGACCTCCTCCCTGTTGGCATCAATTATCCCTATCCTTGCCAGTAATACTACTCAGCAAATCTTAAACTTTCTCTCTCAAAAGCTGGCTCTGAGTACTTTTTTTCAGTCTCTCAGCAACCTACTCCACTGCCCCAGGACCTCCGGGCTGTGGACAACATTTTTGAGGTATAATCTGACATATGTAAGCAATGTGTAATGACCAAACTAAGAGAAAGGGTTGCCTTTTAATAAGATTGCTTCATGGTGCGTGAAACACAGTTGGTACTCATTAGCATTTATGAAGTGAAGGAGTGAACTGCAGGACTTAGTAAGCAACAACAAGGCATCTGGTACCTGCAACACTTGAAAGTTCTCCTAAAAATCTTGTGCTAAAGGAGAACATGCAGGTATAGTGGCATGGTCTTAAATTACAGAAAATGCAATAAAGGGCTCAAGATGTGTGGAGTAGGGGATTATACTTAATTATCTCAACTCCATTTAAAAACTATTTCAGTTGCATCCTGAAAACACTTGCATCCTGAAAACACTTGCATCCAGCTTTGGCTTACAGAATTCAAAATGTACCTGAGGAAATGGAACTTTGCTGTCTGTTATGGTTTGTGTCTCGATAGCCCCACAAAGCCTCATGAAGTCATTGGGGTAGGATTCTAGAATTTGTGATTGATTCAAAGTCCAATGCTGGGATTATGGGTGTGAGTGTTACATCCACCCTAGAGATGATGTGGCCTACATACAATATGAGGGACAGAAACAATCTTCTCTGCATGCTCTTCCCTTTCATGCTCTTGTCGCTTTTGCTGTCTTCTACCACCATGAACTACTGCTCCTCTGATCTTCCCTCCTTTAACTTTGGGTTTTGAGTATTTTGTCCCAGCAATAAGAGAAAACACACTGTCATTAAAAAAAAATCCTTCTAGGGGCTGGGGATTTAGCTCAGCGGCATAAGCGCCTGTCTTGCAAGCAGGCGGTCATGAGTTCGATCCCTGGTACCAATAAAAAGGAAAAAGACAAAAAAAAAAAAAAAAAAAAAAAAATCCTTCTGTACACTGTAGGCTCTGTGTGTGCATTTGAGGAAGAGCAATCCAAAAATTCTCTAACTCAGAAATATATTTCACAGTGTTGAGTGTGTATCTGTATTCCGGCACTAGGGAGGCTGAGCCAAACGGATGGCAATTTCAAGGCTAACTGTATAGAGTGAAACCCTCACTACAAAAAAAAAAAGAAAAGAAATCCACAAACTAAGATGAGCGGTGCTTCTTTTTTCCTAGATTTAAATTTTTTGTACCACATCCAAGTTGTGTAAATAAAGTACAGGTTTCACAAAAAGGAACAGTCCTCATGTCACATGCCTAAGAGTCATATGTCAAGATGTACTAATCTTGAACCTTTCACAGAGCCAGACTTCCACAGACAGGGGTCGGCAAAGAGGCATATTTAATATGTTCCCCAGGCCACGCCATCTTCACATTAAAGTTTAAAAATCTTTAATACACAGAACCAGAATATGGCAAGAAATAGCCAGGATTTCTTTGCATGCTAGAAACATGTAAAACCCTGCTGAATCTCTTGGGTTTCCATTAAGAAACTTTAAAATAGAGGAAAAGTACCTAATTCATCATAGTTACTAAGTCAGATGAATATACACTTAAACTTACTAAGAAGAGTAAAGAGCTAAACAAATACTCTTCAACATACGTAGTGAATTAGCTAGGGACTGCGGTCAAGTACTTGCCTGGCATGCACAAAGCTCTGGGTTCAGTCCCTAGCACTGCCAAAATAAACCAAGTCACTGAGTAACAAAATAAAAATTAGAAAACCAAAAAGTACATATCTGCATAATGAAATGGATTCAGGGCCACAACAGTAGAATCTGTATAAAAAGGCCAATAAGTGTAGATAGGAAGTGTATGATTAATGCTGCACTGACAGGCTCAAAAGTGTTACAGCAACAAACCAAATATGACTGCAGCAAGGCATATTACAAAAAAAAAAAAAAAAAAACAAAACACTCTGATATATTTATCCTTGTCACACAAACATCATATGAAACACACAAGCATAAAAGAAAATTCATGTTTTTATGCAAGCCATATCCAGACTATACTCCCGTCTCTAAAACATAAAAAATAACACCTATTCATTATACAGTGGGTGCTGTAGCTGTGAACTTCATCACTGTTTCGGTACATTCCCACATTGACTGCAAGACACTGATGTGATGTTTCCTCACACAGCTAAAAAAAGAAAGAAAAAGAGCTCAGGAAAGCCAATGGAGCCTGAACTCAAAGGCAGACCTATGACTGTGGCACATCTATCTTTTGTTAAAATGCTCATTCTTCTTAAAGAAAATTCTGTTATTAGTCAGCTGAGGTCAGGACACTCAGCAAAGTTAAAGATACTTTTGTCATATTGACCTGAAGGACACTTTTCCATGACAAGCAAATACATCGCAGCACCTTGTTAGAGATATCTGCTGGATGACTGTTTACTTTTCTGTTTACTTGTATTTCTGATTAATAACATGAATAATAATTAGCTAAATGCTATTCAGTACTTATTCTCTGGTAGGTATTATGCTAAGATGTCTACACAGACTGCTTCACCAGGTAAGTGCTGTTAACCCCATTTTACAGATGACAAAATAGAGGCACAGGGATTATAAAAAAACTTAACCATTCCTCCATTCTGGCATTCTGTGACCATGCTACTCACCGGCTGTGATTTAGTCATGTCACAAGACTCCCTACCATGCAAGTGTATCAAGATTTCTACACATAAAATTTCCTAAGTGCACAAATATTTGTGACTATTGCTAATAAAAGTTTAGTAATCTTACAATATTAGTTTTTATTTAGCAAAAATACATAATAAATTTTCTGAAATCCTTACCAGCACCATTTTTCATAATTCATGTACATATGTGCTCATCTGCCGTTGAATGTCTGCTTTGTGCCAGGCACAGGGGTTAAAGAAATGTTTGCCCTTCCCCACCTAGGCTCAGTCCCTCCTCACCTTCAGCTGTTTGACCTTCTCTTTTCAGCATCTGGACAGCTCCTACATATTTCTTCAGCTGGACCTTAAGCACCTCGTTTTCTCTGCAGGTACAAGAATATTAAAAAAAAAAAATGTAAAACTTGGCAAATTAGGCCTAAAAAGGGGTATAGGGGAAGTTATGTAAAGAAAAGCACATGATGTGCATCTTATAAATGTTAACATATTCTCATATTTCAGAGATCATCACTTACCAGGCACGGTGTGTTTGTGGAATACCTGTAAGAATTTTCCTTTCTGAATGGGACTAACTGGTCCCACTATCCACAAATTTGGAATATTACCACATGCTGTGCTCATACCAATCTGTTATGTGCCTATTTAGTGTCAGGCATTCTATAATAGAAATACATACTAGGCACTCACTGTGCATTTACCTAGGCAATATTTTTATCAACTATTACATGTATTAAACACCATTTGCCAATTATTATGCCAAATTCTTATACATCATCTCATTAACTCCCAGACACTAGCACAACTCCCATTTGGTAAATGAGTAAACTAAGGCATATAAAAAACCAAATCAGTGGACCAAAAATCTCCCACCCAAACAAGATTATACTATGGAACAGAGAACTCAGTCTAAGACAAGAGTCTGCCTTCTGATTCTACTTCCCAGGCACACCAGCTAAGGATGAAACATCAGGATCAAAACAAAACTATAATTTGTTAAGTGTTTTACCACATAGTTTAGATTTTACATGATCACTGAATCATGTATGCATGTATTCATCCATCCTTCATTAAGTAGAAACATGTAAGAGAAGCAATGACCAGATAAGGTGTCTGATCAAGACCACATGGCCAAGGTCAGTAAGACACAATGCCAAGATATGAACCCTTATCTTTCTTCCCCACCTCAAGACCCATAAGAGCTTTTCTGTCTGAGAATTCAAATCTGATCTTTCATAAGCTACCCCAAAGAGAAATGCCTCCCCTAAATTCTCTTTGACCTCAGTTCACTTCAGTTCTTATGCCTGAGTTCTTTTAAACAAGCTAGAATATTTTATGTTTCTTTATGATGGAAAAAGCTCAAGGTGGAGTTTCTTCTATGATTATTTTTAAAGAAGGTTGTGGAGGACCACCTGGACTGCTCTCCTTGAAAGAAGAGTATTTGGCCCTACCTCTGTGTGTTGCTATGAGCTGGCTAGGATATTTCCTTACCCCCTCAATTGGCTTTAAGCAATGCAAATGGGTATAGTCAAAGTGCAGATGTGCAGTCTCTAAAGCAATGCAACAGATGCCCAGCCTATAGCACCCGAGTAGTGTATGTAAGCTAGGCCTAGAGACTTGGCCACACTGAGATTAAGCCTCAAGAAAAGAAGATGTGACATCTCAGAGCATGAAGATAACACATCAAAGCTGAAGCACAGACGCCAAAACATTACATACTCCCTCAAACAGTGTGATGTAGACTTCTCCCTCTCTGTCTCTCTGTGTCTCTATGTCTCTCCTCCACCACCACTACCATATTGCAGAGAACTATCTTCCTACCTAGCCCAGTACTTCCCACCACTCTCACAGTCACTCATCCCAAACCACTCCCCTCTTCATGAATTAGCAAAACTCAGGTGGGCCCTGGTTTGAGGCCTTTCTTTCAGTTAGTCATCCTTCTAACTGGACTTAGGACTCCTTGGTTCCTACAACTACAAATAGGCCTTACTGTCTTTATTTTGCCATAGGGTTTCAATTATATGGGAATTCAAATCATATCATATCTCAAGATTAGAGAAAGAAAGCAATTTATATGCTTTTCTATATGGCATAACTTCAGCAAGAGTTCACTCAAGAACAGTTTTTCAAGAGGTACAATAGGCAGGCTCTTCACAGACCAGCTGCCAAGTGCATTGTGTCAATGTTCAGCTGCCAGCTCTCATCCCATTTATTCTCAAGAGACAGGACAGGTTTCCACTTCCTTGTTCATCTTCAGCTCTGAACCCAGCAGTAAAATGTATCAGGCAGCTGCTTTTCTTCTGGTTTGAATCAATCTTTACTGCAGTATGTTAGGAGTCCATCTAAAAATCACACCTACTACAATACCAAGAATTGTAATATAACTGTGCTATCAAAATGATGAGAAACTGGAGTGAATACAGCAAACCACTGAATGGACACCTTTAGGACCTATAAATTCACCCCTGTCAATTTTATTCCAATGAATCTGTTTGCCTTTGTGGTAAATTAAACACTTTCAGATATCTCAAAGTCCCTCTTGAATAAAACTCAAATACATAGCCAGTATACTGACCACCCAACAGGCACTAAGCTGTTTACTGCCAGAAAGTGCCAGTCCTGTCTTTGGTACTTAATTTGTACTCTGAAATAATTACAGATTTATAGGAAATTACAAAGATAATAACATGAGGTCCAATATGCTTGAGCTAAGTTTCTCCCAAAGGTCACAAAGTACAAGTAGTTTTTAATAATACTTTTAATGAATCTATGTTTTTATTTTACCATACATGGAACTGAAGCCAAGGGTGCTCTACCTCTGATCTACATCTCCAGCTCTTTTTATTTTTTTACTTTGACATATATTCTCACTAAGTTGCCCAAGCTGACTTTGAGTTTAGGATTCTCCTGCTTCCTCAACCTCTTGGACAGCTGGGATTAGACTGTATAGCCTTGCACCTGTTTTGACTGTCACTCATCACATGAGTCAGGGGTGGAATTTTCCATTTGTGGTTGTTAAGGTTTTGAGCTAAAATGCCCTCCATACATCTCACATTTGGAAGTAGGACCTGCTTAGGAAGAGCAGTTCCCTGCAGGTGTAACTTGAAAGGGTGTAGTCTTATCCCCAGCTCTTCACTTCTCTCTCTGCCTCCTGACTACCATGTGGTGAATAGCTTTCCACCATCAGGCCCCTCCACAATCCTACCTTAGAGGTGGCCAAACATGGACTGAACCCACTGGAAACTATGACTCCAAAACAAACTTTCCTCCTTGAAATTGTGGTGCAGGGTACTTTGTCCCAGCAATGAGAAAGTGCCTAACATAGTAGTGTCTTGTCAATGCTCAAAAAATTTCCAATTTTGGAGCATTTCAGATTCAGGGAACCATAAGCAAAAATCATTTTAAAACATTTCAACAAAATGACCCCAGTCAAGCTTGGTTTGTTCAGCCTTCCATAAGAAACAAACCTTTACTTTGCAGTATTCCTGTGTAAATTCAATGCCATCAGCAATCATGAATGCAATGGGCTACTTAGGGTTTCCTTTCTGAGATTCTAATTTAACTCTAGAATAAAAAACCAGATTACATTCAATTCTAGGTTTGTTTTATTTAATCTCTTAATTCTTTGAAAATTAACTGCTTATCTTTAGAGCATAGGATACCTTTAAAATCATATGGAACAATGCAGAGAATGAATATAGCCATATAACTCAATTTAATCTCTATTAAACACTTGCAGAGCTGGACACAATCTAAGCCAGGCCCTTTTTCTTAGTACGAGAGGCCATAGCATTGGCTATAAAAAGGAGCTGATTCATGTAGCAAGTATTTATTCAATACCAGGCAATGAAAATGCATTGAAAAACAAAAAGGGCAAAATTACCTAGCCCTGTGGAGCTCTATTTTCCCAATTTTTAAATTTTACTTTTCTGTATGAAGAGATACAAGATACAACATCTAACCAATAAAGTAAGATTCTATTCCATTTTCAGCCACCAAATCAGAACATCACAGTAAACCATCTTCCCAAGAGGTAAATTTACTCTGCATTTTTTGTTTTCTAGGTAGCTTGCCGGAGGTGTGCTGGTTTTTTAACTTTATGAACACTAAAAATATACACAAAATCAGACTAAATAGTATATTTACCTATTACACAGGTCTTCAACTCAGTCACTCTTGTTTCCTTCCCATTCTCACCCACTAAAGCTCACTTCCACAACCTCATGTTATTGTGAAGTAAATTTCAGAACTTGAATATCATCTGTAATTAAGAGGATATACCCCTAAAGGAATTCTTTCCTAATCCTAAAACAAGTATCATACTTCAAAAAATTAACCAAATATCATCAAATAGTCAATGTTCCCAACTGTCTGCACTTTTTGTTGTTGTTGTTGTTGTTGTTGTTGTTGTTAATTGTTGTTGTTCAAATCTGTATCATAGCGCAACTCTTTGTAGGCTTTTACTTTGGAATGTTGTATCCTTTATAGACCTAAGACAGAAAGCAAGGTGAATGGCTCTGAAGTTGTAGGTATAGGTCTGGGCACAAATACCAGGCCTGCCTGCCTAGATGTTAGCCATGGGTCAACAGCTCTGTGTTTTCTCCCTCCAAAACCACAGATGAGAAAAGGGAAGCATGAAGGTCCATGACCATTAGACTGCATGGATGTACAGTGCTTTGGGCAGTACCCAGTTCATAAGGAACTCAATAAATACTCTCTCTTACTCTTCAGGGACACATTAGGTTTAAATCACACAAACCTTGGGTTTGTGGCATGAGCTCTGTCACTAAATTGTTTGCTTTTCCCAGGTACACAACCTTCAGAATCCACCACAGTGATCCTGGTCATAACAACTAGGTGACACCAACTTCCCGAGGACAGACTGAAATGCCATCTCTAATGCCAGAATTAACAGGTAGGTCACCACTTTTGAGATCAGTTTATAGGGAAAGATGGGACTCGAGATATGATTAGAATAAAAGACACGGCCCTTCTGAATCCACCTAGCTCTTTCCTTTCTTTGGACTCTTGGCTGCTATATTACTGCTGTACCTGTTTGGCCCCTTGTACTTAACTGCCTTACTCAATTCATTTCAGATCACATCAATGTTATGAAAATGCAAATAGCCTTCTGGATACAGCTAATTAAGATGGCCCCTCTTTCCTTCTACGGCAGCCTGCTAGATCGACTTCACTATGAACCAGCACCTCCACCAGCAGAAAGTAGCCAAGAGGTGGCCACCCTGATCCCAACAGCAGCTGGATGATCATTTCAGAGAGGGCAATGTGGTAAAGATGGGCCACCCTCCTCTCCAGGTAGGATAAAAGACATGGACCCTCTTAGGAGAAAAATAAAAACAACCTCTGCAGCTAGCAGCAGACAGAGAGGAAATAACCTTGGGCTGGCTCTCAAAACTACTCTTCTCACTCCTTGTGGATTGAATATCCTGCACTGTACCTAAACTGTGAGTAGCAGTTACCCTGATGCTGCACTAGACGACCTTGCACCCTTAGAATGAGTCCACTAACCAATTAAGTGCAGACTCTCTGGGTGGGTGGATACGGCCCCTACCCCATAAAACAGGACATCTCCCCCATATTCAGTGGTCACCCAGCTCTGGGTCCTCTACTCTCAGAAGTGGTTAATTGTGCTACTTCTGCAATAAATTTATTTTCACTCTGCTGCAATAAATTTACCTGTGCTCTACATCGTTTCTGTCTCTTCCTCCCGTATCTATTGCTGGGGAAAGAGATAAGTCCCAGAAAGTTCAAGGGTGGGCTGGAGATGCCAGATCCACCAGATGCAACAAGTTATGGAAAGATCATGACATCTATCTTGGATACTCTGGCTTATGGGCTCTTTCTTACTCTCTGTTTCCATATCATGAAGATACTCAGGCAAGCTATGTAAAGGATCATATAGCAAAAAGTAGCTTTTCCAGCACCTACAAATGGGAACCAGGAAGCAGATTCTCCAGCTTCAGTCAAACCCTGAAATAACTGTAGCTCTGTATAATACCTGACTACAACCTTCTGAGCCCCTGGGCCAAAAGTACCAGCTAAGCTATGCCCAGACCCCAGAGCCATACAGATTATAATAAAAAAGCAAATGTGTTCTTTTAACCTCCTAAATTGGGAGTAACTTGCTATGCAGCAACTGAACAATAGTTTTATATGTATTACTTCATTTAATACTCAAATAACTTGTCCAAGTAACTAACTTTCTCGGACTCTCCATTCCCTTGATTGTTAAAGTGAAGATAAAAGTCCAAGTTATTTTATATCTAACCAAATGTGCTCATGATAAATGTCCCTCCCTGGACTCTACTTTATTAGAATGAGAGAATACCAAGGATCTCAAGAGACTGCTGCACAAATACTTCCTTGAAGTGTAGCCTACCACGTATCAGGGACAGTGCCCCAGTTATAAGGTAAACAACAGGAATGGAGGCATAAGACAAAACAGTGCCTAAACCTCAAAAAGGTGATATTAGCAACAGTGATACTGTCAAATAACAATACATATTGTGAAAAATCCTGCATACCAGTGAAGGAGTATTTTGCAAAGGGGAGTAAAAGGTTTTTCTGGAAGGTGACGAGCAAAGCAAGACCTGCATGAAGTAAACATACACCACTTCCAAGTGGGGATAATAATGATTTGGGTATGCAGGAACCTCCCAGGAAACTGTTAAAAAATGTAAATTCTGATTCAGAGAGGCTGGGGGTCTGGGACTTATCAAAATGTCCCAAGAATTTGACACTACTAAGGATTAGGTGAGAAAAGACTAAAGCAGGTCATGAATCATGACAACCCCTGGAGCCAAGACAAGAAGCACAGGTGTTATTCATGGCATAACAAGGGAAGTCAATGCAAAGTGTTATGTGGGGAAAACAGAGTAGAGGTGCGAAGAAGAGAACTAGCAGACCAGAAAAGGCCACACTCTGTGCAAGAAATGGAGGTAGCAAGGACTCAGAAGACTGGGGTGGTGGCCATGGAGACAAAAGTATGCAGATATTCATTCATCTGTAGGATTCCAGAAAGCCTTGCTAGCAACTGTTCCAGCTCCCAATCCCAAATGTGCAGACCCAAGGCTGCTAGCCACCCTGCCGTTTTCTTAAAAGCTTTTGGAAAGAAAGCAAATCAGCGAGTAGGTGGTAAGTACCTCTCACGCAGTTTCCAATGACTGCAATAATTAATGTTTGTGAGTCAAAGCAATTATGTCTGCCCCAATGTCAGAATAAACAGCCAGCAACTCCAGACACAACCACTCAAACAATAATTACTCAAAACAAAACTAGAGAACCTGTTATGTGCATTTGGTAATTTACAGTCATCATTACAGTAAGACACACCTACAGGAATTTTGGTTTCCCCAGCTAACAAAAGGTTGGCTTGAAGATGTATGCCCACAACCTAGATAGGCTTTGATTCATTTCTAACATTTAAATAGCCCTCACTTGTGCCCTTGTACTCCTTACTAGGATGCACTGAGAACATATATCACCTCTGATATTCCTGCCCAAGATGTAGGAACTGAATCTATTCAGAAGGAAACATCAAACAAACCAAATGGAGGAACATATGGCAAAATAAAATGGCTGTAATCTTCAAAAATGTAAAAGTCACAAAAGTCAAGAAGAAAAAGACTGAGCCTAAAAAAGACATAAAATTACTTGCAATAGGTCATTTTGATCTCAATCATTTTATAAGATAAGCCCTTATTGGGACAACTGATAAAAGCTGAGCATGATGTGAGGATTAGATAGATGGGAGACATGTCACTGTTGATCTAATTTTGACTGGTACTGTGACCACAAAGAAAAATGTTTTGCTTGTTGGAAATACTCACTATCATATTCAAGGTGCTAATAAGAAAATTAAAAAGCAGGCCCTGAAGCTGCTCTCAGTTAATCACATGGCATCCGCATTTTAACAAGCCTCTAGGACATTTTTGAGGATGCTAGAGTCCAGGAGCCACTCACCTATCTGTGCCTCCAGCCAAACCACAATGGTAACAAAGACCTCAACAAGAACAATAATCCTTGTATCACATTCAGAAAATAATGATGCCATGTACAGGAAGCCAGAGTATTTTTCTCTTCTTTCTAGTAGTTATTCAAATAAGATCATCAATAGCCAGGGTACTCAAGTTTCAGAAACCTAATTTCTGCCAGATTTTTTTCCCCTTTGTGGAGAAGGGTGAATGCAAGCCTGTTAAAAACTTTAGTCTTTCGTGATCTCTCCCCTGCTCCATCCTTTCCCTGTTTCTTTTCTAAATCCCATTTCATTAGCCACCTGGTAATCCCACTCAGAAAAGGATGCTGGCCTCTCCATTTGAAATTTAAAGCCAGGGAAACAGCCCAAACAACTCCAGCAACACACAAAGGAAATTAATTGCAGATGATACACACACTCAAAACATTCTGAGTACAATAGGAAAATTATTGGGTTCCAAACACAATAGCTGGAATCACGAATGTCATTTCGCTCACTCAAAACTCACATAAGTTGCTTTCCACGGTATTTGTTTGCCAAAAAGCCAGCTCTCTGTGTCATTAAAAAATGTTCGCTTTAAGATCAGACAGGCCTGATATGAATGCTTATTGTGTTTCTTTTTGACCTTAGGCATGCAACTGTAGGTCTCTGAGCCTCAGTTTATCACTTGCAAAATGAGATAATAGAAGTACTTCAGAAACTATGGAGGCACTTCAAATAACTATGTATACAAATAGAAATACACATAATGTCTGGCCTAAAAGTACTGCATATTAGCTATTATTTATCATCATTATTCATAACTTGCAATTAGGGCTCTACTATCATTATATTCCAAACCATTATATTCTTCCTCCTGGAGATCAAGGATTAGGGAAAAGCCTGGGTTTCCAGGTCAAGTATCAAACATTGAGTCTTCCTCCCCAAACAAACTCCTATGCACAGCTGCCTAAATCTCAACTCCTCAGAAATTGCTTTTCTTGTTTCCTGAGATAGGTTCAGCTTCCTCTAGAGATGCAGCATTTCCCAAACTAAATGGAAGTGAAGAAACCACTCATTGAACTCCTTCCTTGGGGAGCCGGCTCTGGATGTTCTAAGGTACACCCACATGACAGTTTACCTTTCAGAGGGTGAATGCAGATAGAGCCACTGCTGGAGACACATAAACAGAAGAACAGAAGCCGAATATTTTTTTTCAAAAGAGAATAAACTAGGGGAGAAAATATGAAATGCCAAATTGTTTCCAATAGGCTCAGGAAGAATACAGAGTAGATGTACAGAGTAATGCAGAGATTTCAGAGTTACAGACTTACAGGGGCCAGGCAGATAACCCAAAGGAGTGAAGGCCAGGGTGACATACAGTTATACATGCTATCCTATGAGTGGTCAGGGCCACGGTGAAGGAAAGCAGATGCTTGACCAAAGACGATATCCACAACTTCACCAGATTATGGACACACAGACCTGGGTCACCAGACCTGCAAACTTCTCAAGTATAGCTGCAAGGCTGGAATTCCATATGAAGCACCAAGATCTTTAAATATGGATCCACCATTCTTAAAAACATCACACACACCAAATACAGTATGAACCATGGCCTGTTCGGAGCCACCAAGGGCAAAGTCTCCTTTTGACCCTGACATTCTGGCAAGAAGCCTTGCATTCAAGGAAACCATAAGTCTGCTTCATAGTTAGTGTCTCTTTAACAGGCCAAGAAGAAATAAGCTGAAAACCCTTCAGATCGTGTTAAATGCACATAACCTGAATTGAATCATCAGAAAATAGGTGACAAACCCAAATTAAGGGATGCACCAATGAGGAATTGGCCGGAAGAAAAACGCAGAAAAAAGTCCAAGTCATGAAAAGCAGAGATGCTGTGGAAGCCTACCAAACTAAAAGATAGAGGCTAAAATGATAGAATACAGCGATGCAATGCCTGATCCTAGACCAGATCTCAGACCAGATCTCAGACCAGGAAGAGTTCTACAAGTTTAACTGGTAAAATACGAATATGGATTGTATATAATACAGCATTAATATTCAATTTTCTACATTTCTGTAATCACTCTATAGTCATAAAATGGACTATCCTTGTTCTTAGAAAAACATATGCTTGAGTACTGAGGAGTAAACCATCACATTTCCTACTAACTCTTAAATGGTTCTGTAAAAAGTCTGTTTGCATAAATAGAGACAGATAAAAAGATAAATTTCATGAGCCAGGCATGATAACACAGAGCTGTAATCCCAGCACTCGGGAAGCCAAAGCAAAAGGATTGCTGAGTTCAAGGCCAGTCTGGGCTACAAAGTGAGTTGAAGGCCAGCCCGAATTGCACAGTAAAACCCTATCTCAAAATAAATATATAAAAATAAAATATATAAAAATTTGTAAGACATCCTGTGCATGCTTACAATTCCAGCACATGTAAGACTGAGGCAAGAGGATGATAAATTGTGAGCCAGCCTGCACTTCATAGGATATTTCATCCCAGCTTGGATTTATACTGGGGGAGCAGGGGGAAGAGGAGGAGCCGCTCAAATATGGTAAAATATTAACAACTAATGGATCCATGTAAAGGACATATAGGAGTTATTCTACTATTTCTACAATTCTTAAGCAAATATAAGATTACATAAAAATAAAATGTTTAAAACAAATAAGGGAAACAGACCCTTTCAGAAAGCAAGTGCTCCTTAAAAAAACAACAAATGGATTTATTATAATGGTCTAGTGTCCACTGGTGGCAGACATGCTACAGCATGTTATCACTGAAAGTTCTAAAACATTCACCATCACTGGCCTAGACTTTAGGGCTTAAAGGATTAAGTAAAAAGCTCATAATTGGTACAGAATAGCCAGGGAAATTTGACTGATAAAAATAAACATCATGTAATAAGCATTAAGCAATAGCTGGGAATAACAAAATCCAAATACTATTATTATTTTGAAAAATATAGTGGTTCAAGGACATGTAATTCTCCTGCCTCCTTTGTGATAATTCCAGCAGGCCCACCAAGGCAAAACCTAGAAAACACTTTAAGTAGCATTTGGGAACAAGACAATACGATCTCTGTTATTATCTTCCAACATCCACACAAGGAGCAGGGAAAGGCCTAGAATGGGGATCCCTTTCTTATAAGGAATGGGCATGGACTCTGAGGACTTTCATCTGCCCTGGAGTAGTCAATAACACAGCATTTGGAAGATGAAACATGTTGCATCTGAAAACCAAGTTAAAAATTCAATTTGGTTCTATAACAAGTCACAATAGTCTCATCAAATTTCAAGGCTTTCAGGACTACAGGAAGATGTGGACTATGGATGAAGAAAAAACAAAAAAGATAGCTACAATAATTGTCTTTTGTGACCTAAAATGTTTCTTTGGCCCAACAGTCTGTTAATCTTATAATTAACTTGATAGAATCTTATAACAGAAATGGATAAATCTGATACCAGCCACCCTAAAAAAACAGGGGTGGAAGGAGAAAAAAATAATTGAGAAGTACTATGTACATTATATTCATTACCCCAAAATGAATGTAATCATTATGTATTACAAACATGTACTAATAAAAAAAGTTAACAAGCAATAAAATGTAACCTGGGAGATAAATAGTAGAGAAAAAAAAACAGAAAGGCCACTAAAGCAGGAAGACCCTCTTTGTGCATCAGAGCTACAGACTCACTTCTGCGCCGCTCTAGCTGGTCTACTTCCTTTGCTGACCAGCCAGGGAATCAGGTAGTTTTTAATTAAATTCAAGTGATTTAAAATAAGTATATTTCCCTTAAAGATATAGGTCTCTCCCCTCACCCAGATGACTTCAGAAGCTGGTGAGAGCCTTGGCCACAGCTCCCATACCTGGACAACCTTAGCAGCCAACAGGAGCATCAGCAACTCGTTACACTATATGCAGTACCTCGGTTGCCTGGCAGGAGCCTCAGCGGCCCTTGCCCCTACCCAGAGAATCTCAGCAGGTCAGTAAGAGCATGGTGAGTCCTCATCCAAGCAAGCACACGACCTCAGTGGTTTGGCAGGAGCCTTATAAAACCCTCCCCCAACTCGGAGGACCTTCACAGCAGGCAAGAGCACCGGTGAGCCTTTCTTCCATACAGAGAGGCCTGGATGGTCTGGGGAGACCACCAACAAGGCCTCCCATGACCCAGAGGAACCCAGCTGGGTCTGTGAGACCCCAAGTGACACAGCAGGATCCTAACTGGGGCACACACCATGGACAGGTGGGTATGCTGGCCAGAACCAGTCTGAAGTAACAATGTGAAGGTTGGTTCACATTAATATTTCTAAACTACTCAGCCTAGCAATAATACAGGATTTACCCAACTTGCCCTACAGGTGGAATTTAGGTGAGTAGCCCCTCCTTTACATCCCAGGACTCAGCAACTGCGTGAATGTCAGCCACACAATAGTACCCTACGACACACACAACAGACAGATGAGACTCTAGGACAGAAAAGACCAAAATCTTAACCAAGAGGTGTAAATGATAAAACAAAAAAGCAAATACAATCTCAAATTCCAAGCCCATATGGAACAAGTACAGAGACATCAAAATAGTGGACACAAAAATCACATACCTGAAATTTCTCAAAAAATAGCAAGTAAAGGAACTAATTCATGAGGCTATACAGGAAGTCAGATCAGAAATAATCTCTCAGGAAAACAAAGAAATGACAACCTTTAATGAAGGACTTGTTCAGCATACCTAGAGAAGACATAGATTTAAAAAAGTACAGGAGCATGGAAAAATGATAGAAACATTAAACGAACAAAGTAGGAAAGAAATGCAATGCATGAATCAAATTAAAAGAGATGACCAAGCAATTAAAATTTCCATTAAAAGCTGGCAAAACCACTTGAATGAAACTGAAGATAGACTTATAGACACAGCTAGCAATAAAACAAGAAAAAAATCTTAAAAATAACAAGGGATCATGAAATAAAAGTTCAACAATCCAATACAATGCAAAGAAAAACAATATAAAACTGATATGTGTCACTGAAAACACAGGAGTCATCACAAATGACATTTAAAAAAAAACTTTGCAAAAGCAATAGGAGAAAACTTCCAAGGATGGGAAAAAGAATCTAAAATAAAGAGAAGTCAGGCATACAGAACTCCAAACAGCCAGAACCAAAATAAATCTATATTTACTGAGTGTTCCATACAAGAACATCAGCATACATATTCTTCTAACTACTGCACATGGGATGTTCTCTAAAACAGACTGCATATTAGCCCAAAGACCATGCTTAAGTAAATGCAAAGGAGTTGAAATTATTCCATGCATATTATCTGACTGTAGTGCACTGAAATTGGAAATTAATGGAAAAAGAAACTGCAAAAACTACGTATACTCATGGACATTAAATAATGCCCACCTGAACAACCAATGGGTCACAGATGAAACTAAAGAAGAAATTAACAATCTATAATCCAATTAAAATGCAGATACAACATAGCAGAACCTGTGGGCTTAAAAAGGAAGTGGTCTTAAGAGGAAATATATAGCAGTGAATTCTCACATCAAGAAAACAGAATGAGCACAAATAACCTAATGCTGCACATCAAGCTTCTAGAAAAAGCTGAACATGTGAAGACCAAAGCTCATAAAAGGGAGGAAATTATATAGACTAGAGCAGAAATTAATGCAATTTACAATAAGAAAATATTACAAAGAATTAATGAATCAAACAGTTGGTTCTTTGAAAGAGTACTTGAAATTGACAACCCCATAATAAAGACCTTATCAAGAAAAGGAAAGAAAAAGGGTAAAATTACTAGAGATTCTGTGGAAATTAAGATCATCAATACCTATTTCAAAAATGTTTCATTGTATAGGCTGAAAAAGCACAGAAGAAATGGACATATTCCTAGAAACATATGAATTACAAAGTTGAATCAAGAAAATATAAAAATTTGAATAACAAAATATTAGTTACTGAAATTGAAAATAATTAAAAACTTACCAACGAAGAAAAGTCCAGATCCTGAAGAATTCACAGCTGAATTCTATAAGATTAACACCAATATTCCTCAAAATCTTTAATGAAATTGAAAGGGAAACAATTCTCCCCAGTTCATTCCTACAAGAAAGTACTATTCTGATACCAAAACCAGAGAAAGAGGGGCTGGAGGTTTAGCTCAGTGGCATAAGCACCTGCCTTGCAAGCAGGCGGTCATGAGTTCGATCCCTGGTACCGATAAAAATAAAAAAGACCAAAAAAAAAAAAAAAAAAAAAAAAACCAGAGAAAGACACAACCAAAAACAAGAACTACAGGCCAATTTACCTAATGAACATAGATGTAAATGTAATACACCACATCAACAGAGCCAAACACAAAAATCACATGATCATCTCAACAGATACAGAAAAGGCTTCTGACAAAGTCCAAAATCCAGTCATGATAAAAACCCTACAGAATAGGAACAGTCTCTACCTCAATATAATAAATGCCATCTATGACAACCCATCAGCCAACATCATACTAAACAAGCAAAAACTGAAATCTTTCAGTCTAAAATCAGGAACAAGGGGTTGGGGATTTAGCTCAGCGGCATAAGCACCTGCCTTGCAAGCAGGCAGTTGTGAGTTCGATCCCCAGTACCGATAAAAATGAAAAAGACACACACACACACAAAAAAAACAAATAAATAAAATCAGGAACAAGACAAGGATGTCCACTATCATCACTGAAAATGTTAAGACAGAGCAAGCTGATGAGAGAAAAATAAAAGGACTATGGCTAGGAAAGGAAAAAGTTAAATAATCATAATTCACAGATGACATGATACACTACATAGAAAACCCCAAAAATTCCACCAAAAGACTTCTAAACTTAATAAGCAAATTCAGTAACATAGCTGGATACAAAGTCAGCACTCAAAAATCAACAGCATTCTTGTACACAAACAACAAACTCACAGAGAGAAATTATGGAAATAACCTTTCACATCCAAAAAAATGAAATATTTAGGAATGAATCTAACAAAGGATGTAAAAGATCTATATATTGAAAACTATAGTACTCTAAAAAAAGAGATCAAAGAGAATATCAAAAAATGGAAATATGTCTCTTGCTCCTGGATAAGAAGATCCAACAGAGAGAAAATGGCCATGCTCCCAAAACTGTTAAAAACTGTTATACAGATTTAATGCAATTCTGATCAAAATACCATTAGCATACCTTAAAGATTTACAGAAAACATTCCTAAATTTCATTTAGAAATGGAAGAGATTTAAGATAGCAAAGGCAATCCTAGGCAACAAAGGTAAGGCAGGAGGCATCACAATCCCCCACTTAAAATTATACTACAAAACTCCTGTGATAAAAACAGTGTGGTATTGGCCAAAAAAAAAAAAAAAAAGATCCAACCATCAATGGAATAGAGTAGAGGATGCAGAAACAACTCCAGACACACTAAGCCATCTTATCTTTGACAAAGGTCCCAAACATATTCACTGGAAGAAAGATAGCCTCTTTAATAAATGCTGCTGGATAGACTGGCTCTACACATGCTGAAGATTAAAACTGGGCCCATATCTTTTACCATGTACTAAGCTAAATCAGAATGGATCAAAGATCTTAATATTAAAACAGAAACATTAAATCTGTTGGAAGATACAGTAAGTAAAACTCTTGAAAACATTGGTGTAGGCAAAGACTTTATGAACAAAATCTTGACTGCATAGGAACTATTACAAAGAATCAACAAATGGGATCTCACCCTACTGAAAAGCTTTTGCACAGCAAGAGAAACCACCAACGGAGTATAGAGACAACCCAAAACATGGGAGAAAATGTTTGACAGTTGTTTCTCAGACAAAGGATCACTATAAAGGACTTAAAAAAAAAAATCAGTCCTCTCAGATTTAAAGACCCAATCCAAAAATGGGCACCTGAGATGAACACACACTTCTCAGATAAAGACAAACAGCAAATAAATATGTGAAAAAATGTTCAACAGCACTGATCATTCAAGAGACACTGAGATTCCACCTTACCCCAGAAAGAATGACTAGTATCAAGAAATCAACCAATAACAAATGCTAGTGAGGCTTTGGGGGAAAAGGAAACTTTATCTACTGCTGGTGGACATATAGACTGGTGCAACCACTATGGGAATCAGTGTGGAGATTTCCTCAAAACACTAGGATTGGAAGTCCCACTTGACTCAGCTATTCCCCTTTTGGGTATCTTTCCAAAAGAATTAAAAATATCACAGCACAGTGATACATGTGCACCCATGTTTACAGCAGCAAAGTTTATAATACCCAGATCTTGAAAACAACCTAAATGCCCATCAGCTGCAGGATAGATAAAAAAGATGTGGTGTTTTTTTATACAATGGAGTACTACTCTGCCATAAAGAATGATAAACTATACACTTTTATAGGTAAATGGATGCACCTAGGGAACACACTCATTAGTGAAATAAATAAGACACAAGTGTAAACATTGTATCATTTAATTAGTGTGATAAGCTGAAACAAAAAACATGGATTTGCATGTATATGTATGTAAAAAATAGTTAAGATAGTTATATTACTGATTTCTCTGAGTTCACTGAAAAGAAACATTTGTACTCATATTGTTTGGACAATTGAAGGCAGATATCTTGTGCTCTGGGTGAATGATTTGGGGATGACACTGTGCAATGCATGTACCATTGTAACCCCCCCAATTGATGTGCTTTGAAATTTTATTATAGTTTTCTTCTCCTCCTCCTCTTCCCCCGCCTCCTGCTGCTTTTTCTTTCTTCTTCCTTGTTCTTCTTTTCTATTTATCTTTGAATAAAATGGATTTGAAGAAAAAACTTTCACATATCTTTAGTTTGTGTTTATTTATTTAGAAAAATAATGAAAATAAAGTCAGATGTGCAAAACATTAACATATGGTAAAGCTTGGTAACAGGCATACATATCCAAGTTCATTGTACATCTTGGTTGCTTTTCTCTCGTTGCTAATACCCAAAATGAAGGAAGAAAAGGTTTAGCCCATAATTAGTGGAGATTTCAGTTCATAATCAGCTGGCTACAAGGCAAGGTGGCATGGCAGAGAAGCAATAGTTCATGGTGATGGAAGACATCAAAAAACAAGAGCAGAAAGGGAGAAGCACACAGAGAAGATTCTTTCTGTCCCTTATATTGTATGTTGGCCACGTGGACTCCAGGGTGGGTGTAGCACCCACTTCCACAATCCCAGCATTGGACCATGAATTGATCATAAATTCTAGAAACCTTTCCCCATGACATGAGGCTTTAAAGGGACATTCAGACACAAAACATAACACTGTACAAGTCTTACACTTTTCAGTAAGTCTGAAATTTAAAAGGGAGATTTTTTTAAATAAATGCTTTAGTTAATCAATCCATATGCAAGGCTCACAATTATGTTTCTACATCCTCTTATGAGTAATCACATGAAGCTGCTCATGCTGGTGTGACTGGCACAGGCTCCTGCACCTCAGTCCTGCACAAAGGTTAACAGAACCATGCTCTCAACTCTTATGATTTATCTGGTGCACGTGGATTAGGAAACTCTGCTCCAAATGAACAAACCTCGTTAGGAACCATCAGGGTAATCACATTTGTGAAGCAAAATGAGATCTAAGCCACTGTAATCAATTGGCCTATTACCAGCCGCCCGTATGCCTTCAGTTTCACCCTCAATGATGCCTTCCTTCTTTGTGCTCTGTCCAGTGGGATTGTTATCAAGGGGGCTTACCAGTTTTATTCAAAATACCCATTTAAAAAGGGATTCTGCAAAGATGGCAGTGATGGTAGCATTATTTTTTAATCTTTCTAAATCCCCTCATTAAAAAAAGAGCAGCTAGTGCCCAGGCATGGTGACATAAGCCTGTAATCTCAGCCCTCTAGGGGGCGGAAGCAAGGGGGCCACATGTTTGAGCCCAGCCTTGGCAACTTAGTGACTCAACGAGATCCTGTCTCAAAACAAAAAATAAAAAAACACTGGGGATGAAGTTTAGCGAAAAGACCCTGAGTTCAATCCCCCATAATGTGGGGAGAGAGAAACTAAATAGCAAAACCAAAAGCCCATGGAAAGTATTTATATCAAAGCTAGGTAACAAAGAACACCTGCAAAGCTCAAACTATGAGCAGGCAAGAACAAACCAATAGCCACAGGGCCTATCTGATATCTGTCCAGAAGGAAACAAGGGACCTGATAAAAGGGCCTGAGAAAGAACCCCAAATCTCCTGTTTGCACAGGTGAGAGCTGTAGTAAAACTGGAAGGCATTTTTCCTGTCCTCCTGGTTAAGGAGCTCAAGAAGATGCAAGCAAAGTATGAGAGGTAACTAGGCTCATCTCCACTCTCAAAACTGGCCCATGGAAGACTCCTCCAGGACAGGGCCTCTTCACAAGGAAAACAAGCACTGTAGTAGTACCACAACTGAGCAGCAGCAGAGGAACACTAGATGAAAAGGAGAAGTGATCCACACAAAAGTGGGGGAGAAGAGCTTGGGAAAAAAAGCTGCCATATACAAGAACAGGACAAGAAAGTGATGAAAAAGAGTTCTGATCCCTCTACAGTATTACTGACTACAGTTTCCATTCCAGTCTACAGACAACTAAGAACAGCAGATAATGCTCCAGGTAATATCCTATATAGCATTATAAGAAGAAAGGAAGAATTACAACAATGTATCTACATGTATGAAAACTTGCCAGAAATAACCATGTAACTTTTGCTGTCAGTTTGCTATTGCTGGAACAAACCACCTGACACACATTAAAGGAGGATAGGTTTATTTGGCTCACATTTCAGAGGGTTCAGTCCATGGTCATCAGGTTCCAAGCAGAAACAGCATGATGGAAGGGCCTGGTGAAGGGAAGCTGCTTAACCCATGGCAGCCAAGAAGAACAAAGACAGAAAGAGAGAGAAGGAAAGAGTCAGAAAAAAAGATATACCCTCCAAAAGCATGCCTCCAATGACCCACCTCCTCCAACCAGGCCCCATCTCCTAGTAGCACACTGAGCTATAAACGTAACAATGAAGTAATCCAATGATGAGTGTAATGCCCTCATGATCCAATTACCTTCCAAATGCCCCACCTCTAAACACTTGATCCTCTCAAGGGATATTTTAAATCTAAATCATAATAGAACTATAACCCTCAATTTCCAAGCAGGATGAAAGACCAGGCGCAAACAACATATGAAAGAATAACACATTTCTCAATTAGAAAAAGAATTCAAAACACTAAAAAAAAAAAAAAAAAAATCCTTCTGAAATGAAAACTTACCTAGAAAGTGAAAAAAACGCATTTTTTAAAAAAATCTAAAAGCAAATGAAGAGTCCTTTAAAACAAAAAAAAATCTGAGAGAAAGTGGCCAGTATTAAAGACAGAGAAATAAGATTCAACCATCAGAAAAAAACAAGACAGTGGGGAGGAATACCAAATGAACAGACACTAAACAATCCAAAAATATTCTGCTAAGATAAAGGGATTTGAAATCATATATTCCAAGAACTATCATGTACCTGGGAATAGTGACTCTGAATGAGTTACATTGGGATATGTTCTAGCAAAACTATCAAACTGTAGGGAAGAATTTCTTTGGGCAAGTGAGTTCTAAATCCTGGAAAACTAGACTACCACACAACCTTGACAGCAACGCTTCAGGAAAATGTGGCAGCATCTTTAAGATGCCGAAAAAGCATATGTTCTAAAGATTTGAGATCCACAAAATTGGTTTTCAAGTATAAGAGCACAAACTAGTAATGACTTACAAGTATTCTAGCAATATTGCTCACATAAGCCTACCCTGCAACACTGCTCATAGAGTAAGTTTCAGATAATCAAAATGACTAGGAAGATGACAACAGAAGACTGGTGGAAAGTAAATGTAAACCCACAGAACTAAATCTAAACCAGAACTAAAAGGAAAGAAGTAAAGTATATATTGGCTATATGTTCAGCAATGTGGGCCTAGAATGCAAAATTTTTTATTTGTTCCTAGAAATTATATCATAACAGTAGCACTCTTGTTATTATTCTGAATCCATAAATATCTGCATAGCAATATACTATATTTTTTTAAACTGGGAATTGAATGCAGTGTATCCCCAATCTTATTTTATTTTATTTTACTTTATCTTATTTTATCTTATTGATTGATTGATGTAGGTTAAGTTTCCCAGGCAGGACCTAAGCTTGTGATTCTCCTGTCTTTCTCTCAAGTGCTGGTATTACAGGCATGCGCTACTGTGTCTAGTTCCATATATTTATTTTTAAAATAAAATATTTCATAATTTCATACTGAAATTTTCCAACTCAAATTCAATATTATAGAGTTATTTACTTAACCTCTTTCATATTGTTTGCATTCTTCTCTTCATACAAAGCATCTCAAGGATATACAGGATGATAGAATCAGGATATACTATAACCCATGTGCTTTATATCTCAACATACACACAAAAATTTTGGAACAATAATATCAATATCATTATTAGAATAAGTCTGTGTATCAATCTAACTAATATGTTCCACTCGAGTTACATGTGTGTAATAATTACAAAGAAAAGAAAACAGCATTCAAGTCAGACTGAACTTTATAAGCTGTCTATTAACTGGGGTGCTATTTCAGGGTCTACAAAGACAGGCAACCACCATTAAAAGCATTTGCATGACAGAGAGGGTCCTGTTCTGACTCATCTCTGGATTCCAAAACAAAAAGACAAAGAGGGCTATTTTAAAAATGCCTCCTGACTGTTTGGGTTCCATATTGCTTTCAGGACCATGATGCCATCTTCTTCTTCTTCTTCAGGAGATTTGGAATTTTGTGTATTGCATTGACACAACAAACACAAAAGCCAAGCTGGTCTGTAGACTCTGGAAAGTGTGATTGCCTTTCTGGCTGTTAAAGAGACCACACAACAGCTGTCTCTGGCACCCCTCCCAAATAAGCACAATCCAAGCTGCCCATCTCTTCCCACTGCTGAGCAGCAGACATGCCAGCAGCTTTCCAACACAACAGCTTGGAGATGATGGCAGACAAAGGGACACACAACCAGAAGAGACCAGAGGAACCTACCAACCTCTGCTACTGTACCCTATAAGCATGGGATGCTCATCCTGAGAAGCACCCTGCACATTTCATCCTCTCAAATTCACAGCATCTGTAACCTCCATCCTCACATCTCTAGCCCTTGACTGATGAGATCTAAAATGACACAAAATCTGTATCCGCAACTTCCAAAATGATAAGAATAACTAATCTAAGACAAAGTGGACTATGGTTACATTAGGTAGTTCTTTAATAGCAAGAAAAAACTAGATTGAGAAAAAGAAGTCCAACACATTGCCAAATCCAGGTATAGTATTCTTCTCACTAGGATGTAAGCTCTGTAAATGTGCAGAATTTCATCTAATCACAATAGTGCTGTATCCACAGTGTTGAGGCCATCTACCCACTAACAGCTAGCACTTGGCATATGTTGACTAACTGAATGTATCAATACTATATGTGAAATGCCAGCTAAGTAAATTATTCATTTAAAAATAAATGAAATGAGAAAATAATTGAGCACATCTAATGTTAAAACTATGAATTAAAAATTTATGTAGCTAAATTATAAGATATGTAAATCTCTTCTCCATAAACCTGTTTTAAAAATAAAAATGACTGACCACCCACCATATACCAGTCTCTAAAATAAGCACAGAGGATGTGAGAGAATAATAACCAGCAAGGCCTACTTCTCAAGATGCTAGGTTAAGTCTTCAATATAAATACATATAAAAGGGGCAAAAGACCACAAGGACAGTCACATCTGGATTTAACTGGAGGTATAAAATTTTGTCATTGGTGCCACAGACAGGAAACCCTAGTGATCCAGCTCTATTCCACCCTTATGTTGAATCTAGGCAAACTGAGGCAATGTTTTGGAGCCCAAAGATCAGTCACAGCAGGACCTTCTCTAATATGCAAACACTTTTAATGGTGGTTGCTTGTCTTTGTAGACCTGAAATAGCATCTAAGTTATCAGACAGTTTACAAAGTTGTCTCACTTGAATGCTGTTTTCTTTTCTTTGTACAGCCACTAGCTACAACTGAGACAAAACTGAGAGAAGATCCCTAGCAGCCTGACCCGAGTCGGCATATTTTCTCCACACCCCACCTGCCTCAGTCATAACCAGCTATCTAAGAGATGGGTATCTTAGGGCAAACTGAGAATAAATTAGGATGGATATTTGACAGCAAGACTCAACTGCAGTCAAGCATTTCACTGAGTCACACTTAAACAATTTCAGACATAAAATACATAATTCCTGAGACACATATAATCTCTACTATACAGAAAAGGAAACTGGGGCATGAGCAGCTTATCACCTTGTCCATTTCCTCAAGTTCATAAACATTAGCCCAGGATTTGAACCTGTCAAAAGCTGGGAAAAGAGACATCACCAGGAATTTATCAGTCTACTCATATCCCTGTAACAAAATACCACATTATGGTTTGCTTAAATGACATTTATTTCTCATAGTTCTGGAGGATGAAGTCAAGACCAAGGTATCAGCTGCCTGTGCTCCTCCTGAGACTCCTCTCTTGACTTATGCATACCTGCCTTCTTACTGTGAGATGACCTTCTCTATAAGCTAAGTCCCTGGTGCCTCTTCCTGTTCTTACAAGGATATCAATTTATAGACTAGAGCTCCACCTTTATGGTCTCAATTAACTTTAATTACCTCCTTATAGGCCCTGTCTCCAAATATTACCACACTGAGGGTTGGAGGGCTAGGGAATCACCAGATGAATTCAGGGGTCATAATTCAGTCCATAACAAATGGTGGCTCTTTTCTGATAGGGACCCAATGTCTACAGTAAATCTGTAATAATAAAAGAAGTCAAATGCAACCTACTAATAGATTAGTAATAATGTAGCTAATCCTTGGACATCAACTCTAAAAGCAGAATAACCCCCAAGTAATTATTCCTAAACCAAACTCCCATTAGAAGCTACCTAAGCATTAAATGAAATATAATTAGAATTTTTTATTAGGCTTCTCAAGAGAAAACACCAAGATATTTACTAGCCATTCTACTTCAGGAATTTGGTTCCTGAGTTTTTATAAATATTAACAACACAACGGAACCATTTTCCTTCTCCCCAAAGTCCAAACAGCAAAAGTGCCAAACATAAAATCTCCTTAGACATTCTGTTTACTACTAACAAAAAGGGAGAACTTAGCAGCTCTCAAATAAGCCATGCAGCACGGATTCCATTTTGAGGTCATTCTGTAACCTCTTCATCTTTTTAGCACACATTATTTATAAAGCACCAACAGTGTTATCATGTGGAAAACAGACTTATTCTTCCCATTTTTAAGTGTTCTGAGTCTTCTGTGCTGTTTTAAATGCGGCCTTGACAGTTTGTGAATGCCACATGAGGTAGTCTTATCTGTCAGGGCTAATTCCTCCTCAAGATCAGCTTGGGTCAACAAAGTGCTAAAGCTGCTGCAGAGCTGACCAAAATTCAAAGATGAATCTCTTTACTGTCCATCTTCCTAGAGCTGACCCTGGCAGCAACAACTGGACCCTTTGTCTTTCTTGAGCAGAAGTCAAACTGAAAATCAAGAGACCTTATCTTGCCAAGAGGAGGCCTTCTCCTTGCCCTTATTTTTGGTGGTCAGAGTTAGAATGATAATTGTGGGCTGCCTACTCTCTTGCTGAGTTTCATTCCACTATCTCTTCATTCCATAATTCCAACAGCTCAAGAGCACAGAGGAGATGCCCTGACCGATCTCCTAGGAGATGCCATGGCAGCAGCTCCTCACCAGCAACAGTGCAGCAGGAAAGGCTGGTAACCTGCTTTTCAGATCTGAGGTGGAAGCCAAAAAGAGCCTGCCCTTGCCAATGATAACTTGGAGTTATTCACATTGGCTTTTGCATCATTAACAAGCAACAGAGGGGAGGCAAAACCCAACCAAGAATGAAGGAAGGAAAATAAAACCCGTGAAGTTTTTGGTTTTACAAAAACAGGTAAGGGAACATCTTTACAGGCATCACAGAGGTTGAGAAACAGACAGTGTCCTCCCAAACACTGTGACTGGCTCTAGAAGTCCTTGGTTCCTGTGGCAGAAAAGCTTCTCCTGATTTGGATATAGAAGTTAAATGAGAGAACAAGAAAAGAAGGATTAGAATTTGGAGCCAGAAAACAAAGACTCAAGACCTAACTCACCACTGACTGCTTAGCAACTATATCTTATTTAGGGAAACTCTAGCCAGTAGACCTCAGCCAGCCAGGGCCCATTTTTGTAAATAATGCTTTATTGGAACATGGGCATACCATTAGTTTCTAGAGCATCTGTGGTTGCATTCACGCTACAGGGGCAGAACTGAATAGGTCCCACAGAGACCACACAGCCCACCAAGTGAATTATATCTCCTACCTGTCCCTTTACACATAACATCTGCCAACCTCTACATTGTATGACACTTCACAGAAGTTATTTTTCATCTTTGAGCCTCAGTGCCCATGCTTCTTAAAATGGGAATTAAGGGAGCAGTCAGTTCTCCTTCCTATTCCAGTGACAAAAAAAGTTAAACTCATTCCTTATAACATTATACTATGGCAATTACAATTTTTTATCCCTTTAATATGGTGTCAGACAAGATTCTAAGCACTTTGCTTAGATTCTTTTACATATTCCTTACACCAACCCTGCGAGGAAAGTATTATCTCATACATGAGGACCTTGAGACTCAAAGAAGGATGGTGGCCAAGACAATCCCTTGAGTAAGCAGTGGAGCTGGGCCTCCATCTGAGCTCCTAATCCCTGCATCATACACTTCCTCTCAGCCTTAGGCACACAGAGTTGCTTAGGTGCTAGAGGTGCTATGCACCAAAAGAAAGAAATGCAGACTCAGCCTCTCACAGGTATCCTTATACTTTCACTTTCCCTTAACCTCACACTCTCCTCCACCCTTACTTTTCTCCTCTATAAACCGCCAAGGATTTGTCATTTTTTGTTTAAGACAAACAGCGCCTACTTCTTGGCTGGTAAGAAAGGCCAGTGACAAGACAGCCACCTCAGGTATCCATCCACACTTCATTCCGTCACACTTCATGTTATCAAGGAGGTAAAAATCACTCCAAAACTGAGAGAGGGCTCAGTGGATAGGTACAGTGCTTGCCTAGCAAGGTTCCACTCTCAACACTATAAAATAAATAAGCAAACTGAGTAAATAAATAAAAGACAGTAACACAGAATAAAGCTTTTAGTGTGATTTAGAAGTATGCACATGTGATTCAGGACAGCAAAACTAACAAACAGCAAAAATATCTGCTTGGAGCATCACAGGTTACCAAGTCACCTTCTTACTGGATCCTAACAAAAATCCTATGAAGTTGATAATCACTGGAAACTCATGCCCAGGGAGATCAAAGTAGACCTGAGGAGTACAGCTAGTATAAAACAGAGCTGAGAACCAAAACTATGTCCTCTATCAAATCTAACAATTGAGCCATACCATCACATCATGAGTTGTGGACACAAGAGGCATTAGAGGCCAAAGTTAAAGCAAATAATCTACAATAATCACAGGAGAAACAAGGATCCAACCCAAATACTCTATTATGCCTAAACTCAAGACTCCCTACCCTTTGGCCAGAAGAAATTTCTCTACTTTTCAGTTCCAAATTCTTATATCTAGCACGTCTCTGGCCACTGCTCCTTGCCAAGGTTCCCAGGCAGAAGGAACATAACTCGGCTTGGTTTGGTTTTGTATAGTACTGGGGAGTGAACTCAGGGCCTTCACACTGAGCTATATCACCAACTGTTTTTGTTTTTTTTTTTTTTTTTTTAAATTTTATTTAAGGAGAAAAGAAAAAAAGCAGAGAAAGGGTACAAGTTATACAGATTTGCAGAAAAAAAATGAACAGTAGGAAATCACTAGTTAATGGATTACATATTGTCATCTTAGAAATAATTGTTCAAGTCACAAAATTAAAGCTTGTAAAGTGGACATTCCATCAATGATACTGCAAACAGTTCTGTTCAATGATCCAATAAAACTCTGTGATATCATTTTCTATCTTATACACTTAAATATACATGCAGTTATATAGTACAGAGCACTTTCTTTTCCTCTCTTTTGTACAATGACTATTACACATTTTGGGTTTCATTGCTCCCATGGTTCTTATTACTTTTTTGGAAGAGAGTAAAACCAAGTGTGACATAACAGAACAGAATCGGTCAAGTCAAAAGGGTGGACATAATAGATAATGTGAAAACATAATACAAGGTGATCAACAATGGTTACCATAATGCCTCCCGCTATCTCTAATAGAATTGCCTATATTGTTAGTTACAATGCAATTGAACAAAACTGTAAAGAATAAAACCGACAAAACCAAAACATTGGAGACATTGTAGGTCTTCAAAAATAGATAAAAGTCAATGAGAATGGGCGTCATAATGAATCTCATTATCTTCACAGCTGATGCCTAAATTTTTGAACCTGATACTATCCAGCAAAACAGAATGGGGGAACATCAGTTAAAAACCAGATGGTGAGAGTAATACAGGGCTTTAAATCGAGGTAATGGAAAGTCAAAGTGGGTTACTATAATATATCCTGCTATTTTTTTCCTTTAATTAAAAGGATAAAAATAAAAAAGTAAATAATGGAGTGGAGATTGAGATAAAAGAGGGCATAACAACGAAACAGCACAGATCAAAACATAACCATTTAAGCAGAATAGTGTTTCACCACCAGATAATCCTGACCTAAAAGTAGTTACCATATTATCTCTTTCCTTGAAATCCTTGAGTACAACTTCGTATACTGTAGCATTAAGTATATCAAAACAATGTAAAACCATTCAAGAGAATGACAGCATTACAGAGTATTTAGAATCGACTAACAGACTATGAACAGAAAATGAACAATGGTTTCTGTATAATCTCCTTGTCTTTAAAAGGTTTTTGCTTATACTATCATACATAATAAAATCCAGTAAGATACAACCTATTTGGACCATTGGAGACAGAAGGACAAAAGCTAGATGAGACTTCAAAACAAGATGATACTAAATCAGTATTACCTATTAAGATGTCATTTTCTCCAAAATAGCTGTTCCTATCATCCAATCTTCTCTGCCTCATTTCTGTTGAGCTCTTATTCTGTCAGTAGCTGTCAGTTTGTCTTCTTCACTTTGTTCTCTGCTCCATTCGTTGTGGCCTCCATTATTTCTGGATTCTTTGTATTTTTCTTTTTTTAGAATATCCTGCAATACTCTCTGTAGAGTTGAATTGGTGGTTGCAAATTCCCCCAGTTCCTCTTTATCCTGGAAGCACCTTGTTTTTCCATCAATTTCGAGGGACAGTTGTGCAGGATATCTCAATCTTGGCTGGAGATTATTATCTTTCAAAGCTTGAATTATTTCCCCCCAAGCTCTTCGTGATTTGATGGTTTGTGCAGAGAAATCTGCTGTAATTCTGATGGGTGCTCCCTTGTAAGTGGTCTGCTTCTTGTCTCTGACAGCTTTTAATATTCTGTTCTTGTATTGAATTTCTGGAATTTTTATTATTATATGCCTGGGTGTTGCTCTGTTTGGGTTGTAGGTAGCTGGGGTCCTGTATGCCTCATACATCTGAGTATCTTTACCTTTTGCTAAATTAGGAAAATTCTCCTGGATTATTTCTGTGAGTAGCTTTTGTAGTTCATTTGTTTGTGTCCCTACTTCTTCTTTTATGTTCTTAATCCTTAAGTTATGGCTCCTCTTATCATCTTCTTGTCTTTGTATTATTGCTGTTTGTTTCTTTGTTATTTTTAAGAAGTTTTTCATTTCATTCTCCCATATTACAATTCTGCCCTCCAGTTCAGATAGTCTGTCCTTAGTTTCTTTCAAGCTGTTATGCCAGTCTTCGATAGACTTCTTAGTTTCTTGGTAGTCCCTTTGAACCTGCTTCACGTATTCTATGCTTTCCCTGTTTTCTCCATCAAACACTTCTCCCCTCTTTTTCTGTTCTTCCATTCCACCATCTGTTTTTTCTTGGGTGGTGCTTAGTATTTCTCTAACTATTTTGCATACTTCTAGCTTCAGGTCGTTGATAACTTCATTCCTGAATTGGTCTATGAGGCTCTCTATATGGCGCCTTATGTGTAATGGTGCGGTGTCTGTTATTGCCTGTTTCTCAGAATTGGGGGCTGAGGAGCCTTTCTTGTTGCTGCCTCTTCCCATATTCTCTGTTCCTTATGTATGCAAGCTTATATGAGAGGCCTAGCTTCTCTCTCTGTCAGCCACAGCCTGATCGAATTGCGCCGGTTAGGTGTTTCCACTCACTGCTGCACACCAGGCAGCCTACGCGGGGGCCCGCCCCTCCCGGCCTCCGTCAGGCTCTGGGATCTGGGTTGGGCCAGCCTACGGGGTCCGCAGGCAGCGTCACGCAGGCCAGGCACTTTTCACCAATCCCGCCCGACAGGGGAATGTGTGGCTGGAGTCGCCAGCGCGCCCTGCTCCCGCAGGACTGCCCGGGCCCAGAAAGTCCGCTGGAGTCAAACTGTGGTGGAGTGTCAGTTTCTCTCACTCACCTCGCCACAAGTCAGAACATGCCTCCCTGCCTGTCCTGTTTTCGACTCCGTTCACAGACTCCCGTTCTCAGAGTTTCCGTGCGTCTCTCTCCTTGCCGAGCCGATGTAGAGGCAGCCAGCCACCGCGTGGCGGGAAACCCAAATGGCGTGGGGTCCAGCCTCAGCAGCGAGGCTTTTCTGTTCCTGTTTTAGCACCAGGACTGCATTCCGAGTTGGTTTCTCTCAGCCGAGTTCGTTCCTGAGTCAGCAGAGCATAACTCCACCTGCTTATGTCTCTTTAGTCCGCACCATACCTGGCTTCTGAGCCTAGTTTTCAGAGAGCCTCTGGTAGTTGCTGTTATCTGTCCGCCATGTTCTCCCGGAAGTCTGTTTTTGTTTTTTGAGACTAAGTCTCACTATGTTGCCCAAACTGGGCTCAAACTTGTGATCTTTCTACTTCAACCTCCTAGACTTCTGGGATTAGAGGCAACATACTCAGTGAGATGCCTTTCTCCCCTGAGTACTAGGGATTGAACCTGTCTCATTTTATTGTAAGATAGGGTCTTGCTAAATTGCCCAAGTGGACTACAATACCAGGCAATGTCAAATAACATTTTTGATTATCTTATGAAGGAGAGAAAGGACTTTCTGGAATAGAGAGGCTATTAAATATCTGACACTGCATAGAACAGCCCCACCTCAAAGAAATATGCAATCCACACCAGGCATTGCAGTGTACACCCATAATCTCAATACAGTGGGCAAATTCTAGTATAGATCTTAGCCACTTAGCAAGGCTTTGGTCTCAAAACAAAAAGAAAAAAAAATTTAAAGGGGTGGTGATGTAGCTCAGTATGAAGGCCCTTGGTTCAATTCCTAGTACTTAAAAAAAATACAGCCCAAAATGTCAGTACTACAAAGTGAGAACCATAATCTCAACTGGGAACTGCACTAGGCAATAGACCATGCACCTTCTTTACCATGTCCCCTAGCAACAACCTTTAACAACTGCATAAACCCATTCTCAACCAGGCATGATGGTTCATGCCTGTAATCCCAGCACTAGTGAGGCTGAGGCAGAAGGGTCCTTGCAAATTCAAAACCAGCCTGAGCTACAAAGTGAGCTCAAGGCCAGCCTGAACTATATAGAAAGACCTTGTCTGAAAAAGACAAAAAAAAAAAAACAACAAACAAACAAACAAAACACTCTCTTGAGTGCCTGCCATGCACAAAGCACTACCATGTGAATCCAACCCAAAAAAAAAGCAACTTCACTGTGATCTCTCAGACAGGAGGCAACAGAGGCCTGAGCTCCATCCAGGCTTCCCACGTGTATGCCCATCAACAAGACATACATGACCTCTTAGAATTATTTGTAGAAAGAAATACCAGTCCTACCTTGAGAGGTGCACTCTGATTTTGTTTAATGTCAGGGCCTCCCCGACTTTGTAGTACCCTTTTGCAAATCAGGTCTTACCTGTACTTTGAATGCACAAGGAACTGCCCTGGATTCCATGAACAGTGATGGTCACCATCTCTAAACCTGGAGCTCGGTGACAACTGTCTACATGATTAACATCCTTGAAACTTTTTATAACTTCTAACTTTTTAAAATAATAGATTTATAGAAATATAATTCATATACTACAAGATTTAACCATTTCAAATATACAATTTAATGATGGCTTTTAGTATATTCACAGAATTGTGTGGCCAATACTGTAATCAACTTCAGAACATTTTCACTGCCTCAGAAAGAAATCCCATCCTCTTAGCTATAAGCCAGTTTTGATATCACTTGCAAAGCCACCCTTCAGTCATCGTGACCCTGCAAAAGTCTCCCTTGTGAAGGTTCCTTTTAACAGGTACAGTGCTGAGCTGAGGCTTTCCTTGGAAATGATCCCTCTTATAAGCACCATTCAAGAGTTAGAACACTACCCTACCCCCCACCCAACCCTAGACACCACAGTTCAGCATTTTCTTGGAGGCAGAAAGAAACCAGGATTCAAGTACTAACTCATTCAGGAAGCTTGTTCTATGAATTTATTTTAGCCTTCTAAAACAGTTCTCTAGAGGGCAATCTACCAAAATGCACAGAAATGAATTTATGTAACGATCTAATAATAATTCAAGATGCCATCATTCAAAAGTTCTAGCAGTGAAGGTGAACCAGGACTGCCTCTTTTCGATGTGGGATAAAAAATCAGTCCTTAGAGTTCAATCTGAAGGAAACTAGGAATGACAAGTATGTGGACTCCAAACTCACATGGCATCTAGGCCCCATCAGGGGCCCTGGATGAGCCTGTCCAGTTATGGGAACAAAACGCCAACCTGGGTAAGGTACCTGAACAATGGGGACTTCACAGCAGCGAAACACAGAAGAGGAGGAGCAACACAAAGTTTAGCACAAAACAAAGTTAAGTCTGACTGGCTCTTTATGTCACTTCTTACCTTGCTATGGGACCCTGACCAACACAGCTACTTAAACTTTCCAAGTCTTGGTTTCCTTGTATGAAAAGCAAAGTTAACCTTTCCCCTACAGCCTATTATTCATCTCTCAACTTATGTGCTAATACAAGAAAACTCTGAAATGTCCTAAATTTACAATGGCCAGAAAATGACTGATAGTTGAAACCTTGACTTAAATCCTGTCATGGCAAATCACTAGGGCCATGCTTACAAACTGCCCAGACTGTCAATCACAACCAACACAGAAACAACCAGTGTTTCTCCTCACTGACTACCATTCTACCACAAAGCTTTGCCAGCTTTGCATTAGACTCTGTTGTCCACAGTCAATGTAGGTGACAGTGGTCTCCCTGCCCCTAATTTATAAAAAATGCTCTTAGGTCTGATCCTAGGAAAATTTTCCAAATTTTATTTAGCTCTGCTGCTAGCAGTTATAAGCACATGTCAAGTACCTCATCATTTCTCTTTCTGGCTGGCATCTGTTATGGCTCACTAAACCCTTTTATTTCAGAGATCCCCAGTCACTAGAGTAAAAGTTTAATAGTACACACTTTATCCCCTCAAAGGATCCTCCCTCCCTCTTCAGCTGCTCACAGGTCCCTTCCTTAAAAGAGCCATACTCGATGGGCCCCTGCACATAGACTTACATTTAAGCACTCTCTGTGTTTGCTGATTCCATAACAGCCTGCACTCCTTCACACTTCTTTTGTGTGCAGTCGTATTTACTAGAGTCTAGTACAGCCACAATCTGCATGCTCATCAGAATACACTAATTCATTAGTATTTCCCAGGGCCTGGCACACTGTAGGAACTCTCATTTTCCTTCTCTAGAGACACACCATAGAGTGGTAGTTAAGAAGTTGGGCCCATAGCAGGGGTCAACAAACTCTTTTGGCAAAGGACTAGACAGTAAATACACTTGTTTTCATGAACTAGTCTCTTTCCCAAATACTTAACTCTTATGCTGTAATATGAAAGCCATCACAGACAATTTATAAACATATGGTATGAGTATGTTCTAATAAAACTATTTCTAAAACAAATAGTGGCTCTATAGGCCATAGTTGGTCAAACCTTGATCTAGAATTACACTGTTCATTTATAACCTAGGTCATTCATTGCACAGCTAATTTCTTGAGGAAACAACTTAATTTTTACTAGTACATGTTTGCAGTACATCATGTTTACATCCCTTATGTGGAGTTGGTACATGTACATAACACATCTTGATTCCTTTTATATTCCCTTCCCCTCCCCTCTTCCCTCTACCTCTTGATCCCCTTCCCATTTGAGAAAGATCTATCACTCTACTAACCCTAACCCTATGATTTGCCTTTTATTTTGATCTTTATAATTTGATTTCTCACATAAGAGAAACCAGGTGATATTTAAGCATGTATGTTTGATTTATTTCACTTAACATTATGGTCTCAGGGTGCATTCATTGTCCTACAAATGACTCAATAGCACTCTATTGTGTTAACACATTTTCTTTATTCATTTATCTGTTTAAAGGCATATAGGCTACATAACTTCTTTGTGCCCCAGTACTCTCTTCTATAAAAAGGCTTTGATACTAGTGTCTACTTCACTGAGCTTTGGGAAAGAGTAAAAAATGTCTGAAACACACTAGACATTCAATTAACTATAAAAGCCACTTCTAATGGTGGCATTGATGACTGAATCTGTGATTATATCTCCCAACCTTAGGCAATTAATAAGTGGTATCTGCGTGATGGTGTTAATGATGAGGATGAGGATGGAGCTGAAAGGGTTTTGGCCCAGGCCGGTAAAGCCAAGGAGCTCCTATCTCCCCCCACCCTTAGGAATTACCTCTGGCGCCAAACTAAGACCAATGGGCTACCTGTGCATCCCTAATGCCCCCTTAGGTTCTACCCCAAGCCGAGGCTACTTATGTGCCTCACTCCAGGTGTTCCACAGAGAGATCGCCAGCCCCAGGTGGAGATGCCATGCCCCAGGGGGTCGGGGGTGTCTCTCCCCACATTCCCAAAATAAAAGTTATTTATATTTCATACTTCTTATATTTTCAGCCGCCGCCAGTGCTCCTCCTCCTTCCCCGCACAGTTCTATCAGATGGTTCCCTGACCAGGCACCACACTCAAATGCAGCAGAAGACATTGGACAAGAAAATGTCCCATCCTGGCGTTCTTTGAGATCTTACTCCAGGGCTGCTGGGCTGTCCTGGCCACCAGAGAGTGGGTGGGCCATCCTAACTTCTAGCCCTCACAGGACACTGCCAGATTCGTCACTGACAAAAATTGCTGCCGAAGACTGAGAGGGGCTAAGGGCCAACAACAACCCACTTTGTGGGTGTCTGTCTCAGAGTCCAGGTCACATTAAAACTCTCAAGGTAAGACATTCTCTATATTTGTGGACATAGAGGCCATATATACAGAGTTCTTACTGAGTTTTCAGACTACTATAATAAATCCTCAATCTCTGACGGAGTATTAAAGGCCAGTTACAAACAGGGCCTATTTTGTGCAGGTCCCAGTCCTAAATCTTAAAATGCTTTTATTCCCTTTTATACAGGCTGACAGATACATTTTGTCTTCTCACTTTGTTTATACTTTTTCAGGATACATAAAAGCCTTTCCCACAACCAGGTAAACTGCTGACATACTTGCTAAAGTTCTGTTACACCAAATCATTCCAAGGACTAAGTTGCTAGACTGCCATCCTGGTTTCACATCACTCAGGCCCTAGATCTAACCACCCTTTTCGTACTCATCTCTGCCTTGCCAAGGCCTCACGGCCGCGACTTACAGGTGGTCATGTTTTGTTATCTACTTTGGTTCCTAATTTCCTACATTCTATTAATGATCATTTTTACAGCAAGACTCTTTAACAGTATTGCCTACAGACTCCAACGTCACGCATACCATAGACAAGCCTTACCAACCTACCTCTTAATTTTTATACTTTCAAATGGGGGAGTAATCACCACTCATAACATCATTTCCCTAACCTCACATTTAATTTTCAGAATTCTGCCTTACCGTGGAAGTGATCCTACCTCAACGTCATCCTGATAGAATGACATGTCTAAATCAATGACACCTTTCCCTCTAACTCACCTGGGTCCTTAAATATGACAGTGCCACGTCTCCTCATAACATCTTGTCTCTGTATTTTTCAGTCTAACATATGTGCATTCACCAGTGAAGTTGTCGTGGCTAAAACACCTGACACCAGCTTCTACCTGGACATCAACCATCATCCTGTCAACTCCCCTAGACCCCAGTACAGCGCCCTCAAGCCAGTAGGAAGTAGTTAAAGAGAAAAATCTTCGCCCCTTTTCATAATAATCATAGGATGGGATATGAAAGGGTTTTGGCCCAGGCCGGATACTATAGCCGGTAAAGCCGAGGAGCTCCTATCTCCCCCCACCCTTAGGAATTACCTCTGGCGCCAAACTAAGACCAATGGGCTACCTGTGCATCCCTAATGCCCCTTAGGTTCTACCCCAAGCCGAGGCTACTTATGTGCCTCACTCCACGTGTTCCACAGAGAGATCGTCAGCCCCGGGGTGGAGATGCCACTCCCCAGGGGGTGTCTCTCCCCGCATTCCCAAAATAAAGGTTATTTATATTTCATACTTCTTATCTTTTCAGCCGCCACCGGTCCTCCTCCTCCTCCTTCCCCCCACAGTTCTATCAGGAGCCAACACTGACAAGATGAAAGGCAACTCAGTGAGCCCAGGACGGAGTGAGGAATACAAAGAACTGCATGTGAGCCCAGAGAGGATCCAAAATATCTGAAACCTGGACAGTTTGGATGAGCAGAAAGTCTAGATGGTTCATAGTCACCTCTCTATAAGTGATCCATTCGCGCCCCTGGCAGAACCTAGACAAGGGCCATGAAGTGGCTTCAACAGTAGGCCAGATAACCAGCTGGTTCAGTCATGGGTCAGTGGAATCAGATTTCTCAAGAAGCAGAAAGACAAGGAAAACCATGTGGCCTTTCCATTTCAAATGGGGACAATGATCTGTGAGCTGGCCAGGAAGATAGTTTTCTCAGATCAATCGACAAGCTAAACCTTTACCAGTGGGTGGTAAATTCCTCTGGATAGAGAAGAGACAGGCATCTTGGAGCTAATGAACCAGGTGAGAAGTTGTAACAGAATGTTTCTGATTTAAGCACTAGCTGATTCCACAAAAGGAAAGATCTATGAAGCAACCCAAAGATAGAACAAAGTATTTTTATTTTCAAGGTCAGAGTTGAGTTGTGTTTTGAAAAACAAACATATAAATAGTCCAAAACAAACCAAAAATTAGTTATCAAATTCATAGTATTAAACATGGGATTTTTTCCCCAGCCCTGGAGACTGAACCCAGGGCCTTCACACATACACAGCCCTTTTCTTTCTTTTTATTTTGAGATGGGGTCTCATAAAGTCATCTAGATTGGGCCTGATCTTGTGATCCTTTTGCCTCAGTCTAGAGTGTTGGAATTACCAGTGTGTGCCACCACACACAGCTCTCTGGAATCATTTAATAAAAATATACCATGTTCGGGGCGTGGATTTAATTCAGTGGCAAACGTGAGGTTGTGAGTTCAATCCCTGGTACTCAAAAAACAAAAACAACAAAACGCATTCTTCCAATTTAAAAACCATATATAACAAAAACTAATGCATGAAAATACCAGTGATGGTTAACAAACAAATACAGCAGCTCCAGGGGAGGGAGGGAACACAGGTCCTTTAAATTTACCAGGAGTTTGTCTCTGTCTTAATCCTCTTACAGAGACCAATCACCTGGGAAGAGGGTTCAGAAAGTTTGTGATGATGAAATGATCCAACACAACCAGCCCTAGTCACACTGATTGCCATATTCCTGGGATCCGGACACTCAAGTCTTGGCTGTACCCCACAAGATCCAGCTGTCCATGCCTCCATGCCTTCTTTGTACAAGGAGCTAGCTCTTTCCTGTCTCCACTTGGATGGTTCCTCCAACTTCAGTGCTCAACACAGATGCCTTTCCTAAGCTCAGCCCATAAGTATGTTTCTACCTCTGTGGTCCCAGAGCACATTTGGTTAACTGCCTCTGAGGATTTACCACTTTGCACTCCAATTTGATTTACCAATATGACTCCCATGCCCATCTCTCCTTCTGGAATGTCTGCTCTTCGATACCAAGAACCCTGCCTCCTTATGTTTGCATCCCAAGTGCTTGGTCAGGTATCTGGCACACAGACGATGTTTCACATTTGTTTCATCAATGAATCAAAGCAATTACGTTGGTGACCTTCTAACCATATTTTTAACCAAGACTCATGCACCGCTACTACTATTATTATTTTTAGCAATAATAGTAAAATCTTCCCTCAGCATCCACAAGCAATTGGTTTAGGACTTCCATACACATAGACACCAAATTGTACAGTTGCTTAGGTCTCTTACACAAAATGAAATAGTATTGTCACATACCTATGAACACTCTCGTGTATACTTTAAAATCATTTCTAGATTACTTCTAACACCTAACATAATGTAAATACTGTGTAAACTGCTGTTATACTGTATTACTTAGGGAATAATGACAACAAAAAAGTCAATACAGATAATTCAATGTCCAGTATAGACAAATATCTCTTTCAAATATTTTTAATCCAACGTTGGTTGAAACCCCTGGGACACAAAATGCATGGAAAACAGAAGGCTAGTAACAATAATAATAGAGCTGATATGGACTGAATGTTCCCCATGTGCTAAGCACTATAATAAGTGCTTTATCCAATTCTCCTGACAGGCCTTGTGGTAGCCCTAGCTGAGGAGAAGCAGGCCCTGGCGGGATGAGTTGAACGACTCAAGGTCACACAGCTCTTAAGAGGCACAGCTAACTGATTAGTTGTTCTGGCTTTAACACCTAAACCCTTAAAAGTTACTGTGCCAGGCCTGCACACACATCAAACACTCATGTGTCACTTCCAAAGTTTCTTATCACATCCTAATGCATCTGAGCTAATATTTTTCTTTAAAATGCACAACCCCTCCCCTTTTTTCATGTTTTGCAATCCTGGGGATTGAACCCAAAGCCTTCACACTGAACAATATTTCCAGCCCCTTTTACTTTTTGAAACAAGGACTCATAAAGATGTTAAATTGCCCAGGCTGGGCTCAAACTTGCAATCCTCAAAGTCTGGTTTTAATACTGAAATGATTAAAAAAAAATAGGGGCTGGGGATTTAGCTCAGCGGCATAAGCACCTGCCTTGCAAGCATGCAGTCATGAGCTCAATCCCTAGTGCCAAAAAAAAAAAAAGACATAAAAGTAGGCTTTTAAAATTTTTTTTAACTGAATAAGCATGCAGAAACTAAAGGATCCACTGTTTTGCTTACATACATCACTCCTCTTTACTTAAGCATAAGTGAGATGACCCGAGGCAAAAAATGACAAGCAAGTTATCTTTTTTACACCACTAAACCTCTGAACAACTTGAAAAGCTGTGTATGCAACACTTAATAACTAAAAAGTACACTATGATAAGGACAAAGGTGTTTACAGATGTGGTACCACTCAAGCCACCTAAAGAAGGAATGTTTGCAAGTCAGGCATGGTGGCACACATCTATAAATGTCAGCAGTCTGGGAAGCTGAGGCAGGAAGATCACAAGTTTGAGCCCAACCCTGGGCAATTTAGAAACTTTCCCCGAGATCTTGTCTCAAAATTAAAAATTTTAAAAGAGTGGGGACACAGCTCAGTGTGAAGGTGTCCCCAATACTTCGCAAGTCTTCAGACCAATAGTGAATGCACATATAAGGGAAACTGAGACATAGCAGAGTACAAAGCAAAAACACAGACCTACTGTACTGCACAAAAACCTATTTTCCACTTGCTAAGAGGTTAAATGTGTCTCCAAAAGTTCTATAAGTGTTCCTGATCTGTTCCTCAAAAGGCTGAGCATGACACCCTTGATTCATTCATATGATGGCAATACAAATTCAAGAACAGCCGTGGAAGGAATCAAAAAAGCATGAATAAACATACTCTGTATGAATTTCACTGCCCAAAATAAGACAATCCCATGATTAAAAACAAGCCAAATGCTCAGACTGCTTATACAGCTTACGAAAGTGAGAAGTTTAAAAAAATTATCAACCAAAAAAGAACACTCTTGTAAACAGTATTAAAACCTGTCTCAAAGGGGCTGAGGATTTAGCTCAGCCACATAAGCAGTTGCCTTGCAAGCAGGCGGTTGTGAGTTCGATCCCTGGTACTGATAAAAAACAAAAAGAAAAAACAAAACAAACAAACAAAAACTGTCTCGAAGTTGTAAGAGTAGGCCGGAAGGAAAAATGTAGTGGCTAAACTTCCAAAAGCTGCCAACCCACACAATCAAGAATTCCTAAGTACATTTCATAAATCCCTATTAGGTAACAATTTCCTACTCTGCGAGTTTTCTTAAACTGGTCTGAGTAGTTTAACCACTTTTAACCACAATTGTTTCAAACTCGTGGAGGCCTCAGCAGCATAACTTTATTACTCTTTCCCCTCACACATCCTTCTCTAGTGACACTCACCTCTTTATATTCTTTGCCCTCCCCAAGTTCATCCCCATATCAGGACCTTCGCAGATACCCTTTCTTCTGTCCAGAACAGTCTTTCCCCCAGATTCTAGGGAGAGATGGCTCTTCAGCTCCTTTGTGCCCTGCCCTGCACCAAGAGATTTCCACTAACCAGGACAGGAGCCCTCCTACCAACAGACACCCCCAACAGGGCTCTTCCAGCTTCACATCATCATCTTTTAGCATCTTCTCAGTACTTTCAGTATCCAAGGTCTTATTTTTCCACTATTTACTTTGTCTTCTTCCCACGCCTATCTCACTAGAATGTTTCAATCTGAACATATCCTTTTTCACCCACACCTGCTCATCCTCTACACCAGTAAACAGTACTGTCACCTTCTTAAGTCAGAAACAAAATGTGAATCAGGTTACCATTCATCCTTCTCATAGTTGCGCAGAAGTTCCAAGGTAAGGAAGAGTACCACCCTCTATGAATGGTGAGATTCAGCTTTAACAAATACATCCTCCTGTTTCCACCCCAGACCAACACTCACTCTGGAGGAAAAAGCTCCTGCACAGTCATCTGGCTTCCTGTTGCTACCAACTCCCTCCAGTCCATCCTGCATAATACTCTCAATGGAAATGCTTCTCTACCTCCACATACTCTTCCATGCAGCATCTTTAGTACCTAACTACAGAACAATAACCAAATTGCAAGGCTGAGGTGCAGGATTCTGCAATCTGGCCTGCATCCAGTCAAGCTCACTTCCAATCACCCTTTACAAGTTAGGCTGTTTAGAGTCTAGTTGCTCTGACTCCCATGTCCTTCCATGCATCTTGAGTAGCTTCCTCTCTGACACTTCACCTCCTCTACCTGCCAGATTTCTAATTATCCTTTAAGATGCAGCTCAAGAGTTCCTCCCTGAAAGGGCAGGTAACTGACTTTCTGAGCAGGATGAGCCATTTTATCCTGGGAGTTCCAGTCTATCATCACAGCCAACAAATGTATAACAAACACGAGCTTACCTGCCCTCCATGGCCCCAGGTCTACAGTTTTGTCTTCTTTCAACAACGCTAACATTGTCCAGCACAATAACCAATGCAGAGCAGGCATTCACAAGTGTTTACATCCAGGGAACATTTATTACATGCCACCTATGTGTCTGGTAGCTTCAAAGTACTTGGACCTAGTACTAACAACCTTTTGGATTAACTCAGGAATAACAAACTACAGTCCTAGCCCAAATCTGGCCTGCTAATTTTTTTATTTTTAGTAACTTTATTAAGATATAATTTACCCACCACAAATTTCTGCTTTATTTTTGTAACTAAAATTTTACCAGACCACTGATAAGCCCATTTATTGATGTCTGTTTGTAGCTGCTTTCTTGCTACAAGGGCTGACTTTAGTAGTTGCACCACAGATTACAAAGCCAAAAATATTTGCTCTGACTCTTAAGAGAGAATGTCTGCCAAACTTTGATCCATCAGGAAGGTGGGAATGCCCGGGCCAACTCCAGCTAACCAACAAAGTAAATCATCATTCCAAAGGATCATGGTGTTAAAAGAAAGTAAGGCATGATACCAGGATAAAATGGAGAGTAAACTGACAAGGTTCCTTTGAGGCACTGAACCTGTCCTGAGCCTGGGAAACCTGAGGTAGAATCAAGTATGCCCAGATTTGGGAGGAAAGGGAACAGTCAAGTGGAAAGCCATGAAGTTGGACTATGCTGGTAGTTTCATTCACAGCCCAGCAGAAAACAGATGGCACCAACAGGGGTAGAGGGACAGTGAGAGCTAGTGAAAAATCTGTTTACAGTTAAAGTGAAGAGAAACAGACAGGGGACTGCCAGCGGGGAAAGCTCTTAGCCCCATCTCTATCAGACCTGCAGGAGTGAGGAAGGCAGCTGCAGGAATGGATGCCCCAACCTGGGCCTCTTTCTATGAAGGTCTCTTATTGACCAAGCCAGGATCCTGAGGTTGGACACCTACTGATGGAGTCCAGCAAGGTGCACCATGGGAAGAGAGCAGAGTAAAAAGTGAAATGGTATAAAGTAAAACCTAGAGATAACAATATTGGGCTGGGGTATAACTCAGTGGTAGAGTCATTTGCCTAATATGTATGAAGCCCTAGATTTGATCTCCAGCCAGAGAGACAGAGATCAGCCTCACAGAATGTTGAGGTACCAGATATTGAAGCTCAGGTAGGGGTGATACTATGCAAGTGAAAGATGAAATGACCATGATGTGTCTCTGTCAAGAACATAATCAGGTGTGCTCTGTCATCAGTTATAACATGTCAGTATTCCTGAGAGGAATTAGAAAAGCAAGAAGAGAACAATTTTCATATCTTAAAATCACCTATCCATTAACTGCTGTGTTCACAAGACAGAAATTAAAGCAATCAACATTCTAGTACTCCAGACCTGAAAGAGGGAGCTCCCACTGTCCCCATACTGATGTTGTAAGGCCATCAAGAAATGGGAACAATGCTACCATTCTGTGAAGTTCATTAAGTGCCCAATAAATGGGAACTATTATTAATATTTTATTTTTATCAAAAGTCACGTACTTTTTCTCTTTTTTGTGATATAATTCATAATTCGTATTATTAAAATATATAATTTAGTGATTTATAGTATATTCATTTTTTTTATCAATCCAAAAAGAAAATGTACCTATTAGCAGTTACTTCCAACAGTCCCTACCCCCTCCTCAGCTCCTGGCAACCACTAGACTATTTTCTGGTTCTATATCTTTTCCCATTCTAGACAGCTCATATGAACAGAAACATATAACAACACCAAGTTATTTTTAAATACTTTGATCGAAACGACTTTTCTAGTTGTAATCTTTCAAAGTATGCAGAGTAAACGTTCCTCTGCCATTAACAATGGTAACAACTCAAGGGGCTGGACGATGTTGAATTTAAAGCAAAATTAAGGCCATCCAGACTATACTTTCTTGTTATGAGAACCTAATATATATTCCTAGTATGGCCACCTGCAGCAGGGAGGGGAGTGGGTGCAACTGTCAGGGGGCAGCAGAACTGGCCCTGGGCAAGCTGTGGACATCCAGTCCCCCAGCTCATGCCTTACTGGCATCAGTGCTACCCCTGCTCATCAGAGTCATGGTGGTCTTCCTGACTATACAAGGCTCATGTGGGGGTTAGTCAGCTCTTGCTGGAAGGTGACTTTTTGAAGATTCAGAGAGATAGGAAAGATAAAGACAAGACTTTCACTGGAAAACGACCTGACTGATATGGCTGCCTGAACACTGAACTAAGATTCTAGAGCTATCTCAAAGAATGCAACAATTGATTTTAAAATGTCTGTCAGGGCATAAGATGAAGAAGTAACAGCAAATGACCTTGAACTATCCACCCTTGCCTTAGAAGGCACTGAGCTCAGTACCTATAAGGTGTGAGTTCTCCCAGTTCCAGAAAAAATTGCTATCCTCCTCCTATAAAGATTATGTCACAGCTGAATCTTTAAATGTGACCCATGGGACCCAGAGTCATCAATTCTTTTGGTGAAACTTTGGCATCATCTTTTAAAGAGAAAAGTTTTATCTAACACATCTGACGCCAAAGTCTAGCAAATGAAATAACACGGAGTCCTCCAAATCTTCTATATCTGCCCAACACTCGGTTCTCTCATGACTAGCTCTTGCCTCTGCAGAAAAGTAGTCAAACACAGAGTGAACTGAGCCATCCTCTTTGAAAGAACGGCAGGTGGGAATTTAGCCAGCTCCCTGCAGTACTCACAGGCTATGGAGGATTAGGCAGAGGGATTAGCTTGGCTGGGCAACAGCACACACCTATAGTGATGACAGCCATTTCTGAGAGCCAAAGAAGCTCTTGTTAGACTAGTGTCCTCAGCAGGGGTCACTTGGAATCTTTGCCCAGGCTAACTGCTAACATAATTAACAAGATGTGCTTTCTACCAACACCTATACCATATTAATTCACGAGCTTTCCTGACAGAAGGACCAATATAAAACCAACAGGCAGGTTTAGTGCAAATCTCATAGTCCCTTTACTCCCCATGAATGGAAAGTAACCCAAGCCTATAGGCTAAGATTTTTTTTTTTTAATTTAAGGAAAAAAAGAAAAAAAAGGCAGAAAAAGGGTACAAGTTATACAGAATTTCAGAAAAATAAATAAACAGTAGGAAATCACTAGATAATGGATTACATATTGTCATCTTAGAAATATTTGTTCAAGTTACAAGATTAAAGCATATAAAGTAGACATTCAAACAGCGAGACTGCAAACAGTTCTGTTCAATGATCCAATAAAACTCAGTAATATCATTGTCTATCTTATACACTTAAACTTACATGCAGTTATAACATTTAGAGCACTTTCTTTTCCTCTCTTTTGTACAATGACTATTACACATTTTGGGTTTTATTGCTCCCACAGTTCTTATTGCTTTTCTTGGAAGAGAGTAAAACCAAATGTGACTTAACAGAATCGGTTAAATCAAAAGGGTGGACATAATAGATAATGTAAAAACATAATATAAGGTGATCAACAATGGTTACCATAATGCCTCCCGCTATCTCCAATAGAATTGCCTATATCATCAGTTATAATAAAATTGAACAAAACAGTAAAGAATGAAACCAACAAAACCAAAACATTGGAGACATTACAGGACTTCAAAAGTAGATAATAGTCAACCAGTATGGGCGTCATAATGAATCCTACTGTCTTCACAGCTTTCGAACCTGGTACTATCAAGCAAAGCAGAATAGAGGAACATCAGTCAAAACAAGATGGTGAGAGCAATACAGGGCTTCCAATCAAGTTAATAGAATATCAAAGTGGGTTACTATAATATATCCTGCTTTTTTTAAAATTTATTTTTCCTTTAATTAAAAGGATAAAAATAAAAAAGTAAATAATAAAATGGAGTTTGAGATAAAAGAGGGCATAACAACTAAACAGTGCAGATCAATACATAACCATTTAAGCAAATTAGTGTTTCACCACAAGATAATCCCAACATAAAAGTAGTTACCGTTAGTCTCTTTCCTTGAGATCTTTGAGTATAATTTCGTATACTGTAGCATCAAATATATCAACACAATGTATAACCATTCAAGAGAATGACAGTATTCCAGGGTATCTAGAATCAACTAACAGATAACAAACTATGGTTTCTGTATAATCTCCTTGTCTATAAAAGTTTTTTGTTTATACTATCACATATAATAAAATCCAATAAGATACAACATGTTAAGGCCTATGGAGACAGAAGAACAAAAGCTTGATGGGACTTCAAAATAAGATGATACCAAATCAGCACTACCTATTATGACGTCGTTTTCACCAAGATAGCTGTTCCTATCATCCAATCTTCTCTGCCTCATTTCTCTTGAGCTCTTTTTCTGTCATTAGTTGTCAGCTTGTCTTCTTCATTTTGTTTTCTGCTCCATTCATTGTGGCCTCTCTGCTACTATTTCTAGATTCTTCGTAGTTTTCTTTTTTAGAATATCCTGCAGTATTCTGTGTAGAGTTGAATTGGTGGTTGCATATTCCCCTAGTTCCTCTTTATCCTGAAAGCACCTTGTTTTTCCATCAATTTCCAGGGACAGTTGTGCAGGATATCTCAATCTTGGCTGGAAGTTATTATCTTTCAAAGCTTGAATTATTTCCCCCCATGCTCTTCGTGATTTGATGGTTTGTGCCGAGAAGTCTGCTGTAATTCTGATGGGTGTTCCCTTGTAAGTGATTTGTTTCTTGTCTCTGACAGCTTTTAATATTCTGTTCTTATATTGGATTTCTGGAATTTTGATTATTATATACCTGGGTGTAGCTCTCTTTGGGTTGTAGGTAGCTGGAGTCCTGTATGCCTCATACATCTGAGTACCCTTACCGTTTGCTAAATTAGGGAAATTCTCTTGGATTATTTCTCTTTTTTTTTTTTAATTTAAAGAGAAAAATAAAACTAAATGAAGCAAAACAGTAAAAGGCTAGAAGTAATACAGAATTTCAAGAGAAAAAATATACAGTAAGAATTCACCAGTTAATAGATCACATATTGTCATCTTAGAAACAGTTGTCCAGATTACAAAATTAAAGCATACAAAGTGGACATTAATACAGTGAGATTGCAGTCAGTCCTGTTCAATGATCCATTCTCTTGGATTATTTCTGTGAATAGCTTTTGTAGTCCATTTGTTTGTGTCCCCATTTCTTCTCTTATGTTCTTAATTCTTAAGTTATAGATCCTCTTATCATCTTCTAGTTTTTGTATTGTTGCTGTTTGTTTTTTTGTTATTTTTAAGAAGTTTTTCATTTCATGCTCCCATATTACAAATCTGCCCTCCAGTTCAGATAATCTGTCCTTAGTTTCTTTCAAGCTGTTATGCCAGTTTTTGATAGTTTTTAGTTTCCTGGTAATCGCTTTGAACCTGCTTCACGTATTCTACGTGTTCTCTATTTTTCTCCATCAAATAATTCTCCCCTCTTTTTCTGTTCTTCCATTCCACCACCTACTTTTTCTTGGGTGGTGCTTAGCATTTCTCTGACTATTCTGCTTATGTCTTGCTTCAGGTCATTAATAACTTCATTCCTGAACTCGTCTATGAGGCTCTGGAGATAGCCTTTTATGTATTGGTGGCGTGTCTGCTATTGCCTGTTTCTCAGGATTGGGGGCCGAGGAGCCTTTCTTGTTGTTCCCTCTTCCCATATTTTTTTGTTCCTTATATATAGGAACATAGCGTATATAGGAGGCCCAGCTTCCTTCCCTGTTGGCCACAGTCTGACTGAATTGTGCCGGCTAGGTGTTCTTGCCCACCGCAGCGCACCAGGGAGTTACGGACCAGGCAGTCTATGCGGGGCCCGCCCCTCCAGGTCAACCTACCAAAAGGCCTCACCACTAAGGTGCACCTTCAGGCACTGGGATCTGGGTTGTGCTAGCTTACTGGGTCTCAGCCAGCAGCATCACATAGGCTAGGCACTGCTCACCAATCCCGCTTGAGAGGAGGATATGTGACTGAAGTCACTACAGCTCCCTGTTCCAGCAAGTCTGCCCGGTCCCAGAATGTCCTCTGTTGGTGCCTCCTAGACCTTGGAAGAGTCCCAGTTTCCCTCACTCACTGGAGGTCGATGCACGGCTCCCCGCCCGCCCAGCTCTTAACTCCATTCACCGATTCCTGTTCTCAGTGCTTTCGCACGTCTCTCTCCCTGCCCAGCCAATTCAGATGCAGCCACAGCGGCAGGAAACCCAAATTGCGGCTTTCAATGGCGCGGGCTCCAGTTTCCACACTCAGGCTTTATCTGTTCCTGTTATAGCACCAGGATTGCATTCCCAGTTGGTATCTCTCAGCCAAGTTCGTTCTTGGGTCAGCAGGGCATATCTCCTCTTGGTTAGGATTCCTCCCTCCGCACCATTCCTGGATTCTAAGCTGGGTCTCGGAGAGAGCCTGCATAGCTGCTATCTGTCCGCCATGTTCTCTGGATCTCTAGGCTAAGATTTTTGATACGACTCAGAATCAAGTCAAAAATCTACTGGGCACTAACTGGGAAGAATGGGACAAAAGTCAATACTGAATTGAACTGGGCTCTATTTCAAGTCCCTGTTTGACAAATGAGAAAACAAGTACAAAGATGCACAAGATCACACAGTAGGAGGTGAAGGAACAGGTTGCTGACTCACAAGTACCCTTTGCACATTCCTTCCACTGAGTTGTGCTGCCCTCTCAGCTCACAATCAGAACTGGGTGCAATGTCTACCTTCCAAACAAGTTACTCATTAGGAAAATGGGCCACATGGATAGGAGAATGTTTGAGAACAACTGCTAGGTGCCCATATCTGTGGCATAATTACAAGTGCTTTAACTCTGGTACTTACATGGTCAACTGGAAGTGGTTCCCACTGCTTGCATCTGAGAACTTTAAAAAATGCATACAGTCAGAAATGGAAATTTAATAGGAGCCTAGTACAAGTCCAGGAGGCTAGGAAAATATATAAGATGAAGGGCCAGAGGGAATCCTAGGGGTTTGACTGAGATGGTGACATTGCAGTTGGCTCCTAAAGGATGAACAGAATCCTGCCCTGCGACAAAGGTGGGAAAACACATGCAAAGGCCCGGAGACACAATGGATTTTCAGAGACTGGTCCTGCATGATGTCTCAACTTTATCAGACAAGGCCCAGAATTCCACTGAAGCCCTAACGGAGAGAAATTTGGTGTTGGAAAACGAATTCAACTCCTAGATTCCTCACTTACTAGCTCACATGAACCTGAATAAATAGAAAATCTTAAGTCTCTGTTTATTCATCTAAAAAATAAAAAAACTAAGCCCTGCTTGATAAATATCTTAGAAAGCTCCAGAGTAAAGGCTGAAATGGAGAACATGGTACACAGTAGATGACACCATTGCCATGCCAGCCAGTGGGGCCTGAGGTCAAAGCACAACATCACAGAGCTAGCTCACTGGCAAAGCAAAGGCCCAAGAGGTAGCTACTCTAAAGCTCCTAAGCGTTCCATTTTTATTGGCCTTTCTGTCACATGTCACTTTCCTGTGTCTCACTGTCACTTCTTGGGATCAGCTCCAGAGTAAGCAGCTGAATGCAAGTACCTGTTTCAGGCTTGGCTTCCAAGAGAACCTGGACTGGAATAGGGGTGTCTGCCTGTCTGATACCCCATAGGACCTAAAAAGGTCATCTCTACTTTTGGCCTCTACATCCTCACAAACCCCAGCTCTGGAGGATGGGACAGCTGTAAAGAAAGTCTCTGTGCCTAGAGGACCATACCATGGGTTCCCACACTTCCTTTTTTCCTAGGACTGGACAAAGAAGTAATTCTGAGAAGCACTATTACTCTGTCAGTTGCTGATCAGCCAGTCACCAAGGTTTTGGGGTGGCCTGAGTCACAGATGAGGCAACAGGGACACAAAAACAAAGGGCCCAACATAGGTACTACAGTACAAGCAGCAGGGTGGCTCTCCTGCACACAGGCTCCAGCTAGCACTTGTCACTGAATCTAGCTTCACTGGGCTTCCTGGTTTTCCTTGAAGCATGAAAGAACACAGAAAAAAATTGAGGCAGTGAAAAGCTAGAGTGATTGGCAACCCAGGCTCTTCATAAAGGTTCCTTTAGAATGGAGTGGGCCTCCTCCCAGCACAGGTTCCTCACTCACAGCAATGCCACAGCAACACAGTCGGGGGATTTAGCACTTGTAATCACTTAGTGTTCATGCTGGCTATGGACACTCCAGGAGGGCTAGCGAGAGAAAATTCTAGGCCCAAGACATTCAGTCTTTCCCTTTCCATCTAAGCACAGCACCAGCCTTGATACAAATACCTCTCAAATTCTACCATCTTTCATCAAAAAACTAGCAATGCCACCCTCCATTCAGGACTCAATTATCATCACCTTGGTTTATGCTGCTTTTCCAATGACAATCTCATCCCCATGAAAAGGGGACCTATAATTCAGCCAACTGGAGAGACCTTATGTCTGTTAACCAAAGCAGATCTTCTCCTCCACTCACAGTTGGCTAAGTCTCTGTCCTTGGCTTATCTCTTCCACATGCTCTTTAGAAGATAAATACTCCCTAGCTCTTAATGTGATTTAATCCTCCCAGTGGCTTGCTAAATTGTACACATCATTCTGATTTTGCTATCTTAACACAATATGGAAACACACTATAATGAATCTTTAACCAAATACATTGCCTCCTGAGATGGAATTTTCTCTTCTGATTAGCATCACACAATAAGCACCAGAGTCTTATAGAGCAGGGAAGGGTAGACACACTTGACATCTACAGGAGCTGGTCAAGTGAAAACCCCAGAATGGGACAACTGTCAGACACAACTGCCTACCAGTGGAAGGCATGGAGTGGAAAATGGGGAAGAAAGTGGGGATAAGACAAGTCTTATCCAATTTACATTCATTCACTCCTCAAATACTTGCCATTCACCTAGTATGTGTTAGGTACTGGGCTCAAGGACTGAGGATGAAAACATGCAAACAGAGAAATAGCCAGAAACACCCACACCCACAAACACTTTATGGGACTCCAAAGTGTAATAAAGGAGACAGACCGTAAGCAAAGCTGCACAAATATGTAATTAAAAGCCAGAGTAAGTGCTATGAAGAAAAGGCTGGCAACATCTACCAAAGAATACCCTGCTCCATCCTGGGAATCTCAGTATGAAATGGAATAAGCCACCTCCCATTTCAGAGGTCTCACAGAAGAGGAGACAGCCTGCCCTAGCAAAGTCATCTAGGCCTAGAAGATCAGTTATTACCTCCAAAAGTAAATACATTGTTTCTCCCTTTCTGGGCAATTATAGTAAAATTGCTGCCAAATTCTTCCCCAAAATATATTTCATTCTGGCACTTTTTAAATAATTTAAGTAAAGAGAAGAGGGACACTTCCAATTTTTTATAAGCTAAAATCTGCAAAAATAAAAAAGGGATTTATAGCTAATTGTCCTTAGTGCTTTCATAGAACACTCCCGAGTAAGATTCCTTCCAGCAGCTCGCCCTTCAGAGCAGGAGGAAATCCTCTCCTTAATTTAAACTCAAAGAAGGCAGCAGAACAGAACTGGAACACATCAGACAAATTGCCTTCTGTTTGTCTTCAATTTAAAGTCCAACAATTTGTCTTCCTGTCACACTTCCTTGCTACATAAAACTTTCCAAGAGCTACATTTAAAAGTTAGCTGCGGGGCTGGGGATTTAGCTCAGCGGCATGAGCGCCTGCTTTGTAAGCAGGCAGTCGTGAGTTCGATTCCTGGTACCGATAAAAAGGAAAAAGACAAAAAAAAAATAGCTGTAAAAAAAAAAAAATAGCTGCAAAGATTCAGGGAAAGGCAGCTCAGGGAGAAATCTCACTAGAAACTTTGGGGCTATACTACAACATGGCATGAGATCAGTCAAGAGAACAGAAAAACATGTAGGAAGGCTCAGAACTAGGTGGTTTTTTTGGAAGATGAAATATCCTTCCTTGCCCTAAAAATGAAGAATGCAGCCTTTTTTTTTTATATTATAATATTTTATTTGCAGGGTTTAATTAACTACAGAATTTTTCTATTTGGAAGATGAAAATAAAATGTGAATAGTGTCACTGGTAAGAACTATACTTACAGTAAAATATGATTGTATCAGCTATCTATAGCTGTGTATCAAGTCCTCCTTCCACCCTCCAAACACCTTGGCAGGTTAAAGCAATAACAGTTTTCTTTCACACATGATCAGTGGATTCACAGGTGAAGAGAAGTTTTGAGGGTGGTCCTTTCTCAGGATCTGTCATGAGGTTGCAGTCAGGATGTCAGCCTGAGCTACATTTATCAGAAGGCTCAACTAGGGCTGGAAGACACATTTTCAAGACGTTTCAGTCACTAACTGGCAAGGCAATGCTGGCTACTGATAGGCAAATTCAGCTGTTTAAAGGGTGGCTTCCTAAGTGTTCTCATACCATGACACCTGACCTTTCCAGAATAAACAGTCCCAAAGACAAAGCAGAAACCTTAAGACCTTTTATAGTCTTGTACAAGAAGCCAGCCTCCATCATTCCTGATATCTTGTTGATCATATAGGTCAGCCCTCACCAGTGTGAAAGGAAACCGGATAGCAGCTTCTTTTTAAAGCATTCATGACTATAAACAGCCAGGGCTGAGGCAAAAAAGAAAAAAAAATTAAAAAGAAGCCACAGTAATACATAAGACAACACAGCTACTCTGTGGTAATCGCTAAGTACCATGAGAAACAGATACCAGGAGAATTTTTAGCAGTCTGCAAGCAGGCAGAAAGGTTCAAATCCCAGCCCAGTCACTGTGTGTGGTACCTTGAGCAAGATGCTTAATCTGTTGCCTCCTTTGAACTAAGAAAACAACAGTACTCAATTCATCAGCCACTGCAAGGATTAACAGAGCTGACATAGTGAGAAAGTGGAATTTCTAGAGCAAAGAACACATCTAAAACTGAAAAGAGCTATTAAAATAGGCTTTGTCTATAATTAATGGGCAGCTCCTGTTCCAGAGACCTGTAGCATACACACATTCATCTCTAGGCCTGAACCAGTCATCAATGAAGTCACTGCTAATCCAAATCAGTCTCTCCACACAGAGCATAAGTAAAGAGTCTAAAAATGGCCTTGAGTACACTGGTTTGGAGATGGAGATGATGGTTCACTCCACTTAATGGATGAACAACCTGAGGTTCAGAGAAGGAAAGTGAGGCATTCATGTCTATACAGCTGAGCAAGAGTCCAGCTCTAAAGCCCACAATGACACACTTTTCCACACATTCATCTGAGGCAAAACCTTGAAACACAGAATGAAGGCATCCCACCCTCCCAGTCTTTAAGCCAAGTGCTTCATCTAGCTGTGGGAGGAGATGAATTAAATGTGAAATAGGACTACCTCTTAAAAGGAAAGTATCATAGAAACCAAAGATTCTACTAAATGGTCATGTATAGTACTTTACTGATATGAATAGTAACTACTACTTGGCACACCTTCCTCTGAGGAGCAGAACTGCCTTTGTCAAACTACAATGAGAAGAAAGCAGGGAGAAAGGAAAGTACAGCACCTCTTCAATGAACACTAGTTGAGCAACTCCTGCATCAGGAATGGAGACATAGCCTGGTGAAGCAGGCCTAGCAACAGCCCTCATAGAACAAATATTCAGGAGTGAAGGAGGTCTAGACTCAAAACAAACACAAAGAAGCATACAAGAGCAAGTAGTGTGAGGAAATTTTAAATGGGAATAGGGAAAAAGAAAATGGCAAACAGTCTAGCTGCTTTAGACAAGAACATCATCTCTTCGAAGACCATAGGAAGGAACAATCATGCAAACACCTGGGGGTATGAGTCACAGGCAGAAAAAAGGTTGCAAATACTTAGGAGAAAGTAGACGGCCACATACATGCCATAAGTGACACACTAACTACTTTTCTGAATGCACAGGAGAGTTTAAGTATAAGAATGGCATGAGCTGAGTTAAATCACAACGAACTAAAAATCATTCTACTAGGGCAGGGTGGTGCACACCTGTAATCCCAGCACTTAGGAGGAAGCGGCAGGGAAACTGACATGAGTTTAAGGTCAGCCTGGCTCCATAGTGAGTTCAGTGCCAGCCTGAACTGCATAGTGAGAACTTGTCTCAAAAACACAAAAACAAGCAGACAAAAATCACTGTCAAAATTTCAAACTCAGATAATATTGAGGGATTGCTGCTAATTTTGTTGTGTGATAATAATATAGTATGTGGTTATTTTTCTAAGTCCTTATCTATTAGATTTATATATAACCAAGTATCTACAGATGCCTGAATATCTAGGATTTGCCTTAGAGACGCAAACCAAAACTAAAACAAAGAGCAAGACAGGACAGGCAAAACAAGAGTGGGAATGGGTTAATGCATGGGTGAGTGATGTGTAAAACAGAGGTCTGTTACACTATTCCATTTACTTTTGTACGTTTGAAAAGTTCTTTAATAAAAAGTTAAGCAAGAACAAAAAGCTACTGTAATTTTCAGTCTGTGCCCATGTAGTAGAGGGAGAAAATGTATTTTGGCCTGATTAAGATCTTCTGAAAGCCAAGGTCATATCCCTATTACCAATAAATTTAGGAGGCAAGTACAAGTAGTATTCAACTTGATGTCCTCCACCCTAGTATGTCCAACTGTTAAAAGACTACATCTCTTGCACAGCTGAGCAGAATCTACTTTAAATAAAGAAGCCAAAACAAATTGGTCTCATTCTGGAGAAATGAACCCAAATCACAGGCTGTGATCCTATTGGTGACCCACAAACAACCTCCTCCTCATAGGAGTGGAGCCTCCTGACATTGTTTTCATGGTAATTACAAAGGAATGTGACTTTCACACTCTCTGGAGATGCTCTCCCTGGGCAAGAATTAGCTCCTTAGCTGCAGTTTCAGGCCACAACAACCTGTCAAGGTCTAGGCTTTTTAATGCCATGGGGCTGAATCCTTCTTCAAATGACCTACTACTTAATATCTCCAGTTAATAAAGACTGCACAGTCTCCAAAGGGAACCAAATTCCTCAGTGAAACTACTGGTGCCACTGAAGATCCAGAGGAGATCTGGTTCTTTTACTTCCAGAAGCTATGAAAATTCATTTATATTTTATTTATTCATCTGCTGACCTCAGACAACAAAGTCTACCGGAAAGCCAGACTAATTCAAGAACTAAATAATAGTCATGCTTACCAAAGCTGATTCTTTCAGGCATCCTTTTCTCTGCTCTCAAGCTGCCCATCTTCCTCTATTGTTTGAAGGCCTCGAAGACTCTCCAGCCTGGACTCAGGACTCATGCCCTCTGGAACTGCCACCTTTCCTTCATTTCTCCATAAAGCCCAGAAGGAAGAACTATCCACAGTACAGATCTGAACCATTACTCCCCTCCTTAGAGGACTTTATTTCCCCACTGTCCACAGAACTAGGCGCTAACTCCTTGCTGGAACCTGTAGAATCTAGTCCTCAGGCCATCCTGCCTAACCACTCCCCAAACACACTCTAGACCACAGGAGTCTATGCTACAGCCATGGAGAGCTACTTGAAGCTTCCTCTGTGCTTCACCTTTCATGTATCACTCTTTTACACAAACTTCAAGGATGTCTTTGTCATCTTTGCAACTGTAGCACCTAGAAACTATATTCCACTGAAGATAGTGATAAAGATCACGCACTGTACCTCAGATATCATGCACATTTCTTTACCTGCATGCTCTCATTTACCTTCACCATCACCCAAGAGATAGCTTCTGTTATTTTCCCTGTTTAACTGATTTTTTAAATCGTAGTTTATTGAAGTATAGCAACTCATCCAAAGTCACACAGTAACCAAGTATTTCATGCACAGATTATAGTCAAGTTCTGTCTAACTTTAAAGCCTTCTTGGTAATCACTATGGAGATAATCACATACACTGATGACCCTACCCCAACAGAATTTAAGTTACCTTCTCCATATAATGAGTGAGTTTTTCTGACAGGAGTTTATTGTATGTGAGGCACTGAGCACAGACCTACCAAAACACTCATTCTTCTCTTCTGTTTTATTTTAGTCGGACAATATGCTCTGTTAATTAACATATGCACAAACACACACAAGTGTGCACTTGTCAACAACCCGAGCAGAGAAACCTTGGGCCACTGAAAAAGGAAATTTTTGAGTAATTTGCAGCTGGCATCCTTAAAACAAGTTGATTGTTTTTCTCCAATAGAATGCTTTGTGCTTTCATTGTTTGTTTGATCATTTTTATGCCTATATCTTGTAATCTGAACTACTTTGAAGTTAACAATACATAATATATTAACCATTGTTAATCTTCTATTATTTTGTTTTGAAATTCTGTATTATCGTTTTTATTCTTTTTTCATTTTAAAATTTTTAAAAGTTGATTTTTTTTTCTTCTGGCAATTCTGGGATTTGAACCCATGGCCTTGCCTCATACATGCTAAGTATGCACTCTACCTCTGAGCTACACCCCCAGCCCTGAGTCAGCCCTCTGCTGAATCCTTCCTGTTGCCCAGAATGCATATGTTATAGCTGAGAATGTAGCATCCATGCTAGATCATGAAACGACCTGGGGAATATAACCCAACGCAGCAGAGCAACAACACAGAAGTAAATGACAAACAGTCATTGGCTCAGTCATTTCCTCCAACAAACTTCTCCACAGCTCTGTTATATATAAGGCATTGTGTACACCCCTTGGGATTGATCCATCAGTAAACTGATGAAATAAAGGCCCCTGCCCTTGTCAGGTTACCACATAAGAGAAAAGCACAGTACTAAGTAATAAACATAGTAAGTAACATACTAGACAACAAGAAATGCCACTAGCAAAAAAGAAGTAAAGCACAAAATAAGAACACAGGAAAGCAAAGAAGACTGCACTGTGAAATTTGAGGTACAAACCAGTGAATGATGAGAAAATAAGAGTATCTAATAATACACAACTCCACTCCAAATAGCCTTTCAAGGGAAAGGGTCTCATGAGATATAGAAGAAATGTGGAGAGCATCTGTGCACTGAGCTCAGTAGTAATAATTATTTATTCCACAATACCAGAAGCAAGAGAAAATTGGACTCAAAGACAAAGCTACCCCACGCTATATCACTGATCGTTGCTCGTTTGCTTATTTGCTGTTAAAATGTGTGGAATGGAACCCAGGAACTCACTGCTAGGGAAGCACTCCAGCCCCATCCTCATTCTAAAGTGGTCTTCTTGGCTGGGTTTACATATAGCTTTGGCAATGCAGTAGGTGGTCTTCTGGGAGTCCCCAACTCTCTACTTCAGCCCTATTAGCTTAGCTCTCAGTGAAGTTATATTTGGAGCCTCCAAGTAAGCAGGCCTTGGAAGAAAAGTTCATTTGCTTAAAATAAAATATTTTTTGTGATGGTGGTTTGGTAGCAAGAACCAAGTCTCACACATCCTTATTTTGTCTGTATTTAGCACTGGGTATGAACTCAGTGAATTTTTGTTTGTTCAGTGAACAAATAAACTTTGCAAGCTTCCAGAGTCACTAGACAGTTATCTTTCTTTAAACTTCACTGCTGCTGCTGCTGCTGATGCCAACAATATCTCCCTCCCTTCTACCACCAAGCTTCCTGTTGCTCCCCTCCCTAGGTCTAAAATAACAAGAAGTTGCTTGGCAGTGATGTCACATTGCCATTGTCACCACCTGCAGGGCATTCACATGCTGCCTATATTTAAGACCCAGACTTCATGTTCAGTGACACAGAAATTGCCACCTTGAGAACTGTACTGGAAAGGCAAAAGTTGAAAAATAATTTTCTACAAATAATCAGGCTGCAAATTCTACCTCTCTCAAGATAAACAGGAAGAGCCAGGGAGTTAACTGAACAAGAGACTCCAGCTCCTGGATCAGGTACATCCAGCTCTTTCATCCCAACTTTTTTTTGAATTAACATAACTAGCATTTTCTTACAGCAACCACATCTCTCTGTCAGTTGTTCCTGGGCTCCTCTGTTATCATTCAAAACCATTCTGTTATTTTTATTTACTTCTGTAGACTTAACTACCTACTTATTAGAAAAGACAGCAAGTGGAGCATTAATGAAGGGTAAACTCATTTCCCTCTCCAGTGTATAATCATCATAACCTTTTAATGAGCATTCCATCATATTTATTGCTTTCAGTAATTTTTTTATCTTCTCCTGCTTCTGCGCTTTGGTGGGGAAAAGTGATGGGCTACAGTGACACTGCAGACCTAATCTTCTCCCTCTTCCCTGAACAGCTGCATATTTCTCCATCTTGATGTACTGCCCCAGTCCCTTTTTGGTGCAGATTTTCTGGAGAACATCTGGCATTGCTTCAAAATGCAAATGTTCATGCAAATATACCTTGCCGCTTACTCCCTAAAAATTTTAGTTCATCAACAAAACTTCTGTCTTTGATAAGATTCTAAAAGCATCAAAGAAAATAAACAAGCACATGGCTTTCTCGCTTGTGTGTGACTGCTTTGACAGATGTTTATGAAATTCTTGTCTTTCTTCCATTATGCTACTATCCATGCTTTTCACATAGAAAAGTATCTGGGTGAGCTGGGGGTATCTCTTTGGTACTGCACGTGCCTACCATGTGTGAGGTCCTGGGTTTAATCCTCTAGATCCCTAGTACCACAGGGAAGGGGAAGGGGAGGGAAGGGGGAAATTGAAAGGGAGGAGAAGAGAGAACAGTATCCAGAAAACCTATACTAGTCCAAAATTCTGAAAGGGTTACAAAGGAGTTCACTTGGCTCTCAAATGTTTGTGATGTTTGAGGAGCTTCCCTAACTTTACATAAACCTGCACTTGGTATTTTTACTCTAGTATCTCTGGAAGAATTTGACCCTACTACTCCCAAGGGAAAAATCTGCTGCAAAATCATTCATGCCAAGAATAGCTTCACCATCCACAGTCAAAGATGCAGGAGCCAAGGGGCGATGCTTGCTCAAGCTTCAGTGAGTGAGTACACCTGTCTTGGAGCAAAGAACATGTATAACTTGTGGCACTGTGTCATTTGTATCTTTTTCCCTGTGATGCCACTCCTGGAAGGAGATATTATAAAAATAAATGAACAGGGAGAAAGAGCTATGAACATATGGGTACCCACCACAAACTTCACCTGCATTCTCAGAAAACTAGAAGCAGCCTCAGCACTAAACCAGGAGGAGGTTACTGAGAATATTGTGACATGCTACATAGCATTAAAAATGACTACAGCCCAAGTCTTCTCATATGTGGTTCTATGGTCATAAAGTAAGATTTATTTACTGGAAAGATTCAGTATTGTGAGCAATATTAGTCTGTTTTATATTACTATAGCAAAATACCTGTGATAGGCTAACTTTATAAAGCAAAGCTCATGATTCTGGAAGTTAAAGGTCCAAGATTAGACAACTCCATTGATTTGACCACTAGTGAGGCCTAATGACAGCAAAAGTTTCAATGGCAAGAGCACGTGACAGTTCAGGTGTGAAGAGATTGTATCTTGAAGCAAGAGATCAGAGAGTGATTCAGGGTTAGGCTTACTTATAACTCTCTCTTAAGAAAGCTTAAGGATTTTGTGAAAGCAACCTTAATTCCTTCCAAGAGCAGATTCTCCAGTGATCTAAGGACCTCCCTAACCTCTTATGATCCCAAATATCTCCATCTCCCAGCATCTTTGCACTGTGGACCAAGTCTTCCACCTACAAACCCTTGGGAGAAGGGGACAACCCACACCAAGCCATAGGAAGAATCACATTTTTAAAAAAAATCTTACCTTCTAACATAAGAAATCCATCTCCAGGAACTCAGCTAAGGGAAACTACTAATAGCTTTATGAAAAAAAATTTATGGAATATGACTCCTAAGTATTTAAGACAATAATGTGAGCAACAAGGATGTATCTAAACACAGAACTCTCTATGTCCACCACAAGAGTTATCCATACAAATGAAAAATACGAAGAAAGACTTTTGTTAACTCTGTCATTAAAAAATGTTAATTTTTCAGCCAAGCATGGTGGCACACTATTGTAATCCCAGCACTCAGGAGGCTGAGGCAGGAGGATCACTGCAAGTTTGAAATCAGCCTGGGCTACACAGTGAGTTCAAGGCCAGCCTGAACTACACAGCAAGACCCTCCCCCCAAAAAAAGTTGATTTTTTCGAAGCTGACCACCAACTTACAGAGTTTGTGGTCTGAATTATGTAAAATTAATATACACACAAATAAATAAATGTTTTATAAATAATAAAACATTAAAAGTGATTGATCTAAGTGGTTTTATTCTTTAAACTTTTCCTAGACTTAAAGAGATTCACATACAGATCATTACAGACCCATAAAGAAAGCCACTTGTTGTTTATAATTTGAAAATAAAACCTTAAGCAAAAATGACAAATGCCAATAGTGCAATCACAGTATGCTTTGTATTTTTTCAAAGAAACCAACACAAATACAAAATGAATCCAATTTGGTTCTGAAAGAGACAATCCAAAGTACCTCACTTTTCTGACAATGGCATCACTGAACTCCCCTATGCAGCCTGGCTGTTCCAAGGGCAGCTTGGGAGCTTATTAAAAAGGCACAGTATGCAGCTCATGACCTGCAGAGTCAGAATCTAAATGCTAAGGTGATTCGCAGGTGCGTGGTCAGCACATAAAAGTGTGAGAAGCACCACTCTAAGCCACCAGTTGTCAGCCTTGGCTGCACACTGGAATTACCTGAGCAGTCTGGGGCTCGCCTCCAGAGATTCTAATTTAATTGGTTTGTAAGGTCGCTAGACGTAGTAGTTTTAAAAGCTCTCCTGATGGCTGAAATGTACAGCAAAGTCTAGACCACACATGCAGCTCTTCAACTCAGAGAATTCTTTATTAAAAAGTTAGTTACATCTGAGCAACAGGAGGTTAGATCAACTCCAGAAAATTACTCTTTTCAGTATTGAAATGGAGGAATAACTTCCGTCCATGAAACCGATAATAACCATCACAGCTGGCTTTCACTAAGTACTTCTACAGGGAACTCTCTGTACTTGGCACTTTCATGCATTATCTCTTGCATAATATCTTCAGGAAGAGACTGTTTTATCCTGGATTTCTAAGTGAGAAACATTAGACAAAACTCATATACCTAGAAGTGGCAGAAGCCCCTGTCCAAGCCTGAGAATGAACACCTCCTAAATATTGCACCCTAGTTACCGGTCCTTTTGGCTCAAGGATTCAGATTCATTAGCTCACCACTGACCAATCAACGAAAGCTATTTATTTTGGTGAAAAGAAAACGATTTATTCAAAACTACAAGAAGATGGGGAGGCCTCACCTGCCTCAGATCACCAACTTACTGTATAACTGGTGTGTTAGGATCTTTATAAGATAAGGGGATACAATGAGATAACAGACATGTTTCATTCCTTTTAACCCCTGACTTTCAGGGGCCAGCACCTGGATATCACTGAGACTGAATGAAGGAGGTGGTAGTCATGCCTAAGGAAGTCATTTGTCTCCAAAGGGGAAAAAAATCTGTTAAAAGTTCCACTTTGCCAGGCTGATTTCAGTAGGAACTTCCCCTAGGTATTAGCTCTGAGAAGCAGAACTTCAGTCCTGCCTGCTCCCTCCTAAGAATGACTAACTGAATTGGGAATATATGTTAGCTAAAAGGTTTAACAAATTTATTTAATCCTTCCCTCAATGTCAGCACTTAATTTAGGATCAACTATGTCTTGTTGATCTAACCGAATAAGCTTAACACAGAACACCAGAACTCCGAGGAATGAATCAACAAATGAACAAGCTGGATTTCCATAGCATCAAACTGCAGGAAAGCATCTCCTCCTCAGCCATCTCGTCCCTGCCCTGATAGGTGTCCTGGACTCATATTTGTCCTGGTACACCAGTTCCACCTGGGGGACACAACTCTTCCTGTCTCTAAGATTTAACTCATTAAAGACCTGCCTGCTAAGGAATGAAAGAGCTGAGGCCCAGGCAAGTAAAAGAGCCAGTGACCTTGGGGAAGGGAGCAAAAGCTGAGCCAGAATGGGCCAGACACACAAAGCAGCAGAATAGGAGCTCAACAGATGATTTGGAGTGGCCGTGAGCCCAGACAGCTGCCATGGGGAACAGGAAAAGAATCAAGAAGCCAAACTATGCCTTCCCGTGAGCCAGTCAGTGTGTAGGCTGGGAGACAAGAACAGTAAATCCTTACTTCTGCCCCCACCCCTTGTAAGCAATGGGCTGATTTAGAGGAAACCAGGCTGAGATGATAGCAACTAAACTTAAAAAAAATAATGCTTATATTGTTCGATTGACTTTGTAGGCCTAAAGCTGGTAGTCTGAGCACCTATTTGGAAGACATCAATATGTATTTTTAGCAACTGGGAGGATTTTCTTCTGTTTCTGAAATCCAATGTTTTGTTCCATTTTACTGTTTTATTTTATTCTTATATCTGGTAACCTGAACAACTATTTTGAAGGTAACAATATGCAACATAACAACCACTCTTAAACTCCAATCATCTTGTTTTGAAAACCTATATAGCTATTGTTCTTGGTTGTTGTTGTTCTCCTTTTGTTTGTTTTTGTTATTATTTTGATTTGTTTGCTTCTTGATTTTTGTTATTTCTTTTTTTCTTAAAAAAAAAAAAAAAAGAAAGAAAGAAAGAAAGAGAAGCAGCAGCAGCAGCCTAAAGGCTCCCAAACACAAAATCTTGATGGTACCTTTGCAAACACCCCTAAGGAAGAGACCTAGAAAAAGGGCTGATGCTGGTGTTCTCATGAGGACAGTGCTGCCCTCAAGAGCTGTAGCACAAGTGTGCAGGGATACCTGATCATCAGGGGTGACGATAGAGCCAAGGGCATTGACTGTCCAAGGCAGTTCACACGCCCCAGATCTGAGTCCTGCAGGCATTCATATGGAAGAAACACTCATTCAGAATCTGAACCTGAAATCTAACTTCATAAACACTGAATATAGTTTTTTATCTCAGGCCCACCCCTACTTTGCTTTTTCATTGTCTGTATTTCTAATAAAAAACAAGTCTGATCCTCTTACCTCCTTTAAGTTCAAACTCATGCATTATAAAGAGTTCAAGCACTTAACTGTGCTGTTTTTTCTAGCATAGCTGTACCTAGCCAATGTATACTGAAATCTATTTCTATTTCATGTTACAGATAGGAGATTGTGCTTTTTAAAACCAGTTGTGTAGGTAGGTTATATTAACTATGAATGTCATTTCAGGTTAGTAAAGTTATGTCACCAAATATGTTTATTTTAAAAAAAGGAATACTGACTCTAACAGTCTAAAGATGTCAAAATGACTATACTAGTGCTTACTAATGAGGTCAAAATTTATCAGACATAACCATCTGACTAAAGAAAAACACAACAGAGACAGCAACATAGAAACACTCAGGCTCCAGACAAGTGTCTGCATCAAAATTTCATTAACCCCACAAGGACAAGCTGGAATATGAGTGACAGCACAGTGCCTTTACTATGAAGCATCCATATATTCAAGCATAACATGGAAACAAGCCACTACCACCAGCACCCTCAATGCCACAGATGTCTGCTATTGCTGCTACTGTCGGTTTGGAGGAACATCCTGATTTTCCTCTTGAGAAACTCCTCTGGCCCTGGGTTCCCATTCCTGTGATTAGAGTGATGAAAAGCTGCCACCTCCTGGCTTCAGAGGGGCATACAACCAGGCCTGGACAGAGGATGGAAGGAAGAAAGAATGGAAGGAAGGGAAGGAGGGAGGGAGGGAGGGAGGGAGGCAGACAGACAGACAGACAGAAAGAAAGAGAGGGGGAGGGGGAGAGGGGGAGAGGGAGAGATGGAGAGGGGGGAGGGGGGAGGGGAGGGGGGAGGAGGGAGACAAGAGAGGAGAGAAGCATTGCACTAGTGAAATGAAAATGAATCAAGAACCTTACACAACCTGTCAATAAGAAGTCCTCTTTTCTTCCCACTGATTTGAGGCTGCTAGAAACCCTCTAGTGTCACAGAAATTCAAGCCTCAGTATAAAGGCAAAATCAAGAGAAAGAGAAAAGGGACATGAAAAGACATAAGCATGCTATCTCCAAGCCCCTTGACCCAGCTAGCACACCTAGTGCTTCCCTGAAGTTTTTAAATGCATAAACAGTTCAATTACATTTTTTCACAGATAGTTTGGGGTAGGTTTCTGCCATCTATGGCTAAGGGTTCTCACTACCTAACTACTCTAAGCACCAAGACTTAGGATGCCTGAAACATTTCCAGAAAGTCTTAATTCCCAAAAATAACTATAACCAAGTGACAAGCAACTACCATTAGTAAGTTTAAAGTTCATTTCAATGGATATGTCGTGCTAACAGAAGAACTATCACAGTGTTAGAAGAGCTGTCATTTCTTGGTAACACTTAGAGCAGGTGACACTCTCACTGGCCCCACAGTTCTTTTATTCCTTCAACTAACCAATATTATTCAACAGCTGCTGTGTGCCGGGCACTGTGTTAGGTACAAAGAAAACAGGGTAAGCATAAGAGTGTTACTACTTCTCTCACAGAATTTACACTCTAAAAGGGAAGACAGTAAGTACATGGATGAATACCCAAAGTAGGACTGAAAATAACAATCCTGTGTAGGAATTACTAGTTCCTCCAGAAAAGTATTAAGAAGGATCCTTACCTAGCTCTAAATGGGGCAGAAGATACCAAAACTTTTTGTACTAACAAGTGTTCTTAAGAAGAAACAGAAAATGCAGCTCTAACTGGTGTAAAGAGCAACAGAGATTTAATGGCACCCAAAACTAGAAGTATCTCACAGACATGCAAGAGGAAGTTGACCAAGTCCTTGGTGATGTCATGAGAACCAGTTCTTTCACCCGCTTCTCCATTCCAAAACACTGTATGTGCCTCCCGCTAAGGTTACTGTCCCTTATAATAGCAAAATGGCCAAGGCAGTGCTAACCTTTATCCCTTCACACACATAAAGGAAAAGCCATCAGATAAGCAAGCAATAATGTTTCTCCAAAGTACCAACAAAGCTCCAACTATGTCTACCTGACCAAAATTAGATCACATACCCATTTTCTAAGCTAAGTACAACCATCTTACCTGGCTGGATCAAGCCATGGTTACCTGAACCAGTTCCTCTAGAAAATGATGGAATTATCTTGATCAGACTGAATAAATTTGGCTGGACTTTGATGCTTGGGAGAGTTCAACCCCTCTATGAACCAAGGGAAAATACAACTAAGCCATGGCTAATGTCCAATAAGGAAGAAATGTGGGCAGGACTTTTACATGAACAATACAATGTCTAGTATAGTACATCTTCTTCAAGAAAAAAACATTCCTCTTCTTCCCCAACTCTTAGCCTATAAACATGGGCTCCCAAAACAGACAACAAAGCAAATGTAAATTTTCTGAATGACATCTTGAAAAAAAAAGAAGCTAGGCCTTATTTCTGGACCCTAAGCCTGAGAGAATGTTTTGTTTTGGTTTTTGTTTTATATAATGGGTCTAAGCTATTTCTTCGTGGTAAGATTCTTTTCTCAAACTGAATGGTAATTTCTGTCCCTTTTTGTCTCATGATGCTGCCACGTTGGCCTGAGGACTTTATTGGAAGCAATTTCCACTACTCCATTTGCACAGAGATGGCAAATTCTTGGGCATGCTTGCCACTACCTTCCATGTCCATAGCAGTCCTTACTGTTATAGCTTGTGTCTAGATGTAACTCCTAAAGCTTCCTATAGTCATAGTTGGGGCTTTTTCAGAGGTGGCTGAATCTAGAGTGTACGATGCTGGGGTTGATTCATGGTGCGATGCTAGGATTAAAAGTGAAAGGAATAAGGTAAGGGTGGGTGATTATTAAATCAATCCACTGACTGGTCTGACATCACCCTAACCCCGTAGCCAGGATATAATGTAAGGGACAGAAAGAGTTGTGTCTGGCCCTCTTGCTTGCTTTGCTACCCTCTGTCCCCTGCAAATTGTTGTTCTTCCTCTGCAATGTCTGTCTACCATGCCAACCTGGAGCCAGACAGTTATGTACTAAAACTCCTACAAACTATGAGCTAAATAAACCTTTCCTCCCTTCACTTTGAGTCCCAGCTATTTTGTCTCCACAATGAAACAAAAGTTACTAAGAAACTAACCAATAATAGCACTCTTTCCTACTAAGCTCAAATGAGATTCCCAATATCCTTCTCAACCAGAATCTGAGGCAGTCACTGCCAGGGTTGGCAGCAGAATAAGATCTACTGCTGCTCCTGTCAGATCATGTGTTCTGACTGGGGAAATAGTGAGAAAGAGGCCCAGACTCCCAGACCCTTGACTCCAAACCACAGACAGGCTGAGAATTCAAGCCAATGTACTTGTTGACTATCTCAACTCTGATCACTTGCCTGGTAATAAAAACATAATCAATGCCTTGAGATATAAACTGAAAAAATTCACTGTCCTTTTCACGAAGAGCACAGTCTTCATATCTTTCCAATGATTTAAAATCAGAAAAAGGCAATGACTAATCTGTTAGGCAAAAACTAAGATTTAAAACTTTCACTGAAAACCAATACAGTATTAGATGGAAAGGTATTAGATGGAGAATCTTAGCAGAGTTCCCCAAACCACTGCTCCATCCTTCTTTGCAGGTTATGTGTATCAGATCTCAGCTTCACATGTGTAAGAGGCATGGCAGATCTCATAGTTCAGTAGCCCAAATAAACCAAGCAACACCTACTGACCAGACAATGCCAGGAAGAAAGAAAAGAAAAGAAAAACACCAAGAGGAGCTGAAGGTCAAATGAAATGAACCAGTGGCCAAAGGCTTCACAATGTTCACGGGAAGGGGAAGCTGGACAAAGGAGGAGCTGTCACAGATACTGACATAGCTTCACTATCCCTATCTACCCATGGCTAAGGCACCAGGTAGGAAGAAATCAGGTACCATGTACTGAGCACTTGCAAAGGGCCTGGAGCTATACTGAGTGCTCTAAGAGCATTAACTCATGTAATCAACCCAACACACAAGAGGAAATATAAGAAACATGGTTTTATCTGCCTAATACCTGTCTTGAGGATCTAATAAGGCTGTCAGTCATGGCTTTCTGCTCCCTCTAGCCACAACATACCTAATGAAGTGGCCTTCCTAACATTAGAAGCAGAGACTCAGAGAAAGTCTCTTCCCTTTGGATCCTGAACAGGCTTGCTGCCATCTTTGCTACTGTATACAGAGAATGATGCCTGCACATAGAGGACAAAGAACTGAGAAAGGGACAGATAATCACTGGTATTATAGGAGCACCTGGGGGTGACAATACATGACTAAAGTGACAATTCTTGGATTTTACAGCTACAGCAACAAAAGGCCCCCTGTTAACCAATGCTAATTTGTCTTAGGTTTATGCTTTCAGAAGCATGTTGATACTAGTTAAAAGAAACAGATTTGAGAAGACACACTAACAAGTGACAGCATCAGAAACAGAATCTCTATACTGGGTGATTCCCCCACTTAGGATCAGACATATAACTCTCACAAGCCAGTGGGGGCCATCTGATGCCTCAAGTGGGCAAGAGAATGATTTGTGCCACCTCAGTTCCTTTTAAAAGTTTAAAGAAAATGAAGAAACTCGGATGGATTAAGGGAGAGAGGCCTGATCACCTAACACGCTTTTACCAGTGCACAGGGCTGTCCAGTAGGACAGAGAAGCAGTAATGACAGCATAATAATAAGGCTGGACTCTACAGGAGAGACAGGAAAAGCCTTGGTGGTGCTCTTGAAACAACCCAATGGGTTTCTATTTAAGCACATAGCCTCCTCCCCTGGTAAACCTAGACAGAGTTGAAGTCACTTCAGGGATCTGGCAGCTTAACTGTTGAAGGGATAAATCAGCGCGGAGAAAACACAACCTATTCCGTGTCCCCAATATCCAGACAAGAATTCCGCTTAGCCAGGACTGTAGACTATAACTCAGAGAAAAAGCAATCACAAACTGGCTTAAGTAACAAAAGCAATATATTGACCAACACTTTTAAAATATCAGATGGAAAAAAACAGCTTAGGAAAGATTGGATTCAGCAGCTCAGAGGATACTATCATTGACAGCTTCTCCTACTTCTTCTCCACTGTATAGCTGATGCTTGGGTTAGAATCTTCTCTCAAATGGCCAACAACTCCTGACTTTCACCATATCCTCTCAAGAATGCTGTAACTAGATCAGTTTAGTCATATGTCATTCTTAGATGGGATCATGGTGGCCAAGGATGAGGAAGCCGACTGTGCAGGCCTCAATCCAGTTTCTTTCCTGGAGCTCAGGGAGGGGAGTAGTAGGGTCAGCCCACCAAACTACACAGACAGTGTAGGAAAGAAGATGAGTGCATCAAGAGAAAATTAGGTAGTGTGGGTGTTAATTTTATGTGTCAATCTGACTGGGTCATGGGATTCTCAGGTATCAAATTAAACATTACCTTTAGCCACACCTGTATTTGCAGACCTGTTAGAGGCTAAGGTAGAAAAACTTCAAGTTCAAGCCCAGCCTGAGAAACTTAGCAAGATCCTGTCTCAAAACAAAAAAAGGGCCAAGGATGCAGCTTAGTGTGGTTCAATCCCTAGTACCACAAAACTGAAACATTACTTCTGCATGTGTATAAGGGTATTTCCAGAAGAAATGAGCATTTGAATTGGTGGCTAAGTAAAACAGACAGCCCTTATGAGTACAGCAGGGCATCATCTAGTCCACTGAGCCTGAACAGAACAAAACAACAGAAGAAGGTAAATTGTCTCTGCCTGACCACTTGAGTTATGGCATGGATCTATTCCTGCCCTTAGTTCTTAGGTCCTTCAGATTTAGACGGCATTCAACACTAGCAGCCTCCTGGCTCTCAAGCCTTCAAACTATATCATTGGCTTTCCTGGGCCTCCAAGTGTAGACAATAAACTCGGCATTCACAATCATGTGAGCAAATAACTTAATAAGTCTCTTTCCAGAGAGATACAGATATCTTACTACTTCTACCTCTCTAAAAGACCTCTGGCTCCAGGAAGAAGCCTGCGCATGGTGGGCCACCTTTAGGACGGCCCTCAGTGCCCCCTGCCTCCTGATGTTCATACCTTATATTCCCCTCCCACACTGAATCAGAGCTGATCTGTGTAACCAGAGAATACAGCAGAAGCAATCACGTGCCGGCTCCCGATTAGGTTATAAAAACGTCTTGAAGGTACTCTCTTGCTCTTGGGTTATTCAGCATGGAAGCCCACTATCGGAACAAATGGCTAGAAGCTGAAGCCTCCAGTCAACAGTCAATGAGTGAAAAGTCCTAATCAAGACTTCAGATAACAGCAACCCTTGCTGACTGCTACTTCATGAGACTCTAACTGGCAGCAAAGCTATTCCCAGTTCCTAAATCATACAAACTATAGGGGTTTATAAATTGTTGTTTTAAGTAACCAAGTGTGGAGATAATTTGTTACACAGCAAGAAATAACTAATACAATATGCAAAAACAGGAAAGTCCCCACAATAAGACAAAAAGCATGCTTACTTGCTTTCTACTATGGCTGAATGTGTCTCCCAAAGTTCATGTGTTAAAAACTTAATCCCCCAATGCAACAATATTGAAAGGAGAGATCTTTAAAACCAGACTAGGATGCAAAGATGCTGCTCTCATCAATGGATTAATGTCATTACCCAGAGTGAATTTTTTATAAAACTTGAGTTCAGTCCCTTAGCCCCCTGCTCACTCACTATCTCACACATGTGAAGCTTTCAGCCTTGTTATGATGCAGCAGCATGCCCTTGATACAGGCCCTCAATCTTAGACTTTCCAGCTTCCAGAATCATAAGCCAAGTTAACTTCTGTTCATTATGCACTATCCAATCTGTGGTAATCTGTTACAGTGGCATAAGAGACTAACACATTTCCTTGAAAGGGATTTCTCATATAAATTTGGGTCTTCGCTCTTCTAGCATGTCTCATAGCCTTATTTTCCTTAATTCAGCAGGAAGCAAGGTAATCAATTATTTAGTGACTTACACAGTCTCATTGCAATTGATTATAATCACTCCACATGAGAAACCAGCAGTTGCTTGTGGGCGCAAAAACACTGGGCTAGTTACATGACCTTGTTCTTTGCTAAACCATGAGAGAGCCATTAATTTTGAGCAAAAGCAATGTGTGTATCCAAATCTGGAGTTTGCTCAGTGATGTTTCTGATTTATAGTCATACTCAAAACCAGTAATACACACACACACACACACACACACACACACAAATACACTCAGAATACGTACAATCAGCCACCATACTCCCAGACCCCAAGCAACAGCTGCCTGAAGAGGTTCTCCATCCTCTAACATAGACTGATGTTCCTGCTTTGGCCAGAGGCAAGAAGAAACTTCATAGATCTGGCAAAGGTGAACGCTATCTGAAACATGCTAGCTATTAAGTTTGTCAAAACTTACAAGACTAATCAGTCTGCTTTCTTCATTTCAAAAGTCCATCTGTTTTATAGATGTCTCACCAGCAAATCACAAACTTTCAGATGCCTTAAACTCTTAGCTACTCATTGGTTATAGGAAGACTTCCAATTACAAAACTGTCCACTTAGGAAATCAGTTTTTTATACCCACTTTATGAACAAAATTTGCCCTAGAATTATCATATGTTAAAATACACTTACTGTTACACATATTTACAATAGTTTGTACATATCCAGCACCCTGGCATCTTACATACTCTCCTGTTTATTCAATCTGCCTGTGTGGGTAAGGCTACCCTCTGTTTCATAGATGAGGAAACACACATCTGTAGATGCTGAGTAATTCACACACAAGCACACAATTTGAGAGTAATGGTGTAGAACTTGGAGCTAAGCGGACTTCTAACACAAGCCAATAAAATGACAGCAAATATAATCCTTATTGTCATTGATGATTCAGAGCCAGTGTCCCTAAAGACTTCAGTGTTTATTGTGAACACCAAATGCAGTTATGCCACAAAGCTCTGGCATAGCTGGATGAAATGGAGAACCACTAAAGAAAATGCCAATGTAAGTACTTATTACTATTTATAATTGTCATTTAACTAGCACTAAAGCTCTTGAGGTGTCCTTTTAGAAGAGAAAGAAAGGGATGAAACTTGGATAAGAAGTCATGGTGCTAACATTCAATTACAGATACACAACAATTATATTACCTCACAGCACCAAAGCTGCCATGCATGTCACCCAACCCTTGGGTGCCCCAGAACAGCCCCAGTCTTAATTTTCTCTTGGTCTTACCTAAAACCACTTTTAAAGAACAAGCAATAAACTCCTTACCTCATTTGAAAGGAGGGAAAACTGGAAATAACCCTATGCTAAATTGACCATATTAAACTGGCCAATTTACTATGTTGCAGTAACTCAATGAAATATTATACCAAGTATATAAAAAGAGTAAACATGGCTCTAAACAAGTCCCTTGAAAAGATACCTTCTGTCTGTCTGACTGAAGTTTTCTTCCCCCAATAAATATATTCTGCTCTTGAAAATAAAAATAGTTACCACAAAAAAACTGCTCTTGTGGTAGTAAATAAAAGAAGTAGATGGATTAAAAAATAATGGGCTAGGGGCTGGGGATTTAGCTTGGCTGTTCAAGCACTTGCCTGGGAAACACAAGATCCTGAGTTCAATTCAATCCCTGGGACCAAAAAATAAAAAAGTAATGGCCTATGGATTGTAAGTGCAGAATATAAAAATATGTTCATATGTGAACAAATTAAGTAAAAAAATGTGTATTTTTATGGAAGTTGCATTTTTGTTTGTCCACTAACATTTTCTTTTTTTTTTTTGAAGTTTTCTTTTAATAAGATATAAACATCACAGAAAAAAAAGGCTCTTAAATAAAAATAGAATCAATCATATTCATAATCAGAGAAATACAAATGAAAAAATGCTCTACCACCCTCCTTTTTCTTCCATGATATTATCAGGGACTTGAAACCTGAATCCTACCCTCTTACGCACACCTGGGACACAGGTGTCATCTGGCACGCTGCTGTGGGACATCTCTGGCTCAGCATCTGCAGTGGGAAGTTAATGTCTCTCCCTAACATACAAATGCACTGCACCTTGACCCAACATGTCTACTTATGGGAATGCTTCTAACAAACGCACTCACATGTGAACCAGGTAACAAGCACATAGGTCATTAGTTATGGAATTATTAGTACTTGCAAAAGACTGAAAACACCCTCAGTTGCTGTGAGACTGCTTAAACAAATTCTCATCAGTCAGATAATGACCCACTAAGTGTCATTTAATAGTTCCGCAAGAACTATTAAAAAGATGGCAGTTCCTATAACCACCAGCACAGAGCCCTCTCCAAGGTATACTGTGAGTGGTATTTGGGGGCAGGGAAAGGGAATGTAGGGAATACATACTCAAATGGTTGTAATAGTTTGATGATCTCTGAAATTGATAATGTGTATTGCTTCTATGCAGCAAATTGAATGGAAGGGACAAAAAAAAAGAGGGGCTCACATAGTTTAATCTTCTGAATATTGAACCATAAGCATATGTATCATTGAATAAATTAAATTGAAATGCATAAATTTTATTTTCTTTGGTCACTATACTTTTACAAGTTATAACGTATACATGAAAGTTCTGCCTGGCTTTAACTAAGCTTTCATGTTCTTACTTCTTGGTCCCTTGCAATCCCCTACCTTGCTAATGCCTGGACCTTCATGGTGTGTCGCTCCTCCTGCTCAGCCACCTTCCTTTTAAAGGTGTCGACCTCTTGCCGCAGCACAGCCGAGTGCTCCATCTCGCCATCAAGTAGGTTCCGCAGTGACCTGGGAAGAGGAGTCCCAACAGTTCAGACACTGTCACCTAGAGCCCATCAAGCCCAGAACACAGTTCTTGGTCTAAGTCAGGGCCTAACTCAATCACTGTCCATAAGGCTCTATGTGAACACAATTCAAGTCTGTCTCAAATAAACTGATATAAGGAGACAGCAAGCATGGGCCAAGAGCCTAAGAATAATGATTATTATGAACCCCAGAATAATCATCTGTGGCAGCCTCACCTGGGAGTAGGCCAGCCATCTGACAACTCAGATCAAGAGAAAAAAAATGACTTGGGCAAATCTCAGGTAAGTCCCTTTAAAGACATTCTTTTCAAAGGTGTAACACATTAAACAGAGACATTCTATCATGAACACAGTAAGAGGTTTAGCAAAGAAAAAGATGTCACAAGAGGCCAAAACAATAATCTGCAGCATAAAAACAGACAACCTGCTCCGATTGTGGGACAGCTGTCTTGTCTGATCTCACTTCCATTACTACCCACAAAGCATACTTTGAGCCTTGTTTCATTGCTATCTCCAGGCTAAATAAATGTACACAGCTATATGGTTAGCGCTATCATGACTAGTATTTTATAATCCAAATTTCTTGATTCCCCCAAATATGTTTTGTACAGCAGTCATTCCTAGTCTTAGAAACACAGAAAAAAATATTAAATTTTCTACAAATCATCACAAATTACCATTGAGAAATGAGCAAAAATGATTATATTGATCGTTTACTTTATTGCACCTGAATAGCTATTTTTTAAAAATGATGACCCAACTGTGGTATAAAGGACACTTGAAAGGCGACATCAGAATGTAACAAAATATCCGGACCCTATCGAACCCTGGTTATTCACTTAAGACCTGTGTTCCTTTGGAACTTAGAGAAAATTATTCTCTTGAGGCCTTAGGCCCCCTGACACATACATACTGATTTTCTTCCCTCTTTGGGAAGAAGAAATTAACAGACAGTGAATAATGTTCCTCATAGGTAAGACAAATTCTATAGCTTCTTCTAAAAGAACAGCTTCAGCTAGAGCAAGAAAAGAGAATGCTATAGCAGCTACAGCCCGTTGTCCAAAGTTTATCTTAATAGAATACTGTGCTTTGTAAAAATTCCTTTTTGAAAACATTTTTTGTTTTAGAGATTATGCTTCTTTGCTTTCATATATTTCCATAAAGAGCAAGCAAAAAGCTTGTCAAACAAGGCCCACAATAAAGTCTACAAGAGCTGTGATTGGTTGTCACCATGGACCCTTAATTACCACTCTGAATAAAGGGATGAGTGTGACATAAAATCAGGAGAATGAGGCAAGAGGTTGCCATGAGTTCGAGGCTAGCCTGATTTACATAGTGAATTCAAGGTCAGCTTGAACTACATAGAAAGACCCTTTCTCAAAAATAAAAAAAAAAGAAAGGGTGACAAACACACGTTCTTGCACATTGAGGTGTACAAACACCCTTACTTCCTGCAGGGAGGAGATAATCATAGATAAGACTTCTACTGACCACCCAGAGTCAAAACAGACTTTGGTAGCTGAGAAACTTCAATTGGATGGTGGCAATGCAGTCAATACCAGGTAGCACGGAGCACTGGTTTCAAATGGGAAGAAAAGAATAAACTCTTTGCCTTCTCAGTATCCAGAATGAATCTGTTCAGTCAAAAGAATCCTAACATCACCTTTCCCTAAGTATACTTGACCTGGACAACTTTAAGGAAAGCATTTTAATATCTGGAACATGGTAAATAGACTCTCAATCAAAGGTTACTCAAAAGACTGCTCTGGGAGTAGGGAGGTGAGAGGTGGGGTTTTCTTATTGAGGTGATGAAAATGTTCTAAAACTGATGATTAATGCCTGTATCTGTGCATTGCACTAAAAATCACTGGACTGTACAATGAAAATAAATAGAAGAGCTATAGCATATGTAAATTATAACTCATTAAGAGCTGTTTTTTTTTTAAAAGCAAGACTACTCTGAAATTCTTATTCTGTTCTAAGGCAGTGCCATTATTATTAGGTTTTCACTCCTTGCTTGCATACAAGCCTCATTAGATATATGACAGTGGCACATCCAGACTAAACCTAAGGAAAACCCAGTCACTTCTGCCTATGAAACAGAATTTCTTCATCTGTTATGTCCTCTCTGTGTCAGAGGTAAAACAGTCCAAAGAAAGAGACTATCTTTCGATAGTGAAGATCCCAGTACCTGTTCTCTTCTTCCAACTCATCCTTCCTATTCATCATGGCTACAATGGCTTGCCGCAATTCACCTAAGGGAAGAAAGAAAAGTCAAATTCAATTGGCAGAGCTTACCTGTCACCCAACTATCTGGATTATAAATTACTAAGGACTGTCTAAATAAATTCCCTGTTCCCTTTCCAAGCTAATTCCTATAAGTCCAAGAGATCCAATCTGCTAGCTCATCACTTTTACCAGCCACACAAAACAGACGGTTGTCAGTCACACAAAACACAAGGGTAGGATGGGATGAGAATAAATGCAGAAGTGTTTCCTTGGCACATACACAGCTGACAGTTTCTAAGTGTTTTCCCAAAGTCTTGACCCTAAACAACTTCTATTTAGAGCAGTGATTTATTCCCTGTTATAGTTTTTTATCAACCTAAACAAAAGACCAAGTGACACTTGGCTCCACACTGACACAGAAATCATTATTCCTACACCTCCTTCTATAGTTAGCATTCAGGTGACACTATTCAGAGAGTATTTTCAATATATAGTCTATAACTGCTCAGGGAAGATACCCTTATCCTTCTGATATCTTCAACACAAGAAAGCATTCATGGGTAGAAAAACATACCTTTCAGTTAAATAGATTCAAGTCTCCGACCTGTATCAAACTTAATTGTTGTCACTTGCACACATTGGAGTCATCACTCTTAATTATCATTTAGTTTTAAGGTTAGAAACTTCTAGATTTCTCCTGAGAAGTTAGTATCATTCTATCCACTTAATAAACACTGTAAGCTGTATTTCCCTTTTGAGATTGACTCAGGGATAAAATTACACATATAGCAGGAGGCCATGACAATGTCTAAAAGTACAAGCTATGCCCAAAACCAAGCACTTTGAGGGCCCTGAAACATACAAGTCCAAGTGATGAGGCCACAAGAGAGAAAACTGACTTAGTTCAAGTGCCATGTCATAAGACCAAAACCATAAAAAAATTTCTCAATTTTGAAATTCTTTATAACACAACAAAACCAAAAACATTTCTAGAGATTACAAAGAGATGCTGCAGATTAAAGATCCAAAGAGTTACGGGAAGCAAGACTGAGACAAAATGGAAGATTAACAAAGCCTGCAAGACTAACAAAGTTATTGGGGTGGGGATATAGCTCAGTGACATAAGCGTTCACCTGACAAGTATAAGGTCCGAAGTTCGATTTCCAGTAGCCAAAAAACAAACAAACAAAAAAATTAACAAAGTTATGATGTTCCAGAGTTCATTCATTCATTCAACATCCACTGAGCACTTACTGGGTTCAAGTACTTCCCAAGGAAGAAGCCAGCCTCCTAACTTGCCAAAGGAGAAGTACTCTCAAATGAAAGTTCATAATGGAAAAGAACAGTGCACATTCATATATACCTATGATGCAACAGAGTCCGTAAGACTTTTCATTCTAAACTCAACCAGGTAATTAGGGTCATAGCTATCAGCCTTTCTGATCTCTTCTCTTGGGCAGAAGGAGAAAACAGCACCCACCATCTTACCTTCCTGAGGTGCTGTGAGAATCAGAGGAAAGATTAGACAGCATAGTACTAGGTCAAGGCAGTGCCTCTTACAAACTGCATCAGGAAACATCAACAATTTAGAGGAATTCACCATAATGCTATTATGAGCAAGAATTTTAACTAATAACACTGACAAATCTACAAAGAAAAAAAACCAAGTAATTTGTTCTCATATCACAGCCATGAAAAAAATTCATTATTGAAGACAAGTAGAATAAAACTTTGTTGGCTCTTATTACCAGCAACCCAGGACAGATAGCAGTGAAGTTCTGTGGACCCAAATTCAGGGAATTGCTCCTTTCCAAGGCATGTCGAACTCTTGAATGTTCTACCAGAGCATTGTCTGCCTTGAAATTTTTGGCTTCCCAGAGTCGCACCCAGGAACAAAGGTAAAGGATGGTCACAGTCAGAATAGGAAGCTTGGAGAAAGAAGTGAGATCTCATCCTAAACAAAGAAGTTACTCTATCTGCCCCACATTCTTGTTAGCCATCTGTCTCCGCTCAGCAAGGACATCACATGCATGTCTGACTTGTACTAACAAACTGCTTGCACTGAACCTAAGGTGAGATAGAAGTGTCCATGTACACATGTTGCCATGCAGACACCTCTACCACCAGGGAGCGTAGTGAGGGCACAGAACACTTAGCAGGTCCACAGTACCTAGGCTCTGCCATACCTCTCCCTGAGGGAACCACTCATCACCAAAAGCATGATCCTGTGCTGTGATATTTGCATTTGCTGTTCCATGCAGACAGAACAATCTGCACAGGGGCCTCTAGACCAATATTGACTGTATCATTTTTCCCCTAACCACAGAACCTCTCCCCAACAGATGTTACTCCATCAATTTCTTCTCCAGACTCATCTTCCCTCTTGTTCAACTCCCATTTCCAATCTGATAAAACCCAATTAATCTATCCAGGCCCAGATAAAAATGGGAAACCTTCCTTGATTGCCCTGGCCTTATAGCACATAATAAGGTATGTAATGATAAGTCATCTCTGTCTCCTCCATGCACATATTTATTACACCTTAAAGTTTACAGCATGTCATACATCTTGGTAATCCCAGAACTCCTCGACACTGACTGCTTAATCAAGGTATATGAACTTCAGTTGTGAGAATGAATGCCCAGAGAGGCTATTTCTATCCAACTTCTCTATTCCAGACTTTTAAAACTAACAGTAAAAACAGACTATCACAGACCAAGAATTTTCCATGTGCCTAGCAATGCTTCAGCCCCCAGCAAGCCTTTCTTCCATTTGCATACCACCTGTTGAGGGCATTCAGTAACATAGAGCAGGAAATGGAAACTGTGGCCGTTTCCTGGTAGATTCAAGCTTCCAAAAGTCTTAAGGAGTAGACAAAGTAGGTAGAAATCTTGAAGACATAGGGGTCAGCAAAAATTCATGAACAAAAATCAAACTGCATGGGAAATACATCCCAGAATCAACACCTGGGATCTCATCTTATTAAAAAGTTTTTGCATGTCAAAAAAAATCTCTAACAGACCGAAAAGAAAACCCACAAATTGGGAAAAAATTCTCAGTCAACTGTACCTCAGACTAAGAACTTCTGTCTAGAACATACAAAAAATTTTTTAAAAACTCAAGGCCCCAGGGGCTGGGGGTTTAGCTCAGTGGCATAAGCGCCTGCCTGGCAAGCAGGCAGGGCAGTCGTGAGTTCGATCTCTGGTACCGATAAAAAGGAAAAAGACAAAAAAAAAAAAAAAAAAAAAAAACTCAAGGCCCCAAAATTCAAAGACCAAATCCAAAAATGAGAATCTGAGATGAATACACACTTCTCAGATGAAGAAATACAAATAGCAAATAGATATAAGAAAAAAATGTTCAATATCATTGGTCATTAGAGAAATGTAAATTAAAACAACACTTAGATTCCAGCTCACTCCAGGAATAATAGCCAGGATAAAGAAAACCACCAATAATAAATGCTGGAGAGGCTGTGGGGAAAAAGGAACACTTCTGCACTGTGAGAGTGTAGACTGGATGAAATCACTGTGGAAATCAGTCTGGAGGTTCCTCAAAAAGCTGGGATTGGAAGTCCCATTTGACCTAGCTATTCCATTTCTGAGAATATATTCAGAAGAACTGAAAACATTATACTACAGTGATATATGGGCACCCATGTTTATAGCAGCACAATCTATAATAGCTAAATCTTGGAAACAACCCAATCAACTGAGGAATGGATAAAACTGAGGAATGGATAAAAAAGATGTGGTATTTTTATACAATGGAATACTACTCAGCTATAAAGAAAGACCACATTGAGGCTTCTATAATTAAATGGATACAACTTGAGACCATACTCATAAGTGAAATAAATCAAACTCACATGTGTAAATAACCATATTGTCTCCTTAGTTTAGGAAACTGAAAGAGTAAATAACATACAAAATCTTCAATAAGTATTGTGAAAGGGTAAAAAACTGCTCAAAGCGGGAAAAATAAGACAAGGAAAGAAGAAAAGAAGGAAGGGAAACGAAGTAAGATGAAAATTTGTGTATATATAAGTAAGATTACTAAGATGATTGTACTACTAATTCTATTAGTTCTTGGAACAAAATAGATAACATCGGTAGGATTAGATCAATTTTGCATTACTATATCTGGTAATTCAAATAAGAGTTATGAAGATAACTATGCAAAACAACAAAAATGGTTATATTTCTGCCACCTCGTTTTGAAAGCCTACGTTGTTATTGTTTTAGGCTCTTAGTTATATTTATTTTAGTTATATTGTTTTGTTTTTCCCTCTAATACAGATAGGATAGATGTGCATGTATAGGCTTATATATGCCTAGAACTTCACCTAAAGGGTTTATAAGAATTGATTTTAGTATGTGTGATAATATGAGCAACTATACAGAAGAAAACGAGACACCGTGGTAGCCACTGATTTCCTATAATTTTATTTCGAAAACCAATAATGCTTTTATTCTTGGTTTTGACTGGTTTTTAGTCTGTTTTCAATTATTTGATTTCAATATGTGTGAAGATATGGACAGCTATTTTGAAGAAAAGAAGAGACATTATGGTAGCCATTATTGATTTCCTAGAGTCTGGTCTTGAAAGCCCTTAAGGCTCTCATTCTTGTGTTTTGATTGCTTTTAAACCATTTTGATTTGTATTAACTTATTGTATGTGAAGGTATGGACAATTATTTTGAACAAAACAAGAAACATTATGGTAGCCCCCACTGATCTCCTGCTTTTTCTAAAATCCTGTGTTATTTGCATTGTTTCACTCTGCTTTGTTCTGCTTTGTTTTATTCTCTTTAAAATTAAAAAAAAATTTTTTTTAAGTCCTAATGAGTACAAAATTGCTTTGGGTAGGTACAAGAGCTGGAAAGCAATGAAGCATTGAGGTGGCAGGGGTTAACAGACAAGAAGCTCCTACAGGAATTCTAGCAGCTTGCTTCCCATGACAGGAGCAGCATCCATACAAAGTTGCTATAAACAGGCTCTGGGATGGGCAGATCTGCACTTAAAAATCTTAGTTCTGCTACTTATTTCATGGTGACCTCAAAGGCGCTTCTGCTTTTGCAAACTATAAAGTGGATGATGTCACATTCCCTGTGGGATGAGGAAAAGAACAGATTAAAACATCAGCCTATGCATGTAGTTCAGTGAATGCAGGGTGGTGGCTCAAGGTTCTGATTTTTATATATAAGTACTGTATGCTAACTGTGTCACTGGAACTCCTCAGTTCTGGATTTTTAAAGCACACTCTGTAATATCAAGTTCCAAGCTCAATCCCAGTCCAAAGCTGAGTAACCTTGGGCAAATTATTGACTCTCTCTGAGCATCAATCCCCTCATCTTAAAAAAAAAAAAAAAAAAAAAAGGCATCTTAATAGTTTCTATCTCACAGAAATGCTAAAAGGAGTTAATACAAAACTATGCAAATAAGATGCTTAGAACAAATGTCCAGCACATAGGAACACATAACAGATGTTATTGATCACTATATTAAGTATCTTTCCTTGCAATAATGGGGAACAAAAAGGTAGAAACAAGGTAGCAGTAATTGTCACAGGGGCCAGTCACTTATGCTGGGCACATTTTCAAGAGTTATAGAGACTTACTGAGCCCCCACATACTTCTACCTTGAGAAATAAAAAGAACTTTTAAAAGGACTCTATGCCCTAGAGCAATAGACTAGATAAAAAAATTTTCTCAAGTGTCAAACAAGATCATTATAGCAATATGAGAAGCCAAGGGCATGTATCATTGAAGAGTTTGAGCAAGTATCTGCAGTGGGGGCTTCTGAGGCCCAAGATGGGGGAGTCATGAATACTGTCACTCAGAACTGGCTGAAAATACTACATCCCATATAGAATCCTTGGAGAACTTCCTTCCTAGAATAATCCACAGTGAAGGCCCACCAAGTAGCCATACAAGAGCCCACTTTATCGGGCCTCAAATCTCCCCACACAAAAAGTGTTTGGATAACCAATGCCAATGCCATCCACACCATCATCCTGATATGACCCCTTCTCTTTGTTCCCTGGACCCCACACACTATTTCCTCTTGGAGAGGTCCCTGTATCTCCAAAATAACAACATAAGCACAGACAAAGCAATGTTCTGATAATGGGAGTCTTTTTAAAATGCCATCTCAGAAAGAAGGGCTATCAGAGTGCCTTTCCTGCCTTCCCTCACTACTGCGACAGAACACTTGTGCCAATGAGGGAAACAGGCATGACGCGAACTGCTGTCCCCCCAAAACGCTCTTTCAACAGGTTTTATCTTCATCATGAATTCATTTTTGCTGTCACATGGGTTTTTTGTGACTTTCCTCAGGCAGAAGAGCCAATAAATAATGCTGGGGTGATTTTGTGTATCACATAAATATTATACTCTCCTAAGTACAAGTGACATGCACGAGCAGAGGTGCTCTCTAACATGTAATTTCCTCCCCCTCTCCCCAGCGCTGTGCAGCCATTATTTGTTAGTCTCTATCACTATGATTTCCTTCCTTTTTATTACCTGCTACAGTACACAATTCCAGTGAAAACAGAACAGCATTTCTGAATTGTGGCTTCTGTGGAGCCTGCCAAGTCACGCTTTTCCTCTCCTAAGGCTAAAAGACAAATGGCCGTCCATCTCAAAATTGGCTCCTCGCTTGGCTGCTGAGAAGTGAACTGCAAATCCAGTCAAATACCCAGGAGAATGTTCAGTTCAACCATTAGAAATCAATGTGTGAAAAAAGTCTGCACTTCAAATCACTTTGAAAAGGATGGATCCATCCACAAATGTTGCCAAGATAAGGAAACATTTTGGAAGCAACAACAACAAGAAAAAGGGGTTTAAATCTTTGCTTCTGCAAAATATGAAAATAACTTCAAGACAGTGATATTTAAATATGAGAACTAAAGCAATCAAAACCACATAAATATATGAACAAATGTTTGTGCAATCTTTCTTAACATAAACCACAGAATAAACTAAGGAAATGACAGTTTTGCTATCGATTTGTTTTAATGCCTGCACATCAAGGCCAGATCTAACAAAAACTAATTGGTCCAGTGTTTGTGAAAACAGTAAGCTCCTCAAGGGAGCAAAACAGCCAACATAGAAACAAGCAGATTTCCTAATCAGATATACTTCAAGTCCAGATTTCCAAGCCTCAACTCTGGGACTCTGGCAAAGGAAATTTGCTTTGCCCCATGGCTCCCTCACTAGGAAAGACGTTTTGAGTAGTGTCATCCTCATAGGACTGGACAGAGCTCAGTAAAGCTCCAATGGAACACATCCTTGCTCATCCATGTCTAATTTCACTCTATAACTACAACACAAGTTACTATAACAGAGACTACTGGACCTACATAGCCTGAAATATGTACCATCTGGGCCCCTTAACATAATCTTGAGCCAACCTGCCTTAGGAGAACACCCACACACCATTCCTTCCACCCCAACTCCCAACCTCCTCTGATTCAAGGTAGAGGGAGTTACCTGTGGTTAGCTGTGTAGCCCTTAACACTGTGCTCATGGGTGTAGGCCATGGCTACACCTGAAGTAGCAGCTATAAATGGAACTCCGATAGGAAGGAAACTGCTAGCAAGCAGCTGTTACCTCAGACTCAAGATCCCTCCCTCACTCCCTCTGCACAGGCCTCCTCCTTGTCTTCTAGACCCCTTGACTGTCTCTGCTCAGCTCCTTCCCTGGTTCTTCCTTCAGCCTCACTAGGACCCACATAACTGCATCCCCACTCAGGAACCAGGCACCAAGCTCCTTGCAGACACCTGAGGTTCTAAGTTATGAGCACAGTGGTCTCCACTGCTCAAGTCTTCTCAGTCTTCCCTCTATCTGCTTCTCTCCCCCTCCTTAGTCTTCAGCCACATAGAACCTATTCTCCTCTTAAGCATCTGAGCCTTAGCATATGCTCCCTGGAAGATCTGGCCCTCTCTCTAGGATACCCTGAAGGTTGGCAGGGGGGTGGTCCATGGGATGCCCTGAAGGTTGATAGGGGGAGGGGTCCCTGGGATATCTTTGCTCATAGGCTATGGCAGACCTGAAAACTATATACCTGCTCCATCTTTTTCCTGCCTCAGCTCAGTCTCTGCTCCCATCAACTCCAGTGCACAGCCATTGCAGGAGAAAAAAGAGTGGCAGCTGAATGAAACTGAGTCAATCATACAGAGTCTTCCAGAAGTTCTGAATGAGCCACCTTCTCTGCCTAGAAAGATACAGGAGGATAGGAGCAGACACATTTGGCCAATGAGTCCTTGGTTCTAAGTTGCTCCCTTAAAGTCCATTTTAAAGAACACACTCCTTCAAAGAGATTTTAAACTAAGTTCAGGACAGTTTGTTGTGATTCTTTTGTCACCAGGTACAGAGGCCCAGACAGAGGACAAATGCAAATACAGGCACATGGCAAAAGCTGACCACAAAGAAAAGTCAGTAAAATCCCATGGAAAATGTGAGGTTTGGCTAAGCAGCAAGTATCTGAATGCTGCACACATCCACAAACCTGCAATCTCATACTGGGGCAAAGACAGAGAGGAAACAAAAACTTTGCAGAGCCTATACGGCTTCAACAAGCTTCCTGGGTGTCAATATAGTCTCTAGCTATCTGAGGATGGGCAGCAGCAAGAAAGAATGGGCTCACTTGAAGAGCCCTGAGCCCACAAGGAATAAAGCAACCATTTAAGACTGGCCATCCCAGGACTGAGGGTTTAGCTCAGTGGCACAAGTACCTGTCTGGTAAGTCCTGAGTTCGATATCCAGTACCAAAAAAAAGAATGGCCATTCCAACTCCTGACAGATTCTTTCTCCCCTACTTGCCAGATAACTCTGAGTCCCACAGAGCAGTTCTCATGTATACTAGCCAAACAACTGGAGTTAACTGGACCCCTCCTTCCCTAAACTCCCACTATGCTGAATACAGTTCTGCTGGGCTACAAGTGTTCACTTGCAGATCCAGCCACCAAGGCCCCAGTGCCAGGCTGAGTCCCTAGAGAACAGGGTCCCCAGTGCCAGCACAGGGCCACAGTACACACTAAAGACCTACTGAATGAATCAAGGGTCATATGAATAAGTGGATTAATAAAGAGTAAATGACCTTGGCCCACTGCTAAAACCTGTCCCCCAGCTCTAGGAACTGAGCATGGAATAAGCTGGGAAGAAATATCAATTGTATGCTTAATAATAAGTTTCAAGCCTTACCAGAGAACACTAACCACTGGGTTCAGAGCTGCAATTTCCTGACCCACTGACAGGGACTAAGACGCAAATTAAGCTTTTTCAATTATGCATCTTTGAAATGTAATACACATTTTGGGGTTGGTGGGGTGACAAATTCCTAACATGTCATTACCATGACCTGAAGTTGGATAAGCCTGCTCCTCCTTCCTCACACTGACCACAGGAATCCTAGATTTCAAAAGGATCAGTAGGGCAAGAACCAATCCCCAGCCCCCAGGAACACAAATATAAACACAGACATAGAGTTAATAGATAATGGTTGGCCCATTCACACAAATGACTATGGGTCTCAGAAGTTGCTATATAAAGTACAGAAATTGCCACAGAAGAAACAGTGAGGGGCCCTTCAGGGAGGAAATTATCCCAAGGCTAATTGATCCTAAACTTCCTTTCTAAATTAAAAAGGGAAAGATGACAACAATGAGCAGACACAGTACTTCTGGGCAGTGGACACATGCACATGTGCGCACACTCACATACACATAGATCTGTGTAATAATTCTTTGGCTTTATATATGATTTTTCCCAAAGGCCTCAAAGAGCCTTTACAAATACTCCCTGGGGTCCTATACTTGTTATAGTTAAAGAGAGAGCTCAAAAGTACATACGCACAGAAATAAAAATGTTCTTCTATGGGTATATACTTAACCTACATCATCATTTTTCAAAGTTAACATCCTGCTTTTTCTATCTTTGTCTAACTACCCACTCCCTTTCCTTTTATCTCCAAGAGAGAGGATAAACTATATTGAGCTTCAAAATATAACTTTTTAAATCAATCCTAGGCCCATTCTAGTTTTTTGCTGTTTCTCCCTCCTGCCTCCTTCCCCCTACTTAAATAGCTTCTGTTTTTAAATTTGTTAACATAAAAAAGCAATGTTACTGCAGGGGAGCTCACTTGATCAATATATCAAATTTTCTCCCTCTCTTCTTTCATCAGTGTACAGAGGGTGCCAGGGATATGCCAGTGTTTCACAAAGAAATGCCTCAGTGAGCTTGATATGGTGGCGCATGCCTGTAATCCCAGCACTCAAGAGGCTGAGGCAAGAGGATTGCTGTGTAGTTCGATGCAGAAGACTACTTGGATGGCTCTCCTTGAATACAGAACAATTACCTCCACTTTAGCTAAACCTGGCCCTATCTCCATGCACTGATACGGAAGAGCTGGCTAAGCTATTTCTTTCTCCCTTCAATTGGCTCTAAGCATGGCTGGCTAAGGTATTAATGTGTAATTTTTGAATCCAGCCAACAGTGTACTGTTCCATCGTCTCATGTCTCCCTATAAATGGTTGAGCACAAAAGAACGGCAGAGCCACAAAGTTTCAGGAATGTCAACTGGGTTTGATCATCAGGATGAGAGGCTATGACTTCTCAGGGCACAAAAGTTTACATATCAGAAACTGAAGCAATAGCCTCCTAAACATTTCACTGCTACCCTAATTGAGTTGTGCAGATTGATCTTTTTGCATAGCCTTCTCTCTGCATATTTTAGAGGTGCTTTCTGGTCTCCTAGCTAAGCCTAGCTCACAGACTCATGTAATTCTTGCCATTCTCACCATCACTCATCTTCAAGCCACTCCCTTCTTCATGAATTAATAAATTCTGGGTAAAGCCCTGGGCATGGCCTTTGTCCCATGATACCTCACCCAGATTGGACTTAGGACGCCTTGGCTGCCCATAACTGTGAATATGTCTTAGTGTCTTTATTCTCGCTGTGGGTTGCACTGGAGTTGGTAGATTGGAATTAACTTGCCAGAATTCTAATAACATCTCATTAGGATTGCAAATATAAACTTTGTGGACTGCAAGGAGGACAGGAAAACGGATTACAATATTTGGATTACAATACTTTGAGGCCTAAACTACACAGAAAGACTCTGTCTCAAAAAACAGGTGGGGAGGGGGCTGGCATAAGCGCCTGCCTTGCAAGCAGGCAGTCATGGGTTCGATCCCAGGTACCGATAAAAATGAAAAAGACAAAAAAAAAAAAAAATAGGTGGGGAAGGGGGCACGGAAAGAAAGGCCTCAGTGAGAAAAACATGCCAGATATCAGACAAGTGCCTGGGTTGAAGTGACAAGTGAAATACAGGTATTAACTACATGGTGTCAGATATATGAAAAGCTATAGGAAGCAGAAACCATCTGTTGTTTGTTGCAAAACAGCTGAATCAGTAGAGAGTATTCTATAAAGTATTCAGGTAGGCTAGCCTACTACTGCCTTTACAGCAAGATTCTTCTTAATGCCCCACCCCTCCACATACACAAAGTCAAGCTGAAAATGTCTGGGGGAAGCCCTGTGCCATATAGGAGAGCCAGCAAAAACTAATACAATTTCTGTGGACAAGGCACATCCTATTCCACTGGGAGCCACCTCTGCCTAAGGTTTTACTGGCCTGACTCTTTTTTTTTTTTTTTTTTAATTTAAAGAAAAAAAAAAAAACAGGAAAAAAAAGGGTAAAAATTTCAGAAAAATAAACAGTAAGAAATCACTAGTTGATAAGTTACATATTGTCATCTTAGAAATAGTTGTTCAAGTTACAAAATTAAAGTATATAAAGTGATATTCAAATAATGACTCTGCAAACAGTTCTGCTCAATGATCCAACAAAAACTTAGTAATATGGTTATCAGTCCTACACACTTGTTTTTTATCTTAAACTGGCCAGACTCTTAAACCCACATGGATCTATAACCCGTGGGCAGAGGAACCCATTTCTTCCTTTTGGGAACTCTGGACAGGATTCCAATCCCTGCTAAAGGATGAGGCTACCAAACAAGAGGAAAACAATGCCAGTAGCACAGATCCTTTCCACTGGTTCAAAAACACCACCACTGGAGTACTCTGAAAATCTACAATTTCACAGGTTCCTAAACATGAATTGAAAGTAAAGTCTCCTCTCTTGTCTGACCAGAGAGAAAATGCACACAAATTACCTATTAAACCCTCCAAGCCATCCCTCAAAGCAGGTGCTAGAATCAAATGCATTTTACAGATGAGTAAACTAAAACACCCAAAATGATTTGCCCAACGTTAAAAATAAATTATGACACAGAACCTGGCTTGGGACACTGGGCTTTTGATACCAGTATCCAGGCCCTAACTCCTACCTGACCGTGTCACCAAAACCACAGTGGGATCTCAAAAAGTCAAGGTCAGGACTTCCTTGTGGCTTTGCAGAATTCAGCATTCTCAAGATTTCCACCAAAGAGACAAAGACCCAACAGGTATGGGGTAGAGACACCTTGGCCACAGGTCAGGGACATGTTTTCAACCAACTTCTGGGTATCACTCTTCTACTAGTAGAGCTCTTTGGAAGGATATCTGAATACCAGCCAAGCCTGAGGCCTGAACAAAACTGCATCCCTGGATGTCAGAGTCAGAAGAAGGGTAACAATCCTTCACTTTACTTAAGCTGGCTTCTGTCACTTGGAACCAAACATATCATACCTCATACCCCAAAATGAAAGCTACAATGAGCTGATATCAGAGTCAACGTGGCCAGCAAGGTGGGAGATATAGAGGGTGAGAAGAATGACTTTATAAATCAAAGATGTATAATGTCACAACAAGTAACATACTGGGATTCAGAACACAGTCACCAAATCCAAGATACTCTGGGCATCCCATACTCATGGTGGCCTCAGACATGCAATTTGCAAAGTGAGAGGGTATCTGCTGACCTTCTAAAAACTTTCCAAAGATGCTGTGAGAGGAGCAGGTGTATCTCTCCAGTTTCTACAAACTACAAGCAGATGTGAAATCTTATGCATCTTCTTCATCTGCTCTTGCCTGACAGATGGACAACTGGCCAAATGCAACCAGCAGAGACACATTCCTGAACTGTCTAAAGCTACATACCTGCCATACCCACAGGACTGTGACACCAGCATCTGTTCTGACTGACCTCACATGCAGAACCCTGGAGCTAACCAGTGGCAAGGAAAAGTAAATGCATGTGAATTACTCATAAATAATCAGGACACAGAGCTACACAGCTTCCTTCTACCCTCAGGCTGTCATATCATATAATAGGCAATTCTCAACAGACTCACACATGCAATCTGCAATTAATTAGAAAGTCACAGCTACAGAGAGGGTCCTAGCAGATCTCACACCCAAACTATCTGCTCCACATGTTGACACTGGCAAATATGCAGAACACAATTAGACTACAAGCTCTATGAATGCAAGTAGGGCCAGATTCCAATCATGACTCTGCTCTGCACCTCCTCTGCAGGCAAAAGTATGCCACTTGTCTTCCCAGAGTTCTGGTTCCTCCACATCCAAAATGAGAATCACAGTTCCTACTGTGCATCTCCAAAGCTATAGAGGTCATCAGACAGTAAGAGAACCAAGTCCTCTATAAAATAAAAGATGCTACACAAATGTCACAACTCAATCCATGTTATCAGTGTTGAAAAGTAATGAAGGGAAGAAGGGGATGCTTCCTGATCTTGCAGTCAAGGTGAGCAGGGCCACAAAGGTGAAGGACAAAAGATACTCCAAGTACAACTTCTGAAACATCATGGAAACTATTTGGATTTCCTGACACAGCCCACCATGCTGCGCCATAATAGCATGTTTCTTATCACATTCAACTCAGGATTGCATACAAGTGCCCTGAGGACTCATATGCAGAGGTGACTTCGAACACCTTGTGGGATACACAGGGTTTCCCTGTGTGTCCCCTTCCCACATTTACCCACAACCAAGCCATGTTGAAGCAAAGATATCATTAGAAGCTTAACAATTAGTAGCTTTAACATTAATAAATTTAATACCCCATAACTCCTATTTCACTATTTTCTTAGTTAACTCAGGCCACTATTTTTTAAAATGGCCATAAACCAGATGGCTTATAAACAGAGAAGTGTATTTGGCAAAACTGTTTCTCATAGACAGCATCTTTTTAAAATTTTTATTAGGATGTTTGCAACACATAATAATTACATTCATTATGGAGAGTTGGTACATATAGATAACACATCTTAATTCTTTTTTCATCTCTTCCCCTCCCCTCCATCTCTTGTTCCCCTTCCCCTTTGGGGAAAGATCACATATTTTGCACCTTACAGCTGCATTTTCATATCCAGAAGGGGCTAACCAGCTCTCTGGGGCTTCACTTCATGTTCTCATTCATGAGGGCAGAGCTCTTACAATCTATTCACACTCTCACACACACACACACACACACACACACACACACACACACACACATACCACAGCCCTCTCTCTTAATATTATCACATTGGAAATGAAGTTTCAACATACAAATTTTGGGAAGATACAAACATTCATACCACAGTAAGCTATAAACACCAACTTTCATAAGCTTTTCTGATTCTGAAAGATGAACCAATGCTTCTCCCTCTAGGGACAACTGTAAACTCCAATTTTTACTCTTTTACTAAATGGTTAAATCTTCTATGAGCAGAACTAAGCCATTACTTCTGAATTTCCCTTGTGTAGCCAGCCTACTGCATTGCCGGATAGTAGGACCTACTACAGACCTGATAGCCAGCTTACTAACTGCCAGATAGTAGGACATACACAGACAGGGCTAAAACAGTTCCTGGCCTCAACTTGTGCCATATAAAGCGGACACTGGAGATGCTGATAGCTACCATGTTCCTGGCAGCCAGTGAATTCTGAGTTGCCTTCTTACCAAGAACTTTCAGTCTCCTCTCTTGTTCTGACTCAAGAAGCTTCAAAAGAGCAGGAGTTGGGAAAGCAGGGGTTGTTGCCTTCAGAGTAAGCTTTGAGCTAGGAAAGAGCCTGTGGCTTATGATGGGCACTGTGAGTCCAGGCTGGCAACCAAGGCTTCTTCACCCTTGAAAGCTACTATCTCCCAGCTTAGTCCTCAAGAATGTTGAAGCAAGCACTGGTGAGCTGACCTCAAGTGACAGAAAGGTGCACAGTTTCATTCCATTTTGCTCAGCTTCATCCAAGCATAAACTCAGGACTCCCCTTATACTGCAAAGGCAGGTAGCTTTGGACCCTTGCAAAGCACTACATTCCCATGTATAAGCCCCACTAACAACTCTGATCAGTGACCCTGGTAGAAGTGGCTATAGCCACTCATCTCCAGAGTGAGGGGTGGACAGTTAGGAGACAGCTATATTCAACCAGTTTTAAATATTACACAGTATATTCATGCATTAAAACACCACATTGTACTCAATGTACACAGGCCTTGTTTAATAGGTTGAAACATTTTAATTAAATATAAACAAAGTATGAGATTCCAAAATCAAAAATAAAAGTTACCAATTATAGGAGCACGGAAAGTAATATATCTCACTCCCATGCAGAGCACTTTCCCATCGCCAATCTGGAAGCAAACAGCAACCTAACCCTCCTCAATCTGGGACCTTGCTTACTCCAGCAGCCTCATGAAGATCTCATTCATCTTTCCTGAGTTGTCTGAAACTCCACTAAGACATCTAGCAAAATGGCCCTGCCACTGCCACCTGCACTGTTCAGTCTAAGGGACCTCTCTGTCAATCTGAATGAACTAAGCAGTCTGCTGGGTATCTGTGCCAAAAGCCACTCACCCCACAAGATGGTGCCTTTCACTCCACAAGATGAAAAGCCAATGAGTGCCTTCCCTGATTTGCTTGCAGTTAGAGGGGTCCTAGAGACCTGGTCTGATCAGTGAGGTGTAAAGGGAAGTTCTATGAAACAGACTTGTAAGAAGGCTGCCTTGGTTACTTTTCTCTCATTGCTTGGACAAAATACTTGATACCCAAAATGAAAAAAAGAAAAGTTTATGTAGCTTACAGTTTTTGGAAGTTTCAATACTCACTCAGCAGGTTTCAAGGAAGGGTGAAATGGTTAAGGGACAGCCATTCTTGGCGGCTGCAAACAACAAGAGCAAAAAGGGCAAGAGGATAAAGCATACCTCTTTCCCTCCCTAATATTGCATGCCAGCTACCCACTCCTAGGCAGGTATAGCACTCACACCCAATCCTAGTGTGAGACAATGAACCAATCACAAATGCTAGACTCAGCCACCTACAAAAGGCCCATGCTTATGACCACATGAGGCTTTTGTGGGACAACCAAAACAAACCATAACATTTCATCCCTGGCCCCCTCAAAGACTCATGTACATCCTTTATGCAAAAGATATTTAGTTCATCTCCAACAGCTGCCCAAGTCCTAACAGATTCAGCATTGCTGAAAAGTCCATCTCCTCTGAGACATAAGGCAAACTCTTCATTGCAATCCTCTTACAAAAGAAAACAAAGTTAAATACTTCCAACATTCTATGGCACAAGATAAACATTCTCATTCCAAACTTTACAAACAAGGGGACAGGAAGGATTGGGACAAAAGCAAGTCCAAAATCCAGCAGATAAACATTAAGTCCTGGAGATCCACATTCAGCATCTAAAGCCATCTGGTTAGAAGTTCCAAAAGGCTTGAGTGACTCCACACCCATGGCACCTCTGGTGGTTGTAGCTCCCATGGATTCTCTCTTGGGCTAGCTTTGTTCCCTCCTTGCAGGTTTCCACAAACAATCCACACTCCTGGCTTTTCCAAACTTCTGAGTTCTCCACTGCATCATTTGCTTCACACTCACAGGGGCACACTGCCTGAGCTCCCAGACATTCTGAAATCAGGGTAAAAGGCTTTTTAACCTCAGAACAGTTGCATTCTGTATACATCTAAAACCAGCGCCACATGGCTGATGCCGAGGTCTACCGCCAGTTGAAGCAGTAGCCAGGTTTTCCTCTCTCTTGGCAGCAGGGGTCAAGTGCCTGAAGTGCTGAGCACTCTGAGGAACAAATTCCCTATGCCACCACCATTCTGGAATGTGGTGTAGCCGCCACCATTTTGGAACCTTGTATGGCCTCCTCTGCCATTCTGAAACATAATGTGGCAGCCACCATTCTGGAATATGGCACTCTAACTTTCTCCTCAAAGCAAAGTCTTTCATTTTTGCAGTTTTGAGGATGCAAAGGGTGGAGACCCACTGCCACTTCCCATGATGCCCCCAGGCTATCTTTTCTATTTTTCTATTTCTTCTTAGCAATCCAGATCTCAGTCTATCTTTACAATCCACAGTTTGCTAGAGCTTTTTTCCTGGCCAAACTCACAATGTTTTATATCATTTTGATGGCTCTTTGCTCTTGATTTGTAACATAAATCTTTCTACAAGCCCCTAACAATAGCCATGCCACCACCTCAACATTTGATTGCCTTGAAATATCTTCTGCCAGATTAATTAGTCTGCCACTCTTACTCCAATCTCAGGCAAAGTCTCTAGACATGAGCAAACTACGGACAACTTTCTGCCAAGCCATGACATACATCATCTGGAGTTCACCAACCAATGCAGTCCTTCTTCCCAGCAGAAAACTCCAGAGCAGGATTTCTATCAGACTCCTGGTCTCCCAAGCTCTAGCCAAAATCTCTCACACAAAACAACACAAAGCATTCAGCATTACTCTTTCAGATGGCACCTCCGAACCTCTTCAAATGCTTCCCACAAGCCATTCCCAAAGGATCTTGAACTACATGATCAGGTACAGTCACAGCAATGGCTCCATTCCAGGTACCAATTCTGTCTTAAGTTACTTTTCTCTCATTGCTGGGACAAAACACCCAACATGAATGAAGGAAAGGTTTACTTAGCTTACCAGGGTTTTTTTTATTTTTGTTTATTGGTTTTGTTTTTTTTTAAGGTTTCAGTCCACACTCAGCTGTTTCCAAGGAAGCATAGCGTGGCTAAGGGGCAACTTGTTACAGCAGCCACAAGCAACAAGAGCAAAAAGGACAAAAGGGAAAAGCATGTCCTTTCCTCGCTTATATCGTACGCCAGCTACCCACCCTTGGGTGGGTGCAGCACTCACACCACCAATCCCAGCTCTAGACAACAAGCCAATCACAAATGCTAGACTCAGCCACCTTCAAAAGGCCTACCCCTCCAGGACCACATGAGGCTTTGAACATAGACCATAACAAAGGCTTTTATTTTCCTGATAGAACAAATAGCAAATGTGACCTACTTTCTCCCTTGCTTTTTGCTTGAAAATGAATACAGTATCTGAAGCAGCAGCAGACATGAGACAACAGCATTGGGATGAAAGTCAACTACCAAAGGAGGGACAAAAGGTGCACTCTAGGAAGGAGCGTACTGACTACTCAAACCTGTCAGCCTCCATTCATTCCTAACTTCCTGCCAGATGAGAAAAATAACAACTCATATCTTATCATGAGGTGGGTTTCCCACTACTTCCAGCAAAAGTATCCCTAACCAGCTACATGGATACAGCACTCCTCTTACAAGACACTAGCACTGAGCCCTCTCAGGGATCACACCCAAATGGAGTTCACATGCTCGCTACGCCACTCGAATCCAACTTACTCATCTTCTCTGATAGTCGGGTTCTCGTCTGTTTAATGGATCCACATCTCGTACATCATGGGTTTACCTTGGTGATTAAATGAGACAAAATAGGGTGTTCCAGTCTCCCAGACCTAAATAGCAGGTCCTCAATAGTCACCAAATTTTCCTGGGAGATGACCCAGCACTGCCGAAAGAATCCCAGCTTAGTGTTCACACAGGTTAGTTTTGAAACTCCTGGCTCTATTAATTGTTGGCTATTTAATCTCATGCAAATGATTTAACCTCTGTGAAGCTGCTAATTTGCCTAGAAAATAGACATATCAACATTTACTTCCAACAACTGTTATAAGGACTAAATAAGAATGAGCAGAAATCACAGGCATCCAGGAAGAACTGGAAAGCCACTGACCTCCATTCCTCCTGTTCATGTACCCCAACCCTGGACAGAATCACCCCAAATCAAGTCTTCTTCTCTGTACAGCCAGGCCCCAAATGAAAAAAATGACAATGTTCCTTTGTCAGAAAGCACCCCCCTAATACACACTGGGCACCAATTCCAGAGACTAAATCAGGACAGATGCATCCCAGCCCTTTATTTTTCATATAGAGGCAGGGTCTTACTGAGTTGCCCAGACTAGGTTCAAGCTTGACTGTTTCAGTCCTCTAGAATGCTGGGATTACAAGAATATACTACCATTCCCAGGTTACAAGAAAGTTTTCCTATTTAAACTTAGGTTTTCAGGAGGTGAGGAAGGAAAAGCTCCCAACACAGAAGATAGACTGAGGATCTCCCCTGGCAGACACAGTCAAACCTCAGACTCAGCTTAGGAGCTTATATCCCACACAAAATACCAGCCAAGAAAAAGATTCTTTCATCCTGAATCTGTTATTTAAAAGTCATGGATGAAGGTCCTCAGCTTTTGGACAGATCCACGGCCTCACTCTCAGAGATCAGCCTGAAGACACAGGAACCGCTGCCTCTATTCATTTTCTCCAGCACTGAGAGGGACGGGAAGACAGACAACACCTCTGTGCAGGCACCAATCTCCCTTCTCCTGCAAATCTTGCACTTAGAGCTTTCTTTACTTTAGTTAAAACCAGGGCTGGGTTAATTGAGTCATTGCTCACAGGACCCCAAACCACAAACAAATCTTAAGGAGACAGGAGGGTGGAGATGAAAGAAACCGAGCCACTAAGTACAGACCCTAAGATCCCAAAGGAGGGACCAGGCATCGTAAAGAATCACAAGTACGAGGTAGGACAGCTGGTTGGCACTCACCATGTCTACCAATACAGAACTCTCAGGAAGCAGCACCTAGAATCACAGTGCGAGCCCCACTCAGAGAACCAGATACAGGTCTCACCCAAATCCTGGCTCCCACTGTACAGAGGCCACAACTCCATGCTGCCCTGAGTTTTTCCTAAACCAGCAAAGGTTAGATGAAAAAACCCTGCTCAGTGTCCCTCAGGTTGTCCTCTACGTCCCAGCCCTGGTGCTCCCTGGAGACCAACAGTTCCCATTCTCACACTGTTGTTGCCTGCCCTGGGCAGCTTTCAATGCCACACCACACATCACTCATTCATCACTCACTCACTCATTCACTGACTCTTCCCCCGAGCAACTGCTGCAAGCCAGGCCTGGCGCTGGTCATTTCGTACCCATGATCCTTCTCAGAGCTCTGGACTTCTAGAGGTGAATAGCAAACAAAGGCAGGAAGAAATCAGCACAAACTAAGACACTGAAAAGAAAAGAACACAGCCTTTTCTCCTTCCTGTGTAAGGCTGAGGAAAACACAAATGAAGGTGAAAACTGGAAGATGATTAAAGAAGAATGGGAGATGCTGGGATCTGGCTTGACCTGACTAAAACCATTTTGGCCATAACAACCATCTTCCCACCAGGTGACCCTAGTGCACATTCCAAACCCCAGAGGGTGAAGTCCTGAAGACAGTCATCTGAACACTCGGTGCTTGCCACAGACACCTGAACTGTTTCTTAATGGATGTTTGACAATCTAAAGCTTTTGAGAAAGCCCAGGTATACACCTTTGTCTAGCTTAGTCTAAACTCCCCTCCCCCTCTCTCAGGGGACAGGAGTTCTCCTGCATGTCTGCTGCCCAAGACCAGTTTCTGCCCCTTCTAACTCTAAGTTCTTAGTACACTGCATTCTCTGTGACCCTGAGTTTGTCTGTCTCTTTCTTTGGTCTTTGGCACCTTCCACCTTTGGCAGGAAACTCTTGTTGTCCTGGTTTTTCTAAAACAGTGGGATAGGGTAGAGAGAGAGAACATTCCAAGGAGAAGGAAGATCCTGATTCAAGTCTCACAGCCAAGAAGAAATCTGGTAAGTTTGAAGGACTGCTTGAAGGCCTAAGAAGTTAAAAAGGGATAGGGATATGGAAGGAACAAGGCATCAGGCAAACTGTGTAGCCAGTGGTAGAATTTGGATTGTGCGTTCTATACAGGAAAAGGCCAGGGCAAGGTGTTTAGACGGGCAGGGAGGATAGAGGTACATGCACATGCAGTGAGTCTGTCTCATCAGTGTTCCAGTTTCTAGATATCCTTGTGAATGCCCCATTACATTAAGACCTTGGGCCCAACACGAAAAATACTCTTTTCTACTAGGACTGGGTTTGTCATCCCAGGCCACCATCCTAAACACATCCAAGTCTCAGACCTTGGAAAGGAAGCTGGCTGATATAACTGACCCACAGCCCAGAGGCTGGTGATAGCCCCTAGCATCTGTGTGAGGGGACAGTGAATGACTTAGGCTATGTTTAAAAGCCTGATCTGACTTTCCAAGGACACCCTCCTCAGACCCATAGGCTTCTGGAAGTCAGGCAGGTACTGGCAGCCAAGCTCACACCCACATTCCTTAGTGAGAAGCTCTCTTTTGCTCACTGCTGGAATCAGCCGGCTGAACAGCTGCACTGAAAGCCTGCTTCTGTATCCACAGGAGTCTACAAGCTGGGTTACCTGGGTGAAACCCACTCATCCAGAAAGAAGCAAAAAACATTCTCTACCTTTATAGCTAGAAAAGTAGTCTTTAATCAGTCTGATGTATAAGCACCATGGTGGGGAACAAGAAAATAAAACACACAGAGGAGAAACGATTGCCTAACTCTGTAAGGGTGCAAATTGGCTAAGCAGAGATAAACAAAATGTTTCCACCTTTATCCTATGTAGGGACCCTAAGTGGAGGAAAAACATTCCCAAAGCAGGGACACAAGAAGGAGATATCGAAAACCTTTTGCAATTTTAGACATGCAAGCTGCAGTTTCAAAACTTCAGCTCCCATCCCAGTCAATTTCAGTGCTAAGCTCTGCTTCCCAAGGTTCAGCACCTACAGCACCGCAAAACCATGCTCACTTTGTTAAGTAAGGAAGGCAGGGGTAAGATCACTCCCACGTTAGACATGAGGAAACCAGAAACTAAAGAGGTGAAGTCTTGGGTCGTCTCTCAGGAACTTCCCACTGTCTGTGGGGCTGAACTTCTCAGTGGAACACAGGGCAGCTTTCTACAGGACACATCCTGCTTGCGCTCCAGTTGGCAGCAGCTGTGTAGTGAGGGACCTGCTCATAGACAACACGAGTAGTGTAGAAGTAAGACCATCACAGGACAAAGCACCACCTTGACCTCAGGGTAAAGGCTGAGGGATTCAGTGAAGGTCTCAATCTTGCCATAGCAATCACCAGCTATGAAACTGAGTAACACACTGAACCTTCCTGGTCATCTGGGAACAGGGATACAGTCACCCAACTCACAGGACAGCAATGGGCATTAAGTGGGCTACAGGCTAGGATAGCTTCTGTCAGCAAGGTGCCCAGACACAGCAGGCGCCCAACATACTTGAGTGTCCCTGGCATTCTCCTAAGACATAACACAACACTTTCAAAACCCAAAGGTCTAAAATCGAACCGGCACCCAAATACGTTGACTCCTTCCACCACTCCTGCTGCCTGGGTCTCCAGTGGTCAAGTTCAATTTTGGCATCTCACTCTCACCACGTCTCCCTCTGGCCTGACAGCACACTTCTCATAAGGAGGAGCCTTGTTCTAAGGAGGGCTCTTGTTGGAGCCAGCCCCAAGAAGAAAGTATTATCTCTCCTTTCCTCATCTCCACTAGGACTTCTCAAAGAGTGCCAGGAAAGGTTAGTAACTGTCAATTGTCTCTGTCATCAGAGCACTTCTGCCCTGACGACCATCCAAGAAGAGCCATACCATCAGATGCCAGGCTGTCTGCCACCTCAGCTGCGTAACTATCCTCTTTGGGACAGCAAATAGCAATTGACACTTCAAAAGGAAAATCTCTATGACTCAACATTGACCTTTTCCTTTTCCCCTTGCTTTTCTAGCTACTCCTAAGACATTTCTTTTTTTTCTTTTAAATGCAAGGTTTTTTTCATATATTTTTGGTCACTCACTATTTATTTACTTACTTTGGTACCGGGGGTCAAACTCATGACCTTGCACTTACCAGTCAGGCACTTATGCAGTTGAGCTAAATCTCTGGCCTCTTAAGATATTTCTAAGTCACATTCCTGGGCTATTAATCAATCCTTGGCTATTAAATTTTAAAAATTTTCTCAAAATTCATTTCATTTTATCAGTATCCAATTCTATCACTTAAAACAGGCTTGTTGATACCTCTGAGATAGCTTCTTCATTCCTAACCAGAACTCTTGCTGGGGGGTAAAAGAACATTTCCCTGCAGAGATGCTCATAAGGAAGAGAAAGCACCAGCACCAGCAGAGGCCTGGCACAGGGTGGCATCCAACACATCAACACCACCCACCTCATATGTGTCACTTTGCTTCTCCTGTGTCCCCGTAGCCAACAATACTAACTAAGCCAGGCACTTAGAAACTGTACTTCAAACTGTGACCCTTTCCTGGCTAGCACTTCAGGTTCAGCACTCTCTTGTGATGCCAGGCAGCAGAAGGAAGCCACAGCTCCCAGTTGACCCTGCAATCACAAAGGGAAGTAAGCAGTACTTCTTCTGTATTGGGTTGCTAAGCCATAATGTTTGGTAAGTTTGATGTATTAAGTCAATTTTTCACCTAAGATATTTTCAATATATGATAGAGACCGTAACCCCAGGGAGCATCTTCACATAGGAGGAGAGAAGAGACATGACCCTGCTCCTGCCCTCAAAGGGGTTGCAGACTTGGCAGAAGAGGCCATCACGGAAACAGCAGAGATAGAGAAGAATGGACAAAGATGAGCAGAGAGTGCTGTTACCAAAAGTCTGTAGGATAAGCAGCATCAAGAAACTCCCTAGCCAGGCATGTGTTGTAACCCTAGACTTCTGGGAGGCTGAATTAGGAAAATTAAATTGCCCAGCCCAGGTAATTTAGTGATTTAGTGAGACGCTGTCTCAAAAATTAAAAAAAATTTAAGAAAAGACTAGGGATGTAGCTCAGTGCAAAGGCCCAGGTTCAATTCTCAGAGCCACAAAAAACAAATGAAAGGTAGAGGGGAAGAAAAGTAAAATAAATGCTTCCAGGGCTGAGGATGTGGCTGAGCAGTAGAACATCTGCCTAGTATGCACAAGGTCACAGATTCCATCCTCAGTACTGCAACAATAATACAACAATTAAAACTTGAAGATGACTAAAACAACTTTGAAAAGACAAAAGAAGTGGTTCCTTGGGGGAAAAACAATCACACAAAGGCTCAAAGGATAAATGACTGGTCCCTCAAAATTGTGTAAGATCCACAGGCAGAAAGCATTTTGTGGGTGGGGCAGGTGTAAGGAGCAGGAGAAACTGAAAAAAACCTTCTACGGCTCCCATCTTCTTTTGCAGGTTTGCAGCTACATACAACCATATAACTAATTCCAGTTCGGCTTCCATTGACTGTCACACAGAAACTTCCAGTGACTATCTGATATCCTGATTTATCCATTGAAGTGAAATGCTTCTTCTGCAGTTTTTTTTTTTTTTAACCACAAAAAATGTCCAATTGTTAAACTTTACCAACTAATTTTTTAAATGTTTTCAATATTTTGCAGCTCAAATAAGCCCTGTGAAAAATACCAGTTTAAAACCAATGAGAATAAGCAAATAAAAAGAATCAAGGAAATACACTGCAGAGAACTAAAAGCTGCTGGCATTTTTGTTTCAAGAATAAGGGCAGGGAGGAGATGCAGACATGATGGGGACAGGGTCTGCTCATGGCATGTCACAGTCTTGATTCCAGAGGGAATGGACAACCTCTGAAGGTTTCTTATCCCTCCCCTCTCCATTTTCTCAAGACAGGTTTTCACTATGAAGTTCAGGTTCACTTAGAACTCACTTTAAAGCCCAGGCTGGTCTCAAACTCAAAAGAGTTCCTACCTTGACATGTTATCGTCTCCCGAGATCCAGCATGTTGGAACTTAGGGGGCTAAGTAAGAAAGCAACAAGCCGTCCTTCCTGGTAAGCAGCCACAAAGTCAGTGAGCAGCAGGCACATCAGGAAGAGAACAAATTAGAGTCTCCCTCATGAGCTTACCAGTACACAGGCTGACAATCAAATGCCCCATTCTCCCCAATCCCCATCTCCACCTCTTAACAACTGGATGGTATCCGGAGTTGATGGCAACTAAGGCACATAAAGCAACTAAATGCTTGTATTGTTGGGTTGATTATGCTGACCCAGTGCCAGAGGTCTGAGCATCTCTTGGGAGGATGACAGTATGCAATACAGCAGATGTGGGGGATTCCCTTCTATCTTCTCTTTGAAGGTAAATATTATTTTCACTGTTTTGCTTTGTTCTGATTAATTGTTTTGCTCTATTCAATATTCTGTTTTGATAGGTTTTGTAATGTTCTGTTTTTGGTCTGATCTGGCTATACCTAATTGACTGGACACCTACTGAGAAGATAACAAGATATACTATGGTACTTATTACTGCTATGCCGGTATCCTGCTCTGAAGTTTTGTGCCATTTTCACTGCACTGTCTTGATTGGCTTTGGTCTGTCTTGTTTTGTTGTGCTTTACTACCTTCAAAATTAAAAAAAAAAAAATTTTAATTTAAAAATTAAAAAAAAAAAAAAAAAGAATTCCTACCTCACCCTCCCAAGCACTGGGAAGACAGACGTGCCACCATATCTGGGAAGGCCTTTTTCTAAATGCCACTAAGTGACTGTCCCAAACTAAAATCCTATCTGACTTAAGCCGGTGTTACTCAGGGGTCTGTGCTACAGCAGCCTGAGAGTGAGCCCACCTAACACACTACATGTGCAGTTCTCAGCAAACCAATCAAGCCATGGTGAGGGCAGCTCTTCAGCCCCATCTCTCATCCTACACAGGCTGGAGTAAGCAAAGGAAATTCCTAAGGTCTGAGGTCTCCAGTGAAAGCATCTACATCATAGGCTGTGGTCATCTTGCTTCAGAATCTCTCCCTCCTCCCTTCCTCATGCTATTTAGATGGAGGCTTTTGCTCTGTCCCTCTAGAGGAGCTGAGGGTTAGTGAAGACAGATGATAGAGAGACAAACAATCAATCTTCATCTTTTATGTAAGGCAGACAGGATGCCCACCACTGAGTTCTCTGTTCAATAAGATTGGGGCCCCTGGCCCCAAATTTTCAATTCAATCTCCTGAATTTTGCCCATAATTCCAGGTGTCAGGAGGCTGAGGCAGGAAGATTATCGCAAGCTCCAAGCCAGCCTTAGTAACACACTAAGTGGAGGGCCAACCTGAACTACAGTAAAGAGGAAAGAAAGAGAACAGAAGAGAAGAGAAGCGAAGAGAAGAGAAAGAGAAAGAGAAAGAGAAAGAGAAAGAGAAAGAGAAAGAGAAAGAGAAAGAGAAAGAGGAAAAAGGAAAATAGACAGAAAGACAGGAAGACAGTCTGTCTTAATACATCCTGGCTTTGTATTTGAGTCAACTGTGGCCCTCATAGTGTGCAGTTGTGCAGAAAACTGCTTACTGTGATGTCTTACACTGAGAGAATTAAGACTGACACTTGAAACTCCCAAAGTAAAGCCCAGTGTCCTTCCTATGTGAATGAGCCATGAATAGCAAAAGAGAAGCCTTAATAAAATGCAAGCAGGGTCAAGCTCTGAGCCAACTCAACACACTTGCAGAGTCACATCACACTGATATTCCCAGAAGACGCAGGAATGCAGCAGTAGAAGGTAAGTCTTTTGCATTCTCTGCAGTTCCTTTTCCTCAATACCATTTGTCTTTTTAAAGGCAATGGAATTTTCAAATACAATATACAAGAATCTAGACTTTAACAACAGGTTTGCAATGTTATCAGAGATCCCAGCATCAACCATTTCGTTTGCTATTTTGAATATTTCAAGTACAGGGCATGAGAAGGATGGACAGACCCAAAGCCAATCTTGACTGACCCCAGATGACTCGCCCAACAACTTGAATGAGGAAAAAGTAGCTCTCCCCCCCCCAAAAAAAAATTTAAAACACATCTGCCTCAAAGAACATTGGCCAAGATGATCTCTATGCTTGGTTTTCCTTGAGAAGATTCTCCTGCCACTAAGTAACCACAAGTATCATGGGATAGCCTGATTTTCAAACAAGGCACAACACTGGCAGATGGTTTGGACCAAGTATTAGCCACAATTGCAAGGAGGTACAGTAAACCACAGTGAACACTAGGTCAATTTTTGAAGTATGTTTCATCTTTTTATCACCAAATTCTAGAAGGGTTCTATTCACACACTCAGGGTTCTGGGAATGAAATGAATAACAATTACAATGAAGAGATGATAAATGGATAGAAGGATACAATAGGAAAACATTCTTTTTTCATTATTACCAACGGACACCCATGACTATGACTAAAAGGATAGCTACCAATATAAAATGATTAAAATTAACTGGGGGAGATCAACTATTTATTAGAAGGGAAAAAGAATGAGAAGCTAAGGGTCCTAATTATACCAAAAAAGAGGAGGCACTAAAATACATTCTCCTGGGACTAAGCGCCTGGCTGTGAATCCTAGCTCTATCAGCCGAAGAAGAGAGTCAAAAAAGGAAAGCTCGATCTAGGTGAGGAAAAAATAATACCAAGTCCTGAGAAAGGAAAATAAAGTAAGTTACTTCCTTCAGCCCAGTAGGAGGCTCAAGGTCTAGAAGCACAATCCCTAACTACTCCAGGAAGAGGCCAACAGATCATTTCTAAAACGTGCCCATTCAAGAAATGGTGCTGAGCGAGGAAGAGTATTTAGGTGCAGCAGTAACAGCTAACAGACTAATAAGCATGATCCTACTCTGGGAGGAACAGACCTGAGCTGAGAAGAGCTGGGGCAAGGACAGACCACTCTGTCATCCACAGGGACAGCACAGCTCACTTAAATTTGGAAAAATCTCCTCCATGTGGAACAACAATCACCTCCCAGTTGCTCCCTGCTGTCCCCAGTCCACCACAGTCAACTCTCCACCCACTGAGCAGACTGATCTGAGATCTCAGTCTCATCGCATCACTGTTCCTCCCTAATGCCTCTCTCACTCAGAGTAAAAGCCAAACCACCCCACCTGCTTGATCTCCCACCACTCTGCCCCAACTCTTCCAAAGGCACACCTCAGCCAAAGTTGGCAATCAAACCAGTCTGACTAGGGCCTCATCCCAGACACAAAAGTCCACTTTGGATCAGCTCTAAATTGCATCACACAGTTACATAAGCTACTGCCTCACCCAGCACAGGGAGAGTCCACTGGAAACTGCCAAAAGTAAACAGAGCTTACTAAGCACCCTCTCCTAAGAGCCTGGAAACAAATGGAGAGCCAGAGTTCTTAAGGAGCCCAGGAGGAACACATCAGACCACAAAACTGATAAAACTCCAAAAAGAGAAACAATCATGTTCCCAAGAACACAGAAAAGAACTGAGAGTCTACTACCATCCTAGTTGAGAGAACTCTAACAGAGGGCAGAGAGAACAGTCAGCAGCAAGGGTGGCCCTCAAATACAGAATCAGTAAAATTCCCCTGGAACAGGGTTCGGGAAGGGTCTCAGGTGGCACTAAAATATACTCTCCGGGGACTGAGTGCCTAGCTCCATCAGCCAGCAGTTGTCAGATGCTGGGCAGGTTACTCTCCGTGCCTCCTTCTCTTCCTGTGCAAACTGAAAGAATTGCAAGTTCTCTTGGGATTGCTGTAAACAGTGAGTTAGTGTGACAGGGACAGATTTTGTACTTAGGCACAGCATCACTGCCACTTCCCAAGTGGTGGTAAAACCAGCATGATGCCTCACAGTGCCTAACGGTACAGTACAGAAGTGTGGCCCAGATCACTCAGGCAAACCATGGGCCCTCCCTCCTCACCCAGCAGCCCTACCCACACAAAGCCTTCTGCAAAACACTTTTGTTTGTGTTTTTGAAACAGGGTATTGCTATGTTGCCTAAGCTATTTTGAACTCATGATCTTCCTGCCCCAGCCTCTCAAACAGCTGAGACTGCAGGCAAATACCAGTGTTAGCTTGTAAAACCGTAACCCCTGTAACCCCACACTACCCTATGCTCTCTCTCCTCATTTACCCCCTTTTATTGTTTGTGTCTGGGTGTCCCCCAAGCCTCATGCAGTCATCAACATGGCTAAATCTAGCACTTGTGATTGGTTTGTTGTCTAGCGCTGGGACTGGTGGCACGAATGCTGCACCCACCCACCCCCAGGTGGGTAACAGGAATACAATACAGGGGGGGAAGCAGGCATGCTTTTCTCCCTTTTGCCCTTTGGCTCTTGTCACTTGTGGCCACATGAACGGCTGCCCCTCAGCCATGCCATCCTGCCTTGGAGCCAGCTGAGTATGGACTGAAACTTCCTAAACTATAAGATAAATAAACTTTTCCTTCCTTCATTTTGGGCATCAGCCATTTTGTCTCAACAATGAAAGAAAAGTGACCAAGACGCTCCAGACACCTCAGCTATACCAGCCTCATCACACTCAACCCCCAGGACCCTCATCAGTTCTTCCCTCCAACTGCTGGCTGCAGCAGTGAGAAAACGCAAACCTGCCTTAGTGTCAGCCAGCACCCAGCACTGGGTCAGAGTGTTGGGAGCCGCGGCCGAGCCCGGTCGCCTTACTTGGCGGACGTGAGGCCTGTAGGAAAGAGCAAAGCCTGAGCTAGATTACCCCTCCCATCGAGTGTGCTAAGATGGCGCTTATCTCCTGCTTCCTGCTTGGTAAACAACCCGCCCTGTAAGATCTCCTGCTTCCTGCTTGGTAAACAACCCGCCCTGTAAGATCTCCTGCTTCACAACCCGCCCTGTAAGATAGTCTGCCTAGCAACAACTGATGTTAGCCAATCAGCCCGCATCGCGCGCTTTGAACTGATTGGCCACTGTAACCCTATAAAAGTGAGTGCCTCTCCCGCCACGAAAAAAGAAGCAGAAGAAGCACGCAAGGAGCCGCGGAGAGCGGACCGGTAGAGGCTTCGGGACAGACTGTAGGAAGAAGCAGAAGAAGCAGAAGAAGCACGCAAGGAGCCGCGGAGAGCGGACCGGTAGAGGCTTCGGGACAGACTGTAGGGAGAAGCACGCAAGGAGCCGCGGAGAGCAGACCGGTAGAGGCTTCGGGACAGACTGTAGGGAGAAGCACGCAAGGAGCCGCGGAGAGCGGACCGGTAGAGGCTTCGGGACAGACTGTAGGGAGAAGCACGCAAGGAGCCGCGGGGAGCGGACCAACAGAGGCTTCGGCCGGGAGGATTCCCGGGGCAGGCTGTACGGAGAAGGAGAATAAAGAAAAGGTTGTCCACTGCCAGACTTTGTTGTGTGTCCTTCCTGCCGGCCGGGAGTGACACCGACATCTGGTGGCCCATACGGGGACTGATCACCCCCGAGACGTGGCAGTGGACAACGCTCCAACGCAGAGCTGCAAGACAGGTGAGTAGAGGATAAACCTGGGCCCTGGGTGGCGCGCACCTACAGGGTTTGTAGACTCCTCTCAGGCTCACGCGTAAGTGGCGGATTCCTTGGGCCTCACGCGGTGAGTAACATATTAAAAAATGGGAAACATGCTAGGTAGCGGCACTAAGAGTGAGGGTGGTTGCGGGGAAAGCTCTCAAGAGCTTACAAAAGTACGCAGGGTATTTGAGCAGGCCCAGTCAGGGAGCTCCCGAGAGGGGTCCGTCAAGGGGAACAAAGATGCTAAGGAGGAGGACGGGGCTCAAGCCTCGGAGTCGTCTGACTCCGAGGACGAGGGAAGGTTGAATGGTGAGGAGGCCAAAGAGACCAGCTGTCAGGGGCCTAAGTCGCTTGATGGGGAGACGCAAGGCTCTTTCGCTGCGTTGCGCCGCGAATTGCGCTCCGCTCAGCTAGGCTTACGAAAAAGCAGAGAGCTTCTGAGCGCCCCCTGGCAGGGGAGGGAGACAGAACCTTCTGCTCCGCCCTGGAACTCGTTCCCGGAAGCGGTCCCTCGCCGCGATGCCGCCGCATGGGACTTCCCCCTTCTTCAGCCAGTACAGGAAGTAATGCCTAGGCCGCCATTTTCTACCCAACCGCGGCCACCACCTTACGATGCTCCGCCACCGGCGGAACGTTATTTCCACAGACAGCTGTGGCGTGGGGGTTGTGTGTCTAATGAAGACCACCCGTTCCCAGGGATAGATAGCGGCCCCTATGGGATATATCCTGTACAGATGGCCATGGGTCAGGGACGTAATGTGTGGGAACCCTTTAAAATAAAGCAGATTAGAGAACTTAAAAATGCAGTTACAACCTTTGGGCCGACTGCGCCTTACACCATTGCCATGCTGGAGAACCTGTCTTCTGGGCCCCTCACCCCCGCGGACTGGACTCAGCTGGCAAAGGCGTGTCTGCCCTCGGGTAGTTACCTGGATTGGCGAGCCTGGTACGCCGAGTTCGCTGCCGAACAGGCGGAAAGAAACGCTAACCGAGGGAACCGGGGGTGGAATAGAGACATGCTTATGGGGGAAGGCCAACACGCTGATAATCAGACTCAGTTCCCTGGTGCAGTTTATACAGGAATTTGGGACTCTTAAATATGTTCATGTTTCCACAGACACCTGTTCTCACGTCATATTTGCAACAGCAGAAACAGGTGAAAAAGTGTCTAATGTGATCAATCATTGCCTGGCGGCTTGGGCCGCATGGGGCAAACCAAAAATATTAAAAACTGATAATGGACCAGCCTATATAGGCAAAGCCTTCAATGAGTTCTGCAAAATGATGGAGGTTCAATTAAAACATGGTATCCCATACAATCCCCAAGGTCAAGGAATCATTGAGAGGGCTCATAGAAGCCTCAAAGAAATTTTACAAAAACAAAAAGGGGGAGTAGGCCAAGGCCTGGCCCCAAAGGCACGATTATCCATGGCACTATTCACACACAATTTTTTAAATTTAAATAATGATAATTGCTCCCCAGCTATGGAGCACTGCAACCCTTCCCCCAACCATAAAGGGTGGGTTAAATGGAAAGATGTCCTAACAGGACAATGGATGGGCCCGGATCCGGTGGTTAGCTGGAACCGAGGCGCGGTTTGTGTTTTCCCACAGGAACCGGGACGAGAACCACTGTGGGTACCGGAGAGACTGACACGGGCAACAAAGCCCTCGACTGAAGATCAGACCTGCCCTACCGGAGATCCATCACAGACCAACCAACAAGATGAATAGAAATAGCGGTAGCCCAAAATGGACAAAAAGATCCTCAGACATATGCATGGCTCGCTCGCCTAGCCTACGACCGAGTCTAGGGGCGGTGAGCTTCCCACACTCCTCCTCTAAAAAATTATGACATAGCTGGGTAGGAGAGTCAATGACGGGTAAGAGCGTACTCCCCCGGTGCGACTCAACCTAAGCCAGGCCCTACCCCATCCTGCACGTAAGCCGCTGGACTGTTAGATGCTGCCCAGGTCTAAATTTCTCTCCGAGGGGATTTCTTTACGGAGAGGAAATGAGTGCAAGCTTGTGTGCATCCAGGTTCCGTCCAGTTTGTGCCTGGCCCTAGAAAAAGGACGAGGGCCTCAGGGCCTTGGCAGACCATGGGACGGCCGACCAGGGTCTAAGCCAAGGACCTACGGTGGGCCTACGCATAGGGCATAAGCCTCTGCACCCAGTCCAGGAAGGGCTACGATGCGCACATTCATAAAAAATAAAAAAGGGGGAGATGTTGGGAGCCGCGGCCAAGCCCGGTCGCCTTACTTGGCGGACGTGAGGCCTGTAGGAAAGAGCAAAGCCTGAGCTAGATTACCCCTCCCATCGAGTGTGCTAAGATGGCGCTTATCTCCTGCTTCCTGCTTGGTAAACAACCCACCCTGTAAGATCTCCTGCTTCCTGCTTGGTAAACAACCCGCCCTGTAAGATCTCCTGCTTCACAACCCGCCCTGTAAGACATCAGAGGTCCCTGCAGAACTGCACAACATGGCTCCTATACCTCTTGCTCCAGGGACTGTTCTCCTGAGGAAGGTGGGCGGCAGGAGATTACAGTATCAGTCCCACAGGTAACAAAATGCACTCACTCCCACATCATTCAATGGCCTTCCCTTTCCCATCCAACTGCTCATTTCTTTCATTAATTTTACCAAGGCTGTGAACTCTTTGGGGGCAGAGTCCACCTAATAAGAACTCATATCTATTGTGTTCTAAGTGTACTATCACAAGCACTTCCCGCCAGTTAATTTGCTTAGTCCTCACAGCTGCCTATGATACTAGTATTCTTCTCATGCATTTGAATGATGGGGAAACCGAGGCATATGGCTTAAGAATTGCCATGCTGGATCTCCAACTTTGGTTCCTACATGCCAAGAACAGTGCCTAGCATGTGACAGGTGCTAGGTAAATGTTCATGAAATGAATAAACATGCTATGAAAAAGTGAGGACTGTCTAAATTCCATCCAGGAGCTTCCATTTACTAAATAGTCACTGGAGGTATACTAGGCAACACTCACAGGAAAAGGAAATTGCCACTGTAAAGGATCTGTGTGAGGTGTATTACCTACATTTACTCCCTGCAATGAAGAGGCCCAGGGCTCAGAGTGCATCCAACAATTTAACAGCTGCTGCCCCACCAGCTAATCCTAAAATTTTATCATCAAACCCTCAGCCATACAATCGGCTGGCCACTAGGCCCTGTCATCTCCTTCTAAATCATTAGCACAGCACTCCAACTTCATCTCTCAGGTTGCCAAGTGTTTGGAATTATGTTGCCAGGCGACAAGCAAATCACCTCACTGTTATTGAGAATCCCCCCCCCCAATAATAACAGAGAGAAGAAAAAGACGCACTCAACAAGACTGCCTGGCAAGTATAGGTGCCTTTCTTGCCCTCTCTGCCCTGGTTTAAGATTAAAAGTGACAACAAATAAAAAGAAAACAATTGAGTTGATTATCTGGGCTCACCTCTCTCTACTACCTATAATTCTCACCCACACACAAGGAGAAGGCAGTTATTACCATTCAAAAGCCAAATAAGCACCCTTGGCTAATCAATTATATCTCATAAAAAGCAATGACAAAAGAGAAATGTTTTCTAATTAGCTGAATACTCCCTTCCAAAACAGGACCAGACACCCACACCTCTGTTTCAAAAGCCATTGACAAAACATGACGTGCATGCTGATAGCAACAGGCTGCTGTACACACTCAATGCCTCTCATCTAGAAAATCATGCTCCCTCCCCATAAAAATAAGGCATCGGTATGGGACACCATATATTGAGACAGCAACAACCACAGTTGTGGAAGAAAAAAATGCAACAAAGAATATAACAGAGAAATGGTCAGGGCGCCCCCTGGTGGGCCGAATGCTGAACTCCTGCCTTCAATGAGAAAAGCTAAGTCACTTAACTCTGCTCCAAAATAAGCACACATTCCAACGAAATTAAGTCAAGAGCAGAGAAACTCAGCTGTCTACAGGAAGATAAGGCCAGGTATGGTGTCACATACCTTAATCTCTGCACTAAGAAGGCTGAAGCGGGCAGACTGCCTCAAATTCAAGGCCAACCTGAGCTACATACTGAGTTCAAGGCCAGCCTGCACTACACAGAAAGACTGTCTTCGAAAACACCAAAAACAAGTAGATAGGTAGGTCAGTAGAGAGACAGGTGACTGGTAGGTAGATAGACAGACAAAAGATAATATTAGTAAATATCTGAATCAATTGTGATAAGTTATATTGCAATAAAATAAAAGGTAGGATGCACATGCTAAATAGGAATGTGATGCGACATGCAACAGGTGTTTATCCTCACACACCCTCAGACTTCATAGATCATCTTCATTCCAAATACCCGAGATCAAATGCTTTCTGGGATCTCTGATTTCAGTTAGGTTCACTTCTCCCTTAAGTTGTATTCCCTGGGCCACATGACAGATGATCAGGGAAAGAAAAGGAAAGAAACCAGATGAATGAATGAATCTGATTTCAAGAACAAAACCCAACATCTCCTCCTCCTACCTTAGAGTTTCTCAGCCTTGGCACTCTGTATTTTCTGACTAGATCGTTCCTCTGTTGCGAGGAACAGTTCTGTGCAGTGAGGGCGTTCAGCAGCATCCCTGGCCTCTACCCACCAGATGCCAGAAGGACTCACATTCAAGCCATGACAACCAAGTGTTCATTGTGGGTTAAAATTGACCCAGTTTAAACCACATCCTCTCTGATCTATTTCCAATCTTGATGCTACCAGTCTGACAGCAATAGTACATAGACTGATCACCCAGATGGAAGACTAAGAATAGATGTCCAAGAAAAGGTACTTTAGTGGGCCTCTACAATAGGGATGATTTCAGCAAGACAGGAAACTGGGTCTACTCACTGGGAGTTTAACAAAGATCCAAATATTGTTTTCAGGATGATTGGCCAACCATGTACTCTTTGAAGATGTTGATGATAATTTAACATGCTAATATTCCACTTATTTTAGTGAATTTATAGTCATTTCTGAGTACTTGTCATATATTAATTCATTAAATCTTCATAACCCTGTTAGATAGGTATTCTTAGCCCCATTCTCCAGATGAGAACACTGAGGTCCGGCAGAACTTGTTCATCCACTGCTAGTACACAGAGGGGCAGTAGGGGTCTGAACACTCCCAGGCTCGTCAGATTGAAGCACAGCAGGCATACAGCAACAACACCATGAATGTGAGGACTGTCACACACACTGTGTCTTAATTCCACAGGCTGAACATTGTTGGTGTTTTTTTTCTTTTTTCTAAAGTCTGCAACTCTCTGAAGGTGAGCAATGAAAGAAAGGAACTTGTGCCCAGAAGAATCCACCTATATGCACAAATATACGATCACAATTTCGAACTACAAAAGACTTCCAAAGTCTCTACAGGCCTCCACTAAAGTTCTCAGACACATTTCCCACCCTGCATTAGACATTTCATATGCCCATGAAAATCCTGCAAATGTTACCCCATGTATATGGATTGGGAAGTTGAGAAATTAAGACGTTTGCCAGGTCACGCAGCTCTTGACGGTCATGCCATAGTCTCCCCAGGCCTGCTGCACTCTTTGCACACCATAACTCTGTCAATAAACTCAATTTGCCCATTATCTCCAATATCTAGGTACTACTAAAGCACAGGATGCATGCAGTTTAAAAAGGATCTACACATGTATCTTGTAGTGGCCCTAATGACAAGGTTGGCTGTGACTATGCAAGGACTGCTAGCCACTTAGAATTAAAACCTGAAGGTGACACTGGCCTATACAAAGAGGGTGTTTATGTCCCTTTCCTATCCAGCTGTGTATCGCAGCCAACACCCAAGCTAGGATAAACAGTTACATGCCAAGCACGAGAGCAAGGTGTTTACGAATATTGGCTCACCTACCCAAAGGTCACTGCGTGTAACTGAACTATCATTACATTTGCAAAGGAGACGGCTAAGCAAGAGGGAAATAAGACACCTTTCCTTGACTTCAAAGCAACAAACAGGATCATATCTGTCATTACAAACGCCCAGCCTCAACAATGTGGCTCTTTAATCCCTGCAAATAAGGATGTGGCATCACAGCTACTTTTCCAGGACAGATGGTTAGAACCGAAGGAATTCTTGAACATAGCCTCCTCCCCTTCCTTCACAGTTGGGGAAATGAAGGTGTAAAGCCCTCAAGAGACCCACTGTAGAAGAAAATGTGGTAAACATACACAAGGAAGTGTCACTCACCCATAAAGAAGGATAAATCTGAGTCATTCATAGGAAAACAGATGCACCTTGAGACCATAATGCTAGGAGAAATGACTGACACAAAAGGTTCAAAACCATATAGTTCCTCTTATATAAGAAACCCAAAGTACAAATAATTTAAGAGCAAGATAAAAAACAGATGCAACATACTCCCCATTATGAATGTATCATATTACTATATATCAAAAACATATACCAATAAAAAAAGGAAAAAAAGAGCAAAAAGAGATCTACTACTATCCCACCAAGCCACTATCAAAACCACAAAGCAAGGACTCCTGCTCCTACAGTCACCTTCCTCCACTGACACAAAGGGAAGGTAAAGTTTGCTCATTTGTTCACTGCCTTAAATAACTCACACGAACACACCTGAAGAGAGGGTGGCAATTGTGCAAGCTGCACTTGGGGACCTGGTTTCCACCCATCCCTACGCTTCTTTCATTTTTCATCCTCTTTAGAAGTATAAACAGTAATCCTTTCCTTTCTTCCGTCCTTCCTTCCACACAAATGTTTCCTAAGCAACAACCACACAGAAAACAGGATTCAGGGCACCAGGGATGCAGCAGTACACAGGCCTAGCTCCTGTCCTCCAGGAAACATACAAAAGGACATACACAGAAAACATACAAAAAAGCATGTTTAGGTCATGAGAGGGGGGCTGAATCCTGAAGTCAGCAGCTACAAGAAAACAAGGTGGTAAGATATGATGTGATGAAGGTGAGATATGCACTCTTCTAGATGATGGTCAGGGAAGAGAGGCCTCTGTAAGCAACGCTCAGTCTGCCTGGATACTATTATAAGTGCCACAGGCTGAGTGACTCAGAAACAGTGAGCATTTAAGTTTCACTGTGCTGGAAGCTGAAATCCCAGATCAAACAATGGAACACTTGCTGTCCACAAAGGGCTAACTTTCTGGTTCACCTCTGATTCACATCTTGCTATGTCCTCACATGTCAGAAGGGGCTAATGAGCACTTTGGGGTCTCATTTACAAGGGCACCTTTTACAGTGGGTTCACTCTCATGACCTAGTCACCTTCCAAAGATCTCACCTCCCAACATCATCACCTGGAATTATAACTTTCAACACATGGATTTTAAGAGGATATAAACTTTAGTCTTTAAAATATTTTAGTGAATCAGAAGGCTTTCCTGTGAGGGCAGAGGAATCCAAAGACTTCTGGGTTTTCAGGAACAGCTGGGAGCAAAAGGGATATGAGTCCTGGCTCCACCATGTCTTAGTAGCACAGCCCTCACCAGAGCCATACCAAGTCTCAGTTTCCTCAACTATGAAACCAGGTTTACACTCAGAGACACTGCAAAAATTAAGCAGTAAAAAGCCCAGTTTATAGTAAGCAAAATAAGTGAAAATATATTCAAATACTACTCTTTTCCAAGCACTCTTCGAAGGAAAATCTCAACTTGCCACAGGAATAAACTTCAGGATGGGTTTGATCAATCCTTAGCAGTAACCCCACCCAAATTCCAAAAAGAATCCCAGAAATAAATGCAAAAAAAGAACCTCTTCCTTGGAATGATACCACCTCCTGATGAGTTTCAGGCAAGATGACACTACACTGGCACTGATTCCCTTTCACACTGTCCTAAGCTTTCCTGGTAATGGCCTGACTCAGACCTAACTCATGCTAACTATGGAAGCTTTATATAGCTCATATGGCTCCAACCGCAAAGGATGCCTGGCTTAACACAAGTTTTGTGCCTTCACATAAACACATTATGTGCACAGAATCTTCACAACAGCCCTAAAGCCAGTTAAGCGTCCTCATTTTGCAAATAAGAATCAGGGCCCCAAGGTCTCTAGTTAAAAGAAAGAGAAATCTAGCCAGAAGTGCAAGTGTTGGATTAAAGTCAGAATGCCCACGAAGACTCTAGACCACCTAGGGGCTTTTCTGTTGTAGCACAGAGCTCACCTCTGAATCATGGGTGTCAGGACACCAATGAAACTACTGAACTTGAGAGAATTATGGATGTCAAACTCAGGGCTCGCCACAGCAAGGCACAAAGAAGGCCCTTAAGGACTTTGTGTACAAGGGAAAGCCATCAGAAGACACAGGCAAGGAGCATGCAGTTAAGTGTGCTTTAAGTCACACACGAGTTTTAGAGCCTGCTCTTTGCAGGGGAAAGTGAGACAGTCTCATCACCCTGCTCAAACCCTCCTCCAACTTGCTCTGCACATGGAATAAATTCTGAATGAATTGCTCCCTAGCACCCTCCTACCCAGCTTCTCCCCTTTCACCTCTGGCCAGCACACTACTGTCACCACCCACCACAGGGACCAAACTGCCTCATTCTGCAGCCTCAGCTCCATGCTCACCTGACAGGCCTCCACAGCACAGGCTCACAGCCGGCCTCTCTAGCACTTGCTGCCATGTGCAAGGATGAGTTCACGTGTCTGTTAACTTTGCTGCTGTTTGGCCCCTCACCTGTCTGGCAACTTCTGAGGAAGTCTTTGGCCTCCTGCTCCCTGGTGTATCAGTCAAGCCTAGCAGAGTGACTATCATAGGGTGAGCAGTGGGCATATTTTCTGAACACAAGAAAAGATCTAGTAAGGGGGTGGAGGGAATGCATGGATAAAATGGAAGAAAATGCTCTCCTTTTATCTTCATCAAGAAAAACACTCCCATGAAAACTCTAGGTGTATTCCTCTCCCCCACGCTCCCCTCACTCACATTGTGTGGCCACAGGCAATTTTCTTAAACCCAGAGCCAAGCCTTCTATGTAAACGGAGGAGTTGAAGGAGGAGGGTGATTGAGTCTCCTTAACATCTAAAAACAACTGGGTGCATGTGTGTCAGGTAGCCCATGGCAGCACTCATGCTCCCAAAGCATTCTGCAGAGCTCTGAGGGACACCTGATACCTCAGCGTCTCCCTCTGGCGATACATGCAGGGCCTGCGCAAGCAATCTTACAGTAGTCCCTCTGCAGGTGCTCTGGAGGCTACCAAGAGGCTCTTACCTTCTCTGATCTCTAGGCTTCCGCTGGGACCCAGCAGTGACATTGAGGTGTGCTGATGCTCTGCAGCCAAGGACATACATACATATCAAAACTGGCTTGGTTGGTGCCCATCCTTCCCAAGTACACGGTCTGGAGTGACAAAATCAGAGCAGGAAAGGGTACTGTGCACAGCCCCAAGGGGAAAATATCCCCCTGTATCACTCAGAACAGACCTAAGAGTCAGCTGCCCAACATTTTCTCCTCCAAAAACACATTTCAAAGGCACTGGCAGCACTGCCAGCAGTAATCAGGTTCCCAGGCTGCCTATACAAAGGAAAAAATTGCTGGGTCCCATCCATATCCAAGGAAAAAGGAGAGAGTAGGGTTGGATTTTGGGAGCCACCACCCCAGAAGTTGGGTTGCATGACCGTGAGCACTAAACTTAGCCTCTGCTTCAATGATTTCCCCATCTTTACTATGGGCCAATGATCCCTGCTCCTGTGGATTGGTATGAAGCCAGGGAAAACTAAGTACGATGCTCACAATCTCATCATCTCATGAGTCATGATTACCATTATTACGTCAATTGAGAACTACATCTATTAATACTATTAGTGACCATACTCGTTATTAAAGCTGCTGGTCACAGAGCTAAAATACTACAACCAAAAAGAGACATTTGCTCCTCAAAAACATAACACTACTCTTGGCCAGTGCCCACCTTCATTATAATGGTTCACAATGTTTCTCTCTTACCTGTAACTCCCATTCATACCTTCCTGGAGCCCTAAATGGGAACTCACAGATCTATGTGATCCAAAACTTCTTCAAAATACTGGTCTACAAATTAAGTTTAAAACAATGCCATATTAAATTAAACTGGAAAACTGAAAATAAAATTCTCATCATTATAAAATCCAAGGTTTATAGAAAGTTCGTTTAAGACAGATGTGGTAGCATACACCTGTAAGCCCAGCACTCAGGAAGCTGAGCAAAAGGATTGCCATGAATTCAAGGTCAACCTGAACTACATAGTGAATTCAAGGCCAGCCTAAACTACACAGTGGGACCCTCTCAAAAAAACGGAAAAAAAATGTTTTAAGATGAAATAAAAATTAGCTTAAATAGCATACGATGATGAAGTAAAGAGCTAATTTCTACCAATTCCAAGATGGTAGGAAAAGGACTAGACATTTTTAAAGGCATTATAGTTTAACAACAAGGATTTCTTAGTATGTGTAGTTTCATTTCAAAACTATTTAACTTTCTTCTACTTCAAGTCCAGCATATTAGACAAACCACTTTTCTATTTACTCACTAAAATTAAATTATTTTGTTCTTATAAAAGACAGGAAAAGATATTTGAAATAGAAGAGGGGAAAAATAAAGAATTTAAAATATTTTAATATTAATCACAACTTATTATTTTACAGGTATAAAAATGACACCCTAAGTGGGTGAAATTTCCTAAACCACCTATAACAAAAAGCAGACAAAGAGCTATGAACTCACGTGTGAAGGGCAGAAAGGTGCTGATGGGCAGAGAAACAGGCCAGATCCTAGGTCACCCACCACGGGGCTACACTAATGGGAATGGCCTGGTTGTTACAGAGATCACATCTGGGGTTAGCAGAAGGGGGGGAACTGGGAGCCAGAGAAAAGCCAACAGGCACAGAGTAAGTGGTCGGATAAGAAGCCACCCGCTCCAGTTTTCAGGGCGCTGAAAGAAACCAAAGTATTTCATGGCCTTAAAATATTTAGGATGATTGAAAACACTGTGGGTCTCTGCCTTTTTCCTGTTTGCCAGATGGCAAGACAGTGATGCACGAACACAAAAGGTCTTTCTACCTCTTTTGGCATCCCTGCCTCAAGCTAGATATAAATTCTGCCCTTTAAAGGAGAAAACGCTGGGCCAGAGGGATCTGGGAGCAGTTTTACTACCTCTTGTGGTGTTCTCACACTCGAAAGCCTGAAGCTTGCTCCTTTGTCTTGTCACTCCTCTAAAATTGATAATGCTTTGTTAAAATACTATTAAGCAAGTCTCCCAATCCACTGATTTGAGAAAATTACTCTGAGTGACTTTATTCCCAGTATTGCACACTGCAAGCATACTAAAACTGCTAGATTTCTCTTGTTAATCTGTCTTTCACTAACAGGAATCTGTCTTGGCTAAAAATTTAGGAGGCCCAGCACTTGGGAGGTGGAGGAAGGAGGACTGCTGCAAGTTTAAAGGCCAGCCTGGAACGACATAGTGACCTCAGGGACAGCCTGAACTAAAGAGGGAGACCCTGCCTCAGAAAAACAAAAAAAGGAAAAGAAATGAAAAGTCAAAACTTAGGAGGATTTTAAAAAGAAACATATTTTGCTCCTCTCCAGCTCTAATAATCCTGAAGGCATAAGTACACCTGAAAATAAGACGATCTGTTTGGAACACCCATTCCATAAAGCTAATATCCTTGTTTGAGAATTCATTGTTTCATTAAAAATAACTTTAAGGCGTTTGGTCATGAACAAGCACCCACTGCAAGGCTGCTTACCCTGCTGGGTGACACAGTGGAAAGTGTCTCCTTGGGGATCTGGAATCGTAGGCTTTGCAAGTAGAAAATCTGGGTTCGCTGCCAGATTCACTACTTATCATATCTAGGAACCATACGTGGCACATAGTGAGTGCTTAATATTTTTTGAACAATATACTAGCTGGGAGGCCTTGGGCAAGTTATTGAACCTTACAGAGCCTCAGTTTTCTTACATAAGAAAAGAGAATAACTACCTACACCTCAGAGGACTTATGAGGGAATGACAAGATAAAACAATGTCAAAGTTCATGGCCCTTGGTAAGCTCTGCATGTTTTTACATGTCAAAACTGAAACAACGCAGATACATTTGATTTGAGAAGGGGGGAATATGAGGTCTAACGCTATTCTCCTTCTACCTACTGTTTCTAAACCCACCACGTTCCAAGAAGTTTGGCTTGGGATTTGTCAAGCACTAGTGGTAAAGTCTACAAAGGAAGAGCCAGCAAACAGAAAAAAGCCGCTAGCTGTATGGCTAACTTCAGACAGAGAAGTGAGCCTGGAAGGGACAGAGACTCTTGGGGCCCCGCAGATTTTAAGCAGAACAGACGAGGATGTGGAAGAGGAAAAAACTGCTTCAGCCAGCTCTTGTGAGAGGCCAGTGGAAGGGGCTGCCATTCCACTTTCAATTGCACACTCTACCAGCAACAGCGGATAACCGCTTCTGTCCCATCCCTCCCCTTTCCACGTCGAAGGGAATACCCAGGACAAAAGGCACTGAAAGTTAAGGACAGAAACATGGCTCACAAGGAAGGTATAAAAGGTAAGCAAAAGCATGAAGAAAGTTACTGCATATGGCAATGCACAGCCCCAACTGCAAGAAATGATTTTCCCCAGTTTTTAAAGTAGCAAAAATATATCAACACATTAGCAACTAATGGTGGTAAAGTATCAGGAAACTGGCAGGCCTCACACTGCTGACAACACATTAACTCAGAACATCAAATGGCTCTTACAACAAGCCTGCAAATACTGCATAACCTATGCCCCTCCAAACCCACAAGCAGCAATTCATTCAAAAAAAAAAAAAAAACCATAAGCAGATTTTAAAAATATCAGCCAGTGTTCAGATGTGTACCAAACCCCAAGCTCAGCACATCACATGCAGCATTTCTCTTTTTTTCCCCAAATAATCCAGTGAATTGCCATTAAAAAGTGATAGGGTATCATGCAGCAGTTCAACAGAATGATCAGGGACATACAGAAGAAAAGAATTATTATGACATAATGTTTAGAAGCAGAATACAAATAAGCATATTAGTAGTAGTTGACACTTATTTACTCTTAATTCTGATGCACACACTTTCCCAAGCATGTCAAGGTTGATCTCCACAACCAGTATCCATCCTAACCTTACACTGATGCAGAGCAACAAGGCACTAAGAGTTCAAGACCAACAAGCTGCAACCTGACATGGGCAGCCTTGCTTCTGAGCATGTCCTTCATTTCTGCCTCTGACACCAACAGGAGACGATGCAACCCTACAGGGCACAGCTCTGATCCCCAGCCTGGGGACCACAAATCAAGTTACAGGAACAAAGTGGCTCTGAGGTTTTGCTCAAGACTGTCTTTACTGCTTCCTAATTAACTTTTTCATAAGGCTTTGCATTTTCTTAAGTACCAAACAGCCTTGCAGAAAGGGAGAGCAATATTGTGAGTCTGGCACACCATCTTCTCTTAGGCAATAAGTAACAAAAAACGCGTTCTCGAAATGCCTCACAACAAAGACCTGTGCAACTGCAGAGACACCTAGAAAGGGACAGTTGCTAAGCAAAGAACTGGTCAATTAGCCTCAAGTTCCCAGGATAAAATAAGCTACCTAGCGGTCCACTGCAGTGCAGGTGTGGTCACCTGCCTGATCGTGTAAAAGAAGGCAAAAAGCCACTTAATGGCACAGAGAAAGTCAGGTTTTGGGAAGTCAAAGCTGATGAGTTCCCTTGCCAGGTTTAATGAGGAATTTCCAAGATACAAGCTTCTGCTCTAGAGAAATGTATGTGCTTCGCATGCTGGCATGCAGTCCTAGTCCAAGCTTTAATTGCTCTGGGTCCCCTGTTCCTGAGAAGCCCTGTGCTAGCACCCAACTTGCATCACTTCCCCCTCAAATTTGTATGTTGAACCCTCCTGTGGCTTATCACCACTAAAACTCAAACTGAGTCTCAGTCCCAAAAGAACAGGGTAAGACATGTTTCAGCCTTTAAAAGGTATTAACACTTTTCTCAAGGAAGGGAGTTAAGACTCACTGGAGTGTTAAGTATCCTGGTACCACATTAGCCACTGAAAGAGTGACCTGTTACAAAGCCTGTCTGGTGCCTTCCCTCACCCTCTACCTAACACATGTTCCTTCCACATGCCCCTGCTTCTCTGCTGTGACATGACACAGCATGTAGCCCTTACCAGAAACTAAGAAAACACTGGTGCCAAGACCTGCAGAACTGTGAGCTAAATAAATCTCTCTTCTTTTTAAATCACCCTATCTTTGGCATTTAATTACAGCAACAGAAAACACACTAAGACAAAGACCTAAAGCCAATGTGGCTGCATTTGGAAACAGAACCTTTATGGAGGTATGTAAGGTTAAATAAGATCTGGTATCCTTACAAAGAGAGACAAAGGGTCAAGCATGGTCATGCATGCCTATTATCCAAGCTACTCAGGAGACTGAAGCAGGAGGATCACAATTTTAAGGTCAGCCTGAATAAGTTAGAAATACCCTAAATAAAATTCTAAAGGGAGCTAAAAAAAAAAAAAAAAGAGGAGATGGCTCTGAGTTCTATCCACAGTATTGAAAAAAAGACTGAGACTGAGACTGACACTGAGACTGAGACTGAGACTGAGACTGAGAAGGAGAAAGAATCACCAGGGATACACAGGCAGATAAAAGACCACTAGGAACACAGAAAAGGACTGCCTGACTTTAGGTAACAGGGAAAAAAAGCCCTATCAGAAACCAATTCAGCTAACACTTTGCTCTTAGACTTATAACTTCCAAAAATTAAATTTCTGCTGTTGAAGCCACCTGGCTCATGGACCTTTGTTAATCGCAGCCAGGAAACATGGCACCCCACCATTCCTATTTCTCTCAATGAAGACAAGATAGTGGAGAAAGAATGGGGTGGAGGCCCCAAATCACCTTGCACTCAAGATTCCCAACAATCCTGCCCCCTCATCTATGGGGAAATGCACACAGGTAAACAAAGGCATTGGCCCCTGAAGACTTCCTAAATGTGCAGCCATCACAGAAAACTCCCCCACCCCGCTACCCATTCAGAATCATCACCCAAATGTGGATACACTGATATTCTCCTTAAGAGACTCCAGCTGTAAACTCTGGATATGTCCTATTTGCCAAAGATTACAAATGATAAACAATTTAATTTCTAGAAAACAGTATAAGTAAAAATGGGGAAAAAGCTTTACATTGTGCAACTAGCATCGCTGGATAATGTCTGGAGGAACGGGCTCAGTGAAAATGCACAAGCTGGTCAGCAACTTCCTTGAGGACAAAAAGCACCCCAGAGAAGACCAGAAACCTAATCAGACCCAAGAGCAACTATCAAGGCACACTATCCCTTTGAGATGTGGGAACTTATCCCAGGGAGAACAATGTTCATTGTCCACAGACATATGCAGCCCTGAAAATGGTACCCCAATGAGGTTCCTATAAAACCATCATGTGCATCTTGGAGGCCACTGTCCTTTTAGAAAAATGCATTCAATTCAAAACAGGGTCTCTTCAGAGTCAAAATCAAGTCTCATTCATTCATCATGGCGTTATCGCCTAGAGACAGAATCAGAGATGTTATAAAGACAAGGCATTAAACAACAGCAAGTCACAGATCCCGATTTTCTCCTTTCTCCCATCCTTTCCATTATCTCTAGGAAAAACACTTGGGTTTAGCATCTTCAGCATCTTCCAGATTCTCACTGACCCTGGCGTAGGGTGGGAAGCACAGAACTACTACTACTACTATTATAATTTCACCATCAAGATTTATGATCTTAGCCTCTCTTTCTTGCCCTCATTCAAGGCCAAAAGAGACAGAAGCACACTCCAAGAATGTCACCAACAGCATGACTTTTGCAACCAAGTCCAACAATCCAAACTTCATTGTTTTCCTCAGTAAAACCATCTCTGCACACGGAGGCAGCACAATTTTCTTGCCATTCTTGATCAGTACAGCCTACACATTTCCTCATGGCCGAATCTGGCCATTTGCCTCATCCCTGATTTTTTCCTAGTACGATTCCCTTTGAATGAAAAGTACCTCCAGAAAGGTTGGTGCTTTTTGGAGGTTACAGAGCTGCCTGGCAACATGAAGATGAAGACACCTGCCCTACCTGCAGGAGCCACAGGCCCAGAAGCTGTACCCCATCTCTGAACAATGGCGAGTCTCAGTCAGAACCTGGGACAGCAACACTGGCCAAGACAAGTTTAGTAACATTCCTTCACCTTTGTTTTCATAGTTACCAGCTATTTAAATCAACTAACAGTGCTTCTCTATTTAGTCATGATATTAAGGTTTCCTTTTTTTTAAAGAAAAATGCTCAAATTTGTTTCAAGTGTATCATTAAAAACAAACAATATAAGATAAGTAAGAGTAAAATGGTAAACAAATAACTGAAATTTGAAGAACAGCAACATATATATATTTACCCATTCCATGTGGATACCAGGTGATCCAGAAATGTCCGCTCAGCCTCAGTTGAACTCCAGGCTGAGAACACCCTAGTAAACCACTCAGCTCGCTGCACAGTGAGATGGTCATTCTCACACATAAGTCTCACAATGTCCACTCATTTCTCAAGTCTCACTCTTGAACTATGAGTACTGCAGCCCCCAAATCCCAAACTTCTTTCTTTAGCGATAAAGATATATACAGAAGAGGGAATACACTCCCTCCTTTACAGTCAGGGGAGACCATGGGACTAATGTTGGCCCCAAATATACAAATGGATACTAAGGGAACTTCTGGATGAGGTCCATAGAGCTGGGGCTTTAGCTTTTGTTTACCAAGAGCCCAGTCTGCAGTCTAAGGATGCCCATGGACTCCCTTTAAGTAACAAAAAAAGTTTTAAAATACAGAAGATACATAACTACAAAGCGACCTGATTATATTGGAATAGAATGACTGACATGTAAAAATGACATTGTAAAATATAAGCTTCTACATTATCACATGAAATAAGCACCATATTTCCAAGCAGAAATGACATTTGATATGTTTTCATTCCATAGTTGTTACAAGTGCCTGTGACTTTTGGTGACAAAGTCATCCACTTCACCATCACTACTGTGGTTTCTAAGGCTTCTGCTTACTTTCATAAAAGCAACAAATACCGAACTTTAGTCACAGACTGATGAAAATGTTATTTTTTACTGTGGCCATATTTGGGCCCCTGAATCCTATATGTAAACTAAGAAAATCTCTTCTCTGTCCTTCTTCCTTCGTGCTACCTCAAAAAAGAATGAAATGGCTGGAACTAAAGCAGCTATTTCATCTATGAGGCAGGGCACAGGGAGCCCTGGCCTCTGATGACCATGGAGCTATATATCAGCCCCAGCCTACCTACCTCCAGAAAAGATGAGTTTCTATCCTAAAGTCACGGTTGGGATATTCTTTGTTATTTAAAGCTGTGAAACTTGCTCTTTTATGTCTCTAATACTTTTTCTGGGAGGAAAAGTTGAAAACCTGATTATAAGCAACATTTCATCACCTTAAAGAGACACCTCTTCCTCACTTACAAAACTGATACTTCCAACATTACAAAGGAACCCATGTCTCCGGGCCCTAGAGGAAACAGCCCCTGAGATCATGAGCCACAGAAGAAGCTTCCCTTCCATCTTAACCCTAAGCTGTCCTAGAGAGGATGCACACGCATAGGGCCATTGGGTGAACCACAGTTCCAAAAGCATACATGCTCCATGCTTCAAGTCCACAGCCAGGTACACACCTGCTTACTTTATCCCACATTTTTCAAAGTCCACAGGCATGGAAGAATACACACAAAGGTGCTGCTGGGACACACAGGCGCACAGTCATGCCGCTATGGGTAGCGATGGCTCGGAAAATACTTACTAATTGTCATTGACTCTGGCACTGAGGCAGAAGGTAACTGGTTGGTTAGAGGACTTCCTTGACCTGGAGAACTGGTTTCCACACTGCAAAAGAGCAGAGGAAATTTATACTCAGTCACTTAAAATGTAAAACTTTACCCTAGCAGGAGGTATGTTTATTCAGTTATCTACAGACAGAATCAGAAAGCAGCTATCTGAAATCAGTTAATTCTTATAACATGCAGGTTCCACTTTTGCAAATTTGTCTACTTTCTGAAATTTATACAAGTGATCAAAAAATATGGTGACTTTATAAATGGTTTAAACCTATTATAGTAAAAGACACATTGCCAAGAATGATGGGATAAATGTGTTCAAACTGAGGCAGGGATTCTGAGGAGGATTAATGGCAATGTGTCTTTTATTGTAATAATTTTTAATTGAAATATTCACCATATCTCTGAGTAACTGATTTGAAGATAACAATATACAATGTATATACCGTTGTTACCCACTAATCATCATGTTTTCAAATTTTGGGTTTTTTTCTCTTTAAAATAAAATCTTGGAAAAAAGTTTTTAAAAGAAATACTCAACGTATTCTTCAATCGTAATTCATATGTAGAACTCTAAATCAATACAGAATAGTTTCACAAATCACTTTATAAGCCAAAAATTTAAGTCACCAACTTTTATGTTCCAAGTTAAAATCAAAAGAAGTGACAATCTACTTTCTTGTTTCTGCTCCTACAACTACAAACAAGTTCTTTTTCGTGGTTCTATGTAGTGTCACATTTTTCATATTCTTGTGAGATTTTTTATTGATTATTTTTGTTATCTAACATAACCTCTAAGTATAGTACTATCTTGTGTTCCTGAAGTGAGAAGGGTACGGTGTTCCTTATGGAAAAATGTACGTTACATAAGCTTCATTCAGGTATGAGTTAGTACCACGGGCCATGAATTCAATGCTAATGAATTAATAATAGATATTACATGATGTGTCTTTTTTTTTTGTACCGGGGATCAAACTCACAACCTCACACTTGCCAGGCAGGCGCTTACACCGCTGAGCTAAATCTCCGGCCCAACAATGTGTCTTTAAATGGGAACAGACATAAGGTCCCAATGCCCACTGATCAACTGGTAAAAATGTCACAACCAGAGTCTCAAAGAACCTCCTATCTTCCCTCTGAAAAAGATGTAGGACTCAAAGAAACTCTACATAACATAACCAACACAATTGAGAACTATACAGTTACAATGAAATTGCAACATGGGACAAATGTAACAATAACACCCTTTATGAAAATAGCAAGGTTGGGGCTGGGGATTTAGCTCAGCGGCATAAGTGCCTGCCTTGCAAGCAGGCAGTCGTGAGTTTGATCCCTGGTACCGATAAAAACAAAAAAGAAAATCGCAAGGCCATCATGTGATATACTCACACACATTGAAAGAAAAGCACCAAAACTTCTCCAAGGTCATGCAGTCAGGGTTAAGAATAATATTTTTCATCCATCATTATACCTTGCAAATTTGCTAAAATAAATAGCAGAAAAAGACTCAGAGCCCTGACAGGGTCTGGTGGCACCATGTTTTCTGACGCCAGACTAAATGGTACCAGCTGGGGTATGGGTGAGTGGTGTTTTGTCCAGAACCTTGTTTATGCTGGGTGAGACCAAGACACTATGCACGGCTTGGGGAAGGCAGGAGCCCTCACCCAGGAGGTTAAGATTGAAAACTCATATGGATTATATACCTAGGAAAGATAATCTAAGACCACTAGGAACTGGTCATTGAGATGCAAGACTAATCTGAATATAAGTGTAAGTAAAGCCTTGTGTTATAACCCTATCTTTAAAAAAGAATATAATCTAAGTTGTTACTAGCACATCTCAATCCCAAAAGTAAAATATTAACCTGTACCGAAGGCCAGGCTCCGCCAGAAGGTGATCATTAGGTCCTGTCCCATTCTCCAGGCTTCCCAGGGGCACACCTGGAAGTGAACAGAGAACAATCGTACACAGTCAAGATATTTTAATTCTACTTTCTCCTTATCATTTGTTCTTCTGCTGGACCAGCTAACTTAGAAATTTTCTTACTTATGCACTAGATTTTAATTTACCCATTTCATGTTTGCAGACAGTACTATTATGACTTGGGCTCAGCTGCTGATAGAAGGCCCCATAGTCCCACTTATCCTGTCACTTTTTTGACCTTGAGGCACATGGAATTGTGCATGAAATTCATATGTAGAGTAAACCTCGGAAAACGGAATAAAAGTTATTAGACAAACTGCTTCTGCCTATAAGTGACACTAGAGGGCAGCATGGTCTAATCACAGACCATGTCCTGTTGCTTCCTTCTAAAGTGTTAGCCTGCATTCGTGGCTTTTTAGAAGGGCTTTCCCAAGAAGGGAGGTCATAAATAATCTCTACAACCAACAGGCAAAAGACATTAATGATTCTCATAAACACATTAGCAGGTGCTTGAGTCTCCTTCCCGGAAAAATTACAATCTCATGAAACTTTGGCTGGATAGTGGCCTTTTTTTTTTTTTTTTTTTTTGTACAGGGATTGAACTCACAACGGTGCACTTGCAAGGCAGGCACTTATGCCACTGAGGTAAATCCCCAGCCCTTCTGGATAGTGACATTAAGACCCATATCATGCACAGGACCCCTTCCTTGCTCATTCAAGAAACTTCTCAGCGTAAGTGCCCATTGGAGAACTAGGCCCAGGGCCAGGGAACAGAAGTAAGGGAACACAGCCTCCTGAGCACCACATCTCCTATTTACACATGGAATTGGGCAGACCTCCAGTAACAGAGGGATTGGGCTTGAGGAAGAGTTAAGAGGAAAGAAAAGATGTTTTGTAACCTTTCCTTCTACTTTGCTGGCCCCACCAAGCTTCTATTCTCTCCTAACTCTTTCAAGAATTCAAAGGGGAAATAAAAGTTGCTACTTTTCAGCCTCCCTTTCCTTGCCACCTAGTACGGAGACTAGTTTTGGGATACATCGCTGGGTATCAATCTGCCCAATCGCTGCCCAATCGCTGGGTATCAAGTCCCTGCTCCCCAACTTTAATTCAGCCACCTACCCAGCCTCTTCATGCCTCAGTTTTCTCACCTATGAAATGGGCTACCAGCAATGTCTGCCACATATTTTAATGCCTGTCACATCACTGACTCTCACACATTTTAACTTTCACGTAAAGCTCATTAAGGACGCCCAGTGCGCAGCAGCAAATATCAGCCCACTCCGCAGTAATCGCGGCTGTCTCTGGTTTTTGTCCTTCCAATCAATCAGAACTGCTCTCAGAGAACCCAAAGAGCCCTTTTCTCAGTTTCCCCCTCCCCAAGGTCTCCTCTCTCAGATATCATAAAACTTACTTTCTTTGCCTTTCCTCCCCCAACCATCTTTTCTCAGATTTCTGAGTGAAATGTTTCTAAATCATGCCTCATTCTTCCTTGGAACATCCAGACAGGCCTTATCTACAGCTCTCATCTCAGCCCTCTCCCTTGGCCAAGCCCTCAGTCCCGAATCATGGTCACATATTTATAAATGCCTGGTATAAAGCTCCACTGGATACTTGCCTAAGCCTACGAGGTCACCCTGACCTTTGAAAGCACCAGGTCTTATATGCCACTCCCCGGGGGCTATAACTCCACAGAGCATGATTCCTACTACAGTTTGGATAAGTGTGCTCCAAAGGCCTACGTGTTAAAGGCTTGGTCCTCAGCCCATGGTACAACTGGGCCTTTAAGTGGGGCCAGTGGGAGGAAGTTAGGCCACAGAGGTAGTCCCAACAGGGATGTTATGGAGGAGTGTCTCTCTCCGCTCTCTCTCCCTCTCTTCTTCCCTCTTTCCCAGTCACCATGAGGCAAGCAGCTTCTTCTACCACATGCTCCCACCATAAGTTATTGCCTCACCATACGCCCAAACGCAATGAAGCTGAGTGACCAAAGATGGAAATATCTGAAACTGTAAACCAAAATAAATCTTTTTTCCTTCCATTAATTATCTCAGTTTTTTGTTTCTCTGTTGGCTTACAATGACAAAAAGTTAACACAGTATATAAATGACACATAAAGTATCCCCCAGTTTACTTACAAGTCATTTCTATCGCACATCTGTTCAAAGGTTCAGTACCATCTAACAGCCCTTCTGTGGCAGGTTACCTCAGTTCTGTGTCACCTTTGATAATCTAATTCAAGCACAGCTGTCAGATTCCAGACCCTGAAGCAAAGCCTAGAGCCCAACACACACAGTGGAAATTCACAGCCAGAGTAGTCACGCAATGGGCATTCTAGACCTGAGGCTGACTCAGCCCAGCTGGCAGCCTGATCCCCCTCCTTAGCACAATCCCAGCTGGCTAGTACCTGCAGCATGCCTAGCATACTGCAGCACACAAACAATAGAGCGTCTCCCTCATTTTCAAGACCCCCTCACAAACAAGACTACTATTAACTTAATTTTATACGTGAGGTAATAGACCCTGAGGATTTGACTTAGGAAGGCCAGAAAGCTAAAAAGTACAAGGATCCAAACCCTGGTCTGCCCAATGGCCAAGATGAACCCTTCCCATTTCAGCACACAGGATCTCGTCCAGCTGACCTGTCTGTTCCTCTACATATCCTACGCTTTGCTCCCATGCCTTTATTCATGCTCTTTCTTCTATCTGGACATCATTCTTCCAGTGCCACTCATCCACTCCCTATAGCACATATATCCCTCCACCTACTGCAACCATCTATTCACTCATTCAGCAAAGGTGCGCTAAGTCCCAGTTGTGAGCTCAGCCTGCGCACTGTCACAACCAGATGATAGACAGCCCTGCCCTCATGGACCTCAGAGACTAGCAGGGAGAACAGACACTGTCCAGTAGTTAACAAAAATGCATCATGACAAACAGCAGTCAGAGCAACACAGACAGATCTGCAGTATGGCACACACATCCTGACCTGTCCAAGGAGAGGTCAGAGAACACTCTCCAAGAAGCAACACTTGAGCTGAGACCTGAAGGATGTTGCCAGGGGAGCAGAAAGCAGGAGGGGCAGGTGGAGAGAAAAGGCGGGGCTCCATTTGAGGAAGTGGGGGAAAGCTGATATGGCTGGGGACACTCAATAAAAGGAAAATGGGAGGAAATGAAGTAGCCTGTATTAGCAGGTGCCTAGCTGGCCATGATGCAAATCCTACATTCTATTCTAAGTGCACTAGAAGGTTCTGGAGCAGGGAAATGATGTGATCTGGTTTGTGTTGTATAAAAACTCACTCTGGCCCTTAAACAAAGAAAGGAAAAGGGTAGAAGGTGACAGTACTATTGGGGTTGTTTGTTTGCTTTTCATGTATCTTTTATTTCCATGTATTTTATTAGTATACATTGGCAGTACATGCATTTTACAATCATCTTGGGGAGTTGGTACACATATACAACACAACTCATTTCGTTTTTTAATTCCCTTCCTTCCTCTCTCCTCCTCTAATTTCCCTTTATCCTTTTTACTCTTGTTATTAATCTTATCCATTGGCTGTGCATCTGCTAAAATCCAAGCAATACTTTCTTATATCTCAGATGAGTAGGAAGGGGTATTTTGTCACCTCCATTTATTATTCTCACTGGAAAGAAACACTGGACATCTTCCTCCCTCACACTTTAAATAAACACTGGTAAAATTCACTTTGCCCTGTTGTAGCTCACACACATGTCCAAAGGAGCTGCTCATGTGTCTAACCTTCCACCTGCTTGTTCAAGTCTCGTGGTATGAGCAAGGCTGACAGCTCTTGCTCTGACTCCTTCCCTAACCAGGACATGCAGTGCCCCTGAACGTGCAGTCGTCTCACCCAAGATTCAGAAGGGTAATCGTTCTTTTCAGAGTTTTCTTCTCCCTTCTAAGATTTAGCTACAAAAACACCCATCCTCCCTTACACGAGCCTCTCTTTCTCTTTCCCTTTTTCCCTACCCCCAATCACAGTGACTGTAAAAGCAAAGACATTTTCAAAGACAACTAAAAATTTCCCAAGGTGAGGAATGTCCTTCTCTGTGAGAAGTCACATTAAGAACAAAATGGCTCTGCAGCAAGAACAAAGAAAAATGTGGTAATATCTAAATTAAGGTAGTGTCAATCAGAAGACACTAGTTCGAAGTTAAACAAAAGTAAAGGAGTCTCAGGAAAAAATGTTGGTAGGACCCACCAGGAAAGGGCCATACCGACCCCACCTGGCCCCTATGCTCCTATAAAAATGGGCAATGGGCTAGGAAGGACTTGACATGGCTTAGTATCCCATGCAATTAACTAACTCCCCTAGCTCAGATTCTAGTATCTTCATGAAGACCTCAGTATCATGTCTTCCTGTGCCAAGCTCCAATCCACAGCAGGTTTGCCCCTTAGGTTGTCACAAGCTTGCAAAACTCTTGGCAGCTTTACGACTGCAGTAAATTTAACAAGTGGCAGACTGACTCATATGCATCATTTCTGGTGAGCATAGTCCTAGCCAACATCCCCTCCTAGACACTTGGTCCACACATATTGTTGACTTGCAATGGCAAGGACTGTTCCCCACTCCTGGCCTTCTGAACTGACAACCTAGAGATACAGGACTCCTACAGTCTGGCCTGCAAGCAGGAACAAGGCCACCACACTGTTGCCCTCTGGAACTTAATTGGGACCCCCACACAGATGTCCCAGGTGGTATGGAAGGTCATGTGGCTGAGAAAACAGTGTTAGCCACTCATTCAAGTACAGGCAAAGAGAAAGCTATGGCAGACAACAGGCAATGATACAGCCCCTCGGTAGTGTGGGGAAACAGGAATGAGAAGATAGCAGCACACATCTCCTCATCCTCTTTATCCCACTGATCAGCCCTGCACCACGGACACCCACACACGCCCAATACAGCACTGCCACCTGAGCACAGCTTTACACATGCCTGGGACCCTGACAGAATAACTCAGGGAGTCTTCATTGCAAATCAGAAAGGCGGCCACGCAGCGGTAACACCCTCTTCTTGTGGCTGTGATAGGGCTGGCAAGATAAATGGAGTCAGTCACTTCCAGGCCTGGTGACCACTGCATCACTCTCAACACCATCATCTGCTCTCCAGACTGACAGACATGAGCGTTCGACCACAGGCTCCCCTCAGCCTTGCTTCACACCCACAACTACACTCACTCAGCTTCCCAGAGCTAGAATTGTGTCTGATCCAATGGCAGTCCTCAGAGCCAGTGTGAGATCGTTTCTGCTCTTGACAAAGGTCTACCGTTCTATACAGTTTCTTGAGGAGTTGGTGGGCCCCGGGTACAATTTCCTAAATGAAGCTCAGAGAAAAGACTTTTGTTTCCCAGGAACACGAGAATACATCTGAGTCAGGTTGACTGAGACCTCTCCAAACTATTGGTGCTCAGGAGATGGCAATGGTAACTAAACCCTTCTGTGTCAGGGACTGTGCCATCTGCACGGCACACCCTCCTGAAGGGTAAGACAAGATCACTTGTACCTCCTCATGACATTTTCTGACTAAATAAGAAGGAACCATGAACATGTGTGTCCAACCATGTGGAATAGCACAGAAACACTAATCTACAAGCAAAGGCAAGTGCTTCAGCCCTGATATACTTCCTGGGCCCTGAGCACTTTTCTGTACAAGGTGGCAAGGCCTTTGTGATAGAACTTCCATTACCTTCTCCCAACTTCAAAGGAGCAAATAATACATAGTGTTGACAACATTTAGCCCAGCAAGCCACTGGTGGAGGGGAAAACCCAGGCTTAAGGTTCCCTGGAGACTTGTCAGCTAGCACAGCTGAGAGCACTTCCAAATGCTCCAGTTCTTAAGAGATGTACAGCCCCTCTCACTTCCAGGTCCCCACAAGCATCTCCTTGCCGGAGCCCCAGGCCTCTTGGTTCCCATTCCTTCCTGCCTGTATGAGTTACTCTAATACTCCTCCTGCTGAGTCTTAGAGCCAAAGTTCTGATGGGAGGGAAAACAAAATCAGGAAGCACTCACCTGCAGAAGCACAAGAGCCCACTCCACTGACAGGGAAGAGGACATCATTGTCACCATGTAGCACCTGCAGCGGAGCCCAGCTGTGCACCTGGGAGAGGCAGGCATCCCCATCCAGTGGCCTAAGGTGAAAGAATACAGCTGCATGACCAGGTACAGACCTGAGAGTTTGTGACTCACCACAAGCATCTGCTGGGCCTCCACAGTGCATCCTTCTCCAGGCAAAGATGGTGTAAGGACAGAGGACATGTAGGCTAGCAGTCAGGCAACAGAGTTCAGATTAGATGCCTGACACTAATTCTTTCAGCCACTGCTTACTGAGTGTGCACTGAAACCAGGCACTGTGCTCTCTGTGAGGCAAAGTACTCATCGTGCCTTCATGGAACCAAGTAGAGTGGGGTACACAAATGTCAACCAAATCACCCTGCAAGAAGATGCAAAGCAGCATCTCGGAATAGTGAAGCTGGTCAGGAAGATCATAGAAAGCTGCCTTAAGAAGAGGGTGGGTGAGATGACAAAGCACAAGGACCTGAGTAAAGAGGGCAGACAAGAAGGCTGGCAATGGAGGGACGTACAAAGTGCTAAAGTAGGAAGAGGCCAGTGTGTTCCAGGTCCTGAAATGATGGAGTGAAGCAACTCTGGGCCACTTCTGCTTCACCTTGCTGAATCTCAGACCCTCATGGGTAAAAGGAGAGAATGAGATCAGCTGGTGTCTGGATCCCTTCCAAGGAAAGTCAGGTCAAGAATTAACCAGGCTCATATGACCTGTTGCACTGTCACTGTATCTACAAAGTATAAATTTAATAAGCATAACCTTTGTAACACCAGGCTGGTTCTGCTGAGTTTGACAGAGTAATTGTCTACAGCAGCATTTGTCTCTGGGCAATCAGGAAGCACTAATAAATATCAGGATCTATTTCTGTAGTTCTTTAAAGGCTATAAAATCATTTTGTAACTACAGCATAAAGAAGACCAAGGCACATCATAACCATACCTACCCTATAAAGGCAGGAAAGAGAAAGGGAAAGGAGAGGGAAAAAAAAAGAAAGATTATATGACTCACCCAAAGAAAACTGCCATACACAGAACCCAGGACGTGTCTCTCCCAAATACAGCTACAAAGCTCCAGCCTCCAGCCCACCGAGCAGCACTGCACACAGTTTTTCTTTATTTTACAAGTACTTGGGAGTAGGGAACACTGAGGGTTAAACCCATGCCCTTCACACAAAAGTAAATCCTCAGTTTATTTTTTATTATTTTTATTTGAGATGGGATCTTGCTAAGTCACTAGATTGTCCAAACTGGGCTCAAATTTGTGATCTTCCTGCCTCAGCTTCCCAGAATGCTGGGATTATAGGTTTGTACCAGTAGGCCTGGTTTTTCATTATTTTATTATTTTTTTTGAACTATACTTTTTTTTATTTAAAAAGACAGTGTAAACCATTCTGTTTCTTTTTATAGTCTATTTAAAAAATCTTATTGGGAATGCTAGAACTCAAACAACATGTGACCTTATTTGGAAATAGGGTCATTACAGACATAATTAAGATTGTGTTCTGCTGGAATAGGGTGGCTCCTAATCAGCAAGTCTGGTATCCTTATAAGAAACCTGCAGGTGAAAACAGAGATAAAAGACAGAATGCCATGTGAAGCCAGGCAAAGGTCAGAGTTATACAGTTGTAAGGCTAAAGATTGCTAGCAAATGGCTGGAAATTAAGAAGAGACAAGGAAGGGTACCCTTCTAGTTTCAGAGGTAGCATGGCCTTGGTGATACCTATTCTGGACTTCTGGACTCCAGAACAAAGACCGTAAATTTCTGTTTAAGTCACCCAGTTTGGGGAGATTTATTACATTAGCCCTAAAACACTCCCTAAAACAATTGAGAATTAAAATTCAGTTTAACTAAAATCTATAAAATTACTTTTGTAATAGTAGGAGAAAAAAATATCCTCCTAAAATGTTTTAAAAGTTGTATGTACTACCTATAGGTGAAGTAAATATTTATATATTCTTAAGCAAATATTGACATAAATATAGCACTTGAGCCGTAAAATGTATACAGTGCTACTGAAATGTGAGAGCAATTATTGAAAAGAATTTGCATGAGGGTCATCAGGGCAAAAGTTCATCTTGACTGTATATATGGAAAATAAACCACATTCTCTGAAGTTTGTGTATTATTCAGATTCTATATTTTCTTCTGCCCTTATTTTGACTTTTTTAATTTTTAACTTTTTTTTTTTTTTAAGTAGTAAAATACAACAGAACAAGACAGAATAAAGCCAACTGAGACCATGTAGTGAAGTTGGTACAGAACTTCACAGCAGGTTACCGGGATAACAGTAATAGGTATCACAGTATATTTCATTATCTTTATAATAGTTGTTCTTTCAATCACGTATATCAAAATAAAATGAAATACAGAACATTATAGAACTTATCAAAATAGAATATTGAATAGAGCAGTACCATTAATCAGAATAAAGCAAAACAGTAATAAAAATATTTGCCTTCAAACAGATGGTAGAAGGAAATCCCCCTTATTTGCTATGGTCAGCTTTCCAAGAGATGCTCAGATTTCTGGTTCCCATTTGCTAACAGAGGGGACAAGGGAAGTGGGGTAGGGCAAGTGGGATGTTTGACTCTAGGCCTGCACCAGTAGGTTCACTACTGCTTGCTTGGTTTCCCAGCGTCCTAAGTTCCAACACAGTGTGGATCTCAGGAGACACTGGTGGTTCTCTCCCTGGAAGGGCCAGTCTGCCACACCACAGCCGCTTCCAGGGAGGCGAGCTGCTTGCTTGGTTTCCCAGGGTCTTAAGTTCTAACGTGGTGCAGATCTCAGGAGACACTGGGGGTTCTCCCTCTGGAAGGGCCACAGTGGTTTTTCATTATTTTAAAGCAGAGATCCATAAACACTTTAGGGCCAGCCAGTGAATAATTTAGGCTTTGTGGCATACTTTCTATGTGGGTATTTCTTTATAATCCTGTAAGAAATATAACAATCAGGTGAGTGTGGTGGCACACACCTGTAATCTCAGCACTTGGAAGGCCAAGGCAGGAGGACTGGTGTGAGTTTGAGAACAATCTGGGGTACAAAGTGGGTTCAAGACTAATCTGAAGTGCAGAGTGAAACCCTGTCTCAAAAAAAAAAAAAAAAAAAAGGTAACAACCATTCCTACCTGTGGGAGGACGTCCCCTCTGAGTCCTCTCTAGTTTTTTGGTAAAGCAGGGAATAAGCCTAACAGAATTTTGCAAAACTTACGATTTAATACCACAGGTAATAAAATGAAACTCTTAGCAGGATATGAGGCAAAAGAGAAGCCACTCCAGCCTACATACTGGAAGCAGAACCCAACTTGAGTCAAGTCTTGGGTGAACTTGACTGTGCCTTGGAATCTGTTACAACTGCCCTCTTGGGGCACTGATCCACCAGCTGGTGACCAAGGGGACAGACACTGAAGTAGTCAGGGGCACCCCTCTCAGAGAAGGTAGCAAAACTAGTCAGTTTTTTCCCCAGCCATCCTACAAGCTTTGGGCAAGTAGGATTTTCTGCTTGTTTCAAAAACAGTGCTTGCCACTTCCCAGGAACATATGCATACATGGCTGCCGGATAAAGCCAGGCCTCTGCACCATGAAGTTCCAAACACAACTGAAAGTAGTCACCAAAACCACCACCTCAAAATGAATTAAAGTGATTTCTGAGGTAAAGATGGTCTCCAAATATGGCGCCAAGATTGGCTTAAATACAACGATGGGAGCTGGACATGGTGGTACATGTCTGTAATCCTAGCACTTTGGGAGACTGAAACAGGAGGATCATGAGTTCAAGGCCAACGTGGACTACACAGTGAAACATTGTCTCCAAAAAAAAAGGGTTACTTCTATTCAGATAAGACACATGTTTCAAACCCTAGACAATGTTGGAAAAAAGAGGAGAGAAAAATAGCTACTACCACCTTACCCAAAATACAACTGGCAGGACACTGCCTCCTGATTGTCTGTCTTGGCTGCTATGCAGTCTTTCTTTGCATAGTTTTAATGAAAATACATATACAATTTTCTATCACGTGTTTCCCATTTAGTACTAATTCATAATCCATCTTCCTACCAACAGATACTCTCAAACAAACAACTTAAAAGGTTCAAGATCTTCAATGTTAAGATATTAAAGTTTAACTCCAAAATACCTTACTGGTACTTTAGCCTCGGTGGCCGCACATGAAGGTCAGCTCTAGAATTTTGCTTCTCTGAATAAGGACTTTGGTGTCTACCAGCAGCAATCTTTTCCCCAGCTGAGTGCAACATATCCTCAGGCAGACTGTCAGCAGGAGGACTGCTGAGTCAAGTGGGATAAACATTTCCTGACATCTTGTCAAACTGCTTTCCCTAAGGGGATCAACAGCCCATGTGCACATCCTTTCTCACCATGCAGAGGCTGCCTGAACACCCTGCATGGCCGGAACTCCAGGTCCACCAGGAACAAGCCTTGCACCAACCTGGGTGCTAAGTCAGAGCTAGCCTCTCATCTTGTTCTCAGTTTAAATTGTGATAAACATGATGGATAAGATGTGGCGCCTTGTTTCACTCTACATTTATCAATTCTAATGAAATACAACATTTTTCATGATTGTAGTACTTCTTGAGATATGTTTTCCCCCTACTTCCTTAATGGTATCATAGAACACATACAGACTGTAAAAAAAAAAAAAATCTACACTAAAGATATGACCCTTTCTTCAGAAAAAAACAGAAAGGAAAGCTAGTACTAGTGGTTAATATTGAGGAAGGAGAATAGGAGTCTTCCTCAGGCAGTGGTTTAATTATCAATTACCAGAAAAGCCCTTCTCTGGCCAACAGATCATCCTAAAGACAACCAGAGCATGGGCTTTCCTGGGGACAATGGCAATCCACACAGAGCTGCTACTGGCCCGCACACTTCCTCACACACTGCTGCACGCCAGCCTCTTCACCTTTCCTGTGAGCACTGGCTTAATATCAAAGACTAAAAGCAACTGTGAGAGTTAGCTGCATGTGTCATCTTGGCTATGTCATCTTGGCTATGCCACATTATCCAAATATTAAGTCACATGTTTCTATAAGAGTACATGTTAGTCAAGATTGACATTTAAATCAGTACATTTTGAGTAAAACAGATTATCCTGATAACTGGCCTCATCCAACCAGCAGAAGTCTTCAAAAGGAAAAAGACTGACTTCTCCAAGGCAAGAAGTAATTCTGCCAGCAGAATGCCTCTGGACATAAACTGTAACTCATTCCTGGGTCTCCAGACTATCAGCCGAGCTGATAAATTTTAGACTTGCCAGCTTCTACAATCCTATAAGCCAGGTGCTTAAAACAAATCCAGAAAAACAAAGACAGAGACAGACACAGTCAGAGATAGAGAAAGAGATAGAGACAGAACGATCAAGAGAGAAAGGGAGCAAAAACTCTCAGTATCTCTCTCTTTCTCCTCCCCCAACTAGTTTTGTTTCTCTGCAGAACCCTGAGTAATTCAACAGGTCACAAGACTTACTTCCCAGGCCTAAAAACATTTATACTCTATGAGCAAGAACAACAGTACTGAAAAGCTACCCTAATATGTAATTTAGGAATACAAAACATGCTTGTGCATGAAAATATTCATTCAAAATGGCTAATAACAAAACAAACAAATATACCAACTACCAAAATACTCAACCTTGGGGCAAACCTTTAACAAGTCATGACATGTTGATCTGACTAACAACAACTGTATTAGGGTTCCACAGAGAAACATATCCACTAAGGACTGTATAACAAGAATAGATATGAATACAGATTTATAATGAAGAATTTGTTTACATGATCATGGAAAACAGAACGTTTCACAACCCACACATCACAAGCTGGAGACTCAGGAAAGTTGGTACTATAATTCAATTCAATTGAACCCCAAGAACCAGGAGAGCAGATGGTGCAAATCCTAGTCTGTTGCACTTTATATCTAGATGTCCCCCAACATCTCATTGTTCAGAGCTGGGGCTTTGGGGAGGATACTGGATCATGGGGAAATGATACCCATCATTGGATCAGTCCACTGATGAAGAGTTTATAGCTGGGTTTATAGCTGATTGTGAGGCAAAGTCTGGTGGAAAGAGGTAGATCACTGGGCGTAGCCTGGAAGGGCTATCACCCTCTCTCCTCCTCTGATACCTCTCTGCTTCCTGCCTGCCATGTCCCTCACCACTGTGCTGCCTTGGAGCTAGCCCACTATGGATTAAAGTCTCCAGAAACTGTAAGCTAAAATAAACCTTTGCTTCTTAAGTTGTGTCAGGTATTGTGCCTCAGCAATGAGAAAGCAATTAAGATATAGTTCAAGGGCAGCAGAAGACCAGTGTTCCAGCTCAACCTCACAGACAGAAAGGAAATAATTCTTCCTTTCCTCCAGTCTTTTGTTTTATTCAGGCCTTCAAGGCATTGGATGCCTCTCACACTGGCGGGGAGGGCATCAAGTCCATCAGGTCAAATCTTAGTCTCACTCAGTCTCACTTCTGTTTAATCTGAGTAAGCAATGACCCAGTCAAGTTGACGATCACAGAAACCATCATATCAACCAAATGATATCCTAAATTACAAAATTTTCATCTATAGAAACACGGAAACTATTTTACAGTATAAGATTTGACTAGAGGATACAAGAACTTAACTCCCAGCTTTGCCAAATGCTCTGGCAAACCTCAAACCTATAAACTCCTGCTCTCTCATCTGTAAATTAGGATACCCACAAAATTCAGTGCTGCTGTAGGTATTACTCAATTCATGAAGTATATGCAACATCAGGGATATCATACATGATCAATAAGGTAAGACTACTAATACACATACTGTATTCATATGAATAAGGGTAAGAGCAAAAATAAAAAGCAAAAAAAAATACACAATCTTACAAGAAAGAAAAAATTAATATTAAAACATGAAAATCAAAAGCTTAAGGCTAAAGGCATATTCAGCATCTAAATAACACTATGATATTTTGGACAAAGAAAAGTACATTTATATGTATTCTGTTTATACTTTAATGGCTGGATTGTGGTATCAGCCACAAACAGCATGGCACTATACTCAAAAGCCAAGGTGAAAATGTAACTGGCCTATGTGACAATAAGAAGATTGAGCATAAGAAGTATAACAAGCTAGATGTGGTAATGCACACCTGTAATCTCAACACTCAGGAGGCTGAGGCAGGAGGAATGCCACAAGTTCAAGGCCAGCCTAAGTTACGTAACTCTTTCATGGCCAACCTGAACTACAGTGGGGCCCTATCTTCCAAAAACAAAAAGAGAAAGGAAGTGAGAGAGATAATAAGAGCAGTGCAACAGCAGCAGCAGCTCACCTGTGTTGTTACACAGTGTGCCAGCCCCTATGCCAAACACCCCACATGAAGTATCTCACTGATTGTACAACACCCCTAAAAGCACGTGCTGCTATCCAAACAGCTGTCATCTGAGGCAGGAAGCTGGGGAGGTAAAGCAATTTGCCCTAGCCAGTCCAAGTGAAGTCACATAACCAGTAAACAACAACCCAGGTTATCTTGACTCTTTAAGATCCATGATCATTATTAACTACACTTCTCTATTTTAGGTCTTTAACTGCACCAAGCCCCCTCCACAGTTTAATATTTACAGCGACTCCAGTGTTAAGGCAGTTAAGTGCAGACAAGTTACCCTGTCCACAGGTCTGAAAGACAGGAACACAGGAATTACCAGCCACGACTATTCTCTAGACTAACCCTGCCTTCCTCCAGAGCTTTCTGTGCTAGCACGAAGTTAGAGATGTAAGGAAAACGAGTCATTTGTAGAAAACAAGAAGGTCAAGGCACACAATTTGACCTTCATTTGGTATTAAATACCTTCTACTACGCTCTCTTGCCCTCTCTTAGTTTCTCAGGAGAATGTCAAGTAATGTCATTTTAGGAATGTTTCTCCTAAAAAAAGACATGAAAAATGAATACTGCCCTAAACAAATATAAAATTTATACTCTTATCTCACCAACTACCATACAAGGAAAAAGCAGTACATATCACTCCCTTCATTAAAAGCTCAACTGGAACTTACTTCTCTGGTGACCCTGAGTGGCCTATGTGCTTCCTTCCCAATGAGCTCCCATACACATCATCCTCATTTTCATCTACATCTTCATCATCGATGCTTTTCACATCAAGTTTCTGGTACCCAAACTCTCCGTTCAAAGACAAAGAGTCAATTTTCCATGAGTTGCTGCTCTGGCTTCCATTGGAATTTGGCCCAAAGGGGCCTTCAAAAGCTGACATGATATTGACTGAGGAGCGGTCTGAATTTTCCTCTGAGCTCTCCCCTGCCCAAGGAATTTTTTTTAAAATGTCCCCAGAATTCTGTTCTTCCTCCTCGTCATCAAATGAGATAATATTGGTCACTTTCTTTTTCTTCTTCCGCTCCTTTTTACATCTGGAATCTGCAAAAGAAAAGATAGGGTACAAGAAAAAGTAGACAAATCAAAAAATGAGTAAGCCACTTTACCTCTGGGTCATGGAAAATCCTCTGGTATTATATTGAAAAACAACTGTAAGACACACTCCAATTTTTCTTCTATATCCTAAATATCTATACAGAAGACTGAACAAAATGGATATGGGACTCTACCTCCAATTTAAACAAATATAACACAGGACCACTCTCATGGCAAGTAGATAAGGTAAGAAAACAGTCTGAAGGTTGCAGTTTACTGTTGCATGGCCACAAATCCCTCCCATCGCTGTATCATGTCCCTTTCAATGGGGTTGTGTTGCTTCCTCCATTCAGAGAGGCATCTGTGTCTACATCTTGAACCCTGTCTGATGCAACACTCTGCTTTGACCAACGAAATATGGCAGAAATAACATTGCATTCTAGACCCCAGAAGCCATTGAGGTCTTTCAGCTTCTGCTTTTGCTCTCTTGAACCACTACCTAATACCTCTCCATAAAAGAACCAGCCTAGCCCACTGGAGAATGAAAGCGAGATGTACACTGAGGCCTCGGTGTAATTTTAGGCACAGGAGTTGAAACATTCCCATATTGCCCAGCCCAGCCACCAGCTGAAGTCCCATAAGGGAACCAGAAGAAAACTAGCAAGAGCATCACTACACCAACTCATGGAATCATTTTAAAAATGATAATGTTAACCGGGCACAGTGATGCACGCTATAATCCCAGAACTCGGGAGGCTGAGGCAGGAGGATAGCAGCCAAGTTCAAGGCCAGCCTGGGCTATCAAATGAGTTCAAGACCACCCTAAACTAAATACTGAAACCCTGCCTCAAAAAAGACCAAAAAAATAAAAATGATGATGAGGCTGCATGGCTGTAATCCCAGCACTCGGGAGGCTGACGCAGGAGGACCATTGCAAATTTGAGACCAGCACTAAGGTTACAAAATGAGGTCAAGGTTGAACTGCATAAAACTGCATAGTGAGACCCTCTCTCCAAAAATAAAATAAAATAAGTAAAAATTAAAATGATGCTGCTGTGGTATGGAGATGTAGGTCAGTGGTGGAATACTTGCCTAGCATGTATTAGGTCTAGATTTCTATCCTGAGTGCCACCAGAAAAACTAAAACAAAAATGACATGTGTTAGGTTTAAGCTGTGACCTTTTGTTGTCCTTGTTATAATGCAAAGGTTAAACAGAAATCGAGTCTGCCTTAGGGATCAGAACTAAGATGAGAGCACTTGTTTACCTCTCTTAATAATCAACTCATATGCGAGACACATTAAGCCATTTCCCACAACTCTAATATATCTACTGAAGTTAAACCAAAGTATGGCCTGGTGATATATCACCAGTGGAGCACAACTCTAAGATAACTGCCAAAAAAAAACCTCTTCCAAAATGGTTAGGACTGGCAATTCTCTGGGTACCTAAATTTTAATGTCTTTGTTACACAAGGTGCTCAACCATACCATTTCCTACATCACTCGTATGGGATCTAAAGACAGTACGACAAATAGGTCTTTGTGTACTAAACAGCCCATGGCATTCTGAGTTTTCACTATCGTTAATAATTCCAGGGCCAAGGATATAGCTCAGTGGCACAAGCACCCGCCTGGCAGGCACAAGGTCCTGAGTTCCATTCCCAGTACCAAATAATAATAATAATAATTCCAAAGAGTAAAATGTGTTAGTATATGTACCAACTCCCTCAATAGATGTAATCACTATTTACAGGAAATATATACTAATAAAAATTAAAATTAGAAAAAAGAAAAGTGAAAGACCCAAAAAATAAAAATGAAAAAATAATAATTCCAAAGGGAGGCCATGATTACTGCCTTAAAGGACTTGGGACTACACAGACTAGTACTTAAACCCCAAATTTCCCATTCTACTCTACAAAATACCAAGTATCTCCAAATACTCAAAGGAAATTATAAACTTCTAACTTGCTTGCTTCTTACTTTTGCTTCCTCACAACCTAGATTCAAAGGTGACATCTCTTTCTTCAAACCTTTACAACAAGTGCGATGATATTCATTCTCCAAAGCACCCTATACTTGGCTATACTTAACGTAAGAATAATAAGTTATTTGTATAATTTGTCTTTAAATATATCCCCTCACCCACCTTAAAGGTGACTATTAATAAATGCTGGCCATCTGTCTACTTATAAGCACAAGGAACACAGTGAGTGCGTGAGTTAGTGAGTGAGTGAGTGAGTGAGTGAATGAATGAATGAATGAATGAGGATCAATCTATCTGGGTTTCCATCACTATCACCCCTCACTTCTAGTTTTCTCTGACTAAACTGTTTGCTTTCATTCTCCATTATTTTCACATCCAAGGCAATCTGACTTCCTTTGGCATGATATGAATAAGAAAAATAAACACAAACATGAACTGAAGATACAAGTGTAAAAAACTTTATTCTGCTTGGAATGACTTTCAGATAATGAGGGTGTCCCCCTCAGCGACTTGGTTCTTCCTTTAACGTACCCCCCTGTGACCCAAGTACCTATCCTTGCTCACCAGCACTGACGTTCTTAGACACAACAGGCAGAGGGTCAGTCTCCTGCTCGGGTTTGATGAGGATGGATACAGCAGAGGAGGCTGTGATCTCTCTGAGAAGACTGCTCACTCCTTGTGTGGATTCCTTCAGCAAGGAAGTCACATTCTGTGTTGACTCCTTTAAGAGGTCAGAGACGGTGGGCGCAAACTTACTTTGCCCATTTAAATCCTTGTTGTCGATGTTAATGGCAAAAAGTATGGAGTTTAGACCTGCCCAAAGAAAGGGAAAGTCTAGAGTGTTTGTTGTTAAGCAAATCTACCTCCATCAGTAGAAACAAGGTACAAACAACATAAAGACATATACTGATCTTCAAACAACAAGAGCATGTACTGATCTTCAAAGATTAATAAAAACCTTGGCTATACTTAACATAAGAATAGAGAGTGAACACCAGTTATCACATGAACTTAAATCTTCCCAGATTGCCTCCCTGCAGGTAAGGAACACAAATACAATCAATCACCCATGAGCAGATGAAGGCATAGTCTCTGGAATCAGACTGTGTGGGGTGAACCCCACCACTGCTACTTACTAATTCAAAACCATGGGCAAGCAACCTATGATCTCCCTGAATTTTAGTCTCCTTAGCTGTAGAACGGGGACAGTATATCTCTCTCACAGGATTTTAAGTATTAAAAAAAAAATCACCTACCAGAAACACTTGGCTCAATTAGTAATTAAAATATGTACCAATAAGGGCTGGGGATTTAGCTCAGTGGCTCAACTGCTTTACTGGTAGTGTGAGGTTGTGAGTTCAATTCCTGGTTACCCCCCCCCCAAAATACAAATAATATCACTATAATCACATTAGGCAAAAATTTAAATTGGTTACTATGACCTACAAAGGAAATCACCATCAACTATGCGGTTTTTCTCATCCTCAGATAAGGCTAACATAACTTCAGTATTTGAGGCTGAAGTGTAAGCTTTTAAGACAAAAATTTAAAAGGAATCAATGAAGAATTTGCAAGAAAGATACAAGTCACCCACTTCTGTCTGACTGATTCCATCTTTCATCCATTGAGTAAAAGTCAAATACCAAAAGTATTTAGCATTCAACAAGTTACATCAGTCTAAGGCTTTCACATTGACATATCCATATATGTGACTCTTAACATCATATGACTCTCATAACCCTAAAATGTTATTTGGGGAAATATCAGGATTCTCATTTCATAGAAGAGGAAAGCAAAGGTAACAAAGATGATGGCCAGCAAGGTATAGAGCCAGGATTCAAAGGAAGACCCCTATCTCTAATTCTCTGGCTCTTTATATTATAACTACCAAGCCACAACCAAAACCCATTAACCTATGCTTTTTCTTCCAAAAAATCAAATTCTAGATAAACATACTCCACCCTCAAATCACTAAAAGAAGGACAATGGTGAGTGAATCATTAAATTGATACAAGACAAAGAAAATCACAGCATCCCTTGGGGCTATAAATTCACTCCCAGACAGCCTTCTCTGCTGACCAAGTTTCCCAGGACCCCTAACTTTGGCCAGGCTTACCAGCTGCCATGGTAGGAAGCATGCTAGACCTTTCTTCATCCATTACGAAAGACCAGTCTTCATAAAACGTGCTGCAAAGTCAAAGAAACAGAAAATGTTTTTTAATAATAGCTCTCTGCATCCACTACCTAGACAATTCCATTAGGCAGTTCCTTGAAAAAGCTGTGTCTGGTCAGGCATCCCAGAGAAGATAACACTATGTCTGAAGCCTCTGCTGCTTTGAAATTTCTGATTATACATAGAGGTCTGAATGCATACATCCTAGGACTTACTCACTGTTCCTCTGAGACCTCAGGGTTTAGAGTACTGAAATAGACATAGGCAAATGTGTTTATAAGGAAGTGAAGTAGAAGACAGACACACAGATGACTTCCACTCAAGCAAGATCCCCAAGAGACAAACAGGAAATTCAAGCTAGCCAACAGGGTTCACCTGACTTAATTAAAACAGGAAACAATTTAAAATTAGAGAGCACCACAGCTCCACCAACCACAGCATTCATTTATAGTACCTCCTGGGCTACCAACCCCACAGCCCAAATATCCCTAAAAAAGACGGACAGGCTTAAAAAGCCTCATGAATCTAAATAGCAGCTGGGGGGAGAAGGTGTCAGAGAAGCTTGTACAACCCATTCAAAGTTATCCAGCCAATAAATACTACAATCAGGGCTTAAAACCTTGTCTACCAAATCCAGTTTCCAAGCTCTTTATATGACTCCCTGTAAAGCAATAACCACAAAATAATCTTAATGCCCTGACTTCCCCACCAGGTCATAGAATTCTAAGTTAATGGAGTCAAAGATCAATTTTACTAGAGTCAAGTGAGTGTGGAGTGACCTGTATCTCAGTGAGAGACTAGAAAAAGTTATCTGCTGATGAGACTGAATACAGTAAACAGACAGAAAAAAGACACATTGTTTCCAATATACTTACCCAGAAAAATGTTAGTAGAAGCAAAAACCACAAGGTCAGGCTGGTATTTCAACTGTACCTGACTCTTACAGTTATGACCCTTTGAATAGATGAGCCAGTTTGAATTTGGCTTCCCCACACTGAATTAGGTGTAAGTAGCTAATGATTCAGGGAAGGTCCACTGTATTTCTCAACTATAATTAACTTCAACTTTCCACTGTTAAACTCAATTTTGGTATGCAAATGTGAATTATTTACAAATAATCAGCTGGTGTGATTCACAAAAATTCATTTTAAGGAACCCTGAGTATATTCTTCTTAACTAACATGGATTAGTGCTCAGAGGTATAGACAGACTTTCCTCAGCCTCTTGACTCTGGCCCTGAGTAGCACTTCCGTGACCAATGTCTGCCATCCTGGCTCTCAAATCCTCCCATTTCAGAGCCACAGGATCTGAGAACATTTGGATGAGGTGTCACAGAACAATAAACGCGTTACTGGTAGAGTAGTGACTACGACAACACAAGCCAAAGGGCCAGGAACACTGGGCAAGATGCAAAATCAAGTAACTGCACCATGGTGCTGATAAAATGCCAGATTGTTGAATTAAATGAAATCCCAAAACTAAGGACCAGGGTACTGCTGATATGAAAGGCATTCAAGGAACCAGGGCACAGGTGATCACTGTCTTTTTTTACCACCAGGTGACACAAAACATGGCTAGTCCACCATTCTCAGAGAGAGAGTAGTAGCCAGAGTCAAAACAGAGAGATCTAAACATGATCAGTTGCAAAACAAAAAAAGACAATAAAAAAAATGCCAACATGTTCAAGCTAGGTCTGTATACATTATGAGTGATTTAAAATTTTATGTCAGTGGGTTCTACAACATTTTCAACTGTTTTTAAGGTGACTGTACTATCATTGTGCTCTTACTCAGAGCCACTGCCGTGGGTTAACTATGCTTCCCATCGTGTCATGCGTGGCCGTAGTCATATGCCTTGCCATGGCCAGTGAGACAGCAGTGGAAAAAACCCAAGCTGTACCAGTCAGTGCTTAGTTCAAACATGACTCCTATTTATACCCTGACTCTACACAACTCACAAATGAAACATATGTAGAGAAGAGCCTGTGGTCATCATGAACCCCTGAGGAGTGAACGCTTTGACATGACAGGCATGCAGCACAAGAAAGAAATAAACTCGCTTGTTTCACGTCACTGAGATTTTTGAGCTATCTGTTACTGACCTGTACAAAGAATGAATTTTATGTTTACTACCAAGGGAAAAACCCAAAGATTTTAATAAAAACAAAAGACTTCCTTCCCTTACTTAAAACTTCCCTATGCCTTTTCAGTCAGCGTGGGATTGAATGCATAAAACAATCTCAAATGAAAATTTCATGAGATGAAGGTGAGCAGGTAAGAAAACTGCTCTCTCCATCCCTGAAGTCTTCATGATAATAATAAGCGCTGACTGAGTGCTGCTCTATGCAGGTACCATGCAGACATTTTCAATAGACATTCACACTGATTCTCCAAGTGCCCACAAAACAGCTAAAGGACAAACCCATTTACACAGGGGTCAGGACTGGGCCACAAATCCAGGAGATCTGACTTCGTCTGGACTCTGCCATCTTCAGCCCTGGCTCCAATGCATCCCTTCCCAAAAACCATCCCGCTGCTGGGTACCTGAGCCTGCCACGGTCAGCCAGAAGCATATGCAGGTAACGCTCCAGGGAGTGCTCGTTGAGGGCGCAGCGAAGCCAGGCCCGGCCCCGGCCCACGTCGGAGGCAATGTGGCGCAGGGAATAGAAGCGCTGCAGCTCGTGTTTGTTGAGGACCTCCTTCACATAGTACCAGAACACGGGCTCTGGGGAGAGAGGGCACCGGCTATGTCACTTAGCCTGCAACACTTACCATTTTCTGAGTAATGGTTTGTAGGCAACTTTGTGAATTGGAAAAGAGCTACTTCCTTAGCATAGAGAAGGTGAAAGATACAGAGAAATATTCAAAAATAAAATGACTACAAGCCAGGCGTGGTAGTGCATGCCTGTAATCCCAGCACTCTGGAGGCTGATCACACGATCACACGAGTCAAGGCCAGCCTAGGATACTTAGTGAATCAAGACCAGTCTCAAAAAATAAATAAAAATAAAATAAAATAAAGACTCCAAAAACGATCATACAGAGAGTACCATTACTAGCTAACATCTTACAGAATTTCCATCCAATCTGTCTACTTGCACCTATTTTTTCCTTGGGGGGAGGGATACTGGGCATCGAATTTACAATCTCACATTTGCTAGGCAGGCACTTGCGCCACAAAACTAAATCCCTGCCCCCAGCACCTATTTATTTTGCACAAAAATGATTCCAGAAAATATATCTTATTTCTGAAGCTATGAATGGTACTTAACACAGCAAAAGAGCCTTTGTAATTGTGATTACATTACAAATCTGGAAATAGGAAGATTATCTTGGCTAATATCTGTGGACCCAAATAGTGACAAGTATCTTTATAAGGAGGCAGGGAATGTTTTGACTCACAAAGGAGAAGGTGGTATGACCAGGGAAGCTAAGATTAGAATGATGTGACCAAAGCCAAACAATGCTGACAAATAATAAAAGGTAGAGGAGTCAAGAATGGATTCTGCTCTGCAGCCTCCATCCTCCATAGAGTTAGGAATCAGCCTATCCAAGCAAAACTGATCATGGACTTTTGGCCTCCAGAGACAAAAGAGAATAAATCTGTGTTGTTTGAACACCATCAACATTAAGTCAGGCACAATGGCATGCACTTATTGTTCCAGTTGCTCAGAAAGTTGTAGCAGGAAGATCATTAACCCAATGATTCAAGGCCAGCCTGGGCAAATAGCAAGATCCCATCTCAAAAATAAATAGCCACCAATTTTGTAGTAATTTGTTCTATTGGTCATTAAAAACAAGTGTATCCTACTACAATGTTGTATCCTGATTCACTTTTGGACTAGACCATAAACTTTTTCCTACTACGATTAAAAGTCTTCAGATATACCCACGTAATCCCAGTATTTGGGAGCTTGAGGCAACAGGATCATGAATTCAAATATAATAGTTATTTCTGAATAAAACATAACAGTTACTTCTTTTTTTTTTCTTTGTACCACAGATTGAACTCACAACCAGGCAGGCACTTATGCCGCTGAGCTAAATCCCCAGCCCCAAGAACAGATATCACTCTCAGTCACCAGAGATCAAATATTTATTTACTTTTAGGGGTATACTAGGGATCAAACTCACAACCTCATGCTTGCCAGGCAGGCACTTACGCCACTGAGCTAAATCCCCAGCCGCCATAACAGTTATTTCTGTTTTAAAGAATATGACACACTACCAATATTCCCACTATTTAGCAAATAATACTTTATACATAAATAATTATTCTCCTTTCTAGCTCCTTAGAAGGGATTTTCATAGGCTGAATTTCTAGATCTAGGAGTAGGAACAGGCTTTAAGAGAAATCTTAAGTTTGTTAATTTGCACTCATAAAACAGTCATTTTTTTTCCAGCACAGATTCATTTAACTTAAAAGTCCTTATAAAATATTCTTATAATTACATATAACTTCCTCAAATCCACCTTTCTTATCCACATGCACAGCTTTTTCCCACAGTTGTAACTCTAGTGTATAGCTAATTTTGGGATCTATTTTCTTCTCTTAACATTGGTTCAACACTTTTTCATGCTGCCAATAATAAGGCAGCAGCAGTAGCTACAATTCATTGAGTGTTAGCTACAGGTATGCATATGCACCAGTCATCACACCCAACATTGTACATCTCGTAACAACCAAGGCCATCTCCATATCAAAGATGAAGCCTGGATAGGTGAAGAACCCGTACAGCAATACTGTACACAGTTAGTAAACGGTATAACTGAAGACAAAGTCAGAGGTAACTGCACACTACTAAACACATTTTGCCTCATATAATAAGAAAACTTAATCTTCTTCAAAATGAGCATGTTCCAAGAAGGCAGAATTTTGGGGCATGGGATAAAAAAATAATCAGACATGTTATACACATGTACCAATTCCCTCAAACAAACATCACTATCATGAATTGCAATCATTTAATTAAAAATGTTTTCTTAAAGAGCATGTTCATAACTGCTTAATATTCCAATGCAGTAAAATCTGAGTGTCTATAGCTATACCCAGTTTCCAGTCCTTGAGCTAACAAGTCCAGAGATCCGTCTGAGGATGTGGTACTCTTTGAACCTTAAAAGAACACAAATATACACAGTTCCAGAAACTGGGCACCAGGTTAATAATCATTCTACTGTTTCAATCCAACTGAACAAGGATTGACTGCATTCTTCCTGTGAGCCATGAGTTGGGCTGGCCTTGGGTACCAGGTATCAACAACAAGGACTCATCCCTAAAGGCACTTCCAGTCTAGTAGGCAGGACAAACAAGTGAAGAGATTGTTCAGCTGACTAATCCCAGGCAAATCATTCAACTATGCTGAGTCTCGGGCACCTCTCCCATAAATTCAAAAGTACAGACTGATCTAGGGTTACTGGGGTTATTAGAGAACAGGGAGATCTAGCGCTGAGTATAATGCCCAGCTTATGGTAACCAACCACTATGTGCTTAATAATTACCTACCCAGAAAAGGACATTTCTGTGGCTTCCTCTTTTGCTGTTAACAGGATCTTAATATATGCATATGTATGCATGTGCATATACATTTGTGGATCTAGCCACCCTTTGGAATTCTTTAGAACAAACTTTCCAGAACAATCGACAAGACCATCAATAGGCAACTCTCTCAGAACTGTCTCCTGTCTCAAACTTTATATGTGAAGTTAATCCCCTTCCACAATTTGTCAGATTAGCACAAAGCACACAACTGCACAAAACGGCTTTGTTCCCACTCTCCAGTTCTCTCAAACTGGGACAGGAGAATTTAGAGAAAGCTTCATGCCCCAAGACAGCCGCCAATGATGTGTTTTGAAACACTCAGCCAGCCAGCTGCAATTCCATCACATTTCAGATCAAGTGACTCTCACCTGCATCCTGCCTGTCTTGAAAAATGCAGTCACCTCACTCTGACCTTGAGTGCACATGAACACTCTACAGTGTTTTCACCTTTCTATCTTGCAAATTGCTTACTGCTACAGAATTCTTTTTAAAGCCTGCTGGAGCGATGCTGACGATGATAAGCATTAACAGGGCTCCATTTCCACTGCCAGAATTAATGTGGTCTATTTAAAGTGCAGCTCAGCAGGCAGTGTCCATAATTTAATTTGGGGATATATACCAATCTGCTTTGAAACATGGGATACGATCCAAAAAGCATGCAAAGACTCTTGGTTCTCTGAACCCCTAAAGCAACTGCCAACAAGGACAAGCGCCAGGACTGGGGAGCAGAAGTGAGCTGCCTAGGGGTACTTGTTAATAAGGGGTGACTAGTAACATTGGCTTTTGGCAAAGTTTCTAAGAGGCCTCAGCTTTCACTGACAATGCCAAGAATTCACACTTTGGAAAGACAAATACTTTGCCTCAAATCGTAGTTGAGGCATTGTGTGACCTTTGGTGACTTACTGTGTCTTTTATTTTCCTCATCTATACAATGGGGATTATAATACTTACCTCTAAGGATTGTTATCATGGAAAAATGAGAAAATGAGAACATATACAATGTGTATCCTCTAAATGCTAGTTAGCCCTAAATACCTGTCATATAATTGGCATTTAATGGGAAATAGTTTTCACTATCATTAATATATGAGTATTTCAAAAGACGTTATTGGCTGCTGGCTCAGGGCATAAAGCTCTTCCAGATTCCCCTGTACCAGTTTGACAGAAGTGAAGAATGGAAACAAAGCTGTTTTGCACAGTGCAGTAAAACAGGAGGTAAAAGCCTAGGCACAAGACACGTAAGCAGCATCCCTACCTCTCTTCCAGTAAAGAGTATGCCTCTTTCCCATAGGAAACATACTCTACTGAGTTCCTTGTGAAGTGGCCTTCAGCACTACATCATCCTCTTCTTCCTCTGGCAATACCAGGCCACAACAGGGAGCATACCTCCAACCCTCATCCTCAACCTGACTCTATTTATACTTTGTTCATTATGAACTTTTTTTAATACTGCATGAAATTGTTTTATATCTTGATTGTTTCATGAAATTGTTTTATCATGAAATTGTTTTATATCTGAGGTTTTTGTTACTCCTTAAATTTTATGACCAAAAAGTCTTACTGACCTCACATTAGTCTCAGCCTTAAACCACAGTCTCCTCCACACAATTTCTATCTGAACCACTGGAAGATGACGCCTGGTTGTCTTTCTGGAACTACTGGAAAACTACTACCTGGATTTATTGCAGAATCCTTCTATTTTTTTTTTAAATGGGGTCTTGCTACGTAGTTTGGGCTAGCCTCTGACTCACAGCAATCCTCCTGCCTCAGCCTCCTGAGTGCAGGGATTACGTGTATGTGCCATGGCCAACAGTACATGCTTTTGTAGTAAAGTTTTATTGGAACACAGTTATATCCATTTGCCCACGTATCATTCAGGGTTGCCTTCCTGCTACATGAGTAGACCTGAGTAATTGTGACAGACATCACAAAGCCTACAAAGTCTAAAATATGTACTATCTGATTCCTTATGGAAGGGAAGAAGTTTGCTGACTTTTGTTCTACAAGTAGAAGTTCCAACGATCATGTATACCTGAAGCCAACTGCAGTCATTTTGCCCCTACCATACAGACATGGTCCTGCAAAGACTTTGACTATAGAGAAGCTGTTTTGAGAGATAAAAACAGATGTGGGAGAACACAGGGCCCCTGAATCCAGCTGAACTCCAATTAGATTTCTTAGTTACTTGAGTTAAATGTGCCTTTTAGTCTAAAGAGACTGTCGTTTAAATAGGAACCACACAATAAAACACACATGATGTACATAAATATGATTTTTTGGCTTTTTAAAAAACTGTGGTAAAAAATGCATAATAAAAGTCACCATTGTAAATATTTTTAAGTGTATGATTCAGTGTCATTAAGTCTATTTCACAGTGTTCTACAATGATCGCCACTAACTACTTTTAAAACTTTTTTTTCCCAAACAGAAACTCCATGTGCATAAATAATGACTCCCATATTTTTCCCCCTTCCTGGCCTCTGGTACAGACTTTCTGTGTCCATAAATTTGACCAGTCCAGGTAATTCATATAAATGGAATCATATGGTATCTGTCCTTTTATGTCTGGCTTCTTTGAATAATGTTTTTGAGATTCATCTACTTTATAGCATGAATTAATACTTTAGCACTCTTATGGCTTCATTTCAATGGGAAATCTACTGAGCATCAAAAACTAGGACTTCTGAAACTTGTGCCTCATGTCCTTTTGATAGCACCATACCCCGTGCTAAAGAGCCATGTACATTCTGAGAGGAGTACAGTAAAGGACCCACTGGAACAGCTTAACTGGGCAATTATGGTAGAAAAATTGAAAACTCTGATGCCAAAGCTAAGTATTCATTTATGGGACATCATGATTAAACACCTTTGCCAGGCGTGGTGGCACACACCTGTAATCCCAGAACTTGGGAGGTTGAAGCAGAAGGATTACTGTGAATTCAAGGCCAGCCTGGACTACAAAGTGAGTTCAAGGCCAACCTAAACTGCACAGTGAAACCCTGCCTCAAAAAAGGCCAATAAATAAATAAATAAATAACAGATTAAAAACCTCTGAAACAGCCACAGGCCAAATATGCCCAAGAAGCATTAGTCCAGCTGTACCGGATCTTAACACACTGGAACACTTTCATGCCTCCTACATAGCTCTTAGCCCAAGCCTTTGCCAGACCAGATATTAAAGAACTTCCCCAGAACCTGTGCACATTTCCATACCCTAATGACCCACAGTTTTAGAGCAAGACCATAAAGAATAGTGCCCTGGTTTCTGGCTTTCTCAAAGGGCCAGCTGTTCCCCACGAGCGTTAAATCATTTCTATACCCCCTGGATGGTATTTTCTCTGTCCCTCTGACAGATATCCTTCCATGTTCTCTTTCACCAATAGATTTGCAAGTCCATGACAACAACAGAGAAACACAAAGAGGGAACTGAAAGCATTACAGGGAGGGGAGGAGTGGACTTCCCCTTACAGTCTAAAGGATGTGCTGTCCAGGCACATGTAGCTTCCTCCAAAATTAATTTTCTACAGAAATGAAATTGTTACCCAACGTGACTCAATGAAGCAAAATATAAACACTGCTTTGAGCTAAATGCAATCAACCGTCTTCAAAAATCCCCACAGAGGATCACGGAAGTCAATCTATCTAATTTCACAGTGAGTAGTATATTAATAGACTTCTTCCAATTGACTGTGACTGTAAAGACGTGCACAGAAAGCAGAGGGCTTCCCAGGAAAGTGAGTCACATATCCTAAAGTGTGCAGATATTCTGAAGACAACAGAGGCATTATGGTAACCACTGTTGATTTTGTATTGTTCTGAAGTCCTGTGTCACTTATATTGGTTTGCTTTGATTGGCTTTATTGTTTTGTTTTGCTTGGTTTTATTCTCTTTAAAATAAAAAAAATGTTAAATACTAATAAAAATAAATAAAACTAAAAGCAATAGACATTGTGCTTTTAAAAAACACAACTTTCCAAAACTCACATATAAAGAGATAGAAAATCTAAATCATGCTATAGCTATTAAAGAAAGTAGGGTCAAGGATGTAGCTCAGCAGCACAGCACCTGCCTGACAAGTGTCAGGCCTGAGTTTGATTTCCAGTACAGAAAAAGAAAGACAGACAGACAGACAGACAGACACACAGAAAGAAACTAAGAAAGAAAGAAAGAAAGAAAGAAAGAAAGAAAGAAAGAAAGAAAGAAAGAAAACTCATTGGGAAACCTTCCTATAAAAAATCTCCAATTCTACCTCCATCAGTAAATTATTCCACTTGATGAAGAAAAATGTCAACTGTACACAAACTCATCTACAAATAGAAAACAAGAGAAACACTTCCCAACTTATTTTATAAAGCCTGAATAACCTTGACTCTAGATTATGACAAGGAAATTACAAGAAAATAAAGTAATACATCAATCTATTCCATAAACATAGATGAAAAAATCTTAAAATCAAATCTAAAATACATGTCATTGCCTGGCTGGGCTTATTCTAGAAATAAAAGAAAGATTTAACACACAGAAGTCAACCTCAATAGATGCAAACAAAGAACCATTTGATAAAATCCAACATTTGTTCATAACAAAAATTCTTAGTGAGTTATAGACTAGAACTGTCCTAATTAGATAAATCTTTTCTTCTGAGATCAGGACTAAGACAAAGATGCTCATATTTCCAATGTTATCCTACAGAGTACAATAAAGTAATAATATATATATATATATACATTGAAAGTGAAGAAATAAAATTCATTACTTATAACACAAGAAGAAAAAGAGAAGGGGGGGGCAAAGGTTTAGCTCAGTGGTGCAAGCGCCTGCTTAGCAAACACAAGGTCATGAGTTCGATCCTTGGCACCAAAAAAAACAGAAGAAAAAGAAAAGGAAACTAAAACTATACCTGTAAATATCCAAATAATTGACAAGGTGAATTTTCAAATGCATATAGAAATGTAAAAGTCCAAGAACACCTAACCTTAAATAACAAAGTCAAAAGACTTACACTTACCAGATATAAAAATATATTTTCATAAAAATATACTACTCAAGGCAAGGCGATACTGGCACAAGAATAAGTAAACTAATGGAATACAATACAAAGCCAGAAACATACCTAAAAATATATAAACACCTGATTTATGACCCAAGTGACACTTGAGGGCACTTAAGAAAAAACAATCAATAAACACTGTTTAGTCAATTGGTATTGATAAAGGAGAAAAAATAAATTTTCTCATACAAAAATAAATCCTAGCTAAGACAAAACTAGAAAACTAACACATAAAGTCTTCATGACTTTGGAATAAGCAAAGACTTCTTAACCAGGACAGAAAACCTGTAACAATAACACAACAGATAAACTAGACAATTAAAATGAATATTTCTGGCCATCAACAAATATTAAGGAATGAAAAGTAAGCTACAAAGAAAAGATGTATGTAGTGCTTTTATAGGAAGGAAGGACTTGTGTCTGAAATACAAATCAATTTTTTAAAAACTGGTAAAATATTTGGACAATTACTTCACAAAAGAGGATGTCTGAATGGCAAATAAGCATTAAGAGACAGGGATCAGCAGCATTAGTCATCAGGAAATGACAAAACCACAACAAAATACTACACACCCTTCAGGACAGTTTTAAGGTGGCAGGGATGTGAGGCCACACAACTCTGGTACAAGACTGACATGATGGAAATGGGAAGTGATGTGACGATGCTCAAGGTACATGCTGAAGCTCAAAGTACATAAGCCCTCTGCCACGAATTTCACTCCCAGACCCACATATGTTCACCAACCCACAGGGACAAAAAACAATCCTAACAGCACTATTCATAATAGCCCCACACTGGACATGCCTCAGATGGTTTTAATAAAGTAAGTAAATACACTAAAACACTAATCATCAATGAAGGCAAATGAACTACTAGAATATCAGCAACACAGAATCTCATAAAACAACACCAAGTAACAGAAACTAAACACACACACGAACACAGTAAGCTAAATTCAAAATTAGGCAAAATAAATCCATGGTGTAAGAAGCCAGAGCAGTGGTTACCTTTGGGGAAGAAGTGCACAGAGGAACTGGGACAGGGCAGGAGGAGGCTTCCAGCATCCTGGTAATACTCTATTTCTTGATCATAAATAGCAACATGAATGGACTGAATAGCAACAATAATGGACTGATAACACACTGAACTACACACTTATGCTTGTGTATTTACTGGCCTCTACACACTTCTCAAAATTTAGGTTAAAACTATACATCATTGCAACACAGGAAAGGAGACAATAGGACTCTATAAAGTGAGTTATCACACATTTAAGTAGTTCTTTATTATGGATCATGACCCAAAAGATCAAGATGTGGGAACAACAAGTATGCTCCTCCCAAGTACTCCCAAGTACAGTAAGAAAAACACAGCATGGTGTAACAATAAAAGGCAATCAACACTATTTCAATTTCAGGTATAACAGGGAGAAGTATAGACTATGGTGAACAAGAGCACATTTGCCCCAGCTATAGAGGCAGAGAGTGCTCTGCTCCAACCAGACCAGCAGTGCAAATGTGGGGCCAGAGTCACAGACTGCAGTTTAACAAAAGCTGGAACCCATAATTCAACATCAAATTCCACAATTTTTAAATGTTTTCAACTATAAAAAGAATTTAAGTGAAGGCCAAGAGCATCAGTTCCTAAACTCAGTCCTCCATGAACCTAAACCCCGAGAATCAAATGCAATCATGCCTCTGGCAGCATTAAGCATCGCCTATTCTGTGGTGATTTTCAACAATGTAATTCTAGTCAGTCATTACTTCGTGGTTCAGCTTTTCTCTCTTCAGACGACAGTGTCCCTCACCTGTAGACAAAGCTAATACAATAGTGCCATGCATTAATCCACCATTTTTTATTCCATTCTGTCACTGTGAATTTAGTTAACTGGGCTAGAGTGGTCCACGGAACACAATAATTAGTATCAGCCTGCTGTTACAAAAGAGGAAGGGGTAAAAAGGCCAGGAATTTGAAGTCAATCTGACTTGAGATTAAAATCCTCAGCTCTGCCTCTACCAGCAGTGAGAATTTTGGCAAATTATTAATTAACTTGAGTCACAATTTCATCATAAGAAAGGAAAACAGACAGAGACAGACAGACACCACTGCCTACCCTGGAAAGTTGTTGTGCTGTCATCATGGGCTATCACTGATAGCAGCTTGATAGCAGCTCTGTACCTAGATATTGTAGCAGCTTTCTCAGAAAACCCCCACCATTCACAAGGCAGGTCTTGAGATTACCTTATTTTGTACTTGAGTAAACAGGATGAGAGAAGTGATGTCCCAGAGAATTCATACGACAAGTCATGGTCACAGGTATTTTGACCTTGTTGTCTGACTCTAGAGCTAGACCATAAAGTGCCCAACCTTTCAACTAGCAGAAGGAAGGCTGAGGATCATTTACATCAGTCCTCTTCAGATTTCATTTTCTTTATTCGGCCCAAAAGGGTCATTCTAACAGTTTTAAGAACAGGCACTGGGAGCTACTGATCTGGTCTGCTCCTAATTCAAAACAGTCGAAAAACTATGAACCCTCCTTTCTCATGAGGATTAATGAATCATTCACTAGAACAGTGATGGAAAACCTTCTAGAGACTAAGTGCCCAAACTGCAATCCAAAACCCACTTATTTATGCCAAGTGCCAACACTGCAATTAAACCCAAACGCTTAAGTTTTAGTTTAGAAAAAAATTATACAACACATGATGGCCTCACAGAGGGGGCTCTGTGTGCTCACTGTGGCATGCATGGCATAAGTTCACCATCCTGCACTAGAAGGAAACAGGTCCTAACCACCTAAGGACCATCTGGCAGCCCATAACTGGTTAATTAACACTGCTCACAAAAAGGACAATGAAGCCGGTGTAGTGGCTCACGCCTGTAATCCCAGCACTTGGGAGGCTGAGGTGTGAGAACTGTTTCAAGTTCGAGACCAGCCTGGGCTACAAAAGTGAGCTCAAGGCCAGCCTGAACTGCATAGCGAGACCCCATCTCAAAAAGACAAAAAAAAAAAAAAAAAAAAAAAAAGACAATGAAATGTTTGGCAGCCCTCAAGGACTAAACTAGTTTGGTCTGTTCCCTCTTCAAACTGGCATAGGCTGTCCAGCACATCCTCATCAGCAGAACAGAGCCTCAGCATATTCAACCCCTCTTCTAGGTGCAGATGGAAGACTCATAGTAAGACATGAGAGGTAACAAGAATTCAACTGCTAGAGATGCCTTGCAAACTGCTGGTGTTCCCTTGATTATCAGGACCAAGTAAAAATGATAAGGACTTTGGTCTAGATAGGAACAGAAAGAATCATTCTTCAGGGGCAAACAAAAGTCCAAAGGAGGATGAACTAAGGTAGAAGTTAAAAAGCTAAAGGATGCCAAGGAGAAAAGAGCAACTGGTTAAACATTTAGTAGGTGTTTCAAGCGAGGCTCTTACTAAATTCTTCTGATAAGCCTTGGCAAAACAAAAACAGCACCTTTCACAGGTGAAAAACTAAAGTTCAAAAGAAAACTTGTCTCACCATCATGACAGACTGGCTCTCAGCTCACTCCAAAGCCTGGATTGCGTCTGCCATGCCCACAATGTCCCTGCCCAGATGGAATCAGACGAGAGCCTCACAGTTTCTTTTAACATATCTAACCTCCAGAGACAGCTAAGATGGCAACCAAAAAGATGGGGACCAGCAAACCAAGGGGTCATAGCAACAAAGCCTTAACAATGGGTCATCCAGAGGCTCAGGGATGTGTCCCCGAGTCAAGAAGCCACTGAGACACCACTGGCTCTGATTTCTACAAAGACTGAGGCCCCTGATGCTGGCTTTTCTCTGAAATAGTACCCTCTTTCCATGGCATTTCATGAAGGGGGCTAGAAGCCCCAAAGAAAACCCAATGGTGTCAGGAATCTCCCTTGAAGCTATCTCTTGACCTCAACAGGAGCCATATTCATTTCTGAAAATGAGCAGCTGTTGAGACAACATTAGGAATCAAAGATTTGCAGGGCTGAGTAAGGAGAAAAGAGACACAGCAACCCAAGGGAGAAGATAGTTAAAGATTCATTTAGGATTTCCACAGACACCTCCAACCAACAGCTCTGACGTTTTGCTGTGAAAGAACTAGCAAAAGATAACAGTTTCTTCAGCAGTAACACTAACACCAACACAAGGACCCAAAAAAAAAAGTCAAAAATTCAGGGCAGCAGCCATAGCAAGAGGAGAAAAAAATCTGCTGTTTGAAATGTGGGAGAAGATGGAGAACATGGCGGACAGATAGCAGAAGCTACGGAGGCTCTCTAAGAGACCCAGCTTAGAATCCAGGAATGGTGCAGAGTGAGGAATCCTAAGCAAGAGGAGATATACCCTGCTGACCCAAGAACCAACTGGGCTGAGAGAAACCAACTGGGAATGCAATCCTGGTGCTATAACAGGAACAGATAAAGCCTCAGCGTGGAAGCTGGAGCCCTCGACATTGGAAGCCGCGATTTGGGTTTCCTGCCACCGCTGCTGCGTCTGAATCGGCTTGGCAGGGAGAAGGCTCGGTGAAAGCTCTGAGAACGGGAATCAGTGAACGGAGTTGAGAGCGGGACGGGCCGGGAGCCGTGCATCGACCTGCGGTGAGTGAGGGAAACTGGGACTCTTCCACAGTCTAGGAGGCTCCAACAGAGGACATTCTGGGACCGGGCAGACTTGCCGGAACAGGGCGCTGTAGTAACCTCAGTCACATATCCCCCTCTCAAGCGGGATTGGTGAGCAGTGCCTAGCCTACATGGCGCTGCTGGCTGGGACCCAGTAGGCTAGCACAACCCAGGTCCCAGCGCCTGGAGGTGCACCCTAGCAGTGAAGCCTTCAGTAGGTTGACCTGGAGGGGCGGGCCCGCATAGGCTGCCCAGTCAGTAACTCCCTGCTGCACTGCGGTGGGCAGGAACACCTAGCCGGTGCAATTCAGTCAGACTGTGGCCAACAGGGAAGGAAGCTGGGCCTCCTATATACACTTGTATTTAAGGAACAAAGAATATGGGAAGAGGGAGAAACAAGAAAGGCTCCTCGGCCCCCAATCCTGAGAAACAGGCAATAGCAGAGACAGCACCAATAGACATAAAGGGCTATCTCCAGAGCCTCATAGATGAATTCAGGAATGAAGTTATTAATGACCTGAAGCAAGACATAAGCAGAATAGTTAGAGAAATGCTAAGCACCACCCAAGAAAAAACAGATGGTGGAATGGAAGAACAGAAAAAAAGGGCAGAATTGTTTGATGGAGAAAACATAGAAAACATAGAATACGTGAAGCAGGTTCAAAGAGATTACCAGGAATCTAAAAACTCTATCAAAAACTGGCATAACAGCTTGAAAGAAACTAAGGACAGATTATCTGAACTGGAGGGCAGAGTTGTAATATGGGAGCATGAAATGAAAAACTTGTTAAAAATAACAAAGAAACAAACAGCAATAATACAAAGACTAGAAGATGATAAGAGGATCTATAACTTAAGAATTAAGAACATAAAAGAAGAAGTAGGGACGAAAACAAATGAACTACAAAAGCTATTCACAGAAATAATCCAGGAGAATTTCCCTAATTTAGCAAAAGGTAAAGATACTCAGATGTATGAGGCATACAGGACCTCAGCCACCTACAACCCAAACAGAGCGACACCCAGGCATATAATAATAAAAATTCCAGAAATCCAATATAAGAACAGGATATTAAAAGCCGTCAAAGACAAGAAACAGATCACTTACAAGGGAACACCAATCAGAATTACAGCAGACTTCTCGGCACAAACCATCAAATCACGAAGAGCATGGGGGGAAATAATTCAAGCTTTGAAAGATAATAACTTCTAGCCAAGATTGATATATCCTGCACAACTGTCCCTAGAAATTGATGGAAAAACAAGGTGCTTCCAGGATAAAGAGGAACTAGGGGAATTTGCAACCACCAATTCAACTCTACAGAGATCACTGCAGGATATTCTAAAAATGAAAAATACCAAGATTCCAGAAACAGTGGCAGAGAGGCCACAATGAATGGAGCAGAAAGTGAAATGAAGAGGACAAACTGACAACTAATGACAAAAAAGAGCTCAACAGAAATGAGGCAGAGAAGGTTGGATGGTAGGAACAGCCATTTTGGAGAAAACAAGACATCATAATAGGTAGTGGTGATTTAATATCCTCTTGTTTTGAAGTCCCATCAAGTTTTTGTTCTTCTGTCTCCATCGGTGTTAACGTGTTGTATCTTATTGGATTTTATTATATGTGATAATATAAACAAAAATTTTTATAGACAAGGAGATTATACAGAAACCATTGTTCATTTTCTGTTAGTTGATTCCAAATACCCTGTAATACTGTCATTCTCTTGAACGGTTTTACATTGTCTTGATATGTTTGATGCTATAGTATACGAAGTTATACCAAAGATTTTAAGGGAAGAGACACTATGGTAACTACTATTATGTCAAGATTATCTTGTGGTGAAACACTATTTTGCTTAAATGGCTATGTTTTGACCTGCGCTGTTTTGTTGTTATGCCCTCTTTTTTATCTCAATCTCCTTTTTATTATCTACTTTTTCATTTTTATCCTTTTAATTAAGGGAAAAATAAATTTAAAAATAGAGGATATATTATAGTAACCCACTTTGATTTCCTATTAACTTGATTTGAAACTCTGTATTGCTCTCACCATCTTGTTTTGACTGATTTTCCTCTATTCTGTTATGCTTGATAGTACCAAGTTTGAAAGTATAGGAACCAACTATGAAGACAGTAAGATTCATTATGACGCCCATTCTGGTTGACTATTATCTTCTTTTGAAGTCCTCTAATGTCTCCAATCTTTTGATTTTATTGGTCTTATTCTTTACTGTTTTGTTCAATTTTATTGTAACTGATGATATAGGCAATTCTTTTTAAGATAACAAGAAGCATTATGGTAACCATTGTTGATCACCTTGTATTTTGTTTTTACATTATGTATTATGTCCATCCTTTTGATTTAAATAACTCTGTCCTGGTATGTCACATTTGGTTTTACTTTCTTCAAAAAAAAAATAAGAACTGTGGGAGCAATAAAACCCAAAATGTATAACTGTCATTGTACAAAAGAAAGGAAAAGAAAGTTCTCTAAGAGATATAACTGCATATATATATAAGTGTATAACCATATTACTGAGATAACCATATTACTGAGTTTTGTTGGATCACTGAACAAAACTGTTTGCAGTCTCACTGTTTGAAAGTCCCTTCTACATGCTTTAATTTTGTAACTTCAACAACTTTTTCTAAGATGACAATATGTAATTAACTAGTGATTTCCTACTGTTTATTTTTTCTGAAATTCTGTATAACTTGTACCCTTTTTCTGTTTTTTTCTTTTTTCTCCTTAAATAAAATTTAAAAAAAAATAATCAAAATACCAGAAATTCAATATAAGAACAGAATATTAAAAGCCGTCAGACACAAGAAACAGATCACTTACAAGGGAACACCAATCAGAATTACAGCAGACTTCTCGGCACAAACCATCAAATCACGAAGAACGTGGGGAGAAATAATTCAAGCTTTGAAAGATAATAACCTCCAGCCAAGATTGATATATCCTGCACAACTGTCCCTAGAAATTGATGGAAAAACAAGGTACTTCCAGGATAAAGAGGAACTAGGGGAATATGCAACCACCAATTCAACTCTACAGAGAATACTGCAGGATATTCTAAAAAAGAAAAATACGAAGAATCCAGAAATAGTGGCAGAGAGGCCACAATGCATGGAGCCGAAAACAAAATGAAGAAGACAAACTGACAACTAATGACAGAAAAAGCGCTCAACAGAAATGAAGCAGAGAAGATTGGATGATAGGAACAGCTATTTTGGAGAAAACGATGTCATAATAGGTAATGCTGATTTAATATCACCTTGTTTTGAAGTCCCATCAAGCTTTTGTTCTTCTGTCTCCATAGGTCTTAACATGTTGTATCTTATCGGATTTTATTATATGTGATAGTATAAACAAAAACTTTTATAGACAAAGAGAGTATACAGAAACCATTGTTCATTTTCTGTTAGTTGATTCCAAATACCCTGTAATACTGTCATTCTCTGGAATGGTTTTACATTGTTTTGATATATTTGATGCTACAGTATACGAAGTTATACTCAAAGATCTCAAGGAAAGAGACAATATGGGAACTACTTTTATGTTGGGATTACTGTCATTCTCTAGAATGGTTTTACATTGTTTTGATATATTTGATGCTACAGTATATGAAGTTATACTCAAAGTTCTCAAGGAAAGAGACAATATGGGAACTACTTTTATGTTGGGATTATCTTGTGGTGAAACACTATTTTGCTTAAATGGTTATGTTTTGATCTGCGCTGCTTTGTTGTTTTACCCTCTTATCTCAATCTCCATTTTATTATTTACTTTTTCATTTTTATCCTTTTAATTAAGGGAAAAATAAATTAAAAAATAGGATATATCAATCTTGGCTGGATCCACTTTGATTTTCTATTAACTTGATTTGAAGCCCTGTATTGCTCTCACCATCTTGTTTTGACTGATATTCCTCTATTCTGTTTTGCTTGATAGTACCAGGTTCGAAAGTTTAGGCAACAGCTGTGAAGATAGTGGGATTCATTATGACGCCCATTCTGGTTGACTATTATCTACTTTTTGAAGACCTGTAATGTCTCCAATGTTTTGGTTCTGTTGGTTTTGTTCTTTACTGTTTTGTTCAATTTTATTATAACTGATGATATAGGCAATTCTATTGGAGACAGCGGGAGGCATTATGGTAATCAATGTTGATCACCTTGTATTATGTTTTTACATTATCTATTATGTCCACCCTTTTGACTTGACCGACTCTGTTCTGTTATGTCACATTTGGTTTTACTCTCTTCCAAAAAAGTAATAAGAACTGTGGGACTAGTAAAACCCAAAAAGTGTAATAGTCATTGCACAAAAGAGAGGAAAAGAAAGTGCTCTAAACGATATAACTGCATGTATATTTAAGTGTATAAGTTACTGAATTTTGCTGGATCATTGAACAGAACTATTTGCAGTCTCATTGTTTGAATGTCCACTTTATATGCTTTAATATTGTAACTTGAACAAATATTTCTAAGATGACAATATGTAATCCATTAACTAGTGATTTCCTACTGTTTATTTATTTTTCTGAAATTCTGTATAACTTGTACCCTTTTTCTGCTTTTTTTTTTTTTTCTTTCTCTCCTTAAATAAAATTTAAAAAAAAAAAAAATGTGGGAGAAGACCACAGGGCATTTTTATATGACATAGTTCACTCCCAGGTTCAGATCGGGAACAAATCACTGATACAATTTCTCCATCCCAGTTAAGGAGATATAGCAAAAGTCCTTACTACTCCAGGGGTTGACACGAGAACCCAATAAGTTAACTTACCTCAAAGACTACCAAAGGCCAGGCTTGCAATAAACACCAAGTATAGATAGTTATTATTAAGAGCATTATCCCTACCACTCAGAGATATTTGTACATTAAAATGGATGAGCAGAACTCAAAGCTCAGAGTCCCATGGAATTTCTATTGCCATTGAAGTCATTTCATCATTAAATATCACGCTACGCCCATTTTTTCCCTGAAAGCTGCCACAGCACTTTGGTGAAATAAGCATGTTGGCTGCAGGTTCCCAAACCCTGAGCAGTGGGTGACATGAGGCTCTGAGAAATCTACACAGAAGATGACTTCATTTAAATGAAGATGCCAGACAACACTATAGTTTTTTACCTACAAATAAGGCATGGATTTTTGCAAATATAGTCACACAGCCCAGACCACACAATGACCATTCTGCAATAAATAAATAAACAGAAAACAAAAAAAGCAAGAGAAAAAGAAAAGAAAAAAAGAGAGAGAGATAAAGAAAAAAGGTAAACTTCTGCGAGCCACAGAAGGCAGAGAAGTACCTGTCTCAGTTTTGCTGGTGAAGCCAGCAGCCTGTTTGATGGCCGCTGCTGTGAGTGCTAATCCTCGACTCCTCTTCAAGCCATGCTGCAGGACGGCTTCAAACTGAGCACACAGACAGGTTACTCTGCAAGAGAAGCAGTAACTTATTAGCACACCTGGTGAAGGGAGTCACAAGCAGGGCTTCCCAGCATCTGCAGAGAGCCAAGGAGCCATCCAATCAAAGGCTCCACATTCATGAAGGTACAAAGGAGACATTTGGATTTATAGGCAGACTTGGTAACTGCCCTGGGCCACTCCACAACCCTCTCTATTTATTTTCATTTCACATAAGTCAGAGAAGAAACGCCTAGCACAGTCTTGCCATACTCATTGAACTCCCAAAAACACAGTACTGTAATAGTTTGGAGAGAGAAACTCTGTAAAAGGGAATTGGTGCCATCCAACAGCAAAAGAAAAGCCTTTTTTTTTTTGGTACCGGCGTTCGAACTCACAGCCTAGAGCTAGCCAGGCAGGTGCTTATGCTGCTGAGCTAAATCCCCAGCCCAAGAAAAGCCAATATTTAAAAAATCAGTTTGATGTGGGGAGGGGCTAGATATTGTTTCCAATTCATAAGTTGCATATCTTATTCATATCATATGTAGTTCAAAGAGCAGGATTATATTCCAGAAACTGAATCCAACAGCCTGCCAAACTGGAAACACAATGCAATTTCATGACCTGTTACCATCACTAATACCACCACCATTATGTGCACACACATACTCGCATGCATGCACACACTCACACACAAAAGAACATGAATTTTGATTATTTCTTTATGTTGTATAAGAGATTATATCCTGAACTCAGATCCAGAGTTTTCAAGTAAGTTACAATTTCTGTGCACTGAATTGAATTGATTTCTCAATAATCACAGAAATGAGATTCAGGAAGATGTCTAGAGAGACAGGAAGTCACAGCAACTCTACTCAATTCTTAGCAATCCTCCCAGGACTTCTTGGCCCATTCCTGATTAGCTATTGGGAGTTAGAGGCCTTCCTTTCTTCACTCATGCAACCAATGTGAAGACTATCATCCGTATGTCAGGCACTCTTCTGGACTCTGGGGATGGAAAAAAGGGGACTGGAATAGGCAAGCTCTCTACCTTACTACATCTGCACTGTTCTGGCAGAGGAAAATAGAAGCTAACCAGACATTTCAGTTAATGAGAACTCTAGAAAAATAAAAGAGGATGCCATGGTAGATGGACATTAAGTGGAGAGAGGGCAAGGTCAGGCTTAAATTCTATGGCCTAAGCAGGAACAGCCTTGGAGTTATGACCTGGATATAACAAGAGCCAGTAGACTGAACATATGGATCTGTTGCTAAGGCCCTGAGGTCACTACCATCCAGCTCAATTCTGTCTTATTAAAAAGATTTCCTGCTCCACCTACTGCCACACCTGTAGTAATAATGTTCCAGCTGTTTGTCACTCTGGGGGTAGTCATACTCATTGTTTCATACTCATTATTTCACTAGTTCCTCCCACCAACATTATGATACATGTGAGGCAGGTGTTATTATCTCCATTTATACTTAAAGAAACTAAGGTTTAAAAACATTTAAGGAACCTCCTGAAGACAGTGCATAATAAGCAATGACATCAGTGTTCCAGGTCCACCACTCCACACCATTAAGCAAATCATCTTCTGAACTATGATAGAAGTTGTCTCACTCCCATACCCAATCTTTACTCAAATAATTGTCCACACCAGACTTTAACACAGCATCAGCCAAAACACAGAGCCTTTATTCTGCCTGTGCTGTGGCACACTAATCCACCCAGCATTCTAGGCTACCACTGCTGAGTGATCAAAACTGGCCCTCCTAAGAGGAAGCCAGATCTCGTATCTGCTCAACTATACTATCTGGTTTCTACCTCTTATCTTGTCTTCCTGGATGCCCTAAACTAGCATAGAACCTGCTACAAGCATGTGCTCCATAAATGCTGCTCCTGTAGGTAGGTAAATGGGTGATTCACCTTGAACCATGAGTCCCAGGATACTCCCCCACGTTGAAACAATGCTCTTTGCTTTGCACATGTCACTCTTAAATATTAGATGTTCATTTGCTTACACCAACATGTGTATCAGAGTTTCTTGAAAGCTGGGACATCCACCAAAATTACCTGAATCCAACAGCTGACTAAAAATGGTGCAAGACTTGCCTCAGAGGGAGAGGGCACACTTGGACTGTATTTAAACCTCTCTGTAAGTAACCAAAGTCTCTATTTCTTTTTTGAACCAACACTCAAACTCAGGACCTTATGCTTGCCAGGCAGGCGCTGTGCCACTAAGCTATATTCCCAGCCCCAAAGCCTCTACCTTTAAAAGAACTTTAGTCAATACAACAATCAATGTAACAATCTCCCGCAGGTTGCTTGATCAAAGCACAGGTTCAATTGTTCAACACAGCCAGCTCCAGATGAAACTTGTCCCCTAAGGGGAATGGAATGTAGGCAAGCAGCACAAATCCAGTCCCAGAGGTCTGGATTACATCATCACCACTGCACACAAGTCACAACTAACCTAACAGCAGAAAAAAACCCAGGTGGGCCCTATCCTATAATTAGCTCATTTCACCACCTGCTGGCCAACAGCTATTCCCCGTAACAAACTCCTGCCCTGTGTACTCTCTTTACCTGTCTCATCAGGTCTACAGTGTTCCCTCCTCCAGAAAGCCTTGCAGAGTGCTTCCTCATTCTAAACCTCCTTCTACTGTAGCACCTGCCACCTTCTATGCTAATAAGGAGCTGTCTCCTCATGCTGTGTGCTCCCTCCACACTACCACTGAATGTAACCAAAATGGTCCCACTCTTCAGATAACTCAGACTACAGACTTGATGTGCATTGTAGTAACAGATACGTCTGACGAGATGTTATATAATTTTTAACTCAAAACCAAGACAGCTAAAGGTAAAGTATTAGAAAGACACACTTGTCCCAGAACATAGACATACCCACTAGCCATGTTGCCCTAAGGCAGTGATGGCAAACCTTGCAGCACTTTCAGTGACACAAACAGCACACTTTGACATACACACTATAGGTTCTCCACTACTGCCCTAAGGTTTCCACTGCTTCCTACCGTGCTCAGCTATAATTTCTGCAAAACAGGAGTGCCTGTTTTCACGCAGCTCTTTATTTTGTCAGCTTAGTCCCTACTACCTCGCACACTGCACTCTTGCTAAATGCTTTTTGGCTTCCTGATGCAGGCTGGCTACTTCTGTGGTATGTTCTCACATCAAATTTCCCTTCCAAGTTAATGAATTGAGGCCCTGTTTTTAAATAAGCAGGGTACTAATTACAGTAAATGTTTCAATTTTTTTTTAAAAAAACCACCAGTCAACAAAATCCCTTCAACTTTTTGTGCATGCAAGCTGCTTGTCAAATGAATGGAGAAATAAAATATGGTATAGCCATCCAACAGAATATCATTTAACAACAAAAAGGAATAAACTACTGATATATGCTCTACCATGGATTAATCCTTGAAATATTATGCTAAAGAAAACAGATTCAAAAAAAGAAAACCTTATTACACGAGTCCACGAAATGTTCTGAAAAGGTAAACATAATAGAAAGGCAATTTGTCTAGGGCTGAAGTTAAAATCAGACATTAACAATAAACTGGAACAAGGGAACTTAGGGGAAAGCTGAGAAAATTCCAAAATTGAATTGTGGTAATAGTTGCATAACTCTATAAATTTAATTTTTAAGAACTCACCTAACTGTGCCAAAGCTCAGCAGCATAAGCACCTGCCTGGCAAGCACAAGGTCCTAGTTCAATTCCCAGTACCAAAAAAAGTAAAAAAATCCACTTAACATGGTACATGCAAACTAGACCTCAATAAAACTGCTTTAAAAAAAAAAAAAAAAAAAAAAAACACTTCCCTGAACATAAATCAACGAAGATGTATAGGAGTTAATGAGTGGGAAATAAAGTAATTTCCTTCTGCTAAATTTAAAACTGTCACCAATCAACTAGCTTACTGCTAAGATTCTGTAGGCCTATGTTTCCATAAACTCCGTCCTACATTTCAAGATTGCTGAACCTGCCACATTAATCCATAAGATTCCTAAAAATCCTGTACTTTTTTATAGCAAATACTAGAACAACAAGCAGCATATGCAATAAATGTTGCATTTTTATAAACTGTATTAAAACATCGCAGAAAAATGTTTCAACTGGATTATCTTCCTACATTACCACTTTATTGGGATTTTTTTTTAAAAAAATCAAGAACAATTACTAAAATGAACAACATTAGCCTCATTTGTAAAGCTCCAACATTACCTGAAAAAGCATCAGTCAGATTTAAGGCAGTAATGGATAAAGCAAGGCCATTACATCACAATCAAATGCAATGACGACTGCATTTATGTTTTACAAATTAAGTTTACAAAAAGGTTCATACCCTTCACCCATGAACCTCACTAGCAGAAATCAGTTCTACTACCTACAAGTCAGCTAAATATTTAATAATAGAAATATTCAAAGTAATATTATTTACACTGTTGGAAAGTTAGGAACTGCCTAAATATTTAACACGTGGAGAACTGGTGAAACTAATGATAGCACAGCATATAATCAAATTCTATTTTATCTTTAAACAATTACTATTGCCAGGCCTGAAAGCAGACATGCCTGTAATCCCAGCAGCAAGAGGCAAAGGCAAGAGGATCACCAGTTCAAGGCCAGCCCAGGCCAAATGGCAAATTCAAGGCCAGGCTGAAATACATAGTGAGATCCTGTCTCGAAAAAATTTACCAAGAGCTTATAATGATAAGCTAACACGTTTATAAAAGAAAATAAAAAATGAGCAGGATCTTAAGTAAATATTAAATATGCTCTCAACCACATTAAACACATAGGAAAAATTCTAGAAATAATTATGTTAAAAAATTAAAAGCTGGCCCAGGGATTTAGCTCAGCAGTGTAAGCGCCTGCCTGACAAGCATGCTTGGTACCAAAAAAAAAAAAAAAAAATTAAAAGCCACTTGTTGAAAAAATTGATGATCAGGTTTTTCTTGCCTTTACACTTTCCATAACTGAGATCATTTTTCTAAAACAAGAATTAAAAAAGTGTTCCAGCCTCAAGAACCAGAAATAACACTACCTGGAGTTATAAAGAGTAAACAAACATGATTTAAAGGTTATAATGAGAAAACATGAAACTACTGAAAGTACATTTTTTAAAAGATTAAATTACAGTATAAAAAAGATACAATGTTACATGTAGTAACAATAACACTTCAGTTTCAGATGGGCAAGACTGGGCTACTTAGCTGATGATCTTGATGAGAGAGGCTGAGAAAAAATAAACTTCTACCTCAAAGCACAGACAGATCTAAAATCCACATAGATCAAAGAAAAATGCTAAGTGTACAAAAAATAAACTGTAAAGACAATAGCGAAAATTTTTTCTGTTCTGTGGAACCTGAGGATATGACACTCAAAGCCAGAAGTGCTAAAGGTTCACAGAATTAACTGCACAAATTTCTTAAATGTCTACATAATGAAAGACATAAATACGGTAAAACAAGTGATGCACTGAAGAAAGTATTTACAGCATAAGTAACTGGAAAAGGACTTATCCTCACAGTACATGAAGAGTTTCTACAAAGGAATTTTACTAAGATAAGCAACTCCAAAACAAAATAGAAAAGATTAAATTACAATATAAAAAGATACAATGTTAAGTAAAAAAGGCAGATCTACAAATAATGAATAAAATGTTTCTAACTACAAATAAAAATGAGAATATATGTCAAAAGTTGTTTTTTAACCAGCTAAAATAGAAAAAGAATAATCCCATCCTTCCACTGACAAAAAATAAATCATTTTTAACAAGAAAGATACAGATCCTATAAAAAGAAAACCATAAGATTTCAAAGTGTATAAAGATCAAAATAAATGGGCCAAGGATTTAGTTCAGTGGCGAAAGCACCTGCCCAGCAAGTGCGAGGTCTTGAGTTTGATCCTGGGCACCAAAAAAAAAAAAAAAAAAAAAGATCAAAATACATAAAAACCCTGCCTACCATACATGAGGCTTTGGGTTCAATCTCCACACTACAAAATAAATAAAAAAATGGAAAAACAGAAACATCATTTCCCCAAATGGAAAGACATTAACATAAAAATGGTAATTCTTTCCAAATTAATTTATAAATTTTAATAACAACTGCACTAAGGACTTGGCTCAGGGAGTTTTGCAGTACAGAGAAACAAAACAAGCCAAGTCCTTAATAAAAAATAAAAATAAAGGCAATACCAGCTAGAAACATGGAACAAACATTCTACCCAAGGGAAAATTAGATGGCTAATAAATACAAGCAAAGATGTTCAATATTAGTAGGGAAATGCAAAGTAAAACCTCAATAAGATATGACAATACCAAATGCAGGCAAGAATGCAAAATAAGTGGATTGCCCTCACACTATTGGTGGAAATGTAAAATGGTACTCTGGGAAAGAGTATGACAGTTTCTTATAAAACTCTGCAAATTCTATATAATCAAACAATGATATCTTGGATGCTTATTCCAGAGAACTTAAAACATATTTACACACACACAAACCTGCATATGAATGCTCATAGCAACATTATTTATAATAGCTAAACTCTAAAAACAATCCAGATGTCCTTTAAGGAATTAAGGATCAAATTGTGCTGCATCCACCCCAAAGTCTGCAGCAATAAAAGGAAACACAGGTCGCCTGCGACTACCAGCACTGGGCCTGGCCCTCCGCAAGAACACGTGGGCTGGCCCAGTAGGCCTGGGTCACCTGGGACTGAAGCCACTGGGCACGCCCCTCAGCTATGAACACCTGGGACACCCGGGCACAACCTAGCTGCCTGGAACTGCTACCGCGGGAACACATGGGCTGCCCCAGCAGGCCTGGGTTGCCTCGGACTGCCACCATGGGCTCATCCCTTGGGGAACCCACTCACCTTCTCGACCTAGTACTGCAGAGATCTTTGGATCCAACCCCTTCACCCAGAACCTTGGACTACAGTGAATTACAGTGCTGGCTGGCTGAAGGCTCAGGAAACCCTCACCCAAACAGAAGACCTCAGCAGGCTCCAGTCAGTGTGGTGAGTGTGCTCCTAAAATAGAGATCTGAAGTGGGTAAACAGGAGTGGAAGTGAAACTCCCTTCAACTGTAAGACCTTGACAAACCTGGCAAGACAGTGGGTAATGCTCTCCTCCATACAGAGAACATTAGACAAGTTGAGGAGTGTGCCAACAGGCCTCCCCCAACTTGGAGAAAATTAAAAGAGCTTATGAGACCCCCAGTGATACAGTGGGGCCGCAAATGACACAAACACTACAGACAGGGAGAGCTGGTGACCTGCAACAACCTGAAAACATAGCAACAGCAGGAACTAAGAGTCGACTTACATCAACACATCCAGGCAAGTTAGCCCAAAAAGAATATAGGACTCACCCAACAGGCCCTGTAGGACAAATTCAGGTGACTGGCTTTCCTCTACATTGTGGTACCCAGCAATTGGACCAACATTCAACCACACAGTAGGACCCAAAAATTCATACTATGGACAGATGAGACTGTTGGGACTGAAAGACCAAATATTTACCCAAAAGGTGAAAATGGCAAAACAAAAAGGCAAAATGCAATCTCAAACATCTAGTCCATCAGGAGCAAGTACAGGCAACATTGAAATAGAGGACTTTAAAAGACATACACCAGAAATCTCTGAAAAGATAGCAAATAAAGTAAAGAAACAAAGCCATGACGCTATAGAGGAAATCAAATTAGAAACAATGTCTCACATAAAGCCAGAAATAACAACCTTAGTCCTTAGTAAATAAGTTGCTCAACATGGCTAAAGAAACAGATTTTTTTAAAAAATGCAGGAGCATGGGAAATTGATTGAAACTTTGAATAAACAATGCAGAAAACAAGCAGAAGCCATAAAATAAATTCAAAGAGACATCCGAGAAACAAAAAATTCTATTGAAAACTGGCAAATGCCTTAGTTTGTTTAATCTCAACATAAATGAAGATATGGATAACTACATGTATATTTAAGTGTATGGAATTGACAACCATATTACTAAGTTTTTGTTGGATAGTTGAACAGAACTGTTCGCAGTCTCGCTGTTCGAATTCCCACTTTATATGTTCCACTTTTGTATCTTGAACAACTATTTGTAAAAGGACAGTATGTAAACATCAACTAGTGATTTCTTACTGTTTATTTTTTCTCTGAACATATGTATTATTTCTACCCATTTTCGTTTTGTTTAGTCTTTCTTTAAAATTAAAAAAAAAAAAAGAAAGAAAGCTGGAAAAACCATTTAAATGAAGCTGAGGATAGAATTTCAGACCTTAAAGACAGGATCACAGTGATTGTGAAAGGGTAGAATTTATAAAAACAATAAAGCAGCATGACATGACAATCCAGCAGCTTCAAGACAATGCCAAGAGAAACAATGTAAAACTAATAGGCATCAGTGAAGATGCAGGAGTCAATGCAAATAACATCACTATTCACATAAGTAATAGCAGAAAATTTCCCACACATAGGGAAAAAATCTGATATACAAATAAGTGAGGCATACAGAAAGCTAAACCGTTACAACCAACATAAATCTACACCAAGATATATAATAATTAAGATCTCAGACATACAGCATAGAAACAGAATACTAAAAGAGACACAGTTCACCTATCAAGGAAAGCCTATCAGAATCACGGCAGACTTTTCAGCACAAACCTTCAAGTTAAGACAAGCTTAGAGTGAGGTATTTCAAGCCCTGAAAGAAAACAACTTTCTTGATGTACCCAGAAAAACTGTCTTTCAAATTTAATGGAGAAATAAGATACTTCCATGACAAAGAACAATTAAAGGAATTCTTGTCCATCAAACCAACCCTAGAAAGAATACTGAAAGACATACTAGATAAGAGTTAAAAATGACCACAAGATCCAGAACAACAATAGAAAGAAACCACCAGGCTGGACAAGAAAATAAAACAAGGGAGAAAAGCTAGAAACCAGCAATAGGAACACAACATGGCAAAGTCAAGCCAGTACGTATCAGTGATATCCATAAATGTAAATGGGCTCAATTCACCTATCAAAAGAAACAGATTGACAGAATGGATCATGAAACAGGATCCCACAATATACTGTATACAAGAAACACATCTGACCCAAAAGGAAACTCATAGACTAAAAGTCAAAGGATGGAAAACAGTATTCCACGCAACAGGAACCCAGAAAAAAACAGGGATAACTATTCTATTTGTAGACAACATGAAATTCAAACCTAAAATGATTAAAAGAGATAAAGAAGGTCACTACATACTCGTTAGTGGAAAAATTCAAGAAGAAGGACTAACAATTATAAATATATATGTACCAAATACAGGAGCACCCAACTACATAAGACAAATATTATAAGACATGAAAAACCAAATACAGAAGAACAGTTTTAATAGAAGACTGTAACACCCCATATCACAAAAAGACAGATCAATTAGACAAAAAGTCAGAAAATAAATAATAGAACTTAATCATATCTGTGAGCAAATGGACTTAGTAGATATTTACAGAGTGTCCACCCAACCACATGAGAATATACATTCTTCTCAGCTGCACATGGGACATTCTCCAAAATAGACCATATATTTCCCATAAAACATTCTTAAGTAACTGCAAAGATAATGAAATTATCCCATGTGTAATATCTGACCATATCGCACTAAAATTGGAAATGGCAAAAGAAACCGCAAAATCTGCATAAATACATGGAAATTAAATAACAACCTTTTGAACAACCCAGTAGGCTACAGATGAAATTAAAGAAGAAATAAAGCAATACCTACAATTCATTGAAAATGCGGAAGCAATATATTGTAATGTGTGGGATGCAATGAAAGCGAGAAATATATAACAATAAATTGTCATATCAAGAAATGACAAGCACAAATAAACAACCTAATGCTTCACCTCAAGCTTCTAGAAAAAGAGGAAGTTAAACCCAAAGGTCATAAAAGAGAGGAAATCGTAAAGATTAGAGCAGAAATCAATGCAATTGAAACTAAAAAAAAAAAATACAAAGAATCAGTGCATTAAAAAGCTGGTTTTTTGAGAGAATACACAAAATTAGCAAACCTCTAGCCAACCTTATAAAGAAAAAGAAAGAAAAAAAACCCAAATTCATGCAATAAGGACTGGAAAGGAGGGAAATTACTACGGATCCCAAGGAAATTCAAAAAATCATGAATACCTACTTTGAAAATCTCTACTCACATAGAGTGGAAAACAGAGGAAATGGACAGATCTCTAGAAACATATGAACTACCAAAGCTCAATCAAGAAGATATAGTAATTTTGAATAACCCAATATCAGCTACTGAAATTGAAAACGTAATTAAAAACTTACCAACAAAGAAAAACACAGGTCCTAATGGATTCACAGGTGAATTCTACAAGAAATTTAGAGAAGATTTGATGCCAATACTCCTTAACTTCTTCAATGAAACTGAAAAGGAAGCAATCCTCCCTGAATCATTCCTGGAGGCAAGTATTACTCTCATACCAAAACCAGAGAAAGACTCAACCAAAAAGGAGAACTATAGGTCAGTCTCACTAATGAACATTGATGTAAACATTCTCAATAAAATACTGGCAAATAGAATGCAGTAAATCATCAAGAAGATTATACATCATGATCAAGTGGTATTCATCCCAAGAATGCAGGGATGGACTCATACACAAATCAATAAATGTAATATACCACATCAACAGAGCCAAAAACAAAAACCATGTGGTCATCTCAATAGATGCAGAAAAAGCTTTCAATAAAGTCCAACACATGTTCATGATTAAAAAAAAACCCTTCAGAAACTCTGAATACACAGTGTCTATCTCAGTCTCATAAAGGCCATCTAAACAAACCAACAGCCAACATTATACTAAATGGACAAAAACTGAAAGCTTTCACTTTAAAATCAGAAACAAGACAAAGATATCCACTATCACCACTCCTATTCAATATAGTTCTGGAAACACTAGCCAAAGCAATCTCACAAGAGAGAAAAAATAGAAGGAATAAAGATAGGAAAAGAAGAAGTTAAATTATCACTATTTGCAGATGACATGATACTCTATATAGAAGACCCAAAAAACTCCATTAGAAGACTACTAGAAGTAATAAACAAATTCTGCAGTGTAGCTGGATACAAAGTCAATGCTCAAAAATCAATAGCATTCCTGTACACAAACAACAAACTCACCGAGACAGAAATTATGGAAGTATTACCCTTCACAATAGCATATAAAAAAATGAAATACTTAGGAATCAATCTAACTAAGAATGTAAAAGATCTATATGCTGAAAAGTATATTACGCTAAAAATGGAGATTAAAGAGGATATTAGAAAATGGAAGGATACTCCTTGCTCTTAGCTAGAAAGAACCAACATTGTGAAAATGGCTATACTCCCAAAACTGTTCTACAGATTTAATGCAATCCCAATCAAAATACCATTAACATACCTCACACATCTAGAGAAAACACTCCTAAAATTCATTTGGAAACAGAAGAAAACCAGAATTAGCAAAGGCAATTCTGGGCAACAAAGGCAAGGCAGGAGGCATCTTCAATTCCTGACTTGAAACTACACTACAAAGCCACAGTGATAAAATCAGTATGGTACTGGCAAAGAAATAGACCTGAGGATCAATGGAACAGATTAGAAGACACAAACACAACTACAAAGACACTCAGTCACCTGACATTTGACAAAAGGGCTAAACATGTTCACTGGAAGAAGGATAGCCTCTTTAATAAATGGTGCTGGAAAAACTGGCTCTCCACATGCCAAAGACTGAAACTAGATCCATGCCTATCACCGTGCACAAAACTAAAGTCTAAATGGATCAAAGACCTAAATATTAAAACAGAAACACTAAATCTACTAGAAGACAAGGTAGGTAGAAAAGTCTTGAAGACATAGTGGTAGGCAAAGAATTCATGAACAAAACGCAAACTGCAAGGGAAACACTTCAAAGAATCGACAACTGGGATCTCATATTATTGAAAAGTTTCTGCATTCCAAAAGAAACCACCAATAGAGTGAACAGAAAACCCACAGAATGGGAAAGAATTTTAGCCAGCAATCCCTCAGGCAAAGGACTTATATCCAGAACATATAAAGAACTGAAAAACAGCAAGCCCCCAAATTCAAAGGCCCTCTCCAAAAACAGGCATCTGAGATGAACACACAGTTCTCAGATGAAGATATACAAATGGCAAATAAATACATGAAGAAATGTTCACCATCACTAGTCATTCGAGAAGTGCAAATTAAAACAGCATTAAAATTTCATCTTACTCCGGGAAGAATGGCTGCCATCAAGAAATCAACTGATAGCAAATGTTAGCAAGGCTGCAGGGAAAAAGGAACACTGCTCCACTGTTGGTGGGAGTGTAGAATGGTGCAGCCACTGTGGAAAAATCAGTATGGAGATTCCTCAAAAAAATAAGATTAGAAGTTCCATTCAACCCAGCTATTCCTCTCCTGGGTATTTTCCCTGAAAAACTGAAAAGGTCATATCACAGTGATATATGTGCACCCATGTTCATAGCAACACAATTTGTAATAGCTAAATCTTGGAACAACTAAGATGCCCATCAACTGCACCGTGGATGAAAAAGATGTGGTATTTTTATTCAATAGAATTATTACTCAGCTATAAAAAAGGATGATCTTGAGGCCTTCACAGGCAAATGGAGACAACCTGAAGTTATCCTCATTAGAGAAATAAATATATAGGAATCATATTTCTAAATATCACATTGTGTCTCTAGTGTAAAAAGTATTAAGAAATGTAGGAGTAATAAAACCCAAAATGTGTAATTGCTATTGTAAAAAAAAAGAGGAAAATAGTGTTCTAAAGGATATAATTGAATGTATGTTTAAGTGTGTAGGATTTATAACCATATTACTAAGTTTTTGTTGGATAGTTGAACAGTACTATTTGCAATCTCGCAATTTGAATGTCCACTTTGTATATTATACTTGAACAACTATTTCTAAAAAGACAATATGTAATTATCAACTAGTGATTTCTTACTGTTCATTTTTTTAAAACTATGTATTATCTCTACCCTTTTTGGGTTTTTTTCTTTAAATAAAAAAATAGTAACTAGAAAAAACAAAAAGAAACACACTTTTGACAAATGCAACAACCTGAAAGAACCTTAAGGGAATTATGTCAATGGGATTAAAGCCAACTGTAGAAAACAGAAAACAGCACACTATATGATTCTATTTACATATTATTCTTAAAATGCGATAATTAAAAAGATGGAAACAGATTAGTGGTTGCAAAGGGTAAGGGATAGGGGGAGAAAAAGAGGGAAGAAGATGTCTCTGGCTATAAAAGGAAAATGGAAAGATCCTCTGATGATGAATCCTATGATTCTTGTAGCATCCTAACTGCTACAAGAAACACAAACTGACACAGATGATGAAATTGCACCAAACTACACAGACATATGTGCACACACATGAACAAGTAAAATTACAGGAATGTGACAAACTTTCTTAGGGTTTTACAAGATGTTACCATTGGAGGAAACTAGATGAAGGGAAAATGATATTGCTCCATATTATTTTTCACAACTGCACACAAATCCATAATAATCTGTTAAGAATTTAACTGAATGAATATAAAAATCACCAGTAAGCAAAGACATATATATACACAGGTAGGTTTCCTACAGGACTGTTTACAATTCCAAGAACGAAAATAAAGTAGAAACAAACCTGAACATCCAGGAACAAGGAAATAGGACAAGTAAATGCACAATCTTATATTGATGAAGATCTTTAAAAGCACTAAAAATCTAGAAGCTGGTAGCTAAGTAGATAAGTAAAAAAACACTTGAACCATGTAAAAATTTTTAAATGTAATAATATACATCCATATTCAAAATGTTACACAGGCATTTAAAACAATGAGATGGGGCTGGGGATTTAGCTCAGTGGCCTAAGCGCCTGCCTGGCAAGCGCAAGGTTGTGAGTTCGATCTCCAGTACCAAAAATAAATGAATGAATAAATAAATAAAACAGTGAGATGTCCAGGCATGGTGGCACATGGCTATAATCCCAACATCTGGGAAGCTGAATCAGGAGGACCACCACAAGTTCAAAGCTAGAATCAGCTACACAGTTCAAAATTAATCTGAACTGCATAATAAGACTTTGTCTCAAAAAAAACTAAACATTAGTTGTGGTGGCGTACACCTATAAACCTAGCATTTGGGAGGCTGAGACAGGAGGATCATGGTAAGTTCAAGGTCAGCCAGAGCTACATTGTGAGTTCAAGGCCAATTTGAACTACAAAGCAAGATCCTTTCTAAAACAAACAAATCTAGGGGCTGGGGATTTAGCTCAGTGGCATAAGCTCCTACCTTGCAAGTGCAGTGATGAGTTTGATCCCTGATACCGATTAAAACAAACAAACAAATCTAGCACTTGGGGAAGATTATTTTAAAACACTGAAAATCCAGAAGATAGAAGACAGATAGGTAAATAAAAATATCACTAATCATGTAAAAATTTTTCAATTAAGACACCCTTATCTGTGTTCACAAAGATTAGAAAGACTTGAAAATAGTATTTGCAATGCAGAGAATAGATCAAAGGTTAGTTACTATAATATACTAAAGAACTCTTGCCAAATGTGGTGGTACATGCCTACAATCCCAGGAGGCTGAAGCAGGAGGATCACAAGCTAGGGCCAACATTGGAAACTTAACAAGACCCTTATGTCAAAACAAAAAATGTAGCTCAGTGGTAGCAGCACTTGCTTAGAATAGGTGAGGTGCTGCATTCAATTCCCAGTACCAGAAAAAAGAAAAAGGAAAAGAGCTCTCACAAATTGACAAAGAAATGCAATCAAAAAATGAGTAAATAACATGAAGTTTTTTGTATAAAAAAACACAGCCCAACAGTCAGCAAATATACACTGGTATTTCTAAAGGTACCGAAATGCACTACCAATCAAGGAACTACAAAATAAAGTGACAGGGAACTACTGTTTTTCACCCATCCAGCTGACAAAAAAGTCAAAACACCGAAGATTACATGAGCTGCCAGTAGAAATGTTCAGAAAGCTACAAACCGTTCTCTTTGACACAGCAAACCCCACACCTGGAAATCTGCACCGAAGAAATAAAATCCTCAGTACACAAGGCAAGATGCAAAAAGATTTCTAGTGGAACAAAGCCAGTTTTCCTTTAAAGGCAGTACTCCTAACTCGTATATCCATATCAAGCAGTATACTGTAACCATTAAAAGATGAACTATTACTTGGAAAGGTTTTAACAGGGATGCCAATAGTATAAACAAAGATGCAGAATATTTCTGCATGATTCTACAATGGCAGTAAAAGCTCTTGCGCTCTCTCTCTCTCTCTCTCTCTCTGTGTGTGTGTGTTGTGTGTGTGTGTGTGTGTATCACCTGTAAATGATTATATGGAGGGGAGTAACAAATAGTAGCCAGGGATACAGCTCAGCAATACAGCACTTTTCTAACATGTACACAACATGCTAGTATTCAATCGCCAGTGCCACCATACACAAAACAAAATACAGCGAATAACTCTTGGTTCATTAACATAAATTGCCCAATGGGAAGGAGAGTGGGATTTTTGAGGGTTTTTTTTGTTTTTTATATCAGGGATCAAACTCACTATCTTGTGCTTGCCAGGCAGGCGCTTGGGCCTCTGAGCTAAACCCCCGGCCTCAATGGGAAGGAGAGAAGGAAGAGCTACAGGAGAGAAAAAAGGAGTCCTTAGCACCTGCCCCCCCAAAACACATAACTATTAATGAAAAAAAAAAAAGAAAAAATGTGAAATATGAGTAAAATCTCATAAAGGAGTCATTTTTTTTTCTTTTTTTTTTTTTTCTTTTTGGTACCAGAGACCAAACTCACAATCCCAAGATTGCCAGATAGGCATTTATACCACTGAGCTAAATTACCAGCTCTTTTCCTTTTTTCTTTCGTTTTTTTTTTTTTTTTTTTTTTTTCTTTTTTCCCCCTGGTGGCAGGGTTTCACTCTGTAGTTCAAGGCTGGCCTTTGACTCAACTATGTAGCCCAGACTGGCCTCAAACTCAAAATGATCCTCCTGCCTCAGCCTCCTAAGTGCTAGGATTACATTCATAGGCCACCATGTGTAGCAGGAGTAATTTTCAAGTTACCCAAATGTAAGGGTTGAAAATTGCTGACAGGTTGTCCTCCCAGACCCACAGCACCCTGCATCACGAGTGCAAGTTACCCTAAAATGTGAATCGGACTAATCCATCATCTTTCCTTCTCTCTTCTCATACTACACCAATGAAGAAACTGAGCCAACCAATCGGCTTCTGATTCTCTGACAGTGTTACTATGACAAGGCCAGAGTACACAATCTTGGAAATCCACCTCAAGCCTACTTCTAGCTCTCCAAATGGTACAGAAATGGCATAAACTGTGAAAATGGTACACAAGTGGCCAAAGCTGAAAAATTAATACCCTAACAGATAAAAGTTCAAATACTGGGCCAAGGATTTAGCTCAATGCCACAAGTACCTGCTTGGCCAGCATGAGATCATGAGTTTGATCCCCAGCACTAAAAATAAATACATACATAAAATAAAAAAATAAAGTTAAAATGCTATCCTGTAACAGCCAAGAAGTACAACACACACATCCACGTATCTCAGCACTGTCTCCACATTCGTGCACCTCCACACTGGCTCTTCCCTCTGCCCAGCAACATCCAAGAATTCCCATTCCACCCATTTAATGAATGACAAATCCATAACAAGCTCTACACTGTCTAATCATTATAACAGACCACCACGATTGTCACAGTTGACATATCCATCTCCCAGATTCCACTTTGGGTTCCTTAAGGACAGCAACTATCTCCTCCAGTTTGCACCCTGAATGTAAGACGGTACCCTAAAAGGAATACCTATTGAATGGAGGAATTGGTGACTAGTTTTTCTGGCCTTTCATTTCCAATAATTATTCCAAAATTCAGGTGTATCTACTCATAAAAAGAAAACATATGGCTAAGCAGGAGGACTGTAAAATAAAGACCAATCTGGGTAACTGAGCAACTTAGTAAAACCCTATCTCAAAATTTAAAAGGGTGTTAAGGGACAGCTGAGGATGTAGCTTAGTGCAAAGGCCCTGAGTTCAATCTCCAGGGGAAGAAAAGATACTGAGTTTATCATGTCCTTACTGGATTTGCCAAGCATACATTACTATAGCTCATACCCACCATAACTCTCAGAAGTAGGTACAATGATCATCTTCTGATTTTCCAAGATGTAACAGACTTAAAGAGGCTTAAGGACGTCTAAACTTACATAGTTGGTAATCAGACAACAGCAGGGCTAACAAGTTTACTATGGACACCACTGCTTTTTCTCAGCAACTATCAATATATACAAATTAAGTATTAAATACATTCACAACAGGACTGTAATTCATATGCAGGCATCTTGAACCACCATGTCTGTTCCATGCATGACTCTACCACTACTACCACCAGTGGAACAAGCCGCCTGACAGGATAGCCATGATGTACTACCAGTGGGTCAAACCAGCAGAAATCTGTTAAATTCAAATTTGGAAATGTGCTCAGATTTGTTAAATGTCCTAGAGCTCAACATTTGTTAAAAATAATCATTCCCAAAAAGCAATCAGCTAATCTGATCAATACAGAAAAATAATAATGTACAGCACAGGCTTAAGAGCATGGCTCAGTGGTAGAGCGGCTGCACAGCAGGCATTAAACCCTGGGTTTCATCCTGAGCAACACACACACATACACACACACTTTGGATCCATCAACTGCACAACCTCAAACTGAAAATAAAGTGGTCAAGGTAGGGGAGCTAGCAAATCCAATTAACAAACCCCAGGAGTTTTTGCCAGGATAATAAAATTGTAACATCCATCAAGACTTTGAACCAAAATGAGGCTGGTAAGAAACGTGCGACACGTTGAAAATTAAAAAAAAAAAAAAATCACATGATGAACACACAGAGACGTTAAAAAGATGAACACACGGAGACATTCAAAAGAGGAAAAATGTCCCTGAAAAAAAGCCAACTGGTTTCATAAGTGTCCAGAGGAATGCATGTGACAGTTTTTAACTGTGTCAAAACCAACATGAGGGAATACCAAAGTTTTTGTTTTTAACCTTCCTTGAAAAGCTTAAAGCTGTTTCTAATTCCTTGAAAAGTAAAAACAGTCACCCCAAGTCCCTCAAATTTTAATCCCTCTTTTCCTGACCTGCTTTGAGAGAAGAAATTTCCATTCTTGAAAACAAGGAAAGGTGTAACAAACATATTAATTTTGAACTATTGAGAACAATCTACCATTTTTGTAGGTCAAAAAATGATTTAACATTTGCAATTTCATTTAGCCCAACTTAATTACCAAATGAAGTCATTTCCTCTGATATCTACTTACCTCTGAACTAGTCATCTGAAAGACCAATAAGTATCAACAATGTTGAAACCTAAGGTTAACTCACTGCCACTCAAGAACAGAGACAGAATATGCAGTTGGATGCCTACCAAGGGTGAAGATAAGTTATGTATAATTATAATAACAGTCACAACAGCTTAAAGTGTCTAGAAAAATCACTGTCAAACCACGTTCTCAGGGCTACATGTGAGCTAACTCACAATTCTATGACATGAATATTATTAGCACTATCTCCGTTACAAGAAACTCAAGCTCAAGAAAGTCAGAAAATTGCCCAAAATCACATGACCCACACCCAGCACCAGATTCAAACTCTGAGACCCAAATCCCATGCTTGTTTTACTGCTCTTCAGTCTTCATTACTATTTGTAATTCTAAGAGAAAACTTCCACTTACAAGACACCTCTGTGGAAGACTATCATATCTAGACTTTAGAGTAACTTCCAGGTCCTGCTGGGTTATTGGGCCATTATTTCCAGAAGGCAAAATAATCAAGAGCTATTTCAAAACCTCACCACAGGCCAGTCTGACTGGCAGAACATAGAATAATTGTAATGAACTATGACTGTGAGTCTTTGTTCTTAGAGAAAAACAGAACTAAAAAGCCACAGCGACAGAAAGTGCTGAGAAGTACTCGGGAGAAAGCCCAGAGACTATCTCCATTTCTTCCTGTTGAAGTCGTAAGGTCGCACTTGAAAAGAGAAACAAATCCGATCCCTCACATCTCTTAGGTGCTGTTTTATACGGCAAGTGAGAACTGCTGAATTGTGCTGTGTCAGTCTCACAGGATTAAACAAACTTCTCCCTTTTCTCCCCATCCCCTGCCTCTGCATTTCAGATACTGGTAGAATACTATGTATCCGCCCCAAATCCAACAATAGCTCCAGTCCTGCTAGTACCCCAGTAACCCCAGTCTTCCCAGTAACCCCACAGTCTTCATCAACACCTCCACAACTGCTGTCACATCTGAGGAGATCTACAACCACTTACTCATCTTAAACTTGACTTACTTTGTCCACTTAAACATGCTAGTTGTTAAAAGAAAAAAAAATCTATTGCTATTGTAAGCAGCATCATGTAACACAAGAGTGGTCCTAAAGTAAACGCAAATAAAATCTTAAACTCTGACTCTGCCAGAAGAAAACTGAGACTGACCTTGCACACTCTGTTGAAAATAAGGAAAAGGTGTAAGAAACATTATTTTAAACTATTTTGTTTGCTCTTTTTTTTTTTTTAACTTTTTTATCGGTACTAGGGATTGAACTCACGACCGCCTGCTTGCAAGGCAGGTGCTTATGCCGCTGAGCTAAATCCCCAGCCCCTATTTTGAACTATTTTGAACCTTCCACTTCTGTGGATCAAAAAATGATCAAAGATTTTCAATTTCATTTAGTTCAACTTAATACCAACCCAAGTCATTCCCTCTTGATATCACTTAAAAAAGAACTGAGAGGAACATACCCCCATGACATTTAACATCTAAAATGATGTCAAATACTTGCAGTGACACAAATCTCTTACTTTAGGAAAGTATGTGAAAGAGTTGCTGGCCCAGATGGAACACTGTAACCAGAAAAGGCTGCAGCTAAACTCCTCCCCCCCCCACCGCCCCCTATGGACTTGATTGTAACCCTATATCCCGATCCTTAAGAATCTGTGCGCCAATGAGATACCTATACATCTCTAATGGCCTTAGGGCGCTGCCCTAAGCTTAGGCTATTTAGATTCCCCCACGCCACGTGTCCGAGAGAGAGTTCGCCAGAGAGAGAGAGCTCGCCGGATTCCAGCGGCCAGCGCCGGCCAGCGCGCCAGTCTCCACTCCCCGTGTTCCCGGAGAGACCACAGCCCGGCCCCGGGCTCGGTGCAGAGATGCTGCGCCCCGGGGCCGGCGGCGGGGGGGCCCCCCTCCCCGCATTCCCGGAATAAAGTCACCGCTGCCCACTACTTTCACGGCCGTCCACTCCACTCCGTTCCTCCCACGGACTTCTCCCTCTCATCCCATCCTCCCCCTTCTCTCAGACCTAACAGTATGTACCAAAAAGACAACAGGACTCTGTTAAGGAATGAGGACCACACTGGGAACCAGAGGTCTGGGCTGCAATTTCCATTTCACACCAACATTTACTAGATGACAATATATACCAGTACCTGGTGTACAAGTGACCAGTCCCAAGTTTTATGCCTGGAAAAGGAGATGTATCCTCTTCTTGCCTGCCTACAGTTTGGGGAAGTAGCAAGGTCAAACGAGGCTAATGACCTGGACAGGACTACACAGCCCTGTCACAACTAAAATAATTATCATTATAACATGGTAAACACACCCAAAACCACTGGATTATCCAGCCATCTTTTTTCATTCTGTCTTTACAAAAGCACCCACATTTCATTTTGAAGGTTTTCTGCCTTCTTGCTGACTACCACCTTGGTGGGATGGTGAAGCAGGTTAATATCTTTTCACTTCAGAAGCCAATGGGGTCCCAGAGGGTCCTCAGCCTACTCCTTCCAATGGTGGCCAAGTGAGCTGAGATTCAGATCAGAGTCAGATTTTTCTCTGGAAGGTCAATGTGGAACACAGAATCAGAAGACAACTGGCACTTATTCCAGCAAAGGGCAGCTCCTGCTAGGACCATTTCTGGAGCTCCTGCTTTGGACTTAGGATCCTTGGAAAGGACTCCTTCCTGTTTGCAAAGCTGGCTGGCCTTAGAGTCTCTGAGCTCACAATACCCTCAAATAGAACATATTTCTGTTGATTGTGACCAAAAGTCCTGAGACACACTGGCACACCACTGTCTTAGTCTACTTCCTATTGCTGTAACAAAATACTCTCTGAAACTGGGAAATTGGTAAAGAAGAGGTTTATTCTGGCTTAAGGCTCCACAGGGTGAGCAGTCCAAAGGCATGGTGCCATCCAAGGCCTCATTTTCCTCAAGTTAAGGAGGAAAGTAGCAGAACAAACAGGCACAAACAAGGAGAGACTGCTCTCCCTCCATAGCTACTTCATTCCTAAGCATAAGGCCTCAACCCATTCACACGGGACCTGCCCCTACGACTCAAACACCTCTCACTAGCCCCCACCTCTCAACACTGCTGCACTGAGGAATTGAATTTCCAACACATGAACATTGAGGGTCGATAAATCTGTATCATAGCAACTATCTTTCAAAGGTTCCTACTTGGTCACTTTTCTTACACTGCTGGGACAAAATACCCAACACCCAAAACTGAGGAAGGAAAAGTTTATTTAGCTTACAGTTTGGGGAAGTTTCAGTCCATATTCAGCTGGCTGCAAGGAAGGCTGGCATGGCACTGGGACATTTCAAGGCAGCAGCCAGAGCAAAAAGGGGAAGAGCAAGCCTGTTTTCCTCCCCTATATTGAACACAGGTCACCCAACTCTCCAGGGTTGGTGCAGCACTCACAAAATCTCTGTGTCAGGGCTGGGGATTTAGCTCAGCGGCATAAGCGCCTGCCTTGCAAGCAGGCAGTCATGAGTTCGATCCCTAGTAAGGATAAAAAGGAAAAAGACAAAAAAAAAATCTCTGTGTCTTCCTCTCCTACAAGATGAAGATATTTACAAAGTAAGGATCCCAACTCCCTGCTGAGTCTCTCAGTTAAACCTCTAAACTTCTCAAGTTGACACAATGTATCAACCATAACACTCTGATGATCACTTCAACCAACTAGACCCTAATTGCAACCAAAGCCAACTCTGCACTGTGCTGAGGACTCCTTAAGACAGAATACTTAAAATGGCATTAGAACATAGCATTTGACCTTTTAAGACAAATATCGTTTAATAATCTATTGTTCTTAGAAGATACTGGTTATTAAATTCCTGAAGAAGACCACTATGGAAAGACATATATGTAATACTCTTACAAGATGCTCTTGTTTTCCAAATAGGACCAAAGAAAGTGCCCCAAGTTAATATTCATGGAAAGAAATCTCCCAACCTCAATGACTCCTCTGAGTACAAAAGCAAACATATATAAAGCTTACAAACCCACATCTATCTCCTGTTGTGTTTACACTACTATCTGCATCAATATGCAAGGGCAGCTGTCAGGCACTAAGTTTCAAGCATGCCAACCAGACCGCATTCCCAAAACAGCAGCAGGGTCCTCTGCTGTGACAGCCACAGTGACAGCGAACCTCTTGGAGACTAAGTGCCAAATTGCAGCCCAACTCACACTTATTTCTCGCAAAGTGCAGCACCACAATTAAAGCTGAATACTGAAGTTTTAGTGTAGAAAAAACAACTTTACATTAACATCAAAAGAAAAATGTAAAGGAACACCTGACTCTTCTTGAAAGAAGAGCAATTATCTCCATCTTGGCTAACCCTGGCCTTATTTCCATGTACTGATATATAAAGAGCTGGTTAGGACTTTTCCCTATCCCCTCAGCTGGCTTTAAGCAATGTAAATCAGTACAGCAGGGGTACAGGTGACAGGTCAGTGTTGCCCTGCCCCATAGCTCCCAAAAAAGGATGTGTGAGCCAGGAGGAAGGAAGAGCCACACTCCATGCTGTTGGTTGGAACTGAGCCTCAAGAAAAAGGCCAGGGGCTGGGGATTTAGCTCAGCGGCATAAGCACCTGCCTTGCAAGCAGGTAGTCATGAGTTCGATCCCTGGTACCGATAAAAAGGAAAGAGATTAAAAAAAAAAAAAAAAAAAGAAAGAAAAAGGCCATAAAATCTCAAGGCATAAAAAATTACACAGCAGAGTTGAAGCACGGATCCTGAAACACTAGATACCACCTTGAATTGTGCTATGTGGACTATTCTATTTGCATCTCTCTCTCTCTCTACATATTGCAGAGGTGATTTCAGGCCTAGCCCAGCTCCCAGCACTCACGTACTTGGCACCATCTCACAATCACTCATCCCCAAGTCACTCCCCTCTTGGTAAATTAATAAAACCTGGGTTTGGCCCTGGGTTGTGGCCTTTGTTCTGGTTAGCCATCATTCTAGCTGGATTTAGGACCTCCTTGGCTCCCCACAACTTCCAATATGCCTCGGTGTCTTTATTCTCACCATGGGTTACACTGGAAGTGGCAGACTGGAATTAACTCACTAGAATTCCAGTAACTTTCTATGGGATTGCAAATACAAACTACCCACGCCACTACAAGGCCCAGGAAGGGCTTTCTATTTAAAATCACAGTAACACATGTGCCATACTTTTGCCACCACTGGTATAAGCCTACCGTTCCTACATGCTTGGAACTTCTACACATGGCATCCTAATCCTTATAACTGGCAAGGTGCACCTATTCCTCAGGCTCAGGGAGGCTGGCTTCAGAGAGAAGGGACATAGTTCCAAAACAGACCTTGAGTGACCAGGTGCCCTCTTGACAGCCTGCACAGGGAATGTCAACAGCCTGCTAAACATAGCCCTTGGTGCGCCACCTGTAGTCAATACTTTACTGTACTGTCTTCCCGTTAGTTGGAAATCTACCGAGACAAAGAAATGTGTCACAGATGTTTGGGAAGCCCCATTTTCCAGCACAGAGCCTGACAGTACTAAATACATATTTGGTAACTAACTATGGATTAAATGATGATCCAAGAAACATTTACTGAGCTCTTTCCATGCATCAGGCATCATGAACATAAATGTGAACAAAACACGCTCCATTCTGATTTGCCATCCAGTTGAACACACAGATGTAACCAGTTCATACAAATGTGTGATTTCAAACAGTTACAGAAAATTGTAAAGAACACAGATCAGCAAAGTATGGCCCACTGGTCAAGCTGGAAAACTGGCTTAAAAGAAAACATCTGCCAATCCATGGTTAGAGCAAGAATCATAGGTCCAGCTGAGGATTTAGCTCAGTGGCATAAGCACTTGCCTGGCAAGAGCAAGGTCATGAGTTTGATGCCCGGTACCAAAAAAAAAAGAATCATAGGTCCAGATGTCCAAATTTGAGAGAATGATATCAGGGATCTGAAAGATTCCCCTGAAATAAGCAATAAAAAGCTTTAAAAACACAAAACAAACTGGGTATGGTGCCACACACTGATAATCCCAACACTCAGGAAGCAAAGCAGGAGGACTGCCACAAGTTCCAGGCCAGCCTGGACTATATACTGGAGTTCAAGGTCGGCTGAACTATGTGATGAGACATTGTGTCAAAACCTAAACAAACAAAAACACACAAAACAACAGGGTGAGGTGTCCAACGCCTATTATTCCAGCATTTGAGAGGTTGAGGCAGGAGAATCACCACCAGTTCGAGGTCAACCTAGACTACATGGTGAGACTCTGTCTAAAAACAAAAAAAAACGAAAGAACAGAATAACAACATCCCAGGGTAGCTGGAACACAGAGCAGGGAAAGTACATCACATTTCCACATTCTGTACTAAAGATGTATGTAGGTCTTTTTCCTAAGAGTTGGAGGCACATGTATGTATGTAAACCTGTCTGTCTGAAAAGTCAATTAGAAAGTGAGGTAAGGGAATCAATCATTCCGCAAAATTTTCTCAAATACCCTGGAAGATGAGGAAGTCAAGTTGGAGGCTACAACAGCCAACTGTGAGAAATGTTTGTGACTGAGATAGGGCTGCAGGGAATCAGATTTAAACTGTATTACAGAATTGGACTACTTGTTAGAGCTAAGCAAGACAGGTGACTTATTTACCTTTTCAAACCTCACAACAGCTATTTTTAAATGGCTGTTGAATTTTTCCTCTCCAGGTAAACTTTCTTACCAAATGGGATGATGATACAGCCTTTCCTACATGAAGGTAGTAACAACTTTAACCAAGGACATTTCAAAGATAAGGTCAAGATTTAGAGCAAGAAAAAATTCCACACTGGGGCAAAAAGTACATTTTTGAGAAGACAGCCTCAAAACCAATTTAATCACTAAATGAGAACAGAGAAAGAATAATGTATAGTTGCCCCTCAGTACCCACAGAGGATTAGTTCCAGGACACACACAAGGCCAGGGGGACACCAAAGTATTAGGATGCTCAATCCGTTGCATAAATTGTATAGTATTTGCATACAACCTACATGCACATTCTCCTATACACTTTAAACCATCTCTAGATTACTATATTACCTAAGAAAATAAAAATGCTAAGTAAACAGTGATTATACTGGATTGTTTAGGGAATTGTTTACAAAACTGTTTACAAAACAAAGCTTGTACATGTTCAGTACAACAAAACAGTACAGCACAGTACAGTAGTTATTTTGGTGCAAGGATAAAACCAAAAGCCTTGCACAAGGTAAGTATATACTCTAGCCTTATTCCCAGCCCTTATTTTCATTTTATTTTATTAATTTTAATATGCAGTCATTGAATACACAGATGAAGAATACACAGATACATAAGACCAACTGAATAAGGTGGAGTCTAGGAGACTTGGGTCAATCATCTAAATTTAATACCTGCAAGAAGTCTAATCTTGCTGGGCATGGTGGTGGACACCTGTAATTCCAGCATTCAGGAAGCTGAGGTAAGAGGATCACTGTGAGTTCAAGGCCAGCCTGGGCTACACAGTGAGTGCAATGCCAGTCTAAACTGCATAATGAAATCCTGTCTCAAAGACAAACAAACAAACAAATAAAAAAGTCTAACCTACTTGCAAGCAGGCAGTCATGAGTTCGATCTCTGGTACCGATAAAAACGAAAAAGACAAAAAAAAAAAAAAAAAGTCTAACATAGGCTGCATTATTTTGTCTCTCTGAGACAGTTTTCTCATCAGTAAAGAAAAAACTAATGTCAAAGTTCTCACTGAAGTCGTCCTAAAGACTAAGCATGAATATATAGAGTAGCAAAAGTAAATTCAAACAACAATGAATATTTTAATACTAACCACTGCACTACTTTTAACCATAAACAGTGATTGTAAAGAAATTAAATTCTACCATTCAGCCTATGACTCTCTCAGGAAATGCATGACAATTATGCAGAAACGTAATAAAATGGATACAACCAGATGATACACCATACACAACCACATGCATACACATCCAGACAATCAACCTGGCCCAGATCAGAAGAGCTCTTAATTAACTCTGCATCCCAGGGCCTGGGACAATGATTAGACTAGCTTTGGTGACAACTAGAATCACCTGGGGAGCTTACTGAACATGTAAATTTCCAAGCTATACCTTCTCAAATACATCTTCACTCATTCTCTTTCTCTCTGCCTCTCTCTCTCTCTCTCTCTCTCTCTCTCTCTCTCTCACCTCCCTCTTTTTCTCATATGCACATACACACATCCTCAACCAGAGGATCAACAGGATATTAAACCTGCACCATTAATTTACAAGCCTGCAAGTGATTCTGATGCAGCTGGACTGTGGATGCCAAAATGAGGAGCCTTATTCTGACTGAGGCCAGAACTCAAAGTAAGCTCCCATGAAGGACTAATAAATAACCAAGTTTTATAAACACACACTGAAACTGTAATATGTGGTAAGCACAAAATATCTGTATAAAATGCTAAGAAATAAACTTTTTTTTTAAAAGGAGAACCAGAATTTCAGCCCTCATAGCTCAGAAGACTGATGATGGCACAGACTTTTACACACCTGGCTAAACTGCAATGTGTGGCTATACATAAACTCATCAAGACAAATCTTAACTAAGCACCTTATAGATATTCCTGTGCATGAGAGAGGTATCAGTAAACACAACAGCTAAACGTGCCTGGCTACACAGAACTGGAGAGAGAGAACAGGCAAATTTTTAAAAAGCATAATGTATACTGTATTAGACAGTAAGTGTTACAGAGAAAAACTAAGCAAAGAAGAAAGGGAAAGGGAGTTTCATTTTCAATTTGCACCAGTTTCAAAGAACTTCCACAGATTCTACCTGCTATCCTCATGGTTGCTGAAGTTTCACAGAACAAAGAGATGAAAGACCAGTGGACGAATGAGTGGTTCTATTGAGTGGGCTGGGGTGGAAGGGTGGGAGACACAGATGGTTTCCTGGCTGGACAAAGCAGAAGCAGGAATGCTCCCCAAGCCTCTTTATGGGCTGCAGTGCATCAATCAGCTCAGACTGCATCACAGTGCCTTTCCAGCAAGGCCTAAAAGCCTCTGTGCCTCTCAGCTCCCACCAAAATCCATATGTTATATAAACTTATGCAATTATGTCAGCCTTTCCTGGGTCATATCATAGAGTTGGTTTTGTTTTGGTACCAGAGATCAAACTCATGACCTTGTGCTTGCCAAGCAGGTGCTTGTGCTGCTAAGCTAAACCCCTGATCCTCCTTAGTCATATCAATGGCTAATCTTAGGACTTTTTTTTATCATAAAAAGAATACAGGACCACATTTAAAAAAACATATGAAAAATACCTAAAAACATAAAGATTTCAAATATTTTTACCCCCAATACTACTTCTGTTCATATTTTAGTGTGTTTTTTACCACTGTTGTTTAACATATCTAGGACTACTCTGCATCCACAAAATTTCATATACTTTTCTTTTCATTGTTATAAAATATGCAGGCCATATATAACTACATACGTATTTTTCTCCTTAAATTCTATATGAATATAATTTTTAATGGCTATGGAACATTCTGTCCCACTGAGGCATACACTAGATCAATCATTTCCCAAGCATTCTGTATTTAAGTTTCTGAATTTTCAAAAATCTCAACCGAGTTAGGCATAGTGATACATGCCTGGACCCTAGCATTTGGGAGGCTGAGGTAACAGGATCACCTTGAGTTCAAGGGCAACCAGGGCTACATAGTAAGTAAAAGGTCAGCCTGAAATACACAGACACTACCTTAGGGGGAAAACAAAAACCTCAATAATCTCAAAAATAATTCTTTACAAAATGGTTCAATGAGTTCCCTCAGAATACATTCCTAGAAGTACAGTCAGCTAGAAAGATTTCAGATAAGTAGTCACTGCACAGATGGCCCACAGTTGACCCAAATTCTGTCCCTGCACCTCCAGGCTGCAGAGGCAGAATACAGAAGCTCACCATCGCTCAGCACTGTTTGTTCTGCACAGAGAGTGGTGACGAACAGACATACTCACCTGCTGTCAGAATCTGAGGCGATCTCTTTTCTCCCTCCAAAGCGGATCTGGCACTGCACAGAAAAAGAAACTGCTGAGATCAGTTGAGTTGAGTTGGGACTCTAAAGCATTACAAAACAGCCACACAGGTCTTCTGGGTCAGGAGTAGGACACAGGGCCAGAAACTCCAGCCACAAAGTCAGGGCACTCTGTGCCCTGTGTGTGAACACAAGAGTTTTAATTAAGGGGAACAGCTCAACCTTTAAATTACCACTTTAAAGGAAGCTCTTATCTTCCTCTTGTACAGAAGTAAGCCTGTGGGAAAACAGTGTTAAGAGGAAAACAAAGCACAGCCATCTGCAAATTATCTGGGAAACTGCTCCTATTTGTCAGCAGCTGACTACACCACAGAGCTCTTAACAGACATTACTAAGGTATTCACAAATCTGTGATGGCTCCTTTGTAACAGAACCCCAAAGTTATTATGACTGGTTAGAAAACAGCAACAGCAAGAATTAAGCTTCAGGGGCCTGGAGGTTTAGCTCAGCGGCATAAGCACCTGCCTTGGAAGCTTCAATCCTCGCTACCCCTAAAAAGGAAAAAGATAAAAAAAAAAAAGAATCAAGCTTCAAAGAAGTTATCCAATTATGCTGAATCACAAATATCCAGGGTAGGTAAAAGCAAAAGAAAACCTTTCACTTTCTTTTTTGCTGTGGTAAAAACAGAGGTCACATAAAACTTACCATTTTAATTATTTTTGGCTGTAAAACTCAATTCCCATTGTTACACAATCATCGCCACTATCCATACTTTCTTTCAAAGGTACAGAAACCATGCTATGGATAGCACTTCACAAAATGCCTAAACTTATGATCAAAAATATATATATGTAATTTTAAATGATGCATTTATCAAAACTCATGAAACTTTACAAAGTTCATTTTTTTGTTGTTGTTGCTGTTTTGTTTTTTGAGACACAATCTTACTACATAGTTCAGGCTGGCTTTGAACTCACTATGTAGCCTAGGCTGGCCTTAAATTCATGGCAAGCCTCCTGCCTCAGCCTTCAGAGTGCATGTGCCTCCACACCCAATAGTATATTTCATTATATATAAATTACACATTAATAAAGTTGCTTTTTAAATATTTATATATACACATATAGACATACAATATTTTAACTCCCCAAAATAATATTAGCGTCTTCAAGCATAAGCTCTGAACAGAAGTCCTAGTTTATTTCTATTTAACTGCTGTATTTAAAGTGGTTAAACTTGTCTCACCTTGTTGCTACATTTTCCATTTCTGAATCAAAGAAAGAAGAAACCAACAACATGGGCTTGAAACTTACTATAGACTAGGCGCTGGCTGGCCTTTTCACCTAACTTTCACATGTGTAATTTTCTCAGCAGCCTCTTGGAGATAAGTGACCTGGTTCCCAGAAGAGGATGCTCAAGGAGTCTAGAAGAGTCACTCCAGCACAAACAGCTATGAGGTGATAAAATGACACTCTAAGCACCTGCCTGGTAACTGTAAGGTCCTGAGTTCAATTTCTAGTACCCAGGAAAAAAACCTGACGCTTGGGGCTGGGGATTTAGCTCAGCGGCATAAGCACCTGCCTTGCAAGCAGGCGGTTGTGAGTTCGATCCCCAGTACCGATAAAAATGAAAAAGACCAAAAAAAAAAAAAAAAAAAAAAACCTGACGCTCAACCCCAATTACAGTAAAGCCCCAAGTCTCTGTTCTTCCATCATATCAAGCTATCACAAGGGTTGGGCAGATGCTAAATTCTCTGGGCTCATTTCAACAACTAACTCATAGTTCTATTGTTAGAGGCAACTGTGTTAGATAGAAATATTATAAGCAGTCAAACAGGGGTAGGTCCTTGAAGGAACCAGTGCAACTGTTAGGGAGACAGATACCTCCTGCTGTGGGCCAGACCTCATAACAAAAGATCAAACAAATACAGAGGATCCTAAGGCTAAACATCAGGGATTGGTATTCTAAACAGGTTTCTATCACCCTGAGGAAGCCAGAAAGAGCCACTAACCCAACCCCCTACAGGTAAAGGCCCTGTTCTGTATTCATGCCCACTTGCTATGTGACTTGCTTCCTAATTTGTCCCCAATTTAATCAATTTTAGCTTAACAATTATAATCTTATTGGTTGACCATAGTCAGTCCCACCTTATGCCCACCTTGTATTTTCTGTTTTCCCCACGTTGGACCTGCCTCATTTTGTGCTTGTTTGTTTTGATTTGGTGGTACAAGGGATCAAATTCACAACCTCACATTTTCCAGGCAGGCTGTATCACTGAGTTCTATCCCCAGCCCTCACTTTGTGGTTTTGCTCTATAAAAGTCCCCAGAAAAGACAGAGTCTTTGGCAACCCACTCAGGATCCCTTTTATATCTCTCTCCGACATCAGCTTTCTTTCTCTCAATAAAAATATTCTTCTCTTAACCTCTATTGTTCCTAAAATTCATTCTTCAATTTTAGAGAACACAAACTAATACTGGTCATCTAGTAGGTGGGGAGTTTAAGTATTTACCTTCCTATACTGTGATTATATACATATAATTATTAATCACCCTTTCTATATAGTAAACATTTTGAACTCCTGGTTTGGATCCCAGCTCTATCACTTGCCATTATGGTTTGCACATAGAATGTTCCCCAACAGTCGATGTGAAGAACTGATCCACAATAGAGCAATGTTCAAAGGTAGGGCTTCTGGGAAGTGAATGGTTCTTAAGGGCTCTGATTTATCAACTGATTAATCCATGGATGGATTCACGGTTAAACAGACTGTTAGGAGATTGTGGAAATTGTGAAGGTGGGGCCTGCTTAGAAGAAGCAGGGCACTGGAGGACCATATCCTAGAAGGGTACACCTTGTTCACAGCCTTTTCCTCTCTCTCTCTCTCTGCTGCCTGGCCACCATGAGAGGAACAGCTTTCCTCCATCACACTCTGCAGTCATGTTTCTGCCTCACTAAGGCCTAAAAGCAATATAACCAGCTAACTATAGACTGAAATCATGAGCCAAAATAAACTTTCCTTCAAGTTGATTCTCTGAAGTATTTTGTCACAGTGATGGAAAATTAACACACTAAATTATGACACTTTGAGCGACTTACTGAATCTCTCTAAGCTTCAGTTTCTCATCTGTAACATAAAAAGAATTGTAGGATGCTGGGCAGTGTGGTACATGCTTATAATTCAGAAACTATGAGGCAAGAGGAACATAATGAGTTTGAGGCCAGGCCAGGCTATGTGGTGAGCTCTTCAAGGGGAGCCTGGAATCAAGGATACAGCTCAGTGGCACAGCACATGCCTGGCAAGCGTAAGGTCCTGAGTTCAATTCCCAGTACAAAAAAAGAGGAGTGGGCAGAGGGCAACCTGAACTGCATAGTTTCAAGAACACAAAGACAAAGACAAAGACAAAGACAAAAACCAAAGAAAGAAAGAAAGAAAGAAAGAAAGAAAGAAAGAAAGAAAGAAAGCAAGAGAGAGAGAAAGAGAGAGAGAGAGAAAGAAAGAAAGAAAGAAAGAAAAGAAAGACAAGAAAAAAGAATTGCAGGAAAAGTTATATGTAAATCAGGCATGATGGCGCACACCTGTAATCACAGAACTCAGGAAGCTAAAGCACTGAGTTCAAAGTCAGCCTATAATACAGAGTAAAATCTTGATTCAAAAAACAAGATTTAAATGTAAAGCAGATGCCAGTCTCAAACCAAGCCCAACTCCTTATCTGTTCAGAGGCTGGCTATGAGAAGCTGCGTCAAGCAGTCACAGAGGCAGTGGCAGCAGAGGATACTGACGATGACCTCTTGCCATCTTGCCTGCTCTTGTGCTCACAGAGTACTAACTCCAAACTACCATCTCTGCACCCTTAAAGGAGTGGCCCTAAAACATGACTGCCAGGAAATCAGATTCTGACACTGATGCCGCCTCGGCGGAGCATCACTGAAGGGTCACCTTAAAGACCTTAAAATTCAAGACAGAGTACCTCCTCTACCTCTACTCTCTCTGCCTTTCCTGTTCTACCATTTCCTAGGGGAAACTCTCTGCTTCACAATTCCCAGTACAGAAAGTTAATCTATATGCACAAAAGGGGAAAAAATAACTGTTGCATTGATTATGTGACACTCTCACTCAATCCCAAAGTCAAGTGCATACTCTTCTTACCTGTTTTACTGCATCCAACAGTCGCTCCAGAAGAAATTGTCTTTTGTCATTGTACTGTGATCCTAAAATGCAACAAAGCTTAATTAGTTCTGTTAGACATTAAACTTCTATTAAGACTCTTACATTTGGCTATCCAAAACTACGATTAGTCTTTTGTATATCTTTAACAATCAGTAGCAAGACCAGTACCAATAATCTAGATCATTACAATGAAGTTTGACCATCTGTCTTTTAGCATATCACAGAAAAACAACTAAATTAATTTTCCCCAAATTTGAGTAACCATGCCCATTGTGCTCTTAAGGGTTTCTCAACTGTAGCACTAAGGACATTGTAAGGATATATTAAGCAGCATTCCTGGTCTCTACCCTGTAAATACCATTAGCATACATATACTCTTAGATTTATGACAAGAAAATATTGCAAAACATGTCCTGAGGGACAAGGAGGGAACTGCCCCCAAATGACAATCAGCAGTCTAACCAAAAATACGTTTCCTCAAATGGCAAGTACTGCTGGTTGATTATTCTTACTATTACTCCAACATCCTTTTCTCATGCCAACCTCTGCAATACAAGCCTAAGAAGCCTAATTACCCTTTTTCTCAGTAGCTAAGGCTGTTTTAATTTGTTTTGTTTTATAAATACTGAGATTGAGCCTAGGATTTTTGCAGTGAACTACATTCCCTGCCCTATTTTTTGTTTTTTATCCTGAGACAAGGGCTTCTCCTCCACCTCCTTTCTGAGACCGTGTCGGTCTTGCTTTGTAGTTCAGGTTAGCCTTACAGTCACTCACTATGTAAGCCAAGCTGCCTCAAACTCAGCCTCCCAAATGCTGGGATTACAGGTGTATAAAACCACACCCGATGACAGAGTCTCAATCACTAAATTGCCTCCAAAATGCATGATTACAGGTGTGACAATACGCCCAACTCCTTATCTTTTATTTTGAGACAGAGTTTCACTAAATTCCCCAGGCTGGCAATCCAATTTACAACTCTGCCTCAGCACAAACAGCTGAGACTATAGGCATGCATCAAATTAGGCCTTTTGATAAAGGGGTAAGATATGAAAAAGGTATCATTCCTCCTTCCACCCTCAGTCCTTAATCATAAACATGTTGAAGGGAGCCAGAGGAGCATCTTGCCATGAAGCCATGAAGGAAAGGCCATAAGAATCACAAGGACACCAGTCCTGTTATCACTGAGTTGCTGTGCCAATACGACGAACAGCCTAACTTTCAGCAAATAAGAAACCACTATACACTGGTGTTATGGTTTGTATCTAGATGTCCCCCCCAAAGCCTCATGCAATCATAAGGTTTTTTCCAGAAGAGGCTGAATCTAAAGTGTGTGACTGATTTGTGGTGCAATGCTGGAATTAAGGGTGTAAGGAATAAGGTTGGGTAATAGCTAGATCAGTCCACTGATTGGACTGTTAGGTTTTGACAAAAGAAAGACTATATACCATTCCTTCCAGATAAGAGGCCATCTAGATAAGAGGCACCTTCCAGATAAGAGGCATCATTCAGAATGAGTACAAATCTCACCTGTCCAAGGCTCTTTAACACCTCCTTTAATACCTGCTCTTTGCTTAGGTTTAATTTCTGCTCTTATCTGTCTAACACAGAGTAGAGAAGACAAGTTTGCTTTATTCTTTTTTCCAAGAACTACACTTAACAATTTTACTTCCCCTTGGGCAATGAGAATTGAAAACTTGAGTTCTGCCCCAAGAAATGCCTTTGTTATTTTTTTCCTTAACATAAAACTTATGTGAAAAAATAAAAACAAATGAGGAAAAATATACAAGGAAAATAACCTCCAATATTTCACCACTAATGATTTTTTCATTGTACTTCTCAAACTTCAGTGTGCACTTAGATCTCCTAGGGATCCTGTAAAAGGCAGTTCTGATTCAAAAGATAGTAGGTGGGACCTGTGATTCTGCATTCCTAACAGGCTCCCAGTGATGCTGACTTGCTGGTTTCTGAGCTATACCTATCCTTCCTGATGTGCACAATGACCCTACCTATGTGTGGTATTTTGAGTTACTCTTTGTTCTAGCCTCTTCTGCTTCACCCTGCAAAGCATCTTCTCATAATGTGGGAAAAGACTATTCAGAGCCCAACCCAGAGGCTCAAACTTGCTGGCTGTGATCTTTCCCTTTAAAGCAAGCAGTTTCAAGGGCAACAAATAAGACCTCAGAAGGGTAACCTGACCATCTCAGCCCTAAACAGAGCTCTTGAGAAGGGGATCTTGTAGGCTCCAGGGTGCACAGGTCGTCTTGAGGCTTCTGTTTAACAGCAGGAGGTGCCCAGAGAGGGGCCTGACTGTGAGCAAAAGGAGAAGCACTGAGCCAGAAGTCACAAGGCAGGAGTTCTCATCCTGGCTGAGCCATTTGCTGGCTATCTGACAAGGACAATCACTTCCCTTCTCTGGGCACTGGAATCTGAATGAGATCATGCTCTCCTGAGATCATCCTAGCTGCAAACATGGGATGTGTCAGAGAAACCAACACCTTCTCCCAGTGACAAGGCAGAGAATGCGGCACCCTTCTACCCGGATTCAAACAAATCTTCCAGCTTCAAGCACTGCAGCCACTCAAGAAGAGCAGGGAGCTGATCCCACCAACTGAGCCCCAACTGACTGACTTAATCCTTTACAAAGATGGAAAAGGGATGTCAGGTGTGGTGGTGCCTGCTTATAATTCAAGCTACTAAAAAGGCTAAGGCAAGAGGATCACAAGTCAAAGGCTGGCCTGGGAAACTTAGACCCTGTCTTGAAATGAGATTTTAAAAGGGCTGGGGAACCATGGCTCAGTGATAGGTCATTGCCTAGTATGCACCAGGTCCTGAATTCAATCTCTAATACCACAAAAAAAAGAAGAAAAAAAAAAAAAAGGACCCACCACCATTCAACAGAAAGAACTGAGGCTCCAAGAGGAAAAGACTTTTGTTGATGGAAAGCAGTCAATAAGGGATCCAATTCTAAGTCCACTGCTTGTGGTTCTGACATCTACTAAATTCTGGTCACCCTGGACACCTGTTACAAACCTGCAGCTACAATCTACTGCAAGTTCAGGAGCCATTTTTCATTCATACTCAACTGACCATACCCCAGCCTTCCTGTTTCCTCCCGTCTCCTGAGCCAGCTCCAGCTAACACTTGCCAGTAAACACTAGCCACTAGCTAGAACAGGCTTCTTCCTCATTTCTTTTTAGAGCCCTATCTAAAGCAAAATGCAAAACGGAATGCCTTCAGGACCACAAATCCATCTGAAAAAATTCACTCATCCTCCAATCCTGAGAAATCACCTGATTCAGACACAGCTCTGCTGTCTCTCCTTCTCTGCAATATTTAGAGTCCTGTTTAATGTTTAGATTCCTTAAGGCTGTCCATTAATTTTTACACAAACCTCTGGCCTTTTATCTGGAGTTTCCACTCAAGCGCCAGTAACACCCTGAAAAGAAAGAGCATAAGCAGAGTTCTGCTAAGTTTGAATCCTCTTTCATCAGCCATATAATCATGGATAAGCTGCCTCACCTCACTACCTCAGGCTCCTCATCAATGACTTATGTTTTATACCTACATGTGCCCCCAAAGCCTCATGTGCTCAGAAGTGGGGCACTGGAGATGTGGCTGGATCATGGGTATGTGATACTGGATCATAGCTGTATGATATTGAATTAGTCCACTAATTAGTTTATGTATTTCTGAATGTGGATAATGGACTTAGGGAAGAAGTCAAGAAGACCCACGCTGGGTATGGATGACAAAAAATAGTCTTGTATTTTGGATGGAATAAAAAGGGAAAGAAAGAAGGCTCACTGCTCCCCGCCTGCCCTGCCATGGACTATTTCTGCTCTGCCCTACTGTCCTGCCTGTGAGTCAACTGACTATAGACTGAAACTCTACAAACTGTTTACCAAAATAAACCTTTCCTCCTTTAACTTGTGAGTGTCAGGTATTTTTGTCTCACCAATGAGAAAGTAAGACAGTGCTCTACCTCCTAGGACCACGAAGGGAATAAATGTACATGGCACATTTAAAACAGAGTTTAGTATACCAAGCACTCTGTACATGTCAAACATCATTACTATTGTTGTTGGGAACCTATACTACAGAGCCATCAAGAATTCTGGCTCCAAGACATTTCTTCAACTAGCTAACTCACTCTCCAAAATACAGACAAAGAGGGGCTGGGCAGCATAACTCAGCAGCATAAGTGCCTGCCTTGCAAGCACACAGCTGTGCAGTCGTAAGTTCGATTCCTGATACCGATTTAAAAAAAAAAAAAAAAGCAAAATACATGCAAAACAATCTAATCCATACGTATGTGTACAATGTCCTAGGAGATAAAAAGGTGATAGAAAGAGATTCCCCAGAATGCAGAAAACAAGCAAAGTGCAAGCAGATATATACATTCCTTCTTTAATTCTAATAACAGTCTTGGAGGTTCAGCTGAGGACAGTTCCTAGTCCATACAGGACATCAGTCACTTGATCAAGTTCACCAACATATTACTATATGGTATTTTACTGCTACTCAGTGCAGTGGTGGAGAAAAAGTTACACCAAGCATTTCTCTGGTCTGAGGCTAACGGTGAGATCCTTGCTATGTATTAAGCAGGAATAAGAGAAAAGAAAAAGAAAGCAATGTTGTTTAGATATCTATTGTGTGCCAGGAATTCTACTCAAGATCATGCTAGAGCAACAATGGATGCTCTGCCTTGGTTTCCTACACTTTTAGATGCATGTTCCTTCCACCACATCATCTACCATCCTGTTGGGGCAACAGGGAGGCTTAATGAAAAGTGAGAACTCTGCTTCTAAAACTGGGAACAGGGCAGAGAAAGCCAGCAGACCCACCATCGCCTACTGGACGCCGCCACCAGAAGGCTCTTTCCTACAGGTGCCCAGTGTAGGCAAACAGAGCCAGACAGATCCGCCTTTACCTGCCAGGCACTGCCACTGGAAGACCCTTTCCTAAGGATGTCCAGCATGGGCAGAGCACACCAGAAGATCTACCTCCACCTGCTGGATGCTGCCACCAGACGGCCCCATCCTACCAGGAGCCAGCACAGGCAGAGAGAACAAGCAAATGTGCCTCCACCTGCAGGGATCTGCCACTGGAAAGCTCCTTCCTGCAGGCAGCCAGCAGGAATAGGGACATACAGTCAGATAAGCCCTGTGCACCTGTAGGCTACCATCTCAGGCCCTTGGTTCTTTCAGGCAGCCATCACCCACTAGGAGAATCAGATAAACACACACATGTGTCTGCCACCATCGTGGGAGTCCCAGTGTAGACACACAGGCTGACAGAAGCAGCCCCACCTCAATGCACTTCTGACCATCAAGGAAGTCCCAGTGTAACTGCACAGGTCTAAAGAAGTCCACTCCATGCCCTGCTACCTCCCTGTAAATCTGGGGTTAGAGGAACCCAGGTACCTGTCCCATCCCCCTACATGGTGGAGGGGCAGCCAACATAGAAAGTGCCTGGGGACCCACAACCAACTTGTTGGGAGGAACCCAGAAGAATGTCAAGATGAAGGAGCAAAAGACAATCTCAGACCCCCAGCCCACACAGAACAAGTCTGGGAGACACAGTCATGGAAAGAAAATGGAAGTCATACACCTGAAATCTCTGAGAGGATAGCAACTGAAATAAGGAAACAAGTTCATGAGATTGTAAAAGCAGTCAAATCAGAAAGAATGTCTCAGGTAAAAGATGAAATCACAAACACTGAAAGAATTGCTCAACGTGTCTAAAGAAGACATCGACAAAAAAAAAAAGGAGCATAGAATAATGATGGAAACCTTGAATGAATATAGAAAGGAATTATTATGCATGAAACAGATTCAAAGAGAAATCAAGGAAATTAAAAATTCAATTGAAAGCCAGCAAAACTGCTTGAAAGAGACTGAAGATAGACTTTGAAACCTTGAAGATAGGATTGCAGCTAGTGATCATGAAAGAAAAGACCCCTTAAAAGTAACACAGAATCAAGAAACAAGAACAACTGCAAGAAGATGCAATGAAGCATAATTTAAGAGTGATGAGTATCAGTGAAGAAGCAGGGGTCAGCACAAATGAACTTAAAAGGCTAGTTACAGAAGTAAGAAACCCAATGCTAACTCTATAACATTATGATATAAAATCTAGCAATATTATTATTCACTGTTCAGAGTGGTATTAGTCTAGTCTCTTAAGTTCAATTTCAGCATACGTAAAGATAAGGACAGCTACTAAGAAGAGAATGAGAGATATTATGGTAGTCATTATTGACTTCGCCAATGTCAGGTCTTGAAGACCTAAAACGCCTTCATCATCCTGTAATGATTTGATTAGTTCTATAATATGCACTATATATTCTTTTTTTTTTTTTATTTAAAGAAAAGGAAACGAAAAAAAAAATACATGGAGATTAAAGAATAAAAGGGTAGAAATATAATACTAAATTACAGACAAACAAAAGGTAAGAAATTGCCAGTTGATAAGTTACAAATTGTCTTCTTCGAAATGGCTGTTTAGGTTATAGAATTAAAGTATTTAGAATGACATTCAAAAAAGTGACCCTACAAACCATTCTGCTCTATGGCCGAACAAAAGCTCCGTAATATGATTATCAGTCCCACCTATTTGTTTTACATCTCTAAGAGGATAAGGTTAACCATATCAAAACAGAACAGAACATTTTAAAAAAAAATAAAAAACAATTTAAAGAAATACAGATTTCAAAGCAAGTCCACTGGAGATCTACCTTATCTAACTGTCTCTAGCTTCTTACAGATAGTTGTCCCTAACTTCACCCACTTTCTATACTTATTGCATATTATAGAACTAATCAAATCATTACAGGATGATGGAGTCTTTTTACGTCCTCAAGTTCCAAATTTCCAACTTTCCATCGCATCTCTCATTCTCTTTGTGATAGCCGTCCCCATCTCTGCATATGCTGAAGTTGAGCTGAAGAAACCAGTCCAGAGTCATTTTAATCAGCAGGCAATAGATTGCTAGAATTTATATTATAATGCTACAAAATAAGCCTCGGGTTTTTCAGGTCTCTTCCTCAGAGTATTTGTTCCTATCCTCTCTGTATTATAGGGAAAACCAATTCATAACAAGACAGCGAAACAATTTCCTAGATAAACATGCAATGGATAAGACTTACAAAACTATAATATAAATGATCTTCCGTAGCTACTATGTTTTCTCTTGTTATTTTCAATAGATTTGTCGACAACACTGGCTTATTATAGTTAAATATACTATCATCTATTTTTATAAAAACTTATCTTTGACTGCATTGTAGTATTTGAGAGCTGTTACTGATTCATACCAGTATGGATATCCTTTACATCCTGTCATGCTCAGAGTAGTTTCCTCTACTTTTAGGGTTGATTCTAACACGCATACGGATTTCAAATAGGATCAGTCAAGGCCAACCAATAGTCTTATGATTCAGATACAATTAAGATCAGTCATAGTAAGACAATGTAAGTAATACAGGATTTCAGCTTAAGTCAATAGGAAAGTAAGGATGGTTACCATGGTATAACCTGCTATTTTTGGTTCTAGAGGTCTGTGTCCTCAAATCTGATATGAGTGGACAGACCAGAACAAATTTAATTCAATCTAAATATGGCACTAGGACTACTGTGTCTTTTAAATCGTTATACACCATTAGCAATGACCTCTGCTTTTTTTTTTTTTTTAAATATAGTTTCAGAGCTGTCTCTACCAAAGACTAGCTTACCGTCTCTGCCTCATGTCTGCTACTCCACTTTTCTGCTATAATTTGTCCACCTTATTCCCTCATTCCATGGTCTGCCCCGTACACTGAGGCCTCTCTGCCACTGTAGCTGTAATCCTGATATTTCTTCCTCTCTTTCTCTGTAATGTCCTTCAGCGCTCTCTGTAGGGTTGGATTGGTGGCCACGAACTCCCACAGTTCCTCCTTGTCTTGAAAGTATCTTATTTCTTCATTAATTTTTAGAGAGAGTTTTGATGGATATATGAACTTAGGTTGCATATTTTTTTCCTTCAGGACTTGGAATATTTCTCCCCACTCCCTTCTTGACTTAAGAGTTTGTGTTGATAAGTCTGCCGTTATTTTGATAGATTTCCCGTTATAGGTAACCTGCATCTTTTCTCTGGCTGCTTTTAATATTCTGTTTTTTTGGTGGATTTCTGGGATCTCGATTATTATATGCCTAGGCGTAGATCTGTTTTGGTTGTAGGTAGCTGGCGTTCTGTATGCTTCTTTTATCTGGATATCATTTCTTTTTGCTATACATGGGAAATTTTGCTTTAATATCTCTGTGAATATTTTTTGTATTTCATTTTTGGATGTTCCTGCTTCCTCACTCACATTCTTTATTCTTAGGTTATGCATCTTTTTATCATCTTCCAGTTTTAGAATTGCTTCTTTCTGGTTCCTTGTTATTTTTAAGAGGCTTTTTCTTTCACGTTCATAAGCCCTAAATCTCTCTTCAAGTTTCAGAAGGTTGTCTTTAGTTTCTGTCAAGGCATTTTGCCAATATTCAATGGAGTTTTTAATTTCCTGATTTTCTCTTTGGATCAGTTTCATGTATTCTAAGTTATGCTTAAATTCTTCAGATGCTTCTCTTTCTTTTCTGATTTCCTCAGTTCTTCCATCTATATATTCAACATGTGTGAAGATGGGGACAACTATCTGGAAGAAAACTAGAGACTATGAGATAGACAGTGAAGATCTCCAGTGGACTTGCTTTGAAATCTGTATTTCTTTAAATTGTTTCTTTATGAACTGTTTCATTCTGTCTTGATATGTTTAATCTTACCCTCTTTAAGATAAAAAACAAGTGTGTAGGACTGATAACCATATTACCAAGTTTTTGTTGAATAACTGAGCAGAACTGTTGGCAGTGTCACTATTTGAATGTCACTTTATGTGCTTTGATTTTGTAACCTGAACAACTATTTCTAAGATGACAATATGTAATTTATCAACTAGTGATTTCTTACTGTTTATTTTTCTGTAATTCTGTATTATTTGTACCCTTCATTTTTCTTTTCTTTTTTTTTTTTGTTTCTTTCTCTTTAAATAATAGTAACAATAATAAAGGCTATTTACAGAAGTAATAGAAGAAAACTTACCAAACATGAGAAATGAATCTGGCATGCAGGTAAGTGAGGCATATAGAACTCCAACTAGCCATAACCAAAGTAAATCTATACCCAGACATATACCCAAGATCCCAGAAACTCAGCATGAAAGAACAGTATATTAAAAGCTGTTGGACTGGCCCTTAATCAAGGCCGGCAGATTCCTGACACTATTGGTTTCAAGCAGAAGCCTAAAGAGATGTCTTTCTATGGTCTGTTGGCCATCTCAGAACTTGGGCAGTGAAATGGTCAATTCATTAGAAACCGCTTGAAGCAACCCCTCTTCCACGCCACCCACCCCACCCCCGTGAATGGCTGTGGCAGGCTGCAGCAGAGGCTCCTGTAGGTAAATGGACACAACTGGAGATCATGTTCATGGGCGAAACAGTTCGAACTCATATGTGTGAGCTCTAGCACAAGAAACAAGAAAAATTAAATGGGATCTAAAAGCAAGATTGTTATTATAAGAGAGATAGAGGAAACACTTGGGGAGGGAAAGGTGGTAACTACTGTTAATTTCTCATTATCTTGTTTTGAACTTTTGTATTGTTTTCACAGTTTTGTTAGGTTTGGCTTTGTTCTGTCTTGTCTTGTTAGATTTTACTCTATCTGACGGTAGAGGCAGCTAATTTGAGTATAATGGGATATATTATGGTAATAATGGCTTCCTATTGTATTGCTCTGAAGTCTTACAATGCTTTCATTCATTTGTTTAATTGGTTTTATTGTTTTGTTTGACTTTATTATGAGTGATGGTATGAATAGCTATTCTGAAGAAAAATGAGACATTATGGTAGTCATTGCTGATTTCTTATCCTCTTGTTTTGAAGTCCTATCATGCTTCTGTTCTGCTTTGATTGGTTCCATCCTGTTGTGTTTATTTAATTTTATTATGTGTGCTAGTATGGACAACTTTTTTGAGGAAAACGGGATATTATAGTAGCCATTGTTCATTTCCTCTTACCTGGTTTTGAAGTCCTATAATGCTTTCATTCTTTTGAATGGTTTTATGTTGGGAGCCACCACATTGCCGAGCCGCCGCATATAGCGATCATGCGGCCTGTGGTAAAGAGTAAAGCCTGAGTTAGATTACCCCTCCCATCGAGCACGTTAGTTTCCTGCTTACCGCGTAAACAACCCGCTCAATAATATGTTAGCCAATCAGCTTGCCTTGCTTACTTTAATATGATTGGACACTGTATCCGTATATATACTGGTGCCACCCCTGGGGGGAAGTAGAAGCCCAGAAGGAGCCGCGGAGAGCGGACCGGTAGAGGCTTCGGAGCGAAGCCCGGAAGGAGCCGCGGAGAGCGGACCGGTAGAGGCTTCGGAGCGAAGCACGGAAGGAGCCGCGGGGAGCGGACCAGAGGAGGCTTCGGCTGGGAGCGATCCCAGGGCAGGCTGTACGGAGAAGGAAAATAAAAGAAAAGGTTGTCCACTGCCAGACTTTGTTGTGTGTCCTTCCTGCCGGCCGGGAGTGACACCGACAGTTTTATACTATTTTGTTACATTTGATATTATTGTGTGTGAAGGTATGGTCAACTGTTTTGAAGAAAACAAGAGACATTAATGGTAGCCACTGTTTAAAAAAACTGGGAAGGACCAAATAAGTAATAATGTACAAAGACAAACATAGATACTTGGCTGCCAAGCCCTGAGGGGTGGGAACAACTGCTTAACAGACACAGGATTTCCTCTGGGTGTCCCACAATGCTTTGGACTGATAAATGAGATGGTTGCAAAACACTACACATGTGCTTACTGTCACAAATTGCTCACTTTAAAACAATGGTTATATGAGTTTTACCTCAATAAAGAAAAAAAATTTTGAGGACTACAAAAGGTAGATTCTGGCATTCTAGAACATTACAAGCCAAAAAACAGAAGGATTGCCCCAAGAGTGGAAGGCGACAACTCCAGGGACTACGAGGGCCCACAGTAGAAATAATTCACTTCTCTTACACATTTCTGATTATCTGAAGAGGAGTGGCGCCAGGAAGTCCCTGACATCTGCAGCAGTCAGGGTCCTGACAGGAAATAACAGGGGTACCTAAGTAATGGAGATCAAAGAGGTGTACTTATCAGGGATCAGAGTGATTTCCCCTTTAGGGAGATATTCAGCAAGGTCTAGAGACATCTTTGGTGATTCGACATAGGCGCAGAAGGCAGGAATGCTTCAGTGAACATCCTAGTCCCTGCAACCAAGAACTGTCTAAACCAAAATGTCAACAGTGCCATAGCTGAGATGTTCTGATCTAAAATAAATTTGATCATTCCATTTCACCATGACAAAACTGCGGCTCTACTGGGTATGATGGTGCACTGTAATTCCAGCACTCCAAAGGTGGAGGCAGGAGGAGTTCCATGAGATCAAGGTCAGCCTGAACCAGCCAGCAAGACCTGGTTCAAAAAAAAATAAAATAAAAAGGAGGCTACAAGAAGCCAAACTTAAAACTCTACTTTTGCTCTGAATCCCATCTCCTCTCCCCTGCTCAAGTACAAGCTCTGTCTCCTTTTCTTACATCATCAATTATTCCTTCTCACCTACACAATTCCAACAGCATATAAGGATAATATGTAGGAAATGTAATAAAACAATATTTTGCTCCCACATGCCCCATGAGCTGCAGCCACATTTCTGCATGCCCTGTGATGACCACTCCCACCCAGTTGCTCTTCCTAGCTCTGTTCTTTAAGCTACATCTCCTTTACCATGAACTGAGTCATCTACACAGTGGCCAGAGCATCTGGAAGCACAGACAAGTATACAATAAATGGCTTACTGATATTGCAAGATGCACACAATGATACTGTGTGATTCATTCACTATTCCCTGCAAAAACTGCAATTATGACAACATTCACATGCTGCCCATGTATTCATGGTGAGTGTCTCAGACGATTTCTGATTTTCACTGAATAAATCTACAACTTTACCACAACCTAGAATGGCAAGCAAGCATATCTTTTATAAAGAGCCAGTCAAGCAATATTTTAGGCTTTTCAGGCCACAGAGTTGATTCTGTAACTTCTTACTCCACCACTCTGGTGTGAAGGCAGCCACGATGTGATAATGAGCAGGCCACTGCTCTATCACCAGTAATAAAGGAGGACAAAGGCTTAAGGGGCTGGGGTTTAGCTCAGCAGCATAAGCACCTGCCTTGCAAGCAGGCAGTCATGAGTTCGATCCCTGGTACCGGTAAAAAGGAAAAAAGACAAAAAAAGAAAAAAAATTAAAATAAGAGTGTCCCCTACATATAGACAGCTATGTGTGTCAGACTTCCCCAGCAGGCCATAGGCCAGGTCCACATCAAAATCATGTTCCCAGCTTCTCCTGCCCTCTTACCAAGACCATAATTCAGAGCCTTACAGGGGACAGGCAGCTCATTAAGCTGTCACTGGCAAAATACAGCCTCATTACATTTGTTGTCATTGATACTGGCCCACTAGAGAGTTTATGGCTACTGCTGCTGCTGTTCAACTCGCACCCACCCTCAGAATACACCATCATTCCAAATATGGAAAAGGTGAGAAAGCAGAAGTGAAGGAGGAGGTTAGCAGAGAGGGCTGCCATATGCCAGGAGCATACACACGGCCAAGACTGGAAACTCCAATGCCTTCAGGATCAGACAGAGAACAGAAACAAGAGATGTAGGCAGGGAGAGTAGAAAGCTGGGCAAGGCAGAGGCTACCTGAGCTGGGCAAGTCCCCTTAAGAAATGGCTGCTGCTCAGCTCCACTCAAAGTGCCTCACAGAAGAATTAGCGACTGTCCCACCTCCAGGTTTTTCAAGAAGTCCCATGTCAAGATGCTGGTATTCATTTTAGAACTGTGTTCCAGCCAACTCTGCATGAACCAAATACAGCAAGCCTGGGGGCCTCATCTACCACCATGCCATTTTTCCAAGCTACATATCTCACCTTCACATTGCATTCCCACTGTGAGAGATGAAAGATTCAAGGCTTGGAGACATTGATCATCTGTCTAAACAAGAGTCCAGAAGTGCCAAAGCCAGTATGTTACACCAAAGTTCATACCTTCCAAACACCACGAGACTAGATTAATTCCTTGGATGGCTCACCTTCAGCACAGAAAAAGTGCTTCTTCTTCAAAGTGCAATCAAAGAAAACCAATCTCCTGATGGTAACTCAAACACTATTTTTTTGAGAAACCTTCCTACTCAGAATTTCCCATTGGCACAATAAACTGCTCTACTACGCTATCCCCCAGCTCTGTGGTCCTCCAGCGAAGCCAGATCCCAGGCATAACATCTAATATGGAAAAACTATGAGTAGTCACAATTTGCCCTAAATTGTGAGTCATTTTAGGGGCTCAAAAGTAGCTTTACTGAAACCCCACTCACAGAAGAAATTATGCAATTGCTAAATCAAGATTCTAGTGGGGCTCACTTTTGTGGCTCTCTAAGTGGCTACTTTAAACAGAGAGCACTGAACAGGCCACAAAACTGCCACATGCATATGAATAGATAAAATAATCAATCTTCCTCAAAGTCAGAGCACTGGCTCCCAGTACTGTGGTAAAGTGGCACCCCCAGGCAAGGATGAAAAGACACACTGTCCACCAACACAGAAGGAAAAGAGGCAAGCTTGCTGCAAGACAAAAGGACTCAACTCAGGCCATCACATGGACTCATAATGTCTATAATTAAAGATCAACTGAACAGCAGATTATGAATAAGCAAAGAAAGGGAACTGTCAATTTTCTCTGGAACAGGAATGGGTAAACATTTTCTGTAAAGAACAAAACAGTAAATACCTTGGAAAGCCACTGGGTCTCTATTCTGGTTGACTATTGTCTACTTTGGAAGACCTATAATGTCTCCAATGTTTTGGTTTTGTTGGTTTTGTTCTTTACTGTTTTGTTCAATTTTATTATAACTAATGATATAGGCAATTCTATTAGAGAGAGCGGGAGGCATTATGGTAACCATTGTTGATCACCTTGTATTATGCTTTTACATTATCTATTATGTCCACCCTTTTGATTTGACTGACTCTGATCTGTTATGTTACATTTGGTTCTACTCTCTTCCAAAAAAGTAATAAGAACTGTGGGAGCAACAAAACCCAAAATGTGTAATTGTCATTGTTCAAAAGAGAAGAAAAGAAAGTGCTCTAAACGATATAACTGCATGTATATTTAAGTGTATAAAATAGATAATGATATTACTGAGTTTTGTTGGATCACTGAACAGAACTGTTTGCAATCTCACTGTTGGAATGTCTACTTTATAAGCTTTAATTTTGTAACTTGAACAATTATTTCTAAGATGACAATATGTAATCCATTAACTAGTGATTTCCTATTGTTTATTTTTTTCTGTAAACCTGTATAACTTGTAAAAAAAAAAAAAAGCCACTGGGTCTCTCTCACAGCCATTCAATTTCGCTATATTAACATGAAAGCAGCCACAGACAACAGTAATTGAACAAATGTGGCTGTGTGCCAATAAAACTTTATTTACAAAACAGATGGCTGACCCAGCTTGCTAATCCCTGCCGTGGGAAAAAGTGGGGACACACACACACTAAAATCACAATGTGAAAATATTTTGAAGAGAAAGTATATTTTTCCTCATGGATGGAAAGAAACACATTACATACAAAGCACTAATCATCACACAACACCACTGTATATCTATTAAATTAACCAAGAAAATTTTTAAATGAAATTCTCCAGTGTGGTAAAGCTATAGTAAATCAGGTACACTTATTGATAGTTTCAATATACTGGCACAGTAAGTTTTGACAAGTAATGTCACCATATACCCAAAACTCAAAAACATCAAAATTTTTTAAAAATCAAAGTATCTTTTTTGGTATTTTGAAAACTAAGGAAGAACAGGGGAAATGAGAAACAGAATAAAGAACTACTTCACCAGTTCCTCTATCTCTCAGGCACTAAGTAAATTACATTCATTGCTTATTTTAAATTTCCTTTTCTGATGAGAGACTGAATCAGAGAAGTTGAATAATGTGTCTATACTCTTCAGTAAGGAGTTAAATCCAGGATGTCTGCATCCAAAATCTTTTCCACCACAACACAGTAACTGCCTGAACACACAGCACACAGGCACAAAGTCTTTCACTGCAATGTCTATGAGGAGAGATCAGTCAACTAGAGCTCTCAGGCCAAATCCAGCTGCTGCCTGTCTTTCTAAGTAAAGTTTTATTGGAACACAGCCATGTCATTTCATTTCCATATTATCTGTGGATGCTCTCAAACTATAACAGCAAAGAAGAGTACTTGGGTCCAATGCCAGATGGCCAACAAAGCAGAAAATATTTACTATCTGGCCCTTTACAGAAAATGTTTACAATCCTACCCTCGAACATCATAAATGGAATTTGCTTTCTTTTGCTACAATAGCACAAAAGCTAAGTAATCACAGTACATCAATTTGGCAGAATGCTGTGCTGCCTTTTTAAAGAATTGTTAAGAGAAGGAACACAGACAAATATTATAATGTAAGTGGAAACAATAATTCAAATGTAGACTCAATGCAGTTATGTAGAACACATACATAAGCTTTCAACAAAGACAGAAGTGGGGTGGGTACCTGACACCCTAAATAGTTAATGTGCTAGGAAGGTACGTTTATAATCTATGCTTTCACAATAATCTTTAATGTTACTTTGGTTTTTTGCTTCCTTACCCTCCCCCATATAAGCAGGGAAAAAAAAGAGCTGATTCTAAGACACAGAAGCAGACAAAGAAAAATGAGAGAGGAGAAGACAAGGTTCCCTTCTCAGGGGAAGAAAGGACCAACAGTGCTGTCCTAGTGGGCAGAGGATGCACCACCGCTAGGCTTCTGGGGGATGCTGGATCAGCAAACTGAAGCCAGGGTCAGGAAAAAGGTCCTCATCCACTATGGGCTTCAAACTGCTCCACCCAAACCTGTCCTCCACACTTCTCCATCTCCATCTCCACACTTCTCCATCTCCAGTAAAAAGCAAAGCACAATGCTTCCAGCTGCTTAGGAACTAGAGTAAACAGGTGAGGCAAAAATCAACACCACCACACCCCCTCAGTTCTCCCTTCAGACAATATGGCAGGATATACTCTTTGTCTCTCTAGAACTGTGTGAAGTCCAGAGAGGAAAGTAAAGCCCACCTAGATCTAGCTGAGCCTGAAGCTGGTTTTTACCCTTGCACTTTTCCATTACAAAACCTTACATACTCCCATGTTGCTGAAATAAATTTAATCAACTTCTGCCACATTCAAATGAAAAGAGTCAAGGTTTACACCTGGCATTACTCTTGGAAAACCATTCTGGTAAATTTACTCCACTTGCTCTCACAGATGCCAGTAGTTTACCCCTTTGCTAAATGGTAAAGCATGTGCCAAACTGCCAACCAATTAAGTGTCCACTAAATAGCAAACCTTGAATTTCTTGGCAGTCTCTTGCCCCTGGAGTCCTTACCTCTTGTAATGGTTGATACATTATATCAACTTGAGAAGTTTAGAAGTTTAACTAAGTGATTCAACAGGGAGCCTGCATCCTTACTTTGTAAACAACCTGAGGCTGTGTGAGAGGTAGGCATCCAGATAGTGTGAGTGCTGCTCTTGCCCTAGCTGATAGCAAGCAGTTTACAATATAAGGCAGGGAAAGAGGCTTGCTCTCTTCCATTTTGCTTGCCCTGCTTTTGCTGTCTTCTGCAGCCTTGAATTGTTGCCACCGTGCCATGCCACCCTGCCTTGTACCCAGATTATGGATTGAAACCTCCACAAACTGTGAGCTAAATAAATCTTTCCTTCCTTAATTTGGGGTGTTGGGTACTTTGTCCCAACAACAAGAGAAAAATAAGATACCTCTACTGCTTATAGCAATTTAAAGTAGTACAACTGCTTTGGGAAAACAAACAAACGATCAGCAGCACTACTTCTAGGAACTGACGCTAAATACAAAATACGAAGAAGGAAAACTACCTTGCACAAAAACGTCCACTACAGTGTTACTTATAACAGGAAAAATGAAATAAAGGAAGGAGGAGGAAGGAAAAAAGGAAAGAACTGACAACCAGACAGGCTAAGAGTATTTGTGTCAATAGTTCAAAAACTGTGCTACATGCACAAAAATGATCAACATGGAGTCCATTCGGCAATGTCATATTTTCCTGAAATGTCAGGAATGAAAGAAAAATGCAAATTTATATGATAATGATAAATTTTCTTCAGCCTGCATCAGTGTCCTCAATCTTTTTTACATTATCTTATTTTACATTCTTATTTTACAATTATTATCTTATTTTATCTTATCCTTTTTGTACATTTTTCTTCTAATCACTTCCTCCATGAAATCTTCGTATTGTAAGTCTTATGTACATGTGTTTATTTACTGCATGCGTATCTATGCTTTATACAGAAAAATAAATTTTTATCTCCTCTAAGAACTAATTTTCATCCCCTTCAGAGTGATATTACCCACTGAGAATGTGTAGCCTACGGATAGACACATGGTAGCACGTTATCTATGATCATGTTCAAATTGCCACAATTTGAAAAATTCATTAAAATCTTGGAATTTTTTTTTTTGTCTTTTTAAACAAGGTCTCAACTATATGGTTCAGGCTGGCCTTGAACTCACTATGTAACCTACGCTCACCTCCAACTCACAGTGATTCTCCTGCCTCAGCCTTCCAAATGCTGGGATTATTTTAGGCATGTCCCACCAAACCTGGCAAAAAATCTTGAATTTTGGTTCCAAATTTTAAAAGTACTTAGCATCTGACTTCCTATTAGTCACCCAGACAGTATCATGCAAAACAGCAGCAGGAGTTATTATCAGCGGGACTTAATGCAAAGCCATATGTTAGCAGCGGAGGCAGTGAGGAAACTTTGCCAGTGAGGAAACAGCTTCTTACAGTCTACCATCACAGGTCAACCCCACACCTTCATGAGGAAAATAAAATATTAACAGCACCACTTTTTCTGTCTTGAGTGAAGACCACAAATATTCTTTTTCCATTCACTTGTTCAGCTGATTCTTTATTCCAAGTCACTGCTGGGGAATACCAAAGAGAAAACTAACCTGCAACATTCATAAATAAGAAGAAAAAGCTGCTAAAATTTAGTACAAAAATATCGCGCAAGAAATAGCAGTAAATACACACTTAAAGCCAAAACTCTGGGCTAGGCAAGGTAGTGCACACCTGTGACCCCAGCAGTTGGAAGGCTGAAACAGGAGGACCATCACGAGTTTGAGGACACCCTGGGCTCCATAGTTAAGAGGCAGCCGAACTTCTTAGCAAGACCCTGTTACAGAAAAACAAAAACAAAAAAAAAAACAAAACAAAACAAAAAAAAACTCTGATTCATCAAATCCTTAGAGCTTGTCTATTCCATAAATTATATGACCTGTCTAGGTCTGGCTTTCCCTATGCGTCAAACAGGGATTGCAGCATTTTCCTAAACCTAAAGTCAGAAGGATTTCTGAAAGAAAATTACTAATGGAAAGGAGCACCCAAGACTGTCAAGCAGTTTGAAGAAAAGACAGTGCTGGAGAATAATGATGACTTCCTGGTCCAACAAATTCTACTTTCCCAGTAAAAGCAAAAGCATATCTGGAAATCAGAATTCCTCACATTAAAGAGGCTGACAATCAAGAACTGAATTTTTTGGGGGGGAAGGTCTTTTTGAGACAGGGTCTTGCTATGCAGTTCAAGTTGAGCTTGAGCTCAACTTGAGCTCACTTTGTAGTCCAGGCTGGTCTCAAACTCACAACGATCCTCCTGCCCCAGCCTCCTGAGTGCTGGGATTACAGGCATGTACCACCACACCCAGCTGAATTTCTTAAAGGAAACAAATTATGACTACTAGGGCAAGGGATATAATGAGGTTGTGAGTTTGATCCCTCATAAACACAAATTAAGACTATTACTTTCCTAAAACAACCACTCCCTCTGGCAGGTACCTTTTCTGCTGATAATCTGTTAACTTCTACATATACATGTTTTGATTTGTATCAAGGTACACCTTTTAGGTATAATTCTTTACCTTGTTTGGTTTGTTTTTAGAACAGTCATGTTGAGAGACTGCCAAAGTGGCATGTATAAACCCATAGTATTCCTTCTAACATCTTTTAAGTTTTTCTGTCATGTGACCATACCACATTATGTTTATCCACTCCCCTATAATGGCCACCTTCTTTGTTTCTGGTCCCACCATACCATTTATCTTCTGTATGCATTACCTAGGGCCATTCTACTTCCTGGGTATTTGCACATAGTGTATTCAGCCTTAACCCCATCTGATCTCTGACTCCACTCAAACCTTTTTAACGTTTTAACAGCAGTCTCTAATTGCCAATTTGTCAAATATGAAAACGTTAAACCACAGCAAAACAAGGTAATCGTCAAAATCCTGCAAAGAATCCATAGGATAAATGAATGTTTCCTTCAACAAAAACTGTGAGGAAAAAAGAGATGAAAGAGGACTCTGTAATTTTCTTCCAAAAAATTATGTTTCAAAGTACAACATCAAGAAAATAAAAAGACATGAGCCAGGTGTGGAGCACAGGCTTGTAATCCCAGCATTTGAGAGGTTGAGGCAGGAGGATCTTTGTGAGTTTTAGACCAGCCTGAACTACAAAGTGAGCTCAAGGCCAGCCTGAACTACATAGTGAGACCCTATCTCAAAAAGACAAAAAAAAAAAAAAAATTCTTACAGCTCTACAATAAAAGGACAAAAATCCAATTTAAAATGGACACAAGGTACTGGGGATGTAGTTCAGTGGTAGAGTGCTTCCCTAGCATGCACAAGGCCCTGAGTTCAATATCTAGTACCACAAAAAAAAAAAAAAAAAAAAGACAAAAGATACAGATTTTTCCAAAGAACTATACAACTGGACAACAACCACATGAAATGATTATCACTAGTTAGAAAAATGCAAATCAAAACCATACACACCACTTTACACCTAATACAATGTCTATTATTAAAGGCTACTGTAGGGCTGGGATTTAGTTCAGTGGGCTTAGTGCCTGCCTGGCAAGCACAAGGTTATGAGTTCAATCTCTGGTACCAAAAAAATAAAATAAAATGAAGACTACTGCAGATGATGTAAAAACTAGAATCTTGGTATACACTGGTGGGAATGTAAACTGCTGCAGCCACTCTGGAAAACTGCAAAAGACCATTTGGACGGCTTTCCTTCAATGTAGAACAATTACATCAGCATTAGTTAAACTGGGCCTTTTCTCCAGGAACTGATACATACAGAGCTGGCTAAACTATTCCTTTCTCCCTTCAATTGGCTCTAAGCAAAGTAAATAGGGCTCTAAGCAAGGTAAATGAGGTCCTGATGCGTAATCTTTGAAGCCAGCCAGTGTCCAGTTGAGCACAGTGGGATGGCAGAGCCACATAGCTCTACCCAAGGCACAAAAGTTTAGACATCAGAAACAACATCAGGGCACAAAAGTTTACACATCAGCAACAGCCTCCTAAACATTCTAAACATTTAAACACTACCCCAATTGAGTTGTGCAGATTAGTCTTTCTGCATACCCTTCTCTACATATTGTAGAGGTGCTTTCTGGCCTCCTAGCTAAACCTAGCTCACAGACTCATGTAATTCCTGCCATTCTCACAGTCAGTCATCCTCAAACAACTCCCTTCTTCACAAATTAATAAATTCTGGGTGAGGCCCTGGTCATGGCCTTGGGCCATGAATCCTCATCTGAATCAGGCTTTAGACCCCTTGGCTGCCCATAACTATGAATATGTCTTAAGTGTCTTTACTCTCACCAAAGGCTGCAGTAGAGGTGGTAGATTGGAATTAACTCACCAGGATTCCAATAACATTTGTAACTGGGATTACAAATAGACTTTCCGGAGAGGACAGGAAAAGACATTATAATAGAAAAGTGCCTGACATAGTTCCTCATATGGTTAAACAGTTACCATACAGGGGCTGGGGATTTAGCTCAGTGGCATAAGCACCTGCCTTGCAAGCAGGCGGTCGTGAGTTCGATCCCCGGTACCGATGATTAAAAAAAAAACAACCTGAAAACAGTTACCATACAACACTAAAATTCCAGTTTTAGCTACATTAATCAAGAGAAATGAAAACACTTGGCTGCACAAAAGCTTGCATGTTAAATTTCACAGATGCAAACATACAAAATAATAGCAATCCAAAAGCCCATCAGCTGATGAATGGATATACCACATGTGTCTGACCCATATAAAAGATTATTCGGCCACATAAACAAAGCACAGATAGAGGCTACAACATGGGTGAACCCTAAAAACATACTTAGTGAAAAAAGCCAAACACATAGGTCACGTATGATATGATTTCATTTACATGAACTATCACAACAGGCAAATCTACAGAGACAGAAAATAAATTAGTCATCTCATGAGGTACATGAGGGAGAATGAGGACTGACTGCTAATGAGTTCAGGCTTGCTTTCTGAGGCAAGAAAATGTCCTAAAAGTGATTACAGTTATGTTTGCACAATTCTATGAATATTTTAAAAAATAAAAAATAAACTAAAAAGCCTCTTTTAATAAGACTTAAAGGATTTAAAAGATAGACCAATTTGCACTATGTAAACTTAGGTCCTGAGTTTTTTTTTTTTTTTTTTTAATTTTTTTTTGGTCTTTTTTGTTTTTATCGGTACCAGGGATCGAACTCATGACTGCCTGCTTGCAAGGCAGGCGCTTATGCCGCTGAGCTAAATCTCCAGCCCCAGATCCTGAGTTTTTAAAATGCACTATAGAGGCCAGGGATTTAGCTCAGTGTCACCCTCCTGGCAAGCAGAGGGTCATGAGTTCAATCCCTGGTACCAAAAAAAATACACTATAAAACTGAGCACAATGGTCCATTCCTATAAACCCAAAAGTCTGGCAGGCTGAAGCAGGAAGGTCACAGATTCAAGCTTACCAGGGTAAAGTAGTCCCTTAGCTAGAGCCTGTCTGGAAAACTTTAAAATGACTGGAGATACAGCTTAGTGCAAAGGTCCTCCAACACTGCACAAACAAATACTATATAATAAACTATAAAATAAAGTTATAAGAGTACCATTGAAAGTTGAACATTGAATACCTAATTCTATTAAGAAATTATTAATTTCTTATAATATAATAATAGAAATGGGTTGTTTTTTAAAAAGGAATTCCTGTGTTTTTATTTTGTTTTGTTTTGTTTTTTGAGAAACAGTCTCACTACACAGGTCAGGTTGTCTTGAACTTGCTATGTAGTTCAGGCTGGCCTCAACTCAAATTCCTTCTGCCTTAGCTTCCCAGAGTGCTAGGACTGCAGATGTATACCATCATACCCAGAAAAATTCCTGCAATTTAGAGATACATATCAAAATATTTAGAGATGAAATGATATAATGTTTAAGATTTGCTTGAAAATAACCAGGGAAAGGGATAGAAATTAGGTAGGAATAGAGGTAAAATAGTTCTGAACAGGTAACTATCAAAGCCATATGATGATACATGGAGTTTATTACACTATTATTTCCCTTTCTGTAATGTTTGAAATTCCTATCTAAAAATGGAGAGAAGAGACATGAGAGATTATTTTCCTGTCACATCAATTTTCTAAATTCCAATTACAGTATCAATCTCACAGGTGAGGAAACTCATTGTCAATTGCTCTCAAGAAACAACTAAAAATACCCTTGGACTTCCCCTTCCATCCTCATCAATCACTTTTTCTGCCTCAATTTTCCAAAAGAAGCTTTCACCCTTAATACATTCTCCATTTGTTGGTCTCCTTTTATAATTTGTGCTAGCTTTAATGATTTTTAATTAAAGTTAAAAACTTGCTGAGTTTTGTTATTAAGTGGTTTCTTGAGAGATAAACTGTCCTATCTCCTCTGGCTTCTCAATTTCATTTCCTCATCTGTTGAGGCAAAAGAAAGAATGATCCAGAATTTTGACCTTGATTGCATATAGAAGAAAAAGGCTTGGGCAAAGGGTAAACATACATGAGGCAGTTGGTTCAATCATCAAAACCACAAAGATTTTCAGACAGCCCAGTACCACTCCACCTCTCTACTACAAATAAGTCTACTGAAACAAAATTCCTGTTGAAGAAGGATGGGAAAAGCACAATGACAATCACTTTACCTAAACATATCAGTCATTACAATAAGCCTAGGACACAGATACTATTACGATTGAGCTCAAGGCCAGCCTAAACTGCATAGTGAAACCCTGTCTCAAAAAGACAAAGAAGAAGAAGAAGAAGAAGAAGAAACTACCTCATGATATCTCTGCTGTAGTAACTCTAAAGTTAAAGGACCAGAAATTACAATTAGATCCAATCATTTGCTTTAGAAACAAAGATTATCTCCCAGAAAACCCCCTACTCATTAGGATAACCAATTTCACAAATCTTGTTCTTGCACAGCAAAAACAAAAGTCACATAATTTATATTTTAAAGATTCAGAGAGATCTTTAAAAATTAAAAACAAAAAGAAGTATCCTTTTTGCCTTGCCACTCTATACCCACAGAAGTATCTAGGTGGAGGCAGGGCCAGGGGGCGCTGAAGATGGGGGTTGTTCGGAACAGACTGCACACTGAGAAGCAAGCTCTATGACAGTAAGCAGGTCCTTCTAAGTGAATCCAGATCCTAGAGTGGCCAGAAAGGCAGGGGTTGGAAGCGAGGCTTTCCTAAGTCACTCCTATCTCCACATACAACACCCAAGAATGACTTAGCACCAAAACACCAACACGACTCCAGCAAGACAGGCTAACGGAGGATGAACACAGAGTCCAGCGACTAAACATCAGAAACACTGAGGACAAGAAGTCCACACCCACCTCCCTCTCACTTCCAGCCTCCCCGCCAAACCCATCCTCTGAGTACTGGGATTGGGAAGGACAAGTGCAGAGCGCTGTCCCCAGAGGAGCTCGGCATTGGGCCAGAAGGGAAGGAAGGGTTACAGAACAGGACAAGAGACCTCTAATGACGAGCTAAGAGAAGAAATGGAAGAGGCTGGAGAGTAAACAAATAACCCAAATGTAAAAAACAAGGACCGGGGAAGGAAGCTTGGAGGGTAAGTGGGAAAGACTGACAGGTGTGGAAGGAATCGAGGAACGCGGAAGACAAAGGGGCTGCGAACTGTGAACACTCTCGGACCAGGAGCTGCTGCTCTTAGTCTGCGAACAGGGATACACGGGCCAGCAAACTAGGATGTTCAGACAGCTCTGTGGCTGTAAGAGCTGGACTGACAGGGGCGAGGGCCCTGGGCGGGGAGTGACTGCAGAGACGAGCTGGATCCGAGCAGAATCCGGGCTTTGGGAATGAGGAGCGGCTGACATTCAGAGCTCTCAAGTGCTGGTACTCTGGGAACGCGGCAAGCACGGGGGTCAGCAGACCGAGAAAGCCGAGGCAGGGAGCTGGGGACTGCTTGTGACTGACGGAGTCGGGGGAAGACTGTCCGGCCTCGAGGGGTCAGAGACCTGCCGGTGACAAGGGCCAGGACCCCGGCGGACTGCTGACCCGGAGCCAGGGTGCAAAGGGGCGGGGGTTTACAGAGGAGCCGGGCTCAGGGACTTGGGGCGGAGTGTGCAGCTGGGGCGGCGGGAGCGGCGGGGCCGCCACTCACCACTCATGATGCAGCTCCCCGAGCCACTGCCTGCGCCGTGCCGCCGCCACCGCTGTGTCTGCCGCCACTGAGCTCCACACAGGCCGGGCGACAGCGCGCCCGCCCCGCCGCTGGTCCCGCCCCGGAAGTAGAACTCCTCCACCGAGGTCCCGCCCCTCGCCCCGGAAGCTAAACACGGAAGTGGGCAGTGGGGTGGAATGCACAGGCTACTGTTTGAGTGGCGCTGATCTGGCAAGGGGTCAGAGCTAATCGATTAACTGGTATGGAGCAATTTCCGCGCCTTCGCCCCAGGCTGTTTGCTGGTTTGCTTCGCCCCAGAGACAACAGCGCTCCAGAGAGGGATGTGAGCTAGAAAGGAAATATAAAAAGAGTAGTAGACTAAAGCGTGCATTAAGGTGCAGATAGGCAACTCCCAAAGCCCTCTCTGAGGAGGTGACTTCTTTGAGACGCAGGTTTTGGAGGAGCCATTCAAAGAAGGCTATTCCAGAAGGAACACATATGGGACCTTGCGTAGAGAGATTGACTGAACGTGAGGGGAGTGAGAACTGGGTAGTGAGAAGCAGGACATTCAGGAAGACTCTTAGGTTGTAAAGAGTTTGAGCTTTTCTGCCTACCCCTAGGGAGGTCAGGATGGAAGGCTATTGCAGGAATTCAAGCAGTGGTACAATCTAAATTAGAGTGGGTTTGGTTTTTTTAAAAGATCGCTGTGGTTTTTATTCAATTTGAAATGTTGATTAGGGCCTGGGGATACAGCTCAATGGCACAAGCGCCTGCCTGGCAAGCATGAGGTTGGGAGTTCAATCCCCAGTACCCCCCCCAAAAAAAATGTTGAGTAGGACAAAAGCAGTGAGAATGAAGCTTTACAAATAGCCAGAACCTAGTTGCCCATCGACTGAAGAATGATTAAAAAAAGATGTATTTTATACGATGGCATACTACGCAGTCATAAAGATAAACTGGAGACTTACAGGTAAATGGATGCAACTTGAGACCATGCTCATAAGTGAAATAAATAACACACGTATAAACATGATATTGTCTCACTAGTGTGAGAAGCTGAAAGAAACAACATGTATATATGTATATAAAACAGATAAGATAAAATTTTTAACAAAAGCAGGCATGGTGGTGCACACCTATAACCCCAATACTGGAGAGGCTGAGGCAGGAGGATCGTTGGAAGTTCAAGACCAGCCTGGACTACAAAATGAGCTCAAAGCCAGCCTGAACTGCATAGCAGTCTCAAAAAAAAACAAAAACTAGAAAATTACTATATCATTGTGATGTGACTTTACACTGTACATCTTGGAAAAAGTAACATTAGAATTGAGGCAATAACAACATGTGCAAACTAAGCACATTAACCCTGACAGTACTTAGAAAAAAAGCTGTTTTGCTTAGGTTATGGTTATTGTTGTTACATGTAGGTTGGTCTGCTTTGAAGGACAAGCTGTAAATAGCTTAACCATTTCAAAAATTCCCTCCTGCTGGCCCACAATGATGAGGAGGTGTTGGTATTCACTCCTGTTATTTGCAATCAGTTGCCCAGGAATTAAGGCACATGCACTGATTGAGATTTTGTACACAAGAGCAAATCAAGAAATCTGAGAAGCTGCCAGATGATATCAGTCAGAATTAGGAAAAGACCTTGAAAAGGATATTGTTCAGATACATGAGAGCATTTTGAACGTTTGCTTGTATCCACGTGCCAGGGAAATGGAGATGAGAACCAGAGTGTAAACCAGCAAACAGCTCAGGAAAATGCTCAGAGTATCAAATTGATGAGGGCAGAATCGGCAGATGAATCTTCTTTTAACATAAGCCTAGTCACAAGCGGCTTTCCTCAGCTGAAAGCTACCATGGAGGTTTATTCCAAGACGGTTAATCAAGATTTGTTAAGCAGCATCAGCCATGAGTTATATGGATAGATTAAAAGTGGTTTGTGTACCCTGAACTGTTCTGCCTTTGCTGAGATATACTGTACTATGAAAAATCCCTGGCACAGATGATGCTGCCCTGGTTAGAACTGCGGTTTCTCAAAGTGAGATTGACCTTGTACAATGAGTTAGGTTTTAAATCATCACTCTTTCTGGAATGAGAATGCACTGTAATGGAACAGCAGAGAAAGGCAGCTGGTTAGAAGATCAATGCAGCTGTTCAGGCGAGACAGTAACACTGCCAAACCTTGGTGGTAGAGGTAGATGGAGATGGATGGATTGAGCGTGAACACAAGTGTAATACAGTCACAACAACATATGAAACCAAGGTTGTGTTGTTTTACAGATGGTAGAAAAAAGACTCCAGAGAGGTTGGAATATTTGCCCAACTTGTTCTGCCTATACTTTTGTCATTGGCTGGTGACAGTTATTCTGAGGCCTAGGCTAGGGCCTGGCTAACACTGGCTGGGAGAGTAAGCATGACCTGTTAACTACAAAATCCCTGTTTAACACACGTACAGAACAGTTTCCTAAGCCCTGCAGCTGGGTTTCTGGTGTGAACTGGAGCAAATTTTTGACACAATGGACCCAGACCGTATATCACACTCAGAAATGAGAGAGATAAAAAAAAAGATGGATCAGCTGTTACTGAGCTCTCACTGCTGTATTTCTTCATGCTGCAGAGTGTACCTCTTTTCTTCTTTTTCTTGACCCAAACTCACTCTGCAGAGTATATTTCTTTTCCTATCTTTTTTTTTTTTTTTTTTTTTTTTTTGGGCTTTTTCGTTTTTACCGGTACCAGGGATCGAACTCACAACTGCCTGCTTTCAAGGCAGGCGCTTATGCCGCTGAGCTAAATCCCCAGCCCCCTTCTTTTCCTATCTTTAATACATGTAGACATTTGCTCCTGTTCATAATTGTTGACCCATACTTTGTTCAAGACAGAAATCACCTCTACAAGGAGACTCCAGCAACACAGAGACTGCACAGCCCAGTAATATTCTCTGTAATAATTGAAATTAAAGTGACAGTGATATAGGGGAATGAAACTCCCAACCTACTAGATATCCCAGTATGAGTTTGTGTGCTCTAAAATCAAAGAATGAATTTTAGGAACAATGGAAATTTAGAGCAGAATATATTTATTGAGAGAAAGAAAGGTTTTGTCTGAGAGACCAAAACGATGCCAAGTGGGTTGCCAAAGACTATCTTTTCTTTTTCTTTTTTTTTTTTTTTATCAGTACCAGGATTCAAACTCTCACAACCATGTGCTTGCAAGGTAGGCATTATACCGCTGAGCTAAATCCCCATCCCTCACCCTGTCTTTTCTAGGGACTTCTTTAGAGCAAAATCACAAGGTAAGATGGGAACTCACCAGGCAGGCATGAAGTGAGACAGAACTATGTCAACCAATAAAATTAATTTTTCAGGTAAAAGTGACCAAATTGGGGACAAGTGGAGAAGTGAGTCATGCAGCAAGGGAACATGCTTAAAAAGCAGTAACTCTTGGGAGGGTGGGGGGAATGGTGACTCCTGGCTTTTTTTCCTTGGTACCAGAGATCAAACTCACAACCTGTTTGCCAGGCAAGCACTGTGCCTGCTAAGCTAAATTCCCAACACGTGGAACTGGGACTGTTTAAGTATTTTGAGGGGTGGAAATCTGTGAAACTTGCTCATCTATAGTCTTGGTCTTGTTTGCTTAGTAAAAGAGTGTGGTCTACCCACAATTAGACAATGGTCCATTCATAAAAGAAACTAATTTACAGGTGGAAAGGTGGTCTAGTCACAGGTATAAGGGCACTTTGCAAGTAAAGCGGGGGGGGGGGGGGGACCGGTTTGTAGGTAAAAGGGAATTGTCCAGTTTTGGGGGTTTTTTTTTGGAACCAAGGATCAAACTCACGACCTCATGCTTGCCAAGCAGGCGCTTATGCCACTGATCTAAAACCCCTCAGGTTTAAAATGTATTTGTGTCCTGAAGCTGTAGTTTTCACTTCTAAAATTATGATCTTCTCTCCTTTTAGCCTAGTTGTCATTTCTTTTGTCCTACCTCATTTCAGGCTCTAGCTTGGAAAGGAACTGAAGGTAGCAGCTTTTGATACACAACATCAGACTGGCCCATTCACAGAGACCACGAGTTATTTTGTTTTGTTTTTGTCTGTTTTATGTTTTCTTTTTTTGTTTTAATTTTTGGAATTTTTGTTTGTTTTGTTTTACAGCACTAGAGACTGAACACAGAACCCCCTGCCTCAGCCTCCAAAAGTGCTGAAATCACAGATGTACTAGAAAGGAAGGTTTATGGAGTACTTTGGAGAGCTGGGGTCCAATCATCGCAGTCCTGCTCAATGATTTGCTCCGTCCTGGTTTCCTAGTTTCAGAAGAGGAATCCTTATGATTTGAGGCAATCTCAGTTCTTCGAAGCTCTGCTAGAATACAAAGCGACCTAGAGTTAGGACTGTGGAGACTTCTAGACTTAAGTGTTCTTGGTCTTGAAGAATGAAATAGGCTAGGAAAAACCTTGTGCTGCCAATTCTAGACAAACACTCCCTAAATAATTAATATGTTTATATAGAACTAAGAAAGATTTGATCAAGAGTTTTACAAAATGAAGATCAAGCTTTATTCTATTTTTAGTTACCTATGTGGCTTGTAGAAGATCCAACTGAAGAGTTACCGCTTTTGGCAAAAACCATTTTTAAGTCTCTAGTTATCTTAGAAAAAACGTAAATCATGCTTCTAAGTAACTGATTAAGGACGCAGTTAGTTTGTCCCCTGTCCCTATAGTGGTCCCGTCACTCTGAATGAAAAATATGTTCATTTTTTTTGTTGTTGTTCATTTGTTTGAGACAGGGTCTTGCTATGTAGCCCAGACTGGCCTTGAACTCTTGGTAGTTCTGTCTCAGCCTCCTGATTGCTCGTGTTACAGTCATGCGCCACCACACCTGGCTGAGTGAAAAATATGTTTTATATCCTAACCCAGTACACAAATATTTAAGGAGGTGGTTAACAAAAAAATTCTGTAATGTATTTTCTTCTGATTTTTTTTCCTTTTTAAATAAGACTTAATTCAGTTGATCAACTAGTAAGTCTTCACTGAAATTATTATAGACAGCTAAGTTAGAAATATACGAGGCAGTCAGACAGTGCTGCCGGACGGAGTTAGTACAGGAAATAAGAATGTATAAGGTATATGGCCGGAGGTTCATTTGAGGATTAAAATCACAATGGCTAGTTGGGATTAATGGTATCATCCTTTTGAGATATTGTTAGAGTTATCTGGTGCAGAAGAGGAGCAAAAAGTGAAAAAAGAACAGATTTATTGAGGATGTGGAAAGGAACACACAACCCATGACAGCTGGGCTGTCTCCTTCAACTGGATACAGAGAGGCAGAGGGTTATATGACCTCTGATCTGAAGTGGCGCATGGGGCAGACATTGATGATGTGTGAGGAACTGACCAGAATTTTCTTTGTGTGCAAACAGAAGAGTTGCAATTAGGGCTGAAGAAGAAGAAAGAAGTGGTAAATGTTCTTGCTTTGGCCTTCCCCACCATGTTAGACCACCACCATAATTGTATAGTAATTTATACTAGGGAGAGAAGCTTTCAGATATCCCATTATCTCCCTGGGGATGGGCCATCCTCTCCCACCCATTAAGACCAAAATCAGTAAAACTAAGGACAAGACTGACTATAGATTATCAACCAGGTTAATGACATCACTTACGTACTCTTGCTACCATTAGATCAATATTGCCTAAGCAACTATACCTCAATGTTACTGGTTGATCAAAATTTTGACCCGCATTGTACCCGCCTCATCGTTTTGCTCTATAAAACTTCCTTTGAAAGGTAGCTCCTTGGCAACCCATTTGGGACCCCCTCCCCCTCTCAGGAGCTATTCCTATTCCCTGTTCCCCCATGGAAGTCAACCATTCTTTTGCTCCAATAACTTTTCCTCCTTTTTTTTTAATACCAGGAATTGAACTCATGACCTCGTACTTGTCAGGCAGGTGCTTACATCCCTGAGCTAAACGTCTGGCCCCTAATCTCTGTGGTTCCTTAGAATTCCTTCTCTTAACCTCTGTTGTTCCTTAGAATTCATTCTTAACCTCTGTTGTTCCTTAGTATTCATTCTTCAACTTCAGGGAACATGAACACAGTGTATTTGATAGCTAGAATTTCCCCTAAATCAAAATTACTGATTTAAGGACCAAAACCTGCTAAGAAATAGAATTCCAGCCCAGCCAAGTAGTGGCTCACGCCTGTCATTCTAGCACTCATGAGGCTGAGGCAGGAGGATTGCCATGAGTTCCAGGCCAGTTGAGGCTACATAATGAGTTTAAAAACAGTCCAAATTACATAGGGAGACAATGTCTTAGATAGGAAAAAAAAAGGATTCCAGCCCAAATTCTCTCTGACCCCACAGGCCTGCTATTTTGCATCTCAACACAATCTACACTCACCCTTGGGAATTTACTACTAAACAAACAACTCAACAGATACCTAGAATACTTAAGAAAAGGATACACTACTGCTTCATAGTACTGAAAAATTAGAAGAAGTTCTGAAATGTTCTAAATTACAAAATGTGGAGAATGAAAGAGATGGGGAGAGTTACCCTGCTTTGAATAATCACACTCCTTTTATCAATAGGTTAATATAAATATGTCTTCCTTCCCCAGGTTTTCATTATAAAACCTCTAGTGTTTTAAATTCAAGGGACATTTTTCAACTGTTTCTTCGCCTTGCACTGGTGGCTGGGGAAATTGTCCCAGAACTTGTGCTTTCTGGCTGGCATCCATAGACCTTCAATAAATCCTTTTGTTTCAGAGATATACCAGTCTGCATTTTGATTTAACAGTGGAACACTACAAAGCCCAACTGCAAAAAAAGCTAAACAATTCATGGCCTAGCACACAAGCGATGTCTTATAGCTGTTAGAAATGCTGATTTTAAAGACTAGCAGTTTTAAAAACAAATAAATAAAAACTAGAAATGTAAAGTAGCTCCTGTGAGTTTTGGTGTCCTTTTGAGACAAGAGATTAGGTGTGACAACCTGGCTGTCTAGGTGGTCATGACCTGTTAATAAAAGAGATCCGGGACATGCACAGAAAACCAGTTCCCAGGTTGGGACCAATCACAGGATGCTATCTTCAGTTCTTCTGGAAATAACCCAAACAGAATTTTGATAAAACAACCTTGATAAGACATCAGCCTAAGGCTGGGAGGAGGGGAGGATTACAAAAGATGGCTGCCCTAAGTTCTTGGTCTGTTCTCACTTTCACAGTGCTCACCCTGCAATGTAATTTTCCTGCTTTTACATGGCCAACACTCATTCTACAGAGCTTGTTTTCTTTTACTCCCCCCCACCCCGTATCAGGGATCAGATTCATGACCTCACACTTGCCAGGCAGGTGTTTATGCCGTTGAGCTAAACCCCTGGCCATTCTTCTGCTATCTTTAATAAATGAAAACCTTTGCTACATTTTCCACTTATTTTGTCAAACATTTTGTTTAGGACAAGAAGTACCTAGCTAGAATCTTTAGGAATCCCTATAACCCAATAATATTTTGACTTTCTGTGCCCAGCACTATAAAATCTAAAGAAAAAGCCACATGTAAATGCTTCAGATGTTAATTGCTAATGTTAAGAGTATTCTGGCGCAATAGAGAAGCAAAAGTACAAAATGAACAGATTTATTGAGTTGAGGACATGGAAAGGAGCACACAGTCCCTGGTGGCTGGGCTGTCTCCTTCAACGAGATACAGAGAGACAGAGGGTTATATGACCTCTGATTAAAGTGGCACATGGGGCGGATATTGATGACTTGTGAGGAACCAATTGGAATTCTCTGTGCATGCAAACATGAAGGGAGTTGCAATTAGGGTTGAAGCAGGAAGTGGACTAAGGCTGAGAAGGCTATGGAGTGAGAGGTGTAGATGGCCACTGAGCAGCCAACTGCCCAGCAGGAGTCTGTGGGCAGTTACCAGGTGATTGACCACCATGCAACAGGGAAGCACAAGATGGCGACTGATTACCATGGGACCACAATTAGATGGCTGCTGCTGGCCCCATGATAAAGGACTGCAAGATGGCAGCCATTTACCCTGTGACCTGTTACAAGATAGTGATGCACTGTCACATGGAGGAGGACCACAAGATGGCAGCTGTCCTCCATGTGAGCTACAGCAAGATGGCTGCTGAAGACCATGTAGCATGGGATCACAAGATGGCAGTCAAATACCATGTGGCCTGCTAGGTGGCTGAAATGCACAAGATAGAGTATGGTGAGCCAGCGGGGGAAATGGTGATGTAGGAGCAGGGGACAAAGAAGAGCCATCTGACAGAATAGATGGCTCAGGTGGGGGAGATTGAGAAATCTTTGACTGGGGAGAGAAATTAAGGGAAGGATTAGAGGCCACTAGAGATGAGGAAGTAGGAGAGAACGGCACAGCGGGGACAGAAACTTCTGACTGAAAAAGTTGCAGTATCTGGTCTTAGAGATGAGGTGGAGGAGCCTAAAGACAGGAGATGCATCATCTAAGGGGTCTGGTGGGGAGAAAGAGAGAGTTCCTGGTGGAGCAGAGCAAGCCAGAAGTATTTGGGCCATCATACAAGACACAGTGAGAGAAGGACACGTCCTCAAAGTGAAAAAGGCCTAAAATTTGGGTTTTCTGCCAACTTGGCATCATTGTGACAAAAGTATAACTAAAACATCAGCTTTTGGGGTTTTTGTATCCTTCTTGAGGCTAAGAGCACCAGAGTTATGAACCAGGCACCTCAGAGGTATGTTTTTTAGGGGATAGGAAACGATCTCCTTGTCTGAATTATAAGTGAGCTGAGAGAAAAACTTCACCTCAGGACATAAGAACTTTAGCTCTCCCCCACAAGAAACATGGAAGCTGTCCTGGATCACACTATCAAAAGAAGTCCTTACCTCTTTTGAAAGTGTGACATCGAAGGTCCCAACACCCATCACTGAGGAGTGCGGGGTGCAGGGTCCCAGAAAATAAAAGGGTAACAGTTTTGTCTCAGGCTGTACTACCTAATGAGTGTGAAAACTGGTATCCTTGTTCAGGGAAGGCAATAGATACGTTTTCTGATGCAAGCTTGTGAATTTTAGGAACAGAAACAGAAAACCCCAGACAGCAGCTCACCTGTAATGAGTGAGGAGGGTCTGGGTTGCATGTGGATTAGTGGAGGCAAATAAACAGTCCTGGAGGAAAAAAAAAGTTGTTTATAAGCAGGGAGCCCGAATTGGGAATGACTCCCAGGAGCTACCGCTCACCATAATTTTAAAGTATTCTGGTGCAATAGAGAAGTAAAAGTATAAAATGAACAGATTTATTGATTTGAGAACATGGAAAGGAGCACACAGTCCATGGCAGCTGGGCTGTCTCCTTCAGCCAGATACAGAGAGGCAGAGGGTTATAGGACCTGTGATTGAAGTATCACATAGAGGGACATTGATGACTTGTGCGGAACCGATTGGAATTCTCTGTGCTTGCAAACAGGAAGGAGAGTTGCAATTAGGGTTGAAGAAGAAGCAAGAAGCGGTAAGTGTTCCCACTTTGGCCTTCCACCATGTCAGACCACCGCCATAACTGTACATAATTTATACGAGGACAAGAATCTTTCAGCTAAATGACTTTTCTTTAAATTTATACAACCCAAAACATCTGATGAGCTTCAGATAATTTCAGAGTATGTAGTACCCCACCTTATTCTTTAATTCTGTGCATCAGCTAATACAATGGCTTGCAGAAAAGTCGTATGCTCGTCAAAACAATTACAGTAACTATTCCAAGAGATCAAGATTGAGTTCAGTGTTCCAGAACCCCCACACACAAAAAAATTAGAGAGGAGACATACACCCTGGATAATGAACAGGTGCCTAATGTGTAGTCTTCTTCCCTTTGCCCCATATCTGCTTGTCCTCCGTTTAGAAGCCCACTCATTCAGTAAGATGAGCATTTTTTTAGAGGATGATAGCTTTCTACACATATACTTCAGGTTTCTGACTCTTGAATAAACCTGATTTGCTTCCCACTGATTCTGGGTTCCCAACTATTGACTTTCAGGAGCCCAGCAGGCAGGAAAATGGGTGTTTTGGCTGTGTTTAGATATACCTCCAAAACCTTATAGAGTCATAGGTGGGGCCTTTTCAGAGGTGGCTGGATCTAGATTGTGTGACACTGGAACTGATTCATGGTACATTGCTAGGATTAAAGGTGTGAGTGCTACCTGCTGTACGTAACCTGGGTAAGACATAACGGATAGAAAGAGCTGTATTATCCCTTGTTGCTTTGCTACCTCCTGCCTACCATGAACCATTTCTCCTCTATGATGCCTGTCTGCCACACTAACCTGCCTTAGAGCCAGCCAATTCTGAACAGAAACCACTACAAATGAGCTAAAGAAGACAGTGGGGAAATGATGATAATAATATACAAAGAGGAAAAAAGCCCTGTGTGCAGTACTCTGTATGGTATGATTACAATTGTGTCAAAACACATGTATGTATAAGGACAGTGCACAAGAGAATATAAAAATGGGAATACTTGCATTTGATTTTTTTCCTGCCTTCAAAATTATACTTTACAACTGTTACTAATTTGTTACTTGCACTAGAAAATTGGTATGTCTGAATCTTAGAAAAACCTAGCTGAAGTCAACCTGCCTCACTAGGCTTTGATATAACAGCACTGACCTGATCAGCGTAGTCATCAGAAGGATGTATGTTGTACCTTCCCATCACTCCCTGAACCTTTTCTCTGTAGCAGGATAATTTGCTGAGGTCCTAATTTATGTGTGGTATAACATGAAATGTATTTGGTCTGTGTCCCCAGTGCCAGTCACTGAGCTCCGAACACTCCTAGAATTTCATAAGTGATAGAAATGCCTTTTGTTATTCATTGCGAGCCCCTTTTGATCACACCTGAATTTATGCTAATGAGGTGACAGAGTAGAGTTCCTAGATAGCCTGAGTCCAGGTTGATCACCAGAAGGACCTACTGATCAGGAGCCCCAACTTCCGAGAGAACATGGTGACTAGATAACAGCAGCTATGGAGGCTCTCTGAGATACCCAGCTTAGAATCCAGGAATGGTGCAGTGCGAGGAGTCCTAAGCAAGGGGAGATATACCCTGCCGACCCAGGAATGAACTAAGCTGAGAGAAACCAACTGGAAATGCAATCCTGGTGCTATAACAGGAACAGATAAAATCTCAATGCGGAAGCTGGAACCTGTGCCACTGGAAGCTACAATTTAAATTTCCTGCTGCCGCTGCTGCGTCCAAATCAGCACAGCAGGGAAAGAGACAAGCAAAAGCGCTGAGAGAGGGAATCGGTGAACAGAGTTGAGAGCAGGACTGGCGGGGAACCCTGCACTGACCTGCAGTGAGTGGGAGGAATGGGGACCCTTCCATAGAGTAGGGGGCTCCAGCAAAGGACGTTCTGGGACTGGGCAGACTAGCCAGAACAGGATGCTGCAGTGACTTTAGTTGCATATTCCCCTCTCAAGTGGGATTGGTGCGGAGCACTTGGCCTGGGTGACGCTGCTGACTAAGACCCAGTAGGCTAGCCCAAACCAGGTCCCAGCGCCTGGAGGTGCACCTTAGCAGTGAAGCCTTCGGTAGGTTGACCTGGAGGGGTGGGCCCAGCAGAGGCTGCCCGGGTCTGTGTCTGCCTAGTGCACTGCAGTGGGTGGGAACACCTAGCCGGTGGATTCAAACTGTAACCAACAAAAGAAAAAACCTGGGCCTCCTATATACGCTTGTATGGAAGGAACAAAAAGTATGGGAAGAGGGAGCAACAAGAAAGGATCCTTAGTCCCCAATCCTGAGAACACTGATCCAGGAAAGGTAAATGCAAAGGAGAATGAGGACAGAAAACATGCAATATCAGACACGGCACAATAGACATAAAGCGATATCTCTGGAACCTCATAGATGAGTTCAAAAGTGAAGTATTTAATGAAATGAAGCAAGATATAAGTAGAATAGTTAGAGAAATGCTAAGCACCGCCCAAGAAAAAACAGATGGTGGAATGGAAGAACAGCAAAAAAGGGAAAAATTGTTTGATGGAGAAAATAGAGAAAACAGAATACGTGAAGCAGGTTCAAAGAGATTACCAGGAAACGAAAAACTCTATCAAAAGCTGGCATAACAGCTTGAAAGAAACTAAGGATAGATTATCTGACCTGGAGGGCAGATTTGTAATGTGGGAGCATGAAATGAAAAACTTCTTAAAAATAACAAGAAAACAAACAGCAATAATACAAAGGCTAGAAGATGATAGGATCTATAACTTAAGAATTAAGGACATAAATGAAGAGGTAGGGACACAAACAAATGGACTACAAAAGCTATTCACAGAAATAATCCAAGAGAATTTTCCTAATTTAGCAAAAGGTAAAAATACTGAGATGTATGAGGCATACAGGACCTCAGCCACCTACAACCCACAGAGCTACACTCAGGCATATAATAATCAAAATTCCAGAAATCCAATATAAGAACAAAATATTAAAAGCCATCAGAGACAAGAAACAGATCACTTACAAGGGAACACCCATCAGAATTACAGCAGACTTCTCAGCACAAACCATCAAATCATGAAGAGTGTGAGGTGAAATAATTCAAGCTTCGAAAGACAATAACCTCCAGCCAAGATTGATGTATCCTGCACAACTGTCCCTAGAAATTGTTGGAAAAACAAGGTGCTTCCAGGATAAAGAGGAACTAGCGGAATTTGCAACCACTAATTCAACTCTACACAGAATACTGCAGGATATTCTAAAAATGAAAAATACCAAGATTCCAGAAACAGTGGCAGAGAGGCCACAATGAATGGAGCAGAAAGCGAAATGAACAAGACAAACTGACAACTAATGACAGGAAAAGAGCTCAACAGAAATGAGGCAGAGAAGGTTGGATGGTAGGAACAGCCATTTTGGAGAAAACAAGACATCATAATAGCTAGTGCTGATTTAGTGTCATCTTGTTTTGAAGTCCCATCAAGCTTTTATTCTTCTGTCTCCATCAGTCTTAACATGTTGTATCTTATTGGATTTTATTATATGTGATAATATAAACAAAAACTTTTATAGACAAGGAGATTATACAGAAACCATTGTTCATTTTCTGTTAGTTGATTCTAAATACCCTGTAATACTGTCATTCTCTTGAATGGTTTTACATTGTCTTGATATGTTTGGTGCTACAGTATACGAAGTTATACTTAAAGAAGGAAAGAGACACTATGATAACAACTTTTATGTCAGGATATCTTGTGCTAAAACACTATTTTGCTTAAATAGTTATGTTTTGACCTGCGCTGTTTTGTTGTTATGCCCTCTTTTATCTCAGTCTCCTTTTTTTAATTATTTACTTTTTTATTTTTATCTTTTTAATTAAGGGAAAAAGAAATAAAAAATAGCAGGATATATTATAGTAACCCACTTTGATTTCCTATTAACTTGATTTGAAACCCTGTATTGCCCTCACCATCTTGTTTTGACTGATTTTCCCCTATTCTGCTTTGCTTGATAGTACCAAGTTCGAAAGTATAGGAAACAACTGTGAAGTCAGTAAGATTCATTATGACACCCATTCTGGTTGACTATTATCTTCTTTTAAAGTCCTGTAATGTCTCCAATGTTTTGATTTTATTGTTTATTGTTTTGTTCAATTTTATTATAACTGATGATATAGGCAATTCTTTTTAAGATAGCAAGAGGTATTATGGTATCCATTGTTGATCACCTTGTATTTTGTTTTTACATTATGTATTATGTCCATCCTTTTGATTTGTGACTGACTCTGTTTTGTTATGTCACATTTGGTTTTACTCTCTTCAAAAAAAAGTAATAAGAACTGTGGGAGTAATAAGACCCAAAATGTGTAATTGTCATTGTACAAAAGAAAGTGCTCTAAAGGATATAACAGCATGTATATTTAAGTGTATAAGATAGATAACCATATTACTGAGTTTTTTGGATCATTGAACAGAACTGTTTGTAGTCTTACTGTTTGAAAGTCCACTTTATATGCTTTAATTTTATAATTTGAACAACTATTTCTAAGATAACAATATGTAATCTAACTAGTGTTTATTTTTTCTGAAATTCTGTATAACTTATACCCTTTTTCGTTTTTTTTTTTCTCCTTAAATAAAAAATAAAATAAAATAAAATAAAGAACCTTCAGTCCCACCTCCCAACCTCTGGGAAGAAAGAAGGAAGGTTTGTATGGAGAAATCTTTCCAGTCCTCATCACAATCCAAGAAGGCTTATAATTGTTATCCCAAGGAGAAATTATTGGAATTCTACTGAGTTAATTCCAGTCGACCACTTTCAGTGCAACCCATGGCGAGAAGAGAGACACTGAGATACAGTTGTGGGGAGCTAAGGGCTCCTAAGTCTAGCCAAATGGTGGTTCACTGGAACCAAGGGCTAGACCCAGAACCCTTCCAGGTTTTATTAATTCTCCATGAGGGTAGTAGCTCAGGGGTAATTGGCAATGAGAGTGGTGGGAAAAAGTGACAGCCATGACTACCATGAGCTGGGCTATGTAGGAGATCTGAGATCACCTCTGCAATATGCAGAGGGCAAGAAATGCAGAGAAAGCAATCTGCACAACTGAGGTAGTAGCTAATAATTTAGGGCCAGTGCTTCAGTTGTGATGTTCAGTCCTTTTCGCCCTGGTAGATCATAGCTTCTTTCTCCAGACTTGGCCCTAGTGGACAGCATGGAGCCTGGCTCTCCATCCCACCAGACTCAACCACGCATTTGAGGAGTCACTGGATGAGGTAACACTGACCTGTGGCTTTGTTTTAAAGATTACAAATCAACTCCTCAACCATCCCAATTTACATTACTTAAAGCCAAATGAAAGGGCAAAGAAATAGCCTGGCCAGCTCTGTACATATCAATACATGGAAATAGGGCCAAGTTTATCCAAAAGGGAGACAGTTGCTCTTCTTTCCAAGGAGAGTCATCTCTGTGGTTCCCCACAGGTCTGGAGACTAAACTCTTTGAAAACATTTTATTTAATTACACTTTTTCCAGGTAAACAAAATAGTTAAATGTTATATTGTCTTTCTTCAACAGAGAAACACTGGTTAAGAGACTTGGCAGGTATTGCATGGTTTTAATAAGCCCCCCTGGCTGTTTCAAGAAGGGCTGGAGTGGTTGGGCATGCATAGTGGCACACTCCTGTAGTCCCAGTAATTGGGAGGCTGAGGCAGAAGGATCACTGCAAGTTTCAGGCCAGCCTGGACTACAAAGTGAGTTCCAGGCCAGCCTGAACTGCATAGTGAAACCCTGTCTCAAAACAACAAGACAGGGCCAGGGATTTAGCTCAGCGGTGTAAACCACCTGCCTGGCAAGTGAGAAGTTGTGAGTTTGGTACCAAAAAACAAAGGAAACCAAACCAAACTAAGATGACAAAAAAATGGGGTGGGGGAGGAAGGAAGTCTTTGGTGTCTTCCCCTCTATACCCCATCTTTCTTCCCAGGAACCCCCTTCTTACAGTCTATCAGTCTTTGGGCTAAGAGGTAGGTACTCAAGAGATCATTCAGGCCTTAACACATTTTGCCCCAGAATTCTTTATTTAAAAAAGGGTCTGTCCCCCAACCATTAGTGAAAAAGAGTGCTCGAGTCCTGGTCATGCAGAAGGGTTAATGAGCTTCCTGGAACAAGAAGTGGGATTCCTGCAATCGGTTCCCTCTGCCACGCCTCACCTTCCTCCAGCATGTGAGTCCCACTTAGTGCCATTGCATCCCAGCAGTTCCCTGGGCGTCAGCTTCGCCGCACAGCACCCCCAGTCCTAACTTGCAGGGCTGCTCTGACAGCTCCCCAACAGAAGTCTTGTGCCTTGCCAGCCTCTCCCCTGAGGTCCGGTCTCAGGCCGCCATGCTCTGCCCTAGAACCTGGGTCAACCCAGCCCGGAAAAGCTGCGTCTCCCTAGCCACAGCCTTGCTCTCAGCAAGGCCTCAAGCAGAAGCAATGTGAAAAAGCCAGTGCCAGGTGCCGTGAAGAAGACAGGCGACCTGCTCGAAATAAGCTCCAGCTTATGCTGGGCGTGGGGGCTCACGCCTGTCATCGGGAAGCTGAGGCAGGAGGATCACTGCAAGTTCCAGGCCAGCCTGAACTGCACAGCAAAACCCTGTCTCAAACAAACAAAGACAAACAACAAAACAATCGCCTAGCTCAGAAACTTTATACCAGGTGCTGCCAAACAGGGCAGTGGACGCGCCAAGTGGATGTCCTGGAGACTAAACTGTTAAAAACTACTGCTTCCAGATTTGTGCATCCCAAGAAAGCTTGGGAACTCTGTGTTCTTTCCCTCTTCATCTAGCAATTAATCTATTTCCTTAGTTATACATCATGAAGAGTAAGCAAAATGTTTCCTTCTGTTCTGTGAGCCATCCTAGTCAATGATTAAATCTAAGGCATGACTCTTGTTGCTAAGACAAAATATCTAATACAAGTTCAAGGAGAAAAGGTTTCAGTTTAAGTTTTAGTCCATAGTGGGCTGGCTCTTAGGCAGAGTGGCATGGCAGAAAGGCATCACAAAGGAGAAAGAGTTCATGTTGATGTAGGGGAGTGAAACTCCTGACCTACTATATGTCCGGTACAAGTTTGTGTTCTTTAAAATTGAAGAATGAATTTTAGGAACAATGGAAGTTAAGAGCAGAATATATTTATTGAAAGAAAGAAAGCTTCTGTCTGAGGGACTGAAGGGGTCTTAAGCAGGTTGCCAAAGACTCTATCTTTTCTAGGGACTTGTATAGAATAAAACCATGAGGTTAGATAGGTTCAAGGTAAAGAAAAATGGGAACTTGTAAGATGGGCATAAGGTAAGACAGAACTGTGGTCAACCAGTAAGATTAATTACTCAGGTTAAATTGATTAAATCAAGGACAAATGGGGAAGCGAGTTACATAGTAGCGGGCATGCTTAACAGCAGTGACTCTTCCTGTAGGGCGTTTGGGATGGTAACTCTTCGCGTCCTCAGGGTGATAGAACTGTTTGGACTATCAATCCTTAGGATGTTGTTGTATTTGTTTTGCTTTTTGTCTTCAGATCTGGCCCACAGAGGGAGGTGCCTGTCTCCTCAGAGGCCACAAGGTATCTGAACATTTGCACTGGCTCCTTTGAGGGCGCAGCCCTATCTGACTGCCTATAATATTTCTACCTAACTTATCTGCCTGTAACAATGTCAGAATAGGCAGAAGCCAGAAATATAGTTCAGTGGCACAATGCCTGCCTGGCAAGTGCAAGGTCCTGAGTTCAATTCCCAGTACTTAAAAAAAAAAAGAACAGGCAGGAGGTAGCACAACAAAGCAAACCTCCCTTTCTCTTTTATCCCATCTGGATGCCAGCCTTTTGAGTGGTGCCACCCACACTTAGGGTGGGCATTCCCACTATCCACACCAGAACTGTGCTAAACCAATCAGTGGAATGGTTTAATACCACACAGTTTTATTTATTGATTTATTGGTACTGGGGATTGAATGCACAACCTCACGCTTGCCAAGCAGGCACCTGTGCCACTGAGCTAAATCCCCCAACCATACCACACATTGTTAATCCCAGTATCACACACCCCAGATCAGCCAGCTCTGAAAAGCCCCATCTATAAGTGCATGAGGCTTTGGGGAGACATTTAGGTATAAGCCATAATAAGAAGGATAATGAAAATCTGAATTGATAGCTAGTAAGTCAGAAGCACATGTCACAATTTGTATTTGTGTGACTGAGCCCATAACATGTGGGATCTAACACTATCTCCAAGTAGATAGTGTTGAAACTTTAGTTGGATTATAGTACCCCTTGGTCCTGCAGCAACACCAAGGTGATGTGTACTGTCCCCTTTCCCGCAAAAAAAAATGGTCTCAGAAGAGTTCTGTGTTCAATGTAAGAGGAAAACTAATTCATCTTTTTATTAAATTCGTCTCTTTTTCCATTGCTTTTGACACTTTCTACCAAGTATGCCCTTAAGTATTCTTTCTAAGGAGTTTAACCTGGGCAGCAAGAATCAAAAGTTTAAAGTCATCAGTTCTCATGTTTTGAAAACTCTAAATTCAACCTTCCTGAAACACTGGAGGAGGCTCAGGAAGCCCTGCAGGCCTGGCTGGACCATGCCTAGGGATCTTCTTTCAATCCAGGGAACTGAGGGCATGTGAGGTGAATTCCAGTGCATTTGCACTGGCTCGGGGAGAGCTTTGGAACATCGCTCCCAGCGAGGGCACATGAGGTGATCTCTAACACGCCCAGGGGAAGCTTTGAAACATCACTAGAAACCCAGAAATATAGGAAAACGACAAAACAAAAGACCAAAATGCAATCTCAGATCTCCAGCCCATCCCAAGAAAGCCTAGAAGCCATGTACATAGAAGAAAATACAAGCCAAACACCTGAAATGCCTGAAATGATATCAACTGAAATAAAGAAACAACTCCAGGAGGCTATAAAAGAACTCAAATCAGAAATAATCTCCCAGGTAAAAGAAATGATAAATGTAATGAAAGAAATGCTGAGCACATCTAAAGAGACATAGTTAAAAAATTAGAGGAAAAATGTGAAAAGATGGAAATCTTGAGTGAACAATATAAGTAACAAACAATGTATGAAGCAGATTCAAAGACATATACAGGAAATCAAAACTTCCACTGAAAGTTGGCAAAACTGCCTCAATGAAAGTAAAGATAGAATTTCAGACATTGAAGACAAGATTGCAGCTAGTGAACAGGAAAGGAAAGATCTTTTAGAAATAACAAAGAATCAGGAAATAGCAATTCAACAGGTGCAAGATAATGCAAAGATAAACAACTTAAGATTGATAGGGATAAATGAAAGAGGACAACACAAATGATATCAACAGGCTATTCACAGAAGTAATAGCTCAAAATTTCCCAAACATGAGAATGGAAACTAACATACAGATCAGTGAAGCATATAAAACTCCAAATAGTCATAACCAAAATAAATCTAAACCCGGACATATAATAATCACCATCCCAGAAATCCAACACAGTAACAGAATATTAAAAGGCGTTAGAGAGAAAAGACAGATCACCTATAAAGGAAAACCTATCAGAATTACAGCAGATTTCTCAATACAAACAATGAAGTCAAGAAGAGCATGGAGCGAAGTATTTCAGATCCTAAAGGAAAACAACTTCCAACCTAGACTGATGTTGCTGGGGATTTAGCTCAATGGCTTATGCAAGCTCAATGGCTTATGCTGGCTAGCAAGCATGAGGTTTCAAGTTCAAACCCCGGCACCAAGAAAAAGAAAATAAGCTACAACCTAGACTGATATACCCTGCAAAATTTCCCTTTAAAATGGATGGAGAAATAAGATACTTCCACGACAAAGAACAGCTGAAGAATTTCATGATCACCAAATCAACCCTGGAAAGAATACTGAAAGACATTCTAGACAGACATAGGAAAAAAAAACTAAGCAAGGCAGACAATTAAACAGAGTGGAAAGATAAAGAAGCAACACGCCAAAAATAAAACAATATATAATATTTATAACCATTAATGTAAATGGCCTCACTTCACCAATTAAAATAAACAGACTGGCAGTATGCCTCAAGAAACAACATCCAACCATATTCTGTCCACAAGAAACCCATCTAACTCAAAAAGAAACTCATAGACTGAAAGTGAAAGGATGGAAAACAATACTTCATGCAACGGGAACCCCCCAAAAAGCAGAGGCAGCTATTCTGTTTGTAGACAATGTAAACTTCAAACCAAGAATGATCTGAAGAGATAAAGAAGGTCACTACATACTAGTTAGGAGAAAACTTCAAGAGGAAGAGATAAAATCTTTATGCACCAAATTCAGGAGCACCCAGCTATACAAAACAAGTATTAACAGAAATGAAAAATCAAAGAAGCAATAACACAATTATAACAGGAGACCTTAACATGCCATTGACACAAAGGGACAGATCAACCAGACAGAAAATCAGCAAAGAAATAACTAAATCACAGCTGTCAACAAATAGACTTGATAGATGTATACAGAGTGTTCCATCCAACAACATCAAAATATACATTCTTCTCAGCAGTACATGGAACATTCTCTAAAATAGACCATGTAATAGCTCACAGAACATACTTAAATAAATGCAAAAGGTTTGAATAACCATGAAGGTTAACCAATAACCATGAAGGTTATTGAATCAGCGCCATGAAACTAGAAATTAATGATAAAAGAAACTGCAAACACATGGAAATTAAATAATACACTCTTGAGCAATCAGTGGGTCACAGAGGAAATTAAAGAAGAAATTAATATCTACAAGCAAATGAAAATACAAATACAACTTACTAGAATCTGTGGGATGCAATGAAAGTAGTCCTCAGAGGAAAATTTATTGCAGTGAATTCCGACACAAAGAAACAACCTAATGCTATACCTCAAACATCTAGAAAAAGAAGAGCAAGTCAAGCCCAAAGCCAAAAGAAGGGAGGAAATTCTAAAATCCAGAGCAGATATTATGCAATAAAGACTAAGAAAACAATCCAAAGAATCAATGAATCAAAGTGTTGGTTCTTTGAAAGAATAAATAAAATTGATAAACTCCTAGCCAACCTTATTTTTAAAAAAGGAAAGAAAAAAAACTCAAATTCATGCAATAAGGAATGAAAAGGGTAAAATCACTACAGACTGTGGAAATATAGAAGATCATCAACACCTATTCTGAAAACCTCTACTCTCATAGGTTTGATAACACAGAAGAAATGGACAGATTCAGAGAAACATATGAAATACCAAAGCTGGGTCAAGAAGATGTAAAACTGCTGAATAACTCAATTTCTATTAATGAAATTGAAAATGTAATCAAATCCTTACCAACAAAGAGGAACCCAGCCCAGATGGAGTCCCTGCAGAATTCTACAAGAAATACAAAGAAGACTTAATGCCGACACTACTCAAACTCTTCAGTGAAATTGAAAGGGAAGCAATCCTTCCTAAGTCATTCCTGGAAGCAAATATTACTCTAGTACCAAAACCTGAGAAAGATCCAACTAAAAAAGAGAACTACAGGCCAATCTCCCTAATGAACATAGATGCAAAAATTCTCAATAAAATATTGGCAAACAGGATGTAGCAAATCATCAAGAAGATTATACACCAGAACCAAGTGGGATTTATCCCAGGAATGCAAGTATGGTTCAACATAAGTAAATCAATAAATGTAATCTACCATATCAATAGAGCCAAAAATAAGAATCACATGATCATTTCTATAGATGCAGAAAAAGCTTTTGATAAGGTCCAACACTCATTCATGATAAGAGCCCTACAGAAAATTGGAATAGATGGTCTTTACCTCAATATGATAAAAGATATTTATGACAAACCAACAGCTAGCATCATATTAAATGGCCAAAAACTGAAAACCTTTACCTTAAAATCAGGCACAAGAGAAGGATGTCCATTATCACCACTCCTATTCAACACAGTACTGGAAATACTAACAAGAGCAATTAGAAAAGAGAGGGAAATAAAAAGAGTAAGGATAGGAAAAGAGAAAGTTAAATTATCATTATTTACAGATGACATGATACTCTACATAGAAGACCCCCAAAACTCCATTGAAAGACTCCTAGATATAATAAATAAATTCAGTAATGTGGCTGGATACAGTCAACACTCAAAAATCAATAGCATTCCTATACACTAACAAAATCACTGAGAGAGAAATAAGAGAAGCCGCACCCTTCACAATAGCATTCAAAAAAATTAAACACTTAGGAATTAATCTAATGAAAGAAGTAAAAGATTTATTCAGGGAAAACTATAGTACCCTGAAAAAAATCAAAGAGGACCTCAGAAAATGGAAATACATCCGTTGTTCATGGATAGGAAGAATAAATGTGAAAATGGCCATTCTTTCAAAATTGTTGTACAGACTCAATGCAATCACAATCAAAATACCACTAGCGCACCTTATTGATTTAGAAAAATCACTCCTAAAATTCATCTGGAACCAAAAGAGGCCTAGAATAGGAAAGGCAATTCTAAGCAGCAAAGGCAAAGCAGGAGGCATCACAATCCCTGAATTGAAATAATACTACAAAGCTACTATAATAAAATCAACATAGTACTGGAATAAAAACAGACTGAAGATCAATGAAATAGATTAGAAGATACAACTACAAACACACTCAGCCACTTTAATTTTGATAAAGGGGCCAAACACGTTCACTGGATAAATGATAGTCTGTTTAATAAATGGTGCTGGAAAAATTGGCTCTCCATATGCCAAAAACTAAAGCTAGACCCATACCTATCACCATATACTAAACTAAAGTCTAAATGGATCAAAGATCTAAATATTAATACAGAAACACTAAATCTGTTGGAAGACAAAGTAGGTAAAAATCTTGAAGACATAGAAGTAGAGAATTTATGAACAAGATCAAACCACACAAGAAATACTTCCCAAAATCAACAATTGGAATTACATCTTATTAAAGAGTTTCTGTATGTTGAAAGAAATCTCCAGCATAGTGAAAAGAAAACCCACAAATTGGGGAAAAATCTTAGTCAACTGTCTCTCAGACAAAGGACTTCTGTCTAGAACATATAAAAAATTTTAAAAAATGAGACCCCCAAAATTCAAAGACCCAATCCAAAAATGCGCATCTGAGATAAATACACAGTTCTTAGATGAAGAAATACAAATGGCAAATAAATACATGAAAAAATGTTCAGCATCACTAGTCTTTAAGGAAATGCAAATTAAAACCACACTGAGATTCCATCTCACTTCTCAAAGAATGGCCAGGATAAAGAAACTACCAACAACAAATGCTGGAGAGGCTGCGGGGGAAAAAGGAACTCTCCTGCACTGTTGTGGGAGTGTAGAATGGTGCAACCACTGTGGAGGTCAGTCTGGAGATTCCTCAAAAAATTGGGATTGGGAATCCCATTTGACCCAGCTATTCCACTTCTGGGCATATTCCTAGAAGAACAGAAAACATCATACCACAGTGATATATGTGCACCCATGTTTATAGCAGCACAATTTGTAATAGCCAGATCTTGGAAACAATCTAGGTGTCCATCAACTGAGGAATGGATAAAAAAGATGTGATACTTTTATACAATGGAATACTACTCAGCTATAACGAATGATCACATTGAGATATTTATAAATAAATGGATGCAACTTGAGACCACACTCCTAAGTGAAATAAATCAAATTCACGTGTATAAATACCATATAGTCTCCCTAGTGTAAGAAATGGTAAGAGTACATTACATTGCTTTGAAGTCTTATAATGTTTTCATTAATTGATTGGAATGGTTTTATTCTATTTTGTTTTATTTTATGTGTGATGGTATGAACAGCTACTTTGAAGAAAACAAGATATTATGGCAGCCTTGCTGATTTAATATCATCTTGCTTTGAAGTCCTACCATGATTTTGTTCTTCTATTTCCATTGGTTCTATCATGTTGTGTCTTATTGAATTTCTTTTTTGTCTTTTTGAGACAGGGTCTCTGCTATGCAGTTCAGGCTGGCCTTGAGCTCATTTTGTAGACTAGGCTGGTCTCGAACTTGCAGTGATCTTCCTGCTTCAGCCTCCCAAGTGCTGGGATTACAGGCATGAGCCAGTATGCTTGGCTTTTATTGGATTTTAATATGTGTGATAGTATAAACAAATTTTTTATGGAAAATGACATAGTTCATTTTCTGTTATTTGGTTTTGAATGTCCTGTAATACTTTCATTCTCTTGAATGGTTTTATACTATTTTGTTATGTTTGATACTACTGTATTTGAAGGTATGCTCAACTATTCAAAGAAAAGAGACATTATGGTAGCTACTGTTAATATCCGGGTGTCTTGTTGTGAAGTGCTGTGTTGCTTGCATTATTCTGTTCTGATTTGCTTTGTTCTGTCCTCTTTTGTTTTATTCTCTTTAAAAGAAAAAAAAAGAAAAATCTAAATTCACTGAGTACTTGATCTAAATAGGAGAAGAAAGAAAAAGACTGTGGGAAGCTAGAGACATATTCTGAGGCCATGTAACAGGAAAGGATTGTGTGCTCTCAGACACAGACAAGACCTCAAAGGAAATAAATGACACTCATAACAGTAAGTATAAGTACTTAACAAGGCAGACACTTGCAGAAACTATGTGACATCCTAGTCCTTAAAATGTTACAAGTAGAGACTATCATTATTCTCCTTTTATAGATAGAGAAACTGAGGCCTGGAGTAGTTACTCAAGCTCAGTAATTTCCTAGTAAACAGAGCCAGGTTTCACACTCAGGCAGTTTGGCTACAAAAACTAATCCTTTAACCATTACATTTGTATTGCCTCCTGTAGTCGTAAAACATCCAGAATGGACAAAATTTTCCCGAAGTTCCCCATATCCTAAACATACACAGAAGACTTGTTCATCTCTGCTGTGGTGCCAGTAAGCATCTTAAGGACCAAAGTCAACAGATGACCTAAGCTATCAAGGAGCCTAGGTCCTTAGCATAAACCCCAGGAAGGGATTCCTTTGCCCAGGAACCACTAAGCTAATAAGCCAAAGAAATGGGGAACTCAAAGAGGTTATCATATTGGTGTATAGAGAAAAAAAATAGATTAGGCTTTCTGATTTAAATCCTGCTCTGCCATTGCTACACTTTGAACTCATATCCTTTAAATTTCAGATGTTACCAGTGTAGTAATATTGAAAATCAGATCCCATAACAGGTGATTAGGCCATAAAGGTTCCTTTCTCATTAATGCTATTAAGCCACTTATAAAAGAGACATCACACATACGTTAGCTATCTTGCTATTCCACATTCTGTCATGCAAGGACACAAGAAGAAGCCTCTCACCAGGTGCCAGCAGCATAATCATGGACTTCTCAGTCTCCAGAACTATGAAAATAAATATATCTTCATAGTTAAGGTATTCTGTTATAGCAACACAAGCAAAAACAATCACTTATTTTCTCTTAGTTTCTGTCATCATCTGTAAAATGGGGATAATAATAATGGTTCACCTGCATTATAGTATTTTGTGCACATCAAATGAGTTAGTCCTGCGAAAGCACTTGGGATAGTCCCTGGCACGTTAGTAAGCTTATATAAGTTTTACCTGTTATTATTATCACATATACTCAATCTGAGCTAAGAATACTGTATACCACACCTTTCTCACAGTTTGTAATTATAGCTTGTTTGTATCATTATGCTGCCTGATGCTTCTTCTAACCATCTAGGCGTTCCACAATGAACTGGCATGACTGACTCTAGGTAGGCTTCTCCTATCAAACAAAGTACCCAGGATACCTTGCTTGATTAACAATCAAGAAGAGGGCCTGGGGATTTAGCTCAGTGGCATAAGCACCTGCCTTGCAAGTGTGTGATCATGAGTTCAATCCCTGGTACTGATAAAAAAAAAAAAACAAGAAGAATCTAATCTTTCTTTAAATATATTTGTACATGTATAAAAGAAAAATATGAGACTGGGGGTTTCATAGATTGCAATAACTTTTTTCCACTGCGTCAAGAGTTTAATCGTGACACCAAAGAATTTTCCAATTAAGGCCCAACAACAAGATAGGTGAATATATCTAGAGTGGAGGCTTTCCAGATTTACAGAACAAAAAGTTTGTATTAGCAGCTAATAAATACAATTATCCTAAACAGATTCATTGTTTCCTTCTGAGAAGATTCTCAAGGTAGCTCTACACCAAACAAAAGGTTAATTATTTAGTACAAATTGATTTCTCTATCTCCATGACACTTGAAGTGGCTGGCAAGCTCTTGCAGTAGTCATTTGTCTTCGTAGTGACAAGAATGGTTGCACCCTCCTCCAAGGCTGGGAGCGGGAAGAAATGGTCAGAGTCAACCTTTAGTTTGCTCTTAACACAGTCTTCACAGATACATTCTTCGACTGTGTACCCCTGGCTTCTCGGAAGAATGATTTCATCGTGGGTCTTGCTATCATCGAGGCCAGCATTAACCGCTGCATCCAGCAGAACAGATTCTGATGATACAGAAACAGAAACATTGACCTGAGCTTTCCTGGAGAGATCATAATCTATGATATTTTTTTTGTCTTTTTCTTTTTTTTTTTTATCGGTACCAGTATCGAACTCACAACCACACACTGGCAAGGCAGGCAGGCGCTTATGCTGCTGAGCTAAATCCCCAGCCCCGAGAGATCATAATCTTAGCAGGATGTATCAGAACTCAACGCAGTGTGAGGAGAATGCCTATGGTCTGCACCAGGACCAAAACATGGCTTATTTGGTGATACAATGCTTGTAAGTGCTTGTTTATTTCTATTGGCCAGATTTAAAAATCAAGAGATTTCACAAACAAATCTGGACAAATAGAACCTTTAAAAAACAACAAAATGCAGCAACATAGAACCAGAGTGACATGTTTATCAGTACCAGGGATCAAACTCACAATCACCTGCTTACAAGGCAGGCACTTATGCCTACTGAGCTAAATCCCCAGCCCCCAGAGTGAAATGTATTAACTATAGTCAATAGCAGCAGTTGCTTTGAGGCAGGCTATGGGCTCATAGGTTGGCAGTCACTACCTGGTCCAGTACATGTCTTTATTACCTACTTGGCTCTTGCAAGCAGTAAAGTTTTGAACTTACCACACAGATGAAAATGACAGAAATTACCATATATCGAAGCACTAAAATAAACACATGGGTAATGTTTTAAAATACAAAAGTAAAGATGCTTCTCTTGGAGAACATTTTGCAACAGATGAAAAAATTTTGAAATGAATCTCATATAATCACATAAGGAAGGAGTCTCCACAAGGTCCCAGTTATACCCCTGTGTGGTGTAAGTTTCCTACTTCCCAACATTCCAGTGTAACTCTATCTTCTGAAATGTCATACTTAGACTCGCTCTACGAGTAAGCCAGACCCAGGAAGAAAAATACTTTGTGACTTCACTTATATATAGAATCTAAAGAAGTTTAATAAATAGAAGCAGAGAGAATCCTGGTTTCCAGGGCAGATAGGTGTGGGAAATGGGGAGCTAGTAGTCACAGGATATATATTACAGATATGTAGGATGAATAAATCTGGAGAGTTAATGTGTGGTATGAAGATTTCAAGTGCTCTCACCACTGAAAAGAAGAGATAACAATGCGAGGAGATGGAAATGTTATTTGCTTGACTATTGAAATGATTTCACTATGTACATGTATATCAAAGATGTATACCTTAAGTAGATATAATTTTTATTTTATGCTGAAAAATTCATTCTCCACTTGTCTACTAGATGCCACAGGGGAGAAAGAAAAATGAATAAATTATGTGGATCAAGCTTCTACCTCTTCTGCTGTACTAGCAAGCAAATCAGGTGGATGCCTTACAGATTATGTCTGGAAAATACATGCAGAAAGAAATGGGGTAATGGCTGCTTGCTTGTGTTTGAGAATCAGATCACTGGGAAAGCTGCTTCAGAAATATTTTTATCTTAAAGGGTTCTCAGGCAGAACCTTTACTTCTTTGAGACTGTTTCTCTTCTGCTTAGTAAAGAATTTTTAAAAAATTTTTTTTCTTAGCCGGGCATGGTGGCTGATGCCTGTAATCCCAGCACTCAGGAGGCTGAGGCAGGAGGATCTTTGCGAGTTCGAGACCAGCCTGGGCTACAAAGTGAGCTCAAGGCCAGCCTGAACTGCATAGCAAGACCCCCTAAACTGTCTCAAAAAAAACACCAAAAAAATTTTTTTTTCTTCTTCTTTCTTTTTATCCTTAAAGTAAAATGGATTTGGGGTAGGGGGAAAGAATGTTTTGAAATGGTTCCTCAACTAATCCAGGAACAACTAGTTATTCATTTCTAGCATTTTTCAATAGAAAAATGTTCACTCAAGCATATAACACTTATATTTGTATTAACTTTTTTTTTTTGTACCAGGGATCAAACTCACGACCTCGTGCTTGCCAAGTAGGCACTTATGCCACTGAGCTTAACCCCCAGCCCCTATTTGTATTAACTTGATTACAGACCTTGCCAAATATGCTTTTTCAACAACAACAACAACAAAGGTTTTTCTGATAATATCAGGTCCAGTGAGCAATTTCTAGTCAAATCTTTTTTTTTTTTTTTTTTTGGGTACCGGAAATCAAATTCAGGACCTTGTGCTTACCAGGCAGGAACTGTGCCACTGAGTGATATGCCCAGCCTCAGTGAGCAATTTCTAATAGAAGAACATTTAATCAATGTGCTAACTTTAGTCACAGATGTTTTCCAAGGAAAATTACTCCAATAGAGTAATCAATTACCATGAGAAAGGGTGAGAAGACTGATGTTGTAAGGAGATGTGTAAAGGTGTCAGTGCAGACGGAAGCTTACTTTTGATGTGACTGCCACTAACACACCTGGAAGGACTGTGACTAAATAAAATAGTGTTAGAAAAGGAAATGAGTCTCAAAATAGCCTCCTTCCGGAAACAGATTTCTAAAAAGTCACCATCAAACCAACCTGCGTTTTTAAATTGATCCTTTAGTGGCTCGGAGTTCATCTTCCTTAACAAGAACATCAGCACAAAAACTGCCAAAGAAACTATCAAGCTCAGGAACAAGCAGGCCCAGAGAATAGCATTCGTTCCTTTCACTGAAGGAGCTGTACCTTTATCAAAAGAATGTCAAAGAGATAATGAGCTGATAGCATAATATTCACATTAAATATGAATTGCTCACTATTTGATTCCTCTAACTCATCAGCATTGATTTTTAAGTTCTAAATAACCACTTAATTTTAAAAGTTGATAAAAATATATGTCACCCGCAGAGCTGAATAATTTGAGCTCAGTTCTGCATAATTGCTTTATTCTTGTATACTTTGAGATCGTTGCCTTATTTCTGTTCTCTTTTTGATTCGGCAAAACCTTACCATTCTTCCCCCATAATATTTATTCACTAAATGAATAATCAGTATCGAATCTTACACGGCAATGGACAGCAGTGGGTGTGTTCTTACTTACCTGCGTTGCAGTAGCGCTGACAGGGTGGAGGAGGGAATTTGGAACACCGAAGGTGACATGGTTTGCAAGCACGCAGCAAACTGTCAAAATATTCTTCTTGGAAGCACTGGTGAGCCATCTGGAACTCAATTACAAAAAGAAGCATCAGAATGACAGAAAGAACTGCATAGAAGGACAAGTGAAATCTCAAGAATTCCCCGGCACATGGAGCAACAGCAACTAGAATGCTGAAGGAACAAAGAACTTGACACCACACTGTTGGTTCTGTGGGGACCGGCAGCACTGTGGCCGAGGATTTGAATACCAGCTCTAATTCATGTTTCTCAGTTTAAGGCCTGGGTGTGGTAAGATGGGCTGTAACATCAGGCAAAGCATATCTGAAACAGAAACTGCTTATTTATAGATGAAACTTCCCAACCAGATGCCAGTTACAAGATGCAAATAGGCCCAGGGATTAGCAGATGCTTCAAAAAGCATCTTCTGAGCATCTCTTTATGTGACAGGTCTAGGAAATAGACAAGACTAGGTCTATGCCTTTTAAGCAGTTGAAACTGAACAGTGAAGAGAGTAATAGATAACCCTGAAGTAGAGTAGTAACTGACAACAGGTGGTAAGGAAAAAGGAATCAAACATGATTCTCAGGCTCTGAACCCGGGAAGAATTGCAGCACATTGACAAAAACAGGGAAGTCAGAGGTAATAGCAAGATGGTGAAGGGAAAATAGGTTTGGGAATTACATTATTATTAAAGAATTCTAGGATCCATTGTTGAAAATTTAGAGACCACAATGAGCAGATAAAAAGAAAAATACTCAGAGTGCCATCATCCAAGCATCTACCAATATTCACTTAGCCTCCTGCCTGCTTTGTTTTTGGGGGTTCTTGTGTTTGGTTGGTTGGTTGACTGGTTTTTTGGCAGTGGTGGTAGTACTGGGAGCTGAATTAGGGACACCTCTACTCTTTTTTTTTTTTTTTTTTTTTTGTCTTTTTTTTCCTTTTTATCGGTACCAGGGATCGAACTCACGACTGCTTGCTTGCCAGGGAGGCGCTTATGCTGCTGAGCTAAACCCCCAGCCCCGGGACACCTCTACTCTTGAGCCACACATATCCCCAGCTCTTTTTATTTTCAAATATATGATTCTTCTACCTCAGCCTCCCTAACAGCTGGAATTACAGGTATGTACTACCATGCCTGTCACCATTATCCATGAATGCATCCTAGAGGTTCCCATCATGCTGCTTACATGTACCATTTGACCACCCCCTGGTAAAAATCCAGTAGGAGTTTCTGAATGAATGGACAGAAAGTCGTAGTACATTGCCCTTGTTACATAAGTGGAATCATTTGGGTTTGCTTTTAACCATATTAAATGAGATACCATATTAAGAGATCCCAAGATCAGTCCAAAATACAGAACTCAGGTCCAGGGATTTAGCTCAGTGGTATAAGCACATGCTTGGCAAGGAAGAGGTCGTCAGTTTGATCCCTGGTACAAACAAACAAACAAAAAACAGAACTCAACAGGCACAAAGTTACATAACTATAAACCCAACTAATTGGGAGACTGACAGGGGAGGATCTTAAGTTAAATGAGCCTGAACAACTCAGCAAGAATCTATCTCAAGTTGTTAAAAAGGGCTGGGGCCAGGTGTGGTAACACATGCAAGAAATCCCAGCAACTGGGAGACTGAGGAAGAAAGATCAGGGGTTTGAGGTCAGCCTGGGCTGCAGTGAACTCAAGGTCAGCATAGACTGCACACTGAGACCCTGTCTCCAATTAATTAAAAGGGGTGGGACTGGTTCAACTGCCAGTACCCTCACCTTCCCTTACAGACTGACACACAGGGACTCAATTACAATGCAAGGAAACTACGATCTACAAACTTAGTAAAGTGATTTTCTCATGAGTTGATGGAGGGAAGAAGAGCACAAAATAGGCTTGATTTTTAAGTACTGTTTATATTTTATTAAACGGAATGGTCTTTGACAATTCTATTTTCCTTTCATTGTGTTTTATGAAACTCCATAGTTCAATGCCCAGTACTGTAAAATGGTGAGGGATAATAGTCATATAAAAAAGACATCAGTAAGTGAAAAATGTGGGGTGCTGAATTGTGCATATAATATGGCCAGAAGTGTTTATAAACACAGTAAGTAGGATCTGTACATATGAGTAAGCCAAAGCTTCCTCTGGAAAGGTACAAGAAGGATGAATACTAGCTATTGCCTCTGGCAAAAGACAGATCTAGAGTCTATTAAATGTGTTTGATAGTGTTTGAAAAGTTATTTTTAATAATTATGATTTTTAAGAATCATTTTATTTTTATTTTTATTTTTATTTTTAAATCTTTTTATTAGTACATGCTTGTGATACCTAATGAATACATTCGCTGCGGGGAGTTGGTACATATACACAGCACATCTTAGTCCTTGTTAGTTCCTCTTCTCTCCTTCCCCCTTCACTCCATCCCTAGATCTCCTTCTGTCTGCAAAAGGTCTACCTTCCTGTCCTTCTATCTTCCTTTTATCTTCCTTTTATTTTACTCTTTATATTATCTATGCTTTGGTTTCTCACATAAGAGAAGCAATGCAATATATTTAACCTCCTGTGTCTGATTTAGTTCACTTAGCATTAGGGTCGCGTGGTGTATCCATTTTCCTACAAATGACTCAAGATTATCATAAAGAACAATCATTTTCTTAAAGGGACAGAATGTGGAGAAGGGAAGAAAACAAAGGGAAAGGCAGCTTTCTCTGGCACACTTCCTTACTCTTAAGAGCTAGCAAGTTCAGCAGAAGCAGTTTCTAATCATTGATAGGTGACATGCAGCAGCCCAGAGATGGCTTCATCCTCAGACAGGCCTTTTCGATCTGCAGGGTGGGCTCCCGGGCACCAGGCCACGGAGCTTCATCCTGCTTTCTCTTTCCACGAAAGCTTACTTTTGTTTATAATTTCAAGTCTGAACAAAGAGCACAGGCCCTGGAGTGTTTGACCCAGAGAAGAGTTCAAAGGAGGCCAGTTGAAGTTACTGTGGTTCTTCCCCGTCCCTGGAGCTATGATTTAAATGTGCCTGCAAGGATTCTTGCCTTAGTATCTCCCCAGTGTGGTGGTACTAAGAGAAAGTGGCACCTTGAAGAGGCAGAGTCTTGTGGGCAGTCATTATGTCACTGGGGCATTCCCTTGGAGGGAATCCAAGTGGTTCCAGTAGGACACTGAATTACTTCTCCCAAAAATGGGTTCTTAGAAGAGTGAACTATCTCCTCCTTTTCTCATGCTTCCCATCTGAACATTTTATCTCTCCATGCCCTTAGACTTCTAGAATTGTGAGCTATATGAACATCTTTTCTTCACAAAATATGCAGCCTTGGGTGTTGTGTTATAGCATCAGAAAATGAATGAATACACTCAGGCTAGTTGTTCAGCTCAGCCTGATTCTGCGAGGAAACCTCGTGATCCCTCCAATAAAGGCCCTTTTTAGTATAAGTTTGATTCAGTTTGAGTTACTAGCAATCCAAAAATAACAATAAAACCCTTAGCCACATTAAACAGTTGTTGGCTGAAAGTGTAGCTGGATTCTCCAAAAGGAACACATAAAATGGTACCTTTATCTCACCTGCTTGATCATGGATCCTTTTTCTTTTCTTTTCTTTTCTTTTGTCTTTTTTGAGACATAGTCTTGTGCTATGCAGTCAGGCTGGCCTTGAGCTCACTTTGTAGCCCAGGCTGGTCTCAAACTCCCAACGATCCTCCTGCTTCAGCCTCCCGAGAGCTGGGATTACAGGCGTGAGCCATCACGCCTGGCTAATGGATCCTTTTTCTCCAAATGAATACTTTTGAACTTATATTATGTGGAACACAATTTAGGGAAAATTAGGCCAAGTTATCGCCACAGTTCTCTCCAGTTAACGAAGCCTGTGATTTTGGGAGTTAGCAAAGTAGCAATAAAATAGAAACAGCAGGATTTTAAAACAATGTGGGGTTTTTTAGTTTTTTTTAAGTTTCATAGGAGAAAATATTGATGTCATAACATCATCAAAGGAGCTCTATGTCCGACCTTATTCAATATGGAAAGAACAGAGGACAGCCAGCATCAGCTAAAGCTTTGGCCTTCAATCTCAGTCTACTAAAGGAAAGAGACTCTAGCTCGAAGCAACCATCAGAGAGATGCTGCAAAAAGTAGTGACATTTATTCGGTAAAATCAAAGTGTTGCAGTGTATGCAGGGCAGAATAAACCGAATATATCCAAAGAGGCTGGGGCGAGGGGAAGGTTTTAATGGCAAAGTGAGGAAGATTACATACAACATTTTCAAACAATAACACATTCCTGTAATCTGAGTAACTCAGAGGCGGAGGCAAGATGATTCAAGTTTGAGGCTTCCTGGGCAACTTAGTGAGATCTTTCTCCAAAATAAAAAAGGTGGGGTTGTAGCTCAGTAGTAGAACACTTGCTGAACAAGTACAAGGATGTGAGTTCCATTCAGCACAAAGAAAAAGGAAAGCCAAACATGATGGTACACACCTGTGTCCCACTGATCTGCAAGGCTGAGGCCCCATCTAGGCAACTTAGCAAAACGCTGACTTAAAATTGCAAAAATCTGAAGCCTGGGAATATGAAGACCCTTAGTTATATTCCCAGTACTGAAGAGGTGGGGAGCGGATGATCCTTGACCACAAAGACTAGTAAAAAAGATTCTGCCAGTCTAAGGTTAAACAGATATTTGCTTGGCAAATGTCCTCACCAAACTATGTTTTAAGAAAAACTACAGTGGCCTTTAGGCAAGATTTCTGGTTCTGGAAGAGTCTTTTGTTAATAGATCTAGTTATCAGGCATGCATGCATGAGATTTCCTCTTTCATAACTCCCAGTTTATTTCTTCTTACATTTTTGTCAGGGCTTGACAAAAGTGACTCTACTTCGATTGTGACAACTTTCTAGTAGCTTGTTCTATGAGGGAAATTCCACCCAACTCAGGAGTCTTCCTCTAAAATTACTAAATTAGGGCAAATTTTCATAGAAAAGCATTTTAACTTTAACTTTTAACCCCAAACCAAAAGAATACAATTTCATTGTAGAAGTTTAAAAGATTTTTGACTTGAAAAGGAACATCTAAACCTGTATAAGCAGATTTCTCCAGAGATACAGGACAAACCCGATGTATATATAGATGCTCCTCACTAATAGTGGGCCATTGAAAACTGAAGATAGGAACACAACCTACTGAACAACAAAGTGTCTAGCACAGGACACTGTAGACTGCTGGTTGTTTGTACTCACAATCGCACGGCTGACTGCTGTGGCTTGCTGCTGCTGCCCAGGGTTAAAAGAGAATGTCAACAGGATACAAAATCATACACAAGACCCAACAGAGTTCCTATATGCCAACAGTGAACCCACTGAGGAAGAAAGCAGGGAAACATTTCCATTCATAATAGCCTCAAGAAAATTGCTTACCTAGGAATCAACCTAGCCAGGGAAGTGAAAGATCCGCACGAGGAAAACTATGGAAAAAGGCACTGAAGAAGCATCAGAAGATGGAAAGACCTCCCATGATCATGGACCGGCACAATTTGTTAAGACGCCTTATAACCAAAAGCAGATTCAATGCAGTCTTATTAAAATACCACCAACATTCTTTATAGAACCAGAAAAAAAACTACCCTAAAATTTGTATGGAAGCCAAATAGACCCAGAATAGTCAAAGCAATCTTAAGCAAAATGAGCAAGGCTGAAAGTATCAAAACACCTACTTTCAAGTTATACCACAAATCCATAGTGCCTGAATAGTACTCAAATAGCAAAGAAATAATAGCAAAAAACAACAAATAGGATTATACCACGTTAAAAATCTACACATCAAAGGAAACAGCAGAGTGAACAAATAATCTAGGGAATGCAAGAAAATCTTTGTTAGCTGGTCTTCTGATGGAGGACTAATATTTAGAGTATGTAAGGAACTCAGCTTCCCCTGCAACAAATAACTCAATCAATAAATGAACAAATGAGTTGAACAGATATTTTTCAAAAGAAGTAATAAAAATATATGTGAAAAAATGTTGGACATCTTTAGTTATTAGGGAAATACAAATCAAAACTCTTCTGAGATTCCATTTCACCCCAGTCAGATTGGCTATCATCAAGATTACAAAAAATGAATACTGGCAGGATGCAGGGGGAGGGACCCCTGACATCGCTTGTAGTAATGTAAACTAGTACAACCACTATAGAAATCAGTATGGAGGTTCCCCAAAATACTAAAAATAGATCCTGTTTTACTTCTGTTAAGTATATTCCCAAAAGAATCAAAGACAGGACACTATAATGATACTCACATACCATATATATAATGGAGCAATCACAACAGCTATGATATATTTACACATATCTCATATTTATACATATATATGTGTATACACACACATATAGCTATATATACATATATGGAGAAGGAGATTTATTAAATGCAATGGGATCAGGTGGTTATGGAGGCTAAGAAGTTCCAAGGTTTACAGTCACCAACTGGACCCCAAAAGAGCCAATGTGTAAGTTCTAGCCCAAAATACCTCTTGGCATGAGACCCAAGAAGAGCAGATACTTCAGGTCAAGTCTAAAGGCAGGAAGAAACTGATGGCCCAGCTCAGCAGGCAAACAGACAGGAGGAGTCCTCTTGTACTCTTGAAGGGTCAGCCTTCTTGTTCCTTTCATGCCTGCAAGTGAATGGATGATAGCCACCCACACTCGGAAAGGTCATTCACTCTACTCAGTCTAACAGTGCAAATGTTAATCTCATCCAAAAACAGCAACCAGACACACTTGAATCATGCTTGACCTAATATCTGCACAACCCTTGTCCCAATCAAATAAGATATAAAGTATCACGAGGCCTTTGATAGCACATCCTATTGTTACAGGAAGCAGAGTTAGTCAGAAATATTATAGGCAGACAGGGCTAGTCCCTTGAAGAAGCTGGTACAGAGGACAAATGTCTGGTGATCTTGGAGGAGACACATACCTCTTGCTGTGGGCCAGATCTCAAAACAGAAGGCAAAACAATGCAACCACACCCTAACTATAAACCTTAGGGATTAAGTGTGGATCACCTTGAGAAGCCAGGAGTCACCATCCCAACTCCCTATAGGAAGAGTCACTTATCTATAAAGAATGCTTGCTTGCTGTGTGACTTGCTACCCCATTTGTCCCTGATTTAGTCAATTTTACCTGAACAATTAAACTTACTCTTTGACCATAGCTCTGTCCCACCTCATGCTTGTCTACTTCGAGAATTCCCAGTTCTCCCCACTTTAGATCCACCTCACTTCATGCTTTAACATAAAATGATTAATATAAAAATCCCTAGAAAAGACAGAGTCCCTGGCAACCCACTCGGGACCCCTTCTGTCTCTCTCTCAGACAGAATCTTTCTTTCTCTCAATAAATATTTCTGTTCTTAACCTCCCTTGTTCCTAAAATTCACTCTTCAGTATTAGAGAACATGAACTTGAACTGGACACATAGTAGGTTGGGAGTCTCATTCTCCTATATCACTATCATTGCCTTCTCTTGGACTTCTTCAATAATCTCTATGCTATATCAACCTGGTCACTGTGAAAGGTGTGTCCCAGAATTCATATTTGTGTAAGGTAGCAGGATAGGATGGCCAAAAAAGGACTTTGTTCAGAGTATGCTGATTTAAATGTTAATCACTTTTTAAAAAACACCTTCAAATCAACATCTAGATGGAGTGACCTGATCATCAGAACAGATCCCATTAATACAATTTTCCCCTCCTCAGCATCAGGTAGGACTGTATATTTCAGACACTCATTTGAAGTCACATGTGGATGAGAACTTGATTCTTGACCAAGGAACTTTGATCAGGAGGCATGTGTTACTTGAAGGTGGAAGCTCTCAGAGCCACAGTCTCCTGTTAGCTATGGTGGCTGGCAAAACTTCACTTGGGGACAACTCCGTGGTCCTGGGTTCTTCCAGAAGAGTAATGGGGAACATAGCTATGGGTGGCATTGTTAGGGACTGAATGTTTGTGTCCTTCAAAAATCGTATGTTGAAGCCCTAATCCTAGTGTTTTACAGAGGGGGCTTTGAAGGGTGATTATGTTTAAGTGAAATGGTGGGAAGAGTGCCTTCATGATAGTATTAGTGCCCTTATTGAAGAGGAACATTCTCTCTGTCTCTCTTTCCTTTCTTCCAGGAGCATGTTCAAAAAAAGGTCATGTGTAGAGAGGTCACACTGACTCCATTTTGTCCCAGACATATTTGGTTGACAATGTTATGGGGAAAAGTGCAGGCTTTGAAACATTGCCCCCACCCTAAGGTAAAACACGAGGTCCTGTAAGGACAAAAAGCAAACAAGTTACATAATCTAAGCATGTGCAATTTGAGTTTCTTTGTTCTTTATCTTAATAAAAGCTACCTGTTTAGGCTGGCCGGGTGGCAGCCATTTTGCTGACTCTTATTGTGTGGAAGTCTTTATTTTCCCTTTGCCTACAGAACCCCAACAGCTATGCGAACAGCAGCTAAACAAGGAGGAGATAGTCCATTGCCAGACACCAAACCCTTTGACACCTTGATCTTGGTCTTCTAGCCTCCAAAACTATGAGAAATAAATGTCTGTTGTCTGAACTGCCCAGTCTGTGTTATTTAGTTATAACAGCAGAAGTAAACTAAGATTCCTCCTTGCATAAATAAAAAATTAGTCCCTAAGATTTGGATGGTGTTTGTTACCTAATAGAACCTCAATTATCCTAGCACCATCCTAGTACCTAGTATCCAAAGCCATTGTATCTACTGCCATGCAACACTGCCTCCTTACTTCCACTCACAATTTCTTTACAGTAACTTACATACCAAACAAGTCTTCTGGTGTATTGCAGTTCAAAGTGAAAGTGGCTTCAAAAGAATCTAACAAGAATACAAAGGTACCACAAACACCAAGCCAGGAGTCATGGCCCTCCAGCAGACGCATGAATTCCACAGGGCTTTGTTTCTTCTTCCACTTGAAACAGAGCTTCAGGGAAGCAGCCTCATTTAGGCGAGCAGGAGGAGATGAAAACAGCTCAGAGCCAGGACCTAAGGAGGCAGGGAGCTGGCGCCCAGCTGGGCAAGTCCTACATCTCATAAAGAGCGCCTTCCCCCTTCCTCCTTAGATCTGCGAATATTCCTCAGAAAGCTTGTTTTCTGGTGGATATGAAAAGGCTAATTTGATTTGGGGCCAATTCTCGAGACTGCTAGTTTACCATGAAGATTTCCTTTGAAGATCAGCTCTTCTGAACTTTCTCTCAGCACCATCAAAAATGCCACCTCTTGTCAGCTCTTTAGAAATTTTCAAAGTGGCTTCACTTTGATCTCCAGCGAGTTCCAATTGTTTGCAATTGTAAGGTGTGCCGTGTTGAGGAATTTGTTTCCTTTTTTTTTTTTTAAATCACTGATGTCTCTCTTGAACACGTTTGTCTGCACTTTACACAGTGACCACCAAAAGACACAGAAGGCTAAGAGCAGGGCCTGCAGCATGAGATGATGAGGGAGGCAGAGGAAAACCTTTCTATTCAGTAAGCCTTTTTTTTTTTTTTTTTTTTTTTAGGCAGGATCTCACTATGTAGCCCAGGCTAGCCTTGAACTCACAGGTGATCCTGATGTTCACCGTCTGAGTGCTGGGATTACAGGTGTGTGCCACCAAGCCCAGGTCCATCCAGTAAGTACTGATTCATGTCTATTATCTACTAGACACGGTACTAGGTACCACCGCACAGCAGCGAGTTCATTTCAGATGTGGTTCCTGTCATAATGGAATTTACAGTTGGCGGGGAGGGAGGGGTGCAAAGGGAATTAGAGTAAAAGAATAAAGAACACGGCTGGTCCGATGGCAGTGGGTTATCAGAACTTATTAACATTAGTGTCACTAAAGTTGGTATACCACCCCCCTACTGCTAAATTTGACTGGCTTTAAAAAAAAAAAAAAAGAATAAAGAACACACAGCCAGATGGGTGCTACACACCTGTAATCCCAGCACTCTGAGAGACTGAGACTAGAGGATCACAAGTTCAAGCCTACACTGGGCAACTTAGTGACTTAGTGAGACCTTGTCTCAAAATTAAAAAATAAAGGCTGTGGTCCCTCCAGAGGGAGAACCACCAGCATCTCCTGAGATCCGTGCCATTTGGAACTCAGGGCGATGGGAAACCAAGCAACCAGCTTGCCTCCCTGCTAAGTGGTAGCGAGCCTACCGGTGCATGAGCTGAGAGTCAAACATCCCACTTCCCCTGCCCCTATTAGCAAATGGGAACCAGAGATCTGAGCATCTCTTGGGAGGTTGACCATATGCAATATAACAAATAAGGGGGATTTCCATCTACCATCTCTTTGAAGGCAAATATTTTAATATTGTTTTGCTTTATTCTGATTAATAGTACTGCTCTATTCAATATTCTATTTTGATAAGTTCTATAAGGTTCTGTATTTCATTTTATTTTGCTATACGTGATTGAAAGAGCAACTATTGTGAAGATAACAAGATATACTGTGATACCTATTACTGTTATCCCGGTATCCTGCTGTGAAGTTCCGTACCAACTTCACTACACTGTCTCAATTGGCTTTGTTCTGTCTCGTTCTGTTGCATTTTACTACCTTCAAAATAAAAAATAAAAAAATAAAAACTGAGCTGGGGATATAGCTTGGGGCAAAGTTTCATTCCCAGTACAGAAAGAGGGGACAGAAGGAGGAAGGAAGGATGGAAGAAAGGAAGAATGGAAGGAAGAAAGGAAAAGGAGAAAAAATACAACTATAATATGCCGTTTGAGAAAAATCACAGTGCCGACATTGAAACTATAAAGAAATGAGGGTAGGAGGGCAAGGAACCCAGTGTTAGGTGTTTGCTGGGATCCCCTGAGAAGCAATCACAAAAATGAAGTTAGACGTAATGGCTTTCTCGCCGAGAATACCTCAGAAGGATGCAAGGGAGAAGCACATTCAGAGCTTGGAGCAGCTTTTACATCGGTAAGGGAGCTGGGGGATGGGGAATGGAATTGGAGAGGAAGCAGCTGGGACTAAGGGCTGGGGTGGCTCAGTGGTAGGGTGTAGGGCGGTTGGCTAGCATGTGAAGGGCACTGAATTCCATCCCACAGCACCTGGAAAGCAAGGAAAGAAAGAAAGAAAGAAGGAAAGAAAGAAAGAAAGAAAGAAAGAAAGAAAGAAAGAAAGAAAGAAAGAAAGAAAGAAGAAAAAAGAAAAAAGAAAGAAAGAAAAAAAGAAAGAAAGAAAAGAGAGAGAGAGAATCTCAGACTGCAATTTCAAGAGGGTCCTTTCCAGTATGATGATGAGTTCTCAAGGCAAAATTGCCTGTCAGGAGGGCTCTGTGTCTTACAGGAGTGGCCTGCACCAACCCCTTTTAGTGTCCAGGCCTGGCAGGGAGCCCCAGCAGACGCTTAGCTGGTTGTGTCTCTCTCTTGTCAAGATGTCAAGTTTAAGAACTTTTACATTCTCTGCAGTACATTGGGGGAAATACTTTCCTAAGATATAAGTAACTTTGAGACATACATATTTATGATCCAAGGATTTAGCAAAAAGGAGACAATATATTCTCCTATCCTGTCATGAAATTATTCAGATATCTGATACACGAGTATTTTTACAATTTTCCCCCACTTTGCTCTCTTTAAGAGGGAAATTTAGGCACAGCACACAGTAAGGGGACTGACTTCAGGAAGAAGCCGTGGCCCACGCAGAGTTGTTCTCTAATATGACAAACACTGCTCTTTCCTTCCATGTGTATAAATTTTTATAATTAATTTTATTGGTATAGTTCGAGATACATAAAGATCACATTCATCACAGGGAATTTATACACGTATGTAATATAATATCTTGATTCTTCTTTTTTCCCCACTCCCCTCCCCTCTCTTCAACCCTTCTTCACTTCTTTATTTACAAGAGTTTTGTTCGTTTTTTCCCTGTCATTTTTTTCTTCTTCTTTTTCCCTTTCTTCCATTTCTCCTTTCCTCTTCTTGTTCTTCTCCCCACTTGAACATTCTCTTCCCACCTCCCGCTGTCTAGCATCCATTTTGGTCCTTAGTTACAATGTTGGTTTCTCAGTACAGTGCCTTTTTATCACAGTCATCTTCATTCACCACATGTCCTGTCTGGGGACGGAAAGCCTCAGAACTCATGCCTCTGACTGATTAGCTGTGCAAAACAAATTCCTGCTGTCACTGAAGGTGACCATGGCTCTTGTTGTCGCTGTCACAGTGTTTCGTTTGCTTTGACTCAGATGCACACTTCCTTTTCCTGATCGTTGCTCTCATCGAGATGCCAAAGCAACTTCAAAGCACAGGGAATGTTCCTACAAAGAGCAACCACATCACCACGGGATTGAAGTGTGACTTGGGTTCCCAGAAAAGCCCTTCTCAGTCATGTGGCTTTGGTCAGATTTCTTGAACTTATCTGAGCTATGGTTACTTCCTCCATAAAAGACAACAATGAGATTGCATGTATATTGCAGGGGTTATTGTGAAGATTAAATAAGAAAATACTTAAGACAGTAGAGATGCAGGATCAGGAGGTGTCCACCCAGAGTGAAAATTTATATTATATAACTTGGGGCTGGGGATTTAGCTCAGTGGCACAAGTGCTTGCTTGGCAAGCACGAAGTTGTGAGTTCAGTCCCCAGTACCAAAAAAAAATTATAATACTGACAATGCTTAGGTTTACATACCATAGCTCAGGAGTAAGCCCTCAGCAAGGACTTCCTATGTTTTATTAAAATATAATTCACATATCATTAAGATCATTCCTTTAAAGAGTATAGTTCAGTGGTATTAGCATACATAGTTATATATCGGTCAGCAGGCTATTGTTTGGATATGGTTTAAGGTTGTCCCTCAAAGGTTGACATGCTGTAAGCTTGGACTTCAGGGTAGTGATGTGCAGAGGTGGTGGTGGCTGGGCATGATAGTGCATGCCTAATTCCTGCACCCTGGGAGGTTAAGCCAGATCACAAGTTTGAGCCTGACCTGGGAAAAATACAATTTTTAAAAAGGGTTGGGGATATACCTCGTGGCAAAGGCCCTACTGCCATTAAAAGAAAAGGATAGAGGTGGGATCTTTCAGAGTTAAGAGTAGGGCCCTAAGGGAAGGTTGCAAGCCAGTATCTCCCCACACGCTGGTTTCCCGTCTCACCATCACATCTCTCCCTCTGGCAAATATGTGGCCATTGTGATGTCATCTACCGGGAGATGACACAGGCAAGGGAACCCTCATCAGAGCCAACACCATGCTATTTAGGTTGTTTTGTTTTGTGGTACAAGATCAAAACCAGGGCTTTGTGCACATGAGTGAAGAATTCTACCACTGAGCCATATTCCCAGTCTCATCGTGCTATTTAGACTTCCAGCCTTCAAGACTATGAGCTCAACTTTTTTTTTTCTGAAGTACTCAGTATCTGAGATTTTCCTTCTAGTGACAGGAAACAGGCTACTATGCATCAGTCTGCCTGCTCAGATTCATTTTGGTTTCTGACTTTCCTTCCTTCCTCTTGGAAATAAGACAGAACCTTGCTGAAATCAGGGTCTTATTATTTATGTTTAAAACATACACAGAAAAGTGGGAAGGTCAGAGTATTATTTCTAGTTTCTGTGACACATCTTGGGGGAGAAGAATTCTGGTTTCTGTAAAGTGCTTGGGGTTAGAGAGAAAGACAGCTGGGTGACAGGAAGTGGGGAGGTCAAAGAGACACTTTGCTTCTAAGGCTCCTGTTTCCTTCAGCTCACAGTCATCCGAATGCCAAAAACAGCACATGCTTCCAACAGTCATCTTCTGAGCCCCAAATCTGCAACAGAGGACGCTGTGGATCCCTGTATTTCCAAATGCACGTGACCATGGGCTCTTTTTCACAAAAACTCCTATTACAAGATTGATGTTCCAAGTAAGCCATTTTAGGTCAGGCAGCAACACACACCACAGGCTAAAATGATCAGTCAGGATGTTTCTCCAGCCAGTGCATGAGTCACCCTCTTTGACGGCTCTCTGGGCCTTGGGAAAAGGATTAGGTTAACAAAAATATTAACTCATTTGAACTCCTGGTGGCAGCAGTGCCTCAGGTTAGTAAATATGGGGCTTTCAGATAGACACATGAGCCAATAAATTCCTCTTCCTTTACATAGAGTGAGTTTATTTCTGTCCATTACATCTTAGAGTCCTCACCAGTACAACTGAGGCACTGCTGGACTCAGTCCCATCACCACAGTTGTTATACATTGGCTTTTCCAGTATCAGAGCTCACTTCAGGACTCGTGTAGCAAGCCTCCAAATGCAGGAAACCTCTGAACTATGCAGCATCAGAAGCTGCCTGTCTTTTCCCTTTTATTATCTGCTTTGCCTCATTTATTTACTTATTTATTTATTTATTTGGTCTTTTTGAGACAAGATTTCTTTATGTAGTTCAGGTTGGACTTGAACTCACTTTGTAGCCTGGGCTGGCCTTGAACTCATAGCAATCCTCCTCGCTCACCTCCCCAGTGCTGGGAGTACCAGGTATGCATCATCATTCCCAGTCTGCTTTGCCTTATTGACAGGCAACAACCAGAAAACTTTGTATTATGGGAATTTAGGATAGCTTGGTAAAATGTCTGTGTTTAAGCAGGTGACAATAAATGTATACTATTTAATACAATGTAAATTCTCTTACATATTTTGCAATTAGTCAACTAATTGCACCTCACCCCATCAGTCAGGGATATGCTGACTGGTGCAGCACCCCACACTTGTAACCTCAGCACTCTGGGAGGCTGAGGCAGGAGGATAGCAAGTTCAAGCACATCCTGGGCAACATAACAACTCATGAAGGACTCATAAATTTTTTTAAAAAGATCTAAGGATATAGCTCACTCCAAAGGCCTCAGGTTCAATCTCCAGAACCAAGAAGCAAAAAAATGTATGTGGCTAGGAATCTCCTACATTAAGTGAGCAATTTGTTTAACTGTATGCTTATTCCATCATTGTGGTGTTCCCAAAGCTATCTATAGCATTAATACTTACTATTACAGCTGTCATGTAAATATCATGTGGATGAATGAAATAAACAGTGGTGGATCAGTTCATGAACTTAATTTGTACTATGATTTTGGAAAAAAACAGTCATGTTTGTGTTTGTGTGGAAAAGAGCCTTGATTGTGTTTGTCACCCGATGCAGTTTGCAAACAGAAACAAAATTTTACCAATCGCTTCCATTTATGAACCCAACTGTTTGCAAGAAAACTGCTCACGAATCAAGGTAGCACTGTATGTGCAAAACTAAAGAGATTCCGTGTACGAAAACCAACCCCAGAAAAAAAAAAAAAAAAAAAGAAAACCAACCCTAGCCGGGGAGTTAGCTCAGTGGCATAAGCACCTGCCTGTAGAGTGTGTGGTTGTGAGTTGGATCCCCAATACCACAAAAAAAAAAAAAAAAAAAAATCAACTCCCTAGTGTAAAAAACTGAAAGGGTGGACTGGAGGGTTAGCTCAGCAGCACAAGCACCTGCCTGGAAAGAAGCAGAAAGAAAGAAGAAAAAAACCATATATATCCCAGATGGATAATTGTACCAATCTCTATTAGTTCATCAAAAAGAATAGTTTGTGCTTACATTGTTTCATCAACTAGAAACTAGAAAAATCTGCAAAAGTTAATGGGAGAAACAGAGGGGCTTTGGGCCCTAGTTCCGCAGCATCGTCCCATGGCAGGAGGTGGAAGAATGAGGAGAGTGAGGAGGGAGGAAGGGAGAGAGAGAGGGAGAGGTGGCCAAATTCACGGGGTGCACTCCTGTCCCAACAGCACCCATCCAGTGGTGAGGGCAGAACCCTCCCGACCTCTCACAGATCCCTGCTTCTTGGCACTGATGCCCGTGCACTGGAAATGACGCTTCCAGCTGTGAACTTGGGGGACACATTTAAATACAGCCATACTAGTGCCCTGGTCCTGCCCTCCACAGCTGCAGAGCTGGGGCCCAAAGCCTCTCTGTTTCTCCTATTAACTTCTGCAGATTTTTCTAGTTTTAATAAATAATAATTCACAAGCTGGGTATGGTGGCATATATCTGCAGTCCTAGCACTTGGGAGGCTGAGGCTGGAGGATCTGCCTGGGTGACACAGAGAGCTCAGGCCAGCCTGAACTATGCAGTAAGACCCTGTCTCTAAGACAAATAAAATAAAATAAAATCCACTGCATGCCCATCTCTCTAGGCATTCTCCTCGGCTAGTTATAATGTCAAACGCATGTTTCTGTTTCCGTTTTCATCACTTATTCCTTTCCTTGCTGGACCTATTTTTTAAACTTTCCAAGTCAAACAAACACAGCTTCAGAAAAGCAGTAGCCCCATCTTAATTCAGTTCAGTGCTACAGAAAGCCTGATGCTGTAAAATAAATTTCTTTAGAGAGATGAGTTCCCATCAATTTACCCTTTCAAACCAACAAGAACTGCCAAACATATTAATAATGAGGGCTTCAGCGAGAGCTCTGAGTCAATAGGAAGGTAGTTACAGTATTTAAATTCATTTCACTTATGGGCCTCTTTTAGCAGCTAACAGATAATCCCTTAACCCTGTACTTGATTCACCAAATCTGATGTGCTACAATAAAATTATGAATATATGAATAATTTGCACATATTAAATTTTGGAATTGCTCTGAAATGTGTAACCATGCATTTTAAACATTCTTTGAAATTTTCTGATTAAGAGGATTTCAGAAATGGAGAACATCAATTCAGAGCTATGATTAAAATGAAATCCTTTATTTCCATATTTAAAATTACATCTCTAGTACGAATGACATGATTTTAATATAAATGTGAGCCTACATGAAGCCTTCCACTTAATGTGTTTTCTTCATGCATATAATAATGATATGCAAACTCATGCTTTCAAAACTGATGCCTTGCCAGACATGGTGGCACATACCTGAAATTTGGGAAGCTGAGGCAGGAAAATCACTGTGAGTTCAAGGCCAGCCTGGCTACACTGTGTGTTCAAGGTGAGCTTGTACTTGATACTTCAAAAAACCAAGAAGAAAAAGAAGAAGAAGGAAGAGGAGGAGGAGGAGGAGAAGAAGGGAAGTTGTTTTCAGGGGTAGTTCAGTGGTAGGGTGCTTGCCTATTATGTACAAAGCTGTCTCCAGCATCGGGTTCCATCCTCAGTACCATAAAAAATAAAACTTTAAAAAAATTAAGGGGCTGGGGATTTAGCTCAGCGGCATAAGCGCCTGCCTTGCAAGTGTGTGGTCGTGAGTTCGATCCCTGGTACCGATAAAAAAGAAAAAGACAAAAAAAAAAAATTAAATATAACCCAGAGGAAGCCAAGTGTGGTGGCACACACCTATAATTCCAGGAGGCTGAAGCAGGAGGAGGGCCATGCGTTCAAGACCAGCCTGGGCTACAAAATGAGCTCAAGCCTAGTCTAAACTGTAGAGCAAGATCCTGTCTTGAAAATAGACTGATAACAATAATAATAATAATACCCCAGAAGGAGATGATAAGCAGAAGTTGAAGAAATGGCAGCAGAAAGTTAAAGCTGACAAACTCTTATGGCTGGCTGGATGGGAGGGAATTGACTCAGCACAAAACTGTTCAGTACTTACTACACAGTGTGTGTCACACACCCTTGGGCGCTAGGGACACAAAACATAAGGAGCACAATAGTGTACACTTGTAATCCCAGCACTCAGCAGACTGAGGCAGAGGATCACCACGTGTTTAAGGCCAGCTGGGTTATATAGTGAATTCAAGGCCAGACTAAACTATACAGACCAAGACCCCCATCTCAAAAAATAAAAATAATAAATAATAAATAAATAAAACTCTTGTCAGGCACAAAAAACATAAGCAAACAAAATAATTACCAGCTATATTAACTTTCTAGAACAGATAAGCACAACTCAGTTGTTTTGTTTTGTTTTGTTTTGTTTTTGTATTATTTTGTTTTGTTTTAACTCAATGGTTTCAAACCATAGAAATAGCTTCTTTCAAAGTTCTGGAAGCTGGAAGTCTGGAATGAAGGTGCTGCCAGGGTGGCTCCCCTGGAGGCCATAGGGCAGAATCCTTCTTGCTGACGCCAGCTTCTGGTCACCAGCAGTCCTGGCATCGCTTGGCCTGTCTGCATGGCTCCACCTCTGTGTCCTTCACAGGATGCTCTCCCCTGTGGCTGCCTGTTTCCAAAGTTCCTTCTTCTTATGACACCTATCATTGGTTTGTGGCCCCCTTAATCCGTATGACTTCATTTAACCTAACTACCTCTGCAAAGACATTATTTCCAAATAAATTCATATTCATAGGTAGTAAGTGTTAGGACTTCCATATATCTTTTTAGAGGAAAACATTCATACTGAGGTACACTGACTATACAAAATTATCAGAAGGAAATGAAAGGGATGGTATCACTTGAGAAAGGGACAGAGCAGCCAAGATGAGAAGGGAATGGTCCCTAGAGGGGCTGACAGGTGAGTCAGTCTGAAAGACAACACCTACTCTTAGAGAAAGTCGTACATTCGGTTCACACAACCTGGGACTGGACAGGTGGCACTCACTGGAAGAGAGTCAGGCTGCCTACAGGAGTCTGGTGGGGAAGGTGGCCAGCAAGACCAGCTGATGGCCTCGGAGGCCACAAGACTTTGGATTTCCCGCAGGCAGTGGGAGAATAGCCACTGAAGGACAGCCATGTAGGCAGGCAAGTTCTGATTTGTTGTTTATAAGCTGTCCAGTCTGATTTGTGAGAGCAGAAGGGACCGTAGCCCAGCCCTCCCCAAATGAGAGAAAGCAAAAGCCGAGCGTAGCATGTCAGTGAAACACATACGGGACAGAGAGGCAAAAAATGGGAGATACATTCTGGACAAAACCAGTAAGAGTCATCGAAAGTTCTGAAATGATGTAGAGAGAATAATGGATGCCTACTAATAAATGATTGGTGTGGGGAGTTCAAGCGATAAAGGATGTAGCCCGAGGTTTTTGAGAGCCAGATGAAGTGTGATGTCACAAACTCAGAGGGATTAGGGCTGAGGAGGTCTCCTCAAAAGTGAGGACACAGGCCTGACACAGGCAAGACTTATATTTGGACTATCCTTCCCCCCCTCCCAGGCAAGCTCCTTAATTTAACAGGGCTAGGTGGAAATAAATCCCATTTCTAGTTATTCTTTAACTTTTGGAGGAGGGAGGTTGTTGTGGCTTTTTGTTGTACTGGGTTTGAATCCAGGGCCTTTACATGGAGCTGTATCCCTACCCTTTTTTTGTGTGTTTGAGACATGGTCTCACTAAGTTGCTCAGGCTGGGCTTAAACTTGTGATTCTCCTGCCCCAGCCTCTCAGTGTGCAGGGATTACACAGGGATTAGAAAGGCCAAATGACTTTCAGGTATGTCACTGTTCTGTGTCTCTCCTGGTGGCCCAGAGTCCTCACAAGTTGGGCAAAGTAGACCCCACTCCCAGAATCCTATTGGGCCAAGCATCCTAACACTGCATGGATGTCCAACGCTGTCCCTGCAGCGTGACATGTGTTGTAGTCAGAGGTTGCAAGGAGAACAATTACATACAGGACACATCATTTATGGTATTATTTTATGATGATCACCCAAGGAGTTAAATATAAAGAAAGTGCAGGAAATCTATCCACACACTAAAGACCCGAGAAAATCCAGCCAAAGGCCTGGATCCCAAGGCAATGTCCTGTGTGAGTCCAACTAAAGACCTAAATAAAGCCCATGACAATGCCCCCCATGAGTCCAACTGAGGTCTAAGCCCACGACAATGGCCCATGCAAGTCTGTTTCATGGTTCTGCTCTGGGAAGGCCCAAAGGTCTGAAGTGGAGGCTAGAAAGTCCATGCCAGCAGGGTAATAGAGCTGTGCCAGTAACAGTACTGGAGCCAAGAAGCAAAGCTCAAAATAAGGGCCAGGACTCACCTGAAAAGTACCATCGTCAGCAACAGTGAGGTTCCAAGCTCCTTCGAAGATAAAAACAGCTAAGTACTTATCAGGGAGCCAGTGAGACAAACTTCTCTTGGAGATTAAACACACATTTTCCCTCCACAGCCAAGAAGTGATGCTCAAAGTAAGGACCAAAGCTTCCCCAAGGTGAACCACAGCCATTTTCAGCAACAGGGTCCCCAGTGCTTCTGATGATAATATCCGAGTTCATTATCAGGGGAGCCAGCATGGCAAGGTCCTCCAGGAGAACCAATGGCTCCAAACAACAACACTTAGGAGAACCCAGGTCTCCTTTTTATGCTGGCACCAGTCCTCAGGAGGGCCGTCCACACTCAGCACCATGCTGATTCAGTCCAGCTGGTGTTTAAGTTGACCACCAGTTACCAGTCCACTACAACGTGACATCATTCCAAAGGTCACTGTAGTTTCTCTGCTTCCAAAATCCTGAATACCAACAGCCATCTTGGTACTAATTGTGCTAACTAAATGGGGAGACATGGCCAGCAGTGGTGAAACTCTTCTGGGCACTTGGCCTGAAAAGTGTTGGCCCATCCGTGCTTGGTGCCTTGGTGTGAAGCCAGATGAAGATGGGACACAGAAAAGCTACCCAGAGCAAGAAAAGTCTCCAGAAAACAGTCCAGCGGTTTGTAGGCAGACAATGGGCAATTTCAGGGTTCCTCTGTCAGTAACCCTCCGCACTGTGCCAGACATCGTCTTCCACCCAGATAGCATGTTTGAGATATAATATGGGTGAGCAGGAGAAACCCTGGCTCTCTCACTTACAGACATGTGAACTCGAGAAATCCTCCCTCCCTTCCTAAGTCTTGGTGGCCTCTGTCGTGGAACTGAGATGGCCACAGTCTTGGTCAATTTTCTTGTCACTAGGACAAAACACCCAACTCCTGTAACTTAAAGGAAGAGAGATTTATCTTGACTCATGTTTTTAGTCCGTGGCCAGCTGACTGTGGGTCAGGAAGGCCATGGTGGAAGGGTCTGGTGGAGGAGAGCTGCTCATATCGTAGCTGCCAGGAAGCAGACAGGAAAAGGAAGAGAAGAGGAAGGGACATGCACCTTCCAGGTCAGCCTTCAGTGACCTGCCTCTTCTGGTCAGTCTCTGTCTCCTAATAGCAAATCACCTACAAGGCCCCATAATCTAATCACCTTCCAAACACATGAGGTTTTGGATGCTATTTTATATCTGAACAGTCACCATATTGCCTGATGCTAGTGGCTATCACCTGTATTCTATAAGTCAAAAGAACCAGAAAAGAGGATTTTGTCTTGCTTTTTTTCCCCAGTAAATTCTTGTTATGTAGTTCAGGTTGGCCTTGAACTCACTATGTAGCCCAAACTGTCCTTGAACTCGTGGCAATCCTCCTGTCTCAGCCTCCCGAGTGCTGGGATTACAGGTGCATGCCACCACGCCTGGTTTAAGAAGGGGGTTTTGTGTGATATGATTCTCATTCTCATTCTCCTCTTCCTCCTCTTTCTCTCTGGTTGGAGATTAAACTTGAATATTAGGTATCACATCAAGCATATTGGGCAAGTGCTTTATCATTGAGCTATATCCAAACACTGCCTGCTTTTCAATTAAATTTAATTAATTAATTTTGGGGTTTTTTGCAACAAGGTCTCACTACGTAGTTCAGGTGGGCTTTGAACTCACTGTATAGTCCAAGTTGGCCTCAAACTCATGGATGTCCTCTTCCTCAGCCTCCCAAGTAACTGGGTTATAGGCATGCATTCTACATGTTCTCTTTACAAAAACAATGATAAATGCTTGAGATAATGTATAAATATCCTAATGTATAAATATCCTAATTATGATGTGATATATCAGACTAATACATTGTACCCCACAAAGATGTACAATTATCATCTGTCAATTATGAAACTAATTAATTATAAAAGAAACTAATTTTTTAAAAGATAAGAGTGCACGAGAGAAGTGCGCATCAGCATGGTCTTAGTCATGAAAGCAACAACTGAACAAAAGGGTGCAGAAGGAAGGAGTCACGTGATTCCCAAATGGATGGCAGTTTCCTGCCTGCCTTTGGAGTAATGTAAAAAATAAGCAACAATGTATGATTGAAGCAGAGATTTTGGACCTGTGGGGACTTTTCAGAAGAGGATGACAGGAGACCCCTTTTTCTTGCCTGCAAAATAAGAGTAAGCATCATACAACAAACATGGAATGGGATTAAACATTTGCCTCCCACGGCGGGGGACTTCCCAGTGTCACTGGATCTCTTTCCACTGCCACTGTCAGGAAGAACTGGGAGGACACATGGCAAATTCCTCAAAGATCTCATCTCTCTAAACCCTGAAATGTTTTTGGATGAAGTGATTAGCTTCTAAATAAAAGAGAAAAATTAACAAATGGGAGGAGCAAAAATTAGACAAGTTCAGCCTGAGTTAATGGACAGCTGGTATGTGGGGAATTTTTTCTCTTAACCAATACAAATTTCTTCTTTTTTTTTTTTTTTTTTTTTTTTTTGTCTTTTTCCTTTTTATCGGTACCAGGGATCGAACTCACGACCGTGTGCTTCCAAGGCAGGTGCTTATGCTGCTGAGCTAAATCCCCAGCCCCACAAATTTCTTCTTTTAAAAAACTAAAGTTTTAAAAAGCATAATATCCAATACTTAAGCAGTAATGGTGTGGTAGCCTATAATCGCATCAGTAGGAAGCTGGCGGAGGCAGGAGAATTGCAAATGCAAACCCACTCTGGGCTACTTAGTGAGACCCTATCTCACAAATAAAAATTTTGTGCTGGGTGTGGTGGCATATGCCTGAAATCCCAGCACTTGGGGGCTAGCAACCAAAATGACTGGTATATAGGGCTGCTTTAAAATAATGATACAAAAAAATAAAATGATACAGTGCTCAAGATAACAAGATACAGCTTAGTGGCACAAGTGCCTGCCTGGCAAGGGGGAGGTCATGAGTTTGATCCCTGGTCCCCCCCTCAAAAGATAAATAAAATAATGATATGCCCGTTTGGTGGCAAGCATTTAAAAAGATGATGTGAAAGTAAATAATAAACTAAGAAAAACATTTGCATTTCAAATTACAAAGGAGTAATTTCTCCTAACAGAGAAAGCTTCCTCAGATGATTTACACACACAATAGTCCAATACTTAAAGAATATGAAAAAAAAAAGATTAAAAAGAAGAATACAAAGGAGAAAAGTGTGTTGGCACAATTTAAAAAGATCAGTTCATGCTCTAACATGAATAAAACTTAACACAACCTCTGTGGAGAGAATTTAATAAAATCTATTACCATGTGGACTCAGCAATGCCACTTTTAGCAATTTATTTAATAGGCACAAAACAAAGGCTGAGTAAGGTGAGGATTACAGCATTATTTTGTTTCTTTTTGACACTGGGGAGTTGAACTCACAAACTTATGCCTGACAGGCAGGCACTGTGCCGCTGAGCTATATCCCCGGCCCTGTGGCATTGTTTAAAAGGCTAGAAATCGCCTCCAAATGGGACCGTGACACTGCCTCCCAGTTTGACAGTGCATTATATCCATTTCTGTATGTTAGAACATAAAAGTCAGTGGAAGATGGTTTAATGAATTGTGATGGAATAAATAAATTCAGCAGACACGTGAACAGGGACCAGAAGCAGTCAGGAGAACAGGAGTTGCCAGCCCAGTCTCAATTGCCAACCCTGGGGACCCAAGGGGGTGGAACTTTGAGGCCAGGACAGCCTTTTCAGTAGTAGAGAGACTCCAAACACCATGCTAGGATGTGTAAACACAAGCTCTGACACGGAAAGATGGCTATAATATACTACCAATGGGGAAAGGGAGATCATCACAGAATAGCATTAAAATATGATCCTCTAGACATGTAAAATTTAAATATTATGCAAAAGAAATGCAAAGAAAATTGAAAGAGAAGAGTGTATTCACCAAGCCGTCAAAGCAGTAGCTAAATACCTATCATGTGTTAAGTGCTGAGAAAAACACAGATAAATAAGAAATTGGAATGGAAGTTCCAGGAAAAATGAGCACTTTTCTGTTTTGTTCTCTGTTATATGCACAGTGTTTGGCAATAAAAAGTACCCAATATATATTTATGGAAGGAAAAAGAAATATACAAATAATAGTCCCTGTACTCAAATTGCTCACAGTTGTTTACAACCTATTGTTGACACAGACGTGGGGATAGAGTGCAGAAAATTCTGGGAGAAAGGACCCCAAGCTGGTAGGAACTTTGTGTAAACCTTCTCTCCTGTATGAGCTCCTCCTTTCTGCAAAGAAGTCATTCGCAAAGCCTTCGGAACCCATCTTCAAATCATCGGACTGCAGGGACAGTGAGGCTGGGTGGGGAGCAGAGTCCTGGTACTGAGTGTACCTCCAAGCTGAATCCTGGAATCTGGGAACTCAGGAAAGCAACATGCAACCTCCAGGAAGACTGGCTTCCAACAACGCACAGGTGACACCCAATGTCGCTCTAGAGAACTACACTGAAATCCTCAATGATGGCTCCTGAAGATGAGCAAGACTAAGTCAGTTTTCCAGTCATTTCTGTGATGCACTCAGAAAACTGGGCTGAAGAGGGAGAGCACGAGACTGCTAACAGTTCCCTGACCTCAAACGCGAGCCCCAAATGAGACGAGCTGCATTCTTCTCCAGGGAAATACAACTTTTCTCTCTCTGATTAAGGTGTTGATGATTCAATTATCTGGGCTGTCTCTGACTCATTTCTGACAGGACTTGCTTAATCACAGTTGTAGTAGAATAGCGGAAATACAAGAGGTGACAAATTTGGGCTGAACACCTGACTGAAGCTAATATGGGGAGCCGGGCAGGCCTGAGTGGGAAGGAAGGCTCTGCCCCCTACATGCTGTGCAGGCCTGGACACATTTCCTCAGTTTCTCCCTTGGTAAAATGGAGATGGTGATAACTATTTAGTAACGTGGCCGAGTAGATTAAACAGGACCACCGATGCATACCGTAATAAAACTGGAAGACTTCAGTGAGGATTAATGTTGTTCCTATTATGGATGATATTTGCTGAGCACTTACCAAGTCTACTAAGGTTTGACATACACGGCTCAAAGCAAACCTGGGAATTAGCTAGGAAATCCTTCCAAATTCTCTAAGTAGGACAACCAAGATCCAAAGGGGATGGCCAAGGCCGTGTACTAAGAAACAGTCATGCACCAGCTGTGGTGGCACAGGCCAATAATCCCAGCACTTGGGAGGCTGAGGCAAAAGGAGGCCTGAACTACATAGTGAAACCCTGTCTCTAAAAGACCCGGGGCGGGGGGTCCTTCTTTTCCAACTGTCTTTTACTTTCCCCTCCCCTCTCTTTTATTTCCCTCCCCATTTGAACATTTTCCTCCTATTTCAAAATACATTTGAGCCCTTATTCATACTTTCAGTTTTAGTTTTATACCAGAAAAACAATGCAGTACTCACACATCTGTGTCCAATTCATTTTACTTAGGAGTATGGATTCAAGGTACATCCATTTGCCTAGAAATGTCTCAAGTGTATCCTTCTTTATGGCAGAGTAGTACTCAATTGTATAAAAAACTCCATCTCTTCTTTATCCATTCACCAGTTGATGGGCACTTGGGTTATTTCCAAGATTTGGATCTTTAAACCTGTGCTGCTATAAATATGGGTGTGCATGTGTCACTGTGCTATGATGCTTTGAATTCTTTTATGAAGATACCTAGCAGGGGAATGGCTGGGTCAAAGGGAACTTCTAGTCCTAGATTTTTGAAGAATCTCCACTCTGATTTTTTTTTTTTTTTTTTTTTGAGACAGGATCTCATTGTGCAGTTCAGGCTGGCCTTGAGCTCACTTTGGAGCCCAGGCTGGTCTCGAACTCACAATGATCCTCCTGCCTCAGCCTCCCGAGTGCTGGGATTACAGGCATGAGCCACCACGCCCGGCTCTCCACTCTGATTTTCACAATAATTGCACCAGTCTGCACTCCCACCAACAGTGGACAAGGTTTCCTTTTTCCCCACAGCCCCACTAGCATTTGTTATTGGTTGATTTCTTGATAGTAGCCTTTCTTTCTGTGGTGAGATGAAATCTTATTTTAATTTGCATCTTCTTAAATGACCATTGAAGGGTTGGGGTTTTAGCTCAGTGGTTCAAGCGCTTACCTGGTAAGTGCAAGGTTGTGGGTTTGATCTCTGGTACTGAAAATGGAAAAAAAAAAAAAAACACTTAAAAGCAGCACTGTTAAATGAGTATTGATGTTGAACATTTTTTCATATATTTATTTGCTGCTTGCGTTTAGACTTTTTTATATCTTCTTGATTCAGCTTTGGTAATTCAGATCTATGTAGGAATCTGTCCACTTCTTCTACATTTTCCATCTTATTAGAATACAGTTTCTCAAAGTAGGGATAGATGAAGCCAGATGTGGTGGCACATGCCTGAAATCCCAGCACTTAGGAGGCTGAGGCAAAAGGATCATTGCAAATTTGACACCAGCCTAGGCTACAGAGTGAGCTCAAAGCCAGCCTGAGCGGCATAGGAGACCCTGTCTTGAAAAGACAAAAAAAAAAGTTAGTATACGTGATCTTCTGGATTTCTGCAGGATCTGCTGTGATTGCACTCTTCATTCATAGTTACATGGATTTGACTCTTTCCCTTTTATTTTTTATTTTTATTTTTTGATAAGGTTGGTTAAGGGCTTGCTGATTTTATTTTATTATTTATTTATTAGAATTAGGAGTAATCAGGGTGTTGCAAGTCCTGATTACACAATATATTAATCACATGTCATGCAGTACTCCAATCATATTCTATCTGCCTTCCAAAAGGAGGAACGTAAAGATTAACCCACCTGATGATATATTGATTTTATTTAATCTTTCATAGAATAAACTCTTTGATGCATTGATTCTTTGAAATTTTTTTTAGTCTCCAATGCATTAATTTGTGCTCTGATCTTTATACTTTCCTCCCTCATATGAACTTTGAGCTTGACCTGCTCTTTTTCTCCTAGAAGTTTGAAGGTCAACATTAAGTTGTTTATTTGTGCTTGCTCTGTTTTCTTGATATGGGTATTCACTGATACAAATTTCACAGTTAGGACTGCTTTTATTGTGTCCCATAAATTCCGGTATGTTATGTTGTCATTATGATTTAATTGTAGAAACTTTCTAATTTCTTCTTTAATGTCATCTGTGACCCACTGGTTGTTCAGGAGGGTATTTTTTTTCCAAATCCATTTTATTTAAAGTATAAAACAAACAAAGAAACTACAAAAAAATTTTCTTTTTAAAAAAATTTTATTTAAGGAGAAAAAGAAAAAAACAGAAAAAGGGTACAAGTTATAAAGAATTTCAGAAAAAATAAACAGTAGGAAATCACTAGTTAATAGATTACATATAGTCATCTTAGAAATAGTTGTTGAAGTTACAAACTTAAAGCATATAAAGTAGACATTCAAACAGTGAGACTGCAAACAGTTCTGTTCAATGATCCAACAAAACTCAGTAATATGGTTATCTATCTTATACACTTAAATATACACGCAGTTATATCCTTTAGAGAACTTTCTTTTCCTCTCTTTTGTACAATGACAATAACATATTTTGGGATTTATTACTCCCACCATTCTTATTACTTTTTTTGAAGAGAGTAAAACCAAATGTGACATAACAGAACAGAGTCAGTCAAATCAAAAGGATGGACATAATACATAATGTAAAAACAAAATACAAGGTGATCAACAATGGTTACCAAAATGCCTCCTGCTATCTTAAAAAGAATTGCCTATATCATCAGTTATAATAAAATTGCACAAAACAGTAAAGAACAAAACCAATAAAACCAAAACACTGGAGACATTACAGGACTTCAAAAGAAGATAATAGCCAACCAGAATGGGCGTCATAATGAATCTTATTGTCTTCACAGTTGTTGCCTATACTCTTGAACTTGGTAGTATCAAGCAAAACAGAATAGAGGAAAATCAGTCAAAGCAAGATGGTGAGGGCTATACAGGGTTTCAAATCAAGTTAATAGGAAATCAAAGCGGGTTACTATAATATATCCTGCTATTTTTTATTTATTTTTCCCTTAATTAAAAAGATAAAAAAGTAAATAATAAAAAAAGGAGATTGAGATAAAAGAGGGCATAACAACAAAATAGCGCAGGTCAAAACATAACCATTTAAGCAAAATAGTGTTTCACCACAAGATATCCTGACATAAAAGTAGTTACCATAGTGTTTCTTTCCTTGAAATCTTTGAGTATAACTTCGTATACTGCAGCACCAAACATATCAAGACAATGTAAAACCATTCAAGAGAATGACAGTATTATAGGATATTTAGAATCAGCTAACAGAAAATGTATAACCTCCTTGTCTATAAAAGTTTTTGTTTATATTATCACATAGAATAAAATCCAATAAGATACAACATGTTAAGACTGATGGAGACAGAAGAACAAAAGCTTGATGGGACTTCAAAACAAGATGATAATGAATCAGCACTAGCTATTATGATGTCTTGTTTTCTCCAAAATAGCTGTTCCTACCATCCAACCTTCTCTGCCTCATTTCTGTTGAGCTCTTTTTCGGTCGTTACTTGTCAGTTTGTCTTCTTCATTTCGCTTTCTGCTCCATTCATTGTGGCCTCTCTGCCACTGTTTCTGGAATCTTGGTATTTTTCATTTTTAGAATATCCTGCAGTATTCTCTGTAGAGTTGAATTGGTGGTTGCAAATTCCCCTAGTTCCTCTTTATCCTGGAAGCACCTTGTTTTTTCCATCAATCTCTAGGGACAGTTGTACAGGATATATTAATCTTGGCTGGAGGTTATTATCTTTCAAAGCTTGAATTATTTCCCCCCACGCTCTTCGTGATTTGATGGTTTGTGCCGAGAAGTCTGCTGTAATTCTGATGGGTGTTCCCTTGTAAGTGATCTGTTTCTTGTCTTTGATGACTTTTAATATTCTGTTCTTATATTGGATTTCTGGAATTTTGATTATTATATGCCTGGGTGTAGTTCTGTTTGGGTTGTAGGTAGCTGGGGTCCTGTATGCCTCATACATCTGAGTATCTTTACCTTTTGCTAAATTAGGGAAATTCTCCTGGATTATTCCTGTGAATAGCCTTTGTAGTTCATTTGTTTGTGTCCCTACTTCTTCTTTTATGTTCTTAATTCTTAAATGGGGTTTTGTACATGGTCTTTGCTTACATGACTTCAAGAGTTTTACCTACTCTATCTTCCAGCAGATTTAATGTTTCTGCTTTAGTATTAAGATCTTTGATTCACTCAAAGTCAAAAGCTTAGTACATGGTGAAAGATATGGGTCCATTTTTAATCTTTGATATGTGTAGAGCTAGTTTTTCCAGCACCATTTAGAAGGGCTATCTTTTTTCCAGTGAATGTGTTTGACACCTTTATCAAAGATAAGGTGGCTTAGTGGGTCTGGAGTTGTTTCTGCATCTTCTAACCTGTTCCACTGATCTTTATTTTTCTTTTTTTGCCATGCAGTTTTTATCATGGTAGCCTTATAGGATATTTTCAAGTCAGGGGTTGTGAAACCTCCTGTCTTGTCTTTGTTGCCCAGGATTGCCTTTGCTATTCTGAACTGAACTGCCACCTTTAACCATATGAAATAGATTTGTGGTTATATAGCAAAATCTAAAACAAGTCAGAAAATTATATGCAGTATATAAGTCCTTAATACATCAATTTTATGTATCGTGGTTAAAAATTTTAAAGTGGTTAGGACAAAATAGAATAGAAAAAAGGAAAGTGATAAGAATTAAGGATGGAGGACAAAGGGCCATCATACTCACTTTGGGAAACTGGTACAGAAGACAGGAAGAAAAAAGAGAAGAAATAAAAGAACATGAGAACAACCTCACACAGGCTTGAAACCACATTCACACTCATATATAAACAAGATCAAACAATGAAGGAGAAAAAAATACCACCACCACAACAAAAAATCAATGAGAGAGAGGGAAAAAAAAGAAAAAGAAAAAGATGCCCACTTCCTGGTTTGTTTCCACTGTCACTGGTAGACACCACATGGAGATAGAATCCAGATCTGTGTTGATTTATCCCAGCAAGCCAGCAGTTGTTTTATGGCAGGGTAGTGAATAACCTCAGCAAATCTACACCTTTATTTCCCCCAAAGTTCAGGCTGTGTTGTGGCTCTGGGAGCAAAAATCAGACCCTTTCAACCTGCAGCAATCAGGACACCTTCTGTGAGCTTGAACTTAGCTGGGAGCTTCTGCATGGACCCAGCAGTTGTCCTGAGTTCTGAGTTCTGAGGTCAGTTAGTCCCTCTCCATGATGGCTCCCAGTCAACTGTTCTCTCCCCCGGAATGACAGAGCCCTCAGCACTCACCCCAGCTAGTGCAGTCATCATGTCCACCACTCCTTTCCACCGCTGCATCTGTCGGTGGAGGCCTCTGGTATTCCCAGTAGTCACTGTGTGTCTCAAAGTCTGAACTGCTCCCACACGGTGAATCCCAACTCAGGCTATCTCCGTATTCACTGAAGTTTGTCTCTTTGCTCTCCTCGTGGGCTTCAATTCTTGCTTCAGATCTCCTGGGTCCAGGGTTACACTTCCTCTTTGTCTTCCTGGTACTGCAATATTCCAGTATCTGCATGGCTGCTCCCAGAGAAGCTCTTTCTTTTTGCTTAGCACTCCCTCCTTAGTCTATGGTAACTATTCAAGAAAAACTGTACCCAACCTAAAAATGGGCAAAAGGACTGAGGATAAAGCTTCATGGTAGAGTGCTTCTCTAATATGAACCTGGATTCAGTCCCCAGTACCAAATAAAGGGGAGGGGAACACTAATTTTTCTAAGAAAGAGACACAAATGTCTCACAAGCCCATGAAAAGATGCTTGATATCATTCGCCATCAGGAAAATGTAATTCTGAACCATAAAGAACAATGGGTGTAGACCTACCTAGGAAGGCCATTTTTTAAAAAATAGGGAATTGTAAAAAAACAGGAAATAACAGGTGTTTCAAAGATGTGGAGAAATTGGAAACCTCTGCTGCTCATGGGAATGTCAAATGATGTAGCCTCTATGGAAAACAAATGTGTAGTTTCTCAAACTAGAAAACAAAAAGTTATCATAAGACCCAGCAATTTCACTCATTGGTTCAAACTTAAGGGAAACAAAAATATACATCCACTCAAAAATATGTACACAAAGCTGGACATAGTGGTGCACATCTGTAATTGTTATGAGTTCAAGACCAGCCTGGGCTCCAAAGTGAGCTCGAGGCCAGCCTGAACTGCATAGCAAGACCCTGTCTCAAAAAGACAAAAATTTATAACAAAGACAAAAATGTATGTGCACAAATGTTCCTAGCAGCCTTATTGTCTATACTCTCATTGTTCTCTGTTCATAGCCAAAAAGGAGAAACAACTCAAGTATTCATCAGCTGATGAATGGATAAATAAAATATGATCTTTTCATACAATGGGAGATCTTCTTCGTCATAAAGGGAAATGCTAAAATGTGGGAAAACCATGAAAACATTATAGTAATAAAAAAGGCAGTCAGAGTTGGGCATGGTGGTAGACTCCCCCTACTCCCAGATATTCAGGACACTGAGGTGGAGGTTTACAAGTTTGAGACCAGCCTGTGCAATGAGACTCTGCCCCTAAATAAAATGAAAAAGGCTGAGGATATAGCTCAGTGCCTCCTGGGTTTTATTTCCAATATTTAAGAGGAAAAGAAGTTCACTAAAGGCAAATCTATGGAGACAGAAAGTAGATTACTGGTGCGGGAGCAGAGCCCCAAGAGTGAGTATGGAAAGTGACTACTAATGAGCACTGGGGTTTTTGTTGGTTCGTTTGTTTTCTGGTACCAGAGATCGAACTCATGACCCTGCACTTGCCAGGCAGGTGCATATGCTGCTGAGCTAAATCCCCAGCCCCAGGTTTGTTTCTGAGATGATGAAAATGTGGTCACACATTGTTGTGATGGCCACATAACTCTAAATATACTAAACCCCACTGACTTGTTCACTTTAAATAAGTGAATTATTTTTGCACAGATATAAATTACTTAATAGGGATGCATCATGAGAAGTGCCTCAGAGGTGGTTTCATTGTGTGACCATCATGGAGTATTTTTTCAAACCTAGATGATATAGCCTACAACTCCTTGGGCTACATAGTACAACATGGTTCTTCCATTGCATATATGATTGGTCACGGGCTGAAATATCATTATATTGTGCACAACAGTACGTAACTTATAACTCAACAAAACATTTTTAAAGAAAAGATTAAAGTTACAAACAAAAATTAAGGTTTTGTGCTTGCCACACAGCTTTCACACACTAAGTGATCTTTGCTGAAGTATACTTCACATATTTAGAGTCTGAAAGGTAATCGTATGGACCCATGTGGTCCCCATGGGTTCCAGGGCACACACTAGCTGGGTCGCTAAGAATTTACCCCAAGTGATTCCACCCATCCTGACCACATGGCAGCCCCAGTCAGTTACCTGAGGGCTGGGGGCTTCTTGAAGCCTATCTGGACACAGGGGCAGAAGGCCTATTCTCCAGATACCTGGGAAATTGTTCATAACCTGTCTAGTGCAGGCAGCAGTGGTGTTTTGCTATCTGGAGGAAAGATCTGCATGGCCCAGGCATTCATGGAACAGTGCAAGTTGATTTCCTGAACTTGATTTCAGCTAGGAACAATCCTGGGTCTTTCTGGTGCCATTTACACAGGGCTCTGTGGAGGAGAGGGCACGCCTTCTCCCTTACCCCTCACTACCTCCTGGCCATCAATTTTATGTCAGAACCTAAGCCAAGCTCACAGTCAGAACCTTGTTCTCAGAGTCCAGATTAAATGTCCCAAAGTATCCATAAAAGAGAACGCAGAGGCCTCTGCTGGTTTAGCGCAAAGTCTCCTCCTTGGCTTTCTCAAACCTTCCCCCTTCCTGTAGGAGAAGGCAAGGAGACAATATTCACACTGTGGTTCCTGTGACTGCTGCTCACTCCCAGTAGATAGGTAGAAAAATCATTTATTGGGGCTGGGGATTTAGCTCAGCGGCATAAGCGCCTGCCTTGCAAGCAGGCAGTCGTGAGTTCGATCCCTGGTACCGATAAAAACGAAAAAGACCAAAAAAAAAAAAAAAAAAAAAATCATTTATTTTCCTTAGTATCTTCCACATAAATGGTTAGAGATCAAAACTTTGGACCCGTAGGGGAGTAGGCTGAATAATGGCCCACAAATGCATCCTCATCCTAATCCCCAGAACATTACCTTACATGGCCAAAGACATTTTCCAGATGAGTTTGCAGATTTTTAAAATTTTTTTTTAAATTAGTACCTGTTTTTAGCACATGATGATTAGATTCATCATGGGAGCTGGTACACGGACAACTTTGGCATGAGTGCTGCTGAAGCAAGCACAGTTGGCACACAGACATAGCACATCTTAAGCCTTTTCTTAACCTCTGCACCTTCTTTCCCCTCTCTCCATATCTTCGTAGGGAGAGGAGATGGTCATGGTTTATGCACATGGGCCCAGTGCCACAAGCATCCTTGTAAGAGAACAGAGGAGGATTCAACAGTCAGGAGATGTGACAACCAATGTGTTGTGGGACCAGGAGCCAAGGAATTTGAGAAGCCTTTAGAAGCAAGAAAAGCCAAGGAAATGCTCCTTCCAGAAGGAACATGGCCCTGCCAACCCACTGTGCACTGTGACCTCCAGAACCGTAAGAGAAAAAAATCGAATTACTTTGAACCAAGGTCTGTGAGAACTTGTTAATGCAGCAACAGGAAACAAATATACATGATGCCTTCCTTATGTTTATTGAGTAATTCTTATTAAAATGAATAATGAAGGAGAGGATACACATTTACCTTACTCTTCACCACCCCTTAAATATTAATTTTATTTATTTATTTATTTACGGAACTGGGAATCAAACTCAGGACATTGTGCTTGCCAGGCAGGCATTGTGCTGCTGAGCTATATCCCTGGCCTATTACCAATTTTATGTCAGACCTTCAGACCCATATTTTACTGAGGCTCAGAAAGATTGCATAATAGAAATCCTTTTGTGGCTTTACCCAGAAAAAACTGACTGTAGGTAATATGAGCCAGAAGTTGGAGAATGACTCCGAGCAGGTCAAATCATCAAGGATGTCCTGGCTGGGGACAAGGTGAGGGCTGACCATGAGTCTTCCCAATGATATGTGGAAGGCCCAGGACACCTCTCTGTCTAAACTCCTCGTCTTTCAATAATCTGTCTTGGGAGCCTTGCCAGGCCCTGTGCTATGTGCTGAGTGCACAGAAAATGAGACTATCCCTGCCCACGTGGTGTCGTGATACTGACAGCCAAGTGCGAAAACACATTCATCAGATCGTCACCTTGCGGAACGATGCATTGCAACTGTGCTAAGTGCTGTGGCAGTGGAGGGGAAGTGGGGTAAAGTGACACTTGAGGGACAAGTAGGACTCAGGGGCTATTAAGACAGGGAAGGGAAGGGCCACCTGCCTTACCTGACACCATGTTTAGTGCCGCTGCTGGAAGAGAACTGTGCACCGTACCACATGGCACTTTCTAAGGCACTTAAACTGCTACTTCACACAATATATTTTATTATTGTAGTGTGTGTGTGTGTGTGTGTGTGTGTGTGTGTGTGTGTGTGTGTGGTACAGGAGATGGAACCCAGGACCTCCTGCATCCTAGGCAACACCTTCTCTGCCTGCAGCCCCCTTTAAGTGTATAACCCAGGGGAGGTGATTACTTTCAGTGTGGCACAGCCACTCCCACTGTCTCCACATTTTCCCTCATCCCAAACTATTAAATTTCTTCTTAAAATTTTTTAAATTTAAAGTGATTAAAAGCAAAATAATAAAAATGATACAGGATTTCAAAACTAGATGATAGGAAGTTAACAATGGTCACTATATTGCATATTATTTCCTTTGAAGTTGTTGCTCAGATTACAAGATGCAGGCATGCAAAACAGATGAAACAATATAAGTATTCACAGTTCCTTTCCATGAACTAATAGAATTAGTAGTACAATTATCTTCGCTATCCCTCTTCTTTCTTTTCTCCCATCCCAGTTGCTCTTTCCTTTTAAGCAGTTTGTTTCCTTTTCACAATATCTACTGTACCTTTTGGATGTTATTTACTTTTTCAGCATCTTACACACCAAACCTATTAAATTTTATACCCTTAACCAACAACTCCCTATCCTCCTCTCTCGCCAGCTCCTGGCAGCCCAAATCTATTCTCTGTCTCTAAATTTGCCTATCCTAGGTATGTGTCTACTAAAGTAGAGTCATATAATATGCATCCTTTGGGGTCTAGCTTATTTTGCTTAGCATGTTTTCAACTTCATTCCTTTTGGAAACTTCATTCCTCCTGAAGGAATAACGTTCATGGTACAGACCACTGTGCCAGTGTCACAGAGCACATGGGTAATCCTGGCCATTCAGGAAGTGGCGGCAGGAGGAGCACAAGTTCAAGGACAGGTGGAGCAGTTTAGTAAGAACCTGTATTTAAATAAAAGTTAAAAAGGCTGGAGACATAGCTCGGCACTCCCTGGATTCCATCCCTACTGTTGGAAGACAAAATAGAGGAAAGAAAGAAAGAGAGAGAAAAGAAAAAGAAGAAGAAAAACAAACAGTCCTCATCCAGACACAACCCCAGGACTTTGGTGAGTTCGTGCTCAGGACACGACTATATGGTTATTTATCTTCCATCTATAAAATGGGATCTTTCTTTAAAGGCAAAGTACTGCAGAGAAGCAAATTGTGCAGCCAAAGCTGGTCAAGGTAACATGAAAACACAGGATAAGGGGAGCAGAAGGGTATGGGAGACGAATTCCAGGCGTATGCAAGGCAGCATCTGCATTCACCCCGTGGCCCAAATACCTCTTTGGAAAAATGACCAGAAACCCACAGTTCTCCAGCCCAGGACTAAAGAAAGGAGCCCAATGCTGCTGCCTCCTCAGGATAGTAGGAATAGCTAAAGTGGGCAGAGAGTTTGGAAAGCAACACAGGCCTAAGGATGAGCGGGAAACACATGAGAGGCAATGGCCTGAGTGAAAACTGGAGAAACAGGCAGTACGTGCCTCCAGATTTGTTGTCACCATATGAGAGTGTGGACACAGTGATGCCACAGTTTTCTGTCAAAAGAAACTGGAAATCCGTATTTTCATGTGAACTGGCCCCATTTGCTTTTCTTTCTTTCTTTCTTTTTTTAAACATGATTTCACTTTGCAGTTCAGATTGGCCTTGAACTCTCTTTGTAGTTCATGCTAGCCTCAAACTTGCAGCTACCCTCCTGCCTCAGCCTCCCAAGTGTTGGGACTACAGGCAAGCACTATTGTGCCTGGCATGGCCCCCAATTTTCAAATGCAAGCAATTCATTTAGGAATGTTAAACGTCATGCAGCCAAATAAAACATACCAGGTTATTAAAGATAGTTACATTAGATAAACGTTATAATCAGATATGGCAAGGCCCTCTAGTGAATCAGTGAAAAGAACAGATTACAACTGTGGCTGGGGGTGCAGCCACTGGAGGCCATGCATCAAGATAAAAATGGAATGACCAGGCCTACCTACCTCCCCGAGGAACAAGCAATATCCCATACATGGTCCAATAAAGTCTAGATAGATATCGGTGACTAGGATCTCATGACTCTTCACTTGCAAAAAAGTCCTTGTTCTTTCCATGTACACTTACTGTGTAACTTGCTTCCCCATTGGATCAACATTCCTGATCAACATTCCTGTACTTGTAATCTTATTAGTTGATCATAGTTTTGTCCCATGTTGTACTCACCTGGTGATTTTGTATCCATCTTGAGTCTTTGCTCTATAAAACCTTCTTTGAGAAATGGGTTCATGAGCAATGCACTGGGTCCCCTCCTGTCTCACTCAGGAGTTGTCTCTCCCTCAATGAGATTTCCTGCTCTTAACCTCCATGGTTCCTTAGAATTCATTCTTCAGTTTTGGAGAACACTAATTTGACGTACTAGACATCTAGCAGGTCTGGAGTTATGATATTTCCCTTTTATTCCTTGAAGGTCCTATATCAAAGTGGCTGTGTATGACTGGTGGTCTCTGGAGAGCTCATTCCTATGAAAAGAGATGAGATAGAGGAACCTCCTCCTTGCCCTCACTAGACCCAAAGACTCATGGTAGAGGTGATATTCCACAGGCAAAATTCAGATCCCCTCTTCCTAATACCCTGGGCAGCTTGAGAGTATCGCTTTCCTTCCCCAAATCTCAGGTTCCTCCTCAGCTGCAGAATGAAGGGTAGATCACCTGGCCCCTGTGGTCTCTTCCATCTCTGCAGTAAAATATGCACATCACTTACCATTTGTGGCACTCAGTACTTTCACAATGTTATGCAACTATCACAATCTAGCTACAGAATATTTTCATTACCCTCAACAATCTATCATATCCCCAGTTTCAAGGAAAAGACAAGCTCTTGTTATGATTCAGAATTGTGTTCCTGTAGAGGGAAAGAAAAAATCAAAACCTCTTGTAAGGTGAGTTGCAGGAGGTAGAAAAAGACCAGAGCGATGTATTTCACCAGGCCCAGAGATGTTAGTGCCCTGGGTCTCAAGGGCATACAGCACAGCCAACTGATGCCAAAGGCAGGGCAGGCTCTGCTCAGCTCAGATCTCAAAGGGCTTCAACATCATCTGAGCACAAACAAACAGACCCTTGCTGCCTCAGGCCATCTGTTATTTTCCATTCTGGTAGAAAGCATTTCATTCTAGCATGCTACATGGATGGAAAGCTTCCAGCAAGAAATCCTCTCTGGGCAGCAGCTCCTTCCCTCCCCCACCATAAATACAGGTAGAAAAAAGACAAAGAAAATCATAATTTTTTTATTATTTTGAGTCAGGGTCTTGCTATGCCATTCAGGCTGACCTTGAGCTCACTTTGTAGCCCAGGCTGGTCTTGAACTCACAGTGATCCATCTGACTCAGCCTCCTGAGTCCTGGTACAGGCATGTGCCACCATGCCCAGGCTGAAAATCATAATTTTTTGCCAGACATGGTGGCACATGCCTATAATCCCAGCACTCAGGAGGCTGAGGCAGGAGAATTGCCACAAATCAGCTGGGACTACACTGTGAGTTCACTATGAGCCTGAACTACATGGTGTGATCCTGTCTCAAAAATTTTTTTAAAAAATTGTACTTTTTTGTTTTGTTCTTTTTGAGACAGGGTCTTGTTACATAGTTTAGGCTGGCTTTGAACTCACTGTGTAATCCAGGCTGGACTCAAATTCCTGAGTTCTAAAAATACAGGTGTGCAGGGATTTAGCTCAGTGGCATAAGCGCCTGCCTTGCAAGCGTATGGTTGTTGAGTTCGATCCCTGATACTGGTAAAAATACAAAAAAAAAAAAAAAAAAAAAAAAAAAATACAGGTGTGCACAACCACACCTAGCTTTAAAATAGTAACTAAGAAAAACTGCAGCTTCTGATTATGATGCCATTTTCCCTTCTAGGAAATTCATTCAAAAAAATTACTAAGGTCTTAAAAATAAAATAGTCGGGCGTGGTGGCTCACGCCTGTAATCCTAGCACTCAGGAGGCTGAGGTGGGAAGATCATTGCGAGTTCCAGACCAGCCTGGGCTATAAAGTGAGCTCAAGGCCAGCCTGAACTGCATAGCGAGACTCCATCTCAAAAACAGACAAAAAATAAAATAAAATAAGCCTGTAAATTGGACCCACACTTTCTGGCCCACAGACCTCTGTCATCAAGGCAGCAGCACTGTTAGGGGGCTGAACTCCAAACACATGCAATGGTTTGCATTCTAACCTGACCCACCAGGTGAGTGGTCGGACAACAGGAATGCACTGCCTAGATCACCCATCCTGAGGACTCTCCTAGAACACAGAAGAGCTCCAACCCAGGACCTCACACTGGCCAAACAGGCCCTGTTCCGCTGAGCTGTATCCCCAGCCCTCGGAGCCTCTCTCTTGACCTCCCCCATTCCCTTTTCTGTTCTCCTGGCTGGGTACTTTAATTCTGTAATGGACCAGCCTAATGTGTTCTGTAATGCTTTTCTGTAACACAAGCCAGGCAACCCTACAACCTACCCAGTGGATGAGGTGAGTCGAGGAACCTGTCTCGTCTTTGGGGACCTTCTTGGACCCTTCTGGTGACACTGTAACCTCAAGTACCACAGTAACCTTGCCTGTGCCCCTTGAACAGCTGATGGTGCTGAAGGCTGGCATATTATAACAATAGTAGCAGCCTAGGGATGTCTCACTTAGCAGGAGGGGGGTGCAAGCAGCCGCTCCCCCTCCCCCGCCACCCCGCAAGCCTTTCTCCCTTCCCCCAGAGTGTCTGTGAAGTGGGGAAATGGGGCCACCACAGCAAGTCGGTCATTATGCTAATTGCATCCCGGCTAGTAGCAAGGGCAGACCTCTGCTGAAATGCTCCTTGGGGATTTATATGCTCTTTCTTTTATATAATAATCCTGCAAGTAGATGGAAGCTTTTCATTTGGCAAAATGGAAAATTGATCTTTGTCCTTCACCCAAAATTTTGGAAAAACTGCTGATCTGTGAAGTTCTGAATTCTGTGGAGACGCTGGCCTACTTGTGACAGAGAGCAACCCCTTAGCAGGAGAGGAGACGACCAACCTTCTATTCATGGTGTTGCACAGGCCACTGCCTCCTCTTCATCCTCTGGCTCGGTGTTCCCATAGCAAAGAGGGCAGTGAAACTGTTGCCAGCCACTTGGGTCTCACCACTGCCAGATCAGAGGAGGCCATTTATTGTGATAAGAAGGAAAATGGATTTAGGCAAAACTAGCTCTGAAGAGAGGAAGGGACCTCATTACCCAAATCACCGTCTTGCCACATACAGGAGGGTCTTTTACAGCAAGGGGCAGTGAAAGACATGTCCAGGCTTGTCTGTCTCTCCTGAACCCCAACCCTTGCTCTCCCTTCCTTTCCTGTGGAAAGAAACTGGATTTTGCCCACCTGGTGCCAACACCTGCATATTCTGTCCGTTCATCTGGATGGTGAGCAGGTGGGGAAGGCAGTTTATGCCTAAGGTCTAAAGAAGTTGGAAGAAGCCATGGTTTCCCAAGGGAAAAAATCCTCACTTAAAAAGTTCCATGTTTCCATTTTTCAGGGCTGGGGATTTAGCTCAGTGGCATAAGTGCCTGCCTTGCAAGCACAAAGTTGTGAGTTTGATTCCCAGTACCAAAAAAAAAAAAAAGTTTCCTGTTTCCATCCTTCATATCATCAAATGTGTTATCACGATTTAAATCTCTCTCTTTCTCTCTCTCTCTCTCTCTCTCTCTCTCTCTCTCTCTCTATCTCTCTTGAGCCGGGCATGGTGGCTCATGCCTGTAATCCCAGCACTTGGGAGACTGAGGCAGGAGGATCATCGCAAGTTAAGACCAGCCTGGACTAAAAAGTGAGCTCAAGGCCAGCCTGAACTGCATAGCGAGACCCTGTCTCAAAAAGACAAAAAATAAAAATATAAATAAATAAATAAATCTGTCTCCTTAATATCATCAAATATTCTATTAGGGTTTAAGTTTCTACCTGTGTCTCTGTCTCTCCCTATTTGTTCAAATCCGGTTTTGTAAATCTCTATGATGGCCTCTCTCTCATTTGCATCTCCCCGCCTCCTCCTCCCCACTTACCTACAGAAACTCTAGGTTTTCAGAGTGGTCACTTATCTTTCCCCACAGTCCTCTGTATTTCCCATGGCTTGATAGCTGAATCTGCAGACATGATAACATGTATGTTCCATGTTTTTACTAACAGAATTATTTCAAAAGTGGTGCTAAGCCTCTTCCTCGCAGACACCCCTCAGCTGACGGCTTTCAGTGATCTGCTGTGGGTGATGTTTGAAGTCAAGATGCACCAGTTCCTCAGAAGTACTTCTGTGTCTCTATTTGGCGAGGTGTCCAACCTTTCCGGCTTGCATGGTATTTCCCCTGTTTTACTGGATTAAGTCTCATTCCTGGAAAACCTCTTAGTCGCAGCCAAACCAGGACAATTGGGAAACCAAATTTTCAGGAAGTGATTCTCCCAAGGATCTCTCTCCTTTTGTGAATCTGGGAAGAGGAGCAGGAATGCTGTGTGCATCATAAATCAGAGAAGGCCGGGGTAGGCCTGCAGCACTCAGGTAGAACAGGTGCCCTGACAGTGTTACAGGCAACTGAGTTAAATAGAAATGTTATAGGCAATCACAGAGGGCTGGGCCCTGGAAGGAGCCAGAGCAGAAGCCCAGATCCCTTGCAATGTTGGAGGAAACAGATACCTCTGCTGTGGGCCGGGCCTCAAGACAAAAGATCAACAAATACTCCCACATCCTAAGGACTGATATTCTAAATAGGTCTCTAGCACTCTGAGAAAGCCAAGAGTCACCTCTCATGGAAGAGTCACTGCTCTGTATTCATGCCCACTTGCTAAGTGACTGGCTTCCTCATTTGTCTCCAATTTAATCAATTTTACCTGAAAAATTAATCTTAATGGTTGACCATTGCTCTGTCCCACCTCATACCCACCTTACAAGTTCCCATGTTTTCCTCACCTTAGACCTGCCTCACTTTGTGGTTTTGCTCTATAAAAGTCCCTAGAAAAGACAGAGTCTTTGGCAACCCACTCAGGACCCCTTCTGCATCTCTCTTAGATAGAAGCTTTCTTTCTCTCAATAAATATATTCTGCTTTTAACCTCCATTGTTCCTAAAATTCATTCTTTGATTTTTAGAGAACATGAACTCATACAGGACACCTAGCAGATTGGGAATTTCACTCCCCTATGTCAACAGGACAGGTAACACAATTTCTCAGACCTTAATTCACGACCTGTTGATAGAGATGTATGTTACTGTAATCTCTGACGGGGCTGAGCTCTGCCATAATCTCTACATGAGCTGAACTTGTAGTTTTACAAATGAACAAGAACCTAAGGAGGAGGTTATGAGAGTTTTGTTGGAAATAATAAGAAAAACATCGTGATAGAGGTCTATTATGAGGGGATTCCTAGCAGAAGTCTAATCAGGGGTCTGTGCCTTGATTTTATACGTATAAGCAGAGAACAGGAAGGGGCTTGGATTCAAAAGTGTTCAAAAAGAAAACTGGTCATCTTGTGTATCTGTTTTCTCCAGTTGTTAAAATCTCACTTAGCATATCCTGGCTAAATCTTGGGATTTTTTTGTTTTGTTTTGTTTTTTCTTTGTTTGTTTTTTGAGACAGGGTCTCCCTCTGTAATTCAGCCTGCAGTTAACTGTAAATTCAGGCTGGTCTTGAAGGGAGCAATCCTAGTGTCTCAGCCTTTGGAGTGCAGGATCTTACAGGAGTGGCCTACCACGCCCCACCATCTTTTTTTCTTTTATCTCATCCCTTATCCTTTGTGCTTGTGTTATTTTTTGTTTTGGTACCTGGAATCAAACTCAGGACCCTGTGCTTGCCAGGTGGGCACTGTGCCACTGAGCTGTATCCTTTGGCTCTTGTGTTTATTTTTATATCTCTAAATTTGGCTAAAAAAGTAAATAAATACGTTTGTCTTAGTGGCTCAAATTAGTTGTTAACCTGAGTTGACCTTTTTTTTTTTTTTGACATTTGTATGCTTAAACCAGCTGCTTGCTTGACTTTCCATCCAATTTTATTTTAGGCTTTTTTATCTACTTATCATAACTAAACTAAGCAACATGGAGCCATCCTCTTTTTTCCCCCTGCACTCCCTTGCTAACAAATGGAACTCACCCTGTCCTCACCCCCTACTTGTATGGCAAAAAGCAAGTGCCCTGTAATAGCAGGGGGCACTAGGATGTCTCCAGGAGTAAGGCCAGAATCCACATTCTACAGGGGGGAAATTCCATTACACATGAGGCCGAATCATGACCCCGTGGAAAACTCTCAGCTCACCCAGGCAAAGCCACAAAAGCTACTCCCGTTCTTTCTTTAACAGGGTGGCCTGATCATTAGAGCTGTGCTCCCTTTGGGTCCTCAAGCTGGAGTCCCTTTATCTATTTTCTCCTGCTCTCCAACTCTGCCTAAGAAATCTGCCTGCACTTCTCACTTACATGTCCTGAAATTGTTTTTCTATGAAGAAAGCTGGGGTACCTCCTCCTGTCAGATGACATGCTGATTTCATGATTTCCATTTGAACTGAGCAAAGGAACCCTCCTCAGACCCAAAGGGAACAGAGATAGCTAAGTGCTTGCCTGTCAATGTCCTTCCTGCTTTCTGACAGTATCTTGTCTTCTTAGGCTGTGCTGCCTGCTCACAGTCCATGTGTTTCAAGGTCACCAATGACAGTCCCAATTCCTCCGACAATCTTTCCCCTTCCAGAATCCAGAATCCATAATGCCATTTCTCAAGCTACAGCATGATGCAGTGAATCACAAGCATGATTTGCTGGGGATGTTTTGGGAAATTCTTTTCTCTTTTTATATAGTATAAAATTTGAACATTTTAAGTAGACAGTTAATGATATCTAGTAGATTTAGTAAGTTGTGCAACTATCACCACAATATATAGTCTTAGAACATTTTCCTCGTCTCAGTAAGATCCTTCACATCCATTTATAGTCGACTCTATTCCCAGCCCCAGCCCCAGGCAACCACTACCCTACTTTCTGTCTGCATGAGTTTGTCTGTGCCTTTTCTGGCACAGATGGCATCACACAATACTTGGTCTTTTAGGACTGAGTTCTCTTCCTTGTGTATTTTGAAGGTTCATCCAAGCTGTAGCTTAAATTAGTTCTTTGTTCCTTTTAAGTGCTCAGTAAGCGTACATTGCATGGATGGATCGTGTTGCTTTCATCCACTCATCAGGTGACGATGGACCTTTGAATTGTTGCTACTTTTTGGCTATTATGAATAATGCTGCTGTGCACATTCCTGTACAAGTCTTTGGGTGGACATTTGTTTTCATTTCTCTTGGTCATAAATATCTAGGAGTGAAATTGCAGAATCAAGTTACGTTTACATTTATAATAAACTGTCAGAGTGACTTCCAAAGTAGCTGCACCCTCATTTGACATTCCTACCAGTCAAGTCTGATGGTTCCTGCCTCTCCCCACACACCATGTGGTACTTCATCTCTTCAGTGATTACCATCCTAGTGGACAGGAAGTGATCTCTCTTGGTAAGTTTTAATTTGCATTTCTGTAATGATGAATGTTGCTTTGCATCTTTTCATGAAATGTTTTCTCACTCTTTTTTTTTAATTACCCAAGTTGAACTTGAATTTGTGATCCTCCTGCCTCAGTCTTCCAGAGACTGGGATTATAGTCATGTGCCTGGCTTTCATTTTTTTCATTTTCTCACTCTTAAAAGCAAAATGTAAAGAAATAGCAGACTTTTTTCTAAACTAATGGGAACCACAGGAACTTCCCACCATAGGAGGATACAGCAGAGATCAGATAACTGCACAGGAGCAGGATCAGAGCCCTGATGAAACAGTATCTGATGTCCTACTCTAGACTTCTTCAATCATAAGAGCTAATAAAGCCTATGAATTGTTTTAACAAGCTTGAGTTGGATTTTCTGTTGCATGCACTTTATTGAGCATAATGGAGAATTAAACCTGTACAGTATCTGTGTTCACACGATGTTTTGTTATTTGTGTTGTATTTTGTTTTGTTATATGTATGCTGCAGGGGCTCAAACCTAGGACTCTGAGCCTGTTAAGCAGGTGCACTACTACTGAGTGTGACATCCCAGCACTCCACGTGATATTTTCCTCTTATGAGGATACCATTCAAATGACCTCATCTTAATTTGCTGAATCTATGAACACTCTCTCCAAATAAAGTGACATTCACATGTACTGGGGTTGAGGACTTCAACGTATCTTTTTAGGAGGATACAAATTCAAATCATAATGATCATAATTGAGTAGGGTTTTTCTCAGGAATGCAAAGATGGCTCAATACAAGAAAATTTACCATTGTAATTCACCACACTGATAGGCTAAAAGAGACAAATCATAAGATTATCATAATATCAAAGAAATCCCCTTTCTAGAATCATGCCATGAAGCATTTTTATCCCATAAACCTTCCTGAATGGCTATCAGGTGCTAAGCATGGTGCTAAGTGGTCTTCTGATATGGTACCTGGAATGCTCTTTGCAACTTATGCTGTGATAATCCCCATTTTATAGACACATAGTACCATAAAGTGTGCTTTCCCAATATGAGCCCTATGGCTCTGAAGCTGGGACATCTCTCTCAGAAAAACAAGAGGCTTTACCCTGCCAGGGGCCTCAGAAACAATGTGTTTGCTGATCTGTGTTGAGGGCCCTGAAGGGTATTGTTCCCATTCAGTGTGACAAGATGCCAAAGTCAGCAGAAATCAGGCCTCAAAATCAGTGAAGAGGAAGATTGGCAGGCTTGTCAGTCACCGGTGTCTTCTCTCTCATGAAAATTCTTGTTCTAGGCAGAACCTCAGCCTTATTATTTCTAGCACTTAGATCTCCAGCTGGATGGCACGGCTCTGTTTGTGTGGTCACTAAGAAGCTGATGGAGCCTAAGCACTGTGGAGAAGAACTGAAACTGGCAATCCAACTGCTCTAGAAGCACCAGGAGCCTCCCACACACCAAGGAGAGCTGCCCAGCAAACTCTGGGTTCCACTCTTACAGAGTGCTATTGCTAGGGTTCTGCTCTGACAGTGCAAGACCAGTACAGTCCCCTGGCTTTCAGGTTTCCTCAACCCATTGCAGACACCTGGGTTCAAACCCCAAATCTGCCTTTTTTTTTAGACAGGCCTGTGCTATGAGGTCCAGGCTGGCCTTATACTCACTCACATGATCCTCCCACCTCAGTCTCCTAAGTGCTGGGATGACAGGTATGCACCACCATGCACTGTTTATCTACTTTCTATTAGTGTGACCTCCAGCAAGTTATTGAACATTCTCCTAAGCTGCAGTTTACTCATCTGTAAAATGGGATCAGTAAAAGTGTCAACTTCATAGGGTTGTTATGAAAATATATAAGATGTTACAGGCAAATTGCCTGAGCACATCTTTGCACGTAGGTCTGAAATCAACAAAGAGGAAGACTGACAGGCTTTGGCTTTTACCAGTGTCCCTCTCTCGTGAGACATACATTCTATTGTGTTACATGTTAGCAAGTACAGTGGTGTTGGTGGTTGTTTTTATTATTACCATTTTCCCACTTCAAGATACAGCAAAAGGACAGCTCGCAGCGGCAGGTTTCATGAAACTGTTTATTCTCTGAGAATCTTTTAATGGGCATCTCCAGTGCCCAGTTGGAATCTGATCCTGCCATCCCCAGGTTGTCTACAAACACAATTCTCTTCTATCAGGTAATGCATTCCATTGTCTGGACTGTTAGTAAGTTCCACCTTATAGCAGAGGACAGTTAGAGTTGCTGAGTACATTTTATTTTTCACATTCAGTTCCATTCTACCTCCACTATCCTGCTTCCTGTGTCAGGAGGCTGACCAGTACAGATTTACCCACAGGGATTGATCCTTGCCCTCTTCCTTATGAGTGGGTCTAAACTGGCAGAGGAGAGCCTAGGAGGAAAGAGACTGGGCGTATATATCCTCAGGTCCCCACCTGCCAGGCTCTGGCCACATTCCTCTACTGAAGACCACAGCTCATGTGGGACAGCCCTCTTAAAATGAATTTATTATTAACTGGGCATGGAGACACGTGCCTGTAATACCAGCCTTTGGAAAGCTGAGGCAGGAGGATCACTATGAGTTTGAGGCCCGTCTGGGCTACTTAGTGAGTTCAATGCCAGCTTGAACCCTATCTCCAAAACAAAACAAAAAAAAAAAAATAAATTTCTTATTTACACTTAAAAATTGGGAGACTTTATGTTTTTACACTCTAGATTTCTGACCTTTCTTAAAAAACTGAACACTTGAGTAGCCCTGAGCTCTCATTGCCCCATGAAAGAACAGGGTACAAGGGGCTGGGGATTTAGCTCAGCGGCATAAGCGCCTGCCTTGCAAGCATGCAGTCATGAGTTCGATTCCCGGTACCGATAAAAAGGAAAAAGAAAAAAAAAAAGAACAGGGTACAGAGGGAGGGATCTACCTTTTCAGGAAAGGATGGAGCCCCGTGCCAGCTCCTTCCCACCAAAGGATGCTGGCTACCAGTGTCCTGGCTCTCCACGGATGATTCTTCTGAATCCGGTTGGAACTGTCACCTCCTTCCATAGTCTCTGTCAATCTCATCCCAAAACAACAGCACACACATCACCTTATCACAGGATGGGATGGACACATGACGGGGCAATGTGAACACAGACACAAGGGAGAAGGCCCTGTGACAGTAGAGGCAGCGACTGAAGGGATGTACCTGTAAACCAAGGAATGGCAAAGCTGCCTGCTGCCCCTAGAGCTGGCAGAGTCAAGGAAGAATTCTTCCCTAGAAGAAGGGCTCCAGGGACCAACTACTGGCCATGTCGGAGCCACAAGCTCAGCATAATCACCCATGGAAAGGAGAACCGTCTAGGGTGACCACTCCAGAACACTTGGTCAGAATACTTTCAAAAAAAGGAGGAAGTCAATCAAAATAGAAAGGAATATGTGAAATGTAAGCTTTGTGCCCCAAACCATGAACAGCTAAATGCTTGGTCAATATTCAACAGGTATTTATTGAGAATCGGGAATGCATCAGAGTGTATTTAAGGCCACCTATTGAGCTCTCCTTCTGTCAACTTACACAGAGAGTAGGGGTTGATAAAGTACATCCCCTGAAGGAATTAGAAGTCCTGAATATGCTCAAAACAAGTTCAGTGGTTCGGCTGTCCCTGGTCTAGGGAGACTAGAACCCAGAATGAGATGATTAGCAGAATTAGAGGTTTTATTTTGGTATAGCTCGCACATCCATAACCTGTCTCTGTGTCTCTGACTCTTTTCTCTCTCTCTCTGTCTGTCTCTGTCTCTCTCTCTCTCTCTCTCTCTCTCTCTCAGATTAAACTCAAGGCCTTTGCATTGAGCTACATCCTCAATATTTTTATTGTTAAATAGAGTCTTGCTAACTTGCTGAGTTGACTACACAGGGCCCAAGTTTATGACCTTCGCTCTCAGAGAACTGGAATTACAGAAGTGCACCACCGTGCCTCAGTTGCATTCTCAGATGTTCGACTGCCAGTTGTCACAGGGAGGTCCCAAAGGCACTGACAATGATGAAAACAATAGCAACAAATATGACAGCTAATATCTGCAGAGAGACTAATTTTGTGGGACTTGTTAAGCATTTTTACATTTGTTTAATCCTCATAAAAAAAATCCTAAGCGAAAGTTATTATTATCATGCCTCTTTATAAATGAGAATGTCAAACATAGCAAGATTTGACAGCTTGCCCAGAGTCAAACAACTAGCACATGGTAGAACCAAGTCTGTCTGGATCTAGGAATTTTAACAGAATGAAAGATTTATACGACTTGAAGCAAAATCAGAGTATTGAATCTAGGAATTTAGACCACTGTGTTATGCCATCTTCTGAGAACTACTTCATCCATTAGTGACAAGCGATGCAAATAAATAACATAAATGTTATGTCAGCAGAAGAAAAGAAAGAGCCATTTTCACTGAGATGTCACTGCCAGGTCTATACAAGTCTTCCTTGTGGAAGATCATGTGTCAGAGGAGGCAGACACCCAAGGCATCTTCAGAAACGAGTCTTCAATAACAATGCTGTGAATCATGTCCAGGAAGTGTCAGAAACTAGCAGGCAAACTATGGTTCTTCAAATCTATGTTCAGTTAGAAATCAAATTATGAAAACATTAGATTTATTAGGAACAAACAAAGATTTCAAATGAGCACTATTCATCTGGTTTGCTAATTGGAAACCAGCCAGCTGTTCCGCCAGGCAGTTACAAACAGACTAAACGCTTGGCTGGAAACGAAGACGATCCAGCTCCCTGTCTCATTTTGCGGCTGTTATTCACTTAGTAACATTAGCAGTGTTTGGTAACAGTCACGAGGATAGCACCCACCCGCCAGGCTACTCTGACTAAGGCAATTTAAATCCAAAGATAAAGGATGTCATTTTATTTATAGGGCATAAGGCATAAAGTGTGTTTTTGAGCACTAAACTCACACATCACCTGCTCTTACCATGAGGGAGCCAGGAAAGCAGCACTCCTGCTCCCAGAGGCATGCAGTGCTGTGGCTTGAAAGGCTCTGAAAGCTGCGAGGCCGAGGCAGGATGATCGAAAGTCTCAGTTCAGCCTGGCAACTGAATAAGACTCTGTTTCAAAATAAAACAATAAAAAGATTAGTGATGTAATGATGTAGAGAACTTGGGTTCAATCCAAAGTGCTGAGGAAAAGAAAGAAAGAAAGAGCGAGCTTTGAACAAAAGATGATTCTTTCACACAGAAGTTCATATCCATGAATTTATTTTACAGAATTAAGGAAATCTTCAAAGATTTAGTCATAAAAATGTTCACCCAGAGATAAGAAAAATAATAGCTAATGTTCTCTAGCAGAGTAGGACAATTATTGTTGACAATAATTAATCAAATATTCCAAAATAGCTAATAAATAGAATGTTGAATGCCCCAACACAAAGAAATAATATATATCTCAGCAGACAGATATGCCAGCTTACCCTAATCTTTTATAACTTATATAATTGCATTGAAATGCCTTTCTGTATTTTACAGATATGTACAATTATTATGTATAAAATAAAATATTTGCATATATTAAGAAAAAGAATGTTCATTGTCATGGCATTAAAATAGTAAAAAAAAAGTCCTACCATATAAAATTGGCTTAATGAAGTGTAAAATATCTAACCAATGGAAAGCTATGTAGGTATTACAAAAAAGGATGATACCAAATTAGATACCTTGACATATAAAAAAGTTTGGAGGGGCTGGGGATTTAGCTCAGCGGCATAAGTGCCTGCCTTGCAAGCAGGCAGTCGTAACAATACCTGGTACCGATGTAAAAAAAAAAGTTTGGAGGAGTTGGGCATAGTGGCACACATCTGTAATCTCAGCTACTCAGAAAGGTGAGCAATTTAGCCACTTAGCAAGACTCACCTCAAAAAGTGTGAGGGTACGTGAAGTAATGGGTCAGTGCTGAGGCCCTCTTTTTATCACCAATACTGCAAAAAAAGAAAAGAATAGGAGAGCATTGGGGGAGGAAAGTGGGATTTAGAATACGGATTTAAATACTTATTTTTCCAAAGAATGTAATACAGATGGCCAATAGCACATTAACAAGATGCTCAAGTGAAGTTTAGTCTCCAGCACTGAAAAAAAAAAAAAAAAAAAAAAATCCACTGCATTAAATGTTATTATTTAAATCTAAAGGTTACCACCAAATGTCTCATGTTCAGAGGTGGAGCCTGGTCAGAGAGGGCAGGTTCCCGAATCCTGACCGGGAAGGGTGTAACTTTGCTCTGGCTCCCTTCTTTCTCTGCTTCCTAGCTGCCTCTGCCAGACCTCTGTCTACGCCATTTCTGCCATGGAGCCAGCTAACCATGGATTGAACCCACTGAAAACTGTGGGTCAAAACAAAACCCTTCTTTAAATTGCAGGTGTTGGGTATCTTGTTCCACTAATGGGACAATAGGTCACAGAATAGGTCACAAGCTGTTTATTCATGTACAAAAGCATATTTTTTAAAAAGCTTTTTCTGTATACTAGCAATGAACTCACAAGAGCTGAAATTAAAAGTGCAGTATAATTTAAAGTAGATTTTCGAGAATATATTTTCTCAGCAAGTATAAAGGTGGTATTCATTCAAAGAAGGGGTATATTGGACACTTTCCAGCTTGCTATTAACTTTGCAACCTCCTCTATCTATTAGTGTAGCTTGACTTTGTCAGTCCAACTTCATTTTGTTTTTCTTTCTTACTATGATTGAATTACTTTTTGTAAAAAGCATACTGGGAACTCTATGAAACTGATCAACTCAGAAAAAAAAAAAAAAATCTGCCAAAACCAGAGGATTGCACGGGACCAAACACAGTTCAGAATTTCAGCTCTACTGCAGAGCTGAATGACAACATTGACTGAGGTTACTGCCACAGAGAATGATTAGATTTGTCAAAGTATTTATAAAGTGATTACACTGTAATTGTGAGCTGTACCTCAAGACTTGCATCCATTATTTATGGAGGAAGCTGTATATGAACAGTGTCATTGTGGCTGGGATTTAGCTCAGTGGTGTAAATGCCTGTGTGGCAAGTGCGAGGTTGTGAGTTCAATCCTCAGTACCAAAAAAGAAAAAAAAAAGGAAAACTTGGTTGATAAAATTGTCAGCAAGAGCCAGCCTAAGTAACCTTATTTTCAAGAAGTATTACTGCATTTAATCCCACTACCACAAAAAAAGGGGAGCAGTGTTAAAATTTTTCTTGTCTTCTTTTTAAAAAAATGTATTAGCCAGGCTTGCTGTACATGTCTGTAGTCTCGGCACTTAGGAGGCTGAGGCAAGAGGATCATTGTTAGTTGTAGGCCAACTTGGGCTACATAGTACATTCAAGATCAGCCTGAACTAGACAGTGAAACCCTTTCTCCAAAAACAAAACCAAAAAAAATTTTTTGTGGGAAAAACAATTAAATTGAATTGTGCCGTTCCAGGGAATGAACTGCTGTGCACCACCACTCCCCACTCCGTCATCAGCTCTGTTTCATTAGCCTCAACCGAAACCCCGTGCCCTTGAACTGTCTCTCTTGTTCCCTTCCCTAACTCCCGGTGTCTCAGCCACTTTCCTTGTCACTGGGACAAAATACCTGACACCCACACTCACAGGACGAGAGGTCAGTTCCGGCTCCCGTGTTCAGTCCACAGAGGGCTGCTGCAGGAAGTCATGGGGGGGGGGGTCCGATGGCGGAGGCAAGCTGCCAGCCTCATGGCAGCAGGAAAACAGAGACAGGAGCCAAGCAGCCCAGAAGAGAGATGGGGACCCACTTCCTCCCCCAGGCCTCACTTCCTAACATTAAGCCAGCTGTAGCTCCCTTACAACCAAAATCCTGACCACCGAATTCAGGAGGCTCTTGAAGGACATCTATTTTCTATTTTCTTTCTTTCTTTTTTTCTTTCTTTCTTTCTTGCTTTCTTTCTTTCTTTCCTTCCTTTCTTCCTTCCTTCTATTTTTTTCTGAGACAGGGTCTCACTGTGTAGCCCAGGCAGGCCTACTCACACCAATCCCCCTGCCTCACCCTCCCAAGCGCTGGAGTTACAGGCATGTGCCACCACGCTCTGGCTTTGAGGAACATCTAGATCTAAACTGTAACACCTTGTAACCACCATTCTACATTTTGTGTCTATGAGCTTAGTCATTTCAAATATAGCAGAGAAGGGGAATCATATAACAGCCATCTTTTTGTGCCTGGCTTATTTCACTTAGTAGAACGTCTTCCAGGTTTGGCATGGGCCAGAATTTCTTTCCTTTTTAAGCCTGAATAATGATGTTGTTGCTGTTTTCCGGTACAAGGGAATGAACCCAGAGTGTTCATACTGACCTATATTCTCAGCACTTTTCTTTTCTTTTTTAATTTTTAATTTTGAGTCAGGCTCTCTGTGAGTTGTTAAGTCAAGGGGCTGGCAATTCCGATCCTCCTGCCTCAGTCTCCAGGAGCCCTGAGCCAGCAGCATGCACGCCACACCTGGCTCACACGTGTTGTTTAGCCACTCTTCTGCCCGTCAGCACTCGGGCTGTTTTACCTTTTGACTCTGGTGAATAATACTAGGTAAATAAATATCTGCGCAAGTCTTTGCTTTGAATTGTTTGGCTACATACACAGAAGTAAAATTGCTAGGCCATATCATAGTTCTATTTTTAACTTTAATTAATTAAGGTGGGATCTTACAGATCTCTTTCGCAGACTGGACCTAAACTCAGGACCCTCCAGACTCAGCCTCCCAAGTAGTCTGATTATATGCATATATCACTGTGCCCTGCTTTGTTTTTAATTTTTTGAGGACTCCTGGTACCATTTTCATAGTGACTGCATGATTTTGCATTCTCATCCACAATGCATAAGAGTTCCAGTATCTTCACACCCTTACAGACATTATTTTCTTTTCCTACAGTAGCCGTCCAAACAGATGAGTGGTGGAATCTCATCATAGTTCTGATTTGCATTTTCCTAATAGTCAAGATGGTGAGCAGACATCTTTTCATATATTTACTGACCACCTGCCCACCCTGTGTGGAGAAATGCCTATTCAAGTTTGTTGATGCATTCAAATTGAGTTGTTTGGTTTTTGTTGTCAAGTAAGAAGAATTTTTTAATTTATTCTTAATGGTAATTTCTTATCAGATATGTGCTTTGTAAATATTTTTATCTATTTTCTGTGGGGTTTTAAAATTTTGTGTAAGTGACAGAAAAACCAGATCATGAGGGGATGCTTTAATAAGCTACATACAGTGGTGTCATATTATACATATGCTGTATCTAACTTGGTAAACTCAACTATGTATGTATGGATGGGAGAGGCATAGAGAGACAGATGCATAACAACTAAATCCAAGCCGAGGGCTGGAGATTTAGCTCAGCACCGAGGTTAGATTCCCTGTACCTCCCTCCAAAAAAAAAAAGCCCAAAACCAAGCATCTTGGCACAGACCCATCATCTGACCTACTCAGGAGGTTGAGGCAAAAGGATCATAAGTTTGATGCCACTCTAGACAAATTTAGCAAGACCTCACTCCAAGTTAAATTTTAAAAAATGCTGGCCCTGTAGCTCAGCGTGAGGTGGTGAGTTTGTTCAGTCCCCAGAACCACACACACATACAAATTTAAAATAGGTCAGGAGTGGTGGAACTTACCTATAATCCCAGCACTCAGGAGACTGAAGCAGGACGATTGCTGCACCCCTGCGCTGCATAGTGAGTTCAAGGTCAGTCTGAACTATATAGTGAGACTCTGTCTCCAAAAACCAAATGAAATGAAATAAAATAAAATAAAATGATGCAAGAGTTTCTGTCTCTACCTCTGCTGAAACAGTGCAGATCCCACAGGCCGGGCCCGTGGAGGAGGGAGGCACTCCTGCCTCTTATTTCTGCAGTCTGAATCTGGGGAGAACCTACCACACGCCCAGTTCTCAGCAGGCCTCTAATTTTTAGAATCGCCGTGTCTAACATAGTAACTACATATAATTATTTAAATTTATTTAAGTTTATTCAAATAAAATATTCAGTTCCTCAGTCTCTAGCTACATTTCAAGCACTGTATAGCCACAGCATAGATAAGGAACACTTCCATCACTGCAGAAAATTCTAGGAAAGAGTGCTGGCTTAGAAATATACAACTTTATACACACCGTAGACCCCTAGCATTGCAAGCCAGGTATGAATTAAAGAAATGGCGAACAGTTCCAACTCTGAAGGAAAATGGGGCTGATTTTGATTGTTGATCACCTAAGGAGTATCTCAACAACTTGTAATCCAAGATTTTCTACCCTAACTTTACCTGAACTATCCCATGCCCTTTCAAGGTTAAGAAGACCAACACAAGAGCAACTAATTTTCAGGATTTGCACTGACACCTAATTGCCAGCTTTCAGAAATCCATTTCCGGAACCCCTGGAGTGATGCCTGGAATTCTCCAGTCGTTGTCCTAAGTGTGCAATCACCTCGGATTCCAAGAAAAGCAGGGCCTTACAGACCACCCAAGATGAGGTCACTCCCCCAGCAGGAGCAATCATATCAAGGAAGTGGGGTTGCCTCCACCCCCAAACTATAAATAAGGACCACCTCCGGAGACATCAAGGAGACCCTGGCTTGACCAAGACTAACTATGTTGCCAAGTCTTTGCCTTTGTCTTCCTTTTTTTATATAATCTCAAGGCTTCTGTCAGCTCCTGAAAGACAGATGTTGAGCCCCTTTCTCTGTGCTTTCCAGCGTAGCCACTGTGATTCAGGCACCTGTCCTGCCCTTCACTGCTTCTCCGTTTCTTGACTGACATTTTGGGACAGGTGTCCAAGCCTGGTCTGGACCCCTGGAACCCCTGACATTGAGGCTTTCCTCCTCAGTTTTTATAAGGTAACTTGATCAGGAATAAGGAAATAGCAAAGCCCAAGAAGCAGCTGATTTTCATCACGACGCTTCAGATTACTAAGATTACTTTCCTTGTCAAAGTTAAAGCAGAACTCCCCCCCCCCCCAATACTGGGGATTGAACTGAGAGCTTTCATGCTAAGCTACACTTCCAGTTCTCTTTTTGTTTTTGTATTTTGACAATGTCTTACTAAACCATTAAGTTGTCTAGACCCTGTCTCAAAAGTAAAAAGTGAAAATGAGCTGGAAAACCTCCACCTCTTCCAGGAAAACTCTCATTGCTCATTAGTTACTTTCCTTCTGTGCTGCTTCATTTTCTACTTTGTTGATGATACAATTCTGAGTTAGGGAATGCTTATAGTATCCCAGGTTCTATGCTGGGTGCTCCACCTGGATTAGTCCACTTAACCCTGGCAAACAACCCTGTGAAATAGTTACTGTTGCTTTCCCCATCTTATAAATCAGCAAGTGAGTTGGGCAAAAGTAAAGTCACTTGCAGAACTAGAAAGAAGCAGAACAGGAATCAGTTCAGGCAGGTCTACTTGATACCAAGCCCATAGTCTTAACTATTATGCCATGCTTTGTGTTCCTTTATTTTGTCACGACTAGCATCTATCCACCAAGACCATGAGCTGTTGAGAGCAGGCACAAAGTCATCATATCACCTGCAGCTGCCCAGGGCCCAGCACCGAGGCTAATGTCTAAACATCATTTCAATAGTTGCATTTTGATGGACGCAGATGGAGATGCCTCCAGCCTCCACGGTCCAGCTCTTACCAAAGACACAGCCGTGCTAAAACTAAGGACGCCTCACAGGAAACAAGTAGCAAGACAGGCAATATGTTCACCCTTCAGATTCACTTCAAACCCCCTGCTGTTTCCCAAAGCTGCTCTAGCTACCTCTCCCCTCATCCACCTAAATTCTGCGCCAGTTTTGAGCTGCTGCAAGATCTCACTTGGTTTCCACTCCAGGCCATCTTGCATCGATAACACCAGCTGCATTTGATCCTCCGATATCACTTCCACGACCAGGTGCTGTAACTTAAAGCTGCACAAGAAAGCCTACCACTTGCTCAGCTTGATGCCTCCTGGACTTTGTTTCTGTGCCTTCAGAGATGTCTTCACTTCCTCCTCGTGCGTCACATACCTTGGCTTTTTTCTAGGTCTGTGGAGCAAGACTCAGGGTGGGTGACAGAGCTACTGCACGTGTGATTCTGGCTATCTGGCTAAGTTGGCTGTACTCTAGAGGTCAGGGTGCAGCTCAGTGACACAGTGCTTGGCTAGCAGGTGTGAGGGTCTGGGTTCAATCCAGCACTGGGGAGTTGGGAAACGCTGCATGTGATGGTGAAACTATTTAAGAGACTGAGGCAGGAAGACCACAAATTCATAGACTAGCCTGGGCAACTTAGTTTGATATTGTCTCAAAATAAAAAATAAGAGGGCCAGGGATTTAGTTCAGCAGCATAAACACCTGCCTTGCAAGTGGCAGTCATGAGTTCCATCCCCAGTACCAAAAATAAATAAATAAAAATTAAAATTAAAAATAAGAGTCAAGAATATAGTTTAGTGGTAGACCACCCTGGTTGAAGCTCCATAACTGTAAAATAATAGCAATAATAATTTTTTTTAAATTTTTATTTTGAAAGTATACAACAGAACAAGTCAAAATAAAGCCAACTAAGATTGTACAGTGAAATTGGTACAGAACTTCACAGCAGGTTACCGGGATAACAGTAATAGGTACCACAATATATTTTGTTAACTTTATAATATTTGTTCTTTCAATCCCGTATATCAAAATGAGATGAAATATAGAACACTATAGAACTTATCAAAACAGAATATTGAATAGAGCAGTACCATTAATCAGAAAAGAGCAAAACAGTAATAAAAATATTTGCCTTCAAAGAAATGGGAGAAGGAAGTCCCCCTTATTTGCTATGGTCAACCTCCCAGGAGATGCTCAGATTTCTGGTTCCCACTTGCTAATGGGCGGGGAGGAGGAGGAGAAGGAGGATAGGGGAAGTGGGATATTTGACTCTAGGCCATGTAGCAGTAGGTTCACTATTGCTTAGCAGGGAGGCAGGATGGTCATTTGTTTTCACAGCGTCCTCAGTTCCAACATGGCGTGGATCTCAGGAGACACTGCTGGTTCTTCCCCTGGAAGGGCTGCAGTCTGCCACCCTGCCTCCGCTTACCAGGGAGGGGAAGTGCTGGCTTGGCTTCCCAGAGTCCTAAGTTCCAACATAGCAATAATAATTTTTAAAAGGCTCTTTTTATGTTGCTTCCCCAAATTGCCAGTGTCCATTCTGTGCCATTAGTATGAATATTTCCCTCTAATAAACTATCAATATTCTCAGAGCTCTATATTATGACTTTTTATTTTATTTTTTATTTCATTTATATATTTATTTTGGGACAGTTCTGGAGATGGAACCCTTACATGCTAAGCAGTTGCTTACCATGAAAGCTTGGCCCCCCTCACCCGATGACTTTATTGGTTTGGTAGCAGGAATTGAACTCATGACCTCATGCTTGTGAGGCAGGTGCTTTGACATTGAGCTACACCCCTGGCCTCTACCTGATAACTTCAACGTGTCCTTAGAAAGAGTTTTGGTTGTCTGAAGCTACTGATCCTTTGGCCTGTTCCCAGGCACTAGATCAAATGTCAGTCCCAGGAGTTGCGTTTCTGGCTTCATAAATTCACCCTAGAATTTTCCATAACATGAGCTTTTGCTGCACAGAAGTGGAGCTCCTCAAGGTGTAAGGCTGCGGAGATCACCGGGGCTTCTCGTGGCTGGTGTTCAGAGGAGCAAGAGAAGTGTGGCCAGGTGCAGAGGCACAAGATTAAATAGCACTGAGTCAAATCATAAGACAGCTGCTCGGACCATTATCTTATGAGCCTTCAGTAGTACTCACAGGCAGTCTCAAAGTCTACTATATCTGGATTTTTTAATTTTCCAGGGCTGGAATAAAGCCCAGGGCCTGTCAGGTATGGGCTCAGGCTCCACCACTGAGTAAGACCCCAGCCCTCTCCTTTATCTTTAACAGATCTCCAAGCCTTGCTGATTTCCATTTTGAACAATAAGAAAATGGGCTTCAGCTGATAATAGCATCCGGCCTGTTTATTTCCTTTGTCTCTGTTTTCAAAATTATCTTTGTTTCTTGGCAAAGGACACTTGTGTTCATTCCTTGTAGGAATATAGTTACCCTATTTTTTAAATTATTATTGACAATTTATACTTTATTCATTTAACATTTTAAAATATTTCTTTCATTTTACTGACAGATGATTGAAGGTCAGTTGTCCTTTAAAGGAAATGCACGTGGTGATAAAAGGATGTCAGTTAAAAAAAAAAAGAAAGCATTTCATATATAGTAGTCCAGATGGTAAGTGAACATGGTAAAAATGTAAGGATCCAAGCTTGAGAAACTGGTTAAGGAGTCTCGGTGTGGGATCAGACTAGCCTGGGTTGACTGCCAGCTCTGCTTAGTGGTTACTGTGCAATCCTGGGCCAGTTACAAGATGGTGTGGACTTCGGTGCCCTCTGAGTGACAATCCACCCTGCAGAGCAGCTGCCCTGATTCAGAGATGTGTCAGCAAAGCCCAGCACAAGGCTGCCTCGGAAAAGCAGCCTCCGAATGGGTGCTGCTTGTGTTTTGTTTTGTTTCTATTGGAGATTGAACCTAAAGACTTTCACACTGAGCTACACGCTCAGCCTGTTTATTTTTTATTTATGAGACAGGTTTTCACTGAGTGGCTAAATTGCCAAGTTCAGCTCATTTGCCATCCTCTCCTACCTCCTGCCTAAACCCTGCATGTGCTGATAAACACAGAGCCAGTTGTTGACCCTGGTCGGTCTAGATGAGCAGCCCGGAAGAGCAAGGACAGCAGAGGAGGGTATTTCATTACCAACCCCATGCTGGCAGGGCCTATCCCATGTGCCGCCCACACCTTTACACCTGCTTGTGTCCATCCCCATTCATTGCTTCCTCATCGTCTGCTCACACGTCCAGTTTGGTCATCCAGTCAATGAGCATTCAGCCCTTCACTCTCCCACCTGAGTACCTGTTACCAGGGTTTGAGGGCAGAAGCCTCAGCCCGAGGAGTCCCAACACACCAGGCTCGGCTGCCTGCCCCAAAATGCCAACAGGAAGACGAGCGAGAGGAGCAGCGAGGAAGTGCGGGACAAGAGGTGTGATGCTTAATCTTGACTCTCAATTTGAATGGCGCGGGAGACGCCTAGGAAATTAGTAAGGCACACCTGTGGGTGTGTCTGGACGACCACAGAAGTCTGACTTGGGGACTGTGTCTGGTCCCTGGCTTCTTCCTTTGTGGTTCTTCACCTGTGCTGTGCTTTCTTGTTGCTGTGTAGAGAGCAGCTGTCTTCTACCTACCAAGACGCTTCACCAGTGGAGCCAGTCCATCATGAATGACACCCCCGGAGCTGTGAGTCAAAATAAACTTTTTTGTTTCTAACTCGTACACATCAAATATTTTGTCCTAGAACAGAAAAGTAACTCACACAGTAGGTCTAAACAGCATGGGCCATGCCATGAGATGACAGATTAAGAGGCTCAAGATCCAAACAGGAGGGGCTGGGGATTTAGCTCAGCGGCATAAGTGCCTGCCTTGCAAGCAGGCAGTCGTGAGTTCGATCCCTGGTACCGGTAAAAACGAAAAAAGACAGAAAAAAAAAAAAAAAAAAGATCTAAACAGGAATGGTGGCACTTGCCTATAATCGCAATACTCAGAAGGCTGAGGCAGGAGGATTTCAGCAAGTTTGAGACCAGCCTCAACCACATAGTGAGATCAAGGGCCATTCTGAACTACACAGGGAGACCTTGTCTCAAAAAACAATTTTTTTTCAAGGTGTTTTTAAGGGGCTGACAGGAATTTTGGAGTTGTATAGAAAAGGAACAAAGGCAAGGGTTGGGAGTTTGCATGGCTGGAGTTTTGCTAGGCAGCAAGGTAGATAATCTTGCTGACAGTGTTCTGATTGATCATTATCTCAGGACAGGTCCTGGAAGGTTGCTGCCGGGGAGTTCTATGGACTGAGGGGGTGACCTGGTTCCCCTGGGATGATTGCTCCTGCTTAGGACTGAGATCTCGTCTTGAAGTGGTCTACAGTGAGGCTCAGCTTTTCCTAGAATCTAAGGGAACTGCAGTCTTCTGGGCATCACTCCAGTGGCTCTGGAACCAGAAGTTGTAAAAGTCAAGTCAATAATCAGATATCCCAGGGGCAGGGGGTTTAGCTCAGCGGCATAAGCACCTGCCTTGCAAGCAGGCAGTTGTGAGTTCGATCCCCAGTACGGATAAAAATGAAAAAGACCAAAAAAAAAAAAAAAAAAAAAAAAAATCAGATATCCCTGCAAAGCTGAGAACTAGTTACTCTTATCTCAGTGTGTTCTGTTTTAAAGGAGGAGGGTGGGATAGACAGGGTACAGTTAAGGCGAGAAAACCTCATATTACTAGTTATTAGGCAGACGCTCCTCATGTGCTCAGCATGCCTATGTGCACAGCAGATCAGGGACCTGACCCAGGGCTTTGAGAGAAGCAAGGAGACAGATGACAGCTTCATCTTGCTTTCAGTTTCTCAAGGGCACCTGCAGGCCTGGCCTCTCAGTCCCTATTACACGCTTACAGAGCTTTTTATTCATTTTATTTATTGATGTCAACACTGCTTATCATACATCTGCTTGACACAGGGGCAAGAGGATGGGAGATGGAGGGCGGGCCTTGTTCTCAAAACTCCTCACTCAGATAGCACAAGGATGAGAGAGAGCACAGAAAATTCCCAGATAAGACTGTCTCATTGTCCCAGAGGCTAAGTTGTGAGAACTCTACTCAGTAAGAAACTATACTCTTTTCTGTGTACGTGTATGTGTATGTGTGTGTATATGTGTATGTGTGTGTGTGCATGTTTATGTTGTTGGAGACAGGCTTTACTTATTTATTAGTCTTTTTGAGACAGAGTTTTGTTATGTAGTTTAGGCTGGCCTTGAACTCACTTTGTAGTCCAGGCTGACCTTGAACTCACAGCAATCCTCCTGCCTCAGCCTCCTGAGTGCTGGGAATATAGGCATAAATCACCACTACTAGCACTGGCTGGTTTGTTTTTGTTTTTTGAGACAGTTCTCACTAAGTCACTAAATTGTCCAGGCTGGGTTTAAACTACTCCTGCCTTAGCCTTTCAGAGTGCAGGGATTATAGATTATGCTCCTAGGAGCAGCATAAAAGAGAATAATGTTCCCAAGAGCTGAGCAGAGGTGGCTGTTTTTATCCCAGAGAAGGGCTGAAGCAGGCAGAAATAAAGACTAAAAAGTGGATTGGTCATTTCAGGGGATTTTCCTTGTGAGAAAGGAGAATAAGGAGAGAGAAAAATAGGAAAATGGTTAATTTGGGTTATTTTTAGATGGGGCAAAAATTAAAATGTTTTAATTTCATTATTACACAGATCAAAATGAGCCTGTTTGGGAAATTTGGCCTCTATCTCTCTCTTGGCTTCTTAGAAGGTCAGATAACTTGGTTTCAGTTTGGTGCCACAGAACTTCAGCGACTAAGGCCTCACTGTCAACAGCGCTGCTGGCTGAAGACCGCATCTTTAGCACAAGGACCTTTGGAGGACTGCAGCCAGGAGAGAGAGTCCACGGCTCAGCTTAATGTTTCCCAATCCTCTTCCCGCTGAGCTCACAGAAGAACTCATAGGCTGTTTGTGGCCACAGGCAACAGGTCTGGAGGCTGGAGCATCTAGGCGTGGGCCCACTGAGGCAATCAGGTCTCATGTACTAAGCCCCACCCATAGGTTGGGAAGTTCAGGTCAGGGGAATGTGCTCAAAAATGAACTGGACTGCTGGGTCGGGGGAGGAACAGTCTAGGTCAAGGCTATCACTGCAGAAGGCTCTCCAGAGAGGCTGCAGCAATCTGCACACCCTTAGCAGTTTGCGAGTATCCCTGTTTCCTCACTGCTTTATCAACGTTTGGTGTTAACCAGACCTTTTAAGTGTTGCAAGTCAGACGCATGAGAGTCCTAGTTCACTGTTTTTGTTTAGTTTGTTTTGCCTCATAACTAGCGATTTTTTTTTTTTTTTTGATACCGGAGATCGAACTCATGACCTCACACTTGCTAGGCAGGAGCTTACTCTACTGAGCTAAATTCCCAGCCCTGTTAAACATATTTTTAAAAAATTGAATCGATGTGTTTTGTAGTACAATGAACTGCATTACGAGGATCTTTGTACTGAGTTATATCTCATGCCCTTTTTTATTTTTCATTTTGAAGACGATGCCTTGCTAAATAACTAAATTGCCAAGTGAGTTCAAGTTTGCAATCCTCCTGCCTCAGCTTCCTCGAGTGCCAGGTCTACAGACAAGCACCATATGCCTGGGTGATGTTAAGCATCTTTGCATACACTGACCATTCAGGTTTCTTCTGTGAACCCCTCCTCACCCACTTGCCATTTTTTTCCATGTTTTTCCTTTTGATTCGCAGTAGCTCATTAAATATTCTGGTTTACTTCATCAAGGTACACATTGAAAATACCTTTCCTGGTCTATGAGTTACTAATCTATTTTCATATATATATATTTTGTTTGTTTGTTTTTGATACCAGGAATTTAACTAACGACATAGTGTTTACCAGGCAGGCACTTATGCCACTGAGTTAAATCCCTGGCTATTTTCATATATAATGTTTTATTCTAATATTTACAAAGTCATCCATTTCCGATCGAATTTATCTGTTTTAAAGCCTTTTTGGAAGTTGATGGGGATTTGAATCTGACATTTTATTTTATTTATTATTTTTTTTGTAAGGAAGATCCAACTCATGACCGTGTGCCTGCCAGACAGGCGCTTTGTCACTGAGCTAAATCCCCAGCAAATCTAACATTTTAAAATAAAATTTATTTTCAATAATCTGATCAGAAAAAAATCAGTCATCAAAATGAAGTTTTAAAAGATGTTCTTGGGCCTGCGGTTTAGCTCAGTGGCTCAAGAACTTGCCTGGTAAGTGCTAGGTTGTGAGTTCAATCCCTGGTACCAAAAAAAAATAAAAAAATAAAACACATTCTTCACAGGAGCCAACCTGTGGAGTTTCTGACTGAGCTGCTAGGCAAGAAACACAGGTGGTGTTATGATTATGCATAATCTCGTCCAAGTTTTACATGTTGACAGCCCTGGGTCCAAGTTATGCAACTAGCTTGAACTTTCATTTTTTTCCCCTTGCAACAGAGACAGCACATGCAGACCTTTAGGGCTGTTGTGATGTTAAAGATCAGTAAACTTCAAAGCGACAGTCAAAGGCTGACCATGGTGGTGCATACCTGTTTCAGAGACTGAGGCAGATGGACCTTGTGAGTTTGAGGCCAGCCTGGGCTACATAATGAAACCCCGTCTCAGAAAACAAAACAACAAAACCAAAATAACATCAAAGATAGTAACCCCCAAAGATGTAAAAGCATGGGCTGTACATGGTGATATATAGCTGTAATCTGAGCACTGGGAAGGAGGCTAAGACAAGAGAATGGCTAGTTTGTGGACAGTCTGGGCAAATTATTGAGATTTCCTCAAAAAAAGAAAGAAAAAAGAAAAAGGAAAGAGTGAGAGAAAGACAGAAAGAAAGAAAGAAAGAAAGAAAAAAGAGACACCCAGGGATATAGCTCAGCACTCAGTAGATTAAATCATTAGTGCTGGGGGACAAAAATAGTCATACTGGTGATGGGTACTGCCCACTACCGTTAGTCACAATAACAAATGATGGATGCAACCTAAGTTTCCATCATCAAATGAATGGGTAAATGAGTGGGCTCTCCTTACAATGGGATATAATTAAGCTTTACAAATTAACAGGATTCTGACACCTGCTACAACATGGCTGCATCTTGAGGGCATAATGCTAAATGCAATAACCCAGTTCCAAAACAACAAATATCGCATGATTCCACTTGTATGTATTATTTAAAATAAGCAAATTTATATGAGCACAAAATAAAATAGAGCTTATTAGGGGTTAGGGAAGAAAATGGGGAGTTAATGCGTAATGGGGACAGAATTTCTTTTATAGAGTATTTTACAATTCTTAATGTTTTATTTTCTGTGTGAGTGCTAGGGATTGAACTCAGCACATGCTAGGCAAGCACTCTACTGCTGAATCACATTCCTACCCCTTAATGCTACTGAACTAACTGGTAATACTAACACGCAGGTAAAATACAGAGCAGGGAATAGGGTGCTTAGAATCCCAGCTATGCGAGGAGCTAGGCAGGAGGATGAGGAACACAGGTCCAAGGCCAGCCTAGGCAACTAGCAGGAATTCTAGCTCAAAATAAAATAAATAGGGCCAGGACGTAGCCCAGTGCTCCTTGAGTTCAATCCCCAGTACTGAAAGAAAATAAATAAATAAATATTGACATGATAAGTTTTATGTATATTTTCCCACAATTTTTGAAGCAAAATTAAGATAATGAAGGTAGGACTTTGATAAGAAATTATTAATGCCATATTACATATTAACATAATGCACATGTTATTTAATAGGCCTGCAAAGTTTAAAATGACTGAGCCTAGTGGAAGCTTTCCCATTTATAATACCACTTTTCTCTCTGTCTCTCTGTCTCTCTCTCTGTCTCTCTCTCTCTTTGTTTGTGTGTGTGTGTGTGTGTGTGTGTGTGTGTGTGTGTGTTTTGCGACAGGGTCTCACTACATAGTTCAGCTGGCCTTGAACTTGAACTTACTTATTATGTTTAGTTCAGGCAGGCCTAGATCTTGTGGTAGTCCTCCTACCTCAGGCTGTTGAGTGTTGGGATCATAGGCCTGTGCCACCACACTTATGCAACTTCTATTATAAAGAGCCTGAAAAAAATATGCAGGGACCTTGGAATGAAAGATGCCTGGTAGGAAGCTATTTCAAAAATATATTACGGTAGCCTTTGTTGATTTCCTATTATCTCGTTTTGAGACCCTGTATCACATTCATTGTTTTGTTTTGACTGGTTTTATGCTATTCTGTTTTGTTTGACTTTATTGTGTGTAATGGTATAGGCAGCTATTTTGAAGATAACAAGAGGCATCATGGTAGCCACTGTTGATTTCCTATTATCTTGTTTTGAAGTTCTGTATCATTTTCACTGTTTTGATTGGCTTTATTCTGTTTTGTTTGGTTTTACTCTCAGAATAAAATATAAAGATGTCTAGTTGGCTCATTGGTATAAAACATGACAAGCAGCTCTGGCTGGTGGTACAGTTTGGTAATCCCAGCACTCTAGGAGTCCAATTCTGGGCTCAGGCTGGGCAACTTAGTCACTTACTGAGAACTTGCCTCAAAATAAAGAGGAACTGGGATGTAGTTCAGTGCAAGGCTCTGGGTTCATTACACAGAACCATAAAACAAAAGTAAATAAATAAAACATAACAAGCGATACGTTAATATCTCAGGAATAATAGAACTTAATTTTTTCAGACTGAATCAACTTTATGGGAATCAAACGATCCACTGTTAGCCCATCTACATTCTTAGGTTATTGACTTTCATTGTCTCAAAGAAAATGCATCCAGGCATAGTAGTGAACACCTATAATCCCATCACTCTGAGAGGCTAAGGCAGGAGGATCAAAAGATCAAGCCCAACCTGGGCAACTTAGTGACATGGTGAGATCTTATCTCAAAATAAGAAATTAAGAGATCAACCTCCACCTGTTGGTTGCTGCCAATAGGCGGCCAGCACAGGTAGATTGATCTCCTCCTGCTGGCCACCACCACCAGAAGACTGCTTCCCGTGGGCAGCCAGCAGGAGCAGGGACACACAGCCAGATAAGCCTCACACACCCCACCTCCAGAGGGGCAGCCAATGTGGGAAGTGCCTGGGGACCCACAACCAGTTTGTTAGGAGAAACCCAGAAGAATGGCAAGATGAAGGAGCAAAAGACAATCTCAGACCCCCAGCCCACACAGAACAAGTCTGGGAGATACAGTCATGGAAGAAAATGGAAGTTACACACCTGAAATCTCTGAAAGGATAGCAACTGAAGAAACAACTTCATGAGATTGTAAAAGCAATCAAATTAGAAATGATGTCTTAGGTAAAAAGAAGAAATCACAAACATAATGAAAGAAATTCCCAGCATATTTAAAGAAGATGTAGATAAGAAAAGAGGAACATAGGAAAATGATAGAAACCTTGAATGAATAATGTAGAAAGGAATGACAATGCACAAAATAGATACAACGAGATATCCAGGAATTTAAAAGTCGGTCAAAAGCTGGCAAAACTACTTGGAAGAAACTTGAAGACAGGATTACAGCTAGTAATCATGAAAGGAAAGATTTTCTTAAAAATAACAAGGAATCAGGAAATAACAATTCAACGGATACAAGATGATGCAAAGAAGCATATTTAAGAGTGATAGATATTAGTGAAGAAGCAGGAGTCAACACAAATGAAGTTAAAAGTAGTAATAGCAAATGAAGTTAAAAGAAGTAATAGCAGAAAACTTTCCAAGCATGGGAAAAGGATCTGCCATGCAGATAAGTGAGGCATATAGAACTCCAACTAGCCATAACCAAAGTAAATCTACACCTAGACATATATAATAATCAAGATTCCAGAAATTCAGCACAAGAACAGAATATTAAAAGTTGTTAGAGAGGGGGCTGGGGATTTAGCTCAGTGGCATAAGTGCCTGCCTTGCAAGTAGGCAGTCGTGAGTTCAATCCCCGGTACCGGTAAAAACGAAAAAGACAAAAAAAAAAAAGTTGTTAGAAAGGGGCTGGGGATTTAGCTCAGTGGCATAAGCACCTGCCTTGCAAGCAGACAGTCGTGAGTTCGATCCCCGGTACCGATAAAAAAAAAAAAGTTGTTAGAGAAAAGAAACAGATCACCTATCAAGGAAAATCAATCAGAATCACAGTAGACTTGTCAACACAAACCATCAAGTCAAGAAGACTTTGAAGTGTTTCAAGTCCTGAAAGAAAACAACTTTGAACCCAGATTGATGTACCCTGAAAAACTATCTTTCAAAATTGAAAAATAAGGTACTTCCATGACAAAGAACAACTGAAGGAATTCATGGCCACCAAACCAATGCTGCAGAGAGTGTTAGGGGATATTCTAGAGAAAGATAAAGATGAGCATGGTTCCAGGAACAGCAGGACAGGAGGATCACCAAATAAGACAGGCACCTGAATGAAGGGGAGTAGTGGAGGGCCAACAGCAGGAGAATAACATGGCAAAGACAAACCAGTGTTCAATGATTGTAACCATTTGTAGATGGCCTTAATGCAGCAATAAAAAGACACACAGGGAGAGTGGATTAAGAAACAAGTTCCATCAATATACTGTATACAAGAAACACACTTAACTGGAAAAGAAATTCATAGAATGAAAATCAAAGGAGAGAAAACAATTTTTCCATGTGACAGGAGACCAGAAAAAAAGCAAGGGTAACTTGCCATCAACTGCTGCATGGATAAGAATGGATATGACATTTTCATAAAATGGGAAGCTATATAGCTATAAAGTAGAATAATCTCGAGGCTCTTATAGGTAAATGGATGCAATTGGAGATATGGATGAAACATACAGGTAAATCCTAGCTTAAAACACAGAAGGAGTTAGTGGGATCCAAAAAGTCAAATAGTGATTATAACAGTGATAGGCAGGGAAAGGTGGTAACTAGTGTTAATTTCTTATTGTCTTGTCTTGAACTCTTGTATTGTTTTCACAATTTTGTTAGGTTTGGCTTTGTTCTGTCTTGTTTTGTTGGATTTTGCTTTGTCTGGTGGTGTGGGCAGCTATTTTGAACATGATGGGATGTATTTTGGTGGTTGAAAGAATCTTGCCCTAGGCCGGACACTGTAGCGGGTAAAGCCTTGGAGGCAGAACTTTGAGGTCATCTTCCCAGCCCCTAGGAATTTACCTGTGGCACAAAATGAATACCAGTGGGCTACCTGAGCATCACTAATGCCCTTTAGGCTCCACCCCAAACCTAAGCTACATGTATGCCCCCATGCCAAAATTCTATTAGGGGTCATGGTTGGTTTGAAGTCTTATAATGCTTTCATTTGTTTGATTGGTTTTGTTCTGTTTTATTGTTTGATTTTATTATGTGTGATGGTATGGACAGCTATTTTGAAGAAAATGAAACATTATGGTGGCCGTTGCTGATTTCCTGTCATCTTGTTTTGAAGTCCTGTCATGCTTTTATTTTTTTATTTTGGTTGGTTTTATTCTGTTGGGTTTGTTTGATTTTGTTGTGTGTGATGGTTGGACAGCTTTTTTGAGGAGGATAATGCTTTCCTTCTTTTGATTAGTTTTATACTATTTTGCTGTATTTAGTGTTGTGCATGAAGGTATGGGTAATTGTTTCGGGGAGATGGGGAAACATTGTGACAGCTGCTATTGGTGTCCTGTTGTCTTGTTTTGGGGGTCCTGTGTTGTTAGCATTACTCTGTTCTAGTTTGCTTTGTTCTGTTCTGTTTTGTTTTGTTTTATTCTCTTTAAAGTAAAAAAAAAGTCTAAAAAAAAGAAACTAAACAGGACAGAGGGTGTAGCTCAGTGCAAATGTCCTAGACTTAAGCCTCACTGCCAAATAATAATAATAACAACTGTATTTCTATTTATTTATTTTTCAAATCCATTTTATTTCAAAGAGAAAAAAAATGAAACAAAATTTCAAAACATGTCAATCAGGGAGCAATAGTAGTACATATATTGCACAATGTTGTCTCCAAATCATTTACCCAGAGCACAAGGCATCTGCATTGATTGTCTGAACAATATCAGCACAAGTCTTTCTCTTTAGTGATCTCAGAGAAATCAGTAATGTAACTATCTTAACTACCTTCTTTATATACATATACGTAGGTTGTTTCAGCTTCTCACACTAGTGAGACAATATGATGTTTATACATGTGTGTCTCATTTATTTCACTTATAAGCATGGTCTCTAATTATACCATTTACCTATAAAAGCTTCAAGTTTATCCTTCTTTATAGCTGAGTATTACCATTGTATAAAAACATCACATCTTTTTAAGAATTCTGCGGTTGATTGGCTTTGAGTTGTTTCCAAGATTTAGCTATTATAAACTGTGCTGCTATAAACATGGGTGCACATATACCACTGTCATGTGATGTTTTTAATTCTTTTGGGAAGATTCCCAGAAGGGGAAGAGCTTGGTAGAATGGACCTCCAGTGCTAGTTTTTTGAGGAATCTCCATACTGATTTCCACAGTGGCTACGCGACTCTACATTCTCACCAACAGTGGGGAAGCATTTCTTTTTCCCCACATCCCTTCCAGCATTTGTTATTGGTTGATTTCTTAATAACAGCCATTCTTTCCATGGTGAGGTGGAATCTCAGTGTTGTTTTAGTCTGCATCTCTCGAATGACCAGTGATGTCGAACATTTTTGCACATATTTATTTGCCTAATAACAACTTTAAAAAGGTCCAACAATGTAGTCCCACAAGTAGGCATAAAGTCACACAAATATACAAATAAATAAAATTAAATAAAATTTTAAAATGAAGAGGCTAGAATGATACGAGCATTAGCAATGCAACAGCTATTTCCAATGTAAGTTAATAAACCAACTAGACTTGGTGACCAAAGGGCCAAACTGGGTAGAGCTGGCCAAGGTCCTAGACAAACTGCCCCCCCAACATAGGAACCCCCAGGAAATAGTCACTGGCAACACCAGCTGGAGAATTTCAGTCACTCAAGGCACTGCAGGCCCATTGGCTAAGAGCTCTTCCTTCAGATATTTGAGCTTGGATTTACTCACAGATTCTGCTCTGATTGCCGGGGAAACCAGAACAACTGGTTTTGCAGCAGCAGCAGTTCACTGAAGGTGGTGAGTGAGCCAGTTTCAGCCCTTGAATTCATCAGTCTTCTCTCCCGAAGACAGAGCTCTGGAACTCCACTTCGTGGAGATTACATTGACATTTCCAAGTTTTAACCACACCACTTTCATCAGCTGTTATCTAGGCTGGCTTTCCTTCCCTTGTTTTTTCTCTTGCATAATACAGTCTTCTTCGTAGATTCACATGCGTTTTGTGACTCACGAGACCCTTTTTCCTATTTATTCTCTTTCTGCTCTCTGCTTTTGGGTCTTTTCATTCCATACTGCAAGAACATCATTCTTTGTCCATTTTAGATATCGAAGCTAACACTACTCTGATTCCAAATTGCTATGAATTGAGTTGGCTCTGCGTGACAAGAAGAACAAAACCCATCTGAGGACTTGCAGTTTCACTTCTGAGTAGCCCTGAACCCTGTAATTGATTCTCCAATGTCCATTGTTTATTTTGGAAAGATAATTTGTCTCTTGACCAGTAGTTTTTCAAATTTGGTCTCACGTACAATCATTGGAATTGTTTTGTTTTGTTTTTTAACCCAGAGACATTACATTTTAATTTTGAGACAAGTTCTCACTAAGTTGCCCAGCATGAACTCAAACTTGTGATCCTCCTACCTCATTACTGGGATTACAGACATATGCCATGATAGTTGGCTAGAATGTATTTAAAATACACCAGTGTTGCTAAGGATGGTGGTAAACATCTGTAATCCCAGTACTCAGGAGGCTGAGGCAGAAAGATTGCTGCAAGTTCTAGACCGACCTGGTCTTCCTAGGGGGTTCAAGGCCCTCCTAAAGCATATAGGAGAACCTGTCTCTAAAAATTTTATTTTTAAAATAAAGGGGCTCAGAAATATGAGTCAGTGGTAGAACATTTGCCTATCATACATAAGGCCCTGGATTCAATTGCCAATACTGCCAAAAACAAAGCAAAATAAACCATCCTAGTATACATCCAAGACTATTAAATTAAAATCTCTATTCATAATGGTTAATGTCCCCACAGAGAATTTTAATTTGCAATCAATGGTACAAACTATTGGTTTAAGAGATCCTCTTTCTACATTGAAGTACCACTTCCTAGCTATTAAAAAAGAGACAAAAATAATGGTAATAAGTGTTTATGAGGTTGTGGAGAAACTGGAAAACTTGTGCATTGCTGTTAGGAATCTATATGTATATATATATATATATATATATATATATATATATTTTTTTTTTTTTTTTTTTTTTAAGTTTTTGAAACAGGGTCTCACTTTGCAGTTCAAACTAGCCTAGAACTAACTATAAAGCCCAAACCAGCCTTGAACTCACAGCAATCCTCCTGCCTCAGGCTCCCAAGTGCTGAGATTATAGCCTTGTGCTCATGCCTGTTGGTGGGAATATTTTTATATTGTACCTTTTTAGGTACAGCCCTGGGGAAGGGGGAAAAGGGGAGAACTGGAAGAGTAGCAGGAATAAAACTGATCAAGATGTAATTTGCACATCTATCAAACTCCTGAACTGAATGTAATTGCTATGTATTGCAAACATCTACTAACAAAAGTTTTTTTAAAAAAAAATATGTCTTGTGAAGTAAACCAGACACAAAAACTACATAGTGTATGATTCTATTCATATATAATGTCAAACCCATAGATACACAAAGCTAATGAGTCCTGGGGATTAAGGGTAGGAAGAATTGGTAGTGGGTACTCATATGCTATAGGTTTTCTTTTGTTGAGGGCTAGTGGAAATGTTCTGAAAATGGATTATGACAATTATCCTTTAATATTGTGAATATATATGAAAAATAATAAGTATATCTTTATATATTATTATTATTTTGTACCAGGGATCCAACTCCCAACCTTGGGGCTTTCCAGGTTGTTGCTTATGCTACTGAGCTAAACCCCCAGCCTTTCAAAGTATATCTTTAAAATAAATAAATAATTTTAAAAAGATATAGGCACTGCAGAAAACAGCATCGTGGTTACAAATAAATATACAATTAACATGATTCATCAATCTACTTTTAGGTAGATGCTTAAATAATTGAAAGCAATTAAAATAGACATGTGTAGACGCATGTTCATATAGCATAATTCCCAGTAATCAGAAGGAGAAAGTAACCTAAGTGTCCATCAGCAGATGAATGGACACTCAACATGTTATGTGTACTGACAATAGAATATTATTTGGTCTTAGAAAAGGAAAACAAAATTTTTTTTAAAAAGAAAGATTTCAACAAATGCTACAAGATAGATGACTTTGAGAACACACTCTATGAAATAAGCCAGTCACAAACTGAAAGATACTGTATAATTTCATTTGTATGAAGCACCTAGAGTAGCCACTGTCATAGAGACAGCAAGTAGAATGGAGGTCCCAGGAAACTGGGGAGGTAGCGATGGGGCATTCAATGGGGACAGAGTCTCAGCTGGGTACAGTGGAAAATTCCTGCAGAAGGATGATGGTGATGATCACATGCAGGGCTTACTGTCACTGGGCTGTATGCCGAAAAATGGCTAAGATCATACACTTCTGTGTATGGTGAAGGGTTGCTAGAAATTGAACCCATGGAGCACTGAGCTACACCTCAGCCTTTTCACTTTGTTTTGAAGCAGGCTTTTGCCGAGTTGCTGGGGCTGTCCTCCAACTTGTAATCTTCATGCTTCCTGCTTTCCAAGTAACTGGGATTGTAGACATATGCCATGTCACCCAGTGAAAATGATACATTTTCTATTACATATATTTTACCAGGAGCGAGACAGAGACAGAGAGACAGGGCTGGGGGTTTAGCTCAGTGGCTCAAGTGCCTGCCTAGTAAGCATGAGGTTGTGAGCTCAAGCTCTGTACCAAAACAAAAGAGAGACAGAGTCACAGAGACAGAGGCAAAAAAAAAAAAAAAAAACAACAAAAAACAAAAAACCCAGACAGGAAAAGAAATTCTGTCAGGAATGAGTTGTTGACTCAATTTGGGACATAGGAGGAAACAGTTACTTTCCACTCTCCTTGCTGAGACAAAATATCCGACGCCCCACATGAAAGAAGTAAAGTTTTATTTCTTACAAATTTGGAAGTTTCAGTCCATGCAAGCAGCAGGGTGGCATGGTAGGCAACTATTCATGACCAAATGCAAACAGTAAAGCAAAAACCGTGGCAAGACAGAGGGACACCTCTTCTTCCCACCATTTATATCATATTCTGGCTCCACCTCTAGGCAGGTGTAGCAATCACACCACCAATCCAAGCACTAGACACCGAACCAATCACAAACGCTAGACTTGGTCAAGTCCATAGTTGCATGAGGCTTGGGGGCTACTGACATAAATCATGACACGCTCGTAGAGGGTTTCTGGGAAAAGTATCCTCATTCCTAGAAGAAAACTGAAGGTAAGATGCTCTTTCATATTTTTCTAGTTGAGCAATCAGTGTCTGGAACTCCGCGGCCACCTTAGGACCAACTTGCAGATAAAAGAAATGCCTGGTTCAGAATAGCTGGAAAGATGGTGCTGGGTTTAGCATACGTGAGGTCTGGGGTCCAATCTTCAGTACCAAAAATAGAAAAGAAGCAAAAGAGATATGGCAGGACGCGGTAACAAACACTTATGATCCCAGCAGTTGGGAGGCTAAAGCAGGAGGATTGCTGGGAGTTCAAAGCAAGCTTGGGCTAGTGAGTTCCAGACCAGTTTGAATTACAGTGAGATTCCTAACCCCGCCCTCCCAAGTGTAAGTCCTTGATAATGTCATTAAGCTACGGGTCCAATGGATTATGCAGCCAGTTTTGTCTTGGAGATTGTAGTTACAGGAGATAATACTGGTTTTTTTTTTTTGACAATACATTTTTTGTGGTTAAATACAGAAATTTCTGTAACTTGCTTTGGAAAGGATTCTAAAACTTGAATAAGCACTGCTGGTATAATAAAAATTTTAAGAATAACCAGAAAGTCTATCATAAGAAAATGGGTTATTTCTTTATTTATTTGGTACTGGGGATCAAACTCACAACCTTAAGCTTGTCAGGTAGGCTCTTGCACAGTTGAGCTATATGCCCAGCCCTGGAAATGGGTAATTTAAAAGAAGGAATAGATAAAAGTACTCAGTAGTTAAGTGACAACCACTGAAGTGAAGGGCAGGTTTTACATATTACATGCAAATTTTAAAACAATACAGTGTTTCTGTTGATTTGTATAATATATATGTAAATGTATTTTAAAGTAGGTTAGGTTGGTCAGGCATAGGAATGCATCCCTGTAATTCCAGTACTCAGGAGGCTGAGGCAGGAGGAGCACTGCAAATTTGAGGCTGGACGTGGGCTTCATAGTGAGTTCATGGCCAGCCTGAACTGCATAGTGAGCCCTTGTCTCAAAAAAGGAAAAAAAAAAAAATAGGTTAGGTGACTCATAGTACATACGCATATAATAGCTTTTGCTTTTTTGAGGAGGTAGAATGCAACTTCACTGGGGATCCAAGAGGCAAAGTAGGGGCTGGGGATTTGGCTCAGTGGCATAGCATCTCCCTGGCAAGCACGAGCTTCTGAGTTCAATTCCTGATTTTAAAAAAAAGGCCAAATAATACTGCAATTGCTGTATTTCTGGCCTTCAAACATGAAACTATTTAGATGTTAACAATGGGCAATTTGAGGATTCTAAGTAGGTGTGTGAGTGTTTGTATTTCTTTGTATTATCCTATATTTATAAAATTCTCAAAGTTGGAAAAAGAATTCTTTCCCGACCTCTACTCCAACCCCAGGCAGAAAAAACATCCTGGGGAAGATTGAGGAACTAAGGATGAAGTCTATAATTTTACATGGGATCTAAGAGTTCAGAAAACATGGCTTTTTATTGGTATGAGAGTTTTTAACTTTTTATTTTGAAATAATTGTAGACTTCCAAGAAATTGCAAAAATAGTGGAGAGACTCCATATACCTACAACCCAGTTTCCCCCATGGTAATTTTAACATACCTATGATATACTACCAAAGTGAAATATTTTTTAAAAAGTAAAGTATTGACATCTTACAATGCAATTTACAAGACTATCCAGTACATCTTATTGACATTTTGTCTGTTAACTTTTATTTTTAACTTTAAGTTATAAAGCAGTTTTCCCATTAATAGATGAATGAATAAGTAATTTGTGGTCTATCCATAAAACAGAATATTATTCTGCTATGAAAAGGAATGAAGGGGCTGGGGATTTAGCTCAGCGGCATAAGCGCCTGCCTCGTGAGGGTGTGGTCGTGAGTTTGATCCCTGGTACCGGTTAAAAAAAGAAAAAAAGAAAGAAAAGAAAAGGAATGAAATAGTGAGAACTGTTACATCATAGAGGAACCTTAAAAAAATGTTATGTATAGACAGGAGTGGTGGTGCATACCTGTAATCTCAGCACTTGGGAGGCTGAGACAGGAGGATCTCTGTGAGTTCTATGAGTTCTAGGTCAGCCTTGGCTACATAGTGAGTTCAAGGTTAGCCTGAGCCACAGAGCAAGACCCTGTCTCAAAAAAAAAAAGTTATGTAAAGTAAGCTTCACACACAAAGTCACTGTACTATGATTAAGAGGTAGATACTTGATCTCTATCCCTAATTGTTAGTACAGAGCTCCTAAAGCCCTTGGAAATTCCTGGATGTTTGTTTGAGACAAGGTCTACACTGAGTTTGAACCCCTGGTCCTTCCAAGCGCTGGAATTACAGGTGTGATCACCAGGTTGTACCACCACTTCTGATTATGAGGCAACTCTTGATAGGTTTGAGATAGGAGATGACATGGCAGGACTTTGAAGTAACAGCCTGAAAGAGAGCAAGCAGACAGCTGCAACTTTTAGTGATAAGAAGGAAAAGCAAACCAAGCTGTTAATTAGGAGAGCAAGCTGCTGCAGTCCTTGAGATAAGAAAGGGGAATGAAACCCTGTGCAGCAAAGCTCGGGGCGTCCGTCTGACCTGACTGAGAACTGACTGAACTGCATTACATCTTCAGTGCAATGGTTTTGCTTAATAAACCTCCTCCCAGAGAGGGGACAGAAGCACCTTTTGACCTATGTGCAAACACTCACCTGTGTAGTAATTAAACTCCACCCTGTCCAGAGTCCCTGACCCTTTTGAAAAAATATCCACAAATAATTCATGGCATTCATTGAGGACCCTTTAAAGCTGTGTATATTCCTTGTTGGGGGCCTCTCTGCCTATGGAGTAGCCAATTTCCCTCTTTTCGGAGACTGCCTAAGGAACAGCTAGTTTTCTTTCTTTTGTATAATAAACCGTCATTCATTGTGGACAACGACCTCTATCTAATATGGAGAAGGATCCATGCTGGCCAGTGATAGGTTTCTGTATGTGGCTGGTCACTGGAAAAGCCACGCTATGCTTAGAAACATGAAACGTGTAGCCCCACCCCATCCTCTGAGCAGGTGAGAGAGCTGAAGCCTGAGTCAGTTACTCAGTGAAGCCTCCATTAAACCCAGAGCACAGGGGCTCTGAGAACGTCTGTGCCTGCCTTCTGTGTTCTTGTAACGGCCTTTATGACAAGTGGGTGAAGGTAAAGACAGTGTTCCCTCTAAGTCCTGTGAACCATTCTAGAAAACCATTCAAACCTGAGGCAAAGGTGGTGGGAACTCCCAGTTTATAGGTGGTGGCTCAGAACACAGATGACAACGTAGGACTTGGTGTTCTTTTTCCTCAACTTTTGAGTGATTGATTGATTTTTTGAGACAGGGTCTTGCTGTAGTTCAGGCTGGCCTTGAACTCACAGCACCTGGCGATTTGGGATTAGTGTGTGGCATCGCATATGACTTCAAATTTTTTTTTTTTTTTTTTTGCCCTTGTGAGACAGGGTCTTGCTATGTGGTTCAGGCTGGCCTTGGGCTCACTTTGTAGCCCAGGCTGGTCTCGAACTTGCAAGGATCCTCCCATTGCAGCCTCCAGAATGCTGAGATTACAGGAGTGTGCCACCACGCCTGGCGTGACTTCAATTTTTTATTAGTAAGTGTTTGCAATACACAATGATTACATTTCTCATAGGAAACTTGCTATTAACATCTGAAGCAGGGTAGTCTTTTGGGACTGAGCTTGGGCTCAGTTCTGCATGATTGAATCCAGGGGTGCTCTACCACTGAGTTGTATCCCCAACCCCACCCCCCCCTTTTTTTTTTTGATACAGGGTCTTCGTCAGTTGCCCAAAGCAGGGACTGCATTTATGATCTTGCTGTCTCAGCCTTCCCCTAGTGCAACACTGCAGCTGGCTAGAACTGAGCCTTTAACTAACGGGGTCTACGCTAACTGTAGTTATTGTCAGTGCTGAGTTAATTTACAGCACATCTTATCAGTATCCACTCAGGAGTTGACTGCTGTTGGAGAGAAATACCCATCCCCAATTCTATGTTGAGCAACAAATGATTTGTGACAGGAGGGAAATGTTTTGTTTTTTTCTGTCTCAGTCATATATTGTAGGATTGTATTTACACAAAATGTCCAAAATAGATACAACCGAGTGATTAAAAGCAAATTAGCTGTTACCAGGGGTAGGGTGAAGAAAAAAAAAGGGGGGGAACCACTGCACAATGGCTACATTCCACATTTACTCTGTGTGGGTGATGGTGGTGGTATTTTGTGGTGCTGGAGATGGAAACTAAGCCCTGGCACATACTAGACAAACAGACTACCACTGTGCTACATTCCCAGACACCAGTTACAGTTTAATATGTATCTTTTCACACTTTACAAAGTGTTATAAAGTCCAAAGAGATACTTACATTCTTTCTTTCCCAAGCTTTAGAGGAGGCATCAAGCATGCAAACGAATAGGAATTTCAGATCATGGTAAGTACAGTGAAGAAATGAAAGGGGGCAAGGAAATCGGGCATGATCAGGTTGGTAAAGGGCCAGGGTGGGGAGGGAAGCCTTCTTCCCTGGGAATAGGACAAGTGAGGTGAGTGATAGCAAAGCGCTAGAGGTAAAGATGTGGGAGCAGAGCAATCTAAGGAGAGGAAAAAGCTAAATGCCTTTAAAGAAACAGGATTTTACTAGATGTACTGATCCACTACATTTTCTACACCTAACAGACATGATCGTCCTCAGTATCTGCAGATTGGTTGCAGGAAGCCCTCATCCCCATGTCAAAATTGATAGATGTTCATGTCCTCTAAATAAAGTGGTGCAATTTTGTATAGAAACATATATATTCTCCCATATACTGAAATCATCTCTAGTTAATTGTAGTTAATGTGATGTAAATAGTAGACATACTCTATAGAGGAAATGACAAGAAAAAAACTGTGTTTAGTCGAAGTATAATTTTTTATGGTAGTGCAGATTAAGCCAAGGGCCTCACACATGCGAGGGAGGGGCTTTACCAACGAGCCCAGTGACACATTTTTTTTTGGTACTGGGGATCCAACTCATGACTGTACTTACCAGAGCTTACACCACTGAACTAAATCTCTTACCCTAGTAACACAATTTTTGTGAATTTTAAAATTTTATTTATGTACTTTTTGTGGTACTGAGGCCCAAACCCTCAGCCTTGCATACACTAGGTAAGTGCTCTATCACTGAGCTATACTCTCAGTCCTTTTAAAACTTACTATGTTGCAGCAAAGTATTGTGCAGTTTATTAAGAAGTACAAATACCAAGTTCTTGACTAGTTTAAAGTTATAATTAAGGGAGGAGGGAAAAGAATGAAAGGGGAAGAGGATGTAGTTTAGTGACAGAGCATATGGTTGGCATGAATTAGGCCCTGGGTTTAATCCCCAGCACACACACAAAAGTACAAGAGGGAGACTGTTAGAAATGCCAGATAGTAGGATCTGCATTGGAAGATAGGATTTATCTTTATGATGGGGTCTGAACCTTGAATCACACAGCATAGCTTGCCAAGTAAGGTTGCCATTAAGCTTTACCTGCACATACATTCCAGCAAATAGCAGTGCATCCTTGGAAAACGGTCTCTTTGAATTATCAGTCCTGTGTCTCAACAGCCTTAAGTGAGTATAAAGGGCAGTACCATCATGTTTAACATTTATCAAGTACCCTTTATATGTCTGGCATTATACTAGGCAGTGGAAACAGTGGAAAGATTAAGGGAAGACTCTGCTCACAAATTGCTCAGTCTTGATGCAACAGAAATTAACAGATTCCCTCACTTTCCTGCTGGTGCTTGGCCTGGCAAATCAAACTTGTGAAAAATAATAGAATGGATTTTTTTTTCATGAATATTCATAACTATCCTATTCATTCAAAGACAAGGAAATCATGATATCCATTGCTTTTTTTTTCTTTCTTTCTTTTTTTGAGTCAGAGTCTTACAACATAGTGCAGGCTGGCCTTGAACTTGCTTATGTAGCCTAGGTTGGCCTCAAACTCACAGCAATCCTCCAGCTTCAGCCTCCTGAGTGCTGGAATTACAAGTGTGCACCACCACACCCAGCTGGAGCTATGACTTTTATATCAATAAATTTTCTGTAAATCTGGGGACAATTGCCAGGCGTGGTGGCTTATGCCTGTAATCTCAGCACTCGGGAGGCTGAGGTGGGAGGATAATTGTGAGTTCGGGACCAAAGTGGGCTACAAAGTGAGCTCAAGGCCAGCCTGACTGCATAGGGAAACCCTGTCTCAAAAAAGACCAAAACAAAAAACAACAACAACAAAAAATCTGGGGACAATCACTCAAACCAACTTGAAAATAAATATTCTTAGGAAAGCATTCTAGCGTATCTCCAGGAAACTATATTCAGAACTTTGTATTGAAGCAGAGGCATATGTCATTTAACATGAAAAAAAACATTACAAAAACCCCAACAAAATAAAAACAATCTCCATGAGATTTCAGAGAGTATATATCTGATACTTAAAATAAGCCTTGTTATATTTACTTTTTTTTTTTTTTTTTTTTTGGTGTGGGGATAAAATTGAGGGTCTCACAAATGTTAAGGAAGTGCTTTACCACTAAGGTACAACCCAAGTCCCTAGTCTTATTGTAATGGAGGTGTGTGGTTTTTTTATATTTATAGTGTCAGTATTCATATTTTACATGTTTAAACGCATTTGTAAAATTTGGTTTAATATTAAACACAAATTCACACTCACCATTATAGAGTAGGATTTGTTTTAAAAGGAATGTGACAGCTTTGCTTTTGTCCTATTTCATTAGGGTGAGTTCTTTTCTCTTTACTACACAGGTGTTTAAAAATTAAAATTCAACCCAGGATGGGGATGGTGGCACTCCCCCTAATCCCAGCACTCAGTTGGGGCCAGCCTGAGCTACAGAGTGAGACCCTGCCTCAACCCCCCGCACCTCTTCGGTTAAAATTCAGATCTACATCTATATTTTTTATAAACAACTTAAGGTTAAGAAACACTTTCTGTATGTCTACACTCTTATACTGTAATTTCCAGGCAGGTGTGATGCAGTGTATGGATTCCTTTCAAAAGACTGTATCAACCATGTGCTTTTCCTTTTCCAAAACTTTTTTTGGAAAAAAAAAAAAAAAAAAAAAAACCCACCACCACCAACGTGCTTTTCTCTGAGTCATACAGTTTTTCTAAACGCAAACTATTTCTCTTCTATTTTTCCCAAGTTTACCTAACACAACCTGTGTGAGACGCAGTCATTAACGAAAATGGGAGTACGTGAACAAATTACTTCACCTAATTCCGCATAAGAAAGCAAGTCGGATGTACTAAAATGACGCTGTTAGGTGCTGGCTAGAAACATCGTGGACTGTGGCAAACCTCTGTTTAATCTGCAAGCCTCTTGGCAGAAAGGAGAAGGAATGGAAAAGTTTAGGTGAAGGCTTCTAATAACTAGTCAAACACTGTGAGTCACTGAAAGTTTCCAGTTAACAATCCCTTGTGCCTCGGCAGAACCTGGGCCCCAGGCCTTTTATGAGCCACACTGCAGTTTAAATTGTAGCATCTCATGGTTTTATTGTCTTGTCTCCAAATGATAAAACGAAAGACATAAAATGCAAGACGCTTTGCATCGGCTTAGAAATGTAGGGCAAAATCTAGCTGGGGGAGGGGAGGAAAGTGGGGAGCTAGAGAAGGCAGGGAGAGTTACGGCAGGACAGAGAAAGCAGGAAAGATGGTGAGAAGGCAAGGAACCATCAGGACAAGGCTCACCCCCACCCCCTTAGGTCTGCGGTGTGTTCTCCCTTGCCCGCTGCCTGAGCGAGTACTTCCTAAGGGTCCACGGTCCAGCCTGGAGTTTCATCAGGGCCAGTCCCCGCCCCCACCCGGTGACAGGTGGGGCGGCCAGGCAGCCACCAAACCTCCGCCTCTTCGCGGAGCCTGCTGGGAGGCAGACCCGCTTCCGGTTGCGCCCTGCCCCTGAACTCCGACTCCCGTCGGCCCCCGGGCGGGGGAGGGAACCGTGGCGGGGTCGCGCAGACGCTGCCGGAACTCGTAGTTCGGTCTTCTGCCGTGCTCTGTAGCCAGAAGTGGGCGCGGACAGGGTCGGAAACTACCAAGGCGAAGGTACTGGCGGTGGGGAGGGGGGTCAGTCTGCGCCGGGCGTGGGGTTGGTGGTGAGGTAGACGGCGGTGGTTGCGTTGGATGGGAGGAGATCCGCTCGCACACACGAGGAGGAGGAGGAGAAGGAGGAGGAGGAGGGTTGAGCTCCCGCTGCTGCTGCCACCGCCGCCTACTGTCGTCGCGAGTGCTGAGTTCGTACTGGAGCTGCTGCTGCGGCGACGCCGGAGGTTTTGTCGCTAGGCTCCGGCCCTTCCGTCTCGCCGCCTTCCCGGGTCAGCGCGGCCAGCTCCTCCCCGGCCGGACGCCCCCGCCTCCATTTCCCGCCCTCTCTTCACCACACACACGGCCCCCCCATCATGGATCCCGGCAGCGGCGGCGGCGGCGGCGGCGGGAGCAGCTGCGGGAGCAGTAGTAGCGACTCGGCGCCCGACTGCTGGGACCAGGCGGACATGGACGCTCCTGGGCCAGGTCCTTGCGGCGGCGGCGGCTCGGCGGTGGCGGCCGAGGCCCAGCGTGAGCACCTCAGCGCGGCCTTCAGCCGGCAACTCAACGTCAACGCCAAGCCCTTCGTGCCCAACGTCCACGCCGCCGAGTTCGTGCCGTCCTTCCTGCGCAGCTCGGCCCAGCCACCGCCACCCGCAGCTGGCGCCACGGGCGACGACAACCATGGAGCGGGCAGCGGCGCGGGAGGCCCCTCGGGTAAAGGGCTGGGGCGCGGGGCAGCTGGGGTCAGGACGCGCGGCCCTGAGGCCGGTCGCACGTGGGGCGCTGACAGCAGCGGTGCCAGCCGGTCTGGGTGGGGTGGCCCGAGCTTTGGGCGGGCCTTCAGGGGTGTTGGGTGTCGCTTTAGGATTCTGGCGGGGAGGGGGTGAGGTCCGCCCCCCAAGCGCCCTGGCAAGTGGGAACCAAATGGGACAGAGAGGGGCTCAGGCAAGTCAGTGCCACGAGGCCCAGGGACGACACACGGACCTAAGAGTCAGTCGTAATTGGGTGGCCGTTGAGAGTCGAGGGGTAGGGGAGAACGAGTGCTTGAGTGGTCCCTTAGTTCTAGGTCTAGCCAGAGAGCTTCTCCAGTTGAAATTTCTACTGTTAAAAGTGTAATTACATTTCAAATGTCTGTGACTCCGTACCGTCCTGAAAGAATCCCAGGATGCATTGCAGTCTTGTGATCGGCCAGAAACTGTTGGCTATATACAAAGATATTTTTTACCCTTGGCATATTGTATGCTTATAAAGTTCAAAAAGTTAAAAAATATTAATGTGTGGTAGGAAACTATGTTGATTCGTGTGCCATTTTTCTTGACAGAGTTTTCTCCTTTGTTAATTACACGTTTAGAATTTTCATCGTTTTGCTTATTCAGGTGGTTTGGTATAAAATTCACTTTGTTTTCAAGTGTAATTTACCTAAGTCTATATTTTGAGACACTTGAGCATTTCTAATAACTATGTAGTTGTCACATGGCTTTCTAACCATAGCAAGGAGACATACTTTCTGTGATTTTGAGTTAAGTTCAGTCTTTAAAGAATCATCTGAGACTGCTTAAATGGTAGGTAGAATGCTTTCAGGTGCTGATGTGGGAACGTCAAAGGAGTGAACTTAAGTATTCTCTCCATTAATGCTCTTTATCTAGGGAATGATCGGTATTGTCTTAAAAATAAAAAGGAAGGAAAGGCTGAATATCCTTTAGTGAGTGTGCTCTTGGAGTTGAGTTCTTCAGAAACTTGCTAGGAGTTTGTTTTTCGAAGATATAAAGGATAGGGTTTGGAGAAATACTTTTATGAGGAATGTATAGGAACAGTTTGTGTTTTATTGACTTTAGTATTTTATTTGTGTGGGTGGTTTTCTTTTTGAACTATGAAGCTTAGCTTTTATTTCTTTGGTTACATCAAACCATTTCAGCAACCTAAACTAGTTTACTTACCAGTTCCTAAAAGTGCTTGTTTTTGTATCTTGTCTTGTAGATTTCATTCTTCCAGGCCTTTCTTGTCTTTCTTGGTCAAGTCTCCCCCACCCCCTCCTGAAGCCACCACCATCAGTGTGACTGTGGACTTGGGGCTTTGTTTACAGCGTATCTGCCCATCCGCCAAGTCATCAAGGGCTATTTGCTTAGAGAGCAATGGTTTGGAATGGACACTGTTGACTAGTTGTCACTTCTGATACAGTAATTTTTTTCTCTTACTGATGTTTGCTAACTTGTAGTTTGCTTTTGTCTGACAGTGCTATAAGTTGGAGATACATAAAAAGTTGTAGGCAGAGGGTTTGGCATTGCATGCTTGTAATCCCAGAACTGTGGGAGGCTGAGGCAGGAGGATCACAAGTTTGAGCCCAGCTTGGGTAGCTCTGTAACTTAGACACTGTCTTACAAGAACAAGAGTTATGAATATAGCTCAATGTGAAGACTTTGTTGTACAAGCTCCCACTAGTGCAAAGGAAAAACAAATCGTGTGTAGAACGTCTTATTTGGAAAGGAATACATTTTCTGCACTGAAGTGCAGTTAGATGGTACTGTTGGATTGTGTGTTCCAGACAGTTTGGGTCCATTTAGTGCCATCATCAGTGAACTATACTGTACTTAGAAAAAGCAGGGAAAAAATTGGAAATAGCTCTAGACTGAAACTGACAAAGGAGGAACCAAAAAGTTTGCAACTTTTTGTAGTAGGGAAATGGACACTGGGGTTGTAGCTTTTTTTGTTAAGCCATAGTTGAAATGTGTTTTCAAACTAGATACCAGAAAAAGTATTGAAGGAGCCTATAGATCAGAGCTCTCAGATAACTTTTAAAAATGTATCTTTTGAGTATGAATCTGTCATTTCTTTGAAACCAGTTTGTCTTCTCTTTTTTTGAAATACAGTGCTGCCCAGAGCCATCAATAGAGCAAGAAGCTTTTGTATGGTGTCACTCACCTTGACTGGAAGGCTGCTGGTTATACTTTTGTTCAGCTATCCCAAGTCAAAAGTTGGAGATCTCTTTGCAAACTAAGAACAGAGGTTTCCAAAGAAACATTTACATAGAATCCATTTGGATGTATTAAGTATAAATCATTTAAGTGCAGTTCTCTACAGAACCAAGTAAATTGGCCAAATGATTGTTATTGAAATAGGAGACCCAAAATGAAGGAAAATGTTGCAGACAAAGCTTAATGTATGCTAGAACAAACATTTTCTGATAGAATAAGTTTAAATTTGTACTTAGTCCAACCTTTTTAATTAGATTAACAAGAAATGGCTTTAGGTAATGAGGATTACTTGTAGTTTTGTGTATTTGTTTCCAAGGTGCCAGCTGTAAAAGAGTTCCTGTTCCTTGCACTGTTCCACTCTCTATGCCTCTCAGAACCCTGCTGTTTAAAAAAAAAACTGATGTTAAAGGTCCATAGAATAAAACCATCAGTCTTCACTACTTCTTGGAGGAAGAATTGTGTCTAAGATGTAGCAAATTGTATTGTGGAATTTGAATCTTAGAAGGGTTGTTTTTTGTAGTGTTTGTTTTTTGCTGATTTTGGGGGGGGTGAAGGAGGGACTTTATTTTAAAAGAGATATAATGCACATATTGTATGTTTCAAGGTCATGTAACCATTCTCACTTTGGATGCTTTTGAATCACTAGGTATTCTCAAAAGCAGTCTCTTCATGCCAGGGATTTAGCTCAATGACATAAGCACCTGCCTGGCAAGTGCAAGGTTATGAGTTTGATGCCCAGTACCAAAAAAATAAAAGTAATCGCTTCAGGACCTCTTTATTATAAAGGATCTAAAATATCAAAGTAATGGTTGCTTTGTCCAGAATGGCTCTTACGATACTTCATTATAGTAAAGGACCTGTTGATTTCTACATGATAGATAGATAAGGTTCTTGATTTGTTTTTAAGACTGAAATGTCTGCACTAAGTAGTTCTAATATACACATGATCTTAAATGTCACTGGGATACTGAATGGAATTAAGAGCATTAAGCAGATCAGTGATCAGTATTATTCCTGGATTGTCACACTTTTTTTCTTTTGTCTTTTTGAGACAGAGTCTCGCTACATAGTTCAGGCTGGCCTTCAACTCACAACTCACTTTTTTGTTTTTTGTTTTTTGTTTTGGTACCCGGAATTAAACTCATGACTTCATGCTTGCTCAGCCCTTCAACTCACTTTGTAACCCAGGCTGGCTTCAAAACTCACCGCAGTCCCCCTGCCTCTACCTCCCAAAGTGCTGTGCCACCAAGCCCGGCTAGTGATAAGTATTTTAATACCCTTAGTTATTTCTTTCCTGTCTTGACTTACTGCTTATTAGATTTTAGCTCTTGGTTTCATGTGTATGAATGGCTGGAGTATAAGGATTTAGGGGACATGATGACAGTAAATTACTGTTGTGGTGCTGTTAAGAAATTTTGATTGGCCATAAAGTCTTTGGACCAGGTTGTATTTAGCATTGTTAGTACATACAGTGTTGCATTATTTTGTTCTCACCTTTTCCAAAATTGCTGTATAGAACGAGCAATTAAATTTCATCAGGTCAATTTAGGGAAATAATAAATTTTAAGCTTTGATTGACTTGTTTGTGTTTGCTGTGAGGAATATCTTAAAAGTGTTCAAATAGAATTGTCTAAAGAGAAAGGAATAAAGAACATAACCTTTTGGAGTAAGTTAGTATTAGAATGGAATTTCGGAGGTGGAATTTTTCAGACTCTTTTTTTTTTTTTTGTCTTTTTCCTTTTTTTATCGGTATCAGGGATTGAACCCACAACTGCCTGCTTGCAAGGCAGGCGCTTATGCCGCTGAGCTAAATTCCCTGGAGCTGGAATTTTTCACTCAGTATACATATATACATTTAGCAATTAATGATTTATCTACTGACTGTTGGATGCTGACGGAGGCATTTGTAATGATGTCAAGATGACTAAGTTGTGGTCCTTCAGGAATGTGGAAAAAGGATCAAATAACTGGTTAAAACTACTTGAAAAACTGTATTAAGAAGGCCATACAAAGAGTGTAGGTAACTGTCAAAGTTGAGCTAAATTGCTCAGGATTCAAGATCCTCATGTAAATCACTTCAGTCTCGTCATTTTAATACTAAAACTAAAGATACATGTATTTTATGCTAAGTGTTTTTCTGGAATATATTGTTTTCTGTTTGTTGTTGTTGTACCAGAATTGAACTTAGGACCTCACAGTTGCCTTAAGCAAGAGCTGTGCTGCTGAGCTATTTCCCCAGCTACTGCTTGTTTTTGAGATCTAATTGACATAAAATTTTCCCCCCTTGTGTTTATATGGTTTGTGTTTTTGTTTTCATTTGTAGTACTGAGAATCAAACCCAGAAGCACTTTAGCACTGAACTACATCCTCAGGCCTTTTTACTTTTTGAGAGAGCATCTTTCTGAGTTACCGAGGCTGGCCTCAAAACTTGTGATCCTCCTTCTGCCTCAGTCTCCCAGGTAGCTAGGATTATAAGAGTCCATCACCACATCTTGTTCATTTGTTTTTATTTAAGTTTGCTGAGAATTTGCTGAAGTTGAGGCCAAGTTATCTTTTTATACTATTTACCTGTTGTCTTTTATACCACAGTTACTGTGATTCTGGCTAGTGTATCTATTAGGCATATTTGTTTAGAATTCCATCATTCTGCTCTTAATTAGTAAAAATCTGAGAATCCAATATTTAGTCATTATTGAAGATTTTTTATTTTGAGGTTCTCAGACTATTTAGTCATCAACCATTGATTCATACTAAAGCTTCTTGAAAGTTTTATCTTTTTAAGTAGATTTTAACAAAGATTACAGATGTGTTTCGTCTTTGTAAATGACTTTATTCTAAGGGGACACAGTGGTTACTATATGCAAAGTAAAGTAAGTTTCCCATATAATTCCAACTGGAGGAAATTGTGGAGGAAAGAAACAGGATTTCCTCAGCATCTTTTATTACTCTAACCCTAGGTGTGGTGATGCTCAATTCCAAAAACATTCCAGATAGGTAATTTTATGTCAGTTCACTATTAAACAACAACAAAATGCATACTACTAAACAACCTATGTTTATTTCTTTTGGGTGGTTGATTTTTTTTTTTTTAGTAGCAGAAAGTATTTTTCTGTTATTTTTGTACTTTATTAGGGCTATATGCAAAGGTCTTCGTTTGTATATTTTAATATATTTCAAATTAAAGTAGATAGGTCATAAATAAGACTATATTTTGGGGTTGCTTGAAAAATATAGTGGAATTTTAGGTACTCTATAGAAAGACTCATTGGGTTACATGGCATTGGTTTAGTTACTGAATAAACAGGTTTCCTAGACTGTTAGGGCTTGAAATGGCGTTAGCAGTAATCTTCTCATTTTTGGATAAAGAAACTGAAGCTCAGAGATGCTGAGTTGAATGCCTAAGGTCACTCACATAGTTAATAACACAGTGGAATCTGGAAACCAGATTATCCAACTGCTAGTGTAGGGCTCTTTCTGCCATACCATGCTGATTAGAGGAAAAAAAGAACTTGCTTAGAGCTAATTACTACAAGTTCCATGGGTTTTCTGACACAGTGGCCTCAGAGTTTCGCTTTCTAGTGGGTTGGTTTGTTTGAGACAGAATCTCACTATGCAATTCAGGCTGGCCTAGAACACACTATAAAGCCCAGGCTGGCCTTGAACTTGCAGTAATCCTCCTGCTTCAGCCTCTTGAGTGCTGGAATTACACATGTGCACCACCATGCCAAGCCTAGTATTTCATTCATCAAAGTTTCTGCAGTTATTTTAGGGGTCTGTGATGCTTATAATTTATACAGCAGTTAACAGTGCTTAATAGTGCTTAGTCATTTAGTATCCATAATATTTTGAATATTATTTTATTACCATTTTATAGATACAAAAATTACAGTTTGAGAAAGCTAAAAAACTTCGTTGAGGTTGTGTTATAAATAAATGGAGAAGTGAGCATCAGACCTAGGACTGATTTCAAAGCTGTTTCTAGCAGAAGTGACTGATAATCTTTTCCTTGTGATTTTAATATTAAACAAGCTTTTTAGCTGAGATGCTTTTTCAAAAACCAGACAGCATTGTCTCTGTGTCCCAGAAGTAGCAGAATGGCATCATATGTAGGAAATGCCAGTCTAAAGTAATAGTTTATGATTGCTTCTTTTAGCATTTAAGAAGATTCTGATGCAAATTATAGTAATACCTTGGTTCAGGAACGTTTCTGCTTACAGCTGGCTCGGTTTGCAAACTTTGTGTTGGGTAAGAAACATGACATGGCTGCCTTCACACAAACAAAAATGTAGCTATCATCCCCCAAATTATAAAACACATTGTTGATAAAATGAAGTATTACTCACTATATTTTAAATAGCTTTGCACTGTTGGCAGTACCATTGTGCTTTTCTCTCTCTTTTTTTTTTTTTTCGACTTTGGTGTTTTGAGGGTCTTTCTGTGTCGTCCAGACTAGCCTCCACCTCCCAAGTGCTAGAGTTACAGGTGTGCATTGTACTTCCAGCTTCTTTGAGTCTTAAGACAGGATCTTGGCCATGTTGCCTGTGCTCCTTTCAAACTCTTGAGCTGTTGCCTCAGCCTCCCAAGTAGCTGAGACTGAAGTTGTATGGCACTACCCCTAAAAAGGCTTTATATTTTTAGATGGTTTAGTAATCAGACAAAACCTTTTACATTTTTATGTGTTCTACAGATTTTTCTTTTCTTTTCTTTTCTTTTCTTTTCTTTTTTTTTTTTTTTTTTGAGGTGCTGGGAATCAAACCCAGTACCCAGCTTATGCTAGGTAAGTACTCTCTGCTACTGAGCTACATCCCTAGCCTAGATATTTCTTCTGGTGTTTGCTTTTACTGTTTTCTGCTGTTGCCTGTAGGAGAAAAATACTTCAGTGTGAATTTTTTTTTTTTTTAGAGTTTATGGTCACCTGAATGCTAGAGAACTTTTAGTTCCTTAAGATATACTTTAACATCAATACAGCATTTCTCCAATCCTTTTTTCAAAAGTTAACACATTTAAAATCATCTTTATTGGACCTTCATGGAAATGGCAGAATAATATAGGCAAGATATGGTAAGAAAAGTGAAGCAAAAAGACTGCAACAGTAGCATGAAACTGCTGAAGTTGAGTAAAAATTGATCATGTCTATACTATTTAATCCTGTGGAGATAATAAGAGAAGGGGAAAGTTTCCATACTTCAGAAATTTATGCATCTCATAGTTATTCTAGAAATCTGTTATCACCTAGGGAGAAAGAGCTAAATTATGTTTTAAGTACCTATAATTAAAAGAGGTATTCTTTAAGTGGTAGGGTATGTGGGGCATGGGATAGATGTAGAAAATTAGGTAAGGCAACTGTACCACAATTAAAGAAGAGTTTTTGTGTTACAGATCAAACCCAAGACCTTAAGTATGCTAGGCAGTTGCTCTACTGTTAAGCCACATTTCCAGTCAGGAGAGTTATTTTTTAAGAGGGAAGGTGGGTTGAGTCAGGCAGGGTCTCACTATGTAGTGCAGACTGGTCTTGAACTCACAACAGTCCTCCTGCCTCAGCCCAGCAGCTGCTGGGATCACAGGCATATGCTACAATACTGGGCTTTTCTTTTCTTTAAGACACAGTCTCTCTCTAAAGCTCAGGCTGACAGCATCACCACTACGCATGCAGCACCACTCTGCTGAAAATACCCTCTTTTTTTTTTTTTTTTTTTTTTGGTACCAAGAATTGAATTTAAGACCTTGTGTTTACCATGCAGGCACTTGTGCCCCTGAGCTATGTCCCTGGCCCCAAAAGATCTTTTTTTTTTTTTTTTTTAAGTTCACATCCTTCAAGATTGAGGGACAGACAAGTCCAATAATATAAATATTTCAGGTGGGCATGGTAGTCCATACCTATAATGCCAGCATTGAGGAGACTGAGGCAGGAGGATCACTGCAAGTTCAAGGTCAGCCTGGGCTATACAGCAAGACCCTGTGTCTTTAGGAGGAAAAAAGTAAACATTTTAAAGTGAACAGTTCAGTGACATTTAGTATATTGTGTGTGGTAGTACAACTAGTGTCTCTATTTAGTTCCTAAACATTTTCATCACCTCAAAAGGTGATGAAAAAGAATACATATTTCAAAAGAAATATGTATTTATTAAGCAGTTATTCCCTGTCTTCCCAGCTTCTGGTAGCTACCAGAATCTGAGTTCTGACTGTGTTTCTGACTCTGCATTTACGTATTTTGAATGTTTGTAGAAATGGAATGACACAATATGTAACCTTTTGTGTTCATCTTTCATCATGATCACACTTAACCAACAATTTTAAGATTTAGGTTACCATCTGTACTAAACTTCAGGTAGTACTGATGACCAGCTTCTTGTAAAATCCTTTCACTTTTTGTTTTAGAATTTGTGGTAATGGAAGTAGTATCAGAGCCGTTTCATTTGCCCACCTTTATCTTTTGTTTCATTTTGTTTTATGTGGTGCTGGGTATGGAATCCGGGATCTCACATGAAAGACACATATTTTCCCAAGTGAGCTACATGCCTTGTGCTCATCTTCCTTTTATTTTAAAATAGCAGAATCCTTTCAATTTGGGGTATGGTAGTTGTATTCACTCACACATTGACAATTTTCCCATTTAGCGTTATTCCATTTTTAAAAGTACTCGGTTAAAGGTATTTGTGAACATGAAATATTACTGGAAAACTTGGAAGCCATAGTTTCTCGCTTTTTTCACCAGCAGATATGAACATATGAGACATGAGAAACAAGGTGCTGGGGGTTTAGCTCTGCAGCACAAGCACCTGCCTGGCAAGTGCGAGCTCATGAGTCTGGTACCAAAAAAAAAAGAGCGAAAGAAAGAAACAAAGTGCTATTAACTTTGAACACAGGAAAATTTTAAGCCCATCTTCATTAGCAGCTAATGAAATCTGGATCTCCTAGCAGGCATGGGAACATCTTTGTGTAATCCCAGGACACTGGGAAGCTGAGGCAGGAGGATCACAAATTCAATCCTAATCTGGGCAATTTAGTGAGCCCTTGTCATAAAATTTAAAAATTCAGAAAGGGTTAGGGGTAAATAGCTCAGTGCAAAGGCTGTGGGTTCAGTCCCAGTTTAAATACATAAATGAGTGAGTGATAGGCATTATGCATTAGATCCAGAGTAGAATGAAAGAGCAAGAACTGACTACATGTGTGAAGGTTGAGTACAATTATACTGAGTTTAAAGAACATTTTGCTAAAGAATCATCAGTTCACACATGGTATTAGGTTTATGGTACAGATCACCATTAGGTTTATTTTATTTATTTTATTTTTTTTTATTTTTTTATTTTTTCACCATTAGGTTTATGTGATCCCTGGTCTGAAGGTTTCATGGAGCTTTTTTCCCCTGTAGGGAAACTGGTAACTTCCTTTGGAGCCCATTAATTTCATCATTACATTTATATCAATTATTTGTTTTGATACTTATACTGTCTTTACCTCTGTAACAGTTACAATTTTAAAACATATTGTAGGTTGTAGGGTGATTTGAAAACTAAAACCATGAAGAAATTTTTATTATGTTGCATTTTTCAGCTGTGCAGATGGTCTCATGACAGATGACCTTCCTTAGAAGTTTCCTATAGCCTTATGCATATATTGCCTATATTATTTGTTTATGACTTGGTGTCAGTAAGTGGTCAGTTTGGTTTTAGAAAGCTCAGTTCTAGTTAGGATCTCTAAAGTGGTAGAAAAATTACCCTACTAGTTGTCTCCATATTTTTTCTGCTTTAAAATACTTGGTACATCATACTTTTTTTTTTTTTTTTTTGAGACAGGGTCTCACAATACAGTTCAGGCTAACTTTGGACTCACTTTGAATCCCAGGTTAGCCTCAAACTCACAGTGGTCCTCAGCCTCCAGAGTGCTGGTATTACAGGCATGTAATGCCAGGCCATCTTATAATTTTCAGCAGTGGTTATTTGACTGAGAGAAAGATGGTACTTGTAAAATTTTGAAAAAAAAACCACAGGTAATTCTGATACACTTGTGCAGCAGGTTCAAAGATAGTCTGGACTATATAGTGATGAGACCCTGTCTCAAAAAAAAAATATATATATATATATATATATATATTTTTTTTTTTTTTTTGAGACAGGGTCTCTAATGCAGTTCGGGCAGGCCTTGAGCTCACTTTTTAGCCCAGGCTGGTCTTGAACTCACAACAATCCTCTTGCCTCAGCCTCCCAGAGTGCTGGGATTACAGCCACCACGACCAGCTCATGGAATCTTATAAAGCACTTATAGCTTTCTTGCTCTACTGAGTTACCAAGACAAAATCTATAAAAGTAGATAGTATTTGTTGAGCAAATCCAGCTAATTTGATTTGTGCTGACCTGTACATAAAACATTTACAATTTCTGTGAAGGAAAGGTATTAAAGCAGAGAATAAGCATTGTTTTATTGATACATTTCAGTTACTGAAAACTAATGGTAATTGGCACATTTTTTTTTTTTTTTTTTTTTTTTTTTTTTTTGTCTTTTTCATTTTTTTCGGTACCAGGGATCGAACTCACGACTGCCTGCTTGCAAGGCAGGCGCTTATGCCGCTGAGCTAAATCCCCAGCCCCTTCTTTTCTTTTTTTTTTTTTGTCAATTGGCACATTTTTAAAAAGTAGGTTAAACAGATTTGTTATTTGAAAACCTTAGTTAGCTGCCATTGGTCTCAGTATTGAGGTTTGTGGTATTGAAGTTCTATTTTTACTATATATTAAAAGTAAAATGATGTACAGCTCTTAATTTTTAATAGAACTTAATTCTTTTAAACAGTGTCTGTGGAATCCTCTGAAGAGCAAGAGTTACTGTGTGAAGGTAAAGGTAATTTTTTATTTGATTCCTGAAAGTCTTCATTGAGAAAACATTTATGGTAACACTATTATTTTATAAATACGTATTGTGTCTTAAACTCTTTTATAGGTTCAAATTCGGCTGTTAGCATGGAACTTTCAGAACCTGTTGGTAAGAATTTCGATCATATTAATACACTAATATGAAACTTGCTCTTCACTTTTTTTTTTTTTTTTTTTTTTTTTGTCTTTTTCATTTTTATCGGTACCGGGGATCGAATTCACGACCGCCTGCTTGCAAGGCAGGTGCTTATGCCGCTGAGCTAAATCCCCAGCCCCTGCTCTTCACATTTAAGGTGCAAATGTGAGTGTTGTGATGATCAGAATGCCTATGCTTAAGACATTGAGTCTTTGCTGTTAGGATTTGTAAAACAGAACTACTTGGGCATTAATACTACCTTGATAAATTTAGTGATTGGGAAAAAAATAGAGTGGAGGAGTGCTACAGTCAATTTAAATAGTTAATGCTTATTCCATTTACTTTGAAAAATCTTTTCTTTCAGTAATTTTATTACTCTTAGGGGTTTAACGTTCTTGAAATGCTATTAAAGTTGATGCCAAAGTTTTCTTACATAAAAGGGAAAAGGCTGTCCATGGTCACATTTACCTGTAACTCCAGCACCTGGGGGTTGAGGCAGGGGGATTGTCACAAGTTTAAGGCCAGGTTGGGTTACAGTTAGTTCAAGGCCAACCTAAACTACAAAATGAGAACCTGTCTCAAAAAAAGAAAAAGAAAATACATCTCCTAGATCTTTTCGCACTTTTCTCCAATTTTAAACTTTTTTTTTTCTGTCAGGTCATCTTGACATTGAAATCACTGTTAGGAATGTTAGCGTTTCTGTTTCACTGAATTTTTTTTTTTTTTTTTTTTTTTTTTTTAGCAGAAATCAAACTCAGGATCTCATGCTTGCCAGGCAGGGGCTGTGCCACTGAGCTATACCCCTGGCCGAGCTTTTCTGTTATACATTTGGTTTATCCTTGAGAAATGAAGCGTTAATAGAGTGATCTCATAGTCTCTGAGTCAGAGCTCTCAATAACAGTGAGGCCAGCTTGAAAACTATTAGCCATTTCAGTTGTGAAAGAGATTTTCTTGCTTACATGTCACTGGACATTAGGAAATGGAACTTACACATGTGAAGCTCCACTGGTTTTAAAGTACGTATTTTACGATTTAGATAAATCTTTTTTCAGAATATTAAGTTAAAATGTCTGTCTTTAGTAGAAAATGGAGAGACAGAAATGTCCCCAGAAGAATCATGGGAGCACAAAGAAGAAATCAGTGAAGCAGAGCCGGGGGGTGGTTCCATGGGAGATGGAAGGCCACCTGAGGACAGTGCCCAAGAAATGATGGAGGAGGAAGAGGAAATGCCTAAACCTAAAGCTGTGGCTGCACCACCAGGTGCTCCTAAGAAAGAACATGTAAATGTAGTATTCATTGGGCATGTAGGTAAGTAACATTCAGAGTGTTTATAAGAAAAGATCAAAATAATTGGATAGGATATCTTATTTAGCTATTTGGAGATGGTCAGAGAAACTGAATTATCTAAAATGCTTTGCTTTTATATTGTTTGTGGTGCAGAGGATGGAAGGTGGAGGTGGTGATGGCTTTGACCTCAGAGCCTCACACATGCTAAATTACCTTGATTTTGTTTTTTAACTTTCTAGATTTTGTTTAAGTTGGCAAAATAATACTATAAGCACTTCATTGTTGAAAGTTTGGGCAGGTGAATGATTTGCAGACAAGTTGGTAGATAAAACCTACATTTGTATGTAATGTATAATTAATCTATAGTACTAGGCAGGATTTGGTATACTATATGCTAATATCTAGGAAATGTACTACTTATTTTTTTATGTGAATTTTAGTTAGGTTTTAGTGGAATTAATCTTATACTAGTTCAATGGAAGTAAATTCATAATTTGGAGTATTGCTGGGTACTTGGCAAGTTATTGGCTTAGTAAGACATATTAAACAAAACCAGAAGTTCTTTAATTATCTGACATATTCTCAAAATAGTGACAAGAAAATACAGAATTCTGTGTCATTTTTCATTTATGTCTGTCTCCCCATAATAGGAAACACTAAATTTTTTTGGTCTTTTTGAGACGAGGTCTTGCTATGCACTTCAGGTTGGCCTTGAGCTCACTTTGTAACCCAGGATGGTCTCGAACTTCACAATAATCCTGCCTCAGCTTCCTGAGTGCTGGGATTACAGGTGTGCATCACCACTCGGCTAACCTCCTTTTCTTAGAAGAAAAAACTCGTTTGAAATTGGTAAAAGAACACATCCCTATTTGCTAAAATGAGAGAGATACTAATGTGTTTTTTTCCTTGGTACTGGGAATTGAACTCAGAACTTTGCACTTGCTAAGTAGGTGCTATGTCACTGAACTACGTCCCTGACCCTAAGAGAGATAATGTAGCTCACAATTGTTTAGCTGCTGTTTTGATAGCTGAAGGTTGGAGAATGATCTGTTCAGAAATCCTGTTTCCTTATCAGTAAAATATATTTCTAAGTCATTATTGCTTTGCAGCAAGTCTTAGCCACATTTTCAAGGGAAAAAGTAATTAGGCTTTATTCTGCACATTTCGATTATAGCTCAATTGCTTTTGTAAGATATACATGTTACAAGTAACTGTAGTTGTATTTGCATATGTAGCAGTATTTTTTGACCTGTGATTTGCATATTATTGATGTTACTTTTAGATGCGGGCAAGTCAACCATTGGAGGACAAATAATGTAAGTCTATGTCTTTTTTTAAATAATACTATTAATTTTCTTGAGCAAGCTGGGCATGATGCCTGTAGTCCCAGACTTGGGAGGCTGAGACAAGAGGATCATTGTGGAGTTTGAGACCAGGCTGGGCTACAAAGTGAGCTCAAGCCCAGCCTGAACTGCATAATGAGATCCTGTTTCAAAAAGACAAAAAAAAAAAAAAAAAATACTGAGCAAATATCAAACATGGTAAACATTTGTATAGCCTCAAAAGAGATAAAACAGGTCATACTAGGTTAAGAAAAATTAATAAAACCACCTTTAAAGGAAGCTGATACTAAGTAAATTTTGCAGTGTGATCATTGTTTAGGAATTGCCCAAATGTGTTTCTGAAAGCAGTCTTTTTTAGATTTTTATAAAAACTAATACAGAACCCTAGGTTACAAGAAACCTTAGCCTACTTTGAATATACAGATGATCCCTAATTTACGGTGATGCAAAAGCAATATACATTCAGTAGAAGCAGTACTTCAAACTTGATGACTTTTCACATTTTCCCAGTTAGTATAATAATCCCTCATGATGCTGAGCAGCAAAGCAGTGGCAAGCTGCAGCTCTCAGTAAGTGATTACTGGGGCAAACAACTAGCACTCCAGACAGTATACTGTACTTTTTGTACATTGTATATTTTGTGTGTTTTTTGTGTGTGTTTTTATATTGTGTCAACAAAATGCTCATCTGTATGTGCATGAACTGTTCAACACTTTACTATAAAATAGGCTTTGTGTTAGATAATTTTACCCAACTATAGGCTAGTATAAATGTTCTGAGCATAGGTAAAGAAGGCTAGGCTAAGCAGTGTTCAGTAAGTTAAATGTTTTAAATACATTTTCAGTTTTATGATGGGATAGGAAGCAACCCCATTGTAAGTCAAGGAGAATCTGTAATTTATGTGGGGATAGTCAAGGTCAGTTGAATTTCATGAGCAAGGAAACTTTTTTCATTTTTATCTACCTTCTTAGCCCTCTTTGTTTTATGAAATAGTGTCATTAAGTTGCCCAGGTGGTCTTGAACTTGCAGTCTCCTGTCTCAGCCTTCTGAGTATCTGGAATTATAGGCATGTGCTACTGCACCCAGTATAGCATTTACTTTAAGAAAAAAATCTTTTATTCTGAAAAATTTGAGCACTGGTCATGGTGGCACATGCATGTAATCCCAGCATTCTAGGAAACTATGGCAGGATTTTAAGTTCCAGGCCAGCCTGGGCAATTTATTGAAATGCTATCTTAGTAAAGTTTAAAATTTGTCAAGTATGCATGAGGCCCTAGGTTTAATCCCCAATATCACCCTCCCAAAAAAATTTTTTTTCTTTTAACTTAACAGAAAGATTGCAAAAACAGTACAGAAGTCCCATTGACTCTTGACTCAGCAATCCCTAATGTGAGCATCCTACAGAACTATAGTATACTTATCAAAAAACTAGAACATTAATGTTGGTATTCTGTTAAATACAGAACAGATCTTATTTGAATTTCATTAGGTTTTCCACATTTCTTTTTTATATTCTGGAATTTTACATTGCATTTAGTTGTATCTTAATCTCCAAGCTGTGACATTTTCTCAAGTATTTCCTTATCTTCATGATCTTACTAACTTAAGAATACAATGCAGTTATTTCATAGGGTGTAACATCAGGTAAATTTGGATTTACCTGATATTTTTTAAAGTTAGAGCAAGATCACACAGTCGAGGCAAACCTACCACAGAAATGTATTCTCAGTGTGTTCTATGAAGGGTACATAAAATCAGTAATCATGCTTTAAACTGGGTATGGTGGCATATTCCTATAATCCCAGCACTCAGGAGGCTGAGGCAGGAGGATCACTGTGAGTTCAGGCCAGCCTGAACTGTACAGCAAGACCTTGTATTAAAAAAAAATTACTAAATTATTTATTTAGTATATTTTGCATAGTAACAAGTGGTTTAGTAACGATTACTTGGTTGTGGTATTGTATGTCAGTATTCTCCCTTTAAAAATCAGTACTGTTTTCTCTTTATCTGATAATCTGAGCCTGTGTATATTTCCTTTTTCATTTTTTTATGCATGCTTTTTTCACTCAATTTTTCCAGGATTTTAGCATCACCACTGATGATAATTTACTTTTAAAAATAATTTTTTTGGAGTTGAAATTTTCCTTAAAAGTGTTTTCTTCACTAATTTGGGAGTAATTCTGGTTTGTTTTTGTCTTTTTGAATTGTTTTTAGGTATTTGACTGGAATGGTTGACAAAAGGACACTTGAAAAATATGAAAGAGAAGCTAAAGAAAAAAACAGAGAAACCTGGTAAAATTTCTTTATTTATAAAAGAAATACTACCTACTTAATGTTTTAGTAAGCCTATTAAAATATAAACTCCTAGTTGGATATAGTAGTCCCAGTTACTCAGTGGGCTAAGGTGAGAGGATCAGTTGGCCCCAGGAAATTGAGGCCAGCCTTGGCAACATAGTGAGACCCTATCAGTTAAAACAGAAGTAAAACAGATTCTTGAGGTCTAAAGTGGTGTCATACTAAAAGCAAAGTTTCCCTTCCCATCACAATGCATAATGGTAGATTCATTCCTAATGACTTCATAATTTACATAGAGGAAATCTGGGTATTATCCAAATATCTAGTAAGTAGATTTGTTAAATGATGAACCATCCATTTAATTAGGTCATTACATAACCACTAAAAAATTAGTTGTATAAAATTTATATAGGAAAGAATTTATGTTGCCGTGGCACTTGGGGAGAAAGTGAGAAACAACGGCTTAGGATATAGCATCTTAATATAAATAAATATTGGCAAGCAAAAAAGAATAGAAAGAATTATTGATATTGATTACTATCAGTGGTTACTATCAAAAGGTTGCCTCTTTGCTGCTTTGTAATCTTACGTATTTCTTACTTACAGTTTTAAAAGAATTGTAGCTGAGAATGTAGCTTAAGTGTTAAGACAGTTTGCCTCTATGCCTGAAGCCTGGGGTTTGACCCCCAGCAGTACAAAAAAAAAAAAAAAAAGTAGGGGGAGGAATTTGTTCATTCTCAAATATTTGTACTGTTCTGTATTAAATGGAAAATATTCTTTTTTTTTTTTTTTTTTTTTTTTTTGTCTTTTTCCTTTTTACCGGTACCAGGGATCGAACTCACGACTGCCTGCTTGCAAGGCAGGCGCTTATGCCGCTGAGCTAAATCCCCAACCCCTAAATGGAAAATATCCTAATCAATGTTAGGTTAAAAAAAGAATTAGGGGCTGGAGATTTAGCTCAGGGGCATAAGCGCCTGCCTTGCAAGCAGGCAGTCGTGAGTTCGATCCCCGGTACCAATAAAAATGAAAAAAAAGACAAAAAAAAACCAAAAAACAAAAAAATAATTATATGCTGTGAAATTGAGAGGAAGTAATGTAGATATCTACCATTATAGTTTGGAATTATGTAGAACATAATCATATAATTTATATTTATATAAATCCTATTATACATTATATATTCTATAAACTTATATATATAATTTTTACATGGACAAGTAATGCTAAATTACTTCCAGTACTCCCACATGATGGATTGGTGTCCTTTACTACTTTTAAAAAAGGTATCTTTGGGGCTGGGGATTTAGCTCAGCGGCATAAGTGCCTGCCTTGCAAGCAGACAGTCGTGAGTTCGATCCCTGGTACCGATAAAAAGGAAGAAGACAACAACAACAAAAAAAAGGTATCTTCATTTTTTACAATCATTGTTTGTTTTATTTTGTGCATGAACTATACGGGATCTCATTATAACTGAATGCATAGTGGTTTTGACATTAGTATTTAATATTCTTTTATTTTCTGATTTATTTTGAAGGGAATAAAACAGAACAAAACAAAACAGAACAATATTGAATTTCAAAAACAGAGCAGGAGATTCCCCATAGTTGTTATATTGCATATTGTTATACTCTGCAGCTGTTCAGACTACTGGCCACAAGCCTGCAAAGTCAAGCAATCCATACAAGCATTAAGTTGTTTTTGTACCTTAGTTGCTATCATCACAACTTGTGTGCAGTGTTCTTCTTATCTCCCAGACTGTGCACTGGCTGGCTCATGGGAAAGGCAGGCTGACTTCCTGGTTTTTTTCCTGGCCCATGGCCGCTACTGGCTTAATACTGTCTTTTAATATTTTTTGGCACCAGGGATCGAACTCACGACCTCATGCTTACCAAGCAGGTGCTTGTGCCACTGAGCTAAATCCCTGACCCTCTTTCGTTGTTGCTTTTTTTTTTTTTTTCCTTCAGTACTAGGGATCAAACTCACAACCTCACACTTAACAGGGAAGCACTTGAGCCACTAATCTAAATCCCCAGCTATTAATATTGTCTTTTAATGTGTGTTGTCAGCTTATTTTTATTTAGTGTTTATAGAATATATAATTAAAGTGGATATAGAACTGGTAAGTTCTGTTTGAATCACATTTTATTCTTTTAACTTTTATTTTCCCCAGTCCTTTTTATGTTTGTGGACATAAAGATACATGTCATCAGTTAATGTTTAATGATAGAAAATGTCTTTATGTTTTTAGCAATATAATTATTATTGTAAAAATTCTTCCCAGGTACTTGTCTTGGGCTTTAGATACAAATCAGGAAGAACGAGACAAGGGTAAAACAGTAGAAGTTGGTCGTGCCTATTTTGAAACAGAAAAAAAGCATTTCACAATTCTGGATGCTCCTGGCCATAAGAGTTTTGTTCCAAATATGATTGGTGGTGCCTCTCAAGCTGATTTGGCTGTGTTGGTAAGAGAAACATTTTTAGTCCATATGTGTATTAGCAGTCCAATTTACATTGTAAATATTTGAATTTACCTCGTAAAAGTTAGAATTTAGGTGGCAGAGAATTGTAATAATGTATCATCACAGGTTTCATTTTTGTTGCACTAACTTACCTATGGAATTTTTTGATATTGAAGGGGATTGAACCCAGGGCCTTTGCCATATATATGCTAAGGCAAGTGCTGAATGGCTAACACCATCAGGCCAGTCTTCCGTGTTTGTTCATTTGTGTTTGGTATCTGAAGGCCTGTGCACTGAGTGAGACCGTAATCACCATGTCACTTGAGTTTGAAGGCTGGGCTCACACTTCCTGTCTCTTCCTCTCCTTCCTTAGCTTCCCAGAGTGCTGGGATTACAAGTGTGTGCTACCACTACCATGCTTGGCTAAGAAATCTTTGTAATTCTGAAACTACATTTTAACTTTTCTCTCCCACTGCTATTAGTGTGTCAGATTTGAGCACAGCCTGCAGAGTTTACGTAGTGAGACTTTGTTTCAAAAGAAAAAGCAAGTTCAGGTGTTGGAAGAAATGCTCAAGTTTCCATTTGTTTTTGGCACTTGGGCACTAAACCCAGGGCCATAAACATGGTAAGCACTTATTTTACACCTGAGCTATATATACCTTTTGCCCCAAACATTCAAATCTTTTTTTTTTTTTTGAGTCAAGCCCACTGTGTAGGGCAGGCTGGCCTTGAATTCAGTGTATCACAGGCTTGCCTCAAACTCATGGCAGTCCTCCTGCTTCAGCCTCCTGTGTGCTGGGATTAAAGCATGTGCATTATGCTTCGTTCCAAACTTCCAAATCGTAAGCCATCCAGACATTTGATTTCTGACACAGTATAACTCATTTGCGGTCTCTTTTCTTGGGAAATCCTCTGATACAAGATAAAAGATGTTTCACTTGGAAAGGTATGCCTAAAGATGTAAGAATAAATTACTTGGTATTTTGGAATAGGTAATCTCGGCCAGGAAAGGAGAGTTTGAAACTGGATTTGAAAAAGGAGGACAAACCAGAGAACATGCAATGTTGGCAAAGACAGCAGGTGTAAAACACTTAATTGTGCTTATTAATAAGATGGATGATCCCACAGTAAATTGGAGCAATGAGAGGTAAGGTTAGCTGTCACTGTTTTATAATGATGTTGGTAGAATAAAAGGTGCTTGTGATACATGTATCACATGTATACATGTATTTCACGAGTTTTAGTTGACATTATAATTGAGTTACTTGTAAATATTCATAGGTATGAAGAATGTAAAGAGAAGCTAGTGCCATTTTTGAAAAAGGTTGGCTTCAATCCCAAAAAGGATATTCATTTTATGCCCTGCTCAGGACTGACTGGAGCAAATCTCAAAGAGCAGTCAGATTTCTGTCCTTGGTACATGTAAGTAACCTTTTATTTTCCTTTTAAAAAAAGGAGTGGGATGAGGTATGTCTTAATGAGTAATTCAAGAAAATACTGGCTTAACCAGAGCTGTAACCTTGGCTTAAAATAGCAAGAACTTTGTGCCTGTCCTATCATCACCACACACACCATGGGACATTGGCATCACACCCAGGGAGGGCCTCACCTACGCTAGACAAGCATTTAGCCACCGAGCTAGGAGCTCCCAGGACCCTTTGCACATTTTTAATTGGGTTGATTTTTTTATGAGTCAGCACAGACTCAGGGTGCTCTACCATGAGTTATACCCTGGTTCTTTTTAAATTTTATTTTGAGACAGTGTCCAAATTGCTCAGGCTAGCCTCAAACTTGAAATCCTCCTAAGTGGCTGGGATTACAGGTGTGGCCCTCTATTTCTGGCTTTTGAGTCTTAATAGTTCTTTGGATACAAATACCTTATCAGATACATGATTAGTATTTTCTTCCATTCTGTAGGTTGCTTGCATTTTTTTTTTCTTTCCTTTTTTTTTCTTTTGATGCTGGGAATTGCATCTAGGGCCTTGCATATGCTAACCAGACCCTATACTGAGCTATACTGGCTATTGTCCTTCTTTACATTTTGTTTTGTTTTGTGTTTGAACCCAGGGCCTTGTGCCTGCTAGGCAAGTACTTTACTATTGACTTTTATCCCCAACCCTTGCTTTTCTGTTTGTTTTTGTTTTGCTGTTGTTTTTGAGTACTGGAGATTGAATCCAGGTACTCTGCCATTGAACTACATCTGCAATTTTTTATATATTTTATTTTGAGACAGGGTTTCTCAGTAAGGTACCCAGGCTGGCCTCAAACTTGTGATCATCCTGCCTTACCCTACTGAATAGGTGGAATTGTAGGCATGCACTAACCATGTCCAGCTGCAAAAGGTTTTAGTTTTGATGAGGTCAATTTATCTATTTTTCCCTTTTGGGAATGGTTCTTTTCATGTCTTACCTAAAACATTGCCTGATCCAAGATCAGGATCAGTCCTATATAAAGTCTAAGATTAAGTCTGTCTAGGTTCCCTTTGCTTTTGTATTTATATGTTCAAGTATAATTTATTAAAAGATTATTATTTATAAAATTGAGATTGGCACCCTTATTGAAAATCAAATGATCAGTTGAGTATGGTGTCACATGCCTGTAATCCCATCACTCGAGACTGAGGCAAGAGGATTACTGTAAGTTTGAGGCCAGCTTGAACTGCTTAGCAAGACCCTATTTTAAGAAGACCAAACCAAAAAGACCACAAATGTTCTAAGAGATTATTTCTGAACCTTCAGTTCTCTTCGTAATGGTCTTTCTGGCTGTCCTAGGCCAGAATCAGTCTTTTTATTTTTCTCTATTAGTGTATGTTTGCAAACAACTAGTCTTGATTACAGTAGTTTTTAAGTTTCAAGTCAATCTCGTCATGCTGTTGGCAAAAAAAAAAAAAGTTTCAAGTCAAAAGGTGAGTTTTCAATTTTTATTCTAATCTAGATTGTCTTCACTCCTTTCATTTTCCATGTGAATGTTAGGTTCAGCTTATAAGTGCTGTGTAATGTGCAGCTAGAAATAGTGAAGTCATCCAGTCCAGATAAAGAGGAAATTTTTTTTATGGAATTGTGACATCAGAGCTGATAATTAAATTTCAGAGTCTATAAAGACTAAGGATATAATAAACATATTATACAACATTTGGGCTATTTGCTAGTAAATATTTTCTAAAGTTAAGATAAATTTATGGGAGGAGTTATTATACTATATTTTTAGTTTGTTAAGGAATAAATGTGATGAAATGGGATCTACATGTTCCAAGCCTATACCCCGGCAATTGGGAGGCTGAGGAAGGAGGATCACTATGGGGTCATAGCCTGGGCTATATAGTGAGTTCAAGGCCAACCTGCAATACAAAGTGAGACCCTGTCTCAAAAACAAAAACGAAAAAAAAAAAAAAAAAAAAGAAAGGAAAAGAAATGACAATGTGATAATAAATTGAGTGCAACAGTATATGGGTTCACTGAAAAATGTCGTAACCACCTTTTAATTTCCAGGCCTATAACTTTTTATAATTTTGATATTCATGTTGTTGACTTCCTGTAATGTATATTGTTATGTTCTCAGTGGATTACCATTTATTCCATATCTGGATAACTTGCCAAACTTCAATAGATCAGTTGATGGACCAGTCAGGCTGCCAATTGTGGATAAGTACAAGGTACTTAAAATATTAAGTTGGATTTTATGAGAAGTGAAACATATTTTTGTGTTTTTGTTCCTAATTATGAAATTATTAACAATATAACATACCTCTTTAATGGCTGTATATTCCTTTGTGGTGTGGGTAGATCATAACTTATTCAGCAAATTTTACTTTTTTCAGCTGTTTCCCAGTGACATAGTGATTATTTCTTATGTGAATAACTCATACCAGTGAAACTTGTTGAGCTCAAACTATTTTCACATTAAAGTGTGATGGATAGTATGCTGGCCAGACATACGACACATGCCGGTAATTCCAGCTACTTGGAAGGTCAAGGCAGGAGGATTGTCTAGGCCAGACTAGATAGTTTAGTCAGATGCTCTCTTACAATAAAAGGACTGAACGTAGGTTTAGTGCTATATGGGTTCAATCACAAGGGGAGAAGGGAGTGTTATGATAATTTGTTAATACCACCAGCAGCCTACAAGTGCTGGTTTTATCATAGACTATAGGTGCTGGGGATCAAAGTCATGGCCCTTGTGCATGCCTTACCGTTGAGCTGTGCTTCTAACCTCCTTAGGGGTCAGCCTTTAAAAAAAAAATTAACTGTTAATTTTCACCGGATTTGATTTAGGCAATTCTTCTTAAGATAGCAAGAGGCAGTATGATGACCATTGTATTTTGTTTTTACATTATGTATTATGTCCATTCTTTTGATTTGACTGACTCTGTCGTGGTATGTCACATTTGGTTTTACTTTCTTAAAAAAAAAAAAAAAGTAGTAAGAACTGTGGGAGTAATAAAACCCAAAATGTGTAATTGTCATTGTACAAAAGAAAGGAAAAGTTCTCTAAAAGATATAACTGCATATATATTTAAGTGTATAAGATAGATAACCATATTACTGAGTTTTGTTGGATCATTGAACAAAACTGTTTGCAGTCTCACTGTTTGAAAGTCTTCTCTATATGCTTTAATTTTGTAACTTCAACAACTATTTCTAAGATGACAATATGTAATTAACTAGTGATTTCCTACTGTTTTATTTTTTCTGAAAGTCTGTATAACTTGTACCCTTTTTCTGTTTTTTTTTTTTTTCTCAAATAAAATTAAAAAAAATTTTTCCACTGGATTTTCAACTTGGTTTTTAAAGTTTTGTTTGGGTTTTTAAAAAAATTTTATTTAAGGAGAAAAAAAAAAGAAAAAGGGTACAGTTTTTAAAGTTTTATAGTATCAGTTTACATACTGTTTTGACCTTGTACCATGTTTTGCTCTCATTAGCTCCATTCCAAAGTTCTGAGTAAGTATATTTTCCCCAAGTTTATATATGTGGGGAAAGGCTTAGAGCTCAGTTGAATATGCATTTGTATAAAAAATGGAATTCTCCAACATAAAATTCCTATCTTTTATACCATGCTTTCTTTTTAAATTTGAGGCATCCTGAATATTATTTGTTGTGCATATGCTTATGACACAAATTATTACAGAGCATTTATCTCCCCTGTGCTTAAGGTTAATCCTAGGTATTCTACTATGTTAAACTCATAAGCATTGTAAAGTTTCTCTTTGTACTGTTCACCTACTGAAAAACAGTAATAAAAGTTTGCAACTTGATTTTTTTATTTAAAATTTGAACAGGATATGGGCACTGTGGTCCTGGGAAAGCTGGAATCAGGATCTATTTGTAAAGGCCAGCAGCTTGTAATGATGCCAAACAAGGTAAAAATTAGTAATGCTGTTTTCCATGTAGAATTTCTCTTGACTATATTAAGGAACTAGTGTTTTGGGGTTTTTGTTTGTTTTGTTTTTCCAAAACAGACTACAACTTTTCAAAAATTAGGAATTTGTATTAAAACAAACACCTTTCTAAAATAATGACTTACGTTTTATTGATAACAAGTATGAAAGAACATGTTTTTGTTGGTGACAAATAGTATTAACATCATGCTAGAGCTAACAGGGCAATGTAAAGAAGACTCAACACACCTATTACATAATAGGCAAGTAAAGAAGACATTTGGAATCCTTTAGAGGCTTCCTTCAGTTAAAAAATGGATTAGTAAGAGAGAGACAAAAACTCAGGTTTTACATGGTATACATAGTAAGCTTTCTTTTTTGTTGCTTGTGTGTGCGTGCTTAGACACCATAACCAAACACATATGTGGTTGCCTATTTCTGTGCTTTGATACCATAAAATGATGTATCCAAGCTATGCTTTTAATTTGTTTTGAGAGCAAAGAATTTGCTTTTATACTAAATGGGTCTTAAATTCTTCTTGCCTGATTATAATTTCATGATTGGAGTTGTATTAAAACATACAAAATCACTATAAATTATTTCTTTGTATTGTTTCTGATTGCTCAGTTGCTAATATTTGCAGGTGACCTGAATAGGTATATACTGCCAATGCAATGTTTAGTAATAACTCGCACTTTACAAGTTGTGCTTTGGAGTTTTAATCTTACAGCCTACTGTTCCCTGAAAATGAAACTCATGAATCTATATAACCAGTATTCAGAAAAATGTGAAAAAAAGCCTGATTTTTTTTCTGTGATTATCTCTTCAATATGAAGCTAAATAACTCAAAAATAATCATCATTTGGAGTTCTTGCTCAATTTTGTCACTGTAGAACTGTCAGAGAAGTCATGGAAATGCAAAGTAAAATAGGTAGTTGCAAGAGACTTGGGAATAAGGAATGATTGCTTACTAGGTAAAGGGTTTTCCTTTAGGGTGATGAAACTTTTGTAACTAGATAGTGATAATGGTTGTATAATACTGTGAATATATTAGATGCTACTGAATTAAATACTATAAATGGTTTTAAAAAGTAATTGTTAATGTTACATGTATTTTAGCACAACAGAAAATAAAGAATCTCTATAGGCAAGTGAAATTTGTGCCTAGGTATTTCTGCAGATGAGGGGCCTTACTAGTACAGAGAAAGAGTGGTTGTTATCTGTGATAGGTGTCAATTTATACTAATTACAGGGCAGTATCATAGTGTAATATACAGTATCATAGTTATTAATGAAGCCTTAAAATAGTTTAGATGTTTCAGTGGAATAGAGGCAGAATATTTTAAGGCATAACTGCCAAACTATTATACATTTAAAAATTAGTAAGTAGTCATCCTACTGGATGGAAGAAAATATTTACAAATTAAGTACCTGATAAAGGCTTAACATCATAAACATAAGGAGGCTGGGGATATAGCTCAGTGGCACAGTACCTACCTGGCAAGCACAAGGTCATGAGTTTAATCCCCAGTACCAAAAAAACAAAACAAAACATAAAGAACTCAAAGTAACTTAAAAACAACCATAGTCAGAAACAGCCAAAAGACTGGAGTAGACATTTATTCAAAGAGCTAAAAGATGGCTGGCAAGCACATGGAAAGATACTTTGCAACCAGGTATGGTGGTATACACTTGTAACCCAGCATTCTGGGAGGCTGTGGCAGGAGGATCACACCTTGGAGGTTAGCCTGGGCAGCTTAGTGGCTTAGACTCTGCTTCAAACTAAAAAACTGAAAAAAGGGCTGGGGATGTAATTTAGTGTGAAGATGCTGGGTTCAATTCCAAGTACTGCAAAAAGTAAAAAAATAAGTAAAGGAAGAAAGACACTTAGCACTTTAGGGAAATGGAAGTTAGAACTGCAGTGGTACAAACACCTCGCCTGGGGCTGGAGATTTAGTTTTGTGGCTTAAGTGCCTGCCTGGCAAGCACAAGGTCATGAGTTCAATTCCCAGTACCAAAGGAAAAAAAAAAAAAACAGGTGGGATGGTGCATGCCTGTAATGCTAGTACTTAGGAAGCGTAGAGGTAGGATCACTGTGAGTTCAAGGCCAACCTAGGCTATAGCAAGACCCTGTCTCAAAAAACCAAGAAGTAAAAATGTTATAACAAGTATTATTGGGAATATGGAAAAGTTGAATCCTTATGTAGATTAGTAGTGTGCAGCTGCCATAGAAAATAATAGCAATTCCTCTGATAAATTTTTTTTTTTTTTTTTTTTTTGTACCGGGGATTGAACTCAAGACCTCACGCTTGGCAGGCAGGCGCTTATTCCACTGAGCTAAATCCCCAGCCCTATTCCTCTGATAAATAAAGATAGAATTTCTACATGATGTAACAATACCATTTCTGAATATATTCCCAAAGAATTGGAAGCAGAGTCTCAGATATGTTTATAGCCCTTTTATATAATTCTACAACACCTGAATGACTAATATTCTGTCAGTGAATAAGTATGTGTGGTATACATATATAGTGAAGTATCTCAGCCTTATAAAGGTTTTGACATTTGCTACATGAATGAGCTTTAATGTTAAGTGAAATACACCAGTCACAAAAAGACAAATACTGTTCGGATTCTTACACATATGAAACTCCTAGAAAGAATGGTGTCTGCTAGGTCCTGCTGGAAATGGAAAGTTGTTTATTGAGTATAGTTTCAGTTTTGAAAGATGGGAAGAGTTGAAGAACAGTTGAACAACAGTGTGGATGAACATACTATTACTGAACTATACACTTAAAAATGATGGTAGATTTTGTTACGTGTATTACCATAAGTTTTAAAATTGCTAATGAGTGGTACAGTTCATTCTTAGCAGCATGGATGGGTCCCTGGTTTCAACCTCCAGCGCCAAAAAATAAGTAAATAAACAAGGCTTTATATTTTAATTATTCTGAGTAATCAACCAATACTTGTGACTCATAACTTTTAAGTAAACATTTAGGTCCAGGTCACACTATGTTTTGTAATTTGGCAAATATGTCAGAAAACCTCTAATTTTGTTTCTTTTTAAGCACAACGTGGAAGTTCTTGGAATCCTTTCTGATGATGTAGAAACAGATTCTGTAGCCCCAGGTGAAAACCTCAAAATCAGGCTGAAAGGAATTGAAGAAGAAGAGATTCTTCCAGGATTCATACTTTGTGATCCTAATAACCTCTGTCATTCTGGACGCACATTTGATGCCCAGGTAAACAAGTTACCACAGTTATCATAATGTATTAGTATTTAAATTAAATTAGAATTTTAGGGCCTTTTGTACTAAGTATTTGTGACTTTTTTTTTTTTTTTGGTCCAGGAATCAAACTCATGACTTGCTAGGCAGGCACTTACATCACTGAGCTAAATCCCTGGCCTGGTGACATGCCATTTAACTACTGTTAGTCATTAAAATATATCAACCATGATGTATATCTCACATAGTCTTTAATATATAGCACAAGTACTAATTGGATAGGGAGTAGTTTTCATAGATTTCTTTTTGTTTTGATCTCTGATAAAATTTAGAAAATCTAATACTTTGAAAAAGCAGATTTTTGTGGGGTAGGAGAGCCATTCTGGGGATTGAGCTCAGGGCCTTCACACTGAGCCACACCCCCAGCCTTTTTTTTTTTTTTTTTCTTTTTTTTTTTTTTTTTTGAGATGGGATCCTAGCAAGTTGTCTACACTGGGTTTGAATTTGGCAGTCCTGCCTCAGGACTTGAGTGCTGGGACTGTAGGCCACTACATTTGGGTTAAAAACAGATATTAATAGTGGTATATTATTAGTCTTAGAAATTGTATTGTGCCCATTTAGAGCAAACAATTTAGAGAACCACACACACATTTTCTCCATGTTACTAACAGTCTGAGTTCTCTGGGATAGTGACATAGTAAATGATTGGTGTGGAAAACAGGATTTCTGAGTATTGTTATTAGGTTTAATGACCAGTCATTAATTTTGCAAATAGTCCATCACTGGGCACATACCCAAAATCCTTTATTTTTTAAAAAAATTAATTTTTTGAGACAGGTTTTGCTATGTGTTCAGATAGGCCTTGACCTCAGGATGCAGCCCAGGCTGGCCTTGAACTCAAAGTGATCCTCCTGCCTCATTCTCCTGAGTGCTGGGATTACAGGTGTGTGTTCCCACGCCCAACCAAAAACCTTTTTTATATTTTATCCCCGAGACAGGTCTTATTATGTTGTCTAGGCTGACTTTGAACTTGTGAGCTTTTGCCTCAGCCTTCCAAGTATTTGGGATTACTTGTGTGTGTCACCTGCACTCCTTTCATTAGGGTTTGGTTTTTTGGGGTTTTTTGGTGGTGGTAATGGGGGTTCAACCCAGGGCTTGCTCTTGTGATTTTGATGCCAGATATAAAGGTATTTATTTTTACTAGACTTTGGTCATTGTGAGCTATGGCAAGTTTACATCTAGATAGTTTGTGTATGGTAATGAGTAGCTTAATATCTTGGAAAAATAAAGCCTTCGTATGATAAAGTCTACTCGCTACATTTTAAAAGTTGACTAGGCATTTGCAAGTTTTAGTAGAGAATATTGAAGATACGTGTTATGAGGTCAGGCAGCATTGACCCATCCTGTGAGTAAAATCAGAGTCATCGTGTCTGAAAAGTAGTAAGATGCTTAGTTGTATATTATATGGCACCTGGAATTTCTTTACCTTACAGATTAAAAATACTTTGTTTATCCAACAGATAGTGATTATAGAGTACAAATCCATCATCTGCCCAGGATATAATGCGGTGCTGCATATTCATACCTGTATTGAGGAAGTCGAAATAAAAGTGAGTTTTAAGATAATTTATGTAGTATCTTAAGACTTCAATTATGGGAGTTTCTGCTGGGCAGTAGTAATACACTTTTATTTGCACTTCTGAAAGTTATTTGTATTTGGTACTTTACTAATCTCATCTTTTTTTCTTGGATAGACCTTTATCTGCTTGGTAGACAAAAAATCAGGAGAAAAAAGTAAGACTCGACCCCGTTTCGTGAAACAGGATCAAGTATGCATTGCTCGTTTAAAGACAGCAGGAACTATCTGCCTTGAAACCTTTAAAGACTTCCCTCAGATGGGTCGCTTTACCTTAAGAGATGAGGGTAAGAGCTTTTAAATTGATGTCTAGGATGATTAGTTTTAGTGATCATCATCATCTGATTATAGTTCATATTGATGTGTAGCAGGTTCAAAGAAAACCAAGATTCATGGTCTGAATCATCCAATAAATGTTTTATGAGTTGAATGCAATAAATAGTAAAAAAGAATGGACCATGCGTTTTAGCAGTAATATTCTGTATAAAATAAGACTATTAGTAGTGGTTTGGCAGCTAAACTTACTAAATAAGAAATTTCTGTAAAAATTTCTTTGTAGTATATATAGGTTATACTGGGGTTATATGACTTGGTTTAAGGAAAAATCAATTTTTCTTCTGTACACTCATTTTTGTCTACCTCTGAGTGATGCAAAATAGCTATAACTTTCTTCTCAGTGTTATGAAATTATTTGGTGTGAAAAAATGTCATGAAACATTCCTTTACAGGCTGTTAGTATTTCTGGTTTTATTGGGGGGTGGGAGGGTTGCGGTTTTTTGAGACAGGGTCTCACTGTGTAGTCCTGGCTGGCCTCAAACTAATGGCAGTCCTCCTATCTCACACCTCCCTAGAGTTGGGATTATAGACATGTACCACCACACCCCATTTAATTGTAACTATTTTAAGACTAGAGAATTTTACATAAAATTTTGGCTAAATTGAAATAGTCTGTTTACATGATAGTTACAGGATAAGCTTTTGATACAGGAATAGCTCTTCCACCCTCCCACTTCCTGCAAATAAAACCTCCTTATTAAGATTACCTAACCAGAAATTCTGGCTTTGGTAATAAAGCCAGACAGTTAATAATTTACATAACAAAGTTTATGAATAAAATAATATAATGACTTGCTGTTAAACTATTGAAAGTTTGTTTTGTTCATTTTATTTCTAGGTAAGACCATTGCAATTGGAAAAGTTCTGAAACTGGTTCCAGAGAAAGACTAAGCATTTTCTCGATGACCCTGCACAATACTGTGAGGAAAATTGACTGCAAAAGCCTACTTCACACCGCCTTCTTATTTTCTGCCCATTTATAAACTTCTTCCCCATATTTTGCAAAAGAGAAAATTCATAGCAAAAGTCCACATTATGTCAGCTTTCTCATATTGAGAGCTCTGCTATGCCACTGTTGAGTTTTTCCGAAGATGAACCCCCCACCCCCACCCTACCCCACCCCAACTGCTTCCTTGGACAGATATGGCAATAGCTTTGTAAGTGATGTGGACATAATTGCCTACAATAATGAAAACCTATAGAAATTTTTTTTTTAATTTTTCATTTCTCATTAGGCATAGTCTTTTTTTCCCCAGGCAGATCATTCTGAGTGTGCGAGTGTGTGTGCACATGTTACAGACAACTACCATGTTAATAAAATATTCAATTTGAACCCCTTTTTGGTATTTGAATTGCTTTTGAATAATGTTTTTTATCTGGATGTAACATTGTTGCATTAGCTTTTTAACTTTCCCAAGTAATTAAATACATTTTATTACTTGGGCTTTTCTAAACTCTTTCCCTATTCACTACTTTAAATGAGGCATTTACAATGTTCAGGTTTGTACTAAAAGAAAGAAATAGTGTGATCCCCTTCTTTTGAATGGTTCATGCATACACAGTTAAATACCTTTGTGCAACTGTGACACTGCTGTACTCACTAGGTCTGTCAGTTATTTTCTGCCAATATTTTAACATAGTATGTTAAGCACAGTAGACTGTGTTAAAAAAAAAAAAAAAAACAGGACAAAATATTCTTTTCTATAAGGAAAGCTTAATGAAATTGTACCCCCTACAGAAAATTCCATTAACTGGTTTTAAATTAGTGGAATTTTACAATAAAGCATGTTGAGACTTGGCAAAAATGCCTCTTAGTGCTTAGAAGAGCTACATGTATCTAGTATGGAAACTGTACAAGTACCAGTTATACAAGTTACTTTGTTTCAGTAACTTTAAAGGTTGGAAGGTCCTTGATGGTTAAATCCAGTGTTAGTCCAGCAACTCATTGAACACGTATGAAGAATCAGCAAAATCTGCACAGACCAAAATTAACAGTGATAGAGTCAAGCACAGTATAAGTTTTAATCTCAATTATTTGAAATTAAGCTTTTTCTTTATTAAGTATAAAGCTGAAACATGGTATGATTTGTATGAACCACAGAGAAGCATTGTGATGGTTCTTAGAGTAAAGGCAACTTTCTGTTACAACCATGGTGACTGAAGTTTTGTGAGAATGAATTGGAAATGGAAGAGACCATTTCTAGGTTTATCAGAAGTCTCCATATTGAGTGAGTGTTGCCATGTGTGAAATACTTGGCCTCTTGTACATTGTGATTTATCTCTAAAGAAGATACTTTGTAATTGTGTGTTTAATAACATGACCCTTTCTCTGTAACCTTTTTCCTCAGAAAACAAAAGCCTAGTCACTATTTCCAGTCACAAAATATAAATCTGACAGTGTCTTAACTGTGGAATTCCCATTCATGAAATGAATGAGCCTACATCTTATGGACAGGACAAAGTTAAGTTACTTTATACAGCTTCTTACAACTATATTTATTGCTATTAAACTGCATGAAATTTAAGTTTTATGTCTGAAATTTTCTGGGCTTTTATTTTTCTGGGAAATACAGGAGCTCTAGTTAGAACGTAATTTTTTTGTACTTCCATGTTGATGAGTAATACTACCAATTGCTTGGATTTTAATGAACCTTTAGAAGTTCACAAGTCACTAAAATTATTTCCAAAGATAATTTCCCTTTTAAAATTGAACATTTTTAAAAATACAGTTGTGTTTGCTATTAATGCACACCTAGACTATTATGTGCATTTTGCCAAGACTCTCAGTAAAAGGAGTTGAGCAGCAACTGTGAAGGGCCTACCTCTGCAAAAAAATAAATGTAATTTTTAAAAAACTCATTGGACTCAACATATTTGCAATATTAATACTGTACATTTTATGGGCTTTGAAATTCTTCACAAATTATTCACCACTTAAAGTTGGTGTATTTTAAACTTGTGCTATACTTGCTAGTCATTTGATTAAGGAGATAAAATAACTGAAATGAACTTGGAGTGTGTGCAGATGTTTGTTGGATCTTTAAAGAGCAATACAAATTACTGTTCTTTCATTCTGTCTTCTGCAAGTGCAAACTGTTCATACGGTTGACAATGCAGAATAAGGCAATTGGTTGCATATTTAGCATATTATAAACCTAAAATTTTTTTCTGTATTTAGCATAGATACATTAGAACCATAATTTTATTTGCATCTTTTTATATTAATGATCTTTATACAACTTTCATGCTAGATTATTTAATTATAATATTTTAAATTAATGAACTGAATTTTAAAAGATATCATTGAAATAAACATCTAAGTAATTGCCATATTAAACTCTTTATTTCTTATTGTGGAAGAAGGGAAAATATATTTGTTTATAATTTGCAAAAAGAATTTATCCAGTGAAAATCTTTGTAAAATTGAACCAAGCAATGAACTGAGTGTATATCATCATGAAATTAACTGACAAATAGTAAAGTGTTCTTGAATAATTAAATCCATGTATATTGCTTTGAATTTAAAGTCTTGAAATGTGGTAACTGAATGTAATAACTTAGTAAACTGTAAAAGTACAGGTTAGTAACTGTAACGAGGTAATTCATACTTGTCTGCTAGTTACGAGAACTATAAGAATTGCTTTTATATGCAACTTTGGAAGTGAATTGTTGAAGAATTACTGGAATCCTCAGTTGAACCACTTTTGGATCATACTTAAAAACCAGATGCAGTTTCGCAACCTATGAGAAAGTTGAATCTGTGGGCAAAAACTACTCCCATGATGAACTTTTGGGATAAAAACAAAACAAAACAGTTACCCTCCCCTGGCAATCTTCAGGAACATAGTAATTACTTTGTGATCTTGGATGACTATTTACACGTGACAGCACTCTAGCACCTTTCCTTTTTGGCATGGACTTGTTCATGGACTGCTGCTTCATGGATGATAACTTCATTGCTTTGGGTAGAGACTAAAGGTATTCAAGGGACAACTGCCCAGTATTTATTTATAGCTCTTAACACTAGGCAACTTTCAACCTTTAAATCCTTTGTGAAAATTGTGGTTACAGCACTATAGCTCTGAGTTTAGAATGATTAAATGTTATATTCAGTGTTGGCCTACCTTATTAGAATAAACTGCAATTAATCCTCTCACAGACATGTAAGGTAGATAGATAGCAGTCAACTGGATTTGGAAGACTATCTGTCTCCAAATGCTGCCTTTATTTCCTCCAACTAATTTTTCAGTGATTCTAGCACATGCTATCTAATATATTCATAATCTTTTCCTTAAAGATCTTGCCATGGTAGCAGCCTGTTAAATAAATGTAATTATGTATGCACAACTTAAAAGACTTACTAGGTTTAAGTTTAGCAGTTTGTTACTTTAGATTTCATAGTAAGTGGGTTTTTTTCATAAATAATCAGTTCCATTTGAACCAATTTATTGCCAGAGTTCAGATAGGATAAATCTGGTTCACCTTTTTGGTTCTAGGATATTCTTGATTCTCAGTATCCTAGGACTGAGTCTTCCCTTTAATAAATATATTGTACTTCTCACATACCTCTAATTCTTTGCTTCCTTGAAACAGTAGTATGCTAGCTGAATCGTTTACAAAGGATTATTACAAAGGCCTGGAGGTGTAGGAGTAGAAAGAAAACTTTTTATGTTCTCCAGTGCAAGAAAAGTAGACAGGCACTAAGTCTGATTAGGCAGAAAACACAAGGATTTCTTAAAGCAAACCCTGAAATGGTAGTCTTTTCTGCCTTGTCATACACTGTTGTGCCCTTTAAAAAATTTAACATGGAAAATTCAGGTTTGTGGACAGCACAGATGAATGACATTTTGTGCTTCCTGAGGCTCCCCTCTGCCAGGCACTTAGATTAGTATGTTAGATGTCAGTCTAAGCCCTTGCTACCTCCTTTCCTGCTTCCCAGGGAAGAGTGTTTGTGCTGGAGCTGGAGCTCTGGTGCTCCTCAGGTGACCGTCCTCGCCTCCATTTCCTCCACATGCATTAGGTGAAACTAAGGCTTTAGCCTCAAGGTCTGCATTTTAGGGACTCGAACACTGGGCTTTCAGAAATGTACACAATTGCTTAGCTGCTTTTTCTTTTGAAGGATACATGGATATTTTTCAGGCAAGAATTTAATGACTAGTTTTTACCACATAGCCAGTTAATACCTAGATCTCAATTTTTAAAAAACAAGGATTGAAAGGGATCTTGCTAAGTTTGTTGAGTCTTTTAAACCTAATTCCAAAGCATTTAAGAGTAATCTATCTAGGTAAGAAAGAAACCTTTTTCTTATGATTTGTAGCTACCTACTGTGCCTGACTTAGTGCCTGTGTGAGGATTAAGCCCTTAGTCTGCTCTTGCAATTCAAATGACTGAAGTTAAAATTTTTTTGCTTTTATAATAAAAATTGTCATCTTCCCTTTTGACCAGTTTGTCTGCTTTTGTTTATAATTATCTGTGTTGTAACATTCCATTTTTTTTCTGTACACTCCTTTAGTTTTGCATGAAGTATTGGAATGTATCAGAATTGTTGGATGGTTCTAAAAGGCTATCAGGGAATTTACAAATGTATGTGGAAATAATATGGCAGCTTAAAGTGAAAACAGCAACTATAAAAGATGGATTATAGAAGGTGCTTAATAAATACTACAGTATGAAGTTTTATATGAAAAATAAGTTGGGGGGACAGTAATCGTTCTTTCAGAACTGTGAATTTCTACAGATTTAAGACTTCTAATAAAAATCAAGAGACCAAACAATACTTGCCCATTGTTGTGTAAGGGCAAGAAGAAACTAATGACAAGCAGAAATAGTATCCACAGTGACTAATTGGATGGCAACAATACTATGTTACTTTCTATACTCATCTTTTATACCATAAGGTAGGCCCAATTCCTGGCTTTAAATTTTAAAGTGAAAGCATTCTGTAGCTTTGTAGTATGCTGTTTGGCATCAAACCAGTCTTAGAACTTATGAGTAAGTTTGCAATAATCAAAGAGATTTACATTCTAAAGTTCTAAATAAAGGCTTTTGTGACTTTTCCCAGTATTGAGCATACTCTTCTACTCCTACATGACAAGGCTTCCAACACTGTCCACTGAATAAACATTGTGCTTTGTTGAAAGAACAACTTTCTGTAATGTTTTTGGGCACTAGTTATCAGCAGTGAGTAAAACTAATGGAGTTTTGCACTTCAGAGGCTGGGGCAGGAGGATGCTGTTTGAGCCCAGCCTATTTAGCCAACGTAATAAGACCTTGTCATCGAATTTCTACTGCTGTTTTATTGTTTAATTTTTTGTCCCTGGGATTGAACCCACCATCTCAGGCTTGCCAGGCAGGCACTTTTGCCCCTGGGCTAAATCCCCAGCGTTTGTCATAGAACTCGTAAAAGGGATGGGGATGGAGCTCAGTGTAAAGACCCTGCCTTCAATCCCTGCTGCCACTACCACCATCACCCAAAAAAAAGAACGCTGTAGCTTTGTAGTAAATGGTTGTCTCCTAATCCAGAATAAAAGATGACCAAAAATAATGAAAGCAAAATTTAAAGTTTTGCAGATTTAAAAAGGACCTAAAGAGAAAAGTTAGCATTTTTCATCATGGGAAAACACAGGGCCTGGCAAGTATTTTTCATTAACCCCTGTAATGACAAGATTATAGTACTTTTAAGTTTTTAGGGTCATTTTAATGCTATATGAATTTATTTTGAAATCCTGTCTCAAAAAACATTTAACTGAGGTGGTGGGTTAGGCATATAGCTTGCTGGAGAGTGCTAAGCAGGAGGTCCTGAGTTTAATCCCCCAGTACCACCAAGAAAAAGTCTGGCTACTAGTAATACATTTGACTTGTTTTGCATCCATCATTATGTAACTATATTTTGACTGAACTTTGTGTTTCCTTATAAACTAGTTATATACTTATAATTAATGCAGTCTACATCATAAAGTTCAGGTTGGCCTCAAACTCATGGAGATCATCCTGCCTCTCAAGTGCTGTGATCACAGGCATGTACCACCGTACCTGGTGTTCTACACATTGTTATCGTAATTCCTTTTTATTTTGGTGCCATGGATCGAACTTGCCAAACAGGCACATATGCTGCTGAGCTAAACCCCAGCCCAATTCCTTTATATCTACACTAAATCTCAGGATAATAAGTCTTCAAAGAATTAAGATTTTTAGGAGTAAATACAGTTTGTAAAGAGGTTCCAGAAGACAGAATTTATGTACAAAGGAAAAGACGTTTTATCAAGGTAAAATTTGCATACAGTGAAATGCACAGATTTAAATTTACAAGTTAATTGAACAGACCTTTGTACATATCCTGATGACATTTCCACTACTCCAGAAAGGTCTCTTCTATCCCTTTCCAATCAGTCTGCCAAAGCAATCAGTATATTGTCCTTTTTTGAACCCCACACACATAATGATACAGGATATCCTCTATTTTGTCTTTTATATGTTGTATCAGTAATTCATTCTTGTTTCTGAGTAACATATCCATTTTATTAGTAATCCACATTTTAAAAGATTTGACCTTAAAAGGGAGATTCACTTCTATTTTCCAGTTAGGATTCTTTGTCATGTTGGTTGCAAATACAACTTTTTATCTGATTTCATGAACCTCTTGACAATTTTGTGATCCTGGAGGTAGTGAAATAAAAAGTTCCCTCTAGCCTCCAGTCAAATCTTAAATGCTTTTGTTCCCTTTAATCTGTTTCTAAGTGATATTATCAGTTTTAACCCTGGGCCACACTTTCATGTTGCCTGGGTAAGGGTGTAGGACTAACCTTATTTGTGTATCTCTGGGCTAAATCCTCCCCCAACTTTTTTTTTTTTTTTTTGTTTAATGACACAGTAATTTCTTTATGTGCATAAATAATTTTTTAGAGATTCTTTTATTGATCCTGTACTATGACCTAACATGAATACTTTATAATGTCTATTTAAAATTTTCTTAAAGATGCATTTTGAACTTCATAGCTTTATCTCCAGTGGTGAAAGAAGCCAATGGGGAGAGTAACCTGTGTGTGTGTGTGTGTGTATTTAGAAAATAATCCAGGTATAGTGATGCACACCTGTAACATCAGCAAGTGGAGGTTGAGGCAAGATCATCAATTTGAGGCCAGCTTGGACTATGTATAGCAAGTTAAGGCCAGTGCAACTTAACAAGACCCTGTCTCAAATATGTAGAAAATACTTTTTTTACATATAAACAAAGATACAAACAATTGCAAAAAAAAAAAAGGAAATTAGCACATTAATATATCACATCTTAAAAAAATTTTTTTTTGGTCTTTTGTTTTTATTGGTACCAGGGATCGAACTCACGACTGCCTGATTGGAAGGCAGGCGCTTATGCCGCTGAGCTAAATCCCCAGCCCCTTCACATCTTAAAAGTAATTGTTCAGATTACAAGGGTTAGGCATGAAAGAAATGATCAAACAATGAAAACAAACTGATGAACAGAGATCTTTTCCTTTCTTTTCTCCTTTCCCTTATCCCAGTTCTTTCCTTTTGAGCACTTTTATCTTTCATTTTCAGAACACCTATTGTAACTTTGAATCTCTTTCAGTTTTCTTTTAACACTAGGGAAACAATATATTTATACATGCGAATGTAAGTAATTTTTTAAGAACACACTCCTCAGGGAACATAATTTCTCTAAGTTGAGATTGGTTGGATTAAAAAGTTAACTATGTTAAGTAGGGGGCTAATGTACACCCCGTATGCTTTGCATCTCAGCCTGTGATACCCACGGGGCCTACATAGAGGTACAGAGAATCAACAAACTCAGGTTGACAGAGCTGGGCTACTGCCAACTTCCTTTACATTTTCTTATCTCCACTACAGTAATCGAACTGTTCTCCAAGACTCCTGTCCTGTGTTTGTTTTTCTTTAAAGTAGGATCTATCCCCAGTGCCCAAAAAAAAAGAAGAAAAAAAAGGGCTGGGGATTTAGCTCAGTGGCTTAAGTGCCTACCTGGCAAGTGCAAGGTCATGAGTTCGATCCCCAGTACCAAAAAAAAAAAAAAAAGAATCTACTATCAGTTTCTTTTGGTCAGCCATTTCTTCCTTGCTTGAACATAAGTGCACTGACTACTGCTAGCCCCTAAGATACAATTTTATTTATCAACCCATTTAATAATGATTACATTATTCTCAGCAAAGGAAAGGAGAGCTAACTAACTTCATGTTACATATGTGCCAGACATACCATCTACCATTCTCTTAAATCTTACAGGAAAATAGCTTTATTTTACAAATGAAGAAATTAAGACTTGGCTAACCTGTCCATAGCTGGACAACTAGTGAATCACAGTTGGGATTTCAGATTCAAATCTGATTAACAGAATTATGTCCTTTCTGCCTTTCTAAAAATGTTACATTCTGTATTTAAGCAGAATTATTTCATCTCTTTCCTATATATTTAAGCAATATTAATTCCATTATGTCTAAGTTAATACTATGTAGCAGATTTCACTACCAAAATGTACTGGGTATCCTGAGGATAACTAACAAAAATTTTTAAAATTATTTTTAAATAATCCAGATATGGCATTTCTTTTGTCATTTCATTTGTCTGTTAATTGCCAGCTGTAACTACTCTATTGGCAGAGCTAAGAAAGAATTTTAACAGTTTTCAAACGGTACCTGTTGATTCTAACAAATGATTATTTTCAAGTAACTGGAATGAAATTCCTTCAGCTTTGCCACTTAGCAACACTCAAAGTTGCATTATTATCAAACCATCAATTAAATTATATAGTGCCACTTTGCACACAGTTAATGGCATTTTGTTAAGCAGGAACATTTTCAACTACTGTGGCAAACTATACACTCAAAGACAGATTCTGAATATCTTCACAGAGAAACAACTTGGTATTGAAACCTTTTTAAAAGTTTTTTATTTTAAAGAGAATAAAACCAAACAAAATAAATACAATAAAGCAAATCAATACAAAATAATGAAAGCAATACAGATCTTCAAAACAAGAAAACTGAAAATCAACAATGGCTACCATAATGCCTGTCCATATCATCAAACATTATAAAATCAAAACAGAACAGAATAAAACCAATCAAAACAAAATAAAGTGATACAGAACATCTTCAAACTAACTTCCCTTACTATCAGACATAATAAAATCAAACAAAACAAAACCAAACAATGAAAATACAGGACTTCAAAATAAGATGAAATTAACAGTGGCTAGGCTACCACCTTCCCTTATACATTTCCTCCCCTTTCACTTTCACAATATCTGTTGTACATTTTGGATCCCACTAACTTAGGTTTTTATACTAAGGAGACAACACGATGTTCACCCATGTGAGTCCAAACCACTTTACCCAAAAGTATGATCACAAGTTGCATCCACTTACCTACAAAAGCCTCAAGATTATCCTTTATAGCTGAGTAGCTTTACATTGTATAAAAATACTGTATCTTTTATTATCTATTCTGTGTGGCTGATGGGCAAGTTGCCCCTGTTTTTTTTTGTTTTGGATCCTGGTCCTGTGGAGCATTGTCTTCTCTCTGACCTTTACTGCATGAATTTCTTTTTGAGTCAGATGTGTTTCTTTTCTTTTCTTTTTTTTGTCTTTTTCTTTTTTATCGTTACGGGGATCGAACTCACGACCACAAATTTACAAGGCAGGCACTTATGCCACTGAGCTAAATCCCCAGCCCCCAGATATGTTTCTTGTATACAGAATATTGATGGACCCGGTTTTCCAATTCAGTCTGCCCGTGTTTCTTTTTATTGGTGAATTGAGGGCATTTACATAAATGGTTATGACCAACATGCATTAGTTCATCTCTGCCAGGCTATCCTCCTGCTGTTGCCCCCCCCCCCAATTTCCTCCTCCATTCAGTTGCTGCCCTGCTCAGTGATCTCCCTTTGCTGCTGTTCCTGGAACCATGCTCATCTTTCTCTCTCCCTAGAATATACCTTAGCACTCTCTGTAGGATTGGTGGTCATGAATTCCTTTGGTTATTCTTTTTTTTTTTTTGTCTTTTTCGTTTTTATCGGTAGCAGGGATCAAACTCACGACTGCCTGCTTTCAAGGCAGGCACTTATGCCACTGAGCTAAATCCCCAGCCCCCCTTCAGTTATTCTTTATCTGGAAGTATCTTATTTTTCCATCAGTTTTGAAAGATAGCTTTGCAGGGTAGATCAATCTGGGTTCAAAGTTGTTTTCTTTCAGGACTTGAAACACTTTACTCCAAACTCTTCTTGACTTGATGGTTTGTGTTGATAAGTCTGCTGTGATTCTAATTGGTTATCCTTGATAGGTGATCTGTTCTTTTCTTTAACAGCCTTTAATATTCTTATGCTGAATTTCTGGGATCTTGATTGTATGTGTGGGTATAGATTTATTTTGGTTATGGCTAGTTGGAGGACTATATGCATCATTTATTAGGTCCTTTTCCCATGCTTGGAAGTTTTTGCTACTGTTTCTGTATGCAATCTTTTTATATCATTTATGTTGATCCCTGCTTTTGTGCTGACACCTATCAGTCTTAGATTATTTTTCTTTGCATTGTCTTGCAGCCATTGAATTATTTCCTGGTGCTTTGTTTTTTTCTAATTGTTTGTACTGGGGATCAAACTCAAAACCTCATGCTTGCTGGGCAGGCACTTGTGCCACTGAGCTAAATCCCCAGCCTGCCTTGTTATTTTAACGAGATTTTTCCTTTCACAATTGCTAGCTGCACCCTTCTCTTCAAGGACTGAAAGTCTATCTTCAGTTTCTTTATAGAAAAAGTGGTTTTTCCAACTTCTAATGGAGCTTTTAATTTTCTGGGTATCTCTTTGAATCTGTTTCATGCATTGTAATTTTTCTCTATGTTGTTCATTTATGGTTTCTATAATTTTCCTATGCTCCTTTTTTTTAATCTGTGTCTTCTTTAGATATGTTCAGCAATTCTTTATCTTTGTCACTTCTTATTTTATCTGAGATATTATTTCTGGTATGATTACTTTTATAGCTTCTTGGAATTGTTTCTTTACTTCAGTTACTATCCTTTTAGAAATTTTCAGATATAGGGGCTGGGGATTTAGCTCAGCGGCATAAGTGCCTGCCTTGCAAGCAGGCAGTCGTGAGTTTGATCCCTGCTACCAATAAAAAGGAAAAAGACAAAAAAAAAAATTCCAATTTCTTTCATGTCTCTGTCTCTTACACTTCTGTGTGGGCTGGAGGTCAGAGATTGCCTTTTGCTTCTTTGTGTTGACATTTTCCTAGGTTCTACCACACAACCTAGTTGTGGGGTCCCAGACATTTCCCACAATGGCTGTCCATCCGCGGTGTAGGGGAGTGGGCCAGGCATCTGGGTTTCTCCTAACCTAGGTTCCCAGGGAGGCCGTAGGGTACAGGGCAGGCTTCTCCAGACATGTGTGGCTACGCCAAGACTCCCCTGACAGTGGCCAGCTTGCAGGTGCTTGGCTAGTTGCTTCGCCTGGCCTGTGCTGGTTACCAGTCCCAATGGTGCTGGCAGGCTCACAAGGGCACAGCTGGATGTTTTTCCCAGACCATGCTAGCTAGTGTCCTGATGGTGGCCAGTGGGCTCTTGGTATTGATACCTAAATACTAAACAGTTGAGATGAATTTAAAATCTGTTACATAACACTTATGTTTAGTATAAAAGAAATATCACAAAATTAACAATTGTTCAATTAGACATGCTCACTTTTTCTGATACTTTGTATATTATTTTTTGAAAAGTAACTCATAAAATTGATTTAGGATGAGTTAATTCTTATTTCAGTCTCTACTATAACTACTTGGGCTATTCCTTTTCAAATACTACATTTACTAGAATGGCTATCATAATAATAAATAATGATGAGGCTGCAGATGGAAAAAGGAACCCTTCTACACTGTTGGTGGGAATGTAAAGTGTACAACCATTATGGAAATCAGTATGGAGATCTCTCAAAATACTAAAAAAACAGAAACAAACAGAAACCCCAAAACTGTAACTAGAAATTCCATTCGAACCAGCTATTGCCTTTTTTAGCCTCCCAAAAGAATTAGTCAAATATTACAGTGATACATGCATAACCATGTTTATAGCAGCATAAATTATAGTTAAATCTCAGAAGCAGCCTGTGTGTTCATCAGCAGATGAATGGATAAAGAAAAATGTAGCATGTATATACAATGAGATATTATTCTGCCATAAAGAATAAACTTGAGGCATTTGTAGGAAGAGATGCACCTTGAAACCATAATGTTAAGTGGAATAAATCAGTGACACAAGCTTAAATATCACATGGTTTCTCTTACAGAAGAAACCAAAATATAAAAAGCCAAATGGAAGATAAGAAATACAGATATAAACCTTTTGCGTAAGTGAAGGAGACACAGAAATGGAGAGAAAGGAGAGAAGGGGATAAAGAATTTAAGATGTGTTATGTACCTATACCAGCTCTCTATGAAGTATATAATCATATACTGCAATCAAGTACCAATTAAAATAATTTTTTCTTAGACAAAGCAAGTTGCCAACTGGAATAAAATGTTCATATAAAACAAAGACAATCTGTATAAAGAAGATAAAGATTTGTATGAAGAAGTTTAGGGAAATGGCAAAGTTTCTCACATTATCAGATATCCAAAAATTTGAATTTAATATACTATGAAATAGAACTATATATACACTAGAATGATGTTAATAGTTAATACATTGTGTCAAGTTTAGAAGTTTAAGAGACAAAGCAGAAAGCCAGGGTCTTTACTTTGTAAACATCCTCACCCTGTGCAAGGAGGACACAGAGATTCTGTGTTACACCTTCCCTGAGGGAAGGGGGTGGCCTGTTAGAATATTAGGGAGGAGAAGAGGCTTGCTCTGCTCCCATTTTTGCTGTCTTCTGCCACCTTCAAATGTTACCCCTGTGCCATGCCACCCAGCCTTTGAACCCACTGATTGTGCCCTGAAACCTCCAGAAACTGTGAGCTAAATAAACCTCTGTTTCATTGATTTGGGGCATTTTGTTTTGTTTTGTTTTGCTTTGTACCAGGGATTGAACTCATGACTGCACGCTTGCAAGGCAGCACTTATGCTGCTGAACTAAATCCCCAGCCCGGGGCATCGGGTATTTTGTTTCAGCAAGGAGAGAAAAGTAACTGAAAGGTAAATAGACTGTAACCCACCCAAGGATGATGGAGACACTGCCACAAAGAGAAAGCTTATTTGGCACAGGGGAGGGGATCTCTCATGGACAGAGAGGGACCCCAAGGGGAGGAAGTCATGGGCTTATAAACCTGAAAACCACAGGGGGTTATAGAATGGGCCCATGGGCCAGAACAGCCACTCAAAAAGGCATATGGGTACATTTAGGGGTGGAGTTGTGAATCACAGGAATGCCATCAGTCCCCCTGGTTGCTGCAGGGAAAGTATGCAGGCGTCTTTATGGTCAGGTGCCATCATAGTAAAAATCTGCAAGGGTGGCTGGGCTGCATCCTTTAATTCCCTCCTCCCTGGGCCCCAGAGCTCACTGTTCCATCAGTAACTAAGACAGAATTTGGTACCAGGAATGAGGTTGTTACTGTGACTGTACCTGACCATGTGGTTTAAAAGCCTTTGGGAAAGGCTTGTGGAGTTTGGAAAGGTCTGGAGATATTGCCTGAAACAGTAGCACTGGAACACCTTAGGCTATTTTGTATGGGAGATTCTGGTCAGGGTTCAGAAGACCAAAAGGTTGACAGCAGCCCTGCCAGTAAAGGCCAGACTTGGGAGGTTTCTGCTGAGAAGGGCTGCACTGGGTGCAAGACTCCAGATGATATATGTCATGACTTGGTAAAAAGTTTGTCTGTATTTTGCTCAAATCCAGAGACTTTGCCTGAGACTAAGATTAAGGGTGATGGACTAGTTTAATCTGGCAAAGGCAGTCTAATGTTGAGACAATGGCATCCGTTATTATTGGGGGCTTTTGGCCAGATCTATGTTGAGAATCATGACAATCAAGAGCAATGAGCCCAATAAGAGGATTTAAAACACTGTGAGTTTGGCCAGAAAAGAAACTTCAAAAAAGCTGTGGACTAGTAACTATAGAACTGAGGAAATCTCAATTGTTGAAAAGGAAGAGAATAGAAAAGATGACCTGAAGGCATCACAAAAAGCAGCAAGTCTCGAACTACTGCAACCTCAAAACTGCAAAAGTGAAACTCTGCATTGAGGAAAAAGTCACAGAGAACCATGTTCCAGATCAGTGGCAGTAACCAGACCAGATTCCAGAATCACAGTGGCATATAAAGTTTGTTCCTCACAATCAGGTTCAGAGTGCTCAGCACTCCAAGCCCTGGACCCCTACAGCCAAGAGAGAAGAAAGCCTGGCTACTGCTCCAACTGGCAGCAGACCATGGCATCATCTATGTGGTGTTGGTTTTAGGTGAATACAAAATGCAAGAATTCTGAATTTAAAAAGGTTTCCACCTGGATTTTAGAAGGCCTTGGAGGCCAAGCAGTGTGACCCTAAGAGGGCAATGTGTGAAGCTGTGTGAAACCAAAGATGCAGTAGAGATCTCAGAGGGTTTGGAAAAACCAGGAACATGGATCATCTAGGGAAACCTGCCCTTCATGGAGGGAGCAAAGCCAGCCTAAGAGAAAAGCTGTGGGATTGTAACTACCAGAAGTGCCCTGGGGGTGGAACCACACAAGCCTTTTGGAAGGCACAATTTGTCACAGATTGCCTCAAATGGTGAACATGGAACTACAGGGCTTAATGTTTGCCCTGCTGGATTTTGGACTTGCTTTGGTCCTAATCCTTTATATCCCTCTTTGTACCTTTTGGAATGGGAATGTTTATCTTGTGCCATTGTATGTTGGAAATGTTTAACTTTGTTTTCATTTGTACAGGGGCTTGCAGCTAAGTCTATCTTACATCTGGGAGAAGACTTTGGACTTATCAGACTTTTTAGCAATACTGAAACTGCTAGGACTTTGGAAACTTCTAGAGATGGACTGAATACCTTTTACATAAAGAGATATGCATAAGTCTATGAGGGAGTAGGCAAAATGTTACAGTTCTAATGTAATGTTAGTAGACTTAACATGGGTTCTTAAGCATTGTTAAGCTGTGTTATAATGTTCACCTTGTAAAATGATAATAATAAGCATGTTTTTGCATCTGGAAAGCAATTTAAAGAAATGTATGTGGTTGCCAAATTGACAAGGGGTGGACTGTTATGGTTGTTACATTGTGTCAACTTGAGAAATTTAGAAGTTTCAGAGACTCAGCAGGAAGTCAGAGTCCTTACTTTGTAAATATCCTCATCCTGTGCATGATGGCAGCAAGGAGATTTTGTGAGTACTAAACCTTCCCTGAGGGAGCTGGGAGGCCTAAGTAGAATATAAGGGAGGAAAAGAGGCTTGCTCTGTCCCACTTTTGCTCTGGCTGCTTTGCTGTCTTCTGCATCTTCAAGTGTTGCCCCTGTGCCATGCCATCCTGCCTTGGAGCCAGCTGATTATGGACTGAAATTTCCAGAAACTGTGAGCTAAATAAACCTTTGTTGCCTTGACTTGGGGCACAGAGTATTTTGTTTCAGCAATAAGAGAAAAGAAATTAAGACAAATAACTATAATGGCAATTATTGGTGAGAATATAGAGTCACTAAAACTCATATATTGTTGCAAAGATTGTAAAATATTAGTACTTCTTTGGGAAAAAGTAATTGGTGTTTTGTTTTTTTTTTTAAAAACCAGAAATTGAACTCAGGATCTCATCCTTTCCAGGCACGCAGCATATCACCGAGCTGTATCTCTGGCCCTAGTTATTTCTTATTAAGCTAGAACCTTATTCTTATTTACTTATTATGAATAAAAATGTACAACCAAAAACTGGCAAAAAACCTAAATGTCTATCATCTAGTGAATAGATAAATATTACGATATACATATCCATATACTGGAAATCTACTGAAATAACAAGGTCATGCATAAAAATAATTATTTAATTCATGAATGAAATAGTTCTTTCAGATTACTAGAACCAAAAACATGGTTGATTTTTGGGGGGTTAGTTTATTTTTTTTCTTTCTTTTTTTTTAAACTTTTTATTGGTACCGGGGATCGAACTCACGACCGCCTGCTTGTAAGGCAGGTGCTTATGCCGCTGAGCTAAATCCCCAGCCCCGGGTTAGTTTATTTTAAAAGAGCAACTAAGCTGGCCATAGTGACACATGGCTATAATTCAGCATTCTGGAAGGTTACAATTTAATGATATACCAAGACCCTGTCTCAAAAAAGTAAAATAAAATAAAAAATAAAAAGAGCTGAGGGTATAATCAGGGGTAAAGCACTTGCCTAACATGTGTGAGGTGCCAGGTTCCATTCCCAGTATCACAAGTCAATAAATGGAGGGAAAAAGGAAAGACAGCATGATACTGCCTCTTGATTTTAGTATATGTGATGCCAGAGTGAGCACTATTCGCAGAAAGAATACTCTTTTTCGTTTTTATCGGTACCAGGGATCGAACTCACGACTGCCTGCTTGCAAGGAAGGCGCTTATGCCACTGAGCTAAATCCCCAGCTCCAGAAAGAATACATTTAAAGCAGAAAGACATTTATCTAAAGACAACAGGAGGAAGAAAGTGCATAAAGCCCTAAGAAGACAGGGAAAGATTCACCTATTCTTTCAACCTTCACTATTTGCTTACTCTGTGCCAGACAGGCCCTGTGTGATCACTCCTGACACTCAAAGAACACAATGCAGTAAAGGAAATGAAATAATGAATAATTATTATCACAATCAGGAGAGAAATTTTTCTACTATTATTGCTGTTCTTTTTGGTTTGATTTTGGAAATTCTGTTTTTTCTCATCAGATAGACTCTTACTATGTTGCACAGGCTGGCCTTGAACTGGGTTCAAGCAGTCTTTCTGCCTCAGCCTCCCGAACAGTTGGGACTACAGATGCATCTGGCTAATTCTTTCAGTTTTTAAGTCACATTTCTACGTTCCTGTGTGCACCTGTACTACTTACACAGTATTTGTCACATAGTGCTTTGTACACTTTGTAGGTTGTAAACTGCTCATGGTAGGCACCACACACAAATTGGTTAATTATGGATTTAAAAATGAAGTGACTACCCTAGAGAGGTCAATTGGTGGGCAAACGAAAAATGCTAATGAGTAATTCAATAAATGCTATATATAGTAATAAATATTATACATGACATTCAGGGTGTCAAAAAGAAGTGGTAATATAACAGATCCTCTGGAACATAAATTCTTTCATTCCATTCATTTGCCTTACTAACTCCCAAAAAAGCCTTTCATCTTTACTCTCTTCATTATTTCATAGTGTTAAATAAATCATTAAATATCACCATTGCTTCATGACTTGTGAAACATGGCACTCTCTCTCTCTTTCCTCTCTCTATCCCTTTCTCCCTTCCTCTTTGTCTGTCTCTTTCTCTTGAGCTACATCCCTAGTCCTTCATTTTTTATTTTGAGGTTTCCTAGACAAATTGCAGTCCTGCCTCAGTCTCCCAAAGTGCTGGAAATAAAGGAACATGCCACTGTGCAGGGCTTCCACAGCCTTACTCTTGCTCTATACTTGTTTCTGCAGTTTCACCTATTTCTGCCTCTTTAACCATCCCCATGAAGATTTCTAAATTTCCTTTAGTTCAAGAACACTGCTTTCTACATTCCAGAACCAATCAGATATACATAGCACTGAACCTTTAAACTGAAACTACTGAAAAATATTTATTTTTGTCTCCCAGTCTGTTGCTCCTCCTTCCTTCCCAAGTTGTATCAGTCCCACCATCCATTTGCCCAGTTATTCAGGGATAAGACTTTAGAGCCAATCAAAACATTTCTCTCCCTGTATATCCATGTTTTAGTCAAGTCTCATAAATACTTTGTCTGCATTGCTATCATTGTAGTAGCAGTCCTCAACACCTAGAGAACCACAACAGTTTCCTATACTCCTCTCTCTAAGCCCTGTCTCAGGCTATTCTAATTTATTTCCTAAAGAAATACTATATCATGGCCTGAATGCTACAGATATGATAAAAACATCATTACTACTTATAGTTTTTCCAGAGGAGATTACAAATAATGTGTGTGAGCTCAGTCTCATGCATGCTAGGGAAGTGCTCTACCACTGAACTACATCACTAACTAGCCTGATTAGTTCATTTTTTTTTGTACTGAGAATCAAACTCAGGGCCTTGCACTTGCCAGATAGATGCTGTGCTGCTGAACTACATCCCTGGCCCCTATTTAACTATTAATGGCTAACAAATTATCTGTTTAATGGCTTAAAATAACATTCATAATCGCACAGTTTTTATGAGTCAGGAATCTGGGAGCAGCATAGCTGCATGATTCTCGTGTGGGATCTCTTCTGAGTGTGAGGCTTGTCAAAAGTCAACTGGGGGAGGATTCACTTCCAAGCTCACTCCTGTGGTTGCTAGCAAGCCTCCTGAACAACCTTAGAACATGGTTCCTGGTTTCCCTTTCTTCATGCCTAGCTCCCAAGTGATAAGGAGACAAAGAGTCCATGAGGAAGAGAAAAATAATACCCAAGGTGGAAACCACAGTCTAATCACAGCAAAGACATCCTACCATATCTGCAATACTATATTTGATGGAAGCAAGTTACTACGCCTAACCCATACTCAAGGAGAATGAACTTAAGGTAAGAAGTATCAATGCATTTGTGAACACAGGATACTCTTTTAACACCAAAATAGATTCAATTAACTTTCCTAAAGTCGAATCCATCATTACCTTTCTTTCTCCCCTAGCAAACAGTTCAAACCCTTGAATCTTAAACCACTGTAGTGGTACCTACCTGTAATTCCAACACTTAGGAGACTGAAGCAGAATGACTGCTTTGTGTTAAGAGGCCAGGCTGAGCTACACAGTAAGTTCAAGACTAGCCTGAACTACATAGCAAGGGTTTGTCTCAAAAACAAAAACAGCCACTACCACCACCACCTCAACAAAATCTGTACCTTTCCAATTTCTCCAAAATAAGTATAAACCATTGTTATGTTTTGCGTCTAGGTATCCCTCCAAAACTTCATGCAGTCATAGGGGTAGGCTTCTAAAGTTTGTGATTGATTCATGGTCCAATGCTGGGATCATGGGTGTGAGTGCTACACCCACCGTAGGGTGAGTAGCCTGCATACAATATAAAGGAGGGAAAGATGCTTTTGCTCTTTTGCTTCTTCTGATGCCATGAACTTTGCCCCTCAGCCATGTCACTCTGCCTTGGAGCTGAGTGTGGACTAAAACCGCCACAAACTCTGAGCTAAATAAACCTTTCCTCCCTTAATTTTTAATTTTGTATTTGTCCCAGCAATGAGAGAAAAGTAACCAAGACAACCATCAACTCGGTAATTAATTCCTTAACCTACTTTGCTAACTTCATTTTACATTCTTTTGTATATCCCTCCTCCAGCCACTTGTTCCCAAACACATCTAAGCTCTTTCAACTGAGTTCATGGCATTTCCTTGTCACACAAGTTTGGTTTTCAAACTTGAATTCAAGGCACTGAATATCTGACAGCTCCAATGCTGTTTTCAGAGCATTACAAAATGTTGATACGTAAAGCCCAGTGGAATAATTTCTAACACTGTGCTAAAACTAATTTCACCTTAGACTGTAGAATAGACAAGTGGAAATAGATGTCAACCATTTAAAAATCATTTCATCTACAAGCCAAGTAAAAACAAGATGGTTTATTAGAGATTAGTAACATCCTTTCGTGAAAGGAGCACTTTAACTCACGTGGAATACCATCTCCCATTCTTCAACCTTTCAAAACTTTACATAGCTAGTTGCAAAATGACTGGAACCATTCTGAATGTCTACCAAAAAGTTACTAAACAAACTGTAATGTAGCTACATGTTGGGGTGCCATTCGGCCATTAAAACAGACAAAGCAGAGCTTCATATATTGATTTGGAACAACCTTCAAGATATCCTATACTGCCTGGTGTAGTGGTGCATGTGTCTGTAATCCCAGCACTCAGGAGGCTGACCTCGAGTTCAAGACCACCCTGGGCTATGCAAAATGCAGAACAATGGGTATATAAGGCTATTGTTGGGGGAGGGGTCCCTCCACCATAAAGAGAAAAAAGAAGTCTTTCCTAAATAAGGCTAGAACATTTCTGGAGAGTTGCAGGAGATACTGCGGTACAGTAGGTAGTTATAGGAAGGCGCGTGGGGCGGTGGGGGGGGGCCACATTCTACCGTAGTCCATCAGTCTGCGATCCGGCCTCCACACTTACTCTCAGCATAGACCTTACCTCCCGTCTCTCTGAGACCACAAGCTCGGAAGGTCCGTCCCGATCTACTTCCTCTTTGGGAGCCTCACGCCGGCTAACGATGCGCCTGGTGTTTCAGTTCCTTATTTAAGGGAATCCTCTCGCAGTCGCGAGGAGACATCACCTAAAGTCACCCTGCAGAAGGCTGGCAGAGTTAGGACATTGCACTCTTCCGGTAGGCGCTGCAGAGCAGGAGACCCCACCAGGTGACCAGACAGCGTTCTTCCCCCGCCTCAAGGCGATTTCTAGATTCCCTTTAAAAATGACATGTGTAGACAGGTCCCACGCATCCTGGAACGTGGCAGCACTATAGAAGGTGCGATGCTACCTTGGCGAAGAGGCTCTAACTGAAGCCTAAGGGAGTGAGTCCTCCAGCTCCAACTTAGACCTACTACAGGACGCGGGGAACTCAAACTGCGCGCCCTCCCGGAAATGACGCACGAGCTCGGCTCGTGCCCCTTGACTTCCGGTTCCGGGTCACGTTTACGCGTGCGCACAAAAAACCAGCTGCCGAGAGGTTTGCTAGTTTGCACGAGGTGGGAGCGAAATGGAGGACTCGTTTTCCACTCAAGAGTCGGCATTACCCGCCACCTCTAGTGAGCTGACCTCACTAGAGCAGTTGGACAAAAAGCAAGTGAGTGGCCCTTGAGGAGACAGGTTTCAAAGCCGGGTGCCTGTTATCTTTATAAGGCAGGTAGCTTGCAAGGTAGGGCCAGAAAGTATTTCGCGGACTCCGCGCTCTCCCGGAGTCCTAGGAGGATCTCTTTCTGGCTGTGCACGTCAGGTGGCCTGCCTGCTTATTTGCACGATGTAGACCTACTTCGCCGAAACCCTGTAGTCTGACCCTCTTAAATTGGATTGAGATTATAACTAGGGATTTTGTGGTGGGATGAACCTGGCTTTGTTTTCCTACCATTTGATGTTAGCCAAGTCTTTTAACTATGCAGGAGTTTATCTCTTATTTAAAATGGCTCTTCTCTTCACTCTCCAGGATCGTAGAAGGTACTGCGTATGAACTGTAACCCGGAGCCTGGCATATAGTAACTCTGTAAATGCTATTTTGTGCTTTTCCTGGTATTACTGCCTTTCTCATTTGAGGTTGGGAGAAGCTGTTTGCTTCTGGCCCCATCTGGAGAAAAGGCGCGTTTATGTAGACAAGTACAGGCGGCGTGGATTTAGGCATCGTGGGGTGGATTAACTTCCTTGGTATAAATTACAGCACCCTAAGAAGTAGGTATTGGAGATTGTCTATTACAGGGAGTGGAAACGAAAAATGTGTGTATGTATACGTGTGTGTATGGGTGGCGATGAATTATTTTGAGAATATTGTGTATCTGTACTTTGCAGATTAGAAAGGCAGTGGAAGCTTTGTTGACACAGTCGAAATCCAGGAAGAACAAAAATGGATTGCTTTTAAATGAAAATGAAAGTTTATTTTTAATGGTGGTGCTGTGGAAAATTCCAGGAAAAGAACTGAAGGTCAAATTGTAAGTACTTATTTTCTATTTTTGCTATTTTTATGTACTTATTCCTTCTTTATAACCTTAACAGTTTCACCTTAGTTTCTTGAATGGAAACTTTGCAAACTCAGGATGAAAAAGATGAAACAAAATAACCAGTATTAAAAGAACTGTAGGAATTTAGACTTGATGAATTTTTCCAAAAATTCCACTTTCCTGAGGATGGTTATCTTTTGGTTGAAAGCCTAGTGTTTGAGAGATTGAAGATAGAATAAGTACCTTTTGTTTTTCAGTGGAACCTGGTATCTTCAAACTGAAATGGGTACCTGAGGACCCAACCTCACTCCTTACAAGAGGCTGTTAAAAACATTGAACTCCTTTCTATAGGAAAAACCCCTGTGTTCTTACCACTAGGAGCCTTAGATTCTATAGAATTGATAAATTTACCAGATAATTCTTTTTGTATAAATAGATCCTAGGCATTATTTGGAATCTACTTAAACTCAGAGATTTTTGGAACTGGAAACGTGACACATGCTTATAACCCAGAGGATTAAAAATTGGAGACCTGACTTAGGAAAATCATGTCTCGCAATTTAAAGTCAGGGTGTGTAGCTCCAATGCAAAGACCTTAGATTCAACCCCCAGTACAATTTTTTTTTTTTTTTTTTTTTTTTGGTCTTTTTTATTGGTACTGGGGATCGAACTCATGACTGCCTGCTTGCAAGGCAGGCGCTTATGCTGCTGAGCTAAATCCCGGCCCCCCGCCCAGTACAATTTTTAAAAAAAATTTTTTTTTGGTTAGCCTGAAGCTGAAATTTGAGTGTCTTGTTGTCTGTCTAGCAGCCCTACTTTTCTGTCAGGGTCAGCTCTGCTTAAGAAAGCAGTGTATAGGTTTTCTTTTCCCCCAAAAGAGAAAAAGTGGGATGGTTAGAAAGAAGAAAGGTAGGGGCCAGGGGTTTAGCTTAATGACATAAGCGTCTGCCTCACAATTCTCACAAGCATGAGGTCATGAGTTCAATCCCTAGTACAAAATAAAAGAGGAAAGGTACTCCATTTCCAGACTCTTAGTCATTGCTATCACCTGCTTATAGCACCTACTGTCTCATAGCAAGTTACATGTTATGTATGTTCTGGATTATAGAAATATTGTTTCTTCAGGACACTTGGGCTAAGAAATGACTTGTACTGTTTTTCAAGAGTCGGTGTAGCCACGAGTATAGCTCAGCAGCATAGTGCCTACCTGGCAAGCATGAGGTCAAGAGTTCAATCCCTGGTACCAAAAAAAAAAAGAAAAATTGATTCAGCCTAGCAGTACACGTTTGCTGCTTGGTCCGTCTTGGCTTGTTCAGTGTTTTGGGGTCCAACTCAAATTCCATTATTTATGCAGCTAAGACTTTTTGAAAAGATAAAATTCTAAGCCTGAACTTCATCAGTACTAAACTGATGAAGTTATTGTGGCATGTTAAAGTACACGTGCCTGTATGGCAATAGATAAGTTATAATAATTACATATATGCTTATTTGGGTATGTTTGATTACATTTTAACTTGTTATACCCCAAATGTTTTGTTTCTTGTGTGTTTTTTTTTGGGTTTTTTTTTTTGTCTTTTTCATTTTTATTGGTATCAGTGATCAAACTCACGACTGCCTGCTTGCAAGGCAGGTCGTTATGCCACTGAGGTAAATCCCCAGCCCCATATACCCCAAATGTTAGTTGATATTTTGGCCTGTGGGTATTTTTTTTGGCGATTTATTGATTTATTTTTTTATTTTTCAATACCAGAGGTCAAACTTAGGACCTCGTGCCAGGGGCAGCACACTGAGCTATATCCTCCCACACTTTTTAATTTTTATTTTGGGACAGGATCTCACTAAGCTGCTGAGTTACCCAGGCTGGACTGAAAGTTGCAATCAGGATGCCTCAGCCTCCTGTGGTGCTGGTATTACAGGCATGCACCATTCCTGGCTCTTAAAGATGTATTTCTCCAGTGCTGTACTCATTAGTATGGCATGAATAAAGGTTATTAAAGTGACAGTACATACATTGCATATTGAGTGATATAAACATATGTATTGTCTGTAATAATATTTTACTGTGTAGTTCTTTCTCATGTGTTTTGCAGGTTGTTGCCTCATCATATTCGATCAGACTTGTCAGAAATCTGTTTATTTACCAAGGATGAACTCCAGTCAGCTGAACAGACAGAACGCTTCTATAGAAAGCTTTTGAACAAGCATGGAATTAAAACAATTTCTCGGGTAGGTAGTGGGTTAACGTTTTCAAATGATTTAAAATTCAAATGAAGTGATAATAACACTGCTAACATTTTGTAGTATTTTTCTTTCTAATTTGTTGTGGCTCCAGGTAAGGTGTAGTCCATCTTGTCTGTGATGGAAGCGCTATTGAGGTTTGTGGCGTAAATGCTAAATGTGTCCCTGAGGAACTTTTCTATCTCACAGATTATTGTAAAATTTCTCATTTTCGTCATTCTTCTGTACTTGCAGAACATCATGTGTATGTCCCTAATTCTCCCTTTTTTATAGTTCTTGATATAGTTATCTTTATTAGCACCTGGCTCTTCAGCTAGGATCCTTTTTCCTAGGGTCCCCAGCATTTAGCATACTGCCTGGCACATTTTAGATGCTCATGTTCGCTAAACTGTGAGAAGTGTGGTTCTAGGACATTTTAAAATCTTAATACAAATTGTTGCCTTCTCCTTATTTGGGTTCTTAACTTTTTGTATTTTTACTCTTTCTATGTTTTCCAGATTATCCCTTTCCGAACTTTGAAAACAGAATATAAAGCTTATGAATCCAAGCTCCAACTCCTAAATAGTTTTGACTTCTTCCTTACTGATGAAAGAATTAGGCGACTTCTGCCCTCACACATAGGGAGACATTTCTATCAAAGGAAAAAGTAAGTTTCTCAGCAGAGACTAGACTTTAGCAGCATGAAAACATAGGTGTGTACACATTGTATTCTGATGCCTGTGTGGTTTTGTAGAGTTCCAGTATCTGTAAACCTTCTGGCCAAGAATTTATCAGAAGAGATCAACAACTCCCTAGGTGGGACTGTCTTAAACATCTCCAAAAGTGGTTCTTGCAGGTAGGTGACAACACTTACATGTGTCTTTTCAGTCTTACATTTAATAGTAATGTGATTGACTTTTTGAAAAGGCAGTGTTAATGAGACCAGGCCCCTCTGTTCATAAAACTGAAATCCCTTCCTTAGACGTATTCAGTTCTCTGGAATGGTGCTGCCTACTAGAACCTTTTGCTCTGGTGGCAATTATCTCTGTCTGTCCTAACTGTTTGACAGGAGCCACTGGCCATGGAGATTGCTGAGTACTTGAAATGTGGCCACTGTTTCTGAGTAACTTTCTGATACTGTATGATTTAATTAATTTAAATAAGTATATGTGGCTAAGGCTGGTGGTTACCATGTTGGACAGTCTAAATAATATAAAGCAAGGAGAATAAGATTAATGATTAGAAGGGCTGGGGATTTAGCTCAGCGGCATAAGTGCCTGCCTTGCAAGCAGGCAGTCGTGAGTTCGATCCCCGGTACCGATAAAAAGGAAAAAGACAGGAAAAAAAAGATTAATGATTATAGAGAATGTAAGCAGTTCTCAGTTTGCATATTATCTTTTAATGTGAAGATCCACATTAGTCCTGGTTTAATTTCTAACAAAGTCAGTGTCCATCCTGGTCCATCATACAGCTCTGTGTCTTTTTTTGTCCTTTTGATTTAATCTTACCATGATACTGAGGTAGGTGGAGCCTCCACACCTAGACTTGGATGGCAAAAAAGATCTTTGAGGGCAATAATTGCCTCCCTGCCTTGGCTGGGCAGAGATTGTGAGGTGGGCAGTTTGTCTTCAGGTAAAGCTGATCTTGGTGTGGGTGGGCTCTGGTGTGCCCTCTGCCATGTGATGGGACTTGGGGGATGCCCCTTGGTTGGTGCAATTAGTAGTTAATAAGAGTTAGTGGTTGGGCCTGGACCTCATGTCCGTGGTTCATGGGGTCAGTGAGTAGTTGGAAGGGGGAAATTGTATCACAGAGACAGATAAAGAGTTAGTCTCCTGCTGCTAGAGATTTTCAAGCCAAACAACTATAGCTTAAAGCTGCAGGCAACTGAAGAAAGAAACTTCTGAATCATTCGTTCATCTTTTTTCTTGCCTTTCCCCAATAAATACAGTAGTTCCTTGTCTTTGTCTTTCCAGCACCCTCATTGTTTTGCTGCCTGGAAGACAAAGCCGTCCTACCTGGCAGGCTTATCCTCATAGGTGGTACGCCAACAGGCACATTGGTGGACAGTGCCAGCCTCTGGCTAGAGTGAGGTGTAGGAGCCCTGGCTCTGGCTTACTCTTTGGTTCCCATGTCGGAAGGTGGCTGGCAGGACTGTTTGGGGACAGGAACCCAGCTGGGCTTCCCACTTGGTACCTGTCCACACTCTGCTTCAGCTGAAGGAATCGTCTGGCTCCTGCCAGAAGACACCGTTACATAAGAGATAGGAAACTTTTACTGTGGAAGGTGGGCAGCTGGCTCACAGCAGAATTGTAAGATGGCAGGTGACTCTCCTAGAAGGGGTTCTCGACCTGCTGAGGGCCCACCCAACCACCTGTGAACTTTCTAGGGAGGAGTTAGAACCTCCTCAAGCTCTGCCTCCTTAACCTCCCACCCTCACTCCACTCTGTGCCTGCATACAAATTGTTTATGGTTGGACATTTCCTTTCAATGAAGAAAAGCCCTGGGCCATAAAAAGTCTTACTTTAAAGAACAACTGGGTTAGGGGAAAGCATAAAAGAAAAGGGAAAATATATGACTTTAAAGATAATATATTAACCACTGTGAGTTGCTTTTTATTTTGTTTTGGAATTCTGTATCCATTTTTGTTTTTGTTTTTAAATAAATAAGGTCTTCCTTTAAATTTTGCTTTGAGCCTAAAACTTTTAATGTTTCTACCTTTTAAATAATAACTTTAGGATTATATACATCTCTCACAAATCTGCCTGTGCCTTATTTTGTGAAATTCTTTGTCGACTGCTATATTGAATTTCAGTTCTGTACGCATTGGTCACACTGGAATGCGGGCTCAAGACATCACTGAAAACATTGTTGCTGTGGCAGAAGGTCTTTCAAAAAAATTGCCAGAGGTATGATCTATACTTCTATCAGTTGATCATTCATTCAGAATAAACTGGGGGGGGGGGTAGTGTTTGTCTGTAATCCCAGCTGAGGCTGAGACAGGACAGTCACAAGTTTAAGAATGACCTGGACAACTTAGTGAGACCCTGTCTTAGTATAAAATCTTAAGAAGGTTATGGGTACATTGCTTGGTCTAACATGAGAGAGCAGAAAGGACCTGATTTTAATCCCAGTATTACCAGAAAAAAGTAAACTATATGTAGATAACGTTCTTTTCCTTTTTTCTTTTCAGAAGTGGGAAAGTGTGAAACTCCTGTTCGTGAAAACTGGGAAGTCAGTTTCCCTCCCCATTTTTTCTTCGTTTGTCTCTTGTCAGAATGAAACCAACAAAATGTTAATTCGTAAGCTGAAGGAAAAAGTAAGTAGAATTTAAAGCACCAGATGAGCTTTCTGAGAAATGTGGTAAACAGACCCTCCATAAGGGAGAACTGGATTGTCCTGAAGCATCCGGAGTCATTTCCTGGTTTCCCAGGGTTGTGCTTTTGGTTCATTGTTCCCATTTTACATAGATTATGAGTTAGGAATTTGTATGGATAAGTAAGGCACATGAAGATAAAAATATTTCTCATGTTGATCTGTACAAAAGGCTAACTAGGAGGAAGCGTGCAGAGGCAGAGAAAAAGTAAGAGGTAAAATGAAATGATTTATCAGTTACTCCGCTGTTGATGGGCAGAACAGAAAGTGGGGGAGGGCTGTGAGACAAGGTGTATCCTTAGCATTCACAGGGCCCTGGGTTCAAATCCCTAGACATAGGGGGGGGGAAAACCCAAGACTGATTGGAGTTGTTGCCCCGTAATAGAACACTTGCTACCACTAGCATGTTAGATTTGATGCTTAGCAGCAGGCCATACACAAAATTGAAGACTCTATTAAGATAGCAGATAACTCCTTAGTTTGCCTTACAAATTTTCAGTGCTATTGATGTAGATACTATTGTATAAGGCCCGAATAAGGTGGACATGGTGGCACACACCTGTAACCCTAGCATTCTGGGAAGCTGAGGCAAGAGGGGCACAAGTTTGAGCCCAATCTGGGCAATTTAGTGAGATGCTATATCAAAATCAAAATTTTAAAAAGAGCTGGAGATGTAGCTTAGTGCAAAGATCCTGGGTTCATTCCCCAGTGCCACAAAAAAAGTCAGAATGGGAACAAGTTCAGTTTTGTGCTATTAAACTCATCTCCATCTTCCAGTTAATTGATTATTTCTTTGGCCATGTTAATTTTATCCAGTGAGATTTGGTCCTTTCATTTTTGTTGCTTTTTATTTTTTGGTGCTAGGAATCAAACTCAGGACCTTGCACTTGCCAGCAGGCGCATATGTCCCTGAGCTATATCCCCAGCCCTCGTTGCTGTTTTATAAGTAATTTAGGAGTTTGTCCTAATTCTTTAAACATATTAAGCAGAATTGTTTCATAGATGTCTAATAATTCAAAGAGTAGACATCTTGATACAGTAGCCAATTTTACCTGCCAGTTTTTTTTACTGCACTTGAAGATTATTTAAAGAAATAATTTCAAGTCCAGTAAGCCCCTAGTGAACATCTGAGTTGCGAACTGTCACAAATGTACTAAGTAAGGCTCACTTTGTTGGACTTGGTTTGCTCTTTTTTTTTTTTTTTTTAACTTTTTATCGGTACTAGGGATCAAACTCACGACCGCCTGCTTGCAAGGCAGGTGCTTATGCCGCTAAGCTAAATCCCCAGCCCCTACTTTGTTGGACTTGGAAACAAATCCAACCTAGGAACATTCTCCAGGAATGACACCCATTTGTAAGTCAGGAACTTACTATACAAGTGTCTTAGTTACTTTTCTCATTGGTGAGACGACCCACAAGTTAAAAGAGGATAAGTTAATTTTAGCCCATAGTTGGGAGGAGTTTCAGGCCATACGCAACTCCAGGAAAGGTGGCATGGCAGAGGGAAACAGTGAGGTGGTAGGCAGCAGGCACGCAGCCTGCCCTTCCCACTTGTCCCATCCAGGCCACCAGTCTTTGAGTAATGCCACCCACGCCTAGTGGGGGCCCTCTGTCCTAAGTAAATCTGTTCAGCCATACCCAGAACTATGCTAATTCCAGTCAGTGAACTAATTTAGTACTACATAGTCTTTTTTCGTTTTTTTTTTGTTGTTGTTGTTTGTTTGTTTGTTTGTTTGTTTTCTTTGGGTCAGGGATAAACTCATGATCTTGCACTTACCAGGCAGGTGCTTTCGCCACTGAGCTAACTCCCCATCTCCTTAGTACTGCTTACTCTTTAATTTCCAGTATCACATGCCCTAGATCTAGCCACAGTGGAAAAGCCCCACCAATGGGTGCATGAGGCTTTGGGGTGGGGAACACTGAGATACAAACCATAACAATTGGGAAAGCAGACCTTCCTGCAAAGAATTTTCTTTTCTGCCAGGCATGTGCCTCATAGCCAGGATAAATCTAAAGCACATTCGACACTGAAGCTTTTCTAGAAATTCTAACCAAACTTTTTTTTTCTTTTTACTGGGGATTGAACTCATGACCTCACCCTTGCCAGGCAAGCGCTTATGCCACTGAGCTAAATCCCCAGCTCAAGCCATTATTATAAATAGGCATGAGCTCTACTTGCTGGTCACTTGTACATTACTGCTACCATGCTTTGGGGTCCCAGGATTTTGTGAGAGGGTTTCCTTGTAGAATCCCTACCCAATGTACGTAACTGGGATTTGATTTCTCTCTACTTCATCCTGTCCCCATCCTCTGTAGCTGTTAAAGGTTAGGGAATCACCAAATAAGGCAACAATGGCTTCACTGCCCACTTAACTCTTAAGACAAGTTTTATCTTGCTTTTTATACTTGTTTTCTTTAGGAAAATATTCCAAAATAATGTAAAACTGCTCTTACTGGAAACACAGAATCTAAATTTTTTTCTTTATGTCAGCAGACATAGTTGTAGACATCATGAAGAAGTTGAAGTTATTCATTAGAGTGGAATTTGATGCTGCTATAGGTTTTGCATAACAATAGTAGAGAAAATGAACTGCTACTTGTATACATTTTTCATTATTTTAACATTCAGCTCCAACTTGAAGAAGAGAAAAATGGTCAGGAAGTGGTGGTACAGTTTTACTGAGATACTGGTTCATAGACCATACTGTACAATTATTTTTGTGTGTGGATACTGCGAATTGAACTTGAGACCTCGCATTTGCCAGGCAAGTGCTGGGCCGCTGAGCTATATTCCTGGCCTACATGTTGTGCAATTTCATATTGTTCATTACTTACCTTTATGAGATTAGAATTTTTTGTAAATATCTACATACTCCAGACTGCCAGCTTCTGAAATACCAATATACAGTTTACTAATGAAATGCACCATTGTCTGAGAGTCAAAACAATTGGAACTGTTGTTCAAGTCCTGATAATGGGATACAGACCTACAAGTGTAGGCTCTTTAGCTTATGAATAATCAGAATTGCTGGTACTAAATCTATATTTTATGCTAATGTTGTGTCTGGTATTTTTTTAATAGGAGGCTAAGAGAAAAGAGAAAGAACAAAAACTTCGTGAAAAACGGAAGTTGAAGAAGGAAAAGAGAAAGTTAAAGGGAAAAGCTAAGAAGGTTACATCAGTCCTAACTAAAGGTGGCGTGGCACCTCAAACTAAAGGTGCTTCTGCAAAGAGCCGTAGGTCCCAGAAGAAAAAGACTGGGAAAGTAAAAACCCAAGTTAAAGTGACCAATGAATCTGATGATGAAATTCCACAACTGGTACCAATAGGCGAAACTCCAGTAAAAGAAAATGTTGAGGTATTTTTATCAAGTTTTAATATTTATAAAGAAATGTTTGGTGGCCACTGTAGGTTAGGCAGGCACTGTGTTAAGTGATAAAAGGTGGAAAATTCTAGAGTAAACTAGAAGAACTATGTAGCCAGTTACTGGGGTTACTTTTCTTATAAATGTCAGTGGAATGTTATCACATGTCACTTCATGGCAGAGATACTCTGAAAAATGAATGTATCATAGGGTGTGAACATCTTAGAATGTACATAATACAAATGGGGATGCAATGCTTCGTTTGATAGGGCTTTATGCAATCATGAGCTGTGCCAGACACTAGGTCCGGGAGGCTGCTGCCAGTGGAATATGGCACTATTTTTATAAGTAGGTAAAATGCGTAGGCAGAAACCAGCCGTGATGGCACATGCTTGTAGTCAGAGCACTTGGAGACTGAGGCTGGAAGATCTAAAGTTCAGGACTGGTCTGAACAACTCAGTGAGGTACTATCTCAAAAAATGAATAAAGAGAGCCAGGGGTTTAGCTCAGTGGCATAAGCACCTTCCTTGCAAGGATAAAGTTGTAAGTTTGATCGCAGTACTGAAAAAATAAAGTAAAACAAATTTTTAAAAAACGAATGAAAAGGGGCTGGGGTAGGTAAATGAATGCACATCAAGACTATAGTAAGTGAAATAAATCAGACACACAAGCTTAAATAGCATAGGGTCTCAGTGCACAAGATTCAAAATAAAAGAATGGGAAGGAGAGATCTTTTTCAAATAGGAAAGGGAATGAAATGGAAGAGCATTGAGGGCTGGGGAGAGCAGAGGATGCAGAGAGAACTAAGGTGCACTATATCCATGTACCAGTTTCCCAGGTAAATGTAATCTTACGTACTGCAAACATGTACTTAATAAAAATGTACGGCACTGGGGTGTAGTTCAGTGTGAAGGCCCCGGGTTTGATCCCCAGAACTTAAAAGAAAGCATGGTATAGTAAATAGGCAAACCAGGATCATGTCATTTATCATTATCAAGTGTATTGTACATAATTCTTTGTGCAACTGTCAGCACAGGTTTGTTCATACAAACACACGAATGTGCTACGTTACAAGGGCTGCAGAATTAATAGGCAGTAAGAATCTTTCAGCTTGGGGCTGGGGATTTAGCTCAGCGGCATATAAGCGCCTGCCTTGCAAGCAGGCAGTCATGAGTTCAATCCCTGGTACCGATAAAAATGAAAAAGACAACAAATTTAAAAAAATTTAAAAAAGAATCTTTCAGCTCTGTTAAAGTCTTATTGGACTTGCAGCATAAATGTTGTTCTCTCTCTGACCAAAGAGTAATTATGCAGCATATGACTATATGGTAAACAATTTTTTATGTGTCTTAGAGTCAGGGAAAGGAGACTTGACCATGTCTTTAATTTGAAGAAACATTTCCTATGGATTTAAAAAGCAGACTAGGTGGGCTGGCTGTGGTGATATGCCTCTAATCTCAGCACGCAGGAGATCAGGGCACAAGAACCACTTAGTGTGAGGCCAGTTTGGACTAAAAAGAAAGACTCTGTCGTGAAAAAAAAACAAAAACACAAAAAGCAGACCAGGAAGGAAATTTGGGGGTATTTTTCTGTTTCTGAATATGACCGCTAAATTGGCACATCATTAATCTTAGAAGATTTTCCAGGACAAAGTTGGATGCTGGATCCTTTCATTAGCACCCCCACACACACCCCATGATTCTTAACAGAAATCTGATTTGTGGGTTTCAGAGTAGATATTTTAAAATGACCATGGTTATCTTTTAGCTCTCTGATAAATGTTTCTACTCGTAGTCATGATGTCTCCCAATGGTTGGGAGATGATCTCTTGAAAATGAGAGCAAAGCCAGGCATGGTGATGCACCCCTGTAACCTCAGCAGGAGCCTGATGCAAGAGGATCACAGATTTGAGCCCAGCCTGGAAAACATAGCAAGGCCCTGTCTTAACATAAAATATAAGAAGTCCAGGGATGTAACTTAGTGCTAACCTCCTGTGTCAACCCCAGTACCATCAGGGAAAAACACCGGGGGGCAGTTGTGGGTCTCTTAAGAGACTAACAGGGTGCTGTAATGATACTCAGAGAACACTCACTGCCCTGTGGACAGAGCCTGTAGCAGGGGTAGCTGAGGGCTCTTAGTGGCAGTGCAGGGGCCCAGGCTATTCGTGTGCTTGACCTGTTTCAAATTAGTAACAGTTATCCTTAGAATTTTCATTTACTAGTAAAAGTATTTTTATAAAGAACTTCCAGAGTACAGTTGAATTTTTAAATATACTTGAAATTAATAAATATTCATAATAAAATTAAATGTTTTTAGAAAAAATAAGCTGCTGTGACTGGCCAGTGATGTGTTAGAAAGTAGATGAGAAAAGTATAGTTGGCTAGGTCGTGTATAATAAGAGCTTTGGAAACACTCAAAATTTTTTAACTCAGAAATATGAGGGTGATAATATATGGCAGTGTCATAATTGTTTACTGTAGAGGAAACAAAGTGAGAGAGTATCGTCCTTGTAACAATAGCTTATTACAGTTACCAGACATTGTTAAGAAGAGTTTCTAGGGGCTGGGGATTTAGCTCAGCGGCATAAGGGCCTGCCTTACAAGCAGGGAGTTGTGAGTTCGATCCCCGGCACCGATAAAAAAGAATAAGACAAAAAAAAGAAGAAGAGTTTATAGTGCCTGGAAAATAATGAAATATTTGGCAGGAAAAGGGCACAATACTCTGTTACACATTCATGGTGGTAAGTAATAGAGATGTTGGTGATAAACTAGGATCACTGGGTATGATGATGTATATTTAACCCTAGCACTCTAGGGAGCTGAGGCAAGAGGATCACAAATTGAAGTTCAATCAAGTAAGCAAGACCCTGCCTCACAGTTATAAGTGGTTGGGAACATGCATCCCTGCAAAAGTTCAGAGTTCAATCCACAATACGGCCCTCCCACCCCAACATACACGCATATACAGAGTTCACCAAAATAGTGTAAACACGCTTCAGTTCACTGCGCTAATAAATGCCTGGAATCTAATGACTATCACTTTGAGCACCTCTTGTATTTGTAGAAGCCAAAGGTGACTTACATTCATCTCGTTATATCTTAATAAATTCAGTATTAAAATATTTATACAAGTTGGGGCTGGGGATTTACCTCAGCGGCATAAGCGTCTGCCTTTCAAGCAGGCAGTCGTGAGTTCGATCCCCGGTACCAATAAAAAAGAAAAAGACAAAAATTTATACAAGTTTTTTGGCACTTTTTGGTGGACCCTGTGTACATGTTTGTACATACACACACAGCAGGATTATTGGGGAATTACATTATTTTTGACGTTTAATTTTTCTATAGTAAAACATGTATTTTTATATTTCTGTTCTTTGCGTTGTTTTTGTCTTAGCCCACTTCTAAGCTCGGCAGTAGAGTGCATTGCTAGGTTCTCACCAGCCATCAGCTGGGCTGGTGGAAACCCAGGATTCCTGGGATGTAACATACTTCCCTCCAGGACCCTCTGAATCTGGCTGTGGGTGATTGCTTTTCTAACAGGCACCCAGCTGGTCTTTACATGCACAGTTTGAATGCCCCTACGCAACCCACCTACAAAAGATTTGTTTGAATTTTGGGGGCGGGTACTGGCAATTGAACTCAGGACCTTGTATGTGCCAGACAGGTGCTATGCCACTGAGCCACATCCCCAGCCCCTACAAGATTCATAACCAAGGCAGGAAAGCATCATATTGCTTCCTACTCTACTACAGCACTTGCTTCAGGATTCCTCTCAGTCATACTCATTGACCAAGGAGACTCCAGTGTTGTTTTCAGTGTCTAGTAATAGAAAATGGCCATTCTTCAGGTCTTCATGCTGAGACATCATTATGGGGTATAATTTTTTTTTAAATGCTAGAGTTGGAGTGCCGGCTTTGTTGTTGGATGGGTTTTTGGTTTTGTTTTATGTCCCATTTGTTTGTTCCCGGCTTGACTCTCTTCTTTTTCTTAGGTACAGAAACATATCACAGGGAAGAAGTCTCCAAAAAAGAGTCCTGGTCCCAAAACACCTCAGGGCAAGAAAAGAAAGGCTCTGCCAGTTCCTGAGATCCCAGATGCAGGTCCAGGGAAGAAGCCAAAAATGGGACAGGAGAAGCAAAGAAAATCCTCACCAGGAAAGAAAGATCTGAGACAGACTCCAAAAAAGCCAGAGGCCAAGCTCTTCACCACTGCTAATAAATCTACAAGGAAAGCTCCCCAAACCCCTAAACAATTACCAAAAGAATCCAAAGTGCCCCAGTCAGCCTAAAATCAGTGACTCAACCAAAAGAAAACACTAGAGTTACTTGAGGGCTGTTGGAAAATCTTTGGGCCCTGGGCTTAGTCTGCTACACCATTCAAACTAAATGAGTAAAATAAAAACACTCAGTTCCTGATCCACCATTGCAGCCTTCAAAAGTGAGGGATGAGCTGGGCATGGTGGTGCATGCCTGGAATTGGAATCCCAGCACTCTGGGAAGCTGAGGCTGAAGGCATGTTGCAAATTGGAGACCAGCCTGGGCTACAAAGTGAGCTAAAGGTCACTTTGAAGTACACAGAAAGACCCTGTCTCAAAAAAAGCATGAATCTAAATCTTTTTTTAAACTACAAGTAACTCTTGACATGTATCTAGTTATAAGAAACATTGCTTAAAATTTTTTCATTGCTCTTTTGTGTAATTGCTAATGTTGGGCAAAAATTAATGCTCCTTTGTGTTTGTCATTTTTATTAGTAAAGTGTCATGTTTGCTTCTTGAGTAAACGTACTGTTGACATTCTGTGTCTCAAGGGTTTGAAAGGGCTGTGATGTGGCCCATTTCTGCACTAAGTGATACATTCACATGGGCTTCATTACACTAGTTAGTGCAAAAGGTTCCAAAACAGCTAGTGAGGGGCTCGGTGCAGAGATAGAGCACCCCCAGGATCAATCTCTAGTATAGCAAGATAGAAGACAAGTCAGGTATAGTGCACACCTGTAATTCCAACATTCTTGAGGGGCTAAGGCAAGAGGATGACAAGTTGAAGACCATTCTGGCCAGTTTAACAAGACCTTAGTCTCAAAAAGCACGTGGGTATAGTAGTAGAGCACTAGCCTGGTATGTGCCAGGTCTGGGGTCAACCCCAGTATGGGGAAAAGGAATAGGAAAATGCAGGTGGTTATCAGTTCACTTCTAACTCGAAAGTTTAAATCTCACCACTTAATGTGATTGTTGCCTGTTAATAAAACTCACATGCAACGTTTTACATACATGAAGTAACAGGAAATGGCATAGTTTTGACTTAAAAAACATGTTAGCGTTCTAGAAGACATTGCTTGATAGCATGCATAAGACAATCGATTTTTTATTATAGATTTCCCTCAGTCTTTCTGTAGCATCCCCTTTCCACAACTGTCTCAAAGCTTCATTGAATGGCCATTCGACTAAGTTACATCCATTTTCCTTGTATTCATTCAGTTGTGTCTATTCCCACGAATAGCTATCTTGAGATCCTACACTGCCAAGTACAGTGCGACACTTGGAAACTGAATGCATAGGTCGACTGCATGGAAGAGCCAGGGTCTGTTTAGTGCAGACATGAAATTTTACTACAAGAACCAGCACTTGAATGCCAGTGGCCTTGATGCCTAAGAAGCATCTCAGATTGCGGAGTAATTGTAGGTGAATTTTTGGGAGGACATGCTTTTGTGGCCAAGGGGGAAAAAATGCTAAAACCTCTTGAGTTATGCTGGTTACCTGAATGAGAAGAGTGCCAGAAACAAATGGGATAAAATATTAGTACCTGTGCCCAGCAAAATGTGCACCTGTCATGCAGAGCCTTGGTGGTTACAAACAGCTAAAGTTAGACATGTAAATAGACATGGGTCTATGAAAAGAAAATGGCATGATGGTAGGTGCCTATAATTTTGGCACTCTGGGAGCTGAGGTAGGAAGGTTGCAAGTTTGATTTCAGCCTGGATAATTAGTAGTCTAGTGAAACCTGGTCTCAAAATACAAAATAAAAACATGCTGAGGTTAGCCAGTGAAAAGGCCCTGGGTTCAATCCTCAGTATCTCAAAAGGAAAAGAAGAAAAAATACTTGTTTTAAAACAAATTTGAAATTCAGCAGTACAGTGGCTACCTGGCAAGCACAAGATCCTGAGTTCGATTTCTAGTGCCAAAAAACATTTTACATATTTCTCATTAAAAAAACAACATACATTAACATTCATCTTGAACCATTAAGCCAGCTTCTCAAAAACTAACCCAAAACTTTGTATACTTTCCTTGTTTACAAGTTCATTTAAAGAAAAGGTAGCTCAGTAGAGCACTTGCCTAATACATGAGTCCCTGTGTTCCATGCCAGCACTGCAGTACATACAACCACAAATGCCCACATGTCCCTGTACACACACAGCCCTGTATGATGCATGCTGTGTGGCTGTCACGTTTTTCACATAGTTATCTTAAGCTTCATTGTCAGTGTTTATATGATGTAGCCAGCATTGTAGTCTGGCCACAAGTATTAATGGACAGGAGGAGGATGCTCCTCACCTAGTGATGCTCTGTATGTCTCTGGTTCTTTGAAAGTGTGAGAAATGCTTCATTAAATATCCATATGTTAGAGTACAGACATAGAAGTATGCATAGAGGTCAAGGTAAGCACACATACATTTTGAAAGATGTTACTTTAAAAAGCCTATACAGGTGCTGGGGATTAAGCTCAGTGGCATAAGCACCTGCCTTGCAAGCAAGTGGTTGTGAGTTCGATCTCCAGTACCGATAAAAACGAAAAAGACAAAAAAAAAAAAAAAAAAGCCTATACAAAAAATAAAAGTGTGTGTCTTAGTTACTTTTTCTCATTGCTGAGACAAAAATACCTGACCCCTAGAGTTAAAGGAGGGAAGGTTTATGTAGCTCACAATTTGATCAGGCTTCAGTTTATAGTTAACCGGCTCCACAGTGCGGGGGCATGGCAGAGGGGCATGGCAGAGGAGAAACAGTTCTTGGTAAGCAGAAGACAGAAAAACCAAGCAAGCAAGGGAGCTTGGCAGCTTGTTGCTGTCCCTTTCATACTCTTTATCGAGGCCACTGGGATTAGAGCAGTGCCAAGCCAATCACTCGTCCTTAATCACAGCATCAGGCACTCTAGATCCAGCCATTTCTGAACAGCTTCACCTAAAGGCTGCATGAGGCTTTGAGGGGACATCCAGACATAAGCCATAGCAGTGTAGTGTTCATGAATTTTTTATACATTTCTTTGATATTAATATTGTCAATTTTTCATATTTGTAGGCTTGTTTGATTTTAATTCACATTTCCCTAGTGAAATTGGATGTGTTTTTTCCAATTGTATTATTGTGGTAACATGTAACGTGGTTTTGTATACTAAACTTTGTTTCTTGCTTTTTTTTTCAATTTTTTTTTTCAATTTTTTTTTTGTATTTTTACCGGTACCAGGGATGAAACTCACGACCACACGCTTGCAAGGCAGGCGCTTATGCCGCTGAGCTAAATCCCCAGCCCCATTGCTTTTATTTTTTTAAGGTTGGAATATCTCTCTGTAGTCCAGGCTGGCCCTGAACTTGTGTAAGCAGGCTTGCCTCGAAATCAGGGTCTTCAAGTCTTTCAAATGGTAGGACTATACACTACCACACTACCATACTACCACAATGCTTTTCCTATCATGCCTTTTTTTGTTTTCTTCTTGAGACAAAATCTCACTATGTAGGTCAGACTGGCCTTGAATTCACTGTCCATCCCAGTCTGGTCTCAGGCTCATAGTGATCCTCCTCCCTCTGCTTCCCAAGTGCTAGGACCACACATACGTGCCACCATGCCAGGCCCTTACCTATGTTAGTGTGTGGTTCAGTGGCATTAAGTGTATTCACACTATAGTTCAACCAGTCTTCCGAACACTGAGGTCCTAAACTTACTAATGGTACTTTGCACGCATTAAACAACTTTCCAGCTCCCAGAAACTGCTTTCTGTCTCTGAATCTGGCCACTTAGGAACCTCATATAAGTGGACTCATACAATATTAATCTTTTTCTACTGGTCTCAAACTCAGTGATCCTCTTGCCTCATCAAAACCCTACATCAATTCTTTTTTGGGGGGGTGCTTTTTCCTTTTTATCGGTACCGGGGATCAAACTCACAACTGCCTGCTTGCAAGGCAGGTGCTTATGCCACTGAGCTAAATCCCCAGCCCCCTACATCAATTCTTTCAAGTATATGGCCAGATGTGGATTGCTAAATCATGCAGAGATTAAATTTTGATTTCTTGAGTTAAATGCTGTTTTCCACAGCAGCTCTATAATGTTGTACTCAAAGATGCACAAAGATCTTGCTTTGTTTATATCCTCATCAATATTGTCTGTCTGTCTGTCTGTCTGTCTGCCTGTCTTTCTGTTTCTTTGAGTGGCTGTCCAGGAGAGTGTGAGATGATCTCTCCTATTGCTGTGGATTTGCCTTTCCCTAGTGATTAGTGAGCTTGAGCCTCTTCCCCTTTTTTAGTACTGGGGATTGAACCCAATGTATCACTGAGCAACATTGCTAACCGCAACCACCCCTTTTTAAATTTTGAGACAAGATCTTGGTAAATCACTAACCTGCCCAGGTTGAGATCCAATTTATGATCATTCTCCTTCAGTCTGCCTGAGAGGTTGGATTATAGGTATTCACCCCTGTACTCCACCAGGCTATTGTTTTATTTAACTTTTATAAAATACTTTGTCAATAAAAACTATGAAAGAAGTTTCTGAATATGTATGGTCATTAAGCATCATGTAGCCATTCACCAAAGTATATACACATCAAATCATTTGTATACCATAAAATATACAATTTTCATCTGTTATTTACAAAAATAATAAAAATAAATAAATAAAAAGAATCCTGAATATCTTGGCATGGAATATTGAGCATGTCTAGTAACCCTTCAGGGATTCTCTACATTCCTTTTTCTTGTAGTTTTGGGTTGAAACCTAGGGCCTCATTCATTCTCTGCCACTGAGCTACCCAGATTATCCACTTACTTGATTTCTTTAACTGGGCTATTTTATGACTCAGTAGGCACTAAAATTAATTGGCAGGGGCTAGATGGGGTGGCGCACACCTTTAATCCCAGGGTTTTGAGAGGCTGAGCCAGGAGCATTACAAATTCAAGCTCAGACTAGAAGTTAGAAATTTTTTTTTTTTTTCCATTTTTACCGGTACCGGGGATCGAACTCACGACTGCCTGCTTGCAAGGCAGGTACTTATGCCACTGAGCTAAATCCCCAGCCCCTAGAAGTTAGAAATTTAATGTGACTGTCTGGGGATTTAGCTCAGTGACATAAGCACATACCTTGCAAGTACTTGGTCGTGAGTTCAATCCCCAGTACCAATTAAAAAAAAGAGAGAGATTTAATATCACCCTGTCTCAAAGTAAAAAATAAATAATACATAAAAAGACTGACGATGTCACTCAATGCACAGGTCTTGAGTTCAAGCCTCACTTCTGGGAAAAAAATTTTAACTTATAAATAATTGAAGATAGCACAATACTTTCCTGTTCACAGCTGAACAAAGGATTGCTATTATGCCAATACCAATTATTCCTGTTACTCTCTTGTTTCTCTTATCTTACACTACTTTCATGCAAATCTCTGTAAGTCAAATCCTCATTTGAAATGGCTTAGCATCTCTTTATTGATTCTTTCGTTGGTTAATGTGTCAAAGTCTTTAACATGGTCATTATCATGTGCATATCATGTTTTTGAGTGTTACATTTCTTTAAAATGCTGAATGTAACTCAATAAAATGGCATACTGCTATAAAATTAGCATTCAGGAAGCTAAGGCAGGAAAATAAAGAGTTCAAGTCTACATAGGGAATTTAAAGTTGGCCTGAACTATATAGTGATATCCTTTTTCATAAAAAGCCAACCAAGTGTTGGAAGCCACTTGCCAATGTTTTGAACTCAGAAATAATTAAAAGATTTCCCATCACAGTGTTGCTGTTGTGAACTCACATATTTGCTGTTTGATCTCACATATTCCTCAAATTGGTAACCAAGTATTGCAAATAATTTTTTCCCATACTGGGGTTGGAATTAATATAGTCAGGGACCACTGGGTTGGGCCAGTGATGCCCCAGAAGGTTGGAATGACAAAATAAGACTGTGAGTGTAGTAAACGCATACTCTTTGTAGCACAGGATGTTTCGTAGGACCCATCTACCCATTTTTTAAATATTTTTTTAATAAGAAATAGAACTCACAATCTTGTGCTTGCCAGGCAGCCATTGTGCCACAGAGCTATCTCCCTGACCCCAGTGCCATCTTAAAAATGTGATAAAACCACAAAAACAGAATGTTTGCATGAAACGTGAAACCTGAGGAAGCCCTTTAACTTCACTTGCCCTTAGTTCAAGATCACTAATTTTGAAGGTCACATGGCAGGCTAATAATTATTAGTTTCCCAACAGCTTTGTTGTAGACAACCATGTGGATTACGATAGTTTCCTGGGTTACTTTTCAGGGACCTGACGGCTGCTTCTGCTGAAACACTGACCCTTCACTTGAATCTGAGATGAATGGCTCCGCGTCTCTGACTTTCCATTACAACTGTCCCCTCCGCAGTTGTATTCCTTGAATCAGATTCTTCTCACCTCTGTACATGGACATGCTGACAATTTAAAAATGCTTTATCCAACACTATCACACAAGATGAGATTGGCCTTTGTCCGTGAGAGCTGGAATGTGTCTCTTCCACAGAACCCTGTGTTTTCTCAAGAAGCGCAGGCACAAAAGATCCTTCAGCTCTACCATAAATCAGGATGTTTCCGCCAAATGACACCTTGTTTCAGAGTCCTGCAGCAGTGCTGAGCAAGGTTAAGCCCAGGAGGTTGTGTAGGATAATGGCAACAGACACACCAAAATTCAACACCTTGGGAACAAGGTGAGCATGACACTCCCTGGTCCAAGTCCATAACAAGAAAAAATATCTTTTGGACCTGTGCCCCTGGCCACTGGAAATAAATGCCTGTAATCCCAGAACCCCGTGAGGCTGAGGCAGTTGTATCACAAATTCTAGCCCAGACTGGGAAATTTAGCAATAAGCTATCTTAAAGTAAAAAAAAATATATAAAATTTTTTTAAGGGGCTGACAATGTAGCTCAGTAGTAGTATGCTTGCCTGGCATGACAGAGGTCCTGGGTTGGATTTTCTGGCTCTACAAACAAATAAAAAAATTAAAACTACCCTTTGGAATATACTCCAGCATTTTTTCAAGAAGACATAAGGCCAATGGTCAGGCAAATCTCTGTAATCCCAATTACTCAAGAGGGGGAGACAGAAGGACCACAAGTTCACTGCCAGCCTGGGCAAATTATTCAGGTCCTACATAGAGAAAAAAGAAAGTGAAACGTAGACTCAATAGAGAACACATGTCCACAAACAAGTACATGAATGTTTATGATAACATTATTCATAATACACAAGCAAGAACAACCCGGTATCCTCCAATTGATGAATGGGTGCCTGAAATGTGATACATGCATATAATAAAATATTATTCAGCCATAAAGAAGGAATGGTTTACTGAGGTATGTCACAACAAGAATGATCCTTGGCAACAGAATAGGAAGTAAAAGACACCAGACAGAAAGGCTATATATTATAAGATTCATGCAACTAAAATGCAGACAGAATGGCATAATGCATAGAAACAGAAAGTGGTTTTGTGGTTTCCAGGCCTGGAGGATGGAGGAGATGAAAGGAATTTCTAATGTGCTTAACATTTCTCTCTGGACAGCTAAAGGTTCAGTGCTCCTGCCACAGCGGGTGACTCACCAAGCCATCTGAGGTCCCACCGCTTCAACTCACTAGAGGCGCAGTCATGCTGAGGTCGGGGGTTGGCCAGCCGAATGGAGAGCTGAGCTGGCGGGGAGCCTGCATCGACCTGTGCTGAGTGACTGGAGTGTAGTCATTCCATAAATAGGGTGCTTGGCAGACAACATTCTGGGACCCGGCAAGTACAAAGGGCAGCAGTGACTTCAGTCAGTTGTTCCCTTCCCGAACGGGACTGGTGGAGTGAGTTAGGCCTGGCTCACAAGACCTGGCTGAGACCCAATAGGTTATTCAAAATCAATTCCCTAGGCAGCAGTGCACACTAACGCAGTGAAGCCTCAGAAGTTTGACTGACCTGGAGGGGAGGTAGCACACAGTAATTCAGGGCAGGCCTCAGCAGCTTGACTGATCCAGAGGGGAGGGGCCAGCATACCCTGCCCCTCTTAGCAGCTCAGTAGCACACTGCAGTGGGAAAGGTCACCTAGCCAGCGTGCTTCAGAAGAATTGTAACCAACAAAGAAAGAAACTGGGGCCTCCTGGAAGAAACAAAAAAGATGGGAAGACGAAGCAACAACAAAAAGTCCCCAGGTCCCAACTCTGAGAACATTGACCCAGGACAGGTAAGTACAAAGGAGAATGAGAACAGCAAACATGCAATATCAGATACAGCGCCAGTGGACATAAAGAGATATATTCGAGACCTCATAGATGAGTTCAAAAGTGAAATATTTAGCCAAGTAAAGCAAGATATAAGAAGATTAATAAAACAGATGCTAAGCACCCCTCAGGCAGGCACAGAAGGAAGAAGGGAGGAACTCAAAGGAGAGAACCATTTGATGAAGAATATAAACAATAGGGCTGGGGATTTAGCTCAGCAGCATAAGTGCCTGCCTTGCAAGCAGGCAGTCGTGAGTTCGATCCCTGGTACCGATAAAAAGGAAAAAGACAAAAAAAAAAAAAAAAAAAAAAAAAAAAGAATATAAACAAAATGTAGAATACATGAAGCAGATTCAAAGAGATCACCAGGAAATTAAAAACTCTATGGAAAGATGGCAAATCTGCTTGCAAGAAACTAAGGATAGATTATCCAAACTGGAGGACAGTTTTGCAGTGTGGGATTATGAAAGGAAAAACTTTTTTAAAACAACAAGGAAACAAGCAGTAATAATACAAAGGCTAGAAGATGACAAGAGGATCTATAACTTGAGAATAAAGAATGTGAATGAAGAAGCAGGGGTACAAACAAAGGAACTACAAAGGCTATTCACAGAAATGATTAAGGAAAACTTCCCAAATACAGGAAAAGGAAATGATATTCTGATGTATGAGGCATACAAAACTCCAGCCACCTACAACCAAAACAGAGCTACACAGCTAGGCATATAATAATCAAGATCCCAGAAATTCAATATAAGAACAGATTATTAAAAGCTGTTAGAGACAAGAAACAGATAACCTATAAATGAAGGCCCATCAGAATAACGGCAGACTTCTTGACACAAACCATCAAGTCAAGAGCGAGGAGCGAAATATTCCAAGCCCTGAAAGAAAATAACCTCCAACCCAGATTGATATACCCTGCTAAACTGTCTCTAGAAATTAATGGAGAAACAAGACGCTTCCAAGACAAAGAGGAACTTGGGAAATTCACAACCATCAATCCAACTCTACAGAGAATACTGCAGGGCATTTTAGAGAGAAAAGTACTAGGATTCCAGGAACAGTGGCAGAGAGGCCTCAATGAATGGAGCAGAAAACAAAATAAAGAAGATAAGCAGACAGCTGATGACAAAAAAAAAAGAGCATAACAGAAATGAGGCAGAGGATTGATTATAATCTCTAATATAGATGGCCTTGATACACTAAATTTAAAAAAAAAGAAACACATGGAGTAGATGAGGAGGCAGGGTCCACTGAGATGCTATTTATAGGAAATATAATTAACATGAAAAAGAGTACATGGACTGAAAATCAAATATGAGAAAACAATGCTCTATGTGACAGAGAACCAGAGAGTAATAGGGGCAACTAGACCAGTATTTGTGGACAGGTTGGAAAGACAGGCTTTAATAGGTAAAGTAATACAATTAGCGATCAAGTCCCAGAGACAGAAGGTTCAGAAACACTTAGGTAAATAGCAGGTTACCCCCCCACACCCCAATTTAAAACCAAGGGTCTTGTTCGGACCCAAAAATGCATAGTGTACCCTGGGGAAGTGAAAGGGGCTGTCTTAAAAAAAGATGGCAGGAGATATTGTTAATACTGTATCAGGATAGCAGGGCATGGTGGCTCAAGTCTGTAATCCCAGCACTCGGGAGGATGAGGTGGGAGGATCGTTGCAAGTTCGAGACCAGCCTAGGCTACAAAATGAGCTCAAGGCCAGCCTGAACTGCATAGCGAGACTCCATCTCAAAAAGACAAAAAAAAAAAAAAAATAGTGTATCAGGATTTAAAACCCCATTACTCTCTCAAACTAGACTCTGAAAAAAAAAAAAACATTACTCACACCACTCTGCTTAGATAGATTTTATTCTTTTTTTTTTGATAGATTTTGTTCTGTCCCAGTTTATCTACTTGCATTACATTTGAGGGCACAGACAGCTATCCCAAAAACATCAGGATATAGCACAGTAATCATCTTTAATTTTCTATTATCTTAATCTGGAGCCCTGTATGACTTATACTGTTTGATCATGACTGATCCTAGTTAAATCTGGTTTGTTTGATTGCTGTTTGGTATCAACAGATTTTATTAAAAACTGATATGATTGATAGTATCAAGTCTGAGAGTCTAGGCAACTACACTGAAGATAACATTCTACAATACACATTCTGGTTTGATAACTGCCTATTTTTGAAGTTTTATACTATATACAAAGTTGTGTTTTTATTAATACTGTTATGTACTGATATATTCAATTATACTATGTCTGATGATATAGCCAATTCTATTGAAGATAAAAAGAGACAACACAGGAAACATAGAACTCCTTGTACAATGGTCTTATATGTCTTTTTCATTTCATGTGTTTATAGGAATATATTTTATTTTGTCTTGCTTTGTTTTGTTTCTCCCTCTAATATAGAAAGGATAGAAATACATGTTAAGACTCATGCATGTGTAAATCTATAAATAGTTTATGAGAACTGATCTTATGACACATGATGAAATGAACAGATACTTTGAAGAAAAAGAGACACTACAGTACCCAGTGCTGATCCTGGAGTGATATAATGTGAACCCCAGAAATAGTATTATTCTTTGTTCATAGTGATATTAGCCTGCTTGGGTTTGTTCAATCTCAACATAATTGAAGATATGGATAACTGCATGTATATTTAAGTGTATAGGATTGATAACCATATTTCTAAGTTTTTGTTGGATAGTTGAACAGAACTGGTTGCAGTCTCACTGTTTGAATCCCCACTTTATATCCTCCACTTTAGTATCTTGAATAACTATTTGTAAGAGAACAATCTGTAATCATCAACTAGTGATTTCTTACTGTTTTTTTTTTCTTTGAAAGTATGTATTAATCTTGAAAGCAGGCAGTCGTGAGTTCGATCCCTGGTACCGATAAAAATGAAAAAGCCAAAAAAAAAAAGTGTGTATTATTTCTATCCGTTTTCTGTTTTGTAGTCTTTCTTTAAATAAAATTTTTTTTAAAACATTCAAACTAGACTCATGTCTGTAAAAAAAAACAAAACAACCATTTGTCTCTGGGGTGGTAAACATGTTCTGGCGCTAGTGGTGATGTTTGGTTGTACAAGTCTGTGAAAAAGTTGCAAATTAATGACGTGTACACTTGAAATCAAGGTAAATTTCATGGTACATCTTTCAATTCATCTACTACGAGAAAAAATTTGGTTTTCAGAAACAAGTTAGAATTTGTCATTTATGAATATAATAGTGTTGTATCTGGGGTTTTATACAAATTCAGTTATTTACTCTCTCCAAATACTGTACATATGTGTATATATTTTTGTGGAGGTTTGTTTTGTTTTTGAGACTGGCCTTGAACTCACTGGGTAACCCAAGTTGACACTGCACTTAAAGTGATCTTGCCTTAGCCTCCCGTGTACTGGTATGAGGGCATTCGTTACCCCTTTTGCTTTTTCCGCTTTGTCCTTTTCTCTTTGAAAACTCCTCATCTTGAAAACTTCACTATTTATAGCCTATAGGTTATAGCTTAGGTGTTTAGCTAGCAGTCAGACTTCAAACAGAGAGTGAACTTTGGCCACCCTCCCAATGGTCCTCCTTCCCCTTAATTGGCCATAAACAGAGAAAGGGAAGAGTTATATCCCAACATGGACAAACTGCCCAATGTCCCCCTCCTGTGTGTCAAATAACCAGATAGGTAAGAAGGTCTCGTAACACTCCAAAGTAATGATGATGTTGTAAGATATGGTATCCATGGCAACCTGAGTCTGTGTCCTTGGACATGGGTATAACAAGAAAACAAAAGATCAGAGTCAACAACTGCAGCCACCTGAATTGGCCGCTAATCCTGCAGTTTCCAAAAAGTCTCACTTGTTTCTTGACTCTTGGTTTCCCATGAGTGACTTTCTCAAGTGGGCCATTACACTTAATTACATCTGTGTACCACCAAACCAGCTCGTAATACAACATATATTTTATTTTAGTCATAATTATATAAACAGATGTCTTAAACTATCTAAGAAATCTCACATAGAAAGCCATTCCCATGTAACACAGAAACACAGACATGTTCTAGATATGCCTGAACAGCCAGGTGTGGTAGCTCACACATGATACCCCAGCATTGTAGAGGCCGAGGCAGAAAGATCACCTCAAGCATAAGGTCACTCTGTACTTCAGTCTGGGCTAAGAAACCATATCTGTTTTTTGTGGTGCTGATAATTGAACTCAGGTTGCACACTTGATAGACTGAGCTAAACGGCCAGCCTATTTTTTTTTTTTAAACGTTTATGGCGGGGAGATAAGACCTCACTATATCCCTCGGGCTGGCCTCTGGCTCCTGGGTTCACGTGACCCTTTCATGTCAGTCTCTGGGAAGAGCTGTAACCGCAGTTGTGTGCACTGTCCCTGGCTCTGCTATTAAATATTTTTAATAGGCTCACCTCTAGTTAGTCTGTAAATGAGCAAACTGTGATACCTATACATCTACCTCCTAAAAAGAAGTGCAATTAATAATTTATTTATTTATCTTTATGATACCAGGAATTTAGCCAGTGTTTTCACTCTGAGCTTTATCCCCAAGACCTTTTTTTCAGATTTTGTTTTAATCTACATTTGTGTGAAGTTGCCCAGGCTGGGCTCAAACTTGAAATCCTCTTGCCTTAGTCACCCAGGATGCTGAGATTAGAGGTGTGCACCTCCGTGTGTGGCTGCGCAGTTAATATTTATGTTTTCTTACAGTATCATTCTATGTACTAGTTCTATTGCCTTCTACTTCACGTTTTCTAAGACTCCTATAATCAAATTTTTTAACAGCGTAACACCAGTCCTCCTTCATTCACCCCTCCCGTGATTTTCACCAGGAGTAAAAATTCCTGCTGCAGCCTTATTTGGGGCCAGCCACGCCCCTGTGCACCACACCCCGAATCCAGCCCAGACAGTCCAGGTGGGATTAGCCACAAGAACCTAGGAACCTGAGCAAAAGCTTATGAGGGCCCAGCGGGTTCTCCTGCTCCGGGAGAATGGGGAAGGCTGGGCACAGGGTGTGGCTACTACAAGTGACCTTCACTCAGTAGCAGCCTCTTTGGCAAATGCTCAGCAGGTGACCCACGTGCAAATGTAAGTCAGCGGGAACCAGGACTCTTCTTTCCTGTTTATCTCTTAACATAGGACCCTGGAGTGAACAGTTGTGTGCATTTATCCCGTCTTTTCTTACTACTGGGTTTTCAATGTCTCCACACAAAGGGAGGCCTTTACATTGGGGGAGTGAAGGACACACCTCAGCTGCTGTGTGAAAACCCCTGTGCGCCTGCAGGTTCCTTTCATTACCCACTCAGCAGCCTGGTTCCTGTAAATTCACACAGAACCCTGCTGGCCGCAATTTGCTCCAGCACATTTGGTCTTCCGGGGTGCCTGCTGTTATTTAGGGGAGACCATTTCTGACATTTGTTTACTAGAAAGCTTCCTGTTGTACCAGGTAAGAGAACTAATCATTTCACATAAAAATGCAGTAGTTTGCTTCTTTTTTTTTTTTTTTTCTAAAGTCACTGTGGTGGTTGATTGTGTCAATTTGAGACATTTAGAAACTTAATTAACTGGGTTTAGCAACTGTACACCCTAGGGTGAGGAAGACGCACCCTGGGGTGGATCTCACCTGGAGGTATAAAAAGAAGGGAGCAAAGACTAAAGCATTGCATTCTTTGGAGAGGCTCCAGGCTCTGCCTTTGGTTTGGACCTCCTCTCCTGGCTTCCAGTGTAGGCTCTTCCGCTTTCCAGCATAGACTCTTTAGCCTTCCATCATAGAGCTTTCCGCCTTCTTTCACAGACCCATCAGCCTGCTGGTGTGCACTTGCACGAGACACTAGGACGACCTCCAGACCTTGGATTGAATCCTTCGGCCTCTAGCGTTAGACACCCTCTGTTCGCTTCCTCATCGGACTCTGTGGCCGACCATTGTAAGCCAATCTTGCCATTTCTTATACATTTGTATATCTCGTGTTATATCTTTTCTCTAGTAAAACCCTGACTAATGCAGTCACTTAATGGTAAAGTACTCTTAGGAAACCTGTGTTGGGGGCTACAAATTCACAATGGCTAATTTTGCATACTTCTCTAAGGGATAAAATACAGGTTTGCGATTATCAGTATCACCAATCTGAGATTTCCCATTGACTCTTCTTAACATAAAACCATCTATGCCCTCTTAAATTATCCCAGGATTATACTGCAGGAGAAGATTCTTAGCATAAAATCATCTACAAGGCTGGATGTAGTAGTGCACATCCATAATCCCAGCATTTAGGAGACTGAGGAAGAAGGCTCCTTGTGAGTTCAAGACCAGCCTGGGCTACAAAGTGAGCTCAAAACCAACCTGAACTGCATTGCCAGACCCTGTCCCAAAAAGACAAAACAAGACAAAAAAGTCTTCTTTGAGCTCCGAGGCATCCCCGGATTATGCTTTCCCATGGACTCACAGACCTGTGACTCTGCTGCCAGACTAGAATCTTTCACTAGCCTCACCTGTCTCGATATGTGCCCAATAGATAGTGGCGTTTGAAGTGCGGGAGAGGACCCTTCTGGAGACGCGACTTCCCACTCACTCCGTGTCACTAAACTTGTCTCTGGTTTTTATTTTCTCACTGTACCCTTATCACAGACAACTGGGGTTCTTTGCCAGCTCCTCGATGAGCTACTTTTTGTGTGTGTCTATTATATATAACCTTAATTTCTTCAGGGGCAGGATACTCTCTTGTACCCCTTGACCATTTTTGTAAGATGATTTTTCTTTTGAATTTGTACAAGTTTTTTATATTTTAGGGATTTTAACACTTCCTATTTGGATCCATTAAAAATATGAATGTTGCCCTAATTTAATGACATTCAGTATTCTAAAATACTTTTATTCCTTTATGGTTCTTTGTTTCACACCTGACTACCATTTTAAAATCTGATTCTCTTGTGACTAAGCTTCTAAGAATTAAAGTATCTGATCTATAATATAATGCAATTATTGGCATCTAATTGATCAAGTAGGTTATATATTATATATTTAAGTATCATATAATGTAACATAAATTTGTGTGCATAGCTGGGGGATTGAAACTAGGGTATTTGGGGCTGGGGATTTAGCTTAGCGGCATAAGCACCTGCCTTGTAAGCAGGCGGTCGTGAGTTCCATCCCCGGTACCGATAAAAATGAAAAAGACAAAAAAAAAAAAAAGAAAGAAAGAAACTAGGGTATTTACTTTAATTTCCTGCTTTTTAAAATTTTCTTTTTATTTTCTGCTCTTTTATTTTGGTCTCACGAAGTTGCTCAATTGCACAGGCTGGATTCTAATTTGCGTTAGTGCCATCTCAGCCTCCCAGAGTTCTGCAATTAAAGGCCTGTGCTTCCAGGACCAGGTGAGTGCCATGTGCATTTGCATAAAGTTTGGTATTTGATTGTCTACAGCTCTTAGGAGCGCTCAGGTTATTTTCCCTTGTGCGTATTTCCCTGAGTGACTTACTATCCCTCGGTGGAGCCGAGACTCAGCCTCCACTCACTTCCTCTTTACTCTTTCCGTGCCCGGGCTGGGAGCAGGCCTCCCACACCCAGCCAAGCCTCTGCCACAGAGCTGCAACCTCGGCCCACCCGCCTCCATCTGCTCCCTGTGCATGTTTTCCACAGATTTAGACACAGAGCCCCTCACGTGCAGACAGAAGGGAAGGAGGCACAGCACAGTGTGGCCTGGTTCTGGTGCCAAACACAGGCTCCATGTCACAGCGCTGCATCGCTGCCTTATTTCTGCGGAGCTGGAAATGTCTTGAGTTCTTGCACTGGAGCTGGGCAAACACAGAAGCAGAGAGCCAGAAGCACTGCCCAGCAGGACAGTGGGCCAAAAACAGCCATCCTGTGTCAGTAGGGTTCCTTCTCCCCACCAAGAACCCTGAGGACCAGGGTAAAGATATCACTGGCCCCACATGCCTTAGATCCACCAGATGCCCACGCTCACACAGGAGAGCTGGGGTGGGGGCAGCAGGCTGAGGCCAGGTCCAGTGCCCGGTGCTGAGCACTGGAAGAGGAGGTAGAGCCTGAGTATGCTTTGTCTGAAAGGCCAGGGACACAAAAGTTTCCAGATCGGGAGTTTTTTCCAAGTCAGAACACTGGTGTGCTCTGTACTAGCTAACCATCTGTTGCCTAAAATCTCAAATCTGAAAGGATTCAAAATCTTGGATCACAAGGTAAATTTTCAAATCAGGGATGTGCAACCTACATGTGAAAAGAGCTGGGCCTTTTAAGCCTCCAGTGCCTGATGTGGGGAACGTTACCCACTAAGTTTCAAAACCTACCACACAGCTCTCTTCCGCAGTACAGGAAAACCTGCATGTGACAGGAGTGCAAGAGTCCCAACAGGACAAAAACAAGAAAATAAACAGGTCTAAAAATCTATGGAAATTTAAGCCCAGTGTAATGTCCCATGCCTGTAATGCCAGTATTCTAGAGGCAGAGGTGCAGGGTCACAGGTTCAATCCCTATATAGACAACTTACTGATTTAGTGATACCTGTCTTAAAAGGAAACATCTAAAACAAATTTAAGGGGCTGGGGATTTAGCTCAGCAGCATAAGCGCCTGCCTTGTAAGCAGGCAGTCGTGAGTTCGATCCCTGATACCGATAAAAAGGAAAAAGACAAAAAAAAAAAAAATCCTAAAACAAATTTAAAAGACCACCAAGACTCATCCTAAACTACATCAGCATTGTGGAGCAGACATGGTGCTCTTTGCGTGCAATCCCAGTCCTCTGGGAGGCGGAGGCAGAAGGGTCACAAATTGGAGCCCACCTGGGAGATTTAGATATTTTAAGAAACAGGAAATTTAATATGATGAGTCATTTTTCAAATTAAAGGTAATAAGTCATTCTGTTTGGATGTCAGATAATTCTTAGTAATACTTGAGGGGAACAATATAGATCCGTGGGTCTGGCAATATACAAATACTAGGAAACCCCAAGGTCTGATGCATTTGGGATAGAAGGGCTTTTACTCCTTCTTGAAGTGGTAAACGATGGTAACTGAAGATCAAGAGGTGTTCTGGCCTTCACTCAGTAAAAGGCTCTTTCTGCTTGTGTTAAGAAAAATGGCTGATTTATGAGTTTATCATTGGCCTCATTCAGCGGAGGCCAAGCCTTTTATGTGAGTTCCAGTGTGTCTTGGCTCACTCCTTAGTCTCAGCTATTCAGGAATCTAGGATGGGAGAATCAAGTTAATGGCAGCTAGGCAACTGTGAAAGACCCCATTTCAAAATAAAAAATAAAAAGGGATGGAGATGCAGTTCAGTGAGAAGGGCTGGATTCAAGCCTTAGTACTTCTAAAAAAGTTTTAGAACTAAATAAAATGCAATCTCACCAAGACCATTGTGTGATGGCCCAAGACTGGCCAGCCTTCCAGGAGACTGAGACAGGAAAATGGCAGGTTTGAATATTCGAGTTGAAAGATTTGCCCAGCCTATGGAGCTTAGTGAGACTCTGTCTCAGAATAAAAAATAGAAAGAACTTGATGTGCAGCTGAGTGCAAAGAGACTGGTTCAATTGCAAGTACCAAACAACTAAAAGAAAATGAAAAGAAAAGAAAAAGTGAATCTCCATCAAGCATCCCGCCCCTCTGTTACTATACAACCAAATTTTCTTTTTTTGTACGTGGTGGGGTAGGGGGGATTATTTATTATTGAGACAGGGAATTGCTATGTAGCTCACTCACGATGTAGACCAGGCTGGCATTAAACTCAAGCTGGCACTAAACTCAAGAGCTTCCTGCCATGTGCTGACATTATAGACTTGCACCGTCATACCTGGCACTAAACAGGATTTGATTGGTTAAATGGCCACAGAAACTAATTACAACTAATGCACCCTAATACCATCCACTGGGGTCTCCAACAGGAGTGTCCAGGCAATGTGGACCCTGCAGGCGAGCCTTGGGCTTTGCGTGTTAAAACTTTGTTCTGGGTCCTCTTGCTGGCTGAAGATATAAAAAACATTTTACTTGGGCTGAGGTCCAGAAACCTCTCTAATTCATGTTTTTAGGATTTGGCCTCAAATTCTATCACTTCTGCCTGAAGTATAAAACTTGACTGTCGAGGAATCATGATGTTTCTGGAGGTGGCAGAGCCTACTCCTCCCCGCCCCCCCCCCCCAATAACTGGGAGATTGAACCCGCTGAGCTACAGTACTGTTCTCCTGTATTTTTTGGAGAAAAGGTCTCTAGGTCACCCAGGCTGGACTTAGTACTTCAGATTCTCCTGCCTCAACCTCTTTGAGATCTGAGATACCCTTCTTTCAGTGCCATGATCCCAGCACTCTAAGTTTTGAATGATTCCTACTGGATATCTCAGGACAGCTTCCTCCAATTTTTGTACAGATTTTTAAGTGTATGTGTGGGACAAATGCACTAATACTTAGCTACTTCCCCAAACCTGTAAAGATGTATTTGAAACCATTAAATACTATAGAGCCATCAGGCGTGATGGTGCAGGTCTGTTATCCCACCTACTGAGGAGGCTGAGACCAGGAGGATTATGAATTTAAGGGTGGCCTAGGTGATTTAAGGAAAGCCTTCTCAAATAATAAAGGATTGGAAATGCAGCTCATTGGTAGGGTGCCCTGGGTTCAGTCTCCAGGATGGGTGGGCCTCTGAGTCTCCTAGAAGGGGGAGCATTAGTATCTGCTCAAAAAGCCAGGCCTTTGAACTGCACCCTCAGGATAGTGGAGAGGGTGAAGTTCTGACTAGTAACACAATAGGCACACAACTAGATATGAGCTGTCTGCTTCAGTTTATGGTGATCCTGACCTGTCACCTATTTTTCTTCTTCCTTTAATCTCTGCAGCAAAACATGAGAAGGTACCAACCTGTGCAGGATGAGGATCCAAGGATCATTATGCTGAGCAGAGTCTGTGGGAAGTCTGCAATCTGTGAATGCATCGTTCTGAGCTGCATTGGGCTAACAGTTACGACTTTGGGAATGGGTCTCCTTATACGACATCACTCTCACCATGTGGCTTTTGCTATTGGAATAATACTGACAGCAGCAGGCTTGTATATAATCATCCATTTGATGTTGGTGGGTTGGAGGAAAGTCATTGAGATACTGCTGATAAATCTGTGTCAGCGGAGCTTTCATTTCTTATACGTTAGAACAGAGCTTTCCAGAGATAGCCAGCACCTCTCTGAGGCCTAGTGTGAACTGTGGTATCAGCAGTCCATGGCATGTTGAAGTTTTCTAAGCATTGTTTTCAAGTACAAATAAAATTTGCCTTTTAAAATTTGTTTTGCACCTTTATTCACTAATAGTTCTTGGGAAATGAGCCCAAGAAGAGCCGAGCTGCATTTCCAACCTTTAGGGTTTTTTTGGGGGGTGGGTAACCCAAGATCAAATTTATGACCTCAGACTTGCCAGGCAGGCGCCTATGCCGCTGAGCTAAATCTCTGGCTAGGGATTTTCTTGTTGTTTTTGCTGGGGTTTTTTTGTTTTTTGTTTTTTGTTTTTTTTAATCTGTACCGGGGATCAAACTCACGACCCCCTGCTTGCAAGGCAGGCGCTTATGCCACTGAGCTAAATCCCCAGCCCTATTTTTTGTTTTTTAAGACAGGAGCCTATGTAGCCAGAGCAGGACACAAATTTGCAATTCTTCAGCCTTAGCCTCTCATGTTGCTGGAATTACTGGTAGAGATCACTCTGGTCCTGGCTGGTTTTCATTTGAATTTTTTATTTTTTATTTTATTTTACATTTTGTATTTTTAACATTACTGTAATGTTAGTTGACTGAGATATATCTCTAGGTTGTTGTTTATTTTTCATTTTCAGATGGGGAGTTGCTAAATTTCTAAATTGCTACTAATTTGAGATCTTCCTGCCACAGCCACCCAGAGTATTGAGATTACTTTCATGCACTGCCTCATCTGAACATATTGTGTCTTGCATGTGGAGATTTTCTCACTTTCCAAAATGTAACACTTTACACAGGGCACATAAGTGTCAGTGAAATTGTGGGGTAAGGTGCACCACGTGGGTTCTCCACATGTGCTATGCAGACCACAGGTTGTTAATGGGAACTTGGAGCCTGACTTGAAGCGATCCAGACTCCTCCTCCCCATTCCAGTAGCAGTGCAAATACATGTGAGCTCGGGTGCCTGATTTGAGGTCCTCAAGAAGTTCCTTGGACACAAAGCTGCTAGAGAGGGGACGTGTCCCCAGGACAGATTTCTGAACACAAAGGGCCAGTGACAACTGGGCAGAATGGCTTCGCCAAACTGACTGTTGATTGAAATTTTCCAGACAGCAAGTGAAGGGTCCTGGGCTCTGTGGTCCACACCTTGCCCTGGCCTTTCTGCTCCTTTTCCCAGCAGTCTAAGGAGGGGAAAACACAGAGTTTAGGAGCATCACAGGTTTGGAGGTGACAGTGGTCCCAATGTAGCATTTGCTGAAGAAAGGAGAGAGGGACTCAGAGGCTCTGTGGAGACTTTAATATGAGGAACAGAGCTTGGTTCCATGACAGTAGATGTCATGGGCCCCAGACCTCCAGTCTGGTAGCTACCAGGTTGGAATGCACGTAAGACCTCACTGGCCTCTTCCCATCCTGACCACATGATTCAAAGCTGTGATGGTCACAGCCCAGAGGGCAATGGCTTTTTCTCAGAGCTCTTTGCCACTGGTGATTCATGTCCTGTCAGGAGAAGACACCATGAATTATGGATTATACCAAAAGTTTGTGAACAGACTACAATTGTTTGGTGGAGGAGATGAATGCTTTTGGGAGAACAAGGGGCCATTTGTCAACCATCCTCCCAGTCAAAGGACTAGAAGGCCCTATGGATAGACACCCTCGACTGTGACCTGAGCCTAGGCCACGATCTTCCTAGGATACAGCCGCTCATGCTGTGGCCACCTGCACCCTTATGCGCTGCTCTCAGGCCTCAGGGAGCCACTGTGGTCCAGCCACAGGACCACAATCTTCTTCAAATGTCCTCCAAACCCTGACTGACTCAAAAGGGTCTCAGAGCTGCCAGCCTGACCGCTGGACTCCTTTGGCCCTGACAGCTCTGACTTGATACCAATGTCTGGGCCCCTCCCGGTCTCCTAAAAACAGATAAGCCAATTCTGGGATGTCTACCCCAAGTGTGGCCCTGCACCCCCAATCTGTATCCCCAATCCATAACCCCTAACTGTCCAGGTATGCCTGCTCTCTGACTGTCATCCACTCCCTCTGAGCACCTCCTCCCATGGTTAATGCCCACATCAGCTGGGCTGATCTCTTCCCAGAACCAGAGGATCCACTTCTTCCTGGTTCTGTGAGGCCTTTGCCTGAGGCAGCTCCTGTAGGTGACCTGGAACTCTAATCTGTACCCTGCTTTTATCTCTTGTACTGCTGACTGTGTAAAAATGAGCCTCAGGATACAGCGCTCCAATACCTCAGTAAAAGTTGCAAGCTACCATCATTTTGGTTAAAGAATGCAGCCAGGGGAAACAGAGCACAGAAAGGAGAGATATAAGAACCCATGAGTGGGCTTCAGTCCACAGACCCAAGGGGCCGCCATTTCTGTCCCCGTGAGGCTCTCCTTCCACAGCACTGCCAAGTGTCTTTTTTGCCCCTGTGCTGTGGGTTTCTGAGCCAGATGCCCCATGCTAGGTGCAGACTGAGAGTAAAATGCCCCATGCTGATCTTTCTGACAAACCTCCTGGGAGCTGGGGGTAAGTGGAGGTCTATCTGTGTTTCCTGATCATCCTTCCAAAAGACAGGCCAGAAACTCCCTGGCCTAGTGTTACTGTGGGTACTTGCATCTAAACCAAAGCTGGAGATCTCCCTTGGAATTCACCTCTCTAGCATCTGTCTGCAACCAAGCCAGCTCATCATCTGGATGTTTTTTCCTTTCTTTCATCTTCTCTTCCAAATTTCCTTGTCCCTTTTGTTATTTCCTGCTTTCTGTCCGCAATTCTTCACATGTTAGACTGGATAAATGGCGTGTCTTTTCCAGTTGGTGAAAACATGCAAACTTGTATGGCCACACTTGCTGGTGCACCCTTGGGTTCCCAGCCAGAAGGAAGCAGAGGTGGGAGATGACTTGGGTTCAGTCTCAAGGTTCAAGTTCCAGGGCAAATCAGTGGACCCAGTTTCAAAAACAAAGCAGAGCCGGTCACCCGTGTAATCACCTCCCTCTGGGAGGCTGAGGTAAGAGAAAGGCCAGTTTGAGCCAGGCCAGGGCAATTTAGCAAGACAAGGAGACATTGTTTCCCAAAGAGAAACTTTGAAAAAAGGAAGGGGATGTAGATGAGCAAGAACACTCTGGGTTCACAGAGCTCCCAAACCCTGAGGCTCCCTTCCTGAGCTCCCATCTTCTGCCTCCCGATAGCACCCTTTCCAGGTCCCATGAGGATGCTGCACTTTGGACTCTGCTTCCTCATTTTTTTTTTTTTTTTGGTCTTTTTCATTTTTTATCGGTACCGAGGATCGAACTCACGACTGCCTGCTTGCAAGGCAGGCGCTTATGCCGCTGAGCTAAATCCCCAGCGCCCTGGACTCTGCTTCCTACTCTTGCCCGCCCTCACCCTTATCCCTTATGTCAATTGGGTATAAATGACACTGCTGATGAAATATTGATTTCCATCCCCAGTGAGTATCCACTAGATACAGATTTCTGTTTTTCCCAGAAGGTGTGTTTTCAGTTTTACTCTTTGTCATTTACTGGAGGTCTACCAGTCCTGAGAGATATCTGTCATTCGGGATTTAGTTACAGCACTGAATGTGCAGCAGGGTGGTGTCAGATGGCAGAGGCTACATATTCCGAAAGGGAAGAGAGTATCCCTGCCTGTGTGTTCACCCCAGTTCAGGTGCACACATGGCGCTTATGGCCCCAGGGCCCCTGGGAGATCTTCCTGACCCATGTCACTCCTTTTGGAGGAATTTCTCCTGTCCAGTCAGTACATGTCTTGCTGTTGTGCATAGGGCATGGATATTTGTCAGAGTGGAGGCAGCTTAACAACAAATGTGATCTCCACATGACACCTTCCCATGAACACATGACAGTGTGGGCTTGGGAGGGGAGTAGGCTGAGGTGTATGCAGGTAGACAATTCAGGAGCGAGCACGGTGGTGACACATGAGGGAGCGCAGTAGGGATGGAGTAGGTGCTGCGGAGGTCACACTGTAGGCCTATTTGTTAGTTATGTTTGTGGTGTGGAGGTGAGAAGTGCGAGGTGAGGTAAGAGGGAAAATGAAGATGTGAGTCGGGGGGAGTAAAGGCCTTCTCTGAGGGTGCTGTGCTCCCCAACAGTGTTACCTCAAGGCCTTGCTCTAAAGCAGGAAACTCGGTGTAAGTGGAAATCACCAAAGTCAGAAGAGCAGAATGGAAAGGAGGGCTGTGGATCGGGTTAAGAGAGTAGCCAGCCTCACAGGGAAAGCGGGCTTTGCAAGCCGGTTGTAGGTGTAGCTGGGAGAGATTCAAAACCTCAAGCCTGCCACCTAGAGAACTGCCCCTGCTCCCTGTCTGCCTTGCAGGGGTCTGGGCTGGGGACTATGGGGGTTTCCAGCAGGAAGACCACACTGACGCTATGATAGCCCCGGGAGGGGATGGTTCTTGTGTGGCCTGCACTGAACAGTGCAAAATTTACAAGAAGCAATCATAGACAATTACCACATCTTCTTTCCCTGGGCTGGGGAGCCTGTGGAGAGAGCGAGAGGAAGCAGAGTTTTCCTGGGTCACCATCTGCATCTTACTCTCCTCACTCACATCTCTCCTGACAGAAGTTCCTCCCAGCCTTGATGTTTTGATTTTTTAATATTTCCTCTTGCTAACCGCTATAGCAAAGGCATCCACCTTGGCTGAAGTGGAGAGGCCGAAGGGCTTGCTGCAGTCTGGTCAGATACCTGGCAGGGAATGCAGATCAGGTCCCACTGATGATGGTGAGGAGGAGATGGAAGAAGATACAGTCACAAATGGGTCCTGAGCCATGTGGCAGATGTGATAGACTCTGTTGGGATAAATCTTGGGTTTTGAACGCGGAATATATGCCTTGTTGTGTCAGCAAAGCGGGATTTGTCAGCATTGTTGACAGCTTAAAACTGCTGCTGATAACTTTTGTAATGAATTTTGAAATCTATCAGTTTTCTACAAATGTTAAAAATAAAGGCCACTAGGGGCTGGGGATTTTGCTCTGCGGCATAAGCACCTGCCTTGCAAGCAGGCTGTTGTGAGTTCAATCCCTGGTACCGATAAAAAACAAAAAATAAAGGCCACTAACTGTTGCCTAAAAAAAAAAAAAAAAATTTCCTCTTGCTGTTGAGGCCATTTGATGCATGCCTGTCAAATTGCAAAAGAATTACTATTACAATATAACATGTCAGGCATGCGAGTGTCTTAGTGGGACTTAACACTTAGTGTAAGTTTCACTGGGTTTTCTGGCTATAGAATGATTACTATATTTATTTTATGTTTTTTTCCAGATACTGTAGGAATTTCCATTTCTTTTCTTATGAACTTCTGTGTTGAATATTTTAATAGACATGGTATATATACGTAACTATTGTCTCCTTTAGGACACTTTATCCTTTCAACTATTTTACTTATAACTTATAGTTACGTGGTAGAACTTCAACTCTCCTAAATGGAGATACTTCTTTGATATCTGTTCTGAATAACTAAGTGGGAAAACTGAGCTGGAGTTTAGAATGCGCAGATTGTTGGGTCTCATATGGCAAGAGGAGGAGGCTTGTGAAAGAAACACATGTCATTCCCGCTTTCCCCAGAAAACAGGATCCTGGTATGGTGGTGCAGGCCATAATCCCAGCCCTCTGGAGGCCGAGGCAGGAACATCAGAGGAAGTTGAAGGCTACCATGGACTCCAAGTGAGTTCCAGGACAGCCTGAATTATAGGGCGGGATGCATTCCTAACAAATCATAAAAACCAACCAACCAAAATAAAGGACACAATAAAGTTCTGTCAGGGACTATAAAATGAAAATGGACTTTTTTCACCTTCTTATTGTGTGTCTCCCTGTCACTGTGAAGTGCTTGCTAGATATTAAATGATAATTTTGGACCCCTTAGCTTCTGGTTATTCATCCAAATTTGTTCACTCTGAAAAAGAAAACCCTGAATTATTTTCATGTAGGCAACACAAACAGAAAATCACATGAACAAATAGAAACCCTTGCCCTGATAGATGGAAGATTTATGAAAACGTAACAAGGAGGAACTAAACAGACAAGATTGAAGGTGAAATGCAGGAACACCAGGATGAAAGAAGCAAATTCTGTGGGTGCTCAGATACTCATTCTATACAGGAATACACCAAAGGCCTCTCAGCTGGGGACGCCTGCCCCAGCTGAGCACACAGGGAGGAGCACACAGGCAAGGTGGAGCCTCCTGAGCTCTTCCACTCCCACGGGAGGCTTTCACCCAGTCTCCAGTTACCTTTCATGCTACAGAGAGACAATCCAGAAAATGGAAACAGCTGGTCAGAAGCAAGGTGAGGGAAGGATTTCTAAGCAAGAGGAGATGGTCTAGAGCGGGAAAACTGTGAACTACTTAGGCTGGAGAGGAAAAGGCTAAGTGTGTGAGAAGCAGATTTCTGCAGAGAACATCTTGGGAGATGAGAGCATCAGAGAACAGAGCAGCTGCTGGGGAGATCCTCCCATGGGAGAATGTGTCTATGGAGGAAGAGTTTGTAGGCAGCGGAGAGGGGATGACAGCAAGGAGAAGCAGGACAGATGAGCAAAGGGGTAAAGCAGGAGGGGACCACCGTGGCAGGGCTTTGTGTTTGGGGGAAGAGAGCTGATCATTATGGATCAGTGACTCTTCCTATGGGGGGGGTGACTCCTGGCTTCTCAAGGTGATCTAGATTTAATCCCTAAGGATTATACTTAAGGGTTTTGCCTTCGGTCTGGGAGCTCTGGCCCACAGCAAGAGATGTGTGCCTCCTCCAAGGTCACCAGACATTTGACCCCCTGGTGTCAGCTCCTTCCAGAGCCTAACTCTGTCTGACTAACTAGCTCAGCTGCCTGTAAAGAATGCTCCTTTGCTATGTGACTCACTTCCCCATTTGTCCCTGGCTAGGTCAATTTTATCTGAACAACTAAACTTATTGGTTGACGATCTCTCTGTCCCACCTCATGCTCGTCGGCCTTGTCTGTTCCCAGTTTTCCCCACCTTACACCTGCCTCACCTCATGATTTTACTCTATAAAAATCCCAAGAAAATACAGAATCTGTAGCAACCCATTTGGGACCCCTTCTGTCTCTTTCTCAGACAGAAGCTTTCCTTCTCTCAATATATATTTCTGTTAACCATCATTGTTCCTAAAATTCACTCTTCGATTTTAGAGAACACGAACTTGTTCAGGACATATAATAGGTTGGGTGTTTCATTCCCCTAAATCACCAGGATGGAGGCAGGGAGTTTGAGGGTGTCACCTGCACCTCATCTGTCATCTTCAGGACCTGGACAGGGGTCGAGTCCTCATCCCCTGGGTGGGAGGCGCCCTCACAAGGCTCTGTGCAGCCTTGGCCTCTCCTCATAAGCCTGGCCCTCAGGCTCGCTGGACTGGGATGATGGCACCTGAGCTGCAGGGAGCTCACCTGTCCTTTGGGGGAGCCAGCTTCTTCCTGGGCCTCCCCAACAGCCAGGTAGCATGTGCGTGTGTTAAACAACATCCACGCTGGACATGGATTGTCTTTCCCAGAAAAAAAAACTCTCAGAAAATCACTCCCAATGTGGAGCAACCCGACCAAATGCACCATGCCCGCAGTTCTGCAGTTCTCCACAGGAACCCAGGCCATCTAGCACGTGTCCTTCCCTAGTCACCTGTGCACTGTGCTACCAGTCCCTCCCTCCTACAGGAAAGAGGCCTCAAACATAATGACCGTCTGAGCACATCCCCCACAGGTTTCAGTAATTATTTCTGGGGGGGGGGGTGGCCCATGCCTGTCATCCCAGCACCTGAGGCTGAAGTAGGAGGATTGCAAGTTTGAGTCCAGGCCGGGCAATTCAGTGGGACACTGTATCAGCCCCAAACATTTTTGAAGGCTGAGAATGTAGCTCCATGTGAGAGTGCTTGCCTAGCACCTGAGAGATTTTGATTTGATTTCCTAGCACCACAAAATTTAACGAAAGTTTTTTGAAAACTCCCCTATAGAAAACATAAGGGAGGTTCTAGGCAAATTCCTGAAATCCCAGTTACTAAAGAGGCTGAGCAGAGGGAGCACAACTTCCCTGCTAGCCGAGGTAAACTATTCAGGTATCTCAAGAAAACGAGAGTAAAACATCCAGTTAAAATCTCAAATAGAATATTTCTACACTGCTTCTAGTGCATCTTCACGTAACACAGAAATGCTGACAAGTTCTGAATATGCCTTACAGGCTGCCAGGAGTAGTGGCACAAACCAGGAAACCCGGCTCTGAGGAGGCTGAGGCAGGAGGCTCACCTCAAGTTTGAGGTCAGTGTGGTCTACATAAACCAATCATGTCTCTTTGTGTGATGCTGACAACTGAACTCAGGATTCACAATGTAGACCATCGCTCTACCACTGAGCTTCATTCCTAGCATTTTTGTTTTTCCTTTTTGGTGTGCTTAGGGAAATGGAGATCTCAGGATATAGACCAGGCTAGCCTCAAACTCCAGGGATCTAGTCGGCTTCCCATCTCAGCCTCCAGAAGAGCTGGGACCAGGCTGTGCTCTGCTGTCCTGGGTCTGACAATAAATATTTTGAATATAATCTGCTCTAGTGAGTTTAAAAGCAAGAAAACCATAATACCTATACTTGTAATTGCAGAGCCTAAACCCAGTCAATATTTCATTTCATTCACTGTTTTTGAGATACTGACATTTGAACCCAGTACTGTCATAATAAATGACACCCCCAGGTGTATTTTCAGGTGTTATTTTCTGAAGGTATCTTGCTAAGAGGCCGGAATAAGTCACAGCTGCCATCCTCCTGCTTTAGCCTCCCAGAATGCTGGGGTTAGAGGTGTGTACCACCATGCCTGGCTGCAGTTAATTAATATTAACTGCAGAATTAATATTTTCATGTTTTCTTACAGTATCATTCTATGCGCTAGTGTTATTCCCTTCTAGTTCATGTTTTCTGATTGCTATAATTAAATTATTTAACAGTGAGCCAACACCAGCCCCCCTTCATTCACCCCTTCCATGATTTTCACCAGGAGCACAGAATCGGCAGCAGTCTTGATTGGGGCGGGCCATGCCCCTGTGCACCACACCCCGAGTCCAGCTCAGACCAATCCAGATGGCATTAGCCGCAGGGACCTAGGAACCTGAGCAAAAGTTATGCTCTGGGAGAATGGGGAAGGCTGGGCACAGGGTCTGGTGGCTACAAGTGACCTCTACTCAGTAGCAACATGTTTGGCAAATGCTCAGCAGGAGACCCACATGCAAATGCCAGTCAGAGGGAACCAGGTCTCTTCTTTCCTGTTTATCTCTTAACATAGGACCCTGGAGTGAACAGTTGTGTGCATTTATCCCCAGTCTTTCCTTGCTACTGGGTTTTCAATGTCTCCACACAAACCGAGGCCTTTACATTGGGGGAGCAAAGGACAAACCTCAGCTGCTGTGTGAAAACCCTTGTGCACCTGCAGGTTCCTTTCATTACCCACTCAGGTAATTTACAGGTTCCTGTAAATTCCACCCAGAACTCTGCTGGCTGCAGTTTCCTCCAGCACATTTGGTCTTCAGGGCCTGACTGTTATTTAGGGGAGACCATTTCTGACATTTGTTTACTAGAAAGCTTCCTGTTGTACCAGGTGAGACATTCCATCATTTCACGTCTTTTTTAAAAGCTAAAGTCACTTTAAAATGTTTTGTATGACACTCTTGGGTGAGCTGCATATCCATCTGTATATATTATGCTGCAAATCTGTATTTCTGTGGCTGCAGGACTCTTCCTCATGACCCTTCTCTTTCTGACATCTGCTGCATATTTCTTCTGAATCTGTAGAGTTTTATATCTAAAGGATCTTAACACTTTCTATTTTTATTCACTGCAAATGTGATAGTTGTCCTAATTTGCTGCTATCTTATAGTTAAAAATTTTTCTCTGTCTCTGGATTACATATCTGGCTACAAACTTGAAATTTGACTTTCTTGTGATGAAGTTTCTAACTGTGAACTCTGGCAGACACTATCGTTGGGATTATTACAATCCATTGATCACATGGGGCATATTATGCATCCTATGTATTGTAGGTGTGTGAATTTGAGTAATTGGGGGCTGGAACAGAGAGGGCTTTGAACTAAGTTACACCAGCAGGTCTCTTTATTTTGACAGAGTCAAACCAAGTCACTAACCTGCCCTTGCTGGACTCCACCTCGTGATCCTCCCACCTCCCAAAGTGTTTGAATTACAGGCCTGGGCTACCAGGACCAGGTAAGTACAGTATTTACTTGGATAAAATGTGGTGTTTCATGATCTATACCAATTATAGGCAAGCTGAAGTGGGGACAGCAGGCTGAGGCCAGTTTGAGTGCTGGAAGAGGAGCTAGAGGCTGAGTGTGCTTTATCAGACAGGCTCAGGACACAAAAGGTTTCAAAATGGGAGTTTTTTGGATTTAGGAACATTTGTGTGTGATTTTTTTTTTTTCCCCATGCAATCACGCCACCTCTGAAAATTGCAAATCTGATATGACTCTAAATCTGAAATCTGTTGAGCACCAGTGAGATTGGTGGAATCCGAGGTACACAACCTGTATGTGAAAGCACCAGGCACCGCCCCAGTGCCTGCTGGGGGAACGTTACCCACTAAGTTCTCAGCTCTCTTCTGCAGCTCAGCAAAACCCACACGGGCTACAAGTGCCAGAGTCACAACAGGACAAAACAAGCATGAGAACCCAGTCTGAATACCGATGGAGATGTAAGCCCGGCATGGTGTCCATGCCTGGAAAGCAGCGTTCTGGGATGCTGAGGCAGGAAGTCATCACTGCAAGCTCAGTTTGGGCAGCTTAGCAACTGTGAGACCTGTCTCACAGTAAAACACATCGCAGAATGTAAGAGGAACACCACTATCCAGCCTAAACAACAGCCAGCTGTGGGAGCAGACACGGTGATCCTTGTCTTCAGGTGTAGCACTGTGGTAAAATTGAAGCAAGTAGATGGTAAATTTGATCCCAGCTGGGCAACTTAGTAAGAGCCAGTGATGATTTTGCTTAATTTTTTTGCTTTTGTTTTTTTAGACGGGGTCTTGCTATGCAGTTTAGAATGGCCTTGAACTCACTATGTAGCCCAGGCTGCCCTGGAACTCACAACTATTTTTCTTAGCCTCCCAATTCCTGCGATTATAAGTGTGTCACTATACCTGACTGTAAAATAACAATTAAAAAAAAAAGAGTTTGGGGGGCTGGGGATTTAGCTCAGCGGCATAAGCGCCTGCCTTGCAAGCAGGCAGTCGTGAGTTCGATCCCCGGTGCCGATAAAAAGGAAAAAGACAAAAAAAAAGAAAAAGAAAAAGAAAAGAAAAAAGAGTTTGGGATGTAATACAGCACAGAGGTGCTAGATCCAATCTCCAGTACCACAAGAATTGAGGAAAAGGAAAGGAGAATTTAAAAAAAAACCCTCCTCTGGTGAAACACTATGGAGATTTGAGGCCTTTGGGGGTCCATTTGGCTGTGTAGTGTACAACTGACGCGCTCTAATACCAGTCCACTGGGGTCTGCAGCAAGAGCATCCGGGCAGTGTGGCCCCTGTCTGCTGAGCCCTCCCCGCCATGGGCTTTGCCTGTTAAAACTTTGCTCTGGATCCTCTTGCTGGAAGAAGATACAAAACGTTTTTCTTGGGCTGAGGTCCAGAAGCTGCCTCCTGGTTCTTGTGTTCAGTCTTTGACTTTGAATTTCACCGTTTATATCTAAAGTGTAAAACTTGACTCTCAAGTAGTACTGACGCTTCAGGAGGTGACAGAGCCTAGTGTTTTTCCTCACTGGAAGGTTGGACCCAGGCTATTCACACTGAGCTACCAGCTAGGGAGGTATTGTATTGTATTGTACTTATTTATTATAGGGTTTTTCTGACTTTCCCAGACTAATTTCAAACCTGAGATTGTCTTTTTCCTCTTTATCGGTACCAGGGATCAAACTCACGACTGCCTGCTTGCAAGCAGGCACTTATGCCGCTGAGCTAAACCTCCAGCTCCCAAACCTGAGATTCTCCTACCAGAGCCTTTCAGTTACTTCCTTGTAAGAAATATTGTCTCTGGATTTCCTGGGACAGCTTCCTATAATTTTGTACAGATTGGGGAGGTTCTGGGACTGGTACTCTACCATTCAGCTACATCCCCAGGCCTGTAAAGTTGTATTGGAAATCATTAAGGCCTAAAGTGCCACCAGGTGTGATTGTGCAGGCCTATAATCCCAGATCTAGGGAAGCTGAGGCAGGAGGACACAATTTAAGTGAGCCTAGGCAAGTTAGGGAGAGTCTTCTCAAAATAATAAAGGACTAGAGGTGTAGCTCAGGGGTAGAGTGCCCTGGGTTCAGTCCCCAGGATGGTGAGTAGGGATACAATGACCAATTCTGCCTCTGAGTCTCCTAGGAGGGAAACATTAGTGTCTCCTTAAAAAGCCAGCCCTTTAGGGGCTGGGGATTTAGCTCAGCGGCATAAGCGCCTTCCTTGCAAGTGTGTGGTCAATGAGTTTGATCCCTGGTACCGATAAAAATGAAAAAGACAAAAACAAACAAACAAAAAACAGCCCTTTGAACTGTACCTTCAGGAAAGTAGAGAGTCTGAAGTTCTGGTACTACTCACAGCAAAGTTCGAGCTTCCTACTTCAGCTTTTGGTGAATTTGACTTGTCTTCTTTCATTTTTTTCTGTCTGTCCATCTGTCTTTTCCCCTTAACCTCTGCAGCCGTCCATCACAATGTACCAGCAGCGTGATTATCCAAGGCTCAGGCTGAAGAGAATCTGGCGGATGCATAGAAACTGGAATACTTCCTTTTTTTTCTTCCTGGTATTAGTGGCTTTGAGTATGGGAATATTCTTCATTGTGCAGAACCCCTCTGACCCCATGGCCATCATCCTTGGAATAATGTTCATAGTAGCCAGCTTGTGTTTATTCATCTATATGTGTTTGTTGGCGTGGGGTAGAGCTATTAAGCTGTTGCTGAGAAGACTGCAAACGGGGCAGTGGGAAAGGAATTTCTGACAGTGCAGAACAGGACTTTCCAGGACAGCCAGCTCCTCCCTGTAATTCCATGAAGCCTTCTAAGTATTGTTTTTAATAATAAAATAAAATTTGCCTTTGAAAGTTTCTTCTGACTTTTTATTTCTAATAGTTCTTGGGAATTGAACACAAGGAAAGCTAGAATGCATCTCCAACCCCTTTTTGGCTTGTTTGTATTTTTGAAATTGGTTCTCCAGATGTAGCCTAGCCTGAACACAAATTTGCAATTCTTCAGCCTGCACTTGTCAAGTTGCTGGGATTTCAGGAATGGGCTAGTCTGACCCTGGGTTTTTTGTTTTGTTTTTTAAGAAAATTGTTTTTGACTGAGGAATATCCTTAGGCTTTTATTTTGAGACAAAGACTTGGTATTTTTCTAAATTGCTTCCAATCTGAGATCTTCCTGCCACAGCCACCCAGGGTGCTGGGATTACTTTCATGCGCCACCTCACCCGAACATATTATGTCTTGCACTGGAGATTTTCTCAGTATTTCCAAAATGTAACATTTTACACACAGGGTAAGTAAGTGTCTGTGAAATTGCTGGGTTCTCCACATGTGCTACGCAGACCACAGGTTGCTAATAGGAATTTGGGGCCTGACTTGAAGTGATCCATAGATGACTCCTCTCAATTAAGGTGACAGTGCAAATGCATGTGAGCTCGGGTACAGATGTCCGTGATTTGAGGTCCTCAAAAAGTCTCTTGGACGCAAAGCTGCCTGAGGGGTACGTGTGTTAACTGGGCCAGTGACAACTGGGCAGAATAGCTTTGCCAAACCGAGTATATGGATTGAAATTTTCCAGACAGCAAGTGAAGTGCCGTGGGGCCTTTGGTCCGTAGCTCCGCCCTGTTGCTGGGAAGCTCTGGGGTCCATGGTATCTACTGCCTCTCTCTCCCCTGCCCTCAGGAGATGCTATATTGTACCTATTGTCACTTCCAACCCTGTGCAATGCTCCTAACCTTCATGTTTTATTTCCTCAGAGTATAGACTGCTAGGAGAAGGATCAGATTGGTCAGGATGTGTAAGAAAGTCAGAAATGCCAGACCTCAGCAATGGATGATGAGCCAGCCAGTTCTGCTACCAGTGTTAAAAAAAAAAAAAAAAAAAGGTCATTAACATTTAACATACCAGTGTTAAAAAAAAAAAAAGGTCATTCAGGGGTGTACCCAACACAAGCATGACCCTCCTCCTCCTGAGGATGATGGGAACATAAAGTCAACAAATGGTATGCTTGTTTGGGACCAAAATTTCTGAAAGCTGATCGAAGAACCCTTTTTGAACTTATTCGGGCAGCTAAACCTCAAAGGTTTGCTTGATGTTACATCAAGACTTCTGCCAATATGATCAAGGGGGAAACTCCAAGAAAATCTGCCAGACTTTCAGTATCAAAAAGGACTGTACTGAAAAGGAGGAAGCCCAGGTATGCAAGGAGAGCCAGTGGTGTAAAGAGAAGTGAAATGTTGTGCCTGACACTGTAAGACTGCAAGAATTGTTCCAAATACTAGTTACACTGCTACCAATAATTGTTAATATCAAACAATAGACAAATGCAGCAGAAAACCACCCTCATTAGCATAGTATCATCCTCAATGCATCTGTGGTCTGAGTACAGATTTAAAACCAGTGGCTTAATTTCTTCTGGCCTGAGCAAAAGTTGCCGTTTTTCTTTACCCCGAATTAAACTGAAGAGTGGGTTCTCTGTAGAAAGTTGACACTTTGAGTATCCCTTCTTTTTGTAATGGGATTGCTTCTTAGTTTATTATCCACTTAACTTTACTGATCTTTTAAAAGCTGGCATTGTAGATGCCGAGGATATAGCTCAGTGGCCCAGTGTCTGCCTGGCAAGCACAAAGCCCAGAGTTTGATTCTCTGTACCAAAAAAACAAGCTGGCATAAATAAAACAACTTGAAATACAATTAACAAAATAATTAACTTTATTCAGAAGATGGAAACTGGAAAAGGCTACGAGTGGGGTTATTTAGGATGTCTTCCAATCTCCTCGTCTCAAACAGTATCACTTATACAACTGGCCTATTTGTAGCAGGGCTCGCTTAGTTGGACCTGAGGACTTGTTTTTTTTGTTGTTGTTGTCTTTTTGCTTTTTATCAGTACCGGGCATCGAAGTCACGACTGCCTGCTTGTAAGGCAGGTGCTTATGCCGCTGAGCTAAATCCCCAGCCCCCCCCCCAGGACTTGTTTTATTTGTTTTTAAATTTTTAATCTTCTCAGTTTTGAATATGTTGCCTAGAGACTCAATAGATACCAAGTTTGTGGTTTGGGGGAGAAATATAAGTAAACAGTTTGTTAGCTTTTCAATTAAAGAAAACACTTAATTTGTTTTTTAAATGCGCAAATTTTATTTGTACTTAAAAACAATACTTAAGCCAGGCATAGTGGTGCATCCCTGTAATCTCAGCACTCAGGAGGCTGAAGCAGGAATATTACCATCAGTTCAGGCAGCGACATACGCCAATTCAAGGCGAGCCTGTACTACATAGCAAGACCCTGGCTCAAAAACAAACACTTTAAAGACTTCAACATTCCAGCGGGTTTCTGATATCACAGGTCTCTGTATCACAGGGAGGGGCTGCCTGTGTCCAGAATGTCCTGTATCACACAGAATGAATCAGTCCCGTCCTGCTGGCCACCTGTGTCCTGGCTTATCTGTAGCATTTCCTGAGCTCTAAACCAGGCCGACAAACCGGCAAAGAAGACTATAAATGAGCTTATAAATATAATTGTTATTCCAATAGCGAAACTCACAGATGCAGAGTGGGCCCGTAAAACGAGAACCATTCCCACAGCCACAGTCACAAGTCCCATGCAGGAAACCAAGATGCATCCAGAGTTTCTAGACTTCTGCCAGATTCTCCTCAGCAGACTGATCCTTGGATTGTTATCCCACAGACGGTGGTACATTCTGATGTTTTGCTGCTGAGGTTAAGGGAGCAAGAAAAATAGACAACAGGCCAGGATCACCAAAAGCTGAAGCAGAAAGCTCATGCCTCGCTGTGAGTGGCACCTACTGTGTTACCAGTTAGAACGTCACTCTCTCCGCTATCCTGAGGGTGTAGTTCAAAGGGCTGGCTTTTAAACGAGACACTAGTGTTCCCCTCCTAGAAGACTCAGAGGCCAGAATTGGTCACTGTATCCCCACCTACCCATCCTGGGGACTGACCCAGGGCACTGTACCCCCTGAGCTGCATCTTCAGACCTTTATTATTTTGAGAAGGCTCTCTCTAACGTCCCTTGACTACTCTTAAGTTTGTGGCCCTCCTGCTTCAGTCTCCCCAGTAGGTGGGATTACAGACATGCACCATCATGCCTGGTGGCACTTCAGTTCTTAAAGGTTTAAAATATGTCTTTACAGGTCTGCCTGTAAGACTGCAAGAATTGTTCCAAATACTAGTTACACTGCAGGTCTGCAATACTAGTTACTTTACAGGTCTGGGGATATAGTTGAATGGTAAAGCACCAACCCCAGCACCACCACCCCAATCTTTATAAAACTGTAGGAAGGTGTCCCAGGAAAACCAGAAGAATATTTTTAACATGGGAGTACTAGCCACAGGGCACTCTAGAAGGCGCTTGTGGGAGAATCTAGGTGCAAAGTCAGCCTGCATAACTTAGACAAACCCCTTTTCTAAATAAATAAATAAAATGGTGCTGGTAACTCAGTGTGAACAGCCTGGGTTCAACCTCCCAGTGAGGAAAAACAAGAGGCTCTTGTCACCTCCTGAAGCGTCAGTATTACTTGAGAGTCAAGTTTTATACTTTAGATATAAACGGTGAAATTCAAAGTCAAAGACTGAACACATGAACCAGGAGGCAGCTTCTGGACCTCAGCCCAAGAAAAACGTTTTGTATCTTCTTCCAGCAAGAGGACCCAGAGCAAAGTTTCAACAGGCAAAGCCCATGGCGGGGAGGGCTCGCCAGACAGGGGCCACACTGCCCGGATGCTCTTGCTGCAGACCCCAGTGGGCTGGTATTAGAGCGCATCAGTTGTACACTGCACAGCCAAATGGACCCCCCAAAACCTCAAATCTCCATAGTGTTTCACCAGAGGAGGGTTTTTTATTCTCCTTTCCTTTTCCTCAATTCTTGTGGTACTGGAGATTGGATCTAGCACCTCTGTACTGTGTTACATCCCAAAATCTTTTTATTTTACAGTCAGGTATAGTAACACACACTTATAATCTCAGGAATTGGGAGGCTGAGAAAAATAGTTGTAGCCTGGGCTACACAGTGACTTCAAGGCCAGTCTAAACGGCACAGCAAGACCCTGTCTAAAGAAACAAAAATATTAAACTTCCTGTTTCTTAAAATATCTAAACCTCCCAGGTGGGCTCCAATTTGTGACCCTTCTGCCTCCACCTCCCAGAAGACTGGGATTGCACGCAAAGAGCACTATGTCTGCTCCAAAATGCTGATGTAGTTTAGGATGAGTCTTGATGTTCTTTTAAATTTGTTTTAGATGTTTCATTTTAAGATAGGTATCACTAAATCAGTGAATTGCCTAAATAGGGATTGAACCTGTGACCCTCCTACCTCTGCCTCTAGAATACTGGCATTACAGGCATGGGACATTACACTGGGCTTAAATTTCCATAGATTTTTAGACCTGTTTATTTTCTTGTTTTTGTCCTGTTGTGACTCTTGCACTCCTGTCACATGCAGGTTTTCCTGTACTGCGGAAGAGAGCTGTGTGGTAGGTTTTGAAACTTAGTGGGTAACGTTCCCCACATCAGGCACTGGAGGCTTAAAAGGCCCAGCTCTTTTCACATGTAGGTTGCACATCCCTGATTTGAAAATTTACCTTGTGATCCAAGATTTTGAATCCTTTCAGATTTGAGATTTTAGGCAACAGATGGTTAACTAGTACAGAGCACACCAGTGTTCTGACTTGGAAAAAACTCCCGATCTGGAAACTTTTGTGTCCCTGGCTTTTCAGACAAAGCATACTCAGGCTCTACCTCCTCTTCCAGTGCTCAGCACCGGGCACTGGACCTGGCCTCAGCCTGCTGCCCCCACCCCAGCTCTCCTGTGTGAGCGTGGGCATCTGGTGGATCTAAGGCATGTGGGGCCAGTGATATCTTTACCCTGGTCCTCAGGGTTCTTGGTGGGGAGAAGGAACCCTACTGACACAGGATGGCTGTTTTTGGCCCACTGTCCTGCTGGGCAGTGCTTCTGGCTCTCTGCTTCTGTGTTTGCCCAGCTCCAGTGCAAGAACTCAAGACATTTCCAGCTCCGCAGAAATAAGGCAGCGATGCAGCGCTGTGACATGGAGCCTGTGTTTGGCACCAGAACCAGGCCACACTGTGCTGTGCCTCCTTCCCTTCTGTCTGCACGTGAGGGGCTCTGTGTCTAAATCTGTGGAAAACATGCACAGGGAGCAGATGGAGGCGGGTGGGCCGAGGTTGCAGCTCTGTGGCAGAGGCTTGGCTGGGTGTGGGAGGCCTGCTCCCAGCCCGGGCACGGAAAGAGTAAAGAGGAAGTGAGTGGAGGCTGAGTCTCGGCTCCACCGAGGGATAGTAAGTCACTCAGGGAAATACGCACAAGGGAAAATAACCTGAGCGCTCCTAAGAGCTGTAGACAATCAAATACCAAACTTTATGCAAATGCACATGGCACTCACCTGGTCCTGGAAGCACAGGCCTTTAATTGCAGAACTCTGGGAGGCTGAGATGGGACTAACGCAAATTAGAATCCAGCCTGTGCAATTGAGCAACTTCGTGAGACCAAAATAAAAGAGCAGAAAATAAAAAGAAAATTTTAAAAAGCAGGAAATTAAAGTAAATACCCTAGTTTCAATCCCCCAGCTATGCACACAAATTTATGTTACATTATATGATACTTAAATATATAATATATAATCTACTTGATCAATTAGATGCCAATAATTGCATTATATTATAGATCAGATACTTTAATTCTTAGAAGCTTAGTCACAAGAGAATCAGATTTTAAAATGATAGCCAGGTGTGAAACCAAGAACCATAAAGGAAAAAAAGTCTTTTAGAATACAGAATGTCATTAAATTAGGGCAACAGTCATATTTTTAATGGATCCAAATAGGAAGTGTTAAAATCCCTAAAATATAAAAAACTTGTACAAATTCAAAAGAAAAATCATCTTACAAAAATGGTCAAGGGGTACAAGAGAGTATCCTGCCCCTGAAGAAATTAAGGTTATATATAATAGACACACACAAAAAGTAGCTCATCGAGGAGCTGGCAAAGAACTCCAGTTGTCTGTGATAAGGGTACAGTGAGAAAATAAAAAACAGAGACAAGTTTAGTGACACGGAGTGAGTGGGAAGTCGCGTCTCCAGAAGGGTCCTCTCCCGCACTTCAAACGCCACTATTTATTGGGCACATATCGAGACAGGTGAGGCTAGTGAAAGGTCCCAATCTGACAGCAGAGTCAGAGGTCTGTGAGTCCATGGGGAAGCATAATCCGGGGATGCCTCGGAGCTCAAAGAAGACTTTTTTGTCTTGTTTTGTCTTTTTGGGACAGGGTCTGGCAATGCAGTTCAGGTTGGTTTTGAGCTCACTTTGTAGCCCAGGCTGGTCTTGAACTCACAAGGAGCCTTCTTCCTCAGTCTCCTAAATGCTGGGATTATGGATGTGCACTACTACGTCCAGCCTTGTAGATGATTTTATGCTAAGAATCTTCTCCTGCAGTATAGTCCTATGATAATTTACGAGGGCATAGATGGTTTTATGTTAAGAAGAGTCAATGGGAAATCTCAGATGGGTGATACTGATAATCGCAAACCTGTATTTTATCCCTTAGAGAAGTATGCAAAATTAGCCATTGTGAATTTGTAGCCCCCAACACAGGCTTCCTAAGAGTACTTTACCATTAAGTGACTGCATTAGTCAGGGTTTTACTAGAGAAAAGATATAACACGAGACATACAAATGTATAAGAAATGGCAAGATTGGCTTACGATGGTCGGCCACAGAGTCCGATGAGGAAGCGAACAGAGGGTGTCTAACGCTAGAGGCCGAAGGATTCAATCCAAGGTCTGGAGGTCGTCCTAGTGTCTCGTGCAAGTGCACACCAGCAGGCTGATGGGTCTGTGAAAGAAGGCGGAAAGCTCTATGATGGAAGGCTAAAGAGTCTATGCTGGAAAGCGGAAGAGCCTACACTGGAAGCCAGGAGAGGAGGTCCAAACCAAAGGCAGAGCCTGGAGCCTCTCCAAAGAATGCAATGCTTTAGTCTTTGCTCCTTTCTTTTTATACCTCCAGGTGTGATCCACCCCAGGGTGGGTCTTCCTCACCCTAGGGTGTACAGTTGCTAAACCCAGTTAATTAAGTTTCTAAATGTCTCAAATTGACACAATCAACCACCACAGTGACTTTAGAAAAAAAAAAAAAAAAAGAAGCAAACTACTGCATTTTTATGTGAAATGATTAGTTCTCTTACCTGGTACAACAGGAAGCTTTCTAGTAAACAAATGTCAGAAATGGTCTCCCCTAAATAACAGCAGGCACCCCGGAAGACCAAATGTGCTGGAGGAAACTGTGGCCAGCAGGGTCCTGGGTGGAATTTACAGGAACCAGGCTGCTGAGTGGGTAATGAATGGAACCTGCAGGCGCACAGGGGTTTTCACACAGCAGCTGAGGTGTGTCCTTCAGTCCCCCAATGTAAAGGCCTCCCTTTGTGTGGAGACATTGAAAACCCAGTAGTAAGAAAAGACGGGATAAATGCACACAAGTGTTCACTCCAGGGTCCTATGTTAAGAGATAAACAGGAAAGAAGAGACCTGGTTCCCGCTGACTTGCATTTGCACGTGGGTCACCTGCTGAGCATTTGCCAAAGTCACTTGTAGTGGCCACACCGTGTGCCCAGCCTTCCCCATTCTCCCGGAGCACAAGAACCAGCTGGGTCCTACCAGGTTTTGCTCAGGTTCCTAGGTTCCTGTGGCTAATCCCACCTGGACTGGTCTGGGCTGCACTCTGGTGCCTTGCACAGGGGCGTGGTTCGGCCCAAACCACACTGCCGCCCATTCTGTGCTCCTGGTGAAAATCACGGAAGGGGTGGATGAAGCAGGACTGGTGTTTGCTACTGTTAAATAATTTAATTATAGCAATCAGAAAACATGAACTAGAAGGGAATAACAGTAGCGCACAGAATAATACTGTAAGAAAATATGAAAATATTAACTGTGCAGCCAGGCGTGGTGGTACACACCTCTAATCTCAGCATTCTGGGAGGCTATAGCAGGAAGATGGCAGCTGTGACTTATTCCGGCCTCTTAGCAAGACACCTTCAGAAAATAACACCTGAAAAAACACCTGGGGGTGTCATTTATTATGACAGTACTGGGTTCAAACGTCAGTATCTCAAAAACAGTGAATGAAATGAAATATTGACTGGGCTTAGGCTCTGCAATTACAAGTATAGGTATTATGGTTTTCTTGCTTTTAAACTCACTAGAGCAGATTATATTCAAAATATTTATTGTCAGACCCAGGACAGCAGAGCACAGCCTGGTCCCAGCTCTTCAGGAGGCTGAGACGGGAAGCCGACTAGATCCCAGGAGTTTGAGGCTAGCCTGGTCTATATCCTGAGATCTCCATTTCCCTAAGCACACCAAAAAGGAAAAACAAAAATGCTAGGAATGAAGCTCAGTGGTAGAGCGATGGTCTACATTGTGAATCCTGAGTTCAGTTGTCAGCATCACACAAAGAGACATGATTGGTTTATGTAGACCACACTGACCTCAAACTTGAGGTGAGCCTCCTGCCTCAGCCTCCTCAGAGCCGGGTTTCCTGATTTGTGCCACTACTCCTGGCAGGCTGTAAGGCATATTCAGAACTTGTCAGCGTTTCTGTGTTACATGAAGATGCACTAGAAGCAGTGTAGAAATATTCTATTTGAGATTTTAACTGGATGTTTTACTCTCGTTTCCTTGAGGTACCTGAATAGTTTACCTTTGTTGGCAGGGAAGTTGTGCTCCTTCTGCTGAGCCTCTTTAGTAACTGGGATTTCAGGAATTTGCCTAGAACCTCCCTTACGTTTTTTAAAGGACAGTTTTTAAAAACTTTCATTAAATTTTGTGGTGCTAGGGAATCAAACCAAAATCTCTCAGGTGCTAGGCAAGCACTCTCACATGGATCTACATTCTCAGCCTTCAAAAATGTTTGGGGCTGATACAGTGTCCCACTGAATTGCCCGGCCTGGACTCAAACTTGCAATCCTCCTACTTCAGCCTCAGGTGCTGGGATAACAGGCATGGGCCAAACTTTCCCCCCTGAAGGAATAATTACTGATACCCGTGGGAGATTTGCTCAGATGGTCATCGTGTTTGAGGCCTCTTTCCTGTAGGAGGGAGGGGCTGGCAGCACAGTGCACAGGTGAGTAGGGTAGGACATGTGCTAGATGGCCTGGGTTCCTGTGGAAAACTGCGGAACTGTGGGTATGGTGCATTTGTTCAGGTTGCTCCACATTGTGAGTGATTTTCTGAGTTTATCTCTGGGGAAGACAATCCTTGTCCAGTGTAGATGGTGCTGAACACATGCATGTGCTACCCGGCTGATGGGGAGCCCCAGGAAGGAGCTGGGCCCAGACTCGGCTCCCTCTGAAAGACAGGTGGGCCCTCTCCAGCTCAGGTGCCATCATCCCAGGCCAGCAAGCATGAGGACCAGGCCTGGGAGAAGAGGCCAAGGCTGCATAGAGCTCTGTGAGAGCGCCTTCCACACAGGGGATGAAGACTGGACATCTGTTCAGGGCCTGAGGATGACACATGCGGTACAGGTGACACCCCCACCTCCCTGCTTCCATCCTGTCCCTTTTCCGCACACACCTGAATCTCTGCTGACATAGGTAGTGCCAGCGGGAGGGCAATCTGGGTTTCTCTGTGGAGTCACCTGTCTAGTCCCAAATGGCCAGCACAGGTTGACTGGGGGTGTGAGGCGGGAGTGAATCCCAGCAGCATTCCTGAGTCCTCCTTCTCATCCTATCAGCTTCCAGGGACAGGACTCCAAACTCTCCAACATGTGCTGGTCGAGTTCTGCAGCCCTGATCATGATAAGCACTTCTTCTGGCAGAGGCGCGGGCACCTCCTGAGCTGAGTCACCCTCCACCCTTGGTCCTGCTCTTACACTTCCTCTGCCTTGAGGATCTGTCCTTCTTCTAGACAGAGGACTGAGGTAGGAAGCAGGGTGTCAACCCAATCACATGATCAGAAAGACCAGATGGCCGCTGCTTCTGCCACCCTGAGCACCTGTCTATCCTCTTCTTGAGGTCAGAGACCTAAGGCTATGCACAGCCTGAGGCATGAAACCCAGGTGTGGTGTGAAGCCTGTCTGTGGAATTCAGCCCTTGATCATCTAAAGCCTGCCTCTCCTCTCAAAACACAAAGCCCTGCCACCGTTGTCTCATCCTAAACCTTCCTTTAACCTGTCTTTATCTCCATGTCTCTCATTTCTCCTGACTGAGATCCCAAACAATTCTTACTGGTGAATTTATACACATGTAGGAGTCGTAAAAATTCCAAAGTTTTGATTGATCAAAATAATACATTTCACAATATCAGGATTCATTCTTAGCCATGTTTTTTGTCTGGATTCTGCTCAGCAGGCTCTTTTTCCCACTGCAGTTTCTTCCAGAGCTTGGCCATGGCCCCCAGCTGAGGCTGAGTTACTTGGTAGCATTTTCGGGAAAGATGTAATGATAGCACTCTTCCCAGCCAGGACCTTTTTCCTCTTTTTGACTTTCTCCATCATGAATTTGTGGACTCTCCTTATCTGATGTGCTTCCAAATTCCTTTACAAACTTGGCCACCATCCAGGAGCATAAGCCTCTTTTCCTTTTCTTCCCAACGCTGCATAATTTTATTAGTTTCTTCGTAGAGTTGCCTGCATTTGATGATACTCCCCTCCTTCCTCAGACACAAATCAGACTGAGCAAAACTGATCCACATCTTGATGTTTTGCCTCTGTTGAAGCGGCTTTCAGTAAAGACTTAGTGTTCTATTTTTCCCACTGTTTCAAAATTAACATATGATTTCCAAAGTGCCTCAGGCATGTCTAGGTACAACAGGCTGATGGCCAATTTGTAGATGGCTTTGGCCCTCTCAGTATCATCAAGCCAAGCATTGTCTCTAATTCTGCAAATTCAATTCATGAGGTATAATTTTCAGGTCCAAATTCCAGGAACTTTTCATAAAAGCTTCCAGCACCTGTAGAATTCTACAAGCTGCAAATCCAATTGGATGTAACAGTTAAACAACTTGTTCTTTGGACCTTTGCCTATGGACGCTCCCCGAGCGCATCGGGCAAGTGCTATATTTTCCTGTCTTATTCCAGACTGTGTAATATAACCACATTTTGGCAAACATGAATTTGCGTGGGATGAATTCCAAACAGACTTGATGAACCTGTCTTGCACCTTCAGGATCCTCTGCCTCTGGCTTGTCGTAGATGGCTTAGTTGATCCCCAAGTAAATGTAGTCCAGTGCTGCTTCTCCTGTTTGGGGGGGACGTTGGCCACGGCTCCCTCACAGACTTCCCACAGGTCTCAGCTTTGGTCTCGCTTTCCCCTAGTGCAAGTAATCGAACCATCCACAGTCCCTGTGTGCATTAGCCCTCACTTCACGCTGGAACCTGTGTTTGCCCACAATCATATCTTCAGTGCCCTTCTGTCACCAAACTTCTTCTTAAAAAGGGTATAATATTTTGAGAGTTCTCTGGCCTCATGTTTTGTGATTCTCTCCAGGCCATATGTGTAGATGACTCACACCCTTTCCAGGTCTCACTGATTTTCTCAAACTTGGCATAGGCGACATGAGGGTGTTCATCTATATGTCCATCTCCAATGAATCCAACCACTCTCTTGTACATTTTCTGGGCTTGGGCCACGGAAACATGGTTCTCTTCCAGGCAGGTGTACTTGATTCAGGGTGGTCCAGACAAAATGCCAATGCTACAGGCCCACTCCACCTCCTTGTACCTCAGCTCCAAGCTAATGTTAAGAGTACCACGCCTGGGCTGGGGATTTAGCTCAGCGGCATAAGCACCTGCCTTGCAAGCGGGCAGTTGTGAGTTCGATCCCCAGTACCGATAAAAAAAAGAAAAAGACAAAAAAAAAAAAAAAAAAGTACCACGCCTGCTCCTAAAGCTGACACTCCATCCAGCACTCAAACATCTTCCAGGCATCAGCCATATTCCCCAGAATCTCCTCTTTGTATGCATACTTGTGCCAGAACTTCTGGGGCAGGGTTGTCACTGCCTGGTCCCAGATATTTCAGGCATGGTTGACTTAAGTGTTCTTCATTTCCACTTCTGTATATTTCATCCAGATGTGGTATCTCCAGTGTCTACATCTAAAGCACACTCATGTATTCATTGAGCCCCTTGGATTTCCCATAGACTTTTCTCCCACTGCATATTTTACCCAGTTACTGATCACAGCCCTGTTTTTTCTTATGTTATTTTCAAAAGTCTTCCTTTCCCTGAGGTTGTAATTATTGAATGCTTCTTCATCTGTGGTCCTCTGTTGAGGTGGAGGCAAGAGGAACTCAAGTTCTCTTTCTTTGGCTTCTCTTAAGAGTTGTTCAGCAGGGCTGGGGATTTAGCTCAGCGGCATAAGCGCCTGCCTTGCAAGCAGGCAGTTGTGAGTTCGATCCCCGGTACCGATAAAAAGCAAAAAGACAAAAAAAAAAAAAAAAAGTTGTTCAGCAGTTCAAGAACACGTGCATACATATCACACATACACACACACACACGCGCGCGCGCGCATAAGCAACTGGCTGTTTTGGAGGACAGGCTGAGTTGATAGCAGCTGAGGTACAAAAACAACTAAATGCTTGTATTGTTTGGTTGACTTTACAGGCCTGAGGCCAGCAGTCTAAGCATTTATAAGGAAGATAACAGTAAGCCATATAGCAAATTTGAGAGACATCCTTCTGTCTTGTTTTTGTTAGGTTTTTTTTTTTTGTCTTTTTCCTTTTTATCGGTACCAGGGATCGAACTCACTTAGGCCACTGAGCTAAATCCCCAGCCCTTCTGTCTTGTTTTTGAAATCCAATATTGTTCTCACTGTTTAGTTTTGTTCCAATTTATTGTATTGTTTTATTTAATGTTCTATTTTGATTGATTTTATTCCATTTAATTTGATTTTGCTATGTCTGTTGGTATGGACAACCATTATGAGGATAACAAGAGATACTATAGTAGCCATTATAGATTTCCTCTAATCTAGTTTTGAAGTTCTGTAGCACTTTCACTGATTTTGTTTTTTGGTTTTGTTTTGTTTTTGGTGCCAGGGACTGAACTCACAACCTCGCTTTTGCCAAGCAGGCACTTGCTCCCCTGATTTATTTTGATTGGCTTTATTCTGTTTTACTTTGTTAGGTTTTATTCCTTTAAAATTTAAAAAAAAAAAAAGTTGTTCAGCAGTTACCTGTATGTTAGCTGCGCCCTTGTTTTTGACCAGCTCACATGGGCCAATCCTTTCCAGCGATTCCATTCTGCTCTCTGCACTAGCTAGGTTGGCCCAGGTGTCACTACTCTAGGGTATGGGTGCAGTGACCCCAGTTTTCTTTGACAGCTTCTCATACTTCCAGTTCCTTGCTTTTCATTCACAGCAATGATAAACTCATAGCCTTGGCTTTTCCATCACTGAAACTGGGAACCTGTCTTTAGAGTGACTGAACACCTGCAAAACAATACTGTACAATGCCCACCTTCCCGATGTGATGGTGGTTCTCTGACTGCCTTCCATCCCTATGCGTGGTGCTGTTCTTTTTACCATTTATAGTTTTCAAAGGCTTGACAATAGAGTATCTAGTGTAACTGGAAACATCCTCTTTTCTTCACTGTCCTTTATCTGAAATTCTCTGTCATGGCTCCATGTCAGAAGCAACCTAAAGCTCCAAGGGTAAGGGAATGGATGAGCCTGGTACACCCGACTGTCACACAGACTCACTGTGGGAACAGACTGCAGCTGCTTAAAACAACAAAGAAACTGGATGCAGTAGCACCTTCCTATAATCCAGCACTGAGTAGGTAGAGGGCACAAGGATTTCAGGTTCAAGACCAGCTGGGACAAGTTAGTAATTCCCTGCCTCAAAACTTGAAAAAGTGATGTGGGCTGTGTGACAATTCAATTGTAGGGTATTGCCTAGCATGTGGAAGGCCTTGGGTTCAATAACCACCAGAAACACACACACACACACACACACACACACACACACACACACCATCAGATAATAAGATATTAAAATTCAATTCCATGCCAATGTATGGAGTGAGGGTGTGGCTCAGTGGCAGACCACTTGCCTAATATGGTTGAGGCCCTCTGGTCCTTACCAACAAAAATAAAAAGCTTCACAATTTGATACCAATATAATATATAATAGGAAGATGAAATGCTATAACTATTGCAAAAGTGATCACTTGTGGCTTTGATTGTGTCACTAGAAAATCGAGGGCTTGAGGATTTTATTAGAATTAGCCAAACAGTTAGATTTAAGTTTTGGCGCACAAACAGTCAGTTAGATGTAAGTACCAGTTAGAAACCAAGCTGAAAAAAATGTGCAAATATAACATATAAAAAGCTACTCATATAAAATTATCAACTCTTTTAATTATATAAGTATACAGAGTATCCATAAAATAGGGAAACATTATCAGAAATGCCAAATAAAAACAAGCATCAAATTGTAATGAAGTATATAAAGATGAACTCAGGAGAAAATCCTTTCTAGAAAGTAAGACTTAGAGCCAGAAAATTGCTGCATGACTGTATTCCAGTTAGAAGGCTGAGGCAAGAGGATAGCAAGTTTGAGGCCAGCCTGGGAAACTTAGCAAAACTCTGTCTCAAAGTTAAGAAAAAGTCTGGGGATGTAGTTCCATGGTAGAACATCTCTGAGTTGGATTCTCAGTACTGGTTTTAAAAAAAAGGTTATTATGAAAATAATGTGCCTTCCTAAAAAATTTTGTCACACATTTCTAATGAAAACTATACCGCATCCATATGTTGAGAGCAATGTTGGAAAGTCTGAGAAAATTTGCAGGGAACCATCCTACCTGGATTGCTACAGCAAGCAGAAACACTGGAATGGCACCCAGGATTGGAGGCAGATTTATTTATGTTGGTGGGCACTGATTGGGATCATTCATAGAATATCAGACCCTGATCACCGATGGTTTAGGGTTTATGTGGAATAAGAAGGCAGAAACTACAGAGTTAAGATGGTTTGTCAACTGGGAATTGGTTTACACAGTGTGCAACACAGTGCCCAGTCATTGCTTGCTTGCTTTCTTTTTTTCCTGGCATCTTTCCCTTTATTAACTGTTTTGAATAGAGAAAAGAAAATTCTTATCCCAGAGAGTGAATGCCCTTTAGGAAACTATTTTCTGATTAAAGTTGAAGTTGTTTCCTGCAGTATAAAGATTTAAAATACAAACCTTTTTTAAATTTAATTTTTAAATGGTTTAAGCTCCTAAAATTTTCTTTTTACTTTTTATAATTGCGGAATGTGACAAAAGTAATTGTTTTCTCATTTGTCCACTAATATTTACCAGTTATTTCTAAGAGACCAGAAGCAACCAGAACTGGAACAGACACTATTACCTGGGAAACTGAGAAACTGAAGTACAGTGGCTAGAGGAGGGTGTTGGGAGCCGCTGAAATTGGAAATTAAACACATGTGCAGGGCTGTGGCGTGGCCAGGTCACATGGCTGACCCAAGAACAGAGACCCCTCAAAGGGCAAGATAAGGCCACAGATGAGGACACCTGGCCCTAACTCCAGTTAACTAAATAAGGACTGTAGCTACAAGCATTTCACTCCTGCAGTGAAATGCAACACGGTGATCTTTTCCTAAGATACTTCTTCGAAATTAACATAAAATAGTTCTCCTAAAATAAACATAATCTGGGCTGGGGATTTAGCTCAGTGGCATAAACACCTGCCTTACCAGCACATGGTCGTGAGTTCAATCCCCGGTACCAAAAAAAAAATTTAAATTAAATTTTAAAAAATTAAACATAATCTATTACTTGGAGAAGTCCTTAAATCACTCCCAAGATACTTCCTGCACTTCCTGCATTGTTTGAAAAATTAAATAAACACAGGCTTTCCAGAGACATTCCTTGTTTTAGCCACCAGAATCAAGAACTCTGCAAGGTTTTGATCCTCATGGAGCCCTAAAATCATACCATTTGTCTCATTTATTTAAGCCTTTGCTGTGTGCTTATTTGGGAGTCTGAGGATGTAGGCCAGGTCCCTGGTAAAAAGGGGAATTTTCTGTTACATTTCCTCCCTCTTTTAACTCCCCCAGCAAATCGTTGCTGGGCATATTACATATAATCTTTTGAGACAAGGCCCAACTAGAAGCATTAACATTAGGATTGTCAGTGATCCTAGGATGAGCCCTAGCCAAGATCTCCGAGACTGTCTGAATACAGAACTTTTTCTTAAATTGTTTTTAGGAAGAGACATAATTTCGGCTGTCTGTTCTGTAACATTATTCTGGCAAGTAGTGAGGGAGTTAATGTGATCTAGAAGAGTGTCCAATATGCTTTGAACACTCATCAAATCTTGATCAAGAGTTTGATTGTTCTATTCTCATGGGGCAACCAGCCACAAAGTTTAAGGCAAAGAACACAACCAACAGGGGGCAGGGAATCAACGGCTGGGATAAGCAGCCTGAAAGGATACAAAAATCAAGGGGAACAGGCATGGAGAAATCCTATGGATGATGTCCTTAGGCTTCATCCATGTATAGACTGGTCAGTGTCTAGAGTGACCAGAGCAGGGCTTTGAGTCTCTTCCGCATAAGCCTTGGAGGAGCTGTCAAGTGGATATAAGGCTGGATTTTTGAAACTTGTAAAGATAGTTAACAGGTACCTAGGTTATACATGTGTACAGGAATATCTACAGATATTACTGGTCTTCTAACTGGTTACAAGCTGTATGTAGTTTTTATTTAACCTAGTTTTTAAGTTACCTCTGCTTTAAATTCAGGGCCATTGTTGCTGCCAGTGATCAAGGGTAGGCCATATCTAGGGCGGATTTTTTTACAGTAGGATCCTACAAACTTTTATTGTCTTCTCAGTATGAGTAGGGAATTGTAGGTTGGGGCTGGTAACACATGTAAAGCCCAATTTGTCCTATCTATTCAGACCCGACAGAGCACAACTCATCTGTCAGGGCTGACAGTCCAATTTTTTCCTCAGTCAAAATGTGGAACTCAAAAGGAATTATGAGAGTCATCTCTGGTGGGCATTCGGTGACACCATCTGACCAGGATAGGCCCATCTGGGGGGGGGGGTGGCTGAGTGCAGACAATGGCCAGCTGGAAACAGTTCAATTGGCTGGAAGTAGATGGGTTGAGAGGGGGGGTAAAGATACAGATGTTAGTGGCAACTGCAGTGGCTGATGTGGGTGCCACGGTGGAATTCTCAGGAAAAAAGACCTCTTTTCCTTTCTTCTTTTTCTTCTTCTTCTTCTTCTTCTTCTTCTTCTTCTTCTTCTTCTTTATTTACTTGTTTATTTATTTATTTTTGAGATGCAGGACATACATGTAGAGCCACAGTGAAAGGCTCTGACACAGGTTGAGCCAGGAGTCAATATAAGGAAATTGTCAGGATGACCTCATTGATCAGATTCTCTCACTTTGTTCAAAACTCAACAATTTTAGTATCAAATGTATCTTCAGACAGCCAGGAGCAAAAGATTTGGCCATTCAATTTCACAAAAGGCACAGAGCTTTTGTGGTTTTATTTTCCCTCTGTAGTCATACTAGAAAGACAATTTTAACGTCAAGGACCATGGTTTTTCTCTGGCTTGCACCAATTCTGTCTCCCTATGATGTATGTTGTGTACCCTTGAATGATGGCACAGACAGAGGGTGAGTGCCCCTCAGAGAGAGACCATTCAGATGCCTGCTTGGCCGTACCCCTTGTGTAGACTTAGGCATGACTTAGCTAAGGAAGGTGCTAGGCCTCCATTATGCTATATGTTGATTGGCACGGAACCATAGGTGAGGGCCAAATCAGCCACCCTGAACAGTGCTTCCCAGTCTCAGGACACAGAGTAGCCTATTGCTTACACTGTCTGATTTACCCACTAAAGCGTTCATTCAGCAGACACTCAGAGGTTAAACACTGCAACTTCCCATCCTTGGAGGGAGGCCTTAACTAACAAGAGTTGATCAAGCTCTTTTTCTGCTTGAGCTGAGCAGGACTAACAGACAAACTAACTGGGATGCCCCCCAGGGATCTGAACCAAAATCAGGCAGGAAGGCAGGCAAGCAGACAAGTGGACAGACTGCATCTTCCTCCCTTTAGGTTCCAATGTGAGCTGCTCAAGTAGGGAGCCAGGAATCTTCCTCCAAACCTGCAAGAGAACTCAAGAAATCTCAAGGGCGTGCCTTCTTGTCAGGACTTGGAGAGGTCCTTACTCCATCCATGAGGGCCAAGACTGATGATCCAAGAGGTCAATATGGTTGATCTTCCCCGCTGACATACTAGGTACAATGGCAAGAAACACCAAAATGGCAAAAAAAAAAAAACCCACCAAGATTTGGAGGCAGATTTGTCTATGTTGATAGGAACTGATTGGAATCATTCACAGGATATCAGGCCCTGATCTCTGGTGGTCTAAGACTTGTATGGAATAAGCAAGCAGGAAACACAGAGGCAGAATGGTTTATCAGTTGGGAATTGGTTTATACAAGTGCATCATAGTGACCATTTTTGCATCAGTGACCAGCTGTTTCTAAGAGAGCAGAAGCAGCTGGAACTGGAACAGGAATTATTACCTGGGCAACCAAGAAACTAAGTATACTAGCTAGGGCAGGAGCATTTTCTGTTAGGATCACAGGAGAGGCCTAAGTTAACGTAATATAGAACCAGTGAAGAACTGGGTGAATGAAGACAGTGTGGCAGAAGCTGGCTCTCTAATTCCCATAGTGTTACAAATGAATGAGTGGAGAGCACAGGAAACCCTGGCTGTTCACTGGGATAAAAAAAAAAAACAGACTCCAGGGGCTGGGGATTTAGCTCAGTGGCATAAGTGCCTGCTTGGAAGGCACAAGGTCATGAGTTTGATCCCTGGTACCAAACAAAACAAAACAAAATGAAAACAAAGCAAAAACAGAATCTATATTATACATAATCTGAACATTCTCCATGGGTTAAAATGAACAAAGATATGATCAAAACATAAGGCTTCATAGTATTTTTTTTTTTTAGACAGGGTCTCACTATGTAGTCCTGGCTAAACTTGAACTAAATTGTGTAACTCAGGCTGGCCTTGAATTTGAGACAATCCCCTGCCTCAGCACCGCCTACCCCCCTCCTCCAGCCCCCCCGAGTACTGGCACTATAGGCATAAACCAGCACAGCTGGCATGGTTTCTTAATCTTGGGGTATGACATAGCTTCCTGTTTTTATTTTTTATTTTTGGTACTGGAGATGGAACCTAGGACCTCTTAGGCAATGATGTATCACTGAGCCCTGCCTCTAGCTCTCTTAAATATTTCCTGAAGTACAACTCACATGCCCAGCACCAGGATCCCCTGGAAAAAAATGGGTGGAATGACTGATTTAAAATTAGTAAAGAAAATGAGAAACAGGGGCTGGGGATTTAGCTCAGCGGCACAAGTGCCTGCCTTGCAAGCAGGCAGTCATGAGTTCAATCCCCAGTACCGATAAAAAAAGAAAAAGACAAAAAAAAAAAAAAAAAAAAAGAAAAAATGAGAAACATGACTCAGATGTGAATGTGCCTGCTTAAGACAACCTGGTGCTGGAGTTCATGGTTCCCTTGTAGTTATCCTGTGAACCTTATTTCATTCATTTTCCTCTAAAGTGCAGCAGGGCTTTGCTATCCTCTGGATCTGAACTAACACAGCTGTCTGAAATGTACCATCAGTTAATGTTGATAACGTATGATGTAACCTGAGGCTTCACAGGTATAAGAGCAAGCAGAGCTTCAGGCCCAATTCATTAGGGCTCTTTTGGGGTGAGTCCAAAGATTGGTAGATAATATGGGGAACACTGTTGAAAGAAGTGTGTTGAAAGATGTGTTTAAACAAACTAAAGAAGACATATCAATCATTCTCAATCTTCTGGAACCTTCCATGTGTGTGGGCAGGGAGACTGAACCCGTAGCCTTTGCACTAAGCTACATCCCTATCACTTTTTTTAAAAAAAATTTTTTGAGGAAGATTCTAACTAAACTGATAAATGTCCTAGACTGGATCTTCCAGCCTCGGCCTCCCTGCATGTTGGCTGACAACCTTCTTCCTAAGAAGTCAAATTGGCCAAGGTCACACGGTTTGATAAGTCATGGTGAAGGAAGGTTCAAGACTTTCTCTAAATTGTGCATGATGGCACACACCTGTAACACTAGGATTCTGGAAGGCTGAGACAGGAAGATGACAAATTCAAACCCAGCCTGGATGTAGTGAGACCCTGTCTCAAAAGTCTCAACAAATAAAGCCCGGTGTGGGGGCACACACCTATAATCCCCACCACTCAAGATGCAAAACCAGGAGGGTTGCTGTGATTTCAAAACCAATTTGGGCTCATAATGAGCTCAAGGCTAACCTGAACTACAAATAAGACCATGTCTCAAAAAGAAACAAACAAATCTCAAAAAAATATTAAAAATGGGCTGTGGATGTAGCTCTGTATAAAGGCTGAGAATTCAATAACCAGAACAGCAAAATGATACAAAACAAAACAAAGAATAGAAGGGTGTAGGTTAGGAAGTGTAGCTCAGTGGCAGAGGGCTTGCTTACCACGTGCAAGGTCTCGAGCTCCATTCCCAGCAGTGGAAAAAAAAAGATAAACATATACATGTATACACACACGCGTGCGCGCACACACACACACACACACACACACACACACTTGCTCTGGGTTTAGCTCTTAGTACTGGAGCAAAACAAAATTAAGAACAAAAAATAACAGAAGACAGGTTCTTCCACATTCCTTAGCCTTATTTGACATTGACATTTTCTTTCTAATCCCTGCAGAAGAGGTTCAGCACTAGAAATTTGCATTTCTTGAAAGACCAGAGATGTTGAACACTTTTTCATGTATTTATTTGCTGTTTGTACTTCTTTACCTGAGAAATATCTGTTCATTTCTGATGCCCATTTTGGAACAGTATCTTTGAATTTGGGAGCTCTGAGTTGTTTGAGTTCTTTATATATTCTAGGTAGTACTCCTTGATCTGAGTAACAACTGGTAAAAAATTTTTTTCCATTCTGTAGATTGTGTCTTCACTTTGCTGATGGTTTCTTTTGCTATGCAAAATCTTTTTAATTTTCTTTTCTTTTCTTTTCTTTTCTTTTTTTTTTTTTTTTTTGTGCCAGGAATCAAACTCATAACCTCACATTTGCCAAGGAGGCACTTATGCCACCGAGTTAAACCCCTAGCCCCAAAATCTTTTTAATTTGATGTGATCCCAGTTGATGATTCTTTATAGTGATAGAACTATGGGGGACTGGTGGCGGCTGAAAAGATAAGAAGTATGAAATATAAATGATCTTTATTTTGAGAATGCGGGGAAAGACACCCCGATCCCCTGGGGCACGGCATCTCCCCCCAGGTTGTTGGTCTCTCCATGGAACACGTGGAGTGGAGGCATATAAGTAGCCTAGGTTTGGGGTAGAACCTAAGGGGGCATTAGGGATGCACAGGTAGCCCATTGGTCTTTGTTTGGCGCCATAGATAAATTCCTAGGGTTGGGGGAGATAGGAGCTCTTTGGCTTTACCAGCTACAGTGTTCTGTCTGGGCCAAAACCCTTTCAATAGTATTTCCTGTGTAAACAGTGTTTTGCTTATGAAGTATTTGCCTACTAGATCTGTGTCTTCTAGAGTTTTCTATCTTCCAGCACATTTAGTGTTTCTGTTTTTATATTTAGATTTTGATCCATTTCAAATTTAGTTTAATGGTGGTCTAGGTTCAGTCTTTAACTCATGGGAAGCCAGTACCCAGCATCATTTATTATTAAAGATGCTGTCTTCCAGCAAAAGTGTTTGGCACCTTTGACAAAACTAAAGTAGCTGAGTGTGTGTGGAGTCATTTTTGCATCTTCTATTCTGTATGTCTGGGACGTTCTTCCGTACCTTTTTCCCTGACAGTAATCCTGGTCGCTTCTGGCATTGCTTTGTCCTTTCTGGAATGTGTGGCCCATATGCAGCCTGTCAATAGGAGAACTCCCGTGTAGGCCTACAGGAATCCTGACTCTCAGAAATATCCAGAGGCTGGAACAACCTTTGTTCTTTGGGCTTCAGGGAGCCACAGCCAGCACCAGACTATAATTTTATATGAAACTGAGATGATTTTGAGTCTTTGGCTGTTTTCAACCCTTTTGAGTATTTTTGTTTGTTTGTTTTGTTTTTAGTGGTGTTGGGGTGGAACCCAGGGCCTAGTATGTGCTAGGTAAATGTTCTGCCATGGAGCTACACCCCAGCCCAAGCTTTTTTCTTTTTTTAAAAAATAGAAATAAACCCTGGATTCTAGAGCCAGGCATGGTGTCTCATGCCTGTAATCCCAGCACTCAGGAGGCTGAGGTGGGAGGGTTGTTGTGAGTTCGAGACCAGCCTGGGCTACAAAGTGAGCTCAAGGCCAGCCTGAATTGCACAGCAAGATACCATCTCAAAAAACACACACAAAAATCCCTGGATTCTAAAGACTTATTAGCTGCTTCTGGAATGTTCTGGTTCTCTGTTGCATCAGTGAGAACTCTACTTTTCTGGAAAAGACTTGAATGAAATTCAGAAATAGTATTGTGGTTGATACAGTATGTCAACTTGGGAAGTTTAACTAAGAGACTCAGCAGGGAGCCAGGATCCTTACTTTGTAAATATCCTTATCCTGTGCAAGAGGAGGGCACAGAGATTCTGTGAGTGCTAAATCCACCCAGGGGTGTGGGATGGCCTGTTACAATATAAAGGAGAAAAAGAATCTTGTTATACCCTTTGTTGTCCCAGGGCCAGCCACCCTGCAGGCAGCTGATTATGGTCTTCTGAAACCTCCCCAAACTGTAAGTTAAATAAACTTTTCCTGCCTTAATTTTGGGTGTTAACGTATTTTGTCCCAGCAACAAGAGAAAAGTAACCAAGACATAAATCAACCTACTTCCTGTGGCTATGCCTCCCAATCCTCTTCCTCCCTTCTCCTGGTCCATGGGCTGTAACCGCAGTTCACTTTGTCTCTTCACTCAAACTCCTGAAGATTGACTGATTTTGTGGCACTGGGGATTGAACCAGAGCTTTCACAATGAAAAAATATACACAGGATTTATGCTGAATTAACCAGCTTTCTTGCTTTCCCATGTTTTTCCCTGGTTTTTGTACCTTGAAATGGGTGTGCACTCTTCCCAGCCTTGACCTCCATCTTCCCCCGTATTTCCAAACATATTCATCTGGGAAACATGTAAAGATCTTATTCGGGGCTTGTTTCATTGTTTTCAGATATCTGCCCTTGAAATTCAACTTCCACCACTGTCTCTCATATCCAAAGCTATGTGCTTGCAGAGGATTTCTGCTGAGAAATTTCACACTGAGCTCCATCCCCAAACCCCCTATACCTTTTTGTGGTTCTCTGAGTCAGAGTCTGGTTATGTAGTCCAGGCTGGCCTCAAACTCATGGTGATCTTTCCACCTCAGCCTCCCAAGTGCTGAGATCACATGCATGCACCACCACATCTAGCTAAGTCCTGCAGATTTAATGTACACAGAGGTGACCACCCAATACCGCAATTGCCCAGTTCCAAGCCTATCTTGTAAGTGACAAATAGGTTTGATATTACTGCCACTTGGTGAAGCCAACAACTAAAGAGACAGTGATGAGACAGTGAGAGCTTCTTCACTTGGTGGTCAAAGAATGAAGAAGCCTCTCCTCACACAGCACATGCCCAGTTCAGAGAGCAGGGGAGTTATAGACACAGGAAAGGATGATGAAGGAGAGGGGGGCTCATAAAGGGCAGGGATTTTCCTGTCTTCTCCGGGAACTGGCTTCTCTTCATTCATTTTATGCTCTAGTGATTGCAGTTACGGAAGTGAATGGTTATCTTTAACCCAAAGGTTAAGGACACAGCGACACAGACACAATGTGAATATGGAGATGGCAAAGCTTTTCCCTTGTTCCAGTCACCCAGCTGCACCCACATGCAGGCCCTTGTGCAGTCAGGGTTCTCAGCAAAAGCAGCTTCGGATCGCTGAGAATAACCTTGGGGACTTTTATCTCCAGAGTCCACACAGAAGCGTTGTCATCTTCAGCAAAGCTAGGGGGACATTAACAGTGTTAAGTCCAGCTGGGGAGGGCCTCCAAAATTAGTGATTTTTATTAGTGATTGACCAAGTACTAGTGAAGCTAGAGAGTTTACTTAAGTCTCTTTCCAGTAATAACCTCACTCACAATTGCCTTCCATCAATTACCCATTTTTTTTTTTTTTTGTCTTTTTCATTTTTATCGGTACCAGGGATCGAACTCACGACCGCCTGCTTGCAAGGCAGGTGCTTATGCCGCTGAGCTAAACCCCCAGCCCCTCAATTACCCATTTTTATGGTCAGGTCCTCAGTCTGTCATTCTGCCACTTTAGAGACCCTAAAACATCACCCTAGAAACCCCATTCTCTCCACATTCAATCTCTATCATTCACAAATTCTTTTCTCTGCCTCCTGCCCACTTCTTCTTGTTTCCTTCTGGGCATTAAACCTGGGACCTTCACACTGAGCTATATCCCCAGTCTTTTTATTGTTTTATTTTGAGATAGTGTCTTCCTAAGTCACGAAATTGCAAAGGCTGGGCCTGACCTTTCAATCCTCCTGCCTCAGTCTCTCAGAATGCTGGAATTACAGGAAGGAACCAATGTGTCTGGCTCAAACATTTTTTCGCATACTCGGGGCTGGGGATTTAGCTCAGCGGCATAAGCACCTGCTTTGCAAGCAGGCAGTTGTGAGTTTGATCCCTGGTACCGATAAAAAGGAAAAAGACCAAAAAAAAAAAAAAAAAACACATACTCTTTGCATGTTCTCTAATTTGCCACAGTCATCTAGTACCTCAATACCTTCACTTTCTTCTTGTCTCTCTGAGGCTCCCAGTGTTTTGCCTTTTTTAATTCTACTGTGTATTCCTGGCCTCTTTATTAATCCATTAAAGTTGTTCATGAATCCAAGACAACAAATATCCTGGAGCAAATGACACAAGAATGCATCCTTCAAACCACAATCCCCATCGTTACTCCTTCCTTCTATGTCATCTGACATATTTGAGGCCCTTTCAAGGAATGGTCATCACATGACCACCGAAACAGAAATCTCACCAGCCACAAGGCAAAGACCAAGCCCAGGAACAGGTCTCTAAGGAATTCTTGCCCCTGCATTGATCAAGTAAAGGGAACTTAGGGAGGAAGCCAATGCTGAGCGTGAGAAAATGGGAAAACAAGCTTTCTCAGCGTGTAATGAAAACCTTCGAATGTGGGATATTAGAACTTATCTTATAAAAGGTACAAGAATCAGACTGCATGAGAAATCAGTAAGCAAGGCAAGTGTTCTTCCACTGAACTACATGTTCAGCCCCTGGATACTTTTAAATTCCTATAACCCACTTTGAGGTTTGTTTGGGTAACAGTTAAATTATTTGGAAATAGCTTGATCCTCTCACACCTTCCTTTATTATATTTGGTAGATCATTTAGTATAAAGCTAACTTTTTCCCACTGCTGAAGAGAAACTCTTCTATTATTTTTCCTAGTATACCATTTTCTTGGTTTCTTTTCTTCCATTGCTGGGACAAAACACCCAACATGGAAAATGAAGGCAGGAAAGGTTTATTTAGCTCACTGTTTGTGGAGGTTTCAGTACATAATCAGCTGGCTCCAAAGCAGCAGCATGGCTCAGGGGCAGCTGTTCATGATGGCCACAAGCAATAAGAATGAAAAAGGCAGAAAGGGGAAAGCACCCCTCCTCCCTTCCCTTATATTGTATGCTGGCTCCACCCTGGGTGGGTGCAGCACTCACACTGCCAATCCCAGCGCTAGACAGTGAGTCAATCACAAACACTAGACTCAGCTGCCTCCACGACTGCCTAAGGCTTGGGAGGATGCCAAGACGTAAACCATAACATTCCACCCTTGGCCCTCCCCAAAGGCTCATGCACAGTCCTTTATGCAAAATACATTTACTAAGACAGAATTTAGTATCAGAAGGCTGGTGGTGTTGTGACTATTCCTAATCATGTGTTTCAAGAGCCTTTGGAATGGCTTGTGGGAGGAGTTTGGAAAGGTTTGGAGATGTCACCTGAATGTATAGAGCTGGAGTGCTGTAGGCTGTTCTGCACGGGAGATTCTGGTCAGAGCTGAAGGGGCCAGAAAACTGGTAAAGGCCAGGCTTGGGAGGTTTCTGCTGAGAAGAAGGATTGCACTGGTTGTTGGACTCCATATGATGTGTACTATGGCTTGGCAGAAAGTTTGTCTACATTTTACTTGTGTCCAAAGACTTTGCCTGAGATGGAGATTAAGGATGGTGGACTTGGCAAAAGAAATCTCAAGGCAGTCAAATGTTGAGGTGTTGGCATGGCTACTGTTGGGGGCTTTTAGCTGGATTTATGTTATGAATCAAGAGATAGAGCCCAGAAAGATGATTTAAAATGTAAGTTTGGCCAGAAAGCTGTAAACTGTAAAGATAGGGCTGAGATCTGGATTGCTGAGAAGGAACAGAAAAATAAAAAAGATGGCCTTTGAGCATCACAGGAAGAGGCAGCAGGTCTCCACCCTTTGCTGCCTCAAAACTGCAAAAGTGAAGGACTTTGCTTGCAGGAGAAAGCTGCAGAGCACCATGCTCCAGGGTGACAGCAGAGGGCACACAAGGTTCCAGAATGGCAGCAGCATGAAAAAGCTGTTCCTCACAATCAGGTTCAGAGTGATTAGCAATCCAAGCACTCAACCCCAATAGCAAAGAGAGTAAATCCTGGCTACTGCTCCAGCTGGCAGTATCCACATGGCACTGGTTGTAGGTACATACAGAATGCATGAATTCTGAGGTCAAAAGGGCTTCCACTCCAATTTCAGAAAGCCTGAGAGGCCAGGCAATGAGCCCTGAAAGGGCACTATGTGAGGATGTGAGTGTGAAGACAAAGATGCAGTAGAGACCCTAGCAGTGTGGAAAAGCCAGGAATGTGGATCATCTAAGGAAAGCTGCAGGGAGGGAGCAAAATGAAACAAGGGAGAAGCCCTTTGGGAACCAGAAGTGCCATATGTGTGGAACCATACAAGCTCTTTGGAGCACACAATTTGCCACAGATTGCTTTAGATGCTGGATATGCAACTATAGGACTTTAACATTTGTCCTGCTGGTCTTTGGGCTTGTTTTGGCCCCAATCCTTTGTATCCCCCTGTTTGTACCTTTTGGAATAGAAATGTTTATCTTTGCCATTATATGCTGGAAGTGTTTAACTTTGTTTTCATTTGTACAGGGGCTTGCAGCTAAGGTTTGCCTTACATTTCTGAGACTTGGGTCTTAAACTTTTCAGCAGTGCTGAAACTGTTAGGACTATGGCAACTCTTGCAGATGGACTAAATGCCTTTTGCATAAAGGGATGTGCATGAGTCTTTGGTGGTCCAACGATAATATTTTATGTTTCTAATGTAATATAATGTTAATAGACTTAATGCTAGTTCTTAAGGATTGTTAAACTGTGTTATAATGTTCAAGTTGCAAAATGTTAAGAACAGGCATGCCTTTATGTCTAGAGGCTGGGTTAAAAAATATATGTCTGTTTGCCAAGTTGACAAGGAGTGGGTTGTTACAGTTATGGTTGACACTGTGTCAACTTGAGAAGTTTAACTGAGAGACTCAGAAAGGAGCCAAGATTCTTACTTTAAAAATACCCTCATCTTGTGTAAGAGGACACAGAGATTTGGTGAGTGCTACACCAGCCCTGGATGGTGGTGGGGGACCTGTGTATAATATAAGGGAAGAAGAAAAAAAAAATAAAGGAAGAAAGGAAGCTTGCTCCCGCTTTTCCTCTGGCTGTTGCTCTGAAGTATTGCCGCAGTGCCATGGTACCCTGCCGTGGAGCCAGCTGATTATGAACTGAAACCTCCATAAACAGTGAGCTAAATAAACCTTCCCTTCCTTCATTTTGGGTGTCAAGTGTTTTGTCCCAGCAATGAAAAAAAAGTGACCATGAATCAAGAGGTTTTGTCTAGCTGGTGTGAACAGAAACATTGCCAGCCCCATGTGACTCCTCTTTCCCTGGAATCCCCTACCTAAGGGTGGACCCCTCCCCCCCCTCCACACTTGGGCAGTTTCCAGGCACACACACCGACCACAACTCAGCACACTACCTGCAGATCTTGGAGTTTTTCCTCTTTGCGGCATATTCTGCCCTGGGACGAGGCCCCTCTCTGCTGTCGCCTGCTAGACTCTCAGCTCCATCTCCTCTGCCCATAGGTGACTGCTCATTGTACTAAAGCCCGGAAGAGCTCTGTGGCAGGAACCTCGGGGACCGATGCAGGCTGCCGCTTGTTTACTCTGTCCTCCAAGGATCATCACTGTCCCGCACTGTCCAGTTTCCTTCACATGTCAGCATACTAGGACCACAAGTGATGCACAGAGAATTGTGAAATCTACACAAGCCCTGTGGGTTGTTCCAGTGTTACTTTCTCAGTTTTTATGTTTAGTATATTATCACGAGCAGATGTGAGGAAAGGAGCAACCTCCTTTGAATCTAGAATTATTTTAAAATAATATGTTAAAAAATTTAAAATAGCAGGGCATGGCAGCACATGCCTATAATCCTAGCACTGTAGGAAGCTGAGGCAGGATGATAAAAGTTTGAGCCCACCCTAGGCAATTTTAGTGCTTTAGGGAGACATTGTCTCAGAATAAGAAATAAAAGAAGGTTGGAGACACAGCTCAGTGTGAAGGCCCTGGGTTTAATCCCTAGTACTGCTAGAAAAATAAAATTAAAATAGAACCAGGCGTAGTGCTGCATTCCTAGAATCCCAGCACTCTAGGAGGTGAGGCAGGAGTATTACAAATTCAAGCCCAGCCTGGGCAACTTAGTGACTTGGTGAGATCCTGTCTCAAAATGAAAAAAGAGTTAGGAATGTAGCTGAGTGTAGGCACAGGTTCAATCCCCAGTGCAAAAAAAGAAAAAAGTATTGATGTATCAAAACCCAAAATTTTTAATTTAAAAGGGCAGTTTTTCCAAATTTACATTTGAAGGGGACTCAGGAAACACTATTACAAGAACTAGCCACAAGGTGTCTCCTTCAGCATATCTAGCCGCCCTCTGAAACCTTTTCCCCCAGAGAAGCTGTGAAGAAAGAATAAAGAATGGAAAATGGCCATATTTAAACATAGATTTTTTTCTTTTTGCTGACTTGGAGCACGGTGAAATCTCAAATCTAACTCTTATGTTTGCAAAAACGGAAAAACATTAAGAAAGAGAATGGTGTATAAAAATGACAAATGGGCTGGGGATTTAGCTCAGCGACATAAGCACCTGCCTTGCAAGCAGGCAGTCTGAGTTTGATCCCTGGTACCGATAAAAAGGGAAAAGACCGAAAAAAAAAAAAAAAAAAAAAAAAAAAGACAAATGGGATGTTTCTTAGAGGAACCCGTGGATCTGCGGCACTGACAAAACCTACAGACTTGGAGACGGGGAGGACTGCGTGAGCCCAGGGGTTCAAAGCAATATAGCAGAGCCCAGTCTGTAACTAAATAAATAGTAAACAAATAACATATCCACAGAATACCTGAATAGGTATGTGTACATATGTAAAATATGTTCACTTTGTTCATTTTGAGACAAGGTCTCACTGTGTAGCCCAGGCTGGCTTTGAACTCATGGCCATCCTTCTGTCTCAGCCTCTGAGTGTTGGGATTACAGATTTGTACCACCACACGTGGTTAATGTTTATTATATACAAAAGTTTGGTTCTGACCTTGCAAAAAACTTTAGTTGATAACTCATTTTGCCTATAATCCCAGCACAGGGCAGGCTGAGGCAGGAGGAGCACCATAGTTGGAGAGTAGCCTGGACTACCCAGTGAGTTAAGACCCTGTCTCCAAAAACAATAAGCAAACAAACAGAAAATCGTGGATTTTTAAAATTAAATAATATATTCAATTATCCGTTAATAATTACTGTTTTGAAGAATATTAGAATATTGGAATTCTAGATCTACATTAAGATACTTAATAAGGGTTTCAAAAGTTACCAGATTATTGTTCAAACAACTGAATGCAGATGTCTTGTGCTCTGGGTGAATGATCTGGGGATGACGATGTGCAGTGTATGTATCATTGTTGTCCCGGTGACATGTTTTGTTTTGTTTTTTTTTAAGTTACCAGAGTACTCAGAATATTTTGAACTAATGCTTCAAAATTTCATGGAAAAACATTTTTTCTCTAGCACTGTTTAATCCTGTTTTATTGCAGCTTGTAAATTCACTTGGTTTTTCCCCTTAGCCCCCTTTCTCTTTCCCTCTCCTTTTCTTTCCCTTCCCCTGTCTTTTCTTCTCCCCTCCTCTCTCTTCTCCCTTCTTTTTTTTTATATTGATGATTGAATCTGCAACTCTTTTTACTTTGAGACAAGGTCTCACTAAACTACAAAATTGCCCAGGCTGGGCTCAAACCTATGATCCTCCTGCCTCAGCCTCCCAGAGGGTTGGGATTATATATGTATCACCATACTCTGTTACACTTAATTTTCTTGTGGTTCACTTTTTTCTTTTCACATCCTTCCTACTAACTGTTGTACTTTATTCATAATGTTCTGGTGTTCCTGTTGGGTCTTCTGCTTCAAGTATTTATTCTTAGTGTGATTTTTTGGCCAAAATATTTAATAGATTTTGTGTGTGTGTGTGACTGAGGATTAAACCCAGGGCTTTTTCACTGAGCTATGTCCTCAGCCACTCCTTTTTTTGTTAAGTCTGGGTTTCATTAAGTTGCTAAATTGCCTAGGCTGGACTGAAATTGCAGTCCTCTTGCCTCAGCCTCCCAAAATGCTGGGATTACAGGTATGAATCACCATTCTGTGTTTAGGTCCTCCATGTTTTAAAGCTCCATTGTTAATTTTTTTGTTATTTGTTAATTTTTTAAAAAAATTTTTAAATTTTTTTCATTTTAAAGAGATTAAGATAAAAGAGGACATAACAGCCGGGCGTTGTGGCTCATGCCTGTAATCCCAGCACTTGGGAGGCTGAGGCCGGAGGATCGTTGCGAGTTCAAGACCAGCCTGGGCTGCAAAGTGAGCTCAAGGCCAGCCTGAACTGCATGGCATGAGACCCTGTCTCAAAAAGACAAAAAAAAAAAAAAAAAAAAAAAAGAGGACATAACAAAGCAGATCAAAACAGAACAATTTAAGCAACACAGTATTCCACCACAAAACAACCTGATATAACAGTATATTTGTTAATGTTTTCATTGACCTTTAAGAATTTACTTAATTGCTCTCATGAGACAAATAATTTCCAGAGCTGTGACACTTGTTTCTCTCACAGTAGTAAAAACAAAGAAAGGAAACTGCACACAACATAAAACTTACCACCAGAATTGCTACTTTTGTTTGTAAACACAGGGAACTTTGCTCAGCATTGGCTTCCTTGAAGGATGGTTTGTTCTCATTGTGATTCCATCTCATTGTGCTTTTTTCCTTCCTCGAGTTGTTATCGTTTTCTTGGCCTTTCGTCTGACCCTGTCAGTCTCTCTCTCTTGCTTTCACCTGGGCTGGTTACTACTTATACTGACATCCTAATCAGACATCTATGCTCCCGAATAACTGCTTTAGGGGATACTTCTGGGGACCCACCCCAAAATCCCTAGGACTGAGCTGCACCCACAGGTCAGTCATCTAAATCTGTGGAATTCATATTTTCATAACTGTGGAGTGTATAAAATGGCTCACACATTCTTTTTGACTTACATGTCTTTCAAGAGCCTTACACCACATGGAAATCTTTTGGGATCACTTTTTAAATTGCCCTTAGACTTTCTGTGCTGCAGTGTAGTGGTCAGCATAGAGTGCATATTCATAACCAATTCCTTTTCATCTGGATCCTGAAATTTTGGATTCTGTCTCAGTAGCAACTTCTCACTAACAGAGAGTATTTGTATAGTAATAAACAAGATTTCTCAGTAAATAGAAATATGTCACTCTTGAAGACAATACTGAGAAAAAAAGGTACAGCTCCTGCCCTCATGGAGCTTACCTTCATCTAGTGACAGAGCTCAACCTGAATGGAACAAGCATCCCAACACATGGAACCTTCTGCTGTGCTCAGAAGGAGGTGCCTGGTGCTTGAGGGCCTCTACTGAAGGGATTAACCTGCCTGAAAGTTAGGGAACCTCTCCGTAAGAAAGTGGCATCTGGGGAAGGAGAAGACCTAGTTCAGTATGCTGTGCTGCAAATGCTTCTGGGACATCAAAGAAAAGGGTGGAACACGACAGTGTTACGGCTCAGAGCAAAAGTGTGGCAAAGATGCTTGTGATCCCAGCACTTGGAAGCTGAAGCTGGAGAACGAGAGTTCAAGATCAGTTTGGACCTATCTCAAAAGAGGAAATTCACAAATAAATGCAAGAGTCATCAGGTGACAGCTGAAACCAAAAATGGGAATGAGAATTCGCTGGGAAAGCAGCAAATTGAAATGCAGCACTTGTATCAGTGTATTTTCTTTTTGCAAATGCCTTTACAATCTGTTGATTTAAATGCTTGCTGTAGGGGCTGGGGGTTTAGCTCAGCAGCATAAGCACCTGCCTTGCAAGCAGGCGGTTGTGAGTTCAATCCCTGGTACCAATAAAAATGAAAAAGACCAAAAAAAAAAAAAAAAATGTTTGCTGTAAATCACTCTAAAGCAGCAGAGGCCAGTTAGTACTAAGTGCATTTTATAACAGCATCTCAGGAGGGAAAACTGGCTTCAGATGTGTTCTTGGAAACATTGGTGTACTCAAGAGAGGACTTGTACATTTTTAAATTTATGACTTCTGAGAATTTCTTAATAAACTTAGGCTCCCTGCCAAATGATATAAAAGACTGAGTGAAATGTATGATCCTTGAGCAAGAAAAAAAAGTGAGCATAATACTGATTAGTTGAATGAAAGAAGCTTGACAGTAGCTTTCTTTGAGACAATAGATAAATTTTTAATCTGGAGTGTCAGTGGAGTTGTCTCCTGCTTTGAAACTATCATTTACATACTCTCACACTGTTCTGTACTGAGAGACCTTAGACCGTGTATCTCAATGGATCAGGTGCTTTGATGTGTGTTTTTGGTTCCTTCCTATTTTGCAGTCCATTGGCCAAGTCCACAAACAGTTTTAAGTTTCTTGAGAGTAGAAACCATAGCTGGTACACAGTGGGATCCAGCAGAGGGCCCTGAATATAGAGGCACTTTTGTTTGTGGGCAGACAAAAGGAGCTGCCTGCATCCCATCATGACCACAGAAGGACCAATTCCTGATGGCTTGAGTTTCAGCGGCAGCAGCAATTATGTGCAGGATTAACATCCATGAATCAGAACAGAGGAAGATCAAATAGGAACATGTGCTGAGCCCGAGAAACAGCACATGGAAATGGATCCTATGTGCCAAACTGGGGCGAGGGAGGTGGTAGAGAATTAGATCTGGATGGAAATGGTGGTGGCGAGCAGTGTTTCCAGGGCCTGCTGGCGGAGGATAGGATCTCTTTTCTGCGTATTAAATGTGTCATCTCCCCCAGTACAAGCAGTGAATTGATACACTGTGGCATTACGCTTGGTATCTTTTTTTGTCTTTTTGAGACCAGGTCTCGTTGTGCAGTTCAGGCTGGACTTGAGCTCACTTTGTAGCCTAAGCTGGTCTCGAACTCCCAATGATCCTCCTGCCTCAGCCTCCAGAGTGCTGGGATTATAGGCATGAGCCACCACACCCAACTGTGGCATTACACTTAATATCAAATCTGGCAAATGTCTCAGTTACTTTTTTCATTGCTGGGACAAAATACGGAACACCCAAAGTTAAAGGAAAAAAGGTTTATTTAGCTCACATTTTGTAAAGGTTTCAGTTCAAAATTGGCAGCTCTAAGGCAGGATGGTGCAGCAAAGAGGTAACAGTTCATGGCATTGGAAGACACCAGAGGCAACAAAAGAGACAAGCCTCATACTGGATGCAGGCTATCTGCCCTAGGGCAGTGTAGCACTCACAGCCTTACTCCCAGTATTTGACCTTTAATCAATCACAAACTCTAGATTCAGCTATCTCTGAAAAGCTCCCCACCCACGCCCCACCCCTGCCATGACGCATGAGGCTTTTAGGAGGTGACATCAGATACAAGCCATAACAGCTGAGAACCAAATAAAATCATTTTACAAAGATCTGTTTTCCTTGCAGGCCACAGTGCATATCTTTCAGTACAGCTCCAAAGAATTACTGGAAAAAATGCTGGCTAGTAAATTACAAAATCTGTCCTATTATGCCCCAAAGATGCATTTTTTTTTCTTGGATAACTAGGGCTGTTTCCTATGCAATGATTAGGAGCTAGCCCGCACTTTTACACTTTTAAATTGATGTCCACGCATTCAGCCCAAGAGTGGAGGGTTGGTTGTTTTGTTTTGTTTTGTTTGGTGGTGGTGGTAGTGGTGGGAGCTGTTTTGTTTTTCCATACTGGGGATTGAATCTAGAGGCATAATCTATCACTGCCTAGACTGGCCTCAAACTTGCAGTCCTCCTGCCTCAGCCTCCTAAGTAGCTGGGATTGCAGACATATACCACAATACAGTACTTGGCTGCAACCAGATCATTTCATTGCTCTAATTTGAGGTCAAGTTGTATGTCAGTGAATAACACGGTGCTAATGATCCCCAGATTGTGGGATCATCTGCTAGACTTCATTTTTATACCCGTGACTCTCAGTAATTTTCCCACTCTGAGGATAGTAATTTTTTCTGCACCTGAGAGGTCTGTCACCCTTCAGTTAAGCCCTTGAAGGCAGTCACACCTAGGGTCACTGGGGAATGCACCTTATGATCTCTTCCTACCCTAAAGGTTTCTCTGGAATGCTGGCTCTATTCATAGGGAAAGGAAACTATTATTCATTGAAAGCATTGCCCATGCCAGGCGCTTTATAGGCATGTTATTAAATCCTCTTCATGCCAGGAGTATAATTATCCACACTAACGCTGCACACTAGCCTCTGAAAGCTGCTTGCTGGGGACCACCCAGAGCCATAGGAAAACCCATGTTTGCCAGACTCCAAAGCTCCTCTCCCCCAGCAGTGTGTTGGTGATTGATAGCTGAGACCACCTTGTATTTGTTTGGAAGCACTTAAATGAGAGGGTATCACAATACAAAACATCTTTTCCCTTGTTGGAGAGGGGGTCTTAAAAATATATTTTAAAAGAACAAATGCTTATGCTATGTGTGCATGCTAAATTCAGCTACGACTGTAAGTGTTGCCTGAGATGGGGGCTGCAACCCAGAGACCCCATGGACCTACGAGAAATCACTCACAAGTCTCTAAATGGGTTCTCGAAGCTGGGGTTCTTTCATTACCACACTTAACCTGGGGCCTAGCTGAAAGGGAAACTACCTAAAGTTGTCCTATATTCTGATTCCCCTTACATTCAGAACAGGGACAACACACAAGGATGATGCATTCCAAATCACAAATACACATGAGGAAAAATGAAACCCACAGAAAGGGACAGCCCTCGTTTGCTTTCTCTTGCTTATAATACAAACGTTCAGGTCATGGGAACTCTGTCTTGCATTTCTATTTTTTATGGCATTTGCCAGAAAAACTGGCAGTCACATCATAACTTCCGTTAGTAAGTCTGGAAGGTCTTATAACCTTTGCAAACCCTGTTTAATTTTCTGAGGAGCTGGGGAAGGAGTCCACAGCTCTGCACACGCTAGGCAACTGCTCTACCACTAGACTACACACTTAATTTTTTTTTTTCCTGGTCTTTTTGAGACAGGGTCTTGCTGTGCAGTTCAGGCTGGCCTTGAGCTCATTTTGTTGCCTAGGCTGGTCTTGAATTCACAATAATCCTCCTGCCTCAGTCTCCCAGAGTGCTGGATTACAGGCATGTGTTATCATGCCCTACTAGCATCTTCAATAAGTACTGATTACTTCTGTTTCTGCCTCTCTACCTACCCCCACCCCCTCAACCCCTGGGCTAGGGACTGAACCCAGGACTTTGTGCATATTCGACAAATGCCCTAGCACTGACCACTGTCTCTGTTCCTCTCCTTTTCACTCTTGATTCCCTTTCTCCTGCTTTTCTTTTCAATAAACACGTAACACTCAGTATTCTCCAACATACTGTATGATTTGTTCGTACAGATTGTCTGCTTTACTCCATAGACTCCACAAGGTCAGTGCTAAGTTTTGAATGCTTATGCAGCTCAAGCCTCCAGAACAGGTACTGGCACAGTTAGAGCTCAATAAATACTTGTAGACAGAATGGAGAGGTCACTCTTAGTGCCCCCACAGTCTCTGCTGCCTACCCTGTGGTATCCCTAGGATCACAGAGACATAGAACTGGTGGAAAGCAGGAATTCTTATCCATCTCTGGCTTTTCAGAGCACAAGATACACAATAGGTCCTCAGAGAATGTACTGTCCAGGGTACTCTCCGGTGAAGAATCTGAAAATTTCTTGCTGGTGTAGAAAGCTGAAAAGAGAGGGGCTCAAGCTGATGCTTTTAGCATCATGTTGTTTGATGCTATCTTGTTATATACTTGACATGGATCCCAGACACAGGTCCATCCACAGAGCTTCCTTGGCTTTTCTCCCCTAGCAGGCAGAGCGATGTGTCCCTAAAGATGTCTATTTTCTAAGCCCAGGAGCCTGTGGGGTTCTCTTCCACCTGGTAAAAGGGAACCTGCAGATGGGGACACCACCTTGGATTATCCAGGTGCGGCCAGCCCAATCACAAGGGTGTAAAAAGGCAAAGAAGGAGGCAGACAAGTGAGAAGAAACAAGGATGCTAGAAGCAGGGTCTGAGAGACATATCGAGAAAGGCAGGACAAACCACTGTTGGCTCAGAAGACTTGGGTAGGGCAGAGGATGACTCAAGAAATGTAGGCAGCTTCTAAAAGCCCCTAAAGGCAACAGACCAGATGTTTTCCTAGAGGTTCCTGAAGGGGCCGGCCCTACTGGTACCTTGACTTCAGTCAAGTGACATCCACTTAAAGACCAGGGACCACTAGAGCTGTAAATTAGTGGTAAGTCACTGTATTTGTTAGTACCCATAGCCACCCACAATTCCATAGTGTTTTCCCTTGTACTGACAGAGTGACCTTCAGCTTCTGATGGCTTCACAATGCTCTGAAGGGCCTGGCCTGCACTTGAATCACTCCCCACATGCCCATGGCTCCAGTCAGCCAGCCTGCTTTTCAGGACCATCTGACTTAATTTTTTCTTCACATATCCGCCACTGGGATCTCCTGCTCATTATTCAGATCCTACACCAAGGTTCCATGAGACACCTGTAAGAAGTACTTACAGGGTTTGTTCCTCAGAGAGGGCAGTTAAAAAAAAAAAAAAGTACTTAGGGGTCTTAGGCACTATTTGCAGGCTGAAAAACCAACAAAATAGTAGGGCCTCCACTATTCTGTGGAGGGCAGGGAAGGAAGATCACAAATAACTACCTAGCCCATTAGCAAGGTCATTTCCCACAGTGCATGCATTTTACCTCCATTCCCAGATCATGGGGACAATGGGCAATCCTGTGCCATGGAGACTGAATAGGATGCTCAACTAACGAGCAGCCCCTTAGATGTGCTGTCATATGACTCTCCAAGAAAAGGTTTTGAGCTGGGACCTGCGTGATAAGCAGTCTCTGGCCCCTTTCTCAAAGAAGCCTCCTTCCCATGCCTCAGTGCTCCTTAACACTTCTCTGCTATATGCATATCTAGTATTATAGACTAAAATGTGTCCTCTAAAATCCTTTTGTTGAAGCCCTAACCCCCAACATGACTAATATTCGGAGACAGGGTCTTTTAGGAATTAATTTGTTGTAGAATTCAAGAGACTGGAGAGACCACAGGAGGTTCAAGAGGATTTATTTTGGTTTAGGTAAACACTGGCCCAGGGGATTCATGTCCCAAAGGCTGGGTGCTGAACAAAGGAAGGGTTCTCGTTTTATACATGTGCCAAAGGGGTGGAACTTGTAGGTGGACAAGCAAATTTACAGAAGCAGACAGTTTTGCAACTTAGTATTTCTAGATGGCCTTATTCTGGGAAAAGCAGGATGTTACAAGAACAGATTATGAATCTTTACTAATAGGAACAAGTTACTAATTGTATTTGTAACAACAGTCATATAGGTAACCGGAAGTCTGAAGGGAATGGTTAGGTTCTGGGAAACTTGTTCATTTTTTTTTTTAAAAAGTCCTGCTTCTTTAGGGCACAATGAAGGCACAAGGGGTGGAGCCCTAAACTAATACGATTGTTATTATGAAAGGAAGAGACACAAAAGATTCAGAAAAAATGCTAAAGAGGAAAGAGGCCACCCTGTAGCATCCTGATCTTAGATTTCTTCTAGCTTCGAGGTCTGGCGTGAGGGTGCTAGTCTATAGCCCAACACACAGTTCAAGTCCAGTCTGGTCAACTTGCCCAGGTCCTGTCTCAAAAACAAACAAAAAATCGGGGCTGGGGTGTTTTCTATGCAAAGAAGGCAACCCTAAGCTAAATTCAATTCTGAGTAACCCAAGAGTGACCCGACTTCCCACATCTAGATGCAATCTCTGGTATTTTGTCAGGGAACCAGGAATAGATAACACACCTAGTTACTATCACAAGAGCCACCTACCTAGACTCCCTGCTTATCCCTTCTACAGCCTGCTCTCCTGCATAGCAGCCTGAGAACTTTAGACCTTAGAGCAGCCATTCCACACGGAAGCATTCCCAGCCGCTCAGACCTTGACCTCTCCGCTTGTAAAATCACCATTCTGTCTCTGTGCCCTAGACACCAAACTTAGGCCTCGGGGCTTTTTGCATTGCTCCTCCCACTGCCTGGGGCAAGCCCTGCCAGCCTGTTTTCTTCAGAACGACTGCCCCTTTTCAGCGGCCTTCCCCAACTGCTGCCCTTTCCCGTAGCCCGCCCGCCCGGCCACGCCCCCTGCCCTAGTTTCTTAGGTCTTCCTGGGCTCGGTGGTGCGCCCTCCCGCTTCCATCCCATGAAGCGGCGCCTGTGGCCCACGGAGCCCTGGCACCTGGCCAATGCAAACACAGACACAGGCAGCAGCAGCCAAGGCCAGCCGACCCAGCTAGACCTAGGTTGTCTTTGGACCCTGTGCCCCAGCTTTTCGTCTGTAAGGCCCCAGCCCATCCAGGGAATCCCGAGGGCTCAGAGGGGCGCACGGGATGCGGCGCCGCGGGACACCCGGCCTCGCGGAGGTTCGAGGTCCGTACGTGCCACCTGGCGCGTTGGTGCCCGGGATCCACAAAGCTGCTCTAGGCGTCTCCAGTGCAAGCGTTCTACCGCTCGCTCACCCCGTCGCCAGGCGCCGTCACCACTTCCGCCACTCCGCGGCCCAACGTGGCGCCGCCGCCCCCGGCCGGACGCTCGCCCAGCAACCAATGGCGGCGCGCCCTGGGGCGTCCGCACGGCCTCCCGCCGCCAGAGGGCGCTGTCGCGGACGCCGCCCAGCCGAGGCGCCTTTGCCGGTGGCAGATCATAACTGCGAGCGAGCGCCGGGCCCCGCCGCCGTCTCCGCGCCCCGCCGCCGTGTCCCGCCGCCGCGTCCCGCCGCCGCGCCCCGCAGGTAGGGAGGTGGGCGTCTCGGGGGAGGGTCTCGTCCAGCCCCGCGCCGCTGTCTCCGCCTCGAGCTCTCGCGCGGCCGCTCGCGGACGCCGGCGGGGGGCGGGGGCGTCGAGGCGCGGGCACGCGCGGAGCCCCCTCCCACCCGGGAGCGCGACCCAGTCCGCGCGTTCGTCTGTTGGCGAGCGGTCTCATTTTTGGTGATTGCTCTGAAACATTTTTTATTTTTTGGTTATCCCTGTGTGTGCTGGTGAAAGCGGGCGCCCCGGATTAAGTCTGGGGTGTTGGCGGCGGGAGGTGCTCGCCTCGGGCGAATCCCTCCTTGTTTCGCGCGGGGCGGTGGGTGACCGCTGGTTTCCGGTCCCTGCGCCGCTGGGGTGACTCAGTTTTAGGTTTCTGCACCCCACCCTCTGAAGATCTGTCAGTTCTCATTAACGGGAGCTTCCGGTTAGGGGGTGGTCATCGCAGGGGCGTGGCCAGGTTGGCGGGCCTGGCCTGGGGGGGCGGGGATTGTCTGCGTCCTGATTGGGTGAGCTTATCAGTGTCGGGCATTTTCCGGTCGGCCCCCAACCCCGGCTCTCTAGTTGAAAGAGGGGTCACAGGTTAGGTTTTTCTTCTTCCTTTATCTCTATCTTTTGTAAGTACTGGGAATCGAACCCAGGGCGTTTTCACTGAGCTGTATCTCTTAAGTCCTAGTTTTTAAACAGACTTGCTCAATTGCGAAGGCTGGGCTCAAACTTGGGGTCCTGCTGCCTCAGCCTCCCAGAGTATTTGGTTTTCATTTGTGAGCCTCCACGCCTATCCATGTTACATATTTAAAAAGCAGGGGTCAGCTCACACTGGATCTGCGTTGTCCACGAAGAAGGCCAGTGGCCACGTGTGACTACCGACCACTTGAATGTGGCTAGGACGAATGGTGATGTCGTCCTGGTGTGATGTTAAAGTCTGGCTTTAAAAACAGCCGGAGAAAAACGAACTTCAGAAAAGATATCAGAAAAACCACGTAAACATCTGATTGATAATCCTGTATACTATACTTGGTATGTGTTGAAACGACAATATTGTGGACCTATTGGATTGAAATATAAAATCAGAATTAATGTCAGCAATCTCGAAGTGCTTTCGTAGTAAGGCTACTTGACAGTTTAACACGGCTTGTGTGGCTGGCGGTGTATTTCTGTCGGGACAGCTCTCAACTGGCGCATCCGAATGGAGGAGGGGCCGAGCCTCTGTCTGCCATCTGCTAGCCTTTTCCTGCTTCTCTGAAAGCAGGCCGGTGGCTTCCTTCTCTGGAGGCTCTCAGGGAATCTGCTGCTTTTTCTCTCACCCACATTTGAACTGAAGAGCTGAATTGCTCAGTGGGGGTCTTGACCCAATTTGCAAAATGATGCAAGTTAAGGGACACAATTTTCCTTCTTGAGTAATTTCCCCCTTTATCTGCTGTGTGTTGCAGTCTGAGACTGGTTGGACAAGATCCAGCTTAGGATCAGGTCTTGTTACTGAGGATGAATGCTATCCAGCAAAGAGGCCATTGATTTTTTGCTATCCCAATGTCCTGGAGAAATTCTGCCCTGGTCTATGTTGCTGTAACTTTAGGTTTCTAGTTACACTCTGACATCTTCATTCTCATTCTTCCAATTCTGTCGGTTTTTGTCGGTAAGATTGTTGGTTTGACAGCCACATGGCCCCACAAGTCTTACTTTTGACAAATTTAAAATCTGCTGATTCAAGTGGGTTAAATGTATGTTTTACGTGGACGAAACCAATTCTGATAGAATTTCTCAACTCTAGGAAGGTTTTGAACATTCTGATAATGGAATAGAACAAAGAACCATGTCTGTAATCTGTTGCCACAAATACTCAGGAATGAGCTTTCTAGATACAGTAACTTGTCTTCTACAAATACTCAGGAATGAGCTTTCTAGATACAGTAACTTGTCTTCTACAAATACTCAGGAATGAGCTTTCTAGATACAGTAACTTGTCTTCTACATAATCCCTCTCTGTCTCACTTTTTTGTTGTATTGGGGATTGTATTGAGTTAAATCTCCGGCCCTTTTTATTTTCTGAGACAGGGTCTCTTAAATTGCCTAGGTTAGACTGGAATTTGGAATCCTCCTGCCTCAGCCTCCCAGAATTACCATATGAACTACCCTGCTGAACTGTAAAGAATATCTTAAAGTGTTTTGTTTGAGTGAAAATGTTTTCTCCAGAATCTTATTAGTGAACTTTGTTTTCTTTAAAGTCTGAAATGTTTACAAATCAAGAGAAAACTTTAGAAAACATTCTTTAAGGCAGGGAGAAATATTAAACGATTAACACAGTTTTTAAATTAATGCTAGTGATAATGTGTCTGTTTTAATTCTTTTTCTGTGCCACACATAATTTATTGTGGCAATAGTCCTGATGTAAAGAAATGAGGTTACCTGTCTCTAGCAGTTGCCCCAACAAGAAGTTTGCTTTTTAATTTAATGTTTAGCATTGTGTTGTTTACTTAATTAGTGCTGGTTAATTTCATGTACCTCATGAAGCTTCAGGAATTTGGAATGGAATGTAAGAGTGGCAGAAAATAGAAAAACTTGAAGTTTATATTATATGAAAAGACCTAAATTTGGTTTCTTTTTCTTTCTTTCTTTCTTTTTTTTTTTAATTGGTACTGGGGATTGAACTCACGACCCTGCACTTGCAAAGCAGGCACTTACACCACTGAGCTAAATCCCCAGCCCCAAGACCTAAATTTGGAACAACGTGTTAGTTAACCTGGCACATTTGGTGAGAAGGAGAGTGTGGGTTGGGGTCAGGTGTCAGCCATGTCTGGTGGCAAGATCTCACCTGGTCCTGGGCACATGAGTGAGCCCAGAGAAATTGTGGATTACAAGGACTTGCTGTGAAGTGAGAATTTTCTGTTGAATCCTCCTATGGAGGGTTTGTGGGCACAGTTCCCCTGAGCTGCGTGATTCCCAGAGAGCCATGTAGTGAGGAGGCTCTGATGGATGCTTTATCTTGTGGCATCTGAAATCCACCCGCAGTGTCAGAGTGAGCCGTTCCTAGGCATGCAAAACATCAGAATACTTTCCTGAGGCTGTTTGACACAGCCTCTATCTTTTTATAAAAGGAGGACACTTTCTTGTAGAGTGTCTGCAGTTTTGGGGTGGTAGAATAGCTCGACAATGGTTCCCCGCCAGAGCTGGCAGCCTGCTCAAGATGGGCATGGTGTCCCAGGGCTCTGCTGAGTATTTTAAGAGTCAGTGCATTCTACCTGTTGCAAGAAAAGGTTGACAGTAATCCTACTGTAATGATGTTTTAGTTAGTTTAAACCCTAACTATAGCCTCCACGTGCAGATAGAAGTGAACATAGATGGTAATGTAGTTTTTGACTCCAAACTCTGGGATCCCTTTTTAGGCAAAAATACAAACACTGTGCCTGAGGACCTGTGGTGCTGGGTCCTTTGTTAATGCCTTTTAGTTAGGACTGCTTTATGTAAAATATTTCTATCTAAACACATACTATTCTGGATGGAACATGGACATACATTTCCCTAGAGTTTGATCCTGATTCTGTGTCCACTGTATTCCTCCTGGGAAAGTGCTTAAAGTTGCTTTAAATGACATCCCTTGAGCATGACGTTGTGCACACTCCTGTGGGTGTGTTCTGTTTCTCCTGAATGGCCATGAAGTGCCCATTTGTCTGTCAGAACACCGCCCAGGTCACCTGAGACGGGAGCCGCCCTGGAGAACTGCAGCAGTTAAGTGCTCATGCTTGGGGCCAGCCTGTCTGGCTTTGAAATTCAGCGCTGCCACTTCCTAGCTGTGTGGTCCTGGGCAGGGATGTCATTTCTGTGTTTGCTCATAGCACCTATCTCTTAGGGTTATCAGCTTTAAATGTCTTAATACACCCAAAGCACTTAGCGTAGCACATAGCATGAGGCAAATGTCAGCTACTATTTCTCAGTATGTCACAGTCACATTCAGTTGCTGTCTGTGCTCTGATGGTTGGAGCTAGCTTCTAAGGTTACCCTTTATGGCTAAAGCTCTTGGATATGAATATATTTGTCTCTTTTACTGGCATTGTACAAGACATTAGGACAGTGAGTGTCACCTAACAGGCACTGACTAAACCTTTAAGGAATTATAAGGAACATCTACCATCCCTTTTTTCCTTATTTCCATTTGAGGAACAGATTTTAGGTTCTGACCTAGGAGGAGATGTACCAGTTTACAACAGTTTAGTTAATTTAATGAAATTAACTTCTGTTTCACTGAGTTTCTTGCTTAACAGTGTGTCTTCATAGCTAGCATGGTGGCACATGCCTGTAATCCCAGCACTCTTTAAAAAAAAAAAAAAAAAATCCCAGCACACCAAGCACTTGGGAGACTGGGACAGGAAGACCCTGAGCTTGAGCCTGGTCTCGGATTACAAAGTAAGTTTCAGGCCAACTTGAACTATTCAGGATCCTGTCTCAAACCACACCCCAATAAAAATAATAAAATATTTGCTGTGGAAAAAGTTCTGTAATTGTGTTGAGGATGTAGCTCAGTGTTAAGAGTGTTTGCTTAGCATGCAAGAGACCCTGCTTAAACCTAAGCTAAATCAAATGATTGATAACAAATTTGGGGAAATACTAATGTAACACCTTAGTATGGGTCTTATATGTTCCCTTAAAATATAAAGAGCTTTCATAAATAAGGAAATGTTCAACCTCATTGATTAAATGGCCACAGTCATGAAACGATTCACACAGAGTAAGGTACCAGTGCCTTACTCTGGAAAGGTACTCAGCCTTACTGATGGTGGAGGAAATCAGACCTGACCCTTCTTCTAGCTACTTACCTCCCTAACCAACAGAGGTGAACACAATTGCTAATTCATTGGTTGAATGTGGAACCAGAGCCCTCATGCATTGTTTTGTTTTTGAGACCCGGAACAATTTGGGTGATCCTTCTGCCTCAACCTCTGGAGTGCGCTATTATTGCAAATGTGCGCCATCATGCCCAGCCTCATCCACTGTTAGATGGTGTTGTGTCATTTGGTATACCTTAGCAATAGCTGGCAAAATAAATGTGTGCCCTCTGTCTTACAGAGATTCTTTAAAGAGACCCTTACATAGGGGCTGGGGATTTAGCTCAGCGGCATAAAGGCCTGCCTTGCAAGCAGGCAGTCGTGAGTTCGATTCTTGGTACCGATAAAAACGAAAAAAAGACCAAAAAAAAAAAAAAAGAGACCCTTACATATACCATGAAATGCCCTGTGTGTGGTGAACTGTCATAGCTGCAAACAAGTAAAACATCTTCCAGGAAACCTGAAACTTTAAGTTATGGCACAACTGTGTCCTGGAATACTTTCTGTGTTTTGTACTGATGTGGAATAACCCTTCACTGCAAAAAGTGAAGTACAGAACATGCTAACAGCCCTGGTTTATAAAAAAAAAAAAAAAAGTGTGCATAGAAGAGTTCTAATTCTTTAAGATAATTACAGCCTCACAGGAAATTATAGAAGTAGTGCATAGAGGCCATGACCCTTCACCCTGCTTCCCTATTGGTGACAGATAACTGTAGTTCACATTGTAACTAGGAAGTTGCCTTTAGTGTAACACTACTAACCAAATTACAGGCCTACACTTATTTTTTTCCCCTGTACTGGCATTGAACCCAAAGTTTGCTGGGCTACATCCAGTTTGTTTTTTTAATGAGTCAGGGTCTCCCTGAGTTGCCCAGGCTGGCTCCCAACTTGTAGTCCTCTTGCCTCAGCCTCCAGAATAACTAGGATTAAAGGTATCCATATGCATTTGTCACCATCACTCATTTGTGCTTTATGGGTATGCAGTTCTGTGCAGTTTTATTTACATGCACATGGGTTCATGTACCTGGCACCACAATCAAGATACAGAGGACCAGGGATACTGCTCAGTGTCGTAGCACCTGCCTGGCAAATGTGAGGTCCTGAGTTTGATTCCTGGTACAAAAAAAAAAAAAGATACAGAGTTCTATAAAATATCTTTGCAGGATACATAACTGCCCTTTAGGACAAATAGGGTGGCTGGATATGACAGGGTTGGGAAGGAGACATTCCTTTTCACTGTCATAATACAGTACTTTTTAAACATTTGAGATGTCTTGGTGGCATCCAGGTGGAACTCTCAGATGGGCAGAGCATGTGTCTCCAGCTCCCTGCAGAGCTCTGTCAGGGTCTCAGGTGGAGGTCACTGACACCCTGCCAGTGCAGGAGGGCCTCCAGAGGGGTCCACTAGAACCTCTAGAGCTCCTGCATTTCTGTAAGACCAGGGAGCTTCAGGCTGTGAAGAGACAGGGGTTTGTGAGTAGGGGCAAACCTGGCCAGGGTTGTGACAGGAAGGTGACAGCAGAGGGTTTCAAGGAAGAGTGGACACTGTCAAGTATCACTGGGTTTGAGGGAGAAATGACAGTTGGATTAACTTTATAAGATTTTCCTCACTTTAAAATTGTACAGGATCCAAGGTGAGCCAGGCATGGTGGTGCATGTCTATAATCCCAGCATTCAGAGGCCGAGGCTAGCCTGGGCTACATAGTGAGTTCAAGGCCAGACCGAATGACATAGCAAGACCCTGTCTCAAAAAAAAAAAAAAAAAAAAAAAAAAAGCGCAGGAGTCAAAAATAAGCTGGACCTTGGGGATACAGCTCTTAAGAGTGCTTATTTAGCATTCTCTCAAGGCCCTGGGTTTGAACCCTGGCACTGCAAAATAAACACAAAAATAAGGTGGAAAATATTTTTAATTCTTTCTGTTCTGAAAAAAAAAGATGAGAGGGTTTATTTTACAAATAAAATTAACCTGTGGTGGAAAAAAAATCAGCACAGTGGCTGCCTGGGGTGGGAGTGAGACTGGTAACTCTGGGGAGGTGGGTGATATTCAAGATCTCAATTACAGGAGTCACTCAGTTGTACATTTGGGGGTGCCCTTGGTGGTAGAGCACTTGCTGAGCTCTCGTCAGGCTACAGGTTTTGATTCCTAGTACCACAGATTCACACATTTTACTTTAGAGGGGGAGAGGTGGCACATTGTGAGATACTTCGAAACAGATTATAATTGATGTCTGCAACTGCCTTTGACATTTATCAAAACAATAAAGTGGACTGGTAGGACAGCAGGATAAAGACTAGTGGAAGATAAATATCAGCAAATGGATACAGAATATGGATAGTGTATGGGAACATGTTCATTATAAGAACAGGTTACTGTTTATTTGAAAATTTTCATTAAGACTTGGGGAAATTTTAAACAATTAACTGAGCTTGAAATACTGTCATACTATTAAAATATTAAAATATTACTTGACATTATATTGCAGAAATTGATACATGGATAGAAGGGATGTATTTGTTACTTCTGAAAACATCTGTATCTTATTTCTAATGATTTAGTTGAGTTGTCAGCTTTTTGTCCCATGCCATTTGTAAGAGGTTGAGGTTAGAAGTTTTCAAGCAGTTTCTGAGGAAATAACTTTAAGGCTATTAGCTCCGTGGTTTAGTTTATGCAGGACTCTCTTCTTAGCCAGCAGATTTGCTATGACTGAACCCCAGACTGAACTCTACTTCAGCTTGTCAGAGCTGGGGGAGGAGGCATCATTGGCTGAGAGTGGGAGTGGTGCTGGAACCCTTCCTTACTCTGGTCTCCCGAGCTAGAAAATTCTGATTCTGCGTAAGCTGGTCTCTGTGAGTGTAGCTCAGTGGTAGAGCTCAGGCTTAGCATACATACAGCCCTGGGCTCCATCGCTGACACCCCCTTTCTTTTTTTTTTTTTTTTTGACACCTCCTTTCCACCTCCCCAAAGAGAAAACAAAGAGAAATTGATCCTGTTTTAATCGTCGTCATCGTCGTCATCGTCAGTGGTCTTTGTCATTTTGAGCGAGATCTCACTTCTCTGTAGCCTGCTGATTTGGCAGGCTACATGTTAGCCTAGGCTGGCCTCTTTCATCATCCTCTGGCCTCAGCCTCCTGAGTACTGAGGGTGTACCTGTACCACTGTGTCTGGCTTGGTCCTGCTTTAAGTGGATCAGAAAAAATCTGAGGCCTTAAATCGTTTTTCCATGGAAGGACTACATAGATTTTTAATTTCAATCTTTATTACCAGCGTTGGGATTGAACCCAGGGTTTTGTACATGCTAAGTAAGCATTCAGCCACTGAACTACATCCTCTGTCCTTATTTGTACTTTTACATGTTTTTCTTGTTGCCTTTTGTTTGTTTGTTTGTTTGTTTGTTTTTTGAGACAGGTTCTCACTATGTAGTACACGCTGGCCTTGAACTCAGGGCAATCCTTCTGCCTTAGCCTCCCAAGTGTTGGATTATAGGTATGCACCATCATGCCTGGCTGGAACTTTTTTTTTCACCTAATAGGGTGTAGTGGGTACCTTTGCACTCCTAAAGTCACTCAGTAAATCCGTGATCTTTTTTTTTTTTTTTTGTCTTTTTTGAGACTGCCTCATTATGCATTCAGGCTGGCTCTGAACTCACTTTGTAGTCCCAGGCTGACCTCAACTCACAGCAATCCTACTGCACCACTTGAGCTGGGATTATAGGAGTATACCACCATGTCCAGCTCTCCCCACCCCTTTTTGTGGTAATGGGAGTTGAACCTGGGGTTTTCACACTGTACCATATCCATAGCTCCTTCCTGTTTCGTTTTTGTTTTTAAGAACAGTGTCTTGCCTTGTAGTTCTGGCCTTAAACTCCGTGTAGCCCACTGCCCTTTTTAAATTTTCCTTATTTTGAGACAGGGTCTCATCAAGTGGCTAAGTTCTCCAGGTAGAGTTCCAACCTGTGATCCTCCTGCCTCAGCCTCCCAGAAACTGTTATTATCAGTGTGTACCACCACACCCCTCTGGTATTTTATTTTTGTTTAAAGCTATTGTGAATGAAATTGTTTTTCTTAATTTCTGTCTCAGTTTATTGTTTGTTGGCCCGTAGAAAACTATTGATTTTTTAATGTTGATTTTGTATCCTGTTGCGTTAATCTTTTTCTTTACACATAGTTCCTGCTTAAATAACTATACACACAAATATAAGTTTAAAAAACAAATCTTTTTCTTTAGGGAAATACTCAGACATACACAAGTGGATAGAAGTACATGATGAATCCTGCTGGAACCCAGGTGGAACAGTCTCTGCATTTTGATACTTTCGTTCCATTTCCACCCATCCAGTTTCCTTTTTGCTAATGTCTTTTAAGAAACAAATTCCAGAAATAGTGCTATTTTACTGCACTATCACAGATTTTCTGAACTTTATTTTGGCAAATTTCAGATAGATTTAAAGTAGAGTTTTCCTGTACTCTGACTCTTAGTGACCAGCATTTGGCTGTTGCATCTCCTGCTCTCCTCTCCCCTTTTGTAGTTTGCTGGACTACTGAAAGCTATGCCAGCCATCCTGTTTTTCCCCATGTAAACACTTCAGTAAAGTAGCTTTTACTTATAAGATGCAAGTTCTGGGGGGTGGGGTGCTAAAGATGGAACCTAGGGGCTCACCCAGGGTGCACAAATGCTGCCCCCTCCAGATCCACCCCCCTCCCCCAGCTTAGACTGAAAGGATTTAAAAGAGGATGGGGATTAGTGCCAGGAATCATGCCCTGCCCCACCCCGCAAACTTAGAAAGAGGTGGATTTATAAATACAACTGCAAGTGCTAAGCAATAATGAAACTTAAAAAATTTGAGCTATGCACTTGAAGTATGGGTGGAATTTCATTTTCTGTCACGTAGGTTCAAATACATGATTTATGTGAGAAGGTGTCTTCTTAATTTCAGGTCTCAGTTCTCAGCGGAGGGTGACTTGACACCCTCCGGATGCGGACGTTTGGCAGTGCCTGGAGATATTTTTGGTTGTTAACACTTTAGGGATGAGGTGGGGTAAAACTACTTGACATGTGTGGAGGCCAGAGAGAAAGGTGATGTCCTGTGGTGCACTGCAAACCCTCCTGCAGATACAATTACTTGGCTGAGTTAGAAACCCCGGTTTAGGACACAAGTGGACTGTGTTGCATCCTAGGCCTCTTTGTGGCTCTCCTTAACTTCCCCGGACTGCTCAGTAAGCCCTGATCAGCAGGGCCAGCACTAAGGGGACAGACACATGTTGACATTATCAGTGTGACACAGGAAGTAAGCCCTAACTGTCCAGAAAATTTCAATTGAAGTGCCTTTAGATACGGCTCTATCAGTTAGTTACATCAGCAGGGATTATCTGAAAAGTTTCTGTAACCAAACTTTTATGAGGTTTGGACTCTGCTTACAAGGAAGTCAAACTCCCTTGGAGGCAAGCGGATGTGAAAGCTTTTCTCTTCTGGGAATGCTTCCAGAAGCAAAACAAGGCTGGGACTGTTCTAGTGGCAGCTTCCACATGTGGATAGACAGGAAAAGAATAAAATTTGTAGCCAGAGAGGAAAGGAGAGAGAAGCAAAATAGCTTTTCATGGAGACCACTTAGGAAGGACAGCCAGAATCTGCATAGCCCTAAAGAGGACAAATACTCTCTACTTGTGAGCACTAGACCATGGGTCACCCACAGAAGCTGTTCATAGTGGGTCCCTGGGGCCTGGGACCTTAGACCTAAGTTGGAGATGGGCAGGCCGATGACTGTGGTAATGGGGATTCAGAACCCCTGGCACTCAGGTAATTTTTCACCTTGTTTCTTTCCAGATTGCTCGTTTAGAAAGTGGATGTTCTGGGTAACATGTCCAGTGTGACTGAGGAGAGAAGGAAAAGACAGCAGAACATTAAGGAAGGACTGCAGTTCATACAGTAAGCACCTGAGAATTTATGCCTAGGTTTCTGCCATGTGGTGGGTCTCCTCTTATGGGGCCGAATATTTTGCAGAGTCTGAGAGCTCTTTATGCATGTTTAACAGGTCCTGTGAAATTTGGTTGAAAATGACCCTTGTTTTCCTTTTCTTCCCCTCTATCCATTTTGAGTGGCCATGTGTTCTGAAGTGGATCCTCCTGTTGCTGACTTTTTCAGGCTAAAATCCTTTAGTATCTCAAAAAAGGTTAGACTGAAGAACTTGAATGAAAAGTGACTGATGCATCTATCTGCAGAAAGAGATTTTGCCATCATACTATCCTGTTAGGAAGGATCAATGACAGACTGCCCTGCAATGAGAGGACATCAGGGCAGATCTGACCTTTGTTCCTTCCTGGGAAGCAGACATTGTCCTCTCATTGCAGTAAATTGGATCAGATACTGTTAGTGGTTCTGTACTATTTTTAACTGTTTTGGCATTTGAAGAATTAGGCCTTCTTTTAATAGAATTAGATTTGAAAAGAAAGTGTTGTACTTAAGAAAATAGTAGGAATAGTTTAAATTTTTTCTTCATGACTGCAGTCACATGCCAGTAAAAGATAAGTATTCCTTTAGAGTGTGTTTTGAACCAGCAGCAAGATAATGGAATCAAACTTCTAACATGACTTCTGGCTGAACAAATTCCAGTAGAACCTGATAATTACAATTGATTTGTTTTTCTTCTTCTTAGGTCATCGCTGTCATATCTGGGAACCCAGGAACAATATGCGGTAATGATCCCAGGGAAAGTCTGGTGAAAATCTGCCCGTGCTTGTGAGCTCTGCTCTGCAGCAGCAGTTGGTAGACCCTGGCCTTGTGGGCCAGATCTGGCTGGTTTCCCTCTTTCATATGTAGTTTGAGAACAGCCTCACTCAGATGTTTATGTCTTATGTATGGCTACTCCTGCAACTGTGATATTGAGACGGAGACCATAGGTCTGCAAAGATGAAATTATTCACTGTCTGAGCATTTGTGGAAAAAATTTGCCAACCCCTTGTTTTGTAGGACAGCTTAATGTTTTTTTGTTTTTTTTTTTGAGGGTTCATAATTGGACAATTGTCCTGCATTTTCCTTTCCTTAAGCATTACTAGGGTTCAAACCCAGGAACACTCTTATCAGTGAGCTCCATGCCTACAACTTTATTTTATTTTGAGACAGGATCTTGATAAGTTGCTCAGACTGGCCTCAAATTTAGTCTTCTTGTCTCAGCCTCCCAAATAGCTGGGATTACAAGCACATGCCGCCATGCCTGGCTTGTCATATATTTTCTTTCCTCTGCTAATATATTTTGATTTAGTTTTTCTTTCGAATCTCTTGAAAATTACCTTTCATGGGCTGGGGATTTAGCTCAGCGGTACAAGCACCTTGCCTGGCAAGTAGGAGGTTGTGAGTTCAATAATCCATACCAAAAAAAAAAAAAAAAGAAATTACTGTTGATTTTATTGCACATAAATGGGATGGAAGCTAAGGAGATTATTGAGTGTCTTGTTTTATTTTGAAGAAAATTCCTGACAGTAAAGAGGGGATAACTGGCTGCCAAGAAGAGCTGGTGAGGGGCTGGAGGTTTAGCTTAGCGGCATAAGCGCCTGCCTTGAAGTAGGCAGTCGTGAGTTCGATCCCGGGAGGGGCAGCACGTGGGCCATGGGCTGGATCCTGGCCACTACTCACTTGTGGCTTCTTATCTCTGAGGGTCTTAGTGCTTCCAGATGTCACTGCCCTTTGCCTCACGTCCTCCTTCCTCTTCTGTTTAGTTCTCTTACTCTCCACACAGATAATAGTCATAAGGTATTCAGGCAACAGTCCTTTCATTTTCCACATGAGGAACTCAGATCCACAGAGCTTCAGTGTCATGCCACATGTCACATCAATTAGTGAAGGTTGATCTGTCCCCCCCCTTTTTTTTTCCTCTTCTTTTCTTTTTTTGATGGTCTTTTTGAGACAGAGTCTTGCTACCCAGTTCAGGCTGGCTTTGAGCTCACTTTGTAGTGCAGGCTGGTCTTAAACTCTCTCAAACTCAGGACCTTGTGCTTGCCAGGCAGCTGATTTGCTTCTGAGCTAAATTTCCAGCCTTGGTCTCAAACTCTCAATGATCTTCCTGCCTCAGCCTCCCAAGTGCTGGGATTACAAATGTGCACCACCAAGCCTGCCTGGCTTCCATTTTCTTTAATAAGATACTCAGTTTACACATGAATTTAGAAAATGAGACAAAAAAGTTGAGTGTCTGATCATGTGATGACAAAGAGACATTTAAAATATTAAAGCAATGATAGAAATCATGAAGGAATATTAAAAAACTGTTGTACACACCAAAAGAATATGTGTACTTACTTGATAAGAAAATGACTTAGCATCCTTTTCCCCTAGATAGGTAGAGGCCCAAGCAAATAGTTTCCAAAAGAACAAATATAAACTGGACGTGGTGGTATATGCCTGTAATCCTAGTATTCAGGAAGTTTAAGACTGGAGGATCATTGTGAGTTTACTACAAAGTGAGTTCAAGGCCAGTTTGAGCTGTATAGCGAGACCCTGTCTCAAAAAAGAAAATAAAAAAATAAATGGTCCATAAAAATGTGGAAAAGTTCAACCTTACTGGTAAAGATATTCAAATAAGAAAAAATACTATTTTTCACCTACAGTTTGTTAGAAAATTTAGATATATGCACACACGTGTGTGCTTGCACACACACGCCTATGTACTACCCAGTGTGTGAAGCAAATCACTAAAAATACTTATTATAATTGCCTTTGAGGAAGTGCAGTAACAGACAAAATCTGACACTGAGGGCTTCTGCTTGGCATTTATTATCCTAGGCCCAGAAATGCAGATGTGAATGCATATTTATAAGGTGCTTTCTCTGTGTCTTTCTTCAGAAAGAGTGATTCTCTTTTGCAGAAACAAGCAAGATAAATCTTTAATACAGGCAACAGTGCTGCTGTTCCATCAAATGGTTTTCTCTGAAGTTTTGGGTACAATCACTGAAATTTATTCATGCCTTATCTTGTTCTGCAAAAGGTAACTTTCTCTTTTTAGGTATATTTGCAGGCTCTTGTGAGAAATCTTTTTAATGAAGGAAATGATTTTTATCGGGAACGTGATTGGAATAGCTCGATAAGCCAGTACACGGAAGCTTTAAGGATAGCTGATTATGCAGAGTCTGATAAAATTTCCATTCCTAAAGAAATCATTGAAAAACTACATGTGAATCGCATGGCCTGTTATTCTAACATGGTGAGTTATGATTTTTAAAACGGTGTTTCTAGAGATGATTTTCTTCAGTGCCAAAGTACATTGCAGCATAAGCACCTGCCTAGCAAGTGCAAGGTCGAGAGTTCAATCCCTGGTACCAAAAAAAAAAAAAAGAATATCTTATTAACTGCTTTTAGTGTGGTGTGAACCTTTCAGAAAGTCAGTATTAGTGAGTAAATCTTTAGAGACTTAAAAAGTACTTTTTTCTGGGGCTGGGATTTATCTCAGCGACACAAGCACCTGCCTGACAAGTGTGAGGTCATGAGTTTGATCCCCAGTACCAAAAAAAAAAAAAAAAAAAAAAAGTACTTTTTTCTGTGCTCACTTTGGCAGCACATATACTAAAAAGTACTTATCTTTTAGTTACTGGTCCCTGAAGATTCCCATGTGAGAATGGCTTTTGGGAGTGTGCCCACTGTAAAAGTCAGCCAAGTAGGTACAGATGTTTACAGATCAGTCATGTGCCACATATTTGTGGTGACAGGTCTCTTCTTAGAATTCAGTTAGTCTTGTTAGGAATTTTTTTTAAATGTACAGAACAATATTAAGAACAAGCCTTTCACATTTTGAAGTTCGAATAGCAGTATTTTGGTGTGCTCATTTTTACTATGGACATTCAATAAAACTTGACCATCAATTAAGGATAAGTAGTCTAGTTCTCAGTTAATGTGCATTCATTGATGATTTTGTCATTTTCAATAATGTATTCCTTATCATTTATCTATTTGGGAGTACATTTCATATTTTTCTTTTTGTAATAGACCCATCAACATTGTACATATTTATGGGGTACATGTAGTGTCTCAGTACGTATATACACACTGAGTAATGTATGAATTAGGATAATTATACTTATATCCTCAACATTTATCATTTCTTTGTGGTCAAAACCTTCAGAATCCCTTCCTCCAGCTTTCTTGAGATTATACAATGTATCATCATTAGTTGTAGCCACCTATAGACATTCACTATTTGAAGGAGGGTAACTGTAGAAGGGAGGAGAATAGGACAGAGTGACACTGGGGGGCATCAGCCATGTCCAGAAAGTTTTATTTCTTGGAGATCCAGTACCATTATGGCCAGGCATTAACAGTTACTGACCAGGCTAGTAACATACATAAATATTAGTGATATTTTTTCTACTTTGGTGTGTTTGAAATTTCATAACAAAAATAATTCTAGAAAAAGCAACACTGTCAACTTTTAGGTGGAAGATAATAAAATGATCTTAAAGTTGTTTGCATTTAGAAGTAGGCAGTGCAAGAAATGAGCCATATAAATTGGTAACTTACTTCTTTGGTCTTATGTACTAGGGTTTGCATGATAAAGTTTTAGAAGACTGCAATATTGTCCTCAGTTTAAATGACAGCAACTGCAAAGCGCTCTATCGGAAATCTAAGGCTCTAAGTGATTTAGGAAGCTATGGAGAAGCTTATCTTACCGTGGCAAAGTGTTCCTTAGCAATGCCTCAGGTATGGAATTTCTATTCATTTGTATTGTGGCCTTTTTATTGCTACATGTGGAGAAATAACATGGAAAGAGTTAAATTTCCAAGTAGGTTGTCAGCCTTCAACCTGCATGAGTTGGGGTAATAGCTAATAAAACAAATGCCTGGGCAGGAAATGTCATAGCTATTTTGCTTGTTCTGCCTAGTTAAAAAAAATAACCCTCTATTAAGCAAATTATGTTGATTTTTTTTTTTTTTTTCCAGGATGAACATGTAATAAAACTAACTCAAGCGCTAGCTCAACAATTGGGACTTAAGATAAGGAAAGCATATGTTAGAGCCGAGGTAAGCCAAAGTTCTCTAAGGTATTTTGATTTTGTTTTATAACTTGGAATCCATTCTGTTTTCAAATTAGTATCTTTATTTTATTTCAGCACTCACTGAAATCAGTTCCTGGGGATGGGACCGCCAAGGTAAAATTACTGTTTATGTAAGGTTTGTACTTAAGCCTTAGCAGTGCTGCTTTTCAGATTTTAATGTGTGCCTCTTTTATTTCTCAAGTATATAACTGGCCGTAGCCTCCTGTCACTTTAAAAAAGAAAACAAACAACTCAAGTAATACATTCTAATATTAACCAGCATCTGCTAAAGTCTAATGGAGTGTTTTACAGGATGTGAATAGATTCTTTGTTGGATTTGGGAAACATGGTTCAGGGCCAAATGCAAATTTTAGGAGACATTAAGATAAAAATAATTAACACATTATTTATTTTTTAATTTTAAGCTGTCATTTTGAGCATAGTTAAGATGCTAATGAGCATTGTGAATGGAGGCTGAGAAGTAGACACTAGATCAACCTCTGGTATTTTGCTGAATATCCTTTAGGAAACTCTAATCCACAAGAAATAGGTAGTGGTAGCCGGGTGCGGGGTACATGCCTGTAACCCCAGTTACTGAAGGATCGCTGAAGATTATTAATTTAAAATAGCCTGAGAAAACTAGTGAGATCTTTGATGCAAAGAAAAAAAGTAGTAGTGCTGCCAGTCAGTCGTCTGCTACAAAGGTTTGCACAGTCCTTTTATTGTTTGGGTCTTAATTGGAAGAAAGTCAGATGACTATGCAAGATGCAGTGGTCTCTTAGGGGGGATTTTTATACATTGCTCTGTAGTTTAGAATTGTAAAGACATGATTCATTGTTGGTTTATTTTCTAGGTTGTGGACTACTCTGTGGAAGATATTGAACCAGGTATGTTCTCGCTGAGTGTCTTCACATGAAACGTTTCAATTTTATACTTTATATATCAGATATTTTTTCAAGTAATATCGCCATGTGTTTGTCACAGCAACAGTATGATTGCTTTCATATATTCACCTAGCTTTTCATGTTCTCTGTTGGTTGTTACTACAAGTACTATATAAACGCAGTGAAAGTGAATGAGAATATTTCTGTCTGCGTTACAGATTTATTCACTCCACGGCAAGAAACACTTCCGGTTATCTCTTTACCTTTATCCAGCTTTTCTCATGATGTCAGAAGTGAGCTGGCCTCAGTTCCTACTGTGCCCTTACCTTCTATTTTGCCACTGCAAGTGGAAGAGAGTACTCTGTCATCCACAGTATTGGCAAATGGAGGGAAGATCCCCTTCACGATGCCAGAAGCTTTTCCAGATGATGGAGATATGGTCCTTGGAGATGAAATAGATGACCTCCTCGATTCTGCACCTGAAACTAATGACACTGTTATGGTGAGTTTCAGAGTTTTACTCTTCTTCAGAAAGTAGAGTTTTTTGCTTTGCTTTTTAGTTAAAATATAACCTCTTAGACACTTTCAGTATTTACATAGGCTGAACTTTGGATTTCTTATCTGAAAATTTCTTTTGTCCTTCTTCATAGAAACTGGGTAGATTGATTTTTTTTTTTTCTTGAGACAATGTCCTGTATCACGCTGTAACTAGGACTGGCCTTAATTCTTCTTTCTGATCCTTGTACTTTAGCTCCCTTGGTGTTGGGATTAAAGGTGTGTACCACCACACCTGCTTAATTTGGTCATTGTTGTGTGTAGTAATTACCCAGTTGTGTTTTTGTTTTGTTTTTAGCCAGTTTTTCTTAAAGGACAGAATAAACGTAACATTCTGATAAAGACTAGGCATTTGATATTTAAGGAAAGATTAGTGTTTTCTGAACTTCTTACTGCTTAAGGATATTCTCCACTAACTGCAGCCTTAAAGCAAAGGTCCACACATGTGGCCCACTGGCCATCTCTGCCCCCTACTGGTTTGTGTATGGCCCACAGACTAAAGATTTTTAATACGTTTTTAAATGGTTGGAATAGCAAAAAGACTGTTTTGTGATTCATGAAAATTACACGAGACTTCAATATTAGTGTCAATAGCGTTTTACTGAAACCCAGCCACAAGCATTCTTTTTATGTTGCCTGTGATTACACTGCATTAACAGTGTTGAATACTCACAGCAGAGCATGTGGCCGATACAGCCAAATTATTCCTTGTCTCACCCTTCTAGAAAAAGTGTTCTGAACCCTGCCATAGAGTGTATGAAGGTAGCAGCAGCAGCAGCAGTATTTTGATAAGATGAGAGAAAAAGATCCAGAACTTTTTTCCAGGGTCTGAGAAATGGTGACATCCATGTGGAATTCACTAAGGACAGAAGTGTAAAAGGCCAACAGTCATGAAAAAGACAAAAAAAAAAAAAGGGAGCTGGGGATTTAGCTCAGCGGCATAAGCACCTGCCTTGCAAGCAGGCAGTTGTGAGTTCGATCCCCGGTACCGATAAAAATGAAAAAGACAAAAAAAAAAAAAGGCCAACAGTCTGGGTTTTATTCTTACAACCCTGTGATCTTGGGCATGGTACTTCACCTGTTGGTGCCCCAGTGTCCTCTGTACAGTGGTAGTCACAGGAGGACAGATCAGAGAGTCATTGTACAGATCTAGTAGGCGATTTGTGATTTTTTTTTTTTTTTTTTTTTTTTTTTTTTTTTTGTATTTTTCGGTACCAACTCACGACTGCCTGCTTGCAAGGCAGGCGCTTATGCCACTGAGCTAAATCCCCAGCCTCAGCGATTTGTGATTTTACTTAGCATAATGGAAGGCTCACAAGTCACAGTGTGAATCAGGAGGGAAAGTTAAGACTCTGTTTGTTCTTGGGAGTAGCAAATTCATACTCCATAGAGTTGGTTTCTGCCCCAGCACCCTTTCTGGATTATACCTGCTCCTTTCCATCCTGCTTTGCAAATCCTTGTTTTATACAGCAAATTATTCAGTGCCTTGTTTCTGGGTGAGGACAAGAATCATTAGGAAATTTTGCAGATAACACATCAGTACAATATTTGCATTAATACAGTGTTAGACATTGTACCTCAACTGTTTTTAAAAATTTAGACTTGGAAAAAGTATAGTGGGACCTTAGTTCATGAACTTAATTCGTTCCACAATTCTAGAAAAGATGGCCACATTTGTGTTCTTGTGGGAAAGATGGCTTGCCTATGTTCATCACCAGATGCAGTTTGAAAACAAGCAAAATTTTGCCACACGTTTCTATTTTTGAAACAAATTGTTCATAAACAGAGACATTATTTCCATAGCTAAAATTCTAATGAATTATTTCAGTTTGTTTTGTGTTTTTAGGGATTAAAACCAAGACCTTCACAGTGAGCTACATCCCCAGCCTACTGTTTATCTTAAGATAGTATCCCACTGAGTTGCTACATTCCTCAGGCTAGGGGCAAACTTGCAGTCACATCTCAGCCTCCCAGAGTGCTGGGATTAAAATGTCTAATGAATCTTGATTTTTGCCTTATTTTTTTTGCAATAGTAGCAATTGAACTCCAACCGCATATGTGCTAGGCAAATGTTCCACCACTTAGCTATACCCACAGCCCTGTCACTCTTGATTCTGATTTAAGTGTTATTATTTGATCACAGTGTCGTACTTTATGTGTTGGTGTTAAAGATAGTTTAGCTATACTTGTGACAGGATTTTGTGAATTTTAATACAATCCCCTTTCTCCCCAGCCACCGGCACTAGTCCAGGTGCCCCTCCCAACGTCCAGTGTTGCTCCTAGCTTACCCTTCTCAGCGTCTCTGCTCGGAACCTTGCCCATTGGTGCGAGGTATGCTCCTCCATCCTCCTTTGCAGAGCTGTATCCACCTTTGACCTCATCTTTAGAAGATTTTTGTTCTTCTCTAAATTCATTTTCAGTGAGCGAACCCAAACGAGGTAAGAACCTAGTTTAAATTGTGAAATTTGGTTAAGTTTCTAAAAAAAACCAACTTATGACTGGTAATTATTTAATTATCTCTAGGTCCTTGAATTATTTTTGTTGTAGCTAAAAATGTGAAGGCCAAACCTTCAGTTTTGAATTCCCTTGATTTAACTACTCTGGATAGTGAGGAGCAAAGGCACAAGTGTAGACATGTATGTGGCACTGGTTTTTGTATAAGGTGGTTTGTTAAGTTGGGTGTTCATTTTTTAGGTGTAAAATAACTTTGAATATATTCTTTTTTTTTTGTCTTTTTCGTTTTTTTATCGGTACCAGGGATCGAACTCATGACCGCACACTTGTAAGGCAGGCGGTTATGCTGCTGAGCTAAATCCCCAGCCCCATGGTCTATGCCATCTTAATGGGTCGAAACACATGCTGATCTTTTTAAATTCTTCTTCTTTTTTTTTTTTTTTTAATCTTTTTAAATTCTAAACTGGGAAAACACTCATTTAAATCTGTGTTTAGAGTAGTAACAATTAGATCTCCTTAGGGTGTTACATAAAGTTCTGCATGCTGGGCCTATGGCTTTTATTTTATGAGTGACTGTTGAGATTTTGGTTTACTCCTGTGTCTGAAATCCAAGGTTTAATACAAAACAGTAATAATGAAAATCTTCATATTTTTCTGAGACATTGTTAACATGATTTAAAGATTTACAGCTCAAGAAACTAAAATATGCACGAGACAGGCAGAGACGAAATAACTATGTGATAGACTTAGAAGCTGAGTCCTGCTTTATGTCCTCAAAGAGAGGCTTTTTACCCATTTTTCAGCGTCCTGTCTGTGAAAATATGTTTTCACTTTAATTTGTTTGACTAAGGGTTACATTTACCCTTGGTTTCTACAAGGAAAGAAAAAACTCCTTGAGTGCAGTGAGCAAGAATGCTTCTAGGATTCGGGATGGGAATAGAAGGTGGGAAGCCATAGCCAGCCAGCTCCTGAACCCTGATGTTCTTATTACATGATTAGAGTGAAAAGGTCTGTTGAAGTTTTTTTATTATTTTAGATCTGTCCACCTCAACTTCTAGAGAGGGAACAACGCTTAACAACAGTAATTCTTCCCTTTCACTTGTAAGTGCCACTTCCTCTTTCGTAAATGCATTGCTTAAATTGAACATAGGCCTTGTACTTAAGTAACTGAATTATTTGAATGAGCATGACGGTCTCCCTTAAATTTTATATTTGCTGTGGGAAATAGTATTGTGTGACTCTTCTGAAGCATTCAGTAATAAATGCTCTGCATTTAAGACTGGATCTGTCGTACCAAAATAATCACTGTCACAAACAGTGTTGTAAGAGGCTTTAGCACAGCATAAACAAATCAAGGAAATATAAAACCAGGGCATGTAAGATGTGTGTACCATTGAAACAGACAATTTCATGTCACTTTTTACAGCTCATAGAAGATCAAATTAAGGGGGCCTAGAAAGGAAAATATAGAAACAGTTTTGAATGTAGAAGGGCAAAAAGCATATACTATTCCCGAATTCATCTTACTCTTTGGATGAACCCGGTTTCCTTTGTTAGTTATAGTATAATATTTGTTGCCTGTTTTTCTTTTGTTTGTTTGTTTTGGTTTTTTCCCCCTTTTTTTCTTGCAGATGAACAGGCCAAGTAGTTTGTTTACTTTTGATGGTTCCCTGGGAATTTCAAATCAACCTAGAAACGACTTTGACTTTGGAAAATTTTTTGGAAGTGCAATTACTAAACCATCTTCATCAGTGACTCCAAGACATCCGCTTGAAGGAACCCATGAGTTAAGACCAGCTTGCCAGTTCTGTTTTGTAAAATCAGGTGCGGACCAAACAATCAGGCAGAGTATTGAAGTAATTTGATACGAAAAGTTATTAGGATACAAATAATTTGAATTCTAAAGAAGCAAAATTTATTGATTTGGGGCTATTTGTATCTGATAACTCACTGCTGTTATGTGATATAATTTTATTTCTAGAATGATGTGGAATGAGCTATTTACCTGATCTTGAAAACTTACTACAACTGTTATTTGTTTAAGAATGTGGTAATTTTCCAATAGAATAATTTTCAAATTTTCAAAACCAGCATTATCAGACCAATATGTGGTTCAATGTTTATGAAAATTAAAGTGTTTTCTCTTGATTTGCTTTGAATCAAGAGATATAAACATTTTATTTGATCTGGACCCAACCTTATTTGCTTTCATAGTTGTCCTAATTTGATTTGTGGCTTTTGTTTTTTGGTTTTGTTTTTTTGTGTGTGTGCTGGGGATGAAACTCACAACCTTGAGTTTGCCAAGCAGGCACTTACACCGCTGAGCTAAGTAAACCCCCAGCAGTTGTCCCTATTTGAGATGCTAGAATCAGGCTGCAGTCTGGCCCAAAAATAGTTTAGAATGCTGCTTGATTTTTACTTTTATAAATCATCTGAATTCTTAGCCAGATTATTTCCCTAATAGTTAAATAGAGATATGTTTTGGCAGACTGATGTTAAATAGAATTTCATGTCACCTAACAAATAGCATAAAATTTAAAAGTTTGCCTGTTTATAGTATGATGAGATTTTGGAGCAGTACAGTAATCAGAGTTCATCTACTGAGTTACCTATAAACTGAAATGATATTTTTTTTCCTATTGGTAAATCTCTTTACCTCTTTTTCAGGCCCTAAATTAATGGATTTTACATACCATGCTAATATAGATCATAAATGTAAGAAGGATATTTTAATTGGTAGGATAAAGAATGTGGAAGATAAATCATGGAAAAAAATACGTCCAAGACCAACAAAAACAAATTATGAAGGACCATATTATATATGTAAAGGTATATATTATAATTACATAATTGATACATATGGCATAAATAATAAACAATTTGCTATAATCAGTAAGAAGGCTTTAGTATTGACTGTTACTAAAAATAGCAACTTCCTTAGATTGAGACATTAGTATTTTTTCTGTTTTAAAACTTTATTTATTTGTATTTTTGTTTAGTAATGGGCTGAGCACAAAGCCTTCACACTGAACTATGCCTCAGGCCTTTTTTTTTTTTTTTTTTTTCTTTTAATAAGACAACATTGCACTAAATTGCCAGGTTGGCCAGACTGGCCTTGAATTTGTGATCCTTGTGCCTCTGGAGTCCTGAGATTATAGGTTTACATCACCATTTATGGCTGTCTTAACATCTTGTGTGTATTTTATAGTTGTTTACAGAAATGGAGCTTTGACCAAGTTTTAAACAGAAAACTCTCAAACTTCAAATTTTGTCTATACAATGTCAAAACATTGAACTGAGGCTTGAAATATGCTGTTTTGTTTGACACACTTTTGTGAGAACTTGGCATTTGATTTTTGTCATAGCACTTCATCTGAGTGAGCTTTGAATAGCCCTAAAATGGTTTTTTTAAACTTAGATGAGATATATGAGAATATTGAGACATTTATCCCTATTTGTAATAAAACCATTCGTTAAAGACTCAACCCCATTCCTGAATAGTAAAATCATAGCTTGAAGCTGTTTATGAACTCCTAAAAATTTAGCCATTTAAGTATTATTAATATTCATTGGCTTTGAGAAACAGTTGCTGTGGTTAAATCTCTCACGCCCTGTCTTTCTAGACGTTGCTGCAGAAGAGGAATGTAAATATTCAGGTCACTGCACATTTGCTTATTGCCAAGAAGAAATAGATGTCTGGACCCTGGAAAGGAAGGGTGCATTCAGCCGTGAGGCTTTCTTTGGTGGCAATGGGAAGATCAACTTGACCGTGTTGAAACTTCTCCAAGAGCATGTTGGAGAATTTATATTCCTTTGTGAGGTACTTGTCTAAAACTTAGTTTTTACTTTATGCTTACTACTGGTGCTGGGGGTGTAGCTCAGTGGTAGAGTGTTTGCCTCCTCTGAGCAAGGCTTAGGGTTTGAACCATAGCACCACCAAAAAAGTGATAGTTCTGACTTATAAGCCCAGTAGTATTTTTAAAGTACTGAGGAGATCCTGCCATGTGTTGAGGCCTTCACTCAGTGAACAGTGTCTATTACTGTTATTAGAATAGTAAATCATAAGGCTTCTTGTTGAATATTAATTGGTACAAGTATAAAGCACATTAAGTTTGTAAAGATCAAAACTAAGGTCATGTCCAGGGTACAAAATTCAGAGTTTATATTTGTTTTGCTAATAATCATTTTTTTCCTCTCTATTCCAGAGATGTTTTGATCATAAACCTAGAATGATTAGTAAACAAAATAAAGATTCTACTGCTTGTTCTCACCCAGTTACAAAGCATGAGTTTGAAGAAAATAAGTACGTTGGTGGCTTCTGATTTTCCTAGTGACAAAATACATTCTTTTTCTTAGATCTAAATAAAACCAGTTATGGTATCTATTCAGACTTAACCTCCAATTCTTCTGTTGTTTTTTCTTTCTTTCTTTTTTTCAGAGAGGGTCTTACTATGTAGTTTAGTCTGGCTTTGAACTCATTATGTACAGCCCAGGCTGCCCTCGACTTCACAGCAGCCTTCCTGCCTCAGCCTCTCTAGAGTTGGGATTATAGGCATGCATCACCATGTCTAGCTTCTTTGTTTTCAAGAATAATTACTTTTAAAAATGTTTTTTAGTAGATTTGTCTTTGGATTAAGTAATATATTAATGAACTAGTTATTTAATACAGAAAACCCTTCCTGGTTTTTAGCTTCCGATGATATAGATTTAAATATTTTGGGTTTTTTTTTCTTACTTTAAAATATAATTATCCCTCCTATTGATCCAGTAATTGCATGCACTGATTTAATTTTTCTGGTTAAGATTTTTTTCATCTGATAATGATTGAAAATGGATTGTCTTGAACTTGACTTTGTGTGTGTGTGTGTGTGTGTGTGTGTGTGTGTGTGTGTGTGTGTGAACATATAAAACAAGGCAGAACAAGCTAGGCGTGGTGGCACATGCCTGTAATCCCAACACTTGGGAGGCTGAGGCAGGGGAATTGCCATGAGTTCGAGGTCAGCCTGCGTTACATAAGTCTAGGCTAGCTTGAACTACATGGCAAGACCCTCTTTAGAAGAAAGGAAAAAAAAGTGCAGAACAGTATTAAAATGTCAGTCTGTTTCATTTTAGGTGCCTTGTCCACATTTTGCGAGAGACATCAGTAAAATACTCCAAAATACGTCCTTTTCATAGTCAGTGTCAGCTTGATTTGTGTCGACACGAAGTTCGTTATGGCTGTTCAAGGGAAGATGAGTGCTTTTATGCCCACAGCCTTGTGGAACTCAAAGTTTGGATAATGCAGAGTGATACAGGTATGTCTGTGTATGCCTTAGGGTTGTATCTCTGCCAGAACAGCCAGGGCGATGGGTTCCTAGTGTGGGGACCTACCCTGTCATCAGCCACATGTGGGAATTCTTGATTTTGTCCAGAGCTTTTACCTCTGTGGTCACCTTCTGTCTTCAGAGTTCCCTGTATTTTGTGTGTAATTAATTGTGGATATAAGTTCAGGTAGCTTGGTTTTGGGTGGAGGGTACTGCTCAGAAGGAACAGAGATGTATTTGCAATAACATTTTGAAAAAGCACGATATAGCCAGGGCTTTAGCTCAGCCTGCCTGGTGGGCGCAGGGTTGTGAGTTCGAACCCTGGTACCACAAAAGAAAAAGAAAAAGCATGATGTGGTGGGCATGGTAGCACATGCCTGTAATCCCAGAACTCTGGAGGCTGAAGCAAGAGGGTCGCTGTGAGTTGGAAGCCAACCTGGGCTACATAGTGAGTTGAAGGCCGGCCTGAATGACAAAGCAAGACCCTGCCCCTAAACACCAGGGGGGGAAAAAAGGCATAATGTGATATTCTTCCTTGGTGATGGATCAGGCTACCTGAGAGTGATTGGGGGTTGAGAGGGTACTCCAAGTCTGACTGCGACCAGATTGATACACTAGTGTTATGTTTAGAATTTAAAAGAAGACTTATGTGTTTCCCAGGTATTTTACATGATGATATTGCTCAAGAATCTAAACAGTACTGGCAAAATTTGGAGGCAAATGTACCGGGAACTCAGGTATTTTCTCTTATGTACTTTCTATATTGGATGTCTTTCCCAGTATGCTTAATGGATACTGTACTGGGTAAGGCCAGATGCAGTTTATACTTGCAGTTCAGTTATTTAATGTTCAGTTGAATAATTCTTATGTGAAAGACAATTTGCATTTTAGTTTATCATCATAGAGAAATTTGGCAACCCATCATATCTGCAAATGTAGGATTCTGTTTTCTCATTTAACATAATTGGCAAAAACAGTTGGTGTTTTGAACTTTGGAGATTCTTGGTGTAACAGACAGGTTTTGTTTGCAGTTTTGCTTCCTACCTTGCAATAACTTGGTTACCCATTTTTCTTCCCCCATGTTCCCTCAGAAAACAATTCCAGTTACCACTTCCAAAGCTGACTTTTGTAAAATGAAGCTTGGTATCTGTAACCTGCTTTTATCATATTTTCCTGCAAATGTGGAAGGGGTGAATTAGAGATGTAATTATCAGAGCAGAATATAATGGTCAAGACATTGAAGCAGACAAACACAGGAAATTGTATCCTATTGTGAAGATTGAATGTCTGATTTAATATTTTGTTTCCAGAAAACTGACTTTTTTTATTGTCATTGGTCTTTTAATTGTTTAAGGTGCTTGGCAATCTAATAATGCCCGGATCTCTTAATATGAAGATAAAATTTGTGTGTGCTCAGTGTCTAAGAAATGGTCAAGTCGTTGAACCAGACCAGAACAGAAAATATTGTAGTGCAAAAAAAGAAAAGCATTTGTAAGTATTTTGTGTGTGTGAAAATAATGCCTGCTTTGTTACGATCAGTTTCATGGGTATAAAATCATACAAGAAAAAGATTAGGCATTGAAGAGAAAAAAGTAGATAATTCAAATGTGATTAAAAACAAAAGGAAGAGATTTTTAGGATCTAATAGTTAATTCAGAAGTAGTGTTTAGAAATAGTGTTTTTAAATGTGTTTAGGATTTATAGGGAATGTTTGTAAATGTCAACAGGAAGTGAAATTATAGAATCATAAGGCATTTCTTTGAGAAGTGTTAAGGGAAAAACTCTCTGGTCCTACAGGTACAGAGTTTGTACCTTTCCCTTTATATTTTGCCTTTTGCCAGTGTCTCTGTTTTTTCTGAACTCCATTTTTCTTAGGTGGACCAAAGATCGTCGTGCGATGAGAGTGATGTCTCTTGAACGTATGAAGTGGATGAACATCCGTCCTCTCCCCACAAAGAAACAAATGCCTTTACAGTTTGATGTACATACGTAATTTTTAAGCCAATTTTTTAAATTAGGCATTTCAAATCATTGGAAAGTAGTAGTAATTCACTCTGAAACTCAAGCCCTTTAAATAATGCTCACCAGTAATAAATTTTAATGGTTCCTCTTTTGTTTTCCACCCCTTTAGTATATATATGATTCTGTAACAGTTTTCATATTTATTAGAATTTTATGAATTACCTTACCTGGAAAAAGTAAGGGAATTGCAAAAAAGAATGGGTATAGTTTATTTTCTCAAGTGAATTATCTTTGGGAGGGAATGAGAATTTCATTTAATTTTGATTCCCTAGGTTTTATATCAAACCCAAGGTCTTCTGTATAATGAATGTTGTTGATGAATTTGCTCTTGTATTCAAGGGATATGAATGAGCTACAAGATCATCAACATTATAGGACTTTCTAAAAATAACTCAGAAAACAGTGCTCATACCAGAGCAACATGTACCTCCAAACCCTTTCATGTGGTGGCATGTTTCTTCTTGGTACTGCTTTACATGACCTCAGGGATGCTTGTCCAAGCAGACTACTTGCATTGTCTCCTGACTTCTCTTCATAAGAGAGAGGATTTGGAGAAATTATAGAGGTATTTTTCTGTGTGATCTAAGAGATAGTGACAAGTAAACCATTGACAGGAAGTAAACTTGCTGCTCGCATGGAAGGATTATGTGGAGAACCTTGCCGTCAGAGCAATGGGGACACTGGATGCAGGATTCCCCCATGAGTGGAGCTGCCCTCTAATTGCCAGGAAGGTTGAGATGGACTTCAGTGCATTTCTCATCACTGAGAGTACCTTGCAGTTTTTGTAAAACAGGCCAACAGGTCAGATCAGTCCTTGTTAGGCGGTAGTGTGTTGGTGCTTTTTCAAAGTGGTATTCTCAGATTTAGTCAGCAGGTTTTGTAAGAAAGAGAAAGAGTTCCACTGGAACAATGATATCTTGCATTTTAAAAGATAAAGGAGATAATATATGTACGAAGGGCTTGGTTAAAGTGAGGATTCTAGTTCTTGAGGCAGCTGCCTTGCACTAATGATGATTCTTTAATCTGTGATAGTGATTCTTTAATCTGTAACGTGCTGTAATACTGTGCAATGCTATAGCAATTTATTTCCTCTTTTTTTTTTTTAAACCATCATACTAGGTGTTGCTATGAGCCTTTTCTCAAGGGGAAAAAATAATATTGTGTGTGGAAAGTGTGGTGAGCTAGAAGGAGAATGGGCTTCAGAGTCGGCTATAGATCCTAGTCAAGTTACTTGGCCTGTTATTGCTCTTCTGTAAATGGGAGTAATTAGATCATAGGGACGATTATGTGTGGTGGTTATCTGTAAAAGCCCAGCACAGTGCCCCACTGTCTGCTTTATACTTCCCTTCTTGCTGATCATTGAGCTTTGAAAGATTATGGTAAATGTTTCCCTCCTAATACAACTAAGTACCTGTGAGATTTGCCTGGGAAAAGAACACAGTTGAGTCAGTGACAGGACTGTTGCATTGGCTGCTGACTTCATGCAGATGATTTTCAGGGTGGGGTCGCTGTCATTGGTCTAAGAGACAAAATGTACAGTGATGAGGACTGTTTGCTTTTAGAGTTGTGCAAAAACAGAGAAGAAACATTTAATGTCACGTAACTAAGGAGAATATAGGGCCAGTTCCTGATGAAATAAATAGCATGATAAGCTAATAATAATTGTACTTGGATTTATGCTGTGTAAAGACAAGTAGATTGATAATACTTAAGAATGAGCTCTCTTGGTAAGGGTGGTTTTCTTGGATCTAGATAGCCATGGTTCTTAGAGATGTCTGTACTCTGCTGATAACTATTACTTTATTTTCTTACCAATATCACCATATTCTTTTGTTAAATAAACATACTAATTACCAGAGGAAGTTTTATTTGAAATCTCTGTAGCTCCATGGCCTGCTTAGTGTAGTAACGGTCTTCAGATAATGCATTATTTACTGGATTGTGACCAAAGTTAGCTACCAGGGTTAGTTATCAGTAATTTAAGTTTCTGAAATGTCCTGGTGCTATTCTGTAACCTGAGCAGCTTCTTCTGCAGCTTCTTCACTGCTCCCCAAATGATGATGGGGGCAGGAGGGTGGGGCATGGATGTTATTTCGGGAGAGAACGAGTTATCTAAGGGAAAGGGCCACAGATTTTTAATGCAAAGAGTAAATGTCCTGCTTATGTGAGTTTGTTGACATTTTCTTGTAAGAAAATGCTCTATACTCTAATTCTACATACTTTACTTTCTTTTGGAAATCTTTTGAAAATTTTTGAGATAGAAATGGTTATTAATGTCATCTCAAATATTTTGGGCTAACAGTTACTTTGGATAGAAGCAAATTAATCTTATTTTAAAACTTTATTGCTAGGCAGTAACACTAATAAGGCCCATTTCTGCTTACGTGTAAAAACTAGTTCTACTAAGTATGCTCAGACTTAAAGCATGTTTACTTTCTTTTCCTTTTTTTTTTATTTTAAACATACAGATGTGCAACCATATCTCCGCTGGGAAGAAATGTCAGTATGTTGGGAACTGTTCCTTTGCTCATAGTCACGAAGAACGAGAAGTGTGGACTTACATGAAGGATAATGGAAGTAAGTCCATGTTTTCTGTGTCCTTAACATCTGAGAAGTCCAGATCCCTTAAAAGTCCTTTTTTCTCTATAAAGATGCCAGCTTCCTGTGAACACAGAAAGCAGTTTGCTTTCTACACAGTTACAAACTCTTTCATCAGTAACTGTGTTGGTGGCAGTGGCTAGAGAACGTGCTCACAGCCTCAGTGGAGTGGAGTCTGACATCTGATGTGTTTTTGGTTAGACTGGATTTCAATACAAATGTGTGTGTATCACTTTGAAGCAATAGGTATGTTGGTGAAAAATGACCCAGGGAAGTTCAGTTTTGCCCTGAGTTTTTAAACACATTGTGCCCTTTGGTTGTGATGAGTGGACCTCTGAACTACCTGGCCGTGGGAGGGTTTCTTACTTAAAGTAAGGCCAGATCCTGAAGCCCAAGTAGAAAATGTTTATCTTGGTACATTTCAAGTTTATTGTGGACCCTTTGAAAGAAGCCTCAGACCACTTTTCACTTTTAACTTAAAACGTTTTACTACAAGAATGATTATTCTTTAGTATTAATAAACTAATGAGTACCAGCTGCAGTCTCTAGATTGTAAGCATCAGTCAGATTTAGGGGTCTTACCTGCCCTGTGACTTGTGTGGAGGGTACTCCCTCTAGTTGCCTTTCTTACTATAAGGTCCTATACTATGCCTTCCTGATAATCTATTTACCAGAACGCACTACTGTTGATCTTTTTTTTTTTTTTTGTCTTTTTCTTTTTTATCGGTACTGGGGATCGAACTCACGACTGCCTGCTTGCAAGGCAGGCGCTTATGCCGCCGAGCTAAATCCCCAGCCCCTCTACTATTGATCTTAAGGCAAAAGAATTTCTAGCTTATCTCTGATCTGAGCCTGATGATCTGTTGTTTGAAAAATTCAGGAAAACAAGGACACATTTTGACCAGATCTTCATTATCAGGGCCTTTTTTTTTCTTCTTTTTGGTACCAGATCAAACTCAAAACCTTGTGCTTGCTAGGCAGGTACTTATGCTGCTGAGCTATATCCACAGTCCCTTTATCAAGGTAGTGGTTCTCAACTAGGGTCAAATTTTGTTACACAGCCTTCTTGCCTCCGTGGACATCTGGCAGTGTCTGGAGACATTTTCATGATCCTGACTTGGAGCTATATACTACTGGCTCACAGTGAGAAGAGTCCAGGGATGTTGCTAAGCATTAAAATGTGTAGGATGGCTGCCAGCAGCAAACAACTATCTGGTCAGCATGTCAACAGCACTAAGGTTGAGAAATCCTAGGTTTTGCATTAGGCAGTAATGCAGAACCTGCCGGCTCTCACCATAGGAAGAAACTGGCAGCCCCTGCCCAGGAGCTAGTTCTAGAGGTATTATTGTAATTATACCCTAACATGTTGGTTCCCTAGGGCCGAGACTTGATGGGTGGGCTCCCATCACAACTGAGTCTTCACCCAGGAGTAGTTCATTTCTTATCTTTCTCACTGAACAGTGGGGAGAATAGCACCTCTGAGTCCCCCAAGTCACTTGAACAGCCTTGTGGTCATGGCACTGATGAGTGTGTAACGTAGGGTAATGGGAAGATAGTACCAGGGTATCTTTAGCAATTCCTTTCAAATGGTTTCTGAGTTTGTTTTGGTACCGTGGATCGAACTGACAACCTCGCACTGTGCCACTGAGCTATACCCAGCCCCTGAGGTTTAAATACCCATTGTGTTTAATATGGGGAGGAGTTAACTAGTACTGAAAACTAATATTTCTGTCTACAGACCTGAAATTGATTCTTCTGCAGGAGTTTATCTACTCTCTGACTAGACTGGCTCCCCATACTTCATTCCCCTCATATTTGTTTTGAAAATGTACTCTGTGGGCTGGGGATTTAGCTCAGCGGCATAAATGCCTGCCTTGCAAGCAGGCAGTTGTGAGTTTGATCCCTGGTACCGATAAAAACGAAAAAGACAAAAAAAAAAAAAAGAAAAAAACAAAATGTACTCTGCCTGATACAGAAAGTGTGTGTGAGTATGCCCGTGTTCAATGTCAATTGATTACTGCTACTGACAGTCATTTCATTTTTCTTTAGTACAAGATATGGAACAATTTTATGAACTTTGGCTAAAGAGTCAAAAAAATGGAAAAAGTGATGATGTAGCTAGTCAAGCAAACAAGGAAAATGGAAAACAAATTCACATGCCAACAGATTATGCCGAAGTGACTGTAAGTACTATTGGCCATATCTCCTTTCTTTGGCTTGGAGCCATCAGTAGAAGGCTTCCTTTTCCGTTCTCCAAATCCTGGCTCTTTCACTCACTGCCTGCTCTTCTTGCGGGTATCCTCTTGTCTCTTGGCGGTTTTCTGCCGTTAGCTTCCATTTCTCAGGCCAAACATCCTTGCCTTGACCCTTTTTCCCAACTGTGAGTGCAAGGCCTAGGTTCTCCTTACCAGCCTGGGACCCTGGGCAGAGTCCCCAGGTAAGGATGTCATGATGGTGAGTGAAATGTAATGAGTGCGTGACACTTAACTGAGTAGTAGGCTCAAGAAGGATTCAAGAAGTGTGTGCTGTCTGGCCCCACCTCCAGTCCTTTTAAAACTTTTTAATTTTGAGATAGCATCTTTCTAAGTTACCAGATTGTCCAAGATGCCTTCAAATTTATGATCTTCCTGGGGCTTCTTTTTGCTATTTGTTTCTTGAGACAAGGTCTTGCTATGTAACTCAGGCTGGCCTTGGACTCATGGCAATCTTCCTGCCTCAGCCTTCTGAGAGCTGGGATTAGAGGCATGTACCCTCCCTCCCACAGGCTTTCTTTCAACTTACATAAATATGTGTGTCATTCCACTATGTGTCTTTTGGTCTAGTGTTTTGTTTTTTGAATATTTTTTATTAGTATACGTTTGTAGTACAGTGATCACAATTCTCATGGGGAGTTAGTACATGTACCTAACACATCTTAATTCCATTTTCAACTCCTCCCCCTCTCTTTTCTGCTCCCCCTTAGTCCTTTTCCCTTTTGCAAAAGATCTATCTTCCCATTTTTCTATTACCTTTTATTTAGAGTTTCTCATAGTACAGAAACTATGTGATATTTAACCTTACGTGGTTTTTTTTGTTTCCCTTAATATTATTTCAAGGCACATCCTACCAATGGCTTAAGTTTATCCTTCTTTATGGCAGAGTTATATTCCACTGTGTGTAAATTTCCTTTACCCCTTCATCTGCTGATGAACATGTAGGCCACTTCCAAGATGCTACTGTGAACTGTGCTGCTGTAAACATGTGTATGCATGTGTCACTGTAATATGATGTCTTTAACTCTTTAAGAAGATCCCTAGAAGGGGAATTGCTGTGTCAAATGGTGCTCCTTGTTTCTTGTATGTTTTGTAGTACTTCTCTATCTTGACTCAGTTGAACATACATAGGGCTTATGCATGCCTGGTTGTATGTGTCTTTCTACCTGGGGTAGTTGAGATATGCTACCCAAACACTTAAAAGTTTGCATCTGCTGTAGCATTTAAATCTCACCTCCTCAGATGGTCTGTCTCCTATAGGGTCAACTTTTTTTTTTTTTTTTTTTTTTTAAACTGTTGTTTTGAGACTCTTAGAGTCTCACTATGTATTCCATGCTGGTCTTGAACTCACTATGTAGCCCACGCTGGCCTGAAACTTGTTGCAGTCCTCTTGCTTCAGCCTCGCAAGAGCTGGGTTTACAGGAATGCACCCCATGTCCAGGACCAGCTTCTTTACTTCCCTGGAGCCTTACTCACCTTTGGAGCTCAGGTCATGTGTGTCACATGGAGCTGTTGCTTGTCCCTCCAGAGTAGCACACCTTGATCTTTCACACCCTCCCCCTTTTTCCTTGTGGAATTCATTATTCCAAGTCCTCAGATGAACCTGCTTCATGCCTGCCCCATAAACGTCTTTGTCTGAACACCAATTCCTGTGGCCTACTTTGCTGGGTAATTCCTGGGTGTCTAGCCAGATTCATTCCCCTCCTCTGCTTTCTGTGTGTTGGCTTTTTTCCCCATACTGTGGTCCTTCCCTTGATCTTACTTTTCACTTTTATGTCCTTACTTGGCTCTCTGAGAATAGAGTCTGGTTGAACAGCGTGACAGGGCACTCAGACACCACCACTGATGGGCCACATGTCTTCACCACCCTTAGGCGGATTTTCACTGCTGGATGTGTGGGAAGAACTGTAATAGTGAGAAGCAGTGGCAGGGCCACATTTCTTCTGAGAAGCACAAGGAGAAATTTTTTCATACAGAAGATGACCAGTATTGCTGGCAACACCGCTTCCCAACAGGATATTTTAGTATTTGTGAGAGGTATGTAGGTTTGTACAGTTTTTCTGCATGGAAATAGCTGAGCTTTGATAACTTTCCTAAGGCACTGTTTCAGTGGACAGAGGATATCTGTTGTGGTAGCGTTTTCTGGTGGATGTGGGTCCTGACAGAGTGGTATCTGGGTGCTGCCTCAAGGTGTTCTGTTGCTCAGTGAATATCTCATCACTGTTCCGGGGTTACATGACAAGACTCAATGGCCTTCTGAGACTGGCTTGACCAGTAACTGAAGGCAAATGAATAGGGAAAGAAGTGTTCATTCAGTTTTGCCTGCACGATCTTTTCATCCTCAACTGTGATTTGCTTAACTGTTTACTACAACCTTTGCGTAAAATTGATGTGCTTCCAATTTGAGATAGCTTTCAAGGGCAAATCTAGACTTCATATCAAAGGAAAATGGGTAACTTAAAATATCACTCTTGTGGGGCTGGGATTTAGCTCAGCAGCATAAGAACCTGCCTTGCAAGCAGGTGGTCGTGAGTTCGATCCCCGGTAACAATAAAACAAAAACAAACAAAACTATCACTCTTGTTTCCTTAGAAAATATTCCAATGAAAACTGGATAATTTGGAATTACTCTTCATTTTATAAATATATTTAATTCCAAATTTAGAGCCATGGATCCTTAAAACCACTGAAAATCTTTTTTACTTAATATCTCTTCTGATACCTCTCTGCTGCATTAATTAATAACAACTACAGTCTCTTTTTCCATACCAGTCAGTAATTTTTTTCTTGGTGTTGGAGAACAAACCCAGGGCTCCATGCATACTAGGTAAATGCTTTACACTGAACTTCACCTCGCCCCAGTCAGTACTTCTCAATGAATACACTTAAGTAGTTTAAAGTCCTCATTCTTACCAATGTTATGCCTAAAAAATACTCATTTTTAAAGGCTTACAATTCCCATGGGGCAGGATGGTGTGTCATCACGGCAGTTGGGAGGCTAAGGCAGGAGAATCACTGCAAGTTCAAGGCCAGCCTGGGCTACATAGGAAGTTCAAAGCCACCTTGAGTTATATAGCGAGATTTTGTCTCACAAAAAAATAAAAGATTCCTAATTGGGCCTGGTGATGTTAAGTAGTTGTGAGGCCTGAGTTCAATCCCCAGCACCAAAAAAATAAGATTTTTAGATAAAAGTTCTTATGCAATTCACAAATCAACTGAAGGATCTATTTTCAAGAATTACACCATCTCAAGGATATAGCTCAGCAGCACAGTGCTTGCCTGGCAAGCATAAGGTCATGAGTTTGATTCCTAGTACCAATAAAAAATTTCTACAAAAAAAAAGAATTACAGCATAGTTTTTATAAGTGACTTTACCAGGCCGCTATCTCCTCACAGGTATATGAATGCAATTTGCACTGAAGGAAACAGCTGTAAATTTGCACATGGAAATGCCGAGCTCCAAGAATGGGAAGAAAGAAGAAATGCCCTAAAAATGAAGCTCAGCAAAGCACGGAAAGATCACTTAATTGCCCCAAATGATAATGACTTTGGAAAATATAGTTTTTTGTTTAAAGATTTAAACTAATATGCTGGCTTTTATGTAACCCAATCAGAGCATTGACGAGAAAAATTGAAAGTGTTCTGAGGCACATAGCAGAGGAGCTACAGGCTTTCTGCTAGTATTGGCGTATATCATTCCTCCTGAGCAGCACCCAGTAGCTAGGAAAATGGGCTGGTTAGCGGGTCTGGCTATGCTCTCCTGGAGCCACTGGCCTCAGATGGTGAAGTGATGCTGCCTGGTGCCATCTGTTGAACAGACTTTTGGATGGAATGTTGGGGAAGAGGATAAAGTTATGTCTATGGCAGCTCTTTGAGTTGGTCCTTCAAGTAAGAACCATGATGGTAAGACAGTAAATACTTGTACTGGGGTCAGAATACATGATGGATGAAAATTTTTACATGACTTAGTGGAATGAATTTAATATAATAAAGTTTGCTACTTATCTGTATGTAGGTTGCTAAAGAGGATTTTCTTAACTGAGATTTTAAGCCAAATAACCATTTAACACTAGTATATGTTAAATGGGGTATTTTTCTGTATTTGTATGTTTCACTATAATAAGGGAACTGAACATAATGTGCATTGAGAATATTTTGAAAAATAATCAATTGACTCAAATTTTATTTCTTGGTCTTTCACTGTTTCAATGATGATTTTGAAAGATTAAACTTGTACTGTTGGTTTCGTGTAGTATCTGGACCAATATTGCCTGTAATAAAAGATTTTATATATAGATGCCTTTCGTCTTTTTGGTTTGGTCTTTTCTCCATGAATTGTTGGAATTAGGTACTAAAATCACAAGTTGCTTTATAAAAGGAAATTTCACTTAAGCAGTGAGCAACTGAATGCAAACTGGAGGAACATGAAAGGAGTTTTTCACTTAGTTCTTGCCTCTGAATTTCGGCCGAATAAGAGGCTTCTTGTATTGACTGACTCAGGAACTCCTGAGGGGCTCCTCTCCATGTCACTCAAAGGAGTTAGATTAGCAGGGAGGAAAATGGTGAAATAAAACACCAGGAGCTGTAGGACTCCACCAAGGAACCACACCCTGGACAGGCTTTTGTGGTCGAAAGAGATGACTGTAGGTTTGGGTAGGATGGGACATGCTGCCAGACACAGACACGGCTGGACTGGCGTCTGCAGCCCCAAAGGCCTGCAGAGAGGACCAGCAAGCCAGGAAGAGTGGTGATTAGTGTCACCTGAGGGACTTAAAGGCTTGCTCTGCTGGGCTATGATGTAGCAGCTCTTTAGTCTTCAGGCAGAGTGACTTCCTCAAGACAGCTAGTGGCGAGTGGGATGCTTGGCATGCTGCAGGTACTGAGATGTGAGAAGCAGTAGCAGAACTAGATGCTCAGAGGCAGAAGCCTTCCTGGAAGTGATTAGGAGAGCCTTTTCACATGTGGAAAGGCCCGCACGACCAGTTATTTTTGCCATGTGTACTAGGTAAGTGTCTACCACTGAGCTACAACCCTAACCAAGAACCCGCCTGCCCTAACCTCCCTGTATATTTGCTGTGCCTTGGCTTTCCACCTTCTCAGCAGTTCTTTGTGCTCTGAACCATCCTTTCAGTAAACTGTTTCTGCTTAAGTCAGCCAGTTTCATGCTCCAGTTTGCATTTAATCTCTGCCTGGTACAGCCTAGGTCTCAGCATTAGGAAGTAAAAGTTAATTATTCTATGAGATTATACCCATATCCTACAAGTGAGTGGCTCATTGGGCAAAGAAGGTGGTGAGAGGGAACAGAGGAAAGGGAAAAAAAAGTCAGCTAAGCTCCAATCTCATATTGTAGAGATACATTCTCTCTCTCTCCCCCGCCCTCTCTACTCTCTCTCTCTCTCTCTCTCTCTCTCATACCAGAAATTGAACTCGGTTACCTTATGCTTGCCAGGCAGGCACTGTGCCTGATGAGTTACGTCCTCAGCCCCTCCAATCCCATATTGCTAATAGAGGAAACAAGAATAATTGGGATGTCTATTTGGACATGTTATCTCATGGGATAAACTTTTCTGAGACAATATCTCCCATGTATAGTTCAGGCCAGGCTTCAATTGTGTATCCCAAACTGACCTTTACAGCAATCCTCCTGCCTCATCCTCCCAAGTGCATCACCATGCCTACATTGGGAAAATTATTTTGGGGGTTTAATTTATATAACATCGCCGGGTGTGGTGGCTCACCCCTGTCCCAACACTTGGGAGAATGAGGCAGGAGGATCATTGTGAGTTCGAGACCAGCATGGGCTACAAAGGGAGCTCAAGGCCAGCCTGAATTGCATAGAGAGACCCTGTCTCGAAGACACACAAAAAAATTTATATAACATCTACTTGTTTTGAGAAACAAGGTCTTGCTACATACTCTAGGCTGGCCTTGAATTTGTGATCCTCCAATTTCAGCTTCCCAAGTACTGGGACTACAGGTGAGTGCCACCACAACTGGCTAACCACCATTCTTACGTGTACAATTCAGTGGTTTTTAGTATATTCACAATGTTGCGCTACACTTAACCACAGTCAACTTCAGAATATTTTCATTATCTGACAACCCCTTAACCCACCATTTCCCCAACCTACCCTGCCTCTCAAACTATAGACAACCATTACTTGGTTTCTATGGATTCTCTTGCATAGTAAGTAGAATCATACAATGTGTCCTTTTATGACCTGCTTCTTTCTTTTAACTACTTTTTGGAGGTTTAGTCTTTCCCTCGGGTTTGAAGGTGTCAGCATATATCTTAGAATGTATGTTCGAGGTTTTTTTGCTTATTTGTTTGTTTGTTTTTTGGTACCAGGAATTGAGCTCAGGGCCTTGCACTTGCCAGACAGGCACTGTGCTGCTGAGCTACATCCCCAGCCCATGTCGCTGGTTTTTATGGCTGAATAATACTTCATTGTCTGGGGAGATCACATTCTGTTTGTCCATTCATCAGCTGATAGACATTTTCATTGTTAGTACTTTTTGCATATATGGATATACACATGTGCAAGCTTTACATCTCTATAGCTTTGCTGGCTGTTATGAACTGCCCTATCTACCTGAAAATGTATGCAGAAGTTAGAGGTGAGTCCTTCCTACTCATGGAAGTCTCAGGAATTCCATAACTAGTAGATAGGGTATTCCCTCTCATCCTCACCCTTCCTGGGGCTGTGTACCCAATGAAGACCCTTTGCATAGAGTCCTGATGTTCTTTTGACTTAGTTCCAGGGACTTGTATCAGCTGAAAAACTGATGGAGAACTTATTACCCAACCAGTTGATGCAGGCTATAAACACCATAGTGGGCTAGGGAGATGAGAATCCAGGCTTTTTGTGAATATCTGCTGCAAGGAATGAATGCCAATCTATAAAATCCCTTTCTGGGGTCATGATACAAAGCCTCTAAGAGATACGGACACCATTATCTAGTACCCAGTCTGAGGGCTGGGCTTCCCTCCTACATTACCTGCTACCTTGACGATGCTAGAGATGCACTACTTTGTAAGTGCTTCGAAGCTTTAACAGTTAACAGAGCTGGGTGTGATAATGCCTGTATGTAATCCAGCACTGGCAAGCTGAGGCATGAGGATGGCAAGTTTAGGCCTAGCCCAGCCAATTTAGCAACACCTTGTTTCAAAATGAAAACTTTAAATAGGACTGGGGGTGTACCTCAGTGCAAAGGCAGTTCTAGGTTCAATCCCTAGTACGACAAAGTGAGAATTATTTGATCATGGTATAAAAAGTGGCCACAGAAGCTTAGATTTTGGTTGACCAGTACAAGATGGGGCTGATCTAACCTTTCAGAAGTAGTGGCTCTGGGGCTGGAGGTTTAGCTCAGCATCATAAGCGCCTGCCTTGCAAGCAGGCAGTGGTGAGTTTGATCCCTGGTACCAATAAAAACGAAAAAGACAAAAAAAAAAAAAAAAAAAAAAAAAAAGGCTCCAAGTACTCAGAAGGGCAGGGGATATAACGCAGAAATGCCACCTTGGCAAGTGCAAGGTCCAGAGGTGGCTTCCCAGTGCCAGAAAAAAAAAAAAAAAGGAAACATCGTTTTTTAATTCAGGGTGATTCTTTGCCACTAAACCAAAATCCCCTGCATTACCTCACAAGGAATTGTTGGTCTGACATAGACTGGGCAGCAAAAGTACTTGAACCTTATAATGCCTGTGCAAGTGTCAGCTGTCTTGTGGAGGCACAAGACAGATTCTGTTGGCAACCCATAATAAGTCAGATTGGTGATGTGACCATGTTTGTGCTAGCAATATACAGTACCATGTAACTCAAATCTACACAAAAATCAAGAGAGCTAGAAATGGTAAGTCAGAGAGTTAACAAACCCTACCAACAATATATTCTCTCAAAGTTTTTTTTTTTTTTTTTTTTTTTTTTTGTCTTTTTCGTTTTTATCGGTACCAGGGATCAAACTCACACCTGCTTGCAAGACAAGTGCTTACACCGCTGAGCTAAATCCCTAGCCCCTCTAAATTTTAAAGAGAAGATTATGTAAGAATAATGAGCTGGGCGTGGTGGCTTACTCCTGTAATCCCAGCACTCAAGAGGCTGAGGTGGGAGGATCATTGCAAATTCAAGACCAGCCTGGGTTACAAAGTGAGCTCAAGGCCAGCCTGAACTGCATAGTGAGACTCCATCCCAAAAAAGACAAAAAAAAGAATAATGTAACAGTGGGACCAGGGACCTCAGTGGCATAAGTGCCTGCCAGGCAAGTGCAAGATCCTTAGTTCGATCTCCAGAACCAAAAAAAAAAGAAGACTATAACATTATATGACTGGGTTTCTAACAGATAAAGAGTAGTAATAGCACATAAAAAGGGAGGAGGAATTGGAGATATAATTTTATTGGAAATTTAATATAAATCTGAAGCAGATTCTGAAAAAATACATCCTTGGGGCTGGGGATTTAGCTCAGCGGCATAAGGTACCTGCCTTGCAAGCAGGCAGTCATGAGTTCAATCCCTGGTACCGATAAAAACGAAAAAGACAAAAAAAAAAAAAAATACATCCTTAATCTCCAAAGCAACTTTTAAGTATATGATTTAGATGTTAAAAATCACTTAAGGAATTAATGGTAAGTTAGATAATATTCACCTAATTCAAAAAGAAAACTGTAAAGAATAAGCCAAAAGGGCTGGGGATTTAGCTCAGTGGCATAAGCACCTGCCTTGCAACCTTGCAGGTGCACAGTTGTGAGTTCGATCCCGTACCAAAACAAACAAAAAAAAAAGTGTAAGATACAGAAAACAACAAAATGGTAGAGGTAAAGGAGCCACTGACATGTTGGGTTTTGATGTTGGTCCTCAAGGGTTACACTAAATGTCTGGCACAGGTATCCAGGTCACCTAGCAAGAGCCCATTTTACATCTATGGAGACAGAACTAAACAAGGGTAACAAGATGTGTGTGGGAGTTACACAGCTGACCTGTGGCCAGGGGCTTCTCACCTTAATCTAGCTCTCAGCTGTGCCTTTTCTGTTTTTCATTATGTTGTCTTAATTTCCTTAAGTTGTATTTGCCGTTAGTAGGATGGTCTTGGTTTTGGGTTTTTTGTTTTGTTTTGTTTTTAGTTTTTTCCTTCTGGGTATTGAGCCCAGAGACTGCTGAGTTATATCCAGGTTATAAGCAATGCTTGTTTTTGTTTGTTTATTTGTTTTTTTGTCTTGAGACAGGTCTTGCTAAATTGCCCAGGCTGGCTTCAAATTTCCTATCCTCCTGCCTCTGCCTCCAGCACTGCTAGAATTACAGGTGTTTACCACCACTTCCAGCTCTTCGTTAATTATGGCTGCTGGAGACCAAATCTTAGTGAGGCAGCTGCAGCCAGGTAATTGTGTGCATTCGCTTACCCAGCGTACACTGGTCCTCTTCCTGATGAAAACAATTCCTAATATTGTCAAATTATTGGGGATCCATGCAGTGAGTCTCCAATCTCCTACCAGGTGTTATGGTGCATGGCAAGAGAGAGAAAAAAAAAAAAAAAAAAAAAGAGCAAGAGACAAAATGGCAGCAGGGATCCAGGATGACCAATTGTTCACAAGGAAGAAAAAGGCCAGGAGGCAGCCAGAACCTTGGCATTTACTGATGGTGGGGGAGATCTAAGGAGGGAATTATCAGATGACTCAAGAGAGCAGAGGTGTGGGGCTGGGGATTTAGCTCAGTGGCAATAAGCACCTGCCTTGCAAGCAGGCAAAAAAAAAAAAAAAAAAAAAAAGAGCGGAGGTGATCTTATATGTAAAGATCTTGCCCTGCAGTGTCTTAGTTTTAGTCTTTTTTTTTTTTTTTTTTTGGCTTTTTCATTTTTATTGGTACCAGGGATCGAACTCACGACTGCCTGCTTTCAAGGTAGGCGCTTATGCCGCTGAGCTAAATCCCCAGCTTCCATTAGTTTTAGTCTTAATGGGTGCAAAAGGATAGCCCATCCCTAGAAATAATGGGAAATCTATTATCGATAATCCTAAACCTCCATTCATCCCTTAGGGAAGTACACAAAATTAGCTATTGTGAATTTCCCAACTCCAAATCACATCATCCTTCATCAATTTTGCTTTTTAAATCACAAATCATACTTAGGATCTAACATTTAGAGTCAGATAACACACATTACTGAACAGCCCTGTAGTACTGCACATACTTAGTAGAACTGGCCCTCAAAACACCCTTTAGAAAACAGCCTGCCTACAACACCCCCAGGAGCCTGGCTTGACTAACATCTTTAACTTCCTAAAAAATGACTACAATTCCACATGTGTCCAGAAAAACAGCAATTGTGACCATGGGGCTACAGTGTGCACTGCTGGAGTGACTTCTTAGGATGGCCAGCCTTTGAGTCTGATTTCTCAGCTACTAGCTTTTGCAACTTTGGTCAAGTGACTTCACCAAGCCTTGGTTTCCCCTTCAGTATAGCAAGCAAGTGCAACAAGACCCTTGATCATAGCGCCGTCATGAAGCGAGATAGTCACAACAGTAAGATGTATGGAGCACTTATGGTCTCAAAAAGTTCCATGACTGCCTCATTTAACTCGGAAGGCTGTAAAGGTATTATCGCCCTAAGACAGATGTGCAGGCGGAGGAGTGAAGGCTGAAATTTGTCCGATTTCAAAAACTCCTGTGTTCTTGGGCCCTTCTCGCCTCTGCACTTTTTTTTTTTTTTAATTATTCCTTTCGAAAAGTAACACCTAGTCCTCTAAAGTATGTAGTGAGCGCAATGAACCCGATTTCCATTATAAATTATAACGCCTAAGAAAAACACATGGTCAACCTGACCTCCAAATAGCACTCGCGTACCTCCTGGAAAGACCGCAGGACCTTTATTTCCTAAGGCCAAGGGCGGCGCCTGCGCAGATTCCGTAGGAGGGAGGCGGGACCTGTAGGATGATGACACGGCTGCACACAGCGCGAGCGTGCGCGCTGACTCTGTGCGCGGGGGTGTGGCTTGTCCGGGCCGTGACCGCCCGGCGGAGTCGGCGTCTGCTCACACATCATGGTGGGGGGGCGGGACGCCGCGGCGACGCGGCTGACGTGGAGGGTGCGGGTTAGCGGGCGCGGCGGGCTCTGGGATTGGGGAGCGACGGTCCTGGCCGGGCCCCCGGGCCTGAGGCAGCGGCAGCGGCGGCGGTATAAAGCCGGCGGCGGGGAGCATGTAATGTCGGAATGCGGAGGCCGCGGCGGCGGCAACAGCAGCAGCGACGACGCCGAGGACGAGGGTGGCGGTGGCGGCAGCCCGGCGGGCTCCGGCTCCCTCACCCCGGCCCCGACGGGAGAGTCCTGGGCGGGCCGGCTCCGCCGCGGGCTGCGCTGCGCCTCCCTCATGGCGCGCCGGCGGCCAGAGCTGCTCTGCGGAGCCGTGGCGCTCGGCTGCGCGCTGCTTCTCGCCCTCAAGTTCACCTGCAGGTGAGGTGACTGGGACCCCGGTTCAGCCCTGTGTTTTCCGCCCGGGCCGCGACTCCTGGAGGGCTCCAACTTCGGGGTCGGGCCAAACCTTGCCTGGAGCGACCGGGTTGACCCTCCCCAAGCCTGCCTCCCACTTCCCGTTCCCGGCTAGCATGGCACCATCTGGCGAGGTTTCTTGGAGCCCCCCGCTCCGCTTCTGCCTGCTTTAGGACAGAGGGAAGTGGGCCCTGCTTTTGAGCTGTTAGACTCGGGGGTTGTGCCTGTCACTTCTGCTCCGGCTGTGGCACCCTGGGTTTTCATTTATTTCATTCCTTCTACTTCAGTGTAGTGATCCACAAACGTTAGCGGTTCCAGGCTCCTTTGGAAATCGTGGCATTCATTGATCTAATGATTATTTATCAGCATTCATTATGTGCCCAACACTCCTTAAATAAATCTAAGATCTTCGCGAGCAAGTGTATACTCCTGGGGTTGAACCGGCAATAAACAAACATTTTAAAAGGCTTTAGTAAGACATGGAAAGGAAAGGATGGGGGTGGAACTGAAAGGCCTTCCTAAGGAAATGAGATTTTAGGTTCAACCCAGAAGAGAAAAAGGCCAGTCCTGGGAAGTTTTTTTTTTTTTTTGGGGGGGGGGAGTGAGTGACCCCGGTAGAGGGAGCAAAGGTCAGGAGGTCAGGTGAGCTTGGTATTTTTAACCCCCTGGAACTGGAAAAAAGCCGTGACTAGTGAGCACGGTGAGCTGAAGAATGACGGTTAATGTGCCTTTTTAAAGGAAAATTTATCTATTTATTTTGATCTTTTGAGACACGGTCTTGCTGTGTACTTCAGGCTGACCTCAGACAGCAATCCTCCTGCTTCAGCCTCAGGAGTACTGAGATTACAGGTGTACCATGCCCAGCCAGATACAGAATTTAAATTTCAGGTGTGCTGGTTTTTTTGGGCCCGAAGTGTATCTTTTGAGAGTGCAGTTTATAAAATCTTGTCATTGATACAGCCTCTTGTCATGTCAGCCAACAGGGAGATTTCAACTCAGTACATTGACTTAGCACAGTATGTGGCCCCTCATATCAAAGATGTGTCAAAAGATTGGGAATTTGAGTGGAAAGAGATCAAATTACAGTAACTATCATTGGGCATTTGCTCTGTGTCAGGTAATATATTATCAGAGTTTCTGAGCACTGTTGCTATCTTGGGTAAGATAATTCTTTGTTGTAGGGAGCTGTCCTGTGCATCCTAGGATGTTCAGTACCGTCCCTTGCCTTTACCCAGTAGTGCACCAGGAATATCTCTAGACATTAACAAATGCCTGCTTGAGAACTGGTGATTGCCTGAACTCATTTATTAATTTAAAATGTTTGAGAGCCTAGCATGGATCTCATTTGAATTGTACAATACAATGTACAGTTTTGAGAAGTCAGAACCTGTCACACCTATAAGTGACTGAGCTGGATTTGAACTTTTCATTGTCAGGAATCATTGTCTTCCACAAAGAAAATACAGAAAGACAAGTTGGCATTTGGGTTCAATTTAGGGAGCAGTTTCCTCCTCCAAGGATGTAGAGCTTTTAAAAAAAAAAAAAAAATATATATATATATATATATATGCTTGTACAGCTCTCAAAGTTGGTTTTTGTTTTGTTTGTTGTCTTTTTAAGACAGGGTCTCACTGTGCAGCTCAGGCTGGCCTTGAGCTCACTTTGTAGCCTAGGCTGGTCTTGAATCCACAACAGTTCTCCTACGTCACTCTCCTGAGTGCTGGCATTACAGGCATGTGCCACCACACCTGACTGAAATTGTTTGTTCTGAGACAACATAACCTAATAGAAAAGTCCTTTGAGATTTCAGGAAGAAGGAGAAGTTTAAACGCAATTTCTAGAGCTGGCCAAACAAGGTCTTTACCTGGTGAGCCTATGAGTAGCTGCTTGCTTATCCATCTTCTTTCTATGCTAGTGGCAAATGTAACAGTCTTAGTAGACTCAGATAACTTTTTTAGATTTTATGATACAGTGATGTTATGATACTATTTTATTGATGTACAATTGATTATTTGTATCTTGTTTTCAAATCTTTAATAAGGACAGAGATTTACGAAAGAATAAATGGAGTCTTTAGAGTTGAGATTCTTAAAGTAATTTTTATTAATAGCTCTAGGGCCAAAATGAGCAACTTGTCCGTTTCATTAACTGTTGCTTAGCTAAGTGTAAACCAGGTAGTTTAAAAAGGTTGATTTCTGGTTAAGCCACAGTTAGTAATTTCTGGGTACTTAGTTTTTATTTACCTGCATTTCTGTTTATTAAATCTACACAACTTAATACTCTTTACTTCACCTTTTACCCTGATTTGAAGAGTAATATAATGGGTGTATGTATTAGATATAAATGTATACATGGGTTTTTATTATTTACTGTGCCTTACTACATTTTATTTATTTATTTATTTATTTATTTATTTATTTTGTCTTTTCCCTTTTTTATCGGTACCAGGGATCGAACTCACTACTGCCTGCTTGCAAGGCAGGCACTTACGCCGCTGAGCTAAATTCCCCAGCCCCTCAGGATATCTTTGACCTAGCAGTTTTTTTTTTTTTTTTTTCAGAAATGTGAAGTAATTTGAAGAGATTAAGTGGACACTGTTTCTATGGTTGTGTGTTTTATCAGTCTCCTTTGCTGTAGGAAATCCACCGAACCAGCAGGCAAAAATACCAAGTTGTTGGTTAGCCTCTGGAGCTGTCAGATTCCTAAATTTGTCTCCAGTTTAAAGTGTGCAGCTTGGGTGGCAGAAAAAGAGTTTCTCTGAAGAACAGAAATTTATATCTCTTTAAAATGTGTCACTCTTTTGCTGGAGAGCCTTCCCTGCCTCTCTGTTTTTTGTTTGTTTTTGAGACAGGGTCTTGGCATATAGTTTAGGGTGGCCTCATGATCCTCCTGCTTCGGCCTCCAGTATACTAGGATTTCAGGCCTGCACCACCACGTCAAACGTCCCACCTCTTTGAATTGCTGTGTTGTATTTACACAGGTGTCTGTTTTTGAGACAGTCTCCTTATATCTCTCAGGGTAATTTTGAACTCACTATAAACCCAGATGGGGTCTCAAGCTCCATCCTTCCTGCCTCAGCCTACGGAGTACTGGCATTAGAGGCATGTGCCACCACACCAGGCTCAAGTATCTGTTTAAATGATACATTCTCACCACCACGGGGTCAAAAGTACCCTGTTCATCTTACAACATTGTTAACTCTGAACACACTAATCAGAGTTTTGTGAGCTTTTATTGATAGTTGTTTACATGTTTGTTGGCTTGTCTTCCTTCCCTAGAAAATAAGCTTGACAGCATCTGCAATAGTGTCTGAGTCTGAAACATGACTAAAGCACGATAACAGTTTTTTGTGTGTGTCTTTTTTTCTTTTTATCAGTACCGGGGATCGAACTCACAACTGCCTGCTTGCAAGGCAGGCGCTTATGCTGCTGAGCTAAATCCCCAGCCCCTTGGTAACAGTTATTAAGGAAATATTTTTTTGAGTAATCATGGAAGTGATTATTTTTCAGATTTTGAAAATACTTTACATAAAGGCTGCATATAAATTGAAATATTAGCTTAAATGAAGAAATTTATTTTTGGAGACAGGATCTCACTAGGTAACCCAGGCTGGGTCTTCAATTTGCAGTGGTCCTCTATCCTCAGCCTTGAACCTTTGAATGCTGGGAGTATGCCACCATGCCTGGCTAAGACAGGATCTTATGTAGCAGACTGACTCTGAACTTTGGATTCTCCTGCCCCACCTTTCTAAGTGCTAGCAATATAGGGGAAATACAGTTCCCAACCTGCTAGGTGTCCAAAACGCCATGTTCTGTTGGAATGAATTCTATGAACAATGGAGGTTAAGAGTAGGAGCAGCTAATTGAGGGGAACCCCTCTAAGAGGGACAGAAGGAGGCCCAGGAAGTGGGTTATCCAGCAACCCCGCTCCTCAAGGATATTTATTAAGCAAAGCCACGAAGTGGACCAGAACTATAATCAATCAGTAAGATTACAAGGATAGTCACCTATTGATCCAGTGGAAAATCATAGGATGAATGTACGGTGGGACAAAACTGTGTTCAGCCAACAGGATTACAAGTGTGGTTGATTAATATTGATTAAATGGAGATCAAATGGGGAAACAAGTTACATAACAAGTGCACATGGGATAGACAAGGACTTTCCTGGAAGGGGGGTGGGTTTTAAGGACCTTTGGTCCTCCACCCTAAGGTGAATGGTGTCTGTTTGCAGTATTAATCACTGCTGTTCCTCCCTAGGGGAAGTATTTGGGTGAGTAGTTCTTCTTTTTCTTGAAGTCTGGCCTTCAGAAAATATGCCTCCAGTCACAGTTGTCTTCCAACCTTGACCTTTCAAAGCTCTGACCTCTGATTGTATTATTTCTACTAATTTCGCTATCTGTATTAGGATTACAGGTGTATGCCACCACCTTCAACTTTAAATTTCTGCTTTTATTTATTTATTTTTTGGCTATGCAGTTCAGGCTGACCTTGAGCTCACTTTGTAACCTTGGCTGGTCTCAAACTTGCAAACGATTCTCCCACCTCAGCTTCCCAAGTGGGATTGTTTTAGGGGAACAAAACTGCCAACCTATTATGTGTCCTGAACAAGTTCATGTTCTCTAAAATCGAAGAGTGAATTTTAGGAACAACAGAAGTTAAGAGCAGAAATATTTATTGAGAGAAAGAAAGGTTCTGTCTGAGGGAGAGACAGAAGGGGTCCCAAATGGGTTGCCAAAGGTTTTGTATTTTCTCGGGATTTTTATAGAGTAAAATCATGAGGTGGGGCCGGGGATTTAGCTCAGTGGCATAAGTGTCTGCCTGGCAAGCATGTGATGGAGAATTCAATCCCCAGTACCCAAAAAAAAGAAAGACAATGGAATAAAAAAATGAGGTGAGGTGAGTCTAAAGTGGGGAGAACTGGGAACTCACCAGGTAGATGGCATGAGGTGGGACAGAGTTATGGTCAAAGAGTAAGTTTAACTGTTGAGGTAAAATTGACCAAATCAGGGACAAATGGGGTAGCAAGTCACATAGCAAGCAAACATTCTTTATAGATCAGTGACTCTTTTGTTTTGCCTTCTAATTTGAGATCTGGCCCACAGCAAGAGGTGTGTGTTTCCTCCAAGATCACCAGCCATCTGGTCCTCTGTGCCAGCTTCTTCGAGGGCCTAGACCTGTCTGACTGCCTAATATTTCTGACGAGCTCAGCTTTCTGTAATGAGATTATAGGAGTGTGCCACCACACCTGGCTTTTTAAATTTTCTTTTTTTATTTTTTTTTAAATTTTCTTTTTTTAACACTTTTCCTCTGTTTTGGTATTTTATATTAATGTGCTCCCCTTTTTTTATTCTTTTTTTGGCTTTTTAAAGTTTTTGCTGTACTGAGTATTGAACCAAAGATCTTTGCACTGAGCTACATCCCCAGCCCTTTTTAAGATTTTTAAATTTTCAGACAGGGTCTTCTTGAATCGCTAATTGCCTAGGCTGGGCTCAAACTTATCCCCTTGCTTCATGTATGTATTCTTTTTTTTTTGGTCTTTTTTGAGATGGGGTCTCACTATGCAGTTCTGACTGGCCTTGAGCTCACTTTGTAGCCCAGGCTGGTCTCGAACTCGCATTGATCTCCCACCTCAGCCTTCTGAGTGCTGGGATTACAGGCATGAGCTACCACGTCCAGCCATGTATGTATTCTTTATTGTCAGTCTTTCTTTTCCACTCAGCATTTTTTTTTGTCCCGGGGAATTGAACTTACACCAGTATAATTATTTTGAGACTCATCCAAATTATAGTATGTTTGAGTTGGTCTTTTGTTTGTCTTGTTCACTAATTTTGGAGTAATAATTGTAAGACTTGGTGCCAGTGTATTTTTTTCATCTGATGAGTCATGCTAGCTTTCTTTTTTTCTTTATGCTAGCTTTCTTATCCTTACTGTTAATATGGTTTTATCTTTTCTCATTTTTATGCTTCTACCCAATGTCTTTATATTTAAAATACATCTCTTTTAGATAACTGTATGTTGGATTTTGCTCTATACTGGCAGCCTTTTCCTCTAGATTAGTTTGTTTAGTCCTTTTATATTTAATATTGATATGATTGCCATTAAATCTTTTGGCTGCTTTTTGCCATTTGTAGCTTCTGGGCTTTGTTCTTGTGTTGGACCTTTTTTACCATTTTGGGGTTAATCTGGCATTTTTTTAGGTTTTTTTTTTTAGGGTTCCATTTTTATATGCTCTGTTTCCTCGCTATATTGCTGTTTATATGCTCTGTTTCCTAGCTAAATTGCTGTTTAGAGCAGAAGATATATGGGTAGCTCAAAATATGTAGGTCCCTTAATGTGAGGGGGATAGTGCCTCAGCTACAACCTGTTTATTTGTTTGTTTGTTTGTTTGTTTTGTTTTGTTTTGGTGGTGGTTCTGGGGATTGAATTTATGATCTCAGGTTTGCCAGGCAGGTGCTTAGGCCACTGAGCTAAATTCCCAGCCCTGCAACCTGTTTTTGTCAGGGGGAGAGTGATGGCTAGTCTGTAGTGTTTGACCATTTGTTCAGTGTTTTCTTTCTCCTCCTGACTTCTTCCTTGTTTTTTTTTTTTTTTAAGTATATTCCTTTTTACTTAAGGACAGTGATTCGGGGACTCTTACTTTCTTATTCAAAAGAGGCTTTTTCTTTTAAACTTCTTCTCTTTCCACACAAAGAGGCCTGAGGTGTTCAGAGAAGCTCTTCTCCAGTAAAATAGGCTATTGTTTTGTTATGAGTCTGTCTTACTCTTTAGATTATGATACATTTGGAGAAATGTTAATACTTTTACCTGGATGCATTAGGTAAATATAGGCTAATTCTTTTTTTAAAATTTATTTTATTTATAAAATTTTATTTAAAGGAAGACTACACAAAACAGAAAATGGGTAGAAATAATACATACTTTTTTCGAGACAGGATCTCGCTATGCAGTTCAGGTTGGCCGTGAGCTCACTTTGTAGCCCAAACTGGTCTCGAACTTGCGAGGATCCTCCTGCCTCAGCCTCCCAAGTGCTGAAATTACAGGCGTGAGCCACCACCCCTGGCTTGAAATAATACATACTTTCAAAGAAAAAATAAATTGTCCTCTTACAAATAGTTGTTCAAGATAGAAAAGTGAAACCTATAAAGTGGGGATTCAAACAGTGAGACTACAAACAGTTCTGTTCAGCTATCCATTAAAAACTTAGTAATATGGTTATCAATCTTACATACTTAAACATACATGCAGTTATCCATATTTGTTCATTTCAGTACAGGCCAATTCTAACAAATTTTCTTTTTTCAAAGTTGAATCAATTAGATGCATCTCTTGGGGCTGGAGGTTTAGCTCAGCGGCATAAGTGCCTGCCTTGGAAGCAGGCAGTCGTGAGTTCGATCCCCAGTACCGATAAAAAGGTAAAAGACAAAAAAAAAAAAAAAACTATATGCATCTCTCATAAGAAGTCTTGCTAGTGCTGACATGTATGCTCCCTCCCCATACTTCTGAGTTCAGATAATGTTTCTAAAACCCCGGGGACCAGTGAGTTCTATGGAGAACCAGGCCACAGAGAGGTAGGGATGGAATCTTTGGAGTGTAGGCGGCAAAGCTCTGGACTACTCTTCCAGATACACTGGGGTAGGGAATACCAGAAAATCATTTCCAAAGTGTTATTTTGTCTGCAGACTTGGCCAGATTTGCCTTAGCAAAGTATATTCCTTTTTACTTCAGGACAGTGATTTGGGGACTCATTTTCTTATTCAAAAGAGGCCTTTTTTTAAAAACTTCATTCTCTTTCCACACAAAGTTGTTGTTAGAAGAAGATAAACTAAGCAATCTTGTTTGTGTTTGCTCTTTTTTAGTCGAGCAAAAGATGTGATAATACCTGCAAAACCACCTGTGAGCTTTTTCTCCTCGAAGTCTCCGGTCCTTGACCTCTTCCAGGGGCAGCTGGATTATGCAGAGCACATTCGCCGGGATTCGGAGGTGGTACTGCTGTTCTTCTATGCTCCATGGTGTGGCCAGTCCATCACTGTCAGGACAGAAATTGAGCAGGCAGCAAGCCAGCTTTCTGACCAGGTAATGCTGACTTTCAGCCTAAAAACTTAAAAGAGACACCTTCCTGAACTGACAGTTTTACAGGAGTACTTTGTCATTTTTAGGGCCTTTTGTAGAGAAAGGATTTCTGATTGTGCTGGTTACACTCAGAGACAAGAACAGGAACAAATTCTGCATCTTGAGATGTAGGCCAGTACTCATTCTGTGCTATGAAACTGTAGTTTCAGGAGTAGGGGACTAAAATCTAGTTCTTGCATTATATCCATTTGATATTTGGTAATTAGGTATTTTACATAGAAATTTGTGTATAATATGACTACTTTGTAACAAAACTGACCTTTTTAATGTATAAACCAAAATGTATAGCTCAACCACTGTTTAATGAATGCCACCTTTGGACTGTATGAGAGGATACATTGGTAAGTAAGTCGTCTGTTAGGGGAGTGGTTTTCAGCCCAGTGGATCCCATTTGCCATTGAGAAAATAAGTATTTTATGATGTCCTTTTTTTCAGTCCTCAAAAACAATTCCTAAGTGATAAAACTTCCCTACACATATAATTTTAAAATAGTTTAGTGCACTCTTCATTTTTAAAAGATGTGAGAAGAAAGGAAAGTAATATATAGCTAAATCTTTTAGTATTATTATTATTATTTTATTGTACTGGGGATCGAACTCAGAACTGTGCGCTTGCAAGGCAGGCGCTTACGCCGCTGAGCTAAATCCCCAGTTTATATATCTAAATCTTATATGTATTAGTAAGTAAATACTTGGACAAAGCAGGTCCTTCTACCTTTGTGTAGAATGGCCATGATGAGTAGGATAGTTACCAAAGCAAACTGATGAAGATATGTGTTGATTCTGGGTATAGTGGCAGATGCCTATAACCCCAGCATTTGGAAAGCGAGGCAGAAGGAAAGCTGAGGCACTACAAGTTTGAGACCAGCTTGGGCAGCATAATGAGTTGAAGGCCAGCCTGAACTCCTTAGCCAGACCCTGCTCAAAAAACCAAAAAAGATGTGTATAATCAGATAATTGATGAGGGCGTTATAATTATTTCCCAAAGCCCTTTCTACCCTCAGTTTAGACGGAAATTGTGTGCTTGACAGAGTCAGTGAACATAACAGCAGCCATGCTTAAGAGTCACATTGAAATGGAGTCAGGTTAGGATAGGACAAACAGATTTTAAGCCAACATTGGTGTTTGGCAGACCCTTAGAACTACTGTGAATAATAAGAGTGGCTTTCCCTGGAAAGAGCAGTTTCAAGCACTACAGAATGTCTGCCAGGGTCCCTACAAAGAACATTAATGCCTGGTTCCGGAAGAGATGGGGGAATGCATTTTGTGTTCTGTGTTCTTCTGGAATGTACCTATTCCTTTCCCTCACCTGCCACCTTAAAAATGACTAGTAATCACCAAGCTGGTAGATAATTTCAGAGAGGAAACAAAATTTCAGTGGAACACTGGGAGGCAAACAGTGTGTAAGCATGGAAGAAATCACTTTTGTCAGCTATTCCTCATTTCTGAATATACAAAATAAAGATCTCATGTGAGAACAAGAGGGGAATCTTATATTTCAGGTTAAGCGTAAATTAGTGTTATTTTGATCTCTGTTTAAGCAGTGTGTCTTCCTAGTGGTAACATTGGAATAATAGTAACAACAGTATTTCAGTGTGGTAGGCAGGGCTCATCCTCACAGCAACTCTGTACACTGATGCTTTTAGCCCTGCTTTTCTGAAGTGGAACCTCAGGCTTAGAAGAGGGGCTGAGCAGTTTGATAAAGATCCCAGGCTGGTCCAAGGAAATAGCTCAGTGGTATAAGTGCTTGCTGGTAAGCTCAAGGTCCTGAGTTTGATTCCTAGTACTAAAATTTTTTTTTAAAACATCCCAGGCTATAGGCAGTAGCTCATAGAAGTTCTGTTACTATTCACAGTCACTGATGATGCTTTTTTAAAAAAAAATTTCAATTCCTTCCAAGTCGAGAGTTTATTGTTGCATATATTTGCTCAGGATGGAAAAAGTTTATTTTTAGAAATAGGCAAAAAATCTTTTAAAGCATATTGCTTAGTAAAATTAGCAAAATGGTAGATTGTGGCCAATTTTTGAGTAAAAATGTGGGAGATGCCATCCCTGAGAAGAGGTATTTTTTTTCCTTAGTAGATTCTTTTAAAAGGAATTCTGAAAAGTTGCCACTAGATTTTGATTTATGTTGTTGTGTTAGTAGTATTTGAAGGCTGCTTTTTTTAAAATTGTAATTTGACTTCATTTTTTTTTTTTTTTTTGTCTTTTTCCTTTTTTTTTGGTCTTTTCCCTTTTTATTGGCACCAGGGATCGAACTCATGACTGCCTGCTTGCAAGGCAAGCGCTTATGCCCCTGAGCTAAATCCCCAGCCCCTTGACCTCATTTTTAAAGTAATTTATTATAAGAAATTTTGAACATACAGCAAAAGAGAAAAATTTATACATATACTCAAGGTTTAAAATCTCGGTAATTCTTCACTCCTCAATGCTGGTAATTGAATCAGGGCCTGCCTGGGTTCACATGGTAAGTAAGTTGTTTACTGCTGAGCCACATCCTTAGCATCCTCCCTCCCACCCCTCACCTTTTTAAAATTTTAAGACAGAATCTTACTAAAGATGCCCAGACTTGAACTTTCCATCTTCCTGCCTTAGTGTTCCCCATAGCTGGGACCATAGGTTAGTGCCCCTGTGTCTAGCATCTGTTGACTTTTCTTTATGCTTATTTTGTCATGTGTTGATGTAACCAGTCTTCTAATCCTAAGGGTCTCTGCTAGAGACTGTTTCCGCTGCCTCCATGCCCCCAGGATATTGGGGGGGGAGTACTGAGGATGGAACCTAGAGTCTTCACATTCAGCTGTGTTCCCAGCCCCCCACTTTCTTTCTAATTTTCTATTTCAAAATGAGGTTTTATTAAATTGGCTAGGCTGGCTTAAACTTGCCATCCTCCTACTTCAGCCTCCCAGAATGCTGGGAATGGCAGCACGTGTAACCACATTTGGCTGGAGACATTTTGGTAGTCACTACTTGAGGGAGTGTGCTTTTGGTTTCTGGTATCAATGCAGGGAAAGCTGTTAAATACTCTACACCATCCTACATGTATGCTTAGTACATTCTCTCATGACAAAACCCTTCTGTCCATTCAGCCTGCTGTGACAGTATTGCCAAAGTAGGGAAACTCTGCTCTAAGGCATACATTAATCCATCTTATTTTTGGTACATTTTAAAATAATTTGCAGACTTAGGGACATTTTTGCCTAAATACTTCAGCTACCTTAAAGATGAGAAAGAAGGAAAAAAAAGAAAGAAAGAAAGAAAGAAAGAAAGAAAGAGAAAAATATAGCCAAACACGGTGCACACCTGTAATTCTAGCACTCAGGAGGCTGAGGCAGGAGGATCCTTGCAAGTTTGAGACCAGCCTGGGCTACAAAGTGAGCTCAAGGCCAGCCTGAACTGCATAGTGAGGCCTTGTGTCAAAAAAGTACAAAACAAAAACAAAATAATTTAAAAAGATAAATATATGTAGAGAGACAAACAGAAGCTGACCCCCAAAAAACCTGTACACTTCAGCTGGTCACCATAGTAATAGATATCTGGAAGTGAATAGCCACCACTTTGAGTACCCCTTGTGTAGAGGCACACGGTAACTTGTATTAATCTGATGCTATCTCAGTAAATTTAGTATTAAAATATTTATACAGATTTTTTTTCTTGATAAATATTTTTCTTGGTGGACTGTATATTCCATGGTTTAGTGGTCAGTACTATCATAGTTTAAAACCATTGGTTATCTGTTTCAGTGTCTAAAATAGTCATTAAAAATAGTCCTTTGACATTTGTGCTGGGGGATCAAACCCAGGGCCTTGTGGATGTCATGAAAGCATTCTACCACTGGGCTATATCCTTACCCTTTTTTTTTTTTAAATATAGACCTTGCTAAGTTACCCAACCTGAGCTCCAATTTGTAATCTTCCCACCTCAGCTTCCTGAAATAGTTGGTATTATGGGGATGTCCAGCCATACCCATTGTGTGGTATCTTGCTTGCAATAACATTTTCTTTTTTTTTTTTGTCTTTTTGAGACAGGATCTCACTATGCAATTCAGGCTGGCCTTGGGCTCACTTTGTAGCCCAGGCTGGTCTCAAACTCACAACGATCCTCCTGCTCAGCCTCCCAAGTGCTGGGATTATAGGTATGAGCCACCACGCCCGGCTCTCAATAACATTTTCATATGCTGAGCTTGACAGTTGAAAGACATTACTTTCTGTTGTTAGGTTTTTAAGTGTGTGGTACTGCGGTCTGAACCGTATGTCCTCCTTGCTCTTGAAAGGCAAGCCTATATAGTTAGCCTCAAAGACATATCCTTCTAAGTGTTAGTGTGTTCATACTTAGAAAAGCTCCTTAGCATTCATTCACTTTAAAATTTCTTTTGTAAGGAGGTAATATAGGGGAGATTGAACCCAGGGCCTTCACACTAGACTACATCCCTAATCCTTTTTTATTTTTATTTTTAAGATAGGATTATACTAACTCATTAAGTTATCTAGTTTGGGTTCAGAGTTGTCATCCTCTTGCCTCAGCCTCCTAGAGTGCTAGAATTACAGATATTTAGCACCATTTCTGGCTTCATTTTTAAAATACAAAGCAAATAATGTTCCTGTAGGGCCAGAGTCTAAGTTCTAGTTGAATATTGAGAAGAATCTGTCTTTATTCTTGTGGCTTTTTGTGTGTTTTGTTTTGTTTTTAAAATAGTGATGACCTTTGAAACTTGAAACAGTTTTTTTTTATGTTTTTTTCGGTGAGCGAGGACTAGTTCCACTTTTATAATTTCATCATTTAAATTTTGGTAACTGTTCAGTTGCTATTCATAGTCATTTGAAAACCTTTTTTGGTTCTGCAGGTGTTGTTTGTGGCAATTAACTGTTGGTGGAACCAGGGGAAATGCAGAAAACAGAAACATTTCTTTTATTTTCCTGTAATACATCTGTATCATCGGAGGTAAGAACGTTTCAGTAGTGTTTCTAATTTCAGTAAAGTTCAACATATAAAAATCTGTTGTATTTGAAAGTATTAAATATTCACTGTAGAAAATTGAGAAAATACAGATAAGCAGAAAAAATAAAAAAAAGAACTTTGATTTAACTGTGTATAATTACTTTGTTTTGGTTTCTTTCCTTCTATGGGTGTCTGTCTCCTTTTTATAAGCAAAGGTTGATGGGCTGGGAATGTAGTCAGAAGCATAGTTTCTAACTGGCAAGCACAGGGCCCTGGGTTCGATTCCTGGTACCAAAAAACTAAAAACCCAAACCCTAAAATACACTAAAATGAAATACGGCAAAATAAAACAGCAAAGGATCTCAGATCAGGCAGGAATACTAGTTCCTAAATTGCTTTGTGACACTTTTGTAAATATTGTTTATGTCATTGTATATATTGCACCATTGTTATTGAAACTAAGAATTACTCCATGGAATGCCTATATATTTCAGATACTTAAAAAGTGTTTTACAATACAAAAATACACAAAATTCTTCATTCTGTACCTTGCAAACATCAAGTGGTCAAGAAGGATATAACATCTTTTCATTTGGGAAGAAACTTAACTACTGGTCTACAATTATCAAATTACAAAAAGACTAAAAAACTAGTTTCATAAATTTTGTCGGGGCTGGGGATTTAGCTCAGTGGCATAAGCGCCTGTCTTGCAAGTGTGTGGTTGTGAGTTCGATCCCCAGTACTGATAAAAAAGAAAAAGATAAAAAAAAAATTTGTGTCTTCGGATGAGTTCATCTGACCTGAGGGCACAAGAGGTTACCTACAGTATTTATCCTACTTAAGGTGCTTCTTTGGCTATGAAAGTACTGATTTTTGATATTGGAATACTGTATAGACTGTGGATGCCTGATGTGGATGTTAAGTCCTGCCTGAATCTGGCTTGAAGGCTTCTGGAGGCAGATGGAGTTTGGGCTTTGTTTAGTACAATTGGCCTTGAACACACGTTGATTTTCTTGCACTTGGCCTTAAGGTGCATATACCACCACAAGTAGCAAAATCTTTCCCTTTTTTTTTGGGTACTGGAAATCAAACTCAGGACCTTGAGCTTGTCAGGCAGGCACTGCAGCACTGAGCTAAATCCCTGGCCTAAGATCTTTACTTTTTAGACTTTTTTTTTTTGGGGGGGGGTTGTTGGGAATCAAACTCAGGACCTCATGCTTGCTGGGCAGGCACTGTGCCACTGAGCTAAATTCCCAACCCTTTTTAGAGTTTCTTTTTCCCTGCCTCTGAACTTCCTGGATTTTATAGCAAGCATCAGTATTCTGTCATTTATAAATATTCTGTCCCATTCTACCACACTCTTCTGTGATATTGTTTCCCAGAAATAATTGATAGTATTGGACCAAAGTGATATTACCCATTTTCTAGCTATTATCAATTTTTGCTTGGGGACTGTTATGATCACTTTTGACTTGGGTGCTATAGTACACACCTGTAATCCCACCTGCTCGGTAGGCTGAGGCAGAAGGATTTCAAATTTGGGGCCAGGTTGGGCAAATTAGCAAGAACCTATCTCAAAAAATTTGAAAAGGGTTGAGAATGCAGCTGAGTAAAAAGAGCACTCCTGGGTTCAATTCCTGAGACAAGCCAAAAACCTAAAAACAAGAACATTTTGGACCCTCCCACCCTACTTTTGGAGGTTCTGCCTCCACTTTGAAGGTTAAAGTACAGGTTTCTGTTCTTGTTTTTGTTTTTTTAACAATATAAGAATACTTTCACAGTAATTCTCAGGATTATGTTTTTCTTTTTGAAGAGAAGCATAAGGTGCTATACTTGAAAGTTAATGAGTCTTCTCTGGGAGGGATGATATCCTTGCCCTGTTGAGGCCTCTGCATTACTCTATGGCATTTGAAAAGTGCTCAGATGCTTACTAGTCCTTGCAAGCTGCCCACAGGTGGACTTGATGTGACATTAAAATCAGAACAGTTCCCTCGAAATGAGTACAAATGTTATTTTGAGATATGATATTGTCTTATATTGTTCCCTTCTCCCCAGCTTTTTAGAAAGATTGAAAGAACATGAAAGGAACTCAAGTAATACATAGTTCAAACCTCCTGTTTTGCAGAGGAAGAGTTTTACTTTTTGAGTCAGACTCCTTACTACTCATTTCAGCACTTGGCACTCTCATTGTGCCTAAAACAGTCTCAAGGCACAGAAGTTCCCAAAAGGTAGCTTTTTCATGTTTTATTTGACAAGCCTCCAGACCTTTTATATAGATACACACATGAATGTTTCTGTTAGCTGTCAGCTCTTAGAAACATAGGTTCTTCTGGTTATTAGTGCTCAAAGATGTGTTCATTGGGTCTCATTATTGAGCAGAGTACTGCTATTGGTTTTTTTGGTACGGGGGATTGAACTCATGACTTCATGCTTGCCAGGCAAGTGCTTATGCTGCTGAGCTAAATCCTCGGCTTATTGTATATTTCTGTCACTACTGTCGCTTGAGTTTGTTATACTGGCTTGTCTCATAGTAGCTACTTAAAGAAGCTAATAGGCTTTTCTGTTTTGGAAAAGCATGCGTCTTCAGTTTGTATTGACAAGTCCAAAGGAAGCTTATTATGGGTCTGAGGCCCCAGGGAGGTGGTTCTCAGAACCTTGTGTCAGAACTAGCTACACCAGGTCAGCATGTCCTGTGGTAATGGCTGTAATTTGTAGGTAAAATGTATCCCACATCCTGCTTTACAGGATTTTGTTAGCCTTTACAGGTCTTTAGGATACTTCCAAAGTCCCACCAGTGTAACTCAGCAAAGCCTGCTGGTTTGAGTAAATGAGACTTCTGGGCTGATTGACTCCTTTCTGTTAAAATGAGTTATCAGATCTGCTTTTTCATTTTTTTTCCTATAAGTTAAAAATTGTTGATTGGGAATACTGGTAATTTCTAAACTGAACTGATATTTGATGAAAGTTGAATTGATGGGATTCTTAGCTTTGTCTCCCAGCTGTGCATGTAGAATGCTGTTTTCACTCTCATACCATTGACATCATATTGTGAAATATACACTGAAGAATTGTTTATTTCAATATATGTGTGTGTGTGAATTTTTATACTTGTTATAGTATTGTGCTGTCTATGTTGATTTTAAGCCCAGTGTGAATTTTAAAGAATGGTAAAGGAGTTGCTGAATTTCACAAATTTTACATGCCTCCCCCACACTTTCATCAACCATCCAATTATATTTATCTGTATTGTGTGAGATTGAGAGAGCAGGTAAGAATTCAGGTTAGTTTAAGAGGAAATTGAATGGTGGTAGCATTACTTTGCAGTACTGGATCAAATTCCTGTGTCTCTAAGGAAAGAAAGGAAGAAAGGTCATTTATACTTTTCCCTGAACACATTTTTGCCTAGTTTTTTTGTTTTGTTTTGTTTTTGTTTTTGTTGTAGTAAAGCTTTAAATAGGTAGAAGGTTCATTCAGTGATCTCTTGTATAAATACCTATGGGAATGTTTGTTTATTTTTGTCTTTTTTTTTGGGTACGGGGAATCAAACTTAGGACCTTGCGCTAGCCAGGCAGGCGCTTATGCCACTGAGCTAATATCCCTGGTGCTTATTTTTGTCTTTTTGAGACGGGGATTCACTATTCAGTTCAGGATGGCATTAAACTAACTTTGTAGCTCAGGCTGGTTTTGAACCCACAGCAATCCTCCTGTTTCAGCCTCTTTAGTACTGGGATTACAGGCATGTGCCACCACACCCAGCCCCTATGGGAATATTTAATAACTACTTTTTAGTAAGCCAATGGCCAACTTCTCAAGTTGTTTCTTATGTCAGAATAACATACAAAAGAACTCAGTCTGCCTACCTGCCTTGAATTGTGAAAAGATCCTGACATCTTTTAGCATGTAGTCAGTTTCCAAGGCTGCCTTTTTTTGTTTTTATTTGTAAAGAAATATTGGAATTAACTTTTCCTTCAGAAAAATTTAGTTTGCAGTTGAATTAAGCTCATGGAAGAGTAACCAGCCACTTGTATCTCTCCTTACCTGAGGCTGATTCTTAGCCCTCCAGTCAATCCCCTGTGCGAAGCAAGCTGCTTACCTCTGTGTAAACCACTCAGATATGAAACCAAGCTATTTCATTTGTGATGTTGATTATTTTTGCTATATATTATAGGTTTAATGCATGATGGATTGTTTTTATTTTTTCTTTTCATTTTTTTGGTACTAGTTTTGGACCAATCGAGTATAAAGGCCCCATGAGTGCTGTTTACATTGAGAAGTTTGTCCGCCGAGTGATGAAACCACTTCTCTACATCCCATCTCAATCAGAATTACTAGATTTTCTCTCAAACTATGAGGTACCTGTGTTTCATGTCTTCTCTATTCCCAAGGCCTTTTATTGGGTTGTGCTGGATTGTAATAAGTTTTTAAACTTTTATTTTTAAATACTTTCTGAATTGCAGCAATTAAAAGGTCACATAATAAGTCCTGGTTTAAATACATTTTGAGATACTGATCTTCAGGATGGTTTGGCCAAGTGAGTTTTAAGAGAATATAAGACAATAGAATACTTGCACAGTTGTTTGTTCTAAAACAGGATCGGACTATGTAGTTCAGGCTGAACTTGAACTCACTATGTAGCCCAGGCTGGCCTTGAACGCAGAGCAATCCTCCTGCTAAAGCCTCCTAAGTGCTGGGATTGTAGGTGTGTGCCACTTTGCCCAGCTGTTTACATAGTACAGTCTTGCCTGTATTTTGTTTGGAAATTTTCATTGCACTTTACTTTGCGTCATAGTTAATTTTGAGTAAATGAGAATTTAACTTACATTACAGGTTTTAAAATTTACTAAGTTACCCTTTGCAGCTGTAAATTCCTAAGGATTTGATGCTTGCAATAAAATGTTATACCTGGTTTTTCTCATTTGTTGTAGTCTGGCTTCTTTTTTTTTTTTTTTTTTTTTTTTTGTCTTTTTGAGACAGGGTCACACTGCAGTTTAGGCTGGCCTTGAGCTCATTTTGTAGCCCAGGTTGGTCTCAAACTTGCAAAGATCCTCCTGTCTCAGCCTTCTGAGTTGCTGAGATTACAAAAGTGTAGCACCGTGACTGGTTTAGCTTCTTTTTAAAACTGGAATTGTGTTTCTCTCCCTTTTATTAAGTATGTAACTATTTGAAGATCTCATTTACAGAAAATTTCATATAACTTAGCTTCTCACTCTCAAAGTTTTTAACCTTTTCTAAATTATTTTATAAGCTCTCTAAATGCATATTCAGGGAAGTTTATTGAGAGACCAGGATGGAGATTACATAAACTTGAAAAATTATTAAAACAATAGTTCTACAAAAGCATTCATTTGGACATGGGTAAAATGATGCTTGGATAGAGTAAGTAAAATTGATACTTAAGTATAACAAAATCAAGAACATAAATATATGATAGAGATAGAAGCCATGTGAATCTAGACCTGACTAGCAGGCAGTTGAGATCCATGTGTAGATGGAAACTGTACCCTTCCTCCCATTTTTTTCTTTGTTTTTGTTTTTTTGAAACAAGGTCTTGTTATGTAATTTAGTCTGACTTTGAACTCACTGTGTAACCAGACTATTCTTGAACTCACATATATTTTCCTCTCTCAGCCTCTGGAGTGAGTGCTGGAATTACAGGCATGCACCACCATGCCTGGTTTGAATTTTACCTTTACTATGTGTATTTGGTGTTAATTTTTTCATCACATCAATTATAGCTTCTTTCATCTTAGAAACCCTATTTGTATGTTAACTGTTAGTGGATGCCTCAGCAATGTTTGGTAATATTTAATTGTTGAGTTTGTAGTTCTTAGATAAGCATCAGTGTTAATGTTCCTTACTCTTATGTGGATAAAGGATAGACTTCTATGCACCTTGAAGGTTCACCTTCCATTTTCTCTGGGTAGGCTAAGAGGAAGAGGAAGAGGGCTATACTAGGAGGCAGGGCATCCAGGCCTGGTTCCTTTGGAAGAACTAATGGATCTGTGATTTGAGGCAGGTTATTCACTTAGTGGCTATCAGGAGCCATGCCAGTGGTCTCTTAAGTGTGGTAATGTTGTAATCAGTGAAGGTCCCCTGGATACATGTTAGGTTGCAGGCAGTGTCACTGGAAGCAGTATAGCAAAATAGTGAAAAATTAGCCAGACATGAGGTCAAACTTAACTCTTACAATTTTGCATTTGTGTGGCCTCGGGCTAGTTTCTTTCTTTCTTTTTTTTTTTTTACTTCAAGTTGTAGCAACAGATCGCGCTAGTTTCTTAACCTTGTTTTTTGGGGGGAGTTGTTGATGTTATTGTTTGGGGATTTTTTGGTTTTGTTTGTTTTTGCTTTAGATTAAACCTGGGGCTTTACATATACTAGGCGAGCCCTGTGTCACTGAACTATATCCTCAGTCCCTACTGCCTCTTGTTTTTTGGTGCCAGGAATTGAACTTACAACCTTGCGCTTTGCCAGGCAAGCACTTGTGCTGCTGAGCTAAATCCCCAGCCCTATTTAGCCTTTTTAGCCTTTGTTTTTTTATCTGTAAAACAGGAAAGTGGAAGATGCCTAGGATGTAGTGCCAACTACTGAAAACTTGTTATCAGTAAGAATTGTATCATGAAAGCAATTCTGGATATTTAGGATTATTAAGAGAATTTTAAATGTTATAGTACTTAATAGACTTACTTAGATTTTTTAAAACTTTATTTTGTAATTAAGATGATTAAAAAATAATTTACCATATCTAATGTATCATTCTTCAAATGGGCTCTCTCAGGTTGTTTGTATTTTGCCTGGTTTTAATTGAAATCTCTTTTTATTCCTTTATTGTTTATTATTAATTATTTTGTAACACTGGGGATCGAACCAAGGATCTTGAGGATGCTAGGCATATTTTAAATTTTCTTTTTTTTTTTTTTTTTTTTGTACTGGGGATTGATTGAACTCAGAACCTTGCAGTTGCCAGGCTGACAGTTAAGCCTGCGGAGCTATGTCCCTTGCTAGTACTTTAAATTTTCATTTAAGCCCCTCTACAAGGGAAAGAAATAGAGGAGCTGCATAACAGAACTGTTATTCCAAAAACAATGGGAAAAAATTGAGATCTCTTTTAATAAGACTGAAAGTCAGCTTCACTGTTACTTTCAATTCTATCTCTGTGTGTCCAAAAAATTCTGTAGCAGTTTTCTGCATCAGTTTTTAGCAAAGATAATGTGGTAAGGGAGAAGGACTTAACCAGAATTCTAGAAGTGTGGATTTTAACTTGACATTAGCAAGTCTAATTTCTGAGTTTCTCTCAGATTTCTCATGTCTAAAATAGGAGAATTGATTTAGGTGTACTCTATTAACCATTCTGATGTCAGTGATATATAGAGATTGGAAAGAGACCAAAGTTTTGTAAGTTTCTGGTCAGTAAAGTCTTTTTCTTCTTTGATTTTTGAAACAGGGTCTCCCTGTGTTGAAACTCCTTCCTGGCTTAAGTGATCCTCAAGTAACTAGGGCTACAAGCTCACAGCATTGCACCCTTTTTAATTTATTGCCTTGGTGCACCTAAGGTCTTCAATGGTAGAACCAATAGGAGAGAGCTATGCACATTTGTGGCTGAGCTGCAAAGCCGGGCCCTTATCTTTATTCTTTGTATCTTTGGAATCTGCTTCTCAGCAGTACTTTCAGAAATCATATTCCATGTATTGATATAGAGTTCACATCAGACTCACTGATACGCTGATGACCTTACTCATGCTTGGTTGGATTAAAAAGAAGTACAACAGGGATTATATTGCCTTTAAACAGGAGCCACACTACACACAGTGGGCACATGCCTGTAACCTCAGCTATTCAGGAGGCTGACTTGAGAGGCAGAAGCAGGAGGATTGCTGCGCAAGTTTGAGGCAGCCTGGGCTATATAGAGGGACTGTCTCAAAAAAATTGAAAAAAGAGACCGAGGCAAGAGATTAAGTTCAAGGCCATTCTGGGCAATTTAGACCCAATCTTAAATTTTTAAAAGGAGATGAGGATATAGCAAAGCACTCCCTTGAGTCAATCCTCAGTACTGCCCCCACCACCAAAAGAACCCTGAAAACAACTTCCAGAAAAAAAAAAAAAACTTCCAGGAACCAAAAAACTGCTGATAAGTTGGGACCCCCATTTTACTGTCTTGTGTCTGCCTTTCAAATGCTTTGCTTTTCACCAGAGGTATGGATAGCTTCATTACGTTAATATTTATCCTTTCCTGAGCTCAGTAGGCTGAAATAGTCTATGATATCAACAGAGAATACCGGATTGATTGTAAAATGACTAGAGTCAAGCTCAGTGTTGTACTTCTGCTGTTTTGTTTTGTTTGTACTGGGGATGGAACTCATGACCTCACACTTACCAGGTAAGTGCTTGAGCCAGCTGAGCTAAATCCCTGATCCATTTTTTTTTTTTTTTTTTTTTTTTTTAGTGTAGTACTTCTGAATCATTTATGTTATGAAAGAAGCTGTGTTAAATTTATACATGTTTTTTGTTTTTTGTTTTGGTACTGTGGATCGAACTTATGACCTCGTGCTTGTCAGGCAGAAGCCTAAACCACTGAGCTAAATCCCCAGCCCTGTACATGTTTTGTAAAGTGACATAACGACAAAATTCCAGATCCAGAAATGAAACCACTTTCCTGATTTTGATAGTTGAAGGTACAGAAGTTAAAGTAGGTTTTAGAACCCAAAATAATAGTATAGTAAGCTTTTTCCATTGAGTCATTGTCTCACTACATTGTTCAGGCTGGCCTTGAATTCACTATGTAGCTCATGCAGACCTCGAACTCCTGGTCATCCTCTTGCCTCAGTCTCCTGTGTGCTGGAAGTACAGATGTACACGGCCATGCCAGACTGAATATAGTGTGTTCTTGGATATTCTGCTAAGTTAGGGTTTCTCACCTTGGCACTGATGTTTGGTATTTGGGGTCAATTAACTGTTGCAGGGGGTGGTTCTGTGTTTTACGGGATATTTATCTGTATTGGTGACTTTACCCCCTAGATGCCAGTAGCATTGCTTTCTCTCCCAGTTGTGGCAATCAAAAATGTCTCCAGATATTGACAAATATTCCTGACAGAACTGCCCCCAATTGAGAGTTACTGTTCTAAATGATTCAGTTTCCCCAGTTAAGGTCTTAAGATAAAGTATCACAGGTGTTAGTACAAACATGTCTTTTTTTATGTGACACACAGAAAACCATAATTTAATAGTTAAAAGTTTATCTGATTATAATGATAGCAGTAGAGAGAAGATGAGAGTTAAAACGGTGTCTTGAGTAGAGAATTCTGGAATGTGAAAGATTAGAGTCAGGGATTGAGTTAGATTGTCACTAATACTTGACTTTTTTCTCAAAAAACATGTTTGTATATATTATACATATATAATTTTATTCATATATGCTTATTCTGTCATTATCACAAAGAACAGTTTGTATTTCTTTTTTTTTGGTGAAGCACTGGGAAACAAACCTAGGGCCTCATACCTTTTAGCCATATGTTCTACCATTGAGCCACGTGCCTCGTCCTGAAAGAAATGCTCTTGTATCTATCTTACTTTGGACTTTTTTTTGTTTTTAAGAAGTTTTACAGTTGAGGGGCTAGGGTTATAGCTTAGTGGCTCAGCACCTGCCTGGCAAGTATAAACTCCTGAGTTCAGTTTCTATTACCAAAAAATTGTGCTATAAGTGATACAGTTGAATCCATTCAGAAGCCATTTTGTTTTGTTTTGTTTTGAGTACTAGGAATTGAACCTAGGCATGCTGTACCACTGAGCTACATTCCCAGCTTTCTTTATTTTGATTTTAAAATAGGCAGGATCTCTATAAATTGCAGAGGTTAGCTTGATGCCCTCCTTGTTTAGCCTCTCAGTTAGCTGAGATTACAAATGTGCTTTACCGCACCTGGCAAGAGTAGAAGTGTTTTGTTTTTTGGTGTTTTGAGACAAAGTCTTGCTATATAGATCAGCCTGATCTTGAACTCAGTAGGTAGCTCCCATTGGCCTAGAATTCCCAAGTGCTGGGATTATAGAGGTACACCACCACAACACCCAAGCATAGTTTTAAGCCAATGGAAAATGTTTTGTTTGACTTAACACTGAGCTATCTCAAGTCTGCCGTGGTCCAATTACTAATCATTAACCATAGTTTTGTGCTTGTGAGTATGACTATGAGCCCAGGTACAATTTCTAAAAAAAATTATTTTGCATTTAGCCTTCACACCAAAGAAAGATATTAAACCACAAGAAAGTTTTTAGGTACTTAACTATAAATTCTGATATGCTTTCATCCTTATTGGCAAGGAAGTATTGAATAAACTGTACATTGGTAACTACCTGTCAACCTTTAGGCGCCTTTACTACTCACTGGCTCAGAAGCCGTTTGAGACCAGTGGACCTTGTAGATCCTCCAAGAAGCAGAAGTACACAGAGGGTGTAGTTTAAACCTACTTGAGAACTGAACTATAGCCTGAAATCTGGCTCCACAGCTTCTCCTTTGTCCCATGTTCCTATTTAAAGTAATTTTGAAGCTTTACTATTATTTTCTTAGAGGTTAAAAATTCAAGAAAATGTGGGTATCATAGCATTAGCTTATAATCTCAGCACTTGAAAGGCAGAGGCAGGAGGATCACCAGTTTACAGCTAATTTGGGAGGCATGTCTCAAAAAACGAAAAATTTGCCCAGGCATGATGGCACATGCCTATAATCCCAGCACTTGGTAGGCTACAGTAGAAGGATCACCATAAGCTCAAGGCCAGCCTGGGCTACATAGAGAATTCAAGGCCAACCTGAATACACAGTGAGATTCTGTCTCAAAAAAAAAAAAAAAAAAAAAAAATCAAGTAGTTACAAATACTTATTTTATATCAGTTTCCATTTTTTCCTGCATGACAAAAAATTTGGAAGGTGTTGGGTTGTTTTTTCTTTCTCTTTTTCTGTTTTGGTGCTAGGGATCGAACTCATGATCTCACACTTGCCAGGCAAGCGTTTATACTACTGAGCTAAATCCCCAGCATACCTGTTTATAAGATTTGGACAAGAAGATACAGGTTATTATTGTGGACTCCCAGTCAAACAGAATCCAGTGTCATTTTTATTTTGGTGGACACAAGTTTGATTAGAAAGAGAGTAAGATTGAGTAATAGTAATGTTGTTTTCAAAGCTGCTGCTTTTTATGACTCTTCTGATTTTAATATATGTACATTTAAGTATCATTTATGTTAGGTATTGTTATCTTCTCTATTAGCAAGGATTTCCTTTTTATTTTTATTTACTTATTTTTGTAGTGTTGGCCTCTTGATGAATGCTAAGTCTTTTTGTGAGTTGTGTAACGTATATCCATTCATTTAGTCTTATCTGTGTTCTAAACCAAAGTATTTGAAACTTAAGTGGGATGGGAAAACATTTTGAAAGCTTTTTTGGGGGAAGACAAAGTGTTAGGTAAATCGGCAGGTAAAAGAAAAACCTGAGGATTTATAATAAAACCTAAAATGCCTGACTTCTAGTATTATGTTACATGTAAGTAAAATATTATCTGAATATTAAGCAGGTAAATGCCATTAACACCAATTTATAGTTTTGTTGGCACTGTGAAGAAAATAGTTTTACACATTTTAGGAGTTTGGCATTGAGTAAAAACACACCATGGTAACTTTTCATTGGCCACTAGAGGGTGTGTGCACCATCTCCTGAAATTTATGCTACAAGTAGTGCCCACTTTAACAAAAAATACTTACGTTGAAGAGGATTTGCCCATCTTCTATAAATAGCTAATTTTCAACCCCCTTATAACAGGTACTGAATATACTATACAAAACAATGGAATTTAAAACAAATTGGTCAAGTTATTATCTGGCCTTCATTGTGTCTTGCTTTTTACTAAAATTATGAATTTGGCAGAAGAGCTTTGTCGGATGTATTTTACTTCTAATGCCCGTGCAAATTTTTAAAAAGTTTTTTTGAGGTTTTGCTAATTCAGGCTGGCCTCAAATTTGTGGTGATCCTTCTGCCTCAGCCTCCTGAGTGCTTAGGAGAGAAGTATGCACCACCATGCCCAGCTTCCATGCAGTCATTAACAGTGGTTTATCACTTGCCTGTTCTGTGCTGGGCACTTTCTGAGCTAGAAGTATAGTTACACTTGTTTGTAACTATACAAACAAGAGCGATTCTTTTGTTTCACGGAATTACTTGTGGAGCTAACAAAAAGGAAAACACTTACTGTTACTATTATTATTATTTTTTTTTTAGTAGTGCTGGGGGTAGAATCCAGAATCTTGCTCATAGTAAGCACGCTATACTCCTGAGTTACATCCCCAAATCTGCAAACAGGTAAACAAGAGTACTAGGCTGAACAGTGTCCTTTCAATATTTATGTCTGCATTAAAATTCAAAATGTGACCCAATTTCAGAATTCAGAACTAGGATCTTTGCAGATGTAATTAATTAAGGGAGATGAGGGTCACACATGTCTTTTCACCACCATGTGTGCTGGTAACCCCTTTATTGGTCGGACAAGCAAAGACAAGAGGAATGCTGAAAATTGAGCACATGTGATTGTTTACCCAAAGCTGTTTTTAAGCATCTGCTAGACTGCTAGAGACACCTCAGTGACAAGCATCAGAATGGGGATGATGGTGTACCACAGGTTTTGAAATGGGACGTCAGGTACTTAGGGTCAGGTGGCACATGTCACAGCCAGCTCATCTGGAAGGGACCTCCAAAGGCACTGAGTGCAGGGATAAAGTTGTCTGGGATGGGTCAATTCATGAGTTTATTTGCACTGAACAAACAGACCTGGAAGAGGAAAGTTTTCTATGTGCAGATGTATGTATTCCTCAAAGTTGACATTTTTCTATATTTCAGCAGTAAATGTGGAAGAAATAAAGATATATATAGCTAATTTGTGATGATTTCTGAATTAATGATACTGCTTCTGTTGGAAAGACATTAAAATCTTGGAGAGAGAAGCTGCAAAATGTTCTGCCCACAACATGACTGAGGGATTTGACAACTTTCTTTTTTTCTTTTATTTTTAAATAAAGTGGCCTTTATTTTAAGAATGCAGAGAGAGACTCCTAGACCTCCGGGGTCTGGCTTTCTGTCTCAATTTGGCAACTTTCAAATAATAATTTGCAATAGAAATTACATAACTATTTTACTTGATTTCCTCTTATGTTAAGTATTAATTTTAGTTTTATCTTCTGAGGCATAGTGCTTTCAAAATTCAGTAAGACCATTAACAGTATTAAGTCTGTTAACAATCACTTAAAATATACTTTGCCTGCTTTTTTTTTTTTTTGTCTTTTTCCTTTTTATCGGTACCAGGGATTGAACTCACGACTGCCTGCTTGCAAGGCAGGCGCTTATGCCACTGAGCTAAATCCCCAGCCCCTTTCCTGCTTATTTTTTAAATAGCTAGTATTTTACAATTTATAAACCTTTCATTATATAGTTACTAAATCTTATGTTCTTCATTTCTTTGGCAATTGAAGTGAAAATTTTGCTTATGGGTCTGTTTTGCACTGTTCAGTTGGATGAATTTCTTTATTTTTTCATCTGTTTGTTGGGGGCTTTGTTTTTTTGTTTTTTTGGTGCCAGGGAGTGAACTCACTTGCCAGGCAGGTGCTTGTGCCACATATCCCAGGCCCTGATGAATTTCTTCAGTCAAACTTACTTCCTCAGAAGACAGAGTTGTCTTAATCCAAGCTATGTAATTTGCAGCAGAGATGCATCAAAAAACCTGTACTGTAGAAATGTCCACAAAGGATAGCTGGAAGTGGTTCAGCCTTTTTCATTTTTAAAGGTTCAATTTAGATTTCTTTTGGAGATTCAGAATTTGTATTTTTTATATTCATTAATTTGTACAAATGTGTATATATGTCCACATATTTGTATATTATTGCACACACACACACTTTTTTTTTTAAATTTTTTTTTTCTTTTTTCCGGTACCGGGCATCGAATTCACGACTGCCTGCTTGCAAGGCAGATGCTTATGCCACTGAGCTAAATCCCCAGCCCCCGCACACACACTATTACATATATATTTATGGATCATGTGTCCATTTCCATGAAGCTACCTAAGACAATGCAGTGTAGTTAAAGAAAAAAATTATTTTCTAGCTAGGGAAGATTTATTAATACTTAGAATAAAGTTGGTTTTGGTGGGAGATTAGTCAAACTTAAAAGAAAGCTAAATGAGTGTTTACTTTAAATTAGTTTCTATTTTTGTTGTGTGCAATGTTAACTAAGTGACTAGAATTTTTAAAGATTTTATTTGCCTTTGTACTTGATAGGAAAGCTTATTATACCATCATAGAATGGCATGAAATCATAAGAACCTAAATACTATTAAGTCTCTTGTAGGTCAGTTGTAGGTTGTGTTGTCAAAAATGTTTTGAAAGGGGCAGGGATTTAGCTCAGTGGCACAAGAGCCTGCCTGGCAAGCGCAAGGTTGTAAATTCAATCCCTGGTTTTTCCTGATGCATGTAAGTGAAAAATGTATATACCTAAAACTATAAAAATAGATGAAAAGAATTAAAATAGATACAAATAAATGGAAAAATACATCTTGTACATGGATTGAAAGAATTTTTTTAAAATGTTTTGAAAGAGTAGACCAAAGAAAATTTTATTTTCAATAATACTTTGCGGCTGGAGATGTATAGCTCAGTGGCAGAGTATACACATGCTTAGCGTATGCAAGGCCCTCTGTTTAAATCTCAGTACTGCAAAACACAAAACTTTGTTTTTTTATTTCCTTAGTTTAAGAAATTGGTTATTCGGGGGCTGGAGATTTAGCTCAGCGGCATAAGCGCCTGCCTTGCAAGCAGGCAGTCGTGAGTTCGATCCCCGGTACCGATAAAAAGGAAAAAGACAAAAAAAAAAAAAAAATAATAATTAAAAAAAAAAAAAGAAATTGGTTATTTGTTAGATTTTTCTCAGTGTTAAAATTACACATTCCATTTCAGTTTCTTTCAGAATGAAAACCAGTTGATTTAAAGGGTGTATTGGTGTATGCCTGTAATTCCAGCACTCTAGAAGCTTAGACAGGATGATTGCTGTGAATTCAAGGCCAGGCTGGACAACACAAGACTGTGTCTCCAAAAAAAAAAAAAAAAAAAAAGTGGTTTAAATTAAAAGGATAGTGTGTTCCTCTACGGATCAGAAATTTTCTCTTACACAATGTAATGATTTAAAATTTTACCAACAAATTAAATTTCCACCTTAACTTTTGGCTGTGATTTGTCTGCTGATCAAATCAGTACCAACAGTTGCTTATTAAGAGCATCATGTTGATGGCTTTAGTGCTGGAAAGAAAGATTCTTCACAGTTACCTTGTGCTTTATAGTCTACCAGGCTTGCTGTTCAGGAGGCCCATCAATAACTGGGCTCATTTGCCAGCTTTGAAACCAATGCTTCACATCAGAGTTTGTCTAGCGTTATACATTAGTCTCAAGAACTTGGACTTAGGGGCTGGGGATTTAGTTCAGCGGCATAAGCGCCTGCCTTGCAAGCAGGCAGTTGTGAGTTCGATCCCTGGTACCGAAAAAGACAAAAAAAAAAAAAAAAAAGAACTTGGACTTGAGCTTAGGTGTTCAGACTCTAGCACTTTTTCTTTTTTTCAGGGATTTCTTTCAAAACAAGTACGATCATTACAGGACAAAACTGGACAGAGGGCTGTAGGACCTCCAGAGAGGGAAGAAAATACTTTGAGCAGGAAGATAGAATACATCTTGCAAGGGACAGTTAATTGATTTGGCACATTTAAGGGCCATTTGATGCTAAGCTTAGAGATGTTAATGAGCAGTTGAAAATGAGTGTGTGAGAGTAGAGAACAAGAGCGCAGTCATATAGAATCTGATTTCCTACAAAGTGGGAAGGTAAATTTGGAATGATTGAAAGGAAGCAAGTGGAGAAATCGCAGAGGGGTTACAAAACATTACTGCCATAACTTGCCTAAAGTAGTTATAGTAAGTGAATGCCTGAATTCTCTGGTCAAGTTTTGAGTCGGGCTTGGAGAGGTGTGCTGTCAGCAGAGTGGAAAGACTTAGGCGGGGAGAAGGAAGTTTCAGCTTTGGTACCCCTGAATTACCACTCTGCTGTCCTAGAAAGGTTGTGCCACTCCATCCCTTACTCTGGTGCTGTCTGTATGCAGAAGTTCAACCTAGCTCTCAACTTTGTTTAGATGTTAGGCTTTTTAAAAACTGAAGTGCAACAAAATGCAGGAATTGTCAAATTCTAATATCATGTCGTTCTTGTATGTTTAAAATTATTGCATGCCAACAGTGCCTCACCTAATTGTGTCCTTGTTCCCACAGCCTGGAGTACTCGGGTACTTTGAGTTCAGTGGCTTGCCCCAGCCTCCTGGCTATTTGACCTTTTTCACCTCAGCATTATATTCATTAAAGAAAGGTAAAATTGATTCATATTAAGATGGTATTTTAAGAGATATAGTTATTTTAATATCTTGCATACATTATCATTATTACATTTTCTAATTTGCTAGATTCCTTTTCTCAGTGTTTTTAGTAATTACATTGTTTAATGTGGTCATCAACATAGTATAATATTTCAAATGTATTCTCTTAAATGTTTAGTTTTTTGAAAATAATGACCATATGGCATATGCAATGATATATTTTGTACTTTAAAACTTACTATATCATAGTCTTTTAATTATGTAGTTACAAGTTTTTGCCAGTATTTTCGGTGTTTATCTAATCCTGTCAGTTGGATGTACTACAACTTGCCAGTATACTTTCTTTAAGGAATATTTTTATAAATATAAAAGTTGTAACAATTCAGCATGAGCCTACTGCCAGGTTCACTCTTCCTAAATCTATATTTCATTTACTTAGTTGAATCATATTATCATTTGGAGTCCTGCTTTTTGCATTAAATATCATATATCCTATGTATTTGTCCAAATTGCCATATATTCTCTCTTGGTCATGGGTCTAAGGCTCATTGTTTGTCTTCATTGATCTGCTCATCTGTCTTTGTCCTTTACACACCATTCTAGTCACAGCCTGACTCAGCCAGCAGACTCTGCCCTCGTGTGTCCTAGTCCTCCCTGGGAGGCTTAAGTACCTGCTGCTGTCAGCCCCAGCTTTCCTCCTCTCAAATCGCTCACTCTTCTTTCAGGTTCCAGCTCAGGTGCCACTATTACAGTTTCATACTTTGTCCTTCAACCCAATCTAAATTGGATACTCTTGTTTCTTTCATGGCACCTAATACAGTTTGCCTTTATATATGTAGCTGTAGGATAATTTAATGTCTATCTTCCACAGACTCAGATTCCCGAGGGAAGGACAATGTGTCAAGTTCAGTGTTTTTAGTATTTGTCAAGTGAGTGGTCAGAATAATAACCCAGCATCTTACCCCAGCAGACCAAAAATATGTAAGTTCTAGGGGCACTGTTAAAGGCTATAATCCCAGCTACCTAGAAGGCTGAGACAGGAAGATCAAACCTAGCCTGGTGATTGTAGCAAGACCATCTCAAAAAGGGTTGCGGGATGTCGCTCAGTGGTAGAGCACCCCTAAATTTAATCTCCAGTCTCCCATGCACACACATTCAAATACAAAGTAATCAACACATCTGCTTACTATGTATTGGATACTGAATGACTTCAGTGTATATCATGAATACATCAAACAAGAATGTGGGGGCTGGGGATTTATCTCAGCGGCATAAGGGCCTGCCTTGCAAGCAGGCAGTTGTGAGTTCGATCCCTGGTACCGATAAAAATGAAAAAGACAAAAAAAAAAAAAAAAACAAGGATGTGATGGCCATTTTAATATATACATTGTCTTAGAATTCCATGCATGGAAAATCTACTGTGTACATTTTTGTCTGGAAGGCATTTGGGAGGAAAGTAAGCTGTCATATGCATATGTCTTTTGTTCACTTGTAAGTCTGAGCTGCAGTTTCAAGTGACTAAAAAGTGAATCCAAATTTGAATTTTGTAAACAAAATATTGAGAACTTCAATAAGCTTAAAAAGTAGAATTCAGAGCTCCTTATATAAAATTAAATAAATCCCTTCAAAGAAGACCTTAATATATTATATAGAAAAGGAGAATTTAGAGTAGTCCACTGAATGATGGTCACACTCAGGCTTCTGAGCTGAAAGGGATAGTTCAAGATTTTGGGAGAATGTTTTATTTAGTTAACTTACATTGTGTGCTGCTTTGCCATGTTGGTGAAAACTAAATAACTCAACTTAAACTATGTTTTCAGTGATTTCTGAAAAACCTTTCCAAATATAAGACGTAGTACCCTTCCTTTCTGTCTTTGAGGCAGAGGTAGAATAAAAGATGGACAGATGAAATGGGGGTACAATAGAGCCCAGAGGAATAAATGGCTAAAAAATACTCAAGCCAGGCATGGTATACACTTGTAGTTCCAGCCACTCAGGAAGCTGAGGCAGGAGTTCAAGGTTAACCTGGGCAGCATCCCAAGTCTGGGTCTAAAGATTAGGGAAAGGTAGCTAGGTGGTAGAGTGTTTGCCCAAAAAACTCAAGAGTACAAAATGAACCTCCTCAGTCAAATTAGTAGTCTTGTTAAGGGATTATATGAAAGTTTTCATTGTAAGTTAAGTATGGTCTGATTTACCTTTTCTGTGGTATTCCCAGTTATGTGATTCTATAAGCTTTTTTTTTTTTTTTTTTTTTTTTTTGTCTTTTTGTTTTTTATCGGTACCAGGGATCGAACTCACAGCCACACACCTGCATGGCAGGTGCTTATGCTGCTGAGCTAAACCCCCAGCCCCCAGTTACGTGATTCTAATTGGATTTTGTCATACACTGTTGCATGAGTTAAGTTTATGGAAGCTGAAATTCAGTTTAGCTAATCTTATGCCTTCTTGAGGGGAACATTAAATTCCTATTTAAGCTTAGTGGACCATTTTTAGAAGAAAAAGACAAATTGGAAATGACAATTTCCCATATACTAGGAAGGATTACCTAAAATAAATTTGCTTGAGATGTGGGTTTCCCCTTTTTCTTTCTATTATTCTGAAGTCAGACAATAATTTTCCTTATTGTTAATAGCAGATGTGTGGTAAAAGAAACGTACAGTTTTTTCAATAGTATAGTTAAAATGTGAATTCTGAATCAATGTCCTATTTAGATTTTGTACACCAATTGAAGACTGAGAAACATTTGATATACTTTAACAGTTGCTTATGGGAAGCTGAGCTGAGGTGTTTAGATTTGGTAGTAGAAAGCATATGCCCTAGTTCAAATGCATTTCTCATTGCCTTAATGATTTTTTTCTTGTGCTAGGGATAAAACCCAGGGTGCCTTGTGCTTGCTTAGGCAAGCACTCTACCACTCAGCTATGCATGCAATTTGTCACAATGATTATTTTAAATTGTCTTTGCAAAGACACTTTTGAGTTTTACATTTGTTTCTTGAAGCTAGTTGGTCAGCAGTTTACAAACAATGGAGAGTATGCCATATATGAAACATCATGACTGGGTGCTGTGGGGTTTGCTGAGAGTTCATTCTTATCCATCAAGAGGTCAGGGTTGCGGGTTTTTGTTTTTGTTCTTTTGTCCTGTCTGTGTAGTCCTAGCTGGCCTTGAACTCACTTTGTAACCCAGGCTAGCCTTGAACTTTTAGTAATTCTCCAAACTCAGTCTCCCTAGAGATGAGATTGGAAGCATGTGCAACCATGTCTTGCTAAGTTATAAGCACTTGTTCTGTGGCAGTCTACCACTCTGTTAGGACCATTTGTCTGTTTTTGGTAATCAAACGTAATAAAGGAAGTCAAGGAGAACTCATTTTATCATCTCAGTACCATAACATGAACTGCTTTCTTTCTTTATTAACTGTTTCCTTTTGCCTCAGTTACCTGTGAATCTCTTGGACTTTTGCTGACCTGTCAGTTGATAGAGGCCCACCTGCTAGTGGGTATGGGCAGGAACCCTTTGTTATGTTTCCACCTATTATTTTCCTACCTTTTTATTTTATCATTTTTTTATAGAGAAGTTTTATATTTTCATGTAGTTCTCAGGTTGGTTGGTTGATTTTTCTGAAAATCTGATGACTAGTTTACTTCTTTTTACCACTTTATGCTACTTGGCTTTACTTAGGCTTTAAATGATGGAGGACACTGTTGTTTTTTTCCCCCTTCTCACTGGCTAATCAGCACCATTTATAAAATGATGCTTCTTTCCTTTGCATCTTAACACCTGCTTACCACAGAACACATGATTTCATCATATATTTGGGTCTGTTCTTGTGTTTTCTCTTGGTCTTGAGAATCATTTTATATGAGTTATATAATTAAATTTCTTGTTTTATAAGTTGTTACTATCTGGTAAAATGTAGGCTCCACTTCCTCTAGTTTTATATTTTGTGGAATATTCTTTTATTGTCATCCTTGCTTTTGGCTGGGTTTTGGTTCCAATTACAAATGAATAAAAGGCTTGAAGATAATTGACATGATCATAGCATTTACCTTCCTTCCCTTTCTAGAATCACTGCATGATTATTCCTTTTTTTTAAACCTTTTAATTTTTCATAGTAGAACTTACAAGTCTCTTGTTAATGTTTAATCATTTCAAACTCGGGGCTGGGGGTTTAGCTCAGTGGCATAAGCACCTGCCTGGCAAGCAGGTGGTCGTGAGTTCGATCTCTGGTACCGATAAACATGAAAAAGACAAAAAAAAAAAAAAAAAAAAAAATCATTTCAAACTGCTAGATAATTAACTGTGGACTGGCATTCTTTGTGTATGTATTTCAAAAGCCTGAAGGAAACCAGCTCTTGTGTGCTGTACTCTTCCCAGACTGCAAAGCCTATTCCTTTGAGAATTGTTTCATATTGGCAGGCAGCTTTTGTTATTCTTTTGCCTTAAGATAACTTGATAGAGGGCTTGTCCTTTTAACTGGCATGCCTGGGTTTTGTTTCTGTTTTTTAATCTTGTGGTTAAATAACATTCTATAAAAGTGTGTTCTGGTAAAATGTTACCATTCTTCTATGATTTGGCAACTTTTTGAAAGAAAAAATATATATAAAGTTGATCCTCCTTTTCACCCAACCTATAAAAGATGTACAGGGCAGGGTCTGAGGTGTGCAGTGGCTTGGAGGTTGGCAGTGTCTGCCTGTAAAGTTGGAGAAAAATATTTAACTTTTCTGACTTTGAATTTGTGTATCTGGAAATTCAGGGAGGATGAAGGTAAGAATAAATGCTTCTTTTGTGATGCCAGATCATGTGTGAAATACTTTGTTAATTGAACAATATTCTTAAAATCTGTCGTACCTTGGAACTAAACTCCTTGGGACTTGTCTCAAATGAGTATTGCTTCTGTTTTAGAAAAAGCATCTACACAAGAAAATTTGACTGACCTGTAGGCCTGTCTTGCTCATCCCTTTCTCTATGACACCTATAGTTTAGCTGGAAAGGTAAATAAATGACTGATAACACAGGAGAAAGATTTTAGCTGTGGGATTTTAAAGTTCATTTGGATCCTTAACTCTGCCATTGTTTCTCCTACCTGGCTCTTCAGGTGATAGCCCCTGCCTCATCCCTTTTTCCTATTTTTCCTAGCAGCTTCTCATGTTTCCTGACAATAGAATCTTGATAAAGTGAATTAAAATTTACATGGTACCTAAATGTCACCTTGAAATTTCACTGTATTATTAACCATAGGTATTGTTTCTACCTCCTTTGGGGATTTCTAAACTTAGTTGATCAGGGAACCTTAAGAATACCTTTGGGATATATAGTTGGCCCTCTTTGTCTACCGATTCAACTAACTGAGGATCAAAAGTAATTTGGAAAAAGAAATTACCTACTCAGGATGCTGAGGTAAGAGGACTTAAGCCCAGGAGTTTGGAGCCAACTGAAGTGACACAGCAGGATCCCATCTCTTTAAAAAAATAAAATAAAAAAAGGCACTGGAAGTGGTAGCACTTGCTTATAACCCCAGCACTGCCTTTTTAACTACTAAAAATGCCATTATTTTATCAAGAGACTTCTCATATTTAGAGGAATAGATGTTCATTTTCATTGTAACTTATTTCTTAAGATTTGTAAGTGCTGTTAGATCAAAATTAAGACCAAAAAAGAACCTCCCAACACTTGAGGTTAGATTCAGAAGCAGCATTTATTAATTCAATAAATGTGTGCTAAAAAGATGAATAAACCTCATTCCCTGTCATCGGCAGGGGTCACCAGCCAGTGTGGCCAGCAGCACTGCTTGCCTACAGTCATTGGGTGGTGAAAGATCTGTGACAGGCTTTGCTGGAGGTAGGACTGCCCTGCACAGCGTGGTGGGAGCCTTGTGCTTTCTCAGGAGAACAAAGGACTCTGGAGGGCCTTGGTCTCTGGGTGAGTGTGTGAGACACTGAAGAGTGGAAGGTATTGGTTTGAGGAAAGCTGCATCTACTTTTGCTTTGGTTGCAAAAAGCTAAGCATCAAATTGAGTGTTCAGTTACAGGTAGTGTTTTGATTCCTTGAACCCATGAATTTGAAAATTTCGCTTTCTTAATTTTTGTGGAGGAGGGGCACAGGGGATTGAATTCACTCTTTCCAGGCAGTCATTTGTGCTGCTGAGCTAAATCACTGACCCTTCTTTTTTATTTTTGATAATGTTCTACCTTTATGCATATTAAATTGTCCTATCTTGTGGTGTGTTTGTATTTGTGTTGGTTCTGTTTCTTGTTTTGGGTTTTGTTTTCTCCATATTTGGAAGTTAAGACTCCTAAACAAAGAAACAAACACATTAAAATCTTGAAAAAAATCTTAGGAATCTCACAGTGAAACCATAGGCTTACAGTCAAATGACGCTGTACAAACAAACTCAAGTCTGTTATTTGATTGTGCACTTCTGATTAGGCACTTTATGTGGCTAATCCTTTCTTAACTAGCACCCTTTGAAGTAGAAATTCCTTTTATCCCAGTTTTACAGATGAGGAGACTGAGGCTCTGAGGAAGAAAATATTTTGGCTTTGAAAATAAATTTAACTTTTTTTGGAACTGGGGATCAAACTCACAGCCTCTCGCTTTCCAGGCAGGCACTCATGCCACTTAGCTAAATCCCCAGTCCTATGTTAACATTTTTTTGAAGTCAAAATGGCAGGCAGAATAATGGCTCCCAAAAAGATTAACTTGAACCTATGTTATGAATATTCTGTGTTAAATGACAAGGAGAGGGGCTGGGGATTTAGCTCAGCGGCATAAGTGCCTGCCTTGCAAGCAGGCAGTCGTGAGTTTGATTCCTGGTACCGATAAAACGAAAAAGACAACAACAACAAAAAAATGACAAGGAGAAATTATGGTGCAAGTTGCTAACCAGCAGGCCTTGAGATAGGGAGATTATCCTGAGTTTTCTGGGTGGAACCATTGTATGTAATCAGGAAGATTCTTAAAAGTGTAATTGTGAGGTAGAATAGTCAGCATCACTTATGTGATATGAGGAAGATTTGCCAGCTATTGATGGCTTTGAATGAGAAGGAAGAGGAGTGTGGGTAATTTGTAGGAACCTTGAAAAAGCCTGGAAATGGGTTCTCCCGGAGCCTTCAAAATGAACATGATTTGCTGACAGGGCAGGGTTGATTCTCGGTCCAGACTCACATATAGACTCATACTGGACTTCTCCAGAACTGCCAGACAAGCAGCGACAAGAAACTCATGCTGTCACATCATAGAAATGCAGGAGCTGAAATAGGAACCTAGACCTGTCGTACATGTTGGTGGCTCTGAATATGTGTGTTGTACCTTAATAGTAAATTAAAAGTTTAGTATTTATTTTTTTGTTGTTTTTGTTTTAACAGCAACAGAGTTACACATTTATCAAAGGTGGGAAAAAAACAGAAGGGTAGGGGAAAAACAAACTCTGCAGAGTGAATTTGGTCCAAGTAAAAAGGAAGGGAAAAATAAAAATATACCTTACTGTTTAGGGTAGGCTACCATGAATAGGTACTGTGGCCCTGAAGTTTTAATATTTAAAGTTGAATTTAAGGCAAATGATACTAAGCAAAATAAGCCAACATTTTTACACAAAGAGCTCAAAATCAAAATCTTGGTGTAATGCAGGCAGTATGTATTGTATATGCTTGTAATCCCAGCTACTTGATAGGCTGAGGAAGGAGGATCACAAGTTTGAGGCCATATTGGCAACGTGGACCCTGTCTCAAGATAAAAATTTAGTAAGTACTGGGATGTAGTTCAGTGGTCCCTGGGTTTGATCCCTGGTATCTCCCCTTCCCCTCAAAAAAACAAACCCACCCTTTTTAAAGTAAGTGCATCCAGGTGAATCTTCATGGAAACCACAGAGAACTTTTCAACTTTCTATTCTCCCTGAACCTTGTTGTAGTCGCCATAAGTTAGTGATGGTAATGCAGAGAAGGTACAGAAAGGGAAACTGAAACTGTACCCGTGGGAGGCAGTGTTAGGGCATTCTCTTGGTGGCAAAACCCCCAGCTTCATGAACATGGCAGGAGTAAATCTGCCGAAGTGTTGCAAGTTGACAAGGTTGAAAGGATCAAAGGTAAATAACTCAGAGTGTGGCAAACAGCCCGAGCATAAACATGTTGGTGCTATTTCCCCCCAGTGATAGTGAACCTTTTAGAGCTTTCAGTAGTTACAGCTGGCTGCAGGGCACATGCTGTGGGTTCACCACCGTGGTCCTAGCCTCATGTCCATGAGGGATAGGCCGTAATGGGCCTGGGTAGTAGATCAGTGCACTGTGCACTGCCTTAGAGCTGAAAGGCCCAGGGCCAAAGGCAAGCAGCAGAGAAGCCAGTCTCTCTCCCTCAGGTCATCTTGGCCTGCTTAGTTGCCTATATGAGCAGCTCTAGATACTGCTTGGTTATTAATTCTGTTTCCTAGATATTCTTTCAAGATCTCATTGCATCTCACAGTGATTTGTGATACCAGTTGTCAAGATATGATTAATAGAATATGAAAACTGGCTAATTGCCGTGGAAATAGACTATATCGAGAATTTTTTTTAAGAATTGAGTTGGATCATATTGTTGGTCCCCTTTTTTTGTGGCAGGGGATGGAAAACATTTGCAATTTATGTTAGCAACTTTTTTTTTTTTTTTTTTTTTGTCTTTTTCCTTTTTTTATCGGTACTGGGGATCGAACTCACAACTGCCTGCTTGCAAGGCAGGCGCTTTATACCGCTGAGCTAAATCCCCAGACCCCTGTTAGAAAACTTTAAGTTAAAATAGTAATATCTCCATGCTTTTAGTATAAAAAGAGTTCATTTTATAAATGACAAAGACCTGTTATTGAATATGCTGGAGCCCTGCTTTAACAGAGAGTACTCTGGATATGATGAAAAGTGCTCTTTTCTTGCACAGTTTTGTACTAAAAATTTCATCTGCTAATCTGAGTATTGTTTGTTCACATGAGGTTGCAGATTTAAACTGTGTTCCAGTAAGATTTTCACCATATGCAGAAAATTCAATAGAATTGTGATTTTTTTTTTCTTAATAAAATTTTTTTTATGTGTGAAAGATAAAGTTTTAAAAGGGCAGTATATTTGACTGTGTTAGAATCTGTTTTGTGCAGGTATACTGTCCTTTCTCATTAATTCAATTAAACTGGTTTTTTGATGGCCTCTTTCAATTTTGGGGTCAGACTGTCACATCTTATTCCTCTGCTCTAGTAAATCATGTTGGTAACTTTGGCAGACTATCAAATAAATGCCCAACTGGCTGCTTTTTCTTAACTATGATAGTGCACTACAATGCAATTGTTTTTACCTCAGGTCACTGTTTTGGTTCTACCAGTTCATATCCTCTCTTAGCTCCTGCTTTTTCTTTTGAAGCTTTGAGATCTAAATGTATACACTGTGCTGTTTTAAAAGATTTTTAAGGGGACTGACAGTGTTGCTGCATTGGCAGAGCCTTTGTCTGGCATGTAGAGACCTGGGTTCAGTCCCCAACACCACATGAATGTGTGAAGAAGTAGCATGGGAGGAGACAGTCTGGGACTGCATGCATACTTCCTCATATGGCTGCCTGCTGATTTTCACTTCCATTGGTGGATCTTGCCTGCAGTAATTATTATGCTATTTAAGTGATAATTTTCTGCTTCCCTTGTTCTTTGTTCATTGTTAATGGAATTTTTCTATAAAGAACAACTGACTGTTCTCATTAATATTGTAGAGTAGTATATTTATTTTACCCTGCCACTGTTAGTTTTTCTTTTGCTTTAGTGGGTCCAGCTTTGGCCCTTAGTTTTCTCCTTTGTCCTTTGGACAGGCCCTTTTTATAAACGTTTCTCCTTTTCCTCTTTTTTTTTTTTTTTTTTGGTCTTTGAGAGACAATCTCACTACGCACTTAAGTATGCAGTTACGGCTGCCCTTGAACTCTGTAGCCTAGGCTGGCTTCACACTTGCAGTGATCCTCCTGCCTCAGCTTCTGAAGTGCTGGGTATCAAATGTCATTATTTGAAAGTCTCCTTAGAAGATAGAACTAGGAAATACATGTATTTATAACCGTGCGGATGTATACGTCTGTATTTCTCTATCACATGCACATGTGTATATTAAAAGCCCTAAGTTCTCTGTTTCCAGACTAATGCTGCAGGGGTCATTTTAGCCCTTTTTGTTTTTTTAGTATCAGGGATCAAACTCATGATCTCGTGCTTGCCTGGCAGGCAACCCAGCCTTTTTTTACAACTTTTGTTCCAACAATGACAATCCCAGTTCTCATTGTTTACATTTACTTACAAAGAAATGAGTAAGATCATAGTTCTAGAATTGTTTATTTTTGTGAGAAACCATTTACTAACAAGGCTTGTGGCATTGGTGTACAGTTCTCTGCCCTCCATTTGATAGTACCCACTCAAGATGATGCTTTCCAGTTTGTTAGGCTGCTTCTCTCTCTACCCCTTCACTGTGGTTGTTGTGTGCATCATTTACAGGACAGTTGAGTTCGCTTGTTAGTAAGTATATTACACATTGGGCCCTGTACATTTTTTTGGTTGTGGAATATGTAAAGAGTATGTGGGCACCACTGTGGCTGTAAGAGTCAAATACCGAAAGTTCTACTGGGGATGCAGCAGCCCCTCAGCCCTGGCTTACCCTCCTTGTAAGCAGTGTCTCTTTAATTTTTGTTTTATTCTTGTATCTTTTAGTTTGTACTATTTTAAACTCATCAGGTTTACATTAAAGATTGTCCACCTTGGGAGAAGGAGCATATTTACTTGGCCTTGTCCTCATTGACTGCCTCTTACCTGGGACAAGGAGGGCAGCAGTGCTGCAAGTGGGACTCAGGATGGAACTAGAAGTCATACGTGTTTAACAGCTTCATATTTTTATGCTTTAGCTACTTGGAAGCATTTAAAGTTTAATTGAATTAATTATGTTTATTTATTAATTTATTGATACTGGGAGTTGAACTCAGGACCTTATGCTTGCCAGGCAAGTGCTGTGCCACTGAGCTACATCCCTGGTCCTAGTTAATTTTATTGACCATCTGCTAATAAAGCCAAAAAGGGATAGCAAAGAATGTACATTTCCCTACAGTATTTTACCCAGCCTTTAATACTGCATATGTTATAATCACACAAATATTACAGTTTTCTGAACTGTGTAAAAAGAACAGTGCATGTAAGAATAAAATTTTCTTTGATCTCTGTCCCCCAGCATCAAGCTAGTTTTATTATCCTTTAAGGCTTTAAAAATATTTATTTATTTATTCATTCATTCATTTTCAGTTTTTCAAGCTAGGATCTTACTATGTAGCACAGGCTGGCCTCAAACGCATGGCAGTCCTCCTGCCTCAGACTCCTGAGTGCTGGTAATACAGGCGTGTGCTACCACATCTGGCTTTATGTTTTTGAGACTAGATCTGTCTTACAACTCAAGTTGACTTCAAACTTACCCTGTTGTCTTAACCTACATCTCCTAAGTGCTGGGTTTATAGACATGGATCCCCACATCTAGCCAGATTCTTTTTGTTTTTGTTTTTGAGATAGGATCTCACTATCTCAACCAGTGCTCAAGCAATCTTCCTGCTTCTGCCTCGCAAGTGTCTGGGACCACAGGCTTGTGTCACTGTGTGCTCCTTTAAGATGCTTTATGGGGGCTGGGGATTTAGCTCAGCGGCATAAGCACCTGCCTTGCAAGCAGGTGGTCATGAGTTCGATCCCTGGTACCGATTTAAAAAAAAAAAAAAAAGTAAGATTCTTTATGTGTTTCTAAACACATGTGCTTATAGGGAAAAAATAGTTTTATAAGTCTGAGACGTTGTTTTCTTTTTTTTTTTTTTTTTTTTTTTTGTCTTTTTCCTTTTTATCGGTACTGGGGATCGAACTCACGACTGCCTGCTTGCAAGACAGGCGCTTATGCCGCTGAGCTAAACCCCCAACCCCAACGTTGTTTTCTTTTTCAGAATATAAGGTATGCTTTATCTTTTTTACGTGCTTTTTCTCACATAAGTCATGATGGCCTGTTCATGCTGTACACATAGCCCTGTTTTATCATTGCAAACATCTTCAGAGTATCTGTTGGCAAACGTCCCTGTACATGACTCCAAATGCACAGATGTGGGAGTGTTGGCTATGTCTCTGACAAACTGCTCTCCCAAATACTTAATGCTTTTTACCTTTTGTGCTGGTACTATGTCACAGTACTCATTGGTTTTTTGGTCAGTAATAATTTGATGTTTTCTAAGTCTTGAATTTCAGGGAATTTGAAAGTCAAAAGTAATATTTTGTTTGTATTTGCTTTCCTTTGAGAAGAGGTTGAATTTATTTCCATGTAATTACAAGCCACATAATTTCCTTTTGTGTGGTTTGTCCGTTTTAACCATTTTTTCTTAGTGTTTCACATGACTTCTTTGTATATGTTAGATTTGTTCATTTAACAAATATTTATTGATCTCTTACTATACTTTCCCGGCCTTGGCGTAGGTACTAGGGTACCTGCAATAAAAATAGCCTCTAATCCAACATTCTGAAGAGGAAGTTGCACCAAGGAAAATCTAAATAAATGAATAAGATTATGTGTATATGCATAAATGCTATAAAGAGTAGGACAGTGGTTAAGAACATATTTCCCTGTGGCCCCAATGCTCAGACTCCAACCCCTGGACTTTCACTGTCAGGCAGGTGAACAAAGAAGCCTTCTTGGAGAAGACAGGGGTGAGATGATGAAAAGGAGCTAACCACCAGAAGTGTCCAGAGAGAGCAGTATGTGCCTTGGGCCAGCGGTGGTCCTAATGAGCAAGCGGGCAGACAGGTCAGATTGTCATAGATGGAGATGGTGGACTCTTTAGTGTGAGGGACTGTGAGAGATGTGTTACTCTCAGGAGTGCTTAAGGACTGCGGTCTGCTCAGGAGGAGAGTTTCTGCAACTCTTCCTTCCCTGTTATCAAGTAGCGCCTTGAACTAGGGGATTTATGCATCAGGACTGGATCATTTTGTTTGTGGATATTTCAAGGCATAGGCCTTTTCTTTAATAAAGGAAAAATTTTCTGTTTCAGATTACCTAGGAACAGTACGATTTGGGGTTATCACAAATAAACATCTTGCGAAACTGCTTTCCTTAGTACACTCTGGAAGTGTGTATTTACATAGACATTTCAACACATCACTTGTAAGTATTTTGAAATCGTGTTTGTAATAGTGCAGTGGTTCTTAACCTTGCGTAGGTCACAGACTTCTTTGAGAATTGGATAAAATCTATGGACACTGTCTAGGAAATGCACATGATTTTGTCTATACGTTGAGAATTCCTATAAGCCCATTCTAGATCTGGTGCCCCTGGTTAAGAGTCTGTGCACTAGAGGGCTCTTGACTGTAACATCTAGACATTCTTTGTTTATATTCTTAGGTTTTGGAACATCCTTGTTAATTTGCCTTCTTGGATAAAATTGCAGTTACCTTGATGGAGAATTATTACTCTGGGCCCTTATTCTCAGAGACTAAACTTCCCTGCAATGTCTTTTGTTCACTTGTTCCTTTCATGAAGCATAGTAATATGACTTGCTTTTCTCCTTAGCTCATGTAAGGAAGTTTTGAAGTTCTTACCAAGTCACAATGAGAAGTTGATGGCTTCTTATTCCAGAGATCCTTGATGCAAACATTGCCTCCTTTGTTCCCTGACTTCATTTGCTTTTTGGTGGGACAACCCCACTTGGCTATTTCTGAGCTTTGACCTGTATCTTGCATAATCTTGTGCTTTTCCTCTGTTGATGCTACTTACTCAGTCACATCACTGAGAGTTTATTTTTCTAATGTATTTTCTGTCACTTTAACCGTCATCAGTGTCGGTGGCTTATAGGTTATATGAAGATCAGTGCACTGGTCTCTTTAAATCTGGGCTCCCCTGGATCAGCCGTGCTGTTGGTCCATCTCTGGGGGTGCTGCTTGCTTGCCATGACCCTAACTTCTATGTTTCTTTAGGAGTCCAAATGTTGTGCTTTACTTCTTGCAGTTTATATTCCAAAGTCAAATGTATTTTTTTATGTTTTCCAAATAGAAATGTTTGTGATGGTGTTTGAGTATCTGTTTTCAAATGCCTTTCATCCCACTTTGAGCATCACTGCTGTGATTGTCTCCTTGCCACCCACTCACTCTCCTCATGCTTGTCTAAGCTTCTTTTGGCTTCATCTGCTTTTGCTAGCTATCATTTTCAAACATTCTTCACTTATAGCCTATGTATTATACATATTTGTAGTAAAGGAAGAAATTTTAAATGGAGAAAAAATGGTAGACCTATAGGAGACAGGGAAAAATACATTGAGTTTATTGTTTCATTTGGTTAATATTTAAAGGTGGTTGGCTTAGCAGTAGAATTCTTTTTACCAGAGAAAGTATTGGGATAACTGTATTTATGGAAACAAAAGCAGTAGCTGGATATGGCAGCACACACCTATAATCCCAACAGTTGGGAGGCTGAGACAAGAGGATTGCTGCAAGTTCAAGGGTACCCTAGGCTACATCATGAGCTCAAGGCCAGCCAGAGCTAATGAGACTGTGTCAGAGTTGTTTTTTTTTTTTTTTTAAAGCTGGTGGGTATCTTATTTATGAAATAATTTAAATCTCCATTTTGGAGGGTGTCAAATAATGAAATTATTTGAGCTCTCTAGCAAAAGCATCTCTAGAGAAATTGTTTGAAACAAGTGATTTATAGTTATTGGACTTTGAAAAATAATTTTATGTTCACTTACATCAACTGTTAAAACAGAAAAACTTAGTTTCCCTTTCTTCCATCTAACATAGAAATTGCAGTTCTGGGCCTTGTGCAGATTTTGGTCATTCACTGATTCACTCACACATCCGTTGAGTTCCTAAGCTGTGGTAGAATTTCATCCAGTCATTAAAGATGCCTGTAAACAAGGCATATGCAGCTCCTGCCTCATGGAGGCCGCATTTGTGGGCAGGGTTTGAGAGACCAACGTAACACAGCCAATCCTTGGCTTCATAATTCCTATTCTTACAGATAGGCCTTGGTCTTTTTATAAACACCTAGTGGTGGTTCATAGCTCTGCTGGAACAGGGTGATAGAGGTTGTTATGGTCAGGAGACAGGGAAAGTTGTGTTTAGGTGAGTCCGTGTATAAGGAGGAAGCTGATCTGAAAAATCACTTCCTGCAGCCACTATTGCTTTCTGACCACTTGTGAAGAAAGGCTGTCTGGAGAAGTGGTTAGTGTACAAGCAGTTGCAGTGGCTTCTGGGCTCCTGATCCTCCCTGCAGTGTGGGCTGATGCCCCTGGGGAACAGTGCTATGTACTTTGATCCTATCCCAACATGCTCATCTTGTCTTTATCTCTGTGTTGGTCCTTTGCAGGTCTTCCCCAAGGAGGTCATGAACTTTACAGCTGCGAACATCTACAAGTGGGCCTCAGAAAACCGAGAAACACTTTTGCAATGGCTGCAGCCCCATGGCGGCAAGAGTCTCCTGCTGAATAATGAGCTGAAGAAGGGACCAGCCCTCTTCCTGTTCATACCATTCAATCCATTAGCTGAGAGGCATCCCCTAATAGATGAGGTCAGAGTCTCAGTGGTCATGGTACTAAGTAGCTCAGATTTCTCTGTGTCCACACTCAGGGCTGTTGATCTAGCAGCCAAGTGGTTACCATGAATGGCAGCTGCAGTCAGTGGCACTGACCTTTCCTCCTAAGTGGACAGGAGAGCCGTGCCTAAGTCAGGGACTGCCCAGGCCTCTCTGGCCATATTTAGCTGCTTGAGTCTGTGGGGCCAGTTGGAAGGATGGGAAGTCAAACCATTCCTCTTCAGAGAAAGATCAAATACATAGAACTTTCAATTTGAGGAGTGCCAGAAACTTACAGATAGGGTTTGGTGTGGACTAGGAGATGACACTATCATGGATGATGGCTGGTATCATCAGGGTAGCAGATAAATGTGCAGCCCAGCAACCAGCTTCAGCAGCAAGTATTGGGACACTTTATTTTTTCCAGACCTTTCTTGTTGTACAGATAACCAGAGTGGCTTTCAGAGACTGCTGTCACTGGGAATCTGCCCCTGCCTCCTGCTTTTCCTGCTTTCTGGGGCATTTGCTCTGTGTGTGAGTTTATTTTATATGTGGATTGTTTGGAGGCACTTAGAAAGAAATAGCAGAGAAAGAAAGAAATAGCAGAGAAAGCCTAGGATTGCTAAATTGGATTTAGAGAGTTTTATTTTTTTCTTTCCCTCAAGCATCCTTTAATTGACCACAGTCAATTTCAGACAGCCAGAGTACCACAGACCAGGCCACACAGACACACTGCCTCTACACACACCCCTTGGCTCCAACCTGGAGGGATGGGCAGGCCTTCTGCCAGTTTACTTCTCCGGGGTCTTTGTTGGTTATTATCTCTGTTAGGAACCTTCTAAACTAGAGTCACTATCTTGGATTAGAGGAAGGAGAAGAGAGAAGTAGAATTGTTTTTTTTTTCCTCCTGTCTGATGAGGGAGGCCTTGAAGTGATAAAACATTTTTTTTTTTTTTTTTTAGAAAACCTTTACTGTGTAGGTACTTAATGAACTGACCACTATTTCATATGACTAGACTTTTACCTTTTCCGGTATAAGGAACCTTCAAGGTCCTTGTAGAAGAAAAGGCAAGGTTTCAACCATGATGGTAACTATAGTTGTGGATTTTACTTTCATTTCTGAAAGTTCCTTCTTCAATATTCTCCTATCTGGTTTGGGCCTACCAGGGTCCTGGGTGGGATGTCTGTGGCAAGAGCCCTCATTGCCTCCAGGAGGCCTTGTTTGGACTAAGTTCCTGATAGGAGGACCTTGCTTTCCAGCCCATTGTTCTTCCATGAGTGTCTCCCCTACACCTCATCTCTCCAGTGCCTACTGGCAGGCCTTTTTGTCACAGTTCCTCCTGTGGCTCCTGTCCTTGGGTTCCCAGGGTCCCTGTGAGGTAGGTGGATCCCCTCAACTTTATCTCATGGTTTAGACAGCCCTTACAGTGTTGTGAATTGTATGAATGAGCTACTGTTCATCTTTGATATTTCCCTGTTAGTTTTGGGCCAGTTTGGTAAGTATTTATTGAACACTTTGCCGTGCTCTCAGGATGTGTGTGGCAGTCTGGGGTTCCTGTTTCAGGCTACTCCAGCAAATCATGATCAGGCCCAGGTTCAGGGCCAGGAGGACACCCAGAGGGAAAAGAGGCTTTGGAGGGGTAGGGGAGGTATAGCTTGATCTTGCAGGATTGAGGGAAACTAAAGGAAGAAAGAGGCAACCGTGGAAAGTTGCAGGTTTAGGTGATTAGAAAGAGCACAGGTTTTATGCTGTGCTGTCATGGCTTACTGGTGAAGACACCAAAAGAACCTTAGAGGGGAGCACTGGGTGCTCATCTGAAGAGTCAAGAATTCTCTAGCAGTGGGGTTCAAAAATTCGTAAGAACCTAAACTTGGGTAGTAGAGATGGAGGTAGCTGGTAGGGTCTGTGATCAGAGCAGCAGCAGCCATGACCATAGCTAAAAAAGTCACTGATACACATTTGTACAAAAAAACGCTTTACAGCTTAAGGCAGTTTTATTGTACTTTTGTGGGCCTGGCTTTGAGCAGAGAGTTAAGGAAGCTTACATTGTTAAAGAAAAAGACTATTTGAGAATGAGGGTGATATGGTTGAAAGACGTGCCAGGCAAGGATATTTGAGACAGTCATGATGGAAGTGGTTAGAGTATCAGAAGTGACAGATGGTGGCTTCCTAAATTCAGGAATGGGCAGGTGCCCTTAAATGTATGCACCCCCATGGAGAAACAGACCCTGACTCCAGCATCACGTGCAAACAGCCAGGGGTTCTGAAAGGCCTCTAGAGAGGTTAAGGGAAGGCATTGTGTTTAGCCAGCAGAGTTGGTATAGCTTGTTTCCAAGCTAGGCATTTCTTTGTAGTGTTCATATCAGTCTGATAACCAGAAGCCTTGTCAAGTTTTTGTTGGTAGTTCACATAAATCAGTTGTATAGTTGATATAGTAACGGATGTAGCTCGAGTTGTTTCAAAACAGTTCCCTTCATTGGAGAGAAATGGGAGGGCTCATTCTTCAAGAGCATTGCTATATAGAAAATACTGTTTTCAGTTAAGACATTCTTCAAATCATTGCTTTGTGAGAGAGCAAAACTGAAAAAGGTGAGGAAAGAGGATTCTACTTGAACTTTTCATAAAAGATTACAGTAAATCTTGAAGTTTTATGGGGTATTTGGAGTCAGGGGATGGCACTAGCTGTCTACTGTTGCATCACTAAATGCCAGACAGTTGCAGGATGAGCATGGGGCAGTGGGGCCTGCTGGATCAAATGCATTTGGCCTGTTAGCAGTGTGCCACTGGAGCCTCATCTAGATAGACTTGAGGTATTTCTGTGTGGAAAAAGACAGGATTATCATCTAAAGTGACACTTTTTAATACCAAGAACTATTCAGTTGAGTTTTCTGTAAAAATACATGCTTTGAGTCAACTTGCTTTATAAATATTATTACAAAGCTTGTTTTTAAAAGTTAGAACTGCACTGATTAAATGATTGTCTGTACACACACACTTCACATACTTCTGTCACACCCACACTTAGTGAAATAAAATCCCAAGTGACCTAACACCTTTAAGCAAAATGGTAAGATTTGATTCATATACCTTTCTACTTCAGGAGGTAAATGCCTTTGAATTATAACTTGCTCAACTTTCTCATGAAGGATAAGGGTGAGGGTAGGAGGTAAAGTTACCCCATTTGAAAACAGAAAAATCTTGAAGGAAGAATTAATTTTTAAATTGCCAATCCTGATCTGAGGTTGGCATAGTTAATCTCATCAATAAAGGGAATATGTGCATTATCCTGGAAGACTGTGCCTTTTTCCAGCATTCACTAAATGTTATGTGCCGGCTTTGTGGTAGGCTCTCTGATAGCAGGATAAATATGCAGACCCATTAGCCTATGGAAAAGAGGAATGTCAGTCATGTTGGGGCTGTGTGTTTAAAGGTCAGAGGGAGAGAGTATGGAGGTCCAGTTGTGATGGGGGAGAGAAGGATAGTAGTCTGGAGAAGAAGGGCTGCCGAGCCATGCTGAAATCAAGGTGGGCTACATTTGAGGCAGGTGATGACACAGAGGATAAACTGAAGATCCTCTGAGTTTCTAGGTTTTTTGTTTTTTTTGTCTTTTTCCTTTTTATCTGTACCAGGGATCAAACTCACGACTGCCTGCTTGCAAGGCAGACGCTTATGCCACTGAGCTGAATCCCCAGCCCTGAGTTTCTAGTTTAATGATGCTGTTTTTTCCAGAGAAAGGGTTATAGGAGAGAAGTTGTAGGGGAAGATAAGATGGACAAATATGGTTTGCAACATACTGAATTGCCAACCTCCTGTCAGACATGAATTTATTTGGCAGTGTATATATTGTGACACATTTTGATCCACTAGTAGGGTTTTTTTTTTTTTTTTTTTTTTTTTGGTACTAAAAGTCAGGACCTTGCACTTGCCAGGGAGGCACTGTGCAGCTGAGCTGTATCACTGGCCTAATAGGAGTTGTGAAGAATAAAGGAAAGTGTACTTAACTGAGAGTTGGGAGATTTAAGTTCTGTCCCAGTTCTGTGACAGTCTGGACTTAAGCCCTGAGCTGAGCCACCTCACCTGAGCTGCTTCTCATGTGATTGCCTGAGATACCTTTCCCTTCTGTCTCAGAAGTCGTTAGAGCCAGGCATGATGGTTTGCAATCACAGATTTGAACATATTCTTGGCAACTTAGTGACTTAGCAAGACACTGTCTCAAAATAAAAAGGAATGGGAATGTAGCTCAATGTAGAGACCCTGGGTTGAGTCGCCAGTACTGCAAAAAATTGCTTGTTAACAGAGTGACATGTGAAAACGAACCTAGGTCTCTGTGCTGATCAGTATGGTGTGACTGCTTGGACTTCAAGGCTTTCTTCTATTCTATTCCTCTATCTTGTGACTTGACAAGGTACTTTCCAAGCACAGCAACTGTGCGCTCTCTCCCTTGGGTCGTCTTCCAACACTCATCACCTCTGCTCTGCTTTTCAGATCACCGAAGTGGCCTTGGAATATAACAACTGTCACAGGGATCAGGTGGTGGAGCGCCTCCTTCAGCATCTGCGGCAGGTGGATGTGCCAGTGTCACAGTCCCTGGTGCCAGAGCCACCGTCCCTGCTGCCAGACACATCACTGATGGCAGCATTGCCCTGCTGCAACACTGTGGTGCTGCCCCAAGGGCACTCCTTTTCCAGGACCCATAACATCTGCGAGCTGTGTGTCAACCAGACCGCTGGGGGCATCCAGCCGGGCTCAGTCAGTGTGCCACAGTGCAGCTTCTTCCAGATGGCAGCGGTTCTGGATTCCTTCTACCTCAAGAAGCAGACCTTTTATCATATGGCTTCGGACAGCATGGAATGCAGCAATTTTTTAACTTCCTATAGCCCTTTTAGCTATTACACTGCATGTTGCAGGACCATAAACAGGGGCGGGGTAAGCTTCATTGATTCTGAACAAGGTATCTTTGAAACCCCAGGCACTGCATTTTCTTCCCTGGAGAAGTGTAAGGCCACCACCCCCAGCCATGTTCCTCACATTGAGGAGAACAGGTATCTCTTCCCAGAAGTGGGCATGACCAGCACCACCTTCACAGGCCTGAGCTGCAGAACCAACAAGACCCTGAATATCTACCTTTTGGATTCCAATTTATTTTGGTTATATGCAGAGAGACTGGGTGCTCCAAGCTCCACCCACGTGAAAGAATTTGCCACAATCGTTGATGTGAAAGAAGAGTCTCACTATATCTTGGATCCAAAACAAGCACTCATGAAATTCACCTTAGGTACTAGACAATTTCCTGAGCGTAATAAGTTTTGCGTAGCATTGGGTAACTTGGATTATGGTGTCATTACTCCTAACTCTGGGGGTGACATAAACCCTGTAGCTAATTTCAAGTATTTATTTTGGTACTCTGCATCAAAGCCAGGGCTTTTAACTGAGCTACATCTCCAGCCTTTATTTATTTATTGCTTTGCATTTTGTTTTTTGAGACAAGGTCTCACTAGTAGTTTAGTGTTGCCTTGAATTCACTATGTGGCCCAAGCTGGCCTTGAATTCATGGCAGTCCTGCTGTCTCAGCTTCCCAAGTGCTGGGATTATACCATCATGCCTGACTTCATTTTAAGTTTTTAGACAGTTGGTCATAGTTTTAAGAGAATCTAAGTTTGTCTGTTAAATGGAACAAAAACTTCCTATTTCTAAATTTTGGAAGTTTATCAGCACATGGTGAGAAGATCTAACTTTATAGATTGGTAATTTCTGTCACCTGTCTAGAGTCAGTTGTAGCTCTGGTGACCTGGCAGGTATACCAGTCAGGAAAGTGAGAGCTATTTGGCAGGATATTCAGGGGCTGATGAGTACAAGCCATTAACACAGCATCATCCTAAAGGAGCTTAAGCTGAAACCAGTGGGAAAATAGTACCTTGTCTCCTTTTTGTCTTACAGCTTTGAGTGTAAGTATCAAGACATCCTGGCTTGATGGGTTCAACTGAGGTTATGTAGCAGCATTGAAGAATGCTATTCTGATCTCAAGTGCCTACATTGTAACAGACAAGTGTCTAGTGCAGTAAATGTCGAGTTGCAAATCAGCAGAAATCACTTTTTGGGAAGTTAAGGCTCTGTTATGGGAAAGTACCCCATAGCTTTGTTCCCAGGAGTTGGCAACAAGGAACTGACCACTGTACTGTTCCCAGGATTTTGCCACAGTCCCTGATATGTACACAAAGAAGCAAAATTCTAAAGTCCTGTTAGTTCAGCTTCACTGGAAACTCAGGGGAGACTGAGTTTGCCAGATGGAAAAAGGAAGAATTTGGTAGGGAAGGAAACTTTATTTTCAACTTGGGGAAGCAAGAGTGAATTCAAAGCCTGTACACCCTAATCTAGGCTGGGGATTTAGCTCAGTGGCACAGCACCTCCCCAGTAAGTGTGAGGCCCTGAGTTTGACTTCTAGCACCAAAAAATAAATGCATCCATCTTAGTCCATTTAGCTGCCCCTCTTCATTCTAGTTGATTCACTTTTTTTCCATGTTTGTTCCATGCATTTATATAAACCTGAGTTCTGTATCATATAATGTATTACAACCATGAAGGCTCTTGGGTGCATATTTTCTAAGAGCATCTTGGTGTCTTGTCTTTTTAGAAATAAAATTACTAACTTTGAACAATATGACTCAACAGGGAACGTACATATAATGAATCCTTTAGCAACAATAAATGAAAGAAAAAATTTCTCAATAGTAGATTGCCAAATTCCTTCATCTTAACAGTTACCACTTTTTAAAAAACCTATACATACAACAAACATGATTAAAGAAACAAGCCTTAGGGCTGGGGATTTAGCTCAGCGGCATAAGCACCTGCCTGGCAAGTGCAAGGTCATGAGTTTGATCCTTGGTACCAAAAAAAAAAAAAAAAAGCCTTTTTTGTTTTTGAGACAGGGTTTTACTATGCAGTTCCTGCTGGCCTCAAACTCACAGTGATCTTCCTGCCTCAACCTCCCTAGCACTGTGATTACAGGTCTGCACCACCATGCCTGACCAGCGTTTTTTTTTTTTTTTTAAAGAACAAGTTTATTGGATTTTCCTGAATTTTGTTCAGTAACATTTGATCAGTTGATGAACTCAGTGCGTTCACCTTGAATTTAAGGGCTTTTAGAAAGAAGCCTTTGAATTTCATTCCATCTTCTCTGCCTACTCTGAAATGTATATAACTCAGCTGTTCTTTGTTCTGTAATTGGTGGTTCTTAGGGATCCTCGTAATACAAACTATGTACTTGTGTCATTGTTGGCTGGGAGGACTAAACTCATAAGTCAACTGTCTCTGGGGCAGTTTCAGAGTTTAGATTTCAAACACTCAAGAACTCAGTCTTACCTAGATATGATAATTAAGTCTCTTTAGTATTCGAAGGACATTCTTCACTTCCTTCTCAGTTGACAGAATTTGTCATTGTTCTTTAGGACCTCAGAATGGAGAAAGAAGTGAAACTCAGATTCGTTGCTTCTCTAAGGCGGAGGATGCTAAAAGTGTCTGTGGGGAGAGTAAACAAACCTTTTGGTTTAAGTTAGGATTTGTATGAGTTTTACTTAGACATTTTTCCATTATATGTTAATGAGTTATAAGTTGTTTTTCTTTTTAAAAACTTTATTAAAATAAAAACATAGTTCCTTGTCCTTAAATTGAGTGTTTTACACCTTCCACATCATTGTGACTTGCACAATTGCTGCTTTTGAGTTGTTGGTCAAGGCCTTAATGATACAAATGAACAACTCTTGAAAAGATTGTGATAGCATATGCATTCTTACTTGGTGCATATTTGTGGGCCAGTTCCTTTAGGAAGGAATAAGATAGAATTTCTAGACTCTGAGTATTAGAGCGTCTAATATTGCATGGTCTTTGGCTATCCTAAAGGACTGTCTACCAAGTGAATACTACCAAAGCTCAGCCCAAAACTACCCTCAGCAGCTTTGTGCAAAGGTTTGCGTAGAGGTGAAGTGTTGGAAAAAAAAAAAAAAAAAAAAGAAAGCATGAGAAGTTATTGCTGTTTTTAAATTGTGGAGTTTAAAGTAGGCCAGCTATTTTCCTTGTATGTAGAGAAGACCTGATCTCATTTTCTATTTATTTTTAGAATCTTTTATTCAAAACTTTAGCATTCTCTACAGTCCCTTGAAAAGGCATCTCATTGGAAGTGATTCTGCCCAGTTCCTTTCTCAGCATTTAATCACTGAAGTAACAACTGATACTTTCTGGGAAGTCATCCTTCAGAAACAGGTACAGTGTCTTCAGAGAGGCAAAAATCAAGCCATTCATCCCTATTAAAATAATTTCCAGAGCTGCAGTTGTTGGGGTGAATGGTCATTTTTTGAGTACATACATATTAGCCACATGACAGTCTAATGTGGAACATAAGTGAATTACACGTTTTTCTAATTATAGAATGTTCTTAAGAGAACACATAATTGAAAAAATGTACAGATGTAAATTTTCAGTGTGATTTCTGCAAAGCTGTGACATTAACTGAATGCCTGTTAGATTCTAAACATAGCCGGGAACGAAAGAGAAGTCATTTCCATTGTGCAAGTAATGCCCATTTTCCTTCCCATAGGATGTCTTGCTGCTGTATTATGCACAGTGGTGTGGCTTCTGTCCGTCCCTCAATCACATTTTCATCCAGCTCGCCCGTCTCCTGCCAGCAAATACATTCACTGTGGCCAGGTAAGGAAGCCTGTTCTACAGTGCTTGGGCTGTGCTGTCCTCACTTTTTTGCAGCATAGCTAGGATGTAGGAGGATCTCCCACTAGCCTGAGGTAAGGTATAGTTAGATTTCACTGGTAGCCTTATGCTGGGAATACAGCCTTGTTTAAACTGACCTGGTGAATTCAGAGTGTCCGTGGTAGTGAGTATGTTTAGTACTGACCTGATTCATGGGAAGGCAAGTATAATTCTGTCTGCCTGGAATCATGGGAAAGGTGATGTGGGGGTTCCTGCTGGCTTGTGCTCTAGAGGACCAGCCTTTGTTTCCCTACTCATTAGGGAAATCAGAAAGAGTAATTGGTTGATAGCCACAGGTTCTCATCTTAATATTCCATGTGGGCTCTTGTATAAACAAAGACATTTTAATAGTTTTTGTTTTTTTCTGTTTTATTGGAAAAGCTCACGTGCAGGGCTGTTTTTTTGTTTGTTTAGTTTTTCGGTACCAGGGATCGAACTCACAATCTAGGGCTTGCAGACAGGTGCTTAGGCTGCTGAGCTAAATCCCTGGCCCAGGGTTGTTTTTTGGTGGTGGTGTTTTTGATACCACAGATTGAACTTGTGACGTTGGCACTTGCCAGGCAGGCACTGTGCTGCTAAGCTATATCCCCAGCCCTCACAGTTTTTTTTTTTTATACCGGAGATCGAACTCACAATCTTGTACTTACAAGGCAAGTGCTTGAACCACTGGGCTAAATCCCCAACCCTACATGCAGGGTTTATATTTGAGGTAGTAAGTAGTTTTGGTGGGGTGTGTGTAGATTTTCTTCCCACCCCTCAAAATATCCCTCCAGATAGATTAAATAGAAAAGAGAAAATCACAGGGAAAAGAATACAGCAGAAGATAGAATATTGAATATGTTCTCTTGAGACAACTTCTAAAGTAGAACCAGTTGAAAAAATAATGCAAGAAAGATGAACAGATGGCATTGGAAGTATATTCAGTGAAAACAGGAATACTGTACAGACTTTTCAGCAGTATCTGTCAGTGTCCTGTCACTAAGACGATCTGGAATATTTCAGAAAAGTTTGGTTGGGTCGTCACTCTTTTACTGAGAGGGAAATAGACACAGAAAGATTAGGTAAATCTCACGGAGGTACACAACCTATCAGTGGGAGGCAGGATTCACAATCAGGATTTTTACTCTTGACCTCTCACAGTTAAAGTGATGGAAAGACAGGTGAGATGAACTCACTTGAATAAGATATAGCAGGTCTTCTGTGTATGAGGACAGTACATAAGTAGGGTAATTTAAACCTAATAAATGTAAATTAAAACAATAAAGTGTGATTTACACTTATTAAATTTATAAATGCCTTTAAGTGACAGAACCTTGTGTTGATAAAGTGAAATTGGCACAGTGAAATGTAGCTAATGGGATGAATAAATTGACATAAGCCTTTTAGAAAGCATCTGGGCAAAATTTGTGAGAAATAACAAAAACAACTATTCAATACTGACCCAGTTAACTTCACTTTGGGGAATTAGGGAAATAGAAATTCCAGAGACGCATTAGCCAGTCTTAACATTCTTTGTGTCCAACAGTAGATGAATGGGAAGTCAGTCACATTGTTTGTTTGTTTTGAGACAGGGTCTTGTCATACAGTTCAGGCTGACCTTGGACTCCCTGTGTAGCCCAGGCTGCCCTCAGATTTGCAGCAGTCCTCCTGTCTCAATGTCCCGAGTGCTGGGCTTACAGAAGTGTACCACCACACTGGCTTTGATAATTTTTATTCAAAGCACTGTTTTCTACACCATTAATTGAGAAGTACACTGGTAAGATAACTGTCCTAAAGCTATGAGCATACAGACACAACCTGAATGAGAATCCCAGAAAGAAGGTACCAGTGGCCTGATGGAATTTGAAGTGGGTTTTATAATGCTTTTCTTTTAATCCAGTTTGCTCTTTCATTGAGGTAAAAATTAGGAATAAAGAAACCATTTGATTATAGAATATAACGTTTAGCAACAAATGCTTGAAAAGTGTTATTGCTGTTTTAAAAAGGCTCGTGCAAACAGGGGTAGGCATGTTTTTCTGTTTGTTGTGATGAAATTGTTTTCATTTGTGCCAGTTTTTTGTTTTGTTTTGGTTTTTTAATGAATTTTGTCCTTACACTTTCTGAAAACTCCCATCAAGGTAATGGTCCCAAACATTTCCATCTTTCGGGTGCAGCTTCAACGAATATTGGCCAAGCAGCTTTCCCACTATGACAGAATGGCCCCTTTCCTGGAGAATGCTGTGCACACTCATTGTCCCATCTGCACACGTGGGAGCCTCACTGCACATGTGGAAGTCTCGCTCAGTGCTGCTGCTGAAGGACTGACCACCCAAGCAGTTGTAGTGATCTACAGTCTGCTAAGAAAACACAGATACACTTTTTATGGCCTCTGTCCAGATCTATAATATGTAGAGTAGGATAATTTGTTTTCATAGAGGCATGATAATGTTCTGTTTAATGATTTCTATTCATTTCCTTTTTTTTTTTTCCTGATCTCTTTTTTTGTTGTTTTATTTTGGGTTTTTTGTTTGGTTTGGTTTTGGTTTTGGTTTTAAAACAAAGCCTCACTTTGCAGTGCAGGCTAGCCTCAAACTCAGCTGTGGTCCTCCTGCCTCAGCCTCCTGAGTACTGGGATTATAGGCGTGTACCCACACCCAACTTCCATTCATTTTCTAGAATTTATTTAGGGATTGAGATACTTCTAAGTGAGTTAATTACTCTTGAGGTGTGAGTGAGGCATTTGGAAAGGGGGTTCAGGTTTATTTTCAGGACATAATGTTACCACTTGGACAAAGATTTCCCAAGAGTGGAGTTACATGTCCTTAAGCTCTCGGTGCTTGGCATCACTTGGTGGTGTCCTCACTGCAAGGGAGGTAGGAATGCGCTAAGTTCTTCAGTCATTAGAAAGTTCCTTTAAGGTGTGTTTTGTAGGCCAGTCTCTTACTATACTTTTCCTTTGCCTCTGCCAGGATCGATGTATCTCAGAATGATCTTCCTTGGGAATTTATGGTTGACCGGCTTCCTACCATCTTGTTTTTTCCCTGCAACAGGTAAGGGTGAAATGTTTTTATATTGGGAGGATGGTATTCTCATGTCTGAAGATAAAAGGAGTTTAAGAAGTAAATCATTTGTTATAACTAAACTGTTGAAAGAATGTGCCATTAGAGACATAGGTAGTTATGCTTTACTATCTCTGTCATGTATGATGGTTTTCTTTGAACAAATTTGGTCTTTCGTTAGTCTGTTTTTTAGAGGAGGATGAATGTGGCCATCAGAATCTGTTTCTTTTCATGGCCTACATGGACATAGAGCATGCCAAGATTGGCAGGAAGATTCCCAAGTAGGTATGGGTTAAGGCAATAGACAGTTTGCGAGCTCTGCTTTTCCCAAGATTTCCACATGCATCATTTGTCATTTAGCCCTGTGGCGCCCCCATGCTTCCTTATACTTGCACCATCCTTCCTGACCTTTTGCTGCATGTGTGCAGATCACTGTGAATGTCGCCATGGCCTTGTCACCTTGGCCTAAATGTTACTGCAAGGTCAGTCATTACAGCAACTTTGCCAGCAGCACCCAGCAAGCAGGAGTGGGACGTTAGCAAAGGAAAAGGGGAGGGAATATGAGTGGAAGTATTTGAGTAAAAAAGGAAAGGAAGAGCCAATATAGCTTAGTGGCAAAGCACCTGCCTGGCAAGTGCAAGGTCCTGAGTTTAATTTCTGGAAACCCCACCACCACCAAAAAAAAATCAAAAAAGGAAAGAAATCCTTGGCCCTTTAATGTCTAGTAAGCCAAATGTTGGCACTCTTCTTGTATACAGATTACCTTTGTTTTTAGGATGGGTCTTTATGGGTGTTAACTCCTCTGTAGGAAACATATTTGCAGATCCTTTAAGGATGACCCTGACCCACATGAGCAACATTTGCTATTTTAATTTCCTGCCTCCTTTTTACATTTCATCGTGCTACTGTGTGCTGATTTGTTTAGGAGAGTGCTTTCTTATCTGTTGAATCATTGCCTTTAATCTCCGAGAATGTTTATGGGAATACTTCTTATTTTGTTTTGGTTTGGTTTTGGTTTTGAAGCAAAACTTCACTTTGTAGTGCTATTTTAATTTCCTGCCTCTTTGTCAGATCAGACTAAAAACAGAACAGGACTCACCCTGTTCTGCTGGGTGTGTCAAGATCAACCTCTTTCCAAGAAATGTTCAAATTGCTGCATAATTAGGGAACCATGGACAAAAGTAGCAAGTTTGTATGGCACAGAAGTTTGGCATATAGTAGGAGCTGGGGATTTAGCTCAGCGGCATAAGTACCTGCCTTGCAAGCAGGTAGTCGTGAGTTCGATCCCCAGTACCGATAAAAAGGAAAAAGACAAAAAAAAAAAAAAAAAAAAAAAAAGAAGTTTGGCATATAGTTAATGACATGTAATTTTTTGAATTCCAAACATAGTTTGATAAATATCAAAGTCATATCACCCAATATCTGCCTTTGCATGAAGATCCCAGCTCCAGTGTTGAATGAGTTAGGGAGAAAGAAGGGCAGGCCGGGAACAAGTGAGAGCTTTCGTGGAGCTACCTGGGGTCAGAAGCATGAAGGTGGGTTTGTTCTGCAGATCCGAGTGGGCCAGTTGGTGTAGCCCTTTTCTCTGTCTGGTGCATGTTTTTTGTTTGTTTGAGTCAGAGTCTCACTATATATATATATATAGTGAGACTCTGAACTATATATATATAGTTCAGGCTAGCCTCCAGCTTACTCTGTAGTCCAGGCTGGCCTCACACTCATCACGGTCCTCGGCCACACCCAGCCTGTCCTTTACATTGGAAAGGTCAGAGTGGTAGTACTGAGTAGAAAGACTGTCCTGTTGTATTTTAATGAAAAGAGCTTGTGCAAGATCTTAATTGCTTTGTAATGGAATTGTTCTCATTCCCTGATAACAAATGGTAGGCACAAGTGAAGTAAGCTCATCATAGCTGGCCCAAAGAGAACGTTTAGCTTACCCAGGAGGGAAGTTGGCAAATAGTGTGAGTTGATAACTTGCAAAAGAGGAAATGAAGAAGGCTGTTTTATTGCATGTAATGACCTTTTTCACAGGTGACCTACTCACACTATTTTTAGTAAAAAGAATATAAAATTGTGCACTGTGAAAATGCAAATTCGTGTGTGCAGTATGTGAAAATGTACACATATCACATGGGAAGGTGTGAAGTGTTAATAGTGGTTGCTTCAGAGAGGTAAGATTATAAGTGATTTGAAGATGTTTCTTACACAAGTTGCTCTCAAGTTGTATAAATAAAATCATATCCTTTTTTATTTGTATATATTTGCAGTTCATGCAGTTTACAGTCATCTTGGGGAGTAGTCACATGTACATATTGATAGAATTGGGGGGCTGGGGATTTAGCTCAGCGGCCTAAGTGCCTGCCTTGCAAGCAGGCAGTCGTGAGTTCGATCCCCAGTACTGATAAAAATGAAAAAGACCAAAAAAAAAAAAAAAAAAAAAAAATGGATTCCCGGTCAGGGAACCATATGATAGAATTCTGGCACAGCTGAAAAGATAAGAAGTATGAAATATAAATGACCTTTATTTTAAGACTGCGGGGAGAGACCCCCCTGACCCTCCGGGGTCTCTGGGGGCTGGCCTTCTCTCCGTTGGACACGTGGAGTGGGGGCATACATGTAGCTTAGGTTTGGGGTGGAGCCTAAGGGGCATTAGTGATGCAATTGGTACTCATTTCATGCCATAGGTAAATTTCTAGGGGTGGGAAAGATGGAGCCCCTTGGTTCCGCCTCCAAGTCTTTACCGGCTACAGTGTCCCATCTGGGCCAAAATCCTTTCAGTCCCATCTTTTGATTATTAGGAAAAAGGGTGAAGTTTTTCTTTCATTTACTGCTTCCTGCTGAAAGGGGGCGCTGTACTAAGGTTTAGGAGTGTTGATGGGATGAAGGTTGATGCCCATGTAGAAGCTGGTGCCAGGTGTTTTAGCCAGAACAACCTTATCACTGGTGAGTGCCCGTATGTTAGACTGGAAAAACAAAAAGACGGTGTTATGAGGAGGCAGGCCACTATCATATTTAAGGACCCAGGCAAGGTAGAAGGAAAGGTGCCCTTGATTTAGATATGTCATATTATCAGGACCACGTTGAGGTAGAATCATTGTCACAGTGAGGTACAATTCTGAAAAATAAGTGTGGGGTTAGGAGGAGTGAAATTATGAGAGGTGATTATTCCCCCATCTGAAAGGGTAAAAGTTAAGTGGGTAGGTAGGTAAGGCTTGTCTCTGGTATGCACGATGTGGGAGTCTTTAGGAAATACTGTTGAGAGTCCTGCTGTAAAAAGGATAAGAAATTAGGAACCAAATTGGATAACAAAACATGACTTAGCCTGAGAATTGTGGCTGTGGGGCCTTGGTGAGGTGCAGATGAGTGGGCAAAAGGATGGTTAGATCTAGGGCTGGAAGGGCACCACTTAGCCTGAGTGATGTGAAGCCAGGATAGCAGTCTAGCAACTTTGACCACTGCTGAGGTTGTCAAGAAGACCAGGTATGGACTGCTCTAACTTGGTTATAGTCCTTGGGATGATTTGCTGTAACAGGACTTTAGAAAGTATATCAGCATTCCTGGTTGTGGGAAAGGCTTTTATATATCCTGAAAAAGTATAAACAAAGATGAAAAGACAAAATTTATCTGTCAGTCTTGACCAGAGTTGTGTTTGAGAAATTGGTGAATTAGAAAGGAAGGGGGTGCTATATATCTCTGAGGAGAGGTTTACTAGCAATAACAGGTGTAAGCTGTTGAGACCTCAGAGTGTCTAAGTCAGCCTTTATAAACACAAGGGAATAAATAGCATTTTTAAGGTTTAGGACTGTAGAGTGAGTGGTGGCGGGAAGATCTGGCACCACTGGGTGGATTGGAAAGAAGCAGTCTGGAACCTGCATGAAATAGGCCCCGTTTATAAATGGCATAGGTTGACCATCAATACCCACTATAGAGACTGAAGACTTACTATAGTGGCCTGAAAGTTCAGGAAGAACTCTATATATATGGCCTCTATGTCCACAAGTATAGAGATTATCTTACCTGAGACTTTTAATGGGACTTGGGACCCTGAGACAGACACCTTAAAGTAGGCTGTTGTTGGCCCGCAGTCCCGTCAGTCTTCAGCAGCAAGTTTAAGCAGATCTGTCAGCAATGAATCTGGCAGTGTTGGCATTTCCTGTGAGGGCTAGAAGTTAGGATGGCTTACCCACTCTCTGGTGGCTAGAACAGTCCAGTAGCCCTGGGGTAAGATCCCAAAGGAATGCCAGGATGGGGCACTCTCTTGCCCAATGTCATTCTGCTGCATTTGAGGCATGGTCCATGAGGGGGCTTAGACAGCTCCACCTTGTGTTGGTTTACCTGTCTCAGAACTTCCAAGTGTCACAAGTGTTACTGTTAGCTCTGCTGTTGAAAACACGAAAAGCCATATTAAGGAGGTCTCCCTCTGGGGTTTGAGGGCCAAGTTTTGCCTTTTGTCTTGGGATCTGGTCTATAGTAGAAGATATCTGTAATGGCTTTTCATAAGGAGGACAAGGTCCAGGGAATTTTAGGAACTGACATGTCATTTATGTCACATATTACAGCTTTTTTTTTTTTTTTTGTAACTCCCTTTCCCTCTCTGTCATTCCCTTATCCCTTTTTTCACGCTTGCTGATAGTCTTTTTCCTAGTTCATATTATGGCATATAATGTTTACATTAACTGAGGTTATTAGGCTCCTGTACATAGCATATCTTTATTCTTATTTCCTCTTCCCCTCATCACCCCTCACCCTTGTTCCCTTGGACCACTTCCCTATTGCAAGAGATCATCCCTTTCTATCCATCCTTTATCATTTTCTTTGTACTTTGCCTCACTTAAATGAAAGGTACTATTTAGTATTTAAAATTTTTTGTCGGGTTTATTTTACTAAACAGTATATTTCCCAGGTGCATCCATATCCTGCAGATGTCACAAATATGTCATTTTTTATAGTGTAGTATATCTATTTTATAGATAGTGCATTTTCTTTATCCAGTTGTCATCAACAGGTAGGAATACAGGCTGCTTCCAAGATTATGAATTTTATACTGTAGTAAACATTAGTATGCATGGATTGCTGTAGTGTGATGTCTTAAACTCTATGATGTCTGTCTTTAAGATACCTAGCAGGAGGATAGGTATGGGTCATGTGGAGTTTCTAATTTCAGTTCTTTGAGAAAATCTCCATACTGTTTTCCATAATGGATGTACTAGTTTATATTCCCACCAACAATGAAGGAAAGGTTCCTGTTTAATTTCCTAATGATTGTCATTCTTTCTGGAGTAAGATGGTGGGATTGTTTTAGTTTGTAGTTCCCTAATATCCGGAGATAATGAACAGTTTTTCATATATTTGTTAACCATTTGTCTGTCTGTCTTTCCTTCTTTCTTTTCTTTTTTTTTTTTTTTTTTTTTTTTTTGAGAAGGGTCTCACTATGCAGTTCAGGCTGGCCTTAAGCTTTGTAGCCCAGGCTGGTCTCAAACTTGCAATGATCTTTCTGCCTCAACCTCCCGAGTGCTGGGATTACTGGTGTGTACCACCATGCCCAGCTGACCATTTGTATTTCTTCTGTGAAGTGTCTTGTTTCTTGATTGGAAAAACATTCCATTTCATAATAGCTTCTTGGGAGACTGACGTAGGATCAAAAGTTCAAGATCTGCCTGGGAAACTTAATGAGAAATTATCTCAAATTAGTTGGGGGGGGGGCAGGGCCCTTGCTCTAAATTACCTCCCTAGCCTTCCCTTTTTTAATTTGTAATTTTGAGATAGAGTCTGATTAAGTTCCCAAGGCTAGGCTTCAATTTGTAATCTTCCTGCCCCAGCCTCCCAGAATGTTGGGATTATAGGCATACACACCCGCCCAGCACAAAATAACTAAAGAAGAGGGTGGGTTTGGGATGTAGCTCCATGGTATATGTCTTGTTAGCATTTGTGAGTCCCTGAGTTCCATCCCCAGGACTGGGGGAAAACAGAAAACAAAATGCAGGTGCCCTGGTCTGACCGTGGGCCAGGTGGTAGGCGTGTACACTATCCACCAAGAGACTTTGGGTTGACTCCTGCAGAAAAACCTCATTGCTTCCAAGGAGTGCTTGGCCCCTCCGTCAGGGTGAAAGAAGCATCAGACACAGTAGTAGACCTCTTACCGCCACTTTCAAAAGGACAGCATTCTGGAAAGCATTTCGATATTCTGTGTCCTAGCTACTTTTAAAAGTGTGAAAGCATTTTGGCATGGTCTTCAGGGAGATTGCTAGCATTGCTCTTGAAGATAACATGCTTCTCAATGTTGTCCTGTAAAAGGTCTCCAGAGACAAATGAAGGTGACTCTCAGCCCTTTGCTGTTTCTGGTGTACCTGTATTTTGCCCTCGAACACGCTCTGTGCTACGGAAGGGGGTGGCAGATCAGCCTCCTGACCCCTGCTTGCGGCCTTCCTGGACACGCTGGAGGCCCTGCTCAGTAGGAACTTCCACGTCCAGAGCTGTACGCATGCATGAACGCGTGCGTGCTTGCTTGCTTGCTTTCTTACTTATTTTTCCAAGTCCATTTTATTTCAAGGATAAAAAGAAGGGGGAAAAAACCTAAAAATTTTAAAACACATCAGTCAGGAGGCAACAGTGGGAACATACATTGCACAGTCATCCCCGAATCATTCACTTGGAGCACACGACATCTGCATTGAACTGTCCAAACAATACCAGCACCAGTCTTCTCTTAAGTGAACTCAGAGAAATCAGTAGTACGACTATCTTAACTATTTTTGTATATGTATATACACATATACATGTTTTTTCTTTCAGCTTCTCATAATAATGAAGCAATATGATGTTTACATGTGTGTCTTTCTATTTCGCCAAGTATGTTCTCAGGTTGCATCCATTTATCTTGAAAAATCTCTAGTTTATCCTTTATGGCTGGTAGTACTCTATTGTATAATACCACATCGTTTTTATCCATTCCTCAGTTGATGGGCATTTAGGTTGTTTCCAAGATCTGGCTATTACAAACTGTGCTGCTATAAATGTGGGTGCATATATATCACTATGGTATGATGTTTTTAATTCTTCTGGGAAGATACCCAAGAGAGGAATAGTTGGGTTGAATGGGACCTCCAATTCTAGTTTTTTGAGGACTCTTCACATTGATTTCCACAGTGGTTGTACCAGTCTGCATTCCCATGAACAGTGGAAAAGGGTTGTTTTTTCCCCATAGCCCCCAACATTGGTTGTTGTTGCTGGATTTCTTTTGGTTTTGTTTTTTTTTTTTTTTTTTTTTTTTTTTTTTTTTGAGACAGGGTCTTGCTACTCACTTTGTAGCCCAGGCTGGTCTTAAACTCTCAACAATCCTTCTGCCTCAGCCTCGTGAGTTCTGGGATTACAGGTGTGCGCCACCATGCCTGGCCTTGTTGCTTTATATCTTGATGGTAGCCATTCTTTCTGTGGTGAGGTAGAATCTAAGTGTTGTTTTAATTTGTATCTCTCAAATGACTTGTGATGTTGAACTTGTTTTTTTACATATTTATTTGCTGTTTGTATTTCTTCATCTGAGAAGTGCATATTCATCTCAGAAGCCCATTTTTTTGACTAGGTCTTTAAATTTGGGAGGACTATTTTTTTTTTTTTTTTTAGTTCTTTATATGTTCAGAGCTTTATATGTTCAGAGCTTTAAAGGAGCCGACAGTTGACTATCTTAACTATTTTATTGTATAAAACCGTTATGTGCAAGGTGCCAAGTTGTACTTTAGGTTTAGTATTACCTGAGAGTTCAAAAAACTTTACCTGAAGGTGTCCGTAAACATTGTATAAATTGTGGCATGTTTAATTTGTAGTTTTAATGGAGCCCCTTTTGTTGTTTTAGCTATTTGGCCATTGACTGCATGTGGAGGGAGTGTGGGTTTTTAATTAGTGCTTTCATAATGAACAACACAGTTTTTACAGTTTACAGCTATCTGTGAGGTAGGAGAACACATGACAGTGAACAGAGCCACTCTGGGCAGCTTGTCTCTGCCCTTGACCTCTGCTCCCTTTTGTTTTTTTGAGACAAGGTGGTGCTATGTAAAATCCAGGGTAGTCTCAAACTTGAGGCAGTCCTCCTGCCTTAGCCTCCAGTGCAGAGATTATAGGCATGTGCCCCTATACCCAGCTTGAGCTCTGATCCTTTAATATGTGCAGAAGATCTCCTGTCTGTTAGCCCACCTTGAGCATAAATGCAAAAGTTGATAGCTTCGATTTAGTGCAGCTAGATTGTACATGCCCAGGTAAATGTATCTGTGAAACTTTGGCTGTCAGACAGTAAATCGGAAGTTCTGCTGAAAATTTTCTAGGTAAGAACACTAAACAAAGCTATGAAGGAACCTCTTCCAATGTCATGCCTCATTTGACACTTTAAGGCCCTGAAGCCCTAATTTACCCTTTGGTTGGTCTGTTAGCCTCAAGGGCATAAGCTCAGTGTCCCCTTGAGGGGTAGTCATTCCCACTTGAGAACTCTTGCCTTAGAGTATGTAATAAATGCTTGCTGAGGAAATAGACTGAGTTTTCAGGTATTCTTACTCACCAAGCATTGTTGACAGCCACAAACCAACCTGGTGACAGTCTTCCCAAGGGAGCCTGTCCTGTATGACCACTGGGTCTCAGAGTACCTGGAAAGCCCCTTTGTGTATTTTCCCCGTGCCCACAGTCACTAGCTTCAGATTTGGGCCTGGGAATGCGTGTCTTTCTAGAAATTTATGTTTAACAAATTGCTCAGGAACAGATCCATATAAGATAAGCCATCTTAATCACAGCACAAGTGAATGGAACAGCTTCCTGGAGAACTGCTTGCTAGGTTAATTTTTTTTCATCTTCATTTTCTGCAAGCAATACCTGTTTTTTGTGTTTTGGTTTTTTTTGTTTGTTTTTGTTGCTGTTCTTCCTTGCTAAGAGTAGATGGCCTGATACCCAGAAGCACTTGAACTGTGCCTGCTGCCAAGACTGACACTTCTCCCTTTTCTTTACAGAAAGGACCTAAGTGTAAAATACCCCGAAGACCTCCCCATCACCCTTCCAAATCTGCTGAGATTCATCCTGCATCACTCAGACCCTGCCTTCGCCCCCCAGAATGTGGCCAGCACCCCGTCCAGAGGTTGTCTCCAAAGTGAGGCAGCCTTACAGCAAGGGCATATCTCCCACTTGGAGAGAGAGATCCAGAAACTGCGAGCAGAGTTAAGCAGCCTTCACCGAGCACAGGTCCAAGTAGAGGGCCAGCTGTCCAGTGCCCGCAGGGATGAGCGCCGGCTGCGCAAGCAGCAGCAGGCCCTGGAGCAGCAGCACAGCCTGCTGCGGCAGCACAGCGAGCAACTACAGGCCCTGTACACGCAGAAGGCCCGTGAGCTGGAGGAGCTGGCTGATGCCTCGGAGACTCTCCTCACCGAGAACACGTGGCTCAAGATCCTGGTTGCCACCATGGAGAGGAAGCTGCAGGGCCAGGACGGGGCTGAGGACCCGGCCCCACTGAGAGAAGCACACCCTGACCACCCCGAGCCTGCAAGTGTCCCCCTATTACCTGGTGGGACTCCCCTGCCTTCCAATGCCAGCTCCCTGCTGGCATCTGAGAGGAAGAATGAGAACAGGACAGACTAACCTGAAATAATGAAGGAATCAGAGATAGAAATTGTACATTGGGAGTATATTTATGCAAATTTTATTGAAACATTGTAAATAAAGATTTTCTCAGTGGTCTAGAAAATGAACTTAAATGTTATCCTGCTTTTATTGACACAGGTGACATCCCAAGATTGCATAAGCTTGGTAGCTTTGAGACAAAAACAGTAGCACAGTCCATCTGAAGAGCTGGCTGAGAAATTAGTCTATAATTTAGTGGCTCAATGTCAAGAACTCCTTTCCCATTGCCCTGCTGCTGTTTCTGCCATGTTACGAAGGATAAAGGTTAATTCCCTGGCTATTCAGAAAACTTGAGTGCAACAGTTGGGCCATTGAGAAAGAATTCAAAGAGAGAGTTCATAACTTACCAAGCATCTGAGTGTAACTGGTGTCTGTGCTAAAAAAGGAGCTACTGATAAATATTCACAGGGAGAGCTGTTATGTGGTATTCATTGGTTCTTTGGGCATTTCATCTTCCTCCCAAAGACCCCTACCATGCTTCACCCAACCCATGTGCCTCTATCCTACTGATGGGCCCAAAGCAAGCTCCATAGATGTCCTTGGCCACCGGGGGTTGGGCTAAGAAAATCTCCACAAGTGAAACAGATGAAAAAGCCACATCTATCTAATCGTTTCAGAAACTAAAGCTTCACTGGCACAGTAACAGCTGCAAGACAAGTCTGATGGTGGAGCAAAGGTCAGTTCCAACACCAGGCTCAGAAAATGCAAATCCCAGCCACTGGTGGAGAACTGGGCTAGGGAGCTGAACGACAAACAGCCTGTGCTTGTGCTGCTGGCTAGTTGAGTGGAGGTAGAAAGCCTGCAAGGTCTGAAATGGGAGGGGATGGAACAAAAGCCTCCTCAGCCTTTGCAACTGCCTCCTTCACTGACCACCACCTGGCACCTTTTGGACCTGCCTCCTCTCCAAGGTACCATCACAGTGACCACCATTCACCCTGCCACCTCAGCCTGTACAGGCTCTGCCTGTCCAGCTGGCCCTTGCCATCTATCTCTTCCCCACTTCGCCAAAAGCATTTCCTCCCCTGTTCCCTAAGGGTCCGCAGGGCCCCTTAGTAGAGTTTCAGTATTGCTTCCCACACAATGGCCTCATTAGCTATCCCCTTCCCACCCCAAGTTACTATTTAATGGTGCTAAAATGGAAGTGCTGCTCCCTACAGCTCCCCACAGGGATTCTGGAAAGTGGATTAATTCAACATGCTTTTCAGAAAAGAGGCCTATAGCCTGAGGAGGAGGCCCGGACTCTGCTCCCCTGGCTGCGCTGTCTGCAGCTGCTGGCTCAAGTATATAGGGCCAGTGCTGTGAGGTTAAGCCTGGGCTGGCCTCTGGCTCATTATTCAGGATGCCAACACGTCATGTTTGAATCATGATGGAAATGTTTGCAGTGGTGAGATTAGACATCTAAGGGAGCTCAGTGAAGTATACACAAGGGACAGATGCAGCTGTCAAGGTGTGGCATGAGTGACAGCCACCAAATCTGTGAGAACCAAGTCTTGAACTCTATTCCCACCCCTCCCCCTCTCCCTGCACTAAGTACAGACTGGCAGGGAGCATCTGGTGGCTCCTGTGTGAATGTGCACAAAAGAATGACCTTCTACTGCACACAGTGCCTTCAGAGCTGGGTCAGGGGCCTCGTGACAGTCTACAGAGACCCGCTGAGAAAAGTGAAATCTAATACCCAGCAGGTGGGCAGTCATCAGAGAGGAAAGGAAGCTAACTTGTGAAAAGGGAGTGGGGATGTGGGGAACAACATACAACACCAGCCACCACCTCTACCTCACCAGTGCAGAAAATACTAAACACAAAAAACACAGAAAGTTTCCTCTCCTGGGCCATTTGGGTTTCAGACAAAAGACAGTCACGGTGAGCTCTGGCGCGTCTATGAAGCCTGAGCTAAGGGGGTGTACTTGGCATGCGTGAGACCAAAGGGACAGGAAACTGCTCTGCTACCAAGCTGCCTGGAAGCTCTCGGGACATGTGCCCTAACATGTCCGTCACAGGCTTCCAAGCAGGTACAGTAGCTTCCTTGCAATAATACCATCAAAGGGCACTTCTACTTAACAACCGCATCTCCTGAATAGAGGGAGGGGTGTGGTTCTTCTTCCACCCAGTACTAACCAAGCAGAAATCACCAAAGCACCCCAGATGGTCAGCTATGAGACCTAGCACTTGATACCTCACTTCCTTTATATACACAGAGACATTAGAGCCCCCTGCTAAGCGCAGCTTGGGTCTTAAAAGTCTAAGACCCACCAGGGTCTTGACTCAGCCCATCGTGAGTACAGTCCTAATCAAAAAAGTTCCTCCATGTGCTCTAAGTAATATTTTAAAAATTCAGCAAAAAGGCTTAAGCACGTGCTTCTGGGGCCTATTTACAGTTCACAGGTTTGTTAATTCACGCATTACAGTAGTAGCTCCGTCAAAAACAGGCTCAGCTAAACATTCAAGTAACAAAAGCTCTAAGGGGCGACAAGCCCCAGCAAGGTCAGGCCCACCCACTGCCTGCAATGGGCAGCCCCACCAGGAGGCCAAGGGGAAGCCCAGGACAGCCAGGCCCCCAGAGTCAGTGCATGCGATGACGAAGCCCGCTGAGGCCATGCCAGCAAGTGTCAACCCTTCCTCTCCAACAGCAGCATGTCTGTCTTCTGCTCTCCTGGCGCCTCTCAGCTGGCTGCAGACAGAACCAGGAGCCTCATAGCCCAGATCAGCCGTGCACTTCTGGGCCACTGGGGGTCATCAGCTTGGCCTTCCTCTCCACACATGGTCCCTTGGCTGAATACTGCACCAGCAGAAAGGGCTCCTTGGTTTCACCATCCCCCACGATGCTCTCCTCGTCTTCCGACTGGCTGATGCGCTGTAGCCGCAGGTAGCACCAGCAGCCCAGGATCAAGGCCCCCAGCGCAGCAATGGCGATGAGGATGACAATGACTGTGACCACACCAGTGGTGGGGCTGTGGTCCATAATAGACATGGTCAGTGCTTGGGGGCACTTCCTTAGAAGGAAGCTCTCTCAGATGGCTTGGCTCAGTGAGGCTGGAACACCGGCTGGACACAAGAGTCCTAAAAGACAAAGCAAGGTGAGACTACACCAGCGACTCCACAGGGGACAGGGGACAACGCCACTCAAGTTCCAGCTGGCATGTCTATATTTGTGTGTGTGTGTGTGTGTGTGTGTGTGTGTGTACTACGGAAGAAAAACCCAGGGTACACTAACCACTGCGCTACATTCCCAGCCCTTTTTACTTTTGGAGAAAGTAGCTACACTCAGAAGCTAGACACTACACCAAGCAAGCAAAAGAGAAGCAGTTCCCAGAGCCTCCAGGCGCTGGGAAGAGCTTCAGGGAGGACAGGGAAGTGTGACAGTCAGCTCCTGTCTGCACACAGAATCAGTGTCTGGTGCAGAAGACAGACTGCACACAGGTCACTCCACCCATCGCTACAAATTCAGGTGCCACATGACTACCAGGAACCAAGTGTTGCGGTGCTAAACTTGGAGGGCAGATGAGTTGTAGGAAGGCCACAATGGTGTGGAAGAGCACTGCCAGCAGGGGAACGGCAGCTGCTGAGGCTCTGAGGGCAGGCGTGCAGCCAGCGTGTGTAAGGTGTAGGAACACTCAAAGCGCGTCCAGGGAGGCGAGGTCCCACCTCCCAGCCATGTGACCTGAGAGGAAGAATCCCCTCATCCACCAAGCCCCCAGACCCGCTTTGCAGCAGGAACCCCTGAGTGGCAAAGGCGAGGGTGTCTGCGACACGTGTGAGCTCCACAAAATCCACTCTAATCACCCGCTCAGCCTTCCAGGCTTTGCTCTAGGTGACACCCAAGAGCTAGCCTGTGACAAACCAGACATGAGGGCTTTGCTGCTCTTGCCACCCTGGGTGCTGAAGCTAAGGAACTGCAGTCTTCCCACCACCCTCCCCTCCCGCTCCACACCGCCTCACATCTCCTGCTGCCACTGCAAGCAAGGAGCACACCACAGTAACACATCCTGCCACAGCCAGGAGGGTGAAGGACAGACCTGAGGCGCACTCCACACGGGGCTAGGCAGGCTGCACTGAGAACTAGGTGTCGGAATTCGGTTTTCTTTTCTCTTTTCCTCCTTCTTCAGTACTAAGGTCCTTGTGCCTGCTAGGCAAGTGTTCCACCAGTGAGCTATATTCCTAGTCCTCTGTATTTTCATTTCTATTTTAATATTTATTTTTATTGACAGGGTTTCACTGAGTTGCCCAGGCTGGCCTTAAACTTGTGATCCTTCTGCTGACTCTTGAGGACATGAGCCACTGCACCAGGCTGAATTCATCTGATTTTATTTTTTTCAGAACAGTGAGGTCAACAGAGGTAGGCAACACTGGAAGTTTCCCCTCCAAGCAGGACTGAACTTGCTGCGTCCTTGAGCAACAACAGCCTTAATCAGAAATGACTTACCCAACCAAACGGGGAAGCTCTCCAGGGGCAGGCCTGCCTGAAGGTCAAAGGCAGCTAAGTCAACACTCCAGAGCACCCAGGGACCAGACTGTGAGCCGAGACTACCTCCCTGCCACCTGAGCCCACTTCTGCAGAGCTGTTACCTAGGCAGTAGGCAGTGACATCCCTGGCATTCACAGCCTCCTGGATCCAAGCTGATGCCATCATCTGAATAGGCTCTATCCATGCAGGCCCACAGCATCCAGGGGCTGTTCAGTCCAAAGACACAGGACACATCCAAGTCCTCACAGTGACTTAAGAACTGACACGCTGCATCTCTCTCCCTGGTCACTGCTCCCCGGCTATGCTGTCTCCACAGGCCTCCCTCTGAAGTCCTCTGACTCCCAGGCCTTCCTCAGAGAGCTCCCTCTACCTGGACGTGCCACTCCCTTACCCGTGTTCAGTGATTCTCCACGGGGGCAACTGTGTTCCCATCGTGGGGACATCTGACCATACCTGGAGCCATGTTTAGCTGTTACAAACAGGAAAGGGAGGTGGCACTATTGGTATCTGGGGAGTGGAGGCTAGGGATTCTGCTGGACATCCTACTAAGCACACGATGTTCCTCACAATCACATCATATGACCTGGCCCCAGAAGGCAGCAGTGTGAAAGTGAAGGGACTCTGACCCAGCTACCCCAGCTCTGCAATGAAGCCCACCTCACCAGGAAGGCAGCCAGGGCTCTGCCACCCAGGGTTCTGCAAGCCTGAGAGCAGTGCCTTATCAGGGCTCCCCTCAGGAACCAGCGCCAACTTGTCTTCTCAGTCCTCCAGACGGACAGGGCATCGCTGGCCTGGGCAGCCTGCCCCCTGCACTAGTTAAGCCTGCCTCCACCCCTAACTCCCTGACCTCTTAGCTAAAGGGCCTTCTGGACAGGAAGGCAAGTCAGTATCAATTCAGAAGGGAAGTGTGTGTTTGGAGACTGGCGGTGACTTAGGGGCAGGAAAACGGAAATTGGACAATGGTACCAGGACCTGAGGGGGAAACCCAGGGGCCAAAGCCAAGTGGGGGTAGTGTCAAGAGGCACCCACAAGTCCAGGGGGAAGCCACCCATCCTCGGATAAACAGGGAAACTGAGATATAAGCAGCCCAGCACACAGGGACCTTCTGATTAGAAGGGTGACCTCAAACCCCTACCTGTTCCCTTGCCCCAGACATGGAGATGGGTAGTGCCAAATATTGGTCCTGTCACTCCTGAGCACAGAGCCTGATGACCAAGCCAGTCACATCTGGCCTGTGGCCCCAGGGCCTTCCTGGAGTGTGCTGCTTGTTTCTGCTTTCGCTCAGCAAGTATTTCCTGAGAACTAATCTAAAAAATCTGATCACGCCATTCTCCACTCAGACCTTTCCTGATCTCAGAAGAGAATCCAGATTCCCTGCCTGCACAGGCTGCATCCCACCCTCCCTGTGGACCCCACTCTGACCCCAGCCCCCTCCAGGGTTCCTCCTGCCTTGCTCATGGCTGGCTCTTTCCAGTCACTGGGGACCTCCTAAGAAGATGTCTCTCAGGGGTCGGGGATTGAGCTCAGTGGCATAACCGTCTGCTTGACAAGCACAAGGTCATGAGTTCAATTCCCCGTACCAAAAAAAAAAAAGCAGCAGCAGCCTCTCAAGCCTCCTCCAGGACCTGGCTCCAGTGCCCCTTTTTCCCACCCTCTCCACCACTTTGCCCCACTTCTGTTTATTTCCTAGGGCTCTATGCTTTCAGAAATTCTCTTGGGTCAGTGGTGTGTTTCCCTGGCTGCTGTCTCCACCCCAAGAACTCTGTGTGTAAGGGGAGGGTATCATCCACCCTGCCTATGGCTTGTCCCCTCCTCTGTCACTAGCACACAGTTAGTGCTCAAAAAGGGCAGCTGAGAGTTCCAAGCACAGGAGCCGTCCTCACAGGAGGTCCCAGGTGTGAGCCAAGCCCCTAACCTCAGGCTACTCCAGGACCTGCAGCCAGGATCTGCAGATAGGCCACATGGCCACCCCTCAGTCTGCAAGGAAGGTCAAGTTATAGGTGGGGCACTGGGCAGAAGCATGCCAGTGGCTGTCACCAGGGCTGAGCCCACACACAGCAGCTGCTTCCACATGCTTCGGAGAATAGGGAGGCAGCGACCAAGAAGCCAAAGCCCAAAGTACTGAGGGTGGCTGACCCCCAGGCCCCTGCTGCACCTCCTCTGGGCTCCCACAGACTCTCCAAGCCTTCAGTTGACTCCCACAACTGAGGACCCCTTACCGCAATCCTGCAAAGGCCTTGGAACACAGCAGGACAAGGAGGGTCATAGTCTAGGCAAGAGAGATGCCCATGATGGCTCAAGGGAAACCTGGGCCATCTCGGGACAACTGCCACAACCACTTATGTTCATCTCATACACCCACCATCCATTCCCCATGGCCAACTTTGCTTGCCGTAATCACCCCAGTTTGCAGATGAAGACATTGAGGCACACAGCATTCAAGAGGCTTGCCCAAGAATGAAGAGCTAGGAAACAGAATATAAACCCAGAAGAGGGCCCAGCAGAGCAGAGGGAGGCTCTAGAAATGCAGAGGTCCAGCTTAGCCAGCACAGGACAGAATCCCAACCAGGGGCAAAGGGCTCTAGCCCTCAGGAGCATCCGCTCTCCAGCTCCCTCTCACATAAAGTCCAGAACAAATCTGGCATTTGAAGCCAAGGCCAGGTGGCTCCCCCAGGGGCAGCCCTATCCAGGCCACACCCTCCCAACTCCAAGCCTCTGACCCATCACTCCTGGAAAAGTCCAGGCCCTCCAGTCTGCAGAGCTCCTGCCCCTAAACACCCTCACATGTGGTGAGCAGGAGCACAGGTCACCCATGTCCCCTAGCAGCAGAACAAGAACAACAAATTCCAGGGGATCCCTGGCCAGCATGGGCTCTGAGGCCTCTCACGGATGTTCAGGTTGCAGTGTTATAGGAACGCTATGCCCAGTTTCCCAAGGCTCAGAGAGCAAGACCTGAGCCCCAGGGTACATGCAGGGACTGAGATCCAGCTCCTTGAAGCCCAGTCACAGCAGGGACCTCCTACAATGCCACTTTCCCTCCCAGACCATGTCTCTCCTCTAGGTCTTCTCCAAGGTGAGGAGGGGACCTTGGCAGCCCTTCATCTTCATGGGATCCTGCAATAAACCACCTTCCACAGCAAGCAGGGGAATCCCTGCCCCTTCCAACACACGGGCAGGCAGGGGAATCCCCTGCCCCTTCTACCACACTGCCCTAACTGCCGTGGATTCTCAACATGCAAAGTGGGGATGCAACCCCAACCTCACCTTCTGGTCCTACTCATGTCACAAACAGCCCCTTCTGCAGGGACACGCTGCCTGCCTACTCACATAACTGGGCACATCATGACTGCTGCCAAGTTCGGCTGGGCACCAGCTTGCCAGCCCCACATGCGCCTTCCTCCTCCCAGCTTTCCTCAAGAAAGGGGCTTGCCTGGCTCACAGAGGGCGGCCAACTCCCCAGGTCTTCCAGCACTGCCCCCAATGTTGAGCCAGGCAACCATTCCAATGAAGCCACCAAATGGGTGCCACTCAACCAGACCCTGCCTCTTCAGGGAACCCCAGTTCACAACCGAGCAACATTTCTGCTCTGGGTTGTGCATAAGTAAGCAGGACTGCAGGGAGAAGTGAGCACTGCTGGATAATCAAGATGAGGCTAGAAATATCCACTCTATGCCAGACCCTTGCAAGAACTGAGTCATAAGGACACACAACACGAGGTCCCTGTCTTCCAAGAGCCAGGACCAAGAACAGCAGGCATGCAGCAGGGTTGTGTCCAGCTCAGCAGTGGGGTGGTGTATCTCACCCCACTTTCCTCCTCCCCAGAGGAGAAACTCCCTCCAGAAGCCCCCAGGTTCCCCAGATAAAAGAGGAAGTTGGACCCCAAAGAGCTGGGGCTGCCCAGAGGTCAGTCCCAATCTGAGGCTTCTGCCCTCACCCAGCGACTCAGGCTGACCATTCTCACAGGCTGCTCCATGGTCAAAACTTTTGTCCAAACAGCTTTAGTAACAACAGATGCCACAAAAGTTGGTGCTGACTACTGTGTACCAGACACATCACTGAGCCACTCACATAGATGTCCCTGAGACTTCTGCCTCCAAACAACCCTAGAGTTATTGTAACTCTTCCCACTTGGCAGGTACTAAGATCTGTGTCTCAGAGAAGCCAAGTCAACTGCCCAAGGTCACAACAGCTAACACACAGATGTGCAAGAAAGAATTCAAAGTCAAAGGCAGTTGGCAGAATTCACTTCAAAGGTAGCTAGATCCCAAATGCTGGATTTCAAACCTAACTAAAATGTTATATTCCTGACGCCCCATCTCCCTCCTTCTTCTTCCCTATGCCTAGCCCCCAGGGGGACAAGATCAGTGACCTGTGCAAGGTCTTATGCGATGCTGGGGACTCGGGAATGACAAACGTCCTGGCAGCTCCCGCTTGCGGAGCGCAGGCGGTGAGCAGGCACTGTGCCAGGCTCGCTCCACGCACCCTCTCATTTAATCCGCCCGGCGACGCCGCCGCGTCTCCCCCACTCTATGGAGGAGTAAGGCGAGGCTCCGGGGAAGCTGAGGCTCGGGCAGGGGGCGACAGCTGGAACGGCAACTCAAGTCGGCCCAACTAGGGGTGGGGGAGGGGACGAGGAGCACGAGACCCAGTCCTGCCCACGCCGCGCAATCACTGCCTACCAGAACCAGTACCAAGCGCTGCGCCTCGGCCTCAGTTTCCCCACCCAGGAAATGGGCCTGGCCTCCTACCCCAAGGGCCCTCCAAATCACACTGGGTACTACAAAGAGCCCCTACATTTCGAAATATTTTTGAAACATCCAGGGGAACCCAGCAGTCCAGACAGGGCGCGGAACTGCGATCCGCGACCGGGAACTTGCAATGGCGGGGGGTGGAGGGCGCCCGCACCCCGCAAAGCAGCCTCCGCCCCCCCCCGCCTCCTCCTTTGTCCGGATCTCTCCGCAGCGCAGCGGACAAAGAGCCCCCAACGCGGGCGCGGCCCCCTGAACAGACCCTCCCGAAGCCGCGCCCCCGCCCGCCCGCCACTCCTCCCCTGCCGCCGAGACCCCGGCCCACCGCAGCGCCGCCTCGCTCGCCTCAGCCCTGTCTGGGGCCGCCCCTGCCCCTGCCCCTGCCCCTGCCCCTCCCGCAAGCCCCGGCCCACGCTAGCGCCAGCCGGTCCGGCCCCGCTCACCATGGCGCGGTCCGCAGCCCAGCACGATTGCTCCGCAGCAAACCCGCCGGCCCGGTTCCGCCCGCCAGCCAGCCGGGTCCGGGCGCAGCTCCTAGTCCGGACGCAGGAGCCCAGCTCTGCGGCGGGCGGGGCGCGCTAGCTCCGCCCCAATAGGGGCGGTGCCTTTTCTGCTACCAATGAGCGCTCGCGCCAAGACGGCAGGGCGGGGCGAGCAGGGGCGGAGTCACGTGCGCTAGGGGTCCGGGAGGCCCGGGGCTCCGGGTGGGGGCTGATCGCAGCTGGCAGAGCGAGGGGTGGGGGCGGGTTCAGCGCCGATGGGGCGCCTATGGATGCAGTCCCCAGCACCCAGAGGCGCCCTAGCTTGGCGGGGCTCACCCTACCTCGGCAGGCCGCTCGGTCCTCCCCCTACGATAACCGGGGGAAACTGAGGCGCACAGCAGGTAAGAGTGGTGCACGCCGAGGACTCCCGGACCACGGCCGGGCTAGAGGTGCCACCAATAAGTTGAATGACCTTGCTTGGGAAAAGAGCTTCATTCGTACGTTAGTGCATTCACCCGTGTCCATCGTCCCTTACCTAGGGAAGACGGACCTTGTGCCTGCAGTGCCAGTAGGAAACTGCCACGAACCGGTCCAACAAGATTTCTTCCTCAGACCTCTCTTTGCACTTTGGAGTGGGGCCAGGAGGAATTTGCGGTCCTTAAATGGCTTATAATCACAGTCATTTTTAACATACTAACCTTTGGTTAGGCCCCCACCAAGTGCACTAGCCGCTGAACACTTTTATCAAAACAACTCCCAAAGAATTGTCCTATTTTACAGATGAAGAATCTGAGGCTCCAAGGAACTGAAATACCACCGGCCTGCGGTGGGTGGAGGCAGGATTTGAGGCCAGGCCTGTCGGCATGGTAGCACAGAATTCCAGTTGGCATAGTTCCTCTGCCCCAGAAGATGGGGTCATCCAGGGGACACGCCCCTGGGGCCAGGAGAGTTGGAAAGAACGGTAAAGAAGTTTCCCTCAAGGTCTCTGTTGGCCCGGGGTACTTGGGGAGACAGGGTACTTGGGGCCAAGTCCATCAGGGATGTTGGCTGGAATTGTCTTTCTCAGCCCCTCGGGCAGTCCCTCGGCACTAGCCATCGGGTAGGGCTTATATTTCCCCACCTCACTTGTAAACACCCAGGCTCCTGCAGCTAGAGCACTGTTCATCTTTCACATCCCAGCACCCTGCTCAGGAGGGCTCTCACTGATCTCCTGTTCAAAAGTCATTTCTCCTGTCCTTTGGGAAATTGTGCATTTTCCTGGGTGTGTGATCAATTTTTGTACTGTATGTCTCCCCAGGACTGGGTCTTCCTGTTCACTGCTGGTTCTGCAGAAACGGTACCTGGCACATATCGGTGCTGAATAAATGTGGAGTGAGTGACCTGACTGCAGATAAAGCAGCTTAGCTGTGCTCTAGCCAGAAAGGGGAGTCAAGCCCAAAGGGGAGCAAGGGTTTTGAGCTCATGTGGGGTACAGAGAGGCAGAAGGAGACCCAGCTCCAGGCCAGTTGCCCGCCCAGAGGCCAGAGTCAAGAATCTCCAAACTGCACAGCCCTGAAAGCTCCCGCCACCTGGGTTGCACTGGGGAGTGCAGAGTGGAAGGAAACAAGTTCTGAGTTCTAGTTGCCTCCCGTCCCAAACTCAGGTCAGCCAAGACCTTGTTAGCAGTGAGGACATGGGAGAGGCAGAATCTACCCCAGCCAGAGTTGCGGCTGGTAGCACAATGGTAGGAAGGCAGAGCTGCGTTGGAGGAAAAGATTCTGGGGGAAATGGTGAAAGGTGCACAGCATGGCATTGAAATTTGAGTCACACTGCCCTTTTCTGCTGGCTGGATTTGGAAAAGCTACCCCTCTATGCCTCATTTCAGTCTTCTGAAAAATGGAGTTGCCAGCAAGTTCACCGCATAGGGATGTGAGTGCTTAAAAGTGCTGGGCACAGAAGCCGTAGTGCCACTTCCCCACTTCCCAAATCGGTAATAGGATTGGGGCTGGCCAGGTTTTCTCCTATGAACCATGGGCAAGTTGCCGCACCTCTGAGCCGCAGCCTCCTTGCCTTCACACTAGGTTTCATGAAACCCGTTTCTGGGGATGCTAAGAGGTGACAAGGCTGGCAGTAACTCACCTGGCCCAGCCATCACCTTGCCCAGAATGCTTCACTAGTGGGGTGTGGTGGCGCATACCTGAATTCCCCACACTTGGGAGGCAAAGGCTGGAGAATTGCCCCTTGAACTGCATAGTGAAACCCTGTCTCCAAATCCCCCATCCCTCAAGAAAAAAAAGAATGCTTCAATAATAGTAAATGGTGAAAATAGCGGCAGACACCTCACCTCTCCAGCACTTCCCCAGCAACTGTTCTAGTCACTGCAGGTGTTTGAGCTCATTAACACCCAACCCCCTGCGCCTGCCTCTCAAGTCACTTCCGGGGGCAAATGTGGCAAAATGTACAGTGACTGGGTCTGGGCCTGAGCCTCCACATTTCGCACGCCTCCCTGGGGAAGCTGGTAACTTGAGGACCGCAGTGAACAGTGAGGGGCTGTCACTTGCTGAAGGCCACAAGGTAGTGGGCACCACACCTGTGGCTGAGCCCTCAAAGTTAGCTGCAGAGTCATGGGCTTAGCTGTGACCCTAATGCCTGCCCCAGCCCCAGCTTTCTCTCCCCAACAAAAAGGCAGGAAGTAGAGTTCCCCTCCCCCAAACCCATTTCCTCTCTCTGGGCCCCTGCCCCCTCCCTCCACAGTGACATCTGGCCCAGCGTCCCTGGGGTCCTCTCAGTCAGATGAGCTGGAGGTTCTCAGATGTTCATTAGCCAGCAAGAGCCCTGAGGGTGAGCTCACCCAGCTCCCTGGGGCTTTCGCTGTGTCAGCCAGGCCAGTGCCCCCTTTCTCGGGGTGCTGGAGGGATGGGAACAAAACAGGGCCTTGCTGGGCCTAAGAGTGGAGAGGCTCCCAGCCAGCTCAGAGGAAATGGCCTGCAACAGGGCTCCTCACCTAGCCAGAGTCCACCAGGCTGAAGAAGGTGCCTTTACCCAGGGCTTCCCCGTAGAGTCCCAGACCTGCAAAATGAAAACTGCTTCTCCACGAGGGAGTTTCCAGAAGGGGGCGGGGGACCTACTGGTTAATTCTGCAGAGCGAGGCTAGGTAGGACGCAGAGAAGGTGTCCCCTAAATCTGAGATGCACAGCAATTTTCTTTCAAAGAGAAAGACCCGCTCTACTAATGTGGCTTTAACGTCTCCCAGAAGCTGGCTCAGCACCCTTACAACTTCGCAGGAGACTGACTTAGTCTTCTGCATACTAGGCAAACACTGTACCACTGAGCTACTTCCCCAGGCTGGCCTTTTAAATTGTGGAGACAGTGTCTCACCGTGGTGTTTTCTTTTCTCTGGCCTTTGCCTGATCTTCTTTACTAACATTTTTCATAATTGCTTGAATTTTGAGGTGTTTCGTTGTGCTGGGGAGGAAACCCAGGACCTCATGCATCTAGGCGAGTGTTCCCCCTGTGGCCAGGCCGCTCTCAAACTTGCAGTCCTCCTGCCTCAGCCTGCCTACCCATAGTAGCTGGGTTTATCAGCATAGGCTCTGAACCTGGCTTTCAGTTCCCTTCTGTTTATGGCCCAGATACTGCTTTTCCATTTGTGATTCCTTTTAAAATCAGTGTATATAGCAAAAAAAAAGTTAAACTATGAAGGAAGTGCCTAGAGGGGGTCATGGGGCGATGGAAGGAATGGGAAGACAGAGGACAGACGGCTGAAGTGACAGGTAGGTGACCCATCACAGCCAGGCACCTCCAGTCCTCTCACTGCTGGGCCCAGCAGAACCCTCAGCTGAACACGGCCCCTGTGTCTGCTGGAAAAGTCCATCCGGGTGGTTGTGGCCGATGGGGCCTGGGTTGCTCTGGATTTGTTCCTGGATCTGTGGGGTTGGGGTGATGAGGGCAGACTGTGGGGTAGTGATAAGGAACAGCACGCCTCACCCAGGTGCTCCCTGCCCCAGCTGGCGGTGCATTTCCAAATGCAGTGCCCTCACTCCAAGGGGAATGGGGAGTCTGCTAATCATCCAGCATTCATTACACCCATCTTTACTGAGCAACTTCTAATGTGCCAGGGACCATGCGAGGTGCTGGGGAGAGATGTGCAAACTAGGCAGTGGCACCCAGCCCTCAGGGGTTTACATTCTGAGGGTGAAGACAGATGCTGGGTGCAGAGACCAGGCCAACACCTGATGTGTCTGATGGGTGGAAGGTGCAGGGTGGGGTGGGCCTCACTGAGGAAGGGGCAGGTGACCCCAGTGCATCCCAGTCCTGGCACCAGTGGTGCTTGTGGGCTGGGACAAGTGATGAGCTGGCACTGAGCAGGGCACCTGTTGATTTTATTTTTAGGTAATTTTTTGTGAACATCAGATATCAGACGTTATGGACAGATTTTAATCCATGCCATGGTGTATTCTCTGCTCTGGCCTTTGCCTGACTTTACAAACATTTTGCATAGTTGTTTTGAGTTTTGAGGTATTCTGTTTTAGTTTTAGTTTTGAAGCGCTGGGAATAGAACCTAAGACCTTGTGCATCTAGGCAAGTGCTCCACCCCTCAGCTGCACCCCAGCCCTTAGTTATTTCAGTTCGTGTCCTGTAGCCCATCAATCACAGCAAAAACCAGAACCCTGGCAGTGGCTAACCCCCAAACTGGGGGGCCCATTCCTTCCCCGCGCGAGCCCCCATCACCTTACATGCCAGCTTCATTACTCGCTGCTTGGCTTTCTGTGCTTTTTTTTTTTTTTATTATACCCATCTCCTAAAAAAGTACATTTTTAGTTTCTTCTTACTAAGCTTATTTGCCAGCTATAACAAAACAACAGCCACCATCATATTAAATGGACAGACACTGAAAGCTTTCATTATGAAGTCAGGAATGGGGGCCGAGGGGCTTAGCTCAGAGGTATAAGTGCCTGTTGGGCAAATACGAGGTTGTGAGTTCAATTCCTTGGTACCAAAATAAAGTAAAATAAAGTCAGGACAAGACAAGGGTGTCCACTTATTCAACAGAGTTCTGGAAACTTTAGTCAGAGCAATTTGAAAAAAGAAAGAAAAGGAATAATGATAAGAAAAGAAGTTAGGGCTGGGGATTTAGCTCAGCGGCATAAGCGCCTGCCTTGCAAGCAGGCAGTTGTGAGTTCGATCCCTGGTACTGATAAAAAGGAAAAAGACAAAAAAAAAAAAGTTGAATTATCATTATTTGTAGATGACATGATACTGTACATAGAAGACCCCAAAAAGTCCACTAAAGATTTACTAAGCAAATTCTGTAGTGTAACTTAATACAAAGTCAACATCTGAAAATCAACTTAGCAAACTTAATAGACACGATGGGCTGGAAGGTTAGCTCAGCGGTATAAAGACCTACCTGGAAAGCACAAGGTTGTGAGTTTGATCCCTGGTACCAAAAAAAAAGGTGTATTTCAGGCAGGTCTGGTGGCACATGCCTGTACTCCTAGCACTCAGGAGGCTGAGGCAGGAGGATTGCAGAGTTCAAGGCCAGTCTGAACTACATAACAAAATCCTATCTCCAAATAAAGGACTGTATTAGTTTTCTAGGACTGAGGTAACAAATTACCAGAAACTAGGTGGGGGCTTGGTACTGGGGATCAAACGCACGACTGCAGAAGCTGGGTGTTTTAAAAACAACAAATTTTAAAACACTGGGTGTTTTAAAACAGCTCAGCAGGCCGGAAGTCTGAAGTTAAGGTGCTGACAGGGCCATATTCCCACTGAAGGCTTCGGGAAGAATCCAACCCGCGTCCCTCTCCCTGCTGTGCAGGCCTTTTTGCAAATAGCTCTTAGTGCAGGCTTCTCTGGTAGTTTACTCGGGAGTGCTAGGACCTGGGATGTCCAGCTTCCGGAGAGCACAGCAGAGTGGCCCTGAGTGTTTTTCTGCCGGCTGTGTCCACAAGTCACCTCCTCTCCGACACTTGGTATTGTTAATAGTTTTCAGTTTTGCCAATTCAGTACAAAATTGTTGCTAACAGCTCTAGATTCGCATTTCCTTAATCATCACTGATGCTGAACGTTCCTTAAAGTCTGTATGTCTGTATATCCACCTGTATTTTCTATGAAGAATTCTGAAGCTCTGGTTTTGCCTGTAATCAGTCAGTATTTACCTTTACTTTCTACTAAAGATTTTTAAATGGTTCATTTTGACGTGTAAATCCTTAATCTGAAATTGAGTTTTTTTATATGATGTGAGGCAGGCATTGCTTATATAATCTTAGGAGCTTTTATAGGGAGACAAATGTATTTTGGAAACAGTAGGACAGAATATTTAGCTGAGACTCTTGAGTGTAGTGGAAATTGCTTACTGTGTGTTGAGTTCCGTATCTCCGTGGACTCCTGTACCTCCTACCCTTCCTCTCTGTGAGACTCAGGCTCTTCCTCAGTAAAGTGGGAATTATGGCAGATAATCCCCTAAGTTGCCATGAGGATTTCAGGTGCAGGGTGCATAGTGCTGCCCACACTTCGTGGCACACAGCAGGAGAACACTAGCACTGATACTTTACATGATTTATTAACTCACTTGACCCCGTTGACAGCTCGTTGAAATAGAGGATATTTTCCAAATTTACAGATGAAGAAACTGAGTTGCAAAGAGGATTCATCTCTTCCTCAAAGACACACAGCTAGCGTGTGTCAGAGGACTCCAGCCTTGCCAGTCTGGCTACAGCGTCCTCATCCTCAGGCACCACACATCAAAGCCATACCCTGCCCTCCTCGCTTCCTCCAGGATCCAGACCTCCTGGCCTGAGGGAGGCAGGAGCAGTGGTGTCCTCTCCAGGGTGAAGGGTCTGGACAAGATGTGGGAATAGGGATCAGTGGGCTCGACACCCAGTCCTCCCTTTGGCTCTGAGGCTCAGGGCGGGGGGGGGGGCGCAGGGCCCCCAGGAGAAAGCTCATCAGCCCCTCACCTCTGTGGGAAGCTGCCCTTGGGGATAAATTCCCCAGGTGACCCAGTCGCCATGCATTATTCACAGCCACCCTCCCTCCCCAGCCTGGGGAGCATGCTCTGGAGTCAGGCAGGAATGGCTCCCTAGCCCATCTTTCAGGGCTTTGTCCATGGCTGAGCCTGAGAACCCAGGTGGAGCTACAGGCTCGAAGACCAGGGACATGCGGCTTCCAGCTTCCCAGCTCTGTGGCCCTGGGAAGCTCAGGTTCCTTCTCTTACATATAAAATGGAACTAACTGCCCTACATTGCTCTGGCTGGAGGTGAGGGACACACACACGTGGTGCCTGAAGCCTGACAGAATTCATGCCTGACCCTTCTTTCTTGTGGGGAGGCCCTGGAGGAGGAACAAAGCTAAGGGTGGAACCTCTGAGGCCCCTCAGGCCCAGGTTTGACTTGGAGAGATCCTAGCCATTTACTGCCACATCACAGATGACCGCGGCACTTAGCAAACATGGATTTCTTGCAGATGCTGGGGGCAGGAACCCAGGAGCAGCATGGTTGGGTGGTTCTTAGATCTCGGGATGTTCTGTCACAGTGTCGGCCAGGGCTGCCATCACAGGAGGGCCTGGTGGAGGCCAGAGGGCCCATCTGGAGACGGCTCCCCCTCTTGTCCTGAAGGCTTCTCGGTTGGACCACTGGAGTGTCACCATGTGTCAGGGCACAAGAAGAAGAAAGCCTTTTATGAACTCTGAAGAAGTCATGCTCCATCATTCCTCAAATTCTGTTCCTCAGAAGTGAGGCCTAAGCCCAGCGCATGCTGGAGGACAAGCTCCACATTTGTGTGTGTGGTGCTGGGTACTGAACCAGGGCTTTTGCCTACTAAGTACACTTGGTCCTTTTATAATTATTGTTTAATCTTAAGACAAGATGTTACTAAGTTGCTGAGATGCCCAGGCTAGGCTCAGAGCTCTGACTTGCAATTCTCCTGCCTCCTGCCAAGTGCTGAGTGTTACGAACAAAAGAAAAGGACACTGAGCTCCAGAGACGAGGACGGGCGTTTTGGAACAAAACCTGAGAAGGGCTGCTGATATGAGAAAGAAAAAAAAGCACCCCCCCCCTACAGGTCGAGGGGCTTTTGTGGGATTTGCAGGAGGAAATTGCTGCTATCCTGAAACAAGGTTGTGCTGTTTAGATCATTGGACAGTGGTGCCTCTCCGTGACTGTCGGGGAGATACAGCCCTCTGACTCCTTCAGTAACAGGACCTTGACCTCTGCTTGGGGCTTGCCCTCTGGTCAAGAAACCTGTGATCTGGGCGGGGGATTTAGCTCAGTGGTACAAGTGCCTGCCTGGCAAGCGGGAGGTTGTGAGTTCAATCCCTGGTACCAGAAAAAAGAAAGAAAGAAAGCTGTGATCTAACTCACTGAGGTCACAGGCACATGACCCCTGCCCCCCATCTGAAGTTCTACTGTTTGTTTGTTTTTGTTTTTGTCTTTTTGAGACAGGGTCTCACCCAAGCTAGCCTTGAACTCTGCTTTTGAAGGAAGGGTTATAAAAGAATCTGTGGTTATGCTATATTTTATTTATTTTTTGCAGTTCTACAGATCAAATCTAGGGCTCCATCCATACTAGGTAAGTGCTCTACCACTGAGCTGTGCCCCCCTACCCCTTCACATATTTAAAATCACCATCCTCAGGTGGACTGGGAGAGCCAAGATGGAAGCAAAGCCCCCTCCCACAGCCTGTGAGCTGGCCACTGCGTGGGCTGGGGGGAGAAGAACAGCCTGCTGGAGCAGCCAGCTGGGTCTGAGGTCCTGTGCTGTTTGATTGACTTTGCAAGCCTAAAGCTGAGCAGCTACTCAGAGGACAACAATAGGCAATATAGTAACTGTGATAGATTTGCTACTGTCTTATCACTGTTTCCCGATGGTTTTATTGCTCTATCTTAGTCCCTTTAAAATTCAAGAGAAAAAAAAAAGGAGTCAGCGGGACCCAAAAAGTACAATAGATACTGTGAAGGTGAAAGGGGAGGAAACCGTCTAAAAAGAGCAAAAGCCAAGGAGGGAGCCATTGTTAATTTCCTATTACCTTGTCTTGAAGTCTTGTGTCATTTTCATTGTTTGGTTTCGGTTGGTTTTATTCTGTTTCTTTTGTTACATTCTATTATGTCTGATAGTACGGGAAACTGTTTCAAAGATATCACTGTTGATCTATTATCTTGTTTTGAAACTCTGTATCACTTTCATTGTTTTGATTGGTTCTCTTTTGTTTTGCTTGATTTTACTATGTCTTATGGTATGGGCAGCTATTTTAAAGATAACATGAGGCATTGTGGGAGCCATTGTTGATTTTCTATTATCTTGTTTTGAAGTCCTGTATTGCTTTTTTGGTTTGTCTGTTTTTGGTGCTGGGGAACAAACTCACCACCTTGAGCTTGCCAGACAGGTGTTTGTGCCACTGAGCTAAATCCTGGCCTGTGTTGCTTTCATTGTTTTGTTTTGATTGGCTTTATAGTTTCATTTTGTTTTGTTTTGTTCTCTTTAAAATAAAATTTAAGAAAAAGCACCACCCTGAGTGACCTTAGGCAAGTTCCTACTTCCCAAGCTCCAGTCTTCTCTACTGTGCGATGGGGGTAGTGAGTCATGGCACCTAGTATAGAGCATGTGGGGTTGGTTACGCTCAGGAAACACCACTGTGATTATCCTTTTCTCCTAGACACACATTAGACTCACATCAGGAGCTTTAGAAACATAGCCTGGGACCGGGGGAGTAGCTCGGTGGCAGAGCAGAGGATCTAAGAGATCTTTGAAAGAGCCTCCAGGAATCTGATTTTTTCCAAACTCCTGTCTCTCTCTCTCTCTCTCTCTCTCTCTCTCTCTCTCTCTCTCTCTCTCTGTGTGTGTGTGTGTGTGTGTGTGTGTGTGTGTGATGTGTACTGGGAATTGAACCCAAGGTCTTCATGCTGAACTGTATCCCCAGCCATTTTTCAGTTTTTAAATTAAAAAAAATTTTTTGAGATGGGGTCTTGTTAAAATTCCCAGGCTTGAACTTTCAACCCTCCTGCCTCAGCCTCCTAAGTTGACAGATTGCAGGCATGTGCCAGTATGCCTGGATCTCTAAGTACGTAATTCTTACTTATTGCCAAAGTTATAATCACTGTCCTCTAAGCTGAGCATGGAGGGTAGGAGAGGAGAATCACAAATTCAAGACTAAGAAAAAGACAAAACCCAAAACCAGAGAAACAGAAAGACTCACGGTTCCCATCATGGAAATCTGAAGAATGCCATCAACAAAGAAATAAGAAGGGAGAGGAACATAGAATTCAGTAGGCCAGGAATATGGCCTATGTCATTTACCGGAAGCTGTCACATTTGTGGGCCCTCTGCAAGCCTATGGACCCAGGAAGCTGAGGCAATAGGCCATGCTTTCTATTTGCATTTGTTTGTGGCACTGGGAATGGAACCTGGGGCCTCCCATGTTCTGGCCAAGTGCTCTGCCACTGAGCCAAGCCTCCAGCCTGCAAGTGATGTTTTAGCAGCCCCTTCGGGCGGGTTTGAGGTACACACCTGTGGGAGCCCCTCACTCTTGCTGTCGCCCTTGGGCACTTTGATGACTGGATCTCCATTTGTAGGCTGCCATGCTGGAGGGGCCCAGGTGGTGAGGTGCTATGGCGCTGCTGACCAGTGGCCAGCAAGAAAGCTCAGCCTCTGTCCAGCAGCCCACTGGGAAGTGAATGTTCCCTGCATCCACCAAGTGGGCTCCGGGTGAGTCCTTCTCTTATCCCAGCCACAGCTGACAGCAGCCTGCAGAGACACGGCTGAGAAAGCTGCGGCGTCCAGATGCCTGACCCACAGAAATTGGGAGTCGATAAATATTTGTTTGAAACTATGAAGTTTTGTGATGATTTGTTTACATAGCAAACAGATAACTAATATGGAAGATGTTGGGGTGGGGGAGATGTTGGAGAAATCTTGTGTTTATATTAAACGAGAATTGAGAGCCAGGTGTGGTGGCATGTGCCTGAAATCCCTGCACTCCAGGAGGCTGAGGCAGGAGGGTCACGGAGTTCAAGCACAGCCTGGGCAATTTGGCAAGACTTTATAAAATAAATAAATAAACAAATAAACAAACAAATGGCTGGATGTGCAGCTCAGTGCAAAGAGTTCAAGCCCAGTACTGCAAAACAAAAAGAGTTGAGAAACAACATATTAACATACAAGCTGATTGCAGTATGGTCTGGTTTGGCTGCTGATTTGAATATATTAACTGTTTCTTTTACATTGATATTTAGGAACTGTTAACACCAAGTGGATACATTTTATGTGGTGTAATAATGGAACTGTGACTTTGATTTGAAAAAGAGGCCTTACATTTTAAGCAATGTATTAACGTATCGACAGGGAAAGTGATATGCGCTTAAGGATTTGCTTGTAGTACAGGACCTGATGAGGCAGGGTTGGGGGGCTTCTCTGTGGTCCTCTGAGCCTTTGTGTAAGTTATGGCTGATACATTGTGTCAACTTGAGAAATCTAAAAGCTTAACTAAGTAACTCAGCAGCTTTCCATCTGGGGTGTAGAAGAAAAGCCTTTACCTCTCTATGATGTTGTTCACTGTGTCAATTTGAGAAGGTGAGAAATTTAAATAAGTGATTCAGCAGGGGGCCAGGCCCCACTTTGTAAACATCCTTTGCCTGTGCAAGAGGATGGCACTGAGGTGGGGTGAGTGTAGCCTGCTGACAACATAAGGGAGGAAAGGAAGCTAGCTCTGCCTTTTTGCTCCTTTGCTCTTGTTGCTTTTGTGTCTGCCCCTCAGCCACACCATCCTGTCTTGGAGCCAGCTGATTATGGATTAAAACCTCCACAAACTGCAAACTAAATAAACCTTTCTTTCGTTGGTTTGGGGCATCAGATATTTTGTCTCAGCAACAAGAGAAAGTAACCAAGATTAGCCGGGGGTGGTAGTGCACCTCTGTAATGCCAGCACTTGGGAGGCAGAGACAGGAGGATGTTTGCATGTTCAAGACCAGCCTGAGTTACAAAGTGAGTTCAAGGCCAACCTGAACTGCATAATGAGAACCTGTCTCGAAAAAAAAAAAAAAAGAAAAGAAAAGAAAAGCAATCAAGACAGTGTATTTTTTAGTTTTCCACTCAAAATAGGCATTTTTGTTTTTATTTTGTCTTTTGGAGACAGGGGCCAGACTGCCTAGGGAACATCATTCTGGGCTCTGAGCCACCTGAGCTATGCCCATTCCATCTCCTCAACCCCTCTGAGCCTCAGTTTCTCCAGCTGTAGCATGGGCTGGGGATACAGACAAACTGTGCACTTGCTTATTAGAACTCTGGCAGGGTAAAGTGAGTAAGAAAATAGGAACTGAGCCAGAGTCCCCGCGGCTGGCTGATTCCTACCACAGAGCTACCTGCCCTGCCATGTGCCCCTGCCACGCCTGGCTCTGCTGCCTTTACCGAGGGAGTAGGTAGGAGCCGCTGAGCTGTATTCAGCAGGTCCCTGCCTGTCCTGGCTGGGAAGCTGAGGAGGCTGGGAAGTGAGTGGTGCAGGCAGGTTGGCTGGGGGTCCCAGTCCTGCTCCAACACTTGGGGGCACTGCGGGCACTCTCAGCCTCTGCACCTGCCCTGGTGCCCTGTCTCCTTGTTCCCTCCCTCTGTTGCCACTGTGTCCTCCTGTATTCTCTGTCCCCCAGCCTTTGCACATGCTGCTCCCACAGCTAGGATCCCTTCCCCCTCTCTGCAGACTCCAGCTCACCACTTAAGGCTCTGCCCTGGGAAGCCAGCAAGTGTTTCCTGCCCAACCCAGGTCTCAGTCAGAGTCTATGGTCCCTGCCAGGCCATGGGACGCCACTGAGTGCCAGAAGCCAGTGTGTGCCAGCTTTGTATGCAGGGATAGCAGATTCTCTATAAATGTTTATCAAAAGCAAATGGATGAATGCAGACAGGTAGGCAGAAAGGAAAAAGGAATGAAATAGCAAACATGTATCTTGAGTCACAGTCTGAGGGTCCCCAGAGGCAAAACCTCTATCTCCTTCTGTGGCAGCAGTGACACCTGTGCTTAGTGCTCAGTAAGTGTACCCCGGCCTAGCCACCCAGCCACCTGGGCTAGGAGTGAGTCCATGCCTCCCCACGGTACTGGAGCTACCTGGGTTTCTCAGGAGTTCTTCCTGTGGAGACTCAGAGGGCCCTGAACAGGGCATAAGCCCGACCAGCTGGCCCCTGTGTAGGTACGGGGCTGGGCGGCACATTCAGCCCCCAGGAGCGGTAGCCTGACCTTCCAGGCTCAGCCTATCTCTGCTGCATGCCTCCACCTCATACGTCCATCTCCGTCAGGGACCAAGCAGCAGGCAGGCCACCTGGGAGCTGCGAACCCTCTGGAGCCCCTAAGTCCCCTGCCACTGACCAACACACCATGCAGAGCTGAGGACAAGGGGACTCCAGGGCACATTGACACAAAACACATTCCAGGAGCTGAGACGCTGCTTCTTCCTGGAAATAGGCAGGAAATGGTTCCAAGGCATTCTGCAGGTTTGAAGCTGCCCCACCCTCAGGCAGCTGAGTGACCAGCTCTGGGGGCCACCAGGCACTCCCAAAGTCTCCTCCCAGGAAGGCACAGCCAGGCTCCTCTGAGGAATCTGTATTTGGCTGTTAGGGAAGCTTGTGCCAAGTCCTGAGGATGGGGCTATGACCCAGATTCCAGCTTTCATGGAGTGGCCCTTGTAGAGGGATCGGCCGAGAGCCGGGAGTAAGTAAGGCGATCCGTGTGAGATCATATCAGGAAAGGAAGCAGCTGTGCTGTGTGGTGGAGACTGACTGCACAGGGACAGGGGCAGCATTAGCAAGGAGGCCCCTGAGACATCGTCTGGGGACAGAGCTGAGACTGAAGGACGTCAAGAAGCCAGTCTTAGAGCATTCCAGAAAGAGGACACGTGCAAAGCATGGGGGTGGGGTGCATCCTTTCATCCCAGCACTCTGGGAGGCTGAGGCAGGAGGATCACAGGTTTGAGTCTAGTCTGGACAAGTTAGCAACTCAGCGAGACGCTGTCTCATAATAAAAATTAGAAAAGGGCTGGAGATATCACTCAGTGCAAAGACGCTGAGTTCAATTCCCAGTACTAAAACAAAACAAAAACTTGGAATGTTACCAGGAGGTGAGGAGCCTGCAGGGATGAGGTGGGAGGATGAGCTGCAGGGGCAGCCCAGCCTGGGAGCTGAGTGACTCTGGAGAATGTGACTGGCAAGGCACCAAGGGCTCGGAGCAGGGGCCCTGGGTTCCTTCCTCACGGCTGCCAGAATCTCCCTTTCCCTAGCAGCAGGAAAACCCCTCACCCTCACTTCCCTGTTTGGCCCTTTCTGGGATCTTCCCAGGGCTGCTTCCTCCCTCAGCAGCCTGTCAGGTGCTATTTTGAGTAGGAATCTCCCTCCTGGGGGTGAGCAAAGAAAATCTGTAGGCAGAAAGGGGAAGGAACTCTCACCCTGAGGCCCTGGGCACAGCCCCCCTGTGCTCCACACCTCAAGCTGAGGCTGCAGGCTGCGTCCTTAGACCCTTCTGGGCCACCTGTGGGAGGCACCGTTCACAGACCAGGACCCCAGACCCTGGGCAGCCCCTGCCAGACCATGTGCTGGAAGGTCAGGGGCCAGGTGAGTCGCAGGCTGACCGCAGAGACATGTGACCTCTGCTAAAGGGTGACTTTCAAATTCTTTTGCTCTTGTCCCTTCTGCCCTAGCTGAGTAAATGGCCATGACAGTTTCCTGGTGGCCCAACTGGATGACCGAGACCTATGCACTCCTTCTCCTTCGCTGCTTTTGTCCAGCAACTCCCCCTCCACAGCCCTTCCAACAATGTTTGCATCTGCTGTGTACATCGTATTTCTCCTGCCCTCTTGAGAGGAAAGGAGGAAATTAAATTGTGGCAGGTTATCATTGATCTAGAGAAAGCCACACTGAGGTCTGTGGGCGCCCTTCTCTAAAGATGCACTTCCCATGGTTGCCGTAAATGCAGTGTGTCTGCAAGCCCAGCCAGCTGGCAGCTCCCAGTGCCAATGATGAACATGGTGCCCCACCCACGGTATTCATAGGGCGATGGCAGCCCCACAGGGCCTGCACCTTCTGCCACGAGAGAGGCGGCAGAAGGGCTCAGGGTTCACCCCAGTAGTGCTCCATTCAGGGGTGACATTCTAAACTGATTGTGGTACTGGATGCATGACTCCACAGATACACCAAAAGCCACTGGATTGTGTGCTTCAAATGGGTAGATTACGTGAAATGCAAATTATGTGTAAATAAACCTATGAAAAACAGGTGCTTTGTGGTCTCCTGTAAAAAGCTGAGGGTTGTGACTTGCTCATATAAATACAAGGTAAAAAATAATCATGTCAAACCCCAAACATTCCTTTAGTGCCTGTGACACACTGTCCCCTTTACTATGTCAAGCAGTGTCATCGCCCATATGACAGATGAGGAAAGTGAGACACATGGTGGGAATGAGAATTGCCAAATGTCACAGGGAAGGAAGTGTCAGAGCCAGGACTTGGACCTGCAGTTTAACCTAAATCTCACTTCCTCTCCCACAAACACAGAAGTATAATAATCAAACATCAGCACCTTCAGGGGCCCACAGCAGAGTCCAGCAGATTCTTGACAACAGAATGCTGCCCCCACTGAGGCTACAGACTTGTTCCTTTCTCTGATCATGTGGGAGGTGTGTGTGTGTGTGTGTGTTACTGGGAATTGAACTTAGGCCCTTTGCATGGAGCTGTATCTCTAGCTTCTTTTTCTATTTTTTTTAAACTTTGAGTCCAGACTGAGCTTGAACTTTTGATCCTTTTGCCTGAACCTCCAAGTGCACTCTTTCAAGATAAGCAAAATCTCTGCCTGGAGCCCTGTCCCTACCCCTTGCCCACCTGCCCCTTGCTGGATTATCCTGTGCAAGTCCCTGGAGTCATGTCATCTGACACGATTCCTTAATGTCCTTTAAAACTCCTCCCCCCATTGTTTCCCAAATCCTGTTTTGTGATTGGTCAGTTCAAGTCAAGAGACAAAATCCGTATTGCTCTGGTCAGTGTATCATCTGGCTCCCTTCAGGCGGTAATAGTTCCCTCTTCTGTATTGTGTTGCCCATTAGCCACTGTTGAAAGTGTTGGATCTTTGCTCATAGTCATTGATTTGCTGCCTTTTAATCGACTTCCAGCTGAAACCAGGGTGGGGCGGGGTAGGGCCGTTGAGGCTTTGCCTAGCCTTGGCCTTGAGCATGAGATCCCTATCTTGCTGGCTATTTTAAAAGGAAGAGCATTAGACCTGGATAGGAAAGGGAGTCTGACTTCAGCAGCTGAGTTAGTCATAATCCATTTTGTCACCTGTGATGAGTCCTTCCTGGTCCTCATCACAGTCTGGGAAGTTTATATATGTGATCCTACAGAAAAGTTATTGGAATTCTAATAGGTTAATTCTGCTCTACCACTTCCAATGCAATCCACAGCATGAATAAAGAGATAATTACATCTGAAATTGTGGGGATCCAAGGAGGATGATACTTCACTGGGTCAAAGGCCTCAACCCAGGGCCCAACCTGGGTTTTATAAACTCATAAAGAAAAGAGTGGTTTGAGGATGAGTGACTGTGAGACTGGTGGAAAGTGCATGAGTGCTGTTAGCTGGGTTGGCTAGGTGGCCTGAGATCACCTCTGCACTAGCCAGTGGATGCAGAGTCATCTGCATAACACAGTTGTGAGGGTCAGTGCTTCAGTTCCCTGATGTGTAAATTTTTCTGCCCTGGGAAGTCAGAGCCTCTTATTTCGAGGCTCAATCACAGCCAACAGTGTGGAGCATGACTCCTTATCCCCCCTGGCTTACCATGTTTTTGGGGAGTCAAAGGATAGGGAAACAGTGACTGTTGCTTTGCTTCAAAGACTCTGCATCAGTACCTCAGCCAGCCCTGTTGACATTGTTGAAGGGACAAGGAAAAGTCCTAGCCAGCTCTGTACATATCAGTACAGGGAGACAGGGCCAGGTTTAGCTAAAATGGAGATAATTGCTCTTCGTTCAAGAAGAGTCGTGCTCCACAGTCACCAGTCCTGCCCGTGGAGGCTTGTCTGGAATCTGCCTACGTCACTTTTGCAGAAGTGATTGAGGGAGGTGAGAGGAAGCAGGGGCTGGGGTCCAGGAGAATGGCTGTCCGAGGCCTGGCCTGGCAGTACTTTAACAAGGGAAGGCTCTCCCAAAAGAGCCTGGTCAGAGGCACTGGAAGGGGGAACGCGGCTAGGGTGGAGGTACAGGGCACTCCACAGAGCTGGCTCCCTTCCCGCTGGGAAAACAGGCTCCTTACCTCCAGCGCGTGCTGCAGCTGCAGCTAGGAAGATGACACACACCAGATGAGGGTGACTCACTCCTCTTCATGGGCCACAGCACCCCATGCTTACCCTCCCAAGGAGGCTGAGCCAAGAAAAGGAAGAGAGAACATGTATCACAAGAATGGACAGTAGGGGCTGGGGATTTAGCTCGGCGGCATAAGCACCTGACTTGCAAACAGGTGGTCGTGAGTTCGATCCCCAGTACCGATAAAAAAAAAAAGAATGGACAGTAGAGCAGCCCATTCCAGTCACAGGAACTCGGCCCGTTCAGTGCCATCTGGCAAGCGGGCATGCCTGTCTCTCCCTGCTGAGTGTTTTCAGGAACTAAGTAGGGACCCCTGATCTTAGTGTCTGGAGACAGCCTTGGTGACCCAAGCAGGGCAGGAGAATGCGACGTGTGGCTGGCAGGGAAGCTGAGCGTGATGCGAGCCTGGTCTGTATTTGACCAAGAAACGGGGTTGAGAATATCCCAGGTGGGCTGGGAAGCACTGGGGTCAGCCTCTGCAGGCCCACGTCCCAGTAGCCCGGCTAAGGGGGCGCTGTCCGTGGTTCTGAATCTACCTACCTGCTGGCCTCTGCCAAGTCTTGGGGGTTTCCTTATTTCTGCTTTCTGCTTTGATGCTGAATGTCCTGCATCAGTGAACAAGCAGCTTAGAAGATGTTCCAGAGCTTAGACTCCAGAGTCAGGCTGCCTGGATTCAAATCCCAGCTCTGCTACCCACCAGCTGGATCATGTTGGGCAATTTTCTTAGTCATTGCTCAGTGACTCAGTTTCCTCGCCTATAAAATGAATGTAGCACACACCCTCCTAACAGGCATGTTGTGAAAATTAAATGAGGTTAAATAGTTTTCCTAATGTTGAGTTAATACTTGTAAAGTGCTTAGAACCATGTTTAACATAAGTAGACGGGAGCCCTCTTGCCCGTCCATGCCCTTTGACGTGACCTCAGGCATCTCCTGACCGGTTCCTCGATTTCTCTTTCTTTCTTCTTCCTTCCTCCCTTCTTTCCTTCCCCTTCCCCTCACTTTGTTTTTCTGAGACAGGATCTCACTATGTAGTCTAGGCTGGCCTTGAACTCACTGTGCAGCCCATGCTGGGCCCGAATCCTCAGTCCTCCTGCCTCAGCCTCCCAGGTGCTGGGATTACAGGGAGGAGCCAGCACCCCTGGTAGTTTTCTTGATCTCTCAGTGGCAACACACCCCACATTTATCTTATACATTTTCCACATGGAAGCAGCCATTTCTCTAAGCAGCCCTCCTTCTTTTGAAGAGTGAGGTAAGTGGGAGTTAGGAACCATAATCTAGACATTTGGGGTGCTCATTGCTACTGGCTTGTTACTGCAACTAGGCCTGAAGCTGCAAAAGATTACAAGTTTTTAGTTAATTTATTTGGCTTTATTTTTCTCTTTTTTCCCCTTCTGCACAGAAAGTCTTGGTTCCTACCAGTACGAATCCCTACTCTGCATTACAAAGTTAATAGCGCCAACATAACAGTACCAGCATAATCAGTACCAATTGGATGACTGAGGGCAGTACAGGATTCCACTGCTCTGTTTCTTGGCGGTTGCGTGGTCCTCAGAGACAAGCACATAGGGATGTTTTACAGTCACTTCCAGCTGGGCTTAGTGGTGCACACCTATTATCCCTGCACTTGGGAGGCTGAAGCAGGAGGATTGCATGAGTTAGAGGTCAGTCTGGGCTATATACAGTGAGCTCAAGGCCAGCCTGCACTACATAGTGAGACCCTGTCTCAAAAAATAAATAAATAAAATAATTTCTAATGATCCTTCTTAGTGTTATTGTGACCCATTGACTTATAGTTAGGCTTATTTGTTTTTGTTTAATGTGAAGGAATTGCCTTTTTGTCTTTGATTTTATTATTCTATAAATATTCATACTTATAGAACTTCTCAAAAAAGACATGTTCAGAAAAGTCTAGCCTCTACACCTGTCCTTCCTGTGTTTTTCTTGAAAATATGAGTAAGCTGGCCAAAGTGGTGCATGCCTTGGGGACAGAGGTAGGAGGACAGCGAGTCTGAGTCCAGCTTGGGAAACTTAGCCACTGAGTGAGAACCTGTCTAGGCTAGAAAGGCAGCCCTTTTTATATTTGGGGGAGGGCACCAGGAATTGAACTTAGGACTTTGTGCTTGCCAGGCCAAAGAAGCAGAGGGCAGAGGTGAGCTGGTCAGGCGGTCCCCTCAATCATCAGCTTGTGCATACATTGGATGGAAGTGTCGCCTCCCAGGCAGGGCAGTCTTTCTAACCTTGTACTCAGGTTTTCCAGCGTTTGGCACTCATAGATGGCAAGGGAAATGTGGTTTGGGCACTGGCAAAATGAAGTCTGATTATAATCCAGTTTCAGCTGGTTGGAAAGATAAGAGTGACCCCAAAGTGTCCTGGAAGAGGTAGCCCAAGAAAGGCCATGAAGGGACCAGCTGTCACACCTTCAGGCAGGAAGCTCAGAGCCCTTTTGTCCTCCCCTTCCCCTCAGCGTCCTGCTAGACATCAGAGTGACCCCCTTCAGGCCCAGGAGTACAGCCTGGATGTGGCTCAGCCTGAGAGACACGGATCTGGGTTCAACTTCCAGCTCTGCTCTGTGCCCTCGGGCAAGTTGTGGAACCTCTCTGCACCTCAGCCTCCTTTTCTGTTTGATGGGACAAAGCAGGATCTGCCTGGCTACGGTGAACACTGCGGGAGAGCACATTGAAAATGCCTGCAGCCCAGAACCTCACACACAGCAGGCGCTCAAGCAACAGGGGTCCCTCAGCTGCTCCCCGACAGCTCTGGCGTCATGTGCTAGAAGTCCCTTCTTTCTCCAAGCTGGAGCAGCAGGATGACCAGGACCACGCTGCAGGGGTGAGTCTGAGGGGGAGGATGCTTAGAGAGGAGGTGGCCACAGACAGACACCAAAGTGATATTTTAAAAAGGCAAAAGAGTCAAGTTTTAAAAGGCAAAATTCATGCTGAGCACAATGACACATGCAATTCTTGCAAGGCTGAGGCAGGAAAATCGCAAGTTTGAAGCCAGCTTGGCCTCCATAGTGAGCCCCCTGCTCCCCCTAGGGGTGGTCCCAAGTGCCTGGTTCAGGTGCTACAGAGAAAATCGCTTTCGCTGTTCGACTTCTGTCTGCATGGCCAGCGCGGGCTTTTCTCAAAGCCCATTTTCTTGTAGATAGTAAAGGGACTCATTGGCACAGGACCTGGGCCATTTGGGTTCAAATTCTGCCTCTGCCTCTGACTTTTGGCTCCTCAGTTTCCCCATCCATTAAGCAGAAGGAGCAAAGCCAACTGTTTCCTAAGGACGCTGGGAAGATGATGGAAGCTCAGAGCGCTGGGCCTGTAGGCAGCACTGCTGATGAACACAGAGGAGCAGCGAAAGGTCTTGACCTCCCTGCCTAGGGGAGCTACTCTGTAGCCAGTTGGACAGGCCAGTGAGGTGAGGGGCACAAGGGTAGGGGAGTGTGTGGTGCACCTCTGAGAGGGCAGGCAGACATTACAAGGATCACACTTTTAAAGGTAAGCTTGGGCTGGGCATGGTGATGCACAACTGTCATCCCAGCACTCGGGAGGCTGAGGCAGGAGGGTCACAAGTTCAGAGCCACTCTGGGCAACTTGATGACTTAGCTAGGCCGAGTGAAGAAAGAAAGACAGAAAAAGAAAGAAAGAACAGAAAATGAAGGAGGAGGTTTGGAAACGTAGCTTAGTGCAAAAGTTCTGGGTTCAATCTTCAGTACCAGGGAAAAAGTAAATAAGCTCAGCCAGGTGCAGTGATGTGTATCTATACTCACATTGCCGGGAGGTGAAGCAGGAATACCTTGAATTTGAAGCCAACCTGAGCTACACAGCAAGAGCCTGCTTAAAAAGAGAGAAAAGGGGCTGGGGATTTAGCTCAGAGGTGTAAGCCCCTGCCTGGCATCGCAAGGTCATGAGTTTGATCCCGGTACTTAAATAAATAAATTAATAAAAGAAAAAAAGGTAAACGCATGACTCATACAAGTATAAAATGAACATGAGTCAAAGATTTTAACTCATTAATGAATAGGGGAACTGAGAAACTGTTAGCACGGATACCAAGGACACTTGAAGAACACGGTGTGTAGGCGGTCAGGAATACTGGGATACATGTACGCAGAGGTGCACAGCTGGTTTGTATCCGTGGGGTAATGATCAGTGCTGTCTGCACGCGCACTCATTTGCATTTGTGTGGATTAGAATCATCTGATTTCCAACCAGTTGTCTACCTTGCACAGTGTTGTAAAATAGCTTGACGATGACAGAGTCCAAGACAACTGGGAAGGATGCACCAGCAACACTCTCGAGAACCCTGCCGGGCCATTTCCAAAGCTGTCATGATTGTTTCTGGTGCCACACACCCACGTGCCATGCACAGAGCACACCACTGACAAGCTGCCGTTCACAGGGACGCATGGTCATGCACACACCCGTGTGCATGTGTGTATGTGTGCATGTGTGTGAGGGAATCTCCCCCTGCTTCTCCCAGCCCAGACCCCACCCCTTCTCTGCCCATTACTATCCTGCCCATCTCAAAGCTCACGCTGAATGCCCCCTCTGAGCTGGGAGCCCACCAGTACCAAGGATACTTGAAGAACACAGTATGTAGGTGGTCAGGAATATTGGGATACATTTACCCAGAGGTGCACAGCAGCCTCACGCCTCATTCCCTCCTGCTCTGCACACCTCAAAAGCGAGGCTGAGAGGACAAAGAGTTTTGCAGCCCACACTGGGATCCCAGTCCTGTAAGTCACAGGCCTAAGATCGTGGCCAGCTCCCAGCAGATCTCTGAGCCTCCATCTCCCTGCCTAGTAACAGAGCCACCCTCATGGAGGTTTTGTTATTAATATTACATTAGCACAAGGGGCTGCAGATACAGCTCAGTGGGAGAGCTCTTGCCTAGCATACACAAAACCCAGGGTTGGCTTCCCAGTAGCTAAATAAATAATTTAGCAGAGGCTGTGAAAGTGCTTGGCAGAAGGCTGACTCGCAGTAAGTCCTCAAAAGAGGTCAGCTAGAGTCAGAGATATAGCTCAGCGGCATAGATGCCTGCCTTGCAAGCACAAGGTCCTGAGTTTGATTCTGGGTACAAAAAAAACCAAACCCTCTGCATTCCTGTTTCCTGGGCAGATGGGGCTTTCTTATCAGTGCAGGAAGGGGTGCCTGTGAGCAGTGGGGGTGAGGAATTCACCCAGCTGCTGTTGAGAGGGTCCAGACCCTTGCCAGGATTATTATTATTATTATTATTATTATTATTATTGTCTTTTTCCTTTTTATCGGTACCGGGGATCGAACTCACTACCGCCTGCTTGCAAGGCAGGTACTTATGCCGCTGAGCTAAATCCCCAGCCCCTTGCCAGGATTATGTGTGGAGACTGCTAGGAACCCTGCCCCAGGAGGGTGCTGAGTCCCCAGGGCTGCAGTAAAGCTCTGCCTCACAGCTGGCCTGACACTGAGGGACACTGGGGAGGACAGGAGGGTCTAGGGAGCTCCATCCGGAGGAGCAGGGTCAGGCTGTGTGAGGCTCAGGGTGGGGCAGAGATGGAGACAGCGAGAGCACAGGCCTTGAGTGCCGTGCTGTGACTTCCCAGCTGATGGCCTTGGACATGGTGTGTCCTTGACCATCCTCCCTCACATCCTGTCACCAGATAATTCCTGAACAGCCCATGATCTTTGACACGAAGCCAGGCGGTGTGGCCATGGGCAAATGACTTCGCTTCTGTAGGTCTCTGTTTCTGCCTCTGCCAAAGCAGGCTTTCACCTGTACCAGCCTCATAGGGCTTGTAATGGTTCATGTAGATGTCAGTTTGATGGCTGGGGTTCCCCAGGTTGCTGGTGAAACACAATTTCTGGTATCTGCATGGATGTTTCTGGGAGAAATTAGCAGTTGAATCAGGAGACTGAGTGAAGATGTGCCCTGATATAGCGGGCATTGGTCAGTCCGCTGAGGGGACAAAGTACCCCATCAGGTGTGCAAATCTGCTGCACATCCCTCTTCTCTTCCCTGGACATCAGTGCCAAACTCTCAGGGCGCCGGGTACAGGGACTTTCAGCAGCAGCCCACACTCCTCCCACGTTTGCAGGCTTCTGGGCTCAGAATGAATCCTGCGCCAGCTCACCTCGGTCTCCAATGTTCGGACTGCAGACAACAGGACTCCTTGGCCTCAGTGATTGTGTGAGCCAGTTCCCCTAAGAAATCCTCCTGGTTCTGTTTCTCTGGTGGCCCCCGCAGACACAGAACTGATGTTTAAAACTGGCAGCTGGCATAGACGGAGCACTTGGTAAATCCTGGCTCTGCCATCAGGGCAGTGTGGTATAGTGTGAGGTGTGGGATGGGGGTCAGGCAGACTTCCTGGAATTTGGTGACTGGCTCTGCTTCCATGTCCTGGCCATGTGACCTTGGACAAGTCACTTCCCCGGGAGCCTCAGCGTCCTGGCTTCCCTTTCCAGAGAAATACAGTGCTTCCTTTGCATTCTGCAATGTGCACAGGTGCACACAGGTGTCATGGCCAGAGTGGGCACTGAGGGGAGTGAAGGGGGTCTGCAGTAGGCCCCAGAAGGTCCCTGCCCTGATGTCTGGAACCTAGATGTTATTTTCTTTCTTTCTTTTTTTAAATTTTATTTTAAAGAGGAAAACAGATAAACAATGAAAACAAGTTTCAAAACAGGACAGTCACAGTACTTGATACATTGCATTCCGGTGCCTTGTAACAGTTATTCAGAGCACAGGACACAGGCAGAAGATCTTGTCTAAACAATATTGGCACAAAGCATTCTTTTCAAGGAACAAACAGGAGCTAGCTGTGTAACCCCCTGGTGTATACATATATTTTTTCCTCTTACCTGTTTTTCCTTTCCCCTATCACAGTTTGTCTTTTCTTTTGAACAATTTCTTTCCAATTCACAATATCTATTGTACATTTTTTTATTTTAAAGAGAAAAAAGAAAAATCAAGATGTAACAAACCTAAAAAAACCACAACAAAAACAAAAGGACAACAAAACAAAACAGTAGGTATTATAGGTTTTCAAAACAAGATGATAGGAATTTAACAGTGGTTGTTAAACTGCATATTGTTATCTCAAGATGTTTTTTTCCCCCGGCCAAAATGACTTTGCAGATGTGATTAGGGTCTTGACACAAGAGACTGTGATCAGTCTGGATTATTCAGGTGGACTCAGTATAGTCACAGAGGTGCACAAGTGGGAGGCAAAGTGAGGGCTGAGGACACGGAGGCAGATGGGACAGCAGAAGGGACTAATGAGGAGCCCAGAAGCCGTGGAAGGCCACAGCCTCTAGAAGTTGGAATCCTGGAATGGATTCTCCTCAGTACCCCCAGGAGTGGCCTTCCTGACACCGCGGTTTGAGCCCCGTAAGAATCACCGCGGGCTTCTTGAGAACCACGGGAGAATGAAGGGGGGCTGTTTTCAGCTGCTGAGGCTGGAGTGTGACTTGGTGGTAGGGCACTTGCCTAGCATGCACGAGATCCAGGGTTTGATCCCTGGTACTGCCAAAAACAACAACAAAAGCCACCGAGTTTTCTGTCCCTTGTTACAGCAGCCACATAAAATGAATATAGCAGGATCAGCTCACAGGAGAGGAAATTCTGACTTTATATCCTCTCTGACCGTGGTAGGAAATGGTTTTAATAAGTGTAGGGAAAGTGTGTTAGGCGAGGCAGAGCGCTGGCCAGGGGCTGGGTGTGTGTGTGTGAATGTGACCATTTATGTGCAGGAGTGTGTGCCTGCTCTGGAAATACACAAGGACCCTGCAGCTTGCAGGTCTAGCCTGGCCCTGTCATCCTGTGTGGCTTCAGCAGATCTCTGTCCCTCTCTGAGCTGTCATTTCTTCTTCTGACGATCATGGAGTTTGGACCGGGGGTCCCTTAAGCCTGGCCATCTCCATCTTTGTAGGTAGTCCTGGGTGCTTCTCTATCACTTGTCCTTTTGATGTCAGAGGAGAGTCTGTGCCTGGCACGGGGATGGGCACCTTCTCGTGTGACTGAGTACTTTGGGAACTCTGGAGCCAGCAGCTAGATCCCCCTGCTGCTCCTCCTGGAAGAAGAAGGCTGATTTCCTGTGAGGATCTACCTCGATCTGCATAGTAAGCACTCAAGGGAGCTACAGGGTTGGACTGAGTCTCCCCCAAACTGAAGTCCCCTCAGAAGTTGAGACTGAGACCTTCTCTGGAAAGTCATGATCAAGTTAGGAAGGCAACTGAGAATGTAGGATTCAGCCCCGAATCCAGTGACAGCGATCCTGATAAGAAGAGGAAACAGACACACAGAGGAAAGATGGGACAGTCATGACACACACAGGGAGAAGCCTTGTGATGCTGGAGGCAGACCAGCAGGGATGCCGCTACAGCCCGGGAGCACCAGGCTGGCAGGCGGCCAGCAGAAGCCGGGAACTGGAGGGGAAGGATTCTCCCCCAGAGACTTCCAGTCCCCAGAACTGGGAGCAGACACTATCTGGATTTCTGTTGCGTGCAAGAGCCCAGCTAGGAGAGAGTGGGAGAGGCAGAGGGCAGAAGGGAGGCTGCATCGGGGAGCTCCTCTTTCTCAGGAGGAGGAAGAGGGCCGAGAGAGAGGCGCCAGGGCCAGGACAGAAGGGGGTTTGGATAATGCTGCCAGGACTCTGTTTTTTTGCTTTCTTGTTTATGTTTTGTTTTCTAGGACTCTATATTTGAACCCTCACTAATAACTTTTTGGGGAGCAGAGAATGCTGGAAGATAAGGACTGTGCCTCTATTCTGGTCAGAGGAAGGGCAGAGTGACTGTCCAGAGCACTGCGGGCTGTTCACGCCCTGGGGGATTTCAGGAGTGTGTTTTCTTTGTGATGACTTTGTGATGACTGAGCCGGGCCATTCAATAGTATGCCTTTATTTTATCCAAGGGTTTTATGCCCTCCACCCCGAAATCCAGATGTAGCTTTCTTTCTTTCTTTCTTTCTTTCTTTCTTTCTTTCTTTCTTTCTTTCTTTCTTTCTTTCTCTTTCTTTCTCTCTCTCTCTCTCTCTCTCTCTCTCTCTCTTTCTTTCTTTTTCTTTCTCAACTTTTTTGCACTTCACATTTTACAAATGGCAAAGCATGGGGGTAAATTTTGAAAGTTTCCTAGGACTTTTAAAGCTCTCTTAGTAAGTGGCTGGGGTTGCGTTTGGCACAGTGATTGGCGTGGAGCTAGAGGCCCGGTTCTGACCCACCTTGAGGGCAGGAGACTAGAGCCCTGCCTCTGACCTCCCTCTTGGTGGCCCTTCACAGGATGGCCTGCAGGGGGAGGCAGAGAGCAGAGGCCGAGCCGCAGAGAGGCCCCGGTCCGCAGGGGGCGCCGCTGGTGCAGGCGGAGGGCAAGGGGCGGTGACCCGCTGAGCCTCCACCCACCCCGGGGGGCTGGGCACCGAAGCCTGAGCCTCTTCAAGTAGACAGCCGTTACCCCCGCTTTACAGAGGAGAGCTCCCCAGCCCAGAGAGCCTAAAAAGCTTCCCCCAGGGAGATTTAGCATCTCTGGAGACACAGCCTGGCAACCCGAGTTCCTCTGGTTTGAGGAGCCCAGAGATGAGGGAGGTTAGAAGTGGCGGTCTAGGACGTCCAGATCCCGACGGGAGCTGGTCCTGGTTCCCCATTTCCACGCAGCCAAGTCCCGAGTGTCTTACTGGGCTTCCTCCTGCTTGGGCGTCTTCCTAGCCACTGCAGAAGGCCGCGGGGAGCGAGTGGCATCAGGGCGCCCTCCAGATCCAGTGTTCTGCAGCCTCTCCTGACCTTTCAGTTTTTCTCCCCAGAGGTCCAGGAGCAGCAGAGAGACTCTCTGAAGTTTTGTGTCCCTAGGATCGGTGGCAGCCCATGGAGCCCATTTCCTCCCTGCTCATGTGGGGGTGGGGGTTGCTTCAGGCTGCAGAGCCTGGAGCTGGCGGGGAGCAGATGGTTCAAGCCCACAGTTGCAGGCAAACCATGTGGCCTGGCGCTCCTCACGTTACCAAAGAGAGCCTTGTCTTCACCATGTGAAAGCAGCCTCTCCTGTGAGATGCAAATGCCACGGAAACTCTGACAGGTCCCACTTGCCCAGTGGAGTCTGCAGCCAGGACAGTCAAAATTTAAAGCTTCAGCGATTTTTAAAAATTGGGGTAAGGAGTGAATCTCTGGAGCAGATTTCCAAATAATTCACCTGCTCAGCCAGATAATCAAAGTACATGCTCCAACAGAGGGTAACGGGCAGATCTTGTGCCCTGGATGGCGAGGAGGAGGATGCTGTACTCTGAGGTCTTCCTCAGAACCCGTTAGTCCAGTCGTAGCACGAGGGACACACAGGCAAATCCACACCAAGCGAGTGACATGCCGTAACCCCGGAGGACTAATCCTCTGAACTGTCAAGGTGTCTCCAAGTCAGGAAAGGCTGAGGCACTGTCTCAGCCCAGCAGAGCCCAGAGCTAACTGTGGCATCCCAGATGGACTCCTGGCACAGGATGACAGCATGGGGCAGAAACTGAGGGGATCTGAATCAAGTGGCCTTTTGTCTTTAATAAATTACTGTAGGTACTGTAGGGGTAGGAAGCGTGATGCCTTTCTTTCTGTCCTAAGCGTCTCAGCTGACACTCGGTAACAAAAACAGGTTAACAGGAGATGAACAGAGCAGATTTACTGAGCCAGGCGTGGTGGTGCACACCTGTAATCCCAGCACTCGGGAGACTGAAGCAGGAGGATTGATGTGAGTTTGAGGCCAGCCTGCGATACAAGGTGAGTTCAAGGCCAGTCTGAACTGCATAGTGAGACCTTGTCCCAAAAAGGCAAACAAAATAAAAACAGATTTACTGAACTAGAGTCTTAGGAAATACAAGAAGCCTCCTAAAGGTGACGCAGAAACCCTAGGGAAATCGTCTATTTCGATGCAACAGGATGTGGACAGCTGTGTGGAGATGGGATTCGACCCACAGTGTGAGCTGATAGAAGCAGATCACGGAGACCAGGAGCTGTGTGGCCAGGTTCCTCCTGGCTCTCCAGGTCATGCACTTTCCTTCTCCCCATGGGGCCAGGGCCTCCTGAGCCAGGGTCTTAAGATCTACCTACAGGCAGGGTGGGTGAAGCCTTCCGCCAGGGCCAGCTTCCACACAGGAGGGCGGCAGGCTGGAGTGATAGTTACAGGTTCCAGCTGTGGGGAGAGGAGTCTGGTTTCTGTGACCTCACCCAGGGAAGAGGAATCCTAGTTTCCTGGCTACCTTGAGAGAGAAAGGAAGCAGGAGGGGGGTCAGAGAGTCTGCTGCCCTTCCTGTGTCCTCCAGGTCAGAGTCTATGCGTGCCACGTGCCATACTTCAGGGTATCATTTTCTGTGTCATCCTTACCAGTGTCATTCATTATTGGTAGCAGCTGCACTGGGAGACAGTGCTGAGAGGGGAAATTGGGAGACAATATATGGGGACTCTACTGTTTTCTCAATTTTTCTGCAAATCTAAAACCATTATAAAAGTACAAGGTTATTCTAAAATTGGAGGGTAGACATGAGATGATCAGCTTTTTGTTTTAACCTGTGAAGAATTAAAAGCCTCACGGAACCACCGTTTCCCGTCCCATTGTTTCATGCTGAGAAAGGACGGGGACAGCAGTAGGCCTCCCCTGGGAATAAAGGCTGCACACTGGGCTGGAACCAGACCCAGGCCGGAAGGATGGTGACTCTTCATTATTTTTTTCCTGCCGGGAGATACTGGAGTTGGCACCGGGGGCCTGTGGACCTGGGAGAATGTGGGCAGAGCAAAAACGGTCAGAGAGGACCGAGCTGACCCCGTCCTGGAAATCAGATTCTCAGTGTCAGGTACTGGGGTGGTGGTGAGAGCAGACAGGATGGCAGATGGGAGGCTTTGGGGACAAGAGAGTGACTGCTTGTCCTGGGAGAAAGAAGTTTCCTTTGTGACCCTCCTGCCTCAGCCTCCCAGAGTGCTGGGCTTGGTTGCGTCATGCAGCAATGACTTTTCAGTTTTAAACCTGACAGCTCCGGGCAAGCAGGGAAACTGATCACCCTCACCAGCCAGGTGGGAACTGGGGCTGAGGGCCCTGGGGAGCACAGGCCCGCCTGGAGGGGATATTGTCCTCAGCTGCGGACCCCAAGCTCCTGGTAAGGGAACAGGCCCGCCCTCAGTGGCAGATCTGGCAGCTATTGTTTTGCAAAACCTGGAAATCTGGTTTTTGTTAAACAGGAAAGCTCCCAAATTTCCTATGCAGGCAGCTGTTTCACAAACTATTAAACACTTCTCAGGCCAAACCAGACACAGTGATTTCTACATCGGCCCCTAGGCTACAAGTTTGAGACCTCTAGGAGTAGATCTGGTCTGGATCTGCTGGAATCCCTGGGCTCCTCTAGGCCTCAGTTTCCTTAACTGTAAATGGAAGCATTTTCTAACCAGTAGGCTATGTGATTTCTCAACGTGCCAAGCATCCAAGCCTGCACCTAGATATACTTAGTCAGCAGGAGTGAGCAGGAACACACACAAGTGGAAAGAACAGAAATGTTCATCGGGATGAAGGAGAAGAATCACAGCCTGTGTGTGCAGTGGAGTATTACATGGCAGTGACAAAGATGAACCATCAGCCTGTGCTGCAACGGGGAGGACCCTTGAGGCCTCTGCTACTAAGACAGCCACTAAGACAGCCACTGAGACCCCCTGTCACATGAAGCCACGTCTGTGGAGCATGGGAGCAGGCAAAGCCACAGAGACAAAGGGACCCTGTGGTTACCAGAAGCTGGGAGACTGGGGCAGGGCAGGATTTTCAGAGGTGATAAAGATGTCTTGAAATTGATTCTGGGGATGGCCCTACAGGTCTACGAATATGCTAAGAGTCACTTAAATGAGCGAATTGTGTGGTACAGGATTTAAATTTTAGAAAAGTTAATGTCCCCCAATTGACATACTTTAAAATTTTGTTGTAGTTTTCTTCCTCATCTTCTTCTTCCTCCTCCTTCTCTTTCTTTCTATCTATGAATAAAATGGTTTGGGCAAAAAATCCTCGAAAAGTTGTTTAATAATAAAGAAAACACAGTGTTGGGTATGGTGGCACACACCCATAACTCCAGCTACTCAGGAGGCTGAGGCAGGAGGATCACAAATTCAAGGTCACTCGGCAACTCAGTGAGACCCTGTCTTAAGGCCAAATAGAAAAGCCTGGGAGCTGGGCATAGTGGTGCCCATTTATAATCTCAGCACCCTGGGCTGCCAAGGCAGGAGGATAGTGAGTTCAAGGTCAGCCTGGAACATAGTGAGATCCTGTCTCAAAAAGCAAGAGAAAGAACAAAGCAAAGACAGGAGGAAGGAAGGGAGGAAAGGAAAGGAAAAGAAAAGGGAATACAAGCAGCGGGCCCAGCTCCCCATCCTGCTGCAGCTTGCTCCTGTGCTGCCGTCAGTGGGGTGCTCTACCTCTCTGGGCCTCAGTTTCTCCAACCGTGGGACCCAGAGCCAGTGGACTCTGAGTGTGTGTCCACCCCGACACTTACAACTGTACTATGACAGATGGTGACGTATTTGCCCAGGCTCCTTGCTCCCTGAGTCATGGAATGACAGGGCTGAAGATGGCCCATTAGCCTGGAAGCCTTCCGGGCTGCCGGCATCCGACAGTTTGTAGGGACAGAGAGGAACTGGGCAGATCCCTGCGGAAATGCAGGGTTGCTTGCAGTTGACCACAGACCTGAGGACATGATGTCATCCTTGCATCTGCCAGTGTCGCCTCCTGTTTACCCGAGCTCCTTCCATTCTGTTAATCACCAGTCAACAGAGGGGCTGCTGGGGCCAAGGTGCCCGACTCTGATGTCCATGTGCATGCTGTGTGGCCTGCTGTGAGTCACTTCACCTCTCTGAGCTCCAGCTCTTCACTTCCAAAAGGCAGGGCACCTACCTCTTGGGGTGGTGGACAATTCACAGCGAGAACTGCGAAGCACTCAGTCTGTGTGAATGAGGAGAGACCCACTTAGCAGAGGCTCGGTGACTCTTCCGCTCCTCGGGCACTCCACTCCCCACCTGTGACCTACATGGTCTCACGGGACCACGGGTTCTGTTTTACACCCAAAGACATCTGGCAGTGTCTGAAGACAGTTTTGTTTGTCTGGCATCTGGATTTTGGATGGAGTGGAGGCCAGAGATCCTGCTTACCGTTATCCATCCCGACTGTCAGTTAGGCAGCTGAGAAGCCCCAGACTCAGCCCATCACTGGTTCTCCAGCTCCCAAGGGTGTTCAGGCCTGATCCTCATGGCCCAGCCTCTCGGCTCCCTGAGACAGTCTCCAGAAAGTTATGTCTGATGAGTCTTCCTTTCCAAAAAGCACAGACCTCTATAAAACTGTGCATGGGTCTTTCTCCCTCCTGTAGGGTGGGGATACTAATGATACCCATCTTCCGGAGCTGCCCTGATGATGGGGAAATCAGTAACAGTAACTACTTCTCACCAAAGCTAATACTGCCAGGTGCTGAGCTAGGTGTTCTGTGCATATAGCTCACCTCATGGTTCCCGGGAGTCTGGAGGCAGGTTCTGTTACCATTCCTACTTTATAAAGGAGGAAATGGAGAGATGAGGTCTGTAGTTCACACTCTGTGTAACTAAGCCCTTCTTCCAGACAGGGGTGATTTCTCACTCACTAACTGCCCATAAGCAGGTCCCTTCTTAGGGACATGTTCTTCCCATGTTAGTCCTTTAGAACGCAGTGATTGGCTCAGAGGTGCACATGCATGACCCAGGACGGGCCAATCAGCAGGCTTCCCTGGGATTTTTGATAATTGGAGTCAACAGAAGGGCAGAGATTTGTAACCCACTAGAGATGCCAACCTGGCCGTAAGCTTGGTCCCAGCTTGGAACTGTGTGAGGTGGTGGAAGTCCTTGAGTCACTGGGGATGTAACCTCTTGGGGATTGTGGGACTTTCTTCCCATGAGATGAGTGCTTTACTCTGCCATGATGTACTGTAGCAACAAAGCCCATCACCCACAGAATGAACCCTCTACAGCTCTGTAAGTTGGTTGACTCACGGGAAACACACACACACACAACCTAACTTTTCTCAGCCCAACACAGCTGCCTAGAGTCCACAGGGGTTAATTAATTAATTAATTACCTTTTGAGATTGGGTCTCACTATGGAATGCACGCAGGCTTTAAACTCACTATATACCCCAAGCTGGCCTCCAACTTGCAGGGGTCCTCCTGCCTTAAGTGCTGGGATTACAGATGTGTGTCACCACCACATCTGGCCATCGGGATGATTTTATAAAAATATCCTTAAACAGCCTTGTTCAGCCAGAGCCTTGGCATCTTTTTTCCTTTCTTTTTCTTTTTCTTTTAACCAACTTGAACAAGACATAATTTGCATGCCATCTAATTCACCCATTTAAAGTGTACCACACAATAGACTAGGTCTTCACAGAACTGTGCCACCACCACCATGATCACATGCATGTACTCATCACCCCAACATAAAGCGCTTATTGATTGATTCATTCATTCAGATTCACAAATGTTCAGTCACTGCACTCTGCAAGTTCAAGGCCAGCCTGGGCTCCATAGCGAGACCCTGTTTCAAAACAACTGAAAAGGTAAATATCTGTACTAGTTCCTTACAACCAATGTAAATATTTTGTATTGCAAACATACACCAATAAGTTAAATGGCAACAACAAAAGTTGTTGAATACTTTGTGGCAGAGACAATGGTAAGCTCAGATCTGTTGCTATCTGCATCTCTGGACAAAGAAGAGTGTGTGTGTTCGAAAATCTCACTTCAGTGCCATGGTGACTTTGTGTAATGGGCCATTTTACAGACAGAGAAACGAAGACACAGGCAGTCAAGTGACCTCAGGTCACTCAGCGACGCTAAGGAGAGGTGCTGGGGGCAAAGGGCAGAGGGCAGAGATATAACAGAGGGGGTCACGCTGTCAGGCTTGGGGTACCCGGGGTAGTCTCCGGGTGACTGGTGGGTGGTGAAGCCCTTTGGGTCAGGGAATGTGGGGAGTAGGGGAAGGAAGGTGAGAGAAGATGCTCGTGGGCTGGCACAGGGTCTTTCTCCTTCTCCCTTTTCTGGCTCTTCCTCAGCGAGGCAGCAGAGTGGCCCTGCAGAGCTTAAGCCCTGTGCTATGCAACTTTGGTCCACTCTTTTGGCCTCTCTGTGCTTGTTTTCTTGTGAGTGACTTGGGGAAGTGTGATGATGTGGCTCGTCCCTCGAGGGTACATGGGGTTGAGCGAGATGACTGACGTCTGTCCTCTGCCAGCATGGGAAACCTGTGCAAGACATGTTCACAAGGAAGCGAAAGGCTCAGGCCTGGAGTGGCAGCTGCTGAAGTGCACTGTTCCAGGAAACGGCTCCCCCGACAGTGCCCGTGGCTCAGCCCAGCCCCGCCTCAGAGTCCTGCTGCCTACGCTGTCTTTGGGGTGAATGCCAGGGCTCGAGTGACTCCGCTCTGTGCCAGAGAAGGGGGCAGGAGGGGCAGGGCTGCACCTGGCCCTGATTCTTTCCTGCCTGCTCCTCTGAAATGGGGACTGTGCAGCGGGTCAGGGACTGGCGCATGCTGTCCACTGTCTGCTCAGCCGCTGCAAACAGGAACCACACAGACCTCCCAGGCCAGAAGGGGGCACAGTTCAGGACACATTCTTGGGGTGCCCTGGCAGCCTGGCAAGCCTCAGACGCCTTCAAAATACTACTTTTTGGCTCGTGGCCAGTGCCTAAAATTCAGATGTACCTGAATTTTATTTCTGTTCTTCATGGCTAGGCATTTCCTCAAAAATATATATCATTTATTTGGATTTCATGTACGTTGGAAAAATATATATATATATCATTTATCACGTAACAATTTTACTTTAACCCTAAATACCTATTATTATTATTAAGGTGCTGAGGACCAAACCAGGGCCTTCACACTGAGCTACATACCCATCCCTTTTTATTTATTTATCTGTTTGTTTTTGTCTTTTGAGACAGGGTCTCGCTATGATGTTCAGGCTGGCCTTGAGCTCACTTTGTAGCCCAGGCTGGTCTGGAACTAGTGATGATCCTCCCGCCTCAGCCTCCTGAGTGCTGGGATTACAGGCGTGAGCCACCACACTCGGCTCTGTTTTTATATTTTGAGACAGGGCCTCGCTAAGATGTTAAGCGAGGGCTGGGCTTGAACTTGTGATCCTCATGCCTCAGCCTTCCAGAGTCCTGGGATGACAGCTGTGCACAATATTCCTAAGTATCTTAAGGGACAGTTTGGCAGTTCGTCTCCCGAGGTACCTCCCACAGGAAGTCAGGAAGCATGGCAGCTCAGGACCACAGCTGTGCGCGTCTCTCACGCCAGGCTGGCAGCTGAGAGAACTAGAGGAATCCTCACTATCCCCTCAGTCTCCCCACCCTGTGCAGGTGCAGGGGACGCTGGCAGTGCACCTCCACACACTGGACCTCTTTCTAGGGCAGCCTTGATCTCCCACTCCGATCTGGCCTCTATTCCCGAGGCCACAGCCTTGCTCCTTTATGGTAAGTGTGTCCCCACCTCGTCTGAGACCAGGTGGCCTGACCATACCAGCTGGACTCCACGAAGCCTGTGTCCTCAACCTCCCTGGGTAGACAAGTCTCCCTCCAGTGGTGCAGCCCCGCTCGTGGCCAGTGCCTAATGCAGATGGCTGCTCTGTTTCCTTTTTCTCAATGCAGGACTGGGAACTGAACCAGAGGGGTATCCTGAGTTCTTTTTGTTTTGTATTCTTTATTTTGAGATAAGGTCTCTCTAGGTTGTCCATACTGGGCTCAAACCTGCAACCCTCCTGCCTCAGCTTCCCAGGGAGCTGAGGTTACCAGGGGTCTGCCACTGTACCCAGTGAATGGCTACTTTTCTCCTTTTTCCCAGATGTGTAGATTGAGGCTCACGGAGGAAGAATCTGGCCTGTGATGGCTTGCATGTGTCTCTCTCCGCTGCTTCATCAAACCTGACCCTGGTGTGGCCGCCCAGGACACAGGCACTAAGTATCACAGGGCCGAGTCATGGGTCAGAAATGCCCTTTGCTCCCACAGATGAAAGCTGATGATGAGGGGTCCCCCAAAGCCACACGTGGTCATAGGTAGAGATTTTTGGGGCTGGCTGGATCTAGGGTGTGTGATCCTGGAATTAAGGGTGTGATGCTGGGATTAAGGCTATGTGATTACTAAATTAGGCCACCGATTGGGTTAGCATAGTTCTGGGTGTGGATAATAGGAAGGCCCATCCTGGGTGTGGATGGCACCACTCAAAAGCCAGGTAACCCAAAAGGGATAAAAGAGAGAGGCAGGCTGCTGCTGGTTCTTGCTACTCCACTGCTCCTGCCTACCCTGCCAGGGACTGTTTCTTTTCTGCAGTGCTCCTGTGACCTGCCACCTGGCCTTGGAGTCAATCAACTATGCACTAAAACCTCCATAAGCTATAAGCTGTAGCACAAATAAACCTTTCCTCCTTTGAGTGTTGAGAATTTTGTCTCAGCAATGAGAAAAGTAACTAAGATATTAATTGAATTTTCAGATGAAGAAAGGAAGCACAGAAAAGGTGAATAATTTGATGAGGCTGCAGAACAGGATCTAAACTGCAAAAGCAACTCACAGGCTGCACAGGGTTCCTGCCCAGGTGGCCCTGTGGACAGGGATGGCTCTACCTGTGCTGCTGCCTGGGCACTGCGTGTAGGGAGGCCGTGTTTTCATAGCTGTGGTGTGGTCTGGTGTGCAGGGACTTGTCTGCGAGTCCTACAAGTATGTGTATGAGTGTGTGAGTTGCTGCAAAGAGACACACAGGCAGGACCCCGGCACCCCCAGGACACAGATAAGAGCTATACCAGCTCAGCCTTGTCCACCTTGGTTTCCACTGCTAGGACCCTGGTGGAATTCTAGGCATTCACCTGTCCAGGGCAGAAGAGGGTTTGAGCTGTCCTGTGGGCCCTGTGAGTCCTGTACCAACCTGGACTCTTTGTTATGCAGCAGATATGAGAGAACACAGGCTTGGGGAGCAGTCCTCACTGTCTTCCTCCTAATCAGACCAAGGTACCCATGGGGCCGGGCACAGCAAGCAGCCCTGGCGACCACAGGATTGGACACAGCTGTTTGCCCTGAGCTGGGAGCCCTGGGAGCCCCCACTCTGCTGCCGGCTCACCTTCTGCAGCTGCTGGGGGGCGGGTCACATGAGGCCTCCTGTCCCCCCGGAGAGCTGACTAGGATGCTTGCTCCTCTGCACCTGAGGCATGCTGACAGTGACCCCTAAACATGTGAACCTGTGAATTTGAATGTGATCTTGTTTAAAAATAAGGTCCTGAAAAAAATAAAAATTAAAAAAATACATAATAAAAACAGATTCTTTGCAGTTCTAAGTTAGGATTTTTTGTTTATTTGTTTGTGTTTCAGGACCTGGAATTGAATCCAGGGCATTCTTTGTTCAGCTGCATACCCAGTAAAACCTTTTTAAATTTTTGTATTTAACAAAGTCTAGCTAAGTTACCAGGTTGGGCTTGAACTTCCGATTCTCCTGCCCCAGCCTCCTACAGTACACCACCTGGCTGGCTAAGTTAAAGACCTTGAGGTAAAATCATCCTGGCTTTAGGAGGGCCCCTAACCAACATAACAGGTGTTCTAATATTATAGACAGCTAAGTTCGCTAGAAGTACTACAGGCAATCAGACAGGGCCAGGCCCTCGAGGGGGTCAGTTCGGAAGAAGAGAACTCTTTACAGCTGTGCAAGTGTGGCTGGAGGTTCATTCACTGATGGCCAGGCTTCAAGATAAACACAGAATGACCAGGCCTCCCTGCGTCGCTGGGGATAAGCAATGTACTACAATGGGTATCCTCTGGTCCAGTAAAGTCTACACAGACATCAGTCACTCAGGTGGTGACCAGGACCTCCTGACTCATCACTCCCAAAAAATGTCCTTGTTCTTTCTGTCCGTGTACGCTGGCTGTGTGGCTTGCTTTCCCACTAGATCAACACCACCCAACGGCTGTACTTGAGATCTTATTGGTTGACCACAATTTTGTCCCACGTTGTGCCCACCTTGTGATCTGGCTCTGTAAGACTTCCTTTGAGAAGCAGACCCATTGGCAACCCGTGTTCAGGTCCCCTTCTGTCTCTCAGAAGCATCCTCACTCCCTTAATAAATTTTTCCTACTCTTAACTTTCTCCCATGTTCCTTAGAATTTATTCTTCAGTCTGGGAAAGATGAACTTGGCACATCGCATATTTAAGAGGTTGGGAGTTATAACAGTTTTCCCATATCATTTGAAGGTTCTGTGTCTCAAGAGAAAGGCAAGTAGGATTTTTACAGGACAGGAGCACTCGATACTTCCCCAAAAGTATTTTTATTTTTCTGGAACCCTCACTCCCACCCCGCTTCAGGAGTTTGCTTTGGCTGCACCAGACTTTAGTCGCTCATCTATCCCAGATGACACTGCCTGCAGCCTCTCTGAAAGGTGCCCCTTCTGCAGCCTCTCCCTGAATTTGGTCCCATGAGGGCCCCACCCCTCCCCGGGACCACACATTTCTGCGCATGCGCAAACACGCCTTGTCCCTTAATGGATTCTGCACATGCGCTGTCTCCCCTCGGCTGCAGCCTAGGTCCTGAAAGCCTCTTCCGATGGCTGTTCCTCCTATTCGTGATTTCTAGCTGATGTAGAACATGCTGAGCTGGTGCACTAGGAGCTGGTAACACAAAAGGCCTCCGGCACCAAAAGCCACCAGCATCCGGGACTGGTCACGCTGAAGGGGGCAGCCGCAGAGAAAATGGAGAGCAACGAGGAATTGCCAGGAGCCGCCATCTGTGCAGTTGGAAGAGTCCCCGAGGCCTGCTGGTCACTGCTGGCTCCACATGGCAAGGAGGGCGGCTTACACCAAAAGTGCTGGAAGCTGCTGGCGTTTGAAGCCCAGGGCTGTTAACAGCGAAGGAGCTACTCTTGCTAACTCATGGTTTCTATATGCACTGAGCAGGAACCTTCAGCCGACTGGCGACATCTCCACGATGAAGGATCCCCTTCAGACGACCCTGAAGAAGCGGGTGGATAGGGTGGATAATGGTCACTGTGATCAGCAGGCTCAAGCACCAAGTCTGTACCGGGTGTGGTGCACACTTGAGTCCCAGCACTCGGGGAGGCTGAGGCAGGAGGATCCCAAGTTTGAACCCAGCCTGGGCAACTTCGCAAGACCTTATTTCAAAATTAAAAAAATAAAAAGAGCCAGGAATGAGCTCAGTGTAAAGGCCATGGATTCAATCCCCAGTACAGCAAAAACAAAACAAAACAGTCTCATTCCCATCTTACCTGCAGCTAAGAATCTATGGTAGCCAGTGACAATTTCAGCCAGCTTGGACAACAGTCACCATCTGGCCACAGTGCTCAGCCTGACACTGGGTGGAATTAGTGTAGGCCCTCGATTAGCCCCTCCAGAGGAGGTGGCTGCCCACCCACTTCCCTGTTCTACCACATTCCTGCCCTGCTGCCTCCTGAGCATCTTTTGGAGTCAGATACCCTGCTTGCACCGTAGACAGTAAGCCAGTTGGGCTGAGGGATGTCTTGAAGCCTACTAGGTCTTTCTTGTTGGAGAGGCAAGCAACCAAGGAGGAAATGGCATAGGTGGCCGGGGAGGAAGGCGATAGGAAGAGAACACCCAAAGGCTGGTACTGGGGGTTACATCCTGGAGTGGGGGAGAAGACCTGAGCCCAGAAGAGAAGGATGAGCAGGCCGGGGGAAGTGTTCCAGGAAGCAAGAGCACGTGCAAAGGCCTGGGGGCAGAAGCATGGGACGCATTGGGAACTTGTTTGTGAGCAGCTAGGGCACAGGTGAGTGGTGGTTTGCAGTAAGGTAGCTGGACTTGTCTTCAGTGATGGGTTTGAAGCAGATTCCAAGTGGCACTCCGACCAAGGCCAAGGCCAAGGCTGGACTTTCTCTTGCCTCTCTGACTGATAGGATCCCGCTGTGTTTTGTAAACTAATACACCAATCACACCAGTTGGGGGTGCTCTTCCATGCCAAGACCAAGGGTAGGGAGAGGTGGAGAGCCCAACTGACTTGCACAAAGGGAGGTTTGGACACCCCCAAAGCCAAGGCTTTGGCTGACACTGAGCCTACTCTCCTGACCTGGCCTGGCACTTGGCTGGAAGGGGGAGGCCTGGCTCAGACATGAACTGCCTGTCCCAGGAAGTCACCCCAAACCTTCCCTCTGCCAAAACCTGGCAGCTGAGGTGTAAACCTCCACCAGGGCCCCCAGGCTGTGACACTCAGATGGACAAAGTCCAGCTATGCTAGGCACCTCTGCAGTCCCTGTGGGAGGGCAATGTGTCAGTCATCACCTCCTTTCCCTAGCTGTGAACCCCGAATGTCCAGGTGGGGGCAACCAGATGCAGGATTCCAGCCCAGCCCCATCTTTCCATTGAGGGGACCAGGAGGGAATCCCAGGGGAGTGGACTGTCACACTGTCCTGGATTGACCTTCATCTGGGCTGCATCCCCTCCTCCAAACTCCACCTGCACCAGCTGAGTTGCAGCCCAGGTGGTCCTCTGGGGAGCCAACCTACAGTGATGTCACATCTGCATTTGGGTTTCCAGTGTTTCCTTTTTGCTGAGCCTCTGGATCCTGTCCTCATCCTGCCCTGTGGATGCAGTGCCCGCAGTCCACAAGGCCCCAGCATCAGCACGCCTGTCACAACCGCCACCCCTGCGGGATCAGGGTGTCCTGGGTACAAGCCAGCCAGCCCTGTCTTACTCAGTCTATGGACTCATCCAAAAGAATGGGAAATCATTTTTCTTCCTTTTCTCTGTCTTCAAGAAGTCCTGTGTTCTCAAGGGCTGGTTTTGCTTTGGGCCAGTGGAGAATCAATAAGTTTTGGTTTTTTCAAAGTACATTAGTCAGGAGGCAGAACCTATTGTGTCACTGGAGAGTTGGCAGTAGGGTGGCTTCAGGCATGGCTGGATCCAGGGCTCAGGCTGTGCCATCAGGGACTGCAACCACTTTGTTCTCCCATGGGTTCTCGCCCCCTGCTGGCGAAAATGGTGCTTACGGCTCCAGGATCCCATGCCACCGCCACGACAGAATGCCTGGTTAGGAGCTCCAGGCGAGTCTTGGGGATGAGTCTTATTGGCTCAGGTTGGCCACGTGCCCAATCTGAAGCCGCTGCCTACGCCTAGGGAGGCTGTGTTGCCATTGGTCGGCCGTGAGCATGCGCAAGGTGTGGCCCTGAGAGCCCGGCAGGGGCCAGGAGGGCTGCCAAGGTGGAGCAGTGATCTACACCCCTGTTCCTAGGAGGGTAGGGGTTAGGATGCCAGCCTCAGCCAACTTGCGGAAATCATCTTTCTCACACCGCCGAGGGACTAGTTCCTGGCATTTACCAGGACACTGTTTATGTTCTAGGACTTTCCCTGTGTGTCCAACCTGGAACACTTAAGCAGTGAGGAGCGTGAATCTGGAGCCAGCTCCCAGCTGGAAATGTGCCTCTAAGACTGCTTGAGGTGGCCCACACCTGGAATTCCCAGCGCTCTGGGAGGCTGAGGCGGGAGGATGGTAAATTCAAGGCCAGCCCGGGCACCTTAACAAGACCCTGTCTCAAAATAAAACAAAATAAAAATAATAACAGGCTGGGGGTGTAACTCAGCCCCGGGTTCAGTTCTCAGCATGGCATGAGTCAGTCAACTGACCCATCCTGCCTCTGCTGCTGAGCAGTCTAGCCGAACACCCGGGCCTGTTCCCTTGTTTGAATAGTGAGGGATGACATTTCCCGCTCATGGGACAGTGGTAGCCATGAGGGGCGGCCTTGAAGAGTTCAGTGACTGCTTTTGTCTTGTAGAGCAGTTGGAACTGCTTGGCCGGCTCCCAGCTCAGGGCTCTTTCTGTCCCTAGCACCAGCAGGTGGCAAGAGCTTGTCCTTTATTCAGTGAATGAAAGCCTGACTGGAGGATCCCTCCCTCCCTCCTCCTGCCCTCTTTCCCTCCCTCCCTCCTTCTGGTGCTGTGGATTAAATCCAAGGCCTCACAGATGCTGTGCAAGCACAATACCACCGACCCACGTAGTATTCCAGCTCCTATTGGGGACTGAACCCAGGGCCTTCTCACTGAGCTATACGGCACCCGTTTTTAAAATTCTTTTTATTTTGACACAAGGTCTAATTGTGATCCTCCTGCCTCAGCCTCCCACAGTGCTGGGATTACGGTCTGCATCTCTGCACCTGGTAGGCTTCCCTGTCCCATTCCTCAGCACACAGTATGGGAGGCCAGGGCAGCCTCAGGGTCCTACCCAGTCCTTCCTACGTCCCCAGAAAGTGGGTCCCAAGTGGACAACCGGCTGCGAGTGGTTTATTTGGGAGGTGATGCCAGCAGGCAGCACTGTCACAGCTGGCGCCTGGACTTCCCGTAGCCACGTCCACAGTGTCGCTTCCATCTGCAGACCTCGCACAAATCCTCCTGTGCTGGCCTTGGACTTAGAGCCTCCGGGGAATTCAGCATGGACCGGTGGACACAGCACAGCGCTCCCAGAGGCCCTGTGGGCTCCCTGCCTGGGTCATGCGCCTCAGTCACGCTGGCCTTGGCTGCAGGCCAACAGGGAAGCCGGGCCTGAGTTCTGCAGCATCACCTTCACCTCTGTCGCTTCATTCTGCTAGACAAGGTTTCCACGCCGTCACGAGGCCAGTCCAGATGCTGTGTCAGGAAATACGCTGTCCTTGCTGGGAACAGTTGCAAAATACTGTGACCTTGTTTTTCAATCTGTCACACTTTCTTCCTTATGACACGGAAGTGCCATCTGTTAGAGATACATCATGATAACTACACAAACATACGGGAGAGTGAATGTAAATAGACCCCCTGGAGACATGCAGTGCACAGCCCATGCAACCGTCTCCACAGTCTTTCTTTCTTTCTTTTTTTTTTTTTACCTTTTTTTTTTTTTTTGTCTTTTTCATTTTTATCGGTATCAGGGATTGAACTCATGACTGCCTGCTTGCAAGGCAGGTGCTTATGCCGCTGAGCTAAATCCCCAGCCCCTCCACAGTCTTTCTGATACCATGAGACTCATCTATTATTTCACATGCCCTGCTGTGGGAGGTATCTTATTCTTGATGCCCAGTGCCCAGCCTCCCTTCTGAGCACAGTAAGCACCATTGCCACCTCCATTCTAAGGGGACTGATGCTGTCAACCTCCAGAGGTGGGCATGTGGTCAGGAATTCTATCACTGAAAACGGTGACTGATCCAAGTCAAGCACACATGTGGCCCGTGCTGTCCACTAGGATGACTCAGCTGGTGGGAGATGCGCCTGCGATGGTTGGCAGCCATCATCACAGCCATAGGAAAGGCCTATCCAAGAAGGAGAGAGCCTTAGAGGACAGCAGAGTCTGAGAGAAATCCTTCTTTTTGTTATGGTCCCAGGGCCAAATGCAAGGTCTCACACATCCCAGGCAACACTACCTGAGCTACATGTCCAACACCAGAGAGATATTCTTCATAATGGTGTTTGTGCCCCTGGATCCAGCCATACCTGAAGTCTTTCCCATGGGTTTGCAGTAAATTCCTTTTGATGTTCCTCATAGTGAAATGCCATCTTAACAATGTAATACTAAGCAATTATTTGGGTCTTTCAGAGGATCAAATGAACTAATGATACACAAAGTATCTATTCATAGAGGTAACAGCTCTCAAGAATTTCTTTCCCCTGGCGTGGAAATCCACCAGGCATCGTGTGCATCCTGGAACAGGTGCAGTTGGCTAAAGTATGATAGCAAATACGTGGACCTAAAATTCTCACCGGACTCCACACACGCATGCGCACTGTACTTCTCTCGACACCCTGAGTTCAGCGATATTCAGAGAAGGCTGCAGGAAAGCAATGTGTTAAATAAACAGGTTTTAAATAACGTGTGAGCCAGTGCTGAGCCAGTCTCTAGGGACTCCCTGTCACTCCTGAGAGAGGAAGGCGGGGCGGCCAGGAGGCGTAGAAAGCTACAGAGGCCTTCTCACCTGCACAGAATGAAACCAAGTTCAGGGTGTTGGCTGGGGGCCGCTCTCCCCGCGCACTCGCGCTCAGGCCCCCACTCCACCCTGTTGTCTGTCTTAAGCTTGAACTCAGGTATCAGGTGGCTGGCAGGGTCCTGGGGTTTCTTCCACGCCAAGGAGCCAGCACAGGCGGCCTGGGGTCTGCGTGTTTGGAAACCTTCCAGTGGTTGTTTGCTGTGGGCTCCAGATGCTCCCAGCTGGCCTCTTGCGGCTGCCCCTCCGGAGCCACCGGCTGGGCTTCAAGTGCGCATTTGGAGGGTGGTGGTGGTGGGAAACCGGGACTGAGCTCAGGTCCTGCACCCTGAGCTGCTTCCTGAGCCTGTCTTACTTTTTATTCTGAAACAGCCTCATGAAGTCACTCAGTGGCCCAAGCTGGTCTCAGACCTGCACTCTCCAGTCTCAGCCTCCCCAAAGCGCTGTTTCTAACCAGGTGCATTCTCAGCCTGCAGCTTCCCTTGAGCGCTCCTCCAGCTCGGGCCAGAATGGCTGTGGCTGTTTGGGTTTTCTATTTCATTTCAGTATGTATTGTTAACTGCAGCTGGCGATTTAAATTTGGAAGATTCACAGGAAGCTCTGAATTTGGGTTTCTCTCGCAAAAAACAGAGAAGTCTCTCCAGAACTGGGCCTGCCTTCTCACCTTCTCACCATAAGCTGCAGCGGATTCCCCTGATCACCCGCAGCAGGTCTGGAACCAGGACAACAGGCTCTGTCTGGTGTAGTGTAGTTATGGGGGGCAGGGGAGGACAGACGGAAGGACCCAGCACCTGGCATCATTGTAAGCTGGGGACCTCTCAGGGGCTGTATCCCGTGTCTCGGGGTGGTGCTGCCTGAGGAGCAAGAGAGCTGGGGATTTCCAGACACTTCCTGTCTGCCATCCGTGGGTGGTGGCATCTGGGGGTTCAGCTCCTGGAGGCACCCGATCACCCTGCGCAGGGGCTGAGAGGAGAACCTCAATGCAAAACCACAGAGCGAGGGGGCATGGCATGGATACAAGGAGACAGGACCCCGAGCAGCAGCCGGGGGGACGCTGGCAGGACGGCGTCAGGACGGCCACAGTGCCTGTTCTCCGGGGGCCTTGCTGTCCGGGTTGTTGCAGGCTGCCCTGCCCCATTTGCTCCCTAGCAGGGGCATGAGGCCAAGTCCCTCTGCTCACCACACTTGGGTCTCTGGTTCCTTAGGAAAGGAATGTCCTCCATGTCACCTCCAAACATGAGAAAGGGACCCAGAAGCCACACATGTTGTGGTGCTGTGTGGTGTGATCACACACAACTCACTTCTCCTATTTCTATTGCAGGGGAGGCCCTGAGGGGCTGGATGGCACCCTGTTGCCCAGGGAGGGGACGTGGTGGCTTTGAGGAGCCAGCCAGACCCAAGTGTCTCCCTGTCAGCCCATCTCTCACCTTCCCATGGACCTGGCTTGGCTCTCACCCCAGCAGGGGCCCGAGTTCACTGAGTGCTAATGAAACCGAGTTAACCTGGACCTGCGGGAAAGGGCTCTGATCCACAGGACTGCTCCCGCTTCTGAGGCCAGGGTCACCAAGCTGCCTGCATTCTGCCTGCGGGGCTACAGATTTGGGGTCCTCCCCTCTAGGGTGGCTAGAATTGCTGCCAGCAGTCTACATCTGCATAGAGAACCAAATATCCCTTCAAAGATAGGAAAGTCTGTGGTACAAGAATGAGTAAGTGACTGACACCCTGAGGGAGGACTGATGCACTGGAGGAACAGCGTGGGCACTGCCAAAGCATGCTGCTTCAGGCTGCCGAGCAGCAGAGAGCCATAAACCGGAGTGGCCTCACCTGGCAAGACGTCTTGGGGGGGTGGATAATGGCCCAGGTGATAATTAATGCCTGGAAGGGGTTTTAGTCATGTGCCAACATATCAGGATTCTTATCCTGTGCTGTTAAGGATCAGGGAGTGGCTTGGAGTATTGTGACATGATAATTCTACATCTGTGTCCTGAAGGAGTATCTGCCTCTCTGGATTTTCCTGAGAGGCAGGAGTACTGAGAGCTCTCTTTGTGTATTTGTTTTGTCTTGTCTTGTTGTCTTGGTTACTTTTCTCTTGTTGTTTAGGCAAAATACCTGACACCCAAAATTAGGGGAAGGAAGGTTTATTTAGCTTCCAGTTTGTGGAGGTTTCAGTCCATTATCAACTGGCTCCCAGCCAGAGTGGCACGGCTCAGGAAGCCACTCATGGTGGCCAAGCGACGAGGGTAAAACGGGCAAAAGGGGAAAGGCACACTTCTTCCTTCCCCTGTGTCGCGTGGGAGTTACCTGTCCCTGGTTGGGGGCATCACTCACACCTCCAGTCCTAGGGCTAGACAACAAAGCAATCCCACACGCTAGACTCTGCCACCTTCATAACTGCACGAGGCTCCAGGGGGACATTTAAACAAGCCATAACACTTGATCTGAGACAGCATCTTGATATATAGTTCAGGCTGGCTCCAAACTCACAGCGATCCCAGCACGAGGGTGGCTGAGGCAAAAGAATCCCTGAGAACTACACAGCAAGAACCTGTCTCAAAAAGTCAGCCACAATAGGTCTTCCTTGTTCCTTTTTGGGGGTCCATGGACCTTCAGAGGTCTTGAATCATGTACGAATTGAAATCAAATCTCAGCCCAAGGAGGGAGGGTCTTTAGAGAATGTTCCTCCTTCTGATGTCCTGATACAGCTGCGACTCCTGGGAATATTAGGTGTGTTGTTTTGGAAATAGCCAGTGATAGAATTTTCAGCGCAGAAGGGAACCATCTGATAGAATTTTCGGTGCAGCTAAAAAGATAAAAAGTATGAATTAAAAGTGGCCTTTATTTTAAGAATGTGGAGAGAAACTCTATGACCCTCCGGGGTCTGGCATTCTGTCCGCCAGACACGTGATATGGGGCATACATGTAGCTTAGGTTTGAGGTGGTGCCTAAGGGACATTACTGATGCACTGGTAGCCCACTGGTATTCATCTGGCACCACAGGTAAATTGCCTAGGGGCGGGGAAGATGACCTCAAAATAGAGCCCCTTGGTTCCGCCTCCCAGGCTCCCGTCGACTACAGTGTCCCATCTGGGGCAAAATCTTTTCAGCCAGGTGGCCAGATGTGTGCAGGGTGCAACCTTAACCTGCTGCTGTGCTCTGTGCCGTTGTTTTAGGCCTGAAACTAATGAATGATGGTGTATGTATTCTGCAGAGGTCTTAGTCTCATGACTGAACTGTAAGTGGCAAAGCATGCTCTTTGGATGGAGCCCCCTCTGCCCCCAAGGCTTTCTAATGTCTAACTACCTGCCAGACAAGGTACCTCTGGAGCCAGCTCAGCACTGCAGGGATGGAACAGTCTGCCCCACCCTGACCTCCCAGGAGGGAGCGGGCCGGAGTGGGGTTCAGCTCCAGTCTGCAGAAGTAATGGAATCGCCCCTAAATTGGGAGGTTGAGGCAGAAGTGTCCCACCTTTGAACCAGCCTGGGCAATTTAGAGACTTAGAACTGTTTCAAAATTTTAAAAAGCTGTAAAAGTCTAGAGATGTAAGGTCCATGCAAAGTTCAAGCCCCAGTACTGAGAAAAACCATCTCAGGATGCTGGACACATGGAGGTGCTGATGGGACCCGGAGAGGGTGGAGTTCTGGGTGCAAGGGTGCTGTCCTCAGAGCTGGGGACACTGAGGCCAGCTGGGCAGCTCCCTGAGCCCGAGATGGTGGTTTTTACCCTGGTTTCACCCCATGGGCTTGACAGATGCACTGCCGTCAGCCCTGTGCCCCCCCCCCCCCCCCGCCCGTCGTCCTGCTGCCTCCACAAGCCTGCGGCATCTCATTAGCATACAAAGGAAACTTTGCACTCAGGAAATTCCAAGGGTTTTAGGAGCTTGGTGCCAGAGGAAAAGACCAATTCTGACTTTTTATTATACCACATGTGGCTTTGCTTTTCTGTGCCCAATAGACTCTGGATGGCGCTCTGGGCCTTGTTTCTTTTTCTCTGTTTCTCTCTCCTCCTCTGCCCCAGAGGGCTTTCCTGTCCCCAAGCTTGCAGTGTCAGTCTGTCCATCCGTTCCCTCCTCTGTGGCTTCTCCTTCCACTGTGTGGGTACTGAGTGTCACTGACTAGGTGCCAAGCTGGGTGCCGAGGACACAGCTGGCTCTGAGGCAGGTGGACACAGTGCTGGGAGTGAGCCCAGCCCCAGTGAGCAGCTGCCCAAGAGCCCTGACTGCTGTGTCCACAGCCAGGAAGTGACCCGTGACCTACCTGGTATCATCTGTATTACAGCTTGTCCACTCCCAAGGTGATTCGGGTTGCAGGGCACCCTTTCTGGGCGCATGGTGACAAAGGAAGAAGATGGTCACAGTGACTGAAAGGTGGGAAGAACTGGGTGCCCACCATGGAGGAGTGGAGTGTCCACCAGGTGGGTGTAACTGAGCCACAAAAGGAATGACATCCCCACTGTCAGGGCTATACCCTAGTGACATTATGCTCGGTAGGAGGAGCCAAGCACGGATGGACAAAGATCATGTGCTTCTATTGGATGAGGTATTCAGAACAGGTCAGTTGGCAGGCACAGGCAGCAGATTGGTGGTGGCCAGGGTGGAGGGCGAGGGGATGGAGATGACTGCTCGTGGGCACAGGGTGTCGGCTTAAACACCACTGAACTGTGTACCTTAAGACGGTCAATTTTATGTTATGTGCATTTCATTGCAGTTTTTTTTTTTTAAATAAAAAAAAAGAACTTGGGGGCTGGGGATTTATCTCAGCGGCATAAGTGCCTGCCTTGCAAGCAGGCGGTCGTGAGTTCGATTCCCAGTACCGATAAAAATGAAAAAGACAAAAAAAAAAAAAAAAAAAAGAATTTAACTTGAATTCTATTTCTTTTTAACCCAATATATCCGGAGTGTTGCTTCAACACAAAATCCACAGAAACGTATGAGCGAGATGTTTCACTGCCTTTGTCCCACACTAAGTTGTGAAGATGTGGCCTACAGTAGACTCCAGCGCCATCGGAAATCACACCCACTACGGTTCGAGGGCTCAGCAGCTGTGTGTGGCTGGCAGCTGCCACATTAAACCAGAGGAGAGGCTGGGCTGCCAGCTTTCTCAAAGGGTTAGGAAGGTGAGCTTCAGGGCATCTGCAGCGTCACTCCTGTCTCTGGTCCTTTCTGGCCACAGCTTTCCCACAGAGTTAAGGACAGTGTGGTTGCTGGCTGCAGCTTCCCAAAAGATATGCCCACTTGAGGTCGTCACTGTGATCTTCTTAGGCAGAAGGCACTTGTTAGGCAAGTGCCTGATGTGTACAGAAACCAATATTGATGCATGAATATTGATGGTCAGAAAAGAGTCTGAAGCCAGGTGTGCACACACCTGTAATCCCGGCGTTCTGGGAAGCTGAGGCACCAGAATCACAAGCTGGATCTTAGCCTGGGCAATTTAGCCACTTAGTGAGTTCCTACTCCAAATTTAAAAATGTAACTCACTGTGGAGGCCCTGGGTTCCATCCTCAGTACTGCAAAAGAGCAAAACAAAAGCTTGATTGCAAGGCTGATTGGGGTTAGAGGACAAACTGCATAGGAAGGGGACAGGACGAGCTGCATATCCTTAGATGTCATCCTCTCTACAGGTTTGGGGGAGGGTGTCTCTGTAGGGACCCAGAGAAGTATGTCATTATCCGAGGACTGGCCTGCTCCTGTCTGTTCTTGAAGCACAGCTTCCAAACCTTAAGCATCTTGAAGCACAGCTTCCAAACCATAAGCATCACCAGTGAGGAGCTTGGAGGTTCTTCCTGGGAGAGAAGGACTTTGTTATTTAAGGCTGTCGCACCCTGTATGCTGTGGCCTTAGCTGACTGGTCTTTGCAGATGTAATTAAAGATCTTGCAAAGAGATCCATCTACTGAGATGTCCAGAAATCCGGCTACAAAGGTCCTTGTAGGAAGACAGCAGGCCCAGAGCTTGGGGAGGAGCCATGGAACTTGGGGAGGGGCGGTGTGCAGCAGAGCCAGCCCCTGGCTAAGAGCTGAGGCCCGGGGTGGTAGCAGCCTCTGGAGCAGGTGGGGTGGGGGCTGGAGTGCAGGTCTTTCTGGACTTCACCTCTTAGGACTGTGACAATGAGTGCCTCTCACTTTAAGCCACCCTCTTTATGGCCTAGGACTGAAAACCCCCTCCCTCTGTGTGGTCTTAGAACCAGGGCCTTGTACTGCCTTACCTGCGTTCAAAAACAAACCTCTGCTGGCCTCTGCTGTGCTCCCCACACCAAGGTGACAACCCCACCTGTGACTCCCAGGCAAAGGTGCAAATGTATAGCCCCAGAGCTGGAAGGAAGCAAGACTCCACAGGACCACAACTCCATCTCTGTCCTTGTTCCCACTGCAAAGAGGGTGGCCTGCCCCAGGTCATCTGACACCATGTGACAGTTCTAGGACCCCTCAGTACAGCTTTTTCTCTGGCCACCCTAGCCACCGCTCTCTCTTAGGTCCCATCAGCCTGAACTGCACAATGCCTTGCTGAGTGTTGTTGCTCCCTTTCCGTCCTCTCCCACTTACCTGTGGCTTGGACAGAGTGGCCTTTTCCAGGAAGCCCTCCATGACCACCCCCACCCAGTTTCTCCTAGGAGCCTCCTTTGTCAGCAGAGCTGGCCCTCCCTCTCCCGCCAGGCATGGGAGAGAAGCCTGTGAATCATGAGGCCTGCACCGCAAGGCAGGTCAGAGCAGGCAGAACAGGCTCTGATGGCCCGAGTAATGGAGCAACGGATGGGGACTGGCCATCTGGCTGCATTGCTTGTTCCTGGGTGACCTGGAGCTCTGGTCTCTCTTGATGCAGTCTTAGTACCCGCCCTCCTCTTTGGGGGAGGGGGGCAGGAGTAGAAACCAAGCTAGAGTCAAGGAGCTGGCAGAGCTAGTCCACCTAGCACCCTGCCCTCTAGGAGGTCGTGGCAGGAGGGCAGCACCCTCAGCCTGGGTAAGTTAGGGCTTTAGCAAAACTCTACCTCAAAAAAAAAAAAAAAAAAAAAAAAAAAGGCTGGGGGGCGGGGTGTGGTTCAGCGCCAGGACCCTATTCAATCCCTGTTACAAAAGGTGGAGCAGGGGAGGGAGGCGCCTCCGGGCTGACCGGAAGGGGGTACCCTTGAAGGGCAGCTTTTGGAGGAAGGAAGTGCCCCTGCGTTCTCAGAGGTCAGGACTCAGGGATAACAGAGGGGCCCGATAGGACCATTGAGAGGCGCCCAAGCCCTGGGGCCCAGCCCAGAGGGGTTGCAAGTGGAACCGTTCCCGAGAGAATTGACTCATCCGATAGACATCTTGCAGCCCTTCCGGGCCGGCCCGCCTTCTCCGGACCAGCCAGGGGGCGGGGCAGCCGGGAACGGGGAGCCGGAGTGGGCGAAGCCTGGCTGGGCGTGCGCGGTGCTGGACCCCGTAACTTTCCACCCCGAGCCTTGGGCAGCGCCCCCCAACGCAGGCGGCCTCCTCCGGCCTGAGGTGTCCCTGTGAGGTCACCAGTCGCTCCCACGGAACCCAGGGGGTGTGGGTTGGGGTGGAGTTGTCCAGTAGGCCCTTCCTTCCCGGTTCTCCACCTGCCGCTCCTGCAGGCCGGCCCCCTGCACTGCCCTGCAGGCGCTTGGCAGCCAGGAGTCCTGGTGGCCCTGCGGAAGTGGCCCGGGCTTGGTGCTTCGCGTCACTGGCTGGCAGCTCGGGCCCCACAAGCTCTGTGCAAGGCTGGACTTCTCGCGGCTTCTCTGAGTTCCAGGGCTGGCGTGGGCAGTGCCCTCAGCCTTGGGCTTTGGGACTTTGTTTGTGACTCCTGGGGGGCAAGTCCGCCGGGCACCCACAGAACACTCCCAGGCATGCCAGGAGGCAATTTCGGAGCCAAGGGGGAGGAGGAAGCCAGTGAGAGTGGGCCGGGCTCTGGTCCACAGCTGCTGAGTTAGTGGGGAGGCAGGCGGGAGCGGTGTGAGAGTGCCCCGTGGGCTCTGGGCACAGGGCTGCTGGATTTAGTACGCAACATGTGGACACCCAGGTACCGTTGAATGTGAGGCCAACAGTGACTTTTAGTGTCAGTGCATCCCATGCCATGATTAGGACCCACGGACACTAGAAATCCTTCATTGTCTAGGTGACATTCAAACCAGGTTGGGTAACTGTGACTGGGTGGTCAGAAATCCCCGGATTTTTGCAGTCTCTCCTACCTCCTAGAGATAGATGGCTGGTTGGGGGAACTGATTATTTTAATTAGGATTAGCATTTGTGGTTGGGTGTTGTGTCCTGCACAAACAAAAGTGGCCACAGAAATACATTCTCTCAGCCTTAACCAAGAGTGAAACCTGCCTGGGGGTGTAACCCAGTGGTCAGCACTTGCCTCACACAGGATAGGCCCTGGGCTTCATCCCCAACACCACAGGAAAAAAAAAAAAAAAGTGAGGGCCCTGGCCACATACACTAGTTGTTCCCAGGCAGTTGTGCAGTGCACAATCCGCAATACTGCACACATCGACCCTGTTCCCACTTCTAGATTTTGCCACCGGGAATTTCTTCATCCCATTTCCTCCTGGGCTCCATTCTCTTCCTGTGACCCTCAGGAAAACTCGAGCAGTCTGGGAAGGCGCGGTGGCAGGGTCTAAAAACAGTCGAGCACCCAGGAGGGCACAGGCAGGCTTTTGATTCCCAGAGCCAACGACACAGCTGCAGGAGGAGCGCTCCTTCCCGATGCCCGGCTCACAGGCTGGGGCTGGAGAAGCTGAAGAAGGATTTCCTGCCTGCCAGCCGACCACCACAGCCTTTCCTGGTCCTCGCCCTTGCCAACCCCCACCCAGGCATAATTTTAGAAACTTAATGGCGGCTGCCGCACATTCTTGGCTCCGAGCCCGCGGGCCAGGCCCTGCAAGAGCACAGGCCTTTCTTTCTTAGGCTGCATGGGCGATAGAGATCCTCTGTTTTCCCCCGGGACAGGTTTCTGAGGCACCATTGTGCACGCACAAGGGACTCCCACACTCGCCCCTCTGTGGGCTCCCCCACCACCCATCTCACCAGTCAGGCTGGATTATTTTGCAGGGCCCCTGCTACCTTCTCTTGACTTTCCCTGAGGCCCCCAAAGCCACCAGGAGTGGTGGGGACTGAATCAAGGATCCTAAGTGTTGGTGGCTAGGGGAGCCTTCTTGCAGCTCTCTGGGATCTTTTGTTGTCATAAATCCGTCAATGACTGGACAGGCCCCTCTGAGCAAAGACAGCGTGATGTCAGCACTGTAGGAGGCTGAGACAGGAGGTTCATAAATTCTAGCCCAGCCCAGATAATTGAGTGACTTATCGAAGACATGTCTCAAAACAAAAGAGGGTTGGGGATGTAACTCAGTCCAAAGGCCCTGGGTTCAATACCCAATATGGAGGAAAAAAGGAAAAAACAAGGTGGCCGTCCAGGGCCTGGCCTACAGTGCTGGCTTTTGTTTCTTTCCTCCCTTCCTCCCTTCCTTCCTTCCTTGTTTTCTTTTTCTCTCGAAACAGGCTTTTGCTGTGTAGTTCAGGCTGGCCTTGAACTCACAACAATCCTCCTGCCTCAGCTTCCTGAGTACTGGAATTACAGGTGTGTGCCACCACACCCAGCTCCCTCCCCAAGTCTTTTAAACAATTTTATTGAGATATTATCTACATATCATAAAATTCTCCCATTAAAGTATTTAGGGCTTTTGGTACATAGGTGTGTGGGCATTCCCACAGTCTGTTCTAAAACACTCTTGTCTCGAAAAGAAGCCTTCTTGTGAGCCGAGCTATGGCTCAGTGGTAGAGCTCTTGCCTAGCATGTGAGAGACCCTGTGTTTCATCCCCAGCACCAGGAAACAATGAAAACGCCTCGTCTCCCTTCTAGCTCCCATGGGCCCTAGGCCCTGATGGCCTCCGAGCCGCTTTCTGTCTCAGCTGCGCCTGTTGTGAACATCCCTATCCGTGGACTCGTACACCTGTGGCTCTTGGCTCCTCTCACCGCAGTCGCTCTGGGGTTTGGCCACGGCGGCAGAGTGCTATTCCTTTTCATGCCTGAATAGTACTCTAGTATGTGGATGGAGCACAGTTTACCCTCTTGCTAGACATCTAGGGTGTTTCCACTGTTTGGGTCTTGTGTAGATTGATGTGTGCTCAGTTTTTAGGAGATATGGATGTAGATTTCATTCCCCAGGAGGGCCCCATTCTCCAGCAAGCCACTGGGTTCCTGTGCTCATGCTGAGATCTCCCTGCCTCAGATTCCCTGCCACTCCTTCAGGTCCATCTTCTGTCCCTTTCCTTACTGCTCCCCATTCCTGGCCACAGGAGAGGCACACTGGTCCCTCAGAACTGCCTCCTTTGCCCTGGAGGGGTGTTGCTGTGTGATCTTGGGCCACTGAATCAGCCTCCTTGAACCCGTATCTGTGATGTGAGAATCTGATCCCAACCTAAGGGCAACTCTGAGGAGTTCTCTATCTGACAATTTGGGGTCAGTGAAGTGGCACCGGGGGACTGGTCACCTTCAGCACCTCTGCCTGCTCGGTGCCAGCCTAGGGTAGGACGTGGCTGTCACGGGCCACCCTGGCCTGCCTGCAGGAGCTGGGTGTTGCCCTAGAGTGGCTGTATGAGGTGTGGTCCTCCTACTGTGGCATCAGAGGGCCGAGGCCAAGGGCCCCTGAGCCCGAGGAGGAGCAAGCGGACCCAGACGCAGACAGGGCCTCGGGGAGGAACACTGGTCTCCTTAGCGTATCCACGGGCACCCACTCTCCTTCCTTTCTTTTCTTTTCTTTTTTTAAATTTTATTTTGAAAGTGGTAAAATGCAACAGGACAAGACAGAACAGGGTCAACTAAGATCATTCAGTGAAATTGGTACAGAACTTCACAGCAGGTTATCGGGATAACAGTAATAGGTATCACGGTATATTTCATTATCTTTGTAATAGTTGTTCTTTCAATCACGTATATCAAAATGAGATGAAATACATAACATTATAAAACTTATCAAAACAGAATATTGAATAGAGCAGTACCATTAATCAGAACAGAGCAAAACAGTAATAAAAATATTTGCCTTCAAAGAGATGGTAGAAGGAAATCCCCCTTATTTGCTATGGTCAACCTCCCAGGAGACGCTCAGATTTCTGGTTCCCATTTGCTAACGGGGGACAGAGAAGGCGGGTAGGGGAAGTGGGATGTTTGGCTCTAGGCCGTGCATCAGGTTCACCATTGTTTAGCAGGGAGGCAGGCTGGTTGTTTGCTTTCCCAGTGTCCTAAGTTCCAACATGGCGCGGATCTCAGGAGCTGCTGCTGGTTCTCCCCCTTGAAGGGCTGCAGTCCTTCCTTTCTTTTCTTCTTCTGTTCTTTCTTCTGTCTGTTCTGTAGCAGTGGGGCTGGAACCTGGGGCCTGAGCATGCTAAGCGAAGCAGGTGCTGTACCCCAGTCCTGACAGCACGTTACTCGCTAGAATCATTGCTATAAATCATCAGCTTTGGGGTCCACATCCACGCGCCCAGGCACCCGTCCTCAGGGAAGCTGTCCCTGACACCCCTCAGCTGCACCTGCAGCCCCCTACCCTTTCCCTTGATTTCATAAACTAACTCCAGCAATGGTCCCATTCAGTGTCTGCCTCGCCGCCACCTTGGCCTCCATCTCCACTGCGTGTGGCCGTCATGATGTCTGGCACCTGCACCTCATCCCTAGGCGTCTGCTGCAGGACCGAAGGGGTCAGGGCAGCCTTTCCTAGGCTAGGGGAGGCCTCAGGGCCCTTGTGGGGCAGTGAACACCATCCCCTGGTCTGTCTCCATGTTATTTCACTTGCAAATGGCAGGCAGTGGCCAGGTAGCACCCCGCAATGGCCTGCCCCGACCCCACCCACGTCCCTGTGGCTGGCTCCTGCTATTGTCAGCTCCGTGCCGGGGGTGACTCACTTCACGTCCCTAAGCCTCACCGGCCTCCTCTGTAAAACAAGGGTGAGCAAAGGGATCCCCCCTCACAGCGCTGCTGTCCTGATGGGGAGGGGACCAGTGTTGAGCGCAACCATAAAGAACCACATGTGGAAGTCTTTTCCTTCATTGTTTACCCACGGGATTCAGGGAGCAGCCACGTGGGGCCACTCGGGCTGAGTGTGGGTGCTGGCAACTGGGGAACAGAGTCCTGTTTCCAACAAACCAGATGTGATGACAGTGCGCTGGGCAGGAGGCCGTGCGGAGATGGCGAACCCAGGCAGGGAGGCATCAGGTGACATTCGTACACAGTTAAGTTCTTTGCCACAGTATGATTTTCATGGTGGCGCTGAGAGTGTGGCCAGTGGCTCAGCACTTATCTAAAGCCCCTGGATTTGATTCCCATTACCCCCTCCAAACCAAAGCAAAACCAAAACAGAATTGAGAGGCACATGCTGTATCTCTGTCTCAGTGTGTAGAACTGAAGCCAGGGTGCTTTACCTCTGAGCTACATCCCTAGCCCCTTTCAGTTTTGAGACAGCTGGGTATGGTGGTGCAGGCCTATAATCCCAGCACTCGGGAGGCTGAGGCCAGAGAATCACCAGGAGTTTGAAGCCACCCTGGGCTACACAGTGAGTTCGAGGCCAGCCTGTTCTACATAGTGAGATACTATCTCAAACAAAGACAGCAAAACAACTCTTCCCAAAAAAACAATCAATTTTGAGACAAAGTCTCACTAAATTGCCAAGACTGGTTTAGAACTTGCTATCCTCCTCCCTCAGCCTCCCAAATGCTGGGGTTACCACACCCATCAGTCTGTGGCCCTTTTTATTTTCATTTTGATGAAAAGCATCTCATTAAATTGCCCAGATGAGGCCCAAATTTGTGATCTTTGTGCCTCAGCCTCCCACATACATGGAATTACAGGTATGTATTACCCCACCTGGACCAGATCCTTTATTTCTTTTTAGTTTTTCTCTGTTCCCCTCTCCACGGATTCCCGCCTTCTCGCCCTTCTTTCTGTGTCTGGGCCCTCACCCTCCTCCTTTCCTGCCTGGCCCACACTGGCCACAAAGACACAGGCACCCCGTGTAGCAGTGGGAGCCCCGCAGGGTGCTGGCTGCTTCTGGGCCTGCCTGCCAACCCTTCGGGAGGTGGACAGGATCCTGCCTGCCTGCAGGGAGAAGCAGCCATCCGCAGCTCTGAGGAAGCCTGGTGTGCGGCGTCCCTGGGGTCCCTGCACTCGGGATTAGGAGAACCGAGGTGACTGTGAAGTTTTAGGTGCCAGAGTCAGCCCAGCAAAGCCAGAGCCGGGGTGGCGGCCGAGGGCCAGGGCCGGGGGGGGGGGGGGGGGGGGCCTGGGTTTCCAAGTGGAGAGCAGAAGGGGCGCTGTTCCGTCCTTTCCAGGCCAGCTCAGGTGAGCGTCCTGCCTGTGTGTCCTGTGGCTGGTGGCCCATTTGACGGGTGGGAGAGGAAATCCCTGTCTTTCCTCCTTGTGTGTGTTCCCGACAGAGAGGAGCAAGCACTTCACATCCCACAGGGTGACGACGTGGCAGTAGCTCAGTCACCCCAACTGGGCAGTTAGTTGGAAGAATGGGTCCGGTGTTTCCCGAAAGTATTTTGGCTGAGACTTTCTGAGCCCTGGAAGCATCTCAGCTTTTCTCTCAGCAATTGCACTTGTGGGAATTTGCTAGGAGTAGCTAATCTTAAAAAAAAAAAAAAAAAAAAAAAGCCATGGATGGCCATGTGGTGGTGGGCACTCCTAAAAACAAGTCCGTGAGGTCTGTCCCTAACACGCGGCGTTCCTGACTGTCTGACTGGCAGGGGCTGGAGCCCAGCTGGGCTGAGGGTTCTCCAGCCCAACACCGCACCAGCAGGCTCTCTGGATGGACTGTAAAGAAAGCCAGCTCGGGGCTGGGAGGGGCACCTGGAGGACCCTGGGGGCAGAGCCCAGGGGTAGGGAGGATGTGGTCCTTCCTGACTTGTTATAAGCTTGCAGGCTCCACATTCCTTCCTGCAGACTGTTTGTCTTAAACCCTCTTTATTTTATTGCAGGGTAGTACTGCTCATTGTTTGAGGGAAAGAGAAGCACAGAATTCTGTGAAACAGGGCTCCCTCCCCTCCATCCTCGGCTATTTGGGTTTTTTTCTTTCAGATGTTTTCCACATTGAGGGTTTTCAAACTCTTTTTTTATAGCTACCAGCCACAGTGACTTTTTTTTCTTGTTTCAAACTTTTAACAATGTTGTTTGTTTATTTATTTATTTTGGTGTCAGGAATTGAACTCAGGACCCCGTCCTTGCCAGGCAGGTGCTGTGCCACTGAGCTACAGCCCCTTAATTTTTAAGATTTTTATTAGGACACGTTTTCAGTACACAATGGCCAATTCCTTGTGGGGAACTGGTACAAGCCCAGCACATTTTAAATCTCTTTCCATCCCCCACCCCTCCGAGGCCTCCCCCATCCCTGGGCTCCTTCCCATCTCATAGCGATCAACTCTGCGTTTTAATTGTACATAACTAAGCCGAAATTGTATGCATCATATTTAGGACGTGGAGTGACCACCTCTTTTCTATCTACTTTGTTTTTTTTTGAGACAGGGTCTGCTAAGTAGTCTAAACTACCCTTGAACTCATTCTATAGCCTAAGCTAACCTCAAATTCATAGTAATCCTCCTGCCTCAGCCTCCCGAGTGCTGGGATTGCATATATGTGCCATCACACCTGGCTTGTCCCGTCTACTTTATTTCATTTAGAAGGAATAGTGCTGTCATAGCCCGATCCATTGACCTCAGGTCCCACTGCAGAGGGGACTGCAGATGGGCAGAGACAGTGGCTGCAGGTACTGACTCATGATCTTGGTTGTTTGCTGTTCCCTGTCCCTCAGTCTGCAGTTTGCTTCCACTGGCTACCTCTCCCTGTATTGAGGGCAGCACCCCGGACCTTATATTTGAGGCGCAATGGAGAAGAAGAAGGAGAGAGAAAGAGGCCTTTATTGAGGATGCAAAGAGGAGCCCACGACCTGTGGGGCTTTGGCTCTCTCCTCTGACTGGATACAGAGCGGGCAGAGGGTTACATCACCTCTGCTTGGAAGCGGCTTATGGGGAGGCCTTGATGACGTGTGAGGAACTGATCGGAATTCTCTTCGCATGCAAGGGAAAGGAAGTTGCAATTAGGGCTAACGGAAAAAAGGAGAAAGTTGCCGTCAGAGTAAATGTTTCTGCTTTGGCCTTCCGCCATGCTAGACCACTCCATAGTATACAGGCTTTTCTGCCCCAGTATGGGCAGAAACCTTTCAGCTATAACTTGGCTTTTGCAGTCAAGGACTTCACAGGCAGCCTGATTTCTACAGCATGTCCATAGCACAGCCCACAGCGGGGCTCCTCCTAGCCCCAGAATGTCTTTCGGACTGGTTTTCCAGATCCTCTTCAGATTCATTTGAGCTGTCTCTGCTTTGGGATGGACAGGTCATCCCTACAGTGTCCTGCGGATCAGAAAGCCAGCCCCTCTCAGGCCTGCAGGCCTCACCCTCACCCAGGCACCCCCACCAATGACCCACAGAGCTTGTTTTTCAACCTACTGAGGGTGCCAGGAAATGCTGGAGCCATTCATGGGTGAGCCATGAATCAGCTCCTAGTTGGGTTCCCTTCCTGCTCTGGCTTCCCCTTTTGTATCTTGAAGGCGTGGAGGGGGACCCGCAGAGTAGAGGCCTTTTCATTAAATCAGGACCTCAGGAGTTTTGTCCTGCTTGGTGAGGACACACTGAGTTCTCAGGTGGCACAAGCTGGGTCCCTGGCTGGAGCTGTGGTGCAGGGGTGGAGCACGCTCGGAAAGCGTAAGGCCCTGGGTTCCGTGTCCAGCACCACAAACACAAAACCAAACACAAATACAAAAAGCAAATAAAAGGAAAACTGTCAGCATGTGCCCGGAGCTGTAGTGGGGATGGTTTCCCCTCTGCTTGCAGCTCTCTCGTTCTAGTCTTGGTCCCCACCAGTATAAGCAGCAAACAGCCCAGACATGGGGACACATGTCCATGATCACAGCACTCTGGGAGGCCGAGGCAGGAGGTTTGCATATGAGCTGGTAGAGATGGGATCTGCCAGCCTAACAGGGAAACGTGAAAGCGGCTGGCTTTCCGATGAGAATCCATGGCGGTGTGGATGTCCTGTATTGTGGACATCCCCTGTGGGGGTAACTGTCCCAAAGTACACAGCACAAATGACTCTGAAGAAGATCTGAGCAAATACCCCATGGAAAACCTCTCCATGAGACATTCTGGGCCTATGAAGAAGAAAACCCTGTCTCAAAATAACAAATAAAATAACGTGGGAGATTTAGCTCAGTGCAAAGGCTTTGGATTCTGTCCCCAGTATTGCAAAATAAACTCTGGGTCTGCGTTGCTTCTTCACTTATAAAATGAGGATTACACTTTCTGTTCAAAGAAGAAGACTTCAGACAGAGCCCGTCTAGAATCTGGCCTCAGCTTTGCACCAGCTAGCTGTGTGGCTACAGGCAAGCTGTCTCACCTCTCTGTGTCTCGGTCTCCTCATCTGCAAAATGGGGATAACAACAGTTTCTTCCATTTAAGGGTTGCGAGGGGGTTAAATGGTTAATATAAGGCCAGGCTGCTGCCTGGCTGTGTTGGCCACTGTTCCTACCAAGATGTCGGGTTTTCGTGGAGGTGAAATGAGGAAGATGTGTTTGATGATGCATGGAGCTGCGGTTTCGATTTTTAAAAACAACCTTGAGTTTTGAAACCATAGTTGCCACTCTGGCCCAGGATGTGGTGGGTTTGGTAAGCAGTGCGGAGCCTGGCTCTGTCAGCTGAGGGGGAGAGGACCATCCTGAGCCTCATCCCTGGGCTTCCAGTGCTCCTCCTACCTTTCCACGCCTGGTTGTGGTGGCCTGAAGGCTGGAGGCAGGTGAAAGAGGAGGCAGAGTTATTCACTCTTTATGGAAACTCCCCCCAAAAGGAATCTTCCTGCCAGCTGCGGTAGCACCTGTCTAAATCCTACCACTCGAAGGCTGAGGCAGGAGGACTGCAAATTTGAGCCCAACCTGGGAAACTTAGTAACTTAATGAGACCCTGTCTCAAAATAAAAAAAGTTAGGGATGTAGCTCAGCATGAAGGGTTTGAGTTCAAACCCCAGTACTATAGACAAGCAAACAAACAAGAAACCAACATTCTTATTGTTTTGTGGTGCACATGCTAGGCAAGTATTGTTCCACTGAGTGGCACTTCTAGCCCTAGGAAGCCTCCAGAGGATGCTCCCAGGTTGGGCACAATGCAGAAAAGGGAATAGAACACGGGGCAGGCCATGTGTGAGGAGTGGACATTTAAGTAATAACTGAAAGCAGAAGAAAGCTGAGTGGATACTTGATGGCCAGCAGGCCACCTAGGAAGAACAGATAGTGCAAAGGCCCTGTGGCAGGATGGTTCCAGGACAGCAGGGAGGCACATGTGCCTGGGGTTTGTGAATACAGTTGAGACATAGATGTGGCATAGAGAAATCATGCTTCTGCTTGTGCAGTTCCCTGGAGGCTTCTGGAGGGCTTGGACAAGTCTATAAACTGGGAAAGCTGAGCCAGGAGTGGGTTTGCCTGATCAGGACCATTTTGTTGCTGTGACGCTGTGGCTGCTGCTATCAGGTCCTGGGGCAGGAAGCAACTCTGCAGTGGAAGCTTGTCTGGTGTGCGCAGGCCCTGGGTTCCACACCCAGCGCTTGAAAAGAAACAAACCAGAAAACTCTGTGATTCCAGATACAATGGGCTCTTGCCAAGGCTGGTGCCGGGGTCTGGGAGACATTTGTTTTGGTGGAAGGAAGCCTGGGAGCAGTGGAAACCTTCGGTAGGCTAGGCCTGGGTGGGTAGGCTCCCTTTACAGGCTGCTCATGTCCTCTCCAGGAGAGAGGGACATCTGAGCAAGGGGAGCTAGAGGAATGGGGACTTTAAAAGTAAAGATCACACCCACTTCTTAGAACATTTCCTCCAGCCAAACCACACTGACCATCCCCAGCCCCCAGGAGTGTCCCAATCTGCCTTGTCCCTGAGCCCCAGGCAGGGCCCCACACCTGCATGTCTCCTTCTGGCCTTGGGAACAGAAACTGGCCCTGAACTCCTCTGAGTGGTTGACACCAGGTGCCCCAGGGCGATGGACAAACACTGGTGTTTCGGGGCAAATTCCAGGCCCAGCAGCTGAGCACCTGGGAGAGAGCCGGACAGGAGTCCCTTTGCAGGCTGCAGGAAATGAGTGGAAGTTTGGGGGTGTCCCGGGAGAAGCAGGCCCACCCCTTAGAGGTTCACTGAGGCTTCAGTGGTTATTCCCAGACAGGAGGATCTGCATGGAAACTTGGCGCTCCGGGTCTCTGCCTCAGCTCAGGAACTGGCTGCAAGACCCCTGTGCTGGGCATCAGCTGTAAAATCTCAGGGCAGGTTGGCAAAGCTCGCATCAGACTGAGGAGGCAAGGCGGCTCCAGCTCACCAGGAACTGCTGCCTTCTGCCCTCTATGTGGTGTGACCGAAAAAACAATGCAGTTTAGATTTTAAAATAGGGGCTGGGAATTTAGCTCAGCGGCATAAGCGCCTGCCTTGCAAGCAGGCAGTCATGAGTTCGATTCCTGGTACCGATAAAAAATGAGAAAGACAAAAAAATAAAAATAAAAATACTTGTCACAGAGAAGGCATACGGCCATTAATCCCCCTCAAAATACTCTCCCTCACTTCCAACACACTCCTCCCTTTGCTCCTGCAACTTTATCAAGCAGTTCTGATGTCCCCTTTTGTGAGTGTTTTCTTCCTGAGTGCCTCAGTGTCCTGAATCGATTTCAAAATGTGCATGGCAATTTCTGTGGGTGAAGAATGATGGCGTGTCCTCCTCTGTCTTAGTCACTGACTCTGATGCCATGCCACTTCTGGCAAAGTCAAAATGACCACGAGAGGGAAATGTTTTGAATGGATGCTGGACATGGAGGCAGCCATGACAGCACAACTAGAGACACTCATGAAAGAGGATTCCAGAACTGCGTCAGACAGTGGCGAGGATGGTGGGATGAGTGTGTTCAAAGGGAGGGGAGTAATTTGGGAGAGATTAATGGCACTGTGTCTTTTACTATAATAATTTTTAAAAATAATGTAAATATTCTCCGTACTTTTGGATCATGCTGCAGAGATTTGGATGCTGGATCCGAAAGTCCTGAGGCTCAATGCCCTGGGAGCCACAGCTCTGGACCAGCCAGACAGGCCATCCTAAGCTCCACGTCCTCTACCGCCTGGTGCCTAGGCATGGACTTGCAGCCAGCCAGCCTGGGCTCGTCCCCCACTGCTCCCCACATGAGCTGTGAGATGGCTGGGGACTTTCTTAACCCCTCTTGGCTTCAGTTGCTAAATCTGCGAAGTGGAGGTGATCATGTTTTCCTTATTGGGTCTTGGGAGCACAGCATCTTGTGGAGCACGTGACTGTTAAGTGGAGATGATTCTGTGACTCGTAGCCTACCCTCCCACATCCTTGCTGGGCTCTGGAACACATTTCAGGAATGAAACTCTGCCATCCCATGGATATGTGCTTCCTGGAGGGTACCCTGTTGGGAGATAGCCAGACGTGACCCTGCAAGCCCAGGGTCCATTTTTTTTTTTTTTTTTTGGTGAAACTCAGGGTTTTGTGCGTAGTAGACAAGCGCTCTACTGCTAAGCCTCACATGCAGTCTTCATTTATTATGCATTTATTATCTGTCTCCCCTGCTCCTAACCAGAAGTAAACCTGGGGCACTAGGAATCCATATCTTGTTACCTTAGACCTAGCCACCAGGTAGTGCCAGAGGCTGAAGGAGTGAAAAAGCTCCGGGACAAACTCAGGAATCTGGCAGATATGGCTCAGATTCATCTTGTCACTTTCTTGCTTGCTGTGTGACTCAGGGCAGGTTGCTCGGTTTCTCTGGGCCTCCGTTTCCCCAGCTGTACAACAGATGAATTGTAAAAAAAAAAAAAAAAGGAAATAAGAGCATAAAAATGCTTGTATATTCCAGGCCTCAACACCCAGTGAGGTTCAATTTGTGATTCCCATCACCACTTGCTCTCCTCCTCCTCCCTGGCCCCTTCACTGGATCCTTTGCTGCGAGCTGGGTACATTTGGTTACATAGAAACAGAGGCATGTGTGCATGTGTGCCATAGAGAAGGACACCAGGGGTGTCATTACTGAGGATCAGCTCTTCCGTCCAGTGAACTCGGAGCCCTATGGCCCCCTCCCTGAAACAGGGAACAGGCCTCACGCAGGCAGACCAAGAACCACCCCACTTTGCCTGCCTCCTGGGCAACTTTCCTGATCCACGAGGACCTTGACGGCATGGACTGGAAGAGGAAAGACTGCTCTGTGTACATTGTGAAACTCCAGAAGTGACAATAATCAGGGGAGGAAAACAGGTCACCAAAAGAATGTAAGACGTGAAGCCAGGTGCAAATACCACACACCTGTCATATCAGCACCGTGGGAAGCCGAGGCAGGAGGATCACAAGTTCAAGCCCAGCCTGGGCAACTGAAAGATTTAGCAAGACCATTTCAACAATTTTTTAAAAGGGCGGAGGATGTAGCTCAATGTGAAGGCCCAGGGGTCAATCCCTAGTACCACAATAAGTAAACAGTATAGCTGGAAAAATAGTTTTCCAACTTTTTCAAGAATAAAGAATGCTTTAAACGGTTGTCTCTGAGTAATCGAATCAGGGTTTTCACCCCTATTTTCTCCCTCCTCCCATTTTCTAATGCTTCTAGAACACACACAAATTACTTATTTAAAAAACAAAACGAAACTACTTTCCGAAACAAGGAACTCGGTAGCCTGAAACAGCATCCAACAGCTGGCCTGTTACTCATTAACAGTGAACCTGGGGCTGGGGATTTAGCTCAGCGGCATAAGCACCTGCCTTGCAAGCAGGCGGTCGTGAGTTCGATCCCAGGTACCGACAAAAATGAAAAAAAACAAAACAAAACAAAACAAAACAGTGAACCTGGGCACTGGTGTTTGTACAACCCCTTTCTACTGACAAAACACACGCTTGCACACCACTCACGGTTCATTCCCAAGGGAGAAGCACAAAGTTTGATGCAGATGGGGATGCGGAGGCTCACTGTCCTGGCCCGGGCCCTTTGTTTTGGGCACTGCCAAGATGGGGCTGAAACCTCGTGAGCTTGCAGCAGAGCGAGGCCTGGAGCACAGCTGCCCAACACCACAGACACACAGACAGGGCGCTCAATTAACTTTAGATCTTAGCCTGAGTGAACCAAATGCAGCAGCCTTGTAACATCCTCAGGACCTCCAGGGACATACTTGAGCTTACAATTCACCTGCCATTTATCTAAAGTCCTCAGGGATCTGGGAATTGCATATTTCCTAGCAGGGCACTGAAAGTTCTGCTTCAGGTGAAGGCAAGTGATCCATGAAAGCTGGCAGTCCTGGGTCACTGTCCCTGGACAATAGCACCCCAAGCCCTTTTTAAGTGTTTTATTTTGAGATAGAATCTCACTAGGTTGCCCTTGCAATTCTCCTGCCTCAGCCTCTCATAGGAGAGTGCCTGGGTTACAGTCGTGTAGTGCCACCACGCCTGGCCCGTGCAATGTTTTTGAGATGCTTCCCTGTCATGAGAATCAGAGCTTCATCCCTTTATAAGGGCCAAAGAGAGCTCCACACTAGGATCTCCACGCCCTGTCTGCCGATCAGTCTGGAGGTGGATGCAGGGCTCCTCCTGCCTTCTGACTGTGCTGAGCAGACTTCACACACAGCCACGCACACCTGTTTGCACGCTTGTTCTCAGTGGTTTTGTGTGTCCCTAGGAGAGAAGTGGCCCTGTACCCTCTCTCTTTCTCACTGGCTTCATTTCTTCGTATCCTTTCTGACATTTGTTTCTCCTGCACATTCTTTTAAGTGTGAAGCCAGTTCTTATGGGGCTTTGATTTGCATTTCCCTGATTACCAGTGATGCTTTTCACGGTCATTGGCTATTTGTCTGTCTTTTTTTGTGGTACTGGAGTTAAGTGCAGGGACACTCTATTACTGAGCTACATCTTCAGCCATTTATTTATTTAGACATGGTCTCACTAAGGTGCTCAGGCTGGCTTTGAACTCCTGCCTCACTCTCCCAAGTTGCTGGGATTACAGGGGTGTGTGCCACCATGGCTGGCTCATTTATCAGTTATGTATCTTCTTTAGGGAAAATGTCTAGGCCAGTTTTTTGTGGGGCTGGTGAACCCAGGACCTTTGCACTGAACTACAACCCCAGCCCTTTTTATTCTTTGAGACAGGGTTTCAAGTTGCTTACTCTGGGCTCAAAGCTTCCTTTCTTCTGCCTCAGCCTCCCAGAGTCCTGGGATTACAAGCATCTTCTACCATGCCCAGTTAAATAGTTTAGTGGTGTTAAGTACATTTATTGCTATGCAGTTATCACCACCATTCATCTCCAGAATTTTTTCATGTTCTCAATGCTTGTTTTTAATTAATTAATTTATCTTTGGTACTGAGAATTGAACTCAGGGCCTCATGCTTGCCAGACAGGTGCTGTGCCACTGAACTATATCCCTGGCCCTTGTTTTTATTTTATTATTACTATTTTTTAAAAGATATTTATAGGGGCTGGGGATTTAGCTCAGCGGCATAAGTACCTGCCTTGGAAGCAGGCGGTCGTGAGTTCGATCCCCAGTACCGATAAAAAGGAAAAAGACAAAAAAAAAAAAAAAAAAAAAAAAGATATTTATAGTTCTTTTTATTTTAAGCCTTTATTTTTTATTTATTGGTACCAGGGATCGAACTCACGACCATGTGCTTGCAAGGCAGGCACTTATGCCACTGAGCTAAATCCCCAGCCACTTATTATTACTATTTTGTGAGGTTTTTGTTTGTTTGGTTTTTGAGACAAGGTCTCACTATGTAGTATAAACTGGCCTTGAATTCATTATGTATCCCAGGCTGGCCTCAAATTCATGGGGATCCTCCTGCTTCAGCCTCCTGAGTGCAGGGATTACAGGCACACACCACTGTATTCAGCTCAATGCTTGTTTTTAAATTTGGTTGTTTGTCTCTTTACTGCTGAGTTGTAAAAGTTCTCTATGTGATCTGGACACTAGACCCTTAGCAGCGGCCTGATTTGCCATGCTGCGGCTGTCTGGAGCTCACCGGCTGAGTGTGCTGGTGGCCGTGGAGCTGTTCCATGCCCTTGGTAAGCAGGAGGGAGGAAGCTCCTTCTGCTCTAGCTTCTGGAGTATTTTCATCATGAAGGCGTGTCGGATTCTATGAGACGCTTTCTCTGTTCCTGGCGAGATGATCATGTGGCCAGTCTCCTTTACTCCCTGCTTGGAAGCTTTGGGTTGGAAATTCAATTTTTGTGGGTTTTCAGGGATTAAAAAGTTAGTTTTATAGCTCTTTCCATAAATATTTGCAAGCTCACAGTTATGGTGTTTAAGACAGAAGAAAAGCAAAGCCAGCTCCCATGTGGCTCAGAAATTGGAAGGAGAAAAATGAAAGAAGCTCTGATGGCATTCAGTACGAGGCCAAGCAAATGAGCACTTGCTATTGGTTTCCCCATCGAAGAAAGGAGAGAAGGTGGAAAGAAGGAAAGAAGAAAGGGAGAGAAGGAAAGAAGAAAAAAGATTGTTTGTACTTTTCAACTTTCTCCCACTCCCAGCCCAGTGCTGGAGCTCAAGTGCAGGGCCTTCATCCCCAGCCCTGCTCCTCGCCCCTTAAAATATTTTGAGGTGGGGCTTTGGTAAATTGCTAAATGGCTTTGGCTGGGCTCCCACTTGCCATCCTCCTGCCTCGGCCTCCCAGAATGCTATGATTATAGATATGCTCCATCATGCCCAACTTCTTTAACATTTTGCAGGGGGATTCTCTGTAGGTTCGTATCTCTTTGGCAATGATGCGAGATATTCTAGTTCAATGTCAGGATAACTAATCCTTTTGCTCACGCTAATTGCACTCTGAGAATGGAGCATGGCTAATTCAATTTCCTCTATATTTTTGTTTGTTTTTGGAGACGGGGTCTCCTTATGTAGCTATGTAATCCAGGTTGGCCTTGAAATTTTGATCTTTGTGCTTCAGCTTCAGAGTGCTAGGATTACAATGCCCGGTCCTCTATATTTTTAAAATTATGAAGGGTTACCCTCACTAATAACATCTATCCAACAAACTCCCCATACTTGAGAGGATCTTGAAACACCACCCCTCCAGTTAGTAGTATGTCGAGGCTATGCTGGCTGCCTAGACAGGTTGAAAGGTGCTTAGGATTTTGGGCTGGGATGGCTCAGTGAATTTGTCACGGGACCTTGGATATCCACAATCCCTCAGGTTTCAGCATGTTTTTCTCCTTTTTGGAAGATGAAGTTTTGTTTCATTGCCCAGGCTGGCCTTGAACATGTACCTGCCTCAGTCCAGAGCGGCTGGGATGACAGGCATGTGCCACTATGCCCAGCTTGGGTCCCAGTATCTTTAGGGTCTCTGTGTAAAGGCAATGGATTCCATTCCCAGAGTCCTAAAATCCAGGTCTCTGACTCACCACGAAGCTGCAGGCACCCTGCTAACATGGTCTTTTTCTCTCAATGGCCCAGGAAGGGTTGAGTCTATCTGCTGCACTCTGCTCTCAAAGCTCCACATCACTTTGCAGTTGTATTTTGGCTGTGCCAAGCGATGGGACGCTTGGCTGTTAGACAAGTGGCACCATTTAGATTTCCAGTGCTTTTGGCGAAGGGATGAGAAGAGTGAACCGTCGAAAGCGCTACTGGCCACCGTGGGGCACACATACTTTATTAAACCCTCTGTGCTAAGCCCTGCGCGCACACCCCAGCTCAGCTAATTCTGATTTTGAGGCACAGGTTCTCCCGCCTCTTTTACAGACGGGGTAACTAGATAGAAAAGGTAACTTGCTCAAAGGCACAGAGAGCTTCCGGAGTTTTGGTCTTCAGGGAGCTGCGGTCCGGGAGAGGAGAGCCCGCCTCCCTCCAGGGGGCAGTGGCGCGGGAAGCTGGGGGCTCGCGGTTGGTGGTCCGCGCCTCTTCAGAAGAGGGGAAGGTGCGCGGCAGCTGGGCTTGGGGCGGGAAAAGCGCGGAATCGGGTGGGGGGCGGTGTGCGGCAGGATGTCCAGCACACTGGGCAGTGACCGAGGCGCCGAGGCAGAGTCCGACAGGGGACCCATCGGGACCCACGGCGAGGGGGGTACTCAGAAGTCCGCGCCAGGGGACCTGGGGTGAAACTGGGGTGTTCTAGGTTTACCGGCGGAGTCTGGGCGTGACGTGGCAGTGTCCTGAGGGAGGGGCGATCCGAGAATGCCAGGAAGAGCCCGTGGCTTCTGGCGAGGACGTGGGTGGGAGCTGTGTGAGGGGGATCACCCTGGTGCTGGGTGGCCGCCAGTGTGTCCCGGCAGCGCGCGGAGGCGGGAGGAGGGAGGCCCCGCCCCACCCACTCAGCCCCGCCCCATCCACTCAGCCCCGCCCACTGCCTCCAGGCCCCGCCCCTGGCTCTTATCCTTGCCATCCGGCGATCCCAGCTCAGACCTCCCGGCTCGGCAGGCGGTGCGGGCGTTGGTGAGTGCGGTCGAGGCCGAGCAGTCGGGCGGGGGGGTACCGGGGAGCTCCCGGAATGAGGTTCTCGCGGGCACCTGTTGAGAGCCCCGGGGCCGTGTTTTCGGCTGGGGCTGCCGCGAGGTCAGGAGACATCAGGGCAGCGAGGCGAGGCTGGGCGCGGGAGTTTGCGCTCCCGGGGCTCGTTCTGCTGCATTACAAGTGGGGGTCGGCCAGAACGTCCCGGAGCGGGCTGAGCGCCTGTGCCACGTGTGGAGTGGTCGCCCGCGATCGCATGCTCGTCTGTCCGCGGGGTCCTCTTTCTGGGCGAGGATGGGAATGGGACGCCCCGGGCTTTTCAGGAAAAGGCACGATTTGCTGTCGTGGCTGTAGGTTTCCGCGTTGGAGTTTCCAGAATCGTCACCAGGGATTCAGGAACAAAAAGCAAGCAAGAAAACCCAACGTCTTTCTCCACGCCGCCGCTTGGCTTCAGGGGGGCGTGGACGTCGCTCTCTGGAACTAGAATCACCCTCTGGGGGCGCCAGGGCGGGGTGAGGGGGGGCTGGGTGAACGTCTGGAGCCCAGGCGGAGTTAGCTCGGTCTCCAGGCCGACCCCTCCCGGCAGCGTGGGGGCAGCCCTCTCAGCGCCCAGGCTTCCGTAGTTCCTGGTACCGTTCCTGGTGCGGGCTGGATGCTGGTGAGACAGGCCGGGACCGGTGGCAGAAGTGGGCATCGCCTCTCCCCGCCAAGCCAAGCAAGTGTCCCCTCCTTTCTGGCTTCTAGGCACTGTGGATCTGGGCATGGTGGCAGTGGCCAATGGTGTTGTGCCCGCGGCTTCGGGTGATGGATAGGAGGTTGATGGGGACGTGGGTGTGTTCTGGAAGGGCCACGCTTCAGGGATCAAGCCAACTGGACCTTCCTTGGTTCCTGGTTGGCTTTGTACTGCCGATGAGTTGGGCTGGTGTCTCTGGATGTCAGATTAAGCTATAGTCATTGGGAAATCCAGTTTCTGGAATCCAGAAGGCCTTGTGAGCCGACTTTAGACTCCCAGAGAGAATGTATCCCTCCCTTTGGCTTGTAGAGTTGGGGCTGGCCTTTGCCTGGAACCCAGGAGTCCTTTTCAGGAAAGTCTTGACTGGCACAAATGTGTGCTTAATGGCTTCCACTGGCCCACCCCACCCCAGACTTCTCAGAGTGGCTGTTTTAGACTAGGACTAACTCCATGCTTGTAGATGGCTATAGAGAAAGGTGCAAGGTGGTGTCTGGAATCCCTTCAGTGTTTGATTTTATCATTTGGATCAGGATCTGATGGGAGGGTGACTTGCTCTACCTGGCATGAAGTCACTCCCATAGATGCCTGAATTTCCTCACAGCTAGCTTTGTTCTCCCATCTAAAAATGCACTTAATTCTCTAAGAAACATTTACTGTAGATCTACTCTGGGAAAGGGCCATCTTTCCTCATTTCTGTTACTTTAAGGCATTAATAACAGATGCTTTCATTCATATTTGAAAAAGTATCTTTGTTGTAATGTTTTTGTGCATAAGAGGCTCAGTGTTTGATGTAGGATCAATTTTAAGTCTCTAAAATACTATACAGAAGCAATCTCTTGTCACTGGCAAATGCGTTTTTCGCTGTCTTTTCAGTTGCTTTAATGGGTGATGGTGGAGAAACAAAATGCCACCCTTTTCAAGGGTATGCAGGAAATGGCTCTTGGTCCTGAGGGGCTTATGCTATGGGTGGAAAGTAAGAACACAGATGAAAAGGTAGTACTTACTAATGCTCTTTTAACTTGGGGAAGTGCCTAAGAGTGGGAAGGAGGGAGCTGAGTGAGGGGACATTTCATGGAAAAGCTGAAGGGTAAACGCTTTTAAAGGAGCATAAAGTCTCACTTAGCAAAACTGCAGAGGGGGTGTAGCCAGGCCCAAGGCCAGGGAGAGTAAAAGGGGACCTATGAAAAGAAAGCGCTAGAAGCCATTTCTAACCTAAGCTGATTTTCAAGATGATAAATTGTGTGCTTTGCTGCCCTTAATCTGATCATGGCTGCTGACCGGTGATGAGGAGAGCTGCGGCCCCTTAGGGACACAAAATTATCTGGAAGATGAATCTTTCGTAGCTACCGAAAGAATGAAAAAAATAAGAATCCGTGAGAGGAAGACCTGGGCACTGTGACTTGTCTTCTCTTTTGTTTTTGTTTTTACTACCATGAAAATGGCCCAGGGAGCCAAGTGGCCTGTCTTGCTAGGTAAATAGACTCCTTTAATTCTTCATTTCTTTATCCCACAAATGTTTTTGATATCTCTGGACACAAGGCTTGATCTGGGCTTGATTGGTGAATTGTTCTTTGAGGTCCAATGGTACTTTCCTGGTTCATCATTTTATTTTATTGTCTAAGCCTGGGTTGACACTGTGGACAGAGATAATAATACCTTTAGATCTAATGGTATTTGCCCCCAGGCCACAAATTACTTCGGTAGAAGAATTGTGTCTGATTTTATTGGGCTTTGTAGGAGCAGAACAGTGTGACCACTCCCATGCTGTCAAGAGCCTTCTGTAACAAAAGATTTATCAATAATAGAAAAGCACAACAGGTTGATTTGAACAGAATTTTAACAAGACATAGGAATCTTCTGAAATGAAGACTCAAAACCCCAGGAAACACTTGGTTTTTATGCTCAGATCCAGTGAGACATGGATAACCATGTAGAAATGCTACCAGACCCAGGATGCGATCTAAGGGAAACAGACGAGACCAGCCCAGGTTTTTCCTGGCCCTCGAGGTCATGCGATTTTCTTCTCCCCATGGGGCCAGGACCTCCTGAGCCAGGGTCTCAAGATCTACCTGCAGGCAGGGTGGGTGAAGCCTTCCGCCAGCGCCAGCTTCCACACAGGAGGGCGGCAGGCTGGAGTGATAGTTACAGGTTCCAGCTTTGGGGAGAGGAGTCTGGTTTCTGTGACCTCACCCAGGGAAAAAGAATCCTAGTTTCTGTGGCTACCTTGAGAGAGAAACGAAGCAGGAGGGCCTCAGAGAGTCAGTGTTTTTACTATCCTTCCTGTGTCTTCCAGGTCAGAGTCCATACCTGCCATGTGCCACATCACAAAGTATTGTTTTTTGCACCCCAGCAGGTTTAAGGCATCTTAGGAAAAGGTACTATTACAGAGGGACGGTGGGTGATAGCAATTCTTTACTTACTTGTCTCTCTAGTAGGGAGTTCACCAGGATCCAAAGCCCAAGGCTTCAGAGACAGTACTGATGGAGAATGTCAGCTGTGTAGCCTTAGAATTGACAGTGTTCCTTGGGTGAATTTAAGGGCTCAGTGTTGACTCACCTTAATCTTGGGTCCAGTGAGGTTATTCATAGACATGTACTGATGTCTTAAAAATTTACAAATACCAGCATAAAGAGATGGAAATCAGCCATCATTTCATCACAGAAGCACAAGTTTTGCTTATTGGGTGGTTTCTGGCTTTTTTCACTGGCTGTTTTCCTTGTAATTGAAATCAGAGTACATACAATTTGGTATCCTGACACAGGCTTATTAATGATCTCTGTGTGGTTTCATCAAAAGCCATCATTCATGTACAAAGCGGGGATGTGGTTTCTCCAGGAATCCAGCGGGAAATGGCCCTGTCTGATTGTAGGGAGCAGCTCAGCTTTCGATGGATGGAAGCATTTTCCATTCCATTCTTCCAATCAGTGTAATTTGCAGTTCTGCCATATTGAACCTGGGTTTGAGCTGGTGGTAACTTTATCTTCTACTTGTGTAGTAAGTGGCCCCGCGGAAACACACTGAATTCAGAAGATGTAATTTGAAAATATTTCTCTGAAATATTCCACTGAGCTTCTGTGTTTTACTTCCAGATACACGGAATTTGAATTTGTTTAGGGTCAGAATAACTTGGCTTGTAGTTTCTCACTTCCTTCTGCAAAGAGGGCCGGAGGTCTCAGTTTCTCCTTTTGTCTAAATCCTTCCTCTTTGCCATTTATGGTTGAAGAAGCACCACACATTTCCCGAGGACATTTTCTAAAGCCATAGGTAGAGTTAGTCCCATTATGACAGTGTTGCAAAATCTTTTATATTTTAAAGATTACCAGCTAGTGGCCCTTGGGTTAAGCAATATTTGCTTTATAAATGTGCAAGATCCTTAGGGTTTATGGTAGTGTGGATCTAGCATGTTACGTTTTTCATAAAGCGCATTTTTCTCTTGAGGTCCCAAAAGACCAGACTTTTTTGGCCTTTCCATCTGTTTCTCAGTCTTGTTTACAAACTAGACAGTTTTCTGGGGCAATCTGATAATTTGCATGTGAGTTGCCCTCCTTTTGCTGAAGGAATCCTTTTTTTTTTTTCTGGGGGTCATTCTGTGATCTACATATTCATGGAACTCTGTGTAGTGTTTCTTTTCTGGGGCCCAGGGCTGTGGATCTGGGAATGGAATTAAATATTGTTCTTTCTGGGAGAATTGATTTTAGAGGATTAAGTTGGTGGTTAAAAAGCTGCTGTATCTTCCTGAAGGCCTTGCCCTTTTGTGTGTTGATCTGATATCTAAACCTAGAAAATAGTTTGTAGAGGGCAGAGTGTATTTTTAGTAGCATTTACCGCCTACATATGGTTAAAACTACTTTGTAAGAGTTCTAAAATACATTTTAAAGGGACTGAAGATTTGTAGACAGGCAAAAATGTGTATTCCACCTTGAGAAGTAACTTGGAAACTGTGCTTTTGTTGAAATTCTGTGGTATAATTTTCAAGTTTTTCCTTTTTTCTTCTTTTTTTTTGTGGTACTGGGAATCAAACCTAGGACCTTGTGCATGCAAGGTAAGAACTCTGCCACTGAGCCACACCTCCAGCCCCTTCCCACTTGGAAATGTTAGAAAATGTTAGAAATCTTCCCCTACCCCACTTCTTTCATCTTTTGATATTTAGCCAAAAAATGTATTTAAAAATACTTACAAATCGGGTTATTTTTTAAGATTTTGCATTTTTAAAATGAACTTGAGTGCTTTGGGGTGAGAGTTGCCTATCCTTGTTTACCCTGTAGTTTCCACTGTGGTCATTTATGAAGTGAGTGTGACCTCTGGAGATATTTAAACTTTATATTTTTTCAGTGATGCTAGGAATTGTTTTTTGTTTGTTTGTTTTGGTACTGGGAATCAAGCTCATGACCTCGCACTTGCCAGGCAGGTGCTGTGTTACTGAGCTATATGCCTGGCTCAATTTTAGGAATTGAACCTAGGGCCTTGTAAGCATGAGCTAGTACTGAGCTACATCCCAGCCCCTAAATACTGTATCGGTCAATACTCACCAAAGATCCAGATACAACACAAGATATACACATATATAAGGATTTACAAGATTGGCTCACAGTGGCCACCCACAGACTCAGGGTGTCTGCATACTAGAGGCTGAAGGATCCAGCTGAAGGTGTTCAGTGTCTTACGCAAGTACGCATCAGGAGGCCGATGAGTCTGCCCTGGAAGCCAGGAGATGGCATTCAAGGTCGAGGCGAAGACTGGAGGTCCTCTAAAGACACGGAAGCAGATCTGTCCTTCCATAGTTCCCCTTTATAGCATCCAGGTGAGAAGCCACCCTAGGGTGTGGAATTGCTGAGCCAATTTAGTTGTGTTATCTTGCTCAAGCCGACACAGTCAATCAACCGTCACACTAAGTTTTAAGCTGGAATGATTTTTGATTTCGAAGAAAGTTGCAGTTAGTACAGAAAAGTCCCTCACATCCCCACTCAGCTTCCCCTCTGGTAGCGTCTCATGTCACTATCAGGTATTTGTCAAAGAAACTGATGTCTGTCTGTGACTGCTCATTCAATTCCATGCTTTATTTGGAGCTCACCACTTGTTTTACTGATGTCCATTTTTCTGTGCCAGGATCCTATCCACAGTGAGTTGCTCATCGCAACTTCATGGCTGTGACAGTTTCTGTCTTTTTCACAACCAGAACAGTTTGGAGGAATATTGATCTGGCAGTCTGCAGAATGTTACTCAGTTTGGGTTTGTGTAATGTTCCTTCTCATGACTACACTGGGTTGTGGGTCCTGGGAAAAGAAACTACAGCAGTGAAGTGTCTTTCTCAGCCCTCCCCATCCGGGAGACATGATAGTGACATCCATGTCACATCACTCTCCAGAGATATTCATCTTCTGGGTGGAGTGGAGTGAGGTAGTGTTTGTCATCTTCTCAGACTGTAGAGTTCTATGCATGTGGCACTGTGGCTTAATTTTCACTGAGTTACAGCCCCAACACCTCCTCCCTCAACTTTTTTTTTTTAAAGTTTTGAGTCAGAGTTTCAGTAAGTTGCTAAATTGCTCAAGGTGAGCTCTAATTTGTGATCCTCCTGCCTCAGCCTCTGAGATTGCTGGGATTACAGATGTGTGCCACCAAGCCTGGCAGACTAGTTTTTGAATGAGCCCTTTAGTCCAGCCTCTCAAGAGAGAGTGGGAGACATTAAACTCTACTTCCTGGAGGACTGTCTATGTGAATTACTTGATTTTTTTTTTTTTAAATTTGAGACAGGGTCACTAAGTAGTTCAGGCTGGCCTTCTAGTCATGGTGATCCTCCTGCCTCTGCTTCATGAGTGCTAGGATTACAGGCATGTACCACCACACCCAGCCAGCATGTATATTATTTGGAATTTGTCTTTTTTCCTCACTTAAAAACTAGAGCTTTTTGGGCTGGGGATGTGGCTCAGTGGTAAGGTTCTTGCCTTGCATACAGATGGCCCTGGGTTCCATCCCCAGCACCGCCAAAAAAAGAAAAAAGAATTTATCTACTTTTGCAGTGCTAGGTGTGGAACCCAGTGCCTTATACGTGTTAGGAAAGTACTTAACCACTGAGCCACATCCGAGACCTAAAAATAGACATGTTTTCAGGCATTATTAGTGCACACCTGCCTTTTAGTTCTCTGTGAGGCTGAGGCAGGAGAATCACAAATTTGAGCACAGAGGGCAATTTTGTGACTTAAACTCTGTCTTCAAGAAAAACATTTCTCGGGGGCTGGGGGATTTAGCTCAGTGTCATAAGCACCTGCCTTGCAAGCAGGCGGTCGTGAGTTCGATCCCCGGTACTGATAAAAATGAAAAAGACAAAAAAAAAAAAAAAAAAAGAAAGAAAAAAGAAAAACATTTCTTTTGGCTAGGACTGTAGCTCAGAGTGAAGGAAGGCCTTTGATTCAATTCCTAGCGCTGCAGGGAGAAAAATGTTACTAAAGAGCTCCTGCTAGAGATAGCCTCTTGTGTACAGAATAGCAGTGTCAGATGGGCCCCTGACCTGGAGCTGTCCTGTGGGGTGGCTTTCCCCAGTCCCTGTAGGGAATCCAGAGAAACATAGCACAACCCTTGCTCCAAGGAGCATCCTTGGTCCTTCCTGTTAGGGAAACTGCCTGGCACAGGAAGCTGTTAGGAGGTGAGCAACAGAGGGTGTCAGTAAGCCTGGGTGGAGGTTAGTGGTGGGCCAGGGAAGAGGGTGGGAGAGTATGCTGAGACCACTCCCTCCTGACAGCACCTGAGCTTACACCTTGCTAAAGGCAAGACAGTGGTTGCCATCCTTTTCCAGGCAGCAGTAGTTAAACATCCTGCAGTATCTGCAATTTGGCCAGTGCCCATGAAGCAAGCAAACCCTAGGCTAGAGGAAGGCAGAATGTCTCAGAGCAGATGGCCAAACCTGTCCACAGCACTCTCAGCAGCTCCTGAGGAGTTCTATAGGACAAGGGAGCTCTGCCTATGCTCTTGGGGGCCTCCATACATTGTGTCCATGGAATAAACCTATATAGGGCACATGAACAGGAGAAAAAGCTTACAGATTTGTTTCATGCACAAGGGCATCTTGGGAGGACCCACGGAAATGTAGAACCTTGTAGACTCTTGGGGGAGTAGGTAATTTAGGGAGTTGGTGATTGATCTGGGAGACAAGGTCCAGTGGAACAGCCTGTGACAAAGTCCTCCTGTGTGAAGAGCCAACCTTTGGTCTTCCTCCACCTGGTGAGTCACTTGTCCTCACAATGGATTCCGGTATGAGTATTTGCTGGAGAATTGATTGCACATCAGATGACAAATTCACAGAAAGCTCCCTGTGCTTCTGGAGAGAGTGGAACAGAGGCAGGAGAGCTCAGCATGCCGAGGAGCTGTGCGTAGGGGTTCATTTTCTTTGCCCCAACACTACTAACTTTGGTTACATAGCAAGTTTTCATGCACCTGGGTTCTGCCTGGGGTAGGAGCCTTCAGCAGCTTTGCAGCTGCACGCTGGAGTGCCAGGTGGGGAGGGGCAGCCATGGGCCAGGGCTGGGCTAAGTGTCCCTAGAGTGGATTGGAGCTCATCCCTCCTTCCCTCCCTCACTTCCTTTTCTCCCTGTTCTTTATTCCTCCCTTTCCTCCCCTCCCAGGCTTTAGGAAGGCAGAAAGAAATATGGGATTCATTTCAGGAAAAGGTTAAGATACTTTGTGAGGGATGTTTAGAGGCTGTGGGTCAGAACACAGCCGCACCGGCCACTGCTTGTGTGTTGTTGAGACATGGTTTTCTGTGCTTCAAGAAGACTCCTGGGCTCTGTGCCTGTTGCCTTTGATGTGTGTTTACACTGGTGGGAGCTGTTGGGTGGCTTCTGCTGTGGGTGGCTTCTTCTGGTATTCTGGGTTTGGAGGTATATTTTTAGGAACTGAACTCTCCTTCTTGGCAAGAGTTGAATACTTTTTTGCAGGGGCTGGAGGATTCAAGGAGCTCTTCTGCCGCTGGGTGTTTTTTTTTCTGGTTATGCTGGGGATGGTACCCCTGGGGCTTTTCATAAACTAGCAAGTGCTGTACTCGGAGCTTCACCTCCAGCCCCACCTCCTAGTTTTTGAACTAAAGTGCTCTATGGGGTTCCCAGAAGGCGGAGCCTGGTGCCCCTGATGGTGGCAAGGCTCTTGTATCTTGACCACACCCTAGTGTGCCCCAACAGGCTCCTGTTCGCCACAGGGTTTGGAACATTGTCCCCCCCTGCTCCCTTCTCCCACTTGGCCTTCATCCCCTCCCAGAGCCTAATCTTAGAATCCTGACTCAGTTTCCCTTTTATGTCTACTGCATTTGTCCCTGTCTTCCCATCCCTAAGGCACACAGACTTCAGAACCCCTGAGGGTGAAAATGGGTCATATTGCAGAATGAGCAAACAATACTTTTTGCTGGCTAGCAGGAGGCTGCCAGTATGAATCTGGGGGTGACACAGTGGAGTGGTAGAAAGAACATCTTCTCCCCACACTGTAGTTGTCCCTAGGCGTCGTTGGGAATTGATATCCAGGACCCCTCAGTTACTATAGTGTCTGCATAGACTGAAAGCACATCTACTCTGTGCTTTGAATCACCTCTACATTGCTTTTGATAATTACTTCTAGTAGCCAATAGTGTAAGGTAGATATAAGTAAATAGCTCTTAGGCTGTATTGGCTGGGGGTTAGTAGCAACAGAAAACCAGCCTGTACTTGTTCCGTACCATAGTTTTTTTTCCTTAAGTATTTTCAGCCATGGTTTGTTGACTTTTCGGATGAGGAACACGGATGTAGAGGGCTGGCCAACGAGACCCTGTGCAAACAGGGAGGGACTGAGGCCAGGCAGGGCAGGGACACAGTTCAGGGGACAAAAGGCTGTGATGACATCACCTTCACCCAGGAACAGAAGGACGTGGGAGGCCCAGGGAGGTTGGTAGGGACTTTGTTTATCTAAAAGAGTTTAAATTTCTTTGTTGTCGAGGTCACTATTGCTGTGGGTCAGTAGATAAGGGGTCAACAGAAGCAGGTGTTCATTCACCCCACTCCTGTCCACCTACTTCTCTGCAGACACCCACGGGACTGTTTGTGTATCCTTTAGGGATATTTATGCATATTATAAGAAGAAACAGGGAATAAACGGGTGGTGGCTTACTGTAAACACCATTCAGGCTTTTTTCCTGTGTCACCATAGCTTGGAGATCACTCCCTTCCCACATGTGAAACTTCCTCATTCCATTTTGACGGCTGCACACCCTTTCCGTTGTGAATGGGCCTTCTGTCTGTCATCCTGGGACAATTGTGTTTCTTCCCGTTATTAGCCGCTGTGCAATGAAGCCTGGCTTGGGGTTATCCTCAGTGCAGATCCCTAGAGGAGGAGGAAGCCCTGGGCCTCAGGGCTCCTGCACATTAAATTTCAGCAGATGGTCCCAGAGGCCTGAGTGTCTACACCCAGGCCAGCTCAGTGAGCTGTCAGACATCCTGTTCTTTTCCAGGTGATTGGGTAAAAAACAGTATCATGACTTCAGTTGTGGGGATTCTTTTTAAAATTTTTATTTCAGAAGAGCTTCAGACTTACAGAAAGGTTGTAAAACTAGTAAAGAATAATTTATGAGTAATTTATGATCAGCAGAAATTTGCTAGCTTCCAGGACTGGAAGCTGAAAATCCACCATCTAGTTGTTGGCATTTGCTGAGGGTCTTCTTGTGTCCTTACATTGTCCGATATGGGGAGAGAGGAAGAGAGACAGAAGCCAGAGACAGTGACTTGATGGGATACATTCAGACCATGGCATTCTGCTCCAGTCCCCTGAAACGCACATCTGTTTCACATGCAAGTTATTTTCATCCCAGCCCATTGGCCTCAAAGTAGTCCCAACTGGTTCTAGATCAACTCAAGTCCGAGGTCCAGAGTCTCTTCTAAGTCAGAGGCTTAGTCATGATTCACCTGGAGGCAAAGCACCTTCCAGCTGTGGAAGAAGCCTATGAAATCAAAGAAGAGAAAGCAGCCCCTTTCTTTTTTTTTTTTTTTGTCTTTTTCATTTTTTTTATCGATACTGGGGATCGAACTCACGACCGCCTGCTTGCAAGGCAGGTGCTTATGCCGCTAAGCTAAATCCCCAGCCCTGCAGCCCCTTTCTAAAGGGGGAAATTGGCAAGCAGAAAAGGTGTAAAACAGGTCCCGACTGAGTTCCAAACCCAGCAGAGTTGGTGGCATTAATCCTAAGATTTCAGGGTGACCTTTCCTTCTTGCGCCACTTCCTGAGGCCTTGGTCAGCCGCACCCCTAGAGGCTTCGCTGGACCGAAGTCTCAGGCCTACAGCCTTCCTGGCCGTGGCTCTGTTACTGGCTACCAGGTCTGTGTACGCAGGTTCCTCTGCTCACTCCTGACCAAATCAGAGGAGGCCATTTATTTTGGTGAAAAGGAAAAAGGAGTTATTCAAAGCTAGCTCTGAAGAAATGCAGGGGCCTCATCACCCAAATCTGCATCTCTTCCCACACAGGTGGTGTTGGTCTTGTGGGGAGGGAATCTAATGTGTGTGGGCCAGTTTCGTCCCCCTGGACCTTGTCCTGGGGCTGCCACACCTGCATGTTTTCCAGGCTGAGAGGCGTGGGGTGGTCCTTATGCCCTAGGCTTGAGTGAGTTTGGACGAGTCCCTTGTCTCTAAAGGGAAAAAAATTCTAACTTCTAAAGTTCCATGTTGCCAGCATGCTGGAAGCTCCTTCGATCTGGATCTGTGATGGTTTTGCTCTCTGGTCCCCTGGCATTGCCCGGCCTCTGGCTGTGCCTGGGCCCCCAGGTGGTCCACATGGCCTTGGAGATGTAGGTGGCGGAAGCCATGCCTGCCAGGTCTCCTTTGGAATGCTGCCAAGGTTTATGTCTTACACTTTACAGAGTGGGGGGACCCAGACTTGGTTTGGGCCTGTGTGTCCAAGAGATGGGGGTACCAGAATCTGGGCATCAGAGACTTGAGGCTGTGTTGCTGGGATCCATCCTTGATTTGTTCTCCTAACGAGGCCTTTTCCTTGCATCCCGGGTCAGGCTGAGTTTTTTAAAGTTCTTCATTCTACGTCTTTTTTAATTGTAAATTTCACCACTAAGTACATTTATTTCCTCTTCCATTTTACTGGTGTGGTTAAAAGAAGCCATACAGCTGTGGCCAGGCTGCCTCAGGACTGAAATCTTCTTGACCTCACTCCACTTCCCCATGGGGAGCCCTCAGTGCTCCCCGTTACAGCAGCCCATGTACCCTGTGTTCTGGGCACAGGGTTCTCTCTGCCACCTTTGAGCTGTTAAATACTGTTGTTAGCCCCATTTTCCAGACCAGGAAACCCGAGGCCCAGAGGAACTCAGCAGTTCACTCCAGGTCACACAGTCTTGAAGTGACAGAGGTTGGATTTGGACTGAGGAGACTCTGTCCTAGGGTTTCTGTTGCTTAACATAATACCTAGGCTAAAGATCCATCACCCTGTCCTTTTGGCCCCATTCACGCCCCTTGTACAACCCCCCATGCTTGTCTTCTCCAAACATCGTTGGGTATTCAGCAGGCCAGGCTTTGTGGCCTGATGGGCAAAGCCCCTGACCAGTGAGAGGGGAACACACATAGGTGTGTCTGAAAGTCCTTTGTGTTAAAGTATCTTGGGTACCAGGCAGAGACAGTGATGTCCCTGACTCCTCTGTGGTTGGCCTCAGTTTCCCCACGGGCCAGTTCCTGGTGGGCTTTTGCTGTGAACCTGCATGCTGTCTGTGAGGTCAAGGACAGTGCTTGGCTTTGGGCTCTGTCTCTGTCCTTAGCCTCCTTGCCTTGGACCCTGACTGCCTATTGGTCATTTGTCAGATGGGGTTAGGGACATGGACAAAAAGGGACCCAGGAACCAAACAAGGCATCCCTGTCCTTTCTGTGTGACCAGTGAATGCTGCAGGTGGTGGCCCCTACCTGTGCCTGCCAGCAGGAGTCACTGACTTTTTTTTTTTTTTGTCTTTTTCCTTTTTACTGGGGATCAAACTCACGACTGCCTTCTTGCAAGGCAGGCGCTTATGCCGCTGAGCTAAACCTCCAGCCCCTCACTGACATTTGTGACATGTTGGGGTGCAACCAGCTTGGAGCCTCAGACTTGACACCCATGAAAAAGGCAGTGTCAGTGTGGAGTGACAGGCATTTCTGAGTTGGATGGGCTGGTGGCAGCAAGGTGCCTGCTGATGGTCAGTTTCGAATGGCTCCCAGACTATTGAGGCTCAGAACTCACTTTGGTATGTTAAGTGCTTTACGCTACAGATACTGGGAAGTCACTCTGGCCTTCTCTGCCCTTCAGTATCCTGCCCTCTCTGGCCCCACTGTCCTCCGGAAACAGAATTATTCTTCCCAGTGGGGTCATAGAACCTGTAACTGGAATGGACGGGACAGTAGGTCCTAAGACCCTCACTCAGTGGCCCTGAGCCTCACCTGGGAGGAAAGAGGGGCCGCCACACAGAAGGCTCCAAGGAGCCTGAGCTGGCCCCATCTGACCTGTGCACAGGAATGCACAGGCTCCCAGAGTCTGCGGGTCTTTGTTTAAGAAGGTTTCTGCGTCATGTAAAGCTTGGGTTCAGCCTATAAGCTTTGATTTTCCCCTGCTGACTTTGTTGTAGGAGGAAGGAGACCCACCTTTCTGCCCCCAGCCCGCACCCTTCTTAGTGTAAGCCAAAGATGGATGTGGAACCACAGCCCCTGGTGAGGGTGCAGGGTGTGGATGGACCAGCCCCAGGGACTCCTCGCTCTGAGGAAGCACAGCCCTTGGGGGTGGGAGTTTGGGGAGTTCCTGGCTGGTTTTATGCTGTTGGCTTGGCTCCCTCTTCAAGTCTCTGCCCACACGTGGACTTGACCTCCTGCCTGGACACACAGTCACACCCCTGAGGGTCCATGGAGGAACGGAAGGAGCCCAGACTCTCAAGATTCTCTTCTGGAGCGTGTTTGGTGATGCCGTGACATTTGAGCTTTGGAACCTCCTGTTACCTCAGTCTGAACTGTGAGGCCATCTGTATGGAGACTTCTTATACATAAACATCTTCTTTTAAACACTGTCTTCTCTGATTCATGAATTCAGCCCCTCCTGTCTATTTCTGTCCCAAATGAGCTGTGTCCTTTTTTATTTTTCGAGACAGGGTCTCCATAAATTGCTAAGTTGCCCAGGCTGGGCTTGAATTTGTAATACCCCTGCCTCAGCCTTCCAGAGTGCTGGGATTGCAGGTGTGTGCTGGCTAAAATTAACCTTGTTAAAGTGGACAGTGTGGTGGTGTTTAGTCATCCCTGGTCACAGCCGTCCACCTTCTGTCTCTGTGGGTCTGCCAGTTGGGGGCATCTCATACAAACAGAATCACAAAGTTTGCAGTCCTTTGTGCATCTGGCCTTTCCCTGACAGTGCGTGATTACACTACCATGGCCAGGACCCTGGATAACAAGTGCAGTTTTCTGAACTAGATCCTTTCCTTTGAGATTGGGGCAGTGTTCTGCTGGGCTTGGGTTTGCAGACATAGAAGGCTCCCTTGCTGCAGACCCCATAAAGTGACAGCCAGGAGTGGGGGTGAGCACCGCAGGTGACAGACAGTCCCCGCAGGTGACAGACAGCCCCCCGCCAGGCTATTGCAAAGAATGCTGGAGCTGTCCAGTCTGATGTTTTTAGAAGCCAATCTGGGGCGGAAATGAGGTCCTTGGCAGTTTATTTCTGCCTTCTGAGTTTTCAGAATCCATTCATTACTATCATTTCAGGTTGGTGAATGTCTCTAGGCCTGAGGGTATGGCCTTTCTCCTAGATTTTGAAGGTGTCTAGTCTAAGACCTAGCACTCTGGGAGCCTGAGGCAAGAGTGTCACAAGTTAATCTTAGTCTGGGAAATTTAGCAAGACCCTGTCTCAAAATAAAAAACAGAAAGGGCTGAGAATAGAGCTCTGTGTGAAGGCCCTTGGTTCAATCCTTAGCACTAAGGGAAAAACCCAGACCAAGTAAGTTGGCAAGAGACCCCCACTTCCCCTGGAGAGCTGCTTGACACAGCAGCTTGGTAACTCCTTTATTTCACAGAAATTCTGAGCTCTTTCCAACCGTGAGGGGAAGAGTGTCATGAACATCCACACCAGATTGATCATGAAAATCCTGCTCCTTGTTTATGGAAGAATCTGCTGGTTTGGAGTTGTAGAGCGCTTGTGGACAAAATTAGTTGGCAGGTAGTTTTTTTGTTTTTCGTTTTTTTGAAGTCTAGGCTGTGGCAAGGTGTGGAATACACACTGCTGCTTGTGGATTAGGGAGGCAAAGAGGGGGCGGTGAGCCCTCAAAAGTTCATGTGTGCTGTTCCCACTTGGGATTTGTGGGTTTGGGGTGATTTGTACAAAATGAAGCTGCTGATTGTGTTTGGGTCTCCCTGCCTGGGAGATGCTTGATGAGGTCTAAAGAACTCTGGAGTTCAGTGACTGTCAGGCCAGACTTTTCTCTTTTCTCTCTGTGTGACTTTGGATGGGTAGTTTAACCTCTGAACCCCAGTTTTTTTTTTTTTTTTTTTTTTTGCTTTTTCATTTATCGAACTCACGACTGCCTGCTTTCAAGAAATCCCAGTTTTTTTAAACCTATTTTTAAAATTATGCATTTATTTGTGTGTCTTTTTTGTTTTGTTTTAGAGATAGGGTCTCACCATGTAGTTCAGAATGGCTATCTTGTGGCACCTCTCCTGCCTCAGCCTCCCAAAGTGTACCTCCGCACCTTGGTACAGTGTTGCACCGTTTGTGGGGAGGATCATACTAATTCTGGTCTTAATGACTAGTGTAAGGGGGTGAATTGCACATCCTGTTTCAGTAAAGGAAGAGTCTTCCAGGCTTCCTCGGACTGCATTTGTAAATCCAGGTGAGCAGGGTCATGAGAGAGAGAGATGGGTATTATATTAATTAAGTAGGTTGGCTCAGAGCCTTTGGAAACCAGCTCTGGGAGGCTGGTTTGTGTTGGGGTTGCTGTGGGGGCCCCACGGTGGCCATTGGTTCGTCCCTGCACACTTTGAGAACAGCTCCCCCGAGAGAGTGAGCCACTGAAGCTTGCAACCTTGGAACGGGACAGGACCTTCCCTGGAAGGGAAGCCCAAGCCTCTCTGTCTGCAGATGAGGAAGCCAGGCCCCGATCACATAGCTGCTTGTGGCCATCTTCTGAGCTGGAGTCACGTCTCTGTGGCTCTGAGCCACTTCCCTTTCTTCCTCTGTGGCCAGCGGTCTCATCTGGGTGCTCTGATACAGCATGTATGTGTGGAGACACGGAGACTGTCAGCGGAGGGGCCCCCAACTTTGGGGACCTTCTGAATGCAGAACCTTGTCTATGCTGCTGCCAGGGTCACACGCCACAAAGCTGGCTCTGGTCCCATTTTCCATCTTTAAAGAATTCTCCTCTCCAAATTTGGAAATAGCTAATAAAAGAGTCATTCTGAGATGAGGAAAACAGAAGTCCCCAACCCTTTGTATTTTCTTGGTGGACTTTGGGGATGGGTGGAAAGTGGGTGTACAGTCTCCTTCAAGGAGCCATCTTTTAGAGGGACAACAGAATGAATGCCACTTGCAGGTTCCTAATGACAAAGTTAAACAACTGGGGAGGGAGGGAGGAGGGAGCCCCGCTGTATATCCCTTTATGTCCCCCACAGAGCGCCCAGTCACTGTGACAACCCAGACCACACAGGAGCTGCTGGACCTGATCAGTGTGCTGATCACCCAGCACCCAGGGCTACCACAGGGATTCTCCAAGACTACCTCTGACGCCGCAAAACTAGCTGAGCTGTTTCGTTAAACTCAGACATGCTTTCCTGTAGATTCCAGTTTGTTCCAGATAAAGGGGAAGCAGAAGTTCTAATTTGTGCTAGCGCCTCATCAGCACCCAGGTGGCCTGAATCCTTTGATGGGGATGGTGTGGCACACTCCTGTGTGTGTGGGATGAAGATTTCACTTCTGAGGGGTGGTAAGGAATAGGGTGGGTAGGTTGGCCTCCCGAGCCCCGGAGAAGCCAAACTAAAAAGAAATAGGGGTGGGGGACAGAAAATAAAGCAGCCCTCAGTGTAGGTGGGGAAAGGTTGTAAGAGAGCTTTGGGGCATTTCCCCGCCTCGGGAGCCTGCGCTAGAAAGACTGTGGAATTTAGAAAACTTTCAGACCAGCTGGTAAGGGTTTTGTTTTTACTATTCTGGCCAGATGCTCTAGTTTCTTTCAGAATTATAAATGTGTTTATGTGTCTGAGTAAAAGCAAGGCTCTCAAGGGGCCGCACCTTGAAATCCCAGAAGATAAAGTGTGACCATGGAGGATGAGATACCCAGTCAGTAGGCTGGAGAGGGGGACACGGGTTCTGTCCAGAGCAAGCTGCTGGGCTGGGCCCTGCTTCCTCCACAGCTCTTGTCCCCTCCCCCAGGAATTCCATTGAGACATTGCCACTCCGCAGCCCCCCTTCCTGATCCAGGCTTCCCGTGCCAGGACCCCGCTCCCCTCCCCCAGCAGTGCTATTTTAGGGTTCCTGGACACACCCACAGCTGATGCTTTCTGGGCCTGTAATTGTTCACATGACGCAGTTTTCGCCAGAAACTGCGTAGGCAGGACTGGGTCTGGCTTCCTGGATCAGGCAGGGACGGCGTGGTTTTGATGCTTCATGCACATGTCGGTGACCTGGGGGGCGGGGCAGGGTGGCCACGTTGTCCCTGGGCTGGGAGAGCCGATAAGCCCTGGTGGTGCAGAGCAAAAGGGCAGGGACAGGCCCACAGGGAGCGCCATCTCCTGGCTCTGGGGGTGACAGGGACCGTTTGTGGTGTCTGTTTCTTCTGCAGTTGGGTTCCTGTGTCAGGGAACTGTCATCACACTCCAGGCCATTTTTATCTGGTTTTCAGAGCCGAACTGCGGTCTTGTGACACCCCCTTCCCTCCTGCTTAGCCCTTCTCTGTGCACTCCAAGCCCCCCCCCCTCCCCTCCAAGCCGGGGCCTTGTGCTGCCCTTTCCGGCCTGTGGCAGCTCTCCTTGCAGAGCTTTCCTCCTCTAAACCCTCCGCGGCTCCCGTTCGCACAGTGTGATGTGTAAGTAAACCAGAGGGCAGCTGCCTGGGTCATTGAGTTTTATTGTTTAATATCTACATTGTGAAAGGCATAAGGAGGCGACACAAACCTTAAGAATACTTTCCATGGCTTAACTCCATGTATGCAAACTAGGATTATTTCTCATATAAGCGCCACAACATTAACCGGATATTTTACATTAATGTGTTATACTAAATTTTCAAAATCCAGGGGGCGTTTTGTTTATATTGGCACCCTCTCACCTGCTTTTAAATCATTTTTTAATTTATTTATTTTTTGTGATGCTGTGACTGGAACTTGCGGCCTCACATGTGCTACGCAAATGTTCTTAGCGCTGATCTGTACCCACCACCTTTTTTTTTTTGTCTTTTTGAAACAGGGTCTCACTATGCAGTTGAGGCTGGCCTGACGCTTTCTTCTTGGAATGATCCGCCTACCTCAGCCTCCCGAGGGCTGGGATTACAGGCCACCCTCCACCTTTTTAAACACTTTTGAAACAAATTCTTGATAAATTGTCCAGGCTAGCCTCCCGACTCAGCCTCCCAAGTACCTAAGATTTACAAGTTTATGCCACCGTGCCCAACTGGATGTTACATTTTGTATCGAAACATTTGGATCCATATTCAGAGTTCATCAAATTTGCTGTAGCAGAACTAGGTTCACATACCCAAGTTGCCTCATACAAGCATATCAAAAATTATTAGTTGGGGCTGGGGATTTAGCTCAGCGGCATAAGCGCCTTCCTTGCAAGCAGGCAGTCTTGAGTTCGATCCCCGGTACCGATAAAAAACAGAAAAGACAAAAAAAAAAATTATTAGTTGTTTTTATTTTTTGTTTTGGTGCTAGGGACTGAGCCAGGGAGCCTCATGCTTGCTTGGCAAGTGATGGACCATTGAGCTACATCCCCAGCCCCAGTGTTATGTTTTGTTTTTATGAGGTTTACACATGTGCATCTGATTTAACTTATGAGTATTGTCTCAAGTTGCATCCATTTACCTATAAGTCTCCAGGTTATCCTTTTTATGGCTGAGTAGTACTCCATTGTGTTAAAATATCACATTTTAAAAAATCCATTCTGGATTCAGGGGCATTTAGGTTATTTCCAAGATCATCTGCTACATTTTCCAGCCCCAGTTTTTACATTTAAATTATTTAAACTCAAAGTAAAAACAAACTAAAAAACTAAAAAACTTTTTAGTACAGAGCAGCCTCAGGTGACTTTGGGCCACTTCCTTGGAAGCACAGATAGAAGTCGTGTCCGCCGCCCCAAAGTCCCAGAAGGCCTGGTAGACCTCTCAGTCTCGTCGAGGCTGTGCTTTTGGAATCTTCACGGGTTTCCTAGGACTCAGCCCTAGCTCAGTCACCTCCCTCTTTCTTCTGTTCCGAGGCTGAGCTTCCTCGGAGGAGCCTCTTGCTGCAGCGGGGCGGCTTCCTCCCGTGCCTCTGGAAATTCTGGAGCCTGAGGCCCACAGGCCGGGCAGGAGAGTGGGCAGCCCGGCCCCGCTCCCCAGGCACTGCCCAGTTCTCCTGAAAAGGTTTGAATGGCTCTCCTAACGCAGCGGGAGCTGCAGCCACACAAAGGAACCCACTATGCTGTGCCCCAGCTGCCCGGTGCCACCGCGCAGGAACACACCCAGGTCACGGGATGTAACTCTAGGCAGGTGCTGGCTCTGCCAGGGAGGAAAACCACTTCTCTGCCCTCACAGAAAAAAAAATCTGTGCCCAGCTGCTCTGGGACTCGCTTTCCCAGAGGAGGGTGGGTGTGGATATGTTCCACCTCTGTTTTCCCCTTTCTCTTTGGTTCTTTTGAGGTGTTGGTTAATGAACCCAGGGCTCACCCATGTTTGGCAAGTACTGTACCCCTGAGTTATAGCCCCAGCCCTTTTAAATTTTTTATCTTGACAGAGGGTCTCAGTAAGTTGCCCAGGCTGGGCTTGAACTTTGCATCCTGGTGCCTCTGCCTCCTGAATAGCTGGGATTGCAGGTGTTTGCCCGCATGCCTGTGTTTACAGGACAGAAACTTGCAAATAGCTTAATCACACAAATCAAACTTTCTTTTTCCAAATCCATTTTATTTCTTTTTTTCTTTTCAGAGTACTGGTTAAGTAAAATTACAATATAGCTACATAGAAAAAATTCATGTGGTAGTTTGAAAAATAATACAATGGAAACTGACAAACCTAAAATATGTTAAGCAAGGAAGGTTAAGTAGGCAGAAATAAATGTTACTACATAAACTCATACTATACATGTACATATATGTATACATATATCCCCTTGGTTCTAACTGTTGGTTACACACGCATACACATGGACCACACATTGAACTACCAGACCCTTAGTAAGTTCCTGAAGTAATAAAGACAATGCCATATATTTTGATAGTGTCAAAAAATGGCCCCCCAAAGGAAAAAATCAGTCATCACCTGTGACTTGTATAACTCGTAAGTGGCAAAAAGGGATCAAAATCCAGAGCAAGAAGGTGCCTCTAGTAAAATTAGAATGGAAATAGTGTTTGTGATTTTTCCTGAACGTTCTTGACTGTTTTTTTCCTTTTGTTGTAAAAAACTATGAAATTCAGGAAATTCCATTTTGTTTCAAGGAGGAAAAGAAAACAAAAAAGAAAAACTAAACACTTCAAAACATGTCAGTCGGAGCAACAGTGCTACGTGCTTTACGCATTGTCAGCCCCAAATCATTCACCCAGAGCACAAGACATCGACTGTCCAAACAATACCAGCACAAATCTTCCTCTTCTGTGAACTCAGCGCAATCAGTAGTGTAACTATCTTAACTATTTTTTTATATACATATACATATGTTGTTTCTTCTAGCTTCTCACACTGAGACAATCCGATATTTACATGTGTGTTGTATTTATTTCACTAATGAGTATGTTCTCAAATTGCATCCACTTACCTATAAAAGTGTTCAGCTAATCTTTGTTGCTGAATAGTACTCCATTGTATAAACATACCACATCTGTTTTATCCATTCCTCAGTTGATGGGCATTTAGGTTGTTTCCAAGATCTGGCTATTACAGACTGTGCTGCTGTAAACATGGGTGCACATATATCACTGTGGTATGATGTTTTAATTCTTCTGGGAAGATACCCAGGAGAGAATAACTGGGTCAAATGAGACCTCCAGTCCTAACTTTTTGAGGAATCGCCACACTGATTTCCACAGTGGCTGCGCCAGTTTACACTCCCGCCAATAGTGGAGAAGGGTTCCTTCTCCCGCAGCACCTACAGCATTTGTTATTGCTTGATTTCTTGATAGTAGCCGTTCTTTCCAGGGTGAGGTGGAGTCTCAGTGTTGTTTTAATTTCCATCTCTCGAATGACCAGTGATGTTGAACATTTTTTCACATAGTTATTTGCTGCTTGTATTTCTTCATGTGAGAAATATGTGTTCATCTCAGATGCCCATTTTTGGGTTGGGCCTTTAAATCTGGGAGGACTGATTTTTTTTTTTTTTTGTCTTTCCTTTTTATTGGTACCGGGGATCAAACTCACGACTGCCTGCTTGCAAGGCAGGCGTTTATGCCATTGAGCTAAATCCCCAGCCCCTGACTGATTTTTTTTTTTTAAAGTTCTTTATATGTTCTGATAGTAATCCTTTGTCTGAGGTATAGATGGCAAACATTTTCTCCCACATTGTGGGTTGTTTTTTCACTATATTGATGGTTTCTCTTGCTGTTCAAAAGCTTTTCAACAGGGTAGGATCCCAGTTGTTGATTCTTTGTGACAGTTCCTGTGCAATCAGGCTTTTGTTCATAAAGTTTTTGCCTACAACAATGTCTTCAAGAGTTTTACCTACTTTTATCTTCCAACAGATTTAATGTTTCTGTTTTAATATTAAGATCTTTGATCCTTTCTGATTTTAGCTTAGTACATGGTGAAAGATACAGGTTCAGTTTTAATCTTAAGCATATGTAGAGCCAGTTTTTCCAGTACCATTTATTAGAGGCTATCTTTCTTCCAGTGAATGTATTTGGCACCTTTGTCAAAGATAAGGTGGCTTACTGTGTTTGGAGTTGTTTCTGCATCTTCTAATCTGTTCCATTGATTTGGGTCTGTTTTTTACCAGTACCACTCTGTTTTGTTTTGTATTTTTACCGGTACCGGGGATCGAACTCATGACTGCCTGTTTGCAAGGCAGGCACTTATGCCACTGAGCTGAATTCCCAGCCCCTTTGTTTTGTTTTTTAATCACAGTTGCTTTACAGTGTAATTTGAAGTCAAGGATTGTGATGCCCCATGTCTTATCTTTGTTGCCCAGGACTGCCTTTGCTATTCTAGATCTCTCTGGTTCCAGATGAATTTTTTGATTTTTTTTCTTTTTTAGTCTTTGAGGCAGAGGCTCGCTGTATAGTTCAGGGTAGGCTCCGACTCACAGCAATTCTGCTTCAGCCTCCCAAGTGCACCATCTTACCCAGCTTCAGATTTTCATGAGACAGACAAACCAAGGTCCTCAGACCCCAGGTTGGAGACAAACCTGACAGCTCCCTTGAAAAGCCCCCCTTTCGCTCCGAGGTTTTCCTCCCATGTTCCCAGCCTGGCTCTTGTCGCCCTGTTCCTGAGCCCTCAGCCCCTGCATCCCGCAGCCTGCATCTTTTGGGCCTGGCTCCTATTGCATGGCTCAGCACTTTACTGTCCATAGTTTATGGTTGGTTTTCAAATGCCTTCATCGCTTCTGTCACCAAGAACCATGCATGAAAACTGCACTGGCTTTAAAAAAAAAAAAAAAAAACAGATGCTAGGTATGGGGAGAACGTTTTCGTGGGTTCCTGGTTTGAGATCTAAAGAAGAAATTGCTCAGATTTGGTTGTTCAGATTTGGTTGGAGTTTTCTCAGTTTGGGTGGTTTGGGGGCCTAATTCCTTAGATTTTATCTTTACTTAGGAAAGCCTCTGTTAAGGTGAGCCTTCTTGGGTCTTGAAGGGACAGTTCCCCCCTTTCTGACTTTCAGATAAAGTTGGACCTGCCCTTTTTAGAAAGATGAAAGGTTAAGGTGGGTAGATCAGGCGAATTTCTTACCTGGTATTTTCTGTTTTTGCTTTAGGTAAAATGTCGGTTCCAGGACCTTACCAGGCGGCCCCTGGGCCTTCCTCGGTGCCCACTGCGCCCCCCTCCTATGAAGAGACGGTGGGAGTTAACAGTTACATCCCGACGCATCCAGCCCCGGTGCCTGGGCCAACCACGGGGCTCATGACAGGCCCAGATGGGAAAGGCGCGAACCCGCCTTTGTACTATACCCAGCCAGTGCCCGTCCTCAACCCTACTGCCAACACAAGTAAGTGACCTGCTCCCCAGCCTGAGGACTCAGGGCCAGGAACGGCCAGAATACACGGAGCCTGTGAATCAGACCATCTGTGTTCACATAATCTCCTGTGCCTCAGTTTCCCAGTCTGTGAAATAGAACTCAGCTGGTACCTACACCTACTCCTTCAGGTGGTTCAGATGAGATGCTGTTCCAGAGAAAGCCAGCACTCAATAAAAGTAAATAACTGTGGTGTGGGAACTCAGTTTGACCTGAGGTTATTGGAAGAAGATGAGATAACTAGACTTTTTAAGATGATGCAGTGATAAATAAATAACTTATTCTTGAACCAAAAAGTTCTCATTGCGTCTTACGTGTTAGTGTCCAAGTGTGCTTCAGTGCTGCGTTTCCAGGAAGAGCATATTTCTGTGGGTGTTACTGAGCTCAGGAGCTCTGGGCAGTAGATGTTTTCCCCAGGACACAGATGACAGGCCTGGCATTCTACCACTGTAACAAGGAGGGGTGGTGGGAAGTCACTCTGACAGAAATAGGAGTTTAAGCAATTCGAGTGCTTAACAATTTCCAACCCTGGGAAGGCCACCGACTGTGGTGCCCGGATGTACTTGCACATTGTCCTGTACCGCCTGGCATTAGCTTGTACATTGGCTGGGTGTCTGGACATAGTCACCAGCATTGTCTTCCAAGGTAGGTTGCTTCTTCTGCCTCGTGAACTGCCCTGCAGGGGGCCCTGCGACCCATACAGGAGGCTGTGTGACACCAGGGGCAGTGTCTGTGGTTTATACCACATTCAGCACAAGGCTGTTTGAGTCACTGGTCTTAACTCAGTTAACTCTGTTAATTTCCATATTTTTTAAGAAGCGTGTTATGGAGACATTATGCACATACCCTAAAGTTCAGTCTTTTCCAGCCCTGTTCAGGGGTTTTAGCATATCTACTCCGAACCTGTGAGGAGCCCCCCTCACTCCCTCCTGGCAACACTAATCTGTGACTGCAGGAAACTGGGGCCAAAATCCACCCCTTTCCCCATTTCTCTATTTATTACCTGTGGACCACCTCTGTGGAACCACCAGAGGGGTCTGAAAAGCAGTTTGGGGAGCCCTCCCGGACTGCTGACTGCCCCCTCAGGACAGGCCCAGGATTCTATGGGTGTGGAATTTGCACACCTTGAGGCACAAACAGCTTTCCCCATCCTGCATGGAGGATTTAAGAGTGCCTCAAGCCAAAATTCTGGAAATCTGCTAGTGTTCCGTCTTCTTCTATTTTCTGTATTTTTCATTTTTCATTGTGGAACAATACATCATGTAAAGCCCACCCTTTCACCACTCCAAAGCACGGCTCAGTGGCCCTAAGTACAGCAGATGGAACAGCATTGTCGTCTCCAGGACATGTCCATCACCTCAGAAGGAGACATTGTCCCCATTCAGCACGAGCTCTCCAGTCCTCTTCCCCACAGACCCAGCCACCACCTTTTGTGGCATCTGAATGTGACTGCTCCAGGGACCTGGAAGGAGCGGACGATAATGCCCGTCTTTTGTGTCTGGCTCATTTCCCGGAGTGTAATCTCCTCGAGGTTCATTCACAGTGTGGCAAGTATCCAGATTTCCTCCCTCTTTAAGGCTGAATAATGCTCCACTGTGTAGATAGACCGCATTGTATTTCTCCACATGTCTGTGGGTAGCTGCTTAGTGTCATGAACAGTGGTGGTGTATCTTTTTTTTTCCCCTTCTTTTTAGTACTGGAGACTGCACTGGGCTCCATCTCCAGCCCTTTGTTCTTTGTTTCCAGACAGGGCCTCATTAGGTTGCTTAGGCTGGACTGAAACTTGCAGTCCTCCTGCCTCAGCCTCCCAAAATGCCAGGGTGTGTGCTATCAAAGTGTGTGCCTGGCCTAGTGTTGCTGGGAATAGCTGTCAGAGGCCCTGTTCTGGCTTCCCTGTGGTTTACCCAACTCTGTCTTCCTTGTTTCTGAAGGAACATTTTTCTTCCCTTTTCACAGCAGTACAGACCGTCTTTGTGCAGCAGCCTGTGTCCTTTTTTGACCGTCCTGTCCAGATGTGCTGTCCTTCCTGCAACAAGATGGTTGTGACCAAGCTGTCCTACAATGCCGGTGCCCTCACCTGGCTGTCGTGCGGGAGCCTGTGCTTGCTGGGGTGAGTGCACTGCCTGTCCTTTTGCACCCTGAAGGGCTTCCCAGATGTGGCAGGATGGGTGTTCGTGTTCGAGCCCAGGGACTTAGCTGTGCTGGGGACTGTCCTGTGCATGGTAGGCGATTTTATTGTGGCACTGCTAGGGATCGAACTGAGAGCCTGGTGCATGCTAGAGAAGTCCTGTGCCACAGCGACACCCCAGCCCCTGCTGTAGGATGGTTTTCATCGTTCTGGGCCCCTCCCCACTAGACTGATGCTCATGTGTGTCCCCCCACACCATGGTGTAACCCAAAATGCCCCCTGAGAGTGCAGTCCTCATGATGGAGAACCCTGCTCTTAGGCACAGGGACAGCTGCCTAGTGCCCCTCACTAGACACAACCCAGTGCTCCTCATTTCTTTTCACCCTGCCTGAGCCTCTCTCTGGCATGTAGGGACAGGTAGAGCAGCCACTCCCCTCCATGGAAGGTGGCACCCTTAGGGTTTCTTTTGCTTCTAGAATTTCATGATCTACGTGGTAATAATGTTTGCTTGACTCTGAGGGAAGCTTTAATACAGGCTGCACATTGACACACTTCCTAGAAATCTCTTTAAAACATCTTATCTTTCATCATCTTGAGTATCTTTGCTATTCCCAATGCTGGGGGATTATTACATTTATATTTGTGTCTGTACCAAGGGCAATGTATTTAAAGAAGTAATCGTTTCTGCTCTGGGAGAGAAATTTAAGGAAACATGATTGAATTTTTTTCCTAAGCAGGTGATGATAGGATCCTCCCTCCCGGCCATGGAGCCCCAACTGGCTGGGTTGTTTTCCTTGGAGGGAGAAGGGTTTTTGAGCCTCTCTGCAGGAGTCTTCTGCTCCTGAGGACTGGCACCTGCTGTCCCCATCTGCCTGTGATGCGAGATCAGGAAGGAACATTATTTCTCTTCCTCAATTCAAAGAGGGGCTCAGAGCCCCAGGGCACCTCGTTAGCTTCCTGGAGATCACCATTAAGTGGGGAGAGGGGTGGAGAAGGTGACTTAACCAGGTTTCCTGACACTTGGTTTGCTACCTTGCCTGTAGCTCCAATGCTGGCTGTTGCTTTTATCCCTTGGCCAGAAAATGTTAAATGCAGGGTCATTACCTTTGAATACCTGTATATTAAATCTATGAAATCAGGGGAAGACAGCATACAAAGGAATAATGCAGGTTAGCATGTGCCGATTTGGCTTTTGAAATGGAGGCAGCCTTTCAGCCCCTCCTTCTGTCCCCTTCCTTAAATGTGACCGAGTGGCATCAGATCTCTTCCCTCCAGCTGTGTGACGCTGGGCAAGTGACTTCACCTCTCTGTGCTTTGTTTTCCCCATCCATAAACTTGAGGGGCTGTTGAGGATGAGGTCAGGGAGTGTGTTGTGTGTGTGGCACTGCCTGACCTGAACTTGGTAAGCTCACACATCAGGAGGAAATAAATGCCTTTTACAAGACAGTTTCCTCTTTGGAATATTTCTAGATTCCGCTTTATGTGAATCAGTACCTTCTTGTAAAAATGTTGAATTTTTACCTACATTTTTGGTGATCAGGCAGCCACCATTCCACTTGCTGTCTCTAAATCTAACTCCTCATAGTGGTGAAATCTTACCGTGTTTGTCATCTTGTGACCTGCACAGCACAATGCTGGTCTCTGGGATGCACGATGATCTTGCTTATGTGCGCTGATGATGTAACTAAGAGGTGTCATTTAGGGAACTCATTTTGGTTGTTATGAGCAGCAACTTCTCTGCAGAAAAAGAAATCTTAAGATTCAGGCCTGTAAACTATAACCCTAAACTCTATCCAGCCCACGCTTGGTTAAGTGTTACTGGAGCCCAGCCAGACCCATTTGATTAGGAATTCTCTGCAGCTGAGGGAAGGGCAGTATTGAGGAGGTAAAACTCAGGCCACATGGCCCATCAAAACTAAAATATGTACTGTGCAGCTGTTCAGAAAAAATGGACCGACCCTGATCTAAGACTAAAGGATGCTCAAATGACCCCAGACACAAAAATATACTCAGGACAGTCTATTAGTGCTTTATGTGGACTTAATGTGGTCTCAAGTTTTCCTCGGGCTGCTATAACATGTCTTTAGTTGTGCTGTCATGGCTGCCTCAATGTCATGAATTGATTCCAGGATCTTTCATGACCATTGTGACTTTGGGGGAACAGCCAGAAGTTACAGGGTGCCAAGCCTGGTAAATAAGCCAGATGAGGGCACACTGTAATGTTTATATGTGCCTGCCTTTCTGCTGGATGACAGCAGCGGCATGGATGCACTGTACTTTAGATCACGTCTCTGAAAGACAGTCCCAAAAGCGGACTTCCAGAACTGCCTCTGAAAATGGCAAGAATGGTGGGATAAGTATGTTTGAAGCAAGGGAGAGAATTCTGAGAAGATTAATAGTAATGAGTCACTTACTGTACTAAAAATTTTTTTTGAGACAGGTTCTTGTATGCAGTTCAGGCTGGCCTCCGGCTCACTGCAAGCCTCCTGCCTCAGCCTCCTGTGTGCTGGGATTACAGGCATGCACCACCATGCCTGGCTATTGTAATGAATTTTAAAAAATGTAAACATTTGCCGTATGTTTTTGATCATACCATGTAGTATCACATCTGCAGGTTCTCAGAGGTAGGACACAAATGCAGGTTTTTGGTGGATACCATTTAACCTGTTGCAGTGGGTAACGTGCTCCCTGTGTGACCTTTTATCCTCCCAGGTGTGTCTTGGGCTGCTGCTTCATCCCCTTCTGCGTGGACGCCCTGCAGGACGTGGACCACTACTGTCCCAACTGTAAAGCTCTCCTGGGCACCTACAAGCGCTTGTAGGACACAGCCAGGCATGGAGGAAGCTGCGTGCTGCAGGAAGTTGCCTGACTCTCACCCCCGTCCACCCCTGGGACAGGCTCAGCTCCCGTAGTCCCATCTCTCCACCTTCGTGTCTTCTTTTGGGGGGAAAATGTCACAAAAGTCACAAACCTCCAAATCCCAGAAATCGCTGCTTGGAGAGATACACAGGACGTGCAGAGACATCGACCTTGAGTGTGGGTTCAGAGGTTTCCCGCCTCCCCAGGACCCCAAAGCCACCCTGACTGTGATGTTGCCCCATCTGAGTGTCCTTCCTGCCTCAGTCGGCCCTTCTGCTGGTCTCAAACTGAGGAGCCACACTTTGCCTTATTTCTGAGACTGTTGTGCCTGACCCTCGGCAGAAGCCACTGTCGAACCTGTCATTTTGTCCTTCTCTTCCTGCCCCGTAACAAAAACCTTGCCTTAGAGACTTTATGGGTTTGTCAGTTAGATTCTGTCATTGCAAAGTTTTTTGGCACTCAAGCTCACTTTAATTTCTTAATGTTCTTTTAAGTGCAAGGAAGGGCTGTTAACACCCACCAGACACAGATCTGTGAGGTCATAAGTGCAAAACAAAAGAAACTTAGGGCTGGATTTTATCATCGTTGCTCTCCCTGGTTTCCTCCAGATCCTCAGCACCACTTTATATGAAGGGATTTTTTTATGTGGTTAATAGTATTAACTGCTGTCCTGACCTCCTTTTGATCTTACACACGTTTGAACCTAATTTGGCAAGGGGGATTTTATAGAATTGTTTTCTGTAACCCTAAGATGGGTATCATTTTCCCATTTGTCAGTGCACACTCTGCTTTTGTTTGGTGTTGCCCAGCCTGGCCTTGAACTTCTGGACTCAAACAATTCCCTCTGCCTTGGCCTCCCAAGTAACTGGGGCTTCCCATGCTTATCACTGTGCCTGGTTCTCTTTTCCTTTTTTCTTAACAGAAAAATAAGTGGATAATTTTATCCACTGCCTTTATGTGGGTTCAGTGTGGTTCTTAACAGCCTCTTAAAGTGGGGCTCCTTTGGAGTTCCCAGCAGATCAAGGATGAAAAGCCCAGTTGGGCCCGTCCGGGTGCTGATAGTTTGGGGCGCCAGAAGTGTCTTAAAGGAATCTAGAGTCTGGTTTTATTTTTTCAGATCTTCTTTTTGTTATATATCAGCAGCAGGACTTCTAGGACTCAAGCTGCAGCCAGACTTCTAGGTTGGCTGCTGGGTCACTTTGAAATTGAGACAGAGCTGGGCTCGCCTTTCCGGAGGCCCCGTTTTGAAACACAGCTGGCACAGGGGACTCCCGCGAATGAATACTCGTGTAGAAATCCAACCTAAACCTTAGGCAAAAATCTGTGTATTGGTTGAAATTTGTAACCGTTGACTAAGCTTTGTTCACCGGTGTTCTGGAAATGCCAGTCATTATTTTTGCAGTGAATTATGGATACCATATAGTACTTTGGTGTTTATCTGCTTTTCAAAAAATAAAAGTCTTTGGTTCACTCGGTGAACTATTTATCAATTCTGGTGTGAAGAAAGATCTCATGTTGTGTTTCCAGGCATTGCTACAAAGAACCTTTATTTGCTCTGTAATGGTTTTAAAAAAAATCCTTCACAACACAAACTTGAGACTTGCTGAATGTCCCCTGATGTCGCACTGAGTGGGTTGTTAACGAGTCAGGTTTGAACGTTGGGCCGTTGGAACCCCAGCCGCGGCGGCGTGGATGGCAGCAAGCCACAGCTTTCAAGTTCTAGTCAAATGCACAGAAGAAAGCGGTTGCCATTCATTTTCCGAACAAAACATGCTTTGTTAATTGATCAGGGTGGCTGTGACGAAGGGCGTACAGTAACATGCCAGGAGTATCGATAACCCGCCTCTTTCCTACTTGATGACAGTTTCATTTTGGAAGGCGCAGGAAAATAATGTCATCTTGGTGTAGCTTACATTGTCACTGAAACCCTAATTTATGGTCTTGGAAAATTGCTGCTCACAGGATCCCGATTGGTTTTCTTCTTTTGACAAAACTCAAAGTTTTGCATAGTTAGCATTTGTGCTCAGATAGAGGTATAGAAATGATCTCAAGCTGTTACTAATTACTTATGCAAAGTGGAACTGTTTCAAGGACTGTAAGATACATATTATATGGAACTTCAATGTCAGATTCCTGGAGTATGAAGTATTCATCAGACATGCTATTTGAATGTTCAGAATGTGGACTTGATCATCTGTTTTTGCAAATTAAAAGACTTTTTCCCTCTGCCACTATCAGGGGGGACCTTTGCAGTCAGCCTGTTGCAAACACCTACCGGATTGTAGTCAAGAATTGATGAAAGAGTTTTAAGCCAGTTCACTTTCCTGGACCTGGAAGAATTTTTCCAATTTCAAACCAGAAGGAGCTGCCTCTTGCATACTGTTACATACACCTGGGTTGTAAGAAGTGTTAGTGCATGTCTTGTAACAAAGTATTCAGACTTGACACCTCTTTAAGCCAGCTTTATGCACATGAGATTCCTTGCTCACCATAGCATTGCCTAAAAATGTTTCTCAGCGATAACTGGCTTTCCTGTTGCTACCCAGAGCTCTTTTTTGGGGTGCTGGACTATCTAGATACGGCTTCATCGCCTCATACTTTGGCTCCATTGTCTCCCCAAGGGAGGACTGGCACGTTGGGGATGTTAAAAACCTTCTCTAGGACCTAGGGATTTAGCTCAGCGGCATAAGTGCCTGCCTTGCAAGCGGGCAATCGTGAGTTCGATCCCCAGTACCGATAAAAAGGAAAAAGACAAAAACAAAACAAAACAAAACAAAACAAACCTTCTCTGACTTTGTGGGCTCAGAATGTCTGTTAGGAGTAAATCTAGACATTGGAATTTTACTTGGAAAATTCTGAGTTGCACATTGGATTCTTACTAAAATTATCTGCTGCCTTTCTGTTTACAATGAGTCGTCTGTTTCACAGGCACTGGGCTGAATTTTGAAGTAGATCCAGTGAAGGCTGAGAAAGCAGGAATAGTTTTAAGGACTTTATTTTTTAAAGGAAAAATCACATCATTTCACAGCCAGGCATACAGTTTATTGCATTTAAGTGTCTAGTGATTGTTCTCTGGAGTATACACAGGTGCTGTATTTCAAGCACGCCCCGCCCCCACCTGTTGATTTTTTGGTGGAGATCAAATGCAGAGTCTTGTGCCTGCTAAGCATGTGCTTCACACTGAACTCTTCCCCCTGCTCCTTTTTCCCTTTCAGACTGTCTCCCTACTGGGGATTGAACTCAGGGCCTTTGCACTGAGTTATAGCCCCAGCTCTATTTTTATACGTTTTGAAACAGGGTCTCACAAAGTCACCAGGCTGGGCTTGAAGTTTTGATCTCCTCCCTCAGCCTCCTGCAGTGCAGGGACCACAAACATGTACACCCTGCCTCACTCTGCTTACCTTTGTGTCTTAAAAGAAATGTATCCTTACTGCAAAGCCACATCTTTTGAGGCATACTTACTCATTGCTGCTTCCCTGGCCTGGAGGACCTGGGTATCTCCTGTTCAAGAGTAATTTTGAGGCAGCCTGATGGCAACAGACCTGGCTTGTGCCAGTTCCTAGCTGGTCAGAGCAGGACACAGGTCCTGGCCCTGCCTTCCTCTGCAGCTGAGGAATGAGAGGTGAATCTGCATGCCAGCACTCTTGCAGACCCTTTGAGAGGAACCAGGGACTCAGGTGTTCAGCTCTGCACCCGCGGTCATATAAACCAGGAGGAAAAGTGCCCCTGATCAGCCATTGCAGCCAGGGCTAGATGGCAGCTTGTTCTTTAAAATCAAGTCACTGGTGTTTTCCCTGGCGAGGGGACAGTTATAGGTTTCCGTGCTGGACGTCTCAAAGTTGCATTAGGAAAGTTTGAATTCTCCATTCCTGTGTCGTACCATTCGCGTTTCTCCGCTCTGGATCTTTTGCGTTCTTTTAAGGATTGACTGCTTCCCATGGGTCATTTTCTCGTCTTTTCCAGCTCACTGTTCTTCAGTGTCCTGTTGGTAAGCAAAAAGGAGAGGTTTGCTTTTGGCAACAGGCGGATTGCAAGGAGACAGGACTCCCGTGTACCTGCCCTGCCCCTCCAGTCAGCGGAAAACTCCTTCCTGGAGTAGTGCGGACTGCCATCCCCATTGAGGATATTTTGGAAAGAGAAAGTGGGAAACGCTTGCCTGTCACTTTCAGCGTTAGCGTGTTGTTTCTGCAAGGGATCCTGGAGCAAAGAGGTGGATATGAGCTGGATGTGGTGGGCCATGCCTGTGATCCCAGCACTCTCGAAGGCTGAGGCAGGAGAATCACAGGTTTGAGCCCAGCCCAGGCAACTTAGTGAGACCCTGTCTTGAAATAAAACAAAAAACTATGGGGGCATAGTTTAGTGCAAAGGCCCTGGGTTCACTTTCGAGTGCTACACACACAAAAGAACACCAGCAAAAAGAAGCAGCTGGTGGGTGGCAAACAGGCAGGAGGCTTTTCAGAGACCTTTCCCAAGCTATAATTTGCATTTCCTGTTCATGTCTGAAATTCAAGTGGCTGAAAAGAATGCTCATCTAAGGCCTGGTGGGAGTCGGTGGGCAGGGGTGTCGTCCTGCATATGAACCTGCCCCTGAGACCACCCAGTGGGCTCCTGGGCAGGGTTGGGGAGGTCCGTCGCAGTGACATCACCACTATGGCATCTGATCTGCTGCCCAGCCCCGTGTTCACGGAGAGCCACCCTTGGTGCTGAGTGGGCTTCATCTTTCCTGCTTAGTTTGTCTGATTAAATGCCTCCCTCCTGGATACTCTTCTGCGCCCTTTCTGAGACCTGATTTTGAACGTGTGTGTGTGTGTGTGTGTGTGTGTGTGTGTGTGTGTGTGTGCACCTATGAGACAGTGCACATACAGTCTTGCTAAATTGCTCAGTTGCCCAGGATGGGCTCAAACTTGCAATCCTCCTGCCTCAGCTTCCCAGAGTGTTGGAATTACAGATATGCACCACAGAGTCTGTGCAAAGCCAACATTTTCCATGTTTAGTAATTGGGTGTCCCTCAGTGACTCAAGCATGTGGTTAAAAATATATCAATTCCCATAAAAAGGAACTGAGCATTGACACAAGCTACAATGTACTTGAACCTTGGAAATATGTGTCTGGGTGAGAGAAGCCAGACATAAATGGTCACATATTGTATGATTTCATTTCTATGAAATATACGAAACAGGCCAATCCAGAGAGACTGGGGCTGGGTAGTTGCTGGGGCAGAAGAGGGGGAGTGGGGAGTAACCGCTCTGTGGATACAGGATGTTCTTTTAGGGATGATGAAAGTGTTTGCGGCCAGATAGAGGTGAAGTTTGCTCGACAGTGTGAATATAGTAAATGGCACTGAATTGTTCAAAGTTAATTATGTAGGACAAATTTCACCGCAATTAAAAACATGCTAGTTGGGATGGGATTTAGCTCAGCGGCACAAGCACCTTCCTGGCAAGTGGAAGGTCCTGAGTTTGACTCTCCGTACAAACCAAAAACAAAAACAAAAACCCCAAACAACACATGCTAGTCACCATGCCTGGTGGCACATGTCTGTAAGAGGATCGCTGGGAGTTTGAGGCCAACTTGGGCCACATAGTGAGTTCAAAGCCAGCATGCATTACACTGGAAGACCCTGTCTCAAAAAAAATGCTAATTTGCATAACTTACTATGACAATTGGCAAAATGGGGCAGGGTAAATTGTGAGTTCAGTGTAAATCAGAATGGATATTTAAATGAAGTAGTAACCATCAAAAAAGGTAATAAGACTACAATGCCTGAAATCTTAGTACTCTAGAAGGCCGAGGCAAGAGGATCACAAGTTTGAGCCTGGCCTGGGAAACTTCACCTGACCCTGCCTCATAATAAAAAATAAAAGGGCTGAAGTTAGCATCTGAAGATGTAACTCAGAGTGAAGGCCCTGGATTCAATCCCAAATGATGCAGGGGAAAAATATAACTTGGTAGATGCCAAGACGTGCTGACTTTGTGTTCCCTGTAATTGAAGAATAAATTCCAAAGGACAAAGGAGGTTAAGGTAGGAAAAGTTTATTGGGGAATAGGACTAACTTCTGAGAGACAGGAGGGGTCCCAGAAATAAATTGTGACTGAGCCCCTGCATTAGGGGTAATTTACACAGCAAAGTCACAAAATGTGAATACCACACAGGTCAAATTGTAATCAACCTATAGGATTACGAGTATAGCCACTTAGCTAATATTGCTCCAATAAGACGGCGAGTCACGTAGCAAGGATACATGGAAAGAACACAGACATTTTGGAGAAGGGACAGACCTGGATGTTCTGCAGCTGATGTCTAACGGGCCTTTACTGGACCAGGTGATACTAATATAGTATAATTCAAGTAACTTGAGTTATGGACTCCTTATCCCTTAGGGAGCTATGCAGGCCTGGGCATCTCACTTTTATCATGAGGACTGACTTTCTTCAGATGCATCTCCAGCCACATTCTGATGTCTTTATTCTTCACCAACTTCCTTGGACCAGTCCTTCTCTGACTGTACATTAATTTCTACCTAACTCAGACGGCTATACTACAAGTACTGCAAAAGAACAACAAAGACCAGAACATATGATTAATATTTCAAAAGAAAGGGTAGGGTTTGAGAGCAGGATGTCAGTGTCACTAGTATGGTTCTGGAATAGAATGAGTGATACAGTACTTATGGAATCTGAAACGAGCTGAAGGCAGTTAATCCATCTAGGACTCTTGCTGAGCCACCTGCTATGTGGTTTAGCCAAGTTGTTTAGACCTCCCAGGCTGAGTCCTGTCCTCTTTAGAAGGAGGCAGACTGGTTCTTCCAGCTTTAGAGATCTGGGTGAAGAAATGATGGGCCCAGGGGAGAATATGGAATCTGCTGGAATATTCCAGAACATGCCAGGGGCTGGCTCTTTTGGCCTGTCAGGGACAAGCACTTGGATCAGCTAGGAAAGTCCTTGGGACGCAGGTTGGGCACCTCTGAGCCAGTCTCAAGGCAAGGCAGGAGCAGAGCCAGCCAAGCAGGTGACTCTCAGTTTTGCAGGAAGAAATGCCTGTGTCCTCTTCCCACTGTCTGGTGCCAAGTGCGGCCATCAGCATGCCTGGCTCAGATGAGGGGGAAGTGGCGCCCCCTGCAGGTGTATCCCCTGCCTGTGGGCCCTGCTGGGGGCTACCCCTGCCCTGCCGAGCAGGAGCTGAAGTAGGCCCAACTGTGTTCTCAGAGGTCAGACACGTGTGTCCTCTGCACAATCAGGACCGAGTTAGCATCTGGGGTGGGGTAATGTTCCTCACCGAGCTCGTTTATTGTTAGCTTGAGAGTCCACAGCAGGAGACACGGGTGGTGCCTGTCTGCCTGGGGAGCTGAGACCTCGATGAGGGGGCTGGAAGGCCTCAGACCAGCGGAGAAACAGGGAGAGGCCAAGGGAAGGGCGGGCGTCCAAAAATAGGAGAAGCCTTCCGACCCCACTGGGAACTTTGCTATCAACAGCCCAGGACAGAGGGCTTCAAGGTCAGAACACTGGGGTTTTTTTGTAATAGTTTTATGAGGACATAGTTCAGCCACCTGAAGTATACAGGGCAGTGTTTTCATTTAGCCTGTATAAACCAAGTTGTGCAACTATCACGAGTCAACTGTAGCATTTGCATCACCTTGAAAAAACATCAAAATGACACATTGTATGCCTTAGTTGTCACATACCACCCTCCATCCTACCCCTAGGCGCCTGTTGGACTTCCCGTCTCTACAGATTTGCTCATTCTGGACATTTCCTGCAATGGAATCACACACTTCCTCATGTTTCAGGCCTGGGTGTTTTCACTGAGCATAATGCTTTCAAAGTTCATCTGTGTGAGCCTGTGCTTGGTTCCTTTTGATGGCCTCACAGTACAGATAGACCTTCGTTCACTCACTCACTCACCTGTTGGAGGTTACCTCTTTAACAAGCTGTGGCTCCCCTCCAAAGAAAAGCAAAACCAAAAAAACAAAAACAGACAAAAAAAGAGAAACCCTTGTAGATCTACAATTACTCCTCATCGTATTGGCTGTTCAAAAATAAAATCATTGTTCTATTTGTATGTGAAGTGATGCTAAAGTTTTCTTCTATGTTTTATTTATTTAGCAGTACTGGGTTTTTTTGTTTGTTTGTTTTTTTATACCTGGAATCAGACTCAGGCCCTCGTGTTTGCCAGGCAGGCGCCGTGCCGCTGAGCTGTATCCCCAGCTCAAGTACCGTTCATTGAATGCAGGGCCTCGCCAGGCAAATGCTGTCCACTGTGCTACGGCAACAGCCCTTTATTATTATTTCAAGACAGGGTTTTACTATGTTGCACAGGTTGGGCTCCAAACCAGAGATCCTCCTGCCTCATTTTCAGGAGTGCACCATCACAACGGCTTCCTATGTTACTAAAGGTAGTCATGTGAAAAATCCAGGTGGGAACACTTGAAGATGAAAAGGGCTATTTCCAACTTTGCCAGACAATAGAATAGCAGTGTCCTCACCTGTGATGCCTCTTCTCTGGGCTGGGAGAGAGAAAGAGCTGCCTCATTCCAGCAGGTCCTGGATAGCACCACGGAGGACGCAGTTCCTGGGGAAAGGAAGGGAAAGGGCTTTCAGTAAAGCCCAGGTGTGGCGTTTTCAGGTGTGACACAGGCCTTCTGCGGGCTTCCAGGAGGCTTGGCTGCAGGCCCTGCGTGTAGTTGCACTTGGAGGGCTTTTTACCTGCGACCCTAGGCAGGGATCTCCTCTCGGAAAGGAGACGCCTTTGTCCTCTCATAGATCCAGCCACTGTGCTTGTTACTCCCAGCCTCCTCTGCACAGACAGCTGTCCACAGCCTTCCGCTCTGGGCCTCTTGAGAGCAGGCAACTAAGGGATACCTCAGCACAAAGCCGAGGACAGAAAAAGGAAAAGACTGAGCCATTGGCCCCTCGAGGGTGTGCACAGCGGGGAAGGTGGTGCGGACCCCGGCCTCCTCGTGTCCTGGTAGTGAGAGAGTTGGGTTTGGTGCCCCTCTGTGATGCAGTGCTTGGCCGTGAGACCTGAGCCTGGATGGTGACATAGTGTCAGCCAGGAATGAGAGGGAGGTGTGTGGGTGCAGGGAGGGTAATAACCAGTCATTACGGGTCACCCAGCTCTCCCACGGCAGAGTAGCCGTGAGGATGATGTTGGATGCCGGTCATGGGCAGTGCAGACCGTGTTCTGTTGTTTAATTCCAGGATGGTTATGTAAGGGAGTGTCCTTGTCCCTGTCCCCATTCACCAGATGAAGAAACCAAAACTCCGAGAGGTTGAGTTCAGGGTCCAGGAGAGCCCTTCCCGGGACTCCTTGACCATGATGCTGCCTGTTCGCTGCTGTAGAGTATTCCTCGGGATGGTCGTGCCCCATTTATTTCTCCACCCAACGTTGAGCTGTTACACACAAGGCTCATGTGACACTGCCACAGAGATCTTTGTGTGCTTTCTCTTCTTGGGATGGCTGGGCCGCTGGTAGGTGTATATTTAGCTTTTGAAGAAACCTGCTTGGCTATGTTCATTTGCATTTCTTTTATGCTTGAGTTGAGCCTTTTTTTTAGGAGAATGCAAATCTTTTGGGCTCTTTTCTGTGAACTTGGTGTTACTGAATAAACTGTCTCCCCGAGCGCAAGCAATGCTATTTTTGTTACGTGATAATTCCTGTTTGTGCTTGCTTTCTCCCTGACATCTTTTCCTCTTGAACACAGCCTGGAGCCAGAGAACACTTTGTCTCAGTTTCCAGCCCTTTTATGTTGCTAATGGGTGAGTCCAGAGAGGTCAACATTCTCCTGAGGTCACACAGCTAGTGAAGAAGGATGCAGAGATGAGTCATGAATCGTGCTCCCTGGCCCTTTCAGCCTTACTCATGATCAGCAGGGAGTGTTTGTCCCTTGTACATTTTACAAACATTTCAAAGATAAGACATGAGGCAACAGGGCTGGGTAAACAGAAAATTTTGGATGAAGGTCTTCTACTAGCACGAAGAGCTTGTGTCTCCCCCTACTGGCCAGGCCTTTTGTACCCTGGGGCTACGGTGTCCCGCACACCACTCTCCCCAGCTCTGCAAAGGAGGCTCCTCTGGATGCTTCCTGAAAAGTCTGCACCACAGACCTGGAATGGGGCCTGGGGTTCTTGATGTCACTGTGATGACCAGAAACCACCATGACGAGGATGGCAGGATTTGCTGAGGCGCCTGACTTTGAACGAGGGGAAGGATCCAGGCCTTGGATAGAGGCTGAGTCTCCTGGGGGGAGGCTGAGGAGGAGGAATAGTCATGAACAAAGCTGCTGCAGTTAAGAGAGCAGGGACAGGCTGGGGATTTAGCTCAGCGGCATAAGCATGAGGTTGTGAGTTTGATCCCCGGTACCAAAAAAAAAAAAAAAAAAAAAAAAAAAGTGCAGGGACTCTGGAGCCACAGCTGGTAAAACCTCCCAGCTGTGCCATATTGGGCAAGTCACTCTCTCTGTGACTCAACTTTTTTGCCTGTGCGAGGGGAGAAGGCTTTTTCCACCTTTAGAACTGTTGCTGGGGGAGCAGAATGCGTTAAGCTCCCACCTGCCCAGAGGCCGTTTCTGAAGAGCAAGGGTTAGTACTGTCATTGTGCTGTCCTCCTGGAGGGCACAAGCAAATCTCTCCTTCACAAACTGCTTCCACAGAGTGCAGCCACAGTAATCATTCTGTTCTCTGAACCAGGATTCTCTTTGTTGTGCTGACCCTCCCCTCCCCTCTCCTCTTTCCAGTGGATGGAATCCAGGGCTTTCATGATGAGCTGCAACCCACTTTGAGACAGCGTGTCACAAAGTGGCCCAGGCTGGCCTCCAACTCGTCATTGAAAGAGTTTTGGCCCAGACAGGACACTGTAGCAGGTAAAGCCTCAGGCAGAACCAAGGAGCTCCATCTCCCCCACCTGTAGCAATTTACCTCTGGTGCCAAAAGAATACCAATGGGCTACCCATGCATCACTAATGCCCCTTAGGTTCCACCCCAAACCTAGGCTACTTATATGCCTCCACTCCACTGTTCCACAGAGAGATCACCGACCCCGGGGGTGATGCCACACCCCAGGGGATCGGGGGTGTCTCTCTCCGCATTCTCAAAATAAAGGTCATTTATATTTCATACGTCTTATCTTTTCAGCCTCCACCGGTTCCCCACAGTTCTGTTATATGGTTCCCTGACCGGGAACGGCAGATGAGAGACTCCTGGGGCTCTCCCAATTTGAGTCTCCTGCCGTTCAGGACCAGGACTGGACTGCATCCTGCATTAATTCCTCACTTCTACACTCTGGAGCTGTAAACTTGTCACTGCTTCCTCGCAAACAACACCAACCCAGTTTACCACAGGTGAGCAACCCCTGGAGATTGCCACTGGGCCAGGCCCCAGAGTTTTCTCCCCCTTTCTGTGGGTTCCCGTAACGCTCTCACGTCCTTAGATAGCCCAGGGCAGAGTTTTCCTGGGCCAGCCTGTGTCCACACTGAAAGACTCTCACGTCCTTCAGAGCTTTTTAAGTTCTCACGGGCAGAGCTGTTACTAAACCCACGTGAAATCCACTTGTATATACTTGTGACGGCCAATTATTACGAGCTTTGGAACCATATAATACTGATCGGTCTAAATAAGTAAAAAGTGGCGACTTAAACTTAGTAGACCACGGCCCGTTGCCTCATCTGGCTGTAACTCGGTGGGCCAGACCCCACACCAGATTTTATCTTGGGGACCACTTCCTGTCCCCCCCCAAAAAACCATACCTATTTGTAGTTTATCACACTGATGACAAGTTTACAAAACTCTCTAACTTTAAGCCTTTGTTTTGAGACTGTGTCTCCTTTCCTGCCAGTGCCCCTGTTTCCTCGCCGCTCTCCCTCCACTCGCTGTGTGCCAACCCATTCCCCGTTAAGATGAAAAAAATGAGCTCAAACAGTGTTGAGAGATATGTGCAGGCTACTTTGAGCTCTCATGCGTGCTCCAGCCCGGACAGTGTTGGGAGATACTGTTGCTTTAACCTTTCATGCTGTGGCCCAACTCCGTGTGGTATCTCGGCTCTCATGCGGCACTCCAGGTCCGCGTGGGTGTCGGCTCTAACGCCACACCCTAATCTACGCATCCTATGAGTGGTTCCTCTACGTGGCGGCTAGGCTCTGCGGCGGGGCTCTGCGAGCAGCCCCAGGGGTCCCGGTGTGTAAGATCCTGCCCACCCCATGCACTACGTCCCAGCACTTGCCCCGCCTTCACTCTGTGTGCCCCGCCCCCATGCTGGGTGTGCCCCGCCCACATGCTGGACCACAAACACAGATAAACAGCAGCTCGGCAGCTTGGCTCAGAGATGCTATTTTTTTTACAGTCTCAAGCCATTAAATCAAGGTTAAATAAGCTGGCAATAGACAAGACTTTGGCTGAAAAATGGGAAAATGGCCACCTGGTAATTTTACCAGCCTTGTTTATCAATTAAAGCCTTCAGTAATCTCCTGTTTAACAACTAAAATTAAGAGGTATTTATGAATTCCTTTTGCTATAAACCACCAGTGGTGTTCTGTGTTAAGCTTACTGCTTATATTATACTGTATTGTCACCGATCTCCTGTTTAACAACTAAAATTAAGAGGTATTTATGAATTCCTTTCTCCACCGAGCCATAATTAACTATATTCAACTGATATTAAATAACACCATAGCTGATTTCTCTCCTAAATAAAAAGGTAAAAAATTAAACAGGCCATCCTCCAAAAATCAGATGGCATTAGACATTTTAATAACATAAAGAGATACTTATATAAATGACATAAATAACGTGTCAGTTCCTAAATTTCTCTGGACCTGTCCTCCTTATGGGAAGTCATTACTAAAATTATAAATGCCCTTTTGATTATATTTGACTCCTGTATACTTACTTAATTCTACAGATATAGTCCAGATCCCAAACAAAAAGGCAAAACTTGACCTTCATACCTCATAGAGACCTTAATATGGTTTTTCATGTTTTCAGCAATAGAGATAACAACAACACTTGTGACACTTGGAGTTCTGAGACAAGTAAACCGACACAAGATGGAGCCGCCTGGGCCCCCCACGGACCATGCCTCAAATGTAGCAGAAGACATTGGGCAAGAGAGTGCCCCATCCTGGCATTCTTTGAGACCTTACCCCAGGGCTACTGGACTGTCCTAGCCACCAGAGAGTGGGCAACCTCAACAATGATCAAAGTTGCTAGACTGCCATTCTGGTTTCGCATCACTCAGGCTAAGTGATACCCTTCCAGCCCTAGATCTAACCATCCTGTTGCCTACTCATCTCTGCCTTACCAAGGCCCCAAAGCCACGACTCTCAGGCTGTCGTGTTTTGTTATCCAATTTGATTTCTAATTTCTTATCCTTTTTTTTTTTTTTTGTCTTTTTCGTTTTTTTATCGGTACCAGGGATCGAACTCACGACTGCCTGTTTGCAAGGCAGGCGCTTATGCAGCTGAGCTAAATCCCCAGCCCCTCTTATCCTTTTTTACAACAGGACTCTCAACAATATTTCTTAAAGACTCCAATGTCATGCATACCAGAGACAAGCCTTCCCTACCTACCATCTTAACCTTTACCCTTTTAGATGGGGAGTAATCACCTCTCATAACTTCACTCCTCCTAACCCCACATTTATTTTTCAGAATTCTGCCTTATCATAGAAATGTTTCTACCTCAACATGGTCCTGATAAAATGACATATCTAAATCAAAGGCACCTTTCCTTTTACCTCTCCTGGGTCCTTAAATATGACAGTACCATGCCTCCTCATAACATCTTGTCTCTTTGTTTTTCCAGTCTAACATACGTGCATTCATGTGAAGTTGTCTTGGCCAAAACACCTGGCACCAGCTTCTACCTGGGCATCAACCATCATCCTGTCTACTCCCCTAGATCCCAGTACAGCGCCCCTTTACAGCAGGAAACAGTAAAGAGAGAAATCTTTGCCCCTTTTCATAATAATAATCATAAGATGGAATACGAAAGAGTTTTGGCCCAGACAAGACATTGTAGCAGGTAAAGCCTCAGGCAGAACCAAGGAGCTCCATCTTTCCCTCCCCTAGGAATTTACCTATGGCGCCAAATACCAATGGGCTACCCGTGCATCACTAATGCCCCTCAGGCTCCACCCCCAACCTAGGCTATATATGCCTCCACTCTACATGTTCCACGGAGAAATCGCCAACCCCGGGGGAAGATGCTGCGCCCCAGGGGATTGGGGGTGTCTCTCCTTGCATTCTCAAAATAAAGGTCATTTATATTTCATACTTCTTATCTTTTCAGCTGCCGCTGGTCCCCCACAGTTCTATCAATCATCCTCCTGCTTCAGCGTCCCATAGTAATGGGAATGTAGGTGTGCGCTGTTAGCCAGCTTGAATCTTTTGCATTTCATTCTTCTTGGGGGTTTTTGCCTTCTGTGTTGGCCCTGGCATGCATATAACACTCACCCCACAGCACATGCAAGGCTCCCAGGCAACTGAAGAGCTCTTGGCACCTTGGAGCTCTGATGATGAAGATGTTAGAGCTAGGGAGAGGGGAGATGGCAGGGGAGAGGGGAGATGGTTCGTATTTTGGTTTCAAAATACGAACAGAAATAGCCCAGGATGAAAAGCATAAAGGATTATGTTTCCATGAACATGATATCCCAGCAAGGTGTCTAAATCTATTAAAAGGCCATATAATGTTCAGCAGATGAACAGACACATAAAATGTGGTCTGTTTACTCAGAGGACTATTATTCAACCACAAAAAGGAATACAGGGGTGCTCTACATCCCCAGCTCTGTTTTTTATTCTGAGACAGTCTCAATAATGGCACTGGCTGTGTGCTCAGGAGCCTCCTGCCTCAGCCTGCCAAATAGCCAGGATTACAGGCATGTGCCACTATACCCAGCAAATTGTACATTTTAAATGTGAGAACCATACGATCTGTTATATTTTAATCAAGTGGTTTATAAAGGCATATTTATAACCTGGCATTGTGGGGCATACCTGTAATTCCAGTTATTTGGGAGGCTGAAGCAGCAGGATCTCTAGTTCAAGCCCAGCCTGAGCAACTTAGTGAGACCCTGTCTCAAGAAATTAAAAGGACTGGGATGTGACTCAGCAGCAGTGGCCTCTTAGGTTCCATCCTCAGTACGACAGTTGTGGGAAGGAGGTGCTCCTGATGAGGGACGGTAAGGGATGAGGCCCAGCATAGGACGGTGACGCCTGGCCCTCAGGGTGGAAATTGAAAGGAGCTGGGAGTGTGAGTTAGGGTAGAGAGCAGGCCCTTTCCTCCAAGGCTGTCCTTGTTCCCTCTGGAGACCTTGGACCCAAGGCTGTGCAGACCCCTCCTGCCATCCCCAAAGACCTCGCTGGTGTGCCCCAGCATTGTCCTGCCTCCCCCCAGCAGTGGGAAGGGCAAGTCAACATTGCACAGAGAACTAGCTTGTGGTGACAGCAGCACAGCAGCAGACATGCCTGGGCGGATACAATGGAGCAGGGTGTGGTGGTGCAAGAGAGACTGAAGCAAGAGAATCTCAAGCTTGAGTCGCAGCTGGGCCACTTAGCAAGACCCTGTCTCTAAAGAAGCCAGGGGAGGGCCTCAGGTTTAGCTCAGTGACATTAGTGACTGCCCGGTAAGCACAAGGTCATGAGTTTGATTCCTGGTACAGAAAAAAAAAAAAAAAAAAAAAAGGCAGGGGATGTACCGTTGTTCAGTGTGAAAGTCCTTAGTTTAATTCCCTGGGTTGCAAAACAAATACATGAAAATAAAAAAATAAAATGGAGCCAGGAGTGGTGATGCACACCTATAATTCCAGCACTTGGGAGGCCGAGGCAGGAGGATCACTACAAGTTTGAAGCCATTCTGGGCTATAATAGTGAGAACCTGACTCAGGAAAAAAAAAAAGTTGGTCGATTTTATGTCTACATTTGATTTCAAAAATAAAAAACAAGTGAAAGCACACTGCCCTGTCTCTGCCTGAGATGGCCTTCCAAGGCAAGAGGATGCAAAAAAGAGACCCTCCCACTCCAGTTGGCAGAAGCCCCTCCCTCTCCCCCAAGAGGTGGGGTGCTAACAACTTCACTGTGGGCTTCTGATTGGCTGGGTTCTATCAGGCAGCCCCTCCTTCCCTAGGCTGGACAGGGAGAGTGGATCTCAATTGAACCCTCCTCTCAGAGGAGGAAAGACGTCCTTCTGGGGATGCTGGGAGTCACCCCGGAGAGTGAGGCTGGTGGTTTGGGGCTCCTGTGGACCAGCTGGGCAGGGATGTCGGCACCCATGGGACTCCTGGGGCCTGTCCTGCTCTGGGCACTGGCAGGAGCGACCTCGGGGAGTAAGTAAATCTGCTTGCATTCCCTCTGCCTCTGTCCCCTCTCCGTTATTGCTCTTTTCCCAGGTGTGTGCAGGAGTGGGGGAGCACTCACAGGTGAATCTCCATCTCCTCTCGACCTCCGGCATCCTCTGGAAATGAGGCCAGGGGGGCTGGGAGTTGCAGAGACCAGGTCTGAAACCTTTAGGGAGGAAGCACTGAGGTCTGAGCATGCCGTGCCCCTCGGGGAGTTTGTCTCCGGCATTAGGAGAGGCTGTTTCTGAAGTGTTGAGCAGCCCTCTGCCATGGGACCATGTGTGAGGCGGCCCTGCACTGTGCTCCAGGGTCTAGCTAGACAATAAAAATATAATGTGAAAAGTTGGGTGTGGTGGTGCATATGTGCCTGTAAACCTAGTACTCTGGGAGGCTGAGGCAGGAGGATTACAAACTCAAGCTCTGCCTGGTGAGGGCTTGGTGACTTGGTGAGACCTATTTTATGAAACAAAGGGCTGGGATGCAGCTCATTGCAAAGGCTCTGGGTTCGATCCCCAGTACTGCCAAAGAAGACAATAAATATATAGAGTAAGCCAAAGTGATGTTTGCTTTCCTGGTTGGCACATTAAAAAAAAAAAAGATGCAGGTGAAAATAATTTTAATAACATTTTCTCTTAACCCTATATATCCAAAATAACTTCAGAAAATATAATCACATAAAAAGTATTTCCTTTGAAATCCAGTGGATATTTTGTGCATAGATTTTGATTTGGATGCAAATTTATTCTTGCAAATATTTGATCTGTCTGTGGTTTCCTCAGAGTCAAGATGAATACAAAGTTGTTTCAGAGATGCTTGATAGCTTTGCAATAATAATAATAATGGGATCAAATGTCAGCTTTTTTTTTTTTTAATATCGGGAATTGAACTCAAGACCTCGCGCTTGCCAGGCGAGTGCTTATGTGGCTGAGCCAAATGCCCGGCCAAACATCAGCTTTTTGTGTCAGTTAATTAAAATTAAATAACATGAAAAGTTTTTCTAAAATGTCAGAAACATCTCGGATGCCCAGTAGCTGCCCTGGCTGGTGGCCACCAGTGGGACAGAGCCAGCCGCAGACACTTTCATTCCCTGAATCTCAGCGCCTAGCACACCCTGGCCGCTCTGCAGGGACTGGGTCAGTCACTTTGGTTGATGAGTGAGTGGCTTGGTGATCAGAAGTGACATCTATTGAAACAGAAATGAGGCTCAATTTCATTTTCTGGTTGTGGAGATGACATTGATTTCGGTCCGTTTTCTGTTTCTGATCTCTCCTTAGAAGTGAACTAGATCTGACGAAGATTTATTACCTTCCAGCAAGCCGCGTGTTCTCCACTTTGGTTAATCTGTGATGGATCTGTCATCTAACGAACTTTGTTCTTCTAAAACATCTTACAAAATTAAAATGTGTCTGTCTGCCCTTCCCTGCTGTGATCCTGGGAATTGGATTTAGGGAGCACTGAGCTACGTCCCTGTCCCCTTTTTAATTTGAGATAAGATCTTGCTAAGTGGCCCAGGCTGGCATCAAACTTTTTCCTGCTTCAGCCTTCTGAGAAGCTGGGATTACAGCTTCTCAGAAGCTGCACCCAGCTAAAGTGTGCTTTCTCAGTGCTTAAGAAATGGCGGAGGCAAGGACCTGGCTCAGGCAGATGCGCCTGCCGTGCAGAGGAAGAAGTGGATCTACATGTAGGCTTGCATGCTCTGCAGCCTCGCTGGTGCACATGGCGAGGGTAAAGACTGAGCAAAGCAAGCCAGCAAAATGCTGCGTTTGTGCACAGCTGAAGCTTTTAGTGACTGTGCATAAATTGGAGGGATTTGGTGCCCCAGGTCCAAGTTATAAAGAGTAGAAAGGAAATGGATTGGGTTAAATGTCTTTGAAATGTGGTTTTAGCCATTGACATTCCGCTTTAATGCAAAGAGGGTTTTGTTAGAGGAGCCAAAATATTCAGGACACAACACTCCCGCCAGATATCCCAGCACAGGCAGTTGTTCCCAAGGGTCTAAGAGGCAGTGCCCCTCCAGTGGGGAAGCAGTTTGTTTTTCTAGGGATTAAGCAGGCTGGCTGGGCAGTGATCACCAGCTGAGGCGCAGTGACTTTGGGGGGGGGGCAGAGCTACTGAAAAGCCCTGGCATGACAGGGGAGGCTGGCAAGGGGCACACAGATGGCTCTGGAAGGATCTGGGTGAGTGGCTGGAGGGAAGGACAGAGGCAGGGAAGTGGGGCCCAGTCTGGGATGGGAGAGAGTCGAGGGCCTGGGGACCTCTGGGCAGTGTCCTTAGCAGCCTAGGTAGAGGCCCAGCAGCCACCCAGCCCCCTCTGGTCATATTCTGTGCCTCCGCTACAGCTCAGCTGGCAGGAGAAGCCTTTCTTGGAGAGAGCACTATTTGGCACCGTGGCCCCTTGTTGCACCTGTGCACCCCTCCACTCTGCCCCAAGAAAGTGTCAGTGTGTGGCTGTGGGTTTGGCCGGCACTGGGCCCCTGGGAAGTCACTCAAGGTCTCAGTTTCTTATCTGTAAATTAGGAGTCAGAGCACGTGGTGGTGGTGGTGGGGTGTAGAGGAGATGAACTGAACATGTAACTTTCTTGGAATAGCGTTGGGCACATAGTAAGTATCGAATAAGCGTTAGATTCTTTCCAGTCTCTTTTCCAGAATGAGTCAACTGAAATGATTAAATGATTGACAGGTTTTATAAGGATTATGACTTGAATAAGGTGGGAAGATGGAGAGGGAGAAGGTGGTAAGGCCTAAAGCAGCTGGGCTGTGGTGGGGGAGAGGGTTGAGTGTTCAGGCAGGAAGGAGCCACAGGCACCAGGCCTTGTGCCCAGGGGGACCAGGAGGGACCCCAGTGAGACTGCAGGCCGAGAGCCAGTGGGTGTCGCCAAAGAGGTAGGTAGAGGCAGGTTTCAAGAGTTCGAGACAGTGGATGTGTGCATGTATGTGTAAGACAGACAGGAATTGTCACACTGATCACTTTTGTGGGACTGGGAATTGAACTCAGGATCTTGCACTTGCCAGACAGGCACTGTGCAGCTGAGCTATTCCCCTGGTCCCTTATACTAGAGTATTATGATCTGAAGTTTTAAAAATGTAATTTTTAAGGCTGGATGTGGTGGTGCACACCTATAATCCCAGCACTCCAGAGGATGAGGCAGAAGGATCATTATGAGCTCAAGACCAGCCTGGGCTACAAAATAAGCTCAAGACCATCCTGACCTGTGTAGTGAGACCCTGTCTCAAGAAAAAACAACAACAACAACAAAAACCAAAAAACAAAACACACACACACACACAAATTAAGGTCTGTAGTGGTTATGCCTATAATCTCAGCACTCTGGAGGCTGAGACAGGAGGATCCCTGTGAGTTCAAGGCCAGCCTGGGTTACATAGTGCATTCAAGGCTAGTCTATACTACGTAACAAGACCCTGTCTCTAAATAAATAAATATAAAAGTAAGAATTTTAATTTGTTTTGCAGTATTGGGAATTGAACTCAGGGCCTTTGCCATGAGCTGTATCACTGGCCCCTTTTTATTTTTTGAGACAGAATCTTGTAAGTTGCCAAGGCTGGTCGCGAGCTTGTGATCCTTCTGTCTCTGCAGAGTGCCTGGATTACAGGTGTGTGCCACCATGTTTGTCTTGATCTATGTTTTAAAAAAGATGACTCAGGCTCAGGGTGTAACTCCATGCCAGGAGCTTGTCTAGCATGCATGAGGCCCTGGGTTTGATCTGCACCACTGGGAAAGAGGTGGGGTGGGTGCTGCAGGGTGGCAGTTGGGTTACAGACACAGAGGAGTCAGGAGGCTACTGCAGTTGTCCAGGCAAGAGAAGCTGTGGCTCTGCCTAGGTGGAGTGCAGTGGAGACAGACACGTGTGGGAAGACAGACTGATGAACGGGGAAGGATGGACGCAAGGGACAGGTAGACCTTGCTGACTTCTGGGACGTGGGTTGCAAGAGGGAAGCTGTGGATACACAGATGATCTCCAAGTCAACCCGAGGGACAGTGGTGCCAGTGCCCAAGATAGGGAAGAGCAGGCAGGACCCCTGGAGTCCTGCACGTCCTCTTCCCAGCAGGCCAGTGCCCGCTGCCTCGCTGTCCCAGGCCTCTCTCTACAGCCCAGCACTGATTCTACCTGGTTTGCACTTTCAGAACTTCCCGAGTCACCAGCAGAACAGGAGGCCTGCATGACCGCATGTGCTGGTGAGTAAGCCACTCAGGACAACCAGTGGCCCCTCTGGTGACAGGAACCTGGGCCGGGATGGGCCAAGTGGGGTGGCTTGGCAGATGGAGAAGCCATGAGGAGGGAGAGCCCCACAGGGTGCTGTCCTTGTCCCGGAAAGATCAGCTGCAGGTGGGGTGGGGAGGGCCAGGGTGCACGGCCACAGCAGGGCCACCAGGCCCAAGCCTGGCCCCTCATGGTCCTCGTGGATTGAATGAATGTCTTTGGCCAAGGTGGACCTGTTTGTGTCTCAGGGCAGAGAAGGTGGAACCCTGGGAACAGATAGTTTGGGAAGAGAGAGGCATCTTGGGAACATGAGGTGTGCTTGCTCTCTATGAAACTGACCTGAAATGGTAATTCAATCACAAGGTTAGAGGTATGGTTACAGACCTCCCTGGTCATCCCTAACCAGAGTATCTACTGTCCCAGCCGAGGCGGGCCAGCCTTACAGCTTTGCCATCTAAGACCAGTGAGACAGCCCCACCCCACCCCACCCCACCCCATGCCCTTCAAGTAAGTAGGTGAGGAGCAGATCGCCAAGGTTTGTCTGCTAGTGTGTGTGTGATCTTGGGTAGGTTAGTTAACCTCTCTGAGCTTCAGTTTCTCTTCTGTAGGTTGGAGAAAATAAAGAATACTCATGAAGTATAAATGAATTAATATAAATGTACATAGATGATTCTTAACCTGAGTGTTGTAAACCCCCACCGCCTGCCAAGAGACATTTGGTGCTATGCAGGGACATTTTTGATTGTCAAACCAGGGCAATGGGGTTGTGTTACTGGCCTCTTGTGGGCAGAGGCCAGGTTGCTGCTAACCCTCCTTAAAATAACAAAACAGCCCTTGCCACAGAATCCTCCCGCCCCAGATATCAGTAGCACCCAGCCTGAGGGAGCTTGGGTACCAAGCACTCCACAGAGTACCTAGCCGGGATAGCCCTGACTCAGCACTTATCTTTTGGATTTTGTCTTTATCCTCAGTGTGACCTGAGCCACCAGCCTCCCTGAGCAGGAAGATGACGAGAGGGAGGGGAGAACAAGGATGCCTTAAGTAGTTCAGGTGTCACCCAGAGAGAGAGAGTCCAGGTGACATTGTTCCCTCTGTCTGCCCTCAGGGTCTGCTGGGCCCCAGCTCCCTGTGGGCACCAGATACATCTACAACTTCTGCACCAACTCCAGCACCGGCCTGCAGGGGGCGCTGCAGGAGGGGAGTGGCCTTGGCCTCCAAGGCTTGGCCATCCTTGACGTGCTTGGCCCATGCCAGGTGGTCTTACGGGTGAGTGCCTTTGGGTGACTGGAGATCACACGGATACAGGGGAAGGTCCGCGGTAGCCATGGCCCCTGAATTTCCAGTTTGTGTAATAAGCAGATGTGGATCTTCTGAGGGCTCTCAATTTGGCAAGTGAGGATTCCACAAAGGAGCATGGATAAGGGGCACCATTTTGGTTATACAAGGTGTCTCTGTGGGCCCACGGGGCTTTACGAAGGGGTGCTGGGGGTGTTTCTCAGGGCAAGAAGAACCTCAGGATGGGGGCAAATTGTGTCCTGAGGAAGATGAGGGCCAAATCTACAAGTCCAAAGTCAAACCAAGTCCAAGACAAAGGAACAAACCAGTGTGGAAACACAAGACCGGGGAGGCCTCCAGGCCTGTCCGGGCCTCCTTTCTGCTGGGTGTGGGCTTTGCTGTGCCTGGGAACACAGGTCTGGGTTGAAGGTGTAGTGGTGTTGGTCCTGGAAGAATCGTGGGTTAGACTCACTGAGTGGTTGCAGGTTTCTTGCATTGAATTTCCCCAAGTTTCCCTCTGTTCTTATAGATGGAAGTGCTTCCCCATTTCCCTCTGTCCCCTCCTGGTGACTGTCATATATCTTGGGTGAACCTTCCCATGGCACATAAATGGCCTTTTCATTTCTCCTGAAGTCTCTCCTTGTACTTGTGAAGCATTTTTAAGCTGGCTGGAGCACTTGCAGATAAGAGTTTCTCAAAGCTGTTTTGCTGTGTTTTCATATGGACCATAGAAGGAGGATGTTTCATGGAGTGCCTGAGTCACATCCGAGTACTTAGACTGCCCAAAGTGGCTGTGTCCTGGTCAAGGCTGCCACTTCAATTAGAGCCTGCGCTGGCTTTTGCCTTCCTTCTAAACATTACCAGATGTTTCTACGAGGCCTATTTTCACAAAGCAAATTGTGTACCATCGCAGTTTTATTCATTTGCTTTGTTTTTAGCATTTAAAAACATTGATGTCAAATGATGCCAAGATTATAAAGAACTAGCTTTTCAAAGGATTTCTGGTAAAAAGGGAAATTTCACAGCCATGTGGGAGGCCAATCAAATAAATGTATTTTATTGTAATCAGTATAAAAATCATAAATGCTCAGAACAGTGAGTTTCCCCACACTGAGTACACCTGTCTAACCCCCACCAGCGCAGGAAGCAGAACATAACCCTAGGACCTCTCTCACTGCTCCTCCTGGCCACTTCCCCCACGGGCACCACCCTCCTGATCTCTGTCAGCAGCGATCTGCTTTGTCTGTCTTTGAACTTCTCTTTAATGGGGTTAGACAGGCTGTGATCTTTTGTGTTTGTTTCCTTTTCATTTATTTTTGTGGTAAAATATACATCGCATAAAATTTATCATTTTCAGTGTATAGTACACTCTTAAACAATATCATGTTGTCATCACCAGCCTCAGTGTACAGTACTCGTTCATCCCCTTAAACAGCAGCACTGTATACTGTGTGTGTGTGTGTGTGCGTGCGCGCACGTGCACACGTGTGTTTAGTGCTGGGAATTGAAACCAGAACTTTTGCACTGAGCTACACCCCCAGTGATCCCACCCTCACCCCAGCTTTTGCTAAGTTTCCCAAACTGGGCTTGAGCTTGCAATCCTCCTGCCTCAGCCTCCCAGAGTTCTAGGATTATAGGCATCTATCACCATGCCCAGCTTCTCTACACACTAAGAACTAACTTCCCACTGGCTCCCTGCAGCCTTTGGTGATCTCTGCTTTCTGATTCTACAAATTTCCTTTTAAAGGAGTTGAGACAATATTTGCCCTTCTGTGTCAGCTTCTTTCACTGAGCATAATGTTTTCAAAGTTAACTCACCATGTATTGTATATCAGAATTTTCTAAAAATTTGTTTTTCTAATTGTTCTAAAAACACAATACAAAATTTACCCTCTTACCCATTTGTAAGTGTACAGCGTATGGTGGTTTATGCTTTTGTTCCCTATTTAACTTTTTGAGATAGAGTTGCAGGGAAGGGTTTTAAGTAAGAAGTCAGACGGTGAGAGGTACCGGTGATATAGCCGAGTGTTTACTGTCTGAGAGAATACCTTCATGCCACATGGATTTCATTCCAGATTTTTCAGCTTGGGTGTCTGGGATGACGGGGGTGTTGGGAATACAGACAGCAAGTGGCCGTACCCCGTTCCTAAAAAGGGGCTCTTAAAAATAGTAAGTTGCAGAAGGTGAAACCAGTTGTGTTAGGAAGGCAGGTTTTGGGGTGACCCAGGGCCATCTCCAGCTCCTAGTCATTCTGGGCAGCTCTCGTGTTTGCTTTATTTGTGGTGTGCAGTCACCAAACTCGCGGGATTTGAGGGGCAGGATGAGAACTTTTCAAGCTCTCCATGGGGAGCAGTAGGGGTTTGGCTGTTTTTGTGCTGCTGGGGAGCCTTGGCACTCAGCACCCAGCAGCTGGGTCCAGTGCTGCTCTGTGGATGAGGGTGCTGGTGAGGTCCTGTGGTGCCCCAGGAGAGGCCACCACTCTCGGTGCTCTGTGCTTCAGCTGCAAGACTTCCAGGTGACATCAATGCTGGAGTCCCAGGTGGAGGTTCAGAAAGAGTCGCAGAGGTTGAGGTAAGATGCTGCTCTGTGAATCACATCCCTCTTCTGTGTGGGCTGTGGGCATCCAAAATGGAAGGGTGACCCCCTGCAGAAGAGAGACACACCTTGGAATCATTCGAGGGGGTTTCAGCTTTGTGCTCTAACTTTGGCAAGCACAGAGCAGCTATAGGGACAGCCGGAAGCTGTCATGACCTGGGAGCCCTTTGACTCCTGTGACTCCAAGCACAGTTGCCTGGTGGGAGGTGTGCACCCCATATTCCCCAGCATGTCCAGGTTTCATGCCTTTGGACCCTCACCTTGGACACCTCTCCCTGGTAGGCATTCTGGGAGGCTCTGGCTTTCTCCCTCCCCCAGTCTGCCAGGGTGCAGCGACCCCTGTACTAGGCTCCAAAGCAAGCCCCCCTCTTTATGACCCAGCCAATTGTCCGTCTGCCTTGTTTCCCAGGACTTCCTGACAGTGGCCTCGGTTGGTCTCAATGCTCAGAGCAGCCACCAGCCCGAACACAACAGTGTCTGCAGATTCCTCTTCCTTTTTTATTGCAAATTCATTTGTTCAAAAATAAAGCCTTTGTTCAGGGATACTAGGATGGAGGTTGCTGGCCAGGGGCAGATGGATCCCCCTGAAAGGCTCAGGGAGGATGCCCTGTGTGGGACTATTGTCCCCCAGCCCCTCATCAGAAATGCTAAGTCTGGGAGGCTGGGGCTTGTCAGTTTCTTGAGCCTAGACTGACACATGCTATTCTGGGAGAGGAGACTCGATTAGCATTTTCCAGACCACTTTTGAGCCCAGGGCGCCAGCGGTAGGAAGGCCCCAGGCTCCATCTGGAGCTGAGTGCACAGGGACCACCCAGAGAGGCAGAAGTCGGGACTCTTCAGATCCAAAGGTCTGTCTTGTGGCTGGTGATCTTGGAACGTCTCGGTTGGCCTCCTCCCACAGGCTGCAGGCTTCACCTGCCCAGCCTCAGATGCTGAACAGAGGATCTTCCTGCTGGGTGGTGGGTGGGTGCGAAGGCTCAGTCTGAGTTCTGGTCCCAGCTCCTCTCCTGATTGCTGTGTGATCCCCATGAGTTGCTCCCGGTCTCTGGATTTGACCCTTTGCTGCCTGTCCGAGCAGTGATGGAATCTCGGGTCGCTTCTAGCCCAAGGGTTCTTAATCCTCTGAAGCTAGAGCTGGCCCCACCTGTGACCTTGGCAAGTCACCACGCTGGTCATGGTGGCCTTGGAGGGGAATACTCAGTCCCCCACAGTGGGCTCTGGAGCAGAGAGAGACATGCCTTCAACCCTGTGGATGCCACATGAAACAAGGTGCCCATGGGCACACGTGAGGAGCCAGGTGTCCCTGGCACCTTCCCACGGAGAGCAGTGAGTGCCCTTGGGACAGCACTGGGTGCTTAGATGCCACCAACCCTTCTAGTGCTACCCTGGGCCGCCACCCACTCCGCTTCGTCCTGCACATGGGGCGGGTGGTCCGCCTATGTCCCTGCCTCACTGAGCCGCGCTGGGTGTTGAATGTGAAGCGTGCCGTGCTGAGCCTGGTACAGAGCCGCATGGGAATCCGTAGCCGGGAGACCCTTGAGGAGGTGAGATCAGTGTTGGCCCAGGAGGGAAAGGGGTGCAGGGGGGCTGGGGGCTCATCACCTGCCTGCCCACCCAGGTGGACGTGCTGGGCCGGTGTCCCACCACATACCAGCGCCAAGGGGACCAGCTGCTCAAGACCAAGGACCTGGCACAGTGCTCCCTGCGTTGGGCACACTCCCCTCTGCACTCCCAGCCCCTGCCCGGGGTGGTAAGTGTGGCCCCCACCCCTGTCCTCCCTTGCTGCCTCAGCTACTCACAGCACCCCGAGAGAAAGTGTCTTGTAAGCTGTGTGTGAATAAGGACATGAGATGACACTTGTTTCCCTGTTAGTGTTTGCCTGCCTGCCTTCTCCTCCCCTCGTCTTCCCTCCCCTCTCCTGTCCTCTTCCTTGAGATTAAACCCAAGGTCTTTGCATTGAGCTACATACGCAGCCCTTTTATTTTCAGACAGAGTCTTGCTAAATTGCCCAAGCTAAGCTCAAACTTGTGATCCTCCTGCCTCAGCCTCCCAGTGCTGGGCTTGCTTGAGTCTCCACGTCCTTCTTGCCCTGTTTACCTTTGCGTGTTATTTCACCAGTCAGGTGAGGGTTGGGGCTTTAGGCTCTGTTGTGGCTCCCAACCTCTCCCCTCGGACTCTAGCTGCTGCAGGTATCGTGGTCCCAGCTGTGTTCACATGCAGCTGAGTCCTGGCCTGAGCCATGCTGTCCCTGTCCCTGTCCCTGTAGCAGCCTGCCCTGGCCTCCCACCTCACCTGCCTGCAGAGCCTGGAGGCTGGCGTGCTGAGGGCGGCCTCCTGTGAGGAGCTGCACACTGTGGGACCCCTCTCTGAGAAGGCAAGCACCGTACAGATGCAGGTTATCTCCTCGCTCACGCTACTGCATATGGAGCCCCAGGATCCAGCTGTCACAGGTGACTCGAGCCTTCCCTGGTGGCCACCAACTAGCACAGGTTGAATGAGAATGTGGGAACACCTGGAGGAGCCTCCTGTGGCCAGAAGGGTTCAAGTCTGGCCACCTCCAAACCATCTCTGGAAATGGTTATTGTCAGGAGAGTTTTCTAGAAGTTTTTCCTCTCCAGGAAGATGTATTAGCTTTCTGTTGCTGGGACAAATACCTGGCACTCTTAATACATTAATTTATACACCCAATGTACTTAAAGCAGCAGAGGTCTAACTTGGCTCATGGTTTTGGGGGACCCAGTGCATGGCTGCCTGGCTACATACAAGGGAGGAACATCATGGTGGCAGGAAAGCTGCTTAGTTCATGGCAGCCAGGAAGCAGAGCCCTGAAGAACCAGAGAGGAAGGGACCAGACATATTCCCCAAGGTCACTCCCCCATGACCAACTCAGGCACACCCGGAAATATGCTTTAATAATCTTCAGGACATCTCTCAAACCAATCAAGTTGACAGTCAAGATTAACCACCACAAAGGCGACCTTCCAGAAGTTTCTCCAGGCTCCTGCTGCTGGCTGAGGGGGCTTAGTCTTGTCCTTCCTCTCTGGGAGGGTCGTCTTCAGTAGAGACAGAATCTTCTGGTCCTGAGCTTTCACTGGGAGAATCCACCTTAAATTCAGTCTGCTGGTTTTGGGTGTATACTGACTTAGGATCCCTTGTTTTCCAGAAAGTTCCTGATAACATGTAGGACTTGACTGTTTCTTCTAATTTTGCATGTAGAGAGACAAGGCCTACATCAAATTTAGAGACCAGATATTTCTCTGAATAATGAAATAAGGATGTTTATTTGTACTGCTGACATTTTGGGAGGACTTAGCCTGTGTTAATAGGTGTTCTCCTGTAAGTGGATCATTTAATTCTCCTGGGGACCCCACCAGGAAGGTAACTGTGATTACACTTTTTGGATAAGGAAGCAGTGGTTCAAAGAGGTAAGGTGACTTGTCGAGGGCTAACAGCCAGTGAGTGTGAGGCAGAGTTGGGCTCTTAACACCCACAGTCTGCTCCCATGGCTCTGCTGGGTAATAGCATTTGCCTCAGAGGATGGACTCACTGGGTCACCTCAGGGACAGCCAAGACCAGCGGGGTGGGGATCCCAGCTTGACCTGCGCCCCATTAGCTGTGCGAACTGGCTGTGGCTAGAAGTGCCTAGGAATGCCCCAGGCGTGGTGGCTCCATAGGCCATGCTTTTCATAGGCACCTTAGTACTGGTGGTGGGGCCCAGGGCTGCTCTTGCACTGAGCTGCATCTCCAGCCCCTTTGTAAAATCTTACTGCTGAGATAGAACCTGGCCAAGTTGCTCAGTCTGACTTCAAACTTTCGAGGCCCAGCCCGTGGGGATGTATCTTGAAGGCGCAGTCTTTTGCTAGGAAGCAGGGAGCTAAGGGGTGTGGGAAGGGTTGAGGAAGGTCTTTGGTCTGGGCAGAGCAGGGCCCGGGCCAGGTTAGCTGCGTGGCTGTGTGTGAGGCAAGGCTAGGGTCAATTTCTGCAAGAATCTGTTTATTAGGAGGGCCTGAATGCGTGAGGGAGACTGAGATTTCGCTTTTGGCCAAGATGACTTGTGACTGTGTAAAAGAACACAGAGGTAAAAGCGAGCCCCCTCTCCCTGCCTGCAGCCCTGTCCCTCCCCAAGCTGACTCTGTTTCTGGGTCACATGTGCTCTCCCCATCTGTTCGGTGTACCTGTGGTGCACCAGCTCCTCGTCTGCTGCAAAGCTCTGTTTGCATTTTGTGTGTTTTCACATCACACTCCTCTGTACCACTCTCTGTCCACTTCATGGGTGAGGACATTCCTGGGGCAGTGGGTGCCCTTTGTCCTGTTCTCATGGAAGGGTGCTCTGTTCCCTCGCATGAGTGGGCTTCAGTCTATCTGCCCATCCCTGGTCACTGGACACCTAGGTTGCTTCCTATTTTTGCTGCCTTGATTTCCCTTGTGTGAACCCCTAACCCCCACTGCCCAAAAACCTGCAGAAGGGGGTGTTGGCAGGCTATGGGTGGCTCCCGGGAGACCCTGGAATTTTCTGGTGTCATCCCAGCCAGTCCTTCCCACCTCAGATCCAGATGATGAAGAGGATGAAGATGTAACCCCAAGCAGCCTGCAGTACGAGTGGGAAGAGACTCCGTCCCAGGCCGCTGCGGCCTCGGCAGCTGAGCTAGTGAGAAGGCTGTGCCTGGCTCAGATCACAAGCTTTGAGGTAAGTGGTTTCTCCAGCCCCGTGCCAGAGCTGGCCCTGGGCCTGGAGCCGGGGACGTCTGCCTCTTCCTGCCCAGGTCATGTGTTTAGCATCAGGGCTGCTGCATGTGTTCAGGCGGGTTGTGCACGGCACAGTTGTGCTGGTTGTGAAGGCAGAGGATGAGAAATGTAGAAGTTGGTGCTGAGCCAGTGTCCAGGGCATGTTGAATGTGAGCAATGGGGAAGCCGTTTTCCCAGCTGCGGTCTTTTTTTTTTTTTTTGGTACCAGGGATTGAACTCACGACCTCACACTTGCCAGGCAGGTACTTATGCCGCTGAGCTAAATCCCCAGCTCCTCAGCTGCGCTCGTGAAGCAGAAAGCAGCTCTGTTAGATCCTCACTCTAACCGAGCCTGGTGCTCTGCCTGAAATCTTGAGCCACGCCCAGCCTCAGCTTTGAGGGCACTCCACACCCAGGTGTCAAACAGGTGCCGGGTCCTGATGCTTTGACACATCCGGCTGTTTCCTCCTGTGTGCCATCTGCTGAGTTCTGAGGCTGTGCCGTGATGGTGCACCTGCTGCCTTACTCTGAGATGGGGCCCTGCACTGTATGTAAGAGGGGGACACGCAGAGGGACAGTGTCGCACAGTCCCTGGGAAACTATTATACTGTGTCATTGGATTTAGGAGCTACCCAAGATCTTAATGTAATTACATCTGTGAAGACCCTTTTTCCAAGTAAGGCCCACATGTACAGGGTTTGGTGCCAAGGACATGGGTGTATCTTTTTAGTGAACCACTGTTCAACCCACTACAACTTTCTTAAGCACTTGCTGTATACCATATACTTAGATGTTAAAGTAATGATCTTATTTTTATCATGTAATTTAATCCTTAGTAATTTAATCTAAGGGTTTAGCTCAGCAGCGTAAGTGCCTGTCTGCTGAGTGCAAGGGCGTGAGATCAATCCCCGGTACAAAAATAACCAAAAATAATAATGGCCCATTTTACAGATGAGGCCACTGAAGTTTGCAGAATTTAATAAATGTGCCCATAGTTACCTAGCTAAGTGAACTACAGAGCTGGGCTGTTAGCCAAGCAGCCTGGCCCCACAGCAGGGTTTCTCTGGATACTGCTAATGCTGGTCCTAAGCACTTGGTGAATGGGAACTTGGCTGTATATGGGGCTGGACGCTGAAGCAGTATTCCTGGCCTCTGCCCAACTAGATGCCAGCATCATCTGTACCCACTGTCATGACAACTAGATGCCCCACTGCAGAGCATGGTTGTCCTATCTGAGATCTGCAGTGTTCTAACCATTGCACCACCAAGCCTCAGGAACCACGGGAACCAAAGGGAGGCCTGCTCCTGCCCCCTTGAGAGTGCTTCCTGACTCCCGCCAGCTGTTCCCCTGGTAGAGGCTGCAGGGCCTGAGAATGCTGTGGGGCTGTGTCTCCCTGCAGAGGCTGGAGGTGCTGGGCCCAGGACTGTGTGTGCTATGGTGCCCCAAAGGTAGGAAGTTGCCTTACAGAGAACTCGCTCCTGACATGCACAGCGGTGCACAGCAAGCAGCCCCCGGGGTCCCTAGGACCTGGGTTGCCAGGGGACGACTGATTTCCCCTAACCCTTTCCCCTCGAAACGCCCACCCCTCCCAGGAGACAGTGGGACAAGACAAGGTTTGTTTTTCAGTCTTGAAACAAAAGGAAGATTCAATGCTTTACGGAGAGCAAATCCCCAGCCTGGTCTCCAGGCACCCGGGTGGCTGTGGGGGCAGTGCGTAGGAAGGCAGGGGGGTCTCCAAGGAGCAGGAGAGGCTAGCACCCCACAGGGAGGCTGCGAGAGCAGGTAGGAGGCCAGGAAGGGAGCAGCTCACAGCCCTGCGGGATGTTCTGAGCATGGCATAGACCATGGCATTTATTAAACGCTGACTGTGTGCAGCCAAGTGCCTTTCCTTCTTTTCCTGTTCCCCCCCCCCTTCCCTTCTCTTTCCTCTCTCCTCTCTGCTCTTCCTTTTCTCTTCTGGGAATGGACCTCAGGCCTCTGCACCAAGGTAAGCACTCACCCTGAGTCCCCTAGCTCCACAGTCCAGACACAGCAGTGTGTAGAGCTGGCTGCTCTGGTGCCCTGGGTGGTTGGAGCCAGAAGCCCTGGGGCCTGATGGCTGAACCCAGCTGCTGTTGGAAGTTAGGTCAGGTCAACCACAGTGGAGATGCAAAAGCTCTGCAAGCCCAAGGTGCTGCGGCCTGGTTTTTCACTGCTGCCTTCGCCCTTGAGGTTGGCAGCAAGGTGATAGATAGATGCTCTGTGCATTTCGCCCAGGTCTCTCTCTAGTGGTACAGGTTGACTGTTAGAAAGCCACCATGGGGGGCTGGGGATTTAGCTCAGCGGCATAAGCACCTGCTTTGCAAGCAGGCAGTCGTGAGTTCGATCCCAGGTACCGATAAAAAGGAAAAAGACCAAAAAAAAAAAAAAAAAAAAGCCACCATGGCAAGGGTGTTCACCCCAGGGAAACAGGCAAGTGCTGCTCCACAGGGCTTCCCTCTCTCCTCTCCTCTCCTCTCCTCTCCTCTCCTCTCCTCTCTGCTATCCTCTCCTTTGCTCTGCTCTCTGCTCCCCTCCCTTCCGCTCCCCTCCCCTCTTCTCCCTTCCCCTCCTCTTCCTTCCCCTCCCCTCCGCTCTCCTTTTTGTGGCCCTAGAGGTGGAAACATGGCCTCATATGCTCTAGGCAAGCACATTACCCCTGAGCTGCACTCCAAATCCTTTCTATTTTTCATTATTGATTTAATTCTTTAGTACAGTAAGTCCCTGGCTTAGGAACAGTTGAGCTGTGAGCTCTCACCAATAAGAAGGAACCTCATATTATGAACATTTATAGAAGCACCAGATCCTGGAAGTAGCTCACGTGTCTGCCGGACATTGTCACAATTGTACTGCTGTATGCTCACTGTACAGTACGACAGTGTCAGCAGTGCAGTGCTCCGTCAGAGCCCAGGGTGTTTAGAAGTGAGAGGAAAAGCAGTGGTAATGTGGAGAGGATTGCAAGGGAGTGCCAAGCCATAACCATGGGAAAAATGCAAATAATTGAGAAGTTGGATGAAGCTGAAAAGGTGGTAGGCACTGCTCATTCTTTGTGTGTTTGGGGTTTTTAATGCTAAATATTTTATATTTGTGTCAAAGGTGTGTAAGACTCACTTTGTTAGACTTACAAGTGAATGCAATTTGGGAGCGATCCCTTGGAGCGGAACTTGTTCTCAGTTGGGGACTATACTGTACTAGAGGGTGAATCCAGGGCCTTCACTTTGAGCTACACTACTTGTCTTTACATTTTTATTTTATATTTTGAGACAAGCTCTCGCTAAATCGCTAAGTTGCCAGGCTGCATTTGCACTCTGAACCCTCCTGCCTCAGCCTCCTGAGTGGCTAGGATTACAGCTGTGCATCACTGTATCCATTTTTTTTTTCAGCTTCTGAGAGTGAGATGCTTGTTAAGATGCTTGTTAATGGGCTTAGGAGTAGCAGTGTGGGTCTGTGTCTGTACTCGGCTGCACTCTGTTGCTATGTCAATCGTGCCCCTTGTGCCTCACTTAAGCCCCCCATATGGGGGCTAACAGCCCTCACAGACACTTTGAGGGCTGCGGGGTGGTGTGTATGTGGGATGCTCAGGCACGAACCTGCCCACAGTAAGGCCTTGTGCTTAACACCTAGTGGGGTGGTTATTAGAGTCACCTCCTCTCATCCACGGTTCCACTTTTTGTGGTTTCCATTTCCTGTGGTCAGCCACAATCTGGAAGTATCAGATGGGAAATTCTAGAAATAGATGATTCAGAGCTTTTTTTTTTTTTTTTTTTGTCTTTTTCCTTTTTATCAGTACCGGGGATCGAACTCATGACTGCCTGCTTGCAAGGCAGGTGCTTATGCCGCTGAGCTAAATCCCCAGCCCCAATTCAGAGCTTTTAAATTGTGCCCCATTCTGAGTAGCGTGACAAAATCTTGTGCCACCTTCCCCAGGGTCTGATGCCGTGGCCTCATGTTATGTACAGCAAGCTGTCTTGAGAGAGCCCATGCACACATAACTTCTATTGCAGTGAGTTGTTATAATTATTCTGTTTATTTTTAGTTACCCGTCTCTCGCTGTGCCTCATTTGTAAATTTAGCTGTATCACAAGTGTGTCCAGGGGAGAACACAGACAGCCTGGGGCTGGGCATCCCTGGGGGTCTCACACCCCTGCAGTGTGGCCTCACAGAGAAGAGGGTGGCTGTACCACAGCTGTCGCGTTCTCCTGTGCTGTTGGGGTAGCCTCATGTGGCAGGTTTCTTTGATACTGGGGATACACCGGGGAATGTGGCAGGTTTCCCACCCAGGCACCCTCGACGGGCCTCTACTCTGCAGCCTCCCAGCTCTGCTGGATTTTCTGCTTTTGACTTCCTTCCCTGGCTGCTGGGAGGGAACCAGGATGACTGGCCTGTGATCCCTTCCCTTTCTTCCTGGTGATCCTACTGATTGAGTCTAGTGCCCTCCCACTTAGCTATATCCCCACTGCTTTTTTTTTCTTTTTGGTTTTTTGAGACAGGGTCTCACTGTGCTGTTCATGCTGGCCTTGGGCTCACTTTGTAGCCCAGCCTGGTCTCGAACTTGCACACAGTTCTCCTGCCTCAGCTTCCTGTTGCTGGGATTGTGGGAGTGCGCCACCATGCTCGACTCCCCAGTGTTTTTTTGAAACAGTCTCGCTAAGTCTCTCAGCTGCTTCTCCTGCTCCAGCTCTCAAGTGCTGGAAGTGCAGGCAGGCACCACCGTCTGGGCCCCACGGTCCCTTCTGCTGTCCCTGGGTCTGCAAGGCTGAGGCTGAGCCCGGTTCTCCTCACAGCAGTGGGTGGGGAGTGCTCCAGGGTGGATCTGTCACCCCAGGTGTGACAGCAGGGATTCTAATCCCGGGGAACCTCAGGTCTGTGGACCCACAGCTGAGCATCAGGAAGGGAAGAAACAGGCTTTGGCTTGTGAGTCCCTGGGGTGGTTCCTGGAAGTGGGGCGATAAAATCTTAGAGGCCACCAGCAGCCAGGCCTGCTGGGATGGTGGCTGTCAGCGTGCACCAGTCGCAGGCTGTGTGTCCTGCAGGAGGAAATCAGGGCTGCAGAAGGAAATCAGGGCTGGAGTAGCTGTGGCCCTGCCCAAAGGCGCACTGCGGGAAGGCTGCCTGAACTCAGGAGTGGCCCCTGGCTAGGAAGCTCCCAGCTTGCAGCCGCATCCTGCTGAGACCAAACTGCAAACACAAGTAATCAGTTCAAAGCCTGCAGAGCTAGGGAGACCCCCATGCTGCACATCTGCAGACCCCTGGCTGGGGGCGCTTCAGGCCAAGGGGGGCGGGTGAGCATGGGCTGCTGACCAGACGCCGCCCTGGTCTGTCTCCCACCTCATTGCTCTTCCTGTGGCTTTGGATTCAGGCTGCAGCAGCAAAGCCAAAACCCAAGAGCTGCTGGGAGGGAAGCGGTAGGTTTCCCTGAAACCCACAGGCTGCATGCTGCATATGGTCCTTTGTTTTCTTCCTTGTGAGCTTTTAGACGCTTTGCAACTATCTGTCAGGCCTCGGATAAGGGCAAAAAGTCCTCAAGCCATCACTGTTTGTTATTCTGAAAAAAACAAGTGCATAGTTTTTAATTGAAAACTGTAAGTAATTCCTGCCTCTAATTCCAGCAGTTTGGGAGGCTGAAACAGGAGGATCCTAAGTTCAAGTCCCACCTCAGCAGCTCAGTGAGACCTTGTGTCAAAATAAAAGAGACTGGGAATGTACCTCAGTGGTAGAGTGCCTCTTGAGTTTGATCCCCAGGACCAAAAAAATTGGAAAAGATTGCTACTTTATTAAATATGTGCAATCGTAAAGCACATATAATCGACTGTTATCATTTTGAACAGGTGCTGAGCATTTACTAGATTCTAAAGCCTGCAAATGTGGACTTCATGTCTGTTTTCCATGCCACATTCCTGGCCCAGTGCCTGGTACACAGCAGGTGCCTAATATGTGTTAAAGAATCAGATGGTTCTGGGTGCCAAGGGCGGATGCTTTAAGGCCAGTTGATGCACAGACTCGCCTTCTTGAGTCTGATGTCTCCTCAGTGTTGTTCCCACCTGGAAGCAGGGCTGGGCGAGGTGACCTGGGGGTTCCCACATGCTACAGTGCCTTATGCTACCCCCTCTGATTCCCAGGCCACAGAGCTGTTCCCGACGCTGGTGTCTGAGCTCCAAGGCCTTTCTGTGGATGAGCTGATGGGACTCTGGCAACTTTCTTCCTCCAAAAGCCCAGACAACCGGTGAGGGTCTCGTCCCAGTGGGGTGGACTGGGTCTGGCTGAGACGCAGGGGGCGGTGTGGGTGGGGTGGGGGCTGCTGGATAGGACCCGTGGCCTCAGTTCTGTCCTGGGTTCCTGGTGAGGAATGGGTGTTGATTCTGCTCCTGACCTCTTGATGCTAACTTATCCTTCTGTCTGGAGATGTGTGCCAGGAAGGGGATTAAGTGGGGGGTCTGGGGTTTCCCAGGAGGCCCAAGCTCTGCCCTGGCCGAGACTAGAAGCAGAGGGGCCAGCAGATAAAGACACCATTGTTCCTTCCTCCAGACATATCCTCTTGTAGGAGCCAAAATTAGCATCCCAATGCAGGAAAAAGGGCAGGCCAGGGCTGGGGTCCACCACGGTCACCCTGCAGGGGCCTGTGGGAGGGTGAAGAGAGCCTCAAGCTAGGAAAGGACCTTTCCGGGAGCCCTGGGCTGGGCTGGGGTCATCTTGCGGACGCCCTCCAGACCTCTGAGGTACACACTTCTGGCTTCCAAGCGTTTCAAAGGCTTGCAAAAATCCTCAGAGACTTGAAACCTTTTACTCCAAAACATGAAACGAGTCCTCTCTTCTGCAAAATCAACCATGTCCAATGTTTCGTTGAATGACAGCACAATATGAGAATAAATGTGCAGATACTTCCTCCAGCCTTTTATATTTGCTCATCTAATCTCACAATAGTCCCACTGAGTCAGTGGTATTGTTATTTCTACTTCCTAAGCTCAGAAACCAAAGCACAGAGCAGTTAGGAAACTGACCAAAGTCACACAGCAGAGTTGGGATTTGAACCCAGGTGCTCTGTACCTCCTATCCAATTCTTATCTTAAACTTAAATGGTATCTGACTCGATCCTGTTTTAAGGATGCTGTATGTAGGGAGAGGTATCCACGTCTGTGTGTAGAACTGCCCGCTTTCCTGGTGACATGGTTTCTGGTCACTCTGGGTTTCTACACATGCCTCTGAGTCTATCTTATCTGTCTGTCTCATCAGCAAGGAAAAGACTCTCTCCAAGTCTGAAATTTTCCAAGAGAACCAGAGATAGTTCTGTCACCATTCCCCGCTCCTCCGTTTCCCCTGGAGCCCAGTTTCCCAGATGGACAGTGAGTAAGATGAGATCCAGGAAGAGCAGGGAGGATGTGTGGCTGATGGCTCCCCAGGGCGATGGTCATCCTGGGCAGTACCAGCCACCAATGTCCTCGTGAGGCCCCGAGACCGTGCGAGGTTACAGAGACGTGTGAGGGTATGAAGTGGCAGGGCCTCTGGCCCTTGTCAGGGCTGAGGGATCCAGTCTACCCCATCCCACCCCACCTGGGCACCTGCTACCTCAGGGCCCCTGAGCTCCGGAATCCACCCATCTGCTGTGATCTGGGGAGCCAGCCTCGGTCTTTATGTCCCAGGCTGCACAGGCCAGCAGCTCAGCCTCTTTTCAGTTTCTCCTCCTCTCGGCAATCCCAAAAACTAAAGGAAGTAAAACACCTCTGTGTTGGGCCGAGAGTATTAGCGGTTTAAGTTAGAGGCCATCAACAGATTGATCGGTGGTGGTTCCTGTCCAACACAAGGGGTGTTGGTGAAGTTTGCCTTTGTGGGTTCCAGCAGAGCGGGGGGGGGGCAGAGCCCCAGGGGCTCGACCTGGGCTGCCATTGCTGTGGCCAATGAGCTGCAGCCCCACCAGGGTCCCCTGGCCCAGCTGCCAGGCCAGCATCTTCCCCTCTGAGTGTGGGCATGTCCCTCTGGCCCTCTCTGAGCCTCCGTTTCAGCAAGGTGAGGCTTAGAGATGCTCAGAACACGGTGTCACCTTGGGGCCCTCTTAGGCAGGTGCTGGTGGACGCCCTGCCCTCTTGTGGCACTGAGCCCTGTGTGGGCTTCATGAAGGAGCTGATCGCATCCGGGGAGGTGGAGGCAGATGAGGCAGAGGCATGGCTGCAGTCGCTGGCCTTCGTCCTGCAGCCCACGGACGCCATGGTGAACACGCTGCTGGTGAGCCCGAGCCCCACCTACACCCCAGCCCTCGGTCCCGCTGATTGGATGCAGGGGAAGGGGTGACCTGCTCTTGTCCTTCCAGGTGGCCTGGGAACAGGTCAGGAGCCTCATCTCCCTGGGCTGCTGTGTTGAATTTACAATTTGGTATCAGTGTGAGCTTGGTCAAGGGTCAGCAGTGTGCCTTCCAGCTGTGTAACCCAGCCAGTGACTTTACCTCCCTGAGCCTGTTTTCCGATCTGTAAAGTGAGGATGGGACTGGTTTATCTACCTCAGGCTCAGAGCAATGATGTACCATCCATGAAGCAGTTCTCCTGATGCCCAGCATGCAATCTGAATGTGTTAAATTAGGGCTGCTGCTACTATCATAAACATTTATATTTAGTAAGGCCTGAGATTGGGAAATCTGTGTGTAACAAGGGCAAAAATAGGTAGCAGTGCCTGAGGCCTTATTTACCCTTAAGAAGCTCTGTGAAGTACATACTCTCACTGTCCCATTTTGCAGATAAGAAAACTGAGACTCAGTTTGTCCAAGGCAGGGCAGCTGCTCTGCCCATCTGTGGACTTCAGGTTGCATCCTCAATTGTTAGGGGCAAAAGTATCACTGTTGCTACTTGTCCTGCTGTCCCTGGATGACAGTGGGCAGCAGAAATGCTCTTCAGCTGGTGCAAGGCACACTGGTGGAGGGGACTCCGTGCGTGTGTCCATCCTTGGAGCTGCTGGGGCTGTGGCTGTTGTCCAGGGCTGTGAGCTGGGCTGTCTGTCCCAGGAGTGGGTGTGGTTGGCTCTGCTGAGTGGATAATCAGGCACCAGCTGGGAGCTGGACCTGGGCTGGGCTAGAGACACCAGCACCATCTGCAGTCTGCACGGGGCTTAGCTGGTGCTGGCCTTCATGAAAATGTCTTGTCCTTCCTTCTTCCCTCCTCTCCTCCCCTTCCCCTGCCTTATATGTCCCTCTGCTCCTTGTGGGCCTTGTGGCCACACCTGCCCGTTGGTACACATGCACTGGGACACACCACATACACACATGTGTGCTGGGGCACTCAGGCCCGAGATGCACACATAAGGGGATGCATGTGCATAGAAGTTCCCCTACACACACACACACACACACACACACACACACACACACTCACACACACAGTCACTCACACTCGCTCTGAGGCTCTGGAACACAGGCACACCGAGGCGCACATATGGACCTGGGATACCTCCTGTGCTCCGGGCAGGACAGCAGGGGCACCCTGCTCTGGGGCCTGTTCTCTCAGGAGTGAGCCTGGGGTGCGCCTCTGAGGAGCAGTGAGAGCCTGGCCTGGGAGCCACGGTCCCTGGTTCCGTTCGGGTGACCTGAGGCCAGGGGCACCCTCTCCGTCTCAGCTTTCTCCCTGCAAAGTGGAAACGCTACATAAGAAGATGAGGTTTACGAGGTGTGAACAGAGAGCCCTGCAGTGGGTACACGGAGGGGAGGACGGGAGAAGCTGGACGTCCGGATGGCAGTGACGCTCGGAGTGGGACCTGGACAGCCGCAGAGAGAAGCCTGGATGGTAGATGTGAAGGCCGTTTGCAAGCTGCTAGTTCAACCTAGCCATTTCAAAAATGAAAGACTTTAAGCCTGCATTTAGAGAAATTATGTTAAAAACAAAGGTATATTCTGAGAAGCTGAAGCAAGACGATCACGAGGTTAAATTTATTTATATATATATATATGTGTGTGTGTATGTGTATAAAGGTCTGGGCATAGCTTCGTCTGAAGACCCTGGTTCAATCCTTAGTGCCACAAAAAAACAAGCAACAAGGGTAGCAGCTAGTTATCTCTGCCTGGTTTCCTCGCCACGTGGTTTTGCCCTGTGGTTCCTGTTGGCAGTGGCGTGCACCCCGTGAGGAGCCTGGGAGTCCACCAGCCCCACCCCTAACTTGCAGTGGGTGGGGATGCTGTTAGGCTGTGGCCTCCTCTAAGGGATCACAGGGTGCCCCCTGTGCTGTGGCAGGAAACCAAGCCGGCTCACTGGCACGTTTTGCACTCCCTCCCAGAGAGGACTTGGGTTTTGTTCTGTGTGAGCCTCACAGATCCTGACAGCGGAAGCTGTGCCGAGGATCCTCTGCTGGTTCTCTTTAGGCCTTCACCCCGCTGCCCCCACTGGTGACGTGGCCCAGGGTGCTCCACCTTGGCCATGTCGGCAGAGGGGCTGGATAATTCTTTGCTGGACACGGGGGCTGCCGGTTCATTACAGGACAGTTCACAGAGTCCCTCCTCACTTCCTATGCCAACGGTACCTCCCTACCCCCGGTGTGACAACCAAAATGTCTGCAGAGGTTACCAGTGTCCCTGCCCCGCCCTCCATTGGTCCAGGAGTGAGGCTTCCCATCTGGGTGCAAATCAAGGACCCCCAGGTGGCTTTAGAACCGTCCCTTGAAGACTTGCTCTGTGCTGGGCCACCCACCAACCTGTGGTGGTGTCTGTCCCCAGCCACTGCTGCAGTCCCCCAGAGCCAGCCCCAGCGCCTTCCTTGGCCTCTCAGCCCTGGTGCATAATCTCTGTGCCTCCCTGGATGAACCCTGCGGGCAGCTGCCAGGAGTCAGCTCCTTCGTGAGGATCCTGGGTGAGGCTGTGGGTGCAGACTGCACCTCCCAGGAGCCCTCGGATGCTGACCAGGTGAGCACAGCCTATGTGTGGGCTCTGGGCCGAGCTTAGCTGGTGAGTCTCCGGCAAGTGGGTAGGGCTGGTTCCTTCCCCCAGGCCTCATGGCCCTGTGCCCCCTTGTTCCAGCTCCGGCTCATGCTGAAGGCCATTGGCAATGCTGGTCTGGCCGCTGCGGCCCTCGCCCCCATGCTGAGTGCCTGTGCCATGCTGGGGAGCAGCCCCCTGGAGATCCGGCTGGGCGCCATCCAGGCCTTCCGGAGAGTCCCCTGCTCTGCAGACGTGAGATCCTGGGTGCTTTTCCATGGGGTCAGGACTGGGGAGTGGTGTGGCTTGGATGCACTGTTAATTCACCTTGCTCATTCATCCTGGGTTTACTGAGACCTTACTGTGTGTTGGGCACCACCTGGGCCTTACTGTGAACAGGTGTCCAGGCCTCAATCTCACAGAGATTATTCACCAACTAAACACACATGACCTTCTAGAGTAGTGATTGGCCAACCGCGGGCCAGGGGCCATTCCCCAGCCTGCCATTTTTATAAGTAAATTTTACTGGCACACAATCGTACCCACTCATGTATAGAGTATCTATAGTGAGTTTTTTGCTACAGCTGCAGAGTAAGGCTTTGCAAGGACATTTCATGGCCTGAAAATACCACTTATCTGTCACTTTACAGAAGAAGTTTGCTGCCCCTGGTCTAGTGTCCTCACGCTCACTGAGTCCAGATCAAAGTCCTTACAGTGATCTACTTGTACCTCTTGGCCTCATCTTCCATGGTCACCCCACTCCAGCCATATTCCTCACTGTTGTTCCTCAAATACTAGGCCAAGGGCTGCCTCAGGCCCTTTGCACACGCTGCTCCCATTCCTGGAATCTTTTTCCCTTTATGTCCCCAGCCTCACTCCTGCACCTCTTATAAGTATCAGTTTATCAGTCATGTTCATTGTGAGTCTCTATTGACTATTTTACCTGAGATTGAACCTATTAGGTCCCCAGAGTCTCCAGCCCTTTTTTCTATTTTCTCCCCCTCTTAGCACTGACCACCACCTAGTGTGTTATATGTTTCACATGGCAGTCTTGTTCACGCTGCTGGAGTGTGATCTTCAGATAGCTGGGGGCTGTCACATCCCACAGTGGTAGGCGCACAGTAGGTGCCTAGTAAATGCTTATTGTGCTGTGCATAAGACAGTCACCAGGGGGTGGGGAGGTAGCTTGCTTATCAAGGGCACCGGTGGACACCAAGACATAGTTCTGCGAGAGGGGGACAGTGCCTTCCCATGGGGGACACTGACCGTGGCTTTCCTCCTGCCCTTCCAGCGGTCCGCACTCTCCCGCCTCTATGAATCCCCCGAGGAGGAAGCCGAGATTCGCATCCACGCCTACCTGGCCCTGATGCGGTGCCCGGGGGAGGAGGTGTTGGCCGTGGTGCGGCGGACGCAGGCGGGCGAGCAGTCCACTCAGGGTGAGCAGGCTGGCAATTTCCCCTGGGCCTGCTGAGGGGCTAAGGCGCCGAGAGGACTGTGGTCCCCATTGGCCCCAGCATCTCCCCTGACTTGTGCTGTTGGTGCTCTTATTTCATCTCACCCCTCCAGGGACCCTCAGAGGGTCCCCAGCCTGGATCGCAGTCGCCCCTGCACCTAGCCTGAAGGAGACTTAGTCTTTCAGGCCCGGGGTCTGACTGATTTTCACAGGCAGCTCTGTGAGATGTCATTGGTTCTCTTTACAGCTTAGGTCACAGGTTAAACGAGGCAGAGTGGCCACCTTAGGCCATACTGTAAGCAGTAAAGTAGGATTTGAAGTGAGGCCTACCTGGCTCATTTCACAGATGGGGAAACTGAGATCCAGACAGATACCATGACCATCCTGAGCTTGTAAGTGTTGCAGCTGGGGTTCAGCTAGGGTTCAGACAGGGGGTCTGAATTTCAAGCAGGACTGTCCCACCACATAGTCGTTCCCATCTGGAAGGCTCATCAGAACCCCGTGCCCAGGCCAGGATCCACGTTCTGTGAAGAGCCACTCCTGAGAAGTCCTCGTGTCTGGGAGGCCTGGGTGGGGTCCAGGGGCTTTCCTCTGGGCTGCGCTGGCAGTGGGTCCAAGCCTGGCTGTCTCCACCACAGTGGGTTCCTTTGTGTGGAGTCACCTCCTGCAGCTGCTGGAGACGGCGGACCCCCTGAAACGCAGCCTCCGGGACTCCCTCCCCGAGGAGGTCCTCAGCCGGGAGTTCCGCCCCGAGGCCTGGAAACACTCCACCTACTCTGAGGTCACCTTCCGCTCAGGTAAGCTGACCTGCGGCCCCCAGGGTGTGCGGAGCCCGGGGTGCCCCCTCTCCAGGGCGCAAGGGTTTCCCAAGGGTCAGGTACTTACGGGCACCTGCCTGGTAATCAGGTGTTGCCCCACAGTTCTTGCTGCTTTGGTTGGAAAAGGTGACAAATAATCACATTAGTGATTTGACAGCACTCAACTGCATTCTTTCTCCTGTCCTCTCTCTCAGTTGACTATTTATGTATTTATGTTTGCAGAACTGGAGATTGAATCCTTGCGCTAAGCTATACCCCCAGTCAGTACTTTTTAAAATTCTTATTTGGAGACAAGTTCTCACTAAGTCACCTGAGCAGGACTTTAACTTTGATCCTCCTGCCTCAGCTTCCCAGAGTGCGGGGACTATAGGCATGCTTCCATCACACTGGTCTTCCATAGGCTCTTTTTTTATTGGTACTCACGACTCCGTGCTTGCAAGGCAGGCGCTTATGCTGCTGAGCTAAATCCCCAGCCCCTCCATGGGCTCCTTTTAACTTACACTGATTTTATTTTTTTTTTTTTTTTTAATTTTATTTAAGGAGAAAAGAAAAAAAGCAGAGAAAGGGTACAAGTTATACAGATTTGCAGAAAAAAAAATGAACAGTAGGAAATTACTAGTTAATGGATTACATATTGTCATCTTAGAAATAATTGTTCAAGTCACAAAATTAAAGCTTGTAAAGTAGACATTCCATCAATGATACTGCAAACAGTTCTGTTCAATGATCCAATAAAACTCTGTGATATCATTTTCTATCTTATACACTTAAATATACATGCAGTTATATAGTACAGAGCACTTTCTTTTCCTCTCTTTTGTACAATGACTATTACACATTTTGGGTTTCATTGCTCCCATGGTTCTTATTACTTTTTTGGAAGAGAGTAAAACCAAATGTGACATAACAGAACAGAATCGGTCAAGTCAAAGGGGTGGACATAATAGATAATGTGAAAACATAATACAAGGTGATCAACAATGGTTACCATAATGCCTCCCGCTATCTCTAATAGAATTGCCTATATTGTTAGTTACAATACAATTGAACAAAACTGTAAAGAATAAAACCGACAAAACCAAAACATTGGAGACATTGTAGGTCTTCAAAAATAGATAAAAGTCAATGAGAATGGGCGTCATAATGAATCTCATTATCTTCACAGCTGATGCCTAAATTTTCGAACCTGATACTATCCAGCAAAACAGAATGGGGGAACATCAGTTAAAAACCAGATGGTGAGAGTAATACAGGGCTTTAAATCGAGGTAATGGAAAGTCAAAGTGGGTTACTATAATATATCCTGCTATTTTTTTCCTTTAATTAAAAGGATAAAAATAAAAAAGTAAATAATGGAGTGGAGATTGAGATAAAAGAGGGCATAACAACGAAACAGCACAGATCAAAACATAACCATTTAAGCAGAATAGTGTTTCACCACCAGATAATCCTGACCTAAAAGTAGTTACCATATTATCTCTTTCCTTGAAATCCTTGAGTACAACTTCGTATACTGTAGCATTAAGTATATCAAAACAATGTAAAACCATTCAAGAGAATGACAGCATTACAGAGTATTTAGAATCGACTAACAGAAAATGAACAATGGTTTCTGTATAATCTCCTTGTCTTTAAAAGGTTTTTGCTTATACTATCATACATAATAAAATCCAGTAAGATACAACCTATTTGGACCATTGGAGACAGAAGGACAAAAGCTAGATGAGACTTCAAAACAAGATGATACTAAATCAGTATTACCTATTAAGATGTCATTTTCTCCAAAATAGCTGTTCCTATCATCCAATCTTCTCTGCCTCATTTCTGTTGAGCTCTTATTCTGTCAGTAGCTGTCAGTTTGTCTTCTTCACTTTGTTCTCTGCTCCATTCGTTGTGGCCTCCATTATTTCTGGATTCTTTGTATTTTTCTTTTTTTAGAATATCCTGCAATACTCTCTGTAGAGTTGAATTGGTGGTTGCAAATTCCCCCAGTTCCTCTTTATCCTGGAAGCACCTTGTTTTTCCATCAATTTCGAGGGACAGTTGTGCAGGATATCTCAATCTTGGCTGGAGATTATTATCTTTCAAAGCTTGAATTATTTCCCCCCAAGCTCTTCGTGATTTGATGGTTTGTGCAGAGAAATCTGCTGTAATTCTGATGGGTGCTCCCTTGTAAGTGGTCTGCTTCTTGTCTCTGACAGCTTTTAATATTCTGTTCTTGTATTGAATTTCTGGAATTTTTATTATTATATGCCTGGGTGTTGCTCTGTTTGGGTTGTAGGTAGCTGGGGTCCTGTATGCCTCATACATCTGAGTATCTTTACCTTTTGCTAAATTAGGAAAATTCTCCTGGATTATTTCTGTGAGTAGCTTTTGTAGTTCATTTGTTTGTGTCCCTACTTCTTCTTTTATGTTCTTAATCCTTAAGTTATGGCTCCTCTTATCATCTTCTTGTCTTTGTATTATTGCTGTTTGTTTCTTTGTTATTTTTAAGAAGTTTTTCATTTCATTCTCCCATATTACAATTCTGCCCTCCAGTTCAGATAGTCTGTCCTTAGTTTCTTTCAAGCTGTTATGCCAGTCTTCGATAGACTTCTTAGTTTCTTGGTAGTCCCTTTGAACCTGCTTCACGTATTCTATGCTTTCCCTGTTTTCTCCATCAAACACTTCTCCCCTCTTTTTCTGTTCTTCCATTCCACCATCTGTTTTTTCTTGGGTGGTGCTTAGTATTTCTCTAACTATTTTGCATACTTCTAGCTTCAGGTCGTTGATAACTTCATTCCTGAATTGGTCTATGAGGCTCTCTATATGGCGCCTTATGTGTAATGGTGCGGTGTCTGTTATTGCCTGTTTCTCAGAATTGGGGGCCGAGGAGCCTTTCTTGTTGCTGCCTCTTCCCATATTCTCTGTTCCTTATGTATGCAAGCTTATATGAGAGGCCTAGCTTCTCTCTCTGTCAGCCACAGCCTGATCGAATTGCGCCAGTTAGGTGTTTCCACTCACTGCTGCACACCAGGCAGCCTACGCGGGGGCCCGCCCCTCCCGGCCTCCGTCAGGCTCTGGGATCTGGGTTGGGCCAGCCTACGGGGTCCGCCGGCAGCGTCACGCAGGCCAGGCACTTTTCACCAATCCCGCCCGACAGGGGAATGTGTGGCTGGAGTCGCCAGCGCGCCCTGCTCCCGCAGGACTGCCCGGGCCCAGAAAGTCCGCTGGAGTCAAACTGTGGTGGAGTGTCAGTTTCTCTCACTCACCTCGCCACAAGTCAGAACATGCCTCCCTGCCTGTCCTGTTTTTGACTCCGTTCACAGACTCCCGTTCTCAGAGTTTCCGTGCGTCTCTCTCCTTGCCGAGCCGATGTAGAGGCAGCCAGCCACCGCGCGGCGGGAAACCCAAATGGCGTGGGGTCCAGCCTCAGCAGCGAGGCTTTTCTGTTCCTGTTTTAGCACCAGGACTGCATTCCGAGTTGGTTTCTCTCAGCCGAGTTCGTTCCTGAGTCAGCAGAGCATAACTCCACCTGCTTATGTCTCTTTAGTCCGCACCATACCTGGCTTCTGAGCCTAGTTTTCAGAGAGCCTCCGGTAGTTGCTGTTATCTGTCCGCCATGTTCTCCCGGAAGTCACTTACACTGATTTTAAAAAGGAAACTCGCTCTCATGCTATCGTGGGGGAGCAGGTGATTGGGAAAGGAGATGGAGCGCTGGCGAGAGGCTTCTGTGAGGTTCTCCTGCGCCCTGCTGCCCTGTGCAGGCTGGGGGTTTGGAGAGCAGTCTTTCCCTGCCTGTGTCACAATTCAATGGAGCATCAAAGGGGAGTCGTTGCAGCAGAGGCCCCTCACCCCACTGCCACACTGGGGAGTGGGGGAAGGTGCTCTGATGCATCTTCTCTGCCTTCAGCAGTGTGGCCCTCTGTCCTGACTTGTCTCTGCTCTCTATGAGGCTCTAGGCTCTTTCCCCTCCTGGCCTGCGGATGCACTGTGGGTCTGGTCTGTCCAGTCTGTCCCGGGCCCTCGATGGTCTGCACCACTCATTCCCCACTTTCTCCAGCGTCCGGCAGCCTGGGAGCCACCCTGGAGAGGACCCTGCTCTTCTCTCCCGCCTCCTTCCTTCCCCGATCCGCCACAGTGAACCTGACCGTGCATGCCTTGGGCCGGGCCTTCAGCCTCCTGGAGGTAAGAGGGAGTCGCTGTGGTTTTTGCAGGACCTGCCCTGGACTTGGAGCTAGAAATGATCCCGTCTGTCTATCTGTCCATCCATCCTTTGCCTGCATTGTGCTAACCCTGATGGCGTCCACGCCCTCTGCACACATTCCCCATCCACCTCTCTCCATCTATCTAACCCCTCCTCTGGCCCTCTCACCCGTCCATCACTTACCCATCCATGTCCCCTTTTAGGTATGTCACTGTGTACTCTCATTTCTTCCCACCCACACACCCATCCCCACACTCACCTTTCTGTCCCAACTTCTGCCAGTCCATCCATCCACCTAGCCATCCATCCCCATACCTTATCCCCGTCTGTCCACCTGCTCCTCTGCTCCACCTTTCTACCCGCCTACCTGTCCATGTCCATCGTCATTCACCTACCGGTCCACCCTCCATCCGCCCACATTTGTCCTTCTATCTTCCTGCCATCCATTGCATGAACATTGATCCTCTGCCTGACTGAGAGATGGGTACCATGACACACGATGAAGAGGACAGAGGCAGTCCTTGCTGTTCACATCCTGCAGGGAGGCAGATGGTGGTGAGCCAGCCCAGGGTGAGGCTGCGGCAAGGCTGGCGCCACAGGGAGGCGAAGCCTGTGCTGGACCCGATACTGAGCCGGCACCGCCGTGCAGAGGCAGAGCCTTCGGGCCAGGGGACCAGTCAGTGCCTAGCTCCACAGAAGGGCAAGGGGTGGCATTTCAAGGGATAGATGGGGAGAGAGGAGGGCGGTGAGTCAGGCAGAGCGGGAGTGGTAGCCTGGAAGGGCCTTCGGACAGGGAGGAGAGGATGTGATTTGAGCCCTGGCTGTCATGTGGGAAATGGATTCTGGGGGTGACAGTGGAAGTTGGGGTATCTTTGAGGGGTCGTTTTCGGTAAGTGGACTGTCCTATGGCCCTCTGTCTTCTGGCCCTGCATCCCTGGAATCTGAGAGAGGTGCTCCACACTGTCCCAGCGTCACCTAACGACAGGGCACAGGACCCGGTGAACACAGAGGCAGGTGGTGGGTGCAGCCCCCCAGGTTTCTCCCTGTCTGCTGCCAGGCTTGTCTGCCTTGGAGGGAGAAAAGGAGGCAGATGGGTGTATGCGTGGAAGGAGAAGAAGGATGGATAGAATAAAGGAAGAAAAGATGAGCCAAGCACCTGTAATCCCAGCATTTTAGGAGGCTGAAGCAGGAGCATTACAAATTCAAGCCCAAGCTGGGCAATTTGGCAACTTAGTGAGATCCTGTCTCCGAACAAACACACAAACAGGAGTGGGGATGTAGTGTAGGGCACAGGCACAGGGTTCAATCACCAGCACCACACACAAAAATAGATGGAAGGTGAATGAACAGGGTTATAGGTGGATGGATGGGAGGATGAAAAGATGGAGGAGCAGCGAGGGGATGGAGGGCAGACGGGAAGAAGGAGGGACAGGAGGAGACATTCATCCAGTTTTGAGGATCAGCCGGGCTAGGTCTTGAGGGTACCTCATGAATGAGCTATGAGCCCTGCTGTCATGGAGGACCCCATAAGGAGCCCCACGGGTCTTAGCACCTGCTCTCACCTGCTCGCAACCTTGTGCTGGAAGCCCCGGTGGAGGAGACAGCCAATGGGGGCAGGAAGGGAACGATGGGGTGTGGGGAAGGGGTGATCAGTGCAGGGCCCCAGAAGCGGTGGCATTTGAACTGGGCTGGAAGGACAGGTGGGAATGCTTGCTATGTGCCACAGACCAAGCAGATACAGAGCCTGATGGATTTCCCCAGGTGGCACCCTGTTGCCCAGATTGCCCTGTGCAAGGCTTCGGAACCCCTTGGTCCAGTCCAGGGCTGCAGCTCTTGGTCACCATGGGACTGAGTTGCTCCTCCCTGAGCCCTGACCTCCCTTCCCAGCTGGGGCTTCGACTGGAGCACGCAGAGGAAATTGTGGACAGGCTATTCTTTGGTCCAAAGTCACACTGGGGACAGGAAGAGAAGAGAAAGGCCCAGCCAGACAAGCCTCGAAGCCCAGAGCCAGGGCCAGCCATCCCTGAGTGTCCAGGAGAAAGATCCAGAAAGATGAGAGACCTGCAACAAAAGGTAAGAGATGTGGCCACTGCCGCCCCCTCGACCACACATAGCGAAGCCCTGCCCGGCGACAGTCTTAGGCTGGCTCAGGATTTCAGAATGGAGCCTCACGTGCCAGTCAGCTCTGGTTCTGCCTCCTTTAGGGAGCAGCGCTGCTGCTGGTCTCATGTGAACAGGCAGCTGCTGGCCAGCCTCCTTTCAAACTATCACCTACGTTTAAGAAGTCCCCAAGTCCTCAGAAGACAGACAGATGCCTACTCCGCACACCTGGGTGATCAGCTGTTACCTGTATCACTTTCCTAGTTAGCGCCTGTCTCTGACGGAGGGAACCACAATCCCGGACTAGCAGTGCTTTTCAAAACCCAGCTGTGTTCAGCTATACACAGCACATCTGGAAGGTGGAGAAGTTTGGACACACATGTCCCTCTGTGAAACATCCCCTGACACAGCTAGTGGACTGTTCACCGCACCCACAGCACCTCCTCCTCCTCCTGGCGCTCTTTCCCCTGCCCTGTCCCTGCCCCGGGAGTTCCTGGGAGGTCTTGTACCTCTGGAGATTGGGTTGCCTTTTCTAGAATGTTACAGAAATTGGATTATGTAACATGTGCCACCACTGGGAATGAGCCCAAGCCTTTAGCTGAGCTACATCCCCAGCATTTCATCGCTCTCCTTTCATTTTATTTATGTTGTTTTGTTTTGCTATTTTGTGGCAGGGTCTTGCTAAGTCCTTGAGTTACTCAGGCTGGGCTCTGACTTGCAATCCTTCTGTCTCAGCCCCTCAGTGCTGGGATTATAGGGAATGTGCTTTTTGTTCTGCTAAAGGATGTAATTTTTTTGCTTATGCTGTTTCATTTATAGTTATTTTGAAATTCATCAGTTTTGTTGGGAGTGCTAATAGTGTATTTCTTTGTATTGCTGAACAATACTCCTTTGTTGGAATGTATCATAATCTAGCTATTCAGTAGTTGAGGATAAATAGCTTTTCATTTGAATTATTCCCAGTGTTTGGCTATTAAAATGAAAGCCACTATGAACATTTGTGTACAAATCTCTTGCATAAATATGTAAGAGTGGCTGGCCATATGGTTATGTGTGTGTTGAGATTTTCAGAAGCTGCCAAATTGTTTTTCAAAGTGATTGTGCTAGTTGGCATTCCCACCATCGTTGTATGAAGGTTTGTTTTTCTGTCCTTGCCAGCACTTCATATGGTTAGACTTTTTTTTTTTTCTTTTTTTGAGAGAGTGTCTTGGTGTGTAGCCTAGGTTGGCCTCAAACTCACTGTGATTCTTCTGCCTGAGGCTCCCGGTTCTGGGATTACAGGTGTGTGCCAGCACGCCTGGTTTAGACTTTAGCTTGGGCCATTCTGATGCCATGTGGTAGCGTTTTGTGGCTCAGTCTTCACTTCCCTAATGATTTTTTTTTTTTTTGTCTTTTTCATTTTTATCGGTACCGGGGATTGAACTCACGACCGCCTGCTTGCAAGGCAGGTGCCGTGGGCTGGTAAGAAGAACAAAGCATTCTTTCAAGGACTGGGAGCCGGAGGATGAGGAAACCAGTTTCACCTGGGGAGGAGAAAAGTTTTACTACTGCTATGACATGGCTTTAGAGCTCCTTATTGCCCTCAGGGGAGCTTACCCAGCCCTGTGAGCACTATAGGATGACTAGCTTTCATTCAGGCTCCAGCGGTGACCAGGAGAGAGTGGGAATTTCCTCCTTTGGCCCTCTGAGTCCGATGGGAAGGGGGAGGTTAGCTTTGGATGTCTCCTATATTCAGTTTATGATCTGTGGTCCTGATGCTTTGCTAGACACATCAGTTTGGAGATTTTGTCTCCTAGCCTGAGATGGACTTTTTTGTGAAGAGTGGAGGTTGTTAGTTTTGATAATGTTCATTCATTTTTTTTTAATGGAGAGTGTTTTGTGCTGTGATTTGGAAATCTTGGCCTAATGTCATGTCGTGGCGACCCCTAAAAAAACCCAGGCTGCAGGCTCTGGGCAGCTCTCGTCCCTGGGTACTCTGCCCTCCAAGGTCCCGCCACTGCAGTGCCCCCAGCCTGCAGCGCTGTAGTCAGGGAGCGCCCTGCTCAGCGCCTTTCCCATTCCCTGCTCACAGCTTGCCCTCAGGGAGCCCCTGCTCGCTGATCTCCCGTCTCTCTGGCCACCATCTCCGGAAGCAGGGTTAAGCCTGCCCCGGGACCCTCGGTCTCCTGTATGTGGAGGGCAAATCTGCCTCCTGTCATCCGCTTTCACTGGCCGTGGAAACGCACTCAGGTCCTCCTTGAGCTTTCTGTAAACGAAGGCTTCACGTTGTGCCCCTTTCATAAAGGTGACATCAGTGGAACTAATCTGAAACGTACAGTTCAGGGGCGTTTGGCACATTCTGCCTTGTGCCACCATCACCTCTGTTTAGTTCCTGAGCATTTCCTCACCCTAAAGGAGACCCCCCTAGCTCCGAGAGCCACTGCTCTCCATAACCGGCTTCCACCAGCCCTGGCAACCCCACACTACTTTCTGTCTGTGGATATGCCTGTTCCTGGATAGCTTCATAGAAATGGAATCACGTGCCTGGCTTTATTCATTTAGCATCATGTTTCTGAGGTCCGTCCACGTTGTAGCACTAGTCAGCTCCTTTTCAAAGCTACATCATATTCCACCGTGTGAGTATTGCACACTTGTCCTCTCGTACGCTGATGGACATTCGGGTCATCTCTACCATTGGCTCTTGGATATGAGCCACCTATGTCCTCTTTTCTGGTGTCTGACTTTGCTTAGGTTAGTGAGATTCCTCTATGCAGTAGTACATCCTTATAGTCTGATGGTTCTCCTCGCCGCACAGGATCCCATTGTGTGACCGCACAGCGGTTCCCTTATTCGTTCTGTTTCCATGCGCTTTTGCATGGTTTCCAGTGTCCGGCCGGCACCAGCAGTGCCCTGGGGGCGCTTCTTTGGCCAGTGTGCCACAGTCACATCCTGGATGGAGCAGCCGACTGCAGGCTGTGTGCATCTTTGGTCCTTTTCAGTTCCCAGGGCTGCTTATTTCCTTTTTCACGTCAGGGCTAGTTACACAGAAGAGGGGCTTTCAGTGTGTCACACGTGTACCTGAGCGAAACACACCGTGATCACATCCGCCCCTTTCTTCCCACTCTAAGTCCCTTCCTCCTGCCTGCCTGACTCCATTCTACTTTCATCTCTGCTTTTTCTTACTGTTTCTCTCCTCTCTTCTCCATTTCTGTCTGTCTGTCTCTCTCACATGAGAGAGAAAACAAGATGTCAAAATATACGGTCAGTATTTAAACTGAAAAATGTATTACAGTAGAAGTCACATTGCCACTAATCCCCCTCAGAAAACTCCCCTTGCTTCAGACCCATCTGTCCGTCACTCTTGTTACTTTTGAAGCAGCTGGAAATCCTCTTTTGTGTCTTTTCATGGCTGCCTCAGGATCCTGGACTGATTAAAAATGTTGATAGCAGTTAAAAATGTTCCTGCAAACTACACAACTTCATTCTTCTTTACACCTGCATACTACTCCAGCGTGAGTATCACCACATTTTCTTTATCCATTCACCTGTTGGTAGGCACCTAGGTCTGCTTCCGTATCTTGCTATTGTGAATTGTGCGATAAACGGGCATGTGGGGTCCCCACATCTGCTGGCTTTGATTCCTAAGGGTGTGCTTCATGCTGCAGCTGTATCCGTGGTAGCTATGTTGGCAGATTCTGAGGAACCTCCATACTGGCTGTACTAATCACATTCACGCCAGCAGTGAAGAGGGTTCCTTTCCCCCTCATCCCCACCAACTTTTGCTGTTTACTATATTCTTGCTGATAGCCACTCCGACTGGGTAAGATGCAATCCACTTTACAGTTCCCTGACGGCCAAAGGTGAAAAACGTTTTTTCAAATAATCGTTGGCTATCTGTACTTCTTTTGAGAAGTGTCGTTCAGTTTGTTTTCCCACTTCTTGATAGGGATTATTTTTTAGTTCTTTGTATATCCTGAATATTAATCCTCTGTTGGAAAAGTAACAGGCAAAGACCTTCTCCCAGTCTGGAGGCTGTCTTTTCTCTCTGTTGGTTGTTTCCTTTGAAGTGCAGAGTTTTTTTTTTTTGTCTTTTTTATCAGTACTGGGGATCAAACTCACAACTGCCTGCTTGTGAGGCAGGTGCTTATGCCGCTGAGCTAAACCTCCAGCCCCTGTGCAGAGCTTTTTAATTCGACATCATCCCATTTGTCAATTCGTGCCGTTATTTCCCTGAGCTGTTGATGAATGGCAGCAGCTCTGTCCTCAGTGTTGCGGGGGGACGGTGGGTGGCACACACACCTCAGCCAGGGGTGGCAGCTGCTGCCTGGCCCTGGTCACTTCCCTGCCTTTGCTGTTAGAGTGGAGTGAGTGGACAGACCAATATTTCCCTTTTTCACAGAAGCCAGACATCTGGCTTTGATATTAAATCTTCCCCCAGTTTTTAAATATTAGAAATAATTCCATTTGTAAAAGGATGCACTTTGCATGAAAAAGTAATGAAGACTAAGAAATTGTACAGAACAGAGAGGAGACAGTCTTCCTGACAGGTAGTGCAATCCAATCAGATCTGGAGTTCAGTCGTAGTGCTGCGCCAGCAGGGGCCTCTTATTCTGCCCCACGTCACCCTGCAATGTCAGCTGTTAACAGAGAGTGACAAGGGAGGGGTTTGTGGGAGCCCTTCTCACTCTTGTCTCATCTTTTCTATAAATGTAATGTTTTTCAGAATTAAACATCTTCCACACCACACACACACACACACACACACACACACACGCTGCTGTAGGCAGGCCTGTGCAAGGACCTAGATTGTTCCGTCCCCACACATCCCTGACCTTTCTGTGTGGCTGTCCACTCTCCCAAAGACCAGACTCTTTGTCCCTGCTGCCCCCAACCCTGTTCTTGGTCCGGGTTTACCCTCAGGTGGCCCGGAGGCGTGAGGCACGGCGGGGGCTGCGCTGTGAGCTCAGCATGAAGGTGTTTGGGCACGAGCTGAGCTTTGTGGACTGCAGCGCACTGGAGGACCATGTGGGGCACTGGCCCCTGAACCTGGCCGAGCTCGCTGGCAGGCTCCTCAAGGTAACCCCCAACCTGTCCTTTACCTCCCTCTTCTTCTACATGTCCCCTCCTGCCCACTTTGCTTCCTCTGACTGCCTGAGTTCAAATCTCCATATTACCTAATAGCTCCTTGGGCTTTTTATTTACTTGTCATGGCCTTGATTTTTACATCTGTGAAATGGGGATGTTTATTCTTTTTTGCAGTTCTGGGAATGTTGTCCAAGGCCTTCTGCATACTAGACAAATATTCTACCACTAAGCTATGTCCCCAGCCCTGATATGGGGAAAGTAAATAAGAATCACAGCATCCACATGTCCTTGAGGGGGTTGTCATGGCTTCCAAGCACAGAGGGAGCCCAGAGGCATATACACCATGTGGGGGACAATGGAGTGCCTCTTTGTGCATTCACACGTCTCCCTGAGGCTGGGCCTCTTTTCCTAAGCTGACTGTCTGGGATCCCACCCCAGCTCTACTCACTCTAGCTGTGTGGCCTTAGCAGGCCATTTGCATCCAGGACCTCAGTATCCCCATCTGCAAACTGGGGTGATGTGTACTCCAAAGATAAGTGAGGCCTGAGTGTGTGGTGATCATTTTGGTTCTCTGGCAACAGGGACAGGAGATGCGGGTGACCCGGAGGCTGAGCCTGGTGGCCGGGGAGCTCATCTTTCCCACCATGTCGGGTCTCCCTGCCCGACTGACCTTCAACACCTCTGCTGCCCTCAGTCTCCGGGTGCGAGGATCCACCGACTTCCAGCAGCACTGGAACTTCTCTGTGACCAGCTCCATCAGGCCCAGGTAGCAGCTCCTTGGAGCTGGGGCAGACAGGACAGGGACTGCAGAGTCTTGGGGGTCCTGGGGGTGCTGACATCTGCACGGGCCAGGCGGGATCCCTACTCTGCAGGCAGCCCATCACACTATTGATTTTTGTGCCAAAATACCATGAGGAGATGCTAGGTTCTCCTGAGGGCCCATGTCATAGGTAGAAAAGACTGAGGCTCAGTGAGGTGAAGTCATTTGCACAGGGCTGCATAACCCCTGCAGGCCTGGCTTTTGGTCTGTTGCCTAGCTGACCTCTCCCGTCCACCCCTCTTCAGCCTCCAGGGGGAGGGAGGAGCCACGCCTGTCCACTGAACCCAGACGGCCACCTAGCAAGGCGGCACTTCCTTATTCCTATTGTGAGTGAGAGAACTGAGGCTCAAAACAAGAGGCCACAGGCCTGGGGGGGCCCACAGTGTGAAAACATGAGCAGAATTTGTATGACGTTCATTCGAGTCTGTAGCCCTTCACGGCTTTGTTGGGGATTTGTGCCATCACCCAGCCACACCGTCCTTGGGATCTGGAGCCTGACAATCTGCACATGTACATTGGATGTGCTTCGCCATGAACCTTAGAGCACTAGATCTGGGTTTGAACCCAGACAACCTGGGTTCCAGCATCTCAGCTGTCTCCAGTATCCGCCACAGACAAGCAGGAAGCCCTCTAGAGGGGCCTCCGTTCCCTCATCAGTAAGATGGACACTGGTGAGGACCAGGAAGCACTGGACGGTGCATGTGGTCAGTGGTGGACATGGAGCGCTGCCCAGTTCCACACGCAGCACAGGAGGACCGGGGTGGCGCCTGGCTGGTGCTGCCTGAGCCTCAGAGCAGCCTGTGCCTCCCTCACCAGTGTCCTGCTCCGGGTCTCAGCCCAGATGGGCACAGGAGGTGCCCTGGGGCAGGCTGGGCTGCAGTGGGTGACCAGCGTGCATGCTGCTGCCGGCCTGGATGGTGGGATCGAGGTGAGGAGGGGTCAAAACCTCAAGGTGCATCTGAACGTGCCCAAGGAAGAGGAGCTGGAGCTGCTGGGGTTCAGGTGGGTGGAGCTCTGAGAGGTGAGGGGTTCACTGTGGATGGAGCTCCAGTGACCCAGCATATGAGCGTGCTCATGGGCACCTCTGTGCATGAGCCTCTATCTGAGGGTGATCATGTGGGTGAGAATGCGTGTGTGTATTTAACACTCATGTGAGTGTGAGTGGGGTGTTCCTGTGTCCACGAGAGTGTCAGTGTCCATGAACACGTACGCTGGCGAGTATTGCAGGTGTGGGTGTTGTAAAGGTGAGCTTGTGTGCACAAGGGTGGTATGTCTGTGAAGGAGGTATGGGGTGCCAAGGGTGGGGCATGGATCTCATACTCCTCAGCACTTTTCTGGGGTCTCTCTGGATCAGCTCATTCCCCCCAGATTTCAGAGGGAGCAGAATGAACTGAACTCCCACTCACATCCTTACCCTCAGGGTTCTTCTCCATAGTAGCTGGGGGCCTTTACAATGTAAGTCAAGCCACCTGCTCTGCTGTTTAAAGCCTCCCACTTGCCTTCAGATGACCCAACTCCCTTCCACCACAGGGCATTTGCACTTGCGGCTCCCTGGGACCACAGTGCTGGCTCCTCCTCAGCCTTTGGGGCTCTGCTCAGAGGCTACCTCTGAAGATAGTCTCACCCCAGGGAGGGGAGATGGGACCTATTCCCAAGACAGATTTTCCCCTGCCATCTGGGGGTCCTTGCCTTCTGCTGAGATGTTTCTGGAGGGTGTCCCTGAGACTTCGAACTGCTTACAGCCTGATCGTGCCCAGGCAAGGTGTCATTTGTCCAGTAAGGGAAAAAGAGTGACTGCTCAGGGCTGCCCTCTTTCCCCACCAGCTCCGAGGTGTATCTCGTCACCAGCAATGGCACAAGGAGCCTCAGTCACAGACACAACCCCTCCAAGGCCAGATTCTGCACAAGCAGGGAAGGTAGGCAGCTGGGCGTCCAGGACATCAGTCCAAGAAGGGGCCCCCAGGTGGAGGGTCTGATGCCAGCTCCCAATTTGGAAGTGCTCTCTACTGCAGCCTGTCCTTCAGGGCCTCTGCTGCAACAGCTCACCAGAGGGAACACTGGAGTCACTCTTCAGAGCTTATGCACAGAGGTGCCATTGCATTATTACTTACAAGAGCCAAAACAGAACATGACTCAAGTACCTAACAGTGGGCTAAATAGCTGCTTTAGATGAGTCTGTGAATGTAGGGTGGGTTCTTATATTTTTAAATGGTTGAAAAAGAATCGGAAGAGTGTTTCATAATTGAAGATTTTGTGAAATTCAGATTTCAGCCTCCAGAAATAGTCTTACTGGAACACAGCCATGCCCACTCGTCTGCAAATTGGGTGGGGTGTTCAGCAGTAGCAAGGGGTCATCGTGACAGAGCATGTGGCCTTGGTCCTGTGCAGAAAGCTTCTGCCTACTCTTGATGTAATTATTGAGATATTGTATAACTTTCAACCCTATTGTGAATGACGTGTTTTGGCCACATGAGAAAACTGTTTAATGGAATCAAGTAGCTGCAACAGAATTTGATGCGATTTTCATATGAGCAAAAAGATACGGAGGAATCTAAGTAGTAGCGGATCTTGCGGTTATTTTTGGAGTAAATGCAGAAGCTACTCAATGAACAGCTGTAATGTTTTCTTGCAGATGATTTTCCTTCTCCCTCCCTCCCCTTATGACATGGGGATGTCTTAGGTGCTTTTCTCTTAGTTGCTGGGATAAAATACTTGACACTGAAAATGAAGGAAGGAAGGGTTTGTTTAGCTCACAGTTTGTGGAGGTTTCAGGCTGTAATCAGCTGGCTCCGAGGCAGGGTGGATGGCACGGGGGCAACAGGTCAAGGCGGCGGAAGACAGCAAAAGCAGCAAGAGCAAAAAGCGAGCAAAAAAGCCTCTTTTCTCCCTATACACAGGCTGTGCACACTATATCTGGAGTCCTCTTGCACAAGATGAGTATGTTTACAAAGTGAGGACCCTGGCTCCCTGCTGAGTTGCTTAAACATCTCAGATTGATACAGTGTATCAACAATTAAAGAGCCTTCTGCATCCTCAGAGCTGCACCCCAGGCCTTTTTATTTCAAGACAGGCTGTCTTAAAATTGTCAGGGCTGACCTTGAACTTTTGATCCTCCTGCCTCAGCCTCCTGAGTAGCTGGGATTATGTAAAATGGAAAACTCAAAGAAACGTCTCAACTTTCTAATTTCCTTCCATGAACATGTGTTTTGTTTTTTTTCATGAACATGTGTTTTATAATCAGGGTGATTAGACCTAAAACTTATTACCAGGGGGTCAGCATGCTTTTGAACAGTTGCTGACTTGTTAATCTTCACAGTTATGCTGAGGCAGGAACTATTTTGGTTCCCAGCTTAAGGTGAGAAATACCAAGATGTTAAGTGGTTTGCCCAGTCACTCAGCTGGGAGGGACAAAGCCCTAATTTGAAGCAGGCAGTCTTAGCACTGAGGTTGTGTTCCACATAGCACTGTCTCATGTTCTTAGAGTCAATACCAGGGGTTCTCAAGTGGGCATTTCTGCCCCAGGACATTTGCTAGTGCCTGATGACATCATCAGTTATCCTAACTGATAGTGGGGGCTACTGGCATTTACAGGAAGAGGCCAGGGATACTACAAACATCCTATAATATACAGGATAGTCCCCACAGAAAAAGATGATCAGTGTAGAGGCTGAGAAAGCACAGTCTACACCGTGCTGCCTTGGGATTGATGTCTACGAAGCTCACAGAGGCAATTCGAGACACACTTTCTCACCGCTGTGAACAGTCAGGCTCATGCTCAGGACCTCTGCCCGTGTCATGCTGGCCCCTGTCTCCCTTTGCAGTGTCCCAGGCCTGTGGCTGGCGGCTATGTGTGGCAGTCGCCTGGCCAGGCCCTGGCCTGCCCTTGCTGCTCCCTGGGCCTGTGTCTGCAGCTGTGACGCTGAGGAAGCAGGACCCCGGGCTTCGGCAGTACCTGCTGGAAGTGGCCTACTCCCTCCACACTCAGGTGGGTCCCAGGGGCCCCTTCCTGCTGCAGCCCAGCCAGGTTGGGAGTCTCCCCCAGTACAGTGCTGGGCCTCACCCATGGGACTTGTGGCTCCACCCTGGGGCTGTCAGATTAGGATGATCCCATTGGAAGCCCTTGTCTGCCCCAGGACCTTCACACATGCTGTTTCTCTAGGGTTCTAGGACTTAGCACCTTGAACTCAACAAGGAGGTTTGTCCTGTCACCATGGGATGCATTGCATACTTGGTTCTTTGCCAGGACTCTGTCTTAGACCATGATATGAGCAATGTCCACCCTCACCTCCCAAGTTGCTCAGCTCCTGGGCCATGAGCAGGGCCTGTTTTTGTCACTGTATCCCAGCACCTGGCCCCAAAGAGGCTCTCAGCAGCTTTATGTCTCACCTCCCAGCTCTGATCTTCTCTTCCTAGCATCCGTCCACCACCAGTAGCTAGGCAGAGCTTCTAGGACCCCAAACAGCTCATGCCCTCCTTTGCCAAGGAACCTCCTGTGACTTGCCTTAACCTGAGAATGGAGAAGCATTGCCCAGCAGCCCCTCATGCCTGAGATCCTCCTCTCTCCTCACCAAGCTCATTGCTGTTCAGATACTGCTGCTCCAGGGCCTTTGCACTGGCTGCTTTCTCTGCCAGGGGCACCGTTCCCCAGGCATCCGAATGTACTGTCAGAGGTGGTTTCCCGTGATCATTTGGTGTAGAACAGTTCCCCGTGGGGTCCCTTTGTCTGCCAACTTGGTCAGCATGGCACCCATCAGCAGTGGTTACAATCAGGTAACCGTGTCCCTGTCTCTCCAATAAGTGGGCTCCGTGGAACATGAATTCATGCTGACTCTCTACCTTGCATGTCACTGTGGGGCTCTGTAACCCCTCTCCAGTGCTGTGTACCTTAGCCGCACCCCGCTGTGTGAGAGGCAGTTTGAGTCTATGGCTGTGCTTCCCTGAGGCACCTGAGCCTGGATTTGGGCTGAGGGGGTTTCTCAAGAACAGGCCCCTGGGGGGGGGGGCAGAGCAGAGCCTGGTCCCCAGGGAGTCCCTGAGCTGGAACCCACAGGCCAGGGAGCTATGAGTTTGACTCCAGGGCTGCAGGGCCGAGTTCTGGAGGTCGCATCAGCCAGGAGTGGCACACAGGGCTGGTTGGAGATTGTCTTAGTCACTTTCCAATCGCTAGGACATAATGCCAGTCACAATTTAAAGGCAAGAGGTTAAATGTGGCTTATGGTTCTTAAAAGATTCAGTCTGTAGCCAGCTGGCTCCAGGCAGAAGAAAGTTGCTCATGCCACGTTGGCCAGGAAACAGAAGGAAGGAGCTGGGCCAAGAATGCCCCCTTCCTGGTCACAGCCCCAGTGGCCGTCTCTTCCGACCAGGCCCCCTCTCCTAATGCCACGTTCAGCTGTGACCTTGTTGGTGGCTGCATCCCTGACCGTGATAGCATCTCCACAATCCGGTCACCTTCCACCACCCTGCCTCTGGGCACATTCTAGATCTAAACCAGACTGGAGCTACCTAGGAACCTCCCAGCTGTGCCTCGGCCATTTACTCGCTGTAGCCATGGTCCTGGGCGGCTCCACAGAGCTCTGCCCACCCGGCTTGCTGCTCAGAGCCCTGAGAAGCTCCGGTGGATTTTTTTTTCTTGCAAGATCAAAAGCTCAAGTTTCTGCAGTGGGGGTGGCAGTCTTCTGTGGGGAAGAGGGGCTACCGCAGGGCAGGGCAGGGGTGGTCTTTGTCTTGAAAAGTCTGCTGTCTTTCCAGAAGGACAGCTGGTTCCCCAAGGAAGCCACTGCCCGCCTCTTCATGGGCACACCCCAGTCGGAGGTGCCCCGGGACGTGGCTGTGGACGTGAGCTACAGCCTGCTGCGGGGGAGGTGCCGCCTCAAGCTGCTCCATCCCAGGAGGAAAATGGAGCTGGATGGTGAGGACACACTCCTTGGTCAATGCCCCCTGACACAGTGCCATACCTTGGCTGGGCCCCTGCAGTGTGCTTGTCCCTGGGTTCCTGATGTCAGGGATGTGAAGGCTCAGGGATCAGGAGACTGTCAGGAGGGTGGCTGCCAAGGCCCAGAGGATCCAGGATGTGGAACCCTGGTCTCTAAGCTCCGGTTTTTCCCATAGGCAAGATAGAGGCTCTGGGGAGCAGCCGTGCGGGGCACCTGGAGCTGGTGGTGGATGACAGAGACGTGTACTACATCAAGGTTTGAGCCGCATCCTGTGCCCATGGCGTCAGCATCTGCCATCCCTGGGTGTTTCCTGCCCGGTGTCCTAGCTTAACAATGGCCACTTCCTCTGGACCTTTACTAATTCTTCCTTTTCTTTTCCTCCCTCTTCCCATCCTTCCTCCTCTCCTCCCTTCCCTCCTTCCTTCTGGGGCTGGAACCCAGGCCCTAGCACGTACAAACAAGCTGTCTACCACTGTGCTGCACCCCCAGGCCTCAGTCTTACCCTGCTGCCACAAGTCACGTTTGTTAGTGCTTGTTACCCAGAGGAAGACAGGAAATGGCTCAACTCCCACCACTCGTGTAAAAATATTAATTAATTAAATATTAATTAACACAAGGTTTAAAAATTCAGAGTAGAGAAAGATTTTTCCACATCTCTTGAAGAGAAGTACTGGACTACTTACCAACAAACTTGTATTTGTTTCTGAAGCTGCAGCAACAAAGTTCCCCAAAGTTGGGGTCTCAGCAGAACGTATTCCCTCATAGTGCTGGGGTCCAGAAGTCCAAAATCAAGATGTGCGCAGACTCAGTACCTTTGGAGGTTTAAAGGGAGAATGTGTTTGTATCCCCGTCCTAGATTCCAGTGGCCTCAGGCATTTCTCCCTCTTTTGGTGACTGTGCCCTAATTTCCCCTTTATATAAGGACCCTAGTCACACTCAGTTAAGGCTGATGGCCTCCTTAACTGGGTCATGGGCAAAGGCCCTGTCTCCAAACAAGGTCGCATTCATAGGCACGAGGGGTGAGGGCATCTTTTGAGGGAACGCAGTTCAGCTCCCAGAACTGTGCCTTTGCAAAACCTTTTAGGTTAGGATTTTTGTTTCCTTGATGATACCAGAGTTCAACACAGGGCCTTCTGTGTGCCAGACAGCTGGTTTACCACTGAGCTACATCCCCAGGCTTTGTGTTTTTGAATACGAAAGGATCACATCCCATTTTGTGTTTGCTCCTCGCTTTTACACTATACTCAAAAATATATCGTGGCAAACTTTTATACCAGCATACGCTGGCGCAATTCAGACTTAATTTGTTTTAAAAAATGGATAAGATACTTAAACAGTTCAGAGTTAGAAAGATACAAAAGTTTGTAGCCAAGCAACCAATACAGTAGCTGCCAGCTCTTGATTGTTTAAATGTAAATTACTTCAAATGAGAGAGCGTTAAAAATTGGCTCCTCGGTTGCACTTAGCCACCAGGACCAGGGGTTCTGGTGAGTCCTCTTAGATTCTCCCCACAATCAGCACGTGGGACAGGTATATTCCAGACCACTTTTCTGTTAACAATTAAGTGCCCCCTGCATGGTTTGAGGGTGACGCTCGATCCTGCTTGGACAGGCGTGCCTCCTCTAGGGTCCTCTCCGGTGTGTGTTCTCAGCAGTGGGATTCCTGGGTCAAAGCCTGCAAAGACTTTTGCCAGGTGCCTCTCAGGGACCTGGTGCAGCCATATGGAGGGGTGTTGAAGCTGTGTGTGTGTGTAAGTTTTGTGTGTACCCTGTCCTGGGGGCTTGAGTCCCGTTCTCAAACGTGTGTGACTCCAGAAAGGATGAGAACAGCCACTCTAGACTCACCCAGGCTGAGCATGAGCTCCGGCGCCTGTGGTGGTGAATCTTGACTCTGCCTCAGTTTCCAGTGTCTTCTCACAGACTCCTGAGTCCGAGGATCTGGAGCCAGGGCAGGAGTCTGTGAACGTTAAGGCTGTCTCTAGTTTGGCCGTGCATTGTTAGGTGGGAAGCAGCTGGCATCAGGAGAGCCCTGCCCTCTTTCTCTGAGAGCCCCTGCAGCCTGGTGCTGAGACTCACCCAGCCCTTCCAGCATCCCCAGGGGCCTGAGCTTCCAACCACTGTTTGCCAAAAGTGCAAGTGCTAATGGCCTGTACCTTCTGGTAGTTTCTGGTCTCCCCAGGGAGCTGTTTGCAGCTGGGAAATGAGAATTTGCTTTTGCAGAAATTGTGGGTGTCACCACTTCAGATCATCACAAAGGCATTTACAGCTGGGCTATGGAACTTTCCCAGGCCCCCATTCATGCCTTTGGAAACCTCATTGGAGGAAACCGAGGTAGACACACACATGTGTGAATACTCAGGTAAACACTGTGTCAGCTGCTGAGAAGCACGAGACCCTGGGTGGGCCCTGGTTGCCTCTAAGGAAAAGGACAGGAAGGCCGAGGAATGGAACTGAAGTCCATTTTTTCAGTGTCTATGCAGTGACCACTTATCAAGTATGTTTGATGCGCTCACCACTGAGAGACATCTCACTGCTGCAAAGACACATCTCCTTGTGCAGTTCACTTGTTCAGAGAGGGAAATGACAAGGAAAATAAGCAAACAGCACTGTGTTAAATATGGGGGACAAAAGAGCTGCGGAAAAAGGAACCGTGGAGTTGAGTTGAGGATCTGGAGTCTTCTGAGAGCAGGGCTCTAGGGCTGGCTTCAGTTTTAAGCAGGCTAACAGTGAGCCATCCTGAGACTGCATTTAGAGACAAGGACAGCATTGTGGAGAAAGCAGTGTGGTGATCTGGTGACAGCATTCCAGGTGAGGACACAGGCCCTGGGGTGTGCAGAGGCCCTGGGTGGGAATGTGTCTAGAGCGTTAGAAGCACAGCATGAAGTCCTGTGTGGCTGGAGGAGAACAGAAGAGGGGACACGGGGAGATGGGGGATAGGCTGGCCTTAGTGCAGAATAACCTGAAGACAGTAGTTTGCATCTATTTTTAAAGGACAAAGGTAACAATAAGATTTATGCAAAAGAGAGGGGTCAGATCACAAGAGAAAGGACTGTGTAGGAACAGAGGGTATTACTCTGACACTGGGTATTTTTGTTTGTTTATTGTGGCACTGGGGATTGAGCCCAGGAGCTTTGCACTGACCTAGACCTTTTTAATTTTTCATTTTGAGATAAGGTCTTGATAAGTTGTCCTAGATGGGCTTGAAATTATGATCATTCTGCCTCCGCCTCCCAGAGTGCTGGATCACCCACCTCTGCTTTCACACTTTTGATGTCTTTTGGATAAACTGATCAGGAGGCGGCAGCAGCCAGGTCTGTGGGGCTGGTCTTCAGTAGGCAGGGCCGTCTCTGCTGGGATGAGCTCTCCAGGAACCTCACATGCAGCCCTGGGCAGGGGTGGCACCCTGGGCCCCAGGTGGGACCCTGTCATACTTTGACCTGGTCTGCACCACTGATCTGCAGAGGAGGCACAGCCTTGCTGGCCTTGGCAGGCTTAGGTTTTCCTATGGATGAGACAGCATGCCATGGTCGTGTGTGTTCATAAGGGGTTGGGGTGGGAGCCAGGAGCAGGATGTGGGGACATGGGCTCATGACATGCAGGCCTGAGGCTGGGGTGGCAGGTGGGGGCAGAAGCAGTCAGATTGTGGATGTGCTGTGCAGGACAAGGTTGGGATGTGTGTGACTTTGTGACTCAGGCTGCTTATTTGGACAACAGGGAATTTTAAAATGTGAGAGAGGACCAGAGTGGAAGTCATGGGCTAAGCCACATCTCCTGTCTTCTCTCTGGTCCAGTTTGTGTGACCAGGCCAAGCCTGGCCCCTGGTGACACTGGGGCCTTTACAGGGCAGGAGTGACCTGTGGCCAGCAGTGGGTCATGAGGCCCAGCAGCTCGAGGCCCAGCTGGAGGTGAAGCTGGTGACAGCAGGAAACCCTGTGGTCCTCATGGGGAACCTCACGTGGCAGGGGGACAGCAAGCTGGCCTTCTCAGCATCTCTGCGTCAGGCTCTGAGTGACCCGGCCTATGTGACAGGTAGGGAGTGGGCCCCTTCTCAGTGGCCAGGAGCCATCCCCACCCTGGAGCCCTCAGGATTCACATCCTGTGTCTGCCTAGTGCCCCTCCAACCTGCCATTCCCCCCAGGACCTGAGAGGCAGCGGCAGCTTAGGGACCATTAAGATTCTGACCTACAGGAGGAAGATACTGGGCATTTGGACCTGAAGATCCAGGGTGCAGTTTGAACACAGCCTGCCTGGGCCCTGGAGCTGGGGTCGGGGCAGTGGCTGTGGCTCTGCTCCTCATGTAGTGGTCTGGAAGATTCCAGGGGAAGCCAGGGCTGGGCTGGGGGCGCTTGGAGCAGTGGCCATGGACCAGTGGGTGCGGCTGTGTCTGGGATCCTAAGAGCCAGCGAGGCTGGAGCTGCGTGTCCTGGCTGCCCAGCACTGCCGTAGAAGCAAAAGCTGCAGAAAGGGAAATTAGCCAGGTCTGGTGGCCAACACTCATCATCCTAGCTCTCTGGGAGGCAGAAGTAGGATCATAAGTTCAAGCCCAGTCCTATTTCAAAATTTAAAAAAACTTAAAAGATTTTAAAAGTATGGGAATGGAGTTTAGTGTGAAGACCCTTGGTTCAATCTCCTGCACTCAAAAACAGTGCAATTTGGGGGACCTCGTGATGTGTCATCATTTCCTTTGGCTTCTGTCCCATGCGTTTGGTTTTAATCTGCTTTGGGTTGGGGCCCACAAATGGACATTGCTTTGTCTACCACCTGTTGTCACCAGGGAGGTAGATGTCCTCCCAGGTGGTTCCCGTGGCCCCTCCTTACCTGTGGCTGGGGTATCATCCTGAGGGTCATGCCACCCATGCCGCCCTGCTGTCCCCACAGGGCAGCTGGAGAAGAAGGTGGAGGCCGGGCTGCGGGTGGCTGTCTTGGGTGCTGAGCTCCTGCTGCCAGGACTGGTGGCATTGCGTGTTCTGGGCCTGCTACAGCAGCAGGGTCACCACTGGAGCAGCTCACTTCGGATCAAGTACAGCCTGCTGGGTAAGATGCTGTGTCCAGCTGGGACGGGGGTGGGGTCTGCACCCATTGGACCCTGCCTGTTAAATATGAGTGTGTGTTGGGAGACTCTGACCTGGCCCTTGAAGCCTCCGTGGCAGGGTCCAGTGCTGAGACATGAGGCAGTACTGAGCTGGGGGTTAGGCGGGCAGGTCCCCTCTCCTTGTGGCCCAGTGGCAACTGCCGAGCAGAGGTCAAGGTACCGCGCTGGCCACACAGGTCTGGGGAAGCAGCCAGCACACGAGTGTGGCACCAGCCAGAAGCTGCGGGCCGGGAGTGGCACAGAGGGCGACCGCGAGTTTGAGCTGGACCACGAGTTCCACTGCACCCAGGTCCCCACCTTCAGCCACAAGGTGGGTGTGCAGGCCACACGGGACTCGGGGAGGGGTGCCAGGTTGGGGAGGGTGTCCGAATGCTCTGCGCTAGTCCCTCTGGGAGAGGCATTTGCTCCCAGTCACATAGCTATGTGGGAACACACGGGGTGGGCACTTCAGCCTCTGCCTCCAGCAGTGCGGTTGGTCATTATAAACCCCATTCATGTGCCCACCCGGGAGAGACTGTAGAGAAAGTGACACCTGGATTCTGGCATCGTGTTGCTGGGCAGAAACGGAGTATGAGAGAAAAGTCTGATCATGGGAAACTTAATTGCCATGAATGGTAAAACAAAACAAAACAAAACAAAAAACTGATTTGGGTTCAGCAGCGCAGAAACCTTCTTTGGAATTAAGTATCATTGAAACTGAAAATTAAAATATAAAGCACTGCTGTTCGCATGGACATGTGCTCCAGCAGAGGCACAAGTGCAAAGGGCCTGGGGTCAGAGTGGGGATGGAGTGATTAGGGAATCACCAGACTACCAGAGTGGCCTGAAGGGTGAATAAAAGGGAGAGCTGTGTTGTTGCTGTTGTTGTTGTTGTGGATTTACTTGTTTAAGGTTTGTTCCTTCTCAACTGTAATGTGTATGGGGTTGGGAACTTGCCTTCTTCCCTGTCCATTCTTCCCAGGTACACCCAGTCTCTACTTAGTGCTCAGGAAAAATGTGTTCAGTGATCACAGTCTGGAGAAGGCAGCAGAATCCAAGCTCTGCCCAGGGAGCAGGGTCCTGGCCGCCCTGGGAGATACAGAGCGTGCAGCTTAGGGTTTGTATGAAGCAAATTAGGTGTCTCTTCTCCAGGATGACTGGCAGGGGCACTGACTCTTAATTCGATAGCAAGTGAGGCACTTTCCTCGGTCCCTCAATCTAAGGGGGTGCTACAAATTCAGCAGTCAAGGTGAATCTTGGTCTCATGTCAAGTTTACAATCACTGTCAATGTAAAACCTCCCAACTTCCTACAGAAGTGTCTCCCCAGAGAAGCAAGCTGACCTCCCTGGATTGGTGGCCTGTGAGGGCCTAGGGCTGAGTGGGCAGAGCCTCCTGGGGCTCACTGCTGGGGTGTCCCCAGGTCCGGCTCCAACACCAGGAGAGCCGGGGTGGGCTGCGCTCGGAGCTGGAGGTGAGCTACGGGAGGCGGTGGAGGGAGAGCGGCAACCAGAAGCGCGTGCACATCGGCCAGACCTTCCGCAAGCACTGGGGGCCTGCGCTCAGCAGCTCCTTCCTGGAGGTGAGCGGGCTGCGGGGGGGCGGGGGCTGTGTTCCCCCAGTGTGGACACTGGGTCAGGGAGCCCACGCACCGCTCCCACTCTGACTGCAGGCTTAGAGGTGTCCCTGGGAGGTAGAGGCAGGATCAGTGCTAGGACTGACTCCCCCAAGGGCCCGGACAGGCCGGCTTCCCCCTGTGCTTGGGGATTTGCTGGAGGGTTCTTTCCGGTACTCAGGATGGTTGGTTGAGGGTTCTCTCAGACACATAATTTGGTGTATTTACTTTTAAATCAGTTTTAAATTTAAATTTTAAAATTGTGGCTATATACATTATATATATATATATAATCTACTATTTGAGCCTTTTGTTTGTCTTTTGTTTGTTTGTTCTTTTGGTACTGGGAATTAAACCTTGGACCTTTGCACTGAGCTACATCCCCAGTCCTCTTTAGGGACAGGGTCTCACTATGTCACTAAACTGCCTGGGTTGGGTTTGAATTGGTGATTCTCCTGCTTAATCCTCCCAGAGAGCCGAGATTACAGGAATGCTCTGTGCCCGGCTCCTTTGGAACCATTTTTAATTGTGTATTTCAGCAGCAGTAAGACAGTCACATTACTTCTGTGAATTGCTTTTTTTTTTTTTGTATTGTTTGTTATCTAAACAAATATTTGCTTTTTTATTTTGATCAGTAGCAAGGCTCTACATACCTGCAGGATCTGTATCATGCTACTACTCTAAAATATGATTATTTCTTTTATTTGCTTGGAGTTTTTGTTTTCCTTTGTTTTATTTTAGACAGGGTCTCACTATGTATTTCAGGCTGGCCTTGAACTCACTGTGTAGCCTAGGCTGGCCTCCAACTCATGGCGATTGTTCTGGCTCAGCCTCCCAAGTGCTGGGATTGCAGGCTTGTGCCACTATGTCCTGCTGGTAATATCTTATTTTTGGAAAATATCTGGCCTCGGTGTCTTAGTGATGGGATTAGGGACCTGTGCCCGTGTTTATTGTTTCTGAAGTGTGAGCTTTATCCCCTAGCTGGCAGTGAGTGGAGGTGGAAGGGCAGAGGGGCAATGCCAGCCATGCCACTGGGCCTCTGCTTGGTTTGCTTTATCATTTAGCCCCTGGGAGGTGCTCATTATGAATCTTTGCTTTAAAAATGAGTAATTGGGTAAAAGGACTTGTTCAAGGTCTCTTTGCAGCCTGTTCGTGTCAGCATGGGATTGAATTTCCAGTCCACCTCCCTGCAAACCCCGTATTCTTTACTTTGTGGCTGGACCTGGCTGTGCTAGATTAGTTTATCATAAAATAATCAATTGAGTGACCCCTCAAGAGGAGAGAACACTTGCCCCTTCACACCCTGAGTTCAGTGTTATTCTGAAATCAAAACCAGACAAAGCCGTGTCCAAAAGGCAGACTATAGACTCTTAGGATACAGATGCAAAACTCAAGAAAATCTTATCAAATCAAATTCTACACCTCAGCCACCTTCCTTTTTTGACCGCACTCCATCTCTAAACCACATAGTCAGCTAGAACTACTCCCGGAACTCATCCATTGATGATTGTAGCACCCCTGGAGGGCTTTCCAAAAGCCCTCCCTAATTCTGAACACCAGACTTGGGGGAGGAGACATTTGAGATACACTAACATTCTGCTGCTGGTCTCAAAAGCCTCTTGTTTCTTTATGCAAAATGCATACGACCTATCTCTAAGAATTGCCAGTTGTAGTTCAATCTCCATACCAAAAAAAAAAAAAGAGAACATTTAACACTTCCCACATAGGGTAAATACTCCCATTCCACAAGGGAGGACAAGAAGATAGAAAGGAACTGGACCAATGCAAGATTGAAACCCAGCATGGCAAACGTTAAATCCTGTAATTCTGCGTCCTGCACTCAGGGCATGTGGTAGGAGAGGCGAGCTCCAAAGATCTTGGGCAGCCTTGCCAACTATGGCACTGCCAGTTGCAGCCCAGCCTCTGTCTTGGCCTGGTCCTCTCACTGCCTGTTGCTTTCTTCCACGTTCCTGGTGTCTCCAATTTCTTGGGGTCTCCACTGTACCTTTGGCTCACAGCTGTATGCAGTGCCCTTTCAGGAGCACACTGTCTGGCCCTTCCTTTAAAATCTGGGTGGAAGCTTCTTTGAACCTGTAATTCCTGCATTCTGCATGCCTGCAAAACCAGTACCACATGAATGACACCAAAGTATGCCGCCAGCATGAGCAGTAGCCTGGCACCCTTGGGTCTGTAGCCGTAGCAGCCTCTGAATGCTTGGATGGGCTGAGTAGGGTGGAATTAATCTGGGGTAACCAATTCCCTAGAGGCTCTTCTATAGCAGGGGGATTAGGTGGGAGGACTTGCTTAATTTCTGAACTTCCCAAGCTTGGCTCAACCTTGCCATCTTCCTGCTTCAGCCTACTAGAGTATTGGGATTATAGGCGTGCACCACTAAGCTTTCATTAGCTTTCCCATCTGGTTAGAGGGTGAAGAGCGTGTGGAAGAGCAGCAGGAGCCACACTGCAGTGGTGGGCTGGGGTGTATCCTTAGCCAGCCAGCTGCGCCTGGCTGGGAGAGAGCCAGCGGAATGCCTGAGGCCCAGAGCTGCACAGTCCATGGCTTCCCGGGTGTGGCCCTTCTCCAGTTTGTGCTGCAGGTACCCGAGAAGCAGGTGGATTGCCGTGCACAGCTGCACAGCTCGAGCCTGAGCTGGCCGCACAGGGAGGGCAGCACCCACCTGAAGGTGCAGCGCAGCGGGTGGCCGCCCCTTGTGGCTGGTCTGCGGTGGAAGGACACATCCCAGGCCACCCTGTGGAGATGGGAAGGTGAGTGTCAGCTGCGGGGCCTCCTCGATCATTGGTTCATGTTTATTACCTACAGATCTATACTCAGGCTGTGTCCCCCACGTGGGACACCTTTTTTATGTGCAGGGATAATACAAAACTCAGACCTCGTGCGTGTCTCACAACACTGGGAATTACACCCTAATTTCTTACCCTCGCTAACTGAGCTCACATCACTGGGCCTTGCTTCCTTCTCCAGCCGTATCTCACCTCATTCTCCCATTAACTATTATTTTTCAGCTCCTCAGACCTCTTTTATGTTCCCCAAACATACTTCAGGCTCTTTGTGCTTGCCGTTCCTTTCCCCTAAAAAATTATTTTTCACTTCTGAAAATGTGTTTACTGTAGTTTACTCTAAAATCAACTTTAATTCAAACCATCCAAAATGTAAAAGTGAATGAGTCTGTTCACGTTGGGTTAATGTTACTTAGGGGCTAATTATATTATATCTGTTAATGTATGTACGTAAGATGCATTTTTAAAAAGTAAAGTTTATATGAAAAATTATCCTCTGCCTCCCAGCTTCATATCCCAAACCTTGCTGACCACGGCAACCACTGTACATTCTTTCATGTGTCTCTTCAGTTATATGTTTTAAAGTAATATAATGAGGCTATTATTTCTTGACTTTTCTGTTTTAGGCATTCCCTGTAGATGTCTTAGCAGAAAGGATTGGGAATTCAGCTCTTACCCTTGTCATCTAGCTGTTTACCTCTATCTTCTTGAAAGCATTGCATCCTGTTAACATTAATATTTCAAAATTGTTAGCATTCAATATGGATATAAAAGGACTCTATCCTGCGTGGCTGAGGCATATGGAATAGTGCAGTATAACTTTTTGGTTTTCCTGGAGTTATAATTGCCTTTCCCCCTTCTGTGTTTGATTGTTTTTCCATTTTCCTCCTACTAATGTTTCCCAGAATTTTTAGCAACATTGCAAAACTCTTCTCCAGATGATCAAACACAGATGGCTTATCAGCTTCAATCACTTGTGATAGTTTCTTCAAAGACTCTTTCCAGAGCTTCTGGGGCCCCTTCACCACCATCCTGGGCGGGCATTCCCTTCCCTTCTCTGAATCACAGAGGAGACCCTATATTTTGTGCCCTTGTTATCTGCTTTCATTGTTTACTCTTTCGTTCTGATGAAGCACATCTTCCAGTCGCTTCCAGAGGGCATACGGTTTCCAACGGCTGCTGGAAAACGATCGCAAATTGAAAGTCTTAGAAAAACAAGAAGTGATTCTATGACAGTCCCAGTGTTTAAAATACTGAAGCCAAAGCGTCATCGGGCCATCTTTCCTCTGAGGCCCAGTGGAACTTTCCTTGCCACTGGGTGCGGTAATGTGCACCTGTAATCTCAGCGCCCAGGAGGCTGACGTAGGAGGACTGCCTTGAGTTCAAGGTCAGCCTGGGCCACATAAGTGAATTCAAGGCCAGCCTGAAATGCATAGCAAGACCCTGTCTCCAAAAACAAAACAACAGACGCACACACAAACAACTTTTCCTGCCTCTTCATGGCTTTTAGAAGTGACTGTCGGTGTTTGGTGTTCTTGGTTTGAAGCTGTGTCTGCAATCTCTTTGTGTTGTCTCATGTCATCCTTCAGGTGTTTCTGGTCCAGTTTTCCTTCTGCTTAGAAAGACAGCAGTTATAGCGATTTAAGGGCCCGTCTTACTCTAGTATGAGTTTGTTTTAAATAATTATGTTTGCAGTGACTATAACCAAGTAAAGCCGCATTTGGAAATATTAGTTTAGGATTATTGAGGGTGGGATTCAACTCATAGTAGGCTGTAAACATTTCGAGACCTTGACTGTTTAACATGTTTTTATTCTGCCCGAGTATTTGACTGGGTAAAGAAATCAAGACTGGAAATAATTTTCCCTTGGGATTTTGAAGTCATTGATTGCTGCTTGCTTCAAATTAGTTGAGAAATCTGAAGCTACTTATGACCCATCATTCTTGTGTGGGTCCTGTCTTAGATGTTTCAGGAGTTTCTGTTTATTCTTGGTGTCATTAAATTTCATTGCCGCGGGCCCCTTAGCACAGGACTTTGCGCTGTGGAAGTGCCTCCCTTCTGGCAGTTTTCCTGTACAGTCTCTTTGTTGATTTCCTCACTTCTGTGTTCTGTAACTTGTGTCAGTTCCCAGAAACGGAGCCCGTAGTTTTCTTTCCTTCCTCTCTTTTGTTCTCTTTCTTTGTCCTTTTGTTCTGTCTCACTTCCTCAGCTCCTATGGATATCTTTCATTTGCCTCTTTTGCCTTCTCAAAAGCTCTTCTTGTTTCTAAAAATGCCCTTCTCTATGAATGAATTATCCTTTCTTTTCTGAGAATATAAAACTGAAGAATTTGCATGGAGGTTATCTATTTCCTCTTAAGATTTTTTTCCTGTTTCTATATTTTCTTGTGGAGCCATTCCCCAAGTGCCATGTGCGTGTGTTTGAGGTGACTACCCAAAAACGTTGTTCCCCCTGGTTTTTCTATCATTTATTTTTGTCTTTTTGAGCCATGGTCTCACCGTGCAATTCAGGCTGGTCTTGAGCTCACTTTGTTTTCCAGGCTGGTCTTGAACTTGCAGCAATCCTCCTGCCTCAACCTCCCAAGTGCTGGGATTACAGGCATGCGCCACGACGCCCAGCTTATGTTCCCCTATTTTAAAGCAGGGTTAACTATGTTTTGGGGTATATTTAGAATTTGTTCAAGGATTTGATGATGATCAGCACTTCTGCAGAGTTTGTGATCTATTGTTCTGGAGCAGATTTTTGAAAGTTTGTTAATGAAAGCCTTTTTTTCTCTAAAACCCATTTGTAAAATCTGGAATACCCAACCAGATTTTTTATAAGGTCTGAGTGTGTCAGGTGCCAGCTGAGATCAATCAACAGAGATAAGATTGTATGATCCTGATACACATGAGTGAAACAGGAGAGGCTGGAGACTTTCCAAAGCTGTCTGGGAGGAGGCTATGTGCGTGGTGATAGGTGGGGGGGTCAGCAGAAATCTGGGACCCAGCTGTCCTTTGACCTCCAGGGATTCCTTCCTGTGGTTCTCATCTCCTCTTTTCTGTTCTGATCTTTTTCTCTTCCTCTCTTTTTTCTTTTAGTACTGGGGATTGAACCCCAGGGCTTTTGCACTGAGCTACATCCCCATCTCTTTCTATATTTTTTGAGAGGTAGGTTGCCCAGGTTGGTTGCTAACTTGCTCAGGCTGGGTGTAGACTTGAAATCCTCCTGCCTCAACCTCCCAGAGTGCTTGGATTAAAGGTATGCACTACCACACTGACATCTTAGTATTTCTTTTTCTTAACATTTTATTATGAAAAAAACCTCAAACATACAGAAAAGCCAAAAGAATTTCACAGTGGACCCCAAAAGCCTCTTGAACTAGAATCTACCAGTCACACTTTTCTCTATTCCCCTGCTCCCACATCTGTGTCCTCTATATCCCTCTTCTTGTTCCAAGTAAGATCTAAACATCGGTGTATTCTGCCCAAACATTAACCGGAGTGAAGGCACAGCTCTCCAGGGTGCCACCGGGTGAGTTTAGACAGGTGCGTGAGCTGTGTACTCTAGGTTCCTGTCAAGATCCACAGCATTACTTACTCGGGAAATGGCAGGAGCTGTTGAAGCTGGAGGTTGATCACATGTGTGGGGCTAAAGCAAGGGCTTCCCAGAAAAAAACAGAGACCAAAACAAGCTATGTGTACAAGTTGTTCCAGCACCAAGAAGGCAAGGGGCCCAGACCTGCCAGGCAAACAAGTTGCTAGGCAGTGGGGTTGAAATCGACATCCTTGGGGCTGGGGATTTAGCTCAGCGGCATAAGCACCTGCCTTGCAAGCAGACAGTCCTGAGTTCAATCCCCGGTACTGATAAAAATGAGAAAGAAAAAAAAGAAATTGACATCATTTTTTTGGAGGTATAAATAAATGCATTGGATGAGCTGTTCCTTTCCTCCCATCAGGAGGATAAGGCTCCACCTGACCCCAGCTTTGTCTCTCCTTTATTTTTCTCATCCTCTTGGGGTTCTTAACCCCAAGAACCTCAGGAGCCACATGGGTTGCGGCAGGGAAATTCCTCACATTCTATCCCAGGGGTTCTTGATTTGGAGATGTGCTTGTGAAGAGACCTTGGAGCCTCTTGCTGCCTGCCCAACTCTACCCACCCCACAGGAGCCGTGAACCTGGACAGTCCGTGGCTGACAGTCTCTGAGTCTCACAGATTGTCCTGGCCCCACTCAGCCAATTTCCATGCTGTCCTGGAGCTGACCCTGAGCAAGGCGTGGACTCTCAGGGACCTGGCAGTCAGCGTGGTGTGCAGGAGCCAGGGCCTCCACAGGGAGGGCACGATCCAGGTGTACACCAGGACCACCACCTACCTTCGGGTGAGCAGTGCCGCTGGTCCCTTCCCTCCCATCGGCTACCTCGGGCTCCCTGCCTCTGTGCAGAGAGGAAACTAGAAGGTGGGAATGGGGATCCCGCCTGCAGATGGGTGCACTCTGGCCTTCCCAGGGCTGAGAGCCATCAGAAGTGTTGCTGAATGAATATATGAGAGAAACGGCCTTTAGAAAGAGCAGAGATTTCCACGTTACTGTGTAGAGGTTGACGGGGAGCAAAGTAAAACTTTGAAAGCAGGTCAAAGAGGACCTTGGAAATAAGTAGTCCTAGACTTTTGTCAAAAACCAGAAGGAAAACATCAAGGTCTCAAGGCAGCTTTATGTCAACTGCTAAGTACACTGACGTGTTTCTTTGTGCGTGTTTGGCACAGAGGCTGACACTGCTGGGGAGAAAAGTGACTATGTCCACCTCCAGCGGGGTTCCTGGGAGCCAGGTCCTAGCCACACGCACAGGTGGGGTGGTGGGCAGGCTGAGCTACTCCCAAGGCAGGGCGGGGACTGCCAGGGTGGGGTCCAGGCAGTGGGATCTTCTGCTGACTGAGGACTGGAGGAGGCACGGGGCAGCAGGAAGAGCCAGAACAGCAGTGCAGCAGGCGGCCCATCCCTGCAGGTGGCCCAGCCAGCAGAGATGGCAGCTCAGCAATGTCCATATACCAGAGCTGCCAGGTTTGCTGGCGAGCTGGCTATGGGGAGGGAGTGCAGAGCAGGAGAGAGAATACTCTCTCATCCCCGGCAGCCGGGCGGAAGGAAGTGCTGTTTTCCCAAATAGGGAACCCGGTGCAGGGAGACCAGAGACTCGAGCAATGCCCAAGAGTCAGGGACGTAGAAACAAAGTGGCCCTGAGTTGTAGTGTTTGACCAGAGGTTTGGCAATGGCCCCTGGAGCCCCCTGCGGTTCTGTGTGAATGAGGAGACTGCAGCCAATAGGACCCGGGCACCGTGTGGGTCCAGTGCCGGGCAGTGGCCACAAGTCTCTGCTTCCCAGACCCAGTACAAGGCAGAATCATCAGATCTCTCCAGGGCTCTGACAAGCCCTGGGTCAATGAGAAGTCGCTGCCCGTAAGCACCCCTCAGTGTCCAGAGGGCCTCTCACTGGTAATAGTGGTCCAGTGAGATCATATTTCCTTTCCAAACTGAAGAAGGTACAGCTATGAGGTGTGATAGAAATATATGGCAAATGCTCAAATTTTAAAAATTTATTACAGTAAAAGACACATTGCTAATAATCTTCCCTCACTTTGAACACACGCATACCATTGTTCTGGCCACCAGCACTGGAAGCCCTCTTTCCTGAGTGTCTCCACAAGGGAACAGAAACACAGTGAATGCTGCTGTTGAGCACCATCCAACAGGAAGGTTCACAGAAACGTGGTGGTGGGTCCTCATTCATCTTGTTCACGGCATCTGTCACTGTGTGACTTCTGGCTCCTCCCCAGAGACAAGCTGACCCTGAAGGGTCAGTGTTGGGATTAATTCAGGGCATTGAAGCAGCCATGATAGCACAATTAAAGACAAACCCAAAGAGGGCTTCCACAACAGCTTCTGGAGGTGGCAAGATGAGTGAAGCACGGTGGAAAATGTATCTTTTACTGTAATAACTTTTTATTTGTACATTTACCTTATACTTTTATCACACCTGATAGGTCTGCTAGTGTCAGGGGTGATAGAAAGTTTTTCTTCCTTCTGTAAGGGATAACCAGCTCATCTGCGTCAGTCAGGATAGGACCTATGGCAGTGCCTTTGGGAGGAATGGGTTTTGAAGGGTGAGTAGGAATTCACCAAGCAGGAAGGAGCTGATGTGGCATTTCAGGGGGAAGAAATGAGGTGTTCATGATTTGGTCATTCTCCCTGCCTTGCTGTAGGTTTCCATGCTGATAACCATGGCCCCAAGCCTCTTCCACAGCTGGGTGGAAATAGAGTCGATTTGGAGCACCGCGGTACAGAGCGAGGTCCACACTGAGAACAGCCAGAACCAAACGATTCTTCACTGCTGGCTGAAGGGCGCCCGGCGGGAGCTGAACCTCACAGCAGCCTACAGGCACACAGAGCGGGTGAATCCTGAGCTGCACACTTGCCCCCTCCTTCCCTCCCTGCTTGGATTCCAGCCGCATTAGCGCAGGCCCTGAAGCCCAGACAACCTGCTCCCCGCTGGCTCCCTAGGGAGCTCTAGGTGCAGGTGGTGGTGGCCATAGGACTTCGTGGGAGGTCCAGACACAGCAGGAGCTCTGGTCCTTGGGGTCTAACAGAGAGAGGCTGCAGCTCACTTAGCAGCCTTAGGTGGCAGAGCTGAGACCACCCTCAGGCTGCCTTCCCTGGGCAGCTTGATCAACAACCCATGTCTCCGTGCAGCCCTGGAAGACCCAAGCATCACTGGCCGCCCTGAGCACCAGCACCGGGGGCTCACTGCATGGCCTACAGCTGGAGGGTGGGCTGGAGGAGCAGCGACACAGCAGGACACTGTTTCAGAAGCGAGGCTCCCTGTTCCTCAGGTGTGTGTGCCCTTCATCCAGCTGACCCCCTTGGTGTGATAACAGGCCAGGTTTCTGTTTCTTCAGCCTGGAGGGAGACAGTAGCACAGGTGGGTGAAGCCCTGGGCCTGGAGAAAAACTGCCTCTCCTGACAGCCCCACATCCCTACTCCCAGCGGTTAGCGGAAATGGAAGCGGAAGTCTTTCCAAGTCCTTGCACACAGCCGATGAAAGGCTCTTCCTCCTGGTCAGGGCCAAATCACCTCCCAGCAGAACAGCAGCAGTGAATGAAAGTGGCAGCAGCTGCCATTTGCAGAGATCTCATGTGTTTAATTCCATTTGCACTACTGAGCATCTACTGTGTGCCAAGCCCTCTGGGCACAGGGGAGGCAGCAAAGAACAGAGAGAAGGGGTCCTTGCCCTTGGAGCGCTTGTGTTCACAGCAACTGCATTGTCTCTAATCAACCACTGTGTGATGAGTGATGCTATTATCATTGCCTCATGTTACATATGAATGGGGAAACTGAGGCATAGAAGTCAACCCTTCTACCCACCTCACTGGCACGGGGAGATGGCCACTGGTGAATCCTGAAGCCCAGGGCTGCCACGGGTCCTGCTCTTCTCCTCTCTGTGAGCTTAGCTCTACAAGCTTGGGACAGGCCTAGCCTGAGACTGTGTGTCCTGGCTGTGCCCAACCTTGCCATGTGATTTAAGGGTTTGGCCAATCTTCCCCTCTACATGCCAGGCACCCCTGGCACCTGCCTGTCCCGCAGAGCCTCCTGCTGGAGGGGACCTTCACCACAGACAGGCGACACCAGCGTCACTCTCTGGAGACAAGGCTGGTCCTGAATGGTCAGGAGGAAGCAGTGCAAACTGTGGTCCTGGGCTGCCAGGCCAGGCACCCCTATGTGAGTGGCTCCTGGGGTGGGGGCCGGGAGCAGGGCAGTCCTTCCACCCCACCTCCGACCAGCTCTGCAGTGTGTGGTTGTCCCCAGGTCTGTGCAGGCCTGACCCACCCCTTCGATGACATGGCTGTACCTAGGAGCTTGGAGGGATGCCTGGTCGCAGGGAATCAGCACCACGTAAGTGAGCAGACCCCAGAGCCACGGCCCCAGAAGGTACCAGTCCAATAGCCAGAATCCCTCACTGGGACTAACAAAAGGGTTCCCCCCAGTGCCCCCTGCTACCTTCTGCTTTTCAGTCAGGGGCTCTGCTCAAAGTGCCAGCATGGGCATGCACCTCACCTAATGCCCTCATAGCTGCTCCTGGGCTGACCCTCTGGTGGTGCTGACTCTGCTGTTTGGGTTTGCTCCATCCAGCCTCCTCATTCCCTGGCTTGATTCTTTCCTGCTGCAGGACCTTTGCATATTCTGTTTCTGGAGCTGCTCCAGCTTTGCCTGCTTCCCTCCCATCTGTTCACCATTGTGGGTTAAGCCCAACATCACATCTTCTAGGAAACTCTCCTCTCAACGCCCCTCCCATTCTCAGCCTCTCAGGACCCAGACCTTTGGCCTCCAGTGTCCTCCCCTGATCCCAGTTCGGTTTTCGTGTGACAGTCGGGTCAGTCTCTGTTTGCTCTGCTGGCCTGAATACTCATGACTGACGCAGGAGAGGTGCTGACCAATCAGGTGTTGCCTTCATACTAGGAAAAACCCATTGTCTTCCATCATCCAGTGCAAGGTCAGCTCGCTTTCTGGAAAGAGCCAGACAGTAACTGTTCCAGGCTCTGTGAACCTTGGGCCTCTGTCATAATGACTCGGTTTTGCCCAATCTATGGGGAAGCCCCATAGATTGCAGGTTAATAAGTGGGGCATCTGTGATCAGTAGGACAGTGGTGGTGAACCTGTGATACATGTGCTGTAGCCAACTGTTTGTTATTACTGATAACAAGCTCTAAAAGGTTCCCCGTCACTGCAGTAGAACCTCATTCCAGGCAGGCACGTCGGTGCACACCTGTGATTCCAGGACACTGGGAGGCTGGCAGGAGGATCACACATTCCAGCCCAGCCTACACTAGCAGCTCAGCGAGGCCTTGTCTCAAGCAATAAAAAAGGCCTGGATGTAGTTCTTTGGGAAGGTCCTAGGTTCAGTCCCCACTACCAAAAACCAAACCAAATCAAACTTTAGTTACAAAAGGAGTCTGGATTTGACCTGTGGGCTATAGCTTGGCAACCACTGGCTCAGAGGGGCTGGCATTTAGCTTTCTAGGCAGGAAACTCACACTTGCTGTGTGTCCCTGACAAATGGTTTCACACCTCTGGTTCTTAATGTCCCTCCCTGTCTAGTAGGGCAGCAGACTCACTCCTCAGCAGTGGCTACGAGGGAAGACATGAATGTGATGTCATGCCAAGTATGGAAAATATGACAGCCTCATTAGAATCCCTCCAGGGGAGTGATGCTGGGGTCACTGTATTTTGCAGCATGCATTTATTGAGCACCTACTGTGTGCTCAGCCCTACAAAAGACTAGGGTGCTTTCCGTCATCTTGGAAGGTGGGTGAGTCCTGGAACCAGCCCTCCTGGGCCTCACTTCCTGTCTGACAGAGGAGGCTGTGCATGGCCCCTTGAGGCTGGGCAGCAAGTCCTCAGAGCTTTGCAAGGATACAGAACAGGATGTCAGCCCACAACACCTGCAGACACAGCTCCCAGTGGACAAGTTTACAGTTTCCTCAACCGGAGATTGCAGGATGGCTCTCAGGACCAAATCCAACCTCCAGATGTGTTTTGTTTGGCCTGCTTAGGATCTAAATTTTTACTTAAATTAATTTTTAGCATTCAAAAATTGGAAGGTTGAAACTAAAACCTGGGTTTCTACTGTCTATAAGAAAAAAAAATCCAAAGTTCTTACCACACTGGGCCTCAAATCCAAGCTGAAAATTACAGGCTGAAACTGAGTGTGGGGGAGCCTTTAATGTAATGGAGCTCAGCTGTGTGCTTTTTAAAAACTGTCTGTGTTTATTGACACACATTTTTCTACTCTCTTGGGCTCTTCTAGCATTCCAGTTCCAAAACAGAGTCGTAGATTCCTTTGTCTTAAGCTTTCCAGCAGTGACACAATCCTGTTGTAAATCAATACAGCTAGGAAAAGCTGCCCCTGTGTCCCACTGTGTGCTGGGCTAAATGGTTGCTGTGTGCATAAATGACTAGCTGTATGTAGTAGTTTCCTACTGCTGCTGCTACAAGTTCCTCAGAACGACACAGATTTCTCTCAGTTCTTCATTTCTGAATTCCAAAACAGCTCTCAGCTTCGCTAAACTTGTGGTGTCAGCAGGGTTTAGTTCCTTCTAGAGACAGAAAGGAAAACTTCTTGCTTAGGGTTTCCAGCTTCTAGAAGCCACCTGCCCCCTTCTGTCTCCAAAGCCAACAGTGGCTGCTTCCAGTCTCTCATTCTGACCTCTGTGTCTGTTCTCATAAAGATTCTGTGGTTACATTGGACCAGCAGATAATCCAGGATAATCTCCCCACCTCTAGATCTTTAACCCAACCCATATCTGCAAAGTCTTTTTTCCATGGAAGGTGATGTATTCATAGGGTCCAGGGACTGGGACCTGGACTTAACTGCGGAATGGGTACTCTTCACCTGACCCCTGCGGGTTACATCTTCTTCCACTCCATCTTGGCTTTGACCCTGGGCCTTCAAGCTCTAACTAGTGATTCTGCATTTGTCCAAATATTTATTGTGTCATCATCAAAATAGTTAATCAGACTAAATGTTACCTAAAAGCATAAAACAAGTGAGTTCTAAGTTTATTCACTAAATAGCAAGCCACTCAGTTTGGAAAAAAAGTGAGAAAGGGGTTACCGAGTCTCATGCTGAAGCTGGGCTTTGAAGCTGTGTGAGTGGTCTAAGAGACTTGCAAGTCATGAGTTTGGGTTTCAGTAGGGTGCTCTATTCTTTCAACATAGGCTGGAATGTCCCAATTAAGTAAGAGTTCCCTGCACAAAGAATGATGGGAAATGGATGACCATACCAGCAATCCTCTGAGTAATTTGGACAGCTCACATTCTTTCCTAGCAAATATTTGCACTGAAATTTTTTTCTCTATTTACAGATAATTGCCTTAATTTCTTACTTGCAAGTAGTAATAGTACAGTATCGTAGAAACTGGGTCAGTTTAGCTGGGGGTGGTGGTGATGGGTGGTTATGAAAATGCAGTTGCCTGGACTTCATTCTCTTTTTAAAATCAGAACTGAATGATATTTGTAAAATAATGAAAGGAATTTTGAGAAATTGAGGGGTAACATTAAAATATTTATAGGGTCGACTTGATCGTCAGGAATCTAGCAGTGAGGAGAAATAGATGACTACCAGGGCCCTCTTTGGAGGAGACTGCTCTTACACGCCCACCTCACCACGGTCCTTGTTGGAAAGGTCCTGGTGCTTCCTGCCCTGTGACTGAATGAGTGTGGGTCGTGCTTCACCCCATCAATCCTGTCTCCCGACTGCTGGGTTCTAAAGGTGGCTTCTGCCATCATGTAGAGATGGGCAGTGACTTCTCTCAGTGCTTCTGGTTCTTGCACACTCAGGCTAGGAAGAGAGAGGTCGAGGCCACTTTGAAAGTCAACCAGGAAGTCATGCTGCACCTAAAGGGTTTGCACCACGACAGATCACGGCACAGAGAAGTTCGGCATAGTGTAGCCCTGGACATGGCCCATTCCTCACAGGTATCTGTCCCCAGGCTGAGCAGCACTGGTTTATGTCCTGCACAAAGAGCTCAGCTGTTGGCTTGAGCAAAGAGTTCTGCTTTTTCTTCCCAGCTGAGATTCCCCCATGTCCTGAGCGTGGGTGGGGACGTTGTCTTCAGATGGAGTCACCAAGGAGGAGCCTTTGACTTTGGTGTGGATGCTCGAGCTGCTGTCAACCACAATGCCACATTCCAGGTCAGAGCTGAATTCTGCTGCCTCACTGAGAGATGTTAGAATGAATCCCATGTGGGATGCTGCAGAGGTGGTGGGGTGGCTCTGGAAGGCACACCCTTATTTTGGGTGCTGTTGTCATAAATGTTTGCTCTATCATGAATATGAGCTGCCTACTCATGTTGCAATTCAGTGTGCTCTGTCCCCCAAGGCCGCTCAGGTGCAGGCAGGTGAGGAGGGGTGGAGGATTCTGTAGGATGTGCTTCTGTGGGCGGTCACATAAGTGACACCTGTCATGCCAGCCTTTTTTCTCCTGGCTGTAACTCTGCAGAGGACTTACCTAGTTGCCAAGGAAGCTGAGAAACCATTTAGCTGCATGTGATGCAGCAAAGGAGATGCATTTTGGTGGACATAGGCAGCCACCACAAGTGTGTCTGTTCATTTGCCTTCGATTACAGATTGTGTCTCTGCTTCATGCCAGCTCTGTATGAGGTGACTCAGATGACTCAGTTTCTGAATCCATCTCCAAGGAGCTTTTGATCCAGTGGGCATTTAGCTTCATATATTCAAGTTCAATTCCCAACTCCTCTGCTGACTAGCTGTGTGACCTTGGGTAAATTGAGGCTCAGTTTTGCTACCTGGGAATAGGCATTATAACACCAACCCAGCAAAGCAGTGTGAAGGTTAAATGGGGTGATCATGTGAGCCCAGGAGCACTGTGCCTGCTCAGAGTAGGGACTCATTGGGAGCTGTCTCCCCAGTCCCACGTCTGAGATATCGCTCCCCAACTTCCTTCACAGTGGCCTGAATAGGATGTAAGGCTAGTGTTTGGGGAAGGTAGAGGTTTCTGGACTTTTCTGGAACTTTGGGCAAAGCCCAGAATGACTTGTCCCTCCCGGTGCCCAGCCAGCTGCCTCTGGGCCTTCTGGAGCTCGTCCCTCCACTCCCTCCGGCCTCCCTGACCCCCCAACAGGTCTCCTGTCAGGGAATTGTTCTGGTTCCCATTTGGCACTTTTCCTCCAGCTCAGCCTCCCCACGGTCCCCCATTTCCTCTAAACTTCCATGTACGGATGCCGCTCCCTTTGGGGTGACCTTGAGTTGCCTGCCAAGCGTCTTCGAGAAGCCAGGGTGCCAGGAGACGGCAGAAGGAGGGGAGGCTGGGGCCCCAGGGAGGGACCTCAGCATGAGGCGCCCCTGCAGAATCAGGACCAGATGGCAAGAAGGCGTCCAGATCTGTCATTTGGAAGCGGTGTGCAGCCAGCTGGATTTTTAGCTCCCTGGGGGATGAAGGATCATGTTTCACCTTTGCAAATGGAGAGAAACAAAATTGTCTCCAAACTCCGTCCTGTATCGAAGCTTGGGAGAAACCATATGATCCTTCAAAAAGATCTATCTGCCTCCCTGGCTGGCTGGCTGTGATACTGAGGCTTGGATCCAGGGCCTTCCCACTGAGCTACACCTATAGTCCTTTCCTTATTTTTTTATTTTTTTGTCTTTTTCGTTTTTATCGGTACCAGAGATCAATATTTTTTATTTTTGAGACAGGGCTCAGACTTGCAATCCTCCTGCCTCAGCCTTCCAGAGTGCTGATGCTATAGACACGCATTTTTGTAATTATGAGTGTTTTGCCTAGGGTTGGGTAGAAACTCAGAACAGTTTCACTCTGAGAAAAGGAAGGGGCTGAGAAACATCCTGTTGCCTGGCTGTCTCTAGTCACATTTGCAAACAAATTCCCGTTCAAGCCCTAGCTCCACTGTTAGCTAGTGATGTGACCTTGGGTTATTACTTAATCTTGCCAAGCCTCTGTTTTGCTACTGGGACATAAAGATCCCCACGGCTTGTGGAGCAGGCAACCTGTGTCATGTACATGCAAATTGACAGTGGGGGAAGAGAGCTAGAGATAGAGACAGGCAATCCTCGTGACCAGGCATGCAAGAGAGGCAGGGTGCTGTGCCCAGCCTGGTGCCAGCCATTTTGAGCCTGAGAATGGCCAAGAAGGGAGGAGCTGTGTTCTCAGATGCACACGTTTTCAGGGGCAGCTCTGAACTCTTTGATGTGGACCATCCAGTCAGCAGGCTCCTGAGGCAGGCAGTAAAATCACATTGCATCTGAGAGCCGCAGCTCCCAGGGCTGGGGAAAATGCCGCTCTAGTGACGATTGTCCTGGGACAGCTCTCCCGTGAGGGCTTGCCTCCTGCGGGACTCAGTCCTAAGCCCATTGCAGGTTCATCTCACGGACACCTCTGGAAGATGCCTCAGTTGTGCCGTTTTGTAGATGAGCTTCTGAGACACAGAAGTAACTTGACTTGCTCAGGGTCAGCAGACTCCTAAGTGGCGGGTCCTGATGGAAACCCCAGAACCCTTGTTACCCCTGAAGTCATTAAGGATTGGAGTTCAGGCCGCTGGGGGCCTGGATGGATGGAAGCCTTAGGGGTTTAAATTTTGTTCCTTTCTAAAGCACTGGACCCCTTTGTTCACACTGTGCTAGTCACAGAAGGACTGGTGTCCTTCCTGACCTTGGCCTGCACCAGGGTATCTTTCTACATACGTGGATTCATCTTTATTTTCATATTTATTTTTCACTGCCCTCTCAGAAGCCTTTTTGGACAATTTTCCCTAATTGTCTTTCTCTAAGTTGAATTCCACAGGGCCGCACATTGCTTTTTACGTGCTATGTGCGTGTCTGTGCTTTATACCCAAGAGACAAAGACCTCCTCCCCAAAATCAGAGTGTGCCTAGGTGGAGATCATGTGTCCCCAGTGAGACCCAAGCCATACACACCCTTGGTGCACACAGGGACCAGTCAGACAGAACAGGAGTGTAGCTGCTGGATCATCTGGGTAAATTTGGGGACACTCCTGGGTCCCAGCCCAAGATCCTGAGGTGTCTGGTCAAGGGTAGAAGGTATCTCTAGGACTTCTGTATTTTTTTTAAACCCCAGACTTAATCTTTTGAGAGCAGGTTTTTTAGGTTTATAGAAGAACTGAACAGGTCAGGAGTGATCATGTACACCTGTAATTCCAGTACTCTAGGAGGCTGAGGCAGGAGGATGATGATAAGTTTGAACCTAGCTTGAGCAACTTAATGAGGACTTATCTCAAAAGATAAGTAGGGATGGGGATGTGGCTCTGTAGGAAGGTTCTAGGTTCTAGTCCAGTATCACTGAGAGGGATGGGGGAAGGAAGAGGAGAGAGAAACAGAGACAGAGAAATTGAACTGAACAGATCCCGCCCGGTTTCTCTCCCAGAGCTGGTGGCCTGGGGGGCTTCCTGAGGAGGGGCCTCCCCCGGATCCTTCTGTCTCCACCTCCTCAGGTGCAGGTGGCCGCTGGGCACTACAAGCAGCGCAGTGTCAATGGCTCCCTGCATGTGCATGCGTCTGGCCAGGAGCTGGTTCTGCTGGAGATTCGCACCCACCGGGACTCCCGGAGAAGCAGCCAGGGTGGAGCTGTGAGTGCCGTCCTCCGCCAGGCTGTTCTTGGGGCCCCCCGTGTTGCTCAGCTGCAGCTCTCCAGCAAGGTCACTGCGGCAAGGTAACATAACAGTTTCAGATGACCCAGGGGCTGGGAGATGGGACATCGTCAGTCCTGGCCTAGCTTCTGCCACTCTGAGGCCATTACCTCTGTGAGGCCGTCCTGGGTTTAGGAGCATTGAAGGAATGTTGGAATTCACTTTCTACTTCATTCATTTTTCTTTTCTTTTCATTCTGGGAATCAAACTCAGGGCCTCACGCTTGCCAGGCAGGCGCTGTGTCACTGAGCTACATCACTGGCCGCATCTATCCATTCTTATGAGCACATTCATGTGGACAACTTGAAAATCATAATGGTGTGTAAAGAATGAAACTAAAGTCACTAGAAACAGTCCCAGGGAGAGAGTGTCCCCTCAGTGTCCCCCAAACCTCATATTCACATGCTGCTACAGCTGTTACAATGTGAGGGGCAGAACGGGGGTCCAGGCCCTTTTCTGTCACTGCTTCCTCTAGAAGCGCTCTACAGATCCTACAGGCTCGGGCTCAGGTGACTGTCCCTACTTCAGACACCAGCTGCATGTCCCGGGGTTGTGATCTGTGCTCCTGGACAACCTACTGTCCATAGGAGGCCCCGGGGACCCAGCCCTGCTAGGGTGGTCCCAGAGCTCAGGACACACTTAGCTTCTGGGTCCTGTTTGTTATAAAAGGTGCAGCTCAGAGGAGGCCCCGGGAAGAGAAGCCCTGAGTGTTGTAATCACGGAGGTGTGGCTGATTACCCAGCCTCCACCTGCTGCCCTTTTGAGAGGGTGAGAGCTGGACCTGAGATTCCAAACTTCGAACCATGCTGCAGTCTTTCTGTGACCAGCCCCTGTCTGGAAATCCAAGGGCAAAAGACAGAGCCAAGGAACTCCGCAGGGACCTGGAGGTCTCTGCAGGAGCTGTGGCAGAGACCAGATTTCTAATCCTTCTTGTGTCTCAGTGGCATAAGCTCCCTGTGTCCTGGTGCAGAGTGTGCCTGCATTAGAGGTTCCCTTTGCACCCCAGCTTTGTCCCCAGCAGTGGCCTGGACTCAGGAGACCCATTCTGGACAGCCTGGTTCCAGAATTGCCATCTATCACTGTCTGTCCACTCATCCATCTGTCTACCCATCTGTCTCTGCCCACTCTCCCTATCGAGCAAAGATTGGCAGATCATAAAAATGTACACATTCTACGTCAGGAATTGGCAGTTGTTCAGTGACAGGCCAGATGGTGAGGATTCTGGGCTCTGCGGGCCATATGGTTCCTGTCACAAGTACTCGGCTGCACCTTTGTAGCACAGACATATCAGACTATTCGTAAAGTGAATGGATGTGACTGTGTTCCAATAAAACTTTAACTATAAACAAGACGGCAGGCCAGTTTTGGCTCACAAGTGGTAGTTTGCCAACCTTTGTTCTAAATTTTGTTAAAAATGAAGAAACTAGGGACAATGGAAAAAGAAAAACTTGAAAAAGAAATTGGATAAGGGTTTGAACTGGCACCAGTAAACACAAAGTGTGTCGTAAGGGTGTCTACATTTTCCAAAACTAAGCCAAAGATTTGGCTCTGAGCTTTCTAGAAGCCAATGCAAAAAGACCAAGCAGCCAGTGGCATTGTTTGTAGCAGCCATAAAGAAGCACATATACCCTCCACAGAGCCGTGTGCCATGCACCAAAGAGTACTGGGGGCCTGTTTGGTGTTGGTGCTCCCAGGAATGTCCCCCACGGTGTCACGGAACATCCAGCTATGACAGGACCCCCTCCGCCAGCTGGATAAATTCAACAGCAGCTTCTCAGGGGTGCTCTTCTCTCACTCCTCACCACGATGCTGTCTGTTGATCACTAGTGATATGTCAGGAGCAAACACTTACAGTTCCGAGTTTGTTTTAGTCTGAAAACAACACTGCATAGTAGGTATTGCTAGCTGCTTATATGTGCTTTGGGCAGATTCCTGGCTGTGTGCATCAGTTCTTCCTCTGTGTGATGGGCATCTAATACTGAAGGCTTTTGCAAGAAGTCAAATAATGTATCTGAATGGTAGTAGCAGTGTATCAATATACAGTGTACTTGTCTGCTACTGCTGCATGACAAGCAGCCCTGAAACACCATGGTTAAGTAAGAATCATTTAATGCAAGATTCTGCAGTCAACCTCCAACTGAGTAAGTTTTCATCCAAGCCAGTTTCCAGCCAGTATGTGACTCCTGGGGTGGATGAGCGATCCAAGAAGGATTCCCTCACATCCCTGGCACTGTGGTGTCTCCCACGTCCTGTCTCTTCACATGGCTGCTTAGGCTTCCCCCTGCCATGGTGGGCGTGGATGAACCAGGCAGACTCTCAGCAGATGGCTGGGGCCCTCGGGCATCAGGCTGCAAGAGCTGCTGCCTCCTGGAGGCACACAGCCCGCTCCTACTCTTCCAGTGGTCACCCAGGCCTCTGATTCACACAGAGGAAGTGGACCCAGCTCTTCGCAGGGGAGTGGCAAAGTGATAGTGTGAACGAGTGCAGAGGCAGGACAGCCTCCTGTGGAAAGCTGTCACCCGTGGGTTAGCACAGGCCAGCATCAGTGTCCACTTCACTGCTTCTGTTTCATTTCCTGCTTTGTGGAAGAAGAAAAGCCCAGAGACGCTGCATCCTTGTCCGAAAACACACAGCCATAGCACCACTGGGATTTGAACCCTGGCCCCAAAGCCCATCATCTCCACCCCTGTACTTTGCTTCCTCCCTGGGGGCCCAGGACTCAGTAGAAATGCTCCTGTGACAGCCTCAATACTGCTGTCTGGAACTTGCCTCTTGGGAGCTGGCTTGCTTGCTTGAAGTGGAAAAACTCCAGGCCCGGGTAAAGGAGCTGACCTTCACTGCCCCTTCCCTTTCTCCTAGGCTCTGGCTGTTTTCCAAGGTGCTGCTGGACCAGAGCACAGCCCAGCTCGCCCTCAGGGTGTCGGAGGCACGCAGGAGTGGCCGGGTCCTGAGCCTGTGGAGCCAGGCCCAGCACTCAGGCACTGTCTGGGCTGCGCTGCCCCGCCTGCTGCGCCTCAGGGTGGCGCTGACCTGGAAGGAGATGCTCCGAGAGGGTGAGTGTGCGGGTCCCTGGGGCATGGGCTGAGGGTCTTGGGTGAGCACAAGTGCATTGACACTGCAAAACAGGCAGGTGGACATAAAGGAATACAGATGCTGCCCCTGATTCTCCTGACAAAATCCTCTGTCTCCAGACTGAACAGGTTCCCTTGTGCAGGACTTGTCAGAGCCTTTCTGTGCTAATAGGCATGTACTCCTGTGGGGTGAGCTGGGTACCATAACTTTTTCCCCTAGTGCAGGTTGAGCAGCCTTTATCTGAAATGGACCAGCAGTGTTTCATGTTTCCGTCTTTCGGATTTTAGAATATTGGCATAGATTTTATCAGTTGAATATCTCTAATCCTCAAACCTGAAATTCTCTGGAACGGGAAACCATTTGAGTCTCAGGTCAGTGCTCAAGAACTTTTAGATCCTGAAGGATTTTGGATTTGTGATTTTCAGACTGCTGCTCTGTTGTACTTTTTTGTTTGATATAATTTTAGACAAACGAGAAGTAAATAAATAGTGGGGAGACTCCCGTGGTCTCTTTACTCAGGTTCACCGGTTACTAACACTGTACCTTGGTTTGCCATTCTCGTAGTCATATCGTCTATGTGTTCACAGAGTCAGTCTACAACTTACCTAAATACACTTGGTACTGCATATACGATATTTCATTTCGGAAGCACGATTTTCTGAGTGAGTTGCCAACACGATGGCTCTTTGCTCCTAAACACCTCAGTGTCTGTTTCCTGCAGCTAGGCTTCCTCTTTCAGTCCAGAGTTCTGCTAACAAAATCCCAAAACCCACAAGAACACAATGCTGTCTCTGTCTACCAGCCTCCGTTTCCGCCCATTGTCCCGTTATGTCCTTACCATCCTTTATGGTACAAGACAGCCGCAGAGCACCAGTTGTGTCCAGTCGTGCTGTCTCCTGTTCTTATTCTGGGGTGGTTTCCGTGTTTCTTTCTCTTTCTTGGGCTTTGTTTGGTTTCGAGGTGCTGTGGATGGAGGCCAGGGCAGGAGCGTGCGGGTGGGGTGTGTGTGTAGGGGTGACTTTACCTCTGCGCCACAGCACTGCTGGATGCTTACGGCTGTGAAGCATTGGTGGTGGTCACTCTGTGGAGTGTCCCTTCCTGAGCCCTGCCTGACACTTCCCGGGGCTGCCCGAGAAGCCGCGGTCCTGCTGTCCTGGTGATGGTGACTTGGCTTTGGTCTGTTTGGGTGATGCCTGCTAGGTGATTCCACTGTAAAGTTCTGGATTTTTCCTGTGTAAATTACAACTAACCTGTGGCCAGAGAGTTGAGGTCATGTAAATATTCCGTGTCTGCGTCAAACCCCGACCATGAGCTTGGTGAGTCCTGTCTGAGCCTGTCATTTCTCCCGAGGGGCTGAGTGGTGACCCCAGTTTTCCTGGGGTTTTTTGTTTCTTACACAGTAGGAAGAGCTGTCGCTTTTCTCCCTTCCTTCATGCTTTTGTTCCCTGCGTTAGTCAGTTTGGACTCACATTGTTGTTTTCTTCTTATTTGTTCAGTGATCTGTCACTGTCCCCACTGATTTCCAAGCTGAGTGTTCCCACTGGCCAACACGAGTCCCCTGAAGGAGGCTGTGTAATGTCTTCATCTCCGAGACTCCAGGCGCGCAGGAGAGCGGGCCACAGTGACGAGTGCCCCGCGTGCCCCTCAGTGTCAGGGTGGCGGGTGCTGGGGGGGTGCTGTCCTCAGTCCCCTCTGCCCCGCCCAGCGGGCCACCGCGCTATTTCAGATGCTTTTGTGGCAAGACACGCAGACACCCAAACATCTTGGGCTGCGTGTTCAGGGTGCGCCCTTCCTCCTTCCCGGGCAGCTGCTGGTGACGTGCGAGGTGAGCTCTGAACACATGGTGACTGGTCAGATTTCAGAATTCATTGGAATAATGAGTTCTGCCATGGTGTTTGCTCCTTTCTGAAGCAGCTCTCTCTTGAGTGCGCTAGTTGTCTTGAAGTCCTGAACGGATTCGGAACATTGGCCTTTCCTGCTCATCTTCACTTTGGAGAAGAGCCGGGAGCTGTGTGGTGGGTAGGGTGGGTGCGGTGAGGAATTCACACCTCATAGAGGCACAAAAAGAGGACGCCAGAAAGTGATGAGAATGACATAAATGTGTTTGAAGTGAAGGGGAATATTTCGAGGGACTTTAATGGCAATCTACCTTTTACTGTAATAATTTTTAAATTTAAACATGCTACAGTTTTTAAAACCAGTGCATGTAAAATTGCACACAGTGAAATGCACGGACCTTTTGTGTCATGTAGAGGCCGCAAAGGTGTCTATAGAATTCTGACAGTTGCATGTACCCTGAAACCTAAACCCCAGCAAGGAGAGGACATGGCCAGCCCCTCGGAAAGGTCCTCAGTCCCCCTCCACTCCACCATCCAGAGGCCTCTGCTCTCCTGAGCATCTTTGCTGTAGACTAATTTTGCCTGTTGTAAAACTTTATGTAAGTGAAAACAGACTGTGTATTCTGTCCCATAGGAGATGCTTTAGAGACTGGCCCACGCTGTTCCAGGCTCCCAGCAGTCCTTTGTACTACTGAGTCACCACGTGATGATGTTTTGGTCAACAGTAGACCCACGAAATTATGCTTCCCGGGATACCCTAGCCATCCTCGTTTGTGGAATGCCCCTCTGTGATGCTCACAGCACACGAAAAAATAACCTAATGACTTAGTTTGCAAAATACCTCCCCATCATGTGGTGCCTGGTAGGCACCTGGGTTATTGACCGGCGCAGCCCCCCAATGAGACAGAGGACGCTCTTGTGGGTAACAGGAACTGCCGCTTTATTTACGCGGGCTCTGGTTTATATATTCGGCCGTGACCAATCACAGGCCGCCACGAAGAAGCAGGGCGGGAATGGGACGCAGGCTCTGGCTACTATACCCAGCTGTGGCCAATCAGGGGTTGCCACAGAGTCGGCACGGGGCGAATACGGAGTGAGCACGAGGTGCGCACGGGTTGGCTAGTTTAGAGAGGGACATAACGCATTGCGGAAGCTGACGTGGTCTTATCGTCCCGGGCGGGGTGTGTTGAGCGCCTGCGCCCGACAGGTTATTTTCAGCTTGGGGTTAACATGAATAGAGTGCTACAATAGCCCAAGGGTTCTGCCTTTACACTTAGGATCTGCATTCCTCCTGGCAGGTACCTAGGTATGGCATCACCAGGTTATGGGTAATTGTTAAACATAACTTTTCTACGACACTGCCAGTCTCACTTCAGACAGTTTTGTATTGTTACTCCTTTGTGACATCCTGGTTGCTCCAGGTTCCCACGAACATTTTATTTTTAAGGATCTTCATTTTTCGGTGTCTGGTTGTAGCTCGCTTGGCTTTAGTATGTAGTTTTTTTTTGAGATAGTGGCTCACTATGTAGTTCAGGCTGGCCTTGAATTTACGGCAGTTCTCCTGCCTCAGCCTCCCAAGTGCTGGGACAACAGGCGTGTGCCACTCTGCCCGGCTGTACTTCCTTGATGACTAATAACGTTGCTTACTTCTTCACGTGCACAGTAACACAGCTTCTTTGCAAAGCGTCAGATCGATGGTTTCATCTGTTTATTAAATTGGTTATTTGTCTTTTATTGAATTGCAGACTTTTTTTAAACCGGGCACTTCACCCAGGTCATTTTTTATTTTTCTTGAGCCAGGGTCTTGCTAAGTTGCCCAGCCTGGGCTCAAAATTACAAGCCTCTTGCCTCAGCTTCCCAGAGTGCCAGGATTACAGGTGCGTGCCACCACTCCTGGATGAACGGAATCATCCTTTCACATTCTAGACCCCAGGTTCTGACAGATTTCTGCTTTGCAAATATGGCCTCCCATTTGTGGCTTGCTCCTTTGCTAAGTGTCTGTTGATAAGCTTTAGCTTTTTATTCTGAAGTTTAACACATTTTTTTCTCATTTTTTGTCTGTTGATTTCTTTTTTTTTTTTTTTTTTTGTCTTTTTCATATTTATCGGTACCGGGAATCGAACTCATGACCATCTGCTTGCAAGGCAGGTACTTATGCCGCTAAGCTAAATCCCCAGCCCCTGTCTGTTGATTTCTATGTCCTAAGAAGGTTGGCATCGTCCCAGGTTACAAAGATATTCTCTTATCTTCTGTCCTAGTGGGTTTATGTCGTCAGGAACTGGTTTTTGCTTGTGATAAGTACCGGTCCTGCTTCGTTCTGACACTGATGTCAGAGGGCCTGATGTCGCCTGTTGATAAACCTCGTCTTCCCTGTTGAATTGCTTTGGCAACTTTGGGACACATCAGTTGGCCATCAAAGTTGAGCGGAGGGATCTATTTCTAGGTTTTCTATTCTGTTCTATTGATCTGTTTAAAGTGCTACCCATTTTTGTCTCTTTTTTTCCTCTTCAGATGTATTTTGACCTATCTCACTGATTGTCTTCTTTACACACCTGTTAAGAGCAGCCAGCGGGGCTGGGGATTTAGCTCAGCAGCATGAGCACCTGCCTTGCAAGTGTGCGGTCGTGAGTTCGATCCCTGGTATCCCCCCACCAAAAAAAAAGAACAGCCAGCAATTTTCCCTTCATTCCTTCCTTTCTTCCTTTTTCTTTCTCCCTGCTACTCTTTCTCCTGAGGTATCTCAGTATGTTGCCTAGGTTGGCTTCAAATTGCTTAAGCTTAAATGATCCTCCTGCCTCAGCTCCTGAGTAGCCCAGCATGTTTGTTTATTGATTGTGTAGATCTAAAATTACCATTGGGTTTGGGTCTTGGTGCAGTCTGTGTTGCTATAACAAAGGACCCGAGGCTGAGTAACTTTTTCAGTAAAGAGATTTATTGTTGGCTGGAGGGTCCAGGCAGCACAGTGGCAGTTTCTGGCGAGGGTGTACCACGCCATGGCAGCGAAGCAGAAAGGGAAGCAGCCGAGTGCCAGAGAGGCTCACACACGAATGAGGAAGTGAGAGATGCAGGAGAAAACGCCAGCTCCACCTCTGACAGCTGGTACCGGGATTCACGCCTGTGGGCTGAGGGTTTCTCTCTTACCCCCTCCCCCAACCCGACCCTTAAACTTCTGCTGCTCAGCATGGCCGAGCTGGTGACCCAGGGTTGAGGATGGGACTCTTCAGAGTCTCCAAAACAGAGTGGTTCCAAAACAAAGTGGTTCCTTCTCGTTTCTGCTTCTCAGCTCGGATTTTCATGCTGTGCATCCAATGCGATGTTTTCTGTTTGACCTGGAGCACAGTTACAGTCACTCTTTTGTATCTGGCTCCTAAGTCGTTGTGGACTTGACCTTCATTGACTGCTTTCTCTTGTAATATGGGCCGCATTGTCCACCTTCTTTCTAGTAATTTAAAACTGTCTTCTGAAGTGCATGCAGTGGCACCCACCGATAACCCCAGCTACCTGGGAGGCTGAGGCAGGAGGATAAAGTTTAAAGGGCAGTTTATTGAGGTCTTGTCTCAAAATAAAGAGTACAAGGTGCTGAGGATTTAAGTGAGTAGCAGAGAGCTTCTCTAGAATGCATGAGGTCCAGATTTTAATTCCCAGCATTGAAAAAATGTATTCTGGACATTTTAAATGATATAGAAACTCTGGATTCTTTCATATTTTTTCTGAGGAATATTATTATTATTTTTTGGTACCAGGGATTGAACTCATGACTGCATGCTTGCAAGGCAGGTGCTTATGCCACTGAGCTAAATCCCCAGCCCTGGAATATTAATTTTTTATTTTTATATTTTAACAGGTGATTAATTTGGCCAGACTCAAAGTCTAAACTCTGGCTCCCTGTGGTGGAGTGTAGCTAAAGTCAGTTCATTTCTCTTATTCCTAACTGTACTTGTTGGAGCCTGTCCACAACATGAGAAATTCAGGGATCAGTCAGAAATTTGTACAGAATTTAATTTGTTTATTTAATTTTGGTTCTGGGGATCAAAACCAGAGACTTATGCAGGCTATGGCCACACTGCTGTGAGCTATACCCTTAGCTCTGAACAGAGTCTATAGGCAGAATTTTTACAAGAGAAAGCCAAGCATGAAATATAAATAGAAAACAGTGAGCCGAATTGTGTGTCGTGGGAATAACATACTTCTCTGACCCTCTCGAGGCCCCGTCTCTGTTTCCCCACTTCCGTCCTCACCTCGGGCTCTACCCTCTGAGTCTTTCTTCAGCGAGACTGCAGATTCCCGTCAGAGTTCTGCCCACTCTGAATAACAACAGCAAAGTGTAAAACCCAGAGCCTGCTTGTGGCCTGTCCTTTCCCCAGGGTGCCCTGTGCTTGGTGGTCGCTTTGGAGGGAAGGGTCTCACTAAGTCCTTGAGTTGCCCGGGTTGGGCTCAAACTTGTGAGCTTCCAGAGTGTTGGGGTTACAGTGTGCACCACTGTGCCTGGCTCAGGCAGGGCCTTCCTTGTATTTTGTCTCCAGTTTCTAGCTGCTGCCTTGAAGGGCTGACCAGTCAAGTTTTCCCACCACTGATGGAAGTGGATTCTCTCCCAGGTCCTTCTGATGCATCCCTGTCTTCAATTTTGTCCTCCTTTATGGCCAGAGGGTGTTCCAATCTCATATTTTCCCTGATGTAGAACAAGCTATTTCTGCAAACGCTCCTTAGTTTCTGTCTCTGGAAAATGGTTTTTAGAAACTAAGACTAGGGGGGAGGGAAGAAAAGACAAGAAAAGAAAAAAGAAAGAAAAGAAACAAATACATGGGCACTGGGTGTGTTCACTCCCAACAGGGCATCACTTTTCTTGGTCCTCTGCCGACCAGCCTGGACGGCTGATGTAGGAGCACACATGTCTGTGTCTGCTTACACAGATCCGAGCGTACAAAGCATTCTATAAAGCCATGATTGGTGCCTACATACACGTGTCTGTATAGACAGAAAACTCTAAAACTGTTAGCTCATGCTGATGTCTCCAGTCCAGTTGTCTTCATCTGTTTCCTTTTTGCTACAACAAAACACCCGAGGCTGGTTACTTTATTATCCCAAAAGAAGTTTATTCAGCTGATGGTGCTGGATGTTCAAGAGCATGGTGCCAACTCAGTTCTGGTGGGGGCCTCGTGACAGATGTCAGCACTGTGGTGGACGTGTGTGTGGGAGCAGCGGCAAGTGCAGTGAGCAGAAAGGGGGTTGGGGAGATACCAGTGCCACAGAACAGCTAGTCCTCTTGGGAGCAGGGCCCCCTAAGCACACCCCCTTCCACTGGGCCCCGCCTCAACCTCATCATGCTGGGCACCCAGCTGCTGGCGCACAGATTGTCGGGGGACACACGCAACCATATCCTAACCAACCACAGCACCCGTCTACATCAAAAGGCTCATGCTGGCTTTTCCCAAATTCCTATTTCAAATTCCCGCCTGCTGTTCTGCTCTACAATATGTTTACTCACTTGCTCAGCCCTCCCGCATAGATAGTAGTTGCAGAATTACAAGCTCACACCTCTGAGAAAGGGAAAGTTCTTCCTGTCTCTAGCTGCAGGGTGTTCGGCAGTCACCTGGGGGGGTTTCCCGCCACCCGACCTTCCTGCGTGAGGCTGTTGTCCTGTGAAAACGGTTCAGTTTGCGTCACTGGTGTCTGCTTTCTGTTTTTACGTTTCTCCTGCCCGTGTTGTTTTTGTGCCTGTATCTCTTTGACCACCTGAGGTATGAAGAAGGCTCCAAAACTCAGAGTTACACAGACAGGGACCCTGCGCTCAAGTGGGCTGGAGTCTGGCACTCTCCTGGCCTCATCTGGGAGCCTGCAGGCACAACCCGCAGGCTCTTCTACTGACTTTCGGGATATTCTTCCTCTAGTTTGGGGTGATGTGGAAACTGATCATGTCAACCGACCCCATCTAATTGGTTAAGTTATGACAGAACCAAATTTCTCAAGACTTTTTTAAAAAGATTACATTACATAGGCTTGAGAAAATTTAAGCCCAGTTGAAGAAGAATTGTCACAATAGAGTACTGTCAGCCCCCCTAGGGTTACAGCTGTGATCTGGCCTTTGTGAGTGTTATGGTTTGAGAACTGGTGGTCAACTTAATGCCAGCTGGATTACATCAGCATGGCATTGAGTGAAGATGCTCTACCTGAGGAAAGTTGCCAGGATAAATACGCGGAGAAGAAGGGAGGTATAGAGGGATTGAGGTGTTAAGGAGGCATTGTGGGTTCTCCTACGAGTTGCTGTCTGAGCTGTTGGTTCTCCTGGAGAAGCTTTGGTCCTCACATCAAGCATTGCTTCCTGGCTCCGGAGGGGAGGCCATGTGCTGCTTGGTCTCCAGGATGAACTCGTCACGCTGCTTCCTGGCACGTACCTGACTGTGCTTGTCGTCGGAGGAGCTCAGGGCCTCCGTATCGCTGAGGACAGCTGTGGTGCCTTTCAGGACAGCCCCGCTCTTTGTTCTGGGTGTGACTTCTCGGCTCCAATGTAGAACCCTCATCCCACTAGCACAGTTCCTTCATCCTGCTGGCATAGACTTTCGGGCTTCCACCGCTGACCCTTGGGTCTTCCCGGCACGAACCCGTAAAAGAGACTGGCGTGAGTCCTTGTGGGCCCTGGACTTCCAGTTGGACTCGTGGGAGGCGTTGTCCTGAGCTCTGGGTTTTTATCTGGACTCATGTGGGACATTGCTGTGGGATTTAGGCCCTTGACTAAATAATTTATGTCTTTGGTGTTGTGGATAGATTTCCTGCATTTTCCTGTGTTAACTCGTGGTGACCTTTATAAAAATATTATAAACTCCATGTCCTAATCCTAGTTGTTCTCTGTGTACAACCCCTGACTACAACAGAGAGGTTCTTTATTTGCGTTTGACATGCAGCTCCATGCAGGCCTCTGGATGCCCGGTGCCTCATTTCTGAAAGTCAGTTTACTTTCTCTCTCTCTGTCCCTCCCTCTTTTCTTTCCCTCCCTCCCTCCCTCTCTTTCCTCCCTTCCCTCCCTCCTTCCCTGCCCGCCTCTCCCCTTCCCTCCTGACTCCCGTTCTCTCCCTCTTGTACTTTTCTTTTCTGTTTCTTGGATTGAACCCAGGACCTTCACACTGAGTTATTCCTAGCCCTTTTTATATTTCATCTTAAGTAGAGCTTACTAAATTGCTCAGGCTAGCCTGGAACTTGGGACCCTCCTGCCTTGGTTTGCCAGAAGTTCTGGAATTACAGGCATATGCCGTGGCATCTGGCTCCCGGCCCTTTATTATTTTTAATTTTTAATCGGAGTCAGAGTCTTGCTAAGCTAACAAGGGTAAGGCTGAAGTTGAATCCTCCTGCCTCGGTCTTCAGAGTGCTGGCACTGCGTGTGTGAGCCTGGCTGTGCTATGGAGATACAGGCCAAGTGTGACAGCGCACACCTCTATGGTCATCTCAGCTCCCTGGGAGGTAAGGCCAGAGGATCTCAAGTTGGAGGCCAGCCTGGGCAACAGACTCAAAATCTGAAAAGAGTGGGGATATGGCTCAGCACTCCTCGAGTTTCATTCTCAGTACTGTAAGACAAGCAAACAAAAACATTTAAGGTATAATTTCCATATGAGGGGGCCCTTTTTAGGCTGCAGCTCTGTATGTTTGACACGTCGCCTACCTGCCTGATTTACAGCCGTGCCATCATGCCAGGGTTCTCTCTGTTGTCCTGGCCCCTGCCACACTCTCCTCCTGCCAATTGTGATGTGCTTTCCCGCTTACTTAGAGTTTCAGCTCTCCAAGTTATAAGAATGTCTGGTAAATGGAACGGATGCAGTAACAGCCTCTGCGTCTGACTGTCTTCGGCTAGCATGCTGTGTCTGAGACTCACTCAGGGCCTGCATGTGTGGCCCCTGGGTTGCTGAGTGCTGTATGAATGTAGCACTGATTGTCTCCTTAGAGTGGAAGAATGTTTGAGTTGTTCTCAGCATTTGGCAATTAGGAACAGAGCTGCTGTGATCACTGGCCTAGAAGTTCTTCTGGGAAGGCACAGTTTTATTCTTCTTGGGTAAATATGTAGAGTGAAGAATCATGGGCTGGAGGGGAACCAAGCAGCCAACCTGCACCCTCTTGTGAGCCAGCTGGTGCACTGGCTGAGAGCCAAGAGCCCCCACCAAGCAGCCAGCTGATTCAGAGGAACACAGGCCAAGATGACAGCAACTGAAGTAGAAAAACAACTTAATGCTTATATTATTTGATTGCTTTTGCAGGCTTAAAGTCAGTAATCTGAGCATTTATTTAGGGTGGACAACAGTATGTAATATAGCAACTATGGGGAGATTTCCTCCTGTCTTGGTTTTGAAATCCAATATTGCTCTCACTTTTTTTTGGTCCCATTTTATTGTTTTGCTTTATTCCCTTTAAAAAAAATACCTGAAATGGAATTATGGGGTTGTATGACAAGTACCTGATGTGTGTTATAAGCAGGTGCCAGCAGTCTCCAGAGTAACTGTGTCGTTTTGCCTTCCCACCTGCAACAAATCCAGTGACAAATTGTTTCTCAGCACCTATGCCAGCAATTAGTGTTACTATAGACAGCTAAATCAGGCTGGGCTCTTGAGGGGATCAGTGCAGAGGATGAGGACACATTACAGTTCCACTGAAGGCCTTGAGATAAAAGTGGAATGACCAGGTCTACCTGCCTCCCCAAGGGACGAGCAGTAGATTGAACATTATAACTGTATCACGTGGTCCAGTAAAATCTAAATAGATATCAGTCACCCAGGTGGGTGACAAAGACCTCCTGATCCATCCCTTCCTAAAAAATGTCCTTGTTCTTTCCATGGACACTTGCTGTGTGACCTGCTTCCCCCTGGACTGATACTACCTAAGTGGTCAAACTTACAGTCAAACTTATTGGTTGATCATACTTTTGACCCCTGTTGTGCCCAGCTGGTGATTTTGTGCTATAAAACTTCCTCTGTAAAGTGGGGTCCCCAGCAATGCACTGTCAGGTCCCCTCCTGCCTCTCATGAGCTATTTCTCTCCCTCAATAAATTTTTCCTACTATTAACCTCTGCTTCCTACTGTTCCTTAAAATTCATTCTTCAGTCTTGGGAAGCATAAACTTGATGTATCTCATGTCTCTATCAGCCTTACATTTTTGGTTTTGTGTAGTTTTATTTGCCACTCTAATGGATGTGAACAGTGTCTCATTTTGGGTTTCATCTTCTTTTCTCTAGTGACTGATTACCTTGAGCATCTTTTTGTTCTGCTTGTTTGTCATTTATGTGTTTCTTTGGTGAAGGAGCTAAGTATTCAGATCTTTTGCTCATTTTAAGTTGCCTTGCTTTCTTACTGTTGAGTCTTGAGCGTTGTTCATACAAGTCTGTGATTGGTCTGTGTTGTTTTCCTCTTATTTGGGGCGTGGTTATTGTGTTCTGTTTTTTGAGATGGGGTCTTCCTGTATTGCCCAGGCTGGTTCAAACTTGCGATCTTTCTGTCTCAGCCTCTTAAGTGACTGGGATTATTGTTTTAACAGTACATTAAAGGATAATTTTTTTAATTTTAAAGAAGTTCAATTTATCATTTGTTTTCATTTTATGGATCCTGCTTTGATCGACGTAAAAGAAATTCACCTCATTTGAGTTCACAAAAATTTTCCCATGCTTTTATTTCTAGAAATTATATAGTCTTTGGCTTTATATTTAGATTTATGACCCATTCTGAGTTAATCTTGTGAGGGCAGTTTCTTGATGTGGAAATACCCAGTTATTTTAGCCTGGTCTGTTGGACAGACTGCCTCCCCCTTGGCAGAATTACCTTTGAACCTTTATTGAAAATCAATTGGCTATGGAGAATCTGTCCCTGGGCTCTGGTCTGTTTGGCTGACATGATTTCTTTTTGTCTCTGCAATAATCTCGTGAAATTTCACTCTTGTTATCTGCATTTGCAGTCAAGGTGACTGAGTCACATCTTGAAGGCCCTGGTAACCTGGGTCGCTCCGGCTGTCACAGGAAGTCTGTTCAAAGACAATTGCAGGGCTCTGTGAGAAAGTTCCGACTGTGTGGGAAGTGACTGTATGGTCACGCATGAGCTACGTGACCATAAGCACGGGACACAGGGGCCTACCCAGCCTCAGTGCCGGAGGGCTGCGGAGGTGGCGGCCCCTTGAGTCAAATCTTGAATGATAGGAGCAGGCTACAAGGGCGTGTGGGTCCCATGGGGCAGGAGAGAACCCTGTGGAACAGCAGGTCCCAGATTCCTGAGTTAAATGTGAGCCTAGGGACCTCAGGGTGTGGCTGTCCTTCCCTGAATGGGGTCACCTCAGAGCCATTTTTCTTGCCGGGGCCTCCAGTTTGAATTCCTGGGGCTTCCCCAGTCTTGGTAGTGTCTATACAGTGGGTCCATTGCAACTGGTCTGCAGCTCCTGGGGCAGGAGTTGAGTGCGTTTTGCAGAATTCTCCTTAGCTCTTTTGGTCCTCAGAGTACGCTGGGGTGGGGATATAATTATAATTGTATAATTTGGTCCATTTCACAATTGTGCTGTCTCGTATATGAACAAGAAGCACATGGAGCTAAGAACTTCCTGCCTGGGATTTTCTTCACCAGTCTGAGGCTGCTCAGATTCCTGGGGCTACTCTGTTCTCCATCCTCTGCAGGCACCATCCAGGTCACTGCTGACTCAGCTGAGCTGAACTTCCTCCTCCGGGACAAGCATGAGATAGCAGGGAACAGTACCAGCATGTACAAGATCACCTGTGTCCTCTCCCAGAACCACACCCAGGACTTGCCAGAGGAGCTCCGGCTGAGGGGTTGGGTGCGGGCCCAGCCCAGGAGCCTCAGGGGCTGGACCAGCATCCAGGCCGATGCTGCCAGCCTGGCTGTGGGCGGGGCCTGCACTTGGGGCCCTGGGCGTGGCCAGTTTGCAGGCAGCCTAAACCACAACATCAGCATGCTGAGTGATGTAGGTAGGATGGGCCTTCAAGGCTGGTGGGCTTCTGCCAGACTCCTGGGTCTGGAGCCCAGAGTAGGGGATAGAGGACCCCCTTAGGCCCCAAATCAGTGGTGCCCTCCAGGTTGTGTTCCAGGACCACAGTTGGAAAATAACTCCAACACCTCCAGGTCCCACTTCTTGGGGTCATTCTCCAGAGGTCCCCAAGGTGCAACGAAAGGGAGAGGATATTCTGTCACCTGTTCCCCGCTTCCCAAGATTCAGCCCTATCCTGAGGAGCAGGGAACTCAGACAGGTCAAAGATCTTACCTGTGCTGCACGTGGGAATTAGGGGATTAGGTTAGGCCTTTTCTGTGGAATGTGGCCCCACCTGCTGTGTTTGGGGATGCGGTAGCACCGCACTGGGGGACCCCCAGAGACAGGGGAGCTGACCAGACCCTGTCTGGCTTCTGGGACGGGCTGGATAGTGGTCCTATCTGGTCCAGCCCACCCTGGCCTCTCACCCCCAGGACTCCCCTCAGAGGCAGGGCTACACTTGCTGCTAGCCCAGGTGAATTCCAACTGCTCTGCCCACCTGGCCCTGTGGAGCTCAAGGGGTCAGCTGGACACCGCTCTTGGCCTGCGGGGGCCAAGCCCCAGCTCTCCTGGCCACCAGCTCCACACCAGCCTCAGCCACACATTGCCAGGCCTTAGGCACCAGGGCCTGCCCCTCTTCATGGATGGCCATGAACATTTCCAGGTGGGTTGGTGGGGGCCTGGACTGGCTCCATGTGGGACCGCAGGTTTGAAGAAACCCACAGCTCTTCCTCTGCTTGGGTGGCAAGACAGTCTAGTGGCTGGGCTGGTGGTGAGCTTGGATGGCAAGAAGCCCCCTACAGCCCCAGGGAGGAGCACTGAGGGTGACCCCTAGGACCAGGCCTGGGGCTGTGGGGGGCCCTGCCCACCCTGCTGCGAGTGAGTCAGCTTGGCACTCCTGAGTACCAGGCTGTGGCCAGACTGCACCCCTGCACCTTTTCCAGATGTCCACTTGTCTCGTTCCCCATCTGCGTCCCTCTCTTCCCTGCCTGCCTGACCCTCCTTCCTCTGAGTCTTACCTGCCTCCCTATACCTCCCCACATCTGCGCTTATGACCCTCACCTTGTCTCATCCTTTCCTGACCCTCCCCACCTGCCTCCCATCCACCCACCTGCCTCCTGTCCTCCTGTCCTCCCGTCAGCACTGCCCACTTCCTCGTCCTCTGTCTTCCATCCTGACCCTCCCACCAGGGGCAGAGCTGCAGGGCACAGCCACTTGGGGCTCTTAGGCCTTGCCTGGTAAACTGGGTCCTCTCCCCCAGCTCCTCCCCGACCCCTGAGAGACCTGCAGTGAACGGGGTGCATCTGCATCTTCTCTCGCTGCTCTCAGAAAGAGAGCCATCGCAGTGTGTGGAGGCTGAGTATATGAATGGTGGCCAGGCCTAGTCCAAAGCCAGGCCGCTCATCCCACACACACTGTGTAACCCCAGGCAAGTTGCTTTGCTGTGCCTCAGTTTCCTCACCTGCACAGTGAGCTGTTGATAGATAATCCCTGTCTCCTGTGGTGACTGAGGCTGACATGGAACCACATCACACAACCTAACCCACAGAGGCTCTGCAGGACAATGTTGTGGTCCCTCCCATGCACAGTGACACAGGGACTCAGTTTTCAGGCCTCTGCAGACCTGACTTGGGGGAGCAGTTTCCCATGGTAGTGTCCCCACAGCGGTGGAGCCAATATCAGCACTCTCAGCTGCAGCCCTCTCCGCACCCAGCCCCAGGTCAGAGTGGGGAGGAAGCTTGCTGACTGCATCCCGCTGCCTCCACAGATCACCTGCCTCGGAGATGCCACGCCTACCCAGCTATCAGGACAGTGCTGGGGAGACAGCCCAGGGCGGCCTCTTGAGGTACAGGGGTCACGACGGGCAGTGGTGTGTGGTGGTCCATCTCTGGGAGCCCAAGCAGTTTGACTGTGAGCGTGTTCCAGGGCTGAAGTCATCAGGCACTGTCCCTCGTTGTCCTCTCCTGAGCATTCTGTGTCCTCAGATTGAGGTGCCAAGGCTCAGTGTGCCAGGCCTTGAATAGTCCCTTCTATAGGCAAGGCCACATGGCAACCCAGAGTCCCAGAGTTTCAAGCCAGCCTCTGCCACAAGCAGCCTGACTGTGGGCTCGGGGCTTAGGGCTCAGGGCTCAGGGCTCCGCACACGTGGGCATGAGGTTGCTCCTAGGCTGTGTGTGTGCTCTGGCTCACGACTCAGGATCCTTAGGCTCTCCTGGCCCTGTAGCTGCTGGCCCTGGCTGAAGGTAGGTTGCACTGTGGCCACCTCTGACCTTATGAGTGCTGCCCACAGGCAGCTGGGAAAGGCCTGGCCGGACGGCGGGGCTGCACAGTGAGTTGTAAGCCTAGGATCTGCCTGCAGGGACTGAGGTGTCCCTGCCCCCTGAATGTACTGTTCATTCTTCCTGACCTCAAGGTCAGTGGGAGACACCAGTAGAGGCTCCCTGCTGCCCCTCCCGGGACAGGTCGGGGTCAGGGCCCATAGAACAGGACCCTGTGGTGCCTGTGGCGTGGGCCCCTCTATGGAGCAAGTGTGGCAGCTGAGTCTGCAGGGCTGTGCAGGCCCAGGACTCTGCATTTCCAGCAGATACTCTGGGTGCTCTACATGCTTCTGGCCACACAACAAACCCACACCACAGGCAGCAGAGGTTGAGGATGCCCCCCATCCTCTGTCCCTGACCCCTGTCTTCATCCCCATCCCCCATCCCCATACCTTGTCCCTTCCCTCATTTCCATCCCTCACCCCCTCCCCATCTCTGTCCCTTACCCCTGCCCTGTGCAACCACCCTCATCACTGCCCCACCCTTTGTCCCTGCCCTTGTGTCCCTGATTCCTATCACACGTGCCCTCCCTCCTTGTGGTGAGAGGGGGTGGGGATGTCACTGAAGGTGTCCCTGGGACGGGTGGCAGTGGCATGGGACGGAGGTTTGTTTCACACCAAGGTCAGCAAACCTTTTCCATAAAGGGCCAGATGGTCAGTGTTTCTGGCTCTGTGACTCTGGTCTCTGTTGGGACCCCGTAGCCACCATAGGGGGACAACAGCCCCTGGTAAGAGGAAATGCATGCCCGTGGCTGTGTGCCACTAAAACTTTGTTTGCAAAACCAAGTGCAGTCCCTGGTGGGTGCAGGCTGTGACTTGTGTCTGCCTCACACCAGCCAGGGTATTTTTACCTTCCTGGTCGTCTCCTCTGTGGCCACATCCCTAGGCCAGCCTCTTCTTGACTTAGCTCTTCACATTGGCTCTGCCAGGGAACCTGCTTCTTCTGAAGTCTGAGTCCTTCCCATGCCCGCCTGGGTAGCACTGTAGGCTCCTGAGCCTTGTGGGTACTGCCAGCTAGGCCAGCTGGATCTCTGCCCACGAGGGATCAGCATCTCCTCGGTGTCACTGCAGGTCTCTGTGGATGTCCGCAGCAGTGGCTCTGGCTTGGAGCGTTCGGGACATGTCTGGACAGGCCCTGCATTCCTCAACTATTCTCTGAGCTACTGGTACCACGATGGGAACTTGGTGCTGTCCGGATGGGGCCAACATGACAGTGACACCCTGCTGCAGGCTGGAATCCCTGGCGAGGCTCACCTTGACGCCGAGCTGCAAATGCAGGGTGAGCCACTTGGCTGCAGAGCCCGTGTCCCCCATGCCTGGGCCAGGCCACAGTCTCAGGGATTCACCCAGGCAGACTGTGCAGGCCCTGCTGGCCCCCAGCTTGGGGTACAGTGAGGCAAGGGCCTGAGCCCAGTATCTGACTCTGGAGTCCCGCTGTGATCGCAGGTAGATTGCAGGGACTAGGCTCTTGACTGACCAGGACCCCGTGTGACTCCCCAGTGCTCTTCCTCTGGCCTCACACTTTCCCAGCTTTGACCCTCAGCCTACTCTGTGGGGACAAGGCCCTGTGTCACAGGGATGTTGCCAGTCTGAGCTGGCCTCAGGCTCCATTTCCCCGCCTGAGGAGTCCAGGGTGGCTACTTCCAGTGACAGTGACCCACTGCTGTCCATGTTCAGGTGTCCCAGCTCCTCGAGGGTCGCTGCCTGCCTAGTGTTAACATTCCTGGTGGCCCTGACAGCTGGGAGTCCCTGGGGTGAGGGCCACATCCCCTCGCCCTCCCCACAGCAGGCTCACGTGTTAATGCTAAACAGTGAAGGACAGAAATGTGTTTCCTGAGACCTGTGCCCCCCACAGGTCCTCTGGGGCTGTTAAACTGGGGAAATTGAGGCTCAGGCCACCAGGCTTGGCCACCGTGCTGAGCTAAGTAGTGAGCTGCACCTGCAGGACCCTGTGCGACACCTGGTGGGCCTTGGTCATTTACCCTGAGGCTCCTGGGGTCAGCTGGACTCCAGCTGGAGGAGTTAAAGTCAAAGGGTGACAAGGACAACCCCTGATCGGGGACCAGGAACCTAGTGTGGGAGGGAGCAGCCTCTTAAGCGGTGGCTCCTTGTGTCATGGCAGACGGAGGATGTGGGGTGGGGAGGTGATTCAGGGGGCTTCTGGGAGGAGCTGTTGTTTCAGCACTGAGCCTGGGGGCCAAGATCTGGGACACAGATGCTGTAACAGATGATGTCATGGAGGCCCAGGGAGGAGACAGCCTGGCCCAGTGCTGATCAGACGGCCCCACCCACATGGAGCTTTCCCGGCTGTGTCCATGGGCCTCAGCCCTGTCCTGCAAGGGGGATGTGACTGAGCCTCCAGCAGCCCACGTCCTCTTCTGTCTCTAGAGGCCCAGATGCGAGCCCATGTGGCCCTCCATGATGGGGACGGGAGCACAAGCATGAACGTGACAGTCCTGGTGGCCCAGCAGCTGGACAGCACGCAGGAGCTGGTGGTGATGGCCAGCCACACCATGCCAGCTCTCCAGAGGCTGGGCCTGCCCTTCCTCAGCCAGGTGAGGTGCACATGGGGCTCCCTCTGTGGTCAAAGGGGGCTTCACACCTTCCGTTTCTCCAGCCCCTTCAGTTTGCAGAAGCTCTGTTACCAATACACACAGTCGCGTTCAGTGTCCGCTGAGCAAATTTTCTACTCCCAGCCAAGGAGCTGGAGTCTGAGCCCCTCCTCATGTCCTTTCTGCTCACCAAGTCCTTAACTCAGGGCCTGGTTGCACCTGCTTGCTGTGCTGGTCTTCTCAGGGTTTTGTTTTTGTTATTTTTGTGGTACTGGGATCGAACCCAGGGCCTTTGTGCTGAACCACATTCTTATCCCACTTACCTTCCAATTTAAGACCCTAAGTTGCCTGGGTTGGGCTCGAACTTGTGATCCTCCTGCCTCAGCCTCCCAGAATTCTGGGATTAGAAGCATGACTACCATGCCCAGCTATTCTCAGGGTTTTGTGTGCATGTCTTTGTCCTGCTTTCTTGTGGTCCAGCCAGAGGGAAGATAGCACAATCTTTATGAAGCTCATCTTTGGAAGATCCTAGCTCCACCATTGCTAGCTGTGTGACCTTGAGCAGATTTCTTAGCCTCTCTGTGTTCTCAGCCTCCTCTGCACAATAGGGATGATAACTGTACCTGTAATGTGGCAAATGCACGTTACACACTGGTCTCAGCAACCCCTGTACACGCAGCCGAGTGACCACGCACCCTCTCTCCCTGGGCTTCACCTCTTCAATGGCCTTGAGGCAGGCAGCAGGGAGAACCCAGCTACTGGGCAAGGCTGGACCTGCTGGACACCTGTAGCTGCCTCTCGGACTGGGGACAGGGCTGCTGGGACTGTGGGTCATGCTGCTGTCCCTGTCTGGCCAAGAAGACCTCAGGCTCTTGCTCTCTTCCTGTCCCCTCCTCAGCTCACAGCCCGAGGACACTGGGCTCTGGAAGAGCTGAGCTACTCTCTGCAGCTGACCTGTGATTTGCAAGACCGCCTGCTTCTCCACATCTTTGGCCAGAACCAGGAGGACAGGTAAGTGCTCACAGTGGCTCTGAAGTTGCCTGGGAGGGAGGAGCCTTGCATCGGTCACCTACCGTGCACCAGCCAGACGCACAGCATCTCCTGGACCCTCTGTACAGCCCTGCTGCAGATAAAGAATGGGAGGTTCAGACAGGCAGAGTCAATTTTCCAAGCTCACAAATCTCTAAAATATCTCCTACCTCTGTCTGGGTGTGGTGGTGCCTGCTTGTAATCCTAGCACTCTGGGAAGCTGAGGCAGGAGGGTTGCAAATTGGATCCCTGCCTGTGCAACTTGGCAATCTATCAAAACCCCTTCTCAAAATTTAAAAAATAAAAAGGATTGGGGATGGGTGTCAAGGCCCTGGATTTAATCCCCACTACTGAAAAGCAAATCAAAACAAAACCTCTCAGCCTCTGGGAGCAGCACAGAGATGCACTCTGGTCCATTAGCGCAGTCCTCCCAGGGCCCTCAGGAGTTCTCAGGAGTTAAAGCTGGGGGCCTTTCAGGCAGGCTCAGTGCCTGGAGCTCTTACATCAGGGCAGGAGGCTCTCCTGCCTGTTCCAGCACTCAGACCCTTACAACTTCTGTGGGGGGACCCCTAGGGCAGCCTGATGAGGGTTAGCTGCTGTGGGAGGGCTGAGGGCCAGGTGCCTGTATGGAGACCAGGCCAGGGCAAAGCCTCCATCAGGCCTGGCTGGCAGCCCAAGGGCTGGGGCTGTGGGAACCCCAGAGTCTCTTGGCCCTCTGTACTGATAGGAAAACAGGCTTGGAGAAGCATTTGCTCCAGGTGTCAAAACTGGGCAGAGGCCACTTTGGGGTCCTGGGGCAGCCCCTGATGCTCAGCCCCAGCCCCAGCCCCAGCCCCAGCCCCAGATGTGTAAGGAGGCCTTTGCAGAGCTGCCAATGGCCTCGTGGCTCTCTGGGTCTCTTGAGGATGGGACTGGGTCTGGTGCCTGGTCCAGTCCTCTCTTTCCTTCCTTCCAGCAAAGAGCTGCGGGTCTGGGGCCGGCATCACCTCCCGTCCCTCCTGGGCCACTGTCCCAGCACGGTGTCTGCCACTGCCAAGGTAACTGCCCCAGCCACCGCTAGGCACCTAACCCCTTCCAGATGTCCAACGCGGAGGGGTGCCTGGCACATGAGCACATCCGCATCTGTCTGCAGCCCCAGCAGCCGACCTGGGAACCCCTGGCTCCTGCTCTTCCAAACATACCCAGATTTACATTCCTTGCAGCCCCTAGTTGGGCCCCAGACCCTCAGGAAGGAGCCAGGAAGCCCACCCACCCAGCAGCTGGCGCCACCCCTCAGCTTGGCACACCTGGCAGCTGGACCAGCTGGAGCAGAGCAGAGCAGACACACACTCCTCACCCCTGCACGCATCCTGAGGGACCTGGGGGTGGCCCGGGGGTCTGCTGACTTGGCCGGGGTCCCTCTCTGCCTCTGGTCTCATCTGCCTTGCCTGGGTCTGGATCAGGAATCACCCCTCAGGGCAATTTGGCAAGTATGCCCACACCCTGGCACAGGGCCTGGCACAGACTAGCTGCGTGGTGAAAGATAGAGCCCTATCACACAGGCCACTTGGCCCCCTCAGTTTCTCAGGCCACCGAGATCTGTTAAACACCCTCCTGTGTCATGGCCACAGACACCTTTGCTTATAGTGCGGCTGCTGTAGATGTCCCGGGTTGGTGTGCTGGGTGAGTGCTCCCCAGGCACCTGTGGCCCTGCACAATCACGCAGGGGACGTCTCTGTTTCACCCCAAGTTTTATCTTGGGTAATTTCAACCCATGCAGCAGTTACTATAGGACAGTGACTGTGTACAGGCGTCTGCGTGTTTTTCTGTATCGTTGCGAGTTAAGATGAAGTCATTTCTGGAGACATCATACTGCTCTACTCCTAAGTACTGCAAAAAGGATTTTTTTTTAAATAGGACATGGAGATATTTCAAAATCCAGGACATTTAATACTGAAACAGTACTGCTATCTAAGAATAGTCTATAATAACATTTCCCAGGGCCCCAGTAATGTTCTTTCAAACATAGAGTCCAAGATTTAAATGCAGGATGCCAGCCAGGGCCACACAGGACTCTAGTTTCTTTAATCCAGAGCAGAAGTCTGTACACTTTCACTCCAAAGGGCCAGACAGTAAAACCTTTCTGGCTTTGCCGCTGATCTCATCTCTGTCACGACTTAGCTCTGTCATTTTAAGTCGAAAGCTGCTGTGGGCAGTGTGTCAGTGATGGACATGACAGTGTGACAAGCAAACTGGGTTTACAAAATCCTGCTGCAGGCCAAGTTGCCCGGAAGGGTGGCTTCCCCCTCCCCCTCCAACGTTTTATTAGGAAACTTTAGACAGCACAAAATTCAGATGTTTTTACAGTGATCTCTTACCCACATCTTACCTCATCACCCATCTTCACCCATCATGCTTTTGGATCCGTTTCAAATACTTCATTATCGTTCACTGCCTAAACATTCCTGCGCTGACAGTTTTGACTCATCCAGGTGGTTCCCTGGCAAAACGCGCCCATCTGTGTTTGTCAGATAGCTTGCTGAAGGTGAGATGCTGTTGGACAGTTTTTCGTGGTGACCATGGAAATACCGATGCGTCTGGCCAGCCCTGTGTAAATACCAACTCGGCCCTCTTCCCAGAGATTTGGGTTCTGTGGGACTTAATAGGAGGCCAGACTGTATTTTAGTAGCCCAAGGGATTCTACTGTACAGTCAGCCTGGAATTTGGCGCATTCGTTCATATAATTTTCACAATAATCCATTAATAAAGGAGGTATAATTGGCCTCATTTATTGGATTAGAAGATTAAGGCTTGAGTGGCTAAGGAGCCAACTATAGATCACCCGCCACTTACGGCAAAAACCAGACTGGGAGAGGTGATCTCTCTGAACAGCCCTGAGCGTTATCCTCTGTGATACAGTGCCCCCTGCTGGCGAGACTCATACCACAACTAGAATTCTTGCCTACTGGCCCCAGGCCAGTGGCTGTCTTCAAGGCAGTGTTACAGCCCACAAGAGGGAGGTGTTGTCCTGGCCCCGCCTGCTGGCCTAACCTGAGGCTCAGGACCCTCATCACTGGAGCTGTCCAGAGCAAGAAGCTGCGGCTCTCATGAGTCTGGAGCTCTGGGAGGCAGGGCCTGCAGCCTGAGCCGGCCTCTGCCTGAATGTTCTTCAGAGACGGATGAAATCTCATGTGAACTCTTCTCTGACAGTTGCAGTCCTCTAAGGGTGAGGCCCAGGGCACCTTTGACTTGGGAGTAGGAGACCATCACTTCCACATCAGCAGCAGCCTGTGGGCCTCTAAGGCTGGTCTCACTGCCACCACCAAGCTGGAGCAGACCTTCCCCCAGGTAAGGGCACAGTCCAGGCAGGCCAAGGGGCACCCGTGGAAGCCCTTTGGGCTAGTCTCCTGGGAGGAGGACCCAGTGCAGACAGCCTGTGAAGTGGGCAGGCTTGCTGGCTGGGCTTCTCTGTGGCTCCTCCTTTCTCTGTCTCTCCTTCCTTTCTTCTGTGTTGTTAATTGAGCATCTAAGAGGTACCAAGCATGATTCTAGAAGCTGGGGTGTGGCATAGAACAAGATTCAGATTACTGACTGTCATCAAGGGTATAGTCAGGTGGGAGCAGTTCACAAAATGTTTTATAAATAAGAAAATGAGTGGGCATGGTCCACAAGCTGAGGCAGGAGGAGCACAAGTTTGAGCTAACCCTGAGCACCTTAGCAATGTCCTGTCTCAAAAATACACAAATAAAGGCTAGGGGTACAGTTCAGTGCAAAGGCCCTGGGTTCAGTTCCTAGTACTGATACTGTGGGTGCCAAATAGTGGGATATAATATATACTATATTAAAAAAGAAAAAAACAGGGTGAGTGACCATGTACTAAAGTTGATTTATCCTAGGTACCCAGGAAAGGCACCCCCAAAATGACACATAAATAAGCCCTAAGTGACAAGCATCAGCCTTTTGAAAATCTGGAGGAAGAGCATTCTAGGCAGATAGAGCAACATGTGCAAAGGGTCTGGGGCATGAATGAGATTGGGAAACGGCCACGAAGCTTCTGGGCTGGAGACGAGCATCTGGGTGGGGTGTGGTGGGGTGGGGGGTCGTGGCAGTGTTTTATGCTGTTTGGAAGCTGGGTTTTATTCTGTCTGATACTGGGAGGCTTGGAGGACAGAATGTTCTGTCTGGCTGCTGTGTGGAGAGGGACCAACAGATGGCAGCAGAGAGACCACTGAGCAATCATGAAAGAGGTCAGGGCAGGAGAGAATGGCGCTGTGGACCTGGATGGGGACGGTAGCCATGGGTGTTTGAGACACTAAGGAGAAAACCACCCCCTGGCAGTCCTGGACACCGCCTAGTGGGGACCAGCCTCTCCCATCTCACCCCGCTTCCCAGCTTCCTCTGCATCTCTCCTTCCCTCGAATATTTCTGGCGGCCTCCACTGTCACCCTGATCCCTTCCCTGTCTCTGACTCCTCCCCACCAACCTGGGGGCCCCTAGGAGCCAGGTTCAGGCCTGGGCTGTCTGTCCGGTGCTGGGCTGGGGCATCACACCTGTTCCCGCAATGCCAGGGAAACTGAACCAGGATCAGGCCCCGGGCTGAGCACATGACTCAGATTTTTCCTCAGAGCCTAGCACTGTAGTCTTTCTGTTTTCTCCTGTACTCTGGGTATTGAACCCAGGGCCTTTGCACTGAGCTGCATTCCAAGCCATTTTTTATTTTGGTAAAGAGCCTTACTCTATCCCTAAGCCAAGCTGGGCTTGAACTTGTGATCCTCTTTCCTCAGCCGCCCAGACTGCTGGTATTGTAGATGTATGCCACCATGCCTGGCTTGGCACTGTTATTTATGCCCCCATTTTATACATGAGGAAACTGAGGCTCAGTGCCTGCCCAGGCCTACACAGTGTGTAGACAGAGCCTAGAGGTAGCTGTCCTGTCCACAGGGATGTGCCACCTCCTGTTGGTCACACTCCTTGGTGCCTCCCCTTCCTCCCTTTCCCCTCTTCCTCCAGCCAAATTCTGGCCATTAGGAAGCATTTGGCTCTGTGACCCCTGATATGTGACCACTCAGTAAACCGGGAAGGACCCACACATATGGCCTTCTCTGCATCCTGTCCTCCTTCCCACCTGCCCGAGTGCCCGCCGGTTCCCCTCTGATGTCCCCCCCTCCCCTTCTCTTCCAGTTCCACACCCTGCCCAGGGAGCTGGTCCTGCAGACCGTGTACAGGCGAGCCCAGGGGAACCGGCTTCTGGTCCAGACCATGCTGTGGGATGGCCAGGAGGTGGCTTTCAATGGGAGCTTCTCTGGGCCAGTCCCCAAGCTCACCAAGAACCTCCGCCTGCAGGGTGAGTGTCCCCAAGCCAGAGATAGCCCAGATCCTCCCTTGCTACATCAACAAACCATCAGTGGACAGCAGCTTGTCCCAGCTGCTGTTCCAGGCACTGGGGATCCAGTAGGACACAGGGTGACTCAGGTCTGGGCACTCAGAGAAGGCATTGAGCAGGGAAATACATCAAGTGTGATGGTTCCTGAGAGAGGGCAAGCACTGGGAGACAAGGACTTACTGTGAGGGCGCAGGGTTAGGTGGGTGAACTGGGAGGCCTCATTGAGGAGGTGATGTCCAAGCAGAGACCTGAATGACGGAGGAGCTGGCCAGATAGAGAAGCAAGGTGTGGCATCATAGGCAGAGGGAGCAGGTGCAAAGGCCCTGGGGTGGCAGTGAACCTAGGCAGAGCAGCAGCAGCGAGGCCAGTGTGGCGAGGCTGTGGAGAGGGACAAAGTCACACAAGGAGCTGGGGTTTCTCTTAAGACAGAAGAGCAGGCATCCTGAGGACAGTGCCTTGTGCTCTGAAGTGTGTGCCCTAGGCAGCCAGAGACTCAGTGTCTGGCCGAGGAGCCCCATGGCCCTGAGCAGAGCTTGATCTGCTGCCCATCCTTGGGGACAGTGCAGACCCTGTCCTGGGGGGGCACAGCTTGCTGGCGGCCTGATGAATTCTCCCAGAGTCACCCTTGCCACATGTGTCCCGGGGAGGTCATGGGGGATGACAGATCCTCAGCCAGCCAGGGTGGCTCGTGGGTGCATATGGGTGTGTGCATGTGTGTGCCTGTTGAGTCTGTGCATGCACATGTGTGTGGGCACAGTGTCCTTTGGAGCCAAGCAGCCTGAAGTCCCACACCGCGTCTAGAGCTGGGCTGGGGTCAGAGTGTGGAGGAGGTGAGGGCCTGTGTGTGGCCTGTGGCAGGCAGACCCTAATTCAGAGGGCACAGACTGCCCAGGTGTTACCGCCCACATGCATAGGGGACTGGGGAGACTCTTGCTTTGAGGATGTGAGAAAGCAGATTGTCTAGTGGGGTCTAGTGCTAAACTCGCTCTAGGAGATGAGGGATGAAGTCCTGGGTGGAGAGACCATCCCCTGGGAAGCTTTGCTTATGGGGTACCTCCTGTGTCACACCCCAAGAAGAAGTGAGGGCAGCAGATGCCCATCTGAGGAATGGGGGAGTACTCCTGAGGGTTATGGGTATACCTAAGTGACACAGGCTGTCAGGGCTGCACCTGTCAGCTACTGCTGTGTAACAAATTGTCCCAGAATTTAGTAACTGAAAACCACCATTGGTGCTCGTGAGGCTGCAGGTCTTCTGGGCAGCTCTGGTCTTCCTTGTGCACCAAGGTTGGTTTCAAATTGGCTGGGCAGCTCTGTTGGCTTCTCTGGCTTCACTGACCTATTGAGGGACTAGCAGGCTGCCAGCTGATCTAACAACCTCAGCTAAAACAGGATGGCATCACTGTCCCATGGTCCAGCCTGGGTTTGTCCAGTGGTGGCTGGGCAGGAGAACAAGAGAAGAAGTGGAAGCCAATGCCTCTTATAGCTAAGGTTTGGGACTAGCCACGTTCCAGCAGGGCATGAGGCCACCACCAGGCCAGGCTGGGGAAGTGGGTCCCACCTCTGAGTGAGGTATCCCCTGTGAGGGGAGGGAGACCTGGGGCTCCCACAGGGCAGCAGCGACAGGCAGTGTCTGAGTTTGGGAGAACCGGCCCAAGCCTGTGGCTGCCTGCCCGAGCTGACGCTGGTGTCCGCTCCCAGTTCCCTGAGCCCCTGTGCCCTGAGCATTGTCCTCAGCTCACTCTGCTCTCTGTGTGTCCCCATCACCCAGTGGCCCTCTCCCAGCAGCTGCTGCTCTCCCTGCCGCAGCACTGCAGCCTCCTCCTGACCGCGGAGCACGAGGGAGGAAGCCACCAGCACGAGCTGGCCGTGAGCTGGGACGGCAGCGACCAGGTAGGCACCGGATGCTGGGGTTGGGCAAGGCCGAGCTCCGCCCGGCTGCCTGAGCAGAATCCTCGGTCCCCGGCCCATGAACCCCATACCTGCCCCAACAACCACCGTCCCAGCAGGCTGCTCTCTTCCCTACCTTGGTGTGGAGGCTGTCTGGGCTAGGGGGGCGGAGACTGTGGCTCAGCTGTCCCTTCCCCAGGTGGCAGTCGCCTCCTCTCCGCAGCTGGGGAAAGGCCAGCTGGCCGCCCAGCAGGCCCTGGCTCACCCCTTCCCCCTGTCCTGGAGGCATGCTGAGGCCAGGGTCCTCGCCAGGAGCAGGGACGGCAGGCAGAGCCGACGGGTGAGTGAGGAGACACCGTGCAGGAGGCCCGGTGGGCTGGGGAACAGCACGGCCTCCGGCGTGGGGTTACTGAGGGGCCGCCCAGGAGTCCTGCCTCGCTCGTTCCTTCAGCAACGCCTGGCAGCACAGCCTCGTGCCTAACACGGAACCATTTGCTGCTGGATCTCCAAAGTCCTTTACGCGGTTCCCTGCTCTGTGGGCACCTCAGGGTGCGGAGGGTGAGCAGGGCAGCTGTGCCCTCCCACCTGGCTGGCAGCACTGGCAGCACACGCTGCCTCTCTGAGCCAGTTTCCTCATTTATGGATGACAGCAAGACAGCAAAACAGGCAGACTCAAGCAAACGGGAAAATGAAACACTCAGAAGTTGCAAATTTATGCAGGATTTAGCTCAGCGGCATAAGCGCCTGCCTGACAAGCATGAGGTTGTGAGTTCAATTCCCCAATACAAGAAAAAAAAAAGCACCATGAAGCAAGCCAAGGGGACTGAGGGTCTGGCTAGTTAGGCCAGTAGTCAGTGAGGGTCCCTAGGGAAGTTGCTCATCAGCTGAGGACCCAGGGTTGCAAAATAGCCGGCTGCGTGGAACTGCGGGTGGCAGGTGCAAAGATCCTGTGGGCAGAAGACTAGGGGATGTCAGGAAAAGCTGGAAGCTAGGAACAGTGCAGCAGAGCCGGATATAAGAGAGGGAGAGTGCTAGGAGAGAGATGAAGTCAGGTGATGAGTAGGACAAGGAGCACACGGGGCCCCAAGGCACCAACAAAGGGCTCATCTGGGTTCTGGCTCTGGAAATGCCTGGTGTGTGTTGGAGCTGGGATGTTTTCCTCCAATTGTACCTTCTTTTCATCTGGGGGGCCCTGGGTTCTCACAGAGCTTGGCAGCAGGCAGATCCCCCACTCCCAGTTCCTGACAGGGACAAGGGTGTGCTTCTCCACCTCCACGCCCTCCCCAACTCCATGCAGGTGCAGCTGGCCTGGGACAGGGGACAGCCTGTGACCCTGCAGCTCGCCTGGGCCCACAGGTGCTCCATGCACAGCACAACCTGGGACGGCTGCCTGGCTGCTTCTTTAGGGCAGGTATGCACCTGCTGACAGCCCAGTCACACGCAGGGCCACCAGGCTCCCGGCCTTTCTGCTGGCCCACTCACACCCCATCTTCCTCCCTGCCAGCTCCGAGGACCCTGGGGCCCGGGCACCCTCCAGGCCTGCGGGGCCTTCGCGCGTACCCCAGCTGTGTTCAGTGAGCAGCTGGATCTGACCTGGGGCCGACACCGGGTGCAGCAGAATGTGACGTATGAGGTGAGCCAAGAAGCTGGGCTCACTGCTGCAGAAGGTGCTGCTCAGGGCCCTCGGGTCTGGGGCTCATGTCTAGCTGCACTGTGGGATCCCGGCCCCCTCGTTTCTGTGCGGAGCCTCCGTTTTCTTCTCTACAAAGCGAGTACACTGTCCTTTCCCAGGGGACTGTAGTGAGGACTGGGAGGATAAAGTGGGTGCACGGCAAACCCTCAGACTTGCACCAGGATCAGAGGGCGAGGATTCTGAGGTGGGCAGAGGCTTGGGGACATGGGTTACCCCAGCACCTCTGCCCATCTAGAGCTTCCGATCACAGAGATGGGTGTTCTGCAGAGCCAGGGACAGGAACCAGGCCATTGAGAAATGACGAAAGTTGGTCCTGACGGCCCTTCTTCCTCCTGGGCCACTACCCAGTTCCTGAGACCCTTGGCGTCACAGTGCCCCAGAGTCCTGGTAGTGGCTGTGACAAGGGCTCTGTGCTGGGATGCTGGCTGTGTCCCTGTAAGGCACCCCCAAAATAGCTAGCATGGTGACCCTTCATTCCAGAGGCATCAGCCACCCCAATCAGCCAAAGTACGCGTGGAAGCCACACTGGGGCACATCCTCCCGGCCTCCTGTGGCCAGCAGAGCCTCCGGGGAGAAGTGGACAGGGACTCGACACTCGGGCTGCACCACACCCCCCACCCGGAGCTGTGTGACCTACCCAGGGTGAGTGTGCCCTGGGCAAGGGCCCACTGGAGGGAAGGGGGGACCTCTGGGAGTGGGGGGACAGCGTGTGCAGAAGGCAGGGCTTGAGGGAGGCAGTCAGATGCCAGCATGGTGGCTCTGCTGTCTGGTGTCCGGGTGACTGGGCAGGGCCTGTCTGTGAGCTTCCCGTGTTTGTGAGGGGCGGAAGAGGCTCTCGGTTCTAGTGTGTAGGGCGCCTGAGGGTTCGAGGGTGCGATACAGGGCTGCGGATGGGGAGATACTGGGGTCCTCTTCCTCCCCTGTGCCAATTCTGTCCGTCCATCCCCCGCCCCCGCGTTCCTACCCTTTCATCTGTCTGTCCACCCCTCCACCCACTGAGCCCTTCTCCGTAAAGGGACAGAGGGTGAGCGTTCCAGGCTGCATGAGCCACACGGTCTCCTCCTCCTCGGCTCTGCCATTGCAGCAGCAGAGCAGCCTTGGTGATAAGTCCGGGAACTGGTCCCTGCCCTGAGGGGGGCCAGAGGCCAGGGGTGGGTGTGTGCTATGTGAAGAACGTGGCAGGGTGGGGTGCCGTCAGGAGACTGCTGCCCACTGGTCCAGCAGTGGGCCCAGCTCCTTTGCTACGCAGGGAAACTGAGGCTCTGTGTGGTGGGAAAAGATTGGACGTGCATTTCTAGAGAGGCCTGTCCTGCTCCCAGGCAGCAGGGAGGGCCATGGACCAGGTGCTGGGGAGAGGAAGCTGCCACCTCTGCAGCTCCATGACCCCCAGCTTGGGGCTGTCCCGCCAGACCCTCTCCGTCTCCGGGGAACATAGCCTGGGCCCCGGGCAGTTCCTGCTGCATTCCCGCTGGCAGCTGGGCCTCGCTTCACACTCGGACCCTGGCCTGAACCTCAGCCTGACCCTTCGCAACCGCAGCAGTCCCCTTGCGTCCAGCTTCTCCGGGGAGTTGGAGGTGAGTGTCCTTGACTGCACCAGGAAGACGCACCCCATCCCCACCGCCTGGGCTGCCCTGCCATCTAGTGGCCATGTCTGGAACTGCATGTCACCCCAAGTCGACAGTCAGAACCTATGGGGGACGCTGCCACGCCCCTTGGCCTGACCCTGTCCCTGACAAGGCAGCTCCTCCGTTACCCTGACACCTGACCCTTGCTGTAGCTGAGAGATGGCAGTGGATTGGCCCAGTCAGGCCTCTTTCAGGCAGACACCTTCTCCCCTCCTGTGAGAAGGGGAGGGTTAAGTGTTAGTGCACATAGGTCACCTTTGAAAGAGCCTGACCGGACACAGCCACTGAGTATTCATGATCATTACTGACCAGCCCTCTCCTCTGTCCCCAGCAGCCCAGGGCCTGCAGCTCCCCCACCTGACGATGCGTCTTTTCCAAGGGGCTTCCCCTTTCTGCCCAGGGAGCAACCGTAGGTGGTCTGTCACTGTGCTATTCCCCAGCCTGTGTCTCCTGGCTGGGTGACCTCGATGTTCTGATTTTTCTTCTCTGAGCCTCAGTCTTCCCTTCTGTTGGTTGGGAACAGATATGGCCGACTTTTCAGAGATGTTAGGCTGAACAGACATCTCCCCAGAGTCTACACACAGTGGGCACTCGTGCTTCCTGAGGCCTCTCTCCCTCCCCCTGGAGCCTGGGAGTGAGGGCCCCGTGGCCTGGCACATGCTGGGTCCTTGGCGAGTGCCACTCTTCCAGCCTCTCCATCCCGAGCACCTCTTGGCGGCTCCTGCCTGTGTTGCTTGGCCCCCAGAGAGGACGGCAGCTTCTCCCTGTCTGTTCGGTTCTTGCACCAGTGTGGTGCTCCCTGAGGGTCAGCTTCAGGGAGGGCAGCTCCTCACTCAGCCCCACAGAAGAGAGAGTCCTTCTTACGCAGTGGGGCAGAGCTGTGGGTGGCAGTCATCGGGGGAGGGCCCCCAGCCCCAAGCAGGCTGCCTGTTAGTTTTCATGGGGATCCCTGGGCTCCAGCCCTACCACCCTGGAGGCCTCGGGGGAGGAACCTGTATCTACCAAGCACCTGCATCAGAGTCCTGGGCCAGTGTGACAGATTATCTCCAACAGAGGGGCTTCAGGCAACAGAAACTTCTGTCAGAGTTCTGGACGCCCGAAGCCCACGATCGTCAGTGAGGCAGCAGCTCTTGGGGAGGGAGCTCCCCGCCTCTCCTGACTCCAGGTTTCGCTGGCAGAGCTGGCGTGGGGCACTGTCCTTCCAGCCTGCCTCAGCTGTCACATGGCGCTCTTGTAAGGACATTGGATCCGTAGCCCGCTTCCATCAGGATGAGCTCATCTTTCCTGAGTTACAGCTACAAGGAACTTATTTCCAAATGAGATCACATAAACAGGCCTGGGGGATTCAAACTTCACCCCACCCCTGAGGAATACAACCTGTCTGTCTGTCTGTCTCTTTCTCTCTCTCTGGTCTCTGCTGAAGTTTTTTTTTTTTTTTCCTGCTAAGGTTTGAAAAGCACGGTTCTACATCACATTACAGATTTTGAAGCTGAGGCCCATGCTGAACCAGTGCTGAGCCAGAATAGAGGGCAGGGCTGGCTTTCCTCTCACCACGGCTTCTCTCTAGCCCTTGTCTCTCCACTGCAGGGTGGCATCTTCTCTGGGGGCTCTGTCCCCTACCATACCAACCCACCCTGTGCTCCTCCCTCGAGGCCCTGGTACCCTGCTCAGTGACCTAGGCTGATGCCGGGAGGTGCCCACAGGGCCTCCTTGAACTTGCTAAGACCTTTGCAGTGGTTCTGATGCAAACCAAGAAAGCCCAGGTGCTGCTGGCCTGGGGGGTTCTCCGTGGGTTTTTCCTTAGGACTTCTGCACCTTTCTGAAGGGAATCTGAACCCTGCAGCAGGGTGGGGTAGAGGCCACTGTTTGCCCTGTTTCCTGCAGCTCCGAGGCCCCACAGCCCAGTGGGTTGGCCTGCAAGGCCGACTTTCTACCTCGGCTTCCCAAACCCTGGCCCAGCTGGAGGGAAGCATGGACAAACCGGGTGAGAAGGTGAGGCTGTCTGTGTCTCAGGTCCCCAGCTGTCTCCAGGCCACCGTGGCCCACGAGGAGGGTGAGTGGAAAGTGGCCAGGCCCTGCTGTGGTACCAGTGAAGACAGGGATGGGTGCTTAGAACTCCAAGGACCCTCTGTTAGGACTCCATGGCACACCCTCCCCGCCTCTGTAGTCACCTGTGTTAACTGCTGGGCAGATGACCTTGAGAGGGTGGGGTCCAGTTAATGAAGATGGGTATATGGGAGCTTCAAGTGGGCAGGAAAGCTCAGATGGCACAGCTCAAGGCCTTCAAGTCCTTGCCCCGACCACTTGGGAGCTACAGCAGGCTGTGCAGTGCAGGAGGACTGGGAGCAGAAGGCATGGGTACAACCACAGGTCCCTTTCTGGCCCCAGGAAGCAGAGCAGAGAGCGTGGTACTGCAGGCGTGTGCCCACAGGCAGACAGCTGAGGTGGAGGCTCTGCTGCAGGATGGGGAGCAGCCTGCCCAGTCCCTGGGACGCCTGGCCCTGCAGGCTGCCAACCAGAGCCTCCGCCTGGAGGGGCATGGCTGCCCAGGGACCCTGCTGGACCTCGTGGAGGTGAGAGGGTTGGGCAGGGACAGGGGCTATTGCTGGTCTCTCCAGGCAGAGGCCAGCGCACCAGGATCCTGCAAGTCTTTTGGGGGCCTCCATGCCCAGAAGACCAGAACAACTGACCCCAGGGCATGACCCATACCGTCCTGGGTCCCTCCAACTGGCTCTGAGACCCTTCTTTCCTCTTCCTTCCTATGAGGCCCTAGACCCACCCAGCCTGTTCCTCTGTCCCCACAGTCCAGGATCGCAGCGGTTGGGTCCCAGGTGCAAGCCCAGCTGGAAAAGAAGCTCCAAAGCATGGGCGACTATGCAAGCAGGTTCCAGCAGCTGGTGGGTAGACTGAGGCAGAACAGAGCAGTGCGTGGGGAGCCCGCTCCAGCCCGACTGTGCCCCTGCACCCGGGCAAGAGGGTCTGGAGTGCTCTGCACCTGGGGCTTTCACACAGCTCCTGCCTTGGTTTCCCTGTGTAGGTGCAGCCGGTGGGTACCCTGGACAGCACAGCAGGCTTCCTACTGCGACTGTCCCAGGCAGGGCTGGGGGCCTTGCAGAAGAGCGGCCAGGCAGTGGCCTCCTGGTGGGGCCGGAGCCAGGTCCAGCAGGTGCTGACCCGCCACCTGCTGCTCTACCTGGAGTGGCTGCAGGCGGAGCTGGAGCAGCTGCACCGTGAGCTGGACCGTGAGTGTGGTGGGACGCGCCCTACACACAAGACCATGACCACGACCAGGCACTGTGTCAGTCACAAGGAGACCTTGTTCCCTGGGCGCCTCCAGCCCAACTTCATGTGGACCCACTCATTGTTCATGGCTGTATGGCCTTTGGCCCCGATTTCTTTTAGGCCTACTGCTGTGATTTCCTTAGACCCCTGTCCAGCTCACTGCTGCAGGATTCTAGGGCCTCTGTCCTGCTTAGGAAACATCCTGTGCCAAAAGGCCCTCAGGGCACCATGAGCCTCTGCCCTGCTCACTGTTCTAGGGTGACGCCCAGGGAGGCCCTGGTGCCATCACACAGGATGCACTTGAGTGCCCTGTGACCACCCTGAGAGACCCTGTCCACCAGGGAAGCCCTGCACCTGGGTGTTGATCAGAGCTGGCCACAGGGATCCCGAGGTCATGGACTCTGGTAGTTTAGGCAGGTGTGCAGGCCATCCACACACAGCAGGGGCACAGGGACCGGTCCTCCTTGGTTCTAGGGACAATGTGAGCTGCTCCAGTCAGGTTCCTGGTTCCAGACAAACACCGGGCTTGTGACGAGGGCCTTGAGAGGACACCACTCGGGCCTGTGTGCCCGCTCCTGTCTGCAGTACCTCTCGCCTGCCTTCTTCCACAGAAGGGCATATCCTTGGCTGGGGTAATAGGGCTGTGGACAGGCCCCAGTGTCTCACAGCAGGTGATGGCGGCCTGTTGCAGGGCCCCTGGCCACTCTGAAGGATGCCTACTCGGAGGTGACGCTGCGGCCCCTGGATGAGGTGTGGCAGGAGCAGGCGGAAGAGGCCCTGCAGTGGCTGCAGGCCTGGGTGCCCACGCTGCCGGCCGGTTGGAGGCCGAAGCCCATTCGGGCAGCCCTGGAGCTGGTAAGGTGGGATGGGGGGGCGGTGGGTCCTGGCCCAGTGACAGTGGCCCTGATGGCTCTCACTGCCCACTCCAGGTCGCCCATCAGGTGCTGTCTTGGGCCGAAGCCACACTCTCGAGGGCACTGAGGCGGCTCTGCAGACCCCTACTGCACATGTACCACTTCTCAGCCAGGTAGCCAGCAGTGACATCTGTGTCCCTGCCACAGGTGGGGCACCATGCTGAACACCTGGACACCTAGATTCCATTTACTCCTTCCCTGGAAGCATCAGTAGTCCCCGTTTTACAGATGAGGAAACTGAGGCTCAGTCTTCATTCCTTAGGTATTGTAGTTCTTTCTCCACAGAGTGTTTTGGACACTGCCGAGAGTGAATGAGATGGACACTGTGGAGCATTTGGGCTCTGTGAGTGTACATTTTCTAGCTTATCTTTAAATTCGTAAAAACCACTTCTGGCCTGCAGACCAGCCAGAACCAGGCCACAGACTGGCTGTTTCCGATCCTGAGCGGTGGGTTAGGAGCTGGTGCTGCAGACAGCGGCTCTGGAGTGGCCACATCTGCTCTTCCTGCTGCTTTCTCCCTTGGGAGGACACTTCTGACTGTCCTGATTCACCTGCACAGTCTGCAGTCTCCCCTTCTGTAGAGCCTTGCTTTAACCCACCCTGCAAAGCTCCTTTGGCCATGTAAGGTCACAGTCCCCTGGTCTGGGGACTTGGGTGTGGACATCTTCAGAGCCCATTCTCTGATACAGGATTCCTTCACAGGTGGCTCAGTGTGAGAAGCCACGGGGCTACTTAACAGGTGATGGCCAGCCAGCGTGCAAGGCCCAGGCTGCCGAGCACCTCGGGTGCTGGGACAGAAGTCATCAGCCCTGGAAGAAGGGCGGAGCCAGTCTCTGTGCCAGGCCAGGGACTGGGGAGTTTGAGCGCTGAATCCTGGTTTGAGTCCAGCTTTGCCTCTAACTAGGGCTTCCCTGGATCAGTGCTCTGTGCCTCAGTTTCCTCACCTGTAAAACAGGGCCAGATAAAGCTGCATCAGGAGGATATTATGGGGGGTGACTTGGTAGGCAGTCATGTGAAAACAGAGTAGGGGCTACCTGGTGACAGAGTGGGAGCTGTCACCCACAGGTGGGGGACACAAGCAGCAGAGAGGGGTCTGAGACACCTCCTGGGAGAAGGTAAATGACACCACCTGCTACCTATGCCCCACCCCGCCTACTGTGAGCTGAGGTCAGCCCGACACCCCGTTATACAACCCGAGAAGGCTCCATAGGGCCCCCCTAAACTCCAGAACTTTTAGTGCCCCTCAGTTCCATGGCGATGTTCTTGCAGCCCCTGTTTCCCCCACAACACAGTGCACAGATGTGGGCCTTGAAATCTGTACCTCGCATGGCAGATTGCATGCAGCCACCCAGCACGTGGTCTGATGTGGGGTCCTTATACCAGGGTGTTGGCTTCCACATCCAGCCACCTCCACATCCAGCCACCTCCACATCCAGCCACCTCCACATCCAGCCACTTCCACATCCAGCCACCTCCACATCCAGCCTCCTCCACTTGGCTTGTGATAACAAACCAGTGTCAGCAGAGGGGCTGTGATGCTCCCTGCTAACTGACCTTATTTTGGAACCGCCATGTCACGTCCTAAAGTAAAGGAAGGTAGGACCCTGGCTTTCAGGTCTCCAGCTCCTCCTCGTTCCCTCCAGGAACTGCTCAGTGCTGGTGATGTTGCCACTGCTGCCTGCAACACACGAGCCCCTGGACATGGTCTGGGTAACCAGCTACCTGGTGGAGGAGAAGCTGCTGCAGCCTCTCCAAGAGCTATACAGGGCCAGTGTGCTGGCCGAGTGGTACGGGCTCCACCACCGCCTGCTGGGGAGCCCCTTGGATTGTGAGTCCTGCCGTGGGAGCCCCTCTATACTGCACTGCAGGGCACAACAGCAGGAGCCTGCAGGGCCAGTGTTGAGGAAACCTGCAAAGGTTTAGCATCAGTGCGCTAGGGCACGAGGTCATTCGGGGAATGCAGAACCTGACCTTTGCCCAGCAGAGGGGAGTTCAGAGCCGTTAGGGCTCCAGCCCAGCTCTCTCCCCCACTGCCACGCTGCGGAAGCGGAAGGCTGACCTCCAGCTGCAGCAGGCTAATTGGGTCCAGACTTGTTGCTCAGGTTGGGCCGAGGGCCAAGAGCCCTCCTGGACTGGGGCCAGTTCTAGGAAGCCTGGGGGAAGTTTGCATCCTACTCAGCCTTGCCATAGGGCCCACTGACCACTGACCACTGATTTCGTTTCCTCCTGTGTGAAGCGGAGGAGGCACCAAGGTGGCTTGTGTAGGTAACAAGCATGAGCCACAAGCCCAGGTACTTCATAGAGAGGCCATGGAGCCCCAGGCTGGGCTGGGTAGTTTATTCGGTGGGAGTTGACCTCAAGGTGGGGACACTGACACTGGGGAGGAGCACTCCATGTCCTGACTGTCTGGTGTTCAGCCTGCTTTGGCTTTTCTCCCCAGACCATGCTGTGGTGGCCAGGGCCCGGCACGTGGTGACCTTCGATGGCAGGGTGTGGGACCTCAGTGCCCACTGTAACAGCATCCTGCTGGCCAAGGACTTTGCTCACAACATGTTTTCTCTGAGGCTGAGCTGGCTGGGCTCAGGGCTCAGGGTTCTGCATGTGGCGGTGAACCACACAACCCTCGTCCTCTATCCCAGTCTGCAGGTCAGTGGGAGGGTACAGTGGAGGGGACAGAGCCTCCTAACGGGTGGTACTTAGAGCTTGTCAGTAGCACATCTGGCTCAGTCCCCACCTGGTTTCCAGGCCTACAGGCTGTATGACCTCTCCCTGGATGGGGACAGCTGTCTGGACTCTGGCTTACTCCCTACCAAGATGAGGAGGGACGTGCCCAGGATCGAGCTGACCAGTGAGGATGGCGTCTCTGTCTCCTGTGATGTGCGAGCTGGCCTCTGTGGCCTGACCCTGGGCCTCTGGCACCATGGTGGGTTTGGGTCCCATAGCATGGGCCCTGTCTGGAAGGGCCTCTTTCAGCTGGACCACAGCCGACCTCCGAGGAGACCCCAGGCCTCCAGCTCCTTGGGGTTCACAGTTTAAGCGGCCAGGGGACCACAGCCCAGAGGTTCAGAGTAGGAGGCACCTCCCTGGCCAGTCCTCTGCTGAGACAGTCCCTTCACCAGGGGTGAAGGCCATAACCAGTGGCCCTATCTTTAGCATGGCACATCTGCTCTTGGCTTCTTAGTCCTACAAGTTGCCAACCCATTTACAGATGATCCAGGCTGAGATCAGCCCTCACAGGTGCCCTTTACTAGCTTATGATGAATAACACCATGGATGCCACAAGAAGGAGCAGGAAGGGACACAGAAGCTGTCCTCAGACACTTCCCTTCTCTCCTGCTTCCTCCCCTCTGAGTGATGCCCTCCAGTGTGGAGTGGGCAGGATTACGCTGTACCCAGGGTGCTTCAGCCTCTTCCCACCCACATATCCTACAGGAGCAGGGACACAGGGTTTCCCAACACACCCGTCCTGCCCCACAGGTATCTCTGCTGGCCTGTTGGGCACCAACAACAACGAGGCAGGTGACGAAATGATGTTGCCAGATGGCACTCTGGCCCACAGCCTGGAGGAGCTGGCCCACGCCTGGCAGGTGAGCCTCCATCTCACCAGGACTCAGGTGAGGGCTGGAGACTCAGGGCCAAAGGGGCTCTCACCCAGGAAGCACCCACTGGGTCCGTCTTGTGTCTCTGCTGAGGCTGATGCACCGGTGGTAGTGGGGTCTGACCATGAGAGAAATGGGCAGCAGGAGGCTCATGTCTTGTGTCTGTGCCCTCAGGTGGGTGGGGACTGTAGAGACACGGAGAGGACACAGCAAGCATGCCCGGGACAGAGCTCCAGCTGCCAGGCCTTCTTCCAGGACACCCAGTCTAGCCTGGGGACCTGCTTCCGGGTGGTGAGTGCAAGGTCAAGCCTGGTGGGAGGCTGCTCAGATGGACCATAGGAAAAAGAGACGTTTGCCCCATCCCTTGGGCTACTGCCAAGGGTGCAATGAGCAAGAGTAGTGATGGGCTGGTGCCAATTTCAGGTGGACCCTGCACCATTCCTCAGCCTCTGCCTCCAGGACACCTGTGAAAGCCAGGGGCTGTCAGCTGTCTGCAACCTGGCAGCTGCCTACATACACCTGTGCACTCGGAGTGCTGTGCCCCTGGACCCTCCTGCACAGTGTGGTAAGTGTGGTCTGTAGGCACTCTGACCCTGATCTGGCCTCTGCTTCCCTCCCAAAGGGAAACAGTTCCTTTCTCTTAACCCCTGCCAAGGAAGGAGAATACACACTCCATTGTCACACAGGGAGCCAGGAGTCTACCCTAAGGGTCTGTGCAAAACACATAGCAGAAAGAGACAAATCTAAAGCTTCCCCATGCTGCGTGTCTAGAGCATCCCGTCACCTGGAAGCCAGGCACTGGGGAGGCTGAGGCAGGAAGACTGTTGCAAGTTTGAGGTAAGTCTAAACTACGCAGTGAGGCCCTGTCACAAAAAAAGAAACCCCTAAACACAGACCTGCCACTAGAGGAGCTGAATGAATGCCGCTTCAATGCCTAGAAACCCACCTTCCACCAATGTCACAGGCACAGGCGTAAGTGACAATGGCAAGCACCACAGTAGTGGCCACCAAGACCCAGAACAGGTGGCTGCATGAGATCCTTCAAGAAATGAAAGACACACTGAGAAATGACAAGCAGAATGCCCAAAACAACTACCGCAAGAAGCACTTTTCACAGAAATGTAAAACTTAACAGGTTCAACAGCAGAAGAAAAAATTAATGAACTGGAAAATACGACACAGGGAAGGTGGCAAACAGAGGATGCAATGTGTGTAACAGTTTCAGAATGAGAAGATGTGGCATTTGAGCCAAGTCCCCTCCAGGTCAGACGCATGAGGAATCCCAACCCTGGTACTAAATCCAAACCCATCGGAACAGACCTGCAGGAGAGATGGAGTCCCAGAGGCTGCCACAGAGCACAGAAAGGGAAGATCTTTCATGGAAGAACAAGCAGAGAGGATCTGCCAGCAGCGACAGAAGGGCAAAAACCCTCGACAGAAGAAGTACCAAGTTAGGTTTTGTGCCTGTTCACTTCTTACTTAGGTTTAAGTTCTCAGCAGTGGCTTCTGTAAACGCCACTCCCAGCCGGCACCCGCTCGGCCCCTATGTGGCTGCTTCCTGCTACGCTGGCAGCGCCCACCAAGTGTTTGCAACTCGGACCATGTGGCCTGGAAGGCTGAACGTATTTACTGTCTGCTCCTCGAGAGAAAAAGTTGGCTGGTCTGTGGTATGATCCAAGGAAAGCAGAAGGAAGAAATTAAGAGAAGTTTATGAAATAGGAAACAAGGAATAGAGATGATCAAAGGGGAGAAGATACAGTGCTGCCAACAAGCAAGGGTCAAAACCTCCGGTCCCAGACGGAATTCCAGAGGGGACATGATGGCTTTGCCGATACCTCTGAAGACACCGATTCAATCACTGGCTTGTCTAAACTGCCTCGACAGTGCTGACTTTAAAGACTCTCGTAGCTATTAAATAAACTAAATTTACAGTTAAAAATGTAACTGCTAAAAAAAACAAGTCCACCTTGTGAAGGGTTATTAGACATCTCCCAAAGCGTGACTCATAAAAGGAAAAAAAATCAAGAAACTGGGCTTCATTTAAGTTAAAAACTTGCTCTGTGAAGACTGTGTGACCAGGATGGAGGGGCAAGCTACGGACCAACAAAAAAGAACTTCAAAGCACATCAGGCCAAGGACTTGTCTAGAATATGTGGGACTGTTATAGCTTAATAGTGAAACATGAATCTAAATAGAAAATGAGCAAAATACGTAGACCTCTTACCTAAGATAGGTGGACGGCAAAGAAGCCTGTGAAAAGTGTTTAACAGTCTGCCTGCAGGAAGGAGGCTACACTACTCACCTTTAGCACAGTTAAAATGATAAACAGTGAAAAGACCAAATGCTGACAGGACAGTGTTGCTAGCGAGAGTGTAAAACGGTGCACCCACTGTGGACAAGAGTCGGGTGGTTTCTTAAGCACAGGTGGCTGCTGTGTGTCCCGTCTGCCTTGGACTTGTGCGGTTCACATTCCAGGTGGAAGGTTCTGGAAGCAGCGGTGATGCCACTGTGAGAGAGCTGCAGGGCTACAGGACGGCAGGCGACCTGGGGAGACGATCACAGGCAGGGGAATACAACGCAGCAGCGTCCAAGTCCTGAGAAGTAGGTGGCCTGAGACTCCACTGGAGCGAACGCACGTGTAAGTCAGGGAAGGCATCCCCGTGGCCCGGAAAAGGCCCAAGAGGACCTCACAAGAGAGTAGGGAACATCTTTCCCCACACAGAGGAAGTCTGCAAAGACTAGAAGTGGTAGTTGTCTTTTCAAATGCCTAATATTCACCAAAGAAACAAGAAGACAAGGCCCACTCAAAGGAACAAACTAATCTCCAGAAACCAGCCCTAAAGACACACAGAGCTCTGACTTACTTGATAAGAGCTTTCTCATCATTATCTTAGCTTATATGTGCTTAGTGAGCGGAAAGAAAACAGGGACGACTACACGAAATCAAGAAAATGATTCATGAACAATGAGGATTCAGGAAAAAGGACAAATAAGACAATTCTGGAGCCAAAAAATAGTGAATGGAAAGAGTCACTAGGGTCAACAGCAGATTTGAAAGAATCAAAGAACTTGAAGACAGTCATTTGAAATTATCAAGTCTGAAAAAAGAAATTAAGTCTGAAATAGAGAGAAAAGAACAGAAATACAGAAACTAAGCATTTACCACACACCACTAAGTGGACCGATACATTATTGGACTCAGAAGAACGGAAAAAGGCAGCTTTTTGAAGAGAAATGGTCAAAAACTCCTCAAACTCCAAGTAGGATAAACCCAGAGACCCAAACTGAGACTCAAAAATTATCTGGCAAAAATAAGACATTCCCATATCAAAGCTGAGAATTCATTACATCTAGACCTAGCTTACAAGACGTGATAAAGGAAACTCTTCAAATCAAAACAAAAAGACATTATTAGAAACCTGATACTATGTGAAAATACGAAGTTGTCCTAAAGTTGTAATTCTGTGGACAGAGCTAAAGACCTGAATTATAATTAATTTGTTCGTTTGGTACCAGGAATCGAATTCAGGACCTTGCACTTGCCAGGCAGGTGCTTATACAGCTGAGCTATATCCCTGGCCCGACCTATATTAATAGAATTTTGAACCAAGATTATAATATAATCTTTTATAGCATTTAAAAGACAAAAGCAATGGGGCTGGGGATTTAGCTCAGCAGTGTAAGCGCCCGCCTGGCAAGTGCAAGGTTGTGAGTAACCTCCCCAGTAACCCCCCCAAAGAAAGATACACATAAAAGACAAAAGCATAGAAATCACTATAAGCCCATGACAATGGGCAGACAACATAGAAAGATCAAATTTTGACCTCAGTAATAAAGTTAAGGGCACAGTTGTAAAAGAGTATGTATATTCAACTGAACTTAAATTGTTATTAGTTTAAAAATGAATTCTTAAAACTTTAGAATGTTTAATGTAATCCCCACGGTAACCACAAAGAAAATATCCATAGAATGGATACAAAAGAAAGCAAGAAGGCGGTTAAACTATATCCACTACAGAAAAGATCAACTGAACATAAGACAAAAAAGCTGTAAGACATTCCAAAAAACAAAGAATAAGTCCTTTCCTCTTGGTAATTACTTCTATAAATTTATTAAATGCTTGTACTACAAAAAGACTTCAAGCCACCAACCTAACTTTACACTTTAAGTTATTAGAGAAAGAGGAAAAAAAAAAAGTAAGCCTAAAGCTAGTAGAAGGAAGAAATAATAAAAATTAGAGCAAAAATAAATGAATAGGAAATACTAGGAAAAACAAGAGAAAAAAATAAAATCGAGATCTGGTTCTTTGAAAACATCAATAAATGTGGGGGGAGGGAGAGGAAAAGGAAAGCAGGGAAAAGTGAGGAAAAAAAGGAAAAAATAGAAACAAAGCTTCTGTAAGTGGGGTGGGGAGGAGTGACGAAGGGAGGATAGGGGGTGGGGAAGGAAAAATATCCCAAAACTGGGGAACGTACCTAGATTGACTAATACAAGAAAGAAGACTCAAATAACTAAACCAGAAGTCAAAAGAGGGATGGGTACTGGTTTTACAGAAGGAGAGATTATGAATAATTATCATATGCATACCTTAGATGAAATGGATGAATTCTTAGAAACACCCAGACTGAAGAAACACGAAGAAAAGAAAATCTAAATAGACCTGTAAGCCTAAGTTAGTGATCAAACACCTGGCAACAAAGAAAAACCTGATGAATTCACTAGTGAATTTTACCAAATGTTTAAAGAATCAATTCCAGTCCTCCTCAAGTGCTTTTCAAAAATTGACCAGGTAGGGATTTTTTTTCCTCCATGTTTTTGAGAAAGGGCCTCACTATGCAGTTCAGGCTGGCCTCAAACTTGCAGTGATCCTCCGGCCTCAGCCTCCTGAATGCTGGAGGTACAGGCGTGTGCCACCATACCCGGCTGAACTAGGAACCTTCCAGACTTACTCTGCGAGGCCAGAAGTACCCAATACCAAATCCAGACAAAGATATAAAACTACAAACCAATATAGATATAAAAGTTCGCGACCAATTACTAGCAAAGAACTCAAAGGCACAATAAAGGGACTATACACATTATCAAGTGGATTTTATTCCTGGAATATAAGAATGGTTCAACATGTAAAAATCACTGTAACATATCACATTAACTAAGTAAAGGGGGGAAAAAGACGTGACTAACACAACTGATCCTGAAAAGGTATTTAACAAAATTCAGTACCTCACACTGGGCGTAGTGGCATATGTAGCACCAGAATTAGGGAGACTGAGGCAGGAGATCATGAATTCAAGGTCAACCTGGGCTACAGAATGAGACTTTGTCTCAAAAAAATCTCAAGGTACAAATACAAGGAACTACTTCAATACGAAAAAACCTTATATGAAATACTCATACTCAAAGACAAAAGACAAAGTTTTCCCTCAATATTCAAGAATAAGACAATTATTAACATAATGCCTCAATTTAACAACATACTGAAGAAGAGATAATAATGAAATCATTCAAACTGGAAAGAAAATTATGTCAGTGCAGATGACATGATATATGTAGAAAACCATAAATAGTCCACAAAAAACTGTTAAAGCCATAAAACTTCGAAGTTTTAGGAGACAAAATTCCACACACAAATCAGTTGTGTTCTATAAATAATCCAAAAAGGAGACCAAGGAAATAATTCCATTTATAATAGCATCAATAAGAATAAAATGCTTATGAATAAGTGTAACCAGGAGACGAAAAACTTGTACATAGAAAACTACAAATTATTGCTGAAAAACTAAAGACAAAATGTCATGGTAGCGCATCATGTGGGTTATTGAGATGCGGTGTAACTCAGACCTACAGGTTTCTGCTTTCTAGCAACGTCCCAACCATTCTGCAATAACAGAAAAATTCATCCTAAAATTCAGATGAAATCTTGAGAGGCCCAAAATAACCAAAACAATTTTGAGGCACAACATTGGAAATTTCAGACTTCCCAATTTCAAAACTTGTTGCAAAGTTACAGTAATAAAAATGTGTGCTGGCATAAAGATATCATTTAGACTGATGGAGTGGAACAGAGGCCAGAGACAAACCCTCACGCAGACAGTCAAAGAAGTTTTCGACAGTGTTGGGAAAATCAGATATCCAATGCAAAAGATGGGGTAATGCAATATTACCCCATACTACATGCAAAAATTAACTCACAGTGGATCAGAGACCTAAATGTCTAGCCTAAAATTCTTAGAGGAAAACAGAGGCAAAAGCTTCATAGCATTGGATCTGACAGTGATTTCTTGGATACGACACCAAAGACACAAGCAACAAAATTAAAAATGGACAAATGAGACTGTATCAAGGGCACCCACATAGTGAACAGGCAACTGTAGATAGGAGGAAATATTGCAAATCATGCATCTTCCAGGGGGTGTTAGCTAAAAGATTAAAAAAAAAAAAAAACACCAAAGACTCCAACACTGCAACTATAACAGAAACCAGACAAACCTGGTTCACAATGGCCCCAAGGACTTAGAAAGACCGATCTCCAAAGATGAATAAATAAATAAACGGCCAAGAAGCCATGAAAAGATGCTTGGCATTACTTCCCACCAAGGAGCTAAATTAGAAGCCCACTGGGATGGCTATAATCAAAACAGGAAATAGCAAGAATTACTAAGCGGGTGGGGGAGAAACTGCAGCCCTCGTGACCTGGTGGTTGGAATAGAAGATGGTATAACCACTGGGGAAATTAGTGTGACCATTTGTAAAGAAATTACAGCTGCGGGCTCACATGGTAATTCTATTTTTACTTCTAGGTGTATATATAGATAAAAAAGGGGTGGAGGAGAAAAAGAGGGAGGGAGGGTTCCATATGCATACTTGTAGCAGCATTAGCCACTGTTAAGGCTTGTGTCTAGATGTCCCCTCAAAGTCTCATGAGGTCATAGGCAGGGCTTTTCAGAGATGGCTGGGTAATCACTGACTGCTTGGCACCACCTTAATCCCAGCAGTCTGGATAAGACATAAGGGGCAGAGAGACACTGTTAAGCCCCCTTGTGGCTTTTGCTATCTTCTGCTGCCATGAGCTGTTGCCCCTCTGCCTTGGAGCCAGCTGATTATGAACTGAAACTTCTACAAATTGTGAGCTAAATAAGCCTCCTCCCACCTTAACTTTGGGTGTCAGGTATTTGGTCTTAGCAATGAGAAAAGTAACTAAGATACCCACAATAGCCAAAAGGTGGAAGCACCTAAATGTCCACGAATGTACACAAAATGTAGTACAATCACACGATGAGTACTGCTCAGCCCGAAAACAGAAGGGAATTCTAACACGCGCTACCATGGGGATGAACTTTGGGGAACGAGAGGACAAACACTGTGTGATTTCATGCACTTCAGGCACCCAGTCAAACCTGGATGGTTCCCAGCACTAGGGGAGACAGAAATAGGTTGCTCAGTGGGTCCAGATCTTCAGTGTTACAAGACACCGAGTTCTAGAGACTGGCTGGGTGGCAATGACAAACGTGCTTATCACTGCCGATCTGTGTACTGAAGAATGGTGAAGATGGTAAATTTGATGTTAAAAGTTTATTCAAGAAAAATTGATTTATAAGCTAGGCTCCCACTTCTCCATTTTTAACCACTGAGTAAACTTGTGCTGTTGGCAAGAAAATTGATTAAAAATAACATATTTACTGAACACCTGTTCTGTGATAGGCAGGGTGATGTGATCAGTGCTGAGCTAATTCTAAAGAACAGAGGCTTACAAAGAGACAGACGGGAGATACCCCAGGGGTGCACAGCCTGGGTTCATCGGACACAAATGGTGGACTCTGGCAAAGAACGTGAAATTATCCCAAGGGTAGTTGGTCAGATAAAAACCCAAAGTAGAGGGCTGGGGATTTGGCTCAGCAGCATGAGCGCCTGTCTGGTTGTGAGTTCAATCCCCAGTACCCCCACAAACCAAAGAACACAATAAAGTAGAGTCAGGCATCATGGTATTTGCCTATAATCAGCACTTTAGAGGCTGAGACAGGAGGATGGCTGTGTGTTCAATGCCAGCCTGAATTATAGTGAGAGCCTGTCTCAAAAAAACAGCCAGCCAGGCATGGTGACACATGCCTGTAATCCCAGCACTCGGGAGCCTCATGCAAACCTGGGCTACATCTCAAGTTCAAAGCTAGCCTGTACTACATAGTGAGACCTTCCTTGTCTCAAATATATACATATGACATGTTGGGCATGGTGGTGCATGCCTATAATCCCAGCTACTCAGGAGGCTGAGGCAGAAAGATTGCAAATTCAAAAAATATGTCAGGAAAGACATTTAATAAAATTCCTTAGCACCCAAGTTTATTAGCAAATGCCCAGTTCTATTAGGGAATAAGGGCTTAGAACATCTGCAAGTTGGTAATCTGGGGTGCTGGTATATGAACACCACCCTAGATGGTGACACATTAAAACCAACAGTAAGACACAGATGGCCCATGTCACTGAAATCACTGCATGGTGAATTGCTGGTCCCATGCAGGTACTACAGCCAGAAAGAGAGCTGAGGTACAGGAGACTGGGAAGGAACAAACTGTAGAGTGGATCCTCAGGGAGGTTCTGCTTTCTGGGATCCTGAAATCCATGGGGTAGGGCTATCTTTTCTAAAAGTAGAAAGGAACTGGGCATGGCAGTGCATATCTGTAACACCAGCACTCAGGAGGCTGAGGCAGGAGGGTTGTTCCAAGTTCGAGACCAGCCTGGGCTACATAGTAAGTTCAAGGCCATCTTGAACTACATTAGTGAGCCCCTGTCTCAAAAAATCAAAACACCACCACCACCACCAAGGACAACGACATAACCCAAAACAAATAGAAGCGAAAAGAAATCATGTAGAGGTCACACGTGTTCTGGAACTGCCCAAATGTCTGCACTGCTGTACTGAGTGGGCACCTCCTGTACTTCAGGATTCAGACCTGGCACCACCCCAGGATTTCCTTTCTCCCTGCTTTGGGAGGGGGGCCCCCTTTGTGCTCCCAGGGCACTGAGGCCCAGCTGCCCCTCCCCTGGGAGCTGTGTGTTGGTCTTCACCGTCTCCAATGCTCACAAGTGTTTGTTCAGTGTCCCAGTGAGCCTGCCCTGGTATCTTCCCTACCTCTAGGTGCTAGAGCCCTCCGGCCAGTCTTCAGCACTTACCCAAGGGCAGGGCAGGAGGTAGGCAGGGGTGGGCGGGAGCTGCCCTTGCATGAGGGCCAGGCAGGATTCCAGGAGACAGCGGGTTCTGTCCTCGGGGCCCCTGGCACAGTTCTCCGTGTCTTCTCCTTACAGTCTGAGGTTTGACTGAGCCAACAGCAGGCTGCCAAAGATTTCAGCTCCTTCACCTTCCATCCCAATCACAGCTGCGCAACAAGGTCAAGATTCTTGGCTGGGACAGAACAGCTGGCGGGAGATGCAGGGGACCCCAAGCAGAACTGCATGCAGTCCCGACACAGGAAAGGAGAGCTGCGGGCTCCGCCTCCCCCTTGCTCCCCACTGGCTTGGATGATGCCCACCTTCCCTAGGGGACAGTTGCTCAGGGGACGGACCTCTGCACAGGAGGCCACCCTGTGCCTGCCAAGATCCCTACCCTCATTCAACAGCTATTTCCGCAGCAGAGCCCTGGGCTGGCTGCCCTGGGTAGACACAAAGCGGGGTTCTCCCTGCTTTGGCACTGCTTCCCCTGCCCACTCCAAGGCCCCATTAACCCTGAGTTCCCTTGAGGGGAACCCATGGTTTTAGTTAGAGCCTTCCATCAGAAACCTGGAAGTGAATGTCTTAGAGGGACTGGCAGAGCCCCTTTTCAAGGGAACTTGGGTTACCTGGGTGTATTGCAAGTTTTCCACTGTATTTTCAAGAGTAGACTTTTCTATGGAGTTTTCTACTGAGAAATAAAGTTGCAGAATCCAAGAGTGTAGGCTGAATTGCTGGGACCCATCAAGCCAGGGAAGGGGATAGTGGGTGGCTGTGAAATCCAACTACCTGTAGAGGGCGCCCTTGAGCCCTTTCTCCTGTACATGGAGCCTTCATTTCTTTTTGTAAACGATGTCACTGAACTATACTGCCAGGCCTGTACCAAGCCTTTGACCGGAGCTGCTAAAGTCCAAATTGCAGCACAAAGGGAGAACTGTACACCATGAGAAGAGGCACAAGTGCAAAGGCAGATGCTACACGTCAGTCCCTGGTGCACAGCAGGTGCCAGGTGGTCCAGGAAGAAGAGGACATGGGTGCTACACATTGCCACACCCCACGGGGACCGATGGGCTGCAGAGCTGACTGACACCTGCTCCGTCCTAAACTCCAGCCCAAAGAGCCTGGAGTCCAGGAACTGCTCTGGGTGCTCTGCAAGATGCCCAACCTTTTCTTATACCTTCTAATAGCCCCGTGAGAGGTGTGTGGTCCCTGGTTAAGGAAGGAATGGGCAGAGGTGCAGAGAACCCAAGAGTCTTACCCCAGACACATGGCTGCCAAATGGCCAGGTGGGCACCGCTTCGGGCTTGCCTGCCTTGCAGGGTTGCCCAGGCTTGATCTCACACCTGCTTGTGTGACAGGCTTGTGCCACAGCCTATGGATTACTTTAAGTGAGTTAACTCTGGCCACGGCACAAGGAACACCACGTAGTGCTTCTTCGTAACACCCCACAAGTCAGGTTATGTTCGATCGGAAATGTACCCACAGCTTTCAGAAATGCTATGCTGGGCTTGATTTTGGGAAGTTCAGCCTTGGGAATGCGTACGAAAGAAACAGTTCACAAGGGAAAGTGGGATGCAGGTGGCAACTCAGAGTCCATGTGCCTGTTGTTCACAACCACTCAATCTATCAGTTTGGGAATATGCTTACCAGATCCAGGTCCAGGAAGGGAACTGGAGGAGCCATCCCAGCCCGGCTCCCACCTGCAGTCAATAAGGTATTTACCAGAAACCCCATGGTGGCTGGGCACCACACAGACACTGAGAAAAGCTCTCTCCTGGCAAAGCAGAGCTGGCAACACTGACACTATACAAACTGTGGGTGTGTGCATCCAGCACAGAGTTTAAAGAAACAGCTTGGGAAGAGAGCATGGAAAGACCAGTAAGGCCAGGCATGGGGTGCAAGACAATTGTTTGGGCCAGGAGTCAAAGGCCAGCCTGGGCAACCTAATGAGACCCATTTCAAAAAAACCCAGCAAAATCCACAACTCTAGCACATGAAGAGCAAATACCTACAAGCTGGGCACAGTGGCACACATATGTCATGCCACAATGAGGTAGAAAAATCACAAGTTCAAGGCCAGATGGGCAACGTAATGAGATTCTGTCTTGAAATAAAAAATTAAAAGGAGAAGGATGCAGCTTAGCAGTCCTTGGGTTCAGTCCCCAGACCTTGGGGGTGAGAGGGAGGCAGCAAATACAAACAAAAATAATTAGCTAGATGTGGTGGCACACACCCGTGGTCCTTGCTCTCTGGGAGGCTGAGGCAGAAGGATCACTGTGACTTTGAGGCCAGCCTGGTCTACTTAGTCGGCCAGCACAGGGAGACCCTGTCTCCAAAAACCCAATCAGTAAGGGCTGGGGATGGGTGAAGGCCCTGGCTTCAACCCCCAGAACAGTATGACCAAAAACAAAAGGCGACAGAGGAGGAGGAGAGGGAGGAGAGGACAGGAGAGAAGGAAGGGAAGAAAGTGTAGCTCAGTTAATGCACGTTTGTACCCTGAATGTCTTAAAGCTACTCTCCTTTGACCCAATAACCCTATTCCTGGGAATTTACTCAAAATGCTGGAGGGAAGGAAGAGAAATATAAATTATTCCAAAAAAATTCAAAATAATTTTATTATTTGAAACGATGAAAAATTACAGAACTCAACTGGGAGATTTTTAAGTCATGGTCTGGTAACGTCATGCATTATTTGGCACTCATTTGTCATAAAGTCCAATCTAAGGCAATGTTTTACTTAAAATGGAAAAAAAATTAAGCTCCACGAGAAAGCAAAACTGCATAAAAATCTGCATGTAAGCATGACCACACGCAGAGGAAAGCTGGCAGGATATAGAACAAAGGAAACAGTTCAGATAGAAAGGATGGTGACACTGGAGGTATTTTTCTTTTTAAACTCTTTATAATTATTATCCCTTTTGGAAAATTTTTAAAAGTTAAAACCAAAATCTCAGGAGCAGCCGGGAGAGGTAGTATACTCCTATAATCCCAGCACTAAGGAGGCTGAGGTAGGTGGATCATTGCAAATTGGAGACCAGCCTGGGCTACAAAGTGAGCCCAAGGCCAGCCTGAACTGCATAGCAAGACCCCGTCTCAAAAAGACAAAACAAAACAAAACAAAAACTCAGGGACAACTATACGATATCAACAGATGAACAGATAAAGAGTGTACACAGTGGAGTCTTATGCAGCCAGAAAGGATAAACTTGAGTCAAAAGAGTTCTAGTGATGGATGCTGGTGATAGCTGCACTTAATGCCACTGAGCTATACATTTTTAAATGGCTAAGATGGTAAATTTTATGCTATGTGTACTTTACCACATTTGGGGTGGAGGAGAAGGAAGAAATTGGAGGCCTAAAGAAGTTCCTGGGCTTGAGAAGGGGATGGGATCCTGGGGGCAGCAAGGGGAAGGGAGGGGTGTGAGGAGGCACAGAGGCCTGCGATGGCGGAGAGGAAGTCAGGGTCCTTCCCAGACCCTGGAGAAGGAGCACCCCAGGTCCCCTTCAGGTATGGCTTCCACGGTGCCATACCTAGGGCCTGCATTTCTCTCACGCCCAGGAGGACCAACTGCTTGCCTTTGACCTTCACTAGGCACACAGAGAACCCACCTGGCCACGCGCACCTTGAAAAAATCTGACTTGCGATATTCTGTAAACATAAAGCGTGGGGGCTGAGGTCACAGGGCTTGGAATCTGTCCCCCTGACCCTCCCCGCCAGCCTGGGCCTCAGGGGCTTTGGGAAGGAGATGGCTTCACCTCCTTCTTTCTCCAAGGCCCACTTGGAAGTGGACCTGCATTTCCTGAATGCACAAATCAGCCACCAGCAAAACCATGGCCTTAAATTCACCAAAAAATTGATTTATTAGGCAAGATAAGATAACCAAGACCAAAAGATTGCTATCAAGACTGTCTGTGCAAGCAAACTTGAAAACTTAGAGCAAATGGCTTATTTTCTAACAACAACTCCCCGAAGGGGAAAATGCTGAATCACACCAGAAAAAAGCTGTTGGGAAGGAGCCGACAGGGAAGGCAGAGGAGGAATAGTCGGCCCAGGCTCAGGAATGCTGGTTCCTGGGCTGTTTAAACTGCTCAGGCTGAGCAGAAGCAGAATGATTTCTTCATTCCTTGCAGGGAAACCGGAGACGTATGATCTCAGGAGCCAACAATCACAGCACCGTGAAGGAAAGCCACATATCAATTTCCTGTTTTGTGTGTGTGGTTTTTTTTTTTTTTTTAATGGCTTTTCATTATGCAGTTCAGGCTGGTCTCAAACTTATTATGCTCCTGCCTCAGCCTCCCAAATACACAGGGAGTACAGGTGTGGGGCACCATGTCTGGCTTAGCTATCAATTTCTTTTATGTATAAACCAGTGCAAAGCCAGGAATGGTGGTGCATGACTGTAATCCTAGCACTTGGGAGGCTGAGGCAGGAGGGCTGCCATGAATTCAAGGCTAGCCTGGGCTACATAGCAAGACCCCATCTCAAAAACACAAATAAACATTAAACCAGTGCAAAAAAATTTAAAATATTAGCAAATAAAACCCACCTGAAGGGACTAGGAATGTAGCTCAGTACTTGTCTAACATGCTCTAGCTACTGGGTTCCATCCCTGGTACCAAAAACATAAAACAAAGTACCCATGAAGAATACCCTCTTCCACCACTATTATTTTGGAGGCCCTAGCTGATGAAAGTAGGCAAGAAAAAAGTAAGAAATTTAAGAAGAAAAGAGGAGGTGAACCTATCATGTTTACTCTAGAAAAATCCAAGAAAAGCAACTGAAAAATGAGGCAGACTGAAATTTCATTCAGGGGTTAAGAACAAAAGTAAGACACCAAGACAAACAGACTTCCTAGGTACAAAGAACACGTAGAAAAGACAGTGAAAGAAAAAATCCCATTTCAGGAGTACACCCTAAAACATGTGCACTCTACATGAAGACATCTTCTTAAAGCTGTTAAGAAAAAACCCAAACATTTCAAATGCAAAAAAAAAACAAACAAAACAAAATAGAAACCACACTGTATATTCTTACCTAGAAAGCTTCAACATTAAAAAGGCAAAGTGGGCTGGGTGTGGTGGTGAATGTAATCCCAGGTGCTGAGGGGGCTGAGGCAGGAAGATCACAAATTTGAGGCCAGCCTGGGCAACTGAGCAAGACTTTCACTTTAAAAAGCATAGGGAGGTGGCCCAGTGCTTCCTGGGTTCAGTCCCTAACAACCCCAGGTGGGATGTGTAGAAATGGAGCTCTCCCAAGTGTTGAGGGGAATGTCAGGATGGCGCGACTCCTCTGGAAAACAGGTCATAGTACTTGGGATTGGACCCAGGGATCTGCACTGAACTACATCTCCAACACTTCTGAAAAACTTTTAGAAAAAAAAAAAGTTTGAGACAGAATTCTGGTAAACTACTAAACTGCCAACTCTGAGGCTGGGCATGGTAGAGCCTGGGTCACATAGTGAGTTCAAGGGCAGCCTGCCCTATGTAGCAAGACCCTGTCTCAATCAATAAACCAATAATAAACTGCCTAGACTGGGCCTGAACTTGCAATCCTCCTGCCTCAGCCTCCCAACATGCTGATATTACAGATGTGTACCACCACGCTAGGTCTGATGATCTCTTATAAGATAAATGTATGTTTACCCAGCCATTGGCCCGGCCACAGCCCTGTAATTCTACTTCCAGGATCCACCAAGGAGAAATGAAAACACATTACACAAAGGCCTGTATGTGGATTCCCATCAACTGCAAATTACACCACGTCCATACTATGTGTGGAATGCTACCCAGCAGTCAGGAGGAAGGGAGCACTGTATAGATTCATGCCACAGCACAGATGAACCGCAAAAACATGCTAAGTGAAAGAAGCCAGATCAAAGACCACATGTTGTATGATTCTGTGAGCAAGCAGGTTCATGGTGGCCGGGGCGGGGGCAGGAACAGGGCAGACTACACACAGACAGGAGAAGCACCTTGGAGCCGAGGACTGTACCTCCCCATGAATTCATGAAAAACCATTAAAATATAATGTTTCACTTACAATCTGTGTGCTTGTGGTATGCAAATAAAGCCATTAAAATACTAACTTCTCCCTAAAGTTAGTCTAAAAGCAGCATGATCTGAATTAAAATACTCCATAGTGGAAAATATGCAATTTTTAAGTAGTTTATTACACTAAAAGAAAGAATACACAAAAATCAGGAAATTTTAGAAAATAATGAAGCCTTAGCCCCATACCTATATCAGGTTTGAAATCCCAGTAATTAAAACATTTTGGTGCCAAACAATGTATGTTTGTCTGTGTACATTACAGCAGATCCAAAATTGAGAAGCACCCATAGTAAGTACATTTAAGAGTTTAGCAGACAGCCGGATACTCTGTTTCAAACAACCTGCAGGAAGAAGTACCCACCAGTGACTGATACTGAATAATTGGGTGGCATCTGGGGGAAGAAAAGGTCAGAGTTTTCTACTTTATTTTTTTCTAACAAAACGAATTCTGATTCAAAGATTTAAACATCCACAATGAAACCGTGAAACACTCCAAGAAAACCCAAGAAACTTTGAACTGAGAAAGTCATCTCAAAAGTGACTCAAAACTCAGAAAGCCAGTTTTAGAAATATATAAATTTTAAATATGAAACATTTATGTATAAGTAAAATATATGACCCCTTCCTCTAAAAAAAGAAAAAAGTAAGAATCTGGGTCTTCTTGCATCAGACAATTCTAAAACTAGGTAGGGGCTGGGGATTTAGCTCAGCGGTATAAGTGCCTGCTTGGCAAACTTGAGGTCGTGAGTTCAATCCCTGGTACCAAAAAAAAAAAAAATCTAAAACTAGGTGAGAAGTACCGAGCAGTTGTTGGTAGGCACTGCAGAGCTCAGCACCTGAGTGGTCCCCCTTGGAACACAGCAAGCCCCGGGACACGCTTGGCCCACGCTTGCCCCGCTGAGTTCTGCTTAGCAGGAACCTCAGCCTGGAGGGTGAAGGGTGCCAAGCAGAGAAGGGCGTGTCCCCAGGCTCAGATGGGAGCCAAAGGATGCGGGGGTGCCGGGGTTCGCAGGAAAGCGTAGGGTGAAGCTGCATGAGAATAGCTGCTAGGGCAGGAGTGGTTGGAAACTGAACAGAGCTGATAAAGGTCACACAGTTCCAGCCCACCGTGGGAGGTGAGAGAGACCCTGGTGAGGAGCTTTGCCAGTCAGCTGATGATACAGAAGGGCTCAGCCCAGAAGCTGAGAGGAGTAGCTATTGCACAGAACTACAGGGGACGTCTGAAAGACTCATCTTAACACGGCTGAAAAACAGGCCCGTGCATGTTCAAGGGTGCTCAGTCAGTGGTTGGGTTGTGTTTTTGTTTTGGTACCAAGGATCAAACTCATGACCTTGCACTTGCCAGGCAGGCACTTATGCCACTGACCTAAATCCCCAGCCCCTAAAATTAGTTATTCTTTCTTTCTTTTTTTTAAATCGGTACCGGGGATCGAACCAGGAACGCCTGCTTGCAAGGCAGGTGCTTATGCCGCTGAGCTAAATCCCCAGCTCCCTTTCTTTCTTTTTTAATGTATTCCAATTGTTTTGTTGTTGCTGCTGTTTTGGTACTGGGGATTACTTGCACCACTGAGCTTAATCCCTGGTCCTAGTCAGTAGTTGATCTACAAAAAGAAACCTCAGAATGCCTTAGAGAAAGTAATATAATCCAGAATCTCAGCAATGTCCAGCATACAAACCAAATAGTATAAATAATTTAGAGGCAAAAAAGAACAAGTGGACAAAGAGATGGAAAATGCAAAATGAACAGACTTCCGGGAAGATGGCGGAGCAGTGAGCCGCAGAGAAAACAGCCTGAGAGTCGCCTGCACACGCTGGACCATGGATAGCATCATGAGGAAGAGCAGAAGGAAGGAAGCGGGCCACGGGGATGGTGGTGGCTGGGCACCCCAGAGGCCTCCACAGAGAGACGCCACAGTGGAGGGGAGCGGCAGACGTGGAGGGCAGCACCGGCTGCTGGTGAGTGCTGAGGACTCGGTCCTCCCGCGGAAGAGAGTGATTGGCCGCGAGCAAGTTTGGATAGCCCAGAACCAGAACTGCTGCCGGCTGCATCCAGCAGCTCCCGGTGGGCGCAGCCGGTGGAAGGGGTCTGGACTGCAGCGAGCCCAGTGAGCCTGGTCTGGGGCGGGCCTGCTGGGATACAGTAGCACAATTTAGGACTCTGGCTCTGCAGGCTGGTTTTTTTTAAAAATTCAGTTTGCTTTTTATTTCTCTTTCTCTTTCATTGTTTTTTTATGCGTGTGAGAGTGGTGCCTAACCTCTTTGAGGGTGTGGTTCTGTTCTGTTCTGCCTTTTATCTCTTGCACCTGGCTTTTTTTTCAGTCCTCTCCACCAGTTTCCCCCGAGGTGGTGGGATCCATCTTTGCCTTCCAACCTTACTTGTTATCTCTTTCTCTTTTTCCATGTCTCTATTTCCTCATTAATCCATTTAAAAATTTAACCCCGGCAAAATTGACACATTAGAGATTTACATACTGCATATAGTTATCTGCTTTATTTTACATTTTGTTATATAATCACAAATCTAGTTCATATGGTTAAAAGTTGCAATGTAAGGGTTAACTCAGTTTGTTGTTTTATAGGCTGTGTTGATGCTATTGGTACCACTACAGCCAAGATTGACATAATTGTTACAAACAGCTGTTGGCTCTGATAATCTGTGACTGAGACTAAGGGTCACAGAAAATACTGTGGCACAGTGCCAAAGAACCAGGGACCAGGCCAAATGAGCAACAGCTTCCCATCTCCAACAAATTGAAGAGTTCAGACCTTCCAACATACTCAAAACCCAAAAACCAGCCACACCCGAAAGATGCTTCAGAGAAGTAGTCATCACCTAACTGTCCTAAATATCACCAATAAAGTAACACAACATAGGCAATTTACAAGCATCACCTCAGGAATTAACCTAAAAAAAGAGAAGAAATGAAAAGACACTTAAATAGGATGCAACACCAGACATCCATTTCAACAAAGGCAAATCCAGGGGGGCAATGAGGTGGGACCGTTTGAAAGCCCCCCACCAGGTCTCTCTGAAGTGGTAACAACAAAGCAATTGAATGAGGCTCTGGAAAAAATGAAATCAGAAATAACCTCTCAAATAACTACAGAGATCACCAGAATACACACCATGCTTAGTGATGTGAGAGCAGACACAGACGAAAACATAGATGCGCTTAAGCAAATTATGAAAGTGCAGCATGGGAAACAAATGGAACCCATAAAGCAGATTCAAGCAGATATCCAGGAGAATAAAAACCCCACTGAGAGTGTGCAAAGCAGATTAGGTCAAGCTGAGGACAGGATCTCAGATATTGAAGACAGGCTTGCAGTTAATGACCAGGAAAACAAGGATTTCTCAAACTAGCAAGGGACCATGAGAAACTAATCCAGCAGCTGCTAGATGAGACAAAGAAGAATACATTTAAGATTAATTGGAGTCAATGAATAAGCAGGAGATACCACAAACGACATTAAAAAACATTCACAGACATTGTGATAGAAAACTCTTCTGGTAGAGAAAAAGAATTTGACATACAAATAAGTAAAGGATAGAGAAAGAACTCCAAGTAGCAAGGTCAAAAAAAAAAAAAAAAAAAATCTACAGCCAGGCATATCATAGTCAAGATTCCAGAAATTCAATACAAGGATAGAATCTTAAAAGCTAGGGGTTTAGCTCAGTGGCTTACGTGCCTGCTTGGCAAGCACGAGGTCGTGAGTTCAATCCTGAATATGTACAAAAAAAAAGCTGTTAGGGAAAGGAAACAAATCACCTATAAAGGAAAGCCCATCAGAATCACAGCAAACTTCTCAGCACACACTCTCAAGTCAAGGAGAACTTGCAGTGAAGTACTCCAAGTTCTAAAGGAAAACTACTGTCAATCCTGACTGTTGTATTCTGCAAAACCACCTTTCAAAACTGAGGGAGAAATAAGATATTTTCATGGCAAAGAACACCTGAGGAAATTTATAGCCACAAAACCAGCACTCCAAAATGTTCTGAAGGACATTCTAGAAAGAGAAAATAAGAACTATAGATCCGTGAACCCCAACAGAAGGCAGGCACCAGGAAAGGCAAACAATTAGAGGGAACGAAAAAAGAAAAGGAACAGGAAATAACATGACATGGAAAAGCAGTACATATCAGTTTTAACCATCAATGTAAATGGTCTCAATTTATAGCCAAAAGGCACAGACTGGCAGAATGGATCAAGAAGCAAGATGCAACAATATGCTGCATACAAGAAACACATTTAACTCAAGAAGAAATTCATAGACTGAAAGTCAAAGGATGGAAAACAGTCCAGGCAACAGGAATAAAAAAAAAAGTAGGGGTAGCTATTCTATTTGCAGATAAAGTGAATTTTAAGCCAAGACTGATTAAGAGAGATAAAAAAGATTACTACATCCTGGTAAAGAGAACAATCCAAGAGGAAGAGATAACAATCATAAATATATATGTAACAAATACTAGTGTAGCCAGCTATATAAAACGATTACTAATAGACATGAAAAATCAAATAAACCCTAATATAATTGTATTGGCAGACCTCAATGTCCCATTGTCACAAAAATACAGATCAACTAGACAAAAAAACAATAATGAAACATTAGAACTAGATCAAACTTTTGAGCAAATGGACTTAGTAGATGTCTATAGACTGATCCACTGCACAACATCAGAATACACATTCTTCTCAGATGCACACAGGATGTTCCCCAAAATAGACAGTTATTGGACCATATACTAAGCTAAAATCAGAATGGATCAAGGATCTTAGTATTAAAACAGAAACATTAAATTTGATGGAAGATAGAGTAGGTAAAGCTCTTGAAGACTCTTGTGTAGGCAAAGACATTATGAACAAAACCCAGATTGTAAACTGGGCATGATAGTGCACTCCTGTTATCCCCACACTTAGGAATTTGAGGTAGGCAGATTGTTGCAAATTCGAGACCGACCTGCGGTATAAAGTCCAGCCAGAACTGCATAGTGTGACCCTGTCTCAAACAAACAAACAAACAAACAAACACCCAGATTTGCACAGAAACTATCACGAAGAATCAACAAATGGGATCTCACCATACTGAAAAGCTTTTGCATAGCAAGAGAAACCACCAACAGAGAGGAGACAACAAAATGTTTGCTAGCTGTTATGGTTGATACATTGTGTCAACCTGAGAAGCTTAGAAGTTTAACTAAGAGACTCAGCAGGGAGCCAGGGTTCTCACTTTGTAAACACCCTCATACTATGCAAAGGAGGGCAAGGAGATTTTGTGAGTGCTACCTCCCACCCTGCAGGGGGGTGGTGGTAGTGATGGCCTGTGTACAATATAAGGGGAAGAAGAGGCTTGCTCTTGCTCTTTTTGCTGTGGCTGCTGCCTTGATGTGTTGCACCAGTGCCACACCACCCTGCCTTGGAACTGCTGATTAGGGACTGAAACTTCCACAAACTGTAAGACAAATAAACTTCTCCTGGGCAACCTGCTTGGGACACTTTCTGTCTCTCTCTCAGACAGAAGCTTTCTTTCTCTCAATAAATATAGTCTGAGCTGGAGGTTTAGCTCAGTAGAATAAGTGCCTGCCTGGTAAGCACAAGGTCTGTTTGATCCCTGGTACCAAATAAATAAATAAATTCTGCCAGGGCTGAGGATTTAGTTGGGGCTGAGGATTTAGCTCAGCGGCATAAGCGCCTTGCCTTGAAAGTGGGTGGTCGTGAGTTCGATCCTCGGTACCGATAAAGAAGAAAAAGAAAAAAATAAAAATAAATAAAAATAAATAAATAAATAAATTCTGCTCTTTAAAAATAAATAAATAAGTGAACTTTTCCTTCCTTTATTTGGGGTGTAAAGTATGTTGTCCCAGCAACGAGAGAAAAATAAAAGTAACCAAGACACCAGCTGTTCCTCAAAGGATTCTACAAAGAGAATATATAAAAAACTCAAAAAAATTAGTCCTCCCAGATTTAAAGACTCAATCCAAAAATGGGCATCTGAGGTGAATACCCATTTCTCACATGAAGAAATACAAACAGCAAATAAATATATGAAAACATGTTCAACATCACTGCTCATTTGAGAGATGGAAATTAAAACAACCCTGAGATGCTATCTCACCCCAGAAAGAATGGTTATTATCAAGAAATCAAGCAATAACAAATGCTGGAGGGACTGTGGGAAAAAAGGAACCCTTCTCCGCTGTTGGTGGGAGTGTAGACTGGTGCAGCCACTGTGGAAATCAGTGTGGAGATTCCTCCAAAAGTTAGGATTGGAGGTCCCATTCAACCCAGCTATTCCCTTTCTGGGTATCTTCCCAAAAGAATTACAAGTATCATACCACAGTGATATATGTGCACCCATGTTTATAGCTGCACAATTTGTAATAGCCAGATCTTGGAAACAACCTAAATGCCCATCAACTGAGGAATGGATAAAAAAGATGTGGTATTTTTATACAACGGAGTACTACTCAGCCATAAAGAATGATAAACTGGACATTTTTATAGGTAAATAGATGCAACATGAAAACATAGTGAAATTAATAAGACACACATGTAGACATCATATTGTTTCATTAGTATGAGAAGTTGAAATAAAAAAATTTATGTGTATGTATATAAAAATAGTTAAGATAGTTATACTAGTGATTTCTCTGAGTTTGCTGAAGAGTAAGATCTGGGGGCTGGGGATTTAGCTCAGCGGCATAAGCGCCTGCGTTGCATGCAGGCAGTTGTGAGTTCAATCCCTGGTACCGATAAAAAGGAAAAAGACAAAAAAAAAAAAAAAAAAAAAAAAAAAAAAAGAGTAAGATCTGTGCTGGTATTGTTTGGACAATTGAATGCAGGTGTCTTGTGCTATGAGTGAATGATTTGGGGATGACAATGTGCAATGTATGTAACATTATTACCCCCTGATTTACAGGCCTTGATATTTTGTTATAGTTTTTTTCTTCTTCTTTTTCTACTTATTTTTGAATAAAATAGATTTTTAAAAATGGAAAATAAGACAAGACCAAAAAATGTTTAGAATTAAAAACTACAGATACCTAAAATGAAAAACTTGATCAGGTGTGGTGATGCATGCCTGTAACCCCAGCACGCAGGAGGCTGAGGCAGGAGGATTGCTGTGAGTGCGAGGCCAGCCTGGGCTAGAAAATCAGTTCAAGGCCAGCCTTGAGTGAGACCCTGTCTCTAAAAAAAAAGGAAATAAGGACCAAAATGTACAGTACATATTGTGAAACAGGAAGTAAGTGTTCAAACAGAAAGGGAACGAGGGGGGGGGGTAAGGGAAGAAGAAGAGAAAAGAAAAGAAATGAGAAAAGAAGGGAAAAATGGAAACGAAACTTTTTGTAAATAAGGAGGGGAAGACGGATGAAGGGAGCGGAGGGGAATAGAAAAAAAAAAGAATTAAGGTACGTCACGCACAGGTACAATTTCCTTATAATGAATGTAATCTTCATGTGTGTCTAAAATGTCCCAATAAACTTAATTTTAAACAAACAGCCAGAGGATAGAAGAGGCGTCCCACCCATGGGTACAGTGATAACAATGGCTGTTACATTTTCATCAGGAACAGTGGAAGTCAGCAGACAAGGAGCCAACAAAACACCTATCAAGGGGCTGGGGATTTAGCTCAGCTGCATAAGCGCCTGCCTTGCAAATGTGTGGTTGTGAGTTTGATCCCTGGTACCGGTAAAAATACAAAAAAAAAAAAAAAAAAAAAAAAAACTATCAAAAAGGTGGACAAAAAAAGGAAAAAAAAGTGCAGGCAAAGATGAAAAAAAATGTATTTTAGCACCAGGAACCCAATAAAAAAAGGGCTAAAGGCGTCAGGCATGGTAGTGCACACCTGCAATCCCAGCACCCAGGAAAGAGGCCGAGGCAGGAGGACTGCTGTGAGTTCAAGGCCAGCCTGGGCTACATAGTAAATTCAAGGCCAACCTGAACTACATAGTGAGACCCTGTCTCACCATATCAAAACAACAACAAAAACAAACAAACAAACAAGCAACCAAAAAGAGAGACACTGAAGAAGGTTTTCAGGCTGAAGACCAGTAACCCTAAGTAGAAGCCCAAAGCTGCAAGAAGAAATGAGGAATTTCCAAACCAGAAATATGTGGGTAAATAGAAAAGATTTTTAGATATTTTAGACTATTGACTATTTAAAGCAAAAGGAGCAATTCCTGGTTTGTAATGCACAGAAACAGACAATATGGTAACAGCAGTCAGTAAGTACAAGCTAAATGGATTCTACTCACTGTATCTTACTCAGTACAGTATTTGTTAACAGCTTATGGTCCCTGTACCACGCAATCCACCTACTGAAAGGTGTAAAAACCGTGGCTCTTAGTACAGCGTACTCACAGAACCCCGCATCATCCAGCACCATGACGGCAGGACCCGTCCATCACCTTAGAGCCCCTCACCAGCACCACGCCCATCCTAGCTTCCCCCTCGGCTGCACGACTGTCCCGTAACCTCCTCTGGCTTCCATCTGCCTGTTCCGGATGCTGCTCAGCAACGGCCTTGTGCAGGGGTGGCTTGCGGGGACTTCTCTGGCTGCCCACCACGTGTCTGAGGCCCACCTGAGCCCGGAGTCATTCCCCTCCTTCCCTTATCACCAAAGTAGGACCCGAGGAACCCTAAGGGTCCTGTCATGAGTCACAGGCACGCTTTGACACCTAGGATAACCACTTAGAGTACACACTGCCCGCATATCCAAATAGCTGAAAGACAGAGCCCAAAACCCAGCAAGGAGATGGGAGAAAGTGTTCAGAATCACCCCACCGAAAGTGGAAATGAAGAGCCAGGAACAGAGATCTGACAGCCGCCAACGATGTCAGGAATCCTGCAGAATTCAGACGAACTGAGTCTTCCCACAGAGACAGAGAGAGAATATGACTTTGGGAACAAATTGGAAAAAACACAAACACGACCCACCTAGATGCTGTGTGGAGAAACATATTCCCAATATAAAAAGAATAAAAAGAAATCAGCAGGAAGGAGAAAGCTCTCTATGCAAATAGGAATTTTTTTAAAGGGAGTTCCATTAATGTTAGGGCAGAGAGGTAACATGTGGGCTTCATACTTTTGGTATCATGATCAAAAACCAAGAAATGTCTTTTTTCATGGGAAATGCCAGGTATCATGCTTTTTCTTCACTTCTGTCTAAGTCTTTTCTAAAATCCAGACCCAGCTCTTGGTTTCCTCCAGTCTCATTAGAAATAAAAAAAATTCCTTTTGCCAAAAATGGAAACAACAGAGCACCCATCAATTGAAGAACAAATACATAAAATGTAGCGTATCTACAGAGTGGAATATTCAGCCATAAAAAGGAACAAAACACTGATTAATACATGCTATAGCTGGGGTGGACCTTGACAATTTTACATCAAGCTGAAAGAAGGAAGCTAGACAGAAACCACCACATATTCTGTCATTAGGTACTGCAAATGTGTAGTAGTAATAAACATTTTATTTCTTTTTATTATTTATTTATTTTTAGTGGTGCTGGGGATTGAATTTATAACCTTGTGCTTGCCAGGCAGGTGCTTATGCCACTGAGCTAAATCCCCAGCCCTATTAATAACCACATTTTAAAACTAAACCAAACAGAACAAAACAAAAACAGTTACTGACAAATCAGGCAGGAAGCAGCAGCAATCAAGGGAGGAGGGTTACACATACACCCCCTCCAGGCCACACCCACAGCAACCCAGCTCTGCCCACCAGGCTTCACTTCCCCGATTCACCCCCAGCTAGACAATCAGCAGACTGACCCACTGCCACACACCCAGGACCCAGTGCCACACACCCAAGATCCTTCACTTCTCAAAAGCCCCAGCTGTGAGCACATGAGGATTTGGGGGTATTTTAGATATAAACCATAATACCAGTCATCTAGAGAATCAGTTATCTGCCCCCACCCAATCAGATTAGAACATCTGTCTGCTGTTCAATTTGGTGCCCAGCGGGTAAATTAGATAGGAGTCTGTGGTAAAGAAAGGGGGTGGCTTTGAGCCGTCTTCACCCCCTGCCCTCCATGACTCACTGTACCCAGGTAGAGATGCCCCTCCTGCTTACCTTGCCATCGGGGAGAAAGAATAAAATGGCACTCGGACTTCCTTTTCACCAGTAATTGGTGTAAGCTGAGCTTTGCAAGCAGTGGTTTCCTTAGCAACCCCTAACCCATTCTCTTCAGTTACAAATTACTCTCTAGGAACCGGGAGTGTCCTTCCCAGACAACATGAATTCATCGGGAAATCTCAGTGAAGTCTTGGAAACAACCCAAAAGCCCATAAACTGCAGAATGGATAAAAAAAAAGATGTGATATTTTTATACAATGGAGTATTATTCAGCTATAATGAAGGATAAACTCGAAGCTTTTATAAGAAAATGGATGCAACTTGAGACCATACTCATTAGTGAAATGAAACAGACTCACATGTGTGAACATCATATTGCCTCCCTAGTGTCAAAAACAAAGAGTAAGGAGACCCAAAAAATCTACAATTGATATTGTGAGAGCGAGGGGGGAGGAAACTGCTCAGAAAAAAGGGATAAGTGATAGGGGAAAGAAGGGAAAAGATTTTATATATATATATATGTATATATATACACACATATATATATACACACACACGATAGATAATTATATCACTAATCTGTGTTGGTTCATCAAAAAGAACAGTTTGTGTTTTCATTGATCATTTTTTCATCCTATATTTTATAATCTGAGCAGGTACTTTGAAAATAACAATACGGAATATATTAACTATTGTTAATCTCTTTTTATTTTGTTTTTGAAATTCTGTATGATTGTTTTTTATTCTTTTTTCATTTTAAAATGAAAAAAGAAAAAAAATCTAAAACTTGGGGTCCCCCAAAGGTTTGTGTGGGAAGTTTGCAGAATCCTTGCAGGAATCTAGGGGGCCCAAGGTGAAAAGCAAGGAAAGCAAAAAGAACACCCAGAATCCTAGCACGCAGGAGGCTGAGGCAGGAGGATTGGTTATGAGTTCAAGGACAGCCTGAGCTACACAGTGAGACCTTGTCTCAAAGAAAGAACAGAACAATTATTTTATCCTGTTTATACCATGGTAAGCAATCTGCTTTGAAGTTCACCAGGTTGGTCAATTTTCTCTGACTGAAGTACTAAGGATAAGTAATCCAAAGTCACAGATATAATAAAAATATTTAAATGATGTTAGAAGCTGTTGACTTGAATGGGGACAATATTAATGCATAAGCACTTTGTCTTCTGGGTTTTACTTTCAGCCTGTGACAGCCATCAAGTCAGGTGTCCAAGATCACAACTGCAAGTCCTACAGATGTGGCTCTACAGAGCCTCCTCCAGTCTGGTCACGTTACGTTACACCCAGTCTGTGTCTCACGCCCTGCTCTGAGCCTCGCCCAGTCAGAGCGCAGTAACCAAATCCACTGCACCTGCAGGCCAGCTGTCTTCCTTGTCTGCTCTCCCACGCAGGGCCAGCTCCGAAAAGGGCCACAGCTGAAAACTGCACAGCCCTGGCCTGTGCTCAGGAGGGCCCACGCGTGCATCGCTGTCCAGCTGTCGCCACTGTGAACCTTCATATTTGGACAGCAACTTTCTTCTGTGCTGGGCCCTGTAAATGAAGCAGCCACCCCTATAAACATCAAGGCTCATCCTAGGTCCAGAAGAGCAGCCTGGCCACTTGCCCCTCACCCATTTTACCTCACCCATGGGGCACCTTGTATGGATGGGGCTGTCCCACATGACTGCAGAATTCACAGTGACAGAGGCCAGCACCAAAAGACAGGGACTATGTCACACACACTCTGTGCTAAAGATCCCTTCTAGATGCGTCCTTACATGTGCCAAAAGGCCAGTGATGGTGAACCCTTTAGTGCTTTCAGTGATAACAGCCGGCCGTGGCACGCGGGCTGCGGGTTCTCCACCTCTGGTGTAGAGCACTAGAAAGTAGCCTGTGATGAGCAGCACAAGACCCGACAGAGCTTTCAGTCGTCACCGAAGCACCTCCCAGGGACAAAAGTGGCCTCTGCAAAATGGCGGGCAGTACCCACTGCAGGACAATTGTGCCTCAGTGATTCCAATGGTTCAAACTCATAAAGCTGGCAGTTGCCCTGGGTGCCACCCAGCCTGGCCAATAAGGCCAGCTATGCTGGGGGATCTGAAAGGCCCTTCCTTTCCTGTAAAGCCTCTTCTGGGTTTCAGGAAGGAAGTGGAGAGATGAGAGGAAACCACAAACCAATAGAACTGTAATAGCAGGTCACCCCTTGGTTCATGCAGAGGGAGAAGGAGGGTCTGTGAGCTGCATTTCATCCTAAAATGGGAAGGAGGTCATTCTCCACACTTCCAACAGGCCAGAGCTGAAGCCCGAGGACTGAGACCAGCCCGCAAGGCCGGGAGGTGGGCTCAGGTCATTCAGTCTGCTTCTGGCTGGAGGAGGAGGATGCTGGTGGCCCAGCCAGGGCTGAGTTTCCCTCTGCTGCCCACACTGGTGGGCCAGGGCCCAGCCAGATCATCTGGTCCTGGAAACAGTCTCTTGCGGCGAACTCCAAAGAGGAAGACAGAATAGGACTATCAACTTCCACACCTCTGCAAGTCCCTATAAAAAGGTGGAAGTTTCCTGGCACTGTGCTTACCACGTAACCAAAGGGCCAGAGAGTCCTCAGCTTGGGCATTTCAACACTGGTGCTTCCTTTTCCTGTCTGTGCCCTAAACTGTCTCTAGAAACTTTAGTTTCAAAGGCTAAATTTCAAGCCAAGATGAGTCTCCACTCTGCTGGTCTTGCCACCTTCCCCAGCACCCTCACCAGGAAGGTGGTGATGCTGTCTCCTCAAAGCTGGCCACACCTGAAAGACCTGTAGGCCGTGGGTGAACTCTTTGGCCCTTTTGTCCCTGTAGCGGCCACCCTAGGAGATGATTATGCCCTTCAGCCTTCTGGGAACACTTAAGGCTCCAGGCGCTTCGAAAAGGATTAAGTCAACTGAGCAGAGACATGTTTTTCCAATTAGTTAGAAACCTCCCATGTTGGAACTTTTGCAAAACTGGCTGGTTACTTTCCTATTCCCCAAGATCCCTCATTCCTTCTTTCTTCATAAATAATTTCACAAGGTTTTCAGATATATTTGGTACGAAGGCCCATAACCATGGAATAAACAGGATGCTCGTGGTGAAATGCAGGCTAAAGCCAAAAGTCTCATCTCTTGTGAGCTGCACAGGAGGGGAAAACTAACTTCCACCAGCCTCATTAAGGCCCACGTAGATACGTGCAATTATGTGTGTGTTTGACTTGGATATACATTTTACCTCATGCATATGTTTATAAAAAGGCCTTTCCCACTGATATTTCTGTCCCGTGCCAAGTCTGAGCCAGCCTGCCAAAGTTGGGGAGACCAAGATCTCGAGCCAGCAAACTCACTCTCCTTAAAGGGCCATGCCAAAGCGGGGAATGAGAACACAGGGAAAGTGCCTTCCTCATACTTTCAAAAACAAAGCAGATCTGGAAACAACAGGGCAGATTTGGAAATGGAGGGCAGCTGTGCAAGCAGGTAACCAGTAACAGTAGGAGTAAATGTCCCAGCCAGTGCACTGATATGCAGATGAATCTGACAAGCCTGTATTCATTCCCACTGTCTGGATGAGAAAGCAGAGGCTGAGACATGTGCCCAGAATCATATGCTGAGTGGCAGTGGAGCCTGCACGATGCTCACATATGCATAGGCCTCCTCCCAGGTATTCAGTCAAACACTTGGTGCTATTAGCTGGGCGTGGTGGCACACACCTGTGATTCCAGCACTTGGAAGACAGGAAGATGACTATAATTCAAAGCCAGCCTCAACTGGCCAGACCTGGTAGCATGACCACACTGAGTAAATAGAAATACAGGCTAGCCTTGAATTTTACTATGTCACCTAGCTGGCCTCAAATTCACAGCAATACACCTGCTTCAGCCTCCTGAGTGCTAGGATCAGCAGCCAGACTTTGTCTCAAAAAACCTAAACCAAACCAAAACAACAACAAAAACCCCTCTGAATGGATTTTTGCAAATGTAATTTAAGTCTCAAATCACTTGACTTTGAGAGGAGGGCCTTGATTTAATCACCTAAATGCTTTAAATTTTGGCCTAGAGTAGATAGGAAGATTGGAAGCTTAGAAAACATTCAACTCAAATTCCTGGCAGAAAGACTGAAGGGGTTTCTAGGAGGCAAGGGGAGCCCTCTGCTCACCACCAGCAGGAAATGAGACCTCAGTCCTCTAATCATGAGAACTGGAAATCCACTGATGAGCCAGATGGGCAGGAAGCTGGCTCTGCAGGAGCCTCCTGTGAGCTGGCCAGCTGTCACTGAACTCAGCAGAGAATCGCTCAGGCCATCAGACCCCAAAGCCCGGAAGCAAAGATAAGAAACCTGTATTATTTTTATACATCTGTGGCAGTTCCTCACACACCATTCACATCTCTGACCACGAGTCAGAGTGCTAATCCCAGCTGTCACACCTACTGACAGCTCTCCAGGCCTCCAGGAGGCCTAGCACAGCCACTTGGGCCTCCTGAGGGCCCCATAGACCTCACAGGAACTGGCCTTCGAAGTCCTTAGATACTGTTACTGTGGCTCAGCACATTGACGTTAACTTTGGTCATCTGGTATGAACTATCTCTATGACTGATGTAGTACATTTGGGGGTTGTTTCCCTCACCCTGCTTTTTTTGAGACAGGGTCTCACTATATAGTTCAGGCTACTTACTACATAGCTCAGTCTGGCCTCAAATTCACAGCAATACTCCTGTTTCAGCCTCCCAAGTGCTGGGATCAGAAGTGTGCGCCACCACACTGACAACTGATGTTCATCTTGGTCACCTGGCTGAGGCAGTGTGTCAGGTTACCCTCTCTTATCCTTCCCTTCCATCTGGAAAGAAGCCACTCTGCAGTCCACCCTGAAGGAGTAGAAGGGATCTGTATTTCTGTTTACTCAATGTCAGGTCTATCATCTACGGTTCAAGTACTCCATATGTGGCCAGCAGCTACAGTGTTAGACAGCACAGCTCCATCCCATGTGAGGCCAAGCAAATGTTCTACTCGGCCTTGTGTTCTTACCTTAGTATCTCTTTGAATGAACTCACTTTGAACACTTTGAACAAGAGAACGTGGTATGGCCTAGTGACACCCTTGACATAAGCCCAGCACAGAAGGTTTCGGCTACCTGGGTCACAGATGAGCCCAGTTTCTCTGTATCAGCCTCTCCATCCTCTGCTTCTCCTCCTGCAAGGCCTTGGGGGTGAGTGGCCCCATACTCCTAGTCTTCTAAGCCTCCGGGGTCCCCACACAGGAGGCCTCTACCAGCGCTGAAGGCAGCAGTTCTGAACTGTCCTTCCAGGAGTCTGCAGCCTAGGGAGCTGCAGATATTAGCTGCAAACCTGTTCGATTAGAAGAATCATCCGGGAGTTTTTTGTTTGATTTTGTTTTTTGAGAGCTGGGGGTATTGCTGAGTGGCACAGTACCTGCCTCCCAAGCATAAGGTCATGAATTTGATCCCTTGTATCAAAAAAAGAAAAGAAAAAAATTTTCTTTGCAAGGTCTCACTATGTAATTCAGGCTGCCCTTGAATTCACTGTGTAGCCAAGGATAACCTGGAATCTGTGGTAGTCCTCCTGCCCCAGCCTCCCAAGTGCTGGGATTATGGCGCACACCTCTGTGCCTGGCTAAACTTTCTAAATGCTTAGATCTCTCTGAACTCAGCTCACGTGGAGTCTAAAATGTGGCCTGGAGGGGCGGGCTGATAATCACCACTCCCAACAACTGTATTGAGTCCTGCCTGTGGGAAGGCCAGGCTCAGCCACCACTGGAGGGCATCTTCATGTGTGCTGGGAAATCCTAGGGCAGGGCCTCATTCCGACACAGCTCCAAATAGGTGTTAGCAACTGCTGGATGGAAGCTCTGGTTCTGCCTTTTCTTCATTTCACAGGATGGGATTAGGTGCAGACAGAACATTAAAGAAACTTCTCCATCCTCTTTGGCCACCAGGGTGGAAAGCTTAGAAGTTTAGTATTTTCAAAAATACTAAACTGTTGCTACTTCTTTACTTCTTTTCCATGCTGGGTGGGGATTAAATCCAGGCCCTTATGCATGCTTGGCAAGTTCAGGCTGGCCTTGAGCTCACTTTGTAGCCCAGGCTGGTCTTGAACTCACAAGGATCCTCCCACCTCATCCTCCCCAAGTGCTGGGATTACAGGCATAAGCCACCACGCCCGGCAACCAGATGAGTTCTTTTGGGCCTGATTTTGAATCTCACTTCCATAGTGAGACCCGTCTCATAAGACAAAAAAAAAAAAAAAAAAAAAAAAAAAAACAAGAACTCATCTGGTTACCAAATCCAGCACCTCCCCACCCCCTACACTGGTCTGGCCACAACTGACTATCATTGAGCTCCACCTTCAACCCTTTCAAAAGTTTTGAGGTGAGGGGCCAGGGACTTAGCTCAGCAGTGTAAGTGCCTGCCTGGCAAGAGTGAGGCTGTTTGATCCCTGGTACCAAAAAAAGAAAGAAACTTTTGAGGCAGTCTTGCTAAATTGCCCAGGGTGGCCTTGAACTCACACTCTCCTGGGTCAGCTTCACGACTAACGGAGATTACAGGCACGCTTGTGTTTTCTTAGCTTTCTTGCCCATGTCTTGCCTTGCCCCCTCAGATCTAAAGAGAACTAGACTCACTGCCCATTGTTTTGGGAGAAGTAACTTGCTTCATGAGTTCTCCAGGTCCACGGATGAATGGGAACTGTGCTTAGGATGGATGCACCTGGAGCTCCCGATGCTGGACAGAGGTGATGAAAGCTAGCTTTGAGCTGAAGCTGTGTTGCAGTGAAGCACTTGGGTGAGATGAATGTGCTCTGCACAGAGGACAGTTTGGGGCTGACAGGGAGGGCAGAAATCCTTGTCCTGGAATGATGTTCACACTCTAGTCCTTGGAATCTGTGAATGTTATTTTGGTAGTAAAAGTGACTTTGCAGATGTGATTAAAGGGCTTCCAGATGAGGAAATTAGCCAGGGTATACACAGGGAGATAAGGCTTAATGAGGGGTCAGGGAAGATAAGGCGCAGTACAGGAAGCAATCACATCTTGCTCACTGTGGCCCCTAGAGCACACAGGTACTCAGCACGTGCTTGGTGACAGAAAGGCCAATGAAACAAACATATTTAAACACCTGCCCAGACTTCCTGGATCCCAGTTATCAGCCTCGTGAACAAATTATTGAACCTCTCTGACCACAATCATCCTTCTCTCCAAATTAAGAAAGAAGGCTCAGTGAAATGAAGTAACTCATCTAAGATCGGCCAAGTAATAAGGGTTGGAATTCAAAATCAGGCCCAAAAGAACTCATCTGGTTGCCGGGCGTGGTGGTTCACACCTGTAATCCCAGCACTCAGGAGGATAAGGTGGGAGGATTGTTGCGAGCTCAAGACCAGCCTGGGCTACAAAGTGAGCTCAAGGCCAGCCTGAACCGCATAGCGAGACCCTGTCTCAAAAAAGACAAAAAAAAAAAGAACTCATCTGGTTACCAAATCCAGCACCTCCCCACCCCCTACACTGGTCTGGCCACAACTGGCAAATCTCCCAGGGTGGAAGGCTGTAAAATTTCCCATGGCCTCATTTAGTTTCTTTACTTCACTGGTGGCTTTTCATTCTGGTCACTGGCTGCCATCCCATTTCCGAGGGCTCAGGCCAGTCAAATTGCCCAGCGATTGACCAGCAGGGGGTGCTAGCACCTATGTGTAAAGACATCTGCCCCCAGTAAGGCCCTGAAGAAATGCTACTCCTCAAAAAAGAAGGTCCTGCCACCAACAGAGGGTCCCCAACAGCAGGAGGGGGAAGACACAACCTTCTTGCTTCTCAGCCTGTCCCTGTGACCTGCTGGCTAGATCCTCCGGGCCAAAGGACTTCATCTCCATGGCTGAGGTTTTCATGGCTATCTCCCAGATAAAGGAAATAAATGTAGCAATGTGGTAGAAGTTTCCAGCACAGCCCCTGGCAAAAACAAAAACAGAAACCCTCTCATTTGCATCCTTTATCAACATGACATGCAGTAATTCTCATGGGACTATCATTTCAGATTCTTCCTCTTGCAGACTCAAAGTTGTTTCACTCCTTTCCTCCATCCTTGTAGGTCTTTCCAAGTATTCTTTTGGTACGTCAGGGCATTCGCAGGCCCCATATAAACTACGCTTGATTCCAAAGGCCTATGAAGGGCTCCTTTCATTTGAAAATTGCTGTGAGCCAAGTGTAAATCCGAGAGCATCGTGCCTTCCTAATTCCTCTGTCTCCCAGCCCAAGAGCCAGTCCTAACACATACGGCCTGCCTCTGCTCCAGGCAAAACCCCAGGCTGGACAGAGATACAGAGAGCAGACAGTCATGTCACAGGGAGAAATGGGCAATTTCAGAATAACTTATGTACCAGTCTACAGAGATTCCCATTCAGAAAGGACCACTAATCCAGGTCCCAAGAACCAATCAGTAAAGGGAAATTCTTCCCACTCCCCGACTGACCGCCACACCCAAGGTCAGACAGGAAAGGGTGGACTGGAACCGCCCTGCCTGTGTGACACCACTGCTGTCTCCCCTACCCTGAGCAAGCTGGGACAGCTCGATGATGTTCTTTTGCACAGGCTCCAAAATATCTGCTAGAGATAAGTCACCATGGTTAAAGATGCACCTCCTGCCTTGTCCTTATAATGGGCTGCTTCTCAATGTTTCTAAATGTCTTACATTATTAGTACACGTGTGCCGTGTAATGATTGCATTCATCATGGGGAGTTGGGACATGTACAGAGCTTAGTTTTGTTTTCATTCCTTTTCCCTCCACGTCCTCCTCCCTTCCATCCATATCTTGGCCCCTTTCATTTGCAAAATGCTTCTCAGTAACTTTAAACCATAACAATAACAACAATGACTGGGGTACAGTAATACCAGCCTTTACCTCTTCCAATGGCCCACACATCAGGGCTGTGGCCCTTGAAATCTAAAGATAATACTACAACAGAACATCTCTTCCGAGTTCTTTTTTTTTTCCTTACTCCTCAAATCATATACAAATGTCATGAGATCAAACAATTATTTCACATAGTCATCGCCTCCCCTGCTCCACCTCATGCTGAAGAATTTTGCAGTAAATCTTTTGCTTTACAAGAACATGCAACAGGAACAGTTAGGGAACTCAGACAATCAAAACCAGCTAAATGAGGGTTTTGGGTTTTTTTTTTGTAATGTAAAGCAGTTCCAAGAAAAGTGAAGTCATGGCCTAGGTTGCTTATTTTCAGTTCTTAGAAAAGAGCTAATTTCAAAAGGGAAGCTATGTTGCCCCAGCCTCTGAGCTGGTCACTCAGTCATTCGCTGTCTAGCAGCAGCTTGATGACTTTGATTTGGCACCAGCAACCTTGAGTGTTCGGATGTGTTTTCATTTGATGTCAAGGAGGAAACATGAGATGAAAGAGTGAGAGTTCTTAATGTTCAGAGAAACAAACCACAGGCTGAGGTGATGTACTTCCAGCGCACAGGCAGGGGCCGTTTTGGGGGCGCTCAGACAAGACACACAGCACCCTCTTTTGCCCACCCCTCATACTCCTGATGTACTTACTGCCTGCCAACAGTGGTGACCCAGCCAGCCTTTTTCGATTAGGTGTTATTTTCCAGAAGCTGGAGGATAGTATGTGAGGCAGGATACGGCCAGCATGTCTTGGTAGCCGGGTTCACCTGGCCAGCACAAAGAATAGTGAGCTGCAGATGAGCAGGAGCCCAGTAGGGGTCAGGTCCTCAGGAGTATAACACACCCAGCTCCAGGGCTGGGTGAACAAAGTATCACAATAAACTTTTGTCCTAAGAATTCTTTAACAGAGATCCAGTGATTTGCATCAGATTTCCTTTTGAGGCTTTAGGTACGACTCAGTGTCTGAGACTTGTCTAGTTTGTGTGAGGCCCTGGTGTCCATCCTCAGCACCACAGAAGCAATACATTTCAATGCAATCAAAAGCAGCTCAGCCGCTGCCCCCATCAGGGACAGCTGGAGGAGACAGGACAACAAAGCAGAACAGTGTCCTGCATGGGACCCTGGAATGGAAAAGGACATTAGGAAAAAACTGAAGACTGAATAAACTATCAATTTGAGGTAATAAGGTCTCCATGTTCACTCATTAAATGTAACAAATGCTCCACGCTAATGTAGGATGTGAATGGCCAGGCGAGGTAGGTGCAAGAGTATGGGAACTCTGCACTATCTCTGCAATGCTTCTGTGAACCTAAATATTACACGCACACCCACGCACACACACCCACACACACATTCCCTCGCTCTTAAAGGCAATGGGGGATGTAAGCAAGAACTTACTGCTTTCCAGCAGCAATAATTTTGTGCCTACCATCTACCAAGCACTGTGTAAAACTAATTTATACAGATCCTTTTTCCTCACACCAGTGCTATGAAGTGGGCATGACATTTTATAGATAGGGAAGTGAAGAACAGAGAGGTTGGATAACTTACCCATGGCTATACAGCGAATTTAGCAACAGGTGAAGGGTTCAAATTCAGATCTATAGGGCTCTAACTCTCCATTAAAGTGCAGCAATATTGCTTGAAAAACTTCACACTGTGACATAAACCAGCTCAAAACAAGCTTCCAGCAGTCAATAAGCCCAGATCAGTAATAAAAACAATGCAATTTCCACTTTTCCCTATCTTTAAAAGAAAACATTGGTAGTTTTAAAAACATAGAAAATTTAAAATATCAGCAAATGCAGCCGACAACTCACACACTGCAATGCACAATACACTCACTTTGGAAGACTGGTGCTTTCTTAGAACACTAACTGCAGACTTGCCCCATGAACCAGCAGGGGTGCTCCCAGGCACGTATCTTGATGAGAAAACTTCTGTCCACCCAAAACTGTACAACAACTCCTTTCATGATGCTCAAATACTGGGATCAATCGAGATGCCCCCATCATGTGGTCTGGATGAACAAATGGTGTACATGCATACAATGGAGCATCATCTTTGGTGACAAAAAGAAATGAGCTACCAAGCTGCAAAAAGACATGGAGGAACTTTAAATGCATAAGTGAAAAACAGCCAGGGCTGTAAAAGCCATATACAATATGAACGTCTGCAAAAGGCAAAACAGGAAATAGATCAGTGGTTGGGGGGTGATAACAGAGGGAACATGGACGATTTTATGAGATTGATTATTATACATTTGTAAAACCCACCCAACTGGGGCTGGGGATTTAGCTCAGGGGCATAAGCACCTGTCTTACAAGCAGGCAGTCGTGAGTTCGATCCCTGGTACTGATAAAAAGAAAAAAGAAAAAAAAAGTGTATAAAAAAACCCACCCTACTGGCAAAAAACCCTGTGTGAACTCTAGCTGATAAGAATGTATCAATGTAACAGTGTAATCAAATGACCATCAGTGGTAACAAATGTATCACAATAACAGATGTTAGTAATAGAAACCAGGAGTACCAGGCATGTGGGAGGTATATATACTTTCGCTCAGTGTTCCCACAAACCCAAAACTATTTTTAAAAGTAAAATTTATTTTTTAAAAGAAGCATATAAAAATTTATTAGTGATAAAAAATTTACTAGTGGTACCATATCAATCATTCAGACAAAACTCTACTGTATTGGAATATGACATGACTTCCTTGGTATTCATAATCTAAAGACAAATCCAGCATGTGTAAATCCTTGGTTTTCTAAAGACAAATCCAGCATGTGTAACAAAGAAGGAGCAGAAATCCAACATTCAAAACAATCATTATACAATTCATTCCACATACAAAGCTGTAAGAATTCTAAACCAGGAGACCTAACCCTTGCTGTGTTTTAATGAAGGTATCAAACAGAAGTCTAGGTAAAATAATAATTGTTCTCAGTTTCGGTTTTTCAATTTCAAAGAGAAATTCTGAAAACATCTCAAACTGCCTCTCCCTTCCCATAAAGGAGGATATCGAAATAAAATGGTTGCTAAATATTTGGTGGTGTCTGAAGCAGAAAGAGAGCTGGATGTGCCAGGCATGGTGGTGCCAGGCGCTCTGGGAGGCTGATGCAGGAGGATAAGTGCAAGCCCAGCTTGGGTAACATGGTGACTTAGAGAGACCGTGTCTCAAAATAAAACATAAAAAAGGCTGGGGATAGAGCTTAGTGTAAAGACCCTAGGGCTGGAAGTTGTCATTGGACAGACAAGAGCCATGACATCATTCCTTTTCCACTCAGGCCATTGCCCTGGCCCTAACGACACTTTAATCACCATGGACACTGACTGAGATTCAAGTTTTACATTGTAAGACAGAGATGAAGCCATAATGGAAAAAGAATCATCACTCGTAAAATTTGGAAAATGCAACATGACACTTCTGTGTACTTTAGACAGAAATTAACACACATAAATGGAAGGAAAAAGCCACACAGCATCTGCTTTTCATCAGCTAACACAGTCAAAGCAAGGGGCAGTGGAGGCTGAGTTAACTGAAGCCTCCTAACACTTAAAAATCCCTGCATCCAGATGCCTGCGTCAAACAAGCAATTCCCTCCGAGAAGTTTTTGAGAAATATACAATACCAATAAAATACACGAGTGATGTCTGTGAAATCCACACCATCAGAATGAGATCATTTCAGAGTGAAGGTTGTTTTTAATGAGAGTCCCAGTGTCATCTAAGGAATGTTCCTGTGTAAATCTTCCACTTCCAGTTCCCACATGCTTTCGTGGATGGGATTATCAGAAAGATCTGTGATCTTCACAGCCTGAAGGCATGGCTCCGGGCTACAGGCCTGCACCACTCCCATCACCATCACGTACTTTCCTAGGAAAAGGAGAAAAGCCCATGGTAATGTTGAACGGAACCTGGGGTCCCAGGGACAGCCCTCAGCCATCGTTTATCAGAGCTGAACTTGATCAAGAAGGAGATCAGAGACAGAAAAAAACCTTCCAGAGCTGGAAGTATAGCTCAGTGGTGTACACAGCACTTGTCTGATATAGGAGGGGCCCTGGTTTCCACCCCTAATGCCACACAAAATAAATTAACTAATTCAATTAAAACTTGGATAGTAGATACCAAAACAAAGGCAGATAGTGATAGAATATTCATATGTATGAATGAGTTCATTATTTAACCTCGGAAATGACATCTTCCATATCTTCTTTGATTTCTGGTTTTAATATGTTAAACAGAACTATCATGCACAATGTTATTATTATCATGCCCAAGGAATGGAGACAAATCTACAACAGAGTGGGTTATAATTAGACAGACTGCCCCAAGCAGGGGTCCAAACTCTAAGCAGTTCTCTAGGTCCTTTCTTTGCTCAACACCACAGAGTGTCTGACTGGTTGCTGTGCACAGGACGGGTTCTTTTTCTGCCAAGCCACTCCTAGTCAGCTGTAAAGCAAATCCAATTTTCCCTCAATGTAGCCAAAAAAAGTTGGGCAGTCATCAGCACACACAGCCACACAGGGCTACACTGTTCCAATCCGCCAGGACCAATCCCTGCCACCTCCATCTATATCCGACCACCTCTGAGCACACACAAGCAAATCAATAAAGACCAAGCTTCCACAAGGGTGACCTAATGCCATATTAACCACCATCCTCTTCCCACTCCATTGGGGAAGTGACTCTCCTTGAAAGCAAAACTTGGCCAGTCTCAAACCACACAAAATGTAATTGTATATAAAAAAAAAATTCCCCAAACACTGCAAGAGGGACAGGCAGGCTGCCAGCTTCTGCATGCCCCACTTCCAACGTCAGGGCTGAGAGAGCCCAGGCTTTGGCTGAGAGATGCTAGGCAAGCTGTCCCTGACACCCTCTGGTGTTCTACCCCGGGCAGGAGGCATTTAGGGCTTTGTGAGACCATCTCCAGATTTCTCTCCAGTGCCTCAGTGACAGAGACACAGTAGTTCTAAAAACACACTTGCCATATTCTGTCAATGGCCCTAAAGTTTGTCTAATAGAGACAGAACCCTCAGGAAGTGAAGGACTGGGAGGCTGAGGCAGGAGGACTGCAGGTTAGAGCCCAGCCTGACCAATTTAGTAACTGAGCAAGGCCCTGTTTTAAAGTAAAAAATAAAAAATGGACCTCAGTGTGAAGGCCCAGGGTACCACACACATACACACAAAGACCCCGGAAAGGGCAGCTTCTGCCTCTGAGCTTTGCCACCTAGTGCAGTCTAAGTGGACTGTCCCTTTGCTCCTTCCATAGACAAGGGTAGCTGGAGGGTGGGGGAACTTCTGACTAGACTGCATCTTCAGCACTCCACCGCTCTAAAGAGAAACTGCTAGGTGCTCCAGAGACAGAGCAGCACCAATAGGGTGAGCATCAAGGTCACCATCCAGCAGGCAGGGCCTTCCACTAACAGCTACAAGGGCTCACCGTGGTGGGACCTCCCATGCACCTTTCACCGCTGCCCCACCAGTGGCGTGCCAGATGCCATGGGACCTTGCTGTTCCGCGGAACTGGCTGGTCTTCTGTCACTGGACACAGACACAGGGTGACCAACTGTCCCAGTTCTAACAGTGAAATTTCTGCATCCCAGGGCACTCTCAGTCCTGTGCAATCCACAAGAGGTGGTCCCTACAGACAATGCCAGTATGTACTTCAAGGGAAGGAAGCCGTCCCCAGGAAGCCATTCCTAACTGCTGAGCTGGGCCAGTTGTCCCCTTGTTGTGCCACTTTCTGCCAAATAAACACCAGAAGAGGAGAAGAGGTAGATGAGAACATAAGCAACCCTGAGAGGTTAGCAGTGGCCAAGTCACCATGCACTTCTGTGGTGTGGGACTTTCCTAAGCACTGCACAAACACTGAAACTGCCACTCTCCTGACTCTATGAGGAGACAACGTGAGTACTCCCTGAAAATGAGAAGAGTTGTCCTTCCACGGTGCCCTGGGCTCATGCCTACAACAGTCTTCGCGTCACTGTGACCTGTTCACTCCCCTGGCTCCATGCCTGAAGAAATGACTCAGATTGATAAAACCAGATTTGGCATTAATTAGCAGGAGATATGACATGGCCTCTATCGGTGAGCATGAGGGCCCATTTGGCCAAACACTAAGGTATCTGTTAGTCACCAGGTTTATGCGAGCAGGGAGATGACTTGGGGAATGGCCCAAGCTCACCTTCAAGGGTCTCTGCCTGGGTGCCAAGACATCAAGCAGTACGGATTATGTTTGAGGGCAAAGCTAAATCCAACTTTTTCTTTAAAGTCAGTATTCTAAGCTTTGTAGGGGGTAGGGTCTCTGCTGAACTACTGACTGTTGTTATAATGGGACACAACCCTGTATGTTATGAATGGTCCCAGTAAAACTTCACTTATGGGCATTAACATTTGAATTCTATTGAGTTTTCATAAGCCATGATTTTTCCCCCCAGCTATTTAAAGATGTGAAAACCATTTCAGTTTGCAGGCCACGTGAAAAGAGGCATCAGCCTGTCATTTGTCAATTCTGGGCTGGAGCCAAGGGCAAAGGTGGCAATGTGGAGGGAGCCATAAACAGCCACATGTCTGAACCCTGGTGTGAGCAATGTCAGGACCATTGTTTACCTATGGAATCCACGCAACAGGCAGGAATTACTCCTTCGTGGGAGTGCACACCCACAAAGGTTAAAAGCGTTCCAGCCAGCATCAGCAGGGAAGATGTGGGGCCAGGAACTCCACCTAAGCCATCCCGCCCAGATCATTGGCCTATCCTGACTCTACAACATTCTAAATAGAAAGGGCCCGGGGGAGATAAAGTGACCTGGCCTGAGTTCACAGGAAAGGGAGTCACAAAGAAGAAAAACCTATGGATTCTTTAGACTTCCTAACCTTAGCCCTCATTTCCTGGAGCAGCCTCCCAGACTGCGTTGTGCTTCCACAAGCGTCAGTCATCCTCCCAGGATGTCTTCCTGACAGGCCTTATCTCTCCGGGTGTTGGCTGCAGCCCAGATGTCTCATACTGGACAGGGAATGAGGGAGATGAGATCCTGGTGCTCGATCCCTGGGTTCTTGAAAGCCTGAGTCAGGTTCTGGTCCAGATGCCAAATCAGTGCTGTTAGAATCATAGCCAAGAGCCCTGCAGCTCAAAGGGTGAACCCAAGGGCAGCACCACATCCCCAGGAGCGGACTGGAAACACACCCTCTCATCCTCTCCTAGACCCTGGACACAGAAACCCTGAGGAGGGCCCAGCAGCCTGGGCTTTTTTATGTACCCTGAGTGAGCCTGATGTGCTCAGGTCTCAACACCAGCTGTTTAGCAGGAGAGGCACAAGTGAACTAAGTTTGTGGAAGGAGAGGAGCAAGAGGGTTCCCTTTTCTCAGGGCTCCCAGTATCCTTTCCCGAGGAAGATGCGCTTAAATTGGGATATTAAAGATACACAGGCGTCTCCTCTGACAGTATGTCCCAAAATGTAATGGGGAAAAATGAAAACCGTAGGGAGGGAGCTTGTGACAAATACAGAAAACAAGGAATAAGAACTAGGGGACCGGGGCAGGGGATTTAGCTCAGCGGCATAAGCGCCTGCCTTGCAAGAGGGCAGTCGTGAGTTCAATCCCTGGTACCGATAAAAAGGTAAAAGACACACACACACACACACACACACACACACACACACAAAAGAACTAGGGGACCCTCGGAGTCCCAGGAACCCATGTTTCTTTTTGCAGGTTGCAGGTGACGCCCACGCCCATCATCGGAGAGCTTGGGGTCACGGGTCTTGAAAAGACCAAAGGTGACAGGCAGGCCCCGCCCCCCGGGTGTGACAGCCCCCAGGCAGGGTCCGGACCCTCCTCCGAGGGCCGGCGGTAAGTTACCTGGGACCAGGCAGGGCCGTCCACGCGGCACCCGCTCCAGACCGCACACCGAGAAGGAACCGCTCGGGTCCCGCAGCCGTGCCTCGCCGCTGCCCGCCGCCACCAAGGTACCCTGCATCCATACGGCAGCCAGCTCCAGCGGCCTGAGGCCAGCCGCTGCCCGCGACAGCCGCCACGCGCCTGGGGCGCCCTCCACGTCGCATCGCAGCTGCTTCGCCAGTACCTTGAGCGGCGGAGACCGCGGCAGTCTCACAGCAGCCGCGCCTCTGCGGGTTGAGTCAGTAGTTGCTGCCATTCTACTCCACTGCCGTTTTCCCGCCAACTTTGATAGGCTGCGGGGTTTGGCGGACAGTCACCAATCAAGAACTCGCTGATGTATCTGACCAATGCCTTGCGTTGGAAGGCGGGACTGCTAGGCCGCCATGTTTTTTAACCTCTAGAACTGCGCATGCGTATATAAAAGTAAATAAACGCCCCCAAACTATGAGTAACTGGAATTAAAATAAGTGAAAACAAAAAGATGAAGAATTTCCTCTTTCAACAGATCTTTTAATTTGCCATGCGCGCACGTCACCTGGAGAATGTGATTAGTCTTGCAGTTCACTACTCTGAAATTAGTAAATACTGAGATGAATGAAGAATCTATGCATATTGTGAGTGAAGAATTTGAATGAGGAAAAGATAATTGTATGAGCTGCTGGATATGGTGATTGCCGTGATTTGATCATAACACAAAGTACCCACGTATCAAAACGTCATATCGTTTCCCAAAAATATATACAATTGTTATGTGCTAATTTAAAAATCTAGAATAAAATATTAGTATTAAAAAGTACTCAAAGATAGCTATAACAGGCATGGTTGCAAGAGGCTGTGGCAGGAGGGGCACCACCAGTTCAAGGCCAACCTGGGCTAGTTAGTGAGTTCAAGGCCAGCCTGAACTGCATAATGAGTCTGTCTCCAAAAAAGTTACATACACGTACAGACACACGCGCGCGCGCGCGCGCACACACACACACACACACACACACACACACAAACACACACTCATTTATTGTGATTTGAACTCAAGGCTTTCACACTGAGCTACATTTCTAGCCCTGTTTTGTTTTTTGAGAGACGATCTGGCTAAATTGCTACACCTCAATTCTGCCTTGCAATCCTCCTGTCTTAGCCTTCCAAAATCCTGGGATTCCAGGCATGCACAGCCATCTCTGGTTATCTATATATTTTGTTTTCTTCCTTTGTTTTGTTTCCTTTTTATTTTTTCAAACTGGCCCTGAACTCACTATGTAGTCCAGACTGGTCTCAAATTTACACCAGTGCTCCTACTTCAGCCTCCCAAATGCTGGGATTATAGGGATGCACCACCACACCCGGTGTATATTTGTTTTGTTTTGTGGCCTCAGCCTCCCAAGTGTTGGTATTCCAAGCATATACCACCATGCCCAGCTATATGCTTTTTTGTTTTGCTTTTTGGACAGGACCTCAATATGCAATTCGGGCTGACCTTGAATTCACAGCAACCCTCCTGCCTTTGCCATCTTTATTGTTTTTTTATTTTTGTACTGAGAATTGAAGTCAGGACCTTGTGCTTGCTAGGTGGACACTTATGCCACTGAACTATATCCCCAGGTCTATATTCTTTTGATATACATTGTCTTATATATGTTTCCAATTAATTATGAACATCTTTACACACCAATAATATTCACCTGCTTCTTCTTGAATGACTGATAATATTCTATTTGTCTTATCACATGTTTAACCAATATCCAATGATGGACATTATAGCTATTTCCAATTTTTCATTTTACAAATAATGACTGGGCTGGGGATGTAGCTCAGCGCCATAAGCACCTGCCTCGCAAATAATGACTACAGCTAAATGTTGGTGCACATCTTTTTTTTTTTTTTTTTTTTTTTACCGGTACCAGGGATTGAACTCACGACCGCCTGCTCACAAGGCAGGTGCTTATGCTGCTGAGCTAAATTCCCAGCCCCTTGGTGCACATCTTTATTTTATTTTTGTACTGGGGATTGAACTCACAACCTTGTGCTTGCCAGGCAGGCACTTATGCCGCTGAGCTAAATCCCCGGGCCTTGTACACATCTTTAAATTAAATTCTTGGAAATTTCTCCCCCAAAATTGGATGTCTTTAATCAGCCAAACCCATAAATCCCAAACCAGCAATCCTTAAAGCCAAGAACAGTTCTGAAGGGAGACTGTCCTCACAGGGGCTCTATAGTATCAGGCATCAGTGGAGAATGCAGCAAGAGTAACTAAAACCTATGGAGCCAGGTGTTGTCTAAGAACTTATTGGGCATATCCTCTACACCACAGACACTATGAGAACTGTTTTACCAAGCCAGGCATGGCAGCACAAATCTGTAATCCCAGCCCTTAGGAGGCTGAGGCAGGAGGATAGCCATGAGTTGGAGGCCAACCTAGGCTATGAATTCAAGGCCAGCCTGAACTACATAATGAGACCCTATCTCAAACAAACAAACAAACAGATAAATAAATAGACTGTTCCACACAGTTGAGGAAATTGAGTCTCATGGCCTGTGGCCTCTCTGGCTATAGCCTCTCTGGGGTCTTGGCCTTTACACTTTGACCCTGTGCTATAGAGTAACGAGGGTCCTGGGCTGAGAAGGGAGCAGGACATTGCCAAGAAGAAGCCGTCCCTGTCATGCTTGGGGGTCACTGTCAGCACCTAAGGCCAGCAGAGTGGAAGGAAAGGAGATGGAATGCAGCAGAGGCTCCCAGGGAGTCCCCACTCTTCTCTGGTCCTCCAAACATGCTTCTCCTAATTGCATGGTACCACACGCACCATGCCACACCACCATGCGGCAGAGTGGGCTCTCCAAATCTCAAGTGGGAGCCTATGGCACTGGGTTTAGAACCTTTTATGTGATCCATACCACAGAGTGAATATTCCAGGTTGAAGGAACTTTTTGCAGAGGGCTCCCAGAGAGAGCTGGCAGCGTTTAATAAATGGCTCGTATTTCAGAATGGCTAGGACACAGACTAGAAAGGGGGGAGTGGGGATTGATCAGGTGGTGCCTATATAATCTCATTTTTATCCCCATTTTACAGACAGTGAAACTGAGGGTTAGACCCATGGGAAGTGTGCCACCACATGGCTGGTAAGTGGTAGAACCAGAATTCAAACCCTCCTCCACCTGGCCCCAAGCTTCACTTCACCTTCTAGGCTCCATCTTCCTGCCCATCCTATTGCCCCTTTCCCTGACCATCAGGTGCCTTTGGGTCTTCACTCATGCTTTTCCCCTAAGCCCGGCACTTTGCAGATCTCTCAAGTTGAAAGCTGACTCAGCCATCAAGTATCTGCCCACCAACCTGACGCCTTCTCTCCAGGGAGCTGGTCTTGAGCTCCATAGCTGGAATTAATTCCTGCCTTGCCTTCTAGACCAGTCTGGTGATGATCTAACCCACGATTTCTCATCCCTAGTCCTATTCAGTTGGGGCTGGATGATGTCTGTGGGAGGGGAATGCTTCCTGTGCATTGTAGGATGTTGAGCAGTATCCCTGACCTCCACCCACTAGAGGCCAGTAGCATGCTCTTCAAGGTATGACAACTAAAAAGTGTCTTCCACCGAGGCCAGAGTCCCCTGTGGCGATCACACGCTGCTGTTGATAACCACTGTCCACAGCTATTCACTGCACTCCATCATAGCTCCTGGGGTGTGTGTCCATGTTACCAACCAGGCCAGGGAGGTCAGGCTCAGATGCCAATAGTGGCCAGGCAGGAAACCCTGGAATAACGGTGACAAATTGGCCTTCAGGTAGCTGCTTGGCTCAATCACTGTCAGCCAATGCTTTGTCACACGGGACGTGAGCCCAGTGTTGCCAGATCTGATCTTTCAAGATAATTTAAAGTATGTTCTCTACATTTTAAAAAATATTGGCAATGAATTCAATTCTAAAACAAGTAAACAAAAGAGACCTAAAAGTCCTCTGTGGGCCAGTGATGGCTGTGCTGCAGCATTTCATCTCTAGCTAGGGCCTCCCCACAGGCCCACAGCCTCTTCTGTGCTAACCAGTGTGCAGCTCTGGGAAGCCACCTGCAAAGCATTCAGCGGCCACAGTGGTCCAGCAGCTCCAGGAGTTGCAAACTTGGCATTTTAAGTCACAGATCCAAGCAGACAGCGGGGGTCATGCTGGGCAGGCTTCCCTCCTGGAAGGTCACCCCCCTTTATATGGTGCTCACCCGCCTCTGGGCTGGAGCAAACCTTTGTTCAGGCTTTGGGTCCCAGCTTCTGAGCTGGGTTGAAGCCCTTGGAGGGGACTTTCCTGCTACCTGCTCCAAAGAAGACCTGGCCCACAACAGGAGTTATGGGCCTGGCTTCATCCTCAATCTGCCTGTTCCCCACTCCGCCAGGCGGAAGTATGTTCCTGGCTCCAGAGAGGAACCATGCCACACAGTCAAGGGGTTCTGTGAAAGAACTACACACTGCCACACACGTAACAGCATAGCCATCACTGCTGAGCCCTTACGGTGCACCAGGCTGTTCCCACCACAGCACTAAGGAGCCATGCTTTTCTTAAGCCCATTTTAGAGATGACGAAATTGAGGCTGGGATATGACAGCCCAACATCACACAGCCATCAACCTACCCTCATTTGGAACATAAGGATCCTCCCAGGGGTCTTTCAATTATCAGGCATTCCCTTGAGAGATGAGGGTCTTAACCTAAAATTATCAACAGATTCTGGCTCTTACCTACTATCCTGGATTGTTATTAGCAAAGAATCCCCTGTTTAGTTTTTTGAGCTAGGGTTGCTACAGAGCCCAGGCTGGCCTCAAACTCTCAATCCTGCTTCAGTCTCCTGAGTTCTGGGATTACAGGCGTGCCCTTGGCAGAATTTTATTTTATTTTTTATTTCTTCTTTTTTTTCTTTTCATCCTTGGAATAAAATTGGTTTGCAGAAAAAAGGGGGAAAAAAAGAATTTTATTTTAACTTTACCATTTAATTTTATATCTTGTTTTATGAGTACTGGGAATCAAACCCATGACCTTCACACTGTGCAACATCTTTAACTCTTTTTTATTTTTTATTTTGAGACAGGGTCTCACTAAATTGCTAAATTGCCCAGGTTGAATTTGAACTTTTTATCCTCCTACCTCAGCCTTCTAGGGTGCTGGGATTATAGGCATGTGCCACCTAGCAAATAGGAAAAAAAATGTTTTTAATACATTTTTTATGAATAAAGCAAATCTTGACCTTGAGTTAATAAAATGCCCACAAAGTATGTGTGGGAAGATATTTGCAGCTTGCTCTAAAATGTAGCACCGACTCATGTGGAGTGGTGGGTGGCCAGACGTGGAATGTGCAAGGTGGATTCTTGTCCCTCACTGCATAATTCTTTCACTAATGCAATGTCCAGGGGTAGCTCTTAGCTCTAGGGTGCACTGCAGCCTTCCTGCCTGTGACCTCCAGGGATGGGACCCTGGGGTTGATTCTGAGGCCGGGCCCACCTGTTCCTCTGCCCCGCGGACTAGCAGGCAGGCTTCCGTTCCCTCATTCACAGAATCTCCTTAGAAGGTCCTTGTGTTAATTGCGGTTCTTGACCTTTGGTGTCTCTCTTTCTCCAGAAGATGGGGTCTTCCTCTCCATAGGGCTGGGTTCAGGGGCTCCTGGCTGCACAAGGTGAGCTGTAAGCCCTCAAGCAGTGACCAGCCCTCCCGTACACTAGTGTGAGCAGGCACCAAGGTCAAATCTGCTTAGTGCCACATATAGTCCGGGTGTTGGTGTCCCCTTCAGCAGTTCATATGTTGAAATCTAATTCCCATTTTACGGAAGGGAGAGACTGAGGCCCAGAGGTTTAACTCCCCAGAGCGAAGCAGAGTACAATCAAATTACCTCCCATACAACTCAGCATCGAAGCACCTAGATGTCCACTCTGGAAAAAAGAAAATCCAGATTCACATGGAGACCTGAGCACGGTCTCTTCATGATTGCCCCAAACTGGAAGCCTCCCAAAAGTCCTTTGAGAGGTGACTGGAAAGCCAAGCACGATGGTGCACGCCTGTAATCCTAGCACTCAGGAGGCTGAGGCACATGGATTGCCACAAATTTGAGGCCAACTGGGCTATATAGTGAGACCTTGTCCGAAAAAGAAAAAAAAAAAAAAAAAAAAAAAAAAACAGGTGATCAGAGAAACAAACGAACGATAGCACAGCTGCACTGTGAACTACTCCTCAGCAATCAGAACGGTCACACACAGCAACTCAGATGAATCTCAGACACATGATGCTGGGCCAAAGAAGCCGGATGAAAAGTTCACATCATACAGGGCTCTGGGCAAGAAGGAATCTGGGGTGAGATGGAGTTATTTTAGGAACTGGTTTGTGTGGTGGTAACACGAACCCCTTCTGTGTTAAACACCAGAGAACTGTACCCACACTCAGCAGCAGAATCCCAGCCCATGTCGGGGACTCCACGCAAATGGAAGCAGGCTATGTGATGTCACAAGCCATGGTCAGCTGGAAAACATCATTTCTTCTTGGTGTCCCAGATCCAAGAAAGTCCAACAGCGAGTCCTCATGAGCTCTGCGGGGAGTGTGGATGGGTAATAGCCTCTGAACCGATCCAGGGTTCCTTGGGGCTGATGAGAGTGTCTTGGAACTAGACAGATGGTGGCACAGCATTGCAAATGTGTTACCTGCCACGGAGTTGCTCACTTCAGATGGGTTAACCTTATTTATATGAACTTCAGTTTACTATGTCTTCACACTGGACTGTCCTCCAAAGGCTAATATATCCCAGGAATGGTCCCCAGCTTGGCACTACTGGGAGGGGGCAGAAACTCTAAGAGGTGGGGGCTAGTGTGAGGTGGAGGGCATAGGGGTGCTTCCCTGAAAGAGGATGATGGGACCCAGATCTCCTCTTCTCCCTTTCACTTCCGGGCCATGAGGTGAAACCGTTTTCTCACCATGCACTGCCATCATGCTGTGCCTCTACAGGCCCAGAACATGGGCCAGCTGACCGAAACCTCCAGACTCTGACCCCAAATAAGTCTTTTCTCTTTGTGAATTTATTATCTTAAGTATTTGTTATAGTAATAGAAAGCTAGCAACTTGAAATTTTTTAAAAAAGAAAGCTTCAAACCGGAAAAAAAGAAATATCCAAGACTGTTATCTCCTAAATCAAACTCAAGGCATCCAGGCCTCAGGTTAAGTAACTAGCCCAAAGCCACACAGCCAGAAATCAACCTGTTTCCACCACTTGTGTTCCTTCCACCAGAACATAGGAGGGGATGGGTTAAATAATCCCACTCAAAGTGACCAGTTGTGACGCGGAAGCACTGGCCAGCTGCATCTCTGCCAGGATCACCCAGATCAGTGTAGTCAGGGCTTCCAAGAATACATTTTCCAAACAAAAACGGAGTCCAGTGTAAGACCCCTCACACTTCCCCCACCCCACCCCGAGTGATGTGACCAGGTTACACTAAAATTCTCTCGGGGCCCAAACCAGAAACTTGAGCCAATATGTGGAATCTGCCGCAGACCCTTTTCTTGTAATGACCCCAATTCTGTGAAAGTGAAACTTCCAGAAAATCGAGACTGAGCATGGCTTGGCCTGTTTGCACAGAAAGAGAAACACTTCTGAGAAAGGTATTGAATAAGAAAGCCTGTTTGCATGGGGAAGGAAGAAAATTGGGGGACAGATGTTGAATCGACCCCATCCTGTAGCATGGGCAATTTTTTAAGTGGCTTTAAAAAGGTCTGGTACCAAATACCCAGAACCAGAGCATCTCACCCTCTGCTGAAGGGCAGTTTTCCAACTGCTCTGCCCTGAGGGTTTTGGAATTAGAGACACAAACCTCATTTCTGAGGGCTCAGCAAGGGATGCAGCACCTTTGGCTGGGCTGTGAAGGGACTCAGAGCTCAGTTTTGCAGAAGAGCGGAAGACACTCTTGAGTGGACCCAGCTGGGGTAAAGCAAGGGTGAGTTGGCCAAGAATTTCTCTTGCAAAGGCTGTATTGAGGGGCTGTGGCTGCACAGCAGGAGACAGAATTTGCATGGGCTGGGGCTGGCTCCAGCTGGAGCCACAAGACTGGGGTGAGGGGAGTAGAGTTCCTAGGGTTCAGGTATGGGGATCCAGGGGATTCATGGGGAGGAAGCCCAACTCTGTGTAAGCCTTAGCTTTGAGCCACAACACCCTCCTGCTAGGACACTTGGTGTGGCCCCATTTTACAGAGAGGAAGACTGAATCTGATGTCTTTATTTATTTCTCCTTTCAACAAACAGGTGTGAATGCCTGCTCTGTGCCAGACAACAGGGTACCAAAGTTGGGTACTAAACCCCAACAGGGTACTAAACCCACAAGGCCCTTGAAGTTTCCAGGGTGACGAAGGGCGAGGGGATGGGTAGCTAGGGATTGTGTGAGTCAGAAGCAAATCAGCCAGGCAGAGTGAGGAGAGGATCTTCATCAGGAAAGGCTTCCTCGGGGGAGATCTGCAAGAGAAGGGCTGGCAGTCTAAGGAAGCGCACAAGGGTGCTCTGGATGTAGGAAAGTGTGTGCAAAGGCCCTGAGGTGGGAGGCCAGCCTCATCTGAATGAGGAGGCAGGTACGGGTGTGGCAACGTCAAATGGCCTTGGTTCTGAAAGTGACAGGAGCAGGTATTCCCTGGAGGTTTGGGGGTGTGATCCGACTGATGGTCCTTCTCAGATGATGACAGGGTCACTTCAAGGGGAGTGGAAACAGCACCAGGGAAGCAGCCACCCCCAGCAGTTCACACAGCTTGGGAAGCGGGCAGGGCAGGGAGAGGAGGCCAAGTGTCATCCATCGGCAGTGCTGTCCCCGTCACGTCCCACCGTGCCAACTAAAAGGCAGAGGAGTTGCCATGTGCCCACGGTCACCCTTGCTGTCTGCCAGGCCTTCCTACTCTGCACCCCAAGAAGGGACCTGAACCCCAGGACCACATAGCTGGATGCACTGCGGCTCTGACCGCTGGGAAACCAATATGAAGCTCGATTTTATTTTGGATGCAACAAGAACTCTTGGAATCCTCTAGGTTCTTGTTTTTACTGGAGTAAACGCGTGTGTCCCCATTTCCCAGCGTGGCCCTGCCCTCCCCAGCCCTGGCAGGTGTGGCTGCCCTTGGCTCACATGACTGACTTTGCATCACAGAGGTGGAAGGCGGCAGCGGCCCTGTCTCACATGCAGCCTCTCCACACCTGGGGCCCAGCCCAACAAGGGAAGCCACAGAACAAAATGGCTCGGTCATGGTGTCCCACACCACTGTACCACAGTCCCTGCCAGGGGCAGACATGAGACTTACAGGAATCAGGGCCTGTGAGCAACACTGAATGTGAAAGCAAAACTCATGCTTGGGCACACATGCACTTGTGGCCATGCACTGCAGATACAGGTGTGCACGCACACGTCTTCAGATGCACACACGGTCTTCAAGGCTGTTTGCACATGTGGCTCAGGCCTGCAGCCATGATCTGGTTCTCCCTGGACTTTGGACCCACATCGCCTGCCAGCTCCAGCCTTGCAAGCTGCACACACACACTTACTTGCAACCATGGGACACACGCATTCACAAACATACTGAGGATTCCAGACCCATGGCCTCCAGACAGCCTGTGCATGTATGAGCGCTGGGTGTAAGGAGACACCGCATCACAACGCTCCTAGCCCTCACATGGTACACACCCATGATACGCCACAGACACACAGTCAGCCTCAGACATATGGAGGACGCTTGCTTACCGATCTTGACTCACACCAGGGAGACTGTCCTGGCCACTTGCTGACCCTGCCTGAACTGGCACCAGAGGTCACCACCTGAACTCCAGTCACATGTGCCCCCCAGCCTATCCCAAACCATCTGCATCCCAAACAGCTACTCTAACTCCGCCCTGTGTGCCAGAAAATTCTCTACCAATGCTGCTGCTGTGACCTTAGGCAACCTTGGTGCCCATTCACAAAGCTCTTTAGCCCCTGGACCTCAGCCTCTATTGAAGCCCTTTTCCCATCCTCGTCAAGGTTCAGGGAGTTTATATTTGTAGTCCCATAGAACTGTTACTGGAATCCCAATGAGTTAGTCCCAATCAATCACCTCCAGTGCAACCCATAGCGAGTATAAAGACACCAAGACGTATTTACAGCTATGAGCAGCCAAGGGGTCCTGAGTCTGGTTCAGATGAGGGTTCACAGAACCAGGGCCTCGACCCACAGCCTAACCCAGGTTTTATTAATTTGTGAAGAAGGGAGTGATGGTGAGAATGGCGGGAATCATGTGAGTATTCAGAGCTGAGCTAGCTGATGGCCAGAAAGCACTTCTGAAATATGTAGAGAGAAGGATATGCAGAAAGGCCAATCTGCATAACTCAGTTGGGGTAGCATTTAACGTTTAGGGCACTGATACTTCAATTTCGATGCACAAACTTTTTCTGCCCTGGGAAGTCATAGCCTCTTTTATTATACTTTTTTTTTTCTGGTACCAGGGATCAAACTCATGACCTCACAGTTGCAAGGCAAGTGCTTATGCCACTGAGCTAAATCCCCAGCTCAGTTATAGCCTCTTGAGGCTCGAACCCAACTGACATTCTGGAGCATTCGTTCTGCCATCTTTCTGTGCTCAGCCTTTTAGAGGGAGACGCAGACAAGGAAACAGGGCTGTTGGCTGGCTTCAAAGATTACACATCGGTACCTCAGCTACGTCTATTTACATTGCTTAGAGCCAAGTGAAGGGAAAAAGAAATAGCTTAGCCTGTTCCGGATATACTAGTACATGGAGATAAGACCAGGTTTAGCTAAGGTGGAGGTAATTGCTCTTTATTCAAGGCGAGCCGTTCTGGTGACTCTCTACAAGCCTTCATTACTAAAATCAGGGTCATCATATCATCATCATAACCCTGCTTCCTGGACAGGCCAGCATGTCAGCATGGCCAGCTCTGCAGGTTGGCAGGTGCTCCATAAAAAACTCATTAAAGGAAAGGAAGGTGACATTCAGGACAGATCAAGGCTCTGCCATATCCACAGGCAAACCCTGTGACTCCTCAGGGGAGCCGCAGGAGTCCAGAGCCCCTCATATTACAGGTCACTGAGGCCCGAGGTCCCTGCCCTCTTAAGTTAGTGATATCTGCAGTGACCTTTTTCAAACAGGTCCCGATCCCATGTTCCGGGTTAGAACTGTGCACACCTTTGGGAACAACTTGTGGCCTGCTACAACTGGGGAACCAGGTAGTACCCGGGGAGCACAGCCCTCACCCAGCCCTGATATCACTTGGGCTGCCACTGGCAACACAGGGCAAGAGGGACAGAAGCACTGGAGGCTCCAGCATGGCTGGGACCTGGCATGGAGATGGAGTGAGCAGGTACAGAGCAGCCAGCAGTGCCTGGCTGGAACCCGGAATGCTAGCTTGGTACACAGTGGGTGTGTATGTGAAACCAGAAGTGGCACGCCTTGAACTCAAAATGCTAACACACTCTGAGGGGACCAGTAACTTCCCCAGGGAGTCTCACCATCATCCCTGGACTCTCCTTCCCAGCCTAAGAGGTCAGGCAGCCCGGGGGAATGCTGAGCCCCAGGGTGGGGTAACCCCAAGCCTGCAGCCCTGGTCCTCACTGAATGTCTCACGCGCTAGCTCCCACACACCCAACAACATCTTCAAAGCAAACAGGAAAGACCAGGACAAGCCATTAACTTCCCCACAGTGAAAGCCAGCAATACGAGCACAAAGAGCCTCACCTGGTCATTGGAGGTACGTGCATTCCCAGCCCCTCCCCTGTCCCAGAACTCCAGGTGGATCTTTCCAGGTGAGGCTAATGCAGGCTGCAGTTTGAGGACCACTTTAGACTTGGGGTGCAAGGTACAGGTGGAGGCACAGTTCCTAGGCTTCAATCCTGGTTCTGCCACCTTCAGCTTTGTGATCTTGGGTATGTCTCTTCATGTCCCAGGTGCCCACTTCCCCATGGGATAGTACATGATACGGTGCAAATTCGAACCATTTTAGAGACTGGTTTTCATCTGTTATGGCCATGTACCTGTACATAAGTAAGCAAGCATGCACATGCACGTGTGCACGCACATACACACACACACACACACACACACACATGCATGCAAAAGACCCATCATTTTAGGGATGGATGTCTACTACCTCTTTTTACTTCTCCAGGCCTGTCCCTCCCATTCCCATCAATCCCACAGCTCCAGCACAGAGGCCTTTCTGTTCTTCCGGGATGCCAGACTCTGTCCCACCTCAGGACCTTTGTACATGCTGCCACCATGCCTAGGACACTCTTTCTTCTCCTGGCTCCTCCTTCTCCCTGTTCCCATTTTAATTCCAACATATAGTTTTCCCTAAGAAACCCTTGTAGGAAAACAGAAGAGAAAGAAACAGAGGTCCGAGCTCAACTGGACAGGTTTATTTCAGAACAAATCTGACAGACTACTCTGACAGTAGAGACCAGACCAGGAGCCCTTAGACAGGGCAGGAGGTCTTTCAAAGGGTCATGGGGAGGAGGAGTTCAGTGAGAGGGATTGTGGTTATCTGCCAAGAATGAGGCTGAGGGACGAGGCTTGGGAAAGGCAGGAAGCAGGGGGTGCTATCAGCATCAGGACTGGTAGCCGTGAGTCCCCAGGTACAGCTGTGCTGGGAAGGGCGGGCTGGCGGGGGGCTCCATCAGGATGGTGGGGAGTCAGAGTCCTTCATTCCAGACTCCATGGTTAGATAAGGAAAGGGGGCAGCTCTGCTAACCCTAACTCATTCCTGCTGTTTGGGGGCAGTGATTGTGGGGGTTGGATTGAAGGAGAGCCTTAAATTCTGTCACTATAAAACAAACAAACAAACGCTAATCATACAAAATCCTCTTACATCAAAATATATCTTTATTCTTTTTTTTTTTTTTTATCAGTACCAGGGATTGAGCTCATGACTCCCTGCTTGCAAGCCAGGCGCTTATGCTGCTGAGCTAAATCTCCAGCCCTATATCTTTATTCTTAAAGCTTTCTCCATTTTCTACTATTTCCTACTTGCTATAACTTTTTTCCTAATAAATTTAGCTCTTCCTGATCGGATTTCTTTAAAGGTGAAATTTGACTGGTTACCAACTATCTTTCAGGTAGTAAAATAGTAAAAACTATCTTAGCACAGGCAGAAACAGAAAGAAAAGCAGGTTCCCCTGTAACTGTAGTATGATAATTTACAATGCACAAGAACTGTTTTAAGCACATGGATTAAACAAATATACTCACTCAGACTGGAAGCCAAAAGTACAGTTACCAATTTTTGTTGTCCGAGGCCTAAAATTTTTATTTCCCTTTTTAAGGCTCTCTCTTCTTCCTGAGTTTCCGCTTGTTAGAAATGAATTTATCTGTTTAGACTCAAGGGATTCCAGATGAATCTTATTAAAGTGAAACTTTAAAAAGTTCGGCTATCCTTGTGGACCTATGTAAACAGCTTCCCATGGAAATCTCAAGAAGAGTCAACAAATGAAAACAAATTGTTGAGCTCAAACAAACCAGCTCTAGGTGTAATTTTCTATTAGCACAGATTTAGCAGACAGACAGACAAACATGCATGCAGAAGGCACTGCATTAAATCAGAGTACACTTTCAGAGAGATCAGTAATCAGTGCTCTTGAACCCTTGTGAAAATACTGATAGAGGTTTTTTTCCCTTTCTTTCTTGTTTTCCTCATTAGTTTTTCCCAGTTTGGCATAATTTACTGGCTTGATTTTGCTGCCTTTAGCCCTTCCTTCCTTTTTACAAAATAGGCCCAATTGTCACAGTATCATAATTTAGAGCCCTTTTGTAGGGCCCTTTCTATGGCTGGACCGGGTAACTTTTGAGAGAGAAAGGGGGAGAGAATGAAGAAAGCTTGGGCATTAGGGACCCTCTGCCACCTGCTGTTTCCCCACAGGTAGTTATAAAGAATTTGGGAATCTAACTTGCCGGTGCATCCATTGGCTAAATAAAATATGAGATGCAGGGAGGTCTGCTGGAGGTTTTGTTTTGTTTGTTTCTGGTACCGGGGATTGAACTCCTAACCAGACAGGCACTTATGCCACTGAGCCAAATCCCCAGCACATGTCAGAGAAAGTTCTTCCAAGAGATTGGGCAGGCATCCTCAAGCTCCAGTTTCTGTAGAAGTCCTGGGGAGCCCTCACCCCACCCCACCACCCCAGGCTCTGGGACAGTGGACCTACACTTCCCAGGTATGTGGGGAAGGCAGGGGCGGATCTTACCAGTCCTGGCCTGGATAATGTGTTCAGTGCTCAGCTGGAGAGTTAGCAGGAACCAGCAAATGACCTCCTGGAAGTTATAAGGAAGAGAGAGAGAGAGAGAGAGAGAGAGAGAGAGAGAGAGAAAGGTCACAAAAGGAAGAGGTGAGATACACTGGAATAGTTCCTTGACCTTTACTTTTTCCAATACAGGCTGCCATAATGCTAGGAAAAGAGAGAGGAAAAAAAAAAGCGCTTCGAGCTCAACAGTGCATGTTTATTTCAGAACAAACCTGGGAGGGACTGCTCTGGCATTAGTGACCAGATCAGCAACTCTTTGTTCAGGATAAGGGGTCTTTTACAGGGTCATGAGGAGAGGGAGTTCAGTGAGAGGGGCTGTGGCTACCTGCCAGAAAGAGGCTTAAGAGAGCACAAGGGCTTGAGAGAGGTACTGTGTAAGGTAAGGTTCCGCTTGACCTGACCCCCAGCCCCCAGCCTGCTTGCCAGCTGAAGCAGTACTGTTTGCAGAGAACTCAGCTCAGTACTGAAATTGTCATAGAGAAGCACAGGAAAGGAGATAAGACACAACAAGGAATTTTGCAGGTCCTGGTGACATCTGGAAACACCTGAAAATTTACATCTGACACTTCAAGGGCTCTGTCCACTGAGATGCTAGACTGCCGCAGAATTTGAGCACAGATGTTCACTGGGATCCTCCCGCCTCATGTCCCCTGCCTTCTCCCTATCCCTGTAAAAAAGAGACACACTTCTGCAGATGGTCTTATAGTGCTCTCTGCCTGCACCCAGGCACAATGAATTCCAGGCCATGCTGCCTTTACACAAACCCGGTGGTCTCTGCTGATTTTTCCTCTCTGTCCTTATGTTACGTAACAGTTGCCTGGAGCTGGGGATTTAGCTTATGGCATAAACGCCTGGCTGGCAAACGCAAGGTCATGAGTTTGGTCATGAGTTGGTCACTGACACCAAACAAACAAAAAACCCAGTTGCTCAAGGCTGAGACTTGGGAAAGTGCAGGAGTGTGGCTGCTCTCAACAGCAGGGCTGATGGTGTTGAGTCCCCCTAGGGGGCAGCTGTGCTGGGAGGGGCGGCTTCATCCAGGAGGGCGGTAGTCAGATTCCTTCAGCCTCCTGGACCATCCATTTTACCTGATTCTGGCTGGGGATTTAGCTACTGGACCCCACCCCTTGCTGTTATCCGGTTACAGCAGCCTCTTTCTGCCTCACTCCGCATTTAGCTACTGCTCACAGCCTGTCTCCCCCACTGCCTGCCTCTGCATCCTGGTGCCCCTCAAGCGGTGTCACATGGAAACCCTTCTGCACTGGGAGCCCATGAGGCTGCAGAGCACACAGTAGGTGCTTGATCACACTTGCTGGCTCTAGCCACTTATGCACACGTTTCAATTTCTTGATCTTTCTGTGTCTCACCTCCTTGCTCGGTCCTGCACCATTTGCCAAAGTTTCATTTCTTTTTTGTTCCGGGAATCAAACTCACGACCTTGCGCTTGTCAGGCAGGTGCTTTGCCACTGAGCCCCTTAAAGGTTTCATTTCTGATAGAGGAAATGGGACGGGGTGCAAAGCCACAGCAGGCTCCCCTGGATTCTCATCTGAGGCAGGCTGGGGGCACAGCAGTGCTGGACACAGTGCCAGCTGCCAAGCTGTTACACAGCCCCGTGGGCCTCATCTTCCTCATCCCTGCAGGGGTTTCACATTGCAGACTGAGGAGTTCTAGGAAGCCAAAGAAGCAGCACTCCTCACAACTGCCTCTGTGCCAGCTCTGCCCAGCTCTCTGGGGCACCAGCGGTGGGTGAGGAGGCTTCTCAGCAACCAGACATCTCCTGGGACAGGAACCCTATCCTGTCTACTGCAGCAGAGACCCAGAGAAAGGGTGCTGTGTGCGAGTCACCAGTATTGACAGATGGTGGAACAAAGACAAGAGGCTCACTAAGCACTTGCTGTGGATGGAGAGTCTAAGGCTGCCCTGGAATTCTGCATAGCACACGGCAAGTCAGGGGCGGGAAGCCAGCTCAACACTAATTCTGGAGCCGTGCACTGGCACTGATTTGATCTGCTCTGTGGACTTTGGGGGCCAGGAACTAAGTGATAAAAGTAATGAAGAGAGAGAAGCATCCCTGTGGGTGACTTAGGAGGGAAAGAGTCACGCTGTCTGAGCACCCCACAGAGGACACAGTGAGGAGGGAAGCACAGTGGAGGAGAGAAGGGCAGAGGCCACCCAGGAGGGTGTGAGGGACAGCCATCAAGTGGGCCCTGCTGCAAGGAGAGGCTCCCAGCCCTGCGGGTGGCACACAGCTCTCAGACAAGCACCACACCCTCACTTTGAAGTTATAATCCCCTTCTGAGAACTGAGAACCTTTCCTGAGAAAATCGCCCCTGCCTCCTGGGGGGCCAGGCAACAAAGCCAGCGGCTTTGTCTCCTGGAGGCTGGGACCACACACATTTCCTGAGCAAGGCAGGGCTGCTCCCCACACCTGGAGGGGAGAGGGTGGGGTAGGGGCGGCAGGGGGAGGGATGGGCCCCCTGGGCGGCCAGGCCCTGAGACATGTCTTAACCATTTTTAGTTCACCTCCAAACCGTGGTCGGGCAGGGTTTTTTTCTTCTCAGTGTTACTTCACATTCAGTTCCCTGTCCCCACAGCACCTGAAACCATCTGTGTGCAGGTGTGTGTGTACGCATTGGTGTATGCATGTGCACATGCATGCATGTCTGCATGGGAGGAGCCTTTTCCATCAACACACCACCTCCACACAGAATGGGTACTGATGGGGGTTACTGCTTGGTACCTGCTACTCATTGGGTATACCTGGTCCCCAGCCCAGAAACCAGCCCAAGACAGTACTCCCTCACCTGTCACCCACATCCATCCCTTCCTCCATATACTGACCCAAAGTCACATAACAGATGACTGGCAGGTCTAAGGCATACCACATCCTAACTTGGCCATTTATCTTGAACTTTGCTGCTTTGTGCCTCAACTTACCCATTTGCAAAGAGCCATAAAGACCTCTGCCTGAGTGCCCACTCCATGCAGCAATGAGAGCACACTGTAGAGGACTGAGTACTATACCCTTGTAGCATAAGGGGGGTCTCTGGATATGCATGTTCCCCTTTACTCAGGCATGTCCCTGCACTGCTACATTGAAGCCACATAACAAGACTACAAAGCAGGAACTATTACTATCATGTTAATATCAGTATATTAATATTGTTGCCGATCTTTCTGTGTCTCACCTCCTTGGTCTGTCCTGCTCCATCTGCCAAGGTTTCATTTCTGACAGACCACTAATAATATCAATTGCATATCAAGAATACTGTGCCATTTTACAGATGAGAAGAACAAGGGTAAGCAACTTGCCTGAGAAAACTATAAAGTGAGGAGCAGCTCAGCTGGGATTTGAACCTAGATGCTCTGACTCCAAAGCCATAATTAATGCTAACCCGAATCTCTCAGAAATGAGCACAGAGACTGTCTGTCCAGCAAACAAGTTGAAGAGAGAAAGCTGCTTTCTTTCCTCCCTTTCTGGGGACAAAACATGCAATAATAATTCATGAAATTCCAGGCTGGGTCCTCCCACTCCATTCCAGGCCCAGCCTCCTCCCTAGGGACAATGCTATGCTCATTCTCTTCTGTCCCCTTGTGAAAGACATCTGCTGGCTCAGGGACACATACTGTCCCGTCCACTAATGAATGGCAGGAACATGTTCTGTGTCCAGACTGCCCATCAAAATCGGCACAGATTAAAGGTCCTGTGGGTGACGGCGTGGGTGCACTGTAGCTTACCTCACCCCTGCCTCACAGACAGGTACCAGGTTGTCTCCAGCTGCTTACAACTACAGGCTTGTGTCCATTAAATGACCAAGTTGCTGGGCACTCTGATGCCTCCCAGAAGTGAGGTCCCCTAGCCCAGTTCTGTGACTTTGATTTTGGCTGACACAAGAGGCATTTCTAATTTGCCAACATAGGATATGGAAAAAAACATCTGCGGCCACACTGGCCAGATCCTGTTTGGAGGAAGAAAAGAAAGGCTTGGTGTAGGGAAAGCCAGGCCTTTCCAAGAAACCGAAAGTGAAACCTGAGATGGCTTGATAGGGTTTTGGAGAGGGGCCTGGCTCTCAGGCCACTCTTCCAGGAGCAGGGCCCATGAGCCTCCTGTCCTGAGAGCCTGGGGTATCAGGTCTACACCCCCATCCTGCCAGGCACCGGCCCAAGGTCTGAAAGGCAAGGAGAGAGACGGGAGAAGTAGGGAGGGACAGGTGGGGCAGGGCCAGCTGGTGTGCTCTCCAGCCCGGCGCTCACCGGTGTGTCCACGTGTAAAACCCCGTGGAAAGCTTGTGCACTCTTTACGTTATACCACAAGCATGTTAGTGAACCAGTTTTAATTTAATTTTTAATTGTAGTGAAAAACACATAAACATGAATGTTACAATCTTTTTTTTCACTACTAGAGATTGAACCCACAGCCTTTGCACTGAGCTACAAGCCCCATCCTTTTTTTCTATGTTATTTCGAGACAGGCTCTTACTAAGGCTCTAGGTTGGCGTACACCATCAGACCTGCCTGAAATTTACCATCCTAACCATGTTTAAGTCTCTGGTGCGGTGGTGCAAGTACACTCAGTGTTGTGCAAACAGCCCTCAGGACTCTTATCTTATGAAAGTGAAACTCTGCATCCACTGGACACCGCCCCCACTTCCCCTGCCTGCAGTCCTTGATGAGCGCGTGTGTTATGGAACCATAGAGCACTTCCCCCTTTGTGACTGACTTATTTCATGGCTCCAAGGTCCATCTGTACCATAGCTTTCCTCAGGGTCCTCTCCTGAGGTTGGAACACATTTCTCTCTATGTTGTTTTAGACTGTTTGGGCTGCTATCACAAAATGCCATGAACTGGGTTGTGTATAAACAACAGAAATTCATCTCTCACAGTTCTGAGAACTGAGGATGCCAAGCTCAAGTGGCTGCCGGCTGGGGTCTGGCGGGGTCTCACTTTCTTGTTCACAGACAGCATCTGCAGGCTGCATCCTCACATCCTCACGTGGAGGAAGAGGGCAATGAGCTCCCTCGGGCCTCCTTTCTAAGGGCACTGGTCAGGTCTCAGAGGCCTCACTCCTGATGGTACCACCCGGTGCACATCACAGCTGAGGTTTAGCAGCTCCCCCGCTGATGGGCGTTTGGCCTGCTCCCAGCTTCTGGCCAGCTTCTGGCTATGGTCACTGGTGCTGCAGTGGGCTCTACCACTCCTTTTCACTATTTCACCCACAAAAATGAGAAGGCGGGGGGGGGGCAGGCATGCTAGATATTCTGAGGCTGAGTGCTGAGCAGCTGCAGGACCTTGGGCTCAGTATTCCTCTCTGAGTGTTACCGGCTTGTGTCTAGGTACACCCTCAAAGCTTCGTGCGGTCATAGGGCTTTGTTAGAGATGCTGAATCTAGAATGTGTGATGCTGGGATTAATGGTGTGTGATTAGTAAATCACTCCACTGACTGGTTTGGAGTAGTTCTGGATCGGGTTAAGGGTGAGAGTGCTACACCCACCATAGAGGGCAGAGGTAGCCTGCATACAATATAAGACACAAAGAGTCTTATTTCTGTCCCTAGTTTTTTTTCTGATACAGGACATATGTAGTCCAGGATGGCCTAGAACTCATTATGTAGCTGAGGATGGCTTCAAACTAGTGGCAATCCTCCTGCCTCAGCCTCCTGAGTGCTAGGATTATAGGCATGTTACCATACCCAGCCTTTGGTGGTTTTTGCTGTCTTTCAGCGCCATGTATTGTTGCCCCTCTGCCACGTGCCACCCCGCCTTGCAGCCAGTTGATTGTGAACTGAAACCTCCACAAACTGTGAGCTACATAAATTTTTCTTTTTTAACTTTTGGTATTTTGTCTCAGCAATGAGAGGAAAAAGTAAGACACGGAGCTTCCATGTTCTTATGTATAAGGTATGAATGATCTCAGTGTCCTCTTAGGGGGCTGATGACAGGAGCAGAGATGATGGTACTCAGCAGGGGTCTCGCCCCCAGGAGGCGTTTGGTCAGTGTTCGCTCTTGCTATTACTAATGTCTCCTTCACTGCCCCTTACCATGCAGTCAGTGTTCCCAGCCCAGAGCAGTGTCACCTTCCCAGGGCAGTCATGGTCAGGGAGTCAGGCAGCAGCCGCCTGGCTCCTAAGGAGCTAAGATGCAAAGACAGGCACCACCATCAGGACCTTGCTGTTCCATGCAGGGCCTCTTACCAGGAGCCCCATGAGTTTCTGAGGGTCATTTCATATGGGGTATTTTAACTTTAGTTTACTCCTTTCCAATTCTTTGCTTACGCCAAGCTAGTTTCTCATGGGTTACATCTGGTTACAAGCTGCTAGCTTGCTGTATGCATCTGGTGTTCCCTGGGCCGGGCAGCAGCAGCTCCCTGAGCTCTCAGCAGAATGCAGTGCACAGCTGCTGACTGCACTGAGGGTTTGGGCTGCTCAGCAGCTTAGCTCATCCCACCCCACGGCACCGGCGCCTCCCTGTAGCTGCTTTAGTCCAGGCGTGGTCCTGCAGTTTGGAAGTTTGCTGGGGATCTGCAATCCCTGAGGCCACTATTTCCACATCAGGCTGGGGGCGGCCCTGGCATCTGCCTCTTACCAAGTCCACAGCCCACTGTGGAGCACCCTGGCACTGGCTACCCACTTTTCCAGCTCTGCCGCCTGAGCCGTTGGATGGGTCTTCTGCACATGTCACACAGCTCTGTGGTTCTCAGCAAGGCTAAGAATTCCTTCTCATGTAGGAATTCTTTTATATAACAGATTCCTTAAGATATAGTCTACATATCATGTAATTTCCCCATTCAGACGGGAGTATTTTTATTTTTTGTTTATTTTTGGTGGTACTAGGGATTGAACCAAGGGACACTGTACTGCTGAGGTACACTCCCAGCCCTCAGTAAGATGGCTTTGAACTCAGCCTTCTGAGTAGTTGAATTTCATAACAGGTGTGTGCCCCATGCCCAGTTTGGAGTGCGTTTTAGCACACGCACAGAGTGAGGCAACCATTCCCCACTGGCACCTTTAGAACATTTCCATCACCCCAAAAACTCTCTGTACCCATTCACACTCAATCCTCACTTCCCTAGTCTAGGTACCAACTCAACCCTTTTCGGTTCCCTGGGTTTGCTTGGTGTCTTAGTTACTTTTCTCTAGTTGCCACGTCAAAATATCCAACACCCAAAGTTAAAGGGGAAAAGATTTATTTAGATCGGTTTGTAGAGGTTTCAGTCCATAATCAGCTGGCTCCAAGGCAGAGCGACACATGGCAGAAAGGCATCGCAGAGGAGAAACAGTTCATGGCAGTGACAAAACAAGCAAAGGGAGGACCGCAGCTCTTCCTCTCTCTTCTGTTTTATCAAGCATACTCAGGGTGGGTCACACGCACACCCTTAATCCTAGTGTGTTTGAGCCTCACGTTGCACCATGAACCAATTCCAGCTACCTCTGAAAAAAGCCCCATCGTTGACCACATGAAGCTTAGGGGGAACATCGAGACACAGCCGTAACACTTCATTTGGATAGTTCCTATAAATGGAAGCATACACTAGGAAGTTCATTGTGTCTGCTTGTTCCTCTTGGCATGATGTTTCACAGTTCATCCACATTACCATATGCATCAGAACTTTACTCTTTGCTACAGAGGCTGAGGCAGAAAGATTGTGGGATCAGGGTTAGCCTGAGCAACACAGCAAGGCCTTACTGAGAGAAGGAGAGGGAGAGAGAGGGGTTGAGAGGACGAGGGGAAAAGAAGGTAGGGAGAGAACTTCATTGCTCTTTACTGTTGACTAGGAATCTACTGTACACTTGGGGAGCTCTTCAGACACACCGGTGCTAACATCCAGCCAGGCACACACATCCAATCTGCCTCGAGGCTGGCTGGGAATCACTGCTCTCACTCCCTCGCTCCTTCAAGGTTCCTGGCAGGTGTCACAAGCACCTGGAAGTTGGGGCCCAGAGAGAGGACTTCACCAGCTGAAGTGGGATCTGACTTCCCCATACCATTAAGAGGTGCTGACCAAATACCTAGCAGGGTGAGAATAAAACAATCTGTACTAGGCCTTCCCTGAGTATTTTAGTCCAGTGGCCTTAATCAGCACAGAGGCTTAGGCGCTTTGATAACAAGAAGGACATAAGAATGCAGAGGCAGAGAGGAGGCAGAGGTAGGGGGATGTTGTTACTTGAAATAAGAGAGTGAGTTCTATCTTTAGACAACACTGACCTCCCTAGGAATGTGCTAGGCACCAGGGGACCCTGGTTCCCAGGAAAGCACTCTCCTAGAAACCACAGTTTGACTTCAACTTTGAGGAATCTCTGCCTTTGAAATATGCATCAGCCCACCTTCTCTTCCTTGCCTGAGAGAGACAGAAATATGATCCTTAGGACCAACACATGGTTTCTTGAGCCCTGTGATGTGCACAGCGCTGGGGCTGAGCTGTGGGCAAGGCAGCGTCCTTGCTTTAAGGACACAGCAGTCGGAACAGAGGTGGTACGGAGAAGGAAGACCAGCCCACCGGTGCAGCAGACACTAAGCAGTTGCCAGGGAGTGGGGTTGGGAGGGGAGGGCAAGCTGTCACCCTTTGCAGAGACCTGAGCAGATAGATAAGGAGTCCGCCACTGCCTGATGTACAGAAAGAACATTCCAGGCAGAAGAGCAGCCCCACCAAAGGCCTGGAGGCAAGGGAAGGATAAAGATTTCAACTCCAGGAATTGAAAGGGGTCAGGACTACCAGAAGGAATGAAGGGGAGGGACAGATGGAATTAGGAGATGGAGGGGCGAGGTGAGAGGACACAGCCCTTGGAGCTGTGTGTGTGGCAGAGAGGTGACTCCTTTTCCGGGCAGAAGACACACACAGAGCATGCTTGGCCCCTGTCCCTTAGGGGTGAGTGGAGACCAAGCATGATGGCAGGATACATCTCACCAGAGAGGCCCCGAGCTAAGGGAAGCAGGAAGAAGGCTGGACACTGGGCAAACAAAAGGCCCTGCGTGCAGATGGACAGAAGGAGTGGGGCTTGCCTGGGCCTGAAGGTGCCTGTGGCCTGTCTGGTTCTGGTGTTTGCCAAACACAGAGCCAGGCTAAGGGAGTTTCAGGCAAACCAGAGGTAGGATCCTGCTATGTCAGACCTGCAGCTGAGCCAAACAGGAACACCAAACATTTTCCCGGAGCCTGAAGGCTGACCACACGTAAATGGCGCGAATATTCTCTGAGGGTCCACTGTATGTGGGGGCCAGCTGCGTCCCATGGCAGTGCTACCACTCATACCCCTGTGGCCACTTCTCTGACACCTCCCTCTGGTTCTTTTCGCCATTTATCTGCATCCAACGCATAGGGGCCATGTCCATGTCCTGACCTCCTAAACCCATGATGGTGACCTTTGTGGATGTGATACAGAATCTCAGCATGAGATTGTTCTGGGTTAGTGAGAGCCCAACCCTAAACATACTGTCCTGCTGAGAGAGGGCAGGACACAGAGGGGTGCAGTCCACAGGGGCCTGAGCAGAGATGGAGGTGACACATCTACAAACCAAGGGATCCCAGCTTGCCATCAGCTCCCAGAAGCTGAGAGAGGCAGGGGACAGATTCTGCCTTTGAACTCTGGGAAGAACCAGTTCTGCCTGCTGAGCCCCTGAGCCCTGATTTTGGACTCCTGAACTGCAGAACTCCTGAACTGTGAGAATAAACTGCTTCTCCTTCGTTTTGTTTTTTGGGGTATTAAGGGACATTGCTACTAGCTATGTCTCCAACTATTTTAAAGTTTGAGACAGGATCTTACTAAATTGCTGAGGCTGAGCTCAAATGTGCATTCCTCCTGCCTCAGCTTCCTAAGCACCAGGAATTATAGATATGTAGAACCAGCCCAACCAATTTCTATCCTTTTTTTTGGTACAAGGGATCGAACTCACAACCGCATGCTTGCAAGGCAGGCTCTTATGCCACTGAGCTAAATCCCTGGCTCCATTTCTATTTTCTTATTTTTTATTTTTAAAGCCAGTCAAATTTAGCTCTGTGTGTGTGTGGGGGGGTGGTATACCAACTTTAGTGACACTAATGTTAGTAAGTTCTGATAACCCACTGCCATCGGACCAGCCTCCATTCTATTTTTCAAAAAACCTAGTTTGGCATAATTTGTTTCCACAGACCCAGGAAGCAAATACAATAGTTAGAGATTATCAAGGATAGGCTCACATACACTGGGGTTCTTGGTGATGCCCTATATTGATTGGGGGATGATCAAAAACTGCTGGGGACTGTAGGTGAGCTTGCTTGACTCTGAACCCATATTTTTCCCCCCCTTTTTTTTTTTTTTGGTCTTTTTCGTTTTTATCGGTACCAGGGATCGAACTCACGACTGCCTGCTTGCAAAGCAGGCGCTTATGCTGCTGAGCTAAATCCCCAGCCCCTTCTGAACCCACATTTTACAGTGTGACCTGGACAACTGTCTGTTTCCATCATGTATGGAGGAAATGGTAAGGAAGGTTTTTTTATTTGTATTTTTTATTTTTGTATTGGGGATCGAATTTATGACCTTGCACTTGCCAGGCAGGCACTTGTGCCACTGAGCTAAATCATTGGCAAGTATGGAGGAAATGCATGGTTTATTTATTTATTTATTTATTTATATTTTTGTCTTTTTGAGACAGGGTTTCACTATGCAATTCAGGCTGGGCTTGAGTTCACGTTGTAACCCAGGCTGATCTCAAAACTCTCAACAATCTTCCTATCTCAGCCTCCCAGATGCTGGGATTACAGATGTGTACCACCGAACCTGGGGAAATGGATGGTTGAAAGCATTCCCAGCTGCCCCTGTGGGGCTGCTGTCACAGCCTGTTGGGGGACGGCAGCAGACCCTGCCAGGCCCTCTGGTCCTCAGGTTATGGGAACTGGGCAGAAGGAGCAGATTCAGTAGCAGTAGGAAAGGGGCATCCACAGAAGGGACACAGTTCCCGGGGAAGTGCCGAGCTTTCAGGACAGCAGTGGGGACCTTCCAAGAATAGGGAGTGGCAGTTTACAGCTTGGATTGTCTGGCCACTGCTGACCTTTCTCCTGGACTCTGGCACCATGCCTGCATCAGGCCCTGCTAGGGGATAGGGATGTTTGTATCATAAAATGAGCAGGCAAGAATGAATGTGTGATAGTGAAACCAACCTGGGTTGTATTCATCTTTATACCCATGCAGTTATAAATGTAATCTTACCCTTCTGGGTTTTTTTTTTTTTTTTTTTTTTTGTATAGGAAATCAAAACTCATGACCTCATGCTTGCCAGGCAGGCACTGTGACACCAAGCTGTATCTCTAGCCTGTTCACCTGTTTCTTATAGAAGAAAGTGTCCACGGAAGTCCCAGTGTGCACCTGGACACTCTGCCAGCTGAGGGACAGAAGCAGAGGCCCAGGTGGGCTTCACTGGTCTGAGTAAGTAGTTTCAAAGCCTGGACCAGGGAAAGTACAGACCAGCCAGTTCCTGGCCATACCCATGCTCCCTGCCTCACTTGTCACCAAGCCACCATCGGGAGGGCCAGGGCTCCTGAGACAGCAAGACCAAGTGCTTGCTGTGGCCAGCACCACTACATTTTTTTATTAGTAGTGACCATTATAGTTCTCAATTAGACAGTGGAGGAAGCTGAGAGAGCCCCCACACAGAGCTGGCACACCACAGGTGTGACACGGTAAGTATCTGCTGAGTGTGAACTGGATGACCAGAGGGAGGCGAAGGCCTGTGCACCGGCCAGTGCAACTGGAACAGCCAAACTGGCCTGCTGGCCTAAGTGGCCAAACTGGCCTAAGTGACCTGCTCAGACCCTGGGGCTCTGCCACCACCACCCTCTTTCATGCAGCACATGAGCCAGGTCCTAATCCTTACCTGCAACCTGGAAGGTCAATCTTGCCAGCCCTGCTTCTGGATGGGGAAACTGAGGCTCAGACAGCACACCTGTCCATTCCACCCCTCTGCAGAGTTCCTTTGGGTCAAAATCAGGATTCATGGTAGGGGAGCCCAGAGTGTAGGAAGCCTGTTTGTGTTTACTTGGATGCAGCCCAAGAAGAGTAGGTCACCCCAGGGTGAGCACTGGGACTGCCATCCCAGACAGAAAACAAGGGATGAACTCACTTTGGGCCCTGGGTGGCGTGGCCTCCCTGGGCTGTGGTCTCAGAGAAACAAGCTGCTCCAGGGACATCAGAAGACGCTCGGGCCTGCTTTCCCTGCTGTCCCTGCTTTCCCTCATCTCTGCTGGTCACGTCTCACGAGGGCTTTGGGATAAGAATGGCAGCTCCCGTGCTCCCCGGCAGGCCCCATCTGGGCTTGGAGCCACGCTGACCTCAGTCTCCTCCTATCTGTTCTGGGGATGGTTACCCAATCCTGAGCTTTCTCCACGACACAGACATGTGAGAAGTGTTCCTGTCATCACTTTTGTCACACAGCACACTGGACATTCCTTAAGCCCACAGATTCCACGGCTGGGTCTGGAAAAGGCCTTTTAACAGGCGCCCCTAACAGTCTTACCATGAGGGGGACAGGCCAGCTATCACCAGCTCTCAGAGCACTTTGTCTCCTGGCAGTTTTGGTAACTACAAAGCTGCACACCCTAGACGGGCACTGTGACGCAGGGAGGGACCCCACGCTCATCTTCCCTTCCTCTCTCCCGAGCTGCAGAGGGAGATTTAACCTCATGGAGTGTGCTTTTCCACCTCATCCCTTCCCAGACCAATGCATTGTGTGGCTTTGGGTTTCTGTATTCCTTTTTAACAAGCTCCTGGGTTTGTCCAATCAATGCACAAACACAAACTTCTCTCCTGCTATAATGAAGGAAGGAAGTGGCTTTTAATCCCCTTTTACAGATGGAGAAACTGAAGCCCCGCCCCCGAGCAAGCAAGTCTGGGCTGTGAGGCTGCAGCTGAGAAAAGAGGTCTTGGCACCTGGGCCAGGGTCTGTTTGTGGTCAGGGCTGCGCAGTGCATGGCAGTCCCAGCTCCACTGCGTCTCCCGGGAGGCCACACGCCAAAGGCTGGCCACAAGCCTGTCCCAGCCTCACACGCCCCTGTCCTGTCCAGACGGCAGCGCTTTGGCTGCAGGCCCGCCCCCTTTGAGCAGCGTGGCAGTGCAGGTTTGCAAACCTCAGCCCCAGACAGGGAAAGTGCAAATGAGCCCCAGCTGGGGTTGAGTTTCTCTTTCCTGCACTGAGCACTGAGTGCCTTTACCGTCTCTGGTGTGTATGCCACTAGAGGACTGAACAAACATAATAAAGTGTATAAGCCAGTTGACATCACTTACATAATAAACGTCATCAACTCCCAAGTGTCCATTTGGATCCTTTTTGTCAGTACTGAGGATTGAACCCAAGGTCTTCACACTGAGCGCTGCACTGCCAACCCTTTTTATTTTGAGACAGAAACTCAATTGCTCAGCCTGGACTTGAGCTTGTGATTCTTCTGCATTGGACTCCCACAGTGCTGGGACTACAGCTATAAGCCACCAGCCTGGTTTCTATTGCTATCTTTTTTTTTTTTTTTTTTTTTTTTTTTGAGGCAGCGTCTGGCTATGCAGTTCAGGTTGGCCTTCAGCTCAGTTTGCTGCACTCAAAGCAATCATCCTGCCTCAGCCTCCTGAGTGCTGGAATCACGGGCATAAACTAACATGCCCAGTTTATGCCTGTTTTTTAAATACAAGCACAAAATCTGCTACTCAAATCAACATCCTGGCACACAGCCTCTAGAAGTTTTCCTGGCAGTTATTCCCAGTTCCCAGCATCCTGCCACTCTGCTCCACCATCTGCAGAGGTAAACACACTCTCCCATCTCAAATACCAGTCAGATTTCCTGTCCTTAAGCTACACACACTCATCACTTAGAAGAAAGGCTTTGGGATGTTTTCAGCATATAGAAATGATGAGTGCTGGAGGAAACACGTTTAAACATTGTACAATCGCACGTTTCAAAACATTACATGTACCTTATTAATATGCACAATTTTTAAGTTTAATGTGTCAGCTAAAAATAAATTTCATACATCATTTAAAATATGTTCTCAGAGAGCTGCACACAAAGCGCTGGGTTGCATGCCTGTGTCCTTGCCTGACACGGGCGGCAGGAATCTCAGTTGGTTCGATGGTCACCCACTCACCATTCAGCAGCGGGTGCCTCTCTTCTTTTCTCCTCCTGAGGATCGGTGTTAGGGCATTGGACAGAGCTGCTATGAACATGGCTGTGAAGGCCGAGGGGCACCTGCTGCCCTTCTCATGGGTAAAGCCCAGGAGAAGGATTGTCAGGTCAGAGGGGAGGAGCGTTTTTCCCCTTTGGTACTGGGGATCAAACCCAGGGGATCTCTGCTACTGAGTGCTCCATTCTAGGCCCTATTATTGTAGTAGTTGTTATTATTATTATTTTATTCTAAAATAGGGTATCTCCAAATTGCCCAGGCTGGCTTCCAACTTGTAATCCTCCTGCCTCAGCCTCCCCAGTAGCTGGGGTTACAGGAGTGTGGCACCTCACCTGGCCATCCTCAGGACCTGCCGTTCCACTGCCACAGTGCTCTTTCCTATGCTGTTCTTGTTAGGCCCCTGACCTCCCTTGGAGTCTCAATTGAAATGACACGGATTACAGAGGTCCCTCAGAACCTCCCCCATGGACTTTCTCCTTGGTGGCATTTTATGTGACTAGATTCCTCCTCTCTCTTTCCCTGGTGGGTCTTTGTTTCCTGGGGGCATCCTGTTAGGTTAAAGCCCCTGGCAGGAAGCCACACAAGGATCCCCCTGTGCCCCTGGGCCTGTAGTGTATACTCATCCCCTGTTTCTTCAGGGCTCAGGAAGAAGTTACTTTGGGGTGGGGGCATCTCACAAGGCTAAGACCCTCATCCGAGCACATCAGTGCTGCTTGCTTGTCATGTACAAAGGATCCATTTCATGCAGTGTGAGATCCTGGATATGGTCTATGTACTTTCAAAAGTCTCCAGAAGGAGTTTGAGGACTTCTGGTCTGCCAAGTCCTGCTGGAGAGATCCTTGCATAAGGGGATAAAGATGCTCACTACAAAAAAAAATTTACTATATGTTGCTGGAGATTTAGCTCAGTGGCATAAGCACCAGCAAGGGCATGAGTTTGATCTCTGGCACGCACACACACACACACACACACACACACACACACACACACACACACACAAAATCTCCCTGTAGTCCTAGTCACAGTCCTAGGGGTCAAAGTTTCCACCAAGAGCAAAATAATATTTTCTCTTATGAGATGTTTACATGATGAATACTACATAGCAGGGCAAAGGGAAGCTCAGCCCCTATTTCCTGTGGGTGCCTAGGGTGAGCCCTTCCTAGCAGACAAAGTAACAACACGACACACAGGGTGTGATGTCAGAGATCTCTGCATCTCAACACTGTCTTCATTGTTTGGGGACAAGATGCATTCAACATGTCAAAATGTCTGTGTCTGGGGGCACAGATGTGTGTCTAGGAAGATGCAAATGTTAACACCAACATTCAGGGAGGGAAAGGGAAGAGTAAGACAAGCCAGAACACACAGGGCTTCTGGGACACCCGCAGTGTTCTTGATTGCCAGCCAGGAACTGGAAAAAGACACTTGGCATCCTGAGGAGTGTCATTTAAATATTCTTAAAGACACTTGCACTTTAAGAAATGATTGACAGAAACACAACAAATGTGACCAGTGAGAGCCCTCATCCCAGCCCCATATCACCTCTGAAAATGTGAAAATTTACTTTCAAACGTTGGCCCATACATTCTTTAAAAAATACTGAATGTAGGCCAGGTATGGTGGTTCACACCTGTAAACCCAGCACTCAGGAGGCTGAGGCAGGAGGATTGCTGTGAGTTCAAGGCCACCCTGGGCTACGGAATGAGATTAAGGCTGGCCTGAACTGCAAAGTGAAATCCTGTCTCAAATAGACCAAAAGAAATAAAAAGAACGTGACATCTGGAAAGGCAACGTATCAGAGACAGTAAGTAGAAAAGCGTTTGCAAGAGGTTGGGAGAGGAAGGCAGGGACCGGGGATACGTAGGACACTGTAACTAGTCTGTGAGACCCCGTAACAGTGGACACACAGCATAAGACTTGTCAAAACCCTGAGTGTCCAACGCGAGGCAGAAACTGTGAGAGGAACCACAGAGTTCAGTTATTAAAAGTGTGTCGAGAGTCTGTCAGTTGTAGCCAAAGAACCACACTCACGCAAGGTCCTATCCCCTCACTCAGCAGAGACGTCCCCTCCTCACAGGTCCCCAAAGTCCCCTGCAACACATCTGCGACCTCACTGCCTTTCTCTGCTCCGGCCTCACTGGCCTCCTGTTCCTTCATGCCTGCCCAGCCCAGGGCCTTAGCACTCCCTGACAGCCGTGTAGCCAACTCCCTCGTGGCCTCAGGCTGTGAGAAAATGCCGCTTTCTCAACAAAGCCTGCCCTGAGCTCCTGCTGCCACTCACCCCAGGCAGCTCCCCCTTGTCTGTGTATCCTCACCGGACTCCACTTTTTCTCTCAACATTCTGTGTCATGCGCACCAGTGTTTTTGCCCATCACCTGCACAGGAAGGTAACCCAGTGAGGGCAGGTGGCTTTGATAACTGGCTTGGAGCGCGACCTAGCCCCCCCATTCCTGCTAATCCAGGAATTAGCAGTGAAACACTGAATGAAATGGAGCAGGGCAAAGGGTAACGGCCTGGAAGCCACTGGCTGCGCCCACTGGAAGGGATAGTGAAGTAAATGGGGGACAGGCGGCGGAAACCTGTGCTCTGCTGCTGCAGGTAGAGATCCTGTCGGTGCCAGAGTGGAGTTGGGGTGCTGGCGTGAACAGTCGGGGAACGGCCTGCCAGGTGGCTGCATACAGAAACACAGACATGTGCATTGCAGTCAGGGATTTGTAATGGTGCAGCGCACACCTAGGTGTCTTCCCTCGGTCAGCTAAGAGGACTTGGGAGCAGTCACAGCCCAGACTGTGGTTTCTAATCCGTTCTTCAATAAGAGGAACCGCAGCTCCCTGGGGAAGTGGGGATTCCGGGACCAGGACAGGAAACACGCAGGTGAGCCCGTGACCACCAGTGAGTATGGCACACTGCAATGGTGGGGTGTGCCCGAGGGACACAGCAGGAGCGGGAAGAGCCCCATGGCCAGAGCTAGGGCAATGTGAGCACGAAAACAGGGTCATCCTGGGTGAGAGTCCGAAATGTACAACACCGTGAGTCCATAAGATATAAATGAATGAACAGAGGGAAGGAGGGAACTTCCCAGGGGAGGAGATTCTAACAACCACTGCAGATGCTGTGCCCTTGAGGAGAGGAGGCCTAATGCCCACCCTGCAAGCAGGGGTTGTGTCCAGCAACACCTGCCAGAGCAGGCTGGCTAGGGAGACAGCCGCCTCGCACGGCAACCCAGCTCAGGCCTCCGGAGAGCCTGCACCTTGGAGAGGAAGTGGGAGGACTCACTTCCCCTCTGTGATCCTCCTCAAAACACAGCCTGCTGTTCTTGAGAAATATGTCAACCAAATCCTGAGGGGCGGACAAGCAGCGGCCAATACTCCTAAAGCCTCCCGACTGCCGGAGACGGGAGGAACGTGTTCCCATTTCTACCATTATGCACCGTGCCACCTCACACTTGGATTACAGCCCACAGTACTTTGTTTTGTGCTGAAGTTGGGGGCTGGGAGAAGCCTGGGAATCATGGGATCTGAGGACAGAGAGAGGGCATTGGGAAAACAGAGGTGAAGCATGGGCACTGGAGCACACTGGACATAGTGTGCGCTGGAATGACACATCAGTGTTGCTTTGTTATTCATGACAAATGTTAACACAGCAGTAGGAAAACTGGGTATGGTGCCCTGACCTGGGTCCTGGAACAAAAAATGGCATCATGGAAAAATTGGTAAAAGCCAAATAAAGTCTAGCGGTTGGCAAACAGTAATATCCTGATGTTGATCTCTTAAGTTATGACAGATGTGCCATGGAAAGTAAGATGTTAGCTATGGTGAAACCCATGAGAAGCCCAGAGGAATTTCTGGATGAACTGCATCTTTTCCCAGAAGAAAAAGTTTATGAGAGAAAAAATAAGCCAGGCATGGTGGCAAAGGCTGATGATCTCAGCACCCAGGAGGCTGAGGCAGGAGGACTGCTGTGAATTCAAGGCCAGCCTAAACTACACAGTGAGACCCTATCTCTAAATAAAGTGGAGAAAGAAAAATAACTCCACAAATGGAACCACGGCACATAGAAAGTGGCAAATCTTAGGCTAACTACATCTTTTCCATAAAGAAAAGTTTACTGAAGGAAAAATATATATACCTGTAATATATATACCTGTCTTAGAACTCTGGAAGCTGAGCCAGGCTGGGCAACTTAACAACTCAGTGAGACCCTGCCCATTGTTAGACAATGTTTTACATTCTAGACTTTCCCCTGGTCTGGACGTGTGACCCACGGGGAGAGCTCCCTACACATCAGCAACCCTCGGTGCCAGCACACTGGGGCACTTCCCTTGCAGTCCTGTCACCCTGCAGGTCCCCTGAAGACCCCAAACTGACTGAAAATGGCTGGTACACCATTTCCATAAGGTGAGGGTCTGATTATGGAGGAGGGGGCACCTGTGGGACAAATACAGGCTGTGAGTGCAAGGGCACAGTGAAAACATTGTCACCTTGCTGGAAAATGTCCTCTTGTCATCTGAGCCCTCACTAGCACCTTCAAGCTCCCTCAGGCCCTAGGAGCACATATTCCTACCCCTGTCTTTGCCTGTTTGGTAATGTCACTCTGGACCACAGTGGCCAGTCGGTGCCTCCTGTGACATCACAGGGGTGGGTTGGGGTGCATCGTGTGATGGCCTAGCCAGACCTCAGGGGACAGTGTGGACACCTGCATGGCACTCAGCGTGTGGGAGGTGGCAGGAGCCCTGTGCTGGGCATGGTGTTTTTCAGTGGGGACAGCTACAGGGAGAGGCTATGTGTCGCTTTAAAAATCATGCTACTGGGGTTTTAGATGGAAAATGACAGAAAGAGCACTCTGTCACCCAAAGCATCCCGTTTACTTATCTATGCACCATACACTGGGTTCCTCTATGCACTGGTCGGTGTTCTGGTGCAGAACACACAGGGAGCAATGCGATCCCCGAACCATGGGCTTTTCTATGGCAGAGGAGGGAGGTGGTGGTAAATAAAAATACCAGTTAGAGGCCAGCACAGTGTTAATCAGGGCAAGAGCCAGCTGCCGTAGCAAACCCTACCATTCGTTCCAGAGATGGCCAAGGCGAGCTGAGCAGCCCTCCATGCACCCCGCATGGCCTGAGGGCTTCCTCTGTGGTCATCTGATCAACGCCTGCTTCCTCTGCCAGGACTCAGTCCTCCTCTGTGGCCATGCAGCCCTTCCTTCTGTCCTAAGCTTGCCTGCACCTGCTCTTCTCGCTGAAGGAGCTCGGGACCTCATGGTTGCTGAGGATGGCTGTGGAACTTTTCGGGAGAGCCCTGGTCCTTATTTTGAGTATCTCTTCTTGGCTCCACTGCAGAACCCTCAACCTGCTGGCACAGATCCTTCATCCCGCTGGCACAGAATTTCTAGCTTTCACCGCCAACGTTTGGGCATTCCCAGTGTAGCTCTGTGACTTGCATGGGTCATTGTTGTGGGCTGTAGATTTTCAGCTGACCTCATGCAGGTTGTTGCCATGGGATCCAGGCCTTCGGCTGGATTTTCTGGGTCTTTAATGTTGTGGACAGATTTCCTGCACTTTGTATTTGACTCCTTGGGTGACCATTATAAATCATACTCTAAATGATGCATTCTGTATGTAACTGTTCTCCTTGCAACTCCTGAGTATAACACATGTCATGCTGCAAGAGTTATGTCCCCAGCACTTTTTATTTTTGGAGACATGGTCTCACTAAGTTCCCCAGGCTGGCCTCAAAAGTGTGATCATCCTTCCTCAGCTTCTGGAGTAGCTGAAATTACAGATGTGCACCATTTTGCCTAGCACATGACTCGGTTCTATGTGTATTTTTTTTTTTTTTTTTTAGATCTTGTGCTTATTTCTAAATATCCTTATGAGTTGCCCACCCCACTATAATGTGAACTCTTTGTGGGCAGGGGCTAATTCTAGGTTGATCTAGACAGGAGGTGAGGCTTCCCCCACTGTATAGGCTGACAGCTGGCCTGCTGCCTCTTCAGGGTGTCCTGACCAGGGTCCACCCTTCTCCTTCCTCAGGACCCTGCTCAACCTCAGGGGCCAGTGAACTCTGGTATGAGGCAGAGGATCCTCAGGGAAGCTGCAGGGACGCATTTTACCAGGCAGTGCCTCCTGCACTTCACTCTTCCCCTTTCTCCTGCTGTGTGGCTGAGCTTCCAGCAGGCCTGGGCCAGCCCTGGTGGGGCTCTGATCCTCTGCTGTGAACAGCTGAATCAGAAAAAAACAGCTCTGGAAGGTAGAAGCACCCGTAAGGGTGTGGGACCCAGCTTCCCAAGCTGATCATGGGCTGAATTTCAGTCTCTAATCTCCTGGCTGGAAATGCTGAGCAGAGCACAGCTGCACAACTGTTCAAAGCAGCCCTGACCTTGGTCTACAAAGCGACTTTGAGGATGAAAAGCACTTGCAGGCAGAGCTGAAAGACCCAACCTGGGTCACTGATAAAGACTCCCCCACATAATTCCTGGCTGGCCTTTCTCCTCTTTTTTTGCTTTTAAAAAATATATTTTGAAAGGACTTCAAAGTTTCAGAAGTTTCAAAAGCCACACAAACAACCCATTTCACCCAGAATGGCTGTTGGGTGCCATCCCCTGCCACCCGCTCTGCTGTCCTCCCCTCCCCCCCCATTGCCTCTTTACGGGTATCTTCAGAATCACTGCAAGGCAGCTGGCAAATATCATCTGCCACCTTCTGTCGTCCAGTTCCTATAACCATCTCTGTCTTCTGAAAGAAAATGTGAAACCATTCTTCGCATTATTTTGCTATTCGGTTATACTGTAAATTGCTAATTTAATTTGAACTCCACCAAATTTTAACACCCTCCAAAATGCTCTAGCTGGTGACGTTCAGACCACCACCTGAGCTTGGAAGGACACCTGACATGGTGACCATGGCCTCCTTAGGGACCCTCTACCTGTGTCACACTGTGGCTGTGACACGGACGCTCCCATGCACCAAGGCCACACTCACCCCTGATATGCCCATATATGGACATGAAGTGGCTCCTGCCATCACCTGTGAGGTCCGGGTCACCTCACAATGTCCTGGGACATTGGTCCTGGTCACCTCACAATGTCCTGGGTTCTATAAGAGGCCAAGAGCTCGGCCCTGGCTCACAGCCAACAAAGTTCCACCTCCTCACAGGTTGGCTGGCTCAGCTGAAGTGGTGCTCTCTGTTCTGAGCCAAGTCTAGGCCAAGTTCATCTAGTGCCATGGCCAGATACAGATGCTGCCGCAGCCCAAGCCGGAGCAGGTGCCGCCGCCGCAGACGGAGATTCTATAGACGAAGGAGGCGGTGCCATCGGAGACGGAGACGTGAGAGGATGCTGCCTGGGCTGGGGTTGGGGCCCTGTGGGGCTGGGATGTCCTCTCAACACTTCTTCTGTACCTAGGGTGCTGCCGCCGCAGGTACACCCGGAGGTGCAAAAGATACTAACTGCAGAAGAGCAAGTCCACTGAACTCCTGCTGAAGACTTTACCAGACCTCAAGATCGTCCTACCACCTCTTGACAATGCCACCTTGCACTGAAACAGGAGCCTGCTAAGGAACAATGCCGCCTGTCAATAAATGTTAAAATCATCCCACTCACGCCTCTTTGTCCTTGTTGGTTCAGGGGAGAGGGCTGACCTGGTGGCAGAAGGGCTGGGGAAGGCACGGAAAAGACGCTGGGAAGGGGGCCGTGACTGTTGCCATAAGGGGTTCTGTCCAAAATAGTGATGTGACGTGAGGGAAATCTGCTACCCAGCCTGCCTACCCTTCCACCTCCTGGTGCTGAGTCTTGCGCGTTTTAAGGTCACTATTGTCCTTCCCCTCTGTTCTGTGATTGGTGTCTAGCAATGAGCCACGCGGGATTTATAGGAGGGCCATCAGGGCCTGTTACTGCCACTGGGACTCCTTGGGACTCCCTACCATCTGTCCCAAGAGCCACACAGGCTTAAATAAGCTAAAATTTCAATGTTTTGGTTACACAGAACAAGTCATCAGAATCAGGAAGCTCAGATTTTCCTTCATAAAGCAGCCTTCAGTTTTAAGTCTGTGTCCCCATTTGAGAACAGTAGCAACTTGGCCAGGTCTTCAAGTACCTAAAGTCAAGCATTGTGTTCATGAAATGAACTCGCCCATCAGAACTGTCCGACCCCCAGGACACTGTCTGCAGCCATGCTCTTGGGGTGAGTGTCAGAGGACCCTGGTGACACTGGGTATACAGCACAAGATGGCTGGGACCAGATGCAAGAAATCCTACTAGGACTCCAGGTGAATGAGCCCAGTCAAGGGCTAGGAAAGACCACAGACCTGGCACAGACTATGTCACAATCACAATTTTATCAGTGATCACCCAGGACTCCAGGACAAGCTAAAAGGGATCAGGTGTCCTGGCACCCGGAAGTCTCCACTCCTGCTCATGGAGTCCCACTGTGCACTGGGCTTTTGGTCCTCAGCAGCCCTTGAGGCAGGGGTCAGCAGGCTGCTTCCTGAGCACACTGGCCCCCTTGGAGGCTAGAGCTCAGCCTAGCCCCACCAGGACTCTTGGGGCCACTCCAGCAAGGCCTTCCTGAGCCAAGGAGGACGACAGCAACAGACCTTCAGGTGGGCAGTGTTTTGGGAGACTTTTTTTGTACAAGCAAATTAAACTTACAACCTCATGTTTGCCAGGTCGATGCTGCGCCACTGTGCTATATACATATATATTTATATGTTTTTCTTCTATTTTGATCACATCTCTAGCCATGGAAAGGTGAACCTAGCTGAACATTCATATCTTTTACTCATTGTCTGAGGGAGACCAGGCACCCTTATAAAGTTCCTTGACCCTGAAAGGGTAAAACATGTAAACTCGAATAGCTTAAACCAATACAAGTTTATTATCTCACAGTTCTGCAGAAGTCAAAATGAGTATTAAGGGGCTAAAATCAAGCTATCGTGGGGTGAACCTGTTTTCTGGCCTCTCTAGCATCTACAGTGCGGTTCTCCAGGCCAACAGCACAGCCTCCATCAGTCTCTTCCCAGGTTCCTCTGTGATTGCACAGGACCAACCCAAGTGATAAGGGTCAACTCCCTATGGAGAGAGCCTTGGTGACACCTACAAAGCCCTTTTCGCATGTGGAAGGTAACAAGCCCACAGGTTCATGGATTATGATGGAAGCACCTTGAGAGGAGGCACCGGCATCCTTTGCCCTCCACAAGAGAGAAGCCAGGGCCACACCCATTCTGCCCTCCATGAGGAACTGGGGTTTCAGTTGCCATGACCCTACTTCCGGTTCTCAGCAGATCATCAGAGCACAAAGGCACGAATGCTACCTAGTGCGCACGCTTTGAAGGCATTCCTCACACACTGGGATCATGGAAAACGTGTTGACTGTGGCACAACACCAAGGGGAATCTTCTAGAATGATTACCTAAGAATCCCCACCACTGGGCAGGACGAGGACTACATGGGGACGGTAAGAAGCTTCTTTCTCATGACTGAGGGTCCCACCTGCTCCCAGGGCTGGGGACACACTGTCTGGGCAAGGCCAGGGCCTCTGGCCAGGACTGCAGCCTCTGCCCTGTGCCGCCATCACAGAGGCTCTCGGCAGAGCAAGGACAATCATGGGATGGGCTGCCAAGCCAGGTCATAGTGGGGGCCCCCTTTATATATAAGTCTCAAGCACCCCACTAACCAGACCAACCAACAGCAAGAGCAGGTGGGCAGCCTCAGCCCTCCTCCCCCCGGTCAGCTGCAGCCTCAGCCCGGAGCCACCCATCTCCCCATCTCCGGGCACAATGGTCCGCTGCCGAGTGCAAAGCTCCAGTCAGCACCAGAACCAGGAGTCTGGTGAGGGCCAGGAGCAGGAGCAGCGGCTGAGCCCAGAGCGCGTTGAGGCCTGCGCAAGGACACACAGAGGCCACCACAGGCGCAGGTGCTGTTCTCGGAGGAGGCTGTGCCGGGTCCACAGGCGGCGGCGCCGGTCCTGCCGAAGGCGCAGGAGACGCATCTACAGGAGGCGGCATCGACGAGGTCTGCCCAAACATCCCCCACTAACCCCAGGCCCTTTTACCTCTGTCTTGAATCTAAACCCCATCCCCACCTAGATGCCCCAAATGACCCCAAATCAACTTTTTTTTCCAAAAGGCTGCAGAAGCAGGAGGAGGAGAAGATGCAGGAGGTACCACTAAACACTCCTAGGCCCTGCTGAAAGCTACAAGTCACCTGCCCCAGGATCAGCAGGCGAGACCATAACATCCCGCTGTTGACGCCTAAACCCTGAGTTTCCAAAAGACCCCACAAGATCTGAGTAATGAGCACAGTCACCTGCTAAATAAAGCTTGACAAAGAACTCACTGACTACTGGGTCTCTTTTGTGCAGGCAGCCTTTCAGGTCTGGGAGGACGGGTTTCTGGGCAGTGCATTGTGGTGCTGTCCTCTGACTGGGCTTGTGTCCCTTCACCGTACCAAAGGCCACATTGTTCAACCTGAAGCTGTAGGTTTACCTCCCCAGGTGAGAAGTAGGTCTGAAGTGCTCAAGCAAGAATGAACACAAAGCCAGGGTAGGAGGGGCCCGGTTGGGTAAGCCTGTGTCAGGTGCAGGAGGATCCACTCTAGCTTGTGGGGCTGAACTCCCACTGTGTGACACCTGCCAGGGACACAATCTCCTATCCCAGTTGCTATTCCTAAAGGATTTCTAGCGCTCAGAAATGACCAACTGTTTTTAAGACAGGGATTCTCAACTCTTCCCATGCCATTCTGTGCAAAATCATGTGGTACTTTAAAAGCATCACCCAGAGCTTAGGAGCCACTGCCTTTCAACATGTTGGACCATGGACTTTCAGGAGCTTCGGGGATAGGCCAGGGTATGCATGCTAAGCACACACACTACCCCTGAGCTGCACCCCAGCCCTGCCAGGGTTTTGTTATACACAGCTCAAGAGAAAGTGTGGGTAGGTCAAGAAACCCATCACTCCTGCCCCGCCAGAAGGCTCCCTGTGTCCCTGCCTTAAGGCAATCCATACTCTAAACCCATTTTTACAAAGTATCAATGGCTCTTTGCTGGCTATTTCTGGAACACGCCCCCTGCTTCCAGGTACTCTACCCTCCAGTCTCATTCCAGCTAAAGGAGGACTCTCTCTGGACCCCCCCTCAGGCTGATGGGGGAGGGGGTTGGGGTGACTGAAGGGAGTGGGTTTCAGGAGCCCTTTGTGATGTCAGCGCCCCATGCCCCGCCCTCACAGCCTTGTGTTCCACCCAGCTACCTCCCCGCCTAGTCTGGAGAGAGCCAAGGAGGGCAATGGGTTCCCGCTGCACCAAGCTCAGCACGGGCCACCATACTGGCCACAGCACGGGCCACGGCAGGAGCCATGAATCCACCATGAAGAAGCTCCTGGCCTGCGTGAGTCAGGATAACTTCTCCTTGTCATCAGAGGAGGAGGAGGAGGAAGAGGAAGAGGAGGAAGAAGAAGAAGAGGAAGAGGACGAGGAGCAGCTCCCAGTGAAGGGCAAGCTGTTGCTGATGGCACCTGGGCAGGAGGAGAACGCTGAGGACAAGCCTATGGCCCAGCAGAACCCTGAACCCAAGCAGACGCACTCCTGACCAACGACAGCTTCCCAGTGGGGGGTGCTGCTGCTGTTCCAGCGAGAACTTTCAGAGAAGAGTCAATAAAAAGTCTCCAAGGAACCCTCTTTTCTGTGTCCCTTTCTGTACCAGGTGTGCATGCATGTGGCTGGGAGGCTGAGGACGTGGAGACAGTGGCCTTGTTTCTGAGCCTGTCTGCTGCAGAGGTGGAAGGGAGGGCAGCCAGCACTCAGGCTGGGAAGGGACAGGCAAAAGAAGGGATGGAAGATAAACCACGGAAAGGAGGATTCAGAGCTGGCTTTCCATAGCACAGCAGGGTAACTGCTTGCTAAAAGAGCTTATGTTCGCCTGCCTTGCAAGCAGGCAGTCGTGAGTTCGATCCCTGGTACCGATAAAAAGGAAAAAGACCAAAAAAAAAAAAAAAAAAAAAAGAGCTTATGTTATGCTCCAAGGTGACTAGAAAATGAGAATACAAAACTCCCAACACATAAAAATGATTTAATCTGAAGAAAGGGAAATGTTTATTTGGACTTATACATCATATCCATGTATCAAATTACCATGCTGTACCCCATAAAGATGTATGAATGTTATCTCAATGAAAAGTAATTACTAAATTATACACAGAGTCATCCCAGCTATCCTTTCTCTGGAGGGGACCTCTCTGCATATTCAGATGAGAGCATCCGAGCACAGACACACAGATGCTGGTTTCTTGAACAGCACTGGCTTGGGGAGTGCAGCACACCTGGGCTCCAATTTCTTTTCTGCTGGCCCAGGACCTCCATCTGTCCCTCCTGCACTAACCAAGATGCCAGTAGGACCATGCCTGGCATGGGCAGTGTCTTAACTACGGCAGGCACTGTCACGGGGCTCCTGCAGTCTGGCTCCTCCCCAGCTGCTCTTTCCACCACTTCGCACACTGGGGGCCTCTGTGCCCACACAAAGGCTCGCTCCTGCCTGCCTTCATGTCCCTGGCATTGGATAGCCGGGCCCTGGTCCTCTCGCTACGGTTCATCAAGAAGCTGCCAACGTCTGCTGCATACTTTCCCTGGCTCCTGTATTCCTCCTGCCCAAAGGAAATGACCAGTGGGGTCCACCTGTTTCCTTACCTTCGCCAAGCACCAGCCATGCGGCCCCAGAAGGACCTGGCTCAGCAGTGGGGTGGGGAGTAGAGGCACGCTGAGAGCTGGGGTACATGGTGGTGGCAGGTAGGGTGGAGGGACTGTTGTCCTACCTCCCCCATCTCACCACTGCGCCAAGGGACCCTGGCTGGATAGCTTCCTTCTCTGGTCCAAATCCCTTAAACCCACCTGCCCACTCATTTGTCCAGCCATGCCAGTCCCCAGGGGCCCTGATAATAAGACTCAGGTCCCATTCTGCTGGGTAGCCCACAGTGGGGCGCAGGGGTTGCAGAGGTGCTGTGGAGGAGGAGCTGGCCCTGACAGCTAGCAGCAACCTCCTTGAGGGTATACAAGTGGGGAGTCTGCGGAGAGGGGTGAGGGCCCTGGAGAGGGCCAGAGGCCCAGAAAGCCTTCAGTGTGGCCCAGCACACTTCTTATGAGAGCCCTGCGGAGCTCCACACCAGGCAGGGCCAGCAGAGCAGAAATCTACATGCCCTCTGCATGTGACTGCAAGAAACAGCCAGACCCAGATCTGAATGCTGCTCTGCTACTGATGTTTCCTGAGCCTCTGGGCTGGTTACTCAACCTCTATGACTCTGTTCCTTTGGTAAGACAATCACTGTACCTGCCTCACAGGGCTGCTCTGTCACGCCTGAAACCACCAGAAACATCTTTCCAGTTTGAGAGGTTAAAAGTCTGGAATTGGCCAAGTATAATGGCACATGCCTATAATGCCAGCACTCAGGAGGCTGAGGCAGGAGAATGCCATGAGTTCAAGGCCAGCTTTAACTATACAGTAAGACCTTGTCTCAAAAAACTAAAAAAAATAATAATTTTCCACATCCCAAGGAGGAATGTTCTTGTCCCTGTCAGTTCCCAGGGCTGTAGGAGGGACTTGGCTAATGGCTACAGAACACCCTCTGCCCCTCTGTGTGTGGCCTTCTTGTATCAGCTCTTCCATCCTCTATAAGGACGTTGTTGGTGGATGCAGGCTACACTCAATGATCCAGCATTGGCTCATCTCAAGACCCTTCAGCTAAACTACATCTGCAAAAACCCTTAGTCCATACAAGGTCACGCTGGCTGATTCCAGGTGTTATACAGGCACAGATTTGGGGCCATCATTCCTCTCACATCACAGTCACTGAGGCTCCTGGACAAGGTTGCCTACAAAGTGTGACCAGCCCAGTGAGCAGGAAAGGCTCAGTAAACCAGGTGATTTCCACTGTAAACTAAAAGCCGACATGGTAAATGCACAAGGTGAGAGGCCAAAGTTATACTCGGGCAGCAGAACGATAAGTGGGCTCCGACTTTCAGGGCGGGGAGCGGGGGCCATGGAGACAGGGATCCCAGGAGCAAAAAAGGGGTCAAGGATGTGGGCGGTTCTGGCGGGACTGCCTGAAAGACCAAGTTGGGCAAATTGGCCTCAGTTTCCAGCAAACAACCAGGCTTTCTCAAAGTGTGGGGATGTCTGAGCAGGGTCAGCAGGAACTGAACTACACAGGGAGGCTCCTGAGAAACAACAAGGCAGTGAGGAGGCAGAGGGGACTTGGGGCCTCCTGAGAACTGGCTGGCATCATAGGTTCACCCCAATGCCAGGGGAGGAGGAAAGATGTCCGTCATACCATGACCCCCACCCCATCAGATATGAGTGCAAATGGGGACTTGAGCCTGCCTCTGAGCCTCTAGGCTTGAAATCTCCCAGGACCGCTCATCAGCCACGCGCTTACACTTGTCATCCATGTGATAAGCCTTCTGGCCAGTTCCCTGCCTGCTCATCACCTATCTGAGCGAGCACTAAGGGTCCAACTCTCACCCACCACCCCCCTAGATCCTTGATGGAAAAAGGACAAATAATGCTGTAGCTGGCATCTACCAGGCTCTCACTCTGAGATGGGGCTGAGTGAACTGCTTGACTAGATTCTTTTCTTTAATTCTACCAATGTCCCATGAGGTGGGTGCAACTTTTGTTGACATTCTGCAAAGAAGAGGGGACTGGACTTAACTCCATAAGACCTAGGGACTTCAGTGCTTAACTGGCAGATGAGGAAACCCCAGAGTGCTGCTGCCCCGCCCTGAAGCCCTGAAGCTTTGTCCCTACCAGTCACATCTGTTACCCTCTGTGGCTTGTGCCATCACAATCAGCCTGACTATATAACTAGGGGGTATGGGGGCCCTAGTGAAGCTGGGCCAGCTGGCAAAGGAGGCCTCTCCAGGTGTGGCCTCCAGAGATACCAAGATGCCAAGCCTTCCCACCACCCACCCCCAGCCACACAGCACCTCTCAGCCTCAGAGTCACACCTGCAACCAGTGCAACTGCAGCCACCAGTGCCGGGGCTGCAACCTGAGCCTGGCCAGCCATCAGAGCCCACCTGGTGCCTTGAGCCGGAGCCCCACTCCCAAGCCCAGTCCCACTACCAAACCCAGCTCCAGTCCTAGCCCCAGGCCCAGCCCCAGCCCCAGGCCCAGCCCCAGGCCCAGCCCCAGATCCAGCTCCAGTCCCAGCCCACCACCTCGGCGCATGCACTCCCGCAATGCTCCTGCTGGGTCCAGCCGCCACCGCAAGGGCACCAGCAACAGAAAGACCTTGAGAAGGAAGATACACAAGAGAAAGGTGGCCAGGAGGAGCAAGGCGAGATACAGATACAAGAGGCGGAGCTCAGGTACTGTTTTAGCAGGTGGGGAGGTTCTGGGCCCAGAGAAAGGGGGAACAGCCCAGCTGGAGCTTGAAGGCAACGAGGTGGACGCTGGGTAACAGGAAACATGGAGGGTGGAGAGAAAACCAGGGTACATGGCAGGTTGAATGTCCAACACACTGATGCCCTGGGTCTTTGCATACATGGGATGGGCCGATTGAGAGACAGAGGCTGAGTGGATGGTAATAAAAAGCCTGGCTATGCACTGGTGGAATGAGGAAAGTGTGTGGTTCACTGGGTGACACGCTTGGGTAAGTGGATTAAACTGATAGCCAGTTGGTTCAAGTTGGGAGGATACTGGTGGATGGATGAACTGGTTGTGTACGGCTAGTTGGTTGGAGCAACTGAACTAAATGGAAGGCCTACTAGAAGATGGGAGAGAACAGAATGTTGGATGATAGAATGGGTGGATCCAAGTATCAAAAAGACCTTGATGGAGCCGGGCGTGGTGGCTCACGCCTGTAATCCCAGCACTCCGTAGGCTGAGGCAGAAGGATTGTTGCAAGCTCGAGACCAGCCTGAGCTACAAAGTGAGCTCATGGCTAGCCTGAACTGCACAGCGAGACCGTCTCAAAAAGACAAAACAAAAAACAAAAACCTTGATAGTCTAAGCCCTACCTCTTTATGTCCATGTTCAATTACAAAGGAGCAGTTTTAAAGGATGGAGTTGAGTAATATCAGCAGTGCTTAGCTATTAAAGGCCCCTTTCCTATTCCTTTGTCCTCTAGGGCGAAAATACAACTGATGAGACAGCACTCTCTTGACGTGTTCCTGTGTCAGTTTTACTCTTAAGGAGAAATGCCATCACATGTGGTATGCCAAGATAACGTCCATCTTTTTGCAGGAACATTATTACCATGGTGATTTCTATGCAACAAGAATTAAAGCTTGTACCCTGGAAGACTATTACTGAGTTAGCATTTCAATTTCCCTAATAAAGGTATCACATTTTTTTTTTTCTTTTTTATTGTTTGGTTTGGCTTTGTTTTTTCAGACAGGTCTCTCTCTGTAATCCAGGTTGACCTTGAACTCACTATGTAAGCCCAGGTGGGCCTGACACTCCACAATCATCCTACCTCAGCCTCCTGGGTGTTGGGATTACAAGAGTGTACTCTTTACATGGCAGGTGTCACACAGAACAGGGAAGAACTGATGAGCAGAGACAATCCCTGTTGTGGAACTTCATGGAAGTGTTAACTCATGAAAATGCCCCCTCTGGGTTCCATCCTGTTGCGATAAATTCACTGAAGGTAGACCTCTTAGAGAGACATGGCCTCAGAAGAAGCAGATGGTTATGTGTAGTTTATGGGTTCATCTTTAGCTCATTCCCCAGAAGCCAATACTCAGACAAAAGTGGTGTAAACACACTCAGTCACATATAGTCATTCAAGTCCCTTCAGACACCTACATTCATGTGGACTGATGCTCACACAGGCATGCACATGTACATACACAGACCAGCACTCACAGCATTGGCCCTCTCGAACATGACAGGGAAAAAGTCAAACCTGTGATTCATGTGCTCAGTTAAGGATGAGGTGACCATGCGGCAGGGGCGGGCCTACTGGGAACCAAATTTATAAAATGTAAAAATGTAAAAGTTCAGCCACGAGAGGATTATGAAAAGGGACCTATCTTTTCAATTGGTCTATGTTTGTAATATGATTACACACATCACGGGAGTTGGTACATGTGTGTAACACCTTTTTAAAAATCTCCTTCCCTCTGCATCTCTTAATCCCTCCACAGATATTTTTAAACATGTTTGTAGTACATAATCACATTCCTTGCAGGCACCTGGGCATGAACAGTACTTCACAGTTCTGAAGGGTACCTGTCTTAAAGTTGAAGGCTCTAACTTGAAGTTAGGCGGGGTGGTAGTATGGTCTGGAAAATAATGAAACTCAGCTTGGTCCATGGTCACAAAGGGTCATGAGAGGGATGTCATAGTCTGGGATGGGTGGGGCTGGGAAGCAGGGAAGAAGGCACAGACCCTGGTTGAGGTATTCAAAGAAAAAGCACTTCAACTCTCCAGTCACACAGATCCAAACCCCAGCTCGCCCCCCGTTTTCCCTCGCTGCGTGAGCCCTGGTGGCGCTCTCAACCTCTGGTCCTCATTTTGTGAAGAACACCAGAGCCCCCTGTGTTTATTACCTCTCTACTACTGATTGCGGTATCTGGTTCCCCTGAGGATCTCAGTAAGTGGAGTTGAGACTTTAAAGCCAGATACTATTTGTATAATCATCAAAGAGGCAAAAATGCAAAATGATCAAAAAGTACTAGCAAGGCACTGGGACACACTGCCGAGTGTCACCTCCAGGGTGGAGAGGTGCCCAGGTGACTATCAGGTGTCGGAGCAGTGCTAACATTTAAGTCGGGCCAACTTTTTCCCACATGTGCCCCATGAGCTTGTAAGGGAGGTTCAGGACCACATTTGTTTCTAAGAGCACAAAACTAACGTGTCCATCTGCAGGGGATGGTTATGTAAAGCCAGGAACCCCACAGACCACTGACCAATCTCACACAGCTGTCAGGTAAGTGCAGGATCTCTACAGGATGTCCCTGGATGGCCAGCATATGTGGGATAAAAAGGTAGGAGGAAGCACCGTGGGGGAGAAATCCTATACAAGCTATTCAGGGATAAAAATACTTGTGTGTATGAACAGAAGAAAAGTTGTCGAAGGCCACACAACAAGCCCATGCCTGGGGTTACTTCTGGCCAGGGAAAATGTCTTAATTATTTTACATGAGGAAGTGAAAAATTAGAGGTAAAAAGATAATGAGACTATCAAGGGAAGCTTCTAACTTATCTCAGCAAAGCTCTGGAATCTGAAGAGGGAGCACAGGAATGTGGAACCCAAGGTAGTCCCTGGAGGGGGAGGTTGGGCAAGGTGGTCAGTAGGCTGTCCCCAGAGGGCTACACTGGCCCCAGAGGGCTGCTCTGCCACAGGGCAGGGAGAGGCCAAGCCCAGCCTCTTGCCACGCGCCCAACCTTCAGGCCTCTCCTGTACCCCAGCCCCAGGGCTGCTGCTTTTGTCCTTACTTTCCTGCCTCTGACAGGCTGAGGCAGGAGGATCACAAGTTTAAACCCAGCCTAGATGACTTTGCGACTTAGTGAGACTCCTATCTCAACCATTAAACACATTTAAAGATTAATAAAATAAAAACTTGTAAAAAGAGCTGGAGATGATGTAGTTCAGCCATGAATTAAACCCTCAGCACCAAAAACAAAACAAAAAGGGCATTCTGCCCTTTTGAGAGCACTTGACCACCCCTGCCAGCTGCCAGGTCCCACCTACTACTTAGGACCGAACCCTGGCTCGTCACCTCCAGCTGAGCCAGGCGCCACTTCCAGCATGTGTAGAGGATGCTGCTGGCCCGTGCACCCCAAATGAGGTGTTCCCAGGCAGGGGATCTGGGCTCAGTTTCTGATTCCCGAGATGCCAGCCTTCTGACAGCCTCAATACCAGGCTGCTGCCCTGGGAGCTGTCCCCACCTGGCCTGCTCACATGGGTGGGGGACAGGAATGAGGGTCGAGCTCTCTGAAGACTCCTCCTGCCTCCCCGCTGTTTTGGAGTCATGAACAGCAGTAGTGCTTTCTGGAGGTTGTAACACCAGCAACTGTCATTTGTGACTCAGTTTCTCCCTCCTTCCCTGGTCACGTGGGCTAAGACTGTCCGCACATGCCCCAGGAATATGCCACTTTGGAGCCAGCCACAGGCTAGTATCAGTATTCACTGGCCCTTCAGACTTCCTCTGTGGATGTGGGTGCCAATAGTCTATACCACACTCCTACTCTCCTTCCCACTGTGGGGATAGGAGGGACAAAAGTCCACCTGACTCAACAAGGCACCTGACAGAGACCCTGTGGATCCCAGGGCCCCCCTAAACCCCCTCCACCCACCAGCTCCCTGCCTGGTAAGTAGAAACATATAATTTCTACCGGACACCACCAGGAAAAGATTAATAAGATCGTAGAGTAAAACAATGTTATTTGGCCTACAGCAGGGGCTGGATAAACAAGTGTTCTTGCTCTGAGTCCTAGGGGGTGAAGTCCAGCCCCAGGACTCAGGCCAGGTCTCCCATGCAGCTTCTCCCAAACCCAGCACCCCAGCGTTCCACTTCAGGACCTGGTGTGGGAACACCCCAGGGGACAGGCACAGTTGTAAGGTATGCTCACCATCAATGGCTGTCCCACACACTCAGCATCAAATCTGACCCTTTTCCACCACTTCACGAGGTTCTCCTTCATGGGCCAGACCCTGCCACCCCTATACCTCATGCACCCCAAACTTACCCTTGCTCTCTATACCCACCGCATCCATCTCCTCTCTGACCCCCCAAGCCCACCAATTATCCCCAACACAGCACCTTTCCACTTGGGTCTTTTCTCTTTTAGAAAGGCAACACCACCAGCTCACTGTCTCCAACACCCTTTCTCCTTGCCTGCTTTATTTTACCACATAAACATCTAGCCGCCCCCATTCTGCCTGTTAATTCCCGGAGGCCTGAATAATCCTGCACATTCATTATCTCCTCCAGGTCTACTGGAATTCTGGGTCTCCAGTGCCTGAAGACAGCAGGCACTCAATGAGTAAGCCCGGTCTTGCAGATGAGGACATTGAGGCAGAGGAGCTAAGAAACTTGCCTCAGGCCATACATTTTTGGCCCGAGGCAAAAAAACCAGAACTCCCATCCTGGGCTGGAGGCTCAGGCTTCCAGGGGCAAGGGCAAGGTTGCACAGCAACCTGGCAAGCCTAGGGGTTACCGGAAAAGAAGGGCCCAAGAGTCCCTGGGCACAGAGGACTTTCAGAATGATGTTCCTGAGCAGGGGCTGCTTTCCCAGCAGGAGGTCACTAGGCTGGAAAGAGAAACTGAAAACCTGAGCTCCCAAAACAGGGGAGGATCTCTGCTCCTTCAGTTGCTACCCTGGCCCCTCACTTGCTGGTGACCAGGGCTAGACCATCTCACATGGGAGGCTATGTTGAGTACACTGTACACATGTAGTTCATCTCCTTGTGACCCTCACTTGTGTCAATCACTTTACACCTGGCATTCTGCTCTGGCCTCTGTACACAATGCTGCTCTGTAAGATCCAAAACTTCCAGAGTCCAATGTCCAAGATCAGTGGGATCCCAGGAGGGCAAGTCACTTGAGCAACCTCCCACAGCTGGGCTGCAACAGGCCTGGAGCCAGAACCCAGGTCAGTCTTGCCATGGAGTCTGAGTACCTATGGGCTTCCCATTGCCAGTTGGTCAGGGTTGACAGGCCGTGGATGCACATTTCTTTTTCCATTCTGGCACCTGGACTCAGTTTCATTTTGAACTCAGGACACCAGAAAATGAAACTGAAGCCACATAACTGTCAGCGGGGCTTATGAGGAGAACTAGGGCCTAGAAACTTGAGCCTGACTCCAAATGGATTTTGCAACCTAGCTGGGGAGAAGAATGGTCCAGGCCCACTGAACAGCCAGGAAACTGAGACTAAGAGAGCCCAGGGTCATGAAGATGGTTTGAGACCCTGATGCAAAATCTAGAGCCTCCGTAAGTTTATTAACAAGAGGGAAGCAGAGGCCTGTCTCCCAGGCCAGCCCACGACATAGCTTTTTTGACCTAGGTCAGACCAGGTTGGAGACCACCAGCAGTAGAGTCTATAGCAGCATGCAGGAAGATATGAACCCCAGTTTTGCCCCTTCTAAACGGTGTGTCCTTGAGCAAGTAACTCTGCCTCTGGGTTTTAGTTTCCACATATTTAAAATGAGTAGCTTGGATTGTTTGGCCAAATCAGTGGTGTGGACTGTGAAGCACTTGGCATGCTGTCAGCCTGGGATAACGGTAAATGAAATGAAGGTGGGGGTCCTTGGGAAATGACGGTAAGGGGGGTGGTGGTGAAAGAAGGAGGCCCCAGCCTGCTGGACAGATGGCAGCTCTCCTGAGAGGCCACCGAGGCTCTCACCATGGGGGTGGAAGGAATATCAGAACCATCAGGTATGTATATGGCAGCGCTGGGTGGGAGAAAACCCTACTGGAGCCAGCCCAATCTGATCACCCTCTCCAGGCTGGGACCACTCAGTACCAGCAGGCTCCCCCACCCCCTCACTGTGCCCTCTCTGGCCCCTGCTTCTTGGGCTGAACCAAAGAGACAAAGCCATGTGTCTGGATCCAACATGCTGTCACACCAACAGGCACCTTGGATGCTTACATATTACACATCAAGGCAGCTGTATGAACCATCCTGTCCTCACTGAGTCCCCACACAAACCGTGCAGGAGACTCTATCACCCTGGCTCACAAATGCAGAAATCAAGGCAGACAGGCTAATTCCACGCTCAAGGTCACAGGCTGGAAAGTGGCAAGGCTGGAAGGGGATCTGGGTTCAGAGTCTACCTACTTTATGTTTTACTGCCCGCCCCCCCAAGTCCCACCACACCTGCCCCAGCGAGGGCTCAGTCCTCTCAGAATGACCACAGACTCTGACACCCGGTGCATGCAAGACTCTGCACCTTTTCGCTCACCCTTTGTCAGAGGTTAGACCAAGATGGCCACATCAATTTAAGGAGCTGGTGCAGTCCCAAGCCAGGCTCGTTCTAGGTCCCTGCCTGTGCTCAGGAGGAAACTGAGGCAATCGAGGGATAGGGAGACCTAGAGCAGAGCAGCTTTGAGGAGCCGTTGGGCTTCAGCCTGAGAGCTGTCTGTAGAGGGCAGTGTGTGCCAGTGTGAGGCCAGTTACCAAGCCTTCGGCCCACAGAGTATCTTTCACTTGGCCCCTCTTGACTGGGGCTCCCTTTCAGACTTCATTCAAAAACATTGGTACCAGCCAGGCACCTACTCTGTGGCTTTTGACCACGGAAGAATCACTAAGTCACACCTTCGTAAATGGTAGTCCTGACCATCACAAACCCAAATTATGTGGGGGTGGGGAGCAAGAGAGGACTTAGGAAGGGCAGATGCTAGATACAGCAGCTGAAGGGGTCATCTGTAAGGTGGAGGGTGAGGGTAGGGTTTCAGGATCACCACATCTGAGAATGGCTCATATTTCACTGGTCTCATTGAAAGGTATTCAGCTCTGCCCATCCCAAAATAAAAACAGGGAGGGCGGCAGCCAGGTCCCAAACTACCGGCCACTATAAACTGCAGCCTGTTTCTCCAAGCTGTCTCCAAGTAGGAGCACCGAGAAGGGTGAGTCCAGTCACTGGGGCCCCTGTGTGGCCGCGCCCGGTTTCCGAGGAACTGGGCTAGGTAGGAGTCGGGCGCCCCTCCCGCGCTGCCGAAGGGTTCCTTTGAAGCCTGTGGTCTGGCCGCCGCTTCCTAGGAAATCCAAGCCAAGACCAGGCGCAGCAGCCAGCCGGGAGGGACGCGGGGACCACGGGGGCGTCCGGGGCTCAGACCTGCGGGGCTCGGCGTAGGGGCCTGCAGGCCTTCGGATCTGCTGCGGGGAATGGCCGGCGGGGCTTACGGGAAGACCTTCGGAAGCTTCCTAGCAGGATCGGCTCGAGGGAAGTGGAGGACCCGAGGCAGGCGGGCAGACACCTGGAGGGAAGGAGGCGTGTCAGCGCCGGTGCATTTCACAAGGGCCCGGCTGCAGGAACCGGGGACCGAAGGAACCAGGGGCAAAAGTGACGGTACCGGGTCCCAAGGAGGAGTCGGAAAAGAGGACAGGAAACCCTGGGACGGAACAGAACCCCTGGGCGGAGGGACGCTACGACAGGTACGCGGCGAGGCGGGGACAGAGGGCTTCCCCCGGGAGGGTCCCAGGCCGGGCGCGCCGAGGTGGGAGTTCAGAGCTCCAGGCGCCACCGCAGAAAAAGAAAACGAAAGCGAGCAGGGGCGGGGCTGCGCAGGGCCACGCCCCCAGGCCTGTTTAAAAGGCTGGCGCAGGGGCGGGCACCAGCAGACAGAGCTGCGGCCGTGGCAGCGGCACGGCTCTCGGTCCCGGAGCATGCGCGAGAGCCGCCAGGGAGTCCCTTGCTGCCCCTCCCGCGGCGCCCCGCGCCCCGCCGCCAGGTGAGCAGGTAGCGGGCACGGAGCGGGAGGGAGGGAGAAGGGAAGGATCGCAGAGTCCGGCCAGGCCTGGGAGCTGGTGGTAGGGTCGCAGCCGTCGAGCCCCTGGCCACCGCCAGCCGCACCCGGGGCGCGCTCCCCGCGCGCGGGGCCCCCGCAGCGCGGCCTTTTGCTGCCTTTGCCCAAACCGTCCGGATCAGGCGCCAAACCCCGGCGTGGCCAGCAGGCGGCGGCCACGGGGCGGCGAGCTGGCGGACGGCTGAGTCCGGCCGGCTCCTGGAGTCGGACACCTCTCCACGCCCCCCTCTCCGAGCCACTGAGAGGCTGGACTCCGCCCCCGCCCGCCTGGAAGGGCTCTGCGGGTCTAGAAGCCCGTTTTCCCGAGGAGCCCACTGAGGCTCTGGGTCCGGGTGGACTTGGTGCTCCGCCTGCGTCCCGCAAGGCTGGGTCGCCCCCCTCCTGCCGCGGCGTGACCCCTCACCTGCAGCCCCACCCAGACGCGCCGGCTCACTGCCTCTGTCTCCTCATCAGCGCACCCCCGGACGCTATGGCCCACCCTTCTGGCTGGCCCCTCGTGTAGGATGGTAGCACACAACCAGGTGGCAGCCGACAATGCAATCTCCACGGCAGCAGAACCCCGACGGCGGCCAGAGCCTTCCTCCTCTCCCTCCTCTTCGCCCGTGGTCCCTGCACGCCCGCGGCCCTGCCTGGCCGCCCCGGCCCCGGCCCCGACCCCGGCTCCGACCCCCGGCGACACACACTTCCGCACGTTCCGCTCTCACGCGGATTACCGGCGCATCACGCGCACCAGCGCGCTCCTCGACGCCTGTGGCTTCTACTGGGGACCCTTGAGCGTGCACGGGGCGCACGAGCGACTGCGCGCCGAGCCCGTGGGTACCTTCCTAGTGCGCGACAGTCGCCAGCGGAACTGTTTCTTCGCCCTTAGCGTGAAGATGGCCTCGGGCCCCACAAGCATCCGTGTGCACTTCCAGGCCGGCCGCTTCCACCTGGACGGTAGCCGCGAGAGCTTCGACTGCCTCTTTGAGCTGCTGGAGCACTACGTGGCGGCGCCGCGCCGCATGCTGGGCGCCCCTCTGCGCCAGCGCCGCGTGCGGCCGCTGCAGGAGCTGTGCCGCCAGCGCATCGTTGCCACCGTGGGCCGCGAGAACCTGGCGCGCATCCCGCTCAACCCCGTCCTCCGAGATTACCTGAGCTCCTTCCCCTTCCAGATTTGACTGGCCGCGCCCGTGTGCACGCAGCATTAACTGGGCGCCTTATTATGTTCTATTATTAATTATTATTATTTGTGTGAAATAAGATGGGTGCCCTTCCCACCTGAGTTGGAGGGAGTGAGTGTGGAGGACGAGGGGCCTTCCGCTCTCAGCTGGAGACCAAGCCACAGACCCCTCCCCACCTCTTGGGGGGCACTCCCCTCCTGGTGCTCCCTCTGGGTCCCCCTGGTTGTAGCAGCTTACCTGTCTGGGGCCAGGACCTAACTTGCACCTCCTACCTCTTCATGTTTACATACACCCAGTATCTTTGCACAAACCAGGGGTTGGGGGAGGGTCTCTGGCTTTATTTTTCTGCTGTGCAGAATCCTATTTTATATTTTTTACAACCATTTTAGGTAATAAACTTTATTATGAAAGTTTTTTTTTTAAAAGAAAAAAAGGTTTCTAGAGCGTTTACTTTGACCAAAAGTTGTCCTGGGTTCTGATCTAGACCAGGAAAGTGAGGTCCTCAGACTGACCTCTGGGCTGATGGTGATATGAGGACTGTGCTCTGTGGCTGGGCATCGGCAGATGAGCCAGTGCTCTTATTTTGCTTGAGTTACTGTGTGTACTGTATGTGTGTCCCGCAACATGGAGCTCACGGTGGAGCTCTTCTCTGTGCTAGGCCTTCGTCTGTGCTTCCTCTGCTCAAGTTTCTTTAATCTTGGCGATACAGCCCTGTGAATTCCACACAGGCTCCTGCCCTACTTTACAGAAAGGAAACCTGAAGTAGGAGTAGATTTCTGGTGACCATTTCTTTTTTTTTTTTTTTTTTTTTCTGGTGACCATTTCTGTGTCAGAGATAACGGTCAGGCCCTTTTGACTGTCCGGGCAGAATCAGCTTGAAGTGAATGGCAGAAAGGAAACTTCTTTCCTTCGATGACCACAGCTTCTTCCAGGAAGAGAGAGGGGGTGGGGAGAGGTGCAGTGCGTTTTGGAAGGAGTGGTGGTGGCCTGCTCTGAAACGTAGCCATCAAGGGAGACCTGCTTCAGTGGGATGAAGAGGATGCAGGGCTGGTTCTGACTTATTTCCTGCCCAGTTCTGTCTTGTGTACTTTTTGGTGAGCACACAAATTGGAGCCAGAAAGAGGCTTTGTGGTCTGAGGTGGCAGGAGGGCCCCGCCAGTGGCTTTGGGCAATTCCCATTGCCTCCCTGAGACGCTGCTTCTGCCTCTAAAATGGGCAGCTTTCTGTGCAGCAGGGAGGAAGGGTACTCCAGGACGTTTGTGGGGCTGGCCCACATCACCAGAAAGTACCCAGAATCCAGGGTTTATGGCTGCCGAATCTGCTGCTGCGAGCCTGACAGTGTTGTGGGAACTCGGGCTACATTCAGGGAACTGAGTTACTGCCAGGTTTATTTAGGCTTTAACTGCCTCCGGGGCACAGCACACCTCATCTTTAAAAGCTGGATGGGCCGCTTTAGTCTGGGACATGTTTATAATGGAACGTCCCAGTGTTTAATAATACTTTTCAGGTTTGAAAGGAAACTGGAGTAGCCAGCACCAGTCTTGGGGTTCAAGGGGCTGCAGCCTTCATGGATGAGCATGGCTAGAAGAGATGCAGGACCTCGATGGGTTGGAGGGAAGGAGGTGGTATTTTATCTCCACATCCAAACATCTGTGCCTGTCCTTTTTCACTATGCTTTCCTTCTCTGCTGTGTGAGTTAGTGATGGCCTGTCCGTGTCCTCCCCGACCCTGGGCAGGCCTGGAGAGAGGGAGAGTTCTAAGAAGGCAGTGCTTGGGTACCAGGCAGGAATAGTCACAACTGCAGGCCCCCATCCTGTTTCATCTTCACCACCAGCCCGTGAGCCCCACATTTTCCCCTTTTTTACAGATGGAGACCCAGGCACAGATCAGCAAAGAAGGCTCCCAGCGAGTGGCAGAGCCAGGCTGTGCGGCTTGCTGCTTCAGAATCTGGGTACCACCAGGCACCGTTCACACCTAACGGTCACTGTAATAATAATAATAATAATCATACCAGCAGCTGCTGCTGGTTTTATATATAGCGCCTACCGTTCTGAGCCCCCTTATCCTCTATTTAAAGCATTCAGTCTTCACCTCAGCCTGACTTCAGTGCTAGTCACATCCCCACTTTAGAGAGGAGGAAATGGGTCCTCAGCTAAACAGGGAGGGACTGGCAGGTGGTTTACAAACTGCTAAGGGTTTTCCCCACTGTGAAAAAGTTCAGAACTCCTATTTTCATCACCCAAGTACTTGCTATACAGACTCAGTCGCCTCACAAGGCCCGAGACAGAACAGCTAAGGGAAAAGATCCCTCTGCTCACATTTTCCAGCGCTGGCCCCTTCCCTTTATGAGTCATTTTTAAAACTCCATACTAGCGTATGTAAAGTGACCTAAAAGCCCCGAGGAGCTGTACTCTAGGCCCTGTAGGACTGAAATGCAGTAGACACCACTGCAGGGGAGAAAGCTCTGTGTGTGTGTGTGTGTGTGTGTGTGTGTGTGTGTGTCGCGCACGCCACGCCGTGTGGCTTCCCGGTGGTGCAGTCTCTATCTTGCTCTCAAACCTCAACTTCATGATTCAGCAGCGCTTACGTCAATGAACGAAAATGAAAAGTGAGAGGAGAGTTGGGGTGTCTGAGGGACCGATCAGGGGCGAGGAGGAGGAGGAGGAGGAGTGGCTCCTGGAATGAGGAGTACAGGAAGCATCCATCTCTGGCCAGCCTCAGCCCCCAGTTGGTGACTCTGACCCCATTTCACTGAGGAGCAAGCGGGACCTGCTTGGTGTGTCATATAGCTCCAAAGCAATGGCTGACTTGGATCAGGTCTGTCGACTGGGTTTCTGAAAGAGTTGGACAGGGCAGAAGGCATTCTGGGAAAAGGAATATTCCTGGCCTGCCTCTGCCTGTTTGATTTCCCCGACCTTAAGAGCAGGTCCCGCTTCTATCCCAGGAAGTGACCCATCAAGCCTCTTCCATGAGGTACTAGACATAAAGTGCTCAGCATAGAGTCTGGCATGCGGCAGGCACTAAATGCCTCTCTGCATGATAAGATGCTCAGCATATGAGGGTGGAGTTTCCTACAACGAACGTGTTCCAGGCATTTTCCTAAGCTCAAAGGACACAGGAATTAATAAACCAGCAGGAATCTGGTCTGTGCCCTCATGGAGTCACATGCGGGGCTGGGAAAGAAGGGAACAAGGACAATCAAAGTAGAGAGTGCTCAGATGAGAAGAGGGTGATTGGACCTGGCTGGGGCTGTTGTAGAGAAAAGTCAGGAAGGTCGGGGATGACACAGAAATCATGACGGGAATGACAGAATGGAGCCAGCCCGTAAAGATGGAAGAAGGTCAAGCGGCAGAGGATGGCAAGTGCTGAGGGAGGCCTTGTGTGGGAAAGGGTTCTAGACATGAAGACAGGGTTGGGGCAGATGCTGTAGCAAAGCTGGGTAGGGGCCAGGGTACCTGGGCCCCGGTCAGCATTGGTCAGGAGTGTGCTAGAAGCCTGGGTGGGACCCCATCTAACTTGTGACCAGATCCCCTGGCTTCAGGGTGTGTCTGTCTGTGGGGGGAAGATGATTTCTCCTTGAGAGACCCCTCTGTCTGCTGCAGCCTATCAGACCCCGCCTTGTGGGATGCTGGGACCAAGCATGGGCCAGGCTCAGAGTGCCCAGGACTGGCCAGGCTTCAGCCAGGAGCCTCAGGTGTGAGTCCCCCCACTGGGTCTGAGAGTCATAGGATATGTTCTCAGACTCCAAAGAGGGACTTCTAAGGCAGCTGGCCTCAACTCTGGGGAAGGGCACAGGGCACCTGAAGGGAAGCTGATGGGGCACACAGGCAGTGCCACCTGGATGCCTGCTTGCATCCATTTTGCTCAGTTGGCCCCGCATCAGGCCCCCCATAACATCACCTGAAGTTGCCCCAGTAGGAGCCTCAATGTCCGGTTCTCACCAAAACAGATCACACAGGGACAAAGGTGTGTGCTCAGGTACTCAAACGGTGCCTCTCAGCCCCAGCCCTGGACTGGACTCACAACCCTGATGCAAAGCATGGCTTCCAGACTCCATGGTGAATGGGTAACTCCCAAAACAACCACCTCTTGCACCCAGGGTGGTGTCAGGTACCACCCTCCTCCCCTCTAGAGGCTCACAAGTCTACCACCCAGGAAGACCCAGAGGTCTACAGGTGACCACTGAACTTGCCACCTCTGTCCTGTCTCTAGGTCTTTTCACATGCTGTTCCTGAGCCTGGTGCAGTGTAGTGGCATTTGACAGCACAGTAATAGCTGTGAGCGTAGCTATTCTTGGCTACTGTGTGCATGTGCTAACGACATCACCGCACTACCCTCTCCACGGGAAGCTGCCGAGCCCACTGGACCGGAGTTTGGCTGTTCGGTGCCACTCAGTACTGCTCAGTTCCACTTGGCAGTACTCTGCTCTCCCAGCTTCCATGTGGTCTCCAAGCTGTCCACCACCTGCTGCCTATCGTGTCCTACCCATGGGATTCTCAGACCTTTCCAAAGATCTCAAGACCCCGAGAGGACATGTCCCAAGTCATGCAAGGCTGAAGCCGTGGTGACAGGACTTTTTTGGCCTCAAGGCCACACTGACCCTTCCCTGACTCAAGTTAACATTCGGATTCTGTCTTTTCCTTCCCTGGAAGATATTAACTATCTTATCCTGAGTGACGTTAAATAACAAAATCTTAATGTGAGGTGGCTGTCTTCTAGGTGAAGTGGACCCTCTCTCTGCTTCATGGTTCTTGATCTGCCCTTGTTTCAAAAGAATGTTTTTTTTTTTTTTTTTTCTTTTATTTTTGAGACAGTTTTGCTAAGTTGCCCAGACTGGGCTCAAATTCTCCTGGGTTTCCAATCTTCCTACCTCAGCCTCTGGAGTGCTGGTATTACAGGTGTGCACCATCACACTCAGCAAAAATGCCATTTACTGAGCACCTAATGGGTGCTGGCAGTTGGCCCATGTGGGTGGTGAGAGGACTGAAGCTCAGGAAGGCAAAGGGACATCCCCACTGCAGTGTCCAGTGCCAGGGTTAGAGTATGGATCCATTGGAACTGAGCTCTTGATCTTACTATACACAAGTGTGACCAAGGATTCACAGATTGATGCTTTGTTCCCTTTGTTTCCTAAATTGCTCTGGAGGACATTCAGAACCAGACTGTGCCCGGGCTCAGCTCCTCTACCTCAGCTTGCCTTCCCGACAGGCAGTGGGCTGGTAACTTACTTGCAAGGCTGCATTAAAGCCCAGTCTGGGAGAGTGACCAGGGCTTCTTGTTCAGAAAGGATCCTGGCAAGGAGCCTTAGGCAGCCAGAGGGGCCATGGATGCAAAAGAGGATGAACCAGAATGGGATGCATGAGCCAGACAGCTGATCCTAAGCAAGCACAGCGACTTTCAAGGTCTGGCCCTGCCTGGGAACCTGCAGGGACCTGTACTGTGAGGCAGAGATTCCTTCCCACACCTGTGTGCACCAGGAAGGGAAGACAGAGGCATAGCAAGCAGAGGCCCCTTCCCTCTGACTGTTCACTCCAGTATGAAGGAACAGAAGGAGCCTGGACCCAGCATCTGTCCTTGAGCTCTGGCTCCGTCAGCTGTGTGACAGGAGTGGCCTCATTTATGAAACAGAATTAGACCCACTTAGTACCTGTGGTGGCCTGCGGCAGCAAGGTCACAGGGATTGAACAAGTGCAAATAAATAATAAAAAATCACCATAAAATAAAAAATTCCAAATAAAAAATTTAGGAACAATAGTAATAATTATTATTTTGCAACATGGTGAATGCCCAGCTCTATTCAAATCAGTATGGCCATGGAGTCAGACAGACACGGTCACATTCTGAGCTTGCCACTTGTCAATAATAGCAGTGGCTACCAGCCTTTGTCATGACAGATGCATTACTCTAAGTCATTCATGCATAGTATCCCATTTGATCTCCTCACATAATTGTTATATCCTCATTTAACAGAGTGAGGTAAGTCTCTCATGTCACGCTGTAGGCAGGTAGCAGACCTGGGGGAGGACGTTTCCTGATACTGGCAGCCTCGTTCTTAGGTGATTCTTCAGGCTAAACCTAAGCTGAGCTACTTACACACTGGAATTCCACTTTTATCATTTCTTATCAGATCTTCCAAGTTGCAGCTGTTCTGTTATTAAATTAGTGTTTTCCTTCTAATCAGGGGAAAGGGATCACGATCACAGGTTGCATGCCGGAGTCACTTGCCACACTTGTAGCCCTAATGCCACTGAAGCCAGACAGCAGCAGTGAGTTGTGGCTGGGTCTTAGAGAATCCAGTGCTCTGAGCAGAAGACACTGTTCATGTTTGCTGGGGAAAGAGAGGGAGAGAGGGAGGGAGAGAGGGAGATTAGGAAGTGTCAGAAAGGACACCATGGCATCCATGTGACACCACACAGTGATGAGAATGAGAAGTCAAGGTTTCGTGGAGGAGAGAAAGGGTCTTGATGCTTATAAAAATATCGCCTCCCTCCACCTTGAGCTGTAAGCGAGACCTTCCAGGATAGCCATCCCATGCCGGAGAAAAACAGCCCTGCACGGCATCCCCTCCCTGTCTCAGCCTCAGTTTCCCTGCCTGTGAGCCACACCCGGTGCTCTCAGGGCAGAGGATTAAGGGAAGTGGCTGTAAACTGCTTGGCAAAGAGTCAATGCTCAGCAAAAGCAATGTTCTCAGCGCAAGCTTGCCCTCTGTCCCCATCCCCAGCTTGGGGCACTAAAAGTGAAACTCAGCCCCTGTGCCATTTGTCTCACTTTGCCAAGTCCTCTCCACCAAGCCTGGTGACAGGGAGGGCCACAGTTCCCAGAAAGTGGGTCAAAACAAAACTGGCTCTGCCTCCGGCGCAGGCGGAAGGGGCTGGCAGGGGGCTGGGACAAGGCAGGGCAGCCTTCTTCGCTGCATTTGAGGTGGGGAACCCAAGGACCCTTTGCAGACGTTAGGAGGGACTCTAGAGTGATTGCCAGGTTGTGGATCTGGCTGCCTCATTCCCTGTGGTCACACAGGCCCCTCTGCTGCTACTGCAGATGAGGGTGGCCCCGCACTGTGCAGCATGTGGGCATCACAATTGTCTGCCTACAGCCAAGGAGGCAAAGACAGGCTAAGGTGGCAAAGACAGCCAAGCCAGGTGACTTCAGAGCACTCCAGCCATGCTCAGCTATAGATCCCCAAAAGGATCATTTACCCAACGGATTCAAGGACCTTTACCATCTGGCCTTTCCGGGCCCGTGTCGTTCCTGTCACAGTCCCCATTGCTCTCAGTATCTGCAACTTCTAATGATTTTTCTCCCGGGAGAAAAGTCTTTGATGTTTCCCTTGCTTCCTCCTTACTTGGCAAACTCCTATTCAACCTTCAAACTTCAGCTCACCCATTGTGGTTTCTCTAGGAAGTTCTCCCGATTTTCTGTCTCTGCTAGACCCTGTTGCCTCTGTTCAGATCACTGTCAAAGTTCACATGAAATTGCCAAGGTTTGCTCTGTCTTCTAGACTGGAAGCACCAAGAGGACAGGGGAACTTCTCAGTAGCCTGACTTGTGCAATACAGGCACATTTACTTAACCACTCTGTGCCTCAGTTTCCCCATTTAAGTATGGGACATTAAAGGAAATAAATACATTACTATTTGTAAAGTGCTTAGAAGTAAGCCAGTTATCAAGAAAGCCTCTAGAGACCAGATAACAATCCCACACCGAGGGCAGCTGATGAGCCACGTGGAGGAACAGCGGAGAGCATGCCAGGACACATGGATGAGAGAATCACCCTTCCCGAGGCCAGGTGTGCCACACACCACACCCATCCATTTATGCATTAGGTATGAGACTCACACCCATTAGCTAAACCGTTACGTGTTTGTTAATATGCGTGTCAGGAGGCCTCCCCTCATTGACAGCGGTAATGCTAACAGAGTGATTTAGCATTCTTAAAAGTTGCAAGGGGGCATTTGATTAAAAAAATGCTAAAAAAATTGTCTTAGGAGATGATGAAATTTGAGGGGTTCTGGATGAGGGGGGTGAGGGAGGATGGGGCTGGGAGGAGGAAGAGAGCTAGATGGGGAGGGCAGGAGAAAGGAAGAGGCAGAACAGGGAGGGCAGGAGAGAGATGGAGGGACCGAGAGACGAGAGCAGGGAAGGGAGAGGAAAGGTGAGGAGGAGAGAAGGGAGAGAGAGAACAGAACCCGAGTGTGGGCACACTGAGGGGCAGGTGACGGCCTGAGGGGGTGGGAGTGAGCGGGTGAGTGGGGACGTGAATCACCCAAGGCACAGCTAAAATAAAGGGCACGGGAGTGAGGGAAGGTCGGTGGCCGAGCCAGGCGACGGCCCTGAGGTCCAGCTTCCTGCAGCCCGGGATTCTGCAGCCCCCTGTCCTCTCTTGTCACTGTGTGGCCTCTCAGCTCCAGCCTGGCCTGCCTCCCACACCTCTGACCCTGGGAAGCCATGCCTGCCGTCCTACCCGATCGAGGAGCTGGCATCTGCTCGCTCCAGCCCTATGAAACCGAAAGCAAAAGCCACCCAAGCACCCTTGCCCCAGCCTTCCTGCCCCTCTGCTGGTTTCTTAGAAATCAGGTGCTGTGCTTCCAGCAGCAGCCTGGACTTCCTTCCCCGCTCCGGGCCCCTCGTCCTGGGTGCTAGTGACACTGGGCCAGAGACCAGGGCTGCGCCTGGGTGGCCCCCCGAGAGCCTGGAAGTTGTCCTGATAGCGTCTGTTTCTTTAGTGCCTCCTGCGTGCCAGATGCTGGGAATCTGACCTGTGTGCAGAGCTGGAAGAAAGACCTCGGCATGAGTTCAGGATCACCCATCCAGGCCTCAGTGGGGTGCGCTAATACGGCCTGGGCACTACCAACACCCCAAGACGGTGTGCATTATTAACATCATTAAATTATTATCTACAATACTGGGGACTGAACCCAGGGAGCTCTGAGTTACACTCCTAGTCCTTTGATTTTTCTTTTGAGACAGCACCTTGCTGAGTTCCCGAGGCTGATCTTGAGTCTGTGATCCTCCTGCCTCAGTCTCCTGAGTACCTGGAATTATAGGAGTGTGGTACCATGCCTAGCTTACATTATTTTTTATATTGCACACCTGTTTCAAAAACTCTTTAACGACTACCAACAGTGTCAGTATTAAATATATAATATGTGTTTCTAACCTGTCTTCTATGGATACATACATGTATTTCTTTGGAGCAAGGGGGCTCATTCCTTATGAGCCACACTGTAACTCAGTTGTTTCTAAGTGTCTTTTGGGTCATGGATTGGCCAGGAAGGAATTCACACACCCATTTTGTCAGGAAGGAAGAAAAACCTAGGGGGACCAGGGAAGCAGCCCTATATTGTGACGACTTTGTGACGACTTTCATTTCATCAAATGCTCTCACTAGGGTCATATTCTTCTTCCCTGGATGGGAAAACTGAGACTCAGAGAGAGGAAGTCACAGTGACTAGGAACTCCAAGTCCTTGGGCTGGGGGGTAAGGGAAGGTTGGCCATATCTGGGGCACTGGGGGCTTTGCTGTAGCTTGCAAGGAACCTGTGTGGTGACAGATCCAGTGTCTGCAGAACAGGTTTGCCTCACTACTTCCTTAGCTAAACTGCTGCTGCTGGGGACACATGGCTGCTGAATTTCCCAGGATACACTGGTGAAGAATCACTTTGTACCTCATCTTGAGCCGTCCCTGTGGGCCAAGTGCTGCCAGGAGCTCCACACACTCAGTCTTAGTTAAAGCTTTCAGCCACCCCAGAGGGGTAGGATTGTTCATAACCCCCTTTCTCAGATGAGGAAGCAGAGGCCCAGACAGGTGAAGCAACTGGCTCACCAAGCAAGTCACAGCAAAACCAAAATCAGCCTTCAGTAAAGTCTGAAAGCCAGTCAGAAGCATCGATGACCAAGTTTGGCTTCTGAATTTATAAATTGTCAAATATACATAGACACAAGCCTTTTGGTTGAGCAGTCTTAGGTGATATGCTTCAATACCCTGGCTTTAAACAAGTTCTCTCTTCCTCCTGGATACCTTCAAAAGAAGCCACAAAACCTGCTTGTTGCAAGAATAGGGAGCCCAAGTGAGGATCCCAGATGAGCCGTGGTCAGGACATTGAGCATGTGCAAAGGTGAAACTTGGTGTTCATGTGGAATCCTGTCTTGGCATGAAGAAAATTCATCTCCCAGTTCAGCACGACTCCTGACCCTAATACTACATCAGGAAGAAGCTCAGGGTTAACTGTGGCTCGTACGGGTAACCCCTTCACGGTGCCTCCCCAGCGAGGATGCTTGCGGGGACCCAGAGGAGCACAGCACTGGCTGATGTCTCTGTGTATGCAAAGGATAAATCCTGGCAGCAGACAGCGCATGACTCATACCCAGGGGTCTTGGGGGACATCGAGGCTTACAACTGCTGTCCTGGAAACTCAATTTCTGCTTCATGATGGGGCTGTTGCGGGTTTGTCCTGGGAGAATGAGTGAAAGAACTGGTTATGTTCAGCGTCATAGTTAGCACCAGCATCATAGTATTATGATAGGAGTGAAAAATACGTACCAAGAGGGCTACCCCTATTAAACACTTTTCTATGTATGTAGGCGTCATCTCAAGCGCATCACAGTAACTTATTTAATTTCTTCTATGAATATGAATATGATATGAATTTTGAGACAGGGTCTTGTTTGGTGATTCAGGCTGGACTTGAACTCGCTGTGTAAACCTGGTTGGCCTCAAATTCACAGCAATTCTCCTGCTTCAGCCTCCCAAGTGCTGGGATTACAGAGGTGCTCCCACCATACCTGGCAATTATCTTATTCAACTCTTAAAACAATTTTACAGTTAGATGGTTATAGACTAATCTATAAGAAATTGCTGGTTTCATAAGTCAAGAATCTAAGAGTAACTGCATATGATTTTACCAAATATCATTTTCATTTCATAGAGGAAAAAATTGAGGCCCAGAGATGGCTGAAGGTCTTTTCTTCCTGAGAGCAGGTTAAGGGCACCCGCAGCAGAACCTGGTGCCTTCTGTTTTCTCAGGGATCCGCTTTTGCCCCTAGCTCCTCCTCCTTACTCCCCCTTTCACATTAGCTCCCCACACCCAGGGCCCTGCCCCCGGGGTCTGCACTGACAGTCCAGAGTTCTGTGAGCTGGAGAAGGGAGGAAGAGACTTATCCCAGAGTCATCGTGGCCATTCAGAGATGATGGCATGCAAGATCCTGGGCTTCTGGGCTGCCCCTCTCTGGGTTTTTGGGTTCGACCAGGCAGAAACAACTGTCTGGGTCCTGTCTGCAAGGTGGCCCAGACACGATAGGGTAGAAGGTCGGGGTCCACTTATCTCTGAGAATAACAATGGGACAACACCAGCCCGTGCTGCCTGGGGATCACTGTGGGCAGCCTGTTGAGGGACACAGGCATGAGGGGTGGGCTTCTGGGCACCCAGGGGGCCTGTCCTGGTCCAGCCACACCTGAGCACCTGAGCATCCCAGAGGTGGCACAAGATGCTCTTCCCTCTGGGAGATGTCACTGATGTTCTCGCAGGGGCCGAGGCTGGGGGACAGAGCGTTTCCAGGCAATCAGACTGAGACAGCTGGTGGCAGCTGCGGGGGCAGTAGAGGAGGAAGGGGGCAGCCTGGGCTCCGCAGAGAGCAGCTTACTCGCCAGGCACAGCCGGTCTTCGGGGAAGTCGCCGAGTCGGAGTTCCAGGAAGCGATAACGCTGTTGAAACCTCTTTCTTGTGGCCTGGTCTTGTCACATGGCTTGGTGGGGACCAACGTCAGGCAGGGCCGCAGGTCTGGGCCAACTCACCCCTACACCCCCTTGCTGCTACCTCTCCCTGCTTCCCAGGGAGACTTCACCAGGGAGAATGGCCTGTCAGGAAGATGCACGATGTCCCCTGCCCTGGCCCAGAGCAGTGCCTGTGTAGCTGGCCTGGCCACAAGTCTCCATCAGCAGAGGAGTCAGGGATCCCTCGGCCAGAGGGCAGCTGTGAGTGCAAAGCATTTCCTGCTGCCTGGTGCATAGCAGGTGTGAAGGACCAGAAATTCTTTGCACTTTCTGTGCAGGCAGGGAATATGGCTTTCAGCATTTCTAGAGCAGGTTGTTTCTCTCTCTCTCTCTCTCTCTCTCTCTCTCTCTCTCTCTAGCACTGGGATTGAAGTTAGAGTCTTTCCACTGAGTACATCCTTGGTCAAACAAAAAATTTTGTTTTTTTCTGAGACAAGGTCTCATGTAGTTGTTAAGTTGCCCAGGCTGGGCTTGAATTTGCAATCCTCCTGCCTCAGCCTTCTGAGCACTGCAATTACAGGCATGTATGACTGTGCCCAGAGAGAGGTTCTTCAACCTTGATGACAAAACAATTCTGGATCATTTTTGTGTTCCTGGCACCATGAAAGCACAAAGAGTTAAGTCAGGAGGCCACCAGCTCTCCAATCTCTTATCAGCACCCTTAATAAATATGCCATATAAATGAAAACCATGCTGGTTCTTGGAACTTGAGGACAGTTGGCTGAATAGAGGGATGATCATTTCTGAAATGAGGAAGGAAGGAAGAGAAAGGCCACACATTCATCAGGAAGATGTACCTGTCCCCATCTCTTGCTTGGACCCAGAAGTGGGCAAACTGCTGTCCACCCAGACAGGTGACTGGAGAGACCCTTAGGAGAAGACACTGCAGATATTGATTGTCCCACAACAACAGACAGATCCTGCTCAGTCACTTGGATGGGCTTCACCTGTCCACATGTCCTGTCTGCAGTCCTGGAATGCTTGAGGAAAACTTGTAAAATGAAAGTCAGAGACCAAAATTAACAGAGGGGAAGGATGTCAAGAAACCAGGAGCAGCACAGGAGGCAGGGGAAACCCGCACCTACAAAATCCTCAGAGAAATAGGAGATGCTGCATCCATAAAACAAGAATAGGATGCTAGGCAAAGGAACATTCAGAGAAGGGGGAAGAACTAACTAGCAAAATGATAGCAGAAATAAATACTGCCATAGGAGCACAGCAAGATAAGGCTGAAGAGCACTCCCAGAGGGACACACAGAGGGAAAATAGGAAAGAAGGGATAAGCAAATGAGGCGCAAGCCGACAACATGTAACTTTATTATATTTTATTTGTACCAGGGATCGAACTCACGACCACCTGCTTGCAAGGAAGGTGCTTATGCCGCTGAGCTAAATCCCCAGCCCCTTACAACATGTAACTTTAGCTCAAAGGAAGTAAAGAGAGCATGGAGAAAATGGAGGGGCAATGACGGAGTCATTTCTTACAGCGGGTGGGCAGAGGTTTCACTCTGGAAAAGTGCAAACTGGTGCATTAGTTGGTTAGTTCTGCATAACAAATGACCCCAATACTGACAGGCTGTGGGAGGCTGGATTTTAAAAGTGTACTTATCAAACCAGGTGTGGTGCATACACTGTAATCCCGGTACATGGAAGGCGGAGGCAAGAGGATCTCGACAAGTTTGGGGCCACTCTGGGTTACAGAGAGACTCTGTCTCAAAAACAAGTTTTTAAAAAAGTGCTCTTTTTATTTCTCTCACACTGTAGCATTCCCAGGATATAGATGGGATCCACTTGGTTCCTGTGAGTAGCTTACATTTTATGGCCTTTAGTTCTCGGAGAGCCCACAGAAGAGGAAGCTGGGGATCCGAGGCACAGGAAGGTTCACTGCACCTTTGCCGTGTGGAGTGTGGGAGGCACGTGGCAGGAGATGCCTTGTCCTCTAGACGGGAGAGCAGCCCTCAGCTGACATCTGACATGGGAAGGTGAATCTTGGGCCTACAGCCACAGGAATGTCTTGCCAAATCAAGAATGAACTGGAAAGAGCCCCCTCAAGGGACCCAGCATGCAGCTATCCACACACTAGGGTGTCTGCAGGTCGCAGTGCACTTTGCTCCTGACCTTGCACTCCCTGGAGCAGGGCCTCCCCTCAGGCTCTTGGTAAACACCTGCTTCCTCCTCAGCACCTCCTCCTCCTGTCACAGTCCTCCTCCAAGCCTCCAGGGAGCTCCCTGTCACGCTTTGCCAGTTGAGGATACAAGAGCCTCTGCAGAGGAGCCAGCAGAAGCATCCTCTGGAGTGTGGCAGAGGCCGGAAAGAAGACAGGGCCTCTCTCTGGCAGGCGCTGGGAGAGTCCTGGCCACAGCTCCAGGCCCACCCAGTGTCCGCCAACTTTGAGCCAGAGTCCTGTTCTGGCATCTTCCAGCCTAGCGGGTGGGAGGGGGTGTGGAGTTCCCCTCCCTGAGCCCATGCATCCCTGCTGCAAGACGGGATCCACACTGCTGGGCACCACAGGAGCCCAGGCTTCGCCATTCACTCAGCAGACGTAGACTGAACATGATTGTGTGCCAGGCATTCTTCCTGGTCCTGTGACTTTGGCAGTGAACAAAACAGAGCAAATCTCCTGCCCTCAAGAGCCCTGCAATCTGTTGTGTGTGTGTGGGGGGGGGGCAAGAAATGATCGATAGAAACATCAAATATTGCGTCTGGTAGAAACAAAAGCTGTGTAGTAAAATCAAACAGACAGGGGTGAAGGAAGTACCAATGTGGGTTATTGTCTTGTGAGAAGCACAAAGCTACAGAAGGTGAGTGAATCATCCATTTGGACACTGAAAGAGCACTCAGGTGGAGAAAGGACAGGTGCAAAGGTCCTGAGGCAGCACTGCACTCAGCAGGTTGGTAGAAAGAGCTCAGATGGTTGATGCAGCATAAGTGAGGGGGTGAGGAGCAGGAGATGAGGTCAGCAAGTTGGGCAGCAGCATCAGATGGTCTAGCCTGTGTGTCCCTGAAGGGTCTTTCCTCAGGGTGAGGTCGGGGGCACAGGAGAGTCCAGAGCAGAGAGCTGCTGGGAGGCTTGAATGAGCCCTGCCTGGCACACAGTAGGCGCTCTGTAACTGTTGGCTCTTATTATTCCCATTGCTATTATTATTATTCAGTTGCTACAGAAGCATAGTAAGAGTTATAAAAAAATAAATGGAGGGATACAAATTTTCATGACTTGATAGAATTTTAAAATTAGTTTCAAGTTTATCTCTTCATTTTACAGAAGAGCCTCCTGCGATTCAGAGAGGCTAGGAGACTTACGCGACATCGCCTTACAGTGAAAGAGGGCACATTCTGCCTTGCTAGGGCCCCGGTGCCTTGGGTCCAGGAGGTGATGGCTGCTGGGCTGGGGTGGGGCTGAGTCCCTGGATGAGGTGGAGGGCAGAAGTGTGGGCTGTGCTCGAGGACTCCAGCATCACAGAAGACAAAGGCCTGCAGTCCGCGGCCATTGCTGCAAAGGCCTTTGGGGTCAACAGAGCAGGCCTGGGGCAAACCGGCCTCCAGGCCCAGGAAGTGTGGTATCCTGCTGGGCAGAAGTCGGCCCCAGTGTGAAAATCTCCAGATCACCGATCCAGCAGCTCCCCAAGGCCGCTCTCCTTCTGTCTCTGTGCCTGATATCTCTGTGTTGGCTTCGCCTAAGCTGTCTGTAGGGTTCCCAACACCACCCCAAGGCGTCCCATCAGGGCAAAAGCCTCTCTCCCTTAGGATGGATGAGGTCTTCCTCACACGTGTGAGCCTAACGCTTTCCTCATGTCTCATCGGCCTGCACGTGGGATACCCTGCACGTTGCTGAAATAGTGACTGATGGGGGGGGGGGGCGGCGGGGAGGTGTTGGATCTTAACAGATGCGAAATAGTGTGTTTGGGAGGGTAGATATCTGATTGATTGGAAAAAGCAGCCCCAACTGCCATTGTCCCTGGATCTGCTCCCTAGGCAAGGTGACTTTGCTATTTTCCTCATTAAGAAGTTGAATCTAGGGGTTAGGGTGTGGCTCAGTGGTAGAACCTGGCCTAACATGCACAATGCCCTGGATTCCATACTCAGCACCGGAAAAAAAAAAAAAAATCAAAATTTTAAAAAAGAAGAAGAGGAGAAAAGAACCTAAAATTGGGTGTGGTGGCACATGACAGTAATCTCAACTTCTGGGTAACTGAGACCAGAGGATCACAAATTCCAAGCTAGTCTGGGCAACTTAGCGAGACCTTGTCACCAAGAGTAACCCAGTGCTTGCCTAGCACGCATGAGGCCCTGACTTCACTGTCTGACACTGCAAAGAAAGAAGAAGTAGAATCTCTGTCTTATGCCAAGAATCTGCCTGCTGTAGCAGGGGATAGGAAGGTGGGCAGGGCAGTGAGGAACCCTCCCGTGCCAGGTCCTGGCATGGTCTTAGGGTGTCTTGTGGCTCCCAAGTGCTCCCCTGCAAGCACAGGCTGTGCTAGCTTGCTGGTGACACGAAGCCACGAAGACCCTTTTCAAGGGCACCCAAGGCCAGCAGGTTCCCGAGGGTGCAGGAGCAGGCCTTACCCTGGCAGAAGAACCACCAGACAGCCTCGGGCTCAGCTGTGACACCAAGTCACTCACCGTTACCTACTGCTAGCCCATCCCGGGGGGCCACAATCACCACTCCTCGTGCAGTCAGCCACCCCACCCACCCTCTCCGTAGCCCTTCACGGTAGGCTGACAGCATCTCCACTTCCGCCAGGATGCAAGACTCAAGGGACAGAGGCAGGCCGAGGTCACAGGCCAGCAAGGGATTGAGAATTAGAACCCAGACCCAAGCTTACCCTGCATCCAGCCCCACTGCAGCTCTTGGGAGGAGCCGGAGCAGGCTATAGGGACTGAGAGACAGGGAAGGAGGCCAGGGCAGTCAGGTAGAGGTCTCATTCTGGGGGAGCAAGGGACAGCGGGGAAGCACCATGGCAGGAAGAGGCAGAGCAGAAAGTGAAAGGAGCTGGAGGCCCAGAATAGCTGCGGGTGACAGGGTGGGAGACTACTAGACGCTGCCAGAAAGAGAAACCTGGTCGCTCAGGAGAGGCAGGTGCCCGCTCCCAGGAAGTGACTCTGGGCGGGGGACAGTGGGGTCTGTGGCCAGGTCCTGTGAGGGAGAAGTTGGTTCTAGGGCTGTGTGGAGGCAGAGGGGTCCTCACTCCACCCTCAGCCACACGTAGTCCATGACAAGGGCCCCGCCCGGCCACGCCTGTGAGGATGCAGCCTCCCCCCGCCCACATCCCTGTCCCCACCGTCACTGGCCCCTGACAGTGGCTGTGCACGCTGGCTCTGGAGCCTCTCAGCTGGGCTTCCATCCAAGCTCAGTCACATCCCCTCTCCGGGCCACCATCTGTGAACATCACCGAATTGTGGGGGTGTCCTGAGGGTTAGCAGAGCGAGGGCGGGTGAAATGCATGGAACAACTCAGAGAAAGTGTTCAAAGTACATCTCAGCTTTCATCACCCTGCGTCTGCACATGCGCGCGCACGCACGGAAAGTCCCTCCGGGAGGGACGGACATACAGCAGCTACTCAATAAATGTATGTGGAATGGAAGGAGGGGAAGGAGGGGAGGCCCGATCCACACAGCTATTCCCAGATGTGGCACCCCTTCTGCCTCTGGGTTTTTATCACACCATGCATAAATCTGATTAATTGAAAAAAACTGTTTCCAGGGACAGGGAGGCAGGGGTCTAGCTCAGATGGCCCCGAGACACCTCCACCCTGACCTCAGGAAGCCCCAGAGCCAGCCTCTGCTGGCCTGGGCTAAGGTTGGCAGCTCTATGGACTGGAGACGGAGGGGGGCGGCGGTGACAGGAAACTCAGCGGGACAGGCTGTTCTCTACCAAGAACAGAGAACTTGATGTTCAGCGTGCAGACCTGTGTGTCCCGTCTTCCCCCAGGGGAAGTGTCACCAGTGTCCAGGCCGGGGGATCTTGCGGTGGCCCTTCTGATCTCTACGAGGAACTTCACCGCCTGCTTTCCAGGAACGCTTCCTGCCCTGGGTGGCAGATGGCTCACAGCTCAGGCCAGGCAGGGCAAGGGGCCTGGTGCGCTTTACCCCGTGTACAGGCTGTGCAGCTTCTGAGGCGTCCCTTGCCTCTCTGGCCTTGGCTTTCACACCCACAAAGTACAGAAAATAGGGCACCACACACCAATGTATTGTGCAGATTCATAGGAAAGTGTGACTCTGCGTTTACCATCAATCTTTTTTTTTTTTTTTTTTTGTAGTGCTGGGGATGGAATTAGGGCCTCATACATGCTAGGTAAATACTGTTCCACTGAGCTGCACTTTTAGCCCCTCAATTACTTAATTACTTAATTAATTAATTGAGACAGGGTCTCGCTATGCAGGCTGGCCTTGAGATCACTTTGTAACCCAGGTTGGTCTTGAACTCAGTGATCCCTCTTGCCTCAGCCTCCCAAGTGCTGGGATTACAGGCCTGCACCACCACCAGCTCCTTCAATTAATTTTTTTTTTTTTGTCTTTTTCCTTTTTATCGGTACCAGGGATCGAACTCACGACTGTCTGCTTGCAAGGCAGGCGCTTATGCCGCTGAGCTAAATCCCCAGCCCCCTCTCAATTAATTTTTAAAAAATGTAGTAAAATGCACTTAAAATTTGCTTTAAAGTGCTTAATTCATTGGCACTTAATATGTTGACAATATTATACAGCCATCACCATCACTTGGTCCCAAAACATTTTCATCACCCCAAGAGGCCCATCAGCAGTCACTGCCACACTCCTCCCCAGGCCCAGGAAATCCTCACCTCCTTTCTGTTGATATGGAGCCCCCTACTCTGGACGCTTCCCATACTCGGACACGCCCAGTGTGCGGCCTCCTGTGTCGGACCCCTCTCACCAGCACGCTGGCTGGAAGCCACATGCATGTGCTTCATTCCACCAGTCCCACAATCCTGGTTCTGCCAACGCATCTGCCTTCTCACCCCACTGTGTCTCCTGGCCAGAGGCGGCCACTGTTCAGATTTGGTCCCGGCTGTGGAGCTGGACCTACACCTCAGGAGGGGAGTCAGACAGTGGAGATGTTTCCGTCTGACCTTTTCTGCTCCAGACCACATCCGGGAACCTTGCCCACGGTAGGCACAACCAGAGCTTATTCTTGTCGTTGCCATGTCCCAGCGTCATTCCGTCACGTGGCACTTTGCTCATCCATTGTCCCGGTAGTAAAGATCCAGGCTGAGCCCCTCCAGGTCCCTCTGGACCATGGATAACTCTGCGAGCTTCCGGGGCAGAGCGCGCAACAGTGGGCCCGCTGGGTCCTAGGTAGTTGTTGAGCCAGCTGCGGTAAGTTCAGTCCATTTTCCAAGGGGCCTCACTGACTTCAGCCTGCCAGTGCAGCCTGCATGGCCCTGGGGTTCCACATCTTGGGCCACATTCGGGTTGCTCAGCCTGGCAGATTCAAGTCCCTGGGTTGAAAGTTACCATCACTTATTTTTCCCCCAGTGCTGAAGCTGAACCCAGGGCCTTTACACTGCCAGCTGTTCTTTTATTTTGAAACAGTTGTCTCTTAAATCCCTAAATTGCCCAGGTGGGGCTCAAATTTGCAGTTCTCCAACCTCAACCTCTAAGTGCTGGGATTACGGGTGTGCACCACCACGCCCAGCTGTCACCATTTCTCTGTTTGAAGGAAATATAAGGATGAGAGAAAATTGTGGGATAAGTTTCTGCCCACACACTGAAGCAAACAGACAGCATTTTCAAAGTAAATTTATAGAGCTGATAGTGATGGCAGCCAATACGCTCCTGCAGTTTCCGCAGCCCAGGCTCGGACTCCCTGAGTCCGTACAGCCATTACGCACTATCTCAGGGGCCGTGCGGGCACACAGCCAGCCAAACATTTCAGTTCCAGGCTGGCCCCCTCTGACCTCTGGCCCCGAATGCCCTGAGAGTAGGATTGCTACATCTCTGAGGATTCTCTGGAGTGCCTGTCTCTCAACCCAAGGCAAGCAGCTGTGCTGGGTTGTTTCTCTTGACCTTCACCAAGATCCCACAAAACAGATATTACCCCCATTTTTCAGAGCAAGAAACTGAGGTCCAGAGCAGAAAATCACTTGGCTTAAGTCTCTTGTTCAAGGTTGCATTTAGTGAGAGGCCATACCCAGTTGTGCAACTCTCATTTGTGAGGAATGGCACGTCTCAGGTGGCCCTGCCAGCCCGGCCGTGGCTGGGTTAGCCAATGGATGCTCCCGTGGGAGGCTGCAAGGCTGAGGAGGAAGGAGCAGGGTATTTTCCTCTCTCTTTTTCATCTTCACTCGAGCAGGGACTTCTATGTGGCTCTAGCTCCTGTGGCAGAGCCATCTGCTACCTTTCCTGTTCCTGCCCTGAGACCCTACTCCCGGGCCCCGGTAACACTGGCCCTCCTGTTTTCCTAAGGGGAACCCCCTGCTTGACACACGGTGGGGTTCAAACTCAGCTCCTCTGAGGTTGGAGTCTGTATGGCTAACCATTAGGCAACAGTGCCCCTTAGCTGAGCATCTTTCAGCGTGTGTCTCCTGCTCCAACAATCACAGTTGGGTGTGTGTATACCTTTGCATGCGAGACGGCTTACCTTTGGTTGTCCTCTAGAGCTGAGGGGCAATACTGCCCATAACAAACAAGGGAGAAGCCACCCCTAGGAAGTGCTCTGTCCAAATGCCAGGTTGAAAAAGCTTTCCTCAGTTGAGAATGGTGGGGTATATCTGTGATCCCAGTACTGCGGGGAGGCCGAGACAGGAGGATTATAAATTCCTGTGCTTGGGGGCTGGAGGTTTAGCTCAGCGGCATAAGCACCTGCCTTGGAAGCAGGCAGTCGTGAGTTCGATCCCCGGTACCGATAAAAACGAAAAAGCCAAAAAAAAAAAAAAAAAAAAAAAAATTCCTGTGCTCAAGGTTTGAGCAATTTAGCCAGAAATAGACACGCAGACATTTCCCTCCCTTTTGCACTTAGGATCATCTTTTTAAAAAGAAAGAGACATACAAATAAATAAAAACTAGGTGGCTGACACAATCTAAGCAGACCTCAGTAAGCCATGGCTGGGATTATTCATTCTGTAAATATTTCTCCAGCTGCCAGAAGATCATGTGTGGTAGGATCTACAGTGCGTTATAAAGCACAGGAGAGGTGGGGTGGGGGTTGAGGGTCACACGCAAGCCCAGCATGTACCAGCTGCAAGCTGGGCGTAGGTCAGTGTCCTGAGAGAACCATGGCGGTCATCTGTACAGTGACGTGGGCCATGTGCGGGGTGCAGGCCAGGTGTGAGCACACATTCCATAGAGGCGGCTGTGGTTATTACCAAGGACGAAAGATCCTGTCCTGGGCGAGGAGAAAGGAGAGACCCTGGGCCCTTTGGAAGGGCCCAGCCAGGGAGGTGGCCCTCAGGGGAGCAAGGAAGAGCTTTCCAGGTTAGAAATGGATGAGGCATGGTGAAGACTGGAGAAAGTGACCAAAAAAGAGAATCGATCCCCAGACCTCCTGCCGCTCGGCCCCACTTGACCTTCCTGGCCACTCGTCCAGCAAGTGCCTTGAGGGAAGGGGCTCCCTCCCTGGGGAAGGGCCCTGCGGTCCTATTCCAGTGCTCCCAGCTGGGAAGGGCAGGCAGGAAGCCCCCTGGCACCAAGACATCGCCTGGAGGCGGATGGGAGGGTGGAGGGCCACGCTGTTTGGGTCCCTCCCTTCACCAAGCTAGAAAGGCATTTGGATGACAGGCACCCACATACCAACGTGATGCTGCTGTGCTCTGAGGGTGAGATTCGGGGAACTGCTCCCTGGTGAGCCTGGATATCTGCCTGCTAGGGCAGAAATTGTATCTGGATGCCACGTGTCCTCCTGGGCCTGGTCCATCTGTCCAGTGAGCTGTGTCCTTGAGGCCTGACAGGACAGGGGTTGTCAGTGAGGCAGTGGCATGGAAGAGGGGTTGCTGTACCATCAGGATGAACCCCTGGGGAGGCAGCTCTGGCCCCTGCCAGGAGGGGGTGCTTTACTCATGACTCACACTATGTGGGACCAGCCTTGTCCCCTGGGAGGCCCTTGCGAGGAAAGCCCTGGTCTGGGCCCAGCTGTACCCCACCCAGGTCAGAAGAGGGCTGGTGAGCCCCAGCCCGAGCTTGGGAGGGGACTCATTGAAATGGGAACCTTATTTCCTGGACCTCAAACTAAATTCATGCTCAACACAGTCACTACCTGGGGCATTTTGGTCACATGAAACCAATACAGCTATTTGTCCCCAAGAAAATTGTACCCCAAGTCCCCATTCCAGGCTCCCTGCCCAGGGTGCCCCAACATGGGACCAGCAGAGCTCCACAGGGGTTGGCTTGTGTAGTTGGCTTCTTCCCTCTCAGCTCCAGGCCTGACCACAGTCACCATCTAGATGGTTTTCCCCAGAAGCTGGCCTTAGACAAAAGCTGGTTGGCCATGACCTGGGTGGAGCACTCCATTGGCAAGTGAGTTGGAGATTTCATGTCCCCAGGCCCTGTGGATTGGTTAAAAGGTGCCCTGCCCACCAGCAGGAAAATAAATTCCTAGGAACTTCTGGCCCTTTGGGCCTTCAGGCACAGCTTGTTCCAGCTGCAGATGGATGCTATTCTGACAAAGAAGTGCAGGTGACAGCTGCTGGCTCAGAAAGTTCCCAGGGAGGGGTCTGGGTAGGACATAGCACCTGCTGCGGCTCCCAGGGCTCTGCACTTGACCTCTAAGTATTTCTGGAAAACATCTATCTTTCTCCACTCCCAAGGCCACATTGTCTCTTACCAGAACACTGGCCACCTCGTCCCTGGGTTCTCCCAGCCCTACAAACCACTCTCCACCCTACCACAGGGAGCTTCTGTCACAGCACACTGAAGTCAGCCTCACCCTCAGCGGGGGTGCCCAGAGCCTGGGGAGTTGGTCTCCAGGGCAAGGAGCGGACATAGATGAGTTCACCAGAGAACCCTGACCCTGACACTGACCCTTAAGTTATAGGGCTGAGAAACATGCCACGTGTCTAAGTGAGTGACACAGAAATGTGACGGGCTGGAAGAGGTGGCAGAGCTTTGAAGGGGTTGAGAGCAGAGCCCCAAGAGAAGCAGCAGGAGGCTTCCTTCAGCTGAGAGTTCCTGAGGGACAGTGTATGGGCAAAAGTCCTGGGGTAGGAGAGGAGCATGACAACTGGGAGCTACAGAAAGGGAAGATGGATGGCTTAGAACACTGCAGAGGGGTGGGGGAGCAGGAGGGACCAAGGGCCTGGTGATGGCAAGAAGAGTGGGATGGGGAGTGGGACGAGGCCATCCCATGGCTGCTTTGGGGGAGAACCAGGGGCTGCTGGGGAGAAGAGCAGGAGGCCAGGTTTGAGGCAGCTGCACTGGGTGCAGGCACCCACATTCCAAGTCCTGGTGAGAGATGCAGCAGTGTGAGCCTTGGTGATGGCCACTGGGCAGGAGGTTCACAAGTTGGGATGTGGCAGGAAGCCTCTAAGAACCAACTGGGGACAGGGAACAGACAGTGTCGAGCCTCCCGGGGACACACAGGCTGCAGGCTCAGCAATGGGACCGCCATCCAGGGAACCTCTTACTGATGCTCCCCGGAGGCCCTGGGCACCTGGCAAAGACTCCTGGGTGGGGGGCGAGAAGGCCTGATTCAAGGGCAGAGTCCTGGGGTGAGCAGGGGTCCGGAGGTCGAGGTAAGACCTGGAGCCCTGCAACCTCTCCAGACTCTAAGCCAGGTGCTGGATTTGCTCTCTGGCCTGGGAGAGGTGTGGGGGAGTGGAGTCCCCCAGGGTGGGATGAGGATGTGAGGTTCAGGAGAGGAGGCAGAGGGTGAGATGCCCTCCCCCAGCTGCCCTCAGCTAAGCCTGCTCAGGGTGAGCCCCACCAGGGTCTCCCTGACCCTGCGCTGCCGGGCTTGGTTCCCATGGTCAAAGTGAATTGCTTCCCTGAGGCTGAAGAGCAGCCCAGGATTGGGTTCCAGGCAGCCACGGGACGGCACAGGGGGCGTCCCAAGGATGTCCTTCCGGGTTTCCAGGCACTTGACCGGATCTGCTCGCAGTTGTGCAGGAAAGGAAATGAAGGAAACAGAGCACAGGGAGGCTGATAGTGATACATGGTCCCACTGGACCTCTGAGGCCTCCACTTGGCTTTTAAACCTTGTGATCTGAGGGAAGCAAAAACAAAACAAAAATCAGCTCCATTATGCAACTCCATGCTTCGAGGTTTCATTCCTAAGTGGCCTCTAGGACAGCCCTGATGAAGGAGGCTCTGGGGGCTCTCAGGGACCAGCTAGCGCTGTGTGACTGTGAAGCTTGGACTTAGCGTCCACTGCCGCCTCTGCCCTGTGGCCAGGGGCACCCCGCCTCACTCAGCTCCCCGTTCCGGTTCTGGTGCCTGACTGGTGGACCCTGTGGTTGGCAGGGCAGCCAGGTGCCCCGTGTCCCTTCCATTTCCTGGCTCTTTTTTCTTCTGCTTACATGCTCTGACCCCGCCTGGCACATCTGAATTCTCTCTGGACAGAAGGGGTCCCTGCCTATTGCTGTCAGGTGGTTGCTGTGGCCAAGGGCCACACCTTGGCAGGGCTATGGAGTCTCCAAGTTTGCCATTTCTGAGCCATAGCTGAAAGCTGGCACCCAGCGCAAGGAGAGGCAGGAGCAGAGCCCTGGGCTAGGCTTCCCAGGACAAAGATGTCATCATTCCGAGAAGCCTGACCTCCCCAAAGGCCCAATTTTCCCCTATTTGCATAGGGACAGCAACAGGAAGCAGGACACACATTGCCTCATCGGCACAGGCTAGGCTGGTCAGGCCAGCACAGGGCTCAGCTCTGGTGACCCAGCCTGGGCTGCCCCCCAGAGGTGAGCAGAACCCCAGCTGCACATCCCACCTGGCAGCAGCAGGTCAGGTTGCAGGACAGATGACCAGATAGCCCCGAGGCTGTCACCAGGTATACCTAGATGTCAGACACCCACAGAGACTCCAAGCAGCCCAGCTGTCCACAGGGAAGGAAGGGGACCATCACCAGTGACGGCTGTGTGCTCCACTAGGGTCAAAGTGCACTACACTGCTGCTGAGCTCTCCTGCTTCCCAGAAGTGACGGGGTGACTTTGCTTGTGCAGGAAGTGTGCCTATCTGCTACCTGGCCCCTCTCTGTCCCCTCCCAGTTTCCTCCTGGTCCTTTCCAGTAAGCTGGGGTTCAAGCAGGAAGCCTGTTTCTCGGATGCCCCTCACCAGGTGTTAGGAAGGGACTGAGCAGGGCACAGAAGCCCGACTGGGGGGCTGGGCCTCTCAGTCAGGTGCCTTTGGGGCCTTGGACCTCCTCATTCCCCAGCTCTGAAATGGGGGAACATGGGCTCCCTCCCAGCAGAAGAGAAAGGAGGGAAGGCATCAGAGAGAGGCCTGGGAGTGTCCTCTAGTGCTCACATGTGCCTTGGGTGGAAAAGTTCACCCTCTTCATGGTGGCCGTTGAAAGAGAAGCCAGTTAGCTGGGTGTAAAAGTCCACACCTGTAATCCCAGCACTCTGGGTGGCTGAGGCAGTCAGGTTGCAACTTAGGAACTTAGAAAGAACTTGTCTCAAAATAAAACAAAATAAAAACCTGGGCTGTGGATGTAGTTCAGTACAAAGGCCCTGGGTTCAATCTCTGCTACTTTGGGTGTGGGGTGGGGTCTGGCTTCATATTCTGTGAAGATACAGCACTGTGGTGGTTAGGGCTCAAGCCTCCCAGGGACCCCTGAATACACAGCCAGAGCAGGCTCTGGATCCTGGCTTGCTGGCCTTGTACCCTAAAGAGGCCCCTTTGCCTCCCTGAGCTAGGGTAGGACTCAGCCATTGTACCTGCTCCTTGTGGTCATGGAAGGGGCCATGCACAGGCCTGGTAAGAGGACAGGTGCACCGAGGTGGCACTGAGCCCCCAAGGGACGTCAAGTTAGTCTTTCAGTGACTTCTGTGGAAGGGACTGGAGTGCTGATCAGCCTCCCGTGCTATGTTCAAGGAAGCCCTCCTAGGGGTCAGGCAGAGCGAGGCCGGAAGCAACTCATCCTCTAGAGGATCCAGAGGCTTCCTGGAGGAAGGGCTCTGGCAGCGGGAGTGGAAGGGAACCGTCTCTGGCAGTGCGGCTCAAGGGATGGTGAGGTACACAGGCCTCACCCCACCTCTCAGACCCCAACCAAGAAGGGCTGCCCTCTGTCCAGGACAGGGGAGACAGCAATGCAGAACAGGCGGGACAGCATGGTGGCCTGGACTTTGTCCTTCCCCACTGGGCTGCTCTCCCTCCTCAGGGTCCCTTTCCAGCTCTGTAACATGCAAGGGTTTGCTCTCATTTTTCTATGCAAATAATGCTTAAATGAACAAAAATGGGGTTGTGGTTATCTGATTCTGTGACTATTTCCTCAGAGGAACTAACAGCCAAATCACCATTTTCATGGCCCAAAGATGGGATGGGCCATGGTATGGACAGTGGTAACGAATTTAACCAAGTCTGTGATTTTAGAAAATTTTTCTTTTTTGGAATCGAGAATCAAACTCAGGGCTTTGCACATGCCGGGCAGGTGCTGTGCCACTGAGCTACATCCCTGGCCCCTCAGCAAACTTTTCTTGAAGCAGCTTCTGGGTGTACAGGTGATAGAGCAAGGGCCCAGAGTCTTTGGTTCTGAGTTCTAATCCTGACTCCATTTTCTAGATGAGAATGTAACTATGTGACCGGACAAGTTAGTTGACATCTCTGTTTTTTCTTAGTTTTCTGAACAGTCTTTACCCATATCTTTTGCTGGGCACAGTGGTGCCAAGCAGACGGCTGCATGGAGCTGAGCTGTGCCTGTGCCAGAGGCCTTCCCTTAATCACACGTGAAACCCTGATTAAACACAGTGCCCTGCAGACACACAGGAGCTGCCACACTATGAGGTCTGTCGTGGTGTAGTTTTTAATAGCTCCTTGAGCCAGGCCCTGAATTTTCAGTCTGGGGAGTGACCAGTTCATGGAAGGCGGCCACGAGTGACCTCATGGAGGAGGTAGTAGAGGAACCAGGGAGAAGGAGCGCTCATGGATGACTGAGTGAGTAGAGGGAGAGGCAGGTTGGGACTCCTCCTCAGCCCTTTCTGCAGAAAGCATCCCTTCCAGTGGGTTGATCTCTGAATTCCCAGAATTTTCCATTACCTGGATGCCTCAGCCTAGGGAGTCACAATGTTCTGGGGAGACACCCTGAGGGTGAAATCATACTCAAGTCTGTTGAAACACCGCAGTCACCCCTCCACATCACCCTGGACTCCCCTTTCCATGGGCTCTGCAGATTGCTCCTGGGAGGGTCACACTGGGCACAGACTTCCAGAAAGGGTGGACAGATAGCTGGAGGCTCAATGCCCCCATCCCCAAAAGAACCCCAGTGAGAGGGCAAGAAAGCCCCTGCCTTGCCTCCAACTGCCCAAAATCCCCAACACCAATTTCCCCAGGACGGGGGATGGCCAGGAGTGGCAACATTCCTGCGGCGTGGCCCTGTGCTTGGGGCTGCCACACAGCCTCTGGGACAGGCTCAGCTCAGCTCTATGCAGCCGTCTGCTTGACACCACTGTGCCCATGCCAGGTGCCTCAACCCTCTGTGGGAACCCCGGGGTCTCCTCTCCAAGACGCTTGGCCACTCTGAGCCTCTTTCTCTGAGATTGGGGATAATGCCCTTGCATGGACTGTCACATGAGATTGTCACTTTGGTAAGTCAAAGATCAAATATGGGCAGTCTCACTTGGACAACCAGAGAAGCTCTCTGTCCCTACACAGAAGGCACCAGATGACGGAATGAAGGTATGGCCGTGCACTGGGCCAGATCTAGAAAGACCACCTCAGAGGCGCTCTGCCTCACCCCACCTGGGGCTCCTCCATCGATCGGCCTTGCTGCTCTATGGCTGAAGTTTCCTCTGGGACCTTCGCCTCCCACCTGCAGGGCCTCACAATGCTAAGTCCTTGGCTCTTCTCTGAAAAGCCCTGAGTCACTGTGGGCCAGCCAGCAGGAAAGGTGACTCAGGGGATCTTCTCAGGCTCTTTGGCATAAGTGATTAAGTGGGGCGTCACAAGAGTGATGTCGCCTGATCTCCGACCTCCTTTTACACTGGGGCTGCTGACTCGGGGCTTCCAGGCCTAGCCCCAACCCCCACCCAGTGCTGCAGGTGGCAGGCACTGACATTTCCTACATTGATTCACTTCTCTCTTTGTCCATTCATGGCAGCCCTGGATCGATCATTGGTGGCTCATCCTGGGTCCAGTCCTTCATTCATTAGTAATAAGTTTGGAGGCCATTTGCTGCCCTGCCAAGTGCCTTCTCTCATTCAGTCCTCTCAGTACCCGGTCAACCCATTATGCAGAGGGGAAAACTGAGATAAAACTCAGCATTCCTGAATCCTAGGATTTGAATCCCAAGCTGACTTTTCTTCCAGAAAAAAAAAAAAATGTCATTGTCCCCAAGAGCTGTGCTTACCCTGCTAGGGTGGTGACCCATCCTCTGCCGTTCCCCAGCAGCTCTCACCACATGCAAGGTCAGCCACTGACCCATGAGGACAGAGACCTGAGCTAACCATCTATGTCCCTCTGCCCAATGCAGGTTTCCTCACGAGAGGCAGTGGACCCTGAGGTTGTGTAGGATCCTAACCACGAATCTCAGAGAATGTTCAGCAATTTATGGACGTGGTTAAATTGGCCTCTGTATTTGGGATCTATCTGCTCCTTCTCCAGGAACTGGCAGAAGACTTAACCTTCCAACTCATGCCTGAAAACAAAACCCACACTCAGAGAGGCACCAGGAGAGGCAGGGCACCAGGATTTAGGAGGCAGAGGGCAAAGCCTGCTGCTTCAGAAGTCCTGAGGGCTGTGAGTGCAGACGCCCTGCGGTGGATTTTCTCCCTTGCTTTTGAAGCTGGGCTGTGAGCACAGCTTCAGATCTGTGACGTGTGCCTGTTTGGTGCGTGGGCTCCTGCAGGCCTCGGTGCTTGAGGTTCTCTACGCAGGTTGAGGCTGCTTTGGGGGACGCTTCTGGGCTGTTACCCACTGGGGATGGCTCCACACTGAATTGTTGGCTTGAGATTCTAGCAGTTTGCGGTAGAATCAATCCAGAGCTCAAGCTCTTCCACACCTCAGACCCAGGTCCCTGGTTTAGACGTTCAGTTTCTCCCCAGAGACTTCCCCTTCCCTGTCTGTGGTGTCCCTTGGGCCTGGAGCAGCTAAGTGCCCTTTCACAGACTAGAGGTCCTTTACAGCCCTGTGGTCCTAGGCATGCCTCCAAGCCAGGTGAGCAGAAGTCATGAGGTCACCACCTGTCTGAGTCTCCCCTTCTATCCTTCTGCCTCTGGTTGCAGTTTTGTTATGATTACTTTCTACTAATCGAACTCAGGACCTTGCATTTGTCAGGCAGGTGCTTATGCCACTGAGTTATATCTCCAGCCCTCAGTTTTATTATGGACCCTTGGGAGTTTTCTTTTTTTTCGTTGGTACCGGGAATGGAACCCAGGGCCTCACATGTGCTTGGCAAGTGCAGTACCACTGAGCCATATCCCCAGTCCTGTTAATTTTTTATTTTGAGATAGGTCTCACTAAGTTGTCCAGACTGACCTCATACTTGAAATCCTGCCTTAGCCTCCCCGCAGTAGCTGGGATGACAGGTATGTGCCCCCACACCTGGCTCTGTCAGTAAGTCATTTATCAGTGGAGAGCTGTCTCTTGTTATATGTGAAGGATAGCTTCCAGGACCCTCCTCCAGGAAACCCAAATCCCAGGATGCTATGCACGTTGAGTGCAGCTCAAAGGTAGAGGGCTCGGCTGGCAAGTGTGGGGCGCTGTGTTTTGTCCCCCGCATGGCAACGAACAAACAAAATGCTCAAGTCTCTTACATAAACTGGAATGCTATTTGCATATGAGCCTGCATACATCTGTATGCTTGAAATCATCACTGGATTACTTATACTACCCAACACAATGTAAATGTCATGTAAATAGTCGTTACACAGTATTTTGGGGGGTGAATAACAGGAACAAGTCTGGACACATTCAGTACAGATGCAAATTTTTTTCTATTTTTCATCTACAGTTATTTGAATCTCTGATGTAGACTGGGAGTACCCAAATGTACCTATTTTAATTAGTTTTGTTTATTCTGTGGCATCCCTAATGCCTCACCTGGCACAGCCAGGCCCTCCTTCCCCCGTTTGTGATTTCTCTTAATTTGCATATTGCCCGGAAAGGTATTTCACTGACATGTGATATGGATGAGGAAACTAAGGAGCAGAGACGGCAGTGCTGCCCAAGAGGGACAGGGGACGCCTGCTTGGGTGGGGGACCTCAGAGTCCAGGTCTCCTGCTGGGTCCCGGAGGTTGGAGCTCAGCCAAGGGGCCCAGCACTCACAGGAGCGGCTGCCAGCACTTCACCCTCCCTTTCCTCGAAGTGGATACCTGGTCCTGGGGACCCACCTTGCTGGGCAGCTGACACTGGGTGTGGCCCTTCCTTCTAGGAACAAACTGCCTGCGATTTCCTTCACGGAAGTGAGCAAGACCCTGTTGAATTGCCCCACCTCCCTGGGCAGGGCCAAGGACTCTGTGCTCTGGGCACTGCCTGGGCCCAATGCAATCCCCAGATGGTGTATGTAGGTGGCCATGCTGAGTGTGCAGGTTTGTTGGAGCACACGTGCAGTCAGGGCCAAGAGCCCAGCCCCTGAGTAGCTCTGGGACTTTAAGCTCCCCTCTGGGCCTCACTTCCCCCAGGTGTACAGCAGTGCCAATAACAGTGCCTCTGGGCACGGTGGGGGAGGCGCCCTGTAGGAAAGCACTCGGTGTATATATGGCAACTTCTCCTCAGCTTTCTCTCCTGTGAAATGGGAGATGCCCAAGCTCGAAATGTGCTGGGCTCCTTCCCTCTACCTGCCCCCTTGACCTTGCATTGGCATTAGATGGCCCTATTCTTTCTGGGGCTTCTGTGGCTCCTGGATTTGCCTCATGACTCTAATATCATTAGGCCTCAGTCCTGTACATCACATCCCCGGGAGCATAGGGGCAGGGGAAAGCTTTTTCTCCTCCGGGGTCTCTATTTTATCAGCAAAGGAAACCTTTCCAGAAGTTGTCTCTTCTCTCCTGAAAATTCTCCTTCCCTTATGTCTCAATGGCCCAAACAGGGTCATAGCTCACTCCCTGGACCACTGTCTGGCAAGAAAGCAGGATGACTGACTTCTCCCTGGGTGTTGGGCTCAGTGGCTGGCATTTAAAAGGTGGGTGGTGGTCTGTGGACAGAGAAGAGCATGTGACTCCCAAAATGGGCACCCAAAGGTCCCACCCAACAAGGAGAAACGGATACAGAGGGCTACATGGGCACAGCTGAGGAGCTGGATCTATTTTCCCAAGCTGCTGATGTCTAAGCAAGGCTTCAAGGATACACAGGAGCTCACCAGGCATAAGCAACAACATGTGCAAAGGCCCTGGAGAGTGCAGCAGCCAATGCTCAGGTGGAGATGAAAGTCTGGAGGCCAGGACAGGCTGATATGGCTGGAAAAGGAAACGAGTGGGAGGTGATCAGCTGCCAGGCTTGGAGGTTTGGGTCCCACTGTGACTCCTCAAACCCAAGTCTTTCCCACTAGTGCCACCTGCGCTCAACCATGCCCAAGCACTATTACTACTTAACTAATATATTTAAAACCCATCACTGTAAAAAAACTAATTTCAATTTAAAGGGCTATCTCATAATCCTGCCACCAGGAGGGCCCTGGTCCGCCTTGACTTGTCCTAAACAGCAGAAAACTAAAGGAATATAGTGGAAAATAAACAAAAGAGTTCATTTTCTTTCTCATTTCAGAGGCTGGCCTGAAAAAGATTTGAGACTCTTTTTTTTTTTTTTTTGAGACATCAGAGAGTGGCAGCGTTTGAATGGCCATGAACGGAGCTGTGGGCTTTCCCTTTCACTCCTGGGATTGGAGGCATTTCATGTTGAGTGCACTTTTCTCACTGGGGAACCCAGCTAGGGTGGAGGTCCCGGAGGGCGCTTTGCAGGCAGTGGAGTATGGCTTGGGAAGGTCTGAGGATGGCAGCACCCTCGCAGTTTCCATGGCTGTGTGTGGGATGAAGGCCTCGGTTCGAATCCTAACCCCTGCTACTGGAGCAAGTCTCTGCCTCATTAGGGAAACAGGCAGCCTACTCGGGGTCAGGGAAGGGAGCACTCTAGAACCACAGAACAGTCAGAGGACAGGAGAGAGGAGCCTGACACTTCTTAAAGCTGGGTACTTGTATTCTACAGCTGCCCCACACACCTGGCAGCCAGCCTGCGTACACTGCCCTTCCAGGAAGCGGGCATTTACCTTGGCTGTCCCAGAGTTTAGTCGCTCATCTATCCCAGATGACACTGTCTGCAGCCTCTCTGAAAGGTGCGCCCTCTGCAGCCTGCTGAGTTTGGTCTGTGAGGGCCCCACCCTCCCAGGACCATACAGGTCTGACACTGCACGCGCGCAAGCCCACCTTGTCCCTTAATGGATTCTGCACATGCGCTGTCTCCCCTTGGCTGCAGCCTAGGTCCTGAAAGCCTCTTCCGATGGCTGTTCCTCCTATTCGTGATTTCTAGCTGATGTAGAACATGCTGAGCTGGTGCACTAGGAGCTGGTAACACAAAAGGCCTCCGGCACCAAAAGCCACCAGCATCCGGGACTGGTCACGCTGAAGGGGGCAGCCGCAGAGAAAATGGAGAGCAACGAGGAATTGCCAGGAGCCGCCATCTGTGCAGTGGGAAGAGTCCCCGAGGCCTGCTGGTCACTGCTGGCTCCACATGGCAAGGAGGGCGGCTTTCACCAAAAGTGCTGGAAGCTGCTGGCATTCAAAGCCCAGGGCTGTTTCTGTACTTTTTCCCCTTTGGTTACTTGTTTTTGGTGTGTGGGGTGGGGACAGGGCTGTCTTGCTATGTAGTGCAGGCTGACCTTGAACTCATGGTGATATTCCTCCCTCTGCCTCCCAAGTGCTAAGTTACAGTAGGCACCAGCACACCGGCCCAGCTGCTAAGACTAAAAGAGCTACACTTGGCCAACTCATGATTTGTATATGAACTGAGTAAGAGCTCTCAACTTACTGGTAACATTTGGCAGGGTGGTACAGGTACCTCTCCTTCAGAGGGCCCTGAAGAAGAGGGTGGACAACGGTGATGGTGGTCAGCAGGCTCGAGAAGCATGTCCGATTTCCATCTTATGTGGCAGGACTCCCCAGAGGCATGAGGGACGGGGCGTGTGCACAGAGTCATCTCTGGGGGGGGGCACCCAGTCACAGGCTGCCTGTATGGCTCCTGCGCAGCCCTGCCTGCCCACCACCCAGGTCCGTGACCAGGGCAGTCTTGTCCTTGTGTGCCTTGGCTTCCTCTCACGGTGGGTGGGGAAGAAGGTCAGGGAGGGTGCGGTGGTGGTGCTCAACAAAGGCCCCTGATAAAGTCAGTGGGAGCATTGAGGGGGAGACGACATGATGTGATCAGGGTAATGGTGAAGATGAGGACAAAGATGACAGGGGTGACTGAGTGGTGAAGAAGACGAAGGAGAAAAGGACAAGGAGGAGGATGACACTGAAGACAGGGAGGAGGAGGATGGTCCAGAAGGTGATGAGGAGGAGGACGCCGACGATGGCGCTGAGGAAAGTTAAGTGGTGATGAGGGTGATGCGGGTGAAGACGCAGGACAGCGGCGACAGTGGTGATGGTGAAGTGGGCAGTGCTGGCCTTACGATCCCTGTGCTGGATCCGGGCCCAGGGAGTACATCAGAGACCAGGGCACCAGCTCGGCCAGCAATCCCACAGTGCCTCAAGGAGACAAGGTTCACTGGGGACTTGTACCTCCCTTGCTCCGGGAGAACCTAGGTGCCAACTTCACACACAGGTGCCTTGAGAAGAGAGTTTGAACTTCTGATTTCTAGGAGAGGAAACTGAGGCTCAGATGCGTGGAGTCACTTGCTCTTGGTCATGTGGAAAGTTGGCTGCAGAGCCAGGTGGTGAACTGTCTGTCCCAAGTTATCTGTGTCATATGGGTTGTTAAGGTTTGTGTCTAGATGTCCCCCCAAAACCTCATGTAGTCATAGTGAGGTTTATTCAGAGGTGGCTGTGATCTATTCATGGTGCCGTGCCAGGTTCAAGGGCACCAGAAGTAAGGGTGTGAGTGCTACGTGCCCCAAGTAGCCTGAACAAGATATGTGGAACAGAAAGAGCTGTGCTTTTCCCTTGTTGCTTGGCTACATTTCTGCCACCATGAACTGCTTCTCCTCTACAGTGCCTGTCTGCCATGTGCCATCCTGCCTTGGAGCCAGCTGAATATGACCTAAAGCTGTGAGCCAAATAAACTTTTCTTCTTTAGCTTTGGGTCCTGGATATCTTGTCTCAGCAACTAGAAAAGTAACTGAGACATGGGTATACACGTGTGTGTGCACATATCTGTACGTATTTCCATGCCTGATCGCAGCTCATCTTCCCAACAATCCTACCAAACTCTCCCCATTTTACAGACAAGACATCCATGACCTCAGGTCACCCTGCTCCGAAGTGACAGAGCTGGGCCTGGACTCTGAATCTGGGGCCTGTAGAGCCACAGGAGCAGAGTCTGAGAGGTCAGTCTGTGCCCAGGGTCTGTATGCTTTGTCTCTTAGGGCCAGATGGATGCCACGCCTACCTCACAGCTCCCCCCCCCCGCCCCCACTGAGTGCCCAGCAGATTCCCAGGAACTGCTTGGAGCTCATCCAGCCCCTGTGTCTTCCCGAGAAGCGTTTATCTCCCATACTTACTTGGCTCCAGCCTCTTCCTGTCAATCTGCCCAGGCAACTGCCAGCTATCTGGGGGCATCACAATGCTGCCCTGATCTTTGTGGCTTCTGTCACCAAGAGGACATGACTTCCACCACCACTCCCTCGAGACCTCCACAGGCCAGGGAGCAAAGGTTTGGCTGCCCTGATGGAGCACATCCTGGGTCCCAGGCACTCTACCAAGGCAGCAGCACGATCGACTAGACAACATCCACGCCCCACAGCAGACCTCCCTGGCCATGGAGAAAAGAGAAGCACATCAGTGCCACAGTGAGCCATAAAGTGCCAAGTGTCCCACAGGATAAAAATAAAGCAAGGAGGGAAAACTGGGCTGGCCAGCAAAGGGGAGAAAACGGGTGCAATTGTAGCCGAGGAGGTGAGGAAACGTCACACTGAGAAAAGATATTTGAGCAAAGATTGAGGCGGGGGTAGAAGGGGAGAGCTGAGAATATGTGGCTTAACTGTACCCTGGGCAGAGGAAAAGACTAGTGCAAAGGCCCTGAGGTACTCTGGAGAGGTGCAAGAAAGGGGAGAAGGTTGTGTCAGCAAGGTGATGGGTCAGACTGGGGGAGGAAGTTTGGGTTTTTCTTTGTGGGGGACAGGGAATCCTGGGGATGTGAGGAATGGAGGGCTGTGCCAGACAGGGCCATTTTACTGCTTCCTAGATGCCTGCGCAGGAAAAGGGGGCTCACTTCGAGGCACTGCCCAGAGTCTACTCGCCAGTCTTGCAGGGCCTACTGCTTGGGCTCCATCTCCACTTAGTAGCTATGTGGCCTTCAATAAATTATTCAACATCTCCAGTCCGGAACATAGTTGTTTTGCTGGTGTGGTGATACAAATCTGTAATCTCAGCACTCAGGAGGCTGAGGCAGGAGCATCACCATGGGTTTGAGGCTAGTCTGGGTTACATAGTGTTATGGTTGATACACTGTGTCAATTTGAGAAGTTTAGAAGTTAACAGACTCAGGAGGGAGCGAGGATTCTTAATTTATAAACATCCCCATCCTGTGCAAGAGGAGGGCAAGGAGATTTTGTGAGTGCTACACTGGGCCTGGAGAAGAGGTGGCCTGAATACAATATAAAGGAGGAACAGAGGCTTATTTTTCCCCCTTTTGTTCTGGTAGCTTTTGCCAGCTGCTGCCTTGAAGTGTGGCCCTGTGCCGTGCCACCCTGCCTTGGAGCTAACTGATTATGGACTGAAACTTCCACAAACATTGAGCTAAATAAACCTTCCCTTCCTTCATTTTGGGTGTCAAGTATTTTGTCCCAGCAATGAGAGAAAAGTAATCAAGACACAGAGTGAGTTCAGGGTCAGCCTGCACTCCATAGTGGGACCCCCTCTCAAAAAAAAAAAAAAAAGGATCAGGGGCTGGGGATTTAGCTCAGCAGCATAAGTGCCTGCCTTGTAAGTGCACAGTCATGAGTTTGATCCCCGGTACCCATAAAAAAAAAAAAAAAGGATCAACAACAACAACAAAAGAGCATAATATTTTCCTCATAGGTTGTTGAATAAACTTCCCAGCATCTAGGAGAGACTTAAAATGTGCTGGGTGATGGAGGCCAGGAAGCAGGCTAGGTGGGCTGCCTCTGGCTCAGACATCAGACCTGCAGCTGGGGTGGACAGGGCAGGTGGAGGGAAGAGGGGCGACTGGCTATTCCAATGTGGAGCACGGAGGGGGAAATGGCAAGGAGGCTTCACAGAGGAGGTGCGCTTTGGGCTGGAAACTAGGAAAAGTTTGCTAGGGAGGCTGGGGCAAGATGGAACTTGCCACATTGCTGCCTAGAGTGTCAGGAGTCCAGCAATTTTGGAAGGCAATTTGCCAATTGGTAGCTAGAGTCTTAAAATGGTTTGTGCTTCTGCAACTTGGAAATTCTCATGCTAAGAACCTCTTCTAGAGAGCAAATACAAGATGTGGACAGAGGTTTATGTAATGATTGTCATGGTCTCGTCTCCGAGGCTGTGTGATAGTCTCAGCCCCCAGCATGGTGCCCCTGGGAAGTGGTGAGACCTTTAGGTGGGGGGTTGTGGGAGGTCTTCAGACCCTGGAGGGTGGTGTACTCATGTTGGGGGCCTCTTCTTGGTGGGGACTGTTGGCCCAAGCATTTTCTCTCTTTTGCTTCCCAGTCACTAGGACTGGGGCTAGTGCTGTGCTGTGGGCTCCCACCAGGATATGTGGGCTTGCTGCAGACTCAAAGCAATAGGACCAACCAATTATGGATTGTAATCTCCAAAACCATGAGTCAAAATAAACCTTTCCTCTGTGTAAGTTGATTACCTCACGTATTTGTTACAGCGGCCGGAAGCTGACAAACACAGTGAGTGAGGTTCACTGCTGATTGATTTAAAACAAAAGTGGAAGCAATTTTAACAGCCATCCTCGGGCTACAGACAACCTAAGGACGCATCCCTGACTCAGAACCTGTCAGCCTCTTCAGAAATGGAGCTTCCAGTAATTCAGGGCAGCCGAGACCAGGAGGCTATGCATCAAAGCAGAACCTGCTGTGACAGCCACTATATCATTTCAGTTGCCAACGGGCCCAGAGAAAAAACTGCAAGGGATCTGCCAGCAGTCAACAAGGGTTGTCCCTTAATGACAAGATTATGGGAAATGCTATTCTTTTATACTCTGTCACGCTGCCACCAGAGTTATACAATCCTTTGGCAGTCAGTGGGAACGAGAGAGCAAAAGAAGCCAGGGGGTGGCACACCTGAAAACCTGGCACTTGGGAGGCTGAGGCAGGAGGATCACAATTTGAGTCCAGCCTGGGGTATATGGTGAGACTCTGTCTTTGAAAACAAAATAAAATAAAACATCCAAACAGACAAAAACTCGAGACAGCAAAGGTAAAAAAACAAAGGAAAAATTAAAAACTGCCAGACTGCTCAGGTAGACATGGGGACACAGGGCCAGGTCACCCGAACCTTAGACAAACCTCAAGGCTGTCAGAGACCAAGAACTGTGCCCAACCCCACCCCCAGGCCAGTCCAAGCAAAGCTGCGGTTTACCTTCTCGACGTGTCACAGGCCTCCCACTGGACTGTGAGCTGCCCTCATGCGTGGCGGCGGCCGTCCGGCATCCTTTTCACCTCAGCTCCAGCATCTTCTTGTCAGCAAGCCCACCACATCACTCCTTGGCTTAGAACCTTTCAGTGGCTCCTGTGCTCTCAGCCCGGAGGCAGAGCTTGCGGCAGCTTGCTGGCCTGGAGCAGCTGCCCAGGCAGGTTCTGGCACCAAGTCACATTTCACAAGCGCTTGCCTCTTTGTTCACCATCCTTCCGTGCGGAGCCCACCCAGACGGGAGCTGGTATTGCAGGTGGGAGCCTTGCTGCAGGTTTGCGCAGTGACTAAACTTCTCTTCCCTGCACAGTGCGAGCGAGGAGTGGGGATGAGGGGGAGCCTGTGACCCTGGTCAGACTCTTTTCCAGATGGGGACCGGGAGAAGAGTTACTGTGTTTTTGTACAGTGGCCAGTCTTGGAAGTAGTTGTTAATCTGTTTGTCTGTCTGTTTGTGGGTGGACCATGTCCTTCATGAGGGCAGCGATGGCACCTGGGTCACATCCATGACCCCCAGGATGCAACCAAGCTTGGCACAAGGTGGCTGTCTGTCAGGGGCTTGCTCAATGGAGCTGGATTTGGAAGCTGCAGGATGGTGGACACACATCACCATTGTTCGCAGAGCCAGAAGGTGGACATGACCTAGCTTTTATTTTGAGCAGGTTCAAGCCTACTGTGGGGAGTTGTTATGGATTAAAAACTAGTGGTCAATTTAACACCAGCTGAATTAAGTCAGCATGGTATGGAGTGTAGATGGCCCACCTGAAGAAAGTTGTCAGCATAAATAGAGACATGGAGAAGATGTAGGTGTTGTGGGTTCTCCTACGTGTTGTTTGGAGCCGTTGATTCTCCTGGAGGAGCGAGTCATGCTGGATTCCTTGATACGAATTTGGCCATTATCATCAGAGGAGCTCGGGGCTTTGCCCGTAAGAGTGGCTGCGGTTCACTTTGGGGGAGCTCTGCTCCTTACACCGAGCACCACTTCCTGGCTCCAGAGGGGAAGATATGTGGTCTTTAATCTCTAGGAGAAGCTTGTCACACTGGCTTCCTGGCACATATTCAACTATTCTCATCATGGGAGGAGCTTGGGATCTCCGTGTCGCTCAGAATGGCTGTGGTGCTTTTCAGAGCAGCCCTGGTCCTTATTATGAGCGTGACTTCTCAGCTCCAGTGTAGAACCCTCAACCTACCAGCACAGCTCCTTCACATGCTGGCATAGACTTTCTGGCTTCCACCGCTGTCCTTTGGGCCTTCCCAGCAGATCCGTAAAACAGACTGGTTATGGGTGCTAGACCTCTAGTTGGACTTGTGGGAGGCACTGTCATGGGCTCTAGGCCTTCAGCTGGACTCATGTAGGGCATTGCTGTAGGATCCAGGCCCTGGTCGAATATTCTGCATCTTTAGTGTCATGAACAGATTTCCTGCACTTTTTGTGTTTAACTCTGGGTGACCACCTTAAAATAATATTATAAACTGTGTGTCCTGATTGTAACTGTTGTCCTCACAACCTCTGACTACAATAGGAGTGGACCAACAAAATGTGGCCTATCAACAGGATGGAATATGATTCAGCCATGAAAAAGAACCAAGTAGCAATGCATACTACAGCTAGGATGGACCTCAAACACCTGATGCTGGCAAAGAAGCAGACACCAGAGGCCAAGCAGTGTAGGAGTCCACTGACAGCCATGGGAACAGAGAAGACGTGATTGCTCTTGACCCCCAGGCCTGGGTGTGGGAGGTGTTGGGAGGCTGACAAGCTCACATCTGCCCATTCACTGGTCAGTGTTTACTTCCCAGGCCTAGTTGCCAGGAGGGGATGGGGGCTCCACCATCTCCAGATTTGAGTGTGTGGTGCTGGGTAATTGAATCCAGGGCCTCATGCATGCTAGGCAAGCACTCTACTACTAAGCTACATCAGTCTTTTTAAATTTTTATTATAAGACACCACTTACTTATTCTGATTTTTGTGAGACAAAAATCAGCCTGAAAGTGTTTTGTGGGTCTCAGTGTGTAGTTCACCCTGGCCTTGAACTTACTATGTAGCCCATTCTGGCTTTAAACTCCAGGTGATCCTCCTATCTGAGCCTCTTGAGTGCTGGGATTACAGGCCTGCGCCACCACATCCAGCTGAAACATCAGTTACTGATCATTCACTTAAAAAAAAATACTTGCAAGAACAGAACACTTCTGAGGCTCACTGTCCCTCACAGGACAGGCAGATGGCCTGGCTTCCTCCCTGTTCTATGGCTGCATGGTTTGTCACCTCTGACAAGAGAAAGAAAACTGGCCAGAAGATTCGTGTCCAAGAAGGTCACAACAACTTTACGGCTATCTGATGCTGGTAAGGCTCGTACATTCCAGGTTGTGAGGCTTAGTATCAAGAAACCCTGTCAAACACCTACAGCCAGCTGACTGAGCTGTTCTTACTCTTTGACGTTACCTTCAGGATTGATTGTGTTCTTTCATCAGAGCTCTGCTTACCCGCAGCACAAACCCATGTGCAGTCTCTGTGCTCCTCTATGAGTGTGATTCCTGAATTCCTGTCCTCCTGAGGACACCAGTCGCTGTCATGTTTATACCACTGCACGCCACACCCTTGGACAGCTGGTCAGCTAGTGGCACAAAGTAAGGGCACATGAACAACTTTCTCACTGCCAGATGTGGTCCCTGTTCAATCTGGACACAGCAATATGGTCACATCAGCGGTGGCCCTGCCCCCCTGGAGAGGTACTCTTAAGAAACAGGAACCCATTTCTTCACCATTAATGAAGTGGAGCTTTCAAAAGGTGTTGGCCCATTTTTAGTAAGTGTCCGGGGACAGAGCTGGAGGGTCCTGGCTTTCAGGCTGTGGAGAGAGTGCTGCACTGCTACTTTTCTCCTGGGCTGCCAGGAACTCATGCATTGCTAGTCCTGTGTGTGGCCTGAAGATGTGCTTTAGTCTGGGATCCACCACCTGAGATATAGTGCTGCCAACTCCTGCTTCCAGCATCCCTGACTGAACCACACTCTGTCTCAGACCATTTCACGTTGGTTTTGTTCTCTGAAGGATTCTATTCCTGCTCATCCTGCTGGTTGACACTTTCTGCCTCTGGTTTTGGTAATTGGCTTGATGTCCATGCTGGCCAGGCAGTCCTGGTAGTTTTTATTCTGAGCAGGTTCTAAGTTGCTCAGGCTGGTCTGAACTTGTGATCTTCCTACCTCAGTCTCCCCAGTAGCCAGATTATAGGCGTACAACACTCTGCCTGGCTCCCAGACTGATTTTTTAAAGAGAAGCCAGACATCCAGACATTTGCACGAGATCCCCCACTTTTCAAATCTTGGCTGTGTGAATGGGCTGCATTCGGCCCAAGGGGTATCAGTTTGCAAGCCATGGTCTGGCAGTTGTGGCCAACAAGTTTGGAGCCTGGAGCATCTCTCTGCATCCATTCTTGTTCCAGGCCTTGCAGCCCCTACCTGCTGAGACTCCAGGTTTCTATCTGCTGGTGCCATCTAGGTCCCAGGCAGTGCAGCTGAACCGAACCAGGATACCCATCCCCTGTACAACCATTAGCAGCAGGGCCCGGATGCCTGAGCCAGTCTTCTAGGGTCCAGAACTGAAGCTCAACCCCAGTGATCCCAAGGAGGGTTCCCAGTAGTGCTGCAGTGCAAGTGCCCACAGAAGTGCCTGGCAGTGACACAGCCTGAGCTGTCTCAGGGCCCCATTCTTCTCTCCTGGCTCCCACTCCTGTTTTCTGGGGCCACCTCCCCGATAAACCCCTTGTATGCTGTCCTCTCCTTCCCTGGTGTCAGAACTCCCCCAAAGAAAATAGTGGGACTTAGAATGTGGCAAACAATCAAAGAAACAAGAGCCCTTTGAGGCATGACAAATGTCAGGAAGGAAATGGGTGACTTCTGTGACACAGCAAAGCAGGGAGCCCTACTTCAGAGCACCCTCTGGAATGTGGCGCCAACGCTGTGGCCAGAGGAGGAAGTGGGAAGAGGCTTGAGGGGAAGAAAGGCAGGTGCTGAGGTGTTGGGGGGTCTGGCTAGGGGTCTTCCAGGCCAGGGCCAAGGGCTCGTGGAGTGGGCTGCAGAGGTGAGCCTCTCTCTGCTGTTGCATCAGTGAGAATTCTCCTGAGAAACAGAACCAATAGCTGCACAACCAGACAGTTTAATGGGAATTGGTTTATAGGATTATGGAGGCCAAGCAGCCCCAAGATTTGCTGTCTGCAAGCCCAAGGCCCAGGAGAGATGGTAGTGTTATTCTAGTCCAAGTTCAGAGGTCTGAGAACCAAAGTGCCCCTGACCCAGCTCAAGCAGACAGCAAATCTGCCCTCCCTCAGCACTGTTTGGGTCTGCCGGCCTCAATGAACTGGACAGGGCCCACTACAGTTATTTAGTCTGCTGACTCTGATCTCTTCCAGAGGTGCCCTCACAGGCACACCAGGAAGTAGTATTTTACCAGTTCTCTGGGCATCCCTGGCCTTGCCAAGATGACATCTAAAATGAACCACCATAGCTTCCCTGTGGAATAAGCTGGGGACCTTATAAAATTCCAGCCCCTGCCCCATGCAGGTGCCATGAATCTGAGGTACCAGCAGTAGCTGTGTCAGCCAAGGCATCTGGAGGTTTCTGGGGGACACAGAAGTTTTGATGGTGGCAAAGGAAAACTCTCCAACCCTTGTGCCCTTGTCAGTCAGGTCCTAGTCTGCTCTTTCAGAGGTTGGTGGCTGGTCTTGGTAAGACCTGGAAGATACCAGCAGGAACAGAGATGGGCAGGCCAAAGGCCAGGGTCAGAGGAGGAGGCACGGATGGAATTCGTTCACTCAGCCACATGTCAGACCCTGTGCCAGGAGACCCAGTCAAATAAGATACAGTCGCTGCCTGGGGTAAATCTGCTGAGAAGGAAGTTCAAAGAGAAACAGCCTGGTTCCAAACACACCATGACCTGTAATCTACCTGCCATTGCAACACCACCCACCTTAGGGCCTCAGGATGATTTCTAGGGGCATAAGAGTGCAGACTTAGTCCAGTCCTGACAGTGGTCTGTTTTATTCCTGCCAGCCCTTCTGATCCCATCAAACAGAAAGTCTCAAGGTCTAGCAGGATACTGAACTGCTAATTTCCCCTTTTGACAGGGAAGGCAAGCCCAGGCCAGCCTGTGGCAAGGCAGGAGTGGAGCTTGGTACAACTTAATTATATGGGTTTGCCTGGCTGTGTTTGTTTTTATGGTATCTTTGATTTCTGGCAAGTGTCATGAGTTGAATGGGGACCCTCCTGAAAAGACACAGTCATGTGCTGGGTTCAGGCACCTGTGAATGTGGCTTTATTTGGAAATAGAGTCTTTGTGGTTATCATGAAGGATTTGAAATGAGATTCTCCAAGATCAAGGGAGACCCCGAGCCCAAGAGCTGGTGTCTTAGGAGAGAGGAGAGGTAGACTGGACATAAGAGATAGAGGCAAGAGGCCATGTGAGATGGAGATAGACATGAGTGACTCACCCGAGGGATGCAAAGAAGGAAATGGGTAGCTGCTGTGACACAGTGAAGCCGGGAGCCCCATCCCAGAGCACCCTCTGGAATGCCAGGGATCACCGCAGCAGCAGAAGCTGGAGAGAGGCATGCGGGAATTCTCTCCCAGCCGCTAGCAGTCTGTGCCTCTGACTGCACTGCTGGCCTCTGGAGCAGCGTCAGAAGTTACTGGCTTGTGAAGTCCCTGTTGGTAAAGATTATTGCTTGGGAAATAATGCAGCCTTGGAAAGGAATGCAGCGAGTGCTCCTGGCTTTGTTCCCCGAAGCCTCCCTCTTAGATAACTTAAATGTAAAATGTGAGTCAAAAGTGACTGTCATCAGGGGGTGGTGGTACACATCTGTAATCCCAGTCCCTAGGAGACTAAGGCAGGAGGATCACCATGAGTTTGAGGCCAGCCTGGGCTATGTAGTAAATTTAAGACTAGACTGAACTACATATTGAGATCCTGTCTTGAAACAAAAACAACAAACAAAAAAGTGACCGCTCAGGTGTTGGGCAGATGTGCATATGGGTGAGCACAGGTGCTCTTGCAAAGGCAATCAGGTGATCTGGCAACAGGTGGCATGGGGTGGGGCTAAGGGGCAGCACCTTGTGCCAGGGGGCCCTACTTACCCAGCTGGAGCTGGCCAAGGGTAGAGGAACACCCTTAAGTGAATTCTTGGGAAGCCCCACACGTGTCCAGGGATTCAGAACCATCTGCCTTTGGAGAAAAACACTTTAGACTGTGAGGGTTTTTTCCCACCATCCTGAAATGCCAGGAAGAAGGAGGGTAGGAGGGGAAGGGGGTTTCCAGCAGTTGCTGGCAGGGAGTCAGTCTTCCCTTCTTGTGCGGAACTTGAGGTTACTGGCACTGGGGATGCCACCATCTGCCCTCACCTTCCCCTCATGCTTGGTGCTCTCAGGATACAGCAGGGCAGAGCTTGCCTCCTGGTTTCCAGATGGGATCCTGCCAGCCCCTGGGAAACAGCACCATCCACTGACCCATAGTCAGTTGCTTGTAGAGCGAGTGCAGTGGGCATAAAACATGCTCCAAAGAACCAGAGACTTAGGTAAAGTGACTCTCAGTCACTAAATGCTCCATGGGCAAGTTCTGGGTTTGAACCAGGGCTGGTGTGTTCATCAGTTTTCTGTTATTGCAGCAAACACTCCAATCAGATTAAAAAGAAAAAAGGTTTCTTTTGGCTCAGTCTCGGTGGCTGTGGTCCATGGCCTATCAGCTTCACTGCTTTGGGCCTGTGGTGACACATCATGGCAGGAGGACGTGGTAAACAAAGCCATTCACTTCATGTCCAAGAAAGGGAGAGAGAGAGGAACAGGAAGGGGGTGGGTCCACTTTAATGGCACAGCCTAGTGACCTAAGGCTTCCTGCTTGGTCCAGCTTCCTAAGATTCTGCCACCTCCCGACAGCACCAGGCTGACCAACCGGCCTTGAATACATGGTCTGTTGAGGACACTCAGACCCCAAACCATAGTGGTTGGAGGAAACTGTCCCTGAGCAGGTCTTATGTCAAACCCCAGGCCACCCGTTCTGAGTTAAGGACTCTCCTATACACATCCCCGAGTTCCAACAACCTCCAGGCTGGCACCGGCTGCTCCTGTCCTCTCCTCACAGTCAGCAAACCCAGGCACACGGGGGAAGCTGGCCTAGACTGTGTAACAGCAAGGGGCCCCACAGGAATTTAAACCAGGCACCCCTGCCTCCCAAAGACAGCTTTTCTCTAAGACCTGGAAGGGCAGAGGAGGGGAAAAAAAAAGCCATCATTACTAAGCATCTACTGTGTGTCCAAGGCTGTGCCAAGGTACAGAGGGTCTTCTCTGTGGCTCTGGATTTTGAGTGAGAGTTTCAGGTGATTTCAACGAAAGCCACTCATGCTGGCTGCTTTATTTTCTTGTCACAGCCCAGCGGCAGATGTAACAGCAGTCCAGGGGTCAGGTCAGTGTGGGGCAGCATAGGGAGTGTGGGGGTCTAAGCTTGCACACGCGGTCCTGTGCAAGGCTGGGCTGTTCCTGCCTGTGTTAGGGGAGGCTGACTGAGGGTGCCCTTGCAGACACCTGCTGCCCTCCACCCCTTCCTTGGTCTCCCCAGGCCCAGGGCTGGCCCTTGTCTGGAGACCTGGAGTAGGTAGGGAGGTGAATGAGCTCCCAATAACTCTGCCCACTGGTTTTGTCCACCCCAAGACCTTCTTTCACTTTCTCCCCAGAATCTTAGCTAGCTTTTTTCTACATTGAGTGAATGTCCGCATGCCCAAGGCAGGGTTGCTATGAGGGTGGAGGAGGCTATAGGTGGGCTTCTGGCCCCAATGTCAGGCACCCTGCAGATACAGCCTGTGGCAGTCATGTCCCAGGGCAGAGTGAGCTCCAACCCCAAGCCAAGGGTCCCCGGGCCTGCTGGCACTCACGGCGAGACTGCCAGGAAACTGACTGGAAACGGTCCTGGGCCAGGTGGGGAAGGATCCCTGTTGGCTGCCAGTGTGAAGCTGGGAAGTCTGGTCATCGCCTGTACCATCGGCCTGAGGGGGGTACCCTGCATGCTCTTTTAAATTCTCTTGCAAGGTATACAAGTTCCCAGCCATTTCTGGTCCAGCTTTAAGCTACAGTATCAGAGGTTTTAGAGAACCTGTGACACTGTTTCCTGGGGTTGCCAGCATTCATGCTGGTACGTGTGGGCATGTCCTAGATTTGTGCCTACTGCAACACATCACCTGATGCTGTGACAGAGGGAAGCCATCTGCACTCTCCTTACCTGAGCAGCAGGCTGCACCAACAATCACTCACTATGCCTGTTTCTGAGGTTGCACTGGTGTCCCATTCCACAGATGCAGACCTGGAAGCTCGGAGTGGGTGCTACCTGTTCAGTAGGGGAGAGATGCAGAACAGGAGGACAGGACCATGCTGCTCCCTGCACCCGGCAGAGGTGGGGCTCTCCCTGAATGACTGGGCTGGACCTGACCTGTCCCACCAACCTCCTGGGAACCTGGGTGGTGTGGGGAGGAGCTCCAGCTACATCCTGCCCCAGGCAACTGCACCAGGACATGGATTAATGGCTGAGCACCTTCACTTTGCCAAGTCACAGCCTCCTGCTATAGCACTGAGGAGCAATGTGTCACATTCTTGGTAAGGTTTTTCCTCTTTTATTGTCAAATTAAATTTACAAGGAAGTTTCCAGTTTTATTTCCGCCCTCGTGCTCAGCACCCACGAAGCATGAGTCACGAGGACAAAAGCAGGTACTTCCCTAGAATGGCCAGAAGCGCCGAGATTTCCCAACCCCCGCTCCTCGCTGGGACAAGAACTATTTACATATTTTCAGCTCACAGGAACAGAAGACAACCTTACAGGTTATGCCCGAAAGTAACATCACTACATTATATGTTTCATATTTATTGCATCTAGAAAAGATCAGAATTGGTTCACCAGTGCCTTTTTAAAAACAGTGCATCTTGGAAGCCACACAGAAACTCAATGCCTGTCTTTAGGAGGTGTTTCTGTCACCCATGCCTGGAATGCAGTCATCTGGATGGTGGTGGTGACACAGAGAGCAGACAGACAGGACAGCATGGCACAGGGGCCTGCTCCTAGTCCTTCTCTGGCACTGTGGCTGCCCTCACTTGTCTGAAGGAGCTCACTTTTTCCTGTTTACCTTCCTGGGGTGCTCTTGGTGCCCAAACCTCCAACCAGAAAGGGATGTGCAACTTTCAAAGCAGAGGGTTTTGAGGATTTGGTGGCCAATGCTGCTAAGCAAGCCCAAAGGGCCTAAGGGTGGACTTGGGGAAAGTGACCTGGAAGGCTGCAGTGTTCTCTGTAGGACTTGAAGATGGTGGATGGGTAGGTGTTTGAGGGCTGACCCCAGATACCTGTCCAGTACCTGGGTAGGAGCTGTGGCTCCAGCAATAGGCTTTCCCAGAGTGCTGGTCCTGCCTAGGTCTGTCTGGATTGGCAGGTGTGGGAGGGCCCCAGTTGTTAGGTTTGGGGGGATGGCTCCTGAACACATGCCTGTGTGCGTTATCGCCAAGATGGTCAAGACCTGGGTAAGAGGGGTCCTTTATCAGAGCCCAAAGGGCCAGCTCCCACCTCTACCACACGGGCTAGCTGGAGCCACTGATTCCAGGCAGCAGTTGGTAGACCCGAGAAGGCTGGCTCACCTGCACAGGTCTTGATTCTCCCAGTCACACAGCTGGGCAGGACAGTCACTGCCTTGTCTCATCTCTGCTGTGCCAAAGGTCATTCCAAAACCAGGGCAGGGCTCTGGGGCTTCTGCTCCATGTGCACCTGCTTCCCTCTAACAGGCGGGTCAGAACACATGGTCTCCGCCTGGCTGACACAGGTTTCTCCCCAGGGAGCATGTCTCTCTTCCCGCCTGACTGGACAGACCTGTTCCCACAGTACCACGCAGCTCCTGGTGGGAAGCTGGCTGAGCAGGGCTGGTGAGGAGCAAGTTCCTCTAACAGGTGGATGGCCAGATCACGGCATGTCTCCTGAGGCCAAATAGCCAGGTTTGCTGGCCACTGGCACTGTGTGGGTATTTGTGGTAGGCACATCTGCAAGGATGCTGTACAGGGTCTCCTGTATCTCAGAGGGGAGGGGTCACTCAGTGGGTTTGGCCAGAGGTAAAACGAACATCTTGGAGCTGGGTGGGATCTGTCTGAGTCACCTGCAGAGTATGGCAAAGAGTGAAGACCAAGGGAAGAGAGGAAAGAGGGCCATGCTCTGTGCTCTGGTGCCTTCCTTAAAGCCAGGATGCTCTTGGGGTGTACAGGCCTGCAGGGGAGATACCGAGGATGCCTTCTGGCACCTTCTCTCCTTGTCTCTGGGTCTGGAGTCCGCATGGTCCCCAGTGGCTTCTCAGATAAACAGAGATGGTATTGTGCAGGTAAGCCGGATGCATCTGTGTGGTGTGAGCACTGAGCAGGGCACGGCACACTGTAACATTCAGACCTCGTTAAGTAAAGCAAGAGTGGAGCAGCTTCCGGTGCTTGCACTCCACGTGACCTGAGAGCATGTGTATCTCCTCCGCTGTTTCAAAGGAATCTAAACTTGTCAGGAAGGTGAGTTATCATTCCACAGGTTTGCAGAGTTAGTAACAGAGAAATAAGAGTCATTTAAGAAAACAGAGAAAGCGACACCAAGAACTCTAAGACAAACATTGACAAATTCAAGGGAAAACGAAAATGAAACCAACAGTATCATTACACATGACGTCAAACCTTGGGGTTGAGGGTTTTTTTTTCCTCCAAATAGATGCTTTTTAAATAAATGCTTTTTATCAGCTGCCCAAATCAGAAATAAATAGCCAAAAGAGATACTGATCTAAGTTTGCTTTTCTACAATTTGCTACCCAAAGTGACCTTGTCCAATTCTGTGCACACAGTGACAGGAACTGCCTGAAGGAAAGGAGGCGGGTGCTGGTGGGTCCTGCCACCTGGGCTGCTGGACTCCTTCAGCTCCTCCCTGAGGCAGCCATGGATGTCATCTGCATGCACTGGGCTGTTCCTATGGGCCCCAGACTGTTCTTAAAGAGGTAAAAGTGAAAGAGGATTCAAATGGAACACAGTCGTCTTTCTGATGCTCAGGAGCATGGGGACAGGTATCCACGATGGTTTCTGGGGCCACAGAGAAGTGTAGGTGCTCCTGGTTTGTCTTGCCATCAACTGCACTGGGTCCCTACCAGCGGGCCGCATGCACAAGGGGAGGCCCGGTGCCCACTCAGTGCTCGGTGGGGCCTGCAGGCTCCGCACAGGCAGCCTCCTCGTCCAGGGTCTCTGGGCATGCTGTGGCTGGTGTGGGAGGCTGGGGGTGGCCAGTGAGGGTGCGGAGGCTGTGGGGATCGACCGGAGGGACCAGGGTCAGTGACTCGACGCTCAGCGTATCAGCAGTGTCCTCATAGAGCAAGGAGATGGTGGGCTGCTGCGCGGGGAGGAGGCTGGGGGACAAGTGTGCTGTCTCCACCTCTGCGCCTCTGGCTGAGTTCTTGCTGGGCCTGGCTTCTGCTTCCATTTCATTGACAATCTCTAACTGGTCAGGAATGTGAGGCCGAGGCTGTTCTGCAGTTGTGGGGGCATCTAGGTGGTAGAGAAAAAGGCAGGGACAGACTCAGTCCTTGCAATCCCATGCTCAGGCTGCCAAACTCTGCTCCCATCCTGAACCAGGGCCAGGGAAACGTGGGTGGGAGATGGCTGGCTCCACTCACTCCTGGGGTCACAGAAGCGCTACCTCCAGTCCTACCGGTCTGGGGAAGATGTGTCAGGGCCCAGGGTTCTGGGACTTGTGGAACCATGGAAAATCCGGGGGCTCATGCCAAGTCACTGTGTGCATTAAGAGAGCTCAGCTCCTGGGAGCAGAGACTGGCCCAGGCAGGCTGTGTGCACGGGTGAGTCTGGCACCACCTGCATTATGACAAAGACATGAATAGGGAGTAAATGAGCTCAGGTGTGCCTATAACTCCAGACTCTACAGTGGTGACTTTCCCCCAAAAGGGAGTCCACTGCCACAAAACCACACTCTCAAAAAGAATGTCACTAGAACTTTCCAAGTTTTTACAAATCTTGGACTGTGGTTTGTCTCCTCTGGTCCAAGTGCTGAGTTAACAGTCATCAAGGGGCTGGGTCTGCCCAGGCCACTACCACCACCCTGAGCTGCCCCACAGGGGCCATGGAAGCCACCAGGCTCTACCCAAGGTAGGTATTTTCAAAGTGGCCATTTCTTTTCTGGGAGGAGCTCTTCAAAATCCACGATTAGATTGCAGACAGATAATGAGTTGCCCAGCCAGACACCAGAGCAAGCAGAGGTCATGGTGGAGACCCTCCTGCAGGACTGCAGAGGCTCTAAGAGCAAGGCATTGGGAGGCAAATTCTTATTTGTATAGATCTTGGGATAAAGAGGCCCTAGGGCCTCTTGAGGGATGTGCTTTGCTCAATGTGATTCCAGTTGAGTTAGTTTTTCTTCTCTTTTAAGCCAAAATAAAACATAAAGGCAAACTGAATGCGCAGCAAAAGAATGGTAAAAGCAAATAATGAAAATAAAACCATGCAGCATAGAGTATGATGAGAGGAAGAGAGTCCCCAAGAGAAAGCATAAGCACACACCCGGTCTCCCAACACACACATTACATTTCTTCCCACAAGACTCAGCCAGATGAGGTCTGGAAGATCCCCTTAATTTCTTCCTAAGGCTCGCCTGCTGGTCTGTCTGCCTGTCTGTGCCCCCGTCCCCCACAGTGGTAGGATTGAACCGGGCCTTGAGCATGCTAGGCAAGTGCTCCAGATCCAGCTGGGCCTCTCTTAGACAGGGAGGGAGGAGCGAGAGAAGGTCCCGAGCAAAGCACCGCTTGAGCTTTGGGTCTGCCCTCACTTGGAGGTGGCCGTAGGCACCAGTGAGCATGGATGGAAAAAGTGACCGAGGTGCGGTCTGAACCCACAAAGGGAAGTTCATGCTCCTTGAGAATTCTGGTTCCTCTGAATTTCAGTGGCTTTGCTCCGTGTGTAAGGATGCCTGTGGCACAGGGCTGCTTCAGCTCTGGCTTGTGTTTGACCTTCAGCAGGGCTTGCCTGCTCCCACGCACGGCCTTCATACTCGCTATAAAATGGGCTTGGGCTTCCTCACTACAAAGGCACTTTGGGACCTACAGGTGAGCAGCGCTGATGAGGTGGTTTGGAAATGACTAATTCTCCAAGTGGCACTGTCCTGCCATCTGGAGATGGAGGGGCAAAACCATTTCCTTCATGGTTTCTAAAGCTTCCATGGGAGAGTTCCCTCTTTACTCAAGCCTACACCTGCAGGCAACATCTGGGAGCTGGCAAACCTTTCCCTGACCCCTGCTAGGGTTTCTGATGAAAAGAATAATTGAGGGTACAGGAAGGCTGCAGTCAAACCTCTTTTAAAAAGCAAACCCACTAATAAATACTACCACACACACAAAACTGGTTTCTTCCTTGGGAAAGAACCAGTAGTGGGAAACCTGGCACGTCCGCATGCCCACCAGGGTGGTCTTGCCTCCCGGGACTCCAGCCTATGAGGCTCCGAGGCAGGGGACCCCCTCCTCCCTGGCTGGTACCCTCAGAAACAGACCTGCAGCTTTGGGGCAGGGCCTCAACTGGTCTGTGTCAAGTGGGGAGGGGGAGGTTTCCAAGGACAGCCCGACATGCTGTGCTTGGCCTGGGAGAGGCAGGGTGGGAGACAGGAGGGGAAGGAGAGCCACGCACACCACGCTGTGGTGAAGCTCAAAAGCAGGGAAACAAAACAGCAGGAGAGAGGCCGTCTACTGACAAGCAGGACTGCCCACGAGGGACACTCAGACACCACAAAAGAAAGGTCACAGGAGAAGGTGGCAGTGGTAGGCCCTGGCAGAGTGAGCCAGGCCACTGGGCAGCCTCACCAGTGACATGCAGTGGGAGCACTCAACATGAAAGGGAGCGATGGGGCTGCTTGTTGGTATGTGATGGGGCATGACTTTGGCCTCTGGCTGGAATGTAAATGAATCTGCCACTTATCTTTGGGCTAGGCAAGAGGCTGAAGAAAGGAATACCTTCTTGGCTGTGTTTTGTAAGTTCTCAATTCTCCAGCCAACAACTGCCCACTCCTATGGTCTAAACCATAGAAACCGATGGGGACACATTGGGAAACACCATCTCCAGCGCAGGGCTGGGTATGGCAAAGCTGGGATGCACAGGGCGGTGATGTGGCTGAGGGTAGAGGGCTGAGGGATGCAGGGTGCAGGTGGATGGGGGTCAGGAAACGAGGAGGGCCGGCTTTGGGGAAAGCAGAGGGAATCACCAACTTCAGGGCTTCGCTCTCCCGCAGCCTGGAGTCCTCACAGGCCCAGCCTGCCCCCGATTCTCCTGCAGACCCTGCCGAGGTGACAGGAGTGTGGTGGGCCCGCGGGGCTCTGTGAGGAGACCTGCCTGAATTGATTGTACGTGAGTTGCCGTGGCAGCTGCCGTTCGAAGCACTAAACCCAGTGGCCACCATGACTGTCGGCCTCCGACAGGCTGAATACTCGCCGGCGTCCTTTCCTGCCACTCCTGACTAGAGGGAAAACACAATGACAGATCATAGAAAGCCTTTAACAATGGAACAGCAAAGGTGATGTAGAGACAGGGACACAGCAGAGACGGACGCTAAGCATCAGCATCGACGAGAGCAAAGGGCAGGGCTGTGCCCCGGGGCGGGCTCTGGGCTGCGGTACAGGGAGCACCCCCCTGCAGACAGGACACTCCCACGCCACCCTCCTCATGAGGAGGTAGGGTTGGAGGGCCTGAGAACCAGATCAGTCACTCATACGATTTCACTGGGTTAAAGACGAGAAAATTGTAGTGAGGAAGGAAAGGTTTGGAGTCATTGGCAGCACACGGCCTTGGTGGACAGAAGAACGGACTTGCCGATAGGTATCAGCTAGGACCTACAGGTGAGAAACAAAATCCCTGCCTCCCCAAGGCAGTGTGAGGAGGGACAGTTGTGTGATTGGAGGCTCAGAGCCAAACCAGCTAAGCAAACCCAGCAGATTTCTGACCTCAGCTGAGGTCAGATGGTGATGCTGGTGATGCCTTGCTTGGTGATTTCTGGGAAAGCACAGGATTCTTGAGGTGCCCTGGACCCCTTGGCGTGACCCGGTGATCTGCACCTTGGAAACTCAAGAAGGAACCACAGCAGGAAGGGCTGTGGACGGGGAGCTGAGGGCGGGTGCTGATCAGGTGTTGGTGTCAGTAGCATCTCACTGCAAAGGAGCAGCTGTCATCTCAGAGATGAACTTGAGATACAAGCAAAGCTTAAGTAGTGTCCCAAGAACAGCAATATGCATGTGTTCCAACTTCACAGGACCACACGCTGGAAACTGGCTACAGTGGCAACTTCCTGTGGTGTCTATATTACCCCCATAAAGAAAGGAATGCTGCAGAACAAATGAGAAAAGACAAACACCTTTCTCTGGGTTTCTATCCTTAGAAGGACCGAGGTGATGGAGTTCAGTGACATGGAGGCCACTCTCAGGCGGTCTGGCCCTCACAATGGAGGGGTGTGCGGTGAAAGTGATCCATGTAGACAGAGAGCACAGGGGGGAGGGGGGAGGTGTCACCAGCAGGAACCAACTCCTTGTTTCTTTCTGGAAGACTCTGGAGGCTCTGAGGCTGGTGAGCTGTGAAATGCATCTTTAAAAGGGTAAGCTGACCTTTACTCTGATGTCATTTTCTAACAAATGACTTCTCTTTAGAGAGACTCTCCCAGTGTGAAATCTAGCTTATCTGGAGATTAGAGCTCTTATCTGAGGGGACAGTATGCTTATCAGATTCCCACACACAGACTGTATGTGAATGTGTATGTTTGTGTGTGCATTTGCACCGTGTTTGAGTGTATGTAATGTGGCACTTTGAGAGTGTGCAGACCTGCCCAGAAGACAATGGGGCCCATTTTCCCTTTCCAGTCATGTGCTCTCTGCAATTTCAGCTTCTCAAAACCAGAAAATGTAAGAGGGAAATGCTGATTCCAACCCTGCAGTCTTCTCACTAGGGATCAGGCTGAGGCCACCAGGGTAGTTATGCAGATGCGTGGATGACAAGACAACTGGCTCCCAGACACTTAGTGGTGGCCATTTCTCCCCACAAGACACAGAGCACCACAAAGTACCTCCTTTAGAGGTCAGTGGAACTGGACATGGTGGCGTATGCCATGGTGGTGGTGGGGACTCAGGCAGGAGGTTCACTTGAACCAAGGGGTTTAAAGCCAGCTTGAACCACATGTCAAGACTGTCTGAAAAAGGAAAAAATAAAGGCATACATGGGAGGTGGGGAGCCAACCAGTAGTGATGACAGACAAAAAACTGGTTCTTGGCATTGTTAAGGAATTTAGCTTGGGCTTTCTCTGCAGTTTGGGGTATGTCTTGGTTCCCAACTGGATCACCTACTCAAGAGCCACTTGTGGGAGTATCTGAAGCACAGTGTGCAGAGAGTACTCAGAGGCAGGTGCTGCCCACACAATCAGGGTGGCAAAAGGTGTCCCTGTAGAGCAGCCCATTCCCTTCTGGCTAAGGAGCCAGTGCCTGTTCTGGGCCAGAGACTATGGCCTCTACAGGCTGGGAGCTTTTACAAGACAGACGCCCCAATCTTTACTCAGAAGAGCAAGATTTACATACAGGGAGCCCGTAGAGAAAGGGAAAAGGATGTCCCCAGCAAGATCTCTGGCCTGGTGGACTTAAGAGAGACCCAAAGTTGCTTTCCTCATGGACCCCTGGCCTATTTAGCCCTTACTCGTTGGCTCTTCTCTCTAGTGAGGCCTCATCTGGGAGAACCAGAGCCTCCCGGAGGTGTTCTTTGCTGGTTGCTGACCCCTCCTGCATCGTCCTTTCCTCATAATTTGAAACTATACACATCCGTGTAGCTATTTAATGGGCCATGGCCAGCCTGACGAAATGTGAGATCCAGCCTCTGCCACATGGTACTCCTAATGCCTGTGCACAACAGGAACTCCATGCAAGCCTCTTTGCTTAGAAAAAAGATAACTTAATTAGAATGAGTGTAGGGCACCTAAAGCTAAGGTAGAGAAGATGCAGAGAGACGGTCACTAAGAGGACTGGGAGACCAGCAAGGACCAGGCAGATGGAGGGACCTTGTGAATCAGATCTCCGGTTTTTAAACATAAGAGGAACAGCCTGAGCCTCTAAGTCCAGGAAGCCTAGGGCGAATGTCCTACAGGAAGATGAGACATCGTATCTGGGATAAACACAGACCTCTGTCAAACCCAGCAGGAGGTATGAGGTCCGTGACCTGGCCAGAGCAGAGGCAGGTAATGTACCTGAACATCATCAGTTTCATCCTCTGGTGCAGGGCTGACCCCACATAGGCCAGCAAGGGAGACGTGGCCTTTTGGGGTGTACTTTGCTGCTAATTTGGGGTGGGGCCCACACAGCCCAGCTTTCTACTGCCTGGGGCTGTGTCAGTCCCCCAGGGCTTTATGAACGTGGCTTTTCAGCTGGGCTCCTGAACCATGGTGCAAAACTGCAGAGCTGTGCTCCACGGACTGTCTCCCACCAGGATCCTAGCCAAGGCCCAGACAGGTCTCTTGGGACAGCTCTTGGAGCTACCTGAGAAAGACCTGGGACTTGCATCAGAAATTCTACTAGGTTGGTTTAGATAGTGAATTATGGGCTTTGATGTTGCCAATGAGATGCTTTAAATTCAGACTCTTGTTTTTGCTGGTTGCATTGTCTTGGACAAGTGGGACGACCTTTGTGAGTTCCTGTGCTTTCAGCTGTACAGATGGAGGAGGGAGATAAGGCATGACAGGACCCAGTGAGAGGGTCTTCAAGGTGCTCATAGGCACAGCACCAGGCACTAGGTGGGCCTGGATTTGGGAGTGCATCTCCTGGGAGGCTGCGCAGTGTGCATACAGTAGGAAGGTGGTGCAGTGGCGGTGGCAGGAGCCCCTGCAGACTGCAGAGTGCCTGGGTGATGTGAACTGCTGGAGTTGAGGGTAACCTGCAGCTCTTGAGGAACATTTTACACTTTAAAATGGACACAGACAATTATGCATGTTTCAGTAGCATGTGATATCCTAATATATATGCTGGAAATGATCAAATGAAGGTAATGTACATTTCTAGCCTCTGGTACATTCCTTGTTTCTTTGCGTAAGGAATAGTCAAAATCCGATGTTCTGCATTTGAAATACACTGTAAGTGATTGTGAAATGTGCCATAGTTGCCATACTGTGCTATAGACTTTCACCCTCCCATTTAACAGTACTTTTGTAACATCTCTAATTTTTCAAGCTATCCTTGTACAATTCATGTTTTCAAAACCATGGTGCAGACCCTGGAACACTGGGCCTGTCTCGTTCCTAGGTGGCTGGCATCTTTGGGGTCCTCTCTCAACCAAGCACCTGACCATGAAAAGTGTGGCCTCAATGGCAGAGTGGCCCCTGGCGTGTGTTAGTTCCTGGCAGCTGAAGAGCTTCCTGGACTCTGGAGGCTCTGTGAACACACAGTCATGGATGCTTCTGATTTTGGGCTATACCCTCAGAAACTGGCCTGAGGACAACTGTCCCAATGGTGGGGCTGCAGCTGTCCAGACTAAGCAGCACAGTTAGGGAGAATGGACTACGATGGTGAGAGGCCTCCTTGTTCCCTCCAAGAATGTCACCTCTGTCAGGTTGTAGCAGGCCTCTGAAGGGTGCAAAATCTTACCAATAGGGTGTGCGTGGGCAGCTAAGCACTAGGCCACTGTTCAGAGCCAATGACAAAGCACTGGGAGAAGGCAGCCCATCTCAACAAAGGCTCCTGCCCTTCCTTCCTTTCTTGGCTGCCCTCTAGCAGTCTAGTAGGATACCAAGCAGTTGCTGGAACCATCTGGTCAGAACCACTCCTCTACGGAACATGGACACAGAATAAAGGCTTTGTTCTGGACGGACTGGGTGGCTGACAGCTGGTCTGGAAATATAGCTCGAGACTGAAGGAGCACCCAGGCTCTGACTCTCTCTCCTTGCAGGATCCATAGAGTGTCCAAAGGCATCCATTTCCCTGTGTGAGGCTAAAGCATGCACTGCCTGCTAGGCTGTGTTTCATCAGGAGGAGAGTAGTTTTAGTTTGGTGTCTGCAGAATTAGACAGGCAGCTGTACTTCAGACTCCTTCTGTCATGGGGCATAAAGAGTAAGGAGCTGCATGCTCACCTGCTGGGATTGCACTAAACACCAGCAGACATCTTGGAAGTCCTGACTCTGCTTGTGAACTGGACTATCTGGCTACCTGACAGCGGGGCTGCCAGCCCCTGGATCTGTGAGATGAGAGGACACGTGTTGGCACAGTGCAGGAATAGTGGAGGCAGGGATGAAGGCGCTAAGGAAGGCCAAGAAAAATCACTGCGCACACCACAGACATGAGGCCCTGGAGGCGGTGCAGCTGTGAAGTCTAGCTATCAGGTTCTGGTGCTTCGAGGTCAGATTTGGTAATTGCAGTTCGTGGCAAAGAAGTGTATGGCTCATTTGTTCACTGGCTGTTGGCTGTGCCTCTTTAAAAATGGAAAAGTATCCAGAATAACATAGGAGAGAGCTTTTATCCCAGAGCATTTGTAAATGTGTTTGGGTGCACACACAGAGAAATGTGCACATGCAAGCAGAAGGTGTGTGCACACGAGCACATGGGCCCAGGAAAGCTGTGCCTGGAGTGAACTTCCCAGTTACAAGCCTGGGAACAGTGCTGACAACTGCTCGGATGTACAGCCCCCCTAAATTGGGTTCAGAAGTCCCTCAAGAGAGTGTAATCCCATTGTCATTTACCCCAACCCTGCACAGAGAAAGGGTCCCAGTGAGGGGCTTGAGGGTGCCCTTCCTGCCTGGGCCTCATGATGGCAACAGTAGATGGCAGTCATGTGTGTCTCCTGGGGGACAAACAGGAGGTCTCTGAACCCCACTGTGGACACCAGGCTGGCTTAACTCTTTGCTGGGAGCCTAAAGGCTGCAATCATTGGAGAGAAAAGTACAGGTGTCCAGGGAGACTTGGCTTGCCACACCATCATTCACTGTGTCTCTTGTCATTATCCCTCAGTCCACATCTTAACGACAATCAGGTCAGATGCTCTTGAAGTATAGTGGGTGAGGGCTCTAGATAGGACATTGCAGGGACAGTGAACACCACCCAGGGTCCTCAGCTGGGGGTACAGCCTAGAATGACAAGGACTCTCAGACCTACGCTGGGGTTTGGGGCTGGGATGCACCTGAGTATGATGACTGTACCATACTGAACATTTAAAGATGACACTGGCTAGGTGTGTTGTTGTGCTCACCTGAAATCCCAGCACTCAGGAGGCTGAGTGAGGAGGATCACTACAACTTTGAGGCCAGCCTGGCCTACACAGGGAGAACACATCTATGGCTCTGGTGGTAACGACAGGTGGACTTAGACCAGGCCCCCTGTCACCTGTCCTTTCAGTACTGCAGGCAGGGGAGGTCTTGCAGTGGAACAGCCTGTGCAAGGAGCTAAACCAGACTGTGGGCAATACCTTTGTGAAGGGCACATGGAACAGTCCATGGGGTGGCAGTGTCCATCACACACCATGACAAGGAGCTGGGAGTCAGTGGTCACAGCAGAGGAAAAGGGGTGAAGGGCAGGGGCCCCCTGCCTCTGAGTCACTTGGCCAATACCTGCTGGGCTCTGGGCTGCAGAGGGCGTGGAAGATGAGCCCCCTGAGTCGCAGTGGCTAGTGGTCCCGCTGCCGCTGGGGCTCCCGCTGGCAGAAGGTGGTGATGGTGACGGCAGGCAGGGTGAACTATGCTGGTTTATACACTGGGCCACGGCAAAGCCTGCAACACAACAAAATGTGATTAAGCAGAGAGAACTGGCAGGCTGAGACACTGCTGAGGCTGGATGGGGGTTTCAGTGTCACGGTGACACGGAGCAACCCGCTCTAGCTTCTGGAGAGCCTTGGCCCATTCCCTGCAGTGAGCCTAGCTGGCACAGGACTGACCTGGACACAGATGAAACTGGCAGCACGCTGAGGGCAGGGCCATAGACCATGACTCTGGAGTGCCTGGTGCTGCCTCAGCAGGGCCGACTACTTTGGAGGGGACACACAGCCTTGGGACTTCTGGGATGCTGCCAGTTCATACAGAGGGGTTGGGAACCCTACAGACACAATCTTGGGGCCTCTGTTGATGTGCCTACATCCTGCCACAGGACAATCCCTGGACTGTCCTTGCCAGACACCTGCCCTGCCTTTGTTGTTTGAAGGAGGTAAGGTGCAGGAGCAACAAAAGCTCTGCACAAGAGCTGCGCATGACAAAGCCAGGTGTGGTAGTCCAGGCCTGCAATCCCGGCACTTGGGAGGCTGAGGTGGGAGGATTTCTACGAGCTCAAGAGGTTAACCTGAGCTACATGGTGAGTTCGAGGCTGAATTGCATAGTGGGACCTTGTCTCAAAAATCAAAACCAACCAAACAAAAAAGAACTGTTCTTGAAGTGTTGAATGATATTCAGAGCCACTCTGTGATTTGAGGATCTGTGGTCTGTGGCCATATGGGGAGAGGACAAGTTCCATGTTCTTGGGGACATTCTTTGGGAAGAATGGATGGTGGAAGTAACTGGCATGTGGATGTGTTTCTTAGTCTGCTTCCCAGCTGTAAGCTGAGCGCACTGTCACCTGCTCTCACGATGACCCTCTGTACACAGCACACCTGGCACAGGCATGGCATATGCTAAGTGCTCAGCAAATGTGTTCTTTGTATCGAATCTCAGTCTTTTTTCCAGGACCCAGGGTTTCCCACAGAGCATTCACGACCTCTGCCCTTTACATTCTGCTTTTCCAGAGGACAGACTTCTGATTTTATTCACCAAGTCCCTAAAAATGTTCATAGAGCAAACACTTCATCAATAATTTCAAGAGCCCAGGCAAACCATGGGCTTCCTGCTGCGGCCCCAGGAGCTGGACAGGTCCCATGGTGATGGTACTCTGTGGACCACTACCTCTGACCCCTGATTCATAAGAGATAGGGACATAAGAGAGGGGGAGCAAAGTGCCCTTGTAACAGAGAGGGGAACTGACCTCTCGGTATTCTGTCAAGTCTTGCTACTTCCTGAGTGACTCCCTGAGCCACAGCCAGTCCCAGACCTTAGCCTGTGTCCCTGTGCCACCTGGACCTTGTGCAGTCACCTTCTAGGAGACCTCCCAGGTTCCACACTCCTCTTTCTCAGAACTCAGGAAGCGGGGCAGAATGTTAAGTAGAGATGAATAGTTGCCTCAGAGACTGCATGCTCTCTACTCCTAAAATGGTCTGCAAAGTCTAAAATATTTGCCTTGTTGGCCCCAGGTAGAGGCAGTACTGAGTCCAGTACAAGCGATTTCTTTTTATTTCATTTCATTTTATTTTTTTGGTACTGGGAGTGAATCTTCACGCTGGGCTACATACCTAGCCCTTTTTATTTTCAGACAGGCTCTTCTAAGTCACTAAGTTGTCCAGGCTGGGCTCAAACTTGCAATCCTTCTGCCTCAGCTTTCAAGAGTATTGCAACCACAGATGTGTGGCACCATGCCCAGCTGGAGGCTAGGGTTTTAGCTCTCATCTGTTAACCTACCAGCCAAGAGGCCCAGAGAAATCCTTGCATTTCTCTTAGCTTCCTGTGCCTTCTTAGAAGATGGGACTTACTGCCTCTCACTTCACCTTTTAGAACTCAGTGGGTCATCAAGGAGGGGCTATTTGTGCTACTGATCAGCTCCTTAAATGTCAGGGGCCCTACTGATACCCCTAGCCAGGCTCCAGAGGCTACATAGCCTGTGTTGACACAGATGAGGCCTGTGTCTCCTAGCACGGTGTGTAATTTCAAACCTGGGCTCTTGTATAGCAGAAGATGCTTCCTACCCTTGTCTACCATTGAGGTCTCCTTACGGAGGGAGTGGCAGGGTCACTGTCCCAAGAGTCCTCAGGAAGCAGCATTATGTGATAGGCTGTGTGTGGTGGGAGAGAGAGCTCATCTGAGGAACTGTGGCAAGCATCTGGCAAATCCAAACACTGCTCAGGAAAATTCCTTGGGGGCAATCAGCCACAGCCTTACAGAACAAGTTTTATAGCTGCTTACTTCTTAATCACTTAAAGCGGTAAACCCCCGAGTTTACAAGCTGTTTACTTGCCTTGAAAATGAATTACCCCTTAACAAATCAACATGTCAGGAGGCTTTTCCCAAGCTGCTCATTTATCAGAGGCTCAAACACAGGGCCTACAAGTGCCATAAGAGTCGGGATTGTTCCCTGCGTGCCTCAGTGCAAAAATGACACAGCTGTGACCCAGATGGTCACATACCTCTTCTCTCAGGACACAGGTCTGTAAAGCAGTAGTTCATGACCACAGTGTCACACACCTGTTTGTGACTGTAACACATCAGGAATGAGGTATGTGGGGAGCAGCTGAAATGGTAAAATTACAGTCAAGAGACTAATGTTAGATTCCAAGGGTGAAGGGGGAGGGGCAGGGGGAAGTGGAGAGAGAGTGGGGGCGGAGGAGAAAGAAAAGAAAAAGAAAAATCGAGAAAGAAAAGTCTTGCACCTAGGGATTGGGCTGGGGTCAAGCTCGCAGACTACAATAACGTCTATATGTAATGGGAGCTGAGTAGAAAAAAATATGCTGACCTCTGGTCTCACGCCTTTACAGGGTCTAACTGAGCAGAGGCAATGAATGCAGCTGTCCTTCCCTGCTGCTGCTAAAGCCCCCAACTTCCTCCTTTCCATTCTCCTTGTTAGGTGGTGCTGGGACCCTGAAAGGAGCGGCACGTTTTCCTTTTAGCTGAGTGCCCAGACACCACCCTATAGTTTCAAGGGGCTCTTTCCCAAATCGAGACAGCAACCACTCTGGGAGTCTGTTTGCCATAGCAGAGGGACACCAGAGATCTTCCCCAGTGGAGTGCTCTGGCCTCTAGTTCTTGATCTATCCCAGTGAAGCAGTTCTGGACAAATCAGCTGCAGCAGAGGTGCCAGAGGCTTTCTGGGCTTGTGTCAAACCCACACTGATTGCCAACCCCTTGCAAACACACAGACAAGTCAGAGATCACGGTATGGCGACAGGCCTCCCTGAGATCTTCTCATGAGATAATATTCTTGGCTTTCCCTGGGTCTGTCTCAAGAGCAGCCTGTGAAATGTGTACCAAAGGCCGTGTGGACTTGCACACCTTCTTCTTGTTCCACATCTGGGAGTCTGTGGTGGAACCATGGTAGGCAGACCCACATGTGGAGGTAGAGGTGTGTCTAAGACAGCAGATATGTGCTGTAACGGGGTAAGACAGATGCACCCTGATACTGCCAGACTAAAAGACTCTTTGCTGCTGACGAGAATGCTAGCACAGCCTAGCATGGTGGTGCATGCCTGTACTCCCCGTACTTGTGAGGCTGAGGCAGGAGGACCATCAGTAGTTCAAGGCCAGCCTGAACTGCATGGCAAGACCTTGTCTTGAAAAAAAACAAACAGCAAAAAACAAACAAACCAAAGAATGCCAGCACAGAGGAAGAGTAATTGTGGAAGGAAATGCTCACAAAGAAATAAGTGAGAAGAGGTTGGAAAAGCATGTCCCATGTGTTCCTGTTGAGAAAAACTCAGGCTATTCCTTGGCCCTTGCGCATGGCAGTACTGTCCTACTGGAGAAGTGGAGGCTGTAGCAATGACAGAACAAGGTCGCTTTACTGAAATGGGCTTTATTTTTCTGTTTGAATTTTCTAAGATTTCTACTATGAATGTTATTATTTTTTTTTTTTTGAGGTGCTGAATATTGAACCCAGAATCTGTGCATGCTGAACAAGAGCTGTGCCCCTGAGCCCAGCCCCAGCCCTGGGAAACAAGGTAGGGTGCAGAAGGAAATGCAAATTGGCCAGGGGCTGGACAGACTCAAGCCTGGACCTACCTGCCCCAGCATCTTTCTTGGCTGCTAAGGTTTCTTTCCCTGGGTTCCTGAGGACCTCCCTCCAGCCCACCTCCCCAGAGGTGGGCCAGGCATGATGCTGCAGGGGCAGGCAGGCCCAAACTGGCGGTAAAACTCATGGCTGATTTTCCGGGGGCCCAGAGGTGTGCACAGGCAGGTGGGGGGTCTTCCTGTTACACTCTGGCCTAGTTCTGCCAGTTTTTCTGGGAAGATGAACTCATGAACAACTCCCTAGGATTTGTCAAACACAAAAAATACCCTAGAAAGGTTAGTCCTGTATTTTAGGCTCACTGATAGAGGGTGTGGAGTTGCAACCCAGATTCAGGCCCAAATTCTACCTGGACTGGGCTTTGAGACCTTGGATAAGCCTCCTTCTCCTCCATCCATTTCCTAGTCTTCTGCTTTCACTGCTAAGAACCAACCAGGTGATCACATGACTCAGGATTCAGAGCTGGCATGGGGGTCGGGGAACTGCATATATGTTTGCTCTGGGCACATGGAATCTTTACAGTAGGTAGTAGCATTTGTACAGGGAGATTTTTTTGCTTTTTTTTTTAGACAGGGTTCTCACTCTGTAGTTCAGGCTGGTCTTGGACTTACTATGTAGCACAAGCTGGCCTTAAACTCACGGCCCCTTCTGCCTTAGTCTTCTAACTGCTGGGATTACAGGCGTGCACCACCATACCCGGCTATACATGGAGATTTTACATACAAATCTGCAGTTCTGGTTCTTTAAAAAGTGAAAAGATCAAGATCTAAACTGGGGGTGGTGGTACATACCTGTTATTCCAGTGCTCTGGCAGGCTGAGGCAGGAGGATGAAAAGTTTGAGTCCAGCCCAGGCAATGTAGTGACTTATGGAGATTCCATCTCAAAATAAAATGTAAAACAGGGCTGAGGCTGTAGCTCAATGCAAAAGCCCTGGGCTTAATCTCTAGTATTGGAAAAAAGCAGAGCAAAGCCAAGACCTAACGGGGTGGGGGCTCCCCATAAGCTGGACTTGGAGGGGGCTGGGCAGAGCCAGTCTATTCCCCTCCTGCCCTGCCCTGATCACGCCACAGACATTCCTATTTCATCACTGTCTTAAGCCTTACATTCTTGGTCAAATCCAGGGCCTCGGGAAGGTTCTAACCCCCAGAGACTTCCCCAGCAAGGTCACCCCGAAGGCTGGAACTATCTGGTGGAAAGGAAGCCACCTGCCTCTTGCAGCCTAAGCTGGTCTTCAGACCTTGTGACAAGAATCACTGGCTTCCTGCCTCTGCTGGCCTGTTGCTCGGTCTGGAATTCCCTTTTGCCTCCTTTCTATCTTCACAAACCCTTCTCCATCCCTCGGGCTCCTCCCATGCTCACGGCCAGCTAGGGCAGGTGTTCCCACAGGAGGCAGCTGAGAGGTTTTTCTTCCTTCTTGCCCTAGCAGCTTGCCTTGTTCAGTCAGGAAGCCTTGTCAGCTGCTTGGGAGCCACCTTGCCCAAATAGGGCATAGAAGCCAAACCGTAAAGATACCGAGGTAGTTGGGGCAACAAATATAGTACTTTTAGCAGCTGGAACCTGGGATCCTCTGGGGTCAGAGGGTTTTGGATATGCTTTGGATAGTGTCAACTGCCTCCTGGTACTCATTCTCCCATTCATCTGTAGTTACAGAACCTGACTAGGTTATAGCAAACTGGACAGATACAGACTGGCATTTTGGATTTTCCAAGAAAGTTCTTTAACAGGAAAGAGGCTGTATCCTTCTCCATTTTGCTTCCTGGAATATGATGGCTGGGACTTCAACAGCCATCCTGCACTAGAAATATAAATCACACATCACAGATGACAGAGCAGAGGAGGAAGGAGCTTGGTCCCTGAAGTCTTTGTGCAGCCCTTGACTATCTACATCTAGGCTTCTTTTACCTAAGAGGGGAATGAAGTTCTGTTTTGGGTTTCCATGTAGTTGAATCTAATCTTAACTGATAAAATTTGTGGAACAGTTTTGCTAATGCAAGGAAGTGAGCTGAGTCCCCCAGGTGCCAGGGAGAGACTGATGGGGAGAAAGTTGCCCTGCACCTGCTGGGAGAGTCTTGGCATGGTGGGACGAAGAGAAGGAGGGAAGGCCAGGCATGGGGAGGTACCCTCCTCCTGAGCCTCGAAATCTTGAGGAAATGCTCTCTTAGCTCTTTCTTGTGTGGTAAATGGGCACTTTTGGTGAAATCCAGGAAGGGACCAAGTTTCTGCTTGGATTTGCACAGATTACCGAGCTTATATACAAGCCCAAGACCTGTAGCAGAGGGGACCACACGACACTCAGGAGGAAAGGGCTTGGATGTGTGCAGGATGGAGAACGGGGTGTGAGTGTGCTAGCCAAAGTTCCGGATATCTTCATGAGAGTGGGCAGGCCCTCCTGGCCTCTACAGCACGACCTGTTCTACCCAGGTTTGCACCCTCTGGCCCACTGTCATCACTGTGAGGCTACTGGGCCCATGACCAAAGTACAACTATTTCAGGTTAAGAAGCCCCTTGCCCTTTGGAAGAGGTAAAAGCAACTTGAGCCTGTGGGATTTCCAGAGCTCTGAGAATGCTGATGTGGCAAGGCCTGGTGGCCCAAGAGTCACCAAGGACTCCCTGATGAACATAGCCCTATTCCACCCTGCAGGCACCCCCACACTCACCTAGGGAGGAGTTAGGCTGCCTACATCTTAAAACCACAGCCACCCCCACAGAGACCAAACATCAAGCCCCTAAAACAATATTCAACAATGAAAGATGGGTGCCAAGTGAAGTGACAGCCAGAGGATTTCCAGCTGGGGGATATTTGTGTATCTATGCAGTCCTGAGCTGAGCTCACAGAACCTCCCCATTCACTGGAAGGTTTGTGTCCCTTAACCCTTGTGAAGTGCGTCCCTGAGAGCAGAAGGCAAGTCTGCCTGGTGGGAGGAGACTCCTCCTGGGAATATCACACCCATGGCAGCCTTTCCCTCTAAATGGTGAAGCTTCGATTATTGATTATTGGGAATACAAAAGAAGTGCTCTGGTTGACAGGCAGCCTGGTCAGCAAAGGGCTTCCCTTCTTCCCAGGCATTCTGTGGATCCCACTTCTGAGAGTCACAGACCTGCTCGGGAGTGCAAGTGAACTGAGGAATGGCAAAGGGTGACAAGCTGACTGGCCTGCCACTATACTGCTTTTCCTCATTTGACAGAGACCTCAACACTGAGAAACAGTTCTCTTCTGCTAGCAAAACAGCCAGTGTGTAGGACCCGGGATCTTCTTTCTCTGGGATGTGGAGACAGCAGGGGCTAATGGAGACTCTCTCTTGACTGTGGGTATGAGAACAAAGCCTCAGGGCCGCCAAGATTTCTTAAGAGAAGCGAGGTATCTGGATTTCTATGGAAAACCTCCTAAATGCTTAATATGTGTATCTTCTAACTCAAAGTTTCTTTTTTTCTGCCCCCTTCTTATAACATTGGGGATAGAATCCGTTCTTTTGCATGTGAGGTATGTGTGCCACCACTGAGTTACAGCCCCAGTCCATACATTTTTTTGTTTTTTAAAAGAAGAAGCAGGCAACCCCAGGCCAGCCTGTGTGACATGTCAGCATCATCCTCTGTCCTAGATCCAGATGGGGTCTCCAGTCTCTGTGAGCCCTGGGGTCTCCTTACTAGACTGGTACCCAAGCCTGAGGTGCAAGTCTAAGACCTTTCAGGTGGATATACCTCAGAGAAGCCCACTTTCTCACTGACTTAGGGAAAAGCTCGAAGCTCTGGAAGGAGATCTGCCTGTCCTGACAAAAGCCGACACTGCTCCATGTTTGCTCCAGGCCGGAAAGCACACAGAGCCGACTCGGAAGCAGCCCAGACATGTAGACATGAGTGAGGACCACGGGGCATGGGCTCCCTCAGCTTGCTGGTCATTAGCAAATTCATTCTGCGGCTGCAGCTCAGGTTTCTGGCGACGCATTGTTCATATTTTCTCAACACCCCTCGAGATGCTGGGAAACAGTAAAAAAAATCAATTGGCCCTGTGACCCTGCACACAAACCGAAGACAGTGAGTGTGGTCATGGCCTCGTTCCTCCCTTGCTGGCTCCTTCCTCAGCTCTGTCCTTTCACCTCCTACTGCCATCTGCTGGGTCCCCTGGGCAAGAGAGGACTGGGATTGTGACAGAGTCACAAGGGCTTTGGCCTGCTGGTGGCTCTGCACAGATACCCCTTGTAAGATGTAGGGTGATGCAGCTTCTCACCTGCATCTGACTCAAGAAGTGGTCTTGGAGTCCAACCCCTGGCAGGATGAGAGTGATGGCCAGGCGGGGGTTAGGCTGATGGGAGTCATTGTGTAGGGGTCACCCAGGAAAAGTCACCTTAGGAAGACACTACCAATTCTTGTTTAGAGATCATCAGGGTCTAGAGTTTAGATTTAAGTCCAATAGTGGCACTTCTATTCCTCTTAGAAATTAACACTAAAATGAAGGAATCTACTAACATGTGGGCTGGGTCCCCAAAACAGCAATCCTGTGGGGTGGTGGGACTTTTGGGGTCTCCTTGTAGTCTCTTTACTCTCTGCCATGATGCTGAGGTTTGAGTGGAAGGCAAAGGTTCGGTATTTGCAGAGAACCTCTGTACAGTCCCACTTTAGTGAGTTCAAAATGTTTACTGTTGTGTACAAAACTGGGCTCAGGAGTCATCTAAGGTCTTCCCCCAAGTGATGAGTTCTGATTTTCTTTCCGTGTCCTAGAACTAAAGAAGCTACTTCCTGTCTAAGGAGCAAATCTGTAAATCAAGCCCCTAGGGAAGAGGCTAAGTCTTGGATCTGATGGCTAATCCAAGCCGCCATCACTATGGGCTGCTGCCTGAGCCTCACCACAGGTGATCCCTGGACCACTCACTGGCTGTGCCTCAAAATGCATACAGACTTTTGTTTTGTTTATTTATGATTGGTTTTAAAGGAATAACATGTCAAAATAGCCGGGAACTTGCGGAATCTTTTAGCCTATAACTCCTTTTCCATGGAAAAGTCCTCTTGGGTTCTAAAGACTATACTTGAAAACCTGCAGAAAAGAAGAAATGGTCTTTCAGTATCCTGCTTTTTCTCTGTACCATCTCATCCTAACTGTGCCCTTAGAAAGGTTTCTGTTCTTGGGTGAGGGTTTGCCAGTGTGGGCTGCTGCCCATGGGAAAGACCCATGGTCTAAGTATTCCTTTTGCTGCTAGAGGTTGGGGTGTTGCCTGTGCTTGTAGGTATGGGTGCTGCCTTGGACATGAGCACCTTCCCAAGCCTCAGAGTTCTGGCTAGCATGTAGGGGGACAATGTTACAACCTGGCTTTGACTTTTAAAATGTAAGGTGGCCAGGTCTTGAGCTTTACTTCCGAGGTCCTCAGGCCCTGGCTCGCCCAGCCCTGCCCTCTTCCAGTGGCATACCGCCTGTACATTAGTGAGCAAAGAGCTCCACAGCAGTTTCTCAACTTCAGCACTGTAAACCTCAGCAGTGGCCGCCGTGGCTGCCCATGTGCTGCAGTGGCAAATGGGGCTGAAAGAGTAGTGAGAAGGAGGTGGTTAGACAGTGCTCCAGGAGCTCCTGGCATAGGGGATCAATGATCTGGACCCAAGGAATGGGGCAGGACAGTGTTCAGCTATGACCCTGCAAGGTCAGCCCTGGATCTTCTGCTGGGCCAGGTATTGCCAGCTCTCTGAGAGAATTTCTCATTTTGGTGGCCCTGTTCTCTGCCCTCAGGCCAGAGGCCATACAGGATGTACGTGATACTGACACATGTGCTCACCCTGTGCATTCTACAAGATGGCAGTGTACCAGGGTGCCAGGGAATTTAGCTCTGGTTATCTACAAAAGGTAAGTATAACTGACACATACTTCATACCCTCCCAAGGAAGACAGTTATGTACCCAGTTCCTGATCCATTTGTTTGAGTTTTTCAGGACTTGGGTTTATACAGTGGGTGCTTAACCTCTGCATGTGAGCCATGTCCCTAAAGCCTGGGTTAGGCCAAAGTGGCAGATGATGACGTTCTATTACATATTAGCTACAAAAAGTATCAAAGATACGATCTGCAACTACGTGGGTCAGATAGAATTAGGGAGTAGGTGCTGAGCCACACAAAGGTCGAGATGGATATCAGCCCGAACAAGCTTCAAGGCTCATAGCTGAGGCTGTTAAAGTGGACAGGATTCAGTCAGTTTTTGTCTCCCAGCCCTGTGGGATTCAGTCAATCAGACTATTGCACCTTTACCTTCTCATCTTTAAGGGAGAAAATCAGAGAAGTGCAAATACTTGGCTTTGAGCCTTAGCTTCTTCTCTGGGTACAGGTTTTTAGTAGGAGAGTACCCAGAGGTCAGCTCACTCCTGTGGGCATGTCACCATGAGGGACCTGCTTCCCCTGAGCCTGTGTCTCTTGGGTGTGAAGTGGTATGACTATACCTCTTGGGCTAGTGAGAAGTAAAAGGTAATACCGTCTGTGTGTTCTAGTGACATTCACCATTTTGATATTTGGAATTTAGGGGAACTGGAACTTGGGCCCAATGAGTAAAAACAGGGGTTTTTCATTTTTATAAATCATTTTGGACATGGGGATACATGACAGAGGAAATGGATCAGCTCTTGAGAAAATGATGTCACACAAAACAAAAATCTGCCCTGTATCACCTGCTATGACAGAACGTTTTAGTGAAGTGAGACATGACAGCACTTTCCTAAATAACTTTAATAACTGAGTTTAAATGAACTATATAAAAAACAGGTTATGAGAAAAATGAGTTATTATTTTTCACTTAGATTCTTAAAATTTTAGATTATGGTGCATTCAAGATACCCATGACTATCCTATTTGTTAATATTTCCTTCATAGAGGCCTGGATATATTATGTTGAACTATGAAACTGCTTGCATTCAATCAACTTGACCTATGAAAAGAGCCACTTCACTTGGCTCAGCCTGCCAAAAGTAGAGAACAATCATAGCCCAAGGGGAGGGAAGAACAGTCATCTATGTATTCCAACAACTGGCTTTCCCAGAGTCTCCACTTCCCTTTGTCCCCACTGTCAGAGTGTGTGTGTGTGTGTGTGTGTGTGTGTGTGTGTGTGTACATACTTGTGCAGGTTCCTCTCTTGCACTTAGATTCATCTTTTAATTCCAAAAATCCACAGCTTCAGCAAATGCTTGGATGTAGCTGTGGCCCTTAAAAAGAGGTACGGACTTTTGGACAGAAAAACCACAAAAGAAAGCAGCATGCACGGGGCTTCACAGTCTGGCTATGCTTTGAGCTGTGTTCTCTTTGTGCTTTCTTGCAAATGTAAGCTAATGCCTGCAACATTAAAATCACCCTGGCTATTGTGTGCATTTGTAGTTTTGACTTATTTTTTTAGTATGATTAATATTTCATCATAAAAGTATTGATTTCCTTTAACTAAGAGACTTAAAGTTTGCTGCATCCTTAAGCATGATTTTATTATGTCTTGGGCCAAATGTTCTTTCCTCCCCCCTCAAAAAACAATGCCTTTTCCTTTTATATAATATGTGTCAAGAAGAAAAAAGGAATTGATTCTCAGAATTCTGCATTATAGGCAACTTTCAAGGAACATCTCTACTATGTACATTTCAATAGACATTTCTTAAATGTGTCTGTATATTTAATTGTTAAACCTTTATAGTCTGTTAGAGATAAGCACCAAAGTACAGTATTTATATTAAGATATGAGCGAGACAGCTTCAAGAAAAACAAGCTTTAAGAAAATCTGGGGGAAATTAAGACAATTCTGAACATGAACTCAGAGGTTATAAAGTTCTGGGATTCATAAAAATCTTATTTTCTATGTTGTCATCTTTCTCTTATGAAAAACAACAGAAAAGAAGAAGGAATCCGGTTGAGATGGGACTGCCCAAAACGCTATGGTTCTTTCTCTACCTAAAGTAGTGGCATCTGATGCCAGTGGCAGACTTAGAGACAGTGCTATTGTACAGAATACATCTAGGAAGCAGGTGGAGGGAGTAACTGGCAAAACAAACCGAGTGCTCTGAAATGTTTAAATATTGAACATCCGTTCTTCTTCCTCCCCATTTATTATTAACTTGGTCCCATATCACTGTGTATGTGGACTTTATTTCTTCCTAAGAATTCAAGACTCAGTGGCGAATGCTCATAGGCTGATGAGCATTGGAGGTGAAGTGGGGATTTGGGTTTCTTTCATACCCTCACTGGAAATCCTTTACGGTCAGACTCATGTTTTTAGAGTCATGAATTCCTGGAAACGTCTCAGCCTTTCAATGACCTCTGGCGCCCGAATGCAGATGATTAGTGCCCCAAATATTGACAGACTGGACTTTCTTCCCCTTCCCAACAGGGGAGCAGTGTCAGAGGAAGGCTATGTGAAAGATGCTGTCATCAACGGGACCAGCAAGGTGGTGGAAACGTCACAGGACAGGCGCTTTGTTGTTTGGGAGTGTGGTGGTTCTCCAGCGTGGCCCAGGTAAGACAATGCTCAGGATGCCATGTAAGGGCAGAGGTGCTCTGCTTTTTTTTTTTAATCCTCAGCCACCAGATGTCCTCTTCTCAGTTACTAGACGGTAGAGGGGGCTGGCAGTGGCCCTGTTCTGACATGTGAAACCCATCAGCTGTCAGTGATCCAGGCCAGCAGCCAAGGAAACTCAGAGCTTTGCCTGCATTATTTCTCTGGAAGAGGAATATGTGGGATCAGAAACACATACCTAAGATCTTTCCAGAGGTCAAAACAGCACCTCTTTTGGGGGACAGTGAGAGTGGAGGTGACTATGCCTCAGAATGTGGAAACCTGCTGCCTTCCTGCCAACAGGGTGAACTGGTAACCAGCGCTCATTTTTTCCTGGGCTTTTATCTATTCAAGTGAAATTGTCCCAAATGACCAGCCGAAGGTTTCCACTTTCCTTTAAAAGGCAGCACTACATTTGAGATCGATGTTTTCCCCTGAAATGCGGGCTAAATTTATCTTTCCTTGCATCCTGCTCTCTGGTATCTGTGCGCTGAGCTCTCGCCTGCTGAGTTAGGCTTCTGCTGACCAGTGCTGTTCCCAGCTGGAGGATTCAGCACCCAGCCCTGTCCTTTGTTCTCAAGCACGCCAAACAAGCCCTCTGGCTTTCAGAGGGATCCTTCTGTCCCTCATTCTCTGGTATCTAACCTGGCAATTAAGCTCTGGCTTCTTAAGTTCTTTTCTCTGAGATCCTAAAAAATCAGAAACCCTTCCCTGGTTAACCCTTCCCCCAAAGTGGCTGAGTGCACATTATCTGACTGCCTTTCACAGCAGTAGGATGATGCAAGCTGCAGTGGGCTTCAGACTGAACTAAATCAGAGAACTTCTCTCCAATAGTCTTGCTTGGCAAGGTGCCCCGGGAGTGAAATTTTACCCATTGATTTAATGCCTGATGCCTAGAGGAACCAGTATTTCTGAAATCTCTATTTGTCCATGTGGTTGCAAGAGAACATGCCCTAAACAGACACTTTGAGCTATGGTTTCTATTTTGCTATTAACCTGTGGACTCTTTCTTTTTGGCAGGAATGAGAAATGGAACAAAAACGTGGCTTGATGGAAAGAACGCCTGTGCCCAGGGTGGTGGGAGTGTGCGCTCATATGCAGGGCCCTTCACCTTGGAGCTGCGAGCGAGGCAGCACTGCCACAGAGCCAGGCGAGTGGAGTCACAGTGCCCAGGTGGGCCAGGTGGGCATTCCCTCACTGGTTTCTGGAAAGTGGCCTGGTAAGGTGCTATTTTAGCCTTAAATATGGGCATTCTCTTTGACCCTAAGAAATGGTTTCTAGAAATGATTCATGAAAACATGATCTAGGATTTCGGTACAGGAACGATCATTTCAAGACGATGCATAATGTAGTAAAAACAACTTATGCAGCCAACATAAATAGACTAAGAAAATTTTGACTAACCCAGATTGTTACGGGTTGTGTCCTCTCCCCAAATTCTTGCCCCTAGTATCTCAGAATGTGGGCTGAGCTGCAAACAGCGTTGTTGTAATGATGTAATCTGTTAAGATGAGGCCATCAGGGTGGGCCCAAATCCAGTACAACTCAATTGGGCTGCAGCAACTACCGGGAGCAGGAGGCCTGTAGCAGACCTTGCCTCACAGCCCCCAGAAGAAAGCAATCCTGCGCACACCTCAACCCCATACTTGTGGTCTTCAGAAACGTGAGACTGTAAATGTCTATTGTTGTGGTACGTTCTCATGGCTGCCTTGGGACATGCAAGGCATATGCATGACATATTCTGACAAAGGACTATGGTGCAGCCAGTAAAAATGAAGTTTAAGAAGAGGCAGTTTATAGCACAGGAAAATGCTTCTGATTTAATAGTGATACTGCTAGAAATGAGAGCCCATGTCCCAGTTTTCCATCTTGGGTTGCACATGTGTGCACAACAGCATGCCTGAGAATGGCCAGTGCGGTACTGTCTGGGGCACTGAGAGTCTGGGACCACCAAAATACTGTGCCAAAGAGACACACGTGGTTGTATTTTAAAATACGACACAGCCATGGAAAAGAATGCACACAATCTGTAGGCAGTAACAGATTTCTAATTCACAGTGGTGTCTGGAAAAAGCAAACTCTGGGGTGGGTACAGAGTTACAAATTCTGTTATGGTTTTTAAACAAGGAAGTTGAAACCATACGACAATTACAGATTCCTAACTCCTTATCTTAAACCCCTATGGTCAGATGTATTCAGGCCACAAAAAAAAAAAAAAAAAAAAAAAGGAGAAAAAAATTTGGTTTTTAGAGCTGTTTGAAATTTTAGAGCTGCAGAGCTGGGGCTGGGCCTTGTCTTGCCCACTGGTTACAGGTACATGGATGCAGGGGTGCAGGGGAGGGTATGAAAAGGTGTCTGGAGGGTGACTGCTGAGGGGAACAGTCGAAAAGTACCTACGTTTTATCATGTCTTAACTTTCTTTTGTTCTCAAAGCATAAGTTTTTTAAAGTTAGTGCACAGTAATTATGCAGACCAGGAGGTTGCATATTCAAATATGCATGTAACATGCTTTGATCATCAGTGACTCATGTGTTTTTTGGATAACTGAAAATAATTTTTAAAAATGAGTAAAAGGAAAAACAAGACATAGGTGGAAAGTAAGCTGAAATGCTAATGATGTGATCTCCTGTGTTTGGGGCTTGTGGGGAATTTCTTCTGTCTGTAGCCATGCCTTTTTCATTTATAATATCATTTATAATTTCCTACATTCATACATTAATACACAAAAATTACTAAGTCTTACTGCGGTCATAGAAAAACAGCTGACTGGTCTATTCCTGTCATCGTCAGCTTGCCCCAGGCTCTGGGACCTTGAGGGGCTGTGCCCTGTGCCCCGCCACCACCATGTGCTCACATCTGATGGCTCAGCAGCACCAGCCGTGCAGCCCCTCGCCGTGAAATACGGTCCCTTCAGCGGCCTCTGCTAACGCCCTTGCCGCTGTGATTCATCGTTACTCCTGCTCTCTCTGTTCTTTATTTTTCTGCCCTCTTTGGCCTTTGATTGCTTTTCGGGAGTTTATCATATTGAACTTTTATCCCTTTCCTGGAAACCCTATTATATTTTTCTTCCCTTTCACAATTAATAAATAATCGTGAGAGTACAACTTTGGGCAGAAATGCATCCTGCCTTCTCACAGAGCTGCTGGAGCACCCCCTCGGTGGCCCCAGGCCTGGGAGCAGGCATGGCACTTGTCACACTGCTGTGCCTCCTCATGGGGCTGCTCCTGACTCTGTGAGATGGCTACTTTCACAACCACCTTCCAGGAAGGAAGGAGCACTCGTTTGGAAGCTAATGCTGGGGTACAAATGAAACTGAGGTATAACAGAAGAGAGCAGGCTGTGGTGACAAAGAGAAATGGGTTCAAATCTTGGCTCTGATGCCAACAGTCTGTGTGACAAAACTACAGTCTGCTCTGGGGGCTGTGAGGCTTGAGCCTCAGTTTTCCTGGGTATATATGGGGAGAATAATCCCTACCTTATGCACTGTTATGAGGATAAAGCGAAAGGAGTATGTATAACTGTGCTTAGCACTGCAGTTAACAGTGGGTGACTGCTCAGTACACGGCAGCTGGCATTAAGTTGTAGTGTTGGCTCTGGCTGTGAGCATCAACCCACAGACATCCTTTACCTTTACCAGCTTGTACCACACGAAAAGCATGTTGCCACCAAAATATAATGGAGTCGTCTTTTCTAGCGTCACTGGTGTGAGGTGGACAAAATTGCTGGTTTACTGGCAGCACCAGAATGTCACCTTGTGAGTTACCTTTCACCTGCTCTGCCTTAGTTCTACAGCACGAGCAGCTCAGCATGCTTCAGGATTTCAACAAAAGCTCACAGCAGTAGTTCTAATATCTACTTTCTTTCCCAGAAGCCATGATTCTGAGGTCAGACCACAATCAACAGAGATTTCTGGAAAGGTATAAAATGCAAACTTATCTCATGATTTACAGGAAAGAAAAGAGAACATGAGGCTCTTTTACCAGTAAGAACAGAGGTTTTTTTCTTCAAAGTCAAAAAGAAATGAAAAAAAAAAAAAAAGGCAAATTTTAGGGAAGAGGAAGGGTGCCAGGTGAGTCTGGATTGCATCAAGGTTTCCAAATTATTCTGGAATGCATTGTGTGTTCCAATTTTTTTTTTTTTTTCGTATTTGGACTTCTTTAAGGAAAATGTGGCACAAATCAGATTATTTCATGATCAAAAGGGGACACAAATAAGATGATCTGCTCTTTATATCCTGCTGGATGACAGCTTTGTGATGGTATGACTAGTTGAGAATGGTATTTTTTTAATATAAGTCTTACTGAGACATCATTCATACACTGTCCAATCTACTCATTGAAGTGGACCACTCACTGGTTAATTTTAGTGTATTCATGGAGTTGTGCAATTGTTACCACAGACAATTTTAGAACATTTTCATCATCTCCATAAGTTTTAATTATAACTCATAATAGAGGACTGCGAATACATTACCCTCCCCAGCTCTGCTGAGTAAGCCTTCTATACTACCTTCCACCCCAGATTCTGCTGTCCATTCTGCATGTGGCACAAAACATTTCTTCCTTCTAATCAGGGCCAAGTCCAAGAACTTTCCCTTCTGACAGAATTTATGTCCTAAGTCTAATTCCTCCTTGTGCTGTTTGCTAATGGGTGGAGGAAGCTCTGGGCTGATCATCTGTCTGGGAAACAGGACCAGGGTTTCTGGGCCCCACTTCTCTGGCTAGCGTGGAAATTGATGACAAAGGGAATTCTGTACCCAGCCAAACTGGAAGCAGGTATCCAATGGACAGCAATATTTTCAGTTGTTGGGGATCTGGGAAGTCTGCAGGTCAAAGTATCACCAGCTGCCTGGTCCATGAGGTCCCTGTCTGGGACACAATGCTGCCCAGTGCTTCCTCCTTTCCCTTTTCCCAGGCCAACATCCCTTACTCAGAGTCCTTTACTGCACACAGTCCCAGGTCTCTGGATAGTGTCTTCAGGGCACCAATCATGTTAGGTGGTTATGGTCTCTCTGTGGCATCCACATTGAGCTCCAGAAAAACTGACCTGTTTGACTCACCCATGTCCCCAGGGAACAGTGGCTGGCATATAGAAAGGAATATTAAAGCTCTGTTGGCTCCCTCTGTCCCTCTCTCTCTCCCTCCCCAATTTACCATCCACCAATACTGACCAATCACCACCTACAGGCCTGGTACAGTTCAGGAGCAAGGGATCCAACAGTAAACAGGACACAGTGCTTGCCTTTCTGAGTTTGCAATTCACTCACAGCACAGGGTCGGACAGGGTCGGACAGGGTAGGACAGGGTGAGCGAGCAGGCAAGGAAGAAACTGGAACTCTCCAGAGGGGATGAGTGTTTGGAAGAAATTAAGCAGCTAGGGCACCTGGAGTGTTGGGAGTGAGGGCAAGGTTGCAGTTGCATAGGATGATCGGGGAGACCTCTAGAGGGAAACTGAGGACAGGGTGGGGGGAAATGTCCCAAGCAGAGGTCACCTGGTGCAGGCCCACAGGGCAGGGGCACACAGGGCACGGTGAGACAGAGCTGGAGGTCCCTGGGACTGCCCTGGAGTGAACCACAGGCACAGTGGGAAAAGTGAGGTCAGTCTTAGGAGGACAGGGACCTGACTGCAGGAACTGGGCCACTGTGAGTGAGGGGAGCCAGTGATGAATTTAAGTACACGGCTTTATACCTTACAGGCTCTGGTGCTGAGAACAGACTGCAGGGTGTCAGGGAAGAAGCAGCAGCTTGATCTGTGAAGCCTCTGAAAGAGCCTAGGCTTGGCCAGTGTCAGGATGCATTTGTCACCAATTTATTAGGCCCAGACACTCATTTATGTATTGTCCATAGCCACTTTTGGTTGCAGTGGCAGAATCTGACTGTGACAGAGATCATTTGACCTGAAACGTCTAAAATACTACACGGTCCCTCAAGAAAAAGCTAGCTGGTCTGCGGCTGGGGGGGGGGGTGTGGGAGTGAGTGGCCTGGGTTCAGGCTGCTTGTCCAGGTGGGCTGACAGGGATGGGCAGGCCAGGCGTGGGAGTGAGGGAGGTCAAGGATGACACGTAGTTTTGGCTTTGGCCCCAGTGAGTGAATCTGGGCTCCAGCTGTTCCACACAAGGAAACGGTCTCACCTGCCTCATCTTTCTAGCTAAGTGCAGGTCATTAGGTCACTAGTTTCCCTGCTCAAGGCCTGAGTATGGCTGTTTAGAGCACAGCCTTCAGTGTTTTCTTGGAGCCCATATGGCTCTGATGAATCTAGCATGCATCACTGGTGCAGAAGTCATTCCTGAGTGACTTCCTTTCTTGCTGTTTCCCCTTCTCTTTGGGCTCCCTGGAGGGCCCACATACACATGTGGTGTCCCACTGCAGTTCTGGCACCTATAAAACATACCACATTCAACCTGGTCTGTCCTTCAAAACCTTGTTTCAGAGTCTTTTTGCCCATGGCTTCTAATCACTGTGCAGCTTCTGTAATAGTGGGGTAGATACCACCTTCTCAGGGTGAACTACTTGAGGGCAGGGTTTTCTAGTACCTTCCAGCCTCCAAATCTTAGAATAGAGCATGGCTTGGAACTGTACCCAGAATGGGTTTGTTGACAGCATGACCAGCTTTGAGGCAATGGCCTCTTTATAAGCTAGGCCAGGGCACCCAACACATCACACTCTTATCCCCACACTCCCTCTTTCCCACCTACACTTGGGAGCAGCTGCTTCTAAGATGAGGGAGCCTGGCTAAGTGCTGCCAGCTGTTGAGTCATCTCTGGGCACCACACAATGAAGCTGGCCATGGGGATGTGTCACTCTAAAGGAAGAAAGTCATCAGTCATGCAGTGCCCCATACCAGGCAAGCCCACAGCAGAGGCTCAGAAAGGACTGATAACCAGGCCACAGCATTAATCCTGTTATGGGAAACCCTCTGTAAAGCCATCTGTGAGAGATTCCAGATCATCTAGCTCTTGAGACTGGATAGACTTGTGAAGGGCCTTGTAGCTCAAAAGGCTGTGGAGCCCTTTTCCTCATTCTGATTTAACTGGATGTGGCCTGAGCAGCTTTTTAAAAAGCTCTCAAGGTAACTCTGGACATGAACAGCCAGGGCTGTCCTTAAGGCTCCATGCAGGCCTCAAGTTGGGGAGAATGCTGCAGGTATCTCTATGTTTCTCAGGGAGTCATGTCTCTGGGCATTTGGGCCCCTACAGGGCAGCCTGTGGCCTTGGGCTAAGATTAAGTTGGCTTTCTTTGCTGCTTTCGGGTACTAGCTGGCTTTGTGACCACCTGGTATGTATCCTATAGAAACTCAGGAGGGTTAGGGTGGAGAAAGGGCAAATCTGGCTACCAGGAGGAGTGAAGGGCTGATCTGAAGGCCATGCGAGGCTGAGCAGGCCTCGTCACCTGCAAGGTGGCTCTCTTTCCAGCCCCAGGAATAGGGACTTGGCACTAGACAGAGTACTCGGCCCCTCTGCTGCTGTGGATAGTCTGGCTGGGCTCATATGGTTACAGTTTCTGAACAAGAGGCAGAGGTGCTGAGGAAGTGCTGAGGGCTGGGACAAGAGATGCTCTCTGTCTCCAGCTGTTTGCCAGTTTGATTTCAATAATTGAGAGGAAATTACCCTCCTGTGGCAGTGGTGGGCTCTGTCCTTTGGCCAGGCCTCTGAGCTATATCAGTAGCAAGAATAAGAGTAAAAATAAGAACAGGGAAGCTGGGCTTGTGGGAGGAGCTCACACCAGGGTCAGGGTCAGGATAGGATGCTGCACTGGCTTTGCAACACTCCAGAAGCCTCAACAGCAAAATGAGCATAAATCCATCTGTCCCAGGAAAGCTCTGAAGATGATACACAGAGTGTGTAGAATATGTCCTGGAAGGAGCTGGAAGCATAAGATGCCTCATCTGCAGGGAGCCTCGGTGCCCAGGCCCTCCTGATGCCGGACCTGCATGTGCTGCCCCTCCCATCCCATCTGTTCAATGAATCCTTCTGCACTCCACCCCCACCTACTCAGAGAAACCTTCCTCACTCTCCACTAGAGAGAGGAGGTCCCCTTCATAAGGTAATTAGTTACTGGTATGATTATTTGAATGATACTTTTTGCAAGCTCCATGTAGTGATGTCACTAATCCAAGCACAGTGTCAGGTACCCAGTGGGTGGCTCAGTAATTACCGCAGAAGACAGGAAAGCATGAAAAGACAAACATCACTGCTGTCCACAGAAGCCCACCTTGGTGGATTCACAAAGTCAATGATTTAAAGTAGTTCCTAGAGGCTGAGTGTGGTGGCATATGCCTGTTATAATCTCAGCACTCCAGAGGCCTAGGCAGGAGGATCACCATGAGTTCGAGACCACCCTGAGCGGCATAGTGAGTTCAAGGCCAGCCTGCACTACACAGTAAGACTGCGTTCTCTACAAAAAAAAAAAAAAAAAAAAAAAAAAAAAGTTTCCAGACTCCTCACATCACTGAAGGTCTCAATGGTATGCTGGGCTAAGCCTAGAGCTTACAAAGTTTCTGAATTTGCTCATGACAGGCAGGCCTTAACTGTCCTGTGCATGGCTGATGCTCTAGTGCTTACCACTCTAGGTTAGTACCTTATTATTATTATTTTTTATTTTAAAGAGGGTAAAATTAAACACAACAAAATAGAACATAAGAAAGCAATGTAAGAGACATAAATTTCAAAGCAAGACAGTCAAAGAGATCTTCACTGTCTATTGTATTGTCTCTTATTTTCTTCCAAATAGTTGTTCATATGTTCACATACAGAAAATTCACATGAAACAACACAGTATAGAACTGATCTGAACAGGGTGAAGAAGGTGTTTAGGTCTTCAAGATCAGACGATAGGGAAGTCAACAACGGCTGTCATAGTGTCTCTCATTCTCTTCAAAATAGCTGTCCATACCTTCACGTATGTTGAAATTAAACAAAACAAAACAGGCTAAAATTGCTCTGAACAAAGAATAACAGTATTGCTGGATTTCACATCATGACACTACATAATCAGCACTGGGTACTGTAGTGTCTCTTTTTCTTTAAAGTAGTTGTTCATTTCATCATGTGTTATATGATGAGTCCTCATAAATTATTTATAGGTTCTACATATGCATGAGTCTCTACATGTATTTCTATCCTTTCTGTATTAGAGGGAAAAACAAAACAAAGCAAGACAAAACAAAAGAAATTCCTATAAAAACATGAAATGAAAAAGTCATATAAAACCACAGTACAAGGTGATCTAAAATGGTTACTGTGTTGTCTCTTGTTATCTTCAACTGAACTGTCTATATCATCAGGCATCATATAATTGAATATAGCAGTACATAACAATATTAATAAAAGCAAAACATTGTAGACAGTGTAAAACTTAAAAAGCAGGTAATAATCAAACCAGAGCAGGTATTCTAGTAAATTTTGTCATCTTCAGTGTATTTGCCTATACTCAGATTTGACACTTTCAGTCATAACAGATTTGAAAAAAATCTGTCAATACAAAACAGCAATCTAACAAACCAGACTCAACTAAGATCAGCCATGATAAAACAGTGTAAATTATGTAGGGCTTCAGATTGTTAACAGGAAATTAAGGATGATTACTGTACTATATCCTGCTATTTTCGGGATAGCTGTCTGTGCCCTCAAATAGGACAAGTAGTAAAATGGACCAGAATATAATCCATCTAAACAGAGCAGTGTGAGTAATGTGGGTTTTAAGTCCCGATACACATTAACAATACCCTCTGCCTCCTTTTTTAGATTATTCCTCCCCTTTCACTCCCACAGGGTGCACTGAGCATTTTGGGTCCCACTAACTCTCTCAGTTTTTAGATTGGGAGGGGGGCAACCTGCTATTTACCTTAAGTGGTTCTGAACCTTCTCACCTGTGGACTTGATCTCAAGTTGTATTCCTTTACTTACAAAAGCCTCAAAGTTTTCCTTCGTTATAGCTAAGTAGTTCTCTATTGCACATAAGTATCTTGTCTTTCCAACTTATAGCAGGTGTTGGTTGAGTTGCCCCTATTTCTCTCTGGTTCCCTGTCACATAGAGCATTGTTTTTCTCATATTTGACTTTCATCCATAAACCTTTTTTCAGGTTAATTATATTTCCTATATAGAGCATCTTGGTGGACCCTACCTCCTGATTTACTCTGCTTGTGTTTCTTTCTTTTTTTAAAAGTGTATCAAGGCCATCTATGTTAGACATTATAGCCCACCTTCTCTGCCTCATTTCTGCTGTGCTATTTTTCTGCCATTGGTTGTCTACTTTTCTCCTTCATTCCACTGTCTGCTCCATTCATTGAGGCCTCTCTGCCATTGTTCCTGATGTTCTGGGTTCTCTCTCTCTCTCTCTCCCTCTCTCTCTCTCTCTCTCTCTCTCTCTCTCTCACACACACACACACACACACACACACACACACACACGTCCTTCACGTATTCTCTGTAGGGTTGGATTGGTGGTTGCGAATTCCTCTAGTTCCTCTTTGTCATGGAAGCATCTTGTTTCTCCATTAATTTCTAGAGACAGTTTTAGTTTTGCAGGGTACATAAATCTGGACTGGAGGTTCTTTTCTTTTCTTATCTTTTTTTTTTTTTTTTTTTTTTGTGGCTTTTTCCTTTTTATCGGTACCAGGAATCGAACTCATGACTGCCTGCTTGCAAGGCAGGCGCTTATGCCACTGAGCTAAATCCCCAGCCCCCTGGAGGTTACTTTCTTTCATGGCTTGGAATACTTTGCTCCAAGCTCTTCTTGATTTGAAGGTCTGTGTCTACTCTTTCCAGCGGTACCCAGCCCCTCAGACATTTCTATCTCAGAATGGCTCAGGGTGCAGAGTGCAAAGGATGCTGCTTGATGGCAATGTAACCAGCCAGTCACCTTGCTTCCTGAGCACCAGCTTCCCTTGGGGCTCCCCTTATGAGATCCCTGAGATCACAGATGGGAAATATTCTGCCAGCCTCAAGGTGCTGCATGGGGGCTCAGGGAGTAGGACAGTACCATTCATGGGCTACAACCAGGCAAGCTGTAACCAAAGCCACCTGTGCCATGGCTGGCAGAATGGAGGGCACCACCTATGGACTTGTGAGTACCCTGAGGAGCTGAGTGGTGCAGCCAGGGACATAAGGCTGGGCATGCTGGAGTCACTGATAAGCTCAGGACCCTGGGCACTGCCCTACCTCCTCTGAGCCCTGCTCCCCCATCTATCATGATCCTGAGATGGTGTGAAGCACGTGTGCTGCCCCTGTGAGACTCCCTGCCACTGCACGCCACCTGAGAGTGGGTGGGGATTTGAACCTTGGGGTGGGGATCTGTTTCCAGAGTGTAGTCCTGAATGTTCTTACTGCAATAGCTCCTTATTAGGGACATGGTACTATGTGAAGAGCACAGTAACATGTACTGGCACATAGTATGTACTCAAGTCCAGCAGCTTCCTATGGGTGTTTTGTGCTGGCACAAAGGCCCCCGCTCTGCTGGGTATGGTAGGGACAGGAAATTAAGGAGGATTCTGTATCTGTTCAGTTTTGGGGTAGGATAGAGGTCACAGAGAGGGGCCAAGCAGCAGCCCACGGTCTGCACCAGACCGGGCACGACTTCAGGATACTGAGATGTACTTCTAAACTGATAGAGACTTTCTCTGGGCTTTAGGCTGGAAATCTTGGCAAAAAACTGTGTTTTTTCCAAAACATTCAGGATTTTGTAAATGTCAGCTATTTCAGAACATTTTCCAGGCCACCAAGGGTGGTGGGGACGTTTGTGGAATGCTTGTTCCATACACACCCACTCTTCCTACCACCTAGCTATACCTAAGGTTTATGTAGGCAGCTGCCATCTAAGAGGCTGGAGTGTGTATGGAACCCAATAGCTGAGGCCTAACTGCTGCCCTGGACCATGCTCAGGAAGCTGCACAAAAAGTGTGCTGTACCTCCGAAGCTCCGCAGAGCCTTCAAGTCAATTTGACGAGAAGGGAACAGAGTCCTCAGGAAGCTGGTAGAAGCCCGGCAGCAGGTCCCCAGCTGTGAGATTCCGGTAAGGGACACTGCTTTCAGAGCCCTGCTTGCTTGCTGCACAGTGGGATTAATGGAACTACAGGTTTTACATACTTTTCTCTTTATTTTATGTAACATGCAACTGTCATGCATAAAGGGGATTTTCATCGTATGATTTGAAAGGTATACCTTGCACGCCATGCACCTGAATTTCTGCCTACTAGTAAATATTTTGGAAAGAATCCCAGAAAATCACAGTCCAAACCTAGTACTTCAGACAGCTGAAGAATCTATTTTCCAAATCAGACTCTGACTACCTCATATTCAACATGGCACACGGGGAGGTGGCTTTTGTGAACTCACAGCAGAGGACTATAAAGACAGTAAGGTACTTTATAAGACCTGGTTGATGCCATTGGGATGTTTTCTTGAAACTCTGAAGCCGAGGAAAGAGGCTGATTAAGTGTGAAGCGATGCTAACAAAGCAGCCATTCCCATCCTGCTGGAGTAATGCTGAATTCCCTTTGGGAATTTGAGATTTAAAAAAAAACCACCACTGTATTTGTGATGAAAAGCACATTGCTACAAAATGATATGGCTGGAAACTGCAAAGGAAGGCCTGTGCATTTCAGCCATGGATGCTGGCTCTAGAGGAGGGAAGAATGGCAGAGGGCTATCACCTCAGGAGAGCAGCTAGGAACAGGACAGAACCCATTGGGGGCTCCACCATACCAAGCTCCAAGGCCCTCTCCAGATGACAAAGCCAAGCCTTGTGTGGCCAGTCTCCAGAGAGTCCCACAAGTTCTGGGGAACCTCTCCAATCACTATAGCCCGTGAAGGCCTAGACAGAACAGTAACAGCAAGTAACAAGCATTGCTGGGTCATATGTTGGGAGTATCACATCATCCTTGCTATCTATATGCACACAGAACATACAGAGGCTCTCTGGTATTCTGTGTTACCTAGCCTTTGTGATGTCCCACTCCCTGCACTCACAGATGTCACTGGACACTAGATCCTGTTAATTCCACAGCCTTACTACTTCTGGATTCACTTCATGGTCACTTACCTAGGGAAACCTTTGTGCAAAAGCATTTAGGGGAACTTACTATATATTTGTTAAAGAAGAAAAGATTTGCTACGGTCTAAATATCCATCAGTAGGGGACTGGCTAAATAAACGGTGATTTTCCTGGATGATTGATGGCAGCAATCAGAAATGAATGAAAGTAATCTTATGACTAACAGAAAGAAAATTTCTAAGACATACTGTTGAATGAGAACATAGATCAGTTAGGCTTTTAAAAAATAGCAATATAATCCTCGAATACAAGTAAAGTGTATAAACACCTACAACAGGGTACAGAAGAGACACTCCCAACTGAGGAAGGGGACTCTCAATAGAGAGATGGTTTCTCATCCACAGAGTGGGCGCAGTGCCACCCACTGCACAGGGAGTGAGCACAGAAGGCTAAGGGCCCATCTCCTTCCTGCCCATCCTCCTTCACCGCCTTTCCCAGTTCTAGTCATCAAAACAAAGTCAGCTGCTGCAGTATCCTGGCTTGTCACTCCTTATTGCTCCCTCAGGACTCTCAGTGACTTCCAGCTGAGTCTGGGATAAAACCGACCCTGCACTAGCCCAAAGCCTTTTGCCATCTGGCCCTGCTGGGGTTTCAGCAGCCATGCCAGTCCCCTGTGCCAGGCAGCCCCACCATTCTTGTCCTGCAGCCTTCTCTCTATGTCCAGCAGAGGAAGTAGAGGGTTTACAAAAGTCCTCAGAAAACACCTGCTCAATAAATCTTCCTTTTCTTGACATCAATAGGAAAAGGGTAAAAAAATTTCTTCAAATAATTTGATGTAATTTTTCTTTCAATCCACTGACTTGTGTCCATGCAAGTCTTATTCTCTGCTGGTTTCTGTGCTCACCTCCTAACCCAGAGATAGTTCTGGGTATCCCAAAGCACTCCTGATTCTCAGGTGTTCTGCTGCTGAAACTCTTTAGAACTAAATATACAGTGGATCAAGGAGTGGAAAGTAGATAGCCTTGGCTCCAGTCTCAGGACACAGTGTTCTTCCTCCCTGGCACAGACTTTCTGATCTGCAGACTGAAGAATGATGCTGGTTTCCCAGAGCAGCTGTGAGCGATACAGGGGATCTAGAACCTGGCTAGTGATGGCAGATGGTATCAAGAGGGACAGGATGTGCAATGGGTCGGTGGCCTCAGGAGATGAGTCTCTGCTCATCTCTGGTCTTAGCTCTTACTTTCCGAGCTATGGAACTGCTGGAAGGCCTGTTCTGGGTCAGGATCTCTTCGCTGAAAGGGAGAAATTTCTACCTGATCTGTCACACACCACCTTCTTTTTTGATGCTGGGTACGGAACCCAATATCCACTGTTTTATTGCCATCTAATGAAAATGTTTTAGAAAAGGGCACATCGGTACTACCATACGCAGGGTGTCTTTGTTATTTCCTGGAGAAGAGACTCAGTTCATAGATGTTAAGGGAACCTGCTATCTGGAGTCTCAGGGGTCAATCCTTAACTAACAATGATAAATGCTGAGAACAGCCAACCCTTACTGTACATTTTACGTGTGCTAGGCACTATTTTGGGGATGCAGGGCCGCTGCCACATTTGTTGTTGTTACTGTTATTTTTGAGACAGGGTCTCCCTATGCAGTTCAGCTTGAACTTACTTTGTAGCCTGGGCTGGTCTCAAACTCACAGTGATCCTCCTGCCTTAGCCTCCTGAGCATTAGGCCTCATTATGATAGATGACATTTTAATTTCTGTGTTTTGTTTTTCAGTTGTTTATGTTTTAAATTTTGCTTTTCACACATAAAACTCACCATCTTAACCATTTTTAAGCGCACAGTTTGGTAGTGTTAAACATACTCACACTGTTGTACCTTATCTTTTTTTTTTACTGGAGGTCCAACGAGGTAAACTAATAGGGCTATGACATACAACAAATGTTGGATGGCAGCAGGAAGCTGGGCCTTGGATTTAGTCTGTCTGGTTTGGGCTCTAGACAGCACACAGGGATGCAGCTGAGCCACCTGCTCTAATACTGCACTGTCCCAAGGCTATCCACTCTGTGCTGCTTGCTGGTAGTGCTGCCCCAAAGCAGGCCCAGAAAACACCACAGAATATTCTAAGGCACATCCAAGGTCAAACACAGACTGTATACGGGGTTCTGGTTGCTTCTCTCACCACCTGCACGTCTCCCCACACATCTCTACCAGTAGCCAGGGAGTACTCGTTGCTATGGGACACACTGTCCTCACCAGAAGGTACACAGTCACTCCAGGTAGGCAATGACTTTGAGGTGTGTAGCAACATTCACTTCTTGGGAACTCTTCTCCTACCTTCTACCTCCTCTGAAAACTGCCAGGGGCATGGTGACTGTGTGATCACAAGTCCAGGGGAGTGCTCTGCAGACAGTAGGTGCTATTGTGTCTACTGGGAAAGTGTCTTCGGAGGCAACCTAAGACACCAAGTGCAGAAACTCTGCAGGCCCTGATTGGAGAATGGTCCTTTCCAGGCTGTGTGCCCCCTGCTCTGAAGTTATTGAGGTTTTCTCTTCATGGCTGCCCTGGGAGCCCTGAAAAGAGGCCTGGCAAGCAGGGGATCCCTTGGCTTAGCTCAAGCCTAACTCCTGAGTAGGATTTGGTCTTCACGTCTCTGACCTGACCTGGAAGGCTGATTGCTTAAGAGACAGTTCCAGTAAGCTCTGAAAGGAGCTGAGTACTGGCTGCGTTTGCTGAGGCAGGGTTCTAATGTCTCGTTTCTGCTTTCTGTTCATGACAGGCTGAGGGTGGACTTGTGCAAGGTGAGGCCTTCACAGTGCCCATGGTCTACCAGCCTTGTCTGGAAGCAGGGATGTTGGGAGCGGGTATCTTCCTGAATTGCTGCTTTGCTACTGCTGCCTTGACCCAGGCGAGGGAGGTCTGGAAACGTGAGAATGTGTGCTAGTGTGGGTACAGAAGATGGGGGTGGGCAGCACTCTGTCTAGGCCAGGGTCACGTCATGAGGCTATTCCCTAACATGAGTCTATCTTCCACTTGGGACCCCTCTTGGAAATCCAGGAGCTATTCTTATTTTCAATAAAACTTTCCTAACCTCCAAGATGGCCGGGGGAAAGAATCTGTTGTCTGTGACAAGTGGCAGAGCTACCACATGAAGGAGGTCAGTCACTATCGATGGCAGCTTTGAAGCAAATGGGATTTAGAAGCAAGAATTGGAGGTACAGAATTTGGTCTGCCTTGTATGACCTCTTAAATCTTGGACCAAGCTTTTATTTCTTACCTGTTGGGCAGGCAAGAGGTCCCAGATTTCAGAGTTGTCAGGAAGATACGATTAAAAATGTCCAGAATAGTTAATTCTTTCAAATTATACTCTGTACTTCTAGAAATCTATACTTCTAGAAATACACATGACTTTTTCTTGCCCCAAACATGCTTTCCAGGTACAGTTGACAATGTGGTTCTCCTGACATTGGTGAGGTCTCAGGGAGCTGTGGTTAGGCCTTTATTTCTAAAATCAGAACATACCAATTCACAGGGAGTAAGAGAGGTCGGTTCAGCAAGTATGGTCGGGTCAGGTCTGACCTGGGAAGACTTGAGCTCCAGCCTTATTTGGGCAGGGAGGGGGCTATCTGAAGTGACTATGGACAAGTCACTTCCTCACATGCAGAAAGGATAAAATGTGAGGGTTGTTGGGAAGATCAAATGAGAACTATGCATAAAGTGCTTAGCAGCTCAATAAATTTTGCTTAAAAAAAAGGCCTCAGGGTGGGAATGGAATTTCTGTCTCTGAATAGGGAGCTGAAGGCTGGGAAGGGTTAGCTGGGGGTGGGGAAGCAGGAGAGCAGCAGACTGCCTTCCTGTGTGACTCCAGAAAGGGTATTTTTGCCTTGGGGAGCTGGAAGGAGAGAATTGGCTCCAGTTTTATAATCGGAAACAAGAAAAATAACAGGCCTAAAAAATTCATTTCTGGGAAACACCACCACGAGATGACATTAGCACCTAGTACATTATTCCCGAGGGAGGGGAAGTCAGAGCTGATGTCCATGAATTAAACATTCAATTGTTTTTCTTTCTTTTCTTTTTTTTTCCTGGATACTAGTATGAGGCCTGAGGTCAGCTCAGCTAGCTGGCTCTCTGTATCCAAGGTCCTCCTCAGTTACTGGTTGCCAAATGGCCTATGTTGCAGTCAGGCAACTAATACGGCTGGTTTGCTAGCCTTTGATAAAGATAACACCTGTGACAAACAGCATTCCCAAACATCCATGTAAGAGATCTAAATCTTTGCATCACACAGACAGATCCTCAACCCAACAGGAAGCCGGGAAGGAGCCAGTAGAGCAAAATGTGGCCCCATGGCATGAGGTCCAATCTCCAGCTGGAGCTCTGCACCACTACCAACCGTGCTAGGAACCAGACCTAAGCAAGACAGAAACAGCCGGGACACAGGTATTTCTAGTCCCCTAAGAATTCTGGGAAACTAGACACATCAATTCAGCCAGTCCCATCCTGCTTCCCCAACCTTCCATCCACTTGGCACATGCTACTCCATGTCAGTGCTTTTGGGGATGAATCAGATGAGGATACTTCCCAAGTGCCTTCCATTAGAGTGCAGGACAGTGGTGGCAAACAGGAAAACTAATGAGTATCTTTGGCTAAAAGTAAGGACTATGCAGGTCCTGGCAGTCCCTCAAAACGTTAAACTATCATTTGGTCTAGCTTTCACTCCTAAGTATATACCAAAAAGAATTGCAAACAGGTGCTCAAACAAGTTCATGTACATGAATATTCATAGCAGCACTCTTTGCAACAGCCCAAAAGTGGAAAAACCCAGATGTCCATCAAAGCAGGAATAAATGAACAAAATATGCTCTATCCATAAAATAAATATTATTCAGCTATAAAAAGAGAGGAAATTCTAACACATGCTGTAGCATGGATGGACCTTGAAAACATTCTGCAGAGTAAAGGAAGTCAGGCACAAAAGGCCACATAACTGTATGATTTGTATGTAATATCCAGGGGAGAAAGCAGATTGATGATTGCCAGGGGCAGGGGACGGGAGTGAGTGAGGAATGACTGCTTAATGGCAATGGGATTTTATGTTGGTTGGAATTAGCAGAGGTGATGGTGCTATACCATGACTGTACAAAATGCCACTAACTGGGGGTCGGGGGTTTAGCTCAGCAGCACAAGCACCTGCCTGGCAAGCTCGAGGTTGTGAGTTTGATATCTGGTACAAAAACAAGCAAACACAAACAAAACAAAATGCCACTAATAGTTCAAATGGCTAACTTTATGTTCTGTAAACTTTACTTCAATTTAAAAAGCTAAAACAAAACAAAACAAACAAACAAAAAAACATAGCTTCCTCACAGAGAGGGGATGGGGTAGGTTGGGCATTTGGGGAAGGCCCCAGGAGGGATCAGAGCAGATTCAGGCTGAGGGAAATGGGCCCTCAAACGAGATGTGCTTTGCTCTGGTGAGGACTGAACAGAAAGCCAGAGCAGATGGCATTCTGGGCTGTGTTACATGTGGAGTACTGCGTGAGCAGAGGAGCTAGAAATTCATCCTCCTGGAAAAGTGGCAGGTAGATGACATGAAATATGGGCATAAGAGGCGCTGGGAAGGAAGCACTAGAGGGGTGTTTGTTTTTGTGATGGTAAAGATGTAACCGAATGCCTCATACTTTACCACTGAATTACAGCCCCAGAATGGAAGGGGTTTAAGCAGGTCAGAGAGCAGTGAGAAAGTCCAAGTGAGTAGGCTAGGAGGGTGGGTCAGTAAGACCCATCAATGAGGGCTAGCAGATGTTATCTGCCTGGTCATTTTATTCTGGGAGCCTTAGGCTATGATCTGTCAGCTCTCCCCACACCATGGAGCCATCAGGTGCGAGCACCTGCAAGCAGTTACTGCTCTGGAAAGTCAGAGCCCTGTGGGAGAGCTACCTAGAATTGTGGGGAAAACAGCTTGAGGGTTGGTTTTGGACAGCCTGCCCACTATGGCAGATTCTGGAAAGTAGCTTTGGCCGCGGGGACCTACGGGCACTAACCACAGCAGTGCAGGCCAGAGTCTAGACTGGCAAGTGCCTTACTCATCTGCACGTTATAATCAGCCACCACTGAGCCCTCCCTGCTAGACAGCGTACACACATCAGCTTCTCCCCAAACGCATGGGGACAAGAGCCATAAACATAAAACTGGCTAATAAATAGAATTTGTGATTTCTTGTTTTGTTTTCTTTTTTTGGTCTTTTTCGTTTTTATCGGTACCAGGGATCGAACTCACGACTGCCTGCTTGTAAGGCAGGCGCTTATGCCGCTGAGCTAAATCCCCAGCCCGAATTTGTGATTTCTTACTAAGCCAAATGGAAGAAGAAAAATATACCATAGTGGATAGTCTTCTGTTAGCTCTGATTTATAATCTCTCCTCCAAGGAAATGAAAAGTATATTTTCATCAAATATAGTCATATATATCTTCTAAGGGAGAGACAAACTACCATATGACAATTACCTGGGCAGGCAGATAAAACTGGAAGATGTGTCCTAATAAAGCAAAAACTCTGCTAGCAGCCACCCTGAGGCATGTCCTCAGATGTTTTCTTCCTTATGAATTATTCTTCAGGCAGAAGCAAGAATTCCATATAGCCTGGGTTTTTATAATGGTGTGGTCTGTGGCCAAGGACATCATTCCAGAAGATAGGAAGGGGCCGCGCCAGTGCCCACAGGCCCCTGACAGCAGCCGTGAAGGCTGCAGCATCAAGGCCCACGTGGGCAGGTTTCTGATGACCACCAACTACTACCTTGCCTCCCCGCTGGCTCCGCTTGACTGAGTTTCACTTTACTCAAGATGAGGGCGGCAAAATTCATTAGATACGTGGCCAGCTCATACTGCCTGGTGCACCTGCCCCAGACAAACAGCTTAGTCACTCTGGCGACAGAAAGTAAATGAGAGAATATACTTAAGATTTTCTGGGGTCTCAGAGCTCTTGTCTCATCCTGTCAAAGAGTCACCGAGTAAACCACCACATATATATGGTCCCAGATGAAACTTTCTTGTCTTTCTGGTATTTGGACAAAGGAGAAGGGCTTTGCTGGGATCAACTACAGGCTTATTCTTCATTCAACAAACATTGAAGGAAGCCACAGTGCTAGGTGCTAGGTGACAGCAGTGAGCAGGACAGACTATGGTCCCATACAGGTGACTTTCTGCATGGGGGAAAATGGTTATGGGCAGCAGGTACATGAATATGTCAGCTGGGCAATGCAGTGCCGTGGAAAAATAAAACAGGCAAATATGGTGGAGGGGAAGCATGACATTAGCCAGTGGGGTCATAAGAAAAGATATCTTGGGGCTGAGGATTTAGCTCAGCGGCATAAGCGCCTGCCTTGAAAGCAGGCAGTCGTGAGTTCGATCCCCGGTACCGATAAAAATGAAAAAAAAAAAAAAAAAGAAAAGATCTCTTGGGGAGGAAGCACACGGGCTGGGCTTGAGCAATGAGTGGGATCTGACAAGAGTATCTAATGCCAAGGCCCTGGGGGCAGGAGAGAGCTCAGTGACCCAGGGCAGTGGTTCTCAAATGGAGCTTTGGGAATCCTGGTTTTCCTAAAAATAGTAAGACATAATTCTTTTATATTCATTTTCCCAGGAGTGCACTACAGAGTTTTCCAGAGGCCACATAATGTATGCTATCACAACAGACAGAAAGCAGAGGTGGAAGAGAATCCAGCTGCTTTCTATTAAGGCAGACATTAAAGAGATCTTCAAAAATGTAAAATCATTATTTTTGTTTTGGAAAAGTTATTATAGAAAACCATGCTATTTATGTTTATTTACAATAGATTTATTAGATAGTTATTGAAAATATTTCTTGGCTTTAATTTCTAGTACTATGAATACTGGTGGCTATAATCCACACAATGAAGTATTATGCTTCAGAGCGGGAAGGGGCTGTGAACTCACAATCACGATCAGGGCCGATGTGGAGCAGCAGGGCTGCCGGCCAGGGCGGGGATGCATAAATGTGGGAGAACCATGTTGGGGGAACTGTGGAGGCTGGCTGGGGCCACATCTCACAGTGATCATATAAGACAGAGGGGGAGATGTGAATTTTGTACTAAGTGCAATGGGAAGTCACTGCAAGGCTGGAGGGAGGGTTATGACACAATCTAATTTATGGCTTAGAAAGGGTCAGTTGGCTGAATGGAAGGGGGAGGACAAGACTGGGATCCAGGAACACTGAAGATGCTGCTGTCATCATCTTGGGGAGATCTGGACTGCAGAAAGAGGGGGTAAGTTCTGGAGGAGGGCAGGCAGGGAAGTGGGGGTGAGGAGAATTCAGGGTGGTTCCAGATGCCGAATGGCAGCTGCCATGGGGCTCTGACTACCATGTGAAGAGGGTCACTGCCCTCCTCCTGAACCTACACTGTACCCACCCTGACCTACACTGGCACTTCCATATGTTCTTCAAGCCATGCAGTAATGCCAACCCATGCCAGGAGGGCAGAGAGACCTCACAAATGAGAATGTCCCCACCCAATTTCCCACACCTCAATGGTACTTCTACTGAGAGTCCAGGAGAAACCCAGTCAAGGGTTTGGACAGCTACCTTAGCAACTATAAGTAACTTGCTGGAGTCCCAACTGGCCCAGCCTCATATTCCCTAGTCCTGGAGCCAGCTACAGGGTGCTGGGTGTCCCTGTTGTGCCAACCCCTTGGCCTGAAGATCTCACATTTCCAGGCAGGTGGAAGAGGTAAGTAATAGATCATCATCACTGTAATGCATTCTGCCAACACAAAAATGCCCATGTAAACACTGAAAAATGTGACACTTAGTTGTCTGTTTATATGCATTCCAACTTGTTCCAAAAAGGATTAGAGTGGAAATAAGGTCTGGGCTTTTCTCCTTCATCATTAAGTTCTGCAACTGAAAGAGGCTCCATGACCCAAAAAGAATTTCTTACCAGGTCTTTCTGTGTTTAGTTTAACTGAACTTATAGTCATAATTTATATTTATTGAGTAGGTATCACTAGAGAACACAAAACAACCTGCAGAACTTTTAAGCAAAAAGCTCTCTAGCCCTGGACATCATCTGGAGACAGAGATGGGGCTGCCATCAATCGTGTGGCCTGGGGTTCATTTTCAGAATGACAGCACCGAGAGGCAGTGGATGGCACAGTAAATGGGAACCCTTAATTTTTTTTTCAGAGTTCATGCTGGGACTACATCTCTCAGGATTAAAAATCTTCCCTTTGACTTGGTAGATCTACTGCTGGGAATTTATCTTACAAAATATGTAAGATTGATACAATTACACAAAAACACCTAAATAAAGGATGCTGATTTTGACACCATAAGAATAAAACCCTAGAAATGACCCAAATGTTTACCACTATAAAACATGTTTTAGTTTGTCTATAGAGTCAAACACTGTGCAACAGTTCATGAGAATGAAGTGGGTTGTATGTGCCAGCATGTAACGCTAACTTGGAAATGCAGAGCCATGGTACAAAACCACATACATGGTATTGTATACCTCCATGTGTGAAACAGGTGTGCAAAAACACATATATGACATACAAATGCTTCTGGAAGGCTATGCAAGGAACAGTTAGTTGATAGTGGTTACTTTTGGAGCCAAGTAAATATTTTCTTTTTTTTTTCTACAAAAGACCAATCTTCAAAATATTTTCATTTTAGCATGTCTTATTTGGATTTTTAAAAAAACCACATGCTTACAGTATATACAAGATAAATTAATCAAATCAAAGGATGAGAGTAAAATAAATCATGGAAGAAAATAGATCTGGATTCAGGGTAGGTTCTTACAGCTGCACCTTGTTTTTAAATCAACAATGGCTTTTGAGAGTGTTTTACAACATCTGCAGTTCAAGTCTGAACCCTGAACGTGAGGGATTAAGTGGTGGGAAAGAGCTTGGCCGGTTTTCGACATTTTGCAATGGAAGGAAGGACTCTCTTTTGAGGGGCCAAGGGATCAGCAGTATATGGATGTCCTTAAGGTCCACAAGGTGGAATAGGAAGGAGGGATGCTCTTATGGAGATGCAGTGTTTTTTGCTTTGCCAAAGTGACATTACACTTTCCATTCGAGTTTCCCCTTTGTGAGGAGTGCAGGACAGCTCTAGAGAAAGTGGTATGGAAGGAAGGGAGAGAAACTGGGATGGAAGACAAGGACAGCTGGTGGGCACAGCTCATTTCTCTAGTGATTGTAGGAGGAATCACACACAGTATGTCATTTTTTATTTATTTATTTTTTGGTACCAGGGATTGAACTCATGACCTTACACTTGCCAGGCAGGCGCTTATGCCACTGAGCTAAATCCCCGACCCCTCCTTCTAGTCATTTTGCATAGAGGAGGAAATTAGTCTCCTACAACCTCATTACAAATAATACAATTATTTCCAAGAAACTTCTTGGTCTTAATTTTGAGAGGTTTCTCATATACCACGCCCCACCCCCAATTCTCTGGAAAAATCAAACTGAAGGGGGTAAAACACTAAAGGGAAAGCCAAGATTTATTTTTAGAGCTTATGTTTGTGTTATGCTTTCATTCTAAGAAGCAGATGCTTCGAGCTGCTAGCATTTCTCAGAGAGAAAGGGCAATGTACACAGGCCCCACAGAGAGAAGGTCCCCAAATCCCCATCGTGAGGGGGCTTACCTGGCACCTTGTCCACAGATGCGAACACAGAGCGCTGCACTGTGGGGTCACTGCTGCCTCGGCGGCCCTGATCATAGAAGCGGAAAGGCAGGTGCTGGGTGGAAGCGGAAGTGCCGAGTCCAAATCCCAGGACTTCAGTTGTTGGCTGGATTGGGAGGTCCAGAAGTGCTGTAATCAAACAATAGTCCAGCTCATCAGCTCATGGATTGCGGATGGCAGGGAATAACACTTAGGGGTGGGCTGCCGTGGCTATAGTTCAACCATTTGTGGTACCTGGGAGATGCCAAGCAGATAGCCTTGATCTGGGGCAGTAGGACGCTGAAGATCCCACTGAGGCTCAGAACATGAAACAGACCGCTGTCTAATGAGGGATTCAGGCCAAGGTTGAGACCAAGGGGAGAGGTTTCTAGGCCTGGCACTTCAAGCAGAATGGATGATAGGCCAATTTATATCTTGAAATCTTGGGTTCCATGTATAGAGGACTCTTGCCAATGGCTTAGCTTTTAGTGGGGTTTAGTGCTTTGGGGTGTCAGACTCCAAAGCATGTAGAGGTAATTCTGCCCTGAAAAATTATATACATATATATAAATGACCCTCATATCTGCAGGGGATTGATTGCAGAACCTCTGAAGGACACCAAAATCTGTAAGTGCCCAAATTCTGTATGTAAGATGGTCTGGTATTTGCATGTAACCTATAAACATCCTCCCACACACTTCACATCATCTCTAGATGACTTATACTCAATATGATGTAAATGCTATGTAAGTAATTGTTATATTGGCTTATTTAGGGAATAATGACACACAAAATCTGTGCATGTGCAGTACAGACACATTTCCCCCCAATATTTCACCCCTGGTTGGCTGAATCCAAAGAGATTAGAACCCACAGAAATGGACAGCCAACTATATATGTACATGGGAAACGTGTGAGAAAAAAAATATACACAATGTATATTTGTGAATGTGTATCTATCACAGCTGCTATCCTCCTTTCCATAAACAAATCTCATGATATATTAGTTCAGAGGGGCTTTTTAAAATCAATTTAAGAAATACCCAAGGCGTTAGTTCTAACAGCCACTTTACAGCATAATTCTCAATTTCCAAGTGAAATATTTTGCCTTCACGCCAGCTATGAGAAACTGCTTTACATTAAAAAAAAAACCTGAAAATAAATCTTAAAAGAAAGGACTGAATGATTTAAGTCACTTTGCACATTACAAAATGCTTCTGTAATGATTTTGCAGGCCAAGTTTCAGCTAAATGAGAAATAAGATGGGGGAACTACATGGGATATAGCCTGGTGCAAATCAGCGTGGCATGCACACTAAATCACCGAATCAGAACTGTCCACACTGCCCTGCAGGTGGTTATTTTTAGGTTATCCATGAGAGAGCGCCCCTCCTTGCCTTGCGGGGAAATCCTCTGAGCAGCCACAGCAGAATAACCATTGCTGCCTGAACTAAAGGTGCAGGGAATCTTGAAAAAGGCCATTTAGCTGGGTGTGGTGGCTCATGCCTGTAATCCCAGCACTCGGGAGGCTGAGGCAGAAGCATCCTTGCACGTTCGAAACCAGCCTAGGCTACAAAGTGAGCTCAAGGCCAGCCTGAACTGCATAGAAAGACTCTGTGTCAAAAAGACAAAAAAAAAGAAAAGGTCATTTATAATTTTCTGATTGACAAAATGTACACATATACACACTGCCTCAGCTTTAACTCTGTCCTGGTAAGATAAGCTGAGGGCCCTTATTTCTGAGCCTTTACTATGAAAGCTTCTTCAAAAATCCATCTCAGCTGTGGGTACAGGCATATGCCTATAATGGAGGAGGCTGAGGCAGGAAGACTGCTGCAAGTTCAAGACCAGTCTGGGCTGCAAAGTGAGTTCAAGGCCAGCCAGAATTGCAGATTGAGACCCTGTCTCAAAAACAAAACAAAACAAAATAAAACAAAACAAAACACCATGACAACTCTATGAAATACTAAATGAAGGGATGGGAAGGGGTTACATATAGATTTAAGATGTGTTATATACATGTACTGACTCTTCATGAGGAATGTAATCAGTATGTACTGCAATTATGTACCAATGAAAGTAAAAATTCAATAAAAACAAACAAGAAGATTAAAAACAAGAAAATGACTTTTGGATTCACTATTGAGTCATTGCCCCTTACCCAGCAGAGCTGCCTTTCCAAATAGCTGGGAAAGGGAGAAGGGAGGGTTGAGCTTCAGGGCAACAAGTTGTATACCTGGGTTCTGCTCTCTGTGTGATTCTAGCAAGTCACATAGCCTCAGTTTTCGCCTCCAAAAAATGGGCAGAAGAGGCCCTAAAAGCCTTAATGTTGTTTCAGAATCAAAGGTAGTACAGAATTGTCAAGGCATTCTATAGCCATAACTGTTACCCGCACTCTGTAAGGTGTATGTAAATGCATGTGACATTCTCAGGCTGGCTTGGAGTTTGAGAATTTCAGTGTGGAGGGAGAACAGCTGTCTCACTTTGCCAGGTGCTTCCTATCCTCTTGCCTGCTATGGAGGGCTTTCCTCCTCTTCCACACAGCCCTAAAAACTCTCCAGAAACACAACACTTAGAAAGCAGGAAGTTCCCAGTCAATTCTCCATTCCTGCACAAATCACAGTGAATCCTAAGGCACCCACGTAGAGGAGCCCAGGGCTCTCTGGTTAGTGAGACGCATGCTGCCAGCCCTGTGGCTGGTCCTGCGCTGAGCGCCTAGGGGACACCTGCCCGCGCCAGCCACTCACCAGCTATCCTCTGCATCTTCATGCGCCTGGCCTGGATGCGGCCCTTGGCCAGGCGCTGCTTGGCGATGATGCAGCGGATGTGGTCTGAGAAGACGAAGGTGGCCTGGAGAATGGGGAAGGGCTTGGAATGGGGGCTGGACGCAGGTTTGTGGATGGTGATGTTCAGGGCACGGCTGTCGTCCTCCACACCAGTCACCTGCATGTCCTGCACAGAGATGAGGCAAAGGCAAGGTACTTGTTAGGCTTGGCAGGGGGCAGATGCTCAGGAGCTGTAACATCTGTGTCTCATCTAGAACAACTGGCAGAAAAGCCCAGGTTCAGTGGGAGAAGATTGGGTGGGAAGCAGAAACACTCAAAAGGTGTCAGTGTGAGTTATGGCAGCTGGGTCCTTTCCATGAGGACTTGGTAAATAAAAGGCAACATCAGCTTCTTCAAGTGGCTGCTGATAACTCAATAGGCAAACTCCAATTCTCACTACTGAGAAGCCAGATATGATGAACCAAAAATTCCTATCACCATCTGGGATGATCTTAGATACAATCACTTGTTTCTCTTAAGAATATGGTATTGCTGGCAGCTTTTTGGATGTCTCTAAGGAACTTCTAGGAAAACACTAAAGGAAAGGGACAAGGAGAGAAGAGATTTTAAGAAAGCTGCTGGGAAGATACTAAGTACAAGAATAGCTGGGTCAAATCAGTCCTCTAGCCCTAGACTTTGAGGAATCTCCATATTAATTTCCACAGTGGTTGCACTAGTATACATTCTCACCAACAGTGGAGAAAGATTCCTTCATCTCCACAGCCCTGTCAGCATTTGTGATTGGTTGATTTCTTGACAATAGACATTCTTTCTGAAGCAAGATGGAATCTTAGCACTGTTTTAATTTGCATTCCTCAAATGATCAGCGATGAGGTCCCATTTGACCCAGCTATTCCCCTGCTTGGTATCTTCCCAAGAGAATTAAAAGCATTATACCACAGTGATATATCCACACCCATGTTTATAGCAGCACAGTTATTTAATAGCTGAATCTTGGAAACAGCCCAAATTCCCGTCAACGAATAAATGGATTAAAAAAGATGTAGTTTTTATAAAATGGAATACTACTCAGTTAAAAAATAAGTGACACATTCATATGTAAGTGGACAGACCTTACCATACTATTAAGTGAAATAAATCGGACAGACACACACACACATATGTGTGTGTGTGTGCGTGTATATATATATATATATATATATATATATATAGTACTGTCTCTCTGGTATGAGAAACTGAAAGTGTAGCTAAGAACAAATATGTGTAATAGATATTATGAAATAGGAAGAAACTGTCCAAAAGGAAAGGGGACTTGAGGGGATGGAGGAAGAAAGGAAAAAGAAAATGAGAAAAGAAGAATAAAACCGAAACAAAGCTTTGTAAATAAAGAGGGGAGGAGGGCTTGAAGGAAGGGGAGGGGAATGGGAAAAAAAGAGTCAAGATAGACATGTATAGGTGCAAATGAATGGAATGATGAATACGATCATTATATATATCTAAACTGTACCAAAAAACTTAATAAAAAAAAACTTCATGTGAAAAATACAGATGACACTGACATGAGCAAGTCTAATAAAAAAAAATCTCAGAATGGATTCTGTAGAGAGAATCCAGCTCCCACAAAGGTTCAAGGTGATGTGAGATAAAAGCAATAGACAAGAGATAGACAGAAAGTTCAAAAAGACTACAAGAAGTGGGGAAAATGTTGAAGAAGGCTTAGAAAGCAAGATGGTTGTGGTCCTTAGACATGGCAAATGGCACTGGTTCTCTGGAAACAACGCCTACATCGGAACATGGCTGTGAGAGCTAAACGAGGTTATTAGGCATTTACAGCAGGAATGTGGTGCACAGTAACAACTGAAAAAAGTAGCTATTGGAATATGACCAAACAAGAGAGAAAGGTTTATGTGGCTTTTATTGTCTGACAGACGACATCTATTAATCCTCTGAGGGACACTAAACACTTTCCTGACACTAAATTCTAAAGAAAATTAATCATAAGCCTAGACAAATAAGAAATGTAGGTCTCCTAATGGACAATGTCATGCATGGGAGTCTTTCTTTAAATGAAAGATCCTAAAGTTGCTTCTCTTTGCCCTCTGAAAAGATACCATTAAACAGGAAGATCCTGACAAAGAAGAGAGCAGGGAAGAGGCTGCTTTAGAATCTTCAAATCATGTGGGTGGTTTTCACAGATAGCAAGACCTGGACAGCCGGGCATGCTGCAGAAAGGCAGAGGAGGATCAGAATCCAGAACTACACAGCGAGGAAACAGATGACTTCAAAGTATGCCAAGCCCCAGGCTAGGACAAGCTTGAAAAGAATTCAGGGACCACGGGTATGGCAGAGATACGGAGTGGACGGGACTTCTCTACCCTTCTGGTTCTTTGTTTCATTCACCACCTGGTTGGAATTTGTCAAGCATCATTTAATAAACATTAAAAAGTCCCAAGCTCCAATCTGGTGTTTAGCAATTCAAAGCTTTTCTTTATTGGTGAGGGGGTAAGAAGAAGGGAATTCTTATAAATCATTATAGAGAGTAAATTGGCAGTATTTGTTAACACTTAAAATAGGCACATCCCAGTTGCTTGATTAACTGCCTAGGGAAATCCTGCCCAAGCACATAAGGAAGTAAGAACAATTTCATTTGCTGCAGGACTGTATGGAAAAATAAAAGGTTGGGAACAGTCAATGGGGCTCTGGTCAAACAGGCTTTGGTACAGTCATTCCAGCAGTGGGCATGTACTGATGTGGTTAGCTTTCCAAGGCATTCTAGTGAGTGAAGGAAAGCAAGGCTTAGAAAGTGTGATACCATAAAAGGTGCACACACATTCTCAACTATATGTATAGTCATCCTTGGTATCCAAAGAAGAGTATTTCACCACCCCCCAAGATACCAGAATCTGCATATGTCCAAGTCTTTTATATAAAATGGCACAGTATTTGCATATAACCTATGCACTTACTATCTTAAACTTTAAATCACCTCTAGATTATTTATAATACCTTTTATTTTATTTTATTGAAGTACTGGGGACTGAACCCAGGGAGCGCTGAGCTACATCTCCAGTCACTTTTTATTTTCAAATATGGTACGTATCACTATGCTACCCAGGCAGGCCTTGGACTCATGATCCTCCTGCATCAGTGCCTTCAGTAACTGGGATTATAGGTATGCACCACCTTGTGCAGCACTTAAAATGTCTAATACACCAAAAATGCGATATAAATATTATTTAGAAAATAATAATGTTAAGGAAAAAAAGTCTGCATATTCAGTACAGGTTCAATTTTATTTCAAAGATTTTGATCTATAGTTAGCTGACTCTGCAGATGTGGAATCTGTAGATATAGGGGGATGACTGTATACAACTTAAAACTACAGTATATGTAATTATAATTCTATACATATTTGGCAGAGAAGCAGATCTAAAAGATCAGCCTGGTAATGGAGTCTCTCTCTGTCTTTCTCTCTCCTTCCCTTTTGCTCTCCCCTCCTCTCCTCTCTCTTTCGTTTTCTCTACTTTTCAGTACTGGGGATCAAACTCACAACCTTATGCTTGACAGGCAGGCACTCATGCCGCTGAGCTATATCCCAGCCAGTTTCCCTTTTGAGACAGGGCCCTGCTATGTAGTTCAGACTGGCCTTAAACTTGCAGGGGTCCTCCTGCCTCAGCACTGGAAGTTACGTTTTATAGAGGAAAGGAGGTGTAAGGATTGAGGATTTTGGTGAAAGCTGACCTTTTTTTCAGGGTTGGGGGCTGAATCCAGGGCCTTGTATATCCTAGACAAACTCTCAAATACTGAGGTTTATATCCAGTCTACATTCCTTTTTTGAGACAGGGTCTAAATTGTCCACACTGGCCTCACACTTGCAATCCTCCTGCTTCAACTTTCTGAATAGCTGAGATTACAGCATGTGTCAGCATGCCTAGCTATGGTTTAGGCTTTTTTTCAGTGGCAATTTATTCATATATTTCTTATTATTAGAAATGGAGGGGGATGGAAAAGAGGGAAAGAAAAAAGAATTAAGATGTGTTATATATATGCACCAACTCCTCATGATGAATGTAATGCATTTCAAACATGTACTAATAAAAATAAAATTAAAAAATAGAACTAGATTTAAATGATAATAAGTAGGTATATATGTTTGCATAACTGACTGAAAAGAGATTTAAGAGATCTTGGCTATCTTACCTGGAGAAGGCCTGCAAACTTGACTACTCCCCAGCCAAGCCGGGACACATCAGGTTCTACCAGACTCATCTGGTAAATATCAACAGCCAGGAATCGCTGGACCATGCCACCATCCTTGGTGATCACTGTGCATGCAATCAGGTCACTGTTATCTGGGAAAAGGGAACAAAAGTCAGATGAAGCCCAGTCTGGCCAGCCAGCTTCATGAGGACTCTACAGCTGCCCCTTGTTCTGCTGGGAAACAGAGCTCAGAGGTTGGTGCCTGGACTTAGAGTTACATGGAAATCATCTGTGTCCCTTTTCAGCCAGTTTTGCTGGACAGTATCTTTAGTTCTCTGGCCCTCAGAATCCTATGCTGAAGAATGGAAGTAATGCACATTCCCTCAGAGCACTATTTGTTATGACGGATCTAAAGAATAGAGCTTATTAGGCAAATGTTTACTAGATACAAGGTCCTAAATTGTACCTTAAAGATGACTATTAGTTGGGGCTGGCAGTATAGTTTAGTGTGATAGAGTATTTGCCTTGCACGCACCAAGTTCTGGGTTTGATCTCCAGCAGATAAATGACAACAACGACAACAAACCAATAGCCAGGAATCCCAGGAATATTCCAGGGCTCACATTGACCAATGGCAGTTTACAGGTATGGTGTTCAAGTCAATTAAGGAATTAAGTGATGTCAGGAAAGTCTCTGTAACAGCATCACCAATTCCCCACTTCAGTGTCTGACAACTCAGAGCCAATGTCTGTACTACATGGTATATGATCCTGGGCCAGGCATTTGGCCTCTCTCAATCCTGGTTTTCCTTCTGTGAAATGTCTCTTGTCTTGCAACATTTGGTACAATAAATGAAAACATACAGGACAAACATTTACCATTGAATCTTGGGTGTAGAAGGTCCTTGGGTATATGCTAGGTGCCTCCCTTACTTGAAAGTTACCCCCAAATTTGATGTCTTGTTCCGTACCTGCTCTTGATGATTTTGAAGTAACAAAGGATCATCACAACTACAGTCTACTTTGAGCTGTCTCTAATGGAAGTGTACTTTAAACATGCAAAAATGTTTAAACACTCAAAATGTCCCCAAATAGGGGACAAATTACATATGATATTTCTCATCAGATGAAAAAGTATATATCTATGTAAAATTTCTGTTTAATGAACTGTTAATAGGGTTATCTGGGGGGAGGAAAGTGAGAAGTGAGGGTGTGAGCATGTGTGTGAGAAATTTTAATGGGAAAATTTTCATTTTTGTTTCATGTACCATTTTGTTGATTTCAACTGTTTTATGTTTTATTTTTTTTAATCGGTACCAGGGATCGAACTCACGACTGCCTGCTTGCAAGGCAGGCGCTTATGCCACTGAGCTAAATCCCCAGCCCCGATTTCAAATATTTTACAGTAAGAAAATATTCAAGATATAGTTTTGAAATACACATTAAAAAGCCTCAACTTAAAAACCAGACTTACATGGGGGCTGGAGGTATAGCTCCATGAGTACTAGCTTAGTATTCATAAGGCCCTAGGTTTGAGCCCCAATACCGCAAAACAAAAGAAAGCATATTTACAGAAAAGTATGATAATAGAAGACATTATAAGTTCAACTGGAAAAACATGAAAAATTTAATACTGAGTTTGACACGTTTTTAAAAAAGTATTTGCTTACTATCTGTGAGGCTCTGGGTTCAAAGCCCAGAAATACCTCTCACCTCAGCACAAAAAGCCCTGTAAAAAAATATAGGTACAGAGCAATATGCCAAAATATTAACAAAAGTCTTTGTTGAGAAGAATGGGAAGGTGGTGTCTTTTTCTCCCTAATAGCTCTATCAAAATTTATAGACCACAAAATTCACTCACTTTAAGTGTATTGTGTGAGTTTTAGTAAATTTACACTCATGCATTAGGGTATTAGGTTGTGGAACACATCCATCACCCGAGTGTAAGACCTGTGCTGTGAGAGCACTTCAAACAAACATGTGGCTCAGATTTACTGAACGGAGGAGGATGGTAACACAGACGGCAACGCACATGGTGAGCTGAGGCTAGGTGTTTTTGAAGCCCCAGCCTCTTCACACTTCACTTGACTCAAAGGTGAGAGGAGAATATCTCCCTTTGCACTGTCCTGTAACTCAGTTCAGTTCACTGAGCGGTCATCTGCCTGGGATTCTGGCTTTGTGTGGGTGCTTCCAGTTCACCCTTCTGGATTCCACAGGCCTCATGTTTCCATTTCCTCTCCCAGCATGTGACACCTGGCCAGTTACCCAGCAGTAAATGCCAGTGGCAAACAGGCCTGTGTGGAATCTTCTTTCCATTCCCAACAGTCCAGTTTAGGATGCTAAAAACTTTAAAAGTATTTTATCTTGAAATTTTAGTCCTCGCTGGATGGCTTTCGCTGGATATCTAATCATCTGTATTACAAAAAATGAAAGCCTTCTTATTCATTCTAAGAAACATTTTCTTTGTGGTAGGTATGATTTATTGTCTTTATTTACTAAAAATTTTCTCAATAAGAATCTTGTCTTTTTTAAAAAATAGAACAAAAACAGTAGCCGCTTTTCCTTCCTTATTCTCCCTTTCTTCTTCCTTTTCCTCTCCTCTTTCCCTTCTCTAGCAATAGGGCAGCCTGGCTATCCCCTGGACTGGTACCTGCAGAACTCATCTGAGGGTCAGACTGGGAAAGCATAACACACGTGTTGGCAACAGTGGGGTTTACTGGATGCAGTGAGGTTTGCTGGGGACAGGCGGTTAGCTGGTAAAAATGGGTTTTTGTCAGATAACCTGACTCCCTCACAAAGCCGAGTTGGCTTAAGGGGCTTTAGGGGAAAAAAGCCCTACCACTTCCACCACAAAGAACAAAAAAGGAAGGACAAAACCCCAAAGCGGAACAGCTCTCAGAAATGTCACTGGGACATCAAAGCCCTGTGAGAACTCGGTGAGATTTCATAAGAAAACTAAGACACAGCATACCCATGAGCAGAAAGGTGCCCAGGAAGGGACCTCTGTTCTCTGTGAGCTGTGGGGGCAGTTCAGGAGAAATACAGCGACATTAACTGACTACACAAGAAAGCTGTCCTTCAGGGAAACTGAGGAAATGATGGTTTTGGATGACTGGCTTGTGGATGTCTCAGATGTCACTTTAGGGAACTTCTGAACCCTTTTGACCCTCAGTTGCCCCACATATGGGCTGGGGCATTCCTGCCTGGAGCCATGGGGACAGGCTGATCATGTTTGGGTGGCCACGGTATCCTGGGTATGTGGGGGCACACCCAGAACAGAGTTGCTGAGTGGAACCCAATAGGCACATACTTTAAAACCTCCATCTGCAGCCATTACATATGCTTGTGTGGATTTTGCTTAGAGTCAGACAGAGCCATGCAGTACACTGAGGTCCCAGAGGGACGTGGGTACGTATGGGAGGGACTTAGTGGCAGACAGTTCTGCCAGGTGCATGGCAGCCTAAGGAGCCTCCCTACTTGATTTAGAGGAGTGTTTCACTGCCAGGAGTAGGCGGTGTGAGTGACAGGTGGCACAAGGCTTCTTGGTCATCTATCTGTGCTATTTTCTAGATCTCAGTACCCTGAATCTTCTAATTCTCTTCTCCTCTTCTTAGAGGAGTGGGGCCTAGGACTCTACTAAAAATATTGCAGAAAATTATCAGAAGACAATCAGGAGAATAACTTTATGATCCAAGTAGCAAAAGATGAATAAAGAAGTGAATGTAAGGGCTGGGGATTTAGCTCAGCGGCATAAGTGCCTGCCTTGCAAGCAGGCAGTCGTGAGTTCAATCCCCAGTACCAGTAAAAACGAAAAAGACAAAAAAAAAAAAAAAAAAAAAAAAGAAGTGAATGTAAAGGATTCGTGGAGGAGGGGATGAGAACAGCCAATAAGCACACAAAGAAAGGTGTCCAGACTCATGAGAAATCAGGAACCAAATCAAAACAAGATACCATCTTCCACCCACGGGGCTGGTAGAAGTAAAAATGTTTGATAACATCAGGTGTTGCTGAGGATGCAGAGAAACTGGCATTCTCAAAAGCTGCTGGTAAAGAATACATTAACACAGCCATTCTGAAGGGCAAATTAGCATTATTTATTAAAACTGAAAGTTTCACATCCTATGACCTGGCAATTGTTATGTTCCCAAGAAAAATGTCCAGAGGTGTGGGCTAAGAGATGTGCACAGGGGTGTTGGGAGCAGCAGCATTTGCACATGTAAGGCTCAAATGTTCAGCAAACAGAGAGATCCTGAAAAAAATGTGTTCATCCTTAGATGCCAAAGTGCATAGGCATGACGAGGAATGAACTGGCTCTCCAGGTAGTTTAACAGGGCTGTCTCAAGAATACACTGCTGAGAGGAAAAGCAACGTACAAGGGAAATTTTAATTTATATGCAGTGCTCTGAATTTCCAAAGGGAAAGCAGGTATGTTATTTGCATACTTAAAAAAAATAAAGAAAAAAGTGAGTCTTTTTACATCTGGCATTCTAGGTCTTTCTGGGGCTCAGCTGAGAAGGGGACAGGCTAGGGCCAAGCTGCCAGCCATGTGGGCCCTGCCTGATCATGAAGGCAGTGAATGATCACAGAACCAGGTCAACAACAACAATAGCCTGAAAGCCTCCGACAGGATTCTAGGCGTGCAGCTGTGTATGTTTCTAACACAGCAGAGAGCTGTGCTGTCCATTTCAATCCCCACCCCACCTTCTGCTCCTGGCCCGGTGCTCACCAGGCATGAGGTACCCACACTAAGAATAAGGCTGAGAGGCTCAGGGTCCAGAAGGGAGGCTCAGGCTCCCTTTGACAGGGCTGGACTGGTCTCTGCTTTGGGGAGGAACCAACTTGGATGGAGCAAGCAGGATGACCCTTCCCCTCACATCTCCCAACACAACTCTGATCCAGGGAAGCCTTGCACGGCCCTCTCCTCCTAGGTGCTGTCTTTTGTTTTATTCTTTGGCAATCAGAGAGGATTTGCCATTTTAGTTCATTTGAAAATAATAAGGGCATCAATCTTTTTGACTAGAAATGCACATGTCCCCATTTTAAAAAGTATGATTTTTTTTTACAGTAGACAATAAATCTCTTCCATGGCACTCTCCCCAGAGACAACCACCTTGCAGAGTTCTTGTTACCCATTTCCAAGTGCTCACATAGCTACCCTCTACTCTCTCTTTTCTTTCACAAATGTCACGCATGTTCTGTACAGGGTTTATCTACTAAACCATGTATCCTAGTGCCAAAGCACAAGGACCTTCTTGGAACTTTTCATAGCCCATCATCTCCCACCTCTACATGATTTCACAGCTCTCCAGCTGATGGATAATCAGGTTGTTTATAACCTTGTGCTCTATTGGCTGAAAGAATGCTCTTGTTGACATCCATACATGAGAATAAATCTCAAGGAGCAAAGAGGAACTTATGTTGAATTTTTCTCTTTAAGCCTTTGTGTTTCACCAAAATAAACTCATTTAAGAAGGAAACGTCCATCTGAATTACAGGCAAACACTTATAATACTAGCGCTCCGGGAAGCTGAGGCAGGAGGACAGCAAGTTAAACACAACCTGGGGAACTTAATGATTCAGTGAGATCCTGTCTCAAAACAAAACAAGCAAGACAAACCAACAAAAAAACAAACAAGCCAGGAAGAGAGTGGAGCTTAGTGCAAAAGGAAACTTTCTATCATTATGAATGGAAAACCAGATTTACATACAATCAATAAGGTGACTATGTGTTATAGTTTAAATATGAAGTATCCCACAAAGACTAATGTTTTGAAGGCTTGGGTTCCAAGCCAGCAATGTTCAGAGGTGGGCTTTTGAAAGATGAATGGATCACAGGGGCTCTAACGCCATCAGTGGAGTGATCCACAGATAGATTCAAAGTTTGATGACACTACTGGGAGGTGATAAAAACAAGGTAAGACCTAGAAACTTAAGAGGTCAGTTATAGTGTGTGTTCTTGGGGACTATATCTTTTGTCTCTAGTTCTCTCTCCTTCTGCTTTCTGGCTGCCTGATGCGAATGGCTTTTCTCTGCCATGACTTCCACCATGACGTTTCTGCTTCACTACAGACCAAAAAGTAATGGAGATGGTCAACCATGGACTGAAACCTCTGAAACTGTGAATGGAAATATACCTCTCCGCATTTAAGTTGTTTTGCTCAGGTATTTTCACAGCAATGGAAAACTAACTAATATATTGTGAAGACATATAAAAGAGAAAATAGTAAGTTATAACCTAAAGCTTACTCTTGATCAAAAGGGAAAGCCTAAAGCTAAAGACAAACTGAGACAAACTATTGCCTATCTTAAACTTTCTCCGTGGTGACCAGAATGTAGTAGTGGGCAGTGAAGTGGGTTTTCTCATGGATTATATTTTTTAAAGATGACACTGGCAGTATTTCCCACTCTACAGGCTATTCTTACATGACTTTTGACACTCTTCACACCACTGATGAACCTGGGAGGCCTCTGTTATTGCCTAGACCAACAGCACCAGAGGCAATTTCCTAGGCAAGGACGTAATGCTCTTAGAATGTATCCACCATGCCGTGGGGAAGCCCAATAACCAAAGACATCTGAGGAGACAAACCAAGGCCTCAAGCCCTTAATCAGCCCCCAGGTGACTCTATGCAGGTCACAGAGTCTCATTGAGTCCTGGGCAAATTATACATTCTTTTTTTTTAGTACTGGGATCAAACTCACGACCTTGCACTGACCAGGCAGGCACTTGTGCCCCTGAACTAAATCCCCAGCCCCTAAATTATATATTTGTGAATAAACATTTGAAGGAAGTTTATTATTCAGCAAGAGGACACTGCAAAGGTGATTTATTTTAGTTTAGTACTGCCTCCAGTCCCACTTAAAATCCTTTCAGCACCACAGAGGCTACATAGCACCTCTCAGAAGGCTGGACAGGGCTGGGTATTCTTGATGCTCAAAAGACTGCAGGATTAAGTGGGAGGAAGGGAAACCACTACAGCTATTTCCCAGTAGAAGTTTAAGATGGTGAGAGTGAGAAGGAGCAAATAAAAAGCATGAGAGAACTACTGTATCACCAAGTGCAGAAGCAGGGCAACTTAGCCTGCTGAAACCATCTTAGACTTTAGAGATGTGTAAGTAGATTTAATCCCAAGTTTGCCATTAATAACACAGGGTACTTCACTGTCTTTGCTGAGCCTCAGATTCCTCACTGATAGTAAATGAAGCCAGTGAAGGCTTGCCCAGAGAGCTCAGAAGAGTGCCCAGGGGTTTCAAGAGGAGTGTGGAGTCAGTAGTGCCCAGCACATGTCGCAGACACAGGCTGTGGTGGCCCTGTCAGAAGCAACCACAGTGTTTTCTCAGCACAAGTCAAATGTTTGGTGCAACTCTGACCTCCTGGAGTCATGGCTCCAGTCCCAACCCTGAACTCAAGGGACAGTCATGCTTTCTGAATGCAGGCTCCTGACCAAGCGAGTCTGCAAAGGGAGATAGTGAATCATGGCTTTTCACTGTTTCTCAGAACTCCTCTGAGGTCATGCAGAACGCAAGGTACATAGTTTCTTGGTTTATCCAGAGACGTAGCCCCTGAGCCTTCATCTGTCACTGACTCTCAGTCCGAGTCTTCTCTCCCACCCTCAAGCCCGGTGCCCACCATTCTAGAATTCTTCACTCACTCTTTACTGGTTAAGCCGGCCTCCCATTCAGACAGTAAGCCCCTAGGAGGCAGGACCCTGCCTTTCTCTTTTACTGCAGAAGGGAGCCAGAGCATGGCTGGAGCTGAAGTATTCAGGGATGGGATGGAGAGAAGCGCATGTCATAGGATGCTTCATTCTGAGGCCACAGACTTCTCAATTGGCTGCTCTTTCCAGCCCCTGGGCTGCAGCAACCTTCTTCACAGCTCCCTCCCTCTGCCAGGCTGCACTCATTACTGAGCAATAAACAAGGCTGATTGACTTTCCCTGTATTTAAACGATCCCTTCATAATAAAATATGAATGCCAATATCATAATTTAATTCTCCAGGTTGGTGGCTCCAACTACATTTAGAATCAAGGAAGTCTTTATACTTAACAGCAGGATCTCGAGGCCAGCAGAGTGCCAGGGCTTTGAAATCTGATACTCTGAATTTTAGGCCACAGTGGTAGTCTAGATCAGCAACATAGTACACATGCACCAGCCTTTCAGGCAGGTATTGCTCATCAGAAGTCAGGAGGGGCTGAGAGCAAGGTAAGTAAGTGAGGGTTCCCAGATAGCAGGGGCAGCATTTAAACTTCCCAGCTGACAGCAGAGCAGCAAGGCCTGTAACTGTTTTCTAGGCAAGTGAGTGAGAGTCCTGGCCTCTGTGTATCCATCCAGCAGACTCAGTTTATATCCCTGCCTCCACACACAGCCAGCGAAAACTGGAGGGACCCACAGACTGTAAGGATCACTGATTTTTGATGGAGTGGGAGATGCAGTGCCCTTCAAGGCTTTGGTTCTTTAAAGTTACACACTGAAAGCTGGTCAGGGCTGAGTTTCTAAAGTGGACCTCTGTTCCCAGTGGTTCCATCAATGTTACAACCACCCTTTATTAGCTGCTTATGTATAGCAGACTCCAGAGATCTATGGTTCACAAAACACAATGTGCAGAGGTCAACACACACAAAGGATGTGGCTGGGGTGCGGAGCCTGAGGCACAGCTGACCTTCACAATATCCTGAGGAAGCTGATGGAAACCTGAGCTCTAGTCCCCTGGAGGAGGTCAGAGAGAAAGCCTACTGTTATTTCCTTCAGACAAGGGGCACCCAGGCTGGGCTGTTGCATGGGGTGGGATGCTGGATGGACCTGGTGGAGGACAACAAAATGACACCAATTTTCAACAGGTAGGCCTGGGGGCTGAGGACCTGTAGCTACCTGTGTTCTTTTGGGGTGCTTGTTACAAATTCTCCCCTTCTGTGGGGACTTGGTCTTTTCCTGTGGAGTCCATGGTCCTTCTGCAATTGGAAAATGCTGCCTCTTTCACTTATGGGTTTCTCTACCCGCATGCAGAACAGCTGCACTAGGTGTTGGCTGCCCCTTGGGCTCCCCCAGCCTAGACAAGCTGAAGCTCTGCCTTTGGGGAGCCTTCAGACTGCAGACTAACAGCAGCCTTCTGGAACTCTCTAACACTCTGGGGACAAGCCTCAGTGGGACACAGACAGTACTTTGTAGCACAGAAGAATACACTGACACTAATTAGAAATCCAGCATCACACAGCCCCCTGGTGACAGAATGCAGTGGAAGGGAAGCTCAGTGATGGAAGGGTTGGGCGCAATCAGTGATGGAAGGGATGAGGGGAGAGGCAGGCACAGGCGGTATGAGATCAGTCAGAAAGCCAGAGTGAGGGTACATGCCCAAATTCACTGCAGAATAAAAAGGACAGTCACGCTGGGGTGTAAGAAAGTTGCTCACATCATGTTTCCTTGGAAGTTAACATGAGTGCTCTTTATAGGAAACCTGTGTTGATTCAAAAGCTGCCCAACAGAGCTGGGATGATTAGGAATAGGCCCTGGTCAGTTCTACGTTACCAAAGGCCAATAGTCTTCTGGGAATAATAAGCAGACATTTCTGATCCTCAGTGAATTCCAAATGTGGTCCCCAACCCTCTGACTGTTCTGAGGGTGTGACCTGGCACACTCAATTAGGTAGCCGCTTCTCCTGACAGTTAAATCAATCCTTCAAAGAAAATTAAGTAACCATTTCTCCATCAACTCAGCAACAGCTTATGGGTTATTTGCTGCAAGCAGCAATCAATTACTTTGTCTTCTTTGACACTCCCTTAAGCATTCCTTCCCAGCATGGCAAGGGGCAGGTGCGGAGTGCAATCTTTCCTGGATGGAGAGTGGGTCTGTCACATTTCTGCCACCAGGCCTATAAGCCAGGCCCCTCTAAGAATAAACAACATGATGGTATTTGTTCTTGGCCTTGCAAAGGAGGGCAGTAATTAGATATGCAGAGAGTAGGTTGTCTGCTGAAATTCTGTCACGCAGACAAACTGATCTAAAGCTTGGTGTTAAGATCTCAGCTGAGATGACTGAGGCGACAGCACTCTCACTGCTGTGCTGGGCCTGACACTCCTCTCCCACCTACCTCTGCCCTCAGCTCTAAGAATAACTGGCTGAAACACCATTGAGAGAACTGTGTACTACCCAAACACATCTGATCCTACTTCCCACCCACAAGCGCAGCCCTGGGTGAGGGGGCTGTGCAGAGAACAGTTAGGAGCTAGGCCTATAGGCTGATTTTTAGCTGATTTGACTCTGGATACATGACTTCATTTCAGATGCTTCATCGGTAGGCGCCAGGGATAATAAAATGAGTTTATAGTTCTACTTCATTATACGCACGTTGGAGTATTTAGAAAGATGGGAAATGAGGTCTCCAATTTACTTTGAAATGGATTTAAAAAAACCAGGATGGCCTGATGTATGGACACAAGAATAGATGTGGACAAACAAGCATGGTACAAAATTAGTGGCAGAATGTGGGTGGGCATGAGTGTTCACTGCTATATAATTCTTTCAGCCTGGTTGTATGCTTTGAAGAGTTCAAATAACACATTGGAGGAAAATGGACTTCCTAGGACTGTTATGAAGTTCAGACAGGTCACAACAGCATGTTTAATTCAAGGTGGCTGGTCAATGATACCACAGTACCTGTGCATAATTATTATTCATTTTATGACTTCTTTATATCACGTTGACTGATGACTACAAGATTCCCTCACTATGAAAATCCATTTAGTTCCCAAGTTTGAAGAGCAAGAATTTGCATGGGAAGTTTGGACCTGAGGGATACTACTTATTATCCACCAAGACTCTGAATGTCTCTGGGGATTCCATGGCCAGCAAGGACAGTAAATCAATGCTCACTATGCAGAAAATGTCAGGTAAATCTCCAACTGTTCATTCAGTATTTGCTATGAGATGAGTGACTATTAAATTGCTTGGGATCAATAACTCAGTGGAGGAGGGACACTGATGGGTACCATACTCATACCAGGATTTGGAGGCTGGGAAACCAGGTAGCTTGTTCCAGATTCCTACAGCTGACGTGTGCAGAGCCTGGCTCAGCTCTAGCTGCACCCATAAGTAGGGGTTTCTATAGCTTTCTTTCTCTTAAACTGAATGTACATGTGACGGCTAGTAAAGAAGTGACTGGTTTTTCACAAAACCATTACAAAACTGGTCATGTCTTTATTCTCCCTTCCTTGGAAAATTCCCAGAGGCTCTTCTCTGGAGAACAGAGTGAAAAATTTCCCTGTCTATTCCCATGTGCCTAGAATAGGTGGGGGGCAGATCCCTCTGACTGCTCCAGTCTATACAGAGCTGGGTAGTTGCAAAAGGCTCTGAAGGCCAAGATGACTTTCTTTATCCCTAGCAGATTATTGAGGAGCAGAAAGGAAGGAGCTGTATTAAAGCTGATTCCGTGTTAGCTTGTCTAGCGTGACAGAAGAGCTTAGCTATTCAAATCTTTTCTTGGAAATCTCAAGTATTCCATTCACTGTCTCACAGAGTTAGGTAACTTTATTTACTCATGCTAAACAGGGCCATTTTCAGAGAGGAAATTATGCAATGTACTATGCAAATGTGGCATTCTGGGGAGAGCAAGCATAGAGATAAGTGTGGTCACCACTGCATTACAAGATGAGATCTGTGCCCGCGGTGGCAGGCTGTATGTCCCCTGATAAGGGGATATGCCATGCTCTACTTGGAATTGCTGTTCATTCAGATCCTGTTTCTGGTAATAACATTTTCACGGAGTTGTCTATCTGTGAACTTGTGCAGTGTGAATAAGGGGAACAAAGAGTAGAGCTTTTGCAAGCAAACCAGCTCTGGATAGACTAGTCAGGGAGATCTGCCCTACACTTGTTCTGGGTATGCGGGAAAAGACAGAAAATTCTCACTCTGTTCTGCTGAGAAGAGCCTCTGGGAATTTTCCAAGGAAGGGAGAATGAAGACATGACCAGTTTTATAAGGTCATCTTAGTCCTGGATTTCTCTGCTTAGGGATCCTCTGCAGGATGTGGCCACAGTCTCTCTACCCTCTATTTGCTTGGTGTCTATGTGTCAGACCTGTGCTACAGGGATAAAGGCAGCATGTACATCCCTGTTTTGGGTGAACTTTCTGAGCCTCAGTTTCTTCACCTGAGAAACAGAGCCACCACTGAATCCGCAGAATATGGTCAGGGACAAAGAAGTGAGATGCAGAGAGGACCTGTGAGTTTTCTCTATGTGTGTTGCGTGGGCACATTTCTCTCTTCTTCCTCTGGATTCTTGGAGATAGGAACACATCTTCTCTTTCTATTGAATTTCCTCTTTATGGTACTTCACAAGAAAAGTGCCCAAGAGAATAGGGTAATAATCATAGTACTTCCCCAGAGAGTTGCTATGGAGACCTAAAGATATTAGTAAAGCACCAGAACAGTTCCCCACATGGAGTTGCCCTCAGAACTTAGCAGGAGCAAGCAGGGGTTGCTGAGGACCACTGTGAGCTGAGAGTAAGTGAGAGGGGCCTGAGTTGGGAGCCCAGCTGGGTCACTTGTAGGCCATGGGTCTCTGCCAAGACACTGACCTTTTGTGTGGGCCTCAGTTTCCTTGTCTCTCAAATTAAGAGGTTTAGACTAAACCACATGCCTCTTTTCTGATGGGAAGGAACATCTAAATTTCATACCAGGGGACACATTTATGGCTGTTTGGCAGAAATTAGTTCATAGAGTGAATGCTTACCGGCATAGAAGTCTGATTTTTAATTAGCTTGTGGGAATTCAGCGTACTTCAAACATTAACAGTAAAATATGGGAGACCTCTGGTGGAGACAAACCATACCTTTAGACTGAAACAAAAGCTACAGAATTTACAAGCCAAATTTCCTGCTTTATGTTAACTTTTAGTGTTCAAACCGATTACCAATAAACTTAGCAGTGGAGCAGGATATATTGAAAAGCATGTGATTTACAATGATATTGTTGATATTTATATCTAAATCTAAATCTTATCAGCAGGTCTCTTTACAATAACTACACTTCAATGACTTTCTTTAAGTTATTAAACTATTTCAAACATAATAAATATTGAGAGGTACAATTACTTTTTTCTCTTTTAAAAATGAACTTGTATCAGTGGTAGAACACTCTACCTAGCATGTGCTAGGTCTGGGAATCATTTCTATCCTGAGCGCTGGAAAAAAAAAAAGAGAGAAAGAGAGAGAAGGAGAAGGAGGAGGAAGAGAACGAAAAGGAAGAGGAGGAAGAAGAGGACAAGGAGGAGAAAAAGTAAAAGAAAACTATAAAAGAAAAAAAGATTGTGTACATGAACTATTCTATTAAATTCACAAAGATCAAAATAAGGGAACATTCATTCATTTTACTTTAGTCATTCAAGAACCCTTTATCTTCTAGAATGTTAGTTCTATGAGGGCAAGGGTTTCTGTCCTTTTGTTCACTGCTCCTGTCAGGCAGTGAGTAGGTAAGTACTCACTAAACATTTGTGGAGAGAGGGAACTGCCTACACTGGGGAAGGCGCTGTGAGCTAGAACTAAAAGGCTCAGTTGCTGATCTCTAGGTGCTCACAGATCTGTGGAGCATCTGTGGAAACGAGAACCTGCAGGAGCTGAGGATGGTGTATATGTGGGTACTTCACAGACTAATAGGATGTGTAGAGGCCAGAGACTTGAGAAAAGGCATGTTTGCGAGACTTCTGTCCTTCAGTGGGGCTGGAGTGCGTGAAATGGGACAGCAAGGGTTGGGGGTTAGGTTACAGAGCCTGGGGGCCATTTATAAGGGTGGCTTAATACAGTTACATCACGGAGTGTAAACACGTACCAGGAACTGGGGGCAATCGGAGATTTTCATGGCAACTAAAAAGTCATTTGCCTAATGGTTATTCCCTGAAATTTCATTCAGGCCTTCAATTAGAAGTTTATAGTCAAGATGCAGCCTGGAACTAATATATGAACAAATGGTTTACTAAGGATATGAAAAAAATTAACAAAATTTCCCATTCATTCTTTTGTTACTCCATGAAGTATTTATTGTGCATCTGCTATGGGGCAACCACAGTCCCATGTCGTTGGGTTGCACAGGATAAAATGACTGTCCCACCCTCATGCAGCCACAGTCTGTTGGGGGTAGGCCACAAACCAACTGGAATACATCTATAGAATTAACTGTGCCAGCACAATGAGAAGGCGGTACTTAAGCTGCTCAAAGACTTTTTAAAAGTTCACTTGCAAATCCTGCAAACAGACTGTTTGCAAAAGTTCCATACATCTGCAAATGTACTCCTCTCCTAATTTCAAGTAAGTTACAATGCATTGGGCATGTAACAAGCCTTTGGCACTGTGCTGAATACTCAAAACCATTCAGTACATGAAGTGCTATTAACTGCACCTTGCAGATGAGAAAACTAAGACTGGGACAGGATCTGGAATTAGCCAAGTACTAATAGTATGTCTTGCTAATTAATACTGTGTTGTTCAGAAGGGTCAATTCCCAGGAGCCCAGCAGGAAATCCCCACAGTGAGTCAGTTCTAAGATCTTCTGCATACTCTTTCTTTGCTTTTATTTTGTTTTCTTTTCTCTCTCCCTTCTTCCCCTCCCCCTTTTTGTTTTTTTGGTAACAGGAATCAAACTCATGACTTTGCACTTGCCAGGCAGGCACTGTGCTACTGAGCTATATCCCCAGCCTGGTCCTCTATATACTTTAAATCAGACCCCACTCTTCTAAAAGACAAGGAAATGATGTTTGGCTCCTGTGTTAAGAGATCAGCTTCTTCCACAGCAAGGATCAGGTGACTTCATTTTTTTTTTTTTTTCTTTTTATCAGTACGGGGGATCGTATTCAAAGGCAGGTACTTATGCCGCTGAGCTAAATCCCCAGCCCCTAGGTGACTTCATTTTTAATGAGGCTGCATAAGCACTTCTGTGTTCAGTTGTAATTGCTAATTTTTTTTTTTTTTTTTTTTTTGGTCTTTTTGAGACAGGGTCTCACTATGCAGTTCAGGCTGGCCTAGAACTTACTATGTAGCCCAGGCTGGCCTCAAACTCACAGCAATCATCCTGCTTCAGCCTCCTGAGTGCTGGGATTACAAGAGTGTACACCACACCTGGCACGTTCTTGCTAAATTCTTTGCAAGAGAAATCCACCAAGAGCTGGGAATGGGGGCACATGTCTGTGACTTACATTCACTTATTGTGGAAAACCTTACTATCTCAGCACTCAGGAATGAGACAAAAGACTGTTCTGAATTAGAGGCCAGCCTGGATTCCACAGTGATTTCAAGGCCAGCCTAAACTATATAGTGAGACTCTGTCACAAACAAATAAACAAACAAAGTCAGTGGAAGCCATGCTGAGGCTGGGAGGAGTAAAAAGAAGCCAATTCATCCTTCCTATGAGCCAGTGCAAGCCATGTGAGGTCTGGGAGGACAAACAGGCCAATTTGCTCTTCCCATGAGTTGGCAGAAGCCATGCAGGTCCTGGAAGGAGGAATAAGCCAATCTATCTTTTCTGTGGGCCAGTGCAAGCCATGTGGGGCCTAGGAGGCCAAAGAAGCTAATTCATCCTTCCTGTGAGTTAACAGGCATGTGGGCTGGGAGACAAGACCTACCCCTCTGCAACTGAGGTACTAAAACAATTTAATGCATCTATTGTTTGACTGACTTTGCAGGCATAAGGCCGGTAGTCTGAACATCAATTAAAAGGATGACAATATGCAATATAGCAAATATGGGGGATTTTCTTCTGTCTTGTTTTTGAAATCCAATATTGTTCCCACTGTTTTGTTTTGTTCTGTTTTATTGTTTTGTTTTATTCAATATTCTGTTTTGTTTGGTTTTATTATGTCTTTTTAAAAATTTTATTTAAAGAAAGACTAAACAAAACAGAAAATACGTAGAAATAATACATACGTTCAGAGAAAAAAATAAACAGTAAGAAACACTAGTTGATGTTTACATATTGTCGCTTCACAAATAGTTGTTCAAGATACAAAAATGAAACATGTAAAGTGGGAATTGAAACAGTGAGACTGCAAACAGTTCTGTTCAACTGTCCAACAAAAACTTAGTAACATGGTTGTCAATCCTATACACTTAAACATATACTGTTTGGTTTTATTATGTCTTATGGTATGGGCAGCTATTTTGAAGAAAACAAGAGACATTATGGTAGTCATTGTTGATTTCCTATTATCTTGTTTTGAAGTCCTGTATCGCTGTCATTGTTGCATTCTGATTGATTCAGTTTTGTTTTGTTTGCTTTTATTCTCTTAAAAAATAAAACAAACACACAAATTCATCAACAGAGAGAAAAAACTAAAAGTTAAAGACAGACAGAGGGGCTGGGGATTTAGCTCAGTGGCACAAGCACCTGCTTGGCAGGCACAAAGTTGTGAGTTTGATCCCCAGTACCAAAAAAAGAAAAAAAAGACAGGAGACTTGGGCAATAAACACAGAGGGATTATAATAGGTACCAAGAAAACTCTGCCTCCAGATTGCAGGGAGTCCTAAAGATCTGTATCCTTGCTTGTGTGGCTGACCCAGAAATCCCATTCTCCCTGAGCTTGATGTAAAAGGGTAGGTGCAGAGCTGGGATGACACAGATTCAGATTTGTTAGGTAAGAAAGACATAGTAAAGCCGGGCATGGTGGCTCATGCCTGTAATCCCAGCACTCAGGAGGCTGAGGCAGGAGGATCGTTGTGAGTTCAAGACCAGCCTGGGCTACAAAGTGAGCTCCAGCCTAGCCTGAGAGCCTGTCTCAAAAAACAAAAACAAAAACAAAAAAACCCCCAAAAACCAGACATAGTAAAGCTTTCTAAGGTAAGTAAGTGTAAGTCACACGCAGAGCTACAGCAGTGGGAGGACACCACCCCATTGATTCTGCTTCTTACAGTGTAGGAAGAGCACTTAAACATAGTGTGGCCCTGAGCCTCTATTTTCCACCACAGTTGACACCTGGACAATGAGGAAGGAGTAAGCAGAGGGTCAGTGCTCAGTAAGCATCACTGCTGTTGTCTTCATCCTTGCTCCACCCATCCCTCCCTATGACTGAGCGAGGAGGTTGCTGTTATGCCTCTAATTCATCGGTGAGGACTCTGGGGCTCAGCAGAATTGACAATGTGACTGGTGCATGCCTGTAATTCTAGCACTCTGAGAGGTTGAGGCAGGAGGCAATTTAGTAGTTTAGGAAAACCATGTCTCAAAATAAAAACAAAAGGTTGAGGATGTAGCTGGGTGTGAAGGTCCTGGGTTCAATCTATAGTACTGAAAAACAAACCAAACCATGAAACCCAACAAATAAAAGTGAAAATGAAAACCAGGTGGTCATATTCCAGTAATTGAGACACTAGGATTATGAAAGACACCCAAATCTGTGCTATTCTTCTTTGAATTTATCTGCTGACCGTATTGGTCAACAAGATTTTTGCATTGATAGAAATGCTGTTTAGTTTAGGGGCTACTGACATGTGTGGCTACTTAAATTTTAATTAATTAAAATTAAGTTAAAAATTCTTTCCCACTGTTGTGCTAGCTACACATGGCTTTGAGCGTTTGAAATGTGTATAATAAAATTGAGGATCCGAAGTTTAAATTTTACCTTCAGTTTCATTAATTTAAATTTAGGTAGCCATAAGTATGGATAATTCTTCAAGAAGGATGACTTAGAGTGACCCTGCACAGAGGAGACACAGAAGGAAGAAGAGACCCTTAATTGCTGCATAGGACCCTAGAGAATGGCCTGATTCACTTTTGGCTACAAACTCTAGGTGAGAAGGACCTGTCCTAGAACATCTGGGAGCCATCAGCCTGCCCCAACGCTTAGGAGCTCCTAGACCAGGAAGGTATGGGGAGTTTGGCCACGTGCAATCTTGACTCTCTTGGCATGATGGCTTCATTTCCTGTGTGTCACCTTTGTCAATAAGTTCCCTGCAGAGCCCATAGAATGCATATTTCCATACAATTCTTTCCCATGTTATAGAGCAAGCAGGGGCAATAAACAGGCCTGAGGAAGATGGAGGAGCTGAGAATAGTAAGGGTGATGTATACAGTGCCACTGCTCTTACTGGGAGGAGTTTCCTCAAAGGGCCTAAGTCTTGCCCTCTATCACAGGCCTACAGATGGACAGGGGCTGGTGTGTTCACTGTCCAGGGATCTCTCCTACACAGGATGGGGACAGTGCAGGGGTGGAAAGGACTGGTGAATGAATGGGTTGGAAAGTGACTCTGGCACCCCATTGCTAGGGTGGTAAGGTACAGAAAAGGCTGAAGCCTGAGACTGTTCCCTAGGGTGGGTGGTAAAAATGGATATCAGGATTCCAGTCTCATGGGGCTATTTAAGAGTTAGGCCTGGGAGCGTCTATGGATGTGCTTTGGAGACCTGTTAGATCCTAAATACCACTACCACCCAGAAGGCCCGCTCAGACCTTGCTGAACTTGACAGATTTTTAAGAAGGAAGGGACTCAACAGTGACACCTAAACAGATAACAACTTATAAGAGGTTGATCACCACCTGGTGCTGTCCTTTCCTGTGTCCCAGCAGGCACAAATGCAGCTTGCCAGCGTACAGGATCATGGTCCTTCTGCAGACAAGGCTGAGCAGGCTCTGATCTCTGTCTCTCCATCTTCTCCCCCAAATCAGTTCTTTCTGGTAAGGTGGGCACTGAACATTCATTCTGTTTGCTGCTGTGCTACAGAGGCCTCAGTCCAGACCTAAATCACATGACTCCCAAGCTTTGCTGTAAAGTGAAATCAGCTGAATTCTTTAAAAACACTGAAGCTGGTTCCACCCTCAGGCAATCTGATCTAATGCGGGTGTGACTTGGTACAGGGAATCCTAACATTTCTCTGAGGACCCAACACACAGTACTGCCTTCTAGCATCACCAGCATACCTCCCACTCCTGTCCCCAGAGGCCAAGAGAGAGGACAGAGCTGTCCAAGGTCATACTCTGAGTCAGTATTAAATTTAGCTAGGTTTGACCAGGAGTGGGGACTCCTGCTATCCTAATGCAAGTCATGGACAACTGACAACAAATACAAAATCCTTTCTTCCTTCTGTGTCAGTACACTGGGGTGAGACTACTCAAGCCATTCATATAATAGATGTCCAGTGAGGCCAAAAAAACTGTGGAGGTCTTCAGGCTCGGGGAGAGCTTATTGGAAACAAAACAACCGTGGTAAACAGGGAGGCTGTAATGTGATCCAGGTCTGATAGACTGCTTAAGCATTCTTAGGAGTTAATTAGAATAGCCCTGAACTCAGTCTCATATGTCAGGGCCTTTTTTTTGGTGGTGGTGGTAGGGTACCAGGAACCAAACACAAGACCTTGCACTTGCCAGGAAGGTGCTTTGAGCAGGTGCTGTGAGGTGCTAGGCTAGTGTGCTCTATCCCCTGTCAGCGCCCTTTGCCATTAATGATTCATGTAAAGAAAGATGTAAGATAATAGGTCAGGGAAAGAAATTAATTGAGCTAAGCCTTTTAAAAATATTTTTGATACATCAGATGCTAATGAAAGATTAACACACACAATGGAAATATTAAAAGGCACTTACAGAAGCCCCCAGAACACATGGAGAGCAAGAAATCTGTCAAGGTTGAGAGCGCTAATTAAATCTTGCACATAAGGTAAGTGATACGAAGCATTTACTCAGAGCTGTGAATTTAAGTCAGGAAAACAGCCCCTAGTTACTCACCCAGCTGCTTACAACACAGCCTTCCCAGAGGAAAACCTTTCATGAAGGAGGCCTACCAGCTGGGCTTGCCCTTGACAGACTTGCGAAGTCCACTCTAGAACTGTGTGTGATAACCATCCTTTTACATCGGGGTAGAGATTCAGCTCCAGGGAAGTTTGAATGCAGAAAGAGGCTTCAACAGGGAAAGACTCACAGATAAAGGAAAAAAATCATGGCAGAACCAGCATGGAACGTCATATAGCTTATGTGTGTTTTTTTGTGGTGCTGGGGATTAAATCCAGGGCTTCCTGTATGCTAGGCAAGTGCTCCACCAACTGAGTTACACTCAAGCCCTACAGAGTCATTTTTAATAAGCTAATTAAAATAGTGTTTTCTAAAACTTATTCATTTCTTAGTGCAAGAATTTTTGATCCCTTGTACTATATGTATCATTTGATATTTTCTTTCAATTATGTCTTTGTACTTACACTTATTGTAAAGGGATACTTGGTATTATTTTTATAAATGTAAAATTAGTGTTGGTCAGTACTTCTACTGTTTAATTGAAGTACTTGTACTGCATAATTGTTTACATGGACAGTATGTTCACAGATGTACTAGCGAAAAAAGTGTCTCGGGTATTACAAGGTGCAGTAGGTAGGTAGCACATGCCTATAACCCCAGCATTTTGGGAGGCTGAGGCAGGAAGACTGTAAGTTTGAGACTGCCTGGGAAGCTTAGTGAGACATTGTCTTAAAATTTAAAAAGAGTGAAAAAAAAAAAAAAAGGCTGGGGATGTAGTTCAATGCAGAATAACTGGATTCACTCCCCAGTACTGTAAATAAAATACAGCATAGCACAGCAGCTGGGTTGGTGACACAGCAGGGCATGTACAGGGCCTTATGTGAACAATAAAGGTCACAGAATAATCAGAGTGACCTCATTTTTGTAAAACAAACTTATTTGGTATCTTTGGGATGGTATAGTTAGTTGTGTGTATGTGCGATTTAAGTGTGTGTCTATTTTCTTAATGCTCCACCGTGAACTGATAATACTTTCTAATAAGAAAAATTAGTAAATCACAGTGGTCCTGTTTCTCTCAGAGGTCACTTCATGCTTTTTGGCAGAAAAGTCTGGAAGAATACAGACCCAAATGGAACCATAGCCATCTGAGAAAGTGGGAAGGGTATGAGTTGGGGTGAGAAGCAGGCATTTATTTCCTGGTTTGGTTTTCTTACAACAAGATATTTGGACAGTATATGTACAATTAAAAGCTAATAAAAACCATTACCTTCTAAAGCAAAGGTCCAGTTTCACGCCAATTTTATGTCACTGCTATGCTTCAACTATATGCTTGTTTATAGTTCAACTATATGTTTGTTTAACTATCTAGAGAGCCATTGTAAACTGAACTGTGCTGACTACCTGGTGGCTGCTCCCTGGAATGCTCTGCCAAGCACAAAGATCAGTCGTTCCTTCAGAACGCAGCTGGCCACTGACAGGATGCCAGGATGCATCAGGGTGAAGATGGAGAGGTGGGGAAGCCCAGAAACATGGAGTGAGAGCATGCTGTGGCCAGGCTGGGATTAGGGCCTTAACAGCTTGGATCCCTGCATGAGCTTATTTCTTATTTCACTCTCTCCTCTCTTTTTCTTGCAGCCCTTCTTCTCTTTCTCCTCTTTGGTTCTTTTTCTTAAAGCATGACCTAGAAAAGGCAGGCTTTCCACCTTCCACAACATTACCACCCACATTTTCCTGCTATTTACATCAAAGATCCCAAGCTCACACATTTGAAACAGAATGTCATTTAAGAGACTACCCACTTAAAAAAAAAAATTAGCAACTGTTCAAAGAAGTAAGTCATGGAAAAAGTGACTTTCATTCTGGTTCTGCTTGATCACACCTCCCAAGAAGAAAGGAGGCACTTCAAAGGCATCCCGGGTACTGAGGAGCCCAGAAATGCAAAAGGTTAAGCGCTTTATCATGGCTGATCCACTGGTGGACAACTTTTTCCATTATGTGCTTCAAGACCCATGGCCCCTTTAAATCAGCCCCTACTTCTTCACAGTAACCATAACTTGATTCAATCTACAGACTTTATTGATTTAAATATGATTCATGTAAAATTCATGGCAGCCATGCAAAGCTAATTTTTCACATCTGAGTTATATTACAAATTATATGGCACAGGTAGTAGGTAAATGAGAGAATGCATGTTTGGGCAGAGGGGGCCCAGGCTGTCATGCAGGGCCCCAAAGAAAAAAGGGGAGGGATTTTTTTCTACAGAACTCAGATGCAAAAGGGACACACAAGATCAATTCTTCAGAAAGGAACTGCCTGGTGTGGACTGGAAAAAGTGCAGGGTTGGGGGAGGTGGTGCCTGCAAAGGCCTCCCACTTCAGAGGGTGAGGCCTCCTGGGGTGCACAGCTGCCCTCGTCTGAGCAGCTGGTGCCAAGCAGCCCGTTAAGCCACAGAGCACTCTGCCTCCTCCCACAAGCCCTGCACCTGTGCATGGAGCTCGGTGGCCTCCAGACTGTTTACTGTAAGCACACTTCAGGGCTGGAAACTTCTTGGGCAGGCCTGCCTGGGAGTGGCAAGGGCTGCTGAGTCCAGCCTCTGGAACCCTTGACTCATGTCACCTTTCAGTTTCCCTCTAAGCCCTGGAGCCTGTGTCTTCTGGCACCCAAAGGTGACACAGCAAGGTGGTTCACCAGGACAAACACGGGCTAAGAAGTGGGGCCTGCAGAGCTAGCCAGTTCCCAGAAAAAGGCTGAGACTGGGGCATCATTCAGAAGAATGAGACCAGTTGTGCTTATTAGTGCTACTTTACTAAGGAAGATGGAAATAAATTGTCCTGGCCCTTGCATGGGCATGATGTGACCTGCCACTCAAGGCCTACATCACCCGTAAGTCAGGAGGCTGGTGGAGTCCTGCCACCTGTTACTGCATCATCACTCTTCCTTCCTGCAGTCCACTGGTGTTGGGGCACTGTCCTGCTCCAGGCCCAACAAGGAGATGTGTCTCAAAGCTGCTGTTTTGTCATCTCCTACTGTGGCTGTGGAAGTGGAGACCCTTCTGTAACTGCTCAGGACACTTTTCCTTTGGAGAGTTCTCTTCTACACTGCCATGCCCTCTATGCCCTCTGGTTTCCCTCCCTGCTACCCTCTAGGGCACCTGGCATGTGTCTTCCTCCCCCTCCCCAGTGCCCTGCTGTGTTTCTTTCCTAAAGGTCATATTACTTTAGCTACTCAGTGCCAGGCCACCTGAATATAAAAAGGAAGAGGTGACCCCTTCCTGCCCACCTTCAACTGAGATGAGCAAGGAAGACAAAACTCTAGCAAAACCACTATGTGTTCAGCAAGGCATGTGCTATAGCTCCCAGAACTTGCTTATGGCTGATGGCCCTGGGTTGCTGTGAGGGACGGCAGAGGGTTCTCTACCTAGCTCTCATGCTTTCCTGTGCTGAGCAGGTCTGATTGAACTTACAGGATATAGATGCATTTTATGCAGTGCCCTAAACCCACCATGAGAGGGGGGTACAGAGGCTGTGAAGCAGCCACAGGAGTTGGAGAAGCCAAGAAGGAGACTCTGGGGATGTGTCTGGAAGGATTGCCTAGGAACAGATGGTCCTTCTCTTGGCTCCTCTCTGCTCAACAGGGACCACAGCACTTGGTCAGGAGGGGAAGAGGAGCTTCCTTTCTCTGATGATCATGCCAGCTGTCATGAACTGAGGTTTATATTACAAGTAAAACACTTTTTTGGACATAAAGCAATTTAATTCTCTTGCTGATGAAGAAACTGAGGTCCTGAGAGATTTAGGAACCTGCCCAAAGTCATATAGCTAATGGATGACAAACCTAGTACTCAAATCCCTACAGATTGTGATTCTGATGTACTACTATTATCACTGGGCCAAAAACAAAGGGAAAGACGGAAGGAACCAAGTGAAATTTTTAGGGGCAAGAACTGAGATCAGTTATGTTCTTCTGTATTTGTAAAATAACTTTCCAGAAGACACTGAGAATGTTTGCAAACTGTTAATGATTTAAGCATGTTTTCCAAGACCTTATATTCAATCATGGGGTCTCTGACAGAATGAGCCAGTGCAGATCCTACAGAGAGGGAAGCCAGCTTATGGGGAAGCCTTTGGACCACACAAGCCCCTGGTGGCTGGAGTGATACCATACAGAACAGCTCTTGGGCACCAGAGCCCCCTTGCTTGGGGACTTCATGAGCACACCTGTCTACAAAGAAAAAAGGGTGATAAAGAAGTGGGATTCAGCTCTTCTTTTGGCTGCAAAGATTTTGCAATTCATTTGCAAAGAGCATAGCAGGTCATTCTGCACCTCTATTAAAGGTCTGTTGTGCTTCGAGCACTGCTCAAAGCATTCCTGACATTTTCCTTTGTTTTTCAGTTGAGGGAAACCACAGGCTCAGGTTCATGATGTGCAGAAGTTGCAGGGTTGGATTTGGGTGTGGTGGCATACACCTGTAATCCCAGCACTCGGGAGGCTGAGGAAGGAGGACTGTTGAGAGTTTTGAGGCCAGCCTGGGCTACATAATGAGTTCAAGGCCAGCCTGAACTGCTGAGACCCTACCAAAAAAAAAAAAAAAAAAAAAAAAAAAAAAAGGTCACAAAGTTGGCAAATGGCAGCATTTATTTGCTATCCAGACCCTGGATATCATCCACATTCTGTGACCCTGACCTGTCTCCATGCCAGCACCTGGCACTATGCAGTGCCTGTGCCTCATGCTAATCCTCCTCAAGTGGCTGAGACTGTGCAACTCAGTAAGAGGGGGAAGCTCCTGGGACACACACAGCTCACAGTCCACTCACAGTGGTCAGGCAAGTGCACTTTTGCCTCTCAGGCCATGCGGACCAGACCCGAGCAGCTGTCACAAAGTGGGGATTCTTCATCAAGTGGCTGACACTGAGCAGGCCTGTGAGCTTTTACTGCAAGCCACACATGACTTCCCTCACCCTGTGAAATAATGATATCTTTCTCAACACTTGTTATCAATCTCCCATTTCTTTTAATAGAAGCAATTCATGGTGTGAGTTGGGGCAGATATAAACATGGAGGGAAAACTGCTTGCCTCAGGTCTTTACTGAGAAAAGAGGTGGGGCATTTATAAGCAAACTCCACCAGTGCCTACTAAACATACTGGACTGCTGATTCTCTGGAGGCAGTGGGTGGGGAGTTACTGGAAGAAAAGCAGTAATAAAATGGTCCACTTTGGAGCTGTAGAGGCTCCCTGGTATATCAAAGATGCCCACCAACATCACATTCAGCTGCCTGAGGACATCTGTCATGTAACAACTTTATTTGGGTTGCCCTTGATCTCTTCTAACTCACCCTTAAGAATCATTCAATGCATTCACAAACCCAGCCAGAAAAAAAATCATTTTAAAGCTCTTACTAAAGCCAAGAATTTCAGAGTGATTTTGAAGCTTTGGTCATATGAAGTAGGTCTCCCTTCTGTGGTTCTTCCAAGGAATTGGGATTCTCACAAACAGTGTAATGTTTTATCCAATGGAGTATTTGGCAAACAACTAAATAACTAAGAAAGCATATTTCTGGGACTACTTTAAAATAAATAATAACCACGCAAAGGATTGAGAACATTTAAGCAGATATTCTGAGAGTGAAGGATGGTGGAGTTTGAGAGAACCCAGCTGCACAGCCTCGAAACACATGTGATGGAGGCAGGAGCTCCAAATGTGGGAAGTCTTTCCTGGCTCCTCTCTGGTCAGCAAAGATGGGGAGAATAAATGGAGCAGAGGGCACGATGTTCTAACAGATCCATTCCTTGAGCTAGGACCTTTTCTCAGATACCTGGGGCGTAGGAGGTGAAATTCCTTAGCCACTTTTGACCAGTTAAATAGGTGATAACATTTATACATGGGATATGTGTCTGCTTGTTATGCTAGCCCAACTGGCAAGGGTGAATGGTGGTCAGTGCCTTTTGTGAAGGGCAGTTTGGTAATAGCTGTCATTAATATCGTAACACCTACAAGTTAGTACCATAATTTTACAGCAAGAAGTCCTTTCTACCAAAGCACTCTTCCAGGGAAAACAGCTGCTCAGAGGGTTGATGATCCTGGTCTTTTGTGATAGTGGGTGAATGCATACGGTTCGATGCCCATCTATGGGATGGCCATATCAGGATAGCACTCCAAGCATTTCTACTGAATTCAACCATGTACAATAAACTCCACCTGGGCAGGGAAACCCCACTTGAAAGTGCCAAACCCAATAGCAAGATAAATATAGTCCCCACTGTGTAAAAACTATAACTGCAATCATTCACCCACTAAATATTTACTGAGCACCTACCAAGAACCAGGCCTGTGTTAGGGTGGGGTGACCATGGGGAACAAGCTAAGCCAAGTGTTTGGGTCTGAAGGACACTCTCCCTGACTAAGCTGAGAATGACTTTCATTTTTATTGGACAGACTGTACTATTCGAGCCTTCTGCAGTGAGAATGTGCTTCTCTATTACTTGGTGTCCTAACAAATACACCAGTAAATAGCACAAGGGAAGCATGGAGTACAGGCTTGATGCTGGTGCCCTCACCCCACTGTGCTCAGCTCAGGATGGGTGCCCACTCTAAGAGTGGGTGAGGGGTGGAGACAGCATCAGAGGTGTGCCAATTTTCCATTTGCTGCCAAAGGTTTGATGTGGCATCAGTTGTTCTACTATTGCTTCAACATGTGGCTTAACCCAGCCATTAAATGGATGTTCCATAGGCAAAATCTATCTGCATTTCATATATATAAAAAACAAGTAGTTTAGACTCATTTCAGAAATTAAAATGACAAAACTGACTATTAAGTACAGTTTTAAAAACTGCATCCCATGGAAATCACAGCTGGACTGTGGGGAGGGTGAGTTTACCCTGGTTACCATACTAAATGGGGCCCTCAGGACCCCTTGAAGTGCGGTGGGTGGGCAGGCAGATGCCCCACGAAGGACTAACGAGTACACCTGTATGCACGCCATGGGGCATTGGCGATGTTTTAGACGGCTCATGTGTGAACGAGTTTTAATTTTATTTCAGTTGTTCTATATGTAGCTTCACAGGGAGTGAGAAAATAATATACTTGGCTTATTGATCCCAGGATTTCATGGACATAGGTTAGGACTGCTTAATGGGTCCTGCCCTATGGGGCAGAAACCACAAATAAAGCTGAAAAAGTATTAAATAGATGAAATATAGTTGATCTTCTGATCTGCATTCCTCTTTCTCAAAGGAAGGTCCCCATCCCCAGGACTCAGGCAGCAGAATGCATCTGCTGAGGGAAGATGAGAACCAGATGGAAGGAGGAGGGGCAACACTGGTTTCAGATGACACCCGGAAAGGCAAGACCTGGGTATCTCTTCTGGGCACTGGTATAAGATGACCCGGCTTCCACCACCACTACCTGAACTCCATACATCTTGGCTAAGTCTTCAGCAGGGCCGTTATTTGGCTGTGAGTTAAAATTCCAGGTACTATTAAAACACTGTTAAAACAATGAGCATTATCTCACTGAATGTTCATAATAACCCCATAGAAAAGTGAAGCAATTACTATTTTTCATTTTACAGACAAGCTTAAGTCACTTATTCAGGGCAGAGAGAGAGCAATCAGGGGACTTGGGTCAGCTGGACTGGCCTCGGATCTGGGCTCCAACTGCCTATGACCACCTATTGGGCCAGGCCATGAGCCTGAGAACCACTCACTCCTGGAGCTTTCTCCTTGGCTTTAGTGCTTGTGTACACACCCCATGCTTCCACAGAAGAATCATCATCAAATGTAAGCACCACAATGGCAATAATAGTAACAAACACTTTCAACAAGTGGTGGCTCTGTGTGGTACACACACTATCTCACTTCATCTGCATCGCCTCCCTGTTAAGCAGCTATTATTTATGCCTTCCCACTACTTCAGCAAGGAGAAAATGAGGGTCTGAGATGTAAGTCACTTCCCATAGGCACAGAGACACCAAGTGGCAGAGCTGGGCCCAGGGCCCAGGCCAGAGCTGTGTTCACACCTGCACACCCTACAGGCTCTGCCACGAAAGCTTAGTCTTACTACTCAGGTTGGCTCCCTGCATGGGGTGTGCAACCCTGGGCTCCAGCTTCCCTCTTTTCTGGGCTGGGTGAGATGGGGACACTGGAGTATCAACTTCTGGAACCCAAGGATCATTCCAGAGTTTTCTCTGCTTCCTGATGGTCAGTTGCAAATGAACTATGGGCCTGTCATGTCCCAGTCCAGTCTAGTATTTACCTAATGTCTCAAAACTGATCAAGGGCAAATTCACTGAATTCTTCCCCTTCGATTTTAGAATCTTTGCTCCTCAGATTTCATGTTAGTTCCTCACATTTCTTCCTGCCTGCGCTGGAGGCTGGTACTCTAATCCTCCAAACACCCAATGCTAGCTGCTGAACTAAGAGGCTGCTACGGGATAGGCAGATGATGTTTGTTCACCAGTGTGGTTGATATAATCACCATCCCTGCCCCAGCCTACTTTGACACTATGGTGAGGCTATGAGTATAGAGAACAAAATGTTCCCTTCAGACCCTCTACCTCTATGACTTCTCCCAGTGTGAACACTGAAGTGGGTATGTGCCAGACAGTATGGCTATGGAGTTGGGGAGACTGTCAACCTTGTCTCTGGGTGACAAAGTAAGCAGGGACTTTAGAGGGAACAAGAAATAAATCTCCAGTGGGGTAAGCTTTGCAGAATTCAAGTCCAATTTATTACCACAGCACAGCTTGGCCTGGGCTGAGGAATACAGCACGTGACTGTGACTTGGGACCAGGATCCCACACACAGGGCAATAAAGCCACTGGCAACCAAAGCATGAGAGTGTTCTTAGTTCTGGGAACCCCAGATCCCCACCAAGTCTCATCATACATGGACACTGTTCTAAATACTTTCAAAGGTATTTTTTCACCAAGTTCTCCTTCTGGCCTTGTTACATTGCTGGATCTCATTAACTCCATCTCAGCTGCAGAGACTGAGACCCAGAAAGAGGAAGAGCACCCAAGACTTCGTGACCAATGGCCAGGCCAGACCCTGGCTGATTCTGTCTATGGTCTCAGTGTGCAGCCTCCAGCAGCTCCTGGCACTCAACCTGAGGTGGCCTTGCTTGCTTTCCTGAAAACCATCTTGGCCTATTTTTATAAGCTGCAGCTGTGTTCTCTGACAATCCAATTAAGGCCTATGCAGTGGAAATGGGGCTGTCATGTTATGTGCTGACAGCTTAGCTAAAAGCCCCTTCCTGTGATCCTTCCGGAACTCAGAACCTGGGCTTCAGGGTCTCATCTTTGGATGATGTGTGAAGCATAGGTCTGGGCTGAGAAGACTGTCAGAGGATGACAGGCCCTATGGAAGAGGGGTTTGGAGCTGGCGCCCTTCCCCCAGCTCATACAAAGGCTCCCACTCTCTCTACAAAGGCTGCTGATTTATGTACAGGGCCAAGGAGAGGCCTCCCCAAACCCAGCCCGACTTGGCCGTGAGTTATTCTGGCTAATGCGTAGCCATCTGGCCGTGGGCCTTTTTCTGCCTCCAGGATTGATGGCACGGCATTAATTTTCTTTAAGGTAATCACCACCCCAGTCCAGGCCACTTTTTCCTCGGAAGCATCTTCAGGGGCACAGACCGAGGGCAGGCTTTTCAAGGGAATGGAAGGGGCACCAGGTGGAACGCAAAAGATTTACTACGTACTCTGACGTATTGATCGACCTTTAGAGTTTGAAATTGCATGCCTCCACCATGGAGATGACTCATGGAGCTGGGTGAGTTCAGAAGACTAATGCTGGACCCTGGAATCAAGTTGTGATCTCATTCTCACTTCCTCTTGAATAGAGAGGCTAACCCAAATTGGAGAGATATAGTGATGCCTCTCAGAATGGTGTCCTTTCTTTTTAATGGTGCTGGCGTTGCAATCCAGGGCCATACACCTGGTCTAAGAATGGCCAGGCCCTCTGGCCAGGAAGAATGGTCTGTTTTCTGAAAATAAGGTCAATGTCCTTCTTCATGGGCTCATTTTCTAAACTCACATTCTCCATTCATTTGTATCTAACAAATCTTCAGAGTACATACAATAGTGATGGTGAGCCTTTTAGAGCTTTCAACAATAACAAACAGCCCACTACAGCACATGTGCCATAGTTTTGCCACCACTGATTCAACTGTGAATAAGAGTCAGGGCTTCAGCCTTTAAGGAACTTGGTACCTGTGTGAATCAACCACACTTAGCAGAACATTATACATCATGGGAAATGCTGAAAATCAGAGAGATCAGGTGATCAGAAAAGGTTTTGCTGGGAAGTGATCTGTCTGCAGAAAGCCTGAGGATGTCAGGGAGTTGTTCAAATAAAGGGGACCATTACTGGGGAAACAGTGTCCTGCAGAGGGACCAGCTATACTGGGGCTCAGGAATAGAAAGCAGCATGTGGGCATTCAGGGAGCCAGAAGCAGTGGTGTGGTGAGTCCCAGGGTGGTCTGTGGGGCTGGAAAACGGGGTGAGGGTCAGGTCCTACTAGGTCCTTGGGCCTGGGACCCTGCTGACAGAACTAGTAAGGAGGGGCTGAGGTTGGATGTGGCTGCCAACAGAGGAAGGGCTGTGTCCCCTAGACCCCACCTCTTTGAGAAGGTGAAAGGCCTATGCTGGTCTCTTCTGGACATAGTGAACACAGACCCCAGAGGTCAGACCTGTCCTCCTCCCTTCCAAGCAGACAGGTAAGGCATACACAGAGGGTTCCTCTGAGGGCCTCGGCTGCCTTCCTCTGACAGGGGAGTTGGAGGAGAAGCAGGCAAGAAGGAGAGGCTGGCCCTGCTCAGGACTGAGGACTGGGACTAAGAGCTAGGGCAGCATGTTGATTCTGGCACCCTGGTTCACCTTTATTCCAAACTACTGCTGGTGGTTGGGGACCACATTTATCCCAGGATAGAAAATGGCTGGGGAATCTTGGATGGAATGAGAGGCAGCAGGGCTTGGAAGATGAGACCTGGGGTCAGTTCAGAGACTGGCTAGGGCCCTCCTTCCTGAGGACCTTCTACACACGAATCCTCAAGATAGCACGTGGCAAGATCATGCTGGCTTAGCCAGCTAAGTGTGTAGGACTTTTCATAGCCTTTGGCTGGGCTTTGAGGAGGGCCTGATATCACGGGGGTTGAGGATAAATGTAAAGATCTGCTACAGGAAGAACTGCAAACTCGAAGGCAACTCCCAGTTTCTCCATAACTGGGGAGGGAACTGATAGGGCACCCCTGCTTTTCTCCTTGTGGAGAGACAGCCAGCCCGCTACCTCCCACAACTTCCAATGCTAAATATAACCTCATACCCCACACAACAAAAACCAAAACCAGAATATAGATTCTCCAAATATGGAAGTCTCAAGACTTCACACCCAGGGTGGGAGGGGCCTGCTGCCCTGGACCTGGCTGTGAGTCCGGCCTTCAGGAGAAAGTATTCCTTCCATTTCCAAAAGGAACAGACTAAAGAGAGGCAGCAAAGAGGAAGGTCTGCTGTCCCCGTGCTCCCTGGGCCACCTTTACACGCCATTTGCACTCAGTCCACCAGTAAATCCTCTAGGGCTTAAGCCTCCTTGGGTCTCACTCTTAATCCCTACATTTCTGAAACCCCTTAAATTTTATTTGTTTTTTGGGTCAACCCAGAGCCTTGTGCCTTATGTACACTAAACACATTCTCTGCCACTGAGCTACAATCCAGCCCCATTAACCCTAAAGTTTTACCTGAATAAATTCCTGTCTTTGATGTCATCCTGTATTGCTTAAGAAATGGAGGTGAGGCTGGCGCTGGTTTTCAAGAGAAACACTTTCTTCACAGCAGGAGAAGTGAAAGCCTGGCCCTGGATCTCTTGTCAGGGGCAGCTTCATAGGGAAGCGGCAGCCACCCCGACCTGGCCTACAGCCCGGCCTGCACAGCTGAGTAACTGTTACCAGGAAGATTTGGGTTTCTATGAATCTAGCTACTGTGATTTTTCCCAATGTGTTCCACATTGTGTTAGTTACTTTTCTCACTGCTCAAAATACCAGACACCCGGAGTTAAGGAAGGAAAGGTTTATCTGGTTCACATTCATAAAGGTTTTAGTCCAGACTCAGCGGCTTCAAGGCAGGGTGGCACATAGACAGGCACTGAAGAGGTGAAACAGTTCATGGTTGTCAGAAGGTAGCAAAGCGAGCAAAGAACAATCACGGCTCTTTTTATCCCTTCTGGCTTATCCAGGCTACTCAGGTGGGTGGTGTTCACACCCTTAATCCTAGCGAGTTTGGGCCTAGCATCGCACCATGTCAGTCCCAGAGTCACACACTCTAGATTCAGCCACCTCTGAAAAAGCCCCCACCTACGACCACATGAAGCTTTGGGGGGACGTCTAGACACAAATTATAACACATGTACCTGCCTGTACACACATATGTGCACACACGTTCACACACGTATGCACACAGAGCACAATTTCTAAGGTGACCTATTTTTAACAAAAGTCATCAGATTCAAGGAGGGGGCATTTCGAGAACTGCAGTTTGTGAGCATACACTTGTGGCCTGAATTGGAATTTTTTTCCCATCATGGACAAAAATGTTCTTTTTTTTTTTTTTTTTTTGGTACCAGGGATCGAACTCACAACCTTACACTTGCCAGGCAGATGCTTGTGCCCCTAAGCTAAAGCCCCTACCCCTCAAAAATGTTATTTCTTTATTTAAAAAAAAGCCAAAACATAACATTGCATTTTATTTCATTTTAAAATCTGACTACTTTAGTGAAGGACCAACATTCTGCAGCACAGCATTTAATGATGGATATTTTTTAATCCTTTCCTGGAGAAAGGCCCCTTTCAAAACCAAACTTAGAGTTGGGTTAGAATTCTTCCTGGCCCCAAATAGCTGGCGAGGACCCCCCACCTCCTCTGGCTCAGACTGTTGTCCTTGGTCAAAGTGGGTAGGAAGAAATACAAAGGGCTCTGTGGGTTCAGGACTTGAGGGAGTGCCTTGTCAGCATGTGTAGGGCGTCTAAGACTGGGGGATAGGGTGGGCAGATGGCCATGGAGGATGATGTGTGAGCCTGTTAGAAAAGAAAGGAAAAGGGAGTTTGGGGAGGAGGAAGCTGAGCTTCCTGGGACTCCCAGCCACTGGAAACACCTTAGCACCAGCTAAGGTGCTGCAAACACTGCAAGCTCCAAAAGACTGGCAAAAAGGTAGGATGGGCTGAGGCCCAGGACTGGCGGAGGCACTTTGGGGAATGTCAACAGGGAGTGATCAGGGATATTGCAAGGATGGTGGGTAGGCAATGTAGGGGAACTGAGAGAAGTTTAAACCTGAAGCACTGAAGTGGGTGGAGTCCTTAGTCCAGATGGAGGGCTGTTGCTGTTTCTGAGACCCAGGGGCCCTGGGCACAACTTAGTACTGCAGAGATGCTAAAAGGTCAGTGAGCTCTGTCATTGTCCTGGTCATGGTGGGAGGTGGGGCCCAAGAGCACACTAGCGGTTAACTGTCCCTTGCCTACTTGTCACTGGTTCAAAGGGGCTCCTCAACTGCAGTGTATTACACAGAGCCTCTGCCTACTGCTCCAGCCCATCTGCTGCTAGTTTCCCCACCACCAGTGGATAGGATACGGCCCCCAAAGATGTCAACACTCTAATTCCTGGAACCTGTGAATGTGCAACCTTCCAAAGGGCTATCACACATGTGATTAAAGTCTGAGGGGTTATCTGAGTGGATCCAATCTAATTGGAATGGGTTCTTAAAAGTAGAAAAGTGAGGGTGAAGAGGGGTCAGACTGATGCAGTGTAAAAGGCCTCACAGTGCTTCACTGCTGACTTGAAGGCAGAGAAAGAGCCCATGAGCCAAAGAATGCATGGCTTCTAGAATATGCCCAAGACAGCAGACCAGATTCTTGCCTAGAGCTTTCAGAAAGGATCAACACTTTGATTTTAGCCCAGAAAGACCCAAATCACTTTTCTGAGCCCCAGGACTGCTGAAGCTGCTAAATTTGCATACTTTTGTTAGAGCAGTTATAGAAAAATAACATACAGTGTTCTAGACAGACATGAGCTAATGACTATGGTGACTGAACCCATCTTTCAGTCATCTATTTGCAATGTCCTTGCCCACCCTGTCTACCTGGTGAACAACCACCCAGAACGCATATGAGTCAATAGCTCAGATTCTCAAAAGTAATTCTTGTCCCTCTCCCAGCATAAGCTTAACTGCTCTGTTCTGCCTGCTGTGTCCTTCAGTTTCCATTAAGTACCTATACCTATCTGTTGAAGGGCCACACTCCTGCTGCCTGAAGGGAGGAGGGCTGAGGCTTATCTTTTTATGTATGGCTGGTACCTGGCAGTGCCCATCATGCAGCTAGTGATTCCTAGTGCATTAGTGAGTGAATGGATAAGGAGCTAGTGATTCATCATGCAGCTAGTAATTCTTAGTGCATTAGTGAGTGAATGGATAAGGAGGCCGAGCCTAGAGCCTAAAGTGCAAGTTCTATGATCTGAGTCCTATAGTTGTGTCCTGGCTCCTACCTCATTTCTGGTAGAGCATAGCACTGAATAGTTATCAAATCTCTCTTTGCTTCAGTGTCTTCAAAGGGTAATAGAATTTACTTTGTCAGGTTAAATGAGTTAAACTGCTCACAGTGCTAGCCCTAGGGAATGGGTCACTAGATGGTAACTAGGATCATTTGTGCGTCACACAGCAGCAAGGAGAGTTGAGTTGCCGGACGTTTCCTCATTTTGCCTGTTGATAGGAAGGGAAGCAGCTGAAGCCAGGGGGCCTGGGAGATGTCAGGAAGTAGCATAAGCATTACATGAATCTAACCTGGAACTTTGTTACACAGTTCTTGGGATTCACATTTTCACCAACAAGGCAAATAAGCGGGCAGGCAGCAAAACAGGGGAAGAGGGCCTGACAAGGAAGAGAAAAAAATAATGTCTGTCTGTCTGTCTTTCTTTCTCATCAAATTTGCTACACTGAAGAATGAAAACCAAGCTAAGAGAAAAGCAAGTTTTATGAGAAACCAGTTAAAGGCTAAAGGTTAACAGGAGTCATTTAAATGATATGCATATTTCCTGGCTTTTGTACATCTCTGGAAAACCCCGATTACATTTAGAAAAATGCAAAGCATATTATAAAATTCAAAGGGCTTGGTATGGGTAATGAAATAAGATGAATGCAAGAAACAACCTGGATGTGCCAAGCTGAAAACCCAGGAAGTTGGATGGGTGTTTCTGCATGAGAACTTGGCAGGGAGAGGAAAGGTCTATCTCACCTTGAACCTGGCATAAAACAACAGTGGGTCAAGCAGCAGAGCAGCAGGGATGAGAACTTTTAGCTGCCCTCCCAGGTGCGGTACTGGGGATTAAACCCAGGGCATTACCCGTGGTCAGCAAACGCTCTACCACTGAGCTACATCACTAGCTCTTTTTATTTTTAAATTTTGAAACAAGGTCTTGCTATACCGCCCAAGCTGATCCTAAACTTGTGATCCTCTTGCCTCAGCCTTCCAAGCAGCTGGGTTAATGGGCTTGCACCACCTGCCCAGCAGAACTTTCAGCTCTTACTTACAAGCAAATGACTTTGAAAATTTGTGAAGCCTGGTTCAGCCCTGTCAACTCCTGAGCCTCTCCAGTAAGAAAGTCTAACTCTAGCCAGACAGTTTGCTCCCAAGGCATTTTATGGCCCTGCCTGAAATGGAATAGACCATCTCCAGAACTGGTGGTGGTTCAGGACAACTAGGAGAGTCAGGGGTGGGGTGGGGTTTCCATGCTGCAGTGAGTTGTGAGTTCTGCAAAGAAAGGAATTTCCCACCCAGCCCTGGTCAGGTCAAGTGATTATCACAAGACCAGGCACAGAGTGGCTCAGTGACCGCCTGAGCACTCCTGTGGTGGGCTGCATGGCAGGGCACATTCGGTACTGTCTGAGCACATGTGTGCACAGCTGGGAAACGGGTGTCTAGGAAGTCCAACCTATCACCCAGACAAAGTGTCCCAGATTGACAGGTGAAGTGGTTTATCCTTGCCTCAGTTAGAAGCACATTGTATGTACTGCTAACTTACACAAATTCAACTAATTTACCCAGGAAGAGATAGGGAATGAAGTTTGACTGCCATAATTGACTACCACAGGCCTCTTTTGCTGCCATGCCACAGGCCTCTTTTGCTGCCTTTCCCGAGCACCCGTGGCACCCAGCAAAATTCTCCCAGGCAAAGAACTCTTCACTGCAGTGTGGTCGCCTCTTCCTCTGCTTGAAGACAGGATCACTGCAGTCCCACACAAAAGATGGGCCCTGTGACCTCACTGAGGAAAGTCACTCCCATGGATGTGATGGACCTTCCATTTTAGGGCCTTAGAGGCCAAGTTCAGAACCTAGAGATGTGACTGCTGCATTCTGCCCAGGGGTGGCCTCCTGATGATGGCTGGCTGGGTAGGATGTGGGTAAGGAGAGCTTCCAGAGGAAACTGGAATTTACAGACAGCAGCGAAGACTGAGTGTTGAGTTTCAGAGCCTTCCTCATTCTGCCTAACCCATGGTTCTTGACACTGGCTGCACAGGGGAATCCTGTTGGAAGTACATAGATGCCAGAGCCCCACCCCAGCAGGAGTGACTCAAAACCTTTTGGACCTAAAGCGCTCCTAAAATGATGTTAAGGGTTATCATAGGTTGAGGATCACTGCAGCCCCTTCTGATTCAAAAACCACTGGCTCCTTCCACTTCCACTTGGCCTGCATGAGGGGTCAGGGGCACATTAGCTATCTTGGGCAGCTATTCTCAGGCAAGTCAGAGTAGAAATGACAGTTTAAGCTTCTAAGTATACCAACTTCAATATTCTGCACATTTCTTAAATGCTTAGCAGAGTAAAGAACAGTTGACATCCATTTGAAATATCAGTCCAGTCTGCCCATTGTACCATGCCTTAGGTGGGTCACCAGGATCTGGAGAGCCTCATATGGGAGTTCTTTTGTCTTAAAGTAGGGCATTTGTTCTGTGGTTTTGTTTCGTTTTAAACAGAGATTCTAATGGTCATTTCTGTGCTATCTCAGAGGTTTCCTACACCTTGACTTGGCCTGTATTTAGGATCCTAGGTACACTTTCAAGCACTCTGCTTTATCTGAACCGAGCTACTGTCTCTGTGAGGGTGGGAGGAGGTTGCTGGTCTGTTTCCTTCAGTTCTGGGCTTCCCGGGGTCCAGGTGGCCTGAGAATCAGGGCTGGCTAAAAGCACAGTGGGTTTGCTAGTAGGCTATGTGCTTGGGAAAGTAGTAGATGGCTTTCTGGGTTAGGAGAGGTGAGGCACAGGGATGTGGCCCTGTCTTGACTTAGACTTTCATAAAGGCCATGCTATCTGTCAGGGCCAGAAGCTAACCTGCCCTTTTGGAGGCCTGAGGAGTCATCAGATGGGTGGTGGAGGTGGGTGTGTGATGGGAGGGAAAGTGGAGGCTTCAGGGTAAGGAGTCCTGTGTGGGCAGAGCCCCAGACAGCCTCGCCAAGTGGGCAGCAGCGAGAGATGTCTTGAGATTCGATCTGACTCCCCTGTGAACTACTTCCCATGGTGGTGCTCAGTGAGCTCCCCTCCTGTTAGGAGGGGATGGGAATGAGATGTTAAGGAGTCTGGGAATCTCCAGAACTCTGCATGACTGGGGCAGTACAGTGAGGAACAGATGGGGAAGACAGGCATCATGCAGAACCTGTAGGTGACAGTGGACTCAGGAGCTGATTTGAGACAGGAAGCCAGTGGAAGTTTCTGTGATGCCTGCTCTGGTGGAGAAAGAGCAGTGGAGGAAGCTGCTGCTAGCCCAACAGCTCTGTTTTGCACCAGGGTAAAGAAGCTGAAGGCAGCAAGGAGGGGAAATCTTAGTTGTAGGGATAAGAATGAGTTAAAAACAGAATTGCCACTCAGTGATGGGGCAGAGATGGAGTAGAAAGTATGCCTGAAGCCAGCTTTCCAGCCTGAAAAGTGGTTTTAGTCACTCTTCACACACTGGGTTCTGTAAAGTCACGCCTGGACTGGACCAGCCACCCACAGGCAACATCACACCCTCCAGACAGCCTGGGGAAGTACAGCCTGGAGTCTGAGGCTGGGGTGACCAAGAAACACATGAACGTGGCAGTGCCTGAGGGTGCCAGGGCTGAGATTCACTGCCAAAGAGACCCCATCCCCGCTCCTGGAAGCCCTGTGTGGTAGCTACATCCAGAACCTGTCTACTTCCTGAAGGCTGTGATGGACCTCAGCTGATGCTACTTTTGGGGAATACCTAAGCTACTAGGTCTCTTCCTATTTGAAAAATGGAACCATAACTCCATTTTCAAATGTGTGGGAAGGACTGGGCTTTGGAAAAAACATTCAAATTATAGAGCATCCCTAGCAAAAACAATAATTTTAATAGGCAAAGCAAGGAAAAGCTGAAGTCCCTTATACTCCAAAGCCTCATTTCCCCTATGAATAGAATGATATCTAGAAATTCTGCCTTGTAGAGAGGAAAAAAAATAATTTTTGTCTTGTTCCTAACTGTCTCAGGCCCACTTGAGTATGAAGCCTGCAGCAGAGGGCACAGTCATTAGGTGACCTTGTGATCTCAGTAGGGCATGTCTCTCTAATGTAGCTCAATTATGATTGTAAGTTTATAAAACAGGGAAAGATTACAGGAATATACATTAAACCACATCAATGAGTGCTACTGAGAGAAAAAAAAATAGGCCCAGCAGACAGGTACCAATCAAATAATCAATACGCAGGAAACAGCTACATCACCCTGCTTTAAAAGAACCAAATAATGCTGCAATTGAATTTACTTAAAAATTTTCCACTTGAACAAAACTGACAGCTGTATTATAATCACATTTCCAGTCAGTTTATAAGATACAAATTTCATTTCTCCATATTTCTACTTCATTTCTGAAAAGTGGCCAGCAACATTATTCATCAAGCACACGGAGAAGTCTAATTCATAGAGAGAGGGGGAAACGTCGTTAATTCCCTGTTTTCCATTTCCTTAGAGACCAGTGGTTTAATTCAAATATGACTTTTTCTGATTCATCCAGTTCAGAGCTCTGGTTTCAAAATGGAATAATGGAGGGAGAGAGAGGGGTGGGGGGTAGGGAAATGATTTGGGGTAGCTCAGCTGTTGAAACTGAGACAATCCACATTTTCAGAAAATGCTAAGGTGGATATTTCACTGTGGTGTTGGTGGAGCATGTCTGTACTGGAAACCTGACTATTCAAATGTACGTAATGAGGAACAAACATTGTGCTTACTCCCAATGCAAATTTTAGCTTAAACTACTGAAGACAATGTTTAGAAGTGCAAGTCTTTAAGTGTTTATAAATATAGCAGCTGATAATGCTTCAATTAGTTCAATCCAATGCATTCTTTTTTTGAGTGCCTACTACATACCAGGCACTGTGCCAGGCAGAGGAAGAGGATCAGGAATAGGGCTGGGAGAGTAACCTAGGTAGAGACAATAGTGGCAGGCAGGCTGTCTCCAGGGCGAGTGCACAGAATGCTGGCCAAGTGGGTGCAAATGCACCAGATACAGGCAGAAGATGAGCACCAAAGCTGCTTGGCTGGTAATGGGGACGTCATCCAGGAGACACTGGGTGTGGGACGGGGCAGAAGGCTCGGATGGAGGAGGGACGGGACTGCAGAGGCTGGATGGCTGGTAAGTCCTAGATGACAGCACTGGAGAGGGTCAGGAATGAATCCAATCTCACAGGTTGGATGGTGAGCAGATGACAGCACCCAGCAGGGTGCTCCACCAACTGTCTCCATCTATGAGCCCCTGGGTGGGCTGTGCTCCTTCAAAAGACAAAGCACAGGCGGGAAATACAGACCAAAGAGTCACCAAAGCACACTCGCCTGGAGATTCAGCTCCTGGAACTCCAAGTACTTGCTTCTCGGGTTTCACACTGACAACACTGCACTTCACTGAAGTAATTCACTTCAGCATCAGCACTGACAAACCACTTGTCCAGCATCCCTGCCTGGATGTTTGAACCCAAGTGCCCTTGAAGCTCAGTCATGGTCTGAACCAAGCCCCCTGCCTACTGTGGTTTCGGTTCTTCTCTCATAAGCCAGCACTTGCCTTCCTGAAACATTTCTTTCCAAGAAACTTATCTTCCTGTTAACAAGTCTGTGCGAACTCTGCCACGTTCCAGCATATGCCCTGGACAGGAATGGTCAAGAGGCTTTACTGCCTGGTGAAAAAGTAGGTATTTCAATAGCCAGCATGCAGTCAGGATGCGAATACCACATTTGTTCTAATAGTCTCTGTCTGTCGAGTACAATGCTGAGTATTTCTGATGAATTCTTTCTACTCATCTACAAAATACCCACCCCACTTTACAGAGGAGGAAGACAGGTTGAGGGAGGCGAACTAATATGCCTAACATCACACAACTAGGATTTAAACTCAGGCTTTTCTGAATCCACGGGCCCAGTTCCTGAACATTGTGTTCTCTGTTTATCAAGTGCTGGATTTTCTCTTTCTCTTTCTCTTTCTCCTTCTCCTCTCTCTCTCTCTTTCTGTTAAGTGCTAGATTCTCATAGAACCTGATTCTTTCTCTCTTTCTTCTTCCTGAAGCTTTAATTCTGAAAAACTTCAAACTTCCTAAAAAGTTTAAAAAGAAACACACATATGCCCTTCATCTGGATTCATCAACTGTTTAATTTAGCATCATTTGCTTCCTCTTTTGTCAAACCTATGCACTCACACACTTTTATTTTCCAAGTCATTTCACAGCAGTAGGAACCAGACACTTTATTCCTCAATACTTGTGCACACTGGTTAAGTACAAGGACATATTCCTATAGAAACACAAAGACATTATCATACCCAAGAAATTGAATACTGACCTCAATTATATTATCTAGTCACTAGTTCATATGCAAATTTCCAGGAAAAAATGTTTTAAAGCTACCTTTTAATTTTCTTGATCCAAGATCTAGTTCAGGTTGAAATTGACTATGCCTCATTAGTTTAAATAGTCTAAGAGTCTAAGTTAAATAGTCTACCCCCAGCCCCCTTTCTGGGGGTGCATCTTCTATAACATTTTCATTTTTAAATAGTTACTTCTACATTCTATATATTCTTTTTTTGTTTTCAATGATTAGACTCAGTGAGCATGTTAGGCCAGCACTCTACCACTGAGCTATAATTCAGCCTGAAAGCCAAATTTTTGTAAGACCAGGTCAGCTATTGTCTAGAATATTACACATATATTTTTTCCATTATTTGTGCTATTTTATCATTTTCACCAAGATGAGGCATATGACAAAGACAATGACTGGGTTATCAGCAAAATAAGCAAACACAGAGAATTTTCCAGAACTGATAGATAGGACCGGGAAACTGACATTGGTTTTGAAAGACAAATTGATGAATGCATGTTTTTACAGACTTACAATCAAACCACATAACCCGTTTGGAGAGCTTTACAATACTTTTGCTGGAAATGAATCTCAGGCTATCGGGTGAACATAGCCAAGGACTTCTATTTGCCAAAAACTCTTGTCTGCAAGGGTGCTGGGGTGAAGCAGGCAGAACTAGTGTGACACGGAGGAATGGCACAGGGTCTTTAATGATTTAATGTTCATAAGCACAGGAAGTGGGGGGCTGTATCTGGATTTTAAACATGAGTAAAGGATTTGGAGCACAATGTCTCCATTGTGAGACTTCATGGGCCTTTAGTGCCCTATGGGGAACTTTTTCTGGGGGAACAAATGGACACTGGAGGAAAGGAGGGTAGAACACAGTCAAAGCAAGCCTCTGAGTGAGAACATGACTAGTGTGTCCAAAGAAGAGTGAGGAGGCTGAGAAGACGGTGGTACCAGAGGATGCTTGGCCTTGAGGGCCACTGTCAAGCAAAGGTCTCTGTTTTTTATTGAGTGGGATGGGAGGCCACTTAAAGGACTTCTGTTTTAAAAGAATGACACTGCATACTTGGTTGTGAATAAACGATAGGACACAAGGCAGAAACACACGAATGGTCACTGCAATAATCCAGGTGAAATGGGATGGTAGCTCATCAGGGTGGGGCAGGCATTTGGAAGAAGAGCTCAGGGGGAGTGCGAAGTCAGAGATCCAGATAACAGAGAAGCAAGTCAAGAAGGACAATAGTGCCGTGACTAGCTGAGGTGGGAAGGTGGGGAGTCCAGTTCTGACATGTTCATGGCAAGCATGATATATCATGAGATGCAGCTGGGTATACAAGTCTGGAGTTCTGTGGAGGCTCATGGTTACAGTCAAGAGAGGGTGGCTAACTGCCTGCCTGTGGGATGTAGGATGCATGCTGACAAATTTCATGCTCTACTGTTTCTACAATAAACTACCTTGATTTTAAAATACTGACAACTAATGTAACACTTATTTGCTAACGATCTACAGGCCGCCTGTTTCTGTTCACAGAATCAGCAGTTTGAAAGCTCCATCGTACTGTTCTGGTATAATCATGCAGAGGTGGGCATTACTTTTCTCAGGTTATCTGTGAGGAAATGAGGACCCAAGTGGAGGATCGGTTTTTACCAGAGGAGGGAGCACAGCCAGGAGGAAACAGAGCTGAAATCCCACTGGCATTTTTCTAGGACCCAAGACTCTCCATTAAACCCAGATATTTCACTCTTTCTTTCTCTCTCTCTCTCTCTCCCTCTCCCCCACTTCTCTTAAACAAGTAGATCATAGGTTGGAAACATCCAGAAGAAGGGCAGAGAGAAGGTCCATAACAGCTTGCCTTGCCAAGAGATAACCTGAACGGAAATAGTATTACTGTTGTTAATAATTAGGTTCAAAGGCACAATGGGTTGGGTTCTAGAGAAGAAGGTGTATGCAACAGAATGGGGCCCTCACAATAAAGAGCCTTGTGTCCAGGCCACAGAGCAGGATGGAGCAGCACACAACTCTGCACTGGGGGAAACTAGATTGTGTGAGCCATATGTGGACAGGCCTCTGAGAAAAGGCTTCTGCAGGACAGAATCGTGGGCTTGGCCTCCTAGCTGTGTTCCCTACCATGGTGCTGACCCTAAAAGGTGAGCTCTCATACTGAGGCCAGATGGTCTTTGGAGATACAAGTCTGGGCATATCAGCCTGCTAAAAACTCTTTCTATTATGCTCAGATATGACCACAGGGCCTGCAGGGTCTCCTCCCAGCTTTAGTTCTCTATTTGCTTCCTTCATCCTCTCCCGCCTACCTTTGGGCCATACTGCTATAGCTCAACCTCCCCAACCCACACTGGCCTCAGAGCTCCTACTAAGCCCCTTCCTAGGATCTACCCTGATGTCTAGCCCTCAGATATTTCACTACTCCCTCAGAATCTTCCCCAGTCTCCGCTGGATCAACCCTGTAACCTGCTCTCAAGATGCCTGGAACAGTGTCACCTGATTTTGATGTCTGTGATGCTATGATCGGCATTTGCCTCCCTTTAAGACTGTAAGATGAAAAGAAACAGGATTTCACTCTTATAGTTGGATTGCATGCACAGGGGTACAGTTACCACTATTAATTTTTAAAAAGCCTGCCCCTCCTGAGATGTCCTACTTACTCACCTGGCATTACCAATGCTCTTAGTTCACAAATGCTTTCAAAATTATTATTTTTAAATAAAAAATTCATTGAGACAAGGTCTCACTGTCTTACCCAAGCTGGCCTCAAACTCCTCGGCTCAAATGATCCTCCTCCTCCCTCTGCCTCCCAAGTAGCTGGAACTACTAGCACATGCTACTATACTTGGTCATAACATTGATTCACGTCTCAGAATGAGTCCCTTCTCATAAATGGCTTACTACTTAGTTAAAAAAAAAAAAACTTAACTACTTAAAATAAAAAAACTTAATTACTTAGTTAAAGTAAAAAAAACTTAACTACTTAGTTAAAAAAAAAAGTTGGCAATCCTATCCCAAGGAGTGTTGCTTTGTTTCTGTCTTAACATTGTAGAGTCCTAAGGTCTGAGGGCCACGGCTCTACACTATGATGGGTATTCTTAGGCTCCAGCCCTGGGAATGTGTCTACACCTGAGTGAGCCATGTGCCTTGGAGTGCAAGGACTGTGTTATTCCTAGACATTTCTCTGGAGGCTCTAATCTTTTCATGTAGAGCACAGAGGTGCTAATGATCCGTTGAGAGGTTTTCTGAGGAATAGCTACCCAAGTCATAGCCAGCGAAAGTGGAAATGTCCAATAACTGTGGCTCCTTTTACAAGATGTACCAATCAAATGAAAGAATGCAGCTACTAAAACCCACAGTTGAGAGATCTACGATCTGATATGGACGGCCACTTCTGAGGCACAGACACAAGGAGGATTCCTATCTGTCCCACCAGCCTCCTGAGCCCCTCACACCACCTCTCACACAGATGTCCATCTAACCATGTCATCTTAGCTGGGACCCAGGTCCTCTTCCAGGCATGGGCCTCTTATAAGCAAGTCACCTTCCTCACTGCCCCCTCCACATGACTACCCCCAAGCTCAGAGCTGTAGAGTCAACCTACATCTTTAGCTTCCCTATGGCAAATCAGTCCCCACATTGTCCTTGCCCTCTGTGTTCACTGGCTTTGACCCTCAGGTACTGCTACAATCTCCTAAATGGCCTCTCTGCAGCGGTGTTAGGCACAGCTCTGCACACTGGACATCTATTGCTCATTATCTCCTCCCCACAACTGCCACTGCACAGGCATCGAAACACCAGGAGAGGGGGTACTCACCTCAACAGCACCGCAGGTGGCAGCCAGGCAGGGCTGGGAAACCAGTGCAGACACTCGGGACCCATACTTATAACCACTAAGCCCCATGGCTTTCCCAACCCCTCAGCACGGTGGAGAGGCCTGATTTTGCTCTCTGACCTGGCAGTGCTACTTCTAGAAGTAATGAAGTATGACTGAAAAATAGGGTAAACAGCTAAAGTTAAAAACAGATTTATTATGGTAAAAGACACAGTGTCTTTAATCTCCCTCAAAATACTCCCTCTTGCTTTGAAGAAACTTATGCCACTGTTCTTGTCACTTTCAGAACCATTTCTGGAAGTCCTTTTTCTAAGTGTCATTAGTTGTACTGTCACAGCTGACTCACTGTTCTGAAATGATTCAAAATGTTTACCTTCATAGTCATTTTGACGTTTGGGAAGAAACAGAAGTTGCATGATCTGGTGAATAAGGTGGATGGGGACACGCTGTTTTCACAAGGTGGCCTTCCTTTTGGATGGTACTTAGCTGCAGCGGTCACTATATTTTTGACACTCCCAAAAAAGCACTGCTTCAATAGTGAGTGGCAAGAACTACAGGGTGAGTTTAAAGTGAGAGGGAATATTATGAAGGGGATTAATGGCAATGTGCATTTACTGTAGTAAATTCTAAAAAAACTTTAAACATTCACTGTATGTTTTGATCACCTCTTGTACATTCAGGACAGGTATCTCTGTGGGAAAGTCTGCAGGTGAGATTTAAGGTCCTGAAGCATACCAAGTTCTTTCCCATCTTGCCTGTCCTTATTTCTACATTTTCTCATAGAAACTTCTGATCCTCCCAGCATAGCACATCTTCAGAGAGGCCTTTCTTCAGCAGCCCTTGAGCTCTTCCAGTAGTTCTCCATCAGGAACCCTGTCCGTTCCCTTCATAGACACACCTTGCTCAGTCTGAAATTGTGCATTTACTTAGTAACCTATAAGCACCCGTCACCATCCTCTCATCCCCCATGGAAGTACTTCAAGACCAGAGGCCAAGTCTGGCTTTTGCTTATGATCACATCCCAGCTCCTGGTGCTATTCTTAGCATATAATGGGTGCTTAATTAATAGCTGAACAAATGAATGGATTTTCATTAAACAGATTTTTCATTAAATGGGTTTCAGGAATGGATTTTTAAAGTCAGAATATAAGATTCAATGCATACAATATAAGCTATGGCTACAAAATGCTGCTGGAAGGAAACTGAAAATTCAATAGGCCCAGTTGCTTGGTATCTCTAGAGTCTTAAATGATGAATGAATTTCTCTAGGACTATGACAGCCCATGTTATTTGGGGACAAACAGAGATGTTTCAGAAGGCCCAATGCCAAGCCCAGGCAGGAACCTGTGGTTTCTCCTCAAAGCCCATGTGTCTTTGCAGCACTCTTGGTCAGCTCTGGGCACAGGCTACAGAGAAGGAGTCCCATGACCTAGGTGGGGTCCAGCCTCCAGCCAAAGCATTCTTTCCTACTTCCATACCAGAGCTAGCATATGAGTGATGAACTGGTCAGAATAGTTCAAAATAGTCACTCCTGAGAACACTGTTAAGAAAAAATGCTGCCCTTTGGAGCCCAAGGGAGACACCTTTCCCACTCAGCAGGTACAGCAGGGACCATGCCCAGTTTTTACTGAGCATCTGCTATATGCTGTGCATGGTGCTGTGTGCATGACACACATGATCTTATTATGTCTTCCCCATAGCTCTCCTTGGGAGGTCTTCTGGAGCTATACAAAGGAAAGCCACTAAGGCCCATAAACATGAAAAACCCTGGAAAGGTCACAAAATTTATTCCTTCCATTCACACCAGAGGCAGCTGAATCACATATCAACAGAGCTGGGTTGGCAGCATAAAGGACAGCACAGCTCCCTCTACCACAGTGGCTGTCCCTGTCCCCCAACTCCAGATTTACAAATGGTGGCAAACAATTCAATTAAGAAGGGTAGTACAAAGTCCTTATCTGTTAGAACAGTATTTATAGATGTAATAATATGATGTCTCATTTACTTTAATATACTTAGCCAGTAGGTGATGTTTTAAAAAGAAAGATGGTGGACAGATGAAATACAACTTAGCAAAACAATAATGACATTTATAAAGCAATATTAGGTGTAAAGAAATTCATGATGCTATTCTCTCTAAAACCCTCATCCCTCTTATCTAATCTCCTTCTTTTTGCCCTTCTTTCCTTCTTTTCTCCTTCCTCCCCTCTCTGCCTCTTTCCTTCAGCAGGCACACAGCCCACTTGGTAACAGCTTGTGACCTCTGCCTTGTGTAACTGCCCTTTACAGTGACAACCAAGACAGCTGTAAGCACAGCCAGGGTGCTTCTTTCCTGAGTGGTGACCACATCTCTGATGCTCCTGGGTAGAAGAACATTTTGTGCCAGTGTTCACCTGCCACAGGGAGCCCAGAGATCTGCTGCTGGCCAGCGGAACACTTGAGATGCTTAAGAGGGTTCTTCATGTGTGGTTTCTTATCGAAGTGTGAGGTCAATCAAACACTTTGTGTCACCGCTTCCTGCTGTGTACAGCCTGCTCTTCTTTAAGCTTATCAGGGAGATAACAGTTGACCAATCCCAAGTATTGCTCCCTGAGTCAGCTTCCTCTAATTTGTCAGGTAGACAGAAACACGCCCAGCTTCCAGTCATTCAGCCTTCACCTATGATTTGTATACATGGAAGGCATTTTGTACAATGCAAAGTACAGTGATTTTTATCCTTCTAATGGTAAGTGAGAAAGTCTATTTATTTACAGTCACTGAAAATTAAAACAAACAACAGAAAAAGAAGCCAACCAACACCACAGTCATCTTATTTTAGTACCATGTGCTTTTCAAATCCATAATCCCAACTAATTTCAGAACGCCACTCTCTTTAGCAAAAGACATAATTCACAATCATACTGGGTAAAGACAGCCATTACTTTCTTAATGGCCAACTCCCCAAAAAGGCTCGGTTAAGTGATCTCAACTAGCAATGTAATCAATTAAAATTGATAAGTGAAACACTTTTAACCTTTATTTCAGCAGGCCATCCTTGGGGGTGGGATGTGAATTCCCAGCATAAAATTTAACTTCATTTCATGAATGCAAACATTCTCATTGCCCTGCTGGGGAGGTGCCTTTTAAAGCAAGCTATTTCCCTTTCTCTGCTTGGATCAAATCAGAGAAAGACTGGTTTATGATTCTCTCCAGCCAACTCAATCAATTATTCCTGAGGCCATTTCTCAAGTGTGAGAGGGCCACAGGAGATGGACACAGAGCATAGTGGGGTCGTAGCTTCTTTGTTCTTCCAAGAAAGGGAAACATAAACGAGCACAAGCACCATGAAGACCGAAAGAAACTGGACACGCAAGTCTACGCAGCATTCTCACAGACGGAGAGCTATTTGTGTTAGGCAGCAGGCTATGTTCCTTATAAGCGTTCTCCCACTGAATACACAGGCCACATAGACTACAGATTGCTGAGTGGTTACCTAGTAGGTACTGTGTTTGGTCACATTATATTTCATTTACTCCTCAAAACAATCTGGTAACAGAAGAAAGACCATTTCCATTTTACAGATGAGGAAATGGTGCTGGGAAGTTTTAATCATCTGCTCAAGAAAGTACAGAGCAGGGCAGGGAAGGCTGGAAAACCCATACTCAATGGTCCATGTCAAGATTGCTGCTAGTTATACAGCTAAACAGTTTTGCCAAGATGAGCTGAAATATACACGAAAGCTTGGAGAATTTTACTGTGTATAAATTATATCTCAAAAGAATGAAACAATGACAACAGACAGTGGCCATCTGCTGTTTCTGCCTGGCTGGCCTCCACCTCTTCTCTGAGATTACCTTTCAAAGGCCCCTCCTTTCTTACTCTCAGCTGATAAAGAGTTCAGAAAGAACTGACCTTATAGCTCAACCCCAGGGCTGGCTATGTGACCCCAGCTGAGCCAGCCAGTGCCTCCTATTCCTCTGACCACTGCTAGGTTCAGGATTGTCCTATAATCTAAGTCAAGCTAAGGAGGGCTCTAATCCAGACCTCTACATAACTTATATAGAAAGAATAGTCCTCTTCCATCATGGCTGCTTAGCTGGTCTGGTAAATTCTGGGGCTGTCTGTGCCATCTTCCCACTGCTTGGTGCCAGCCCTCCTGAAGATGAAACTGGACTAGAGGGAAAAGCAGCTCAGAAATGGAGAAGGGTAACTTCCTGATGATACTGTTTGGGTACCCAGATCCAGTCACGTCTGAAGACAGAATCACTCCTAGACTTTCCAGTGACATCAGCTGGTTCCCCTTTTTTCCATATGCCAGACTGGATTTGGGTTTCTGTCTCTTAGAACCGAAGACTCCTAATTTACCACAGTGCTTTTTAGAATTAGAAAACCATGCTGTCCTTCAGAGTGCACATACCCAGGGCAAATGCAGGAAAGAGGAAGCTGTAAAAATATGAGAAAAGTTCTGGGAACATGAGGCTTTGTAAGTATTATCTCCTTTTTTGTTGCAGTGCTAAGGATTGGAACTCTGGGCTTCATGTATGCTAGGCAAGTGCTCCACTAGTGACCTAAACCCCATCTCACTCACTGTCTCCTTTAATACTCGCCTCATATTGCCAATGAGCACACTGAGGAACTGCCCAGTGAATAAACAGACCAAGGTTATAGAAGAAGCACGTGACTCCCTGGCTGCCAAAGACTTCACCTTACCTATACATTAGTGATTTGCTTTTTGCAAGCTTCCTTTCATTACAGAAAAATCCCTTTATAGCTGGAATCATATAGAAAACTCTTAACAAACAATACTATCAAAGCAACACTGCTGTGGCCACATGGAAGGCAGGGCCCTGAAGTTGTGCTCATTCCTGCACAGCTTCTGATCATTCTGCACACATGTTCCCGCAAAGCTTCTGGTCCCAGAAGGCAGATTCCACAGGCCAGTTTCAAGGTGCCCACACCTGAGGCTCTTTCCTTCAGAACTTTCATAGGATGTGAACACTGTGCATAGTCACACGGCAATGGCAGTACAAAATGCAGGTCATGCACATGCCCTCCCATTGGTGTGTCCTGTGTCCCCTGGCCCCTTGGTATGACTCAGTTTGGCCAACTCACTCAGGTCTAGGACGTCATCGGTTTTGATCAGGTCTTCCTCCCGAGTCAATGGCAGCTGGGTCTCGGGCTCCCCTTGCAGCTGCAGTGACAGGGAACGTAGCATGAAGAACACACGGATGGCCTGGACAACAGTGCAGAGAGTAGAGAGATGTGAAATGGCAGCAATGTTTCAGTGAGGCAGCCACATCAAAACACTGCACAGTGATTTGATTAAAAAGAATGAAAAGAAGGAAATAAAACAAAGCCCACTTTTCTAGCACTGTGGTTCTGTATACTCACAGCAAGGCCCAGGTTCACAGGGCAGCAAACTGCTTTCATTATTCATGGATCAGCTTGGAGTATCTTTACCTCACCTGTCCCCATAGGATCTGTTTCCCAGCTCTCCTGATCCTCCCCACACATTCCTGCACAGCAATCAGACCAAGGGAAGGGAAGTCACTTGCCCAAGGCCTGCTTCCAGGGAGGGTTAGAACCAGGCCTCTTCCAACTGAACCAGAGGGGCTACTGAAAACCAAACCAAGTGCTTCAGTAGGGAGACAAGGGATAAGACATGTGTTGGCTTCAGGGCTGGTGACAGAGCCAAATGAACCTTGTCCCGCCCCTGCCTGGCAAGTCCCTCCACATCTCAGTCGTCAGCCTTATGACTGGGAGTGCATAGTGATAGCAAGAGGCCAGGTACCTGGCAAGTATGTGTGATACCCTTGAAAGTCCCTCAAGCTTTTCCAGCCCGTTCTCTGTGGCAGAGGCAGCTCCACCAGCATAAGGATTCTTGGGCCATAGAAGAGGTGTGTGTCAGAGTCCAGTGTGGCCATCAGACATTTCCAGAAAGCAGGAAAAAGGCAGAGTTCCCAGAAGCCAGTCGGTCAAGTTTGCACAGGAAGTGAACTTTAGCCATGGAAAAACTTGCCATCAACCAGAGCCAGATAGCAGAGGGGCAGTCCACATCTGAGAACATTCTCGTCTGCTCTCTGATGCAGAATGGAGGGGCCTCACTGAGCGACACAGTCAGAAAGATAGGTCTACACTGAATTCCAGCTCTGCTGGCTTCTGTGAACTTCATTTTCCTCATCTGTGAAATGCACATAACACTAATTCAGCTAATTCAGGGCCACCAGGAGGTTCTGAGATAATGCTGGAGGAGAAGCAGTCGGCACAGGCTCCATAAAAGGGCCTCAACCCAGGCACTTAACAGGTACCATGGTGGGTAGAGGAGGTGATGGGGACAAACTACTGGTGAGCAACATAAAGATGAATTCCTATGGACCTCTGGGCCTTCTTGTTTATTGCTCCAGTGGTAATTAACAGTTATTCTAGACTATGTGAAGCGAAGCTTCCCTTCCTACAGCAAGATGTCTCCCCACCTAGGAGGGACAAATTCCTGCCTGCAAAGAGATAGGTTCACACTGCTTCCTGTTGAACCAGTCAAGGACACTGATGAACTACCTGTCTTGACCTCAAACTGCTGAGAGACTTGGACTGGTCCCCTGATGAGAAAACAAAGAGCGCTCCTACTGACAGGGCCTGTTCTGAAGTAAGCAGTTGTTTCTGTAAACTATAAGGCACTAGAGAAAGATAAGCTTTCAGATTGTGATGGTGGTGGCATTAGTATGTTCTGAGTGGTTTAACACTTTTTAGAAGTATAATCTTCATAAAGACATCTGCAACCATTAGAAGACAGTTTCATTAAAAAAATTAAAAGAGTACCTAGTAAGCACCTACTGTGAGTGCCTTACTATAAGTTTAAGACTTCAAGCAGGATGGCAGGGAGTTGAGAGGACAGAATGACATTGGTTCAAGCAGTTGCAAAGGGACCGGGACTCAGCAATGTCAGAAGCTTGTGTCACTTAGCCCAGGATATCAAGAAATGACAACCCCTGTACCAGCCAAGTACAGAGGGCCCGAGATATGGGTGGTCACTGGAAATATCTGGCAGTTTGAGTTCTGAAATTAGGAGTCATGGTGTTAGGAGTTGAGGAGTATAAAAATAAAAAGGCCCATCTTCAGTAGGTGAGAGTCAAGATGATGCTTCATTTCTATGTCAAATCCCACTCCTCTCAGGGCTCGGAAGGCAGAACCCAAGCAGGATCCCAGCCAGGAAATGAGAAACTAGAACTATATGTCTGTCTGTCTGATCTGTCTGTCTATCTATCTACAAATATACATATAAGCATACAAAAGAGTATAACACACATAAAATAAAAATCACAATATTTTTCCTCATTCCTGCCTCAACTCCCAAGAGAAGGCAGAATACACAAGAAGCCCATGGCCATGAACAGAAGAAGCAGAGTCCTACAGAGCAAGGTGCTCCTCGTGGGTGACCTTGAACTCTACAAGGATCCCCACTGAACTCTATAAGGGTCTGGTGGGCATGGTGACCAGTCTCAGAACTTCTGAAGTTCAAAAAAGGATACTGAAAGCAGAGGATGAGGGGCCTCGGAATGCCTGTGGATTGTCAGGGACTGTGTGGGTTTATATGGTATTACCTTACTCTGGACTTTTAATGACCCTGTGTGGTTGCCTTCTACAGAGAGAAACCAAAATTTGGGGATGTCAGGCTGCCTGCCCCATGTCACTCAATAATTTCTTTCTGGTTCTGTGTTCTTTCAACCACACTCACTGGGTGGAACAGGGACTTCTAATCTTTAAGGTTTGGGATCCACATTTTATCTATTAGTTTGCTTTGCTAAATAAAGAGGCAAATTTAAAAATATTACTAAAAAGAAATAAAAACTTACTATTCTTTCATAGACTACCAGGAAGACTGGCTGGAAGATGAGATTAACTTTTGGAAGGATTGGGGGACAGCTGGACAAGTTCAGATGTAAAAGAAGAGATGTCTCCAGTTTCCTTGAAAGCAAACTCCGGCCAGGCAAGTGTCTCAGGGGATCAGTCCAATGAGCAGGGCAGGAGGGCGCTCTGCAGTCAGGCAGACCTGGGCTCAAGCTGGAGTTCAGGTGAGTACATGAATTGCCCCAGCCCAGGCTGGTGCTCTGGAAGTGGGGGCACCATGGGGAACCACCACAAATGTGCATAAAATACCCTGGAAGTGCTCTGACCCCTGGGGCGGGTGCTGGGACAAAAGTTCAGTCCTCATCTTCCCGCTTCCCTGTTGTATTTGCAAGCTGCTCAGTTTAGGCAATAGTCACCCAGATTAGAAGCGCATCAAGATGTGGAAATGGCTGTGCAAGTATAAGTCATTTTAAAAAGAGCTGAAGCAGTGTAACATGGCACAACCTATTGGAAAGTAATGTGGCAATGTGTAGACAGGCACAAAAAAAGCATTCATACCCTTTGAACCAGAAATTCCACGTCTGGGAACTTATCCTAAAGAAATAATTCAAAAGAAAGAAAACACTGTATTCATGAAGTGATTCTTTACAGTTTAGTAGAAAATAATGTAACAGTGGAAGCAACTAAAATATTTACTAAAAGGAAAGAGCCTAAGTAAATGGTGGCAGAAGTCACCTCTATGCAGTCATAAGACTTGTTAAAACTGTATCATGCAGCCCAGGGGTAGAGCACTTACCTAGCATGCATGAAACCCTGGGGTTCATTCCAGCATCAAAAGACAAAATAAAGCATACCTATATCACAATACCAAAAACTTCTTGGATCACAGAAAGAGTGACAGAGAGAGATAGTACGGGGGGCGGGGGATGAAAGCAAGACCATGGGACACTCTCTTTGCCAATATGACGAGATGTATGTGCAAATAAAAGTGGGAGGAGACACAAAAATGTCTAACAGTCATTTAACATGATGAAATGAGAAGTTTCTTCCTTACTTTTGAAATGCTCAGATGTTATTATATTTTCTTTAATGTGGAACAGCCAAAAAGTAAAGTAAAACATTCTGTTTTTTTAAAGTTTAAACTGCTTGTGAACTACGAGGGAACAAGGAAATAGAATGTGGGGACAAATAAAATGAAGTACATGTACATTTGTTTCATAATGGCTTCCAAGGTAACTATAGTGCTTTAATTCAGATTTTGATATTCACCAAAAGCCTTCCTCCTAACTCTCTTTTCCCCAGCACTAGGCCTTGGTAGATTTAGATGATTAAAGAGCTATGTCTATGTCTTGTCCACTTAAGATGCTAGAGTGCTCCGCCGCCATCTAGCCAACACCTTCTGAGCGTGCTCTGTGAGGCCCTGGACTTGCTGTACCACAGCTGTACTCTTGTCTACTGAGAGGCAGGACAAGGAGAACTTCAGGCTCAAAGAGATTAAGTCAGACAGCTAGAGCTGGGCCTTGACCTGCGGTGGTTTGACTCATGAATTTGAACTGTTTCTTACCCATCTGTCTCATCTGCTCTCACATATGGGTTGGGTCCAGGGCAAACTCAGAGTTCGGCTTGAGTGTGGATCTCTTTATCTCAACATGAACTTCCTCAAGGCTCAAGTAACACAACGGGACTTTGCTATTTAGTCTTATTGAGTATTAGTTGTTCACTGTTCCATCTTTACATTTTATACAGTGCTTGGCACCTAGAAAAGTCTTAACAAATACGTCTGAGGAAAACTAAGTGGTGTACTTTATAATGTACAAGTGGGAAAGCAAGTTTATTGCCAGATGCTTCCTCAGGCCTGCCAAGCCTGTTGCCTCCTTTGTCATTCTTTCTCGCTTCCTCTCCCTTCACTGGCTCCCCTTTTGGTTTCCTGCCCACACCACCGTCATTTTGTATCTTGGGACTGCATGGCCTGACCCATCTGGAAAGTATTCCCTTCACTCTGCCTGGCTCCTTCTCACCTTTCACGTTTCTGCTCAGAGGTAACTACAGATCAGCTTTCTCTGATCACTCCACCTAAAACTGAACCCCTCACCCCTGTCACATCATGCCATAGCCTTCCTCCAGAGTCTTGATTGGAGCCTGCTATGACACCTACCATGTTTAGGAGCCTGGTGCTCTGGAAAAAAGAGAGGAAGAGAGGTCTAGACAGCAGGGATCTCTTCCCTGAACCCTTCTGTACCCCCAGGCACAGCACTGTATTTGGCACACAGGAATCCAGTAGCTCTTCGACAAATGTATGAATTAAAAGTTTGTTAAGTCAGGAATGATTACCAGTAAGGATTGTTTAACTTTTTAAATAAGTCCTTAAGGAAAAAAATAATGGGTTTCTAAAAATGACCAACCTCCTAAAAATTTTTAAAAGTCTACTTGACAAAAGAAGGAAAACTTTTGAATTCAAATGAATAAAATAGCATATTCTCTGGATACAAGCAAAAACCTTGAAACAAACCACTTAATGCCTCAATTGTTTCCTAAACCATATACTTCCTTTAGCTCAAACTCACCGCACACCACTGTTTTCTGATTTATGAAATGGGCTTGAGGAGCTAAGCTTCTGGAGTCCAGACAGCTGCCTTATGGCAGGAATGGATGGAGTTGAGAGGCTAAAACTCCTTTTCAGAACCCAGCCTCCCCGTCTCTGTCTCTTTCTCTTCTCTGGTATATTTAACAAATGGTCAGCTTGTAACAGCCAGCTAAACTGAATCAGCATGGTGCAAGGTATGGAAGGCCCACCTGAGGATATCTGTCAACATTAAAGAGAATTGGAGGGGAAGATGGTGTGCTGCTGATTCTCCTGGAGAAGCTTGTCACACTGGTTTTCCTGATATGAACTCAGGTGTTACTATCGGAGAAGCTTGAGATCTCACTGTTCCTGAGGATGGCTGTGGTTCTTTTCAGTGGAGCGCTGGTCCTTATCTCGAGTGTCGCTTCCAGGCTCCAGTGCAGATCTCTCAGCTTGCTGGCACAGATTCTTCATTCCACTGGCAGAGACTTTTTAGATGCTACCACTGACCTTTGGGCCTTCCCAGTGCAGATCCTTGATACAGACTTGCATGTGACATTGTCTTGGGCTCTAGGCCTCCAGCTGGACTCATGGAGGACACTGCTACGGGCTCTAGGTCTTTGGCTGAACTCACGAAGGACTTTTTTGTTTTTTGGCTTTTTGAGATAGGGTTTCATTTTATAATTCAGGCTGTCCTTGAACTCATAGGGATCCTCTTACCTCGGCCTCCTGAGTACTGAGAATACAGGTGTGTGCCACCATGTCTGGCTTTATGCAGGACATTGTTTGGAATGCAGGCCCTCAGGTAGAGTTTTTGGATCTCTAGTTTCTAGCAAGACCTTTTATATACTTTTGTATTCTACTTTTTGGGTGAATATTATAAAATAATTCTATAAATTATGTGTCCTGTATTAAATCTATTCCCTTGTAAATCCTACAACCTGATTTGGTACCTGAAAAACGGGGTTGTTGCTATGACTATACCTGACCATATGGTTCAGGAGTCTTTGGGACTGGCTTGTGGGAAGAGCTTGAAAAGCTTTGGAGATGCCACCTGAAAAATGCAGAGTTGCAATGCCTTAGGCTATACTGTGTGGGATATTCTGGTCAGAACTCAGAAGACCAGAAAACTGGTAAACATGAGGTTCAGGAGGTTTCTATGGAGAAGAAAGACTGCATTAGCTGTTGGGACTTCAGATGGTGTGTGTTATAGCTTGGCACAAAGTTGGTCTGCATTTTGCTTGTGTCCAGAGACTTTGCCTGAGACTGAGATTAAGGGTGATTGGACTAATTTACCTGACAGAAGAAGTTTCAAGGCAGTCTAATGTTGAGGTGGTGGCATGGCTACTGTTGGAGGCTTTTAGCCAGAGCTAGGTTGAGAATCAAAGGCAAAGAGTCTAGTAGAATGATTTAAAATATTGTGAGTGTAGGGGCTGGGGATTTAGCTCAGTGGCATAAGCGAATGCCTTGCAAGCAGGCAGTCGTGAGTTCGATCCCCAGTACCGATAAAAAGGAAAAAGACAAAAAAAAAAAAAAAAAAAAAATTGTGAGTGTAGCCAAAAAGGAAGCTCTAGTAAAGTGGTGGACTGAAAAGATAGAGCAGAGGAGAGCCTGTCTGCTGAGAAAGAACTGGAGGGTAGAAAAGATGGATTGAGGACACCACAAGCAGCAGCAGGACTTCACCCCTTGCAGCCTCAAAATTACAAAAGTAAAAGAAGAAGAAAGCTGCACAATACCATCTTCCAGAACAGTGGTAGCCTAGGAATTTTTTCCTTGGGATTGGATTCCAAGTGTTCAGCAATCCAGGCACTTGACCCCCACAGCCAAGTGAGAAGGAAGCTTGGCTACTGCTCCTACTTGCAGCAGAACTTGGCATCAGTGACATGGTGCTAGTTTTAGTCGTATGCAGAATGGAAGAGCAAAGGGGTCAGGAAGGCTTCCACCCAGATTTCAGAAGATTACCTGGGAAGCCAAGCAGTGAGCCCCTGAGTGAGCAGTGTGTGAAGCTACGAATGGAAAGCCAAAGATGCAGTGGAGACCCCAGAAATTTGGAGAAGCCAGGAATATGGGTCATTTGAGGAAAACTGCAAGGAGAGAGCAGAGCCAGTCCAAGAGAGAAGCCTTTGGAGTTCACATCTTGCCATAGATTGTCTCAGATGCTATACATGGAACTACAGGGCTTAATGCGTTCCCTACTGAATTTTGAACTTGCTTTGTTCCTGTTCCTCTGTATCCTCCTATCTGCAGCTTTTGGAATAGAAATGTCTATCTTGTGTCTTTAAATGTTGGAAATGCTGAACTTTCTTTTCATTTGTACAGCTAAGAGTTTGCCTTAAATCTCACAAAACACTTTTGACTTGGATTTTTCAGAAATGCTGAATCTGTCAGGATTTTGGCAACTCTCAGAGTTGGACTAAATGCCTTTTACATAAAGGTAAATGCTAGAGTCTTTGGGGGACAAGGATGGAATGTTATAGTTTGTGTCTAGATGTCCATCCACCTCATGCAGCCTTGGGGTTTCTTGGATGTGGCTGAATCTATAGAGTATATGACTGATTCATATGGCAATGCTGGAATTAATGGCAGGTGACTGCTGGATCAGTCTACTGATTGGATTGGCACCACCCTAATTCTGGTACACCAGGTAAAATATAAGGGACAGAAAGAGGCTTATCTTGCTCTCCCTTGCCACTTTTGCTGTCTTCTGCCACCATGTACTGTTGCTTTTCTGCCACATGCCACCCAGCATTGGAGCCAGCTGATTATGGGCTGAAACCTCTACAAACTGAACTAAATAAACCTTTCCCCCTTTAACTTTGGGTGTTGAGTATTTTGTCTTAGGAATGACAGAAAAGTAACAAGACTCTTTCTCTTTCGCTCTGTCTCCATTTCTCTCTCCCTCAGTTCTGAGGATTAAACCCAGGGTACTCTACCGCTGAGCAATATGATCAGTGCTTTTAATTTTAATTTTTTATTTTTTATTAGTATATGGTTGCATCCATAATTTCATTTCTTGTGTAGACATGGTACATGTACATAACACATCTTGATTCTATTTTCATTTTCTTCCCCTCCCCATCATTGGATCTCCTCATCTGAGAAAGATCTATCTCCTTACATCCTATCATATATGTTTTATATTGCTTTTTATTTATATTTTGGGCCTCTCATGTAAGAGAAAATATGGGATATTTAAGCTTGCATGTCTGGTTTAATTTCAGTTAACCATAAAGTCTCAAGGTGCATCCATTTTCATACACATGACTCAAATGTGTCCCTGTTTATGGCACAGTGCACTACATTTCTTTATCCATTCATCTGCTGAGGGACATATATCCTGCTTCCAAGATTGAGCTATTATGAATTGTGCTGCTATAAACATGAATATACATGTATTGCTGTAATAGGACAACTTTAACTCTTTTGGGAAGACATCTAGAAGGAGAATAGCTGGGTAGAATGGAATTTTTAGTTTCAGTGTTTTGAGCAATCTCCATACTGATTTCCATAGTGGTTGTACTAGTTTACATTACACTGACAATGTTTGATGCACGGTCTCATTAAGTTGCTCAGGTGGGACTTGAACTTGTGATCCTCGTGTCTCAGCCTCCTGCAGTGCTAGGATTACAGTGTGTACCAACTTGCTTGCTTGATTCTTGAAATCACAAAAGGGAAGCTTCTCTAAAGCAGATGACTTTGCTTTGAGGGGCCTGCCGTATTTTTATTTCATTCTACTACTCGGGGTCTCTGGGACTGCCAATTTTTAAAACTGGTTAGATACACAAAGGCTTAATTAGGAGGCACCAGAGAAGTCCAGGTACTCCTTAGGGGCTCTGTGCTTCAGTCAGCCATCTGGGCTACGCATTGCATCTGGGGTAAGAAAGGTGAGCAGCATAGCCCTGAGCTTGCAACTATGTGAAATGTGAGGGCAAAGAAGAGAACTATTATCATAATGGACCTGATAGTGGCCTTCAATATGCATGATTTACCTATAGTCCTCACAATAACTTTGGAAAGGCAGGCATATTCAATGCTGTAAATGAAGATGATCGTTTAAACAGAGCCTCCTCCCTGCAACATGCCTGACACCTTACCCCTAATTTCTCCCATTTTTCTCGTATGCAAAGGCATCTGCCCCAACCCAGCAAGGCATGATGTCATGAAACAGTGTTAAGAGGTAATGGCCAAGGTCCTCATCAGCTCCAAGGCTCCCCATTTTGGTTCCTGTCAGTTTCTCCCCGGCTGGCCTTATGACTTTCTACTCTGCCGCAGCTGTTTAATGACACCACAACATGGCTTTGCTTCTCCCAGTGCCTCGTCCACTCCTGTACATTACTGGCTTAATGGCCACCCTCTCTGGTGCCTGTTCTCTTAGGGATTCAAAATCTGCCCTCATGACACTTTAGTGACAGTGGGATAGATGGACTGTGCTGCCTTTCCCACTCTGGCCCTTTTGACCAATTCCTTGAAGGTGTTGTGTTTTCAATATTCCTGTGCTGAGCCCCAGGAGGGGCTAGGAGATACAACGACAGATGCAGTAAGAACAAGGAGTTAGAATGCTTAGGGCCTGGGCTCTGGAGGCCACACGGCTTGGGCCATTGGGTGGGTAAGCTCCTGACAGCCTGGGTGACTTCGAGAAAATTGCTTGACCTCTCCTGCCTCTCAGATGCTTCCTCTGTGAAATGTGGCAATGGTGCTAGGCTGTGAAAGTAAATAAGGAAACCCCTTGTAAAGAACAGCTATGAAGGAGCCACTTTATATATATAGAGTGGCTGGAAAAGGCTGATAACCAAGAACCAAAAGCAGGCAATGTTTGGGCCCTACACCTGTATCTCAGAGCTTCTGCAGCAGGGCTCTTTGGCCCCAGGACACTGCTGCCCCAGCAATGGGTGGTCTGCTGGTACCACGCTGGGAAGTACCTCCTAGGCCAAGCAGTGAAGGGTAAACATGCCAGCATAGAGGAGTCACCAGCATGCTTCCCCCTTTTCAGAACTAGTCTTCCAGTGAAAGCTGAGGATGCCAAGAACAGACATTACTGTCCAAACAAACTGTGTGCCTGGCCAGTGGGGGTGACAGTGCTTGAAGAAGCATGTAAAGGAAGGTGGAAGCCGCTGGGCAGGGTGGGCCTGTGGTAAGTCTGTGGGTTTGCTCAGACAGCTGAGAATGTGGACAAACTCAAGATATATGGGTCCCACTTCCTCTGCACCCCACCCTCTGCTGTCGAGGCAAAAGTACCAGCTGGGTGGAGGCAGGTTGCAGATTCCTCTTGATCTGAGGTCACACTGCAGGTCACTCCTGCTTTCCAAAATCCCAAAGTGAAGCACCTCTTTCACTCTAGCACGCAGATTAATTCATAAGATGTGGGCTGATAACCAGAACTGTGTGCAATGAATTCCTCTAAATTATCCACTGATATTCACATCTCTAGGGAATGATTTTCTAGGAAAAGGCTGTGGTGCTTTCTAAGAAAGAAACTGTGATCTTACAAAGGAGATAAAATACCATGAATAGCCCAGCTGAGACCGCTTCCTAGAGTACTTGCTTCAACAAAAAGTGCTGATAAGGGAAGTGCCTGCTTTTGGCTGCTTCTAAGAACTCTCTGCTCTTCACACTCGCTTCTTCCACAGGCCTGTAAGATTCACAATTTCACTTGCGTGTGCCTTGCCCCAAAATGAGCTAGATACTTAACATCACGCCATCTTTGGGGGTTGTGAGATCTCTGGGCTTAGATTTCACACCAATTTCACCTACACTGGCTGCTCTGCGCTCTGCTCTCGGTTCACAGAAGCCCTGCCTCCTGGCTTCCGCTCCCTGAGCTCAGGACTCAAGCTTTTCTCTGTGCTGTGAAGGCAGCCTGTCTGCAGCTACAACGGTGCCTGTGCAATGTGATTTCACCTTCTGCTTGCCAAAGGGTAGCAGGTGCATGGGAGAGGAGCTCTCCACTTTGTATCTCAGCTGTGCTGGAGGCAGGCTCCAGATGACCCATAACCCCTTCCTCCCTGGTTTAGAAGAGATTTAACAAAATGGCTGCCCAGGAGAGACAGGTCCAGCACTCACTCACCCGCCGGGTCTTCTCCACATCGCCACATGGCAGCCGCTTCACAAAGTCAATGCCTGTCAGGGGTGTGCCTGTTGGAGGCAGCAGGATGGAGGCGTCCATCATGAGATATTCCACATTCATGGGCTTCATCTAGGAGACACACCACAGGAAACCTCACTGAAGGTCCTTCCCTTGAGATGGAGGAGGGCATGGGGGCAGGTCACACAGGCTGCTACCCACACCTACACAGTCAGGGAGTGCTGTCAACTTGGGTCTAGAGTGGGACCAAGTCTCAGGCCTGTCATAACCAGGATTAACAATCCTTTTTGGCTTTCCTAATTGCAGGTTTTTCCTTATGAATCCAGAGGGCCACAAAGCCAATTAGTGAAGGCTGCCTGCCTTTTCCTTATGGACACTTAAGTACTTGCTGCCAAAGGCTTGATGTCTGCTGCCCCAATCCTGTGTTCCTCAGCAGGAGTGGCAGAGTCCCTTTTCTGCCCCACCGCCACCCTAGGCACTGATCTTTCTGCAGTGCCCTATCAGCTTTTCTCACTGGCTCACAGCACCCTCTGCTTTACTCTTTGTAGCCTTCCTAGGAAGCACTTTATAGCCCTACATGGGGGACATGAATGCTGGATCCATATACCTTCAGCACTGTACTGGGGCACTCAGGGAAGTGAGGGAAGCATAATAAGCCATGGTTTGGCTTTAGTGATGCCCCTCCAGTAGCACATTAGGGCCTGTCTCCACCTCAGTTTGCTCAGAGGCTGATTTCCGAGGGACTGAGCTGAAGACTAACTTCAGCTCCCAGGGCTGGGGCGTGTCATCTTTGTATCTTTCTAGAAGATCAGGCAATGGGCAGGACATCACAAACAGTGGATTAATGAACCAGGAAAGATTTGTAGGGTTGCAGGGAGAAGCAAGTATTTTTTTTGCACATGGACTTTACATAAATTATCTTGCCGGGTATTTCACATCCACCCTGGCAGCAATGTGGAGTAAGGCTCAATGTATTGGTGAAAAAAATCAAGGCTTAGAATTTAAGCAACCTGCCAAAGGTCACACAATTAGTAAGCAAACAAAAGCAAGGGCAGGGGTTTAGGAGCCTGAGATTTTCCATATCACAAGTGGCACATGAATGCTACAATTTCAAACAGAAAACCAAGAAGAGAGATGGAGGATTAAGATGGCAAATAACACCTAATCCACTGTATTCTGGTTAATCTTCTGAAGAGAAGAAGTCTGAGTTGCCTGCTTAAGGGCTGGAGAATGCCAGGGGCTCAGTGCATCAACGGCAGCAGGGTACAGTTAACTGCAGTGCATGTCACAAGGATGCCTGGCCACTGCAGTCTGTTGGGCTCTTCTGGAGCCTGAAAAAGACTCCACACAGGCCTCAGATGCACAGTAACAGGAATGTGGTAAGGGGTCTGGACACCAGTGACCAGGCTAGGAAGCCAGGGAGGCATGTAGCTGAGTTGCCTGCCCTCCCCTATTGACACTTTAAACATTTAAGTTCATTATAAATGTCCTAATTACTTCATACTTTGGTGAGTAATGTCCATGCAAGGATAATTTATCATCTATTTATCAAGTGCCCACTTGGGGTTAGGTGCTGGAAATGCAGATTGATTAGGAACAAGACAGAAAGCTCTGATCTCCCGAACCTATCACCTGCTGGGAGAGGAGGGTGATGCTGGTGCAGTGTGCTGGCATCTTCTGCTACAGCAGCAAGAAAGGAGGCAGCACCATCCAGAGAGTGGGGCAGTGGGCTGGGAGGTGAGATGCTTTGCTCTGGAAGCCTGGCTCTGCCACTGAAAGCTGGGACAGATTTGGGAACATTACCTGACCTCTGACTTTCAGTTTCCTCATCAGCAAAGGAGGAGGCAATAACATTAACCTTTAGTTGATATGAAGGGTAAGCAATTTAATATATACAATGTACTTTATAGTCCCAGCATGGAGCAAGGCCTCCCCAGCATTATTCAAATCATAGCAAACCTTTCTGACCCATTTTACAGATACAGTGCAGAGGGAGTGAAGTAATCTGGACTTTCAGTGATGATGGGATCCAAAGGCTCCACTATACATTTACTTCCCCACCAACTCTGCCACTCATCAGAAGGCCCCAGAAAGACAGAGGCTTTGTGGATCTGGCAGGCACACAGATGCATGTCAACTCAGGTGTGTCCCGGACCCTTACTTACTGTCATGCTCCTGTACTCATCTTCAAACATATCTAAAAAAATTTCTTCCCCCTAAAAAGAAAGAAAGAAAGAAAGAGATTATTCACATTTTGTCCCCATAAACACAGAATTGCAAACTCTAGCTCTCAGCTTTACAGGCCATCTGTTTCTTGTTAGTAGGTTCTCGTAAATCACCAGGAAGTAAAATACACACGTGAACACAAATACACATTCAAATGAAACACCAAATTTCAAATTGTACTGTTTGACATTTTTTTTCTTTTTAAAAAAGCATGTTGAGTTAGAATTGCTTTGTCAAAGCAGTTAGTTAGAAAGCACCCCTGTAATCCAAGCACTCTGGGAGGCTGATGCAGGAAGATCAAAAATTCAAGGCTAGCCAGAGAAATTTCGTGACTTAACAAGTCTCTGTCTCAAAATAAAAAATTTTAAAAGTCTTGGTTTCAACCCCTAGTACAAAAAACAAAAACAAAACCAGTACTTAATATCATCTACTTGTGAGAATGATAAGAGTAACAGGAAACCCTGGCTGAGTCGCCATGTTAAAAATGTGAAGTTCTACATCTCTGGGAGGAAGAGTATAATTAAGAATACTTAAAACTAAAATTACATGGGTCTCTCTTTTGTAGGTCTTCAGGCTGAGGCTCTACCTTGGAGGTTCCCTTCACAACAGGGTAGGGGGTAGGAACTTGGGTATGAGACACATAGAGCTGGGACCAATGCCCAGCCTACTTCAGAGTCTCTGTTTCACTGCAAGGGTGGGAAAACAAACGGGAAAACAAACAAACAAACACAAAATAGGCCCATGTTCTTGGGTCATCTGTTGTAAAGGTGAAGTGAGTTAATGTACATAAAATGCAGAGTGCAGAGTCTGCTGCTCAGTCAGAGCTGGAGAAATGTTAGTGCTCACTGGCACTGTCATCTCTGCTAGACAATGACAGTGAGAACTGTCCTGTCTCTTAAGTCCTAGGACACACACACACACACACACACACAGAGTCAGGGTGGAAAAAGGCACACATCAGGGATCTCTTTTATACTTTTCTACTCATTAGAACACAGATGAATGTGAAGATTCTTGTATGGTATAAGGAGCACCAACAGAACTGGCAACTCCTGAACACATCCAAAAGCTCCAGAGACATTACACTTAGGGTATAGGTGTTATAGAGATATAGGAGAAATGCAACTCCCAGACTGCTACATGTCAGATATGCTGAGTTTGTGTTTTCTGGAACTGAAGAATGAATTCCAAGGAAAAAGAGAAGTTAAGAGTAGCAAACACTGAAACATAGCTCCTAAGACAGAAGGGCTCCCAAAAATGGGCTGCCACAGAGGCCCTCTGTCAGGGGTAATTTATACAGCAAAGTCAAAATACGGGCACAATGTGTGTCCAAGTATTATCAACCTATACAGTCACAGATATAGCTGCTTAGCTAATACTGACCCAACTGGGAAGTGAGTCAAGTAGCAGAACTATATGGAAAGAACAAAGTCACTTTGGGGGAGAGATGGATCTGGATGCTCTGGCCACCCACCTGGGTGACTTATGTCTATCCGGACTTTATTGGACTAGGTGATATCAATCACAGCACAATCTCAAGCTACTGTTTATTCCTCAGAAAAGCTTATAATCCCGGCCAATGCATCTTTATCTTGAGGCTTGGCCTTCAATGGATGTGCCACCAGCCACAATTTTGGTGTGGTCTTTTGCACTGATTCTCTTGCGGGTCTGTCCCTGCCTGTCTATTAACGTCTACCTAACTTAGCAGCCTATAATAATAAGATAAAAGCAAGAGAAAAATCTGGATGGAAAAGAGAACCAACATTCAAATACATCTCTCCTTTTGTTGTTGTTGTTTTTTGTCTTTTTCCTTTTTATCAGTACCGGGGATCGAACTCACGACTGCCTGCTTGCAAGGCAGACGCTTATGCTGCTGAGCTAAATCCCCAGCCCCTTCTCCTTTTGTTAATAGAAGAGAAGAGAATTGCCTTCAGGGAAAATGCCTGCCTCTATATCTGTTTGTTCAACTCAAAAGCTCTGATGGAAGGGGGAATAAAGCTTAGAGCAGCAACCCTGGAAAGAGTCAAACATGACTAACTCAACAATGGGGTTTTTCTTTGCTCTGGGCTTGCTAGCAGGGGCATGTCCCGACTTAAAGGCCAAAGTGGGATTTCTTCCCCAGTGCATAGGGGGCTCACAGGGTGCCACCCTTGCCTGGGCATGTCCACTACTGTAGCTGGATGGGATCCATGCAACCCATTGAGGTGGGTTTCTAGATTATAGAACCTGATTTACTTCAACAAACACAGACAATAATGGGTTGTGGCTTAAAAGATTCCTATAAAGTAGCTTAAAAAGAATACAAATAATGAAATCACAGGTAAACAACAGAAAACGGCAGCAATGACACCTTTTCCCATCTAGGAGGAGCTGCATTAGCCTTTTAAGGGGAAATCACACTATAAGATCTGAGATGGAGACCAAAATTCAGAAAATTACTAGGAATATCTGATAAACAGATTAATCCAGCATGGTTGACAATGATAAGCTTGCCTAAAGGCAAAACCTGGATGTTTATGTCTCCCCAAAATTTGTATGTCAAAATCCCAATCCCAGGGTGAAGGTGTTAGGATGCGGGGTCTTTTAGAGCTGATTCGATCATGAAGGTGGCCTTATAAAAGAATCCTCAGAGACTGTCTGCCCCTTCCACAATGTGAGAACACAGTACAAAGGCACCATCTATAAGAAAGCAGGCCTCCTCCCAATACTGAATCTACCTTGGTCTGGGATCTCTCCATCTCTAGAACTCTGAGAAATACATCTCCATTGCTTGTCAGCCACCCAGTACTAACAGCTGTATGCCCTAAGATAAGAGCTAAACAAAACTGGGCTGAGAGCATGCCTCAGTTGTAGAATGCTTGCCTAGCACGTGCCAGGTCGTGGGTTTGACTCTCAGAACTACACCAAACCAACTCTCCCTCAAAACTACCCCCTCCACAGTTATTTTTAAAATCATGGTAGTACCTTATAAAATCTCCCTAAACCTAATATAAAAGTTTAGAGGCCCTCCTGAGGTTTCTTAGTACATATGTATATAATTAATATACATGTATTTAAAATAACAAATCACTGATAAGTAATTTTATATGTATTAGCACATATAACTCATGAACATTAGTTCATCAGGTATTATTCGGTTATATGTGTATGATTTGTGACTTACATATAAATTCATAAATACTCATAAGTAATTTATAAACATTGTCATAAAAGGAGTCCTTATAAGAGAACATGAAAAGTTCACACTAGGCATGGTGGCACACACCTGTGACCCTAGCACGCTGGGAGGCTGAGGCAGGAGGACCGCAAGTTCAAGCCCAGCTTGAGCAACTTAGTGTGATCCTGTCTCAAAATAAAAAATAAAATAAACAAGGGTTGTAAATGCCCTGGGTTCAACTCTCAGTACCAGGGGTAGGGGTCACGGCTCTGAGAATATGAATCAAGCATTTTCATTTAGTGATCACAGATATAAAGAATAACTGAAGGCATATAACCTTCTAGTATCCCCTTTCTACAAGACATCACAGACTGCCAGTCACCTTATAGAAATGCCGCACAAGGTGGACACTCTCTTCTCTTGCGCCCTGTTAAAAGAAAGAGCGTATTGAAGCAAACAAGTCGGGTTCATTACCAATTCTGCAAACAGAGTACATGTAAAACAGATGTTGGCTAATACTTTTAATACATACAATGATTTTTAGGGAAGGGCAGAGGCAGAACTCAAAATGCAAACTGACTAAGGGCAGGCAATTCAAAGCAGTAACACAGAAAGCCTGTTAATGTACAATTATGTGTGTGTGTGGGTGAATAAGCCATTAACTACAAAATACAGAATTGTTCTGTAAGTATGTGTATGCGTATATGTGAGTGTGTACCTCCATAAACACACTTAAGCTCCACTATAGTTACTTTTTACCTCCCTATACTTCCTAAATTTTCTTTAAAAACATGGAAATAAGGTCAGAGAAACAATATAAACTATCAAAACTTCATAAGTATATATTTTAGTGCAGAAATTACAAATAATGTATATGTTAATATATGTATGAAAGTTTTATAATACAAAAGGAAGAATTTTAAAATCCTATGAGCAAATACAGAATCAAATGATTGTACTGAGCTACTAAATTTAGAGTAAGTGGATTAACCCTTCAAGTATGTCCCAGCTGAAAGGAGCTTCCTTCCGGACAAGTGAAATGGAGTGGGGCTCCTCTCTGGCCTTACTTCTGACCTCTTCCACTCTCCTGGGCCCATGGGAAAGGGGAGAGGGGAGGCCTCACCTCCAGACAGGCCAGGTGCACGTCCTTTATGATACAGCCAGAGCTGGTCAGGACTTGCTGCTTCAGGAGCAGGCAGCTCAGCTCCAGCGTGGCCAGTCGGATCTTCCCATCTGCAGAACACAGCAGGTCAGCCTTGCATCCCCAGGAGCAGTGCCCTGGAACACAGGCTCTGGGCTGCCTGCTGTGAGGCTAACAGGTTTGACAGTAGACCAGTCAAGGTCTTATCCAGTGGAAACACAGAGAGAGCCCCATATGCCAACCCCTTTCCTAGTCAATTACAATTCAACGTTCCCAACAAAGCTGCGTATACACCATGTAATCATTTAGATCAAGAATGTACCCCCAAATGCCTCATGTGCCCACAGATGGAACTTTTGGAAGCTAATTAAATCATGGGGGTGATATATATAGATGACTTGATGTTAGGAAGTGGGGGCTGGTCACAAGACGCAGTCACTGGGTACGTGACCTGGAAGTGTCTATCTCCCTTCTCGGTTCTTTCACTCTGCTTCCTGGGTCATGACTTACGCAGTTTTCCTCTCCAGACCCTCCCACCATGACGTTTCTGCCTTGGAGCCAGCCAACCATGGACTGAAACCTCTAAAACCCATGAGCCCAAATAAACCTCTCCTCCAAGTTGTTAGTGTCAGGTATTATTTCACTAAGGAATACCAACTAGGTCTCTGAAGTCCCTTTATCAGGGAGAGGGGAGGTGGAAAAGAGGCTAAGCGCTGCAGAAGCCTAGGAAGTAACTCTCTGCAGGCTACTGTTGTTTCTGTCTAGCATTCTTCTCCCATCTCCAGGAACGATGTCACTCTTTCCTCTGAAGAACCCCCATACCACCTTAGGTCCAAACACAGTCTTGAAAACATTTGAGCCTCTAGATTTAGCTGAGCTTCTAGATTTAGCTGTGCCTCAGGCCAGACCCTGAGCTTTTACTAGCCAGCATGGCTTTGTTTCTGCTAGAACTATTTACAGTAGTCTGAGGTGGGTCTCTATTAACTGTAACCAAGTTCTGCCTACCCCAGCTTGCTACACTAACCTGCTGTGAGCCAGGCAGGGTGCCAGGAGCTTTATGTATTCTCAAGAAACACATATATAAATGCATTGCAATAGGTGCCTCTAAAAACTGATGGTTAGAAAAGTGCAATGACTTGCCTAGGGCCTTACAACAGGGCAAATGGCAGACTTCAAGTACTCTGCAAGTCAAACCTACATCTGCCACCTCTCACAGAAGCATCTGCAACTGTTCAAAGAACAACTGTTCTTATGCAAACCTTCCCGTGATTCTTTAGACTTATTTCTAGGCAAAGTCTTGGCAAGAAAAAGCCAAGGAGGAAGGAGTCCAGATCATTCTTCTGAGCATGAATACATTAGGGAGCAGGATGAGCCACTGGGGAAAACCCCACGCAACTCCCTGCTCACTCTTTGTCAATGTCCTAAAAGTCAGAAGGAAACAGATGAGAAGACAGAATCCATGCTCAAAAATGAAAAACTACCTGAACATAAAATAGGTCTTCTTAAGCATCATACAAACCCCAGGAACCACCCCAGAAAAACGCTGCCCAGCCTCCACTCAATGACCTCTTCTGGCCCCATGACTAACAGTTTCTGGTCACTGTCGGGTCTTGTTGGGTCAGTGTGCCTCTGGAGCAGTCTTATTCCTCCCTGTCCCTGTGCCAATCCCTTTTTCTGGCTCAATTAGCCAAGTCTGCCACGTATTACACTGTTCCCCTCAGGGACTCCTGCTGCTGCCTGAAGGGAAAGGAATGTGATCTTCTACCCCAAACCCTGCTGCCTCTGCAAGTTCCTGGCAAGGAGCTGACCCCTATCTCCACTGGTCACCCAGAAAGAAGGCCTATAAACACTGGAAAAACTGGCAAGAGATGGGCTGGGTGTGGAGTGGAAGAGATGGTTTCAGGGCTAGGGGATAGAGGTGATTTAGATAAAGACATGGTTATAGTACTGGTGGACCAGGACACGCCAAGGGGAGTAAATGAGATTTGCCTGGATTCTTAAAAGGGCCAGATCCAGAGCCCTGCGGTGTGGTACCCAGTCTGGGGACCCAGTCCCTCTGACTCCACAGCCCTGTGATCGACAACGCCCCCAGGCCTGCACCTGGCTGGGCAGCATTGTTCATGATCCTGATGAGTCTTTCAGCCAGTAGATGGTTGTAGGTGGTCTTCTCGGCCACATTTGGCACTGGCAGTTGGATTCGCTCTAGTTTTTCAGGATCCATGCCTGGAACGAAAATGGGAAAGATGTGAGAACAAGTGCCTCTCTAGGATACCTGGCCCCTCCCTGAAAAGCCTGCAGAACACGACTTCCTCAGCAACCCTTCTTTCAGCAATCACCTTCGCGATTTCCTCAGCCCTGGCTGCTGCCTGTACTGTAATGTGTGTCCAAATTTTCTGTATATTGAACTCCTATAAATAAATGCATTAAAACATACATTTTCTATTACTACTTATAAGTGAGAAATCACTCCTTATGCAATTATTGACAGTAATTATAAAAAAAAAATTGAAGAATGATTTTACACTCTAGCCGGTGGAGGCTGTACACTTTGAGACCCAAGGGATGCTCTCTCTTAGTTAAAAAGAGACTGGGTGGCACTTATCATGTTGAGGACAGCCTAACACCAAATGGTGACATCCTCCTGAACCAGTGGTGGAGAACTGATAACATATATGCTATTGTGTTTTTTTAAGGCCAAAGATTTTAATGTACGAATTATTTTTTTTCTAAACTATAACCTCAGTATTTAGGTTTAATTGTAGAGTTGGCACTTTGTGATAAATAAGACAATGAGTTTTGGGTTGCAATTTGGCTCTTGGTCTTTAAAAGATTCAGCATCATGGTCTCAGACATAAGAGGAAATGGAAAAAGGAGTGCATTTCAGTGCCAGGTCTGTGTGCCAACTGAGGCCCTATCTCTTTTAGGTACATACACGACTCCACTCAGATTCTCAAACTTGTAACACCGAAGTCAAAGAGCTGGGTTGCAACCTCAAAACAAACTCAAGGGAGTCAGGCATGGTGGCACATGTCTGTAACCAGGGAGGCTAATGCAGGAGGGTTGGAGCCCAGCCTGGCCTGCAGAGTGAGTTCAAGGTGAGCCTGGAGTGAGACCTTGTCCCAAAACAAACAAATGAACAAACAAAAAATATGCTCAAGGGCACTAGGTTCCCAGTTGGGTGGCACAGATACTACCCTGCCCCTGCCCAGAGTGGCATGAGCAAAAAGGGACTAAGCTACACCTCCAGTACAGACAGGTGCATACACAATGCACCGGCCTGGAAAGCAGGTCTATCACAGAGGAATCATTTTCCCTCCAATGAAAATTCAACAGTGTCTCCTGTGAAAACTCAAAAGCATTTAAAGACAAAACATGAGATGGGGCTGTGAAAGGTGAATGGGGAAGTAAAGACGGAATGGGTGAGTCTATACCTGTGAACTATGTCACTGTTTTTCACAGGGCAAGACGGAGTGGAACAACAGGAAGACTGGTCAGGGCTACCAGAACAGTGTAAGCTGGGGACAAGAGCATTCAAACTCCTATGCTCTCACATATTATGGCTCTTGAGAAATTCACCAGTAGAAATAAACATTTCACTTGATCCAAGCTCAGAAAACCCAGTGGACTGTTTGTGTCTAAAGCACGTCTTTTCCTGTTATTTCACAAAAGAGGGGTGGGGGACAGTGGTGCTTCTCGGAACTCTTGAAATACGGCCCCTTGAATACCAGATAACACTTCATTTAGAACCTTGACAAAATGAGGGGGAGAGCAGTGGAGAGCTGACCGTCCGGGTCCTAAGTACCTCCTACGCACACGCTGACATAAGAAACCATAACAATATATCTTGCTTATTGAAGCCCTTCCAGCTCTGAGCAAGAGGCTCAGGCACACTGAGGCGATGGCACAGGTGAGGGAGGGCTGAGTTGGTAGGGCTTTCTCACATTCCCCACAAGTGTGGCTTTGTCAAACAATTTGAATGCAGTGAAGGAAGGGTCACAGGCCAACAAAACCCTTCAGTTCTGGCCTGGAGTCTGAGCCTAGCCCCTTCCTTTGTGAGGAAATTAAGACACAGAGTGGTTATATACTTCCCTAGGGTCACAGAGCAAGTCAGAGGTACAGCTCAGGCCACTGTTAGATGCGTCCAGATGTGAAGGGTGGGGAGGAGGGCACTATTCCAGCAGTGAACTTGCTGTGAAAGCTGTGCCCACAGCCTTCTCTGTGCCCGCAGGCTCACTGTCTCAGGGAAAGGGCCCCACACAGGGTATCAGATACTTAACCCCTTTGAACGTCAGTCTTCTTAGCTGTGAAATGACAATAATTTGCGTTAAACACTCAACCCAGGACAGTTGTCAGTATCAAGTGAGGAAAAGCACACAGCCATGTTTCAATAAATGCTGCCACTCACTGTCATGCACGGTGGGAGCTTTGAGTGTATCTTAATGTGTTTCTATATTCTATGTATCACAAAAGCAAAGGGAGTGGAAAAAAGAAAAACCCTAACCAAAGCTAACCTCCAGCCATCAAAGGAGGTTCAAAGGTCTGCCCAGCTGTCAGGGGCACTCTCAGGGCACAGTTTGCTCAGGTGAGTCTGAAGGATGAACAGGAGTTTACCTTGGGCTGGAGGAGGTGGGTTAGGACTTGCCAGGCCCAGGGAGGACTTCAAGGAGTGAAGCAGAGTTTGAGTACAGCTCAACAAGAGGCTGGGCCAAAATGAAGAGCTAAGATGGTGGCAAAAAGGGACAGGCAAAGCTTGGGTATCCAGACTCCTGGAGGAAGGCGTCTGGTACTGAGGATCTGGGTTGTGCTCTGGCTGACTCTGTTTCCCCTACTGCTCCAGCGGATTCCATGCTTTCAGACCTTCCCCCAGAGCTCCTCCCCTTACAATCATGGTATTACCAGGATACTGCATTACCAGAGGTAATCTTAGCACCAGCCCCAGGGACACCAAGGCAATGTGTATCCCATACAACAATGTAAAACTGTAAAAATCCCAAATGTTTCTGTTCTTTCTCTGAAGTTTCTTCCAGGCCAGATGCCTCCTTTGTTCTCTTGTTTCTTTCTTTCTCCCATCACAGCCTCTAAAACCTCCTTTGTTACTCTGAATTATTTTACTCTCGCCCTTAGTATTTAAGGTCCCTATAGCTATGCAAAAGCTCCAGAAAATCCTCTGGTTCAGCCACCTTCAAAAGCAGCTGGTGGCCCTTGACCACCACGTGTGTGTTTCAAGTGGACTTCTTCATTTACCAAAGTACTCATAAAACAACAAAACCCCCTAGATCTCCCTGGGTAAAGATGGGGCACATTAGGGAGGAAGGGAGGATCCTCTTACCAAAACAAGCTTGTGGGATAAGGTTGGGGTTGGGATGTAGTTCACGGGCAGAGCACTTGCCTGGCATGTACAAGCCCTTGTGTTCCATCCCTAGCACCAAATCTCTCTCTTTCTCTCTCTCTCTCTCCACAGCCAGATATAACAGTGTTCGGCTGTAATCACAGCATTCAGACAGTCTGAGGCAAGAGGATTCCAAGTTCAAGCCCAGCCTGAGAGACTTTGTGAGACTCTCACTCCAAATTAAAACAAAAAACAAAAAAAGGATCTGGGAATACAGTGAAGCCCTTGAGTTCAATCCCCAGTACTAAAAAAAGAGAAGGAAGGAGGAAGGAGAGAGGAAAGGAGGGAGGGATAGATAAAGAAACGGGGTCGGGGGGTTTCCTGCATTAAACAAGCACTGAGGAACTGGTATACATTATGCATAATATTGAGTTTAATCCTTGAGATCTCTTGTAAAGTAGGTAATATGATCTCTACTTTACGGATAAAAAAACAGAGGTTCAAAGAAGAGACGTTTGCCTGAGGTCACACACACAGCAGAGCAGTTTCCACCCGCCGTGCTTTCCACCCTCCCTGCTGCGCTGCACGATTCTTGCTTGTTAGTTTTCCTCTCTATTTGCCCAAACTATGTGTATAATAGTATCTAGCAGTGGTCTTGGCATGAAGTCCACAAATGTTTGCTAAATTAGTTTTTAAAGGAATTAACCAACTTTGATCCAATTTAGCCTACAACAAAACAGGGGGGACAGAAGATCAGACAGATAGTAAAAGGAGGGGAAAATATAATCAAGTAGGAGCTTGGTACAGAAGAGCACCTCTAATACCTACATGGCAGAGGCTGAAAGGAAATATAACGAAATCATCAGCAGTTGGGCCTTATTGAGTAATAAGTATAACCACAGGCAAGTGAACAAAATTCTTATTCTCACTTTTGTTTCTTATTACAGCATCATCACCATTCTTAGAAAGGCATTTAATTTATGGGAAAATACTTGATTTGGGTTTTTAAACTATTTTCCTGAAACAAAATCATGCCAAAAGTCCTGCATAAGGCCTACTTTACAGCATGACAGGGACACGCATGTGACAGGTAAGATGGCACATGTATGAGGCCACACGCACACAGACACACGTGCTGTGGTTTCCAGTCACAGAAAGACAGATTTTGCGGCAAATCTCATAGTTTCATTGCTGGTCATTTCCCTCGAACTGAAACTAACACTGGATAATATATTATCTTTTTGGCTCAGCCCTCAAGTGTCTGATGACAGACAAATTCCAAAGAAACCTAATGTACCTCACATGGCCCTACAAAATGTTCTAACCTATGCTGACTTCCACGGGCCACATGTTCCTTTGGTCCTTTCTTGTCTGCCAGTGGCCTCAGGGGACCTCAGATCCGAGTCAGCACAGGTAACCCCTCTCTAAGGGGCTGGGGGAGCACTCCTAACTAATTTTAAAAAGCCACAATAGAAGTGAAAGGTGTGGTCCTGCACTATTAGTAACTAGTCACTAAGTCTCTTTTCTATCTCTTCTCCAAATTCCAAATTTCTGGATTCCTCCCCATTAGCAGCAGGTCCCGCTCAGACAGACGTGGAAAAGACTCACACCAAAGCTACATAAAAGGACCAGTGAGAAAACCTGAATAAAGAGAGCATGAGAACACCAGGTAAATAACGTTCAAATATTTTTTATTCCTTTTGAACATGCAAGGTCTACTTGGCTATAATCACGCAAGCCTTGCCAGCTCTGGAAGATGACAAACCCCAGCCATTCCAAAAGCCAAACAGATGTTGGGCCAATTTCCAATGTACTTCCAGTTCTGATTATCTGCCAGCCAAGATCCAACATGATGTTTTGCCAGCTCTCAGTATGGCAAAAGCCTCCCTTTATCCTATTACTTTTCAACCTTTCCCATACCTCTCATCCATGTTCCAGTAACTCGAAAGCAAAACAAAATGAGAAGCCCAATATTCCTCTTGAGTAAACAATGGGAAATGGAAAATAAAATGCCAGAAAGGTGGTGAGTGGACTGGAGAACCTTCAAGAATACAAAAGCTGAACGATAAGCACCCTCCACTCCATGCTCACTCTTGCACTATGGTTCTGTGGAATTGAAAAAAAGCTGCATTTTCTATTACGGACATGAACCAGAATTCATTATGTGGCTTGACTGAATCACGGCAACTGCCTTCCCCCAACCAGTCAACCCTTCCACTGTGGGATATTCATTTTTGTGCAGCATCTAATCTGTTATGATTTACTGGAAGGCCTGCACTCACATTTGGTTTTTATTAACATTGCTTTTATGTTAAAATTGTCTTATGAGGAAAATCTATTGGAAAGAGACTATCTCATTCAGGGGCCTGTTTAGGATCTGGAAAAGAGAGGCTGGAAGTTCAATACAGCTAACTGCTTGCTGTTTATTCAGAAAACCAGCCTACCACCGCCACCATCACCAAATCCCGCACCAAATGCAGCCCGTGCCCACAGGCAGGACTAGGGCACAGACCAGTGGCAGCTACTCCACCAGGCAGCTTCCCTGAGCGTACCAACCTGAAACTATGAGGTTCTTTTCCAAACCATTCTGTGGACGATGCCTGTTGGTCCTAGACTCCAGCTGTCATGCAACATTAGGATTGGGATATTGGGCATCTCCTAGATCCCTCTATTGGTGCTTCCTCCCATTGAGATCAGGTAGAACTCACTGTCGCCCAGCCCTGCACCTCTCCTCGTCTCTCCAACGACACCACTCCGCTGCTCAAACCAAATGGCAGTAATTGTCACTGACGCATCCCTTTACTCAACCCCTGCATCTGATCCATCAACACACGCTGGCTGTGGGTCCAAAATACAGGACACACTCTTCCAGTTTCCTGCATCTAGGTAACCAACTTCCAATCCAGTCTACACTATCTCTTGCCTAGACTGCTGAAACAGTTTTGTAAGTCTCCCAGTTTTCCTCCTGCAAGTCACTCCCCACTCCCAATAATGTACTTTTCCATTCAGTAGCCAGAAGCTCATTTAAACACTACCATCTGATCACGTCACTATCCTACTTAAAAATCCTGAAGAGGTTTCCCACTGGACTTGGGGAAAAAAAGTTAAATTCCCTTTCATGGCTTCATGGCCTTTCAAGATCTGTTGCCTGCCCACTTGTCACGCTTTCTGCTCCTCAAACATGGAAGTAGTTTTGTGCCCCAGGGACGTTTACATGCTGTTCCTTTTGCCTGAAGCACGGTTGTCTCCAGTCTTTGCAGAGACTGAGGCTCCTTTTGCTTTTTACTTTTCAGGTCTTGGTTCTGATCTTCTTCCTCAGAGAAGCCTTCCCCAATCATTCTGGCCAGTAACTCTGCACCCCTATAACCAGTCATTTCTCCTCACTCTACCCTATTCGCTTCCTTCTCCCATTTCTCACCATGACAATTCCTTTTCTTCTTTATTTGAAAGAGATTAATTAGACTTGTTTCGGTGACTACAACAGTGCTATGCACAGAGCAAATACTGCTGACTGACAAAAAGACTTGTCGGTTCCACCTCTGGCTCCCCTACCAGGAGCCCGTTCTAAGGGACACTTCCTGATCCATCTGTCCTCAGCAGCCTGACACAGCTTGCAGAAACATAGTTCACAGTTGCTGCCTGTGTCATCCTCCACACTCTAACCCTCTTGCCTCTCAGAAGATAGCACTGCGCACTCACCCTCTAGAATAGACAATCATCTGTCAGATGTGTCTTGGGTGCTCTCACTCCACCCTCTGCCAGTTTTCCTTTAGTCTCTGGGTGCGTCTTCCCCTGCTCCATACCAGTGGCCTTGGTGGCTTCAGGAAGTCAGCCCTGATTCCTCATGGGAGGTTTCAGGCCTGGGGGTAGGGTTGTCCTACCAGATGATGCTTGTTGGGCCAAGGCCTTGATCGGCCTGGTGTCTGCAGCTCTCACACTATGCAAACTGCCCCACATACAACAGGGCTCTGTGCTCCACATGTGTTTGTCCAATGACTACATGAGTAAAATCTTCATGAACTAATTGACATGGTCTTTTGGCACCAAAAAAGATGGTCATATTTAAAAGAAGGCAAGCATAGATTATATGACAAAAACTGCATAGATTATATGACCTCTTGGATGCCAAGAAAGCTTCTCACTGTGATACAGTTTAAGTCCCTCTGGGCTCTGCCTGTCCTCATCAGGATGAACTTTTGCCTCTGGTGCTGCTGTCCCTGTTACCACTCTCACCTCTCTGTTACTTGGGCCACACTGACCTTGTTTTCCACAAAGCACATCACATTTGTCTCTGTGTTGCCTCTGATAATCACTCAGGAGCACGCAGAACCTTCTGCCTTCAGCTGGCCCCATTGCTTCCTCTGGGTCCATTTTCACAGCTCTACTTCCTCTCACATGGAATTATCTTCCTTGCTAGCTAGTAGCTTACTGCTGGTAACAGAACGCAGACTCTACTGCATGCCAAATGCAGCCACAGTGCCCAGTGTCTAATATGGGCCTCAAAAATATTTGTGGGTGGGGTGAAGGGATTCATAAATGAATGGCATTACAAGAAGCAGAAGAAGAATTGGATTTCCTCAAATACAAATTCAATCTTCTAAGAAGAAAGGCCCAAGAAAGAACAGTGGGCTTCCCATGCAGTAACCTGGGAGGGACGTCTCCAGCTATATCACTGTGGCACTGCAGCACCCACATGCAGTTCAGACTTTAATACTCCAGGAGGAAGCCCATGGGGAATTCAGCCACCCAAAAGACAAAGTATGTATCAGTGTCCTGTGGAGCTAAGGCCCTGAGCAGAGGCTGCCAGGAAAAAGTAGCATTGAGGACCTACCACATGGCTGAGAGGCAACCAACCCATAAACTCTGGCCAAGCACTGACTAAGTGCCAGATACTAAGGCTGGGCACTAAGGGGGCCATCAGGAAAGTCATGGTCTCTATTGTACAAGGCCTGTCATTCAAAAGGGCAGAGAAAAAAAGGTTTTAAAAATGGCATGGAAATTTCATGAAAATGAAAAAAAAATGTCAGCTACATGGAAATGAAAAAATACTGTTAAGAAAAGGAAAAGAGGGGCTGGGGATTTAGCTCAGCGGCATAAGCAACCTGCCTTGCAAGCAGGTGGTCGTGAATTCGATTCCTGGTACCGATTAAAAAAAAAAAAAAAGAAAAGGAAAAGACATGTCACAGAAGAAAATCTTTGTAAACCACATCTGATAAAGAACTTGTATCTATTTGGGTGTGGAGGTGCATGCTGTAATGCTACTCGGGAGGCTGAGGCAGGCAGACGACCCCAAGTTCAAGGCCAATCCTGAGCAACATAGCTAGTTTAAGGCCCTAGCTAGGAGAAAGACCTTGTTTCAAAAAAACCCCAAAACTAAAAGAATAAAGAACTTGTGCTGGGATTATATAAGGAATTCTCAAAGTCCAACAGTAAGAAAACAGCTAGCCCCATAAAAAATGGCCAAAGGATTTGAAAAGACTCTTTACCAAATAAGTGTATGGCAAATGAAATACATGAAAAGATATTTAACATCATTAGTTATTAGGAAAATGCAAATGCAAATCACAAGATACCCCAGATATCTGTTTTGAGTGGCAAAAATGTAAAAGGTCATCATACTTAGAAGTGGTGAAGATATAAAAAAACTAGAACACTTGTACATTGGTAGCAGCATATAAATTATACAGACACTTTGGAAAACAGTTTGACAGTTTTGCTAGGCATGGTAGTGTATGCCGGTAATCTCAGTACTCAAGAAGCTGAGGCAGGAGGATTGCTGTGAGTTTGAGGCTAGTCTGGGTTATGAAGCAAGTTCAAGGCCAGGCTGAACTGTACAATGTAGCCCTGTCTCAAAAAGCAAAAAAAAAAAAAAAAAAAAAAAAAAAGAAAAGAAAAGGCAAATATATACCTCTTTTATGACTCAGCCATTCTATTCTTAGGTGTTTACCCAACAGAAAAGGAAACATGTCTATGTAGATTTGTACACAAACGTTCACAGTGGTTTTAGTTGTAATGGTTAAAAAATTTACAAACAACCAATTTTAACTGTTAATGCCCATTAACAGTTAAAATTTGCAAATAACCAAGAGCTGGGGATTTAGCTCAGTGGCCTGCCTGGTAAGTGCACGGTCGTGAGTTCAATCCCCGGTACACACATACACACACACACACACACACACACAAATGATAATAATAATAATAATAATAATTTGCAAATAACCAAAAGCCCATTAACAGCTCCAAACAAACTTGGGCACATTCACATGATGGAACGTTACCCAATAATAAGAAATGAACCACAAATGACAACATGGATGAATCCTAACACAATCAAGAAGATTGAAAGAAACCACACAAAAAAGAATATATACTGCATGATTCTGTTTATACAAAGTTCTAGAAAGTGACAGAGAGGAGCACACCAGTGTAGCCTGGGAGAAGATGTGAGAAGGAGGGACATGAAGAAACTTTCAGGGTGATGAATATGATGGACATTGTCTTAACTGTGCTGATGGTTTCACAAGTGCTTCCATTTATCAAAATGTGTTAAATTCTTCACTTTAATATATGCAGATTATTGGGTAATGATTATATCTCAATTTTTTAATTAAAAAATGATGCCATGATTTCCAGACAAGATGGGCTATATTTACTCTCCAGATTCAAATGATCTAACAAATGCGCAAATACATAAATCAATGGTTAGCCAAGTCTGGAGACAAAAAGAAGTCACATAATAAAGTAACCCTGAAAAAGGGCAATCAAAGGAGGTGGTCCAGTGATTGCTCCAGCTCATTGTCTAAGAGTTTCCAGGCCTCATTACAGTGAAAAAAACCCGAACAAAGCCCTCATCTCTCTGAGATGAGAAGGCAGTACTTGGGAATCAGGGAAGCCAAGCAGCTGCAATTTGTGGGAGTCCTGAAGAGAAAGACTCCTCAGAAAAAGCATCCAAGATGTGCAGATGGTTCCTTCTGGGCTAAGTTCTGGTATCTGCACACATGTAAGGAGAGGAAAACAGCTACTGTTATGGAGCAGGTGGAGTGCACAAGGGGGGGGGGGAGCTGTGTGCAAAGGTGTCTTATCCACAGGGGAGTGTGTAAACTCTCAGAAAAGCATTGCCTCATCAGTGGGGGCCATGTTAGTCTCAGACTAGAGGCTGTCTGGACCAGTCCTACTAAGACTAAGCAAGCCTCAGCAAGAAGCAGACCAATTCCAAGTAACAACCATAAGATCAAAAATATTTAAAGGAAAAAAGAACACAGCATCCCACAACGCAAAATTCACACTAACTGTCAACCAATCAAAAGTTACCAGACACACCCCCACCCCCACCCCCAATATAAATGGAGTAGGAGACTAGAATCCAAAAGCAAAAGAAAAAATTAATAGAAACACAGCATGACATTGCACAGATGATAGACAAGAAGAAATCAAAAAGTTAATTGTAAAATACCTTAAAATGAATGAAAATAAACTACATACATAAAAATTTACTGCATGCAGCTAAATCAGTACTCAGACACTGACAGTATTAAATTCTTATAAAAGAACAAAGCTAAAAAGTTGTACAGGTTTAAAGTCGACGTAACTGAAAAAGGAATAGAATGAAGGTATACTTTTGGTCAAGAAACTGTATTACATCCTGATTGTGGTGATGTTCACATAAATACACATGTGCTAAAATTCACAAAATTATATGCAAGAAGTTAATCTTACTCTGTATTAATTTAAAAATAAAATAAATGAACTAACTTAGTCAATATTCCAAGCTTCTAGCTTAAGAAACTATACAAAGGAGAGCAAATTAAATCTGAAATAAGGGTTGTGGATTTGGCTCAGTGGCATAAGCGCCTGCCTTGCAAGCAGGCAGTCATGAGTTCAATCCCCAGTATTGATAAAAAGGAAAAAGACAATAAATAAATAAATAAATAAATCTGAAATAAGCAGTAGACTGTAATGAATAAAGAAACTGAAAACCTTAAGATGATAAAGAATGCCAATAAAGGGCTGGGGATTTAGCTCAGCGGCATAAGCACCTGCCTTGAAAGCAGGCAGTCGTGAGTTCGATCCCTGGTACCGATAAAAACGATAAAAAGCCAAAAAAAAAAAGAATGCCAATAAAATTGATAATCCTCTAGCCAAATTGGTCAGGAAAAAAACAGAAACAAAAAACTATGATCCAAATTATCAATATCATGAACTGGAGGACATCACTACAGATTCTACAGGCAATAAAATAATAAAGGAGTATTATGAACAAATTTATGATGAGAAATTCAACAATTTAGATGAAATGACAAATTCTCTGACACACACAAATTAACCAGACCTCACTCAAGAAGAAACAGAAAACCTTAAACAGCTTTCTATCTATTGAAAAACTGATTAAAAACCTGCTCAGCTGGACATGAGAGTGTACACCTATAATCCTAACTGCTGAGGAGGTTAAGGCAGGAGGATGGCAAGTTATAGGCCGACTGAGCAACTTAGTAAGACCCAATCCCAAAGCAAAATTTAAAAAGGGGCTAGAGATGTAGCTTAGTGGTAGAACACTCACTTAGTAAGGCCCTGTGTTTAAATCTCTAATACTGCAAAAACAAACAGACTCCAAGCCCAGGTGGCTTCATTGATTTAAAGAACATTTTAAAAAGACATAATGCTAGTTCTATAAAATCTATTTTCAGAAAATTGAGGAGAGAATACTTTCCAGTTCATTCTGTAAGTAAGCAAATGCTGAGAGCAAAACTAGACAGAAGACTCCATACCAGTATCATTCATTAATATACATGCAAAACTTTTTAACAAAATGTTAGCAAATCAAATCCATCAAAGTGCCAGAGTAGGTGGCATTAACCCTGAGATACTGGAAAGGGTTTTCCGAAGAAGGTGACTTCTGGGAAGAACTCTGACAGACAAGCAGCATTTCAATAGGTGATAATGTTGCAGGAAAACAAACAAACAAACAAACAAACAAAACAAAAAAAGCAGGAAAACCTACCAAAGATAAAGAAACTAGGCTCCAGAAACAGGTAAGTGTACTGACACTGACCAGGTTGGTTGCCAGGCTTCCAAAGGACTTCCATTCTAGAGAACAGACCCCCCACATAGGACTGAGCCCTTGAGACCAAGTACTTTTCCACAGTTAGATACCATCAAGCTAGAATCCTGTCTAAGAATTTGAACCTGGGGGCTGGGGATTTAGCTCAATGGCACAAGCGCCTGCCTTGCAAGCTTGTGGTCGTGAATTCAATCCCTAGTGCTGACAAACAAACAAAAAAAAAGAGTTTGAACCTGGAATAGACAGACTCTCAGCCTTGCTGGGACAAAATCAGCCACTGAGGGAAGGCTGTGGTACCCAGAGTTGTTTGGTCCCTGGATCTGGTAGGCTAAAGGTCCTGATCTAGGCTTTTCAGCAACCTCTTGCATCCTGTGAGCTGCCCCAGAAGCCTTCCTATGATAGGCTTTCTTTTTAGCTTCAGGTAATAAACAGCAGCACTTTCTGTTGCATGTCCACAAAAAATCATGACTTCAGTGGGTACCATGACAGGTGCAATGGGTTTAGCGTTTTGTCACTGCAAAAAAATTTGAAGGCCTCTGGGAGAGAGCAAAGGATCTAAGAAGGGAAGTCCTAGGAATCAGATCAAGTTGGAGAAAGGTAGGTGCAATCTAGATACTCCAAATGACAGGTACAAGAGGGCAGAGGTTGGAGCAACGGTGAAGGAGATACTAGTGGTTTTTGAACAGGAAAGGTGGGGTCAAAGCAGTCTTACTGCAGAGGGTTTCTGGTAGCGGGACACAGGACAGATCATAAAATAGCAGTGTGCTTGACCCTTCCAAGACGCCAGGGCCAGACCCCACACACTCCTGTGCCTCTGCTCTCATTCCAGCCCTGGCTCAAAGCCAGGTACTGGGTAGGTGTTGAGTTAAAGTCTGCTGATTAGATAGGCTGAAAAGGGAGAATCAACACCTGGTGAGTAAATGCTGGGAGCACAGGAGTGAAAGAGCTGGAGGTCACAGCAGTTTCAAGCTTGGCTGGCAATTCCAAATGAAGAGAATGGCAGGAGTGTGTGTACCTACAGGATAGGAGCTCAGTGTTTCAAGGTGTTGCCAAAACAGAGAGGAGTTAAAGCTGAGGTGCTGGAATGTTGAGGGCACAGAGGTGAGGCCTGGAGTGTGGTAGGTAAAGCATAGGTAGATGTTGGTAGGTCTCATGGAGTTCATTGTGCTCTCAGTCAGTAATGGAAGGCCCCTGTGTGTCAGGCATCAAGTCAGGCATTACAGGCAATTACAGAAGCCATGGGAGACACTAAGACTGCAGAGGGAAATGTCGGCAGGCTGTTCCCAGGATCTGGAGCTATCTGTGTTTCTTTCAAAAGGCTCAGGCTGTGAGGCTGGGGTGCAGTTCAGTGCTAGAGCACTTGCCAAGCATGTGTGGGCTACATTTGATCCCCGATTCTAGGTGGGGGAAGAAAAAGAAAAAGAAATATGTCTCACTCTAGGTCTTCAGACATGCTAATGAGCACAATGGTTTATACCTGAACAAAGCAGTTATGGCTGGTCCCTCTACAAGAGGACAAAGCCTGGAAGCAGTCTGAGTGCCATCTGCTAAGAAGATATTAGAACAAATGGTGGCACCGACATATGATCAAAGAAAATCAGGCACTTCTACATGGATGCGAAGCAACGTGCTGGTATGTGAGGATATGAGATGATATGAGAGGGACGTAAGAGACACATTTATGGTTCAGGGAATAGTTGCAGCAGTAAATTCGCCTGCACTCCTACTTGGGTTTGCACAGTTATCTTTGAAAAGACACACAAAAAACTGGTAGAATGAGCTGCCTTTGAGGAAGTGAGCTAAAGGATGAAGGTGGGGACAGACTTTTGTCACTATATTCATTTACCACAAGACTTAGTTTCACAGTTAACGATTAAGAATAAATGCTTAGTTATGTTGAGTTTAGGTTAGTTGTGTTTGTTTTGGAGTTTTTTGCTACCATACTGGGGACTGAACCTAGGGTTCCCAGCTCTCTTTGTTTTATTTTGAGAGATGGTCTCATCAAGCTGCCCAAGCTGGCCTCCAGCTCCTGCCTCAGTCTCCCAAGTAGCTGGGATTACTGGTGTCTGCCACCATGCTCAGCATTGATATGTTTCAATATCTCTAGCACAGGCTGACTTAGTAAAAACCAACTCCATCAACTTCTCAGTAAACTTATAAGAAGCCTCCTAAAACTGTTATTTGATACAGTGTAACACGTCATCTATGCCATCCTCAATTCTTGGCAAGGCTAGAAGAAATATTTCCTAATTCTTCTTTGATGAGAGCCTGATGTGAAGGTTCCCAAACATGCCATGTCAAGCCAGAGGGGGAAACACCAGCGGCTGTTCCCAGCAGTCAGCAGTGAGGGGAGGAATGATGAATCCTAATCAACTGTCAACTCCACATGAGCTGGATCCTGAACACGCAGCCTCAATAGGGGAAGCCAGAGAACCACACCTTTCTTTAGAAAGGAAATATACACTTTAACAAAATCTACTCAGGTCTATTTTAGTTCTAAAGCCAGGAACACCAAGTATTATAAATAGCAAAACCAAGGTTATGGTTTGACTGATTTCAGTTCTGATGTTGGGAAAGTGGTTGTTGGCTAAGTCAATTGTAAAGCAAGGGGTTGACAGAAAGCCACAGTGTGGAGACAGTCACAGTGGGTTAGACAGTCAACACTAACCTTTCCCCCTTATTGCCTGAGTCAACAATTCCTGTGGCTTCGGTCTGTAAGAAAGCACCTGAAAAATCGGAAGGAGACTGAAGAAGAGCACTGGGGGAGCTGGTTTTGGCAGCCAGAAAATCCCCCAAGAAGAGCTGTCTTCTCTCCTCCAAATGGCAGCAGGGGCAATCTAGCCACCATCAGGTCATAGGAAAAAGGCAGGTGAGAGCATGCCTACCTTTGTTATGAGACATGGCATACAGGAGGCAGAGCACAAAGAGGGCATGGTAATCATCGTCCGGGCTGTTCAGAGCATGGTACACCATATCCAGAAAGGGTCTGGAAGAGAAGGGGCATGGTTGAACCTCTTGGCACAAAGTGAACATTCCCTCCCACTCCCACCCTGGGGTGCCAGCTGCCCTTGCCTCTCAGCTCTGTACTCCAAGGCCCTCTAGTGTGTAGAGTCCAGCACCTGGCCTTAGGGACACTAACACAAATAAGAGGTAGATTCTCCCCATAGAAAGCTGCTATCTACAGGAGAAACTGAACAAGGAACAGGTTACTTAGTCTCTTAACAATCATTTACCAAGTGTCCCAGACACTGGGGATCAATGATACAAAGTTCCCATTTCTTTGGCATTCCCACACCAGTTGGCACAGATAGGGAATAGAGACAAACATACATCATGATGACACAAAGTGATGTGTGTCACAAGAGAATGAAGAAAACTGGGCATCATGAAAGACCAGTAATATTACATAAAGCACAACAACAACATGAACAAATTTAAAGATATGGACCCCAGAGCCAGAATGCCTGGGTTCACACCCTGCTTCTGTCTCTTCTTTGCTGCAAACCCTCAGGAAAGTTACTTCTAACCGCTTCTCCCATGGTCCCCTTTGTACTACAGGTTAGAAGCTGACAGGACTACTGCGAAGACTCAGGGGCGAAGGTGGCTGAAAGGAACTTAGCCCAGGGCCAGGCACTATAGAGAGTCAACACCTGGTGGCTGCTATCTGCTTTCTATTTTTAATATTCCAAGGGCACTTTTCCATAATTTCATTTTGGCAGAGTCCTGGGCCAGCAATTTTTTTGGATTGACATTCTCTGACTATACAAATGGATAGCAATGTTTCTCACCTTTGATGCTGTGTGTGTGAGATCTAAAGAGCAGTGGCAAATATTGGAAATGGCATATCCCAAACGCTGCGCTCCAGCAGCAGGGCCTGGCCTAGAGCACTCTTCAACACAAGGATAACACAATATGCTCAGGTCAGACCTGCAGGCAGATGGTTCTGATCCTGTAACTATTTGTGGCTGCTGCTTTGGATGCCGGGTAGAAGCCCAGAGAGCATACTGGTGAGGGATCAAAGGCACATTTAACACCTGGAAGGGCATGCAAACTACTAACAGCACTGGCAAAGCAAAACTGGGGATCTGTTCTCTGCAAAATCTTTTATACTTGTCTGAATTTTGAGTTCTATAAATAAATCATCAATATAAAATATTAAATTAAAAATGCAAAGAAAAAGCAATGACAATGTACTTGTCATAACATTCCAAATATATGTAGAACACACAAAAATTAAAGGGGACATCAATATTTAGTCTGTTTCTCTGGAGCCACAGCAGAGCACCTGCCACCTTTCAGATGTGTGAAGAGTTTTGTCATGTGTGGATCTGGGTTTTATTCCAGTGCTAATTCTTCCAAACTTGAGAGTAAGATAAAGTATAAAACATTTTTTGTACAAAACAGTTGTTTGCAGTTTGGATTACATTTCCATTTGGGAATAATATGAATAACCAAGTGCAATAACAGAAGCAACCGTGGGTGGGTATTACCATCTTTTATGTATGAGATGAATTATTATGGACTCACTAAGTGTTTTGTTTACTAAGAGTATAACAAAAGGAAAAAGATGGTTGGATTTGGTATTAGATAGAAAAAAGAAGGAATTTTTAAAAATGATAGAAATGAGCTAATGGGAAGAAAGATGGCAGAATTCTCAGGAGGCTGCATTGAGAAAAAGGTAAAGAATGAAAATGGTAGGCAGCAAAGCTTGCCTTGGAATAGTGGAATCATCAAGACTTGTTTCTTCTGTATTTTTCAAGGTTTTCACATTTTCTGAATTTGTCTCTTCACTATACTTTTAAAAACAAGCAATGTTTTAAACATTTTTAGTTGCTCAACTTAATACTTAACTCTAAATGCAAACAGAGCCCACAATGTACTGGGAATATAAGAATAGTTCCTCATTTTATTATGCTATTTCTTTGGACAAGTGGATCATCCAAAGCCACGATGCAGTTTCCATCATAGAGAACAAGTGGCTACCCTTCTGTGTGCTCCTTTCAGCACTTGGAAGTGGAGGGGACAGATGGCTGTCACAATCTCTGGCAATCAGTGACCAAGTATCTCTGCAACAGAGATATAGCTTTCCACCTGGGACAGCCTCTTCCCAGGCATGCAGTTTCAGAGAAGAGCAGTGTCTGGCCCAAAGCTTGGCAGGCCTAACGATGGCCTAACTCAGGACATCCAAGTTAACTTCTATGACTAAGTCACATGGTGAAAGATGCAGCTGGAGTCAGTCAAAATTAGAAAAAATCTCAACTCAAAGGAAACCTTTCTCTTCATTAAACTTAATGAAAAAAATACATTTTGGTTTCCTTCTTAAAGAATAGGAAAAATAGGGACTGGGGAGTTAGCTCAGCGGCATAAGTACCTGCCTTGCAAGCAGGCAGTTGTGAGTTCGATCCCCGGTACCAAAAAAAAATGAAAAATAGACAAAAAAAATTTTTAAAAAAGAATAGGAAAAATAGAGATATTTTTCTTTTTAGCAAAGCTACAGTACTACTGTATCGTGCAAAACATGTTTCATTGATTGTTTCCATCCATATATTAGATACAAAGAAACTGAAGATATCATCATAGTATTCACTTAAAAGCAGCAGCTAATAATCTAGTAAGCAGATACACCTGCATTTGCAAAGCATCTTGCACTGCTAATTGTGGTTTTTACCGATTATTTGTATTCCAGTGCTGTGACAGGTACCTAAAGGTTATCCCTACTTTCTGCGCTTAGAAAAACTTCCTGAATTTTCAGAGCTTCAGGAGTTATATGTTTTGTTGTTGTTACACAAAAATCAAAAAGGTCTTTATAGGTTATAAAACTAACAGCCCACATCATTCACAGTCCAACGTTTTTATTCGATACAAACTGTAAATGGCTCTTTTGCACATCTGATGAAAATTAATCCCCGCTATTAGATACTTGAAACATCTGCCAAGAAAAAAGACAAACAAGATGTGGAGACAAAACAGTAGTGGGCTTCAGCTGGGTGTGGTAGTGTGTGCCTGTAATCCCAGCACTCTGAGAGGCTAAGGCAGCAAAATCATGGGTTTGAGCCCAGCATGGATAAGTTAGCAATTTGGCGAGACCCTCAAAATTTAAAAAAGGGCTGGGGACAGCACAAAAGTGATAGCTTCAATTCCCAGTATGACAAAAATGAATGAATGAATGAATGAATGGAATTAATGGGCTTCAACTCTTCACTTTCAGTTGGATTAGTAAGTAAAATGGCAGGGGGTCAACCCTAGTTCAGAAAATGAATGAGTCATTAGGTGCAAAAGGAATCAGCTGGGGCCTGTGCAGTGCAATCACCCTGTAATGCAGAAGCCTTAACAGTTCACCGGACAGTTTGGGAACTATCCCCTTTTGGAAGGGTGGCACCAGAGTACAGTTCAGGAGATGTGTGTGCCCCAGTGGAAAAGATGCAGCTTCACAGGCCATCACTGAAATGACTCATCAGCCCAACGCCAAAGGCAGACAGCTGCAATAGAACATGCTAACTGAGCCCTAAGTGCAGACTTACAGATAGTAGCGCAGTCCTATAGATAGAAGGCAGTGAATGAACAAGACAGGGAAATCTAAGCCAGACTCCAGTGGGGATCTCCCCAGAGCAGTTAGGGCAAGGTATGGCCCACAGCATTTAGGTGGGGCCCAGCTGCAACGTGTTCCAGCTGGGTGATATCCTGTGCCAACTATTCTCTTTCCAAGGGGCAAGCACTCATGAAGCTATGTCCCCATTCCTCTTGAGAGGAGCTGCTGTGCCTCTGGGTGGCCAGAAGCTAGAGAAGTCTGGGGGGCGAAGGGAAAGAGCATGGTCTGGTTGAGACAGAAGAGGCCATCTGGAAGGGACAAACAAGCACTCAACCTTGCTGAGCCCTATTCCTCCTCTGTGAGGCCGAGGGCCACCCAGCAGCACCAGCAAGCTCAGCAGGGCCATGGGACTGACTACCTGCTCCACTGCAGGTTCTCAGAGCATGTGGCAGCGGCACTCTTCTCCTCATCCGTAGTGTTCTGTTCCTGCACAGAGGTGTTGGCGGCCAACTCTGAGAGCTTGCTGCGCTCCATGATCACCATCTCAATCTCTGAAATCAAACACAGACACTGGATGAGCTCAGACAGCTTTATGAACCTTGACCTATCAACATACTCACACTTCAAAATAAGTATATGTACATTGTTAAGAAATCAAGCAAACGGTCAACACTGGGGACCTTAACACCAGAAATATGTTGGCGAGCAAATGAGACAGGGCCAGACAGCTTATCGTTGAAAACAGAGCCACACACCTTCACTGGAAGAAATGTAGCCTCTTTAATATGTGGTGCTGGAAAAACTGGCCTTCCACATGCCAGATTAAAACTAGACCTGTATCTTTTGCCTTACATGAAATCAAAATTGAATTGGTCAAAGATCTAAATATTAAAATAGAAACATTAAATCTGCTGGTAGAACTCTTGAAGATATTGGTACAGATAAAGATTTTATGAACAAAACCCTGATTACACATGAACTATCACAAAGTATCAACAATTGGGATCACAACATATTAAAAAGCCTTTGCACAGCAAGAGAAACCACCAACAGAGTGAAGAGATAGCCCACAATGTGGGAAAACATTTTTGCCAGCTATCCTTCAGACAAAGGACTACTATGTAGAATATATAAAGAACTCAAAAAAATCAGACACTCAAATTTAAAGATCCAATCCAAAAATGGGCATCTGAAATGAACAGACACCTATCAGATGAGGAAATAGAAATGGCAAATAAAATACAAAAAATGTTCAACACCACTGATCATTTGAAAGATACAAATTAAAACAATGATAAGATTCCCTCTCACCTCAGAAAGAATGGCTATTATCAAGAAACTAACCAGTACCAAATGCTAGAGGCTGTGGGGGAAAAGGAACCCTTCTCCACTGTTAATGGGAGTGCAGACTGGTGCAATCACTGGGGAAATCAGTATGGAGATTGTTCAAGAAAACTAAAATCCAGCTATTCCCCTTCTTGGTATTTTCCCAAAAGAACTCAAAGCATTATACCACAGCAATATACGTACACCCACGTTTACAATGACACAGTTTGTAATAGCTAAAACTTGGAAACACCCAAATGCCCAGGAATGGATGGATGAATAAAGATGTGGGTTGTTTTTTTTTTTTTTTTATAAATACAATGTACTACTACTCTGCGATTGAGAAGGATAAGCTTTCTAGCTAAGTGGATGCAACTAGAGACACACTCTTGTCAAATAAATCAGATATGCATGTGTAAATATTGCAGTTTCTTTGGTATGAGAAACCAAAAGTGTAAATAAGGATCAAAAAGTCTAATATATATTGAGAACTGGTATAAAAAATGCTTAAATGAGAAGGGGGACAAGGAAGGAGAGAAAAGAAGAGTTAAGAAAAAAACAGAAAAATGGAAACAAAGGGTTTTTAAATAAAGAGCAGCAGAGGGGCTGGAGGAAGGGAAGGGGAATGGGAAAAAAAGAAGCAAGATACACCACGCACAGGTACAAATTTCCTATGATGAATGTTATCACTATGAATATCTAAAACATACCAATAAAAAAAGACTGGATCAGAATCCCTCTACTCAGCCTGGCAATGCCAAAAAACATGGCCCTGATTTTGATGACATGACACAAATTGTAATCATTTATTTTATTTTGTGATTTTAAAGAATTATTTTGCTTTATTGATACCATATTTTCTTCTCAAAGGACTTCAGATAGCTTGGAAAGCAGAATATATAGTTAAAAAGACATAACCAAATTCACTGAAAGTATTTTTGAAGTTGTTTACACTTTAGAAAGAACACCAACTCAGGGGCTGGGGATTTAGCATAAGCGCCTGCTTTGCAAGCAGGCAGTTGTGAGTTCGATGCTTGGTACTGATAAAAACGAAAAAAGACAAAAAACAAAACACAACAAAAACAAAAACAAAAAAATCAACTCACATCTTTTGGAAGGGGCAAGACCAAGGGAGTTCTGTAACCTTACCCGCTACTCTGAGTAAGTAAGAACAACTCACAGCAACCAACTTTATGTACATTCTTATTTTCAGAAAAAGTTAGGAAACACCAAAGGAAAACAGCTAGAATTAAAAATGGAGAGCTGTGTTTCTAAGTGCCCTTGTTATGAGGTCCCTGCCATGTGGATGAGAACTTGCTCAATCAGCCCGTGGAATTCAGGCTTCTGGTTACGACTCTCATCTTTGAGAGACATACTGGAGGAGAAACAGAGAAGATGGTCTCATCCTTCCTTAGGGTCCACCATGGCCTCCCTTGCAGTTTGCCCAGCACCTGCACAAGGGCCTCCTGACTGGCCTCTTGTTTCTTTCTTGCTCCTTTCTTTATTTTCCACACAAACCCAAGTGATTTTAAGTGGAAATTAGCTCATGTCACCCTTCTGTTCAAAACTCTCAACGCCTTCCCATCATAGCCAGGATGAAATGCCAACACTGTCCCATTGCTCAAGGCCGCACACAACCTGGCCCCTATCCATCTCTGACCTCACCTCTTGGTTCTCTGATCCTTGCTATCTCCTCACATTCTGGCTGTGCTGGGCTTTTCAATGATACTCAATACCCCAAGATCTTTACACAGACATTCCCACTGTCTGGAAGGCTCTCTGCCCTGGTCTTCCCTACCCAAGTGTGACACAATCCGTCCTCCAAGGCTGAGCTCAAGTGTCACCTCCCTGAAGACATCTTGAATGACCTACCTAATTTTTCTTTATCTCTTTTTATTCATTTAGTTTTTTTTTTGTTGTTGTTGTTGGATATACACATTGCTATGTAGCCCAGGCTGACCTTGAACCTCCTCCTACCTTAACTTCCAGAATGCTAGGCTTACGGGCATGGTCTTTACTTCTTTTTAAGTGATTATTACTAAATTGCATGCTTTGTTCAGATTTCATTCTTTCTCAATGTTCTTTTTCTGTTCCAGGATCCCATGTTACACTGTCATCATGCTTAGGACCCTCCAGGCTGTGGCAGGTTCTCACACTTTCCTTGATTTTGATCATCTTCACAGTCTGAGTTTTAGTCAGAGATTTTGTAGAGTCCCTTACCCTGGGTTGATCTGATTTTTTCTGACACCAGCACTGAGGTTGTGAGCCTATCCTTTCAGGGATCATTTCTATAGTTGATTACTGCTTGTGTAGAATGTAAGACTGGGGTTCTGGGTGCTAGGAAAAGACCACAGAGTGGAAATAACCTTCATATCACATCATATACAGGGTACATACTATCAATATAACTGATAACTGTCACTGTTCATCTTTAGTGCTTGGCCAAGCCACTGTCCACTGGGCTTCCTACTGCAAAGTCACTTTTCCTCTTCCTTCGGGCCTGCTCTGTGGGAGGAAGTCACTAAGCACACATCACATCCAAAGAAAGGAGAGTTGTGCTCTAAACTACACAAATGACTTGAAATTATTCTATACAGGAGATTCATCCTCTCTCCTCTTCCTTGATTTTACTTTACAATATTTATAACTACCTGGATTTTACATTCTCAATGGTTTTGCTTGTTTAATGTTAGCCTCCCCTCACTAGACTATGGGATTCCAAAGAGTAGCTAGCTGTCTTCTTCTTCCTGCATCTCTACTGCTTACTATAGCACCTGGCAGAGAGCAGATGAACAACAAGTATCTCTTGAATGGGCACGTGGTAATGTATCCCAGCGCAGGAGGTTCTGGCAGTAGGCAGGGCTGGCACTGAATCCAGGTAGCTGGACACAGCAGGTAGCTTGCAGCCCAACACAGTCTGCAATCAATGTGTACAAAGTCTCTTATCAGGGAACATACTCTCTCCTGCCACTCTCTCCAGGCTCTGTTAGTACAACTGTGCTTGCAGCCAACCTGACATGAACAGTGCACCCCACACAGGTCCATATGGGAATAGGACATCTGGGAGGTTTACTCTTAGGAGCCCCCTGATCTCGCAATCTCAAATCAATGCTATGGATCAGTGGCTCTTGTCACACAGATGAGAGCCCACAGGTGACTCTGAAGTGGTCTCTGGACAAAGTTCTGTTTTTATAGCTTTGTATTTAATGGGCCCTAGAAGAAAACTCTAACTGTATGGAGAGACTTTTGTGTATATTAGTACTTAGAATGAAGCTAAATTTAAGAAAACTCAAACTAAAACTACAACTAAAACTAAAACAAACAAAAACCCAAGTGAGTCAATTAAAGGAGTCCGGAGCAAACAGTGCAGGGGATACAAGGGCACTGCAGAGCACGGAGGTAGTGCGACTGTGTTTAGGAGCAGTGCTCTTTTTCCATGTGTGTTCATTCACACCGGCCTCATCCAGGTACCCAGCCTCCTCCCTGCAGCCCCACGTTCTCCAGAGTGGGGTACAGACACTTCAGTGGGAGTGCAAGATGGCTTTTTAAAAAAACTATTCTCATCTTTAAAATACCTATTTTTCTTGTTTTATAGTACACATAACATTAACACATTATTATAAATGTGCATAATTTATAATAAATAAGTGTACACACATTCTTGGGACACAGAGACTTAAATTTTGTATATACTTGTTTGTATTCGTTGATAAAACATGTCATAAAAAGATATGTGAAGCCTACCTAGCAACATTATGACACTAGTCCTCTTGATCTCTAGTGTCTGGCCTTGGCCTCTGCCCAGTGACCACGGCCCACTTCCATCCCTGCCTGGCTGACATGGTAGGGATTCAGCTCTAGGACTCCCCCAGATCACGGAGCCAAGTCCCTGATCTGGAATCCAAGCCTGCCATGATGTGGCTGTCCTCTTTCCAGCTTTTTAATTTCCCTGGACACCACCAGATTCTGGAGCCAAAGAGAAGTTATAGGTAGTCCAGTTCAGTGCTCAGCAAACATTTTTTAACCAGCTCCATCTATTTTTATTATTGTTATTGGTAATGTTAGTACAGTGCTGGGGATGAAACTTAGGACCTTGCACATGCTAGGCAAGTATTCTACAACTTAGCCACATTCTTAGCCATCATTATTACCCTGAATGGTAGTTAGGCAAGTGAGAGCAGGGTTACTCTGGTACAGGCTGGTGGACAGCAAATGTCCCTTCCTACAGAGTCCCTCAAGTATGCCACAGAGGCTTCTTTCTGAAATTCTGGTACTTCACAAAATGATGCCAAGAAACCACTGTTTTTGTCCAGTCTTAGGCATTGTATCTAAGTAAACAACAACCCAGAGATACAGTGGCTGTTAACATGGCTAGAAACATAGCAGCAAAAGCCAGGATGGCTCCTGGCCCCCTACCCATAGAAACATAGCAGTGAAAGTCATGCTAGTCTTTATCAGCTCATTCCATATCCTGATATAGGGTCAGGCCAGCAAGAGCTTCTGCACAGAGAGAGGTTTCTAAACCTTGGCTGTGTCATCCCAGTGTCCCAGCTGCATGGCCCTCTACCCCCAACCCACCTCACTTACTTCTCATCTAGCAGGCATGGTAATGGAATGAGCTGTCTTACTTGGATTAATTTTCCAGATGAATGGAGATCAGTTCTTCAAATATCAACACAGATTTCCCCCTGCCTTCTTTTGAATAATTTTATTCAGGCAACTCTTTCAGGACTGGTTCTTACCTAGGGTCTGCCAACTCGTTAAAACTGTATGTAAATGCTGCCTGGGTATAGAACTGTGGTGGATAATAGGTTTTTGGGAAAAGGAACTCTAGATTCTTACTACTCAGAAATTGACTCTATAGCCATTATTAAAGAGGATGCTAGCCAAGTGTGGTGGCATGTGGTCACAGCATGCTGGGAGCTGAGGCAGGAGGAGTGTAACTTAGCAAGACCATATCTCAAAATAAAAAATAAAAAAAAGAGCTGAAGCAGTTCCATCTCCAGTACCACATAAAAACAAACAAACAAAAAAAGGAAGCTGTGATTTTTCATGATTTGGCTGACAGTGAATCCCTTTTCTACATCACACCAGAACATGTGTCATTGTTCTGTGCTTGGCTCCTAATTCCAATAACACTTCTATCCATCTCAGTGCAGCTTTCCTCCCAGGGTGCAGGGTGCACACACCACACTGCTGTCACCAAGGAAAACACCTCAGAGGACTCATGTGGACTCATGTGGACACCGATTTCCACTGCTGGTCAATGAGCCCAAGTGTCAGGCTCTGTAGATAGAACCTCAGGGGGGCTCTGTCTGAACCTCAATATATGGTAAGTCTCTGTCTTCCCACCAAGCAGGTTTCTATCTTGGAGAATGCGGGACTGCAGCAGTAATTTGGTCTTGTTTTTCTTAAGCTTCAGGCATCTGCTCGCCTCTATGATTTTGGTCAAGTGTGTTACCTGTGCTACTACTATGTAGTCATTTTATTTGAACAATCTTACCATTCTTCCACTCAAATCAGTTTAAAAGGAAAGTTGAATCACTATTATAACCTTTGACCTAGCAATCTCACTTAGAGGAATTTGCCTGGAAGATACACCACCAACAATATGAAAACACACATGAACAGGTTTTCATTGCACTATTGTTTGTAATTCCAAAACACTGGAAACTCCCTAAATGTCCAAGCATGAGAGAATGGTTGAATAAACTGGTATAAACATAAAATGCAGCTATAAAAGTGAATAAAGAAGAGCTCCACAAACATGTACGGAGCAACTTCCGGAGTTACTGCTAAACTAAAAGAGCAAAGTGCTCCAAAGTATATATAGTATGCTACCTGTGTACAAGGAAAAGGGGCAAAGAAAACACACATAAGCCTATTTAGTCGTACAAAAGGAAGTATAGGAAAGATATTCCAGAAAAGGAGGAGATGAAGTAAGATGGAAGGCGTATAGGAGAAAGGATGTGTCTTTCAACATGACTTTTTCAAGTTCAGAGTGTTAATACCTCATATATTTAAAAAAGGAAATTGAAGGCTGGAAGGCTTAGTATTGGAGCACTTACCTACCATACATAAGGACCTGGGTTCAATCCTAGTGTCATATAAAAGGAAACTGCATCAGTAAGAGCGGGAGGTTAAAAAAGACATATATTTATTTAAAATGAGTACCATGCCTACCCTGAAGAGGGAAAGGAAGGAATCACGGGCCAATCCAAGCAGCTTATGGATATTAATACTTGAAAACATACCCTCCGTTTTGGGACGGGTGAACTGCTGGAGTGGGAAAAGGAAAATGATAGTAAACAAGTCCTCAACTTTTTATTCACTAAGCAATAAATATGAGTGAAGCAATTCTGAAGCTTTTTTGGCTGTATTACAGGACCAAGCAAATAAGGGTGTTGATGGGTGGGTGTGGTGTTGGACGCCTGTAATTTCAGAGGGAGGAGGATCATCATGTGCTCAAGGCAAGTCTAGGCTACAGAATGAGTTCAAGGCCAGCCCGAACTACATAACAAGAAAGTGTCACAAAAAGTGAAAAAAATACAAGAAAAGAAAAGAAAAAGAAAAGAGAAGTGATGCAATGCAGTGCAATGTGATGGTTTACAGAGAGCCAAGGGTCTTAATGTGGAAGAAAACATGTATATATAAATTTGGAATGGGAAAAGGTAAGAGAGAACCCTGTGAAAATTGGTTGGAATGGAAAGCACTGGTAGGAGTTCAAAGTTTTTAAAAATATGTATATGTGCAAGCATGTTTTTATGAATTTGTATACATGTAAAAACATGTATGCTTTTACACACACACACACACACACGTATTTGCTTTCAAACTCTCTCAACTGAAAGGAACTAAAAGACATTCCAAGAGCAATGAGAACATTTACTGCTTACACCTTGTCTGTAAAACTATTTTTCACTGAAAAGAACCAAAGCTTTGCAAAGCAAAAGTTAATTCCAGGTATAGGCAGAAGAGGTACAAGGCGAACAAAGAATGCCAGTAAATGTAAGGACCTGGTCAAACAAGTGATGGGGGCTTATCACAAGGACACAGTAGCTACCCTGAAAGGACTACTATGGGATAACTGGAGTACCAAAATAATTAAATACAATAGTGAAAAAAAGAAAGCATTAAAAATTTTTGATCTATGCTAATAAGAAATAAATGTGGAAAAGAAAGGATCTTGCATAATAGTTGAGTTCTAAAAAGAGTAGATTATCCACTAGAAAGTCATCACTGTGTGACCACCATGATAAAGAGTAGATGGGACAAGAATTACCAACAAGTGCCAAATTCAAGCAGAAATTTTAAAGAGGTTCATCATCTCAAAATGTCTCCCTGGGAACTACTTATTAGTTGTAAAGAAAAGAAAAAAAAGAAATTATATAGTAGAGAAACTGAACAAAACTTTAACCAGGTGACCAAAATGAGTATCATCCAAAGGGGACAGAAGGGCATCAAATGCCTCCAAACAAAAATCACGTGTGCCATATTCCAGCCAAAATATAGAACTTGAGTCTAATATGAGGACACATTGGGAAAAAATAAAGACTATTTCATTACAATATTCTTGCTTGGGTCAGCAAAGTCAGTGGCTCATTGGTAAAGCATGTGCTTGGCAAATCTGAGATCCTGGGTTCGGTTCCATTCTCAGCACCAAAAGCAAACAAAAAAGTTACTACAGAAAGAAAGGCTATGATGATATTCCAGAATAATGGAGACTAAAGACACGACAACTGAAGATACTACCCAAACCTGGATCTGATCTTGTACCTGATGGGAAAATACGGAATAAAAGGCATTATGAGGCCAGCCATACAACTGGAACAAGGACAGTAGGGAAGTACTATGGAGTTGATGACTACTATGGTTAAGATGGAGAACACCTTGCTCTTTGCAAATGTACACTGAAGCTTTAAAAGGAGGAAAGGGACACGATGGATGCAACTTATTCTTCAAAGACACACAGAGTGTGAAGGTGGAATGGTAAGAACACAAATAAAGCAAACAGCATAAAGCAGTAAAAGGTTAAACTGGAGAAAGTGTAAATGGCATTTTTTATATTTGCTTTCACAATTTCCTGTAAATTTAAAATTATTTCCAAACTAAAAGTCTGAAAAATTATGTTAAGCATAAACCCCATATAAACAGAGAGCCACTGTAAAAATATATATGATAAATAAAGGCTGTTATACGAATTTAAAAAGGGAAGTTTGCAAACATCCAAGAGGCCAGGCCCACTTCTGGCCCAATGTGGTAAGAGCTGAAGAGGCACTGCTCCTGCCACCATCTCTCAGCACCTGCCCCCTTCCAGGCCTAAGGTGCCAGGCTCCTGGGAAAGCAAGGGAGAGGTGTGGTTGAGTCCCAGCTGAGCCAAGAAGGGCTCATGCTCTACTCGTCTCTTGGCTGCTTTACCTGAAGAAAAGGGTCGTGGTTTGCCTCCAAAAAGAGAGCACAATGTGTGTACTCAACTTGCCTTTCTCCCAGACACACAATGACACAAGCTGGCAGTTTCCAAGTACGGCAAAGCTGAAAAGATTGCCATAAGAAACTATAAAGACAGCAGAAGACAGAAGGGGTTGCACTGTTTGATTCTGGGGAAAAGATGTTGCACAAAAGTGCATCAGAGCAGTCATTTGAACAATGAACGGTCATTTGGTGGCATGATAAAGGCAAGCACTACCCTGGACAGCAGGAGAACAACACAACACATTTGAAGGGGAAATTGTTTTGAATGTGCTATGAATGTAGGTAGAGTGGACACTGTTCCTAGAAATATACTAAGAGAACATGAACCTTCAAAGAAGAAAAGAGAAGAATCCCCAAGCCAGAAGAAGGTGATGAGGAGGAAGAGAAGATGAAGCAGGAGTGTGCTCTTGACAGCCTATCAGCACAGCAAAGTAGCACAAGCCAAATCTGAAGAGCAACACAAGGAGAAGCCCAGGCCTTGGCGCCCTTCTGCAGTGGATGACTCAAGACATCCAAGGGCAGGGAAAAGCATATAACTCAGTGATGAAGAAGGACTCAGTTATCTAAATTATTTTATTATACAAATATCGTTAAAAAGCTTTAAGTTCAAAGTCTAGTTGGAGACTAAAGATTAGTTTTGGAATTTGACTTAAGAATACATACAACATTATTTTTTCTACAATAAAATTAATGGAAAGTTCAAAATAATGTTAAAGTATCATGTTTCTGTTGTGTTTTAGCACAGTCTAGACTGGGCATCCCTAATTCAAAAATCCAAAACCCAAAATGTTCCTATAGCCATGACAATTTAAGTGAAAAATTATATACTATGAAACTTACTTTCATGTGAACATTATTTAAAATATGGTATAAAATTATCTTCAGGCTATGTGTATAAGCTGTACATGAAACATAAGCAAATTTCATGTTTAAACTTGGGTACTCTCCCCACAATAACTCATTATTCTAAATATTTAAGGTATTTGTATTCAAAATCAGGAAAAATCTGAACTGAAACAATTTTGGCCCCATGCATTTAGGCTAAGGGATCCTGAGCCTGTACTAAATCAGTAACAAATCCTAAACCTGTAACAAATCAAGATTTGTTAGTAACAATCTTGAAAACAACTAATTTTAGTAAAAATAAAAATTAGTACTATCAGTAATATTGGAGTCATCTTATAAAATACAGATATTAAAGTCACTTATTTCAAAAGTTCACTACAAATGCTTTATTCATGTCTAATTGGTTTACATGAAGACTTCTGAAATAAATTTAATCATTAAATTGGAAACTTCATAAAGATTAAGAAATAGCTGAGGATTCAGCGGCATAAGCACCTGCCTGGAAAGTGTGAGGTTGTGAGTTCAATCCCCAGTGCCCCCCAAAAAAAAATTTTAAGAAACAGAATGACATAATGTTAATAGCTGTTAATGAGATTTTCAAGAGAATTTTAATTTTAAATATGAATGTTGTCATCTTACTACTTTTAGCTTTATTCCAATATAGATAAGCAGTAAATATGCATAAAGTTAAGTAGCTCTCAAGGCTTACAGCAAACATAGCAGTTATTTGTCTGTCCTGCTTACAACAGCAAATTCTATATTCCAGAAGCAGTGACTTAAAACTTCCCAGATGCTTGTTTTCATACATATAGACATAGCGTTAAATAAAACATTTATGTTTCTGTCAATTTATTATGGGATAAAGAAGGAGTTTTCAATCTCTTATGCTCTTTTCTACCTTTTCCCAACTTCTCAATGGGGCAATGTTAAATTCAAGTTCTCTGTTTATTTTATGATCAAGTAATGATTCTTATTTCATGTATCATTATATTCCTTTATATTTATGAATAAATCTTCCTACATCTTCAGCAGATGGTGGTATGGGAATGAGATTATAGAATCTTTGATTTTCTATTTTGTATATTTTTGAATTTTTTGAGTGGTTTGTAAGAACAAGCATATAATCGTTTACTAAAATCAATAAAAAATTTCCACTTTAAAAATAAACAAAAACAAGACAGTACAAGATAGATTGTTTAGTTTCACCTAGATAAGACCCTAGAGTAGTCAAATTCATACAAACAGAAAGCAGAATGGTGGCTGCAATGGGGTGGAGGCAAGAGGAATTGGTGTTTCATAGACATAAAGTCTCAGTTTTGCAAACAGCTCTGTTAGAGGGTGGTGATAAGGGATGCATGCCAATGGGAATACACTTAACACCATCGAACTGTATACTTAAAATGGTTAATATGGTAGGTTTTATGTTACGTGCACATATTTGATCATGATTAAGAAACAAAGACTAGTGAAGTCCCATCTCTCATTATCCAAGTAGTGGCTAGGTTGAGGGGAGGCACTGCAAGCCCAGAGAGGCCTGAAGACCTTCAGGGCCCTCAGAAATTAACTTCTGTCTCTCGGTATGATTACTCTGGCCACATCCTTGAGCTTCTCCAGTCCTCTGACACTGATTTTTCAAATAACAGCCGCAATTCATCAACTTGCTGGGACGATATACATTCTAATTTGATTAATATCTGGTAAATGAAGTGCTTTTCAGGGAAATGACAGGTATGACCTCCCAATAATCTTTGACTTCACAAATTCAAGGATTTTTTCAGTTGTCCTCTGTGTTCTATATTCCAGAAATCACAGCAAGACAGACAATGAAAGAAGGGAAGGGAAGAATAAGGCCTTCAAAAGCAGGTTAAGGGAAAGGAAGAAAGTGCTGCCCCTTACCTAGGAAATAAGAGCAGAACCGCACATAACTGGCTCCCTTCAGAACACAGTTTCAAGGAAGAAATAGCCCTGACAATGAGAAATTGGGAGCTGCCCTTCCCTCACTCTCTTAATATCTTCTACTAAACAGCAGGAGATTGAATTGTGCATGGCTTTCTGGGAAGTTGCTCAGCGCATTTGTTCTCACTCACCTTCTGCCCTCCTCCGTATTCTGGTTAAACCTACTTAAAAAGGTAGCAGCCTATGTGTCCACACGGTGGGGAAGGCCTGCCAAGCCTTCTCCTCGTTCTCTTTCTACTACATTTACCCCACTTTTAGTTAAAGAAACAAACAATGAAGTGGACCTTGCAGAACTCACTGGGGCCCAAGCACAGAGTCCACCCACCCAGGCTCAAGTCCCCTTTCGGTTCCTCACCCTGCCCTTCACTTTGGCCAGAGCTCAAGTGTCATGTGTTACGTTCCATGAGCTAAATGCTGCAGCACAGATGTTCTCACTATGACAACCTGAGCGCTGGACATGAGGAAGTCCCTCTACAAGTGGAGAAGTGCAGAGAGGTGATCCTTTGCCTAGAGTCACACAGCTCCTCAGGGACAGGGCAGGGATTCAGACCCAACTTTCTAACATTCAGTCCTTGGCCCACTCATTCAGAACACTGCTAGGCTTTGCAGGCCAGGGTCTATGTCACTCTACTAGAGACTTGAAAACAAAAATAAAAACAAAAGAAAAGGCAAAACTGGGGGTCCAAATTCCACAGGATCCCTCAATCCTGGCTGACCTGGGAGGTTAAGTCAATCCTGTTACCTGCATCTCACCTCCTTGCTGTAACTCCAAGAAAGAGCAGGCTCTGAAGGTCAGGCTGTGCAGTGAATGCCTACTTTTTCTATAGGCAAGAAATAAAAGTCAAGCCCCATTGTGCAAACGAGGAACTTGAGTGATTCAATCTCTTGTCTCAAGTCTGCTTATTAAGTTACTGCTCTAAGTAAATCCAAAAAGAGACAGATGTCCTTTCAGACTAAAGAGTGAGCTAAGAAATGAGCATACACCCTGGGATGTTTGGCTTCGTGGACAGAGAGAACACTTCTTTGGCTAGAGAGACTAAGACATTCCTCTTTCTTTTAATATTCAATTTCTGCTAATTTAGAGCCCTGTGATTTCTGGTTTGAAAATGAGTCACCCATTACTTGGGGCCTGAGGTAAAGCAAATTCTCTGCCAACTGGGGACAGAAGTGGATGGATGGGGGGTGCACACTCATTTCACACAACTTCCTTGTCTGGCCTTAAATGTGGAGGAGGTGTGAGTTTTGGGTATGATGTTTGAGAATTAATGCCACATGCAAATATGGTCATGGCAAGTTGTGCCTTGTGACCACATGCCCTTTTTACTCCTGTATTTACTACTAGAACAGGGGTGGCAGAGATGAGGGATTAGCACCAGCACTTCGTTACTGAGTCACCTGTGCCTGTCTGCCGTAACTCAACTACCTCCTAGATCCAGAGATGATGCAAAAATCTTGCTAGGGTTAAAACCAATGTGGAAGTGAAAATAGGCCATGTGTCCACCTTGACTCAGGAAGAGAGAAGAGAGTCAAGACAAGTGGGGAGCATCCAGAATACAGGGGAGCTTTTTGGTGGTGGGAGACCCTGCTGCTTCTGCTGGCCCAGCATCTATGCCCCTTGCCTCTGATATTTGCCCCTCACAGTTCACTAAAGGAGCTACTGTAGGGTAGACACATGACCCAGGCCTGGCCAACTGGGCCACAGCAACCCTCTGCACTGTTGCCCTTTGGTTTGCTATGTGAGTGAGGTAATGTGCCTGACACCGTTTTGAGCTACAGCAATTAACAGCTGTAGGGCTTTGTTCAACACCAGACTCAAATGAAGCACATTATACCTACCATCTGCAACCTCAAACGTGAGAATAACTGAGATCACATATACAATTCAGAAAGTTCCAGAATACCAGTGCTATTGCCCAGCATAGCAGGTCTGCGGAAGCTGAGTTTATTTATCATGAGCTGAGTGGGAAGACAAAAAGCCCATCAAATTTTGAAATGATGAATGTGCTCAAGAAATTAGGGAGGCACCAAAATGTCTGAAGGTCACTGACAGCTACACTTGCCCAAGCTCTGAAGTCAGCACCAGCTGCTCAAACAAAGCCTCTGGAGAAATTTCCGGGCCCTGTTTGGCATAATCTGGCCTGAAAAACCAGGCTAGTGAAAGGTCCTTGCCTTCCCCCTGCACAAGGCAGGGGGGCTCGGCATCATCCAACCCCACTGGTCTGAGTGGCAATGGCGGCCTTGATGAGCTGGCTTGTGGTCCCCAGGGTCTAGGACTGGACCGCCAGGCTAACTGATTATACTTTGGGGACTGAGCCTGTCTTGTTCATACCACTGTTAGTCACAGTTGAGGTTTGACTAGAGTCCTTAAAAGGACTGGAACAAAAGCAGCAGTATCTTTCCAAGACGAAACTGATAAGAACACAGTGTACAAAACGAGATGAAGCTGTCCACTTTTCCTCAGCGTGGCTATATAATGGCTAAACCTAAGGTTTCAACAGATGACTTTCTTCCAAGGTAACACAGAAAACAAAAATAACTTAAATAACCAAATACACATGACTTACTTACCTTGTGTTTATCCCTTAACCTCCCCACCAAAGTGATACTTGTGGGTGAAGGCTTCCCAGGCCAAAAAGAATTCCTAAACCAAAATGCTTATTGTGCATTTTGAACAGAAATAAAAGCAGACTAGAGATCTCAGCCTTAGACACAGGCTCGAATGACACCATGGCAATATTCTGGTTACATTTACTGACACGCAGTTGTGGCATTCATGGACAACTGCAAAAAAAAATGGGATGTACAAAAGCAAGCTCCATATCACTGCTCCAGGGAGTGGCTCTGTACTACAGCCCCAGATACCTTGGACTAGGAAATCATATAGTCCCAGGTGATGGGACTGGGGAGCGCTGGCTCCAGAGTGGCCACTGCTGGGTAAGGGCCCAAGGGCTGGATGGGGTAGTGCCCCCCCCCCCAACCACCACAGCTGGGCTAGTGAGTAGACGCTACATCCATCTCAGGAGATGTGACTAGATCTTCCCTCCAGGAAACAGAGCCCCACTTCCACTAAGCTGGGTCCAGATTATCACTCCCCCTCATCAACCCAGTGTCTGGGGCTGTAGCCAGAGGTCCCATCTGCAGTGGCTGTGAGCCTGGTCCATGACATGAACAACTGGCTGATTCAAATGAGGCTAACCCCGGAGCAAAATGCTCCCCCATTCAGGGAGGTTTTGCATCTATAAGAGAGGAGGGTGAAGAAAGCCAGATACATCATTCCTGACCCAGGTAAAGGAGGAAGGAAGGGCTCTGCTTACCAAGCGTATTATGTTCCACACACAAGTGTACCTCACTCCAAACAAAGGGACTCCTGAAAGCACCCCATGGAAGAGTATGAGGTATTACATTTGATTATGTGACTTCTAATACCTATAATCTATTAAAAGCACATAATTTCTTTAACCATGGGCTCCTCTTTCTTTCCACAGTGCAATGGACTCAAATCATAATCCCAAGTTATTGGGAATTAGAATGACAGCGATAATGATGAAGATGATGGTAGTAATAGTATTAGAGGCAACAAATATTTTATGCCATTTACCACGGGCCTGGTACTGTTCTGAGCAGGCTAGATTCATTATTTCACTTGGTTCCCTTAACAACAGTACCAAGTAGGTACTACCCTGAAGCCTTGCTCCAGGTCACGCATCCATCAAGGGTGGGACCAATTCTGAATCCGCTGAGACCTCTGAACAGTTGGACTGTCCAGAATGAGGTACACTGATGGGCATTAGGAATGAACAGAAGTAGGACAGAGGACAGGACAGCAGCCTTGCTGGCTGGTTAGGGTGTGGTTCCAGGGGACACTCACCTTCACTCTCCCCACTCGTCTTCACGCCTTTTGAACCACCCTCTGTACCTTTAGCCTTCTCGGCGTCTTCCTGGGCATCCTCGGCAGGCCCTTTCTCCTCATCTTCTTCCTCCCCAACGTTTTTGTAGTTGGGTCTCTTTTGCACTCTCCTCTTGCCCTTGTGCTTGTTCATCTCAAGAGACCGCTCAAGCGTCTCGGTGGGTTTAATGAAGCACCGAATGCTAGGTTTGGCCTAAGGATTCCAAGAAAAGCAACAGATGAATTGCAATGCTAGAATCTCACTACATGCTAGCAAGCTGCCCAACAGTTTCTACCAAGGAAATTCATCTTCAAAGCAACAAACGCTGGTTCAGAGTTAAGACCATTACTAATATTATCATAAAATAACCAAAACAGTAATACCAGTCACCACTTATTGCTAAGTGAGAAATACTGTATTTCATTGGACCAGCTCTTTGTTCCCCAAACATTAGTTGGTTACATAGGAAAACTGCTTCTAGATGACGTTTCTATATACTTTGTATGTGGTACCTGCTTTTCTATGGGCTTTAACCATATTATCTCATTTAAACTCCACAGCAACCCCACAAGATAATACTCTTCTTAGAACAAGGAAGTCAAAATTCAGAGGCACTGAATGAGCTGTCTGATATTCCACAGCCAGGAGATGACAGAGCCTAGACTCCAACCCACACATCATCTGTATAATCTGTATCTCAACTAAAATACATTGATATTATTACTAACTCTTAAATTCATTTTAAAAGAAACCACATATCACTCCAGGAAAAGGAACACCAGAGTGCCTTGCTATTATAAAAATAAATAACAGAAAAGGCAAGATGTTCTGGACACAGGCAAATGCTGGATGTTATGGCTTAGATCTAAAATGTCCCCGAAATTCTCACATGTTCAGAAGTGGGGCTTTTGAAAGGAGGGCGGGTCATGGGGATGCACTGTTCTCATTGATGGATTAAGACACTGATGGGTTCATGCTGAATGTGCATGACCTAAAGGCTGTATTCTTGTCCCTGGCTCCTCTCTTCCCTCTGTTTCCCAGCTACCACGTAGTGAGCAGCTGTCCTTCACCAGGGCCTTCCACAATGCTGCTTCTGCCTTGGAACCAGATCACCAGGTACTAAACCCAGTGGAACCTGAGCCAAAATAAAACTTCCTGCTTTTAAGTTACAAGTGTTAGCAATTTTATTCAAGTGATGGGAAAGTGACAAATACACTGAGTCTCCTCCCCTGAGTCTGGTAAGCATCAGGGATGGGACAGAGATCAGCTTGTTCCACGTAAGAAAGTTTCTCCCTGGAAAGGGCAGAGGCCTCAGTGAGAAATGAAAATGGCCCCTGTCACATGTGGCTCATATCCCACATTTCTGGATCTCAATCTTTCCAACAATCGGGATAAATGGAAATTATCAATCCATTTCAGGTTCAAGGAAATTAAGGACCAGAAGAATTAAGGGACTTGCTGAATGTCACTCAGCTACTGAGCTGCAGAGCAAGGATGTGAACTCCAAAAAGCAAGCCCTTCCTAAAATAACTGTTTCACCAAGCATGGAACTTAGACTAAGTTCCATGTTTAGCAGTTTTTAAAAAGTATACACATGCTCCCAGGTGTGCTGACATGTGCCTATAATCCCATGCCAAGGCACAAAATCATTTTGAGTTCACAAATTTGAGGCCAGCCTGGGCAATATAGTGAGACCTATCTAAAACAAAATTTATATACATGTATATATATATACACACACACGCATTGCAAACAAATCATGTCTAGAAAGGAACAAAGACAAAAGGAAATTGATTTGTTTGGGGCAGATTTTTGATTAAAATATTTGTCTCTTCCCAGACTCTACATAATGTTCAGACATCATTTTGTCATTAAAGAAAGTTTTAGAATAAACTTTTCCATTATCTTGATATGGATTGTCTATCTCATGAATCTACCCTAAAAAGCCACCATCTGTATTCTAGGGGTCACTGTACCTTGCCAATAAGTGGTATGTGCTCAAGGAACCCATTAATTTCAATTATGCTCAGAAGAAAATGCAATTGAGACTTAAATTAGCATCCAAATCCAAACATTCATTTTTATTTACCCGGTTTAGATTATTCAACCACAACAATGACAGATAAATTGAGACATGATGCCACTGTGCAGGAAACCCAGATAGTGTATTAGAAATGCCAACAGCCCAGAGCTTGGGGATGAGAGTATTCCAGCATATGCTACTTGACAGACAGCATCCATCAGAACCCACTCAAGGCACTGTACAGCTGTACACAGCCAGCAAGTCAGGGCCCCGAGACCAAGTGACTCACTTTCTCCCATCACTGCCCATCCCAGTGAATTAGAGCATGCCATACAGTGATCAAAGCTCTCAGACACAGAAAACCAAGACCAAATGCAGCAAAACATTGCCTTGCTAGAAGCTGTGAGCAGAAATCCACATATGCTGGGAGTGGTGGTGCACATGTGTAATCCCAGCACTTGGGAGGCTGAGGCAGGAGGATCACCATGAGTTCAGGACCAGCCTGGGCTACACAGTCAGTTCAAGGCCATCCTGAGCTATATAGCAAGACCTTGTCTCACAAAAACCAAGAAACAACAGAGAGAGAAAGAAAGACAGAGAGAGAGAGACAGAGAGAGAGAGAGAGAGAGAGGTGAAATCCACACAGGTACGTGCAGCTGCAGAAATCCTTCCCTAAATTCTTCACAGACTCAGATGATCAGAGCACCAGGCAGAGTGGAAACAAGCAAAACAAAAGCCTCAGAGCTTGGGTCAGCAAAGAGCAGCTGTCTCATCAGACTGCTTGTCTCAAAGATGGTCCTCTACCAGACCAAATGGAATCATGGAATCTGGGCATGGTGGCACATATCTATCTATAGTCTCTGCATAGCAAGGCTGAGGCTGGTGGAGGATCACTTGAGCTCAGGAGTTCTCAATCAGCCTAGGTAATAAAGTCATCCCCACCCCATGGAAGAATGAAGGAGACAGGGAGGGAGAGAGAGAAAGGAACAAAGAAGGGAAGGAAGGAAAAAAGGGAGGGAGGGAGGCATAATATTCCTTCAGGGCTGGAGTGTAATTCAGTGGTATAGCACTTTCCTAGGATGAACAAGAGCCTGGGTTTGATCCCCAGCACAAGAAAAGGAAAGAGGAGAGGAGAAGGTAAGAGAGACTAGGAGAGGGGAGGATTAGGGAGGGGAGGGGAGGGGAAAAGGGCAAAGAAGGGAAAGGAGAGGTGAGGGAGAGATCAAGAGAGAGATATCCTTCAGGGCATGATGAAAGAGTATCCAACATATGACACTTATTTTCCCATCATGCCTGCAACCAAAAAGAAAAACACAAAGGAAAAAAAATCCACTATAAGAATGAATTTAAGTCAGGCGGTGCATGCCTGTAATCCTACCATTCAGGAGGATCACTGTTTGAGGCTAGCCTGAGTTGTATAGTGAGTTCAAGGCCAGCCTGGTTTGCACAGCAAGATGCAAACAAACAAACAGGCCAGGTGTGGTGGTGCACATCTGTAATTCCAACATCGAGGAGGCTGAAGCAGGAGGAACGCCACAAGTTTGAGGCCAACCGGACTACACAGTAAATTTAGCGCCAGCCTGAACTACACAGTAACACCCTATCGCAAACAAACAATCAAAAAACCCCAACTAAACCCAAATGAACAAAAGAATGAAAAACAAACAAATGAATAAATTTAAGAAGTTGGGATCTGATTTTCTTGATCACTGAGTACCAGGGTAGAAGAGAGGAAACAAAGAAGGCATGTGGCATGGTGTACATGGACAGCATGCTTGATTTATTTTCACTTGATTGCTAATCATGTAAACGTATTAACTTTAAAAAAAACTCAAAGGTAAGTTGGACATTGGGCTTTTGGACAGTGTTGTTTCCTTTTTATTCTTTTATATTTCAAAAATGAATTTTCCCTTAATACTGACATCATCAAAATATTGGTCATCATAGAGAAGCTGGTAGAACTCAGCTGGGAAATGAGGGCAGAGACTCGCCACGACTCCTGCTCCTCCTGCCAGCAATCTTCCATTATGCTGACCATCGAGGATGTTCCAGAGATGCAGGGTCCTCACCTATCTCCTCCCCACTGTGTCCCCAGCACTCAGCCACAGGCCCAGGGAGAGCATGGCCCACCAGGCTGCTGCAGAGGTAAGTGCCCGGGCCATTCTGTATCCAAAGGGAAAGAGAGAACAATGGATAAAGGGAAAGAAAACGGAGAGGAGACAAAAGAGAACCAAACACTCCCAGGAGTTGAATCAAGGGAAGAGCAAGCTCAACGCAACTAGCCAGAAGTAGAGAAGCCCACAAGCCTACTCTACGGTCCAAACTCAGAAGACTTAGGTTTATCTTCTTGAAAAAAAAGTGGACAATGAATGCCCCTGAGGACTGGAGTCTGTAAACAAAGTCACCCTCTCTCAAACAGCAGAGGTTTGAGTTTCACCAAGGGCTCATCTCCCAGGGCCCCAAGTGAGGCTGCAGGAGGGCATGGAGGTATGGAGCCTCCTTGCTGATGGCGATGGTTCGTCAGGCACCTGCCTAGGAAACCCTGGGGCCCAGAACTCTGCAGCTGGAGTTTGGGCTAGTTTCTAGCATCAGAGCCAGCTCAAAGCTGCAACAGGATTTCAAAGGTGGCCCAAAGGCCTAATTCCTCCCTGAAGCACGTGCACTTCCTTCTTGTTAATGCTGCCTCCCCAGCCTGGCACTCCTCAACCTAAGGCTTTGGTTCTTGCTTTGGGGAAGGAGAATCAGCAGGAGTCAGTGATGACTGAGGCCTCTCAGAGAATGGAGGATCGACAGCAGGCTCTGCAAGGGTTGACGACAGGGATCAGGAGGGAGGATAATAACAAGCAAGGTATGGGTGCCTGGATGGAGGAGGTGAAGTAACACCAAGGACAAGACAAGGTCACACAGAATGTCCCCCGAGGTCTGGGTGTGTCAGCTCACAAAGTCCTGGGCACTGGCTGCATGTGAAAAGCAAGCTACAATCAATCAAGCAGTTAATCAGTGCTTCAGTTTATGGGTCAAAACATAGACACAGACGTACATCAAATGTTCTAGAGCTGACAGACATGTGCATACAAATACATACAGAAAGGTCCGAAAGGAGACGCAAACTGAAAACAAAGGTTCCCTATGAGGACAACACTGAGGTTTGGAGAACATTCACTTTCTCCACTGTGCATCAATATTAGGCAGCTGTTCTGCCGCAATGAGGTACCACCAGTACCATTTAAATGTAAACACACCTTTAAAGAATGTATTTAACCCCCTTGAACTGCACAGTGGTTAAGATGGCAACTTTGATATCATGCTTATCTTAATTAATTTTTTAAAAACCAAAACTTTAAAAATCACCTGTAGAAGTCAGAATGGTGGTTTCCCGGGGCTATAGACTGAGGAACAGCTATATGGGATACTAGAGAAGTTGTCCTCCTTGACCTAAATTATACACAAGTATAATTATATGTGCACAATCATCCAGTGGTGTACCTAAGGTTACTATAATTTTACTAGTTTACTACATGTATGTTAGGCCTCAACTTTAAAAAAGGGGGATAGAGGGTACTTAGCGCAGTAGTCCCATCTTTTTGGCACCAGAAACTGGTTTTGTGGAAGACAGTTTTTTCACGAATGGGGTGTATGGGGATAATTCAAGTATGTTACATTTATTTATATTATTTCATTGCAATATATTTGAATGTGAAATACAATTCACTATAAGAGAGTCATGAGTCACTATCAGTGAGAGTCATGAGCTTGTCTTCTTGCAACTAGAGAGTTTTCACTGAAACCAGGTTGTTAGGATACCGTAAGTATAAGCTGGCAGAGGTAAAGCAACAGGAGAGTTGAATTCTCTGGAGGCAAGTGGAGGGATGACTGACTCCTTCCTTGAGCAGCAGGTGCTAAGGTAAACACAGGAAGCCAGGGCCACCTCAGGGGGTCTCACAGTGGCTTCAAGATGAGTGAGACAAGGCTCACGCAGTAGTAACAGGGTTCGGGGAAGGAGTGGGACTAGGTTGGAGCTAGGACCAGGGGTGGGAGAAGTGTTGGATGGTTCACGAAGGAGGCGGTAACTGAGCTGAGTCTTAAATGTCAATAGGAGTGCACTAGGACAGTGAGGAAGAAGAGGTGCAGATGAAAGGTCAGCTCAGAGTCCCTGTGGGAGCCTGCCTGTTAGGTGAGTCCAGAAGTCTTCATGTTTTAGGCATGCTAAGATCCTGGTCACCCAGAGCCGGTATGCTTGGTGACAGCAGCGGTGAACTTGGACACCTGATGTCAGGCCAGCTTCCTGAGAAGTAGCAGTTGCACTTCTGGATGACTATCTGGATTTCCTAGGAAGTCTGGTGGTGGCATGGGTCAGCTATAGCCTTTCCAGCCAGCTACTGAAACATGTTGCTCACGGAGGTGTCCATGATGGTCACACTTCAGAAGACAGCTGGGGTGACCCTGCCTCAGCACCAGGTAGGTACAGTCCTTTCAGTGGGTTTTGTGGCATCTGCTCAGTGGTGCAGCTGGGAAGAAGGAAAGCAATGACCAGAAAGGGGATGGCATGTGAAAGAAACAGGCAGGTTTCCCTAGGAAGAATCTTGGTTAAGAACAGAAGGCAGGAGAAAGACACTGGTGCTGGAAAGGGCACAAAGGGTAAAGGAAGTGGCACGGTCCTGGGATTCTGTCTGGAAGTGAAGGAGCATGGCAGCACACAGCTAGAAAGCTCATTCAGGCTCTTCCAGGCCAAGCCCATCTGCTTTCCAAGGAAGCAACTGGAATACTCTTGTTGAAACAGCTCTGCCACAGGATTGGAGAAGGAAAAGGAAAAGATTTTCCTCTAAGAAGGCAGGCAGGTCATGGGACTAACAGAAACATGCACATGTCAGGGAGGACCTGGGCCCAACTCTCAGACCCACTTATGAGCCAAGGGCTCCTGACCAGATGAGATTCAGTTTCCTGTAAAACAGAGACAACAGTGGCTCCATCGCAGGTCCACACAAATTAAAAACAAAATCTTGCCTACAAAACTCCTCTTGGCACAGCAATACAAATACTCCATCAATCTCTTAGAAGAAAATGGAATAGTGGTCACTGGATACAGGAAGGGATGGGAAGAGGGGGACAAAGAGAAGTCAGAAAATGGGTCTCAAGATATGGACAGACAGGAGGAATCAGTTCTGATTTCCTGTAGCACAGTACTGTAACTGTAGTCAATAATAATTTATAATGTATTTCAAATATAACTAGATGAATCTAAATAAAGATGCTAACACATAAAAACAAGTGACCAAACTGGACGAGAACTAAATCAAATTCAGTGTTTAGGTTTAATGTTAACCTGACGGGGAAATCTGATTTGGTTCTTTTCCAATTTTATTTGCGACCAGAATCATGGAAAGAATTCACTTCGTGAACTGAGGTCACCACTGTATCTGGCGCCTGGCCTCCTCCTTTCTGGCTCTTTCCCTCTCGTTTTGCTTCCTGGCTGCCATAAAGTGATAGCTTACCTCTGCTACGCTTTCTGCCATCATGTTTCTGACTTGGAACCAGCCAGCTACAGACTAAAACCTCTACAACTGTAAGCAAAAATAAACATTTCCTCTTTTAGGTTGTATAAATGAGGCATTTGGTTACAGTCACAAAAAGATGATAATACAAGAGGATAAATGTTTGGGAAGACAGAAATGCTAATTAACCTGGTGTGGTTATCCATGTGCTTATGTATTAAAATGCCATATTATACCCAAAATATTTTTTAAATGCCAACTTAAGGCCTGGCACAAAAGGACACTCAATAAGTATGCATTTACTTCCAATCTCCTGGCAAATAGATCACCAGGCTGGAAAGATGGTAGGGGAGGAGCTAACTTTTAAAATACAATCACATTCTGTTTTAAAGTTGACTCTGCAGCTCATAACAAGTTCCTATTCACGGCCCTTTTAATTGTTGGTGGTTTTCCCCGAGATGCCTCTGGGCCACTGCCCAATCCCTAATCCCTTGTCTTTGGGGCTAGCATTGGTAAGGCATAGCGTACAAGGATAGCAAGAAATACATGAATTTGGGCCCCACCTACCCCAGCAGGTACCAGGTTTGAATCCTGGTTCTACTGCTCACCACCTTTTCCTCTGTGGCCTCAGTTTGCACATTCCTCAATGGGGACCACATTAGCCTCTCCTTCAAGGGCTACTGACAGGTACCAAGAGTTTGCTACACTGTCCAGGTAGTAACCACCATCACAAATACTCAATGAGCAGTTGAAGTGCCCAGGAGTACCCTGAGGACCTTACATAACTTGTCTGACTTTTTCTTCCAGCAATTGAACTGGGAAGAGAGCTCTCAGAATGAGAAATATGGCCAAAGTCAACCCCAACCCCAGTGGATTCAGGTGAGCCAGGATCTGAATCCAGGAAGTCTGACTCCAATATCACATGTGTGACCATTTTGCTATACTGTTCAATATTTATTCCCTTCCCCAGAACTTGCTGCACTGCCCAATCCTGGGTGAGGTCCCTAAAAGTCTGATGTAAACACTAAGCCTTGGCAAGGTTTGGGTGGCACACACCTGAAATCCCAGCTACCAGAGGGGCTATGGCAGAGGATTCCAAGCTCAAGGCCAGCCTGGACAACATTGTGAGATTCTGTCTCAAAAAAATAATTAAATTAAATTAAATTATAAAGTTGACAGCTAACACTTTAAAAAATAATAAACAAACAAAAAAGACTGAGTCATGCCCCTGTCACACTTATTGGAGAAGCAGGTAGCTCTGCAGAACAAAAATCTCTGTGACAGGATTTTTTTGTTGTTATTTTCTAGTTTTTTGACTTGTTCATCTGTTTGGTTTTTGGTGATGCTAGGGCAAATGCTCTACCACTGAGCTATGTCTCCAGAGCTCATTTCACACATTTACGTCATATTCTCAAAGACCAAAAGACTTCCTGGTTTCAATTCTTGACTCTGCCTATCACCAGTGGGGGATGACCGTGGACAAGATTTTTGGCCTGAGTAGTTCTTCCCTGTTCAGTTGTTTAAAGCTGAAGACAGACAAGGTATGTACGGTATTTAGAGAACCGCTAGGCTCTTTCAAATGCTCGCTGAGTACTCAGGATGGTGGTTACTATCTGGAAAGTGTTAACAAGTGAAAGTTAACCTCTTAGCGCCCCAAAAGGTCACAGTGGCCAATGTTTATAGCATCTGTAACCAGTGGCACTGTAACAGGTAGCTTTGCAACTGGCTGTGAAGTGTGGTGGGCTGACAACTATAGAAGAGTGAGCCTGTTCTCACTGCAGAAGAAGGAGACCGGCAAATAAACACCAGATGTAATAAGTGCCAGGCTGATGGATGGACACATCTGTTATGTGTCAAACCATAAGTAACATAGGAATGCTGAACTAAAGTCAAACACACATTCAGAATGCACACCTGCATCCAAATTTCATGAGAAAAATCAAACCCATCAAGTCGGGAACAAGGAGAGGTAACAAGCCACATCTATTAAAAGGAGCGCAAAGTTCTCCATCAATTGGCCATGTCACAAGAACATTCCATTGACTGGATATACTGCCGGCTTATAGAATTCCACAGTCTCCACTCAGCCCTCAAACTCCAAGATCACAAGTGACAGCAACACCGGGCTGAGATTTCTATTCAAGATGTGACTCTGGGTATATAGGAGGCCAATCTTGTCTTCCTCACCTTCTCCACCTAAGGTCATCTTCTCCAGCCCCCAAGGCCTTGTATCATACCTGGCACTATCTCTGGCATTCAATAAAGAGTCAGTAACTGTCTGTGGCATATATTAATTTCAAGATCCTCATGAGCACTAAACGATGCCCTTCAATCATACAAAAGAAAATGCTACATACTCCTTCATTTAGAAATGACACACCAACCACTTATTTGATATTTTTTCAGGAAGATACACACACACACACACACACACACACACACACACACACACATGAGGAATGAATCCCAGGGTCTGGTGTGAATTAGACAAGTTGCCACTGAGTTATATACTCAGTCCTTTTTATTTATTTTATTCTGAGACATGGTCTCACTAAGTTGCCCAGGCTGGGTTCAAACTTACAATCCTCTTGCCTCAACCCCCAACATAGCTGGGTCCACAGGTATGCAAATACCCAACATATTTTGCTATATGTCACATCCAGCATATTGTACTATATTTTGTTCTCCAAGAAAAGATAATGAGGCACCAATGCAAGTAAGGAGGAAAGAAATCAATGAAATTGAGATCAAAAAACAATGCAAAGAATCAATGAATTGAAAAGTTTGTTCTTCAAAAGAATAAACAAAATAGACAAATTCTTAGGCAATTTAACCAAAAAAGGAGAAAAATGGCCCAAGTCAATGCAAAGAAACTAAAAAGGATAACATCACACAGACACTGCCAAGATCAGAAAGATTAACAACTCTTTCACAAATATACCAACAAACTGGAGACTTTAGGAGAAATAGATTCCTCGATACACATGAACTACCACAACTGAACCAAGAAAATTTAAAGATATTGATTAATTCAATAACAGGCAATGAAACTGAACCAGTCATAAAAAAAAAAAAAAAAAAAAAAAAAAAAACTTACCAGTTAAGAAAAGCCCAGGTGCAGATGGCTTCACTATTGAATTCTACAAAGACTTTAGAGAGGATCTAACACCAATATTCTTCAAGTTCTTTAATGAAATTCAAAGGAAGAAGTACTTCCAAAGTTAGTCCTAGAAGTGGGCATCACTCTGATTTCAAAATCAGACAATGACCTAACCAAAAAGAGAACTATAAATCAAACTTTTTAATGAATAGAGATGCAAATATCCTCTACACAATACTGGCAAACAGAATGTAACAAATTATCAAAAAAGATCATACACCATGAGCAAATAAGCCTCATCCCAGGGAGGCAAGAATGGTTCAACATATGCAAATCAATCAATGTGATACATCATATAAACAGAAGCAAGGACACAAATCTCATGACCATCTCAACAGATTCAGAAAAGCCTGTAACAAAATCTAGTATCCTTCATGATAGGAAAAAAAGCCTCAAAGAAATAGACACAGAAGACCCTTATCTGAATCTGACAAAAATCATTTATGACAAACCTATTGTCAATATATTAAGTGGGAAAAACTAAAAGCTTCCCCTCTAAATTAAAATTAAAAAGGGATATCTACTATCACTACTACTGTAATTGAAATATTAGTGAGAGCAGTTAAACAAGAAAAAGAAATAAAAGGGATATGTACAGAAAAGGAAGAAGTCAAATTATCATTATTTGCAGATGACATGATCCACTAGGTTCTCAAAAACGAAGACCCCAAAAGTCCATCCAAATATTCCTAGAATTAATAACCAAATTCAGCAATGTAGCAGATACAAAATCAGCAAACAAAAATTAAGTGTTCCCATACACCAATAATAAACCCAGGAAAAAATTACAAAAAAGTATCATTCACAATAGCACCAAGAAAAATTGAATACATAGGAACTAACATAATGAAATCAGAGATCTCTATAATAAAAATTACAGTACTCTGAAAAATAAAGTCAGAAAATGGAAAAATATCCCCCCTCCCCGTTCTTGGATAGCCAAAACCAATATGGTCAAAATGGCCACACTTCTAAAACTGATTTACAGATTTAATGCAATCTCAATTAAAATACCAACATTCTTTACAGAACTGAACAAAACAACTCTAAAATTCATACAGAACCCGAATATAACCAGAATAACAAAAGCAATACTGCGCAACAAGAGCAAAGTGGGAGGTATCACAACGCCAGATTAGAAGTTATATTACAAGCCATAGTGATAAAAAAAAAAAACAAAAACCCAGCAGGGTACAAGCATAAACATGAACATGATGATCAATGAATAGAACAGAGGATGCAGAAACAACCCCAAGAACATTCAACTATTTGATCTTTGATAAAGAGGTGAAAAACACACTGGAGGAAAGATAGCCTCTTGTAATAACTGGCATTGTGAAAACTGGCTATCCACATGCAGAATCCTGGATCTAAACTCGTATCTCTCACCATGTGTAACTAAAATCAAAATGGATCGAGAACTAAATGTTAAAACAGAAACAATCTCATGAAAGATAAAATAGCAATAGGCAACGACTTTCGGAACAGAAGTCTGGTCACATGGGAAATAGTACCAACAATCAACACTGGATCATACATATCAAATTAAAAAGGTTCTGCACAGCAAAGGAAACATCAGAGAGAAAAGACAACTTACAGAATAAGAAAAAATTTTGCCTGCTATTCCTCAGACAGAGGACTAATACCTAGAACATACGAAGAACTAAAAAAAAATTAGATCCCCTAAAATAAAAGATCCAGACAAAAAGTGAACAAGTGAAATGTACAGACACTTCACATTAGAAGAAATGCAAATGGGCAATAAATATATGAAGAAATGTTCAATGCTGCTGGCCATTAGAAAAATGCAAATTTAAAAAAATACTGAGATTCCATCATCAAGAAATCAAATAACAAATCCTGGTGAGGCTTGAGGGAAAAAGGAACCCTTTTACACTGTTAGTGGGAATGTAAACTAGTACAACTACTATGGAAATCAATATGGAGATTCCTCAAAAAATTAAAACTAGAAATTCCTTTTGCCTCAGCTATTCCCCTTCTAGGTATCTTTCTAAAAGTTAAAGGCATTATATTACAGAGATACACACTTACTCATGTTTACAGCAGCACAATTCATAATAAGTAAATCTTGGAAGCAGCCTGTATATCCATCACCAGATGAATGGATAAAGAAACGGCGGTATTTACATGCAATGGAATACTACTCTGTAACCAATAAGGATAAACTTGAGTCATCTGTAGGAAAATGGCTTAAATATCACAAGCTTAAATATCACATGGTCCCTCTTATATGAGAAAAGAGCAAATTAAAGTTACAAGTAAAGAGTAAAATGTAGATAGATAGTAGGAACTAAGTAAAGAGATCTTTCTCAAATGGTAAGGGGTCAAGAGATGGAGGGAAGGGGAGGAACAGGAAGGAAAGGGGGTGAAGAAAAGAATTAAGATCGTTATGCACATGCACCAACTCCACACAATGAATGTAAACATTATACACTGCAAACACGTACTAATAAAAATAAAATTTAAAAAAAGAAAAGGTCATGAACTCCGAGATACTGGTGACTCTCAGTTAACTGAAACGTTCAATCTCAAACGCTAACTCTAATATCTCATACTAAACTGGACATGACTATCATTGCAGAGGGGACAAAAGAACATGGAGGGTGGAATGAAATACTAAATGATTCTTAATTTTTTATATTTTTTGGTACTGGGGATCAAAGTCATGACGTACGCTTAGCAGGCAGGCACTTGTGCCACTGAGCTAAATCCTGGGCCTGAGATACTAAATAAGACAAACAGGGATACTCACTTTCTACTTAACACAGCACTGTCTTGCACATGATGTCTACTCTGTTTCTACCCAAGTCTTTACTAATATCTCCCACCTCTGAGCAGGGTGGTCTTGAACCTATATGGACATGCTCATATACGGTCTGTTCCCCTCACAGTTGTCAGGACAGGGATGTGAATCCTGGTCGTCTGGATTCCTTGTGGCTAACATGCCAGCCAGCATGTGTGGGTGCACAGAAAACAATCAGGGTCAGGCGTCAAGGTGAAGCAGCCAGCCTGGCTACACTCACAGATGGGCACCACTCTATCGGGGAATGGCCCAGCCATTGCTAAAGTCCCACCCAGAATAAAATCGTTTGACTGAATAAAGCCCCTTAATGTTTTCTTCTTTTCCCCCCTCTTCCTCCTCCTTCTCCTCTTCTTCCTCTTCCACCTTTCTCCACCTCATCCTCCTCTTCCCCTTCCTCTTCTCTTTGCCACTAGACTGTAGAATCTGCCCCTGTGTTTGTCTGCAGGCCACTCAGAGTTTCAAGGTATGAGGTTCCATGCAGCCCAGCAATCAATCTCAGGATAGCTGGGATCCACCGCCCAAATGCCCTCAGAACTCAAGGCAAACCCATTCAAGGGAAAGCCCACTTGAATTAACTTCTGGATGAAAGCTGCACTGCTCCTGCATGTGAAGCAGTGACTTGCCGCTGCTACTCCCACTCCAATCTTGTTCAATCTGCTGGGATGCGCTGAAAGGACAAGTTGGAGACAGGGAGAGGCACCTGCTTTGCTAGGACAAAAACGTCTCCCCTTATATGTAGAACACACTACACTCTGGGTTTTCTCTGATCTTATCAAATTCTCTTATATGGGAATAAGAGGTGCCTTACTCAATACTTCTGCAGGTGAAAAAGGTGCCCTAAAGCTGTAATTCCACTGGGACAGGGGACAGACCATAAGGCCATACAAAAAAAGAACACACAGAGATCAAAGCCTTTCTGTGGAAATGCCTGCAACTAAAGGTCCTGTTTATAGAGGTCTACTTGTCCTTCAGTGTTCACAACCCTCTCCCAGAAGCTAACTAGCACTTTCACGAAGAAAAAAAATGTGTGTGCCTCCAAATAAGCACAATCAGCTAAGTCAGGAGCATGATCAGGGCACTAAGACTAGGGGAGATTCTACTCCCAGCTGGAAAGGGGACTTTCCTCCCTAGTCCTCTGTACCTGGGAGACTCAAGTTACCTTCAGACCCAAGCTCAGGACTGAGATCTACATCCCTAACAAGACAAGAACCCAAGACAATTATAAAGGTTCTGAATCAACAGCACACCACTCAGACAAGCAAGGTTACTACTTTAGCTGCTGGTTCCACACACCATATCCTGCTGGAATAAAGTGCTAATTCGATGGTCGGGCTACTAAAAATGTTAAGTGTCATGCAAAGAACTGGTGCTAACTTTAGATGTGCACTCACTCTTGGATCTCCAGGGTCATCCAGGATGATCCAAACTGGCACCTAGAGAGAGATGGCCAATGTTTGTATTTTGGGATGCGTGAATATATGCTGCCTAAAATCATTAGATCTCATTCTGAATTCATAGCTAACTAACATGGGGACATGAAGGGCCAATGAAGAATTTGCAGTGTCCAGAGATTAAACCTGTGGCTAAGTGGGAGGGCACAGAATGCACACAGAGAAGGTATAGCTCACTGTCACTCAATGCGTAACACTAGCTGTCTCATTACACCAGCACTTTTAACACATGCCCTTCTGAGCTTCTGCATCTGCTCATGTAGTGTCTTCCATATTCCTCAAACCAGACACCAGTGTGTCAAGGGAGGTTCCAAACAGGGATATGAGGTTCTGTGCAGCGTCAGAAACTGGGATCACTGTAATGATGACATCTAATATTTCTACACTTATGTGTGCCAGGCATTGGAATAAGCATTATACACAGTATTTAATTCACATCATAAACCCATGTTTATTATTCCTATTGTGCAGGTGAGAAAAAACTGAGGCCCAGAAAGGTAGAATAAATCACCCTGGGACATATCGGAAGATAAGCAACCCAGATTTGAGGCTACCCAGCAATCTAGCTTGAGTGCTCAGCTGTCTCTTAAGGTAGCATGTGGAATGGCACCTGAAGCAACCTAGTCCACAGTCCTCCCCCAAACCTGGCCCTGGAAAAGGATAGGCTCAGAGGTGATTTCTGCTCTGAGAGTCATTCAGGACAAGGTCAGGAGAGCTCTTGTGATCCTGCTGCCACTGTACCTTCTGCAACATTTCTTTCTGCACTGAGCTTCTCCTGAGTATCTCTGGCAAGCCCTGCAATAGCAGGTGATTCAGGCATCTTCAAGTCACTGTCTTCTCTTCCTACTGGAAAGCCAGTGCAGACAGGGGTGCATCGCTGCTGTGCACCAACACACCCCTCACCTCTTAGCACAAGTATGTAGCAGATATGCGCTGAAGGAAAGGATAAAGGTAAAGGGATATAAAATGTACAGATACGTAATAACACACATATTCTTGTTTGTTTGTTTCTTGAGATAGAATCTTGCTGCATAGTCTAGGCTGGTCTCAAATTCACAATTCTCCTGCTTCTGTCTCCCAAATGTGGGAACTACAGGCCTGTACCACTATGCTCAGCCAAATTTTAATCTATATTCATTTTGCAAAACTACTGAAATGTTAGCTTTACAATTAGTATCTCTACTCGGTTTCCCCAAACCAGAAACACTGTTTGTTCTGCATTAGAATTATAGCAAGAATTATCCTGTAGCAGGAACCATATGATTTCAATGCACAGATGAATTTCAATTAGACATTTATCTAACCATGCTGATGTGTTTTAAATTTAACCCTAAATTATAGTCCTTTTGAATAACTCTGTTCTCCCCCCTGCTTCTTTCTCTTCAATTTTGGTTTGGTTTTGTGAGAGGTCTGCTGGTAAAAATGAAGCAATACCAGTAACTTATCTACAAATTACGGGAAGGAGAAAGTAGGTTAAAAAAGACCAAGAAACTTAAAACAAGTTTGATTAACCACATCCGAGCCAGGCAGGAAACAATAGGAGACTCTTCTTGCACATAGGGAAGGAAGGTAAACAACACAGGACTACCATCAAGCAAGTCACAGCTAAGATTCATCTCACTTTGGGTCCTCTTCCCAAATTTCAACTGCAGGCTACAAAACAGGGCAGCTTTGATCTTACACCTGGGAAAGGCAGTATGAGGAAGGAGAAAGCTGACACTTTCACTTTGCTCCTTCCACACTAGAGAGAGTTTTACTTTTAGTTCAGGTATCCAGCATGACAGCATGACCAGTGACTGTGAACTTGTGTGTCTCTCACCCCAAGAAGAAGGCCCCAGGAGAAAGAGCTCTCCTAAATGCTCCCTTGGAGAAGGGGGTTCAATCAAAGTGGATGTTCTAAGCTAAAAAGTCACCAGAAAACTGCATTGTGCTCTAGCTCCAACTGAGAACCAGCACATCCATGTCAATGTCTTGCTTGTGACACCATGCCAGCCAGATGTTACTCTTGGAGGAAGTGGGGAAGATCTCTCTGACACTCCTTATAATTACATGCAAATGTACAATTATCTCAGTTAAAAGTTTTCATTAAAAAAACTGCATATCTAGACCCATGTCTATCACCATGCACTAAACTAAACTAAAGTCAAACTGAATCAAAGATCTAAATATTAAAAATAGAAACACCAAATCTACTGGAAGACAAAGAAGGTAGAAATCCTGAAGACACAGGAGTAGGCAAAGAGTTCATTAACAAAATGCAGACTGCATGGAATCAACAACTGGGATCTCATTTTATTAAAAAGTTTTTGCATTTCGAAAGAAATCCCCAAGAAAGTGAATAAAAACCCTACAGAATGGAAATTAACTTTAGCTGGCTGGCCCTTAGACAAAGAGCTTACATCCAGAATATAAAGAACTGAAAAACATCAGACCCTCCCAAATTCAAAGACCCAATCCAAAAATGGGCATCTGAGATGAATATGTACTTCTCAGATATAGAAATACAAATGGCAAATATGTGAAGAAATGTTCAACATCTGGTCATTCAAGAAATGCAAATTAAAACACTGAGATTCCATCTTACTCCAGAAAGAATGGCTGCCATCAAGAAATCAACTAACAACAAATGTTGGCAGGTTGTGGGGAAAAAGGAACACTGCTCCATTGTTGGTAGGAGTGTAGACTGGTGCAGCCACCATGGAAATCAGTGTGGAGATTCTTCAAAAAACTAGAATTGGAATTCTCATTCAATTCAGCTATCCCCCTTCTGGGTATTTTCCCAGAAAAACTGAAAATGATATGCTACAGTGATATATGTGCACTCATGTTTACAGCAGCACACAATTTGTAATAACTAAATCTTGGAAAAAACCTAAATCAATCACAGAATGGATAAAAAAGATGTGGTGTTTTTATATAATGGAATATTACTCAGCTATAAATAAGGATAATCTTGAGGGTTTATCAGTAAATGGAGGCAACTTGAGACTATACTCATAATTGAAATAAATTAAACTCACATTTGTAAATTTCTATTGTCTCCCTAGCATAAAATTTTTTTAAAAACTTGAAGAGTAGTAAGATCCAAAACGTACCATACATATTTTGATAATGAAATTTTGATAATGAAAAGGAAAGAGCAACTAGGATAGGGGAAAAGAGAAGGAGGAAAGGAAAATATTATATGTATATAGGTATACACATATACATGCATATATATATATATATATATATATATATTATACACACACACACACACACACAAGATACACAGCTATAATACTAATCTCTGTTAGTTCACCCAAAAAAGTTTGTGCAATCATTGTTTGATTGTTTGGTCATTTTTTTCATGCCTAAATCTTGAAATCTGAACAACTACTTCTAAGATAACAATATGTAATATATTAATTAGTATTAGTTTCCTACTATTTTTTGAAATTCTGTATCATTTCTATCCTTTTTTCTGTTTTTCTTTTTTAAAACAAAAGAACTGCAGATCAACGGATGGATAAAGAAAATGGGTATATACATATAATGCAATATTATTCAGCCTTTTAAAAAAAGGAAATTCTGACATATGTAACAACATGAACGCTGAAGATATTCTACAAAATGAAATAAGCTAGTGATAGAAGAATAAATACTACATGATTCCATTTATATGAGGCATCTAAAGTCATCTAACAAGCTGAGAGGACAATGGTGATTGCAGGGAATAAGGAGAGGTATGGGGAGTTGCTCAATGGGTATAAAGTTTCGGCTACAAAGATAGCTCTGTGGCACATGGACAGTATCCTGAACTTCAAGATGAATGAGTTCCAGAGATTGGCTGGACAATACGGGTCTACAGGGAATGATAATATATTATGCACTTAAAATTTTGCTGAGGGTAGGTCTCAGATTAGGTATTAACACCATTTAAACAACGTTGAGAGCCCCAGATGCCCAAAGTCCTCTGAGCTCATCTCTTATGACACTAAGTCTAGCTGCAGCACTGCCACGGGAAGACATTCTGTGAAGAGGCCTTAGAAGCTATACTGAGGATGTGCAGTAACATAGGGACCCAATACACCTTAAATGTGTTACTAATGTAAATGGAGTATCAATTAGCAGTCGGCTGGGTGGGGACAAGGCAATTTTATACAAACATATGTCTCATTAGATGAGGCAGGCTTTGCAAAGATTCCTGCAGAAATTTGTGCATAATGGAGACCAGATTCTCTGGCTATTCAATAGATTCTAGAAATCAAAAGTATTATGTGAAACTTTATGAATTTTAACATTAGTAACTTACAAATTTTTTTTTTTTCTAAACATAGAGAACACCAAACCATGCAGGTCTACGAGCCAGGTTGCATCTGTTGGGCACTTGGAATATATGTTCTCCACCTTCACCCACAGCTTTCAGGGCTTGCTTTCCTGGTTTCCTAAGTAAGGTAAAACAACTTGCCCAAGGTCACTTTGCTGGTGGGGTACTTGGCAGCTCTGACTGAAGGCCCTCTGATTCTGCTGACTTGGCATCTGTCACTTGCACTTAACAAAAGCTAGCTTAAGAAGTTTCACAGAAATACCTCTGGCTTCATAGATACCAAGGTACCTGTACATTTTTCAGACCAGATGATATCATGAGCTAGACCATAGCGAGGCATCTTTTCTATTTCGCACACGTCATTTAATCTCCATGTTAAACTCTCTTACAAACACTTTTTCCCTTCAGAGCGCTTAAACAACTTGACATAGGATATTTATCTGGATACTTACCCACATCTGTCTCTTCTATGGGAATATAAACTCCAATGCAACAAGAGCCATTTAGGATTTGATCTATCCACAGAATGACCATCATGGCAAAAGGGCTTAATAAACTTGTGTTGAAAGAATTAAGAATGGGAAAGGCCATGGAAAAGTCCCAATCTGGCTAAACTGATGCTGCCATCACAACAGAGAGAAAGTTTCTGGGGACCTTTCCAGAGGCCCTAGTGTTCCCTTGAGTTAACAAAACAAAGCAAAACAAGACAAAACCAAACGAAACCAAAATGGCCTGGCCAGACCACTGTACACCAGAAAAACCAGAAAGGCAGGGGCTTCCTGTAATTGTACTCTCTGAAGTGATGGCTTTTCATCTGTAGGACTGCACTCTACCCACATGTCCAGGTATGGCAACACAGGTACTGCCCTGGGGTCAGCCTGGCTCTTTAACCCTCAGCTTCTGCCTGCTGAGCACCTGGCTGCAGAGACAGCCAGTTCTTAGGAAACAGCTCATTGTACAAGACATTCTGTGCTCATCTCAGACATGAATACCAAGCCCATGTTGCAGCACCATGTTGGTGACAGACATAATGCTTGCCATAAGGAGCTTAGAAAGGGTGTTTGCTGAGGGAAGTAGGTGCGAGGGCCTTCCAGGCTGAGGGTATAAGGGCATAGGTACAGAGGCAAAAATACAAGGCAGGTGAGAGAAAAGTGACATGGACCAGTACAGCAGGAGGGGTGACAGCAAAGAAACACAGGGGACATACTGGAAGGTCTTGGAAAAAATTACAGTGCTAGTCATCAGGTATTGATGACTAGCATCCCTGCAAATCTGAGATCGCAAAGATCGCAAACACATTCAGTTTAGCTTATACATACAGTTTGTTGATAATTTGAAGCTTGAAAGATTTTACATAAAAATGGAGATCTCTAGCTTCTCTGGAAACATGAGAAAACCTGGCAACATCACATCCATATTTCTGCAGAACAGCTGAACAACAGATGCACACAAAGGAGGTCCCGCTCTCGCCACAGTCTCCAGAACTTCCTACTGCTCTGTCCCAGGGCTGGTATCACTCATAGATGGTCACTGCCCAATCTGTGCTTTAGGACATTCTCTCACTTCTCATCCCTCCTATGACAATGGCTCACAAAAACCGAATCTGAAGCCCAGATTTGTATCATTCATCCTCAATAACCATAATCAATCAAATCCACCATTCATACCTGACCCAAGGCTTTCCTGGGTATGCATTTCCAGGCTCTGACTAAGTCTCCTGAACGCCAGACTGCCTTATGCCTCATCATCTCTGCTGTATAAACAGAATGTTGGTTTCTGATTTTACAGACTTACAGAATAACACAACAAGGAAAGGCTTCTTACTGAGGCTGAAAAACAGTCCCAAAGCTAGCGACTTACAGAACTCCTTTGAACATCCTGTTCAGTCTTAGCGTACATCTCAGACAGATCGCCGTTCAGAATGACTTCAGCTAATGAGTTCACCAGTGGGGCATGATGGATAATGAGGAAGACCTGGTGGAAAAGCAGAAATGAAACATGTAGTAAAGAGTGCAGTTTTTCAATGTCTCCTTTCCTTGATCAGAAACAACCAGGCTGGGCCACAAAAACTCCAAAGAATGGGTGATGTCCAGGAAAAATCTCTTCCAAGACTGGCCTCTCCTCCAGACTATTGCCTGTTGGGTTGGCTGCTCTCCTTCAGTAGGAAACACTTTAAAGTGAGACTGTCCCTCATGGCTGGCAATGCCAAATCTAGCCAAAGTGGAACAACATAGAAAGATATAGCCAAACAAACACACTCCTTTTTTCTCACAGGCACGTTAGTGTCAAATTTGATTATGCTAAGTTAGAACACGCTGTCCTAATACCATAGTTCTATCAGAAGAAGGAGCTGGCAGGTATTGTTCCAGTCAAGCACTTGGCAAGGGGACAGCCTCACAGAGATTCCATCACTAGAATGTGCTCTACATCCCAAGGTGAGTTTTAGCACACTGTGACCACATGGCAGTATCTGTAAGTGTACAAACTGGGGAAAAGCCACATGATCCTGAGGCAGATCTGGTCATGCCAGAATGCAAAACAGCAGGCTTTGGGCTGTGTAAGAGGTCCCTGCTACCCCACCCTGTTGCCTAATGTTCAGAGTAACAGCTTTGGGTATCAGAGTATTCAAAACCACCTGCTGATCCAGACACACCTGCTATCTTGGTTTAAAAGGTAAAGGCAACAAGGAGTACCACAGTGTATCCTGTATCTATTATTCCGATCAAAGAATATATGTATGCATAGTTGTATTTGTTCATTTATATGTGCACAGAGCAGAGCTTCTCAAACTTGGCATTATGGACACTTTGAGCCTAATCCTTGTTGTGGGAGCAATCCTGTGCACCAAAGGACATTTAGCAGTAGCCCTGACTTCTACCCACTAGATGCCAGCAGTACCCTTCCAATGTCATGGCAATTAAAAACATCCCCAGAACACACCAGATACTGCCTGGGGTGCAAAATCACTCTCAGTGAAGAACCCTGGCAGTGAACATCTCTGGAAGAACATACAAAGACTGATTTTAAAAAAAAAATATGGTGTTTATATTAAAATTTTTTATTACAATAAAAGACACACTGTCATTAATTCTCCTCAAAGTACTCCCTCTTGCTCTGAATACGTTTGTCGTCATCATTCTTGCCACTTTCTAAGCAGTTCTGGAAGTCCCCTTTCGTGTCTTTATGAGATATGATCAAGAAATACGGTGAATATTATTATCAAGCACCTTCCAACAGAAAGGCAGCCTCTTATGAGGCTTATGCCTTTTTATAAAGCATGATGGCAGGTCTTCATCCATCGTCATCATCAGATCTGGCACTGTGTGACTTTTAGTTCTTCCCTAAACTCAAAATGACCATGAAAGGTCAAAGTGCTGAATCAACTCAGGACATCAAAACAGCCATAATAATGCTATCAGACTCTCATGAAAAAACAACTTCCAGAACCGCTTCAGAAAGTGGCAAGCACAATGAGATAAGTGAGTTCAAAATGAGGTGCAATGTTTTGAGAATTAACGTCAATACATCTTTTACTAATAAATTTTTAAAAACAATGTTTAAATGTCCACTGTATTTTTTGATTAGCTTATTTAAAACAAAACAAAACAAAACAAAACAAAAATCCCTGCAACTGTTGTGGTGTTTGGGGTAGAAATCAGTAGACTGAACTTTAAAAAATAACAAAGCATGATGTTTGCATTGCTGAACTTTTTAACCTAAAAAACTTTATTTAAAAAAATTGTAAAAAAAAAAAAAAAAAAAAAAAGTAAAGGCAGAAACAAACACTGGTTATTCCTGGGAAGTAAGACTGGACGCCCATGGGGCAAGGAGAAGAGGACGATTTTTCTCTTTACATGTTATATTTTATACTGTTTGAATACGATATATTATTCAAATAAATACAATTCAAATAAAGTTAAAGGTATCGGTAGAATACCTAAACACATTACTTATCTTTAAAAACAAACAAACAAACAAGCACACCTGTTTTTGAAATATCAGAGAGTTCCTTACTCAAACAGACATAATTCAGTATGATCAAATGAGTTGACCCCATACACAGAGTTTGGCAGGTACAAAAGTTAGCAATGATGATGTCAATGATGACCATTTCCTCACCTTCAACATGGCCAAATTACTGCTACCATTGGATCACAAAACAAATCTTAATCACTGAGTTCACTTACTCCACAATTACTTATTATGTGTCTGGTGTAAATGTGATTTTTTTTTCAGTCTACGCTCAGGGAACACGGACAAGGAGATCTGGACACAGGCCAACAAGGCATGCGTGTGTGCTCACGGTGCTCATTTCCCTGGCTGATCACAGGAACGGGGAGGGCAGGGGGACATGGAAGCAGCACGGCCAGACTTAAGAGATGGGCACGGCTGTCCACACCACACGCTCATTGAGTGTGAGAACAGTTTAGTTTCAGGGGACAGCATTATCTGTCACACTAATTAATACCATCAATGTAAGTTTTCATGGTTTTGTAGCCATGCTCATAGAATAACTCCTAAGAACACATTTATTTTATAGTGATGAAGGTGCTTATTTAAGGACATGGGATTTACATCTGAGTTTGAGCTTTCACACATTTAGGCTTCATTATGATTAAGCTAAATGAAAATACAAGGGCTTGAGATTTTTTATTAAAAGAGATCCTTTCAAGTGATCTAAATTTGAGGAACATCAATTACAAGTTATGCTTTTTTTTGAGATATCAAAACAAATAAAGTGGTACCTTGATTCATGAACTTGATTCTTTCTATGATTTTGACTGCAAACTGAGTTGGACAAGAACTGAATCAAATTCAATGGTTGGGTTTAATGTTGACCTTATAAGGAAATTTGATTCAGTTCTCATCCAATTTGGTTTGTGATCAGAATAGTACAAAGAAGCAAGTTTGTGAACCAAGGTACCAATGAATTATGTAGTTGCACTACTGGTTCTACACTAAGGAAACAGGGAGTACTCTCAGAAAAAGGGCGAAAGCCTCCCCACTAAATGATCAGCTCTCAGGTATGACAACCTGCTTCAGTAGCTGAGAGGTCCCAGCAAGGGTTTCCATAGGACTCCTGTAGCCGTGCAACTGGCCTGCTTGGGTCCCACTAGGCTCCCAGAATCCCTAGCAGGAGATGCTGGTGGATCTGTAGTGAAGTGCAGGAAAAGCTTCCAGGGGAGGCTGAGGTTGTGGCAACTTCTGTCACACAGAAGGGCATTCAGACAGACTGGGCACTATGCAAAGGTCTGAGCAAACACAGCCTCAAGAACAAGGCTATGGGATGTAAGCAGTGATCAAGCCACTGCCAGGTCCCCATCAGTCTACCCATTGCAGGAGCCAGTGGCTGAGTCTCTCTTCTCAGGCCAATGGGAGCCAGCCTCACCCCAAACTTGAAGTGACAAGAGACCCAGTTAGGACAGACTTTCGTCAAAGCAAACAAATACTGGTGTCTCACAAAAGTGAGAACAGAGCTCTGGTTAAAAGTTTGACTACTTGACAGGCTAATGAGATGGCCTGTGAGTCTGGACTGCTAGTAATAAAAATATTTTTAAAGTTATGTAACTGAATCACCATGGAGTTTTTCCCTTCTTGTAAATATTACATAATTACAAGAAGGAAACACAGTTGTTTAAGGAGGTGAGGCAGACAAACTGGCTTGAGACACAAATTTGAGATCAGAGGCTGCTATAAGACATCTTTCAGAAGGTAGTCTGGGAATTAGGACCACAACAAAATCCTTTAAAAATAGCTTCATTACAGGAAGTTTGTCAAACCAAGGTTGCTTTGTGTATGCGCCCCTGAGCCAGCAGCTTGGTGCTTATTTAAAAAACTATCAATGAAAACCATGCCGCCCACATTTCCAAGGTATTTAAGAGCACTCCTTGGTTGTTTAGGAAACCTCAGGCCCCACATAAAAATCAATTACACAAGGCCAGCTTTGATTTATTTTTTCATTTCTTTTAAAATTTCTGTCCCTTACTATGAACCACCTCTGTGCGGTGACTAGAAAAGAATGGCCCTTTCTTTAGATCCTGATTTTATTTCAAGATGGAGGACACAGAAAATATGCAGCCCAGGAGTTCTGTGAAAGGCAGCAGCACCCCACAGGACATCATATGTGCCAACGATGCTGGAGAAAGAGCAAACATACCTGGGACAGAAGATAGAGTGACACTGGCAGGCTGATTTTCGGTCGTTCTCCTCCCTGGTGAAGGATGAGGAAAGAGAGGCAGAAGGGGATTCAGTTCACAGAAGGGAGCCACAGAAAATACACAACACCAAAAGTCAACTGTTTGAAAACGAAGCACCGTGGTCCCTGACTTCCTGCTGATCCAAAGGCCCCTTCACGGTGCCAGGCAGTTTACTCTGTAGAAGACAGGTGCAGCCTAATCCCACTGAGGACTGTTTGCCAGGCCATGGCTTCCACCTGCAACATCCTTTACCACTAGTCCTGGACTTGTGGCTGACCCGCAAAAGGTGTTTCCTCCTGAAGGTACCAGGAATGCCCGTTCCTCTAGCTGGGAGCCTCAGTGGAGAGGCTTCAGAGGCCTGTTCTAGGGAAGGGTTTCAAAACATGAAAGACAGGGAGGTTTGGGGCAGTCTGGTCTGAAAAAGCTCCCTATTTCTGTTGAGCTTCAAGTGCCCTGTCACAACCAGCCCTCAAAGGGAGGGATCTCTTTTTAAATTATTATTCTTTTTAAAATTAAGTTTATTGGTACATTTTAGGTATACATAACGATTACATTCATTATACGGAATTTTTATCAGTATATGATATAACTTGATTATTTTTTTCCCTTTCCTGACTGTCCCTTCATACCCTCTTCCTCTCCTTAATTGTAACAGCTTAGTTTCCATTTTTTCCTTTTTTTTTTTTTTGTTTTATTTTTCTTTTCAAGAAAGGGATCTTCAGGAGCCTCATTTTGCACCCAAAGAGATAAGCTCAGAGAAGTTAATTGCCTTGCCTGAGGTCGTGGGATTACGAAATTAGGGAGGTAGAAATTTGACTCCAAGCTTGAAGATCCCAATTCCCAGGCGTTGTTGGTGGCTCCCAACAAAGGAGGCAACAAAGTGTGTTATGAGCCCGGTGCTGAACTGCTGCTGGTAGGACTCGTTACAGCTGAAACTTTCTTGTGCTGTGTTTAGTTATTTGTGGCAAGGATCCCCATGATCCATCTCCAAAGAGGAGACAAAATCCTCCTGGGACACATCTGAGGAGGTCCCCCGCAGGGGAATCAGCTGGCTGTCCCGCCTCCTTCTAATGCTCTGCGTTGCCAGCCCCCTTAACTCTGGAAGGAAGGACAGCGGCCTCCCGGCTTGGAAACAGTTTCTCATGAGGGGAACCCAGAATCAGTGTCCAGAGTCACCTGGCGATAAACTACTGGTCCCACCCCAGATCTGGTGACTCAGAATCCCTAGGAAAGGGTACCTAAGGACCCATCCCTATCCCCACTGGAGACTGAGGCCAGTGACCTGAGGACAGTCACAGTCTCAGTGTGCTCCCTGGTCATTCTCTAAGTGTGCTCCATTCCTTCCTGTTTAGTGCATACAAGTTCTGCTGCCATCTGGATCTCCTCCAAATCAATAAGCTCTAGTAACTCATAAAAAGTTATGGGATGAGAACACCTCAGGGAAGATGCACGGAAACAAACTGCCTGAATTTGCAGGGGTTTCCTGTTTTTTCCTGGTGTCAGTAATCTGACTTTTTCTCATTTGCTCTGACAGTTAATTCCTTTTCTATAGAAGGAAAGGAAGAGAAAACTGGTGTGCTCTGAAAAGCCTCTGCCTCAAACAAAGCGGTGGTCCCTGCAAAGCTCAGGCCTAGTTGCAGCCACTGCATTCCCCACTGGAAGACAGCCTATAGGGACAGTGGGCCAGGGGCAGACCCACCTTGTCTGGGTTCTCCAGGGAGTACACATAGAGCGGCAGGAAGAGCCTGTTGAGTAAATGGTCTGTGAGCACATCATTGAGGAACTCACAGTTGATGATCAGGATGTCATTAAGATAGTGTAGGTGGTCTAGGTGCTCAGCTACTAGGTCACTCAGTTTCCCCCGATTCCGATGCCTGCCAAGAGAAACAGCCACCTCAGGCTGGAAGCCAAAACGCATGGGTTTTGAGACTAAAACCAGAGGCCTGAGACTCAGATCGCTGGGGGCACTTTAGTCACACAGCAGTATCTGAATGAGTCTCAAGACACCATCCTGCCTGTCCTGGGAGATACACAAGGGCAAAGTGAACAGCCTTACTGCAACCCATTCTCGGGGTTCCTAGGACCCTTCTCCCCCTGAGGACCTTGACGTAAGTAATCCTACAACCACAGTGCTAAACTAAGGGGGTAGACAAAGAAAAACACAGCTAAACTCTTAAAGTAAGCCACTGTACAAAAGAAGTTGCTGGGCAGTGTGGCAAAATCCCCTGGCTCTCCAGGCTTCTAGATAAGCAGTATTAATGGAGCCATAAATCCTCACCAATTAAAATGCTCTGGCCGAGCTCAGAAGACAAAAGCAGGCTTCACTCAGCAGCCATGTCCACCCACCCCATGAGCCTGACCATATGTGGGACACAGCAAGGACACATACTCTTGTTCCTGGGTAGAGTCAGTCTCATAACCCACAGGGCAGAATCAGAAGGACTGGTACACACTTTTACTATCCCCAAGCAGCCGCTGTGGCAAACCACAATCCAGTTAGGGTAAGACACCATGTCTGCACTATTATTATTTGAGGAATAGATGGTCATTTCGGAAGACACAAGATTTTAAAAGATAATGAAAATAAACAGAAATCCAAAATTCCTATCATGTGTACAAGTAACAGAAATCTGTTATTAACATTTTGGAACATAGGAACCTACCATCTGTTTCTGCATATTTCTATCTCTCCCTAGAGCCAACCTCTGACGGAGGCATTATAAATCCATCTAAACATGCGTACTTCAAAACATAAGTAAAATGCAGAATTGATTGTTTCTTTTACATAACTTAAGTATTCTTTATTATACTTTAATAACATACTAGGTAAATATCCACTTGACGTGTATGTTGTGAAGCTTAAGAGTATAATAACATCTATGAATCCCCCACCACCTGAGACCCCAGAATACTCACAATGGTTCACATTTTTTCTTTACTTCCTAAATACTACAGATTCATATTCTCTCTCTCTCTCTCTCTCTCTCTCTCTCTCTCTCTCTCTCTCTGGTCCTGAGGACTGAAGCCAGGGACTCGCCACCACTGAGCTACATCCCCAGCCCTTCACATTTTTTATTTGAGACAGGGTCTCACTCAGCTGCTCAAGGCTGGACTTGAAGTTTTGACACTCTTGCCTCACCCTCCAAGTAGCCTGAATTAAAATGCACACCACTATGCATAGCTGGAAAGTTTTCTTTAGTAAGCTATTTAACAAGCTTCATTTTTTAATAGTTTAAAAAATATTTTATCAAAATAATGTATACAGATAGACCAGTCGACAATAAAAAATAGAAGCTCTCATCCTGTCTTCCTCCTTCCAGAGAAGGCAGTTTTTAACTTTGGTTGTTTCTCCAGAAAGTTCCTCTCATATTTCTATAAAAGTTGTGCAGACTTCTATTTTTGATGGAATCTTTTAGATAGTATCTACTGGTCTCCTGCTATGACAGGACTCTTCATGTTACCTCCGCCCCTTCCCCTGAAAGGAGTCACCAGTAACCAGTGTTGACATTATTATGACTGTTCACTGCAGATCCCAGTAGAGGACTGAGTTCATTTCCTTCCCTGGATAACTTTGTTCTTTCTAGAAGAAAGTGCTTCATTATGTCTCACCTCTGTGACTGTCACGTCCACACAGATCCTTTATTTTTCCAAAATTTCAGTCAGATCTGCCATTTACCTGTCCTCGTTTCTTTCCCAGGATCAGAGCTCATATTCTACCTGTCTAGCTCCCTTCCAGGAGAACTCCTTCAGCATCCTGACCTATCCAGCTGTCCCTCATCAGGCCTGGGCGGAGCTGTGACTGCTGGGCAGTGATTTGGCCTTAAAGGGCTAAATCTGGAGACATTTTTGGTGAACATGACTGAGGAAGGGAAGCTCCTGGCATCTAGTGGTGGAGGCCACCTAGTGGGTGCTACTGAATATCTTACAAGGCGCAGGGCATCCTCCCAGCAATGGGGTAGCTAGCTGTTCAAAAGGCTTGCGGTGCCAAGTGAAAAAAATCCTGCTGTGAAGTCCTATTCACCATACTGAGAACAAAATCACCACCTTAAACTATTTTTAAAACTCATTTGTTGAAATATGACTCATATAGCATAAAACTCATCCACTTAAAAATATACAACTTAGGCCAGGGACTTAGCTCAGCAGTGTTAAGTACCTGCCCAGCAAGCACAAGGTCATGAGTTCAATCCCTGGTACCAAAAAAAAAAAAAAGTTTTTTAAATTAATTTACTCATTTGTTAATTGTTTTTCAGTGCTGGGGATTGAGCCAAACACCTCATGTACATCTCCAGCCTCAATGGTTTTTAGCATTTTGGAGTTCTCCAATCATCACCACAATCAATTTGAAAACATTTTTTATCCCCTCTGCAAAAAGTCCTATATTCATTAGCAATGGCTTCCCATCTCTCCCTAACAATACTCTCTTCCTGCCATACCGCAGGCCTGGGAAACCAGTAATCTGTTCTTTGGCTCTAGATTTTCCTATTCTGGGCATTTCATGCAAATGAAATCCCATGAAAAATGCTGCTTTGTGTCTGCTTCCTTCACTGAGCACAATGTCGCTGAGGTTCCTCCCTGCTCTAACTTGCTTAGAACTTTATTCTCTTTTATGGCTGAATGCTATTGTTTTGTATGGACAGACCACATTTTGATGATTCACTCATCAGTTAACAAATCATCTTAATCTTCTCACCAGCTTCCTGGCAACCCCAATCATGAGTTTATTTTCCGTCTCCCCCTCTGGAAGGTATGGGAGTAATTTCCACCTTTGCAAACACATAGGGAGAACCTGGAACAATGCAGAAGTCCACACTCGCCTACACCATGGTAGCCAAGTGTTGTTCTTGTCTTTATCTTTCCACAAGGTGCCCTGAATTCTCCTCTAACCGCCAAGAGTACCCACTACACACCCTGGGGGCTTCACTTACTCCTCATCAGTCTGCACACAGGTGTCAAGTTCAATCACATGGCTCCCAATGAACCAGACCAAATTGGAGAAGTAAGGGACGGCAGTTTTATCTCTGATATAATGCAGCATGGCCTGGTTGTCCACTGAGAAAATTCACAAAAGAAAAAAGAAGTCAAGCTACCAAAATAACTTGGTGGGAGGGGATTAAAAAAAAAAAAAAGCAAAGAAACCCAAAAGCTACAATGCAAAAGCTCTCTACAATAATCTGAAATTATCTGTCTTTCCTGGAAAAACTTGAAAATGTTTATCTTATTTATAAACTACGCTTGTCACGGCAGTTTTTATGCTATTCTTAAATTAATGAAACAAATAAGTGGGGCTAAGCAGTTTTCATGCATTAAAGAGCTTACTTATCAGCATGAATTTAGTTACACTGCTAAGAGAAGTACACCATTCTTAAGTAAGCTTCCTATTTTTACATATCAGGATAAGTTAAGAAAGTGGAAAATCAGAGGTTAATAACTTACATGACACTGGAATAAGGAACAGGAATCGTCATTGAAGGAAAGGCAAAAAACAGACAACAGTTAACAGGGTTAGGAACTGGGAAAGTGAGACAGCTGCCTACAGGGATAGATAGCTGGGTAGGAGGCATTTAAACCAAAAGATGCGGGTTAGCCAAGAAAAGAGAAAACAGAACAGAGGGCAACAGCCACAGCTTGGACCGGGTCGCAAACTCGGGAGCTGCCAGGTTGGGTGACAGACCAAGAGTGAGGCAAGAAAGCCCAGTGTATATGTGGAGAAGCTCAGGCCCCAAGCCCAAAAGGGGCAGCTGCTTCTCAGCAGCAGCTGATCCCTCCCCTGCAGGACTGTGGCCAAACCTACATCTTCAAGTCAGAAAACAGTGTCACACAACATCTCCCCATTTAAAAATACTGGCAACTATATATTTTTTCAAAAAACATCTAAGCCAATTAAAACATGTCTGAGGGCTGGATTTTGTCTGCAGGCCCTCAGTTTGCAGTCTCTGGGTGGGCCCAACGGGGATTCTTAAAAGACTCTTAAACTTAATGCAGACCCAGAACTAGGTTTGCATGACTCCCTGCGGAGCCTCCTATGCCCCTAATTAAGGGGCATCTCAAATAATAACATTTTGACTCCTGAATGTTAAAATCCTCTATAATCACTGAGAAAAGGGACGGACACTCAGCTGCCTACGGTGTCTGCGAGGGGACTAACAGGGCATTAGGCAGCAAACTTCCAAGGCAGTTCCCTGAACGGGCAATCTCAGCTCCAGAAAGGGACGGCCAGCTTTTGGAAGGGCTTTCTCCCAGAGGCAATGTTAGGAGCATTAAATACATCTCCAAAAAGAAAGGAATTTGTCCCTGCTGGGCTTTGCAGCCAGAGGGAAACACAACATTGCCCCCTGCTGTTCACGATGTGAAATGCTTTTATTTATCTATCTGGCTGCACTGAAGAATGTTTTATAAGCCCAAACACAAAAACATTTAAATCTAACATTTAATAGACAACTTTGCTTCATCTGACTTATTTCTCTGAATTCCACCTGTGTCTCTCTTAGGATGCCCTACTTCTGAGCACACTGTCACATGCAGGGAGACGGTAGAGTGGTACAGAGACCTACATGAGGGATGAGTTAAGTGCTCAATGGCTGCCAAGCTTCCATGAGATCCACAGCCCCAGCTTACACTAAACGGGCCCCCATCATCCTCACAGAACTGGAGGCAGAAACACGAGAGCAAGCTCTTGCTGCTGAATTAAAAACCAGCCCAGGAATAAGCTAATAAGGAAACTTACCTTTGTAGACATTCAGAGTTATGGTTCTTACAGCAATTCTAACCATGCTTTCAGGGTGATTGAAAAATTTAATGGCTTCTGTGTACAGGGCAAAGTCATTGGTGTGCTAAAGCAAAAGAAGTACCACAAAGTTACAAACCTATAAGACAACCTGTCTCTACCCTAGTATTCTGAAACCCATCAGAATGAAAGATTACATAAATAAATGACAACAAAAAAAATTACAATAAAATACAAAAAAAAAAAAAGTTGCCACCATGATCCTCAATCCAGTGGTTCACTCCCAATGGGGAATATGGGATGGGACAGGAAGGCCACAAAAGAAACAGAAAAGCTTCAAATACTATCAGACGTGGGTTCATTACCTGTTCTACCACTTCTTAGCTATGTGAAGAAATGCTTCTAAGCCTGTTTCTTCATCTATAAGATGTGGATAGCAATACCCACTTCATATGTGCTGAAACTAACTGAGATCATTTCTAGTCTAGTGTTTAACTCGGCACCTGACACCTAATCAGCACCCAATAGTAATGCTAGTTTTTGTTAGACACTGCTACAAGTAACCAAAGGATAAAGTTTTACTAAGTTTGCAGTGTCTACTGGCCACATATCTTCCTTTATTTGGAAATTCTAAAAATGTAAACATTATCATGGAAAAGAGGCTCCCAGGAGTCTTCTACTCTTGAGAAGAATCAATGAAGGGCTAGGGTACAGCTCAGTGATAGGATGCTTGCTTAGCATGCCCAAGGCCCTAGGGTCCTTTTCCTATGCCAAGGGGAAAAAATGCATGTGCGCATGGATGTGTGTGTGTGTGTGTGTGTGTGTGTGTGTGTGTGTAGAAGCCAAACAGTTCAAAACTACAGAAACCCACTGTTCCCCTTTAAGAAGAGAGCACAACGATATAACTGCATGTATATTTAAATGTATAAGATAGACAATGATATTACTGAGTTTTGTTGGATCATTGAACAGAACTGTTAGCAGTCTCACTGTTTGAATGTCCACTTTCTATGCTTTAATTTTGTAACTTGAACAAATATTTCTAAGATGACAATATGTAATCCATTAACTAGTGATTTCCTACTGTTTATTTTTTTCTGAAATTCTGTATAACTTGTACCTTTTTTCTGCTTTTTTTTTCTTTTTCTCCTTAAATAAAATTAAAAAAAAATAAATTATTAAAAAAAAAAAAAAAAAAAAAAAAAGAAGCAGCGAGCACAGTGGTGTGCTCTGCTGCCCTCTGGTGGACAGTGTTTTCCTATTGCTTTTTGACCCAGCTGTAAAGGCACCCACAACAGCCCAAGGGGGAACCCCAGTAGCCTGGGTTGGCTATGAGGAGGTAGACCCTCAAAGTGACAAATATCCTAGAAGAATTTCTTCTAGAAGCAGCACTCTGGCCCCTGGAGCAGCACTCCAGGCCTGTGCACAGAAGCCCAGGTGCACCGGAGTGGAGGGTGGATCTGCCTGCCCATCACTCTGGCCTAAACCTCAGGCATGGGAGAGCCTTTGGGAAAGACTATCATTATGCATCTGCTCTCTGGATGTGTTCACTGACCGCCTCTTACTACGTTCCAGGCATAGGGTCTCAATATTACTTTTCACATGGTCACGTTTTGTTGAGACAGCTAGTATTTTCTCCCTTGGAGACCAGCTCTTCCTACCACCAAACAGTCAAAGTTCAGGCTGCTGATGCCCATGATGCACAGACAGCTGAATGAATTTGGCCCAAACTTAGAAAATATATTTGGGCCCATGGTTAACTTCAGATACAGGCTCTAAGTGCGCATGACCACCAATCAGAAGACACCTGACACACTGATAGCACCTGACTCTGGGAGCCACACTCCAAGCTGGTCCCTAAGGATCCCGCCTTCTACGTTCATGTTCTCATGTCGTGTCTCCACACTAAGTCAGGAAGGCCTATGTGGCCCTGAGAACAGGAATGTGGTGGAAGTGAGTGTGTGACTTCTGAAGCTAGGCCATAAAAGGCATTAGTTTGCCTTCTGTCTTTGAACACTCACCCAGGGAAGCCAACTGCTAAACCCTGGGGACACTAGCAGCACCCAGAAGAGGTCCACACAAAAGGGAACCAAGGCCTCCCACCAACAGCCAGTGCCAACCAGCCACCGTGTGAGTGAGGCACCTCAGAAGCAAACTTTCCCTCCCTAATCCAGCCGTCCAAGACTACAGCCTCCTGGGAGACTGACAGGGTAGTCCTTCCAGGCTGATCCCAAATTCCAGACACACTGAGGGAGAAATTTTGACCTGTGAAATAGGAGAGGAAGTCTTATGGGAGAGTTCTGAGAAAGGTTTTTAGAAGTCAAACAGGGATACAAGAAGGGAAGTGAACTCATCAGAAATTTCAGCAATAGCATGTGAGTATGGGATGGCTGGAGCTGCTGCAGCCATCCTGTGACCCTAAGGGGTTGAACCTGAGAACAGATGCCAACTGCACAGTCAAAAAAGCAGAAAGATGCAAAAATCAGGGTACTTGGAAGATGTGGGTCAGCTAGTTTAAGCATAGCTGGCATTTGTATGGACATGTGATAAAGGACCTTCTTGTTCAAGCTCTTTGTAATTGTGACAGCAGCAGCGGTTTATTTCAGTTATTAATAATGCTCCCAAGGAATACCAGGAACATTAGCTTATAGAACAGCAATGTCTACAGTCTTAGAGAGCTATATACATACTATGTGCTTTGACCTCAAAACAGTATATATTTTCATTCTGATTTCTCAGATGAGGAAATTGAGGCTCAAAAGTGGGACTGGAAGTTCCCTGAGATCACACTGCCGGGAAATGGCGAAGCAGACCTGAAGGCAGTTCCTGGTTTTCCTACAGGGCATCACCAGCCCAAGACAACCAGACACTTCTCTCTGCTAAGTGCAATACTCTTAGCACAAACTGAATTTTATTTTAGAAATAAAACACTAATTTTTTGAGTCCACTTTTTAAAATCATGCCCAAGTCAAACACTGTTGCTGGGAAAGCACCTGCGGGTACTGCACACAGCTCCACGGCGCTGCGACAGGGTTAGCTCTACGCCCAAATGCACTCCTCTGGCGGTCACTGACTTACCTCATTGTAAAAGAAATGGACAGTGTGGTTGTTGAGCTTTAACGAAAGAGTTTTCAGGAACGATATATAATATGCCATAATCTCCTCATCAGAAAAGTCAAATTTATGCACAATGATGGAATTTACATAGTTGTTAGACAGCAAATAATCTAGAAGGAAGAAGGAAAAAAAAGTTAACTCACAATAGAGAAAGGATAAGCAAAAGATGTTGGGAAACAAGCAGATGAACATGAAAATGTATCTAGACTAGCTGAGCTTCTGGGTTGCTGGGGTTGAACAATTTAACCTAACTTTTAACCTAGGAGAAATCATCTACTGTACACAGTCACTGGGACATTTAAAGGCAATGCCAAGGGAAAGCCTTCCCGTCCACTTGTGCCCATCAAAAGGAACCAACACTCGGACTGTTTTTTTCATTGCTGGCAGAGATCAACACAGAGCAGGGTGGGGAAGACTAGGTGGTGTGTGAGCAGAGGGAAAAGGCCCTGTGTTCTATAACAAGTTGTCCTTTCCTGCCATCCAAAGTCACACCATTGTCCCTGAATGCCACAGAGTGTTAAACATGTCTTTTTTTTTTTTTTTGGTACCAGGGATTGAACTCACAACCTTGTGCTTGCCAGGCAGACACTTATAGCACTGAGCTAAATCCCCAGCCCTTCTTTTTTTGCTTCTTACACAGCAACGTGATTTCATAATGGTCATGTTATACTGAATCCCCACTAAATGCCAAACACCAGGCTAAATGATTCCCAGAGCTCATTCTTTTCATGTTGCAAATGAGAAAAAAGGCTTAGAGAGGTTGATTACTGGCCTGAGGACACAGTCAGCAAGTCACAGAGGAGGAATCTGAATTCCAGTCTGAAGGCAGAGCCAGGGTCTGCCTTGCACTAATAGGGGTTGACAGTGAAGACTGGTACTGTGAGCTAAACGGAGATCCGCCCACCCCCCTACCTATCTCTGGGCTCCGGATCCCCGTGGAAGTGCAAGTCTGCCATGCTTGGAGCCTCCAACTGAGGACGTGAAGCTGGAAAGAACAGATTGTAAGGCCACAGTTCTTGATCTGGAAGAGCTGGCTATAACATCAACTAGTTTTAAAAGCTGGGCTAAACAGCAGAAACAGCTGCAGCTTGTGGCCTGAGGTCCGAAGTCTTAGTGCTGGGCCCTTGTTGGACACACTGCTGTGTCCTCACTAGCCACCGCAAAGCAGGTGCTGCTGACCCAAGGTCTGTCCTTGGGCTGCTACAGGTGAGCGCTGCCTCCCCTGTCACAGGTGGTTGAGGGCAGAACACCCACAGGTGAGCAGGACAGTGGTGCGGTTCAGAGCCTGGCTCCTCACAGCATTCCCTGGAGCTGATCAGACACAGAGGCTGTGGCCGGCCTGACCAGCAGGCCAGAGTCCCTGGAGTGGAACCAACATGATGGGTGGAAGAAGACCATGAGGCTTCCCGTGTGAACTCATGACTGTGCAACACTGAGTCAAAAGGAGAACTCAGATCTATAGCACCTCTGTCCAGATCCCACCTCTGCCCTGTCCTAGCCCTGTCCTGATCAGAAGCCAGTACTCTGGGAAGGTCACTGCACATTTCCGAGCAGGCTCTGCAGGCAAGTCATGCAAAGACTGTGGTCTCAAACGAAGTTTGAGTTCCAAAGTTTCCTGATCATAACCATTCCTGAGGCAGCTCTCAGGGCATGCTTCAAAGAAGCTGGGGTCTGGGATGGAGGCCTAGGAAACTTAATGTTTCTAAAAATGAGGAACATATGTCACAAATGCTAAAGATACAGCTTGATACACAGATGTACATACCTTAAATCTGTGGATGTATTTACACATCACAAGATGTAAGTGTCCAGCTGACGAATTTTACATACCTGCACACTGGGTAAGCACCACCAAGGTAAGACCTATGACCTCCCCACCATTCCAGAGGCTCCCTCGCAAACCTCTTCACCAGTATGTCCTCCCCAAAGGTAGGCCCCATTCTGACTCCTACCTCCACACACAGGTTGGGCCTGTTCTTGAACCTCCTGTTATAACTGGAGTCAGCCAGCATGCACACTGCCTGGGCCTGGCCCCGTTTTGTTCACTGCCACACCTGACAGTCATACACATCACTGTGTACGATGGTCATAGTTTAGTTCATTCCCTGCCTCCCTTTGCTATATAGTCTCCCATTCTTTGACCAGTCCACAGATTTATCCACTAGACTCTAAAGTGTCTCATGCAACCCAAGGTGATTCTGATATACCTAGAGTGATTTGTTTTTCATTGTGTCATCCTGGCTGTGGTTAGAAACAACAGGGAAAAGAATGAGCTGACAGGAGAAGGGAATATTTGGACATTTTATGAGCCTTGTTGTGACTGGTTAGTGGCTTCTGGGCCGCTAGCAGGACAGATGCCTAAGCTGGCAGCTGCAGATATATAACTGAGGGTCTCCAGGCTGCATTCTAGATGTGGAACAGACAGGCTTTGTCCCCTTCCCACAGGGACTTTTTCAGGGCCTCCAAGAGATGATCTCATGGTGTTAGATGACCATGTTGGGGCAGGGGAAGGGTATTATCTGGCTGTAATTTTTTTACTACCCTCACACTCTACAGCTGACTTTCTGTGATATTCTTTTATAACAAGCCCAGGAGTCTATAAGTAATCACAGTCTCTCAGGCCTCTGTCACATAGGTCACCAAATCCAGTGGACAACAGATGCATGTATGAAATGGCTGCTGGTAATAGCAAAAACTGGAAACCACCTAAATGCCCACTGTAGGTTAAACAGATTATAGCACAGCAAGATGCTGCTCTTAAACCAAGATGAGGGAGCAGTTTAAAATGAGACGATCCGAGACATACTGGTAAGATGGGAGGGTGTAAAGCAAAAAGGCTTGTGGAAACTGAACTGTTACAGTCAGATGCTATAGAAACTTAACTTTCTCTATTTTTAAAACGTTCACTGTTTCATTTTGTCACAATGAAGACAATTTCTATGATTAGAAAATAAAACTAACGGTCACCTCTCTTCATTCCTTGCAAATGAAAGTTTTACAAACAGGCAGGGATTTTTGCTGTTTTTGCAGGGCTTTTAAAGGCACTGGTGAGTTATCCATACAGTAAGAGGCAAAGCACCCTTTTTGGTCCCTCTATAAGAGAACCCATGCCTACTGTATGACTTCACTTATGTGTAGAATCTAAAACAGTCAAACTCGTAGAAGTAGAGAGAGAAAGGTGATTACCAGGGTTGAGGCACAGGGGAAACAGGGAGGTGTTGGTTAAAGCATATAAAGTCTTGCAAGATGGCTAAATTCTCGAGATGTAAGGGAAAGCCAGCATGGTAACTATAGTTAATGATACTGTATTACAAACTTGAAATTTGCTAAAAGGGTATTTTTACCACACAACAAAAGGCAACCATATGAAGTAATATGTTAATTAGCTTGATTGTGGTTATTATTTCAATATATACATAAATCAAAAATTATAACATAAAAAGTCAGTATTTATAAAGGCCCCCCATCTTTAATCCCATACGCCTGTGCCTCACTGGGCTTGGCAAGCGTTACTAGAGACAAGACTAGAGGAACTGCTTCACTAAATAACACAACCAGTATTACAGCCACTTCTGGCCCCTGGTGCCTAGGCTAAGCTCACACTGGCTCCTTAACCCACCATCTCCACCACTGCTCTTATCTCCCTGGCCAGGGTGTGCAGCTGGAGAGTTAACTCAAACACAAGCGGGGAGCAAGGAGCTGATTGGTTCAGGCCAGGTTCAGTCCTAGGCCTCTGTCACTGTGCTGGATCTTCCCCTGTCGGAGTGCAGAAACTGCATTTGTTTCATATGCAGAAAAACAGAGAGAGACATCACGCAGAGAGACATCAATCAACTAACTTGTCACCTTGCAGTTGCCCCAGACAGCAACTGCAACTCTAGGGCAGCAGTACCACCTAGTGGTTGATGCTGAGAACCGCCATGCTGAGAACCCCTCTCTTGATCCCCAGAGAAAGGCTACCAGGCTCACCTCCTTTGGCCCACAGCACTTTCCTCAAAAATGTCTCAGAGACTGAGCAACATCTGTGGTACAGACTCTCAGTCACTTGTTTTCTCCTTGCAGGCAGGACCTGGGCTGTGCTGTCACCTTGGAATAATAAAGCTAGCAATCAAGCATGGAGGATTAGGAACTCAGCCTCAGCACTGTCTGGGCTGGGTAATTCTCCATTGTGGGGTTGTGCTGTGCACTACAGGATGCCTGCAAAACCTTGGCTCTACCCACTAGGTGCCAGTAGCAGTCCCTCTACAACCGGACTGTGACTGCCAAAATATCTCAGACACTGTCAGTGCCGCCTGATAGACACCAACACCCCGCCTAAGGACCCCTGAGCTCATTCACCTAGGATGAAACTCCTTCTCTACACTGGCTCATTTGGGCCCATAATTCAAACTCTCTTGGTGTTAAAATGAAGACACCAACAACCCCTGCCTCACAGGGACGCTTGTTACAGATGAAGAAACGGTTTGGTGAGGGCAGATGATGTACGCAGAGTCCCATGATAACTAGCTGGGCAGCAGAGGGGAAGCAGGAGGGTTAGCCCACACCCTGCAGGCTCTTTGGCTGGTTCTCTCCCCCCCACCCCCGTCTCCTCCAATACTTAATCCATGGGCTGGCTACTCAGCAACCAACTTCTTACTAGCAAGTTGTAAAGAAAGAATGCAAATACTCCCAGGATTGTTCAGAAGAGGGGAATCCTCTCAGCCCTTCACAGTATCCCATCACACAGCAATAACAGTGTTATAGACTGAAATGCACCCCCAACAAATTCATATATTGAGACCCCAATCCTCAATGTGATTACATTTGGAAATAGGACTTTTAGATGTCAATTAAGGCTAAATGAGGTCATTAAAGGTCAGGACCTACAAAGGTCTGATGGAACTAGTGACTCTAAAGAGGAAGGGACACCAGGACAGTCCCCCTCCTTTGCTCCTTCTCTTTGTCAGTCTCACTCTCACACTTGCTTTGTCACACATATACACACACATACGGAGAGGAAAGGTCATACATAAGGAGGTGATTGGTGTGGTCTGAGTGCGTACCCCAAAGAGTCATGTTAGAGTCACGGTGTTGGAAGGCGGGACCTGGAGGGACAGGAGGTGTTTCTATCATAGGGGTGGAACCCTCACGAACAGAGTAACTAATGCCTTCCCTGCAAAAGTTTTCACTCTCATGGAACCACATTAATTACCCCAAGAACCGATTATTTTAAAGTTAGTGTTCTGCCTCTCTCACACAAGCCCTCTTGCCCTTGTGCTTTCTGCCATGAATTGAAACAGTTCAAGGTCTCATCTGCCAGTCTTGGATTTTTCAGCCTCCAGAATCATGTACCAAAATACACCTTTTTCATTTACAAAATATTCAGTCTTGGGTATTTTGTTACAGCAACAGAAAACAGACTTAAGCTGTTGGCAAGCCAGGAAGAGTCCAACCAAAGCTGATGACAGCTTCAACTTGTACTTTTATCCTCCAGAACTGTGAGAAAATGAGTATCTACTGTTTAAGCCACTCAGTCTACGGTGCTAGGAGGGCAGCCCAAGCAGACTAACACATGAGGTAAGCAGAGATACACAAAAACCCACCAAACTACAACCCACTGATGCCCCAGTGTCCACAGGCAAGTATCAAAGAATGTCCTTACAAAGTGAGGTCTCGTGGCTGATATTCTCAAAGAGGATATTCAAGGTCTGCAGCAGCTGAACACACACATAGCGGCCTGATTTCTGCCGCAGGATGTTCAAGAAGAAGACAAACATGTTCTTCTCCAGGAAGAAGCTGGGGAGAGAAAGGGACAGAGTCAGTGATTTACTCTGACACAGGAACTGAAATCATTCTCTGGTTACATTCATAGCTGTTAGCCCTGTCCCTGCAAGAGCATCAGTAAGAACACCAGAACACGCCACCCACATGGCCTCGGTTCCCATATATGTGGTTCCCATGATGACATCTTCCATCAAGGTCAACATGTAATCTTGCAACTCGCTTCCCAGAGTGTAGGAAAGTGTTGATTCCAGGAAACAGTGAACGAGATTGCTGGCAGAACGGGAATGATCTTTACCTACTAAGTGATCATACTGTAATCTATGCTTGTAAGCCTAACAAGCCGCGTTGCCCATTATACTCCATACCCTTTGTTTTCCTTACTAAGCCTCTTTCCTGTATTCTCCTTATGTTTAAGTGTTAAGAAAACACAATGGGAATTCCCTGAAGAAAATAATGCTGAATAATAAAAGAGCTTTGGTTTCCAAGTCGTCAAGGTTCCACATCTGGGAAAAGAACTAAAAAGAACATCAAACCTATTAACATATTGGAGGGACTCTCACCTGTCCCTATGTCTGTTTCTGACTGTCTCAGTCTGGCCAGGACACTTTTCTGAATTCTGCCTGGTACACTGGCTTTTGGGGGGATTAGAACCCCATGACGCCTTTCTTTAAAGTAAGAAAATGCTTTCAGTTGTATCCTGTGACTTCAAGCTAAGTCTTTTGGAACAGTCACCAGAAATCCCTGCAGTCTCCAGAAATCCCCACATGTCTCCTGGTTGACTTAGTTTTTGGTATTTCTCTCTGCCCTTGACCATAGCTCCAGAGTGGTGGCACCAGGGGTCTGGCATTTGATCAGTGCTGTGTAATTCCTATTTGTATCCATGAAAGGGCAAATGAATGGATAAATAGGACCACAAAAAACAAAAACCTAAAATACTTTCCACACTGATTCTGGAAGCTTGTTTGCTATAAATGCCATTCACGTTGACCTCCAAAGTATTTCTATCACTTGGCATTTTTGTCTACCCTCACTTTATGTGGTGTATTTCAGTGAATCGGGTATCACCAGCACTCTCCCTGCTGCAGTGACCAACTTGAGGATTTGTCAAAATGTGTGTACCTAGATCTTGCCCTGTTGATTCAGAAGGTCTAAAACCTTCAGTTTGAATTTCTGGAAATTTCCCAAGACTTTCCTTAGAAAAATAGCTGGTTCTGAGAGTAGGGTGGGAAAAATATAAAATGGGCCTGAAATATCTTATAGTACTAGGAGTAGGAATATGCTCAAAGAAATGAAAGTTTGAGAATGTTTCAAAGGGACACAGGAACTAATCTGAAAGAGGCTCCAACAGCAGGAGTTAGGATAATGTGAGTAACGAAGTATTGGATTATAACCCAAAGTATAATAAAAACTATAAAAATAAACAAGCATTGGATTATAACTCAATATGTAATGAAAATATTTATGAGTCATATATTGATATAAATAATTAAACGAAACAGTAAAAAAAATCTCCCATGTGGAAGCATTTTAATGATATATAATACCTCTAGAAGGTAGAGCTTTCCACTCTCTCATCCTGAAAGGTGGACTAGATTTAGTGGTTCTTCTAAAGAAAGCTCAGGATAAAGAGAAATAGTAACTTCTCGGGAACATGGCAGATACCATCTGAGCCAGGCAGTGGCGGTCATGTGACTGGGGTGTTCTGTACTTATCACAGGCATCCTGGGCTGATGGGTGAGAAGGGCACTTCACCTCTCCTTCCCACAAACCTCAGTCGAATCATGAGAAAAGCATCAGACAAACTCAGATGGGAAAACATCTGAGGGAGACTTAGGCAGAACTCTTCAAGGCTATCAAGATCACAAAAAACAAGGGAAGACTAAGAAACCTCACAGATCAGAGGAAGCTATATCAACTAAGTGCCACTTAGAAGCCTGGATGGCATCCTGGAGCATCAAGAAAATATTAATGCAAAACTAGGGGCTGGGGATTTAGCTCAGCGGCGTAAGCGCCTGCCTTGCAAGCAGGCAGTTGTGGGTTCGATCCCCGGTACTGATAAAAAGGAAAAAGACAAAAAAAAACTGACAAAAGTCAAACCAAGTCTGAAATTTTCTTAATACTAGTATGTTAATGTCACTTTCTTAGTTGTGAGAAATACTCCCTAATGATATATTAATAATGGGGGAAACCAGATCGGGGGTGGTATACAGGAACTCTCTATAGTATCTTTAAAACTTTTTTATAAATAAAAAATTATCCTAAAATTTAAAAATGAATTAAAAGCTACAAAAAATTTTGTTTTGTTTCTTTTTTTGAGACAAGATTTTGCTGTATAGTTCACACTGGTCCTGAACGCACTATCTAGGTCAGGCTGGCCTCAAACTCATGGTGATTCTACTGCCTGAGTGAGACTTTGTCTCAAAAAAAAAATTTTTTTTTTTTTCTTGAGGACTCTGCTGGGCAGTAATTTGGAGCATCAATGAGACTCTTAAGAGCTCAGTAGCTTTTCTAAGATGAAAGATGGACTAAAAAGGCTCATTCTAGGAAAGAGAACACTTTCTAATTTTTAACATGGCAAATCTTTTAACAGGTTTGCATTGTAAAGAGTTTGTGTTTTCTATAGGAAGCTTAATACATAACCTTATTGATGAAAGTACAGAGCTGTGCTGAAAATCAACTCACAATAACTAGTAAGAAGCCAGGATAAAATTGGAACACCTTATTTTTTTAACAGATTTTATAAATGGCCTCAATATTTATAATAAAGACACACACACACACACACACACAGAATCTGTGTTTAGTGGTTTTTATAAATAATGATGGCAAAACTTTTAGAGACCAAGTGCCAAACTGTGACCCAAAACCCACTCACCTTTCACAAAGTGCCAACATTGCGATCACACCTCAGTACCCACAGTACTGAGGATTTAGTGTAGAAAAAACAACTCATATATTAAGATCCCTTGTCTTAGAAAAACACAACAACACGTGTTCCACAGGTTTGCCACCACTGTTATAATCCAACCCCATTTCCCCCTGGAAGCAGGTCTGCTGGGGAGGTAATTCACAGTTTATACAGTGTAACTGTTTTTATCATGTGCTATCATTTAAGAGTGCCTGCTCTGGATCTAACATTGAACACAGAACTTTTCCTCTCCTGTAAAGAAGAGGAAGCTGAGGCTCAGGGAGACAATGGGCCTAGCCTAGGATTGCTCATCTAGGAAATACAAGGATGGGGTGGAAAGGAGAAACCTCATTACGGGCTCTGGATATGAGCTACTAATTCTTTTACCACCTACCAGCTGTGAGCAAAAATGGGGGTATGACAGGGCCTCCACCGGGGTGGGTGGAAGACTCCCTGTACTGCCTCTTCAAACTCAGCCCTGGGCCTGGCCCTCAGTGACTTCCGCAGGGCAAGGTCCTTCCAGTTCACTTAGAACCTAAACCCCTCAGGATACTTTCTCCTTCCTTTGAGGCCATTGCTTAGAAAATTATCCATGACATTTTCAGGGTGTCTGGAGACACTCATTTCCAAAACCCCCTCATTTTTGGATTTCATTTCTAGTGTTTCAAGGACATTTGATTTCTAGTGTTTCAAGGACATTTGATATAGACAGATATTTGGGAAAGACCAAATTTGTGCTAGGTTCTGACATCAGCAGGAATGAGTCATGGTATACACTTGGAAAAACATCCAAAGGAAAAAGAATCAAAAAACGAAAAGCAATGGAAACCCTTACTCGAATACAGAACTATCATTTTGATCTCCCCAAATCAGGATCTCAGTGATGGAACGAATGGTCTCTACCAGCAGGTTCCGATTCTGTTCTGTGACTGTGGTGTTTTTGGTCAAGACGTGATACAAATACCTGAGAAAAAGAAAAGAAAAGAAAAGGTTACCAACTGACATGAAATCCATGTCCAGGTATAATGACCATTAACAACATTTGGGGGGAAACAAAGCAGCACTTCTTCAGATTCAGTTAGCACAATTTCCCACTCATATTAGACTTGACTCACCACCCAAGAAAAATACTAAAAATAAATTAACCCAACCTGAGGCAAAAGCATCAACAAACCCTTGAAGACAGCCATTCTCAAACTTCAGTGTGCAAGACAATCGCCTGGACAGCTTAATAAAGGGGACCTCCTGGAGCACATTCAGAGAGCAGAACTCAGTAAACCTAAGGGGAAGGAGGCTTCATACATTTTACATGCTCCCCTCCAGTGCTTCTGATGCCAGTGGAGGCACACGAGTCAGACCAAATGTCCAACACAGGACCGGTAGGCATACTGATGCTGAGATTCAGAGAGATGGAAACAAGCTTAGAGAAGATAGATCCCAAAGCCAATGGGTAAGACAAAAATAGCATGTAATACAGATTACTTTAGGAAAGCCATACTCCCGAAAGTACAGTACACTAACCAGGGCATAAGCCTTAAGTGGAAAGTTAGCAGTCCACGGACAGTGATCTTATTTACTGAGCACAGATTTCAACTCGCAGTTAATGGGCTTGAGAGGGTATGACTCTGTACCTCAACCATCCAAACAGGCCTGGAAGCCAGCTTCTGGGGTAGACAGGACGATACTGTCCAGTCCTTGAAGCCTTTCTACTGATAGGGAAACCAAAAGAGCCACCAAGGCTCAAATGGCACAGAGATCAGCAGCCTGGCCCAATAACTGGGTAGTGCTGCCCAGCACGCCTTTTAAAGACACCATCTCTGGTGCCCACAGATCCAGGTAAATGCACCTGTCAAAGGAGCCTCAGGCTCAGGAAGGAAAGCAGACAGATGGGAAAATGATGACTCAGGTAAAGCTATTCCTAATTTTACGCTGGGGCTGAGGGCTGAGGGCTGATGAGAGCAAGAGAAGGAAAAACTCAATAGGATCGTCTCTTCCACAATCTCTAAAACTAGTAAGATATGAAGTAAAACCTTGCAGATGGAATAACTAAGCTCCAACCTGCTGCCTTCAGGGACCTGGAATTTATTAATATTGTGTTGCTTATTATATATTAAAGACATAGTATAATAAGCATTTAATTTGATTTAGAAATTGCATGCAATTTCTAACATACAACAAGTAGCATAGCTCTTCAAAAACGTATACGGTTAATTATTTATGCCCAAACCTACCAGCAGTACCATGTGTGCAGGCACAAGGCCAGTTTTCCTCTGGGATAATATAACCGCACAGCACTTGAAACACTCTAGGAAGAACTGTGGGGGACCTACTCATAAATCTGTATGTCTCCATCTTGCCTCAGTACCCTCTACTGCAAGAAGTTCAAACAGCAGATTTGCAAAATGTGATTCATAGGCCTCCTGCACCCAACACATCTGTTTAAATTGTTCCCTCCCCAGTCCCACTGAATCAGGCTCTGAGGTGCAGGGTTTAGTTCATTGAAGTTGTTTTGTTTGTTTTCACAGTTCAGGGAATCAAACCCAGGGCCTCATGCACATTAAGCATGTACTTTACCACTCAGCTACATTGCCAGCCCCTACTAATGTCTGACAGCCACTCCATGGTAGCTCTCAATGATACTCTCCATGCAGTTTACAGGATGCCTGACACCTTGCTTGTAACAAGACATTGCTGAAAGTGGAGGAGAGGGGTGGCAGATTCTCCCCATTTGGGAATTTTCTTCTGTGTGGAGGATGGTATATTTCCATCAACATTATGTGTCACACTCCCGGCTTAAAGGGAGGCAGTGACCTGGTGACCGCATCTGCTCTGGAGTACCAACAAGTTTAAAATCTTTAGGATTAGGTCTGACTTCAACTGACTGGGCTTTCTACCTCAAACGCCCTGGCTGCCCTCAACAACCAGCAAAGCATTTGCTCCCAAAGAGATCACTTTGATTCACAATGATCTGTCTCCTTTACTCAATAGAAGTTGCTCAAGGTTATTACTCTTCTTGGTGACTCCAAAATATGTGGTAGACATTAGGTACTCCATAAATGATGAATGGGAAAGGGCACAGTTTTCATGAATATATATAAGATCATAGCATATAAAACTAAACACAGCCAGGGATTCACATGCAGATACAGCAAAAAAAAAAAAAACCTTAAAAATAAATTAAAATAAAATTTTAAAGCCAGCACAGAGCTGTGGTGAGGTTTAGCATTTGGAATCCAACAGACTTGGCCTGGATCCCTGACCCTGCCAGTTCCTAATGGTGGCCCTAGACAAGAGCCTTCACCTCACATCCCTGCAGCTTAGACTACATAAAACAGGGTAACAGTCAAAGCCTCTTCACTGGGTTGTTCTAGTGATTCCATATGATAATGCATAGAAAGACCCATTGGGACTTGGCATGCAGTGAACACTCCACAGAAGCAGGGTTAACTATTATTATTATTATTATTAAAATGTGGTTATTATGATGGGGGCCATTATTAACATCTGTAGTAATTATGCAAATAATATTCCAAATAATTTCCTTAGAGAAAGGAAAACCGGCTGGGACAAAGAGTCAGGAAAAGAGACCCTCAAGGGTAACACTGTAATGGGAAGGTTGAAAGAAACCAAAGCAGGAAGTGAAAAGACCAGATCATTTCTGAAGTAATGAGAGTGCCCAGGTTAATTACAGACACTGTCATGCTCCAAGTTGAGTACATTTCCATCACTTATTAAGTGGGTGATCTTGAGCAAGCTACTTTACCTCTGTGCACCTCAGTTACCACAACCATAAAATGGGAGCAATAACATCTAAATACTTTAGCACCTACCTGTTATGGTATTGTTATAAACAATAAATAAATAAGGGGACAGACAATAAAATTGGAAGTTACTTTGTATAATACAAGTGCTAGTCACTGCTGTTGCTGCTTTCATTAAATAATCTCTGGAGAAAATCCTAATCATTACTAGGAAGTCTTTTTTTTTTTTTTTTTTTTTGCCTTTTTCCTTTTTATTGGTACCAGGGATCGAACTCATGACTGCCTGCTTGCAAGGCAGGCGCTTATGCTGCTGAGCTAAATCCCCAGCCCCTTACTAGGCAGTCTTTACACAGAGAGAAAGGAAAAGGCAGTAAGTTCTAAAGGTTCTAACAGCTCCGGGAGCCTGGCAAAGATCAAGAAGATCACATGACCTTCAGACTGTAGCACCCGGTTGACACTGTGCAGGCCAAGACTGTACCTGCAGCTTGAGGACCATCAGTGGCTCACCCAATCCCACAGCTGAACGGCATGGTCTGAGAGTTCTGCTTCCCAGTTTCTCCAGCACTTGGTGTTGCTTGACTTTTTTCAGTGCAGCTATTCTACTAGGTATATAGTGGTATCGCAATGTGATTTTACTACAGGAAGACAAATGCAACTCCGTGCCTTTTCTTATATGTTTAAGGACTATTTGAATGACTTCTTTTGGAAAGTGCCAGTACAAGTCTTTTGCTTTTTATTAGCCTAAGTGGCTTTTCTTATTTGTGTGATGGAACTCCTCAGATACTCTTTCTTTTCCTTTTTCTTTTTTGCAGTGCTAAGGATGAAACCTTGTCGATACTAGGTACATGTTCTAACATTCAGCCAAAGCTCCCAGTTCATATATTCTGAACATAAGTTCTTTACTTGATAAACACATGAAAAGCCAGGGATTTAGTTCAGCAGCATAAGCGCCTGCCTGACAAACACAAGCTCATAAGTTTGATCCCTGGTACCAATAAATAAATAAATAGATAGATAGATAGATAGATAGATAAGTAAATAAGTATTTCCTGACTATGGCTTACCTTTTCTCTCTTTATAATAATCTTTTGATGAACAGAGATTCTTCATCTTAATGTACTTCAATTTATCAATATTTCCCTTGGGTGAAGCTTTTTATATCATGCTTAATAAGAAATCCTTATCATCCCCAACTCCTGAAGAAATGCTATTTTCTTCTAACAAAGTTATTGTTTTACCTTCCGCATTTTGCCTTAAAGTACATATGGAACTGATTTTTGTATATGCTACCATATAAGGTATCAACCACACTTAATTTTTTCTATATGAAGATCTAAATGATCTCATACCATTTACTGAAAGGCTCTAAGTTTTCTACTGTAACTGTGTTACCTTCATCACTAACCAGGTGACTATATGTGGGAGTCTCTTTGTGGATGCTCTAATTTCATAGATATTCCCATTGTGCCAGTACCATGCTGTCTGATTACTGCACTTTATAATAAATCTTAACATGTGATAATGCAGGGGCTCCAATTTCTCTCTTGATACTTTTTTGACGTTATATTGGTTAACTAGACGCTTTATATTTCCATATATATTTAAAAATCACCTAAATTTCCACAAAAATATCTGCTAAGATGTACATGAGACTGCCCCAAATTGATAGCTAAATTTAGAGAACTGACATCTTTACAACAGTGTGACAATATGATATTTATAGGCTTTCTTTCGATGTTTGCTGGATAGAGGTCTTGCTCACTTTCTGTTAAGAGTCCTAGGCAGTTGATATTTCTTGATGGAAGTGTAAATGGCATTGGATAACATGACCACTTTGTATGTGTCTATTGCTGGTACATAGAAATACCTAAATTTCAAGCTCTAAAGTTGGTAGTTATACCTGGACTCTGCTCATCTTTTTGCTCCTATAATAGCCTATTATACTGTTTTAAGTAATGTGCTATAAAGACACCTTCAATACATTTACTTGAATATAATGGAGCACGGGGAAACCAAATGAATTAAGAGTTAATATTTTAATGCAGCATCTGATTCCAGCACTTTGAGAGTTTAAGTAAAATATCTCACACTGTAAACAGCTTAATAACTTTCTGATCAGAAATGTAACATTCATTTTAAATATGCTGGAAATTTTGTGTACAACAACAATGTGGTGGCAGGGAGAGGAATAGAAAGGCAGATGCCACTGCCCAGAGATGACCACTGCTATAGTTATAATCTACTTCCTACGTTCTTTTTCTTTACTAAGATTTATGTAGTTGAGGTTCATGTACATTCATTTCCATGCTCATTTTTTCCTCATTTGAAAATAAAAAGTTGTCTCTTTTTGCTACTGACAACTGTAATGACTACATAGTATGCCACTGAGAGAAAAAGCAGGCCAACAACTCTTTTGACTACTCTTGTTGGGAGGGGATGTGTGAAGATTGCTAATTGTTTGGATGCTCAACTATGCTGCAGTGACTGCACAAAGCTGAGTCCCTACCCAGATACATTGCAGAAGACAGAATGATGTGTCTTGGACATTTAACTACAGCAAATGAAGATTTTCCTCTTATAATGACAATGACTTAACCATATTAACATTTCCTCTTAGCTTCTGTGTATTCATTTTAACCTTCATCAATAGAACAGCTGAAGCACACTATTACCAGGGTCTGTTCTGAATGCTTCAGTTGCATTGTCTCCCTTAAAACCCACAACAACCCTATGGCATTGATCTCTGGGGAGCTGAGGCTTGGCCCAGGGTTCTAATATAGCAGAAGTAAAGCCAAGATTAAAAAAGTAACTACAACCAGGCAGTAGGATACCAGACCTCAAGTTTTAAATCATTCTAGTATAGAAAATATAAACAGTGGAGTAAACAACAGCTCTACTGGCCAAGTATTTACATAAAGTTATGAGTGCTTAATATACAAGAAAACCAAAAAGATAAACAACGAACCAAAAACGCATGAAAACACATCTCATGTTGTAAGGGAAGTCCTTACAACTGACCCATACTCCATGTCTTTGGAAAAGAGCCAACAGAAGCTCTGCAGATGTGGAATTCTTGGCAAAATATCAGACCCCTGCAAATGATCAAACTCTATACTGATGAACAAGCTTGGGTTTACAATGCCTGAAGACCAAAAACTGCAGGGTACTGCCAACGTGCAACTTGCACACTAGAGGTTCATCACCAAGGACTGCAGGCATAAACAAATCCTGCCCCAATAGATCCTGCCTCCCTCAAGAGAGTCACTTATTTCACAAGTTAAACCATGACAATTAATGAAGCCCCACACCCCAAGGAAATCAAATCATCATGTCCATCTCAGAGACAGAGATACAGGTCCAAGTTCACTGACAGCAGTTTTTGAGGATAGCTACAAATTTTCTAACATACACCTTAGCATGCCTCTTAAGGTGCTCCTACTGGAAGATCTTGAAACTGTTCTGCAGACTGGAGCATGAGAAAGGACAAGCAGAGTGACAAGAGGCCGGAAGGACTAGAAATTCACCCTCCAGTTCACACATATCTCTAGATAATAGTGCCTTGAACACAGTAAAATGTGGGGGACACAAATCCTGTATTGACTTGGCCTGCTCAGAACCAAGGGAGAGACCCTGCAGACATCCCCCTGAGCAGTCCCTCTGTGCCTTGAGAGCATCATTTGTTCAATATCCAGTCTCCTGGCCAGCAGAATCAGGAGATGCTCCATCAGGGTGAAATCACACTAGAAGATTAGGGAAAGGTGGTGCTTCTGGTGAGTCACCCCCTAAAGATGTCAAACCAGGTCAGTGAGTGGGGCTGGGCCTGGGATACATGGGGAGGGTGTAGGCAGGGCACTGAGCCTGAAGAAAGGCATAACTCCCGTGACCAAACTGGCAAGACTAGGCAGTTGTTAAGAAAAGGTTGGCCAGAACTTGGCTCTGTGTTCATCCTGTAGCAAGCACTTGCTGATTATTTGTATGTCAGTCTCTGGAATAGCACGTAAGCCATGCAGGTCCCTGCCCTTATGCAGCACATGTTCACACTGGGAGAGACAAACAGGTGTTTGTTTAAATAGACACACATATACATACATAAACTAAGACAATTTAGGATGGCAAAACAACAAGCCTGAGCTTCCGAGGGCTCTAACTCAAGGTAAAAAAAAAACTATAGCACTGAAGCTGGTCTGTTCTTAGAGATGAGAGACACATATAACAACATGTTCATTGAGTGAGACTGTGAGAACAAACACAAGAGAAGTTAGAAAAGATGGTAAAACTCTTGTTGGCTAAAGTCACCAGAGCAGTTTTTATGGAAGACTGATATTTTAATACTAGAGCTAGGGTTGTGGATGGGCAGGAAGAAAAGAGAGAAACTTGTAGAAAGAACAAAGGAGCAATCAAGTGGGTGTGTGAGGTATATGTCAGTGAGAGAGAGAGAAGAAAGACCATCAGTGTGACACATACTAGGATCCTTAACACATTTTACAAGTCCCAAGAGGATCTGGCTTCTGTATATTACAGTGTTATATCTCCCCTTTCCCTATGTACTTCTTTAGTAAATGACCAGAATCCTGCCAGTGTGCAAGACTCCCCTTACCCCAAGTGTCCTCAAATTTTGTTTCTTCTACCTGAAAGTCTCCCCCACCCCACCCTCCCCTGCCTGATAACAATCACTTATCCTCTCGATCTTTTAGGTCTCTATTTTAAATAAGTATGTTACTACTACTAATGCTCCTAATGCCCTATGCTCCCAAATTAGAAGGGATAAGGATATAGTCTGAGTGTTCTGAGGCCCGCAAGAATTTAGATTTGACACAGTGGTACCTAGGGCCCATTAGGTGTGATACAGTGAATGTAATATTTCAAGAAAATCAATCTGTACCCTAAGCTCTTGGTACCATCTTGGGTAAAAGTTGAGTACATTAGGGTTGGGTGTCTACCTGCCGAGTGTACATTTCCCACCTTCTCCCATGGGAAATCACCGTCTTTCATTCTCTGTCCACTGGCATGGCTACAGCTGGTTCCACTCCTGGTCCTAGGCAAGTGCATATGAGAAAGGCTTGGCCACTTAGCGCACCATACACATTAGGCCCCAGGAGCTAGCTCAGGGATAGAATGAATCCCCAGAGAGTCTGGCAAAACTTAATTCTGGACTTCAGCAATGTTAAGAAAAAGGATTCTCTTCTTCCCAGGGATTGCTAAGCTCATACAATGTATGAGCTCCTGAAAATGGTACCTATGAGGAGGGAGAGCCAGGAGATAGCAAGAGGCAGGTTCCTGACAGCTTCATCTATACACCTGAACTCAGCTGAGGTTCAACCAGGTCACACAATTTCGACAAAAGCCAATCAATTTCATTTGGAGCATAAGGCAATTCAGATGGATTTGTCACTTGCAACCAAGACTTTTGGTTCCTGTCCCCTCAAAATGTGACCAGAATTAAGGCAACAACAGAACAACCAAATTCTACCACTTTGTGGACTCAATCCCTCATAAAGATGATATTACAATAGCAAAAATGACTTCATCGATTGAGGTTCTGTTTGGTGGTAGGCATTTGTCAGTTCCCCACTAATTTGGGCAATAAATCACCAACGATGGACAACAAATAACCTCTTGACTATTTCAATATGCTGCAACTAAATCATTAATTTGTTAGACAAAGACCACAGGTACACAGTTTTTCATTATTCAGCAAAAGTAAAACAAGAAAATTTTCTTGTTTTAGATGAAAACTTAATTTTCATCTAAAACAAGAAAATTTCATTTAATTTTCATCTAAAACAAGAAAATTTTCTAAGTGGGAGTGCTGTGAAAATGTATTTTTTAAAAAAAGTTTTCAGATTGCTGTGTGTGACAAAATACACACACACACACACACACACACACACACACCTTTTAAAAAAACTATTCTAAATGCTTTTAAGTATCTTAACCTTCCTTCTCCACCTATACTGTCCTAGGTCAGGGCAAGAGTGTATTAGGTACTGTCAATGGTAAAGTGATCAAGTTGCTCAAGACTTTCTATTTTTAGCAATGAAAGTCTCATATTCAAGGGACCCCTCAGTTATAGCCAAATCATGAGAGTTGATCACTCTATGTTAGATAAAACTCACAGCCCTTGCTACCTCCAGCCTTGTTTCCTACAATTACCACCATCCATCTTGACATGTCACAAACCCCACAGCCACCATACACACACACACACACACACCTGGGCTGAGCCTATATGGTAACTCCTACTCACCCCTGGGGACTCCAATCTAATCTTGCCTCCTCTGGAAAGTGTCCAAGAAGGCATCTCACAGAATGCTGGGCCTCCTGCAATCCCATCACTTGCTACACTGTACTGTCACTGTTTCTTTGGCTTCTCCCCATCAGTCTGCAGACTCCCTCAGGAAATGAGCTGTTCTATACCCAAGACCCAGGATGTTTACTATCAAAGCCAAATGAAGTGCAGTGTGAGCATGGCAGCAGCATTTGCTGATTATGTCACCTTCTTCCAAGTCACCTCGCAATATTCTGAGCCTCACACCAATACACAAATAACCAGGTTCTCAAAGTATAATATGGATTAAGCAGACTGGCCTAATCCAGGGCAAGCAGCTCCAGATTCCAGCAATGTACACTATGAACAGTGGCATTCCCAGGATACTTTAAAGAAACCTGAGACCCTTTACATTTGTGTGTGCTGGCTAGACAGCCAGCAGAGATACCCTACCAGTTATAAAGCACAGACAAGTTCCAAGTTTCCTAAGACTGACTTGGTGGGAAGTTTCATTAAGTGTAACAAGTGCAAAGCTCTAGGGTCAAGTGCTGGTTCTGATTTTCTGACTACTATCATCCTTGGGGCAAGTGACTTAAGCTACCTGAATCTTATTTTTCCCTTCTATAAAACAGAACTATAAAAGTTCCTGTAATTTATAGCCTTATGAAGACTAAGGAAATAATACAGAGGAAGTTTTCACCAAATATCTGGCACAGAATAAAACACTCAATAAATACTAAATTAATTAAAAGAGGCTACAATCAGCCAGAGTTAGGTGAGAGCCTGGTACCTGGTGCGGGTCAAAGGCCCAACCCTTCTGGCTAACCATCCTCCCCTCTCAGTCACACCCACCCACTTGATAAATTCCTGAAATCCTTAAACCACTCCCTTTCCAGGCCAGCTGCCCTCTCAAGTAAGAATCCCGCTTCCCTACCAACCCCACCCTGGGCCTGGGCCTCTTTCCTCTCCTTGTCTTCTCTCCCACCACCTACAAAACCATCCTGACTCACCCAAACACATGTGCCTCCCTGAACTACTCCCTTCTCAAAAGTCGCTATTTTCTATCACTCATTCTGTCTGTCCCCTAAATCCTCCGTCTTGACCAGCATGCTCTACACTTTTCCCCAAATTAGTCACTCAGGTTTTTCATTCTGTTAGTATCCATTGAGTTTCTGCTGTGTGCTGGGTGCAGTGCTTGATACTGAGAATACAACTGTGAACAAACCAAGTAGTCGTCCTCCTAGAAGATCCAGTTAAATAAGAGATAGAAAACCAAGTAAAAATAAACAGGGTATTCAACAAAAAGATCTGACAGAAAGGAACTGGTGTTTGGGAGCACTTTAGATAGGGTGGCCTGGGAAGGCTTGCTGGGCTAATAAACACAGCTACCACAACTGACCACACACTGTGGACTAATACTGGGTCAGACACTTTCCAAGCAAGACATTACTGAATCTTTGTACAAAGTTCACCATCTTCATTTGCTGATAGGGACTGGAAACTCAGAGACATGAAGTAATTTGCCCAAGGTCACACAGCCATTAAATTTCAGAGTCAGGATTCGGTCCCAGGTCTTTTAATCTCTGTGTACGATTGCTCCCCCAAGACTGTTTGCCACCTATCTCCACTTTATTTCCCCAAAGAAATACTTTGTTCTTTTAATTACTGTCCTTAATTCAGCACTTGTACATGGTTTGAGCTTTTTGTTCATTCCTTATACTAGCTGTCAGAATAATCCCAGGAAGCAGACGCTGTCACCATTCATTCATTTTGCAACTGAGGAAACTGAGGCCTAAATGCGTACACGTATATTTGAATCCACATTTATGCCAGATCCCAAGATCCAAGCCTTTGACCCCTAAGCTGCACAGGCTAAGTGGTATTACCGTGGGAAGCCTGGTGACCACCGACGGCCCTAGTGGGAATGAAGCTATCGTCCACAAACCTAAACCATGTTCCCTTATTGTACAGGTGGAAATATTAAGACTCTGAGAAGCTAAGCGACTCATCCAAGGTCACACAGACAGCCAAGAGCTATGGGCCAGGGTTCGAACCCAGTGCTGACTCCAGAACCCTCGCTCGTAACCACCACAGTCTTTCCCAGCCGCCCTCTCAGCTCTCAACAACTAGCGCCCCCCAACCTGAGCTCTGCGCCCCTAGCCCCGCAGCTTCCCCCTTTACCCCTAATCACTCACTTGAGGTGGTCCAAGGAGTGGATGTTACGGGAGGACTTGCCATGGCCCCCGCCCACCCAGCTCCGCGAGCGGCCAAACATGTCGGCGGCCCCGGCCCGTCGCTCGCCTCACGGTTTCATGCTTCACCGGCCGAGCGGCCCAGCGATCACAGCGGCAGCACAAGCAGAGGCAACCGTGGAGGTGATACTGAGATCGCCAACCACCTTCCTCCCCGACCCACAGCCCAGCACTGACATTCAGCCGGAACCGGCCGTTCGACCGCCGCGCTTTACGGCCGTTGTCAAGAAGAACTCTGGGAAATGTAGTTCCCCTAGGAGGCTCTTGGCGACAAGACTCCGTGAATGGACTACAAGGCCTGGCATGCATCACGCGGCATTCCCGAAGAGGCGGGGCGAGAGGAGGAGAGGCTGCCGCACAACCCCCTGGTGGGCGGGGTCCTGAAGCACTTGCTGAAGATGAGTAAATAAAAGTAGCTACGATATTTTTCTTTCCAATCAGATTTTATTGGTATATTGTAGATATATAATATTAATAATTACTAGCATCATGATAAGAAATATTAGCGCTTTCATGGCACATACCGTTTGCCACGGTATGTGGCATTATGTATATTAAAACAATTCACACAACACCACTATGAAGTGGATACTGTTATTATTCTCATTTTATCATTAAGGAAAGTGAGTCACAAAAAGGTTGATTTGCCCGAAGTCAGGCAATTGATAAGGAGCAGAACTAGAGTTCAAGTCTAGGTGGCCTTATCTTTGTTCCGTAAAAAGTCAAAACTGCACAAAATCAGTAATAACCTTGTTTGTCCTCCGAACCTCTTCTTTTCCCACTTCACTTTTAAAAAATATATATTGGAAAGGTCTTCAAGCAACAATGTATCAAAAGTGAACATCTGGTACTTTCAGAGGCTATCTCTGGTCTTGCCCAAACCGGGTGCCATCTCTCACACTCCCACCTTAAGAAGAAAAAAGGAAACAATCAGCGTTCTACATATTATCTAAATCTCCCCCTAGATTGGAAGTGGGAGGCAAGACTTTCCTGCTCACTATCCATTTATTCATTCATTTCTACTCATAGTTACGTAATGCTTATGGTGTCCCATTACCTGTGCTCAGAAAATAACTGGGCCTGGGACACATAGGATGTGTTCAGTAAATACTGACAGAGTAAGTGGTTTGTCTTCCCTTCAGGAACAGGAAAAGGGGAGACCAGTGCAGGGTTAATGGTTCACTACTCAGTAATTTATATATAGAGACTAAGTCAAAGAAGAAAGAGAACAAGTTCTGGCCTCCAAAGAAACACACCCAGACCCAATAGCTTTCAAAACCACTGCATTTCTCCAGGGCTGTTTCCACACCTTTAAAAAAGGACAACATACTACTCTCCCTTGTCTGGCTGCAATTAACTAATGTATGGAAAGACCCAGTTTACCATGGCCTTAGATTTAAAGATTTGTCGAAGTGCTTTGAAAGACACTCAAGATCAGTCTTAAAGGATATATAAATGTTGCCTGCAAGCAGGTAAATTCTTGGATGAGAGGCTGCCGTGTACTTGACTGCTAGCCATTCGTATTACTACTGCTTTAAAATATTATTTACAAAGCGAAAAGAAACGAGCAACCTCACTAGCAAAAAATTTTGACCTTTCTTCATCCAAGTGTTCCTAAATCCTATAATGTCTATTCCGCTTTTCCCATCCTCCATGAATGAATCTCCCAGCAGCAGAATCTGGGGACATGAAGGGGGCACTGACTGATACTTCTCACTCTACCATGGAAAAACAAAACACTGGTGCTTTGGGAATGATCAAGATTTTCTGTGCAACTACCTACCAACTCTCCCCACCCTACCACCCAAACTGGGGAAATAGTCCCAAAGAGACATAGCGCGATACCCAAATGGCCCAGAAAAGTACAGAGAAAGGCTGTGGTTTCCTCCAGTTTTGGTGGCCTTGTGTTCCTTCTAAAATAGAATTGTGTTCAGTTTCTTTTCGCTCTCCTACTCTCTGAACGCGCGGAGAAAAGCCAACTTGAAACCAAAGCTCAGACAGCAAACAGTAACGCAACTCTAAAGCGAGCGCGCAGAAGGGCGGTGCGAAAGAGTACCCGCCCTCCTGACTACTGGACCAATAGGAGTGGGAGTTGAGTAGGCCAATAAACGTGGGCGAAAGGCTGCGGGCCAATGAGCGCTGGGCCCCTCAGGAGGTGGTGCTCGAAACAAGACCGGGGGATCGTTGCGGTGGCCGCAGCTATGGATGCTGGGCCTGCGGGGACGCCAAGGGACCTCCGGGGACAGCCAAGGAGGGTGCGAGAGACAGCAGCCTGGACTGACCCTCGACGCTGAGCTTCGGTGGGGGAACCTCTGGCGCCGCGGGGGTCCGTGAGCGGAAGCGCAGCGCACTTAAGGAGTTGGGCAGCGGCTGGCGACTCCTAGGGTCCCGCCTCGCTGCCCGAGGGTCAGGAGGGCCACAAGCACACGTCCGGAGTGCTGAGGCCGCCATACTTCATTGGAGGCCACCTGGTGACCAGCGCCGCCTCGGTCGAGCCCCGGGGTGGCCCTGGATGGCTGAGCTGCCCTGTCACCGGCCGCCCGGGCGCCGCAGCGGCTGAGGTCGCTGGGATCGCCGGGCCGCCGCCGCCCTCACCGCCCCCTGCATGCCTGGCGCCCGTGTCGCAGCCCACTTGGACTCTCTGGGCCCCCTGGTCTCCTACGTGCAGCCTCCGCTGCTGCCCTCTATGTTCTACGTGGGCCTGTTCTTCGTCAATGTGCTGATTCTGTACTACGCCTTCCTCATGGAGTACATCGTCCTCAATGTGGGCCTAGTCTTTCTGCCCGAGGACTTGGACCAGGCGCTTGTGGACCTTGGCGTTCTCTCCGACCCCGGCTCTGGCCTCTATGATGCCGATTCAGAGCTTGACGTCTTCGATGGGTACTTGGAGTAGGGTTTTAACTGCTCTGTCCCCTTCCCTTCCACGATCCGTAACCCTTGGCCTGGACCAGCTGCCCAGATCATGCCCCCCCTCCTGGTTGGAGGTGCCGTCCGGACGGAGATGGGAACCCAGGACAAGACCCTCCCCGGCCTCCAAGGCCTGTAAGTGCCCTGGGGATGAGGGTTGGTTGGGTCAGGGTAGAGGAATGTGTCCCCAGACCAGACGTGCATTCCTCCCTCAGGCTTCTCCGGATCTAACTGGATGCCAGGAATGAGTAGACCCCTATTAGGCCTCAGCTGGGGTTGGAAAATCTCTCTAGTGAAGGGGACAGCTGTTGAAAAAGGAGGTCCCAGGGCCTATGCTGCATTTGGAGTAACTATGAAATCTATCCCCGTGGTCTGTTGAAGAAGCCTTTGCACCCAAATCCATATTAGGCATAGCTGCCAGCTCCTCCCACCAATCTCAGCCTATCTTGATGATGACCTTGGTGATTTGGGGATTCTCACTAGTCCTGGAAGTAGGAAGGCTGGGAGGTGTCAGAAGGGGTAGGGAGCCAGGCACTGATTACCTTTGCACTGTGGACCCTAGGGGACTGCATGCAGGACCCCAGCCCAGGGCCTTAAGAGGAGAAACCTTCAGCAAAGAGTCTTGTACTTCCTTTTGGCCTTGGGTTTGCTGCTGTTTTGGAGTCAGGTTTCAGAGTATCCAGGGCTGCCAGCTTTGCAGGCTGCCTTCATGGAACAGGCAAGTGAAGGTTGGTGCTATGGCTGCTTTTGTCTGCAGGATTGTTGCAGTGAGGTGGTGAAGTCCTGTCTGTGGGCTTCACCTAGGGACCTGCATGTTTAGCCTGTGTTGCAGGGTAAGACAAGAAGATGAAAGTCCCAGCAGGACTAAGAGTGGCCAAAGTCACCCAGCAAGGATAAAGAGAGGTAACTGTACTAAACAAAAGAGAGAACATGTGTGTCTGGCAGACTTCTCATTAGCTATCAGCTCCAGTGAGGGGGTCATGGGGCAGGCAGGGACTCCTTGGGTGAGCCTGTGGCTGGATGGTTCTGGAGTTCTGCTGGGCATGGAGCCTGAGTAACAGCAAAAAGAGTTATTGAGGTGGTGGGCAGGGCCTCCTTTTGGTAAACAGATACTATTTACCCCTCTGCTGTGTTACAGTCTTTGCCAATATGACCATAGTCAGCGGGTTGTCTTAGTCAGTTCTAGATACTGTGACAGTGTCCATAGACTGAATGGCTTAAATAACAAACATTCCTCACAGTGCTTATAGGATGAACACTAATGCCATTCACAAGGGTTCCACCTTCATGAATTAATCACTTTCCAAGGCCCCACTTCCTTATACCATCATATTGGAATCAGGGTTGTGGCATAGGATTCAGAGATTGGGGGACCCAAACATTTAGTCTGCTGCAGAGACTGATGCAGGGTGGGGCACGACTTGCTGCAGCAGTGCTTGGGGAAAAAGGCTTTCTCTCCTAAGGGGCCAACAGCAAGACTTCTTTGAAGAAAGCTTCAAATGAGGACAGTGAAATCCCACCGGTCAAGAGCTAGGTGGGACATGACCCAACTGCTCTGCATTCCTGCCTGCCTGTCTTCTGTCCATTTTTATTTGTTCAGGACTGCACCTGGGAAGTGAACCCAGTAAACTAGAGGGCCCTGGTCCTCCTGACACCTGATGAGGAAGATTAGCAAGTCTTCAACAAGCCCCTGAGGACTGGCAAAAACTCTGAAGGTGTGCAAGAAGGACTGGGCTTCCCCTATGGTTCACTGCTGTGTCCTTAGCACCCTGATGCTCTCTGTAGAGTAGGGATAGGCTGTTTTACTAGGGGTACCAGAGAAGACCCCTGTGAAGAGCTGACATATTTGAGCTGAACCCTAAATTGATTGGTGCCAGAGAAAAGCACACCAGGCAGAGGCAACTGCAATGCTGAGAAATTGAGATGGAAGAGAGTCGGCTCATCCAGCAACCCAAGGAGGCCAGTGTGTGGAGAGCGTCCCCAGAAGAGTTAGGGTCAGCCGGCAGGACCCACACTATGTGAGACCTGGAATGCCATGCCAAGAACAATAGACAACTGCTGGAAGGTTTTAGGCAGGGGATGACATAATCCAGCTTGCCTTTTACAAAGATATCTGTGGTAGCTGTGGCGGAATGGGCTGAAGGGAGTGTAGAAGCAGGGAAAGTAACTAAGAGGCTATTCGTCGTCCTTTGGACAGAGACTTGGAACAGGTCATTGAACGCAAGGAAACAGGAGCAGACTGAGAACATAGGTCAGAAGTAGGATCTCTGGTATCCTTTCAAATTCTATTGACCATATGCCACTTGTGGTTCTAGGCTCCTCACATAATCTCTCACTTAGTCATCAGCAACCCTTGACCCTGCTTGTTTCTATGCCATTCTATTTGCTGGGTTTCGGTGATCTCAAAATGAATCCTTGTCCCCGAGCCAAGTGCTTGACTTTGAGACAGTGTAACTTAATGAAGAATGTCTTGATTTATCTTCTTACCACATCAACAGAAACACTTCCGCTTCCAAGTGAAAACATTGGCATATTCTCAGCTGAAAACTAAAGCCAAAATGCTTTGATGTATTTTACAGCGAATGCTGTTGAGCAGAAATACAAGAAGGTATCTCTTGGGGACACCCTTGTAAAACTCTTGTAGTTATAGGGCCTGACCCCAGGAAATGGGAAACACTGAGCCTGCAGATATGGTGGAAGCCAAGCATAACATTCTCTCCTCCCTGACCCCAAATTCAGACTTGGAGGTCTTGGCCTCTACTGGAGAAGCCCAGACCTTAGGGTACAGGATGAGTGACCAGCAATGGGAAAACTCTGAGAAGTATCTTAGGATGATCTCTCTGGACCCTTTACCGTAAGCAGAGGAACAGCAGAGGTCAGATCTTTGTTCTTTCTCATTTATTCTAATATGGATGCACAAGCTGATCCAGGAAACTGTTGTGGGCCCTAGAGGGGCTGAGGTGGGTCAAAGTTAAGGGCCAAGACTAGATTCATGTTAGCTATTCAAATCTAGGCCTACCTATGACCTTGAGCATGCTGCTTAACCTTCCCCTGCATCAGTTTCCTCTTCTATAATACAGATATAGTGAAAATCTGCCTTGCTGTGAGGGTTAAACAGACTTTCCTATACCAGTAAATAATGATATTAACTGCTCTTAATGTTAACAGTCAGATATAGCAGGAAGCGTGCACACACAGGCCACTGCCGGCACATAAACCTGCACCTGCATTCCTGCATGAATATTTATATTGCACAATGAGCAAAAAAGGTCTGGCTGCCTGAGGCGCAGGGAAGATCCAGGTGTGGTCTACTCAGACTGCCAACTCTGCCTTCCTGCCTGGGACCCTCCAGGGCACTAGATCTGGAGCTCTAGAGAGCTGGCTTTGCAGTTTTCCTAGAGTATTAATTATTGCCCAGGAGTAGGCACTGGGGAGTCAGGAGGCTTCTCCTTCCCAGGCTCACATCCCAGCCATTTGAGTGCTTGGGCAGCTGAGCTGTATTGAGTTGTCCCAGTTCCTAATGAAGGTGGCAGGTGCTCACAGACCCTTTCTTGGCACAAAGAAGTGCTGTTTTAGAAGAGCTGTCTCTGAGTTGAAAGTCTCTGGAAGACTGGGAGACCCTGGGGCAAGGGGATTTGGAGCTCAGGGTAATTGACCCCTTGGTTTATCTTACTACAGGGTTTCACAGGCTTCTGTTTTCTCCCAGCTCCCCAGGCCACAGATGCTCCTTCTCAGTCCTCCTGCCCTTTGCCTTCCTTGCTGGTCTGCAGCAGAACATCCGGGTATATGATATCAGGACCCTTAGGGTCAGCCTGTCACCTCCTGGCTTAGAAGCCTGCACCCTCCATGGGGACATGGACACAGTCAAATTTGGATCAGGGGAGATCTCACATGCAGCCTGAGGAGCTTGGGGCAGGGTTCAGGGCAAGTGTTGAGTCTCATGCAGGAGGCCAAGGCTGTCACTCAGGTGAGAGGTGGATGATGGGATGGTGATGTGGAGAAGCTGGTGCATCCCCAGGTCCAGCCAACCCTCCATCCTCATTCTTAATATTAGGCTCACTGAGATGGGTACGTCGGGGCTGGCCATCTCCTTGGACAGAAGAGGACTCCAGCGTGTCTCAATAACTGTGATCCAAGGGCCCCTCTGCCTTGGTTGTGAGTTCACACTAACTGGAGATTTCAGCTGAGGCAGGAAGGTCCTACCAGTCACCCCCACAACCCTCTGTCTGTTTGCTGAACTCAGCCATTTGTATTTCTGGTTTATATTCTCTCTTCTCCCTGCAACTTCTAAAAGCATAGTCTGCTTTTGGGAAACTAGCATAACAATGAAAGGGATAGACACCATTATTCCAGTCTCATTAAGTAAAGAAACGAGCCCAGAAAAGGGGATGTAAAGGATCAAGGACTGAGTCCAAGACAGCCAAGCAGGCCTCCTGCCTCAGTACTGTTGCCGCCAGGGGAACGGGGGCCCGGTAATGAGAGTCTCCAGATTCTCTCCTCAAAGAGCAACTCAATTTCTTTGCTTGCTTGCTTGCTTGAGAGTCTCATTCAAGGGCTGACCTTGAACTCACTATGTAGTCTAAGCTGGCAATTCTCCTGCCACAGCCTCCTGAATGCCAGGATTTTAGGCATGGACCACCACACCCAGAAATCTTTTTTTTTTTTTTGAGATAAGGTCTCTTTATGTAGTTCAGGCTGGCCCTGAACTCATAGCAGCCCTCCTGCCACAGCTTCCCAAGTGCTGGGATTATAGGCATGCACCAATACATCCAACTCCAACTGTTTCTGCCAGCCTGCCTCAGATGCACTATTGGCTCCTTTTTTTCTGAAATTTTCTTTAAAAAAAAAATTTTTTTTTGGAACAATGTTGTACTCACAGAAGAGTTGTAAGAGTATAAAGAATTCCCATATTCCATTTGTCCAAAGCCACCTATTACAGCTGTTTACATTTTCTCATGTACACAAAAGTGAGGTGGTTCTAGTCTCTGTACATGTATAAATTCGAAACTGTCTGAAAATGGCCTCCATTCTAAAATTTTAGAGTATACTTACATAGGAGAAGGATATTTTTATATAACCACAGCACGATTGCCAAAATCAAATTTAATTTGATGCAGTCCTTTGACCAATCTAATCTATAAGTTTATTCAGATTTTATTTTATTTATTTATTTTTGGTGCTGGGGATCAAGCTCAAGACCACACTTGCCAGGCAGATGCTTGTGCCATGGAGCTATATCCCCAGGGATACTCAGATTGTATTGTTTGTCCCAATAGTGGCTTTTACAACGAAAGGGATGATGGGGTGGGTCTAGGACCCAATTCCAGGTCACCCTGTGCGTTCTTCAGTCTGAAATAGTCTTTATCTTCATGCTGCTCACATTTTTGAAGAGTCCAAGTCTAGAATTTGGTGGGCTGTCTCCCTGTGTGGTTTGCCTGGAGTTTGTTTATTCCCAGGATAAATTCCAGATGGCACACTTGTGGCAGGAGTAGCACAGATGCTATCAGCAGGTCCAGGCTGCCCCATGACTGGCCCTGTTAACTTTGGTCACTTGACGGAAGTAGTGTCTACCAGGTCTCTACAGTCAAGTTACTATATTTCTCTTTACAATCTAAGGTATATGACATCATAATCATATTTAGTGCTTCATTTGTTTTTTATTTGCCTTTTTTTTTTTTTATCGGTACCAGGGATTGAACTCACGACTGTGCTTGCAAGGCAGGTGCTTATGCTGCTGAGCTAAATCCCCAGCCCTTTTATTTGCTTTTTTATATGGCTTTTTTTTTTTTTTTTAATTTTGGTGGTGCTGGAGATCCAATTCAGGGCCTCACACATTCTAAGCACTTGCTATACCACTGAGCAACACACTCAGCCTACATGGATTTATTTTTAAAAGAATATTGTGTCAAGGCAAAGAGGAAGTCGTTGTCATTTGGCTTAGATAAAAATGAGTGCCAGAGTCATTAACATCTGGCCAAATACTAAAGCCAGCTAATGGCTCAGGATCTGTAGTCTTCCCTACCTTTGTTGAAAGGGAGATTGGCAACTGTCAGGTGAAAAAGGGGTGCCAGGCCAAACTGGAACTTTCTCCTCAACGTCATTGAAGTTCTTCAAAGCACTGCAAAGTGAGTTGCCTGCTTATCATGTATATGGGATACTTACAGTGGCCTGCATGTACCCCCTAAAATTGCTGCTTAGAGGGTTTGCGGTCAGAAATACTTGGGCTTTAATCCTAGCTCCACCAACGCTTCAGACAAGTGACTTCATCTCTCCATGCCTCAGTTTCCTTCCTTGTAAAATGGGAATAAAGTACCTGCCTAAATGTTTGTGCCAGTTTGGTGGGCTGGTGTACATAGTTGGCACTTAGTAAATGTGGTCAGTGTCAATGGTGTATGACAGGCCCAGAGTGAGCACTAGCCCCGGAATCCTTTCCTAGGACACCTTCATTCTTCTAGAGGCCCAGGATGGTGATCATTGCTATCTGGTGAGTCCCAAGTGGTTGCTGGTGTCCTCACAGCTGTCATCCTGGGCCCCAAGGGTAAGGTCTCATTCCCAGGATTCCTTCATGGTAGGCGCTTGGCTGGGTGGTTAAAAATAGCTGCCTCTCCCACAACTCCACAGCTTCCTTTGAGCGTCACCTTCTCAAGCTGGCTGGGCAGGGCTCATTAGACAGGGAAGGAAACTGAGGTTTGAGGAGGCCAAGTGCCTCACCCTGGATGCCTAGATCTGGAGTGGCACCATTGAGACTCCAGCTTTGTCTTGTAAAGTCTTTCTAGTGAGATGCTTTGAGGAAGGGCATCCTTGGGAGCTGAAAGAGGGAGCCAGCCTGCAGCACCCTGGCCTGTCTGGCCGCTTGCTGCATTTTCCTCTTGACCACTGGCAGACTCAGAGGTGTTAAACTCGACTGGGTAGTTTAAATCTTCATTGCATCTTTAGCATTGCTTTCTGTTTATGACAACTGATGCTGTATTTTATTCATGGTAGTGGCATAAATGTTTCCTTTAAAACTTGAATTTTTGGGGGCTGGGGATTTAGCTCAGCGGCATAAGCGCCTGCCTTGCAAGCATGCAGTCGTGAGTTCGATCCCCGGTACCGATAAAAAGGAAAAAGACAAAAAAAAAAAAAAAAAAAAAAAACTTGAATTTTTTTTTAAAAAAAAGATGCATTGATTTTAAAGTGTAGATTGAGCATTCCAAATCTGAAAATCCACAATGCTCCAAAATCCAAAAGTTTTGAGTGCTGACCTGATGGCCTCAATAGAAAATCCCACTCCTGGCCTCGTGGATCAACTCACAGTCAAACTACAGGTGCACTAAAAATACTGTGTTCTGTGCACAAGGTATATATGAAACATGAATTCTGGGTTTAGCCTTGGAGTCCATCCCCATTACGCAGATCAAATATTCCCAGGTCCAGAATCTGAAACACTTGTAGTTCAAACACTTCAGATAGGGGATATGTAATCTGTACTGCCAATTTAATAATAGTTCAGGTGTTTCTCAGATATGACAAGACTTGAGTATGATACAAGTGTGGCCTTTCTGAAAGGTTCCCAGAGTGTGGGGTAGTGTCCAGCTGGGAGCATACTGTACACCACAGATCTTCACGTGATCTATGACTGATGAGCTTCAACAGTCAATCAGAGTCCCCAGACAGTAGCTCTGGTTCTTCCATGATACTGGCTCCTCTCAGGGACTCTGGCCTCTCTTGCTGTGGCCTTGGGGCAGCCAGGGCAACAGCCAGACTCTAGCCATGCCCCCAGCAGTGAGCCTGCTGAGTCCACCCTGCTGCACAGCCTGCCTGTGGAGAAAGAGGGATGAGCAACTGGATTTTGCAAGGCAAAGTCTGAACCATGGAAGCTCTCTCTGCTGCTGTTAGGTTCTAGTTGGGAACAAAGATGGGGAAAATGAGGGAACAGGCCACCACGTGCAGATGCCTTGTGCGTGTTAGGTACTGCCACACATCCCCATGGGGTGGACATTGTCCCCTTAGCAGATGAGGCAATGGGCCCAGGGAGGTTGAGTGACTTACCTGAGGTCACACAGGCTGATTCCAGCTCTTATACTGACCAGCCCAGAGGAGTAGGACATGGGGCAGCAAACTGCAGAAAAGAAGCACCATTGAAGCTGTCCAGGGCACCTCCCCACCAGTACTCTCAACAAGAACCCTTCTCCCACTTAATCCCAATCCCTTATGAGGCAGCTTCTCCTTAGAAGCCTTGAGGAAGTACACTGCTTCTTAGAATAGATGCAGTACCCAACTGTCTTTCTCACAACAAAAATGAGCCTCCCCACCTCTGCCTCTGTCCAGCCCTGGGTGGTGACCTGGAATGGCTTGTAATGAAAGGTTATGGCTTCAGAAAGAAGAAAACCAAACAACTAGTGGCTAACAAATTGTCATGTTCTACTGATGTTGGAAAACCTGCTGCCCTGGATTCCATAAGTTGCAACTGCGGAATGTTTTCAGTCTGAGGCTCTTGATGCCTGGAGGAAAGGGTTTGGGCTCAGATGATGAGATTCCAGTTCTGGCTCCATCACTTACAAACTGTGTAGCCCTGTACCACCGGAGTGCAGGGGTACGGGGTCTGTTCAGCCCTGCCTACCGGGGTAGTTCTGAGGAATAGATGAGATGACACGCGCTAAAGCAGCAGGTATGAGGTGAACGTAAAGAAGGAAGTGCTTGGGAAATGTCAGCTGTTGTGACGTTTGTCACTGGAGGCCCGCCACAACCATACTTGCAAGTCAGAGGAACAAGGGTTTGGTGTATAACAGCCAAAGTGGGTGACACGGATGAAAGTGGAACTGTATCCAGGACATCCTCCAGCTGCACATACCGAAACCTGGGATCACATCTCTGCTCTCACCTTGTGGGGGCTTCAGACAGCTCACTGCCCTTGCCAGGCCATTCTCAGCTGAGTAAAACCAATTCAAGATAGGTCTCCCACGCCTACGTGACTCATGTGTACTGCTGCATCTGCCAACTTCCTTAACTATTCTTTACATAGTTGTTTTCTTTAAACCAGCTCTTTTTAAAGTGAAATAAATGTTTTGATCATTTGCTAAAAATAGAAGGTGATCCCAAAGATACATGCAAGGAAGAGAGGAGAGCACTAGTCATTTGCAGCAGAGCTCGAGCAAGACCCACCACGCACGCAGAGGTGGGCTCATGCCTGGGTGCTCCAGCCAGCCCTGTACCTGTGAGAACCGTATGGGATGCCGCCCATAGTCATGAGGTGACAAGTGAGGACTCCCTGGTGGTCAGTGCCTCCAGCACCGTCTACACAAGCCTGAGATGGGCCCATCTATCATCCCAGGTCCTTGGGGATTGCCATTGACCACCAGTGAGAACAAACCTGAATAAAGAATTCTGCAGGTTTCTGGTCACTATGGGTCTCAGCACCATCCCTGTCGCCCACACTCCCCCACCAGAGGTTCCTTGAAGGGAGGTCAGCAGTAGGTGAACTCTGGGGGCAATGAGAGAGGAACCCCAGAATTCTCTGGCTGTAGCCCCCGTTTCCTGTCCATCAGCATTTTCCTTGGGGTCAGTGGGAGCCAAGGAAGGTTTTGCAGCAGCAGCAGGATGTGTTCCCAGTTGGCATTTGGCACATGAGTCTGGCATAAGACCTAAAAACTTGGCTGATTGGTCCTCTGCCTCCTACCTACCCCACTCCCACCGTGTACCAAACCACTAGAGGCTGGTGGCCCTGCCTGCCCTCTCCTCCCCTCTCCCTGGATGCCCTTCAGGTACAACTGATACCTGAGACCAACTCCTTCCCATTGGTGGGTATATTGTCTCAGTTTGAAATTCCTTGCTGGGTAGATTGTGTCTCAAAGGCACGGGCCACCTGCCCAGTGTTTCTTCATCAGATGCCCACAGCCAGGTCTAACATGTACTGTTTAAAATCTCCAATGGGGCCAGGGGATGTAACTCAGTGGCACTTGTCTAGCATGTGTACAGCCCTGCATTTGGATCCCTGGCAACACCCACACACACAATTAAAAATTAAATCTGAAATGATATATAGCTATGAGAGAAAGCCAGACTCTGGGACAGTGGTGGCAAACCTTTTACAGATAAGTGCCCAAACTACATCCCAAATCCACTCATTTACCACAAAATGCCACCACTGCAGTTAAAACTGAACACTGAGGTTTTAGTTTAGAAAAAACAACCCTTACATTGATATCTTTTATCTTAAACGGAAAAACAACACCTGTGTCATAGGTTTGCCACCACTGAGTCTAGCACATCCGAGGTGAGCATCTTTTGATGGAGCCTTAGTTTCTTCACCTATCAAATGGAGTCTCGCTCCCAGGTTGTTAGGGTCACATGAGACCAGCTGTAGAGCCCTCCCTCTCAGGCTTGCTGACCTCCCAGCTGACCACGTGGTGAGGATTCGGGTGCAACTTATTTATTTGGGAGTTGAGGCAGGGAAAGAAAGGATCCCAGTAAGTTGTGTCATCAAGCAGGTTGCCTCTGTGGCCTTGAGCTCAGAGTGAATGCAAAATATGCTCTAGAGTTAGCCAGCCACCGCAGAGGGGAATGGGGTACTGGTACACTGCCCTGCTGGCTGGCCGTAGTGGAGGGCAGTTGCAGGGTGCAGGGACACATTAACTCGGTAGAAGCCCATGGAACATACAGATTCTGGCGGCCAAAAGAGATCTTGGCTCCACAGGCAACAGTAGTTGGAAGCTGCCCACCCAGTGCCCTGGGAAGGGGTAAGAGAGCTGCACACACTGTTGTAGTCAGTGGAACACAGCAAGTGCTCAGGGAGTGGGCACTGTCTTGATTGTGATCATTTCTATTTGTGTTACTAGCCCAGCACCAGCTGTGTGTCACAGGCAGCTGTCACTAGACTTCCCAGCCTGTTTTTTAACCCTATAAAACAGGGAGACATGCATTTCTCAGTGGAAACAGTTCCGCCCTCTTAGGCGGCCCTCAGAAATGTGACCAGAGACATTTTTAGCCATCACAGTGACTGGAGGTGCTGCTGGTACCTAGCAGTCAGGGGCCAGGGATGCTGCTAAGCATGCCATGCCTAGAACAGCTTCTACATACATGCACTGTCCTGCCCTGATATCAGTAGTAGTTCCTGTTGAACAAGAGTGAACACTGCGTGTTGGACATGATATTTTAATAGTTGCCTGATACTCAATGAAGCTTGTAGAAGGAAGAGTCTGAGCTGGCAAAAAGATGAGGCTCAGAACTGGGAAGGGCTTGGGTGGGGGCTGTCAGAAGGGTGGCCCTGGGGATACAAGGCGCTGCTATGATGCTGGAACCCACTGGACAGTGGAGGGAATAGGAAGAGAGAATCTGCCATGGAGTTTGGGCATGGGGAGTATGCTGTATGGGCTCTGGGAGGGACAGTCAGGTGCAGCTGCTGAGTGGCCCTGGCGCAGGAGCATTTCCTGCAGGCTGCAAAGCACTTCCCCATTAAGGTGGGAGGAGCTGGCAGTCCCATGCACTCCTCAGAGCTTGCTGAGCGGAGCCTGCCTGGATACTGTCCCTTTCCCCACTAGCCAGGACAGTGCTTTTTTTTTTTGTATGAAATTGCACTCTTTCTCCAACCCACAGTCTCTAACATTAAATTAATTTATTAAAAAGCATTGGTAATAAAAATAGAAAAACATCCCATCCCGACCAAGTCCAGGATTTCTGGGGGGTCTTGGGATTGAAGAGAGGAAGAAGACTGCCCTGTTCACCCTGAGTCTCCGGAGGCCTGGGCTGCTGTCTGAGTTTGCGAGGCTGGTAGCAGGGTGGGTCTCCTTACTGATAACATCCTTCTTCTTGTTAGGCTTGCTCCCCTCCAAAGCTTCGTGCCAACAGAGAGGTCCCCGTCTGAACCCGGGAGAGCGGAAAGAGAGATTGGGACTGAGTGCCCAGGCTGAGAAAGCCCCGGTCCCCACACAGGAGGGAAGACTTCTCCAGTCGCTCAGAAGGCCTGACCCTGGTCTGGGTGTGTGACCTCACGCTATCAGGATGGATGTTTATAGGAGCCTGGCCCAAAGCTGCCACCCTGCACTTCACTCCCCATGGCACCTGCTTCCCCGACTTCACCTCTGGAGAAAACACTGCAAAATGAAGCTGTGGCTGCACCTGAAGGCGACACCTAGGTCCTTCCTCTGCCAGTTGAGCCTTAAGCCCAGCTGGGTTCATAGCCCAAGTCTGGTCTCGGTGATTGCTTTGGGGGTGACTCAGAAAAAAAAAAGCAGCTGAAGAAATGTGGAGGCTGAGGGTAGGACTTTGACATAGGCATTTCAAGTTGCTTGCTCTTCATCAGGTTGGCAGGACTGAGACCTCATGCTGGGGGAGTGCTTTGCCACTCCTCTGGCTAGAAATATATTTTTGAAAATGTGAGCAGTGTGAATACTTGATTTCGATAAACCTGTAAAAGCAATACTTAGGCTGACTTATTTCAATTAAAAAATGTATGCAACTCCAGTTTCTCAGGTTTTTTTTTTTCTCCTTTGAGAGTTGGAAAAACTTATGCACTTTGAGGATGATAACATGCAAAAAAAGTCAGAGCCCCCGAGTTTAGAGAGTCAGTGGGTTTGGAGAATGGATACATCTGAGAGTCCCAAGCTGACCCCTCCCAGCTTCCACAAGCCTAGCAAGCCAGAGGCAGCTTGTGGGGTGTGGTAGGAAAGCCTGTTGGCCACTTGAGAAATTGGGCCTGAATCTCAAAGCAGTGTACAGGCTGCCCTGTTAGAGAGCTTGCATTTATTTATTTATTTTAAGATGAGGTCTGTGTAGACTGGTCTTGAACTCACTATGTAGCCCAGGCTGGCCTCAAACTCATGGTGATCCTCCTGCCTCAGCCTTCTAAGTGCTAGGATTACAGGCATGTGCCATGATACTGAGCTGTCAGAGAGCTTTTAAAATTTGCTAAAATGCAAGTCTTCAGAGCCAAAAACCTGAACATGTTACTCATTTGGTATGTTGTGGAATGAATAAAGCAAAGTTGGCTGGGGATGACCCATCTGTTCTACATTTATTAAGCACCTACTGTACCAAGGCACCTTGTTGGGTGCAGAGGCCAGCAGTGAACAAAGTAGTCAGGTTCCCCGCCCTCTTGGAATTCACAGCCTAGGAAAAGAGCAGACAACAAATTGCAATGTGGTTAGAGAGTGGGCAGCCAGGGAGAGCAGCGTTGGTGGTCAGTGTCCTCAAACAGTCTTGAAGCATGAAAAAGCAGCCATATGAAGAGGTGGGAAGAACATTCTGGGCTCAGGTAAGAAAATAATCAGAGATATATAATGGTGACCGTTAATACACACTAAGCTGTGTGCCAGGCGCTCTCAAAGCATTCACTCACAGGATCATTGCACAACCCAGCCCACACAAGGATGCTGAGCACAAAGGAACCTCCCTCACATACATGAGTGATGAGCTGCACTGAAGTCCAATAGTACGAAGGGCTCAGCATGGTGCCTGGTGCATAGTAACCATAATTGGCAACATTTACTGAACATGTACTATGCCCCTTGTACTATCATGAGTGCAACATGAACTGACTTGTAAAATGGTAGCTGCCACTCAAAAATCATTATGAATAAGTAGAGCCTCTGACCTCATTTTAATATCTCCAAATAGGTCAAAAGCAGAGGGTTCGGGGTGCCCACCTGGCTAACAGGTGTAGTAGGTGACTGCATCACAGAATCACTTGTTGTTCACACCTGTGTCCAGACAAATGGGGGTACCATGGTCTCTGCATTACCTGAAAATGCAGGAACCCCTCAGCAGTGATGCCTGAGCTATTTACCACCCAAACCTGGGTGACAGCTTGTGAAGCCCTTTGCCATGGCCAATGGCGAAGGCTCTACCTTTGCAGGGAATGCCTACCAGGCCCCAGGCCGATCCCTTGACTCTCCTGAACACACTTTTCCCACTTCTGGGGAAAGGAACAGAGTTTGGATCCTGTGGGCATTAGGGCTATGAGCTGGAGCTGAATAGCTAACTCCTTGCCACCATCAGCAGGCAGCAAGTTGTGCCCATCAATCCATGGATTGGGCTTCTGACCAGCAGGACAGGCCAAAGTGAAAAACAGCAGCTGTGCTGGTGGCTCTCTGGGTGGAAAGCAGGGTCGTCAAGGCTTTTTCCAGCTCCTGCAGCCATGGCAGGGTTCCAACTTGTCTAATAAGTGGCTCCCAGGACAGAATGGTGTACAGAAGGCTGGAAAGAACATTCCCTTTTATATAGCGTCAGCCTTACCGACTGCCAAAGAATGAGTTTCCACCAAATCTCAGGAAGCCACAAACAAAATCCTTTCAGAAAAGACAGGAGTTAGCCCAGTGTGGATTCTCTATCTTGTGTGTGTGTGTGTGTGTGTGTGTTTGCTGTCTGTTTGCCCAGTGGAAGGAGTAGGAGGAAGTAGCCCCTGTCACACTGGCCAATAGAACATAGCAAAAACAATTTTGTGTGATGTATAAGGCTAGGCTATAAAGAGGTCACCAGCTGTCACTTATGGTCTCTTTCCTCTTCTTCTCTGTCTCTGCCTGATTGTCTGTCTCTGAGTGATCATCCTTCAATCCTACACCATGATATGAGGAAGCTCAAATTCATCTCCATGGAGAAGTCTCCAGCCAGCTGTTCCTAAGAGCCCCTAAGACCTCAGCCAGCAGCCAGTGTCAGGTGCCAGACACATGGGAGGAGGAGCTTTCCAATCAGCTGGCTCAGCCTAGCCTTCAAGTGGCTCCAGAAAATGCTGAGGGGACAGGGGAGCTGTCTCTTCTGAGCCCTGCCCAAATGACAGGAGTGTGAGCTGATGGGGGTTTGTGTTATTTTAAGCCACTGTACTTTGGTGTGGCTCGTTATATATTGAATAACCACAACAGTGGGTCCTCTAAGCAGGAATCATAGTATAAACCCAAACCCCAGCCCTTTTCATGAGACTGAGACATTTAAAATGTAGTGAAGAAAGACAGGGAAGGTGAAGGCCCAGGGTGGGTATGGGGTGGGGTCCCAAGCCGTTTTCCCATCCCTCAGCCTTTAGTGTAACCATTCACTGGTCCTGGCTAAAATCCAGAGTTTGGGCCAGGACCAACTCTAACCTTGACCAAAAGTTAGTGCAAATAGTAAGTAGTATAGACAGATAGCAGCTGCCATAGAATCCCTGTCAGTTGGTGTATCAGCAGACTCGGGATTGTCGATGGGCATCTTCAGAGCACCAATCAGGTTCTGCTAAGCAGTCTGGTTGAGACTCGCATGGAAAAGGGCCTTCTCACTAGGGTGACAGGGCCCAAGCAGGTGGTCACGTGGCAGCCTCAGTCCCTCATGCTGGCTTGGTCGTGGCTGTCCAAGAGTGTTTTCAGGCAACACCTTGGGCCTCCAGGGTGGACCACACTTGTCTTGGCTCTTACCACAGCCAGACAAGGCTGATGTCTACCTGGGTCTGAAGGAGCCTTGGAGCTGGGCAGAACAAGATGTAAGTCCATGCACAGATGGGCAGTGCCATCCCTGAGCCCACAGGGGCCAGGCGCCAGACACTAAGGCTCAGGGAGTACAACTGAGATGAACTCAAGGTACCCAGTTGAAGGTCCAGCATGGTCAGTATCCTCAGAGTGCATTCTGTGGAGATCAAGAGAGGGCGGTAAGCTAGGAGATTTTAGGTGGGGAAGCCTTTACACATCTATGGGAATGGAGCAGGACTAGAAGGGACTACATCACAGCTCAGGGAGGGTCAGATATAAAGGGAACACAGGGATGAGGGGACAGTCCCTTCACTGTGTGAAGCTAGTTGCCAGGAAGATGCATCCAGTGCATGGGGGCAGCACACAGCATGAAATGCTTGGAAGTCCCAAAGGTAGGACTCTCCATCACTCAGGCTCTAACCTGAGTACAGCCAGCCCCACTGCCCTTCCTGAGTCTCTATCCTGTCCACAGAGGATATCCTCAACCCAGGAATCCTCCAGGGGTCCAGCACAGAGACACATGCAAATTCAGAGATGACCACCCATGTCCACCTGATGGTCCTGGCTTATTCACCTGGGTCCCACCTTCCCAAAGACACTGGCTCCAGATGTCCACATGGCCCCAACTCCTGACCTCACCCAGTCACCTTATCCAGGACACAGCAGGGTCATCGCAGGCTGATCCGGGAGTCCAGCTGATGTAGGTGTTCCTGGACACCAAACGGGATGGTGGGTGTCCACATCCTGGGAGGAGGGTATAGGACTCAGAAGCCAGGACTTTGAGATCCCCCAGTGCAAGATGACCCCCCAAATCCCTCCTCCCACTCTGCCTAGAGCACCTGTGACTCCCCAGGTAACCAGTATGGACTGGTATGTGTGGTGGCTGGGGGGCTGCAGGGAAAGTGAGGCCCAAAGAGTTCTGACTCTTCTGATTCTGCTATTGACTTGCTGTTTGAGCTAAAAAAAAGTTAGTTACTAGCTGGGCATGGTGGTGCACACCTATAATCTAAGTGTACCTGTAATCTCCTCTGGAAGACTGAGGCAGGAGGATCACAAATTTGACCCCAGCTTAGGCAACTTAGTAAGATCCTGTCTCAAATTTTTAAAAATTATAAATAGGTAAGAGATATAGCTCAGTATGAAGGCCCTGGGTTCAACTCATAGTGCAGAAAAAAAAAGATTGGTTACTGTCTGTGTCTTGTTCTCCTCATCTGTGAGCTAAAATGGGTCTCATGAGACCTACTCTATCCATCTTGGAAGACATGAGCAATTATATAGATGAAAATACTTTGAAAGAGTATAAAGTATCAATATGGGGCATTAGATATCATGGTGCTGTAATATAAAAATAAGCTCAAGCTATATGAAGTTCCAATTTTATGAGTCAAGAATAGTGAATGTAGACAATTTATGTGGTTCACCCGAAGACTCACTGAGTATTTTGGTGTTCTTGGAGCTTTCTGCAATGTAACTAATTTAAACCTCCCAAACCCTTCTGCTGAGATCTTATGATCATCTCCACTTTACAGATGAAGAAATGGAGGCCAGAAGGATGATATGCCTGCCTGCCCAAAGCCACACACTGGTGTGCAGAGAGCAGGTCTGAGCTCTGCAGACACTAGCTCAGCCCAACACCATCTGCGGAGAGGAGACTTACGCCAGGGTCTCCACACGAGGGCACTTCCGCAGGCTAGCAGCCAGCTGTTGGGCACCCACAGCTGTGAACTTGTTGAACTGGACGCTGGGGAGAGAAACTCATTCTGAGGCCTGGCCCTAGAGACCGTCTATCTCCAAACCAAGGCCTTCCCATGATGCAGTGGGAGACGCACCCCCCCCAACCCCCCCCCCCCCCCCGCTGCCCAGACTCTGCCCACACTCACTCCATCACCCGCAGGGACCCCATCTCAGGAAGCACACGTGCCAGGCTCTCAGCACCCATGTCACAGATGCAGTTGTTGTATAAGCTGCCAGAGACAGAGGTCAAGGAAGAGCTTTGTGGTGCTGGGAAAATGGTCAGAGCCCCCCAGAATCCATATCTAAGTGAGAGTGCTGCCTCACTTTAGAGAGGGGCAAACTGAGGCCCTGAGAGTTGAGACTGCTTCTCTGTGGTCATACAGTGGGTTCAGAGGAGCAGCAAGACTTCTTGCTGAGAGTGTAGAAACTCTCAGGAGAAATGACTTCCTGGCTTCAAATCCCAGCTAGGCCTCCTGCCACCTGTGGAACGCTGGGCAAGCTACTTACACTAACCCTAACCCTGATCATCTGTACAATGGTCACAACTGAGTAACTGTGGGGAAGATCAAGAGTTCATGCCCGTAGGTGGAGTGAACTGTTAACTATGGTTATGACTCTCACAGGACTAACTGTCGCCCACCCTGTGGAGGGTGTGACCAGCATTGGTGGCAGGAAGAGAAAAAGCAGAGTCACTGGCCTGCTCAGTTTGGGGCCATCACACATAGCAGTAGCACAGCAGGTACTGCCGGTGCCAGCTTCCACTATGCTCAGCACCCGGCATGCTTTCCTCAGCAGGCCGGGTGCTGCTGTGGTTCCTGTTTCAACACTTTGCTGTGACTGAGCCACTGAGCTGCACAGCACGGCTGCGAAGGCAACAGGTCTACACCGCTGCAGAGGATTCAGGCCCAACCCCAGCATGCCGGCTACTGTGGGTGGCCAGGTGGCAGGCGGAGCTATGTGGCTTCCCCTGTGGTGGGTTGTGGAACCCAGAAACCCCTTTCTCCTGTCTTCAGGTGGCCAGAGTCCTTGCATTTCTTTGAGGCTGAGATGCCCATGTCTATATTTGAAGATCACTGAGATCAGAGTGTGATTTTTGATCAACAGTGTTGCAGTTTAATCAGCAGTATTTTGTCCTTTTAATGGTGTTTGCATGTGGATGGCACTTTAACCTATGGAATATGATGGGCCTTTTTTTTTCTTTCTTTCCTTTTTTGTGGTAATAGGATAGAACCTAGGACCTTGCACATGCTGGCCAAGTGCTCCATCACTCAGCTATACCCCAGTCTGGTAATTCTTAAGTGCACATCAGATTCGATACTATCTTCACATGCCCCTCCTATTTCTCATTCACCCAGCAAAAACCAGGAATGCCTCTACCTGACCCATGAGCACCGCTTGCCTGATCTGGACTGCAATGGCCTCTCCCACCTCATCTGTCCTTCATGCGCTGTGGCCAAACCACCTTTCTCACTTTAGGGCTTTTGCAGCTGCTGCTCCCTCTTGCTGCAGTGCTTTCCTATAGAAAAGCTCAGTTGCCCTGACCATCCCCAGTGAATTGGCCAGTCATCTCTATTGCACTCTCCTGGGCTGCACTAATTTCTTTCCAGCATAAGTCAATATTTTAAAATACTTTATTTATGTCTGTGCTTACTTGCTAACTGGGTAAGAAATTTGAAGGCAAAAACATCCATCTTGTTCACAGTTTTATCTCCACTTCCTCAGAATCTTTTTTTGTTTGTTTGTTTGTTTGTTTTATCAGTACCGTGGATCTCATGACTGCCTGCTTGCAAGGCAGGTTCTTATGCCGCTGAGCTAAATCCCCAGCCCTATCTCCACTTCCTTATGCTGGTTCTGGCCCATGGTTCATGTTAGAGAATAGCAGAGGCCTGGGACAGCTCTAGGGGTGATCACTGGTCACATAGACTGAGTTGCACAGTGCATAACCTGTGCAGCTGCATCCTGTTGTCCTGGCTAGAAAGACACATGAATGGACACACATCAACAGAGATGGGCCAGATGCCACTTTTCCTGGAATATGACTCGAGCTGTCTTCAGCAAGGGGCAAGAGTTGGGGACGGGGAGGGAAGTTTCTCCCAGGGTGATGAGTTAGGAGAGCTACAGGTGCTGAGCTGAACCTACTACTCTTCTGCTAGTGTCTGGTACACCAGACACTAGGAGAAATTGTCACACCAGACTGGAAGAAATTGTCTGCTATCCTGAGGCCTACCAGGAGGTGGCAGTGTACGCACCGACTGCTACACAAGTGGCGAGTGACATATTTCCAGAAAGAAAGCTTAGCCTTGCCAGGCCAAAGGGCTCAGATGAGGGTGGGATAGGCTGGTGGTGTGGCTATCTACTGCTAGCCAGAGTCAGGTGTTGCACCCAGCGCTTTGCAGAGGCCATCAAAATAGTTTCTATTTGCCAGATGAGAATCCAGCGGCTCAGAACTGTAAGCAATCTGCCCAGATTTCTTTGCCTGGGTCCTGCCCCTCCCATCCTGTTTCCAAGGCCTGAAGTGATTGTTTCCAGAGTCATGGTGTCTGTTGGGCCCTGATGCTGCCTAAAGCTCCCTGGCCTCCCCAGCCCACCTGCTCAGTGCAGAAACCCCACTCACCTGAGTCTGAGAAGGGATGCAGAGAGCAAGGGAAGGGCCTCAGCAAGGGTGCAGGCACCCGTGTCCGTAATGCTATTCTGGGACAGGCTGTGGGGACACCGTGAGAGAGGCTGAGGACCATGGTTTCAGGCCCCTCCCCCACCAGCACCCATCCATCTGCCCCTTGGGAGACCCACAGAGCAGTCTGTGCTGCAAACAGGGACAGTCCACGCCTGCAGTCATGGGTAATGGTGTCATAGGTTAAACATACACCAACTTCTGACAGGTAAGGGAGTCCTGTGATGCTCAGAGTAGGATGATGGAGTGAGCTGTTGGTGAGGTAGGGAGGGAAGGAGGGAAGGAGGAAGAGAGGAGAGAAAGAGCTCCCTTTCCCCACCTATTTATGGTTTCATAACATCCTCTGTTTTCCCTCGGGGCTACTCATCAGCACTGCAGTTAAATGAGTGTCTATGGTATTTGTTTAAACGGGCAGTGGGCTCTGTAGACAGTAGGGCTGTTTCTGTTTTGATCATGATTATATCCTTGTGTCTGTAACACTGAGCACATACTCAACATATACTTAAGGGCAAAAAGGAGAGGGGGAGAGGGAGAGAGAGGGGACTCAGGAAATTTAGCTTATGGTTTTACTTATCGGAGAAATCTCAGTACCTTACAATCAAGGAAATAACTAAGTGAATTCTGCTGAAATATTTGGCCATCTCGCTCTTAATTATGAGGAGGAATGCAGTCAGATTTGATAACCTCTATTCAGAAAAAAGAGAAAGGAAGGAAGGAAGGGTCAACCCATCAGCATTTATCCATCTTCAACTTCCCATAATCCAAAACAATTTTAAAAGCTACCACTTGGACAACGTGGGTTTCCTGATAAATCCTAACCTGTCTTTCTCCTAGTTGGACCCCCCCATATAATTTTTTTATCAGAAAACTTTACTTTTATTACTATATTCTTTGTAACTGCAGGTTTATGCATTTGCTTTTGGTTTATTGTGTCTTCTTGCTAGAATTTAAAATCCCTGGAGTCAGGGGATTTGTTAGTCATTTAAAGCTGCACCTCCATTTAAAGCTACTATCTCCACAGTGGTGTTCCTGAAATATTTGTTGATTAAATTAGTAAGTGATGGGGTGGGTGGACAATTAGATAAAAAATGACCACCTGCGCAGTGGGATGAGCAGTGACTGAACAGATAAAGAACAGATGGCCCAGGAAAATGAGGGCATGAGTGCACAGATAGGTGGGGAGTGGATAAAGGACTCAAAGGATGGGTGAACCTAAGAATCAGAATCAGGAGCCACTAGGCTCTGGGCAGCACAAGCAGCGGGGAAGGCAGGCCCTGCCACTTACTTGAGCGTCTCCAGTGCCTTCAGCTGAGGGAAGGTGGCTGAGAGCTGCGAGACACCCGTGTCCCCAATCTTGTTGTCGCTCAGAGAGTCCAGGCTGCAAGTGGAATCAGATGGGGGCCATCAGCAGGTGTCTCCTTCCCCCTTCTGTCCCCCCAGCCCTGAATGTGGCATAGAGGCACAATGAGCAGACATCCATCCTGAGCTGTGAGAGGCAGCCTTTAGCATCCAGGCCGGCCAGGTGACAAAGTGGGACCTCCCATGGATCAGAATCTGTTTTGCTTCTGAAGACCCTCTGAATTTGAATGACCCCTTTCAGCTCTTGGAAGCTTAGTTACAAGGTGGGATTTGCCCTCGTGGCCTTTCCAGCAGGGTTGCTAAGATCAGCAAGTCAGGTGAGGCAAGACCGAGACCGTGCAGAGAAATTGTTTCAAAGGTCAGGAAGGATCCTACACCACCCTTACTCCTGGGGATTCCCATCTACTGTCCCTTCCCTGCAGCAGGCTCATCTCATCACTCACATGAGTTATGCTGAGAAAGTCAGTGACTCGTGAGACACAGGCACAAGGAGAAGGTCTCCCCTTTGCAGGTCCCCTGGGCATGGGACAGGACAGGCTCTGAGACTGTCAGGGCCACAGTGGAGGGGAGGTCACAGGGACATACTTACTCCAAGTGCTGGAGAGAAGAAAAGGCTGGAAGGATCTTTGCTAGTTTGGGGAAAGCTTGGGGGCCCAATGTGGGGCCCAACCTAGAGAAAAAAGGAAGGATCAGATGTCAGAACAGCCTCCTCTCAGTCCCAGGAAGACACAGCATGCAGAAGCCAGGCCTCCTCCTCCCTCAAGCCCCCCTAGCTGGCTCTCTAAGCCTTCTGCCTGGGCTAGATCTCACAAAGCCCCCAGGAGGCCAGGTGAGTTCCTGGCTTTTATCTCTGAGCAGGGAGCCCATTCCCACTCCTGCTGTGGTCATCTGAATACACTCACCCTCCTCCCACCATGGCCTGGAGATGGGGACCCCAAACACTAGCCAAGGATCACCACCAGCAGGACACCACGTGGCTTACTTGTCTTTGCATCTCAATACCAAAAAGAACCTTTTTTAAAAAAAAAAAACAAAACTGTGATTATATACCAGGCCCATATTGGGTCCTTCAGTCAGCTTAGATCATATTTAATCTTTATCACTCTGAGCTAAGGACTCCTCTGCCACATTTTACAGATGGGAAAGCTGAGACACAGAGAAGTTAGGTAACTCACTCAAGTTCACACAGCCTGCATTGACATTTATACTACAGAGACTTCATGAGAATGAAAAGAATAAGGATAATGAAGACTGCGTTGTTTTGTTTTTAAGAAGTCATTACATGTATTTGATGTAAAGAATTGTCTTTTAGACTGAAACTACATCTTTTGAACTTTGTTGATATTTAAAATGATCACCTCTGATAAAATTATGCCACCAATAATGATTATTTGGTGGATATTGTTTACATGAACATACGTGATGAAAATTAAAGGCTGGTACCTATATGTGGTTGCTGATAACCATTCTGAAAGGATCTCCTCTTGGAAATTCCAAGCTCTGAGATCCATGATCCTCAGGACAGGGCCCCAGGGCGAGGACTGGGTGTTGGGATCTGCACTCACTCAGCCCCATGCCGGGGTCTTGGCAAATCTCTTTATCACTGAGTCTCCCACAGTACTCAGCCCTGATCTTAGGGGGTGGCTGGGAGGATTGAGGGGTCCATCATCCAATATTTACTGCTTGTCTACTTTTTCTCAGGACCAAGGAAAAGCCATGAGCAAACCAGATGAAATCCTCTGCCTCAGGCAAGCTGACATTCCAGGAGGTCAGCATGAGATCTAGAATGAGCGATAATAATTGATAAAGACAGACACAGTGGTGAGGGCTGGAATGTTATTTTTAAATATGAGGGTGTGAAAGGGCCTCCTCCTCCCCTGCAATAGAACAATCAGAAGAGATCAGACTGAAACCAGGCTGTGGGCTGCGCGGGACTCTGAGGAGCAGCGTTCCAGGAAGGGGCACCGGTGGGGCAGAGCCCGAGGCTGGGTCTTGCCCACTGAGGCTGAAAACCCACAGGAAGGTGCACGTGGCAGAGAGGAGGGAGCCAGAGAGGCCCAGGCGGTAATGGGGCTGGGCGGCAGCTGGTGGCACCAGGAAACGCGCCTGGTACTTGCACAGTGTCAGGGTTTTGAGCAGCCTGACATGACGGAAAAGGAGGCAGCCAGGTACCCAGCACAGTGGCAGCAAAGTGGATACCCAAAATAGACCGTCCTTCCTTCCTTCCTTCCTTCCTTCCTCTGAACCTTCTTGGGTCTTCCGGCCTCCAGGTGGCCGTGCCCCGAGACTAAGCTGTTCCACCCCATGGCTGCTGTTCCCCAGAGCGCAGTTCCCACCCCGAACTAGGGGCTTTTTAAACTGAAAAAAAGTCATGCCAGAGAAGGCTTGTGATGATTGTCTTTAGACATTTCCTCTTTTGAACAATATTTTTACCTCTGTACAAATTTGGCACCTCGTCTTTTGTTCAAAACAAGAGGTGTCTGGCTTTTTCTAGGGCCAGGGGCAATGCTCAGGGGAGCTGACAGCTCCCAGGGTGTCACAAACCTTGTTGGTTAAGTCACTTAACCTCACTAGGCCTCAGTTTACTCATCTGTCAGATGGGAAGAGTGGTCATGGTCTCTTAGAGCAGCCCTTGCAATGAATGAGATTGTGTATCTGTAGAATGCACCAAATCCTCTGTCAGTGCTAAACAATTCCTTGCTAATTCTTAGATAATCTTAGATCCTCACCAAGGACCAAATACTGGTTTAGTTAGTTCTTTGGTTGATGCTCAGACTCAAACTGACCTGACTCTTATAACTTTAGAGAAACAACTCAAATTCCCTGGGCCTCAATGTTCCCATCTATACAATGAGGAGATGATAACAAGACTCCCAGGGGACGACCACCTGGCATAACGGGGTGAAAGTGCTTTGCCAACTGAAAGCTAGATTCTGGCAGACAGAATTAAACACAAGAATTACTTTGGCTCTGTTTCTGTCCCCGTGAAAGAATGCCCAAGATGGTGGCTCCCAAGCCTAGCTGCTACACCTAGCACGACTGACTGTCCCAGTTTGCCTGCATCCAAAGATTTTAGGACCTGGAACTTGCAGAATTAAATACAGGCTAGCCCTGCGCAAACTGGCATGTGGTTTGTTCACTCTACCTGTGTCTGCATGTTTGAGACCACCAGTGATTTTAGCAAGCAATCAGGACTAGGCACCACTACCAGGAGATGGGGCAGAAACCTGGCGTGCCATGGGTGGTGGCTAGGGCTCTGCATCCCCCAGGGAGTCCAGCTTGTGGCCATGGGAGTGAGAACACTCAGGTACACAGGGCACATGGTGGCATGTCCCATGGGAAGTTATGAGCTGGAGCACACTGAGTCCTCTTCCTGCCCCTGGCCAAGTTAGGATTCTTGCAAGTCACATGTCTCCCTTGCATGATCTACCTACTTGGCTCAATCCTAGCCTTTGGTCAAACATCAGTGCAGACATTGCCTCCCCCCAGAAGCGCTCCAGCCTCCTGAAGTGGGAAGCTTACTATGACAGCCTACCATGCACTAACAGAAGCCTCACCATTCAGGTTTAGTGAATGGCAACAAGCAAGTGGCAGATGGGTTACCTTTGAATCCCAGAAGGCAACTCCAGCACTTGCTCACCCTAGCTGGAAGCTGGTTTCCAAAGTGGTGGATGCCAGGGAAAGAGCTGTTCTAGGGACTGTTCTAGGGATTTGGGGCTGCTGGCCCAAGATCAGTGGATGCTGGAAAGGAAACTGGGACTCCCAAAGAGTCTGCCCCATCACTTACGCAAACTCCAGCTTTTTCAGATCTCGGACAGCAGGGAGCTCACGAACTGTGTCTTCAGAGGAACTTCTTAACCTAGAGAGAGCAGGCCATGGTAAGGGAATAGGCCCTATAGTCCCTGGGACCCTGCTCATGTGCCCATTGATGCCTATCCCAATGCCCTGTATTCCCTGGGGCTGGGGATGTCACTTTATGATAGAGCACTTGTGTAGCACATGCAAGACCTTGGATTCTATTGCCAGAACTGGAAAAAAAGAAGGAAAACACCAGGAGTGCATGTTTCATGGAAAACAGGCTCAGAGTTAGGCCCCCAGCCCACACGGCACACTGCAGGTGCTCAAGGGAGAGTGAGACAGCTAACTTGCTGTGTGGCCAGGCTGCCTCTGCTCTCTGTACCCCTTTCTGCCATCTCTGAGATGGGGATGGCACTGGTCCTGGGTGCCTCAGAGGGTGGCTGGAGGGCCAGATTTGTCCCTAGATGGTGAAGGCATCCTTGTTAACTGCTCACAGAAAAGTTTCTCCTTGGCTTTGCGTGAGAAAGAGTTGGGTATGTGATAGCCCATTTTGAATGGAGCAGTGTCACATTGTGGGGACCAGCCAGGGGCAACTGTGGTGAGAGCTCTGGGCAGCCATGGCATCAAAAAGGAGTGGAGGCACTGAAAAGTCCTTGACAAACTTGATAACAGATCCTCCAGGCCCTCAGCCTGCAAAGCCTACATGACCTTCCATCCCGTCTCCCTCTCACCTCTGGGTCTGCACAAGGTGGCCCAGGTCTTCCACATCCTTTAGGGACTTGGCCTTAAATGGCTCAATGGTGAACTTGTCCTCTGCTGCCTGGAGTAGCTGGGTCTCCCCACGCTGCTGCAGGGACTCCCAGAGCCCCACGGTGTCACTCAAGGCCGCCCTGTGGAGGAAGGGTCTCAGACCCAGGTACAGTGACTGGGCAGGACCAGGAGGGAGGGGCAGCTCCATGAAGCAATCTCTTTCCTGCTCAGCTGCTTTCCATCTTTAGCTTGGTCTCCACCTCCTGCAGAAAGCTGTCTGTGGCCACTGCAGCCTTTCCCAATTCCTCTCTTTTTGAAACTCTCACTCTGGTTTTGTTTCTCTTTTTGGTTTTGGCTACCAGGAAGCTCAGTGCTGAGTTCTGGGCACAACTGTGTCAGACCTTACAGCTTAGGTAAAATGTTTAGGGGAAATATGAGAGATTAAAGGACTAAAGCCAATGTAGAAGGACTTAAATGAGCCAAATGAAGGAGGTTAGGCTTCTTTCTGAGGTCAGTTGTGTGCTCTGGAGTGTGAGTAGAGTGAGTTAGTAGAGGTGTGATGCAAAAGAATTTGAGTTCCAGGAAGACTGTTCTGGGGGCTGAATACAAAGTCGGGTAGAAAAGGAGAGAAGGGAGGTAGAGAGGTCAGTGGGAGGCTGTGACTCTTAAGCATAAGAAAACAGATCCTGGATCCAGGGATGGAAGAGAGAAAACAAACGTGAGATGTGGACCCAGGGTGGATCTTCAAATATTCATTGGAAGGAAAAAAACTGCCGTTTGCTGACTGCACGGCTTTGGGTAAGCAGTTGCCCTTCTTGAGCCTCAGCGTGGGAGGAATCCATTCACCTGCTTGCTGCTGTTTCTGTTAAGTGAGATGCACAGAGCAACCCTCCATGCCAGCGGAAGGAGCCCTTCCCATACCCGGGGCCCACCTGAAACGGGTGACGCAGCTGAGTCCCACAAGGTTCCCCAGGCCAGAGGGGTCGATGCCCGTGCCACGGAGGTCCAGGGAGAAGTCTCGGCCAGCTGCCTGCAAGGCCTGGCCCAGCACATGGGCGTCAGGTGGCGTGAGCCGTGTGCCCAGGAAGGAGAGGCACGCAGGCAGCTCTCGCACCACGTGCATCCAGATCCCAGCCTCACTGGCCTCGTGGGCACAGTGCAGCAGCTCCAGCAGCCGCCCAGCCTGCAGCGTTCTGGGTTGCAGGCGCTTCAGGTATCTGGTGAGCACCTTTTGCTTCTTGTCTGCCGAGGCAGCTGCTGCAGACCCAACCAGCGCTCCCAAGCAGCGGGCCCGAGGCTGGAAAATCAGTCCAGCCAGAAAGCGTGGCACACCTTCCATCCAGTTGTCATAGGGCCTCTTTTTCCTCGGGGTCAGTGCTAAAAACTGCGGCAGCTCCTTGTCCTTGATTTCGCTGCTCAGAGCCAGCCATAGGGCCCCCAGGAAGCACTGCAGGAGGAAGCTGGAGAAGGCCAGCTCAGCCTCAGCAGCCCCTGGGACCTGTTGCACTACAGGTTGCACAAGGCTTTTAGTCACAGCCCAGGTCCTTATCTGTTCTGTGGGGAACTGATCCTCCCGAAGGGTACTTTGGTGTCTGCGGCCCAGCTCCCAGGCCAACTTGGCCAGCCCTACCAGGGCCCCTGGAGGGCTGTCCCGGGCTGCCCGGTCTAGCAGGCCAACATAGAGTCCTGTGAGTGTGGAGGGAAGCTTGGCCTCCTCCCCTCGCTGCAGCAAGGTCTCCAAGAGCTGGCACACTGCCCGGCACAGAGTGGGGCTGTGGCTATGACTGAGGAGAAATGGCTGGTCCTGAAGGAGCATTAGAGCTTGCTCTCTGTGCTCTGAGCCCTTGAAGTAGCACGTTACATATGTCTGTGCCTGTTCAGTAGAGAAACCAGTCACCTCAAACAGAGCATCAGCTTTGCCCAGGACCTGGGCCAGGCGGCCACGGGGCTGGGCCATGAGGAGCAGGGTACAGCCTTGCATCAGCCTGCGCTGCAGGAGCCCTGCCAGCAGCGCCCGGAAGGAGCAGGGCTCTGTGCACGTGGGCCCGCCAGCACCATGCAGGAAGCTGTCCTGAGCTTCCAGTTCCTCAAAGGCATCCAGGATGAGCAGGATGCGCTCAGGCCTCCTGGAGATGTGGCTGAAGACTTCCTCATCCATGGCCAGTGGCTGAGGGCCTGGGGAGCAGAGCAGATCCTTTAGGCAGTAGGTATCCCCTGGGTAGTCCAAGCGGTAGCAGGGCACATAGAAGACAAAGTCATACTGAGGAAGCTGGCCACGGGCCCAGGCCCGGCCCACTGCCTGTGCCCAGTGGCTCTTCCCGTGCCCCGCCTTGCCCAGCATGGCAATCACTTGGGTCTCTCGCAGTCGTCGCCGGTTGCTTGCAGCCAGCAGCACTTCGGCCAGACCGCCACTGACTGGTTGTCGCTCAGCCCAGTCCACGATGACCAGCTCCCTCTCCTGGCTCTTGTGGCTGCCCTTCTCTAGCCGGGCTCTCAGCAGGTCCACCTCCACCTCTGGCTCTGTGGGCTCTGCCTGGTGCCAGTCCTGCAGTGAGTGGTGGAACTGCCTCACTGCCTCTGCAAAGACAAGGCTTAGTTAGGCTGCCTCCAGGGGGGATGCAGGTGGCAGGACAGCCACCCTCGCAGGCCTGTTCCCCGTTTCCCACCACCTTCATTGACTGCCTCGTCCCTCCCCAGACACTCACGCCTCCATTCTGTCCCACACCTGTTTATTTATTCATCATTTCAATCCTTTGCCTATTGATCCCCTATGCCCACACTGTTTTTCTTGTAGCACTACAAGATTGAACTCAGGGTCCTCCCATTGAGTTTCAGTCCCAGGCCTTTTTAATTTTTATTTTGAGAGATTTTTATTTTAATTTTTATTTTAATATTTATTTTCTCACTAGTCACTAAATTGTCCGGGCTGGGCTCAAACTTATCTTCCTGCCTCCGCCTCCCAGAGTGTTGGGATTACAGGCATACATCACCAGGCTTAGCTTCATTTTATGCCTTTTCTTAATTCCTTTTTACTCACTAATCTTTGCTCACTCAGTCATACATGCAGGATGGAGGAAAAGCTGTTTAAGACTTAAAACAGTGGAACCTGGACGCTAGATTCAAATCCTGGCTGCAACATGTGGTGGAATCTTCAACATATTGCACACTCCAGTATGCCTTAATATCCTTTTCTATAAAATGAGGTTGATATTAGGGCTGTATGAGTCTTCAGTGATCTATCATAACCTCATGGTCTTCGTAAGTTAAGCACTCAGTAATTAACCAAGGCCCTTATTCATTCCTTTTTTTAAAATCTGTTTTTATTTTTTTTGAGACAGGGTCTCCCTATGTAGTTCAGGCTGGCCTTGAACGTACCTTGTACCGAGGGTGGCCTTGAACTTGCAGCAATCCTCCTGCCTCAGTCTCCTGAGTGCTGGGATGACAGGTGTGCACCACTGTAGCTGGCCTTCTTGGCTTTTATTCCCACCTTCCGCTGTTCACACCCATTGGCTTCTTCCTTCCTCCACGCTCTCTATCACCCCCTTCCCCTCCTGCATCCTCTGAGCTGTCTACACCCATGCTAGGGGTTTTGGGGGGCCAGGGCTTATTGAGGAGTGAGTCCTCAGTAGATGTCATGTGTGTGAGTGGCAGCATACATGCTGAGATGATATGAATGAATGAATGAATGAATGAGAAGATTACACACAGGGATTGAAAGCCAGACAAGGGATTTAGGTTTAATGCCCAGGACAGAGGAACCAGGCCGTCACTCACCAGGCCATTTGGAAAGCTGGATGGCATCCTCTGCAGTTGCCTGGCATGGCGGAGGGGATGTTTCATCCTCTGCAGATGGAGAAGCCAGCCAAGAGTTAGTCTGGGGACATCCCTCCTCTGGCCACCCAGTTCTTATATCCTGAGGGCAAAGCTTACACAGGATAAGTCACAAAACCGGTCTATGTAGTCTCCCAAGCCAAGGTCATAAGGAGGTGACCTGAGGCTGTATTGGTGGTGGTTTTTTGTTTTCGTTTTCTTAGCCTAGGTTTTTGCTATTCCAGGCTAGCCCTGAACTCATTAGTAGCCCAGGCTGGCCTCAAACTCAGTAATCTCCTGCTTCAGCCTCCTGAGGGCTAGGATTACAGACATGTGCCACCATGCCTGACTTGTCCTTTTCAGGTGTTTTGTTTTGCCAGGTATACTTTAAATTTTTTTCATTAGTGTTTTAAAAATCATGGTATCTATGTAAATATCAGAATTTCTAGATTTAGGAGGCCTGGCTACCAGCTCTGCTTTCTTGTCAGGAACAAGCAGCTGGATTCTGCAGCTGCCGCCTGCCCTATCTCCAGAACCTCTCTCCTGACTTGTTTACCTAATACACATGACCGTCCTGTCCTGCAGGTGGCTTTGTTCTTCCAGTCTTCACCTGTGGCATCCGTTCGGGAGGTCAGGGCTGGCTCGGGCATGCTGGGTAAGTCAGCTGCAGAGGGAGCGAAGGGGCTGGTGGAGCCAGGCCGGGTTGGGGACTTTGGGAGGCTGTGGACAGCAGGGCCACTGGCAGGCAGAGTGTGTTTGGCCTGGGGCATTTCACCTACATTGCAAGTAGAGAAGGGTGTGAGAACAGTTAGGTTTGCACCCAGAGACCCACCCAGTCCCTTGACTCCAAATCAAACTGTGGAGCTTGGCAAGTCTGTAGAGAGGAGAGAGAATGCCCAGACGTTTCAGGATGAAGCAGAGCACAGCACTCTGGAGCTCGGAGAGGTTTTCCCTCAGAGCAATGGATGCAATCAGCTCACAGGGAACTTGTCGCAGGTGCCTTCTTATCACCATGCGGTCAGTGCTCATTTTCCTGGATGTCAGCAACTTGTTGCTTCTAGGGCAGCAGTGCCTTATACAGAAATGGCACCCAGCAAAGGATGCTTGAGTGGAAGCATCCTCCTACCTCATCCCTGAGAGCCCAGATGAGCCATCTCGGGGCCTGTCTACAACATCTCAGTATGGTGGGTCAGCAGAGTCATTTTACTAACCAGAAAATAAAACAAATCAGAGAAAGCTAGGCAAGGACACACACCAAAGTATTCATATCTAAGAAATTCATATCCCAAAAATTCACACTAAGAAAGAGACACTCAGTTAACTCTTGTAAGCATCTGATATTTGGCTCATTGGTGAACATGTATTGATGTCACAATTTAAAAATAAAGTTTAAAAAAGAGGGAAAACTAAGAGTCATGTGAAAGTGACATATGAGGGGCTGCATAGCCACTGTTGGTCACATATCCAGACCATGGAGTAGTACTCTATTGCTTTGATATTTGAGAAGTGGAAGTAGAGGAAGGTGTGCTGGGGCTAGGGTTGTAGCTTAGTGACACAACACTTGTCTATCATGCCCAAAGCCCTGAGTTCCATCCCAGCACCATAAAAAGAAAAGAAGAGAAGAGAAAACCAAAAAGAAAGGGGGAAGGAAGGGAGGGAAGAAGGAAGGAGTTGTGGGGAGGGAGCATCATAAAAGGGTGCTATGCCACACTTTCCAAATGTCTTAGGTTTGGGGGGATCAGGTCAGAGTGTGTCAGGTAGGAAAGATGGGCTGTGGGGGTGGGGCAGGGTCACACACTCACCATGATAGACAAATATACTGGAGACTGCTGTGCCCAGCCCTGAGACCTGCCAGAGCCCCTGGGGCAGAGTCGGGAGTGTGGAGATGAACTGAATGGGCCCAGCAGGCAGAGTCACACAGCTCACCAAGGGTGAGGAGAGGTCCGCTGCAAGAGGCAAAGCAGAGGGGTGGGCTCTTCATAACCCCCATCTCTGTGATTCTGTTTTGTGACGATGGAGTTAACATCTGGGGCCTACACAGGACTCTTAATTTCCCAAGGGCAGCAGCCCATGGTGGTGTCCCCAACACCTAGCACTGGTAGCTGGGAGAGATGGGGGGGGCAGTATTCCAGGAAGAGGTGATGACAGACAGCCAGTGTGTGAGCTCTCCCGCTGGCAGTGATTTTCTCCTGGCCTTCCAGGGTGGGGATTCCCTCCCAGATATGTTCTCCTCCAGGGACTGGGTGGGTTGGGACCCTGAGGATAAAACTAACTTAGGACTGAGGAGACACTGAGGATTTGTGTGTGTTCCTGGGAGTCTCTGCCTAGCAGCAGCTCCCAGGAGGGAAGAAGCCCGCCCTCTCAGGCCTCTGCACCTACCAGGCACCTGCACAGTTTCCTCTAGCTGGATCTGGCCTGAGTCTGGCACCTGGTTGAGTAGAGCATGTGGTGGCTGGCAGGACAGCGGGGAAGAGTCACTGGCTGGTCCCACCAAGAAGCTGCCGGTAACTATGGGCCCAGAAAAGGGCTCTGCTGTTGAGGAGAGGGTTGTGTGAGAGACTGAGAGGGCCTTCTAGGATGGGGAGGGCTCCTGGCACTTACAGGAAACACCTGTCCCCTGCTCAGTGCCATCTGCAGTGGTGCTGATGGGCAACAGTTTGTGCAGGCCACACCAGCTGCTCTTGGTAACCAGACCCAGAGCATCCCAGAGTACAACTCTTGAGGTCCTGCCAGACAGCAGTGGGCTCTGCCCAAAGAAGGGCAGGGGCTGCAGTGGATGCCCATCCTGTCAGATGAGGAGGTTGCCAATGTCCTCCGGGATCGGAAGGACGTGCCTCTGTCATCAGATTGGAAGCTTCCTGAGGACCAGGCCAGGTCTTCACAGGTGGAGCTCCTGCCTCTGCCATAATACTGAATTCACAGGTGCCTACTGGTCTCAGAGGGGAGCCCTTTCCCAAGATAGGTGGATCCCCGAGGACAGAGACCACTTCTCTACCATCTCGGGTCCTCATGGGCAGTATTCCTGTCTCTGCCATCAAAGGAGCACTTTCTGAGGCTAACGATGAAGCTCCCTTCCCCAGACTAGAAGCCCTTTTGTTCTTTGGTCTGTTCTCCACTCCATTCTGGCCCCTCCTTTTCCATAACAACTGGGCTAGGGAGAAGGAACCCCTGGTGGAAGATGGTGAGCTTGGGTGAGGTGGGGTGGATTTCAGCTCTGTATTGAAGGAGTTAAGAAGCAGCCTGGTAAGGGAGAGTTAGTGGGAGAAACCAAGTCTCCTAGTATCCCTCACATATGCCCCTCACGCTAGCTGTGTAACCTCAGACAGGTGACTTTACCTCTCTGAGCTTCAACTTTCAAGGCTGGTTTACATGGGCACCTGTGGAGGCCCAGCTCCCCACCTTGTCGTCTCCCAGTCCCACCTGCCCTGCTCACCTAGTTTCCTGTGCTTCAGGTCTGTGGGATGCTCCTCTGGGAAGGCTGCAGAGAAAACACTGTGGTCAGTGGCCCCAGGCGAGGATGCCCCAGCACAGAGTGGAAGCGGTGGAGGATGTCACCAGCCACATGCCTCACCTTAGGAGCCGGGAAGGGCCTTGGAGGACCCAATCCCTTGCCTTCTTCTAACTGTGCTGGCCATAGCTCCTCCTCAGATTGAGCTCAAAAGACAACAACCGCAAACTGGCTCTGGAATCCATCCCCAGCGTGGGCCTGTGTGACACAGCCCTCCACCCTCCTCTGTGGATCAATCAGGGTAGAAGCTCCCCTGACTTGTACTCCCCAAATTTGTGTTTCCAAAGCAGTGGGAGTACACTGGGAATCAGTGAGCACTTTGTACATCGAGGATGAGAACCCTGAGTCCCTCAGCAAGGGATCAACTGGGATCAGCTGTCCAGTGGCACAGCAGGCAGCCCTGAAAGAGGACAGGATGCTGAGGTGCATCAGGGAAGTGTGCGGGCTCTGCAGTGTACTTCGCCATGTACCAGAAGTCACATGGTGGATGTGGATGGATAGTGGAGGGGGCGGACAGGTGATGAGGCAGCATGGCCAGGGGTTCTGAAGAACCCAACAGTGGGAATCTAGGCCTCTATGGTGTGATCTTACTACCTTATTGCATGTTGAAATTTTCATAATAAAATGTTGGGGAGAATATTTATTGGATGAAAATGGAAAGGAAGAAAGAGGAAAGAAGGGAAGGAAAAGACAGAAGAGAAAGGAAATCAAGCAAGAAGAAAAGGAAGGGAGAGGAGGGGGAAGAGGAAGAGAAAGTAAGGAAGGGAAAGGAGAGGAAGGGAAAAGATAGGACAGGAAGGGAAGGGAAGGGAAGGGAAGGGGAGGGGAGGGGAGGGGAGGGGAGGGAAGGGAAGGGAAGGGGAGGGGAGGGGAGGGGAGGGAAGGGAAGGTGGCAAACGGGGAAGAACCAGATCTACAGGCCTCGTAGGAAGCACTGCGTAGCAAGGCCTGGTCTGCCTTTAAAGGCTCTTGTCAGCTGCCATGTGAGGACAGACCAAAGAGGCAAAGAGACACAGTAGAAGGCTCAGAGAGGTGCAGGTACCTGGCCAAGGTCACACAGACCATACACAACAGATCCAAGATTCTAACCCAGTTCTTGCTGAGGCTAAGACCTGTGCTTGAAGAGGCCTCCCTGGAAAACCTCAGTGACCATGCAGGGCAGAAGAGAACAAAGGATCATTTCAGAAATAATTATCAGCGGGCGCAGAACCTCACTGGGAGAATGGCCATGTGCTCCTGGGCCGCCTGTTTCTTTCCTGGGTCAGCAGTGAGCAGTGGTGATGGTGGTGAAGCAGGGCCCCAAGGTCAGGTGAGGCAGGCAGGACTTAACAAGGGAAGCAGCTGGGAGCCACAGCAGACTCTGGAGCCAAGAAAGGGCCAGGCCTCCGGCCAGGCCAGATGGGTCGGGGCGGGGTTACTCACATCTTTTCTGACTTCTCTGCCCTGCTTCCTCCAGCACCTCCACACTCTCACTGTTCACTTCTTCCAGGCCTATGTGCTCTACTTTGGAGAAAGATCAGAGACAACTCACAATCAGTGGTGAGCCCAGGCAAGCCCAAGTTGTTCCTAGAGGGAGGGGTGGTCACCAGAGACGATGATGCTCCCCAATGACAAGAAAGGGATGCAGGCTGAGCCCTGCCAACCCCGACTTACTGAAAATGTCCTTGCTAGGGTCCTCCAACTGGGCGTCTTGGAACACATACTGGTCCAGTTCCGCTGAGCAATCAAGGAAAATCACAATCAGCAAGAGCTTGTTGAAGACCCACTGTGTGTTCAGTCTTAGGCTGGGCCTGGTACACAGTAGGAGTTCAACAGCATTGCTGACTGTTATAAATGAGCAAATGAATACATGAACACTGATCCTTAATGAGCTTTTAGTATGAAATTAATGGAAGGGGTGAGGGATGTGTCCATGAATATCTCCTGAACCCTCAAGTAGTACAGGGAGAGTAGTACAGTGGGCAAGGGTTTGAGTTCAGGTTCTACTTCTAGTCTCTAATCCTAACCGGACAGCCTTGGATCAGTTACCCAATCCCTCTGTTTGCATTAGGCAAGCAAATAAAGCCTGCTACTCAGGGAAGCACGACAGTGATTTAAAGCGTTCAGTGCAGTGGTCAATTCTATGAAAGGACATGTGACTCAGAGCCAGTGGGAAAAGAGCCCTCATGGTGGCAAGTCAGAGGAAAGAGTGTAGAACGGGTGGTGCCATAAAGGGCCTCCCAGAGGAAGGGACCTGGAGCCAGGCCTTTTTAGAAGGGGCACCATATGCAGGGAAGAGTGGATGGCTTTCTGGGTGGGGGGGACAGTGAGGAAAGTTGTTCAGGACATGAGGGATCAGTGCAGCACAGAAGTTTCACGACAGGGAAAGCTAGGACTTGGTTTTATGAAAAGCAGCGGGGAGCCATGGAAGACACGTGAGCTGAGTGATGGTGGTGGCATTGACGGTGGTGGTGGCAGTGATGGGCTGCAGGATGGTTCCCAACACCTACGGAGGGTTTGCTCTGTGTGAATTCCTTTGCTAAGTGCTCCACCCATAATCCTCACAACACCTAGAGATGACTAAAGCTTCAACCTGCACTGTGCAAATAGAAGCTGACAAGTAATGTATCAGGGTGCCACAATGACAGGTCACCAGATGAGGGCCTAGCCTTCTAGAAGCGTGGGGGAAACCCAGGGACTTGAGGAACAGTTTGGGGAAGGTTTTCACACAGTAGCTCAGCACCTTCCACTTCCTCTAGAGATGCTCTGGAAGAGAAAAAAAGAAGAAGAAAAGGGCCTACAGATCCTAAGCAATGCTTTGGATCCTTAGTTACTGCCTCCGGTTGTGAGGAAATGAGGGTGCTCTAAATATTTTAGATTCCCAGCAAGGGAAGGAACCAGACAGCCTCTCGGTTCTGTAATATCTGAGGCACACAGTTACTGCTCCTCTCCATTTCTGCCATTGAGGATTGTTGGATTAACTCTACTGGGGGAAAAACTGACCACATTCAAGCCAAGCACAGATCTTCTAAGTGTATCCTAAGTTGTCAGGAAAAGGGCCATTATGAACAATTGTGCAAGCTGTTCAGCCCACAAAGGGTACGCTGTCCCTGGGTAAGTAGGGACAGAAATAAAAACTGTGCTTTGGTGGCCAAGCTGTTACTTCCTGTTAGAGACTGCATCATCTAAAAGCAGGTGCACCTTTTTTCTAATTCAGCAAAGTCCCTTAAGAGATAGTGGTAACCCCGGTGGAGAGGGATCCCCGTCCCCCTCTCCTCTAAAGTAGACAGCAGCAGCTTCAGCAACACCAACCACACCTCTCCTCAAAGAATTCCGCCATTCTCTGAAATCCATACCTCTTTTTAAAACTGCACACAAAACCTTAACAAATCTCTCAACCTTAGCCACTTTTTATGTGGACCTTGGGCCTGGTGACATAGCTTGGTAATAGAGCACTTGCCTAGCATACACAAGGCTCTGGGTTCAATACCTAGAACTAAAAAAAAGGGGGGGGGACTTTAAAATGAGGAAGAGCTGGGTTAGACTTTCAGACCTGCCCCTTACCATCTCTAATGATTCACCTCTCTAAACCTCAGTTTCCTCATCTGTAAGCAGCAGATTTGAATGATATGGATGTCCTTTGTTGTTTAAAGCAGTCAGTACAATAACGCATTGCAGCAATTAATGTCCTAGGAGCACTTAGTAAATGGTAGGTATTTTGAATACCAGACCAGTTTGTTTTAGTAGCTGAGGAAGAAGAGAAGAGGAATGTGTGATGTGGGCTTTGTAGGAAGGAAAGAAAGAAGAGCTAAGGGCAGAAAAATGTGTAGAGATGGAGGCAGAGGGACTAAAGGGAGATTGCCAGCGATCATTAGTGAAGGATCTGTCTTCCTGATCAGTTTTGTCTGGAAGCTCCATTCTTCTGGCTGTCCTCACATCCCCCTTGTGGTGATTTCTGCAGGACGGGCCTGCTCTGGATCATGGCAAATGGGTGAGACTTTAAAAGGAGAGGAAAGAGCCCTTCCCCTGGGTTGTTCTAGTCCCAGGCCCAGAATGTGCCCTCACCAATGTTGGGGTACGTATCTCCAGTCTCTTCTTCCCTTTCCATGTCGTATAGCAGCCTGCTGAACTGGTCACAGTTGATGGTGTCCATGTCAGGCTCTGGAGGAAACGTTCCTTGTATGAAGCTGGGGAGATCTGGGAAGAGGGCTGGTGGGAAGGAGGGAGAGGCAAGCCGGGGCTGGGAGACACCCTGGCTCGGAGGGCATCTCCACGCAGACACGAGAGCTGTTCGTGGTGCTGACCAGTTTGGAGGCCGGCGTTTGCCCTTGGTGCTGTCTGCAGCCCTCTGCAGGTGGGGAGGGGTGGGAGAGGCCAGAGGGAGGAGTGCTCACCTGAGTAGAGCTCAATCTCTTGCTCTCCTGCCAAGTCCATCTGGTCATATAAGTGGTAGTGGTGCAAGGGATCGACGTCACTGTTAAGAAGCTCCAAGTACCCACCTTCCAGAGGCCCCAGCTCCATAGTGGCACACTGTCCACTGCCTGAAAGGGGAGTCATACTTAGGTGTCTTCCCTTGGGATGCTGGGAAGTGCAGGGAAATAACACTGGTAGCAGCTCCTGGCCTTGAGTACTGGGGTTGGGGTTGGGTTTGGGGCCAAAGGAAGAGAGCAAAGGTGCTTCTTCAGCACTTCTGATGTGCTCAGGGCGGTAGGAAGAGGAGCCTGACCTTGAATCTTGGCTGTGAGGCCTTAAGCAAGTCACTCTCCCTCTATGAATATCAGTATTTTCACCATTAGTTCTGGAGAATGAAGTCTGGGCCTTACCTAAAGGGCAAGGGCGGCTGTGTGTGGTGTGCCAGCCTCACGGAGGTACACAATCAAAGGAAGTTTGTTATGTCATAGGGCATCAGAGCTGAGACCTTGGGTTCCCAAGCCAGATATCTCCACAATTTATAGTTTCCTTCCACCCATGACAAGATTTACTCACATCTTGTCCTGGAACTTACCCATGTCTCCCAGAGCCAAACATCCTGCTTCTATTCATGCTTGGGAAATGTTTCAAGGGGACCTCAACTGGACTCTTTCAACATCCATAGCTCCAGACAGAGCTGGTGCAGAGATGACCCTGATCACTCCACTCCAGCTGCCCTATCGCAGGCTGACAGCACAAGCCAAGGCCCTTCAAGGGTAGAGACCAGTCCATTTGGCTCACTGGTCCCTAGTCTCTGGTGCATTCCTGTATACCACAGAATCTTTCCACCCATAGAAATGACAGATAACAACAACAACAACAAAAAACCCCTCCCCTCCCTCCTCCCTCTAAAAAAAAAAAAAGAAATGACACATAACCAGAATTCACAGATACTCATTGAGTTTAGGTACCAATGACATGATGGTTTGGTCTAACTCACACAAAGCTCTCTGCATTCCTATTTCTCAGGTGAAGAAACAGGCTCAGAGAGACAGGAGTTGGGTTGGGACTGGAACCAGCTATCTAGTTCCAGAGCTCCAACTTCTTCTGCCTTTTTGACTAATTCAAACCAGCCTCGAGGTGCCCTTGCCCAACGAGAGAGGGTGTGGGTAGCACGACAATTTCCTCTTTTGTGGAGCTGTCTGGCATACTGCAGGGGAGTGGTCCCTGACTTTCTGCGAACTGTGCAGTATTTTTAGAAGGTCCTCTTTGAAACCACCCTTCTCCTTGGGTCACCACCTTCCACATCCAACTTGAGAAAACATTCCTAACCAAAAATCTTTGGGGGAGTTCACTTCTATTTCCACTACACATTACACCACAGGTTTTGAAAGACTATTACTAACTTGGTTTCTCCAACACAAATTCATCTCCATCTCCTTGAGGAAAATCAGATGTTGTAACTTAGACCCAAGCAACTCGATCCATTCACACAGTTCTTCTGTGTACCAACGCAACATCCTGTCTTCTCGGACAGGGTTTGGGACTGAGCTGGGGATGGTGGTGTCTCTATTTACTACTTTGTTTCAATTGTCCCAACAATGCTGAGAGACTTGTATTATTTTACCCATTTCGCAGAGGATGGTCTGGAGTTAGGCCTGGTTGACCAGATAGCTTCTTCATGGAATATGGGAGTTATATGTCTTTGGTCCAAGACGGAAATGTGAAAGTAAAGGGGATCTTTGCTACCCCCCAAATCTTCCAGCCCTGCTCTCACTGAGAAGTGCTTCTTCACTTGTCAACTACAAACTTCTGACAAATTAATGGAAAAGCTCTGAACTTCATGTCCAGAGACATGTCTGGGTCCCAGCTCTGCCTGTAACTCCAGGCACATTTCTTTGCCCCTCTGAGCCTCACTTTCACCAACTGGGTGAAAAGCCCAGTCAGTTAAGTAATTTGGGGGTTCTGACCCCTCACTGCTTTCAGTCTCCCCCTTTTTCTTCCCCTCGAACCTCCCTCCCAATACCACTCTGCTCCTCAACTCAATGACAAGATGCTTCTAGATGCCAAATGGGAATGGGGACCCAGAGGCCCAGGGATGCCTATCTACCATGACAACCTCTAAACTACACAGATTACATAAGTTCTCTTTTTCGTCTTGTACCCTGTGGTCTTCCAGGTAAACTCTAAGCAATGCCTTTGAGTGTCTCCTGCAAGCCTGCGCTTTTCTGATTATTTCCTGAGTATTTCCCATAGGGAAGTCAGTCCCCCAGGTTCCAAAGAGGCTCAAAGCACAGGCCCTGTCAAGAACACACAATGTAGGCTCAAGTGGTATTTTCAGGAGAGAGATGAAACATGCTAGTAATAGGTTGATGGTTAACAGTGTGGACTCTGAGTTCAAATGTCCATCCCACACTATGTGAACTCATGGAAGTCATTCAGCTACAGAACTGTACATAGGACCTGCTGTGTTTGGTTGGCATCCTAGCTGCCCCACTGGGTTGCCATGATGTCCTCAAGTGGTATATCCAGTGATTGGCACTAACACATAGCCCCCCAAATCAAGACAACAAGGGCAACACTTGACACTGTTCAACTGGCAAAACCCAGAAAGCTAGAAAGTGAAAAGCACTGGTCAAGGATGGCAAAAATACAATTTGGCAAAACCAGTCTGAGAAATAATCTGGCATCACCAAAAATACCTTACAAAGCCAGGCATGGTGGTGTATGCCTGTATTCCCAGCATCTGTGAAGCTGAGGCAGGAAGATTATTATGAATTTAAGTCTAAGACAAGTCGAAAAGCATAGCAAGATCTTGTTTCAAAAAGCCACAAAACAGAAGAAAACTGAGAAAGAGCTGTGTGCAGTGGCACATGCTCGTAATTCCAGCTACTCATGAAGATGAAAGAGGAGGATCCCAAGTTTGAGCCCTGCCTGTGCAACTTAGTGAGACCTTGTTTCAAAATAAAAAAGGGCTGGGTATGTAGTTTGGTGTGAATGACCTGGGTTTTAATTCTCAGTATCACCAAACAAAACCAAATAACACAAAACACATGTGTAAGGCTGCACAGACCCTCTGAGCCGGCAATTCAGCTCTTGGCTATGCACATCCCGAAGAGATGGCCTCACAGCTCCACCCAGGACCCTTCTGAAGAAGCTTACTGCTGTGCTGATTGTGGTGACAGCGAGCTGGAGGTCGCATTCGTATCCTTCACTGAGGAGCAGGGGGATGAAAAGCAGCTGCTGCATTCTGTGTAGAACAGGGCAATGACCGGAAGCAGAGACCAAGCCCAATCTTAACATCACGCAGATTGGAAAGGAAATAAACAGGATAAGCTCTGGTAGCCCTGTTCCAGATGCGCCCAGTCACAGCTGCACACAGAAAGGTGACACACATATTACAGGAGCACACACAAACAAAGTTATGCCTTACGTGCATCAGGATAAGTGTCCAGAGAGGGAGGCAAGCGGAGAAGGGAAGGGAAAATCAATGAAAACAAGCCCATTCTGTGAATCCAAGATTGCAGTGTACTATGAACTGAGATATGCAATGAACTTAAGATTTAAAGTCTCCTGAAAGTTGAAAGAAAAAGCAAAGAGGGCCTCATGGAGTGAAGTAGATACCACTGTGGGTCACTAGCAGGGCCTGGCTCCTGCAGATATTAAAGAAGGATACATCTCCAGTTGTAGTGACACTCTTCTGTGGTCCCAGCTATTTAGGAGGCTGAGGTAGGAGAGTCACTTTAGCCCAGAAGTTCAAGACCGGTCTGGACAATACAGCAAGACCTGCTCTCAAGATAAAATTTATAAAGGGCTAAGGATATTGCTTGGTGATAGAGCACTTGCCTAGCATGTGCGAAGCCCCAGGTTTAATTCCCATGACTGCAAAAACAAATCAACAACAACAACAACAAAAAAAGAGGCAATTAGGTACCTGAAAATAAATTTAAAAAAAAAAGGGAACAAGAGTGGGAGAGGGCCAGAAAGGAGGTACCATCTGCAGAGGAGGAGGCCCAGCTCTCCGGTCACCATGTGCCTGCCCAGTGTGGGTATCTAAGGGAAGGAGAAAGAGAGCCAGTGGAAATTGCTGTCCTCACTCACAGCTGTCACTTCCTGTGGGAGTTTGAGATGGTGATGAGACACGGAGGGAACAGGAATGGGCTTGGCAGCCAGCGGGAGGCTCTGGTCATTTCTCAAGGCAGGGAAACTGGAAGATGTGTGTATGTACTGGGGGGAAAGAGGAAGAGGGTAGGGAAAGGGAGAGAGAGAGAGACAGAGAGAGACAGAGAGACAGAGACAGAGACAGATAGAGACAGAGAGAGAGAGAGACAGAGAGACAGAGACAGAGAGACAAGCAGAGATGGGCGCGGAGGCCAGGCAAGCTTCACATGAGAAGAGGTCTGGAAACAGTCTGTTGTTTGGCTCTGGAACACCACTGTGACCTACAACTTCTCATCTGTAGCACAGGGGCTTGGCTTTAAGCATAGCCTCAAAACTGAGGGTTGAATTAAGTCCATAATTCTAGTGGTTTTGTCCTCCAAATCCTCCTCCGCCTGTGTGTGTGTGTGTGTGTGTGTGTGTGAGAGAGAGAGAGAGAGAGAGAGAGAGAGAGAGAGAGAGAGACTATCACAGTGCCTCCATATAACACTGCTGCTAGCAGCCCTGCAGTTCCCTACTGCCCTCTGCCTGGCATATTTCGCACAGCCGTGGCCGGTTGGCACCTGGGTTTGCAGTCCTTGTATGAAGGCCCCTAGGGTCTCTCTAGCTCTTATTCACTGAAAAGTGATGGTTTGGGATGGAAGAGTGACTGGGATGGAAGGCAGGGTTACCTTCCCTCTTGACTTGCCATTGGAATGAGATGCACAGGACGATGTTCTTCTATAAAGGGGCTCAAACAAGCTGCCCTGGAACCCCCAAACTCCTGGGTGTCAGAACAAGGAACCCGGAGTTGCAACTTGCAAGGTGCTTGGTGTGCTCCCAGCTCTGCTCCCAGCTCAGCCTGAAGATGTAAAAGGACACAGCTGGCTGGGAACCACGGTTGCAAAGAGCTGCTCCCAGGACACAGCGTGCCCTGCAGCTTCTGCAACCCCCACCCCACCCCGAGCTCCAGCACACCCAAGTCTTGGCACTTCCCTTGCCTCAGCCCTTAGCATAACCAGCATACAGCAGGACAAGATGACATGAGATCAGGAAAGCTGGAAATAGAAGCTTGGCTGCAGTCCCTGGCTGTCATCACAGAGCTTCTCCAAAGTTGGAGGCAGGGCAACGGGGGCAGGAGTGGCCTAGTCATGGGGACAGCTGGGTTCACAACTGGCTGATGGGACAGGATCAACTTCACTAGCCCTGCTAAGTCCTGAGGTCCGGGTTTGCTCTGCTTCTGACAGGCTGGGTGACCCTGGGCAAGTGTCTTCCCCTCTCTGGTCTCCATGGGTCTCAAGAGGGTTATATGAGAATAGTGGCTTTCAAGTGAAATTTTACAAGGATTCCAGATCCCTTAACAGGGGAAGATACAGCTGTTCAGTTAAAGGGCATCAGAGGGCTCAGAACCTCTTTTCTCCAAACGGGGCTTCACGGAGTGCAGTTTAAAATATAACTAGGTGGGCTGGGGATTTAGCTCAGTGGCATAGTGCCTGCCTGGCTAGCTCAAGGTCATGAGTTCAATCCCTGGTACCAAAAAAAAAAGGACATCAAAATATAACTAGGTGAGAGAAGCACTTCCGACAGACTGCATACTGTATTGTTCCAACCACGTTACCCTAGCAAAGGCAAATGCAGGGGGAGAGAGGGAGGGGTGAGCAGGAGATTAGGGGATTTATAAGGCCCCGATGCTGCTCCACATGATATTGCAATTCTGAGTACAGGTAACTGTGCACTTGTCCCACCCATGAAAACTCAGCACCCAAAGTGACCCTAATGGAGCTATGGGCTGTGGGTGACAGTGCTGGGGGAGGGAGCATGTTGATAATGGGGGAGACTGTGAATGCAAATGTGTACAGGAAATCTTTGTGTCTTCTTCTCAATATTAGTGTAAACCTAAAACTGTTCTTAAAAAATTATGCTCACGAATGTGGAGGCCCATGGCCTGTATTCTCAGTTACTTGGAAGGCTGAGGCAGGAAAATCACAAGTTCAAGGCCAGCCTGGGCAACTTAATGAGAGCCTGTCTCAAATTAAAAAAATTTTTTAAAGGATTTGGATATAGTTCAAGAGTAGAACAACCCTGGGTTCAATCTTTAGAACCTCAAAAATAAGTTAAGTAAATAACCCCCAACTCCACGTGACTGTTTCACCCCACCCCAAGAATCTGCTCTGACTCAAACACTTTGATTTGTGTGATTTGCCCAGATCAGCCCCTTGGTGATGGCCCACTCATCCTGCAACTGCTGGAGGGCAAGTGGCTCATAACTTACGGGCCATCTCCCTGGGAATAGTCCCCAAAAGTCACACGCTTCTCCAAGTGCTTTGATTGGTTGCATCTCTAAGAATTCACGTGTTGGAAACTTAACCCTCAAAATCACATGTCAAAGACATAGAGTGTTAGAGGGGTAATTAGGACTAGATGTGTCATCAGGATGAGGTCTTTATGGTGGCATCAGTGGCTTTATGTGCAGAGGGAAAGAGAGACCAGAGCCAACACACTTGTGCTGTCTTGCCACGTGATGCTCTCTGCATGTTAGGGTGTAGCAAGATGGCCCTTAACAAAAGCAGACACCATGCTCTTGGACTTCCTGCCTCCAGGACCCAAAGCTAAACAAATCTCTTTTTTTCTATAAGTTATCCAGCCTGTGATTGTTGTTATAGGAACAGAAAATGGACTAAGACCCCAGGGATAGCCCATACACAAGGACTGGATCATCTGCAGTACCAAACTCTTACTTCCTTCCCTCAGTTTAGACAACTTTGAAAGATGATCCAGCTTGACGGCTCCCTGTGTGCCAGGTTCTGATATCTTTCAGGTATGACCAGGGAATCATACAAAATCTCACAGAAGACACCATCAAGTTCAGCTGCAAGATCTTAGAAAAGTCCCATCTCTTCTCTAGACCATGATGGAAGAACTATCTCCTCACAATGTGGAAAATCTTGGAACTCAGAGGAGACCCCTCCTTTATGACTCATGCGTGGTGCGGGTAAAGGAAAGCTACTGGGCCTCAGGACCCAGGGATCCCAGGCTGAGACTGAGGACACAGGCTATGGGAGCTGCAGCCAAGAGATGGAGGGTGCCTTCAGCCTGGGTCCACATGCAAGATCAGGACAATTCCCCCTCCCAGACCTGGCAGCCTTCCCTCTGCAGGCCCCAACACTCCTGCTGCAGTCAGAGGCCCGGAAAGGAGTCTAACAAGTATTTTCTGGAAGGGAGCACAGCCCAGGTGCTGAGGTAGGGAGAGGAGGGAGGAGCATATGGCTGTAGATAGCAAAGCCAAGCCTCAAGCTCCAGCCCTGGTTCCTTCCTCACTCAACCTATCACAGAACTGGGCTCTCGAGACCAGTGAACATGTGCCAGCCCTGTCTGCCAGGATCTGACAACAGAGCCCCATGGTTGGCAGGGTGGGCTGGGCTGTGCATGAGCATTATCCAGTCAGGGTGTCACAGGCACAGCGTCCTGGGCTCACCACTGTGGTTCTGTTCAGTATCTGGGCTGGGCCAGAAATCTGCATTTCTAACTGAGCGTCCCAAGTGGTACCCTCAGCACCATCTCATGATTGCCTTTCAGTGATGACGATTATACTGAAGGATCAAACCCAGGGCCTTACCCTGCTAGGCAAGCCCTCTACCACTGAGTTACTTTCCCAGCTCTGCCCTCTAGTGACTGTGAGAAATAAGGTAGGCATTACAGTATTTCCAAGGTGGTGAGGGTTCCCACCTGCCAGCCAGGTCTGTCAGTTACCTGGCGGGCTGCTTTTTAATGCCAGGAAGCCTACAATTCTGCTTCGCTGCTCAACCTCCCGGGCCTCCCTTCCTCCCATTTCTCTCCGGCTGGGAACTCCAAGACCAGAATGGACCCTTCCACAATTCCTATATTTTCCCTCCCAACTCTCAGCTGTCATGACCTTGATCAAGTGATGCTCAGCCCTCAGTTTACATTGCAGTGGCCTCCAGGACGTTCTCTAACTCAGAATCTCCCAGGTCTCAGGCATGCATCTGCCATCTTTATGACATTTTGGGACCATATTAATATATTACCCTGGCTGAAATTTACCTTACTTTTTCCTTAAGTTAATGTCAATGGTATTTATTTGAAAAGAAGACTTTCTAGCATTGAATGCAGGTGTCAAACATCACATCATCATTGAACATCAGTGTCCACAGCAGCATCACCCACAGTAGCCCAAAGGCAGAATCAGCCCAGGGGTCCATCAATAAATGGCAGGTAAATAACACATAACTTCTCCCTACATTAGAATGGCACTCTGCCATAAAGAGGAATTACATTCTGACCCATGGTAGGAGCCTTGAAGCCATTATGCTAAGCGGAAGGAGCCAGGCATAAAGGACAAGTATCGTATGAATAAGGAATTATTGCTTAATACAGACAGTTTCAATGTCCACTTGGGGTGTGCAAAAAGTCCTGCAGAAAGATGGTAGTGATGACTGCACACCAATGTACTATACTAAATCGTGCACTGCGAAATGGTTAAAACGATAAATTTTATGATATACCTTTTACTGCACTTTCACAAAAAAATCCTTTCTTCTCTACTTTGAATAGAAACAAAATAAAAATGTCACATTTAAAACAAAACAATATTTTGAAAATAGTGTCAGCTTTCTCTCCCGCATTGCTAAGAAAAGTCATTAGCAGTCACACATGGTGGTGCACACCTGTAATCCCAGCACTCACGGAGGCCGAGGCAGGAACGCTGCAAGTTCAAGCCCAGCTTGGGCAGTTTAGGAAAACTATCTAAAAATGTTTAACAAGTTAATGAAAGACTAGGAATATAGGTAAGTGGGAAGGCCTCGAGTTCAATTCCCAATATGAGAGCAAGAGAGAGAAAGAGAGAGACAGAGAGACAATACAAAGAAAGAGAAATATAAGAGAAATATTAACACTAACGTCCCGACAAGAGCAGCAGACACAAAATCAGGATCTGAAAAATATCCGTTTCCTCCTGGAGGACCAGTGTTAATTAATGCCCTCTGTGGACCCAGCGATCACATGTATGCCCCAGATTCTGGAAAACTCCCTTCTGCCCACAATTTCCTCTCAGTACTTTCTAAACAACTCATTAGAATCATAATAATTATTTTCAACGCATAGATATCCTCTGGTCCTTTTCCAAACTGATTCTGAGCAGGTCTAGAAAGCTCTCATGTTCTACACATCTTGCAGATGAGAGAGATGGAAGGCAAGTTAGAAAACCAAGTTTAGCAACAACAACAACAAAAAAAAAAAAACCTGCCTTGCAAGCAGGCAGTAGTGAGTTGGATCCCTGGTACCGATAAAAACGAAAAAGATGAAAAAAAAAAAAAAAAAAAAAAAAAAGAAAACCAAGTTTAGAAGCTCCCTGCCTGCTCAGTTCTCTTCCTCAATTGTCTGAGATCACCCACGACCTTAGCATGGCTCCTTGCATTAATTTCTAGACTCTACGTCTCGCAAGGTATTTTCTGGAGTTTATGCCTCACAAGGTGCTGCTCTCTGATGGTCTGGGCCCCCGCCCCACCAGACAGATTTTGCTGTATGAACAAGTCACTCTGTGCCTATCCAGTAGCTCTGCATTTATGGAGGCTCACACCCACGGACAGAGGCACTGGATTTGGGCTTCCAGGAAACCTGGGTTCAAATCCTGACTCTATCTACGGCTCACTATATAGCCTTTGACAAAGAGAAACAACACAGGACTTAGTTTCCACTGGATCAGAGGAGAGTAAAAGGGTTGGAGGGGATCAGTGACTCCCAGCGGAAGTCGCCGGAAAAGGCGCTATACCTGTAGGTGTGAGCCCCACCTCAGGCCCAGCCAATGGATCCTGGGGGCCAAGCCAGGGCCCCACACTTGAAAAGGCCCCCCGGGTGATTCACATGTGTGGGATGATGGCTCAGCCAGCTCTGAAGACCCTGTACACTGAGCTTCTTGGAGACCAGGCCCTCACCTAAAGCTGCCTGGCATTTGGAAGGTGATTTGTTTTGGTTACCCTTCCCGGTTTGACTCTATTAGGCCCAAGAGCAGGAAGTGCCAATTTCCTTCATCTGATTGGGGAGAAGTGTTTGTTTACTGAAGGGCAGGGCACAGATGGAAGGCTTCCTGTCAAAGTTAGGATTTTCTGGTTCCGATTCTGGGGAGAGGTGGGCCACAGACTTCTTTATCTTTTTTTTTTTTTTTTTTTTTTTTTTTGGTCTTTTTCGTTTTTATTAGTACTAGAGATCGAACTCACGACTGCCTGCTTGTAAGGCAGGCGCTTACGCCGCTGCTGAACTAAACCCCCAGCCCCTGGGCCACAGACTTCTAGGCTTGTGCCTCCTTCTGAAGTCATTGGGGATGGAGCGAGGCTGTGGGACTTGGGAGGACTCGGGGTTTTAAGGATCCCAGACAAAGCTGGGCCCAGCGGCTCTAATGCTGACTTTCTGGGACCTCCAGGAGAACCATAACTGCCCCTTTGTGACCCCTTCACGTCTCTCCTTAAAAGATATAGCTCTGGCCCCATGCAAAGTTGATGTAAGTGCTCCTGAGAAGCCCCTGACCCACAAGGGTCAAATAAGTGGATCGCTCCAGTCCTGAGTTCAAGACCCGCCTCCATCCTTGTTCAGGTAGTCACAGATCAGAGGGGCAGTATGATCCATAAAATAAACAGGCTCAGCGAAGTGGCCCTGATCCAAGGTCCCATGTCCCTTCCTGCGCCCTGTGTAGGCTTCTCCAGGCTCCGGGACTCGCTGAGACTGCTGCGCGCGCTCCAGGACGCGCATTTGCTCCCGCGAGCCAAAGGCTCTCCCAACCTTTCCGCAGAATTTCTGACAGTCTGTTCCGCCTGCTCAGCTCAACTAGGGCTCTCTCTGGGCAGAGTCGCTGAGCTCCGGTTCCTCACGATTGCTGAGTGGAATCAGCTCTGCATCCCCGGAGTCTGAGCCTACCTTCTGTATCTTCCCTCCTCTCAGTCTTGCTATATAACCTCCCGCAAGCAGCTGCCAGCCTCAGAGCCACGATTCCCACCCAGTTTTAGGGGCTGCAGAGGGGCCTTTGTCACCTACCACGGTTTCCCGGGCTTCTACGCACTGCTGGTGGCGTCTCCCTCCTGCCAGGTCTGGGATTGTGGTGAGCTTGGGGCGGACCTGTTGCCGGGCCACCACGCCTCCCCCACATTTGCTTTTTCCCTTTCACTTTCTCTCTGCACCACAGGACTTCAGCCAAACCGGGGAGCAAGCAGCCACCTACCCTCCCCTGGTTCACCCACCACGTGCTTTCTTGGAAGCATGCTCACAGTGGCAAAAGCACTCCACCTTGCCCAGGCACTCCCAGGGTCAGGCCTCCAGCCAGCTAACCCTTTCCCAAAGGCCACCGCTCTAGGGCAGGAAATTCATCTCCACCCCTGGGTGGCTCTCTGTTTCTCTCCAGCTCTGCCTGACCTTGAAAGTGCCAAACCGCCCCTTTATGCAGATGGACCCACAAGCTGAGCAATGCTCTCTGCATCCCATGCCCTTGGGAGGAAGACAGTCCTGGGGGAGGGATCCAGTTCTGGTGACCCCTGTGTTCCCATCCCATGGCCCCTGGTGACAAGATGCCTGTTTCTCCTCCTCCAGAAATTTTAGGTCCTGTTCCACCAGGTCATAAGAGACGGTCACTTCCCCTTCCCAGGCCTGGACTTCCTCATCTGAAATTGGAAGAGTGGGTCCAGGTGGTCTCTGACCTCTCTTTCCTCCTAAAAAAAATCTCCCCAAGAATCTCCAGCTGCATTCAACAGAGCTGAAGAATTGTTCACCCACCTCTGGCCTCAGAGCAAGCCATGTTTCTAAGGAGTCTGAGAAAAGGGGCATTATTCCTTTCCACCAAATTATAACAACTCCAATAATATCGGCCTTCTTTGATGACACTCAGGTCCTACAAGGACCTGGGCCCTGAGCTAGATCCTGGCATCTCTCATGTTACCCTATCATCTAGGCTTTCCCCTTCGCCCATTCTACAGACAAGGAAAACTGAGACTCAGGTTAGCAACTTGTGCAAAAGCTCACCACGCACACCTAGCCACAGAGCAGCTGCATGTCAAGGCTGCCGTGCCTGCTTCAGAGCTGGTACCAGATGTCTTTGCTCTCCTCTCACCATCTGTCCTTTAACCCTAGCTTCTCAAACAACACCATGTGGAAACTGGGGAGAGGGCTGCATCTGTCAGGTGCTGCACTGTAGGGCTGAAAACCCTAACCAGTTTTGGTTTTCTTGCTTCCCTGGGGATGGGGTGAAGTCTGGCAGAGTCTAACCTCCCCCTCGACAGCCACCCTTCAGCGCTGACTCAAAGATAGACCAGGCAGGAGAAAACGGTTGGTCTTTGCCTCTGCACTCCAGTCAGTGCCCAGAGCTGAGGACACACCCCTTCGAGGCTGTGAGCTGGTAAACTCTCCATCCCGGGTGCCTGGCTGATCCCAAACTGCTCAGCTGGAAGAAAACAGACCCTCGCTTCCCGTGGTCTGGGCTGGCAGAACATGGTCCCCCTTTCCACCTTCACCCCAGTTCAGAGCAGTGTCTCTGTTTATCTAGCATGGTGGAACCAACCGAAAGCTCAATCCAAATGAAGACACACTCTCGGCACCAACTTTTACCTTGGGGATCTGGCAGGTAGGATCCTGACGGGTGCGGAGGAGCCAGGCAGCGCATGGTGGGGGAAGCAGGGTGAGGCAGCGGGGCAGGAGTCTGGCTGCCCCTTCCAGTGCCTTCAGCCTCCTCACAGATGTCTTCAGATGCCCGGAGCAGAAGCAGGCAGCCTCATCACAGCCCCTACCTACATGGGTAGGGTACTGCCAAGCCAGTGCACTTGCAAAAGAAGCAAGCAAGGGACCAGCGGAAAACTCTCCCCTGCAAGGTGACCTCAAGCTGTCAGGTTTCCTGTATCTAAATAACCCTAATTCTCCCACACTCCCTTACGGCCTCCCCTTGCTTCTGATGTTAATTTCAGTTCCTTATCTGTACACCAACTTGGGTGACCACAAAGGGTTGCTGTTGTCTGCTGCTCAGAAATGAAAACGGAGCTGCACTGGTGCCAGCTGTCATAGCTGCTGTCCTCTGCAGGATGGGACTATATCTGAGCCCCACACATGTCTCAAGACAAACTGAAAGCTCCTGTTGGGGCTCAACAGACTTCTGGGCTCCAGTTGCTCCTACAATCACTGCCACACCAGATTGCCCTGGATTTCCCTGGAGCTCGGGAGTGGTCCACCTACCATTTTTATTCCAAGTCATTGGAAACAAATTATATATCGAAGAACCAGATGTGTGGTGCACACCTGTAATTCCAGCACGTAGGAAGCTGAGGAAGGAGAATCTTGGGTTTAAGGCCAGCTTAAGCTACCTAGTCAGTTCAAGGCCAGCCTGGACTACATAAGGAGACCCTGTTTCAAACGAAACAAAACAAAACAAAAAATTTATACACAAGCTGGATGTGGTGGCACATGCCTGTCACTCTAGTGTTCTGGGAGGCTGAGACAAGAGGACTGCAAGTTTGAGACCAGAGTGAGCACCTTTGAGACTTAGGTGGGACCTTGTCTTGGAAAAACTTTAAGAAGGGCGGTACTGGGAATCTAATTCAGTGCAAAGGCCCTGAGTTCAATCCTTAATGTGTGTGTGTGTGTGTGTGTGTGTGTGTGTGTGTGTGTGTGTGTTAAATGTGCATACACAAGAGATTAACCCAAACATGAGATCCCCAACAGCCAGCTAGTTTGAAGTAACACACAGATGTGGTGTTATAGAACACTGACTCCTATGAGAAGAAAGTATCTTTCAAGTCTCTGCTTATTCTCCTGTTATCAAAGATCTGGTCTTTGGATTTGGGGTTAATCGGTGTTAACAGCTCTTTTAAGATGTTAACTCCTCTCCTTTTCATGGAGAGCAGCCCTCGGGTCTCAGCATCTGGGTCTGCGGTGGTGCATAGGATCCGCCTAGAATCTGATAACATTGTTCTACCTTTTTTGCTATTTGGGGCACTTTCTCCCTTTTAAGAGGAGACACAAAGCTCTTGTTTTGGTACTGGGGGTCAAACTCATGACCTTGCACATGCCAGGCAGGCACTTGTGCCGCTGTGCTAAATCCCCAGCCCTGACATAAAGCTCTTTTTAAAATGTGGGTCAAGTATGAATGGTTTGAAAAAAGATAGTCAAATAAATAAGTGTGTAGGGGGACTCAGAAAGAGTACAAGTTACGAAAGTGGTGGTACTGAGATGAATGAGCTTTGGGGAACTGTGTCTGTTGGCCGGTCACTGTTACTGAAAGAGCGTAAGACTGGGAGACTGACAGCCTGCTGCTACTAGCAGGTGGTGACGGGGGACCCCTCATTCCCATACTGTGAGCCTTGGGCTCCCTATGTATAAGATGGGGGGATGCCTGTCTTTGTATGGCAATCATTTTGAAGCAGCTGCTGTTTTTAGAAGTCCTATGGGGAAGGCAAATGAGAAATGCTAAGAGTCAGTTTGAAATAGAGCCTGCGGTTGGAAAAAAAAACAAAGTAAACTAAAAACAGGCACAGGAAATGTTCGAAATCCCAAGTCTCATTCTCCCATGAGGCTGCACCAAGGGAGAGGTATCACCATATGATCGACCATCTCGAGGTCTTATAGGAGAGTCCCTTCCTCTGAGTCAGATAGCTGGGCAAATCTAAGAGTCCCAAACTCCTGGGTGTGTTAGGGTTGAGACTCAGCCAGGCTGGAGACACACCTGCTGGACACTATATCAGCACTCGAACAGTGGCAGCCACCTGCTACCTGGGCTGTCTGATCGTACCTGACCCCTCTAGGCCCACAAATCACAAAATCCAAATGCTACCTGTGCTTGTGCAGAAGGTTTCTAAGCAAGGCAGAGATGGGTGGCAGCCTGCATGTTGAACTAATGACAGAGACTGCACATTGGCACATGGAACAACCAGACGGAGAGGCTGGAGATGCCTGGCTCTCCAGGACGTGCCTGACAGGTGACTGTCAGCAGCAGTGAGTGGGGATGGAGAGATGGGCATGGAATGGCTCAGAAGCCAAATGATAATCTTCTGAGACAGAGTGAATGGGGGAAAGGAGCAGGAGGAGAAGCTAAGCCAACTCTAGGCTTCTCTCTGGTAGAGCGTCTGTCTGAGCCAGGCATGGTGGTACACTCTAGAAATCCCAGGACTATGGGAGGCTGAGGCAGAAGGATGACAAGTTGAAGCCCAGTGTGGGTAACTTAGTGACTTGGCAAGACACTGTCTCAAAAATAAGACCTAGAGATCTGCACCAAATTGGAACTTAGAGCCTTAGAAACGAAGCAACCAGCTCGCCTCCCTGGTAAGTGGTAGTGAGCCTACTGGTGCACGGGCTGAGAATCAAACCTCCCACCTCCTCCTCCTGTTAGCAAATGGGAGCCAGAGATCTGAGCATCTCTTGGGAGGTTGACAATATGCAATAGAGCAAATAAGGGGGATTTCCTTCTACCGTCTCTTTGAAGGAAAATATTTTTATCACTATTTTGCTTTATTCTGATTAATGGTATCACTCTATTCAATATTCTGTTTTGTTAAGTTCTATAATGTTCTGTATATCATTTGGTTTTGCTATACTCGATTGAAAGAACAACTATTGTGAAGATAACGAGCTATATACCATGGTACCTGTTACTGTTATCTCAGTAACCTGCTGTGAAGTTCTGTACCAGTTCCACTACAGTGTCTCAATTGGCTTTGTTCTGTCTTGTTCTGTTGTATTTTACTACCTTCAAAATAATAAAAAATTAATAAACAAAACACATTAAAGTTTCCTTAAAAAAAAAAAAAAGACCTGAATCTTTCAAGCAGGAAGTGGTGCTCACACAATTTGGCACTCCTAGCTGCGGTCTCCTGAAACAGACCCTGGGCCATCCTGTCTCCAGGCTCCCTCTGGCCACCCTCCCCACTTCTTTTTCTGGCGTGCGTTTTAGGCATTGTCAAGGCCCAACGCACTGCCTTCATCTTCCTTTCAGCTAACGATAATCATCTACTTCATTTATTTTCATAAAACACATTGCCAGGTTATTTGCTAATAAATTGTCAATTTCTATCTCTTAAGTAACAGGTAGCCAGTTGGGTGTGGTAGTGCTGGCCTATGGGAGGCGAGGCAGGAAGATTATTGCAAGTGCAAGACCAGCCTGGACTACAAAATGAGCTCAAGGGGGCTGGGGATTTAGCTCAGCGGCGTAAGTACCTGCCTTGCAAGCAGGCGGTCGTGAGTTCGATCCCCAATACCGATAAAAATGAAAAAGACCAAAAAAAAAAAAAAAGCAAAATGAGCTCAAGCCCAGCCGAGCTGCATAGCAAGACCCTGTCTCAGAAAAAGAAAAAAAAAAAAAAAAAAAGTACGAGGTATCCCCTGCTATTTCTCCTCCTGATCATAAAGCCATTAATGTCTGGGGTAAGGTCTTTTATTTTCTTATGCTCGTCCAGTGCCTAACAGAACTGAGCAGTTAAAAACTACACTGCTCCAAGAGTGTCTGAGTGGAAGGATGGAGTGTGCCATTTGAATGAAGGCAGCTTACATTCTAAATGGATGAAGATTCTCTCCCTGCCTGCCTTACGTGACTTATTATATTCATTTTGGTGATCGCCGTAGCAGGACCTAAATAAATGACTACGGAGATGGGAAGGGAAGAGGAAAGGAGAAAAGGAAAAGAGATGGGTAGATAGAGGTAAGCAAATAGTTTTAAAAAACTGGTACATGTACAACTTAGGTACGAAATAGGAAAATTTATGCTAGGAAGATATGCAGGTAGATTAGTTGAGGGGAAGGCAGGTGTGTATATAGTACTTCTATATACTGAACAGCATGTCCATAAGCCCAGCACTGAGGATCCCGAGGCAGGAGGATTGGCATGAGTTTGCGGTCAGCCAGGGCTATATAGAGACCTTGTCTCAAAAACAACAACCTCAGTTATTATTTGTACAGTAAAAGACACATTGCCATGAGTCCTTTTCGAAATAGACTCTCTTGCTTCAGACATCTTGTCCTGAACTGATTTAAAATGTTTACCCAACTTCTATCAAATAAACATGTTCAGTGTGTCATTACCCATCTTAGGCTCTGGACCTAGCATTGTGTAACTTCCGGCTCTTCTCCACAGTCAAAATGACCAGAAAGATAAATGTTTTGAATAGATTCAGGACACTGTGCACTAAAGACACTCACAAAAGAGGACTTCCAGAACTGCCTCGGAAAGCGGCAAGCGTTGCAGCATCGGCGTGTTTGAATCAGGGAGGAGAATTAGGAAGGAAATCAATAGCAATGTGTGTTTCACTGAAATAAAGTTTTTAAAACTGTGAATGTTCATCTTAGCTTGTAATCACCCCATGCACCTATCCCAGTGACTAAGGAAAAGAAGACCGACACATGGGTTAAGTGGAGACGAGTGGCTGTGGATATAGGTGCAGTTGTAAGGAGATCTGAGGTTGTAGCCAGGGGATCCTGGAGAGCAGGAGGTAAGTCCCAGGCTCCTGGCTGGAGGGTGGATTAAGCAAGGACACAGGTGAGCTTGTGGGAACAGGGTACAGAACCGGCTCCGGCTGGGTCAGCACCAAGACGAGGCTCTGGGCCAGCCGAGGGTGGGCAGGCTGCCTGGCCTGGGAAATCCCAGGGGAGGCTCCCTCTGTGACTCACAGGATGCAACAGGCTGACTACAGGGAAGCATTGCCTGGGGGAAGGACAAGGGTGCTTCTCAGAGCCCACCTCAGCCAGGAGGCAAAGCGATCGTCCACCGCAGGCGGGGCGGGCTCAGGAAGGCAGCTGGGAGGGCGCGGCCTCTACTCTGCGGCCCTCCCGGCTCTGGTCTCCTACATCCCAAGGCCTAAATGAGGAAGGAAGAGGGGGCTGAGCAGGCTGCACTGTGTCCCTCCCTTTCCAGTAAATCAGGCGACATCCTAGAGGGAGCTTTTATTCTTTGGCTCCTCGAACTGAATCCACCTAATGAAACAGAGCAAGGAAACGGCACAGTGGAGCTAAAGACAACCACAAAGTGTAGACCTCGGGTCGCGGTGTTCTGTGGCCCTGCGGAAGCTCTACCCACGGCCAGCTGGGCGGCCTCACTCCTGCTCACTCGGCTTGTGGTCGCCTCAGCCTCAGACGCGTCCCCAGCTGCTGAGTCAGACGAGCTCCTGTTGCTGGGAATGTACCTGCCTCAGGCAGGTAGTTCTCCCAACCCTCAGGGCCACAACACTGAAGGTGACTGTCACCTCCACTTTACAGACCTGAAAACTGAGGCCCATGGGCGTCCGTTTGAAAGGATGCGCTTAAAGTCATACCTCCTGGTCTGCTAGAGCCAGAACTGGCCCTGGGGCTGCCTGAGGAAAACTTGGCTCCTTGTTCAAGTGCCAAGCGAGGGAGGGTGTTGACTTGTTCTTAGTTGGTCGGGGGCCCAGCTCTCAGCCCCACCTTTGGGGGGGGTCGGTCTTTGAGGTGACAGAAATGGTTGTTCAATCCTGAGCCCTGGCAGATGTTTCCCACCTAATCCTCTTCAATGTTCTCCCCATCAGGTCCCCTTTCATCCTCACTATAGCTCTGAGAGATTTCTGTCACTCTCTCTCACTCTAGAGACAGAGAAACTCAGAATCCGGGTGGTCCGGTCACGTGGCCAAGGTCACATGGTTTGGGGAGCAGCAGAGCTGCTCAGACCCAGAGCTGCCAGCTTTCAGCCTGGTTCTTTCCCATCCTCCCCACTCTAGCTGGCCCTTCACGGGCAGCTCATTGCCCTGAGAGAAAGGCACCCCGGGCTGCCGAGTCTGCCTGAAGGTCTGCTGCGACCTCCCATCAACCCTCGAGCTCTCAGGAGAAGGACCTGCAGTCCCAGTCCTCACTGCACTGCCCTGCTGCTGCGTAGGGGGATCCAGAGTGCCAGGGTCCGACCCAGAGTCGGGCTCTCTGCACCACTGCAGCTAAGACACCTTTCAGCTCAGAGCTTGATAACCTGGTTGTGGTGGTTTTACAGCATCCTCGTGGGTTGTTTAGCAGAAATGCTGTGATAGACCTGACCTCATGAGACCCAGTCAGCCTCTCCCCCAGGCCATGTCCTGAGGTAAGCTACTTAACTCCTCCCGGCCTCAGTTTACTGGTGTGTGAAGTGGGAATAATGGTACCTTGTGACCTACACGTTCACTTGCCCAGCCATTCAACCACAACAAACACACTGTGTGATGCAACTATTATGTGCTCAGGCACTGTGCTAGGCACTAGAGATGCCCTGTGATTAAATTATAGATCAATGGCCATGTGGACCTTAGTCTTCAGTGGGAGAATCAGACAACGAACAACACACATAATACAAAAGTAGAGAGATATGAAAGGTGAGAAGGGAATCAAGCCCTGAGAGAAGGCTCAGAAAGTGGGGGTATGAGCGGGGCGGGGGGGGCTCACTGATAAAATGACATTTGAAGCAAGAGTTGATATTAGGAGACTGGCCAAGAGGATACCCGAAGAAGAGTGCTCTGGGGGAGGGAAGAGGGCACGCAAAGGTCCTGAGGTACAGAGTCTGCCAGGTATGTTTGAGGAATACTGTGGATAACTGAAAAGGAGTGGGATTAGGGCAGAGAGCTGATGAGGGCAGATTATGAAGGACCTTTTGGGATACTGTCAGGTTTAGCTTTCCCTCTGAGCGACATGGGGAGCCAGGGCAGAGTCTAGAGCAGTAGAGTGCCCCATCATTGTGGGGCCGTTGATAGGGAGGGTTACAGAAACCCTACATGGCGGATTTCCTTTTCTGAACACCCCATCCATTGAATCTGAAGTCAGTGCCCTTTATTTGCAAGTTACCATTTCTCTTTCCTTGTTCTGCTTCTCTCTAAAAGCTGCTCCATGCCCCCCCCCCCGCCCGCCACCTTGTGCCACCTTGGAGTCCAGGGCTGGAGGGGAGCCATCTGCATGCAGGAGGGAGGAGAGGGCTGCCATGTCACAGCCCCTGAGGACCACACACCTCAAGCCCAGTTCTACTTTCTAGAGTCACATGAGACCCGAAATAAAAAGATTACATCCCCAGGGAGGAAACACAGTTAAATAACAGGAACCAGCCCTCTCAGAAAGGGAGGGAGGGAGGGCCAAGGGCCCTGCAAGGAGCTTGTGCCTGCAGCCCCATGGGGTGAGGGATGACCCATGGGGAGGGTCTGCTTTGCGTCCCCCCGAGGTCTGTTAGGAAGGACAGAAGGAAAGGTGTGTATCACAGATGGGTGGAAACCACCGGGGTGAGAGTGTAGGCACGAGCACCAGTTTCACAAATACAAACCCCACGGCAAAAACTTAGGTTGTGACAGAGGATTTGGAAGAAGGGGCCTTGCCCTGGTGCTTCAGGGAAGGCCAGCTAAAGACATTTTACCCTCCGGGTGACCAAAGCTTGTCGGTTCTCCAGTCCACCCTCATCATTTCCCACCCAAACACTGTGGGCAGTCTCTCCTTCCCTCCCCTCCCCTCCCCTCCCCCCCCCTCCCCTCTCCTCCCCTCCCCTTCCCTTCCCTTTCTTTCCAGTTCCTATCCTCTCACTTCCTTCCTTCTTTCTTTCTTTCCTTCCTTCCTTTCTGTTCTTCTACTGGGAATTGCACCCGGGGCATCACACTGAGCTACATTCCCAGCCCTTTTTTATTTTGAGACAGGTTCTTACTGAGTTGCTAAATTGCCCAGGCCTTCCTGCTTCAGCCCCCAAGAGTCCTGGGATTACAGGTGTGCACCACCATATCCAGCTTCTGCCTTCTAATTTCCACCTTGAGTGAGAATGCAGATTCCCAAAGGGCTCAGTGTGGAAAGGGGAACTAGGCGCTGGGCGCGGACCGAGCTGGACTAGGCCTGCACACGGCACGCTCTCAGTGACTGTCAGTCGCGGTTGGGCTCTCAGGTTTTTAAGTTACTCTAAAGTCATAGTAGGACCACAAGGGTTGGAATTCATGCCCCCCAGTCTTAGGATCAGAAAAGCCGGACTGCCTGAGAAGACAAGACAAGCACATGACATTACAAAGTACACTGCAACCAAGTTGGCATCATCTAGGAAAACCTAGATGGAACCTCAGAGTGGGTGCAGGCTTGTTTTTATGGTTTAACACACATCTCTCCCTTCCTTCTTCTTTTCCTTCTATTCCTGGCCTCTGTCTGTCTCCCCTTTCCTCCTCTTTCTCTGTCTGAATGCCTATCATCTAGACACACGTGGATGCACATGCAAATGCATTTACTCACTCACGCACACATGTGCAAAAGAATGTAGATGCACACATACACACACAAATGAAGATGCACACATCAACATACACACCCTCAAATGTGTGTATACACATCAATACACATACACCCAAATGCATGTACATGCACACAACCATATACACATATGTGCAGGCGCATGTACAGATGCCATACACACACCCCCAAATGCATGAACACACACTCACGTGTACACATGCACAAAATGCATGCACACACACTTACACATACAAGCAAACACAGTGTCCTCTGTTCTTCAGCTGTTTGGCTGCCCTCTCTTCGGCACTCCATTTCTCTACTTTTGACCTACAGTGATTGTGCTGCCTCTGTCTTTCCCTCCAGACCAGAAGCCAGCTGATCTGTCCACCCTCTGACCCTGTGCTGCCAGTTGGTGGGGCTTAGGGTGGGCATTCAGACACCTGCCCCGGGACAGGTTTCATATGCACAGTGTGGGAGGCAATCACATCTCCAGCACACCCAGTCATACAGATGGAAATTTCCAAGTGCTCCTTGCTCCTATCAGCTCATTAGATGCCCCGATTCCTGCCCACTGACTTCCTTTTCAGAGAGACGGGAAAATCCTTGAGCTATCTCTGCTACTTAGGGCTCTGGAGTTAGAGGGATGCCAACTCACCACCATAGTTCCTGCAGCCAGGGCCCCTCTCCAATGATGGGGCCTGCAGCTGTCTCCAAGCCCAGCCCAAGAGAGCCAAGTCCAGGTCCGCCTTTGCCAGCAAGGTCAGGGATATCTTCCTGGCCAGAGTCTCGATGTCAGGCTCATGGAGCAGGGCACAATGGTACTCCCTGGACAGGAGTTCCTCTTCCAGCAGGCTGTCCAGGAGAGCCTGCACCTGCCTCGGCTGGTGGCTGGAGAGCAGTGCCCGAACCTGGACCAGGATGGTCTGGAAGTGGTTCATGGCAGTGCTCAGAAACAAAGCAACTGGCTGGCCTGAGCTTGGGATCTCTGCTCACCCGGCTTGCATCTTCCAAAAGATGAAGTGAAAACCAGGACAAGGGAACCTCTGCAGTTTGTTGCTGCTTATTCCTTCCTAGGAAGATTTCCTCATTTGCCTTATAGGCTGGGGTGCCCGATGAGCAGACAGAAATGGCCGATTCACACCCCGCAGGTATTTGCTTGATACCACCCGTGTGCCTGTGCCTGAGAAGCCTGAGGTCTTCTGGGTTCTATTTGAGCCAATCTAGTCTTTACCAAGAGGAAAGGCCTTGCTTGTGCAGAAGACCTATAAGGTGACAGGTCTTCTCAGATGTTTGATCACAGCAAGAAGGTTTTGTGGCACAGAGGGTAAGCAGATGGGTTAGGTGCTAATCCGCTTGGGTTCAAGTCTAGGTCTATTACTTGCTAATTATATGACCTTGAGCAAGTTACCTGCCTTTTTAAGCTTCCCTTGTCTGTCTGAAAATGTGGAGTGATAGTAATCGTGCTTACCTCATGGAGCTTAGGAGGATTAAATAAGATAGCACTGAGTGTGCTCCAGCATGATAATAGTTCAATAAATATGAGCCCTCGTTAGTACTGATTAATCATGCAGAGGGTTTTGTCACCTTGAGTTTAACCTTACTAAAATCCTCAATTTTCTCCTCTCCAAATCTCCCAGTGAAAGACTACAATTTCATCAAGTTGTCTTGAGCAATGATTTTAAGGGTCCAGTATGGGACTTAGTAAATGCTTAAGGAACATTTATTATTTGCTGATATTATCTCCGATTTACTAATGCACAAAACAAAGGATTTACATCAGAGCCAGTCTGTTTTAGGATTCTAAAAAATCCCCAATGTAGTTTTAAAAATCACAGTTGAGTGCTCTCTGCACCCATTCTGAAACACACGGTAGCCTTGTTCCCTCTCCTGGCCTCAGTTTCACTATCTCTCAGATGGGACCATTTGCAACACAAAGGATTCCCAACTGCAGTATGGCTGAGTAGGTCCTCTTAGATCAACCACTCTACAATGACTGTAAACTCTGGGAAAAATATAGCAAACCACTATGGAAAGGCAGAGGAGAGTGACAGAGCAGGAGATACTGCAAAGGTTTTGAGACACAAAAAACAGGAAATCACTGGTGAATTTCCTAGTTCCTAAAATTGACCTGAAGGCAGGTCCTAATTCGTGCTGCACAGGCTGGTTAAAATTGAAAATTTTTTAAAGGAATGTTTAACTATCTTAAATAATTAGAGGACAGAATCAGGGGCAAAAATAATTGCTGGAAAGTAGGGGTTGAAGAGAGGGGGACAGGGATACAAGCGGTCTTGAATTTTGTGTATAAACCGCCCAAATGTCCAGCTGATACTGAGAGCACACACACCCGCAAGATAGATTCCAAGCAGCTTGTCTGAAGCCACGGAGCCAAGTGGGGATTGGAGCTGTGGTCCGTTAGGGGATATGGGGGAAGCTGGGCAGGGCAGGAGACTTTGCACTGGATTCTAGGCAAATCACGTTACCACTAAAATAAGCACCCAAAGGTGTCAGCGCTGTTTGCATTATGCCAGAATCCAGAGTCTGGCATATTCACAATGCCTAGCATACAATTCAAAATTACTTGACAGGTGAAGAAATACGAAAAGTCAATCAATTCTTAAGAGAAAAAAGAAAACCAGTGGAAATGGACCCCAAAATGACTCAGATGTTGAAATTAGCAGTTGAGGATTTTGTTTTGTTTTGTTTTTCCCCACCCCAGCAGTGGTTATAGCCATAGATGGAAAAGACATAAATGGTGTAAAGGAAAATATCCTTTCAAAAATATAAAAAAGGTTTAGAATAATCAAATGGAAATCACCAACATGTAAAGGACAATATGTATAATTCTAAAAGTCACTGGGTGGAATTAACACTGAAATGGAAAAGATAGGAGAAAGATAACTTTTAAGATGAAGCAATGGACATTATTCAATTGTAAAACAGAGAGAAAATGATTTTAAAGCAAACTTCAATGATTTAGTGGACAAAATTGAAAAATTCAGTTTACACATATATGGAATCAATGAAGGAGGAGAGAGAGATAATGGAATAAATACAGATTTGAGAAGCTGGGCCAGTCTAAGCAGGGTAAATTCAAGAAAATCACACCAATGTACATAACAGACAAATTTGAGAAGGAAAATAAGGCAAATTTCATAACAGCAGTCAAAATCAAAGTGATGGGTCATAAACAGGAGAACACTCCCAGGGGAACAGCATTGGGGAAAAAGTCCTCGGGGATCTGGGTACAGCCTTACTGATTTGTAGCTACTCCTGTTCTTCTGCTTGATAACTTCATCTTCATCTACAACATCCCATTAGCTCAAGTCATGAGATTGCCGCTGTTTGTCTGTCTACAAAAATGGCCTTTTCATATGGTGGGCGTCATGATGGTGGTGGTGATGGCCATGATAATGGAAAGGGGGTCTCTCTTTCTACTATATGACTGTTTACTATTTAAGGCCTAGTGGTTTTTTAATGCCCCAAGCCATTTGGTTACCAGCAGGGTGACACAGGAACCACAGTTTGTGAGATACTGATTCAGTACTAATTGCCATGACTCTGTCACAAATCAAGATCTGAGTCTAGATTCACAGCAGCTTCGGGACAGGTGTGGGGTCTGAGACTGGACCGGGGAGGAGGAGGCACTGAGGAGTCTCTCGGAGGAGCGCAGCTGTCACACGCAGTGAGCTCACACTTGGGCCCCAGTACAAGGCTCACAGGGCTCAGGGGCTCCCGGAGGTCAACTACCTGTTGAGACAAGAACAATGGTGCCTTCTGCAGCTCCAGGTCTCTGGCTGATGGACGATATGATGATACAGCAGTCCTGAGTGAGCACAGTGGGTCCTGGGTGTTTTCTGCTCTGCCAAACTAGGTGGGCACCATCATCCCACCACACAGAAGCAGCCCTGACTTGTAGAGTAACAGGACCTGGGCAGGACCCGATAAGAACACTGGTCATGGATTGCAAAAGGACGTGAGGGCCTAGAATGCAGCACCTGGCAAAGTGGCTGCTTTCTCCAGAGAGGGCCAGCAACCCACTGCTGGGAACACAGGCATGGCTGGGCTAGTCCTGTGGCTGCTGTGCGTCTGTCCACTGGCCAGCACAGTGTCTCATCCTGAGTCATCTTGGCCACTGCTCAGAGATGTGAATGGCTGCCTCTGCTTTTTGGATTTTCCCCTGTGGCATGGGGAGCTCACTCCTGGCTTATGACTGGCAGCAGCATGGAGGGTGGATAGTGAGCGGTAGGGAGTCTGGGATGATGCCATGACCTGCTGTGGCTCACAGAAGCAGACTCAGGACACCTGTGCCAGGTAGGGCGCAAGAGTCATGCTCTCACCACCATCTTGCCCTCTACCATTTTAATTGTCACCAACTCACTCTCTGTCTATCACCATCATCGCCACTACCACCATCTTCTCCCCCTCCATCACCACCATTGTCATCATCACCATCATCTTCTCCACTGCCACCATTGTTGTCACCATCTCCCCCTCCACTTTCCTATCATCACCACTATTATCTCCTGGGCCACTTGCATTATAACTACCGCATCATCTCTTTCCATCACTTCCACCACCTGTCACCTCGGTCCTCACCACCACCACCACCACCACCTCTGGGATTCACACCTCTCCCCACTGTTCCATCCTCTACACCCCAACCTTCATGGTGGCCATCGCCTCCACCAGCTTGATCACCATGAGCACTGGCCCCCACAGCGAGCACCAAGCCCATCAACCTCAATCAGCAGTCTCTACAAAGGCCACCTGCGGGGATCCTTATTATCATTATGATATATGGAGCATAAAGAAGATCTGAAACCAAAATCATGAAGTGTCTGTGATTCCTGTTCACAGGGGCTCGTGGGGGCTACTGGTTGAAGTAGCACTTGACCAATTATGAAAATACCACTTTTTCTCCTTGGGTGCAGAGTGGATCAACCAGTTCTCTACAAAAGGGCTTAACACTTAGAAAAGGAGTTTGGGGATTACAGGAAGCTGAGGTTCAGAGATGGCCACATAGTCAGTAACTGTCAGGATTTAAGGAGAGAGTATCTGTTGTCAAGCCACTGGGCTCTCACACTGTCTCTGCCGTGGGCACTGAGCTGGTGACACAAGTGCTTTGCAAGCTATCAAGGCTGTGGCAGCTGGCAAGGTGTGTCACTTAGTCCCCTGAGAACGTGTGCCACAGCTCCAGCCATGGGTGCCCAAAGGTTCTTCCTCAGGTTGTAAATTGATGCCAGGTGTTTCCCAGGCAGTCCCAGGCAACGAGAGGGCAGTGGCACCGGACTCATGGTATCTGCGTGGTGCAGGACTCCCTGTGAGTCACCCGTGTCCCTCACCTCCCACTGTGTGTGGCTGAGCCTTCCTGCAGCTGGACAGAACCGAGGTTCTCCCAGTAGATTCTCTGGCCTCCCCTTTTCACAGGGGCCAGGTCTACCTGTGCTCCCCCATTCTTGTCCCTCCTCTGCCTTGCAGACCCAAGGACACCCCCCCCCCCAGTCTGTCTTGTCTGTTTCCTAGGGGAAATCCAAGGACAATAATGCTTATGCTGATGCGATGGTAGCCAAAGCAAGTGTTAGCCCGCCTGGTCTCGAGCTGCACTTTGTATAACTGAAAGGTAAAATGGCTCTTTCAGAATTAGTAGTATTTTTGCTTTTAGAGAGAAACTGCTTCTGCAACTTCCTCCTTCTGGGAGCATAGTAAACAGCCACCTTCTCCTCTCTCAACTCAGATGAACGCACAGAAAAGTAACACCTCTTCCACGAGCACCAGCTCATCTGAAAGGAACATGGTCAAGGTCCGGTTTCCTCTCCCTGAATAAAAGAAGTATGGAAATTTCCCTGTCTGTCTCATTGTGTTTCTCCTTCTCTGCCTTGTATTAAAAGCACTTGAACACCTAACATGGGGAGATGAACACTTGAGGCAGAAAGAGGCCTCTTTATTTCCTTCAGAGCTAGCTATGAATAAAGCCGTCCTTTCCTCCAACCCTCCTGGATTTTTTTGGGAGCAGTAACCTAAGCACCTGGTGATGTTTGAACAGATACTTTAGCCTGGTGGAATGTATGCACCAATAAAAGTGTGTCTTATAATAGCTATAATACATTATACATCAACTGTAAACTATGGGTGGTGGTGCAGGTCTCTAATCTCAGCACTTGGGAGGCTGAGACAGGAGAATTACTGCGAGTTCAAGTCTAGCCCGGGCTACCGAGTGAGTTCAAGGCCTGTCTGAACTACATAGCAGGACCCTGTCTCAAAAAAAAAAAAAAGTCAACTGGTACACCTACGCGTGGCACTGATAGTTATCAGCTCCACACTGACAGAGAAGCCTCTGTGGGAGCTGCACATGGTGGGATGTGTCTGTGACCACAGCATTCTGGGAGGTGAGGCAGGAGGATCACAAGTTCAAGCAATTTTGAGACCCAGTCTCAAGAGAGAGAGGCAGTAAGCAAGAAGGCAGAAAATGTGGGTTTGAATTCCCATCTACTGTGTACAAGTATAACTACCTGCATGTCCTCATCAGAGACGCGTTGTCAATGTTTGTCAACAGAGGAGACACACGCAGCTTAGCACCGAGTAGTCACCCAACAAACTCACTCAATTACTGAATGCCTGACCCAAGGAGCCTTCATCTTTGGAGGCTGGAGACAGGAGAATGGCGAACATAAAAGATGGAGATTCCTGCTCTCAAAGAATTTACAGACTTCCTAGTTAAATTTGCAGTTTCTCAAATGTTTCTTAAAGGAAGTAAAAGTCAAACAAGACAAGACTTATCTGAGAATGGGAAATATGAGACTAGTACCCTGTTCCTTTAAGAAGGAAATTAACTTCAGTTAAAGGAAAACTAGAAGCAGTCAATCTGACTGTTACCCAGTACTGGGCAATTACTGTCGCTGCTATGGAATACAACGAGTAAGAGATAAAATAAATCAAAGCAGATTAGTTTCTTTGAGTAAGCGAAGTTCAAAATTTCCGGGTCAGAGTACATATTATTCTTTCCTTTGAAGTCCCATTATTTCAAGGTCCAAAGAGATACATGTTCTTTTGAATGTATACGAATGCTACCACCTTTCCAGTTTTCCTATTGGCCTATTATTTACTTCTGCAGTTCAAATGTGTCTAATGTTATGTCTGTTACTCTGCTTCAGTACTGTGGACCAGGATCTTCATAATGAGATACAACTCCTGAATTTCATTATTATTGTTGTTGTTGTTATTATTTTGAGACAGGATTTGACTTATTTTTCCAGGCTGGTTTTAAATCTATGATCCTCCGGCCTCAGCGCTGCAAATTGCTGCAATCACAGATATGCATCACCGCTATGCTTGGGTTTACTCTATGTCTTTTAGTGTATCTCTCCTCTTTAGAATTAGTGAATCAGGAAAGCTACTAATGTCTCATTCAATCTCTCTATGAGATCTCCACTACTAGAAATAGTTCTGCTCTTTGTGAAATGTACTGGGTTGTCCTTTAGAGCCTTTTGTTCTCTGACCACTTTTTGGAGCATCTCTATTCATCTTTACATGTACAGTATTCAGTGGTCTTCCAGTAGATGCTGAGCCACTGGCCTGCCCTCACTTTAAAATGAAAGCTCTGCTTTATGGTGTTCGCCACGCACCATGGTCAATTTCCAGTGACCCGTGTGGTGTTGCTGAACAAGGACTCGCAAGAGATGCTCACACCCAGCACAGCTGGGCTCCCAGGTCGGCAGGGGTGGCACACGGGACTGCACACACAGCCACGTTGCTCCTTTGGCAGCTGGAATGTGGGTCTGCTTCAGCTTCTCTGCTTTCTGTCATTTCCACACGTTGGGCTCTGTTTGTGTGAGGTGCGTCCTTACTCTGATACTCATTTCCACTGGCCCTTATTGTAGGCGATCTCTGAGTCCTGGTGTAAAGTTAAGTCCCCCGAGAGACACTGCTGCTGCCTGTCCCTGGCGACCCTGTTTCCCCATCTTTAAATGATACCCCCTCCCTCTTGTGTGTGTGCGTGTGCTGCTGTAGAATGCACCCAGGACTTTGGCACTGTGCTACATTCCTAGATGTCATTCTGTATTTCCCCACAGGATCTTGCTGTCTCTAAATTTACCAGAGTGGAGTTGAATTTTCAGTCCGCCCGCCTCACCCTCCCAGAATGCTGGGATTACAAGTGTGGGTCACCATGCCCAGCTTTTTTATTTTTTGAAAAGTTTTTTATTATATAGGTAGCATAAATTCAGGCCAGAAACCTGAGTGCTGACCTCTTTGTAATGACAAATTCTCTATTTTCTTCCTTCCCGTATGTTCAGCTCTAAAGTTCAGACCATCAGGTTTCCCAGCTGCCTCAGAGTTTAGTTCTCACTCACCTGCACAGATCAGGTGGCTGCTTTGGGACCCAGCTCTGAGCTTGAATTGACTACACACTTATTAAATGAGGGTGTTTTGGGTAACGATGACCCATAGGTACAACAGTGGTCCCGTAAGAATATAAAGGAGCTGAAAATGTCCTATCACCTAGTGACATCATAGCTTTATAAACAAACCTACTGTGCTGCCAGTCATGTAAAAGCATAGGATAGAAAATTAATATATAATATATAATATCTGATGATGAAGTAAATGACTATGATACTGGCTTTTGTATCCTTTACACTACATTTGTCTTTTGAGACAGGGTCTCACGGTGTAGTTCGAGATGGTCATGAACTCAGTTCGGAGCCCAGGCTGATGTTGAACTTACAATGAACCTCCTGTTTCAGCCTCCCTATTGTTGGGATTACAGGTCTGTGCCACCACACCCAGCTATACTACACTTTTTATCATTATTTTTGAGCACACTCCTACTTATTAAGAATTTTAAAACAAAGTTTACTGTAAAGTAGTCTGCAGGGTAGCTCCTCCGTCTCAGGTTTACTACATTCCTGGATTGCACCAAGAGACCCTGTCCTGGGCTTGTGCTGGACCTGTTCTATTTGGGTTCAGGTTTGAGTGATTACACTCAGTGATGTCTGTTCAGCAACCAACCTGCAGGACCAAGTGTTTCTCAGCACGTTTCTCATCACTAAGGGGTTCTTACTGGAGGGAGGGGCTCTAGGCTAAGTCTCTGGCCTCCAACTCTGCAGCTTCTAGAGGGGGGCTTCTGTTGCCCAAAGTTTAGTCAAACCCCTCTGGAAAAGGGGTTTTGTGGGTGCTTATCACCCAGTACCGGAACTTCTTGTTGAGGGCTCTGATGATCTTACCTTTGTGCTGTAGCAGCAATGTGTTTAAAAAGGCGCTGCCCGGGGCCTTGTCTGGTGTTTTGGCTGTTTAGTCACTGAGGCATGAAATCCTCCATGATATCAGGAGGCTATTACTGTGTGAGTGTGTGTGTGTGTGTGTGTGTGTGTGTGTGTGTGTGTGTGTGAGTGTGTGTGTGTGAATAGGGATTGAACCCAGAAACCTAGAGCCTTTGCATTGAACTACATCCCCAGCCAGCCCTTTTCATTGTAGTTTTTATTTTGAGTCAGGGTCTTGCTAAGTTGCCAAGTTGCCCAGACTAGACTCAGACTTGTAGTCCTTCTGCCTCAGCCTCCTAAAGTACTGGGACAGCATGCATGCACCACCATACCTAGCTTTCAAGGCTATCACTTTAATGTACAAATAGCATGCAAGTGCATGGGATGGACTAGAATTTGTTCTTCCTCCTTTCCCTCCTTGAACAAAGTCCATTGTTGACCTAACTTCTTGAAGTTGATATGATAAGCTGCTATGATTACCTCCAGATCTGTTTATGACAAACTTCATGTGCTAAATAAAAGCACCTCTCACATCAAAATAAGGCAGACACAGACGTAGGTCTCATTTTTCACCCACACTCAGAACCAAACCCGTGAACTCTGAAATCAGTATCTGCTGCTCTCTCTGCTCGAGCGGGACTCAGTGAGAAGGGCTCTCTCCGTGGAAGACCTGGGAGTCCATCCTGTTCCCTGCCCGAAATTTGAGCCAGGCCATCTGATTATAGGGGTTTTGCATTTCTGGAGTCTCTCATTCCCCTTCATCCTCCCTCTTGCCTGGCCTAAGCTATCATCCTGAGATCAAGGCCTCCGTTGTGGTTGCTGGAATCTGCTCGGGCTCTCCATCTGTAGTGTGGTCCTGGACAGTGAAACCTCCCCACAATCCTCAGAGGGAGGCGCTGTCTCCATTTCCACTCTACAGCCGCAGATGCTATGGCTTAGAAAGGCTCCAGGAGGGCCCTAGTCTGGCCAGGGGTGGGGCCAACGCCCTGCAGCCATGCCATCCCATCCCACGTGGAGGCCGTATCTATGCCACACTCTTGATCCGTCAGACTGGAATGCAGCTCAGTAATACAGCACTTGCCTTCATCCACGAGGTCCCAGGTTCCATCCCCAGCACTACAAAATGAACAGTAGATAGAGGAAAGTTGGTTTTCATGCCTTCAGCTTTCTCTTCTCTAACTGATCCCTCTGCCCAGCAGCTAGGATCTTACTGAACTAATCTTGCCTCAAAACCCTTTGCTTTTTCTCGTTGCCTTGGGATGAAGTGCCAGCTCCTCAGTGAGACACTCTGCCAGCTCCACAGCCCTGTCTTCTGTCACATGGAAATGTCCCGTCCCGTTCTACTCTACTACCACCACTCTGCAGAGCACACAGTATCAGAAAGGAAGCCTGGCTCTTCTGTCCTTTGCATTAGACCTCACTATTATTCTCTGACTGCTTACATTCTCCCTGCTTTTTCAATGGTGAACTCCTACATATCCTTCAATATCCAGCCCAAAAGTTACCTAGCAGAGGTCTTCTCGGTACTCTCCCAGGCAGAAATATTGATTGTGTTCTTTGTCTGGAAATACTTGGTGTCTCTGCCTGGTAATATTTGAGAAGAGGGTGTTGACAGTAGATGCTGGTGCCCAGCAAGGATGGGTCGGCCAGTCAGTAGTCAAATTCTGTTGGACCAATATCCATTTCCCGTTCCTGGTAATGCTCATGAAAGGGCTAGGCTATGGGTACACAGTAGCATTCAGCATACTTTACAGCATCATCAGAGTCAATGATCATTTCACAATAAAAAGTTGCGAATAGAAATAATTCACAGCCAAGAGGAATCAAGTAAACACAGAGTGAATGCATGAAAACTTGCTTATAAATTCAATTTGCAAATTATCTTCTTGTACTTTTTTTTAAGACAGGGTTTTGCTGTGCAGTTCAGGCTGGCCTTGAACTCACTTTGTAGCCCAGGCTGGCCTCACACTCCTAGCAAATCTCCTGTCTCAGGGGAGCAGGGATTCCCAACTTCTGGGATTATAGGCATGCCCCACCACACCCAGTCACTTATGATTTTCTTATTCTGATGACTTTTGCATTCTTAGGCAATCTCACGAGGGAATAAGAGGCAGGAGCCAGAATACTTGAGTTACCACTAAATCCTTCTAAGGATTTATGATTATTTGACTACCGTTCTCCCTTCCTCAGTGAACTGTGAGCTCCTTAATGGTTGGGAATAGGTCTTATTTATCTGTATGTCCCCAAAATTTATATTTAAATTCCCAGGAAAAATTTAATGAGTGAATAAATGAATAAAGACCTCAGTCCTCTGCTTTTGGGCTTGGTCTCCCTCAGCCTCAGAGATCAGTGCCCAGGATGCTGCTGGTAAAGGCGGGTATGATTGGAGTTTCTGATGTAACAATAGCTGCTATGGGAAATGAATGGGGATACCCAGGGTGACTGCTTGCCTTAACAAGTGCAAGCAGCTAGTACAAGCAGAATGCAGGGAAATTTCAGAAGCAGAGGTTTCAGGAAAGCCCTTGGAAGGTGAGCTTTCCAATGCTACTCAGCCAGATTCAAGGAGGGACCTTCAGAAGTGGCTTTGTTCCCATGGAAACTGACAACTCTATTTACAAAGTGGGGTCATAAATCCTTATATTGTCCTTGTCTCTTGTCTCTTCTCTAAAACTGATAAAATATATCTCTCCATCCATACGTCAGCCATCTGCCTAGAAGTAACCTTGGGGTGTTTGTTTGAACCTAAAGCCTTCACTAGGAGCCACATCCCTAGTCTTTTTAATTTACCTTTCTTTTTTTTTGAGACAGGGTCTTGCTAAGTCACTGAGCTGCCCAAATAAAACTTAAACTTGTCCTCTTCCTGCCACACCCAGATCTCTACAGGTATTTTCAGGCACATCCTGTTATGAAACTTGACTTTTTAATTTTTTACTTCATGTATTTTGGATATCAGTATATACGAAACTTGCATTTTTTAACAGCCTGCAGTATTACACAGAACAAATGTGTCTCCTTTCACTGAACTGAGTCCCCTCTTTAGGCACTGATGATCATCTGGTTTGGTGCAATGCATTCAATCTAATTTTCTAGATGTAGTTCAAGCATTCTGGGAGGCAGAAGCAAGACTTACGCAAGTTCAAGCACTGCTTAACAGTTCCATGCTCTCCACATGCTCTCCACATCGCCTGACCACATAGAATCTTGGCATCTTATGAGCATTTCTGCAGATCATATGGCACATGTTGCAGAGCCTGGAAAACTTCTTGCAAGCTGTGTGACCTTGGGCAAGGAAGTTGACCTTTCTCAGCGGGAAGCAGTGCTGCACATGTGCAATACCAGCACCTGGGAGATGGGCGCAGGAAGATAGCCATGAGTTCAAGGCCAACCCAGGATACATAGTGAGTTTAAGGGCAACCTGAACTACATAATAAGATACGCCCCCAAAAGAAAGTTGACTTTTCTGACCCTCATCGTGAAATGAAAATACAAATAAATCCCTACTGCTCAGGACTGTAGTGGGGTATAAGTGAGATGCGGCATAGGAAACACCTGAACTCAATGCACAGTAAGTATCCACTACATACTAATACTTATTATTATGATCTAAAATCATCCCAGCAAGGTGACCTCTATTTCAACAATGAGGAGCCAGCCCTTTCCTGTGAGTCAGCGCCATTCATGGCCTGCAAGGAAGGCAAACAAGAAGTCAACAAGAAACCAAGCCTTTCCTGCCAGTTGGCCCCATGTTCGGGCTAATAAGGGGGAAAACCAGATGCCAGCCCCTTCCAGTGCACGGGCTGGGAGACAAGGAAAACCAAGCTCCCTCTACCCTCCTTAAGCAACCAGCCGATCTGGAGAAACACAGGCTGCAATGATAGCTATTGAGGTAAAATACAACTTTATGCTTGTAGTGTTTAGTGTTTCACTGACTTTGCAGGTCTAAAGCTGGTAGTCTGCTCATCTATTCAGATAACAATATGCAATGTAGCATCTATGGGGGATTTCCTTCTGAAGGGAATTGCTAATTCCCTATTTTCTTGTTTTGAAGTCCTGTATCATTTTCATTGTTTTGTTGGGTTTATTCTGTTTTGTCTTGTTTGAGTTTATTATACCTGATGGCATGGGCAGCTATTTCAAAGATAACAAGATATGTTATGGTAGCCATTTTGGATTTACTATTATCTTGTTTTGAACCTTTATTGCCTTCATTGTTTCATTTTTATTGGTCCTTTTCTGTTCTGTTTTGTCTGACTTTTACTATGTCTGAAGCTGTGGGCAGCTGTTTTGAAGAAAACAAGAGGGATTATGGTAACCATTGTTGATTTCCTGTTATATTGTTTTGAAGTCTTGTGTCATTCTGCTTTGTTTTGACTGGCTTTATTCTGTTTTATTTTGCTTGTTTTGTTCTCTTTGAAATAAAAACTACAAAAAAAAAAAAAAAAAAAAACAACAGTGAGGAACCCAAGGCATGGGTTCCCTCTTTAGGGAGCACTTTGCACAATTCACAGTAGCAAGCAGAAACTCCAACCAAACTGCCCGCTTCCCATGTTCCTCTGCTCTACTTCCTCACATCTCTCGGCTATGTTGTTTCTGACATTTTGTCTTCTGGTCATTGGCATTCATCTCATGTGCAGGTTTTGAATCATACCCAGATTTCAGGTTTCACCCCCCAACAATGACAGTATCCTACGATTCCCAGGCCTCTGTGGCTTTTGGAAGCACACTCTTATGGGTCATCCCAATTCAAATCTCTCAAGTGGCTCAGCAACCTCACAGTGTGGGTAAACAATTTTCCTTGTTCTGCACACAGGAAAACCAACTCCCGATGGCAAAGTCACTTACTCATGAGATTATAGCAAAAATACAAAATGGCACAAATCATCATCAGAATTCAAATGCTAGCCCACATTCATAACCTCCAACTCACTGCCTTCTCTTTTCCCTCTCTCCCGAGAGGTTCTGCATCCAGCAGTTATTTAGTTAGTGCTTACTGGCAGCTGCCACTCTCAAAGGATTAGCACATGTAATGGCCATCACAGACACCAGGAAAGGCTGGGAAGAGTGGGGTGGGGACAGCTGCAGCCTTAGCTGATCCAGCTTTGGCAATTCTGTCTGCATCCCAGGCTGCCTTTGAGCATCATCGAGGAGGTGATTTTAAGTATCCAAAACATTTGGGAGCAAGTTTTTCAAAAACAAGTTTTTTTTGTTTTTTGTTTTTACATGAAACTTCCTCCCAAGATGGAGAAACCACAGACTAAGTTCTTCTTTCCAAATAAATACATTAATCCGCTTCTCCAAATTTGAGCTGTGTGGGAGACAAAGATTTACCCAAACTCCTGCTGAGCTCAACTCTGTCCATCCAGGAACCAGTTTCATGTATGGTCTTATGGGGTTGAGGATGTGTGGTTGGGAGGGAAAATGAATCATTACTTAATGGGAAAGGGACTTGCTCTCATAGAGGTGCCATGGACTGAATCGTTTCTCCCCTTCCCAATCCATGTGATGAAGACTAATCCCCAGGACTTAGGATGTGACTGTATGTGAGGATGGACTGTTTAAGGGATATGATTAAGTTAAATAACTTGGCAGGGCAGGTGTCCTTATCAACAGAGATCAGAACACATGTGTGTACCGAGGAAAGACCTCAGGACGACTCTGGGAGAGAGTGACTGTCTCTAAGGTAAGGACAGGGGTCTCGGAGAAAGCCAGCCCTGCCAACTGCTTGATGTTGGGTTCAGGGCCACCAGACTATGAGAAAATGGTTTTGTTAAGCCTCCTAGTCTTGTCCTTAGTTAAGGCAGCCCGAGGAAAATGATGCAGAGGGTGCGCCTTTCCCTGGGACACAGACCCCACCCCACCCCATAGCCTTGTACAGGCCTGCTCTCCTCAGCTGCCTCTGCTGCTGGAGTTCTAGATTATTTCCACGTAGGGAGAGACTAAGAATTGCTTTGACTTTTTATTCTTGACTTCCACAAATCCCTCATCTTTGGCATACATTCCCACCCCATTCATTGGCACAAGATATTTTAAGATCCACCATTCACTCTCTGTTCCAAGTTCCAAGAAATTTTCTGGTTTTGTCTCTTTGACGTTTTTCTCAGTTTTCTCATTTCTCTTTTTCTGGAACTTCCTCTAGTCAGATGCCTGGATATCTGTTCTCTGGGAACCCATGTATGTTAGGGACCTGGCCAACCTCTCTCTTGCCACCTTGGAAAGCAAAATGAATGGGAAATGGAGGCATGTAGAGGGCAGGCCTTGACTTGTGTTCATCCTTGCTACCTGAGAATGAATTCTTTTTTTTTTTTTTTGTCTTTTTCTTTTTTATCAGTACCGGGGATCAAACTCACAACTGCCTGCTTGCAAGGCAGACGCTTATGCCGCTGAGCTAAATCCCCAGCCCCTTGAGAATGAATTCTTGTTTGGAAAGAAGATCTTTGTAGATTTGGTTAAGGATCTTCAGATGAGGTTATGCTGGACTAGGCTAGGAGAGCAGCTCCCTGTAGGACAGAGGGGTCAATTTGAAACAGCAGGGGGAGAGAAGAGGAGGCAGCTTGTGAAAATGCAGGAAAAACAGCACTCATGTGTCTGCAAACTGAGGGTGCCAGCAGCCACCAAGATCTGGGAGAGGCAAGGAAAGTCCTCCTGGTGCCTCTGGAGGAAGCGTGGCAGCTTGATTTTAGTTTTCTGGCCTCCAGGATTGTGAGAGAAACCCTTTCTGTGATTATCTACCGCACATTTTGTGGTAGCTTATCATGACATCCCTGAGAAGTAGACCTTCAACATCAGAAAGTCACAAGTCATTTTCTCTTCAGCTCTGCAGCGCCTGCTTCTGTGAACTGGAAATGGAGTTAAGAATGTCTGTCTCCGCTGAGCATGGTGGTGCACACCTATAATCCCAGCACTCTGGGAGGCCAAGGCAGGAGGGTCACAAGTTTGAACCCAGCCAGAGCAACTTAGTGATTTGTTGAGACCCTGTCTCAAAAGAAAAAATTAAAGAAGGGCTGGGGATGTCACTCAGTACCAAGGCCCTGGATTCATCCTCCCCACCAAAATTGTGTGTGTGTGTGTGTGTGTGTGTGTGTGTGTGTGTGTGTGACAAAGGCACTTCATTTGTACCCACCACATAATCCCTAAGGGGTTTAGGAGGCTTATATTGGGCCCCAACCTCAGATGTTCTGAGTCAGTAAGTCTAGATGGGACCTGAAAATCTGCATTGTAAACAAATTTCTGTTCCTAGGAACACACTTTAGAACTACTACAGTATAGGATCTGAGAATTGGGCCAATTAGAGGAAGGTAAAGCCTGTGAAGATAAAATTAGCTAAGAAAGAAGGGAGGGAGGAAACAGGCAGGAAAGGGACTTAGTAGAGAATTTAGAACAGTTGTTCTCAATTAGGGATGCCTTTGTACCCCAGGGGACATGGGCAATGTCTGGAGCAATTTTTAGTTAATACAGTTGAGAACGAGAGTGCTTCTGCACGGATGGGTAGAGGCCAGCGACTCTGTTCAACACCCTGTGTTGCACACAGCCCTATATGGAGGATTGCTTAGTCCTGGATGTCAGCCATGACCAGGCTTGGAAACTGGCTTAAATCAAGGATGGGCAGGTCTGGTTGCAGAATGGAGTCACCTGCTAAGCTTAGCAAAGGTGTGATGCCAACCTGTACCTCCACCCACTGCATCAGGCCCCTTGGACCCCTGTCTTTGGGGAATTTCAGTGAGCAGCCAGGACCCACATCTATAGGAGGTCACCTAGAGACTTTCTTGAGATGCAGATTCTAATTCAACAGGCTTGGGGTGGGGACTGAGGCTCTGCAGTTCTAATAAGCTCCCTGGGTGAGTCAGATGGGGGCACCCACCAGTTACTGCTGAAGTTGGGCTGTGGGTCAGTTGAGAGATGTGAGGAGGCTGGTATCATCTTTTCTTCTAATTGCTCAGTGGGCTCCTGCAGTGACTCGAGCACTTGGCAGACTGGACCCCGTGGAGCTCCCCTTCTGATGAACAGACAGAAATCAAGTCCATGGGACCTTTCTGATGCAGGTTGGGTCCTCATCAAGGCTGGGCAGGCTTTGCCTACATCATATCTCCTTCCCAGACTGCACATTGAACCCACCTAACACTAAGTAGGATTAACTGCAGGACACCAGATAAACCTGCATTTCAGATCTACAAGTAAATTATCAGCATAAGTGTGTCCCATGAAGCCTAAGTGGGTCCCATGCAACCCACAGCTGTATTTCTATTTGCTAAATCTGGAAAGCCATCCCCCCACAAACAAATACTATCTAGGCAGGGATGGAGAATCTTTTAGAACCTTCCATGATAACAAAGAACTGGCTATGGCATGTGTTCCAGAGTTTCACCACCCCCGAGTTCTAGGGCACTGTTTGCAGCACTGCATGTATATATTTCTTAAGATCTCTAAGGGGGCCGTGTGCTAAAACCACATGGGTGCCAGTGTAGTGCAGTGCAGGGTGGCTGTGGTGGAGCCACAGCAGCTCTGAGTGTAGGAGGTGGTGGAGTCCAAGGTGAAGAGTATGGAGACAGCCAGAAGACACAGGGCCTCATGTTCTGGTGCATCGCCTCAACTGCTGTGAGGAACAAGGCATCAATACAGCAGGTACGCCAGTTCACTGGAGAGTGCCAAGCATCTTTAGCTCAAGCCCAGATGTTGCTGGCCAGTGAGTTGGAAAATTCCAGGACTTCCTGGCCCAGGGCACCGTGCAATGGCACCAAAGACATGACGGATGCAGAGGGTATGGAACTTCAGGTGAAACAGCAGCTGGACGGTTGTGTGGTCAAGGGTGTGGGTGACCATGTGAAACTCATTCCAACTATGACCAAGAAGATAAAGGAGTCTCTCTTGTCTATTTGGGAATAAAAGGCGTTGTCAGTGGCCATCGAGGCTGAGGGCAGGAATCTATTAAAAAAAAAAAAGAACAGGAACTTTAGTTTTTTAAGCAAAATTTATGAACGAAGAAACTAAGGAGAACAGCAAGCTTAAGATACATTTCGTTTGCCCCGACTCTGGTTTCTCTATGTTTGAATGCTAGAGAGTAAAATAGGGGGAAAATGGTGCTAAATTTTGAGTCAAAGATAGCACAAGAGTGGGTTTAGAGCCTAAATTTCTCTGTGGTAAGACTTTATTCTGGCTATGGAGATCTCTCTCATACCACTCAAGAGTCCTCCAAGGTACCAGATTCTCCTTAATACACATAAGGCAGGCTGGCAAATCCCTCCAGCTCGCGCATGACCTGACAGATTTGCAAGACAGATTTCTCTGTAACCAATCTCCTATTTACCAGAAGTATCACCACATCACATCATCTTCTGTAAACTGTTAAAAAAAAAATCAGATTACTAATTTAAAAGAAAAGCCAGGCGTGGTGGCTCATGCCTGAATTTGGGAGGTTAAGGTAGAATTTGCTGTGAGTTCTAGGCCGGCCCAAACTACTTGGCAAGACTCTCTCAAAAACAAAACAAAAAACCAACCAACCAAACAAACAAACAAAAAAACAATGTGTGTGGGGGAGGGGTTGATGTCTTCATTTTGCTTGGCTTTTATATGAATGAGCACAGAATGGATTTGAGACGTGGAGTTGCAAGGGAGGGTAGCTAAGAGTACTGGCATTACAGATATGTGTCCCACATCTGGTCACCCTTGTCTTTTTCTTTCAAAGAGACACAGTTCATTTTGTGTCATAGATCCTCCTCTTTCTAGAAATATTTTTTCTGAGTCATATCATTCCTCAGTGCTTATGTAGCACCAGGCCTTAGATCAATAGTTCACAGGTCTTTGATGCAGGAGAAGGAGTTAGAGGTGTGAAGACTGTGGGTTTATGCTCTACTTTCGTCCACAAATTGGCTGGTGGAGGGGGCACTGGGCATGCTGAAGCTATGGTCCCCATGGTGGGGAGCGTGAGAAGGGAAAAGAGCCCCCTTTGGAGGGCAGGGAAGCCAACAGCACAGCCTGTGTTTTGAGCATGCCTGAAAATTCAGACTCCCTCTGGAGAATGTGCTCTGAAGCTGGGAGCCCACTCCTGCCCTGTTCTTTCTTGGACTACACCTGAGAGACTGGCCTCAGCAGTTCTCACATCCAGTCAGCAAAGATGAAGATGCAGCCCCACACATCCAGCTCCACCGGGCTGCAGAGGCTGCCTGTGGGCTGGGGATCCTGACGTGAGTGTTGTGGCCCAAATCCCAGACCAGGAGAGCAATGACCCAGGCCCAAGGTCTGATTTCAGGCTGAGAGAGGGAGCCCATAGCCAGAGGTAAAGTGAAGGACTCTGGAAACTGTCTCCTTGCAGCCTCTGGAAATCCCCTGAGACTCCCATTGTAGGGGAAGACGCCAGGGCCGCGAGGAGGAAGCCGTGAGTCTGCGCTGCAGTGGCGTCACCCTTCCTCCGGGTCTTACAGTGTGGGTTTAGCGTGGGCCATGCCCTTCCCTTCCCAGAAGGACACAGGAAAAGGTGCTGGAGATTCCTTCTCCAAGCTTCTCTGGCTGCCCCCACCGTGCAAAAATGAGAAGAAATTGTGAAGCTGTGGGACAGCTTTGAGCAGACCAGCTGCAGGACAGTTGTCCTGTGAGCAGGTGGTGGCCTTGGATGCTGCAAGAGGTATGGAGTGAGCCAGGGCAGTGGGCAGCCAGATCTCACCGGGAGGAAGTTTAAATTCAGAAAGGAGCTGGGTGCAGGGAGCACACCTGGGATCCCAGCACTCTGGAAGGCTGAGACAGCAAAAAGTAAGTTCAAGCCTGGGCAATTTTAGTGATTTAATGAGACCCTGCCTCAAAGTAGGACTAAAAGGACTGGGGATGTGGCTCAGTGCAGACCCTGGATTCAGTACTCAGCCAGACACACATGCACACACACACACACACACACACACACCCCAGAAAGGAAAATAAAACTATGCTATCGAAAAAAAATCCAGAAGGGAAACCTAAACTACACTGTCAGAAGGCAAGACAAGCCAGGCCTGGTGGTAAAAGCCTCAATCCCAGCACTCTTGGGAGACTGAGGTAAGAGAATTGTGAGTTCAAGCCCGTCTGCGTAACTTAGCAATTTAGTGACACCTTGTCTCAAAACAAATAAAGCAATGGAGATGTAGCTCAGTGTGGAGGCCTTAGGATTAATCCCCACTATTGCAAAAAAAAAAAAAAAAAAGTCAAAAAAAACAGAACGATGTTCCCCTTGAGTAGTGGTTGGGAAGGGACTGACCACAACAGGGCCTTCCAGGTGGCCTGGGTGTTGATTTCATAGGCTCACTCAGTTTGTACAAATAACTTATGATTTCATGCTGTGTGTGTGTGTGTGTGTGTGTGTGTGTGTGTGTGTGATACTCCATAAAGATATTTTTGAAGATTATAAGAAGACTGGAAAACAGCCCGGCAGTTCCCAGCCATTTCACCCCGAGGTACAGACACATGATAATTGAAACAAAGATCTGTCAGTACAAAACCTACACAGGCATGTTCCTAACAATTTGATTCCCAATAGCCACAAAGTGCAAACAACCCAAATGTCATCGGTGGGTAGATGGGTCATTGAAAGATGGCCTGAGTGGGGAAGCAGAGTATTGGTTCCTGCTATAGGACGGATGGGGTTGGAAACAGGGTGAAGGAAGCCGGTCACAAAGGACCACATAGCTCACGGCTCCTTTGTGTAAAACATGTAGGATGGCAGGCAGATCTACAGAGACTGACGATAGGTTAGCAGTAGCCTGTGGCTGGGTGGGGATGAGGGCTTGGGTTCAACAGCTAAGGGATGGGGAGTGTCTTAGACCAATGGACATGTTCTGAAGTGGTTCGCGGTGGAAGTCAGACAAGACAGTTTGTATGCCAAAAGCCAGTGGACTGCACACTTTGAGTGGGTGTGTTCCATGCTGCAGGAGTTATATCTCAATAAAGCTGTTATAAAAATTCAGCTGGTCATGGTGGTACAAGCCAACAATCTTTGCATTCTGGGAGACTAAGGCAAGAGGATCACCAATTCAAGTCCAGCCTGGACAATTTAGCAACTTAGTGAGACCCTGTTTCAAATTTTCTTTAAAAAAATATAAGGGCCGTGGATGTAGTGAAAAAGTCCTGGACTCAATCCCTAGTATTTACCCCCCACAAAAAAATTCAGTGGGTTCCCCAAGGGCAGGAGAAGAACATCCTGCTACAGGAGGCGGGCTCACTCTCCTTCCACGTTCTTGCTAAATCTGGGTGCCCAGCCTGCCCACACTGAGGGCAGATCTTTACCCTTGGTCCATGTCACACAGGCCATCCTCTGGAAACACCCCATAGACATTTCTACAAACCAAGCTTTAGTAGCCCTCTAGGTGTCCCCCAATCCAGTCAATGTGACACCTAGAATTACCCGCCCAGAGCACAAATGCTGGGTCACCTGGTGGGAGGTTGCCCCTTATGAGAGATTGCTGTGCTGTCTTCTGGAGAAGCTGGGCTGTTTTGTTCCTTGCCCACAAAGAACAAGGGTCTGGCTGGTGCAATCCATGCCTTACCTGTGGTTATTCTGATAGGGGCATGGAGGCATCTTCTTTCACCCCCAGATTTAAAGGTTGTGTGATTCAGAGGAAAGTGAAAGCCTTTGGGGTCACACATCTGGCTAAGGGCGCAGCTCTGCCACTTGCCGGTGTCCCTTGGGCAGGATGCTTAACCTCTCCAGCCCCCAGAATAGCAGCTCGGCTCACCTGGCACCTGTGTTTTGATGCGACTGCCCTGATGGCTTTAAAAAGGAGGACTCTTGTGGGCTCTAGGGTTAGCATCTAGAGGCCAAGCCCCCACTCCATACCTGCGGTCCCTAGAGTTTCTGACCAGTTTCTTTAAAGTGCTTCTTCAAACATGGCCACAGAGATAAGCTCTTAAGTCAAACCACCCCAAACATAAGCCGTCAGGGAGTGGATATCCATTGTGATGTTTTTTGCATGCTACCGTGGGTGAGATAAGTTCCACTGCAGTAATGCAGTTCAAGGTAGGCAGAGGTGTGCTGCTCTTTCACGTCACTGTGTAAGTTCAAGCCAGCCAGGACCAATTAGGTGGCTCTGTGGTGCAGGGGCCAGGTTCCCTGTTTCATAACTTCTCCATCCTTATTCCATCTCAATGGCACAAAATAGTTGCCTCACTTCCTGCCATCCAATCTGCATTCCACCAGAAAGAAAGGCATAATCCCAGAGTGGCCTAATTTATTTCTACTAGCTTGGTCACATGATCACACCTACAGGTGAGGCCAAAAAACATAGTTTTAAGTGGATTGAACCATAAGCCAGTTAAAAATTCTCTTTCAAGGTGTTAAAATTATTTATTGGTACTTGTTTGAGAATGGGAAGGCTTTATTCAGCAGCACAGGAGCAGAGTCTTGCAGTGGGAGAGAGAGATTGGGCTAAATTTTACAGCAAGATGAAATTATAGCCAAGGAGCAAGGTGGGAGCAGAGGATAGGGAATTACTAAAGGAACATTTCAGGGGCTAGGGATTCTGGCCACCCACCCAACAGGGTTCTTGCTGATTGGATATCACGGAGGGTAAGGCATGGGGCCCCTGGTTGGCTGTGGAGGTGATCAGACATCACAGGTGGGGTTTCTTACTAAACTGGCTCAGCAGGGAAAATCAGCTTTTACCAAAGAAGCAGGCAGATGGGTGTAGGAGTGGGCTCCGGAGCCTGAATAAAACCTGACCAAAGAATCTCAGTGAAAAGTGAAAAGCTATTAGAATCAGTTGGCAGTTTTTGCCCTGTGTGAACCAAAGATCATGAAAGTTTTAATTTTGTGGGTGGCTGGATGCTCAGACTGTTGGTGTGAGGAGAGGCTCCAAACCCCAGGAGGATCATGGGCAGAGGCTGGCAGTGTTTTCCTGCTGTTCGGTCCTTACCCATGTGTCAAGCAGTGGCACTCTGTTTGGTACTGCACAGCAGGTACTGGGGGTGTGGGGCTGGAGGAAGTGGGGAGAAGCTTGTTTGTTCCCGGTTTACACGGTCATCAGTATCTTGTTTACCTGTACTCATTCCACACCCCTTTGCTGAGCACCTACTATATATATCGGGCCTGGTAGTGGACGCTGAGGTGGAAACAATCCCAGCGTGCTCTGCCTTGCTGTCTATCTCCCCAAAGCCCCATGGGATCATAGGGTTTTTCAGAGGTGGCTGAATCTAGAGTGTATGATGCTGGGATTAAGGCTGTGTGATTAGTAAATCACTCCACTGATTGGTTTGGCAAGGTGGTGGCTAGGATTAAGGGTGTCAGTGCTACATGCACCTTAGGGTGGTGACATGCACACAACATACGCGACAGACACAACGTAAGTGTCTTTCCCCACCTTGCTGCTTTTACTGTCTTTCTGCCATGTACCACCCTGCTTTGGAACTGGCTGATTAAGAATTGAAACCTCTACAAACGGTGAACTAAGTAAACCTTCTCCCCTTTAACTTGGGATATTTTATCTTAGCAACGAGAAAAGTATCTAAGAGCGAGCCTGACCACAAACGATTCTCACAATGAGCAGGCTGTGTCCACAAGCCTCATGGGAAAATCCAGCTCCTTCACCAGAACTCTGCTGGTGTGGTGGGGGTCCTGTCTCTTCCTCAGCTCTGCCCCACCCATGCTGTGCATCTATGACCCTTCCCTTTTCTGTGAGCTCCACGTGACCACCATGGGCTTCTCACAAAGGCGGCAGGGATCTCAAGGATCTTGGGTCTCTCAAAGTGACTGAGGTGCAGGTAGATTATCATCTGGGTGACTTTGGGAACACATAAAAGACCAGCTTGACCTGGTTGGTGTTAACATTTCAAGCCCTCTCATTCCCGAAGAATAGACTGTTATGTACCCTAGAACTTGGGTCCTATCTTGGTCTCCCCCAGGAGGATGGTGGGGATGCAGCCAGGACAGGACTTAGTGGGGGTGAATTTTATCTTCTCGTTCAAGTGGACACTGAGAAGTTAGAAGGAGCCCCAGCCTAGGGTTCCCTCACTCACTATTCCCTTGTCAGTGCCGAATAGGGGCCTGCTGTGGGTCAGATCTGTCTTGGGGCTGGGGACAAGGATTGGGGGGGGAGGAGAGGAAATTCAAGGCCTGTTTGCACTGAGTAGGGAAAATGGAGGAAAACAAGCAAGTCCCCAGGATACTTTTAGGTAGAAGAACTCACTTGTGTGACAGGTGGGATGCATGGGGTGTATGGGTGCTGAGCTACTCAGACATAGTATTTGTGCTAGATCACTGTCACAAATGGCCATAAACAGGAGACTATAAACATTCTCCCCAATTCTGAGGGCTAGATGTACAAAGGCAAGGGGTTCCCAGGGTGGCTCCTGTAGGAGGCTCTGCAGGAGAGTCTTTCCACGTCTCTCCCTGCTTCTGGTGATTGTGAGAAACTCTCAGCATCCTTTGGCTTGTGGCAGCACCATGCCTGTCCCTGCCTCCATCATCCAAAGCCGCCTTCTGTGTCACTGTGTCTCAACATGGCTTTCTTCAATCTCCCTGTTACTTCTCTTTTGTAAGGACTCCAGGCATTGTAAGTCAGGACAATCTCATGATCTTTAATGACATCTGGAAAGATGCATTTTTCATTCTGCACTGTTGGTGGGAATGTAGATTAGTACAGTAATGTAGAAAGCTGTATGGAGGTTCCTCAAAACATGAAAATAGAAACATCATAAGGCCCAGCTATACTATTCCTGGGAAAGAACTAAAGTCAGTGTACTACAGGGACACCCGAACACCTGTGTTTAGCGGCATAATTCCCAAGAGTCAAGATATAGCGCAGATGACTGGATAAAAAAATGTGTCACATATGCACAGAAAGAAGAACAAAATCATGTTATTTGCAGGAAACTGGATAGAACTAGAGAGCATTGTGTTAAGCAAAATAAGTCAGACTCAGACAAGTGTTGTACGTTTTCCTTAATATGCGGAATCCAAAAAATATATGACACGAAAGTAAAAGGAGATAATTATTAGACAAGAGGAGGGGTTGAGGGGAGGGCGAGGGTGTAAAAGTGGGTAATGGGGAAAGGATATGATCAAAATGAGCTATAGGTGCGTATGAAACTCAACATTCTATAAAATTAATAATCAGTACTAAAACATAATTTAAAAAGGGAGAAGGGTGCTTTTTCCAAATAAGGTAATATTTTCAGATTCTGCAGTAAAGTGTGGACACACAGGATTTGGGGTCAGTGCAGATGAGGTGAGCAGGGGAGTCTTCTGAGGGTGTGTTTTGGGGTACACTGTCCCAGAGGCCGACTCTAAGGCAAGAGTGTGTGGGGCTTGCAGGCAGCATGGGCAGGGATGGGGCCGAGAGGCAGAGAAGAGAAGCATCTGGGGGACCGGGACATGAGCTGCAGAGGTCCCCATATGCTGAGGACCAGGGGGTTGGGTATGAAGGTCAGTGATGGAGAAGCTTCTGGGGACTTTACTACCCTGGCCCTTTCAGCACTATTGCCAGGCCTGGTGGCCTTCAGGTGACAGAAAAAAATCCCCATGCAGAGCTGAAAGTGTTTGCAGAGGAGGATGGTGACTGCCCTGAGGCCTTGGCAGGCCTTTGACTATGGCTGCTCCAGGAAGGGACTTCTGAGATGCCACCTGAAGTCTATGAAAGGGCTGGCCGGCCGTGTGATGAGCCAAGTCCCTAGAGCAGGAACGACAGCCATCAAGGCAGCAGGGCTGGGGCTGATAGTGGAGGAAGTCTGTGGATCTCATCTGAAAAGCTGGGATTCCATTCTGTAGGCGATGCCATCCTTGAGAGAGGTGGTGGATGGCTGTACCTACTTTTTTGTTTTTGCTTTCTGAGACAAGGCCTTATTTCATAGTCTAGACTGGACTTAGACTCACTGCATAGCCCCAGTGGCTTGTGATCCTCCTGCCTCAGCTTTCCAAGTGCTAGGATGACAGTGTATACTACTACACATGGCAGCAGTCACTGACCGTGCGCAGCCTGGAAGATGTTTGCAGAGCAGAGAGAGGAAGGTCTGCCTCATCCAGTTGGAAATTCTTAGTCCCTTTCCTTCTCCGGGCCACAGCTTCCTGCCTGGAAATTGAGGCTAATGAACCCTGGTATGCTTGTTGGAAGTCCCCAGAACACTGCTGGGAGGGGTCTCCTGGCTGTGGGGGAGGCAAAGGGAGGGGTCTCACCAGCCTCTCAGGCAGAAACTGCCAGGCAGGAGCCAGTCAAGTCCAGGGCCGGGCCTCTCTCCACATCTCTGCTGTGTGGCTGGGTTTTTCCAAAAGTTAACCAGGCCATCATAATGAATTATGAGCTCCATGTCTTGGAGGTGGATCTGAGCAATACAAATTGAGTCTTAAGGTCCTTGACACCCTGAGGGTAACCGTCTATCTGTTCAGGGCTCAGGAGTTGTGGCCGGTGATTTTCCGTAACTGGCAACGTGGCACCGCCCCAGCCTTCATGTTGAAAGTGAGGAAAGTTGGATTCTTCTGTGTGGGGGTGTGTGGGGGGTGTACAGAGGCTTGAACCACGGCGTTCAAGTTGAACTACATCTCTAGCCCTCTCTTTATTTTATTTTGAGACGGGGCCTTGCTAAGTCACTACATGATCCAGACTGGACTCAAACTTGTGATCTTCCTGCCTTAGCTCTTAGGGTGCTGGGATTACAGGTGTCCACCAGCACATTCAGAGAAAGCTGGATTCTGTGAGAGAGAGAGAGAGAGAGAGAGAGAGAGAGAGAGAGAGAGAGAAACCATGAGTTGTGGAGGCTTGGATTCCCCAGATGGAACCCAAGCCAAGTATGGTCACATTTTGGTTAATGTCTCAACTCTCCACAGACCACAAGCTTCTCCACTTGGGTGCCAGGAAGTCTGGCCCTGCTCCTGAATCTCCTCCCCAAGGATGCCCCAAAATCCCAAGGGTCACTCCAGGGACCCAGTGACACTGGACACTTGTTTATCAAGGGGCTCCCATCTGTCAGACTCTGTACTAGGTGTTCTGTGAGAAGGACTATTATCATTCTTATTTCAGGGGTAAGGAGGTGGAACCCTGGAAACGTGAATTCACCTTGTGGAAGACCCTGATAAAGAGACCCTGGGATCCTATTTTAATTCATTCTCTATTAGAATAGGATTGTATAGCCAAAATACGGAATCAACCAAGGTGTCCATTGATGAATGAATGGGTGAAGAAAATGTAGTGTAAAAATCTCTGCCAGCTACTTATCGGATAAAGCATTAATATCTGAAATATATAAAGTACTAAAAAAAGTTGGCAAGCGTGAGGTCCTGAGTTTGATTCCCAGTGGAAAAAAAGAAAAAAGGAAGAGAGAAAGAAAACTAATCACCTCAAACAAATAGCTCAATCAAAAAAGGGCCAAAGAACTAAGAGTGCCTCTCCAATGAAGTACAAATGGCCAGTAAATATATGAAAACAATAGCCAACATTTTTAGCCTAATATTAGGGACATTTACATCAAGAGCACTTTGAGATTCCATTTTTACCCTAGTCAGAATGGCTGCCATCAAGAATTAAAAAATCAAAAACAAAAAAACCCAAACATCAACAACAACAAAACAAACTACAAATGCTAGTAAGGGTAATAAGGAGCCCTCTTACATTGTTGGTGGGAGTTTAATTAGTACACCACTCTGGAAATCAGTGTGAAAATTCCTTAAAAAACTAAACAGTGCTATTTGATCCAACTATACCACTCATGGGTGTGTTCCTGAAAGAGTTAAGGACAGTGTGCTCAATTCTAACTGCATGCTCATGTTTATAGTGATGCAATCACAGCTGCTGAGCTATGCAAACAGCCTAGCTGCCCATTAGCAGGTGAATGGATAAGAAAATGACCAGATATGCAACGACATAGTATTCAGCCATAGAGAATGCAGTTATGTCATTTGCAAGGAACATGGGTTGACCTGGAAACCACCATGTTAAACAAAATAAGCCAGATTCAGAAAGTTAAATATTGCATGTTGTCTCTCCTGTGAGAAACCTAAAATATAAACAAGCAAACAAATAAGTAACATTAACAATGACAGGAAACCAGAAGGTATCCCCCTTGGAAATAAATGGTACAGGAGGTTGAGGGAGGTAAAAGCACTAAAAATGAACAAAATATGTTATATGCATGTACCAACCCCACCAAATAAGCATTTTTATCACTATTCTGTATTACTAATGTGCAATAATAAAATATCACATTCTACACATATAACATATATGTGTAATAGTGGTGTATATACACAATGGAGTTTTACTCAGCTGTAGAAAGAATTTGCAGCAGCATGGATAGAACCACAGGACACTCATTAAGTAAAATAAGCCAGGCACAGAAAGACAGTCCCTCATGATCTCATTCATACGTGGAGGCTAAACAAGCTGATCGCATAGAGGCAGGGAGAACAATAGTGGTCACAAGAGGCTGGGAAGGGTCACAGAGAAGAGGGACAGAAGGAGACTGATGTGGCTACCAAAATATAGTTAGGCAAGAAGAATACGTTCTGGTGTGACTTAATAAACTGCTCACCACAATTTATTCTATATTTCATAATAGCTAGAAAAGAAAAGGTTGAAGGTCCCTAACATACAAAGAAGATGAATGTTTAAGGAAATATAAATGGCAGTCATTTCTGACTTGATCAATGCATATTAAATACCTGCACTGAATTATCACATTGTACTTCATAAATGTGTATAATTATTGTGTCAATTAAAAATTAACTTTAAAATAATATTGTAGTTCAATACCTGGTTAGACTATATTTCCCAGTATCCCCTGCCTTTAGAAGTGATCATGTGGCTAGGTCCTCTCCAGTGGCACTTGGGCCTCTCCGGGGTCCTCTAAGAAAGCAGAGCTACCTCCTCAGTACTCTCTTTTTCCACTTTCTGGACATAGAAAAGAGCAGGCCCCAGATACAGTGGAGCCACAAGATAGAAAGAGCTGGAATTCTTCCAAGTGAAGCGTAATTGTCCTAGAAAACTGAATGCATACCCAGAGATACATTTCTTTTGTTAGGAAATGCAATCTGGTGGTGGCACACATCTGTAATCCCAGCATGCTGGGGGGCTAAGGCAGAAAGATCTAAAGTTCCAGTTCTGGAGAATTTAGCAAGACCCTATCTTTAAAAAAAATTAGGGGATGTGTCTTGGTGCAAAGGCCTTGAGTTCAATCTCCTGTACAGAAGAAGGGGGTGGGGATGGGGAATGTAAAGTCTACTTGTTCCAGCATCTTAGACAAGCTAATTCACAATGCTCGAAGCTGGCTGACCCCGGTCTGTCAGACTGGAAGTCTCAGCTCTTGATTACTGGGGTGCAACATAGTGATGACCTCAGCACATCCAGCTTTGGCCCACACATCTGCTGGCCTCAGCCACTGTACACTGCTGGTATGTTTAGAGTCAAAGGTTCAGAACAGCTGCTGTGGCTGGAGTGGCATGGCCAAGACACCCCACCACTGCCCCATCTATGGAGCTGGGCAGGGCACAGATGTCCCAGACCTTGTTGCTAGCCAGGAGTCAGGCTGGGACCTCTTGCTTTTATGCACACTGCATGCGGCATTTAAATGCCAAGGTGGTTAGAGCAGGAATGAATGTGGGCTCCCAGCACACAGTGCCTGAGCCTTCTTTTGTCCCTGGCCTCAAAGTATGCACTGAGTCTCACTTACTACCCTAAACCCTATTCCCCCCATTAGCCTCACTGCACACAAATGCCCCTTCATAGATTGTGCTTGAATGTCTCTGAGCGCCAAAAAGGAGGGACAAGTATCTGAGTTAGGGGTCTTATTTCTTCCCAGAGCCCCCCAAACTGTAATGAGTTGAGGCTAACAGGTATGAGGGCTTTGCCCACCTCTACCTATCAACAGTTCTTGATTGGATTATGAGGGTGTCTTCGTGGGTTTCTTGTTACTATAACAAAATACCAGAGGCTAAGTAGTTTATAAACAACAGAAGTTTATTTGGCTCCTAACCTTCTAAATAAACAACAGAAATTTATTTGAAATCCTAAGCTCCAGTTCCTTAAGATTTGGCTCCTGTTTCTAGAGGCTAGGAAGTTCAAAAGCAAGGCTTTAGCATCTTGTGAGAAAAACTGTCTGCAGATTTCCTGCTGTGTCATAATAGGGCAGACAGCATCACACAGTGAGACAGTGCAAGCCTGCTCTTGTGGGTCTCTCTTCCACTTCTTAGGATCACATCTAGTCCTACTTATCTTCCAAAGACCTTGCCTGCAATTACCATGAAAGATGATTAAATGTCCAATGCATGGACTTTTGAGGGTACACATTCAAACCACAGCAGAGGGTATCACTGATCTTCTTTCCAGGAGCTCCATTCCCAATCTGGGTAGCTGGAATAGGGAGGGAAAAAAGCACTGAGAGGCCAGTGACTCAATTAGGGTCATCGCGGTCAATGCAAGCCAAGCAGGTTGGTGGTGAAGGGCAGAGCCCATCTTCAGTGGTCTATGGTGGCTCTGCAGCAGTGCCCACGGCCTTGGGTGCCTTTACCTTCTCCATACACAACAGATCCCGGTGAGCTTTCATCCGCTAGCCACTTTACAGAAGACCAACATTGGAAGCGACTCCAACCGCCTGGGAATTCTTGTTCCTGCTGGGCATGGCCCTTAACCAGTGACCAATGGTGCAGAGTATAAACACTCCAACTTCCTCCTCCAGCAGAGACTCCGAGGTGTGTCTTGAGCCCCATGTGGAGAGAGCCACAGTCCCCTGATTTGGGCTAAATTGTGCCCTCCCAGCCCCCAAGTTTATGTTGAAACCTTAAGCCCTAGTCCCTTAAGATGGGACCCTGGTGGAGAGTCACTGGGTCATCATAGATGTGGATCAGTTAAAGTGAAGCCATACTGGAGTAGGGCAAGTATCCTGGTACAAAGGTGACAGACAGCACCCCGAGGGTGACGCCAAGCAAATGCGGATGTTATGCTGCCACAAGCCTGGGGACTATAGCAGCTAAGAGAGTGGCCGAGGGCAAGTGCAGAGGGAGCCAGGGCCTGCCAACCCCCTGCTTCCAGCCTTTGGCACCGAGAGATGGTAAATTTCTGTTTTGTAAGCCACTCAGTTTGTGGAACGTCCTTATAGTAGTTCCGTGACACAAATGTGGTGGGACTTTGCTTGATATCATGTCCCTGGGCAGACGTGCTCCTGGGGGCCCCGTCCTCCCTCCCCATGGGAGCTGCTTAATACCCAACCTTGTCTCAGGCACCAGTTTGCCCCTGGTGTATTCCACCTAATACAGTGGGCTTTCAGGACCAGTGGCAAGCTCTCCAGGACTGGAGAATCTAATGAGCAACCCGGGAGCTCATGTGTGTGAGTCTCATCTGCAGCCTTGCCAACAGGGGAGAGTCACTGCCCAGCTCTGGCCACCAGGGAGGCAGGTTCACCGTCTAGTCCTCCGGAGAAAATACAGATGTGGAGTTCAAAACCCGTGACACCTGACCTATAAACGCTGGAAATGAACTCCGTTTTTCTGCTGCTGTTTGTTTAAATTTTGAAGCACGTCTGGAGACCAGATATGACCTTTGGGCTGGCTCTTGGGCCCAGTCACTTTTGGCATCCTGACTTATGTGACAGAAGAGCTATGAGCAGGTGGCAGGACACTTGGATCTGCTGGACTCTCCTTAGTGCCGCCTGCCTGCTTAGAAACCTCTCTAAGCCCCAGTGTCTTTGTCTGTCAAATAAGTAGTGTGGCATGTCTCTCGCCTACCTCCCAGGCTGGCAACAAAGACTGATGCAATGTAGTTAGCAAACATATAATCTGAGCAATCTCATTCTGTGCCTGTGAGGCAAGCTGAGGTGAGGGATTGCAAGTTTGAGGCCAGCATGGGCAACTTAGTGATTTAGCAATTCTGTCTCAAAAGAAAGGGAGAGAGAGACAGAGACAGATGAAAGTCACCACCAACAACAACGTTGTTTCATCCAATAGCCCCAGAAGTTCCTCGTCTCACAGGCAAGCACTGAGGAGCAGAGATACTTTTACAACTTGTTCAAGATCTCCCAACTGGCAAAAGGCAGACTTAACTTCACACCCAAGAAGGTTAAGTAAGTGGGGCTTGTTTTGTTTTTGTTTTTGCTAAACAGGGAAGGGCATGGGTACATAGCCAGGACTGGGCTGGATCCCTGCCCAGCTTTACACGGGGAGGGGCTGAGCTGAATTTACTGAGTGACGCCAGCAGCTGCCTTGCCGTTTCTGGACATCTGGACGGGAGCCAGGCTGGGCCATTTCTCCTCAATGGTGCATTTCCCGTAAATGATGACTCCTAACTGCTGGCTCGTAGATCTGTGCCAAATACCGCCAGGCTACTCCTCCCAAGGTTAGCACTGCCCTGTGCCCGTTGGCCTGGGCAGATCCTGGCACATATCCTGGGGTGGTTCATCTCCTCAGCCGCCCACTCCTCACACACTTGTCCAGCATGCACAGTGTGCCTGTAGCATGCTTGGGGAGCAGAAAAAGTACTTGCTTTTTGAGTGATCATTCTCTAAGGGAGGCATGGGGAGGAGAAAGATCACCCAATCGATTAGAAAGAAAGATAATCAGAGGTCATAGAGTGTACTAGAAAGGAAACAGCCATATCAGGGCTTAGTCTAGAACCCAGAACCTACAGCGAGACTGAGTGTTTAGGTGGGACATGAGGTGAGGGCTAAGGAAAATCCCTGAGAGAGGACCTTATATTTTTAGCCCTGAGAGAATTAAGAGAAGAAGGGCATGCTGGCAGGGAGGTAGCACATGCAAAGGCCCTGAGGTTGGAAGAGCATTGGAGGTTTCTGCAAATCTCAGCCTGGCCAGTGTTGCCAGAACATGATGAGAGTCATGAGGCAGAAAAAATTATGGGGTTCCCACTAGGCAGGGCTTGTGGGGCATGGTGATATCACCTTTCCAGTGGGGAAAACCCAACCTGGACTTCCAGGTGCTGAGGACAGGTCAGTCTTAGATTGTTTCCAGCATAGGATCAGTGGAGGCACCTACCAAATCCTTTAGGAGGAGGCCAGAGGTCCCAGAAGCATCCTGCCATTGTGTGCTGCCACTGCCCACTCCCCCAGCCACCTGCAGAGAAGGTGCTGTTGACCTGACTTTTCTGCTCCTTGTCCCAGCCCTTGAGCACAAGAGGCCATTAAGGGCCTGTTTACCAACTCCTCCACAGCCCTGGTGAGAGAGAGGGTGGCTGCTCAGGAGGTCAGGCGGCTGCATCAAAGCTTAGCTGTCCTCTAGGTCCCCAGTCTGGAATTTCCCCTCGGGTGAGTGTCCTGCCAACCTACAGAACCCAACTTAGAGGGACTGGAGCAGGGAGCAGGCTTCCTGCACACATGGGGCCTCAAAGGCTGACCACAGTGCACCTGGCAGCAAGGAAAGGCCACAGGGAGAGGACAGCTCATGACAGCCACAGTGACAGCACTGTCAGTACTCACTTAGCACCTGCAGGGATCCAGCCTTAACCCTCAGTCCACCTGCAAGGGAGAGGCGTTGGACCTTTCAGGTGGTGGAACAGCCTAGGCAGACAAGTGGCTTGCAGATCACACTGGGTTCAAGTCACAAGGCAGTGCTTCATCCTGGAGGGCAGAAGACAAGTGGCCTGAAGGGTTAAGTAGCAAGCTGGGGGCGGGGCAGGCCTTGATCAGACCTGGGACTGGAAAAGGGCGGAGCTGCACCCACCATCCTCCAGGCAGACTGAGGTGGTGGTTGTGGGCCGGTCTTCTCAGGTAGCGGTTGACCTCATATCTTGAGCTCCACATTTTATGGACAGCACTCCCTAAGATCTTCCTGCCCACTGGGCACCGGCCATGCCTCTGCCATTCCTCCCCAGCTGGTGGCCATCTTAGGAAAAAAAACCAAGAGAGTCCAACTGCACCTTGTTGCACAGGGTCCTAACCTCACTGAGCTGACATTTCAACTAAGTGGGAGGAAGAATGGCCAGCTGCGAAGGAAAAATAAAAGCACTAAGAGATGTAAAAGGTCTCTCAGGAGTTCAAAGCAGAAAAAGGTAAGTTGTAGAGACAGCAGTCAGGTGCATGGTAGGGAAAGGGTCATAAAGGGCTCCTCTGAGCCTCCAAATTTTCAGCCCTGTGGAAAATCAATGTGTGGTGGTGGAGGGGCACCCATGTGGAGGAAGTAGCATATGCAAAGGTCCTGAGAAAAGCAAGGACTGGGTACATTCTGAGAATGGGCGCATTTGTCTATTGTGTTCTGAGGAACATCAAGAGCCAGCTGCAGAGGGAGGCCAGTCCCACCACACAGTCGTACGGGTGCTGGACAGGACCTGGAGCCCATTCACAGGAAGGGCGAGGGTGGCAACCAGCTGACTACAGACAGATCCAGTTTCTCCCTCTCACCTGCACTCAGGCCCAGCACAGCTCTGGCTGCAGAGCTGAGACAGCCCTGCTTGATTGTGCTTAGTGGGAAGTGAAGACAGCCAGTGGGAAAGGTCTTGTTCACTGGGGACGGCCTGGTCCCTGCACCAACTTCACCACACAGTCAGTAAACAGTGCAGGTAAGACCCAGCCTTCCTGTTTACCTGCTGTCCCTGTCAAGGCCCTGAAGTTGCAGCAATGGCCTATGCCAAGTCACCTGTCATCTCACCAGCTGCTGCAGGGGTGGGGCGAGGTGCCATCTTCAGAATGCCAGGCAGTGACATCTGCTTCACACAGGTTTCCACCTCAAGGATGTCACTGGAGAACACAGATCAAGGGGAGGGTGCAAAGGACAAGGGCCCTGGGTCGTTCCATGAACAAGGCGTGAGGAAAGCCAGAGGACAGGAAACACCTGGTTTAGGAATGTAGCAGTGCAACAGTCCCATGTAACGTGTGGCTCCGACCGGGATGCGAGCTAAGCAAGCACTGGGAATGAATCTGCTGACGCGGAGTCAGGATGAAGTCTGATGAGGTACTGGGTAAACTCTCACATGCTAAGACCTACTGGTTGGGTTTTTTTAGGTGTGATGGTAAGGAGGCTTTTAGGAATTAACATATGAAGCCTGTAATGGCAGCACTATGGGAGACAGGGGCAGGAAAATCATAAATTCAAGCTCAGCCTGGGCAACTTAGGGATTTTGTGAGATCCTGTCTCAAAACAAAAAATAAAAATGAGCTGGAGGTGTAGTTCAGTGAGAAGGCCTTGAGTTTAACCCCTAATACTGAAGAAAAACTTCTAGTTGGGCTGGGGATTTAGCGCAGCGGCATAAGCGCCTGCCTTGTAAGTGTGCAGTCATAAGTTTGATCCCTGGTACCAAAAAAAACCCCAAAAAACTTTTAATTCATATCTCAAAATATACAGTTCTGCGGTAAAGACAGATATCCCGCAGTGGAATGGTAGGTTGGACATGAAGCTGATGTTCCGTGTGCAGGCCTACAGGGTTTCCCTGGCCCCTCTGCTGATGGCCGTAAGTCGTGGTCACCAGCACCACTGTTTCCAAAGGCCCTCCTCTGAGGAAGTTGTTACAGATGTGTTTTCTCTAGTTCTTGCCTCCTCCCTATCAGGGAGTATGGTCCCACTTTATGGATATGTAGACTGAGGGCAGAGAGAGGATGTCCATTGTCCAAAGCTTCTTGTCACCTTTTCAGTCAGGCCTGCTGATGCTAGATATTACTCCCCATCCATAGCCCAGTGGCTACCTAACTCTGGAGCCCCCTCCTCAGGGCTGTTGTGGGTCTGAGATTAGAAGCACAGCAACAGGAATCAGACATGACACAGTGCCTTGAAGTTTGGCTCCCCAGACCTCAGGGGCCAAGAGCAGCCAGATGGGTGGGAGAAGTCTCTGCCCCCACATTCCTCAGGGCCCTCCTGAAAAGCAGATTCCCCATCTCACCATCTGCCTTGTAAGAGGTGACACTATCGCAGCCAGCTCCAGATCAGGGGTGAGTTCCCAGCACAACCCGGGGAACTCCTATCCCACCCTCACATTCTCTGTATCCTCAGCTCTCTGTGACCCCATATTTCTAGGGACCTCCAGATGGTGGGTGCTGTGGTTGTTCCTGAGGATCCCCACACTGAGGGCTGAGAGTGTCAGCTGGCCCCATATGGGGCTTCCAAGGGGAGTTTCCCACCTTCTCACCCCAACCCAACGACGCCAGCAGCTGGTGACTTTCAGGGCCAGACGAAAAGCCCCTAAATATTTTCTAACAGCTTCTCACCTCCACCTGCCTTGCTCTGTGACACCCCCACTTCCCACCCCCACCCCACTCCCACCCCTCTTGGCCCCAGCAGGTGAGTCAAGAAACCTGCCTTTCCGTCTGTCCAGCACTTTTGCACCTAGAGTTACTTTTGGGCCAAAAGCCAAGGCTCCTTTTAGAAAACAGGCCTTGGTGGGCCTGGATCCTAACAACTCAAGGGGCCATTCCCCAGACTGGCAGCCTCAGCCCCTGCTGGGAGCTGTTCAAAACAGACTCAGCTGGAAATAGGGGCACAAGCCTGTAACTCCAGCGTTCCGTTCCGGGCGGATGAGTAGAGGGAAGACAGGCTGGACAGTTTAGTCAATTTAGTGACTTAGACCCTGTCTCCAACTCAAAACAATAAAAAAGACTGGAGATGTAGTTCAGTGTGAAGAAACAAAAGGGGCTGGGGATTTAGCTCAGCGGCATAAGCACCTGCCTTGCAAGCAGGCGATCATGAGTTCGATCCCCGGTACCGATAAAAATGAAAAAGACAAACAAACAAACAAACAAAAGGAACAGCAGACTCTCAGCTCCACACAGAGGCCTAGAATCTGCGTTCTCGTCTAAGCCCAGGCCACTAATTTCAGATGAAGAGTATGTGGGGGGTACACAGTTTAAAGCCCGAGTTCTTCTGGCTGCCCGACACCTGCCCCCTAGAACTGCCATGCTATATTCCCACAGAACCCACGGTGCCACTGGAACTTGGAAGCTATGGGGGCTGCCGTACAATTTGGGAAATACTTTTACCAGGACATGGCTCCTGAGGACGGCCATCTGTCCCCAGGAGGGAACTCTCTTCCTTCACAAACACTAATGAAAGGGAAAGACAATGTTCAAATGGAAAGAACTGGGATTGCGGAAGGAGAAGGGAAAAGATGAAATGTATACAGGTACACATATGTAGGTCTGTACGTGTACACACACAAGATAGCTATACTATTAATCTCTGTTAGTTCATACAAAAGAACAGTTTGTGCTTTCATTATCTGACTGTCAGATCATTTTTTTCGTGCCTAAATCTTGTAACAACTACTAAATCCTGAACAACTACTTCTAAGATAACAATATGCAATATATTAATTGGTGTTAATTTCCTATTTTTTTTTAAATTCTGTATCGTTTCTATCCTTTTTATTGTTTTGCTTAAAAAATAAAAATACACCTGGCAGGCTCTTCCAGGGTCAGTTCAGGAATGGGGTGGCCTTTGGGGGCCACCAAGAGTGGGGAACAGATACTGTCTGGGAGACAGAAGGACAAAGAGAGGACTAGTGGCCTTGGCATCTTACTACCTACTGCCCTGTGCCTCTCTGGCAAGGGTTAGGAGAGGAGTGCGGGCAGAGGAGAGGGAGTGCCTGTGTGCTGGGCCGGAAAGATCCTGGAAGGATACATACTTTCTGGACGTTCCAGAGAAGGCCTTCATGGATTAATAGCTATTTTCTTGCCTGGTACCTGATGCACACTGATCTTACTGCAGTTCCCAGCCAATCCCAGTCCCTTAGGATGCCCACGCAGGCCTGGGCATCTGCTTTTCATTAGGGTCCCGGCAGACCTGCTCTTCCTCTGCCCTGACTGGGGAGGCCAGACAGGAACAGCGATTCACTCCCTATTCTCGTGATCATCCCACATTTCTGGAACACCCACAGCGTCGCCGGACCCACTTTTCCTCCCAAGATCACTGTCCTCGGCTCCTGGCCGCCACAGCAGCAGGCCTGCGCCGTGCCAGGCGCGCTCCCCGAGACCCTCCCGCCCCGCCCGCCCGCCCGCGGCGCGCCCCCTCCCCAGCCGCGACTGCGCCCTAGGCGCGCGCCCGCCCCGCCCGCATCTGCGTGAGGCCAACCGCGGGGCGCAGGCTCCAACCCCGCAGCAAGCGCGAGTCCTTAGCCCGGAAGATGAAGCAGGTAGGATTGTGCGGATGCTCTGGCTCTGGCGGGGAAGGAGACTGGAGCTGGAGAAGACGAGAGGGGCGCTGGAGAGGAGGCGAGGAGGAGGGATTCGCCAAGGCCAGGAACAGGATGCGGATGCGGGGGGCGCTGGCAAGAGGGTGGAGAAGGCCTTGATCCCGGAGAGGCCGCTGGGGAACCCAAGGAGGCCTGCAGGGACAGGTGCAGGCAGGGTCGGGTGTGCAGGGTGGCAGCGGGCCTACCATCCGCCCCTGTGTCCCTCCAGGCCCTGGTGGATGACACGGAGGATGTGTCCCTGGACTTTGGCAATGAAGAGGAGCTGGCCTTCAGGAAAGCCAAGATCAGGTATGTCGGGACCCTGGTTTGGGCAAGCAGGCACTAAGATTGCAAGTTCATTCATTTATTCGCTCATTTTTCAAGATGTACAGAGCACCTATTGTATGTCTATAGATCAGGCAGCCCCGCCCTGCTCGAGCCTGCATCTGAAGGCGCAGGGTGGGGCAAACACTACCCTGGCAAAGATCTTAACAAGCTAATCGTGGGGTATGAGTTAGGAACAAAATCTACAGGGTGGTGGAAGAGAAAGGCCTCTGAGGAGGTGACCTTTGAACTGAAACCTCAATGGTGAGCCATGAAAGAGACTCCAGAAGAGGGTTCCAAGCAGTGGAACAGCATGTGCAAAGGCTTTGAGGCTCTTTTGGAAGGTCAGAGAAAGGCCACTGCACCACAGGGCAGTGTGGGAGGAGGTGGGGATTGACAGAAGGCTGGACAATTTTTGTTCTAGACTCTGTTCAGCCATATTGTTCTAGGTCAGGTCACATGCCTGCCTGTGACCTTCTGCAACCCAGGAGGCAGTAAGACCAAGAAAACTGAGCTTTGGTGTAGCTTAGTGGTAGCCCAGAATCCACAAGGCCCTGGGTTCAGTCCCCAGAGTGGTAAACAATAACCAAAAAGGAATGACCTATCAGAGACTCTTTTGATGGTGGCAGTTATCAGGGAGCCCTGCAGTCAGGCTCTAGTCTACTGCCAAGTGTTACAGTGCACGTGAGAATAAAGAGCAAGATAAAAAATAGCAGTGGATGTTGCTAACGACTCCGCGTCCTGTCTCTCCCTGGGTCAGAGGGCGCTTGTGGCCGACTCTCCTAGGTTTTGGACTGCCTAACGTGAGTGTAAGCTGGACTGCACAATTCTGCTTTCTCTATGAAGTGTGATGTCTCTTTTTTGTTGTCTGAGAAAAATAGGCCATTTAGGGAGAAAATGACTTTTCTAAGTCTGTGTGTTAGCTAAGGACAAGTCTGTGTGTTAGTTAAGATACTACAAAAACTAAGCAAATGAGTTTATGTGCACATTGCCACGTAACGGAAGAACCTGAATACCAGCAGGTGAGGTGGAGCTGGGATGGACTTTTCCTCAAGCATCAGACATAAAAATGCACATTTTTCTCCTGCAGAAGTGTTAGCAAATAATAGCACTCTTTCTCTTCTCCACTGCCTCCAGCTATGGGCGAAGCACCTAGGAACTCCGTGCATTAAATGAAATGCAGACATTGGGAAAAAAAAAATAGCAGTGGAGCAGGGATCTGGGATGACCAGTGTTTCATGGGGGAACAAAAGGCCACAAAGCAGCAGAACCTTGATGTTTATTAGTTACATCTTTGTCAAGGACAGTGGGTGAAGGGCGGAGAGTGTTCACAGGAATGGTAATGGTGGTTGCTGTGGGTATTCTTGGAAGGGTGAGACAGGGGGGGCGGTGAGGAAACTGTAGCTTCCCCAGGTGCCGTATCATCCTCAGCAGGTCACGGCAGCAACCAGTAGTGCTAGGATTTCCAGCTATGATCAGAGGAGCGCAGGGAGCTTCCATGGTTCCATCTGGCTCGAGGACAGGAAAAGGACGATTGTGGACATCTTTGAGACTCAATTTATAATTTTTAGTCCCCATCAATGACTCTGTGACCTGTGAACATGGCTGCCCATGGCCCAAGCACTCACACAACCTAGAAACTTCCACGACCCAGCTGCCCTCGATCACCTGGTTTTGCCCTTCTCTCCTTCCAATGGTCAGGATGGCAGGATGGAGAGAGACTGCAGGGTCAGATGGAAGCAGAGAGCATGGGCTGGGAGGCCAGGCAGGGTTCTGGGAGGGCGACAGGGACAGGGGCCCACAGGTACCTTGGAGGTCTTAGTGGTGTCAAGATGTGGGCTGGGGACAGAGGTAGTCAGAAGTGATGCTCTGGCTCTGGTTGGTGACTGAGGAGATGGAGGGACACTTATGAGTCTAAGATATAAAATGTGGTTAAAATAGACAGTGAATGTTTAAAGTTTTAAAAATGTATTACAATAAAAGACACTCTGCCAGCCTGGCCTTGCCATGGGATGACTCCACGATTTATTTTGTAAATGTTTATATACCATCTTCTGGGAGCCAGGTGCGGGGCTGAACTCTTGAGGATGGAGATGTGGTCCCTTCCCTCTGAATTCCTGGTTCCAGGGCAGGGAGATAGTGTGATGATGAGAGCTCCTTGGGGACCAGCAGAGGTGCTGGGCAGGTCGAGAAAATACAAGCTTTGCTGTGAGTGTGTTTGTGGGGGGGACTTTTCTTTTTGTTTTGACCTTTTCATTGTGGTAAAAGGAAACATAACATAAAGAGTACCATCTTTATTTTTAGTAATACTCTTCAGTTATTTGAGGTATATTTTCGTATGAAACAAGTGAAATAGAATTTTTTCATTTTGCAAAACCGAAACTCTGTACCCATCAAACAACTCTCTTTTCCCTGGTAACCACCATTCTGCTTTCTGTCTCTATGAAGCTGACTACTCACTTCACCAAAGTGGATTCATACAGTGTTCGTCCCTTTGTGATCATCCCACTTGGTCTATGTCCTCGGGGTCCATCTATATTGTGGTGTATGCCTGCATTTTCTTCCCTTGTAAGGTGAAGTAAATTACACTAGATCAATGTATACTATGTCTTGTTAGTCCATTCACACACACACACTTGAGTTGCTTTCCCTTCTTGACTATTGTGAATAATACTACAGTGCAAACCTCTTTTGATACCTCGCCTTCACTTCTTTTGGATATATACCCAGAAGTGGGATTGCTGGGTTATGGGTTAGTTCTATTTTTAATTTTTTGAGGAACCTCTAACCTGTTTCCTAAAGCAGTCGCATTATTTTGCATTGCCAGCAATCATGGCAAGGGTTCGAATCCTCACATCCTTGCTAACACTTGTTATTTCTGGTTTCTTTTCCTCCTCCTGCTTTCCTGATCTCTTTTCGGTAGCCATCCTAGTGGGTGTGAGGCAGTGTTTCCTTGTGGTGTAGATTGGCATTTCTCTAATGGTCAGAGATGTCAAGCATCTTTTTATATGCTCATTTGTGTCTCATCTTTGCAGAAATGTCTATTTGAGTCTGTTACCCATTTTTAAATCAGGTTATTTGATTTCGGGGGATTTCCGAGTTTTTTATATATTCTAGATATTTGTCCCTTTGCAGATACATGCTCTTTAAATCTTTTCTCAAATTGTAGAGGTGGACTTTTCACTCTTTAATGGACACACATTTGTAAGTTTGATGTCATTCCTTTTATTTATGATTTTAGTGTCATATTGCATGTGTCTTATTGAAATATAATTCATATTCCATAAATTCAACTGTTCGTCTATAATTCAGTAGGTTTGTTAGTATGTTCCCAAAGTTGTGCAGTCATCATCCAGTTCTAGACTTTTTTCATCACCTCAAGTGGAAGCCCTGCACCCACTAAGTGATCACTTCCTATTTCCCCCTTCTCCAAGCTCCTGGCAACCACCAAATGTTTTCTGTCCTTATAAATGTGCTCATTCTGAATATTTCATAAAGCCTAAATCTGTACTAGCCAGAGTTTCCTAGAGAAACAGAGCCACTGGAAGATACATGTATATCCTGGTCTGTAGCAAACAACCCCAAAGCCAGAGGCACTAATGTCTGGGGGCAGAAGGTACAAAGTGTGATAAAAAAAATTACAGTGAACATTTAATTTTTAAAAATTATCATGGTAAAATACACATTGCTGTTACTCCTCAGAAGACTCCCCCTCTCTTTGAACACACTCACCCCATCATTCTCTCCACTTCTGAAGCCGTTCTGGAAACCCTCTTTCCCGACTGTCTTCCGTTGTGCTTTCACAGCTACCACCATGTCTTAGATTGATTCAAAATGTTGACCTTTTATGGTGGCCATTTTGACCTTGAGGAAGGGCCTAATGTTGCATGTGCCAGTGAACAGGTGGATGAGGACATGCTGTAATGTTTTTATGAGCCTGCCTTTCTGCTGGCTAACATTTGGCAGCCACATTCACCATATTCACCTTTAAAAATGAGGACATCCTAGCTCAGATTGGAAGTAAATTCTCTCTTCTTCCTTTTTGTTCTACCATCAGGCCTTTAATAGGGAGGTTGGGCCCCACCTGCACTGGGGAGGTTGCATTCTCATTCTCAGTCCACCAGTTCAAATACCACTCTCTTCTGGAAGCATGCTCAGAAACACACCCCACAAAATGTTTAGCAGCATCTGTTCATCCCTTAGTCCAGTCATGTTGACAGATGAAATTATGCAAATATGGCCTCCTCTCTGGCTTTTACTGAGTGCACTGCATTCCATGTTTGCCTGTATTTTGGTGTTTGTCAGTATTTCATTCCTTTTTATGTATAAGATCCCATTGTATGGGTTGGCAATGTTTTGTTTATGCATTCAGAGTGTATTGACAGGCATTTGAGTTTGCCTTTTGTGTGGTTCTTATAAGTACCTTTGCTGGGAACAACTGTGTACAGGTTTGTGCGGGTAGCTGACTTGTTATCTAGGGCACATACCTAGGAGTGAAATTCTGGGGCCTTGTGGTCACTCTTATTAGTGAAGCTCTGCTGCAGACTCACTTTTAGTGAGTGAGGGCCTCCAGCTGCTATGGGGAGCTGGAAATAGATGAGGCTTTTGGTTAGACATACCCAAATTTGGGCCTCGATTCTGCTATTCCCAGGCAACTGATTACACCCTTCTCCCCCCAGGACAGTTATGGTTTTGAGTTAGCAGAGGCCTCACAAACTATAAGTAGGTTTTTAAGGATTCAGTGCAGGGATTTAGCACCTTCATCTCATCGATACCCAGCACTACTCCTCATGTGGCTTCCTTTGCTTTCTTATCCATAGAGTCTGTGTTTGGTTGCCAGGGGCCAGAACCCAAGTAAGTGGGTCACCTTACAGTAGAGAATGCAGCCTCTGTTTCCCACTAAACTTTCCTGTGATTCTGTTCGCCGAGCTCAAGCTTGCCTGCCAGCTCATAATTCTCTAACCCAAAGGCAACCAACAGGCAGATATAGTGATCCCTGGGAATCTTCTGGTATGATGAGGAACGTGGGTCATTCCAAGACAGGCTTGCATCAGCCCAGCCTGGTGTTAACCTTTTGCTCAGTGACCTTGAACTTAGAGACCATAGCATCTTCCAGATTTTGTTTTCTTATCTGTAAAATGTGAATGATGTTGATTCCATCATAGGGTTGTGTAAAGATTCTATCTTGGTTACTTTTCTCACCCTGCTGAGACAAAACACCCAAATTAAAGAAGGAAAGGTTTATTTAGCTCACAGTTTGTGGAGGTTTCAGTCTGTAATCAGCTGGTTCCAAGGCAGGTTGACATGGCATAGGGGAAACACTTCCACACAGCTGAAGACAGCAAAACAACAAAAGCAAAAGGGGGATACAAATGATTAGAACCCAAACTAGTCCAAAATCCAGCCAGGCAAACATTAAGTCTTGTATGTCCAACATCTGAAGCAATCTGTAGCAAATTGTAAGCTCCCAAGGACTTAAGTGATCTCACCCCAATGGTACTTCTTGTGGTTGTAGCTTCCATGGCTTCTCTCAGGCTGGCTTTGCTCCCTCCTTGCAGCTTTCCTTAGATGATCTGGGCTCCTGGCTTTTCCAAACTTTTGGGAACGTCACTGTACCTTTGTCTTCACACTCACAGCTTCACACATTGCTCTCTCAGGGTCACACTGCCTGGCCTCACAGGCCTTCTGAAATCAGGGTGGAAACCTTTTAAATCTCAGAACTCTTAAATTCTGTATGCACCCAAAACCAGCACCACATGGATGATGCTGAGGTCTGCTGCCAGCTAGAGCAGTAGCCAGGCTTTCTTCTCTCTTGGCTATAGGCGTTGAGTACCTGGATCACTGGGCACTATGAATCCAGCTCCGAGGAACAAATTTTCTATATTGCTACCATTCTGAAACATGGTGCTCTATGGCTTTCTCCTGTAAACAAAGTCTTTCAGCTTTATAGTTTTGAGGCTGCAAAAGTTTGAGACTTGCTGCTTTTGGTGATGCCTTCAGGCCATCTTTTCTATTTTCTTGTTCCTTCTCAACAATCAATATTTCCTTAGCTCTATCTTTTCAGTTTACATCTTTATTGGAGCTTATTTTCTGGCCAAATTCACTATGTTTTAAATCACCCACTGGGCTCTTTGCTCTTGATTGGTAACACAAATCTGGCCAAAAGTCCCCAACAACAGGTGTGCCACAGCCTGAACACTGGACTGCCTTGAAATTTCTTCTGCCAGATTAATTAGTCCACCACCCTTAATCTTAGTCTAAAGCAAAGCCTCTGTACACAGCAAAATACAGATTTTTTTGTTCTTGCTGTTTTGCTTCTGCCACTTTGATGTGTTGCCCCTGTGCCATGTCACCCTGCCTTGAAGCCAGCTGATTATGGCCTGAAACCTCCACAAAGTGTGAGCTAAATAAACCTTTCCTTCCTTAATTTTGGTTTTTGTGTATTTTGTCCCAGTAATGAGAGAAAAGTAACCAAGACAGAATCTAGATGAATGATGAATATGTATAGTGAGGATTGCTTTATCCATGCTACTTAGTTATTTTTCCCACAAGCATGACTTCTGTGCTAAATCTCTGTGCAGGGCGGGGATGGAGTCCTTGGTTGGAACAAGATGTCATATTGGGCTTCTCCCTAGAGTTGGAGATTGTCCCTCCAACAAAAGTTAGGCTTATGTTTTCAAGACTCTGCACAAAATCCCTCTGTACCTAACAGGCTTGGGTTCTAAAAGATTGTCACTCACAATAAGACAGTCTCTTCCTGCCTCAGACAGATTTACTTTTCAGAAACGATTTTGGTCTCAGTGGTCGTAGCGGGTTTGTTTGCAAGGTTGTGTCTGTGTGTGATGGTTGGTTCTCATTATATTTGCTGAATGTGAAATTGAGAGGAATCTGGTCCTGGTTTCAGACACCAGAGAAAGTCATGTGTTAGTGGGATTCGGGTCCAATGACAAACATCACATGGAATAACAACAGCATATCAGCGTACCACAAATCCCTAACCAGCTCATCCTGTAATTTTTTTGTCTTTTAAAAAGTCCTCCACAGTTGATTTATTTGTCCACATGGACTACAAAAACAAAAATTCTCAAAATTGAACTTCTGATGGAACTGTTGGCTACTTTTGAGGGAAGGTTATAAAGAATGAACATTTATTGTACATTGGCACTATTCTATCCTAAGCGTTTTACTTGGGATACTTCTTTTTTATCTGTAGGACCAACCTATGAGATAGATATTACTATTTTTATCAATGTCAAGGGTAAAGCAACTGAGGCAAAGAGAGAGATGAGTTACTCACCCAGTGTCACTCAGCTGTGAAGTTCAAGGAAACAGTTTGAATGATAAGGATCTAGCTCATGAGCTGACATTCTCTATAACATTGTACTTACAGGGTTGGAGAGTCACAGAGGGCAAGATACTCAGGGACATACTCTGCTGGAAAATAGCAGATTTGGGGTTTCTTTCTCTGGGGAGGGTTTTTATTTTCCTTGTATAAATGAGGATGCAGAATTGCCTCATCTATTTTGAGCAATTTCTCAACCTGAATACTATGGACATTTGGGGTCAAATAATTCTTCATTGTGTATCTGACTTATGCACTACAGGATTTTTAACAACCTCCCGGGCTCCCATCCCTTAGATGCCTGGAACATCTGGCCCCCCATTAATGATAGCCAAAATTACCTCCAGTCATGGTTCATGTCCCCTAGATGTAAAATTACCCCTGGCTGAGAACCTTGGTTTGGATTTTTCTGTGGGACTTGAGTTTTGATTTGGATAAATTAGATTTATATTTGAGGGAACTTTCAAGTGTTCCCAATATCTTTGTGTGACATGTGCCCGGGGAGATTAGTGTGTGAAGAGATGGGGAAAGAAAAGAGGGGGCAGATGACAGCTTGGTGGTTGACCACTCTTGAAAAATCAACTGTATGCCCCAACATGCTAAGGGAAATAATAATTTTGGTTTTTCTTTGTCTGCCCAGAAGCAGTCACTTAGTAAGAACCCATTACCAAGACCCTGTCCCCTGGGCCTTTGGGGAATAAATTCCTTTGTTCCCTGCCTCCCCAAAATCTATTTTAAAAATACAGAAACATGATCACAATCAGGTCCCACCAAGAAGCTGATTATTTAATTTTAAGGAAGGTCCATGATTACCAAGGAAAATCACCACAGAATCAGGGAACTAGATGATTTTCAGTTCTCTTTGATCGAGGCACATTACATATTTTGAAATTAACTCATTACATCTATAACAGCTTAACTTCCTCTTATCTATATTTCTTGTTCCCATGAATTTGATTGCATAAACTATTGTACAACAGAATCACTGAAGGACCATTTCTACTGAACTGTGACCTACATAGCCAGGAAAGCATTTGGGGACAAGAAGGGGACAATGATCACATTTCTTGATGCTTCATTTCAGATGGCATCTTAATTGTGTGGACTCCTTCATTTACTCCATCCTTTGGTAAGGGGCACTGTCCTGTGCATTACAGGCTATTCCACAGCATCCTTAGGCTTGCCCAAGTAGATGTCAATGAATGCTCACAGTTGTGACACCAAAAATGTCTCCAGATATTGCTAAGCCATTGCCAGCTCCTATTTACTTGTACTGGTTGAGGCTGTCTGTGCATGCATGCTTGTGTGTGTGTGTGTGTACACCTTCCTTGGAGAGGAGGTAAGTGCTGACACATTTATAAATTTAGCCATATGTCCCAGCAAAGAGTGCTGGTGACTGTTCCCTAGCAAAGAGCCAGGTGTAAGTGACTCATGCCTATAATCCCAGCACTCTGGGAGGTTGATTTGGGATGAGTGTTGTGAGTTGAAGGCCAGATGGGGCTACCTAGTGACTTCCAGGCCAGCCTAGAATATATAATAAGTCCCTATTTCAAAACACACACACACACACACCCCCCCCAAGACCAACTCAGTAAACTTGGGTTGGAGTCCAAGTTTCTCATGGTCCTATGTCTACCTCAACTCACCCAGTGTTATATCCACCTTCTGGGTCTCTGCATTTATTAAAATGTCAGCAGATAGCCAAGAGCCTAAGGGATACCTGCCTGGAATAAACCCTATTTACAGCTAGAGGGCTGGGCAGCAGGCCCAGCTGGTGAGACTTTGCCTCATGCCCATCTAATAGTGGTCATAACATATCACTTGTCGAGCATTTTGTGTGTGATTCTATTTACCCCGTTCACACTGTGCTGAGATTATTCTTTGATTTCTTTGCCTGCCTGCTAGAGAACAGTCAAATGCAGGTGGGCAGGACATGGTCCACTTTGTTCATTATATTCTGATCTATCCCAGTGTACCTGGTGAACAATTAGTGTTCAATAAATCTGTTGTTGCCTAAGGCTCAATTTATTAAACTTAGTATTTCTTAAAAATGTTGAAGATCAATTGAGAACATTTGTGTGTTGATTATAAGCTTAATTTTGATCCTTGGGCAATTTAAATGACAATATCAAATTAGCATCAGTGACTATTTTGAATGACAAATTAACCTGCAAACAAAAATACACCTGGACAAAAAAGTACGAAATGTACTATTTTCATCAAAATGGAGAGTTTTAGTGGTTATTAAAACCCCAAACAAAAGAACTGTGAAATCCAGTGTCAAGATAGGTGCAGTCAGAAAAGAATATTTTAAATTAATGTCCTTGAAAGATTTTAAAAAAAATTTTACTTTGCAATCACATCAAACTTTTGTGAAGGTAGTAAGAATAGAACAAAGAATTGATATATATTCATACCATGACATATATCCATGTGCTGTTAATTTTGTTCTGTGTGTGTTTTAATAAATCCCATTCTCGAAGCCCTAAGTTCTTAAATGAGATGTGTTTCTTTTATTGTTTGTTTTTCAGCACTGAGGATTGAATACAGGGCCTTTGCACTAAGCGACCTCCCTTGCCACGCCCCTTTTAATATGAGACAGGGTCTCACTGAGCCATTATATTGCCTAGGCTGGGCTTGAATTTGTGATCCTCCTGCTTCAGACTCCCACAGTGCTGAATTATAGATGTGCATCACCACGCCCGACTCAAATGTGTGCATTGGGAACAGGAAATTCTGTAAGCAGAGCACAAGGATTGAAATGAAGATAGTATTTAATGTATGTTTTGTATCTCAATGCCCTTTATTGTACTTTTTTCCTCCCAGGCTCAGATTCCATCCAGGCTCTTACCTGTTGCATTTAGTTATTCCGGAGGGGTTTGTGGCCTTTCTTTTATCTTTTGTGACATGGACATTTTGAACAGTAAATACTAGCTGTTTTGAAGAACATGCCTTGACTTGGGTCTTCCTGATGTTTCTCGTGGTTAGATCCAGGTGATATTCTTAGCAGAGATCCTGAAGAAATGACATTATATCCTGAAAGTGTATTTATTCTTTTCAGGTGTTGTCACTACCAAAGGTGGGCCATAAAGGGCATCTTTTACCTCCATCACCTCTTACTGGCAATCTCAGGCCCCAGGTTTTAGTCTTTAATTCTCTCTGCTACTCAGAGAATCTAGGAGGGCAGTCATATGGTGGCTCTGTCCTGGGAACCGAAATTGGGGTTGGTGGGCTTCTGTCATCTAATGGACCCACAAGGAGCAAGAGAGCTTTTCCATGAGGTCCCTCATGCAGCCATTGACTGGCGGTTCAGTTCCTTGCTAGGTAGGCCTCTCCATACGGCTGCTTCCAATGCAGCAGCTCGCCTGCTCCAGTGCACGCAAGGGAGAGCACAACAGAGCATGACCAAGATGAAAACAACCATGTCTTTGATGCAGTCACTTCTGATAGTCTGTTTGCCACATCAGTGACAAGCCCTGGCTCCCTGTGGGACATGACTATACGGTATGAAGATAGGAGGCCAGGGTCAAAAGGGGCCATGTCAAAGCTGATCATCACAACCCATGGAAGGAAAAAGTGCCTGGGTGTTTACAGGGTGCCCCTTGTGCACCAGGCTTTGAGGCGGATGTGACTACCCCCATTTTGCAGGTTAGGAAACTGGCTCTGAAAGGTTGAATCACTTGTCTGAGGTCACACAGCAACTGGCAGAATGGGGCTTTGAAAGGCAAGAATCTGCCTACTTGGCTGCCTAACAATCAAAACAAAAGTTAGTGACAGAGAGGTCCAAATATATACCAAATAGAAGAATATGATAATCTTAAAACCCTCAACAATGGTCAACTCTGACCAGTCTTCCATTTCTGCCCCACCTCCTCCCCCTGCCCCTGGTTGTTTTGAAACAAACCTCACATATGTCACATAACTGTGGGCATAAATACTCAGATGTGTTATCTCTAAAGGACAGGAACTATTTAAAAAATAGAACTACATACAATTTTTTAAAAATTTAAAGTAATCCCTCAAATCATGAAATACTCAGTGTCCAATGTCTTTTTTTTTACTTATTAAAAATCATCTTGTTTGAACTATAATTGAAAGAGCATTCACACATTGCAGTCACTCGCTGCGTAAGATTTCTTTTATTCTGTGGCCACCCCCTCGGCCCTGCTTGCTCACTCTAGCTGAATCTGTAGCGCATTTCTCTGTTTAGCAATGGATTTGCCTTGTTGTAGACCTTGTCATGGTCTGGAACTGATGAGTGCATCCTCTTTGTGTCCTTTAATTTGTTCCTTTATCCCTGCTGTGGTTGGGATGTGGCATGTCCCCAAGGGTTCCTCTGTTGGAATCGTGGTCATCAGCATACAGTGTTAAGCAGCAGTAGAATCTCTAAGAGATAGACCTCATGAAGGTGGCGAGGCACCTACCTTGGAAGGAATAATGTAGTTCTCATTGGATCCCAGTCACTTCCCACAAGAGTAAGTTTGTATACAAGAGCAAGACCAGCCCCTCCCTCTCTCTGCCTTCCTGTCTTGACATGTAACCTTTCCCTCTGATACGTGTTCCTGGCTTGATGCCACTTGTCATGTTGTGATGCAGCTAAAGGGGCCTCACTAGAGACGTGCTAGCACCCAAACTGTAACCTAAATAAACCTGTTCTTTATGAATTACCTAGCCTCAGGTATTTTGTTACAGCAACAGAAAGTGAACTAATACATCTCCCGTATTCATTGTAATGAGTGGCTAGAACTAGAGGCTTGATGTGATCTGGATGTGATGTTTTGACTCAATGACTTCAAAAGAGGGGTGTTCCAAAATGTGTAACAGTCATTGTACAAAAGAGAGGAAAAGTGCTTTAAATGATATAACTGCATGTATATTTAAGTGTATAAGATAGACAATGATATTACTGAGCTTTGTTGGATCATTGAACAGAACTGTTTGGTCTCACTGTTTGAATGTCCACTATATAAGCTTTAATTTTGTAACTTGAACAAATATTTCTAAGATGACAATATGTAATCCATTAACTAGTGATTTCCTACTGTTTATTTTTTTTCTGAAATTCTGTATAACTTGTACCCTTTCTCTTTTTTTTCTTTTCCTCCTTAAATAAAATTAAAAAAAAAAGAGGGGTGTTCATTCACCTGGAAGCCCCTAACACCTGGGTGCCTGGCCATTGGTGCTCCACACCCCCATGTTTGAATTCATTAGAGACTATGACATCATATTTTAATTAAAAAAAAAAAACTGTTTTAGTATTGAAGATTAAACCCAGGACTTTGCATGCTAGGTGCTAGGTAAGCACTACTACAGAACTATATCCCCAGCCCTTAAAAACATTTTTTTTGAAACACAGTTTCACTAACTTGCCCAGGCTGAACTTGTGTTCTTTCTGCCTCAGCCTCTTAAGTGGCATGGAATACAGAAATGCACCATCACACCTAGCAGTGTGACATTCCAGCTGTATCATTCCATCTTCATTTGTGAGCTGAGGTAATCTAAAAAGAGAAACTGCCCTCATCGTTCAGTCTTTATTAGATATGTTTTATAGAGAAAAGGCATCTACATGCTGGCTTCTCATACTTTGCTTATAAGCTTTCAAGTTAATGGATCACTTCCTTTTATCTTCATTAGGTATCAATGATAGTTTTTAAATATCATACAAACTGACAGAAGAGTTCTGCTGTGCAGATTGTCCCAGTTTTGGCCAGTGGGAGCGTCTTCCTGTTGGCCTCTGTTGGCTTACAGTCTGTGACAGATTTTATGCTTTCAAGATACTCCAAGGTGAGAGTCTGTACTCTTACATTTCTCTAAGAAACCCTGGCTGTTTTGAACAGAGAGGAGTTGAGAACTGCAGTGTGCATTCCCGTGGGGTGTTAGCTCTCCGGCCCATGGTTACCCTGATGATCTTGTGGTACCATGGGCAGCAGTGATGCTTGGTGCTGACCCTTGGACCTTGAGATGCTTCCCTACACAGAACAGCTGCTAGCCCATAGCAAATCATTGTTCAAGCTCATGCAGCCACAGTGGATGGTCCTCAGGGGACATACAGGCCGAAGAGTGGAGCATGGTAGGGTTCAGAAGCTAGGAGATAGGCAGGGGTGAATTCTTCTTCACACTCTAGGAGGAACCAGTCTTGTTGATACCTTGATTTTGGACTTGGCCTCCAGAACTGTGAGAGTGAGTTCCATTGTGCTAGCTCACATAGTCTGTAACACTTTGTTACAGCAGCTGCAGGTGAGCATCTGCATTCAGCTGAACATTGGGTCTGCTAACTTGTTCTCGTGGCTCCCACCTCCATCCTGATGCTGTGCATACCTACCTTCAAAGTTGGGATGTCTCTTTAAAAAGAAATAAAGAACAGAAACAACAGGGGAAAACTGTGGTGGTCAGAGGGAAGTGTGTTTTTTTTATTCACTTCCACACACAAACCTCTGCTGTGCTGAGCTTTGCGTGGAAACTAAGAGCTCTAAGCAATCAGCATCTTAAACATCTGGCAGCCCCAGAAGCCACTTTCCGTGCTTCGCAGTAGGGCAGGACTTGCCGTCATTGGAGGCAAGAAACTGCACTCAAGAGGACAATGGAGCCCCCCAAATCACACCTGAACCCTTCCAGAAGGAGAATCAAATTCAGCCAGGTGGCTCATCCTCTGCAGCGTGGCAGACCCTGACTTCAGGAGGTTTCGCAGAGACCTCTGCTGTTTGAGGGTTGCCTTCCTGCAGTCTTCACCCACTTTGTTACTCGCGCTGGCTGACCTTGCAAATGGGTTGGAAGCTGGATTGACATATGCATATAAACTCGAGCTTGTTAACAAGCAGACCGAGGCCCAGAGCTCCTGAGTGGAGCTGCAGACCCTGTGTTTCTAGCGAGTTTCCAGGGTTGAGAGTCAGCTAGCATATGAAGTGATAAGTTTTTCTCTGAGAACTGTCCTGTTAGCTGTTCTCCCCAACACTGAGGGTTCCCCCTCCTCCAGAATCTTCATGGTTGCACACCACTGTTAGCAAACACTGGAGTGTAAGTGGGCGTCTGAGCTGAAGAAATAAATAGCAACATCCGCTTCATTTTTAACAGAGGGGGAAAAACATCAATCTAACAAAGGATGCCAAAAACAGCATCGTATTATCCCCCACCCCAGTTCTGTTCTCAAGAATCTTTACTATGAATGAATGAGTCACAAAATAAGTAGAGTGACATTAGCCACAGTCACTTGAAGACTCCCTCTGGCATTGGGGGTGTCTTACCCCCCAGGAGACCTAGACTTCTGGGGGAAATGTTACTCTTCCACTTTGCAGGTGGCTAACCCGAGGCGTAAAGCAGCTTCTACCCTGTCTGGGGCTGTAAACCCAGCAAGGATGGAGCATAAATGTGGGTCTGAACTCTCTGGCTTCAACTGTACTGCACTACATAGATGGGGAGGTTGGGCATTGTACCTCCAACAGGGCCTTTTTCTTTTCTTTTTGTAGAGGAATCAGTACGCCCAGAAGAAAAGACCTGTGTTCTGAAAGTTTCTCCAGCATCCAGCTATGATGACCAATTACTCAACTGGGGATTTTTAGATCTAAATTTTTTAACCACAGGTGGTCCACAGAGACACCAGAATACCAACCGTGGGCTTGATTCACCTCAGTGCAAAATGGAGGCTGTGTGTTTCTTACCTTTTAATTCAAGTGTACATAAAACTACAGAGAGCAGTGAACCTGATGTTCCTGTTACCAGCTTCTGTCATTATCAGTGCATGGCCCACCTGGTCCGTTCTCACCCCACCTGCTCCCCACTCCCTCCTTCCTTCCTTTTCTTTTCTCTCTTTTTTTAGTACCAGGGGTTAAACCTAGGACCTTCACACCGAGGTACAATCCAAGCCTTTTAAAGTTTTGAGACAGGTTCTCACTGAGTCACTAATTGCCCAAACTAAGCTTAAACTTTGATCCTTTGGCCTCAGCCTCCCAGAGTGCTGTCTTTACAGAAATGCACCATTGCACCTGGCTTCCCCAATTATTCTGAAACAGATTCTAGCATCTTCTTAAGTAAAGCCACGAGGATGCCTTCCTCAGACTTGTGGAACACTGAGCACAGAACACATGCCCAGGTGTCGCAGCGGTGACAGGTGATTTAGTATCTGTGCTGCTGAAGTGAGCATGATGACAATTTGGTGAGAAACTCATGCTGGAGATAGTCTTTGAAACTCCAGAGTGGCTATTTCAAGGTAATTAATCAAAGGGCAATTTTAAAAGAAACTATTAGATTTCTGCTGAACATAAGATGAATCAATCTGGGGCTGGGGATTTAGCTCAGTGGCATAAGCGCCTTCCTTGCAAGTGTGTGGTCGTGAGTTCGATCCCTGGTACCGATAAAAAAACAAAAAAGACAAAAAAAAAAAAAAAAAAAAAAAAAAAGATGAACCAATCTTCCCCCAAATCAAACTTGCTGGCACAGCTGGGAGATGGGGCTGTACATGCCTTGCTGTGAACATTCTCACGTTGCTTTTGCTGTTCAGACATACATTTTCAGTACATTTGAGTAATGCTGTCATTTTCCATACCCAGTATACTCGTCGCCCTCTGTCTAGACAGACCCTCCTCTGTCCATCCACCTTTGCCTCTATTTTGTAACAGTTTTAGGTTTATAGAAAAACTGAGCAGAAATACAGTTCTTGCAAGCTTTCCCTACCCATTTCCTCTATTAGTAAAGTCTTTGTACATTGGTTACAGTTGATGAGCCAGTGTGTTATTAGTAACTGAAGTCCAGGTTCCTTTACAGGCCCCTTTTGACAGTGCAGTGTCACTGCCCTACACATCTGTTTGCCCATTTCCCCCTAACCGCACCCTTAGAACTCCTGGGGCTGCTGTCTTTCACTAGCACCACAGCTTCAGCTTTTCCAAACCGTTGTAGAGCTGGGATTACTCCACATGCATTCTTTGCTGCCTGCCTTCTTCCACTTTGCAGTGCATGTTTAAGGTTCCACCGGGTCTTTTTGTGGTGCCATAGCTCATTTCTCATTGGATGTACCACAGTCTGTCCATTGTCCTCATAAACATCTTAGTTGCTTCTCAGTTTTAACAGTTACGAATCAAGCTGCTATAGACACGTACATGTTCACTTCTGAGCAGCCATACATTTCATTTGAGTAAATGCTGAGGATTATGGTGGCTGGCTTGTACCACATCTAGCAATATTTGAATGACTTGCCAAGATCTATCTTTGGTCAGTGTATTCAAACAGGAACTTAGAGCTGAGGTGTAGCATACAGGAAGTGCACTGAATGTACGGGAACGCTCACGCCCAGATGTAACCTTGTCCTGGGTTCTAACACAGTCCGTTGGTTCTGCCAGTCAGGCAACTCCCACCGTACAGCTGTTGAAAGTAGATTCTTGGTTAGTGGGGACTGGAGGGTCAGGTAGTGGTAAATTGTACTGGTACTTTGTGGGAAAATATTTTAGACTTCGCAGACCAGACTGGGCTGGATTTTGTTTTGCATTTTTCAGTACTGGGGATTGAACCAAGACTTTTGCACCAACCTACGTTCCCAAGTCTTTTAAAAAATATTCTCTTTCAAGACAGAGGCTCACCAAGATGCCCAAGCTGGGCTTGAACTTTCGATCCTCCTGCTTCAGTGTCCTACAGTGCTGGGATTCCAGATGTGTTCCACCATATCCAGCTGTGTTCTAATACAGTTTTATTTACAAAAACAGGCAGTGGGGCAGAGTTGGCCTTTGGGCTATAGTTTACAGTACTGTAAAATTTATGTTGAGGTCTCACCCTACATCTGAGTCCCCTTGTGTTTTACATGTAGTTTAGGCCTCAGGGGACTCTGATGCACATTCCAGGTTGAGATCCAGCTGTACTTCCCTCCAGGGTGGAAGCCAGTATGTGAATGGGGTCCAGGGCTGTGAAAACGGATTTACAAATTCAGGACACTTGGACATAAACCCAGCAAGATCCTCCGTACTTAGACAACACTGTGAGTGATTTTATTTCCCCCATTCCACATCAGTCTCACTTTCTCTGCTCTTCTCGAGGTAACAGGCTTCCACCTGACCTGTGGAGGGATGTCAGATACTGAGTAGAAAATGTCACTTGTTTTAAATGGGCATGAAGGATCATCTGAGGGAAACATAGAGGGATCAGGAGTCCAGGGGAATCCCGTCAAAGAGAAAGTTGTGGTCAGAGGAAATTCTGTAGTGTGGCCCCTTAGGAGTGGAACTGTTCAGAGGGATGCTGTGGACAGAGATGGTAACAGCAGCTCCTGGTTGCTGTGGACAGAGATGGTAACAGCAGCTCCTGGTTGCTGTGTTCTAGAGCACTCTGAGTGTGCACCCTCATTTTAAGTTTTCTGTTCCCAAGTTCCCCAAGGAGTTGTTTCCCTCAGTGTTCCCATTTTACAGAAAGAGAAGGCGCTCTGAGAGCTCACATGGTATAGGGAAGGCCACGGAGCTCCTCAGGGCCCTGAAGCCCTAGTGGTCTGGTGCCTATGTAGCTGGGAACCAGTGAACTGTTTGTCACGGCTGACCTCCTAAGTGGTGCCTGGAAGGTGGAGCAGATTGACATGCTTGTGCCCTGTGTCTGTGCCTGTGTGTGCGTGCCACAGCTGTGGAGGTGGCAGCAGGACAGAGGATCCCACTGTAGGGAAGACTGAACAGGACTTAAACCGTAGCCTTCAAAGCTCTTAAAACTAGAAAACTAGTGTGAGGTCACCTTGATATTAGATGGGGCTTAGGCTGGCCGAACTCCAAGGTGAACTAAATAAGGATTTGGGATCTCAAGAGCAACCTAAATGAAACAGGATCCAAACTATAATTTAAGTCCTACTCTCTTGTTTTGGGCATTGTTTGAATAGTAAGAAGACCTTCCAGTATGAGTTACAGTTATAAGAAGGTTGGTAAACAGGACTCGACTTAGTAGAACCTTCTAACCGTTGGAATTTTTTCTGCATTTTATTTTAGGAAAACCACAGCTAATGAAAGAAAACAGTGGGTGGACAGGGGATTTATTCAAATGCAGGAACTTCCAGGTTTTACCCTGGAAAATGTCACTTGTTGCTTTTATCTTTTGCATCTATATTGTTTTCCAAAGACAGATGCTTCCAGGGATCTTAACTGATTCAATCACAGTATTCAACACAGCAGTTATACTTGTGGAGAATCATACTTACCAGGTACTAATTACAATATTTAAAAGTATCTTAAAACATGGTTTCTTCCCTGGAAAACTTTGAGTCTTTGGAAGAGCATTTATCTTCAGGGTCAAAGGGCAAAACTATATTGACAGCTGAAAAATTTTTAGTAAGGATTAAGGCAAAAAGGGTATGAAACTCTCAACAATCTTCTGGAATAATCCCAGGAAGTTTTGAAGTTCTACATAATCATATCTAATCCTGAAACGTCAGTACACTTTCTGGGGTGGTTCTCCTTTGAGCTACCATGATTGCCCAGGTTTCTGAAAGGCACAAGGAGAATGTTCTGATAAACCACTAGTATTATACTACAGCTCCTTTGCCTGAGCAGTGTTTCAAAAACATCAGGAGTAAATGATGCAAGAAGCCACCCTGAACTCAGCTTCTGAGTCTTATTAAAGGTCTCTTGGTGGCCAGACACCCCACAATAATTTGTGTGTGTGCGCGCGCGGTGGAGGGGGATCCTGGAGACTAAACCAGGGGTGCTCTATTTCCAAACTACATTCTATCCTTTATTAAGTTTTTTTTTTTTTTTTCAGTACTGGGGATTGAACTCTTGACCTTGTGCTTGCCAGGCAGGCACTCACACCACTGAGCTAAATCCCAGCCCTCCCTCCTTTATTTTGAGTTGAGGTTTCATTAAGTTGTCAGGTCTAACCTTGAGCTTTTGATCCTCCTGTCTCAGAATCCCAAATTGCTGGGAATTACAGGCATGTGCTACCATATCCAGAGATACCTCATAATTTTATGACAGCCTAAATTTGCTTCTTTCACATTTCAACTTAGGGAGGCAAACAGGTTCTATCCCCCTGCAGTTCCACCATGGCTTCTGGCACACCATGAGGAAAAAAACCTGTCATATTTCATTAAGTAATTAGCTGCTATCATTTCAAATTTAATTTGCCACTGCAAGTTTGTATTTTTGGCTTCTTGTGAACACATCAGAGCTAGCACCACTAGGCCCCAGGTTGAGAAGTCACCTCCCCTCATGCGAGCCATCCTTCTCATCCTGTCTTTCTCTGGCACCGAGGTGATGTTCTAGCTGCCATGCATCACTGGGCTTATACTATGGCTTCCTCCATTCTAGCTGAGCACTCTTCTCTACCTGTGAGGTCTATTTAAATTGAGATACCAAAGAAAGAAACAGAAAGCGATGTGTGAGAAGAAACAGAAAGCCACATGTGTCCTATGGCTTGCATTAGCCACTGATACTGTTGGCCTGACCCCTGTGCCGTCCGTTTCCTGCTCTAGACAAACTCTCCATTCTTTTTAAGAACTCACCCTTTGTTATTCTCCAAGACTCATTAAATGGATGCAGGATGACTGCTTTTCGCTGTGCCACTGTTTTTGGTAGGTCATAGGCATGGTGAACAAGAGTCATCTTCCTCTTGATTAATGTCAGTGGCATTCAGGTGACACTGTTGAGCAGCTGGCACCAGTTGGACCTGCCACTTCCTCTCCCAGGAACACACTCCCTGGTGACACCAGGCCTTTGCCCACAGACTGCACACATGCTGTTACGAGTGGAATAACCTGACATTTACCTTTAGGGAACTGGCCACCATCGTATGTCACTGGAAACAAATGATTGTAGTCCTGTTTCACTTTAAAGTTTCAAACCAAGAAAGTGCTATTTGGAGTCAAATTAGGGGAAAGTACTGGATTCTTCGAAGGAAAGAAAACACTATTGCTAGTATCGTGACAGTTTCGTGACAGGGAAGATAGCGATGTGTCCTCAGCGCTGCTGCCTGTGTTCTGGCTTGGACGGCTTTCTGTGCAGATACCAGTGGCCTGGAGCTCTGACTGGGGGAGTACGTCTGTGACTGCATCTGGGCTTGGGAGTGAGGGCATCTTTGGGTTGTTTTCTAGGCATCCCTTGGCCACCTTTTTTCACCTTTTCTTCCGAGTGAGTGCCATTGTCACCTACGTATGCTGTGATTGGTTCAGCAAGAGCTTTGTGGGCTGCTTTGTCACTGTGCTGCTCCTTCTGTCCTTTGACTTCTGGTCTGTGAAGGTAAGGCTCCCTCTCCTGTGATGCTGTCTCGGGGCACATGTGCTTTGTTCCTAGACAGTCACATTCCCTATGTGTGCTGGTCTTTGGTTTAAACGGCTGGCACATACTTAACTAAGCCAGTGTCACTTAAAATTAAAGGAACAGAGTGTACTGCTTAGTGTTCAATAAACAGGTTTTGAGTATCAATTGTCACCCTATTCACGTTTCCATGGGGGAGGGGTGACAACCCCAAATGACCTTGGAATTTTACAAAATTTACATATAAAAATATCACAAACATATGTAACACAAGTATATATTTTGGGGGAGGGGCTCACTTTTTAAAGTAAGCTTAACTATTAGAAGCATCAAAAGATGAAGAAATCACCACTTTTCATCCTTTTCTCAGTACAAGTTTAACTGGTGACTTTCATTTCATTCATCAGGATGATGACATTTTGCCCATGGCAGGCCTTTGGTCATTTTGTCCGTTCTCTTCAGAATGTAACCGGAAGACTCATGGTGGGCCTCCGATGGTGGAACCAGATCGATGAAGATGGCAAAAGCCACTGGATTTTTGAAGCCCGAAAAGTAAGCTCCTCGACAAGGAATGTGAGAGAGATGTCTGTATGAAGTTTACATGGGCTTCCTCCAAGTTCCATGCACAGAATCCGAATCCCGCCCTGCACGAGACCCACTGCCCCTGGCGCTCTGTGCAGTGAAAGCGTGTGTAACATAAAGAAAAGTGCTTGAGTGCTATTTGCAGCCATCTTCGTTAAGTCTGAAAAGTGAATTCTTTCCTCCAACAGGTATCTCCAAATCATATCGCCGCTACGGAAGCCGAGGCGCGCATCTTCTGGCTTGGCCTCATCATCTGTCCCATGATCTGGATAGTGTTTTTTTTCAGCACCTTGTTTTCCTTGAAGCTAAAGTGGCTGGTAAGCCAACACTGTGACCTTGACGTTGCTCTGATATCTCTATAAACCGGTGGCTGGAGTAGGCTTTTGTTGTTACTAACAGGGTATAATAGCTGTGTTGAGATGTTCTTATCCCAATACAGTTTGCCCATTTGAATTGCATAATCAGTGGCTTCTAGCAGTCATAACCATGAGACCATGGTCATGATCAATTTTAGGGTATTTTCCTTTTTTTTAATGGTGCCAAAAGTTTACTTCAGAGGTGAGGAGTGAAGGGCTAAGGGAAGAACAAAAGAAAGATGAAAAGTGAAAATAAAAGTACACTCTGTGTCTAGCAGTAAAGAGGGGACAGAGGTACTAACAAGCCAAAGCTGCCCTAGGTCAGACAGCAGAAGAGGCAGAAATAGGGTGCAGACTCCAGGACCTGCACGTGTAATTACAATGATGCTTAAATTATATTTAGATATTTTATTCCTCAGAGGACTAAACCACTGCAGTGAAATACTATGCCTCCAAGATAACTCTGACTTATCCCCACCTAGGAGACATGGGCGGGCCCCTGTGAAGAATCACAATGGCCCATTAGGATATTTTCATCATGCCAGACAGGACTCTGTTCCCTTCAGCTGTTACCACTCCATGTCCCTCTTCTCCCAACCCCTGGCACACACTAATCTATCTTCATAGATGTGTCTACTGTAGGGTATTTTATAGAAATGTAATCATACAATGCAGTCTTTTGTAACTGGCTGCTTTTATGTCTTTCACAGTCCAGCCGAGTTGTGGTGTGTCAGAACACCATTCCTTTTATGGCCAAGTAACACTGCATTGTATGGACATACCACATTTATCAGCTGATGGTTATTTGGTTGTTAGTGATCTTTTGGTTCTTATAAGTAATGCTGAGCCAAATTTTGTTTTTTATATTGCTGAGATGGAAGCCAGGGCCTTGCACCAGGGTCAACTGCTTTACCACTGAGCTGTATCCAGAGCCCCAAGAAAGGACTTTATTAAAAAACGGCATGTTACGTTCTCCCTTGGATGGGAGCCCTGGCTAGGTGGGAATAAGCCTCAGAGGTGTGCAGTTTTACTTTGGAAGTATAGTATTTCATTGCTATGATTTAGTTCTTTGAACGAAGAGCAGAGTAACTACAAGTGTAGGCTCTGGCGGTGGATTGTGGTGCTCAGCCACTCTCCCAGGTTCTGACCTAGGGCAGCTTTAGCTTGTTTGTGTTTCCGTTCCTCTCCTCCTTGTGAAGTACGATGCTGATGGCATGGGCTGCTGGATTGCTAACTGCAGGGCACCCATGAGTCTTGTTCAGTAGAGGCTGGTGGGTCTTGGAGGCTTCCTCTCTGCACATTTCTTTTGCTTTGCCCGCGCACAGGCTCTCGTGATTGCCGGGATTTCACTCCAAACTGCGAACCTCTACGGCTACATCCTTTGTAAGATGGGAGGTGAAAGCGACATCAGCAAGGTCACTGCCAATTTTCTGTCCCAGACCGTGTTCCAGACGGTGAGTTGCTGAGGTCTCATCTGGACAGTTACCCTGCAGCTGTGCAGAGTGAAGGAGGCTGTTGGCATCACAATTTGTGTAACCCTGCTGATGCCAGCCTGCCACTGTTCTTTTTATTGCAATAAAATTTACACAAAATTGACATTGAAACCATTATCAAATGTGCAGTTTTTGGCATTACATACATTCACGATGTCATGCAGCCGTCACCCATCTCCGGGAATTTTACACCTTTCCAAGCTGAAACTGTATCTATTAAACACTGACTTCCCACCACTCTCCCCCAGCCACACCGTCTGTATCTATGCCACTAACTACCAGGGTTGCCTTTAAGTGCAGTCAGACAGCATTTGTCCTCTCATTACATTTTGGTTGCATGTTTTTCTTTAAAATCCTGTAGAATTAAGGAAAGAATCACTTTTTTTTCTTAAGTTAGCAGACACGCCTGGAAGTGAGAAACAGATGAGTTTTTAAAATTTTACCAGGCTCACCCTGACAGTTTGAATAATCTTATATTTGAACAAGGCTAGTGTGCAAAGACAACAAGCTGGCAGTCCTGCAAGCGTCCCAAGTGGCCTGCTCACAGGGCAAGGCAGAAAGCCGTGGCTCCTCCCTCCCCAGGTGACTTTCAAAAGCCTGGCCTCGACATGGAACCTTACCAGCATTAGGTGGGAAATGCATCAAGGCTGGTGGCTGTAGAGCTTTTAGGAAGTGCAGGGCCTGTCTCACTGTGCCCAAGTTTCCTTGAGTGGTCAAGGACATAGACCAAAGCCAGACTGTACCCAGGCTCTGTGGCCTTGTCACCCTTTAGAGAGGTGCCACCTTATTCACGGAGAACATATGAAAATCCAACCACATGTGCGGGCAGCAGGGGAGGAAAGGGAAAGAACAAGGGGATTTGCCTGCCTTCCATTTTAGCCTCCAGAGTGGTACGGAAAACAGGAATTTATTCTTCCCTCTGCTGGTCTCAGTTCCTGTTGCTGGCATGTGACCCTGGAAATTACTGGATATTTGTACATATATTACTAACCATGGTGTATATGCAGATCACAGATCCTCTTGAATGGCTGACTATGGGCTTTTCAAGGAAGTTTTAATGGCTCCCAGAGTGAACCCCATTGTAAGGCTCTGCTGCTATCTAGACTTTCCTTCCAACAAACGACAATGTGGATGCTACTGCTTGAAAGCAGGACCGTGTTCCATACAGATGCCCCATACCCAGCCTGCTGGTTCCTTCCTGGCCTTATTTCTTCCAAGGCAGGGTGGTTTGTCCTGTGATCAGGTTGACTTCCAGCAGCGCAGGATGCCTGGTCCCCAGGCCCTTGATGTCTGGGAAGAGATCTTGTGGGCCACATTTGAGGAGCTGTTTTATTTTAAAATGGTATGTGTGTTAAGGAGACCCTGCAGCCATGTTCAATAGAAAGCTGACAGAGTAGATGGTTAAAATGTCTCTGAGAAAATCACTTCCAAGCACGTCAGCATCTGGTCCCTTTTGGCCTGTGATCTCACCTGTCCCCAAGCGACAGCATGCTTGGACGTGCTGCTGGCAGGTTCCATGACTCGGGAACTGCCTGGTCTTCAACATGCTTTAGGAACTGATGAGGTCTCTTCTTTTGACTGATGGAGCCTACAAAACTCTTGGATTTCTGGAAAATAAGACCAGGAGTTCAGAGTGCTCATGAGTATCAACCTCGACAGCCTCACCCTTGCTGGGGAAAGCCATAGCCTTACAGGGGTGGAATCTACTGGTAGCCTAATTCCATAAAGAGCTTGGCTCTGTGATACCTTGAATCCTGGAAAGTGAGCCAAATGACTCTTGCTGCTCACTGTGAGTATAACTACAGCTGGAGCCTTACCTGGGTCTGTTCTACAGTTGGATCCTTGGAATGCTGAGACTGACCCTTCATATCACTTTACTGGTGAATGAAGTCCAGCCTCCAACTAAGAGGCAGGAATTCTAATCAGTTATTGTTACTTCTGCCTTAAATCTGAGGGCTTGATCGCTGCTGGTGGCTCCGTGTGGCCTGTACAAGGGTTCACTTTGGGTCATCATACATTTTGCTTTTTTTTGTTGTTCTGAGACAATTTCACTATGCAGTTCAAATTGGCCTACACTCACTTTGTAGCCCATGGTGGCCTCTAAAACTCATGGCAATCCTCTTGACTCAGTTTCTTGAGTGCTGGGATTAGAGGTATATGCCACCATGCCTGGCTTAGATTTTGTTTTTTTTTAAGTCTATTTTTAAATAGCCTTACTGAAATGGATCCTTATATTTCACTGTTTTTCTGTTTTATTTTGAGAGGGGTGGATACGTGGGATTGAATGCAGGGCCTTCTTGCTGAGCTACAGACCTATCCTTTTTTAAATTTATTTTTTATTTTGAGCAGTGTCTTACTAAGTTGCTACACTGTCCAGACTGGGCTCAAACTTACGATCTTGCTGTCTCAGCCTCCCAAAATACTAGGATTACAGGATGCACCATCCGACCTGGCTCATTATGCTTTGTAAGCCATGAATTAGTTTACAACATTGACATGTTAGGAGATTTCTCATTGGCTTTCTGGCTGAAGGAACCACTCTGTGCTCATTCTAGTCCCCATCACCTACACTGTCCCTGCCAAGGCTGGTGGTGGTGACAACTCTGATTTTCAGCGGGAGGCTGCCCTTAGACCCAGCCTGCCTCACTACCTTCCCTGTACATAAGTGTCTGAATTTATGACACTCACTTAAAACACTTACTTTGAATTATACTTCTGTAGCCTAATGTGGCCGGTGAATCTGGGGCTTCAACGAAGAAGGACTGGCCTTTGTCACAGCTCTTACCTTAAAGAGAAAAATAAGATGAGGCCCTTAAAGGAAACATGGTACAATGAGTCATTGGGGCCCTTTCTGTGCCAGTGATGTGATCTAGAGTTCATGGAGAACAAAGCTGGAACCCTCACTAAAGAAAATGTATAGGAAAAAAAAAAAAAGCTAGAACCCTAGGACCTCATTTATATACCCTCCACCCAGCAGGGGACCTGGCTAACCACTTCAGTGCGGCTGCAAATCAGCTAATGTGTGGCAAGTGCATGTTCCAGGGCATCACAGAGAATTGGTGATTTAGCAGTCCCTGGTGGGCCCAGCAGTGTGCACTGTAAAAGACTGAGTATAAAGATAATGTACACAGTAAAAACAAACAAATCACTAACCAAGGACTACAAAAGGAAAATATCATGAAAGGAAATCCAAGCCTACTAGTTTTTGAGGATCTTTCCAGAAACATACACATACATGGATTTCAAATGAACACACACACATAGACTCTTATACTTGAAACATGATAGGAACATACAATGCCCATGTTCTGCTTGTTGCTTTTGACACATTTAAATACATCCTCAGGGTCACCCACAGGGTACAGATCAGTCTGTTAGTCCTTCCTGGCTGTGCAGTTCTTGACTCTGGTCCCCTCCTGGCCATACATAGGTCATCTCTGAAGCCACATGGTAGAGAAGACAGCCCCGCTAAGGGGTGACTAGCCTTGAGGATGCTGTGGTGGCTGTGCCCAATTTCCCTTAAAGCCACGAAATACATGGAATGCTCCCTCAGGTTGAGATGCTCCAGTAGGCTGAGACCTTCTCTCTCCCCGACGCTGGGCTCAGGGTTTCTCCCAACATCTCTTAGCAACCAATCCTGTATTAGGGGACCTCCTTGAGGCAGCAGTGCTGGCAGCAATGTACATGCACATGCTACTTATGCTCACTTACCTGGCACCGGCCTCAGGAGCCTGTGGGGCCTTTGCAGGGAGTGCCTTGGCTCACAAAAGAAGGGAAGCGCTCAGCACCACTGTGGCCAGGGGCAGCCACCCAGTGGAAGTCTCTAGTGCCTAGTAGGGGCTGGAAGGCAGATGTGGTTCTCTGCATTTTGCAGGGGAACCACACACCAGAGGAGCATCCTGGACACAGGGACCAAGGGAAGGGGGATGGGGACACACTCCTACATGCAGGGTCTGCAGGTTCTCCAGGGCTGTTCTAGCCTCAGGCCATCCTTATCCCATTTTCCCATTTTTTAAAGGCACGACCCAGCCCCTGCCTCTGGCCTATCAGCCCCTCCTCAATCCCCTGCCCCAGGTCCTACTGCCCATTCTTCTGCTTTGCCACCAGCCTGATGGACCTGACACTTCCCCCATTCCCCACCTTCCCTGTAGCCTCAGTCCAAGCCTGATGATAGCCTGGGCACCTGCCACTCAAAACCAGGTCCCTGAGGGAGCAGCATCCCTGCAGTTGCCTCCTTGTCATATGTCCCTGGCTGCTTCTCCCTTTCTAGACAATGCCTTCTTGTTCAGACGGCTTGTGCTAGGCAGCAAAGACAGCCGTGATACTCCTTTCTCCTCAACCACCAAGTCTTGTCACTTGGTGGGAACTCTTCTCATACCAGGGCCCAGCTCCTGGTGCCAACTGGCCCTGTGCTGCTAGCCTAGCACTCGTGAGCCCACACCCACTCAGATACCTTGGCTTCTCCCTGACAGCTCAAGCTCTGGGGCCTGGCTCAAAGCCATTTGTAGTGGGGCGCCAGCCTCCTCTCTCCCCAGACCCAGCTGTTCTGCTGCATACTTCCTATAGTTGGGTCCCTGCACAGGTGCATGCAACTTAAGCAAGCTCCAGTCTTATTGTGGGGCAACAGGAATCTGGAGGGGTAGCTTAGAGAAGGGAGAGGCTTCCTGGGAGAAGGGCTCCAGGGTACCTCACTGGGGAGCTTCTCCTTAGATCCACATTCTTCTGTAAGCTGGGGCCACTCTTATTCCCTGTAGCCACTCTTCTTCCTGTCATCCTGCTTGATATCTTTCTTTCCTCGTACCCTCTCTCTTCCTCCATTACTATCTTCCTGAACAAGTTCTGCTCACAACAAGGGCTCACCTGCCCACGAGTGTCACCATTTCTCCTGCAGCATCAGTGGAGTAGGCCTCTGGAGGATCAGCAGGAACAAGAGCCCTATATATCAACCTCCAACTCCCCATCATCCTTTTTCCAGCCCAGCCTCTTGCCCATGAGGGCCGAGCGAGCAGTGAAGGCCCACTCAGCGACTCACCTATGTGTGGGTCCAGAGGTACTTTGCCAAGTAGAGGGATCTTCAGGTCTTGGCACATGGCCTCTGCACCCCCACTTGTTGGGGGGAAGATCTGAGATTCTTTCTGTGAAGAAAAGAAAACAGAAGGAAGCCTGACTTTGTTTCAGGATCATAAAGACAGATCATAGTTTTTTAAACCTTTTTAAAAAATAGCCTGGTTGGGTATGATGGTACACAACTATAACTTCCAGAATTCTGGAAGACCGAGGCAGGAGGACTGCAAGTGCAAGCCCAGCCTAGGTAATCTAGTGAGTTAGCAAGATGCTGTCACAAAATTAAAAAATGAAAAACACAGTGTGGGGAGGGGCTGGGATGTGACTCAGTACAAAGCTCCTGGGTTGAACCCCAAGTACAAAAAACTCCATTCTGTTAGTGCAGAACACTAACCTACTGACCACCAGAAGCATTTCCCTTCAGTCAGCAATAAAGATCCACTTCCCAAAACGATGGAAAGCAGTAACACTTTCACAAAGAGACTTTCCTCTGAAGGGGTATTTATGCAGACCTGATGCCAAGCCCTCTCTCACCTTACACTTGGGGCACACAAAGCCACTCATGTTCTCCACTACCCCGATGATAGGCAGCTTCACCTTATGACAGAAGTTGATTTCTTTCCGGACATCCTGCAATGATATCTCCTGCCATGGTGGAAACAGAACAGTTACGCCAAAATCAGGCTGCTGATTGGCAGACTTTCTCCATACAGTTTTGGAGATGCCTGCCATTTATGCCTTATTTGGTGACTACTGTGTGATAAGGCCTGTTCTAACTGCTATTACTTTCTACAAACCTTAACAGCCAAGTAGCAAACATAAGAATCTTCCACTGAGTATCTCTCTACACTTAACCTTCTTACATACTGTTTGCCAGATGGGCCTGGCAAACTCTGATGGGTATGCCCTGTCTGGCTGGCCACTTCTTCTGTGAAGGCAGCACTTCTAGAACCTGCCACATCCATCCCTCTGTATACACAGTGGCATGGCTGAGTCACTTTGGTAGAGACTTTACGCTTTACCAGGCTAAAGGTATTTACTAGACAGGCTTAAAGTTTAACTAGCCAGCTTCCTTTAACTAGCCAAACTTCCTTTACAGGAAGTTTGCTAACCCATTTGACATTATAAACACAAACAACTTTATGGACAATGAGAAAAATAAAGGCCACTACCTGCTTCAGGTCCCTTTCAATGCACTTCTGAAGTCTGAACACTTATCTCAGTGTCATTTTACTGTGTCCAGCCCCTTGCTACTGTCTCATTCAACATTACTGCAGTTTCATCCACCAAGCATTGGTCTGGCTCATAACTGTCAAGTATGGTTACAGCTTCTTAATGGGTTCAAAGCTTTCAGAATTCTCCTTTCTTCCTGAAACACACATGTAGGTTTCAGCCCACTGAGGCCAAGTATGGAGAGAAAATCCTTAGGCAGGAAGGGAGTGGCCATTAGTCCCTTATTAATTACACCTTTGTAATTCTCCACTTGGTGTCTTATGAATAAAATCCTGCCGCTTTGTCAAAAGCGACCAATAAGAAACCCTCACTACCCATCTCAATGCTTGATATTAGGAGCTCTAAAAAGTATGACCCTGGCCCGAAGCTACATTTTCCAGAGAAATTATACAAGTATGGAGAGCCTGCCAGCAACCAGAGAAGGGCTGGCACCTGCTCAGTCTGTTTTCTCTTTTTGGACTATCCAAAGGGTGAATTTTATGGTGTCTAGATGTCCCCCGCAAAGCCTCATGTGGTCGTAGGGTTTTTTTGGAGGTGGCTGAATCTATAGTGTGTGATTAATTCATACTGCAATGCTAGGATTAAGGGTAGGTGACTGCCGGATCAGTCCACTGATTGACTGGCACCACCCTAACTTGGGTAGACTGGAAACAATGTAAGGGATAGAAAGAGACTTCTCTCCCACCCATTACTTTGGCTATCTTCTGCTGCCATGAACTACTGCCCCTCTGTCATATGCCACTCTGCCTTGGAGCTGGTCAATTATGGACTGAAACCTTTACAAACTGTGAGCTAGATAAACCTTTCCCTCTTTAACTTTAGGTGTCAGGTATCTTGTTCTAGTATTGAGAGAAAAATAACTAAGACAGTAGGCTTAACTGCCTCCTGTTTATTTTGGGGGTTGGTGGATCAAATCCAGGGCCTTGTACATGCCAAACATACCCTCCACCACTCAGTCTAATAAGGGATTTCTACAGATCCACGCCGGGTGTAGTTATAAATGCATATTCTGAAATGTTGCCTTGAAGCCAAAGTCTATCTCAGAGTAAGAAAAAGGAACCCAATGCTCACTCACCTGAGGAGTGGTGATGATCACTGCCCCATCGATGTGTGCTGCAGCTAGATACTGGACAACTGAGAGGTGCTCATCAGAGGTGCCAGGTGGTGTATCTACAAGGAGGTAGTCCACATCGCCCCAGTCCACGTCACGGAGGAACTGCTTGATCATGCCTGAAAAGGAATCGAGGCTCTGCCTGCCTCCCTTCCTTTTTGGTACCATGGAAGGATACATGGAAGCAGTGTGCAGTGTGTCTGTATGCCTGGTCTCTGCTCCATAACACTAGTTCTCAGCTATGGGTGACACTGTCCTCAGAGGTATGTGGTGATATATGAAGTCATGTCTGGCTGCCTTAAGTAGCCAAGGAGTGTTACTGGCATCTAGTGGGTAAAGGCTGGGGACACTATCAAATCTCTTCCACCCCTGGCACAGTCTACGTGCCTCCCCTAGTACAGACATAAGTGGCCCAGTGTCAGTGATGTAAGGCAAGTGACTCAGAACCTGTTCAACCTGGTAGGAAGCTCACCTTACAAACCTCTCTCTGACCCAAATAAACCAATACAAAACCGTAACAAAGACAACTTCGAATTCTACAGACATGAAGAAGAGAAAAAACTCACAGAAGACATTAAAAATTATAAAACGGAAACAGGTATTTCTTATAGCTTTCTTCACCTAGTGAAGACAGAAGGAACCAGATGCTTGGGAGGAACACATTACGGGGGCTGGGTTATAACTGTGTGGCTTCCCTAACACACATCAGGCACAGGGACCCATCCTCAGCACTACAAAACAGTAACAATGGTAATACATTACAAAGCTTAACAGGGTGGCTGCTGCTTCCTGACAGGATGTAACCACACAAGAATGTGAGCAGAAAAGTAGAGTAGCAAACCGTTTTTCTTTGGTCCCCTCCAGATAACAGCGTCATCAGGGCTGCTGAGCAGGAAACCCACAGACATCACCCCCAGGTTATCTTCCACATACTAGGGAGGAAAAAGGTGAGGGTGATACACACTTTATGCAATGTCACAAAGAGGGGTCTTTTCCTGTGGCTCCTGTCTGGGTCTTAGCTAAAAACATTGTTTTCGGGATGAAGTTTTCATGTGATTTATGAGTATATTCTCTCTTTGCACCCCAACCCATATTGAGGGGGTCTGAAAGCCCTGTGCTACAATGACAATCAACAGAGCTGAAATAAATACATGTCATCTCCTTAACTGTCTTATTCAGCAGTCAGCAAACTGGGGATAAATCTGGCCCACTATCTGCTTTTATAAGCAAACTTTTTTGGAACACAGTCATGGTCATTTAGTCACATATTACTGCTTTCCAATCATACTAAGAGAGTATATACGTTCACAAGCTGAAAATATTTAGTGACAAAGTTTGCCAAACTCCAATTCTATTTTATCTTCCCTGCCTGGGAAAGTACCCTAGTAAATATCTGCAGACTGACAGGCAGGAAGGTTGGGGAAAATGCTTCCATCCTCCCACAAAGCTGTTATGTACACCTGACTGCACACCTGCCCCATACAGCAAAGAGGTGAATACTTACCACTGGAGACCAGCCTGAGCCACTCTGGTGAACCTGTGTGAACACGAGTGTTGTCAATTTGTAAGAAATTATGCACCCTGGTCACACTTTGTATACAGAAAAAGCGGTATAAAATATACTCCATCACTGCACAAAACAGCCCCAAATTTTTGAGGGGATATGAACAGCTGGGGGGGGGGTAGGGTGAGGAACAAAGATGCAATTCGATCAGCACTCTTTGCTCCCCAGATCTGGCTATTTTGAAAATCAGCTTGGGTTTGTATTCAGGGAACCAAAATTACTCCAGTTCAAATACGACTTTGACTCTGAGGCATCTTAAAAGAATGAGCGACAGAAATGGCTGGAAGGTCTTGAGAAAATACAGTTCACTGTGGAGCAATAGACTGCTTCTGCAAAAGTCTAGGAATTCTTTTTTAGTGACACAGAGGGTTCAAAACTGGGGTAAGTAGCCTGAGTTCTTTAATCCAGGGCAAGAGCTGGGGCACAGGAGCCCCTTGGGTCAACAGTGAACCTCAGACCCCTCCTTCTGGCTTGGTGTCCATGATTTAACTCTTTGTGGCCCCTTGTTATGGAGGTAGGGCTCAGCAGCTTGCAGGTACACACCAGTCTTAGCAGTCACGCTTCTTTAGAGCAATGCACAACAGCCAAAAATCAAAGGGCCATTTTTCTTGATGAAGTCTTACTTCTCTTCAAGTTTCACCGAAATATAGTTCAGAGATAGTTCGATTCACTCACTGAAAGTGTGCACATTTTAGTGGCCTTGTTTATACCACAGAGTTGTGCACCACACAACAAACTTTAGGACACTTTCATGACTGCAAAAAAACTTGCACTCCTTAGCTGTCTTCTCCCAACTCCCCAAGCTTTAGGTGATACCTAACTTACTTCTTGTCTGTCTACAATTGCCTATTTTATAATCTCATGTAAACAAAAACATAATATATGGTCCTCTGTGACAGACGTTTTTCTTTTTAAAAAAACTATTCATTCCTGGGCCGGGGATTTAGCTCAGTGGCATAAGTGCCTGCCTGGCAAGTGCGAGGTCGTCAGTTCAATCCCTGGTTTCGGAAAAAAACAAACAAAACAAAAAAACCTATTCATTCCTATCTAGTTATTCACTAAGTCGTTAGTCTTAAGAGTGACAAACATGATGGTCCAATAGCATAGAAGAAAATATTTCTGTGCTATTACAGTAAGTTCCTTATACCCACATCGGGTAGTGTGTTACTGAGACTTGTGATCTAGAATGTCTAGATCCTGCCCAACTATGGGCTGTGTCACCCCCACAAAGTACTGTCAGATGCAAACCCAAGGCCTTAGCAGAGCCACTAGGACGCCCCACCTGCCTCAATGACCCTCCAGTCCATCCAGGACACAAGGACTTCTGGGTTCAAGCTACTACCCTTCCCTCAGCCCACAAGGCTCCTCTCCAGCTCTCCTCTCTGTATGCTATCTGCCTACTACAGACCACCGTTGCCCAAGTGCAGCTCCCCTTGCCCTGCTGCAGCCTGCTGTCACTTGCCCTCTCCCATGAGCTTTTACCTACCTCTCTTACTTTGCTTCCTTAGAATAGGACCTAGCACTGAGGAAAGAGTCAGTGTTGAAAGTCCTGGGACACAGGGCCTATTTCCACCTCCAAGGGGCCCCTCCTTGGGACAGCTTGTCACTAATGAGAGGGAAGCCTGGCATCTGTTCTACCGGCTCTGTCTCTCTGCCTGCATCACTCACGGCCTCACCTAAAAGTCTGTTCCCTGGGGGACCACAGGGCAGGAAGATTTCCTGGTTTCCAGGGCATAGACCCTGAGCAAGTCCCAGCCCCAAGGCCCCAGCCAAAGCTGTTTCCGTGTCTCACTTCTGCATTTCGGTTTCCCTCTACCTCTGAGAAGGCATCCATACCATGCTTCTCAAACGGTGCAGATGGATTTTATATATAACCCCACCCCTTGAATATATAATTCCACCCACTCAAGCAAACGGTCCATGGAATACATATCTGAGCTTACCATGCCACATGGACAGGCTGGCCTCTGCTCACCTCCATGCCTGTCTGAAAAGCACAGCGCCCCAAGTTCTGAAATGCAGCTCTTACCTGTTCTCCTTCCAATCCCATGATCTTGGGGATAGAAGGCCCACATATATCAATGTCCAGAAGGGCAACCTGTGGGGTGAGCCAAGACCTGGTGGTTATGTGCCGAACGTACAGAGGAAAGGATGGGGTATGGAGTAGGAGATGGCAGAAAGAAACTAGGTCAGATTTAAAGCAGGCAGGTTCTCATGGGGAGAGTGGTAACACTGATCTTCCAGATCGCCAAGGCACTGCTAAAAACTCCTAGGAAAAACCTCATCCACACTCTGCTTCCCTAAATCTGATTCAGCTCCAAGGTTGCTTTATGGACTGGTGTCAGGGCACCTGCAGACTCAGGCCTGGCTGCAGTTTATGCAGCCCTATTCTTTCTTCTCTGTTTCACAGAAGAAAAAAATTGAGGTGCAGGGAGACGAGTGACATGTTCAATGAGCAAGGAACAGAGCCGAGACATAAAGCAGTCTCCAAAGTTCAAAGGTAGAGTTCTAGAAATGAACCCAGAGCAGACCTTTGGCTGAGCTCCGGCCAAGCCTGTTTTCCTATGATCCTAAAGGTTAACAACGAGCTTTCAAAAAAGACACTTAAAATAGGAAAGATATCTAGAAAGCTCTTTGCTGGTGATCTGGTGCAGTCTCTGACGACTCCTCCTCGACCCCAACCCCAGCCTTCCAGTCTGAAAAATGTGAAGATCTAGGCCAGTCTTCAGAAACCTGTGGAAGGGCAGGTCTTGTACTCATCTTGAGAGCTGGGAGGTCTCGGGTAACTTTTAAACTCACCCCGAGCTGTTTTCTTCCTTGTTCAATCTTAACAGACCCAACCTCCTGGTACCTCAGACCTATAACAAACTTCACCGCAAGGTGCCACTCGCCTCCTGTGCCCTCTGCTGGACCAGCCCAGTAGTGCAGCAGAACAGTCTGACTGTTTTCCCTTCTTCCTCCCCCGACACTCACTATCTGTACCTCATGACATGGGGGTGAGGCCACCATCCCTGCAACCCCAGCAGGCTCTCTTCAGGCAACTTGGGCTTCTAGTCACCCTGTCTCCATGCCATTCCTTCTGCGAAGGACTCCATCAGCTGCCTTTTGAGAAGCCATGGTCTCATGACCAAGGGAAGAAACTGAGTAAAACTTCATGCAGTAGACAGGAGGGGGCACTGACCCCCGAGGGTACCCACAAGGGTGTCAGCCAGTTCCGGTTTCGGAGGGCCAGGCTGGTCCCTTTAGATGTGCTACTGAAAGACTCACTACTCCAATAATGGCTATCACTAAGCCTCCTCTCCTTTCTCTGCCTCAGCCGTCCGGGTTTCTGGTATATGAAACAAATGTTCCAAGTCTTTCAAGCTCTGGGGTTTATCAGTGCCAGAGAGGGGCCTCAAACTCTAGTTCCCAAACACCCAGCACCGATTATTCAGTGGTACAGTTCACCTTCCAGATCATAATGCAAGATCGTAAATTATGTAGCCTGTGACATTCACAATAGAAAGCTGGTGCATGACTCTTCGATGTTCCCTGGCTCCAGCTTATACTGCAAAGGCTCCTGTGGCTTTCACACGTTATGCATTCTCTTGCCTGCTGGTAGTGGGTCACAGTTATTCTCCAATTCTATCCTCTTTTGATCCAAAGTTCTTCCCAAATGGAATGACAGAGGACCTGCTTTGTGCAGCAAGTGCAGAGCTCCCACCAAACTGCCCTCAGATAAAGGACAGGGCATTCCCCAACCTCCTGCTGGATTTAGGGGCTGACTAAAGAAGTCAGGTTACTCTACTCCAATCAACATAACCTGATCAGTGCCCAACACATGCAGACGCTGTGCACACTGGAGACGGTGATGTCTTCATTGTCCTGAGAAGGTATGCCTGGGAAAGACACACTTTCCTGCATACCTCTTTAAGCTACCACTGCAAAGAGAAACTCAGCATACTTAGCCATATCTCTACGCTAGATGGTAAGTTTCCTTCAGTATATTGTTGCATGTATGCAGTGAGGACTTCAGAATGGAATGCTATAGAAGGGAGTGATGTAAACAGTGGACTACTCACAACTAGTCAGAGCAGAAGCTATCTTTAGACAGCTGTAAAGGGTATTAGTGACAATTTCTAAAAACAAACATTGTTCCACACAATCTGAAATAATTAAAAAAAAATAACTGTGGTATTGGGGATTGAAGCCAGTTCCCTACCACTGAGCTACACTCCCAGCCCTTTTTTACTCTGAGACAAAGTTTCACTAAGTTGTCCTGGCTGGCCTTGAACTTGAGATCTCCCTACTTCAGGTTCCCAAGTAGCTTAGAGTACAAGCATGTACCACCAGATTTCTTGACCAGCCCACCAGGCAGTGGAAATCTGACCCTCAGATGACAAGACTGCTGCCTCATAAAACAGTAAACTGACAAGTATATTTTCACCTGCTCAACTCCATGCTGATTAGATCTGACCCTCAGATGACAAGACTGTTGCCTCATAAAACAATAAACTGACAAGTATATTTTCACCTGCTCAACTCCATGCTGATTAGGCTACAAACACATCTCTAAAGCTGAAATCATTATCTTCCAGGTAGTACAGTAAAGCAGTAATGATGATTGCCATCATGGACAGTTACTGAACATGTACTACATTCAGGCACCTCGTTAGCAATTTATATGCCTCATTTCACTCAGTCCAGAGCCCTACTTTACAGATGAGGAAAACAAGGCAGAGAGAGTCTGCTTCCTGCCCTAGGCCACAGCAGTGGTGTGAATGGAACTGGGATGGAAACCTGGGCTGTCCAACTCTTGATCTTTTAGTCTTGGCTACCTACCACACTTTTATTAAAGTTGACACCCAGAGAATCGCTCTGGGTGATCTGAGGTTTCAAGCTCATCCATACCCTTGGGTAAAAATGAACAATCTAGTACCAAAGTCAACAAGCATTTCCTTCAATGGCCAAACAGGAAATCTCTTATGCCTTAAAATATAAACACCACTCTGAGATGATTGAAGATGGGTTGGATTTAGCCCACGGACTATAGTTTGCAGGCACTTGGTGTAGAGAAAAGCTGAGATTAATGAAGAAGAAAAAGAAGTATCAACATAATGCAATAAATTATCAGCATACAAGAGGAAACTGGTACCCACCAATTTCTTGGGTAGGGAACCCAGTGAAACACCTAAGCTAACTGCCAGGCAGTTTCCTATTCTCTATGCAGCAATCAAGATGCCCAAGAGATCAACTTAGTCTAAAAGGTCAGCTGTCTAGGAGCCATCACGAGTCCTCAGACAGCAAGACCATTGCCCAGGTTTCCCAGGGTCCCACCTGTGTGTTTTCATCCTCTGCTAGGCCGTAGGCGAGGTGGGCACTGAAAGTGCTTTTCCCAACGCCGCCTTTCCCAGACAACACCAAGATTTTGTGTTTCACCGTCTTCATTTTCTCTTTGATTTCCTCTATGGCTGTAAAGGAAGCAGTTCAGGTAATGAACTCCCTGTACAAATCCTAAGGGTCACGTTTCCAGTGGGCTAGGTAAGGCTAAGTGCTTGGGACTGTTTAAAAGGAATTTGTGTGAGACACTTCATCAACAGTAGGAATAAATACCACAAAGATGATAAGGCTATGACCACACATTAAAGTAGCTTATTTATTGGTTTATGTATTTGTCATTTCCTCTAGAATATAACCTCCATGAGGAGAGTGTTTGAGGCCTTCACTGCTGTATTTGCAGCTTGTGAATACAACTTTGCAGGTTCAAAACTGGGGCAAAATCCTCCATAGGATATTTGGCAATGTCTGGAGACATTCTGCAGGCCACAATGAAAGATTGTTACTAGGATCTAGTAGGTAGACGCCAGAGACGCTGCTCAATGTCTGACAATACACAGGACAGACATAAAACAAAGAAGGATTCGACCCCAAATGTCAGTAACTCATGACGAGGAATTCTGATTAAGTAGCAGGCTTGTAATAAGTATCTATCACTGATAGCTATCATTTACTGTGCTTTAGATGTTTCATCCAACTTCAAATACTTAAAATGATATAGGAGTTAACTATTTTTCTCTTTTGATAAGGAAGAGAAGGCTCAGAGATTTAAAATTCTTGCTCAAGGTCACAGTTCGAAGTGAGTTCAAGAATCAAACCAGTCTCTGAACTCCAGCAAGATTCTTCTCTCAAACTCCTGCTTTTCAAGGTCCTTCTAAGTAGGTGTTAAGAGTATTCCCCACCTTGGAATTTGTCGTTCACAGTACTTACCTGCGACAGTATTTACTTATTTGCTTGTTCATCTGTCTGTCTCTCCTATTAAACAACTCTACTAGGGCTGGGACCAGACCTGCCTCATTCACAGCTGTCAGCACAGAGCACTGTGCCTAGGAGGTGATTAACATGCATTTCTAATGAGTGGACGGTGGACTCACTTCTCGAAAGAAATAACATTCTGCTCAGCAGGCAGAGCTAGAATTTAAGCCTCAGGCCTCTCAATTTTCAATGCCGAGTCCTTCCGCGGTCGGCTACAGTCGCTCAAATCAGTCCCCGATTTTTCCAAGCCTGCCACCTTTGGGCTCCGCCCCACTTTAATGTCCTTTTTGAGTCCACGCACGTTATGGATACCTCAGGATCCATTCCCACTTCCGCCCCTCTCCTCTGCTATTGCCTTTCAAAGGTCCCACCGCCGCTCTCCAGGCCACGCCCCTCTCCTCCGCCTCTCTAGCACGCCCCGCCCTCTGTCCTCCCAAGTCTCGCCTCTTCCGTGCCCGAGCTTTTCACTTCCCGTTGAGGCCTTGCCCCTTTCTCACCCGGGTCCGGCGCGGCGCCGGCGCCCGAAGCACACAGCCGTTGGTTGGGGCATCCCTGACACGAGGCTCCTAGGCCCGCCTGGGCGCTATCGGCCCCGGGACAGTCTGCGCGGAGACAAGAGCACAGTTAGAAGAGTTCGCGTTCCTTCAGTCCTGCCACTCACGCCCCCTTCGCGAGCTCACCGCGAGGCACCTCCTCCATCCCGTCGCTCTTGTAGTCGACGCGCTCAGCGGAACCAGCGGTGGTGCATTTCCGCTGCGCGGGCCCAACCTGACTCTCCAGCGCGCCAAATAAGTCTCGGGAAAGAAATGTACTGCGCGCATGCGTGAATCTGATGCCCGAAGGCGGAGCTATTATAGTTAAACTCCCTATGCAACTGAGCTGTGACTGTTCTTTATAAATACTTCGGCATGTATCTCATAAGCACTTTCTCTGTAGCCTAAATGCCATTTTTATACCCAAGAAATTTCATACCGATGCGGCAGTGCTGGATAATACACAACCTATATTCAGATTTTATATTGTTTAAATTAACCTCTGTGCTGCTTCTATCCTGGACTCAACTGAAAATCACACAGAACCCTCCAAGTCCCTTCACTCTGCTTTTTAATTCAGAAGAGTCCCCTTTGCTTCTGTTTTCGGTCTTTCATCTGACAAATTTTGAAGACTGTCTTATGGAGTACCCCCAAAATCTTGATCTGTCTGCTCTTTCTGCCCCAAGATTAGATTCAAGTAAAGTTTTTCTTTTCTCTTTTTCTCAGATCACACGAGTGTGTACTTGCCATTGAATACATGATGCATAATGTCAGTTTGTCTTGTTATTGAAAATGTGCGGCTTGATTGTTTGGTTAAGGTGTCTGCCTACTTCTCCAAGGCATGGGACCTATCTTCATATGTAAGTAACAAAGACTTTTTGGGTTTTTGTTGTTTTTGTTTATTTGTTTGTTTGTTTTGAGACTGATGACTTGTGGATTTTTTAAAATCCCATGTTTTACAGTAAATTATTATTTCTGGTCATTTCCCCTTCTCTCCCCCCTAATTTGTTTAATAATGCCTTTTAAGCCTAATGTCATTTCCTTTGGGCCCTAACTCAACCTCTGGGAGCCTTTTCTTGCTTTCTTAAACAGGTCTTCCAGGCTTTCCCATTGGCTCTGAGCTGAATCTCCTAGGAGCCTGGCTGCTTTTAGTATCAGTATTTAGGAACAGAGGTTGTGTGCTGCATGTGGTCATTGTTATTAGAGTATCATTGCTTGTAGGCTTGGCATAAATTTTAACGAGTACACAGAACTACCTGTTCCAGGCACTAAGGTGATAGAAACTATTTATTATATACTTATTTATTTTAAGCTGTTTGTTGAACAGTAACATATTGATTTCCTATCATTGCCACTATTTCCCTCTGTGGGGCCAGGCAGTGGGGGATGGGCTCATGCTTCCACGCTGACATGGCCCCTGCCATCCTGGACCCCAGTGTCATTGGGACAACAGATAATTAATCATGTACTTAAAGTGTGATAAATGCTATGACAGATGAAGGCCAGGTGGAGAGTGCAGGGAACTTCTTAGAGAGGCAGCATCTGAGTCAGAGCCTGCAGGCTGAGTGGAAGACACTGGCTAGGGTGGTGGCAGATGGTGTTTCATGCTGAACAAGCAGCAGCAGCAGCAAAGGCTGGAGGGAAGTGAGAGAGTCTCCTGTCCTGTAGGGACTGTGGTGAGCTCTGTTTTGCAGGCAAGCAGTCAGGGTTATAGAGGAGTACTTTCCCATAAAGCCCTTAATTTGGCAGGGCCGGAATGTCAGCAAAGTCTGATATACAGCCTGAACTCCAAACACTATCCCCTGCATGCAAGAATGGATGTAAATGATTCATCTTTACTGAGAGAAGTGGAGCTCAGAGAGCTTAGGTGGCTTGCCCAGGATCACACAGCCAGCGAGCTCCGCTTGAGCTCTTGTGAGCATAGCGTCTTTTTCTCTGTCACCCTGCAGAAGCCTGAGACAGGACAAGTTGGTTTCTTTCTTACTGATGACCCTCAAGGGACATTTCATAGTACTGTTTTCATCAGTGACACCACTTTTCCAGGGAGAAATATCTGTTTTTCAGCCTTCTCTTGCCTCACCCCACCTTGGCAGGACAGCGAAAAGATCAAGTGTTCCACACTAAAAAGCTCAAGAAAATGAAATGGACCTCTCCATCTTGCTCCAGTTCCCCCTTCTCCCCAGACAGACCCATCTCTCCTGGGTGGAATTCTCTGTCCTCTGGAGGAAGCAGAAAGGTGGATGCTAGGTTTCCAAGCAGATTCCCAGGTCTAAATCAGACAGGCTGCACCAGGGAGCCTGTGTCTTATTCTTACCAAAGTAATTATGTCCACTAGTTCCAGCTCCACCCCTTTCTTCTTTTGTTTCTTTATTTTGAGATAGTAGAGACTAACTGAGCACCTTAGCACTGAGCTGCATCTCCAGCCCTTTTTAAATTTTTGAATCAGGGTCTTCCAAAGTGGCCCAGGCTGGACTTGAACTTTTGATGTTCCTGCCTCAGCCTCCCAGAGTGATGGGATTACAGGTATGAACCACCATGCCCGACAATGGTCATGCTCTAGGGAAGTGCCCCTCGAGGTTCTATTCGTGGGCTTCTTCTAGCACAATTGCCGCATCCTCCCTGGGTAAGCAGCTGTACATCCATGGCGTCATTGCTTAATCTCCATCTCTCGCCGATATATCTCCTCAGCTCCGATCTCTTATGTCATAGTCCATACCGTGGATGATCCAAAATGTATCAGAAAAATGTCCAAACTTCTTCTCAGACCAGTTCAAGTTGTGGACTTTTTATTCTCTGTGAAAGATGCCCACCTTGCTAAGAACTCAAGCTGTAAATCTGAGCTTCCATAGTGCTCCCCATCTTTCCCATGTCAGTCACCAAGTGCCGGGTAACACATCGTCCCCACATGCAGTGTTTAAATCAACATGACTTAGTATTTTTCATGGTTCTTCTTTTTCACCTGAGCTTACTCATGGGGCTTCACATAGGCAGTTAGCATGGCATTACATGGCACCCAGATGCTCACTTTTTATCACTCAGAATTGCTCCATGATCATACCAAAAAGGGTGTAGGAAGTACAGTTTTCTCAGCCCAGCTACATGTTCCTCTGCTGCAAGTAAAGGAAACCCATGCTGGTGGTTGCGATGATGCCTGTCTCCCAGGCCATTTGTTTCCCATCCTTTCCTCTCACAACCTGGATTGTCACTCTGTCCCTCATTACCTTCAGTAGCTCCCAGTAACACACTTTTTGTCTTCAGTGACTCATTTTCACCTCTTCAGCCTCCATTCTCACTTAGTGCCACCCTGAAGGATGAGCTGTATCCACAGAACAGCTGGCCTGTCTGAGCCCCCAGTCAATTCACCTCTCGCCCCATCGCCAGGAATGTTTGTCCCAAGCTCTCTGCCTGTCCAGCCTCGCCCACAATGGTCAGATCATCCCCACAGCGTCTCTTTCCCAGAGCCATCCCTGACTTGTGAAATTAGCTCTTTTCTCTCTCTGAATGCAGTACACTCCACTCTAAAAGTGTAAGCGCTGAAGCCCCACAAGCCACGTGGGGCCCAGGAAGAGAGAAGCCAGTTCACCCCTCCTGTGAGTCAATGGAAGCCATGCTGGGCCTGGGAGGAGTACAAGAAGAAGCCCATTTGCCCTGCCTGTAAGCTACTCAAACCATGCAGGGCCCAGGAAGAGGGAAGCCAGTTCACCCCTCCTGTAAGCTAACCAGTGTGTGGGCTGGTAATCAAGGAAGCCACGCACCCACCCCAAGCAACCAACTGGTTGGAGGTTGAGCTGTGTTAATAGCAACCGAGTTACAAAAACAACTAAATGCTTGTATGGTTTGACTGACCTTGCAGGCCTAAGGCCAGTGGTCTGAGCATCTATTAGGAGGTAACAGTGTGCAATATAGCGACTACAGGGGATTTCCTTCTGTCTTGTGTTTGAAATCTAATACTGTTCACACTGTTTAGTTCTGTTCTGATTTATTGTTTGTTTTATTTAATGTTCTTTTTTATTAGTTTTATTCTGTTTTGTTTTATTTGATTTTACTATGGTATGAAAAACTATTGTGGGGATGACAGGAGACACTATGGTAATCATTGCAGATTTCCTGTTATCCTGTTTTGAAGTTTTGTACCATTTTCACTGTTTTATCTTGATTGGCTTTATTCTGTTTTATTTTGTTAGGCTTTATTCTCTTTAAAATAAAAATTTTAAAAAGCCCGACTGCCATTTCTGTTCTAAAAACATCCAAAGTATGAATGCTACTGTTTCAGAAAAACCAGTATCAAACCAGATGGAAGACTCTTGCACCGAAGAATCTAGAAAGCAATGTTTATTGATTATAATGCTGGTGGGCGAAGGGACAATTAATAGTGTCCAAATCACCAGCAATGAGCCAGTGTTGAGTCCAGTCTGAATACAGTTTACAAGCAGGAAGTACAAGGCGTTATGTGATAGGTTACATGGATTGAATGAAGTCATAAGCTGTCAGGCAAACTAACTGTAAATACAATTGCTTAAAGGAAATTATCATATTAGAAATATCTTGAGGACACAGGAAGGCGGTTCAAGCAGACTTAAAAAGTATCCTTGACTGGAATACTTCACCCAACCAAAGTCCTTGAAGCCAGTTAGAAGAATATATTTTCTTCATCAAGGGAAACATAAGCCAGAAATAGTCAGATTGGCCCAGTGTGTTATCAGAAGAAAAGCAGCTGGACCCAGACAGTCAAGGCTGGCTGAATTCAGCAGGTTATGTGACAGCCAGCAGGCGCCTAGGCAGAGGCTACTATTTGATTTTAACTTGCTATAATATGTCTATCAGTTTGCTATTCTATAACTGCCTTTACTAATCATATAATTATTCCCTTATACTACAAACATTCAAATTCGGCATTTGAGATTTCTGAGTTTCTTTTCTTTTCTTTTTTTTCTTTTTTTTTTTTTTTGGTCTTTTTCCTTTTTATCGGTACCAGGGATCGAACTCACGACTGCCTGCTTGCAAGGCAGGCGTTTACGCCGCTGAGCCAAATCCCCAGCCCCGATTTCTGAGTTTCTTGCACATTTATTTAGTTCTGTGTGTTTGAAAGACTAGATTTAAATTTTAATTAACTTCAGTCCCTTTGATTAAGACAACAAAATTAGAGTTAAATGTTATAGTGTTTTAAATCTATAAAACTAGGTGCCAAAACCTTCCTTTTTAAAATGATTTAAAAAATAAGGTTGCAAAACTATGGAGACAGTGGAGCAGGAGATGGGTGGGGGAGGAAGCTGGGAGTTTTGGGGGTGAGGGGAGCAGTGAGGGTTTTAGGGCAGTAGCACCATTCCACATGACACTGCCATGGTAGACACATGTCATACATTTGCTAATCCCATAGTGTGTGAACCAGAGTGAACCATGATGTGACCTGTGGACTTCAATTAATGGCAGTGTTACATGCAGGCCACACTAATGCAACATGTTTACTAATCAGGGCGCTAGAGGGCAAAGGGGAATTCACTGATCTCTTTGCTCAGTTTTCTTTTACATCTAAAACTACTCTCAAAATAAAGCCTACTAAGTTTTTGAGCTTGTGTTTATATTGCTGCAGTCATAAAAGCAGGACACCTCTGTGCACCTGCCCTTGGAGAGCTTCTCAGCCCAGCTAGGAACTTTTCAAAAATCTTGTGCTGGGGCCCCTTCCCCCACTGCTTGGTCTGAATCAGGGGCTGGGGCCTGGGCATGTCTGAAAAGCTCTTGAGGGCTTTTAGCAATGGAATCACAGACTTCCAGGAGGAAGTGGGGAGGCAGGTGATTATACAGGTTTACAGTGCGTGTCTGGGGCAGACATGTGCAAATCCTGACCCCACCTCTCCTGAGCTGAATAACAGTGTACAAACCACTTCTCTAAGCCTCAGTTTGCTGACATTTGCTTCACAAGGTTGCTGGGGACAAAGTAATGCATACAAGGCAAAAAGAACGGGCCTTCTAGAAAGCAAAGACCCCTCATATATATTTCAGGAATGATTGAGCCTGAGGCATAGTATATGAGACAATGAAACAAGACCGTAGCTGGGTTGGACTAGCTAAAAACTTAGCTGCTGATTCATCAGGACTGCAGTGTTTTAAGCAGGGTAGGTGTTCGGCAAGCACCCTTTGATATCACTATGATTCCAGATATACAGGAGGTGCTTGCAGTTCCTCAAGTACACCAGTAGGTGGAGATATTCCCCTACCTAGCATCCAGGTAACCCAAAAGTGTGGAAAACAAAAAAAATTCAAAAGACAATTTTCTACTCCTTGCTTTGGATCCAACAAAAATATTTTCTATGTGTTCTCTTAATATGTTACTCTTTCTTTTAGCTTCTTGAACATATAGAATACAGGTATAATTGTTTTTAAAATGTCTTCATCTACTGTTGTTTGTTTTACTGGTTTGGTTTAGGTTTAATTTCCTCTTCATTATGAGTTGTATCTTCCTGCTTCTTTGCACTTGGTGAATTGGAATTGGATGACAGACTTCATGGATTTTAATTTATTGACTGTTAAAAAATTTTTGTACTCCGACAAATATAGTATTCTTGATCTTTTTTTCTAAGAATTAATTTTCTTGGAAATACTGTTGTTTTGGTACTTGCTTTTAAACTTTATTAAATGAGACCAAAGTAGTACAAGTCTAAAGATATTTTTGCTCTAAAACTAAGGCAAAATCTTATATGGGTATTTGACTTGCTACTACATGAATTATAAAATTTTCCACTGCGGTCAGTGGGATCAAGAACTATTCCCAGCTGTGATAGTATAAACTGCTATTCTAAGGAAAAGAAGACATTAGAATAGCCAGAGCTGATTTAGTAGCATCTTACTCTGAAGTCCTACTATGCTTTTTTCTGTTTTCTTTGATTCTATTCTGTTATATCTTATTGGATATTATTATGTGTGATAATATAAACAAATTTTCTACGGAAAATGAGATAATATAGTCGCCATTGTTTGTTCTCTGCTATTTGGTTCTTGAAGCCCTGTAATGCTTTCATTCTCTTGAATGGTTTTATACTGTTTTGTTATGCTTGATACTATCGTATATGAAGTTATGCTCAACTATTTCAAAGAAAGAGACATTATGGTAGTTACTGTTAATTATGGGTTGTCTTGTGGTAAAATGCTGTTACTTGCAATGTTCTGATCTGTTTTGTTAGGTCCTCTTTTGTCTTAATCTCTTTAAAATAAAAAAAATAAATTTTAAAAAAAGAACTATTCCCAGCCTTGTGTGAGCTCCTAGGATTGCTCTCTTTAATCCTTGTGTGTAGACCAGCCTGGTCAGCACTGAGCTCATATATATACGCTCATATATACGCTCTGGTCAGCACTGAGCTAAAGACTAGGAGCCCTGTGCAGACCCTCTTGGGCTCTTCCCACACTGCTCCCTGCTGTTGCCTGCTGTCCTTTATTTCCCACCTTCCCATCTCCATCTCCTTAAGAAGGTTATGGACTCGTACCTTGGACTGGAACCCCCTCCAGTCTTCTGGAGAGATCATAAGATTCACTTTGTCTGTTTCCCATTTCATTGAATCATTGCCCTTCTGTCTAATGTCCATGGTCTCAAAAATTATTGTTTATATATTTGGGATGTTTCTTGAGTTGTATAATATAGATCCAGGTCTGACATCTTCTTTTATGCTACAGCATATTCCAAAGGATGGGTGTCCTATATTTTATTTAACCACTGTCTACCGAGGAACACTTTGGTGAGTTTACTGAACAGAGATCTGCAGGAATTTTAGCATGCATAGATGCATGCATCTGCAGGCAGAGTTCCCGAAAGGTTGCTGGGTCATTGGATACCAGCCTACGCTGGTGCTCTAAGCACCAAAAAGATGCTTTCTGAAATTCAAAATGAAAAAAAAAAGCATCACTGTAGAATATAATTTTAGTTTCTAAATGATACATTGGATGTGGATGCCTGATAGGAAAGCCAAGCAGCTCCTTTTTGGATTTTCTGTCGTCTTTGTGCATGAGAGCAAGTATGTTCCTGTTTCACTGGTCTGCTCTGCACTGCTGGGAGCCACCTCTACTCCCAGATTTTGACTCTGGGGAGAGCAAAGGTAGTGAACAGATTCCCACTCTACCCTGGGGGTGCCCAGAGAGTGCTGCTGACTGAGTCATAATGGAGCCCACCTTGTCTGCAACACTCTGCCCTTCCTTCCCTTCTCCATCCTGTTCTCCTTGGCTTAGCACAGTGATCTGGTTGCTCACAGATTGTGCAGGCCGGGAACATCATGAGGCTGACTGGTGGTGTGTTGTCTGTGGAGAGGTGCTGGGTTCACTGCAGCAGGTGTGTGTGCAATGCTCGTGCACCTGTGCATGGAGGGAAGTGGGTGCCCCCTGGGAGTTCTCCCCCCCAGGATGCTCTGCTGTGACCTAGGAAGGACTCAAATTCATCTGAAGCCACAGTTGGGGCTATTTGGCTGCTCCGATGGATCCCCAGAGCCCCAGACATGCTTCTCCAACCCAGGAAGTGCCCTGAGCCCCATGCAGCCTGAGTTTGAGCTCACCAAGGTCAATGTTCTGATCTGATCTGTTTTATTAGGTCCTCTTTTGTCTTAATCTCTTAAAAACAAAAAGAAAGAAAAAAAAGAACTATTCCCAGCCTTGTGTGAGCTCCTGGGATTGTTTTCTTTAACCCTTTTGGGTGGACTAGCCTGGGTTGTTTGCTCATATATATGCTCTGATCAGCACTGAGCTAAAGATTAGGAGGCCCTGTGCAGACCCTCTGCACACTGCTCTCACGAGTCCCTTTTGTCTTTGTATGCCCAGTGTCCTTTCATACCTGACCTTACACATCGTGCACAAACACACACACACACACACGCACAGGCTCTCTCACACATTCTCACTCCATTCTCACACACAGTTCGTATACTCTCACAATTCACACTCATGTTCGCTCAACCACATGCACAAACACATTCACATATTCGTATTTGCCCACTCTCACACACACAGGCTCTTACACATTATTTTATAACACATATTCACATACATGTCTCACACCAACCAGGATATGAGCACACATGGATGTGCATATGCTCACACTCCTGCATTCCTTTACACACTCACAGCCACACCTCATTCTCTTGCACTCGCACACATGGCGCACTGCTGGCTGTCCCTGACCCCCCGTGACCTCGGTGACACTGCTTGTGTTGAGAAGACAAGAACACATTACCACCCGGTGATCTGCTACTTCTCCTGCAGCTGGACAGCAACGCTTGTAAGCTGGGCAGTGTGTGGAGGTAGTGATGCACTGCCAGAGTTTCAGACAGAGATTGTACAAAAGAGCACACCCAGAAGGTCCCCCCATCCCATCTCCTTTGCCTAGACGCCACCAGAACTACCCTGACCTGAGTCCCTCTAGCTTATTCAGGCCTCTGCAAACCTGTGCCCCCCCCTCACCCTGATCTCCCCTGTGTGGTCCATATGAGGCTCCTGCCACTCCATTGGTGACTCTGGTCTCTTCACCAGCCATCAAGCTGCAATAGCATTCCATATCAGCACCTGCAGCATTCCCAGAACTGCAGGTCCAGTATAATACAATTGGCCCCGTGCACGTGAGGCTATTTAAATATTAAAATTAAATGAACTTACAACTGTTATTCCACTGATGAAGCACACTTCAAATGCTTCGTAGCCATGTGCGGTTCACAGCTACTCAACTGGGTGTGCAAAACAGCACAATTCCACCATCACCGCAGAAATCTACCTGCAGCAGTGGCGCTACTCCGACCATCACCTGGTGCCAACCTCGAGGCCTTGCTCCTGCAGACACGTGGCTTTCACCTGGGTGGTTCTTTTTAGCCCAGAGAGCTCAAGACAGACTCATTAAGGTCCTAGGCAGAGACTGAAGGGAAACAGGGTTCCAAAAACGTTGGCCTGCAGCCTCTAAAGGATAGGTGAGGGAGGGTCAGGACCTACACTCCGGGGGACCCAGGGCTCCCTCTCCAGTGTCACCAGCCCTGTTTCACCTCCCATTGAGATGGGGATTCTGCCACCATGTGGCATTTCTCAAAGAGGAGTTTTTCATCCTCATAAGTTTAAGAGAGATGGCAAACCGTCTTCTGGTCATGAGTCAGGGGGACCAAGCAGCAGGATGCCTGGAGCACTTTTTAACCCCTTACTAGCCAGGCACAGTGGCACATGCCTGTGACCCTAGCACTTGAGAGGCTGAGGCAGGATATGGCTAAAAATATGAGGCCAGATTGGACTGCATTGTGAGCTGGAGGCAGCTTGAACTACAAACAGAAACCCTGTTTCAAAAAACCAAAAGTAAATCAATAAAACACCCTTCTCTTGGTGGGGCCTCCTTGCTAAGTGTTCGGTAGGACTGAATGGCATCAAGTGAGTCACCAAACAGAGTTTTCGAATCAGATGTTTCTGGTTTTAGGAAGAATTAAGAATAAAGATAAGTGGTAGCTACTGATTCTTGGGCTAAAATACACAAAAATTAATCATAAGTCTCAAATGAAGCTACTGATTCTTATTTCAAGCCAAAATAGGTTAGTTTTCTAGCTTTGAAAATTAACAAGAAAAATGCATTTCAATTTTGAGGATGTTGTTTGCATTCAGTTAAAGATGTCATATAAGAACTAAAATAATCACTTTCTAAGTAAAAATACTACTTCTTACAGCTTGCCCTGTATTTTGCTATTTGACCATGGCTTAGATTATTTTTCTTTGTAGCAGGAAAATATTGCAAACAAATATTCATATACATGTATAATAGCTTGTCAAAAATATGCAATATGTGCAAAGTCAAATATCAAAACTTTTGAAATTCTTTCTTTCCTCTAAGGAACTCCACCTTGCTAAGGAAAGTGAAACCAAATTCTCGAAAGACCAACAGGCAGAGAGTTAGTTTCTCTGGTGACTCACTCTCCCTTTGTGGGGACGGCTTTCCAGTGTGGTCTGTTACCACATAGCTCTTTAGGTACTTAAGCAAGTGACCTGCAGCCCAGGTGAGTCCTGGAGACTTCAACCTGTGGACTCACCCTGGGGCGCTCTGTGGCCTGTCTTTGGGCTATTCTAAGATTCCTGGTGGGGTAGGTCTTGGGGAGCCCCTCCTCAGCCCTGTTGTTCATGCTTGAACTTCCTCACATCTACAGGCACTGGGCTCTGGCCCAGTCAAACCACCGGGGGCTGCCACACCACAGTGGGACTCCTGGTCTGAGTCAGGGGTCAGTGCCAGGCTCCTTCTCCCTCTGCCCCCTCCACAACCACAGGTCAGTCTTTCGTCCACGCGGACCTGTCAAGTAAGTGGAATCAATGGAGATGTAGCCTCGGTGCCTTGTTGTTTCTAGATAGTTCCGGATGTTGGAGATTCATTCATGTTGCTGTGACTACCACCATTAGGTAGTATTTTCTGGGAAGAGTGGACCATTCTGATGCCATCTTGGGAGCAAAGAAAGCAGATGACAAGCTCACCAAACTGACCCTGCTGCTTGAGATTACTGGAATGAACCTCACTGAATTTTCTCCCACTAGGTTCGGAATAACAGTTTGTCGTTTCAGAGGGACAGATATGGTGTCATTTCTGGGATCCTTAAATCTGTAGACTGTACCACTCACGTCCACTTTTTGCTTTTGTTTCAGTTTGGACACTGTGACCCCAGCCAGCCAGAAACTGAGTGAGGGCCTTGATCAAAGCCCTTTTCCCTAGCCTTTGTGACACCATGGCGAGTCACAGAGGTTCTGCCTGTCCCTAAGAGAAGCCTTCTCCCCTTTCCCAGTGATTCCCTTACCCCCTGAGAAGCATTTTGCTTCAGTGGGGCTGATGAGGAAGGATGGAGTTTCTTGGAACCACTCAGACTGCCAGTTACTGTGGCCCCAAGAAAAGCTGTGACTTAACCCAGCAGCCTTCTCCTGGGCAGCCTCCTGTGATCCAGGAGTGCTACCAGCCCTATTACCTGCCTGGGTACCGCTACCTCAACTCATGGCGACCCAGCCTCTTCTACAAGATTTCCTCTACCCAGACCTGTCCCGATGAGTGTCGCAGCACCTTGCGTCCACCCACTGTCCTGCCTGCACTCCGCTCTGCGCTCTTCTGTCGCTACAGCCCCCATGACTGGGATCAGTTCAACCAGCTGCAGATCCGTGGCGCCGAGGCCTCACATCTGTGGGCCAGCCGTCTGACAGGTGATACCATGCGGCTGGCGCAGGACAAGGAGCAGCTGACACGCCAGATGCAGGAGGGAACCTCCTGGAACCTGGGCCAGAGGCTGTCGGACATCGGCTTCTGGAAGTCCGAGTTATGCTATGAGCTGGATCGGCTGCTGGCCGAAAAGCGCAGCATGGAGACCATCAAGAGGCGGCTGGAGTGTGCAGCTGAGGAGCTGAATTGTCCCTTGCAAGTGAGTGCTGTGGCCCTGAGGCCTGTGTTCCTGCTCTGACTTGACTGAAAGATCAAGCTGACAAGCACCTTGCAGGTCTCTAAGCTGCATTAGCCTGTGTGGTCAGATGTTTAAGGTAAAAACGTAATCGTGGTCAACTCGGATGTCAGATGAGAGCTTCGAAGGCTGAATCCAGTCTTCCTGTCCTTCAGTGAGTGGCTACATCAAGACACTGCCCGTGCTTGTTCATATCTGTGTATGTCTGCACATATGTGTCCATGCCTGTCCGCATGTGTCATAGTCCTTAGAAGACATATTTAAAATAACAGCTTTTTCTCTGTCACACTTCCCATGCATACTCTTCTAATATACTCTAATTTATTGATTGATTGATTGTCTATGTCTGCTAGAATGTGGGCTTCACCGGGGCAGAGACTTTTGTCTGTTTCATCACTGACATATTCAGGACTTATCCCACACACTGCACCTGTTTGTTATGTGGTTCCTCAGTGACCATGTTTGTGCTGTTTTGAATGTTGCTCCTGAGTCTGGGGAGCAGTGTGACACATAATAGGCATACAGCAAATATTTGTTGAACAAATGTGTACATATCTTCATGTAGACGATCCTTTTATTTTGGTCCCTCTGTACTGGCATTGAACCCAGATCCTTTGCACTGAGCTACTTCTGCAGCTCTTCTGAGACTTTTATTTCAAGACACGGTTTCACTAAGGCTTCTCAGTTGCCCAGGTGGCACTTGAACTTGCCATCTTCTGGCCTTGATTTCCCAGAGCACTGAGATTACGGATGTGCACCACCACGCCTGGCGCATGTGGACATTCCTGATAGTTCCTTGGTGTCCTAGGTTCTTCTCCTGCCCCGATGAGCTGGGATCACTTTTAACCAAGAGTGATGTGACAGATACTTGATGACTGTGGCTTAGTCAAACAGGAATTTATTTTTCCATTGCAATTCAGAGACAGGCAGATCTGGCTACTGCAGCCTCAACTCCATGCCCAGAGGCACCAGGCTTCTATCTGTCCATCTGCCACCCATAGCCTGTGGCTTTTGTCCCACTGCTTGAAAAGAGGTTTCATATTTCATACTGCAAGCGCCTGCTTGCAAGGAGCATTTCCCTATTCTCCTTCGAGGCAGGAAGTGGGGTAGGGCCATTGCAAACAATGTCAACTGTGTCTGTCTCTGGATATCAGGGAATATGTTTCCATTTTTAGCTTTTTTGCAAAAAACTCACAGGGACTTGCTGGCTGCAGAGGGGTTTGGGTAAGCAAATGTTTTTCTCTGCATCCTGGAAAAAGTCCTGGAAAGAACTGAATGGACTTGGGGTAGGAAACTAGCGACATCTACCTGAGCCTGTGGGAACTAATCTTGGTCACATGGGAGAAGGTTCTGCTGTCCCCGGGGTGTGTGGAGGACCTCCTGCTCCATGCTATGTGGAGATTTTGGTGGGGAGAGTCCTGTCCCCAGATCCCGGGATGGACGTGGCCTCAGTTCCCATCGCTGTGGGATTCCCAGACCCATGGGGGAGGCGCGGTTTTCCTCCCTCCCTCCGTGTCTTGGTGGGGAAAGGCAGGGCTTGCTTCTTAGATCCTTGCAGCAGATGCCCCTGGGACCCTGGGGCCCTAAAAAGACTGCTGTCCCCTCCCACTCTCTTCTCACTCCCCCTGCCTGTCTGGAAAGCCCAGCTCTGCCGGGCCACATGTGGCCTGCTTTAATCAGCCACACAGTAACACGGAGACCAGAGACATCTCTGTCTACCCACCTCCCTCCTTTCCCTGTCTTCCTCCTCTGTCCAAGTGCCTCTCACTGGACAGCGGTGACCACCACTTCCCCAGCCTGCCAACTTCTATTCCTTCCAACCTACCCCCAGCAGCAGCGGTGATTTTAAACCTCACACCTGCTCTTGACATTCCCACAGTGGCTCGATGGCTTCTCTGAATTTAGCAACTTTATGAATTCCTCTATGACTCCCCTGTAATTCTCCCTGTGCTGTTACTCCAGGCTCACTTTCCCCTCTCCAATTCCAGCCTTTTCTGCTGTTCCTCCACTGACCTTTGGGCCTTTGCACCTGTGCTTCCCCCTTATCCCCACACCTCTTGCAACTTTACTACTTAAGATGCAAGTCTCAGTCTGTCTGTTCTCTAGAGACATCCTCTGACTGCGCTACCAGTTAGTCCCTGCCCACATCCAGAATTGTGATTATTTTCATTGCAGCCCTTTTCAGAGAAATGGCCGCATTTCTTTACATGTGTTCTTTCCTCTCTGTTGAAGGCAGGCTGCATGAGAGCAGGGATCTTGTCTGTCTGCTTCATTGTGTACCCCCAGCACTGCCCTCAAACGCGACTCAGAGGAAGGGCTCCTAGGCTCTTGGGAGATAGTGAATCCCTTCAGCTTTCCAGGGTCCCAGGGACATCGCTTCCTGCCACCCCCGGCTTCCCTCCTTGCCCCACTGCTCTTTGTGATGTCACAGGCTGGTGGCCAATCACGGTTCTTCCCGAGCCGCCTATTGCCAGGAATCTCTCGACTCCTCAGCTGCCCTGCTCAGAGCCCTAGTAGATGGAAGCCCAGCTTGCCTGGGTCTCACTGTGCCCTGACCATTTTCCAAAGCTCCCTTGCCATCCAGAGATCTCCAGAGAGGAACTTCCACATACATCCACTGGGAAGACTTTCAGATGGGGGCTGGAGGGGGAGGGGAAGTGGCACTTATCAAATTGACACAAACTGCAGGCCAAACCCCAGAGACACACACCCACCTTACAGCCATCCCCAGATGAGGAAACGGAGGGTCAGAGAAGTTAAGTGAGCTGCCCACATGCACACAGTAGGAGGTGGCTAAACCTGGATGTGAATCCAGGAGACAGCCAGCATGGGGACAGTGCTGATCCTCTCTAATCTGAACGTACAGTGGAGTTTTGCTCTGTTGTTTATAATTTAGGAAAGGCTTGGGCAGTTTATGGAGATTATAGGAAGGAGTGCTAGTCTTCACTACCAATCCTAACTGGGTCCCAGGACAGTGCCTTACTTTGTTCCTCTACGTGGCCCACGTCTCCCAGTGCATTAGCCAGGGCATTCTGCAGCCCTGTCAAGGGTGTAAGAGAGGCAGACAACCACAGCACTGTGATGAGGCCACATGAAGCAGCCAGAGAAAAGGGCAGATTATGGCAAAGGTAGACCCGTGCCCCCTGCCCTCAGGGCCCGCGTGCAGCTACAGGGAGAACAGACACGTTTGCACTGCTTCCTACAGGTGGCCCTGGAGTGCCTGTATCATCGGGAGAAAAGGATCGGGATTGACCTGGTCCATGACAGTGTGGAAAAGAATCTTATCCGGGTAAAATGTCTCCTGAGCTTGCTCTATTGCCTGAGAGGAGGGGAGAGAGGGCCGGATGGTCAGAAAGGTTCTAAACTACACGTGTCAGCCTATGGAAAGTTAGAGCTCAGAAAACATGGGTGGGGGCCTGGGGAAGGTAGTTAGGAACAGGGAGAAATGGAACTTATTCCACCTTCAATTTTGTCATTTCCAAAATGGGCAAAATAGTGATATCAACACCATCTACCATACCATTTTGTATGCACGGTTTAATTTTATGTATATTCCTTCCACGTGCCGAATACATATAACATATATATTCAGCACATAGTAGGTGCTGAATTTTTTAAATCTGAAAGTATATAAAGAGAAATGAAAGTAGAACAAAGGATGTGGAGATTCCACAACTGATGCTGAGCTGTGTTGCCCTGCGATTTAGGGACTGAGGAGAGAAGCCAACCCCACCCAGCCTTTCTCCTGGAGGGGGGTTGAGGGCGGGCAGGGGGAGGCCAGGGTGGAAGGCTCTCACCTGTGAGTTTCTGACCCATGTCTTCTCTTTCTGCTGTTTTTTCATTTCAGGAAGTAGATTTGCTAAAATGTTGCCAGGAGCAGATGAGACAGTTAGCTCAAAGAGTTGATATCCAGATGCGGTAATGGATTCTTTCTGTCCTAGTCCCTTGGGGTTTGTTTTGTAACTTCTGGGTTTCCAGGAGTAAGCCAGACAGGCCCACTTGTCTCCAGTGGTGGTTCCTTGGCCAGTGGTATGCCGCCAAGTGGTTCACAGCCAACTCTTGGTGAAAACAACAGCCCTAATTTAGGATTTGTCACTTTTCTGTAGTGTAAAGGCTGCCATGGTGGCTGAGTTCAGGATACCAAGAGGAAGCTCCTGAAATGGATCCATGCAACCCCCATGAGGGGCATGTCACTGGTTTCTCTTGATTGCCACAAGGACTTGGCCAAAGGCAACTGGGCCTTAGTGGCTTCCTCTGGCAAATTTTGAGCCTGGATCAATGGCCAAGGGTGGGTGGCATTTGGCAACAAAGTGAGAGCCAGGAGACCCCAGAAGGGAGCTGGCGGATGCTTTGAGCTAGCCGTCTTCAAAAGGAATCAGCCTTTTGTTCTTGGAAGATGATGTAAGTGGTATCATGGCAAGCCAGGGGGCCCCTCTTGTAATTAAAGGGAGGACTGAGGTTTACAGGGCTTGGGGCCCCCAGCTCCCCAGAGGTGGCCTCCCCGCCTGACCCTGCAGCCAGGCACATCTTTAACTCTCTCAGGGCACGCTGCTCTGCTGGTTTTCTCTCTCCACTGCCTCTGTGTGTGGGCAGTGTGGGGTGGGGCTGCTGGAGACCTTGCCAGGGTGGCCTTTCCCGCTGCGTGGTGGGCAGGGCCTGCCTGGTGGGCTGCAGGGGGCTTGGGCAGCATGCATACAGGCTCTGGGAGCTGGAGTTCTTGTTGGCTTGGCCCAGAAACAGCAGTCCCCTCCTCCTCCAGGACCCTTCCTCTCTCCTGGGTGGTCAGAACTGGAAGTCAGGGATAACATGAGTCTCCTCTAGGATAAGAGGGAAAGACATTGCAGAAAAGCCACATGAAGGCCAAAGAGCTTGGTTAAGGGCGGGCAAGTTGGGGTGACCCAGAGGGACATCAGAGGTGGAGGGGGCAGGAAAGATTCGCGTACAAAGTGACTGTGGGGAGAAGTAGGGGTGGGGGTATGGCTCAGCGCTGGCCTCCTGCCTGGTATCCGAGGCCCTGGGTTCTACCTCCACACTGTGGGGAGAAAAGGACAAAGGCAGGGCTGAGTTCAGTTATTTAAATGTGTGTCATGATTTGGGGCCATTCTGCCCATTACAACTGATTTATTTAAAAAATGACTGGGGTTATGGCTCAGTGGTGGAGCACTTGCCTAGCATGCACGAAGCCCTGAATTCAAACCCTGGCATCATGAAACAAACAAGCAACTCCAAAACCAAAAACAAAAAAAAAACAAAAAACCCAAGCAAAATCAAATAACTTCAATACTTCTATTTAAACAGGGATATTTAGTAAAGGGAAAGCTTTCAGTAGGCCAAGGTTTTTGTTTTACTGGTTTTTTTCTTGCACTTAATTTTAAAAAGTCTACTCATTCACTTTTTAATTGATAAAAAGTATATTTATTATGCATACCAGAGTGTTTTTGAAATAGCTATGAATTGTAGAAAGACTAAATTAAGATAATTAGCATTGCCTTGCTTCACATACTTATTTTTTCTCTCTGAAAATCTACCACATATGGTTTTTAAGAATACATTGTTATTAACTACATCACCAGTGTTACAAGAGTTCTCTTTTGAATTTGTTTCTTCTAACTGAATTTTGTGTCCTCTGACCAACATCAGCCCTGTCCCTAGGCCCTGGTAGCCGCCATTTTCCCCTCGGCTTGTGTGGATTACACTTTTTTTTTTTTTTTTTGTCTTTTTTGAGACGGGGTCTTGCTATGCCGTTCACACTGGCCTTGAGCTCACTTTATAGTCCAGGCTGGTCTTGAACTCACAACGATCCTCCTGCCTCAGCCTCCCGAGTGCTGGGATTACAGGCGTGAGCCACCATGCCCAGCTGGATTACATTTTTAAAGATTCCACATATCATTGAGTACCTGTGTCATCTGCCTGTGCCTGGATAATTTCACTTAACACAGTGTCCTCTGGTTCCACTGACATGGTCTCGAAGGACAGGATTTCATTCTCTCTTCAAGGCCAAAAAGTACCCCATCGTGCATACATTGCACATTTAGTCATCCATCATTCAGAGGGCTCCTAGGTCGCCTCCACAAATTATCTGTTATGAGTAAGGCTGTAATGAGCATGGGATGCAGGCATCCCTTCCACATCTGGATTCCTCTTCCTTTGGATATGTACCCAGTAGTGGCACTGCCGGCTCTTGAAGATCTATTTTTAAATTTTGGAGGAACCTCCATACTGTTTTCCATAATGGTTGTACTAATTTACATCCCTGCCAACAGGGTGCAAAGGTTCCCCGTTCTCCACATTCTCACTAACACTCATCCTCTTTCATCTGTTTGATAATAACCATTCTAACAGTTATGAGGTTTAATTCACATTTCTGTCTAAGTAGTGATGCTGAGTATTGTTCCCCAAGCCTTTGGCCATTTGTTATATCTTCTATTGAGAAGTGTCTTCAAGACACTTTGCCATTTATATAAGGTTGTTTTCTATTGAGGTGAGTTCTGTATGTGTTTTGTATATTAACCCTTTATCAGGTGTGTGGTTTGCAAATATTTTCTCCCGTTCTTTAGGTTTTCTCTTTGCTCTGTTTCTTTGGTGTCCAGAAATTTTTTGTTTGATGCCATCCAATTTGTCTATTTTTGCTTTTAATGCTTGTGCAGTCACACACGCACACACATACACACAACTCAGACCAATACCATGGAGATTCTTCCTATGTTTTCTTCTAGTAGCTTTATTAGAAGCTCAGATCTTGTGTTTAAGTCTTCATTGTATTTTGTAGTGATTCTTTGTATATGTGAGATACAGACCTAATTTCACTCTTTGCATGTGGCTAACTGGCTGTGGAACTTAAAGAGACTATCCTTTCCCCATTGTGTGTTCTTGGTACCTTTGTTTAAAATCGACTGACCATAATTCATCAGTTTATTTCTGGACTTTCTATTCTGTTCTTTCTTGCACTTAACCTTGTGATCTCCTATTTATGGCAAGAGGCACTGAATTCCATTCATGGCTGACATAGGGATGCGAACCCAGGGGTGCTAGGGTGCCAGACAGGCTGTGGTTTGGGAAAGGAGACAGTTTGAGCTGGCAATGGCAAAATGAACAAAAGCCCAGACTTGAACCCGAGGAGCTGGACCCTGACAGAGTAATGGAAAAGACTGTGGTGGGGAGCCCCATGTGTGAGCCCAGACCATGGAGCAGGAGCTGGAAAGACTGAGGCTGATGGAGACTGGGACACACAGAATGAGCACTGGCATCCAGAGGGACACAGAGACACAGAGGTAGGGACAGAGATAGGGAACAGAGAGGGCACAGGGACAGACAGACATGCCAGACAGGAAGAAATCAGGGTGAAATAGAAAACCAAAGAGCTAGAGAGAGGGAGACACAGAGATGGAGGAAGAGAGAGAAGGTGATGCTGGGGCTGAGACAGAGATCAGAGCCATGGAAGTAGGAGGGGTAAAGGGAGAGGGCGAGAGAGGTAGGGCCAACAGGGGAGAGGGGCAGGTGGTGCTCTTCGTCTTTGCAGAGACAGAAGCTGATCCCCCCAGAACAGAGGCGGTTTGTTTTGGGACACTGGCCCGTTGCTGAGAAGACGACACCTGGCACCTTCAAGGAGGCAGCTCAAGCTGCTGGAAGGATTGAAATCATCCTAATTAACCTGCAACTTTAGCAGCTCATTAGCCGGCAGGCTCAGTGTGTCCCCTTCCTGAGGCAGCTCTGCTGCTGACCTGCGCAGGCGGCTGCCCTGCCCTTAGACTAGCAGGTGCTGGGCTGCTGGCTGCAAGCACTGCCTAAGGCCCACACATTGGGAGGACTGTGTCCTCACCATGCTAGGCACCCCAGTGAAGCAGAAAGGCTCTTCCTAACCCCGGAGGAGCCCAGCTGGGGCCCTTCCTGGTGGGCCGACCCGGGGTGAGCTTGGCACTGGCTGAGCCATCCAGATTTTGCCAAGTAGGGGAGACGGGGCTGCTTTTCCTTCCCAGGCCTCATTAGCAAGGGCTGGCCAGCTGGAGTAGCTGGATCAGAGGCCCCGGGTTATCAGCTAATGCACTGACATGTTTGCTCTCCACATTCTGGTCTTCCTCACTTTCCAGTTCATTAGACAGGATGGGGCCCATTTTCTCCACAGTTCTGCCAATTTGGAAAGCCCGAAGGCCAGGACAGACGGTTCCTCCTGCCCTGACATGACCTCCTGCAGATCCTGATCGGCGGGAATCACTGTCAAGATTTTATTTCCTTGTTCCTAATCGCCCGAAACCCCTCACAGGCAGCCAGATATTCATAGCAAAGAAAAAAAGAGACCAAGAAAGAAGCAAATAGAGAAGAAAGCAGAGACAGAGGCCCTGAGATGGAGAAACCAAGAAAGAAGAGCCCGAGACAGAGATTTAGCAAGCCAGAGAGAGACAGACACAAGGGGGGGACGGGACAGACAGACACTGAGGAAAGGCAGTGTATAAATAGATATACTTATTTTCTTTTAAAGACAAAATTATAAATTTTCCTTTAAAAATACATTTATCTATATTTGTAAAGCGATTTGAAAAAAGAAAAGTAGGCCTAGCCTGGTTGGCACACACCTGTAATCCCAGCATTTCGGAGGCTGAAGCAGGAGAATCTCAGCGAGTTCAAGGCTGCTACATCGTGAGTTTAAGACTAGCCTGTACTACGAAGTGCAAAGTGAGATCCTGTCTCAAAAAAAAAGAAAGAAAGAAAGAAAAAGAAAAGAAAAAAATGAGAAAAATAGTAAATAATGGTACAGCAACTTTGCTATTTGGCAAGAGCTGTGAATGTGATTTTCAAGTCTGGAGTTTGGCGAACCATGGCTCAAATTTTGTACCTAAGTATCTGTGAGCTGGGACCGCCCCCACCCTTCCTGTCTTCACCTGGCTTCCACTTAGCCCCAGCCCCTGCCCAGCCCCGCCCGCTTCAGTCCTGGCCCCGCCCAACCCCTGACGACCTGCCTTAACGATCTGCTTTTACTGGTCCCTGAAAATCCGGGTATTTCTAGCTTCCCAGCTTTTGTACCGAGTTGTCCTCAGCGTGGAGTTCTTATTCCCCCACGCAGATTTGTTCGTACTGCCTACTCCAGTGTGTTAGGAAAAAGCGACCTCGGACACTTCCTCAAGAAGCGCTCCCTGACTTCCCTTTCACCTTGATTCATAGTTTCTTTCTGTCTGATACTTTACATTCTTTAAACACTGTTAGAGCTTCCATTTTGTACTATATTTACTTTTGCTGCATTTTTAAAAATACAAATCTGAGTAAATTGAAGGTAGTGACTGGGTCTTAGTTTTGAATTATCCCTTTCTGTTAGTACAGAATCATTCACACTTGATTTGTGAAGTGATTTGACTCGATGTAAGGTTTGCTCACAGTGCAAATTCCTCTACTCTAAATTGGGTCAACAAACAGTTGAGCGACAATTCCGGCCCACAGAAAGATTTTGTAAATAAAGTTTTATTGAAACAAAGCTGTACCCATTCATGGTCATCCATGGCTGTTTCTGTGCATGCTGAGCCGTTGTAGCTGAAACTTGTAACACAGAAAACCTGCAGTATTGACTGCATTGGCACCTGCAGTGGATGCTTCCCTGTCCCACACTTCATGCTAAAAAAAATCGCAGATCTGTCTGGACTTAGAGGGGTTTGTGACTGGGGGTGCTTCTAGGTGCATGGTGGGGAGGGGGAACTGGGAATCAGTCGAGAGGCCCCGGGGTGGACAGAGAACCTTTCTGGGAGCTGAAGGACTGACCAGGCTTGCAGCCCTGGCTCTGCAGCCACCTGCTATGCAGGCACCTTAGATAGGTGCCTGGTTAACTGCACACACGAGGGACAAATCCTTCCTCCCTGCAGGGATAATCGAGATGCTCAGCATGCTCTGGAGAGAGATCTGGAGGACAAAAACTCAGCCCAGTTCATCGATGAGAAGTGCTTTAACCTGAGAAACACGTCGGACTGCATCAGCTACTTCCACGGCATTGAGAAAGTTGATGGCACGTAAGCACCAGGCGCTCGGTCCAAAGAGAGTAAGGGCTCCTGCTTCTGCCAAGGAGTGGCAAAGGGTGTCACAGGCCAGCCAAGGGAGAGGCAGTGTGGCTGAACACGTGCCCTCGGTTGCAGGCAACAAAATTCATCTCTGGCCAACTTAGGACAAAATGGAATGAACTCACCCGAAAGTGGGGGGTGCCACAGACTCAAGGGAAGGCTGCAAGGTCCTGACTGGCAATTTAGACAAGCCAGGGAGCTTGTCAACCATGGTCAACCATGTTGCCACATGTTGTCTTTCCCTCTTTGGTCTACTTTGCTCAGGATCCAAATTCCAGAAAAGAAAGAAGATGTGATTGGCTTAGTGAGGGTCACGTGGCCACAGCCTCTAGCCAGGGCTTGCTGGTGCACCTCCATTGAAAGTTCCACCAAGCTGATTCCAAAACAAGATGCCTGTGACCAGAAGGAACAGGAATTCCAGCTGGGCAGGGACAGCTGACCGAGGCCCATGGTGCTGGGAGGGGTGAGAGAGTCCATAGCCAGGGCGCCTGGCGTCAAATCCCAGCCTTCATGCTGATGCATGTCATTTAGTGTCTTTGGACCCTCTGCAGCTGTACCGCGGGAAGGAGAGTAGTACCCATTTCTAGTACTTAGGGTGTGGAAAAGTGGACATGTGAAGAAGGAAGCACAGAGCCTGCCGTAGACTAGTAACAGTGAACGTTTATTGAGTGCTTGCTCTGTGGCCTCATTTTCTTGTCCTGGCAGCTGTGAGCTGGGTCTTTTGTATGCCTGGCACTATCAGGGGCATGCCACTTAATCATGCAGGGGCATGCAGAATTAAGATGTACTTTTCCAAGCCACAGTCCAAGGTCTAGGGTAATTGAGGCCAGAGAGAGAGAGAGAGAGAGAGAGAGAGAGAGAGGAGAAAGAGAGAAACACTCTAGGGATAGGTTCTCTCACACATAGCATTACATTTAGCCCATGTGTATATACACTAAATATTTGTTGAATGAAAGAAATAAGGGAGGGAAGGGGAAGGGCCAGAGGAAGGGCAGGAGGAGAGAAGGAAGAAAAGAATGAAGTTCTTAGACAGCAGGGTTTTTGGCCCAAGCCTGGAGCCACTCACTTTCTGGATCTGAGCAAATGTGGAAGTGTCAGAGATGGCACTTGGGGTTTCCAGCAGTGACAACTTCCGGCAACCCCCCTCCTCTTCTAGATATGGTCGCATCTCCCCAGGGCAGTAGCAAGGGGAGCTCCACTCTCTGCAGCTGCCTATCTACACAGGGAGCCCAAGGGTTATCTCTTCCCAAACAGATGCCTACCCCAAAACCTGGTGGCTGGTTGGGGGGGTGGCTGGCAGAGCCCCATGTTCCCCATCCAGCTGCAAGGTGAGAGCTGTTGTTTGTAGTGACTAATTGCTCTCTGGAGATGCTGCTCAGAACTTTGTATGCAAGGTTTTCTTTTGTATTTATTCATTATTATTTTGCATGTGAGTGATCATTCAGCAGTGGCACATAGTTCTGGAGTGCACACTCCCCTCAGCCCATCCTCCTTGTTTGGTGTTCTGGGGATAATGAGTAGCCGTGCAACCTTGACCGAGACCCTTCTCTGTGAGCCTCCGCTTCTAGCTGGGGAAAGCTCCTGTCCAGGTGCAGTGCCCTCCCCTGCTCAGAAGCCCGAGAGGCCTGTCTCCTGTTTGACTTCAACGCCTGCAAAAGCAAGGCAAAGCAGTCACACACACCCGGTAACTTAAAATTCTCACCATACAACTAAAGTGAGCGTTAAAGTGTCTGAAGATGCACATAGTTCAGACTTCAGAGAACTCAGTTCCTTTTTCCTTGCATCCTGAGAATAAAAATCTGCTTCATTTAAGAACTGCAGTTTTTTTCCACCCAACAAAAGACCTTGAGAAGTTATCCTGCCTGGCTCCAGCTATCTAGGACTGGAGCCAACTCAGGGCAATGGTGTCCCTTCTGGAAGGCTTCCTAGAGGAGGAACCCCAAAAGGATCCCTTGCTTGCTCACTGCAAGGATTTCTAGGGTCTGCCAAGAAGAGCCTGGCGTTGTCTAAAGGCGTGAGTCCTCACAGGTCACCCTTGTGGTGCAGCCTATGTTGTTTTTGCTAGTCCCCATCTCCATTCTCCAGCAGTCCTGCTGTGTGTCCTGTGAGGACGCCGCCCTCTCTCTGCAGCCTGCCTCTCCTGGCTCTCCGCCTCTGACCTTCCAGCTGGGCCCAGCCAGAAGACGGGGACCTCCCAGGGGCTGGGCCCACACTGACTGCTTCTCTCCTTACGCTCTTGTACGGCTTACTGCAGCGTCTCTGCTTGCCCTTCTCAGCTGGGTTGGTGACAGCATCACACATTTTCAAATGCATGAGCAGCTTAACACCCATCTAAGGGTGCCGGGCCCTGTGCACAGGGGCAGATTTAAGACCCCTGTGGAAGCCTGACGCCATGAATGGCCCCCAACACTATACAATATATACATCATTTCCCCAATATGTAAGTTGTAACATCATTTACATGGTAATGTTTAGTCTATAAATGGTATGGGAAGAGATTAATTACAATAATTACTAAAATACTAGAGTAATTAAATAAGATACTATAATACATTTTATTTCAAACTTATAAATTGTTCGTGTCTGGAATTTTCCATGTAATAGTTTCGATCCTCAATTGAATTCAGGTCATTGAAACAGTAGAAAACAAAAACATGGGTGAGGGGCATTACTGTTCTTCATTCCCTTTACCACGCCAAGGGCACAGAGAGACCCCACCCCAATCACCTCCACTTTAAGGTTCTTGCAGTGCACCTGCTCGGTGTGTGAACACCTCCCCTGTGGACTGTAACTCTTCCTCCTCTGGATGTTAATCACCCTGAGGTGATTAACAGGGTGTCCTGCTCATGGCTCTATCCCGAGCACCTAGGACAATGCTTGGCCTGAAGTAGGTGTGCAAAACACACCGGCAGGGAGTATAACTCAGTGGTGAGCATTTACCTATCATCCCCAAAAACCTAGGTTCCACAAAACGACAAAACCCCACTGTTATCCCAAGAACAAAACCCACATTGGTTGGGTGAACAAGGCAATGAGAGTAGCATGGCCATGTGCTCATTGGTGGGTTCTTGGCCTGGTGTTTTGCTGGTCGAATGGGGGAGGAAGAGCTCCCTGAGGTAACCCCCCTCTCCTGCCAACTCACTGAGTGCTTTTATTTATTTATGTTTTGGTCTTTTTGAAACAGGGTCTCACTGTGCAGTTCAGGCTGGCTTTGAGCTCACTTTGTAGCCCAGGCTGGTCTTGAACTCACAAGGATCCTCCTGCCTCAGCCTCCAAAGTACTGGGATTATAGGCACTTGCTTCTACACCCTTCTGAGTGCTCTTTTGAAAATTGCTTGGCCCTTCTAGGCAGCAGTTGCTGTCCTGTAAAAGGAGGATTAGAACAGGACAATTGTCCTTAACAGGGGGTGAGTTCTGCCCTCTCCCAGGGGATATTTAACAATGTCTGGAGACACTGAGGTTGGTAAAGATGGGTGGGGAAGCTACTGGCATCAAGTGGGCAGACCAGGGGTACTCCTGAGGCTCCTACAATACACAGAAGTTCTCCACAATGGAGGACTTCATGACCCAAAGGTTAAGAAGGTAAAGGTAAAGTTTTTTTGACCTTATCAAAGGTAAGGTCAAGAAACCCCAGACATGGAGGTATCCAAGGCCTGTCATAAACTTCTTGGTTCCTCACCAGTGTTACACCTGCTCTTGTGCCTTTCACAGGGTCTCTGTGCCTGAGACCTGGGCCAAGTTCAGCAACAACAACATCAAGCATTCTCAGAACATGCGGGCCAACTCCATCCGGCTGCGAGAGGAGGCCGAACACCTCTTTGAGAGCTTGTCCGATCAACTGTGGAAGCAGTTTACAGACACCAATCTGGCTTTCAACACGCGTATCTCTGAGGAGACAGATGTCAAAAATAAGCTGCAGACGCAGCTGGCTAAGGTGAGCAGGTGCCTTTGAGTACCGGGGTCGCCTGACTAAGGCCTCACCTTGCTCCCTTGGGTCTTAGTAACACTTGATTACTTCTCCCTTCCTGAGCAGAAATGGTCCCATTTATCTCAAGGTCTGTGATCATGTCCACCCCAAAAGGGTACACAGGGACTGTGAGTTTCTTGGGGGATTCATGCATGATGGAACTTGAAGCTTGGCCTGCTGTCATGATGGCATCCAAGAGGCTTCCAACATCCTTTATTCTCCATCTGAGGGCCATGTGGCTCCCCCTGACCAGGAGAGCACGCCCTCACTGGCCATGGCAGTCTCTGCCTGCAACCAGCCTCCCCAAAGCTTCTGCAATTCTCTCTGCAAGGGCTTTGTCCTCCTTACTGAACACAAATGCGGAGCTCCCTCCTGGCAGCCGTACGCTCTGCTGGGCTCCAGGAATCAAAGGAGCCACATGAATGGTCTCCCTGTGCTGTATGACTTAGCTTCTGGCTGGGGGCAGTGGTGGCTATGGAATTTGCACAGAAGGGACTTAGGACCACAGTCTTGCTAGAAGATGATGAGAATCCAGGGAACCAGCCTTGTGTATGTATTTGTAAACAGCCCCCTTTCAATTGTGTGTGGGGCTTAATGGGCTACAAACAGGGTTGGATGGAAATTAGAGGGGCGGTCTATGTCCATCAACATCTGCCAGTGTTTGACCTGTGTGTGCCAGAGGCAGACAAAACTGAAGTTTGTATCAAATACCTGCAAAGTGTAACTGGTGTGATGAGGGAGGCAGCAAGGGGCTGGGGCAGTTGCCCCTGAGGCTTGCGCCAGTGAGGTAGATGGTGGGGATGGTTCCACCAGGAACAGATTGATAGGAGTGAGGCAGCCGCAGGAGGAGGCAATGGACTCCAGAGTCTGGGACAGAGTCCGGGCTGCAGCTGGAGGAAGTGACAGTCTCAGCTCATCCGGCCCTGGTAGGTCTGCTGAAGGGTTTAGGAGTTTCACTGGAGACAGTGGGGGAACTTTCAAAGGCTTTAAGGGGGAAAGGTGTTGGGACCCAGTTTCATCCTTGAGTTGATCTCTTTTCCTCGTGGCTGGAGGAAGGTTGCAGGGGTCAGTTGCGCTGAGGGGATGGCCTCAGATGGGACAGGGAAGGGGGAGATGTGAGACTTCCTAAGAAGGCAGAGTAGGCATGTGCTCCTTCCCTCCTGTCTTTAGGCTCACCTTCCGGAGCAGACTTAGTACATGTTTTTGCAAAGGATCAGGTAATGGAAATTTTCAGCTTTGCGGGTGGTATGGTTGCCATTTGTGGTGACTCAGTTTCACAGATGTATCACATAAGCTACCATAGACATTGCTTACACAAAGGCGCGTGGCTGTATTCTGCTAAAACTTCATTTACAGAATCAGGCAATGGGTCGTATTTTGTCCATCCTTGCTCTGGAACTTAGTTCACAAGTCCTTTTCTCCAGGAATCCTTCTTACCCCTGCAGTTTATTCACACTCACCACCTCTGGGGAGCTGCTGCCGTCCCCAGACTATGTTTATCACGTGTACCTGGGACTGTGGTCAGGAGTACAGACTCTGAGCTGGACTTCTTGGAACCCTGGACAACGTTCTTAACTCTCTGTGATTCAGTCTTTTATTTGTAGAGCAGGGATGAGGACAAATCCCACCTTAGGGCTGCCATGAGGATGACTGGACTTGGTCCACAAGAAACACCATGTCCCTGCCATGGCTATGACTTCACTGTGTTTGTTGACTCGTTCATCTGAGCTCTTCAGAGCATCCTGATTCAGCCCTGCACCTGGACACTTACTTACCAGACTGCCTGGCACCCCCAAAACCTTTATGCAGTGAATGAAGGGAATCTACAATGCTGAGTTCTGGGCTGAAGTTTTAAAAAAAACATGAATTGATGAATGCTTTTTTTTTTTAACTTTTAACTTTTTATCGGTACTGGGGACCGAACTCACAACTGCCTGCTTGCAAGGCAGGTGCTTATGCCGCTAAGCTGAATCCCCAGCCCCTTGATGAATGCTTTTAATGTCACATTTCTCTTATGTGTGCAAAGTAAATTTTTTTTGCTAAAATATATATTGCATAAAATTTAGCATTTAACCACTTTATAAAAGTGTACAGTCCAGTGATGTTAACTATATATTCAAATAGTTGTGCAACCATTGTCACTATCTCCAAAGCTTTTTTGATTTTCCCAAATTGAATCTCTGTACCCACTAACAGTAATTCCCCTCTACTCCACCTTCAGCCTTCCATCCCACTTCCTGTTTCTGCGAATTTGATTGTTCTAGGTACCTCCTGAAGTGGAATCGTAGGTTACTGGTCTTTTTAGGACTGGCTCGTTTCCCTTCAAGACCCACACACTATGTCAGAATTCCCTTCAGAAAGGCAGAATTATATCCCACCATCTGAGCATGCCACGCTTTGCTGATCCACTATCCCTCTGTGGACCCTTAGGAAGCTTCCATCTTTTGGCTTTCTTTCACGGGGCGTTTCACATGGTGGAGCAAATGCAATTCGTTGTCAAGCTCATTGCCAGGAGTGGAGTTTACAGTGTGAGGGCGACTGGAAATCTCCTCAGGTAGTGCTGTACTTTCTGATCTGTGGAACAGGGCATAAGAATTCCCACCTGTACATTCTGTTCTTGTGAGCATTGATGAGTTGTTATCTTGGTATTTTTAGAATGATGCTTTTCTGAAGGTAACTGTAAATATTAATATTATCAGTGGGAAAAAAAGACCTTTTGGGTGGAAGTAGTTGAGTCAAACCTCTTCCCTTTCAAAAGTTTTCCAGAGAAGTTTTGAGTTTTACTAACAGCCACATCACTGCTGATCAGAGGGTTTCTGCCACCTCATAGATGTTTATTAATAGTCATTGCTTAACACCAGCTGCTTTGCAACAAGCAACACCATATGGAAGACATCAAACCCCCATATGACACCATTGACATTTGCCTGAGCAAGAATTTGTCCTCTGGTTGGTGACTGTCTTGCAAAATGTTTTTCTAGGACATCATAAAAGGTGATGCAGTGAACGTAATTGTACCATTTCACCTTTTCATGCTTTGGCTAGAGGATTTGAATTGCTTCCTTTCAAATTTTAACTGTTCCACCTGATGCTTTTCCTTAAGAGGTATTTCTGGAAAGCTCTGGGTACTCATCCTCACTTTAGCAGCAAAGCAGCAATTTCCCAAGTGGTCATAGGAACCGATTTAGTGAGGCCAGGTCTACACGGCTTTCCATGTAGGTGGTAGTTTGGGCTGTGGAGTTTCATCCCTACGGCCAGTTCTAGAAAATGCGCTGGTGCCTCATCCCCTCAGGAGCAGTTTTGAGACCTTTGAGTCTTGGCAAGAATGGGGGCTGCAGGCTTCTGGACTGCAGCAGGTGAAGACCACAGATGGGAGTGAGCTGAGAGCAGGACCCTGAGAGCTCCAGATAAACCAATCCCACTACATCCAACGGCCCAAGTGCGTGTGGGGTGGAGGGCTCTTTCTGTGGAGGGAAAGATGCACAAAAGTGCCTTTCTGGGAAAGAGGTTTGGGAGAGAAACACTCTCCTGCTTAGAAAGGACTTTCTCTAAGGATATAGGAACCAGGTCCTGCCAGGCAAAATGACATTAGACACATTATGTAGATGGAGCATTAATATCACTGAATCACACACAGAGGAGGTTCTTCCTCCTTCAATCCTGAGCCTTTGTGGGTGGGCACGAGTTGCTGGGATGCCCCCTCACCTGCAGAACACCCACCCATCCACCTTTGCACAGAGAGGCCGCCTTGAGCTGCCAACTTGAGGCATGTGACCATATCCTGCCAGGTTTAAAATAGCATGGTTTTACTTTTTGTCTTGTTTCATGCATTATTATTATTATTTGCTTTATGGCAAATAAGGCTTGACTTCCCACTGATTTTGTTTCTTTTTAAGTGAATTGATCTGAAGAAAAGGTGACACTTGTAATGCAACTAGGGGACAGGTTATGACAAAGTGGTGAGAGTAGTTGTGGGAAATAGCAGGGTAGAGCTGTGTGTTTCAAATGCTGTTTTACCATTTGTGCAATAATCATCACGTCACCCCGGGAGATTTTGCTAAAATCTGAATCTGATTGAGCAGGTCTGGATTAGGCCTGAGAATCTGCATTTTGAACATGCTCCCCTAGGGTACTGATGCTCTGGAAGGGAGTAGCTAGAATTCGGATTATAAAAATGAGCTGGCTTTAGGGGCTGGGGATTTAGCTCAGCGGCATAAGCGCCTGCCCTATAAGCAGGCAGTTGTGAGTTCGATTCCTGGTATTGATAAAAACAAAAAAGACAAAAAAAAAAAAAAAAAAAAAAAAAGCTGGCTTTGAGAAACATCTGGAGAAGCAGCTGCCTTCTTCCCTCTCTCCTTCTCTCTTTCACCTTTTTTCCCAGATTCAGGTTATTGGAGGAACCAATAATCTTCCCAAAAGACAAACCCCAGTCATTTTAATTCTAATCAGATTTTCTTTAATTGCATTTTGCTTCCCTGATCACAAGTCAAACATAATCATTTTTTCCTCCAGGGATCACCAGGGCATTCCATCACATAAATCATGCCCAATTTGTGCAGATACAGGAGGTTGTCTGGGGTGTCTGCCACCCCTGGGCAGACAGCATAGACCTTTTCAGTCAAACCTCATTTTCCCTTTGCGATGTCCAGAGCCATGACATCGGGACTTCATGACAAGGCAGACATACCAGAAACACAACGTGATCAGGTTGTTAAAGAGATTGGTCAAGGTGTGGGCCTAGTGACTAATGTCTGTAAGCCCAGCATTCTGGGAGGCTGAGGCAGGGAAGACTACAAGTTTACACCCAGCATGGGCGACTTAGTGACTTAGCAAGACCCTGCTCCAAAAAGGAAAAGTTTTAAAAAGGACTGGGGATATAGCTCAGTGTGTGGGTCATGGGTTCAGTTCCCAGGACTGCAAAAAGGAGAAGAGAGAGAGAAGAAAAGATCAATTTCTCCACTTTTTGGGGGGTGGGGGTGGATCAAACTGAGGACCACACGCTTGCCAAGCAGGCACTTAGGCCGCTGAGCTAAATCCCCAGCCCTTCTCCACTTTTTCTTAATGGCTCCTTCTCTGCACAGGCTGTAAGATTTCAAATAGAGACTGCAAACAGGAGGACATAAGACAAACAGGGTGGGAGGCTGCCAGCAGAAGCAACCATTGAGTGGCCAGGGAAGGGACTGGGTGGTCATTTTCTATGGTGCACTCTCCATTAGCCATGGCCAGTCACCCCTGTAGCCGCTAGCAGTAGTAATTAGCATTCAGAGTCTCCAGCCCTTCCCTGCAGCTGTCCTTGTCACCTATGTCAAGTGCTCACTCTTGTGTCCACAGGACTTCTAAGCTGCATCTTAACAGATCCGGAGCCTGATTCCAGAGCTCTCACCTTCTGGCTGCTCCACATGGAGCCGTCCCACCCCACCTGATGGCTCCAGTTTCCAGGAACTTTCCGTGAGACAGGCTTCCAGTGGGTCCAACTTCCTGGTGCGCCTGGACAGCTCTTACCTCCCTCACTCACATCTAGGGGGAGATGGCCCTGTAGAGCTGCAGCACATCTATCCCCTGCTCTGGACCTTCCTCCTCTCTTTCCTGGAGTATTACAGGGGTCTCATTTACTTCTGAGCTGGCCCCTCTCTGAGCTTTTCCAATTTTAAGGTCAACTGATTACTGATTGCTAGTTTGGAGGACATTTAACCCTTGAGTAGGTCAGTTAGATTGGCAGGAAGTCCAGGTGCTTTAAATTCTTTGGAAGACCTGGGAAGGTTAACGGGAGAATGTGTGATGGGCTGTCATTGGTCACTCCCGCCAGAGCCTGCAGCATCGTCCACCTTGGCCACCGCTCATCTTGGCCAGCTCAGATGTTTGTTGCTGCCTTTGGGAGAATTGCTTGCCCCTTTGTGACCCAAGTACCCGCAGGACACATGGGCATGGCACATAGTAAACACCGACTGAGTGACTAAAATCAAAGGATGTTGAACTTGGTCCACATATTATTTGACTTTCAAATTTTTCTTTTAATAGGTTTATTTATGTTAGACATATAGCTGCACATATTTCAAGTACATGATTTAAGAGGCTTTGGCAAAAATGTCACAAAACTGTCACCTTAATCAAGGTGGTAGCTATGTGTATCACCAGGAAGTCCCCAGGGCCCCTTTGTAATCTTTGCCTCCTGCATTCCCATACAGCACCCATCTGCTTTCTGTCCCTAGAGATTAGTTTGCATTTTTCTAGAGCTCTGTATAAATGGAGACATATTCTGTTTTGTATACTCCTTATTTAACATTCGGCTTTTATCCTTCAGCATGATTTTGAGATTCGTGGTTTTCTAATGGCTGAGCATTAGGTTTTGCACAGATATTGTGCAGTATGGCTATACCACGCTGTAGGTGTTGGACACGTAGACTATAATTTATTTTTTCAATATGCATTGGCGAACATTTAGGTTGTTTCTAATTTGGTGGTTACAAATAAAACTGCTGTGACAGTTATTTATACACATATGTATGTACTCTGCTAGAGTTTTAAGAAACATTTTGGTAAAAAAAAAAAAATACGGAGATTTCATACCAAAATTTTACAAAATTGGTAGCCATTCAGAACCCGTGTCTCTAGGAAAATAGTAGATCAGCGTTGAGCGTCTGCCACTTGTGTGCTGACTGGGCGTAGGTGCCGCAGACGCCCCAGGCTCTGTGACCCCCAGCTGTACTCCCCACTACACGTTTCCCGAGTTTCCCCTGCTCTGGTAGCCTGTGTGCACATTCTGCTTTGTGTCTCAGAGGAAACTGAAGGAACCAGATGTAGAAAGCCAGGCATGGAAAGAGTTTAAACAGACCACAGAGGAGCTGTGAATTAAACCTTAAAGATTTCCTTTTATGTCGAAGTTTCTTGGGATTTTGACTTTTTAACAGCCATTGGCATCAGCAAAACTACCCACTTCCTTGGAAGGGCTGGGCGGGAAGGTGTGGCGTCTGAGGGGTGAGAGCTGGGCTGTGATCTGAGGCCTCAAGTGCCAGCTTCCAGCCCCTCTGTTTGTCCAAGGAGGTCTGGAACCCATTGTGGAGTGGGAAAGGCTTTTATGCTCTGCATGCAGTGGACCCCTTCCAGCGCCGGGGCCTCAGCCAAGCTACCGATTCTAAAACTGGCCCAGCCCTGGGAAGTGGAGCCAATGGCCTGCCCCTGGCTCACCAGGCTATCACAAAACACCACTGAGCCCAGGTGAGAGTTCCCCTCTCTACAAGTCCCTTTGACTCACTGTGAGGCCAATCCAACTTTAATACCTCCCTACCTTCCCAACACAAAGGCATCTGGCCTCAGGCTTAAATTTTTCAGAGACAGCCGGTCATAGTAAAAACTTTTTTATTTTTTTCTTCCATTTCTCTACTGTTGTGGAACCCTGAACCCAAGGAAAGGGGTACCACTTTTCCTCTTGTGGTGATGATATACATATTTTATTTGTAATACAGAATGGGAGAGGTGCTCAGCAGTGGTATACTTGCCTAGCAGACACTAGGCCCAGATTTCAGCTCTAGCACCTCCCTCCCTCAAAGTCATTAGCTAAAGGACGGATGGAGTGAGGGCTGATTTGGAGAAAAAGAGGAAATAATTGCACAGATAGTGTGTAGTCTGAGAAATGTGGTGCCTATGATGCCGCATGACTAAAGTTTGGGAATCACCAGTGTAATGGTTACCCTGCCTCGATGCGTGAGATATGATTGAAAAAATACAGTGCATGTTTAAACTTTTACAAAATCATTGCAATAAAACACACATGGCCATTAATCCCCCTCAAAATCCTCCCCAACTTTTCAGACACATTCATTTCATCCTTCGGGCCACTTCTGCAGCAGGTCTGGAAGTCTGCTTTTGTGAGTGTCTTTGTCCTGTCGTGGATGCCTTGATGTCCTGAATCCATTCAGAAGATTTACCTTTTAAGGTCATTTTGACTTTGGGGAAGAGTCAGCCATTGGTTGCATGGTGCCAGATCGGTGAACATGGTGGCTGAGGACCACCGCGATGTTTTATAAGCCTGCCTTCGGTACTGGGTGGCGCTTCCAGTAACATTCACCGGCTTGTGACCACACCTCGCAAGGCACTCACTTGCAGTGTGAAGAAACTCGTAGCTGGCTTGCTATGATCATCCTGACTGCCACATCTCAAGAAAACACACCACACCATCATAGGATTTGGCCAAGGGAATCATCCCATACCCCGAGGCAGTGGCGACCAGGTTTCAGGCGGGCACGGTTTTCACCTGTGAACTGGTTTTAGAATGACAGTGTATTTCTGGCTTCCTGAGATTATCTTCCCTGTGACCTCTTCCATGTGGGCTCTGTCAGCCGTGGTGGTTGCTCACCTCAGTTCTGGCTGTCTCTCGTGGTCTGAATTTCCATAGAAATTGAAATTTGAGTAATTTCTTTTTCTGCATTGTTTCTAACTGGCAGGGACTCTGTCCTCCAGAGCAGTGTGACAATGTTGGGAAACATCTTTGATTGCTACAGCCAAGTGAAGGGTGTACCTGACCTCTAGTGAACAATGGCTGAGGCTGCTGCTGGACATTCTAAATGGCACAGGATACCCCCACACAGGAGAATGATTTGTCTCCAAATGTCAATAGGCAACAAAGTGAGAAACTTTGCTATAAAAGGAATTCAGGCCTGAAGTGGTGGCACTCACCTATATTCTTGGCACTTGGGGAGGCTGAGGCAGGAGATGGCCTGCCTGAAAAAAATGAATTTTAGGTACTAACAAGAAACAGGAATATTTTAGGGGGTGAGGATTTCTAGAATTTTGGGTCTAGACTGGGTCCTCCCCTAAAGCAGGAAGAATGTAAGGCACAGCCAGGCTCAGAATATCTAGTAAGGTATGTCCTAGCAAGATTCTGGCTTGTTCCAAGTTAGAACTTGCTCCCCAGTGAGTCCTTATCACTCACCTCCCTGGGACTTGTCTCTCAGCCTCTCTTGGGCTCCCAAGCATTAACGTGGGCTTATCTCCTCCTGGTCCAGCTTCCCTTCCATTTCCATGTTCTGTGCAGATGGCCGGCTTCAGTTCTGGCTCTGGGCCCTCTGTACCTCTCTGTGCCTCAGTTTCCCCCTTTGTCAAACAGGAGAAGTCACAGTTGGCAAATAAGTAAAAATAAGAATACCACATTGATCACTCAGTAAGTGATAGGTGAATCTTAGCTATAAAAATGTTACTGAGCCATGGTCCCATTTCCGACCTGGGAGACAAGCAGGATGACTGAGAGCACATGGCACTTGGGCTGAGTTTTGGTGTCAGTGAGGCAGTAGTGGCAAATCTATGCACCTGTGTTTCCTTCAAGATAATGTATGAGTTGTTTTTTTCTAAACCAAAACCTCAATTATCAGGTTATTTGCAGTGTTGACACTTTGCAATAAATAAGTAGTTTGGGTTGCAGTTTGGGTACCTGGTCTCTAATAGGTTCACCGTCACTGCAGTAGGGGATCTTGGGAAAGCAACCCTTCTGAATCTCAGTTTCCTAACCCATAAGAGAAATGATCCTGCCAGCAACTTTCCTTTAGAGCAAAGTTTCCTGGAAGCTGTTGACACTGGGGGTCAAATCATTCTCTGGTGCAGGAGTGTCCTCTGCCATATGAATGTCTAGCAGCACCCTGAACCACTGTCCACTAGTGCCAGGGGTCACCCCTTATTGGCTGTAGCAGTCAAAGACGACTGCCCGTGAAGAGCGGGTGAGAAGGTATAGGCGAGCAGGTCTCCCCCAGGTGCACACTGATATCATGAAGATGCCTGCATCTCTCTCTAGGGTGTTTCATTTGATTGCTCAGTGTGGCCTGAAACACACACAGCTTGTGAAAGTTTCCCTGGGTGACGAGTGTTCTGGAACATGCCTGAAATCTTAGCATTTGGGAATATTGCAAGTTTGAGCCCAACTTGAAGGACGTAGTGAGACCTTGTGCAAAACAAAACAAGCCAAAACAACAACAAAAAGGACTGAGGATATAATAGCTCAGTGTAAACACTTTGGATTCAATTTGCTAACGCCCTCCTCTTTCTTCTCTCCCTGCAGCAGATACACGCTTATAGATCCTGTGTGGTAGACTCAGTTAGGGGCTGGAGATACAATAGGGAACCAGAGAGCCAAGATTCCGGTGTTTAGGGACCTTGTAATCTAGTAAAGAGACAAGTTTAAAAAATGGATCCATATAATTAAAAATTGTATTGAGAAGAATTTTGAAACCAGAAATGGCGGGTCCCCATGAATCTTCCCAGGTACAAAACGGTCCCCTCTCTAGCAGGGAATCCTCCAGTCCCATTGTCAAATCCCTCCTCCGCTTTCAGAATCTGTGACCCGGATTGCCTCTCAACACTACTGTGTCTAGCAGTCTGGCAGTTTCTAATGGCTCCCATAAGCTCCCTCTCAACAGAGGTTTAGGCCAATTTCCTGCCCAGTGCCATTAGCCAGCATCTGGAGACATTTTGGGTTATCACATTGTTTGCTGGGTGGGGGGCGGCTGTTCGCATAGTGGGTAGAGGTCAGGGGTCTTGTTGACACCTAATGTCAAGGTGTGAGGCAGAGAATAAGGTCTGGAACACCCTGAATTCGCTGCCAGGTCCCTCTGGAGCCCTTCTCTCTTTTCTCTCCTTGCTCCTGGGCTTGGCTGAACTTGAGACTCTTCCACCATTTGACCAGAAAGACGATTTCAAGCTGGGGAGTCTGCCTGGGCCAGGCATCTCCTTGGAAACCCCTTGGCTTCGTGCAGTTTGGAAAACAATAAATTTGCAAGGTTGCACAAAGTATTCAGAAGCCTGAAACTGGCTGGAACTGCTAAATCCATTTTTCCCTTCCACATCAAAAAAATTTCCTGGCTTTAGAGGCTCTCTCTGCTGTCACAAGACAAGATGCAGGCAGATAGTTTTACATGGCAAACAACCCTGCCAAATGTAGCCCCCCTTGCAGAGCTGTCGGGTAGATTTCTGTTCCTGCCAGAAATATCCAGCACGCTTTTCCACTGAGCTGAGGTTCATTTTGTCTGAGGCAGACCTGATTGCTGCCTTTCACACTCCATACATGGTCAGGGAGCATCTCTGGTACCAGCCTCACCCTCTCCGCACGCTGGGCACTTCCAGCTGGTCTCCTACAAGGGGCCAGGGTGGAGAAGCATGGTTGAATTTGCCTTTTTGCTGCAAGTATGGAGAAGAGGGAAAGACTTCTGAGTTAGCCTCACCTGGTGCAACACGAATTCTGGGACCTCTCTTTCAGTTAACTCACCTCTCCCTCCCAAAACGCTATGGAGAAAGGTTCATTCCAAGCACCGCTTTACAGGTGAGGAAACTGAGGCCAAGTGACTTGCCGAATGCCCTTCATCTTATCCAGAGAGCTGAGATCTTAAGTCTCTGTGAGAGTCTGACACTTTCGGCCAGGAGCTGTGATGTCCAAGGGTAGAAGATGAATATCACAGTTCAAGCAATGGGAGTGAATTTCCTTCCTTCCTCTCTCTCTCTCTCTCTCTCTCTCTCTCTCTCTCTCTCTCTTCTACCATCTTTCTATTTTTGCAGTACTGGGGATTGAACTCAGGGCTGTATCCCCATCCCTATTTTATTGTTTTATTTTTTAGAGACAGGGCTTCACTAGTCACTAAATTTTCCAGGCGGGGTTTGAACTTGTGATTCTCCTGCCTTAGCCTCCCAAAGTGCTGGCATTACAGGTGTGGGTCGCCACCCTCAGACCCTCCACGTTTTGTTTGAACAGGGCCCTCTGTAGATTGGATGATGAGCGGCCATGCTGGCCATGCCCATGCAGTTCATCAACTCAAGTGTCAGTCTTTTCCAGAAACAGCCTCACAGACATACCCAGAAATAAGGCTTTATTAGCTGTCTGAGTCTCTCTTAGTCCAGCAGTGGACATGTACTGTAGAATTAAACATCTCACGTGAGTAATCTCATTTAGTTTTCTCAACAACCGTGGGGGGAGGTTACTCGTACAGCGGTTTCACACTAAAAAGGGATCAGTAGATTTTGAGCACGGTTTGCTGACACACTGAGAGCTTGTGATCCAGGCATGGTCACATAGCAAATGAGAGCAAGGCCTGGAGTGGGAACCCACATAGGCATGACTGTGAGAGGCCTGAGGTGAAATGGACCTGTGCCTGGATGCGTGGCGGCGTACGGTGGTGGCATGCAGGAGGCTAGCAGCCCCCCTTCCCTGGCTCATTGCATTTGACTGGCAGGCAGCCTGCCGGGTGGGAGCACAGAGTGGGGGACAGGGATAGGAAGTGAGGTGGGTCCCCCTCACGTCACCCTTTTCTCAGCTGAGTTCCTGCTCCCAGTCAGGGTGGCAGGGCAGGCTGCCACAAGCTGGGTGCCAGGACTCCTCCCATGGGGTGACCTGGGCCGGTCCCCAGCATCCCCGCCCAGCCTCTGGGATGAGCCAGGCTGCACCCCAGGAGCCTCTTCCCTTCCCCTCCATACTTTTCCAGCTTTGTAGGAGACAAAGAGATTAAATAAAGTCCTTGAAATGGAGAATGGGGGCATCAGGAAGCCCCTCAGAGCCTGAGGACCAGACAGAGAAAAGCCAGCTATTTGTGTGTGTGTGCTCCTGTTGATGAGAGATCCCTGTGTGGTTGGGACACTTTACAGGATATGTTTTTAGGAAGAACAAATACATTTTGAGAAGAGTTGGTTGTGGCACCATTGTTCTGTGACTGTAAACATGCTTGTGCCTCCTCAGTTCTGTGCCAGGGCAGTGAAGGGGTTCCCACGCTTGCTTGCTAAGGTTTCTGGAAGCTTCTCTGCCAAGGCCCTATGTGATAGGATGATTAGGGAAGGCCTTCTAGGATTTTAGCCATGATCTGAAAGAGGTGGGGAAGTGAGCCCTTTGGGCAATTGTGGAGGGCATTCTAGGCAGAAGGGACAGTCTGTGCAGAGGTCCTGTGGTGAGAAGATGCTTGATTGGGGGGCGGGTAGAGTGACTACAAAGGGACACAGGAGTGTGTGAGACGTGCCCTGTGCATGTGTGCACACACCTGTATGCAGCAGGCACCTTGAGTCTGAGGCTCCTGAGCGCTAGAGCATGTGCCAGCTTGCCCAGATCCTCCCATCTGAAAGCAGCCTGTGCTCCCAGCACCCTCCCTTCCTGGACTGAGGTCTGCATTGCTAGGCTTCGGTGAGCAACAGGCAGAACTCTGAGCCCGGGGGCTAGAGCTCCAGGTCTTGGAAGCTCCAGGTGGACATAAATTGCCCCTAACTCCTAAGAAGCCTGCGCTGACAGGAGTCCCCTCCCCAGTGCCCTTGCTGCCGTGCCTTCCATAGCCAAAAGGTCACCTACGCGCACAGCTCCCAAACTGCCCCCACCTCTTCAGTCAGTACTGGAGGTAAAATGATTCACTTTCCCCGAACAGGGTTTCTGTTAGCCCAGACCGCACTGACTTACAACATTTATGCACACCTGCAGCCATGAGCCCATCTCCTTCCACTGTGGCACCTTATTTTTTTTTTTAATATGCCCTGTACCCCTGGTTTTGATCTCTCACTGACTTACTTTTTTTTTTTTTTTCCGGTTACTTACGACCTTGTGCTTGCCAGGCCAGCATTTGTGCCACTGAGCTAAACTCCCAGCCTCACTGACTTTCAAACCACGTAGAGAGGTTCTGAAAAGTCCTAATGCCCACATTACAGCCCAAACCCACAAACCAGAACCTCCGAGGTGTGAGGTCAAGACGCAGACGTCTTAAAATTCTCCAGGGAATTCCAAGGTGCCACCAAGTTTGGAAGTCTTTGACCTTTACTAGTAGATCATATTTTTTAAAATCACCCCTCCCCAAGAAAACAGGCTGCATTATTTTAAATGGAAATGTCAGAGCTGTAGGGAATTTCTCCTTTCTGATCTCTGAGGGAGGTGGGTTCCACCTGGGCCTGCAGTCGTGGCATACACTGCCCGTGCAAAGTCCCTCACACTCTACTCTGCCTGCCCTCCTTTCTCTCCTTGCTGCGTTCCCCCTCTTCTCACATCATGCTCATTTCTGTCGCTGATAGGGATCTCTTGATTTAAATGTGCTCTTGCAAATGCATATGGTGTTTTATGTGCCTGGATTTTTAATGCCCTCTACAGGGCATTAAAAATGATTGTGTCATTTTGTGCCTTCTGCATTCTGCCTCTTCACTTGGCACCACTGACATACCTGCCCTTGTGCCCGTGCATGTCTGGGCCTTCAAATTGAACCCCGCAAGGTCCTTTAGCACCTTGTCTGGCTCCTTGGTGATGGGCACTTGGTGGCTGCCAGCTGACCACCTACTACAAGTGGTACTGCATTGATCATCCTTGAATTCGTGCATCCCTGGAAATTCAGTGGGATCATTTCCTATAATATACACCCAGAAGGGGACTCTCTGGGACATACATGTCCCTGGATTGATGTTGGCACCCTGACTTGCTCTGCAAAGGCCTCATCTATGCCCACTCTCTCCCATTCGGGACAGGGGTCTTCCAGCTTCCTCCTCAGTAGAAAGGTCCAGGCTGCTCTGCCTTCTGATGCTTCCTCTGGCCAGCCCAGGCCCACTCTGCCTCCCAGCCTTTGGGGTCACACACTCCTCAACTTCAGGAGGCTGAGCCACCCCAGGTAAATAGATCTGCAGCAGTTGGGTGGGCAGTGGGTGCTATCCTTAGTATGTAGGGCTTTTTCTCCTTTAATAGAGATGATCCTAGTTGTGATCAACAGGGTCTTGTCAAGAAGCTTTAGGGGACACTTTTTGGTGTATGTGCACCCACCTGTGCCTGAGCAGATTGGTCTCATGTGTGAGTCTGTAGTTGGTTCTAGAGCAGCCAGTTGTGGAAAACCTCAGTGTTTTGGAAATCTCTCAGGCAGGCTATTCAGAGTAGTGGGCAGGGCACAAGATGTGGAGATGCGGCCTTGGGCATGCACAAAGAGCAGGGAGGAAACGAGTTCCATGTGGCCCTTGGCTCTCAGCATTCCCATCCCTGTGCATCACTGCCTCCGTGGTTCTCTGGCTCCACCTCGATCCCTTCATTTGTGTTGTTTGTTCGTTAGGGATGCAGAGTAGGATATGAGGTTTCCTAAACCCAATCATTCTAGGCCATGTTGACATATCTACATGCTTTTGTACTGTTATTTACGTGTACTGTTATTTACGTGTCTGTTGAAGTGAAATTGCCTAAATATTTTCTAAAATACAGTTATTTAGGAGAGACATTTATGTCACTTTGTTAAATGGAAAACCAAAAGAACTGCCATAGGTAGAGAGTGGCTAGAAGATGAATATAATGGCAGCAGGGTGAAATATTAACATATACTTGGGTATGGTGGTGCATGCTTGGAATCCCAGCGACTCAGGAAGGTGAGGCAGAAGGATCATGAGTTTGAGGCCAGCCTGGGAAAATTAGTGAGATCCTGTCTCAAAACAATGTCACCGGTGCCTGTTGCTTGCAGAAGCCTCTCAATTCCACAGCTGCTCTTTCCCCTCCAGGGAGATGACTGGGTGCCGGAGAGGAACAGAGTCAGGTGGTCAGCAGGTTGAAGAGGGATTGACGAGGAGGTAATGGTCTCAGCCTGTTGTCTGAGATCAGGGAGTGTGGCCTTTCATAGGACTGGCTTGCCCTTGGGACAGTCTGGACCAGGAGAGAATCTGTGTTCCTCTGTAGCCTTGCACGGAAATTCCAGAACTAAAGTGGGGCCCCCTTGATGGCTGTGTCCCCAACTTATGTGTTGTACTCCAAGGCACTTAATAAATGTTTAGATCAGGCTTGGAAGGACTGGAGCCCCTGTGATGCTGTGAGAAAGCATCTGTACCCTTCTATCCAGAGCTGGTGGGTGTCAGTGCTGGTATTGCATAGAGGAGCACATGAAAGGGTGCAAATCCGAGTGTGAATGCCACCAGGACAGGGCTTTGCACATCCTGTGCCCTGCTGCAGCCTCTAGCTGGAATAGTGCTGAGCAGGTGCTCCCTGAACATGTGCTCTCAGTGTGTAAAGCAATGGAGCAGTGATTGAGCTTGTGAATGAGTCTCACTCTCCCTCAGATCGGGGCCCTTTGTGAAGCCTCAGGCCAAGCCCTGGGCAGGGGGAAGGAACAGAGCAAGGAAAGAGATGAGGAGTCCTCAGGTCATTGGCTTCAGGGACATCTTCAGGGTCTCTTGAAACAGCCCCAGGGCCCCTCCACAGATGGGCTGGGTGAAACAGAGGCTGGCAGGTGCCACTCGAGGCTTCTCTGTAACAGCCACACCCTTGATGATGTCCCTCCCGTTCCACCCCCACCATAGGCTTCCAGATAACAGGAGGAGGGGCTGATTCCATGTCAGGCCAAATACTGGAAAGCATTTGTCATCTGGAAGACAGTTTTGTTTTCTTTTATGCCAGGCTGAAGTGCAGCCTAAGGAGGCTCCCCATCTCCCACTGGTCCCCCACCCAAAGGGCAGGATTCTGAGGACAGTTCCCAGTGCTCCTAAGAGAAGTGAGGTGTCCCCCACTTCTGTGTTTACATGCCGCCAGCTGCCTTTAGTGGGTAATGTTTAACCAGGGTGTGGTGAGAGTCATCTGGTTCTGGTGGTTCCCAGGGACCAGGGGAGGGATCTGTCTTCCTCCTTGGTGGCCTGGGAAAGCCTCTGAGGTCCCCATCTACTCACTAGTTCATTGTCATGAAGCAGCAATGCACTGTCTTTTCAGGCTCTTATCTCAAGCTGGTAGGGAATCCAGGGCTGAAGTATTTTTTAAAAATTGTCTTTTAAGCAATTTTTTGGTATGAGCCCAACCTCACTAAAGCAGTCATCCCCACATCTGTTGCGATTTGTGAATATTTTATAGTGTATGAAAATGGGAAAACAACATCATTGTAAAATCCTTAAAAGCAGAAGTTGGGTGTCACCTGTGGTCCTCACCCCATTGACAAGTACTGACATAATCATGTGTGTCAGTTTTGCCCTGTATTGAAACCCCAGATAGATGAGATCATGTAATTTTAAGGACAGATTGTTGCTAAACTCTAATGTGTGTAAGTATCGTTGGGAAGCCGGTTAAAAATCTAGACTTCCAGAGCTCACCGTGATTCATACATTCAGTTAATATTCATTGAGCTACTACTATTTGTAAGGCTGCCAGGTTTAGCAAATAAAAAAATTACAAAATACCCAGTTAAACCTGAAAGTCGGATCAACAAGAAATAATTTTGGAGTGTCAGTATGTCTCATACAACAGCTGGGACATGTCTTAGTTGTCTGGGCTGTTACACCATAGCAGAGTACCATAGACCAGGTAGCATAGAAACAGTGAAAGGTTATTTCTCACAGTTTTGGGTGCTGGGAATGTATTGGGGCTGGGCTTAGGTGGGAGCCCTCTTCTAGGTGGCTGAATACTGACTTCTTGCTATTTCTTCACATGGAGGAAAAAGGAGCTCTGCGGCCTCTTCTCATAAAAGCCTTAGACCTCCTGAATGCCTCCACCATGCCAGTTCATTGAGATTAGGGTTCCAATGTGTGTGGCCTTTGGGGCACCCATACATTTAGTCAGTCCACTGCAGCCAGTACACTAACATACACCTTGTTGTTTATCCGAAATTCACTCATCAATGTTACCTCATTTGCTTTTATAGCTTGTCTGCCCTGGCTCCGTGGTTTTGGTGGTGGAATTTTCCAAATGGGGTTTTACTAAGTAGTTTCTTTAAATGACACTGCCCACTCATCCTACTGACGGAGGAGACTCAGTAAGATGTACACTGGCTGCCATCTTGTTTCAAGGTGGTGAGCCAGCACAGCTAACACTGTCTCACAGAGCAGCAGGCTGAGCCTGAGTGACCCCATTGAGGCAGTATTGGTGGTGCCAGTGAGCAGCCTCATTAACTGGTACTGAAGCTTGGGGCAAGTGACACTGAGCTCTTTGTGGTAGTGGACAGTGCCAGCACATCCTTCTGGAAATTGGGGCCATTGTGACAGGTGTCAGTTCTATGCTTGGATCCCACAGGTGAGTTTCAATAAAACCTCTGCCCCTAAGAAAGAGCCATCTTGCAGCGGAGGAACAGTATCAGAGGCAGAGTTACTCACAGACAATACTGGACAATAGTAGGGTGGACAACAGATGTGCCTGTCATCTGAAGCACCTCTGGCTTAGCAGCATGGGCTCAGTCCTGGGCAGGATATGGCAGGCCAGTGAGAGATCTGCACCTTCTGGTAGTGATCCAGTGATCCAGACAGTGTGCTCTTTTTTTCCTCCTCCTCGCATTCTTTTGTTTTTTTATTATGAAAATTTTCAAACACACAGAAATACAGAGAATCACATAAAAGATTCCTAGGGGCCTGGCACAAATGGCAGTGCTTTGCTGATCTTTTTTTGTGACTGACCGTTTTCTTATTTTAATTTTATTTCTCCTGAGGCATAGCAGTTTCACAGTAGAGTGCACAACCTGATGAATTTTAGTGGCGGGTGTTCCCTGTGTTCACACCTCTGAAACCTGCATTCAGAGAACAGGTCCCTCCCCAGCAGGCTCCTTCCTACCCATGCCTCTGATCTGCACTTCTATCACTTGTAGGGCACCATGGTGGCATTGCAGTGGGGAAAAAATATTGCTGCAGATAAATAGAAAAAAGTTAAAAATTCTCTCTCTTCATTTACTGACCTACTGACTAGGAAAGTAAATTGTAGATTGTAAAAAGGTGGAGGACAACTCATGGTCATTCAGGTGAGAGTGGTGTTAAGGGACTGCCTATTGTTTTTGATTTGGATTGTGTATATTGACCTTTTTTCTTGGGAGGGGAGAGAGTGATATTAGGAATTATATCCTGGGTCTTCCTATGCTAGACAAGTACTCTACTACTGAGCTATGCCCCCAACCCTGCAGGCTATGTATTTTCACCTTAAAGGCTCCTCTCTCCTCCTTCCCACTGAACACTGGCTGACTCCAGTGGCCACTGGAGATTCAAAACAAAACCAGCCCTAGCACGCACCCATCCCCAGTGTGCACAGTGCCCTGGTGACCAGAGGTACCTGAAACACTGTCCCAGGGTTGTCCTAGTTTGGTGCAGAACCAACGCTCAAGGCTGGAAAAGAGTCATTTATGCGCTTGACTTGGAGTTTCTTGGGTTGCTCTCGGCTTCCTCCATACCCGAGTGGCAGGAGGTCAGAGAGTCCTGGGGTGGTGACAGCCTCATCATCTCCACAGACGCTGCAAGAGATCTTCCAGACCGAGAACACCATCATGCTGTTGGAGAGGGCCATCCTGGCCAAGGAGTGCCCACTGAAGGTGGCCCACACGCGGCTGGAGTGCCGGAGCCGGCGCCCCAATGTGGAGCTGTGCAGGGACACCCCGCAGTTCAAGTGAGTGAGTGTGTGTGTGTGTGTGTGTGTGTGTGTGTGTGCGCGTGCAAATGCACGTACCTCATGTGGCCCATGAAGGGCAGAGGTGGGCCTTGGAACCTAGGAACCTTGGGCCTGAACTACAGTTCCTCTGTTAATCAGGACATCCCCTCTTACCACTCAGCAGAGAGCTGCGTGGGACTAGAGTTGTGAGCCCAGCTACAGCTGCCTCTCTCCACAGCTCCTCTGCCCCTGCCAGTTGGCCCTTGGCAACCCATTTCACAAAGGGGTGCTTGGATCTCTGTGCTCAGGACACCTTCCTGCTGTCCCCTGAAAGCCAAAGAGATGCCAGGTGTAGTGATGCATACCTATAATCCCAGCTACTTCAGAGGCTGAAACAGGATGGTTGCAAGTTCAAGGTCAATCTGGGCAATTTAGTGAGACCCTGTTTCAAAACAACAATGAAAGGTGGGCTGGAGATATGGCTCACTGATAAAAGAGTGCTTGTCTAGCATGTACAAGGCACTGGATTTAATCCCCAGCATTCAAAAAAGAAAGCCAAGGGAATATTGGCCTCCCAGGCAGGGATATGGCTTGGACCCGTGGTTGCCTCACCTTCTTTCTCCAAGCTCTGAGGAAAAAGTGCTGGCTCTTGTCTCATTTCCCCACCTCCTTCCTTGTAAAGATCTCACCATGAGGCCCTTGCTAGCTGGACTTCTCCATCACACTTAGCTAAGGGGCTGCGTCTGTTGACATCAGGACAGCTGGGAAGGTTGAGCTGGTCCAGGAAGGGGTCTTTGAGCAGGGGTAGGGGCTCTAGGCCTGTCCCTGTCCCTGGCCTCCTTGGCTTTAGGGTTTCTCTCCACGCTCAGCCTTCACCTTCACCTGGCCTTCTTCCCTGTGTGTCGTCTCTGTGTCTTGAGCCTCCCTAGCCTTTCTCTTATAAGGAGATGTGCCACCAGATTTAAGGCCCACAGTAAATCCAGTATGACCTCATCTTCAGATCCTTAATGACATCTGCAAACACAAGATTTCCAAGTAACACCACAACCCAGGATCTGGGAGTTAGGACTTGGATATTTCTTTCCAAGAGAGACTGTGCAGCCCCTGAACCTGGCCACCACAGTAAGCCCGGAGCACTCTCCTGCTCCTGCACTTGCCCATTGCAGTTGAATCTTTACCCAGCGGCCTCCAGATCTCCCCTTTTAATCTTTCCCTTCCATGACTCCTTGGGGAAATGGAAATAAGACCCAAGTCCCTTACTTTTGTTTGTGCTCTTCTCTTTAGAACCACTTCCCTTCCCAGCACTTGGAAGGCCTGAGCAAGAGGATCACATGTTCAAGTCCCACCTGGCACTCCCATCTTTACCCTCTGTTCCAAAATCCCCTCCTCAGAGAGGCCTTTCCAGTGCCTTTGGAAAGTTCCCCAGCCGCGAGGAAGAGGTCTAAGGCAGCCTGGCCTCAAGTCTGAGTCGTTCCAACCATGAGGCAAGGGGAGACTTCAGTATCTGAGTCAGTCGGCCCTTGGTGGTAGCACTCTGACTGGTCAAGAGTCATCATTCCCTGAGCTGTGGACCAGTGATCCATAGCACCCAACACACACAGCTGCTGGTAATGGAGTCCAGTCAGGGAGACTGAGCAAGACTTCAAGAGTCACTAGTGGGCCAAACCTTCATATCAAACATGAGGCTGGCCCTTTTTGTCATCTGCAAAAACCCTGTTTCCAAATAGTCAAAACCCTATTGCAAACACACGTAACAAAATATTCCCTTGTATTGCAGCTGAATATTTCACAGTGTGTATATGCCATCACGTTTTGTTCATCCACTCATCACAGTGGGAATTGGAGTTTCTTTCACCTGTGGGACCTGTGAAATGTGCTGCTGTGAACATTTGTACACCTGTTAGTATGAACGCCTGTTTTAAGTTCTGCTGGGTATAGATTCAGAAGCAGAATCCCCCACCAGGGTCAGTAACCCTATGGCACGCGTGCTGCAGCAGGCTGCTTGCTAACACTGAAAGCTCTAAAAGGTTCACCATCAGTGGTCACCCTAACTCCAACCCTTACTGAGGAACCACCCAAGTGTGTCCCTATCCTGTGTCATAGTCAGGACCCAGTATGTCTCCTGAAAGATTCATTGTGTTGAAAGCTTAGTTCCTGTTGGGCTTTGGGGGAGTGACTGGGTCATGAGGGCTCTACCTCATGAGAGTTGTGAGATCATAATTGGAAGCATTATAGGGAGGTGGTAGAAATAGGAAATAGGACTCATTAAAGAAAATGGGTCATTGGAGGGTAACTTTGGGGACCACATCTGTCCCCAGGCCATCATCTCTGGTTCCTTACCCTTCTTTCTGCCTCCTGGCCTACATGAAGTGAGCAGTTTTCCTCCACCACTCCAATCCCCCTTGACATTTCTGCCTAACACGGGCCCTACACCATGGAACCTGGGCCACTCATAGACTGAAATCTTTGATACCATGAATCAAAATAGACCTTTACTCCTTTAAATCGGTTTTCTCAGGTGTTTTGTTAGAGTCATAGAAAGCTTATGAGCACGGCGTGTCTACTGTCCTGTTCCTTCTTTATACCTATCACCCTGGTGACTCCCGAAGAGTTGAGCCTGGCATTCCCTGCAGGCCTGGGTCTTGTTGGTCACACCGCCAGGAACTGTTCTACTGCACAGTGAATGCATCTTTGTTGAGTGGCTGAATAAACAGTGCCTTGCCCTCTGCCCCCTCCCAGGCTCGTGAATGAGGTGTTCACCATCAACGACACTCTGCAGACCCTGAGGCTGAGGCTGCGGGAGGCACAGGACACAATGCAGCTGCTGGTGATGACCAAGTCACGGCTGGAGCATGAGTTGGCCATCAAGGCCAACACCCTGTGCATTGACAAGGAGAAGTGCATGGCCATGCGCAAGACCTTCCCCAGCACCCCTCGCCTGGTCGGCCACACCTGGGCCGCCCCCTGTGTGGGCCCTTGCACCCCCTGCCCTGCCTCAGTTTGCTAAACTGCACAAAGTTTGAAAAGGCCAGAAAACAAAAGAGTCATTTTCTCCCTACCATGAAAATATATATAAAAGGCAAAATATGTGCCCAAATCAAAGCTCCTGGAGCTCATCTTTGCTACAGACACTTTTGTGGGAGGCAGATTTTGATCTCTGGAGGGTGGATCCTGGATCTTGTGAGACTCAGAGCTTTTCTAAGAATAGAAGAGGCAGCCCTTCTTTCCTTCCTTCCTCCCTTCCTTCCTCCTTTCCTTCCTCCCTTCCTTCTTCTTTTCCTTCCCTTCCCTTTCCTCCCTCCCTCATTACCACCCTCTCTTCTTTTCTCCCCTCCTTCCTTCCTCTCCTGCCCATTTAGGAGTACAACGATGGTTGGAACTCAGAATCCAGAGCCCAGCTCTGTCTCTTAGCTGCTGAGTGGCCTTGAACAAAGTCTTAACCTGGGTGTTCCATCCATGAAATGCAGTCAGTCTGAGGAGGAGGTGATTGTTATCCACTGTAGGACAGTGCCCAAAAAAGCATTTGGAGTCAGAAGTCCTGAGTCTGAATTCCTGTGTTGGCAGAAAGGGTGTTTTATAAATTGTTATGGGGACAAAAGGGGTAAAAGCAATTCTTTTGGGCAGTGAGAGTTGGGGAAACTCTACGAGGAAGTAGAATTGTCTTAGACAGACATAAAATTACCCTAGAATCCAAAAGCTCGTCTCTTAGGAACACAGCCATGGGAAATGAAATGAGGGGTGCAGACTCCTGCACGTGGAGGTAATTACTGTCACAAGATGGAAACACCCAAACGTTCATCAGTGGATGAATGGGAAAACCAAATGCAGTTGACACATGCCATGGAATATTAGTGGACCGTAAGAAGAGAGAAGCTGGAGGCTGTGTCTGGGGATAGAGGAGGGCCTGGTGCTGAGCAGGCAGAGCACCATGGGAGGGACTGTGAAGGCATGGAGGAGCAGACAGGACCCGGAAGGAGCAATGTCGAGGCCATAGGGAAAGTTACAAGAGAAGCTGTTCAAAACAGCCAGAGCCTGGGAAGGTAAGCTGAATAAAAAGAAAGAAAGCCCTCAGGAGAAAGGCATCCTAAATAAGCCTTTTGCTGGATACCATGGAGTCTACTTTTGGAAAGTGAGTGGATGATATGTATATAAATGTCTTTTTTGGGTGTGTGGTACTGGGGATGAGATTTTTTATTTTGAGATAGGGTATCACAAGTTGCCCATGCTGGGCTCAACCTTGTAATCTCCTGCTTCAGCCTTATAAATGTCTTAAGGCTTTATCTTTAGAAAACAACCAGAATGTAGACTCAGATGTATTTGTTAGTTTTATCAAGAAGCCATTGTAAGTTACGTCCAACAGCAACACAATTAAGCCATGGACTATCTGGTACTTTAAAAATGATGTTTACTAAATGTTTGAATGCTGAAGAAGCGTGTTTAGAAGGCTAGAAACAGAGGGTAGGAAATGGTGTTAAAATCTGTTTCCAGTTGTGTCAAAAGTGCCCAGGAAGCAAGGTTGCATTGAAATCTACCAGAATGTTAACAGAGCAAATGGTAAGCATTTGCTAGATTTTCATGTGTGAATTTTACAAACTTTGTGCAATGAACGTGTATTCCTTTTTCAATTAAGACGAAATGCTTTTCTTAAGCTTCTTACTTTACAATAGTTTTAGGTTTGTAGAACCTTTCAAAGACAATGCAGAGTTCCCTTAGACCTTTACCCAGTTTCCCTGGATGTTACTGTCTCACGTGGCCATTAGTTATGGAGGATTTGTCAAAACTAAGAAATTAGTGTGATACATTGCTGTCAACTGCACGCCAGAGCTTATTTGGATTTCACTAGCTTCCCTATCCACGTCCTTTTCTATTCTGGGATCCAGTCCAGGCCAACATACTGCACGGGGACCTTGGATGTCCCCAGTCTTCTTGCTCTGATGATTCCTAGTTTTTCTTTGTTTTTGGTGACCTTGACTATTTTCAAGAGTATTTGTCTGTTATGTGAAGAATGCTCCTGAATTTTGGCTGACATTTTGTCATGCTTTGATGGTGTGAGAGTTAATTGTGTTGTCACCTTGAATAAGAAAGTCCTAGCTGACTGCTTCGGCACAGTCCTGGGTATGTCTGGATGATGGATTTACTGAAGAAGGAAGAGTCACCATGGGTGTGGGTAGCACCAACCAATAGGCTTGTGTCTTGGATGGAGTAAAAAGGAAAGAAGAAAGTCTGGCTTCTGCTGCAGAGGAGGAGCTTCAGTCGTCACCGTCACCTTTGAAGGTCAGTTTCTAGACTTCTGGCACAGGCCCTTGAACTTTCAGATATGGACTCTTGGGACTCTGCAGTGAACTCCTGGTTTTTTGACCTTAGACTGGATCCTCTGGCTCTCCAGCACTCAGACAGTCCTTTTTCTGCACCTAACTCTGCAGGGGGTCATGTAAGCTTACCTTGTAAATACTTTATATGTCATATATTTCATATTACATCTGTTCCTCTAAACAACCTTGATACCGATTTTGGTACTAGAGAAGTGAGGTCATTGCAGTGACTACCTCACTATGGTTCAGAAGTCTAGAAAGACTTGGAGATGTCAACTGAAGAAGCAATCCTAAAAATACTGTGAGTCAATCTTGGTGGGAGATTCTGGTCAGAGCTCAGAATGCTGATAAAATGCAGCCAGTAAAGATCAAGTTCAGGAGATTTCAGTTGGAGACAAGGATTGTGATAGAACTGTGGGGGACCGGTGGCGGCTGAAAAGATAAGAAGTATGAAATAAAAATGACCTTTATTTTGAGAATGTGGGGAGAGACACCCCCAATCCCCTGGGGCATCTCCTCCACCCCAGGGTCGGTGATCTCTCCATGGAACACTGGAGTGAGGCATATAAGTAGCCTCGGTTTGGGGTGGGACCTAAGGGGGCATTAGGGATGCACAGGTAGCCTATTGATCTTTGTTTGGCGCCATAGGTAAATTCCTAAGCATGGGGGAGATAGGAGCTCCTTGGCTTTACCGGCTACAGTGTCCTGTCTGGGCCAAAACTCTTTCAGATTGCACTGGCAGTGAGACAGACCCCTTCATTCTTGGTATAAAGAAACGGCTACTGCTTCAGCTGGTGGCAGAACATAGTGTTGGGTGCAGGTGCATGCATGATGCAAGAGTTGCGGGTCAGGAAGACTTACACCCAGATTTTAGAAGAAGGCCTAGGAAGCCATGCAGTCTGTTCCTAAGAGGGCAATGTGTGAAGCTGGTTGTTTTCTATAGTAGATGGTATTTAGAAACCAGTCTGAGCTATGTGGCAGCACACACCTGTCACTTCAACACTCTGGGAGAGCAATCAGGAGGACTGAAAGTTGAAGCCCAGCCTGGACAATTTATCAAGACCTTGTCTCATAACTTAAAAATAAAAAGAGCTGGAGATGTAGCTCAGTATGAAGCCCTCAGTACTGAAAAATAACAAAACAAACAAACAAAAACATGGTCTGGGTGCTGGATATGCTTTTTCACAAGAATTTTTCAGACAGGTGCATAAGAAGCCTAGAGTGAGCTTGGGGGGAGACCAAGTAGAGGAAACCTTGTGCCCTGACATTGCAGTCAACTCTGTACTCTCAATTCTGGCACAGAGTGGTGTCCCATGACTACTTTATTAGAGATTAGCAAATGGCCAAACCTGTGCATACTAAGGTCTGGCATTCCCTCTTGGATTCGTGGCTACTTTCTGAGTTGTAGGATACAGAATGTGATTGCACTTGGGTATGGGAATAGTGAGCCCTTCACCCCTTATCCTCTTCCCAGTAGAGGGATCCAGTGACGTGCAACCCCACCGTTGCTCTCAGGAGATGAGGGTACTGGCTACAGCAGTGTGGGATGTCTCCACAGCTGTAGAAAAGTCAAAGGCAGGAGATCTTTGCACAACCTCACTGAGTGGAGACAGAAGAGCATTTCCCAGCTAAGCACTTGCCTTCCCCATTGACTCAGAGGTATGTGACCCAGCTGGCTCCAGAGGATGAATTACTCCCTTCGTTAGGAGAAAGTGTGTGTGTGTGTGTGTGTGTGTGTGTGTGTGTGTGTGTGTGTTTGAGTGATCATGTATGTTTACAGCCTTCTGTTCCCATGGCCTGACTGAATATTTAACATTTTTCTGAACACCATGGCTGATACTAGAAATTCAGAGGCTTTGGAGAGAAAAATGACAAAGAGAGGCAGTCTAGAATGTGGGAACTGATAAAGCTGATGAGCTTAGACCCAAGCCTCAATCAAAGATATAGAATCATTTTCATCTAAAGTTGGAAACAAGACAAAGATGACCACTGTCCCCACTCCTGTTCAACATGGTACTTGAAACATTAGCAAGAGAAACTAAGCAAGAAAAAGAAATAAAAAGGATATATATATATTTGAAAGAAAGAAATCAAATATCATTGTTGGCAGATGACATGATCTTCTGTTTAGAAGATCTTAAAACTCCATCAGAAGACTTAGACTAATAACCAAAGTAAAGTAGCAAGATACAAAATACACTAATAATAAACGAATAATAAAAGAAATTATGAAAAAATATGATTCACAATAACACTAAGAAAAATTAAATACTTAATGATTAGTTTAAGGAAAGACTTCTACAATGAAAATTAAAGCACTCTGATAGAGAAAATCAAAAAGAATATTAGAAAATGGAAGGATATGCCCTTTTCCCGGATAAGCAGAACAATATAGGCATAATGGTGATACTTCCAAAGTTGACACATAGATTTAACACAAACTTAATAAAAATACCAGCAGCATTCTTCACAGAAGAAATAATCTAAAATTCATATGAAACCAGAAGACCCCCACAATAGCAAAAGCAATCCTAGATAACAAGAGCAAAGCAGGAATTATCACAATCCTGAATTTAAAGTCATATTATAAAGCTACTGTGATTAAAATGGCATGATGCTGGCACTGAAACAGCCATGAGGACCAATGGAACAGAATAAAACAGAAACAACCCCTGCACATTCCAAAGAGTCAACAACACACTGGAGGAAAGAAACTAACTTTCTAAATAGGTGGTCTTGGGAAAACTGGCTATCCACATGGAGAAGATTTTATCTAGACTCATATTTCTCACTGTGTTAATCTAAAATCAAAATGGACTAACTAAATGTTAAAACAGAAACAATCTGCTGAGAGATAAAATAGATAACATGTTTGAAGTCATAGGCATAGGCAAGAACTTTCTTAAAGAAGTCTGCTTGCATAGGAAATAATATTGAGAATCAAGAAATGGGATTGTATCAAGTTAAAAAGCTGCTAAACATCAAAAGAAACAACCAGTAGAGGGAAAAGAAACTTACAGAATGGGTAAAAGTTTTCCAGCTACTCTTCAGACAGAGGACTACCTTCTAGAATTTATAAAGAACTCAACAAAAGCTTACCTCCTCCCAATAAGAGACCAAATTAAAACATTGCCCAATTGAGATGAATAGACATTTCACAGAAGAAGGTGAGCAAATAACCAATGAATAAGTCAACTATTTATTGGCTATTAGATAAGTGCAAATTGACATTAAGACTCCATCTTATCCCAGAAAGAGTGATCATCATCAAGAAATCTAGTAATAAATGCAGATGAGGCTGTGGGGGAAAAGGAACACTTCTATGGTGTTAAGAAGAATGTAAATCAATACAACTTCAATGGAAGTCATTATGGAGATTTCTCAAAAAACTAAAACTAGAAATTCCATTTGACCCAGTCATTCTTTTCCATCTTCCTGAAAGACCTAAAGACAACATATTACAATGATACATGCAAAGCCATGTTTATAGCATAATAACTAAATCTTGGAAGCAGCCTATATGCCCATCAACAGATGAATCAAAGAAAACGTGATATTTGCACACAGTGGAAAGATGAAGAAAGATAAACTTGGGTCATTTGTAGAAAAATGGATTTACCTTGAAATCATAATGGTAAGTGAAATAAATCAGGCACACAATTTAAATATTACATGACTTCTCTTATATAGGAAACTCAAAAATAAAACGCAAAATAATAGATGGATAAGGAAGTAGAGAGATGGACCTTTCTCAAATGGGAAGGACATCAAGATATGGAGGGGAAGGGAGAGAAAGGGAATCAAAAAGGAATTAAGATGTGTTACGTAGTAGTATCAAATCCACACAAATAATGTAAGCCGTATTTGCTACAAATATGTACTAATAAAAAATTTTAATGGGACTGACACAGGAGAAATATAACTCCCAATGTTCTAGATTTCAAATGTGCCAAGTTTTTGTCCCCTGAATATCAAATAGTGAATTTCAAGGGACAACAAAGGTTAAGAGTAGGAAATTTGAAAGATAATTCTTGAGAGATAGAAGGTCCCGAATGAGTTGGCACTGAGCCCCTTTGTCAAGGGCAATTCATACAGCCAAGTCACAATGTGGGTACAACACAGGTCAGACTACAATCTACCTATAGGATTACACTTAGCTAATGTTGATTCAATAAGGAAACAAGTCATGTAGCAAGGGTATATGGCAAGAACAAAGGCATTTTTGAGAAGGGCTGGATCCAGACACTCTGGTCACCCACCTGAGTGACTGATGCCTAACTGGACTTATTGGACCAAGTGGGACTAACTATAGTATGTTTCCAGGTACTGCTTGTCTCTTAGGGAGGCAGACATCGCATCTTTATCTTGAGGACTGGCCCTTTTCAGATGCACCTCCAGCCACAATTTTGATGTCTTTATTTTTGTGCTGACTTTCCTAAGAGTCTAGTCCTTCCCTGACTGTGTATTAATTTCTATCTAACTTAGCTGTCTATAATATTCCCCCATCTAGAAGAGCTAACTCTAACTGCAATCAGGGAAATGGGCAAAGTTTCAGTCTAGCTGCTTCAAGTGCAGTGTAGGGAAGACTGAAGTCAGGGGCCCTCTCCTGAGAGCTAATCTAGGGGGCCCTGGATAAAAGCCAACTTGGAGGTTAGCAGTTATGAAATCCCTTTGGAAGGTTGATCTAGTGGAGCCCAGGAAGAGGAGTCAGGCACATTTATCAATTGGCTCCATCTGGATGATCACTTGGAGTTTGGCAGTCTCTAGGTGAGAATAAACTTTACTAGGAGATTAAAGCACATGTGACCAAGCATGAGCACTAGAATAGAAAGATAATTTGGGGAAGGATCCACATCCAGACACTGTGCTTAAGGAATTGGAATAGTGATCTTAACCAGTAGGCTTCTAGACCTCTCTATTGATTGAGATTATCTGTAAATCTGGTATAATTTTGTGCTAAGTCCCTCCAGTTTTAGCTGTAAGACAGAGATTTTGGCTGTTTTGAAAGATAATTTTATCTTAGGAATTTAAAGACTTTCACTGAGCTTTTATAGCCTCCAATGTCACTTCATTGACTGTAAGAATGGTCAGTTACAAGTGTAGCTGGAAACTGTCAGCAGGGGTCAGTGATTGAAAATCACTTTCTGTATCTAGTCTATTATTATGGTAATACTTTTATACATCTTTTGGTTGTGTCTTTCTGTTGGGTGTTTAAGACCAAGTTAAAATGCTGTGTTAATCAAAACTAACCTTTTGTTATACATCAAGTTCAGTTAGGGCTTTTCATGGATTATTTTCAGAACCCTAAAAAGAGCCTCTTGACACCTCTATAAGTGTCAGCTACCAGGACAGGTCATGGTCTTGCTTGAACACGTGGCTTCCCTTGGAAGCATGGAACACATTTCTCTCTCTGGTGACCTTCCTGTTCATCACACTGTACATTAGTTGGTTCTTGTCCTCTGTTGCCCAGCAATCTCTCTGCTCATGAGGTTGGATGACTCACCAAGGTTGTGAGATCCTGTAGAAAAGGTCTCTTCATGTCCTGGTCCTTGTTCACCAGGGAGCGCCTGAGCCAAGATGTTGGCTGTCCTCTTAAGTTATCTTCTTAGCTCTGGTCTCCAACCTCAGTTGTTGAACACATGATCAGTTCTATCAGCATTGCAGTGGGAGCAGTAAGTTCATATATTCTGATCTTACTTAGATATCAGGCCCCTGGAAATATATAGTATGAGCAGGGAACTGTGTGTAGCTGATATACTGAGTTTGCAGCATTCATTTTGCGAATGTCCCCTCCACACATGCTTCACTAACAGACGTTGCTTACTAACCCTTCGGGGGCTGCCTGTATTATCCCCCTTTGTTATGGCTCTTTAATGACTTTTTGAAACAGCACGGTTGCTTTAGAAAATTGAGGCTCAGGGGGTTGAGTCAAGAAAGGATTCAAGTGTGTCTTACAACTAGAGTAGAGACAAATTTGGCGTGAGGACCAGGCCCCTTGACTCCTGTTCAGTGGCTTCCTATGACACTCTGCTTCCCTGTGTGAACTGTTCACGGTCAGACTTAACAGTTGTGACAGACAGCAAAAGCGATGGGTTGTCACAGACCTGTGACTCTTAATATCCCAGGGGAAATCGGTTCTGTTTAACCGGGGTCTCCAGTGAGGTACACACCAATTTTTATCTTCTGAACAAGTGGACCAGGAGGGAGTTCTTGGGCCCAACGCAGCTGGTCAGAAAAGCACCAGGTAGCACCTCTAAGGAGATACTAAAACAAACAATGGTCATCAAAACTGGAATGCTGGCGCATGCCAAGAACTTTACTCAGCCCAGGGAATTCCATGCCCATGCTGTGGAGTAGGAACCGGGCCCACCCCTACGACAGAGAGGCTGGGTCACTTGTGCACAGTGACGCAGCTAGGATGAGCTGGCACTGGCCCCAGAATTCATTCCCCATTTTCTGAGGGGTCCTCATGGGCGCTCCGACTACCCCCAACCCCCACTCTCACCACTCAGGCCACAGGCTCTGGAAGGGAGGCGGCATTGTCTCTGCCATGCCCAGAAATGTCAGTGCGTCACCGCACACAAAGTCCTGGCTGTTTTCTCCTGCGGTTCCCAAGGGTGCTCCTGACAAGGGTCCCTTCAAGGGGGGAAGGGCAGGAATGGGAGGCAGGTTCAAAGTGCACAATTAACATTCCTAAAGAACCGCAGGGAGTCCAGATCCTCCTCTGGAAACACACAGAGCATACCTGGACTGATATGAAGCTGGGGCTGGGGCTGGGCCTGAAGCCTTCTGCTGCCATGTGACCCAGACACAGACATGCTGTGCTCAGGCCTGGAATTCTCTGTGTCCCCGAGAGACAGCAGCCCGCCTCTCTCCACACCCAGCAGCGCTGCTTGGGATTCCTGGCGCTCCTCTGGGGACAGACTGGGGGTGGGCACCTCAGTGGGGACAGAGCCTGGGAGGGCAGCGGGTTTGTGGCTGGCAGTGTGTTCTGGAAGAGGTCTCGGCAGATGAGGAAGCCATGTCAACTGAGGATGAGAAGAAGAGAAAATAGGTCTCCTTCCTCAAAAGATTGACCTTTACCATGAACAGAGAGGCAGACCTGGCAGGACCAGGGTGCATTTGGTGAGATTACTGAGGTGTGGCTCTCAGCTCACCTCACCTTAAGGGCCTGGGGAGCAGGTGTGGTGGTGAAGACCTGTGCATCTCAACTTTATCTGAGGTTGAGGAAGGAAGATCACCAGTTCAAGCCCAACTCGGGCAATTTAGAGGTATAGCAGGACCCTATGTCAACATTAAAAAGGAAAGTAAAAAACGGTCCTGGAGATGTACCTCAGTGTGACGGCCCTAGATTTAACCCCCAGTACTACAAAAAATAAAGGTCTGGGGGAGGGGAAGAAAGTAACCACTTAATGGGTGTGGGTCGTTTGTTGGGTCATGAAAATTTGGACTAGACAAATCTTGGTTGCGTGACATGCTGTTCACCACTGAAGTGCTCACTTTAAAATGGTTAATTACGTTAAATAAATCCCCCTCCATTAAAGATAAGACATCCCAAATCCATCTCTCCTTCAGTCTCATTCTCTATCTAAGAAAGGTTCTGGGTGCAATCTGAACTCATCTATTAGACATGACAGAACATATTGATTAAGGTTGGGAAAGTGTCTTGCAAATTTCTATGATGAATCTATACAACCCCTGGTAGGAGGCCTCATGTGCAGGGACCTGTGAATAGTCAGTATCACTGTACCCTCAGGGCCTCCTTACACTTTGCATCTCACTAACCTCACCCTGGTCACATCTCTGCCTGAGGCACCTCTTGGAACTGCTGGGTATTTTGTGCCCTGTCACCCGTGCCCCACTCAGTGCCTTGAGTACAAGTGTCACTTTCACCTCCCCTTGGCCAGCACAAGAGTTTAGAGTGCTTGCTTCTGGAAGTCTGATGCTGCCGCATTAATTTCCATCTGAGCCAGCCATCCTCTCCCACTCCATGACTGTGTGCAGCTCAAAATCTCTAGGCCTCAGTTTCCTCATCTGCAGAATGGGCACACTGATAACAGTTTCCATTCACTGGGGGCTGGCAAGGGTTATCTGGGGTAATACTTATGAAGTCCAGACCACAGAGATCATCACAGCTGGGACTCAGGAGGATTACTGTTTGTGCATGGCTGAGAGACTCCAGAGAGCTCCACGGAGAGGGGAGAACTTTTTGGGCTCATAACTCAGGGATTCATACTCAGACCAACAGCATGGCCAAGCCATGTTGGGGAAGGGGCTCCTCAGCAATGCCTCCAGAATTGTAGGACTCCAGGAGGGTAATAAAGGGGCCAATCACCTTTGGAATGGAAGGATACAGAAGGTGCCTGTGAGATACAATCCCCCTCTCACCCCACTACCCCATCTTGGTTTCTTGAAAATTCCTAGAGACTTATCTTTCCTCAGAAATGATCCTGTTACCATTTTCACTAGTTTTCAGGATGGAAGTTGTCCTCCTCCCCACCCTGTTCCATATCTATTGTCTCTGGATTCCAAGATTTGGTCCTGGAGCTTTAAATCTAATCAAAGAGTAGATAGCCTGTAATTCTAGCACTCGGGGAGCTGAGTCCAGGTCTATGATAAGTTTGAGTCTAACGTGGACTACTTAGTGACTTAGACCCTATCTCAAAATTTTAGAAACATCAGGACTGTGGCACAGTGCAAAGACCCTGGGTTTGTCCGTACATGCACATGTCCACATACACACACCCAGCTCTCCGCTCTGTACAAACGCGGTGTGCCCTGTCCCCTGGGTAGATATCCTGGAACCTACCCAGCTCTGTGCCAAGCAAGCCCAGCCAGCTGGGTGTTGTTCACGGATTCTGTCCCTGCCTTTCCCGTCCCACTAGCCACTGCTGGAACTGAGGCAGGGTAGGGGTCACTCTGCAGTCCAGTTTCACCCCCAGACTACACAGGTATGTGAAGTGGTTTGGGGAGCCAGACTCGGCCCAGGGGAGGCGGTGTCTGCCCAAGGGGATGTATGCCTGCTCCTCTGGGTTCCTGTGTGCTCCCTTTTAGCATCTTGGTGGATAACCCCTCTGAGCCAGAGGTGGGCAGAGGGTAAGTGGGGTCTTGGCACTGCCTTCTGGGTGGCAGCAGAGCTCAGGGGATCTTGGCAGTGAAGCCAGAACATGGGATCCCTCCCTCTGGGCTGCCCACCATCTAGGGCATGTTGCAGGTGGGAGCCAAGCCAGATCTTCACTTGGGCTCCCCTCCCTCTATGCCAGGGGCCTGCCAAGACTCCAGGGAGGAGAGAGTTGGGCGAGAAGCCTGATTCTGCAAACCTGGCATAGATCCTAATGCTCAGTGCGTGTCTCTGCTAAATAAGAAGCCTTTCAAAAGTACCCATTGTGGCAGCTCTCTTGTGCAGAACACTCGAGGGCTCCTCAGTGCTCTCTAGTACCCCTCTCACTTTAACTCTGACCCACTCCTCCAGCTTCCCCTTCCTCCTGAGCTCTACTTTTCCACTGCAGGGCCTTTGCACATGCTGTTCCTGCCACAAAGAACATGTCCACACTCAATCGTCCAGTCCACAGCCATGTGCTAAGCTCCAGCACAGCCTTACCTATTGCCACAATTCCCCCTGTCCTTCCCATTGGGTAGCCCGGTGTAATTCTCAACCCTTAGGTCAGTTTCCCAGAAAGTCTTGACAATGGTCACTCGAAGTACATTTTTAAAAATACGGATTTCTTGACCCTTTGCCATCCTTGGTGTCAGAGACTCCAGGAGACAGGGCTGAGTGTAGTGACCACCACACACTGGACACAACCTTTTCCTTTATCACTGCAACTTTACATCCACACCACACTGCCTTCAGCACATGGCCAGGCTTGAGACGTTTCTGTGAAATGAATGGAGGACTCAGAGTGAGTGGGACTGCAATAAACAACTTTAAATTGGTGCCAAGTGAGCTTATCATTGTGCAGATACAGGATTGGCACAGGAAGAGAGTCTCCAGGTGGATATAAGAGGTCCGGGAAGGGTCCAGCAGAGCAGGGCGTGTTGGGGCCGAGGATGCTGCCAGTGCTGAGGACCCTTGGCAGAGAAGCCCTGGAGGGTCCTCCTACGGGGCCACCGCCTCCTCTGGGAGTCCAGGCACCCCCAATTCAAGAAGAGGCAGAGGAACTGGGACCACTGCAGGTACTGAGTTCCCACAGAAAGAACAGGTCATACCAACAACCGAGACAGCGGAGCAACGCCAGGCGCCCCCTCCTCTCCTGCTCAGATCAGTGCCCTGCACCGCCCTCTCTTCCCTCCAAACATGACGCTGGGAGTAGGACAGCTCCTTTTACTCTGGAATTTCCTGGAGTTCAAACAGCTCCTTCTTCTCCCACCAGCCTGTCCACAAGACCCCTCTCACACGTGCTACCTCATTTTCAGGTTCTGCAAACCTCCGGTGGCCAGTATGCAGAGCTCTTCCGGCGTGAGACTGGCCTAGACACCCCCCCATCCACCCACCCACACAAACACACCAAACTCTCTCTCTCTCTCTCTCTCACACACACACACACACACACACACACACACACACACACACACACACACAAACACGCACACGCACACGCACGCACACCGCACGGATCTCCTCCCTCCAGGTTTCCCACCGCAAGCTGGGGTACCTGGGGCTGCCCCTGGAGTTTCAGAATTGAACTTGAACCCAGCCGCTTGTGACCAGGAGCAGGGCATCTGCGAGCCCCAAGCCAGGCTCACCACACCCGGAGCTGCCACCCCGTGCCCTGTCACCCTTCCCAGGAGGGCATGCAGGGTGGGTTTACCAAAGGGAGTGGGTGGGAGGTGGGGGCTAAGTGCAGTCCCTGGACCCTAGGGGTTACAGTCAGGCTCCACCCCGACAACAGAGGGACTGGGCGGGCTGCTGGAACACTGAGGGGCTTGTTTGCCTGCCGCCCACACACTCACCAGCGTGCTGGGCAGCGGGGAGCTGCCACTTGCCCCAGGGGCAGCTCTGAGGGTGCTGCAGTAGTGGAGGCAGGCCAGGGAGGACCGGGGTGGACTTCGCTAGGCCTGGTAAACAGCCTGAGAGGTAAGACAGGCTCTGAAGTCTCTGCCAGGCCCACGCCCTGGCAGGCAAAAGGCCGGCCAAGTGGGTGACCTGGGGGCGGCAGGGTGAAGGGAGTGGGCAGGCCCAGGCGTGCCTCCTGGAGCAGGTCCGAGCCAGAAACTCTCTCTCAGGCATCCTGAGCCAGATTCCCAGAGGCAGGCAGGCTCTGAGCTCCGGGTGAGCAGCAGAGCGGCCCCTGAAAAATCCTGGCTCCAGGATTTCAAAAGGAAGCGGAGGACAGGTCTGCACAGAGGTTGTGCTGAAGAATTATTTCCTCCCCAGGGTGTGCTATTCCATCGCCCCACTTCCTCCCGCCCTTCCCTTATCATATTGCAGCCATTCATTTCCAGGCCCAAATACTGTCATCGCCCAAGACACCGTAGGTATTAGTTTGTCCTTTTCTCTTTTGTTTCTTGACTCTCTACAACAGTCTTACAAGGCCCAGGCTATCCTCAGCCTCATTTTACAAGGGAGTCTACCAAGGCACAGGGTGTATGTGAGATCCCTGAATACCACACAGCCTCGGAGTGGCAGAGCTGGGCTTTGAACTTGGGCATCTGTCCCTATGTGGCAAGCAGCACACTCCTTTAATTGATAAGTTATGTATCCTACAGAGCAGCTTTCTACAGAACTTTTATGTGGTGTTTTCACTTGCCATAGGAGGGCTTTGTGAGGGCGGGTGGGGAGGAGAACACTAAGATATTGACCTTATCTGCCGCCTCCTTGCTAGATCACACCTGGCTTCTCCAAGGCCCAGAGCGAGAGAGGGCGGGGCTTGCAGTACCCGCCTTGTGGTGTAAAGTACTCAGGATCAGGGCACCCTGTATGAGAAACACAGGTATCTGCTCTCTGAGATCTACATTTAGGACCACAGCCTGGTCGATGTTATAAAACCTCTGAATTCTCTAGTTGTTCCCTGGTGGTATGCATGGTGGTAGGGGGTGGAAAGATGCCCAAAAAGGCATTCTGGGGACCCTCCCTGCAGGAGCCCAGCCAGACAACACTCCCCTCTGGGGTGGGCAGAGAGAAGCCACTTTCTGCTTGTAACCAGTGTTCATACCCTGCTGGCATCCTTCCTTCTTCCCGCCCTCATTGGGTTTTGCCCTTTTTGGCAGGTAAGGGTCCTGAGACGGGAGGGTACAGGATTATACTCTCCAGTCTTGCTGGACCGATTTTTCAGGTAGATACAACCTGAGCTGATCTTTGAAAGGGAAGACAAACTAGAGCAGAGGTTCTTGGGACTCCCAGATGCTTGCAGAGGCAGGTTGAGGAGCACCTAATGTCCAGGTTGCTTTGGAGTAGGCATTTTATTTTCTGACTAGCATTCTTGTATTCATGAGATCCTAATACCCACCTGAATTCATCTTCCTCCTTTCTCAAGGGATCCTTTCCATCTGCTCCAGGGGAAGACAGGTGAATCACACCTGGCCAATTAGTCCCTGGTTGGCCACTTATTGGTTGAAACTATCTAATGAAAACCACTATCAGTGGAACTATCTCTTCCTCTCCCTCCCTCTCTTTTCCTCCCCTCCTGTCTTTCATGCTGGGAACTTGTTATGGTTTGTATCTGAATGTCCTCCCAAAGCCTCATGCAGTCATGGGGGCAGGCTTCTAGAGTTTGTGATTAATTCCTAGTCCAATAGTAGGATTATGAGTGTGGGTGTTATACCCACCCTAGGACAGGGGTGGCCTACATACAATAGGAACATGATGTCTTCTCACTCACCCCTTCTTTTTGTTCTTGTTGCCTTTGTGTCTACCACTGTTACAAACTGCTGCCCCTCTGCCATGCCAACCTGTTTTGGAGCCAGCTGATTACGGACTAAAACCTCCACAAAATGTGAGCCAGATAAACTTTTCTTTCCTTAGTTTTGGGCATCAGGTATTTTGTCTCAGAAACTAGAGAAAATAACCGACGCAGGACGGACCCTAGGACCTTTGCACTAAGCTGTGTCCCTAGTTGCTTTGATTTTTTTTATTTTGAGATAGTCTCTCTAAGTGACTGTGTCACCCAGGTTGTACCTAAATTTGTGATCCTCCTGCTTCAGCCTCCCAGAGTAGCTGGAATTATAGATGCATGCCACAACCCCTGCCAGGCTAGTAATCTCTTTCTGCTGGGTTTGTTGAGTTGGCAAGATGGAAAGATGAAGCTGATGGTGGCCAACTTCCCTGCCAACACAGAGCAAGCAGAGCCTGGTCAGCTTCTCAGATGGCATTTAGCTTTAGGGAGGAAAAAATGAATTTTTCATGAAATAAAACAATTGACTATACACTCAAGAGAAAATTAAGTCAGACTCCATCCTCGTATCATGAATAAAAATATATTCCAGTTAGATGAAAGAAACAAGTAGTAAAAGTAAATCTAGTGGGAGAAAATTCAAGGCAGTACTTTTTAGAATTTGAAACTAGCCCAAACCTTCCTCAGCAGACTTGAAACTCAGAAGCCACAGAAGAAAAATATTTGTTTTCTGCTTTAAAACAAACTCACACTGCCAAAGACACCACAGAAAAACTTAAAAGACCAACAACGACTAGTAGGAAGTATTTTCAACTTTGTAATGGGCAGATATAAATCATCCTGCTTACAAAAGTGGTCTCGTATTAACAGAACAGAAAGAGAAATCACCAAGCCCAAGTTGGGCAAAGGACATGAGCAAGGAAGTCACAAAGAACAGTCAATGGGGTCATTATTCACCCCTATAAAGAAGCACTTGGCCCTAAGAAGCATCTAAGAGAAAGGTTTAGAAATGAGGTCATTTGTATCTCTGGTGAAGAAATATAGAATATTTATCCTAGAATAAAATAGGTGAGACTAACGCTGCCCAAATAAAATTTTAATGCTGGCCACAATGAAATTTAAATTTCAAATTGTCTAATGCCACTTTTTAAAAGTGAAAACAAACAGGTGAAATTATAATTTTAGTAATATATTTTATGTAACATAACATAGTTTCATTTCAACATGTTATTCATAGGAAAAAATGCTTATTTTTCCATACTGTATCTCTGAAATCCAAAGTATATTTTACATTTATGATATTCCTCAATTTCCATTTGGATAGGTACACATGCTGAGTGGCTGCCACGTTGGATAGCATAGTGTTAGAGGCTGAAGAGTATAATCACAGACCTGAGTTATGGGCCAGCTTTCCAAGGGGGGTGACTGTGTGGTCCTTTATATTTTCCTTCTCTTCATTGGGAAAATGACATTCTAGGGCTCTTTCCCCCTCACCTGGTATTGAATCCAGGAAGCACTGAGCGATGAGTTTTATCCTTTTCTTCAAATTTCATTTTGAGACAGAATCTTGCCAAGATGTCTAGGCTGGCCTTAAACTTGTGGTCTTTCTGCCTCAGTCTCCCAAGTAACTGGGATTATAGATATGTGTCACCATGCCTGTTGTGAGTTTTAAATGGAATCCATGTGAAAAAGCATTCAGCTTACCAGTTGGCAGATGTAAGAGCAACATAAATGTTTATTTGTAGTTAGTGGTTATTACCAATTATCCAGTAAGTGGAGACGGAGTTAAACGTATAGTATAACAAGGTTTGATCAACAATGGAGTGCACATACTATGTCATGCTAGTTCCACAGATTATAATGGAGTTAAGTTCTTATTGCCTAGTATTGTTACTTTACCTTTTCTATGTTTAGAGATGTCTAAAGAGACAAATGCTTAGCAGTATGTTACAGTTGACTACAGGATTCAGAGCAGTACCGTCTGTGCAGAAAGTGGTAGGAATTGGATCACACAGCAGGAGGTGAGTGGTAGACTAATGAGCAAAGCTTCATCTGTATTTACAGCCACTCCCCAAATCCCTATTACCACCTGAGCGCCACATCCTTCAGATCAACTACTACATTATGTTCTCCTAGGAGCTCAAACCCTACTGTGATCTGCTCATGTGCAGAATCTAGGTTTCATGCTCCTTATGAAGATCTAATGGTGGATGATCTGCAGTGGAGCTGAGGCAGTAATGCTAGCACTGGAGAGCCGTTACAAGTACGTTAGCAGAGATCTAGCTTGAAGAGTCAGATCAAAACCTTATCAGTGAGTGGAAAATGACAATTAAGATGCAGCTGTGGCAGGCTTTATAGCGACAAGTGAGTTAACATACTTCAGTTGCACAGTTGTATCTGGTGGCATACTTTAAGCCAGAATTTGGTACTTTATTTTAGGGTGTGTAGCCTGCCCATTATTTTATTTACCTGATTCTGGTGAGTTATATAATTATTTAATGTTACAGTGTAAAAATAATAGAAATAAAGGGCACAATAAATGTAATGCTCTTGAATCATCCTGAAACCATCCACACCCACACCCATAGTCCATGCAAAAAGTTTCATTCACGAAACTGGTCCCTCTTACTAAAAACATGGGGAAGTGCTACCATATGTATTTCTGGCCTTAGAGCCATAGGCCACACCATACTGTCTAAGTATGTAGTCAGCTATATTATCGGGGTTGTACAAGTACAGTGTGATGTTTATATAATAATGACATCATCTAAGGATGAATTTCTCAGAATGCTTCCCTCCCATTAGGCAGCATGACTGTATCAATAAACACCATGAACAAAACAAAGACTAATGTATAAAAATAGCAAAGGAGTCTGATTTTCATTCAATATAAGGAAAAAAAAGTCCCTTACTGGACCACCAGCCCCATGTGGCCACTGCTTTCTGATGTAGCTACTCTAATGAAGAATAGCTGAAGTGTAAAATACACACCAGACTTCTGAGGTCTTAGTGGAAAACAGGAACGTAAAACTTCAATTTATTGATTATATTTTTGGGCACATTGATTTAAAAAATGTATTGTTGTAATTTATTTTTCTTGTTTCATTTTACTTTTCAAACATACTCTTTACTTTTTGCAATAAAGTTAATGTGTTAATATGTCTGTTGGGTAGCAATGATTTAAATCTCCACGGTAAGATAGAACGCCCTGAGGAATAGTGAGCTCCTCATCCTGAGTGCTTCAGGGTGAGGTTGGTTAGACAGCAAGGATGACTCAAAATTTGAGAGTTGGGGACTTGTGGGTTTCTTTATTCCTGGGTTACCTAGTTGTATAGGAGTTTTCCAGGGATGCTGCTAAGTACAGGGCAGGGCCAGCTGATCATCTCCCTGAAGATGGCCCAGAGGACAGATGTCATTCTAAGAAGAGGCCACCATCACTTATGGTTGGCTCAGGGAGTTTTGAGGTTTGGATATAATTTGACTGTGCCTCTAAACGTTCATGTGCCCCCAGAATAGTCATGTTGGAAGGTGATGGAACCTTTAAGAGGTAGGGCCTAGAGGAGGTCACTTGGTCACTGGGGCTGTGCGCTTGGATGCAATTAAGGTAGCCCTCCTGGAACCCTTCTTAGTTCTCAAAAGAGGACTATTATAAAAGAACAAGCTCAGCCCCACTCAGTACTCTGGTTTCCTTTCCTGCTGTGTCATCCCTTCCTTCCACATACTGTCCTGCTATTGTGGTGTCAGCAAGCATAAGGCCCTTACTAGAGCTGAGTTGATTCTGGCACCATGCCCTTGAGCCTCCAGAACTAGGAACAAAATAAAGTTCTTGTCTATGTAAAGTTACTCAGCCTCTGGTATTTCATTATAGTAATAGAAAACTGGCTAAGAGAGGGGCATCAACTGCCTGCCTTTTGTATCTTGTGGTTGAGCCAGCTCATGGGTCAGCCCCAGGAGCACCCCATTATCTCCTGCTCCCAGGAGTGTCAAGATGGAGACTACCTGTTGCTCTTTGCCCTGCCCTGGATTATGGCAAAGTTCTGATATGAGAGAAGCCCCTGGCTATGTGGGCACTAGGAGGACTTACAGTAAATGTCTCTGCAGATGCAGGTGTGAAGCCAGAGGCAGCTGCTTCCTTCACCTGTGTCCAGATCACTGGTGTCCCATGGAGGAAAGATCAGCCCAGTACTCCATGAGGGGGTTGGCCAGGCACAGTTGCAAATCTGGAGACTAAGAACTGGTATGCATTTTGAATAATAATTGAAAATCATGAGAAGCACGATGCCTTGATTCTATCCTGACCTCGGTGTTCCCTCATTTACGATCAGACGTTGGGCAAACCTCTTCTTTTCTCTGAGTCTCCCTTTCCTCATTTATGCACAAGGCAGAGGGATTCCAAGTGACCCTCCCAGTTAAGAAATTCAAGAAACTTTGATTGACGAATATTAGTTACTCCTCGCTTACTGCCATAGCCTGCTCATTCTCATTGCTGAGTCTGGTCTGGCCCAGCCAGGTGAAACTGATGAGAGCAGTGATAACAGCACTAAGAGAATTTGCCAGGCCTTGCTGCTTGGGCTTACATGTATTGAAATTATTCAGTCCTCCCCTACTAGAGGTAGGGACCGCTAGTGTCTGTATTTTACCAAGGCAGAAATAGAAAGGTCCTAGTGCTTTGTACTGGTACCCTACCAGAACAAAGTCCCATAGACTGAACATCTTAAACAACGGACATTCATTGCCTCATAGTGCTGAAGGCTGGAAGTCCAAAGTCAAGGTGACAGCAGAGTTGGTTCCTTCTGAGGCCTCCCTCCTGATGCCATCTTCCCCCAGGTCTTTCCATGTGTGTCCCTCTTGGGGTATCTGTGTCCTCTGCTCATGCAAATACCAGTCATATTAGATAGACCTCACCTTGATACTCTTACTTTGTTTATGTCTTTAAAGACCCTATCTTCAAATACAGTCATATTCTGATGTACTGGGGACTATGTCTCCAACATATGAATTCTTTTGTTTTGTTTTGTGCTTTTGAGATAGAGTCTCAGTATGTAGTTCAGGCTGGCCCTGAACTCACTGTGTAGCCAACTTAGCCTTAAACTCCTGGTGATCCCCCTGCCTCAGCCGTGTGGGTGCTGGGATTACAGGAGTGCACCACCATGCCAGACATCCAACATATCAATTCTGAAGGAACATAATTCAGCTCATAACACTGCCTGAAATGTTCAGAGAGCCTTCTCCTTCCTCTGCACCCCTCCAGGGGTTGAGCAGGTCTACAACAGGGGTCCTCAGATGATCTTTGGTAAAAATAAAGATTGGAAAGGGAGAGGGAGTTGGAGGTACTGGAGGGTCAAGGCTCCGTGTTCACCCAACAGTATATACATTGTGGGATTTAGCCTCCTGTTTGTCACCTTGTGGTACTGCCAGTCCAGATGGAAAAGTAAGCCAGGTGAACAGAAGATGTCTCTGCATTCTGAAGAGCGCTAAACTGCTGGGGAGAGTCTGAAGGCTTCTAGTGGAAGGACCATCAGTCAGCCAGGTGAGAATCAGCCAGATGAGAGGGTTTAGGCTAAAGCAAAAGCAGGTGTAAACTACTGGGCTGGAGAGTGTGTGCTGCCCTGCAGCATCAAGTTCAAAGCTGCAAAGTGGAAGAGGCAGTCAGCAGAGCTAACCTGCAAGGTCTTGGGTCCTAAGAGACGCAAACTGTCCTTGCAGAGAACTCTGGGAGCTGGTAGGTGATGTCAAGTAAGGGCGCAGAGTCGTCCCTTGCCCTAGATGAGAGCTCTCTGTTGTAGTATGGAGCTGCACAGGGTGTGGCTTACCAGGGAGCTGAAGCTGAGCCCCTGCTTCCTCTCCATTCCTTGCCGCGCCTCTAACTTGCCCACAGTTCATTTTTTTCTCTTCCTCTGAGAAGCCAGTGCCCCTTTCCTCTATTGTTCAGCTGGGACCCTGAACCTGCCAGCATCGCAGACATTAGTCTTAAACAATTGCTTTGCAAATGTGATTTTTGAGCACAGTTTCGGGAATGTTATATCCTGAACTCACCAAAGGCAGGATATAACCCCAGGCTCTACAAGAACCTTGTGTAGCTGGGAGTGGTGCAAGCACCCTGGGAGGCTGAGGCAGTAGGCTTACAATTGAGCTCAGCCTGGACAATTTAGAGATTCAGTGAAACTTTAGAGATTTGTCTCAAAAACTAAAAATATAAAAGTGACGGGGATATAAATGAATTTAAAGACTCTGAGTTTAAACTCCAGTACTAGAAAAACAAATATAAATGACTGTGTTTTCTTAACTGAGCTCCTGTTTGCTGTAGGGGTGGGTTGGGCAAAAGATCTCCTTTGGCTGAGCTGTCAGGAGTTAGGGGACAAAGGATACTGCAGGGATCCCTCAAGAAACGATTCCTGTGACATGGAACATCCAGTTTCAAACTGTTTTGGACAATGATAAGAATGAGAACAATGACCAAGACAGGGCTGATATTTGTCGAGTACTTATTCTGCATGTACTTCACGAAATTAATTCATTTAATCTTTGCAGTACTTCTATAAAATAGGAATTATTGCATCTGTCTTACAAATAAGGCACAGTGTCTAAGTCACTTACCCAAGCTCGTAGCTGAATAACTCAAATAGAGTGAGGAAATCTGCCTATGGCTTGGAGACCAGGCTTTGGCCAGTTGCTTCATAAAAATTGAAAGATACAAACCAACACCTCCAGTCAAATATTTAAAAACAGAGCTGGGGATATAGCTCAGTGGCACAAGGGCTTACACGGCAAGGGCAAGGTCATGAGTTTGGTTCCCAGTACCAAAAAAAAAAAAAAAAAAAATGATAAAGTATTTTAAAACAAAAATTAGGTGCTAATGAATAAGTTGAATGATTTGGTATAAAAATCTGCCTTCTGGCTTCCCTCTTGGAAATGCAGATGTGCAGATGTACTTATTTGGTCAACTGTCCAGGGCACCAGCAGCTGTCTTTGTCAATGGATAAGCATTCCACAGTGTGCTGGCTACCACTGCCATAGAAAATAGTGTTAGAAAACCCTCTAGAAATGAACTTCGAAACCTTTAGTTTGCATTCATAAAAACTGAGCTCCAGGAAGGGAGTGGCTCACCATCATATAGCAAATTACCTGCAGAGTGTGTATTTTGTAGGGAAATGTCGGCATGTCAAAAGAGAACTTGTTAAAATGCATATTCTTAGGCAACATCTTCTGAGAAAATTCTGCAGGTCTTCCCTGAGGCCAGGGAATGTATGGGATGTCTGAGTTGAGCATGTGTGTGTGAGTGTGTGTGTGTGTTTGTGTGTGTTACGAGGGATTGAATCCAGGATTTCACACAGAGCTACAACCTCACCCCAACCCCTTTTAAATTTTGAGACAGGGTCTTGCTAAGTTGCTAGCTGCTAAATTACTGGGCTGGGCTTAAACTTGGGATCACTGCCTCAGCCTCTCAGACTGCTGGTATGACAGGCATGCACCACCCACCCAAAAGGAATCTGTGTTGTAACAAGCATCTTCCCTCCTTCCCAGGTACTCTCTCCATGGGAGAGTCCTGGGAAACAAGACTTTCATCCTGGATACTTTTAATACCCTTATGTTGTAACAGGCAATACAGGACCATGGTTTTGAGTGATCAAGGCCAAAGCTGTCCTCAAAGTATTCAATTTAAGCATCTTCAGTGCCAAGGCTACACATGAGTCTTCTCTTCCCCAAGTGTTTCTCCAGTGCTCAAACCCCTGGGTTTCTGGAAGCCTCAAGGACTACTCAGACCCTCCTACAGCTAAAAGTGCCAGGTCTGTGTGGAACCTGTTTCCCTTCTTGTTGCACAGGTTTGGATGAAACAGACCTGGGTGGGATGGGCTTTAGAGGAGAGAACTTGGCATTCTCTTCTGCCAGAGCCCGTGAAGCATAGCCCACCCCAGTCCTCCACTGCCCCCGCATGCCACAAAGGGCTGGTTCACAATCACGTAAGCCAGCCGTCAGACTCACCTGCCTGCCCAGCCAGTGGCAGGTGATGGTGCAGTACAGAAAACATGACACGGAATTGCCTCCTTCACTGCAAGACAAAACACACTGCGTTTCCAGCAAGGAACCACGTTGAGGGTGTGTATTGGGCTTGAGGTCCCCATGGCACACTCCTCGAGAGATGAGCAGAACACACACAGTGTCCAAATTGGTCCCTGGCCTCATGATGCCAGCATAACATTGCCTCTTGTCACTAGAGGAAAACTGGAAGTAAGGGGCTGCTCGTATGGGGACAGGAGTTAGGTGACAACTGGGGGGAGAACTAAAGGTTTCAGGCGGCCAATTTTCCTTAAAACATTGCTCTAAAAACAAAACAGAACACCCCTTCCTCTTGTTTGCTCTTCCTGTCCAGCCGTGACTCCACCACGTAGATCTGCTCACCTTATTGTACATGTGGCCAAGTCCTGCTCAGTCCACACGAGCGTCCCGAAGGAAATCTCCCAACGAGCCCATCTCAGGGGTGGTGGAAACTGAGGCTTAGAATGCATAGGAGACCTTTGGAGGGGGATGCGGGGAAGATTCATTTCTACCTCAGTGAGTTTTCTTTTAGAAGGTCCTCCTCACTCACCTGCATTGCTCACATCACTCTGTACACCCTCAGGTTCTGGTGACTCTGACCCTTGGAGAGAAGGACTTGGCTATCCTGAGAGCCATGCTGTCTCATCATGAGTCCACGTGGCCACTGAGCTACAGGGACCTGGCTAGCTGGAACTGAGGTGTGCTCGAAGTATAAAATACATACCAGAAAAAATAAATGGGTGCAAGACATCTCACTGGTATTTTTATATTGATTGCATACTATAATAACCTTAGGGATATATGAGGTTAAATATATTATTAAAATCATCCTCACCTGCTTGTTTGTTTTTTAAATGTGGTTATTAGAAAATATAAAATTACACATGTGACTCATACCTTACTCCTATAGGACAGCATCTCAATTGTTCCCTCTCCAGTTTTTCCTCAAAACTGCTTATGCAAAATTCCCTAATTGTAACACTAGTCACCGTTAATTACAAACGTCCTGGGGAGGGAGTGACCAGATGACATCTCCATTTGCCTATGAGGCCCACGTCAGGGAGTTAGCACCAGCTTCCTCTCCCTTCCCCTCTTTGTGGTTCATAGTTCAATTAATGAGAAAAGTATATTAGTCTCCTAAAGCTGCTGAACAAGTTACCATGATCTAAGTGACAAAATTCCATACAGTGCAGGGACATACTCTAGGGCAAAGAGGTTCTTCCAGGTGACCTGTTCTGATGACAAACAGGCAAATGGGGATGGGCACATGATGGCCGTTGGGCCTGGGCTTGTGCCAGGGTTCACAGTGACCCATAGGTCACCCTCAGAATGCCTGGGAGATCAGCCTACCCTGGGGTGGTTATGGGGGACACTGCCCTATGGGCAGAAAGTCAGGAGACTACAGGAACATGGCACATTGGTTCAGGGACTACAAGACAGTGAATTGGAAGATCTGACCACATCCAACCTTCCAGGCACTCTGGGGCAGAACCAAAAGTATGAGCACTGAATGCAAGACCGGCCGAGCTACTAACTATTGGGGTTCCAGGACTCTCTGTTTTATATCCCATAGCTATTTCTCGGGATAAAAATGTGCCCCTGGGTTAGGGAGCCTCAGTACCCCTCGGTCTCCACCCAACTTTCCACAGCAAGAGACTCCTCCCAGCTGCAGGAGCCCCAGAAATGGTGCTGCGTTCTGTAGCAAACAGGTCTGATACACGAGACAGGGTTAGAATGGGAGGCTTTGGCATGGAGGTCAAAAGTCCTGGTTTTACCTGGGAGGTGAGTGTAAAGACTCACCTTGAGACCTAGTGCACCCCTGTGGCTCTTGGACTTCTAAAGGGAGAGTCTCCAAAGGGGAAAGCAATGTGCCAGAGGGAGGCTGTGGGCCACAGACAGAGAACATTGTCCCCAAACCATGAAGTTGGATATGACAGACACCAAGAGGCTACTTAAGTTGGCTGGTTCTCTCTTGCCTTCCTGTCAAGCCTATAGATATGTTTGATTGTTACAATAACCCTAGCAGAGAGGTATTTTCATTGTCTTCATGAAGTCATTAAGGGTCTTAGTTACAAACTGCTCCAGCCAGTTTAAGCAGAAAGCAACTTTTCTTAAAAAAATTAAATAACAAAATATTAGATAAAAAATATTAGACTTCAGGGTGAGGAGGTAAAACTGAGTTTGGATGGGAGGCCAATGGAGGTAACATCAGCCATTCTAGAGGGGATGCTGTAGCAGACTTGTATCTGTTCTTATGATGCGCAAGTTCTGTTGTCTCCAAAGATTCAGCTGCCTCTACTGCTATGCTTATGAAGAGGCAGGACAGTGCTTGAGTTGGTGACCACCAACTTAAATGGCTTACATCGATTTGTGATCCAATGGGGGGGTGGGAAATTGAGTCCTAACTTCTACATTAACAAGTACAGATTCACGTGATAGACAAACGGAAACACAGAGACAGAGAGGGGATTCCAAGATGGTGAGTGGGTTACGAATATGAGAAATGCTCCTAGCACTTTTTAAGGATAAGAAAACAGAAGCACAGAGAGGTCGAGTAGCTTACCTAAAGGTAATCTAACCAGGGATAGTGAATGTAAGATTGAAGTCCAAGTCCTGTACCTTGACAAAGTGCTGAGGTCTCATATGGGAAGGAGGGTTTGCCCAGCAGATGGGAGGAAGGACTTTTACATTAGGTGGAGAGATATATATACTCAGAAGTACAGGAGGAGCAGATGGGTCATTGGACAGGAGCAATTGCTCCCCACATTCTGACAAAGAAAAGGGTTGGAATGAAGAGGTTGAGAGACCCGAGGAGGTGGTGCCAGCCCCCATGGCACTCCAGCTCTTGCGGATGGACCCCCATCTGGTTATGTAGCTCCAGGGCCCATAGAGCACTGTGCCTCAGTTAGGGTCTCAAGTGCACACACTGGGAGCCAAGAGCTCCATGGGTGGCCTGCTCCTGTCTTTCTGCCTGTGTCCCCGACCAGACCCTAGTAGACCTCTGGGAATAGATGTCCTTGAGCAGAGCCAGCACTGATGATAAACAGACATTCCAATCGTGGAGGAATGGGAACAATGTGTCCATGGGCTTCAGAGTCCCGAAGTGGTACTGGGCAAGGCTGGGGTTGGAGCAGGCAGAGCAGGGTTCATTCTGCGGGCTGTGCTCTGTGCCTGCCATAGCAGATGGTTGGGATGCCTACTGTGTGCAGGATGTGGGCTGTGGCATTCCTGAGTTCCGCAGGCAGGCAGCCCAGGGAGCCAGGCCAGCCCACTCTTGAAGGAGTGGAGAGTTTCGATCTCACATTTATCCCCTCCTCCTGGCCCTTTGAGGTTAGGGAGGGGCAGGGCGGGGCGATCTAAACTGCCATCTCCAAGAAGGCTGGGCCAGGACCTTATCTCCACCCCACCCCTGTCAGTGGCCTGGCGCCTGGTGGACTGAAGCCAGCTGTCCCTAGGCTGGCCTCAGAAACTCAGGGTCCTTAACTCTGCTCCGGGTCCTTAATGCACATTCTTCTTGGGCTGGAATCAGCACTAAAAGGTATGAAATATCTCAAGAGAAGCTGAGTGACTCTTGGCTAAAGTGCATGGTGGTGACAGGTGTGGTGCTGAGCAAATCTATTCCCTCTCCCAGCGAAGGTTCTACTGGACTTGAGAGATCACAGGACACAGGTTCCCCCAACTCTGGCAGCCTCCCTCGTGTCTTGGAGATGGAGAACCTTCTAGTATGTCTTGATCCCTAGCCCCGGCTTTTTACTGTCAGCAGATGCAGCTATGGCCCCATGGCTCCAGAGCCCAGCTCTGAGAAAGGTCTGGACCCTTGTAGCAGCTGATACTCACCCATCCTGGGTGTTGGGCACCCAGAGCAGTTCCACTCAAATTGTGGCCCACCAGCTGTGTGCTCACTTTTCTGTCCACTGAGTGTCCAGCATGATATTGTGAATAAGGATGTAGAAATCTCCTTGTTCATGAGCATTCTATGTGGCACACAGATATAACGGTGGTCATTGCCTATTGGGAAGGTATTGGTTTGTGATGAATTGATCCTTCAAAGCAAATGGTGTGACAAACCAAGCTTGGGGGTTTGGAGAGGGAAACAGTTTCCCTTGGGAGATGTCAGGCCAATGGCTTCACCTCTTTCTTTTTTTCTAAAAGCTTCTGGCGACCTCCTGAGCTTCCCTGAAGGGGGTCCCAGGCATCCCTTTGGGATGGGATGTGGAGGAGCTGTCCTGAAAGGCTCTGTCTGACCCTACAGATTTTCAAGGCAGCATGCCAGGCTCCAGCCTGATGCAGCCCAGGCTTTCATGAGCTTTATCATGGCTTTGGGGAGGTGGTGGTGACAGTCAGTGACCATGAAGCACAGGAAGTGGGTAATTTCAGGAGGTGGTAAGTGCTTGGATGAAATAAAGATGGACAAGGTAACAGTGGGCCTTTGGGGTAGACTTGGGGTAGACTTGTCCCTGGGCGTGGTGCTAGGGAAAGTCTCCCTGGGAGTTTTGAATAAAGAAGAGTGAGTGAGCAAAAGTGACCCACTGGGGACATTGGTGGGTTAAAGTTTGCTCCAGATGTCTGTCCTAGCCAGGCCACAGGAGCAGGAAAGCCAACCCCCTGGGAAAAGGGGGATTTTAAACAGCTGAACAAGTCAAAGGTATCATCTCAGAAGGTCTCAAGGAAGGGAAGGACAAGAAACTGTAAAAAGTGCTGCCCTGCATAAGTTCAAGGTTGACCTGGACTCTGCTGCCCGCATCCTGGAGGGGTCTGATCACCTTCCAGAGCAGCTGCAAGTTCTGCCACCTCTCCTACCTCCCCAATACAGGAGGAATTGAGGCTCTGCCTGCAGGGGCACTCACTCCTTCTGGGGTGAGGTCTACGAAATGGCTCATATCAGGTGTCCCAAGACCCTGTCCTCAACTTCCTCTGGCCTGCAGCTCACAATACTGTGAATTGTCCTTCTCCTTGTCCTGTACTCAAGTGAGTTCCGAGCTGTGCTAAAACTGGGAAGGGAAGGGAAGGGAAGGGAAGGGAAGGGAAGGGAAGGGAAGGGAAGGGAAGGGAAGGGAGGGCACTGTAGCTTCTTGGCTGAGGGTCCTGGCCATGCTCTCTGGCACTTGCCTGCATCTGGGCACCTGGCTGTTTGCTGGCCTGGCCTCTTGGATAACAAGGCTCCGACCTCCTTATTCAGTTTGGAATGTCCCTTCTTTGCAGGAGTTTTGGGAAGAGGTTTGACATCTGATCCAGGACTCTGCTCTCTCTCTCTTTCTCTCTCTCTCTCTCTCTCTCTCTCTCTCTCTCTCTCTCTCTCTCTCTCTCAGATGCAGACTATGCTTGCCTTAAACCCCTGGGCTCAAGTGATCCTCCTGCCTCAGCTTCCCAGGTTGCAGGGACTGTAGGTATGTACCACTACACGGGTCCCTCAGTGCTCTCTCAATTATTTATTTACCTTTTTGGTACCAGGGATCAAACTCACAACTTCGTGCTTACCAGACAGGTACTTGAGCTACTGCGCTAAACCCCCAACCTGCTCTCTCAATTCTGATTGTTCTTTCTGCCACCCTCCAGAGAAGGAGGGTTTTTTTTTCCCAAATATTTTTGTTTATTAAATTAGTATGTAAAATTGTATTTATCACCTACAGCATGTTTTTGAAATATGTATTGGAATGACTGAATCTAGCTAATTAACTACACATAGCTATTGTTTCTCCGGTGAATACTCTTAGCATTAAAACCTACTGGCATTAACTGATCACTTTGGAGCACAACAGAGCTTGTCAGCGTGTTTCTTCATTTTATAAATATTTATTCTGTGACCCAAAGCACCCCAACCATTCTCCCCTCCCACCATCAGCCTGTAATAACCAGCATTCTGTCCCCTACTTCTAAAACCCTTGCTTCTTAGGGGGTCTGGTGATGGGATTAGGATCCTTTTGGTGCATCTCAAAGTCAACTGCCAAATCCCCTTTGCTGAGGAAGGTACCAACCACACCAGGGACAACCTGTTGCTTCCTCAGATGCCACCCACACTCAAAGCAGGTTTAAGACAGGAGGGTCCCGGGAGCAGTGCTCACAGACCTGCCCATTCCAGTGGTGCACACACACCTGTGATACTGTCCCTTAGGACGGAGCCAGCCTGGGGATCTAGGTGGGGTCTTGGTTTTTAATGCCGCTTTGCCTGCTGACTGCATGATTCTGAACAAGTTATCATTTTTTCTGGGCCTGAGCTTCCTTACTTGTACACCTGGGGGATGGAGCTATCATAGCTTCTCCTCTTTAACTGCCCTAGGGATTCACTTGGGGTATCTTTCAAAAAGCACAGTGCCCAGTCCTCATCCTCAGTGGCTCTGGTGTACCAGGTCCAAGGTGTGTCCAGCTTGGGTTTATCGCCAGGTCTTTACAGGTGACTGAGGTGACTGGTGACTTCCCAGATTACTGAGGCAGGTCAGGGTGAGAACTGCAGGAATGGAAACTTCCTATAGCTGGAGCTCACCTCTGCTGCTGGTTAGGATCCCCGGGGAGACTGGTTTCCAAAGATCCAGCCAGCGTCCTCTTTGTTCAGAACAGAGGCTGGGTCCTGGCAGCCACATCTTTAAAAACATCCCAGGTGCTGAAAGGTACAGCCAGGCAATTGTAATTCGGACTTCCTGCCCTCTCCTCCTCACACGTAGTGGAAAGGGAACAACAACAAAAAAATGCCTGTGTTTAGCATACTGCTCCAAAAATGGCTTTAAACGGAACTCGTGGAAGCTCGCTGGGGCCAGGCAAGCAGGGGCTCACTGAATGAGCTCTGCACAGTCCCGGAAGGCTTCCCAACTACTCAGCCCTGCAATCTCATCTGATGGCCGGCAGGGCCCTGGAACCCAGGCCTCAGCCTTTATTTGAAACGTGGCCACTGCTCATTCTGCACCATTTCCTCCCAAACAAATGGCTTCCCCTCTGAGGAGGTTATCGGTGCACAGCCAGCGAGGGCAGGGCCGGATTTCTGCCCTGGCACTCCCCGGAGGTGGGAAGGGGGCCAGAGGATGGGGTCCTGGCAGATCTCCTGCTCCTTGTCCAGCCAGGGCACTGAGGTCACGGCGAGTTCTCCTGGTTCATTCCTGGAGTAATGCAGCCTTTAAGAGCAAGCAGCCACCAACCTGATGGTTGGTGAGCTGTATGCTGTCATCGAGGCTGTCTTGGTCCTTCCCTGTGTGCACTGTGGAGACTCAATGACATTTCTCACTGCATGTACTGTGAGTGCCAGGGCCTGGCAAATGCTCAGTAAGTGCTGATTGAAGAAAAGAAATGGAGAGAACACTTCAAAGCCAGAAGTATATTCAAGGGACCATAAAGGGTGAAAAATTATACCCCACCCTCCTGAATACAACACAGGATACAGGTTATTCCAAGCGCTTTATGTATTGGAACACAGGCTTCCAGCAACCCTGTGAGTTCAGTGGTAGAAGTAGACTCATTTCACAGAGGAGAAAACCTAGGTACAGAGAAGGTGTCTGTGCCCCAGTCACCCTGCGCACAGCCAGCTCCCTTTGCTGTGTCAGTGGGAACTCAGGTCCAATGCAAACTGCTTGGCTGTCGAACCAGGAAGAGAAAATCCACTTCCTCACGCCATGCCCACACCTGCACAGGAATGGGAAGGCTGCAGAGGGCACAGGCAGGGCAACAAGGGATTCCTTCAGTAACCCAAGAAGCCGCAGCAGAGTCCCAGGATGGAGTATCAGAAGATCTAGATTCTAGGCTTTCCAGCCCCCCAGTGCTTCCCAGCAACTCAGACTGTTTTTCTGTCTCCAAGGTGTAAAAAGGAAGGGATGGTTCTGGTCATTTTTCCCTATTTTTTGATCTTCTTAAGTGACAAATAGTGCCACCAACAAATTTCACAGAAACACCTGGGGTGGGAGAGAGGAATAACAGTGAATGGGGCTCAGACAACAGGAAAAGGGGTAGGACTGGGGAGAGCAAGCTGTGTAAAGCGTGTTGCTGTGGCTTCTGCCTGCTTGACAGGGTCTTGCTAGCCTTAAGCTCAGTGTGTAGCCCAGGCTGGCCTCAAACTCAAAATCCTCTCACCTCGGCCTCTTGAATGCTTGGACTGTAGGTGTGCACCCCCACTGGGCCTAGCTGGGTCCCTTTTCTCTCCCAATCTCTTTTTGGAGCTACCCTTTTGCTGTTCCACGCAGATCTAGAGGGAGGGCTGTCCAATAAGAGGTAAGGCCTTCCCATGGTGTGAGGTGATCATGTGAACCAACCTAGACTCATCAGATCACCTCTTCAGGCAGATCTGCAGGCCTAGGAAAACAGTAATGAAGAAAGAAGGTGACACCAGGTCTTCCCCAGACTTCCAAGGCTCCCTAAATCCCGGGGCTGGGGAGCCTTGCTCATTCTCCTCAGGGGCCCCCTTGAGGCTCCTGCCCTGGCCTCCCTCTCTGACTTTTCTCTCCATCGCTCACCACACTGCTTAGCTCTTTCTCAGTCCAGGGTATCTGCACCTGCTTCTTCCTCCACTTGGAGCGTGGCCCTCAATCTTTCTTCCCACGGTTGCTCCTTCTTGCCATTGCAGCTTCCACCAACGCTGTCCTCAAGAGGCCTCTGAGCTTGCCCAGAGGAGGCCACAGCCCCCATGGCACGTTAGTGTCTGCCAGGTCCTCCAGCTGCGTTTTCTCCAAGGCCCATGTCAGTTGCTGAGGTTCATTTCCTGACTTCCGTGTTGACTTACTTGTGTCTGTCTTTCTTGTTTGACATAAGCCCTGTGAGGGCCCTAACCTATTGTCCTGCCTCCTGCTGCCTCCTGGGCTGGGCAGAACCCCTGGCATTTGATTGCTACTAAAAAAGAATCTTGAATAAATGAATGAATGTGACCATGGAGTGTGCCCAAGAAATCCTGCCAAGAAATAACTCAGAGTTACAGTGAGGAAATTTTTGTGTTGTTTCAAATGGGGAAACTGAGACCAGATCGGAACTCACTGAACTTAGTCTTCTGTTCCTGAGGGACAGAGCATCTCCAGCCCCGGAGATGCTGCACCAATTCTTGGGCTTTGAAGTTGCTTTCCCTTGTTGTGAGCCATGCTCACAGGTGCAGGGGATTGCATTGGTCAGCCTCCTTTTGTCCCTTCTTAAGCTCCCAGGAAAGAGGCTGAGTCTCTTTTTTGTGAAACATACAAAACACTCTCACATGTGAACCAAGGCCCTTTGCACACCTGGACCACACACACCAGGAGGAGGGGCGGGAGTGGCAGCCAGGACAGGCAGCAGACAAGCTGGGTCATGCCATGTGCACCCATCCAAACGGATCTAGCTGGCATGTGGGTGGTGTGACCCAACTGGTTGGGTGAGTGTGGGGTATGGGCGAACGAGGCTGCCAGCCTGTGAGCAGCAACACCCCCACCTGGAGTTGGGAGGCCTTCTATGGTGACACCTGGTCTCTTGTCCTATCCACAACCCTTGCCATCTATGATTCCAGGGTTGGGATCATCAGCTCAAGAGCCCCCAGGCAGCCTTCCAGGGCCCAGCTGGGCACAAGGTCACTGAGCAGGGCTTCCCTAGGGCCTCTTTGCTTTGTGGTAGAGAGGAAAGATGGTGACCAGGAATATGGAACTTGGTACAGAGAAGTGGACTGAAAGGCCAGTGGGGAAAGGCACGGGAATCTGCCACTGGAACGCAGGAGAGCTGGGTGTGGTCACTAGGAAAGTGGAGCTTTGCGAGCTGCTTTTTGCTATTTCCCTACTTAATCTGAGCCTCAGTGCCTCATCTGTAACATAGAGTCATGGAATCCACTGCCCAGTGTAGTGAGGATTAAATAAACTAGCAACATTTTGACTTGCTTGGGTGAGGTTGAGTGAAGAATTGTCTTGTGCTGCAAAAAAAATATATAATATCGTTAGTGCACAAGTAAGATCACTTTTTTAAATACTACCATATAACATTTAGTAGATGCTCTATAAAATTAGCCTAAGGAGGAGGTTAGGAGGAGCAATGGAAGGGCAGTCCTATGCCCAGGAACTGCCTTCTCTCTCCGCTAAGTTTCACTTTCTCAGAAAAATGCAAGGATGGGGCCCTTCCTTTTGGGCCCTTCCAGTGCTGTATTCTGTCTGGGGTTGGAAACCAGTTTGGTAATAGTTCTAGCTAATGTATTGAGGCTGCCTTTTGTAGGTAGTGGGATATAGCTCACAATGACTTGACAGTGTCGGCATCTAAGAGCATTGGCCTTTTAGGCAGTGACAACTTGAGAAGCCAAGGCATATCTTTGTAAGGCCTGGGGTGGAGATGGGGATATAGCAGAGGAGGGGATTTGGACTCAAAGGGCTTCCTGGGCCCTCCCATGACTCCTAAAGGCCCTTCCGCTCAGCCCTGAGTGTGTTAGATAGGTGGCCATTAGACAAGGCTGGGTGAGGAAAGATAGAAACAAAGTCCCTGAACACATTTCCATGGGGACAGGATCAGTAGATGCACCTGGCAGTTGTGTGAGGTAAAAGGCCCCAAGACTCATCTCCATTCCTCTGGTCATTGTTCTTGGTCCCCTAGATTCATTCTAGAACAAGACAGGAATTGAATCCTCTCCGCACCATACTATTTTTTTAGTACCTTCTGCACATTATTATCTTAGAGGTCTCTACACGTGGCCTGCAGGTCAAATCTGAGCCCAAGTCTGTTTTTGCTTTTAATAGTTTTACTGGGACATGGCCACAGCCAGTCATTTACAGGTTATCTGTGGTTGAGACTATCTGAACCAGAAAATTAAAAATGTTTGTTCTCTGGCACTTTAAAAAAAAACTAGCTCTTGATTTTGCTTCATTTTAAAAAAATGGACCCATGTTTTAATTTATTTTAATATAAATTTTTCTTTTCTTTTTCTTGGGGGTAATATGGATAGAACTTAGCATCTTGCCCATGTTAAGCGTGTGGTCTACCTTTGAGCTACACTTCCACAAACAACTGTATCAGAGCCAATCATAGGAAATTAGAATCTCTAGTTTGAATGGAAGGAAACTAGAAAAATAAACAAAATGAAACACTGTATTTTACTTCTGTCTAGGTGCTGTTGCCTGACAAAATCCCAAGTTGAAACCAGAGTTCTCTTTCTTAAGAGGGGATAGTCTTTCATTCGTTCAATAGATATTTATTGGGCACCTGCTACATGCCAATCTGATTCATACATTGTGTTCTGCACAATATTTTATTTGACAAACACTGATTTAAAAAAAATTGTAACCAACCATTGGATCAGGAACATAAGTACTTGGTTTTTAACTTCTGTTGACCCCTGACCTAACATGTGACCTTAAACAGGTCAGGTCCCCTCTCTGAGCCTGTGCCTTCCATGTCAGTGTTTTTCCAATCTGCCAGATCACAGAGTCACCCGAGTTTCCATCCCTCACTTCTAAAACTGATAACTGCCAGTGCTCTTCCTTGGACACCAACTCAGTGCATGTGAGACCTGGGCCCAGAAATGTGCTGTACAACTAACATCCCCTGCCACCTCCGCGGGTGATCCCTGTTATCTCCTTGACCCTTTTTCCCACTTCTCCAGATTCCCACGTTTCCTTCAGCTCCAAACATCATCCCCAGCTCTGAGCAGGGGAATTTGGAATGAGTAAGGTGACAAATGACTGGGCTCAGGGGACAACTTCAGATATGCTGTGCATCCCTGCCCGCAAACTGGAGGACTGGAGAGCTCATCCAAATGCAATCGTCTCAGGAAGTATAAGGCAGAATATCTCTTTCCTCTGCTCTCAGCCTAAAGCTCATTAGTCAATTTTCTGGAATAATTATTTCCATGCCATATGACTAACATCTAGAGCAGGCATGATGACACACACTGTAATCCCAGCACTCTGGGAGGCTGAGGCAGAAGGATCAAAAGTTCAAGAGCATGCTGGGCAACTTAGCGAGACCTGTCTCAAAATACAATCAGGGTGGTTCAATTCGCAACACCACGCACACATGCATACACACACACTGTGCTGGCATCTCATAAACTTTGATAATCCTGGGGCAAGGAGAGGCCTGGGGAGACAGACACCTCAGTGTTGTGCCGAATGAGAATAACAGGGGGTGAATCTCATGATACAGAAGGGATAGAAAGGAAGAATGGACTGATGCCTCGCAGAGGCCATTGTCATCTCCTTCCCTAGAAATCTTACAACCAGAGCTTGACATTTCAGGTTCCAGTTCCCTCTGGGATACTCCCCATCCTAGATTCTGATTCCTTCCTCAAGGAGCATCCCTCTTCTAAGCCTAGAAGAGGCATCTCTGGGAGGCCTTTCCTGGCTAGCCCAAGCCTCTTTCCCACTTGGACTTGAGCTATCTGCCTGTCTACAAATCCAAGACTGTTTGTCTTGTAATATTTATGTACCATTACCACTTATTTTTTTTTAGCTTCCTAAATGCCACTTGTCACACTTGTACGTTTCTTTGTTTGTTTACTAGTATCATGGCTCCCTCACCAGATTGTCCTCCCACCGTGCCCCAGCATCAGTATAGCACTAGGTCTTTGCAATGGGGTGCCAAGTTGGGGAAAACATTCAATAAATAGTAACTGGATACAGGAATAAGTACAGTAAGATTTCTCAAACTTTGAAGTGTCTGTGAGTCACCTGGCGATTTTATTAAAATGCAGGTTTTGGTTCAACAAATGTGGGTGAGGCCCGAGAATCTGCATTTTCTCACAACTTGCAGAGAATTGCTGAGTTGTGGATCCCATTTTTAGCAGCATGACCTAGAGAAAGCTTGTCCTCATCAGTCATCCATCCCATCAGCCACTGCCTTCTTTCCCATCATCCAGTGCCTTCAGAGGGGCTTTGGTCTTTCAGAAGTGACAAAGGGACTACTGAAACCAAGAAAAGGTTAATAAAGAAGCAAGACAAACTGCAAAGAGCAAAGAATCAAACAGGCCCCGGGGGCTCTGGTGGGAGCAATGACAGCCTGCTACAGGCATCACATTCCTTCATGACCCACTTTGGTTCTGTGGACTTAACAAAGATAACCTCAACCTGTCTGTCTGGGATCTCCCCCAGCAGGGCCATGGGCTCAGCCAGTGCTGGAAATGTTACCTTTTACCACTCATCATCACTCTCAGTGCCAAACTCACCATGGTCATCTCAACGGTATATTAAGTTGGTCTGGCCATTCCACTGGTTTCACTGATGTGTGCCTCTCCCTCCATCATTGATAACAGCTCTCCCCATCTCCATCTCACAAAATGCTTTCTGGAAGTAGAGAGATGCCACTGAAGATCAAGCTAGCTTAACTGAGCTGACACTGCTGTCCTGTCGCCTCCCTCTGTGGAACATAAGGTGACTGACTATCCATCAGCCAAGAAAGTCTTTATAGGGTGCTAATTCACCATCATGCCTAGGGTGTTAGGAAATTCAATGTTACATTTGATGCCCAATTGCTATAACTATTTTCTTGAAGCAATATTTCTCAAAATGTAGTCTATTTATCACTAACATCAGAATCATTTTGCAGGGGAGGAAGTCTTGTTATATATGCAAAATATGGGGATTCACTGAGACCTACAGTTCTAGCACCTTTGAAAGTGAGCTGCATAAATTTGCATGGCTAATTGGTGTCCCAGGTGACTCATAGTTGCATGGAGCTCATATATTTGCTTCCTCCTCTGTCTACACCATTTTTATTTCCTTTTGTGTCAGCTCTATTGTGCCAGTGTCTTTGATCCTAAGCTGCCTTAAGCTTTCTTTTGGAAGCCAGATAAGTAAATACATGAGGCTTTACACATGGCCAGATATCCTAGGGAACCACCCTGCCCCCCAGCTGCTCTTCTTGACTAATCCACCATCAAAGTCAGACCAGCAAATGCATTCTTCTCATTTGAACAGAGCCATCAGGTCTCAGAGACCAGCCTGTGCCTCACATCAGCTCTTGGGAAGCATCAGCACCATCAAACATTCCAATGGATCAAACCAAACCCTTCACATGTGGCCCCTAGAGAAGGGCTCCTTTCATCTGACACCCTCTAAACAATGTGATTTTCTCAGACATCTCCCCTTAGGGAGCTCTGAGTCTCTGCAGTCTTGAGTTCTTCTTCTTCTAAGTGTGAGCTGAATCATGGATTCCAAGTCACTCTCATTTCACATCCCCTAGTTTCTCTCTCTCTGCGCCTTTTTGTCTCTGCACAGCAATCAGACCACAGAGATGCTCTGAATTAAAATCTTCAACAATGCTTCCTTCACCCTAGAGCAAAGCTACCAACCTTCCACAGCTTGACCATCTTCACCCCTTATTACAGACCCACAGACCACAGGCTCCTCTTCCTCTGTGGCATGCTGTCTTACAAGTCTGTCAACCTTTAGTTGGCAGATTATTTAATTTATTATAGTACAGCACATCCCATTTCCTCGGGACAGTTTTATGTGTGTTTACTGTTTCACTGCAGTTACTCATAGCACCCCTTTTAGTGAAGAGTCCAACTTTAGATGATCAACGATGTGAGCATGCTAATGGTAGTCTATCTGTCTATGAAAGAGAGGGCAGAAGTTGGGTTTGTTTCTGTTCATTGCAAGGCTTCTGGTGTTATGAAGATTGTGTTTAATGAGGAATGGAGACAACAGGTAAGAAAGTATAATATAAAAATGTACTTACAGCCAGATGTGGTGGTTTATGCTTGTAATCTGAGCACTCTGGGAGGCTGAGGCAGAAAGGTTACAAATTTAAGCCCAGCCTGAGCAATTTAATGACTTTGCAAAACTCCTTGACAAAAAATAAAGGCTGAGGATATAGCTCAGTACAAATGCTGTGAGTTTAGTTCCCAGTAGTGGAAAAAAAATTTTTTTTTCTAGGTTTCTTCTTTGACTTCTGAACTCCCTTGGCTTTTGAACTTACGCTCTTGGTGGGAGGGTATCTTCTTTTAGAAATAGGAGACATCATTCCTTCCCCATATTCAAAGAGTCATAAGGACTTGTGAATCCAGCCTGAGTTTTGTGGCTGGGTTTGCTTGGCTGGCCCAGAGATCAATCATCCAAGGGGGCTGTTTCCAGATCTTATTGCATAAGAGAAAACTCATATAGTAAAACATACCTAATAATCTTGGAAAGACAAAAAAGCACTTATCAGTGTCAAGCAGGATAACAAGCAGAACTGGTTGGTGCCAGTTAATAAGTTCATGAGATCAAGAGATTTAGGGACACATTTGTTCACAGCTGTAACGCCAGTGCCTGTGCGTCTGGCACACAGGAGAGCCCTACTAAGTACATGTTAAGCAAATGATTGGAAAAATATTTCCTTGAGAAACTATTTGGTAGAAAGGGAGGAAAGGGAAGATTTTGTTATGAAAAATTAGAGGTATTTTTAAGAGTATCAAGGATGATCTCACAGATCTAAGGAAGAATACTGGTGATCACACCTGGGGTCCTAGGCACAGGAGAGCTCACTCCTGAACATAATTAACAAGAAGTATTTATTTTTTCCCCTTTCAAAACTTTCTAGTGCCAAACTACATGGCTTTTTTCAGAGGGTGGCCTGAAAAAGCTAGTTTTCCTAGCTGGGGTTGGGGGACACCTGGATGCTCTTTCCTGTAAGCCATCCTGGGATTCAGTTTGGGTAGCAGTGATGCCCAGTGGTGAACTGCCCCTCCCACTTCCTGTTACATGGAAAATTCAAATCAAGGAAGCCCTGAAATTCTGGCCAGTGATGCCAAAGGTCTGATGGAACCGAGAGCCACATATTTTGGGTCCACAAAGTCAAAATTCTCTGCAACAAGAAGGCCCTGTCCATATCCTTTGTGTTTCTTCTATTCAAATAGCACATTTGCATTCCTTACATGTGATGGCTTTAGACAATCTGAAAAAGTCCAAAATAGCATAGTTTGGGGTTGTTTCTCCACAGATTTAGTTCTGTGATCATTGTCTTTGATAAATTGTCAGACCTCTCTGTCATAAGTCAAGTTAACAATGTTTGCATCGTTAATTCCTTTTCCAAAAAATTTTTTTTGGGGGGGCTGCATTTCTAGACTTGATGAAAACAGCTCTGACAGCCAACAGGGCAAAACTGAGCCTCCAAACCCAGTCTCACTCCAGCACCACCTTCCCCAACACTTGCCAGCTCTAGAATCTCTCCAGCTGCACAGTTCTTCAGGTCCACAGTGCTGCGTTCCAGAGGGGCCATGCGAAGACAGGTCAGGTAGGGAGGACATCCCAGGTCCAGCACTTCTGCACACAGCAAGTGTGAGAATCAGGAGCCATGGAGCATGGCCCATGGCGGGCAGAAACAGGTGGGAAAAGACATGTACTGTCAACTTATATTCTATTTGCAGGGAAGTTTCAGGACAGCAGATCATAGGTATTTCTGTCATCTCCTTTTCTGTCAGAGATGAAAAGGAGGCCAGAACTGTCAGGTCCCGAAGTTCTGGCTTCACCCCTAACCCCTAGAGTATGGAGCTCAGAGTTGAAGGACAACAAGACTTGTTTCTCTGCTGTAAATCCTCTCTATCCTACCTCCGTCCCAGTCTGTGGATGTGGGTGATAAGGAAATGATCTCAAGAGGGCATATTTCTCAGATCCTGCTCAGACAAGTTCAGAGTTCCCAAGTGTTCATATAGTGGGGACAAAGGGATTGTCTGACTTCTTTCTTATGACCAGTTGGCTGCCAGTTGAGCCATGCTAAGAAGTACTGGTGATAGAGGGTAGTTTGGGCCCAATAATAGGCTTCCAGTAATTCCACACTTGGAATTTTCCTGGGTGGCCTCATTTGAGGATCCTGCTTCATCTCTGGAAGAGTAACCAAGAGACATTGTTAACTTTCTTCAAGTTAACAATGGACCTTGAAGGTGTTTGTTAGGTTCTTACGCCCAGAAACCTTGAGAGCGTTAAGCCCAGGTCAGTGTTAGCTCACGAAGAGCAAACCTATGTGCCAAGGTAAAATGGCCAGGGACAAATTCACACTGCTTGGCCTTGTGACTTGATTTGCTAATGAAATGTGACCACACAAAAGCTTTTAAGAGTGTCCTTCTTCCCTGAGATCAGAAACATTCCAGAGAGAGCCTGTTCCCTCAGCCTGTGTCCTGAAGATGATATAGATCCATACCCCGTCAACCCACAATGGACATATTGCATGTACAAGATGAATCCGCCCTTGTCTGCCACTGAGATTTAGAGGACACTTTGATTATCACAGCACAACCTAGCCCATCCTGCTGGGTACATAGGCTACTACTAGAACCTGGACTCCCAAATCTGAGTCATCAGGTTAATTCTATTCTTAGTCTTGATGTTAGTTATCTATTTCTGCATAACTAATTACCCCACAATTTAGCAGCTTAAAGCAACACACGTTTATTATCTCAGTTTCTGTGTATCAGGAGTCTGGGCAGGGCTTAACTGGGTGCTCTGCCTCAGGGTTTCTCACAAGACTTCAATCTGGGTGTCAGTCACAGCTGGGATCTCATCTTGATGACAGTAGGGGAAGGACAGACTTTCAAACTCACCTGAAGCTGGCAGCATTCTGGTCTTTGTGGGCTGCTGGATAGAAGGCCTCAAGTCCTGGCTAGAGCATTCCTGGATTCTGTACCATGTAGATTCCTTAATGGGCACACTGAGATGGTGATGGAGACAGTCTACTAGTAAGACAGATGTCACACTGTTTTGGCACTTAGTCATACAAGTGGCATCCATCACTGTTAGTCTATTCATTAGAAGCAAATCATGTTCTCGGGGAAAGAGATTTCTCAAAGGAGGCAGGGGCACTGTAGGTCATGGTAACAGTCGCTTCCCCAAATTGTTTTCAAAGGAAATGGTCACTGAATGGCAGTTACTAAAAACCTGTCCAGATCTAACTAACCCACCAACCATGATAGCTGGATTAAGTTCACCATCCATACATTCCCATAATGTTCTGTGGACTTATAGTTTGTTTTAAACCTCTATGCTTCTAGACAAGAGTGCACATTGTTCTCTCTCTGACCTATTGCTACAACCTGAGTTCTGGTAAGCTATCTTAAGGTTTGCCTGCAGGCATGGACAATTGTAGTCATTCCTTCTGAGGAAAGAAGTTAGTAGGAGTAGTTACAAGAAACTGGCAGAACGCTGAAATGTGCAAGCCAAAAAGGACACACCAGAGATCACTGTGTCCTTGATTATTTTCTCTGCTCAGCTCTCGGCCAGCTCCCGCCCCCATCCTTTTCCATGGCCTTCCACACCTTGGACTGTGCTGTCTGCATATAAGATGATCTTTTATCAACCAGCTACTGTTGCATAATAAACAATCCTGAAGTCTCAGGGACTCATAAAAATACACATCTGCTTCTCATTCACCTTTGGGCAGCTTCGCTGGAGCAGCTCCTTGTTCCAGACACGAGTTCTGCAGGTCACCAGGGTAGCTCTACCAGAGGTGCATTCTACTTATGGAAATGATGAGTTGCAGGAGGATAATTGACCATCCAAGCACTCTTCCAGTCTTTCCAAGAATCATGTCTATTCATTTCTCACTCACTGAAGCAAGTCACATGAAAGAGATCAAAAAGAAGAGATGAGGAATAACCATAAGTCTACAGCTAGAATGGGGTGTATACTATTTCTACTACAAGGAATAACATTTTGAGCCCCAGAACTCCACGGCACACACTTTAACACCGCCTCCCCCAACATGTTGAGATTTCAAGACTAGTACTAGTACTGACACCAGAAGCAGGGATGTAAGCAGGTGTACGGCAGGCTTCTGCTTCCAGTGGCACAGGAGAGACATTTAAAGAGAGAAAACTAGGAACAGTGTACTTGCAGGTGAATGGGACAGGGAGGTGAGGCTCCAGAGAGGATTTGGAAGCAGGAGAGGAACAATGGATCCTTCCTTTTTCTGAGTCCTGAAAGGGGATTTAGGATCTGGACTGGTTTTTCCCAGTATAGGACACACCCACCAGCAGGAGGCTCAGGAAGCAAAGCAGGGAGGGGGCATCACTGGGCTCAATCTCTGAGTTAGCCCTTGGGTCTGTTTTTTCCAGTGATTGTGCGATAATCAGAGAAAGACTCCTCCATGCTAGCCAGCTATAACACTATATTGATCTCCCTTGTAGTGGACCTTAAACTCTTTCAGGTTAAGTTTGTCTTCTATATTTGGGGGATAGTACAGGTTTCCTGTTTACTTTGGTGATATAAATCTTCCTTTTAAATAAATACATTAAGTAAACAGTTAATTTCAAGAATATTAAACAAACACTATTTTGGGTGGTAGGTAGATACAGCGGAAAGAGACTGAGCATGCATATTAGCATCTGGTAACCACTGATAGTGTGGAAAGAGGAGAATAGAGTTTGATGCAGGCAGTCTGGCTTCCAATCTACTTATGCTTTTAATGAGTAGTACTAGGGATAAAATCCAGGGTCTCTGCACTATACCTCCAGCACTGTTTTATTTGTTTGTTTTTTGAGAGGGTCTCACCCAGTCATTAAGTTGCCCAGGTTGGGCTAGAACCTGCAATCCTCCTGCCTCAGCCTCCCAGAGTGCCGGGATTACAGGTGTTAACCACCATACCCAGATGGCAGGTTACTTCCGTAGCTTCTCTGAGCCCTAGTGTCTTCCTGGATCAAGTGAGAGGTTTGCAGGCTGTTGTTACATTGCAAGTAATGTTGACAAAATAATTGACACACAGCAAGTGTTCAGTAAATGGCAGGAACTCATTTGTTCTATCTCCCACCTTCTCTTTCTCTTCAAAAGAGATGGAGACCTTAAGGGGACTCTTTGTCTTCCAGTGGCCCTAGGATAGGCAGGTACCAGGGTCCAAGCAGACTCAGTTCAAATTAGTATCTTTGCTTCCTTCTCTACCCTCAAAAGAATCTCTTACTTACACAATCAGTCTTCATTAGCCTCACAATTAAAAGCGACCTGGCAAGTTAGACTCTAGACCAACTGGGGAAGTTCAGGACTCTGGGTGCAGTGCGATGACACTTTGGAGGGGTCTTAAGACCCTGTGATGATCTCTAATTCAGACTTAGTGAGGCCTCGGAAAATTTAAACACGATGTCCTAAGCACACCATACTCTTACACAAATCAATTCCTCCCCACACTTTGGGCTACATCCCAGCCCTTTTAAAAATATTTTCTTATTTTCAGATACAGTTTCCCTAACCTGTTAACTTTTCCAGGCTGGCCTCAAACTTGTGACTCCTGCCTCAGCCTCCGAGAGTCCTTATTTCTTAAGTTTCTTAAGAAATTTCTTAAAAGGAGTTTTAATTATTCTCTTGTCAGCGACAGAAGATAGAAGTCAATTCCCTTGGACTTTGGAGTTTGTGCAAATAACATTAAACTGTTAAAAGTTTTAAAATGTGCTGTAATATGTTTTAACCTTGTTTTGAAACTTTTTCAATTTTTAAAATATAGCCCTCGACAGCCATGGAGTTCAGACGCCTCTAGCCTCCTCTTCCATCCTCTCAAGAGCCTCCGAGGTAGATCAGCTCAGACTGGAAAACCGGGACTGGACACAAAAGTGGCTACTCCTCGTTTGTTTTTTTTTTTTTTTTTTTTCAGAGGCAATAAATTCCAGGACGGTTGAGTCCAAAGAACACCGCGAGTGATGCGAGGGTCTCTGTGCGTACTACCAGGGCGCGCGCGGGTGGTGGTGGTGGTGGCCGCGGCGGTGGCGCGAAGGGGAGGAAGTATGTGTGTGAATGAAAGAACACAGGTACCTTAGGCCTGGCTCAGCGGCCCTGCCACCCTACACCAAGACGCCGAGATGATAAAAATAACAGTGATAAACCCTGATGGAGCACTGAGGCCGTACCTGCCAAGCCCTCAGTGCGATGTCACTTTTTTAGAGGAAAGAGGTCCTATTAGGTCTTCCTTTTCCAGAAGAGAAAACTGAGGCAGGAGAGATTAAACAACCTCTCCAAATTAACAGGCGTGCTTACGAAAGAAGCCGAACTCCAAAACCCTCCATCAGAAGGAAAGAGAAGAAGTGAGAGGACTAGAGGCGGGCAAGAGGGTGGCAGACGGAGGTGAGCGCAGCCAGCACGCCCCAGCTCCTGGCCTCTTTCTCCCTCTCGCCCCGGCCTCAGCAGCGCCCCGACTCCTCCCCAAATTTGGCCTGGGCGGGGAGACGGGCGGGCGCTGGGGGCGCTCCCGGCGCTTGGCCTTTCCCTGCAGGGTCCCCCACCGCCTCCCGTGGTCCCTCCCCCGGCTCGGGCTCCTGACATCACGGCCCGGGAGGCGGGCTCGCGAAGGAGGGGGCCGTGGGGAGGAGGCTCTGCGCCGCCGCCAGGGAGGAGGGAGGGCGCGCAGTCCCGGCCCAGAGCTTCAAAACAGCCCGGCGGCCTCGCCTCGCGCCCAGCCCGTGAATCTGTCTGTCCGGCCGCCCGCGCCGCCGACAGCGCCCGGTGAGTTGGGGGCATGCCCGGGGGATGCACGCAGGGCGCGGAGTGGCGTCGGAGCACCGGCAGCGTGCGCTAGGGACGCCACTGTGCTCTTTGGGGACCCAGGGAGACCTTGGGATTGTGGGGGGCAGGGAAGGGCCGAGGCGCCGTCTATGCTGCAGACCCCAGTTTCTGCTCCCAGCCTCTGGGGCGCAGCCCGGCTCTCCTGTGGACGCCACGCCCGCGCGTCCGGGATTCCACTTCGCCGCCCCCGGTCAGCTTCCTTCGCCTTTTGCGCTCAGGCTGGCGGGAAAAGTTTGGGGAGGAGTCAGGGCGACTCCCCTCGCCCCGCCAGCCGCAGGCCGGGTGCCCTCGGAGTACCAGGGAGGGAGCTCCCTGTCACGTATGGGACCCAGAGCCCCCGCTGCCAGGTTCTCGCAGACCTGAGCTGGCAGAGCGGTTGCGCCCAGGTTCGTGCGCGGGTCGTGGCGGGCTGCGCACCCCACTCCACCCGGCCTGCGTCTCCAGTACGCCCCCCAGCGGTAAGGAGCAACTTCCTAGGGTCCGCAGCCGTTGCGCGCCTGTGTGTGGGATGCTGCTAGAGTGACACTTCTCCCCACCCCTACTCTGGTGTGAGCTTGAGGAGCTTTCATGGGGAGCGCCTCACCTAAGGATTGCAGCCTATGGGAGGACAGAGATCGAGGTGTGGCCGAAAGGCCCTCCTGAATTCCAGGTATCACAGTACACTTCAGTCCTGTCTTCAGGGTCTTGCTAGAGCACTGACAATTGGACCAAGGGAGACCCATAGGACAAAGCCTTCCCTCCAGCCCAGAATGAAATGAACCTACTTTGGAACGAAGTTGATAGCTAGGGCTTATTGTCTTTCACAAATTGTGTGCATTTGTGTGCTGATATTGTCACTACCTTTGAGTGAGGGTCTGGGAGAAAGATTTAAGAAGCCTCCAGCCCAAACAACTTCACTTTTTTTTTTTTTTTTGGTACTGGTTATCAAACTCATGATCTTGAGCTTGCCAGGCAGGTGCTTATGCCACTGAGCTAAATCCCAGGCTAAAAACTCCACTTTTATAAGGCACCTGGAATTGACAGATCCATAGACAGAAATCAGAATGGTGGTTGCCAGGGACTGGGGATTGGTGGGAATGGAAGAATTATTGTTTAAAGGGTACAGAGTTGTTGTTGTGAAAGGTGAAAAAAGTATGGGGTACAGGTATTAGGGGTGGTTACACAACACTGTGAGTGTATTTCACACCATTGAATTGTACACTTACAAATGGTTAAAATCATAACTATATTTTCGCATGATAGGAGAAAAGGAAAAGAAAAAAGATGTGTCCAGCTACCTCTGTCCATCAGTCTGAATCAGTTAGAGAAATCCCAGGACCAGGCACTGACCATCTTCTGGAATTTTGCGTCCAGATCTGGAAGAGAAGAGTCTGAGAAGGGACAGGTCCCTTAGAGAGAATGCATGCGGTAGGGAGGCAGGCAGAGGTGTGCAAAGGGCCGTACCTGCTCCTTCTCCCTCCTCCCTGTGAGCTTCACCCTGAAGTGTGCCCTGCACGTTCCCCTGTTGCAGATGGGGCAATCTAGGCCAGAGAAGCCAAGTTGGTTATCCAAGGCCATGGTGCAAGAGCTAAAGAGCAAGAGGCAGGCTTGGAAACTCCACCTGCCTCCCTCTAAACCCCTTTTTTGATTTGGAGAGGCCTTGGTGGGGGTAGGGAGGACCCTTCAGGGAAAAGGATGCAGATGCCTGTGGGGGCCTTGGCTGATAGCTGCACGGATGGGGCAGAAAGGTGCTGAACCTGCTTTCCCACTGACGGTTTTGGATCTCCCCGCCTCTATCTTGATTTGGGGAATTGGAAGTTAGGTGGGGAGCAGAGAACAGGCCTCACAGCCTGGAGCCTCTTTTGTCCCTGTAATGGGGAATTTAAATTTGCCTGCAATCCAGGGGAGGTGGCTGAGGTGGCAGGGAAGGGCATGGCCAGGCGGGAACAGTGGTGTGAAGAGGTGGAGCTTGGCTGTCGCTGCCCCACCCAGAGGGCAGACCCCTCTCAGGCTGGTACACACATGCGCACGTGCACACACACACACACACACACACACACACCCGAGGAAGGGCACCTAGAATTCTGTTCTCAGCCTCCCTCTAGAGTCTTTATGGTAGGAACACACAGATTCCATTTCCCAGCCATGGGGAGGATGGGGCAGTTCTGTGGCCCGGGCCCACAAAGACGCTCCCTTGGCCTTGCTCCACCCTGCACCCTCCTGGGTCCATGGAGCTCAGCAAAGGCCACTTCTTTGTCCCAGTGAACTCTGACAGACAGACATGACCAGAAAGGGAAATCTGCTGGGACAAAAATTATATACTTTCCAGACCAGACAGGATGGCTTGGGACTTCTGGCAGGGTGCGAGATAGACTTGAAAGCCACCTCTTAGCGGACCAGGGAATTGTGTATGTGTTGCTCCCTGTGGCTGATGTCCAGCTCAGTGGCCACGTGGGGCCTCTGGCACAGGCTTCCATGGCTAAGTGGGGGGTGGGCATCTGCAGCCATTGAGGCTCCAGAGTGAAGGTGGTGGTTACCGGAGGTGAGGGGGTCCTAGAGATCCCTAAAGTAGTAGTGAGTGCACGTGGGTGACGGCTTAGGAACGCAGGCAGCTGGAACGGGGGAAGAGGGCAGCTGGCAGAGTAGAAGGAAGTGGAGCTTTACTCTGCCAGGCTTTGGCTTGTCCAGGGAAGGAATGGGATAGGTGTGAGGGTGGCGAGAAGAGGAGGTTCCCCTCTTTGCCCCAGGAGTGGTGATTTGTCTTCTTCCACAAGTTACCCAAAGAATACAATTTCGGCGGGATGTGTCTGGCTCTTGTTAGGGCCAGGCTGAGGGGGAGTCTAAAAATAGGAGGCAAGGCTGCCACCCAGCGAGAGTGCAGGCTGGTAACCTGATGCCTGAGGGAGGCTGACCATGTGACGACTGCATCAACACCGGGACTGCCCTGTTCCACAGTCACTGGGGCTCCTCCAGCCAGTCAATCCTAGGACAGACTTTTGGAAGGGGTGTAAAGTTTAATAGCTAGGGACAGGAAGGTGGAGTGATTTATCTGAGGCTGCCAAGTAAGTCAACAGCAGGTTCAAGCCTAGATTGAATGTAGGGACTTAACCGGTTGAGTTCAATGGCTGGGGAATGGTTAGAGGGATTCCAGCCATGTGCCCTGGGTCAGGGACCCATGGGACATGTGTCATCTTTCTAGGATGCTGCATTTCCATGCTTACATCCTGATGAGAGAGCTGTGCTCAAACGGTAATTCACTTCCCACGGAGCAGCAAGTGACTCCAGGGGCACAGCTGTTGGGTTCTGGCAGACTCTGGGGAAGTTGGTTCGTCTTAGGGCAGGATGTAAAGAAAAAGGGAACTGGATGATGAATCCCTCCTTCCTTCCCTTCAGAGATGCTGTTGGTATCTCTGTTACTGAGTAGTTGTTGGACAGAAAAATTGAATTTCTGGACCCTTACTTTCCTTAGGAAGCTGAGCTTCTGGTCATGTGTGAGGGACCGAGGAACAAGAGGAGGCCGATTCAGACCCTGACCCCCCTGGGCAGGCTGAGAGACATCAGCTTCCCCTAGGACCTTGGGTCCAGAGAGGTCCCTGGGGTGCTATTTAACATTAATATGTCCTTCGAAATCTAGGATACAGAATAGTTGTCGCCCTTCAGAATGTACAGATGGACACACTTAGTCCCTCACATCAGACTGCTCACAGCCTAAAATCAAGTAAGGTTTTGTGATAGCAAGTCCTTAATTAAGGCTTTTTTGCTGGTATGCTAATCACAAAGTTCTCTAGTGAACTATCTTTCCTGAAAAGGAAATTAATAAAACAATTTTGCAGTGAGTAAATATGACTCCAGTTTATCTCATTAATCTTATTCTAGTGTTTCCCAAATAAGTGTTATCGTGGGTGGTACCCAAGATAATTCTAAAACATCTGCAGCTGAACATAAAAACAAAAGAAATTAATTATATGTATTTTCTTGGTTGGTGTTTGAAAAAATATGTCAATAGCACACAGAGCCACAGTTTCACAGATACTGTTGCTTTGGGTGAAATGAAAGTTGATGTTGTAAACTTTAAAACATTTTTTAAAAAATTAAAGAGCTTAGTTAATAAGCACAGATGGGGCTTGTGCTTGGCAAAATCTTAGTACCAGTGTGAATATCTTTAGGAGAGGGCTGTCTGATGGGGACTAGGAGGGACATATTTCATATTTTTAATGACAAGATTAATCTGGGAACATCTGGGAGCTCCTCATCCACTTCTCTTTCTGTACAGAGGCCCCAGACTGAAACCTGCCACTTAACTTCCACAGGAGTCCCTTCATCTTTTATGATGGTCATCCCTCCACCCTGTGGCCTTTAGTGGTTGGTCTGAGGATCAGAAGAGATGATATATTGATGTCTGTGGAAGTGGCTTGAGATGCTTGTGGTTTACTTGAACCAAAGCAAAGCTGGAGGAGAGGCTGCCTGCCCACTTTCATCTTGATGGCTGTTATAAAGCAACTTTGTGTAGTGAGCTGCTACAATTTAAAGGGGGATTTCCCTGTCTTCAAAAGGTTCTGATGAGGAGGACAGATCCAAGAGATGTGATTTCAGGGAGGCCTGCAGTGTGGTGGCTTGCAAGGGTTTCCTGAAGCCCTGCAGGCCTGGAGCTGTGCTTGGGAGAGTCCTTAGTATTCTCCTAACAGCATGGTTCTGGGGAGGAACCATAGTCTTTTTCATTTTTATTGGTACCAGGGATGGAACTCACGACCGCCTGCTAGCAAGGCAGGTACTTATGCCGCTGAGCTAAATCCCCAGCCCCACCATAGTCATTTTGCAGAATAGTTTACAAAGTATAGCTGGATGTGGAGGTGCATACCTGTAATCCCAGCACTCTGGGGAGGTTGAGCAGAAGGCCTGAAAATTTGAGTCCAGTCGGGCAGCTTAGAGATTTATCAAAACCCTGTCTCAACATAAAAAATAAAGAGGGCAGGGGATGTAGCTCAGTGTGCAGGCCTTGGGTTCAGTCCCCAGTACTGCAAAAAAGAAGAAGGAAGAGGAGGAGGAGAAGGTGAAGGTGAAGAAAGTATATCTATATGTGCCAGTATTGGAATAACTTTATGGCATTACTGAATTAAGAAAACACAGTTTTGAAAACTATATGTGAAAAATGTGCTATTTGTATAAAAACAAACAAGAGAAATCTCACTGTGTGCTTCTCGTATGCATTTTGTTTATCTGAGGAGCAGTGCCTGGAAGGATGCATCCAAATAGATACATTCTGGAGAGGAGGAGAGAATGGAGCTGTTGAGGTTGCTGGAGTGCCAGGCCTCTAGTCTTAACAAAGAGAATGCACTGCAAGTCACCTCTGTGTCCCGATAATGAGGGAGTCTTGCAGCTTTCCAGGAGCAATGGTGGTTGCGGTGCGGGGTTAGGTGTGACTGTGGAGAGCTTTAGATGGTGAACTTGGCGGTGGAGCGGTAGATGGATTGTGTGGCAAAGTCCCTGTAGACACAGACTGTTAAAAGAACCATTGTGGAAATCCGGTTATGGCCACTGAACTGGGGAAGTGTCCTTCAGCCCCGTGGGATGACTCTGTGTCCTCCTTGGAACAGTACATTGTGGACACCTAGTGGGCATAGTGGGTGTCCACTGTGAGTGCTATATACAGATATTGATCATGGTTTGGAGAAGAGGGGGCAATTGTGAGTTCCTTGGGACAGGAACTGGGGCAGTCCTGAAATCCAGGGAAAAGTGTGTCGGGCTGACCCCCTGAGCTTTGAAGAGAATCTGGAGGCAGGTAAAGATCTGGGCCTCACACTGTGTTTCAGGTTGATGTTTTAGGGTAGAAGGAAATAGCTGTGATTTACCAGTGCCATCTGAAGTAATAATCATGCCACTGCTGCCATTAGAGCATTTATAGAGTGCAGAGCAATTTCCCAGGCCACTTGCATTACCTTGTTGACCTCATTTCATGAGAGGACCAACCCTATGAGGTAGAGAGGTTCTTCTCCCTGTTCTGGAGATGTGATTAAAATCCCACCATTTGCAAGTGGCCAGGGTGGGTTTGAATCTGAGGCTTCTGAGCTCATTTGGCTACACTCCCTCTTACACCTGTAAAAACTTAACACCTGCCTTCTCTTCTGGAAATAATCCTGGTCTTTTGGGTCTAAAATGTTCCGTTGCTAGATAAGTTCTGGTGGGCATCCTGGATGTGCTTCTTCCAAAGTCCGTGGTCTCGGTTCTTGAAGGTCCTTAAGGGCATAATATGAACCCCTCTTTCTCCTGCTCCTTCTCACTATTATAAACACATTTAGATAATCAGATGATATGATCTCTTTTTGAGCCAAAGACAGCAAGGAAACCACATTGCATTGTTCTACTGATGTGGAAAGTGCTGAAATCTACGCTGGTGGCTGGGAGTCTGTGAACCTGGGGGAGGCCGTGGGGAGAAGAGGATCTGAGCAAGTCCTCCTGTCCTCAGTGTAGTCCTTATATAAATGCCATCAACATCCATTGGTGGCTTATGCTAGAAGCCAGAGGCAACTCTCTGCCTCTTTCATGCAAACCTTCGGTATTTCTGGATTCCATCCCTTGTCTTCACGCACTATCTTGGCCCCAGACACTGCCATCTTTTGCCCTGACAAACTGACTGTTTCATGGTCTTCCTGTTGCCTCTGACCCTGCACGCCACTTTTTGTAGGCACCTGAAGGATCCTGCAGAGAAGCAAAGATGACCTGGTCTCTTTTCGTCCAACTCACTTAAAGACTTCAGTAGTTTTGCTCCTAAAACAACAAAAACTTCAGACCTTGCGTGGTGTGTCTTTGGCTAGTGGCCCATCAGACTCACATGGGAGTCCTGATAAAAAGTGACTCTATGTCCCCACCTGGAAAGAATGACAGTGGCCTCCCAGGAGGCTGGGGCCAGTGCTCAAGTAGTTTGGCAGGTTCCCCCAGTGCTGTTGGGGCGCTGGTGTAGCTGGTGTAGCTCGTTCTCCTGGCTCATCTTGTCACTCTCTCCTCTGCTTCTTGCTCAAGTTCCCTGGCCCGACTTAGTTGCAGCTTGATCCTCTCTCACCACATCTCCCTGCTCTTCCCTTTTCCCCTTTCCTTCTACACTCCCTGCCTCTGTCTGTGCACTGCATTCTCGTTAACCTTTCAGGTTCACACCATTTCTCCAGGGAAGCTTCTAACCCTCATCAGGTCAGATCAGTCCTTGGCCATTAATTCTCCTGGCATTTGTTTAAGTGTGGCAAGGGCTGGCACGTGCAGGAGCCAGATGTCTACCTGCTGAATTCCCGGGTGCACCCCCACAGGTGTCAGAGCACCCCAGCCAGAGTTGCAGCAGGGTGGCAGAGTTGCGGAAGGGAGGCTCCATGTCTTGGGTGCCTTGCTGGAGCCTGTGGGCGCCCTTGCTGCCTCCCCCCCCTGCAGTTGGCTCTGCTGGCATTGTGTCAGGCCTCAGGCGGCATGGTCTGAATCTTTACATCAAGGCGAGGGGGCTGGAGTGGGCACAGTCACTTAGGTCAGAGCCAGAAAGAGGCTTCGTCTTTGGCACACCAGAACAGGGCCCATACACCTGGAGGTGTTTGGAGATGATTGCTGTTGCATACAGGCAATGTTAAAGACTGTTGTTACATACACATTTTAAAGCATATTACTTAAAAGACTAATACTTGGCATGTGGTGCTGACTTTTCCATCTGCAGTATAGTATACATTTACAAATGAATCAATGGAGGCTTAATGTGTTTTAAAGACGAGCGCAGGCAGTGGGTGGTACAGGAATAGGTAGAGGGAAAAGAAACTCTTTAACAGTACTCAGTGGACAGTGGTGTGCCCCGGCCAGGCCTCTGTTGCTGGATGTGCACTTGTTTCCCCAGCTGTAGCTTCCCCACTCTCCAGAAATTGTGACAGTGTCCATTGAGGACACTGTGTATGTAGCTGAGGACACTGGAGAATGAGCCCAGATGCTGGGCCTCAGAGTGGGGTAAAGGAGGCTGTCAGGAACGCACCATCGGCTCAGGCTGAGGCCCCCTCTGTAAGTGCACACCTCCCTGGCGTCTTCTCGCCTCACCCTGCCACTCTCACTTCCTTCTACTTTGCACTGAAGAGCTCCCTCAGAAGTCCCAGCACAGGATGCCCATTCCATGCCCTGCCCTGGGTCACCCAACCTCAGCTGGCACCACACAGGGACTGATCTGTGGCTTTGCTGCTTGAGTCCAACCCCTTCCCTACCCAGAAGGCAGCAGGTCCGGTTGGCAGATGTGATTTGTCCTGGGTTTCCCTGTGATGGGATAAGCTGGTTGGATGAAACAAAAGACAAGGAGGAAGAGTTAAAGGAATGTTTCGCCTTCGCCAGTTCCCTCTCCTGGAATGTATTGTTTTTCTTGTGCATGAGGATGCAGCTTGAGAATAACGCTGCATCTCTCACTCTAGTCTAAAGAGAGGTGCAGCCTGGCAACTTGTATTTCATTTTGTGCATAGTATATGTAAATACATAACTATATAAGCTGTAATTCATGAATTTAAGGGAGCAGTTGCTTACAGTATGTCATTTAAGGGCCAGTGGAAGGGCTGATCCGGGGGAGGCTGACTTGGCAGTTTACTGCAATCACCTGGCATATTTGAATACTGTATATGCCATCCACCCCATATCCACAGATTCTGCATGTGGGGATCCAGTCAGCCTCGGGTCAAAAATTGCACCTGCACTGAACATCTACACACTTCTTGTTACTACTCCCTAAGCAAGACAGCATAACCACTATTTTCATAACAGTTATGTTGCATTAGGGATTGTAACTCATCCAGAGAGGATGGAAAGTATACAGGAAGATGACTGTCCTGTACTATTTTAGAGAAAGTCCTTGAGTGTCCTCAGATTTTGGTATCTTTGGGAGTCCTGGAAGCCATCCCCAGTGGATTCCAAGGGTCAGCTGTATTTGAGATTGCTCCTCCCAGGTTGTGATTTATTTAAGTCATCTGGGGTGAGGCCCTAATGGCGCATTCTTGGGTCCCGGTTCCTCTCCAGCCCTTGTCTGGCTATCCGCTCATTGGGCCCATGACATCACTGTGTTTGCGGTGACTTTCCTCCTTTGCCTCTGTAGGAAAGGTGGTAGTAAAGGGCAGGACTACTCCAATCCCAAGTGTGTCACTTATGGGTCGTGTGGCCCTGGGCAAGCTACTGACATTTGCTGCCCCGCAGTTTTCTCATCTAGAAAGCATGGATTGAAGTGACCTCAGAGATTCCAGTTGGGATGGTGTCTCCAGTGCCTTGATTTCCTCAGTTTCCTTTATCCTTTTGGGGTCCTTCATGCTCCATTCAGCAGGAGCCTGCATACAAACCAGGCAGGGCCAAAATCAAAAAGGTCCTTAATTTGCTACACAAAGTTGGTTTAAGTCCCGTGCTCCTTCTTTGGGGAACCCCAGGCCCCCCACTGTGCTTTGTCCTCTGGGGGACTCAGCTCCTACAGAGCCAAGATCCCAGTCTGCTGCCCACTTGCCTTTGAAACTGATCCACTGGATCCTGGCCTGAGTCCCTGCCTACCTTCCTCATTGGTCCCTTCAGCTTTAAAGCAGAAGATTGTGGACTCAGATTATTCCTCTTTCTGCGTATAAAAGCCCACTCATCTCTAGAACTGGAGGACCAGGGTGCCGAGGGGGAGGAGGACACTGTGCCTCCTCTGTGAGATCCCCTTATCGTAGGAGGGTCTCCCTGCGCTCTACGCACCTCCTGAAGCCTCTGGAGGGGTGAGGCTTTTCCTGGGGAGGCCAGGCAGGGGGAAAAGGGCACACCTGACACATCACCATGCTTTGGTTGCTTTGGTTCATAGACAATTCCTGTGTACCAGGCCCTTGTGCAAGGCAAGGGGACACAGCAATAACCAATCAAATAAAAATCCTCACCCTCAGAGTGTAGAGACAAGACAGCAAGACAGACTAAATTGAGATAAATAAGAAAATGACACGCTATTTAGTGATGTGAAGAAAATAAAATGGAAGAGATGAGGGCAGGCAGCTCGTTTAGGTTGGAGAATTCAGGAAAGCTTCTCTGAGGAGGTGACTTTGGAGTTGAGGCCAAATAGAGTACATGGAGCTGGCCCCTACAAGAATCAGAGAACATTCTGAACACAGGCCTGGTCCACCTGAGGAAAGCAGCCAAGCTTGCTTGTTAAGGAGAAGAAAGGGACACTGGTTTAGGACCCTGAACATCCTGACAGTTCATCTGAGCTCTCCGTGGAAGGTAGGCCTGGTTGGTCCATGTATTAACGTTCTTCAATAGCAGCCATCTACAGAACCTGCACACTTTCGTATTACTTGCAGAGCATATTAAGGGGCAGGGTGGCAAATGGGGACACACAGTTCCATCTCCAGGGGCATCCTGGGAAGTGGGAAGCTGGCAGCGTCCTGGGCTCTGGGGGTAGGAGATCAGTTTTAGGTGTGGCATGGCCTTGGAGTGGGCAGAGTGGAGGGGGGTTCGGGTTCAGGTCAGACCCTTCCTCTTGAGATGCCTACTCCTGATTCATGGGTCCCCTTGCCACTCACCAGGGGCAGGAGAGCACACAGGTCATTATGCCTTTGTGGTGTTCATCCCAGTTTTGAAACATCAGCCTCCAGTGAGCTCAGGGATTCCTTGTTTTTAAAATATTTTTTTAATAAGCCATTTAAGGTGCTTGAGTCATTGTGTTTGAGTACATTCACACACCCAGTCAATTTTAGAACATGTTCATCACTTAAAAGAAACCTTCTCCCTTTAGATCGCATCTATTTACCCAGCCTCATCAGCTCCAATCCACTACTGATTCACTTTCTGACTTCATGAATTTGCCTAATTCTGGACATTTCTGTAAATGAAATCACATAATACATAGCCTTCAGTGTCTGGTTTCTTTCACTAAACATCATATTTTCAAACTTTATCTATATTGGAGCGGGTTTTGTTCTTTTTGTGACTGAATGATATTAAATGATATAGATCCATACATTTCATTTAACTGTTCCTCTCTTGATGGACATGTGCGTTGTGAATAGTGCTGCTGTAAATGCTCGTGTGCAGGTTCTTCTCATGGTGTATGCTTTTCTTCCCTCGGGGATGTGCTTGGGAGGAACTGCTGAATCCGACCATCGCTCGATGCTTACTCGGGCAGCTGCCACACTGTTTCCCACAGTGGTCACACCCATTTTATGAGCTCCCCTCACGATACAGGCGCATAGCATCGTTTCACAACTTTCTAAAGCGCTTTTGGAAGTCCTCTTTTGTGAGTGCCTTTAGTTTATTGTTGCTGCCTAGATGTCCTGAACTGATTCAAAATGTGGGCCTTTCATGGTCATTTTTTGGACTCTGAAGAAGAGCCAGAGATCCAGGTACCAGATGCAGTGTATCAGTTGGATGAGGACACACTAATGTTTTTATAAGTCTGCCTTTCCATTGGATGGCAGTGGGCAACAACATCCATCATTTTATTTTTAACGCACCTCGTAAAGATGCTCAGGAGAGAGGACTTCCAGAACTGCTTTAGAAAGTGGCAGGAACTGTGAGATAAGTGTGTTCAAAGAGAGGCAGAGTATTTTGAAGGGATTCATAGCAAGATGTCTTTCACTGTAATTTTTTTTAATTTAAAAAGCACTGTATTTTGTCTAACACCCATTACACATTCCCCCAAGCAGTGCCTGGGGTTCTGATTCCTCTGTGTCCCTGGAGTTTAATTTCATGCCCAGCCCTGTCCTGGTTTTCTGTCTTAGGAAGCTTCCCTGGGACATTGCTATAGGTCTGGAACAGGTCGCTGGGGCCAAGCCTCTTAGGTCCCAGCTGAGCTCCACTCAAAAGTTCTGGATCAGGCTGGGCCGGGGTGAATGGCGGAGGGAGGGGGAGGGAACACAGGGCACATGTTCTGGGAACCCCTGGGCAGGGACTTCCCGAAGACAGAATTGGAATCTGTGGAAGAGAGAGGCCGGGATAGGGCTGTTTTCTAGGGGGTGGGAATCATAATGCTGGAGCCAGTGTGGATGGCTCTGTCCTCCAGGGACATTAAATCCCTTGGTGAGAAAGGGATTCCCTTTCACTGCCTTCACCTCTTCTGGTTCCATCAACTGGAAAGTCTTGGCTGAGGCTGACATGGTGAATGCCTCTCTGACTCTGCAGTCCTCCTCTTCTTCCTCCTCTTTTCTTTTTTGGTGTAACTGGGAATTGAACCCAGGTTCTTCACACTGGGCTACATCTCGGCCCTTTTTTGCTTTTAATTTTGAAACAAGGTCTTGCTGAATCACTAGATTGCCCACGCTAGGCTTTAACTAGTAATCCTCCTGCCTCAGCCTCCCAAACTGCTGCAATTATACAGGTGTGCCCTGTGCCCCGGGAGTTTCTCTTCTTTACTTAACACAGATGAAACAGGTCTCCAGCATCACTCCTGTGGCAGGCAACAGCATCAAACTGGAATTTGTGAACTTTTTTGGGTGGGGAGGTGGAGTAGGGACATTATTTATTTTCCCAATTACTATTTATAACAAGTGATGCTGATTTTCCATTTCCAGGGAATCCAATGTTGTTTCTTTTTAAAATATGCGTCTTCATGTTAGAAAGTGGATTAAGGACAAATACGCAGTAGCTTTTCGAGGAGCTACATGGGAAAGTAGAACGGAAGTGACTGAAGTTGGGGAACCTGGTTTTAAAGTTCAGGGCCCCGTAGTTGGAATCAGTGTCAGGAGCAGTGAGCTCCCCAGGCCTGCAGTCCTGCTGCACAAATAGAAATGGGTGCAGTAAAAATCCAGGCGTTGGCCAGGGCAGGGTGGCTCTAATGGAACCTTTCAGCAGAGACAGAGTGAGTTTGTGATTCGCTTTGTGTGGGGTCACTTTCCCAGTCCCGCTGTGGACAATACCATTGCTGCAGTTGCAACAGTGTCCAAGGTGCTCCAGTGGGAGGGGCTGAGTGTTTGGGGGCTGGTGGGGACATGTGACTGGGCCCAGCTCCCAGCTCAGAAATGCTCCCCACTGAGCTGGCTCAGTGATGGCCTAGTCACTAGTGTTTGGTGATGCAGATGGCTTCCAGTTAGCCCCACTGGTCCTCAGCTCTCAGGCCGGGGAATCAGGATGGGCTGGACACCCTGAGGGGGAGAGGCCGCATTGCTCTGGGTTCTGCTCCCCTTATCCAGGGGCATGTGTTCCAAGGTTTCCTTTCAGCCAGTGACTATCTGAAATCATAGATAGTGCCGGACCCTGCATAGAAGTTCTGCAACCCTGCCATGGGCCATCTGCTAACCAAGAGGGCTACTGAATGACTAACAAATGAGTAGCATGTAAACTATGCGTGCATTTGACCAAGGGTCGGCCAGGGGTGGCTTGCGATTTCACCATGTACTCAGAACATTACACAACGTAAAACTCATGAATGGTTCATTCTGGAGTTTTCTCCGTAATACTTTTTGACTGTGGTTGACTGTGGGTAATTGAAATTGCTAAAGGTAAAATCATTTATGGGGAGGAGACTACGATGTGTGTGCACGTGTGTGTATGCGGGCATGTTTCTGTAGACAGAGAGAGATTTATGGAATTGTTTTATGTGATTAATGGAGCTTTACTTGTGTAGAATCTGTAGCATGAGCCAACAGGCTAGAGACCCAGGGAAGAACCAATTCTACAGTGCCAGTCTGAAGGCCATTTTGCTGATAAAATGTCCTGTTACTTGAAGGAGGTCAACATTTTGTTCAGGTTGGGCCTTCAGCTGACTGGATGAGGCCCATCACATTTGGGAGAGAAATCTGCTCAATTCAGAGTCTGCTGATAAAAATGTTTATTCTGTCCCCAAACCCTCCCAGAAACACCATGCCCCAGCCAACCTGACACACAAAATAAACTCTCACAGGTGCGTTAGTGGGACCAGACACCTAGGGTTAGGTAAAATACAACCCTGTTTAAATCATCCCTTTCCTGTTCCCCTTCAACCCTTCAAAGAGGAAGCCTCAGATTTGTATAAGGGCCTTTGAAATTCCCAAACACTTGTAACATCCTGTTTTAGGAAAGAAAGAGATGGAAAGCTGGCCCTGGCCCCAGAGCTCTCAGCAGCGAGCATTTCTAGATGGAATTTAATATCACTTTGTGTTCGGTTTGTTTGTTTTTCCCAGCACCCCCTATTTATGGAAACGATGCTGACTTTCCATTTCAGTTGTAATCTAATGCTTCCTTTGAGCAAAATGTAGGTTTAAAAAGTGAGTGACTGGTAATGCAGGCGATATGTGGATATATCTGAGAACGTGAGGGCGGTGTGGGGACAGTAGACTTGGGACAGTGTCACATACACAGGGTTGGGACAGTGCCTCAAATGCCCCCTAAGTGTCCTCATCCTTGAGCCACCTGCTGGCTACGTGCCTTCCCCACTACCTCCGCCAGGAGACAGCCCACTTGGTGGCTCCTGTCTGACAGCAGTGGCAGTGGACAGGAGGACAGGACACTGGGAAGGAGATAGGCTGGGTAGAGGGGTCACTTCCGAGGTTACCTCCTTGACCATGACGGTGGTGATGATGCTCATGTGTCCAGAACACCTAGTATGCCAAGCACGGTTCCCAGCACTTTCTCCTAATTATCTTCTGTAATCCTAGGAGGTAGGCAAGCCCAGGTTGGGTCCACTTTTCAAATGAGAAACCGAGGCGTGGATTGGTGTTCAGCTGCTGGATGTGGTTCAGTCTCTCAGATTCCAGTTTCATTTTGCTCAGATGCTTCCGCCTCCTAGCTGCCCCTTGTCTCCATCCTGTACTAACTTACAGGTTAGCCAGGTGGAGCCCTGGCTTCCTGGAGACCTAACTAAATTACCTGCAGTACCTATCTCCAAAAATAACAACTTTCATCACTTATGAAAGAGGAAATGACTGTTAAACTGAGTCGCCCAGGATTCCTTGAAAATAAACAATACTAGGTCCTCTGCAAAGGAAAGAGGTTCCTAACTTGGGTTTGATACCTGCCTCACCCCAGCAGCCTAGCCTAGATCACCCTCACCGCTACATTGATATGCTATGTGCCTCTGGGTGCACCACCAGCCCTCTCTTGTCTGTGCAGTCGGCTTTCAGGATGACAGGGCAGGCAGCAGTGAACTCTGCAACTGACAAGGCCAGCCAGAATCCTTTGCAGAACAGCAACTATTAGCTGTTTTGTAGAAGCTGCACAAACCGGCGAGCCTTCAACAAGTATTTTCTGAGTAACACTGACCTGAACAAGCCATGGTTTCTGTGCCCCAGGAACTCTGAATCTTAGTTGAGCTGTGTTTTTCCATAGCACCAGTTAGCTCCTGCTGTGTGACAAGCAATCCCACATGTGCCAGCTTGAGTAGCAACTACAAATTTAGTTCATGCCCTCAGGTGGGCAGTTTGGCTGTGTTGGGCAGGGTAGTATGTCTGTGGCCGGCTGGCGGGTCAGCCGGAGCAGGCTAGCCTCACTGGAAAAGCCTGTCTGTGTTCCACGTGGTCTTTACTCTCCAGCAGGCCCGGTTGCATGACCACCCAGCAGTGACGGAGTGGGAAGAGCAAGAGACCTTTTGAGGCCTTCAGTTAGAATTGGTGCAGAATTGGCATTTTCCTTCCTTTTACTGATAAAACAAATCACAAAGCCAGCCAGGGTTTAGTGGGTAAACCCACTTGATGGGAGAATTTGCTCTACTAAATTTTTTTAAGAAGTTTCCATTTGTGTACATGAGGAATATTGGTTTCTAGTTTTCTTTTTCTTGTCTTTTTGAGAACAGGGTCTTGCTATGCAGTTCGGGCTGGCCTTGAACTCACAACGATCCTCCAGCTTCAGCCTCCCAAGTGCTGGGATTGTACGTATGAGCCACCATGCCAGGCTTCTATTGTTTTTCTTTCTATTTTGTTTTGGTGTGTGTTTTTTCGGACAGCATCTCTACGTAGTACAGGGTGGACTTGAACTGATTGTGCAACCTAGGCTCGGCCTGAACTCCAGCACTGCAGCTTCGGTCAGCTAAGTGCTGGGATTGCAGACGTGCACTGCCGTCACACTTGGTTCTGTATTTTTCCTGTCTCACAGAGTTTTGTCCGGTTTGGGATAATGTCAGCCTCACAGGATGAGGTGGGGGAGGGTGCCCTTCTCTTCAGTTCCTGGACCAGTCTTGTTGAATTGGTGTTGTTCTTCCTTACTGTTTGGCAGAATTCACCAGTTAAGCCATGTGGATGGAATTTTCTCTATGAGCAGAAACTCCAGGCCCCTGGTAAATATTTCTTCCTCCCTTTATATCCAGCTGTGAAAGAAAAGTCCAGCTCCACTTCTTTGCTATTTATTAGCTTCTCGAACTCTCCTCCTTCTCGCTTTCCTCCTTCACGTATTCCTGGGTACCAGCTCTGAGCTCTGCACTCCGGGGGCAGGGGAAGACCACCCTACAAGGCCCACTGCCATGATGGGGAGCATGTAACACCCACCTGAACACCAACAAAATAGCATCTCACTGTGAACAGAAAATTCACCATGCACTTTCACTTGCTTTACTGAAATTGTTGTGACCTTGTCCACCAGTGGAACGCATGTCCCACCCCAGACTTTCCATCTGATGTTTTCTCTCTTGGATCCTGATTTTCTCTTCCTGGGGTGCCCAGCCCTCTGTCTCCTTTGATGATTTTTCTCCCCTGCCACCCACACACTTATGACACCAGGACTTCTGTTCCTCACGCCTGTCTTTCCCAAGTGACAGCCCTGTGCATACTTTCAACTGCTGGACCTATTTCCACCAATGCCACAAGACATTTCTTAAGCCAAATGAGCTGCCCTCCACGTCCTTCCCCTGTACCCTCTCAGCCCAGTTCAGCCCAGGGAGGATCACAGAGCCAGCAGCCACCTGGAACACACTAAGGACCCCTGCCCCATCCTCAGTCCCTCTTCATGCCCCTAATGCTCCAACTGGAAGAGCTCGGGGCTCTCCCTCCCTTCTGCTTTCATCAAAACCCTCATGTGTCCCCCTGGAACTGCACTGTAGCTTCCTCACCGCGCCTCCTCCTGGATGCGGAATGTTTTCTTTTACACGCAGATGTAGGGTGACCCTGCTGAGAACCTTCTGCAGTCCTACTGTCTCTGGGTGGTGTCCATGCTCCTCTGCATGGCTTCAGGGTCCCAGTGGAAGGTTATGGCTGGTCTGGTGGCAGTGAGGTCTGGTATATGTGCTCTGGGCTTTCTGTACCTGTCCCCTCCATTCTGCCCAGCAAATAGTCCACCATGGCCTGTGGTCATTCATGTGTCACTAGGGCCTGGAGCATAGTGGGTGCTCAGTAAACATCCATGATGTGAATAATTGATGCATTTTAAAAGAATAAGCAGTAAACCTGTGAGCTGATGCACACCTATAACCCTAGCACTCGGGAGGCTAAGGCACGAGGATCCTGGGCAACTTGTAACCTAGCGAGATCCTATCTCAAACAAACCAACCAACTAATAAACAGAAAAAGAGATCGCAATATATCAATCATCAGTCTCCAGTACTGGAAGGGGAGGATTGCACAATGTCCTAGTGACCAGAAGCTGGGTTCTCTGTCTCTCTCTCTCTCTCTCTGTCTCTCTCTCTCTCTCTCTCTCTCTCTCTCTGTCTCTCTCTCTCTCTCTCTCTCTCTCTCTCTCTCTCTCTCTCTCTTTTGGTACTGGGGAGTGAACTTACTTCCTCACACTTGCCAGGCAGGCACTTATGCCGCTGAGCTAATCCTGGGGCTCTGAAGCTGGGCTCTAAACCCTGGTTCTGCTACCTGTGAACCGAATCACATGAACAACTTCCTGTCCTTTGATTCCTTGCCTATACATTGGGCCATGGTTCTTGTCCATCTTTGAGAGGTCTGTCCTCTTGCTGATAAATGTCTGCCCTGTGTACAGTGATGGGGACTCCTTCAGCCTTGAGGACATGGACATGGTTTTGAGGTCCCCACTCCCCTTGTCCCTATGGTGCTTCACAAAATGTGTCTCTGGAATGACACCGAGTTGTGTCCAGCACCCAAAGGTGCAAGTGGCCCTAGGACTTTGGATGATTCCCAACAGGCCTTAAAGCATCAAGGGAAGGGAAATCCAGGCTTGGCCTGGGCAGCATGGTGATATCTCTGGTGTGCGCTGCCTGGATCCGAATATTAGCTCCAGCTTTTATTAGCCATGTGACTTTGGGGAAGTTGTCTAACCTCTCTGGGCCTTGTTTTCTTCACCTGTCAAATGGGGCTAATTATAGTTCCTACGTCAGTGTTTTGATGAGTAACATTACTGTGCGTAAAGAGCTTAGAATAGTGCCTGGCACATACTTGGCAGTAAACATCAGCTTTCTATTGTCTTTTTTTTTTTCCAGCTCTCTATTGTCGACGCTGCAGTTAATGTTATTCCAGTGGGTTGGAAGGCCCATTGCTGTGCAGACAGAATCATCTGCAGTGGCTTCTGCCTCGGAGCATGGCCAGATTCCAATGTCCTGCCAGGGGCTACTTCCGAACAGAGCTGAGTGTTGGCTTTGTGCCCAGAGCCCTGGCCACATGAGGCTCAAAGCTGGGCTTCTCGGGGTACATAGACTTCAACTGCTGACTGGCTGGTGTCCAGACCCCAGGGCAGGAGGCTGAGCTGACCTCTGCCTTCCTGAAAACAGGCCAAAGCCACTGTCCACTTGGAGTGCTGGGGCAGTGGGAGGGGCCTGGGTTCCAGCCAGCCCTGGGCTGAGATAGCTGCTTGAGTGGACCTCAGTTCCCTCTGGTTGTACAGTTGGGCAGCTGCTCCTCAGATGGGCTCAGGTCTGCATTGGGGAGCTCCACGCCTCAGGCCTGTCCTGGTGCCTGCAATTCCAGGAAAAGGCCGCAGCACAGGCTTTGACCTGAATTGTGGGAAGAACTCCCAAGGCGGGAATAGAGCTGGGTGGACCTTGTGGTCATCTTAAAAACATGTTCTCCCTGGTGGGAAGCTGGCCGGCTTCACTCTTGTTCCTGCACTTGTAATATGTGTGTGCCAAAGCCGCTTCCTGTGGGCACAGCGGAGAGCATGAGGTTGAGGCTCCCATGATGCAGATTTTATGAAGAAGAAGACAGGAGAGGATTCTGTGCTGCTGGAGCGTGGGTCCTCAGGCCTTCCCTTCACCCACAAGCATTGATGTCCCACTGTGATGGCAAACTGAATGTCGCCTCTGTGGAAGCGAGGGCCAGTGAGTCACCAGCAGGACTTTTGTGAGCTTTCCACACCTGAGGTTAGATGTACGGTACCCACGCACGTGTGGACACACACACTTCAAGCTTGCACTGGGCTGGGGCACAACAGAACGACACCTCTGCTTAGGCAGTGAGGTGGTGTCAACTCGAGGGGCACCTGTTTGTCACCTGAAGCCTGGATGGACATTTCTGGAGTGCCTACTGTCAGTCTGCAGCGCTTGATAGTCACTGAGCTCCAAATATTCCATTCTGGGTGCAGGCTTTCCATGGCTCCACCCACACCCGAGGGCCTCACTCTCTTGGCCCTCCTGCCTCCTCAGCCCTGCTCTGCCCAACCTGGAGGGTGCTTGTTGCTGCTTCTCCTAACATGGTTATTGACTCTTTCCTTTAAACTTAAAAAAAAAAATCTTAATATTAATATCTAGTGTCTTTCTTTTTTTAATACTGGGTATTGAACCTTGGAGTGTTCGATCCCTAAGCAACATCCCTAGCCTTTTTTTTAATTTTGAGCCAAGATCTTGTTAAGTTGTCAAGATTACATCAAACGTCCACACCTCCTGCCTCAGCCCCCAAGAGCTGAGTTCACCGTGGTGTACCACTGCGCACAGTTATGTGATCATTTTTATGGGCATTTCATAGAATGGGGAGGACGTGAGTCTACTATCTGAAAGTAACTTGCCATGGAGTCTACCCTGCACTCAAAGTTGGGACACCATGCGCTTTATTACACGCTGTGAATACCGTGGCAGTTCCTGCATGGTATGAGGGGTACATGTAGAAAACAGAATCGAGTCCATTCTGCCACGTCTGAATGACTCGTAATGATCTAGGAAATACTCTATTTGTAATCCTTGCTAATCTCAAAGTGAATCAATAAGACTGCACAGTTTGGCACGTGGGTTTAAGAATGGAAAATGCAGACTATTTTTAGTGCAGGCCAAATTGTAGTTTTTAATCAGACCCCCTCTTAAGTATCCCAGGCACACCTGCACTTTAGCTCCAAATATTCCATTCTGTGTGCAGTGTAGGCAGATGTTACTTTCAGGAAAAACTCCTTCCTGGTCCAAAGCCCAAGGGAAATCCAGCTAACATACTGGTAAAATATGGATTGAGCACTGTTCTGTGCCTTCCTGCCAGATTTTAATTAGGCTGCTGTGTGGTTTTCATTAGGCTCTAAGCATGTGAGTAGAAAGGGAGAGAGTAGAAAATGTCCTGGATTTGGAGTCTGAAAACCAAGGGTTTGGGGTGCAGCTCTGCAAACTTTGCAGATCGCCTTAAACTTTTGAGAATCTTAGCCTCTCAGTTGTAAAATGAAGATAACGATCCCTTTGCTCCACAAGCTTCATGAGGCGGACACAAAGGGATGTCAGTAAGCCAGAGACATGATTTTAAGGATTCTTCAACCTTGTTGTACATGACATGGCTCAGTACTGATACCCTTTGAAGGTCAGCCGAAGGTCAAGGCTGATCACACTGTGCAGACTGCAGGTCTCAATTGCATGCAGGGTTATCCCTCCGGGCTTCCCTCCCCAAGGATCTGTTCTAACTCCTACATCTCTTGAAGTTATGCCAGCCCAGGATCTAATTTGTTAGTCTCCTCTGCAGAATGCCATGTGTGGACTGCTTGTCCTACTTGTGCTGTGACAGCAGCAGCACATGCTGAGGTTGCACATGACAGAACCAGGAGGGCAGAGTCTGGAGAGGACCTGGCTGCAGAATGTACACCCTGAAGAATGTACTGAGTCATGGTTGTGGAGCTGGCCAAAACTTGCTTTGTTTGCATCTGGGCTTCTGCAGCAAAGGACCTGCAGTGTTTTTTAAAAATTGAGGCCAGGAGTGATGATGGGTGCCTTTTATCCCAGCTGCTCTAGAGGCTGAGGCAGGAGGATTGCAAGCTCAGTGCCACCTGGCTAATGTATCCGGGATCCTTTTTGAAAATAAAAGGACTCAGGATGTAGCTGAGTGATAGGGCACTTTGTTAGCATGTGTGAGGCATTGATTCCAGTACAAGAAAAAGAAATTTGAAAGTACAAGAACTTATTAAGAAAACATGGAAAATAGCCAGGGATATAGCTCAGTGGTGCATCACCTACCTGGCAAGCACAAGGTCCTGAGTTCAATTCCTGGTCCCAAAAAAGAAAATAGTTTAAAAAAAAAAAAAAAGAAAGAAAGAAAAGGGAAGAAATAAATGTGGAAAATAGATGGAGCCAGAGAAAGAGAGAGACGAAAGAAAACAGAAAGGAAGATAAAGTAATACAATAAGAAATACTACAGGAAAAGAAGGGTTTCTCAAGGAAAAGCAGTCATGGTGCACCATTTGGATCTGCAGGAGTCAGGTATTCACACGGTGACAGTGTAAGTGATGGTTATTGATCTAAGTGGAGGCTGAACAGAGATGATAGGAGGCTGCAGATGGGGGCAAATGGTGGTGAAAGAGGAAAGCTTCTGTAAGCAGGAAGTCAATAATAATAAGCTAGTGGGAACTAGCAGTGTAAGAACACTGAAGTATGGAGAGACGCAGGAAGCTGGGAGGCTTGGAAGTCATGGTTTCTGAGGAGCAGGGCTGAGGGAAGCAGAAGGCTGTGGTTTTGCATCAGATGCCTTCTGGTTCTGTTATCTGAATCATCATGCATCATATAGAAAAATGCATATTTTCAAGAGAGAAGTGTGATCATAGAACTTTGGCTACTACACAGGAAATGGAAAAGCTAATGTAATGTAGTTCTCCAGCTTCACATAGGCCACTGCCCAAACCCAGGGCACTTTCTTAAATGTTCTGCTCAGCCCCTGAAGAAACTGCGAAATGAAAAGCATTATGGTTTTACTGCTCAGTGAAGGTTGTGCCTGAAAACAGCAGGACTTTGGGAAATGGTCACAGGCTGTTGTTAAAAGGTTGTTGGGGGGCTGGGGATTTAGCTCAGTGGCATAAGCACCTGCCTTGCAAGCAGGTGGTCATGAGTTCGATCCCCGGTACTGATAAAAATGAAAAAGACAAAAAAAAAAAAAAAAAAGGTTGTTGGGGGCCTGGGCGGGGGTGTGTGTCTCCTGCCAGAGTCAGAGAGTGACTGGAGTGTGGGCCATGAGACACCATTCTAAAGCTGTGTTACTGCTTTGCTCTGTTGGAGCAAACTTTGGCCCTCCCTGCTTCCATTCCCACCTCTAGACAATCAGGCTTTGAGTTTTCTGCAGACCTTTCAGTTGCACATTTCTAGAACTGTAAATGACAGCGTTCTGTGTGGAGGGGGAGACAGACAATGAACAAGTGGGCAGATACGATGCTTCCCGGCAGTGCTGGTCCTCTGAAGACAAGAGACCAAGGCACAGCATAGATAATCCTGGAGGGGGTGTGGTGACTCTGCCTTCTCTGGGGTGAGGGTTTTGGAATTGAGACTTAGCCAGTGGCAGGAGAGGGGGAACTGAGGGTGGAGCAGAGAGACCATTCCAGGGAACTGTGTTAAGGTGACCTAGCCAGTCTGACTGAAAGAGGCAGAGCCCAGAAGTCTGAAGGAACAAAGCAGGGCGGCGGCTGAGGATCAGCATTCAGCGTTACATTTTTTTTTTTTTTTTTTATTTAAGAGGAAAAAGAGAAAAACACAAAACAAGACAAAGCAGTGTAAGGTTACACATAATACAGAACTACAAAAAAAAAAAATAAACATAACAGTAAGAAATCACCTGTTAATAGATTACATAATATCATCTTGGAAATAGTTGCTCAAATCAGCGTTACATTTTTAAAAGAACAAATAGTTTCTATGAATGGCAAGGATTAGTTCTGAGGCCCCACAGGGTTTGTTGGCTCTATCTTGATCCAGCATGAAGTCAGGGAGTTGTTTGATCCTCGATGTCCCCAGGAGGATAGAGTGCAGCCTGGCTGTGTTATGGCAAGAGACGCGTGTGTGCCCACTGGGCAAATTCTGGGGCTGCTCTGTGAAATCAATGGATGTCAGTAAGTCAGAGATAAGATGGCAAGGATTCTCCACCCATATCATGCCTAACAATCAGCTCAGTTCTTGATGCCCTTGAAGACTAGTTGAAAGTCAAGGCTGACAGAGCACTGCCCAATAGGCTTTGTGGTAAATTAAGTTTTAAAATTACTTAGTAACTTAAGTCAAATTACTTAAATACACATACTCTGTGAGCCAGCATCTTCATGTCCAGAAGTTATTCACATATACAAACACGAGTGTGCAAAGAAATAAGTGCAAGGATGTTCACTGGGAGTGTAATGTGAGTTAACAAAAGTCCTGAAGTTACATAAATGGCAGCCAATGGGTGGTTAAGGGTGGCATCCCAGCTAAGTAATGGGCTGAGTAAGATGGCATGGCCACACAACGGAACACTAGGCAGACATTTGGAGAATGACGTGGATTCAGACTCATTATCGTTGATGAGAAAAGCTAGGTTGGAGCATGGGGCTTAGATCCCAAACCCCACTGAGGGAGGGGCAAAGTGCTGCACAGCTCCATGAACCCAGAAAGACACCAGTGATTGGATGTGTTACTGTGGCGCAGCTCCCTCCACAGAGAAGCAGAGGGAGGGGGAAATAAATGTTCCTCCTAACAAATATCCCTGGAAGATGCACAGGAAACTGAGGAGAATGGCTGCCTTTAGGAAGGGGACTGGGAGACTGGTGTCAGGTGTGGTTGCAGAGAAAGGAGACTCATTTCATATAGAGATTAAGAAAGAAAGGGTCATTTTTATTTCCTTTTAAAGATTCATGGGGCTCCCTCTCTTTATATATAATTTCCTCCGAGGCCTCTGATGAGGAGCCAGAAGTTCAATCATTGTTTTACCCATCTTGCTTTTTACTGGAGATTTCAATTCCCCATGTCACCTTGAGTACCAAGTAAGTGACATCTACTTCTGTATTCCCTAATTTTCATGGCTGCCCAGTGATTTAGAATGATCTCCATCCACCCTTGTGAGCTCCCATACATTCGTATGCTGTATTCGAAACATAGCCTCTTCTATGTAAGTGCCTGTTCGTGATATCCGAAATTTCCAAGCAGAATCACTGCCATGGCTTAAAGCAGTGCCTTCCAGGCATCTCTAACAGGCATTTGAGAACTGCTGTCAGGAGTTTCCCTAGCTCTGAGGTACATATTTTTCTTTACCTAGTATTTTTCTTAAATGACCCAGTTCAAAAGTTTAATAAAAGTTTTTTTGTTCCTGTCTTTTTGAGACAGGGTTTCACTATGTAGTTCAGACTGGCCTTGAACCCACTTTGTAGCCCACCCAGCCTGGCCTTGAACTCTGTGTGATCCTCCTTCCTCAGCCTCCCAAGTGCTGGGATTACAGGTGTGTGCTACCACACCTGACCAATAAATTTGTTTTAAAAGGATACTTTATATCACTAGTATAAGTGCAATTACTATAAAGAAGAGAAAACCTAAAGTAAACTCAAAACATGCTATTAAAGTCTAGTTAGAAGCTGTGGCCTGGTTGAAGGTAAACCTCTTTTTTTGCAAACAAGCAAAAAAACAAACAAATAACAAGAAAACTCTGGCAAGTGTTACAGTCAGATGAGCGCTGAACGGGGTCTTTTCCTAAGTGTACTTGTAAGGACTGTGTTAGCTTTTTCTCACTATGTGGTTCAGGGTTATTTAATACCGTATCAGTGTACCATTCAAAACCACGCACTGTATTATTTGAATTCCACAGTTTGGAATTCATGCTTTGGGGTAAAATAGGTTAAAGCCTTTTTCTCTTCTCTAGGAAGTTTCAGTTTTGTGTCCATATGCATTTGTGTCATCTGGGCTGGACAATATATGGAGCCATTCTCATCTTGGAGTCTCTAACCCTGTTGAACTTGGCCTTTGGATTCTGGCTGATATTAAAGTAGCATGGCATTCAGCAACGTTTATGAGTCTGTTTCCGAGCTCAGAAGCGGAACTATTTTGAGGCAGCATATGATGGCAGCTGAGAATGACGCAGGCATAAACAAAGGGGAATTTGTCTATGTGAAAAGAATTGGAAGAATCTCTGAGCTGCTTCATTGGGTTTTCCCAAGTGGCGATGCACAGAACTGCTGCTGGGACCTCCCAGGCCGAGTGCTACAGCCACACAACTGCTAGCTCCCTGGGATGAGTTGTGCATCTCAAGGAGCAGCCCTGTGTGAGGTCAGTCCTATGAGAGAATAACAAGAGAAAAGCTGGTGGAGGGTTTGTCCATATGGTTTCAGAAATGTCAAGCTGGGTGTGGTCACACACTGGTAATCCCAGCATTCTGAGGCTAACGCAGGAGGATTCTGAGTCCTATCTAGGCAGTTTAGCAAAATCTGTGGGGAGGAGGAGTAAGAGGGAGAGCAGGGAGGGGTGAAGAAGAGAGGGAGGGCCAGGGATGCAGTTCAATGCCAAGGTGAGTCCAACCTCCAGTATCACCTAAAAAGCAAGAAAAAAGGTCAACAGATACTCAGACGATTGGGGACTACATGTCTCCATGTAGCTTGTCAGCCATGCTACGGCATCATGGACCTTGAAAACATGGTGCCATATGAAAACAGACACAGAAGGACACATAAGTATGATCCCGTATATGTGAAGTGTCCAGAACAGGCAAATCCACAGATGCAGAGAGCGGTTAGTGGCTGCCAGGGCTCGAAAGCAGGGAAAATGGGCAGGGACTGATGAATGGAAACAGTTTCCTTGCAGGGTGGTGAAACGTTCTAGATGGTGATGATGGATGAACAATATTTTGAATATACTCTCATGGATGGCAAGTTTTATACTGTGTGTATTTACTACAATAAAAATATGTCCCCTTCTGTTACTTTTGTAATTACAAAGGAAAAATGTTCAGTGAATGAAGCTGGCAGACCATAGCCAGCTAGTCACAGCTGATGTCAGCAGTAATTGGGGAGTCTGACAGAATGTGCCTCCTGCGGGGTATTCTGACATATTACTTAGGTAATTTTCCTGCCAAGGAAACATTACCTGAATTGGATAGTGAGAAATTGCAGAACATAAATTTACTGAAAATTTCATCCAATCAGTGATCGATACTCTTAAGTAATATCAATGTCATGGAAAACAAAGACAGATGGAGGAACCATTCTAGACTGGAGACTAAAGAGACTTAACAATAAAATGTGGTTCATCATCTTGGATTGGATCCTGGGTAAGGAAAAAGGAATGTTACACAGAGGATGATTGAGGAGATTTGAAGGTGGACTCCAGATGAGATAATAGGACTCTATTATATTTCTTAATTGCAATATTGTCCTTTGAGTATGTAAGAAAATGCTCATTTTTTAGAATTACATGGTAGAATTTTGATTTTAAGCAGCTTACTCTCAAGTGGTTCAAAAAATATGTTGTGTGTGTGCACATACATGTGTATTATTCCATTTAAAATGGGGTTAAAATTTTATCATAAAAATGGTCTGATTTGGAATATATTTTTAAAATTTAACTTTATTATTTATAAAAAATTGGTAATAGACCCAGATTGCAAATTATTGGGATGGAAGAAGACTGAACCAAATGTTGATTTTAGGGGCAGTGCATTGTATCTTCCAGTCAGATTGCTGATGGGATGTCTTCACTGAACATTGGAGTTTTGTTGACCAGCATGATGATCATATTTATAAAAATGTTCAGAGATTTACTTGATTTTCTCAAGTGTGACTTTTAGTCTTTTGGTATCCAAAGCATTCTTTTGAATTTGTTGTTCCAGCCGTATCATCTCTGTTTGTTTGATTTTTTTCTTCTCTTATTGCAAACTAGCCTGTCTCGGACAGGTTCTCACACGTGAATGCCCTTAGTGCCCTTTGAGCAGTTACCCGGTGTCACTTTCATTAGATAGTGTAACAAGTTCTTTTGCAGCAATCTCTAATTTCACTTTGCAGTCACTTCCTTTTGTACATGACTCAGATTATTTTACCAGAGTAAAAAAATTACCCTGCATTCTCAGTGGCCTAATATTCAGAGGCCTATTTCTCAATTGTGTCTCTGTCCAAGGTATGAAATTCCAGTGTTGTAGGCTATACCATTTTAACTTTCTCATGGGGACCTGTGGAAGACTCACAACTGGTCTTCTGTGTTCAACATGGAAATGACACATTGCCCAGCCTACCCACAGGGGAGTCTGGGAAATGTAGTCTTCCTGTGAGATCAGAGAGGGAAGAGAAATGGTGGCTGTCTACCACCCATTGTATTTTGGGGATAGGTATTAGGAGGAGCAGTGTTAGAGTAGGGACTAATTTTTTTTTAAGTGTCAGATATGCATAAATACTTTTGTATTGCTACCGTTTTTGTCTTGTTAGAAAGCAGGGCCTCTGATAATATAAACTCAGATGATGAGTTCCTGGAATCGAGGAGGTCAGGGATAGCATTTTGTTTGTTTGTTTGTTTGTTTATCTGTTTGCTGGGGAATTGAACCTTGGACCTTGGGCATGCTAAGCAAACGCTCTGCCACTGAGCCACTCCCCAGCCCAGGAACAGCATGTTTGCACACTGAGCTGCTCCTTCTTGACCCTGTGCCTGCAGCTTGCTGAGGAAGTACAGTACTTTTCTGAGTTACGAAATTTAATGGGTCCTTGTCATTCTGTTCCACAAGAAATTCTTATTTTATTTTATTTTATTTAAGGAGAAAAAAAAAACAGAAAAAGGGTACAAGTTATACAGACTTTCAGAAAAAATAAACAGTAGGAAATCACTAGTTAATTACATATTGTCATCTTAGAAATAATTGTTGAAGTTACAAAATTAAAGCATATAAAGTGGACTTTCAAACAGTGAGACTGCAAACAGTTTTGTTCAATGATCCAACAAAACTCAGTAATATGGTTATCTATCTTATACACTTAAATATATATGCAGTTATATCTTTTAGAGAACTTTCTTTTCCTTTCTTTTGTACAATGACAATTACACATTTTGGGTTTTATTACTCCCACAGTTCTTATTACTTTTTTTTTTTTTTTTTTTGAAGAAAGTAAAACCAAATGTGACATACCAGGACAGAGTCAGTCAAATCAAAAGGATGGACATAATACATAATGTAAAAACAAAATACAAAGTGATCAACAATGGTTACTGAAAGGTTTGGCCCAGACAGGACACTGTAGCCAGGAAAGCCACAACCGGAAGCAGGAAGCCCCATCTTGCCCTGCCCCTAGGAAGTTACCTGTGACGCCATCTTCCCGCCCCTGGGAATTTACATATGGCGCCAAACCTAGGACCAATGGGCTACCTGTGTATCCCTAATGCCCGCCTTAGGTTCCACCCCAAACCGAGGTTATTTACAGGCCCCCACGCCACGTGTCCGCCGGAGAGATCGCCTGACGCCAGCGGTGGGGTTGCCGGTCATCTCTCTCCGTGTTCTCAGAATAAAGGCCGCTTTTTATTTTATATTTCTCATCTTTTGTTAATATTATTCATCTTTTGGAAATAACTCTATCAGTTACCATACTGCCTCTTGCTATCTTAAGAAGAATTGCCTAAATCATCAGTTATAATAAAATTGAACAAAACAGTGAAGAATAAGACCAATAAAATCAAAACATTTGAGACATTACAGAACTTCAAAAGAAGATAATAGTCAATCAGAATGGGCGTCACAATGAATCTTATTGTCTTCATAGTTATTGCCTATACTTTCAAACTTGGTACTATCAAGCATAACAGAATAGAGGAAAATCAGTCAAAACAAGATGGTGAGAGCAATACAGAGTTTCAAATCAAATTAATAGGAAATCAAAGTGGGTAACTATAATATATCCTGCTATTTTTTAAATTTATTTTTCCCTTAATTAAAAGGATAAAAATGAAAAAGTAGGTAATAAAAAGGAGATTGAGATAAAAAAGAAGGCATAACAACAAAACAGCGCAGGTCAAAACATAGCCATTTAAGCAAAATAGTGTTTTACCACAAGATAATCTCGACGTAATAGTAGTTACCATAGTGTCTCTTCCCTTAAAATCTTTGGGTATAACTTGGTATACTGTAGCATCAAACGTATCAAGACAATGTAAAACCGTTCAAGAGAATGACAGTATTACAGGGTACTTAGAATCAACTAACGGAAAATGAACATGGTTTCTGTGTAATCTCCTTTCCACAAGAAATTCTTGGTATCCAGATTCAGCAGCACCGCTGGCCAGATGCTGGTCCTCTAAAGAGGAAGATGAGAAGTGTTATTTTTTATTTTTCTAAGGCCCCATTAAGAGTTGTTTATTTATAGCCAAGTGTGACACAAGCCTGGAATCTTGGCACTCAGTTGACTGAAGCAGGAAGATTGCGAGTTTGAGGTGAGGCTAGCAACTTAGACCTGTCTCAAAAAGCAAAACCAAAATTGGCTCATTTGTCATTTGAATTTTGTTCTGTCACTGAACTTGTCCCTCCTCCTTTTAGCACATCCTTTTTGGGCTTCAGCGTGACCCCTCGGCCCACCCTGCTCTGTGAACATGTTGGTGCTTCTTTTCTTCATCATTGCCTTCCACATCACCTCTGCAGCACTGCTATTCATTGCCACCATCGACAATGTGAGTTTTTGTTCCCACTGACCATTTAGGGGCCCTTGCATGGTAGAGTCACCAGAAAACAGGGTTGACTTGACAGTGATTTAGGGGTGGCCTCCCTGGCAAAGTGTCTCCAGAGCCTCTTTATTAGCTTCCCCACCACTGAGGCACAATATCTACCACCCATAGTTTAAAGGAGGAGAGGTTTAAGTTGGCTCATCGTTTTGGGGGGTTCAGTCCATGGTCATCTGGATCCAAGGCAGGAACATCATGGTGGAATGGCATGGTAGAACACAGCTGCTTAGTTTATGGCATCTGGGAAGTGGAGCAGGGAAACAGAGCCAGAAAGGAAGGCACCAGGGATCAGATATAGACCCCAAGGTCACACCTCCAGCGTGTGCACTGACTCACCTAGAAGCATGCTCCACCAGTCCCCTGGATGGCACCCATGCCAATCATGCTGACACAATCAAGTTTAGCCTCCACAGCCTCTGTGGGGCTTCTAGAGCATCACCTATTCATGTTTGGACTGCAAGATCTGGAGGATAGGGACCTGTGTCTGCTCCCCCCACGGAGCCTACTGGGAAGCGTCACTCTGGGAAGCCATTTGAGGACTGTGTGTGAATTCAGCTCTCCTGCAGATCTTGGCTCTTAACTTCAAGACAGTCATCATCTGGGCTGTATAATGCTCAGTTTCAGGGGCTGCTCTGCCCACTGAAGGGACCTAGTAGCATGTCACTTGATGCCACTAAGACCTCCACCTCTATTTATAAAAATCGAAGCTCTCTTCAGACATTGCTTCCTATTTTACAGAAAACAAAATCACAGAGGGCCACTGTCCTAGATTCCCAGGTGACCCATCCCAGGCCACCTCCATTTGCTGCTCCCAACACCTCCTTACCAGCCAGGAAGCCTAGCTCACTTGGCCATGCCCTCCTTGCAGAGCTCATGCATGGAACTTTCCAGACTCTCCACATGACCCATGAAAATTTAACTCTTCCCTTTAGTATCTAGCTGGCAGCCATATGGCAAGAGCATTTTTGATAATCTCTTGGTTTACATTCAGATCCCTCCAGGCAGGAAGTGAAGCTTTTAACAGAGATCCACTTGGGCCAATGCCCTGATCCAAAGGCCTGGCTTCAATCCTGATGGTTTCAGACTGCAGAGATATTTAAAGAGCTGAAACACTACTCAGCAGGCCCAAAAGTGGTCACCACCTCTGCCCACATAGTGATCCCTTACGATTAATCATCTCAGACCAGTAACACCTGCCACTCGTTAATACCTGGTCACTGTGATCTGCATGCTTCCTTTGATGGCAGTGATTTCCTGATGAGGGAACTGAGCCTCCGCCAGTTCAGGCCCTTACCAGAGTTTACACTGCAGGATTTCCACACCCTGGAGGCTACAGGTCCGAGATTCTGTCAGGGAGGAGGCTGGTATTGGATATTCTCTTAGAATTCCCTATTTCTAGTCCTGGCATTGCATCCTTTGGGATCCTAAAAAGGTACCAGACTTAGGGAAAAGGATAGATGGGCTTTAGGAGTAGAACCCTGCCACCTACCCTTTTACTGCAGAGTCTGTGGAAGACATGGTGCTTGTCACGCTCTAGGAACTGTGCTTAGCTTCATAGCTGGACCCCTAGGATCCTTTGCAGACCAGCTGGCTGGGAGGGAGGTGCCCGATCTTTGGGGCTCGGGCAGCAGAAGGAAGGCCATCCTGGGCAAGCGGAGGCAGAGAGAGCTGAGAGAGAAATGGAAGCACCAGGCAGAGGAAGGAGAGTTTGGTGTCAGCTCCTCTGCCCACGGGCTGCCCCCTCCCCGTCATCCTTTCTGGTGGGATCGTCTGTGAGTATCTTCAGCTCAGCCACATCTCCCCCATGGGCTTGGAGGATGTGAGCCCCTCTGTTCCCTCCACAGACATACAGTCTGGGCAGTTTGGGATCTTGTTACGTTAGATCTCCAGCCCCACGCCAGGCCTCCTGTCTCAGAGCCTGCCTTGTACAAGACCCTTGGTGACTCGCCTGGCCCCTGCAGTTTGAGAAGGAAGGAACCCAGTAGGCCCGGTGTTTACGCTAAGTCTCACATGCCGCTAGGAGCCCATGTCTGCCTCAGTGATCAGGATTCCTTCTCTCTGTTGCCATTTCCCCTTGCAGGCTTGGTGGGTAGGAGAAGACTTTTTTGCAGATGTCTGGAAGATATGCATCAACAACACGAACTGTACGGAAATCAGTGAAGAGTTTGTAGGTGAGTGACTTAGTGGAGCCATGGAGGAGACTGCCAAGGAGGAGACCCCTGGGGAAGGGGAGCCTCCTTCAGCGAGGTGGGGGGTGTTGTGACCCCACCTGTCTTCCACTCCCCATCTGCTGACGTGGCCTGACTTTGCTCAGGGTCTCAAGGAAGAGGGGGCAGGATGAGCTAGAGTCACAACTCAACACCTAAACTAGAGGCGGGTGGGGAAGGTCAGCTTGCTAAGAGCATTGAAGACCCTCCCTCCAGTGGAACGCACAGGTAACACTGGGAGGTCTGGAAGGTTCTTTGGCTGCCTTTGTGCTCAGACTGCATAGAGGGGTCCTCAGTGTGTACCCTACCCTCTGTCCGCAGATTATTCCATACTGAGGGCAGTTCAGGCCTCCATGATCTTCTCCACCATCCTCTGCTGCATCGCCTTCTTCATCTTCCTCCTGCAGCTCTTCCGCCTCAAGCAGGGGGAGAGGTTCCTCCTGACCGCCACCATCCAGCTCATGTCATGTGAGTCAAGCATGGAGGGGGGCAGGCATACCTCAGAAAGGAGAAATTGGCAACCGTGCCATGCCGGTGCTGTGTGCCTTGTAATCCAGAGTTTGGATTTAGTTAGTGTTTGGGGGAAGGTGGGCGAGCTGAGGCTGTGACGCCTGAGCTGGGATTGGGAAGGGAGGAAGCACTGCTGTCTACAGTGTGCCACCTTGATACCACGGGGAGGGAAGAGCGAGCTGGGGAAGGGGAATGGTGTGGCCTGAGGCCTACGCTGGGCACCTGAGAACTGGCCAGTGGGGCTGGCGTGCGGAATTGCGGGCTGTGACAGGATATGGGCCAGGCAGGCAGGCAGAGCCCACGTAGGGTTTTGCAGGCACAGAAAGACCCAGGGGTCTTTATCCAAAGTAAGTTGCAGGCCACCAACAGGTTTACAACTGTTTGGTGGCAGAAGCACACACTGTTGCCTAGGCCCGTGCAGGCTCCTGGAGGTAGAGCTGAGGACCCACAGCTTCAATTCTGGGGGAACTGAGAGTAAACAGATGCCCCAGGACACTTTCCTACCTGTGATGTTTAGCAGTGCTGAAATCAGATGAAGCCTCTGCTGTGACATGATCCTCTGTGGTTTTAATTAAGCTGGCCAAGACAAGCCTGCGCCCCTTGATGGGCCAACCTGTAAGGACTTCCTGTCCAGGGGAGAAACACATCCCCCAAGGGCACTCAGTGCTGTCAGCCTCCTGTCTGAATATTGGCACCATAGGGGTTTCAATTAGGATGCTGCTTTGGCAGCATGAAAGACAAACCCCAGTGAACAATGACTTCAGCCATAAAAAGTACTTTTTTACATAAGTAGCCTGGTGGTAGGTAGGTACCCACAGTTGGTTTGGAAGATCCTCAGCCTCACACATCCCAACTCTTTCCATCCCTCTGTTCTGTTACTTTAAGAGTATTGATGATGACTCCTACATGATCTTAAAAGGGCTGCTGTAGCACCAGACATTTTATCCTGACCTGACTGTATGTAAAGAAGCAAACAATTAAAAATGCTTTCTTTCCCCTCATCTCTTTCCAAGGAATAATACTCTTCACCGAAGGATTTTCTGTGGCCAGAAACATACAAACTACAGCCCATGCTTTGGGAAATAAAGTTATGTTGGAACACAGACACCTCCATTTGATTGCATATTGCTGCCACAGTCCGGAGACCTGAGTAGTTGTGACTGTTGTCCCCCCCACACACCAAAGCCTACTCTGTTTAGACTCAGACCCTTCATAGGACAAGTTTGCTGACCCCTGCCTTAAAACAGGTAGGACTGGTGCCTCAACAGAACTGAGTTCAGCCAGCAATAATAGGAAATACAAGGTAGGTGGCAATGTTGTCACCAAACATTAGTGTAATGTTCCCAACGGACTGAAATAAATACCCAGCAATACTAAATGCTGACGTGATCCGGCCTGCGGACCAATCTATGGGTCTCAACCTGGAGAGGGGATCGGGGATGGGGGCAGGACAAGAGAAAAGAGAGATGGAGACAGGATGAGATTCCAATCGAGTCTCGTTTATTTTCAAAATGGTTACAACTTATATAGGGTGGGGGCGGGCCATAGGCAGGAAGAAGGCTTAATCTGATAGGTCATCATCATATCCGGATATATGATGTAAGCAGGAGAGGATTATGGGTAATGTAGGCAGGCTGAAACAGGAAGTTTGCTTGTCATGTGCATTGCAGGCAAGGGGAGGATCATGGGAAATGTAGGCTGACACACAAAATGCCCTCAGGCAGGAGGGGCAGGGCAGCAGCAGCTATTTAAAACCGCTCCCTACATCTCCTCCCTTATTATTATATATATTTTTTGGAACATGGCAGGCCCTGGGAGGACAGCGCCTGCCTTGGGTCAAGGACTCCTCATATGAACCCAATCGAGCCTTACCCGTCATGGGCCTGCAGGACAGCTGTTGGTCCTGGACCTGTCTTAGGTGGCCGATTGGCATTACATATGTGTCCTAGTTGCCCGTCTCTGACTGCCTGTCCAGTGCCTCAGGGCGTCTGGGCCACAGCATCATGTGGGCCGTCAGTGGGTGAATTTTCCCGATAAGTTTGTTGTTCTGCCATTTCCAACCGATGGTAATATACCTGAATGGGCTTTGCCATAAATGTGTCAACCTTGTTATTAATGTTATTAATGAGTGTCATGATCCTCTGGAAAACACAAGGTCCTACAGTAAGCAGCAACAGCAAGGCAGTTAGGGGTCCCAAGAGGGGGGCAATGTAAGGGGAGAGATCCTCCCACATGGAGGAGAAGGTGGTTGCTCCGATGCGCTCCTTTTCTCTCTCTTCGAGGTGCTCTCTCAGTTTATTCATGGACTCTTTGACCACTCCCGAGTGGTCAGCATAAAAACAACACTCTTCCTTGAGGGCTGCACATAAGCCACCCTCCTTCATAAACAGGAGGTCTAGTCCTCTTTTATTTTGCAGGACTACCTCAGATAGAGACGTCAGGGACGCCTGTAGAGCTGTCACAGATGCTTCTATTTCTTTTAAATCCTGATCCACTGCTGCCTGTAATTGAGCTAGATGCTTATCTCCCAACACTAGAGCTGTGGTCCCTGTCCCTATTCCCGTTGCTACTCCTAACCCTAGTAACACAGCTAAGGTGAATGTCACAGGTTCTCTTTTAGATATATAGCTGGTCTGCGATGCCTGGAGGTAGTAGTCTCCTGGGTGGAAAGTTATGCGTGGAAGAACCTGTACAAGAACACAAAAATCTGTAGACTTGTTAAAAACAGCAGTTGCTATACAGGGTGATAGGCCAAAATTGCAGGCCCAAGATGTTCCTGGGGGTGGAATGAGGTAATTATTTGGCTTGAATTTGGAATGAAGTTGGGCACAGAGTTGTGCTGCCAGTGCTGGTGGACGGCTGGAATCCCCAAGACAAGTTCCTCTACCTGAGACATCAGGGAGAGTCAGCTTGTGGTGATTGTCCCAATCACAGGCAGATGAGCTAGAAGAACTGATAAAGGTTAAATTGAGGGCCTTTCCTTCATAATATGGGGGAGGAGCAGCCAAGCATAACCAACATGATTGGGTGAGATCAGGTTGGGTATGATTTAAAGCCATGTATGCTCCTTTAATCAAACTGAACAGGTTAGAATGTGAATATTGAGGGGCAGGTTTATGATCTGCCTGGTGTAGCAGAGCTTGAGAAACCGTTATGGCTGAGGGACTTACTGTAGTTATTTGAACAGTAGTAACAGGATCTGTATTGGGCTGATTGTATTTTGGATTTGGATGTAAGGGAATAGAAAAAAAGCAATCTTTAAGATCAATGACAACTTTAAAAAATCCCAGAGGAATGGCACTGGGTGAAGGGAGTCCTGGCTGCAGATGTCCCATTAAGACCATGGTCTTATTTATTGCCCTAAGGTCTTGTAGCAGCCTCCATTTCCCTGACTTTTTCCGAATAACAAAGATGGGTGTGTTCCAAGGGGAATCACTGGGGACAATGTGGCCCACATCTAACTGGTCCTGCACCAGCTGCTGTGCAGCTGCGAGCTTTTTAGAGGTAAGGGGCCACTGATCGACCCAAACAGGTTTGTCTGATAACCAAGTAATCTCTTTTGCATGGGCCGCAGGAAGGTCAATGACCCCTATTGAAAATGGCCTAGGCCTGCTTTAGAGGGGTTTGGAGTTGGGGAAATAGGCACTTTAATGCCTGAGCCTCGTTTGCCTAAACCTTGATTAGGAAGGAAGCCCTGAGTGAGCATTTGTTTGGTGACTACAGCATTGGGACTGCCCATCATCATTCCCATTTGAGTTAGCAAATCTCTGCCCCACAAGTTAAGGGGTAGCCCTTCTATAATATAGGGCTGTATGTGCCCCTGATTGTTTTCATTATCATTCCAGGTAAGTAGACTGGCACTACGTTGTGGATTTTTAGATTGTCCAATCCCTTGTAAATGCGTCATAGTGGTTTCTAAGGGCCATGTGGGAGGCCAGTCCTCCTTTCTAATGACTGTTACATCAGCACCTGTATCTATGAGCCCTGAGAAACTTTTCCCATTAAGCAATAAAGCCATAAGGGGTTTATCTTTGGAAATGAATTGAGCCCAGTATATATCTGAGGATCCAAGGGAAGAATTTCCCCTGTAGGAAGCCACAGCTGCATTAGAAGTTTGAACTAAAGGCAGCAGCGCCAACTGAGCAATACGTTGTCCTTGGCTAATAGAAACTAGGCCAGAGATAGAGGATGCCATGACAACAATTTCGCCAGTATAGTCGTTATCTATGACTCCTGGAGCAACTTGTAACCCTTTTAATATTGTGCTGCCGCGTCCAAGAATTAACCCACAAGTGCCCTTGGGAAGAGGGCCATAAATCCCGGTGGGGATGGCTTGTACTCCCATGTCGGGAGCTAATACTGCATTGGAGGCGGAACAGAGGTCCAGTCCTGCGCTTCCTGGTGTGGCGCGGAGGAGGTTTGAAATGGATTGTTTTGTGCCTGGTCTTGTTGTGTCTGGTTGTTTTGTTGTGGGACAAACCTTATAGCCCCGGAGGTCTGTCTGAGGGTGGGGGTCTGGGGCTGACCCCCAATCCCGTTTCCCTGCTGGGGGAGGGGATCGCCATCTGCATCTGTCTTTGAGATACTGCTTTTTAAAATTCTTTTAGGGCAGATACTGGGAATGGTGCATGGGCCCTATTGGCTCTCAGTGCTAGGGCCGATTGGTCTGTGTCTGTATCAGTTATGCGAGTCAGAGTCATTTTCTTCCTCACTATTATCGGTTTCTATATCTCGTCTTTGTAGACGTGGTGGCTGTCTTTTTTTATTTCCCCTAGTTGTGGTAGTGGCTTGTATTTTATCTCTTTCATGTTCCTGACTTGGGGATTGAGTCCCGTGTCTAGTTCGCCTCCTTTGTCTCCCCCTTTCCCTAATTGATTTAATGTCGCCCTCTTGTGGACTGGCACTACCTTGGGTGGGTCGAGTTGTCTCCCCACCATTGTGTAAGTTATCGCCACTCGCGCCAGCTTGGGCAACTTCTGTTACAGGAAACAATAAGGAATGTGTTACTCTCAAGGCCTCTGTTTTGGGAGGGCAGGCAGTCTCTGTAACAGGGAACATCATTGTGGGCTGACCACCTGGTGACCCTGAGATAGGCGCTATCTTAGGGAGTGGCAGGCCCGTGACGGCCGTCATTCTAGGGGGGTTTGTATGTAATGTTTGGAGCTCTAAGGAAAGCCTTTGTATATCCTTAGTCAGCTGAACCTGCTGTTGTAAATCATGAAATTGTTCCTCTAATGAGAGAAGGGCAGAAGACGGACCAGGTGGTCGCTGAAAACTGGTGGGTAGTTCTGCAGCAGCAGGAGCCATAACCCGGGGGGAATAGTATTGGGCAGCCTCTTCTGCTAATTGTGACCAATCAACTTCCTGGCCACTGGAAAGGTCAGGGTAAATAGGGCGGTATGGAGGAGGGACCATGGTGGTGCCATTTTGAGGACCCTCGTGGTCTCCAGACAAAGGGAGTGTCGGCACATCGCCATCTTGAACAGGCTCCGGGATCTCAAGGACAACAGAGCTGGGAGGGCTGGGTGCCTTAGATAAGACTGGTGGTGGCGGAGTACAATTGCGGGAGGCAGCTAACGCAGCCTCACCCTGGGCAAGCGTCTCCGCGACTTGGGGATCTGCGTGACGTTGTGCCAGCAGCTCAGAGATTAAAGCCCAATATGAAAAAGCAGTTACAGGAACCTTTTTTGGACCAAAAACTTCATAATAGTCCTTAAGAGCATTTCCTACTCTATTCCACCTGTTTAAATTAATGGTACCCTCTAGGGGGAACCATGGACACACTGAATGTATAAACTGAAAGTACTTTATTAGTTCTTTTGTCTTAACCTTGATCCCTCTAATCTTGAGAGCCTCCCTGAGGCCAGTCACGAACAATTCGTGCTCACTGAGTGCTTGTCCCATGTTAATGCCGTTCACCTACCGTGATTCAGGCGAGACGTAAGGTGGCCGTCTGCACAGATCACAGGACCAATGTCCTTGAATCAGTCACGCTGGCCAGCGCTTTACTCCTGTGAACGGTCCCGCGTCGTTATCCCTCGTGCCAGGTGAGGTCCCTTCGTGGTCGCCACTTGATCCGGCCTGCGGACCAATCTATGGGTCTCAACCTGGAGAGGGGATCGGGGATGGGGGCAGGACAAGAGAAAAGAGAGATGGAGACAGGATGAGATTCCAATCGAGTCTCGTTTATTTTCAAAATGGTTACAACTTATATAGGGTGGGGGCGGGCCATAGGCAGGAAGAAGGCTTAATCTGATAGGTCATCATCATATCCGGATATATGATGTAAGCAGGAGAGGATTATGGGTAATGTAGGCAGGCTGAAACAGGAAGTTTGCTTGTCATGTGCATTGCAGGCAAGGGGAGGATCATGGGAAATGTAGGCTGACACACAAAATGCCCTCAGGCAGGAGGGGCAGGGCAGCAGCAGCTATTTAAAACCGCTCCCTACACTGACGTGTGTGTTCAGCGCTGGCCAGATGCTCCTGACTCTGTGGAGTGCACTGTGGCTTTATTAGACTCCTGCTTTGTTCCTGACAGGTCTCTGTGTCATGATCGGTGCTTCCATTTATACGGACCGCCGCCAAGACGTTCACAGCAAAAACGAAGAGTACTACTTGCTGACCTCGGAGGGCAGTTACGGCTACTCGTACATCCTGGCCTGGGTGTCCTTCTCCTTCACCTTGATCAGCAGCCTCATGTACATGATCCTGCGGAAGCGCAAATAGAGCTGGACAGCCAGGTCACCGCAATACAGAATCCACACCAGATAACCGTTTTGTATATAATCATTTTTGTGGGTTTTCTAGCAAACATATTGTTTCCTTTAGAAGCCAAAAGGAAAAAAACAAAAAAAAGTGGAGAGAGAAAGAGGAGTTTTTGCATTTTTGAGATCAGAGAATAGGCTGGTATTCAGAGCTCCTGCCCACCCGAAAGTCTCAGCAAGACAAAGACACAATCCAGAGCGCTGCGCAGGACATTTCTTAACCTCGGGGCTGGGAGGGGGTGTGATGGGCGGAGGCGGGGTCTCGGGAGGTGCTCCCCGTAGGGTTCAGCCTCACCTCTCCATTCCCCTCCTCAACTTCCCTTCAAAGGTGGAAGATGTGGTGAGGAGGGACCCAGGTGAAGGACAACAGTGCCCGCAGACATAGAGCCCTCGTTCATGTAAGAACCAGATGTAGACGGTCCCTGATGTCTGTCTACAAGGGAACCAGAGCCTGTGCCCTCCTAAATGAGGGGGGTCACCACCCAGATTTGCTGTCAGCATCCCTTGCTTGCCTTAGGGACACTGATCCTCCACATGGCTGTCAAATTTAGGCAAAGAATCTCCACAAGGGATTCCTTAGAGAATCTTTTAGAATGCAGATTCTAGGTCCACTCTCCAGACCCTCAGCATAGGTCTTCAAGGGACCGTCCTGGGAATCTACATTTCGAACAAGCTCCTTGGAAGATGCTGGGATGCAGGAGAGCTGGGGGTCACAAGCCCCAAGCTAGGCGAGCAGGCTGCTAGTGGACCCGTATTGAGAGGCCCCGTTCCTGACCACACCTTGGCCTCCGTCAGCTCTCGGTTCTCTCTGTCTCTTCCGCAGCTGTTTACATCTGGGCCACCCGTGCTGCACGCCCAGGCACGTGTCCCAGTGGCTCCACACCTCCCCCAGACCTCTTCCTTCCCTTTCTGCCCTGCACCCTAAGGCTGGCTGCTCTGTTAAACCCTATTTCTGCAGTCCCAGGGGACCATCCATCCATCCATTCTTCATTCATTCATTTATCAACATAAATTCTGGCCAATTGCATGTCCTCATGAGGCTCAGACAGACCAGTTAGGAAAACTGACTGCAAATACAGATGGAGCTACAGAGAATTCGAAATAGACCCTGAGATTGGAGGGAGCCTACTTTACGTGCACCTGTTTTTAAATGCTCCAAGGCATTAGACCTGCCTAAATATAGTTCCACTCAGCTCAGACAGATGGCATTTATTGGGCAGCGCCTGCCTATCTTATACCCAGAAAACACTCTGTGAAAGGCCCCATAGACGCCACGCAAATGAGGCAAAAGAGGATCCTCAGAGGCGAGGTTCTGGGCCTCAGAGCCACGCAGGCTAATCTCTGGTATGACAGGATCTGGGTCTCAATTGCGCTACACACTTTCTCCCCAGGCAGGCCCTCTGTAATGCCCTGACACTACCTACAATGGCAACAAGCTAAACATCTTAGATCCTAACCTCCAGGTAATGCATGAACTCCCTTCATAAAATAACTCAGGACTGCAAGAGTTATCTGCGTCTGTACAATCCAGAATGACCTCAGATGTTTTCCTGGCTGGCTGCCCCTCCATCTGACTTTCAGGGCCCACATCCATCTGTGACACTGAGGTTTGGGGAGGACATGACAGATGCCTCTTCCCTGCTGAGTGACATGCATTTGGGAAGGTGTTGAGAGTTGATGATGTCAGGGAGAAAATAACCATCCATCTTCCCCATAGGTGGAATCAGCCCGTGGTTGGTGCTTATCAGCTATTCAAGAACAACAACCAAATTAGCTAAGACATCCAAGAAGCAAGTAGTAGGACCAAATTTATAACTGTTTGAAGGAACTGTAGTTTGCGCATCTTATGACATTTTTATAAAGTACTGTAATTCTTTCATTGGGGGGCCATGTGATGGAGGCCGACTAACTTGTTTTGTTATTTGCATTAAAATTATTTTGGGTCTCTGTTTAGATGAGTCTGGTTCAGAGTGCTTGGCGTGTTGCTTGGTGTGAATGTGTGTGCACAGACCTGAGCACAGGAGATTTGGAGGCTGCCTGGCTCCTGCCCTCGCTGCAGGTTGCCAGCCTGGTGATAGAAGAACCTATAACCCTAAGCCCTACGTAAACACACTAAACACAGCAGCCTCTGTGGGAGCTGCTTCATAGCAAAATTTGCCTGGGTTGGGAATTACTAAACCCACTAGTTAGTTACAGATTACTTACCATAGAGCAAGTTGGACAGTTTTGTGTACCAGAAGGCCACAGTGATAGGGAAATGCTAGGGAAAAGTGGAGAGGTTAATGGTGGATTTTGCTTTGGGAACCAATGTGATTTTAGGGTAGATCGAAACTTTATACTTAATGTGCCTTTAAAATAATCCGTTTTCTATGTTTTGTAGAGGCTGCAAGTGTACATGAAAAATAAATCTTAAAATCAAATTTCCCAGAGCAACAGACTCTAAAGTTGCTTAGTGTGGTAACATCTAGGAGGAAATGCTCCCATTGGGAGTGGGAGGTGTCACAGATGCCTCAGGAAGATGAAAACAGTTGTCAGGGCAGGCCGCCCCTGAATGGCTGTTAGCCACGGGATAATCACCCTTGCCCTCCGATTTCTGGCATGGTGGCTGCATAAGCTGTATAGTCCCACATGTTGAAGTGCCCAGTGCTTGGTGAAAGATCTGTTAGTCCCATTTGAAGATCCGTAGTGACCTTTGATCAAGCAGCTTCATGTTTCCGTTTTGCAGAGGTTCCTGAAAAGTAATTGTCTTGGTCACTTCCCCATTGCTGGGACAGAACACCCAATGCCTACCACTTACAGGAAGTGGCTAACAGACTTCAGTGGGTTCAGTCTGTTGGCAGAAACAACATACAAGCAGCAGAGAGGGGCCTGGAGAGAGCCAGTTGCTCGACCCATGGCATACAGGAAGCAGAATATGAAGGGAGGAGCCAGGGACATGAATACACCTTCCTAGGTCACACATCCCCATTGTCTGGTCCCCAGCGTGGTCCAGCCTTCCAACAGCTACTGAACTCATCAATGAATGAACCCACTGGTGAGGATAGCGCTCCCATCATCCAATTACCTTCCAAATATGAGACTTTTGGGAAGGTACATTTTAGATCTAAATTGTAACAGTAATTGATCTTACTCTTTGCTGTAAACCCAGACTGGCCTCAAACTCTTGGGCTTAAGCGATCCTCCTGCCTCAACTTCTCCAGTAGCTAGACTACAGGTTTGCACCAGCATGTCCAACTCCTGGTCCTGTTCTTTAGTTTGTATTTTAATAGAACTGTGCTTTAAGGGGGGTGGGTCATGGTGAACATTGAACTATTTCTCCAGCATATTCTGGTGAAAACTGAGAAATTCAGTTATACATGGACAGATCTTTAATTTTTGTCCAGCAAATGTCAAAGGTAGCCAGAATGCTTTATTTCATTGTTTCTATACAGGGATCACAAACATAAAATCTCTATAGATTACTATTTATAGTCTTTGCATTTCTAGGTCTGTCTTGTTTTTCTTTTTTTGGCTGTGTGGCAGACGGATGGTGGTGACCCCAAGAACACTGTATTTTATATCTTCCACTCAGGAAATCAGGCTACTAATTCAATCAGTCGGTCAGTCAGTTGACAAATATTTGTGTACCTACTATGCCCCAGGCACCGTGCTACTCTAGTCCTGTGGGTAGTTCTTAGCAAAGGATCTGGGAAGTTGGTTCAAATAAGGAATCTTGTCTTGGTCTTACCCAGAGCCCAGTAGGCCAGGACTGTCTTGCTACATGTTTTTATTTGGGCCATGTAGTCAGGAGTTGTGAGAAGAACAATTACAATCAGGACACAATAGGAAATCTGTCCATAACACTAAAGACCCAGAATATTCAGCCAACAGCCTGGATCCCACAGCAATGTGCTGCATAGTCCAGATGAAAACCTAGAGCCCAAGACTGCCTCCCACAAGTCCAACTGGAGGCCTAGAGCTCAAATAGTTGAGCAAAATGTGAAAAGACTAATTCCTGGTGACAGGCGAATGTGATACTAAGCTCAATTTCAGGGTGAGTTTTGTTGAAACACAGCCATGTCCATTTTTGAAGCTGCTGTGTGTGGCCGTGTTTGTGTGACAGTGACAGTCAACACAGCAACCTCAGGGTCCTCAGTGCCTAAGAATGTGCTGTTATCTGCCCCTGATCAGACAGTGTCCACTGACTTTTATTTTTCTTTGTGGTACTGGGGATTGAATCCAGGGCTTTTGCCTGAGCTGCATCCCAGCCCCTTTTTAGTTCTGATTTTGAGGCAGGATCTCACTAAGTTGCTAAATTGCCTGGGCTGGGCTTGAACTTGCACTCTTCCTGCCTCAGCCTCCCAAAGTGCTGAGATGACAGATGTGTGCCACCATGCCTGTTAGCACTCTTGGTTAGAGTTTGACTTGCCCATCCTTTAAATCTAACCCTTGGATTATGTGGCAGGTGCCATCAAATCTCCATCCATGTAGAGAGCAGGTGTTGCAGAAAGCATTTTAGGAAAGCCATATTTTCTTCTACTTTTGGAGTTCAGTGAACCAGTTTTGCCCCAAGACTTACTTTTTCTTGTAGAATCTGACTGAAGGCTAAGAAGTTGACCATGGCAACCAACATCGTGATGTATTTCAGTGATTTCTCCCCATACTTCCACCTCCACAAATTCATGGTTGCTGTGAAAAACGTGGTAATTTAAGCCAAATCCACATCACCCTAGTTTGTAAATAGAGTTTTACTGGACATAGCCACGATTAGTCGTTTACATGGTATTCATAGTTTCAAGTGAGGAGACCGCAGGAATCATATAAGCCCGGAACAGTCCAGAAGACTGAGGTGCAGGTAAGACTAGCACCATCTAGTGGTGACGTGTGGTATTACAGCAACAAAAGCATCAGTTCACATCCAATCTAGTAACGCCTATGCGCTGGTGAGAACCAATGGGAGTTAAGTCTTTATTGATTTAAATCTTTCTGCCAGATTCCCTGCTATGTACTGATTTTTACTGATCCCACTTTATTCATTTTAGCTATGATTTTTGTAACCTTGTTTTCCTTAGAGTGTTACTACCTCAAGTTAGAGTTACCGCTTGCAATTGGGTATTGACATAGAATTTACTAAATAACTGCAGCTCTCCACATCTGTAGGTTTCATATCTCTAGGTTAGGTGTCTTGGAATCAATCTCAGCTGAAGATTGGTACCAGGACTCGTACTCAGGACGCTGTGCTTGCCAAGCAAGCACTGTGCCACTGAGCTATATCCTCAGCCCTTGGCTCGAAAATTTAAAAAATTACAAAAAAATTACATGTGTACTGAACATATAAGGGCATTTTCCCTTCTTACTGTTTCCTAAAGGATACAGTCTAAGAAACATTTACATAGTACTCACATAGTATTAGGTATTAAGCCTAGTGATGACTTAAAGTATGAGAGGATGTATGCAGGCTACATGCAAATCCTATGGCATTTTATATAAGGGACTTCAGCATCCGTGGGTTTCAGTATACACGAGGGACCCTGGAACCAGTTTTTCTCAGACACCAGTGGATGATCATACTTCAAATACTTTTTAAAAGTACGAACACATTTTGAAGTCATTTTAAGCAGATATGTTGCAAAAAGCATTGTGAATGCTCTTTCAAGATTTTTCATCATCAGAGCTCCATACTTGACCTTGTAGGACAGAGTGTCTCAGTCTCAGCACCACTGACATTAGACTGGAAAATCTGGAGGTGTGCAGGCATCCTGGACCCAGTGGATGGTCCTCAGGATCCGTGACCTCTAGCCACTGGATGTCAACAGTACAAGGTATGGTCAATAAATACAGTGAATGCTTACATTAAAAAAAAAAACTTTAAAGTAAGTGATGAGTCACTGTTAATTCTCAAAATACTCCCACTTGCTTCACACACACTTACTCTATCATTCTTGCTTTCTGAAATAGTTCTGGAAGTCCTGTTTGCTAAGTGTCTTTAGTTGTGCTGTTGAGGCTGCCGCTGTGTCTTGAGTGAATTCAAAATGTTGACCTCTCATGGTCATTTTGACTTTGGAAAAGAACCAGAAGTTGCATGGTGCCAGATGCAAGAGTAAGGTGGACAAAGACACCGATTTATTCACCAGCCAGCCTTTACACTTGATGGCATTTAGCATCAGGATTCGCCATATTTTGTTTTAATCACATCTTATCAAGATGCTTTTAAAAGAGGACTTCCGGAATTGCTTCAGAAAGAGACAAGAACAATGGGATAAGAAAGGAAGGGAAAAGAAAAGAGAAGAGAAGGAAAAATGAAAACAAAGCTTTTATAAATGAGGAAAGGAAGAAGGAGTCAAAGGAAAGGAGGTGGTTGGGGAAAAAAGAATCAAAGTATACTACGTACAGGTACCAGTTCCCTGTGATGAATGTGGTCATTATGTGTAACTGAAATGCACCAATAAAATCAATTTATAAAATAAATGAAAAAGAACAATGAGACAAGTATGTGAGAAATGAGGAAGAGTATTTTGCAGAGCTGTTAATGACAATGTGTCTTTTACCTAATAAATTCTTTATTTTCAATTTAGACATTCTTTGTATTTTTTTTTTAATTACACCCGGAACACTCCTGCCACTACCATGTGGCAAACAACTATCTCCAGACATGATTGTAGTCCCTTGCGGGCAGGGTTTGATGTTTGTCAGGATATGCAGTGACCAGCAGTCTGGATATGAGGGGTGCTACTGGGGGCTGTTGAAATTGACACCGAAGGTGGTCAACCCAAAGCAACACAGGATGGGGAGGAAGACAGGACAGAGGCAATGACTGTCCTCCCTGCCAGGACCTTCAGACTCTTAAGCCAGGAGTGCAGCCCAACATGCTCCTTCCCAAAGCTCACACTGTGTTTGCTCAAGAGCCTGTCATCAGCTGGAGCAAACAGAAAGAGAGGAACCTTTGCTCCTCTGTGTTCTGAGAGACAATAGTGTAATCTCCCCAGGGCTTGGCACATGCATAGAGAGAGAGAGGGGACTTGCCTTTGACACAGGGTTACATTAAATGACAGAATTCTATTTTTTACTTCCCCAACAGGGAAAGTAAAATTGTTGTGTCAGCACTTTCCGAATGCCCCAGACCTTAGAGTAAAGTAGGAGACCTAAATCTTCAGGAAATATTTCACTAGAATCAAAGGGACCTGCCATCCCCCACAGAATTCTACCCACTGAACAAACTACCTTGGATTTGTTTGGTTCTATTTCCCTGCTGTGCAACCACGGGTAAACTGATTGGTTTCTCAGGCCCTCTGAGTATGGTAAAATACGAAATCACCCTGGCAGCAACTGTAGGAGACATCCATGCTTGATGAAGTTTATTCATCTTTTATTATCGCCAAGTCACCAGACCAGAGTCACTCACCAGGTATGCAACAAATTTAAGGCTCACACTTAGATTTTCTGACTCCAAATTCAGAGCTCCACTTGGGCTGGAACTAACCTGTGAGGTCCCTGATGCCCAGATCCCACAGAGGTGGTGATTTAATTTGCCTGAGAGGCAGTCTTGGCATAAAGGCTGGTAAATAAAGCTCCCAGATGTTCAAACATGGAGTTAGATGGAAATCTGTCACCACACTAACTCAAGGCAGACCGATCCTTCAGGGTCATGCAGTGTTTGTCCTCCCAGCTTGGCTTATTTCACTTAGCAGATGACCTCCAGGTTTGCCCATGGTGTGGCGTGGTGTCATGTTACTTGTGCATGTCAGTGGCATAGCTGGCGGTGGGGACAAGGGGCGTGATCTGCCTCAGTTTTGCATGGCATCATTGGGCAAAAGGGAAAATTATATGATGATTTATGGTTCTTTTGAACTATATTTGATGTTAAGGTAAGATTTCCTGGCTGATGTATGAATGCAGCAATGTCTGTAGACACATGACTACTTACACAGGAAATGTACATAGGTTTCTATACTCGGATGGTCTCAACTGCTGCAGGGAAAGAGCACCCAAGCAGCATGAACACTAGCTACACCACTGTGCTGGGTATGTGGGCAACACTGAGCTACACCTTTAGTCCCACCTCCTTTGTTTTTATGGCTTAGTCATAGCCCATTGTACAGATAGATCATATTTTCTCCATCCATCCATCCATCCATCCTTCCACCCATCCTTCCATCCCATCCACCTGGCGATGCACATGTAAATTGTTTCCACCTCTTGTTCCACTTACATAAAGGTATCTAAAGGAATCAGATTCATAGGAAACGAGAAAAGCTGGAGGAGCAGGGCTGGGAAGTTGCTGTTCAATGGGTATAGAGTCCACCGTGCGCAGTGAGTAAGCTCTGTGCTGTGGCACTGTGCCTGTAACAGTATTACTCCACCACGTACACAGACACTGGAGAGAGTAGACTTCATGCCATGTGTGCCTTTTAAAACATGACAAGGTCAAACAGTGGTTAACAAAGTGCTGATGCTCCAAAATTGGGGAGGCCACGACAGCAAGGCTTCCTGGCAGAGGCTGTGGCTGATCTCAGCATTTACAGATGATGGGAACCAGGAAATTGTGGGGTTGGGACACAGAGTGGGTGCTGGACTGAAGCTCATTATCCAGGATTAATGAGAGGGACACAGTTTGAGTGTTTAAGCCAGGATTTGAAGCCCTGGGTAGAATTTTAGACATCCAGCTACAAACGGGGTCTCCTACCTGTTAGCAAGGTGTGGCCTGGAGGCCCTGCCACCCTACCTGAGTTGACACAGTCACTGGAGTACCTGTTTAGGCTGGGGACTCAGTCTCCACATGCCAGCTCTCTTTCTGGCTTGTTTTCTGGTCAAGATAGGTACATGGCTAATAACCAGATTTCTCCTACAACTGCAAGCCATTTCACATTTCTATCTCCCTGTGCTTGGAAAGGTGTTTATAATTTGCTGGTTGGCGAAAAAGCTCTTAAAACGCCGTGCATAGTCTCTCTGCCTTAGAATCCCTTAGAACATGACAGGGATGCAGATTCCTGAACCGCACCACACATTTGTTGAATTGGGCCCTGGGAGCTGCCACTTTAACAAGCTCTCCAGGGACGTGGACAGAGGATGTTGGCAGGTTGCAAATGGGGATACATATGCAAGGGGCAGTTACAGCCTGACACAACAGTGACTTCTCATTCTCTGTGAGATCTCTTCTTTCTCTCTTGAGCACAAAACACAGTGGCCATAGGAAGTGGCTTGAAAGTACAGACCTTAGTACAGTACAGCCAAAAATGATAAATTTTTTTAAAAAAGGAGGTGGGTGTGGACGGTGCATACTTGTAATCCCAGTTATCCCAGCTACTCGAGAGACTCAGGCAGAAGGATTACAAGTTCAAAGCCAGTCTGAGGAAATTAGTGAGATCCTGTTACTAAATGAAAAATAAAAAGCGTTGAGCAGGGAGCTCAGTGTGATGTTCCTGGGTTTGATCCTATACATTGGCAGAGGGTGAGGGGAAAGGAGCTTATCAATTGTTTAAGTAGAAATTTATTTCTGGTCACTGAATATCCAGTCCCCATTGCTTTTGTAACAGAATTCTCCCTTGGAGAATTCTCTCTCCTTTCACGTGGAAAGTCTGAGAGGCCATCAAGATGTCTGTGCCACATGACTGACACCAGCTTATAGCTTGTCTCTCTCAGACTCCTCCCGGGAAGGAGGTAAGGATCAGTGGTCCTTTCTGCAGCTGCGTCCTGTCACCATTCTCTGTCAGCCTCTCTTTCTTTGATTCTCTCTTTGTCCTGTCCTAAACCTTCTCCTCCCTGGACAAGATTCTGTCAGCCAGGCCGTGTTCTTCCCACACATTCTCTTCCTGCTTACATTTTGGCCCACTACAGACGACTCAGCAGGAACTTTTCCTCACGTATGCCCGCATCCTGTTGCCATGTTCTGGAGCCTTCATCCTGCCCATATTTTTTGCAGAAAGAGGGAAAGTAGGGATGATAACATGAGTCTCCATATGTGATTCATTTTGTCACCTTCAACATGGTCCATCATAAAATCGTTCCATGTTCATCATGGACAGCACTAACTGGCTTCTACAGTCCCCTTGAGATTTGATCTTTTCCTGCTTGGATTTGCAGCTTGTACATACTGGTTTTTATCTGCATCGTTCACTTCCAACTTGATAAAAGAATGAATGGGAGGCTGGGAATGTAGCTCAGTGTCAGAGTGCCAGTTGGCAGATGAGAGGTGCCAGGTTCAATCCTTGACATGACCTATCCACTACCATCCCCAAAAAGGAGAAAAAAAGAACACATGAAAGAGGAATATGTATTTACCTGATGATTAAAGTAATCAGCAAAAACTTTATGAGTAGAAAAAAAAATGCTCTGAAATTGAGCACAGTACAGGAGGAACCTTGAATTCTAAGTTTGGAGACAAGATGTCAACTAATTTGTAAGGCAATTCCAGTTAAGATTTGTGACTTGATGCCCTAAGGCCACACACCAGCAGCTGGAAGAAATCCAGCAAGCCTAGTGCAGGCCAATGAAGAGGCCATGCCCTAAGGTCCCACAACCATTGGGGAAGCATCGGGAAGCATCGGTGAGCCACCACCTTGCGCCTCTCCACCATTCTAGGAACCCCCACATCAGAGGAATCTAGTCTAGTCCACTACTCCAAGGGACTGGCAACCAAAGCAGGAAACACCTAGGATGCAGAGCTGGTGCAGAAATGGATAAAGGAACAAAATATGATCTTACACAGCACAAGTTCAGGCAACACATACATAGTAGAATTAGAAGTCACACACCTGAAACTTGTGAAAAGATAAAGACTGAAGTAAAGAAACAACTTAGTTTTTTGGGGTTTTTTGTTGTTGTTGTTAATTTTACATGCCTATGTCTGATTGTCTGCACAGCTATTTTGAAGAGGCACTATGGTAGCCATTGTTAGTTTTCTATTATCTTGTTTTGAAGTCTGGTATTTTCATTGTTTGGTTTGGTTGGTTTATTCTGTTTTGTTTTGTTTTGTTTGATTTTATCATGTCTGAAGGTATGGGCAGCTATTTTGAAGACAACAAAATATGTTATGTTAGCCACTGTTGATTTTTTATTATCTTGTTTGAAGTCTTGTATTGCTTTCATTGTTTTGTTTTGATTTGCTTTATTCTGTTTTATTTTGTTTGGTTTTATTCTCAAAAAATAAAAAAGTTTCATGATGAGAATCTGAAGGCACTGAGATCGATATGGAAGCCTGAGAGGGAAAGGCAACATTAGACATAGATAATAGCTTAAAGACTTGCTACATTGGCGCAATATATTATTTAGTATTACTGTGAAAATCAGTTGGTTCCAACACCCACCAAAAAGAATTAAAAGCACATTTTAAATTTCAACTGCACAAATGAATACAGGCACCACTGTCAGCTGGTGGCCATTTGTCCACATTGTTCATTTAGGTGGAGATAAAATTGGTAATGTTGGATGTAGATTAAAGACATAAGATTCCAAAGCCCTCTACACTTGAGTCTTGTTCCCCTGATCTTGACCAAGTGTATGAATCTTTCTGTTTTCAATTGAAGTCTCAACTAGAAACCAAAGCAATTTAGTTTGGGCAAATTAAGTTCCTGTATTCCTGTTTATTGTCCTCATGGACCCTGTCACTTTGCTTTATGAAAATATCTACCTCCTGCCCCCATTAGAAAGTCACCTCTAACAGGGCAGAGATGCTGTTGGATCTTGTTCTCTGCATTAATGTCTGCTACTTAAGAGGAAATCAAAAGCTTTAACACCCAGACTCCAGTTTTTCACAGTATTTGCCTCCTGCTTCAGGCACAACAGGAAATGTTCTTTGCTTGTCTTGTAATCATAACATATGTAACCACAAAATGTTCCATTACCTTCTGCCTGACATAGTTAACTTCTGCCTTATTCCCCAAATTCCCTAACCTGAAAACATAACACCTACTAAAGTTTTGCTCCTATAAAATTCCACTACACTTGACCCTGGGGCAACCGAATTTAAACTAGAATATAAAACCTCCCTGTCCCACTCCTCAGGACCCCAAATTTGGAATGTGTCATTCCTCTGGGTCAGCCAGCTTAGTAAAAGAGCTTGGTTTTCTCCACCTCTCTGACTGCCTGCTCAGTTTCTTAAGCCACCAGAGGTCCTACAACATTTGGTCCCTGACCAGGAAACTGACAACCATACAGCTCAGAGTCCAGGGCTAGATGCCAGGAGCCCACTCCAGGTAACAAGGCAGTGCACCACCATCCCAATTTATTTGGTGGCTCCTCCTTCACTGGGTGAGGGTGACTGTGCCTACTTCTCCTGACTCCACTCAGAAGAGGTGAACAAAACCCCTTTAGGACTTTAGGACAAGATAAGCCCTCTGGGATCCAATCTAGTCCTAGTCAGGCCTGTCGCAAAGGGCGTAAGGGTGCTAGATCACCTCCTAAAGTCTCAAGTCAGAGACCTCAATCAGGGATTTTCTCAGAGGGAAGGAATGTTTTAACCTCTGGATGACTGTGTGAGTGGGTGTAACCAATTTGTGGCTTGCAATGACTGGTTTGTATTGCTCCACAGTGAGGAAACCCTGGACCACAGAGTCTGAGTAAGCCCTAACCTGCATTTCTGTGACAACATTGTATGGCATAATGGTGACTTAGCTCCTGTGATACAAGGTTGACCAGTCCTGGGATTATGGGTGCACCTTAGCCAAGATGCACCTAAATTCCTGAGAGAGATGCCATCAAGCAGCTGAGTGGTCTCTCCAGGAGGTAGCCATCCTTTGTCTGTGACACCATTGAAGGGCACTACATATACAATGAGAAGAAATAGAGCAGACCCACTGTTCTAGACTGTAAATTACTAACCTTTAAGAAAGGCTTCAGTGGAGATTACAATGTTAAAGTGGAACCATTAATGCTCATCACCCTCTGTGAAACTGAGTGACCTAAGTTTGATACTGGGTGGCCATCAGAAGGTACTCTAGATATTCCCACTGTCCAGGTAGCCTGGAAAGTTATCCCTGGCAACCCTAAGCACCCCAATAAGTTTCCTCAAATTCATTCCTGGTTGAAAATTGCTCTGACCCTCCCACCTTGGGTTGGATTCTGCATTCATAGGAAGGGACAAAGTCAAATATTTGTGACCCAGAACTCCAATGAGTTCTTCAAGACCCTAAAGAAGCCAACTTATCAAGGACCATCAGAGGAAGATCTTTTGGCACTGCCTTATGCCCTGGAGCCATTTCTAGATCTGTGAGATATGTTAATGCATTTTGATTGGGATGGCATTAAATCTGTTTAACAGTTTTATGTGTATGGCCATTTTCACAATGTTGGTTCTTCCTATCCATGAGCAAGGGATATCTCTCTATTTTCTGATATCCTCTTCCAAGTCTTTTTTCAGAGTATTGTAATTTTCAATGTATAGATCTTTTACTTTCTTTCTTAGATTGATCCATAGGTGTTTCATATTTTGGCTATTGTGAAGAGTGTGATTTCACCTTTGTATTGTTTTTTCTTCTCTCTGAGTTTGTGGTTTGTGTACAAGCATGCCATTGATTCTTGAGTATTGGCTTTGTATTCAGCCACACTACTGAATTTGGTTAATAATTCTAAAAGTCTTTTAGTAGAGTTTTGGGGGTCTACGATGTAGATTATCATGTCATTTGCAAATGATGATAGTTTAACTTCTTCCTTTCCTATCTTGATTACTTTTGTTTCTCTCTCTTGTCTAATTGCACCAGCTAATGCTTTCAGTTTTTGTTCATTAAGTATGATGTTGGCTATTAGTTTGTCATAGATGACTTTTATCAGATTGAGGTAGACACCATTTATTTCGATTTCCTCTAGGGATTTTAACATGAATGAGTGTTGGGTTTTTCAAAAGCTTTTTGTACATTGATTGAAATCATGTGATTTTTGTCTTTGCTTCTGTTAATATTATTTGTTACGTTTATTGATCTGTGTATGTTGAACCATCCCTGCATTCCTGGGATGAGTCTCTCTGAGTCATGGTGTATAATCTTCTTGACAATTTGCTGCATTCTGTGCGCTAGTATTTTATTGAGGATTTTTGCATCTATGTTCATTAGGGAGATTGGCCTGTAGTTCTTCTTCTTAGTTGGGTCTTTCTTCAGTTTGGTATCAGAGTAATACTTGCCTCCAGAAATGAGTTAGGGAGTTTCAGTTTCACTAAAGAGTTTGAGAAGTAGTGGCGTTAGGTCTCTAAATTTCTTGTAGAATTCAGCAATGAATCTGTCAGTGCCTGCGCTTTTCTTTGTTGATGGGTTTTTAATTACATCTTTGATTTCATTTACTGATTTTGGGTTATTTAGGATTTTTATATCATCTTGATTCAGCTTTGGTAATTCATATATATCTAGGAATCTGTCTATTTCTTCTGTATTAGATAGAATATAAGTTTTCAAAGTACAAATGATCTTCTGAATTTCTGCAGGGTCTCTGGTGATTTCAGCCTTTTCATTCCTAATTGCATGTATTTGAGTCATTTCTTTCTTTTCTTGGATAAGGGTGACCACGTGTTTGCCAACTTTAATCTTTCAAAGAAACAACTCTTTAATTCATTGATTCTTTGTATTGTTTTTTAGTCTCCAATGCATTAATTTCTGCTCTGATCTCTATAATTTCTTCTCCTATATGAGCTTTTGGCTTCTTCTTGTTCTAGAAGTCTGAGATTCACTATTAAGTTGTTTATATGTACTTGCTCTGTTTTCCTGATATGGGTAATTACTGCTATAAATTTTCCTCTTAAGATCTTTTTCATTGTGTTCCGTAAGTTCTGATATGTTGTATTATTGTTATCATTCAACTGTAAAAATTGCCTATTGTTTAATTTCATCTGTGACCCATTGGTTGTTCAGAAGAATGTTATTTAATTTCCATGTATTTATGAAGTTTTTGTGGTTTCTTTTGCTACTGATTTCCAAAGTCACTGCACTATTATCTGATAATATGCATAGGATAATTTCAATTCTTTTGTATTTACTTATGAATATTCTATGAGCTAACATGTGATCTATTTTGGAGCATGTCCAATGTGCAGCTGAAAAGAATGTTTATTCTGATGTTATGGGATGGAACACTTTGTAGACCAAATGTAGACCAAATGTGAGTCCATTTGTTCAACAGTTTGATTCAGTTCTCATATTTCATTATTGATTTTTGTCTAGTTGATCTGTCTATTTGTGGCATTGGGGTATTGAGGTCTTCCAGTATAAGTGTACTAGTGCTTAGAAACAGATTTTTCATGTCTGTTAATATTTGTTTTATATAGTCAGGTGCACTGGTATTTGTTGCATGTATAGCTGATCATTATCTCTTTGTTTTGCATTGTTCCCTTTAAGGGGATGTAGTGACCTTCTTTATATCCGTTAATCAGCCTTGGATTGAAATTCACTTTGTCTGCAAATGGAATAGCTACCCCTGATTTTCTGGGTTCCTGTCACGTGGAGTATTGTTTCCCATCATTTGATTTTCAGTCTGTGAATTTCTTTTTGAACAAAATATGTTTCCTGTATGCAGTATATTGTTGGATCCTGTTTCTTGATCCATTCTGCTAGTCTGTGTCTTTTGATTGGTGAATTGAGACCATTAACACTGATGATTATAGCTGATAGGTATTGACTTACCTTTGTCATATTATTTTCCTGTTGTGGACTCCCCCTGCTTTTTCTTTCTCCTAATTATTTGCCTTGCCTAGTAGATTCCTTCTGTTTGGGTTCATGGAGGTGTAGTCCTTATTGTCTCTTTCTAGAATGTCCTTCAGAACATTTTGGAGTGCTGGTTTGATAGTTATAAATTTCCTCAGCTGTTCTTTAACATGAAAGTATTTTATTTTTCCATTAGTTTTGATAGGAAGTTCTGTGGGGTACAACAGTATGGATCGAAAGTTATTTTTCTTTAGTACCTCGATTACTTCCCTCTTATCTCTCCTTGATTTGGAGTTTGTGCTGAGAAGTCAGCTGTGATCCTGATAGGTTTCCTTTATTGGTGATTTCTTTCTTTTCCCTTATTGCTTTTTTTTTTTTTTTTTGTCTTTTTCGTTTTTATCGGTACCAGGGATCGAACTCACGACTGCCTGCTTACAAGGCAGGCGCTTATGCTGCTGGGCTAAATCCCCAGCCCCTCCCTTATTGCTTTTTAAAAAAGCTCCCTTATTGCTTTAAAAAAAAAAAAGATTCTATTCTTGTACTGAATTCCTGAAATCTTGACTACAATATCCCTGACTGCAGAATTTTTTTTGATACTGGATAATTTAGTTTCTATATTCCTTGCTTATCTATATGTCAAATATTTTACCAGGAAAGTTTTCTTCTATGACGTATATGAACATTTTAAAATGTCACTTATGGTATCTCTGCTTTCTCATTGACTCTAATTAATCTTATTCTTCTTTGTCTTTTCTAGGAGCTGCTGGATTGCTTTTTCATGGTTCTTTGCTATTTTTGAGAGATCTTTCTTTTCCTGATCACTAACTGCGAGCTTGTCTTCAAATGTTTAAGATCCTGTCCTTACACTGGCCTAATCTGCTTTAAATACTTTCAATGGAATTTTTATTCTCCTGGGTATCTGCTTGAATCTGCTTTATGGTTTACATTTCTTTCATTTGCTAAGCTTCTGTAATTTGCTTAAGTTCATCTCTTTTTTTGTCTATCTGCTCTGGCATTACTAAGCATGGTATTTATCTGAGAGATTATTTCTGATTTTTTCCAGAGCCTCATTCAATTGCTTTGTTGTTACCATTTCAGAGAGGCTTGGCTGGACATTTTTGGATTATCCCACCTCATTGCCCCGTGGATTTGCCTTTGGTGAACTGGATGTCTGGAGCTGTGTTTTGTTTAAATGTCTTCCTTCCTTCCTTCCTTCCTTCCTTCCTTCCTTCCTTCCTTCCTTCCTTCCTTCCTTCCTTCCTCTCTCTCTCTCTCTCTCTCTCTCTTTCTTTCTGTCTGTCTGTCTGTTTCTAGTTGAATTCCAGAGGTGATGCTTGTAAATTGCCCATGGTGGGTTGTTGTATTGTTGGTATTTCAGAACCCTAGGTGATAACTACTGCTCTCAGGTATCTTCCAGTTGTAATTGTTCTTTGGGTTTGAGTCTGTTTTGGAAGAGCCTACTTGTTCAGTTTGTTGGAAATGAGAAACTGTAGCTTGTTTGGCCCAGTCCTTGGTTCTTTGGCACTGTGTGACAGTATTTCTGTGACCCTTAGTCAATCTCAGTCATGGAAAATCAGAACTACCAACTGTTTAGAACAATTATATCAATTTGGCTATAGTGACACCAATAACATCAAACACATCCTAGAATATGACAAACTGAGTTAACCCTCAATTTGCCACTTTTAACCATATGAACTAGATTTGTGGTTATATAACAAAATCTAAAACAAACCAGAAAATCATATGCAATATACAAGTCAATTTTGCCCTGAGGGATTAAAATTTAATATGGATTAAAGAGAAAATAGAGAAGTGGAAGAAGAGGAAGAGATTAGAAGTAAGGTCAGAGGACAAACAGGCATTATGCCATCTTTGGGAAACTGGTGCAGAAGACTGAAGGAAAACAGGAATGAGAGAAATAATAGGAAGAACAGAACCACAATAACAAAGATGCTAGGAGCCACATTCACTCTCATACAAAGCCAAGATCAAACAATGAAGGACAAAAAGAAAGAAAGAAAGAAAGAATAAAGTCCCCTTCCAGAGTTCTTCTTTCTGATTTTGCTAGTAGGCAACCTGTGGAGACAAAGTCACAATTTGAGTAGCTTTCTCCCAGCAAGCCAGCAGTAACATTTTGGTGAGCAGTGGATAATATCAGCAGGTCTTCCCCAAAACCAGACTGATTGGGCTTCCCACCATTCAAGCCATTTCTGTGAGTCTGAGCCCACCTGACACCTGCAAGATGGAGTTGGCAGCAGTTCTGGGTTCCAAGTTCAGCTGGCATGTCTCCAAAATGGCTCCTGCCTAATCACACTATCCCATGGGAGGACTAAGTCCTCTGCACTTGCCACCAGCCAATGAAATCCCTCACATCTGCTGCTCCCCTCCACTACCATGCCTCTCTGCAGAGGGCTCGAGGGTTGCCAGGCATCACCACCACTCTGGGTCCAGAGGTTTGAACTGCTCTTCTCATGCAGTGAGTCCCATCTCTGGGACAGAGTGCTGCCAGCTACCACCTTCTTTGTTGGAGTTTCTCACTTCACTCTCTTCATGGGCTTCAATTTGCACTTCAGATTCTTTCTGTTTTCAGTGAACCCACTTCCCTCCTTATCTTCCTCATGGTGCTATATTCCAGTGTCTGGATGGTGTTTCTAAGAGATACTGTTCTTTATTGCTTACTGTTCTGCCATCTTGGTCTCCTCTCTCTCCGATCTCAAAATAGTTTTTAAAATGTCATTTTTGTGGACTCCTGCTTTCATAGTTTTATATTTTTCTTTGTGTCCTCTTGTAACTGTTGAACTGTTATTTCCTGATATTTTGTTATATTCAAGAGATCTTTCATTTCATTATTGTTAACTGCAATCTTGTCTTAAGGTCTGAAAGTCTGTCTTCAGTTTAATTAAAGCAGTTTTCCAATTTTCAATGGGACTTCAATTTCCTGGATATCTGTTTGACTCTGTTTCGTGTGTTCTATCTCTTTCCTATGTTGATCATTCAGTTTCCATCCTCTTCCTATCATCATCCATTTTTAAAATTTATCTCTACTCTAGATTTGTTGAGCAATTCCTTTATCAATGTTAACATCTCTTTTTTTTTTTTTTACTGAGATTTTGTTTCTGATTTGATTTCCTCTAATGCCTCAGGGATTTGTTGCTTTACTTTGGTTGCTATAATTTTAGCAATTTCAGGTATATGTCTTCCAATTTCTTTTATATTGATATATCCTGGACTTGTTCTGGGTGGGCTGGAGGTCAGAGATTGCATTTTGCTTTTTTGTTTTATCATATTCTATTTCAAAAAAATTTTTGTTTTCTGTGATGATCCGTGTGGGTTTTTGTAGTAGGTGGCTATCTCACCAGTATCAAGGACTCTCTAAGAAAAGTCTACTCTTCAGGAATGTCTTCTGTGTGTAGGAAATCCTTGGTTTGTGTCTGTCCCCAGATGCTATCTTCCCAGTTAATTAAGACTGGGTTGTTATGTTATTCTTCTTTGTTTCATCTAGAAGGTACTGGGTTGATTTCTTATGGACCCTTGCTATTTTTGAGAAATCTTTCTTTTCTTGTTCAATTAATGACAATGTATCATTTACATGTCATTTAATTTTTAAAAATTCATACACACAGTATATTTTTTTCTGTCGTATCTTGTGGTTTTACACCCATGGTTCACATTCTAGAAAACTTCCCATCCGAAAAAAGGCTCACAAGTGTGAAAGGTAGGACTTGACTGAATTTGATTTATCTGCTTTTAGGGATATTTCTTTTCTTTTGTAGCTCAACTCTTCCATTCTATCACCCTAGATTTGTGGCAATGTCTGATACATAAAATTGCTATTTTGACCACCATCTGCCACTTACAGAAAAGCTATTTACCTAAGCCTGTGGGCACATGTCAGTGAGGGAAGGATCTCTGAGGTAAGGCAAGTGATGGAGGACTTTGCACATTATATTTTGATGAGTTAACATCTCTTGGCAAGTGCAAGAGAATTGGTGCATCTAGGAGGACCTATTCCCATGGAATAGGGGATAAGACCTAGTGTCATTGTACTAATAAGAAAAGCATCATTCCCAATCGAAATTGGCTAGTTTTCTTAGGGGTACAAAAATAAATTAGCACAAACATGATGAGTTAAAACAACACAAATTAATTTTCTTATGATTCTGGAGGCCTGAAGTCCAAAATCATCTCAGATCATACAAACTAATTGTAACTACTAGAATCAGAGCCAAGGTCATAGCATCTATAATTAATTTTCTCAAATGCATACAGAGATTTGGTTATTAATAAAAAGTAGTAATAAAAAAAAGTAGTAATGAGTTAGGCATGATGGCACCTGCCTGTGACACAAGAACTCTGTGGGGCTGAGGCAGGAGGATTGCAAGTTTGAGCCTAGCTCAAGCAAATTAGGGAGATCTTGTCTTAAAAAATGAGGGGCAGTGGTGTGCCTCCGTGTGACGGCCCTGGGTTCATTTACCAGTACTGCAAAAAATGAGCAATTAGTTAAATAGTGAAGTAAAAGTAGTAATGTGTAAGTATTGTTTGGAAAACCAATATTAAACCTTATCTCATTCTTCATTCAAAAATAAATACAAGAAAGATAAAAAATTAAATGAAAAATGTTATGACAATATTATTTAAAAATTATCTGTCAGTAGGAAAGAGCTTTCTAAATTAAAACACAAAACCTCAGCTCACGTCGTGGTGTACACCTGTAATCCCAGCACTTGGAAATCTGAGTTAGAAAGATCATGAGCTCAAGGCCAACCTGGGCAAGTTCAAGATTGGCCTGGCCTACACAGCCAGACTTTGTCTCAAAAACAAAAACAAACAACAACAACAAAATAGAAAAGACAAACACCACCAAGAAAGATTGATAAAGACATCCATCTGATTTTATTTCCATAATAAAAAAGACCACAAAGAACAAATGACACACTGAAACTGGGTTGTTGTATTTGCAATGCATATGACACACAGAGGGCTTATCCCTGTGCTTTTAGAGTGTGATAAATTGATGAGGAGAAGTCTAACAATTCAGTACAAAAACAGGCATCAACATGAAAAAATAGAAGTTAAAAACAAAAAACTGTGATTCGATCACACTCTTTTATGGAATAAAGTGTTGTCTAATTCTACAATTGAAAATGAAACCAGTGGGACTGGAGTTATAGCTCAGTGCACATGTGCTTATGTGCAAGGCCTTGAGTTTATTCTCCAGAACCCCAGAACCACTGTCTCTCTCTCTCTCTCTCTCTCTCTCTCTCTCTCTCTCTCTCTCTCTTCCCTAGACATATGAGGAGCTATTTCACCCACAGGATAATAAATGCAAATTAAAATTATAATAAGTAACTTTTATAAACCAATCTAATGGCAAAGACAAATGAAATAATAATACTTTTTTTGTGAGACTGCATAACTGATAGAATGTATGTTTTTGTATAATTCCATGGAGAAAAACTCAACAGAATTTTAAATACGTATTTCCTTTGACCCACTAATTTCACTCCTATGAATTCATCCTACATTTATATGTGCAAACTAATACATCTACAAGGATATTAAATACTTTTTTGTTTGTGCAGTGAAAGATTGGCAATCACTTTTACTAATTATTACAGGGAATACAGGTTGTTCCAATAAATTATGCTACACACACAATAATAAGTCATTCAACTATTAAAAGAATGAGGTAGATCTCTATGTACTGATATTTAATCATCTCTAAAATACACAATTAAGTGATGAAAGAAAGAGGCAAAAAAAGGTTATGGAGAAAAAAAGAGAAACTCCCATTCAAAGTAAGTCTGCAAAGCAAATTTCCAAAGTGTATGAAAAAAGTTAACATATGACAACCAACAGAATAACAATTGAAAGGAAAATTAAAATAATAAGACTACATAAAATCTTTCCTATCCACTGTGTATAGTTCTTTTTAAAGAGAAAATGTAAGAAATAAAAGACAAAAGAACCTGGACATGATGGTGCATGCTCGTAATCCCAGCTGTTGGGGAGGTTAAAGTAAGAGAACCACGAGTTTAAGCAACACTGCATATAGCAAGACTCTGTCTCAAAATAAAGAGGACTGGTGGTGCAGCTCAAGGGTAGTGCTTTCTTTGCTTGTGTGAGATGCTGTGTTCACTGTTTGGCACACATGCATACATGCACGTACATACACACACACACAAAATAAAAAACAGGCAGAAATAAAATGGGGATATTTGGGTATAAAAGAACTATTTCTAAGATACTATAAATGATAAATCTAGCTATGGAGACAATTCAATACATGAGATTAACTCTAGATTTCCCAGAATGGAAGATTCAGCTGGTTCATTAGAAGACAGCATGGTAATTGCTCCCTGTACTGAGACTACATATTCCAAGATCCTGGGGATGCCACGGGTTTTATGTTTTTTTGAATACATACATGCCTATGATAAAGTTTAATTTATGAATTAAGCACAGTAAGAGACTAACACTATTAATAAGTAGAATCATTATACCATGTTTTCCTCAAGATAATAGGTACTGAAAACCAACCAGCCATGGAAACTGGAGATCAAATATGCCAGCCTCAATCAGCCTATCTTTTCCTCACCTGCCTTACGAGGAATCAACAAGCAAGAAAACAGTTTGAGACCAGCGTGAGAAAATGATTGGATCTTGGTACAGAGACAAAGGACTATAGTTAGCCATTGTCTGAGTGCATCACTAAAAAGCACCCTAACTAAAGTGACCTCCATTCTAGCAACAAAGTGTTTTCAGTAAGTGACTAAATACCTAAGCATAAAATAAAACAAACACATTAGACACCTGAGAAGACAAAGCAAGAAGATGACTACCAAAACTCCCAACTCCCTAAAGGAGAAGAGAAGAGACAAAGAAGATCACTACATATTGGTTAAGTGAACAATTCAACAGAAAGATAAAACAAATGTAAACATATATATGCCAAACACTGGCATGCATAGTTTCAAAAAACAAATATGATTGGATATAAAAAAATCAGATAAATACCAACACAATTATAAAGGGGGATGTCAATATGACAGTCATAAATAGATCAACTAGACAAAAAAATCAACAAAGTAGTATCGGAATTTAATCAAAATTTCAAACAAATGGACTTAATGGATATCTACAGAGTATTCTACCCAACAGAAACAGAATTTTTCTCAGCAGAAGAGGGAACATTCTCAAAAATAGACCACATGCTAGCCCATAAAGCATGTAAATGCAAAAGAATAAGAATTATGCCATGTATATTATAAAATCATAGTGCAATGAGACTAGAAATCAACAACAAAAGAAAACAGAAATTGTGCAAACACATAGAAACTAAACAGTACACTTTTGAATAATTAGTGAGTTAGAGAATAAATTAGACAGCTTCTAGAATCAAATGATAATGTCAATACAACGTGTGGTAATCTATGGGACACTAGGAGAGCGTTCCTAGAAGGAAGTTTATAGTTGTGAATATCCACATTAGGAAAACAGGGTGAGTGCAAACAACCGAGTGATATAATTCAAAGTCCTAGAAAAACAAAAACCCAAATCCAAAGCTAGAATGAGAAAAGAAATTATAAGAATCAGGACAGAAATTAATGGAATAGAGACTTAAAAATAATACAATTAATCAAAGAGCTAGTTCCTTGGAAGAATAAACAAAATAGACAACTCTCTAACCAGTCTAACCAGAAAAAAGTGAGGAAAAGACCCAAATCAATGCAATTAAAAATTAAAAAGGTAAAATCACAACAGACTGCTGAAATCTAGATTACATAACCAATTGAGAACCTGTAGTCTAATAAAATGGAAAATTAATAAGAAATGGATAGATACGTAAGTACATATGAACTACCAAAGTGGAACCAAGAAGAAATTAAGCCCCTGAATAATTAAATATCAGACAATGAGTTTGAATAAGTAATTTTAAAAATCTATCAACCAAAAAAGCCCAGGTCCTGATGAGTTCACACCCCACTTCTATGAGAAATTTAGGGAAGAACTAATGCCAATACTCCTCAAACTCGTTAATGAAGTCTAAAGGGAAGGAGTACTCTCAGAATCACTCCTGAAAGCTAGCATTACCCTGATTCCAAAACTAGAAAGGGGCCAACTGAAAAAAAGAAGTACAGGAAAATCTCTTTAATGAACATTGACACAAACATCCTCATCAAGATACTGGCAGGGGCTGGGGATTTAGCTCAGTGGCATAAGCGCCTGCCTTGCAAGCAAGCAGTCGTCAGTTTGATCCCTGGTACCGATAAAAAGGAAAAAGACAAAAAAACAAAAAAAAAAAAACGATACTGGCAGCTGGGTGTGCTGGTACATACTTATAATTCCAGCACTGTGTTGGCTGACGCAGGGGGATTGGTACGGGTTTGAGATCAGCCTGGGCTAAGTGAGCTCAAGGCCAGCCTGAACGGCTTAGTAGACCCTGTGTCAAAAAAACAAATAAATAAACAAACAAACCAAAAAAACCCAAACAAAAAAGCCCCAAAATAACCCCAAAAAACAAACAAAAAAACCATACTAGTGAAAAGGGTGCAACAAATCATCAAAAATATACATCAGGGGGCCAGGGATTTAGCTCAGTGGCCTAAGTGCCTGCCTGGCAAGTGCAAGGTCATGAGTTCAATTCCTGGTACCAAAAAACAAAAACAAAAACAAAACAACAACAAAAATATCTACGTATATATCACGACCAAGTAGAATTAATCCTAGAGATGCAAGGATGGTTCAATATATACAAATAAATAAAAGTAATATATCACATAAATGGAAACAAGGATAAAAATCACATGATTACCTCACTGGATGCAGAAAAAGTCTTTGACAATTCCCACATCCATTCTTGATAAAAATTCTGAAGAAAATAAGCATGAAAAGGACCTTATCTCAATCTGGTAAAAAGCCTTTTGTGACAAACAAATGGCCAATATTACATTAAATGGGTAGAAGCTAAAAGATTTCACTCTAAAATCATGAATGCGACGAAGATGCCTGCTAATCAGCACTCTGATTCAATATAGTTCTTGGAACATTAGCAGAGCGATTAGACAAGAAAAAGAAATAAAAGGGATATGTTTAGGAAAGGAAAAAGCCACATTATCATCATATGCAGTTGACAAGATTCTCCATATAGAAGACCCAAAAATTCTACCAAAAGATTCTAAAATTAATAACCAAATTCAATAGCTTAGCAGGACACGAAGTCCACACAAGAAAATCAGTAACATTCTCTTACACAAATAGTAATAAGAAACAAGTTAAGAACAAATACCTTTTACAATATCTCAAGAAAAATTAAATACCTAGGAATTAATCTAACCAAGGAAATGAAAGACCTATAAAATGAAAACTACAGTACCATAAAAAGGAAAGCAAAGGGGACATCAGAAAATAAAAATATGTTCTCCTTTCTAGATAGGCAGAATCGGGGCCAGGGATTTAGCTCAGTGGCATAAACGCCTGCCTAGCAAGTGCGAGGTCATTAGTTTGATCTCCAGTACCAAAAAAAAAAAAAATTGTAGATAGGCAGAATCAATCTAGTCAAAATGGACATACTTCCAAAACTGATATACAGATTTAACTCAATCCCAAACAAAATACTAGTAGTTTCCCTCACAGAAGTAGAGAATACAATCCTGAAACTCATATAGACCTAAGAGAGACCTAGAATAGCAAAAACCATCCTGGGTAACAAGAGCAAAACAATAGGCATTGCAATCTCAGATTTTAAATTATAGAGAAAACCTTCACAAAAACCAGACATATAAATCAATGGAAGAGAATAAAGGATGCACAAACAACTCAAAGCACATTTAGACACCAGATCATTGAGAAAGGGAACAAAAAAATTACACTAAAGATAAACCCTTTAACAAATGGTGCTGAAACAATTTACTGTTCACATGCAGAAGATTGACTCAGGACAAATTCCTCTCAGCATGTACCAAAATAAAATTGAAGTGGATGAAAGATCTAAATATTAAAATAGAAATAAGTTGCTGGAAGATGAAATGTGCAAAACTCTTGAAGAAATAGGCATAGGCAAAGACTTTCTGAACAGGGCCGGGCTTGGTGGCACTGTAATCCTGTAATCCCAGCACTTGGGAGGCTAAGGCAAAAAGATTGTTGCAAGTTCAAGATGAGCCTGAGCTACAAAGTGAGCCCAAGGCCAGCCTGAACTGCGCAAAAACTGCACAGTGAGACTCTGTCTCAAAAAGATAAAAAACAAAGACTTTCTGAACAAAATCCCAATTGTACAAGAGACAGCATTAAGAATCAACAAATGGATTCATAAACAACCAATACAGTGAAGAAACAACATACAGAAAGAAAAAAAAGTTTTGCCACCTGTTCCTTGGACAAAGGACTAATATATAGAATATATAAAAGAACTAAAAAAATTAGATCCTTGGCCCTGAATCAAGGCTGGCAGTTTCCTGAAGCTGTTGGTTTCAAACGGGAACCTAAAGTGGTATCTTTCTATGATTTGTTGGCCATTTCAGAACTTAAATATAATGGTCAATTCATTAGAAAGAGACAACTCACCCCTCAGTGACCCACCACTATGGGCCGGAGTAGGAGAAGCCATGTCTACAGGTGAGCCTGCCACTGCAGGCCTGGAGAGGAAGCTATGCCCCCAGGATTCAGCAGCCATCAGGGGAACACTGATGAGCATCTGCCCTGCACCTTGTCACCATCCCAGGAACCTTGGATTGGAGGAACCCAGGTGCCTAACCCAATCTTCTGCACCATGAGATAAGCAGCTAATTCAGGAAGCACTTGGGACTCAGCAACTGGCTTATTTGCAGGAAAATGTCAGGACGAAGGAGCAGGGTACAATCTCAGACCTGCAGCTCATCCAGAACAAGTCCAGAAGAAAATAGAAGTCACACACCTGAAATTCCTGAGGTGGTGGCGACTTAAGAAACAACTTAGTGCTGGTGCTGTTTGGCTGACTGCATGCCTGTGTCTGGTGGTCTGAGGATAACAGTTAGAGGATAACAGTATGCCTTACAGCAATTATTACTGGTTTTCTACTATCTTGTTTTAGAAATCCAATATCATGTCCAATGTTTTCTTTTGTTTCATTATTTTATTGTCTTTGAAATAAAAACATTTAGATTCCCTTCAAATAAAAGTCCCAATAAAAACTGGGCAACTTGGGCTGGGGATTTACCTCATGGCTTAAGTGCTTGCTTGGTAAGCACGAGCTCATGAGTTCGATTCCTAGCACCAGAAAAAAAGAAAAAAAACTGGGCAACTGAAAGAAACATACATTTTTCAGGAGAAATACAAATGGCCAATAAATACATGAAAAATGTGTGATATCTTGGCCATTAAAGAAATGAAAATTAAAACAACATTGGGGGCTGGGGATTTAGCTCAGTGGCATAAGCGCCTGCCTTGCAAGCAAGCAGTCGTGAGTTCGATTCCTGGTACCAATAAAAAAAGAAAAAGACAAAACACAAAACAAAACAAAACAAAAAAAACAACATTGAAATTCTATTTTACTCCAGAAAGAATGACTATCATCCTCGAAAAATCAGATCACAACCAATGCTGGTGACTTTCAGGAAAAAGGAACACTTCGTCATTGTTAATGGAAATTCAAATTAGTACAACCATTCTAGAAATCAATTTGGAGTTTCCACAAGAAACTAAAACTAAAAAGTCCATTTTAATCAGATATTCTCCTTCTAGGTATCTTCTTGAAAGTTAAAGACATCATATTACAGATCACTGAGTGAGACAGGAAATGCCATCTTGGTTCACCCAGAACTGACATCAAAGATTTTAAAAGGAAACTTCACCATAAAACATTTCTCTTGAAACAAAGGAAGAGGCTTTTGTTGTTTATGTTGTGCTTGTTTTTAAATCATCAATATAGAGTATAATTTATATGTAGTTTTTGTAAGATAATTCAAAGAATATATGAGGAAACTCTAAAGGTGTTTTAAAAAAATACTCGAGATAATCAACTTAAAAAGAAGAATGGCTTGTTTTGGCTCACAGTTTTATAGGTGTCAGTATAAGGCTGGTTGGTCCTTTTGGTTTGGTGTGTCAAGGCAGCACATTTTGGCAGGAGCACATTCTGGGGAATCAACTTACCTCATGATAGTTGGGAAGCAAAGAGAAACAGAGAGGAAGAAGTCAGTGTCCCTCAGTCCCCTTCATGAGCATTCACCTGTGTTCACCTAAAATCAGATACTCAGGCTCCATCTCTTTTTTTTTTTTTTTGTCTTTTTCCTTTTTATTGGTATCAGGGATCAAACTCACAACTGCCTGCTTGCAAGGCAAGCGCTTATGCCGCTGAGCTAAATCCCCAGCCCCAGGCTCCACCTCTTAAATGTCCCACCACTTCACAGTAGTACCAAGCTGGGGGCTGAGCATTTAATGGGCCTTGAGGATATTCTCAGATAAACACTGTAGCAGGTAGCTAGAGAGATCAACAATATTTCCTTAAAATCTAAATGAAGTTTCCTTAAATAAACTAATACTTGAGCACTGTTCAAATTTCTCCAACTGTCTCACAGAAGTCTTTAAATACTTGTTTTAGCCGGGGCATGGTGGTGCACTCCTGTAATTCCAGCCCCTAAGAGTCTGAAGTAGGCAGATCGTTGCAAGTGCAAGACCAGCCTAAGTCACAAAGTGAGCCCAAGGCTAGCCTGAACCACATAGCAAGAACCTGTCTCAAAAATAGCAAAGGGGAAAAAAAAAAGTTGATTTGTTAGAATCAGGACTCAACCAAAACCCACATTCTGCTTTATGTTTCATATGGCATTTAAAAATGTATATATAGTCTCCTTTCCTTTTATCTGCTTGAGAGAACCATTCATCCTATGGGATTTCACATTTTCTGGATTTGGCTGATTGTATCCCCAAGGAGATGCCTAATATGCTCCTTCCCACCTCATCTCCTGTGAATTCCTGTAAACTGGTACTTATATCTGCAGGGTTGCTGGAATTCAGGTGTAAGCTTTGGCACACTGCTTGATAATTAACACTGCATACTTCTTCTATCACCCTGGTTCACTAAAGTTGATGATATTGAAAGTCATCTGGAGGAAAAAATAAGTACTCACATAGAAAGCATTTGACTTACAAATTTCTATTTAACAAGAGCAGAGACAGAAAGACAAATAAATGCCTCCAAACATCTAATAAGAACATTTGCAACACAAAATGTAATATCCAGCTAAACTGTCATCCAGAGTGAGGGTGGAATAAAGACACCTCAGACACAGTCATCAAAGGAAAACCTAACACAGATAGTCTCTAACTGAAAGAAAAAGGAAAGTGAGGGAAGCAAGAAAAATGGTTAGAACAGAAATTAATAAAGTATCAGTAAATTAATACCTGGAAACAGTCAAATTGGCCTTTTTTTTGTTTTGTTTTAAAAAAATGAATCTAAAACTCTTGATTAAATACTCATCTATCTGGGGTATGAGTATTGTAGTTAAGATATGCTAAGATCTTTTTCTTGCTTGGAAGAATGATAGACACTGAAAAACTTTACACCTCGTTGAAAAAACGTAAGGTCATGAATATATACTGGTAGAAAAATATGAATAAATGACATGTCACAAATCCGCAGCACAAGAACTCAGCAGTTGGTGGGGGCACAAGGGGTAACATTACCTGGAGTTTAGATGAGTCTTGGTATTATGGTTTATATCTAAATGTTCCCCCAAAGCTCAGGCACTCAGAGGATGGTTTCTTCTCTGTGATGCACCTTTGCCATGTTGCCCTGCTTTGGAACCAGCTGGCTATGGACCAAAACATCTACAAACTGTGAGCTAAAATAAGCCTTTTCTCCTTTAACTTCTGGTGTCACGTATTTTGTTCCAGTAATGAGAAAATAACTAAGACACATGGTTGGCATGAAGTAGAATTTGTTTAAAGTGAGTGATACATGCCACAATATTGAGCTTTACCTGGTATGACTTAATTCAAGCTTAGAAACTGTAGAAGTGAAAAGGGAACTTTATTTGGATCTTGGAAATTACAATTTGGGAAATAAAGACTCAGAACTTTCTGAGTAAGTTACCTCTGCCCTCAGCTCAGAATAAGTTGTCCCCTCCCTCAAGCTCAGAATGCATGGGGATTTAAAAGCCTTTAGGAGGAGAAGACAAACGAAATTCATACAAAATGAAAGTGACTGATGCAGCAAGGTTATCTTTTTTATTTTTTATTTTTTAAGAGCAGAATATATTTATTGAGAGAAAGAATATATTTAGTGAGAGGCAGAAAGGGTCCCGAGTGGGTTGCCGCTGACTCTGTCTTTTCTAGGGACTTTTCTAGAGCAAAACCATGAGGTGAAATAGGAAAAACATGGGAACTGGCAAGGCAGGTAAGCATGAGGTGGGACAGAATTATGATCAGTAAGTTGATTGTTCAAGTGAAATTGGCTATATCAGGGACAAATGGGGAAACGAGTCACGTAGCAAGCAGACATGCTTAAAGAATAGCAACTCTTTCTGTAGGGGTCTGGGATGGTGAGTTCTGGCTTCTGCAAGTTCCATACCTATTTAGAATATCAATCCTTGATTTTTATAGTGGGGATGTGGTTGCATTTGTTTTGCCTTTTTAAAGATCAAGCCAACAGCAGGGGTATCTGTCTTCTCCAGTGTTGCAAGGTACCTGAACTTCTGCACTGGCTCCTTCAAGGGTTCAGCCCTGCCTGCCTGCCTATAATATTTCTAATTAACTCAGCTGCCTGTAACTTTCTCCTCTCTGAAGAAGTAACCTGAATTGCCCTGAGAGACTAATGGGCGCTGACTGATCTGGCTTCTTAAGGCTGAAGATCATAGTTGTTGACTGGCAGTCAGGAATACTGTGCAGAGGTTCTATCTAAAAGCCCTTGATAGACACCACGCATTTTCATCTTGGGTAGGCATACAACTTAAGTTTGAAGGAGACAAGGCCAAAGAAATAATTAAGTATGTGTGAGCCAAATAATACAATCAACAGGATAACTATGAGTACAGTTAACAAAGATTTCCACCAAGAGGGGCTAGTAATATCTTCCCATTAGAAGGATAAGGATAAGATTCAGGAAATTTTAGAATCTGACATATCACTGATTTGTCATCTAATATCTTGAACAGCTATTAAAATGTTAGCAGAAGGATCAAGAATGTATATACACATTTAGTTTTTGTAAAGCAAAGTTATCTTGACACTGGGCAGCACCTGACTGATTGCTAGGACTCTTTCCAGTTGCAGAGTTTATTTCTAATAGTTAGAGCCAAGTGAAGTTTGTTTGTGGAAAGTGCAACTGCATCATAAGTAGTTGGTGGCCTCTGAAGATGTGGCCTAACTCCAAAGGTCATATTTGCACCTGCATGTCAAGCAATCGTATTCCTAGGCTGCAGTGTAAGATGTGCACAGGTTCTGACCCTGTGTTGGTCTCACAGTTTGAAAACGGTTCTTAAATTGTTGCTTTTCATCATTTTCTTCTGGATTCTACACTGGAGCCTGTGCTTTTAGAACAGTGGTGGCTAAGAAATCTCCCTATCCTTATGTGTTGCAGGAAATGGCTTACTGGGAAAAAAAAAAAAAAAAAAAAAGAAAAAAAAAACCACCCTTCTGCACATGGCTTACATAAAACCCTAAGACTGTTAGACCAACTTGCTAACTGGTGACAAAGCGAGACATAGACCATCCAAATTCTCATATTAAATGATTAATTGAACCATTTGTCCTCACTGACCAGTCTTGACAAAATGCCAGCTAATGTGACTTGGACTTATTTAATGAGTTTTTGTTGTTGTTTGAGACAGGGCCTCACTATGTATTTGAGGCTGGCCTTGAATTTGGGATAACCCTCCCACCTCAGCCTTCTAACTGCTGGGAATACAGGCCATTATACCCAGTGTGACTTGGCCATACTTTAGTCAGGCGTCTCACTTTCCGTCAGCCTTTGAATATTGATCTGCCCTGGAATTTAAGTGAGAAGTGGAACTTTTATAAAGCAATGAACTGTGGGACTACGCCCCTCCCCATTATTGCCCCTCTCTAGAATCCATGGGTTGAAACCTTTCCTGTTGAAGGGTTTCATCAATGCATTCCCCATGCCCAGTTATTTACAGACGTACAGTGCTTCTCCCCATAAAAGACAACACTTTAGCCTTCTTCCCAAGCCACTGGCAGACCTTGAGATGGCAGGTGCCTCCCTATAAGACTTTTTGAATAAATTCTCTCCTTACCTAAGGTCAGATTTGTTTTTTATTTGACAGACACAGAGGATTTCATTATACTAATCTTTCTGCTTTTGTACATGTCTAGAGATCTCCATAGTGAAAAGTTTTAAAGTAATATACTTGCATGTAAACATTTGAGGAAAGTTACTGAAAGGGACAGAAAAAACGATCAAGTCACTGTCAGAGAAACAAATTCCTACAGAAGGAAGGGTAGCAGAAAAGGAAGCAAACAAATAAATAGTAGTAAACATAAACATTTTTAAAAAGAAAGAAAAGAACTTATACAGTTAAGTCCCAGTACACATTTCAGTAACTGCCATAAATAGAAGCCATTAGATTGACCTAAAATAAGCCAATGGTTAAACAGATCAAGGAATCTCACACAAAAATCTCCTAAGTCATGCTCAGAACTTTCCAACTCTGATATAATTGGTGTTTGGGATTTTTTTTTTTTTACTCTGGGTTGAACCCAGACCTTCACAATGAGCTAAATTCTCAGCTCTATTTTTGTTTTTCAAGACAGGGTCTTGCTAAGTCCTAATGAAAAGCCAAAAGTTGCTTTAAGTTGCAATCCTCCCAGTGCTAGGACTATAGGTATGCACAACTTCTGAGGTTCTGAACTAAAGAGACTTTGGTGTTCTGAGTAAATCTCATTTTAGTTGAGGAAACACATTCAGAAAGGTAAACCACCTACTTAGAGTTATATATTAAATGAATACTTGGAAAACTGGAAACCAGATCTTCTCCCAGTCCAAATGCTTTTTTCCATCACCTGTGACTCCCAACTTATCAACAGTACGATGTAGGATTAGTCTAGAGATGTTCTGTCATGTGGAAGCTAAAAAAGTCAATCTTATAAAGTAGAGAGTAGAATATCATTATCTAGAGGCTGGAAAGGGTAGGAGGGAGGGAGGTTAACAGGTCAAGTAATAGCAAAATATACAAGTCAGTCCTACAACATGACAGGATGAAAATAGTTTACAAAAATTCGACATTTTATGAAAAAGTAGAAGAGAGGCGTTCAAGTGTTCCTCACAAAAGAAATAAGCATGTAAACAGAGGGAAATGCTATGTACTCTGATTTGATTGTTGCTCACTGTATGCATGCATTGAATATTTACAGTTCTCCATATGCACAATTACTATGTCAATTGAAATTGTGAGGTGATATACAATTTCACCATAAATGTGCCCTAGTGGCAGTAAAAGATCAATATAGGGTTAGGGTGCATATTCCACACTCTGTCAGTGGAAGTATGGGCTGGTAGAGCCTTGGGAACAATTTTTCAGGATCCTGCAGACACAAACGCATTGATAAAGGCTTACAGGGACACACACCACACTGGATCTTAGCCAAAAGGCCATGAAGTGATTACAGGGACAAAAACCAACCTATGAAGAGTGATCATCTCCTCCACAGAGCAAATTGGCAAAGAGATTTTAGATTTTTTAGTCCTTTGTTTATAATTTTCTACTGGGAATACGTTCACCTATTTTGACTTTTAAAGGAATTTTTTTGATCTCCATGGCCATCTCTGAGTGATTCCCTTGCTCGTGGTAAATTAGTAATTAGGCAACAGGGCACTTCTAATTCCCTTGCTTTAGTCCTTGCTTTCTACTATTTCTTTTGTTCTTGACCATTTACTAATAAGGTCTTACTTCATCCTTTGTATTTTATATTAACTCATTGTGATTTTAATTTGGTTTTGGTCTCTCCAAAAGGTGGTTATAGACTGTATGCCCGGCCAAGTGGGTTCCAGGGAATGTGGTTGTGAATCTCCACAGCATGCTTTTCAAGTGAGACTTTGCCTAAGTGTTACAGGCTTGGTCACTAGCCATGGAGCTGTGAGGAGTGGAGGGGACCAGTAGAAGGAAGTGAGGTACCGGGGTACGCCCTTGAAGGGTCTATAAGGGGACTGACCCTTTTCTTCTCTCTTGGCTTTCTGGTTACCATAAGTGAGTAGCCTTCTCTAGCAATACTTCCAGCATGGTGTAATGCCTATCACAGCCCCCAAACAGTGGAGTCAGTAGACCATGGACCGAAATCTCAAGAATTAAAAACCAAGATAATCCTTTCCTCTTTTTAAAGTTGATTAAAGTTGATGAGAGCAACTGAAAACTGACATGGTGTCTGTCTCACAGGAACCTAGTTCATGCTGGTAGGTTGCGTAGTGGTTCTGGTCTGACCTGACTTCAGTTTACTACCAGGTTAAACTCAGGTGAGGCAGAGAGAGGCATGATAGTGAAGCATGTAAAATACAGAGGCCTCTTGTTACTCACAGGTCTAATGAGAGGAGGACGGCCTGGCAAGGCTGTTGGGAGGTCCGAAAGAAATCGACCTGAAGCCTGTGTGGGGATTCAGATACTGAAGAGGTTCCCTTGAGGTTGTCTATTGGTGACTTTAGAGAACGTGAACCATGAATTAGTTCCATGGGAGCATACTATCACCAAAAGGTGGTCACTGCGGCACATTTGCACAGTCTATGTGGAGCTGGAAGTCACTGGGGAGAGCCAAGGGGATTAAATATCTGTTCTGTAAGAACTTTAAGCAGTGGCTGTAGAGGAGCTGTCTGAACGGCTCACCCTGGGGTAATGATAGGTGCACAAGTAGGACCTGCAGCAAGAGTTAGGAAGCTTTGTTCTGCTCTGGTCTGAGAAAGCTCACCTTATTTTCCCATTGGATACGAGATGATGAGTCATACAATAGTACTATGTTCTTCTGCCTTACGAGATGATCCTGTATCTGGGCTGGGTCTCATTAGTAGAACCAGCTAAATAAGGAAAAAGAGGAGAAAGAAGAGGCACAGTAGGGGCAAACAGGCAGGCTGTTACAAACTGCAGGGCAGAATAGCCTTCACTTTGCACACTGAGAAATGAGTTACCAAGCCACATTTCAGTGATGGGAATAGTTTTCAGGGTGAGAAAGGGCAATTACAGAGTCACCTGGCAATGTACTGCCTCACTCAACCCCTAGAGACAGGGTACTCTTGCCATCAGCAAAGGAGCCATTGAAGCTACAGACCCAGAAATCCTTTGTGGTGTCAGACTTGGCCCTGTGAGTGAACAGTTGAAGGCCATGTACACTGTTTCCATGTGGAGAGCAGTCACCACAGGGCAGCCAGGAATAGAAGGCTAGTGCGGATGAGTACAGACCAGCTGGATTCAGGGCCACATCTCACTTCGTCAGCACAGTGGGCTGTGGGCACGGCAGTGCACAAGTGCCAATGCCTGTAGGTAGCTGAGGGCAGCTCTTGTAGCAGCTGTGGGAGTCACACAGGTCCGTGAGTCACCACCAGCTGCTGTACTCTGAGGTCCTGCCTTGGCCTTCAGAAGGTGAGGTAAGCATGACACTTTCACTTCTTTCCGAGCTGGAGAAAGCAAGCCTGGAAAGGTGACCAGTTTAAGTATAGGACACAGGCTAGTACTACCACATCCCCCCTGAGTTTCAGAGTGGTTGAACACACATCTCATTGAAGACAAAAATGCCAGAGTTTATTTTCCTGTGTTTCTGGGTTTCTAAGTAGCAAGGCAGCCAAAAGCATATGAATTCTGTTGGATTCATCCAGTCCCTGAGGCAGCAGAGTAGGCGGGTGCATTGTGAGTCCAGGAACCAGCAAGGGAGCCGCTGAAGCTACGGCGGCCAGACTTGGGTTGGAATCCTACTTGAATATATTCTTTGGATTTCTGTGGCCTCAAAGGATTTAAAGCTCCCTGGACCTATTTTTCCATCTTTAAAATAGGCATAAAACATGACACATGTATCATTATGTCTTGTTAAACTATAAACTGCATAAAACTGTTCCAGATTTGAAACTTCAGGGTTCTGCAAAATATCTACCTCTCTACTCTGTTTCCTAAGCCTGAATTTTAGTGAAGCCAAGTCATACTCTTTTCTAAACATGTTCAGTGTTAGCTCATCGGTCAGTGTGGCGCGGCTAATGGCAGAACAAGGCTTCCTACCATACCACAATTACAGGAAGCCTTCCTAGGACAGAGAACTGATTGCGCAGCAGGGAGCACTTTGCCCCAGGCCAGCTATGTTCTGGGGTCACTAGTACCTAGCAGTTGAGAACCTTGTCCCTACCCCTCGAAAGGCAGGAAGGATTAAAACAGTATGAGCCATTCCCTCTCAGGTGTCTGTCTCAGCCTCCTCTCACCCTGTGAATGTAGCTCATTGCCTTTAGCTGTGCACAAGGGGCCTGCTGGTGGGGTGGGAGTGTTATTTTCTATTGGTGGTGAGCACCAGAATCTTTTCAAGGAGTTACTGGCCTCTGTCTAGTGAGTAAACGTCTAGTGCATATCACCCCAGAGGTGAATCTGGGGTGAATCTTTTGCTTTTCATTCAGGATATCATTGCTGTTGAGCCCACAAACAGGATATGGTTCAGAATATGGCTCTTTCAGTCATGTTTTGTAAAGATGTGGGAGGCTAGCAAAAATAATAGACTTATTGACGACTGAAGATGTGGACGCATTCACAAAATGCTAGGAAAACCATTTACTGTTCATTTTTTAAAGCTCACAACATTCATTATGTATCAGGAAAGAACACCTTTCTTTCTAACAATGTGATTTTCTATTTTCTTAACATTCCAGTAACTAGCCATCCAGTGTCTGTCTCGCTTGGAACCTTACACTTCTCGAGCCAGTTTCCTGGGCTGCTTGCTTGGTGTCCCCCCAGGAAGAGGGCTGAAGGACTAGTCTATTAGAGCCCTTCAGTGTTATGCTCTGGGTGCTCAATATCAACCAAGCTATTTGCAAAAGCAAGCATTTAGAGAATCAGCAAGTATCTAAGGCAGACAAATTACAACTTAAATAGCAGGTTGAACAGTGTTTTTATGAGACAGTGTTATGTTTTTGTGTACACAGCACACAATGCTTAACACATTTTATATAAAAGCATACAAACAGTCTTAAGCAAAAACTTTATAGAGTACTTCTCCAAATGAATGACATAACAAGCTGAAATAAAATAAATAAAGAGGAGGGGCACAGATCTATAGCCCACCTAGAATTCTAACAGAATGAGAAGATTTGAAGAACCAATCTTTGTTAGACTACACTGACCACAAGCAGGTGGCCAAAGCTGATTGCTGACAGGACACGGCGGCTGCTAATATACCAGACACCTTAGCAACATAGGCCCGTGACAGTGTGTTTGAGAACACACACAGTGGAGGCCCACTCAAGTCAGAAACTACAAGTTAATTACAATAAAAGGAAGAGGACTGTCCCCATACAAGGGGTTCACAACGTGACCCTGTAAAATGGCAAATAGTGTTAAGAGTAACATTGTGAACAATTAAAATATGAAAAACAGAACATTTCATATGCAACAAATAGTACTGAAGACTTTTAGATCAAGCTATCACAAAAACCAGGAAGTGATTTTATGTCACAAAATGGTCCATAACGTCCAAAAATGTCTTTTGACTGGATAGTAAAATAGTATCTACTGGAAGCAAAAAACTCTGATAAAGTACAGCCCATTGGAAGTGGTAAAGCTTTAATTTCTGCTATTTTCTTCCAAACCAACTTATTATTAGCGTTTTCATGGCATAGGAAGAGATGGTAGCTTTCCACAGGAGCACACCTGGGGCTGACCTTGGTGATGTTCCAGGTTAGGGCAATGCTCATGGGTTTAAGCACCCATTTCACTTTCAGCTCGGGCTTCTGGGGAGGGAGCGTGTCTCCGATTTTGTAAACCAGCTCAGGCAGTGGTGGTGATGCTTCTGGGAGAGGTGGTAAATGCTCCAAGCAATCCAAATCCTAAAAACACATTTGTAAAAAAGCTTAGGAAACTGGTTTGGTGAACTTGATCATTTCAACCTGGTCAATTGCAGCTGTGTAACTATTTCCCGTTCTTCAATCCTATTACCAAAATTTTAAAAAAGGGTATTTCAAGAATATGTGTGGTTAGGTCCATTTATTTTAAAATGAGGTTCTTTGAGAATTAAGATTTCTACACTCATGAGCCCAGAATAAGGCAGCTCTAGGACATTCTGGATATATATCATTTCCAAACATGTGCTCCTTTTGGTAACACATATACCAAACAGTATACTCACTTATGCAAAAAAAGTGTCATGTGCAACAGCACCCATTTTCCTCCACCTTCATCAACAATGGCAAGAGCTCTGAAAATCTTAAAATGCACTTGTTTTAATTTCTATAGCTTCTGGGAAATACAACTGAGTAAATAGATTAATAATAGTACATTTTAAGAAGCACTAAAGATGAACCAAAAGTTAACAATTACTTTCCTTTCAATTTGGAAAGAATGTCCTTAGAGAGCATTTCATTAGTACCTCGGTTGCACTTTCTGCCACTGGGGTTATTTCTCTTGAGTTTAAAGCAGCCTTTGAAGGTGACTCCAGGGAGAATACTGGACTTTCTGTGAACAATAGAAGGTGAAGAAGTCAAATTTAGGCCTGAGGACTTAGCTCAGTGGAAGCACTCTTATCTAGTATGTGTGAGGCCTTGAGTTTGATTCTCAGCACTACAAAAAAATAAAATAAAAAGTGGTTTATCTAATATAATCAATTCCATGGCCTCTCAGTGAGTAGTTTAGATCTTGGTTGATAAATTAAATATTAAAATTACAAAACTGAAATATGGAGATATACTTTTGACAAAAAGTTTTACATATAGAAAATTTTCTTTTAAGAAAATTTCATCTTAAGCAAAACCCCCTCAGTCATGATGTGACTGGGAACTAGGTACATTCACTTATTGAGAAGGGTCTCTGCTCAGCAACTGGGAGGCAGAGTCTTCCTTGTTAGACTAACGAAGATGTCTGTAAACATGAAGCCATATACAATCACATGAATACATGAGACCCACAGGGCGTGGGAATGCAAAATAAAAATAAAAATCCACAGGATAGGATTAGAGAAAGCTCTTTTGGTGGTTAATTCTACGTTCACCAGAAGGGGATTCGGTATTAACTGTGACTGGAAAAGGACGGGAGGAGGGACAAAGATTGCAGAAGAAAAGAAAAGAGAAGATAAAGTTAGGGATAGGAGGGTGATGGAGTGAGAATGGTTTAAAAACAAGTGGTAAGAGTACACATGGGGATAGTTGAGGGGGTTCACTGTGGAAAGTATGAGGGCTGGGTTATAAAAATTCCAGAGCTTAAATATCTAAAAGCAACAAAAATCATTTTAGGTCTGTTATATTTCTAGTGATATAACTTTGTAATAAACTTGATGAATCCCCCAATGACATTTGTAGTTTTCTTTTGATTTATAAGAATAATCAAATTTTTGCATTGTGTTATTTATTTATTTATTTATTGCACTTAGTTTTAAAGTTCATTTATAAGTTACTTCATTTTTACTTATTGAAACACCTTTTAGGGTCAGGGGTGTACCAGAGGTGTAGCTCAGTGGTACAGCACTTAGACACTTGCCTAGTATGCTGAGGTAAGTTCACTCCCTGCTTGGGAAGAGGGAGTGCTTTTTAGAAGAGGTAATGACTTTAATGGTTTTAATTCTAAAAGAGTTACACAACAATTGTATATTGGTATAATTAATTGGAACTAGACCTACAAAATTATAAACTGCAAATTAACATCGTAAGAGGTAATACAACTTCCTTTAATTTTTGGAGTAAACAAATATAAAAGAACATTCTAGGAAATATGATTTAAAAAAAAAAGATTTCCCATACATATCATTTTTTATTTCAAAGTAGTAAATCAATAGGCTGTTGGCAAATTAAAACAGGTCAAGGGAAACTCAATTTTGTGTTAAAAACAGAAATTGAGGACTTTTACCTCAACCTGAATGATGTTTATTAATGATGTCAATGTCTGATACTTTCTGGCTTTTATCTTTATACAAAAATGTGCAATGGTGACTTCAGTATTTGTATTTTCAAACTACAGTAGCTTGTACCCTGCTATGTTAAGGTTCTTTATTAAATTGCTGGGCAAAAACTGCTTTTATGTAACCTTATGGTGTCTGACCTTCAGATCCTAAGCCTGCATGTGCATGTACATGTGAACACTCACATCCTCTGATGTTAATATTTACACTATAAAAATTAATTTTATGCTGTTTGTACTTTTGAAATGATCTATTTCAGATATAATTTACACAAAAATGTACCCATTTTAAGTAATTCATTAACATACATTTATGAAATCATCACCCAAATCAGGACAGAATACTGTTCTCACTCAAAAGTTCTTTTAAGAATCTCTTCTGTATCTCTCCTTCCTACATCTGTTCCCATGGTAGACTGGTTCATTTTCAAGAAGGATTGTATTTAGGGCCAGGGATACAGCTCAATTGTTAGGTGCTTGTCTAGCTTGTACAAGGCTCTATGTTTGATCCCTACTTCTGAACCTCCAAACAGATTTTAAGATTCTCTTTTCTGCAAATTTCACATAAATCCAATCACATGGGATACATGATTCTTTTGCCCAGCATATTTCTGAGATTTATATATTACTTACATATATCAATACTTTGTCTATTTTTTGGTTGCATGTTTAACTAAGTGTATGAAATATGGATAGTTATTCATCGGTTGATGGACAGTGGAACTGTTTCAAGTTATGAGCTATTATGACTAGAACTATGATTACTTGTATAAAGGTCTTTGTGTGGATGCAGGTAATAATTTTTCTTGTTTAAATACATAAAGGAATGAATTAAAAGTCACATAGTAGTGTAATTTTGGGGGGAGATATGGAAATTGAACCCAGGAGCCTTTACATTGAGCTACAAACCAGCTTTTTTTTTTTTTTTTTTTTTTTTTTTTTTGGTACTGGGGATCCAACTCAGGATCTTGCTCTTGCCAAGCAGAAGTTTATACTGCTGAGCTAAATCCCCGGCCCTTTAACCAGCTCATTTGAGAGCCAGGCGGGAGGCTGAGGCAGGAGGATGATGGCAAATTCGAGACCAGCCTGGGCTACAAAGTGAGCCTAAAGCCAGCCTGAAATGCATAGCGGGACCCTGTCTCAAAAAGACAAAAAACAAAAGTTGAGACAGGGTGTTATGGATTGTATCTAGATGTTGCCCCCAAAGCTTCATTCACTCACAGGTGGTGCTTTTTGAATATGACTGAATCTAGGGTGTGTGAATATTGAGTAAGGGTGTGTCCAAATTAGCCCAGTGATTGATTTAGCACAGTCCAAGGTATGAATAATGAGAAGGCCCATCATGCTTGTGGGTGGCACCTACGATTAGGCTACTGGCACCTACCTGTAGCCTGAATGGAATAAAGAGAAAGAAGGAGAAGCTTGCTGCTGGCTGCTTTCCACTTACCCTGGAGGGGACTATTTCTCCTGTGCCCTGCTGCCCTGACTTGGAGCCAGCCAATTAGACTGAAACCTCTACAAACTATGTACTAAAATAAACCTTCCTCCTGGAACTTGTGTTGGGTATTTTGTGCCAGCAACAAAAAAGTAACTAAAATGCGGGGTACTATTCATTCCCCAGGATGGGCTTGAACTTGCAAACTTGCCTCAGATTCCCAGAGTGCTGGGGTTATAGGTGTGTAACAACAGGCCCAGATTAATGTTTTAAGAAACTATCAAATTATTTCTTAAACTGGTTTTACCATTCTGCACTTTTACTTAGAGTGTAAGAATCTCAAGTTGCTCCGCATCTCCACCAACACTTCATATTTTTCAGTTGTTTTCATTTGGCTCCTCTACTGGATGTTTGACGGGATCTTATTGATTTTGCAGTCATAATGATGTGGAGGATATCTTGTGCTTACCTGCCATTCTCTCATCTACAATGAAGCAATCTCTAATTGTTCTAGGTTTAATTTGTTCTTCCTTTCCATAGTTTCTTATGGTAAATGTTAAGACCATTCATTTTAGGCCTTCACTATTTTTTAAAAAAATATAAACATTTAGGGCCAGCAGTTTGGCTCAGTGGCGTTAAGTGCCTGCTTGATAATCCCTGGCACCAAAATAAATAAATAAATAAATAAATAAATGAATAAGCAAGCAAGCTTTTAATGCTAATAATTTCCCCCTCTTTACTATTTAGCTGCATTCTATAAATTCTGAAATGCAATGCTTTTATTTATTCTGGATATTTTTGACTCCAGAAAATTTCAAAGTGTGGACAATTTCCAAAAAATTTAGGGATTTTCCAGCTGTCTTCCTATTATAGATTACTAACTCTTTTGGTCAAAGAGCATACAGTATTTTGTTTGAATATCATCTTTTACATATAGAAAAACTTGTTTCATGGTCCACAGATCTAATCCCTTACTTCATATGCACTTAAAAGATCATTCTACAATATAACTCCATTAATATCACTTAGGTTATGTTCATCAATAGCTCAAAATGTGACAGCCATATTGACTGTGTCTATGTTTATTTTTCCTAGTCAGTAGTGGGGATTGGATCTAGAACTTCTATACCAAGCTATATCCAAGCCAGACAGGGTCTCATTTATTATTAAGTTGTGTACACTGGGATTAAACTCATGGTCTTCCAGCTTCAGCCTCCTAGGGTATTAGGATTTTAAACCTGTGCACCAAATCCAGCTCCATCTACATGCTGTATTACTACTGAGAAGGACTTTGGGAATTTCCAATTATAATTGTCTTTTTCTATTTATCCTTTCAGTTCAACCAGTTATTGCATCGGGCATTTCAAACTACTACTATTAAGTGCATACACTGCTTTACTGTTATAAAAAGGCTTCTTATTCCTGGTAATATTCCTTATTCTCTATTTGTCCAATGATAACACAGCCACTTCTGTTTTCTTAGGACTACTGTTTGCATGCTTTTGCATGTTTATCTTCTTCCATCCTTTTAATTTTAACTAGCTTGTATAAAGCATATCTCTTACAGTTAACAGATAGTTAAGTCCTATTTTATGTATTAATCTAACAATGCTTTTCCAGAGTATGTAGACTATTACATTTATCAAAAATGGTTGGATTAGTTGTATCTATTCTTTGCTTTTTTGTGACTTCTCTTAGATTATGTTTAAAATTCCATTTTTACCTCCACTAATGGTTTATTAGTCCTATTTCCACTCTAGGTGTTAACATAGGTATCTTTACCGTATATTCCATCTTCTAATGACATTATCCCACTCAAATATAAGGACTGTGCACTTGCATTTCTTAGGCCACGTTTTGCATTATTGTTATCAGACATTAAGATGTATGTACCTTAGCAGGATGGTGCTATATTCTTTAAATCTATTACCTATCTGATATCACTGTCTTTCATTAGACCACTTCCTTTATTTCTCATAAACAAAATTTATTGCCAGCAAATTTTCATTATCTAAAAAAGGTCATAATTTTGCTTACATTTTTGAAAGATAATCTATTATATATGGAATTCTACCTTGACATTCCCCAGCCTCTTAATGATGTCATTCAAATATCTTTTGGTTTGTGTAGCTCTCTGTTCTTCTACAGATATTTACAGCATGTCTTCATCATTTCTTAATCACTCATTTCAGGATATTGATTACTGTTGTAGCTTGGCATAACTGATGCCATCTTGAGCCCTGCATTTAACTGGCCTGTATTTGACCCAGGAAAATGGAAAATTACTCAGGGTATAAGGCAGAATAAGCTGTACTCAAGAGGAGAAAAATTAAACTGCTCAACAAAAGCAGCAAGATACAGGTGTCAACCAAAAATTAATGTAAGATCCTAGCTAAATTGTTTCCAACAGGATATCTTTTGTGATTCTCTCTTTTAAAAACTCTGTAACTTTCCATTACGGGGGTCATTTGTTTGGACTCTGAAATGGGGTGTATGGGGTGTGTGTGTGTGTGTGTGCGCGTGCGTGTGCACGCGCGTGCACACATCCGAGTGACCCTGAGCTCAGTTAATTAAATTTCAAATTTATCAACTTGGTTGCTTGGATTCCTGTATTGTTGTTCATGAACCCACCTCAATTATGATATGTGTTGTTACAATTTTCTTGGTGTTTATGCTACTTGGAGTTTATTGAACTTGGAGTTATAGTCATTAAATTTGAAAGAGACCCTAGAATGAAGTCCTAGACCTCGATAGTAGTATTCTACCTCTCCTTGCTTGTGGAAAGGGCATTGTATCACTCTTTCTCTATAGATTATATCATATACATAAAAATAACATGTCCATACATTGGTTTTCCCATTTTTGCTTGCATTCTCTTAGTTACTGCTGTTAAGATAAGGGGAAAAATGTGTTCCATGGGGTGAAGAGAGATTCACGACAGCCCCAACCAAGATAGATTTTTCTTTCTAAAGATAATGTATAAGCAAACTGATACATTCATACCATGGGCTATTACTTAGTGATAAAAAAATAACACACTACTGTTGTATTATATAGCAACATGCTAGATGGGGTGATACATGCCTGTAATCCCAGAATTCTGACGGGACTGAGGCAGGAGAATTGAAAGTTGCAGCCTATCCTGGGTCATTTTGCAACTAAAAGAGACTCTGTCACAAACTTTAAAAAAAAAAAAAAAAATTAAAAAGGGTTGGGTGTGTGGCTCAGTGTGAAGGCCTTGGTCAATCCTTACTACCACCAAAAACAGAAAAAAAACAAACAATAACATCCAAGAGAGTGATGATAAGAAGCCAATCTCAAAATACATACTGCATCATCACATTTATATATAGCATTTGTGAAGAAGTCCAATTATAGAGATCAAGCACAGGTTAATAATGGTCACCTAAGATTAGACAGAGGAGCAGCAGGTCAGTGTAGCTACAAAGAGGTAGCAGTTACATGAATCTACATATGTGATGAAACTACATAGAACCATATAACATATACACTAACACACACTTCCTAAGTGGGACCAGAACATTTGAGTTGTTACCACCCTGTTTCTTAAAAAAGATTTAAAAAATCTTTTACCTGTCTTGCAGGTGGACGGACCTTCTTTTGTCAAATCAATAACAAAATCACATTTCCTCTTCTCCAGATCCTAAGAAGTTATTATAAAACAAAACAAAACAATAAAACCTATAGCTTCAGCAGTTAAAAATGTTTTACAAGAAGATAAAATACATTATAATTTTAAATGATTTTAAGAAAGTACTTCATTCCTTCCTGCCTTTCTCAGTAAAAAATTTAAACATAAGACCTTGTACATACTAAACAAGTGTTCTACTACTGAGCTATACAAACTTATAACCCTAATTAACATTTAGAAGCTAGAGACTATTTTCTAAGTGTCTTATGGTTTAATTGAACTCTAATATAAAAAATAAGGTCATAAAACACTTCATGGTTTCTGAGAATATGATGAAGGAAATCTAAATGAACTGATACATAAGTATATCATGAAATATCTTTATCATTAGCTTTAGGCTTGTCAGTGGTATGCTGAGAGACAGTAATTTTATACACACAAACGAGGTCAGCAAAGGACAAACAACAAAGCAACCTGAAATAACATTAAAGTTCCTAGAAATAACATTTAAATAAACAGCATTCAGAGACGATAATAATTACTTACTCTAACTTCAACTATATCATTAGATGAAATGTTGGAATTTGCTGATGTAATTCTTTTAGAATCTAAAAGAAAATTATTAAAACATGAATACATATTAAATATTTATGGACTTTGTAATGTAAAATGCTGAAACACAAAAATGAAATACTAATTGAGTTACTTATATATTATAAAAAGTAACAATAGAATACCTATTCCAAAAATCAAATCTATTTAATGTAATGAAAATTTTATTTTTCTATCTGTAACTTTATATTAGTAACTTTTTGAAAATCTACCTGAAAATTATTTTAATATTTTAAAAAATAAACTGCAGAAAAATACGTTTTTAAATTCCCAGTACCTTTACAACAGACTGCTTGAGCTGGATAAGGAGGACTCTTCCTAAATTAGTGAGAATACTTAAAGAAATACAGAGAGTGTTTTGTAGCTGTTTGATTTGAAACTGTGGAAACAATTGTATCAGAAATTATGATCAAATGCTCAGAAGAGTAAAACACAAAATTGTGGAATTATGCATCACACAAGATAGTTAAGGGACAGGAAATTTATCACTGGAAATATAAAATTAAAATTTTTAAAAATATAAGACACAAATTCTAAAAAGCAATGAAGTATTTTTTAAAAACCAAAAGAAAAACAATAAAGAAAATTGAGATGAACTTAAAGTCTAAAAGACTATGTGTTAATAGAAAAACAAATCACCACTAACATCAACATAAGACCACAGCAAATGATGCACACATAAGTAACTTATTAAGCTTATTAAGTCAGTAGACAAACATCTACAAAGAGCTACTAATAAAAATAAAAATTAAAAGGCTATAAATTGATGAAATATAAAATAAAAAAGAAATGTGAATCACATGAAGGAACCATTTGAGGTATTATTAGTCACAAATTAAAAACTAGACTATTGGGGGCTGGGTATTTAGCTTAGCAGCATAAGCACCTGCCTTGCAAGTAGGCAGCTGTGAGTTTCATCCCGGTACCAATAAAAGAAAAAGAAAACAAACAAACAAACAAAAACGAGAGCATTTCTGAGAGTAGACAAAATTGTATTTTATTAAAAGTTTATATCTTTCATTCTAAAAAAATACCTATTTGAGCCCTTTAATTTGATAAATAATAATCTAATCAATTTAAGATACCTCTTGCATTTGGTGTAACTGGAGTTGTCAAATTGGGACTTTCCACAGAAATCCACATAACATCATCATTACTAAAATGATAAACAAAAATAAACTGAGTAAACAAAGAGTATAGAACATGCAAGTAATGGCTAGCATTCCTCTAAATTAACATTTCATGTTTTGAATGAACGACTGTGTACTGGGAGAGGAAAACAAATACTTTAACAAGACCCATGCATTACTAATTCATTTATATTAATAAGGAGAATGGGAATCCAATAATAAAAGACATACAAAACTTAGTACAGGGCCAGGCGTACGGGGCACAAGCTTGTAATTCCAGCACTCAGGAGGCTGAGGAATTAGGATTGCCTTGAGTTTGAGGCGAGCCTGGGCTACATAGTGAATTCAAAGCTAACCTAAAATACAGAATGAGACTCTTTCTCAAAAAATGAAACAAACAAAAAACAACAACAAAAAACCGTAGTAGGGATCTAGTCACAACAATTCATAAATGTACAAAGTATCACTTCAGGACACATATCTGCCTCATAAAGATGAAAACATAAAACTAAATGAAACCCATTAAAACTGACAGTCACTTTAACTCTTCAAGATACAAGATTATAATAAAGCTATTTAAATAGCTTCCACTACTCTTACATTTAACTATAGTAGCAATATAACCACACATTTTCTTTGCCGAAGCAAATATGTTAAATGATGCTTTCAGTTGTAGAACACTCTAGAAGAGATCATCTTTGCTGCCATTTTGATCTTGATACCATTTTAGTGAGTTTGACATTTTAAATGAGAATTTTATGAAAACTATGAGACAAACTGCATTAAGCTCATTAAAATGCTAGAATGCCCAGCATAATTACACCATTTTCTTGTCATGTTTTATATTTTCAGTACTTATATTTGGTCTAGAACCCATTCTGAGTTAATTTTTGTGTATTTGTAAAAAGCTGAGTTTTACTTTTCCCTTCTAGGTGTTCCAGAAACATTTCCTGAAAAGAAAATCGTTTCTGTGTTAAACATCTTCCCTTGTTTTTATTTAGTATATTTTACCTATACAGAGTATCAGGTTTCATTATGGTAGTTCCATACTTGTGAGTGTGGCACTGGAATGGAACCTAAGGCTTCTGCACTAAGCTATATCCCTAGCCCTTTTTCAGAACTCTGAGATAGGTCTCACCAACTCACTAACTTACTTAGGTAGGCTCTAATTTGCAACTCCTATCTCAATCCCTCAGAGTGCTGGATTACAGGCCTGGACTACCATGCCCGGCTTCACACATTGTTTTTTTTCTGTAGTACATAATGTTTCCATTCCTTGTGTGGAGTCGGTACATGTACAAAGCATATCTTAATTCTTTTTTTCATTCCTTTGCCCCCTTTCCCTCTATTTCTTAATCCCCTTCATAGGTGAGACAGATTTATCTTCCCACTTCCTAGTATCTCTTCTGGTACTGCACAGGATCAGAGAAATTTCTCTTACTTTGTAGTGCAAGCTGGCCCTGAGCTCATTTATGAAGCTGAGGTCGGCCTCCACCTCATAGCCCCCTCTTGCCTTAGCCTCCCGAGCGCTGGGAGTATAGGAGTGCACTACCACACCCAGGCAGTCTTCATACATTCCTATACTGTGATTACTCTGGCAACTTTCTTGTAAACTAATGGACTACACGAGTCTGTATTCTCATCTCCCCACTGAGTTGTGTGCTTATTCTTAGACTACCAACGTTGTCTTAAATAGGATAACTTTACAGAAGGTTTTGAAATCCGGTAGTGAAAGTCTTCCAACTCTGTTCCTTTTTTTGTAGATTTTTGCATTCCTCACATAAATTTTAAATAAATTTGTTATTTCTTAAAAAGATGCTTACTTCAGACTAAATTTACTTTACAGAACAAAGTGAAGTGTTATAACAACAACAATGAGTTTTCTTAATTCTTGAATGTGGAGTTTCCCATTTCTTTAGGTCTTTTGTAATTTCTTTAGTAATAATTATAGTTTCAAGTTTTAGTAGGGACTGAGCCCAGGGCCTTTGCAGTACGCTACATTCCCAGCCCTTTACTGTTATCATCATTATCATTGAGACAGGGTCTTGCTAAATTGCTCAGTTGCCTAGACTTTGAGGCTGAGATTACAAGTCTGTGACACCATTCTTATTCCCATTGCTTCTTCCCTACACGTTTGTCTATAGTATTTAACAGCATTTCTCTATACATACTATATACAAACACAAAACTACTATTTACCCACATATCTACGATTTCTGGAGGTCTACATTACATTTCTACCTAGTACTATTTTTCTACTATCCAAAAAACTTGCTTTAAATGTTGTGTAGTGCAAGGCTGCTGTTAATGTATTCTCCCACCTTATTAAAACTTAAAAAATGTGTTTTCCCTCATACTTTTGAAAAGTATTTTTCCTACACATAGAATTCTAAATGGCTAATTTTTATCTTTCAATACTTTAGATATAGCTGATCTCAGTATTTTAAATACCACATGCAGTACGATAAAAAGATAAAAGAATTTGAAGATTTATTACAGTAAAAGCCACATTGCCGTTGATATCCTTGAAAGTACTCCCCTACTTTTGAACATGCTTATCCCATCATTCTGGCCACTTTCTGAGTAATTCTGGAAGTTCTCTTTCATGAGTGTCTCAATTCACTGTTGTGACCACCTCAATGTTCTGAATTGATTCAAAATGTTTACCTTGGATAGTCATTTTGACTTTGGGGAAGAGCCAGAAGCTGCGCAATACAGATGTGTTGAATAAAGAAAATGAGGACACACCATCACGGTTTATGAGTCTGCTCTTCCTTGGGATGGTGCTCAGTAGCAGCATTTGCCACTCTTTTTGCACTCATGAACGGTGACTTCCATCTACTCTGTTTTTCACTTTACTATCTTTGTCACTTTCCAAGTTCAGCTTGGGTTTTTGTGTCTTCCATTTCTCTCATGTTTACTCTCCTCTGTACTGTCGAACATCAAGAATAAAATAATACAGTAATTCTTATGGCATTACTGGCTAAGTCTGTTAAATACTGGTAGATCACTTCAGTCTTATCCTTGTTCATGCTTCACTTTCTCTTTCTTTGGTGGTGTTGGTAACTAAACCCAGGGCCCATGCACACAAAGCTACAATCTCAGTCTCTCTTTTTCCCACCTTGAGCCAAGGTCTTGCTAAATTGCCCAGGCTAAGGTTGATCTTGTGCTCTTTCTACCTCAGCCTCCCAGAGTGCTGGGATTACAAATGGGTTAATTTTTTGCAATTTTGCAAGCCTGGTAATTTTGTATGTATCAGACAATGTAAAATTTATGGTGCTTAGTAACAGATGTTTCATCCCATCAGATTGTCTTCTGAAATTCAATTAAAGTAGATTACTTTGATTCATTTAAAGCTTTCTTGTAGCTTTTTTCTGTGTGTAGGTTCTTTGCAGTCATTGATCTTGGACTGGCTGAGCTCCACTAACACTACAGTCATCTGTGGACTCTACTGACAGCTCCTTATTCACATTCTCTTCATTTTAGCTAGCAGAAAAAGCACTATGTTCTCGGTTCTCCTTCTGGTGAGGAGGAAAGCAAGAATTACTTCTTTCCAAGATTTGGCCTTCTTTCCAATGATTCTTTCCCCTGCCTCATATAGTTACATTTTTGCACAGACAGATCCATATTTAGCCAATGATTTAAGAAGTTTGCTTTGCAGATCTTCAGAGCTTTCTCATTGTGTAATTTCTTTACTTTTTGAATTCACAAATCTAGCCAGACTCTCTAATCTCTGGCCTAAACTTAGCAAGACCATCAAGCTCTGTTTGGGATCCCCCCATCTCTACCTTTTAACTTGGAAAATACTTGCAGGCAGTCAGCTGGACTAATGGCAGGGCTCATTTCACTTGTTTCCCTTAAGAATGACAATCTGCAGCTCATTGTTGAATAAAGGCTTGCCATAATTGGTTTGTTTTTAGCCTGATTTGCAAATTGTTTACAGTAAAAGATCAATTCTTTAATACTCATTACTGCTTCACAGGATAAATGAGAAATTTTCTGCATATTTTTGTTCTGTAAAATCAACTTTTCCATACAAATTTAAAAGAAATTTAATTTTATATTGAATTTATCAATGAGAGATTCTAACATTTGCCATTATTTTTAAGGAAAAAAAACCCATAAATCCTCAGAACTAAACTTTATTAAGAATACTTGATTTTCTAACAAAACTTGGCAAACTTATTTAAGTGTTATATATTTTTCTATCAATAGTTATTAAGTGAAAAACTGATGGCTACTATCTATTTTGTTGCTAAACTATAAGAAAATGTGAAGTAAACCTTTTCACATTTTTATTACTTTGTAGTGAAAATACCTTATGCATCTCAAAACTATTTATTTATATTTGTTTGTTTGTTTGTTTGTTTATGGAGGCAGGGTATTACTCTATAGTCCAGGCTGGCTTTGAGCTCAGTCTGTAGCCTAGACTGGTCTTTAACTTGTGGTGATTCTCCTGCCTCAGCAGCCCAAGTGCTGAGATTACGGTCATGTGCCATCATAACCAGCTTTAATTTTTATTTTAGTTACTACTAAAACCTAACACAATTTAAGAGTGTAAGAAACAAAGTAGAAAGACTTTAAAAGGCAGAAGGGAATTTCTGACAGTCTCACTGTGTTTAGGAGGTAAGGATTAAAATTCGGGATGCACTCTAAAATTTCAGATGAAATCAATAGAATCTAAGTCTTAAGAGTCAGAGGGAACTAGAAGTAGAAACAGCCTTACAAAACTCACAAGCTTTAAATTCTACCATTCCATAAGTAGACTGGGTGGTTAGAATACATTCTATATCTGCTAAGCAGAGGAAAAAATGTACTATATGTATAGCAAAATGGTATAATTCAGAGCCTCAACGATTTTTCAGAAATTTATCAAGCATGCTGACAGACCGATTCAAATGACTGGAATGGCCAGGTATGGAATTATGTACCTGTAGTCCCAGCTATTCAGGGGACTGAGGCAGAAGGATCAGTTCAGCCCACAAACTAGAGAACAGCTTGGGCAACACAGCAAGATCTCCAGCTAATAAGTTAGCAAGTAAATAAACAAACAAGCAAACAACTAATTTTAAGACTACTGAACGAATGACTGAGAAAGAAGTTAAAATGGAGCAGTCATTAAGAAAGTAGAGGGCTGGGGTTTGGCTCAGCGGCACAAGCGCCTGCCTGGCAAGTGCAAGGGTAAGGGCATGAGTTTGATGCCTGATACCAAAAAAAAAAGAAAGTAGAATCTAGCCGGGCATTGGTGAGCACCCCTGTAATCCTAGATTCTGGGAGGTTGAGGCAGAAGGATTACAAGTTGAGCCTGGCCTAAGCAACTCAAAGACTTGGCAAGACCCTCTTCTTAAAAAGTTAAAGGAGGTTGGGGATATAATTTACTGTAATGATCTTAGATTTAATCCTGAGTACTAAAAAATCAAACAAATAAAAACAACACACACAATTTAAGGAAGTAAAATGCTGTGTGTTCAGATGTGGGGCTCTTCAAGATGACTGGATCTTGCAGGCACTATAATCGTTTGTGGATTGACTCATGGACAAATTCAGAGTTGAATATGCTGTTAGAAGGTGGGGCTTGGCTGGAGTGGGCTTCTGGGGGTTGACCTGGAAGGGCGTCATGCCTTCCTGTGGTCCTGCCTTTGTTCTCTGCTTCCTGCTTGCCATGGTATAAGCTACTTCTCTTCCTTAGGCCTTTCCATCAGGCCATTTCTAACCTGGAGCCCGCTGACCATGGATTGGAAATGTGGGCCAAAATAAATCTCTTCTCCTTTAAGCTATGGGTGTCAGGTATTTTATCCCAGCAACAAAATAACTAAGACAGAAAGGAAAAATAAAACTATGCCTGATGGAATCAGAAGCTGTGGAGGCAGCCAGAACTTAAAAGACTAAAGTCCCAGACAAAGAGGACGTACAGGAACAATGAGATATTGGTCATTGGTGCTCCACCAGGGGATTTGTCTGCTCACTCATGCTAAAATGCTAAGCCAAGCAGAAAATGGCTTAAACCACAGCGGGCCGGTATTAAGGAGGGGAAACTACAGGATATACCATGAGTGTAGGGGAACTCTTAAGAGGGCTATACTACAAGAATGAAGGAAAATCTGAAAAGAGTGGTGTAGACTGCTGATCAGCCTCAGTTCTGTTCAATTCCTGACTGGATTAAATGTTGTACTATTCAAATACTGCCACATAACAATTTACTCAAACTATAATGATCTGAAAACAAGTATACACCATCTTAGCTTCTGTGGGTATATAGGCATGGGTCTCTTATGAGGATGTTAACAAGGCTTATAGCTGTATAAAGTCTGACCAGGCCAGAAGATCTGCTTCCAAACGGTATACTTGCATACTTGTTGGCAGGATGCCCACCATGGGGAATTTTGCTTGATGTCTTTTTGACATGACAGTTAACTTACCTAAGAGCAAACAAGCCATGAGGAAAAAAGCAAGCTATGATACCTGTATTAGTCAGTTTTCCCAGTGCTGGGACAAAATACCCAACTTATAGGAGGAGAGGTTTAATACGGCTCACAGTTACAGAGGATTCAGTGCATGGCTGGCTGGCTCCAAGGAAGAAACAATATGGTAAAAGGGCCATGGTGGAGGAAAGTTGCAAACTCATGGCAGCAGGGAAGCAGAGAGAACAGGAAGAAGCTCCAGAGGGAGATACACTCTCCAAAATCTTGCCTTTAGTGACACAAGTCTTCCATCCAGGACCCACCTCCTAATAGCACATTTACCTATGAATTCATTAGAGGATTAATATGCTGTTGAGTACAGCACTCTCATTATCCAAGCATCTCCCAAAGGCTCCACCCATGAGTGCATGAGACATTTTGGGGTCATTCTAGATGAAAACCACTGTTTTTAATAATGTACTTAATAACAGCACATGCTCTATTCAATAGGAATGAGTCATATCAAATATAAGCCCAAGACAGAAATTGGGCACTTTTCTTTAAAGGAGGTGATATCAAAAAATTGTGGACATAAAATTTAAAATCCAGTATCATGACTCATACTTGCTTTTCAGAGTATAGGATGAATCTAGTGTGTTGGAAATGTCATTATTTGGAGCCTCTGTAATTTCAAATATACAATATTCAAGATTCCAATAAAAAAATTAGTAGGTACACTGTGATATAGGACCAAGGAGAAAAAGTTAATAGAAAAATTGCTCAAAGTGACTCAGATTGGAGAATAATCAAAAATAGATCAGAACATAATAATGACTAGAATTTTCAAATATGAGCTGGCAGGATGAAGAGTTTTTACCATAGAATTAAATCTGCAAAAAAAGCATCCTATAGAATTAGGTAAACTGAAAAATATACAAGCTGATCACATGGATTACAGGGAAATAGGTCAGAAGACATCCAAATTAAAGTATTAAGAGTAAAAAAGATTGAAGTATATATAGGTATTTTTAAAAAGCATGCAATTGGAGTACCAGGTAGGTTAAAACACATATATGGCATGAAAATAATATTTGAAGAGATAATGGCTAAGAATTTGCTAAAGATTATGAAAAGACAGCACCCACAAACTCAAGAAAGTTTACAAGCCCAAACTAGTATAATTAAGAAACAAAAACATGTGTCATCCCCACACACACACAACTAGTACTTTATACTACACTTATGAAAACCAAAGTACAATATTTTAAAAGCAGCCAGAACTTTATCTTCAAAGAAGCAATAAGACTGATGTCAAAAACTTCCAACAGTAATACAGAGATTAGAATACAATGTCATGACAGCTTGAAAAGCTGAAAAGTGCCAACCTAATAATAATATAACCAGGTTAAAAGATTCTTCAAAAATAAAGTCAAAATACAAGTTATTTCCAGATAAAATTGACAAAATTTAATCTGAACAGAATTTAAAACTGAAATAAGTGAAGCTTTTTTTTTTTTTTTAAATAGGGAAGAAAAATGATCCCAGATAATAAGATGGAAATGTAGAAACAATGAAGAGCCACAGAAGGGCAAATATGTAGGGAACTAGGAGCTGGGGGTATAGCTCAGTAGTAAAGTCCTTACCCAGTATCTGTAAAGCCCTAGGTCTAAGTCCCTCCTCCCCACTCAAAAAAACAAGTGGGTTATTTAAAATTAACAATGACTACCTAAAACAACGACATTTCATCTTGTGAGATTTGAAATACTGTAAAATTAAAATGCAGAAAAACAATGACCATAAAAGAGATGAGAAATAGAAAATGAGCAGAAAAAGAAAACAATTAAGATTAGGAATCCAAGTATCAGCAGGATTACATTAAACACAAATAATTTTTCTGATAAAAAGATTTATGTTTTCAAATCAGATTAAAAACCCATGTCATGGGCCTAGAATATCACTGTGGCACAGCACTGCCTGCAAGCGCAAGGTCCGGAGTTCAATTCCTAGTAACAAAAACAAAAAGCAGCCATGTTTAATTTATATTGTAAACTTCTTCCATAAATAGCACCTGTACTTCCAATTTTCTTCTTTTACTCTTTATGTTTTTTACGAAGCTTTAAATCTTTTGCAAAAGAGAAGGAGACCAAGGTTGGGGCAAGGGCAAGGGAATTACAAAGTATTATATATGCATACCAACTCCTCATGAGCACTGTGCTTATTATGTACTACAAATATGTATTAATAAAAAATAAAAACTGCAAATAAAAGAAGTTTCTAATTTTAATGTGATAAAATTAATCAATTTTTCTTTTATGGCAAGAGTTGTTGTGTCAAGAAATCTTTCCCTATCCAAATTTATGAAGCTATTCTTTCTATATTTAGTCTGAAATTTTTTAAATTTACCTTTAATCCATATAAGATTGACGTTTTTGGTATAACCTGACAAATTGGGGCTGATTTAATATTTCTCCTAACAATATTCACAAATTAAGATGTTGCCATTTAATGAGAACCAGTTATTTCCCAAATTATTTGCCACAGATGTTGTATATGTGTTTATATGCATGCAAAGGTTTCTGGACTATCTGTGACACTAATCTATTTGTCTAGTACTTGCAAAACATTATGTAAATGATTACAGCTTTGTTATATCCCACATAATAACGTCTGATGGCAAATTCTTTCCACATTTTGTTTCTCTACTTAAAGGGTATCTTGGTCTCTTAAACATTTACATATTCATTTTAGATCTAAGCAGCTTAAATTTCATAAAATTACACACTGGGATACAGACTAAAATTGTACTATAAAACATTAGTTTAAAGCTAGACATAAGAGAAACTTTCAGAGATGCTAAAACAGTAAAATTACAAGTTCAAGGCCAGTCTGGGCAATTTAGAAAGCCTCTGTCTCAAAATAAAAGTTAAAAAGTTTGAGAATGTAACTCAGTTCTAAAATTCTTGACTAACATGCTTGATTGAGACCCTGTGTTCAATCGCTATTGGCACTGTCCAAAAAAGATTAAAAAAAAGTACTTTGAACTAAAGTAAAAATAGTTTACCTTGTTATATGCAAACTATAAATATAGTAGTTTTCTCGATTTAAATCTTTTTCAATATCTTATAATTTTCTTCAGTAATTACATTATCTTGTTAAATGTATTCCTAAGTATGAGAGATGTTTCAGCACTGCTTTAAAAATTTTTTGTATTTTTAAAAAATCTCTTTCCTATCTGGTATACATGAAATAAACTGATTTCTTATGAGGTTAGCAATCTTATATAACTAATTCTAATAAGCTATCATCCTGTGGGTTTCTGACAAATATACATACCTCAATCATCAAAAAATAGTAATAATATTTTTCCTTTACTAATACTTCACATTTTTTCTTGTTTTCCTCTTAGCAGTCTTGTATTAGCTAAGACATTCAATGCATTATATAAAGTGGTGACAGCAGGCACTTTTCTTCCATTTTGTTTGTTTTTCAAAATACTTTCACATGCTCCATCATCAGTTTCCTTTAGGGTATTTGAAGATACTATATCAGATTAAGGAAGTTATGTTTTATTCTGAGTTTACCAAGAATTTACCAAGAATCATAAACAGATAAGCCTTGGTGATTGCTCTGAGACTGGTAGGCCCCGTCCAGCATCCCCTATCACTAGTGGACCCACAGGAAGGTTGGTCTAGGCCTGTTTGGGCCCTATCCAGTGACCCCTAAGTGGCCCCTCTGCCCCATGCTCCAAAAGTGTGTGCAGTAATTTCCATCCCATTGGGAAGCCTCAGCATGTCACTTGGAGACTGGTAGGGCCATGCACAGCATCCCCCATCACCAAAGGACCTACAGGAAGGTCACTCTGGCCCTATTTGGGCCCTACCAGGGATCCCCAAGAGGCTAGGAGGCACCTGGTAAAGGCCTGTCTAATGACCTCCACTCAACTGGAGAAACTCCCTGCAGTATGGACAGATATTCTCAACCCAAGAAACAACTGAGACCTTGTCTTCAGCTTCCCTAAGGGAATACAGGAAAATGACAAAACAAAAGAGCAAAATGCAATCTCAAATCTCCAGCCCTATCCAGACAGGCCTAGGAGACACGAATACAGGACAAAATGTAAGCCACACATCTCAAACTCCTGAAATGATAGCAACTGAAGTAAAGAAACAAATTTGGGAAGCTATAAAAGAACTCAGATAGAAAATAATCTTCCAGGTAAAAGAAAAAATGATAATGTAATGAAAGAAATGAACACATCCAGAGAAGACATAGTTAAAAAATAAACACTGCAAAAAGACATAAACCTTGAATGAACATTATAAGAAACAAACAGAACACATGAAACAGATTCAAAGACATATGCAGGAAATCAAAAATTCCATTGAAAGTTGGCAAAACCACCTCAACGGAACTGAAGATAGACTTTCAGACCTTAAAGACAAGATTGTAGATAGTGAATAGGAAAGGAAAGATCTTTTAAAAATAACAAGGAATCAGGAAATAACAATTCAACAGCTGCAAGATGATACAAGGAAAAACATAAGATTGATAGGGATAAATGAAAAAGAAGGTGACAACACAAATAATATCAAGAGGCTATTTACAGAAGTAATAGCTGAAAATTTCCCAAACATGAGAATGGAAACTGAGAAACAGAGAAGTGAAGCATATAGGACTCCAAATAGCCATAATCAAAATAAAACTATACCCAGATGTATAATAATCAACATCCAAGAAATCCAACATAAGAACAGAATATTAAAAGCTGTAAGACAGAAGACAGACCACCTATGAAAGACAGCTTATCAGAATCACAGCACACTTCTCAACTGAAATAACCAAGAGCATGAAGCAAAGTATTTCAGATCCTAAAGGAAAACAACTTCCAACCCAGATTGATGTGCTGTGCAAAACTGTGCTTCAAAATGAAGAAATAAAATATGTCCACAACAAAGAACAGCTAAAGAACTTCATGACTACCAAACCAACCCTACAAAGAATACTGAAAAGCATTCTAGAGAGTCATAGGAAAAAAACCAGCTAACCAAGGCAAACAAACATAGGGCAAAGGTAAAGAATTAATGGCAGAAAGACAATATGTCAAAAATAAACAAATATATATCAGTTACAACCATTAATGTAAATGGCCTCAATTTACCAATTAGAAGAAACAGACTGGCAGAATGGATCAAGAAACAACATCCAACCATATGCTGTATACAAGAAACCTATCTAACCCAAAAGGAAACTCATAGACCGAAAGTCCAAGAATGGAAAATAATACTTGGAGCAACAGGAACTCCCCAAAAAGCAGGAGTAGCTATTTTGTTTGCAGACAATGTGAACTTCAAACCAAGATTGATCAAAAGAGATAAAGAAGGTCACTACATACTAATCAGGGTAAAAACTTCAAGAAGAGATAACAATCTTAAAACATATATGCACTGAATTCAGGAGCACCCAGCTATCCAAAATAAATATTAACAGAAGTAAAAAATCAAATAAGCAATAACACAGTTATAATGGGAGACCTCAACACCCCACTGACACAAAGAGACAGATTAACTAAATAGCAAATCAGAAAAGAAATAACAGAACTGAATCACAACTGTGAAAAAATGTACTAAATGGATGTCTACAGTGTTCCACCCAATATCAGAATTCACAATCTTCTTGGCATTACATGGACATTCTCTAAAATGGACCATATACTACCTCACAGAACATGCTTAAGTAAATGCAAAAGAATGGAAATTATCCCCTGCATGCAATCAGATGACAGAGCCACGAAACTAGAAACTAATGACAAAAGAAACTGAAAAAACTTCACAAACAATGGAAATTGAATAATACACTCCTGAGCAATCAACGGTCAGAGGAAATTAAAGAACAAATTAAACAATATCTACAAGCAAATGAAAACACAAATACAATTTACTGGAATCTGTGGGATGCAATGAAAGTGGTTCTCAGAGGAAAATTTATTGCGGTGAATTCCCACATTAAGAAAACAACGAACACAAACCATCTGATGCTACACCTCAAACATCTAGGGAAAGAGCAAGTGAAGTCCCAAGCCAAAAGAAGGGAGGAAATTATAAAGATCAGAGCAGAAATCAATGCAATAGAGGCTAAGAAAATAATATAAAGAATCAATGAATCAAAGAGTTGATTCTTTGAAAGAATAAGTAAAATTAATATGCCCCTAGCCAATCTTATTTTAAAAAAAGGAAAGAAAACACTAAAATTTGGGAGATTAGAGAAGATGGCAGCTTGCTAGGTTGCTAGGTGGAGAGCATCTCTGGAAAACCAGCTCAGATGCTGGAATTTGAAAACATGGAGAGGGCTGAATGAGCAGAGAAGGACTCTCATGAACCCAGGAGGAAACTGAAGTGAAAAGAAAAATTGGAAGAGGAAGGAAAAACACGAGCAGAGGGCTGGAGCCCAATGCACTGAGAATGGTCCATGCTGTGCTGGGAGTGCCGTGGAGTCAGGTGACTCAAGGTAATGCTGAAGCTATGGCCACCAATAATGGGAGTTGGTGAGTCTCAAGCCCTTGGCAGGAGAACACAGTGCAGCGTGGAGTGGATCCAAGATAAAGAACTACATTGATTTCCATTGAGTGCTTGAGATTAGGTCCCGTGGCAGGTGTCGCTGGCTGTAGGACATCTTGTAGTGGGGCATAGCCCAGCGCCGTGGTGGTGTCAGTCAGCTGCCCCTGGCCCAGAGAAGACTGGTGGGATCTGCTTGGGTTGAGCCACGCCCCTGTTTGGGACCCAATAGCCAGGGACAAAGCCAGGGACAAAACTGTCCCGACCCTGTGAGGTCAACAAAGCACAGGCTAAGTTGCTGAAGGCACTTGTGGGTTGACTGGCTCAGAGGCTACAGGCTAGCCTGCATCTTCCCTGCATGCACCTCAGATAATAGCAAATTGGCAAAAAAAACTGGCAGCAAAACACCAGTCAGCATGCTTCTGAAAAATCGTAAGCAATACGGAGAGGGCCAGGGACCTCTACAACACACCTGTCTGAAAGATACCAGAAACATGACAGAGATAGAAAAAAAAACCCTCCAGCCACTGACCCTGGGAAAATAAGCCCAGGAGAGGTAAATACAGAAGAGAACCAGTGCAGCAATCATGCAATATTAGACACAGCATCAGCGGACATAAAGAAATACCTTCGTGATCTCATAGATGAACTTAAAACTGAAATTCTAATCCAAGTGAGGCAAGATATAAAAAGATTAATTAAAGAAATGCTAAGCCCCTCCCAAGAAAACACAGATGGAGGAACCCAGCAAAGGAAGAGAAACCTTTAATGAAGAATATAAACAAAACCTACAATACATGAAACAGATCCAAAGAGATTACCAGGAAACTAAAAACTCCATTGAAAGCTGGCAAAATGCCTTGACAGAAACTAAAGTTAACCTTTTGAAACTTGGAGATTTATAATGTGTGATTGTGAAAAAAAAAGATCTCTTGGTCCAGGAGAACATGGAAGACAGATGGCAGCAGCTATGGAGGCTCTCTGAGATTGCCAGCTTAGAATCCAGGAATGGTGTGGTGTGAGCAGTCCTAAGCAAGGGGAGATATACCCTGCTGACCCAAGAACGAACTAAGCTGAAAGAAATCAAGTGGAAATGCAATCCCGGTGCTATAACAGGAACAGATAAAATCTCAGCCTTGAAGCTGGAATCTGCGCCGCGATTTGAATTTCCTGCCACCACTGCTGCTTCTGAGTCCACACAGCTGGGACAGAGATGTGAAGCTCTGAGAGTGGGAATCGGTGAACCAAAATGAGAGCGGAACTGGCAGGGAGCCCTGCATCGACCTGCGGTGAGAGAAACAGGGACCCTTACACAGACTAGGAGGCTCCAAAAGAGGACATTCTGGGACCGGGCAGACTAGCCTGAACAGGACACTGCAGTGACTTTAGTCGCATATTCTCCTCTCAAGCAGGATTGGTGGGGAACGCTTGGCCTGGGTGACGCTGCAGACTAAAACCCAGAAGGCTAGCCCAAACGAGGTCCCAGCGCCTAGCAGTGCACCCTAGCACTGAAGCCTACAGAAGGTTGACCTGGAGGGGAGGACCCAGCAGAGGCTGCCCAGGTCTGTGTCTCCCTAGTACACCGCAGTGGGCAGGAACACCTAGCCAGCGGATTCAAACAAACTGTAACTGACAAAGAAAAAAAAAAAGAAAAACCAGGTGTCCTATACACGTTTATGAAATCAACAAAAAGTATTGGAAGAGGGAGCAACAAGAAAGGGTCCTCAGTTCCCAATCCTGAGAACACTGATCCAGGAAAGGTAAATGCAAAAGAGAATGAGGACAGAAAACATGCAATATCAGACACGGCACCAATAGACATAAAGCGATATCTCCGGAGCCTCATAGACGAGTTCAAAAGTGAAGTATTTATGAAATAAAGTAAGATATAAGTAGAATAGTTAGAGAAATGCTGAGCATGGCCCAAGAAAAAACAGATGTTGGAATGGAAAAACAGAAAAAAAAGGGAGAACTGTTTGATGGAGAAAATAGAGAAAACATAGAATATGAATAAGAATAGAATAAGAACTGTAGGAGTAATAATACCCAAAATGTATAATTGTCATTGTACAAAAGAGAGGAAAAGATAGTGCTCTAAAGGATATAACTGCATGTATATTTAAGTGTATAAGATAGATAACCATATTACTGAGTTTTGTTGGATCATTGAACTATTTGCAGTCTGTTTGAATGTCCACGTTATACACTTTAATTTTGTAACTTGAACAACTATTTCTAAGATGACAATATGTAATCTATTAACTAGTGATTTCCTACTGTTTATTTTTTCTGAAATTCTGTATAACTTGTACCCCTTTTTCTGGTTTTTTTTTCTCCTTAAATTAAAAAAAAAAAAAAAAAAAAAAAAAAGGAAAAGATCTCTTAAAAATAACAAGGGACCAGGAAGAAACAATTCAAAGGCTAGAAGGCAACAAGAGGATCTATAACTTAAGAATAAAAAACGTGAGTGAAGAAGCAAGAGTAACCACAAAAGAATTACAAAGACTATTCACAGAAATAATTAAGGAAAACTTCCCAAGCATAGGAAAAAGAAATGATATGCAAATAAATGAGGCATACAGAACTCCAGCCACCTACAACAAAATCAGATCTACACTCAGACATATAATAATAAAGATTCCAGAAATCCACAAGAACAGAATATTAAAAGCAGCCAGAGAAAACAAGTTAATCACCTACAAAGGAAAAATCATCAAAATAATTACAGACTTATCAACACCAACTCTCAAATTGAGAAGAGCCTGGGGGGAAATAGCCCAAACCCTGAAAGAAAATAACCTTCAATCCAGATTGATGTACTCAGAAAAATTCTCTCTAAAAATTAATGGAGAAATAAGATATTTCTAAGACAAGGAAAGGTGGGAGTTCATGGCCACCAGCCCAACCTTACAAAAAATACTGAAGGACATTCCAGAGAGAGAGAGAAAAAAATACCAGGATTCCAGCAACAGCGGCAGAGAGACCTCAATGAATGGGGCAGTGGAATGAAGGAGTAAAGTGGACAAATAACAGCAGAAAAATAGGATAGCAGAGATGAGGCAGATAAGGTAGACTATAATCTTTAATATTGATAGCCTTGATAAACCAACAAAAAGAAACAGGCAGAGATTAGGAGGCAGGATCCATCAAGATGCTCTGAATAGGAAATACACTCAACCTGAAAGAGGGTTAATAAGCTGAAAGTCAAAGATGAGAAAACGATGCTATAAGTGTCAGGAAACCAGAGAGAAATAGGAACAACTCATCCTGCAGCCTCAGATAGATTGGAAAGTTATGACACTTTTGGGCAGTGTAGAACTACCCAGCTGGAAGGAAGGAAAACCTTGTGGCTTTAGTAAGTAAAGGAGTACAGCTCAAGATGAAGCTCAGGGGTAAAAAGGTTCAGCAACACTCAGATAACGGGTTGACACCCTAATCTAAAAAGTAAAGGAGCTAGTGGGACCTAAAATATAAAAAGCATCCTGAGAAGAGGAAAGGTGAGGAATTGCCTAAAACAGGAAGGCAGAGGAAATTGTTAATAGTGTATCAGGATTTACAAGTCACAGTAGTCTTATCACTCTGTTTAGTTTGATTTTATTTTGTCCCGGTCTGTCTACTTATATTAGATTTGAGGGCACAGACAGCTATCCCAAAAATAGTAGGCTATACTACGGTAACTATCCTTAATTTCCTATTAACTTAAACAGAAGCCCTGTATTACTTACATTGACTTACTATGACTGATCTTATTTGAAACTGGTTTGTTATAGACTGCTGTTTCGCCTTGACTGTTTTTATTCAAATTTAGTATGCTTGATAGTATCAAGTCTGAGAGTAGAGGTAACTACTCCGAAGATGACAAGACGTAAAAGATACCCACTCCAGTTTGATTATTAACTGCTTTCGAAGTCCTACAATGTCTCCAAACTTGTGTTTTAATTAAAATAGCTATGTTCAATTATATTATGTCTGATCATGAAGACAATTCTATTGAAAATAACAAGGGAAAGCATAGTAACTCCTGTGGATCACCTAATACTGTGGTCTTATATGTCTTTTTCATTTCATGTTTTTTTAGGAATTCATCCTTGGACACCAGTCTTACATGTCTTTTTCATTTCATGTGTTTATAGAAATATGACTTGTTTTGTCTTGCTTTGTTTTGTCCCTCCCTCTAATATAAAGGATAGAAATACATGTTAAAACTCATGCATGCGTAGAACCAATAAACAGTTTATGAGAACTGATCTTATGACACATCATGAAATGAACAAACACTTTGAAGAAAACGAGACATTACAGTACCCACTGCTGACCTAGGAGTATCATAATGTAAAACCCATCAGTACTATTATTATTCTTTGCTCAAAGCGATTTTTTGTTGAAAAGAACTGGTTGTAGTCTTGCTGTTTGATACTCCACTCTATGTTCCACTTTTATATCTTTGAATAACTATTTGTAAGAGGACAATATGTAAATATCAACTAGTGATTTCTTACTGTTTATTCTCTTTGAAAGTATATATTATTTCTACCCATTTTGTTTTGTCTTTCTTTAAATAAAATTTTTAAAAAAGAGCAAAGGGAGGGAAAGGTGGAAACTACTGTCAATTTCATATTGTCTTACTTGAACTCTTGCATTATTTACATAATTTCATCAGGTTTGGATTTTTTTCTGTCTTTTGTTAGATTTTATGCTTTCAGATGGTAAGGGCAGCTATTTTGAATATAATGGGAAATATTATGGTAATCATGGTTTCCTATTATATTGTTTTGAAGTCCTACCATGCTTTTCTTCTTCTGTTTTGATTGGTTCTATCCTGTTGTGTTTTATTTGATTTTATTATGTGTGATGTTATAGACAAATTTTTTGAGGAAAATGAAGTATTATAGCAGCCACTGCTCATTTCCTGTTATCTGATTTTGAAGTCCTGTAATATTTTCATTCTTTTGAATTTTTTTTACTATATTGTTATATTTGATATTATTGTGTGTGAAGGTATGCTCAACAATTTCAAAGAAAAGAGACATTATGTTAGCTACTGTTGATGTGCAGTTGTTTTGTTGTTAAGTGCTGTGTTGCTTGCATTTTCCTGTTCTGATTTGCTGTGTTTTCTTTTGTTCTCTTTAAAATAAAAAAAAAATAATAATAATCTGGAAAAAAACCACTCAAATTCATACAATAAGAAATGAAAAGGGTGAAATCACTACAGACTGTGGAAATAGAAAAGATCATCAATACCTACTTTGAAACTTCTACTCTCACAGGTTTGATAACACAGAAGAAATGGACAGATTCCTAGAAACAAATGAATTACCAAAGCTGGATCAACAAGATGTAAAACTGCTCAAAACCCAATTTCTATTAATGAAACTAAAAATGTAATTAAAACCTTACCAACAAAGAAGAGCCCATGACCAGATGGATTCACTGTGGAATTCAAAGAGATTCAAAGAAGATTTAATGAAAGGGGAGCAATTCTCCCTAACTCATTCCTGGAAGCAAATATTACTCCAATACCAAAACCTGAGAAAGATCCAACTAAAAAAAGAGAACTACAGGCCAATCTCCCTAATGAACATAGATGCAAAATTTCTCAATAAAATATTTGCAAACAGAATTCAGAAAATCATCAAGAAGATTATATACCACAACCAAGTGGGATTCATCCCAGGAATTCAGGGATGGATCAACATACGCAAATCAATAAATGTAATCACCGTATCAATAGAGCCAAAAATAAGAATCACATGATTATTTCTAGAGATGTAGAAAAAGCTTTTGATAAGGTTCAATATTCATTCATGATAAGTACCTTACAGAAAATTGGAATAGATGGTCTTTACCTCAGTATGATAATAGCCATCTATGACAAACTCACAGTCAGCATCATATTAAATAGCCAAAAACTAAAAGCCTTTACTGTAAAATCAATAAAATAAGGATGTCCATTATCACCACTCTTATTCAATATAGTGCTGAAAATATTAACCAGAGCAATTAGACAAGAGAGATTTTTTAAAAAGGAGTAAGGATAGGCAAAGAAGTTAAATAATCATTCTTTGCAGACCACATGACCCCCAAAACTCCACTGAAAGACTGCTCAGTATAATAACTAAATTCAGTAATGCAGTTGGATATAAAGTCAATACTCATATATCAAATAGCATTCCTATACACAAACAACAAACTCAGAGAGAGAGAGAGAAATAAGAGAAGGCACAACCTTCACAACAGCATGCAAAAAATTAAATACTTAGGAATTAATCTAATGAAAGAAGTAAAAGATTTATTCAAGGAAAATTATAATACCCTAAAAAAGGAAATTGAAGAGGATCTCAGAAAATGGAAAGACGTTCTTTGTTCATTGATAGGAAGAACAAATACTGTGAAAATGGCCACTGTCCCAAAATTGTTATACAGATTTAATGCAATCCCAATAAAAATATCACTAGCATACCTCACAGATCTAGAGAAATCGTTCCCTAAAATTCAGCTGGAACCAGAAAAGACCTACAAATAGCAAAGGCAATTCTGGGCAACAAAGACAAGGCAGGAGGCATCACCATCCCTGACTTGAAGCTATACTACAAAGCTACTATAATAAAATCAGCAAGGTACTGGAATAAAAACAGACCTGAAGATCAATGGAATAGATTAGAAGATACAACTACAACTACACACTCAGCCACCTTATCTTTGATAAAGAAGCCAAACACATTCACTGGAAGAAAGATAGTCACGTTAATAAGAGGTACTGGAAAAACTGGCTTTCCATATGCTGAAAACTAAAACTAGACCCATGTCTATCACACCATGTACTAAACTAAAGTCTAAATGGATCCTAAATATTAAAACAGAAACACTAAATCTGCTGGAAGATAAAGTAGGTAGAATTCCTGAAGACACAGGGGTGGGCAGAGAATTCATGAACAAAATCAAACCACACAAGAAATACTTCCCAGAATCAGTAACTGGGATCTCGTATTATCAAAAATTTTTTGCATGTCAAAAGAAATCTCAACATAGTAAAAATGAAACTCATGAATTTTGAAAAAATCTTAAGTGAACTGTCCCTCAGACAAAGAACTTCTGTCTAAAACGTATAAAGAATTTTAAAAAACCAGACCCCCAAAATTCAAAGACTCAATCCAGAAATGGACATCTGAGATGAATATACAGTTCTCAGATGAAGAAATACAAATGGTAAATAAGTATGTGGAAAAATGTTCATTGGTCATTAGAGAAATGCAAATTAAAACCATACTGAGATTCCATCTCCAGAAAGAATGGCCAGGATCAGAAAAACTACCAACAACAAATGCTGGAGAGGGTGCAGGGAAAAAGGAACTCTTCTGCACTGTTGGGAGGAGGTGTAGACTGGTGCAACCAATGTGGAGGCCAGTCTGGAGATTCCTCAAAAAGCTGGGATTTTCACGCCTGTAATCCCAGCACTCGGGAGGCTGAGGCAGGAGGATCATTGCGAGTTTGAGACTAGCCTGGGCTACAAAGTGAGCTCAAGGCCAGCCTGAACTGCATAGAGAGACCCTGTCTCAAAAAGACAAAAAAAAAAAGCTGGGATTGGAAGTCTCATTTGACCCAGCTATTCCACTTCTGGGCATATTCCCAGAAGAACTGAAAACACCATACCACAGTGATATATGTGCACCCATGATTATAGCAGCACAATTTGTAATAGCCAGATCTTGAAAACAACCTAAATGCCCATTAACTGAGGAATGGATAAAAAAGATGTGGTACAATAGAGTACTACTCAGCTATAAAGAATGATCACACTGAGATTTTTATAGGTAAATGGATGCAACTTGAGACCATACTCCTGAAATAAATCAAACTCACATATGTAAACACTGTATTGTTTCCATAGTATAAGAAACAGTAAGAGTATACAAGGTACAAAATCCTCAATGAATACTGTGAAAGGGTAAGAATCCGCTCAAAGGGGGGAAAATTAGTATCTTAGGGAAAAAGAAAAAAAAAGGGAAAAGAAAAACTATCTAAATTTGTATAAACACACTTAAGATAGCTAAGATAATTGTGCTATAAATTCTATTAGTTCTTGGAACAAAACAGTTAACATTCATAGGATTGGATAAATTTTGCAGGTTTGTGCTGGTGATTTGAGCAACTCTTAGATCACTATGCAAAATAGCAACCTTAGTTATGTTCCTACCAACTTGTTTTGAAAGCCTATATTATCATTGTTTGGGTTCTTTGCTATTATTTATTTGTCTTGTTTCTTATTTTTCTAGTAATTTGTTTTGTTTTGTTTTTCCCTCTAATGCAAAAAGGATAGATGTACATATTGAGACTTATACATGCCTAGAACTTCTCCTAAACAGTTTAGAGGAATTGATTGAATTATGCATGATGAAATGAACAGCTACTTTGAAGAAAGAGACATTATAATATTCATTTCTGATTTCCTATCATCATGTTGTGAAATCCAGTAATGCTTCTTAGTTCAAAGTGGTTTTAGTCTGTTTTGTATTATTTAATTGCACATACAGCTGTCCAAGGTATGGACAGCTGTTTTGAAGAGAACAAGAGACATTGTGGTAGCCATTGATTTTCCTATTGTCTGGTTTTGCAGCCCTGTCATGCCGTCATTACTCTGTTTTGATCAGTGTTTATACTATTTTGTATGAATTCATTGTGTGTAAAGATACAGACAACTATTTAGAAGAAAACAAGAGACACTGTGGTAGCCAATATAGATTTCCTGTTGTCTTTTTTGAAATCCTGTTGTTTTACATGACCTTGATTTTTTCATGTGCAGAATTGGAGTGAATCACTAATCATTACACTAAAGGCCCGATTACCTGACCAATTCAAAATTTTAGTATTATTAAATGATAACAAAGTAAATCTGATTTACTTATGATAGTTTCAAGCTGCCTCCATTTACCTATAAAAGCCTCAAGGTCATCATTTTTATAGCTAAGTAATATTTCATTGTATAAAAATATCACATCTTTTTCATCCATTCTGTGATTGATGGGCATTTTGGTTGTTTCCAAGATTTGGCTATTACAAATTGCACTGCTATAAACATGGGTGCGCATATACTGCTGTGATGTGACCTTTTCAATTTTTCTGAGAAAATACCCAAATGAATAGCTGGATTGAATGGAACCCCAATCCTATTTTTTGAGGACTCTCCATACTGATTTCCATAGTGGCTGCACCAGTCTACATTCCAACCAATAAATCAGACTCACATTTATAAGTATCATACTGTCTCTCTAGTATAAAAAATAATAATAAAAAACTGAAACAGTAATAAAATCCAAATTGTGTAATGGATATTGTAGCAATGAAAGGGAAAGAAAGTGCTCTAAAAGATATAACTGATGTTTAAGTGTGCAAGACGGATAACTATTCTAAGTTTTTGTTAATTCATCAAACAGAATAGTTTCTACTGTCATTGCCTATTTTATGCTTTAATTTTATTAATTTGAACAACTACTTCTAAGATAACAATATGTAATTTATCAGCTAGTGACTTCATACTGTTATTTTTGGGGTAGTCATTTATTACTGTTATTTTTTTGAAATTCTGTATCATTTCTATCTTTTTTCTGTTTTGCTTTTTTCTAAATAAAAAAAGTAAATGATAAAAAGCTTTAGAGAAACAACTATATTCCTTCACAATAGCCTACCTTTCACAAACAAACTCAACACCATCCGATGACAAATTAAGTTTTTCACTTGCTTTTTCTGAAGGGTTAGAAGGTTCACAGTTCACAGAAGTCAATATTTCATTTCGGCTATGAACTGACTCTTGACTCTTATTCAAAGTCATAGTCTCTGAATTTTCAATCTGTTACATGGATAAGGAAAAAAGCATTTGAGAGGAGGAAAAACTTTTACTTGAAAAATATTCTTGCATATACATGACAAAAATATATTAAATTATGTGTTTTTCAATGGCAGATGCCCATAACTGTGATTTTTCTGCCAAAATGGAATTTTTAGAAACTTTAAGAAAATAAAAATTATGGTACAAATCAACTTTTTAGCTTAAAAAAAGAGGGAAAATAAATACCTAGGTACTTAGGTAACACCTTATTTCTATTAGCCTAAATTTTAAGAACTAATAAACATTAGACTTTAATAAGGAAACTTGTGAATTTTATTGTATTTCTAATAAAGACTAGGGAAAAATCAGACTGCTAAATCACTTTTCCAATTAGTAAAGTTTTTTGAAAACTTGGAGCTGAGAGGCTGGGGATTTAGCTCAGCAGCATAAGCACCTGCCTCGCAAGCAGGCGGTCCTGAGTTCGATCCCTGGTACTGATAAAAAGGAGAAAACAAAAAACAAAAAACAAAAGCTTGAAGCTGAAACACACTTCCCACGCGTTGGTTTAGAATGGACAGGATTTAAAATATGTCCTAACTGCCCAATTCACAGACTTTTCTTTTTTTTTTTTTTTTTTGTCTTTTTCCTTTTTATCGGTACCGGGGATCGAACTCACGACTGCCTGCTTGCAAGGCAGGCACTTATGCCACTGAGCTAAATATCCAGCCCCCAACTCACAGACTTTTCTAAGGAACAGCATGAATAAAACTATAGATACACCAAGGCAGAATTCTAAAATCTTATTAAATAAATAAATTTTACATGAAGAGTAGGTCTAAAACAATATTAGAAACAGCAAAAGTATTTGCTATTCTTTCAGGTCTAGCACAAAATTTTCCCTGCTCCTCTCCTCCAACTATAATACTTACAACTCTGGAAATAATTCATTGGATAAAAAAAAAAAAAAAAAAAAAAAAAAAAAAAAAAAAAAAAAAAAAAACCTCAAGAAATTAGGTATCCTTCTTTTAGCCCAAACTGACAGCAATGGTAGCTATCCTCCCCCCAGTATCTGCAGTGTCAGCTGGGCATCCTGGCACCGGAGGTCGTGGCAGTCTGACTGCAGCAGCAGTGGAAGCAGAATCCAGCCAGGGACCAGTTTCCAGAAATGCCACATGCAGAACAATCACTGGCTTAATCCAGTTCAATGGCAGTGTGGGCAGCATTCCATATTTGGGGCAGTGGCGAGGCTGCGAGGCCTAAAGCATCAGCTGCCTGCTGGCTCCACACCCAAGGCAACAGCTGGCCCAAACATCTGCCTGGCAGGGCCACAGAGCAAGGTTTCCTCAACTTTCCACGCAACTGCACTAGGGACAGAGTGTCACTTGCAGAGGCTAAATGGCAGATCAAGTGGAGCTCATGAATGAAGCCAACCAAAAGAGTAGATGAAAGCTTTGAAAAGCAAATTGTTATTGGAACTACAGCTCACAAAAGGAAGGCACAATCCACATATTAAGCCTAAATAGGAAAATAGCTGGCTTAAAGATATTCAGATGCCAAACACCTCCAAAGATCCCATGGTGTGGATGAATATTGTGGTCTTTTATCATTCCACGGGATTAGCTACTTGTCCCTATGTTTTACATATCTGTTACAGTAGTATTCCCTGTTTCCTAGTGCCAAAATCTGCATTACTTTCCTATATTAGGCTACCTTGACAAACAAATATAAATGATTTAAAACAGAAATTGCTAGGCATGGTGGCATGTGCCTATAATCCCAGTACCCTGGGAAGCTGAAGCAGTTGGATTATAAAACTGAGTCCAGCCAACCCAATTTAGCAAAACTATGTCAAAATTTAAATGTAGTTCATGTGAAGGCCCTGGCCTCAGTCTCTGGTGCAAAACCCCCAAACAAACAAACAAACAAAAACAACAAACAAACAAACAAACAAACTTCCAAACATACAGACACTCTAGAAATTCATTCTATCATAATTCCATAGGTCAGAAGTTTGAAATCAGCTTCACTAAGTCAAAAAAGTATTTCCTCTGGAGGCCTCTTTTTAGAGATGTTTGCAACCCTAGGCTTGAGGCCTCTTTCTGTCTTCAATCCCCATCATTTCAATCACTGCTTCCATTTTCCCAGCTCTTCTGCCTTTGCCCTTCTTGTATCTTTCTTGTGAAAGTTTCACAGAACATTCACCAATCAAAATTATATGCTGGTATTTAATGTGTCCGTAACTCTTAAAAGTTAAATTTTACATGCCATCTGATCAAAGTGCTATTATATATCAATATAAATATAAGATACAGAGAAAGTCCTAAGCATTTGGAAGATAAACACAAGCACTTTTAAGTAATAGTGCTGAGGCAAGTCACGGTGGTGCATACCTATAGTCCCAGCACTTAGGAGGCCACAGCATGACAATCATGAGTTTGGGGCCAGCTGGAACTGCCTAGTGAGTTCAGAGAACTTGTCTCATACATATACACATACATACATACATAAGGAAAGGGCATGTCTATAATTTCAGCACTCAAGAGACTATGGCAGGAGGATCATGAGTTTGTGGCCATAGTAAGACCTGTCTCAAAAAACTAATTAAAAAAATAAATTTTTAAGTAAATATCTCCTTACACAATAAAGCTCCATAACCAGTTTGCAGATTGACTTTACTAACATTTAAGGAACAAAAATTTTATACAAACATTCAGAGAAGAAAATGCTTCTCCATTAACTGAGATTAACACAAACCTGATATCAAATATTAATAAATATATTACAAGAAAAAATAAAGTGAATATGCATGGAAGATTATAATATAAACAGGGTGGGTGGTGGGGCATCCCTGTAATCCCAACACTGGCAGTTGAGGCAGGAGGAGTGAAAGTTGAACTGAACTTGGTGACTTAATAAGATCATGTTTCAAAATTAGAAGGGCTGGGAATGTAGCTCAGTGCTACAAACAAACAAATGCACAAATACAAATACAAATAAACAAAACCCAAAAATACATTGGCAATTTTGACCAAACACAAGATGGCCTAGAAAAGATAAACATGAAAAACAAGTATGATAAAATCTAGGTGTTAAGTATACTAATTTACTCTATAAAATTCAATTTTGCTTTTCACATTAAAATCAAGGGCTGGGCGAACAATCTAGACAATCACCAATCCCCTTCACTAAAGAGATATAAAACCAGTGACTTTACACTACCTAAAAGCATCTTCTCCAGAGACACACTCATGGAAACACTCTTAAGTGTACTCTCCTTTAAAGATGTCTGTACATTCATTTCTTATAGTTCAACTATTTACACTATGAGTCAACTAGGTTATTAAAACTTCTGTGTTTATACCAACCTTAAAGGGGGTATTATTAGATGTTTTTGATTCCATGCATCTCCTTTGAAACGCTAACACTGCTTTAACACGTTTTTGAAGTTTTGATACTCTTGCCTGGAAGAAAGAAAAGTAAACACCAAACCAGAGTATTATATAACATGGAAAGGTAGAGAAAAACTTATTTGCTGGTATGATAGTCAAGAACCAAAAGAAAAAAACACTTGAAAGTTTTAACTGGTCAACAATAAAATTGTATCAGCAAGTAAACTCTAGAAGAGTATAACAAAGAATTCTAAAAGAGCTTCAAATATTTTATTCAAGTCCTAAAAAGGATATAGTAAGAATGAAAAAGACTACATGTGGGTTGGGGATTTAGCTCAGTGGTGTAAGCGCTTGCCTGGCAAGCATAAGGTCGTGAGTTTGATCCCTGGTACCAAAACATAAAAAGACCACATATATATTAAACATTTCAATTAACACAGAATGTATGATATTTCTAAACATTTCTCAAGAGCTAATATTACTAGCTTATAATAAACTATACTATCTACTGTGTGGTATTAAAATTAATTTGTAGCTGGGAATCAAATTTGGGTCTTGCTCTATTGTTTGCCTTTTGTAATACATAAAATAACATCAAATTCTACTTTTTAAAAGGATTTGAATGAAATGAAGTAAAATTAGACACTTACAAAGAGTTCGCCAGCTATCGCTTCATGTTTTTGCCTGCACTGTGTCTTCTTAATGCGTTCATTCAATTCTTTCACTTTTTTATCAAATAGTTTGAAGTTTATACTATAGATCTCCTGTTGAATCAAATGTTTGACCTAGAATTTTAAAATAAAAACCAAAACATCCAGGGTTTGCATTTAAAAAGAACTTTATCTTCTGTTTCTTTAAAAAATAGCTTTGCTCTTTTCCTGGATTTGATGTAATGGCAAAAATATATTACATTTGTACTTATTTCTATACTCGTAAAAGTTTTATTTGTTGGTTTTTGTTGTTTTTGTTTAGGCAGGGTCTTGCTATATAGTTCAGGCTGACCCTAAACTCACGATGGAGCCCAGGCTGGCCTCAACCTTGCAGTGATCTTCCTATCTCAGCCTCCAGTCCTGGGATTATAGGTGTGTGCAACCACAACCAGCTCTACATCATTAAGCTTCTCTAAAACTTCAGTATTTAAAATTCAGCAGAACATATCCAATATTTAAATATACAGACATGTTAAAAATTAAATTTATTCTCAAAGTATTAGTTTTTTTCTAGTCGATTACTGCTCCATAATATACATTATGATAACAATTACAAGATATATTCATTTATTTTTTTAAATGACTACAAAAAAAGAGCTCTACTTATATGAAAACCACAGCCTGATGAAAATAGTTGGAAAGTCTACAGTAAATGTAAACAAATTATACAAATTTGGGGCTTGATCCTACCATTAACAAGCTATACAGTCTTTGAGAAGTCATAAAATCTCTTGATTATCTCTGTCCACAAATGTGCAGATACATACAGTAAATGTCTGCTGAATGAGTGAAACCTAAAGGATTATATAAGAACAAAGTAATATATGAAAGAGTTCCACAAAATGGAAGATACTTAAGATGATGTAAGGGAAATAAATATGTACCAAAATCACCATTACTTGCGTAACTTTAGAAGTTAGGTTTGCTACGCTAAAATTGAAAGAAGTCACAGATAATTGTGACTAATGCAATCTGGTACAATGCATGCTATTCTGAAAGACTGAAGTAACTATATTTTTAAAAATTCATGTATTCCCTTATCTTTTTTTTTTTTTTAAAATAGACTGGCTCCTTCTTAGGAAGCATAATTAATCTCAACATCCAATGATAGGAACAGTTCTGAAGAGTCTTACATTCAGAAACATTGTAGTTTTATACTTAAGTGTTTCTCCTGTAAGCAACTTTTCCCTGTAAGCAACTTTTACAACAAGAGTGGTCCTTTAATAATAATACCTGTAACGATACACTAATGACATAAAGAGTAGTAATTATATCTTGATACGTGTTATGTTGACTTCCAGTATGTAAAATACTATGTGCTGCAGGTTGTATTTTTTTATTTTTTGGTTAACTGTATAGAAAGTTGTCCGTAAATCTTTGTTAGAGGGTGGATTTCTCTTAAAAAATAAATTGTCTTGCACTTGATATATGGTTTCATGGTGCACAGTTTCTATGTTAAAGCTCTTTTACACTGATATTGCCTGGATAATTAATTGTACAGTATTATGTAATTTTAATTATTCTCGGTGTTTTTGCTTCTTGTTGTCAATTATTTTCCCTCTTCAGCATTGTCATCTACTTGTAAGTTTAATTATTCTCAGTGTTTTCGTTTCTTGCCAATTAATTTCACTCCGGCACTGTCACTGACTTTTCCTGTAGTACTTCAAAATGTACTGATAGTAACAGAGTGTTCAAAACATGTTAATTCACCACATAAACCAAAGCTTGGAAACATATACTGTTTTTACTGAAAGCAATTTTTTTTAACCTATGTGTGTTTTTTATGGATCATTGCATGACTGCTAGTTCACTAGCTAAAGTTAATATGTGAAGCTCATACTCAGGAAATCTTGGAGAAACATATCTATTAATTCTTTGAACATGTGTTTCTCAAACTTCCCTGGAAAGAAAAATCACATGTGATACTTGTTTAAAATCACAAATTCCTAAGCCACATCCTGGATCCAAAGAATTCTCACTTTAAACAAGTACTCAATGATTCAGACAGAAGTGATCTTAAAACTTGATTATCTTACAGTATGTGCCCAACAATGGTGATTCTTCTTAGAGTAGATCTTATTCTTGTTTAATGGTATTGGTTCTTTATTCAAGGAAAACACAATGACTTCCACCAAATATCTCTTTTAGCAACTTACAAACCCAATTTGTTCTAATCTTCTAAATTGTAGATAGACTGAATAATTTGGGAGTTTGGAGGAAAACCCCTCTGGAGTCAGCTAGGTCTAGAAAGTTTTGAAACCTCAAAAGATCAGATACAACTGCTCTACAACTTTTTCAATAGGGAAAAATGATCTCAGAGAGATCAGAGAGCCTTATAGAAATGAGATTCAAACAAATTTAACATATAGATATGGTTTCAAGAGCTGGAGTTGTGTATTGTCTAGCTTGAAGGTGGAGTGCTTGTCTATTCCTAGGTTCAATCCCCAGCACTGCAAAACCAAAGTATCTGATGCAGTACAGAGATAGTTCTATGAACAGGAATTATTGAGAGATAGGACAAAAGAATTTGCTAATATTCATATTGCTGCTTGTACAAGAAATGTACAAGATTGTATAAAAAACTTCTGAGAAAGATAACCAAGATGAACTGCATTACTTAAATTCACCAGGAAGTACTATTATTTGTGAATCAACTCAGGTGGAGTGTTTTGTAAAGTACAGAGTACTAAGAACCATGATTTTTTTAAATGCCAATGAAATTACAATGTTCAAAGACCCTATTACGGGGCTGGGGATTTAGCTCAGCAGCATTAAGTGCCTGCCTTGCCAGAGTGTGGTCGTGAGTTCGATCCTCCTCGAAAAAAACAAACCCCCCAAAAAATCAAAGACCCTATTCAATTTTGTGTTTATATGAGCATATCATAATTTGTTTCTGAAATAGTCACTGATCATAGATGGCATCCTCAATGTTTTTATATTTCTCAGATAACATGGTCCTAGGGCTTGATCCATGCATATACAACTCCTTCTCTGGCAGCAATAGAAGAATTACCTATTTGTTTTTTAAATTAATGTCTGTTGCTATTCTTGGAGAAAGCTGGAGGTGAAAAGTAAAAAATTGACAACTTACCTTATAAGCTGGTTCTAAAAGAATCTTTTAAAGGTTTTTTTATTAAGTAAATACATATTCATAGACTATCATTCATAGGCTATCAACTATGTAACTGTAATGATCTGTTTTAGCAAACAGAAGTGATGTTTTCCCTTAAAACAAATAGGATTGTTTGGATTGAGAAATTTTAGTCTATTACAAACAAGAGGCATTTATCTCCCATATAATCTCTTTTAGTGGTAGCATTCTAGTGGGAGTGATACAGTAACACTGACCCTCAAAACAAGTGCTGACTATAGCCATTCTACTTGAAGCTACTTTACTTCAACTTAGAGTTGATTAAATATATAGGGACCTTGTAGAATAATAAATTATATGGGGCAAGGTGAAAATGAGAAGTATATTCAGCAGTGCTCTAAAATAAAATATCAGCTAATGCAACATATCTATATCAGTTTGGTTATTAAGGAAAGCACACCTTGTATACAGCAGGTCTTTGCAATGGACTTCTAGGTATCTGAATCTATGAAATTGTAACGACTACGATGAGATCTACAAAAAGCAGACTAGAACAACAGACATATTTAGCAAAGCTCAAACTCTTATTGTCTGACTTACACAAAGATTTAACCATAATATTGATTTCTTTTTTTTAAAGCCCATTTTCTTTCTACAACAGGACTTTATGTATGTATGATTCCCCGGGTCACTAGGTCTTAGATCATTTTGATATTGTGCAGAAATTAGAGATATTGTGGTAATATAAATAATTACCTGTCTGCTATTTCAGTTTTCACATACCATAATCTTTGCATCAAGTTAAAGTCACTTATACTGTTTCACTATGGAGATCAGTTAACTTTTAATACTCTTTACTACTAATCAAAAGTAAAGCTTTCTCAAGCCCATATTTATGCCTCAGTATTTTACCTGTTCCAGCACTGCTGTTTGCCTTTCCAGAGCAACACAAATATTTTCATTAATTTGCTCTGATGTTTTCATGTGCTTAACATTTTCTTTGTTTTCTGAAAACATCTTCTTTTGATTATAGCCTTGGGAAGATGGAAAGAATAGAGATAAAAATACTTATTAAAACTGAAATGAGAATAAAGATACTTTAAACAAATGGAAAAATTAATATGATAACAGAATTTTTTAGAAAATTTAACTGCGTAAAAACATTCCCACAAATTAGTCTCTTTAAAAGAAACATGAAAACCAAAAACCTCTTAGAAAAGATTCTAGTATCAGATATATTTCCCCTTCAATCTTATTTGATACATATATACCAAAAAACCCAAATTATATCATTTATTCAATTTATACTGCAGTAGTCCTACATTTTTTTTTTATTTTTTAATTTTATTATTTTGTCTTTTTGAGACAGAGTCTCACTATGCACTTCAAGCTCGTTTTGAGCTCACTTTGTAGCCCAGGCTGGTTTCAAACTTGCAGTGTTCCCCTTGCCTCAGCCTCCCTCCCAAGTGCAAGGACTACAGGCATGCGCCACCATGCCTGAAATCCATGAAATCTATTCAATATCCAACATAAAAACTTCACTTCTAATGAAATTTAGTTTTGCTATTTTAATAATTTTATAACCCTAGAACGTGACTTCATAATAATTTGGCATACACACATACAAATATATATACTTCCCAAAGAACACACAAATTTATATTTAGTATATATATTGTTACCCAACACCTTACAGTGGCCATGTGGTTTACAAGTCAATGATACAATAAGAAATGGCTTTAGTAGTATGTGCCTTTAATGCTAGCATATGGGAGGCTGAAGCATGAGAATCTCAAGTTCAAAGCCAACCTAGGCTACAAGGCATCTTTACTGCTGGCCTAAACAACATAGTGAGATCTGGTCTCAAAAACAAACAAACAAAGCACCAAAAAACCCCCAGTTTCATCAATATTTAAAAAAAAAAAAAAAAACACTCTCAAAAAACCTTCCAAATAACAAAATATATTTTAGTCAAACGACTGTCATATACCATCTTTTGTACACAGGAAATAAAATCCTTCTTTGGAACAATAAACCACTTCTGACAAGACAAATTTTGTTAAATTGAAATCAGGTTTGGCCTAAAACTGCCTATATGCTTAAGTTTCACCAAATCATTTTTCTGTACGTAGTGCAATCCAGAAAATAAACCAGCTTCTGACCCCACTCCGTTCTCCGGCCTGAATTTTCTCTTGTCTTAGCTTTCTATCACCCACCATCAAGTGCCTCAGCCTGAGCCCCTACCAATAGGTAATGTTTTGCTCTTACTCTGTTCTGCTTTGTAACCACAACATTTAATAACATCTGTACCCATTATTCCTGGTTTCTCCCCCTCTAACCTCAAAAGATAACAACTCTTGTTTTGCTTCTGTAAAATTCCATGCAGCCTGGCCATGGCCCAATCCAACTAAAACAAAGATATAAAATCCTAGCTTCCCCAAGGTTCAGAGTTTAGGGCTCAGAGTTTTGAGTGCTTAACTCTTCTAGGCCAGCCCACTTAATAAAACTTCATTTCCTTCACTTATCTAATGCCCTGCTCGTGTTTCTCACACCACGAGTGAATCAAAAATTGCTGTAACATTTGGTTCTCTGACTGAGAACTGACCACGCTGGTCCCTTGAGCCACCAACTCTTACCGTCGGATAGTGGCCTCCTCCAGCACTCCTGGTGAAGTGCTTATGGTCAGCTCAGTCGCCTATCAACCAGATGTCCATCCATGAAACCCACATTCCAACTTGCATTCTGGAAGACAACACCCATCAGGCTGACCAGCCAACTCTATACTATCAACCCTTCACCACCATGCATCTTCTGAACTGGAAACAACATTCTCTCAGTCAGAAAAGCCTCAACCCCTCATTGGTCTTATGGAATCCATCTTTCAGACTTATCTGCCTCCCTGGGTAACTACTGTCAGTTGCTCCTCATCCTCTTCAACACTAAGGAGTGATATAAAATCCTAACTGAGGCCAGAAAAACCAGGATCTAGCCCCCAGCAATCATAATCCAATGGACTGGCCAAAAAGAAGTCAAACCAGGATGGGACTTTCATACTGCCGCAGGACAATCCTTTCTACTGTGGTATTGGGAAGTCATCCTAAGGGGGTTCCAGGCTGGTGCTAAAAAGCCAACTGATGTGTAAATAACAACCACAATGACTCAGAGACCAGAGAGTTCTATGAATGACTTTGTGAGGCAGTCCAAATCTTCATACCTTTTGACCTTGAGGCCCCTAAAAACCAACAAATGGTCAATGCTGCCTTCATAAGTTAGTCCACCCTGGACATTTGGCACAAATTCCAGAAACTTGAAGGATTCACCAGCATGAACACCACTTAACTGCTTGAAGTTGCCATAAAAAAAGACTATAAAGTCATCGAGACTTCAAAGTCCAACATGCAGCAGACAGAAAAATAAAACAGAAAGTCTTATTCCTTATAGCTATGCATGGGAGAGCAGACCCTACTTGGAAACCAGGACTGCCACATAAGGGAGAGAAACCATCAGACCCCCTTGCTCTTGCTTCCAAACCAATATGCTTATTGCAGAGACTGGATACTGAAAGAATGAATAGCCCAAACATAAGGGGTGACTGGAAGTCCCTCAGCCACGTCAGCCCTCCATAATAACCTAAACCCAGTGCCTAACCTGATAGGACTGGCAGAAACTGATTCAGACTAATGGTGCCCCCTCAGGGTCCCTGGGAGCCCATCCATTGTCAATATGACAGCTGAGGGGCCAACCAATGACTTTAAAGATCATTATGGTAGCAGATCTTTCAGTTGAGACCACTCTAGTAGCATTTGTCACTGACAAGAGGGTTACCATTATGGGGGCCACCAGGTTGATAGCAAGTTGTCCCTCCTGCCAGCCTTGATCCTGTTGCCTGGGAGGACATAAATTCCTCTACCTGTCTGACTGCCCAATAAAGCTCCTGGGGAGAGATCTTCTAACCTAACTTAGGAGCCCAAATAACCTTCACACTTGAGGGGCCTCCTAGCCTGACCCTCAATAATTAGGAATGTGTGATTCTGTCAGTGACAGTCCTATGAAAACAATGGTGACTACATACCCCCAATCAAGGAGAGGTTAACCCTCCAGACTTGCCTGAGGCACATCCAGAGATATGGACTGAAAACTTTCCACTGGACATTCAAAAATCAGGTCCAAATTCTAGTGGATCTCAAGTCAGGAAGCAACCCTAGCAGGCTGAGACAGTTATAGATACCCAGGGAGACACAGATCAGAATCCTGGAACACTATAAACCCGACTAAAAGAGGCAGAAATCCTCATAAAATGTCAAGTCACTCTGGCATACCCCTCTACTGCTTGTCAAGAAACCCAGTGGCCACTGACCAGTACAAGACCTCCAAACAGTCAGCAAAACCACTGTAACCCTGCACCTGGTTGTCCCAAACCCCTACACTTTCGAGAGCTTACTTTCATCTAAGGAAGCCTGGTTCACCTGTCTGGGTCTTAAACATCTGCTTGAACCAAGCTACTCAGTCAGTCTTTGTTTTTTTGTTGTTGTTGTTTTTTGTGCTAGATCTGTAGATAAGGACACATCTGAGGTCTCCCCCACCCCCCGGCCAGGGGTAGAGTTTGCTGGGGATTGAACCCATGGCCTTGTGCATGCAAGGCAAGAGCTCTACCACTGAGCCACAGCTCCAACCCCTCTATTTGATTTGAATGGGAATACGAAAAGCTCAACTGGTATACCACAATCCACCAGGACTTTAAGAAACCACCCCCCATCTAATTAGGGAAGAACTTAGCTGCTGACCTGACTGTCTTCCTAGGAGCTCAACTAAACTGTGTTTTGTTCTAGTATATTGATAACTCTTACTGACAACTGAAAAAAAAAAAAGCAGGATTTCTGGGAGAGGACACAGGTCCTCATCAGCTACTCCAGGACACAGAGTGTCCTGGAAAAAAGGATGGATAGGCTTGGCTTCTGTTTGCTACTTGGGGCTTATTATAACTAAGGGACACCACTCCTTGGGGACAGAGAGAAAATAGATCATCTGCTCTGTCCCAAGGAAAAATAACAAAATGAGAATCTGAGTTCTTGGGAGTAGCAGGATTCTGCAGGATCTGGATCCCAGGGTTTGCAGAAAAAGCTAGGCCCAAATGTTGTCCTCATTAGACTGGAAAAATCAGATCTAAAATGGGAATCTAAACAAGAATCAACCTTAAAAGAGTTCAAATGGTTACTCCTCAGAACCCCTGCACCTGGGTTACTATATATAAGCTGAGAATTTATTTAATCTACCTTGTACATGAAAAGGATCATGTAGCTTTGGGAGTCCTGGCTCAGACTGTGGGACCCTGGCAGAAACCAATGGTCTATCTATCTAAACAATTAGATATTAGGCGGCCAGACGGCCCCCTTGCTTCTGTGCCCTAGTGGCTGTTGTCACTCTCATTAATGAGGCAGATAAACTGACTCTGAGGTAAAGCCTTCAAGTAAAGCTTGCCTACTTGGTTCATGAACACAGATGGCTCTCAAACATCAGAACGACTCAGTGTCAAGGGTAACACTGTAAAAACCCTAGTCACCACAGAAACTATTAAAACTCTAAATCCAGCTACCTTTCTACCAACTAAAGAAGGCAATCACTAAAATGACAAAGAAGAAGCCACTGACGAACCATATATCCTACAGATGTGATCTTATCAAAGAGTCAAAACTCCACCCTGTTCACAGTCAGCGGCAGCTTCATACAAGATGGAGAGTATTTGGCAAGATACACTGTCACTACCACAGACCAAGTCATTGAAGTAGGTGCCCCTTCTAAAGGATGGTCATTACAGAGAGTAGAACTTTGGGTCCTTATCTGAGCCCCCAGTGAGCTGGGAAAGACTGTTAAAATTCATACTGATCCAAAATCTGCCTTTTCTGCAGTTCACGTTCACAGGGCAAGATATAAAGAGACAGCACTCTTAACAGCAGGAGGAAAAGAAATCAAAAATAAAAAGGAGATACTTCATCTCCTAGAAATTATCTGGGAGCCCAAGAAAGCCAACATGCACTGTCAAGGACATCGTATGAGGACATCAGAAGGGATCAGATTCCATTACCACAGGAAACCAACTGGCAGATCAATTCACTAAAGGTTGCCTGCCAACAAACAAGGCCAGAAGTCTTTATGCCACTACAAGTTCTTGGAGATGGCCATATTAGCTACCCAGAAGCAAAGCCTACTGATAAAGAGCTATTTAAAAGAGATAAGGCCCTTCAAGATGACTACTGGCACCTGCTTAAAGACTGTACACAGCCAAAACATGGCATAACCTAGACAAAGAAAACTCTGGATGTTATTCTCCTTTGGGTCCAAGAACAAAAAGGTCACTGAAATGATGGTATGGCTAGTACACCCTGCCTGTCACAAGGACATTCAATCTCTCCTACTCTTGCTTACTCCTTTGTACAAGAAAGCCAGTAAAAGATCCATCTTGGAAAGACTACAGTATAGACTCTTGGGAAGATACTGTATCTTACACCCAAGACTCCCATCACTCTGTGCCACTGTGTGTCAGAAGTGGCAGACAAACTGGGACTATTTAAAGATTTACAAATACCTCATTATTGTCTGCACCTACTCAAGATGGACACAGCACAAACCAACCAAGACATAAAAGGCCTGAGAAGCCATTCAGCTCTGCCTCACAAAGTTAGTACCATGATACAGGTTCCCCTTGTCAACTGGAGGGACAACAGGCCTGACTTTGTAGCTGAAGCTGTTCAAAATCTGTCAGACCTCCTACAGATTAAATAGAACTTACATACAGCTTATCAGCCACAGAGATTGAAGGAAAGCAAAACACATGAATCAGACCCTAGAGACTATCATAGCTAAGTTCTGCCAAGAGATAGGAACATATTGGATAGAGAAGTTCTCTCCAGCCCTGCTCAGCATTACATGTACACCCAGACCCAGACCCATGGACTAATGTCTGGAGACTCCTCTGATTATTAGCATTTTCAGGGAGACATTAGACAGGTAGGAGATAAGTAGATAACTTAAGAGATACAAATGGTAGAGAAAATCTTTTCTGAAATTAATAAAACCATCTTAAGAGAGAACCTCTTTCCCCACTAGCAATTTGGTACATCCATTTCAGCCAGGAGCCTCAGTCTGGGTGAAAGACTGGAAAAAGAAGCCCCTCTAACCCATTTGGATTGAATCTCACATGTTGCGCTTTTTACCCCCACTGCTATCAAGAATACAGGCATCACCCTATGGCTCTACCATACCAGACTTAAAAGGGGCATACCCCCCAGACTGCCCCATCAACTTGGGTTGCTCACTCATACCTCCCAAAACCCATCAAAATCCATCTCCAATGCAAACCATTCTAGCCTAAAGCCAATTGGGGGAAGAATCTAACAAATGAAAGTCCTGCTGTGGCGACACAGAGGCTGACCTATCCACACACAACTGAAGCTTGAGGACACTGTTCATGAGGTGCTTTTGATTACCCCATGGACTGTTAGCGTTGGTTTCCATGTCTCCTTGGGCTACTTACTCTGATCTTTGCCACTGGCCTTGCTATGGTCACTTCTGTCCAGTGGACTACTACTGGGAAAATTCTCTTAGCCATTGCTTTTATTATTTGTATAGGGTGTTTCACCAGTATCTCCAGCTCCTTTAGGGGTTATACACTCTTGGCCTAATCAGCAATGTTTGACACCATCACCCTGAGGCTGCTATCCCTTCTTGTTGTTATTGTCATAGGACCACCACATTCAAACTGGTTGCCCCTTACCTTAGGACTTGTTCAGTCTACTATACTGCTGCCAGTGAGACCTAGTTCAAGACTGCTGGCTTTGCCTTTCTGCCTCCACAACCTTCACGGATACCACAGCCTTCCTACCTATAACGTGGTCTCTCACAGAGTCTAACTGGTACCCTGTCCATGATGTAAAACCCCTACCAGGGAACACTACTAACAATGCTCCACTTTGGTGCTCCACTTTGGACATTGCTTGCAGCTGCTTTATCCTAGGACCCAAAGCCTGTGATGTTAAAATTTTCACGCTGCATCTGTAAGAGCCCTCCAGGAGTTCCCCTAGGGAGCCTGCTCCCCTCTAGCCATAACTTTACATTTACCCTACCCATACTAGAATTATAACATTTCTAGTGTGCAACCCTCTCCCAACTACTTACTACATACTAGGATACCTGACAGTTGATACTTCCCAACTTTTAAACAATGACATTTTTGCAGGGGCCATAAATTCCATATATTACAATTGGAATGTGGTCTCCACAGGCAAAATCAGCAACTGCAGAAAAGACTCCACCATATTGGACCTCTACTTCAGCTACCTGCCTTCTATCCAACATTCAAAATTCTAGTGAATGGACATTAGAAGTAGTTCTTCTTACACTGGGAAACAAGACCGGGGGGCTACCTAAAAGACTTATCCAGAAAGAGAATCCCTTTTACAGGGGTAGCCCACGCCACCAGTAGGCATCTGGGAAAGAACCTCAAACAGCCAGCCCCTTAAGCACCTTGTAGACATACAAAACCAATTTTGTTTTATGAATCCAGGACTATTTTGGCTATGGAGCTCTTGCTTACTTCTACCTCCCACAAGACCAATATTCCTCACTCTAAAAATAAATATCATGCCTGGGAAAACAGAGCTTCCAATCCCTTTACAGACCTTTGTCTGACACTGTCAGGCTGACCACATGCTTATATTCCTCTTGACCAGCTTAGGCACTGCCACGGGTGTTGGGAGTTCCAGAAATTGGTACTGCCTCTATTACCTATCAGTCACTTTTTCAAGACTTAGCTGATAACAGGGGCTGGGGATTTAGCTCCCTGCCTTGCAAGCAGGCAGTCGTGAGTTCGATCCCCAGTACCGGTAAAAACGAAAAAAAGAAAAAGACTTAGCTGATAACTTAGGGGAAATTGCCAATTCTATATTAGACCTACAAGAAGAAACAGACTCTCTAACTGCAATAACCCTCCAGAATCAATGCACCTCAGACTTATAGCACAAAAGGAGGCAAGTGTGTCTTCCTGGAAGAATGTTTTTATGTTAACCAATTGGGATGATTCACACAAGGCTGTCAAAAATCTGTAAGATCAGGCCACTACACTGGGACAGTCCCAAACCAGTAGCCTCTGGCCATTTTCCTAGAACAGTTGACCTACCCTTGATAGGGCCATTAGGCTCCATTTTTCTCTTGTTGATGTTTGGACCTTGTGTGTTTTAGTGCCTCACAGAATTTCTTTAAGACCAGGTCCAAGAAATGTTCTACTAGAAAGTAAGAACATCAACTACTGGTGAGAAATCACCTAGCCTGTAGCCCCATGGACAACTGTGATGTCCTATGAGGCTGTGCCTACCTAAGGGCATCAAAGGTGAGAATAAAACAGAAAATAAACCACCTCGAGACTCCACTCCTTTCCTCAGACTTAATTTTCTATCCTAGTTTTCTGTAAGCACAATCAAGTACTTCATCCTGAGCCCCTCCCGAGGGTAAGTTTTGCTCTTGCTCTGTTCTACTTTGTAATTACAGATTTTAAAAAGACTTCTGTACTCACCATCCTCTGACTTCCCTGCTAACCTCAAAAGATAATAATGCCTGCTAAACTGCTGCTTCTGTAAAAGTCTCCTCAGTTTGCATCTTGCTTAACCCAACTAAAACAAAGATGAAACCTAGCTCCTCAGATTTTAGGGTTCAGGGCTCAGAGTCTGGAGTGCTTATCTCCTCTGGCCCAGTCAGCTTAATAAAACTTGGTTCCCTCTACTTTTCCACAGCACTGCTCATATTTCTCACGCAACCAGTAAGTAAAAAATTGCAGTAACAAATGAACAGTACCCTAATCTTATAAAATGCAGCTGTCTCAAATCAGTAATGACAAAGTGACCAAAACGTGCAAGCATTACAGATGCAACCTATAACCAGCCAGGCTGACTCTACCTCCCTTCCCTTGTCTGACCACCTTTATTTTTTCTATGACTACCAACATAACTTGTCCATGTTGTGGGAAGCTTTCTTAGAGCATTTTTGGTCCTCATTGCTTCCCAATTCTAGTATTATGAGTACAGCCAGTTAATTCTACAAAACTAGGTTTGTTGTAGTTTTTTTCTTTAACAATACCTTTCTTCCTCCCCACCCAGAATAGTTCACAACTAAGATTTTCTGAAGTAATTTTTTATCATTCTCATACTTATTTGTATATCTGAGATACTAAAATCCCCCAAAAGAAAACGACTATTTTAATTTCTCCAAAAGATATCTAAGTATATACTTACTGTTATTACCACCAGTGTTGAGTAAGCACTGCCACTTTGACTCTGTATTTTCAACATCTGAAATGCTGGAGTGTTGAGTTTTACTGGATTCTTTAGTCTTCAAAGTGTTAGAAGCACAGTTGTTGGAAATGACTAAATTCACCAAGTTAGGCGTTTTCACAACAGGCATATAACATGAGCTTGAACTTAAAATGTCATTTTGCATTTCATCATATGAGTCTGAACTGGAATTTACTTCTAAATTGGAAGCCATCTTGTTGATTCTGTTATTATCCAAGGGATTTTGAACTAGATCCCTCAACATAGTGGGTGAATGACAAATGGATTTTAGATTACAATTCTGTTCATCTTGAAAATAGGATGATGTTACATTTGCCTTATATTCAAAATGAGTTTCAGAAGTATTCCATTGCTCTTTTACTTCTTGTATGAAGAAATGACTGGAAGAATCTATTGCTTTTCTTGGCTTTTTGTAAGAACATACAATTTGTTCATCAAACCTTGTTTCTGAATGAACAAATTTTTCTACAGGTTTTATTAAATTCTGAGGGAATGCTATGCTGTTCAATAAAAATGCTGAGTTTATCTTGGAATCCAACGAAGAATCAACAATTTCAGGGCGTACACATTCGCCAGTTATGACTTCAGTACTTAAATTCTGATTATTACTTGGAACATTACTGTTGATTGTTGCTGTTTTCAGAACTTCAATAGTCTTTGACTTATTCAGGATCTCTGCTTGCCTCCGGCAACTTGGAGGCATTGTTTTTTTGGCTTTTAATATTCTTCGCTTACTCCTATCTAGACTTGCCATCTTTTATATCCTAGAATTTAAGACATCATATTTAGCATTTCTCCAGTGAATTAAACTTATTTACAGCAGTAAAATAACAATGGTTCTCTAATTTAATTCTATTGGAGATTATTTACTTCCATCTATCACTGAATACAAATAGAGTGAGACTTTTGTTTTCAAATGGCTCCAAGCTCAAGTTCCACTATTACTAACAGCAAAATTTAAAGAAAACCTAACTTTGCTCAATAGTTGAACCAAAACTCCAGCTTAAAAACAAATTTTTACAAGAGAGAGAGTCAGGTGACCTGTCTCTCCATAGACAGAAAGGGGTAACGTCTCAGTCTAAACACTTGTGTGTGTGTGTGTGTGTATGTGTGTGTACCAGGGACTGAACTCACAACCTCATGCATGCCAGGCAGGTGCTTACACCACTGAGTGAAATCCCCAGCCCCAACACCACTCTTACCTAGACAACATATAATGATAACATGATAATCATTTAGTTATTTCCATTGTTCTGTCTCCTAGTCCTACTTCACATAGACAGTCTCTTTGAAATGACCAATCTATTGGAGTTTTTTATTTTTGTCTTTTTTCAACTTTTCTGTCTATAAAAACAACCTCCTCATAAGATACATTCTATCTTATGGAATGAAATATTGGGCATTCTGAATTGAAAATTGCTGGGCATGGTGGCACATGCCTATAATCTCAGTATTAAGGAGGCTGAGGTAGTAAGCTGCTGTGAGTTCAAGGCCATATGGGACCATACAGTGAGTTCACAATTGGCCTGGAATACATAGCAAGATCCTGTCGATAGATAGTTATTACAAAGGCAGAAAAAAGAGGGAGAGACAGACAGACAGACAGTTAGTTTTAAATTGGCTGGGCATGATGGTGCCAGCCTGTAATACCAAGACTCCAGAAAGTTTTTACAGGAGTATCCTGAGTTTGAACCTAGTCTGGGAAACTTAGAATTTCTCTCAAAAATTTTTTCTTTATTCTGGACATTTCATATTAATGGAATCATGCTGCATATAATCTTTTGTGAATGCCTTCTTACATGTTATTTTAGGTTACCTATATTGTGTAAGGCAGAGGGAACTTCATTAGCTCAGAAATGTTTGCTTGCATTGTGAAACACTTGCATACCAAGTTACTCAGAATTCAAAGTCTGACTCTACCTTAAAGCAGTCAAATATCCAGAATATGTAAGCAAATGTAGCTCTCTAAAGTAGTACTGACTGTGAATAATCATAGGGTGACTTTCCATTCATTTAGATTCTAACTGCTTTCAGTAGTTTCATAAAAATTTTCAGAATGTAAATTTTGCTTTTTGATACCATTATTAAACAAACTGTTTCATGAATGTCTTTTGTATTATTCACTGAAATGTGGAAATGCTCCTAAATTAACAATAGGGTGATACCTTGATGAATACCTTACAGATATTTCTCATTTAACAACCCAACTGTTTAACAACTATTGAGATTTATGATCAAAGCACACTGTTCGTACTTAAGATCCACCATCTAGACTTATGACTTGCATTTGAACTTATGATGCAGTCAGAGGAGCTACAGTGCAGCCTTATGGTGGCTTCTGTTAGACTACTGTAACTTTGGCAGATTGTACTGTACAGCACAGTACTATAGTTCTACAGTACTACATGTAAGAGTAATGCAAAGTCATTAAAATGGGAGTTTCTTTTGACTTTCTTTGTTCTGGATATTATAACGTACATGCTATATACAATTTCCCATTTTGTGACCAATTCATTTCAAAAAAAAAAAAATAATAATGCATTTAACACCTAAGCAGCATGTCCTGATTGCAGTTAGGGTAGAGCTTTAATGAGACTGGCTTTGGCATCTTCCCCCTCGATTGCTGAAACATAACAATCTGGTATGTCTGAGTGGATCACAAAGGCATGGCCTGGGGCTTTTTCTGGCCCCAAGGCTATCCTCTCCCACTTACTGTGCATCCCAGCTGCTATGAAATAAACAGCTTTGCTCTGCCACACCTATGTGCTATGATATCTCTTGCCTTAAAAGTAGTCAATCATAGGGGCTGGGATTTAGCTCAGCGGCATAAAGCACCTGCCTTGCAAGCAGGCAGTCGTGAGTTCAATCCCTGGTACCAATAAAAAGGAAAAAGACAAAAAAAAAAAAAAAAGTAGTCAATCATGGATAGTATCCCTCAAAACTGCATGAAATCAAATCTCTTCTAAGCTGGGCATGGTGGCACACGCTTGTAATCCCAGCACTGGGGAAGCAGAGGCAGGAGGATCACTACAAATTCAATACCAGCCTTGGCTACAAAGTGAGCTCAAGGCAAGCCTAAACTGCATAGTGAGACCCTGTCTCAAAAAGACCAAAAAATAAATAAATAAATAAATAAAAGAAAAAATGGTGTGGGTGTTGAGTGTTGTATTCCCCCAATGCTATCTTGGTTACTTTCTTCTTGCTAGGACACATTACCCAATACCCACAAGTTAAAGGAGGAAAAGTTTGTTTTAGCTCACAGTTTGTAGAGCCGTCAGCTGGGTCCAAGGTACAGCGTCAGAGAAGAAATACTCTGTGTCAGGGCTGGTAGAAAGCAGCCAGCAACAAGCCTTCAGTCTTAATTTTTCTTGATGGTGAAGAAAAATATCTGATACCTAAAGCTGAAGGAGGAAAGGTTTATTGTAGCTCACAGGTTGTAGAGATTTCAGTTCATAGTTTGCTGGTTCCAAGGCAGGGTGTCAATGTCAGAAGGGAATCTCAGAGAAGAAACTGTCCATGGCAAACCATGACAGGAAAAGGCAGAAAGCAGCAAGGAGCAAGCCACAAGTGACCAAAGCAGCCCTCTTTATGTCCATTATGATCAATCCAGGTTATACACCCTTAGGGTAGCATTCCCACCCAAGAAGGTTTCCCATTATCCACTCTCAGAGCTATGCCAAACCAATTAGTGGATTTAGTAATGACACACCATTGACCCCCATCACATAATTACAGCATCACACACTCTAGACCTGCCACCTCTTAAACCCATCTATGGTTTCATGAGGCTTTGTGGGGGCAAAGTATGTATACACAAATCATACACCTTACTTTTGCATTCTATTCTACGCAAATTATATGTGTATTGGTTGGTTGTCACCTACACAAAGGGTGGGCCTTGCCAATATATACCAATATACCACTAATTGGTATATTAATCAAATATTAGTGGATTAATCAGATATTACATTACCCATAATCCATTATCATGCAGCCATGATGCAGTTTCCTCCCAAAAGCCCCCCACCTATGAGTAATAAAGCAGGGTAAGAGTTGATGGTGGTGCATCTAAACACCTGCCACAACACTCCACCTCTGCTTTCCAAAAGATTCATGTAAATTCCTTTATGCAAATTTCTTTAACAACAGAGTTTCTGAAGTCCTAACAGTTTCAGCAATGATGACAAGTCCAACTTCAAATTCTCGTCTGAGATTTAAGGTAAACAGCTAGAAAGCCTTGTAAAGATGAAAAAAATATTAAACATTTCCAACACACAATGGTATAAACTAAGCATTTCTATTCCTAAAGGTACAAATAAGAGGATGGAAAGGAATGGGACCAAAATCTAGCAGAGCAAATATTAAATCCTATACCTTTTTTTTTTTGGTACTGGGGATTGAACTCATGTACTTGCACTTGCCAGGCAGGCACCAAATCCTGAAATCCAGCACCAGAGCAATCTGTGGCAAGATGTGAACTATAAAGGGGCCCATCACTATGGCAGGGTTGGTGGTTGTAACCTTCATTGCTTCTTTCCTGGGCCAACTTGGCTCAATGATCTATGTCCTTGGCTTCTCCAACTTTCTGGGATCTGACCTGTACTTCTGACTTCACACTCTCACCTTCACACGACAGCCTCAGAGGAGTTACACTGGTAGCCCACCAGATCTTCTGAAAGCTGGATGGAAGCCTTGCTGATCACACAGTTTTCACATTTTGCATGCACCTAAAATCAGCACCATGTGACATCAATGCCTTCAGCCACCTGGAGCAGTAGCAAGGCTTTCTTCTCTTGACTGTAGGAGTAAAGAGCCGGGATTGCTGAGCACTCTGATCCGGAGGAACAAATGCCCAAGGCCATCACCATTCTGAAATATGGTGTTCTAGTTTTTCTTTTCAAAGCAATCTTTCACCTTTTCAGTCCTCAAGTTATCTTTTCTACTGTCCACTTCCAAAATGCTTATCTTTTCAAAGCTAACTGTCTCAGCAACCAGGCTCTCTGCTCTATCTTTGCAGTCAGCAACTTTACTGTCAATGCAGTCCTTGTCCCCAAATGAAACCTCCTGAGCCTGGTCTATTATCAGGAGCATTTCTATCAATATTCTAGTCTTTTGAACTCTGCTCAGAATCAATAGGTGTGGCTCACAGTATTCCAGGGCTGCTTCATCAGTTGGCATCTCTAAACCTTTCCGCATTTCCAACAAGCCAGTTCCAAAGGCTTCGAAATCACACAGCTAAGCAGTGTTGCAATGGTAAACTGAAATCAAAATGACATCCAAGATTTGGATGAACACTAAGAATCTATTGTTCTCGAAAATGTCAAGCCCTAATCTCTGGTGGTCTAGGACTTACAGGGGTTAAGCAAACACAAAGTACAGAGGCAGAATGGCTTGTCAACTGGGGATTGGTTTTTACATATATCACAGTGACCAGCTGCTTCTAAGAAACAAAAGTAACAGGAACTTTAACCTGGAAGTACTACTTGGGCAACTAACAGACAAAAATATACCGGCTGAGGGGTATTTTCTGCTAGTGTCACAGCAACAACTTCAGTTCTCTGATACCAAAGTCTACTGTAGTTACCTTCTCATTACTTGGACAAAATAGCTGACAGTCACAAGATAAAGAGCAGAAGGTTTATTTTAGCTCAGTTTCTAGAGGTTTCAGTCCATAGTCAATCAGCTCCAAGGCAGGGCAGCATGGGAGGAGAAATAATATGGGTATGGCAGGCAGAAAGCAGCCTGCAGCAAGCCTTCCTTTCCCTTTGTATTCCATTCAGGCTATAAGCCTACGAGTTGAGTGTCACCCACACCCAGGGTGGGACTTGCCATTATCCATGCCCAGAACTCTGCTAAACTAATCAGGGAACTAACTAGTTATCACATACCCCATGATCCAGTATCACAGACTAGTGATACAGCCATTTCCCAAAAGCCCTACCTATGAATGCATGAGACTTCAGGATATATATATGACATAAACCATAATAAATGGCAAAATTGACCAATATAATACCCCCAATAAACTCACTGTAAGTTGTGAAACCCTAAATCCATGTACTCTTCCACTCAGATAAAGTGTTGCTTTGCATGGTGGTGCATACCTATACTTCCAGCACTTTGGGGAGGCTGATTACAAATTTAGCTCCTTCTGGCCCATATTTAGCAAGAGCCTATCTCAAAACAAACAAATAAAAAAACAAGGCTGCAGTTGTGGCTAGTGTAAAGGCCCTGGGTTCAGGCTCTACTGCTGAAAAAGAAAAGGAAAGATTCTAGTCAAACTAGTTGTAAAGGGGGTGGGGAGTAAAGCAAACCACTGTAATCTGAAAACTGCTTGTATATGGAAATGTGGAATTTTGTACACTGATGTTTTTCTTAAGGCAGGTTTTTTTTTTTTTTTTTTAGTACTGGGTATTGAACTCATGACCTTATGCCTGCCAGGCAGGTACTTACACCGCTGAGGTAAAACCCCAGTCCTTTAGACAGGTTCTTGTTACATAGTTCAATCTGGCATTGAACTTACTATGCAACTGAGGATGGTCTCAAACTTGAAGCAATCCTCCTACCTCAGCATTCCACATGCTAGGATTACAAACAAATGGGCACTGCCATTCTCAGCTGTAAATTGATCTTGTATCCTGAAACTTTGCTGAATTTATTTTTATTTTTGTAGATTAACGTTCTGTATAGGTTATAATCTTTTCTTTTTTTTTTTTTTTTTTTTTTTTTTTTGTACCAGGGATTGAACTCACTACCTCATGCTTGCCAGGCAGGCACTTATACCACTGAGCTAAATCCCTGGCCTGCTTATAATCTATCTTCTAGGATAAATTTACTTTCTTTTCAGCTTAATGCTTTTATTTTCCTATTCTGGTAGATACTTTGGTATACTGTTGAACTGACTAGAGTAGTCATCTCCTTCCTAATTTAGAAGGAAAATCATTAGTTTACCGTAAAGTATATTACTCGCAGATTTTTCACAGATGCTCTTTCTTTATCTTGGGGGAGGAGTACCAGGAATCCAATTCAGGACCTCCCACTTACAATGCAGGCACTATGCCACTGAGCTACATCCCTCACCCAATGCTTTGTTTTGTTTTTTGAGACAACGTCTTCCTCTGAAATTCAGGCTAGTGCTGTGCTCGCTTCTGTAGACCACGCTGGTCTCAAACTTGCAATCATCTGCCTGTCTCAGTCTTCTGGGATTACAGTTGTGCACCACCATGCCTGGCGCAGACCTGATGCTTTTTAAAAATTTAAAGAAATTCTAAACTTCTACTTTGATGACTATTTTTCATCATAAAAGAATATTCAACTTTTATGTCAAAAACTGCTTTTTAGCATCAGTTAGGATTGATTTTGTGTCTTTGTTCTTTATTCTTATTGATATAATACAATATGGTAACAGATTCTTAAATGGGAAATCAATCTGGAATTCCTGGGATAAATTTCACCTGATAGGGTGGTATACAATATTTTCTTTGTTCTTGGTATTGAATTGCTAATATTTTCTGAGGATTTTTCCATTTGATTCATAAAAGATGACATTCTGTAGTTTCTTGTGATACTCTAGTCTCCTTTTGTTATGATAATAAGAATAACTGGAAACATGATCCTTCTATTACTTCTTCAAAGAATTTGTGAGGAGGGGCGGAGGTTTAGCTCAGTGGCTTAAGTGCCTGCCTGGCAAGTGCATGGTCATGAGTTTGATCCCCAGTACCCCCGAGGCAAAAAAAAAAAAAAAGAATTTGTGAAGAATTATTAATGTTAAGCCAGCAGTGACACATGCCTATAATCCCAGCACATGAGGGGCTGAGGTTGGGGGATTGCTGTAAATTCAAGGTCAGTCTGAGGTATACACTGAGCTCAAGGTCAGCCAGAGTATATAGTGAGACCCCCTCTCAATAAACCAAAAACTAAAATATTTATCTTAAAAGCCAAAAGAATTAGAAAATTTAAATGTATAGTAGAATTCATCAAGAAAGCCATGGGCTTTCTGGATTTTGTATCCTAATTTGATGTCTTTACACGTGATAGGTTTGCTTATATTTTCTTCATTCTAAGTTAGTTTTGGTAGTTTGTATCTTTATATGACTGTATATTTCATTCATTTAAAGCCAGGGCATATCTTAGTATCTTTTCTTGTTGCTGAGACAAAATACCCAACACCCCAAATACCCAAAAAAAGGGAGAGAGGTTTTACTTAGTTCAGTTTTGTAGAGGTTAGAAGCGACAATTCATGGCAGCGGAAGACACCAAAAATAAGGAGAGTAAAAGGGAAAACAAGCCTTTCTGCCCCTTTTATCGTACCCAGACTGCTGGGATTAGGGTGGTGCCAATCTAATCAGTGGACTGATACAGCAGTCACTCATCCTTATTCCCAGCATACTTAATCTCAGCATTGCACTATGATTCAATCACAAACTCTAGATTCAACTGCCTCTGAAAAAGCCACATCTAAAAGTGCATGAGGCTTTGTGGGTGGGGGACATCCAGACACAAACCACAGCATCATACAACTGGATTGCTGTATAGTATTCCCTTTAAATATTAATACCTTTTGGAAAATCAGTCATAAGCCCCCCTCAATTTACTGTTAGTTTAGTACTTTGAATTTTCTCTCCCTTTGTATTTTTTTGCTAGGCTAGCTAAATGTTAATTTTCTCAAAAACAAGTTTTCATTTGGTTTTCGTCACATTTAATTTTCTTGATATTCTCTATTTTTTTCTATTTTCAATTTTATTAATGTTTGTTCTAATTTTTATTTGTTCCTTCATTGTACTGAGTGTAGGGTATGTTTCTTGTCTTCTAGTTTCTTAAGGTGAAACATTTGCTTATTGATTTAAATTTCTTCTTTGTTTATTAGTCATTTATCTTTATAATCTTCCTCTCACTGATTGTTATTACTCTCACAATTCTGGCATGATGCATCTCCATTTTCATTCATAGTATAATATTTTCTGATTTTGTTCATGGTTTTCTCTCTGACTAGTTCTCTAGTAGTGTATTTTAATTTCTACATATTTATGATTTTTCTTTTTTTGGTATCAATTTGTAAGTTCATCCTAATATCATGAATTTTTTTTGTTCTTAAATTTTGGGAGACAAGATATTCCTATATACCCTAGGCTAGTCTTGAACTTGTTTTTCTTGTATTTCACTCTCCCAAGTTCTGGAATTGTAGGTGTCTGTCAGGAGGCTCAATCTAATTGAGACAAATTACTTTTTGTATTTCAATCTTTTAAAATGTGTTGTTTAAAATCAGGCATAGTTGCACACGACTTTAATTGTAGCATTTGAGAGGTAGAAGGATCCTTGTGAGTTCAAGGCTACTCTGGGATACAAAGTGAGTTCAAGTCGAATTTAAACTGCATAGTGAAACTGACCCAAAAACACAAAAGCAATTAAAAAAAATTATTTTAGTGCCTTGTATAAAAGTGTATAAAAGTACAAGGCACCGGAGAACTTCAGTAGCTGCTCAGGAGGATCACACAGCCTCCTGCGAACACACCAGCAACCACTCAACAAACTTGGAGCAGAGCCGCTCTCTGGCCTCTTTCCTCCTTGGCGCTGATAAAAACGGGAGTGGTGCTGAATACACTTTAAGACCTGGCCCAGGAATAAATACATGTTCTTTTCCCTGAAAAAAAAAAAAAAAAAAAAAAAAAAAAAAGTACAAGGCACTAAAATGAGATCCTGATATGGATAGTATCCACACAATGTCTCTGCTGGCTGAGGTGGCACATGATTGTAATGCAGCAACATAGGAAACTGAGTCAGAAGGACTGAAAGTTTAAGGTAAACCTGGACAATGAGGAAGGCAAGGTTGTATTAAAACAATTTTTTTTTTTGTCTTTTTCATTTTTATTGGTACCGGGGATCGAACTCACGACCGCCTGCCTGCAAGGCATATACTTATGCCGCTGAGCTACATCTCCAGCCCCAAAACAATTTTTTTTAAGCTGGGTGTGGTGGCACATGCCTGTAATCCCAGCACTCAGGAGGCTGAAGCAGGAGGATTTTTGCACATTTGAGATCAGCCTGAGCTACACAGTGAGCTAAAGGCCAGCTTGAATTGAATAGTGAAACACTGTCTTAAGATTAAAAAAAAATTTTTTTTTAATGGAATGGTAATAGAACTCAGCAGCATGGTGCCCCTGGGTTCCATCTTACGTACAAAAAATTCTCATAAGTAGCTGGTTTTAAATTTTCTTTTTTCTTGCTAATCTTCATTTTCTATTCACTATGAAAAATGGTAGATTGTTGTCTCAAATTATTATTATTTTTTTAGTCTTTTTTCCTTTTTATCGGTACCGGGATCCAACTCACGACTGCCTACTTGCAAGGCAGACGCCCATGCCGTTGAACTAAATCCCCAGCCCCTGTCTCAAATTATTAACAGTCAACTGTATATTTCGGTTCTGTCAATAATTCCTCTACACAGTTCAATATGGTTTCTCTTTGTGACAACTTCCTAAAGAACTGCTTTAATATGTACTTTTTTTAGTATATGTGCTGCCGAAGCGAGCACTATTAATATGTACTTAATTAAATTTTTTTTTTTTTTGGTACAGGGGATCGAACTCATGACCTCGCACTTGCCAGGCAGGTGCTTATAGCACTGAGCTAAATCCCCAGCCCTATTTATATCTTTAACAATACTTTTAATTTTGCACTATTCTGTCTAATTATGGTGAAGCTAGCTTTCTAATGAGTACTATTTCCATAATAAATCTTTTATGTTTCTACATTCAATTTTTATCTTAGAATCTTATGTTTACTTTTAGACAGAATATCGTTGGATTTTTTCCCCTTCAGTCTGACAGTCTCTACTATTTTAGATTGTTTAATCCACTCACAGTTAACATTATTGATAGTTCCATTGTACTTTCAGTTTTATATGTATTGGATTTTCTCTATCCCTTTACTGACCCTACATATCAGATTTTATTGTCACTTTGAAACTTCATTATATTATGTAGAAATACAATCACAGTGCTTTTTTAACTGATCACATCAATTAACTTTTTATGATTTCAATCTTTTTAAAAATATGTTCACTTGGACTTCTGGGAGAACATGGTGGACAGGTAACAACAGCTATGGAGGCTCTCTGAGTTAGCCAGCTTAGAATCCAGGAATGGTGTGGTATCAGGAATCCTAAGCAAGGGGAGACATACTCTGCCAACCCAGGAATGAACTAAACTGAGAGAAACCAACTGGAAATGCAATCCTGGTGCTATAACCGGAACAGATAAAATCTCAGCACTGAAACTGGAAGCTGTGCCTCTGGAAGACATGATTTGAATATGCTGCTGCATCTGAACTGGCACAGCAGGGACAAAGAGGTGAAACTTCTGAGAGCAGGAATCAGCAAACAGTTGAGAATGGGACTGGCGGGGAGCCCTGCATCGACCAGCGGTGAGTGAGAGGAATGGGGACCCTTCCACAGAGTAGGAGGCTACAACAGAGGACATTCTGGGACTGGGCAGATTAGCTGGAACAGGACGCTGCAGTGACTTTAGTCGTATATTCCCCTCTCAAGCGGGATTGGTGGGGGAGTGCTTGGCCTGGGTGACCCAGTAGGCTCACCCAAACCAGGTCCCAGCACCTGGCGGTGCACCCTAGCAGTGAAGCCTTCAGTAGGTTGATTGACGTGGAGGGGCAAGCCCAGCAGAGGCTGCCCAGGTCTGTGTCTCCCTGTGCACACTGCAGTGGGTGGGAACACCTAGCCAGCGCAATTCAAACAAACTAACCGACACAGAAAGAAACTGGGCCTCCTATATACACTTGTATGGAAGGAACAAAAAGTATGGGAAGACGGAGCAACAAGAAAGGGTCCTCAGCCCCCAATCCTGAGAACACTGATCCAGGAAAGGTAAATGCAAAGGAGAATGAGGACAGAAAACATGCAATATCAGACACGGCATCAATAGACATAAAGTGGTATCTCCAGAGCCTCATAGACGAGTTCAAAAGTGAAGTATTTAAGGACCTAATGCAAGATATAAGTAGAGGGGCTAGGGATTTAGCTCAGCAGCATAAGTACCTGCCTTGCAAGCAGGCGGCTGTGAATTCGATCCCCGGTACCGATAAAAATGAAAAAGACCAAAAAAAAAAAAAAAAAAAAAAAGATATAAGTAGAATAGTTAGAGAAATGCTAAGCACTGCCCAAGAAAAAACAGATGGTGGAATGGAAGAACAGAAAAAAAGGGGAGACTTGTTTGATGGAGAAAATAGAGAAAACATAGAATACGTAAAGCAGGTTCAAAGAGATTATCAGGAAACTAAAAACTCTATTGAAAGCTGGCATAACAGTTTGAAACAAACTAAGGATAGATTATCTGAACTGGAGGACAGATTTGGAATGTGGGGGCATGAAATAAAAACTTCTTAAAAATAACAGGAAAACAAACAGCAATAACACAAAGACTTGAAGATGATAAGAGAATCTATAACTTAAGAATTATGAACATAAAAGAAGTAGGGACACAAACAAATGAACTACAAAGGTTATTCACAGAAATAATCCAGAACTTCCCTAATTTAGCAAAAGGTAAAGACACTCAGATGTATGAGGCATTCAGGACCCCAGCAACCTACAACCCAAAAGAACACCACCCAGGCATATAAGGATCAAAAGTCCAGAAATCCAATATAAGAACAGAATATTAAAAGCCATCAGAGACAAGAAACAGATCACTTACAAGGGAACACCCATCAGAATTACAGCAGACTTCTCGACACAAACCATCAAATCAAGAAGAGCTTGGAGTGAAGTATTTCAAGCACTGAAAGAAAATAACCTCTAACACAGACTGATGTACCTGGCAAAACTATCTCTCAAAATTAACAGAGAGCCGGGTGAGGTGGCATATGCCTGTAATCCCAGAATTTGGGAGGATAAGACAGGAGGATCGTTGGGAGTTCGACCAGCCTGGGGTACAAAATGAGCTCAAGGCCAGCCTAAGCTGCATAGAGAGACCCTGTCTCAAACACCAAAAAAAAAAAAAAAAAAAAAAAAATTAATGAAGAAACAAGATGCTTCCATAGCAAAGAACAACTGAGGGAGTTCACGACCACCAATTCAACCCTACAAAAAATACTGAAGCACAATCTAGAGAGTGAAAAAAGACCACAGTTTTAGGAACAGCGGCAAAGGGGGCTCACTGAAGGGGCAGACATTGGAATGAAAGGGAAAAGTAGCACGGCAGAGATAGGCAGAGAAGGCTGGCCATAATCACTAACATGGATGGCCTCGATATACTCATAAAAAGAAACACAGGCAAAGTGGATCAGGAGATAGGGTCCATCAAGTTGCTTGATAAGAAATATAATTAACCTGAAAGACAGTTTATGGACTGTCACAGAATGCAGTATGAACCACATAGAACCAGAAAAAAGTAGGGGCAGTTTGCCCATCAACTGCAGATTGGTTGAAAAGGCATAACACTTTTACACAATGGAGAACTACAACTTGAGATCATCCTCAGGGGTAAAAAGGTTCAGAACCACTTAGGTAAATACTGGGTTGCCTGCCTATTCTAAAAACTATGAGTTAGTGGAATACAAAATGGACAATATACCCTGTGAAACTGAAAGGGGAGGAATTGTCTAAAAAGGCAGAAGACATGGTTAATCTTTTATCATGATCTGAAACCCATAGTTTTCATCCCTGTTTAGTTTGGTCATAATTTGTTAGTTTGTCTACTTGTATTTAATGGCATGGACAGCTATTCCAAAGATAGCAGGATATACTATGGCAACCATTTTGCTTCATTTGAAGCCCTGTATTGCTTTCACTGACTTGTTTTGACTGATTTTATTTGAATCTGTTTCGTTTCATAGCTATCTTGACTGATTTTATTCGAATCTGTTATGTTTGATAGTATCAAGTCTGAGGGTATAGGCAACTACTCTGAAGACAGTAAGATTCACTATGATACCCATTCTGGTTTGACTATTATCTTCTTTTGAAGTCCTATAATGTCTCTATTGCTTTGTTTTTATTGATTCTATTCTGTACTGGTATGTTCAATTTTATATGCCTGATGATATAGGCGATTCTATTGAAGATAACAAGAGACCTTATGATAACCATTGTTGAGCACCTTGTATTTTGGTTTTAAGTCATGTACCATGTCCATCCTTTTGTTTTTACTGTCCCCATTTTATTTTCTCTCATTTGGTTTTGTTCTTGTCAAAAAAAAAAAAAAAAAAAGAGTAGACGTACAACACTAGGGTGCCCATGCCTGTAATTCTCACTACTGGGGTGGCTGAAGCAGAAGGACATTAACTTGAGGCCAACCTGGCCACCTAAGCAAGACCCTGTTTTAAAAAATAAGTAAACAAAGCATGGTGGCACATGCCTGTAATCCCAGCACTCAGGAGGCTGAGGTAGGATGGATGTGAGTTTGAGGCCACCCTGGGGTATGTAGTGAGTTCAAGAGCAATCTAAACTGAACTCTAAGCTAAATAGCTAAACCCTAAAAAGCAAGACTGTTTCGAAGAAAAAAAAACCCAATAAAACCAAAAACAAGCCACTGGGCGTGGTGGCTCATGCCTGTAATCCCAGCACTCGGGAGGCTGAGGCAGGAGGATCGTTGCGAGTTCGAGACCAGCCTGGGCTACAAAGTGAGCTCAAGGCCAGCCTGAACTGCATAGCGAGACCCTGTCTCAAAAAGACAAAAAACAAAAGAATAAAAACACAAAAAAACCCACCCTATAATGAATGAATGACTTGGGTACATAGCTCTGTGGTAAATTCCTGGAACCACCAAAATAGTAAGAGGGAGAAAACATGATGACTCTGGATCTGGACTCTACTTCTTTTAATGTAGCTATTGCTGCTTTTCTCAAATAGTTTGGAAGCTACACATATATAATGATTGTGGGTTTTTCTTCTCACACTATTCTTGTTAAAGGCCCCAAATGAAAAATCTCTATTTTTAGTATGGCTTCGTGTGTATGTGTATGTGTGTTGGTGCTGGTGCTGGGGAATGAAACCAGGGCCTTGTGCAAGCACCTTAAGAGTGAACCATACTTTCAGCCCTCAAGAAGATCAAAAGTTTGAGTCCTCCTGGGTAACACTGCTGCTTAGCTAGGACCCAACGGGGGATGTAGCTCAGTTCTCTAGAAAGTCACAGTTATTCTCTTCCTTATAAAGAGTGCCAGAAGGGGCTGGGGATTTAGCTTAGCGGCATAAGCCCCTGCCTTGCAAGCAGGCAGTCGTGAGTTCGATTCCTGGTACCGATAAAAAGGAAAAAGACAAAAAAAAAAAAAAAAAAAAAAAGAGTGCCAGAACAGGCCTTAGTATAACTTTTGCCACGGCTACCTTATCACTTCAACAGCACTATCTACAACAGAGGCTTAGGGATATACTAGTAGAAACCACTCTATTTAGTAGACACCTATAATGCCTCTACACAATTAATGGTTAACAAACATTTCTTACAGAGTTCAAAAGTTCAAGTTAAAATACATGTTATCATCTATTCTCCCTCTAAAATTTAGTTATTTCTCCCATCCAAGTACTAACCAGGCCCAACCCTGCTTAGCTTCCGAGATCAGACAAGATTGGGCGTGTTCAGGGTGGTATGGCTGTAGACAGTTATTTCTCTTTAGACATTTTCTGACTAGTCTGTTTTCCTCAGATTAGTAAAGATGAAGAATAAAAAGTTATCTAAGTCAATTATAATGTACTTCAATAGCATGGGTCCAGGTTTAAGCTTCAGACAGCAGAATAAGTAAATGATATGTGACAATAAGAATAGTGTTCTTTGCATTTTGTATTATCTCACTCAGCCTATTAAGAGTATTCATTCATTTTAAAGCTAAAAAAGTTTTTAAAGAAAAATATCCAATATATGAAAATGGGACTACATCAAAGGAAATACATCTGGGTGGGAATTTTTTTTTTTTTGCCTTTTTTGAAATAAGGTCTTATAAAATAGCCCATGCTGGCCTAAAAGTTGAGATCATTCTGCCTGAGCCTCCCAAGTATATGCAGGAATATACTACTAGGGGCTGGGGATTTAGCTCAGCGGCATAAGCACCTGCCTTGAAGCAGGCAGTCGTGAGTTCGATCCCCGGTACCGATAAAAAGGAAAAAGACAAAAAAAAAAAAAAAAAACAGAAAATACTACTATATTCGTACAGACTCATGATAAGAGAACTATGATATATGCATAAGTAAAAACTAAGGGATCATCCAATAGGTCTGTAATAAAAGTCAAAGTATTAATTAGCAAGAAAATATGGCAGAATTAAGGGCTGCAATGGAGTACAAGGTCAAAGGAATAAGCAGAGATGAAAATTCAACATATATTAAAATATACCAATTACTTTTTTTTTTTTTTTTTTTTTTTTTTTTGGTTTTTTGAGACGGGTCTCACTATGTAGTTCAAGCTGGACTCAAACTCATAGCAACCCTATGGCCTCAGTTTCCCCTGTGCTGAAATTACAGGCATATGCCACTATTCCATAGCAAAGATCATACCAGTTTTTAAAAGCATACAAGTCAATACAAATTAAATTACTGCTCATGCACTTCTGTTAAGCCAGAAGTTAACCTCCAGGTGTGGTCTGTGCATACCTGTACATAAGACTCCAATTAAGGTCAGTCTTTAAGGTCAGATTTTTCAGCATTTCTAAAAATAACCTGAAATATAAACAAATTATGATGAAAGCATAAGGGGCAGGGATTTAGCTCAGCTGTGTAAGTGCCTGCCTTGTAAGCTCCAAGTCATGAATTCAATCCCCACTACCAAAAAAAGAAAAAAAAAATGAAATCATAAGTCACAAAAGCTTAATTCAGTAGTTACAACATTCAGAAGTCACATTTTTGGGTTTTCAATAGCTTTTATGTTATCTACATTATCCTTTTTTGAATGTTCTTTCCTCATTTAATTTGCAAATATTTATGTTGGTAGTCATTTATTGGCTACAAGACAACCACAAAATTCTAATAAAAATAGGGTGGATAGGACAATTTTTCTAATATTATTCAATGTGTTTCTAGGTTGTGACTATATGTAAATTTTAAGAGCAGAACTATTACATGTAAATTAACAAGCAACTTGTACTGACTACCTTATAAAGTTCATCTTCAACATAATAACATACGAAGACTAAAGTCCCTTTTCTCAGTTGGGTTTTAAGCAGAGACAGAGCACTTACTGTTTCTCATGTTCAGACACATCCTTGAAACTATTAGCCAAAATTGGAGAAATGTGAGACAGACGATAAGAAAAATTGTTACTTTTTCTTTAAAACAATAAAAAATAAACTTCAAGTAAAAAAGGCTCTCAGTATTAAATCAGAAAATGACTATATTGGTAAAGTTTGTGCTGTAAACTGGACTTGGTGGTGCATATTTGCAATCCAGCACACTGGGAGGCTGAGACAGAAAGATGGCCAATTCCAGCCTAACCTGGCAAACTTTGTGAGACCCTCTCCCGTAACAAAGACAGTTTTAACGAGGCTTTTTTTTTTTTTTTTTTTTTTTTTGTCTTTTTGAGATGTAGCTCAGTGCAAAATGCTCTGCCTGAGTTTAAAGGTCCTCCCAAGATTATGAAAATTTACAAAGTGATCGGTGCCTCAGGCTCCTCCATCTTTCTAACGTCCTCCTCAATATTGTGTACCCTCCCTGGAGTCTACAGTCTCACAACAACTCGCCCTGGTCCAGCCAACTCGAGGCACCTGGGGGTTTTCATGTAAGGACGACCTGAACGACTCCAGGGCCCTGGGAACTGATGAATGATGGCGGGGGCTGGGGGTCCGCCCAGTAGACAGACTGGCCAGTAGACGCCGTGGGACAAGAGCAAGGCTCTCTTTCACTTACCAGCGGCGGGGCACCACCTCTCAGCCAGACTCCGCGCCAGCCCCAAGCCCAGGCGCCCACACGCGCCCCGGCCCCGGCCCCGGCCCCGGCCCCGGCCCGACGCAACCGCCTCACTCGCCACGCGTGGGGGGGGGCCCTCAGCGCCTCACAGCAGCTCCCGCGGGCAGCTACCGGACAGGTGAGTACTTACAGCGAAACCGTTCAGCCGCCGCGCTCCACAACCGCTGCGAGCCGCGGGAGAGCGCAGAAAGAGCCTGGGGCCGGGTCCCGCTGAGGTAAATCTGTCTCCGCCAACCCGAGACCCGGCCAATGGCAGCGCGAGCACGCACCAGCCCACCCAATCAGGGACAAGCAGGTAGCGGGGCGGGGCAATAGCCACTGTGCGAAGCGTAAACCGGCGAAACGGTGGCGGGGTCGCCTCCCAGAGCGCCGGAGCCAGGCTTTCGTTCTTGAGGACTTGATAGCATTTCGGAGACTGTGACAGGAAATTTTTTGTTTTTTTCGTTTTTATCGGTACCAGGGATCGAACTCACGACTGCCTGCTTGCAAGGCAGGCGCTTATGCCGCTGAGCTAAATCCCCAGCCCTAAACAGCAAATTTTGATTATGAGAAAAGGCTCCGATGTAAACCGGTTGTGTAGAGGTTTGTATCTTTCAAATATCGTATATAAATATCGTGTATCTTTATTACTGAGTTTTTTGACGATCTTTTCAAATTTGCAATTCAAATAACTGGTCCTCCACTAACTCAGCACACTGGGAGGCTGAGGCAGGAGTATCTAAATTTGGAGCCCAGCCTGGACATATGAGTGATGGAGGGACCTTGGGGATGTGCTCAGTGCAAAGGTTTCCGGTATCTCTCCAAGTCACTGCAAGAGTGCTTGCCTAGTACGTTCAAAGTCCTGGGTTCCATCTTCAGGTCCACAAAACAAGAAAAGATAACTATGCTAGGGCCAACTTGAGGGGACGGAGGTGGAGAGTGGGGCTTGGGACAGGGTTTCTCTTTGTAAGGCAGGCTGGCCTTGAACTTACTGTGTTAATAACTGGTCGTGATTTTCTTGAGTTAGCATCCCAGTGGGAGTACAGGCATGTGCCACCATCTCCCGACTTTTTTCTTTTGGTAGTATTGTTTCTCTTGAGTACCCTAAACATCCTGAAATTGAGTTCCTTCTACCCCATAATTACCATAAAAGCTGTACACCTCTGTCCTTTTGGTCAGTTGGGTCCCCATCATACTTGAGTATAACAAAAAGTCTTGTTATCAAAAGTCTCTAATCAAAAGTTTGATTAGCCTGCTTTTGAGTGGTGCCCTCTAGGCGGTCATCACAGGATGCCCCTGAAGAGGTGGATCATGAGTATCACCTGCTCTGTAGGAAGCAGCATAAACCACCATCAATCAGGTGAAACCCCTCTTTTATCAGATGCCTGCCTTACCCTTGTCACAACTACCTATCAGAAAAATGAGCCACAACCAGACAAATGAGTTAAATTAGTAGCAAAACATAAAGCAGGACATGGTAGAATATGCCTGTAATCTCAGCACTCTAGGAGGCTGAGGCAAGAGGATCGCAAATTCTTAGCATAGGCAACTCAGTGAGAACTTGTCTCAAAATTTTAAAAATCTGCTGGATGTAGTGGTAGACATGTGTAATTCTAGCCATTTGTGAGGCTGAGGCAGGAGGAATGTAAATTCAAGGTTAGCCTGGGGTTGCCTGTCTCAAAATTTTAAAAGGGGCTGGGCATATACTTTTAAGTCCCCAACTTGCATAGCTATGAATAGACCTTGAATTATCTTGAAGTAGCTCATGTCATTGGCTGGACAGTGTCACAGTTATGTGTACTGTACAGTAAATAGTGTACAGTAGCACAGTGCTTTCTTAAGAGCCCAAAGTGGCTGGAAGCAAGAGGAAAAGCAGTGGCAATGCAGTTACATTATATATTTGTGTCAAGAGTGTGTAAGACTCTCTCTGCTGCACTCACCAATAATTTACAAATATTTTCCAGAAACAAAACTCAGTAAGTCAGGGACTTACTATAGCTCAGTGTGAAGGCTGGGGGAAGAAAGAGTTCAAGCAAGACACAAACACAGAAGTGGCAAGTATAGGCAGTCTATTGTACAACAAAAGTAAAAGACACCCAAATTAAGGCTCAGTCCACTTTTATGATAAATGGGGCTTCAAGTTGTTTTGATCAAATGCCAAAGGAAAACCCCTGACTACTCTCTGGGTGTGGTTTACATTTAGCTATTTTGAGACATTAAAGCTTTTTCTTTTTTTATTGGTACCGAGGCTCGAACTCATGACCACACGCTTGAAAGGCAGGCACTTAGGCCACTGAGCTACATCTCCAGCCCTGCTTTTTCTAAGGTTTGAACTTCTTCAGGGTCCTGAATCTCATCAGCATACACAGACAGGATACATTCTTTTCAGTCATAGCTGGAGATTTATAGGTTTGTTTGGATTTGATCTATAGCTAATGAAAGAAAAATCAAACAAAAAACTTCCCTTGGTTCTCACATAGCTTCCCTCACATGGTCCCCAGCCACTTGTCTCCAGGCCTACTGATGTGTAACTTCCTGCCCAACATTATTTGCTGTTTCTTCAAAGATCCCTGATCAATATGACAAATGAGTAAATATAAATTATCCCCAAGTATTTGGAGGGTACAGTTAAGGTCACACTGGACAACTCAGAACAATATTTATGCATGTGTCATCTATGGCTATTTTTGTGGTACACATTGACACGCTAACATATAAACTATACACAAATAGAAAACCTTTCAAGAAAAACTTGGTTGACCCATGTAGAACCTAGTGGGTGAATGTTTCCACTAGTAACCAGGAAAAACCTAAATAATACAAATGACAAAAACCCTAGAGAAGTAGAAGCATGCAAAACTAAACAATATTTACAGAATAAAAATAATCCAGAAGTGTAAATTGACTAAAGAGCCATTTTAAACCACCTGTCAGTTATTTGGGAGCATAGATCATGGATCAGAGAGCTGTTACTTGGGAGAAAGAGAAATTGACAAATTTTAGCAGTGATGTGTAACTAGTAAAAAAGAGAATTCAATGGCCTCAAATTGACAAATGGGTTTCTTCTTATATGTTAAGGCCTGGGGGTTTAGCTCAGTGATAGAATACTTGCTTAGCATTTTTAGGTGCTGGATTGAATACTCAGCATTGCAAAACAAACAAACAAAAAAACCAACAAAACAAAAACAAAATGTTAAATTCTAGCACACATCCAAAAATTTTATTTTTCAAACAAAAGGTTTCACATGTTTATTAATCATAGGAACAAAGACAAAATATTCCAAATAAGCATGTCGTTTAAACGGTGGAGACATTTTAAACTTGACATTAATGATCTTAGTATATGTATAAACTCGTGTGCAATTTCTTAAAGACCCAGCTTGGTCCGTCTCCAATGTCTTCGCTTTGAGTTGTATCTGATTTTATTTCCAGTTTTCATCTGAATCCACTGTGGAATGGGACGATTTTGCTTTTGTTTTTTGGCCAAGAATCGCTTGATCCTGAAGGTCTTATGTGAAGACATGGTGAAGAATGGAATGAAATGTATACACCACAGTGTTGAACAGCAGATTTTCTAGTCTTTAAAAAAAAAAGTAATATAATAAACAGATAACAGCTAAATAAATGAAAGACAACAAATGAAACAAACTTGGGTTAAAGATATTTAAATAACTTAGTATGTTGAAGAAAATACAACAAAAATGTCAGTGAGATACACAAACTAGTAAAGAATACTACCAGAAAATATAACTGTTGGGAATACAGTTCCGTGTTAGAGAATGAGTTTAATACATAAAAGGGCCCAGGTTCAATTCTTAGCACGTTACAAAAAAGAAAGGCAGGCAGGCTGAACAACTGTATATTACAACGATAAAAAATACTAGGAGTTGATGTGAAGTGTAATAGCATGTGCCTGCAATCCTAGCTACTTGAGAGCAGAGGAAGGACAATCATTTATTCCTAGTTCAAGGGAGTCTAGAGAACATAGTGATACCCAGTCTGAAAAATACAAAACAAAACCAAGATAAACACAAAGAACTTCATGCTGACACATATTATAATCAAACTGTCAAAAAACAAAGACTGGGAAAACAAGAGAGCAGGAAGTGCTTTGGGAAGTAAAAATGACCAAGAATTTATATAAATTCTCTAGAATAAATGTGAATTATGTATCACAAATCATACTAATAAAAGAACTAACAAACTGGAGGTAATCAATTGTAACAAATGTCTCTACATACACCGGGAGGACGACTGTGGACATCAAGAGTATGTTGAAATCAGCACAGAAGCAGCAACTCATCATGTACAGAGAATTAAAAAATTAACAGCCTAATTTCTCAACAAAACTATGAAGATTAAAAAGCAATGAGGTTACCCATTTAAGGTGCTGAACGAAAAAAAACAAAAACATCCATCAACCAGGAAATTCTACACCAGGTGAGAATAGCTTTCAAAAATGAAGAGCTGGATGGTCTGGTGGCTCACACCTGTAATCCTAGCAATCAGGAGGCTGAGACAAAAGGGACTGCTGTAAGTTTGAGGCAGTCTGGGATACACAGTGAGTCCAAGGCCAGCCTGAACTACATACTTAGACCCTGACTCCAAAGGAAAAAAGAGCTGGATGCAGTAACACATACCTGCACTCCCATCTACTTGAGAGTTACCAGCTTAGGTAACTTAATGAGACCATGTCTCTGGTAGAATGCCGCTCACTAAGTTACCAGCTTAGGTAACTTAATGAGACCATGTCTCTGGTAGAATGCTGCTATGCTTAATGGGGGGAGATGATATTAAGGCCTTCTCAAATTAAAAAAAGATGGGAGTATGTTGCTAGTAGACCTGCCTTAGAAGAAATGCTACAAGGACAACTAAAAGCAAACACATTGTAAAAGGAGAGTTGGGATGAAGTATGATAGTATGTATCTTTGCCTAGAGTTTGATTCCCCAGCATGGCTAAAGGATGAAGTGGGAGAGGAAAAAAGAAGACAGCAACCTCTACTACAGTACTACTTACTGCCAAAAGGTAATGGATATTAGAAAGTAGTATGAAGCCAGATGAAGAAATAAAGAACACTGGTAAATGAAACTGTAAGGGAAAATTTAAAACTGATAGCCTGACATTATTTTTTAATTTTTTTTTGTCTTTTCCTTTTTATCCATACCAGGGCCAGTGAGTGCATCCTGTTGCACTAACTTGTTTCAAGGACTCATCACCTGGAGACAAACCAGCTCTGTCAATGACAATGACTGATTCTACCCCCTCATTCAACGCCTGACCTCCCTGCTATATAAGAAACCCCAACTAAACCTGCCTGAAATAAATCTGCCGAACAAAATATGATAAAATTCAATTATAAAATAACCCAGTATCAGCTTTGTACTTCCTGCTTTCCAAATGTATGTAAGTTTCTGTTTTACCCTAAACCAGGCCTGGTGATTTGGACCAGGTTCAAATGGCAGAGGTTGTTTAATCACTGTTTACTGATGTTATACATTCCAGGGAAGGATTTCCATTAAATGGGAAATAAATACCTTTATAGGTCAGGGAGTAGGCAGAAACATGCTGTACTAGGTCAAAATGATCAAAGTGACAGTCTCATCATGCTTCATATTTTCCCTGGACTAAAGAATTTCATAAAGGCATTATTTTTATATTATAAATCTTTTCTCAAGAAATACTACTTTTCATACTGATGTGCAATTTTTGTTAATTTTAACAGTTGCTGGACATGGTGGCACACACTTGTAATCCCAACACTGGGGTGGCTAAGACAGGAAAACTGCCAGGGGTTTGAGGCCAGCCTGGGCTATAGACTGCACTGAAAAAAAAATTAGCTAAAGTAAAAAACATACTCATTTTGGTCAGGCAGTAACAGCTCAATTTGAATGATTCAGAAATGTACTATATTAAAATAAGGAAAAATAATTTGTTGTGTTCCAATTAAATCGTAAGATTATCAAAAAAATTATTTAATGTTGTGTTCTTGGTAGCTCAACTTTAAAAAGATAACTGAAAAAGCAGAATGATGAACTTCAAATTTACCTATATCACAAAGACACCTCCATCCAAATAACTTTTCCCATATATGATTGATTTATCTTTTAAAAGCTATGGAGTATGTATTTCTTTGCTTCCTTCACTAAAAATCAGGAAACAATGACCAAACTAATGGTGACAGACTCCCCTAACCACCTTCTAATTACTGTCTTGTACTTCAAGAAAATGACCACTTCCTGAAGAAAGGAGTCCAGATTTGACAGAGAAAATTACAAACCATCTGAAACCTCCTGCATTCGAGGAAAACATTTTTCAGTTGTGTGTGTGTGTGTGTGTTTTTTTAAGTCCTAGGCTGCCCTCAACTCTCAACCCTATTGCCTTTGTCTCTAGAATAATTTTTTTTCTTTTTTGGCACCCGGGATCGAACTCAGGACCTTGTGCTTGCCAGGCAGGCGCTTTTGCTAGAGCTAAATCTCCTGCTGCTTTTGTCTCTAGAGCTAGAATTAGACATGTGCCACCAAACCCAGTTTACACTGCTTTTCTCCTCCTGCTTCTTTTGAGGGGAAGGGCAGTTTTGAGATTAAACCTTTGAACTGTACTGTATTTCCAGAATTTTTATTTTTTTAAACTTATATTTTGAGATAGAGTCTTGAAGTTGCTAAACTGCCCACACTGAACTCAAACTCAGGATCTTCCGGGCTCGGTCTCCCAGGGTTGGGACTATAGGATGTACCACCACACTCTGCTTAATATTCATAAACAGAGAGAGCCGGGCGTGGTGGCTCACGCCTGTAATCCCAGCACTCAGGAGGCTGAGGCAGGAGGATCCTAGTGAGTTCGAGACCAGCCTACGCTACAAAGTGAGCTCAAGGCCAGCCTAAACTGCACAATGAGACCCTGTCTCAAAAGGACAAAAAAAAATTCATAAACAGAACAATGTCCTAGGGTTTGTAGATATATTTTGAAAGCATCATAAACTCCTTATTTCATTTTCATCTTTTAAAGGTACCCAAGTATGATCTATATATATCCACCGGGAGCCTGAACAACAAGGTAACATTCTTTGATATGGTAAAATTCAAATGACCTCTTCATAACTTAACCACATGCCCTACTCTTAACCTTTCCAGCATGATTTTATCAACTTTCCCCTGTATTTACAAATGTACACAGTGAAAGAAAGTAAATATGCACATGACTTACACATACATACAACTCTGCACTCTGAATTTTGTTAAGGGAAGAGATGAAATTTCAAGATCATGAGAGACCTATTTGAAGCTAACAAATCTGGATCTAGTGAAAAGAAAAAGGAGTATGTGCCTATTACAATTTGACTAATGTGGGTATGATGGCACTGTTACAGCTTGGCATAACTGACGCCATCTTGAGCCCTGCATTTAACTAGTGCCCTGTATTTGTCTCAGGAGAATGGAAAACTACTTAAGAGTTCCCATGAGAAAAGTATAATGAGCTATCCCCACTGGTGAAAAATTAACCTGCTCAACAAAGAAGCAGGATACAGGTATCAACCAAAATTAACGTAAGATTCTGGCTAAATTGTTTCCAACAGAATGTCTTTGGGTTGTTTTAAAAGCTCAGCAACTGGGGCTGGGGATTTAGCTCAGCAGCATAAGCACCTGCCTTGCAAGCAGGCAGTCGTGAGTTCAGTCCCTGGTACTGATAAAAATGAAAAAGACCGAAAAAAAAATCTTTTTCTTTTATTATTAATTTTGAGATAGTTGATGAAATGAAAATAGCTCTAAAAGGAATAGTTCAAGGAATAAAGGACAGACTTTTAACAGGATGTTTAAAAACCCAAAGTAGGGTATGGGAGATAGCAAGGATCTTTATAAGAGTACAGCCAAACATAACTGCAAATACCTGTAATCCCAATTACTCAAGAGGCTGAAACAGGTTGGTTTTAGCCTAGCCTGGGCAACATAGCAAGACACAAACTCAATGGGAGAAAAAAAGGAAAAACATGTTTTAAACATTCTGATCTTATGGGATAGCTGTTGTTAAACTGGCTGCTCTAGGAAGTATGACAAAATCAGCCAGGCTCGACAGCCCACTCCTGTAATCGAAGCCTTAGGAGGCTACAGTAAGAAAATCACAAGTTTGAGGCCAGCCTGGATAATTTAGCAAGATTTTATGTAAAAATAAAAATCACAAAGAAGACTAGCATGGTGGTGACACACATCTAACACCAGCATTGTGGGAGGCGGAAGTAGGAGGATCTCAAATTCAAGCCCAGGGGCTGGGGATTTAGCTCAGCGGCATAAGCTCCTGCCTTGCAAGCAGGCAGTCGTGAGTTCGATCCCCGGTACCGATAAAAACGAAAAAGACAAAAAAAGAAAAAAGTGAAGTCCAAACTGGGCAACTCGGGGACCATGCCTCAGTAAGGTTTTTTTTTTTCCCCTAAGTTTTTAAATAATAGTTGAAGATGTAGCTCACTGCAAAGGCCCCGAATTCAATCCCCAGTACCAAAAACAAAAAGCTGTGGGACTTGAGTAATTAATGATTGTGAAACAGTCCTCTTACCTCTACCGGGCCAGTGACTAAGATCACGAGGATTCTGAGTATCTTGTGAATGCTGGTCGGGAATGCAGGATTCTCCGAGGCTCGCAACTCTTTGCTGAGTTAAACAAAAAGAAAATGAGCCGGAGCTGCCACGGGGAGGGCAGTAACACGGGAGGCTCGAGGCTTGCTTGGCACGAGCAGGGATCTCAAGCCTTGCGGACAGCTGCAGCCCATGGGACGGCACGGCTCCTGAGGCAGAGAGAAACCCTCTGCCCCAAGCGCTGAGGTCCACAGGATCCCCCTGAGTCCCACTGACCTGTCTGGGCTCCGCTGCGCCAAACTGTCAGACCGCGGAGATCACCGCCACCACCAACGCTCCAGGCTGTAGCCCTTCTCCCAGAACAATGGCGGCTGCCGGAAGTTGGGCTACGCCTCGGAGCCGTGGTTACGCAGCTACGCAGCCACGTAGGTGTAAAATGGCCGCCTCAGCCCCTGGCCTAGAGGCCTGTTTTCCGGGTTTCAGCTCGCAGACTTGGCATACATGTGAGATGAGTCAGGAGCAAACGGGCGCCTTCCTGGGTCTGTGTGAACAGGCCCAGAATCACTGTTAAGACTTCCGTTAGAACCGCTAATGGTCTTAGGGTGATAGGTCCGGACACTGGAAGGCAGAAACGGGTAGAATGTGTGCTGCTGCGCCAAGAGGAAATGGCGGGAACCTGTGTGGAAGGGCCAGTGCGCCATTTTAGAGGGCGCACAACGTAGACAAGCTGCTCTCCGCGCTTCCCCTTTTAAAATAAAACACTTGCTGTATGTGGGCTTTGTGGGTATAAAGAGGTTTTAGATAAAGAATAGTCAAAAAAGCATACATTTTATAAATATGTTTTTTAAATTGTAAAAGAGCTGCGATGAGGCTCAGTAATAGAGCGCTTGCCTAGCAAGGGAGAGGCTCAGGGTTCTGTCTCCAGCACCACAAAAAATAGATGAAAAGTAACCAGAAAACAAATGTGTTTGGGAAGCGTTTTTGTTTTTTCTTCTTTTCAGCATAGTACTGGGATTCAACGCAAGACCCTCTACCACTGAGCTACACCCCCAGCTCTTCTTATTTTCATATTTTGGGACAAATTCAAGTTGTCTGGGTTGGGCTTGAATTTGCTTTCCTGCCTCAGCCTCTTGAGTAGCTAGGGTTATATGAATCACCATCACTAACCTGGAAGTGAATTTTTAAAAATGGAATTATTACGTCACTTCTAGAAGTGACACTGGGGAGGGCACACCTCCATGTTTGTGGTTTAGAACACTTATAACAGAGGCTTTGGGACACAGAAGCAAATATAGTGGCGCCCAACTTGAATTTAGAAATCATCGCATTAAAACTATTGTCCATGTGTATTTTATTCTTCAGTATTTATAGTTGACAATGTTAAGTTCTTTCTTGGAAATATCTCATGTTTTTAGATGTTCTGAAGTGCCTGATGTACATTGAAAATAAATATAGAGAAATAACACTTTTTTGTTGTTTTGACATACCTTTTTTACTATTTGCAAACCACTCCTTTGTGCAGTGCACATTCGTTTGCACAATGGTTCCAGGAGAGGAGATGCACGCGCAAAAAATTGTATGGCAGTGAGTTTATCACTGGATAGGTAAAAAATGTCCCAGGGCTGGGGTTTTAGCTTAGCGGCATAAGTACCTGCTTGGCAAATGTGAATTTGTGAGTTCGATCCTCGGTACAAAAAAAAAAAACAATTTGCCTTACATTCATACAATGTATTTGACTTTTTGTGTATATAATAGTGCGTGTGACAGAGTCGGTAGTTACTTATATCTGAGCTGGAGCTGGGAGAATGGCAACAGAATTGGGAAGAGAAACCTGGGCTGGGGATTTAGCTCAGCGGCATAAGCGCCTGCCTTGCAAGCAGGCAGTCATGAGTTCGATCCCCGATACCGATAAAAAAAGGAAAAAGACAAAAAAAAAAAAAAAAAAAAAAAAAAAAAAGATTTACAATGAGAAACCAAGGAAATGTCATCAAACATCCTGAGCTTACAACTTCCTCAAAGGGGTCACTGAGCCCACTACAGGTGCTATGCAGGAAGGGGAGGTTATTTACCAGGCCAAGGCATGCACACCAAAGGCATGAAAACGGGCATGGTGGTGCACTCCTGTAATCCCAGCATTTGGGAGGCCAAAGCAGGAGGATCCTTGCAAACTCGAGACCTGCCTGGGCTGCAAAGTAAGCTCCAGACCAACCTGAACTGCATATGGAGACCCTATCTCAAAAAGACCAAACACACACACAAAAAAAACAAGTAGATCCCTAAAGCCTGATTAGCATATATTTATACATAGACCAGCCTGGACTACAAAGTGAGCTCAAATCCAGTATGAATGGCTCAGCAAAACTTGTCTCAAAATAAAAAGCAAAGTCTCTCTTCTGATGGATGAGGGGCCACTGTAAATTAGAAAAACCCCACTAACCACAGACCTCAAACTCTTTCTCCAAGTACCAGGGGCTAGGTATTTCACCTAGACAAGACTTGTACCCCTAAGCCATGCCTATCACATGTTTTACGAAGAAGTGAAGAAAGAGCGTTTAAAGGCTCCCACTATAAAGAAATAAGGGAATTACCTAGGGTAGTAATTTTGAGGCCAGTGCAGGCAATTTAATGAGGCCCTATCTCAAACTAAACAAACAAAAACTGAGCTGGGGAGCTAGAAGGACATCTCAGTGGTAAAATATTTGCTTAGGAAGAGGTACTTGGGACACTTGGGTTTCATCCATAGTAAGTGAAAAAAGCATAAAAGATAGAGAGTTGAAAATACGAATTACTTTGATTAGGTCTATACACATTATATGCGTGATTGGAATATTGTACCTCATGTACCACATAAATGTGTATAATTATTACTTGTTAACTGAAAAGAAAATATCTTTTAAAAATTAATTTGAAAAAGAAATCCCAAGCCTATTGGGGTCTATGCCTACATCCCCAATGCCCCAAATGGGTATATGGTGAAGGCCCAAAGGAATGAGACAAGCAGCATGATCTTTAGGGCTCCAAACTAAAATCCTCTGCAGAGTTCTTAACTCTACTAGCCATCTGGCCAACTGACGCTGGGCAGCCTGTTTTTTTTTTTTTGTCTTTTTTGAGACAGGGTCTGGCTATGCATTCAGGCTGGCCTTGAGCTCACTTTGTAGCCCACGCTGGTCTCAAAATTGCAATGATCCTCCTGCTTCAGCTTCCCTAGTGCTGGGATTATAAGCGTGAGCCACCATGCCCGGCTTGGGGCAGCCTGTATTTAATCAGAACAAGCAAGGAGATGAGTGGAAAATGAAGGAAATCTAAGCAGGATCTTGGGAGGGATTCAAGGACCCCACAGAGTTGGTGCTAATTAAGGAAAACTATCCAGAAAGTCTCCAGGTGGCCTCATCTGTGGCCTATTTTGCCCCCTGATGTGTCTTTTTCTCAGTTCAGCCATGCCTATGCCTGGGCCAAGCCATAGCCCTGCACGTGTACTCTGCTTCAACGGCTCCAACACAAGCCTGGCACACACCTGTGATCCCCAATAAGCCCACTATGCTGGATTCTTTAGGCTAATCCACTTAAAGTTAGAGTTTTCCTGATTCATTCAGTTCCTTAAGTCCAGCTATCAGCTGGTAGGTAGCCAAGCCTTTCGCTCCATGAAGTTGTCTACAGTTTAAAATACCAACCATAATGCAAACTAACCAGCATGATACAAAATGTATATCAATAGCATTCCTTTACACCAACAATGAATTGATGAGAACTTAGGGAAACCATACCAATCGGTGTTCCCAAGGAAGTGAAAGTCCTCCGTAATGAAAATTTTTCTGAAAAAGAGCTCAAAGAGGATATCAGAAAATGGAAAAATACCCCTTCTTTCTGGATAGGCAGAACCAAAATTGTTAAAATGACCATATTACCAAAACATAGATAGATTTCATCACATTCGCAATCAAAATAGGAACAGCATTCTTCTCAGAACTAGAGAAAAAAAAATTTTTTTTGTTTGTTTTTTTCCTTTTTATCAGTACCAGGGATCAAACTCACGACTGCCTGCTTGCAAGGCAGGCGCTTATGCCGCTGAGCTAAATCCCCAGCCCAAAAATTTTTAAAATTCATATGGATTTTGAAGAGACTCAGAGTAGCAAAAACAATCCTGGGCAACATCAATAAAGAAGGAAGCATCAAGATCTCAAATTTCAAATTATATTACAAAGGTATAGTGATTTTTAAAACATAGCATGAGGGCTGCGGATTTAGCTCAGTGGCATAAGCACCTGCCTTGCATTTGCGCAGTGGTAAGCTTGATCCCCGTACCAAAAAAAAAAAAAAAAAAAAAAAAAAAAAAATTAAATTAAATTTAAAAAAATAGCATGGTACTGGCACAAAAACACACAGATCACACACAGTAGAATAGAGGGTACAGAAACGACCCCGAGCACAAAAATCAGCTATTTTTTCTTTGACAGGCCAAAAAGTATATGCCAGAGAAAAGACCACCTCTTTAACAAATTGTGCTAGGGAAACTGGTTATTCATGTGCAAAAGATTGAATATAGATCCATACCACTGACTGTATTAAACTAAAATCAAAAATCTAAATATTAAAATAGAAATAATCTACTCAAAGATAAAATAGATATAACTCTTGAAGATATAAACTTAGGCAAAGACTTTCTGAACAGAACCTCAGCTGTACAAGAAATAATGCCAAAAATCGACAAAATTCTATCAAAAAGCTTCACAGCAGAGCAAACAAAATGAGGTGACAAACTACAAAAAGAGAAAAAAGTTTTTGCCAAACATTTCTTGGACACAGAACTAATATCTGAGATATATAAAGAATTAAAAAAGCTTGGCATGCCAGATGCCTGTACTCCCACCACTCTGGAAGCTGAGGAAGGATGATCAGCACACATTCAAGGCCAGCCTGGGCCACATAGTGAGTCTGAAGCCAGCCCAAACTGCATATCAAGACCCTGTCTCTCACCCAGCCCAAAACAAACAAAATGAACTACAAAAAAAATTAGAATTCCCCAAATGAGATCTGTGTCATTGCAGTTCTGTTCATAACATCTTCTCCTACACCTATGCTTCAGGAATTCTGCCTATTCTGTCTTCCAGCAGAGTTAGTAATTTGGTTTGAATATTTGAATCTTTGATTCATTTTGATTTTTGTTTCGTTCACGGTAAAAGATGTAGGTCATTTTCATCTTTGGCATGTGAAAAACCAATTTTTCCAGCACCATATATTGAAGAAGCTATCTTTCTTCCAGTGAAGATGTTTGGCTCCTTTATCAAAGATAAGGTGGCTGAATGTGTTTTGAGTATTTTCTACATTTTCTATTCCTTTGATCTTTAGGTCTGTTTTTTTGTTTGTTTGTTTGTTTTTTTAATGACAGTACTGTGCTGGTTTTTGTTGTTGTTGTTGTTTTTTTCTTTTTCTTTTTTATGGGTCTGGGTATTGAACTCACGACCACACAGTGGCAAGGCAGACACTTATGCCATTGAGCTAAATCCCCAGACCCAGTACTGTGCTGTTTTTACCACAGTTTTTTTTTTTTTTTTCTTTTACCAGTACCAGGGATTGAACTCATGACCATGCGCTTGCAAGGCAGGTGCTTATGCCTTGAGCTAAATCCCCAGCCCCCCCCCCCCCGTAGCTTTGTAATTTTTTTTTTTTTTTTTTGTATGAGGCATTGAACTCAGGACCTGTGCTTCCCAGGCAGGTGGTTATGCCACAGAACTAAAGCTCTGTAGTATAATTTCTAATTAGAGGTTGTGATGCCCCCTGATTTGCCTTTGTTGCCAAGAATTGCTTTTGCTATTGTAGGTATCTTCTGATTCCAAGATAAGGTCTCAAAAAAAAAAATAGATGAGGTTATCCTTTAACTCACTATGTAGCCCCAGGCTGGCCTCAAAACATCCTCCTAAGTGCTGGAATGACAGATGTGTACCACCAGGGCTGGCTTGCTATTATTATTTTGACTGAGATGCATTAAATCTGTATAATAATTTTGGAAGTATATCCATTTTCACTACTTTGGTTTTTCTTACCCAGGAACAAGGGATATCTGTCTATTTTTCTGATATACTGTTTGATCTTTTTCAGAGTACTGTAGCTTTCAATGCAAATGTCTTTTTCTTTCTTTTTTAGATTGATTCCTAGATATTTAATTTTTCTCTCAGTGAGTTGGTTAATTGTTTATGGGAATACGATTGAATTTTGAGTACTGACTTTTGTTGGGGGCCAGGGATCTGAAATAGTATTTTACTATGCTGGGGAACACGTTATGTGACTTGGCTCCTGTGGTCTAGAGACCAGTGTGACCTTGCTTTTAGGAACAGAAAAGAATGTGGAATCTGCCTGCTTTTGGCTGTGCAGAGAAAGACTATATAACCATAGCACTCTTAAGGCAAGATAACATCTGTTGAGGACAATATAAACACGGCGGGCATCGGGAAGAACTTATTCTCCATTACCTTCTACCTATTTCAGTTGCTGTTTGTCTTAGTTACTTTTCACTCATTGTTGAGACAAAATACCTGATGCACAAAGTTAGAGAAGGGAAGATTTATTTCTTACAAGTTGGATATTTCAGTCCATACTCAGCTGGCTCCAAGACAAAATGGCATGGCTGAGGGGCAGCAGTTCATGGTGGCTGCAAACAGCAAAAGAGAAAGACATGCCTTCTTCCCGATGGTACACTGTATGCTGGCTCCACCCCGGGGCAGTGTAGTACTCATAGCACCAATCCAAGTGCTAGACAAGGAACCAATCACAAATACTAGATTTGGCTGCATCCATGATTGCATGAGGCTTGGGGGGGGGGCACTGACATAAACCATGATGCTGTTTCATTAAAAGTACATTACTCAGTCCCCTGTGCTCCTCACTTACTAATAAAAGTGCGTCAGGCACAGAGACTCTTGTCCCTGTCCACTAGAGACAAGTTCCTCCCAGTCCCCTTGTAACTTGAATATTATCTTTATTTCCCATTATTCCCTCTAAGGTATTTGGGGTTCTAATGAGCCCCCAGCAGACTTTGTATCCAGCTATGCTAGTGAAATCAGTTATTAAATCTAGAAGTCTTTTGGTGGAGTTTTTGGCATTTTCTATGTAGAGTATCATGTCATCCACAAATAATGATAATTAAACTTCTTCCTTTCCTATCCTTACTCCTTTTATTCTTTTCTCTGGTCTAGTTGGTATGGTTAATCTTTCCTGTACTATACAGAGTAAGAGGTGATAGTGGATATCCTTGTCTTATGTCTTGTTCCTGATTTTAGAATGAAAGTTTGTTTTTGTTTTTGGTACGAGGAATTGAACTCATAACCTTACACTTGCCAGGCAGGTGCTGTGCTACTGAGAGCCCGATTTGTTTAGCCTGCAGCACTCCATGTACCTCCGGCTGTCTTGACTAGGCTCTTTGACCTCTGCTTAAACTTGTTCTACTTCCTCTTGACACTGGGAGCAGCTGGATGGAGCCAGCACTGCCACAGTTGCTCTGAGTTTGAGTTTAGCTGGCCTTTCTCCAATATGGCTCCTAGCCAATTGCCCTCTCCTGGTGTGTTTGTGTGTGTGTGTGTGTGTGTGTGTGTGTGTGTGTGTGTGTGAAACGGAGAAGCCCACCAGTCTCTGCAGTCAGCTGCATTCACTGCTCTGTTACATTGGTGCAGCTCTTTGTGGTCACCTGTAGTACCTGCAGTTTCATTCCCATACAGTGAATCAGGGCTTAAGGCAAAAGTGCCTCTTGCAAGCTCCTTCTTCTACATTAAGATATCTCTCTTCACTCTGTCTACGGGGCCTAAATTGTCTCTTCAGATCCTCATAGGGCCTCAGGGACCCACTTACCTACTTTTTCTCTTCCTCACATTGGTATATTCCAGCTTCTGGACATCATATTGGAGAGGATGTTACTGTGCTGTTCACTACTCTGGTATCTTCCTAGAAGTGTACAAAATGGGTATCTGAAGTGAAGAGAGATTCTCAGATGAAGAATAAATGGCATATGGACATACGAAAAAATGCTCATTATCACTGGTCATTCAAGATATGCAATTAAAACAACACTGAGATCCTATCTCAAGAAAAAATGACTGTAATCAGTAAATAAACCAATAACAAATATTGGTGAGGATGAGGGGAAAAAAGGAGAAACCAATATAGAAATCAGTATGGAGACTCCTCAAAAAACTAAAATTAGAGGTCCCATTTCTCTGAGCAATTCCCACTCTAGATGTTTTCCTGAAAGATTGGAAAGTATCATACCACAATGATATATGCACACCCATGTTTATTGCAGCATATTGTAATGACTAAATCTTGGAAACAGCCCAGATGCCCATCAAAGGAAGAATGGATAAAGAAAATGTGGTTTTTATGTACAATGGCCATGAAGAAAGGTAAACTCTTAGAAGGTGAATCTATGTTTGTATATTTTTAAGAGATTTCTACTGATTTACTAGAGAAGATACCTGGATTTTCCTTTTTGCCCTGTATGAGTCTACTCGCCTTTTCATAATTAACAGATTTTTAAATATGCCTTTCACCCACATGGTAAGTATAGCTATCATGTAAGACATCACTTTTAGTTGCTTACTAATATTATAATCCCAGTTTCATTTCATTGAAAAGAGAATAGTATCTCCAAGGTAGTTTCCTTCTTAAAGCATATTACTCAGATACTCATAGTTCTTGGCATCTTGTAGTATTCTTTGTCTTTCATCTGGGATATACCAAGTGACTAAGATGAATTTGACATCTCATTATATTAAGTCGAAAACACTGGTCTAAGTTTGAAACGTATGTACAGACTTATTATAGTCCTCTGATAATTGGTCTAGCCATTCTTTGCATTGTTGAGATTTGAACTTGAGTAGTCCTCTCTGCTCCTGTGACCTCTCTGAGGGGCAGCATGAATTATGACTCAGCAGAGTAAGAACTACTTTAGGTATGTTCTGCAGGGTTTAAAACTGTGTGCACCCATTGGGACTTAAGGCTGTCTGAGAAGCATGATGAGGGGGCTGAAAAACATCAGCTTCCTCTAGGGCACTAGGCCTAGTGGAGATCCTGAGTCACCTGGAGGGGACAGGACTGATTTACTGGCATGAGGATTATAAGGAGGAAGTCAAGGAGCCCTTTCAGGATGTTTTTCTTTATTAAACAGATTTGAGAGACACATATTGCCCTGAGAGATAGGTAGGGACCCAAGAATGGAATCATCAATGATATCTCTGTCTTCCTTGGGGCCCACTTTAAGTACCATAGTTTCTGGGCTTTTCTTGAGATAAAGGGTCACAAAATCTGGAACATAAGGGATTTTATTCAACTTTCTATATTTTATGCAGAAAAGATTAACAGCTCATAATTTAAGTTACCGTCCCATGTGGACCTCTAGCAAGTTCCTAGTTTATATTGAACCCAAACCATATTATAATAGTAAACAAGCTATTCCTTTTTTAGATTGGCACCATCAAACTTTTCCCACAGATTAAAGATTTGACCTAGTGGCAAAGTTGGTAGGATATGTGGGACATGGTTTCATGAGGCTTCCCATGATTTATTTAGGGCCTATATGTAGAGGCAGCTATGTCTCACCACTTAAGATAGTGTTCCATGCTGAAGAAGGAAATCTGATTTGAGCCTACAAAGCATCCCTTCTGAGACTCAAATATTAAGACAGATGTCTCTGTCCAAAGTTAAGATGATGCCAGTGTCTTTCATAGAAGTAAGCCAACATGATGGAGTTTCCATGCTGGGGCCCACTAACTCCTTAGAGAGGAAGGTGATGAGCTCCGTGATGGCTTTACTTACCTGACCTCACTTTGAAACTCCAGTGAGATCAGAATGGAGGCCTCCCCATTGGTACTGCCTTAGCCACATTATGCCACTTTATAGCTCTGCTTTAGCAAGGTGGAGGCATTTGGAAACAGTTACTCTTGTGCTTTGCTTAAGTAGAGATGGAAACCTTTTTTAAAAAATTAAGAAGTTTTAAAAACAAGAATGATTCTAGTTTTGCATACTCAGTGTCACTTGAGTTAAGCTTTATTGGGTATTCTTTTGCTCTGGTCTGGACATCAGGCATAGGTATAAATTGCCTGAATTTTAGAAGGAAGGAATCTATCTCAATTCAAAGAAAAGAGGATGGAAGCTGTTGTAGTTAGGGGTTATGCAGAGAATAATTACAATCAGTACATAGAGTTTATAATACTTTTATAATGGTCACCAGGAATTAACATAAGAAAATGCAGGAAATCTATCTGCAACACCAAAAACATAGAATAGTCAAGGGCCTAAATCCCACAGCAGTGTCCCACATGAGTCCAGATAAAAACCCAGAGCTCATGACAATGCCTCCCACAAGTCCAATTGGAGGTCCAGAGCCCACAAGAAGGACTCACGCCAGTCTCTTTTACAGATCTGTGCTGGGAAGGCCCAAAGGTCAGCAGCGGAAGCCAGAAAGTCTATGCCAGCAGGGTGAAGGAGCTGTGCTGGTGGGATGAGTGTTCTATGCTGGAGCCGAGAAGTCACAACAAAGACCAGAGCTGTCTTGAAAGGCACCACAGCCATCCTCAGCGACACAGAGGCCCTGAGCTCCTCTGATGACAAGCACAGTCGGGTACATGCCAGAAAGCTAGTGTGACGAGTTCATCCTAGAGACCAAGCAGCACATGTCTTCCCCTCCGGAGCCACGAAGCAATGCTCGATGTGAGGACCAAAGCTTCTCCAGGAGAACCAACGTCTCAAACAGCAACTCACGGGAGAACTCACAATACCTTGTCTCAACACCTTAACACCCTCCTTCTCCTTTTCCACCTATTTATCCTGGCAGCTTTCCTCAGGTGGAGCATCTTCGCTCAATGCCAGGCTGAGTAATCCAGCTGGCGTTAAGTTGACCACCAGGAGTTTTTAATCCGTAACAGAAGCCCACACGTTTTCTAAAATTGGAGGTTAAATCCCTATTTTTACAAGGGTGAGATTTCCCACAATCGTAAAGCAATTTGAGAAAAAAAAAAAAAGGTAAACAAACGTGGTTATTGACCCAAATGGTGCCTAGTTCCATGAGAAGAGAAGATAGCAGCCAGTCATGTGATGAGATGCAATGGTGAGCCAGATTAAGACAGCACGCTGAAAAAGAAGAGGCCATCTAGAGGAAAAGTGCAGTTAGGTCTTTGAGCTCAGAAGAAGGAAATTGGAGTAGGTAGAGACCAGGCTAATTTCCCCCAAGAGTAGCAAAGTATCATGGAGAACAGAAATGTGAGCACAGATAGGCATAATAACAGGCTCTCTGGTACTCAACTCTTAGTGGAGTGACTGCAAATGGGGAAAGAAAAGAAAAGTGAAGGAATAAACTTGGGATGGACCTGTAGGGTTTCTACGGCTGGAAGAAAAATGCAGAAGCCACACAGTTCCACTCCCCTCTTCCACATGGTGGAAAAACCAGAAGTTTTATGACTAAAATTTCCTGAATTCCTTGCCTATGAAAAAAGAGAAAAGAGAGACAGAGAGGCAGAGAGGGAGAGAGATACAGAGAGGCAGAGACACTGAGAGAGAAATGTACCCAAAGATTCTTACCTTTCTCCTGTTTGGCTTACCAAATATACTATTGGGCTTGAGGCGCTAAAGTCTCTTTTCTGTTCTTCCTGTCCCAGCAAAGAACTGAATGAAACAAGCATAAGTGGTGACAATGTTTTATATTTATTAAAGGTGGGAGGAAAGAAACCCAGAAGCATAAGGGAAGAAGAGGCTCTGCAGAGTTTGGGCTGAGTAAAAAGGGAGGTAAAGGGGAGGAAAATATAAAAATACACTCTATAGTGTTGTGTAGGCTTTTTTATGTTTTACATTTCTGTTCTCTCAGAAGAGAAACCTGAACTCCTTTCCTCTTTCTTTCAGCCATTCCCTTTTTACTTGCAAATGATCCTCTTTCACCTGTGGATACCACCTTTTCACTTGTAAAATGTGCTTTTTTCCCTATGAAAGGACCATTATCTTTCCCGTGGCTGGGCCATCCTCCCCTTCCTCTCAAAGCAATGGAATGTACTGACAAACTCCCCAGATTCCTTCCCACCAAAAACATAAATATTCCCAGACTCGAACTACCACAGCACACCTCTCTACATCCTCTCCTGCAGTCTGGTTCTTTAGGTGTGTGTTTTTAAAATTTCCACCAAATAAACTTTCCCTGTGCATCATACTGACAAATCTAAAAGTTTTTTCTATGATTAGTCAGCAAACTTGCAAATGTATTCTAGAGGTAGGATAATGTTCTTTACTTTAGTCACTGGAACTAAAGGAATTAGACCACTGCAATTTTAGGCAGGTCACAACTAGATCAAGCTTTAAGAATTATGGGCCCCCATTAAGAGTTGGGAATGAGGCAGTCAGATGACCAGGATTTATGAGCCCTTGTTCAAATGATGAGCCCTGGCAGATAAACACACTGTCACACGGTCCCTGTGGTCAGAGGTTACAAGGCAACCCCACCCCAGATAGCCACTATCTTATCTATAAAATCCCACACACTGTAAGAGATATTACTACTCTGGTCTAATGCCAAAAGGTCTTTCTCAGGCTTTAAGCCTAAGAAAGTTGACCCTCCATGGTGGAGCTTGCTTATCTTCATCTGTTCCTAGCAGGAGCCTCCCCCAGCCTTAATGATACAGGGGAATGAAACTCCCAACCTACTATGTCCCATACGAGTTTGTATTCTCTAAAATTGAAAAATGAATTTAGGAGCAACGGAGGTTAAGAGCAGAATATATTTACTGAGAGAAATAAAACTTCTGTCTTAGAGAGACACAGAAGGGGTCACGAGTGGGTTGCCAAAGACTGTCTTTTCTAGGGATTTTTATAGAGAAAAACCATGAGGTAAGGCAGGTCCAAAATGGGGGAAAACTTGAGAACTCGCAAGGCAGGGGGGCGTGAGGTGGGACAGAACTATGGTCAACCAATAAGATTAATTGTTCAGGTAAAGTTGAGTAAATCAGGGACAAAAGGGGGAAGTAAGTCACGTAGTAAGCAAGCATGTTTAAAGAGGAGTGACTTCCTGTAGGGGCGTTGGGATGGTGGCTCCTGGCTTTCCCAAGGTGATTCATATCATATTTTATTTATTTAATTTTTTGGTATTGGGGATAGAACTGATGACCTCACACTGGCAAGGCAGGCACTTATGCCGCTGAGCTAAATCCCCAGCCCCCCGAGGACTTCTTTTGATTAAGTGTGATCCAGGACAGCTTCCATGTTCCTTGGGCCTGGGGCTAAAGCTCTTATGTCCTAAGGCGAAGTTGTTATCATAGCCCACTTATAATTCAGTTGTGGGGACCATTTCCTGTCCTCCCCCAAAAACACACTTCTTGGGTGCCTGGTTCATAAGCTTGGTGCTTCTTGGCCTCAAGAAGGCTATAAAAACCAAAAAGCAGATTTTTTTTTTCAAAAAGCAGATATTTTTATGTATATTTTTGTCACAGTGGCTGCAAGTTGGCAGAAACCCTTCATTTTAAGGCTTTTTTCACTTTGAGGATGTGTCCCTCTCTCACTCTGTCTTGTATGATGGCCCAAATATTTCTAGCTAACTCTACTGTACTGAAACCTTTCCCCTCTTCCCCACCAGACCCCTTAGATGATACATGTCCTGTCATTGTGGCTCCCCACCATATCTCCAAGATCAAACCCCGCAGCTTTCTGTCAGAGGTTTCTGTGCCCCCTGCACCATTCTTTCCTACTTCCTCACTCACAGTGGCCTCTACTCCTTCCCCTAGTTTCTCTCCCCAGTCTCAGATTTCTCAGTCTCCTCCACCATGCACCGTATATTCTATCAGACAGCTCTTCTTTGTCCCATACTCCTGCGTCGCCATTTTCCACACCAGCTCACCATCCTTGGTCTTGTGCACTTCCGTCATCCAGCAGGCCACATGGTTCTCAGCAGCCACCTTGCTGCAGCTCACGTGGAGGACAGCTTCCATCTTGTGGCCCTCCACACATGACAGTGTGCTGCCATCTTGCGGTACCTCATCATGGGACCAGCAGCAGCCATCTAGCTGTGGGTCTCGTAGTAGTCAGTCGCCATCTTGTGCTTCCCTGTGGCATGGTGGTCGATCACCCAGTAACTGCCCACAGACACCTGCTGGCAAGTTAGCTGCTCCATGGCCATCTACACCTCCCACTCCACAGTCTTCTCAGCCTCAGTTCCTATTCCTGCTTCAGGAACAGGCTGGTCCTGAGGCACTAGTTCATATTAATGTTCTTTTTTCCCTTTGACAGCCTATTACAGAGTAACCATAAATTAGGTTCCTTTTCTGCTATTCTTATTTCAAGAGATCTCAATTGATCTACAAAAAGGTTCACACTAGTCTGTTTATTGTAGTTCAAATTGGCCAAATATATTTGAATGGACTCTTGAGTTTGTAAGTCATTTGTAAGTCTATATCTGTTGTCTGTTTGTCCAGGCTGTTTATACTGTACAGATTGTCTGTCCATGTTTGTCCATTTTTGTGCTCTGTAAACAGTTCTTCCTTTTTGTTTGATCTCAACAATCTTTTTCCTCTTCCTTTACACGTTCAGGTCATTTAATCAAGGTTTATCTGGGTTATAGATTTAAAAAGCATGCTTCCACCTAGGTTGCCAGCTGGTCAAAATGATGCTAAAACTGGTTAAACAAAATCTCTTGAGGTGAGCAGATGTTGGACAAAACTTCAATTAGTGAATAAAAAGTTGCCACTTGGTAACTTTAACCAGCTCTTATTCATTAATCCAAGGCCCTAATAATCTCCATAGCCTTATAGGAGACACCCCAACTAAAGTTCATATGACTAAGACAATTCATTGTTGCTGACCTGATGGTATGTTCATGCCTTCAAATATAAAGTTGGGATTGTTTATGATGATAAATATTTTCTTTCAGATTCAGAATCGGCTTTTTTCTGGTGCTCCAGCCAAGAGAGTCAAGTCAAACCAATAGGAGGTCATCAGTCCAAATGATAATTTTTAAACAAAAATTTATGTAATGTCTATCAACAAAAGGACCTAAGAGCCAATGAGTTACAATTGCTATAACCTAAAGCAGCCCTTAACTAAACTTAACTGTCAGCCTATTGCTCATGCTTTGACTATACATGCTTTATACTTTGATTATACATGCTTTGATTAAAATTTGTTCTTGCCTAAAAGGTACCAAACCTCAAGGTATCATAACAAATACACTAAATTCTTTTTAGATTCCTTTTACTGGGATCTACCAGATCTTTTCCTGAAAAATGTTATATGACACATATTGGGGCCATAATTAACTATACCCAGCTGGCCCTAAATGACACCACAGCTCAGCTCTCTTCCTAAATAAAAAAAAGTAAAATTCTATTACTTGACTTCTGCATACTTAATTGATTCTTTTTTAAAATTTTTTATGTATTTTTTTTTTGCGGAACTGGGGATTGAACTCATGACCTCATGGTTGCCAGGTAGGCACTTATGTCACTGAGCTAAATCCCCAGCCCTTTTTTTGTCTTTTTGAGACAGGGTCTCGCTATGCAGTTCAGGCTGGCCTTGAGCTCACTTAGTAGCCCAGGCTGGTCTCGAACTCGCAACAATCCTCCTGTCTGAGCCTCCCGAGTACTGGGACTTAATTGATTCTTTACCTTAGTCTCCTCTAGACTTAAAGCTGTACAACTACCCAAGATGAAAATGCTTACTATCTACTGAGGGCCACTAGTTAAAAGCTCTGTAGAGTATAACTGACTGCCATTCAACAGCTTCAACCCCCTTTGGCCTGAAGAAGCCAGATCAATCATCAACCATTACCCCTCATGGCAGTTTGGGTTTCTTCTTCAGAGGAAAAATGCTACAGGCAGTTAAATCAGTTAAAAATATTATAGGCAGTCAGACAGGGTTAAGGCCTCAAAGGAGCCAGCATAGAGGACCAGATGTCTTGTGACTGTGGAGGAAACAGATACCTCCTGCTGTGGGCCAGATCGCAAGACAAAAGGCTAAACTTGGCCCTCAAACCCTTAGGGAGGCCTTCTTAATATGACTTTTCATGTTTTCAACACCAGAGATAAAAATCAAAAGGAAAAATAATAATCTGATCTTTTAGCAGTGACACTTAGAACTCTGAGACAGGTAAACTGAGACAAGGTAGAGCTGCCCCAGTACCTCCCAGACCATACTTCAAGTGCAACAAAAAGAACACTGGGCAAGAGAATTCCCCCTCTGCAATCTCAAGGGCCATTGGAAAAGTGACTGTCCTAGACACCAGAGAGTGGGTAAGCCATCCTCTAAATCCTTGCAGATCCATTACCACTGTGTTAATCGCCAGCTAATCTACTTGGACTTGCTGCTGAAGGTTGATGGGGCTTGGGGCCCACAGCCTCCATTAAGATATACTTCTCAGAGCTCCATGTCTCACTAGAGGTCTCAGGTAAGATATTCTCTGTACTTGTAGATGTGGAGGCCATATATAATATTCTTCCTGAGTTTTCAGGCTGCTGTATTAAGTCCTCAGTCTCTGTAGTGGATGTTGATGGCCAACTTGCATGGTCCCTGCAGACAGGGCCTATTCCATGCAGGTTCCTTCTCTCTTTTAATCATAGCTTTCTAGTAATTCCAACATGTCCCACACCCCTTTCAGGTATGGATCTTCTTCAAAAGCTTAACTTCTCCTTTACCTTCTCCCTCCACACAGTTCTAGTCTTCCAAACACCCTCAGTGCACCACAAAACCATCCCCTCCCCTCCCTTCTTCTCTGGCCCATCCCATAATTTGGGATACCTCCAACCCCATCTGCGCTACACATGTCATGCCTGTTTTAATTCACCTCAATTTTTCCTTGCATTCCTCAATATCCTATAGCTCTCAAACATTTATGGGAACTTAAACCTATAATTAAATGTCTTTTAGACAACAGTTTTCTTAAACCTACCCATTTACCCTACAATACTCCCATTCTCCTGATACTCAAGCCTAATTGGTCCTATATTTCTTTTCTTTTTTCTTTTTTATCAGTACCAGAGATCGAACTCACAACCACACGCTTGCAAGGCAGAGGCGCTTATGCCGCTGAGCTAAATCCCCAGCCCCAGGCCTTATATTTCTTTTTTTTTTTTTTTTGTCTTTTTCATTTTTACTGGTACCAGGGATCAAACTCATGACCGCCTGCTTACAAGGCAGGTGCTTATGCCGCTGAGCTAAATCCCCAGCCCCAGGCCTTATATTTCTTATGCTTCTTATTCTTTCCAGCTCAACTCCTGGAGCAAGGACAAGTCCTACCTACACTTTTAACTTCTACTCTTTCAGATGGGGAATAATTACCTCTCGTAACTCCACCTCTCCCAACTCCATGCTTACTTTTCAGATTCTTGCTCACCATTGCTCTGATGGAACCACACATTTGGATCAAGGGCACCTTTCCTTTCCTTCTACCTCTCCTAATTATGATAGTGGCCTGCCTCCTCATAGTACCTTGCGTTTTTTTATTCCTCCAATCTAGGATGTGAGTGTTCATCAATGATTGATTCCTGTCCTGGCTGAAACACCTCGTACTAGCTTCTACCTGAGCATCAACTATCATCCCATCAACCCTCTAAACCCCAACATGTTGCCCCTGTCCAGCAAGAAATAGTAAGAGACAGTTTTTGCCCTTTTCCTAAAAATACAAAGATGGGAATGAAAGGTTCTTGCCCTAGTATAAATTAAATTACTATACAGTTATGGTGGTGGTCTATAATGTGGAAGGCTAAAGGGGGAATCCTTACCACTTCTCGCTTCTTCTTCAGCCCTAATTGCAACACCCCTTCCTGTTTGTATGCACAGAGAAAATTCTAATCAGTTCCTCACACATCGTCAATATCCACCCCATGCACCACTTCAGCCAGAGGTCATATAACCCTCTGCCTCTCTGGGCTGTCGAAGGAGACAGCCCAGTCGCCATGGGTTGTGTGCTCCGTTCCATGTCCTCAACTCAGTAAACCTGTTCATTTTGTACTTTTGCTTCTCTATTGCGCCAGAATACTCTAACAATAATATTTCTAACTAACTCAGCTGCCTGTAAGACTATCTGGTGGGCTACACCATTGTGCCTGGCACTGACCCAAAGTTTTAAGGTAACAAATATATAAAATAGTCAAACTTTGTTTTGCTTTGACTTACCTACTGGGCATTGCAGGCCCTAATGAGTTGTGGTTCATAGTGAAAATGGCTTTTAAGTCCTTGACCACCTCAGAAAAAAACCCAAATCATTCTTTTAATGACTAGTAGGAGATAGCCCAGGATTTTGTCTGTTCCCTGTTAGTGTTTGGGTGGGAAGAGGAGGGCTGGGGAGGGGAGAGAAAGGGAAGAGGAAGGGGAGGGAAAGAGAAAAGACATATTATGTAGCTCAAGCTGGCCTTGAGCTCATCGTGACCCCCTTGCCTCAGCCTCCTGAGTGCTGGGGTGTATGCTGTCCCATATGGTTGTTCCACATCCCTATGATGATCCCTTGACTATGTCCTAATGAGTCCAGAAAACAGGGGAAGTTAGGTAAACAGGACACAGATCCTAAATAGTTAGTTTAAAATAAAGGTTGAGGCCTGAGTGAGTTAACATAGTAGGAGGCCCAAACAAACTGTGAGACCTGATAAAAAACAAGAGACAAAAAACACATACTAATGCAAATGAATCAATTTGCATTCTGGACATCAAAGGCCTACAGCAAGCAGGAGCCTTCCTGCCTTCTGTCACATACAATGGTATGGAAAACCGTAAATAAAAAGACCTCCAAGCCTGAACTTCCATGGTGATCACCTTGTGAAACATCCCTCTCTGACTAGTGGAGAGCTTTTCATTTATTCTTCTAATAAGCTTGCATTTAGCCATTCCCTATTACGTGCTGTCTTGTAGGCATCAAAGAAACAAGAACTACAGGGACCTGATTACAATGATGGCATCCTAGACTTATTCAGTGGTCTCCAGCACACACAAACACAAAAGAAACCACAAGCTGGGTGTGGTGATGCACTCCTGTCATCTCAGCACTCAGGAGGCTAAGGAAAGAGGATCACTGTGAGTTCCAGACCAGCCTGGGCTACAACTCAAGGCCAGCCTGAACTACTGCAGAGTGAGACTCTGTCTAAAAAAAGGAAAAAAGTACCTAAAAATGAGTAACTGACGAGATGGTTATTGTTGTACACTAGGAAAAAGAGCTTCGTTATATTTGTATTGCACCAAAATACCTGTAATGTGACCCTAACTGTTCTGTATATGCTTTTCTTCTCCCTTCTCCCTCTGGGTGACCTAATTGATATGTTAACCATTGCTGCCCTCTACAAATAACAGATGCGGTGCTAAAATAAGGTAACAAAAGGTTGTTAATTGCTGCTAGACTCCTCTGTTCTCTGCTGAGGAAAACAGGATCTTCCCCATTAGCCTATCTCCTGATCCACGCCCAAACCCCTTACTCTGTAAATTGTGTTATGTACTTAAAGGTGGCAAGTATAGAGGAGCAACACACACAGGTTTTGCAATCTCCAACTGCACTGCTTTGCTGGGCCCAGGATAAAATAAATAAGCGCTGCTTTTTTTTTTTTTTTTATATATATATTTTTTTTTATTTAAGAGGAAAAAGAGAAAAACACAAAACAAAACAAAGCAGTGTAAGGTTACATATAATACAGAACTACAAAAAAAAGCATAACAGTAAGAAATCACCTGTTAATAGATTACATATTATCATCTTGGAAATAGTTGCTCAAATCACAGTATCAAAGAATACAAAGTAGACATTCAAACAGAGAGACTACAAACAGCTGTGTTCAATGATCCAAAAACATTAATATAGTCAGCTATTCAACATCCCTATACACACTTGCTGTTATATCCGTTAGAGCTCTTTTTTCCCCTTCCTCTCTTTTTACAACAAAATTTACACATTTTAGATTTTATTACTCCTTAGTTCTTATTACTTTTTTGGGGGGGGAGAATAAAGTCAAATATGGCAGAACAAATCTGTCAGTGAAAACCAAGGATAGACTTAGCACATGATGTAGAACAGAGTATACGGTTATTAACAATAGTTATCAACGTTGTCTCTTGTTTCCTTAAAAAGATTTGTCTATCTCATTAGATATTATAAAGTTGGACAAAACAGTAGAGAACAAGACCAATAAAACTTAGACATTGTAAACATTACAGGACTTCCAAAGGAGACAATAGTCAAACCAGAATGGGCATCTTAGTGAATCTTACTGCCTTCAAAGTAGTTGCCTATACCCTCGGACCTGATACTATCCCACAGAATGGAACAGAGTCTAATCAGTCAAAACAAGATCGTGGGAGCATTACAGGACTTCAAAACAAGTTAATAGGAAATCGAAAAGAGTTACTATTATATATCCTAATTTTTTAAATTTTTCCCTTAATTAAAATAAACATAAGAAATAACTAAATAATTTTTTTAAAGAATAATAGTTACCATAGTGTCTGTCTTTTTCCTTGAGATATTTGGATAAAACTTCATATACTATAGCTTCAAATATTTCCATATCAAGAAGCCCGGAATAAAGCCTTTCTAATTAATAAGTGAAAATTTTATAAGGCTTCAAGGCCACATAATGGGGAATCATGATTGCCACATATTTTCATATATTTGAATCATTACTTACATTAGGGAAACTATTCGGTATTCATACATGCGAGATTGATTTATTTCACTTATGAGTATGGTCTCAAGCTGCGCCCATTTATTGATAAATATCTCAATGTGATCCTTCTTTATAGCTGAATAATATTCCATTGTATAGAAATACCACAACTTTTTTATCCATTCCTCAGTTGATGGGCACTTGGGTTGTTTCCAAGATCTGGCGATTACAAATTGTGCTGCTATAAACATAGGTGCACATAAATCACTGTAGTATGATGCTTTCAGTTCTTCTGGGAATATGCCTAGAAGTGGAATAGCTGGAATAAATGGGATTTCCAATCCCAACTTTTTGAGAAACCTCCAGACAGACCTCCACAAAGGCTGTACCAGTCTACACTCCCACCAACAGTGCAGGAGAGTTCCTTTTTCCCCACATCCTCTCCAGCATTTGTTGTTGTTGGTTTTCTTGATCCTGGCCATTCTTTCAGGAGTGAGATGGAATCTCAGTGTGGTTTTAATTTGCATTTCTCTGATGACCAATGATGATGAGCATGTTTTCATATATTTATTTGCCATTTGCATTTCTTCATCTGAGAATTGCGTATTCATCTCAGATGCCCATTTTTGGATTGGATCTTTGAATTTTGGAGGTCTGAGTTTTTTTAATTCTTTATATGTTTTAGACAAGAGTCCCTTGTCTGAGAGAGAGTTCACTAAAATCTTTTCCCAGTTTGTGGGTTTTCTTTTCACTATGCTGGAGATTTCTTTTGACATGCAGAAACTTTTTAATAAGATGTGGTCCCAGTTATTGATTCTGGGAAGTGTTTCCCGTGCGGTTTGAGTCCTGTTCATGAATTCTCTACCTACTCCTATGTCTCCAAGGTTTCTACCCACTTTGTCTTCCAATAGATTTAGTGTTTCTGTTTTAATATTCAGATCTTTGACCCATTTAGATTTTAATTTAGTACATGGTGATAGACATGGGTCTAGCTTTAGTTTTCGGCAAATGGAGAGCCAGTTTTTCCAGCACCATTTATTAAAGAGACTGTCGTTCTTCCAGTGAACCTGCTTGGCTCCTTTATCAAAGATAAGGTGGTTGAGTGTGTTTGTAGTTGTGGTTGTATCTTCTTTTTTTTTTAAATTTTATTTAAGGAGAAAAGAAAAAAAAAGCAGAGAAAGGGTACAAGTTATACCGATTTGCAGAAAAAAAATGAACAGTAGGAAATCACTAGTTAATGGATTACATACTGTCATCTTAGAAATAATTGTTCAAGTCACAAAATTAAAGCTTGTAAAGTGGACATTCCATCAATGATATTGCAAACAGTTCTGTTCAATGATCCAATAAAACTCTGTGATATCATATTCTATCTTATACACTTAAATATGCATGCAGTTATATAGTTTAGAGCACTTTCTTTTCCTCTCTTTTGTACAATGACTATTACACATTTTGGGTTTCATTGCTCTCACGGTTCTTATTACTTTTTTTGGAAGAGAGTAAAACCAAATGTGACATAACAGAACAGAATCGGTCAAGTCAAAAGGGTGGACATAATAGATAATGTAACAACATAATACAAGGTGATCAACAATGGTTACCATAATGCCTCCCGCTATCTCTAATAGAATTGCCTATACCATTAGTTATAGTACAATTGAACAAAACAGTAAAGAACAAAACCGACAAAGCCAAACCATTGGAGACATTGTAGGTCTTCAAAAGTAGATAAAAGTCAATGAGAATGGGCGTTATAATGAATCTCATTATCTTCACAGCTGATGCCTAAATTTTCGAACCTGATACTATTCAGCAAAACAGAATAGGGGAACATCAGTTAAAAACCAGATGGTGAGAGTAATACAGGGCTTTAAATCGAGGTAATGGAAAGTCAAAGTGGGTTACTATAATATATCCTGCTATTTTTTCCCTTTAATTAAAAGGATAAAAATTTTTAAAAAAAGTATTAAAAAAGTAAATAGTGGAGTGGAGATTGAGATAAAAGAGGGCATAACAACAAAACAGCACAGATCAAAACATAACCATTTAAGCAGAATAGTGTTTCACCACCAGATAATCCTGACCTAAAAGTAGTTACCATATTGTCTCTTTCCTTGAAATCCTTGAGTACAACTTCGTATACTGTAGCATTAAGTATATCAAAACAATGTAAAACCATTTAAGAGAATGACAGCATTACAGAGTATTTAGAATCGACTAACAGAAAATGAATAATGGTTTCTGTATAATCTCCTTGTCTTTAAAAGGTTTTTGCTTATACTATTGTACATAATAAAATCCAGTAAGATACAACCTATTTAGACCATTGGAGACAGAAGGACAAAAGCTAGATGAGACTTCAAAACAAGATGATACTAAATCAGTATTACCTACTAAGATGTCATTTTCTCCAAAATAGCTGTTCCTATCATCCAATCTTCTCTGTCTCATTTCTGTTGAGCTCTTATTCTGTCAGTAGCTGTCAGTTTGTCTTCTTCACTTTGTTCTCTGCTCCATTAGTCGTGGCCTCCACTATTTCTGGATTCTTTGTATTTTTCTTTTTTTAGAATATCCTGCAATACTCTCTGTAGAGTTGAATTGGTGGTTGCAAATTCCCCCAGTTCCTCTTTATCCTGGAAGCACCTTGTTTTCCCATCAATTTCCAGGGACAGTTGTGCAGGATATCTCAATCTTGGCTGGAGATTATTATCTTTCAATGCTTGAATTATTTCCCCCCACGCTCTTCGTGATTTGATGGTTTGTGCAGAGAAATCTGCTGTAATTCTGATGGGTGCTCCCTTGTAAGTGGTCTGTTTCTTGTCTCTGACAGCTTTTAATATTCTGTTCTTGTATTGAATTTCTGGAATTTTTATTATTATATGCCTGGGTGTTGCTCTGTTTGGGTTGTAGGTAGCTGGGGTCCTGTATGCCTCATACATCTGAGTATCTTTACCTTTTGCTAAATTAGGAAAATTCTCCAGGATTATTTCTGTGAGTAGCTTTTGTAGTTCATTTGTTTGTGTCCCTACTTCTTCTCTTATGTTCTTAATCCTTAAGTTATGGCTCCTCTTATCATCTTCTTGTCTTTGTATTATTGCTGTTTGTTTCTTTGTTATTTTTAAGAAGTTTTTCATTTCATTCTCCCATATTACAATTCTGCCCTCCAGTTCAGATAGTCTGTCCTTAGTTTCTTTCAAGCTGTTATGCCAGTCTTCCATAGACTTCTTAGTTTCTTGGTAGTCCCTTTGAACCTGCTTCACGTATTCTATGCTTTCCCTGTTTTCTCCATCAAACAATTCTCCCCGCTTTTTCTGTTCTTCCATTCCACCATCTGTTTTTTCTTGGGTGGGGCTTAGCATTTCTCTAACTATTTTGCATACTTCTAGCTTCAGGTCGTTGATAACTTCATTCCTGAATTGGTCTATGAGGCTCTCTATATGGTGCTTTATGTGTATTGGTGCAGTGTCCGCTATTGCCTGTTTCTCAGAATTGGGGGCCGAGGAGCCTTTCTTGTTGCTGCCTCTTCCCATATTCTCTGTTCCTTATATATGCAAGCTTATATGAGAGGCCCAGCTTCTCTCCCTGTCAGCCACAGTCTGATCGAATTGCGCCGCTTAGGTGTTCCCACTCACCGCTGCGCACCAGGCAGCCTATGCGGGGGCCCGCCCCTCCCGGCCTCTGTCAGGCTCTGCAATCTGGGTTGGGCCAGCCTACGGGGTCTGCCGACAGCGTCACACAGGCCAGGCACTTTTCACCAATCCCGCCCGAGAGGGGAATGTGTGGCTGGAGTCGCCAGCGCGCCCTGCTCCCGCAGGACTGCTCGGGCCCAGAAAGTCCGCTGGAGTCAAACTGTGGTGGAGTGTCAGTTTCTCTCACTCACCTCGCCACAAATCAGAACATGCCTCCCTGCCCGTCCTGTTTTCGACTCCGTTCGCAGACTCACGTTCTCAGAGTTTCCGCGCATCTCTCTCCTTGCCGAGCTGATGTAGATGTAGCCGCCGCGCGGCGGGAAACCCAAATCGAGGCTTCCAATGGCGCAGGGTCCAGCCTCAGCAGCGAGACTTTTCTGTTCCTGTTTTAGCACCAGGACTGCATTCCAAGTTGGTTTCTCTCAGCCGAGTTCGTTCCTGAGTCAGCAGAGCATAACTCCACCTGCTTATGTCTCTTTAGTCCGCACCATACCTGGCTTCTGAGCCTAGTTTTTCAGAGAGCCTCCGGTAGTTGCTGTTATCTGTCCGCCATGTTCTCCCGGAAGTCTGGTTGTATCTTCTAATCTATTCCATTGATCTTCGCCTCTGTTTTGATTCCAATACCATGTTGATTTTACTACTGTTGCTTTGTAGTATAATTTCAAGTCAGGGATTGTGATGCCTCCTGCTTTGCCTTTGCTGCTTAGAATTGCCTTTGCGATTCTAGGTCTCTTCTGGTTCCAGATGAAATTTAGGAGTGATTTCTCTAGATCTATAAGGTATGTTGATGGTATTTCTATTGGGATTGCATTGAATCTGTATAAGAGTTTTGGGAGAATGGCCATCTTCACAATGTTTGTTCTTCCTATCCATGAGCAAGGGACGTCTTTCCATTTTCTGAGATCATCTTCAATTTCCTTTTTCAGTGTATTATAGTTTTCACTGTATAAATCTTTCACTTCTTTCATAAGAGTAATTCCTAAATATTTCATTTTTTTTTGCTTGCTAATGTGAATAGTCCAGTTTCCCTTATTTCCCTCTCTGTGGTTTTGTTGTTTGTGTATAGGAATGCTATTGATTTCTGAGTATTGATTTTGTATCCAGCCACATTACTGAATTTATTTATTGTATCTAAGAGTATTTCAATGGAGTTTAGGGGGTCTTCTATGTAGAGTATCATGTCATCTGCAAACAATGATAACTTAACTTCTTCTTTTCCTATCTTTACCCCTTTTATTTCTCTTTCTTGCCTAATTGCTCTGGCTAGTACTTCCAGTACTATATTAAATAGGAGTGGTGATAAAGGACATCCTTGTCTTGTGCCTGATTTTAAAGTAAAGGCTTTCAATTTTTGGCCATTTAGAATGATGCTGGCTGTTGGTTTGTCATAAATGGCCTTTATTATATTGAGGTAAAGACCATCTATTCCAATTTTCTGTAGAGTTTTTATCATGAATAAATGTTGGACCTTATCGAAGGCTTTTTCTGCATCTATAGAAATGATCATGTGATTCTTATTTTTGGCTTTATTGATATGGTGGATTACATTTATTGATTTGCGTATGTTGAACCATCCTTGCATTCCTGGGATGAATCCCACTTGGTCATGGTGTATAATCTTCTTGATGATTTGCTGGATCCTATTTGCCAATATTTTATTGAGGATTTTTGCATCTGTGTTCATTAGGGAGATCGGTCTATAGTTCTCTTTTTTAGTTGGGTCTTTCTCAGGTTTTGGTACTAGAGTAATATTTGCTTCCAGGAACGACTTAGGAAGGATTGCTTCCCTTTCAATTTCATTGAACAGTTTGAGGAGTGTCGGCATTAGGTCTTCTTTGTATTTCTTGTAGAATTCTGCAGTGAATCCATCTGGGCCTGGGCTCTTCTTGGTGGGTAAGGACTTAATTACATTTTCAATTTCAGTAACAGAGATTGGGTTATTCAACAGTTTTACATCCTCTTGATCTAGCTTTGGCACTTCATATGCTTCTAAGAATCTGTCTATTTCTTCTGTGTTATCAAACTTTTGAGAGTAGAGGTTTTCAAAGTAGGTGTTGATGATCTTCTGTATTTCTATTGGGTCTGTAGTGATTTCTCCTTTTTCATTTCTTATTGCATGAATTTGAGCTTTTTCTTCCCTTTTTTTAATAAGGTTGGCTAGGGGCTTATCGATTTTATTTATTCTTTCAAAGAACCAACTCTTTGATTTGTTGATTCTTTGGATTGTTTTCTTAGTCTCTATTGCATTTATTTCTGCTCTGATTTTTATAATTTCCTCTCTTCTTTTGGCTTTGGGCTTGACTTGCTCTTCTTTTTCTAGCTGTTTGAGGTGTAGCATCAAGTTATTTATTTGTATTCGTTCTGTTTTCCTGATGTGGGAACTCAGTGCAATAAATTTTCCTCTCAGGACGGCTTTCATTGCATCCCACAGGTTCCGGTAAGTTGTATCTGTATTTTCATTTTCTTTTAGGTATTGTTTGATTTCTTCTTTAATTTCCTCTGTGACCCACTGATTACTCAAGAGTGTGTTATTCAGTTTCCATGTGTTTGTGGGATTTTTGCAGTATCTTTTATCATTAATTTCTAATTTCAGAGCGCTATGATCCGATAACATGCAAGGGATGATTTCAGCTCTTTTGCACTTGTTTAAATATGTTCTGTGAGCTAATATATGGTCTATTTTAGAAAATGATCCATGTACTGCTGAGAAGAATGTGTATTCTGATGTTGTTGGGTGGAACATCCTGTATATGTCTATCAAACCCATTTGTTCACAGGTATGATTCAGTTCTGTTATTTCTTTGCTCATTTTCTGTCTGGTTGATCTGTCCCTTGGTGTCAATGGCGTATTAAGGTCTCCTGTTACAATTGTGTTACTGATAATTTGAGTTTTCATTTCTGTTAATAATTGTTTTATATAACTTGGTGCTCTGGAGTTTGGTGCGTATATATTTAAGATAGTTATCTCTTCCTCTTGGAGTTTTCCCCTTACAAGTATGTAGTGACCTTCTTTGTCCTTTATGGTCATTGTTGGTTTAAAGTTCACGTTGTCTGCAAACAGAATGGCTACTCCTGCCTTTTTCTGGATTCCTGCTGCATGAAGAATTGTTTTCCATCCTTTGACTTTCAGTCTGTGAGTATCCTTCTGGGTTAGATGGGTTTCCTGTAAACAGCATATGGTTGGATTTTGTTTCTTGATCCATTCTGCTAGTCTGTTTCTTTTGATTGGTGCATTGAGACCATTTACATTAATGGTTATTACTGTTAAATGCTGGTTAATTGTAGGAATGTTATCTCTCTGCTGTTGCATCTTTATCTTTCTGTTCTGTTTAATTATTTGCTTTGCTTAGTGGTTTTTTCCTTTGTGTATCTAAACTGTCTTTCAATATTTTTTGCAGGGTCGGTTTGGTGTTCATGAAGTTCTTCAGCTGTTCTTTGTCATGGAAGTATCATATTGCACCATCTATTTTGAATGATAGTTTTGCAGGATATATCAGTCTTGGTTGGAAATCATTTTGCTTTAGGATCTGGAATATTTCACTCCATGCTCTTCTTGACTTTATCGTTTGTGCTGAGAAGTCTGCTGTGATTCTGATAGGTTTTCCTTTATAAGTGATCTGTCTTTTCTCTCTGACAGCTTTTAGTAATCTATTCTTGTGTTGGATTTCTGGGATGGTGATTATTATATGTCTGGGTGTAGTTTTATTTTGGTTATGAGTGTTTGGAGTTCTATATGCTTCACTGATCTTGATGTCAGTTTCTGATCTCATGCTTGGGAAATTTTCAGCTATTACTTCTCTAAATATCCGCTTGACATCCTTTATGTTGTCTCCCTCTCTTTCATTAATCCCTATCATTCTTATGTTATTCTTCTTTGCATCGTCTTGCAGTTGTTGAATTGTTGTTTCCTGATTCCTTGTTATTTTCAAAAGATCTTTCCTTTCCTGTTCACTAGCTGCAATCCTGTCTTCAAGGTCTGAAATTCTATCTTCACTTTCATTAAGGCGGTTTTTACAACTTTCAGTGGAGTTTTTTATTTCCTGTATATCTCTGTGCATCTGCATTATGTATTCTGTTTGTTTCTTATATTGCTCGTCTAGGGATTCTATCTTTTTGTTTAGTTCCTCCAATTTTTTATCTGTGTTTTCTTTAGATATATTTAGAATCTCTTTCATTTCTTTTATCATTTCTTCTTTTATCTGGGAGATTATTTCGAGTTTGAATTTCTTTAAAGCTTCCTGGAGTTGTTTGTCAACTTCAGTAGCTATTATGTCCGATATATGAGGTGGATGGGATATATTTTCTTCTATATACATTGCTCCTAGGGTTTCCTGAGATGGGCTGGAGGTTTGAGGTTGTAATTTGGTCTTTCGTTTTGTCATTTTGTATATTTCTGTGTTTCAAGTGTTATTTGAAAGCTTCCTCAGGATCTGTTGAAAATCCCCTTCTATGCTTGGAGCTACTGAGCCTCTGACACCGCACTACCCCAAGCCATTGGGCCTGCAGAACCAGTGTCCCTCCTCTGCCTGCTCAGAACTCCGCAGTTCCAGACAAGCTGGGCCTCAGGGACACTGTGCGCCCACCTGCCCCTTGGAAGATCCACAGCTCTTCAATTGCAGCCGGGTTAGGGTGCTCTCCACAGGCCACAGTACCTCAGGAGCCTGTGATCCCTCCCTGCTTGCAGAGATATCCACAGTCCTCTAGGCAAAGGAAGGGACTTCTGCAGGCACTCCAGATCCGCCCAGCTCCTCCTCTGCAGGCAGATGGCTAGGCGCGGCTGGGCTCGGGGGTTAGTGTAGGCCCGCCCATCCTTCAGGAGCTCAGCAGACTTCCAAGTGTAGCGGGGGGGGGGGGGATGGGGAGGCAGCTGTAGTGGCCTCTAACCCACTGCTCCACTTCACTGCACCCAGAAGCCTGGGGGGTCCGGAACAGTCTGAGATTTGGGCAGACTGTGCTGGGCACTCACCACAGGCTGAGGTGCCTCAGGAAGCTGCGATGCCTCTCTGCTTGCAGAAGTATTCAGTCCTTCAGACAAAGGAACGGGCTTCTGCAGGGACTCCGGATCCGCCCAGCTCCCGCTGCTTTTTAAAATATGTTTTTGCCTCAGTTTTTGAACTCGAGTTTAGGGGCTCATTTGTGGATTACAAGAGTTATATTGAGAATCTAAGTACCTAATGTATTACAGGAAAGCACATGGCTTTTAGGAAATATGCACCAGCTCTTAGGAAGACAGATAAGAGATGAAAGAATTTGTGTGCCAATGTCTGCTTCATGGTGTTGATGATTTCTCTGAGAAGCAGAAATTTAAATTGCTTCTGGGGAGGGTTCTCCTGCCAATTGATTTTTTTCTCCTTTTGGAGGAATCCTCTGTCTTCCAGTAGACAAGTGCTTCAGGAACTCAAATGCCTTTATTTTAGTTCAAAGTAATTCTTAGTTCAGTTGGACGTTGTGGCAAACTCTTGTAATTCCAGCACTCAGAAAGCTGGAAGGAGGGTCACTGTGTGTTTAAGAGCAGTCTGGCAATTTTGTTCCTCAGATCCTGTCTCAAAATAAAAATAAAAATCAGCTACTGGGATTGTAGTTCAGTGCAAAGGTCCTGAGTTCAATCATGAGATCTAAGGGAAAAAAAGAAGAAATTGAATCAGTTTAATACAGTTAGAAACAATGGAGGTGAGGGAATCACTCCCTTCAATCCATTTAATTTTTTTTTTTTTTTTTTTTTTGGTACTGGGGATGGAACTCATGACCTTGCACTTGCCAGGCAAGCGCTTACATCACTGAGCTACATCCATGGCCCCATCTATATAATTCTAAACAGTGCTCTGCAGCTATTTTTCCTTTCATTGTCCTAAGATTGTTACAAAATAAAGTAGCAAACCCCCAGGAAATCTCTGATGCTTTAGGCTAAAATTTCCTACCTTTGACCACCATTTGCCTTCACCATAACACAACTCATTACCCTGCCAATCATCCCTGTCAATTGAAAGAGTTGCTGGCCCAGACCAGACACTTTAACCAGGAGAAGCCTCAGCTAAATTAAGGAGCCCCCCCCCACCCTTAGAGATTTACCTGTAACCCTATACCCCCATCCCTAAGAACCTGTCCCTGGCGCCAAACGTGTGCCAATGAAATACCTGTGCATCTCTAATGGCCTTAGGGCACTGCCCTAAGCTTAGGCTATTTATATTCCCTCACTCCACGTGTCCAAAGAGAAGAGTGTGAGTGTGTTCCAGAGAGAGACCGCCTGCCCCGGGGTGGAGATGCTGCTCCCCGGGGGCGGTCTCTCCCCACATTCCCGAAATAAAGGTTACTTATATTTTATACTTCTTATCTTTGCAGCCACCGCTGCCCACTCCTTTCACGGCTGTCCACTCTTTCCACCCCACTCCTTCCTTCCTTCTCCACTCCATTCCTTCCATTCCTTCCAGTCCTTCCCTCCTTCCCCCTCTTCCCACTTTTCTCAGACCTAACATCAATCACACCTAGAGATTCAGTAGAGGCACTTGGGCTGAGGTAAATACGCTTTAAATTTCAAAATCCTGGTTTACTGGAGGCAGTTGCTGTTCCTGTTTCCATGTGCTACAACTTGGATCCAGGGCTTTTACTTTTCTGTTATCCTGGTACCATTTTTCTGTCTGTTCCATGTGTTTTGTTTGTGTACATTTGCCCTTGAGCACAACTTTGCATGAGTTTCATTAAATGTTGCTGCTTGCTGCTTGCTACTAAGTGTGTGCTTGGCAATCTGCATGTTGTACACAAGAGCCTGGCCTTACTGTACCTGTCCATTTGCAGTAACATTTTTTTTTTGTGAGAATCAACCAGGAAAGATTAATAGACACCAGGAGACATTAATGGACACAGAGATATTAACAGACATCAGCAGACATCACAAGACACTAATCAGTAACTAAGAAACCAGTCAAGAAAAGAAGGTCACTCCTTACCTGTACAGGGAGACCCTCTCTCTTCCTTTCATTGGGTGCACAGGATGGATTCTGGGGATGAGTGGTTGACAAGGTTTCTATTTGGAGATGACCAGATGGTGGAGTGAAAGACTTACTGGGGTAAAGAGGACCCCTGTGGATTGGCTGGAGCTATACTTTGTTATTGGTTCATGCAGTGCTGGAGTTTCATTTCAGAGGCTGTGACACACACACCTCTATGGAGGACCCTGAGCTGACCCTAATGGAGGCAGATGGCTGGCGAGTGGCACTGCGTGGGTGTAGCTGCCTACATCAGCGGACCAAGAAACACAGACCTGGTCCACCTAATGTTATTCCTATTCCTTGTGGAGTGCAGTTGGCAGGATGCTCTGTCCTGTGTAGGCCTGTATGGCTGTTGCAGGATTCAGGTCCTCCTAATAGCGTGACATGTGTGGGTGCTCCTAATAGCGTGACATGCAAGTTTACAGAAGTACAAGAAAGGCAGTTTGTCAAGCTGTGACAGTTTTGCAATTTAACATATTTTGGTGGCTTTACTTGGGTAAAACAGGATATTATAGGAATCAGAAGTTTTAAAACTTTACTTAAAGGGGCCAAAGTTACGGCTTTTATTTGTATTAGAACAAAGAACAACAGCTATAGGGTAGGGAAATTTGGAGAAACTTGACCTTTTCTTCTGAAGCCCTGCTTCACAGGGCTTGCATTGTTCCAAGGTGGTGACTTGGTGGAGGCAGGGATGTAATCACGCTGATTGAGTACCTTTGACTGTTACTTTTGTTCTTTCCTTCCCTCTTTCTGAGGGACATTCTGGGTCCCTTCTTGTCCCTTCCCCCTACACCCACCTCAGGCTTTCTCAGAGTATTCAAATTATTTGCTTTTTCAGTGCTGAGCAACTCAGGGAAAAATAGTTGGGAAATTCAATGCCTTTAAATCAGAACTCAGTAGTTGGGAGTGATGGAGCATGCCTGCAATCCTAGCACTTGGGAGGTTGAGGCAGGAGTTCATTGCAAATTCAAGACCAGCCTGGACCACAAAGTGACCTCCAGACCTGCCTGAACTGCTTAGTGAGACCATGTGTCAAAAATAAAAAAGTAAATAATAGAAAAGAAAGAAAGAAAATAATGTCTGCTTGGCATGAAATTCCATCACTTGGGAGGCTGAAGCAGGCGGACAGCCATGAATTCAAGGCAAACCTGAACTAATAGTGAGACCCTATCTCAAAAAGACCAAAAAAGAAAAAGAAAAAGAAAACTCAGAAGAAAACCAAGCTTAATTCTCCCCCAAATTCCCCTCCCTGAAAGTACATACCTCTGTGAGGTTACTAATAAGGTTAACAACTATATTCCTGTAAACAGACTCCTGTGGCATCTGTTCCCACTGGGATCTGTTTTCCTTCAAGGCTGACCTCTGCTCTGTTTCTGCTAAGAATGACAATTATGGTCCTGAAGAAAGAGTCTTGTAGCACCCCATGGCATCATCAACATCCAGATTTATAACATCCTGTCCCCACAAGATTCAAAAGGTTGTTTTTCTTCCAAGGCTAAGTTACAAAACTCACTATGTGAATACTGCCTTTGTCTCAGTTCCTGTAACTTTTCATGAACCCCTCTTCCAGTTTCACACCAACCTCTTGGCCAAATGTGTAAAACAAGAGCTTCTTCTTTTGTTTGCTGCTCAGTCTTTTGGGCAGAAAAGGGCTGAGCCAGGTATACTTAATAAAGCGTGGACTGTGTCAGGTGTACCTAATAAAACCCTCCTGTTTCCCAGTGGGCTCTACCATCTCTTAAATTCTGCACACCTTCCATGTGAAAACAGTAAAATTTGTCCATTTAAAATTGTCTTCTGCTTTCACCGATGGCTGCCAGCAAATGCAAGCGACAGTGAAAAAAGGTGACTGAGCTGGCGCTGGCTGAGTCAATTCTTCTAGGACCTAAAGCCCTCCTGTAACTCCTTTCTCCTGAATTAGCTCTATAATGCTAATTTCCTTTCCTCTTTATTTGGTTTTGCTTTCATCGTGAGGACTATGGCTTCAAACTTATAACCCCTTTTAAAATGTTGTACAATCTGTGCTTGCTGCCTGAATTTATATCATGCCTAACTTTCAGCTTGAGGTTTGTCACCAGACATGTATAGTTTGTGGGCAGAGGTTTTTTCCTAGGGACATAGATTATTCCTTTTTTAGACTGTCAGATGATGGAATATCAACTGGGGAAGTGCCCATTTCTCAGCAAGAGGCATTGAGGTCCCCATCTGTGGGGAATTAGTGGGACTTGGGGGTTTTGCTTTGCAAGGCAACTGATAGCATCTCCCTAAACAGGGTATTAGGTTTTTAAAAAATTGGCTAAAGGCATCTGGCCACTAGGGCATCCCAGTTCTAAACTCCATGTCTGGACTCTTTGTGGAGATTATACAGTTTAAAAGAAAAAGTGGCAGGGGTCCACTTTTAGGACTGGAGACATCTGGCACCTATGGAGTTTACCCATATCAGGGAGTGCTTTGATAAAATATAAAGTAGTCTAGGACAATGATGGCAAACCTTTTAGGGCTTTCAGTGATAACCAATGGCCCACTGTGGGCCATAGATTCACCACCCCTTGTTTAAAAGACGTCCTATCAGGATCCCATGTGGGAACTAACTCAAGGGAAGATTCTGTAAGGCATCTATGACCTAACCCTAAGGAATCCAGCCTTACCACATCCTGACCCTGGGGCTGAAACTTTTAGGAGATAGCAGGAGATACCCTGTCAGTCTCCACTAATGGGCTGGGGACTAACTCAGGGTGGGCCTGTTAGGATCCCTCGAGGTAACTTTTATTATTCTATCTACAGTAGGGACTCATCCATTCTTTCTGAATCAGATGTCTTCTTGACTGTTGTACTCTAAGAAAATAGCTTCGTTATATGTGTATTATAGCAAACCTGCAAACGTGGCTTACTAAATGTGTTTTTTTTTATCCTTTTTCCCCAACTGATATGTTAAGTGACCTAATTGATACGTTGAGCAATACTCTCCTCTGTAAAGAATTGCAAGAATCTCACCTAATTGATATGTTAACCATTGTTGCCCTCTCCAAACTACAGAAGTTGTGCTAAAACAAGCTAACAAGGGTTGTTAATCACTGTTAGGCGCCTCTATTCTCCGGTAAAGAGCTTAAGAAAACTAGGATGGCCCACTAATTTATACTTGTTTAAAGTAACCTGCTTGTGTGCAGAGAGATTTGCGTATGAGTTTAACCCTTTACCTGACTTGACACATAACTGCTGTTTTCTGTTCTGTATGGCGCCTTATTGCCTCCCTCTCCCCTCACCTATCTATCTAGACCATAAAGAATTTGGGTTTCTGGTGACCTCTTCCCGACCCGGTGATGATCTGTCATAAAATGAGCCTGCCCCAAATTTTAAGAACTGTTTAGCTTCAAGGAAATTACCGGGAAATACTATGGCCCAAACCCCAATCGGTGCTTTCCTTTTGTTCTGTATGCATCAAATGAGTTAGATATCAGATCTTCGTAAAACTTAAGTTTCAGCTTCTTGTAACTCTTGACCCCTTCACACCCACTAGCGAAAACGAGCTGTCCTGGGATAATTAACTGTCCACTTTCTTCCCCAAATATTGCTGCAGATGTGCCACTCTGAGATAATGTCAGTCTGTAGGATGGGAGTAATTTGAGAAACACCAGGAACTCCCGAGATTGTCAGAGGTAAGTGGACAGCAATACAGTTTCCAGACTCAGGTCAACAAGTTTGATGGCTCTGCGTTTCTTTGTTTCTCCCCCCACCCTTTTCCTCCAGCCTCTTTTTAAAGTCCTCCCTTCAGTCTCTGGGACACAGTCTCCAAATTGGCTCCCGGAGACTGGTCACCAGGCCTGGAAATAAAGCCTTTGCCACCTAAATTTTCGGTGTCTTGCTTCCTTGGATTTTATACCGGGGCATGAGTTATAACATTGACCACTGGAAAGAGTTCTCTCCTAAGGTCTCCAGAAAGATCACCTTGTATTTCTGTGTAATAAAAAATGGTCTATATATTCATTTGGGAAATTGAGCCATGGACACCCCTCAGTAGCCTGAAATATAATGCCGTGTTTCAATTCTATGTTTACAATGATGAACAGTAAAATGGTCAGAAGTTAAGCCGTTACGGCCCTCTACCAGAGGCTTGATGGGTACCCTAGAAGTAATCCTCTCTCAGCTGTTGATGCTGCTGAGGACGCCCATGTGTCAGCTCCTTCTCCCCACGTTTACCTATCAGCCAACCTGCTCAGTCAGCACTTTCAGGAGATAAAGGCCAGCTCCTAAGTCAACCCCACACTGAGTCTAGGTCTACCTGCCACAGAACTCCAGATACAGGGAACTCGACCTCTCTGCCAGCCACCACGCTACCCTTTGGAGAAGTGGCAGGCACCAAGTACAGTGGTGCCACCTGTAATCCCAGTGCTCGGGAAGCTGAGACAGAAGGATTGCTGTGGGTTTAAAGCCAACCTGGCTACACAGTAAGTTCAAGACCAGCCTGAACTACGTAGTGAGAGACTGTCTCACAAAAAAAAAAAAAAAAAAAAAAAAAGGCAACAGGGACTGATGATATCATCTGAGTGCAAGTCCCTTTTTCAACTACAGATACTACAGATATTCTTCAGCAGTGTGAGGAAAAATTGGGTAGCTTCTTGAGGATTTTGAAAAGTTCACTGATGGTTTCTAGAACCTGACAATGGCTTCTTACCTGATCTGGTGAGATGCCTAGTTTATTATGGGTTCTTGCTACTCAGCAGCAGAACGGAAAAGGACTCTAAGGGCTGCCAAGCAGGCTAATGATGAAACCTTCACAGCTGTGCCCTCTGATAACCAGCCAACTGCTGGATTATTTGTGTCCCAAGAGAGACCAGAGTGGGATTATAACACAAGGGTTGGAAAAGCCAAAGGAAAGTTATGCATCAAAGTCATTTTAGTGGGAATGCAGTAACAAATGCCCAAACCTGCAAACTGCAGTAAGTTCAGATATATTATTTAAGTCTTTGATGTAAATTCATTGCTTTTCAGGTCTGGCTTCAGGAGGTACTGTGTAAATACACTAATTTAGATTCTGAGTCTCGAAAAGGTCATATTATCTTAGAGTAATATTTTATTAGTTAGTGAACTCCAGATATTAGGGAAAAGCTCCAGGGACTCCAACTGGGCAAGAAAACCTAAATAAGTACTAGGTCAAAGTAGCTTATTTGGTCTTTAATAACTGTAATAAAGTAAAGGACAAATGAAAGTTAAATAAGTAAAAGAGGCAAGCTAAATCCACACTTGCCTAATTTGGTACGGTTTAGGACAAAGCCAGCAGCACTAGAGGAAACCAAGGAAGTAAAAAGAGCCATAGAAGGGGCTGGGGATTTAGCTCAGTGGCTTAAGCACCTGCTTGGCAAACATGAGGCTGTGAGTTCAATACCAAAAACAAACAAACAAACAAACAAACAAAACAAAACCCAACCAGAGCCACAGAAGTGAGTGAGTGCTTCAGGTGCAAGCATCAGGGCACAGGACAAAGGAATGCCTTCAGAAACTGACTAGTCCTCGGCAGGGTGCCGGAACATGAAAGAAGATCCTCAGCATTGGAGGTGGCTAGCTTTTTGGTTCCAAGAGAGGATGAAGTCATCCCTCACCAGCAGGCCAGGAAGAAGGCCTGCACATGAATGATGGTGCCTGAGGCAGTCTGCATGGCACCCACACAAGAGTATTCTGATCAATTTATAGCAGCCTTGGGTGATTATAGAAGTAGCAAGCAAACAAATTATGTATTTCCATGGTATTGGGGTGACTTCCTCTTTTCTAGTTTCTTATTGGGGTAAGTGCTTACTCATTCGAAAGTTGTTGGGGGTCTTGAAAGAGTTAAGCAGAGAGCTTCCTTTACCTGCACTCTGAACTGCTGTTTGGAAGATTTCCATTTCCAAGCTGCTTTTATGGTGATGCCAGAGTGTCCCGTACCAGTAGTTGGAAGAAGTATACTTTTCCTACTCAGGGTTGGTCTGACATTCAAACCTCTGGCAACCTGTGTCCTGGTTGCTAGGGACCAAGGCAGCCTCACTCCAGAGGGGCCCCAATGTCTCTGGTAGGAGTTGAATCTCAAACATAGTATAGGGGCTGGGGATTTAGCTCAGCGGCATAAGCTCCTGCCTTGCAAGTGTGCAGTGTGAGTTTGATCCTGGTACAAAAAAAAAAATTAAAAAACCACATAGTATAGTGGCACTCTTAGAGGATTGCCAAGACCACTCTATTAGTCATTCAACTAACAGCTCTTAATCTAAATAGATTTTTTTTTTGGAGGAGGTACTGGGAATTGAACTTGCAACTTTGCACTTGCTAGGGAGGTGCTTATGCTGCTGAGCTGTATATCTAGCCCCAAGAACCTTAATCTATACCCTCAAAGAAAACAGTATTTTCTACTTTAAGAAAGAAGTTAGATGGGCCTTAAAGCCCAGTATTAATAACTTTTTGATCACAAGATTTCTGATGCCATGGCAGCCCTGATGCGATATACTTATCTTACCAATAGCTAAACATTTGAATATCACCTAGTACAAGACCTTAGAGTCATCATAATCCAATGGTACCTATTTACTAATTGGTAGCAGATTCACACTCTCTTTTAGCTCAGATCACAGGATCACTAAATGGTTTTTTGTCCTTAATCTGAAAAATGCCTGCTTTTCTATCCCTGTTAATTGTAACTCTAAATATTTGTCTTTTAATGGAAAAATCCCCAAAATAGACTTCACTAACAGTATTTTTGAAACATTTGCCTCAAGGTTTTATAGCCAGACTTTACCTGTTTGCATGGGCTTTCCCTCAAGACCTGAGACATTTAAAATTTGAAAAAGGAGTCCTGTTAAGGTACAGTAAATCTCTGACTTATGAGCGAGTTCTATTCTGGGAAAATTTTCATAAATCAGATTCATTTGTAGTTTGACAAACTGAATCTTACATAGCTTTGACACAAGTATATAATGTAAAGCATAAGAAAACCAAATACACACACAGAAAATACTATAAATACATTGTTTTTACTTTTATAGTTACAGTAAAACATCGTTACAAGGTTAGAGTGAGCTCCATCTGCAATTTGTTCACATCCATATCTACGAATGTTTGTAAAGCAAGCTCCATTCATACCTGTGAAAGTTTACAACCCAAATGTTTTTAAATTAAGAACGTAATTTAAAAGGGAACCTCCTCAATTGTAGCCCCACTAAGGAGTCATCTGACAAAGACATCATTAAGACTCTCAGTGTTTCAGGTTATAAGGTGTCCCAAGATAAGGCCCAGATTTTCCAACAAAAGTGACAAATCTGGGGCTGGGGATTTAGCTCAGCAGCATAAACGCCTGCTGCCTGGCAAGCATGAGGTTGTGAGTTCAATCCCTGGAACCGTGAAAAAGCAAAAAAAAAAAAAAGTGACAAATCTGGGGTGTAGTTTAACTCCAGGACAAAGACAAGTGTCCCCAAGTTAAAACACAGGCAATTTACTGTCTAGGTCCTGCAGATTCTAAACAACAGCCGAGGACTTTTTTGGGAATGGCAGGCATCTGCCACATATGGATACTGCATTTTAAAGTAAGAGTCAAACCCCTACAGAAGAGAACTTGAGGAACAAGAAACTGAATCCTTAAACTGGATGGTAGTCACTCAAGAAGTGTTTAAAGCCTTAAAATGGGCCCTGATGCAGGCCCCAGCATTAGGAATTCCAGACCTAACCAAGCCTTTTTGTCTCTTCCTGACTGAAAAACAAAGAATAACCACACCCACACGAGTGCAAACTCAGCATCTGGGTCAGGAAAACTGACCAGTTCTTTACTTTTTCAAGTAACTAAATGGAGCAACTGACCCAGCTACCTTTGAACAATAGTTGTTACAGCATTCTTAGTCTGGGAAGCTTCTGAGGTAATCTTGGGACAAGAGCCCTTAGCTCTAACCCTATACCAAGTTAAGGTTCTTTTAGAACTCAAGGGACATTTGTGGATGACTGGAGAAAGGTTCACTAAAACTCAGGCCATACTTACTGAAAATCTATCTATTTCTCTTCAATCATGCACTGTTTTAATACCAGTCACTGTCTTCCCAACTAACATGAGTTTGAACAAACCATCATCCAAAATTGTACCAGCTACCCCAATCTGAGGTGCCAGCCATTGAAAAGGATGATTAGCGTGTGGTTCACTGATGGCAGCCGTTTCATAAAGGATGGCATTAGTAGGGCAGCTTTTACCCTAGTGAGACCTACCCAGATCACTGAGGCAAGAAATCGGTCCTTGGGACCTGTGGTCAAAAGGCAAAACTTATTGCCCTCGTTCAGGCTGTTTAACTTGCCCAAGATAAGAGGATATATATTCCAAAGACACACACACACACACACACACAGCAAATATGCCTTTCTGATCCTACATGCACACTGGACCATCTGTAAAGAAAGAGGACTTTTGGTTAGCCTCCAGTATCCCATAAAACAAGTAGTAGAGATCATCAACCTTTTCAAGGCAGTGAATCTCTCATGCAATGTAGAGGCTGTCTATTGCCGGAGACATCAAGGGTAATTGTCACCCAGGGTAATTCACTGCAAAACAGGATAATAACTCATCGGTAGCTCAGTTGATGGCCCCAAAATAGGATCTTGAGTTAGAGCTGGAATATTCCACAGGAGAGTTAAACGATTTGTAATGTGGAGGAGTTCAAAAGGGCCATTGGTGGTAGGTGGGATCCCAACTATTCTTGCTACAGTAAGTGTAGTGGAAAGTCATTAAATCCCTGAATGATGCCTACTACTGCCATGGCACATAGAGTTTTGTTTTTTCTGGTATCGGGGACCAAACTCACAACTGTGTGCTTGCAAGGCAGGTGCTTATGCTGCTGAACTAAATCCCCAGCCCCTCTGGCACATAGAATTTTTGTAGGGCCTAGAGGCCATAACGTGGTAATCCAGGTCTATAAGACATGTCCTACCTGTGCCCCTCATAATCCATCCTTCCCCATTGCCTGAACTGGTACAATGGCATGGGTTCTCCCCTGAAGAAGACTAGAAAATAGACTTCACCTCCATACCTACATACCTGCATGTACGGGTGTAGACACATCTCTTGGTATGCATTGATACCTTTACTGTGTGGATATTGACCTTTTCTACCCATTCAGAATAGGCCTCAAAAGTAGTAGAAGTCCTACTTTTAAAAAGTGATCCCTAGGTTTGGACTGCCTAGGTCTATGCAGAACAATAATGGGACCCCCTTCCACACTCTCAAATGACACTGAGAGTCAGTAAAGTACTAAAGACCCCAGTCATTAGGAAAAGTCAAGAGGGCCAAACAGACTCTCCAGAGAAGTCTAGTCCAGCAGGGTCAAGATGGTGGTGAGTAGGGGCTGGGGATTTAGTTCAGCTGCATAAGCACCTGCCTTGCAAGCAGGCGGTCGTGAGTTCGATCCCTGGTACCGATAAAAAGTTAAAAAAAAAATACGGTGGTGAGTGGTAATCTCTCCTTCTCATTGCCTCAATGGCTTTGGGTGGTCTTCAAATCCAAATTTAATCTCAACCCATTTGAGAGGCTTTCTGGGAGACTCTCCGCTTTTTTTTAATTTTAAAGAGAAAAAAATAAAACAATTTTGAAATACAATAATAGTAGATGAGGAAGACCCTTTTTGACATCTCTGACTTACACCAAAGTCTTCCATTTCCTTCAATATGTGACCCACAAGGAACTTTTCAATGGGCCCCCTATTCAAATGACTTCTTCATAATTAAACTTACCCATACCGCTTGTACAGGTAGAAACAATGGAGCTGAGAAATTCACTCCCATCCACTCAACTCTAAACAACATCCTGCAGTCATTACTCCTTCCACTGTCCTAAGAGAGGCAGAAAGTAAAATGACAAACACCAGGAAATGCACGTGTGTTTGATCTCCCAGCCCAACATTCAGTCACTTCCCCTCTACTCCCCCCTCATCAAGGGCTCATAAATATGCACTACAGGCCACATATTAATTAAGAGCAGAGTGAATTCTGGGATGAGCATGTATGTTGAGAGCCCCTAAGATGATTCAACACCCTGCCAGTTTTTCCTGTTGGTTACACTTAGAGATTCAGGGGAGGCACTTGTGAGCTGAGGTAAATATTCTTTAAATTCTGAAAGCCTGATTTATCAGTGCGGTTTCCATGTGCTACAACTTGGGTCCAGGGCTTTTACTTTTCTGTTACGTTGGCACCATTTTTCGGTCTGTGCTATATCTTTTGCTGGCAGTGACTTGTACTAAGCACAACTTCCCATGATCAAAAAATGTAGCTGCTTGCTACTTACTACTGGGTGAATGCTTGGCAACACTGCATGCCATACACTTGAACCTGGACTACACTCTCCCATTCCATGGTATAAGTTTAGCCAGAATCACCCACCCTGGATATCTAATGACAAGCCTACCTCCCACCACCTGCCAGGTGACCAGCCTGCCTAGAGCAAGAATCCTCTTCAGCCAGTTTAATCAAAATACCCTCTATCCCTGATGTTTCCAGTAGTTTTTCAAGCACTGTCCTCTCCCCTGCTTCTTGGATGGAAAAATCCCACTTGTCATTTTAGCGTTCAGAATTAATCCCATCTCTACAGTAAAGTCTCTTCACCTATTGAAATAATAACTGAATAAAACTAGTTTGCCAATTTACTGTCAGGCTCTGGTCTGTCTGCCTGCCTGTCTGTCTGTCTGTCTGTGTGTCTCTCTCTCCTCCCAGGTACTCAGATTAGCCTTGAGCTCATCCTCTTGCTTCAGCCTCCTCAGTGCTGGGATTATAGGTTTGTGTCACCACATCTGGCTACAGATTTTCTTTGACAGGTTTAAATGGGTCAGGTAAGAAAAGCACTTACAGTAGTATCTGGCACACTATAAGCATTATATATCTTAGCTTTATTGCTAATTTTGAAGGTTTCTATATCAATTTCCTAAGTGATGGTGGTCACCACAGGCCCCTAATAGTCAGGTCTAAGAGGCTATTGCTGCCTGATTTCCCTCTGGCAGTCCTCTCCTCTCCCTAAATTGCTTCTCTCCAGCCACCCAGATGTTTCCCCGTTCAAGGGCTGGAGTGTCTGCTGATTTATATAACCAACCAGGCTCTGAGTGCTCACTTCTCTGGTCTATAATGACGTTTTTCTCTTCCTAAGACGTGTGATAGTGCTCAGCTCCTTATTCCCCTCTCAAGGACTTTATCTGTTGTATTCCCTTCTCCCCAAGGCTAATCATATCACATTTGTTACCCTTAAATACATGCTCTGTTTCCATTTTCCCACTGCTGAGCAGCTGGCCTCCAAACAAAACAACTCAGTTTTCTTGCAGTTTTAAGGACAGAGGCTTGAGAGAACAAAAAATAATCTTAAGAAAATTCAAAGTTGAGACCTCTTCTAACAAGACTTTGCAAGGACTTTATAAAAATTCCATATTCTTTCCCAGTTTTCAGTGTAGGGTCACAGAATTCTCTCCCAAACTCAAAGCTTTTTGTTCTCTACCCCTGTCCCATACACCTATATTCATCTGTGAGTGTATTTGCACAAAGAAACCAGAAGGAACAAAAATTTGTAGTTGTAACTATTGTCAGTACTCAGTTTCTGGAAACTTGCTATAATGAGACAAAAATCTTGGCCTGTACATAGGAATTCATTATTTCAAAATCGTAGTCTATGCTGGGGATTTAGCTCAGCAGTGTAAGTGCCTGCTTGGCAAACACAAGCTCATGAGTTTGATCCCTGGTAACAACAACAACAACAAGAAGCAGCATAGTCTACAGAAAGATATTAAAATGGATGGCTATTCTTCAGCTTTTTTAAAATAATAAAATAAAGTTTACTGAAAAGCAACTGTACTTCCACTTCATGATGACAAAACATGGTTTGAAGAGTGTTAAAATATAAAATAGTGATGTCTCGTCACAAAAAATACAGAAAATTAGAAAACATTACAGAGAAATTGAAGATTTCAAGAAATGTTTTCAGGTGTATTCATCTGCTTTTTTAAAAAATGAAAGTTTTTTTTTTTTGACAGAGTGAGGGATTAAACCCAGGGCCTTTCTCATCCTATGTAAACAATCTGTCACTACCAGCTGTGGTGGCGCAAACCTGTAATCCCAGCTCTGCAGAGGATTAAGCAGGGGGATTAGCACAAATCTAAGGCCATCACAGACTATATAGTAAGTTCAAGGCCAGTCTGAACTGCAAGCGAGACCCAGTCTCAAAAAACCAAAAAATCCAACAGATGAACAAAAAACAAACAAAAACAAAAACCAACCAAACAAAAACATACACACCAACATGGTATCATTGAGCAGCACCTAGAGGCTGGTCTTTTTTGTTGTTGCTGTTACTGTGGTGCTGAAGATTAAATTTAGGGCCTCATGAGTGCTAGGCAAGTGCTTTAGCACTGACCTACATTCCTAGCCCCAAAGTGAGTTTTAAATAACAAAGTACAGAAACACAAGCCAGAGTGACCCAAGCAATACATTGAAATTTTGACTCACAACTGAAAAGTCTAGAGGCACTGGATTCAGGTATAATGGCAATAGGTGTTCATGTAATATGATCAAATAGTCTTTCTCTGTCTCACTCTGTGTGTGGGTGTCTGGCAATATTTACACTTACTGACCTATGGCAACTATATGCTTATATTCTGAAGGTTGACCAGCCGCAGTGAAAAGAGAGTTCCCTTTGCTCAGTAATTCTCAAAAGATCCTGAGTCTTATTGCTTGGGCTCAGATTATAAATCTATTATACGCAAAACTCTTTGAGGGACTGGATTTCCATTCCCATGGCTATTCTAAAGGTAGGGGTTGGATAACATAGTCAGTCTCCACCATAATAGCACAATCTGAGAGTCAAAGAAGTTTATCTGAGAGAACATGTGGTGAATTAAGCAACTGTCAGCTTGTAACCCCCCAGCTGAATTGAGTTAGTGTGGTGCTGGGTGTGGATGGCCCAGCTGAGGATTATTGCCAAAAGCACAAAAAGAAAACCAGAGGGGAAGATGATATGCTATTGATTCTCCTGGAGAAGCTCATCATGCGGGCTCTTCTTATTGCTGGAGGAGCTCAGGTCCTCTCTGTCGCTGAGGATGGCTGTGGTTCTTTTTGGGAGAGCTCTGGTCCTTACCTTAAGCATTGCTTCTTGGCTTCAGCACAGATCCCTGAGCCTGCTGGTACAGAACCTTCATCCCTCTGTTGCAGACTTTTTAGCTTCTACCATTGATCTTTGGGCCTTCTTAGTGAGTGCAGATCCTTGATATTGACTTGCATGCATCATTGTTGTGGGCCTTAGGCTCCCAGCTGGTTTCATGGAGGATATTGCCAAGAGCACCAAGTTTTCAGCTGACTCGTGCAGGACATTGCCTTGGATCCAAACCCTCAGCTGGATTCTTTGGGTCTGTATGACATAGACAGATCTCCTGCATTCTTCTGCATACATTTATTGTATTCTTTGGGTAAATACAATAAATGAATCCTATAAATTTATGTGTCCTGCATTAAATTTATTTCCTTGTAATCCCCTAACTACAATAGAACTGAATTACCATAGGAAGAAGAGATGTTGCATTAGTAAAAGCAAGGGTTAATCTCTGCCATTCACTCCTAGTGATGATATTAATGGGGAGAGAGATATTATTACATTTTTCTTTATATGCTTTTGTTATGTGAGACTTATTACTACTGGCATATATTATAATTGAATTAAGTCATAAAATTCACTCAAACAAAAAACCAGAAATAAAACAGCCCAACATGGGGGTGATTGTTTATGTAGATAAGTTGTAGTTTTTTGGACCAATAGTTTCAAATTCTGAAAAACAAAACGTAGGATGAGAGAATGTTATGGCTTTTATCTGGATACTACCTTAAAGCGGTGATAGTGAGCTTATGGCACGTGCGCTGCGTAGGGCATATAGAATGCTTTCTGTTCACATGCAAGCCAAGTTGCCCCAGCAGCCAAGCATCAGATAACAGTTGCTTTATTCTAAAATAAAACCTCAGTATTCAGGGTTAGTTGCAGTGTTGGCACTTTGTGGCAGATAAGTGGGTTTTGGGTTGCAGTTTGGGCACTTAGTCTCTTTCTTTTTGTTTGCTTAGTACCAGGGATTGAACTCATGACCTTGCACTTTCCCCGCAGGCACTTATGCCACGGAGCAAAACCCCCAACCCCTGGGCACTTAGTCTCAAAGTTTCATCATCACTGCCCTGAAGCTTCATGCACTCATAGATGGAGTTTGGGGGAGTGACAGGATCATGGGCGTGATACTGGTTGTTGTAGTTAAGGGTGTACACATAGAACAATTAGGATCAAGACATGGAGTTTATAATATTATTTTTATAATGGTCACTGGGAGTTAACCTAGGAAAATGCAGGAAATCTATCCGCAACACCAAAGACATTGATTATTTTAGTCAAGAGCCTAAATCCTACAGCAATGTCCCACATGAGTCCAGATAAAAACCCAGAGCTCAGGACAGTGCCTCCCACAAGTCCAACTGGAGGTCCAGAGCCCACAAGAAGGACTCATGCCAGTCTCTTTTATGGATCCGTGCCGGAAAGACCCAAGGGTCAGCGGTGCAAGCCAGAAAGTCTATGCCAGCAGGATGAAGGAGCTGTGCTAGTGGGATGAGGGTTCTACACTGGAGCCGAAAAGTCACACTCACAACAAAGAGCAGGGCTGTCCTAAAAGGCACCACAGCTGTCCTCAGCGACACGGAGGTCCTGAGCTCCTCCGACGACAAGCACAGTCAAGTACGTGCCAGGAAGCAGCGTGATGAGTTCATCCTGGAGACCAAGCAGTGCTTGTCTTCCCCTCTGGAGCCACGAAACAATGCTCCATGTAAGGACCAGAGTGTCTCCAGGAGAACCAGCGGCTCAAAAAGCAACTTGTGGGAGAACCCACAATGCCTCAGTGCAACAACGCATTAATGCCTCAGCACCTTAGCAACCTCCTTCTCCTTCTCCACCTAGTTATCCTGGCAACTTTTCTCAGGTGGAGCATCTTGGCTCAATGCCATGCTGATGTAATCCAGCTGGCGTTAAGTTGACCACCAGTTCTTAATCCATAACACTGGTTTAGACAACTGTTTGATTTAATATAGTTCTGGGTGTGAATGATGGATTTACTCAAGAGGGAAGACCCATACTGGATATGGATGGCACCAACCAATAGACTTGTAGCCTGGATGGAATAAAAAGGGAAAGAAGAAGGGAATCTTACTACTTCCTGCATACTTTGCTATCAGCTGTTTCTCCCCTGCCATACGGCTTGGCTGGGCTGCCTTGGAGCCAGCTGACTGTGGACTGCAACCTCTGCAAACTGAGGCAAAATAAACCTTTCCTCTCTCAACTTGTGGGTATCAGGTATTTTGTTCCAATAATGAGAAAGTAACTGAGACAGGGTGTGTGCTTTGGAAAGAAGACTGAAAGATACGAGGATGATGAAATGTTTTTGTCTGGTGATTAGAACATCAGGTTTGATTAACAGCTTAAAGAAATTGTGCACAACCAGCCAATAACTTCTCTACTCAAAAATCTTTAAATCTTCAGTATACAAGGCTTACTTAGAAATATGTCTAGAGGTCTTAAATTTTTCTTTATATTCTTTTGTTTTGTTTGATAAATAGATAGGTTGTGCTGTAGTTTGATCTTGAATATTGCCCAAAGGCCTATGTGTTAAAAATAGGTGTCCAAGTTTTTGGCTTGTTTGGGTCATCCTGTGTAAAGCAGAAGTATCTTGTCCAACCTATAAAATACATAGTATAGTTAACATGTTAGTAACAAAACTATTTTAACTTATTCAATTATTTTACAATATAACACAATAAGCCCATTTAATAATTAAACAAGTAAATTAAACTTAATTTACTTATGTGTTCTTAATAACAAAAAACCTGCCCCTTCCCACAAGCACAGACATGTGCAGCTAGGTTGAAACAGTATTGTCTTGGTAATCACCGCCTTTACTCCCCAAGTCTCACATCCAACACACATGGATTCTGAGTCACCTGTCCTGTGTGTGGCAGCGCCGGAGGTCAGATTGGCACCGTACTACATCCTGCCCTACTGGACAAGCACTGAGAAAAATTTATGATCCTGGGGGTGGGGGTTTGTGTGTGCATGACTAGCTGTCCAGGGCTGTGTGTGACCTGTGGGATAAAGGTTTGGTTGCCAGTCTATGGCGCTAGTCGGAGGAGGTAAAACCTTTAAGAAGTGGGGCCCAGTGAGAAGCTGGTTATGGGGGAGGTGCCTTTGAGGGGCCACTGGCAGCCATGAGAGAATGAGTTTTTCTTTGCCTCTCATTTCTTGATATGCTCTCTCATGATATGCTGCCTCACTACAGGCCTAAAAGGTGCAGTGTCAAGGAATTCGTGGACTAAAACTCTAAAACTTTGAGTGAAAATAAACCTTTCTCCTCTGTAAGTTGTTTATCTCAAGTATTTTGTCACAGTGATGGAAAATGACTGGCTGATAAATGATTAGAGAGATGAATAGATGTGTATCATAAAACAAACATAGCAAAATGCTAGTTGTAGAATCCAGGTGGTGAGAACATGAATATTCACTAGAAAAGTTTTACGATTTTCTCTGTCTTTAAAACACTTCAAAATAAAATGATGAGGGAAATCTTTCAATGACTTCTCATTGCCTAAATCAGTATCTTTCATAGCATCTCTCAAAACTGGGCTGGTAACTAGGATGTGGTTGTGCTCACCTATTACCCTCCACTCTGTGAGGCCGAGGGAGGAGAATACCAAATTCAAACCAACTTAGTGATTTATTTTGGGCTCTGTGTCCAAATAAAAAGGGTTTGGGATTTTATTCAGTATGAAGCCCCTGGGTCCAATTCCCAGTACTGAAGATGAGCATAACTACTAGGCATAGTGGAACGGGTCTGTAATTTTGGCTCTTGGAAGAGTGAGGCAGGAAGATCATGAGTTGAAGGTCAGCCTGTGTGACATAGTAAATTCAAGGCCACACTGAACTATCTAGTGAGAGCTTGTTTCAAAACACCAAAAGGAAAAAGAGGGGCAATAATGATTGAATAAGCGTATTTGAAATGAGATGGAATGTTTTGAGGGGGATTTGTGCAGTTTTTGCTGTAAGAAATTTTAAAATGATTTTTTTGACATATAGTTAATTTTTTGATCACACCATGTATACAAAAAGATCTTCAACAGAGAGAAACACACAGAGAGAGAGAGAGAGAAAGAGAGAGAGAGAGAGAGAGAGAGAGACAGAGACAAAGACACAGACAGAGACACAGACAGAGCCAGAGAGAGATTGGGGAGAGAGACCAAGTGAGAAAATAAGAAACAGGGTGGAGCATGATAGCTTTAACAGGTTTTGTAAATAGTGTGATGCTGTAGATACGAATTATCTTGTTAGTGATGGTACTGATGGCTTCATGAAGAACGGAATGGCACATGTGAGACAGAACTTCCTGATTATATCGGCAAAAGAGTGCTAACTTTTATTCACTTTGGCCTGGCACAACATTGGCTGAGCTCACCATATTATGGCACAGTTGTACATTTTACAAAGCAAAGTGATCATTGGAGTAACAAAGTAAACGTTCTGCAAGGATTAGCTTGACAGGATTGTAGACACGTTGATTGTACCTACAATCTTGGCTACTAAATGATCTTGACATGTATCCCAGACCTTACAGGATTAGAGCTGGGAGTGTAGCAGTGGTACAGTGTGTGCTTAGAATGCCTGAGGCCCTGTATTCAATATCAGCATGCATGCACACACACCAAGTTTATGGGGATTAACAAAGTCAGTAAGGCAGTTAACTGCATGTTTCATGCCGGCCACTAATTCCAGGACTTTTTTTTTTAAACTTTTGAGACAGGGTTTCACTATGCGGTTCAGACTGGCCTTGAATTCCCTTTGTAGCCCAGTCTGCCCTTGAACTTGCAGTGATCCTCCTGCGTCAGCCTCCCAAATGCTGAGATTACAAATATGGGCTACCAAGTTTGATGCCAGGATTATTCTTATCTGATGCTTGACATGTTAACAGTTCTTGAGAAACCGAGGTACATTCCAATTGACCACAGGCCACCTTTGTCTAATTTAGCATATAAACCTTTTTGCTTCTGCCAGGATGTGGGGATTTGCCTGTCTTCTGGCCGCTCAAGGCTCACTAAGTCCCTAGTAAATTGAGCTGTGTGAAATCCTGGATTTGCCTGCCTCTTGCTTTGATCTCTCGCGGTGGCCTGCTCTTATATAGGTTTTTCAGTCCATCATCTTCCGCCTGTCAATAGGCAACAAAAACCATGGCCCATTATACAATTTTCTGCTCACAGGGTATGACGTTTCACTTTATTGACTTGGTACAACGAGGCCATTTTTCAATATGTCAGGGGCCATTATCTGGAGTCCAGGGTCCCAAGAAAGTTACTTGTTCTTGTGAGCTAAGCATGAAGTCTCTTTTTAATTATAGCTCTTCTGAATTCCTTGTCCTTCCCTTTAAATAAAGAGTCTAGCCATATGTTCAATGAGTAGTATGCTAAGTTTTATATCTTGCCTCATTTTCTTTGGAACCTGTCAATGTCAGAGCTTTTTACAGTGTTACCGCAAAAATGTACTGAACTTTGGTTGAGAAAACTGGCTTTTCTGAAGATAAAGTGATTTTTCAAAGAGCTTGTGTGGGTGTCTGTGTCCTGGTTGCAAAAATAGTGAAATCAGGCCTTTTGACTAATTCCTTACTTAGAATTTAGCTGGTTTTTTCAATGCTGTGTTTACTGTTTTGCTTGAATTCAACCCCACCTTGCAGTTCAAAGTCATTTCATAGTTTTTACAAGTGAGGTCATGGAGTATCTCACCCACAGACAGCTGCAGTCAGAGAACAGCAGGGCTAAAATAAAACACATTGAATATATATGAGAGTGGAAATAGACATGAAATTTCCTGTCCCTGAGTTAAATGATACCGGGACTATGAATACTTTTCAATGTCCTCATATTAAATAATAGAAGGAGCAGGCGCACGATGCTTACTGCTTATTCCAGGAAATGCTTACTCTTGGAAGATATGCCTGAGCCAGGTTGCTCATTAAGATTTGCTTTTCGAATCAAGAGTTGGGGCCACACCTATAATCATAGCACCCTGATAGGCTGAGGCAGAAAAATTTCAACTTTGAGCCTTGCTTGTGTAATTTAGTTACTTAGCAAGATGGGATCTAAAAATAAAGAGGACTGAGAATATAGCTAAGTACAAAGGGCCTGGATTCAATCCCCAGTACTCTTTTCAATTTTTATTAAAATTTAGGACAGAGTCTCTAAATTGCTAAATTGCCCAGGCTGGGCTTGAACTTTTAATCCTCCTGCTTCAGCTCCCAAGAGTACTGGGACTGCAGGTTTGTGCCACCATTTTGAGATACTAGCCCAAACCACTAATCTCTATAATCACCCCATTTTGAGAAACAAAACCTTGCCAAGATGATATCCACCTTTTCTTTTTTTTTTTCTCCCGGTACTGAGGATTGAACTCACGATCTCACGTTTGCCAGGCATGTGCTTATGCTGCTGAGCTAAATCCCCAGCCTGATGTTCACCTTTTCTGCAATAAATCTTGTTGTAGAAATTCAGTACCAAACTGAAAGGCAGATGCCTTGCATCAGAGTTGGTAGGCCAACTACTTATTATGCTGGTGGGTTGGTGGGAAGACAAGTTCCAGATCACCAACCTTGGGTCAACTTTGGGTTGTGGTTATATAGGGTTTGCAAGCAGGAAGTACAAAAGCCAATACGAATCAGTTATAGCCTACATCATATGTTGTTGGGCAAACTGGGCAGACACAGTTGGAGGGATTGTTTACCATAAGGCGGGTGAGTCTTAGGAGGGAGTTGGAGTGAGGAGGTGGGTGGGTGAAATCATATATGTCTTTGTCCTTGACTAGGCTAGACAATTCTTGGAACGGGTTTGTAAAACAGGATATATTTTTGGGCAGGAAAACAAGCACTGCAACTTGACATGTACCAGACTACAGAAAACAGCTGTGTTCAGTCAGTCAAGTGGTCCAGCCATGGGGCAGGCCAGATGAGTACCTCCTGTATCAATGTGGTACAGAGCTGCTAGATAGTTTTTACATTTTGCATTTCCTGTTGCAATCTAATAAACTTAGCTATATTTTATCAACAACTTCCAAATACACTACCTGTATAAGTGTTCAGCACAAGTGCAGGGAAACCTGTAAGAAAATGCAGTAGTCCAAATGATTTGATTGCATAAGTGTGGGGTTGAATAATCATAAGGTAATAAAATTCTATTTTGTTAGCTGGGTATGGTGGTACAAACCAGGGTGCTAGTACCCTGGAAATCTGAAGTAGGAAGTTCACAAGTTTGAGTTTACTCTATTATTTGCTGCCATTGAATTTGGAACTACTTTTCAGAAATAGCTAATTAGTACATATAGTATGGCAGACATTGTGTTGCCTAAAAACACATATATCTCTCTCTTCTTTCAACCTAACAGAATTCAAATTTTGTGAGATTCCTTGACCTAAGAGAAGGTAATTGGTGGTTAATTATATTGTCCCACATTACTATATGAGTACATGAGCCAGTGTAGGTCTTCATGGAACCAACCTTATGGTCACTATGATGAGATTAAAATGATTATGTGATTCAAGATATCCCAATCAGAATTCATCCCTAGAGTTTTGTACATAGATACTAGATACAAGAAAGATGTGGCTGAGATGGTGACTGAGTCATGTTGGTTTGTTTCAGAATAAAGCATGAGCTGGGCCTGGGGGCACACTTCTATAATCCCAGCACCCAAGAGGCTGAGGCAAGAGGATTATCATAAAACTGAGGCCAGCCTGGTGATATAGTGAGTTCAAGACCAGCCTGAATTACATAGTGAGTCTCTATTTAAAAAAAAAAAAACAAAAACAAAAGCAAAACAAAAAACAGAATAAAGCATGAGAGATGAATTTTATATCTGAACATTTTGGAGAAAATTTATGCTAGTATCTGTGTAATAAATTTGCTAGAACAGTGAACTTAAATGCCACCTCTTTCAATATACAAACCATACAGCAAGTTAATAGAGGGCCTTTAGATTTCCAAAAAGAGAAATGCCATATAAAAATAAAATGATACATAATCATTTTTATGACTCCCACTGAAATGTTCTTTTTGCCTGGATAAAAACAGTTGAAGTAATGGATGCTTATGATGGGTAGTGGAATCAGGTCAAACAAACTCATCTCCAAGGGGATTTGAAATGCTTTGAAAGTCTCCCTGAGACAGACCACATTTTATGCATTTACTTTGAGCACTATGTTCTGGAACCAGCTTGCCACTTTGTCTTACATCCATAGTTTAGAACAAAGCTCCACCTTCTGGAGGAGAAATGACATATAGCAACTGCTTAACACATCGACTAAACAGTCAAACTTGATTGGGAAATGCCTGAGAAAATGTCTCTTTTAGTCACCTGAATGATTTCTTATTATTGGAAGAAAAATTTTCTCCTTTGGAAGGAATGTCATCTCAGTGGAGCAGAGAAGCTTGATGTAAATTATCGATCACTTTCCCTTTTTCTAAGAGAGATTCATAGCGTAGATTGTTTTTATATTTATGGTTTTTCAGTAGGAGACTGACTGGAATAATTGCTTTATCTGCAACATGTTCCTTCTTTGATCCTTTTTATCATCGAATAGGTACTGGGTCTTATTTTCTTACTCTCTAGCAAAATCAATTTCTCTTCCACTTTTACCATGTTTTATTTACGTGGTCTGTTCTGAAGCTGCTTCTTGAATGCAAAGATTTTTAAGAAATATTTTACATTTATGCCTTTTTTTAGAGATCCAAATGTGGTCATTTAAAAAGAAACAATTTTTAAAGGGATAGTTTCAGGTTGAAAGAAAAAATTATAAAACTAGAATAGAGAGCTGCCATCCAACCTGCACCCACTTTCCCCTCTTATTCCCATATGCTAGTATATTAATGTTGATGTATTATTGTTAATGAAAGACCATACTTTATTCAGATTTTCTTAGCTTTTACCTGGTTTCATTTTTCTCTTCCAGGATACCACCACATTGTATTTAGTTGGCATGTTTCTTTAGATTCCTCTTGATTGTGACAGATTTTCTGATTTTGGGTTTTGTTTTGTTTTGTTTTGCTTTTTTTTTTTTTCTTGAGGTAAGGTTGTCCTATGTAGCTTAGGCTGGTTTCAAACAAATGATCCCCCTGACTTAGCCTCCTGAGTACTATGATTCTAGGTATGCACCATCATTCTGGGTCAGACTTTGCTTTTGATGAGTTTTGAGACCTGTTCTGGTGGTTACTATAATTTTCAGTGTCTATTGGGATTCATCTGATATTTATTTCATGATTGGACTGAGGTTATGGTGAATATTGAAGTATAATGGCATTTTTATCATACCATTGGGACTGCTTGCTTAGCTCATTTTTATCATACTATTGGGACTGCTTGCTTAGCTCTAGGTTTGAGCCCCAAAACAAGCCCCCCTCCCCAAAGGTAGAGGGAGAGTAGTTGCTACTGACACAAAGATGGCTTCCCATGATCACTGCTGATCTTCATAACCAAGCTGCCTCAGTAGGGCAGCTCTTTCCCTCCACATTCATACTAAGCTCTTCAGAAGGAAGTCACTTGAGACAGCCATGCTTAGTGTGGCGAGTTCTACTGTACTCACTCGGAGAATCAGCATCAATTACTGGAATTTCCTCTGTAGAAAACGTATTTATTCTTCCCCATCTATTTATTCACTCAGTTATTTATGTTAGCGGGACATTTAGAGTCAGCTTTTCAAATTAGGCTATCAGAGTCATAGTTGAAGACTTCATGAAAACAGAGAAGATAGAGGGGTTGATTTTGATAGGGGAATGAAACCTCCTACCTACTGTGTTGGGTATGACATCGTGTTCTCTAAAATGGAAGAATGAATTTTAGGAACAATGGAGTTTAAGAACAGAAATATTTATTGAGAGAAAAAAAGCTTCTGTCTAGGGAGAGACAGAAGGAGTTCTGAGTGGGTTGCCAAAGATTCTGTATTTTCTCAGGATTTTTATGGAGTAAAATCATGGAGTCTAAAGTGGGGAAAACTGGGAACTCGCAAGGCAGATGGGCTTGAGGTGGGACAGAGCTATAGTCAACCAATAAGTTTAATTGTTTAGGTAAAATTGACCAAATCAGGAATAAATGGGGAGGCAAATCACATAGCAAGCGAGCATTCTTTATGGGTCAGTGACTCTTCTTATAGGGCATTGGTATGGTGACTCCTGGCTTCTCAAAGTGATCCAGTTTTAATCCCTAAGGGTCATATTTAAGGGTGTGGTTGCATTTATTTTGCCTTCTGTCCTGAGATCTGGCCACAGTAAGAGGTGTGTGTCTCCTCCAAGGTCATCAGACATCTGGCCCTCTGTTCAGTTTGAGAGCCTAGCCTTGTCTGACTGCCTATAATATTTCTTTCTTTCTTTTTTTTTTTTTTTAAAAGGACTAGAGAGTGCCCGCGGGTCTCGAACCACCGGACCAATCGGCCTGGGCAGTTGGGAAGCCAGACTCAAAGGAACCGCTGGGCTAAAGCCAGCCCTGCCTATAATATTTCTAACTAGCTCAGCTGCTTGTAACAATTTGATCAATAAATTCATTTAATCATGAATAAGCATATTTTTTTGTCTTTTTCATTTTTTATCGGTACCGGGGATCGAACTCACGACCACCTGCTTGCAAGGCAGGTGCTTATGCCACTGAGCTAAATCCACAGCCCCCAAATAAGCATATTTTTATAAAGCAGTACTGAGTAATGCTTAAACTCATGATGGGGGAATGACCTGCTGGCAGGGCACCTTTCTAAGGTGCATGAGGACCTGGCTCAAACCCCAGCACTGTGAAACACAAAAACAAACAAACAGAAAAAACAAAAGCAAAAAATCTAAATACACAGACATCTCTTATTTTCTGACAAATGATAGGCTTTAATTAGTGCTGGATAAAATGTCCTATAATCCCAGTTACTTGGGAAGCTGAGACAAGAGGATTGCAAATGCAAGTTCAGTCTGGACAGTTGAGCAAGACTGTCATAAATGAATGAGCAAACAAATGAATAAATAAAAAATAAATGAATTAACTCAAGATATGGCCTGGTGGTTGTGATAGCTTGGACCCTGGAATAAAATCCAAGGAAGCAAGAAATTAAAATTTAGGGAGCAAAGGCTTTATTTTAGGCCAGGCCTGGCGACACAGTCTCTGGGAGCCAATATGGAGACTGGATTTTAAAGGGTTGGGTTTTAAAGCCTAAAACCACAGGAATGTTGCAAACTTTGACACAGTTTGATAGCACCTGGGCTTCTTGGTATTTCCTGTAACTTCCTTATAGTTAAACATTTCTTTTCTTTCTTTCTTTCTTTCTTTCTTTTTTTTTTTTTTTTTGTCTTTTTCATTTTTATCAGTACCGGGGATTGAATTCACGAACGCCTGTTTGCAAGGCAGGTGCTTATGCTGCTCAGTTAAACTCCCAGCCCCAGTTAAACGTTTCTTAAGGAAAGGCACATTTTATTACAGATAGGCTGAAGGGGGTGGGGGTGGGGATTACAAGAAACTGAAACTTTAAGCTTTTACGGGAAATGGAGACTTAACCTAAAAAGAATGGGGAGGGGAGGGAGATTTACAAGGAGCTGAAACTTAAGTCTTTACTGGAAATGGAATTTTAATCTCTATTGAAACGGCACATACAGAACAGGAAGGAGGTGCATTGGTTAGAACTAGGTTACAACAGTGGTAAGGTAGGAGATGAACAAGAGCTAGGCAAAAAAGAGACAAGGAGAATCGTAATTTTAAAATTGAAAACTGCAGCTTCAGCACAAAAGGATCCTAGATTATTTCTCTCTTTCTGTCTCTCTCTCTCTTTCTCCTCTCTCTCGTTTGTTTGTTTTTGTTTTTGAAACAAAACATTGTAATTCAGGCTATATAGTCCAGATTGGCCTTAAACTCCCTATTCAGTGCAGGCTAGCCTCCAACTGGCAGTGATTCCTCCACTTTAACCTCCCAAATACTGGGATTACAGATGTGTGCGACTGGGACCCACATTTTCCCCCCTCTTCTTTCAGAACACAATAAGCCTGGGCAGTTCCCTTTCACCTGCAGATGGGTTCAGCCATTCCCTTTTTACTTGCAAATGATTCTCATACCACCTTTTCATCTGTACGTTAAGCCACTACCTAAACCATAGAAAGATTGTTTTACTATGGATAGGCTATCTTTCCCCAACTACCAAACCAAGACTATAGATTCCACAGATTTCCATGACAATAAACACCTAAATATTTCCAGATCAAAACTGGAGTGTACCTCATTTCTTTGAGCACCTGCACTCCATTTTTGGTTATGTCCTAAAATGTCTACCTAATCCTTCCCAAGTCTCTTACTGATTCATACTGCAAATTCTTTTTTCTAAGACCAGAATCAGTGAATCTGCTACAAAAGGGTGGATTACATTTCTTATTTCAGCATCAGGGATTTCTCAGGCCCAGTCTGGTGGCAGTGGTAGACAGCTCCTGGGTTCACCCCCTAGTATTGTTACCAAGGTTCTGGGGGTTCTGTGTATTTCTTCTAGAGATTCTTTCCAGGCTATTGTACAGAACAAAGAATTGGACAAAACAAGCCAAAGAGGTAGTGAGGTTTTATATTTATTAATGGTAAAAAAGACATTTGTTCTGCAGAGTGTGAGCAGATCACAGGAAGAGAGTTCACAGTGGACAAAAAGATGAATGGCTGTCATCTTTTGTTACTATCCTACATTTCTTCAGGTTGACATCAGATCTAGGCCATCCTATTGAAAACATGCCTGCTGGTGTGCCAGAAGAACTGAATGTAGCATTTTCTGATTGGCCCCAAGTGCAGCCCTTGGGAACTGTTTTTCTGCACTTGTGTCCTGGATCTATATGATTGACAGGTCATGCCCATTTTCTCAGGAGGCTGGCTGTGCCCTAATTTCTTGAGCCCATCCCTGCATAATTATTAGTTTTTAAATTTACTTTTTTAAAGGAGAAAAGATTTATTTGCTTTACAGTTTATAGAGGTTTCATTTCATAGTCAGCTGGCTCCAAAGCAGGGTGGCACACAGCAGAAAGCAACTGTTCATGACAGCAGAAGTCTGCAAAAGTATTAGGAGACTATAAACAGTGTCTTTCTGCCCCTTTTATCTTATCCACATTACCAGAATTAGGGTGGTACCAAGCCAATCAGTGAACTGATTTAATCATCATACACACTTAGTCCCAGAATCACACACTATAGATCCAGCCACCTCTGAAAAAACGTCTGAGCACGTGAGGTTTTGGGGGGACATCTATTCACAAACCATAACATTAGTTTACATTCCTACTGACACTGTAAAGTATATTCCTTACAGCCTGTCCAACATTTGGTATTATTTGATTTCTTCATGATTGCTACTCTTTCTAGGTAAGATGGAATCTCAGTCTTGTTTCAATATGCATTGTCTAACAGCCAGAGATGTTGAACATTTTTTTCAATATGTTTACTGGCCAGTTGCTCCTCTTTTGAGAAATTCCTGCTCATTTTGGTTGCCCATTTTTATTTATTTTTTTTATTTTTTATTTTTTTTTATTTATTTTTTTTTTGGATTACATATTGTCATCTTAGAAATAATTGTTCAAGTCACAAAATTAAAGCTTGTAAAGTGGACATTCCATCAATGATACTGCAAACAGTTCTGTTCATTGATCCAATAAAACTCTGTGATATCATTTTCTATCTTATACACTTAAATATACATGCAGTTATATAGTTTGGAGCACTTTCTTTTCCTCTCTTTTGTACCATGACTATTACACATTTTGGGTTTCATTGCTCCCACGGTTCTTATTACTTTTTTGGAAGAGAGTAAAACCAAATGTGACATAACAGAACAGAATCGGTCAAGTCAAAAGGGTGGACATAATAGATAATGTAAAAACATAATACAAGGTGATCAGCAATGGTTACCATAATGCCTCCCACTATCTCTAATAGAATTGCCTATATCATTAGTTATAATACAATTGAACAAAACAGTAAAGAATAAAACCGACAAAACCAAAACATTGGAGACATTGTAGGTCTTCAAAAGTAGATAAAAGTCAACAAGAATGGGCGTCATAATGAATCTCATTATCTTCACAGCTGATGCCTAAACTTTCGAACCTGATACTATCCAGCAAAACAGAATAGGGGAACATCAGTTAAAAACCAGATGGTGAGAGTAATACAGGGCTTTAAATCAAGGTAATGAAAAGTCAAAGTGGGTTACTATAATATATCCTGCTATTTTTTTTCCTTTAATTAAAAGGATAAAGATAAAAAAGTAAATAATGGAGTGGAGATTGAGATAAAAGAGGGCATAACAACGAAACAGCGCAGATCAAAACATAACCATTTAAGCAGAATAGGGTTTCACCACCAGATAATCCTAACCTAAAAGTAGTTACCATATTGTTTCTTTCTTTGAAATCCTTGAGTACAACTTCGTATACTGTAGCATTAAGTATATCAAAACAATGTAAAACCATTCAAGAGAATGACAGTATTACAGAGTATTTAGAATCAACTAACAAAATGAACAATGGTTTCTGTATAATCTCCTTGTCTTTAAAAGGTTTTTGCTTATACTATCGTACATAATAAAATCCAATAAGATACAGCCTATTTAGACCATTGGAGACAGAAGGACAAAAGCTAGATGAGACTTCAAAACAAGATGGTACTAAATCTGTATTACCTATTAAGATGTCATTTTCTCCAAAATAGCTGTTCCTATCATCCAATCTTCTCTGCCTCATTTCTGTTAAGCTCTTTTTCTGTCCGTAGCTGTCAGTTTGTCTTCTTCATTTTGTTCTCTGCTCCATTCGTTGTGGCCTCTCTGCCATTATTTCTGCATTCTTTGTATTTTTCTTTTTTTAGAATATCCTGCAATACTCTCTGTAGAGTTGAATTGGTGGTTGCAAATTCCCCCAGTTCTTGTTTATCCTGGAAGCACCTTGTTTTTCCATCAATTTCCAGGGACAGTTGTGCAGGATATCTCAATCTTGGCTGGAGATTATTATCTTTCAATGCTTGAATTATTTCCCCCCACGCTCTTCGTGATTTGATGGTTTGTGCAGAGAAATCTGCTGTAATTCTGATGGGTGTTCCCTTGTAAGTGGTCTGTTTCTTGTCTCTTACAGCTTTTAATATTCTGTTCTTGTATTGAATTTCTGGAATTTTTATTATTATATGCCTGGGTGTTGCTCTGTTTGGGTTGTAGGTAGCTGGGGTCCTGTATGCCTCATACATCTGAGTATCTTTACCTTTTGCTAAATTAGGAAAATTCTCCTGGATTATTTCTGTGAGTAGCTTTTGTAGTTCACTTGTTTGTGTCCCTACTTCTTCTTTTATGTTCTTAATCCTTAAGTTATGGATCCTCTTATCATCTTCTTGTCTTTGTATTATTGCTGTTTGTTTCTTTGTTATTTTTAAGAAGTTTTTCATTTCATTCTCCCATATTACAAGTCTGCCCTCCAGTTCAGATAGTCTGTCCTTAGTTTCTTTCAAGCTGTTATGCCAGTCTTCTATAGACTTCTTAGTATCTTGGTAGTCCCTTTGAACCTGCTTCACGTATTCTATGCTTTCTCTGTTTTCTCCATCAAACAATTCTCCCCTTTTTTTCTGTTCTTCCATTCCACCGCCTGTTTTTTCTTGGGTGGTACTTAGCATTTCTCTAACTATTCTGCATACTTCTAGCTTCAGGTCATTGATAACTTCATTCCTGAATTGGTCTATGAGGCTCTCTATATGGTGCCTTATGTGTATTGGTGCGGTGTCTGCTATTGCCTGTTTCTCAGAATTGGGGGCCGAGGAGCCTTTCTTGTTGCTGCCTCTTCCCATGCTGCCTCTTCTTCTCTGTTCCTTATATATGCAAGCTTATATAAGAGGCCCAGCTTCTCTCCCAGTCAGCCACAGCCTGATCGAATTGCGCCAGTTAGTTGTTCCCACTCACCGCTGCGCACCAGGGAGTTACGGACCAGGCAGCCTACGCGTCTCCCCTCCCGGCCACCGTCAGGCTCTGGGATCTGGGTTGGGGCAGCCTACCAGGTCCGCCGGCAGCTTCACGCAGGCCAGGGACTTTTCACCAATCCCGCCCGAGAGGGGGATGTGTGACTGGAGTCGCCACCGCGCCCTGCTCCCGCAGGACTGCTCGGGCCCAGAAAGTCCTCTGCTGGAGTCAAACTGTGGTAGAGTGTCAGTTTCTCTCACTCACCTCACCACAAGTCAGTGCACGCCTCCCTGCCGTTCGCAGATTGCTGTTCTCAGAGCTTCCGCGTGTCTCTCTCCTTGCCGAGCTGCTGTAGAGGCAGCCAGCCGCCGCGCGGCGGGAAACCCAAATCGCGGCTTACAGTGGCGCGGTTCCAGCCTCCACACCGAGTCTTTTCTGTTCCTGTTTTAGCACCAGGACTGCATTCCAAGTTGGCTTCTCTCAGCCCAGTTCGTTCCTGAGTCAGCAGAGCATATCTCCACCGACTTATGTCTCCTTAGTCCGCACCATTCCTGGCTTCTGAGCCGAGTCTTTCAGAGAGCCTCCGGTAGTTGCTGTTATCTGTCCGCCATGTTCTCCCGGAAGTCGGTTGCCCATTTTTAATTAGGCCTTTTATTTTGTAAGGCTGCAATTTTTTTTGAGGTCTTTTTTTTTTTAAAAATATATTCTCTGTTCTCTGTCCACAGAATAGCTGCCAAAAAATTTACCCTTTCTCTGTGGGTTTTCTTTGTTATGCAAAAGTGTTTAACTTTTGCATGATCCCACTGTTGATTTTTTTTTTTTTCCTTTTTCGTTTTTATTGGTACCAGGGATCGAACTCACGACTGCCTGCTTGCAAGGCAGGCACTTATGCCGCTGAGCTAAATCCCCAGCCCCGATCCCACTGCTGATTTTAAAATGTTACTTTTTGTACATTTGGATTTTGTTCAGAAAATTTTTGCCTAAGCCCACAGGTTGGTCTTGAACTCAGTATGTAACCCATGCTAATCTTGAACTCAGTATCTTTCTGTCTCAACTTTCTATGTGCTAAGATCACAGGCATAGCACCATCATGCTGGGCAGAGGATATTAAATTAATAATTCTTATCAACATTCACTTAGATAAACACAAGTAAGGGAAACATGAATAGGACTTGATTAAAGTTGCATATGCAAATAAAAAACAACAATTTTGACCATCACCTGAGAGTTTCTAGAAGATTAGCTATACTAGGTCTTTGAACAACAGATCTAATAGGAGCCCATCCAGGTTGCAGAGAACACTGAGAACCTAGATCTGTAGTGCAAAACCTATAACATGCATATAACTTTGAAATTATAAAAAAAAATTTATTCATCACTGGAATAAAACAGGAATGATAGCAATAGTAATTTTGAACCTCCCTCAGATGACTGAGTGGAGACCAAATGTATGCTGACATATGTAAGTCTCTTAGATCAGTACCTAAACACATACTAGTCAAATATGTGTTCATTATTATAATCATGTGGAAAATAATATTTTTTTATTTCATCACATCAATTTATGATATTGTTTTCTGAGTACACATATTGTTCTATACTGACCCTTTGAATAGGACCTGGTAGTCAATATACAATCACTCATTCTCTTTCTTGAAATTAGCTTTTTTTGAATTGGTGATGTGGCCAGTAAAGTGCATGTACACTTAGACATACGCTAGAGTTCTTGCATTAGAGGCTGGAATCTTTTTTTTTTTTTTTTTATTTAAGAGGAAAAAGAGAAAAACACAAAACAAACCAAAGCGGCGTAAGGGTACACGCAATACAGAACTACAAAACAAAACAAAACAAAACAAAACAAAAAACCATAACAGTAAGAAATTACCTGCTAGTAGATTACACACTATTTTCTTGAAAATAGTTCCTCAAATCACAGTATCAAAGAACACAAGGTGGACATTCAAACAGGGAGACTGCAAACAGCTGTGTTCAGTGTTCCAAAAACATTGATAAAGTCAGCTATTTAACACCCCCAAACACACTTGCTGTTATATCCGTTAGAGCTCCTTTTCTTTTTTTTTTTCCCTCTCTTTTTTACAACAAAATTTACACATCTTGGATTTTATTACTCCTTAGTGCTTATTACTTTCTTTGGGGGGGGGGGAAGAATACAGTCAAATATGGCAAAACAAAGCTGTCAGTCAATACCAAGGATAGACGTAGCACATGGTGTAGAACAGAGTACAAGTTTATCAACAATGGTTATCAACGTTGTCCCTTGTTTCCTTAAAAAGAATTGTCTATCTTATTAGATATTATAAAGTTGGACAAAACAGTAGAGAACAAGACCAATAAAACTTAGGCGTTGTAAATATTACAGGACTTCCAAAGAAGACAATAGTCAAACCAGAATGGGTATCTTAGTGAATCTTATTGTCTTCAAAGTAGTTGCCTATGTCTTCAAACTTGATACTATCATATAGAATGGAACAGAGTCTAATCAGTCAAAACAAGATCGTGGGAGTACTACAGGACTTCAAAACAAGTTAATAGGAAATCGAAAAGAGTTACTATTTATATATCCTAATTTTTTTGAATTTTTTTTTAATTAAGACAAACATAAGAAATGACTAAATAATTTTTTTTTGAAACGATAAGGGGGAGATTGAGATAAAACAGGACATAACAATATAACAATAGAGGTCACAGCATGACTGTTTCAATAACCTAGTACTTCACCACCTTATAACCTGACTTAATAGTAGTTACCATAGTGTCTTTTTCCTTGAAATATTTGGGTAAAACTTCATATACTCTAGCTTCAAATATTTTCATATCAAGAAGCCCAGAATAAAGCCTTTCTAATTAATGAGTGAAAACTTTATAAGGCTTCAAGGCCACCTAATGGGGAATCATGATTACCACATATTTTTATATATTTGAATCATTACTTACATTAGGGAAACTATTCGGTATTCACACATGCGAGATTGATTTATTTCACTTATGAGTATGGTCTCAAGCTGTGCCCATTTATTGATAAATATCTCAATGTGATCCTTCTTTATAGCTGAATAATACTCCATTGTATAGAAATACCACAACTTTTTTATCCATTCCTCAGTTGATGGGCACTTGGGTTGTTTCCAAGATCTGGCGATTACAAATTGTGCTGCTATAAACATAGGTGCACAGATATCACTGTGGTATGATGCTTTCAGTTCTTCTGGGAATATGCCTAGAAGTGGAATAGCTGGAATAAATGGGATTTCCAGTCCCAACTTTTTGAGAAATCTCCAGACAGATCTCCACAAAGGCTGTACCAGTCTACACTCCCACCAGCAGTGCAGGAGAGTTCCTTTTTCCCCACAGTAGAGGCTGGAATCTTGATAGTAGAACTCATCTTGTCTCTGATTTACTGTTTTCTAGATCAGCATTCCAGATATCTTGGGGAGTAAATGAGTCTTGGTGTTTCTAGTTCTCTTAAGGAGAAAGAAAGGAAAGAAAGAAAGGAAGGGGAGAGAGAAAAAAGGAAGGAAAGATAGAAAGGTAGAGAGAGAGAGAGAGAGAGAGAGAGAGAGAGAGAGAGAGAGAGAAGGGAGGAGGGGAGAAAAAGAAAGAAAGAAAGAAAGAAAAAATGAACTTTAGTTAGACAGATTTGGGCTCAGTCCTGACCCTGTTTCCTATTTTCCATGCTGCCTTTGGCAAGTCACTGATCCTATTTAAAACTCTATCTTCTCATCATTGAAGTGGATAACACTTCATAACAAAAAAACCAATCATCATGAAAATCAAAAGACTCTATGAATGAACGTGATGTCTGGCACATAGCAATACCTGATGAATATTTGAGGGTTGAGCAATCTCAATGTATAGTAATCATTTGTTTCTATTCCCCATCTTGAAAATGTATGGAACCCCAACTTACTGCTTCATTCTCATGCAAACCTGTGTCCAGTGGTGTAAATGGTTAATAACTTCATTCTCATCATGACAGAGGATCAAATTAAGGGACAGTTACAAAGTAATTGATCAAAGAATCAAAATATCAAAATAAAAATATTTTATTGTTTGATATTTTTTTTGAGACAGGTTCTCCCTATGCAGTTCAGGCTGGCCTTGAGTTCACTTTGAAGCCCAGGCTCATCTCAAACTCACCACAATCCTCCTGCTTCAGCCTCCTAAGTGCTGGGATTACAGGTGTGTGCCACCATGCTGAGCTCAAAATAAAAATATTAAAAGAACATCTAAGAGCTTCCACAAATTGGAGAAGATCAGCAAGACAATTAAATACAATGTAGATCCTGACTAAATCTTGGAATGGTAAAGGGGAATAGAATAAGCCACTGTTTTTGTTTGTTTGTTTGTTACTGTTACAAAAGTTTGCTTAACAAAAAAATTTAATGTGCAAATGTCCATGACCCAATTTTGATTTGGCGTGAACCTAGTGCTTTGGACGATGGCATGGATTTCTCTGTGGAACCATCATTATTTAAACTCATTCTGAGTATTGCATCATGATGATAGTGGTCTTCTTATCCTCATTCCAATATTGTTCTGTGGCCACTAGTCACCATCTCCACACAGTCATGCACCACAAGGAAGCATAAAGGTACCAAATCCCTATAATATTCTATGTCTGCCATCATTTAATTTTAGTGATGACCTCTTTTCTGTAAGTTTTCTAAGATCAGGAGTGTGAGCTTTGCTCATTTTGTCTACTCCACAGGCCCAGGGGTCCTGTGAAAGGGAATAAGTTGAGGTGGTGTTTCATACCTGTAATCCTTGGGAGGCTGAGGCAGGAGGACTGCTGTGAATTCAAGGCCAGCCTAGAGTACATAGTGAGTTCAAGTCCAGCCTAGACTACAGTGAGACCTAGATTCAAAACACACACACACACACACACACACACACACACACACACACACACACACAAATACAGACAAGAAGAAAAAGAAAGAAAGTCATGGTTAGTAACAATTCTTTTTAGCTGGAGCTATCTCAGATCTATTATCTGCTTAAGAATACAGCCTCTCTCTGCGGTCCCTCCAGGGGGAGAACCACCGGTGTCTTCTGAGATCCATACCATGTTGGAACGTAGGGCACTGGGAAACCAAGCAACCAGCTTGCCTCCCTGGTAAGCAATAGTGAGCCTACTCGTGCACAGGCTGAGAGTCAAACATCCCACTTCCCCTGCCCCTATTTGCAAATGGGAACCAGAGATCTGAGCATTTCTTGGGAGGTTGACCATATGCAATATAGCAAATAAGGGGGATTTCCTTCTACCATCTCTTTGAAGGTAAATATTTTTACTACTGTTTTGCTTTATTCTTATTAATGCTACTACTCTATTCAATATTCTGTTTTGTTAAGTTCTTTTTTTTTTTTTTTGTCTTTTTCCTTTTTTATTGGTACCAGGGATCGAATCATGACTGCCTGCTTGCAAGGCAGGCGCTTAAGCCACTGAGCTAAATCCCCAGCCCCTGTTTTGTTAAGTTCTATAATGTTATGTGTTTCATTTTACTTTGCTATATGTGATTGAAGGAACAACTATTGTGAAGGTAACGAGATTTATTGTGATACCTATTACTGTTATCCTGGTAACCTGCTGTGAAGTTCTGTACCAACTTCACTACACTGTCTCAATTGGCTTTGTTCTGTCTTGTTCTGTTGTATTTTACTACCTTCAAAATATTTAAAAACAATACAGCCTCTCAACAAAACAAGAGAAAAACAAAATCAAAACAAAGAACAAGACAAAACCCTTCAATGTCATAAATCCCTTCCCTGGAAGCAACTCAAATCATACCTAAGACAGAAATCACTATCACCTCCAAATGGACATTGTTACAAAACTCTTACAAGTCCCTTCTCTTCCTCTAGGTTTCTGCTCATCTTTCCAAAAAGTGATTGGTTCATTCCAAATGCCCCTTCTCACTTTCTCCTGCACTTGTTAAGATGGTGACACTGTCAGAGACCACCATAAAAATGAGGACAGACAAACTCCTAGATCCTCTACCCATTATTCCTTAATGACATGATTTTCCTGACACTTGGGAGACTCTCTTGAGCTGGGACCTTATTTAAATGAAGAGCTTATCTTTCATGTATTTTATGTTTTTTTTTTTAACATGACTAAGGGCACTGAGGAAATGTTGGTCTTTGGAAAACAACAGAAAGACATTTGACAATTTCCAAATAGCCTATAAGTAAAATACTTATAAGCATCATGATTACCTTAGTTCCCTGGATCCTAGTAGTAACACTTAGGAGCACAAAAGGGCATCTAAACTCACATTTGGGGCAGACATCTTCTTGGTGATGCTCACCTTGTGTGAAAACCTAAGCTCTCTTTACCATAAACTCTGTCTGTACCTCTGCACTGCTGCCTATTTGTCTTGACTGAATTCTTTCACCAAGGGCGCAAAGAACTGAGGTTAGCCAAATTTAGTTTCTTGGATGTTAGGACCTGGATTTCTGGTGACATGTCACTCTACCCCAGCAAGAAAAATCCTCTCATTGAACCTCAATTGCCTTTCAAGCCAGAAGGATTTCTGTGGAGTTAGAAAATCATACCCAGATGATGATTGACTATACCCCAGCCTACCATAGCACCCAATTAAACAGGTCAGACTGATTCTCCTTATTTTGTCGGGGACTGTTTTGACATTTTTCAGAACAATCCCCCACTCCCATTCTCTCTCTCTTTTTTTGTCTTTTTCCTTTTTATTGGTACCGGGGATCGAACTCACAACTGCCTGCTTCCGAGGCAGGAGCTTATGCCGCTGAGCTAAACCTCCAGCCCCTCCCACTTTCTCTTATTTTCCAGGGAAAATCTTTTCTTGCCATGCATGGTGGCACATGGCTCTAATCTCAGCTCTTAGAGACTGAGGTAGGGGATCACCACAGGCTTGCGACCAGCCTGGGCTATGTATCTAGTGAGCTTAAGATCAGCCTAAACTGCATAGAGACTTTGTCTCAAAAACAAAACAAAACAAAACAAAACAAGACAAAACAGCTCTGACATGTGAATTTATACCAAATGTCCCAGTTTTCATTCCATTATCATTGGTGTAAGGACCCAGGATAGCCAGTAACATGGTAAATAAGCCTCTACCTCTAGCCACTTTGAGTCACACTTACTTTCTGTGCACTCTTGTGTATACACAACACAAATAAATATCTATCTTTTCTCTTGCTAACATACCTGGCAAATGTAATGCATGTCTCTAGCTACTGAACCTTATACAGCAAAGAACACTTTTTTCATAGACAACAAAAAAAAGATACCAGAAAAAAATGGTGAGATTTGAACAACATCTAGAGTGAATTATTGCAATGTTAATTTTCTGGTTTTCTATCTATTTTATCTATCTATCTATCTATGGAGACAGGTTCTTACTATGTAGTTCAGGCTGGCCTTGAACTGATTATGTAGGACAGGCTGGCCTCAAACTTGTGGCAATTTTTCTGCCTCTGCCTACAGACAGAGTTTATATTAACTAACTAAAGAGTTACAAACAATCAAAATCTCAGCCATATCAAAGATCAGGGCTCTTCTAGGCATGGTGGTGCATACCAGAAATCCCAACTACTCAGGAGGCTAAGGCAAAAGAAAGATTACAAATTCAAGGCCAGCCTGGGCCACCATCTCAAAATTAAAATAAATAAATAAGGCTGAAAGTGTAGCTCTGTGTGGTAGATTGCTTATGTAGCATGCATGAGGCCCTGGGTTCAATTCTAATGCCACTCAAGCACACGCACACACACATGCACACATGCTCAGATTTGGCTCTTTCACAGATGCATGGAGTGAACCTAGGGCAAGTCAGTACCATTCCTGCATAGTGGACATGATGTTGATGGTGGGGTGTGTCTTGAGCGATGTGGCAATGCATTCATGCATGTGAAGCTGGCAACAGAGTCTAGAATTTAGCAGAACCAAAATTGTTATATCTGTATTTTTAGCCTCTGCTGTTTGTGCTGGGCTGGGGAGAGATGTGGGACCCTGAGATCAGGATCTCCTGTTAAAGTCTCTGCCCTCAGAGTCACTTTGCTTTAAGTGAGGTTTGAGCCAAGATTCTGGATTTTTCTTTGCACCTAGCCTTTGAGTGCCTTTTCTCTTGTTAATCTTTTTTTCCATATCTAAACAGAATTGCTTCATCCTCAAGGCTGTTCATTCATGTTTGTCCCATTCTTTTTTTTTTTTTTTTTTAATACCGAGGATCGAACTTATGGCCTTGCGCTTATGCTGCTGAGTTAAATTCCTGGCCCCATCCTTTGTATTTTACCTTGAGTGTTGGAGACCACTATGAAGTGGCTCTGAGCAGGATTTAAATTTTACTAATTGGCTTTCTATGCTTATCTGTGAGTCTGTCCTAGGCCTAGGCCCCTTGCCTGGCAACGGGAGCTGATTCATAGGAAGTGAACCTCTATGAATCACTGGTTCTGGCTGAGGCCTGTAGTGGCCTGTGAGGCCAGAGATACCACAAAGGACAAGATAAGGCCACAGCTGCGGACACTCTGGCTCCAACCCCAATTAACTAGGTAGAGACGGCAGCTGCAAAGATTATTTCTACAGTCTCACTCCTACCATGTCTTCATGATAAGACAGTGCAACTAAATTGACTTGATTTATTACTTGGAGATGTCCTTGAAGTGACTCCCAAGGTCCTGCTCATTGGCCTTTGTCGTTGGTCCTAATATAAGTGGATTGATCCAGAGAAGCCTTTGTCTTAACCCTAGAAGTCTTGAGCTTAATTAAAGGGTTCTGACCTTCCTGGAGCCCTAAAAATCATACAATTTGTCTCTTTTTATTTAACCTCCGCCATACACTTGTTTGGGAGATCAGGGATCTAGGTCCAAACCCGATACTTGAGCAGCTCATGGGTTTTTCCTTTGGAACGAGAAGCCCAGTGCTCTGATTGCTGCCTGTCTCCAGATTACATAGCTCAATCAGGCTGCCTCTGGCCCTAGCAGACAAGAGTAGTGGGCTCAATAGGGTCCATTTGATCTAATTTATTTTATGTAGCTGTGGGGAAAGGATGGCCTGAGAAGACAGTATAAGAAAGGTAGGCAGAGAGATACGCCATGGCTTCAGTAGCTACTGCATCTCCTTCCAGGTCTGAGAGGTCCCAGCACCTCCTGTAGGAGACTGTTGCAGTCAGCCAGCCCCTGCTCCATGGTGACCATGTGTGACCAAAAGGGGTGATCAAAAATGTGGACATATCAGAAGAGATGCAATAGGACTTGACAGAGAGCGCTACTCAGGCGCTGGAGAAATATAACATAGAAAACACCCCATATCAAGAAAGGGTTTGACAAGAAGTACACTTGGCACTGCATTGTGGGGAGGAATGCTGGTAGTTGTGTGACACACAAAACCAAACACTTCATCTACTTCTACCTGGGCCAAGTGGCCATTCTTCTGTTTGAATCTAGTTAAAAGCATGGCCTGTGCCACACTCCCAGTGATCCATTCAAAACCAAGGACTGCAGCCTAAATTCCAAATACGGAGACTGTTAGAGTATTCTGGGGCAATAGAGAAGCAAAAATGCAAAATGAATAGTTTTATTGAATTGAGGACGTGGAAAGGAGCACACAGCCCTTGGCAGCTGGGCGGTCTCCTTCAACCAGATACAGAGAGGCAGAGGGTTATAGGACCTCTTTGAAGTGGCGCATGGGGCAGATATTGATAATGTGTGAGGAACCGATTAGAATTCTCTGTGCACGCAAACAGGAAGGGAGTTGCAATTAGGGTTGAAGAAGAAGCAGAAAATGGTAAGCAGTCCCACTTTGGCCTTGCACCATGTTAGACCACCACCATAACTGTACAGCAATTTATACTAGGGCAAGAACTTGTCAGAGATTAAAAATCTTCAGCCTTGCTAAGGAATGCCTCCATCTTTGAACCTTTTTTGTGTTGTGTACGGGGCATTCTCTGTATTAGTTTGCTGTGGTTATAAAACATTTAGCAAAACAGCTTACATTTGTATTTATTTTCTATTCCATACTTCTATGCTCCATGTGTTTTTCTGTTTTAATCTATTACTTTAAAAAATAAATCTGTTGTCAATGGAAAAAAAAGAAAAAGAAAGGGAGGCAGAGTCTGGAGTAGTGGGGCGTGCCTGTCATTTTGGCACTCTGGGAGGCAGTGTGTAGTTAAGGTGTCAATCTGAGGAAAAAATGCCCAAATAAATTCAGTCAGTTCTGTGTGGGGTTGAGGGATTTACTGAAGATTTGCTGGGATTTGTTGGATGTGAATGGCAACAGCCAGTGAGTGGGTTTGTAGCCTAAATGATATAAAAGGGAGGTGGAGAAGGAAGGCTTGGTTTTGCTTCTTTGGAGGAGCTCGAGTCTTCTTGACTTTGGACATCACCTTCTGCCTTATAGCACAGACTTTGCCTTCAGCACAGGCCTTTCAATCTTCCATCGCAGAATATTTGGCATCCTGACATGGACTTGCACAGGACACTCCAGTGAGCTCCAGGCCTTTGAGCGGATCCTTTGGCTCTCCAGTGCACAGACAGACCCTTTGCACCCTTCCACGCCTGACTCTACATATTTATATATCTTGCATTAAGTGTTTCTTTAGTAAACAATGACTGATACAGACAGGATGACTGTCAGTTTGAGCCCAGAGAGGGAAACTTAGTGACTTAACAAAATCTTCCTCAAAATAAAAACATGAAATGCGCTGGGAATAAGTGCAGTGGAAAGGCCCTGGATACAGAAAGGTAGAGGTGGGATTTGTCTTCAGACTGGGGAGTTCTTTTGTCTCTATACATTAAAAGACATTTTGGGTACCTTTGAGGATGAAATGGAAAAAGAACTCCAGGGTCAGGGAATTAGAATTCTGTTTTGATGTGCTATGAAGCCTTGGGCAAGTCAATAGCCTTCTCTGGACCTGAGGGATTAGACTACTGAAAATCATCTGCTAAATGACTCATGTGACAGAATCAGCTAAATTAAGCCCAAATGATACACATTACTCTATATTCAAACATTCACTAGGATGACAAGGTTAATAACACCAGAGATGATGATAATGATGTTGTTGATAATGATGATAATTTTTCCATATTAAGTGCTGAATCCCGGGCTTCATGAATGCTAGGCAAGCACTCAGTCACTAAGCTCCATCTCTAGCCATTTTTATTTTCAATACTAGGGACTGAACCTAGAGCCTTTCCACTGAGCTATGTCCCCTTTTATACTTCTTAATTCTAGACAGGGTTTTGCTAGATTACTAAGTTGCCAAGGCTGGTCTCAAACTTCTAATTTTCTTACCTGAGCCTCCCAGGATTAAACATGTGTGCACCATGCCTGGCAATAATTATTTTTGAAAAGCTACTACATATAGTAGCAGGCATTGTAGGAAACATAGGGACAGAGACTTGATTCTGTCTTCAGCTTTTGAAAGCCCAGATCTTTAGTTAGTGTATAGCCATCAGAGTATCCCTTTACTAAAAACTCAAAGGTTTCATTATCTTCTGATTTAGTGAGGACACTTTGGGATGAATGAGATTAAAAACCAACTTGAAGTAGTTTAGGTAAAAAGAGAAATACTTTGGTTCACTTACTAAAGTAAAGATGGCCAAAAGTAGAGGTACTTCGCAGGCTGTAAAATGTAGGGTTTTTTTTTTTTTTTTTTTTTTTTGTCTTTTTCTTTTTTATAGGTACTGGGGTTCAAACTCACAACTTCCTGCTTGCAAGGCACACACTTATGCTGCTGAGCTAAATCCCCAGCTCCCAAAATGTAGGATTTTGTTGTTTTTTATTTATGGGAATCAAATCCAGGGCCTCATGTAGCCGAAGCACATACTCTATCATTAAGGAATGTATCTAACCTCTACAAAAGACATTTGGATTTCTTTCTTTCTTTCTTTCTTTCTTTCTTTCTTTCTTTCTTTCTTTCTTTCCTTCCTTCCTTCCTTCCTTCCTTCCTTCTTTCTTTCTTTCTTTTTTTTTGCACTGAAGATGGACCTTGGGCTTGCCAGGCAGGTGCTTATGCTGCTGAGCTAGATATAATAGACATTTTGAATACAAAGGTTTGGGTGGTGGGTGGGGATTTCGCTCAGCAGCGTAAGTGCCTGCCTTGCAAGCACGTGGTGGTGAGTTCAATCCCTGGTACCAAAAACAAACAAACAACAACAACAACAAAAAAACAAAAAACAAATGTGGGGCTGGGGATTTAGCTCAGTGGCATAAGCGCCTGCCTTGAAAGCAGGCAGTTGTGAGTTCGATCCCTGGTACTGATAAAAAAGAAAAAGACAAAAAAAAAAAAAAAGTTTGGATCAAATTGTATCAAAACAAATGAATTGTCAATGAGAAAGCATTGCCAAAGTGAATTATATCCTCAAATTTAATGCTATGATCAATTATCCATGTGGGTTAACCACTCTTTCTTTGAACTTTTCATTTGCTGATATTAGTGGCATAAAACCAGTTGTTCCATTTAAATTCTTGTTTTTTTCTTTGTCTTTGTGAGGCAGGGTCTCACTATGCAGTTCAGGCTGGCTTCGAGTTCACTTTGTAGCTCAGGTTGGTCTCAAACTTGGAACTATCCTCATGCCTCAGCCTCTGAGTACTGGGACTACAAGCATGAGCCACCACACCGGGCCTCCATTTAAATTCTGCAAGAAATTTTGTTTCATCTTTTATATTCTCTATATTGCATATACTGACCTTATTTTACTATTGATTTCATCTTGAGGCCATTGTTTCAGCTAAGCCCCATTTGTTTGGTATAAGTTTAGCAAAGCTACACATCTTTGGAAAAAATATTAGTTTCTTTTGGCAATGTTTAGCCAGAATTTAACCCTCTCTAACAGTTAGTAGTCCTCAATGTTAATTTGTGTTGATAATTTATAGCTGTGAAAAGATAAACTATAGCTGTAGTATTCATTATTGGGTTAAAGTAATAGTTTTGTTCTGACATGGTGACACATGCCTATAATTTCAACACTGGGAAGCTGAGTCAGGAAGATTTCATATTCAAGGCAAGCCCGGGCAACTTGGTAACTTAGACTTTGTCTCCACAAAAAGATAATTTGTATTTATTCCTTAGTTATTCTTTGAGGAAATTATGAAGAGGGCTGTAAGGTAAAAAGATAGGAAGAAAAACAAATGGGAAGAGATGAGGGAGGAGGGAGAAGACAAGAAGGCCAGATATAGTGGGAAGAGAGTTGGGGAGAAGTGGAAACCAGAACAGACAGTAAGTATGAGCGTACAGTGGCATGAGGTGACTGAAGAGAGATGAAGAGGGTTACAGCAGGTGTCAAAAGTATCTCCCAGGGTGCAGTGTCAGTTCTAAATCTCTTATTTCTAAATAAAATGACTTCCAGGTAGAGTTCTCACTTTCTGTCTGACAAGTCATCTCTGTGTATATATCATTTGTGTTCTGATGCAGATCAACCTTTTATAGGAAGCCAGAGAGTAGTCCTCTGCCTTTTCCCAGCAGCTTCTTGGCCTCACATTTCACATAAAAAGGCACAGTTAATGGTCAGTCTTTAAGCTGTTTTCCTTCTGCCCCAATGGAAGAGGAACAAGAGGAAATCTCTTTGAAAACATGCTAATCTATCGACCTCTGATTTTAGAGGAATTCTCATGTTCCTTATGTGTAGAATGCTTTTCATAGGATAAACTTGCTCAGCCTCCTTGCTTATACTAAGCAAACCTGGAATTTGTAAATCCATGGGAAATCGCTCACTGAAAAATATGAACACCAACTACGGCATTACTGGAATCAAAGAGAATCTGTTCAATATGTGAAACAGTTTCTAGTATAAGAGATTCTCATATTTTACACAAACCCTGAGCCAGGGCATGTACTAAGGAAGCAAGAAAGGAACTTGAGAACACTATTTCTCTTCTTTTCTTTATAGTGCTGAGGATTGAACCCAGGAGTTTAACACATTCTAGGGAGATGCTCCATCACTGAACTATATCCCCATCTCTACTGTTCTTAATTTGTTAGGTGAAATTTGCTTCATTTTTGTCTTTCTCTCTTTTCTTAGTGCTAGGGATTGAACCCGGGGTGATCTAACACAGCTACATTCTCACCCCTTTTGTATTTTGACTTTTTAAAAAAATTTTTTTTTGTCTTTTTTTGAGATGGGGTCAGTTGAGGCTGGCCTTGAGCTCATTTTGTAGCCCAGGCTAGTCTCGAACTCGCAACAATCCTTCCACCTCAGCCTCCCGAGTGCTAGGATTATAGGTGTGAGCCACCACGCCCAGCTTGTATTTTGACTTTTATGACTGTTGCTAAACTGCCTGGACTGGCCTGGAACTGGCAGTCTTTCTGCTGCAACCTCCGGAATAGCTGGGATTAGAGGTATGTGCCATTGTTACCATGTGGTGGAAGTGACATATAGAGTCAACATTCATGCGTACAGTAAGCAAACAATTGTAAATTGTACACTTGGTGATGAAGGGAAAGCAGCTACATTTTCTGAAGGCCATAAGCAGAGAAATGGTGCCAGGATAGCACAAAGGTACATTACATACCATGCAGTAAATCAGTCTCTTGGGCTCAAGAATGAAAGAAGACTGGCCCCGAATCAAGGGTAACAGCTTTATGGTGTTGTTGGTTTCAAGCAGGAACCTAAAGAGATGTCTTTCTATGGTCTGTTGGCCATTTCAGAACTTGGGCAGTGAAATGGTCAATTCATTAGAAAGAAACAGCTTGACCTCCGCCTCCCTGCCATGAGCGGCTGTGAGTGTGGCAGGCTGCAGTGGCCCAGGACGGGAGCCACCGGTGTTTACTGGGACCTGTGCCATCCAGGAAACCAAGCAATCCCTCCCCCCATGCCTGTTTTGTTTTGTTGAACTTCAATATATGTGAAAGTATGGACAGCTATTTTGAAGAGAATGAGAGACTCTACAGCAGCCATTAGTGACTTCACTATTGTCTGGTTTTGAAGACCTAAAACGCCTTCATCATCCTGTTCTGATCAGTTTTATATTGTGTTGTTTTGTATGAATTCTCTGTATGCAAAAATGGACAACTATTTGGAAGAAAATAAGAGAAAATATGATAGACAGTGAAGATCTCAGGCTATCTAGCTTTGAAACTTATATCTCTTACATTGCTTTCTTATGTCCTATTTTGTTCTGTTTTGTTGTGTTTAATTTTACCCCTTTAAAATAAAAATAAAAAAAGAATGAAAGAAGAAATAGAGACTGCATGTACATCGGTTTGGAGTTACATGGACTGCTCCTAAGATGGTGTCTGAGCTCAAATAGGTGGAGAGGGTGAATTCCTTAGTCCCAATATCCTATGTGTAATACCACATAGAATTCCCAGTTGTTCAGTTATTTCATTTTTAAACTAATTTTAGTTGTACACTTTTGATAGATGTATGATCACATTAGTTATAGGGAATTTGAAACTGTACATAATATATATTGATTCCACTTTTTTCCCCAATACCCTTCCTCCCCTTTGATCCCTCAGGCTCTCCTTGTTTACAGAAGCTTTGTTTCCATTTTTTTCCCCATTCCATTGTTTTAGGGCTGGGAATTTAGGTCAGCAGCATAAATGCCTACCTGGCAAGTGTAAGGTTGTGAGTTTGACCCATGGTATGAAACAAAACAAAACAAAACAAAAACAATAAAAAAGAAAGAAAAAGGAAAAAGAAAGTCTTCCATTGTCTTTTTTCCTTTTCCCTTCCTTCCCTCTCCTACCCTCCTCTCTTGTTCTCATTTTTATTTGAACATTTTCTTCCTACATCCCAATATCTATCATCCATTTTTGTCCTTAATTTGCCTTTTCAGTTTCTAACATGAGAGAAAGAATGCAATATTTAAACATGTGTATCTGATTTATTTCACTTAAAAGTATGGTCTCAACATGTAGCCATTTTCCTAAAAATGTCTCAAGTTTATCCTTTATGGAAGTGTAATACTTCGTCCCATAAAAAATCCACATGTTCGGGGCTGGGGGTTTAGCTCAGCGGCATAAGCGCCTGCCTTGCAAGCAGGAAGTCATGAGTTCGATCCCCCGGTACCGATAAAAAAGAAAAAGACAAAAAAAAAAAAAAATCCACATGTTCTTTATCCGTTCATCCTCTGTTGGGCATCTTGGCTGTTTCCAAGATTTAGATATTACAAATTGTGCTGCTATAAACATGGGTGTGCATATATTGCTGTGGTATCATACTTTTAACTTTTCCAAGAAGATAGCTAGAAGGAGAATAGCTAGGTGAAATGGAATCTCTAGTTTTAGATTTTTTTTGTAATCTTCATGTTGATTTCCATATTGTCTGTATCAATTTACACTCATACCAATAGACTTTTTTCCCCCATAGCCTCACCAGCATTTCTTGCTAATTGCTGTTCTTTCTGTAGTGATATGGAATCTCAGTGTTGTTTTACTTTACATTTCTTGGATGAATGATATTGAGCCTTTTTTCATGGATTAATTTGCTGTTTGTATCTCTTCAAATGAGAAGTGTTTCTTCATGTCAGATGCCCATTTTTGGATTGGATCTTTAAATTTAGAGGATCTGATATATTTATGTTCTTTATATATTCTAGATACTAGTCCTTTGTCTGAGAAATATCCAGTAAAATCTTTTCCCCATTCTGTAGCGTATCTCTGACTCTGTTTGTGGTTTCTTTTGCTATACAAAAGCTTTTTAATATGATGTGATTCCAGTTGTTGATTCCTTATAATATTTCCTGTGTGATTTGGGTTTTGTTCATAAAGTCTTTGCCTACACTTATGTCTTCAAGGCTTTTACTTAGTCTGTCTTCCAGCAGACTGTTTCTGTTTTTTATTTTTTATTTAAAGAAAGAAAATAAAATAAAAAAAGAGAAAAAAGAATACAGAATTTAAAAAAATTAACATCATAAAATTGCTAGTTGATACATTACATATTGTCATCTTAACAATAGTTGTTAAAGTTACAAAATCAAAGCATAAAAAGTGGCTAGACACTCAAACATTGACACTGTGAACTCTTCTGTTCAATGATCTAACAAAAATTTAGTGATATGGTCATCTATCTTACACACTATACATACTGTTATATCCTTTAGAGTACTTTCCTTCTGACTGTTTCTTTTTTAATGTTTAGATCTCTAATTCATTTTGATTTTAGTTTAGTACATTGTGAAAGATATAGGTCTAGGTTTATTCTTTAGTGTTTGGAAAGCCAATTTTCCCAGCACCATTTATTAAAGTGGCTCTCTTTCTTCCAGTGAAGGTATTTGGCCTCACTGGCAAGGATAAGATGAATGAGTATGTTTGGAGTTGGTTCTCCATCTTCTATTCTATTCCATTGATTTGCAGGTCTTTTTTTTTTTCTCCTAGAATCGTGCTGTTTTTATCATAGTAGCTTTATAATATAATTTCATGTCAGGGATTATGATGCTCCCTGCCTTGCCATTGTTGCCCAGAATTGATTTTGTTATTCTAGGTCTGTTCTGGTTCCAATAAATTTTAGGGTTGTTTTTCCTAGTCCTGTGAGGTATGCTATTGATATTTTGATTGGGGTAAAATCAAATATGTATAAAAGTTCTGAAAGTATGACTGTCTTCATTATATTGGATCTGCCTATCCAAGACCAAGGGATGTTATTTTATTTCCTGATCTCCTTTTTCAGAATACTGTAGTTTGCAGTATAAAGGCCTTTTATTTCCTTTGCTATATTTATTCCTAATTATATAAGTATTTATAAGTAATAAGTAATTATATAAGTATAAGTAATTATAAGTAATTATATAAGTATTCCTAATTATATAAGTATCTTTTTCTTGGTGTTATTGTTATTTCTCTAGGTTCTTAGTGTTGTTTGTGTACAGCAATGCTATTTTGAGTGTTAACTTAGTACCCAACTATACTATTGATCTTGCTTATTAAATCTATAGGTCTTTGGATGGAGTTTTGGGGTCTCCTGTATAAAGCATCATGTCATCTACAAATAATGATAATTTAACTTTTCCTTTTCTTATCCTGATTCCTTTTCTTTCTCTTGTCTAGTTGTTCTTGCTAATATTCCCAGAACTATAAGGAATAGTGGTGGTGACTGTAGGGTCGCTTGTCTTTTTCCTGATTTTAGAGTGAAAAATTTCAGTTTTTGACCATTTACTATAATGTTGGCTGTTGGTCTGGCATAGATGGCTTTTATCATATTGAGATGAAGACCTTCTATTCCAATTTTCTGTAAGGCTTTTTTAAAATTCATGAATGGTTGTTGGACTTTGTCAAGTGTTTTTTTCTTCATCTATTGACATGGTCATGTGATTTTTTCCTTGGTTCTTTATTGAAATCCCAATATTATATATTGTAATCCAAATATTTTATATTGTAATCCTTTTCCCAATCCACCTCTTAGTCTGGAAAGTTACCTTTATAATCTCATAGAAATGTTACTGGAATTCCAGTGAGTTAATTCTAATCTACTACCTCCAAGGCAACCCATGGCAACATATTCAAAGACACTAAAATATTCAAAGTTATGGGCAGACAAGGGGTCCTAAGTCTGACCCAAGTGAGGATATAAGGACAATGGCCTTGATGCAAGGCCTTCCTCTCCCAGAATTTATTATCTCATGAAGAAAGGAGTGGTTCAAGGATGAGTGACAAGAAGGATGGTGGGACTACATGAGAAACTTGAGTTGGCTAGCCAGGTAAGAAGAAAAGCATCTTTGCAATATGCAGGGAGAATGATATGCAGAAGGATCAGTTGGCATTCAATTAGAGTAGTATTTGAGTAGTTTGAGGAGACTCTTGCTTCAATTTCTGATATGTAAACTTTTGTGCCATGGGAAGTCATAACCTTTTAGTTTAAGGCTTGTACCCAGCTGACATTCCTGGAACTGAGTGGCTCTGTCATTCCATCATATGCTCAATCTTTTACAGAGAGCACTATGCAAGGAAACAGAAAACTGTCAGATTGGCTTAAAGGATTATGTATCAGTACCTTAGCTAGCCTTATTTGTATTGCTTAGAGCCAGTTGAAAGAAGAAGGGAATAACATAGCTCACTCTGTACTTTTCAGTATATAGAAATAAGTCTCGATTTAACTAGTGTTGCAACAATTGCTGTGCTTTCAAGGAGAGGTGGCCAGGTAATCTTTTACAGTTTTCTTGATGTGGTGTGTTACATTTATTGATTTGTGTATGTTCAACCATCTTTTTTTTTGTGGATTTGTTTTTTATTGACTGGGACTTAGGGGATGGAAAGGGAAGTGTCATTGTGGGGGCACACCCCACTCCCACCCCCCAGGGAATGTCCATTTTAATTGTTCAACCATCTTTGTCTCCCTAGAATAAATCCTACTTAGTCATGGTATATAATCTTCTTGATCATTTGCTGCATTGTGTTTGCCTTACTGAGGATTTCTATGTTCATTAAGCAGACTGGGCTAATAATTCTCTTGGTTTTATCCTCCTCTGTTTCTAGTATCAGGGTAATAATGCCTGCTTCCAGTAATGAGTTTGGGAGTATTGCTTCCTTTTCAATTTCATTAAAGCATTTGAGGATTAGTAGCATTAGATCTTTAAATTTCTGTAGAATTCAGCAGTGAATCCATTGGGACCCAGGTTTTTCTTTGTTGGTAGTTTTTAAAATTGCTTCTTTAATTTCATTGACTGATTTGGGTTATTTAGAATTTTTATATTTTTCTTGATTCTATTTTGGTAATTCATGTGTATTTGAGAATCTGTCCATTTTTTCTGTATTTTCCATCTCATTAGAATATATTTTCTTAAAGTAAGTGTCAATAATATTCTGAAGTCCTGTAGGATCTGTTATTAGTTCATCCTTTTCATTCTTAATTGCATAGATTTGAGTCTTTTTGTTCCTTTTTGATAAGTATTTATCAATTTTAATTTTTCACAGGACCAACTCAATTCATTAATTCTTTGTATTGTTTTCTTAGCCTCCATTTCATAAATTTCTGCTCTGCCTCTTATAATTACCTGCATCATCTGTGCTTTGAGTTTAATTGCTTTTCTTTTTCTTTCTTTTTAAAAAATTTTTATTATGTTGAAGGTAGTAAAATACAACACAACAAAACAGAACAAAGCCAACTGAGACAATGCAGTGAAATTGGTACAGAATGTCACAGCAGGATAACAGTAATAGGTTCCATAATATATTTTGTTATCTTCACAGCAGTTGTCCTTTCAATCAGGTCTAGCAAAATCAAACAAAATACAGAACTTATCAAAACAGAATATTGAATAGAACAATACAATTAATCAGTACAAAGCAAAAACAGTGATAACATTTCCCTTCAAAGAGATGGTAGAGGGAAATCTCCCCTATTTGGTATATTGCATGTGGTCAACCTCCCATGAGATGCTCAGACCTCTGGCTCCCATTTGCTAATGGCGGGGGTGAGGAATGGGATGTTTGATTTTCAGCTGTGTGCCGGTAGGCTCATGGCTGCTTACCAGGGAGATGAACAGGTTGCTTGGTTTCTCCGCGCCCTAAGTTCCAACATGGCATGGATCTTGGGAAACGCTGGGTGCTTCTCTCCCTGGGGCGGCTGCAGCCCGCCCGAGCCATGGCTGCTTACCAGGGAGGCAAGCAGCTTGCTTGGTTTCCCAGTGCCCCAAGTTCCAACATGGCACGGATCTCAGGAGATGCTAGGTGGTTCTTTCCCTGGGATGGCCACAACTTGCCCAAGCCATGGCTGCTTATCAGGGAGGTGAGCGGGTTGCTTCTGCTCTTCTTTTTCTAGCAGCATGAAGTTCAACGTCAGGTTATTTGAGCTCACTGTGTTTTTCTGACATGCGAATTTATTGACTTTTTATTGCATCTTATACGTTCCAATAATTGTGTTGGCATTATTGTTTAATTGTAGAAACTGTCTAATTTCTTCTTTAATTTCATCTGTGATCCACTGGTTGTTCAGGAGGGTGTTATTTAAACACTCCATGTGTTTATGAAGTTTTTGTGGTTTCTTTTGCCATTGATTTCCAGTTTCATTGTACTATGTCCTGATACTATGGATGGGATAATTTCACTTCCTTTGCATTTACTTAGGCATGTTCTATGAGCTAGTATGTGATCTATTTAAGAGAAAGTCCTGTGTGCTGCTGAGAAAAATGTGTATTCTGTTGTGGAGTGAAACATTTTAGATATCCACTAAGTTAATTTGTTTAAAGGTTTGGTGCAGTGTGATGTTTCTTTGTTGATGTTTTGTCTAGTTATCTGTCTAACTAGATAAGTGACAGTGAGGTCTTGAGATCCCCTATTAAAGTTTTGTTAATACTCTTTTGATTTTTCATATCTATCAATGTTTGTTTAATACAGTTGTGTGTGCTGGTATTTGGTGCATATATATTTATGATTGTTATTTCTTCCTCTTGTGTTCTTGGATTGTTCCTTTAACAAAGTGTGTAGTAACCTTCTTTGTTTCTTCTCATCAGTCTTACCTTGAACTTCACTTTGTTTGCAGATAGAATAGCTACCTTTGCTTTTTGGGGAGGGGTTCCTGATGCATGGAATATTTTTTTCATCCTTTGATTTTCAGTCTATGAATTTCTTTTTGGGTTAAATATGTTTCTTGTGTGCAGCATATAGTTGAGTTATTTATTTATTTATTTAGTTCTTTTTGAGACGAGGTTTCACTATATAGTTCAAGCTGGTCTTGTGTTCACTTTGTAACCCAGGGTAGTCTTGAACTTGCAATGATCTTTCTGTCTCAGCCTCCTGACAACTGGGATTACAGCATGTGCCACCACTCCTGGCTTTGGATCTTTTGTCTTGTTCTATTCTGCCAATGTATTTCTTTTACTTGGTGAACTGAGACCACTTAGATTGACAATTATATCTGATATGTATTTATTCTTGTCATATTTGCTATTGTTGATTCCCTTTCTTTCTCTTCTGTTTAATTTCTTACCTTGCTTGGTAGACCCATTCCATCAGGATTCATATAATTGTCTTTTTCTTTAGAATTATTTGGAGTACAGGTTTGGATATCATGCATTTCTTTAGGTATTCTTTATCATCAAACTATCTCATTTCTTTATCAATTTGGAAAGATAATTTTGTGGGACAGATCAATCTGGCTTAGTGACTATTTTCTTTTGGGACTTAAAATACTCCACTCCAAGCTTTACCTGACTTAAGGGTCTGTGTTGAGAAGTCTGCGAAGATTCCAATGGGCTTTCCTTTATAGGTGATTTTTTTCTCCTACAGATTGTAATATTCTACTCATGTTAATTTCTGAAATCTTGAGTATTATTTGCCTTGGTGTAGGTTTTTTCCGGTCAAGGCTTATTGGAGTCCCATATGCGTCATGTGTGTGTGAAATTGTTTTTTCATGCTTGGGAAGCTTTCTACCATTTTTTACATGAACCCACATTGATGCCTTTTGTTCTATCTTTTGCTTTTTCACTAATTCCAATCAACCTTATGTTATTTTTGCAGTTTGATGTTTCATGATCCTTTGCCATTTTTAAGAAGTCTATCACTTGATAATCTGTAACTGCAAATCTGTCTTCTAGATCTGATATTCTGGTCTCACATTGATTAATGCTGCATATATTTTCAATAGACTTTTTAAATCTCCTGGATAGCTATTTGAATCATGTCATCCAGTTCTTTTCTATGTTGGGCATTTATGTTTTTTGTCACTTTCCTAAGCACTTCTAGTTTTGTTTTTTTTCTTAACCTGTATGCACTATAGATTCACGTACCATGTCCTTCATTGTGGTCATTGTCTTTTTAGTTATCTGTAAAATTATTTTTGATTTCTTTTCTAGAGACTCATTCATCTGCCTTGTTATTCCATTCCTCCCATCTCAGAAAATTTAGCTAGGTGATTTTAGCTAAATTTTAGCTAAATTAGCTTTTGATTTTTCCACCACTGTGCCCTCTGGATATGCCTTGGGTGATTTGAATGTTTGGGGTTTTATCTTGCTCCCATGTCTTCTCATTTTCTATTTGTGTACTATTTTTCTTTTCTGTGTTGATGCTTGTAAATTGCTTCTGGTAGGTAGCTTTATTACTAGTCTGAAGACTTCCTTAGGAAATGACTACTTTTCAAAGATGTTTTTTAGGTATTGCTGGCTTTTGGCTTTTGATTTTGTCCCAAGATCCTGCTTCTTCAATTTATTGGGGATGAGAAGTTACTGTATGGTTGGCACCCAGTTATCTGGTACTGGACAATGATATTGTCTATGATCCTTAGATAATCTTGGTATTTGCATACAAAGAACAATTGAACACAACTATGTCAATGAGTAATAACAATAGCATAAGCACTGTCAAGAAAATAGCATACTATAATAACTATTAAATTGTCACTTTTACCAAAAGTATAAGATTTATATGTTATATAACAAAATCTAAAACAAATCACATGTAAACCCAGCACTTGGGAGGCTGAGGCAGGAGGATCACCCCCATTCAAGGTTAGCCTGGGCTACATAGTGTGTTCAAGGCCAGCTTGTGTTACATAGTAAGATCTTGACTCAAAAAAAAAAATCAGAAAACTGTAAATTTCGCCTTGATAGAGTGATTTTACCCTCAGCAGAGAAAGGGATAAGAGGAAAAAAAGAGAAATAAAAGAAAAGAAAGAGATTAGAAGCAAAACCAAAGAACAAAGAGAGATTACACAGGTTTTGAGAAACCGGTGAAGACAGTAGGCAAAAAAAGAGAAAAGACAAAAACAAGAACAATATGTAACAAGAAAACTAAAAACAATATTCATACTTATGAAGAAACAAAACCAATCAAGACAAAACAAAATAAAACAAAGACAAGAGTAAAAAAAGAGTTAAAAAGTTTGCTCTGTGATTTCAAGCCTGTGATTACCTTCTGCAGTCTGTAGTTTTGTGGTAGTGTCCAATTCAGAGGTCTCTGCTGTCCCTGCTCCTACAAAGGAGTCAGAGCCAAGATCCATGCTGGATCATCCCAACAAGCCTGCAGCAGGATTAGAGTGGGGTGGAGTATAACTCCAGCAATTCAGCTGGAGTTAGAAATAGGGCAGAGTGCTGATTCTGGTCCTTTAACTCCACGAAGTTCAGGCTGATCAAGGCCTCTGTTTGCGAATTGGGCCCTGAAGTTGTTTAGCCTACAACACTCTGAGTGTCTCTTGCTGGTCTGAGCTTGGCTGCTTGATCCTGGATGTCTCCCATAGTTATGGAGCCCAGAGATAAGCCAAACCCTGAGTCCTGAGTTCAGGTGGTAGCTCCTAAAATGATACCTAACCAGGTATCCTTTTCAGAGCATTCTTGGACTGGACTTACCAGTTGTAGGTCATAACTACCGCTCCATTCCACTGATGAATTTCTCCCTGGAGGTCTCTAGAGTCCTCTGCCCTCACTGTGTCTCCTCTCTCACCCTGCAAGCTGGGAGTCAGGCAGAAAGTGCAGTTTGCCTCCTCCTTCTTCTGCACTGAGGTCTGTCTGTACTTTCCCTGTGTGCTCCAGTTCTCCATTCAGAACTCTCCTAGGTCCTGGGGATCCATCTCTCTCTTTTCCTATCCCAAGTTGTTACATACCCATGAATAGATTTTGAATCTCAGAGAGGCTGGTTTGCTATTATTTTCTGGTCCACCATTTTCCAAAGTGTTCCCCAGCTTTTCTTTTTAAAAATAGAGTTTTTTTTTCCCCCTGAGTCCTGGGGATTAAATCTAGGACTTTTGCATTGAGTTACATCTCTAGCCCTTTTTGGAAATTAACTATTTTGAGACAGAGTCTCACTAAATCCCTAAACTGCCCCAGCTGGGCTTGAACTTGTGACCCTCTTGGGTAATGATCTTTTTATTGTCTCTGACAGTGAATGGGCCAGAGCCAGTAATCTGGTTTTTCTTGTTTCCACGATGCCTCAGCCCTCTATGCCCTACTCCCTAAATAATACTAAGTCAGACTTGCCTGGAAAGAAAAGTAAGGGAAAACATCAAAGTACAATACCAGTCACGTGATCTTGTAATCAGCAACCTTTAGTTTTACAGAAAGCAAGAATACCTGGAAAGCCTGGTGACCCAAGGACACTGCAACCACAAGGACAGAGCTGATTACTGAGAATAAGGTAGAACTGAAAAAACAAAACTAGGTAGAAAGCAAACAGGAAAATCATAATTTAAAAATTGTACTTTTAATAAGGCTGCAAATTCAGCAAAAATTATTCAGCGCTATCCATGTCAACATTCCCTGGTTATTCATGCTTCTTTTTTTTTTTTTTTCCAGGTTCGCCACTCCCACTATGTCTTAAAGGTACTGTAAGTCTGTAGTTGATAAAGTAAAGGCCATGAACCTGATTTCAAGATTAAGGAAGAGAATGAAGGAGTGAAAGAATGTTTGGTAGGCAGAGCACTTTAGATTGCCTGTTTAAAAAAATAAAAACCACAGGAGCAGGCTGGGCTAATGACTTTAACTTGTAAAATGGGCTATTTTCTTCCTCTGAGTAAGCCATGTCTTTTCCCACAAACCATGACAGAGATGGAATTTACTACAGATTCACAAATTTTATAGATTTCTATCCCCTTAAGCAAATGTTCTCAGCTCCAGACAATAATGTGTCTTATTCTCTGCAAACTCACATTCTTTTTTTTTTTTTTTTTTGTATCTGGGTTTGAACTCACAATTTTGTGTTTGCCAGGCAGGCGCTTATGCCACTGAGCCAAACCCCGGCCCCACACTCCACTCTTGAATCTACACACCATTTTCCTAAATAAATCTTTTGCTAGATATGGTGGTTCATACAAGTAATCCCAGCACCTGAGAGGATAAGGCAGGAAGATTGCCATGAATTTGAACCAAGAGAGGCTACATACCTGTTATGGTTTGAGTTGGAATATCCTCCCAAAGCCTCATGTGATCAATGAGGGGCAAGCTTCTACAGTTCGTGAATGATTTGATGCTGGGCTTATGGGTGTGAGTGCAACACCCATACTAGAATGCACACAATATAAGGGACAGAAACAGGCTTCTCTCGTTCTCCTCCCTTTTTGCTCTTGTTGCTTTTGCTGGTTTCTGCTGCCATGAACTGTTGGCCTCTGCCATGTTCTACTCTACTTTGGAGTCAGCTATTAGTAGGTACTGAGAACTTTACAAACTCTGAGCTAAATAAAACCTTTCCCTTTTTAATTTTGGGCATTGGATATTTTGTCTCAGCAATGAGAGGAAAGTAATCAAGATAATAAGTTAATTATAGCCTAAACTCATAGCAAGGCCCTGTCAAAATGACAGCAACAACAACAACATCAGTAAGACTTGAGTCAGATCTGACCCCCCACAACCTGCTTACCAACACAAGCACTACTCTCTGCAGGGGACCCAGCTCAGGACCAAAGTAGTCATGGCAAAAACAGAAAGGAGATAAAATAGGACAAGGAATTTTTCAGGTCCTAGGACATCTAGGTCCTGGGGACATCTGGAGACACCCAAAAATTTACACCAGACACTTCGAAGACTCTGCCCACTAAGGTGCAAGACTGCCAGAGAACTTTGACCATAGATGTTCACTGGGCTCTTCCCACCTAATGTCTCTTGCTTTCTCTCTATCCATATAAAAGGGACACACTTCTCTGTTGGGACAGGTGGTTTTGTCACACTCTCTGCCATCCTGCACCCAGGCACAATAAATTCCATGCCATGTTGCCTTTACACAAGCCTGGTGGTCTTTGCTGGTCCCCTACCCCTTGATGTTACCTATATTAGGACAACAAAACCAACAAAAACAACGACAACCCAACCCAACCTAAAACAAACTAAAAAAACCTTTCCCTTGCCTCTTACTGACTACGCTTAAAAAAACCGTTTTCCTAGATCGAGTCTAGGTTTCCCATCTCAGCTTTGAGAACCTACTAAGATCCTGTTCAATGTAACATTTCTTTTGGTGAGCTGGTAAAGATATCAAAACTACAAGTTTGGAAAGTACATTCAAAGGCTTTTCACCGTTTTCTTCCTCATTTCCCCGATCCCTAGCCCTCTGATGTATAGCTTCTTTCCTTTCTTTTCCCTTTTGGCCTCCCTCCAGCTCTTCACTGTCCACCTTCTCTTCCTTCTTGCTCTCTCCTCTTTCTCTTGCACTTCTGTCTTATATTCTCACGTCCCCTCCCCACTTCCTGACTCACCAGTTCCGTCTCTGCAGTTTACTTCCTTGGAATCTTACAGTGCACGCCTTTTCAGATTGACATCCTTCACAGGGTAATATTTCTATTTCTTGAATGTCTCTTTATGGCTTGATAAGATCATGTAAGATGTCTTTTTAAAATAAAGATCAGTAGAACCCCAAATAGCTACAATCAGAAAAACAAAACAAAACACCCCCAAAATCAAAAAACCTCTCCACAGCACAGCATAATTTAAATGCTAGAAATCCAAAACAAGGACACAAATTTAAAAGATGTTAGAGAAAAATAAAAAATCATTTATAAAGGAAAACTCATTATAAATATGGGTAACTTCTCCATATAAACCTTAAAGGCAAAGAGAGCTTAAAATAAAGTGTTTCAAACCCAAAAAGAAAACAACTTCCAACAATACTGATATATCCTGGAAAGCCGTCTTTCAAATTAATGGAGAAATAAGATAGTTCCATGAAAAAGGTTATCTAAAGAAATTTATGACCATCAAGCCAGCACTTTAAAAAGTTCTCAAAAGAAATATTTTTAAAAATTATCAAGGATATACTAGAAAGAGACAATGCAGTTAACAATACCAAAAAGTCAAATAAAATGGAATGTATCAATTAGGAGAAGCAATTAAGGAGAAGGAAAAGCAGCATGAAAATAATACAATGATAGGTATAAGTCAATACCTGTTTTTATGTCTGATCATGGACTACAAGCCACTGCTCCACAACATAGCTCCCAAAGATCGCAAACCCGTGTTAGTAAAGAATTAAACATTTTTTTTTTTTTTTGTCTTTTTGAGGCAGGGTCTGGCTATATGGTTCAGGCTGGCCTTGGGCTCAATTTATAGCCCAGGTTGGTCTCGAACCCTCAATGATCCTCCTACCTCAGCCTCCCAAGTGCTAGCATAAACAGTGTTTAAACTAAGAGAAGGCAGATTATTTAAAGGTGGAGAAAAGGGAAGAGACAGATGATAGATAGCTACTCACCGAGTACGGAGCATTTCAAAGTAAAATGGCTTGTGACCTCTTCTCTGTAGCTCCTTTCATTGGGTCTCTTCTTCCTGTGTAGGTTCTTGGAATCTGATTGGCTCCATGGGTATCTTTGGCCCTTCCTTTGGCTTTCTACTGGTCATGTACAGTCATGTGACTTTTTCCATTGTTTGACGGAGGCTCGGATTATGGGTGACTGGTTTAGAGACAAGTAGTTTAGGTTTAAGTATTAAGTAAAGTTGATTATGCAACTCAGGACCTGCCTGATTTTAGTTTCTTTGCCTTTGCCTTTCTGACTGCTATATGTAGAGGCTGCCACCTTAGTAAGTCTTCCCATTAACTTCTAACAATCTCAGTGAGGCCTTCCTTCTATTTTTCCACCTCATGGGCCCCTGTCCCTATACTATCAGAAATAATTATCAAGGTGAATGGTCTCAATTTGTCAATCAAAAGACAGATTAACAGAATGAATCAAGATATAAAGTGCAATGGTAAGTTGCACATAAGAAGTACATTTAACATACAAACATTCACAGACTAAAAGTTAAAAGGTGAAAAATAATATTCTAGGCAACGGGAGCCTGAAAACAAACAGGAATAGCGATTGAGTAGGAAAGAAGGGATGTAAACTCAACAGTCCAAGCAGGTTTATTGCTAAACCTGAGTGACCTCTGTGTTCCAGCAGAGTAGTGAAGCTGCCCCAAATAGGATAAGAAGCTTTTTAAAAGCATTTTTGGTGGGCTTTTGAGGGAAGGACTTGTGAGTTGCTGATGTATCCTCTGTGACCATCAATCTGTTCTCTGTGACCTGCTGACCTGGCCTCGGGGGACTGCTTGTGACTTGCTGATGTGTCCTCTCTGACATGTCCTTTGTGACCAGGTGACATATCCTCTGAGGTTTGCTTGTGACATGTCCTTTGTGAATAGCGGACGTATTCTCTGTGGACTACTTATGATCTAAGTAAAATGAAACCCACGTTTCTCTAATATGACAGGTGTGATCTTTTGAACTGATAGTGTCCTTGTCCAGGCTCTATCAGCTATCTTATTTTCTTTTTCTGTTTTTTAAATTTTATTTAAGGAGAAAAAAAAAGCAGAGAAAGGGTACAAGTTATACAGATTTACAGAAAAAAATAAACAGTAGGAAATCACTAGTTAATGGATTACATATTGTCATCTTAGAAATAATTGTTCAAGTCACAAAATTAAAGCTTATAAAGTGGACATTCCAACAGTGAGACTGCAAACAGTTCTGTTCAATGATCCAACAAAACTCAGTGATATCATTATCTATCTTATACACTTATACATACATGCAGTTATATCGTTTAGAGCACTTTCTTTTCCTCTCTTTTGTACAATGACAATTACACATTTTGGGTTTTGTTGCTCCCACAGTTCTTATTACGTTTTTGGAAGAGAGTAGAACCAAATGTGACATAACAGAACAGTCAGTCAAATCAAAAGGGTGGATGTGATAGATAATGTAAAAGCATAATACTAGTTGATCAACAATGGTTACCATAATGCCTTCTGTTATCTCTAATAGAATTGTCTATATCATCAGTTATAATAAAATTGAACAAAACAGTAAAGAACAAAACTGACAAAACCAAAACACTGGAGACATTATAGGTCTTCAAAAGTAGATAATAGTCAACGGGAATGGGTGTTATAATGAATCTCACTATCTTCACAGCTGTTGCTTAAACTTTTGAACCTGGTACTATTAAGCAAAACAGACAGATAGGGGGACACCAGTCAAAAACAAGATGGTGAGCGTAATACAGGGCTTCAAATCAAGATAATGGAAAGTCAAAGTGGTTTGCTATAATATATCCTGCTATTTTTTTATTTTTCCCTTAATTAAAAGGATAAAAATAAAAAAGTAAATAATGAAGTGGAGATTGAGATAACAGAGGGCATAACAGCAAAACAGCACAGATCAAAACATAACCATTTAAGCAGAATAGTGTTTCACCACAAGATATCCTGACATAAAAGTAGTTACCATATTGTCTCTTTCCTTGAAATCTTTGAGTATAACTTCATATACTGTAGCATCAAATATATCAAAACAATGTAAAACCAATTAAGAGAATGACAGCATTACAGGGTATTTAGAATCAACTAACAGAAAATGAACAATGGTTTCTGTATAATCTCCTTGTCTTTAAAAGTTTTTGCTTATACTATCATACATAATAAAATCCAATAAGATGCAACCTGTTTAGACCAATGGAGACAGAAGAACAAAAGCTTGATGAGACTTCAAAACAAGATAATACTAAATCAGCATTACCTATTAAGATGTCATTTTCTCCAAAATAGCTGTTCCTATCATCCAATCTTCTCTGCCTCATTTCTGTTGAGCTCTTTTTCTGTCACTAGTTGTCAGTTTGTCTTCTTCATTTTGTTTTCTGCTCCATTCATTGTGGCCTCTCTGTCACTATTTCTGGACTCTTTGTATTTTTCTTTTTTAGAATACCCTGTAGTATTCTCTGTAGAGTTGAATTGGTGGTTGCATATTCCCCCAGTTCCTCTTTACCCTGGAAGCACCTTGTTTTTCCATCAATTTCCAGGGATAGTTGTGCAGGATATATCAATCTTGGCTGGAGATTATTATCTTTCAAAGCTTGAATTATTTCCCCCCACGCTCTTCGTGATTTGATGGTTTGTGCAGAGAAATCTGCTGTAATTCTGATGGATGTTCCCTTGTAAGTGGTCTGTTTCTTGTCTCTTACAGCTTTTAATATTCTGTTCTTGTATTGAATTTCTGGAATTTTAATTATTATACGCCTGGGTGTTGCTCTGTTTGGGTTGTAGGTGGCTGGGGTCCTGTATGCTTCATGCAACTGAGTATCTTTACCTTTTGCTAAATTAGGAAAATTCTCCTGGATTATTTCTGAGAGTAGCTTTTGTAGTTCATTTGTTTGTGTCCCTACTTCTTCTTTTATGTTCTTAATTCTTAAGTTATGGATCCTCTTATCATCTTCTAGTCTTTGTATTATTGCTGTTTGTTTCTTTGTTACTTTTAAGAAGTTTTTCATTTCATTGTCCCATATTACAAATCTGCCCTCCAGTTCAGATAATCTATCCTTAGTTTCTTTCAAGCTGTTATGCCAGTATTCGATAGAGTTTAAGTTTCCTGGTAGTCTCTTTGAACCTGCTTCACGTATTCTATGCTTTCTCTATTTTCTCCATCAAACAATTCTCCCTTTTCTGATCTTCCATTCCACCATCTGTTTTTTCTTGGGTGGTGCTTAGCATTTCTCTAACTATGCTGCTTATTTCTAGCTTCAGGTCATGAATAACTTCATTCCTGAACTGATCTATGAGGCGCTGTAGATGGCGCTTTATGTCTATTGGTGCGGTGTCCGCTATTGCCTGTTTCTCAGGATTGGGGGCCGAAGGGCCTTTCTTGTTGCTCCCTCTTCCCATATTCCTTGTTCCTTCTATATGCAAGCATATATAGGAGGCCCAGCTTCCTTTTCTGTCAGCCACAGTCTGATTGAATTGCGCCGGCTAGGTGTTCCTGCCCATCGCAGCACACCAGGAAGTTGTAGATCAGACAGCCTATGCGGGGCCCGCCCCTCCAGGTCACCCTCAGGCTCTGGGATCTGGGTTGTGCTAGCCCACTGGGTCTCAGCCAGCAGTGTCACATAGGCTAGGCACTGCTTACCAATCCTGCTTGAGAGGGGGATACGTGGCTGAAGTTCTGCAGTGCCCTGCTTCCGCAAGTCTGTCCCGTCCCAGAATGTCCTCTGTTGGAGTCTCCCAAACCTTGGGAAGAGTGTCAGTTTCTCTCACTCACCTCACCGCAAGTCAATGCACAGCTCCCCGCCCATCCTGTTTTCAACTCCGTTTGCCGATTCCCATTCCCAGAGCTTCCGTGTGTCTCTCTTCCTGCCGAGCCGATGTAGAGGCAGCTGCCACTTGGTGGGAAACCCAAATCGTGGCTTCCAATGCTGCGGGCTCCAGCTTCCACACTGAGGCTTTTCTGTTGCTGTTATAGCACCAGGATTGCACTCCAAGTTGGTTTCTCTCAGCCCAGTTCGTTCTTGGGTCAGCAGGGCATATCTCCACCTGCTCACAACTCCTTACTCTGCACCATTCCTGAATTCCAAGCTGGATCTTTCAGAGAGCCTCCATAGCTGCTGCTATCTGTCCGCCATGTTCTCCCGGAAGTCAGCTATCTTATTTTCAGATAATGTAGATATTAAACCAAAATTGATCAAAGGAGGCAAATAAGGATACTACATGTGGTGGGTTGAACAGGAAGAGATAACAATTATGAATGTATGTGCACTAAAATACAGTGCATCCAATTTCATAAATCATATATTCTGGAAGTAAAAGATCAGACAAACATCAATATAATTACAGTGGAGGAAAACAATATGCTACTGCCACAAAAAGATCAACTAAATAAAAAAATCAACAAAGAAATACCAGAATTGAACCAAATCTTCAACAAATGGACTTAATATTTATTGAGTCCACTTCAACAGTTCACCATACAAATAAATCTCTGGAACCTAATGAACACTACATTGAGCACTTATTGAAGAGGCCAAATGTAACTTGTATTAATGTCATGATGTCTCAATACATTTAGTACTAAAATATTTATACAAGTTTTTCCTTTCCTGATGTGTACTTTTTTTTTTTTTTTTGCAGACTCTGTATATAGTGTTCCACCCAACAATAATAGAATACAAATTGTTTTGGGCAGAATATGGTACTTTCTCCAGCATAGATCACATAGTAGTTAATAAATCATGCTTAAGGAAATGCAAAGGAATTTAAATCTTAATAGGCATATTCTAGTAAAACAAAAATCAATAATAAAAGAACCACAGAAATTTTGCTAACATGAAAATTAAACAACGTATTCTTGAATAATTAATGGGTCACAGAAGAAAATAAGAAAAAAATAAGACAATTTCTATAACTAAATGGTAATGCCAGTACAATGATCAGAACCTATGTCACACAGAGAAAGCAGTTCTACAAAGAAATTTTCCTAATTATAAATGTCCATATCAGGAAAACAGAAAAAGTTCAAATAAATAACCTAATGATGTACTTCAAGGTCTTAGGAAAAGAATAATTCAAATTTACAGCTTGTAGAAGGAAAGAAATTATAAAGATCAGAACAGAAATCAATGAAATGGAGACTAAAAAATACACACAAAGAATCAATGATTTGAAGAGATGAGTTTTTAAAAGAGTAAACAAAATAGATAAATCCTTAGCCAATTGAACCATAAAGGAAAAAAACAAGACACAAATCAATGCAATTAGAAATAAATAAGGTGAAATCATAATGCGTATCACTGAAATCCAGGTTATTAGTAACTACTTCACAAACCTGTATACCAAAAAATTGGAGAACTGAAGAAAAAACACCAAACAATAACAATAACAAAAACATTCTGAAGTATTACAAAAACTGGCTCATGAAGATTTAAAAATGCTGAGTAAGTATTGTAATCCCAGATATTGTATACAGTCACCAAGTATTATAATCCCTTTTTCTAGTCTTCCTCACAATCCAAAAAGTTACATTTATAATCCCAATGAGACATTATTGGAATCCCAGCAAGTTAATTCCAATCTACCACCTCCAATGCAATGCATGGTGAGAGTAAAAGACACCATGATGTATTCTAAGTTAAGGGCAGCCGAGGGGTCCTAAGTCCAATCCCCATGAGGATGTGTGACAAAGGTCCTGATCCTAGGCCTCTCCCAGAATTTATTATGTTGTAAAGAAGTGGGTGGCTAAAGGATGAGAGATAGCGAGGATGGTGGGAACTGGGTGAGCACCTTGAGCTGGCTGGCCAGGTAGGGAGACAATCATCTGTGCAAAATGCAGAGATAAGGCTTCCGGGAGAATGTGGCGGACAGATAGCAGCAGCTATGGAGGCTCTCTGAGAGACCCAGCTTAGAATCCAGGAATGGTGCGGAGTGAGGAATCCTAACCAAGAGGAGATATGCCCTGCTGACCCAAGAACAAACTGGGCTGAGAGAAACCAACTGGGAATGCAATCCTGGTGCTATAACAGGAACAGATAAAGCCTCAGTGTGGAAGCTGGAGCCCGTGCCATTGGAAGCCATGATTTGAGTTTCCTGCCGCTGCTGCTGCATCTGAATCAGCTTGGCAGGGAGAGAGATGCACGAAAACTCTGAGAATGGGAATCGGTGAACGGAGTTGAGAGCGGGACGGGCGGGGAGTCGTGCATCGACCTGTGGTGAGTGAGGGAAACTGGGGCTCTTCCATGGTCTAGGGGGCTCCAACAGAGGACATTCTGGGACCGGGCAGACTTGCCAGAACAGAGTGCTGTAGTGACTTCAGTCACATGTCCCGCTCTCAAGTGGGATTGGTGAGCAGTGCCTAGCCTATGTGGTGCTGCTAGCTGAGACCCAGTAGGCTAGCACAACCCAGGTCCCAGTGCCTAGAGGTGTACCCTAGCCATGAAGCCTTTGTAGGTTGACCTGGAGGGGTGGGCCCCGCATAGGCTACCCAGTCCATAACTCCCTGGTGCGCTGCAGTGGGCAGGAATACCTAGCCAGCGCAATTCAATCAGACTGTGGCCAACAGGGAAGGAAGCTGGGCCTCCTGTATACGCTTGCATATATAAGGAACAAAGAATATGGGAAGAGGGAGCAACAAGAAAAGCTCCTCAGCCCCCAATCCTGAGAAACAGGCAATAGCAGATACAGCACCAATAGACATAAAGCGCTATCTCCAGAGCCTCATAGACAAGTTCAGGAATGAAGTTATTCATGACCTGAAGCTAGACATAAGTAGAATAGTTAGAGAAATGCTAAGCACCACCCAAGAAAAAACAGATGGTGGAATGGAAGAACAGAAAAAGAGGGGAGAATTGTTTGATGGACAAAATAGAGAAAACATAGAATACGTGAAGCAGGTTCAAAGAGATTACCAGGAAACTAAAAACTCTATCAAAAACTGGCATAACAGCTTGAAAGAAACTAAGGATAGATTATCTGAACTGGAGGGCAGATTTGTAATATGGGACAATGAAATGAAAAACTTCTTAAAAATAACAAAGAAAAAACAGCAATAATACGAAGACTAGAAGATGATAAGAGGATCTATAACTTAAGAATTAAGAACATAAAAGAAGAGGTAGGGACACAAACAAATGAACTACAAAAGCTACTCTCAGAAATAATCCAGGAGAATTTTCCTAATTTAGCAAAAGGTAAAGATACTCAGATGTATGAAGCGTACAGGACCCCAGCCACCTACAACTCAAACAGAGCTACACCCAGGCATATAATAATAAAAATTCCAGAAATTCAATACAAGAACAGAATATTAAAAGCTGTAAGAGACAAGAAACAGACCACTTACAAGAATTACAGCAGATTTCTCTTCACAAACCATCAAATCACGAAGAGCATGGGGGGGAAATAATTCAAGCTTTGAAAGATAATAATCTCCAGCCAAGATTGATATATCCTGCACAACTGTCCCTGGAAATTGATGGAAAAATGAGGTGCTTCCAGGATAAAGAGGAACTGGGGGAATTTGCACCCACCAATTCAACCCTACAGAAAGTATTGCAGGATATTCTAAAAAAAGAAAAATACAAAGAACCCAGAAATAGTGGCGGGGAGGCCACAACGAATGGAGCAGAGAACAAAATGAAGAAGACAAACTGACAGCTACTGACAGAAAAAGAGCTCAACAGAAATGAGACAGAGAAGATTGGATGATAGGAACAGCTATTTTGGAGAAAATGACATCTTGGTAGATAATGCTGATTTAGTATCATCTTGTTTTGAAGTCCCATCAAACTTTTGTTCTTCTGTCTCCATTGGTTTTTTTTTTTTTTTTTTTTTTTGTCTTTTTCATTTTTATTGGTACCAAGGATTGAACTCATGACTGCCTGCTTGCAAGGCAGGTGCTTATGCCACTGAGCTAAATCCCCAGCCCCTCTCCATTGGTTTTAACATGTTGTATCTTATTGGATTTTATTGTATGTGATAGTATAAACAAAAACTTTTATAGACAAGGAGATTATACAGAAACCATTGTTCATTTTCTGTTAGTTGGTTCTAAATACCCTGTAATACTGTCATTCTCTTGAATGGTTTTACATTGTTTTGATATATTTGATGCTACAGTATACAAAGTTATACTCAAAGATTTCAAGGAAAGAGACAATATGGTAATTACTTTTATGTCGGGATTATCTTGTGGTGAAACACTATTTTGCTTAAATGGTTATGTTTTGATCTGCGCTGTTTTGTTGTTATGCCCTCTTTTATCTCAATCTCCATTTTATTATTTACTTTTTTATTTTTATCCTTTTAATTAAGGGAAAAATAAAAAATGGCAGGATATATTATATTAACCTACTTTGATTTTCTATTAACTTGATTTGAAGCCCTGTACTGCTCTCACCAGCTTGTTTTGACTGATGTTCCTCTATTCTGTTCTGCTTGATAGTACCAGTTTTGAAAGTTTAGGCAACAGCTGTGAAGATAGTGGGATTCATTATGTCGCCCATTCTGGTTGACTATTATCTACGTTTTTTTTTGTGTGTGTGTTTTTCGTTTTTATCGGTACCAGGAATTGAACTCACGACTGCCTGCTTGCAAGGCAGGCGCTTATGCCGCTGAGCTAAATCCCCAGCCCCTATTATCTACTTTTGAAGACCTGTAATGTCTCCAATGTTTTGGTTTTGTTGGTTTTTTTCTTTACTGTTTTGTTTAATTTTATTATAACTGATGATATAGGCAATTCTATTAGAGATGGTGGGAGGCATTATGGTAACCATTGTTGATCACCTTGTATTATGTTTTAACATTATTTATTATGTCCACCCTTTTGATTTGACAGACTCTGTTCTGTTATGTCACATTTGGTTTTACTCTCTTCCAAAAAAAGTAATAAGAACTGTGAGAGCAATAAAACCCAAAATGTGTAATAGTCATTGTACAAAAGAGAGGAAAAGAAAGTGCTCTAAACGATATAACTGCATGTAATATTTTTTTTCGTCTTTTTCAGTTTTTATCAGTACCAGGGATCGAACTCACGACCGCCTGCTTGCAAGGCAGGTGCTTATGCCGCTGAGCTAAATCTCCAGTCCCAACTGCCTGTATATTTAAGTGTATAAGATAGACAATGATATTACTGAGTTTTGTTGGATCATTGAACAGAACTGTTTGCAGTCTCACGTTTGAATGTCTACTTTATATGCTTTAATTTTGTAACTTGAACAAATATTTCTAAGATGACAATATGTAATCCACTAACTAGTGGTTTCGTACTGTTTATTTTTTTTTCTGAAATTCTGTATAACTTGTATCCTTTTTCAGCTTTTTTTTCTTTTTCTCCTTAAATAAAATAAAAAAAATGCAGAGATAAGGATATGCAGAAGGATCAATTTGCATGAGTAAGGTAGCAACTAAATTGTTTTAGGAGGCTGTTGCTTTAGTTTCTGATACATAGACTTTTGTGCCCTGGGGAGTGATAGCCTCTTTACCTTGAGGCTCATACCGAGTTGACATTCCTAGAGCTGATAGCTCTAACATCCTGCTGTGCTTATATATTTTAGAGAGAGCACTATGTGAGGATACAGGAGTCTGACTGCTGGCTTTATAGAGATTATATACCAGTACCTCGCCTAGCCTTATTTGCAATGCTTAGTGCCAATTGAAGAGAGAAGGAAATACCATTATCAGCTCTGTACATGCATATGTATAAGGAAATAAGTCTCCATATAAGCAAAGTCACAGCAATTGTTCTACATTCAAGGGGAGTCACTCTAGTTGTTTCCCGCAAGTAACTCAACAGCAGGAATGAGATTGAAGCAGTAATGAAACTATCAAGTAAGAATAGCCCAAGACCTGATGGGTTCACTGGTGAATTTTACAAGAATTCAGGGAAGAATTAACATCAATTCTGTTCAAGCTCTTTAAACTGAGAGAGGAGTACTCTCCAAATCTTGTTTTATTTTTAAGACAGGGTCTTTCTATGTAGTTCAGGCAGGATTTGAACTCACTATGTAGGCTAAATCAGCTCTGAACTCATAGCAATCCTCCTGCCTCAGCCTCCCCAATGCTGGGATTATAAATGTGTGCTGCCATACCCAGGTCCAAAATTGTTTTTGGAAGCTACCATTTTCCTGATCCCCAAACTAGACAAGGATTCAATCAAAAAAGGGAACTACAGGCCAATAACTCTAATGAATATAGATGCAAAAATCTTCAATAAGATGTTGGCAAACAGAATGCAAGAAATCATCAAAAAGATTATACACATGATCAACTAGTCTTCATCCCAGGGATACAAGGATGATCCAACATATGCAAATCAATAAATGTAATTCATCATATGAACAGAAGAAAAGACAAAAATCAATGACCATCCCAAAAGACACAGAAAAAACTTTTGCGAAATCCATGCAGAGCGTTGGGAAGAAATGAATTTCATAAGCAATACACACTCATGTATAAAGCACAAGCAGGAAATTCTACAACCTCTTCAAGCAGTCCATCATCCCAAGCAGGTCACGCCAAAGAGACATGTCTGAAGTCTATTTGGGAAATCCAAAGCCTAGTAAAAGGGCAAAAAAGGCAACCATACTGACTCCAGATTTGTTCCTAGTTTCTGAGGAACCAGTAAAATCTGTGTACACTCTCTAGGAAGAAAAATGGACCTTTGGACAGGAGAAATTAAAAAGGAACTTTGGGTTGTAACCTAGTTCTAACCAATGCACCTCCTTTCTGTTCTGTATGCACCGTTTCAATAGAGATTAAAATTTCATCTCCAGTAAAGACTTAAGTTTCAGCTCCTTGTAAATCTCCCTCCCCTCCCTATTCTTTTTAGGTTAAGTCTCCATTTCCTGTAAAAGCTTTAAGTTTCAGTTTCTTGTAATCCCCCCACCCCCTTCAGCCTATCTGTAATACAATGTGCTGTCCTTAAGAAACGTTTAACTACAAGGAAGTTATAGGAGATACCAAGAAGCGCAGATGCTATCAAACTGGGTCAAAGTTCACAACACTCCTGTGGTTTTAGGCTTTAAAACCCAACCCATTTAGCTGTAAGGCACGCAGTGTCCATGTTGGCTCCCGGAGACTGCATCACCAGGCCTGGCCTAAAATAAAGCCTTTGCTCCCTAAATTTTAATTTCTTACTTCCTTGGATTTTATTTCGGGGTCCGAGCTATCACACTCTGATGGTATTTACAAAACAAACTGACTGGGTGTGGTGGCACACACCTGAAGTCCCTGCACTTGGAAAGCTGAGGGAGGAGAATGGCCCTGAGTTTGAGGCCAGCCTGGTTCAAGGTCAGCCTGTTTCAAAAATAAAAACCAACCAACCAACCAAACAAACAAACAAACTGGTCTTTCTTCAAAGGAATCAATAGAAGGCTGTTTAAATTCTTCTGGATTTTTTTCCATGTGGGAAGAGGTGCTACATTGGATATGGTCACTTGAATTTTCACATGACTGGGACTAGTGACAACTACTGGACAGGCCTGCAAGTCTTGCCCACTCTGTGCCTATAATAACCTAGGCATGGCCAAATCATTTCCTTAGAACCTATATAGAAGAGAGGAACATAATCTGAGGAGGACTGGGAATTAGGCTTTGTCCACATGCCACCATGTAGAGGATTTAATAGGTATTGGTCCTAACTGACACCTTTATAGCCTGGATTGAAATCTTTCCTACACATTCAGAAAAGGAATGGGGAGTGGAGGGAGTTCAGATGATTCTTCAAAAAACATCATCCCCCTAATTGGATTTTCCAGACTATCCAGAGTGACACTGGGCCTTCTTTTACCTCTGAAATTATTCAGAGTGTGGCAAAGGCTTTAGGAATAAGGTACCATCTCCATTTTACATGGCAGACTGAGTCTTCTGAAAAGGTTGGAAGAGTCAACTAGACCCTAAAATGAGATCTGAGTCCTGGCTGTGATTATTGCTAATAACATGCCCAAAATTTGAGCCTATTTGAGATGTTAGGTGGTAAGCCATTTTTACCCTCTGATATGATTGTAGACCGAGGCCACAAAACTCTTGCTGTATCTTACTAATTTAGGCCAAGTACAACAGGTTATCTGGTCAGGGGACTGCCTGGAGTCTACCCTAGCGATCAAGTGCCTTAGAGATCAAGAAAGGACTCCTGTAGACAAATTAAAGGCAAAATGGAAGGACCAGTTTTCAGTGATCCTTGCCGCACTCACTGCAGCAAAGGTGGCAGAGATAAATAACTGAATTTCTAGAATAAATCCAGTTCTAATTGAGCTGTCAGAAGGAAAAGGCCATTTAAAAGGAAAAGGCTACTCTTGTGAGCCTCTGTGAGACTTGAGATTTCTCTTCAAAAGCAAGACTAATGCTGTCACAGATAAGTAAGCAGGATCTTGCTCAGTCATGGCTCTTGGGCTGTGATAACTTATCTGACATTCCTCTCTGGCATACATTCTTCTCCACAGGAAGCATGGGAATCTGACCTGCTTCTCATGTTTGCGCCAATAGTGAAGTTTTTTTCTCCCATGAAACAGGCAGTTCAGCTGTCACTAGTGCTTTATTCACTGTCTCCAAACAGTTTTTCACTTCTACCAGCCAGTGAGCCACAACACCCCAAGGTAGTTGGAGAGCACACAATTCTGGTAGGTTGGATCTACATCCCTTTCCAGCCTAAACAAACTATAAAACACAGAGGCCACTGGTCTCTCAGCACTCCGTAAAGAATTATGGGGATTTGTGGCTTAGGGAGAAATGAGATAGGAAGCTAGGGTGTGGCTAGGACTGGCTTGGGAAAGGAAGCTAACAAAATACTAGCACAGATGTGCAGAACAGTTCTCAGAGCCCTGCACATGCATTTATCACAAGAACTCAAGCATGTTTTTGACTGGATGACCTGGGTGTGACGTAAGTGTGGAAAACATGAAAAAGAGACAATCATCATTAGGAGCTGGCTATTGTGCCCCCACACAATATCCCACCCTGTACTCTAAGGTGTATATTTTTATTTATTTTTTCTTTCTATTTCCTCCCTTTACTTATCCTCAGCGCAAACTCTCTGCAGAGCTAATTTTCCCCCAACCTTTCTTTTTAAATTTTTCTTATTAATATAGGAGAACGAAACTTCTGACCTACTGGATGTTCACTATTGGTTCGTTGTTCTCTCAAAGAATGAATTTTGGGAATAATGGAGGTTAAGAGTAGAATATATTTATTGAGAGACAGTTTCTGTCTGAGGGAAAGGGTTCCGAGCAGGTTGCCAAAGACTTTGTCTTTTTTTTTAGGAATGTTTATAGAGAAAAATCATGGGGTAAGACAGGTTCAAGGTGGGGAAAACTCAAAACTTGCAAGGAGGATGGGCAGAGGGTGGAGCAGAACTATAGTTAACCAATTAGATTAATTGTTCAGGTAAAGTTGATTAAATCGGGGACAAACGGGGAAGTGAATCATGTAGAAAGCTGGCATTCTTATGAAGTAGCAGTGTACTCTTCCAATAGGGGTTTGGGATGGTGATTCCTAATTTCTTCAGAGTGATAGAGAATTATCTAGAACACCAGTCCTTAGGATGTGGGTGCATTTGTTTGATCTTTTGTCTTGAGGCCTGGCCCCCAACAGGAGGTATCTATCTATCTTCCCCACAGTTACAAGGTGTCTGGGCTTCTGCACTGGCTCCTTCGAGGACCTAACCCTATCTCACTGCCTATAACTCAGTGGACTATAACAGTACCTCCAATAAATATGAAGCCTTGCCACCATTTATACTTGCTTTGTTCAATTTTTATTTAGGACTGAAATAGAAATCACCTCTAAGCACAGACCCTGGAGCCCAAGAATTTGGTAGCATTAGTGCAAACATGTAGTAATAAAAAAAATTAAAAATCAAGAAACCATACAAACAAGTGTATATCAGCTTTGTGAGGTGGCCCGCATCTGTATACCCAGCTACGTGGGAGGTTGAGGCAAGAAGATCACTCAAGTCCAGTAGTTTACGCCTTCAGTCTGGTATGAGGGTCAGTTCACACTAAGTGTCATTAGTGGCTTCCTCCCTAGGAGCATTAGCAATTCTGGGAGTTCCCCATCTCTTTGAAACTAACTAGTGAGGTGCAGTGGTGCATTTCTGTAATCCCATCTATTTGGGAAGCAAGGCAGGAAGAACACACACACACATACACACACAGGCACATGCACATGCACAACAAACCAACACCTCTAGCAACAATAAAACTACAAAATTCCAGGAGCTGGGGATATAACTCAGCAGCACAGCACCTGCCTGGCAAGCACAAGGCCTAAATTCAATTCCTGGTACCAAGACAAAACAAAAACCCATAAAAACTAGCAAATAAGTAAATAAAATGCAAGTCACGTATCCTTGTACTGTTTAAAGCATTGTGCCCTTAGAATAAAGCCATCCTCTTATCTGGGTTTACATACTTCCCATCCTTATTTCTTCTATCTTCTTGTTCTGTCTGATCTGTCCAAAAATTTTGTTCTATGTAGGAGTCTCTCTCCCCTGTAAGGATGAAGAAAACAGGCTTCTATCTTCTTAAAGTTCCTGGAGGAATCTGGCAATTATTAAATAGGAAGAAAGGAGCCAGGAATGTTAGCACGTATCTGTAATCCCAGCACTCTGGGAGGCTGAGCCAAGAGGACTGCAAACTTGACCTGGCCTGAACAATTTAGTGACTTAGTGACACCCTGAGAGAGAAAGGAGGATGGATCTTAGTATGAAGACCCTGGGCCCAAGTCCCAGTGTTGCCATCCTACCTCCAGCCCCCAAGAAGAAGAAAGGCATATAAATCTAATAATGTACCATAGACAAACATCTCAGCATGAGATGTTACCCCGTTGTTTGCTATTATTCACAAACTTACCTCCCTTCAACAGGCACAGCAAGTGCCTTGTCTTGTTATGCAGATGAAGTCTCCCAGGTGAAGCCACCTGTGATTGCCAGTCCTAGTCAAGTGTCAGACCCCTCAAACTTTTCTTCCTGTACAAAGATTCCCCCTAGGCAGAAAGGGAGCATCAGATAAAAGTGCCTCTGTCACCATCTGCTATTTACTTTTCTCTCATTGTTGGGACAAAATACCCAACACCCAAAATGAAGGAAAGAGAGCTTTATTTAGCTCACAGTTTATGGAGGTTTCAGCCCTTAATTAGCTGGGTCCAAGGCAGGGTGGGCTGGCACAGGGGCAACACTTCAAAGCAGCACCCAGCAAAAGAGATAGATGCAAATTTCTTTTACAAAAAGATGGCTTTTAAGCCATTGCCATGACTGTAGCGTTGAAGTTTTTCTGAATAACCAATTTGAAAGATACTAGTGTATTTGGGGTGGAGTATTTTGCTCCTAACACTGCAGCTGTGGCTTTTACAGATGCCCCTTCCTTCTTCCCACAGCTCTTCCTTCACTTCTACAACTGGTTAGTGCTTATCCTTCTTGGGCACCATTTTCTTTTGGAGCCTCACTGTGTGGATGGAAACCTTGACTTCAGAGCTTTCATTCAGAACATGTGATGTGAATTGTGTGGTGTGTCAGGTAATTGCTTGTCACCCTTATTGACCATAAGGCCCCAGTGGAGAGGGATCATGTCTGTTTTTGCTGCAGAGCCAAGGCCAGTGTCTGGCATAGAAAAAGTTGGAAGAATGAATTGATATAGGGGAAGATATAACTCCCAACCTGTTAAGTGTCAGATTGATATAGGGGGAAGAAACTTTCAACCTGCTAGATGTCCAGTATATGTTTGTATTCTCTAAAGTCAAAGAATGGATTTTAGGAACAATGGAGGTGAAAAGCAGAATATATTTATTGGAGAAAGAAAACTTCTGTCTGAGACAGAGAAAGAAGGGATTCTGAGTGGTTTGCCAAGGACTTTGCCTTTTCCAGGGATTTTTATAGAGCAAAACCACAAGTTGAGGTGGGTCCAAGGTGGGGAAAAATGGGAAATCACAAAGCAGGCATGAGGTGGGACAAAACTATGGTCAACCAGTAAGATTACAAGCCTAATTGATTAGGTACTAGTGATTAAACCGGGTTCAAATGGGGAAGCATGTTAAATAGCAAGCAATGAATGAATACAGAACAGGGATTCCTGAGAGAGAAGTCCTGAGAGAGAGAAGAGGGGTCCTGAAAGTGGGTGGCCACTGAAACCTGTTATCATGGGTACTTATACAGCAAAATCACAAAGTGAGTACATCTTAGGTCAAACTACAATCAACCTGTAGGATTAGAAGTATATTTGCTTTGCTAATGATGGTCCAAAAGAGAAGTGGGTCATGAAGCAAGAGTACATGGAAGCCAGGTGTGGAGGTACACTCTTATAATCCCAGCATTTGGGAGGCTGAGGCAGGAAGATCATTGCAAGTTTGAGCTCAAAGTGAGCTCAAGGCCAGCCTGAACTGCATAGCGAGATCCTGTCTCAAAAAGACAAGGAAAAAAAAAAAAAGAGTACATAGAAAGGTCAAGGACATTTTTGTGATGGAATGGGTCTGAATGCTCTGCTCATCCACCTGGGCTAATTATAGTATAGTCTCAAATTACTGCTTATTCCTTAGAGAGGCTTGTAGGTCTGGCCATTGTATCTTTATTTTGAGGCCTTGTCTTCAGATGCAGCTCCAGGCACAATGTCTTCATTCTTTCTGCTGACTTCCTTGAGCGCCCAGCCCCACTCTGACTATATATTAATTTCTATCTAACTTTGCTGCTGATAGAGTTATTTCCAAAAGATGAAAAATATTAACAAAAGATGAGAAATATAAAATAAAAAGCGGCCTTTATTCTGAGAACACGGAGAGAGATGACCGGCACCCCACTGCTGGCGTCCGGCGATCTCTCCGGCGGACACGTGGCGTGGGGGCCTGTAAATAGCCTCGGTTTGGGGTGGAACCTAAGGCGGGCATTAGGGATACACAGGTAGCCCATTGGTCCTAGGTTTGGCGCCATATGTAAATTCCCAGGGGTGGGAAGATGGCATCACAGGTAATTTCCTAGGGGCAGGGCAAGATGGGGCTTCCTGCTTCCGGTTGTGGCTTTCCTGGCTACAGTGTCCTGTCTGGGCCAAAACCTTTCATATCCCGTCTTATGATTATTATTATGAAAAGGGGTGAAGATTTCTGTCTTTAACTACTTCCTGCTGGCAAAGGGCGCTGTACTGGAGCCTAGGGGAGTCGACGGGATGAAGGTTGATGCCCAGGTAGATGCTGGTGCCAGGTGTTTTGGCCAGGACAACTTCACTGGTGAATGCACGTATGTCAGACTGGAAAAACAAAGAGACAAGATGTTATGAGGAGACATGGCACTGTCATATTTAAGGACCCAGGTGAGGTAGAAGGAAAGGTGCCTTTGACTTAGACATATCATTCTATCAGGACCATGTTGAGGTAGAAACATTTCCACGGTAAGGCAGAATTCTGAAAATTAAACATGGGGTTAGGAGGAGTGGAGTTATGAGAGGTGATTACTCCCCCATCTGAAAGCATAAAAGTTAAGATGGTAGGTTGGTGAGGCTTGTCTCTGGTATGCATGATGTTGGAGTCTGTAGGCAATACTGTTAAAGAGTCCTGCTGTAAAAATGATCATTAATAGAATGTAAGAAATTAGGAACCAAAGTGGATAACAAAACATGACTTAGCCTGTTAACTGTGGCTGCGCGGCCTTTGTGAGACGGAGACGGGTAGGCGACAGAAGATGAGATGACCACTCAGAATGATCAGATTTAGGGCTGGGAGGGCACCTCTTAGCCTGAGTGATGTGAAACCAGGATGGCAGTCTAGCAACTTTGATGTAGGCATGGGTCACTGTAACCTGGTTGTAGTCCTTGGAATGATTTGCTGTAACAGAACTTTAGCAAGTATGAGAAAGGCTTTTATGTATCCTGAAAAAGTATAAACCAAGTGAGAAGACTGGGACCTGCACAAAATAGGCCCTGTTTGTAAATGGCATAGGTTGACCATCAATACCCCCAGAGATTGAGGACTTAATATAGCAGCCTGAATACTCAGGAAGACCTCTGTATATATGGCCTCTATGTCCACAAATATAGAGAATGTCTTACCTGAGACTTTAGTGCGACTTGGAATCCGAGACGGACACCCACAAAGGGGGCTGCTGGCCCTGAGTCTTCTCAGTCTTCAGCAGCAATTTTCTGTCGGTGACAAATCTGGCAGTGTCGACATTTCCTGTGAGGGCTATTACTTAGGATGACTTACCCACTCTCTGGTGGCTAGGACAGTCCAGTAGCCCTGGAGTAAGGTCTCAAAGAATGCCAGGAAGGGGCATTTTGGTGCCCAATGTCTTCTGCTGCATTTGAGCATGGTCCATGGGGAGGCCAGGCAGCTCCACCTTGTGTAGGTTTACCTGTCTCAGAACTCCAAGTGTCACAAGTGTTAAAAATATGAAAAACCATATTAAGATCTCTCTAAGGTTTGAAGGTCAAGTTTTGCCTTTTTGTTTGGGATTTGGACTACCGTAGAATTAAGTAAGTATGTAGAAATTTAATATTGGCATTTTGGATTAGAGAGCAGGCGTTATCAAGATGGCATATCGCTTTTTTTTTTAATAGGGTGACACGTAGAATTAACAAAGCTTTAGTCTGCCAAACAAGGCTTTAATGGAAATGTTTTGCAGTAAAGGTTTAGCAATCTTATGAATAAATCTATCAAAACTGATCTAATACTGTCAAATTCTGAACACATTTACTTTTAAAGTTGTTATTTGCAGTAGTATGAACCAAGACAAATAAAATAAAACTTTGAAGAAAACCCTTGTCTTGAAATAGAGCTAGTGGTTCCCAGCAAAAAGGAATTTATAACCTTAGTTGTTAAACAAGAGATTGGTGAAGGCTTTGATTGATAAACAAGGCCAATAACCTTGATTAAATGGTTTGAGAATTGTAATAAAAAAGCATCTTTTGAGCAGAGCCAAATTGTAAAAAAAGCATGCCTGAGCAGAGCCGCTGAGCTGCTGTTTCGCGGTGCTCCGGCAGAGCACGCCCAGTGGGTGGGGCAAGCGCTGGGATGTAGTGCGCAGGGGCGGGCTCGGACTGCCCCCGGAAACGTGTAAGGTGGCAGCGGCGACGACGGTGCATGGGGGAGGGAGGGGCTGGGACGGCGCATGGGGGAGGGGCTGGGAGGCGGCCCGACACAGTGCACAAAGCTGGAACTGCTTGCAGGGTGCGAGGATTAGAAAGCCAATTTAGGAACACAGCTGGGTTTTGATTAGCCTCCTGGACCTGTTTTAAAAGTTTGTTATAGTTAGTATGCTTGTCCTGCTCTGGCACAGCTATAGGCCCAGAGTCATTATAAACGTCCTTTAAATGTAAATCATAACAATTAGTAATAAATTTAAATTGCCTGATATAATTCTGTGGGTCAACAGAGAGGCTACCTAATTTAAGGGTAATCTGAGATAGATCAGAAAGGGAAAAAGGTACATGGATGTTAACAAGTTCCTTGGGGCCAGCTTGCTCCCAAAGCGGTAGCAGAGCCTGAGGAGATTCCAGAGCAGAGGGCTTTTGAGCAGCCATCCTTCTGGTAGGCGCATGTGAGCAATCATCTGTAGAGCGGCTACAGAGCTGCTGCCGGTCACCCTGGGAAACACGAGCAGATGGCGTCTCACTGTGTGCCTTGCAGCTAGAGGACTGCTGTCGGCAGCACAATGAAGCGTCATGTGCACTGCAACAGGGCAGCTGTTGTAGTTCACAAGAGGAGCCACAAGGGGGCGCCCATTGACAGTGAGGGTCCTGGGAACATGGTGGCGCCTTGTCACGTGACCCAAAACATGGCGGCGCCTGGGAACATGGCGGCACCCTGTCACGTGGCCCGAAACATGGTGGCGCCCTGTCGCCATGTGGCCCTCCGGAACATGGCGGCGCCATGCCACGTGGCAGAGGGTTGCAACATGGCGACTGTTCCCCGTGCAAGCTGGAACAATCACGCGACCTGCTGGAAGGACATAGTGACCGAGACCTAGTATGGTGGGCGGGCGGTGAGAATGCTGTAGGGGATAGAGAATTCTCAGGAGAGGAAGTCGGAGACTGCGAGGAAGCGCTAACAGAGGGATTAAAGCTGCTGGGAGAGTTATGGGTCCCGGAAGGCAGAGAGGGAGACGATCGCACAGCGGGAGGTATCTGCGTCGGAGAGGGATTAGAGCTGCTGGGAGAATCAGGCATAGGGGGAGGGGAGAGTGGTCCGGCGGGAGAGAACGGCAGGGAACGAGTTTGGTGGTAGGCAGGCGGTGGCTGGGAAAACAATGGAGGGCAGGACGGAAAAGTTTGCAGCGCAGTAGACTTAGATAAAAGTATCTCAGCGGGAGCACAAGACTTAATGAGAGATGGGCGTGTTCTCAAAATAAGAAAGGCTTGGACATAAGGGAGTTCTAATAACTTGTTGCCAGCTTGACAAAAATCATACAAGTTCCTGAGAATGCAGGGGTCAAATGTTCCTTGCTGAGGCCAAGGCTTGCCGATAAGCGGGTAGGTTGGCCAGACCTCCTGGCAGTAAAAAGTTAGTTGTTTAGTTTTTATGGTACCTTTAATTTTTAGAGTACGTAAATTGGAAATTAGGCATCGTAAAGGCGCCTTTTGGGAGTTAGAAAATACGTTCCCCATGACTGATTCAGGCAAGAAAAAAACCGGAGGTCCAGAAAAAGTCGTCACTTATTTGTGGTACCACGCGGCGGCTACGGTTCAAAAAACTCGTAAACTCTAGTCGTCACTGAGAGATTTACGAATGGAGTCTACGTGGGGTCAGTAACAGTTTTGCCCGTGAAAGTGCAAGGCTTTAAGGGAAGTGAGGCATTCTTTCAGTGTGGGCGGTCCCAAAAATCTCTGCTTTGGGCTATCCGAACCCAAAGAACGTGAGAGATTTTGTGGGTGCAGGTTTGCCCAGAAAGAACCCTGCCCTGGGCGGTCCTAAGGACGTGAAAATGCACAGACCCACGCAGACGGGGAGAACATTCCACTGGGGCTGCCCAGTGCGAAAAGTTCCCCGGGGAGTGCTCACCTGAAATCAGTCTGGCCGATGCGGAGTGCAGGCGGCTGGCGACACGAACGTCTCGGGAGAGGAAAAAGCTCGGGATTAATCCAGGATGTTATCTGGTTATTGGCTAGGAGACTTTGGGTATGTGGCCCAAGAGTCAGTTGCCTGCCGATCCGAGTCACGGCACCAAATGATAGAGTTATTTCCAAAAGATGAAAAATATTAACAAAAGATGAGAAATATAAAATAAAAAGCGGCCTTTATTCTGAGAACACGGAGAGAGATGACCGGCACCCCACCGCTGGTGTCCGGCGATCTCTCCGGTGGACACGTGGTGTGGGGGTATGTAAATAGCCTCGGTTTGGGGTGGAATCTAAGGCGGGTATTAGGGATGCACAGGTAGCCCATTGGTCCTAGGTTTGGCGCCATATGTAAATTCCCAGGGGTGGGAAGATGGCGTCACAGGTAACTTCCTAGGGGCAGGGCAAGATGGGGCTTCCTGCTTCCGGTTGTGGCTTTCCTGGCTACAGTGTCCTGTCTGGGCCAAAACCTTTCAGCTGCCAGTAATAGAATGTTGGTTAGAGCTAATAAATACTGGATCTTAGACACCTGGTATTTCTATTATGGTCCAAATATTATCTAATAAAGTTGGATGCCCATTTGTTAGACGTTAGACGTTAGCAGGCTAGAGTAAGTTTTATAGAGCAAAAACATGAGGTGGGAGCAAAATCACAAGGTGGGCACAATGTGGGACAAATCCTTGATCTACAAATAAGATCTACAAATAAGAGTTTAGCCGCTTGCAGTATAGCAGGTTAGGTAATATTGATCCAGTGGGGAAGCAGGTCACATAGCATGGAAACGCTATGTACTAGAAAGAACAAGGACCTTTTTAGGAAGAGATGAACAAGGGGTTCTAGGTACCCACTGGGATGCCTGATATTCATGTCCATTAACTCTTTATCTCTCAGGGAGGCATGTAGGCCTGGTCATTTTTTCTTTATCTTGAGGCCTGGCTTCTAACAGCTGCATCACCAGCCACAGTCGTAATGTATTCTCATGTTTTGCACTGAGTCCCTCAAGGGCCCAGCCCTGTCTGACTGCCTTTAATATTTTGACTTAATTTAGTTGTGTAATAGTTACACATTGTGCACATTCCTTCTGATACCTGAACTCCTGCCCAAAGCATACTGCATTCCTTGCTGCTGTCACTTATAGTTTAATGATATCAGAAAAGGAACTGTTCCTTAAAGCCCTCCTGAATTGGGCTGAGGTCTGATTTAAATTAACAACTTATCTTTTGTAAGGTTCTTATGTGATTAAATCCCCTGAGGAAACCCTGACTGTAAGTACAATGTTGATAGACACCATAGTTAGCCCATTTCCCTATTCTCCATGAGTAACCCTTGGAACCAGATGTGGGGGCACACACCTGTAATCCCTATACACAGGAGGCTGAGGCAGGAGGATCACCATGAAGGCAAGGCCAGGCTGGTCTACATAGTGAGTTCAAGGCCACTATGAACTACTTAACAAAACGCAGTATGAAAACAAACAAATAAAAAAGAGTAACACTTGGTTGCATAACAATGTAACTAAACTTGCACTTGGTACAGATGGCTTCATGGATCTGCCCACCTTATTACTTGAAGGCATAATCTCTCTAATTTTCTGTCTCCACTTCTGCACAGTCTATATAACTTGACTGAATTCTTTCACCAAGGACACAAGGAGCTAAGGACATGGGAAGGGAGGGGCTGGTTGGGTTCTCACTGCATCAGGACCAGACTTCTGTGACAGGACTGGGTCCCCATCTCAGAACATCTAAGTCATCTTCTCTAACTAACATGCACATTTACCTGGCATAATGGCACCTGACTGTAATCTCAGCACTTTGGGAAGTCGAGGCAGGAGAATCACAAGTTCAAGCCTAGCCAAGGCAGTTCAGTGAGACCGAGTCTCAAAATTAAAAAAAGTTATATAGAAAAGGACTGGGGATGAAGCTCAGTGGTAGAACACCTCTGGGTTCAGTTCTCACTATGGCAAAACAAAACAACAACAAAAACAATAAAAACTCTGGCATTAACTAGTTGAGTCATTATTATAGGCAGCTATGTTAGATAGAAATTAATAGGCATTCCAACAGGGACACATCTGTCAGAGAGCACAACAGACATAAGCACTCCAAAACTGTGGCTGGAGGTACAGCCTTTGAAGGACAGACCTTAAGATGCAATGACCAGGTCTACAAGCCTCCCTGAGGCTTAAATAAGAACTTTAAATTGTACTGTGATTGGTATCATCTGGTCCAGTAAAGTCCAGATGGGCACCCAGGTGAGTGACCAGAACATACAAACCAAGTCACCTCAGTAGGTGAGCAGAGCATCCAAACCCACATCTTTTCTCTTTCCCTGTGCTCTTGTTATGTGACTCATTTCCTGCTTCGGTCAATGTTAGCTAAGCAGCTATACTTGTAATCCTATTGGCTGATTGTAGTTTGACCTGTGTTGTTCCCACATTGTGACTTTGCTGAATAAATTACCCATGACAAAGGGCCCTGGTGGAAACCCGCTTTAGGGACCTCTACTATCTCTCATGAGCTATGTCTCAATAAATCCTATTTTCACCCTCCACTGTTCATTGGAATTCATTCTTGATTTCAGGGGATATGAACTGGGGACATCTGACATCCCATAGGTTGGGAGTTATATTTCTCCAATTTCATTTTGGAGACCACAGAGATATATTTATAAGACATTAAGACTTTGTTTTTGTTTCTTATCACCCTTAAATATTTTGACTGAATTCTGGATTGTAACTCATTTAGGTAATCAAAAATTGTTATCCATTTTTCCTAGTTGTTTGTGCTCTGTTAAAAGGTAAGTGCATGAAAGATCGTGATGTGGGCATTTTCATTTTTTAAAACAAGGCTTTGTGTTCTCTGCTTGACTTGCTTGGTTGTTATGAGATAGGTCTACTACACACAGCTTTTAGAATGGCTTTTGGCTGACAGCTTGCACTGATGAGTCTGAGGGTTCATCTAGAGGGTACAAGACAGGTTTTAGAAGTTGACATCTGTTAGAGATGTATATTGGGAAATAGTAATATGCTTCTTTCTGCAATCCTAAAAAAGTTTTTCCCTTTCAACTGGAAACTCCTGAACTCCTAGAAGACGAGTGCTCATCTACAAAGGAAACAAAGATAGACTACATAACCTCTGTTATAGACTACATAACCTCAATCCCTGAGTTAGAAGAGAATCAGAATTCATGCTCATCCGGGATGGCATATGTGAGGGTTTTGGTTGATCCAGTGCCTGGGCGGGGGTTTCCTCCTGTGGCTGGCAGGCTGAGCAGGAGAAAATACCCATCTTGTGGCACAGTGGGGGAATCAGCCCCCACATGACACCAAAGAGGAACTACCTCAAAAGCATACTTGCAATATAGTTAGAGCATCTTCAATCTGCCCTTTAATTTTTTTCATTTTCTCTCACTCTCAAAAAGTTAGAAAGCAGTTGTTCAGGTCTCTTGATCATTGGTTTAATTTTCACTAGCAATGCTTCCCTTCTTAAACATGGCTGTTATAGTGGGAAACAATTATAGCTTGTTCTTTTGGAAACACACTGTGCAGTAACAAATGTAAATTTTTGGAGGAAGTGGGTGTGCATGTCAGTAAGATTGGCTAATCCAGCCTGAACTACCTTCTGGTCACTTTCCAGATAATAGCCTCTTGCTTTGGAGAAAGGAAACCTCAAGGAATGTCTTGAGGTTGTATAAAACCAAGAAACATTAGAGGGACACCTTCTTTTCTCCATGTAATTTTACAGATGGCAAACTCAATGTTGAATTTCTTTGCTCCTTCTGAATGCATTTTTAAGCACAGAAGTGCTCAGTCCTGAAGCTCTGAGGAGGAGCTGTTTAATATTTTTCTGTACCTACATGTGGCCTGCCTATCCCTGGAGGCAAAATGCAATGCAGAGGAAAGTGTTGACTGTGGTACTATTTTATGGCTGGAGTTGTACTATAAGAGAGGAAAATAATAAGAGGTGCCTTATGTTTGCACTTCCTTTGCATTGAGCGACAGTCTCGACTTGTGTTTGAGGTATGAATGTGAGGCACTGGAAGACCAGCTGCCTCTGGTTCTTTGGCACAGTCTAATCTATCTACTACTACTACTGAGGTTCTCCTACGTTTTTCTCCATAGCTTAACTGACTTCCAAGCCAAGCCTAACTGGATTTCTACTGGGCTATAGCTTCCTCTATTTAATTTTGTTAAAGTTCTCGAGGGCAATACCCTTTACAAGAGGTGGATAGAGAATTTGGAAGTACCCATGTTCTTCATGCCCTTTGTTCTCACTGATCTTAGGCAAAAAAGATCTGGGAAAGCTTTCAGACATCTTTTTTTTTTTTTCTTTTTCTTTTTGGTACCGGGGATTGAACTGACAACCTTGTGCTGGCCAGGCAGACACTTATGCCACTGAGCTAAATTCCCAGGCCCCAGACCATCTTGATAAGTACACTGAGGTCTTTAGGAAACTTACTCAGAATTATGAACTGGACTGAAGAGATATACTGTTTCTCTTAGCACCAACATTGACTTCTAATGAGAAATAAGCAGCATTACAAGCTGCTATTATAATTAGCGATAAATATCAGGTTGTTCATTTTAGAAGACCAGCAGAGGGATGGGCCAATTCCTACTGGAGTCCAAACAGTCCTATTCAAGATTCCTACTTGCTTTCACAAGGATTTAAAGGATGTAAAGGATTTTTTCCATTTGGCTCTAACTACATAAGAGACCTCTGTTAATTGATGATCTATAAGAAAAGTTCTGACTAGTTCATGTATAGTTACAAACCTAAAAACTGTAAAAATAAAAGTTGTTGTAGTTCAATTTGGACAATATATCTGAGTGTGCATGCCAATTTAAAATAATTGTTCTGTGTGTTTGTTTGTCATCTGTCTCTTTAGTGTATGTTAATAACCAGTTAAGAAAAATATTTTTGGAGCTAAATAATTTCTCTTTCTGGGCTTCTTCAAGATTTCTGTGAAAAACATATTTACATATGTTTTAAAGGTAGCCAATGTTATTTAAAACTTTACCAGATAAAGACTAATGGATTGGGAACCAGGGATATGGCTCAGTGGCACAGTGCCTGCCTGGTAAGCATGAAGTTATGAGTTTGATTTCTGGTACAAAAACAAACAAAAATCACTAAATAAAACAAAGGGCTAACAGTGAGTCAACAAGATAAAAATAAGGATTTAAAAAAGTTGATAACATTTTTATCCAATTTGTTAGCCACTTGAGATAATATCAGAAGGTTGCTTTTACACATGCCATGTCTACTGACTTTTTCTTTTTTGCTACCAGGGATTGAGTTTACAGCTTCATGTTTGAAAGGGTTTTGGCCCAGGCCGGTAAAGCCAAGGAGCTCCTATCTCCCCCCACCCTTAGGAATTACCTCTGGCGCCAAACTAAGACCAATGGGCTACCTGTGCATCCCTAACGCCCTCTTAGGTTCCACCTCAGGCCGAGGCTACTTATGTGCCTCACTCCACGTGTTCCACGGAGAGATCACCGGCCCTGGTGTGGAGATGCCATGCCCCAGGGGGTCGGGGGTGTCTCTCCCCGCATTCTCAAAATAAAGGTCATTTGTATTTTATACTTCTTATCTTTTCAGCCGCTGCCGGTCCTCCCCCCCCCCCCCCAGTTCTATCAGATGGTTCTCTGACTGGGAACAGCAGGAGAGAGACTCCTGGGGCTGGTTCCCAGTTTTGAATCCCCTGCTGTTCAGGACTGACTGGACTGCATCCTGCATTAATTCCTCACTTCTACACTCAGGAACTGTAAGATTGGCTGCTGGTTTGCAAACAACACCCACCAATTTACCACAGGTGAGCAACTCCCCAGAGACAGCCACTGAGCCAAGCTCAGGTGGATTTTTCCCCCCTTTGCATGGGTTTGTGACCCTTTCATGTCTTTTAGACAGCCCAAACCAAGGCCTTTCTGGGCAAGCCAATGTCCACTCTGGACAGCCCACACTGAGAGGCCCTCACGTTTTTCTAGAGCTTTTTAAGTGCTCATGGCAGAGCAGTTACTCAGCCCACGCCGAATTGGTGACGGTCAATTATTAAGTTTGGAGCCATATAACCAACCTGTAGGTCTGGGGTGCAGTGTGATGACTCTAATCCTGACAGACCACGGTCCATTGCCTCATCTGATTGTAGCCCCATGGGCTAGACCCCACACCAGATTTTATCTCGGGGACCACTTCCTGTCCCCCCCCCCCCAGAAACCATACCTATTTATGGCTTATCACACTGTGGACAAGCTTACAAAACTCTCTTTGTTTTGGGAATGTGTCCCTTCCTGCCAGCTTCCCTGTCCCTTTGTCTCCTCCAGGATCCCTCACCCTCCCCGAACTTAAAGGGATAACAGCATCTTCCCTTGCAGCCTTTTGGAGTTTTCTCAGTGCCTCCTTTCCTCCCGGCTTCCCCTCCCCGCACCACGCTGCCAGGGTCCCTTTGTTTCCCATGCATGCCAACCCATTGCCCGCTGCCGAGATTAAAAAATTAAACCAAACAATGTTGAGATACACATAAGATTTTAAACAAACAGTTTCAGCTCCACGTGGCGACTCAGCTCCACATCCAACCCTTTCCTGCCATGCTGGCCCATTCGTGCCCGTGCCACCCCAGCGTCCTGGGCCACGTGTCTCGCAAGAGCAGCTCCCACGAGTGAGAGAGGCTCTCGCGAGTGGCTCCTGCGGGTTACCATTCGCTGGCTGCCAGCCGCATGCTTCTGGGAGCAGAGCCACACTTGACGAAAAGCTGTGGCGTGTCTCCCAGCCCCACTGCCACTGCCACCGCTGCTGCGGCTGGCCACTGCCGCGGCCACTACCGCCCACCCCACCTCCACTGCCACCACTGCCGCTGCTGCTGCAGCCCCACCCTGCCACTGTTGCCCTTTGTGCTGTGCGCCGCCGGCTCCGTCACTGGCAGTGGGCCGACCCCTGCACCACAGGCCCATCACGGTGGCCACCGTGAGCCTGCCCGCCGTTGCGGCCAGCACCCCCCCTCCCGCCGTCACAGCTAAATTGCGTATTTCCCTCCGCTGTCCCAGCGCCATCGTCGCCGTTTCTGGGTGCGATCTCAGCCCGCCCCTGCACGCTGTGTCCCAGCGCTCACCTCGCCCACTCTGCGGGTTCCATCTCAGCCTGCCCCACGCCCTGTGTCACGGCACTCACCCCGCTCACTCTTCATGTTCCACCCACGTGCTGTGTGCCAGATAACCTCAGCCTGCCCCAAGCACGGCTATGCTCTCTCCACAGGCCAGCTCTGTCTGCCTCAGAGTTCCAAACTGCCTTAGACACTGTGCGCTTACAACATCTCACAGCTCCGCTCAAACATATTTTTTTTACAATTCAGTTCCACTCAAGAGAGGCTATTTTTATTACAATTTTCTACCATTTATTCAAGGTTAGTGGTCACCTGGTAATTTTACCAGCCTTGCTTATCAATTAAAGTCTACACTAATCTTCTGTTTCAACCACTAAAATTAAAAATATTTATCAATTTCTTTTTGCGGTAGACCACCACTAATGTACTAAATTTATTGCTTCTACTGTACTGTATTGCTTCTACTGTTCTACTGTGTTGTCGCCAATCTCCTGTTTAACAACTAGGTTATAATAACTTGAGAGTATATACTAAGTTAATATTTATTCATAGGATTGGTAAACCTTTACTGCAAAATGTTTCCATTAAAGCCTTTTTGTTAATTCCATGTGGCACCCTATAAAAAGTGGTATAACATCCAGATAAAGCCTGTTTCTAATCTATAATGCCAATATTAAGCTCCTACATACTTACTTAGTTCTACAGATACCTTTTACTATAGTCCAGATCTCAAGCAACAAGACAAAACTTGACCTTCAAGCTCTACAGAGACCTTGATATGGTTTTTCATATTTTAAATAACACTTGCAATTCTGAGACAGACAAATCTACACAAGGTAGAGCTAGCTGCCCCCCCCCATGGACCACGATCAAATGCAGCAGAAGACATTGGGCAAGAAAATGCCCCATCCTGGCGTTCTTTGAGACCTTACTCCAGGGCTGCTGGGCTGTCCTGGCCACCAGAGAGTGGGTGGGTCATCCTAACTTCTAGCCCTCACAGGACACTGCCAGATTCGTCACTGACAAAAATTGCTGCTGAAGACTGAGAGGGGCTAAGGGCCAACAACAACCGCCTTTGTGGGTGTCTGTCTCAGAGTCCAGGTCACATTAAAACTCTCAAGGTAAGACATTCTCTATATTTGTGGACATAGAGGCCATATATACAGAGTTCTTACTGAGTTTTCAGACTACTATAATAAATCCTCAGTGTCTGACGGAGTATTAAAGGTCAACCTATGCCAGTTACAAACAAGGTCTATTTTGTGCAGGTCCCAGTCCTAAATCTTAAAATGCTTTTATTCCCTTTTATACAGGCTGACAGATACATTTTGTCTTCTCACTTTGTTTATATTTTTTCAGGATACACAAAAGCCTTTCTCACAACCAGGGAAACTGCTGATATACTTGCTAAAGTTCTTGCAGCAAAGCATTCCAAGGACTACAACCAGGTTACAGCGACCCATACCTGATATTCTTGGTAACCTCAACAGCAATCAAAGTTGCTTAGACTGCCATCCTGGTTTCACATCACTCAGGCCCTAGATCTAACCACCCTTTTCGTACTCATCTCTGCCTTACCAAGGCCTCACGGCCGCGACTTACAGGTGGTCATGTTTTGTTATCCACTTTGGTTCCTAATTTCCTACATTCTATTAATGATCAACTTTATAGCAGTACTCTTTAACAGTATTGCCTACAGACTCCAACATCATACATACCAGAGACAACCTTACCAACCTACCTTTTAACTTTTATGCTTTCAGATGGGGGAATAAGCACCTCTCATAACTTCACTCCTCCTAATCCCACGTTTAATTTTCAGAATTCTGCCTTACCGTGGAAATGATCCTACCTCAACGTCATCCTGATAGAATGACATGTCTAAATCAAAGACACCTTTCCCTCTACCTCACTTGGGTCCTTAAGTATGACAGTGCCATGTCTCCTCATAACATCTTGTCTCTTTGTTTTTTCAGTCTAACATACGTGCATTCACCAGTAAAGTTGTCCTGGCTAAAGCACCTGACACCAGCTTCTACCTAGACATCAACCATCATCCCGTCAACTCCCCTAGACCCCAGTACAGTGCCCTCAATCTTTGCCTCTTTTCCTAATAATCATAAGACGGGATATGAAAGGGTTTTGGCCCAAGCTGGATACTATAGTCGGTAAAGCCAAGGAGCTCCTATCTCCCCCCACCCTTAGGAATTACCTCTGGCGCCAAACTAAGACCAATGGGCTACCTGTGCATCCCTAATGCCCCTTAGGTTCTACCCCAAGCCGAGGCTACTTATGTGCCTCACTCCACATGTTCCATGGAGAGATCACCAGCCCCAGGTGGAGATGCCATGCCCCAGGGGGTCGGGGGTGTCTCTCCCCGCATTCTCAAAATAAAGGTCATTTATATTTCATACTTCTTATCTTTTCAGCTGCCGCCAGTCCCCCTCCCCCACAGTTCTACCAGTGTTCACCAGGCAATCACTTATGCCACTGAGCTAAATCCCTTACCTACCATGTCTACAGATATTTGCCTACAATAACTTAAAATTTTTTATTTGGTTAAACATCTTATACATACATATATCTCTATCTCTATATCTTTTAGCTATTTTTCTCATTGCTAAGATGAAATAGCCAACACCCAATGTTAAAGGAGGGAAGGTTTATTTAGTTCACAGTTTGTAGAGATTTCAGGCCAAAATTGCAGTTCACAGCTTTACTAGAACTTCTTTTCTAGTCAAACTCACAATGTTTTGAATCATTCTCCTGGGCTCTTTGATTTTTTAATTCTTAATATAAATCTGGCTAAAAGCCCCCCATGTCACTGCCTCAACATTCAACTGCTTTGAAATTTCATCTGTCAAATTAATTAGTCCACTGACCCTAATCTCAGGCTCAGGAAAAGTCTCTGGACATGATCAAAATGAGATTTTGCCAAGACATGACACATGTCATCTGGAGTCCAACAACCAGTGTGGTCCTTCTTATCAGGAACCTCCTGAGCCTTGTCTTTACTGGCTTTGTGATCTTCTGAACTCTGACCAGAATCTGTAACACAGAACAACATAAGGCATTCCAGCTCTACTGGTTCAGCTGGCATTTCTGAATCATTCCAAACTCTTTCCACTAGCCATTCCCGAAGGCTCCTGAGTCAGGTATGGTCACAGCAACAACCCCACTTCTCTGGTACAAAGTTCTGTTTCAGTTACTTTTCTCTCATTGCTGAGACAAAATAAACAACACCCAAAATTAAAAGAGGAAGAGCTTACGTAGCTCACAGTTTGTGTATGTTTCAGTCCATAATTGGCGGGCTCCAAAGCAGGATGGCACAAGGCAGAGGTGCAACAGTTCATGGTGGTTGAAGCAGCAAAAACATAAAGTAAGGAGGAAGGAATAGGGAGACAAGCCTCTTTCTGTCCCTTATATTTTGTCCAGTCTACCAGGATTAGGGGGGTGTCCATCCAACCACTGAGCCTATCTAGCAATCACGCACCATTAATTCCAGCATTGCACTATGGATCACTCACACACTCTAGATGCAGCCACCTCTGCAAAAACTCTGTGACCACATGAGGCTTTGGGGGAACATCTAGACACAAACCATAACAATATGGATATAGAGATTAATGTGTTTAAGTATGATTTGGTTTTTAATGAGTTATCTAAATTAATTGTTAAGATTTATTTAAATTGGCTATAATGAAAAGATTAAGTTTTCTATCTCTAAAACAGTATGGTCTTCTAAAAATATTGATATGCTCTTGGTGTTATTGCTTGTTTTTATACGTATCCCACCCCGCTAAAGCTTCATGTGGTCATAGGTGGGGATTTTTTTTCCAGAGGTGGCTAGGTATAGAGTGTGTGATGCTGAAATTGATTCATGGTGCAATTCAAAGATGAAGGCACTAGGACTAAGGGTGCGAATGCTACCTTCCTTAAGTATCCTGGGTAAGATTAGAGATAGAAAGAGGTGCACTTGGTCTTTGTTGTTTTGCTACATTCTACCTGTCATGACCTGGTTTCTCCTCTGTGATACACTTCTACTGTGCTACCTTGCCTTTGAGCCAACCGACCATGGATTGCATCTCACAAACTGTGAACTAAATAATCCTTTCCCCCTTAACCTGTGGGTGTTGGGTACGTTGTCTCAGCAATGAGAAAAGTAATCAAGACATCCTGTTAATTTTAAAAACTAGATTTAAAAGCATGTTTCACCCAATATAAGTTTCTTTTGCTTTCATCATTAGGCTTTAGTTACTAAAAAGTGAGTATTTGAGTGTTAACTTATGAAATATTTTCTTTTTTTTTTTTAAGAAAAGAAAACAAAAAAAATACATGGAGATAAAAAAAAGGGTAGAAATAATACAAAATTACAGAAAAACAAACGATAAGAAATTGCTGGTTGATAAGTTACACATTGTCATCTTAGAAATAGCTGTTCAGGTTATAGAATTAAAGTATTTAGAATGGCATTCAAAAAGTGACCTTACAAACCATTCTTCTCTATGATCGAACAAAAGCTCAGTAATATGATTATCAGTCCTACACATTTGTTTTACATCTCAAAGAGGGTAAGATTAAACATATCAAAGCAGAACAGAACATTTAAAAAAAACAATTTAAAGAAATACAGATTTCAAAGCAAGTCCACTGGAGATCTTCATTATGTAACTGTCTTTAGTTTCTTACAAATAGTTGTCCCTATCTTCACCCACTTTATATACTTATTGCATATTATAGAACTAATCAAATCATTATAGGATGATGAAGTCTTTTTAGGTCCTCAAGTTCCAAATTAGGGAAGACAATATAACTACCATCGCATCTCTCATTCTCTTTGTGATAGCTGTCCCCATCTCTACATATGCTGAAGTTGAACTCAAGAAACCAGTCCAATGTCATTCTAATCAGCAAACAATAGATTGCTAGAATTTATATTATAATGCTACAAAATAAGCCTCGGGTTTCTCAGTGTCTCTTCCTCAGAGTATCTGTTCCTTACATCTTGCATTATATAATCTGTTCCCGTAAATGATTTAAAAAAAATCCATGTGTGAATTTCTACATATATATCTATCCTCTCTGTATTATAGGGAAAACCAAGTCATAGCAAGACAACAAAACAATTTCCTAGAAAAACATGCAATGGATAAGACATATAAGACTACAATATAAATGATCTTCCATACCTACTATGTTTTCTCTTATTATTTTCAATAGATTTGTCCACAACACTGGCTTATTATAGTTAAACATAGTATCACCTATTTTTATAAAAACTTAACTTCGACAGCATTGTAGGATTTGAGAGCTGTTACTAATTAATACCAGTATGGATATCCTTTACATCTTGTCATGCTCAGAGTAGTTGCCTCTACTTTTAGGGTTGATACTAACAAGCATACCAATTTCAAATAAAATCAGCCAAAGCCAACCAATAGTCTTATGATTCAGATTCAATTAAGATCAGTCATAGTAAGACAATGTAAGTAATACAGGATTTCAGTTTAAGTTAATAGGAAAGTAAGGATAGTTACCATGGTATAACCTGCTATTTTTGGTTCAAGATGTCTGTGCCTTCCAATCTGACCTGAGTGGACAGACCAGAACAAATTAAATTCAAACTAAATCTGGCAATAGGACTACTGTGTCTTTTAAATTATTATACACCATTAACAATGACCTCTGCTTTTTTTAAAAATATGGAACACTTCACGAATTTGCGTGTCATCCTTGCGCAGGGGCCATGCTAATCTTCTCTGTATCTTTCCAATTTTAGTATATGTGCTGCTGAAGCGAGTACAACTTATGAAATATTTTCAATAATCAATTGATGATTGGTTAAATAAACAACTATTTTCTTAGTTTATGACATAACATATATTTGGGCACATATGTAGAATACATCTAAAAACAAGCTGTGCGGTGAGTCTAAGCTTTCTGGAGAAAGCCCCTGACTCTCTCCCATTCACTGACCCTTTTCAGCTCAAAGCAGCTAGATAGAAATAAGATGAGATTACCCATTCTCCCCTAACCACAAATGGTGATAGCTCTTTAGAGGAGAGACTATTTATTATAGGCAGCTAAGTTAGATAGAAATTAATAGGCAGTCAGACAGGAACAGGTCCTCAAAAGAGCACACCAAAACCGTGGTAGAGACAGATCCTTTGAAGGACAGGCCTCAAGATAAAGATACGGGCTGGAGATTTAGCTCAGCGGCATAAGCGCCTGCCTTGCAAGCAGGCAGTCGTGAGTTCAATCCCCGGTACCCATAAAAAAGAAAAAGACAAAAAAAAAAAAAAAAAAAAGATAAAGATACAGTGACTGGGCCTACAAACCTCCCTGAGGGTTAAACAATAACTTGAGATTGTACTGTGATGGGTATCACCTGGTTAAGTAAATTCCAGTTAGGCACTGGTCACGCAGATGGGTGACCAGAGAATTCAGATTTATCCTTTCCAAAAGTTTGTTTCCTTTTTCCATGTAACCTTCCTATGTGACTCACTTCTCTGTTGGATCAATATTAGCTAAGCAGCTATAATGGTAATCCTGTAGGTTGGTTTGGCCCATATTGTACTCACATTGTAACTTTGCTGTAAAAATTACCTGTGACAAAGGCCTTAGGAGCAACCCACTCAGGACCCCTCCTGACTCTCAATAAACCATTTCTACTCTTAACTTCCCTTGCTCTTTGGGATTCATTCTTTAATTTAAAGGGAAATGATCTGGACATTTCTGCCATCTCAAAGGTTGGGAGTTATATTTCTCTTATATCTGACAACAGCCAGCTTTGCGGAGGTGGCTTGAATGGTACGGCTTCCCACTTTGACTATGTTTAGTCTGCTGGCCATTAATTAGTGCTTAGAGTGGACATCGGTCATCTTATTTTGATACAAAGCCCTTATCTGCCTATTGCATCAAAAAGCCGTTAACCCAGAGTGGAAGGATTCATTAAAATCATTCCCACACTCGAAGGCCTACCTTTTGCATTATTTGTCTGTGGTTCTTTGGGGGCAGACATTAATCAAGTTCTTGTCAGAAATTTGTAGGGTATTAATGTTGGCTGAGGATGTGATCTATTGTTTTCTTGAAGACCTGGGAAACACTGTCCAGCTGAGACTAAGCAAATGTGTTGCAAATTTAACTAGAAAGGTTCAGCACCCCTGCTTCCATATAGATGAAATTGTCATCCTTTGAAAGACAATTTCCTGAGTGTCTTTTTCTACTTGTCTTTGTGAACTCCCAGCTCTCCTTATAAATTTAGGGTACTTTAAAGCACTCCGGGCTTTTTCTGAAAGATCTGACTTCTGGATGCCATGTAGAAAATTTCATCTCCATTAGACTCCATGCTGAGGGGCTGAAGAGTTGTTCCTTTATCTGGATGGGTGGTAAGGATAATGGGCTTTCTCACCTGAGATATTTGAAAGTTAGGTAAAATATATCTTTTTCTGTTCATATGTGTGCACTTCCAAAGGAAGGAATTCCAGGACTTTGGAAAGCATTCCTCAGATGTAAAGCTGGTCAGACCCTCTTTGCCTCTGAGATTTACAGACGCACCAGAAGGTTAGAGAAAGATTCTGATGGGCCGTAGGTCCTGCTGGTGACACTGAGGGGCAGAGCCAAAACAGTGTCTTTAGGGGGCAGGGAAAAAAATTTTTTTTCCTTTTCAATTATATGATATTCAGTGGTTCCTAAACTTCTGGAGTGTTTTACAGCAGAAAAGAGAAAAGGTATGCTTTTTAAATTACTTTTTTGATCTACTTAAACAAATATTGTAAAAGTGACACAACTTTTTTGGTAAAAAAATGGAAGAAGTAAGGAAAATTGCAAGGCAATTTAAAGTCACTCTTTGAGGATCATCCTAAAAGTATGAACTATATTTGGGACTGCTTGATAATTATATAAATATTCTGTTATAATTAATAACTCTTTTGTGTTTTTCCATCATCAAAGCTAGCTGAGTATAATTGAGTAAAATGTACACCAAATGATGTGAACTATCATATCTAGACTAATTGCAGTAGAACCAAAGGAAGCTATTATAATTATCATTATAATTATCATTAGCTTTCTAATCACCATAACAGCCTAACACCTTCATTTATATAACAAAATACTGAAGAGTAGAGTGTATAAAAACAGACAGCAGAGGATCAGAGGGTGTAGTTTTTTAATTAATTTTGGGGCTGATCTCTGATGAAAAAAGACTTGTGACACAGGAGGAGAGGGCTGATAGCCACTTTGTTTATTAAAGCAATGGGATTTTTTTTTTTTTGTACCAGGGATCAAACTCATGACCTCATGCTTGCCAGCCAGGTGCTTATGCCACTGAGCTAAATTCCCAGCCCCCAGGAATGTTTTGCTTTGTAAGTTTAAAGAGAATAAAGGTTCTTTTAAAGCCTAAAGGATAGTTTGAGAAAAGTATATGTTATATTTGAGTTGACAGCATTGGGAACTGAGCTGTTAGGATTGGGCTGATAGGCTTGGGAACAACACAGAAAATGTGCCCATATCTAGCAGCTGTAAGTCTGTGGCCTTCCTCTGTGTCATGCTGTGCTCTGTCTGTAGTTTTTAGCTAGCCCATTAGGAAGGGTCACATCTATAGTTTACATGTAAAGCACCTTACATGCATATTTTTGTAGCTGCCTCCCACAGAGAGGATACTTCTTTTTTATCTTTTTGCTTTCTTTCGACAGGGTCTCACTGTGCAGCTCAGCCAGGTCTTGAATTCACTATGTAGTCCAGCCTGTCCTTCCGCTTCCAGTGATCCTTCTGCCTCAGCTTCCCAGAGTGCTGGGATTTCAGCTGTGTCCCACCGAGGTAGATTTCTATTCCTTTTCTCAGAGATTCGATTTTTTTAAAAAAATTTTTTATTTAAGGAGAAAAGAAAAAAAAAACAGTGAAGGGGTACAAGTTATACAGATTTACAGAAGAAAAAAATGCGCAGTAGGAAATCACTAGTTAATGGATTACATATTGTCATCTTAGAAATAATTGTTCAAGTCACAAAATTAAAGCTTGTAGAGTGGACATTCCAACAATGATACTGCAAACAGTTCTGTTCAATGATCCAATAAAACTCTGTGATATCATTTTCTATCTTATACACTTAAATATACATGCAGTTATATAGTTTAGAGCACTTTCTTTTCCTCTCTTTTGTACAATGACTATTACACATTTTGGGTTTCATTGCTCCCACGGTTCTTACTGCTTTTTTGGAAGAGAGTAAAACCAAATGTGACATAACAGAACAGAATCGGTCAAGTCAAAAGGGTGGACATAATAGATAATATAAAAACATAATACAAGGTGATCAACAATGGTTACCATAATGCCTCCCGCTATCTCTAATAGAAGTGCCTATATCATTAGTTGTAATACAATTGAACAAAACAGTAAAGAACAAAACCGACAAAACCAAAACATTGGAGACATTGTAGGTCTTCAAAAGTAGATAAAAGTCAACGAGAATGGGCGTTATAATGAATCTCATTATCTTCTCAGCTGATGCCTAAACTTTCGAACCTGATACTATCCAGCAAAACAGAATAGAGGAACCTCAGTCAAAAACAAGATGGTGAGAGTAATACAGGGCTTCAAATCGAGATAATAGAAAGTCAAAGTGGGTTACTATATTATATCCTGCTATTTTTTTCCCTTTAATTAAACGGATAAAAATAAAAAAGTAAATAATGGGGTGGAGATTGAGAAAAAAGAGGGCATAACAGCGAAACAGGGCAGATCAAAACATAACGATTTAAGCAGAATACTGTTTCACCACCACATAATTCCGACCCAAAAGTAGTTACCATATTGACTCTTTCCTTGAAGTCCTTGAGTACAACTTTGTATACTGTAGCATTAAGTATATCAAAACAATGTAAAACCATTTAAGAGAATGACAGCATTATGGAGTATTTAGAATCGACTAACAGAAAATGAACAATGGTTTCTGTATATTCTCCTTGTCTTTAAAAGGTTTTTGCTTATACTATCGTACATAATAAAATCCAATAAGATACAACCTGTTTAGACCATTGGAGACAGAAGAACAAAAGCTATATGAGACTTCAAAACAAGATGGTACTAAATCAGTATTACCTATTAAGATGTCATTTTCTCCAAAATAGCTGTTCCTATCATCCAATCTTCTCTGTCTCATTTCTGTTGAGCTCTTTTTCTGTCAGTAGCTGTCAGTTTGTCTTCTTCATTTTGTTCTCTGCTCCATTCATTGTGGCCTCCCCGCCACTATTTCTGGGTTCTTTGTATTTTTCTTTTTTTAGAATATCCTGCAATACTTTCTGTAGGGTTGAATTGGTGGTTGCAAATTCCCCCAGTTCCTCTTTATCCTGGAAGCACTTTGTTTTTCCATCAATTTCCAGGGACAGTTGTGCAGGATATCTCAATCTTGGCTGGAGATTATTATCTTTCAAAGCTTGAATTATTTCCCCCCATGCTCTTCATGATTTGATGGTTTGTGCAGAGAAATCTGCTGTAATTCTGATGGGTGTTCCCTTGTAAGTGGTCTGTTTCTTGTCTCTTACAGCTTTTAATATTCTGTTCTTGTATTGAATTTCTGGAATTTTTATTATTATATGCCTGGGTGTTTCTCTGTTAGGGTTGTAGGTAGCTGGGGTCCTGTATGCCTCATACATCTGAGTATCTTTACCTTTTGCTAAATTAGGAAAATTCTCCTGGATTATTTCTATGAGTAGCTTTTGTAGTTCATTTGTTTGTGTCCCTACTTCTTCTTTTATGTTCTTAATCCTTAAGTTATGGCTCCTCTTATCATCTTCTTGTCTTTGTATTATTGCTGTTTGTTTCTTTGTTATTCTTAAGACGTTTTTCATTTCTTTCTCCCATATTACAAGTCTGCCCTCCAGTTCAGATAGTCTGTCCTTAGTTTCTTTCAAGCTGTTATGCCAGTCTTGGATAGACTTCTTAATTTCTTGATAGTCCCTTTGAACCTGCTTCACATACTCTATGCTTTCTCTGTTTTCTCCATCAAGCAATTCTCCCCTCTTTTTCTGTTCTTCCATTCCACCATCTGTTTTTTCCTGGGTGGTGCTTAGCATTTCTCTAACTATTCTGCATACTTCTAGCTTCAGGTCGTTGATAACTTCATTCCTGAATTGGTCTATGAGGCTCTCTATATGGCGCTTAATGTCTATTGGTGCGGTGTCCACTATTGCCTGTTTCTCAGAATTGTGGCTGAGGAGCCTTTCTTGTTGCTTCCCTTCCCCATATTTTCTGTTCCTTATAAAATGCAAGCTTACATAGGAGGCCCGCTTCCCTGCCTGTCAGCCACAGCCTGATCAAATTGCGCTGGCTAGGTGTTCCCGCCCACCGCTGCGCACCAGGGAGTTGTGGAGGAGGCAGCCTATGCGGGAGTCAGTCGCTCCTCCGGGCCACCGTCAGGCTCTGGGATCTGGGTTAGGCCAGCCTACTGAGTCCGCCCGCAGCGTCACGCAGGCCAGGCACTTTTTACCAATCCCGTCCGAGAGGGGAATGTGTGGCTGGAGTCGCCACCGCGCCCTGCTCTTACAGGACTGCCCGAGCCCAGAAAGTCCTCCGCTGGAGTCAAACTGTGGTAGAGTGTCAGTTTCTCTCACTCACCTCGCCACCAGTCAGTTTTCGTGTATGCCTCCTTGTCCGTCCTGTTTTCGACTCCGTTCACAGACTCCCGTTCCCAGAGCTTCTGCGCGTCTCTCCTTGCCGAGCCGCTGTGGAAGCAGCCAGCTGCCTGGCGGCGGGAAACCCAAATCTCGGTTTCCAATGGCGCGGGGTCGAGCCTCCACACCGTCTTTTCTGTTCCTATTTTAGTGCCAGGACTGTATTCTAAGTTGGTTTCTCTCAGCCCAGTTCGTTCCTGAGTCAGCAGAGCATATCTCTACCGGTTCGTGTCTCCTTAGTCCGCATCATTCCTGGCCTCTGAGCCGAGCCTTTCAGAGAGCCTCCAGTAGTTGCTGTTGTCTGTCCGCCATGTTCTCCCGGAAGTCCCAGAGATTCGATTTTGCATTCCTTTCCTTTCTCCATCTCCTCAAATTACATCATTACTGCCTTAGATCAACCTATGGCTGATTTTTCCTTATGCTGTAGGTAGATTGGAATGACCATATTAGTACAGTTAGAAACAATGGAGCTGGGGGAGTCACTCCTTTCCCTCCATTTAATTCTAAACAGTACCCTAAGGTTATATTATTATAAACAGCTAAATTAGATACAAATTAATACACAGCCAGAGAGGGATTGGACTCTTACAGAAGTCAGTAAAATACCAATGTCAGAATTGTGGCTGGAGGAGCACCTGAAGAAGGCAAGGTCTCAAGATAAAGTCACAAAAGTCCTACTTCACACTTCACTAAATGCTAAGCAGAACTTGAGGCTATACTGCAATTAGTACCACTCAGTCCATTAAAAGATCCACATATGCATCAGTTATTAGGTGAGTGACCAGAACAATTTGACCCACCTCTTCCCAAAATATTCTAGAGTTTTAGAAACCATACATAAACCAAGGCTAATGATGTCAGCCATATACCCTTGCTACAAACTCTGCATCCCTATTGGATCCATATTAGCTACACGGCTGTACTTGTAATTCTTATTGGTTGATTATAGTTTAACTCATGTTGTAGTCACATGTTGTACCCATGTTGTGACTTTTGCTGTACAGATTACCCCTGACAGAGGGCCTTGTGGCAGTCCACTCAGATCCCCTCCTTTCAGAAACTATTCTTATTTCCCAATAAATCTTTTAATTTCCTTTCTCCTTTTGTTACAGGCAGCTGAGCTAGTTAGAAATATTATAGGCAGTCAGACAGGGCTAGGCCCTCGAAGAAGCTAAACAGAGGGCTAGATGTCTGATGACCTTGGAGGAGACACACACCTCTTGCTGGGGGCCAGATTTTGGGACAGAAAGCAAAATAAATGCAACCACACCCTTAAGTATAATCCTGAGGGATTAAGTCTAGATCTCTTTGAGAAGCCAGGAGTCACCATCCTAGTCCCCTACAGGAGGAATCACTGATCTCTAAGGTGCATTGCATATTTTGGGTCCCACTAACTTCTTTAGTTTTTAGATTAGGGTGGCAACCCATTATTTACCTAAGTGGTTCTGAACCTTTTTATCCCTGGACTTGATCTTAAGTTGTATTCCTTTACCTACAAAACCCTCTAGGTTTTCCCTCATTATAGGTGAGTAGTTCTCCACTGCACATAACTGTCATATCTTTCCAACCTATCTGCAGCTGCTGGATGAGCTGCCCTAGTTCTCTCTGGTTCTCTGTCACATAGAGCATTGTTTTTTTTTTTTTTTTTTTTTTTTTTTTTTGTCTTTTTGAGACAGGGTCTCACTATACAGTTCAGGCTGGCCTTGAGCTCACTTTGTAGCCCAGATTGGTCTCAAACTCACAACAATCCTCCTGCCTCAGCCTCCTGAGTGCTGGGATTACAGGTATGAGCCAAGCCCACGCCAGGCTCTATTTTCTCATATTTCAAATTCGGTCCATAAATATTCTTTCAGATTAATTATATTTTCTATCCAGAGCATCTCAATGGACCCCATTTACTGATCTACTCTGCCTGTGTTTATTAGTGTATCAAGGCCATCTATGTTAGTGATTATAGCCAACCTTCTCTCCCTCATCTCTGCTATGCTACTTTCCTGCCATTGTCTACTTTTCTCTTTCATTCCACTGTCCCATTCACTGCTCCTGAAATCCTGGTGCTTTTTTCCCCTCTCTCGCTAGAATGTCCTTCAATATTTTTTGCAAGGTTGGTTTGGTGGTCAAGAACTCCCCCAGTTCCTCTTTGTTAAGGAAGCATCTTATTTCTCCATTAATTTTGAGAGATAGTTTTGCAGGGTACATCAATCTGGGCTGGAGGTTATTTTCTTTTAGGGCTTAGAATACTTTGCTCCAAGCTCTTCTTGATTTGATGGTTTGTGTTGAGAAGTCTGTTGAGATTTTGATGGATTTTCCTTTGTAGGTGATCTGTTTCTTTTCTCTGTCAGCCTCTAATATTCTGTCTTGTGATGAGTTTCAGGGATTTTGATTATTATATGTCTGGGTGTAGATCTGTTTTGGTTGTAGGTGGCTAAAGTTCTGTATGCCTCATACATCTGAATATCATTTCCTTTTCCTATGCTTGGGAAGTTTTCCTTAATTATTTCTGTGAATAGCCTTTGCATTTCCTTTGTGTTTATCCCTGCTTCTTCACTCACATTTTAAATTCTTTTTTAAAAAAATTTTATCAGTGTTGGGAATTGAACTCATGACCACGCACTTGCAAGGCAGGCACTTATGCCACTGAGCTAAATCCCCACATTTTTAATTCTTAAATTATAGATCCTCTTGTTGTCTTCCAGCCTTTGTGTTGTTACTGCCTGGTTCCTTGTTATTTTTAAGAGATCTTGCCTTTTGCAATCACACATTGCAAAACTATCTTCAAGTTTTGTTTATCTTTAGTTGCTTTCAGGTAACTTTGCCAGCTTTCAATGGAGTTTTTAATTTCCTGGTAATCTCTTGAATCTGTTTCATGTATTCTAGGTTTTTAAAATATTCTTCATTGAACGTTTCTCTCCTTTTTCTGTGTTCCTCCATTTTTCCATCTGTGTCTTTTTTTTAAGAGCAGAATATATTTATTGAGAGAAAGAAAGCTTCTGTCCACAGAGGGACAGAAATGGTCCCAAGTGGGTTACCCCATCTTCCTGAGAGGTGCTTAGTGTTTCTTTTATTAATCTTCTTATATGCTGCTTTCCTTGTATTAGTTTTCAGTTTTGAGTTCATTTATAATGTCACAAAGATGTTTCTTTGGATGCCGTGTCCAATGTTGAATGTTTGTTGCCCTTGATCTCCTCTGTATTTACCTCTGCCTATATTTTCTGGGTTGGGGGCTGGAGGCTTTTCTTACTTCTTTCTCCAGTCATGTTTCTGGTTTTCTATACAGGTGTATGGTGGAGGTACCAGCCCCTTTCCATTTTGGTTATGGTTCTTCTAGGGACTAGCTAGGGATTTCTGCCCTCTCCAGTTTGCTCTTGGTCACTGGGGGCCTTCATCACATTAGTGTGTGCCATGTGGATGGAACCAGTTTGGAACAACTTACGGGACAATTTTGTCCCTGGCTATTGGGTCCCAGCCAGGGGCATGACCCAGCCCAAGCAGATCTCACCAATCTGCGCTGGGGAGGGAGCAGCCAACTGAAGTCACTGCCATTCCTTGTTCAGGCCCGTCCTGCCCAATTCCAATATGTCATCCAGTCAGTCACCTCCTTCCCAGGGGAGGACCAAATTCCAAGCACTCAATGCAGGTTAGCGCAGGTCTCCATGCCAGCTCTGTTGTCTGTTGGGCTCACCAACTCCCGACTTCCACATGACTGAAGCTACAGCAAGAGCGCTAAGACCTTGAGTTGGACCAGCTCCAGTGAGAGCACATCTGGTCCAGGCTTCTGTCCATGTTTTTCTTTTCATTCTTTTTTTCTTTTTCTTTTTCCTTAGTTTCTTCCTGGGTTGTGAGAATCCCTCTATTTTTGTCTGGTCTTTCCATGATGTTAAATTCTAGTGTCTGAGCTGTTTCTCTCAGAGAGGCTCTTTATCTTGCTACTTATTGATCTGCCATTTTCTCTTCCTTCAAGTTTTTTTTTTTTTTTTTTTGTCTTTTTCCTTTTTATTGGTACCGGGGATCCAACTCACGACTGCCTGCTTGCAAGGCAGGCACTTATGCCAGTGAGTTAAATCCCCAGCCCCTCTTCCTTCCTTTCATCCTTTCTTTCTCTTTTGTTATACAGTTGTCCAACAGCTACTTTCCTGAGCATCTATTATGTGTTAGCCATGAGCTGATTCTGAATCTATAAGCAACATGCATGTGACCCATTGTGATAATATTACAGGCAGCTGAGCTAATCAGAAATATTATAGGCAGTCAGATAGGGCTAGCCCCTCAAAGAAGCCAGCACAGAGGACCAGATGTCTGGTGACCTTGGAGGGGAGACACACCTCTTGCTGTAGGCCAGAGTCTGGATAGAAGGCAAAACAAATGCAACCACACCCTTAAGCATAATCCTTAGGGATTAAGTCTGGATCACTTTGAGAAACCAGAAGTCTCCATCCCAACCCCACTGCTCTTTAAGCTTGCTACATGACTCGCTTCCCAATTTGTCTCTGATTTGGTCAGTTTTACCTGAACAATTAAATTTATTGGTTGACTATAGCTCTGTTCCACCTCATGCCCATCTGCCTTGTGAGTTTCTGGTTTTCCCCACCTTGAACCTATGTCACTCCTTGATTTTACTCTATAAAAGTTCCTTTAAAAGGACCAAGTCTGACAACCTGCTCAGGACCTCTAGTGTCCCTCAGACAGCAACTTTCTTTCTCTCAATAAATATATTCTACTCTTAATCTCTATTATTCCTAAAATTCATTCTTTGATTTTAGAGATCACCAACTCATACCAGACATATAGTAGGTCAAAAGTTTCTTTCCTCTATATCAATAATGCTCTTCTTTCTACTTTCTTCTTCCTGGTCCAGTTCCTCCTCTGTCTTTACTAAGACCCTTGTCTTGGTATTCTAGGGGCCCAGAGTAAAGTCACATTATCATATCCACTTCTGCAATGAATGATTTCTCTCTATTGAAACTATATAACTACAGTCTGGATGCTAGAGCTACTGCAGAAATGTTTCTATTTAGTTTCATACACTCAGACTTGCTTATTCACTGCTATACGGAAAGGGGGACAGGTAAATGTGGTAACTTGGCACCATCTTGAGCCCTACATTTAACTAGTATACTGTATTTGACTCAGGGGAATGGAATATTACTCAGAGTACCATCCCATGAGAAAAGCAGAATGAGCTGCACCCACAAGAGAAAAATTAACCTGCTCAACAAAGAAGCAGGATACAAGTGTCAACCAAAAATTAATGTAAAATTCTAGCTAAATTGTTTCCAACAGGATGTCTTTTTGTGTTTTTTCTGTTTTAATAAGCTTTGTTAACTTTCCAGTTCAGTACCACTGGGTGGACACTGAAACAAGGGTCTCTATGGGAGTGGTTGCTGAGCTCATATAATTAAATTTCAAATTTATCAGTTTGGCTGCTTGGATTCCCATATTATTCGTGAACCCACTTCAGTAAACAGGGAAGTAATAGGATGAAGGCCTTAGTAAGCTTTCTGACAAATCTGACTAGAAAGAGTTCTAAACCTTTGCTAGAAGGAGCAATTAGGGGAGAGCTGATGAACAGAGCATGGCTCTGCCAGGTTCCTTTGCCAAGGTTTGCTGCCCCTTCTATCTGCAGTAATGAGATGAAATGGGCAAGTGTTGGGTACCAGCCCAACAGATTGGTGGAAGCCGAGTTATGTGACCCAGGCCCCACAGCCCTAAAGTTGGTATTGACTTGCTTTGAGAACCAAAAAGTAAACGGAAAGCTGCTTGTTTTTTTTGGTTGTGTGGAGAGTTGTGTGGAGGTTGTGTGCTCCTAACCACAGTGCTCTTAGGGCAAGCTAACATCTGCTTTGCACAATGTAGAGAAGGTTAGTTCCCCATTAACCTGCATGGGTACCTTGATATAGAGAAGGACTTGTTCTGTTGGAGACCACTATGAAGTGGCTCTGAGCAGGATTTACATTTTACTAATTGGCTTTCTAAGCTTATCTATGAGTCTGTTCTAGGCATAGGCCCCTTGCCTGGTGATGGGAGTTGATTCATAGTAAGTGAATCTCTATAAATCACTGGTGTTGGCTGAGGCCTGTAGTGACCTGTGAGGCCAGAGATACCTCAAAAGGCAAGATAAGGCCACAGCTGCGGACACTCTGGCTCCAACCCCAATTAACAGGGTAGAGACTGCAGCTACAAAGATTACTCCTACAGTTTCACTTCTACCAGGTCTTCAGGACAGTTCTACTAATTGACTTGATTCATGACTTGGAGATGTCCTTGAAGTGACTCCCAAGGTTCTGCTCATTGCCTGTGCTTTCCTCAGTTTCTCTGCCCTTTGTCTTTGGTCCTAATATAATTGGACTGATCCAGAGAATCCTTTGTCTTTACCTTCGAAGTCTTGAGCTTAATTAAAGGGTTTTGACCCTTCTGGAGCCCTAAAAATCATGTAACTTTTATCTTTTTATTTAACCTCTGCCATCCACTCATTTGGGAGATCAGGGATCTAGGACAGAAGCTGATATTGTTCCTTTTCTCTTTCGTCCGTCTAGTAAAATTCAACCTGTTCCTTATTTTTCAAAATGTCTTTCAGCCATTACTGTTCTGCAATGATACATGACCCTTTTCCCCACATTTCTTTCTTGTTAATAAGAATAGGTTAACCAAAAATTTACTGAGCTTATTCACTAGAAACAAGATCTTCCCAACCCCTTTTGCCCCCTGAAATTTGTCTGTCTCTTTTATTCCTCATTGCTCCCCCCTTATAGGTATCTGGGGATTTGACCAGCCCCTGGCAGGCAGAGAACTGCATATCAGAAAACTCACTTAAGGGGGCTGGGGATTTAGCTTAGCAGCATAAGCGCCTGCCTTGCAAGCAGGTAGTCGTGAGTTTGATCTCTGGTACCGATAAAAATGAAAAAGACCAAAAAAAAAAAAGAGAACTCACTTAATATATGATGCGTTCTCACACCTAGACAGTCATATCTATTACTCTCATTATGTTACTGCATCAAACTCTGCACCTGGTTAAAAAAAAATGACTGTGGCCATCTTTTGCACACAATCACAAATGTGGCCATCTTTTCCAAAATCTTAGAACAAATTAAGTAACAAGTTTTCTTACCACATAACAGAAAACCTCACTTAGTATATAAGATACATACTCACACCTAGACACTCAGGCTTATATATACATATATATAAATATATATAAAATATATATTTTTCACACACACACACAAACACACATAATTTGTCTCACTGTATTACACTAAATGTACACATACTCCTTTACTTAGTTCTAACTTGACCTTATATGTAAGGTCCTCTTCATCAGATCCATAAATTCTAAAGAAAGTTCTGACAGGACAAATTAAACCAAGTGACCCTCACCTAGAAATCTGCAGAGAGATGATGGCTAGGGAGTTATGGTCTTATGGCTTGGGATAGTCAGTTAGGTTGTGTCAAGCTGCAGGTAGAAGGGCCCTGTCACCCAATAAAAGCCCCTGGAAACAAAGACCCCCCACCGGTCTTCCATCTTTGTGGAACCTCCTACCCACTCGGGAAAATTGTCTGTCCCCTATTTTCTTTCTTAGTTTCAAATAAGGAGTTTCTATTTTCCTTTCTAAACTTTATGCAGTAGTATTGTTACAGGCAGCTGAGTTAGTTAAAAATATTATAAGGAGTCAGACAGAGCTGGGCCCTCAAAGGAGCCAGTGCAGAAGACCAGGTACCTTGTGACCTTGGAGACAGACACCTCTGCTGTGGGCCAGATCTCAAGACAAAAGGCAAAAGACCCCAAAAAACAAAAACCAAAAAACCCCAAAACAAACAAACAAAACAAACAAACAAAAAAAACCCCACAATTACAACCACAGTGTAAACATCAGGAATTCAGGGATATATATATATATATTGTTTTGCCTTTTGTCTTGAGATCTGGCCCACAACAGGAGGTTATCTTGTTTCCTTCAATGTCACAAGATATCTGGTCCTCTGTGCTGGCTCCCTAGAAAGCCTTGCCCTGTTTGACTGCCTCAAATGTTTCTATCAAACTCAACTGCCTATAACAATTTGATAATGAAATTTTGTTTTAATTTTTCATAAACACACACACACAGTGAGATGAAAGGATCAAGGGCTCCACCAGCTTTGCACAGCAGAAATTCAAAAACTACTTGGGTTTTTTTTGGGAGGAAGAAATATACTTGTATCCTCTTGGTGCTGGTAATCAAGGTCTCTGCTATGCACAGTGGTTGTTTGTCTTTACTGTGAGCATTACTGTAAGTTATTTCCTTGTACAAGTGCTTTTTTCTTTCTTTTTATACTGAGGATTGAACATAGGGACTTTGCACTGCAATATACCTTGAGCCCTTTTCAAATTTTTAATTTTGTGACAGAGTTTCATCGAATCATCAAGTTGCCCACACTGGGCTTGAACGTGCAATCCTGCTGCCTCAGACTCTCAAAGTGCTGGCATACTACAGGAATGTTTCACCATGTCTGACTAAAGGCCAATTTTCTGAATCACAGAAAGTACCGAATATGTTTAAAATGCTTTACCATGAAGCTTTAAATTACTCTGCAGATATTAATTCCAAAGCTAGACCCCATTCTAAGGGAGGTCATGTGAGGGGAGAAAAAGGTGAACAAGAAAGGAAGGAACAGAAGTGTGCAAGCAATGGCCTCTCCAGTTTACTTTTAGTTTCTTTCTCTGAAAACACAGGGAGGGCTGGGCATATTGGTGCAAGCCTATAATCCCAGGATTCCTCCTTGGCTGAGGCAAAATTATTGCCAAGGTTTCAAGGCCAGCCCGGGGTACACAATGAGTTGAAGATGAGCCTGGAATACATAGTGAGATCCTGTCTCAACCCCTTTTGCCAAAGAGGAAAAAGAAATCAAAGACAGGAACACAAGATTCTCTTTGATGTGAAGATTTCTGATCAGTTTCTCAGTTTGATGGCTTTCCTTGGAAGTACCTGACCATTTAGTGTCCACCTTGGAAACCAAGTGCTATTAAAACTTGCAAAGAAGAGATTCCCACATACCCATTGAAAGAGTTTTCAGTGTGATAAAAGAGAGAATATAAAGTAAAAAGTAGCCCTTATTCCAAGGACATGGGGAGGAGTCCATGACCATAGATGGCCTGGGTCGCCTCTACCAGAATGTGGGGTATGGGATATACATATAACCTTTGACCAGCAATGGCGCTTAGGGTAGGCATTGATGAGGCATGAGGAGCTGACTGGAGTTTTCTTCATGCACAAACAGGAAAGGGAATTGCAATTAAGGCTGAGGAAGAAAAGCAGGAAATAAACAACCCCAATTTTATATTTGAAGGCATGACTATACCAAAAGATCAGCAACAATGAATTGTCTTAGTTATATGAACTTTAGTTGAGGTGTCTCCCGTAAGACTACAGAAATTATTGGGGCCTCCAGTTAATGAACAAGAGCTTGTTAAAGTTACCCAGTGGCCACTTTCTCATTCATTAATTAAAGTCCTGTCCAGTGTTTCCTCACCCCCAGGGATTTTGTTTAACCAATTCTAGCATCATTTTGACCAGCTGGCAACCTAGGTAGTAGCATGTTTAAATCTATAACCCAAATAAACCTTGATTAAATGATCTAAAAATGTAAAAGAGGAGAAAAAAATTATTAAGTTCAAATAAAAAGGAACAGCTATTTACAGAGCAGGCACATGGACAAACAGACAACAGATATATAGACTGACAATCATCTTATCAAATCAGCATGTACTCAAATATATTTGGCCAATTTAAACTCTAATAAATAGACTAGACTAGTGTTAACTTTTTTGTAGATCAATTAATAGAGATCTCTTGAAATAAGAACACCATAAAAGAACCTAATTTATGGCTAGTCTGAGATAGGTCAGAGAGGAAAAGAGGAACATGAATAGTTAATCCCTCAGCCTGTTCCTGAAGCAGGAGTAGAGATTGAGGCTGAGAATGCTTTGGAATAGGTGGCCACTGAGTGGCCAACTGTCTGCAGGTGTGTGTGGGCAGTTACCTGAGGACTGGTTATAAAACGGCCACTCATCACCATGTGACATGGAAACACAGGCTGTTGGCAGGTTACTGTGTGACCTGCAGCAGCTTACCTGCTGCTGGTAACACAGTGAGGGAGTGCAAGATAGTGATTGGTCATCATGTGACCTGCAGCAGGATGGCTGCTGCTGATCCACGAGGAGCCACAAGATGGAGACATTGACCCTGAGACCCATTGCAAGATGGCGGCGCCCTGTCATGTGGTGGAGGGCTGCACGATTGTGGCTGCCCTCTATGTGAGCTGCAGCAAGATGACTGCTGACAACCATATGGTCTGTAGAAGGCTGGAATGCCACAGACCACGTATGGTGAGCTTGTGGAGAAAATGGCAATGCAGGGGAAGGGGACAAAAAACCCCTCTGATGGAATAGATGGCTCAGGTGGAGGGGACTGAAAATTTGGAGACTGGGGAGAGAAACTCAGGGGAGGATTAGAGGCCACTGTGGGTGAGGAAGGGGAGAGGGTGGTGCAGGGAGCACAGAAACCTCTGTCTGAGAAAGCTGCAGGATTTGGTATGAGAAATACAGGGGAGGAGCCTACAGACAGGAGACGCATTATCTGAAGGGTCCAGTGGGGAGGGAGGAGGAGCTCCTGGTGGAGCAGAGCAAGCCAGAAGTATTTGACCATTATACAAGACAGAGTGAGAGAAAGACACATCCTTAAAGTGAAAAAGGCTTAAAATGAAGGGTTTCTACCAATTTGCCGCCATTGTGACACAAGCATAAATAAAAAACATACATTTTGGTTTTTATAGCCTTCTAGAGGCCAAGAGCACCAAGGTTATGAAGGAGGCACCCCAGAAGTGTATTTTTCAGGGCACAGGAAGTGGTTCCCATGATGGAATTATAAGTGAGCTGAGAGAACAACTTTGACTTAGGATGTAAGAGATTTAGCTCCCCTGCAAGGAACGTGGAAGCTGTCCTGGGTCACACCTATCAAAAGAGGTGGTCACCAGTTTTGAAAGTGTGACATGGAAAGTCCCAACACCTATCCTCTGCCCAGTCACTTAAGAGTGCGGAGCGGGGTCCCAGGGAACAAAAATAACAGTTTTGCCTCAGGCTATGTGGCCTATGGAGCATGAAAACTGGTATCCCTGTTTAGGCATGGCAGGATAGGTTCTCCAACTCAAGCTTGCCAATTAGGAATGGAAACAGAAAACCCTGAATGGTAGCTCACCTGTGTTCAGTGAGGAAGGTGCCTGTTGCATGCGGATTAGTGGCGGCAAGTAAACAGTTCTGGAGGAAGAAAAGGGTGATTCTTAGGCAGGGGAGCTCAAACTGGCAGGAATTTCCAGGAGCCACTCACTTTGCATTCGGGTCACGGCACCATTGTGAACAAGTTTTCAGCACAGTAAAAGAGAGAATATAAAGTAAAAAAATAGCCTTTATTCCAAGGATGTAAAGAGGAGTCCATGACCATAGATGGCCTGGGTCCCCTCTACTGGAATTAGGGGAATGGGGTATACATATAACCTCTGACCGGGGGTGGTGCTTAGAGTGGGCATTGATGATGCACAAGATGCTGATTGGAGTTTTCTTCATGCACAAACAGGAAGGTGAGTTGCAATTAAGGTTGAAGAAGAAGCAGGAAGTGGTGAGCATTCCCGCTTTGGCCTTCTGCCATGTTAGACCACCATCATAATTGTACAGTAATTTATACTAGGGCAAAAACCTTTTACCCATTAAAACTAAAATAGATCTGGGGATTTAGCTCAGCAGGCATAAGTGCCTGCCTGGTAGGCACAAGGTCGTGAGTTTGATTCCTGGTACAAACAAAACAAAACAAAACAAAACAAAACAAAACAAAAAAAAAGCAGAAGGACCCTTTTTCAGTTATCTTCACCATATCCACTGCAGGAAAGATGGCTGATACATAGCTGAATTCACCTTTCTAGGACAAAGTCAGCCCACCTGAACTGCATGAGGAAAAAGACCATCTAAAAGAAGAAAGGTATTCCCGTGAACCTCTGGGAGACCAGAGGCTACTCCTCAAAAAATAAACTACTCAGTAACCAGGAGGCTGAGGCAGGAAGACTGAGACCATCCTGGACTACACAGTGTGTTCAAGACCAGCCTGGACTACACAGTGAGGCCCTAACTCAAACAAACAAACAAACAAACAAACACACAAACAAGCAAACCAGCCAAAAAACCCCAATAATGCTCCAAGTTCAAATAACTAGAGTCACTAACAAACCCTAACCCACCACAGTTTAAATGGGTAACTCTATTGGGACTCCTGATTTTAGTTAGATCCATAATGGAGGTGATCTTGATAGGACTGTGGCCAGTCTATCTAATATCTTGGTAGTCTATCTAATATTTCTTGTCACCCTGCTTTCTCCCTTATAGGAAATGTGAAAATAAAACTTGGAAAATTCACAAATAATAACATGGAAAAACAATGTCTATAATTGCTGGACCCGTCACAGTCCTCCTTTTTAAACAGGACAATAAATATTCTGATCCACTCCTTGTCATAGTTTGGCTCTGCATTTTCAACCTGGTAGTAAAGTTTATCCATTCAAGGCTTCAGGTGGTTGTCGAGACTACAGCCCATGACTCTCCTGACAGATTCACCAGTCTTTCTCCCACTAAACAGGCAGCTCAATAACCCTTGACATATAGGCACTAACTCTTTTCTCATTGTCTTCTAATATTAAAAAAAATTTTAGCCCAGCTAGTGAGCTACAATAGTCCAGGTAGTTGGAGAGTGCGTAATCCCTAGTAGAAAGGGTCTGTAACCCCTTTCAGCTGGAAGCAGCTATGTGAATACACATCCTCAGCATCCCATGAAGAATTATGGGGATTTATGTTTCTTGGGGGAAAATGAAATAGGAGATTAGGGCATGGCCCACTGGCTGAGCAAGTAGGTACGATCTGCAAAAATGGAGACCTTGGACATAGGTGCACAGTAATGGTTCCCAAGCCTTGCACAAGGAACCAATCAGAAAGTTCTGCCTCTAATTTTTCTCTTGCCAAATCAAACAGACTTTTGATAGGATGCCTAGATCTGATGTCAGCCTGAAGAATGGGGGTAACACAGGACGTCAGTAAATCCCTTCAGCCATACCTGGAACTATGCTGATCCAATGTAGATGGGCATTTCTTACTCAAATTGACACAATCAGTAAATTATCATAATAGCTGAATGTGCTTTAGTTGGGAGCATTTGTTGGCATGTGCTTTTGAAAGGTATATCTTTTCTTGGGGTTTTCCCTCTGCTTCCTGCTTGCTATGAGATGGACAGCTTTCATCTGTTACACGCTTTCTCCTTGGAGTTGGCTGACTGGAACCTCTGAAACCATAAGCCAAAATAAATCTTTTTATCCTTTAATTTATGTGTGCCAGGTATTTTGTCCCAAGAAGGAAAGCTGACTAATATACCACCTAACATTTATTTGAGAATCTAAGAGAACATAACTCCATTTGCACAAGTAACAAAAGGCCAGATAATTTAACAATTCTGCAAAACTAATAAAGATTGATGCTTTTTCTTTTCTGTCTAATAGAGAAGATGAATCCAAAGGTTAAGGTTGCCTCAGCCTCCTAAGTACCTGAGATTACAAGCATGCATCATCAGTCTGGCTGAAAATAATAATAATTTAAAAATATGCTTTGATTGGAGTACACATTTTTTTTTTGAGACAGGGTCTCACTATGCAGTTCCTGCTGGCCTTGAGCTCACTTTGTAGCCCAGGTTGGCCTCGAACTCACAACGATCCTCCTGCCTCAGCCTCCCGAGTGCTGGGATTACAGGCATGAGCCACTACACCCAGCTCGGAGTACCTATTTGAGCTGAGGCAGCTTTGAGATCAGGAGCATGTTATTTAGCCACTTGGAGTCTCCCTTGCCTCATTCATGAAATGGGGACAAATTAGAAGTAGTAGAGATTAGCATGTGAAGCCAGAAGTAACTGTGGCTCAGTGCATGCTCAGTGCATTATGGTAGAATCATACTAGTCACATAATGTAAATTCAGGTATAGTCACTGTATTAGTCACTTTCCTGTTGTTGGGATGAAATAGCTAACCCACACACCTCAAAGGAAAAGATTTATTTGACTCACAGTTTCCAGGGGGTTTAGGGCTATATTGGCTGACTCCAAGCCAGAAACATCTTGGTGGAAGACTTGGTGCAGGCTAGATGCACATCCATGGTAGCCAGGAAGGAGAGAGAAGAAGCAGACCCTGGAAACAAGAATACACCTTTCCAGGTCATTCCCCAGTGATCCACCTCCAGCAAAGCCCCACCTCTGATCAATGGATTTAGGTATTTTGCTCATCAGTGAATGAATCTACTGGTGAGTACAGCACCTCACCTAATCCAATCACCTTTCTAATATATGAGCATTTGTGGAGGGCATTTTAGATCTGAAACATAATAGTCACTCAGAATAGAAAGGGAGAAAGAAAAAGAGAGTTTGAAGTATGGTGGGGGCACATTCTGCCTTTCAATCAGCAGTCTGTGCTTTGAGATTATTGCGTGAGGGGAGATGTGCATGTCTTGGGACAGACACAGACCGAGCATAACTTTCAGAGCATGAGAAGATTATGTACTAAGGAATTTTTTTGGCAGGGCTACAACTTGACCTCTAAATGTAGTTAATCCATGCCATCAAATACATAAACAAGTGTTTTAGTCAGGGGTTGTGAGGAGGACAATTAGAACCAGGACATAGAATTTATAATATTATTTATGATGGTCACCCAGAGTTTAACACAAGAAAGTGCAAGAAATCTATCCACAACACTTAAAGACCCAGAATATTCAACCAAGGGCCAAATCCTACAGCAATGTTCTGCTTCAGTCCAGATGAAAATCTAGAGTCCATGACAATGCCTCCTACAAGTCCAACTGGAGGTCTAGAGCCCACGAGAAGGACTCATGCCAGTCTGTTTTACAGATCCGTGCTGGGAAGGCTCAAAGGTCAGTGGTGGAAGCTAGAAAGTATATGTCAGCGGCATGAAGGAGCTGTGCTGGTAGGTTGAGGGTTTTATGCTGGAGCTGAGAAGACACACTCAAAATAAGAACCAGGGCTGTCCTGAAAAGCACCACAGCCATCCTCAGTGACACAGAGGTTCTGAGCTCCTCTAACTATAAGAACAGTCGAGTACATGCCAGGAAGCCAGCGGGATGAATTTGTCCTGGAGATTAAACAGCACATATTTTCCTCTCTAGAGCTAGGAAGTGATGCTCGATGTAAGGACCAAAGCTCCCCAAAATGAAGCACAGATATTCTCAACAACAAGGTCCCGAGCCCCTCTGATGACAGTGATTGAAGTCACACTGGGGAAACTAGTTGTGATGAGCTCCTCCAGGAGAACCAACAGCTCAAATGGCAACACTGAGAGAAACCCACAATGCCTAGCTTCCCCTCCACATCTCTATGCTGGCAACTTTCCTCAGGTGGAACATTTATGCTCAGCACCGTGCTGATTTAACTCGACTGGCATTACGTTGACCGTTAGTTTTTAATCCATAACATCAAGGGAACCACTGATGTCTCCTTTCACTTGGAGCGCAAGAAGCTTGGCCAGACTAGACCTACAGAAATAGTGCGGGTTGGTAGGCTCTAAGCGCCTTCCAGGGTGTTATGGTTTAAATCTAAACTGTCCCCCAAAGGTCTTGTGATCAGAGGTGAGTCTTTTGGAAAGCGGTTGGATCGTGGGGATGCTGTACTCTTTAGAGGATTAATCCACTGACAAGTTCATAGCTGAGGGTGCACAGCATGGTGAACCTACCGCACATATGCTGCCATGGGCTGTTTGTATCACTAAAAGCTCTAAAAGGTTGACCATCCCTGTGCTAGCAGGTGGGGCCAGGAGGAAGGAGGTGGGTCACTGGGCTGTGACCTGGCAGGGTGTATTCTTGTCTTAGGCTCCTCTGTCACTCATTCTGCTTCCTCGCTGCCATGAGGCAAGCAGCTATCCTCTGCCAAGCCCTTTACCATGCCATTTCTCTTTTAGAGACAGTCTGCCATGAAATGAATCCTCTAAAATTATGTCAAGATAAACCTCTCTTCATTTGGGTTGTGTCAGGTGTTGTGCCTTAGTGATGAGAAAGTTGCCTAATACACAAGGTAATTCTACTTGCAGGTGACATTCATCACGAGTGCTGGTTGTGACACTGTCCCCTACTGGGCTCGGGCTGTCTAGGGGATCAGCAAAAAGGCCCTTGTTTGGTGGTACCATGGCATTCAGCTCCTTGGTAGGAGTTTATGATTCTGAGATTTCCTGGAGCATGCAGATTCTTGGCTGGATGTGAAAGTGTCCTGGGAGTAATAAGCCCTAGAGAAGCCACTGTGAGTTGAGCAGGGCCCAAGGGAGTTGTGTAAACAGTCTGCTGCATTGTTTCTTTTTCTTTGGTGACACATAATGATTGCATTCATTGTGGGTAGTTGGTAGATATACAAGACGCCTCTTAATTCTTTTTACATAACCTTTCCCTCCCCTTTCCCCTTAATCTCTGTTTCTCTAATTGTGAGACAATGTTTTCCTAAATTGCTTAGGATGGCCTCAAATTTGTGATCCTGTTGCCTCAGCTTCCTGTTTGGATAATTCTTTTACAAAGCGATTTTAAATCACTATGATAGATGGGAAGTCCATGATTACTAACTGCATTTGGAGGGTAACTTTGCCAATAAATACAATGAAAACAAAAATAATGTAATCAGATAAAAGCTAGCTAGGGTTGCTTCTAAAGGCTTTCAGCCTGTTCATACTGACACAAAGGGATATTAGATGTGGATGTAACTCATTGCAAAGGCCCTGTACCCTGTTCCTAGTCACACACACACATCTACAAGCCCCCCCCCGCCATAACATCCAGTGCCCAAATTCAGCCATGAAGCATTATTCTGTTTGTGTATCCTGTGAAAAACTCACTAATTTCTTTCTGACTAAACTGAAAGACTAACAGCGTGAAAATGGAGCATTAATAACAAAAGGCGAGAACACACCAGTGAATAATCCCTGCAGACTTGAGGTCCCTCCCAGGCTGAGGAAGACCCTGCTCACCTTGACAAAGTACCCTTTAAAGTCCTTTGGAGGAGCCACATGGCAGAGCTGGTGGAGGGAGGTCCACAGTCTGCAAAGGCCCAGGTCACCTGGCAACTTCTCACACCACTCAAAGCAGCCCATAGTGGGGGACCCTGTGCTGGGTAGACAACACAGGGTCCTAGAGGATGTCTCTCTTGGCGGGAGCTCTGTCCTTCCACCAAATGTTAAGTGTCCACCGGTGTTTTCACAGTGTCATCTTAGCACTTGCATTCTGTTATGAAATTGTCCAGTTAATTAAACTTTCCCAGAAATTATATGGTAATTTTTTAAGGGATGAGAACAGAATACTTATGGTAGACAGCTTCCCATTACTGTGACAAATGCCTGAGTCAACTTATATAAAGAGCTTCATTTTGACTCAGTTGCCATGGTCACCCTGTTGCTTTGGGCGTGCGGAGGCAGCGTATCATGGTGGAGGTGTATGTCTGGGGAGGCCTCTTCTCTATGTCCGGGCCTTCCCTGTCAAGGCAGGCCTTCCTCCTCTAGGGCATGCCCCAGTGCCTCAGCTTCCTTCCATGAGGCTCAACTTCTGGAAGTTTCCACCACTTCCCAGTAGTATCACAGACTGACCAAACATTTTACGAGGCACATCTGAAGCATGGCATGTAATCATGTCATAAACAACTTGCCCAGCATATTATAGATGTACTCCTCCACCCCACACATACCTTTTGAGCTACATCCCTATCCTTCCCCTTTTAAAATGGTTTTTTTTTTTTTTTAAGACTATGTAGTGCTGTTTGGCCTTGCATTTTCAGTGATCCTCCTGCCTTAGCCTCCCAAGTGCTGGTATTAGTCAGGTGTGCACCACTATGCCTGGATTTTACTTTTTAAGATAGGATCCCCTTAAGTCACTGAGTTGCCCTGGCTGGTCTCAGATTTTCAATCCTCCTGTCTCAGTCTCCCAGAGTGCACCATCACACCTGGCTCACGATTCTTAATGAAGGCAAGCTGGGATAATCAGACATCTAGGGGAGGGCTAGGAGAGGGCTTCAATCAGTGATGGAGAAGGGCTTCGAGCTCTGCCACCTTGACAGGACTTATGCTAAAACTAAGTCATACAGAGACCAGCACGAAAGCCTAAATGTCAAGGGCAAGATGAAAAGAGGGTTCAAAGGAGTACAATTAAAGTTAAGTAAAGAAGAATGTTTTTGTCCATTTCTCATATGTTCTGTTTGAGAACAGAACTATAAAGTTTTGGAAAAATTAGAATTGTAGAGTTCCCCTGATTTATGCTATTTTCATCTCAATTTCACATCCTTCTTTTATAATCTTCAAGATACCAAACATCTTCTTGAATTGTTCCCTCTCCCTTTTCCCTGGTGCTGAGAATTGAATCCAGGGCTTTTCCCCATGCTAAGATATACCCTATACCTTTTGTATTTTGTACGGGGGATCGAACCCATGACTGTGTGTTTGCAAGGCAGGTGCTTATGCTGCTGAGCTAAATCTCCAGCCCCCAGCCTGTACCTTTTAAAATTTTATTTTGAGACAAAAATCTTACTAAATTTCCCCAAGTGGTCCTGAACTTGTGATCCTCTTGCCTCAGCCACCTGAGTAGCAAGGATTACAGCTGTGTGCTGACATACTTGGCTTGCATTCATTTTTTTCCTTTATGAACTTTGCCAGAGCAAATTTCTGTTACTCGTATCCCTGGCTAGTGTGACACTAGCATGCAGTGTGAGCCGAGCAGGTTATTTCTGCATGTGGCTAATATGTTTTAGATCTAAAATGGACCCCAAAGCCTCCTGCGTTTGGCAGGTGACTGGTTATAGGGGCCGGTGGCTGAGTTGCTGCTGGGAGGTAAAGTCTGGCGGGAAGTGGCGGGTCTCTGGAGGCATGACCTGAAGCCCGAAGGGTATCTCCCTTCCCAGCTCCTCCCTTCACTGTCTGCCATGATGTGAACAGCTTCTCTCTCCACTCTGCCTCTCTGACACACAGTTTATTCTTGGGAATCAGTTGATTATGAACTGAAATGTGAGCCAAAGCCAACTTCTACACCTTTAAATTGTGGTTGTTGGGTATTTTCTCTCAGTGATGAGGAAAGTGACTAAGACAGTGGCCACATTGGTTCTCTCTGTAAAATGAGACTGTTCATTCCTACTTGATCAGTTAGGATAAGGATTCAAAATAACATAACTTAGTATATTTCTTGTAGTGAAAAATTTTAAAATTAAGAGTGGGTTTATGAATCCATCAGAATTTATAGGCTGAGTTGAATTTATATACTGGTTGTATACATAGGACTATTTAATTTAGCTTCATTAATTTTTTTTTTTGAGAAAAAGAGCCATTAGATTTTCCAACGACCCTAAATTAGATTAACTCTCTTAGCTCTGGACTGTAATTTCAGTGAGGTCAGGAGCTAGACTATCTTGTTCTTTTCTGTTGTTGTCTTCTATCACAATGCTTCATACAGAATTAATTAGTAACTCAACATGTTTTGATGGAAGAGAAGATGAACTTTAGATGTTTTGAGCTTTGTTTCCTCCTCCACAAATTGGAGAGTTGGTAGTGTTAGCTCTGAAGTTCAGTCCTGACCTATTGTTCCAAGAAGTATATCCTGGAGAAGTCACATAGCTTACCTAAGAGGGCAGAAGCCAGGACCCCCAGCCCAGTATCTTATATCTGTAGCTCATGGACTCTTTTATTTTTCAAAATCAAAATTTAAAAAGTCAATTTTAGTCTCAAAAATTCCCTTTTTACTTTCAAAAATTTCAAGTATGTTTCAGTTTTTGGGAAATTTCCATAAGAAAATTGTGCTGGCACAAAGAGTTGACTTGTCAAATTCTACTTGTGAATCATACATTTAATCCAGCACTAAACCTAACCAATGATTAAAAATTAAAAGCATATGTAGGCACAAACATTGCATCAGTTACACAAGAGCTCAAATCTGTCAGCTAGCTTCCTAATTTCTCTGAGATGGTTTTGTATTAATCATTGAGTACACAAAGTTAGTATGAACCACTGTCCTTAGAGAAATCAATTTTGTCTTGTGGTTTTCCATTTGTATCCTCCACTAATTTCATAGGTAAAAGTGTCCCAGTGATCACTTCCCAATCTCTAGCCAGCTATTCCCCACAAATCGCAAGTTCACTCACTAGGCAACCCAGACAGATGTGTACATCATTTAAGAGACAGGGAGTCCCTGATCTCATTTTGCTGGCAGATATCTGTTTTTAAGGAGATCTGGTGGAAACATTCATTTTCAGGATTTTTTATTGGTTGTGAAAGAATGAGGCATGGCTGTTATAATTCTTTCTTTACCAGAAATAACCTGGAAAATACAAATGAATATAGGAGAGTGGGGATTACCATATTCTTTATAATTATCATTCACATACAAAGCATAGTTCTCATAAAAGGCATTGTAAGTGCATCAGAATTTATTTACTTAATTGTGGTACTGGGAATTGAACCTAGGGAATGCTATACTACATCTCCAGCCTTTTTTATTTTTTTTATTTAGAGACAAGTTCTTCCTGAATGAACAGACTGGTTTTGAACTTGTTGTAATCCTTTTCCCTCAGCCTCACAAGTACTTGGGAGTTTTGGTGTCTTCCCACTATACCTTGCTCCATTTAATTTATTGATGAAGGAAGTAGCAGAGTGAAAAAAATAATTGGTCCAAAAACTATACGAGAAGCTGGAGGTTCTGCTTTAGGCTCACTAATTCTATGATGCCTATGTCACATCTTAGTGGAGAAGTCAAGTGGGTAGTTGGATATTCAGATCTCCAATTTAGAGCTGAAACAAAGAGAGACACGAATTAATGAATCAACAGCATTTAGAAAATTATTAGAGCTGGACATGGTAGCATATACTTGTAATCCTAGTGATGCAGGGGAAAGAAACTCTCAACCTGCTAGACGTCTGGTATGAATTTATGTTCTCTAAAATCAAAGAATGAAATTTAGAAACAATAGAGGTTAAGAGCAGAAAATATTTATTGTGGAAGAAAGCCTCTGTCTGAAAGAGAGATAAAAGGGGTCCTGAGTAGGTTGCTGCCTTTTCTAGGGATTTTTATAGAGCAAAACCATGGGTGAGGTGGACCCAAGGCGGGGAAAAATGGGAAATCACAAGGTGGGCATGAGGTGGGACAAAGCTATGGTTAACAAGATTACAAGCATAATTGCTCAGGTAAAACTGATTAAATCAGGATCAAATGGGGAAGCAAGTCATGTAGTGAGTGGGCATGGATAGAGAACAGGGGCTCTTCCTGTAGAAACTGGGTCAGTGACTTCCTGGCTTTCTCAAGGTGATCAGTTACCTATTTAGAATGCCAATCCCTAATGTTAGGAAATATGTGGATGCATTCATTTCATATTTTGCCTTAAGGTCTGGCTCTCAGGGGAGGTTTCTGTCTCCCCCACAGTGGTAAGGTATTTTGTCTTCTGCAGTGGCTCCTTCAAGGACCTAGCCCTGTCTGACTACCTATAATATTTATCTAATTTAGTTATCTATAATGGTAGCATATATGGGGCCGAGGCAGGAGAATCAAAAGTCAGAGGCCAGCCTTGGTACTTATCAAGTTCAGTCAGTCTAGGCTACATATTAAAATGCTGTCTTAGCAACCGTCACCACAACATCCACCACCAACAAAAAACTAAACCAAAAATTTGAGTTAAAGAATGTGATGCATAATACATCAAGACAGGTAGATGGAAATAATATTGGGCAATTATTTACTTAGCTGTGCCATCGAATCAACAATGATAATTATACAAATGAGACCTAATTGAGTCAACATGGGATTTGAGTCTCTAATTGTACATGTGTTGATCCCAGAGTTGAACATCACTGGGCCTGTGGCACTCCCGTGAGAGGCTCCATGTTCCTTTCTGAGGAAGCAGTGAGACCAAAAACTCAGGAAGCTTAGACCCTTCCTGTTTTTGGTTTCTTTTCTAGCCCAGTTACTGTTCTCTCAGCTCTGGCTTGTACCTAGCTAGCCACATTCTTCATCATTAGCAAAAACATATGATAATTCTTTTTCAGTTTGCAGAGAAATACAATACCAACAGCAATACTTATAATCTCTTACTTTGAACTTAAGATTTAGAAAGTACTTTGGTATGTGTATGTCCCACAATTATTAAAATGCCTTCTATCTAGATAGGGGTAGATATCCTGATTGCCTTCTATCTACATTATTGGTAAGGGAGAAATCTCCTAGCCTAATGAGTATAAAATTGCCAAAATGATATTTGACTGTGGATGGGTCGAATTGACAGCAACTGATTAGAATACACACAGTCCAGAGGGAACACAGATTATGGTCTCTGTGGTAGCAAACAAGGCTTACTTTTGAGTATAGACTGAACAAATAGGTTGGGTGAGGCTCGAGCCCAGCCTGGGCTACTTAATGCCTTATGGAAGGAAACCCTGTCTTAAAACAAAAAAGGATTGGAGAATGGAGCTCAGTGCGAATGCTCTGGGTTAATTCCCAATAGCAGTGGGAAAAAAAGAAGGAAAAAAGAAAGAAAGACAGACAGAGTAAACCAATGGGGTGTGGTGTTTGTAGTACAGAGAGGCTGAAGTGATCTTGGTTCCATGAGAAGACATGACTGGCTTGTTTGAAAACAGTAATTTCCTGGTGCCCTCTGGGAGTGAGACTGTCACCAGGTTTTGAATCAGCCCTGGCTGGATTGCTAGTCTGTCTGGGCTCTAGGATCTTCTAGGAGAATATTTTTAAGGAGGTCCACAGAATGACACTCAGAATCAGAAGGTAGTAGTTTTAGCAAGCTCTTTTTAATAGGCAATGTATATGCTTAAGTAAGGTTTTTATTCCCCAATATTAAAGATTAAGGGTCAAACACTGAACAGTATCTCCAGACCACTTAATTTAATATAATTTAATTTTCCGTTTTGGGACAGAATCTCACAAAATTGTTAAGTTGCCCAGCCTAGGCTTCAACTTGAGGTTTTCCTATTTCAACCTCCCAGAGTGTTGGGATTACAAGTGTGCACCACTATGTCCAACCAGGCTGATTTTTATTGGAGAGAATAGTACTTGGGAGATTCAGTCAGACAGAGCCAGAGGTGGCAAATGTCTGGAGGACTAGGGTAGGTTTTCTTTTACTATCCTAGAATTTAGTGAGGGAATGGGGTCTGTGCTATCCGAGCCTCTTCCACTCAGCTGTGAACCTCCGCTGTCCGAGTAGGAGGAGTTTTTGCACTTAGTACTTAACATGGTTTTAGTCAGAAACAGTATGGCGACTGGAGTCCATGTGGGAGAGACAATTGGAACTGAAATGTAGATATATGTAAATAAAGCTTAGCAGGTGATGCAGGGTCAACACATGTTAACACTGGATTTAGACTTATTTCCCTGAGATAGGTAGATAAGGTAACTTGAAAGTAGCTCTGTGAATTCTTAAAGGAACTTTGGAATCCACGAGCTCAGGAAATGCAGACCATTGTCTGTCATAGTTTCCTCTTTGAGCCCAGCAGCCATTCTTCTGGCTCCAGTTCACTGTAGCTCACTGCCTGCTCTGGCAAAATCCATTAGATTGAAGGCTGAGTGGTCCAGACAACAGGTAAACCAGTAGTGGGACATCTTTCCCTCAGGTGGTGGCATTTTTGGTGAAGGTGGGGAACTCACAGTTAAGTCTTTGGGGCCATCTGAAGCTTAAGTCAAGGTGTCAGGGTATCACATCAACTTTTATTCCTTATAGTACAAAGGAGACAGGGCAACAGTTAAGGTATCTGTTCTGGCTGGGCATAGTGATGCACACCTGTAATTCCAGTGACTGAAGACACTGAGGCAGGAGGAGCACAAGTTTAAGGTCAGTCTGGTAAATTCAGCAACACTGTCTCAAAATAAAATAAAATGAGCGAGGATGCAGCTTAGTGGTAGAGTGCTTCCTAGCATGAGAGAGGCCCAGTGTTCAGTCCCCAGCATGACGGGAAAGAGAAATTTTGTAGGTTGAACTGAAAGAGAACAAGTCACATGGCCAAAGTTACCCAACGATAGAATGTGGTCTTTTATCTGAGTTCTTTTACTATGAAAAATCTTTGAGGTAGAGAGAATGGTATGATTAACTCCTACCTAACCACCACACACCTGTGTGATCCCATATGGCCAACACCAACCACATGTGGCTGTTTAAATGAAAAATCAGTTCCTTGGTCACGCTGGCCATATGTCAAGGGCTCAGCAGTCCACAGAGACTGTATTACACAGCTTAGATACAGATTTCCATGGCTATATATAATTCTATCACATGGTAATATTCTAGACTTAAAATTATTAATATTTTGCACTTTTTATTTATGCTGATTTATTGATTGATTGAGACATGGTCTTGCAATGTAGTTTCAAGCTGGCCTCAAACTCACCAAGGTAACTTCTGCCTCAACCTCCCGAGTATAGTGAACACTGCTGCACCTGGACATCTTTATTTTTTGCTATAGTATTTAAGGCTAATCCCCTCTATGGGGGCTGGAGATGCAACTCAGTGGTAGAACACTTGCTTAGCATGTGTGTGGCCCTGGGTTCCATCCCCAACACTGCAAAAACAAAATAGCAAAATACATCTCTATGAAATACAGAGTCTTTTCTTATTTAACACATCTGTAATTCCTTAATGACTAACAATAGCTGACCTATACTACAATTTCGCATTTTCATAACATCTTTTTTCCTTTTTGTGGTACTAGGGATTGAACCCAGAGCCTCACGCATGCTAGGCAAATGCTTTACTACTGAGCTACACCTCTATCCTTTTTTATCTTTTAGTTTGAGACAAATCCTTGCTAAATTGTCCAGGCTGGGCATGAACTTGAGATCCTCCTGCACTGGCCTCCTGATTAACTGGTATGCCACTGTTACTGGAGTTTTAGGAGGAAAATTTCATTTCTGGAATTCCTAACACACCAGGCTTGGCCACCTGCTCTGAAATGCCAATCAATCAAGGAGGTGATTGTTTGAAACAAAATATTGAATGAGGTGAGCATGTTTATAATCACAGAATTTGGGAAGCTGAGGCAGGAAGACAGCAGTGAATTTGAGGCCAGCTTGAACCACATAGTGAGACCCTATTTCAGACCTCCCCATTCCTTCCAAGGACTGGCCAGTATCAAGGGCAGAGAGCAACTTTAATTGGCAAAGCCATGCTGGAAAGGACAGATAAAGAATTTTAAGATCTGTCTTTGAGTGGCTGACGGAAACTTTGGGGTTTTACAGAAAAGAGGAGTAAGGGTAAGGGCTGGGCATTTGTATACCTGGGGTTTTGCTAGCGACTGGGTGGATAATCTTGCTGACAGTGCTCTGGTTGATCATTATCTATGGACAGGTCCCGAGAGGTTGCTGCCAAGAGTCCTATGGACTGAGGGGTGACTGGGTTCTCTTGGGATGATTGCTCCTGCTTAGGGCTGATATCTCCTCTTGAGGTAGCCTGCAGTGAGGGTCAGATTTTCTTGGAATCAAAGGGAACTACAACTTTCTGGGCATCACTCCAGTGGCTCTGGAACCAGATGTTGTAAAAGTCAAGTGGATAATTAGATATCCCCACAAAACCGAGAACAAGTTACTCTTATCTCAGTGTGTTCTGTTTTAAAGGAGGAGGGTGGAATAGACAGGGTACAGTTAAGGCGAGAAAACCTCATATTACTAGTTATTAGGCAGACGCTCCTCATGTGCTCAGCATGCCTATGTGCACAGCAGATCAGGGACCTGACCCACGGCTTTGAGGGGAGAAAGGAGATGATGCCAGCTTCATCCTGCTTTCAGTCACCCAAGGGCATCTGCAGGCCTGGCCTCTCAGTCCCTTTTATACCCCCATGCCTGATTTTAATATCGTTTTATAAAGGGTCTTTGAATCAGGATCTAAACAAGATCCATACTCTGTGTTTGGTTTTTATCCTTTGCAAATCTTTATACATCCAGAACAGGAATGCCACATTTTTCTTTCATCTACTTCTGATGCCTGTAACTTGTGGAAGAGACCATTCCCTAAGGATTTTACATGGAAAGACTTGTCTTCCATCATTAGGGATCAAATCCAGGGTGCTGTACTACTGAGCTACATCCCCAGCCTGTTTGTTTTTTTGAGAAAGTCTTGCTAAGTCATTACAGTGCTCAGGTTGGGTTTAATTTTTGATACTCCTGCCTCACCTTCCCAAATGGCTGTGATTACAGGCACTGTGCCTGGACTGCCCCCCAAATTTCTTAAAAATGAGGGATTTTTTCTCCTGGCTTGCAGCTATGTCTTTACTACCCTAATCAATGCTTGGGCTAGAAAGAGCACTGAGTGATTAATGGATGAATGAAAGAATGTGTGGTCCTGTTTGGCTCAGGTGCTACTTCGCATGGACATGGAGAATACTATCTACTCAGTGTGTGTTTGAAGGATCCAGTGATTTAAGTGCATTAGTTCTACCTTTGCAAAATGAATTTTTCATAATTAGTGAATTTTGTATAGTCTAGATTTTTCTAAGATTTCTGGATATGAATGCCCTACACCTTTGTAGGCAACAATCAATTTTTTTGTTCAGAAAATATGGTTACCTCATTGGCCTTTGGTGGCTCATCTGTAAAATGGGAATAAAAATATCAACTTTACAGAGCTGTTGGGAATATTTACCAAGATGGACACAAGGCATATTAAATATTTATACATAAATATTATTACATAAAATATTTACTACATACATATTAATGTAAATATATTAATTTATTATAAATATTTATTCTATAAATATGGATGAATAGATGGGTATGTAAACAAAGGAAAATGAACTCTAATAAATATTGGTTAATCTAGTTGATGTTTATTTGGGAAGCTATTGACAAATTGTTTTTCTGCTTATTTGAAAAGTCAGTGTGCTTAATTGTTTATCCTATTTAATGTGATCAGACAGTCTTAGTGAGCCTGGTTAATTAATGTGAATGATCAAGAGATTTTTCTTTTACATGCTTGATGAGTTTAGATGACATCTTAGATCCCTTACAGTTGCTTAGGTAAAAACAAGCTTAGGCTCCCAGGATAACTGCTCCTAAGGAAGAGAGGATTCCTGATTTCTGACTGTGAATATTCTTAGCTTCTATGTTATGGGAAACAGGATACCAGAATTTGTCAGGTGGTGAACCAAGTGTGCGTTGGAAAAGGTGGAGAAGGTCAGATTATTTATTTGACTAGCCCAGCTTAGGGAAGCTTCAAAGACCTGAACCCTGAAGACAGAGTTACAGATGTTTTTATAGAGTTTATGGTAGAAACGTGTGAATTAAACAAAGGCAGTTACTTAAAAGTGACAGGTTGACAACTTTTTAAAGATCAGTTGGCCTCACTGCAGATAGCACAAGGGGTCAGGTAACAAGGGGCAGTAAATCATCTCTCAGGGGAAGGGGGAGGAGGGGTGCAGCAAGATATGGGGAGTGGAGTCCTTGGAATGTTGCAGGGAGAGGGAGTAGGGAGAGAGAGAGATAACAGCGGCTGTGGGGTGGCTAGTACAGAAAGGGAAGAGGAGTAGGAGCGCAGGATAGAGAAGCTACTGTGATTGTTGCAGAAAAACAAGGATCAAACTGAATGGAAGACTCTGCACCAAGGAGTCTAGAAGGCAACTTTCACTGATCTAAAGCTGGTAGGCTGGTGGGAATCAGTTCCAAATCATCAGCCACAAGTCAGCTTAGAGTGCAGTTTATTTATATTTATTTATTTATTTTTATCGGTACCGGGGATTGAACTCACGACCGCCTGCTTACAAGGCAGGTGCTTATGCCACTGAGCTAAATCCCCAGCCCCTAGAGTGCAGTTTAAATACAATCTTCAGGCAGGAAGTACAAGACTGATGGCAGGTTGTTACATGATGGTTAAGACACATATTGTCAGACAAGCTAATTCTAAATAAATTTACTTAAAAGGAATTGTTTACCGTAATGTAGGAATATCCTGGGGATCAGAGGAGGGAGCTTGATGGAGCAAGTACAGTTAAACATGTTGTTGACTGGGCCAGTCTGTCCCAAACATGGAGTTCTTGAAGCAAGTTGGAAACCATACATATTCTTTTATTTAAGGAAAGCTGGACACAGTCAAGTTGACCTAGAGAATTATCAAAGAGAATCAGCTGGATGTAGACAGTCAAGGCTGACTGAATATAGCAGGCTAACTACATGACAAACAGCAGGAGTGTAGTCTAGGCCACTGATTGATTTTTCATTTTGCTGTAAAATATCTATAGTTTTGCTATTCTATAATTGCACCCTTACATAATAAGGTAAGAATAAGCTTTATCTGATGGGCAGGCTCAGAGTTGATCCAGAGTGGTTTAGTTTTCTGTCTCACAGGAAAATGCATGCAGATAAATTTGTCTTATTTGGTTGAATTATCAAGTTGTGACTGAAAGATACATTATTCATATAAAGACACAATATTTATATATCCAGATATCTATCTCCTTAATGAAACCCCAAGAAAATACTGAAAGACCCAAAGGCAATTGTCTAAGTCTCCTTCCTGTCATGTGATAACTTTGTTTAAAATTTTCCAGGGAGGTTTTGCCATAGTGGAAATAAAACCAAAGTCCTTACTCTGTAATGCCTGTGAGATCCCAAGTATCTTCCGTGAGGTCCACTGTCATCTCATCCCCTGTTCCCCTTCTTGGAAGACATGGTTCAAGGTCCCCTTATTCAAGAGGCCTCTGGAGGCCAGAATCTTATAGCATCTGCCATCCGTCTTCCTCAAACCCAGGGAAGCCAGGGAGAGAGGAAAAAAGAAGAAATAGGTGATAAGGTCAAATGTGATAAACATACTTAATGCTCTGTGACAGCATGCACACAGAGCCATAAGGAAGAGTCCTTCTGAGTCACACAGGACCCCCTCACTTGGTCTTATGTTCTGAAGCCACAATCTTGAAATTCTTTTTTTTTTTTTTTTCCCCAGTACTGGGGATTTAACCCAGGGTCTCGTGCATCCTAGGCAAGTACTTTACCACTGAGCTATAGTTTCAACCTTTAATTTTTAAATTAAAAATATTTTAATACCAGAATATTCACACTGAGCTATATCTCCAGCCTTTTAAAACAAAAACAAAATTTTGTTTCTTTTCTTTTTGAGACAGGTTTCCAATAAGTCGCTAAATTGTTCAGGCTGACCTTGAATTTGGGATTCTTCCCCTCTTGAGTAGCTGGTATTATAGGTATTTACCTCCATACCCACCTGAAATTCTTAGTAATTTTTGAGGAAAAGAACTTGTAGTAGTCAGTGGCCTGTTGCTGGGACAAATGAACACTTGACGCTTTAGGAGGAGGGGATTAATTTGGCTCATGTTTCCAGTGGACTTGGTCCATGGTTAGCTGGCTCCAAGGCAGGACTTTTATGGCAGATGGGCATGAGGGACAAAGCTCCCTAGTTCATGGTGGCTGAGAAGTAGAGCGGGAGAACAGTGCCAGAGTGACAGGCTCCATGTATAGACTCTAAGGTGTTGTCCTCATGACTTCCCCAGACACACCCAGAAATGTGATTCACCAATCCACTAGGTGGTTCCCAAGCCTGTAAAGATAGCATGACTAGTTTTAGCTGTCATAAGACTGCTTGTTTTCATTTTGCATTGGGCGTGGGGAATTATTTAGCCGGTTCTGTGCTTATTCATGGTGCAGAATGCCTTTAGTAGACTACAATTGATCTGTTGCAGTTGGTTATGATAAACTAACTTGACATTACTAGGTTTATGTCAATGTCAATGACATAAACTCTCTGGTTGTTGGAGTATAAAATAGAGATGTTTCAGCACTGAAATAGTCCTGCGTGCAAGAGGTCACATCTGTAATTCTGGACCTGAGTGTGTCTCACATATGAAGAAGGATTTGGGAGATAAATGGGTAGTCTCAGACTTCTCTAGGCCTCGCCTGGGTCTCACAGTCACCTGTACGTATTGAAATGTTATTAGTGAAACAGATTTGGAGTAGGATTCCTGTTATAGGCTGGGTTTATGTGTACCCCATCCCTATTCACGTGTCAAAACCTTAGCCCCTCAGTGTGGCTACATTTGTGGTAAGCGATGAGGGTTAAATGACATCATAGGGGTAGCCCTGCGTACTGCTTATGTTAGTGTCCTTTGGAGAAGGGAGCTCATGTCTTCTCCAAACTGGTAAAGAGGTCAGACAAACGCATAGCAGACAGCAGCAGCCTATACATCAAGAGAAGCAGCCTCAGAATGGAACCTACTTTGGTAGCACCTTGATCTCAAACTTCTAGCCCCCCAGACTGTAAGAAATCAATTCCCATTTTCAAGCTGCCCACTGTCAGCTGCTCTTACCTTGTTACAGCAGCTTCTGCACCCTGCTGCCCCTCCCACTCTGCCATGTCCGTCCCAGCCACGCCGTAGCGCCTGTTATCCCACTCTCCGTACTGTGCAATGCACCCTGTCCCTTGGGAGACCCCACTCCCCTGACATGCCTTGCTGCACCCCTCCTTCAGGGGCTGTCAGCAATCCTTGACATTCCTCAGCTTGTAGAGATACACTGCACTCTCCACCCTCGTCTTCACTTTGCCTAATCTCCCACGGGTCTGTGTCCAAACATTTTCTTCTTCCTTCTCCTCCCCTTCCTGTCTTTGTCCCTTCCCCTTGCACCATCTCCCCTTCCTCCACTCCCTTTTTTTGTCGTATTGGGGACTGAACCAAGGATCTTTGCACTGAGCTTCATCCTTGACTCATTTTTACATTTTTACTTTGAGACAGGATCTACCTAAGTTGTTCAGTTGCCCAACTTGAGTTTGAATTTGGCAATCTTCCTGCCTCAGCCTCCCAGAGTGCTGGATTACAGGTATGCATCCCTTCTTATAAGGGAATTCACCAGTCCTTGGATTTAGGACCCACTCAAAAGTAGTATGAACTTATTTTAATGAGATTATTTCTGCAAAGACATTATTTTCAAATAAGGTCACAGGCATAAGGGTGGGGGATTTAAGACTTGAACATATCTTTCTGGGGACATATTTCTACCCATTTTGGATATGAATTAGATTATGTTTTTCTTTGTTCTAACCCCAGGCACAGTGATTGAGATGCAAAATCATTGCTCAGAAACAGTTCATTGAATTAATAGATGAATTTTAAACCCTGATTCAAATATTCAGATGAAGATTCAGGCATTGGCACATCTCCAACCCCATTCTCACCTCCACAATTTGGGGTGAGTACCCCAGGAGGCAGCAGTGGCCTTGTAAAAATAAAGCCTTGGTAGAAACAGTCCTCCTAAAGTGCTTTGAAAGTTTTCAACTGGAACAAGAAATAGCTTGTAGCAACTGATGCAATTATGATTTGTCCTTCACGAACAAGCATTAGTTGGAGATGTGTTGGTACTCAAAATAAATAAAACCCATAGAGAGGTTTTATGTCTCCACTTGATCTGTATTAATCTGGAAAAGTATTAAAATTTTTTTTTACATGCCACATTATGATCTGGTTTTTTTCTTTTTGTACCAGGGATCAAATTCACGACCTTACCCTTGCCACACAGGTGCTGGTGCCGTTGAGCTATATCCCCAGCTCCATGATATGTTATGATCAACTGGAAGAGCACTAGAAATGTGCTGCTAATACAGTGACAAGCATTCGTCTGAGCTGAGCCTCACCCGTATCTTAGTGTGATTCTGTGCCTCCCGTGAGAGTCTCAGCATTAAGCCTCAGTTATTGTTAGTCATCCCTCTGCTCATCTGCTGATCTGCCATTCTCATCCACAAGCTCGACACATAGCTCAGAGTGGAAGAAATAGGTATTTGATTGGTCACAGAGCTCAGGTAGCAGTATCTTAAGTTTAATAACATTTATAACATTTTTAGCTGATGTGAGGACATGGGCTAAAACATTTTTTTTAAACTGGGGCTTGAGGAACATATCCAGTGAATCTACCTTCAGATATCTAAGGCAGCAGGACCTGGATGTTTTGGAAATAGAGACATGTTTGGAATTGTTCCTGTGTCTTTACTAATACATGACATTGGGCGAGACATCCAATCACTCTAAAACTCAGTCTCTTCCTCTGTAAAACAGGGACTCACATTTGTTTTTCAAGGTAAGTTAGTGTTTCAGTGAGACATTATAGGTGAAGTTCCTAGTCCAGTATTTACATGGGGATCAAATAATTTCCTATGAAGTCTCCATGTGTGAGTTGAGGATTTACTCTTATAGCCATTATTCAGATTTGGTTCATTAGAATTATGCAAATTGGGTCTGCATTCCAGAAGTTTCCTGTTTGTTTTAATTTAAATCATTTTCGGAGGGTGGGATATATGGAGCAAGCAAAAAAGCAAAGGCATAGTCTTGGAATAATCAGTTGCTAAATGATGCTGCCCTTTCCTTTCGTGTCATGTGGAGCTCCAGGGTGGGAATTAAGCTTTAAGATGGAATCTAATGTGTCCTGGGCAGAGAGATTCTTTCTCCCTATACTTTGCGTGTTCCTACTACATAACTGAGTCCAATATTAACAGCATATGTGGATCACTGAAGTGTGTATTGCATCTTACCTTAATAGAAATAGCACTGGGGATTACTGCAGATAATGGTGCAGGAAAGGGTAAGACTGTGCTTCAAATGACAATTCCCTTCTGCCTGTATGTCTTGGGCTTAGAGCATAAGGTGCTCTTCTGTAGGATGGGATGAGGGTGGGTGTGTGGCTCAGTGGTAGAGCACTGACCCAGCATGCCAATTCCTAGGTTTGATTTCCAGCACACAATATCTATCTGACAACCAAAACATAAGGGAAGAGAGTTTTATTTTGGTTCACACTGTTTGGTCTGGGGGCGGAGACCTGCTCAGGTTATGGCAGCCAGGAAGCAGAGTGAATGGAAGATCCAGAGAGGGAGATGCACCCTTTCAGTGACAACCCTGGTCCCTGCCTTTTCTGATCAGGTTCTGCCGCCTAACATCGAGTCATCTGTATTTCCCCCATTAATCACCTGCTAAAAACTCCACCTCTGAGCACATGATGCTTTGGGGGACTTTTAGGTACAGTATAAACCATTGCAACAGGCCCCACCTCTCAATTAGGTGAATGAATTAGAAGACCGTGAAGTACCTATATGTGTATCTGGCAGAGAAAGGCCCCCCCTTCACGTACAAAGGTTTCATTTCAACTCACTTCTCTCGTTTCTGTTGTAGTGCTCTGTGCCTCTGGAATATACTTTTCCACAGTGCTATATTTTACTTACTGTCCAGGTAGGTGGAAATTTAGATGCAAATGAGATGGATATCTGTCTGAATATTTACTTGAAAAATCAGAACCTGAGTCAAGAGTGGTTCCTCATACCTGTAATCCCAGAACTCTGGGAGGCTGAGGCAGGAGAATTGTATGTTTGGTTTCCAGCTTGGGCAATGTAATGACTTAGCAAAACCCTTTAAAAATAAAAAATAAAAAAAGGTACAGTGACAGTACTTATGGAAACTGTGATTGAATCATCATCACTTTAGTAGAGAAGAATAAAAAAAGTATGAAAATGGATATAAAATGCATCCAAACATGTCATTTGTTTATAAAAGTAAGACTTGCCAAATCTAAAGTGACTCATTTTGAATAGGAGGCTATTGTTTTTATATTATGTAATAACTAGCTTACTCTGAAGAGAGTTTGGTTAAACAATAAAATGCTGTTACTAACTTGCACCAAAAAAGGGATGGGAATGTAGCTCACTGTGAAGGCCCTGGGTTCAACACACATTCCTCAGTACTGAAGAAGGAGGAGAAGGAGTGATACAGGACAATGAAACTCCCAACCTACTCGATGGCTGGTACGATTTTTTGCTCTCTAAAATCTCAGAATGAATTTTAGGAACAACAGAGGTTAAGAGCGGAATATATTTATTGAGAGAAAGAAAGCTTCTGTCTGAGGGACAGAAGGAGTCCCGAGTGGGTTGCCAAAGACTCTTTTCCAGGGACTTTTATAGAGTAAAACCATGAGGTGAGACAAGTCCAAGATGAGGAAACATGGGAACATGCAAGGCAGAGGAGCATGAGGTGGGACAGAGAGATCGTCAACCAATCAGATTAGCAAGGCAGAGGAGCATGAGGTGGGACAGAGAGATCGTCAACCAATCAGATTAGTTGTTCAGGTTAAATTGACCAAATCAGGGACAAATGGGGAAGCAAGTCTTGTAGTAAGTGGACATTCTTATGGAGCAGTGACTCTTCCGGTAGGGAGTCGGGATGGTGACTCCTGCCTTCCTCAAGGTATCCACACCTATTTAGAGTATTAACTAGGGTGGTGGCACACTCCTGTAATCCCAGCACTTGGGAGACTGAGGCAGGTGGATCATGGCAAGTTTGAGACCAGCCTGGGCTACAAAGTGAGCCCAAGGCCAGCGGAGACCCTGTCCCAAAAAGACAAAAAAAAAAAAAAAAAAAAAAAAAGGACTATCAAGCCCTGGTGTTCGTACTTCGGGTGTGGTGGCATTTGTTCTGCCTTTTGTCTTGAGACCTGGCCCACAGCAGAGGACTGTGTCTCCTCCAACATCACAAGACTTCTGGTCCTCTGTGCTGTCTCCCTTGAGGGCCTAGCCTTGCTTGACTGCCTATAATATTTCTAATTAATTCAGCTTCCTGTAACAAGAGGAGCAGGAGGAGGAGGAAGAAGAAGATAAACAAACAAACCCAGAACCGGGTTTACAACAGGCAGTTTTCTCAACTTGACCACTGAACAGCACTGCCCAATTCTGTGATTGCCAACAGCATCATAATTTGAGAGAAATTCAGCCTTCTGGGCTGAAGAGCTCAGGGCTTTGCAGTGAAAGCCTTGATGTAAGGAGGAGACCGATACCACCTCAGTGGGTGATGGTTTCACCACCTCACTGCACACACAATGACACCGTAGATCACCATATTTCTTTTTTACCAGAGTCCTTTGGCCAGTGGCCCTGAAGAATGCATTTTTTTTCATCTCTTGGGGCTCATTTTGGAGCAAAAAGTAAAACATTCTCAATTAATTTTAACTGAAGATGAAGTCCTCATGAATCATAGAGGCCAACAGTTTCCACCCTCACGTTTCCAGTCTGTCATCGTCACCTCCCCACCCCAGGATGCGCCACCGTTACAGGCGGTGCGTGGGTACAAATGCCCAGAATGAGTGGACAGCACCAAAGCGGCTCCTTCAGTGAACAAGTTCTTCCGCGGAGATGCTGATTTTACTGACTCAGTTATGGTTCATGCGTGTCCCCTTGGCTCTGCATTATGTGACCACTGGGAACATTGGCGTGAGCTGGACGTGGTCCCTGATTTCTCAGAGTTTGGAATCCAGTCCCTAGGACTCCTCAGGGTCTTTAGTAATGGGACCTGCTTAGTTTCCTGAAAAAGGAAGAGGAATAGCCTTCAGCTTATGGTCTGACAACTTTTAAAAGGGAAATTATCAGGCTGGGCATGGTGGTGTCCACCTGTAATGTCAGCTGCTTGGGAGGGTGAGGCAGGAGGGTCCCAACTTCAAGGTCAAACTGGGCAACTTAATAATAGTCTATCTGTCTCAAAATAAAAAGTAAAAAAGATAAGAGATGTAGTTCGATGTTTCTTGGGTTCACTGCTTGTTCCCTCAAGAAGGAAGGAGATGGGGTTGGGGGTGGGAAGGGGAAAGGGAGAGACACATTATTCTGAGACGTTCTTGGATTGGGAGTGCGATTATCCTCAAAGTAGGCATTGGCTGCTCTTGGATTGGGAATACGGTTTCTATGTTGTGGATGAGAAGGTGCCAGCAGTGGCTAGGCCACGTTTTAGAAAGTAGGCAACCCCCTTCCCCCTTTGTGTCCACCTTCTGGGTTTCTTTTGGCAGACATTTGCAGTGGGCATTTAGGTGTTGGGGGTGGTAGATGGCATTTGTCGAGCCCTGAGCTGTCTTATTTCCTTTAAATATAATGCCACCCGTGCTGGCATACACTGAGTGGCTTTTTTTGAGACAGAGTCTCACTATACAGTTCACTCTGGCCTTGAACTCACTATCTATCCCAGGGTGGTTTTGAACTCAGAGCCATTTCCTGCTTCAGCCACCCAAGAGTTGAGATTGCACATCATGGCTGACCTTGCACTGAGAATTTACCCTGTCGCTTCTCATGTGGCAGAATATTTAATTCTTACAGTGATAAGGTGAGAAAGGAGAGGCAAGGAGAGGGAAACCTCTGCTCAAGACCACTGAGCTGAGAAGGGGCAGAGCCACCATTTAGACCTTGGTAGAGGCCTGTAACTCCATGCTTTAGTCCAGTGGTTCTTTACCGGAGGATGACTTTGGTTCCCAGGGAAAGGTGGCACTGTCAGGAGGCTTTTGCTTCTCCCAAGTTGAGATGGGGTCCTACTGGCATGTAGTGGGTAGGAGCGGGAGATGTTACTGAAATGCACAGGCCACCCCCACAGCCCAGGATCACCAGCCCACAGTGTCAACAGCTTGCAAGCTGATAAGACCTGCTTTAGCCAACGCATTGTACAGCTTTTAGTACCACGAAGACTTCACGATTTATTGGGGCAAACTGACAAACGCACACAGTAATTCTAATATCGGCCAAGAGGAGTGCTACAGAAAGGGGATAAATCGTCCTTATGGGTCTCATTCAGGCCTCTTTATTTTTTTTATAAACTCTTTATTGTCATAGCCACATCAACCTTAATCCCACTCCAGGGCCATTTTCCCCAGTGAAGCTGCTGAGCCAGTTCTCAGCCTGACCTCTGGCGCCTCTTAGTGGCTTCTGGAGGAATGTCAGCCTCCGGAAAGAAGTGCCTCCTGGCCTGGCCCTGTGTTTTCCCGTCTGGCCTTGGCACCTTCCTGCGCGCACCCCTGCTCCGTTACTCGGGTACAGTCACTGTTCCCATTTGTGTCGCCTTCTTACTTCAGCCCTGGCTCTCACGGATGGTACCTCTGCTCCTCTCCCCCTTCTTCATGCCCAACTCCACTCACCCTTTGAGATGATTCTCGCGGTTGTCTCCTCTCGAGCGGGACTCTTCTTAATTTTCCAAGACTAAGTGAATTATACGGTACTTTGTGCTCCAGGTCTTTGGACATAGCTCTAGGACTCACGGTGGTATTATAGCTTACTGAGTTTCCCCCAGGTAATGGGAGTTGAACACAGGCCTGCACAACCATTTTTAAATTTTTATTTTCTTTTCAGACAGAGTCTTGCTAAATTGTCCAGGTGGGACTTGAACTTGTAATCTTCCTGCCTCAGTCTCTTTGAGGGCTGAGATTACAGGAGTGTGCTACCATGCTCAGCTAAACTAAATGATTTTTGCTTTTCTATGTCCCTCTATCTATCTGTCCTTCAATCTGTGGCTTCTAAATCTAACTATAAAATGTCCTGGAGACTTTATTTAAAAAATTGTGGCTTTCACCACTGTATTCTAACACAGTAGATCTAGGAGGAGGTCAAGAGTTTCCACCTTTTGTGTTCCTGGAGGATTCTGAAGTAGCCTAATATCGGACCTTCATGCCTTTGCTGGAATCTTTCATACTCCTTTGTTATTTCTGTGGAGAGTGTGGTCACCGTCTTCTTTACCTCCTCTTCCTCTCCTTTTTCTTTTTTTGCAGTGTTTGGATGAAACCCAGAGCCTCAGAAGTGCTGTGCCAGTGGGACTTGCTAAGTTGCTAAATTGCCCAGGCTGGGTTCGAACTTGAGGTCCTCCTGCCCCTGACTTCCAGAGTGCTGGGATTACAGGCCCTACTATACTACTGTTAAGCTAATGTGTCTCTGAGCCTCTGTTTCCAGGGCTTGGGCTTGTCATTCCGGTGAAATACACTGTGTGGATGAAGCCCCCAATGAATTGTGTTGATTTCCTCATCAAACATTCCCTGAGTACTTGTGGGCAGTGTTGGCGACACTTTTAGAGACTAAGTTCCCAAACTAAAATCCAAATCCCATTTATTTAGTGCAAACTAAAATCCAAATCCCATTTATTTAGTGCAAAGTGCCAACACTACAATTAAATCTGAATATGCAATGCTTGGTTACTGGACGATTTGGCTTGTGTGCTGACATAGAGGTTTCTGTGCACCCTCTGCAGCATGCGTGCCACAGGCTCATCATCACTGTTGTAGGGGCTTGGCAGGTATGGCTCGTAGGAGTAGGGACTGGGGGTGGGGGGCTTGCCTGGCATATGTTGGGGTGCAATATAAGTCTGCTATCATAGTGCAATACCATGTGTGGTATTGTAAGACTTAATACTGGGGATTTGCATGCCAGTATAAGATAGGGCTTTGGGATGGGCCTCTGCAGGCTTCATGGGATCTCTGTGAGAGGGAGGAGATGTAACTCAGTGCACAGGATCTGAGTTCAGTCCCCAGTGCTAAAAAAGGTTGGGGGGAGTCTTAATCACCCAGCATCTCTGATACGTAGGTCCTGCGCTGATGGCTGGGTATGAAGTGGTGGTGAAGCAGAGGTGGTTCCTGCCCTTAGGGAACTTGCCCCTCCCTGGTAGTGGAGGGGCCAGAAGTAAGAAATATACCACCATGCCTGGCTTATTGTTTAAATCTTAATGAATAGTTGAAATTAATATTTAATGTTAAAGAAAACAAGCAGGACTGGAGTTTTCTGCACGAAGGGAAGAGTGGTCAGAGGTTCGCCAGGGACCTGGATCTATGCTAAGAGCAAGGAGAAGCATTTGGATTGAGGGTGAGCAATTTCCAAGACCTAGTTCATATTTCAAGGCCATTCTCATTGCAGGGCAGGCAGGAGTAGAGTGGGATGATGATGGATGTGGTGTGCCCTAAACATCTCCTAGGCATTCAGGCAGGTCCCAGGACCGATCCTCATTTTGCAAAGGTGGTAAGACATGGCCCAGTGTGGGCAAGCAAGCTGCCCAAATATACACAGCTAGCAAGCTGGAGGAGTTGGGACTTGACTGCTGTGAAGATGACCCCTGCCCACACACTCATTGCCTCCTTATGGGCTGGCCAGGTTCTCATCATCCCCCAGCAATGTTCGGCACAGGATGAGGCTCCATCCAGACTGGTGGAGGGGAAGAGTATAGGAGGAAGCGCATTTGAACAGGACTAGGAGACTGGAATAGGGACCAACCTGTCAGGAGCGGGCAGACCAGAGACATGGAGGAAGGCAGGGGATGAGACGGAGAAGTGGTAGAGAGGACTGTGGACCTCAGAAGTTGGTGCTGGCAAGCGATGCATGGGGCCATATGAAGATGCTGGCCTTGGTGCATGGGAGTCATGAGAGACCCTGGCCAGAACAGCACTGGGGGGTGCAGGGAGGAAGCAGATTGCTTGGATTAGGGAGTGAGGGGTGGGACATTTGCTGTCCTGATTCTGTGGCCGGGCTGGCTCTCCTGTCCCTGGATGTGTAGCAGCCTGGGAGCAGAGGGGCTGAAGAGCTGGTATGGGAGGAGCAGCCTGCAGCCCAGCAGGGGGCTGCGGCCACACAGGGCAGTGTGCAGCACTTGTGTGGGCTCTGAGCGGTGGGAGTGGGGCACTGCAAAGGGTTTGCTTGGGGCTGGGGTGCTGCTTTGGAGGGGGCAAAGAAAAAGAAAGGGAGAAAGGAGAAAGGAAATGGTTAGCTGAGCTGGGGTGTAGTTCATTGGTGGAGCACTTGTCCAGTGTGATCGAGGACTGGGGTTCATCCTCAGCACTGTCAAAAGAAAGAAGAAAAAGCAAGAGAAAAGAAAACCAAGGTTAGCTACGGGCCTCTGATACTCCTATGGTAGAAATAGTGTTTTGTTTTTGTTTACTGTTTTCCCTGTGGTACTGATTGAACACATGACCTTTGCACTGAGCTACATCATCTCCAACCCTTTTTTATAGGCTATTTTGAGACAGGGTTTCTCTAAATTGCCTAGGCTGGTCTTGAACTTGAGACCTCCTGTCTGTCTTAGGATCCAAGAGTTCTAGGATTACATGCATACCCAGGTTTTGGTTGACATGTATCGAGAGCCCACAAGGTGCCAAGTTCTGTGCTGAGTGGGCTCAGTTCTGATCACCTCAGTCAAGTGAGGACCATGTGAGTAGTATGATTCTCTTGTTGTAGATGAGGAACATGAACCCATGGTGAGGTCACAGGACAAAGTCAGTTCATTACCCTGCTAAAGTAGGAGGTACTGACAGGCTCAAAGCTCATGTCTTAACTCCCCTTCAGTGCTTCTGCATTCTTGGAAACATTCTTGTTAAGGTGTAAATAACTTTGGGGGGATAGGTGGCTGGGTGGTTGTGACATGTGGGATTTGGAGTCAGGCAGACCTAAAACTAGCTGGTTATTCCCCTCCACCTCCCCACCAAGGGCTCACTTTCTTCTTCATAGTGGTATACAAATAGACTTCCTGGAGATTGATATGAGAAGCAACTAGCTAATAGCAATCTATCCATCCATCCATCCATCCATCCATCCATCCATCCATCCATCCATGGACAGGTGTACTGATCATATGGTCTATAACAGGTGCTAGACTAGTTGCTGAGACGACAGTCATGAACTAGAAGTCCATGATAACAGAGTAAATGATGAATAGACTAGATAGTTCTGAATCATGTAACAGTTCAGCTGTTACAAAGAAGCAAATGCAGAGGAATATGAGAGAAAGAAAAAGGCTGGTGGCCTTTGCAAGCTGTTGTCTGCAGAATCAATAGCACTAGCTAGTAGGATGCTCTTACTTTTGCTCCAGATAGAAGAATTCAGAAACCTCAGCACAAGAATGCCTGGACAATAGGGAGCCCAATTAAAAGGTAGCTGCCAGGACCAGGGCTACAGCTCAGTGGAAAAGTACTTGCCTAGCATATCCTGGTCTCTGGGTTTGATCGCCACCATTGAGGAAAAAGGAGAGAGGTGCCTGGGGATAGATCTTTGACTTTCTATAGGCTATATTGTTCATAACATGAAGAAACAGAGGCCCAGGGAGGTTAAATATGCCATCTGAAGTCACATAATGCTAGGGCCAGTATTTGAACCTGAGCAACTGGATTGTAAGAAGCTATAACCTTTGCCAGTAGACTTCTGGAGAGAGCAGACACTTTTTGCCAAAGGGCAGGTATCAACCGTGGGAATAACAATGCACAAGGCTTCTTGCAGCTGTTGCATGGAATTTCAGAGTATGAAGAGACCGTAGTAAAGATTTAGGGGTTTGGAGACCAGAGAGGTGATGTCCGTGTCCAAGGTTACACAGCTAGGCAGCCACACAGCTGGGTTAGGAGTCTGAAGACAGATGTCTCTAGAGCATATGACACTGTCTCCAGCCGAGGCTCATTTCAGGTGGCACTTGTCTGCTGATCACCTCAATGCTGTCAGCCACACTGGCTCTACACAGCCGCCAGTCTTTATGGGCCCAGACATTTTTATGCCCTTTATTCCGGAAAAACTCATTCCAGAACTGGAGTAACTTTGCATCTGGGGACACGCTTCACCGAGCCCCGGGTGGCTGAGTTGGCTCGAGCTGGGTGGTGATGACTCACTTTTATTGCCCCGTCTCTTTCCAGCCTGTGCCTGCCACAGATAACCTTGCAGGAGGCTGCAGCTGCCCTGGAAAGTAGCCGCTCCCCAGTGTGCCCCCTTGCCCTTCTGCAGTCATTCAATCTTTTTCTCCTTCTTCTCCCCCAGGAGGCCGCTCCTCTCCTCACCTCTCTCCTCTGCTTTCTGCAATCCATCTCGTTGGGGAAGGAAACCTGCTGCCATTTGTGCTTAGGGTGAGTAATTGGTACTTGGAAGAAAAATATAAAGATGCCAAACATGTCTACATATTTGTCTGAGTTATGCTGGTGCTTTTGACTTCATGTGGTTCAGCATGTTCTGAAGTACTTTCTCAAGTACCACACTGCACACTCCTCCCTAGGCTGCAGATGGCTGGGAGCAAGAGAGACCTAACGTAGGCTCCTGGGCTTCCAGGTGCAAGACGATGATGTTAAGCTGAAGAAGAAAGAACAACTATGGGTGGATATGGCGTAACACAGACACTCAAGGCAACCTCGATTCCAGCTGTCCTTTGGGCAGTTTAGGGTACAGCATCAGCTGCTGTCATCTCGGCTCAGATAGTCATTGCTTATGGTCACTTCTTCATCCAACAAACAAGTGACAAGGGCACAGCTGGAGCACTTGTCGGAGATGCTGCAGTGGGCAAGACGTGCAGGGGGGTTGGGCACTGTCCTGGGGCTTATGGGCAGAGAGAAGCACAGAGATAAGCCCTAAAAGGGAACTGCAGTGGTGGCTGAGTTACAGCTGTGACAAATGTTGTGTAAAACAGTGGGGGCATGTAAAGAAAATCCGGGCTTGGGGTCCTCAGAGAGTGTGTTTCTGCCCCAATTCTTGGCCCAGCTGTGGACTGGTCAGGGATTCTCCTTAACCTTGACATGTGATGAGACAAATGGAGAAGAGGCCACAGCTGACTTACCCACCTAGCAGTTGTTATGCTCAGTAAGCAAGCACATGTTCTCCCTTGCGAGATCTTGTAAGTTGACTTAGAATGTTCTTGGTTCTTTTTTTTTTTTTTTTTTTTTTTTTGTCTTTTTCGTTTTTATTGTTACCAGGGATCGAACTCACGACTGCCTGCTTGCAAGCCAGGCGCTTATGCCGCTGAGCTAAATCCCCAGCCCCTGTTCTTGGTTCTTAAGGTAGAATGTAAGATAACTTGAGCTGCAAGTCTGTCTTCCCAGCTATAAATCAATGGCTGAATGTAAAAAGTTGTCTGTGCTTCTCTCTGTCTCTCTCTCTCTCTCTCTCTCTCTCTCTCTCTCTCTCTCTCTCTCTCACTTTGTCTCTCATCTGACTATACACAATAATACCTCCATTCACGGATACTTCTGTTTGCAAACAATTTGGTTCACAAATGAAAGCAGTTGGCAAAATTTTGTTTCCATTTGCAAATTCCAAGTTGGATGATAAACATGACCACAGCCATCTTCCCCACACAAACACAAACATGACCATCTTCCCTCAAGTGGCAAAATAAAGTTCATAAACAAAAGTGCCACTGTATTTTTCTTCTTTCTCTTTCATTTGTCTAGCCATCATTCATCCATCCATCTATCTACTCACATACCTGCCCATCCATCCATCCATCCGTCATCCATCCATCCAACTATTTTATCTTTTGCCCACTTTAAAAAAAATCAATCCTGAATGCTTGTGGACAACTTATTTAACTTGGTATCATTGACATTTTGGGTCATAAAATTCTTTGTTATCCAGGGGTCTCTGTGCATTGCAGGATGTTGCACAGCATCTCAGGTCTTCACTCGTTACATGCCAGTAATTGTCCCCTGCTTACTACAATTTGTGATAATCAAAAAATGCATCCAGATTTGGCCAAGTGTCCCCTGGGGGGCACAGTTGCCCCATGATAGACTATTTCCTTAAACTCATGCCTTTTTCATATTACTAGGCTCACATTTGACCTGCAGATGAGTTGCCACACTGGCTTCTGCTCTCAGTCCCTAACCAGGACTCAATGTTCCTCATTGTCTTGAACACACTGAGCTCTCAGGGATGTCTTCTTTCCGTGGACTAGAGTCAGGGCCACGGCTGGCATCTGGGACTGAGCTGACCCTTGGGGTGGCCTGGTTCCTCTGTTCGTGCCACACACACCTGGGGTGGGGTTTCCTATTATCCACACCCAGAACTATGCTAAACCTGTCAGTGGACTAATTTAGTACTACACTCTCTTAACCCCAGTATCACAAACCCTAGATCCAGCCAGCTCTGAAAAGCCCTACTTATGAGTGCTTTAGGCTTTGGAGGGACGTCTAGATACAAGTCATAACAGGATTCAGATGGGAACACCTTTGGGGAGAGGGCATGATTATGTTATCATAGCATTAATAATAATATCTATGACTGAAAAATTTCTCACACATACTCAAAACTTACATGCCTATGTGGTAATGTGGTCCTCTTATACAAAGCAACAAAGACCTAACTAGGAGTTGGGGTACTACCTATAGTCCTGCAATTGTTAAGGGCACTGCCTGTAAGTGTTAAGAATCAGGGCACATAACTCTAAAAATGGAACACTGCATTTATAATGGAAAGGACAGCGGGGCACAGTAGCATGCAACTGTAGCTCTAGCTAGATGGGAGGTTGAGACTAGAGAATCACTTGAGTTTGGGAGCAATAGTGGCATGGTAGCTCAAGAAGAATAAGGAGGAAGGAGAGGAGGAGGAGAAGAAGGAGGAGAAGAAAAAGAGAAGGTCCCCAAAGTCTAGGATATGTGGCTACCATCAAACCTACAATAGTTTATATCTCGATGCACTGACCAAAGCATTGGAATGGACCCTTGGACGTTGCAGCTGACTTGCTGTTAGGAGGGGTCCAGGCAGGTGACTCACTGGGGATGTGACTGAGAAAGGGCTCATCTCTCTCCCCACTTCCTTCTTGTTTCTCTGCTTCCTGGTTGCTATGAGCAGCTTTCCTTTGTCTGAGGCTCTTCCATCAGGCTGCCAACCATGCACAGACTGAAACATGAGCCAAAATAAATCTCTCCTCCTTTGAGTTGCTGATGTTGGGTATTTTGTCCCAGCGACAAGGCAAGTGATTAAGACACACTCCATATCCAAGATAGACATTTGCCAATTTGCTCACTTCTTGCCATCCCCATGGCTGTCTCCTTGTCCAAGACACCGTTGTGCCTCACCTGAGCACCTGAGACCTAACCAGCCTACTGCAGCCCCCCAAGGGTCTTTTATGCAGGTTGGGTCATGTCAACTCCTGCTGACAGCTGCCTGTAAGACTCTATTGCTGCTGCAGGCACTCCTATGCATCACATGATCTCAGTGCTAATCTCCGGAGTCCTCTCCCTGCCACTGTCCCTTTCCACCAGAAGCTCCAGCTGACCACAGCTCAAGCCTTACTCTCTTTCTCCAGCACCTGTTCTTCTGATGATATCAGTCCAGACCTCTCTCCACCAAAGATACCTTTCCTGGCCACCAGTGATCTCTGCTCTGCTTCCCTGAATTTCCTCCCATTGCACCATGAACACAATCATGCTGTCATGACTCTTTGAATCTGTCCTCTTCCCGAAGTTTAAGTTCCACAAGAACGGAGTTTGTTCTGTTTATGACTAAGCCTCTTGTTGATGCATAGCAAGCCCTGAACACGTACTCACTGACCACGAAGCCAGTAAGTTCTGATTTCAACTCACTGTGATTTCAAGCAAATTTTTGTTTCTTTTTGTACTGGGGATTAAACCCAGGGTTTTGTGCATGCTAGGCAAGCTTACACCAAATTTTATTCACCTCTGGGAACTTGTCTACCTAGAAAAGTGGGTGGTAGAGATATATTTCTATTCACCATAGATGTCTCTCCGTTTCCTTTCCCTCCCTCTCTACCCATCCATCTATCTAATCTAATCCACCCATCCATCCAACCATTTTTCTCTGTCTGTCTAGGCATCTCTGTCTCTTGTTCCCCATGATTGACAGACACAGATGAACGAATCATTTCAGAGGCAGCTTGGTGTACCTGGGAGGGTTCAGCAGTCAGAGAGGCTTAGCTTTGGATCACAGTTCTGCCAACTTATTTCTTGTGACATTGGGGAAGTTTCTGGACTTATGTGAGCCTTATTCCATTCATCTGTAGAAATGAGAATACTAATACTACCAGCAGAGCTAAGTGGAACTGTATACGTAAAGCACAGAGCCAGGACAGAGTAGCTGCTTTAAAAATGATAGCAATTAACATTGCTATTATTAAAAAAATTTTTTTTCACATGAAAAGTTCATCACAAACACTCTTTCTTTTTCCAAGACCTGCTGTTGGGCAGAGCAGCGTGCTTTACTTCCTACTACCCTGAACTCATTTCTCTCCATCAGTTCCCAATTCTTCAGCACTTGTTCTGCTCCGGAAACTTGGCAGGTAGTGTGTGCAGTTATTTTGAGAGGAACGAGTGGGTAAAATCGGCAGCATTTCCCCCGGAATGTCTGTGCCCAGGGATTATGAGTTTATGGCGCATCTGCTTTGTGTATAAAAGCCTTGTCCCCCCTCACCCTCCTGCCAGCACCACCCCCTGCCTTGGAGACAAGAAAGCAGGGGCCTGGCTACTGCCTGCAGCCCTTCCCTGTCAGGTGGTGGCTGCTGGCTGCCCCCGTGGCTGGGGTGAGGTAACAGCAGCGGCTGCTTTCTTTCTGGCGTCTGGATGGGCAGAGGAAAGAGGCCATTGCTGGAGGGATGAAAGCTTTGGGCGAGTTTGGGAAAGGGTTCAGAGGCTTCCTCTTGGATTTGTAGACCTCCTCATCTGTGTGGGGCATGATCTTCCTGACTGCCCCGTTGGATTGCCCTGCATCTTGGTCTGGGAGGTGTGCCATTGTCCGTGGAACTGTGTGCTCTTTTTTTTTTGCACTGCTGGAGATGAAAGCCAAGACTCATGCATGCTAGGCATGTGCTCTGCTTCTGAGCTTAATCTTTCTTTTGGTGTTTACTCCTGGAGAATCTTGGCCTGGCGCAGAGGCCTCTTCTTCCCTGGTCAGTCCACAGAGGACCATGGTCACCAGGAGAACCTGTGGCTGGTAGAGACCTGCACCCTTTCATATTCCCCATTTGGCACGCTGCTTGTCTCTTACCTGGCATGTCATGTGTCTCACATGCCCATCCGGGCTCAGGGCCTCCCCGTGTTTTCCTCCACACCCCAGGCTTGCCTGCTGTTTTGTTCCTCACATTGGTCCTGATGACTGAACAAGATGATCCTCTGCTGACCATGGACAACTGCCAGCAAAATATTAAGGACATAAAATGCATTTGTTTTTGTGGTACTGGGGACTGAACTGAGAGCCTCTGCACTAAGATACAGCTCCAGCCCTTCTAATTTTGAGACTGAGTCTCACTAAACCACTAAATCACTGCCCAGATTGGGCTTGTGCTTGTAGTCCTTTTGTCTCAGCTCCCCAGAGTTCTAGGATTATAGCCAGGTACCAGTTACTTCCCTTTTAAAGGCAGGGGGAGTATAACTTCTACTTTCTGAACCCTAGAGCTGAGTTTTTGCCACTAAAAAACCAAGACAAAACAGGTTGAGTTATTGATTTAACCTGTGTTCTTCTCTCTCCATTCTGCAGGTGAAGAAACCATAGCTCAGATGGGAAGTGGTTGCCCAAGTGGATGCATAGTGACTAAACAGGTAGGTCAGGATTCGAATGAACACTGGCAGGCTGATGCCAAACTCTGCTGCTTTAACCACTCTCTTATCTCACCTCCTTCTTACTTTGGGCTCACCAGCCAGTCTGTGCCTTGGTTTACCATATTGCTTTGAGGAGACAGACCTGATTCACTATCTGTATTTGGTAACACAGCTTCTGAGGGCAGCATGAGCCTGAGGCAGGGCCAAAAAGATGGCTGCATTCTGCACTGAGGGAACCTGGTGCTTCCCAGGGATGCAGCTGGGAAGAGAGAGAGCAGCCTCAGGTGATGTGGGCAACGCTGGACCTGAGCAACATGCCTCCTTTCCTGGGCACTGCTGCAGTCTCCAGAAGCACTGGCTGTCTTCTGCATGGAGGAATCTGGCATTGGGAGGCAGCGTTCCACTGATTTCTGAGTGCCAGCTGGCGTGCTGGGACCGGCCACAAAATGAGTTCTTTTTCTCTAGGATCAGGTGGGAGGGAATCCAAGTCTCAGCACAAAGGGGTGGGAATAATAACCATGATGCCAACAATGACAACAACACCACCAGTAGCAGCAGCTACCACTTAAGGAGTGCTGGACTGACAAGCATTTCACATTCATGGTCAGATTTAACCAGTAGTCCCTCACCCTCCTTGCTTACAGAAGGAAGTAGAAGCTTAGAGAGCTTCAAAGACATTGCCCAAGGTCACACAGCCACTGAGTATCCAAAAGGGCTTCCAATTCAGTCCAGTTAACAGCAGACCCAGGTTCTGTGTTATCACATGGGTCTGAAGGGTATGGTGGCCCTGCACACAGCAGCCCTCAGAGTTGGCTCTGGGTTTGGATCAGCTCCTCCTACTTATGAGTTGGGTAATTGCAGGCAGTTTGCATAACTGAGCCTCAGTTTCCTCCTTTGGAAAAGGGGAACGTTTCCATGATATTCCCTGATAGTAATAACAGAGCCTCACTGATAGCATCATTATGCAAATTACAATGGTCGGTGCCTTAGAACAAAATGGGCTTTCTCAATCTCAACACCGCTGGCACTTGGACTGGATGGTTCTTTACTGTGGAGGTTGTCTTGGGTACTGCAGGACTTTTAGAAGCATTTCTGACCTCAATCTACTGGGTGGCAGTAGCATTTTCCCATTTGTAACAAGCAAAACTCTGCAGATGTTGGGGAGAGGAAAGTTGCCCCCACTTGAGAATCAATGGCACACAGAAAGTGCCCATTAAATGTTGGACATTTTATGATTGCTATTGTGATCAGTCTTTAAGCTCCCTCCCACCTGCCCAGATGAAGGAGGTCATTAACTTTCTCCCAGCCAGGAGGGCAGCGATTCCAGAGAGTCTGCAGCAAAGACAATCCCAGACCCAGAGCTGGGTTTCCTTTTGACGGCAAGAAGCAGTGTTTTTTGCAGTTCCTTTGCTGAGGATGGCATTTAAAGTTCCTGGGTCTCCGGCTACCCCAAGACAGCCTGTGGGGCTTTCTTTAAAGCAGTCAGAGTCACCTATCATTTTACTAATTCAGGCCGGAGTCACTGAACATACGCCAAGTTCTCAAAACATAAACACATATGAGGTGCAATTGAAAAAAACAGTGAATGTTTAAATTAAAAAAATTATTACAGGGAAAGACCCACTGCATCAATCTCCCTCAGAATATTCCCCCTCACTTTAAGAACATCCCATTGTTTTTGCCATTTTCTTTTTCTTTCTTTCTTTCTTTCCTTTTTTCCTTCTTTCCTTCTTTCTTTTCTGTCTTTTTGAGACAGGGTCTTGTTATGCTGTTCAAGCTGGCCTTGGATCCACTTTGTAGCCCAAGCTGGTCTTGAACTTGCAAGTCAGATATCACACAATCCCAGACGTGGCATACAATGTGGATGAGGACCAACTAATATTTTAAAGAGCTTGTCTTTCTGTTGGATGGCCCTTGGCAGCAAAATTCATCATCTTTTTTATCATACCTCGTAAAGACACTTGTAAAAGAGGACTTCGGAACTGCTCCAGCGAGTGGCAGAAATGATCGGATGAGTGTTTTTGAAGCAAGGGGGAAATAATTTAAGGAAAATTAATGGTAATGTGTCTTTGACTGTGATACACTGTAAAATTTAAACATTCACTGTGTATTTTGGTTGCCCCTTGTAGTGTATTGGGTACTTTTCTAAATTCTGACATATATTGTTTCTATTTACCCTCTGTGAGAAGTTCGTTAACTTGACTGGGCCTAAGGGATGCCCAAACAGCAGGAAAAGCATCATTTCTAGGTGCGCTCTGAGGATGTTTCTGGACGATGTTAACATTTGCATCAGTGGAATGAGTAAGATCACCCTCCGCAGTGATGGAGATGGAGATGGATGGAGATTGTCCTAGCCACTAGACGCCTGAATAAGGGGAGGAAAAAGGAAATCATCCTTTCTTCTCTGTCTCCCTAGTAGAGCTGAGATGTCTCATCTCCCTTCTCCTGTCTGTCCCAGACTGGAATTTAGATCATTAGTGCCCCTGGTTCTCAGCCTTCTGTCTCTGACTGAGTCACACCACTGGCTTTCTTGGGCCTCCAGCTTGCAATGGCAGATTGTGGGACTTCTCAGCCTCCATAATCTCGTGAGTTTATTCCTCATATTCAATCCAGCTACATCTATATATCTATATCTAGTTTATTGATTCTGCTTTGAAGCAACCCACTAACATACCTCCGAAAATATCTCTTGTTATTATCCTCACTTTACAGATGAGGCAAATGAGACACAGAAACTTAAAGCATCTCATCTGGGATAATACGTGACAAGTGGGCCAACAGTGGTTCACATTCTCTCTGAGGAGCTCATGTCCTGGATGAAGGCCAGATGGTGGAGCAAAGCAGTGATAGTAACAGTGAGGCCAGGGCACCGTGGAAGCTGGAGAATGGAGGAGAATATCTGAATCAGGGTGATCAGACCAAAAGGTGATGGGTTACACACAGCTCTACAGACCGGGTGATGGTGGCAGGAGAGCATTCTGGCTCAGAGACTGAATGTCCCCAAATCTTGAAATCTGGAGACGCAGAACCACCCTACCTGTGTGATCGAAAATCAAATATGTTGGAGCCAAGAGTGTGAGGCAAGGAGCAATGGCAGACAAAAAGAGAGATGGACTAGTGCCAGGTCCCAGGTCCCAGAGGCACCAAGCAGGGGAAGAAGACAGCACTCAGTGTTCTCTATGAGACATGCCCGGGGTAGCCTGGGCGGGCAGAAATTGGTTTAAGTAGAAGAACAGTAGGGACACATTTGTGAAGCTAAAAGGATGGAAAAAGCCAGTGTGCCTTTTCCCATTGTTGATTTAGGACAGGTGACACATGCCTGGCCTTCCAGTGCATTTGGAGACTGGGACAAAAGAATGGCAAATTCAAAACCAGCCTGGGTAACTTAGCAAGACTGTGTTTCAAAAAAAAAAGTAAAAAATGAACTGGGGATGCAGCTCGGTGTGAAGGCCTGGGCTCAATCCTCAGTGTCACCAGAACAGTAACAGCAACCAAGCAACCGACAAAGAAAAACATTTAATGCTCAGGGAATTATGCTGAGTGTCAGGAGACAAGGTATGAGTTGTCTAGCTTGCTGTGTTAGGATTGCTGGGTGGCATCCTCCACATCAGAGTCTAGGTCAGTGATGCTACGTTGAGCAGGGCTGTGTACTAGCACTTTCTGCGGAGAGAACTGCTCTATGTCGGTGCTGTCCCCTATCTTAGCCACTAGCCCCATGGTGCTATTAAGCACTTGAAATATGGCTAGCATGCCTGCAGAACTGAATTTTAAATTTGATTTGATTTGAACTAATTAAAATTAAACTTTTAAGCATGTTGGTAATGCGTACCTGTAATCCCCATTCTTTGGGAAACTGAGGCAAGAGGGTTATAAGTTGGAGTACAGCCTGGGCAACTTAGTGACTTAAAGATATCGTGTCTAAAAACAAAAAGATATAAACAAAGGATTGGAGATGTAGCCCGGTGTGAAGACCCTGGTTTCAATCATCAGTACCACATGCACAAACACAATCTGCCTGTACTTCCTCGTTATAGTCTGGGCAGTACAGTTTTGGTGTCTTTTGATGCCCAGTCTGTGTGGCTGTTTGTTGTGGCACTGACTGATATATTCATTGAGTACACAGGTTTCCAGAATGCTGTTATTTTTCTTTGTGTCTTCAGGACTGCTACAGTGAAACATACAATAGAACAAATTAGCAGGCATCTCAAAGATAGCTAACGGTTTGAGGCCAAGCGTGGTGGCATAAAAGTCCATAATCCCGGCACTCTGTACGTTAGGGCAGGAGGATAGCTGTGGGTTAGATGCCAGCCTGGGCTACACAGTGAGGGTCTGTCTCAAAACAACAACAACAACAACAACAACAACAACAACAACAACAACAACAACAAGATAATTAATAGTTTGAATGATGTGAAAAAGTGAAAACTAGCCAACCAACCCATAAACCAAACAACAAACTCAAATGATCAGTCACTGAGAAATTTGACACACTTGATATCCAACACAACATATTGGCTGGGTTGTGTTGGTGGAGGCGGAGGTGGGGAATCTGTCACTAACTACACAGGAGGATCTGCTAAGTCAAGCTGTCTACCTCACATCACACACCAGCATCTTTCAGCTAGAGTGGTAGCCATTTGCAAACTGAGTCAATGGCTGCAATTTTTTTTTTTAAATTTTAAAAACTTTATTTTAAAGAGGATAAAACCAATGAAAATAAAACAGAATAAAACCAATCAAGATAAACTAGTATAAGTGACATAGGACTTCAAACTGTTATGAAATCAGCAATAGCTACCATAATGCCTTTTGTTGTTTTCAATATAGCTGCATATATCTTCAGATATAGTAAAAATTGAACAGAACAGAATAGAGCAGAAACAATAAAAACAAAACAATCAATTCAATAAAGGACTTAAAAATAAGCCAATAGTAAATCCAAAATGGCTACCATAATGTCTCTTGCTACCTTTTAAATAGCTGCTCATGCTACTGGATTTAACATAATCAGCAAAATGAAAGAGAATAAAACCCAACCCAAGAAAACAATGCAAGTGATAAGGTTTCTAGGCGGGGATCACCTCCTTGTGGGGGCTGGTTCTCTCCCCTTGCAGTCCTCAAATGGCACCAACTCACAGAGAGCAGCATAGGTGTGGCTGTCCCTACTTGGAAAGGCTGCAAATTTTTACCCTTCTCTCTATCCATATTTCTTTGACTTGCATCACTGAAACTCCTCCAGGTAAAGAGGCAAGGTTGGCACCATTGATTCTGGGTTTATATATAAGATTCATTTTATATGGAAAGACAAAATATGATGCCACTCAGAGCTTGAAAATGTTTCTGTGTTGATGCTTGCTGTCTTCACTTCTCTGGCCAAATGAGAAGGATTTGGAGGAGCACTGAGCCCAGGGAAAGGATGAGAAGCAAGTGGAACAGAGTTGCTGCACCATCCAGCTGAGCCTTGCTGTGGCCATCAGGTTGTAGCCAGGCTGGAGGGACACATGCCCAGCCCAGACTCACTCGGCCACCCCAGCCAACTCATACATGCCTGAGTTGAATAAATGCCTTTTTTCCTATGCCACTGAGATTTTGTAATTGTTGTGTAGTAGAGGTTAACTGTGACACAGATGTTAATTATTTGATTTGAAATGCAATTATTTTCCATATTTGAAACTTCAGCTTTTGAGGGTCTGTATTACCATCTTCTCTAGCCTTTGACATTCTGGTTTCTCAGGATGGCATTTACAGGTTTAACATTTCTTTTTCGTCTATTAAGAGCCATAAATATTCATTGTAGAAAGTGATATGAGAAAAAGTTCTTAGCAGTTACATATTAGTAAGCCCTCAGATACAGCTACCAGTAACATTTGTTGTATACTTTCCAGATACATACAGAGATAAACTCATACCTGTGCTTGCATATGCAAACACCATCCATCTACACATGGAATCCTATTACATAGAGATCTGCTTCTGCATCTGCATTTTATTTAGTTCAGCATTACAACTTTAGCATTTCCTCGTGTCCTTATTCTCCAGAAACATGATTCTTAGCAGTTACATATTAATATTCTATGATATATATAGCTGTATCATATTTTATTTAACCATTCCCTTCTTTTGGACATTTCAATTCTTTGCAATTTTTCATTATTACAAATTATGCTGCAATCTTCATTTTTGTACATAAATCTCTGTGTGCTTCTGTGATTGTTCCTTTCGGCTGTGTTCCTGGAAGTGAAATTCCTTGGTGGCAGGATCTGAATAATTTTAATAAGGTATTTCCAAGTTGTCCCTCAGAAAGGGCAATTTATAGTCTCAGGAGCAGAATAGGAAATGGGTTGGTGCTTATAATTTATAAAAAGGCATTTTGGGGAAGTTTCAAAGCAGACAGACTGGGACCAGGGTCTCTAAGTTTGAATTTTACACAGGACAGTGAACTTGGAATTAGGTGGAGTTCCACTAATGTGACACCGAGGGGTAAATTCTGCAAAGAATGAAAGGGTGCCAGCATTCTTGACCTATGAAGTAATTTCTAGCCATGTAGTTTTTGGCTATAGCTTGGTTAGAATTTTTTAGAGAAAATAGGCACAACAACACATTAGCTCAGGTTGTCATGTTTGCCTTGTTGACAGTAGTGGCTTCTCTTGAGCATCCTGATGATATTTGGTTAGGAATGCTGGAAAACTTTGTATACAGCAATTTGTGTCCCTGAGACCTTAGCAGTCTACATAGTCTCAGAGCCCAGCTTTCCTGCAGTTAAATAAGGGTAAAACCATGGTTTTATCTGGAAAGTCATCTAGCAAGGGACCTGGTGTCAGAAGTAATCTCCAACAACTCATTTCATCCAGTTGAGGAGCAAAGGAGGCGCTAGGTCTGCAGGTGAGGTGGACAATGTTACAAATGTAAGAGTCCTTTCTCAGCTGGTTCTTTGACTCATCCCAGGAGATTTTACAGGTTTATGACAACAGGCGAAAAAGATTGGTATAGGCAAATAATAGCAATCCCATAGATAATAAATATAATCCTCAGAAAAAAATAAATATTCCATCAACCTAAAACATGCATGGTGGCAGCTAAAATTCTGCCCAACTCTGGTGTTCTCTCTCTCTCTCTCTCTGTCTCTCTGTCTCTCTCTTTTTATGTCTCATTCTTACTCTCACTTTCTCTGTCCTACTGGGAATTGAATCCAGGAATGTTGTCACAGTGAGCTACATCTCCAGCCTCTTTGTTTTTTAATTTTGATTTTGAGTCAGGGTCTCACTAAGTTTCCCAGGCCTGCCTTCTGCCAATCCTTCTGTCTTGGCCTCCTGAATTGCTGTGACGATAGGCAGGTATCACTGTTCCTGGCTTTCTGATTGACCTCCGAGTATTTAAATACGGGGCAAACACTAAGCAGTCCAGATAAAAGGGGTAAGCTGAGAACTGAGCAGCTGTTCAGCTGGTAGAGTTTACAGTTTGAGTCCAGCCGAATGAATCATCTCTTAAAACAAAAGAAAAACCAACCCCTTTTTAGGGGAATAGAACAGAATCCAGAGTAACTATCAATATATAATTCACAATACCCAGGATGCAACCCAAAATTACTCAAAAAGTGATCTGTTCTTGAAAGAAAAGACAATGAGTGGAGACTGATCCCAAGATGACCTAGATGTTAGAACTAGCAGACAGAATTTGTAATGCAGCTATTTTAGTGATGCTAGATATCACTACAAAGAAGGAACTCTGCTCACTATAAATAAAATAAGAAATTCCAGCTCCAAATAGAAGCAATAGAAAAAACAAATGGGAATCCTACATCTAAAACAATTAATATCTAAAAGAAAATATTCATACGAAATCCCTAGTAAGAGCCATAAATAAGTTAACAGAAAAAAGATGACAAATGAGGTGATGAATTTGAAGGTAAGTTGACAGTATTTTTAAAAATATTATTCAATATAAGTTCTCTTCATTTTTCTGTTTTTCTTCATGTTGTGTGTACTCCATTCAAAGCAGGTGGCAGGGTCCATTGCTTAAGGGGAAATGGGTGGCAGTTAAATCAAAAGAAAGTCCACAAGTACCTACCTATCATGTCCAGAAATCTCTCTCTAGTAGTAAATTGAAAAGGTTCAGAGGAATTCCCCAGTCTCTAGAACACAATGTGAAAACAGTGGTGACTTCTCCCGATCTTGAGGTAGGGAAGGAAGACAGAAGTTGAGCAGAGAATTAAGATGGGCTTCAGACAGTCAATTAAATGCTCTAGTTAAGAAATGATACAAGGACCAGGGATTCAGCGCAGGGGCAAAAGTGCCTGCCTGCCAAGCACAAGGTCCTGAGTTCGATTGTCAGTTTAAAAAAAAAGTGACATAGATTATTCTGCTCATATATATTGGGCAGAACTGGTCACATGGCCCCACTGACCTGCCAAAGGTGCAGAAAGTGTCACCCCACCAAGGGCCTAGAAAAGGGGAACCAGAAAATAAGCGGTAAGCTGTGCTGATCATCACCACATTAAGCATCTTTGGAACCCAAATCTTCTCTCACTGGGATTACTATAAATGTTTCAGGTGTGTGCTAATTGCTCGAATAACCCCAGTGTTTATATCATGAAGTCCTAACCTCCCTGTGATGGGAGGTGGTGAAATTCAGATGAGCTCATGAGTGCTGGGCTCCCTCGATGGGATTAGTGCCCTTCTAAGTAGAGGCGTGTGAGAGCTTGCTCACTTTCTACCATGTGGGGACACAGGAAAAGGCAGCCCCCTGTGAGGCAGGAAAGGAGTCCTCACCAGGATGCATCCACACTGCTTCTTGATCTTGGACTTTCAGGCTCCAGAATTTTGAGTAAATACAATTCTGTGTTAACTCATGCAATGTGTGTGCCTTGCTATGGCTGCCGGAGCTGACTAATACGCCACCTACAGGAACTCCCCAGCCCAGAGTCTCCTGACCTCTAAGCCTTCTCCATCTGGCAGCTTCCTCTGGCAGACTGGCTGCTTTCCAGAAAGCCATCATGATGGAGAAAGTTGTGACCCAGCCTCACCTAACTTTGAGTTCTACCAGGCTGAATGTGCTGCCTGGTCTCACTGGCCCAGACTCGTGGCAGTCTGCAGTTCATTCAGGTAACCAACTGCTCACTCTTCCCTTATCATTTGAATTCTTGGCATGGGGGAGGCTTTTCTCTTTGGCAACCACAAAGATTCTTCCCTTATCTCTGGAGACCTTGGAAGAACAAACCCACTCCTTCCTTCATTACTCAGGGATGCAGATGCAGACAAGAACTGTAGGGAACTGTCTCACTGGCAGGGAATATAGGGGTGATGGAAAGTTCCATCCAGGCCTCTCATCTCCCTGCTCTCCTGCCCACCCATCTCCTGTCTTTCTCCACATGCTCAGTGTTCTCCTGGCACACAGAACAATCTGTAATTTCCAAACACACCAGAGCTTTCTTCCTTGAGAATGCCTCGTTCTGTCTTTCAGGTGAGTTCCCACAGACATGTTCACCCACAAATGTTTACCAAGTGTCTGTTGAGTGCTGGGTACCCCCGCAGGGGTGAGGATCCAGAGACAGACACTGCCTCTGCCCTCATGGGGCTTTCATTCCAGGAGGAAAGCCAGGCATTAAGCAGAAAATCTCCAGAAAGTAGATGCCGAGAATAACTGAGCATGCTTAGAAAGAGGATAAACTGGGCTCAACTGTCCCTGGTGTGTGGCCAGAGATGGTCCAAAGCTCTCCCCATGGTATTTCTCACGGGGTCAGCTCCTTGTGGACTCTTCTGTCTGAATGCTGCCTACTACCTCCTGAAGATGAGAGGCAGCGTGTCACCTCACTCAATGTGGTTTTCCTCCATCTGTGGGTTTTTCTCTGAGAACTCCCATTCCTTGCTGTCCCTTCACACAGAGCCATTTCCCTCTCTTCTGCTCCAAGCTCGGCATGAGTGACCTGTGTGCCCTTAGGAGAATCAATTTTGCCCCTAGTGAACTATTAAGACATTCTTCTAAGCAAATATAGTGCTTTCCAAATTGCGGCACAACAGCCTCCCCAGTGAGCCAAAGGCTCCCTGAGGGCAGGGGCTATGCAGAAACAATACTGCCTGTGTCCCATGCCAGCTTGGCCCACAGTCAGGTACCAGGGTGAGGACTGAGGTGTAAGTGATTTATTGGGAAAGTGATCCCAGGAGAAATGGACAGAAAGACCAAGGAGGGAGAGTAGTCAAGCTAGACTGAGATGTCAGAGGATGCTCAGCATCTGCCTGCTCCTGCGGGGAGCTCTAGAGGGCAAATGTCACCCTTGAGTTCACCCCATCTGGACTTCAGGAGCAGCTGGACTTTGATGTCCTGCCCCTATGTGTCACTGGTTAAGGGATGCACCGACAGGGACATAAATTCATAGATAAGAGTGCCTGATGGGGCCCTGGTAGTCCAAAAGCTGTCCTTTGAGGAAGATGTTAAAGCAAACTGGGCCATAGACGCTAGGAGGTGAGCACACAGGACTGATAAAATAGGGGACAGGGTGCTGACAGTGTCCACTTCGGTAGAAGTCCCCAGTTCCCAGAATGCCCCTAACAAGCTGGGTGGTTTATGTTGTCAGGCAAATCAATGGATTAATGTCCAAGATGAGTTTAGGATGCATTATGGCAGGCATGAGGTGACCACAAAGGCAGAAAACTCTTGGTGAAGACACTTCTAGGCCTCCGGAACAGGACACAGACAGGCAGGTCTTGGGATCCCAGTGACATTAGCGTCAGATGCCACTGTGGCCCAATTTTATCAGGATGTTCCAACAGCAAGGACTGTGTCTGTGCAATGTTTTGACAATGACTGGTCGGTTTTACATTTCCTGTTCTCATTTGGTCCTTGAATCATGACCACTGCCATTTCTGAGATAGTAAAACTGAAGCTTTGAGAAGTTAACTCATTAAGTTTCACACAGCTGAGGAGAGACAGAGTTGGATGGATAATGATTAAAATTTGAAGAATGTTTATGATGATTATTTAATGAAGATGTTCTTTGATAATGTCAGGAAGAGGTTTCAGATTGGTAGCCCACATGCCAATTCCAGTTCTCTGATGTGTTCTAGTGAACACAATGAGAATTATATGCATATTTATTTATAAAATATAAGTAAACTTTAATGAATGCATAACCTTGAAAGATTTCACATGCAAATCTGGACTCCTGGTTTTTCTTGAACCAGAACATTTGGGTCCACATTTCTTCCTGGTTGGGAATTTAGTTACCATCTCATTTAGATGGGTTACCTCTCTCCAGTTTGTAACATCCTCCATCTGTCCCTGGAGCCGCACCGCCCAGTAAAGTAACCACCAGCCACACGTTGCTACCGAGATGTGGTCAGTGTCAACTGAGAAGACTACTAGAAACTTAAATTCAGGTAGGGGTCACATAGGCTTTTGATTGGACTACATTGGCCTATAGCCTCCCATCAGGCCAGCTTCTTGCTCTTCTGCTTCCACTTGACCTTGTAGATATGAGTCTGAAGTTCCTGCCACATAAGAAAGAAGTATAATCTTGAATTGGGATACCAGAGCTCAAGTTCAACCTCTGATACTTGCTGTGTGGCTTTGGGAAAGTTGCTTTCCTTCTCTGTTTTTGAAAAGTCACTTTATTTCTAACTTTATAAGACTGTAACTTCCTCTCCCACACATCTCTGAGTTTGCCCTTCTGTGATCTGTGCTGTCATTGCCAACTTTGATCTGAGCTTTCCTTGTTGGGTAGCCCCTCCTTTTGCCCTGATTCCCTGCTCTCCAGCTGCTGCTGAATCTTTGGGGAGCCCTGTCTCCATCAGGGGCCTCCCTCCTCATTCCACAGGGGGCTGCATCCAGGATCATTCCGCTTGGCTTGTTTGCAAAATGAGAAGGTGCTCATGATTATTTTTCCTTTTTGGTTAATATCTGCAGTTTGCCCTCATTTAAATCACATATTCAAACTGTTAGTTCGCTCACCTTCTACAATTATTTTCATGCACCCTTGGGTTCACAAACCATTGTTCCAAGTAGTGTGTTGCCTATTTTAAGAACTTAATTTGTTTGCAATGTGCACATCAGCTGCATGATTTGTTTCTTGCTTGTAATTAACTTTTAAGCTGATACCGTTCCCCCGCCAAACATGAAACTCTGGCAAAGTTGGTGAGATTAATCACGCTGGCTGCATCCAGATCTTCTGACATCTTCGTCGGACTCAGCAAGTTTGGGGGGAAATGATATATATTTTTTCCTTCCAATTCCATCTGTTACCCTGCTGATCTTGGAGCCAGTCCATCCATTGGTGGGCTTGAGTGCTGGAGCTAGAATCTTACACTTTCCAATCTCTGTACCAAGAGAGGCAATTTTTTCCTTCAAGCCCTCTCACCCTGCAAATTGAACCCATCGCTTCCCGAGAGAGTCCCTGGACTCTCAGGCACAGATGAATCATAAAACAGTTGTATAATACCTCCCAGGTTCCCTTCCCACTGTGGTGGAGTTAATTGCTGATTTCCAAGGTCTTTTGCAATTACACAAAAATCAACAGTGTCTTGGATTTATAATCTGGTGACAGAGTGATGGATTGGACAGTGCTAACTTTATTAATCTTTCTTTTTAATAATACCTTGTCTGTGGGTCAGGAGTGAAATCCAACTTTCTTCCATGGCTAAGTGTTTCAGAAGTTAAGTCGTATTGGATCAGTGGTTCCCAAACTTTAAGGTGCATCCCTAGGGGAGCTTGATAAATATATAGATTCTGTATCAGTAAATCTATGATAAAACCTGAGAACCTGCATTTTGATAAATTTGCAGTTAAGTTTGGTCCTGCAGGTCTAGGGTCATGTTTTGAGAGGTAGGCATTAGCCTCGGGAAGACTGCTGTGTTGTTCCTCACTGACACGGCATGTTCAACCACTGGAGGCTGAGTGACTGAGTTACACTTCGGAACCTAGGTAACTCTGTACCAGATCCATCTTATTAGAATGTGATGTCTTCCTTCTTATTCTCATTTTAGCAAAAAAGTAGTAATTGTATATATTTTCTCTAATTTAGGAAAGGCTAGATGTCATGCACTGTTTTATCGCTTGCATATATATGGTATTTATGTGTGTGTGTGTGTGTGTGTGTGTGTGTGTGTGTGTGTGTGTGTGCTTGCGCACATGTTTGGCTTTTGGAGAAGAATTTATAGTAACAGAACTGCTCCTCACCAAGTGTCTCCTTCTAAGTATAGCTTGCCTGCCTCCATCAGAAAGGGCTGCTTCCAGAGAGCCCTGCAAATTGAGAAATCCTTGTTCCTGTTTTTAAAATTCCTCAGAGAGCTGTTGGTTTTCCCTCTAACGCACTGGTTTTAGCAAGCTTTTTTCCCTCGTCCTTGATCATATCAGTGGAGGAGCTTCGGTTAAGAGCTGACTTTCTGGAGAACTCCTCCTGAACATCTTGGTGTGACTATCACTCTTCAGGTATGATGGAGGGGTTGCTAGTTTTTCATGAGACCATGGTTGTACACATACATGCATGCATGCATGCATGTACACACACTCACACAGTAGTTTTTGAGCCTGAAAGTTAAGGACACATGATCTGTCCAATGAAGGTGTTCAATTAGAAAAACAGAGGGACAGAATATTTTAAGTTGAGCCTATTTCTTAATTCATCTGATTTTACATTTGAAATTTCATATTCTTTTTCCTCAGGAAGCTTTTCCAAATTGTTCCATTATCACTGTCCACTTAAATCTCTTTCTCTAAGACAGGCAGAAGGTTTCTTGACTGTTCCTACAGAGTTTTCTGAACTGTTGTGGATTCCTGGCATTTCCTGGCCAGCCCTCCCTGCCTTATGGATGTGGAAGAAAGACAAAGGTAGGAACTGAGGAGCTCACAGGTTATCATTTTCCCGAACCGTTGTGGAGAAGAGGTGGTGGAGACACGGCACAAACTCAGACACTCTGACTCAGAGTTGGCATTTATGACTATTACGCTCCATGAGTATGTGTCTCAAATAAGGTGCTGAGATCTTATTCAAATGCAGACTCACATTTTCTAGGTCTGCAGTGGAGCCTGGGTTCCTGCAGTTCTAACAAACTCCAGATGATGCTGAGGCTCCTTACCAGAGCTCCAGTGATGGGGTCACCCTTAACTACACATTTGAACCACCCAGCAAAATTTAAAACTGCCTCATCCCAGAAATTCTAACTTAATTGCAGTTGTCCAAGCATCATGTGTTCTAAAGCTCTCTGGGTGCCTCTTGTGTGCACATAGCAGGACTGAGAGACACTTTTATGTTTTTGTTGAGACTATATCTGTTCTGGGATCTCCCAACGCCCAGCCCCCCTTATACCAGTTCACACCCCACTCCCGTGTTGGGGAAGAGCACGTTAGGTCAGACTCAGGACCTCCCTTTGTCCTTTGTCCTGTTCTGGGCTGGCTGGCTGGCCTGGAGGTGCACCGGGTACCACAGCAGTGGGCAGTGAGCAGGTGTAACGCTAAATCTGGCTTTGAACCACAAGTCTCCCCTGGAGGACCAGGAAACACTTGCAAGCTGCTCTTTGCTGAAATGCTCAGCTGCTGAGCTGAAAATAGCTTCCACAACACTGAGGACACTACCTTGGGTTCCCCTCCTGCCAGGAAAGGAGGCTGGGATGGAGAGGCTGGGATTCCAGGGTGGTTGATAGCACTAGGTCAAGAGGTGTCAGCAAATCCTGGGGTACTGCATGCCTGCAGGGCAGACTGCTTAAGCAAAGGGGTGTTGGACCAATTCAGAGCCTCTCAGCCCCGCCTCAGATCCACAGTGATGAAGCTTGCAGAATGGAGGACTTCGCAGGGTATATATTCACTTCCGTTTGCTGCTGTAACAAATTACTGAAAACTGAGTGGCTCAAAAAATACCAATGTGTCATGCAGTTCTGGAGCCTAGAAGTCAAACACAGATCTTGATGGGATGAAACCAAGGTGATGATCCTTTATGGAGGCTCCAGGGCAGAATTTGTTTTCTTGTCTCATGGCTCCTCCTTCTGTGTTCGAGGCCGCAAGAGTGGGTTGAATTCTTACAGCAAATCACTCTGACCTCTCCTTTCTCCTTCCATTTTTAAGCACTTCTTCTGCTTAGGTTGAACACAGTTAATGCAGGATACTCTTCCTATTTCCCCCTACATTTATATTAGTACACACTGGTTATACAGATTAATTGGTTTCATTTCAGCAAATTTGTGTTTGCCCGTGACATACTTTAATTATTTCCCCCATTATTCCTAACATCTCATCCTCCTCTCTAGTTCCACATTTTTTAGGGGTAAGGTTTTGATGTGTACAGTGTATTTCGATCATATTCATACCCCCATCATCTATCTACCCGTACTTTCTCCATTCTTCCCTTTCTTTTGTCTAATAATCATCTCCCTTCTAATTTCTTGTCATCTAGAGTCCACATATTAGAAAGAACACGTGATGGTTGTCTTTCTAAATGTGCCTATTTTACTTAGCATGATTCTTTATTTTTTTATTTTTTAATGTGGTGCTGGGGATTGAACCAAGGCCTCCACACTGAGCTGCACTTTCAGCCCTTTTAAAAATTTTTTGGTTTTTTAGCCAGGGTCTCATGTAGCCACTAAGTTCTCCAGGCTGGGCTGATATTTTGATCCTCCTTCCTCAGCCTCCCAGAGTGCTGGAATCATAGCCATAGGCCACTATGTGTGGTGTTAATCTCCCCATTTTAAGATTAGCTGATGAACAATAATTTAATTTGAAACCTAAATTTACCTTTGCCAGATAACAATGCATTCATAGACTTGAGGGGTTAGGACAAGACATCTTTAGAAGGTTGTGATTCTGCCTAATCTGGAGGTTTAGGGATGACTCTCATCTTGTCACCCTGTCCTTTCTGGTCTTTTCAGCCAGAGCAGTCCTGTTAAATATCTATTTCCATGTAAAATTTTCTTTGAGGAAAGTATTCCAAGGCACAAGTGTTTAGCCCACAGCCGAGTCCCTCATTACTTGAAATAGGCTCCCTGGGCGGCCGCACAAGCATCAGCAGGCAGCTTGTTAGAAATGCAGGACTTCAGGCTCTACCCCAAACCTCCAGAATGAGCATCTAATCTGAGCACAGACCAGGACCATCTGTACGTGCTGAGGCTGGAGAAGGACGGGGCTGCGCACTCTCCAGAGGGTCAGGAAGCGCTAGATGCCTGGGTCCCACCAAAGACTGGTTGGCCTGGGCACTGGGGTTGTTCAACTCTCCCAGGGGATACTAACGGGCAGCAAATTTGGGAAACAGCTCTTCCTCAAACAAAATTTCTCAGGGAGGGAAAGGGACTTGGCCAGGCAGGCCCACACGAAAGGTTGCCAGCTGTGTCTGGAGGCATTCAGGTCTCCTGCCCTGGATTCAAGACTTGTGCACCTGCTGTGAAAGTAAGATGTTAACAATAACTATAATGAAAAGGGAAGAAGTAAGGGAATTTTTTTCTCCTAGTGTGTCAGCTTTTTGTGACTAATGAATAACCCGAGATTATTAGCTCATAAAGAGATGATGTTTATTTGGGTCACAGTTTGGGACATTTCAGTCCACGGTCAGTTGGTCCCACTGCTTTCAGCTCAAGGTGAGGCAGCACGTTAGGGTTGCAGTGCGTGGCAGAACTGCTCATCTGCAGGCCAGGAACCGAAAAGAGGAAGAGGATGAAGAGGCTGAGGAAGAGGCCTCTTTCTCCCCCTCAAGCCCCTGTTCCCGGGTCCTGAACACCTCCCAGAGGTCTCCCCTCTCCAAGGCACCAGCATCTCCCAAGAGTGTCATGGGCTGGGGACCAACAGCTAACACAGGCTTCTGGAGACATTGCAGATCCAAACTATGCCACGCTTGTCTACACCTTTTGAGGAGTTTGAGTTGTTTTAATGTCAACTCTGCTGGTAGTTTTAATGTCACAAAAGTATTAAAGGTTGGCTTTAAAAACAAATCCAGGAAAGAACATGTAATAATAATAACCATTTTTTGGGCTTTCCACTCATGTGCTAAGAACTGTGTGCACATTTTTTCATTCATCTTTGGTGTGTCTTGGCCAGGGGGAAAATAGGAGCCTAGTGTGCATACTTCCGGGAAGCCTCCAGAGTGCTGGCACATGGCATGGGGACCTTGCTGACAGGGAGAAACCTGGGTGGCCGTGCTTGGGTCCTGGCTTGACCTCTGTTACAAAGTGGGAGGTGTGGGTGTGGAGCAGCTCTCAAGGATCTTATCCTAACTTTCTGTTTTTTTCCAATCCCCCCCCCCACTCCCCCACCAACCCGTTTACTGGGTGTTGACTGCAGGGCCTTCACACTGAGCTAAACCTCCAGCTCACTCTTATTTTATGTTTTGAGAAAGGATCTCACTAAGTCACTAAATTGCCCAGGCTGGGCTCTAATTTGTGGTCCTCCTGCCTCAGCTTCCCAGTGTGATGGGATTACAGACATGCACCACCATGCTTGGCAAGCCGGCTGAACTTTGACCATGAACAGAACTAGAACCCAGGCACTGGGTCTCCCCTGCCCATCTGTTTTCTTTTTTTCTGTTCTGAGTGGAGAAAAAACATCTGCCTTTACATGTTTAAATTTGGTTCCCAAATAGTTCTATGGTACAACCATGCGTTATAAGGGATATTGATTAGAAATTCAGTTGTTATTACTCATAATTGAGTAATATTATTCAGGTTAGATCAAATGGACAATGCTTACCTACTTTACCAGATTAGTTGGTGTAAGGATGATGGTAAAGATAAGAAATAGCTTTTATGAACATTTACACTCTGGTAGGTTCTGTTATTTACCTGATTGAGCTCATTTAGGTCTCACATCGCCTCATAGCCCCACTTTATGGACAGGTAAACTGAGGCCTAGAGGTTGAGTGAGCTGCTTCTGTGGCCTCCAGGAATCTGGAGAGTGTACATCTATGGGATTTCTCTCTCTGACAGCAGTCTGGGCAAATTCCAGAGCTTGCTTGGAGGATGCCCTGCAAAGCCTCCTGAGCTGAGGGTCCTCACTCTGGGAGAGGCTGTCCTGTTGCCTCACCTCAGTTTCCGCTGCTAAGCTCTGCCTATTTCTCTGAGGTACTGGGAGGATTCTGTAAATAGTTCCCTGAGGTGCTGGAGCACTGGGTGGAGAAGCTCACTATAAATACCCGGCATTTATAATTAGCCTTCCTGGCGGCACAGTGCTGCACGTGGAGGAGGCAAACACCTGCAGGGGCAGAAAATCAAAACTTGGGGACCCTGGGGTTTCCAGAGCTGGCTTCTGGAACCACCTGAACTGGAGATGACCTATGGGAAATGAAGCTCCTAAGCAAGAGCACTGTGGTCAAGGCCGTCTTGCTTCGGCTTCAGACACAGCCAGGGGGACTGGAAGAGAATCCCAGCTCCACTGTCCCCAATTGGTGAGACCGCCTGCAAATGACTGCCCTGCTTTGAGCCTCGATTTCCATGACTGAGATAGTGCTGCATAGCATGACAGCCCTATGGTGGCTGTAAGAGCAAAAGGAGCTGCTGCAAGGCCCACTTGTGTTTCTCCAGCCACCACATGTCGCCGATCAGTATGATGCAGCCTGGCCTGCGGATTTCCAGAAACAAGATTATGTCAGCACAGAGGAGGTGAACAGATATTTTCCAACAAGGCTCACCCTTACAAGAACAGTAGAAGAAATGGGAAGGACTCTCTAAACCTTCAGGATGGTTTCCAGATGGAGACCGCGTTGATCAGTAGGTCACAGGAACCCCTGACTCTGGCACATGCCACCAACATGCTTTCCCTGCCCTGCACTAATCCTTCTGCTTCCAGATGCTTCCAGAGCAAACTGCTTGAGCATTAGATAGTGTCTGAGGCTCACCTTTGGCGTGGACAGAAATGAAGGGAAGAAATTACTACTGCAAAAGCCGTTCAATTAGGACCAGTGAAACTATTGCACAGGATCCTTGAGTGTGATCATTCCTACAGGGAAGTTAATGTGCATAAAGCTCCTAGTTTTGGTGCATGCAAGGTTCTTGTTTCTTCTGTGTGCACATCTGGGCAGTGCTATCTAGCGGGAAAATCAGATGGGCCTTTCCCATTTAGATTGTCTAAGATTCCCACTGCTGGCAGGCCCTTTACCCCACTTTCCTGTGACTGACTCCCAGGATCCTCCTCTAAGCTGAGGTTCAACTCTCCACCATAGCAGCTTGTCACCAGGAATATGTTGGGCATCTTTCTGCTTTCTCCTTAGGGTTTTCTTGGATGCTACAAACAAAACAAAACAAAACAAAACAAAAAAAAAACAAAAACAAAAAAACAACCTCAGAAATGTGCAACAGCTGAGGGATGACCAGTAACTGTGCAACACTTCATCCTTCAGGCAGAAAATCGAGTGAGAGTGTGCATTGTGCACACTTGTTAGGAGATCCTGGCAGCTTCAAGCTTTGATTGCTGGTGGTGACCTTGATGATGAACACACCTGTAGCTGTGTGTAGTTTATCTTTCTACTCTCTTGTTCCTGCTTCCTGAAATCACTTCCCAAATCAACCAATTTGCACCCAAATCCTTGTCTCAGGCTCTGCTTTTGGAGAACCCAACCCACGCCCCATCACACCTAGAGTAAGATCCAAACTTTTGCCATGATGGCGGGGACCTGCCCTAGGCTCTTTACTGTTTCAAACTCATCTGCCATCCTACTTCCCAATACCTGCTACCTTCTAGGTGCGTGGCCTCTGGTTACTTCTGACTTGCTAAGCATGCCCTCCTCAGCACCTTATGTGCCATTACCTCTGACTAAATGCCCATTATCCTGGTTCTTCCTCTGCATTAGGCTCATCACCCATCAGGTTGTAGCCTCAATGTCAGTCCCCTAGAGAGTGTGACTCTCTCCCGACCTCCAATCTCTCACAGTTTCCAACTTTATTTTTTCTCTCAACAACTTGTTTCTTCTCCTTTGTGCCAATTTGGAGCTGTGTATTCATTTGTATTTTGATGTGTGTGTTAATTCTCTGTTTCTATCTGGATGTAAATCCCATGTGAACCGGGATAGCCTCTCTCTTCTGTCTTGAGCTTCTGGACACCTTGCAAGTTTCTGACATGTGGGATATAAATATTTATTGAGGGAAGGTAAATTCAGGGTGATTGTTCTCCCTACGTGGCATGCCTTCTCCCTGCATGGGTTAGGCTCTGCAATGCTGGCAGAGGGCTTGTGAGGGGCTCGGGATAGGGAAGGGCTCAGGAGTGAGAGAGGCAAGAAAAGCCAACCTCCACCTTCCTCCTCCGTCCTCCCACTCGACCAGGATCAGATCATCAGTGGGGACTCAGTGAGACAGTCCAGACAGGGTTCAGCCTCCAAGAGGATCTTTCTGAATTCCTCCTCTTGGCAAGGAGAGGATTTGCACACCTGGCACCCAAGCTGTGATTCTAGAATTCTAAGTGTTTACCTGGACTGTGGCTGGGTTATCACTGTACCATGAGTGCATGTAAATATGGAATTAAATTGCAGCCAGTTTGTGTGACTCTGTGTTTGTCTTCAGGGATTCTGGAACCATAGGCTTGGCCAAGAAAAAATAGGATGTATTAACCAGGGATTTATAACCTGCTGTCTGAAGTCCAAAACTGCCCGGAGATGTGTTGTACTGGCTTGCTCTGTAGTTTATTCGGAAAACATAGATGAATGTCCTGTACCTGGTTTCACTTATTACTCCTGGTTCTGCAGTCTAGTTTTGAGTATGTGATCAGAAAGCAATTAGATGAGTAAATGTCTCCCCAAATTTATGCCTCTGTGTCTTATAAAAACTCAGATCCCCCAAGTATCTTGGTGGCCTGTGGACCAAAGCCAAGCTAGTTCCTTGAGGCTGAGGGGACTTCAGGAGCTGCAGATGGATGCTGTGGATCTTTGCATGGTTTTTCAAGTTTTCTTGCTCTTATGCTTCTATATCCTCCGTGTGTAATAAATAAACATTTTATGACTTTATTGGAGCCTAGTGAGCCCTCTCAATGATCTGACCTAGCACAAATGCTGTATCCTTCCTGGATGCCGGGTTCTAGATCCTGGCAGTTTTATCTCTGAGCATCAACTTCCTAGATGCCCCAGGGATCCCAGGCTCAGGCACCTGTTTCTTTGGGAGGAGGAGGCAGAGCTACGGGAACCCAGAGGGGGTGACTTGCCTGTAATCACCAAGCAGATTAGGTTCAGAGGAAATAATGCTGCCTGTCACCCCATTATCCAGAAACAGCAATGGCCAACATTTTAATATATTACTGTTCCATCTTTATCCTCCATGTATGTGTTTAAACACAACTGAGCTACACTGAATCAACCACTTTATATCATACTCTCTACCTCTGCACTACATCATAGGCATTAGTTGATGATCTTATAAAAGACTCAATTTTCTCATTTGTAAAATGGGAATGATAATGATAATAATTGAAAATAATTCCAGTACCTGTACCTACGTTACAAGGTTATTGCGGAGATGAAATGAGTTAAAAATTATGTGAAAGCTTTTAGCTCAGTATGTGCTACATACTAAGTACTCAGCAAAACTATTATAATGAAATACCTTAAATCATAAATGATCTTAAGAATAGTAAATGTGTCATTATTCATGTAACCATTCCTTTGTTGAGCCTACAGGTGATGTTTAAGAATCTAATTGTCTTAACTCTTGTCTTTTTCCTACATAGCTCTATATTCCCTTTTAGAAATGCAAATTTCTGAAGTTTTAGAAATCTCTGGGGCCCTTGTGCTTGTTGGTAATGACTGCAATAATAATAAAGGGGTCCCAAGCTGCTGGCCCTTTGGATGGGAGGAGACTGTCAGCTGCAAACATTTTAATGGGGGGTGGGGAATTTGCTCATAGATGCACTGTGTAATGGGATGGGGTGGGTCCGCTGCCCAGACATTGGCACCAGATGTTAGACAGAAAGGAAAGGCAGGATAAAGTAGCCTGAGTGCAGGGCAGTGAGGCCATTCTGGAGCAGGTATCAAGGTATCAAGCTACGAGGCTTATGCCCTACTTCAAGTACAGGAGGTCCAGTAAGTCTCAGAGGGGATTAAAGGAGTGCGCTTGAGCTGGGGACAGATGGACTTTAGCGCTTTCAGGAGCCTGAGAAGCAGCAGGACAAGCTTCACAACTGCTCCTCCAGGATTCTGGACTTACCCATGGCTGGCTGTATTTTGTCCAGAGTGGAAGTCTATAATTCCAGGCTGGTCTGGGCATGAAGACCCAGCACAGGGAGACCAGATACTTCTGGAGAAAGCCCTGATGGAGAAGGGTGAAGGGCTAGGGAAGCCTGAGGACGAATATGTCAGATGCATAGCTGCAGCTGAGGGGTAGGAGTGGAGGGAAGTGACAGGGGATGGAGGAATTTGTTTCAGGAATGAGGGTGACACCAAGCTGCAGTGTCTTTCTGTGATGTCGTATCTTCACCTGCAGTTAGAAGGTTCCTCCAATCCTTTCTCCACTCCAGTCCACTTCCTTATTCCACTTCCTGTGGCCACCTAGAAGGAGAGGTATGGCAGGGACCCACAGCCAGAGAAAGATGCCAGAAAGCTGTTGATGCTTGGCAGCCTGAGCCCGCCCATTTCCTTTTAGACAAGGCGATGCTCTCAGAGAAACCCTTTCCTTCTTTCTTACCCCTGTCCGCACCCCGCCTGTATCTGCTCATATGCCCCGAGTTTCAATGTCTGTTCCATCCAGTGGTTCAGACACCAGCATCTTCCTGTTCATCATAGCTGCAGTGACATTAATTCAGTGTTTCCTGGCCACAAGTCCTGGGCAAGGTGCTTACTCAGCTGCTCCTGTGCTAGGCTCTAATTCCCCATTCTGCAGGTGAGGAGACTGAGACCCAGGGGCTACACCATTTTTCAGCATATGATGGAACTGGGTTTCAAACCTAAATCACATCACCTGTTTCTTGCTCTTTGGGCAAGTGCAAGGTCACCTGTTTTGTAATTTGTCTGGTGCTATGAAGCTCAAGGGGCCACTTTGGGTTTTTCTAGAAACTTCACTACAGGTTGTTCCTCGGGGCTCTCTCCTGGCCTTCCAATTCTTAGCACTTAGGAAAATGATAAACAAAATCATAGTAATAGTTACGGTACCTCATGTAAGCATTGTATGCCTGTCACTTCTGTCCGCATTGGATGGATGAAGAAACTAGGCTCAGAGAAGCAAAGATTTATTCAAGTCCCACAGGTTTTGAAACTGAACTCCTTTGGTTACAATGCCACAAGATTGTCCTCTGCATCTGAAGGGTGCTCCAATGCTCAGAGATAGGGTGGGTAACATAATGAATGACTTACTGGTGTTAAATGATGTGATTAATAAGGCGTGGTGCCAGATGTGTGTGCCTGGTGCCAAAGGGACTGACAAGAGAATGGTGGGTCATAGGCAACTTTGACAGGTGATGGAAACGCAGCAGAGGCAAGTTTGTACCCGAGTTTGAGGCTGGAACCAAGGAGGAGGGAGGGTGAAGGTGGGTCGAGGGTGATGCAAGCTTGTTTCCATTGTAAGAAACGTGTCACTTAGAGAACATCTGGCTCAAAGGGCCTCTGGCATAATCTTGCTCCTCGATTCTTTTAAGGAGAAACAAAGGCTTCAAGAGAGGACTTCACTGCCTTCCAGGGTCATGGCTAGGTGAGACCCGATGCCTCCTCGCAGCGCACGTGCACCAGGCTGTGGCACCTCCTGGAGAGTCTGGGAGGGTGGGGATGGGTGTCTGGTGACCCTTGGCTTCTTCGCGCTCCTACTCCAGGGCTGTAGCTGCTCTTTGTCCCTCCACCAGCTTTCAGAATAAGAGGACCCTGGAGGCCCCTCCTTCTGCCACCGCTCAGCCATTCCCTCTCGTTGGGAGCCCCAGACCTGTGTGTAAGATGGCTCCCAGGAGAGGCAGGGCCGTGGGCGGGGCAAGTGGGATAATTATAGTCTTGGAATGTTTGACTCTCAGCTGAGCCGCAGGGAGACAGCTCCTTCTGCCTGGTTTGGGAGCTAGGTCTGAGTCAGAAAGCACCTCCCGCAGTCTGGTCTCCTGTGGGTCTGCAGGCCTGACTCACCTGACTCTTCCTGGGGCCGTGCATGGTCTTGCAAGCATGCGAGCCTTGAGGTCGTTCTGGAAGGGCTAGTTATGCACCTGCATACAGTGAACCTATGATGGGTGCATGCACCAAGCATATTACAATGCTTGAAGACCCAAAAGGGGCAGGGCTAGGGCACAAGTTCTGTCAGCCCGGCTCCAAAGTGACAGTCTCTGTTTCACCACTCACCAACTGCACATGCTTTCATGCATCATTTGAGCATTCTTTGCCTTTTTTTCTGCGTCTGAGAAATGCCTCTTATAAATATCCCCCTTGGAAAGTAAAGGAGAAAATACATATAAGCCAGTGCATTAATTTGAAGCATGTTAAAGGCATACAAGGTACATGTTATTGTTGCTACATTATTATTTATATATTTACTTTTGCAGTGTTGTGCACTGAACCCAGGGCTTTATTAATGGCAGGCAAATCCTCTGAAAAACTCATACTCCAGAAACGGCAAAGAATTTTCATTCCACCGCAGCTCTGGCTCACTGAGAGCAGCTGCTCGAAGCATGATGTCAAGAAAGATTCTGAGGATCTGTCCCGATCTGCCAGGAGAAGAAGCGAGACTGAGAAGCACTGGGTTTAGAGAAGGGAGAGGGTACATCCGACTAGTACTGGCTACCGCCATCACTGATTGTGTCCTTGAGAGGAGAAAGGAAGGGGTGCAGAGGATCGGAGAGCTTGAGGAGTGTTGGGTTAGATCTTAACCAGGTATTTGAGGCAAATACCGGAGGTCAGGGCTGCAGAAGGGCTGTTCACTTTTGTGGATATTTCTAAGTATTGACAAGATGTAGGACAGGCCCTGGCTGTAGAGTGGTAAGATGTGTTGGTTGGAAGTTGTAAATTTGAATTCTGCTCTGGCACTGTAAGCTTCATGGCCTTAGGTAGGCAGGGGACATCAGTTTCTCCATCTGAATTGTACCACTGCCCTGGTCTTGGCTGAGGGTTATACGAGATAGTATAGGCTAAGGAATTAGGTGTGGGAAAGGAAACACAGTGTACAAGCAGCTGCATACTGGAGGAAAATACTCACAAAACGTATTCAGTCAGCTGTGTACATCCTTGGGCTCCTCCCCGGCAATTCTATCTGTCTTGGGTTGAAAATATTTTTTTTATTTTAAAGAGATTAAGACAAAACAGGACATAACAAAACAGATCAGAACAGAACAATGTAAGCAACACAGTATTTCACCAGAAGATAACCCGTAATTAACAGTAACTAACATAATGTCTCTTTCTTTGAAATAGTTGAGCATAACTTCATATACAATAGTATCAAACATAACAAAATAGTATAAAACCATTAAAGAGGATGAAAGTATTACAGGGCATTCAGAACTAAATAACAGAAAATGAACAACGGCTACTATATTATCTCATTTTTCATAGAAAATTTGTTTATACTATCACATATAATATAATTCAATAAGATACAACATGATAGAACCAATGGAAACAGAAAAGTAAAAGCATGGTAGGACTTCAGAGTAAGATGATATTAAATTAGCACTGGCTATTATAATGACTTGTTTTCTTCAAAATAGCTGTTCATACCATCACAGATAATAAAATCAAACAAACCAGGATAAACCCATTCCAACTAATAAATGCAATCATTATAAGGCTTCAAAGCAATGTAATGCGGAATCATGATTACTATAAACTCTTATGTACTCTTACCATTTCTTACACTAGGAAGACTATATGGTATTTATACATGTGAGTTTGATTTATTTCGCTTATGAGTATGGTCTCAAGTTACACCCATTTATTAATAAATATCTCTGTGTGATTATTCTTTATAGCTGAGTAGTACTCCATTGTATAAAAATACCACAACTTTTTTATCCATTTCTCAGTTGATGGACACTTAGGTTGTTTCCAAGATCTGGTTATTACAAACTGTGCTGCTATAAATATGGGTGCACATATATCACTGTGGTACAATGTTTTCAGTTCTTCTGGTAATATGCCTAGAAGTGGAATAGCTGGGTCAAATGGGACTTCCAATCCCAGCTTTTTGAGGAATCTCCAGACTGACCTTCACAGTGGTTGCACCAGTCTACACTCCCACCAACAGTGTAGGAGAGTTCCTTTCCCACCACAGCCTCACATTTGTTGTTGGTAGTTTTTTTGATCCTGGCTATTCTTTCCAGGTATCTCAGTGTTGTTTTGATTTGCATTTCTCTAATGACTAATGATGATGATTACTTTTTCATGTATTTGTTTGCCATTTGTATTTCTTCATCTGAGAACTGTGTATTCATCTCAGATGCCTATTGTAAACCCAAATATTGAGTTTAGTCACCCAAGTATTGTAATCCTCTTCTAGTCTTCCTCACAATCCAAAAATTTATATTTCTAATCCCATTGAGATGTTATTGGAATCCCAGCTGGTCAATTCCAGTCTACACCACCAGAGCAAACCATGGCAAGAGTAAAAACACAAAGGCGTCTTCCAAATTAAGGGCAGTCAAGGGGTCCTAAGTCCAGTCCTTGTGAGGACCTGTGGACAAAGGCCACCATCCTAGGCCTCTCCCAGCATTTATCATCTTGTGAAGAAAGGGGGAGTCGCTCAGGGATGAGTGATAGTGAGGATGTCGGGGATTACTGAGTAACTTGAGCTGGCTGGCCAGGTGCAAGAATGGCATCTCTGTAATTTGCAGAGATAAAGATATGCAGAAGGATCAATTTACATAACCCAATTAAGGTAACAGTAGAATTGTTTTGGAAGGCTACCCTTTGGCTTGTGATACGCAAACTCTTGGGCACTGGGGAGTCATAGCCTCTAGGCTCCTACCCAGTTGACGTTCCCGGAGCTGTTTGCTTTAACATCTCATTTGCTCAATCCTGTTTGTGGAGAGCACCGTTTGAGGAAACAGGACTGTCTGATGGCTATAGACTTTGCATATTAGCACCTCAGCCAGCCTTATTTGCAATGCTTAGAGCGAATTGAAGAGAGAAGGAAATACCCTAGCCAGCCTTTTACATATCAGTATAAGGAAATGAGTCTCCAAGTAATCAAAGTCACAGCAATTGTTTTGGATTCAAAGGGAGACACTGGAGTTTTCTCCCACAGATGCCCATTTTTGGATTGGTCCTTGAATTTGGGGGGTCTGATTTTTTTTAAATTCTTTATATGTTTTAGACAGAAGTCCTTTGTCTGAGGGACAGTTCACTAAGATTTTTTTCCCAGTTTGTGGGTTTTCTTTTCACTATGCTGGAGATTTCTTTTGGCGTGCATAAACTTTTTAATAAGATGTGATCCCAGCTATTAATTCTGGGAAGTAGTTCCTGTGCAGTTTGATTCCTATTCATGAATTCTCTACCTACCTCTATGTCTTCAAGATTTTTACCTACTTTGTCTTCTGACAGATTTAGTGTTTCTGTTTTAATATTCAGATCTTTGATCCATTTAGATTTTAGTTTAGTATATGGTAATAGGCATGGGTCTAGTTTTAGTTTTCAGCATACAGAGAGCCAGTTTTTCCGGCACCATTTATTAAAGAGACTATCATTCTTCCAGTGACCACATTTGGCTCATTTATTAAAGGTAAGGTGGTTGAGTGTCCTTGCCTTTGCTGCTTAGAATTGCCTTTGCTATTCTAGGTCTCTTCTGGTTCCAGATGAACTTGAGGAGTGATTTCTCTAGATCTATGAGGTATGTTGATGATATTTTCATTGGGATTACATTGAAACTGTATAACAGTTTTGGAAGAATGGCCATTTTCACAATATTTATTCTTCCTATCCATAAGCAAGGGATGTCTTTCTATTTTCTGAGATCCTCTTCAATTTCTTTTTTCAGGGTATTATAATTTTCCCTGCATAGATCTTTTACTTCTTTCATGAGATTAATTCCTAAGTATTTCATTTTTTTGGATCCTAGTGTTAAGGGTGTAGCTTCTCTTATTTCTCTCTCCATGATTTTGTTGTTAGTGTATAGAAATGCTATTGATTTTTGAGTATTGATTTTGTATCCAGCTACATTGCTGAATTTATTTACTATATCTAGAAGTCTTTCAATGGAGTTTAGGGGGTCTCCTAGCTAGAGTATCATGTCATCTGCAAATAATGATAATTTAACTTCCTCTTTTCCTATCTTTACCCCTTTTATTTCTCTCTCTTGTCTAATTGTTCTGGCTAGTATTTCCAGTACTATTATTGAATAGGAGTGGTGATAAGGGACATCCTTGTCTTGTGCCTGATTTTAAGGTAAAGGCCTTCAGTTTTTGGCCATTTAATATGATGCTGGCTGTTGGTTTGTCATAGATGGCCTTTATCATATTGAGGTAAAGACCATCTATTCCAATTTCCTGTAAGGTTCTTAGCATGAATGAATGTTGGACCTTATCAAAAGCTTTTTCTGCATCTATAGAAATGATCATGTGATTCTTACTTTTGGTTTTATTGATATGGTGGATTACATTTATTGATTTACATATGTTGAAGCATCCCTGCATGCCTGGGATGAATTCCACTTGGTCGTGGTATATAATCTTCTTGATGACTTGCTGCATCCTGTTTGCCAATATTTTATTGAGGATATTTGCATCTGTGTTCATTAGGGAGATTGGCCTGTAGTTCTCTTTTTTAGTTGGGTCTTTCTCAGGTTTTGGTACTAGAGTAATATTTGTTTCCAGGAATGACTTAGGAAGGATTGCTTCTCTTTCAATTTCATTGAAGAGTTTGAGGAGTGTTGGCATTAAGTCTTCTTTGTATTTCTTGTAGAATTCCACAGAGAATCCCTCTGGGCCTGGGCTCTTCTTTGTAGGTAAGGACTTAATTACATTTTCAGTTTCATTAATAGAGATTGGGTTATTCAGCAGTTTTACATCTTCTTGACCTAGCTTTGGTACTTTGTAGGTTTCTAGGAATCTGTCCATTTCTTCTGTGTTATTGAACCTATGAGAGTAAAAGTTTTTGAAATAGGTGTTGATGATCTTCTGCATTTCACAGAACCTGTAGTGATTTTGCCTTTTTTTATTCCTTATTGGAAAATAATTTTTAAAAGTTGTGTCTATACTGAATACATACAGATTCTTCTTTTGGTTACTATTCAATAAACAATATAACAACTGTTTATATAGCATTTGCATTGCATTAGGGATTATAAATAATATACAAATGATTTAAAGAATACAGTGAGTTTGTGTGTGTGCTTATATGTAAATATTGTGCCATTTTATATAAGGGACTTAAGCACTGGCATATTTTGGTGCCCAATGTGGGGACCAATTTCCAGGGGATCCAAAGGCTATTTTATTAGAGGTTAATATCCAGATTATACAAACAGCCATTAAACCTTAACAACAAAGTAAACTGATTTTAAAAATGGGCAAAGGACTTGAATAGATGCTTTTTCCAAAAAAACATGTAAATGGCCAATAACATATGAAAAGATGTTTGACATCAGTACTCTTTAGGGAATTGAAAATCACAACCATGATATCCCATAATACTCACTAGGATGGCAATTATGGAAGATAAAAAACAAAAACAGAAAATAAGTACTGGTGGATATGTGTAGCAATTGGAATCTTTATGCTTTGTTGATGGAGCTGTAAAATGATGTAAGAGAGATGGAAACCAGTATGAAGTTTCTCTAATATGTTAACAACAGAATGACCATGTGATCCAACCTTTCCTTCTTTCTCTGTTTTCTCTGTCTTTTACCTCTCTCAGGTGGCAGAATCAAAGTGTATATCTGGATATTACTGAGCCTCACAAAAGAAGAAAGTGTTACCATGCTACAAACAGTAGTTAGCCCTCAAGGACATTATGGTAAGTGAAGCAAGCTAGTCACAAAAAGATGAATACGAAGTCCTTTATAGGAGATACCTGACTAATCAAATTCAGAAGCAGAAAGTAGATTGATAGTTGCCATGGACTGAGGAGAGGGAGAAGAGAGTAATTTTTCAATAATAATAGAGTTTCAGTCTCAAAATGAAAACATTCTAGATATTGTGCATATAAACTACAATAATTAACATTATTATATCAAATGCTTACAAATGATTAAGATGGTAAATGTTACATTATATGTTTTTACCATAATAATTAAGAAAGAACTAAGTACAGTGCCTACCACATAGTCAGGTCTCAAACACTGGTGACTGATCATTAGCATTTTGTTTGTCTTAAAGAAGTAGGAGGGGATAAGGAGCTTTCATAATCAGCCAAACAGCTCTACTCTGCACGAAAGCTGGAAACAACCAAAGATTAGCTGGAACAATGAAATTGTTAAAGAAATCTAAAACCCTTACTTGGAAAGAGCTTAACCTGTCAAACAGTTGATGAAATGCTCAACTAAATTGTGGTAGGTTACACAACATTATGTAAAATGCAGTCCCATTTTTATGAAAAAAATATTAATTCATATAAAACCCAAAAAAGATTTGGATATTTAAGCACCTTGGGGTGAATAATGATTGTTCCTGTGTAGGTGGATGGATTTTTAACAGTAGTTAGCCTGGATTAATTGAGCAGAAAAGGAGTTTGTTCAGTGGATGCTGAACAGCTCCGTCATCAGTGAATGTCTCAGTGTTCAAATGTACTACTTGAATTTGTCTAATGAGAGGACCACCGTCACCACCAGTAAGCCCCTATGTCTCCCGCCTTCTCAGAGTCCTGTGCATACCAGCAAGGCAAGCTGTAGCCACCACAATTCCTGAATGTGACTACTTTAGCTCTGTCAGCACCTGATGGAGGCCCAAGAAGGACAATCTTGAAGACTAGCTCATCAGTAGCTCAAAATAATGTACAAATACATCCTTGCTCCAACTCTTCCAATTCATGGAGCCCCAGGTGGGAAGCTCCTCAGTCCAGTTCCCTACAGCCCCCTGCTCCCTGGTGAGCACTGTCTGGTTGTGTTCATGGGCCTCCCCCTGTAGTCAAATATCTTCATATTCCTTAAGGAATGATCGCTCCCAGCGTGCTATCCCCTTGGGTCTCTTTTTCTCTTTTCATTGGCCTCTAGTGGAGATGTCTGTCTTTGAATCTAGCCAGTATGAAATGATCAGACCTTCCTCCTATCCTACATGTAGCACCTTTCAGCATGAACAGATTCTGAGTACTGTTGGAAGCCATGAGGCCCCATGGAGAAGGTGGTTCTGAGATGAAACGTGAAGGATAGCTTGACTTTTCACAGATAAGGACAGGGTGGAGGAGAGAGGAGATCAGGGCCACTCTGTGAGTCTTGATGAAACATGGCTGCTCCCCAGTCAAATGCAGATCATGTCCAAACCAGCAAAGTGTCCACGTGATTCTCCCTCTCTCCTTTTTTCCTCTCCCTTTTCCTCCCTCTTTTCCTTCTTTTCTTTTTCCCTTCTTTTCTCACTCCTTTCTGCCTTCCCTCCCTCTTTTTAATCCTTGATATCATTTTTTTTTTTTGTCTTTTTGAGACAGGATCTCACTATGTAGTTCAGGCTGGTCTTGGGCTCACTTTGTAGCTCAGGCTGGTCTTGAACTTGCAAATGATTCTCCTGCCTCAGCCTTCCAAGAGCTGGAATGCACAACCATGCTTGGTTTTTCCTAGATAACTTTTATTGATATCCAGTTGCAGACATACATTCTGCTTCTTTCTAGCTTTAAATCCAGAGCAAAGTCTCACTTCCTTAAATCCTCCTCCAAATTGTTGACATAAAGTCTTTTGTAACACATTCCTAGAGAGATGCCCTATGGTCCCCTGACTGTGTGTTCTCATTACAAGTCAGCAGCCAGCTCTAACTGTGGGTGTGCATAGTCTTTGGCTAGAGGTCATCAACACTCCCTTTCATCACTCATAGCCCAAAAGCTTTCATGCTTTCTGGCTGTTTGGAATGTTTTACCCTATATCTTCACCTTCCTAGCCCCTCTTTATCTTTTTGAGATCATAATGGTTCCCAAGGTATAATCCTTACTCCTAACTCAAATGAAGATGGTTTTCAAGACCTTCTCTATTAGGTCCTTGCTGCTTGGATCTAATGTTGGTCTTTAGGACTCCTCCCTGCCCCACTTCTCTTTTTCTCCTCTTTCATTTTTTTCTGACATTCTTTCTATGTAGTACAGGTTAGCCTTGAACTTGCTTTGTAACACAATTTGATTTTGAATTCATGATCCTCTTGTCTCAGCCTCTGGAGTATAGGCATGGGCCACCTTGCCTGCTGACAGGCTTGGTTTTGCTGCAGTAACAAATGGCCCCGCAAGTCCAGTGGCTCTTAACAATAGTTGTTGGTTTTAACTTCTGTGGTTGGCAGTGACCCTGCTCTATGTCACCTCCACTCTGGATTTGACAGATGGAAGATCCATTAAGTGGAACATCACCAGTCTCATGGTAGACAGAAGAAAAGACAGTGAGAAATGTACTGGCTCTTGAATCTGCTAGAAAGCCACACATGTCAGCTCCATGGGCACATTAGTGGCCAAAATGAGTCACATGGCCATTGCTGAGTTCAACAGAGTGGAGATATAAAATCTTGCAGAAGGAAATTCAGAATATTTGGCAAACAATATTAAAATCAATCACAGAAATCATTTAAAGTTCAGTTATGAACAATAACAGCAATGCTAATGCAAAGCTTCCAGGTCATTTTCAGTTCTTTACATAAATTTATCTATGTTATCCTCATAACAACCCATATAGAACTATGATTCCGCACTTTACAAATGGGGAGACTGAGGCTCTAAGCAATTAAGTTTCAGGCCCCATATTGCAGATATTCAGTGGATCCACCAGGATACTGCAGCTGTGGTGGCGGGAACAGGTTGGAGGACTAGGAAGGAGCCCTGCATGATGTTCCTGTCTCCAGCTGCATGCCTGAAGCTCTTTCCTCCTCCTGCTGTTCCTCATTGACTTTCTCCTTTGCCCCGGGCTCTGTGGGGCCCCGCCCTTCCCATAGCTCTTACTCAGCTCTCCAGCTGAAAATCCTGTGTTTAGGACCTGCTGAACACCATAAAAATGTCAATTAAGTTGATTTAAAAATGCTTTCAGTCTGATTAACAACACAGTGTTCGTGCTGGTGCAGCTAGACGGGGATAAGAATAAATAATATGAATATTAAAAGGGTTCTGGTGTCATTAATTATCAATTATATGTTATCCTCACTTCCACCACTGTTTTGGCTGTTTGGGATGCCTTCCTCCCAGGAAAGAAAAATCCTTACTAAAAGTACAAAGTTTGGCTTTGTCACCAGTTGTGAAGAAATAATGCAGGCATTGTAGCCTTGTCCCCCGCCACCAGACTTGGGGTTCTTGCAACCTCACGCCTGTCTGTATCACTAGCAGTCTAATGGCAGTGTGAACCCAGTGGTGTGGGCTGTAATTCAGTTCAGCGTGATCACTAATGAGTGGTGTATGAACAAATGAATGAAAATAAAGTTTGAGTTTATGCTGCTGTGTACCTCACAGTATGAGTCTGGGTTCTGCTGTCCCTTAAGCTCTCTGACCCCAAATATGCCATTTAACTTTAATCTTTGAGTGTTGATTTCTTCTCCTGGAGATGAGACTAACAGTGTCTGCTTCACAGGCTGCAAATATTAAAAGAGTTGATGCCTGTTAGAGCGCTAGGCTGGTAGGAAGTGCTCAGTGAATATTGGCCACCTCTGTCTTCATTCATCATTGTTTTAATTGTAATTGCAATTCCGCAGTGAAGGAATGTATGGGTTCTCCATTTTATGCCCTCCGAGGATATTCTGGAGTCACTGAAAATGATGTTTGCACAGAAGTTTTAATAAAAAGATAAAACTTTTTTTTTTAAATTTTAAAGAGGCAGATTGCAGAATTTCATCTGCTTTAGGATTATGGTAATGTTAAAACAGACAAAAACTGAAAGGAGATGATTCAGACATTACTGATGATTTTTTCCTAGGTGGTGGAGTTATTATGTTTGGTATATTTTCTATGGGTTTTAATTTTTTACAATAAGCATGCTTTTTTAATTATGAAAATTTCCCCACAAACACACAAGTAGAAAAATGATTATTATGAACATTTAACCTACCACTTAGATTTAATGATTACCAACGTTTTGCCTTATTTTGTCATCTTTTTTCCTTTGGGGTAAAATATTTTGATTATTGACTTTAGGATATTTTATTCCTAAATATTTTAGTCTATCTCTAAAAAAAGAATGGGTATTTTTCAACCTATCGACAGTATCATGATCGCATCTGATAAAATTAAGAACATTCTCTTGAAGTCATCTAAAATACGGTTCATATCCAAATTTGCCCACTTGTCCTGAAGAATGTTTTGTTTATTTGTTCACACCATGATTCAATCAAGGATCATATACTGCATTTGGCTGCCATGTGTTCTACGAGCAACTTGTAACTCTGATTCCAGATTGATGGACATCTGCCCCTTTTGTCCACTGCATTGACCTACGGAAGAGACCAGGTCAGTACCTCCACTGACTCTCTCAGCTTCTGCATTTGCCTTTTCTTCATGGTTGCGCTGCTTTTATAACATGAGAAGAATCTTTATTTCAGACAGAGTTTCACTATGTAGTTCAGGCTGGCCTTGAACTCACTATGTAGCCCAGGCTGGTCTTGAACTCATGGCAATCCTCCTGCTTCAGTCTCCCAACTGCTGGGACTGTAAGTGTGCACCATCATGCCAGCCAAGAGGGAGTTTATAACAAATAACAACTCTGCCGCTCTTGTCTCTTTCCCAGCTGTGTGAGCATAACTACACTTTCCACATGCCAGGGATTGTTCACTGTATTTTTACTCTTTAATGCTCACAATAAGCCTTTGATATAAATACTGTTTTTATCAATAATGAAAATGAAACACACAAGTAAAACAGTCTGCCAAAGTCATAGATGAGCTATTCTGCTTTCAAATCAGTGCGTATTACAGAATCACCTTGCCATATCCAGAGAGGGTAAAGATGCTCCAAAGCGCAGGAAACTGGGGAGCCCACTCTGGCTTCCCTGGGGGATTATGGTGAAAACTGACTGAGGAAGCATTTCCTGCACCGCCCAGGAGAGGGCTGGAGACAAGTAATGGAGCTCTGTGCACTGTGTTTGAATCTATCTGCAGAGCTTGGAGCTGATCTCAGTGACGTAAGGGCTTCCTCTTCTTTTCTTTCTCCTACTCCTAGGAGGTTGAAAGGGTCCCTAAGGAGCTTGGACTTTTCCTTCACTGGACTTGAAAAACCAAGGTCAGCTATTTACATGCAAGGGTATCTCACACTAAAAAAGCAGCCTTTAGAACGGGATCTCATTTGAGAACCTCCATAGCCTCTCCATAGCGCCTAAAGCCGTAGGGACACATGGCTTTAGCAACTGGTGCATTCCTGGGTCATCTTTCATGAGCATCCTGGAGAAGCCTGGAAGTTATATGGTGTGCTCTGCAGAAGAACCAACAATGAAACTTTAAGCACTTGTGTCCTTAGCTCAGCATAATTTTGCTGTGCACAGCTGTGTATTTTTGCCCATAGTTTTGAAAATACTTGGTGATGTAGAAGAACTGGCTTTAAGGGGAGAGGAAGACCTGGCTTCTGAAGGGGGAAAGTGTCAAGACAATGAGAAGAGAGACAGACAAATTCAGGATTGCCCAGAAGTGTGTTTTGGGCAGCAGCAAGGCAGGAAGAGCCCCACACCCTGAGGCAGAGGGAGGCACACGCTTTAAGATACACAGAGGTGGGCTGTGACTAACTGGAATGGACCTGAGCATTCTTAAAAATTATTAACTGTGAAGTATCAGAAATCAAATAGTCCCAGTGTATTGGAAACCAAAAATTGAATTCAGTCAACCAAGTGCTGTAATCTTCTTTCTAGTCTTTCTCACAATCCAAACAGTTGTATTTGTAATCCCATTGAGACATTATTGGAATCGCTGCTGGTCGATTCCAATCTACCACCACCAATGCAACCTATGGTGAGAGTAAAAACACAAAGGCGTATTCCAAGTTAAGGGCAGCCCAGGGGCCTTAAGTCCATTTCCCATGAGGACATATGGACAAAGCCCTCGATCCTAGGCCTCTCCCAGCATTTATTATCTTGTGAAGAAAGGGAAGGGTCCCTTAGGGATGACTGATAGTCAGGATGTTGGGGATTACTGAGTAACTTGAGCTGGCTGGCCAGGTGCAAGGATTGTCATCTCTGTAATTTGCAGAGATAAAGACATGCAGAAGGATCAACTTACATAACCTGATTAAGGTAGCAGTAGAGTTGTTTTGGGGGGCTACTGCTTCCCTGGGGAGTCATAGCCTCTTATCTTGAGGTTCCTACCCAGCTGACATTCCTGGAGCAAATTGCTCTGCATCTCCCCAGCTCAATCTTGTAATGTGGAGAGCACCATGTGAGGAAACAGGACTGTCTGATGGCTAGACTTTGCACACTAACACCTCGGCTAGCCTTATTTGCAATGCTTAGAGCGAATTGAAGAGAGAAGGAAGTATCCTAGCCAGCTTTTCACATATCAGTATAAGGAAACGAGTTCCCAAGTAATCAAAGTCACAGCAATTGTTTTGGATCCAAAGGGAGTCACTGGAGTTGTCTCTCACATCTGTGATGGCTGCACATTAGCACCTGGGCAAGCCTTGTTTGCCATGCTCAGAGTTAATTGAAGAGAAGGAAATACCCTAGCCACCTTTTTACATATCAGTATAAGGAAATAGTTTCCAAGTATTCAAAGTCACAGTAATTGTTTTGGATTCAAAGGGAGACACTGGAGTTGTCTCCCACACCAGTGAGCATTGGTGACTAGCTAGAAACACCAAGATGACTATTAATGATTAGATTTGTCCTATAGGGTTTGGAATGCAAGTCAGGGTCACCAGGTAGGGAAGATGGTGAGAACAACCAAGATTGCAGTCAGGACAAGCCGAATCCCACACCATGCTACCTAGTTTCCCTAAGCCCAAGGGTTTGATATAATGCTGGATTTAACATTGTGAATTCTGTTTCCATTGTGAGGTTGCTGCTGAGGGATTGTGACTGTCCTGGGTTCCTGCTATCTGAAACAAAGAACTGAGCAAGACACGCAGAAGCAGAAGGGGAAGCATAAATTTATTAGACATATAATTACTGAGGGAGCCAGCCAGTAAGAAGAGCTCCTGGACCTGGTGAAGCCAGGTGTCAGTCTACATATGTGATTCTTACACACACATATGCACACACACACACCGGGGGGTGAGGGGGGAGGAGAAAGAGAGAGAGAGAGAGAGAGAGAGAGAGAGAGAGAGAGAGAGGGAGGGAGACAGGGAGACAGACAGAGAGAGAAGTTCTTTGACCTGGTAGTCCCCTTCTATCCACTGAAGGCTGGAACTTCTGTCCTTATATGGATCCTTGAGGAATTGTCATGGCATCCAAAGTCCATGGGTTGATGGGTTAAAACCACAATGCAAATGGGATTATAATTAACTACAATTAGGCTTAACTATTTGGGATACTCTATAGCACGTGTCCCAGCCTTGTCTTGGTGGAGAGAAGTGGGTGCTCTGTGGTTTCTGGAGAGCTTATCTTGGGCCTCTCAGACACCTGTAGTGCATGTCTGGGTCAGCTGTGGGCTAGCTGTCAGAACTGGGCACCCTGAGCAGTGTTTGGAAAGTTAGCTCCTTTGTCCTTTGCTTTCAGAATCCCATCTTCTAGAAATTTCTCTCTTCCTCCTGACTTAAGGTTGTGATAAGCGTTATTTCAGGGCATTGCTGATGACACTGTAAAAAGTAATGATGAAGATGTGGGAGCCCCCCTGTGGGGTGTCTTGCAGGAGTTGTAAATTTGGATATGCGGACTGGTTCAGTATGCAGCATGGGGTGCCCAGGAGAGCTGGCGTGTTCTAACACAGCCCTGCTCCAAGGCCAGGGTTGATTGGTTAAGGAGTTGGCAGCTGATGTGAGCACAGGCACTAAATCTCTGCTCTGGGATTGTAATTTGGGGAGGCAGGGGGGCCAGTCACTCACTCCTGTGAATTTAGATCTGAACTGCAAAGCAAGAAGCAGTGCTAGGGATGTTCTCTGTCCATAGAGGGAGATGGTTTGATTTGTGAATGGAGGGTGAATGTAGCCAGCAAGTGGGAGTAAAGAGAGCCAAAGAAATAAGGCCCAATTCCAGCTGCTCTTGGATCAAGCTTACTTCCCTGTGATGTGGGTTCATACACAGCATAGGAATTCATGCAGCCTAATTGATAAATTTGGAATTTTATTAGCTGAGCTCAGTGATCACTTGCATAGAGACCCCTGTTTCAGAGTACCATTGTGTGGCACTGAACTGGAAAGTTAGAGTTTTTAAAACAGAAAACCACAAAAAAAGACATTCTGATGGAAAAAGTTTAGCTAGAATCTTACATTAATTTTTGGTCCTGCTTCTTTGTTGAGCAGGTTAATTTTCTCTTGTTGGTTGTGACTCATTTTGCTTTGATTGTACTTTAAGTAGTTTTTCACTCTTCTGGGTCAAATCCAGGGCACAAAATGGTGTCAGTTATGCCATGCTATAATACCTGGGGTTTTATTCTTGAGCTCCAGGTTTGGCTTTTCTGAGCCAACTATTCTGTTGTCTTCAGCATATATTGCTTTTGGATTTGTTTCTGCAATTTATCGCTGAAGGTGTCTGCTATGGTAGGCTGTAGGACTCTTGGCAGTTCAAAGATGGGGCAGCTGGCGCGAGCCAGCTCCTTGTGCCTTCACTTCCCTTTATAGCTGAAGGCCAGCGTTGGGGCACCACCTTGCTCCAGGTATCCTCGCAAGTGGGTGACAGAATCAACACAAAACTTCAGGTTTTCTGGTTTCCTTTTCAGGGATTTTCTCACTTCTTGGATCTTCCACTTTCATATCTGGACAGCATATAATAATGACACATTAAGCCGTGATAAGCTACTATTTACTGAGTGCACACTAAGTTTAACCTTGTGTAAGATAGTTACATTGTTTGAATAGGATATTTCTATTCTCATTTTGCATAATGGAGTTTATTTTTTCATAGTGGACTTTAGAAAGGTTAAGCAACTTGTCCAAAGCCACTTAGCTAATAAGTCACATGATCAGGATTCAAGTGTAGGCACTCTGAGTTTTCAAGTTTAATCATGGTGCTCTGCTGCGTCTTTGTCTTCCAGCTCTACCAAGAGTGGTGGTGGCCACATACTGCTTTGAGCCAGGGCCCTGCTGAATCTGCAAGAAGTCCCAAGACAGCTATCATTTCCTGCATCTTGTGGCTATTGGGTGGGAAATATTGTTTTTGGACTTGTGTTATTTACCTAAGAATTTGCAGGGCTGCTTCTTGCTTAGGTAGCAAATACCTCTGCAAATATGGATGGGAAATTGGATTTGCTTACCTAGATTTGGGGCAAGCTCTGGGCCTTCTCAGGAAAGGTGTTGGTGCAATCATTTGAAGTGCAAAAGACACGGAGGATTCCACTCAGTAACCTAGTAAGAGAGCAAGGGATTCTTTTTTAAAATCAGCCTTACTGAAGTATTGCATACAAAAATAACTGCATGAGTCTAATGTATACAGTTTGCTGAGTTTGGGCATATGCATACTCCTGCAATACCATCACTACAATCAAGGTAATAAACATTTCCCGTTTGTCACGGGAAAGGATTTTTGAAATTCTCCAGAAGCTAAATAGCAAGTCTTCAGTGTTGTGGACAAAGATGGTTAACTAATGCTTCTTTCAAATTCATTAAGGGAGCAGAGGCTCATTATCTGAAAGTTTCAACCTCTGATTATCTGTGATACAAGTGTCTGGAGAAACTTGTTAAAACGTGTTTCACCAATTATCTCTTGCTATATAATGCACTACTTAGTGACTTAAAAACAACTATCTTGTTATTGAATCTTCAATTTGGCAGGGTTCAGCAGGACTATCTTTATTGGGACAGCTCAATTGAGGAGAAGAGGATTTACTTTCCAGGTGGCTCACACAGGTGGATGCTTGTTGGTTGGAGATTCTACCAAGATTCTGCTGTATGTTAAGTCTTTTCATAGGATGTAAGATGCTTGTGCTTCCTCACAACATGGTGCCTGGGATCCAGTAGTGAGTGTCCTAAGATAATTAAATGAAATCGCAGCCAGTTGTGGTGGTGCAGGCTTGTAATCTTAGCGCTGTGGAAGGCTGAAGCAGGAAGATCTCAAGTTTGAGCCCAGCCTGGACAATTTAATTATGTAGTGAGACCCTATCTTAAAAATAAAAAATAAAAAAGGGCAAGGGATACAATTCAGTGCAAAGAACCTGGGTTCATTCCCGACTACTGCCAAAAAAAAAAAAAAAAAAAAAAAGTCAAATTACATTGTGTTTTCCTGATCTCTATCTCTGCTGTGGCAGTATTGGTTGAAAAACCAAAAAAAGGTCCATTCATTTTCAAAAATTCATATACCCAGTCTTTTTTCCTCTTCTGGTTTTAGAGATCAAACCCAGACTTGACACATTCCAGGCAAGTGCTCTACCACAGAGCATATAGCCCCAGTCCCTTGGTGGGAGAAGTAGCAGGTTTCTAGAAGAACATGTGGGATGGGAAATATTTTTGTGGCCAGTTTCAGAAAATACAATCTTCCATATACAGATTCCCATGAACTCACTGTAGCTCAGCAGAATCATAATTTATGGAGACAGTGTCCACCGTCCTACATTTTAATCTCTACACAGGAACTTCTAAATGCCCCTGAATTTTGTGTCTCTTAAATTGGAGCTGAAGTGCCTTTTCCACAAGGCAGTATAAACAGAGTAGCTAGATGTAAGTGATAGAAGCTAGAAGACAGGCTTTGGTCCTGGCTGTGCCACTTGCTTCCTATATGACTTTGGACAAGTAACTTATTATTTCTGAGTTCACTTTTTCTAAAAAATTTTAGATAGCATAAAACCAAACCAAACCACAGAATAAAGCCAATCACAACAGAACAATGAAAGTGATACAGGATTTCAAAACAAGATAATAGAAAATCAACAGTGGTTACCATAATGTCTCTTATTTTCTTCAAAATAGCTGCCCATACCATCAGACATAATAAAATCAAACAAAACAGAACAGAATAAAACCAATCAAAACAGAACACTGCATAAAACAAAACAATAAAATGGAACAAAACAAAACAAAACAGTGAGAACAATATTGGATTTCAAAAACAAGACAGAAAGAAATTTCCCACATTTGCTATATTGCACATTGTTATCCTCTTAATAGATGCTCAGACTACCAGCCTTAGGCCTGCAGAGTCAATCAAACTGTACAAACATTAGGTTGTTCTGGTACCTCAGTTGCTGTCAGCTCAGCCTGTCTTCCAGACCAGCCTGTTGCTTGGGTGATAGGGTTGTGTTCTTGTTTCCCAGCCCAAATGCTCGCTGGCTCCCAGGAAGGGCTAATTGGCTTCTTGTTTAAGTTACTTACTTTTTTCCTGCTTCCTCTTCCTTTCCTCCCCCATTCTCCTCCTTTTCATCCCCTCCCCTCCTCTTCCCTTTCCCCTTCCTCCTCCCTCTCCTTCTCCTTCTCCCCCTTCTTGATCCTCCTCCTTCAGTCTCCCAGGTGCTAGGATTATAGGCATGTGCCGTTGGGCCCAGTGTCATTCTTCTTTTTTTTTTTTTTTTTGGTATCAGGAATTGAACTCAGGACCTTGCACCTGCCAGGGAGGTGCTGCTCTGCTGAGCTAAATCCCTGGGCCCACTCTTCTTATCTGTAATAATTACACAGAGCTTGGGGGACAATTCTGAGAACTGACGGTGTAATACATATTCTGGTCCTGGTGTAGAGTCAGTAGACATTATGCTTTATTTTATTATAATTATAGCTACTGTTTGTTTACTCCCTCTCAGAATTCAGGCCTACCCCCTCCCCCTTCGCTCTCTCCTCTTTCTTCTCCTCTCCTACCCCTTCTAGGGCCTCGCTGTATTGCTCAGGCTGACTTCAAACTCCGCGGTTCAAGGGATTCTTCTGCTTCAGATTCCTAAGCGGCTACAATTAGAGACACCTTCCACACCTGTTGTACATTCTGGTTTAAAGAGACTTCTGGGATCCACACTTGTAGTTACAGTTCTGGCTGCTGCCCTCTATTGGTTGTGGTTAGAATTGCAGTTCCGGGAGGGAAGCGGGAGACGCTGGCTGCTTAGGCCCTATTCACAGGGCAGAGAACCAGCCAGCCTCTGTGGGTGGGCAGTAGCGTCCTCACAATGTGTAGACTGTGAGACCGTGAGGTTCACTGCATGGAAACCAAGACCACACCCAACTCTCCCTCTTAGCTCTGGTGGGACCTTGGATAAACACTGTACCTAGGAAATGCGTCACTATTCTGAGCTTCTGTACCCACAGTCATTGCATGGCGGGGAACCACTGCCAAACGTGTGTTTACTCTGAGCTTTGGGTGACCCCCAGTATGCAGGCACCTAGCAACGGATTTGGTACATAGAGTCTGGGTGTGTTCCGCTGTCTCCAGGAGGTCCTCAGGCTCTTGCAGACAGCTGGACCTCTTTCTGTTTGAGGAGACTGCAGTCGTGGGGGGATTCAGAGGCATGGACACATTGACTTTGGCCTTGAAGACTGCTTTTTGCTTCCCTTTGGAGATGTTGCTTTAACTAAGCCGTATAATGCCTGGGAGCCTTGGACACACACAGATACACAAGGACACACCGTGATGTCTCTCCCCTGTCCCTCTCCTGCTTCTCTCTGCTCCCCAGCTACCTATGTCTCGGCCTGCAGGCAATCACTGCCCCCCATTATGTGGGTATCTTTTGTGGGTTGATGAGCATGCAGGTAATTTTTACCAGAGTAAGATGTTTTTCATTATTTTAATTTTATTTAAAATTATTTTATTTCAAATAAATTTATTTTATTGTTTATTAGTTTAATAAATATTTTTGGGAACAGTTTTAGATTTTAGAAAAATCGAAGAGATAATACAGAGAGTTCCAGAGAGTCTTCTTCTAGGTTTCCTAATGTTAGCATCTTCTACAGTTCCAGTGCATCTGTTAAATTCGAGAAATGAACATCAGTGCACTGCTTGTTAACAAAACCCCAGGGTTTGTCCTGATTTACCTGATTTCCCATTAATATTCTCTTTCTGTTCCAGAATTCAATTCAGAATCCTAGGTCTCATTTAGCACACAAGCTTTTTTATAGACAGGAATCACAGAACATCCTTTTCTCTTTTTTTCAGAGAAAAAAAAACAAGTAAAACAACCATCACAGCAAACCCACAAATATTTCACTCAATCAAGAAAGCTGTGAAGTAAGATACTACTTATTATTTATTGAAACACAATCAGTGTTATCTCCAGTGAAATCAGCTTTATCTGATTTCATTCGCACAAGCTCCCCAGTCTTGTGGGCCAGGAATCGGAGGTTCTGGAAAGCAGGGTGGCTTGAGTGCCATTACACAGCTGGGCAGAAGTGCAGAACCCCAGCCCTGGCGAGGTCTGGCAGCTCCTGCGTCAGGCTCTGGAGCCCATGTCTTGCTTCTCTCCTTGGGTAGCTTTGCCTAATGAAGAGAAATGTTCTTATGCAATTTGGAGCTGACTGCTGGACTTGGTGACAATTTATTTTGTGACTTCCTAGTACAAATGGAGTTCTTTTTTAGGAACAGTGACTGTCAGAGGGCAGAGCCAGAATTTTAATTGTCCCAAGAGGCAGCAGTGATACCAGAGTGAACACTGAGCAGGGGAGGCAGGGAACACCTGTCTTAATCCTAACCGGCCGTGTGACCTTGGGCAACCACCCAAGGTGGTTAATTAATTAATTAATAACAATGACCTCCACTTTTTGATCTCTTACGTATTAGGGCTTTGCTAATCTGACTTGCTCTTTTTAGCAGTGTTGCTAATGAGGCACAAATATCACTCCCATTTTACAGAAGAAGAAACTGAGGTTTCAGGTGTTGAGCAACTCACCCAAGACCACACAGATCAGGAGGTTTGAACCTGGCAGGAAGGTTCCACAGTGCTATTCCTACTGTGTTGATCAGGGACAAATGCACATATAACATAGACATGAGTTGTAATTAACCCCCATTTTTTATGTTGCACACATTTTTCCAATGTCTGCTTGAGGCCTTTACCATGTTGCCTCGATAGTCAGTATAGTGGTCCTCTGATATCCATAGAGGAAAGATGCAGGATGCTCCATGGTACCAAACTCCAAGGATGCTTTAGTCCAAGGATGCTTTGCATGTAACCTGTGTGTACTGCCCTATGTACTTCGTGTCATCTCTAGATTACTCATAATATCTCCTGTAATGCAAATGCCATGTAAATAATTGTTTTGTTGTATTATTTAGAGAATAATGACAAAGAAAAGGGTCTGCACACGTTCAGTGCAGTCACAGTTTTTTTCTGTGTTTTTTGTGTCCGTGGTTGGTCTTAAAGGATCAGAGGGCCGACTGTAATGTTACCAACTCTATTTTTCAGACGAAGAGATCGACTTCTCTTTTGTTCAGTGATGGAGTCATTTCCTTTTTGGCTCTATGGTTGTTCTCTGAGAACTTATTGCCTTCAGCAAAAGGGTTCAGACAGGCCTGGACTCAGAGAAAGTCAGGCAAGGGCTGGCCTGTGCCTTTTTGCTTTGGTGTCTCTGTCTCTCCACAAGAGACTGTGGCAGTACAGGAGTGGGGAAAGGTGACTGGACCAGTTCCTCCCCCAGGCCTTCCTGGAGGCTGGAGGTGCAGGCCAGGATCCCTGGTGCTCGTGAAGCCTGGGCAGGCAGCTGCCTCCTTGGCAGGGTAGGCTCCAACCCAAGGCTCCTGGTCACTGTGTGGTCTGTGAACTATGCAAGGAAGGGAAGCTCTGCCAACATGTCACCATCCAGAACCCTGTGGACACCATCTGGGATGCACTGAGCTAGAGTTCGGGCTGACCAATGGCCATCTCCTCCGCCCTGTGGCCACACCTTCCTGAGCACACACTAGGGCACTCAGCCCAGCAAGGCTGCCAGAGCACCAAGGACAGCAGCATCTCAGTGGATGGTCCTCCTAGGCCCCAAAGGGCCCCATGACATGAGAATAAGATATTACTAATGAGCATGTAGTTAAGATTTTTTGTGCCTGGGTGCTATGTTAAGTCCTTTATACCTATTGTCTTATTTAATCAACTCCTAACATGCTTTATACAGGAAGTATATACGGTACTATTATTGGTGTGGTATGTTCTATTTTTGTAAGCATTATGCTAATCATTATTATAGTTAGGGAAGCTGAGGCACAGAGAGGCTGTGTGGGCCATGTAGCTAGTAAACTTTGGGAGTAAGGTTCAAAGTCCATGTTTTTAAGCCTAACTGGAAGTCATGTGTCCTAGATCCCAATCTCTGCTCACTGATTGGTGGGAAATTCTGTTTGGTTCTTTGTTCTTTCTGGCCCTCAGTGCAGGGATTGGACCACTTTCTAAGTGTGCTCAACAATTTCAGAGTTGTGGGATGAGCTGTGGTAGGAAGGAATGGGACTGAGGAGCATTGGACTCCCCACCTCTAGCACCCCTTCCCCTTAACCTGAGATCAAAGATTCATGTTTAGATGCTTTCTGTATTAGATGCTTGCAGTATTCCTGTATATGGATTGGCTTGCAAAAGGGGTCCTGGCACTTAAGTTGGGTTTGAACAGTAGAAATTACCAATCTAGATCCTAAAAGCAGAGGAAAAGCATCAGAGAAGTTAAGCAACCTATTTAGAGAGACTCAGGAAATTAGCAACATTAAATTAAATACATTACATACAATACATTAAATTACATAATATATTGGCACAAATTGGAGGTTCTGAGAGCCATCAAAAATGGGCTCAAATACCAATAACTGACAGCAGTGTTCTTGGCAGAGTCTACTCTTAACTGGCAGACTAGGCATGTTTGCTACCACCAAGTCCCCTCAGTGGGCAGTTAACATCTTGAGTTATTTCTTTGGTGGAAGAACTTAATAACCAAGTCACCTTTCCTTTCCCTCTTCAATTCCAATCCCTTGTATGAAGGGCACGGGGCACTCAAATATCTGTTGACTCACCCAGTTATGGTGCGTACATCAGGGATATCTGTATAGTTTGGATCTTTCTGTTTGTTTGTTTGCGTTTGAGACGGTGTTTTATATGCAGTTTAGGCTGGCCCTGAACTCACTATGTACCTCAAACTGGCCTCAGACTCACAGCAAGCCTTCTGCCTTAGCCTCCCTAGTGCTAGGATTTCAAGTGTGCACCACCATACTCAGCTCACTTTGGATCTTGAATGTCCCCCAACGGCCCATGCATTGATGGTTTAGGTCTCAGCCTGTGTTGCCATTTGTGGATTAGTTGGAGCCTAGTGGAAGGAAGTTACACCATTGGGCATTGAACTTATAGCGGCTGTTGGGACCCTGGGCCCTCCTTTCCCTCTCTGTTTTTGCTTTGTAGCTGCCATGAGGTGAGCCGCCTTGACTCTCCTCTCTCTCTGTACTTTGGCTTTCTGGCTTCCATGAGATGAGCCACTTCCTCAGCCATGCACTTCTACCACAATGTGCCATCTCATCACAGACCCAAATGCAACAGGGCCAACCACTACATGTTGGAACCTTCACAGGCAGGAGCCCTGGAAACCCTTTCCTAGCCAAGTGTAGTGGTACTATAATCCCACCTGTGATCTCAAAATTTAGGAATGCTAATGCAGGAGGATAGGAAGTTTGAGGTGAGCCTGGGCAACTTAGTAAGACCCTGTCTCAAGTAAAAATAAATAAATAAATAAATAAATAAATAAATAAATAAATAAACAAGGCCAGCGATATATCCAGCCATAGAGTACTGCTGGGTTTAATTCCCAGTAATAAAAAACACAAACATAAATTCCAAAGCCAATGCCTTTCTTCCTTTAATCTTAAAGAAATAGAGAGCTGACTAACACAGTGCCCAAGGTCTATCCTCGCAGGGAATAATTTTCAAGGGGCTATCTGGCAATCTCTTCCAGAGTTTGCATCCGATGGAGGAAATTTTCATGGGTAGGAAAGAAAGTGAGGCTTGTCATAAGACATGAAAAAGAGACACATGTGGCTGTTAGTAGCTGGGTGACTTTATTTCATACCTCTAGGATTTGGTGTCTTTACCTTTGGAGAGCGGTGCTGGAGTTTGCACTACTGCAGGTAGCCTCTGTGCCTATGGAAGAGCAGGTCTCCTCTTTGGATATTGTCTGCAACCACAGGCTCATGCTCCATTCATCCCATGAAGACATGGGCCCCACAAAGCTGTTTCTGGGTCTGGGTCAGGGATGTCCTCTGGACAGAGCTGTAGAGGTCGTAAGGTCAGACTACTGCAGGCTAACTTCCCAAAGTCTCATCATAAACCCCAGAGGTGCCCAGGTAGATGGGTTAGAGTCTGATTCATGAGTCTGTGCTCTTAGGAAAGCCTTCTCAGGGAAATGTCTGGATGCCAAGGTCAGAGGTCATGTTTCCTGGTGCCCAGAATCATCAAAGCTTACTATCTCACAGCTGAAAGAGGCTACCTGCAGTAGTGAGTGTGGGCATCACTGGGGTCAGCAGTGTGGCTGAAATGGTCACGTAGAGCAGCTCTGTCCTTTACTGTGGCCAACTGGTCAGGTCAGATTCCAGAGCACTGATGGAGCCCTGTTCACAGGTGGGAAGGGGACTGACTGGCTGCTAAAGGTGAAACGCATTTTGTCTTCCTCCTCTTTGATGCCCCACAGTAAAGACATTCATGTTATGGGGGGAGGCTTGGCCATCTCTCTCCCTCTGCCCCTTTCCTTGAACCACACACCCTTTTGTTGCCCTCGCTTGACCGGGCCTTTCAGATAGTTAGGTGTTGTGGTCAGTGTTCCAGTGACAGCTCTTTTGGCACCCCTGGAGGCTCTTGACAGAAAATGCAGTGCATGCTGACAGCTTTCTGTGTTCCTCTAGGACAATGTAGGCGAGGAGGATGAGTGACCCCCAACCAATAAGAGATGAGAGGTAGCAAAATCCCCTGACTCCTTTGCCACCACAACAGCATGGGAAATGCCTACAGGTTAGAACCCACAGACTAAACCTTGGGAGATGGTGACAAAAACAGTGCTGAATTGGTGTTTCGGTTACGTAGCAATCCTAACCTTCCTGGGGTTTTCACCTGGTCTCTCCGGATCTGGTCAGACTTCTCTGGAATCTCTATAACCTCAGAGCACATGGACATACTTTACTTACAAGTAAGTGTGGACACTTACTGCAAAAGTTTTGGATCTCATTTTTTTTTGTCTCACAGCATGAAGTCTCATTAATTTTCCATAAACTTCAGTCTATCTATATAAAAAAAACCCTTGGATTAAGTCAGAATTTCTCATACAGCACTCAGAGAAATGACAGTTCTGTAAGATGGTAGCAGCTATCATCTGGAGTATCATGGATTTCACTGATGAGTTTATTTTGAAATATTGCTGGATTAAAGTACAATTTTTAACTGCAGAGTTTCTCGGATCATTTAATATAAAAATTCACCCTTCTTTTGGTGGTTTTCTGGAGACAGGATCTGTCTATGTAGTCCACGTTGGCCTCAAACTTGTGGTGATCCACCTTCATCAGTCTCCTGGGTGGTAGGATTATAGGCATATACTACTACACCCTACAAAAAGTTCACCTCAAATAAGGTATTTCTTCAAAACAGCAAACATGCCAAGCAGGATAGAATCTAAGGATGGCTCAAATTCATAGTGCTATAATTCTTTATCAAGTTCCCTTGAGAGTAGAGATATAAAGAGAAATATAATCAATGATCGGCTCATTTTAGTTCTGTCTTATAGACATAATACAGTGGTTGGTCTTTAACAACTGTGTTTAACTAGCTCAAAGCAAGTGGCAACAGTGGGATCATTTTTAAAGCAGAGTGGTAAAGGATAAGTCAATGGGATTGAAAACAGTTGAAACAAGTTGTTGCTTCAGTCCAGACTAGATATTTGTTACTTTAATGATGTTTTGGGTGATAAAACCAATTGAAAAAAAACTGATAGAGGGACTGGGGATTTAGCTCAGCGGCATAAGCACCTGCCTTGCAAGCAGGCAGTCATGAGTTCAATCCCTGGTACTGATAAAAAAAACAAAAACAACAACAACAACAAAAAACTGACAGCAAAATAGTGTTGGTTTGGACTTTCTTTTCCTTTTTTGGGCATAGTCTTGGCTGGGGTAGCTGCTATGAGCAAAGGCTTTCATCTGAAGCTCCTGAGCAGAGAAATCCTACTCAGCATCTCCAGATGTGTGTGTGGGGTGGGGTAAGGGGAGGTTGGGAGGGTTTAGTTTTGTGGCACATGATGGAAAAACTCTTACGATCTCATGTTCACAGTTAAATGTCCAGCAAAGCTCCAAGTGCCTGAGTCACTAAGGCTTTCCACGCGGGGACAATGTCCACTCGATGCGATGTGAGCTACACAGACTGACCTTCAAGTATCTTCTTCCTTTATTGAAAAGAATCCACATATGCTTAATCTACTTTTTACAAATCTGGGCATGAGTAAATTCCAAGCTCTCCTTGCCAGTAGTTTTCATCAAAAAAGAATCATATTTAAGGTCAGCATTTGATAGACAAGGATGGAAAATACAGTAGCATCATCAAACCATCGATGGGTTTAAAGCCAGTGTTCTGCAGCTTTTTTTCATAATGGCTAGGACATGGAACCAACCTAGGAGCCCATCAATGGATGAAGGGATAAAGAAGACTATGCAAAATGGATGGAACTGGAGAGATCCATGTATTAAGTAGAATAAACCAGACACAGGAAGCTGAACATGGTGTATTATGTCTCGTACATGGAAGCTAAGAAAAAAATTGGTGTGACGGGTGAGGGCAGAGGGAATAAAAAGAGATTGGATAATGGGTACCAAAACACAGACAGAAGAGATAAGTTCTGGTGTTTTTCAGGAAAGACTATTATTCACAATAAACTATTACACATTTTCTGAAATCTAGAAGGAAGGTATTTGAGAGCTCCAAATATAAGGAAATTATAATCTAGGACAGAAAAAAGAAATCATAGGGAGACAAAATGTTCATTATTGTCTTGATCTGATCAGTGCATGCTGCATGATATGTTGAAATATTAAATGCACTTTCTTTATATTTCAATTATTACATGTTAGTTAAAATAAATTCCCATGCTTGGCCCCACCCTTGGAGATTCTGATGGAATAAAATATGTGCAGACATCTGGATTTTAAAAAGTTCTACAGGTACAACTCACGTGTCCATCAATAAGAGTCTAGATACATGAAATATAGGTTACCCATACAATAGAAAGCTAACAACTTAGCAATTAAGAGTAAAAAGCTGTCAATTTATGAAGCAGCTTGGATGAAGCTTTCAGAGATCAAGTGAAAAAAGCTAGTCACTAAAGAGCACAGTGTGTCACATTTTTAGGAAGTTCAAAAGAACGCAAAAGTGTTACATAGTGTTAGAAATAAAAATTTTGGCTTCTACTGAGTGGGAGTAGAGAAATTGACAATCAAAGGGGCACAAGGACATTTTATGGGGCTGATAAAAATACTTTGTATGTTTTTTAGGTGATGGTCTATGTAGATAGATGCACATAATTTCAAAAGTTAACAAAATGAATCTTTTTCTTTTTTAGCCCCCCCCCCATCCCAAGTGCTGGGGAGCAAACACAGGGTCTCATTAGAATACACGAGGCAAATACTCTACCACTGAAGCACATCTCCTGTCCAATAAACTGAATTCTTCAGTGATATGAGGTTAATGTGTGTGATCCATACCTTATTTATTTGCTTGTTTGTTTATTGATTGGGAGAGGGTCTCACTGGGTTGCTCATACTAGTCTTGAACTCCTAAGGTCACATCCTCTTGAGAAACCAGAATTACAGGTGTGAGCCGCCAGTCTCAGTGATGATTTATGCTTCATTTAAATAAACAACTGAGCTTCCCCAAATCAGAGTCCTGCTTCCCTGCTCAGGTCCAAACTTGGTGGTCTCTACAGGAGGGAGGGGCCTGACCCAGCTCAGCACAGCCGAAGTCTCTGAGAACAGCACATTTCCACATTCTCAGATTTGTATCTCACAGTCCCCCATTTTCATTTAGCTTTCAGAAATCCTCCTACCTTTTTTCTGTCTTTGGGGTAATAAAACCCCAGGGAACTCTACATACCACAAGCAGCTGAGTAATGAATCTGTAAGTCTCTACAACAGTGCTCCTTTCCTATTTGTGTGTCAGCAGCCATACCCACATTCCTTCAGAGAACATCCTCTTCTAGGTCACTTAAAGGCACCTCATGTTTGAAAGCCTACTATGTGCCACATTATGCTGAGTCTTGTACCAAGATTTTTGTTTTTTTCTTTTCTAAATAATCCTGGTATTTTCCAGGGAAATAGGTATTTTCCTTGCCCTCCTCCACTTTCTGGATTAGTAATTATTAAAGGATGATAAATAATGGCCTAGAGGTTATTTCTTAGTTTGGTTGAATTAACACAAGAAAATATTATAAACTGGGTAAGTTTATAAATCACAAAAGTTTATTTCTCACAATTCTGGAGCTGAAAGTCCAGGATCAAGGTGAGGTAGATTTAATTTTGGTGCCAGTGCATAGACCACAACCTTTTGCTGGAGCCAGAGGAGACGGAAAAGGGACTAGATGCCACGCTGACGACTCTTTTGCAAAGGCAGTAATTTCCTCCAGGTCTCAGGATCTAATCACCCCAAAAAGGTCCCTCTTCCTAATACATTGCCCCTGTGGCAAGGGTTAAGATTTTAACATTTTAGCAGATAATATTAGGTTGATAAGTGCAGCAGGCAAGGTTGGCACAACGATTGCAAAGCCTTTTAAAATTTAAGACCCCCTTTTTCCCCAGGGCCTGGAAGGAAAGAAGTGAAGGCAGGCACGGAGATGGAAGTGATTTTAAAGGGAGCAAACGCCCCTCACTTGGCAACGCATCCCATGTCCAGTCACCAGGAACCCAGCTGGTTCCAGGTTCTCTCGCTTACCCCTCTAGTAGCTTAGAACTGGTAACCTCAGGGCAACTTTTGTTTGGTACAACTTAGCAGACAAGAAGGAAGCGAGTGGGCAACGTAGATGTCTTTGCTTTCAGGCTTCTGGCTTTCTGAGATCAGAAGAGTGGGTTCTTGTACGGGGGTGGTGAGGCACACGGAGATGCATCGGAGCAGACTCTCTGTGCGGGTGTGTGCGTGTCGGCGCGCCTGAGCTTGGAGGGGAGATCGTCGTACCCAGCGCGAGGCGCTGGGGAGGAGGAAGCGGCCGCAAAGATCTGAATAATTGATTCTTCAGCTGCACCAGAAACCCGGGAGCGGGCGGAGAGCGTGGTTCCAGCACCACGGACAGCGACACGCGCCGCCGCAGGACCCCGGTCAGCAGTCAGACACCTATCGGCCTTGTTCGTCGCCCAGCGCTCCGGGAGCCGGTGGCCGCGCTCCGCGTCGCCGCCGCCCGGGGACTGCGGGGTCTGCCTCAGCCCGCCTCCAGGAGGACGGCTGCGGGCGGAAGACGCTTTCGCCCGCTGGAGCTCCAAGCGCCTTCTGTTTGCGTGGAGGCTGCTGCGTCTGGTTGGCTAAGAACAAGTCCCTAAGTTGGCTTGGTGGGCGCCTTCCTTCCTGTTCTTCGGAGGCGACCGCGGCAGGAGCACGCCCCAGGAATCTTTGCCAGTGGCGTGAGCCAGGACAGCCAGGCGCTCTCTGGACTCCCGCCGGGAAGTGGGGAACCGAACGCTCAGCGCGGCGCTGGCCCCGCAGCCAAGGGCCCCGAGGGAGCTGCCTTCTCCCGCCCGCGCCTCTCTCGGCCGGGGACCGCGGGGATCCCCGGCCACACGCGCGCGCGCGCTCCCACACTCACACTCGCACACACGCACACTCGCCCTCACGCACACACCAGCCTGAAGCGGGGCTGCGGAGAGGGCTCCCGGGCGCGCTCAGAGGACCAGGCAGCTGCCATCCGGAGTGGGGCAGGGGACTGAGCTTGGGGTGTTGGAGAAAGACTCAGAGAGCTTGGCCGGAGCATGGGGCCGGGTGAGCGCTGAGAGTCACGGCCGCAGCCATCAGCCTTGGAGATGACCAGGAGCGGCCACCGCTGAGAACTATGTGGAGGGAGGCTGCGGTGAGTGGTGGTGCGGGGCGCGGAACCCGGGAGGCCCTCTCGGGAAGGGGGCGGCGGGAGGCCTGGTTAAGAGGGGGCGGCAGGACCGCCAGAGGGTCGCTACGTGGGAGTGATCGCACCTCCCTCGGGGATCCGGGACCGCGGGAGCCCGCGTCCTTCCCTCCCCCTCTCCTCCTGCCAGCTCGTCGCAAACTCAGCCAGCGCCCCCTCCTTCCCCCTCTTTCCTTCCCTACCCCCCTTGTTCAGCAGCTTCTGGTCGCAAAACTCCCAGCAGCCGGCGCCGGGGAGGTGGTAGGGGGTGAGGGTGGAGGTGCCCAGTTAGCTTCTCGTGGGTGGCCAGCTCGGGGCTCCCGTTCTCCTATGCACCCCTGAGCTGAGCTCGGGTTATCCGCTACAGGGACTGGATCCGCACTGAGGGCGTCTGGGCATGGAGCTCAGCTCTTCCTCTACAGTCGGGTCCCCAGGCGCATAGGGGGGCTGTGAGCACTGCAGACTGCAGCCTCCCCCCAACCCCCCTTCCTCCGCGTCGGTGGGCTGACCCTGCCACTCCATCTGTCCTCCGCCCTGCTAGAGCCCTGCTGCAGAGCCTCCGGCTGGGATAGCCGCCCCCCGTGGGGGCGATGCGGACAGCGCGGGACAGCCAGGGGAGCGCGCGGGGGCCGCAGCATGCGGGAACCCGCTAAACCCGGTGGCTGCTGAGGCGGCCGAGATGCTCGTGCGCGCAGCGCGCCCCACTGCATCCACGACCTTCTCCGGCTACAGGTAAGTCCCAGCGGGAGAGACTGGTTTGGTGGGCCCGGGAAGAGAGAGACTCGATCGGAGGGAGATTGGGAGAGGGATCGGGAGAGAGGAAGCGAGAAAGCGGGAGAGGAAGACCAGTAGTGAGGCTCGAGAGGAGCACCAGGGGGCGCTGCGGCTCCGCACTCCACGGTGCTCACCCAAAGAATACCAAGGCCGGCGCGAGTTCGCCCCAACTTCCTCCTGCTCCAACAGCGCCCGGCCAGAGGGGCGCGCGCCTGTATACGCGTGCACGACCGTGCTGATATTTGCAGGCAAGAGCGGCGGCACGCCTGGCGCGGTACAGGTGTGTGCCACGCTTGAGGACGTGTGAGGATTCTAAATGTCTGTGAGCATCTCTACGGTGTCCTGCGGAAGTGCGCAGAAAAGCGCGCGTGCCTGTGAGCGTGTGCAGCTAACTGCCCACGTGCAACTAAGATTTGGCAACAGGGTTCGAAGTGGAAAGGTTAGGGCGGAGCTGTACAGTCTGCGTCTGTCTGAGAGCTTCTTGGGAACCTACCTTTCTCCCCACACACGTTCTTTGCTGGCTCCCACGCTCTGGTCCACGGGGACACGCGCCTACTCTTCAAAATTCTGCATTGCACAGGCACGCACTACAGAAGGTGTGTGTGCGTCCACGCGCGTGAATGTGTAGGGGGCGGGTCCTGGGGCAGCCTGCAGGTGAGTGAAAACCGCTTAAAGCCCCTCCACAAGACTTGGGGCGGGGCGCAAGTTAACCCAGGCAACCCAGAACCTTGATCCTCATACCAGCGTGCTCATTTCTAAGCGCATGGGAGGGTACCCTGCAGGAAAGTAGCGAGGTCTGCACCAGTTGCAGCGCGTGAAGTGCGGTCTGTGGCGCACCCGGCCAGCTCGCAGGGGGTGGGGTCAGTTAACTAGCTCAGCCGGCGCGCAGGCTGCGGTGTGCGGGTGCCGCCTCCGCACGCCAGGGCTGGTCTGTAGTTTGCTCCGCGTAAGCAGGGGGCGGGGTCGGTAATTTGTTCCGCGCTGCCCTGGGGGAAAGAGGGGAAGACAGAGGGTTTATTACTTGCAGCCACGAGCTGGGTGGTGTCCATGGCTGGTTTGGTGCTCCCAGGCTGTGGTTTGCAGCTAACTTGGGGAACACGGCGGGGAATGTGGGCAGAGTCTGAAATGGGGAAATGGCTGGGGATAGGGGCAGAGGCAGGATACGAGAGTAGGCTTGGGGACAGAGGTGGAGAATTTGGTCATTTAGAGTTGTAGACAGAGTTGGAGATGGATGGAGAGATGTAGATGGCGTCGGGGATGAGGAATGGAGACAGTGACCACCGATGCCCATGCTGGGGTTGGGTTTGTTCCTGACCCATAGGGCAAGGCGCAGGGTCGGTGCTCCCTCTCCTGTGTGCCCCTTTTTCACACCGCCCTGCCTCTCACTCCACCTTGCAGGGACCGTAAGTGGCGACTATGGGAAGACTGGGCTATTGGACCCTGCTGGTGCTGCCGGCCCTACTGGTCTGGCGCGGTCCGGCGCGGTGCGCGGCGGCGGAGAAGGGTCCCCCAGCGTTGAACATCGCGGTGCTGCTGGGTCACAGTCACGACGTGACGGAGCGTGAACTCCGAAACCTGTGGGGCCCGGAGCACGCGGCGGGGCTGCCCCTGGACGTGAACGTGGTAGCGCTGCTCATGAACCGCACCGACCCCAAGAGTCTCATCACGCACGTGTGCGACCTCATGTCTGGGGCGCGCATCCACGGCTTGGTGTTTGGGGATGACACTGACCAGGAAGCTGTGGCCCAGATGCTGGATTTTATCTCCTCGCAGACTTTCATCCCCATCTTGGGCATCCACGGGGGTGCATCTATGATCATGGCTGATAAGGTAAGGCTGGGAGGAGCTGGCTGCCAGGATCCCAGAGAAATCATCGCTGGTTCTTGGGCTCTGCTGGCATCTGTCTTGACCTGGAGTTGGGAGGACTTGTCTCTGGTGAGAATCAGGCCTCACCTCTCCAACCAGAAATGAAGGGAAATATCCCTTGTCTAGGTTTTGAAAGCAGAGTACGCAGTCACCTACTTCAGTGTACCAGGAAGGGTGTGGAAAGAGTTGGCGCTGGTGGCAGTGGAGTGTTTGGAGACTGCCAAGCAGTGCCCAGCAGAAAGCATGGGAACACGCAGACTAATATGCTTCATATTTGTATAAAATTGACCTTAACTGATGTTTTGGGGGAAGAGTTCATTTAGTTCCTACTTGTGGTGAGTACTAGAACTATTTTTAAAAATATTAAAGGTGAGTACATTGTGAGACAAAATGTGAAGCTTTTAAGTAAAGTACAAAAGGATTAAAAAAAAAATGTTAAGGTTCCCCAGACTGCAACAAGAAGAACAGAGGTGATAAGCCTGAGGAGCCCTGGGCTAGAGAAGTACGGATTAAACCCTTTTCTAGGCGTTGAGGTGGGGATACTTCCAAGCCCAGAGCATGGAGAGCCTGACACTTTTCTCACAAAGTCCTTGTGTGAATTGGCCAGATGCAGGAGTTGACTCTCAAGGATGGATCTTGGTCTTGAAGTTGAGTCTTGAAATAAAAGAAAGTGTGCTCAAGCCTCTTGACATACGATGAAAGGGTGAGCCTTTTTGTGGATGTCCAGAGAGCCCTGGGTTAGAGAAAGTGGGGAGAAGTTGGCTTGAGTGAGAAGTCATAGGACCTGGTTGGGAATTAGGCTGAAGAGGAAGATGGGAAGGAGGATCCAAGGGAGAAGTAAAGTGAGGAAAGAGGAAAAAAGGGAAAAGGATTGGAGTTGTGGGTACACTGTAACTCCATGTGAGCCCCAGGAGAGATCAGGGCATTGAAAAGGAGAGGAAAGCACGAATACACACACGTGTGCTGGTCTCTGCATGGAGACCTTCTTGGAGGTCCTTAGATAGCAGGAGACATCCTAGTGGAGCACGCAGACATTTGTTACAGCACTTTCCTTTCGACGCTGTCAAAGTACTTTTGTATTTATCAAACCCTATTCTGGCTCTGCTCAGCACTTCTCACTGACTCCTTTGGGAACTCTGTTAATTCTTTCAGGTCTCCTGGGCTGCAGCACATTCAGCTGAAACACACAACTGATGCAGTATCTTTTTAAACATTCATTTAAAATGATTTGCCACCTAGCAGAATCCTGATGAGTGGAGTATTTTCTCTCAATTTTAGCTAGGCTCTTTTCTGTAATGAAAAGAGAACCAGCTGAGCTCTGCCCCCAATGAATAGGCCATTTCAGAATTAGACAGGGCCCTAGGGTTTGCTGGAGCAGCAGGTGAATTTGTAGTGAAGTTAAGATACTTGACTAAGATCATGCAGTAGGTGATAGAGCTAGATATCTGGATTTCTAATCTCAAGCTTTGAGCTTACATCCTGCCAAATCAAGCCTGTTCTTTAACTTTGTCATACCATACTTAAGAAAGACAAGAAATCCATCTCATGATATGGAGAAGTACAGTGTATACAGTGAACCACAGCCTAGAGAGAGGAGCCAGGTGTCCCATGAAGGCATGAACATGGAGAAAAAGAGTGCTTCCCAGCAAAGGTTGAAGGTGTGCCTTTGGGATATAAATATTGATACTGGTGCCTCTTCCTTTCTGAAGTTTTGACTTAAGGAGCAACACCTAAGAAATAATAACCATAATGAAAGTGAAATTTCTCGATCCATGAGGGGCCAGCACACCCAACAGAGAACAGGGTGAGTTGGGGAAGGTAATTTAAGGCCAGGAGGCCGGGGTAGCCTCCGTCCCCCTTTCTTCCCAGTCTGTGCTGGCAGGTCTGTGCGATAGGCTCTCCCTTGTCATGAAAGGGGCATTAAAAAGAGAATTTTGAGAACTGAGAGAATATGGGACTACGCTGCCTTTTTGTGGGATGAAACTGCTTTATGGGGATGTGAACAGAAGTGTGATCCCCCTTAAGAGTACAAAAAAGAAAGGGACCAAGACAGAAAAGTGCATTTCCAGAGAAGACAAGATTAGATGGAGAGCTGAAGTACGGGGGAGGAGAAAGAAGGAGCTCATTGGCTCAAAAATGGTGACAGGAACCAAGTACTTTCCATTGTTGTTGGTGTCATCAGGGTTGCAGAGATTGCCCCGCCCTGTGATCTGGTGGAACGGCAGTGAGGTAAGGCGAGAGGGAAGAGCATTGAAGAAGTCAAAGGAGACAGTGCTGGGGACATATGCGAGGTCCTATGTGTGGGGTGGGCAGGTGGTTTTGAGAGTAGATGGTTCAAGGATGGTATTTCCCTTCCATTAGTGGCACAACTCTTTGGCAGGTGCCTTTACCACCTGGCTAGTTTAGAGTTGAGTGCTTGGTGGGGTTTGTTTGGCTTCAGAGAAGCAGTCATGTGGTGCTACCTAAAACTCTGCCTTGCGTGGGTGTGCCCGCAGAGTTATGACCACGAAGTCTCAACCTCCCTGAATTGACACGTACCCTTGGTCTCCCCCTAAGATGATTCGGACTTGGTAAGGTAGCTTAGAGCACCCCTGTGTTGTTTTTATTTCTAAGTTGAAGGCATGTAGATAAGATGGGGTATGTGTTAATTCTACATATACCTACCATTTACTCTGGTTAATTTTATTATCAGTGAAACTGGAAACCACACACACCCTGCATTTTCAGCTTTCCCATGGCCTGTGTGACTCTTGAAGTAAAGAACAAAGCCTTGTAACGATTGATATGGTGTTAAGTGGCAGGTTTTTGCAGGATCAGTTTAGCCTACAACAGAAGTATTAATTTTTTCTCGTATCAGTGTGTGGTCTGGTTTTGTAATAAAACTGGTTAACATAATGCTTGATGTACACAAAGTTGTAATCTTATTGGGGTCTGGCTGTTTGGGCTCTGGCCAATTAAAGTAGATGCTGGCTTCAATATTAGTCCCCAGTAAATCCAGTGAATGGACTAGGCTGTGACCTTTCTTCTCAGTGTCCTGCTGGCCTCACACCCCATCCGGGGTGCAAGAGGCAAGATTAAGTCTACTCACGGCAGTCCCTTCTCTGACATTTGCTGTGTGTGCTAATTCTGTACGTACCCCGTCTCCTCCTGGAGTAAAAGTCCACTGAGGACAGGCTTTCCTGTGACAGTTTATACATCAGAAACTGAGTTCTGGACAGAGTCAAGCTTGATACACTGTGAGGTTATTGTTTTTTTGTCTTTTTCTTTTGTGTTCTAGATTTTTTTTTCTCATTGTGATGTTTGGTAATGTTAAATTAAAAATATAGTCTTAAATAAAGTTTGAACTTATCTCTAAAAATACATATATGTGTATTTGAAGTAGTGAGTACTGTTCTTCACAAACACTATAAAAATGATTATTTTTAGAGCATTTAAAAAAGTATACTAAAATTTAAAGGAGAAAATGAAAATTTTGCTTCAAATTCTATTACCAGGAGTAACCACAGATGACATTTTGGTGTGTTTCTTTCTAAGCTCTATTGAGTTACAAGTTGAGGATTGTGTTAGATATATGGTTTGGTTTTGCTTATTGTACTTTGTAGGTTTCTGTAGTTAGAACACTAAAGTTTTTCATTAATGCTGTAAAAATCTCAGCCACTATTTGTTGAATATTTTCTCTGTCACTCTCTTCCCTTCTGGATATATCTATATATCTATATCAATATCTATATCTGGAGATATCTAGATACATTATTACAAGCTCAGACCACACACTGATACATCCAGATACACACACACACACACACACACACACACACACATATATATCATATATATTAGTCATATATATATTAGTTATATATATATTAGTTTCTCAACCAATTCTCTATGAATCCTAATGTAAATTTTTTTTTTGGCTCTGTATCTCTCTGGGCTTTGAGACAGTTTGTTTTCTCCAATTCTGTGCTCCTGTTAGCTAACTTGTTTCAATTGTGGCTAGTCTATTGATTTATTTGTTTGACTTTTAATTTTAATAATGATACATTTTATTCGTAAGGTTTACTGTTGGTCTCCCTTCCCTGTTTTTTGTAATAAGTGATTTAATGAGGCACTCTTCATACTTAGTGAATGTAAATCCTTACTCTGACTCTTCAAGGAATTAATATATACTTATTATTACACTTTTCTCCAATTGCTCTAGAATCTTTGTTTCAATTGTAAATCCTTCCATTGGTAGTATCTATTAATTTGAGTCTTCATGTATTCTCTAATTTTTGTTTGTGAACTTATCTTCATTGCAATTTTAGACTTCCTTCTGCTGGCACCTGTGGGATGTGTGCTTTTAAACCATAGCTCATGTCAACCACTCAGTTCAGAGATTTCTTCCTGCTCTACCCAGTCTAAAGTGCAGGCTCAGGCTGACGTCGCTTGCTGATAACTTTGGGGCACCTCTTTGATGCACACAGGGTCCTTCTTTAGGGCTGTGAGCATTGGTTGGTGGTAGAGATGTGCCAGTGTTTTCACAGCTGGTAGCACAGTGCCACTGTACCCTATGACCTCCCCCCCACTGCCTGCCTGGGGTTGGGGGAGCTGACACCTGATTCCCATGGTTCATATTAGACCCCCCCCCCCAAATTATGTGGCTTTGACTCCTATTTGCAATTGTAGAGTCTTATCTGTTTTATTTTATTTTATTTTTTTGTGGTGTTAGGGATTGAACCTAGAGCCTCATGCATACTGCAGAGCCACACCCCCAGCCCAGAGTCTCAGCATTTAATATATTTTAAGGAGTCCTCTGTATTTTGATCTGTGAGTCTCTCATCTTATTTCCAACCAATACTATGTACATTTTAAAATAACTGAGGCATTCTCTATAAATTCTACATCTTAAAAGTGAAGGAGAGCGTTACTGAATGTATTCACTCTGATTTTGAGCCAGTTTTATTTCCCAACCTGTTTTCATGTTTTTAAAACTTGATTATATATTCTTGGAATTTTCCCTTATCATTAAATAGCTTTCTCAAACTTGATTCTAAATGGCTGCACAGCGTTCTCTTTATACCACAATCATTTTAATCCTCTGTTTTTCCACCTCTAGTGAGAGTCATTTTGGTTTCCAGCATGTGTCCTTTTTGGTGCTCTGCACTGGTCTTGTCCTTTGTATTTGCTACTTGGTAAATGTTTGTTGATCACATAATCAAGTCACTGGCTCCCGTTCGAGCTTACTGCTGCTTCCAGATGAGCATATCACAGTGAATGTGGTTTAAGCCATTCCATGCAGAATCTGTCCCCTAAATGCTGCTTGAGTTTGTTCATATGTTTACTAAGTCTTCTCTCTCTGGTGTGATATAATTACCAGCCATCCCGGGGATTAGCATGAATTGGAGTTACATATAAAAGGCTCATGGAGCACAGCTGAGTAACAGTTTGTCAACAGGAGGTGGAAGTTGTGCTCTTGACATCAGTTCCAGAATTGTGATGAGTGATGGGCCTTCCCGTTAACACTGAAAGGGCAGACAGCAGATTTGAATGTGGGTGAAACCCACTCAGCTCCTGATGAAGGTATCTCCTGGGAAATGGGGAGGCCTATCTTTAGCCCTTGGATAAGGCTGGCAGTTGCAGTCATCTGCTCCCCCTCACCTAAGTCATCAGAGAGCAACAGGCATCCTTCCAGCAAGCATGACTAACACCGCAAGTGGCCCTCAGGGTTATTGGTAATTGCTTGGGCAATTAATAGCTGCGATCTGGTGCATTTGGATATTTGTCTTCCCTGTCTTTCCTCTGGTAGCTTTGGATAGAAAAAGCTGCCCTAAGTAGAGTAGGGGAGGAAGAGAGAGAGAGGGTATAAAGGAAGAGTATACCCTGAGTTTCGGGTTTGTCCTGTTACCATGTAACTTTGAATTAGTTGCCAACATTTGAGGGGAATTTGCCAAATTCCCCTCTAATCTACTCTCTTCCTTTCCCCTCCCTTCTGTTCTCTTCCTTGTGCTAGGGATTGAACCCAGAGCCTTTTGCATGTTAGGCAAATTCTCTGTCACTAAGCTACATCCTCAGTCCCAAATTGCATGCTTGTTCTGGGAAAAAATCAGGCCTGTCCACACTGGGCCCACATCCTCACGGCAAGTGGCTGGAGATTAGCAATTTCTCCCCCACCCCCCGACAGTTTTGGAGAGGAAAGTGTCCTTCCTTTCTTCTGTCCCCACCTGCTCATTTCCCTCACTTATGTTATACTATTGGCCCTGATGTTCATGAAAAAAATAGCTAGTCTTTGTTCAGAGGGCCTTTCCTGGCCATTCTCTTCTTCCAGGGACTGCTCCTTAGCATGCAGGTGGTTCGTCTATGGCATGCACGTGGCCATGTCCGTGTTGTGATCACTGTTGCTGTCATTAATCTCCTCTGATACGTTTTCTTGGAGCACCAAGGCCTTAAGTCTATCTTAGTACAACCCTAGGGAGCTACTGCCAGTCAATCTTGGTTGGATGATCCCAGAAAATATTGGACAAAGAGTCCAAGGTCCTAAATTTCATTTTGGAATGCCAGTGTGACCTTGGGAAAGGATCTTTTCCTTTGTCAGCTTCTAGTCCTCCATCTGTAAAATGAGAGTTGGGTGATGTGTTCTCTCAGACTCCTCCACTCTCTGGAAAATTTATGTGCATTCAAAGAAAGACAGGCAAGAAACATGAAATGTGAACAGTGGTTATCTTTGGGTGCTTGAGTGAGATCGCCGGGATATAAATTTGGGTTTTAACACTTACCAGTTCTTTATGTCTTTGAACCTCAATGTATTCACCTGTAAAATGGGACAAGAGAGGACCATGTTGTGAGACTTAGATACACTCATGCGTATAAGGACATAACTCAGTGCTTGGCTCATAATTACAGGGATCGTGTTATTACTTTTGCTACATTTTGTAGTTTTAATTTTTTCCCAATGTACGTGTACTCTCTGCTAACCCAGGAAAAAACAATTAAAGGTGATACGATGCTATGAAAGTATACCCTGAAAGACAATGAAACAGATCCCACAAAATGCTCAGAAATGGAAACTCAGTTAAGAAATGATTCATATATGTTGGAGCATCCAATGATTCTTTTGTCTTCTTAAGATGCCTTGTCATGGGTGGTTTATCCCAGCAGACCAGAAGTTAAAGGTGGTTGATGTGAAAACAACTTTAAGAAGAAATTATCTCTTTGACCTTTGCAAACTAAATGACAACACCAAATGGACCATATGTTTGCGCCGGGCTTAGGGCTTTGGAATGCAGACATTAATAGTTTCTCATTTTGTCTTTGCCAGGGAGTCATGACTCAGTGGTAACCTGGGGAATCTGACAGTCCCAAAAATATTTGTTTAAAGAATCTTTGTTTTCAGATGAGGAAATAAAGATTCTGAGAGAGTCAGGGATTTGTTCAGAGGCACGCACGGTTAGAAGACCTAAGGTTTTGGGTTCTTATTCACTTGATCTTATTTTGTTAACCTTTCAACTTCATGACCATGGACACTGTTGGTTTCAGGAAGGGGATTAGATTCAACACAGACAATCTTTAAAAATTTCAGACCACAGATTTTGTTGTTAATGTTTTGTTGTCCTGAGGTGGGGATATAGTTAATGCCTGTCAGTCAGGCATGAGGTTGTGAGTTTGATCTCTGGTACCAAAACAAACAGATCCACAAATATATATTGTTTTAACTTAGATGAGTAAGTAAGATGCTGAGGATGCAATTAAAATTCAAAACTCTTCCCAGAGTGAAATGATAGACCTATACCATAGACTGTTTCAGAAGTCCCTCCTCCATCTGTAAGTGACAAATGATATACAATTGACAAGTAATTTACAATTTTCAATTTGTGTGACACAAAAATTGAAAAATGATGCACACTTAAGGTGTATGTACAAAGTAATGTTTTGAAAAGTGTGTGCATTGTGCAGTGAATATGTTAGGCTAAGCGATGTATTCACACATCTCACATAGTTATCTCTTTATTTTTATTTTTAATTTTTGACACTGGGATTGAACTCATGACATGCTGGGCAGCCGGTTATGCCGCTGAGCTAACCCCCCAGCCAGTTGTTTTTTTAAAAATACATTGATTTACTCTCTTGACAAACTAGAATACAATACATTTTTATGAACTGTGAACCACAGTCACCATCAAGTATATTAGGTTTCCAGAACTTATTAAAATATTTTATAAGAGAGAATTCAAATCTTTTGGCCAATGTCGCCCCAAGGGTTTAAGAAAAATTTGTAGCATTTTGGGAAGGGATAAATGACTTTGTAAACTCACTTGGAATTTACTTATTTATATTTTTTGCTAGTATACGTTTGTGATACATACTAATTATATTATCTTGGGGAATTGGTACACGTACATATTACATCTGAATCAGTGTTATTTATAAAAAATGCTTGGATTTTAACATCGTTGGGCAAGGCGTGCATTTCAGGTTCACTGCAGCCCCTCCCATGCGTGGCCTCTTGTCTTGCTGGATTTGCCCGTTTATGTTAACTCCATGTTATCTGTAAACATTGGACATTATGATACCCAGTTACAGGGATTTTCTTTATTTATTCGCTTGCTTATTTTGCTCTGACAATAAACTTAGCAGATTCTAAGTCACAATATAGCTCTTAAGAAAGTAGAAGACAAATCTCTCAAAATATAATGTCTAAATCTAGGGAGATGATAACTCCATTACATTGCCTCATTTTCTAGAAGGGCTTTCAGATACTAGTAACAGAAAATTTGACCAACTGTGGCTTAATCCATTAAGATATTCGACCTTTTATTTACCAAGGCAGGCTTAGTGACTCAATCACCCATAAGAATTTAGGTTCTTTGTATTTTATCTTACTTTACTCAGCAGTTGGGTTTTCTTAGTGACAAACAGCTTGCCTCTGCTCCAACCATCACATCCTCAGATACCATCTTTACAAGCAGAAGAAAATGGAGAGAAAAAGAAACTTTTCCCCACCTAGAACCTTTACCTCCTCATTAAATAGATTTCCCCTTACATCTCACTAGTCAGAAATGGGTTATATTCTCAGCCTTCAAACATCACTGATAGAGAATCTAGGATTCTTCTCTGAAAATAGGTAATGCTGCCTAAGCAGAATTTGTTGTATAACAAGGATATAGGAGCAACACTTAAGTACAATTGATAATATCCCCGGCAACGTGAACACCGTTATCTTTTGAGGTACACTTAGTTCTAGAGGATACTATTTAAAAATAGATGCTGAAAAATTGCAGTATATGCAGAGGAAGGACCTACAGGATTGTGAGGAATCTAAATGAAATGTGGTAAATGCCACAAGAAATATTTAGGGATGTTCACCCTGCAGAAAGGAAACCTCAGAGGGCATTTTAAAAATATGTTCAGATGCCCCCTGGCCTGCTACAGGGTAGAAAGATTATCCTTGATCTTTTTTCTTGTTGTTATTGCTCTGGGGACAGAGTTGATTGTGAAATGAGAAGAAACAAAGTTTTAGTGTGATAGAGGAATAAACTTTGGCAATTAATCTTCATAGAAGAGCAGGTGTCTGTCAGGATGTGGCTGAGCTGAGTGAGTGCCTGACTGCTGGGAAGGGGCAGCGGACTGGGCTTGCGCTCGGCAGGCTGGGTAGGGTGACCTCTTGATTCTTCAGAAGCTCTGTGTCTCTCAAATCCTTGATTTTTTTTAAATCCCCAAACCCTGGAAGTTTAAGCTCTTCAATTTGGCTGAAAATCAACATCCTTACTTTCTCTGAGTGTGAGTAATTCAGTATAAATTTGCCTTGCATGGGGGAGGAATTTATGATCCCTGCATCATCACCTCAAATCCCCAAAGGATTTTACATCACCCTGAAGGGTAGATGATATTTGAAAAGCAGGAGAGCTATGTATATATCAACTCAACGCACACACACACACAGATAGACACAGACACACACAGGCACAGGCATACACAGGCACACACACACAGACACACACACAGACACACACAAAGACAAACACAGAGACATACACAGAGACACAGACACACAGACACAGACACAGACACACAAATACACAGGCACACACACAGAGACAGACAGACCCAGACATAGACACGGATACACACAGACATACACACAGACACATACACACAAACACACACAGACACACATAGTCACAGAGACAGACAGACAGAAACACAGACACACACAGATACACACAGAGACATGCAGAGACACACACAGACAGACACACACACAGACACATAGACACAGACATACACATAGACACAGACATACACAGACACACATAGACACACAGAGACAGACACACAGACACATACACACAGACACACACATAGACACAGACACACATAGACACAGACGCACACAGACAGACACACACACATAAGTAGGTCACACACAGATACACACATAGACACAGACACACAGAGACAGACACACATACATAAGTAGGTCAGTTGGCGTCATTTACTAGTGGAAATGTTTTTGGCTAAGAAGCTCATCTACAGAAGATGATGTTTGGAATAATTGCTAATGATCTCTAAATAGGGTATGTTTGCAAATGCGTTGAGTTAATCATCATTACTTATTAAAGTATTTGCACATTTTCTTTGCACCTCTCAGGATAATAGGTAGCACTGTTTATATTTTAGAGTTGGACCTCTCTCTGATTTTTCAGTTGTCAAACTGTTCTTGATATGTCTGCTGCTCTGCCCTGCAGTTTGAACATGTGCTTATGGTGGAAAGTGCTCTCAGTGGTGTTTTGCTGCTTCTTGACTTCCCCTCCTCCTCTCCCATATTCTCTCCAGGAAAAATGAAGCCTGAATATGTTCCCTTCATAGCATTTCTCCAGGAAAAATAAACTCTGAAGTTGTTTTCTAACGCCTTATCTTTCTCTGATTTATGACTTTCCATATGATGGAAAAGGTATTCTAATTACTGTATGTATTTAATTTGAAAAGGTGAGTGTGTACAGAGCAAAAAATCTAAAGAATACCACATAGCATTTGAAAAGACTGTTTGCTCAGCTGTGCATTGCTGATCTCTGGACATTTGCCCCCCTCCATGTTGCCCACTTGGAGAGGAAAAATGTTAATTGAGATGGCAGTTTATTTCCATTTGTAATTTTTGCTGAATTTGGGATATCACAAGGATTCTTTCCTCTTTACAATTACAACCCTAATTTTAAAGAGATTAATCATTTTCTGCCAGTCCTTAGCATGGCCAACTTGCCAAAATGACATAAACTCATCCTACAGTATAAGTGGTTGACCCTCACACTCACTCGAAGAATTTAAGATGGTGTGGGAAAAATGAAAAATAAAAGCTAATGTTTTGAAACAAGAAAGAGGGTATATGGGGAGTTGTGGACCACTTTGTAATCTCATGAAGGCCAGTACCATGCTATTTTAAAAAATCATTATAGTTTTGTAATGTAACTTGAAATGTAGTATAGTGATGCTGCTTGCTTTTAATGGATAAAGAAAATACGACATCTATCTATCTATCTATCTCAGCAATAAAGAATGATAAATAAGTTTTTGTAGGAAAATAAATGCACCTTGAGATCATAATGCTAAATGAAATAAACTAGACACAGAAAGTGAAGTATCACATGATTTCGCTTGCTTGAGAAACTCCACAGCTATAAAATAAAATAGAGATGCTAGGAGTCAGGAAGGTCGACTTTGTGGAGATGAGAGGGAGATCTGAGTGTAGGGGATACGGAGGAAAGGAAGGGAAAATGAAAACAATCAAGATACGATGTGTATATGTCAGCTTCCCTAAATGAGTGTACTAATTACATATCACAAACATCTGCTAATTTAAAAAGGAAACAAAAAGAAAAAGCATGCAAATTTTAATTAATTAATTTTTGACCATTTGATTTATTTTGTCTTTCTGTAGTATGTTATAATTGGAAAGTGTGATACTCCTCTTCCTTGGCTAGTCCCATCTCCTCCTTTCAAACTGCTTTCCCCTTAGACTGCCTTCTTTTCTTTCCCCTTTTCACAAAAGCTCGGTTTTCATTTTATGAACAGACACTTCTCAGAAGAAGTACAAATGGCAAGTGAACATAAGAAAAACATGTTTAACATCACTAGTTACTTGAGAAATGCAAATTAAACCAACATTGAGAGTCCGTCTCATTCCAGAAAGAATGGCTGTTATTAAGAAGACAGCTAATAACAAATTATCCTACTTTTCTCATTGTTTTTTCCCTTTCCACCTTTCTCCCTCCCCTCCCTACTTCCCTATTCTTTTTGAACATTTTTTCCTATTTCACTGTATCTATTGTACATTTTTGTTTTTATTTATATCTTCAGTTTATCACACTAGAGAGATGATGCAATCTTTAAATATACACGGTCTCAAAGCCATCCATTTAGTTATAAATGTCTCCATTTTATCTTTCTTCATGGCTGAGTAATACTCCATTATATAAAGAACACATCTTTTTTATCCATTCAATGGTTGATGGGCATTTGGGCTGCATCCATGATTTATCTATTACAAATTGTGCTGCTACAAACATGAATGTGCACATAGTGGTGTTTTATGATGCTTTTAAGTCTTCTGAGAAGATACTTAGAAGGGGAGTAGCTGGGTCAAATGGGACTGCTAACCCTAGATTTGAGGAATCTCCACACTGATTTCCACAGTGGCTGCACCAGTCTACACGCTCATCAACACTAGAGAAGGGTTCCTTTTTCTCTACAACCTCTACGTCCTTGGATTAAGGCCACTTTTACTTTTTCTTGTATTTTGCTCCTTTATTGCATTGAAAATCTCTAACAGTGGATATCCTTGTCTTGTTCCTGAATTTAGAGTAAAAGTTTTCTGTTTTTGACCATTTGGTATGATACTAACTCTTGGTTTGTCATAGATTACTTTTATCAGATTGAGATAAAGACAGTCTATTCCAGTTTTCTTTAGGGTTTTTATCATTAATGGGGACTTGTCAAATCCTTTGTCTATGTCTACTGAAATTATCATACAATTTTTGTCCTTTGTTCTGTTATTTTAGAGTGTGTTACAGTTTTTGATTTGAGTACATTGAACCATCCCTGCTTCCCTGGGGTGAATCCTACTTGGTCCTGGTTATGATTTTCTCGATGATTTGCTGCATTGTTTGCCAGTATCTTATTAAAGATTTTTGTGTCTGTGTTCATTAGGAGGATTGGCTTGTAATTTTATTTTTTGGTTGAGTCTGCCTCTGGTTTTGGTAGCAGGATAATACTTGCTTCCAAGAATGAGTTTGAAAGAATTACTTCCCTTTCTGTTTCATTAAAGAGTTTGGGGATTGCTGGCATTAGATTCTCTCTAAATTTCTTGTAGAATTCTACTGTGTATCTGTCAGGACCTAGGCTTTTCTTTGTTGATAGGTTTGAAATTACATTTTCAATTTCATTGCCTGATATTGGGTTATTTAGAATTTAATGTCTTCTTGATTCAACTTTGGTAGTTCAGATGTATCTAGAAATCTGTTCATTTCATCTGTGTTTTCTGTTTCATTAGAATAAAAGTTCTCAAAGTAGGTATTGACAGTCTTCTGGATTTCTGTAGAATCTGTTGAGATTAGCATGAAAAATTTTAAAAAATCTAATGAAGGCTATGGGCCTTTTCATATATCATTATATTAGATTCCATGCATAACATGTGCAGTTGTAGGGTTTACAGACCCGTTGAAACCCACTGGAACTGATTTACAGTAGGCCTCCCTTACTTGTGCCTTCCCTTTCCACAGTTTCAGTTATTCACAACCAACAACAGTTTGAAAATACTAAATGGAAAATTCTAGAAATAAATGATTCATATGTTTCAAATTGTGTGTATTTTGAGTAGTGTGATGAAATCTTGTACCCTCCTGCTTTGCCCAGTTTGTGATGGAAATCATCTGTCTAGTGCATCCTTGCTGTATATGCTACCTGCTGATCTGTCATTTAATAGCTTTTCTGATTATCATATCAGCTGAGATGTTGTTTGTGTGTATGTGTGTGAGAGAGAGAGAGAGAAATCACATTTTCATGTAATCTTATTATAATACGTTATTGTTAGAGATCCTTTTGTTAGTCTTTATTATTGTTATCTCTTACTGTGCCTTATTTGTGAATTAAACTTTAGCATTGGTTGTGCATGTGAAAAGAACACAGTACATATAGTTTGTCACTGACTACAGTCTCAGGAATCTACTAAGGATTTTGGAATTGTCCATGGTAGATAAGGGAATGTATTTATTGGTTTGTTAATGTGATTATTCTTCACATATTTATTGAGTCTGTGACTTGGGAGAAAATGTTCTGTAGACAGATCTGTGATCAACTTGTTTGCTCTGGTGTGACTTGGAATCGAGCTGGTGCTAGACTTGGAAGCTAAGTGTGATGCATCCGTGATCAGGATGGTTGAGGGAATGTGGAAGAAGGCATCTTCATTCAGAGGCCTCAGAGGTAAACTGAGAACTGAGGTGGTTCCTGCAGGCTGCCATCCAGCTGGCTGAGGTGTTCTGCAAAGTGGAGGAAGCTGGCTCATGGAGGAGTAGGATCAAGTTTACAATCTAAGCCCTTCTCTCTTCTTAATGTGTTAGTCAAGGCTGCCAGGTTTGAGTGATGTTTTGATAGCTCCTGAATTTTCCTTTGGATGGCATATCTTGCAATCACAGCATTGAGCTCTTTGCTGATTCCTGTTTGGTTGTCACATATGGCTGAATGTCTCCAGCTCTAACTTGTCTTTTCGAATTAGAGATACCGAGCCAGGAAGAGTGAGTGGCATTTGTAATACATATTGTCTCACATGTCTGTAGTCCTAGGAGTGAAAAAAATGCATATTTTCCAGGAGAATTGTTTTAAAACTAAAATATCTGTAGCACTGAGGAAATGTAATATTCGTTGTCTTGGGTAAAATATATCCAGAACCACATGAAGAAGCTATTGAATGTAGAAAGGAAGGTTTATGTGAGAGGAAGTGTGGATTTCATTAGGGGGATTTTGGAAATGACCTTGAGTGAAGTCCTTAACTTCATGGTCAAACCTGCATGTTAGTAATTGCTCTTGGTTTTGCCAATTGGTATTTTTTCTTCCTTCCTTCCTTTCTTCCTTCCTTTTTTCCTTTCTTCCTTCCTTTTTTCCTTCCTTCCTTCCTTCCTTCCTTCCTTCCTTCCTTCCTTCCTTCCTTCCTATTTAGGAGAACTCAAAACATTTTTATCATTGAAAATTTCAAAGATATACAAAAATAGAGCTCTATGTGTCTGGCTTGCACAGTTATTGACACGTGGCCATTCTCATTGCATCTGTGCTTTCAACAAATTCAAGGCATCACTCCATTTCATCTGTAACTATGTCAGTATATAGCTCAAGAAGATAAGAAATTAACACAGTGTTAAAAAAGTAAGTGCATCTAATATAAAAGTGATCTAATGCAGGTGCACTTTACAGGATTTGTGAAATTCAGAGAAGTATAAAGAACATTAAAATTGCTTTTAACTCATCATCATAGACAGCTGCTGTTAATATTTTGGGGTATCTCATTCTAGTCTTTTTTTGTGTACCTTATATACAAACACATATATACACTGATTATATAATTTCACAGCTTGTAGTTTAACACTTTCTCATGAGCTTTTCAAATTATTGATAAACATTTTTGTCTGCCAGACTTTTTGTTCCGTAGATGCACTATTATTTGCTAGCTAATTTAGACTTCTTCAACTTTGTTGCTGTTAAAAGCCAATACCTTGCTAGGTATCTTTGTAATGAAATGTCTGCATTGCAGGTTATTGGTTTTGAATAGAATCTGGCACAGTAATGAGTCACTGTGCATAAAGAAATTTAAGAATCTTGACACACACTGTTCATTAGTTTCCAGAAATATTGGACCCCTGGCTACTGCCAATAGCTGTGTCTTAAAGCAAGCACTTGAAAGAAAAATGTTTCTAATTGGCTAGATGAAACTCTTTATCTCATTGTTTTAATTCACGTTTCCCTTACGACACCTGCTGTGGGTTTATATTTTAATTTAGTCAGAACTTTTATATTCCCTAGGTGTTGCATATCTTAACCTCTTTGATATTTCCTATTGAGAGAGTGAAAAATCTCAGATGATGATAGATTCCAATACAAAATACTGTGAAATAATTTGAATATGTACAAAAAATAAATATTTTGAAGCCTGGCAGGGAGTTCTATGACTATTCATTCTTAGTCATCAGGCCTTGCTCAATTGTTGTCTCTATATCAAAATTGTTTTAAGAACTGCTTTAAAATATAAAATTTCCCAGCAGAAAATAATTTTGTGGGACCTGATACTATGATTTGTCAGGAGACACGGTGAAGAATCACCTCCAAGTGGGCTGGAGATGGGTTCATTTCATCCACTTTATATGAAACAGCGGGAAAGTAAGGCTGTGATTTGTTCTTTTCTTTGGAAAAATCTCAGGCAGGGCACACATGGGACAGAAACTACCTTACAGTGCAAATGGGATAGCTCACAAAAGGCAGGGAGTAGCTGTTCTCTGTGTCCATGTGGGGAAGGAGGAAATGACATGAGTTTAAACAGGAGGAGCTGCTTGGGGTCAACGTTGCCAGTGTGAGGAGTTCTCCAGATCCTTACCTCCTAATACAGCAGCATCACGGATGCACACAGAAGAGCTGCTCCTTTTGTGAGACCCTAAAGCTTCCTTTGTTCCAGGCATGATTCTTTTGATGATTAGGAGATGGAGGGCCCCTGAAAGGGGGGTGAATGTAGGGGATCACTGGAGGGCCCATGAGGATGTAGGGCTTCACGGCTGACACCGAAGCAGGTCAGTATTTTAATAATCAATCTAATTTTCCAGTATCAGAGGGATCTTGGACTGGGCTACTCTTGAGATCTCATGTTTTTTTATGCACTGTGCGTGCAGGGCAGTGGACCAGAACTGGGCACGTGGTGACCGTCATCTTTGTCCCATGTCAGTCATGCCCTGAAATGGACAGGTCTGGCTGACGTGATTTTGAAGGACGGTGGATCAGAACTGTCCTTCCTTCTCACATTCCCGTCATGTCTGGCACTTTGGCCCTTGTCCTGTGAGTTGATTTTCTAGCCATCCTTCATCCACACACTCTGCCCTGGCAAACAGCGTTCCCTCTACCACCCGCTGCCTTGTCCAGGGCAGTAGCTTCCCCAGCACTGTCTCCACTGGAGGTGGACAAAGGGACCTGTTCAGCCTCTGATTTTGGGACGTGACGTGGTTTTTGTAAAAGCATAAAAATAATATTGTAACTTGCCAGAGATACTACACAACCTAAATTAACTTTGTTAAAGATCAATTTTGGTATAAAGTTTCAGTTACATTGAAGGAACAGGTTTTTGTGAGCCGTTATACTGTGTAGTGATGATAATTAATAATAATGTACTTATTGTATGTATAGAGATTGCTAAAAATAGTTTTAACCTCATCACCTCATAAAAATGATATGAAAATTAGTTTGATCCATTCTTTGTAGAATGCCTATGTAGATCAAAACATCACATTATAACTCATAGTTATATGATTTATAATTATTATTTGTCAGTTAAGATTAATGAAAAGGAAAAAATAGAAACAAATGTTCAACTTTCAAAAGAGACCTGTGGATATGCCTTAGTGAGAGGTTTTTCAAATCCTGGTGGTTCTCAGGGAAGAGAGGCACATCTGCGGTTTCAGCTGAGGATGAGAGGAACCTGGGATGTTTCTATTGCTCTGAGAGTATTTGGGGTGAATTGTACCCTCCCAAGTCATAATCCCCAGAAGCTCAGAATGTGGATGTATTTGGAGTCAGGATCTGTCAGTGTCATTAGGTAAAGTGAGGTCATATGAGTGGGCCCGATCCAGTGTGACTGGGGTTCTTCTAAGAACAGATCAGGACACTGACAAAGAGAAGAACCATGTGAAGACACAGGGAGACGGCAGTCGTTAAGGAGCCATGGAGAAAGGCCTGAGAAGGAACTACTTTGTTATCACCTTACTCTTGGATTTCTGGCCTCCAGAACTGTGAAAAAATAAATTTCTACTATTTAAACCATCCGGTCTGTGGTGCCGAGTTATGATAGCCCAAGCGGAAGAATTCAGGGAGATCGAGAGCTTTAAGCTTAATTCTAGCCCTTCTTTCTGCAGGTCTCCTGTACTTAAGCTGGCCTGCAGGAAGGGGTTAGAATTCCTGGTCCAGATCTCAGTCTGCCATCCGCTCCCACACCAACTTTGTTTTATGCGGGTTTCTGCAATAAGTCAAACCCCTGGTTTGGAGCCTTCTTAAAGCCCTTCTAGGGCTTCCATGTTTAGTGTGCTTTAAGAATTGTTACTCAAATAGCCTTATCAGATAATAAACCCAATCATGGCCCTCCCTGAAGGTGTCCATTATCCACAGAAGCTGTGACTATGTACTTATATAGCAAAAGGGACTTTGCCATTGTGATTTTGTTAAAGATCTCGAAATGGGAAGATTATTTGGATTATCCAGATGGGTTCAGTGTCCTTACCAGGGTCCTTATATAAGGGAAGAGGGTGGTCGAGAGTCCAAAAGGAAGGGTGCCAACAGAATCAGTGGTGGGAGGGTTGTGCTTTGAAGATGGAGGAGGAGCCACGAAACAAGGAATTCCTTGGCTTCTGGAAGTAGGAAAAGACAGGAAACAGCTTTCTCCTGAAGAGCTTCCAGGATGAACAAACCCTGTCATCTTCTTGATTTTAGCCCACTGAAACTCTTTTTCTAAGGGTTCTAGAACTGGAAGACAACAGATCTGGGTTGTATTATGCCACTAATTCTATAGTAACAGGGAAATACCAGGGTGCAGCTGATAAATGTGCACTCTGGAGACTAGACTGGGCCCCTTGTGGCCTCCTGTCTGTGTTTATTTTAGAATTTTATGCAGATTATGGTTCTTACCTCATAATGTAACTAAATTGGTATGAAGGTCAAAATAATTAAAAAGTGACTTACCAGATGTATCAAATTTTCCTTCAAGTAGGAAGTAGTCAAGGCAAAAATTGCTCTGGGAAGTGCTGCTGTGTGTGTTCTGTGCACTGCCAGACTGTGCATGCTGGGCTGTGCATGTCTGAGAGCCTTGGAGAGCACGAGCCTTGAGCCCAAACAACCTTAACCCTCTCCCCTTGACTCTCTAGCTCTGTGTCCTTGGGCAAGTCTCAGTCATTTGAGCCTAAACTCTTCACTCTATACAGTGAATTGATAGTAACACCAATATTGCAAGATACTTGTAAAGATTAGAAATTATTTGTAAAAAACATATAGTACATTGTTAGGCAGGTAAGGTAGGATATTTTTTATAACGAGCATGTCTTTATACCAATATATTCTATCTTTTAATACTTCTAATTCTTGCAACACAGGAATCCAAATCCCCATCTTATAGATGGAGAGGCCGAGGCCCAGAGAACTTAAAAGCATGTATTCAAATTCACATCCGTGGATAGTATAGAGTCCAGATTTGAATCCAGCTGGCTTGGCTTTGGCATTGCTGACAGGTCATCCTTTCTTGTGGAATGTCTGGTGCATTGTAGAGTGTTTAGCAGTATCCTTGGGGTCTACCTAGCAGATGCCAATGACCATCACCAGTGTGACAAAAATTTCCCCAGTTATGGCCATATGTCGCATGGGACATAGCTGTATACACAGCTGGTGTAGGTTTTGAAGACTGGTCATTGGGAAATTCTGTCTGTGGTAAGAGCTTTGTAAGTGAATTTTTTGTTACACTTGGGCTCTACATTTTATCAAACCTTCAAAGCTATAAATAGATGTGTCTACTGGTATTACCCCAAATAGCCTTTACTTGTTGATCTTTCAATATTCATCAGATATTGTGCTAATCTGACTCCTACTTGGGTTGGAGGGTTCTACAGCCTGAGATTTTCCCATGGTGCTATACTACAGGGACAGATACATACATAACGTAGATTTTGCTAATAGCTAGTACTCATTTTCCTACGTGCCACAAAGTATTGTACTCTCCATACTCAGTCTATGTTTAATTTCCATATTGACTGTATGAAGTTATTAGAGTTGACCTTTGGTGTACACAGGGGTTGTTTCAAGAATGCACTATCTTTAACTTGAATGACCAGGAAAGTGTGAAAGGTGAGCCTCAGAGAAGCTCAGGGGCTTGCTGAAGGACATTTTCTTTCCTGAGTCCTGGTCCTTGGGTCACCTGGCCAATCAGATTCTGATTATGAGTACTGGTCAAAAGACCAACAGGGATATTCATTTTCTGTGATGGGAGATGATGAAAACCAAATCTCTCTTTGATGTCACTTTACCCCATGCACCACACTGCCTTCAGGTGAAAGGCAAACTACTGGTTATACAAGTCCTCTTGATTTTTGACTCCTGCTGACCTTATTAAGCTCAACTCAGTTCTGATTTTCCAATTTGCCCTGCTTTGTATTTTCCAGAGAGGGCTCTGCAATTCTACCTTCCAGAAAAGAGTATAAACCAAAGTAAGTTTAGGAGATGCTACAATCACAAAATCATTGGCTATTTACAATATGGAGTAACCTACTGAAGTCTCTGGGAAGACTTGTGCTATAGACATTGTTTAAACTGTACTTAATATTTCTCAAATCTATTTGCTCACAGAAATCTTTTGTTTTTTCTATATCTGTTTTTGTTGGCTTGAAAAATGTAGCAAGAAATCTTTGTCTGCTCTGATGCACAGGTACTTTTTGGGTATTGTTGCTTTTGCTCCCCTAGTGTCCTTCAGAATTTATCTCAGAAATCATGTCTTGTGGGATACTTTAGACCAATGTCTCCTACAGAAGCAGGGCCTTTTCTGTGCTTTTGTAGCTTTTGTATTTGAATCATTTATTGGTTGATTTTGCCTGCCTGGCATTTTTTTTGAGGAGAGGAATCATTTCTTCACTGTTCATTCATTCACCAGGTCATCCCATATATATATTTTGAGTGTCTCCCATATACTGAGTGTTCCATAAGCACACTGTGGAAACGGACTACTGGGAGAATAATGTCCCTGCCCTCATTGAGCTTATATTCAAGGTTATGAGGATAAGACAGAGACTTATGATAAATATGATATAAAAAGTACAGTGAGTGTTTGTTATGGTTTGCATCTAGATGTCCCCCCAAAGCCTCATGTGGTCATAGAGTTTTTTGGGACATGGCTGAATATAGAGAGTGTGATTGATTCTTAATGCCATCCTGGAATGAAAGGTACTGGGATTAAAGATGGGTGATCGCTAGTTCACTGATTGGATTGGCTTTACTCCAACCCCATAGACTGGATACAATATAAGGGGCACAAAGAGGCTTGTCTTCCTCCCTTGTTGCCTTTGCTGTCTTCTGCTGCCATGAATTGTTGCCCCTCTTCCATGTACCAGCCTGACTTGGAACTAGCTACCTACTGAAATCTCTGCAAACTATGAGATAGAGAAACCTTTACTCCTTTAACCTTGCGTGTTGGGTATTTTGTCTCAACAATGAGAGAAAAGTAAGACAGTGCTTAAATTGTTACAGTAAATCACAAAAACCATTACAGTAAAGACAGGTTGTCATTTATCCCTTTCATAATCCCCTTTGCTTTAAGCACACTTATTCCATCACTCTTGTGATTTTCTGGAACAATTCTGGAAGTCATCTTTCTTGAATATCTTTAGCTGCACTGATGTCTCTGTGTTAAAATCCTGAATTGATTCAAAATGTTTTTCTTTCATGGTCATTTTGACTTTGAGGATGAGACATAAATTGCATGGTGCCAAATACAGTGAATCAGTGCATGAGGACACACCATAATGTTTTTACAAGCCTGCCTTTCCGTTGGATGGCACTGGGCAGCAGTGGTCACTGTATTTTCAGTAACAACTGTAATGGCACTGGTGAAAGAGAAACTCCAGAACTGCTTCAGAAAGTAGCAAGGATAATAGGATAAGTGTGTTTGAAGCAAGGGGAAATTCAAGTCGATGGGAATTATGCATCTTTTACTATCATAAATTAAAAATAACACAAAGCTTCCTATACATTTACCATATTTTTGATCATTTTTTGTATATATTTTTAGATTGCAGGAAGTGCTAAGATAAATAGATGCGTGATGGCAGGATGCTCTTTGGGATGGACTTGCAGGAAATCTGTGTTAGCTAGGATCAGCTGGGTTATGCTGCAGAAACAACAGTGTCTGGCTCCTAATGGCGCACAGCATCAAGACTCATTTCTCACTCATGCATCAAGGTCAGCTAGGTGTCCCCAACTTCCTTCCATTTGGGGGCCCAGGTGGAGCACAGCCAGTTGTCATGGAGGGGAGGAGTGTGACGAGTCATGCATTGGTTCTTAAAAGCTTCAACTCCTATTTGATTTGCTACAACTAGCTGAAGAGGTTAGGAAGGTCTCACTTGCTCTGGGAAGAGAGAGGAACCAGGACACTGAATGTGTAACTTTAATGACCACAGAAACTCTCGGAAATGAGGTGTTTTGAGCAAAGCTCTTAATGCAAGGAAGAGAGAGCCATGTAGCTATGGGGGTAGGGACATTCAGGGTGGAGGAAACATTTGTTAATACCTCAATCCTCCAGCATTCAGTATGGGATATGGCATGGGGTAGGTGACCAGGCAATGTTTATGGAATGAATATTTTGAATTCTACAACTTGCTGCATTGCGGAGATCTTTCCATTCCAGTTGTCCAAAGGGCAGGTGTAGGTGATTTGGAAGGCAGATTTGGAAAGGACAGAACACACCTAATAAGAAAATGTGTTTAATGTTAGAGTCTCTCAATTAGCGATCTTTGTCTCTGGCTACATAATTTTTTTTAAAATTTTACTTAAGGAGAAAAGAAAAAAAAGCAGGGAAAGGGTACAAGTTATACAGATTTACAGAAAAAAAATGAACAGTAGGAAATCACTAGTTAATGGATTACATATTGTCATCTTAGAAATAATTCTTCAAGTCACAAAATTAAAGCTTGTAAAGTGGACATTCCATCAATGATACTGCAAACAGTTCTGTTCATTGATCCAATTAAACTCTGTGATATCATTTTCTATCTTATACACTTAAATATACATGCAGTTATATAGTTTGGAGCACTTTCTTTTCCTCTCTTTTGTACTATGACTATTACACATTTTGGGTTTCATTGCTCCCACGGTTCTTATTACTTTTTTGGAAGAGAGTAAAACCAAATGTGACATAACAGAACAGAATCGGTGAAGTCAAAAGGGTGGACATAATAGATAATGTAAAAACATAATACAAGGTGATCAACAATAGTTACCATAATGCCTCCCGCTATCTCTAATAGAATTGCCTATATCGTTAGTTATAATACAATTGAACAAAACAGTAAAGAATAAAACAGACAAAACCAAAACATTGGAGACATTGTAGGTCTTCAAAAGTAGATAAAAGTCAACAAGAATGGGCGTCATAATGAATCTCATTATCTTCACAGCTGATGCCTAAACTTTCGAACCTGATACTATCCAGCAAAACAGAATAGGGGAACATCAGTTAAAAACCAGATGGTGAGAGTAATACAGGGCTTTAAATCAAGGTAATGAAAAGTCAAAGTGGGTTACTATAATATATCCTGCTATTTTTTTCCTTTAATTAAAAGGATAAAGATAAAAATGTAAATAATGGAGTGGAGATTGAGATAAAAGAGGGCATAACAACGAAACAGCGCAGATCAAAACATAACCATTTAAGCAGAATAGTGTTTCACCACCAGATAATCCTAATCTAAAAGTAGTTACCATCTTGTCTCTTTCTTTGAAATCCTTGAGTACAACTTCGTATACTGTAGCATTAAGTATATCAAAACAATGTAAAACCATTCAAGAGAATGACAGCATTACAGAGTATTTAGAATCGACTAACAGAAAATGAACAATGGTTTCTGTATAGTCTCCTTGTCTTTAAAAGGTTTTTGCTTATACTATCGTTCATAATAAAATCCAATAAGATACAGCCTATTTAGACCATTGGAGACAGAAGGACAAAAGCTAGATGAGACTTCAAAACAAGATGATACTAAATCAGTATTACCTATTAAGATGTCATTTTCTCCAAAATAGCTGTTCCTGTCATCCAATCTTCTCTGCCTCATTTCTGTTGAGCTCTTTTTCTGTCAGTAACTGTCAGTTTGTCTTCTTCATTTTGTTCTCTGCTCCATTCGTTGTGGCCTCTCTGCCATTATTTCTGGATTCTTTGTATTTTTCTTTTTTTAGAATATCCTGCAATACTCTCTGTAGAGTTGAATTGGTGGTTGCAAGTTCCCCCAGTTCCTCTTTATCCTGGAAGCACCTTGTTTTCCCATCAATTTCCAGGGACAGTTGTGCAGGATATCTCAATCTTGGCTGGAGATTATTATCTTTCAAAGCTTGAATTATTTCCCCCCACGCTCTTCGTGATTTGATGGTTTGTGCAGAGAAATCTGCTGTGATTCTGATGGGTGTTCCCTTGTAAGTGGTCTGTTTCTTGTCTCTGACAGCTTTTAATATTCTGTTCTTGTATTGAATTTCTGGAATTTTTATTATTATATGCCTGGGTGTTGCTCTGTTTGGGTTGTAGGTAGCTGGGGTCCTGTATGCCTCATACATCTGAGTATCTTTACCTTTTGCTAAATTAGGAAAATTCTCCTGGATTATTTCTGTGGGTAGCTTTTGTAGTTCACTTGTTTGTGTCCCTACTTCTTCTTTTATGTTCTTACTCCTTAAGTTATGGATCCTCTTATCATCTTCTTGTCTTTGTATTATTGCTGTTTGTTTCTGTGTTATTTTTAAGAAGTTTTTCATTTCATTCTCCCATATTACAAGTCTGCCCTCCAGTTCAGATAGTCTGTCCTTAGTTTCTTTCAAGCTGTTATGCCAGTCTTTGATAGACTTCTTAGTATCTTGGTAATCCCTTTGAACCTGCTTCACGTATTCTATGCTTTCCCTGTTTTCTCCATCAAACAATTCTCCCCTTTTTTTCTGTTCTTCCATTCCACCACCTGTTTTTTTCTTGGGTGGTACTTAGCATTTCTCTAACTATTCTGCATACTTCTAGCTTCAGGTCGTTGATAACTTCATTCCTGAATTGGTCTATGAGGCTCTCTATATGGTGCCTTATGTGTATTGGTGCGGTGTCTGCTATTGCCTGTTTCTCAGAATTGGGGGCCGAGGAGCCTTTCTTGTTGCTGCCTCTTCCCATGCTGCCTCTTCTTCTCTGTTCCTTATATATGCAAGCTTATATAAGAGGCCCAGCTTCTCTCCCAGTCAGCCACAGCCTGATCGAATTGTGCCAGTTAGGTGTTCCCGCTCACCGCTGGCAGCCTACGCGTCTCCCCTCCCGGCCACCGTCAGGCTCTGGGATCTGGGTTGGGACAGTCTACCAGGTCCGCCGGCAGCGTCACGCAGGCCAGGCACTTTTCACCAATCCCGCCCGAGAGGGGGATGTGTGGCTGGAGTCGCCACCGCGCCCTGCTCCCGCAGGACTGCTCGGGCCCAGAAAGTCCTCTGCTGGAGTCGAACTGTGGTAGAAAGTCAGTTTCTCTCACTCACCTCACCACAAGTCAGTGCACGCCTCCCTGCCGTTCGCAGATTGCCGTTCTCAGAGCTTCTGCACGTCTCTCCTTGCCGAGCCACTGTAGAGGCAGTCTGGCTACATAATTTTTAGAGCCACATTCTGACAGACTTTCTCCCTCAAGGAGCATAAGACACGAGACAGAAACACATAATTCACTTTAATTGTACAACATTTATAAAAAAATGATTATAGAAAGAAAATCTAGTGTTTACCTATGTTGAATTGCACCTGATGAATTTCATACTTGAGATGACTTCATTGGTGCTCATGTTCTCTGCTGAACACCTCTGTTTTATGGAGTATCTTCAGCCCCTAGGATGGTTCCTGACAAGCAACAGATGGCTGATCTATCTATTACTTTAGGACTGGTTGGCCAAGGGAAGAGAAAGTTTTGTATCATTTTCCCCCAAGACTTTATTTTTAAAAGCACTTTTAGTTCATAGCAAAATGGAACAAACAGTACAGAGATTTCCCATATAACTCCTGCTTTCACACATGCATAGCCACCCCCATATCAAATATCCCCACCAAAGTAGTTCATTTGTTACAGCTGGTGAACGTACATTGACACATCACTGTCATCCAAAGATTCAGTCTTTATATATTCTATGGGTTTAAAAAAATGTATAATTACATGTATCCACCATTATAGCATCATACAGAATATTTTTACTGCATTGAGAATCCTCTGTGCCTGCCTATTCATCTTTCCCTAATCACCAAATCTTTGACAAACACTGATCTTTTTACTGTTTCTATGGTTTTGCCTTTTCCAGAGTGAATACATATTTCCAGAGTAATATCTTATTGTGTATAGCCTTTTTGCACTGAATTAACTTACTAATATATATATATAATTTTTTACCTGGCTTGGTAGACAATTTTTTTTAGTGTTGAGTAATATTCTACTGTCTGGATACACCATCTTTTAAGGTATGACTGGAGAAAATTCTGACTGCAGTATCATTGCCTGTCAAGAAGACAACATGGCTTTAACTAGAAGAAGAATGAGTTTATCTGGTAAAGCCAATGGTGAATTGGAGACCAAACCAAGAAAAGTGTTAGTGCTAGAGAACATTTGCTGAGGTCACAGACAATGAACGAGGTCAGGGTATTAAGGATGGAGGCAGGACAGACCTCATGAGTGGTAGGAGATTTATTAGGGAAGCTAAGAGAAAGATTGCCACATGGCAACCATCAAGTTGAACAATAATTATGTCCATATTAAATGCTAACTTTGGCAAAAATAAACAGCTTCCCTGAGCTTATCCAGCTGGAGAGAACAGCATGAATAAAGACATGTGGGTGGCCAAGTACAAAGTGTGTATGGAGAACCATATGCAGATTGATGTTGTTGGGGTATGCTGTGCTTGCATTTTAACCCTACTTCTTCTTCTTGTGATGCTAATTTGGGGCAACTAAAAATGGTGAGAATTGGATTGTTGGCTCTGCCAGGTGTCTTGATGCTGAGGCAGTGTGCCTTGATTTTCTGTTCAGTCCTCTGGTTTCTCTGTGGCTATTGCCTGGGAGAAGATGTTTTAAGTGGGCTCTCTCATATACAGACTCCTGTGCCTCCTCAGATGAGGGACACACTCACATCTCTGTGGGCATGGTGCTCAGTCAGCAGGAAGTTCAGCACTGATCTTCCTGATGGTGGGAATGAAGACCTTGTCTGAAGCTGCCCTGGGAAAATCTCTAGTGTCTGATGAGGAGGGTTGGAGGTCAGATAGTGGCTAGGTTGTCTTGGTGACTTTGGATTTTTATTGTTGATTGTTTTAGCAGATTGCCTTATAAACCATTGGTACAATGAACTCAGAGGACTCAGTGGAACTTCTAAGTTAAAGGATTTGAATGTTCCTTGAAAAGCTGAAATTACTAGGCAAACACAACATATCAGTGGCTGTTATAATAATTATAAAAAAAAGGTAGGAAGAAACTTTTAGTTTTCCAGCCTGGTATGATTTTAAGGATACAAAAATGGAGGCTGATGGTCTTGGCAAGCATTGATCTTGCAGAAAATACTTTTTTTAAAAAAAATTTAAGGTAGGAGACATCCTAGAAAAAAATGATTCTCTTTGAATTGAGTCCCTAGGGAACACTGGTTTTGGGAGAATATTTCTGGGAGCATTTGATTTTCATGCACCATTGTTTCCTGTTTCAGTGTCCTGGAAATTATTACCTCTACTAGAATGTCCTTCCCACCAACAGCAATGTAAGGATCATTCTTTGCTTGTAAGCAATGGACACTTTTAAGTGTCTTGAAAGCTAACGTTGAAAAAGAAAGGAAAAGAGAAGGCATCTCATAAAATTGAGAGTCTGAAGGACAGGGCCAGTGCAATTGCTCAAAGCAGGAGAACTGATATGACACAGGGATTTAATCAGGACTTTGGGGTCATCGTGCTCAAAATTGAGAAGTCTTTTGGAGCTAGCTTATATCCTTCATCTCAGCTCATGGCTGAGGGAGGGAATTTGACAGATGTGCCAAGATGGGTGGCATCAATAGAATGGCAAAGCCACCCAAATGCATTCATAGCAACAGTGGTTGTTTTGCAGCCAAGTAAATATAAACACATGCACATTTCATCTTCATTTAGGTCCCAACTTAACTTCCATCTCCTCTGGGAACACTCTTTGACTTTTCAGTGTAAAGTTTATTCCACAAATAACATTCAACAGATACATGAGTATTTGCCATCTATCAGGCCTTTTCATGGCACCCAATACAGCAATAAATGAGGACAAGGATTCTATCAATAGGAAGTTTACTTTGGAGATGAAAAGACAGAAAATTAAAAAAAGGAATAACAATATAAAGTAATTTTAGGTAGTGATTTGTGGTAGGCAGGGAAAGTTAAGAGGCTAGTTAGGCTTAGGTGAGTGTGGATTGTCACCTGTAGGTTGGCCAGGAGAGGTCACTGTGAAGAGGTGAGGAATGGAGCTGGGTAGAATATAGACAGACGGTGACAGCAAGTGTCTGGAGCCTGGAGTGGTGGGCTTGGCATGTTCAAATAACAGTAAGACCAGAGTGGCTAGAGAGGAGTGATCAGACGGAAAGTAGCAGGTGGCAGGTTCTGAGAGGTTGTGGCAGAGGCAGCTCCTGTAGGAATTGTGGTGGTGGGAATATATTTGAATTTTATCCCAAGAATGATAGGAAATCATTGCAAGAGTTTGAGCAAAAGGTTAATGTAATTTTCTTTTTTTTTTTCCTAAATCCTGCTGATGGTGATTTATAGAAGAAGAGACTTGGAAAAGTCTGGAGAGGCCTTAGGGAGACCAGCTAGAAAGGCATCATGATAAGCCAGGTAGAAACAAGTGTAATAACTAGTTGGTCTGGGAGATTTTGGTGGAGGTGGTGAGAATAATCAGAGTTAAGCTATTCTTGGAAAGTAGAATGTTAAGTCCCTGCTAACTGAATGTGAGCAATACGAGAAAGAGAAGCCAAGAATGAGAAAGATATAATGACTCCTGAGATTTTCACTTAATGAAGTTATAAATTGTGGGATTATATTTTAGATCTGCAGAAAAGTTACAAAGATAGTACAGAGAATTTTGGTGTATCCTTCATTCATATTGTTATAATGGGTAATATCCTAATTTTAATGTACTGTGGTTAACTTGATGAATAGAAATGATGCTTGTTGAGTTGAGGAAGACACAGAGAGGGAGATGTCTTTAGCTTTGCTTTTGGCTATATTATTATGCATTTCACACCAAGTGGAGATAGATAATCTGTAGTCTAGATATGTGAGTTTGGAGCTCAAGACAGAGCCTGGGCTATATATGCAACTGTCAGTATTTAGATGGGGTTTAATAACCTTCTATTTTTGTGTATTTGGTAGTTTCCATACTGAAAGATTCAATTAAAATTAAATCCGTAAAGACAAAAACTGATTAAATGATAATTTAGATCAGGAGTCTGCCTACTTTTCTACAAAGCACCAGTTAGAATCTATTTTAGACTTTGCAAGGCATACAGTCTCTGTTACTCCTACCCAATATGACTGTTGTAGGACTCAAGAAGCCCTAGAAAAGACATAAATGAGTGGACATGGCTGTTTCTAATAAAACTTTATTTACAAAAACTGGATTGGATTTGGCCAGCTCCTATGATGTTGAGGCTGGGAAGATGAGGAAAAACTAGCAAAGAGGTTGATAGGAAGCAGCCCTTATAAAACCAGGACAGTAGAATGCCCAGGAAGGCAAGTCCTAAGATGGAAAGATCCACCATGTCAGCCGTTGGTAGGATAGAGAAAGAAAACTGTCCAACGGATTTGACAACACAGAGACTGGAGGAGAACTTAGTAAGAGTTTCAGTAATGTGCAGGCTTCCAATCCTGATTGGATGTGGCAGATTTGAGAATTATACATGAATAAGAAGAAGAGGTGATGATTATAGACAACTCTTTAGATCATTTTTGCTCCATAATGGTACCCCAAAGTGGAGAATCTTATAGATGGTCCATGGGACATTGGATCAGATAGTTTTTGTTTCTGCTTTGAAGATAGTGCTGTGTTTGCATTTTAGAATTGTTCTTTTTCTTTTGCTACAGTTTTTATCTAGTAAGAATTACTCTAATTGAATATTTCACACTGTAACTTGTTTAAATCTATGTCTTCTATTAACAGGATTTCTTTATCTTCGTACATTGACACTATGGGCCAGCTCCTAGAGTTGGGGCTGCCCTGTGCTTTGCAGATTGTTCAGCAGTAATCCTGATTTTTCGCCATTAGATTCTTACCAACACTTCCTTCCCTCTCCATGGTCCCCAGTTGTGAAAACTATAAAATATCTCCAAACATTTCCAATGTTTTCTGGGCACCACTGTTTCTGGGCATTGCAGAATTATAGTGTGAGTTCCTAGAGGGCAGGGAATAAATCTTCTTTGTTTCTATGATCATTAACACTGTACATAATGTATATTTGGGGTTTAGTGGGCATTTTGAGTTAATGGGTGAACTAATGGGTTCCACTGCAAAACTGTACTTTGATCATCTGATAACAAAGCTACGCCATACCTAGGTGTCCAGGTGGGGAAGGAAGGGAAAGTTTAGCATGAACCTTTGCTGGGATTAAGATTTAAATTTACACTGGAGAAGATCATGTAGTTAGGTGATGATCACATCTGTCATTTCTCATGGCAGATGTTTCTGAACTATGGAGGTCTCACCTCATGCTTCCTTCAGCATCTGGGGGAATGTTGTTACGATGTTGTGTCTACAAGAGCAAGCAGACACCAACAACGGAGAAACAATCTATATCAATCATAATTATGAATTGTGGAGTTCTCTGTTCAGGCTGATGCTGCCCAGAGAGACCCTAGAACTATGGAAGGACCCCACACCTGGTCCTTCACCTCTTATCAGAGAGAGACTCAAAGATGAGTAGTCTTTTGAATTAGAGTAATAACAATACCAGTAACTCTCACAGAAATGGCCAATTCACATTCTGTGTGTGACAGAGTCTTTATCCCATGTTGGTGAAGAACAATCTAGGATCTCTGTGTGAGCTGGTCTCAGCGGGGGTTGGAGATGATGGGGAATAGAATAGAACCTTCCTCCCCTTAAACCTTCTTTGGATGTAGGCAGATGTGATGATGTTCCCTCACTGAGGATTCTCAGAGTGTTGTTGAATAAATGGGTGAATGGCTGTGCTTCCCAGAACCTGGTTCCTGACTTCTTTCCAGCTGTGTCTGTACCTAGTACTAGGCATGTTCTGTAGTTGTCTTTTAGTAAGACTGAACAGATACACTTACTGCCCTAAGGTAAAGGCCCTCAGGGCCCCAGAATTGAATGCTGTTCCCCTTTCAGACTTTACCACCTGCTTGATTTTTGTCATATCAGTGTAGCTCCTTCCTTGTCAGGGGCTGACAAATCATGGTTCATCATCTGTTTTTGTAAATAAAGTTTTATTGGAACAGAATTATCCTCATTTGTTAAAGTACTGTCCAGCAATGCTTTGTGCTACAATACCAAGTTAAACAGTTGCCATAGAGACTGTTGGCCCATAAAGCCTAAAATATTTGCTCTTTGGCTCTTCACAGAAAATCATGTTGGCCTTTGATCTATATTATTATTTAATAAAATTTTTCCTTAAATTGATTCCATTTCTAAACATTTATTATTATGAAAATTGTCAAACAATCAAGTATATAGAGAATATATTAAGAACCCTCATTTGGATCTTGGATCCATTTTGACTTTGTGCTTTAATTGTTTGATCATTTTTAGGCCTATATCTTGTAATCTGAGCTACTACTTTGAAAATAACAATATACAATATATTAACTATTGTTAATGTCCTGTTCTTTTGTTTTGAAATTCTGTATCATTGTCTTTATTCTTTTTTGTTTTTTAAAAAAGAACTCTCATGTACTCTTATCCAATATCAGCTCATGATCAATGTTTAAAAACAGCTTTATTGAAGTATAATTGATTTACAAAGAACTGGACATTTAAATAAATAATTTTGTCAGTTTGGACATAAGCATTTACCTATAAAACCATCATCACTATCAACAGACATGTCCATTATCCCCCTAATTTTTCTGATATTTCTTTGGTTTGGTGTTACTGTGGCTGTAACATCTATCAAGAGCTGTCTCTGAAAATTAAGTGCACAACACAGTGTTGTCAGCCATGGGCACTGTGTTGTCCAACAGGTCTTTAGCGATTATCCAGCTTGTATCACTAAACTTCATAGAACCCAGCAATCCCCAATTCTCCCACCTATAGCTCCCCCAGCTATCTTTCTATTCTGTGCCTCTCTGAATTTGAGTATTTTAGAGATCTTGTACAAGTGAGATCATGCAGTGTTGTCTTCTGTGCCTGGCTTATTTTATTTAACAGAAAGTCCATGAGATCCATCCATGTTTTTGCAAATAGTAGGATTTTCTTTTTGAAAAAAATTCCTGGCATTTAATTTAGGAATATAGGAACTAAGTTATCCATTTAGTGCTTGATGGATCTTTTTCTTTTATTTCTTGTCTATTGGGAATGATGCTGAAGTGAAACTTCACAGCAAAGGAAACAATCAACAACATGGAAAGGTGTTCTAGGAAATAGGAAAAAATATTTGCAAACCATTAATCTGATAAGGATTAATACTCAAAATGTTTAAAAATTATATAACTCAATAGTGAAAAAAATCCTATTAGAAAGTGGGAAAAAGACTTGAATGACTACTTTCCAAAGAAGACATACAAGTGGCCAGTGGGTGCACAGAGGTTCCTAACATCATTAGCCATCAGGGAAATGGAAATCAGAATCACAGTGAGCAGTTGTGCTATCAACTCACATTTGTTAGGACAGCTATTATCAAAAAGACAAAGATAATGATTGTTGGCAAGGATTGGAGAGATAGGAACCCTTGTACACTGTTGGTGAGAATTTAAAATGGTGCAGCTGCTATGGAAAACAGTGTGATGGCTCTTCAACAAATTAAAAATAGAACTATCAAATGATCCAGCAGTCCTACTTCTGGGTACATGTCCAAATGAAATCAGGATATGAAAAATATGTTCACCTCAAGTTCACTGCAGAATTACTGATAATATAGTTGATCTTGTTTCTTCATAGTCTCTTTCCCCAACTACCCCCAATTAAGCTTTGCTTCAAGAAATAATGGTTTGGATATGTTATTCAAACACTTTTTCCACTCTCATATGTAGTAGAATAAATGCCCACTTATTAAAATTTAAAAATAAAGCATATCTATGCACCCTCTAAAATTATCTATGTATCTTCAGTATACCCTGAGTTGGAATATACTACGTTAAGAAGATCCTTGCAGAAAAAAGTTTTGCACACTCTCTTGTTTGCTTAGCATAAAGAGACAATGGTGTTCTTCATTCTGTCGCTGTGACAGAGTTAGTCTGTGCCTGGAGCAAAAACCAGGGACATACAAACCAACCATGAAATCTGAAGCAACCACAGCTTTAGAGTCACCTTCACCAGCTCACTCAACACAATTTACAATACGATTAAGACTGACAGATATAATTGAATAAAAAGAAAATAGAATTAAGGTAATCTATCGTAAGTGTACCAAATTCCTATAATGAGTTGCTTTCAGCGGTTGTGGAAACATATAATTACCAAACAAATTACATGTTATTTTTATCTAAGAAGCTAATTAAGTGTTCTGTGTAAATTATTATGTGGTGGCACAAGGATCTGAGTTGTATTAAGTACCTAATTGGGAAAGGGACGAGACCCGAGAATTTTACATGGGAATAAGATTGAGGAAGATCATGGCTAGAGGGCCTGATTCTGAGACAAGAAGTTGTGAGAAGCTGAGTGAAAATAGAGAAGGTTGGGCCACTTGGGCTGGGTGGTTGAGGTAAGTCAGGGTTCTGGACTTTGTGGTCCTCATTATCTGTTTAAGTCCTCCTTCTTTTCCTAAATTTAGGCAGCAAAGCTCTGTTGGTTCCAGCTGATTTTGAATCTAGATTCTGTCTTTTGTGTGGCTGTTACATAACTTTCTTACTTGGCCCTCATTTTCTTGTGACTCAGTAATTCTTCCTTTATCTCCTTGTGGGTTTGTGTCCTTTTGTACTCTGGAATGTAAGGAAATGGGCATTTGGGGATACACACATCTTCTTTCCCATAACTCCGAACAGATAGTCTGGAAGAATTTTTCAGTGAAGTTGTAGTTGGAACTAACTTCAAAAAACCTATTCTTATTGAGTGGTATAAGAGAGTCTTCTCACTTAAGTTGAGGCAGGGAAGAGACAGGGAAGGTGCTGCATTGCCAGCAGGTTAGTTTGTGTATAGTGCTGCAGTAGGAAGCACTTTGAACTGGAGTCATTAGACCACATATATGGTGTCTGTCCTGCCTTTGATGACAAGGCATTACTTGCCTTGGAGCCCTAGTACCTCATCTGTAAAATGTGCAAAATAGTGTTTGTTCTGCTTACCTTAAAGAGGTGCTTTAAGGATGGCATGCCATAGTATGTTCATTTGAACATCACCTGGAAAGCCTAAGTCTTCGTACAGAAAAGTATTTGAGTTGTTATTATTCACTGATCTCAGCTGTACCAAGTCAGGCAAGAGGGGCAATGTAGCTGACAATATCAGGAATCATCTTCCAGCCTGCCTAGATCCAGGTGTCATGGGTAGCTGTTTTTCAGGTTCATTCTTCTCTGTGTTGGCTTCAGTTTCAGGGAATGTCTTCTCATCTTCAATCCCAGGTGGCAGAGTGGCCATCAGAAGCAGTGTATATTATTTCTACCAGTTTATTGACTCAGAATTAGAGTTCAGAGTCTTTTTTTCTGATAGCTCCTTCAAAAAGCCCAGGTCTAACTTTGATTGTCCTCCTCTGGATCATGTGCCTAAAATTGAGCCAATCAAAGTGGCCGAGTGGTGGAATACACAGATTGGCCAGGCTGGTTATGTCTGTGTCCTTTTTTGCTGGAGATGCTGGAGTTGCCTACTTGGGTAGAATGAGAGGCGGAGACCGATGTTTTCCCAAAGGTGCTACCTATTGAATTATAATGTAAGAGCTCAATGGAGTACAGTCATGGAGGACTTGGACTCCTGTATTGACAGTGTCATTCACTCACTGTGAATCTGGCCTATCACTTCTCTGTAAAAGATTTAGGTCTGAGCCATTTAAAAATCCCTTGCCTTTTCTCCACAAGGAACTTTTTATGATCTTGTTTTCTTTTCTGTATTATAGGCTGTGTGTTTGTGAGAGAAATAAATTAAATGAATTAAGTACAAGTGCATTTTATTTTTAAAAATGAATTAACTGTGTAATTGTCATTTTGAAATGTCAGATCATCAGGATTTACAGTGGCTGATGTGATTACATATATTCTAGCTTGCAGCTAAGAAACTGAATACTTATTTAATGCTACCTGGGTAAGTGGGGAAGCCTTATCACTATAGCTTGAGTTCTGCCAGGTATTATGAAATATTGAACACAGTCATGAATCCTTATTTTTTGTCTACTGGATCTCACAAACAGTCACCTGTGGATGTACTTGTTTTGCTTAAGTAGAAGTCTTAAAAATTATCAAGACAGTTCATTCATGCATCTGAACCTGGCATTTCTAGTGAGAAAATCAAAATACTGCAAAGCAGAGCCCAAATTTTCACAAGGCAACATCTTACATGAGCAAAATATGCTGCTTCAAGCTTGCCACAGTTCTCATTACTTCATATTACTTATCCCTGGACAACCATTCTACTTCCTGGGAATGTCTTACTTAAATTACAAATGCCAAACCCAAAAGGCAAATCCTAGACAGGCAACTGAAACCCACATTTTGGCAAGTGTGACAGATTGGCTTTATTTTACCCTCTTTGCTGTTTTCACAGAGTTCCTCACTTGCCTTTAGCCCAGGGCCTCTTCAGATGAGTCTGTGTCCCTCTCACCTTCCTACCTGAGGTTATGATAGGGACCTGCCCATTTTGTGAAGATGCTTGCCCCTCACCACCATCACTGATTCAGGGATGGGAAAATGTTCTGTGCATAGCTCGAGGTCTTGCCTCCTGCCGGAAGCTAGCTATGACTCCGAGCTTCTGCCTCTAGACCCTAGAAAGAATGGCCCCAGCCAAGTGCAGACGTCTAGGCCTGTCTGTCTCACGATCTCGATTTTGACTTGGCCTGATTTGCACTGTCTCCATCAGGTGTTCTGAGGCATTTCACACATGGCTGGGCTTAGGCAATTGGGCCAAGCCTGTTTTGTTCTTTTGCAGTTTTCTTAATTGCAAAGCTTTCTGTTTTCCCAACAGAGAACTTCCATATGAAGGATTCTGAAGTCTGGGCACTGTCAGGGATTAACTGACGATGTTTTTCTCTCTCCATTTGTTCATTATTTAGCAAATCTTCCTTCTGCACATTTTCTGTTCAAAGTATTCTAATAACTGTAACATATTAATAGTAATTATAATAGCAGCAGTAGTCACATACTGAAAATACATAATGTGTAGGACAGTATGCTACGTATTTCACATTTAATCATCAGCATATGTCTGTGATGCTGTTGCTATTCTTGTTCCCATTTGGAACATGAGAAAACTGAGGCTCACAGAGGTTGAGCTCTATGCCCAGTGTCTCACAGCTGGTAAGTAGTTGAGCCTGGATTAAAACCCAGAGGCTCTGACTTCTGAGCTTGATTATTAATCACAACATAGTCTAATACAAAGTAGACTCAATAGAAAGAACCCCTTGTTCCGGAAATGTGAGCCATAGAATCTTTAATGTTTACTACTGCTATGGAGAAGATGTTGTGTGTCCCTTGAAGATGACAAATTTGAGTCTTGTGATAAACAGATATTGCCAGGTTTGGGCCCTGACTTTTGCTCTGAATCGAGGATTCTTCTCATTGCTCAGGATTTACAGGCCATTGTCCCAAGGAGATCACCTAACAAAGGAGAAGACATGTCTGGTATTTGGGAGTTTATGACATGTTATTTGTGTCTCTGCTGGGTGAATTTTGCCTCTGAAGATGAAAGAATGACTTGTGGTTGTTCACGAGTAAACAAGTTGATGTGGAATCTGCACCTCTTTTGTGTTATGCATATTGTAAATTGTCATTTAATCCTTTTAGCAATCCCATGGTTATCCCTATTTTACAGAAGAGGAAATTAAGTGGTTTGTGAAATCCAACTTTCTATTACTGTAACAAGCATCTGAGATAATAAACTATAAAAAGAGAAGGTTTTCTTTGGCTCATAGGTTTGGAAGGCTTATTTCATGGTAAGTGCCCCCCTCTCCTTGGGCTTATGGCTAGACAGTACATCATGGCTGCGAGCACATAGCAGAACAAAATGTTCATCTTGTGGCCAGGACTGAAAGAGAGAAGAAGAGATGAGAGTCCCACAGTGTCTTTTGAGGGGATGCCCCAGTGACCTAAAACTTTCCACTAGGTCCCACCTCTGAAAGCCTTCCAATAGTACCACAGTGAAGAGTAAGCTTATTATGTAGGCCTTTGGGGGACATTTAAGAGCCAAATCCATATTTTCTCATATAGAACAGATGCTTCATGAATTTTTTTTGATAAAAAGAAAAACTAGCATTGGAATTAGATCAAGGAACTGTGAGCCAGGACTGTGACAGGAAGGCAATGTTGGCCATAAGTACAGCTATGGGAAGAGTTGCTTAAGGGGAGCTTGGACTTGACCTTGCAGTCTTTAGGAGGCTCAGGAAAGGAGATACAGTTGGTTGTGTTATGCAGGAAGGACTGGAGTCAGGAGAAAGACTGAAGTCACTGCAGGCTTCCAGGTGTGGGCAATACGGCTTCAGCCAAGGTGGAAAGGTAGGAACCAAGAGGAATATCCTGGAGACCAGAAGATGCAATGGATGAGACATTGAATTTGCAGACAGACACAACTGATTTGAATCCAGCTCCATCATTTAAGCAATTTATCTTCTGTGAGCCCATTTTCCCCTCTAAACCGTGGTTGATACCTACAAGTTAGTAATTAACAGAACGATCTCTACAGCATGTACTGCCAGGTCTTGCTCCATCTCCTCAGGTCACTCCTCTGTGTGCTGGAGGTTGTTCACTGTGAACCCTGAAGACTTTACCTGCAGCGTCTTTTCTGGCTGTTTAAGCAGGCTTAGTCTACCTGTTGGTTGAGTGAAGGTGCCAAAAAGAGATGACTAGGGATATGTGGCTAAGTACCTTGGCCCTTTTATCTCATGAGCAGGGCGATTGTGATGTCCATATTTTATGCTAGATCCCAGATGTTCCCAGTGGTACCAGGATTCAGTTGGGTCACTTGCTTAAATGTGCACATTTATTATTTTATTTGCCTTCTTTGTCTCATTTCTTTTCTTTTTTTCTTTACCAGTGTTTCCTGAAGTAATTTCTGAAATAAACTAAACTTGATTTCTTTTCTCAGGGTCTCAGCTCACAACCATGAGCAAATGAAATACTATATGTAAAGTGCTTAGCACAGTTCCCCGGCACCAGGTAGGTACCCAGTAAATGGTAGTTCTGTCATAATTATCATCATCACTACCATCACGAAGGTGGAAGGAACTCATTCTTTTAAGCCAGTCACACTGATGGATAAGTTCATTCAAGATTATGAAGAAAAATGTGAAGGAAAAGGTCACCTAGAATATGTGAAGAAAATATTGCAATGCTTTCTCTTTTAGGAAGATTCATTAATTATTAACCAGTATGTTTCACCTTCACTCTTTATTTAGCACCATGCACAACAGGTCTCCAGTTCAGTACCAGTCATGTGCCTCGTGCATCATATGGTGGCATGGCCCCAGTGACCTAAAACTTAGTTGTCCATTTTGATTTTCTTGGAAGAAGGACTGGTTTCATTGGCATCCAGTGGGAAATGAATCTTACTCTTGAAATTCCTGTTCTTATTTGATCTTGTATTGCTAGTTGTGGACTGGAAAGAGAATTACTCTTGGACCTTAGTTGTTTTAGCTTTTATCTGTAGAATAGGTAGAATTTTAGTTCGTGTGCGGTGGGATATTATACTCTAATATTTACAGTATGGGCCTTTGAAAGTACAAGTTGATGAACTTTTTAGATGGGTGGGACAACAGAGCCACTTCAGAAATGATGGGATTGGATGTTGGAGTGGAAGGTAAGGAAGAGGATGATGGAAATCAGGCTGAGGAAAGGCTAAGTCCATTTGCCTGTAGACCTGTGCATTTGACTTACATATGCTTCTGTGGTCCTGGGAGCTGGAGGATGGGATGTAGAAATGCATGAAAACTGTCTGACTGTTAGGGACATAGCATGATGATGGGCAGTTTTAGGTATCAACTTGATTTGGATACAGTTCTCAGATCTATCAAATCCAAATCTCTATGTTGCTGTGAAGATGTTTTTTTAGATGTGACTAGGGTTTAAATCAATTTACTTTAAGGGAGATTATCCTAGACAACCTGAGTGGATCTGCTTCAATATATTGCAAGCCCTAAAGAGATAAGCTGTGTCTTCTCTGAAGAGAATATTTCATTTAAGGATAGAGGCTTTAGGTTATGCTCAAAAGTCCTAGCATGCACTATGGATTTTGGACTGGCTTGACCATTTTTCATAATCATATAAGCCAATTTCTTATAATAAATTTCTGAATATCTATCTCCTCCTGGTCTGTTCCCCCTGTGAACTTCAACATGTACAGATTTTTATACTAGCCAGGAATGCGTCATTGATGAAAGAGACACCTAAAGAAGCAGAATTGGCTTTGGATTTAGTGAGTAGAGCCTGGAAGAATTTGGAGACAGACAAAGTTTAGAGTTGCTATAACAGACTATTAATACGCTAACAAATCTGAGGACTCAGGAGGCAATGAGGAGCATGGTCGAAAGAAGATATACCATGTCAGAGAATGCCTTATTCACCATGAACAAACTTGTTAGAAGTGCTGATATTAAAGGCACTCAGTGAAGGCTGAACGCAGATAAGGAACATGTTATTTGAAAGTGGAGGAACAAGATCCTATTGTATAGAAAGAGTCTCATTGAATTGTGTTCCATAGTTTTGTGGACGCCTATATGTTTTTAATCTATGAACTTAGTTAACTGAGGCAATTTCCAAGCAAAGTATTGAAATTGCAGCCTGATTTCATCTTGCTGCTTTTAGTAAATTAGTAAAATGTGGGAGAAAAGAGATAGATTGAGGGCAGAACTGTTAAACCAAAAAGACTTAGGATTTGATGATTTGGAAAGTTCTCAGTATATCCAGATTGCAAAAGATGCTAAAATTGGGAGATTCATAGTTAGAAAACATGTTGGAATAGTGTGTGTGGGCAATTTTTTGGTAGTTCTTTGGAAAAATGAAAAGGTCATGGTACTCATTCACATAGAGGGCTATTTAAAGAAGTTAGGTGTGTGACTCATGGATCCCTATTAGCCATCTAGCCAAGAATAGAGATAGGGTTACCCAGGAAAGATCTATGAAGAACATTCTTGTCTAATGGGTGAATCCCCATGACATACACAGGAGACCATAAGGTTCTTGAAATTTAATACAAGCAGAAGCATTGGGAACTTGGACCAAAGAGAACAGAGAAAGGATGCAAAGAAAGGAAGCCATCACATCCAAAAGTTCTACAGACTAAAATAGATTGCTAAGGCTACTAGGCTGCAAATATTTGTACCCTTCATGAAAAAAGAAAGGATTATTGTGAGTGCAAAACTTTAAGCCCAGAGGATAGAGCTATAAAACCTGGAAGACTATCTATAGGCCTTGAAAACTAACATTTGCTTGGCAAATTGATTTTATAAATTGCGTGAGTGTGGTGATGTTCTTTTTTTCCTGTTGTTTCTTATTTGATCAAGAATGTCCATAACTAGTATTATGCCTGTTCTACAATTGTACTTTAAGGCCAAATAATCTGTTTTTCAGTTTTATCAGAACATAGTTGGAGATATATTTACTTCCAAAAAGAACCATACTTACAGTCTAATATAAATTTGTAGGTGTTTAAAGTGCAGAGATTTGAGACTTTTGAGCTGATGTGATTTAGACAAAAATTCTGAACTTTGTTGATGCTGTCATAGATCGAAACTTTTGGGAAGGGGGTGAACATACTTTGCATAACCCTGATTTTTGAGAAATCAGGGTTGATTGCGCTTAGCAAAATACTGACCTTCCGAAGACACCAACTTTTTAAATTCTGAGCTCTGAAAATATTGTGTTTTATGGCAAAAGGAAAGGGTGAGATTAAGTTAAGGATCTCCCCATATTGAGACAAGCACTTTATCCAGACTTATCTGAATGTGCCCAGTGTAATCACAAATGCACTTATAAGAGAGAAGCAGATGTTGATGATGTCAGTGTTGGAGAAAGATGTGCCAATGGAAGCAGAAGTTAGAATGGTGTGGCCACGAGCCAAAGAATGTGGGCAGCCTCTAGAAGCTGGAAAATACCAGGAAAGGATTCTGCCCTAAGGTCCTCAGAGGGAAGCTCCAGAAAGCCTTGTACTTCTGACCATGAGAATTCTAAGGTAATGGATCTACATTATTTTTTCATTAAGGTCGTGGTAATATGTTACAGCAGCAGTAGGAAACTAATACAGTCTGTAACTGCCAGGCCTGATAATTGAGTTTTTTTCCTGCAGTCTTTTCTATTTTCTAATTTTAATTTTTTTAATTTTGAATATAGTAAAATCCAGCAAAACAAAGCATAATAAAGCCAATTGAAACAATGCCTCAAAATTGGTACAGAGCTTCAAAGCAGGACACTAGGAAAACAATAGCTACAATAGTATAATCATAGCAAAATCAAGCCAAAAACAAAACAGAATAAAACCAATCAAAACAGAATATTGGATGAAGCAAAAAAATTTAATTAAAACAAAGCAAAAACAGTGAGAACAATTTTGGACTTCAGAGGCAAGATAGAAGGAAATCCCCCAAATTTTCTACATTGCATACTGTCATCCTCCCAAGAGATGTTCAGACCTCTGGCCCCAGGCCTGCAAAATCAACCAAACAATACAAACATTTAGTTGCTTTATGTACCTTGGTTGCTATCAATGCAGCCTGTTCTCTGAACCAGCTGGTTGTTTATGGTGTGTGGGGGGGAAACCACAAGGAATTTGATTCTCAGCCTGCATACCGGTAAGCTCACGGGAGAAATTAGCGGACTTTGCTCTCCCCAGAATCCAGGCAGCTCGTGCAGCTTACCAGAAGGTTCCTGCAGTTTTTAAGGTATAAGTGTTGTGATTCCCATTTTTGTAGTGTGGAGACTGAGGCATTGAAGATTCAGCTAGGCTGCCTAGAATTATTGTAGAGCGACAGTGTAATAAGTCTGGGATTTAACTTTATGTCCAGCTGGTTCCAACATCTGTAGACCAGGTCTTGTATAAAGTGCTGAAGGGTAGATATTAGAAGTAGGTTAGAATACCATGAAGACATAGCTCAGTATATGGCTTGACATGTGAAATAACGTCAGCTAGCATAAATACATATGGCAGATGTTTAGGTCCAATGGAATCAAAGTCCAGTTTGCCACTTTTATTGGCAAGGTCTTTAACCTCTCTGGACTAGAGTTTTCTCACTTTTAAATGGGAATAATAACACCATCTGTTTCATAGGGTTATAGGGCTGAAAAGAATAATGTGGGTAAAATGCTTACTCTGGTGCCTGGCACGTAATAAGTCTTCATAACTAAAATAATAATACTTACAGTAGCACTAAGAGCAACACTACACTAATAATAATGATGATAAGTTATTCTTGCTGTAACGTAACTATAGCATTCCCCCGAATGCGACTGGGGGAAAGAATACATGATCCCTAGTAGATAAGGGATACAATCATTACAAATAAAGGAAACAGCAGATACCCTGAGCTTTGCACAGGATACGTTCTCTAAGTTGCATGGATTCAGTTCGACATGCTACCGCCATCTTGAGTAGCAACCACCATGATTACCTCTGAGTAATTCCATTCAGTTTGTCCTATTGCCTCTGGGTAACTCTAGCCAGTTTGTTTAATATAGATTCCCAGCAAACCATAAACAGACAAAGAATAGAGTGGCCTGTAGAGTTTTACAACTGGACCATGGCACCAGGGAGACACCTGGCTCTTGATTAACTTGAGAGAAACCAGGTACATTCCAGCCAGGATGAAATCCCTTTATTCCTAATCTTTAAATTTACTCCTCTTTCTGATCCAAATTGTGGAACCGACCGGTCTTGCTGATTGATGCCTAGGACCAGATTCCAGTTGGTTGCACTTATGCAATTCTGAATCTGTCTGGCTTTTTCTTTGGTTTCATGGCAACTTGATTCCAATACACTAGTGCCAGGTTGCTCCAGAACATGTGTGGGCTGTCCTCTCCTACTTTTTAAGTTGGCTACTCCCTTCTAATTCTTTATTTCTCCATTCAAAAATCACTTCTCCCATGAAGACTTCTCTGACCTTCTTGGCTGTCATGGGTGCCCTTTCTCTGTGGCCTATAACTGATATACTTTCCTGCTCAGGTCTTATTGGTATCTTTGAGGCCTCCCCCTGTACCCTAGAAACTTTCTGAGGGTAAAGAGTTCCCTCTGTGTCTCTCTTATTTATTGCTGTATCCTTGGCATTTTAAAAACTATCAAATGAATGGCAAGGTGAGACTGGAGTGGTGTCTGGGCCCTGCCAGGGAAGGACCCCTTAGCTTCCCACTTCCCCATGCATCTCCCCTGAGTTGGTTTGCTTTCCTTTTGCGAGTGAGCAACTCCCAGGGAGAGGCGTGAATGTGGATGTGGGACTTGCCACATGAAGTTGGTTGCTTAGCATCTCCACGGCCCTTCACCACACAGCCCACTCTGCATGCTGTTCCTGGGCCTCATTAAAACCTGTTCTCCACCAGCCTTGGTGTTTAATATTTATTGATCGCCCACAGCATGCAAGCTGGTCAATAAGTGTGAGCAAGAGCCTCACTCCATGCCTTCCTGATCAGCTTACTGTTTTCTTCTTTTTTTTTTTTTTTATCATCCCTGCCTTCAAAATCCTGTAGATGTGCCTTGATTTTTTTTCCCCCTGATGTCTTTTAACAAAGTCCCGCTGTTGAGCTGCAGTAGCTGAGGTTCCATTTCATTTGCCTCTCAAGCCTTGAGGGCATACAGCTACCTCCTTCCCAATTATTCCTCATTCCCCACACTTCTCAGGAGTGCAGAGTGGAAGGGAAGATGCTGCCATTGGCTCTGAGTTCCAGCTCCATGGTAGCTCTGCCCGTGCTAATGGCATCTATATTAGCATAATTCCTTTGACTCCCCAAGCTGTTTGCTTTCCCAGGGATCTGCCTGAGCAGTGCTTCTCTGAAAGTCCTTAATGAAGTTATGACAGTGGGTGGCTGGAGAGGGAAATTCGGGGAGGAGAAGGGGAGAGAAGTCCCTTGGGTTACATCCCTGTTACTCAATATTGTTGAATTGGATTCTCAACATTCCATCATGTGATGTTTGGATGCTGAGAGGGGAGTTAAATATAGAATTCCTCCTTTTAGCATTTCAGAAGGTTTATATAATGTCCTGTTCCTTTTGACAGTGGGGAGAAAGAGAATAGAATGAGTTGAAGATTGGTCTGTGTCTAGAGCTCCATTCAAAGTAAAGTCTGCTCAGCAGCCTGACCCATCTGCCTACTCAAGGGACATTCTGTGAATCATGTTTGCAAAGATGCAGGTGCCCTTTTGAGCCTAAGGATCTGCTCAGCACCAAAATTCTATTAATTGTATGATTCTACGAGTAGCCTCCACAAGAGTGGACACTCAAAATAGATCAGCCGTATGGCATGCCCTGAATTTGCCTGGGTTACTGATTTGATTTTCTCCTCAACTCTTCTCGGAACTTGGCTTGAAAATTCAGCTTGTTTTGCCCCTTGAAATCTGCCTTGGAGTTCCAGGGACCAGCATTTAAACTCCGGCTCCACATTTCCCAGCTGCTTGACTTTCACTGAATCCCTTGTCTGCGTGGAGTCTCATCTTCAGCATATCCTCGTGTCCCAGGCTCCTCTTCATCCCTCTCTCCTCCTCTTTTTTGCAGCACTAGGATGGAACCCAGGGCCTTTGCACTGAACTGCATTTTATAACCCCAGCCTCTTTTAAATTTTGAGACAGTGTTTCTCTTTGTCCCTAAATTGCTTAGGCTGGGCTTGAATTTGTGACCCTCCTGTCTCAGTCTCTCAGAGTTCTGGGATCATAGGGGTGCATGACCACATCTGGCTCTTGCCTCCCTTCTTTTAGTAAAAGACCCTGCTTTTCACGTAGCTGTTCAAACTGTAAACCTAGGAATCATCTTTGATTTCATTCTCCCTCTTATCAGCTACATCCACAAACCATGAACAAGCCCTGCTAGCTCTACTTTTAAAACATACTCATAAAACACCTCTTCATCTTGGTTACAACTCCTGAAAACCACAATCGATGAGAGCAACATCATCTCCAGTTTCCTGGTTTGACATCCTGCAATCAATGCTTGAGCTGGATGCCCAAGTGTTTAAAAAGAACAACAAAAACCCACAAATCTCATTCTTATTAAAATCTTCCTAAAGATCCCCATTTTACTTAGAATCAAAATCAAATCCTTGGCGTGGCCTAAGAGGCTTGATGTAATCTCTTGCGACTTAGGCTGAATGGTGTTCTCTTTTCCTTTGGTCCCTTCTTTTTCTTCCTTGCCTGAGGGCCTTTGCATTTGCTGTTTTTTCTGCCTGGGATCTCTGTACATGGCTGTTTCTTCTCATCATTCTGGCTTTATCTCAAATATTATTTCCCACAGTAGGCTGTGCTCATCCAAATTCAAGTACCCTCCACCTTGGTCTTTGTCACATTCCTCAGCATCATCTTACACACTGAAGCTCTCTGTCTAAACATTTAAAAAATTTTTTTGTTTGACTCCTCCTACTGTAAAGGATGCCCTTTGGGAGCAGGGAACTTATTTGTCTTGATCACCCCTGTATATTGCGAGTGATGTACACACAGTAGGTGCTTAATCAACATATTTTATTTTATATTTCTTTCTGTTTTTGACACAGGGTCTCACATAGTACAGATTGACATTGAACTCACTGTGTAGCCTAGACTGGCCTCGCACTCATAGTGATCCTCCTGCCTCAGTCTTCCAAGTGCTGAGATTATCGGCTTGTATCCCCATGCCTGGCTAATATTTTTATTTTATTTTATTTATTGATTGATTTATTTTTTTGAGAGAGGGCTGTCTTTCCGAGACAGGGTCTCACTATGCAGTTCAGGATGGCCTTGAACTGTCTTTGTAGCCTAGTTTGGCCTTGAACTTGCAGTGATCCTCCTTCCTCAGCCTCCCAAGTGCTGGGATTACCAACGTGTGCCCCCTTACCCGGCTCAGTGGCTAGTGTCTTTTAAATGAGTGCATGAGTGGCTGTAAAGATGAAATAAGAGTGTGCAGCTCCACGTGCAAGGATGCACACTCACGGACTTACATATGACAAATGGCATGGTGAGCAGCAGTATTGTTAGCAGCTGGGAGCCAGACTCTCCTTGGTCTTCAGCTGTGTGACACCTCCCTTGATTCCATTATGTTCTCAAGAAACTTTTCCTGCCTCTTGCTGAATAAAAATTCTTTAATTTCTCAGCTACCTCATGGGCTTTTGCATCTGTTCTGCATCTGTTTCTTAGCAGACTCACTTGGCACATGGTGCTTTTTAGAGACATTTAGCATGCAAAGATATTTATGAAGGAGGGATTCTCTTCTATTTTTGCCCAGTCATCTGTCAGAGAGAGGGGGAGCAGAAAATGGGCACTCATGACTCATTCCCTTGCCCGGAGATGCTGCCCATCTCCATCCTGGAAGGGTGCGATGGCGGCAGAGAGGAGCATTCCTCACTCTCAGGCTGGTTTTAGTGAATGAAGTATCACACTGGTGCGTTTGTCAGTCTTGCTGCTCCGTAACTTGGCCTACTCGCTATGGTTCACACTTTCCAGATGGGCTGTCATTACAGTCACTTCCTTCAGAAGGACCTTAGATGCCAGGTACCTTCGATACTTCACCAGAAATTCAGAGCTCTAGTTCCACTCGTGTGTACACTCATGGCCATGATTTGTTACAGCAAAAGAATACACCAAAATCAGCCAACCACAGGGACACATGGAGACCATGGAAGTTCCAAATGTGGAATTTCCAACTGTCCCCTTCTCATGGACTCATGGTGCTGCCTTTTCTGTGATGATGTGTGGCCATAAGCATAGTATATCAACAATCAGGGAAGCTCACCCAAGCTTTACTTTCCAGAGCCCGCTGCGACCTATAGTTGCTCTCCACATGGCTGGTCTTCTGGCGGTTAAGCCAATACTGCCTGATCCAAAATCCTCACCCTGAATCACATGATTAGCCTAACCATGTGATCTAGGGCCACCAGGTAAACAAAACACTCCTAACCAGACATGATATTCCAGGCCTTGGTGAGAAGTCAAAGGCAGAGATCAAAATTCTTTTTGGGTAGATTAAATTCTTTGCTGCATCAGAGCTAAACTTGTAGGGATGAGTTTTCAGACAGTGGAGGTCTTAGTTCTTTTCCTGGGTTCTATCTGTGTTGATCCCACAGATATTTACAGTCAGCCTTTCCTCTTTATTGGTTCTGCATCGATGGATTCAACAAAAGGAGGATTGGAAAGATTGAGAAAAAAATTGTGTTCCTACTAAATGTGTACAGACGGGTTTTCCTTTTTTTTGTTTCCTAAACAATACAATATAACAAGTATTTTCATAACGTTTATTAGATTAGGTATTATAAGTAGTCTAGAGATGATTTAAAGTGTTAGAGAGATGGTTATATGCAAGCACTACCTTAGTTTTATAGAAGACACTTGAACATCCATAAATCCTCGCATTGAAGGAAGTCCTGGAACCAGTCTCTCCATGGATGCCTTGCATCGATTGTGAGCCCTATGCTCAGCTCTGTTCTTGTGTCTAGAGGTGCAGAGGGAAAAGACATAGTTCTTGTCAAAAGGCTGAGAAGACACTGAAAAGCAGAAAATGATACATAATTATACCATAATGGTACTAGAAATGATGCTAAGACCTTTTGGTGTCCCTGTTTTAGCTTAGTTGCTGATGAAAGCTTTCCAGGGACAGTGATGTTAAGCTGAGATTTGAAAGATAATTAGAAGTTAGCCACCCTAGGTGGGATATAGGTATGCAGAGGAAGGGATTTAAGTGGAGTATTAGGTATGGAACAGGGGCAAGAGAGCTTACGTTGAGTGTCTTTGCTCTCATTTTCTTGAATGCCAAAGCTCACAAGTGATTCACATATTCAGTCAACACCCTGGTGAATCTCTTGTACCAGTGCAGTGGATTTTGAAACTAAGAAAATGGAACTTATGAGATGAATTCTTGGTACCTGTTGCTTCCAGGAAGACTTTTAGACAAAAAAGATATAGTGCAAAAAGTTGGGTAAGGCCAAGAGAGTGAGCTTTGGCTTTCTATGACTGAGGGCATCTTCAATACATGGAAACACGGTCCCTTTTTCCTGGTGGCATCAGGGCTTTAGATATGACTTAAAATTCCTCAAATCTAGCCACTGCATCTCCAGAGGCAGGGAAACGGCAGTTTGGTGCTTCAGCCAGAACAGTTTGGTTATAAAAGCAGAAAGATTTCTGAGACATTTTGGGCAAGTGAGCAGGTGACTCACAGATACTGTTGGAATCTTATTTTGAAAGAGGTAGAAAATATTTTTGGCAGAATCAGTGGTTGCTATGCAGTCTTTTCAGAGAGTTCAAGAACTGCCCTAAAGAAAATCATGAGATATTAACAAAATCTAGGAGAAAAAGTTAACAATATTTGCCAAAGAGCTACTCACGTTACTATGTAAAGATTACTTATGGATAATCTGGGCGTGGTGTTGTACACCTGTGATCCCAGCTCCGTGGGAGGTTGAGGCAGGAGGATTTTGGGTTTGAGCTTAGCCTGGGCAACTTAGTGAGATGATGTCTCAAAATAAAAAATAAAAAAGGGATAGGATTGTATTACAGTGCAAAAGTCCTGGGTTTAATCCTTAGTACTGAAAAAAGAAAAGAAAAAGAAAGATTTCTTATACATAAGGCAAAGATCACACTCTCTGTGCGTCCTCCAAAAGTTCAGGTGTTGGAACCTTGATTCCTGATGCAATGGTATTGAAGTGGTGGAACTTTCAGGAAACAGTTAAGTTGTTCACGATGTTTATTCCTCTCTCAAGTGTGCATAGTGAGCATAGCCCCTCTGGCTTTCTCTTCTGCATATGTCCACTTGTCCACTATTTCTTTGCCATGTTATGATACAGCATGAGCCTTCACCCAACTCAGCAGCACAACTGGTCTTTGATTCTGCCTTCCAGAATTGCAAAATGAATAAATATCTTTCTGTTATAAATAACCCAATCTCAAGTGTTCTGTTACAGCAACCAAAAACAGACTAAGACATCCTAAAAGAAAAATGGACAGACAAAATTTATGAGTGGTTACAGAATAAAAATTCAAAACAGACTAACGAATGCCCGAGAAGATGTTAAACCCTGCTAATAAAGTTAAAATAAAATGATGAAATTAGTTAGCTAACACAGAGTTGTTAAGGGAGCTCTGCATTATTCTTACAGTTAAGGACAGCAAAATGACAAGAAAGCAAAACAGAGCCGTGGGAAGGAGCTTGCTCTGAAGCCCCTTGCTTCATTTTGGTTGGAAAGGAGTGGAAAGGGGAGGCCTCCTGCCTTCTGTGTCCTCATTTAGTCCCACGCCCTGGCTCCTGACTTTGCTGCAGTGTCCCTGTGTCAGACCTCCTGTTCTGAGTGGGAGGGACTTGATGCAATATTGTGTAGGGAGCTGAGTTCTGGGAGAGGCTGGCGTGTACGGCGTCCTCCTACCCAGCTCTTTCTCCTGCTCTTCCTCCAAGCAGGGTGCCCGAGTTTCTTGGCAGAGAAGTGCCCTCCTTCTTCCTTGCAGTGGGCAAGGCAGGCTTTCCCTCTGTGCCCTTGAGCCTCAGGTAGGCCTATGGTTAGCCGAACAACCTGGGATTAGGAGTCCTGGCTGCCTGCTTCTTGTGGCCTGCACCTGTATGCGGTGAAAGGATTGTGCCCTAATTCCCTGCCTTGCTCTCAGCTTTCAGACTCACTGCAGGAGACTGCTGCTGTCTGTCACATCTTGATTTGTGTAATTGAGGGAGGCTGCCGTGGCAGTTTATGTTGGGATTTAATTGTTCTTCAGGCTCACTGAGCTTGTGGTGGGTGACTGGGCTGCTTGGTTGTCCCGTCCTTCACTTTCCCCAAGCAGGATTTCTCACTGGGAGTTGCTCTATCCAGCATCACCTGGAATTCGGTGGTAAGCCAAATAGTCTTTGCTTTTTCCAGTGCTTCGGCGATAAAATTTTATACTGGGGTTATATCCCCAGTCAGAGACCTTCCATTTCTGGCAGGAAGTGAAGGTCTTAAGAGGCCAATTCGGACCATTGTGAGACTGGGTCCCTACAGTGTGTAATCAGCAGTTTTGTGAGATGTGTTTAAGACCTTTCTGTGGCACCCTGTAGCCTTAGGAATAAAATCCAATGTCCTCACTGTGACTGACAAGACTCTGCATGATTTGGTTGCTGCCTGCTGCTCTGGGCTTTGTTTTCTTTCTTTTCCTCCTTGATTTTTCTAATGCCAGGGATTTTGCACTCTCTCTTCCCCATGCCTGGAATGCAAAGACTAAGCTGCACCTGGTCGACTCCTTCTTATCCTTAAAGATGTAGCTTACATACTATCTCTTTAGGGATGCTTCCTGATAATCTTGTTCACTTGTTTCATAAGAACCCTCTTCCTTTAACTATGTCAATCTTAATCTGCCTGAGGGCTCATGTGCCGAGTCGTGTGTGGAGTGGTTGCTAGGTATTTCCTCATTTAATCCTCACAGCAACTCTAAGAATACTATTATTCCATGCTCCGGAGATTCTACAAATAAAGAAGCTGAGATAGAAGGAAAACAAGAGAGGGCAAATGAGGGTGGTTGTAGAGTGAGGGGTGAGCCACTGTGACCCCATTAACCAGCTAAGTAAGGTTCTCCAGACCTCACTACTCAAGGCGTTTTCCATTGACCAGAGACCTAGTATCCTCCAGGAATTTGTTAGAAATGGGGATCTCAGGACTTGTTCCAGGTAGACAAAGTCAGAGTCTGCATTATATGAAGCCCCTGTATTATCCCAGTTCTGCTGAAGTTTGAGAAGTGAGCCTTCAGAAATTCTGTGGCGATAAACAAGCATAACTTCACTGAAGCCACAAGCTGGGCATATAATCTTGTGAGTTTGGATTTTTAGGAAAAACCTGTGGTTTCAGTATTTTATAAGTCAGGGCATCAACCAGCAGTTGCTTCCTTTGCTTCAGGGAATGAACGATGACAAATTAGCACCTTCCACAGAAATGAAAGGAAGTTGAACGTGAAAGTTGATCCGAGTCTGAAAATAAAAGCACATACGCAAAACATCTGCTGTGACCCACAGGATCTGTTGGCATAATATTAAAGCTAAGTAATCAGAGAGCCCCTGGCCAGGATTATAGAAGTGTCACTATTACAGGTGACAATTTGATGAAATGATTCATGGCTGTAGAAGGTAATTTGCTCTATCCCATCTGACCTGTAACTTTCACATCTGCAAATATGGGTAGGACAGAAGGAACCCTTCCCCGCTGCTACTGAGATCAAACCTGGAGCGTCATATGAGCTAGGCACAGGTTTTACCACTGAACTATATCTCCAGGCCCCAAAGAGGCCTTTCACTTGAGTGACACGGACCTTATTTCATTGTGTCATAACAGAAAACTTCGATTTTTCTTTTTGGTTGTAACACATTGGTGTTGCCAGCAATGTATCTGATCACAGGTGCTGGATGATCATTCAGCTGCTGCTCTTCATTTATTAGGTCCTCGTGGCTGATCTCTTAGACACCTGAGTCCTTGAAGACAAGGAGTGCTTTTATTTCTTTTTAAAGTTGCTCATCCATAAATGCTCCAGGGTCCTCAAGGGATACACATGGGCTCTACCAGCGATGTCTGTGGTCGCGTTCGAGTCAAAAGGATGAGTAGTTGTGTGGAAGATGATGGATGTTGTGTGTCTCCGACTCGCCTCATTTTTCTGGATGGATTCGCTGACTCTGCACCACTTTGTGTGAGGATGGCCATCCAGCAGGGGGCCCACGAAGGTCACCTCCTTACTTTCTACTTCCTTTCATCTTGCCAAGTTACATTTAACATGTTGTTCATCTAATTCCTTTAAATTTTTTAACATTTCCAATTTTTTTTTTAATTTTTAGGGACAAAAGAACCTTTTAGGAATAAGCTTCAGAAACTAACTAATCAAAGCAGAAATTTTCTGGGAGCAATCTGACAGCAGTGTGTCTCCAATGACCTTCAAGAGGATCACATGCTCCAGGCAATTACAGGATTTGGAAGAAAATAGCTTGTTCTGAATAGCCTAACTTGATGCAATGTCCCTCACTTTGCAGTGGCCCCCCTACCTCTGCTCTTTGTAGCTTCCTTACCAAGAGCTTCCTCAAAGAGATTTCAGCTGGATTAAAACTCTTCCAGCTTTAACGAACTGCAAAGGGGACAACCGATGCTAAAAAAGGGCATCTTTTGCTTGGTGCCAAATTTTTTTCTAAGTTTTTTGGCTCTGGCTGCAAAAGGTGCATAATACATTCTGACTCAGGGCCATATTTAGGAGGGAATTTTGCAGCTTGAGCTCCTAAGTATGGGTGCAGTTGGAAAAATTACATATTTGTTCATAGGTTACGAGTGTCACAGCTGGAAGTGGCAAGAAAGGGCATTGACTAAACCTCAGGCAGACCCATACTGTTTGGGGGAATGAAGCTTACCTGACAGGGAAGCTTAGGGAAAAAAATTTTCAGCAGTCAACGGTGCATCCTCTAATTTATTTAATTAAACCACAATTCCTTCTTGTTTGCAGGGTTATATGAGAGTTTACACAGATTTTTCCTTTAAAAAATAGTGTTTCTATTACTTGAACTCTCATATTGAATAAAATTAGCCAATGTCAGTCCTGTATTAACATGCCAAAGTTTTAGAATTTGTTCACTGTCTCTTGCCAGGGAGAGTGGTTTTCTCTTTCTGATTATCTGTGTGCTTTGCTATGAGACGTGGATTAGAGAAATCCTCACTTTCCTGTGCCAAGAAGGAAGCAGCTTCCTGACTTCAGTGTGGGCAGAATGGCCAGGAAGATCATTAATGGGCAGCTACATCAAGCCAGTTTCTTTGGTTGTATTGGGAGCTTCTTGCCTTGGTGCTATGGAAATGGATGGTGAACATGTGCCTTTGATCCTGAGATCCTGGAGGATTCCTATTTCTATGGTCACAGGACCCAGAACAGAGTGTGTAGGCCCTGGCTTCTGCAAGTTGCTATCGTTGCAGGATGATTTCAGGGCAGTGAACTGAAAGCTTTTCTAAAGAGGCTTAGTGTCTTCCCTATTAAGAGCTTCTGAGCTAAAGGGTCAAGACTTGTGATCTTTTAAAAAGATGTTCCCAAACAAAATGTGACCTACTCCCAGAGTTTTTATATGCCTAAGACAATGATTAGGTGGCAAAATGGTTAAGTGACCTCTTGGATCTTGGGAATGGAGCAATCCTAAGAGATCAATTTCACTGCATCTGTGGTTGACACTAAGGGTCAGGGAGCAGGAGCGAGTGCAAGGCAGTGTACCTAGGATGTACGTGGCATTATTGCTGTATTCATGGCTGGCTCCTTTTTTTCTGTGTGCAGATGGTATGACCAGGGGTACTGAACCGGTTAAAGTGCATCCAGTCACCAGACTCTCTGACAACTTTGTGGCAAGGTTTGAAGGGATGAGCTTCAATATGGGGCTTTGAAATTAGATATTAGATGTTTGATAGGGTTTTTTAGGTAGCTTTGTGGTTTAGGAATGGAAGAGACACCTTGATGAGCAGAATGTAGGAGTGATCAGGAGAAGCCTATGGGTGGGAATGTGAGGTGAAGACCCTGGAAGGAGACAGTAAGACACCATGGGGTGGTGGGGAGACTATGAAGGTTTTCCACAGGTGATCTAAGTGTACCCTTACAAAAACTGTTTATTCTTGAGCTAACTGGAACTAACTTTGGGAAACCCAAAGAACACCTACGCTCAAGGAGGAAGACAGAAAGGGAGAGGTACTGTGAGCATTATAGAGAGGAGACCTGTCTGTGGCCTGCTTATCACACACACAAATATACGCACACACACATAGTACATATACTTATATGTGCAGACATGCACACATGCATAAGCACTTATCACAGACAGACATATAAGCACAGCCATATGCACCTCACTCCCCCTACTTATTGAAAAAATAGAAGTACGTTTTAAAAAGAGGAAAAATTCTAAGACATTCAGAAAATTGGCATTTCAGGAGTTAGGAAGCTATGAAAAAGGTCTTGTTGGCCAAAGACTACAGCAGAGTTCAGTAGGCAGAAAAGACTAGAAACATGAGAGAATGATAACTTGATCAAGTCAAGGTAGAAACCTTCAGTTAGATGTGGGTTTCTCAACTCCAGCCCCATTTATGTCTTGGGCAGAAGATTTCTTTGTCACGGAGACTGTCTTGTGCAGCCATCTCCCTGTCCTTTTTCTACTAGAGGCCAGTGGTCACCCACATTTGTGACAATCAAAATACCTCCATACCACTCTAATGTTCTCTGGGGGATAAAATCTTCTCCTGTTGAGTCAAGAAAAAAGGAATCAATCTCCTTGAGCAGGATATTTTGTTTATGTGAATCTACCATTTGTGAAATGCTGTGGAAGCTACAGAGTTTGCAGAGATAATACCTTACCTGTATGAGCTAACAGATTCCTGGAAAATATTAAGCACACAACAATATATTAAGTAAAACCTGGAAAATTTCTTTCTCTGGGGTGAATGGTAAACATATCTGCTTGTATAGAATGGGGAAAGCACATATTAATTCATAGTGTATTTGGATAATGATGGATCCATAACCAATAGCCCCCAAATGTCAGTGGTTTAAAACAAAAGCTTGTGTCTTGCTCATGCAGTGGTATTCCTGACTGGTAAACAACTTTCCTCATGCAATGGTATTCCTGACTGGTGAACAACTTTCCTCCATGAAGTGATTTAAGAGACGCAGGTTTCTGTCATGTTATAGTTCTTCCAGTCCTCAAAGATCTCACTGTGCTCGGTCTCCAATTAGCCGAAGAAAGAATAAAGAGAAAGCTTGCCATTTTTAAAAGCAGAGCCCTGCTTAGATGTGACTTTCTCATGCTCATCTTCCTTTGGTGAAAATTAAACTCATTGTGGTTCCCAATCAGGTGGAATAAATCAATATTAAATTGTGCATCTTGGCTCAACCTCTGTGAGACTGTTGGCCCATGAAAATTCATGACCAGGATCCTGTTCATGTGGAGCACTTCCTTCATGATGGGGAGAGTTTTGCATACAGTATTCTTTTATGCACAGTTTGATGGTTAATATTGATTGTTCTCTTGATTGGCTTGAGAGATGCCAAGGAGATTATTAAAGCACACTCCTGGGTATGTTTGGGTGGGTCATGAGAATGTGAGCGCTACCTGGTACCTAGTCTCTTCCTCTCTGGCTCTTTGCTTGCTTTCTGAATGCCTTGATGGACCACTTTTCCTCTGCCATGCCCTTCGTTCATTATACTTCTCCCTTATAGCCAGCCAGCCACTGACTCATACATCTGAAACCATGAGCCAAAATAAATCTCTCTTCCTTTACATGGAATATGTCAGGTATTTTGTCCCCACAAGGAAAAGCTGACTAACAGGCTGTGAAAAGGATCCAGATCTTCAGATTCAGCAATCTGTCTTATTTTCCTACCAGGATTGGAAGGTAGGGAATTCTTATATTGCAAGAACTGAGCACAGGGTTAGGTATGTAAATCTTGCAGAGTCAGGGAGTGGATGGGAAAATTGTTCGCACTGAGGGAATGTTGTACTTAGGGTATTTTTTTCCCCTGATGAAACAGAAAATGGCAATATACATACTTGCAGAGCTGTACTCTGTTCTGCATTGATGTCATAGGGATCAGGGAAGAATAAGCTCTTTTTTATAACATTAAGGGTGACCAGAGTTTTCTACTTTTTTTAATCCAGGGATATAAGTGACGGAAATCTATCTAAGTCAGAGAACCTGTAGCCAAATAGGGAAAATTATCTGGTAAGACAACTAAAACACTCAAGGATACTTGGCTTCCAGTAGGACCAAATGCACATGCTTACCAATGTCCTCAGGAACTTACTCCTCTTCATATGTTGGCTTTGCTTCATTCTCTGTCAAGTGTATTCTTTTGTAGACTCTTCTCAAGTGATGACAGAGATGGCATCAGCAGTGACAGACGTTCATCCTTCAGCTTGCCCACCTCAGCAAGAAAAGGGATCCTGAGAAGATCCTGAGATTGTGTGTCACTGGTCAGCCCAGTGTCACTTGCCCATCTTTGTGCTAATCACCACGGCTTGCCTCTCATTGGTGTGTCACATAGCACTGCTAATACAAGGGGTACCTGATATGCAGGCATAGAAAGTCAAAAGATAGTTCTTTTAGGAAGAACTGGAATCTGCTACGAAGACATGGAAAGGGAAGCTGAATGAGTGTTGGTGTCCTATGTCCAGTGTTTTTCTAATATTCTTGCATAATGGACTGGTGTAATTTTGCACTTTATACTCATTAATATTCATCTGTTAATTATACATGGTTAATCTTTGTTACAGTCCTCTCCCAAGTTATGGCCCTTGAATTTCTTGTGGATACAGTGAGCTAGAGTCGAGGATGTGTTTCAAGACTGAGCTATGAGTGTAATTACATCCCTCTGGTCTCAGTGAATGGTTCAGGGAAGGACAGTTGGCCCAAGAAAAGCCGGTGAGATAGAATTTAGCTCAAGGTTGAGTAAGAGACTTTTGTTTCATCTTTAATTTTCAAGCATATATAGTATGATAATAAATATAACCTTCACATGCTCACATACTTTACATGCCTAAGCATTATCAACTCACAGATAATCTTGTTTCATTATATCATTACCCACCGTGGATAATTTTGGAGCAAATCCCCAGCATTATATCATTTCATCCATCTAGTTTGCAGTATGTATCTATACCGATAAGAGCTCTTGGGGCACAGGACTTGGTATTCCTACTAAAAGTGAATCTGAACAGTTGTAGGGGATAAAGTTGCTGTCACCATTTGGTTGTTTCCATTTGGAGGCAGCAGAACAGCAATGAGGAAAGCTCAGTCCCAAGGACAGATTTTGGGCTTGAACTCAGTTGTGCGTGAAGGAAGCATTACCAGCTTTTCCCTTTGGCCATATAGTTGATGCTTGCTATGTCTTCTTGATCTGCCCTGGGGATTGCCTGAAGTTTAAATCGACATTCCCAAGGCTATGATGGCTTTCCCCCTCAAGCACAGCTATCTTTCTGCCTAAGGGCTTTCTCTAGCCATTGGATTATGCTTGGTTCCTGAATAGGCAGACCAGAAGTGGCACAGAATAAATGTACCTCAGAGCCCCCTCAACCATCAGGGACATAATAATGCCAGCTTCCTTGAAGCTTGGTGAAACCATGCGGAGGTGTGCCAGTGCTGTCTGTGACAGCCTGATGGTACTGAGTCCTTGTTACCCCTGACAATAACCTTATCTTTAATTCACTTGTTATTGATTCCTTTCACTTCCTGCCTTATTTTCCTGCTCCACACCATATTTCCTGTGATTTCCTCCTAACTACACCCTGTACCCCAAGTTTTTAGCTTCAGGATTTTCTCTAGAGAAAGCAAATTAAGACATTTTTCTCTTCTCCCTTTTTTTCCCTTTCAGCCTGTGCATTTCCATTAACAATCATTCTGAAAAAAAATCGTAAGTAATTATACTCATATTTCCCACCTCCAGTATTTGCTAGGGACATGAAATAATGGATACTTCTGAGAAACCGTATCCCTATTCTTCCTGCCCCCACCTGTCATACAAAATGATTTCAGCCTGAGGATCTTGTGGCAGAAACCAGACAGTCTCAGGAATCCCTGGTTTGCAGTGTTTTTACCTGCAGCATAATACGATTCCGGTGCTGGGCGCGCAAGGCTCTGTTGAGCAGAATGTGTATCCCAGCAGTCTGGCCTGCTGGTTCAGGTAGTGCTGGTTCAGGTGTACACACAGAAAGATCCTCAGCTTATCTTCTTCAAGGTAGGCTTCCAGCATTGATGATGGGATAGCAAGAAAGGCTGCTGTCTCTGTGAGGCCATTTTCAGCAACTCTCCTATAATCTAGAAATGAAAACACATAAAACATTAGTGAAACAAGTAGCTTTAAAGAAGAGCTTCAGAAGCATTTTGCAAGTTATTCAGCATTTTCAATGCATAAGGAAATCACAAAGTATGCTGGAATAGCAGCAGCAGCACCAGCAACAATAATTTAAATCATCTAGAGCAGCAGTCACAAAGTCCAGGTACTTTACTCAAAGGAGAACCCTCTTAGACTCTCCCTTAGGGTTGGTTACTCCTATTTCACACACAGTTCCAGCAGAATCAGCTTGTTTTAAGCAGGGAGGGGGCACACACAGCAGGACATGCAACTCAGAACAGTAAATGAATCAGATAAGAACTGTGGATGCTTGGGTGAGGCCACCGGTCCATCCTATGTGGGAATGTGGGTCTACTGAGTTCAGCTTTATCCAGGCAAAAAGAAAGAAAATGAAATTGGATTTTTCCAAGTGAAATAACCTCACTTTTATATATCAAAAAGATTTAAACAATCCTTTAGAAAACAGTGTGCAGGCCTGGTACACGAAAGGCTTGACTGTGCCCCATCAAATCAGGCATGAACTCTCCACCAACAGTGCTCCTCCTCAGCTCAGAGCAGAGGCTTTAATTTTGGTTCCTTGGTTATTAGAGTGCTGTGTGTGTTTTTGAGCATGGGGCCTCAGTTCTGTTTGTGTTCTTCAGAAATACTTGTCAGAGAAATCAATGAGCGTATCATCATTTGCAGAAGTCATTCTTATTTTGGTGGCGTGGGCAGTGTTCTTAGCTCCCAAAACAAACTAGCAATGCACATCCTGAGATCGATGGGGCTGGTGCCTGGGGGCTCCTGGGGACACAGAGGATATGTCTTCCTCTTCTCTCCTGCGTTTACACAATCGGCTTTTAAAGGTTACTGCTCCTCTGTGGGCGGCTGGCCTATAGCATCCGCTCTTCGCTTTGCTTGATTTGGCTCATTTCATCTAGGCTGAAACCTTGGAGTCTGGAGTCCTCGTGGTTGGGCACATATTTTCTTACTTGGGCAGATCAAAAATAACCTCTTCAACTCTGTCTCAAGCATCCAAGCAAGTTCTCCTGTGGGTCTTTCCTGGGAGTGTGTCTCAACATTAGCATTGCAGAACCCAAGGGCATTACTAAGTCCTGATTATGAAGGACTGAACCATTTCTCCATCTTTTAAGCTTATTTTTTTTAATAGTTTGCTCCTCAGGGTCATAAGATGATCTTAAACATTTTGTAGAAAGTTCATTGTATGTGTTTTATTTTTGTCTGATCCCAAAAGTGTTATATACCAATTGTTCTGGAAATATAAATTAAAATTATAATTCTGCTACATATTAGCAATGTCTATTTTCTTCTATATATATGAGTGTGCATATATATGAGTATGTGATGTATATGCATAGCTATATAAATATATAAAAGTAGAACAGCATAAATGCGTGACCATAAGTGAACATAATTCATACGTGCAATTTATGTCTGCTTTTTCACTTACCATCAAGTTCTTTGCAAGCATCATTATTTAAAAATTTTATTTTTATTCTTGAAGATTTTGTTTAAATCAAACAAAATAAAACAGAATAAAGCCAACCAGAACAACACAATGAAAGCAATAAAGGACCTCAAATCAAAATAATAAAAAGTCAACAGTAGCCACCATAATGTCTCATGTTTTCTTCAAAATAGCTATCCCATACCATCGGACATAATAAAAAAAAAGCTAAACTGCATAGAACCAATCAAAACAAAAGAATGAAGGCATATTTTAAAGAGAATAAAACCAAACAAAATAAAACAGAATAAAGCCAATCAAAACAAAACAGTGAAAGTGATACAAGACTTCAAAATAGGACCATAGGGCATCAGTGATGGCTACCATAATGCCCCTTATTATCCTCAAAATTATCACTGATATCATTACACATAACAAAATCAAACAAAACAGAACAAAACAAAGCAGTGGGAACAATGCTGGATTTCAAAACAAAGCAGAAGGAAATCGCCCACGTTTGCAGTTATCACCTCAGTAGATCCCAGACCACCTGCCTCAGGCCACAAAGTCAGTCAAAGCCAGATGCATCAAATTGTTCTGGTACCTCAGATGCTATCAACTCAGCCTGTCCTCCCAATTAGCTGGCTGTTTACAAGGGCTGGGGATGTTCTCGTCTCCCCGCCCGCACATTGGTTGGCCCATGGAAAGGGTGAACTGGCCTCTTGTTCTTCTTCTTACTCCCAGGCCCAGCATGGCTCCCACCACCTCACAGGAAGGGTGAATTTGGTTTGTCCTCCTCCCAGGACTCACATGGTTTGTGCTTTACTTTAATTTTTAAATTTTATTTTTTGTGATATTGGGGACTGAACCAGGACTTTGTACATGCCAGGACCCTTCTACCACTGAGCTACAACCCCAGCCATTGCAAGTATTATTTCTAATGACCACAAAAATCCATATCATGGTTGGGCTTATTTAATTGCTTATCCTATGCTGGATGGGTCATCTTCATGGAACCTTTTATTAATATAAATAATACTGTAATAATATATTTATGTATATAAATATAATCATTGATTTTTAAGCATTATTCCTTTTAGAAATAGAATTAGAGGCATTTCTTGAGAGGTCCTGGACTGATTTCAGTAAATTCTTTTAAGAGCTAAAATAAGAGTATTCCTGGCTCCACTGAATTGATGAACCCAAAAAACTAGTTTTTGAAAGATTTTTCTTGATAGTGTTAAGAATACTCACTTTAACATATATATCCTTCCTTGGTGTAGTGATACATGCCTGTAATCCCAGCACTCTGAGAGCCTGAGACAGGAGAAAAACAACTTCACCCCAGTGTGAACACTTTAATAACTGAGACCCTGTCTCATAAGAAAAAATAATTTTAAAAAAGTCTGAAGCTGTAACTCAGTGTGAAGGCCCTGGGTTCAATCCCTAGTACCACAAAACAAACCAGCAAGCAAACAACAAACAAAATCTTCTGGGTGCATCTCTTTGACAGGGAATAATTGAGGAACTCAGGCTTCTTCCATCTTCTGGCTCTTCTGCTCTCAGTATGTGTCATTAAGGCCATCGAACTCTTTTAAATTGCATTGAGGAAGGGGAGGAGCATGGGAGGTGAAGGACCAAATGCCCCCAAGAAGGAAATGGACCAGGACTCATGGTCATTTACAAAGATCCTGCTATACGACTTCTCCTTGTCTCATATTTGTCCATCAGCATATCTGGTTGGCTTTGTCATCCAGCACCGCCCTTCTCACTGAATATCCAGTTCTGGCCACTATTAGCATTCCTCTGAGTCACTTCTACAGGTTCATGACAGATCTCCCCCTTCCATATTTCCTTCGGTAACTTGCATCCTATATTCTATTAAAAAGATATTGTTAAACACCATCTGACTCATGACATTCCCCAGGTAGACTCTATACAAATTCTAGTTGAATTTTTTATTATTTTTTTATTTTAAAGGGGATAGAACTAAACATAACAAAACAGAACAAAACAGATCAGAAGAAAACAATGTGACAGATTTCAAAGCAAGACAACAGGAGATCTGCAGTGGCTACTGTAATATTTCTTGTTTTCTTCTAAATAGTTGTCCATATCTTCACAAACCATGAATTAATGCAAAACAAAATGGTATTAAACTGATCAGAACAGAGTAATGAAGGTATTACAGGCCTTCAAAACCAGACAATAGGAAAATCAATAATGGCTGCCATAATGTCTCTTGTTCTCTTTAAAATAGCTGCCTCTACCTTCATTTATGTTTAAATTAAACAATACGAAACAGACTAGAACCACTCTGAACAAAGAGGATTTCACAGCATGACAATATGGAATCAGCAAGGGATACCATAGTGTCTCTTTTTCTTCAAAGTAACTGTTAATTTCATCATGCATAATACAATTGATACTTGTAAACTGTTTAGAAGTTCTACACATGTGTAAGCCTCTACATGTATACTTATCCTTTCTGGGTTAGAGGGAAAAACAAAACAAAACAGATTACTAGAAAAATAAGAAACAAAAAAGACAAATAAATAACAATAGCAAAGAACCCAAAACCAGTGATGACATAGGCCTTCAAAACAAGGTGGTAGGAGCTTAATAACTGGGGTTATTATTTTATATGATCTTCAAGAGTTTCTCAGATCACCAGACACAAACATACAAAATTGTTCCAATCCTATGAATGTTAACTGTTTTGTTCCAAGAACTTACAGAACTTGTAGCACAATCATCTTAGCTATCGCGTGTTTGTCCAAATTTAGATATTGCTTTCTTTTCCTTTCCTTTTCCTTTTTCCTCCTTTTCCTTGAGATATTATTTTTTTCTCCTTTGATCAGATTCTTACGCTTTCACTGTATTTGTTGATGATTTTATATCTCATATACTCTTACCATTTCTTATACTAGGGAGACAATGTGATATTTACACATGTGAATTTGATTTATTTCACTTATGAGTAAGGTCCCGTGTCTAGTTGAATTTATACTGAACTCCAAACCGTTTTTTGTATCTACAAGGCCCCATGTGGTCCAGGCCTTGTCCCTTCTCCAATCTCCTCTTTAGCCACTTTGCCCTCACTAAATACTGCCCGAATTGTCACCATTCACCTTTTCATAATTCCCCACCTTGTGGCATTGGACGTCTTGGCTCCCTTGTCTAGAACTTTGTTTCACTTACTCTGCATTTGACTGGTTCTTTCCCACCTTTCAGATGTCAGCCTATCTCAGGCTGAAACCCAGTGGGTGAGAGGTGTTGTTTTTCGGTAAACTTTGAGATGTGATCTGCTAATATTTTATGGGATATTTTTGTCCTATTCATGAAGAATATTGGTGTATAGTTTTCTTATGTTGACTTTGGAATCTGGGTAAGGCTAATCTCATTGAATGAGTTAAGTGTTTCCTCTTCTACTTCTAAAATGATTTGTATAGGGTTGTTTCTTTTTTCTTTAACTGTTTGATAGAATTCATTAAAGAAGACATCTTGGCTTGAAGTTCTTTTTGTGGGAAGGTTTTTAAATTATAAGCTTAACTTCTTTAATTGGTATAAGGTTGTTGAGGTTTTCTATTTCTTCTCATAGAGCTTTGACAAATTGTGTCTTTCCAGGAATTTTTCTATTTCATAAATAGAAAAAAGGCATAAAAGATTGGTAATATGCTTCTATTTTCATTTTGATATCTGAGATTTCTGTAGTGATGCTGCCAACTTTACTTCTGATATCATCCTCATTCATTTTTTCTTGATCAGTCTTCCTAAATTTATTAATTTTTATTGATTTTTTTCCAGAATCAGCTTTGAATTTCACTGGTTTTTCTCTATTATTTTTCGGTTAGTTTTCAGCCTAAATGTCTTCTTAGAGGATGTTTTATGATCATTCTATTAAAGTGGCTTCCCTTATCTGTTGTCTCCCCTCCCATTATTTATTTTGTACCTCAGCTCTCTAAGTAATTATTTTTATTTGCTCATCATTTGCATGTGTCTTTTTGCTGCTGTATCACTCACAGATATTACAGAATAAGTCAACTCAGCATGTTAATATGCTTGATGAATTTCTAAGAAGGGCATATACCGCAGTTTATAAATGTAGTGGAGAAACGGTATTTATAGTGGTTAATTGAGTAAGCTCTAGAGTTTAGCAATTTCAGATTTAGTTGTGAATTTACCACTCACTAGAGGAATGACCTTGAACAAGTTAGTCAACTTCATTCAACCTCAGTAAAGTGGGGATAGAATAGTGCTTACCTCATAGGGTAGTGAAAAATACACTTGAATATATATATGCAGCATGTTTCCTGGTACCCAGTAAGATCTTGTACACAGTAAGATCTCAATAAATGCAAGATCTTGTAGAATAAATTCTACAAGATGATCCTTTGAGAATCATCTTGTATAGTAAAGTTCTGTGGAGAACGTTTTGGGAAGCCTTGATATACACTCTGTTCATGATTTTGACATAAGGGTGTGGAATCATTGAACTGTTGCTGCCTATGAACTTGTGACAGAGAGCCCAGCTGAGCATGCAGAACTTGCTGCTTCTTGGTGAGGTTTGGGGCTCTCTTGTAACTCCTGGGACAAGCCACTGATATGGGTACCCATGGCACAGAATTTTCTCTTCTTTTGAGATGCTGGCTGTGCAGCATAGCAGCTAAGACTTTTGGTTCTGTGGTCCAGAGGCCTGGGGTTTGCATTCTGGCTTTGCTAGGTGCCAGCTGTGTGACTTTAGAGCTAATTACTTAACATTTCATGTCTCCAAATCCCCATTTACTCTTGTATAACATGGTCTGGTGAGAAGAGTGACTATCCTGGGCTTAAGGGGGGTTAGATAAGACATGCATGAGACACGCTCCCTGCATATGGGGCATCCCCTTAACCTCTGTTATCCTCAGAATGTCAGCTCCATACCCAAAGGAAAATGTCACCCTGGCAGTCACTTTTTATGCACTGTATCCCACGATTGGTGTGCTTAGATGTCAGGTCCTCAAAGATGCTTGTGAAATTAATTCTATTCAGTCCATGACTGTGATTTCACTGTCCTGAAGCTCAGCAGGAGCCATAGTCTCCACATCTGGTCCTTGTTATCCTGGCCGGCACCTACTTGTCTCAGGTGAGCTGCTCCTTTTTCTCTTGGGAATCTTCTAGCTTCTGGATCCATGAGGAAGGTGCAGGACGGACAGGGATCTTGCGAGTCCAGCAAAGCATTAGTTTTCATTCATGAGAGTGTGTCTCCATTCTTTCAGCTGTGGTTTGCAAATTCCAGACAAGGCACTGTGCTGTTTGCTAACCGACCCTGGCAGGAGCCTGGGCATTTATTCAAAGGCTCCAGAATTCTTATATAGAGTAAGAACAGACCCAGCTGGATTCTGTAAGTACTCCCCAGGCAAAGGGCTGCTGCAAATTTAAAGTTGGCTCACGGCAGTTTCACTACCAGAGGAAAGGGTTGTGTGTACTTTGTCCTCTGGGGCTTCTGCTGTTGTTTATGCCCTGTGGGCTCCTTTGGTGGAGTTAGATCTACCCTTCATTACTCCACTGTCTCCCTCCACTGATGTCTGTTGTCTGGTGGTGAAGTGGTGGATACACAGTGACACAGATTTACGCTGAGGTCTCCCACTGGAGGTTACTACTTTGCAGAAGTAACGTGCCTGTGTGTGCTTAGGGTTGAGGCTCAATGAGGAATATGTGGCTCAACATTCTTCCTTTAGGGGAAACTGGCCACTGTCCCCAGCGGCCACCCCATTATTTTCTCTGTTCAATCCCCATTACAGTGGCCTTAGAAGTAACATTTTCTGGATTTAACAGTAGCTGAGCTGCGATCAGGTTTCCACAGATGCACTTGTGAACACCTTGTGCTTAGCCACACCTCTTTGTCATAGTCTTTTCCCTGAAAATGAAGATGTCAGCAGTGTCTACCCCGAGAGCTCTTACAAGGCTGAATTAACACACAGGCTTCCCTTCTTGATTTGGCTGTCTCCTTGCATTTGTCCCTGTCCCCTCCTTCCCATATTCCACTCTACCCAGGCTACATCCCACTCAAGGGTAGGTTGAAATCCTGCCTCATTTTCCTTTTTCTGGAAGTAAAGGAACTGACTTCTTGGCATTTCATGAATCCCATTTTAGTTTATTTTTAAAAATCACATTTCTCCATGTATATCCTCATTCAGTCATTCAATAAACATCATCTGAGGGTCTTTTAGATATCAAGCTGCTTCCAGGTACCAGGGATTCAGAGAATGCGTTATGTTTTTAGTCTTCAAGGGACTGGAAAAGTATTCATGAAGCAGTTATGGGTATATATCAGCAGCACAAACACCTGCCTGGCAAGTATGAGATCATGAGTTCAATCCCCATTACCATGAGAAAAAATTCATGAAAGAATCTTGCATGACTTGGTGCAGTGAGGATGGTTGTGCTAGAATAGTAGAATTTTGAGAATTTTTTTCCTTATTTTAAATTTAAAAAGAATTTGAAAAGGAATAAAAGTGTGTTTTAAAACTATGTACTCCCCACAAACTGCACAAAAACCTCTTTCACTGATTTCTTTCCTTTGAATGTTCATTGTCTTGGATATTTCAGGTGGAGATGTATGCATTCCTCAGTTTACCCATGTTTCCAGAGCACTTGGGAACACATGCACCCATGTATAAGTATGCACAGATATGTGTACATGGTTGGCCCTCTGTGCCTGTTGACTCTGCATCTATAACCAAATCAAACCACAGATCAAAGATATTCAGAAGAAACTGCATCTGTCTTGAACACGCACAGACTGTTTAATATTGTCATTTTCCCCCAGACATAGCATCACAACTATATACATAGCATATAAGTTATATTAGATATTATAAATAATCTAGAGATGATTTCAAGAATGTGTAAGGGTATACGTGTGTAATACGCAAATATTATGCTATTTTATACACAACAGACTCAAGTAGTCACAGATTTTGATATCTGCCAAGGGTTAATTATTTTGCTTTTTTTATTTAGAGTGCCATAAGGTATTCCTATGTTATTAAAATTACTAACATTTATAATAGCTACTGAATGTCACATGGTTTGTTCATATGTATTTCATACGCACTGTACTTTTTTCCATGTTTCCCTTATATTCATATATTTTTAAGGCCTCTTTTAATGTGAATCAGCTGGTCATAGCATGCAAAAAGCCTGGGAAGGTCCCCAAGCCCCAAATCCCCTCCCTCTGTGTGCAGAAAGACCTGGTGCAGGCTGTTGACATTGGATTTTGGGCAGCGTCTTTCAAGGTCAAGAATTTTCCTGCCTGGGGGATTGGCTTCCCCCTAAGGCCCCTGGCCAGCATTGCAGGATGAAGCTTATTCAGCCTCTGGTTAAGGTTTTAGAGCCTTCTTTCTTCTGCTCTGTACCTTCTCTCAGCTTCTGTCACTTGAGAAGGCTCAAGGGAAACCCTGGTCCCTCCAGGACTGTATGTACTCTCCACTGGCCCCAGAGCAGCCTAGTTTCCACTGTGGCAAAGAAATCCAAGACATTTTTGGGCAACTAATTAAATGTCATCTGTGAGCTTCTTTTGTTTTATGCTTCCGCTGTGATTTTGTGATACTTGATACCTACTTGTCATCTTATGTATCACATTTTGTTGTTTTAGTTATTTAATTTTGGTTTCCCATCAATCTTCCTCATGCACTATGAGCTCATGAGGGACATGGAAATATGACCTGTTGTATTTTTTTGTTTTTAGGCATTCCTTGCACTTTTCCTCTAGAGAATGATGACTCAAAGGAAATTGGCATTGTTTTATAATAGAAAAAATAACCATATATACAAGGAACACCACTTTTTCCAAGTCACGTAAGCTCACGTAAGCTCCCTACATAAAGGATGTTTAAAAACCTAATCGAAACAAAAGCAAAGGGCAATGGAATTAATGTAACTTACATATTGATTACTTACTTGCTTTCTTAAGTCATTTATTCCAGTGGAACTGGTGTGGCTTCTTTGATATTGAGGGTTCTCTATCAGGCACCAGGGGCATAGAGTTTTTAAAAGCTTTGTTCTCATCTTTATGCAATCTTGTATCTTTACTTACTGAGCAAGTGTTTATTGAGTGCCCACTGCTGTTTGAAGTGGTGGAATTATATCAGTAAACAAAACAGACTAAAAAAAATAGACTCTCATTGATAAGAACATAGGATGATAAAGACATGAACCATAATGTTATTCTAGTCTCTTGGCAGAAAAATAGAAAATGCAACTCCAACAGCAAAACCACAAACAAGCATCATGTGTATTCTCCTCTTCCCACGGGCTCTTCTCTTTCTTGCTTCTGACCCATTTCCCACTCTTGTTGCTTCTGGGTGTTGGGAAAGGATGAGTAAAGAGAATGTCTTTAGGAATCATGAAAAATAAATGTCATATTTGGTGAGACCCACTTGGGAGCCTAATGTCCAAACATAAATAATTGCTGTCATGTCTGAATCACAAAGCAAGATTGTGTTTATGCATAACACTTTGAACTTAAGTTTTTTATCTAGCCTCTGTGTTCCAGCAGAACCATATTTGATGCAATCTAGTGACATCTATTTTCTTGGATATCTCTGCCGTCTAGTTTCTGATTTGGTATCCTGATTCATCTATTTATGGATTACTCACTTAACACAGCTCAAAGTGCCAATTATAAGGAATTTGCAAGAATGTAGAATACATGGGGTCAGCCTTTATTGAACTTAAAACCTCATAGGAGGGAACCATCAAGCAATTATTAATTATAACTGTCATAATAACAATGAGTAGGAAGTACAGGGAACCTCAGGGTGTGGGGTGGTGCTTGAGCTTGGCTTCTTTAAGGCAGTGATGTTGGAGCTGTATCACAAGGATAAGTCATAAGGAGTTGCAAAGGTGAAGATGTAGTTTGGATGAGACAGTGGCAGATAATCAGGAAATTTCAGCATCTGCCAAGGCCCTATGTTTGGAAGCACTATTGTTCCTTTACAGAACCCAAATAATTATCCATTCTATATCAGAAAGTGGGACTAGAGGAGTATAATGACATAGAAAAAGGCCAGACCATGCAGGGCTAAGCAGGTAACTGGGAACAAGGCTCTTTTTTTTTTTTTTTTTTTTTTAAAGCAAGAGACACATGGTCAGCCATTTGTTTTGTAGAAGACTTCTTCAGCTGTTAAATGAGAGAAATGAATTATAAGTTTCAACCATGGAGGAAGAAAAATAACAATGTCATTGACATTGTCCAGGTGAGAGATTACAGGGACCTGGTGCAGGAGAAAAGAAGAATGGGTGAATATGAGCAGTCTGTAGGAGAAGAGGGACAGGGCATAAGGGTTGGAGAGATGTAGGAACAAGATTTCTGGAGGGTAGACTGGGTGTCTGGGAGAATGGTGGTGCTGTGTCCTGATGAGGGGAAGTGGTGAGAATTGTCTTGGACATGTTAAGTTTCCAGAGCCCTCAGGTCACCTCAGTGGGAAGCTGACTGGAGCCTGGCAGCAGTGTGCACTAGGGAGCCATCAGCTTTGGAGACACGTAAGGTCCACCAAGGGGAGAGAAGGGGTTGGCAGCCTTGATGTTCAGTGAACAGGATCACTCAGCCCCTCTCTCAAGCTGTAGGCTTGAACATATCTGTGAAATTAATGAACAGACTCAAGGAAGAATGCATATGTCCAATAGTTTCTGCAAACTCACTTGTATCCAGAAAACTAGAGTTTCATGTTTCTGCTTTGTCCTAGAGAAGCAAATCCTCTGTTTCCGCCTGGTGTGGTTTTCCAGGCCTTTCACAGCTGCACATCTTGGCGGTGCCCCTTTCTGGGTTCTTTGCTTTAAGATGGACATTGGTAAACGAGGCTCATTCAGAGGAAGATTGGTAGGGCAGGCACAGGTCTGAAAATATCAAGAAAAGGATAAGTGCATGTTCGAGAGTAGGGAAAGATGGGAAGAGAAGGGAGTCACAAATTGCTGTGTACAATTATTTGAAAAGTTTTCATATTGAGTGTGGAGCGGGTATATTTCATATTGCTCTAGAATCTAAAGGAAGTCAGGGCCCTATGGGGAACAAAGTCTACCTCCAGAAAGCAAATAAGAAAGAATAGTGAGCTGATTAAATTTCAAATTCTCTGTCTTTGGGGGTCATCAGAAAGAACAAGCATGTATTGGGGGTTGCAGCACATATTGTGCTGAGCATGACCTGGATGTATGTAAGGCATCTCTTGTCCTGAAGATTGTGTGAAGTTATTAGGACTTCTGGCAATCTTTCCATTTGTGGACAGGCATTCCTTCAGCTGCCTCAGTCAGTACCAAGGATCTTTGTAGCCCTCAAATTCGAGACACAGCCCCAGAAGTTCAAGGAGAAGATATAGTTTTGAATTTGGTTAATATCCTTGACTTCTGACATTATATATAACCGTGATTCTCCTTGTGTCTATTCTGGGCTCATGAAGGATGACTGAAATGATTGATCACTGTCCTTCAGGGACTCACGTATTTTCTGCTCTGCAAAATATCTGCAAATCACACCAGGGACTTGTGCGAGGATTGCCCACCCCTGTCTCTGAATATTCGTTTGATTCAGCATTGGTGGTTCAGAGACTGTAAAGCATCATTGGCTTACCTGGTGTGGGTCTTGGTGCTATCAAGACTGATGGATGTCTTTGGACAGATGTGTATCCTCCTGTCTCAGATTCTGCACCCTGAGACAAGGGTTGGTGTTTCCATGGTAGAATCTGCCCCTGTGGGTGACAACATGTCTCCTGGTGGAGGATATAAAACACTTTGCTACACAATAGCTTCTTGAGGTCCAGAATCGTCCAAGGATGTAGCACAAAATGCTTGCTGAGTGACACAGCACCTTCATGTCCACTCAGTGGTGGGGCAAGTGTCTCAGGGAAGGAGCACTTCTGGAAAATACAGAGCAACAGCAGTAGGAGGAGTGAGAAGCACAGTCTTTGGAGAGACCTAAGTTTGAGTCTCAGTTCTGCTAATTAATATCTTTGTGACTTCAAACCAGTGGCTTAACGTCGCTAAGGCTTTGTATTCTCGATGAAAAACAATAGTGATGATATTAAGTTCCTCTGATAACTAGATGAGCTAATTACGTGAAAAAACACTGCACTCGGAGAGACCAGAGAACATGGCGGACAGACAACAGCAGCTACTGAACGCTCTCTAAAGGCTCGGCTCAGAGGCCAGGAATGATGCGGACTGAGGAGATACGAACCAGTGGAGATGTGCTCTGCTGACTCGGGAACGAACTGGGCTGAGGGAATCCAACTTGGAATACAGTCCTGGCGCTAAAATAGGAACAGAAAAATCTCGGTGTGGAGGCTCGACTCCGCGCCATTGGAAACCGCGGTTTGGATTTCCCGCCGCCACGGTTTGGATTTCCCGCCCCGCCCGGCGGCCGGCTGCCTCCATAGCGGCTCAGCAAGAAGAGACGCGACCGCCGAGCTCTGGGAACGGGAGTTTGCAAACGGAGTCGGAAGCGCGACGGACAGGGAGGAAGGCTGGCTGGTGGTGAGGTGAGCGAGGAACTGGCTCCCTGCCGCAGTTTGACTCCAGCGGAGGTTTTTTCTGGGCTCGGGCGGTCCTGTAAGAGCAGGGCGCGGTGGCGGCTGCAGCCGCACGTTTCCCTCTCGGACGGGATTGGTGAAAGGTGCCTGGCCGGAGTGGCGCTGCTGGCGGACCCCCTAGGCTGGCCTAGCCCAGATCCCAGAGCCTGACGGTGGCCCGGAGGAGTGACCGACTCCCGCTTAGGCTGCCTCCTCCGCAACTCCCTGGTGCGCAGCGGTGGGCGGGAACACCTACCCAGCGCAATTTGATCAGGCTGTGGCTGACAGGCAGGGAAGCCGGGCCTCCTGTGTAGGATTGCATTTTATAAGGAACAGAAAATATGGGGAAGGGAAGCAACAAAAAAGGCTCCCCGGCCCCCAATCCTGAGAATCAGGCAATAGTGGACACTGCACCAATAGACATTAAGCGCCATTTAGAGAGCCTCATAGACCAATTCAGGAATGAAGTTATCAATGACCTGAAGCTAGAAGTATGCAGAATAGTTAGAGAAATGCTAAGCACCACCCAGGAAAAAGCAGATGGTGGAATGGAAGAACAGGAAAAGAGGGGAGAATTGCTTGATGGAGAAAACAGAGAAAGCATTGAGTATGTGAAGCAGGTGCAAAGGGACTATCAAGAAATTAAGAAGTCTACCCAAGACTGGCATAACAGCTTGAAAGAAACTAAGGACAGACTATCTGAATTGGAGGGCAGACTTGAAACATGGGAGAATGAAATGAAAAACTTCTTAAAAATAACAAAGAAACACACAGCAATAATACAAAGACAAGAAGATGATAAGAGGAGCCATAACTTAAGGATTAAGAACATAAAAGAAGAAGTAGGGACACAAACAAGTGAACTACAAAAGCTACTCACAGAAATAATCCAGGAGAATTTTCCTAATTTAGCAAAAGGTAAAGATACTCAAATGTATGAGGCATACAGGACCCCAGCTACCTACAACCCTAACAGAGAAACACCCAGGCATATAATAATAAAAATTCCAGAAATTCAATACAAGAACAGAATATTAAAAGCTGTAAGAGACAAGAAACAGATCACTTACAAGGGAATACCCATCAGAATCACAGCAGATTTCTCTTCACAAACCATCAAATCACGAAGAGCATGGGGAGAAATAATTCAAGCTTTGAAAGATAATAATCTCCAGCCAAGATTGAGATATCCTGCACAACTGTCCCTGGAAATTGATGGAAAAACGAGGTGCTTCCAGGATAAAGAGGAACTGGGGGAATTTGCAACCACCAATTCAACCCTACAGAAAGTATTGCAGGATATTCTAAAAAAAGAAAAATACAAAGAACCCAGAAATAGGGGCGGGGAGGCCACAATGAATGGAGCAGAGAACAAAGTGAAGAAGACAAACTGACAGCTACTGACAGAAAAAGAGCTCAACAGAAATGAGACAGAGAAGATTGGATGATAGGAACAGCTTTTTTTTTGGAGAAAATGACATCTTAATAGGTAATGCTGATTTAGTACCATCTTGGTTTGAAGTCTCATCTAGCGTTTGTTTTTCTGTCTCCAATGGTCTAAACAGGTTGTATCTTATTGGATTTTGTTATGTACGATAGTATAAGAAAAAACCTTTTAAAGACAAGGAGATTATACAGAGACCATTGTTCATTTTCTGTTAGTCGATTCTAAATACTCTATAACGCTGTCATTCTCTTAAATGGATTTACATTGTTTTGATATACTTAATGCTACAGTATATGAAGTTGTACTCAAGGACTTCAGGGAGGGAGTCAATATGGTAACTATTTTTGGGTCAGGATTATCTGGTGGTGAAACACTATTCTGCTTAAATGGTTATGTTTTGATCTGCCCTGTTTCGCTGTTATGCCCTCTTTTTTCTCAATCTCCACTCCATTATTTACTTTTTTATTTTTATCCATTTAATTAAAGGGAAAAATATAGCAGGATATAATATAGTAACCCACTTTGACTTTCTATTATCTCGATTTGAAGCCCTGTATTACTCTCACCATCTTGTTTTTGACTGAGGTTCCTCTATTCTGTTTTGCTGGATAGTATCAGGTTCGAAAGTTTAGGCATCAGCTGAGAAGATAATGAGATTCATTATAACGCCCATTCTCGTTGACTTTTATCTACTTTTGAAGACCTACAATATCTCCAATGTTTTGGTTTTGTCGGTTTTATTCTTTACGGTTTTGTTCAATTGTAGTACAACTAATGGTATAGGCAATTCTATTAGAAATAGCGGGAGGCATTATGGTAACCATTGTTGATCACCTTGTATTATGTTTTTATATTATCTATTATGTCCACCCTTTTGACTTGACCGATTCTGTTCTGTTATGTCACATTTGGTTTTACTCTCTTCCAAAAAAAGCAATAAGAACTGTGGGAGCAATGAAACCCAAAATGTGTAATAGTCACTGTACAAAATAGAGGAAAAGAAAGTGCTCTAAACTATATAACTGCATGTATATTTAAATGTATAAGATAGAAAATGATATCACAGAGTTTTATTGGATCATTGAACAGAACTGTTTGCAGTACCATTGTTGGAATGTCCACTCTACAAGCTTTAATTTTGTGACTTGAACAATTATTTCTAAGATGGCAATATGTAATCCATTAACTAGTGATTTCCTACTGCGCATTTTTTATTCTGTAAATCTGTACAACTTGTACCCCTTCACTGTTTTTTTTTCTTTCTTTTCTTTTCTCCTTAAATAAAAAATTATTAAAAAAAAAAAAAACACTGCACTCAATGCTAGAAACATACCCACCACACCATAAATACTAGTTGCTGTTGTTCTCATCTTTAAGATTAACACTGCATTCTCAGCTTTGCCCGTCACCTTTGCCTGCATGGAAGTTCCTTGCTGTCCTGGAAATTAATTAACATTAGATTAAACTTTGAACGGGTTCCTCAGAACCTACCATAATGTTCTCACAATGATAGCAGCACAGTTTCTTCCTAGAATGGAGCTGTTTTCCCACAGGACAATTGAGAGTTCTGTAAGGGACACTCTTTGATTTTCTCTATCTGATTTCTTCTAGCCTGAGATGCACACTGATTTCCAAGGCAAGGTTAGGTAGGCTGACAGCATGAGGTCTGCCTTGCTAGAGGATTAGGCTCTGGTCCCAGGTTATAATTAGCATTCACAATAATGCATTGAGAAGTGTTGGCCAAAGGGGAGAAGAACTGGTGATATCACAGCCCCAAATGAGCCCTGGGACTTTGGCCAGAGCTAGAGCACCATCTTTCTTGGAACCCCAACATCTGCTATTACTCAGAAAGCTTCCTGCTAATTTGAGCCAACTTAATTAAGTAGACAGTTCTCTTTCATCGGTGTTTTTAATCCTTTGAGACAATGGATAGCTCCAAGTCACCTGATTTACCAGATTCTTTTCTGTGTTTCTTTGTGTGATAGCTTTTGGTTTTGATTCTCCCCCAAGCACTAGATGGATCCTCCAGGAAGCAAAGTGGAGATGGAGTTAGGAGTGCAAGAGGCTTGTTTTGTAGGGAAGGAACATGAATACTCCTAAAAAATGAGGACTAGGAGGAGGATTTGGTGAGGAAGATCAAGACATGCCTTTGGTCTCCGGCCTTAAAAGCTAAGGTCTATCTGCCCCTTTACTCTCCATACAAGTGGTCTTGGCCATCTTGCAATTCCTCTTCTCCTTCCTGGACACAGGCCCTTTGTACCTGCTCTTCCTTCCACTACCACTTCTTGGTAGTAAGTTCTTCTCATGCACTCAAGTGGCACTTGCCACAATTTGTGATGTTGCATTTCTTTTAGTGATTATTTAACCAACTCCTGGCCTCCTGAATTCTAAGCTGTGTAGGGTAGAGAATTGTTTCTTCACTGTTGAACCCCAGTGTACCCAGCCTATGTAGTAGCTACTCAAGAACTACATCAAATGAGCATATTTCAGTACTGGTATTTGAAACAAGAACGAATATTCTAATCCAAGCCATAGAAAAGGCGACTTCCTTCTAACTGACAGGACAAGTGTCCCCAAAGCAATTTGGAGGGAGTAGCCTTTGGATCCAGCTTTTGAAGTCACATCTATTCTGCCACTGACTCCAGTAAATAGGCCAGAGAATCAAGACCAGGCAGAAGTCTGAACATATCTCTTCTGGCTTTTCCTACACTCTGGAAAAAGGCAGCTCCAGAGTGGCTGATCTTGAGGAAAAAACACCGACTCCCACATTTTCTGAGCCAGGGAAGTACCGGTTAGCTGTAAAGAGGTGAGAGCCAGGGAGATAGGGAGGCAGGAGAACGTCCTGTTTCCTTCTGGGGGCTTATTTGTCACCCCCAGTGCTGAATCTAGATACTCTAGAGACAGACCACTGAATTCTGAGCCCTGGGTGATTTGCATTTAATTACTGAGAATTTTTTTTCTCCTTTAAAATTGTAACACTGCTTGCAGCATTAAAAAAGATTCCTATTGGAGTGAAAACACTGAACTTTAGAGTAAGTATCTTTTATACTGAGCATGTGGAGTCATCTCAAAATAGGTAGTTGATTTTCATAATGGTTTCGCAATTACCTATAATGATGCCCTTTGGAAATCTTTAAGGTCAAGGAAGAAATTATTGGTCAGATGCAGAAAGTATGGGGAATTTTAGAAATTTTGCTTTCACCCAAATGACTCCAGAGAAGGGGGTTTAAGATAGAAAATGCAGGAGCTGAGCACATGTATCGACTGTCCCTGTCACTACTGCTGCCCACACCTATCTACATAGAATCCAGCCAACAAAGTCCTTTTCTACTCCTTGAGATTCAAGGATCAGGAGAAAATGAGAAATAGATCTGAGGACCCCTGTGTTGAAACTGGTGTCTCCATATAATTGGAAGCCCCACCCTGAACTGATGTCTCATGGGAGAATCCTAAACACATCCTTAGGAGAGGATGTAGTCTTCAAGATGCTAAGACATGGGTGGGGTAAAGACTTGAGAGAAAGATGCCCAGATCCTTTCTTTCTCTCAGTTTTTCAACTTCAAAGATTCACACAATCATTTGTTTTAATGTGTGTTTTAAATCATTCACTTTTAATTTAAGTACTCTTATTTTTAAAAAGCAACTTGGCATCAGAGCTACAAATGGAAAACCAGTATCACATCCTACAAATAGAAAGAAAGTGTAAAAATAAATACATACAAATGAAGACCAAACAGTGCTTTTCCTTTTTGGCTGGAAACTGCTGCTTGCCTAAGGCTCTGAGCCTGAGGCCTGAGCTCTCTGCTAAAAAGGGAGATTAGCAAGTGTTGTAGGGTGTTTGGGACTTTTCTTTGACATATTCAGAAGAGTCAAAGCAGACTTGAAAAGGAGCAACTCTCTCACCATGTGATTTGATGCTATTTAATGCTGTAACTTTGCACCATCTAAAAATCATCACAATTAACACCAGTGGTACAGTTAGGCACTCTAGAAAGGGATCTAGCCTTTTTCATAGACACTCAGGGATCTATTAATTCCCAGATTGTATTTTATTTTATTTCATTTTTCTTGGGTTGGCTTAGGGGATCTGGCATGAGAGTAATATAGAAGATAGTTTAGTGTCAAGGAGCTGGTGATAGTTGTATTGGGACTATGCACTGGATACTGACCTGTAGTGGAACAACAAAGATTGGATAGTTGGCATGGACAGGAGGGCAGAGAAATGAGGCACCAGAGAAAAGGGGCTGAGAGTTGGAACAGAGAAGGTATGAAATCTATGTTCACCATTGTGCCTGGACTTTGCCTTTTGGTAATAGGAGCTTGAAGTCTATACTGATTTAAAACATTTTTGAGCTCCTTTCTCCTCTCATTTAGTCTAGACCCAGGCTGTTCAAAGTCTGGTCTGCAGACTACCATTGGCATCAGCTAGGAAGTTGTTAGAAATGCAGAGTTTGGAAGTCTCTGTCCTAGATTCCCTGAATTATAATCTATACCGTGGCACTATTTTGTATTACTTGTATACATGTTAAAATTTAGATCATAGATCCATGTTCAAGAGTTAGAAGCAACCTGAGAGTTCATCAATAGATGAATAAATAGATAAAATATATACAATAAATATGGAAAAAGTGGTGTATACATAACTTTAGAAAATAGCAGAACAATGTTAAAAGGAAGAGAGAGTCATTTAAGGGGGCTTAATGGCAATGTACACTTTATTGTAGTAGGTTTTCTTTTAAATTTTTTTTATTTTAAAGGGAATAAAACCAAGCAAAATAAAACAGAACAAAGCCAATAAAACCAAACAGTGTCTCAAAACAAGATAAGAAATCAACCATAGTCATTACAATGCCTCCTGCTGTTCTCAAAATAGCTGCCCATACATAAGAAAATCAAACAAAACAGAACAGAATAGAACCAATAAAAAAAGCAATGAATGCAACACAGGACCTCAAAATAAGATAATATTAAATCTAAAATAGCTGCCATAGTATATCTTATCTTTGAAATAGCTTCCTGTGCCATCAGACACAGCAAAATCAAACAAGACAAAACAGAATAAAACCAAACCAGACAAAACAATGAAAACAATGCAGGACTTTAAAATAAGATAATAGAGAATTAACAATGGCTACTACCTTCAGAAGGAGATTCCCCCACTGATGCTATTCTGCATATTGTTATCTCTAAATAGATGATCAGATCACTGGCCTTAGGCCTGCAAAGTCAATGAAACACTAAACACTACAAGTGTTAAGTTGTGTTTCACTTCAGTAGCTATCATCTCAGCCCATGTTTTTCAGGATCAGCTGGTCACAGTGGGGGGATGGAGGGAGGGAGGAACCTTGTCTCTTCTTATCTTCCAGCCCACACACCAGAAGGGGCTAGAAACTGCTTGTCCTCCTCATGATCCATGCATGGTGCTGACTCACAGGAAGTGGCTGGCTTCTTGTTTCCCATGGCCTGCAATTAACCCTGACTAACAGGAAAGGGTTAGCATCTGGTTGTTCTCTCTGTGGCTGCACATGGTGCCGACTCACAGGAACTAGCTGGCTTCTTGTTTTCCTCCCTGTAGCCCGTGAATGACATCTTATTGTAGTAAGTTTTAAAAGTGTTTTATTTAATTAGTCACCATATCTTTTGTTCACACGTTAAAACCAGAGACCAGAGCTCTTAACTCTAAAGTTGATTGAATATGCATGATTATAATGCAGTCACCTAGGTTAAGATGCTGATTTAGTCAGGTTTCCTGTTATTGAAAAAAATAATTGACACCCACAACTTTGAGAGGAAATAGTTTATTTGGATCATGGTTTCAGAGGGTTCAGTCAGTGGTTAGTTGTGGCTCCAAGACAGAAACATCATGGCAAAAGGGTTTAGAGGAGCAAAGCTCCTTATTTCGTAGTAACAAGGAAGCAGAGCTACAGGGAAACAGTACCAGAGAGGAGGGGGTGAGGAACCAAACATAGGCTCCAAGGTCATATATTCATGCCCACCCAGACACACCCAGAGGTGTATTTAGTAATCTGAAGCTGAGAATGAGAGAGCATGTGTGAGTTTTGTGCTTTTAGAAGCCATGGATGTGCAGTGCTTCCTGCTGGCCTGGTGAGCTCAGTAGTCCAGGAGAGAAGACAGCCTGATGGGAAATAGCACACACCAGGGATACCTCTCTGAAAGCTGAGACGTTGGAGCAGAGAGGTGGATTCCTTCAGGACTAGCCAAGCAAAAAGTATAGTTACTTTTGGGGCCCGAAGTTGCTGGACAACTGTATCTTTGCCCTTATGACGTAGTTCCCTTGTCTGCAGTGGGGACAAACTCCACATCATAGCTTTGCTTTTTTTTTTGCTGGGGGTTTCAGAAAGGTAGGAGGTGTTACTGAAAGTTACTTATACTTTTTTTTATACCTAGAGATTTAGTACCTCTTAGTATGAGAGGTGGAAGCCTTGAAAGAAGGGACCCTAGAGTTTCTGCCTGGATTGAATCCTGGTTCCATTATAGTAGCCTGCAGTAAATCTTCAGCAAATCACTTAACCTCTACGTGCTGTCATTTCTTTATCTGTAAAAATGAATAAAATAGAACTGACCTTCTAAGGGACATTATGAGCATTAAATTAGTTTATACAAGTAAAATGTTTAAAACATTGCCTGGTACCTACTATAGTAAACAAAGAATTAGTTATTATTACAAAAGACCAAATCCTTGAAAGAAAACGAAATGTCCACTTCTAGTTTTCCCTTTGGAGATGAAAAGGTAATATTTAACTGGACAAAGAGAGGCTGCTTCTGTTCTGACACTCTTGTGAATGGACCACTTACCAAGGTTTGATGACACAACGACCTCTTTCCATTTTCTTCTCATGGTCCTGGACACAAAAGAGGTGACGCTGACCCCTGAGTTCTTTTGTTTTCTAAATAAGTATATGTTTGTGATACATTATAGTTACTTTTTTTGGGGGGGGGAGTAAACATTTTCATATAATACACACACACACACACACACACACACACACACACACACACACACATATACTTTTAAATCACTTTTCCTCCTTCTCCCTTTTTCTCTCCCCGTTTCCTTTTATCCCCTTCTCTATCTCCAAAAAGTTTGTCTGCCTGTTTCTTATCATCTTTTTTAAAAAATCTTACTCCAATTCATTATTATGTTGTTTCTCTTACAAGAGAAACCAGGTGATATTTACCTTTCTGTGTCCTTATTTCACTTAACATATGATCTCAAGGTCCATTTTCCTGCAAATGCCATAATTGTATTCTTCTTTATAGTTGAATGATATACCACATTTTCTTTATCAATTATCTATTGATAGGCATTTAAATTGTTTTCTGAGTTTTGCCACTGAGAGTTGCACTGCTCTGAGCTTGGGTATGAATTTATCATGATTGGGAAAATGAACTAAATAGACACTTTTCAAAGAAGTACTAATGGCCAGTAAGTACATGAAAAAATGTCTATCTTTAGACATTAGGAAAATACAAAACAAAGTAAATTCTGATTTTCCATCTTGCTCCATGAGAAAAGGCTTTCATCAGGAACACAAAAAGCAACAACTGCTGGCAAGGCTGTGGAAAAAAAGGAACCCTGCTGCATCGTTGGTGGAAATATAAACTAGTACAATGACTTTAAGAATAAATATTGGAGAATTCTCAAAAAATTAAAGTAGAAATTCCACTCAAGCCAGCTATTCCCCTTCTAGTTAAATTCCTAAGAGCTGAAGACATCTTACTATAAGGAGATGTACATGCCCCTGTCTTCCGGTAGCTAACGTAAGAAGCTCTCACACAGCGCTGCTTTCTTGGAGAAGCACTACCTTATTATTCAACTAATGATCAATTTCCACTGAACTGTAACAAGATTCCCTTTCTAGAACTGAGGAGATTAAAAATATATGTGTGTAACTATGGTCCTGTTGGGGGCATCTTTCTATTCTAAGTATTGTTGGAATAGAAAGAGTATTCGGAGAATGAGGCTAGAAGCCTGCAAACCTCAATGACCCCTCGTTTGACTAAACTCTACTATTGTGTTTGAAAGAACTAGATTGGAAGCACAGTGGGCCACAGAGATGACTAGACAGGCTATTAACAGTGGCTTCGTTAGTTCTATTTTTGAGCTTTACAGATGCAAATTTATGTAGTATAAATTTACTTAGTATAAAATCCACTCAATATAAATGTACAACTCATTTTTTAGTAAAAAATATGTTTATTATTATGTTATAGATTTTGTAACTATCTCCACAAGTCACCTTTAGAACATTCTCATCACCCTTACAAAGTTCTTTCAAACCTGCCAATCATTGCAGGCAACCACTGATATAATTCCTATCTATAGAGTCATTATGTTTTGGACATTTTGTATAAATAGAGTTATACAGTGTGTAGTCTCTTGAGTATGGATTCTCTCATTCAGCAAAGTATTTTTTGAGGTTAGTTTTTTATGTACCAGTGTTTTTTTATATTGCCAAATAATATTCTATTTTATGAATATGAAACACTTTTTTATAAATTCAGCAACTGGGCTTTCAGGTGGTTTCTAGTTTTTATCTGTTAAGTCTGTGTGGACATAATGCTTTGGTTTCTCTTGTGTAGATACCTAGGAATAGAATTACTGGTGAGTTTAGGGTTAAGTTCTTTTTTCTAGTCTTTATTTTTGATGAGTGAAAGTTTGTAGTGCACGATGTTTGGGGAATTTGTACATCTACGTCATGCATTTTATTTCTTTCTTCATTTCCTCCCCTCCTTTCTCTTCCCCTCCCTCCAGATGTTGATTCCCTTCCTATTTGAGAAAGATCTATCTTCCTACTTCCCATTATCTATCTTTTATTTTCTTCTTTATTTATATTTTCAATTTCTCATATAAGAGAAATGATTCAACATTTAGGCTTGTGTGTCTGATTTATTTCATCTAATGTTGTTGTTATTATTATTATTATTTTTTGGTACTGGGGATTGAACTCATGACCTTATGCTTGCTAGGCAGGTGCTTACACCACTGAGCTAAATACCCAGCCCTACACTTAATATTATGATCTCAATGTGCAATTGCTTTCCTACAGATGACTAAAGCTATCCTTATTTATGGCAGAGTAGTACCCCATTGTGTATAAATACCACATTTTCATTAGTTGATGGACATATAGGCCACTTCCAAGATTTATCTATTATGAATTGTGCTGCTATAAACATGAATATATATTTATCACTGTTATATGATATATATATTTTTTACCTCTTTTGGGAAGTACCTGGAAAGAGAGTAGTTGTGTTGAATGGAATTTCTAGTTACAGTTTTTTGAGTGTTCTCCATAGTATTTCCATGATGGTTGTACTAGCTTACATTCTCACCAGCAGTGTAGAAGTGTCCCTTTTACTCTACAGCTTCACTAGCATTTGTTATTTTTTTATTTCTTGGTGATTTTCATTCTTTCTGTGGATTTAAGTATTCTTTTAATTTTAATTTCGCTAGTGGCTAGCAATGTTGAAGATTTCTTCCTATATTCATTGGTCATTTATACTTCTTCTGAAAAGTGTTTATTCATTTCATTTGCCCATTTTTCTCTTGAATCTTTTATTCTGGGGCATCTAATTTTTTTGAATTAAGATTTTAAGAATCTGCCAAACTGTTTTCCAAAGCAGCTATGTCATTTCACATTCCTATCAGTGGCATATAAACAGTTTCTCTGATCTTTGCCAACCCTGGCATTATCTGTGCTTTTATTATAGTCATTCTGGCAAGTATATAAATGGTGATTTTAATTTTCACTTCTTTAATGACTAATGGTGTTACTTGCTTTTCCATTGCTTAATTAATTGCCATTTGCTTGTCATCGATGATGAAATAAGTATTGAATTTTTTGTTCATTTTTAAATTCAGTTGTTTTCTTTTTCTTTATTAATACATGTTTCTGACACATACTGAATACTTTCATTGTGGATATTTGGTATATGTACATGACACATCTTGTTTACTTCCTTTTTAAATATCCCTTTCCCTCTATCTCCTGATTACCTTCCAAAATTCAAAAGCTCTATCTTCTTGTTTCCTTTTATTTATGTTTTATTTTGCTTTTATTTATACTTTAGATTTCTTGTATGAGAGAAACCATATGGTACTTAAGCCTTTGTGTCTGGTTTATTTCACTTAACATTATGTTTTCCTATGCACCCATTTTCCTACAAATGACTCAAAATTCTCCTTCTTTATAGCAGAGTAGTATTTCATGAGTTGCTTTCTTAATACAGATTTGTAATTCTTGGTCTCTGTCTCTCTCAGCTATCTCTATCTCTATCTCTATCTCCTTCTCCATCTCCATCTCCATCTCCATCTCCATCTCCATCTCATCTCCATTTCTCTCTCTCTCTCTCTCTCTCTCTCTCTCTCTCTCTCTCTGTCTCTCTCTCTCTCTCTCTCTCTCTCTCTCTCTCTCTCTCTCTCTCTCTGCAGTAGTTACTTTTCTTTCCTTGGACAAAGTACTCAGCACCCCAAATTAAGGAAGGAAAGGTTGGTTTAGCTCACAGTTTGTGGAGGTTTCAATTCATAAGCAACTGGCTCAGAGGCAGGGTGGCTTGGCAGAGGGGCAACAATTCAAGGTGGCAGAAGACAGCAAAAGAACAACAACAACAAAAAAAGTGGGCAGAACAAGCCTGTTTTTCCCTTATGTTGTATGTGTGTTATCTGTGCACACCAGCTCTTCCTTGCCCCACTCTTCCACAGTCTCAGAATGTTTACACAGTGAGAACTCTGGCCCCTGCTGAGTCACTTTGTTAAGCCTAAATTTCTCAATTTTCAAGTTGATACAATATGTCAACCATTATGCTATCCCTATCTGTCTCTGTCTCTCTCTGGCTCTGGTTTAGAACCTAGGGCCTTGTGCGTGCTAGGGCAGCATTCTATCACTGAGCTACAACTCCAGCCCCCACTTCTGAAAAAGCCCCACCTATGATTTCATGAGACTCTGGGGGAACATTTAAACACATGCCAAAACAAAAGTGTTTTTTTATTTTAATGAAGACTAATTTATCTATTTTTTTTCTTTTATGGCTCAAAAAAATAATAAACGATACTGTGTTTAAAATTTTATGTAACCCAACGTTATGAAAATTTTCTTTAATTTTTCTTTATGATAGGTTTGAAATACAAAGGTGTCTTAGTTATTTTTCTCACTGCTGAAACCAAATACCCGACACCCAAAGTTAAAGAAGGAAAGATTTAATTCACAGATTCACAGTTTGTAAGAATTGCAGAGTGGCACATGGCAGATGGGCTTTGCATAGGAGAAACAGTTCATGATAAGCAGAAGGCAGTAAAAACAAGCAAGGGACCACCATAGCTCTTTCTACTCTACATATCTTATTCAGGCGATGTAAGTAGGTAGCACTCACACCCTTAATGTTAGTGCCTTGAGCCTCACATTGTACTGTGAATCAATTTCAGCATCACATACTCTAGATCCAGCCACCTCTGAAAAAGCCCCACCTATGACATGAAGCTTTGGTGGAGGGGGCATATACACACTAGCTGTAACAAAAATAATTTTTTTAAATGAAGACCAATTTTATTTATTTATTTATTTATTTTTTGAGACAGGGTCTCACTATGTAGTTCATATTGGGTTTGAACTCACTTATGTAGTTCAGGTTGGCCTCAGACTCATGGTGATCCTCCTGCCTCCGATTCCCAAGTGCTGGGATTATAGGCATGTGCCACCACACCCAGCTAAACTTTTGTTTCTTAATTTAAATTAAATTTTAAACTTTATTTTTGAGCAAAAACATAAAAGCTTAAAAAATTGTATATACTGAGGGGTACTGTGATATCATATATATATATATACATATATATATATATAGCATGTATACATATATATACATATATATATATAGCATGTATATATACTATATATATGATAATGTTCAACTTGTTTTTTAAAACATTTGGAATATGTTGATTTTATACATGGGACTTGCATCCTGCAACCTTGCTAAACTTGCTCCTTAGTTCTAATATTCTATGTATCCCATAGAATTGTCTACATATAAAATTATGCCATGTGGAAATTAAAAAGATTTTATTTCTTTTACCATTGGAATAGTTTTAGCTAACCAAAGTTATTTACTTATGTATGCATTTTTTAAAAAATCAATTTGCATCAGTTAGAATTTGTAGTGCAATACTTAGTGGGAATTAAAAAGAATGGGCCTTGTTTCTGATCTTAGTGGGGGAAACATTGTCTTTTTACCATAAAGTGTGCTGTTAGCTGAGAATTTTTTATAGAAATCTTTTTTCAAGCAAAATGATTCTTTCTCTTTCTAGTTTGAGATTTTTTTTTACCATGAATAGTTTTTGCATTTTGTTAATTGTTTTTTCTGAGTCTGTCAGGATGATCATGAATTTTTATTCTGTATTCTATTAACATGTTGCAGAAAGGGAGAGTGCATATTTGAACAATGATGAAACCTAAGTCATTCTAAAAACCAATGAGGTGGGTGCTGATGGTGAATATAATTATCCTGTATAAAGACAAGGAAACTAAGACTTACAGAGATGAACTTCCTCAACCTTGAAGTGTTACATGGTTACCAAGGTATTTCCAGGACTTGATCAGAATTCTTGGCTTTAGCATTATAGAATCCTGATTTCACAGCTATGAGTTGCAGGCTTTTACCTTCTCCCCACTCCTCCTCTCCAACTTAGAACTACTCAAACACACCAGTTTTCTTTTCTTTTATTTATTTATTTTATCGGTACTGGGGATCGAATTCACGACCGCCTACTTGCAAGGCAGGTGCTTATGCCGCTGAGCTAAATCCCCAGCCCCTACATACCAGTTTTCTTTGAGTGTCATCAGTCTCGGACAATGCTCAAGAGAAAACCACTTCTTTAGCTAGATTCCATGTGCTTATGGTCCCAGCTTTGGGATTCTCTGGAATGTCCAGCTAAGCATTTGTTTGGCAGGGTTCCTGTCCACTAAGAGCTTATGATTGGTGCCAGGGTGGGACTGTGCCGGGTATTTTTAGAGCTTGCAGCCTGGCGGTACCGCTTGCTCTTCCCTGAGGCCCATGGACTAATCCAGGATTAACATATGCCCCCGCTTTGCTTGCCTGGTCCCACATAGGCCTCTGTGCTGTTGAGAAAACAGATTGTCCTAGGAAGATGCGTAGCCAGATTTTTTTCTTCGCTTCCTTTTTTTTCTAACTGCTCCTCCCCTTTGTATGGTGATCTTCTTCTAGAGACCCATTTCGGAATTGCAGTTACTTCTGAGCCAGCAACAATGGGGTTTTCTTGCCTGCATTTAAGTCTAGCCAGACAGGTGCTGGATCTTGCTACAGACATCATTTGTGTTTGCAGGCTTGCTTCTCCTCCTGGGCTGGCAGAAGGCATGCTCCCTCTCGAGGGTAGGGAGACATTTAGGAGACTCAACAGCAATCATCTCTTTTGGTGTCATTGCTCCTTCAAACTCATTATACACACGTGATTAACATTAGCTTCATTCAGAAACTGATGCCAGTGTCCCTGAGAGGCCCTTGGGCTTGGATTTGGTATTATGAAGAGCTCTGGTTAAGGGTTACCAGCAGTGCACTCTACGGCATGGGCAGTGTGATCTCCATGGGAAGGAAAGTGGAGATTTGCACGAAAAGGCATTTAGAAGGTTGAGAATCACCAACTCAAATGTGCTGTAATTCAGTAAATGCTTTCTGTGGGCAAGGCATAGGATCTTGCTAGGTAGAAGTTGTGTGATATTCAAAAAGACACCTAGGGATTGGACAAGCACAAGGCATTACATCTACAGAATGGGATAAACATGAAACTTCACTCATTTATTCATTTTTATGTTGTAAAGCACATACATTTTAAAACCAGACTGTCTGATTTCCACAGAATCCCTTGCTGTATTCCTGGTTAGGTGACTGAAACTTTCTTCCACTAAGATAGGAATAGCACCAGTACATAGCCCTCAGCATTGGTTTGTGGATCATTGTAAATACACTCAAAACCCTTGAAACAGCTCCTGGTGCCCAGCAAACACCATCTGAGAGTTTCCTAGTACTACTACTATGACTACTACTGCTGTTGCTGCTATCACCATGATCATCAATAAACTGGTATTGTTGAGGGTCTTCCACATGTCAGGCACAGACTGACGTCCTGGTTACAGAGCATCAAATCAAATCTACATCCCTCTCCCACAGAGCTTGTGCTACAAGAGGGTAGAGGCAGAAAATGAACAATCCAACACGTAATGTGTCTGATGGTGATAAAACTTGAAAGAAAAGTCAAACTTTGGACAAGTCAAATGAGGAGATGAGTTTCTAACTGAGCAAGAAGTTGCAGACCTTCCCTGGAGGAGATGACACAGTCTGAGATGAAGGTTCAACTCTGTGCAGGACAGGCATTTTGTTCCCAGGAGTCATGGCTGTGTATCTCCCTTTTTTTCTTGCCTCAAACACACAGAATTATAAATGAGGACAGAGACTGAGGCTTGATTGTGGTCTTGATGATGTTAAGGTTGGTGCTGGGTTCCAGGAAACATTTTATCCTAGTAGCAGATTTCAAGAGTGAACTCTTTTACTTTTTTGATTAGCACATAATATTTGTACATATTTATGAGGTACAGTGTAGTGTTTTGATTCCAGTGTAAATTGGGTAATGATCAGTTCATGGTAATTAGTGTATCGATCGCCTTCAGTTAAGTGGGAGGGGACAGAAAAGATATTGCAAGGAAAAGTAGATTTCTAAATTGGTTCAGTTTGCAGTCCATCATGCAGACAGGTAATAGAAGGGCAGGGTAGAGAGCATGTGGGGCCTCTTAGATCTTTCTTAGTCATTGAGAGCTTATCTTGTCTGAATTAGTAGCCATGCAAATAATCTCTGAGTTTGTGGCTTGGGGATCAACCATTTCCTAAGCATCCCATGGTCCAACTGGTTTTGCACAAAGGTAACCATCCAAACTCAGCAAGGAACAGCTTAGCAGTTAATGCAACAGCACCATCTCTCCAGGGGACTCACTGCCTTCTCCTAGGAGCCAAATGTTCCTTCTCATGTGTGCAAGCACTCATGGGGCCTGAGAACTGAAGAACTCTCACAAGACATGTTGTGTTGTGTCTTGCACATCTGTCCGAGTTTTGCACACTCAGTCACAGCTCCTGTTTATACCACTCTCCTGTAGCTCCTGCAAATGCCAAATGGTGGGAGTTTTTTCTTGGCTGAAGTTGTTGTTTTTTAGGTTTGAGACTTGAATGTTTCCTTTGAAAACATTCCTCTTTTTTTTATCTTGCAAAGACCAACTTGTTCCTGCCATGCTAGCAGAGTCCTCTTTTCTCCTACTCTTAGAGGATGCTGATTTAATCATGCTGTGATCAAGTCAGCCCAGGATGCCCATATTGGCCTTTAATTTTTAAAAAGAGAATGACAAGGAAAAGAATTGGGCCAGGTAGGTTTTGAAGTCTTTTCTGTTTTATTGTTATTAAAGGGATCCATGAGGAAAATGTCTAGAGCTGGCTTGTCATCTTGGTGCCACTGACGTCATCCCCATCCTGACCTCTTTAGGAGTGATAGGTTCTTACCAGCTACCTAGGGCTGTGTAACAAGTTACTACACACTCCGCAGGCAGCAGCCACATTTATTTATTTATTTTTGCAGCAGTAGGAATTGAACCCAGGACTTTAGCACTGAGCTATATTCCCAACTCTTTTTTTTTTCATTTTCATTTTTATTTTGAGATAGGGTCTTACTAAGTTACCTGGCCTGGGCTTGAACTTGTGATCTTCCTAACTCAGCTTCCCAGGATGCTGGGATTACAGGTCATTCAGCACCATCCCATAGTTCTTGAGGAGCAGGAGCCTGGGTATGACTTAGCAGGATTCTTTGCTCGGGATCTTACAAGATGCCGTCAGAGTGTTGGCCAGTGCAGTGTTGGAGACTCAAGATCCTCTTCTTAGCAAACCTGGTTTTTGGCAGGAGTCATTTCCTTGCAGCTGTATAGCTCACAGAGGTTTCCTTCTTCAAAACTAGCAATTAAGAGGGAAAGGATCTCTGCTGCTTCCAGCCCTTTGGCACAGGAACATTTTTTTCTTTTTGGTACTGGGGATCAAACTTATGACCTCGCACTTGCCTGGCAGGTACTTATGCTGCTGAGCTAAATCCCTAGTCCTGATGAAGGAAAGTTTAAACTTTCTGTTAAATCTGATGAGGCTAGGCCCACCTAGAATCACTTCCTTTTTTATGAATTCAAGGCCAATTGATTAGGGGCCTTAATTAAACCTGCAAACTCCCTTTGGCACATGATGCAGGATAACCACAGGAACAACACTCTAACACAGTCACAGATATTCCAGGAAGATTATGCGTGGGTGAATTAGGATTCTGCCTACAGTGGCTAGTCACCCAACCAAGGAGAGACTGCTCCCTTTTCCTGATCTGGTGCCGAGGTCGTGGCTTTGGTAACAGTAGTCTCCCTCTGATGATCCTGTCACGAGAGGAGATGAAGTATGAACACCTCACATATTAAGTAGTTTTACTTAAAGGTAAAGGAGGTTGCTGGGGCAGGAAAAGAAGTATTGGTTTGTGAAGAGCTCACTGTTCTGAGGGGGGCTTTGGTGGGAACTGAGTTCTCTGCTGGATGAAAAACTCTGCAGCCTTTATAACTGCAAGGGAAAGCAGGGCCTAGAAGGTGACCCACAGTGGAAGAGCAGCCAGTCTCAGACCTTCCGACATCATGTTTGGAGGACTTCTCCTTGGCACCCTGGAGGTTATTTCCTATGATTCCAGAGATCCACAGGTTTTCAATCTGAAAAGTCATGGGCTCCTATCTCCTTCCTCTTTTTAGTCAAGTGCACAGAGTGACCCAGATCCAGCAAATGAATGTTTGATTTGGAGCTAGCACCACCTAGCAGACACCTGGATAAGCCCAACTCAGGCCCATTTCCTTCAAATACAGTCTGTTCCAGCCAAAAGTTTGGTCTTTAGGAACCAGAGAAAAGTTCGTTTGTATTCACAACTGTCTCCGGTTATCTCTGGAGATGGCAGAATGTTGGGCTTACAAACCCCCTGGGTTCACACAATTTTCTTTTCTAATGCTTCAATCATACTTTTAATCAGAACAAATTTAAAGCATTAATCTTCAGTGCTCGTTCCTGCCATTTCCAGCAATTCGACACTTTTTCATAAACAAAATGACAGTTTGATTGAACGTGGTTTTTAATTAATCTGCCTTCACTTGGAACAACTTTCTGGGAGTATATGTAAGGAGTAGCTCCTCAGAAGTGTGAGGGGAGGCTGACTTTGAATACTGTCGCTGCTGTGGTCACTGTCATTACCACTACTAGGCAGAGTGGAGTTAACCAGGTACAGGACCTGGTGCATCAGCTCCCATTTCTTCCAGCTGATCGTCCCTTGTTAAAACAGTGGGAAGCCTAAAGGGGATAAAAGATAGCTAAGATAATTGTACTATTATTCCTATTAGTTCATGAAAAGAAACTGTGGAGTGCTGACAGTATTTGATGTGTTTTAAATGCCTGTATCTTATAATCTGAGCAACAATTTTGAAGATAACAATATGCAATATAGTGACCATTGTTAATTTCCTATCATCTTGTTTTGAAATCCTATATTGTTTTCATTGTTTTGTTTTGTTTTTACTGTTTGGTTTTCTTTTAATCTCCTTCAAAAAAGAAAAAGTGTGGAAAGGCCCATCCCTGGGTGCAGTTGTCTGGTGCTGGCTCAGGATACAGTATTTTAGGAAATTGCTTCCTGGTAGATCATTCTGTTATCAGCAGTGAAACTGTTTATGACATGTCACTCTTCCATAGTTAGAATTTTGCAAAAGCAAAAATAAAACAAGATTTCTGTGGTTCTGCCCTCAAGTCAACTCAGAGTTTAATAAATGACAGTGGATTCTGCAATATAAAATTTTGGAGAATAATAGGGAGGTGAAGACTCTCCTGGGGTCAGAACACACTAGATAGGAAATTAATGAATACGCTGCTGAGCTGCGAGAATAGAGACATGGTTGGGATCCACTTTGCCAGCTCTGTGAGGGACTGTTCAGTATAATGAGGGGCAGTGTCTGATACACTACTTAGCCTCCCTGAGATATAATGAGAGAGTCTCTGACTTAGCATCTACTACTATGCAAGGTGTGGGTGGGTGCTGGCGATACTGCTTTAAGTAGCATGGAATCAGAGATCCATCTCTCACTCCTCCTCGCTTTGTGGTCTAGAGATCTCCCCTGATAAATAGCTGCTGCCTTGAATCTATCAAGCCTTCACCCTCGATATGACTCATCTCCCTGTGGCAGGCGCTGGGCTCGGCTTCCAAGAATAGCCTAGCCTGAGGGATCCAAGCTTGGAATCCCTTCCAACTTTAGGGCTCTGAAGTTTGGCACCCACAGAGGTCTGTGCTCAGGGAACGGGGTGCAGATGGCTTGGTTTTAGCAGAGACAGTGGCTAATAATCAGCTACTTTCTACCTTTTCTTTTTGCAGAATCCCAGGGGCTGGCCAAGTCACATTGCTTATAAAAGAAATCTACCCATAAAAGGTACATTTTTGTGGCTGAAAGATGAAACCATTGGGAAACCCACACATTCATTTTTTTGCTCAATCAAAATATATCTGATGAAGGCCTTGTCAGTAACCACAACAGGATATTCAACAAGGGTCTTATTGAAGTGAATCAAGTCTCCATGAGAATTCCTGGTGACTGGGCAGGGGCAGGAAGGTGATGGAAATAATGGCTGGCATGCCAGGTGTGTTGGTGCACAAATGTAAACACAGTACTCTGTGAGGAGGAGACAGGAGGACTGTAAATTCAAGCCCAACTTGAGCAAATTAGCCATTTAGTGAGACTCTGTGCATCAAAATGAAAAATAAAAAGATCTGAGGTATAACTCAGTATTGGAGTCCTGGGGTTCAATCCCTTGTACCAGAGGAAGATATTAGCTGACATTTATTGAGCACTTACTGTATGCTGTGCATTAAGCACTTTATATGAGTTAATTTGGTTACCCTTTGCCAAATGCCATAAGGTAGTTCCATTCTCACCCCCATTTATGAGTTGGACGCACATGGTGAAGGGCAACTGGCTTAGGTTCACAGCAGTGATTAGGCAGCTGCCATGGGTATGGAAGCTAGGTTCTCTGACCTGAAGCCATTTAGAAATCAAGATGCCTTCTTGCTGTCTACTCTCTTCAAAATGTGCCAGTGTCTTTCCTACTGCCCTGCTCTGTTCTGGCTGCTGTAACAAAAGCTACCTCTGGGTGGCTTTGAAACAACAGACTTCTTTTTCTCACAGTTCTAGAGCCAGGCATTCCCAAATCACAGATATGTGTCTCAACAGCAGCTGCTTTTCGGTTAAGATTGGCTATCATTTTAATGTGTCTTCACAAGGCAAGGCAGTGGGTGGGCATCTCTGGGGGGCCTCTTTTGTAATGACACTGATTCGACATAGTGAGCTCTTTCCTCATGGGATCACCTCCCAAAGGTGCCGCTCTCTTATACCATCAAATGGGGTGAGGGTAGGATTTCATTATCCAAATGTTGGGGCACAGACATTGAGAGCATAGTGCCATTTCCACAGTCTTGTGTGTGTCTCTGCCTGGAACAATTAGTTTGCTGATGCTCCTCTTCCTTAAAGTTCCCATTTAAATGCCAGGTTGTTACAAGGCTTTTATGGCTGTCCAATACTATCTTTCCCCTTGTTTCTCCAGCTCAATAATTTATTTTCTACACATTACCAAGCCTAATTGTTTTTCTTTATATACCTCTCCTCTGCAGACCCCACTGGAATTTAAACTCCCGAGGTCATGCATTTGTGTATCTTATGGCCTCCTTCCCCAGATCTAAAATGGTGCCTGCCATCTGGCAAGTCCTCAGAGTGGCAAGTTCTGCAGTGGTCGAAGGATGGAGCTGGGACAGCCAGTCCTCCTGGGAGTACAAAGCGCAGGCATTGTTGTTGTGCAGCTGTTTGGATGAATGCGCTGTGAGCATGAGGCTGTGCAGTTACTGTTATCATTGTCAGGACCGTGGCTGGTGAAGAGAAGAGACACAAGGGACCCAGAATGCACAGCAGAACATTCACAATCACAATGTGGAACTAGAACCTTAGAGCTCTTTCTGCCCGCAGGAATGTCCCACAGATGGCCTTCTCCATGGGCAATAGTGGGGTAACTGCTGCATCTTTCCACCAGCTCCCCACTCACAGATGCTCTCCTCTCAGTCTGAGGATGGCTGAACTTATGGTTGTACAAGAAGCTGCTTCAGGTAGAGACAGGAAGGTAGATGCCTTACTGACAGGTGCCTGGTAAGGCTGTGGTGACTGAGAGCTGAGAACCGAGCATGCAGATATCTCTTCTTGGGGATGTCTTATGAGCTGAACCTGCCAGAGAACTCTCCATGCTCTCCTCTCCTTCTCAGATTCTTCTTTTTCTTCCTATGTATTGCTTTATCTACCGTGAGAGCATGCTGGAAAGAGAACTCTCTAGTTCTAGAACATTCGATGTGTGACCTCTCAGTCTGTGAAGTGGGAATGACCCGGGATGAATGTATGATCCCCAGGGTTGAATAAGATTGTCATTCCCTACTGCAGTTCCAGGCACTTGGATGGTGAAGCTTTTCAGTGCTGTGCTAACCTACTAATCACAATGTCACACACATAATGCAGGTGTTTGGGTGCGAGATTAAGCACTTCATGACTGTTGTCATTTTCATTATTAAGGTTTTGCAGTGTTAATGGCCTTACTGAGGCATAATTGATATGCAGTGGGAACATACACTTTGGTCACTGTCTTAGTTACTTTTTTCTCATTGCTTAGACAAAATACCTGATGCCTAAAATTAAGGAAGGAAAGGTTTATTTAGCTGATAGTTTGTGAAGGTTTCAGTCCATGATCAGCTGGCTCAAAGTCAGGGTGCTGTGGCAACAGGGCAACTGTTCATGGTGGCAGAAGGCAGAAAAAGCAATAAGAAGAAAAAGAGGAGGAGGGCCAGAGCAAGCCTCTTCCCCTCCCTTCTGTGGTATGCAGGCTACCTGTCCCATGGTGGGTGTGGCACTCACACCCATAATTCCAGCATTGGACTATGAACCAACCACAAAATCTAGGACCTTGTCCCTGTGACTGCATGAGGTTTTGGCAGGACATCCAAATGCGAACCATAGTAGTCACTATTGACAACCACATACGTCTGTGAAACTGTCACTGTAATTCTAGCCAGTTCTTATCACAGATGTGGAAACATTTTAGTTTACAGTATGATGAAAAAGTAGTAAGTACCGTGGTAAGAAAAGTAAATCAGAGAGAGATGGAGTCTATTGTTTTTAGGGTGATGATTGATAGACTCAAATTCTCAGTTTGGACAGTAATGTGTGACTTCGGGAGACAAGGACATCAAGGATGAAGTGGTAGTTTCAGACGAAGTGCCAAAGCAGACCTCACTGAAAAGACAGCATCTGAATCAAGACCATGAAGAGATGAGGGAGGGGGCCATGCATAACAACATTCAAGAAGAGACGCCAGCATGTGCAAAGACTCCAAGGTGGGGCATGTCTGCTGTGTTTGAGAACCATTAACAAGGCTGGATGGCTTGAAGAAGGAAGGGATGAAGGTAGAGGGTAACAGAGGCCACACTGTAAAGGATCTCGTAGTGCTATGTAAAATTTAGCCTGGAAATACTTGGCCTTTGCCCAGATCAGGAGATGCATTTAGCTGTCCAATTGGTACTGAACTGTAAGAGGGCACAGGTGGAAACAGGGAGATAGTCACCTTGGTGGGAGGTGACAATGGCATGCACCAGACTCCTAGGGGCAGTGGTAGATGGGATTTACTGACAGATTTGTTAAGGAGGAAGGAGCTAGAGATGTCTTCAAAGCATTTGGCCTGAGTGATAGGAAGTTAGAGGCTCCTGTGACTGAGATGGATGATAGATGTGAGATGCCTATTAGATGTTATATTAGTTTCTATTTCTGCTTGTATTGGTTAGCTTTTCATCACTGTGACAAAATACCTGAGAAAAACAACTTAAAGGCAGAACGATATATTTTGGCTGATAGTTTCAGAGGTGTCAGGCCATACTCAGCTGATTCCATTGTTTTTAAGCCTGTAGTATGGCAGAAACATCATGGCCAAAGGGCATGGTGGGAAGAAAGTTTCTCACCTCATGGTAGCCAGGAGGCAGAGAGGAGGGGGCTGGGGCCCAGATACAGTCCCCAAGATCACACCCTCATTTGTACTCCCTTTAACTAGCCTCTACCTCTTGTTTCCATCACCTCCCAGTAATGCCATTAAATTATAATTTCATCCATAGATCCATCCACTTGAAGTGAGAGCCTCACGATTCAGTCACTTCCTCCAAAAGCTCATCTTCTGGCAAGCAAGCCTTTCACCCATGAATTTTGGGGGACATTTCAAGTCTAAACCATAACAAATTGCTAAAAATTGCTAAAAACTCAATGGTTTAAAATACATCTATTTATAATCTCACAGTTCAGGAGGTCAGAAGTGTGACATGGATCTCACTGGACTAAAATCAAGAATCAGCAAGGCTGTGGTGCTTCTGCAGTTCTGAGGGGAAATTTCATTTCATTTCTTTCTTTTTTTTTATTTTAAAGAGTAAAACAGAACAGTGAAATGAAATAGAACAAAATAGTGATAGGACAGTAGGAAATCCACAATCATTACTGTATTGCATATGGTTATCCTCTAAATAGTTGCTCAGACGACTGGCCCCAGGCCTGCAAAGTCAATCAAACAATACAAAGGTCAGATTGTTTCCCTTCAGGTGTTATCATTTCAGCCTGTGTTGCATCTGGTTGCTTACAGGTGGGAGTGGGTGGGAGGTGGAGCCTTCCTTGCTGGTTCTCCCTGGCCTGCACAAGCACCCAAGGAGGCTTCCTGGCTTCCACACTGCTTCTCCTCTGCCAGTAGGGCCTCTGCCGGTGCACAGTGGTAGGGGCTGCGTGGCTTTCTTGCTGTTTCTCCCTATCTGGCAGAGTTGTCACCCTGGTTTTCCTATTTTTGCTGAACTCCTCAATTAACTGTCTTCATGGGCTTCAGGTCTTAGCTTAGATCGTTCCTGTGTCCATGGGATCCACCTCTCTCTTCCTTCTCTTCCAGGGTCTGGACATCAATACTTTCTCTGATGCACACCACTCTACCATGCCCTGGAAGTTCTTCATTTATTTCTTTTCCCAACATTTTGGAGGCTGCCCCCATCCTGAAGCGTGGAGTCCCTTTCTCTGTCTTTATACTAGCAGCACTGCATTTCTTTGTGCCTGGTTTCTGGGGTCACATTGCCTCTGAACAGAGGTGGGAAAGGAACTGTGATTTGCAAATCTTAGCTTTGCATTGGCCCACTTGGATCATTCCAGACCATCTTTGTTTCTCAGGATCACTGATCCAGTCACATCTGTATGGCTTCTTTACCAAAGAACTCCTCATACCCCCTTGGCCTGGGGATTAGGGAATAGCCACCATTGGGGGACATCACACTGTTTCCCCCATGAATATCCAGGAGGTATTGGATATTTGAGTCTGGATTTCAGGGGTGACCCCATTTTGAGGACCTTGTTTGCTCAGACCACGTGGCTTGCTTTTCTCTAGAATGTGAGCATCTCAAGGTGCTGCTGATAAGACCTGAGTCTTTCTTTCTTTGTGTTGCTCAGAGCACACCCCAAAGAGAGCTCTGGATTGTCTGGAACATGAGTTACTTTATGACCAACTTTATTTCTTAGGCGAGGAACATGTCATAGGACCTGGCTCTCGGGACAGCCTTTTTTATAAATTCCCTGCCTTGCTTTGCAGTGATGTTGTGGAAGTCCTGCTTAGGGGTCATGCCTGATTATGAACTCCTGTCCTAGCTGAGGTCCCCACCTTCATCACCCTGGACATGAAGTTGGCACCATGGTCTGGAGTTTTGCAGGATGTGTGCAGCAGATATGGCTGTGTGGACCTTCTCCTGTGGATGGTTTTTGGGTCAAAGACCAAAGTAGTAGCCCACTGGGTCCCATTGTGCATTAATTTGCAAAGTTTATCAGTGCCTAATCTAGCAGAGAGGGTAAAAAAACAGAGCCCACAGGGCAAATTTCATTTAGGTGACTCAGAAGGAGGCCTGTGGGCGTGGGAACCCTGACCCACTTTGCTTACTGCTGTGGCTGACCACTGGCCTAATGAAACCAACAATAGTTACCACGATGCCTTTTGTTGTCTTCAGAATAGCTGCAGATACCTTCAGACATAGTAAAAATTGAACAGAACAGAACAGAATAGAAACCATAAAAGCAAAAGAATGAATGCAATAAAGGACATCAAAACAAGCCAATAGTAAATCCAAAATGGCTGCCAAATATGTCATGCTATCTTTTAAATAGCTGTTTATGCCATCAGATTTAACATAATCAAAAAAAAAAAAAAAAAAAACAAAAGAGAATAAAACCAAGCCCAAGAAAACAATAAAAATATGGTTTCCAGGCAAGCATCACTTCCTGGTGAGGCCTGGTTCTCTCCCTCCACAGTCTGCGAATGGCGCCGACTCACAGAGAGACGCTTGGGTGTGTCTGTCCACAATTCAGCAGCAGCCAGAGCATGGCACTGTTTCAGGCAGGGGTCACCTCCCAGTGAGGCCTGGTTCTCTCCCACTGCAGTCCGCGAATGGCACTGACTTAAGTATTGTATTTTCTTTATCCCTTCATTGGCCTGTAGAATTTTGGGTTGTTCACTTTTTGCTGTCATAAATAATGCTTCTATGAGCATTTGTGTACAAGTTTTCATCTGAGTGTCTGCTTTCTGTTATGTTTAGTTATATGTGGTAGGAGCAGGAGTAGTATGTTTGTCTTTTTGATGGACAGACTGTTTTCTATAGTAGTTGTTCTACTTTACACACCCTAGCAGGGTTTGAGGGTTTTTATTTCTACTCATTCTTGTCAGTATTTGTTATTTTCCATTCTTTTAATTTTAATCAATCTAGGGGGTGTGAAGTCATTGTGCTTTTGATTTGCATTTTCCTAATCATGAATGATGTTGATGCACTTATTGGCCATTTGTATGCCATCATATAAGAAATGTCTATTGAAATCCTTTTCATACTTTAAATTTGTTTTTATTATTGATTTGTGAATGCTCTTTATGTGTTCTGGATACCACATTCTGATTTGCAAACATTTTCTCCTGTTCTCTGTGTGTTTTCACTTCTTTATAGCGTCACTTAATGGAGAATGCTTTCAATGTTGAAGATGCCAAGTTCATTGTCTCTGACCTCTTTCCCACTTTTAGTTTAATCTTCAGACATTGTAGTGATTTAGGAATCTGTGACTGTTATACCAGTTTGGGTTAAGAAAGGCAAGCCCTCTCTGTTGTCAGATCTTGGGTTCAAGATGACATGGGAGGGGAAAAAGGATCCTCAAGGATCTGATCAAGCTAGGACTTTATTGGTCACCACAGTCTCCTTAGCTCAAGTTCCTTTCTCAAACCAATACTGTGAGACATCAGCATGAGCTGAAACACCCCGATAAGTTTTTAGAGGGCCCAGCTTATACGTGCTTTTATTATCTCCCCCGAGCCTTGCCTGAAAATACTTTCCATCTTCCTCTAGGTCTCAGAAATGCTCAGAAATTATGGGATCCTGTTCCTGAGACTCTTCAGCCTGCTTCTGCCCAGAGCTCATTTTCCCTTGATCTCTTCCACAGCTACCTCGATGAACTCCCCTTGCAGGAATGACTAACCTCTATTTCAGAGGGTCCCACACACCAGTGAATATCAGCATCACTCAAGGAGCTTCTTAAATATGTGATTCCTGGGTTCTGTCCTGGAAACCTGTGTTTAATGTTTCCGAGGATTAGCCAGGATGTGCATGTTTAATCAGATCTCAGGTGATTCTGACACCAGGGACTTCACAGACCACATTCTGAGAGGTCCTAGTAATCTAAAAGTCCTGTTCTAGCAGGCTAAAAATCCCAAACTTGTTCTGAGCTTCTAAGAGAAGGGAAGCCCAGTAGATCTCAAATCTTGCAATATATGGGAGCCCCTTGGTGAACTTGAAATCCCCTGGACACCCAAGGGACACACTGCAGAGATGTCAAGGATTTCTGGACATGGGCCAAAGACCCCGTGGTATAACAACTCCCCTAGTGCTTGCAAATGGCAGGTAAGGCTGAGAGGCCTGGTCATGTAAGCCTTAGGCGATGCAAACTGTAAACTTGCGAGTAGAGTACTTGTTTCTCTTTGTGAACCCTTTAATATGCTCAGTCAGGTCAACTGGAGTTGGATAGCTACTTTGCTTTTCATTCAGGCTGAAATTTAGTTTTTACTTTCATGCTGCAAGCTGGGAGAAGAGGATGGAAGAGATGGAATGAGCATCCACCTTCAGGGTCCCACCAGCAGGGCCCGCCACAGGGATGTCTCATCACTTGATCGGCCTTAACCACAGAAGACATCAATGAAAACATCTTCACTCACTCTACTGACGGCCCTAAACTGAGCTGCACTCTCAAGGGAGCCCCTGATGTTCCCTAGTCTCCAGACAGAAGCATCCCCACCCCCTGGCCATGAGCCTATGGAAGGGGGCTTCTGTGCAGTGGCCAGGAGTGTGGACTCGGGATGAGTCTGCCTGGCTTGGTGCGACTTGTAGGCCTTTTATTTGGGTAGGAAAGCCACTGGCTCTCCCTAAACCTCCGTATTTGTGAAACAGGCATAAACAAAAATACTGACCCTAACGGATTGCTTTAAGAATTAAAAGAAGATGATCCATGTCATATATTTAACATCCAGATGGCATTAAACCCTCCTTTCCCCTTTTCCTGTAGGGTTACTTTCTAAGAAGCAATGGTGACAGGTTCTTGTGGCCATACTGGTCACAGGGGCAGCAGCCAGATACCATGTCCCAAACGCCCTCATGGACAAAGGGCTAGCTCAGCCTATCCCTTTCATGTCTCACCCAATCCCTCATCACAGACCCCACTTTGGTCCCTCTCTGAAGGTGCAGCTTATGGTAACAAAGTGCTATCTGTCCCAAGGGCCTGGTACACTTGAGACTGAGCTCAATATAACATAATAGGATGAAGAGCACACTTTGATAGCCAGGACAACCAAAAGAGACACATGGCTGTGTTATTAGTGGAACCTGTGCCTCATCCAGTAAACCCCTTGCTGCCTCCTTGACTCTATGGTTACCCTTATAAGAGTGCATAGTGTAATTTCCCCTTATCTCACCTTGTCTGCATTCAGTGACAATGGGATGTTTTCCTCGAATGAATGCAATCTATGTATTGCATTCATAGTAACATATTTTTCATATTTCCATATATATATATATATATTTCTATCTTTACAAAATTTATACTCACAAATCCCAAGTTTGCATTCAACAGTGTTCAATATTCAACCATGTGCCAGGCATGACTCTTATATGGATATATTATTTATCTTATATGGATATATTATATGGAGAGGGAGTCCACAACTTTAGCATGCTGGATTATCCCTTCTGAGCAATGCTGTCTATTGCCTGGCCCAAGTAAAGCACTGGATAAATGGTCATTACTTTAGTTAGGACACAGAGTCCTCATACTCTCCAATGACCTGGGCTCTTAAATAGTTGCCATGTCAATGCTGATTACTCTCCCAAAGCAGAAGTGGGAGAAAAAGAAAGAAAACAAATTGGAGCAGACTGAAGGGAGTAGATTCTTTGGAGGACAGACTGCCCCTGAGAAAAGCAGGCAAAGGGAAAAGGACACTTGGAACATGCCTCCTCTGTTAACCAACAGGTCCAGATGGCTTGTGAGTGATGCAGACTGCAGAGCTGGCCAATCCAACCACCGAACAATTCACAGTGAGTTTACAAGAGCTCAAGGAATTGGCCATGGGCTAGGGCAGGAATAGAGGGGCTACAAAGGCCTGCTTGAAATTACCATCTGGAAAATCTGATCATTAAGAGAGTGACCAGAGAACAGGTGAGGGGTACATTCATAATTACCTCAATGTCACCAAAACCGTGGGCCCTATGCAACCCTTGAATTTGAAGAACTAACTACGCCAGGTGATGCTAGAAGCATTTAACACTATAATTTACAAACAGGGATGTATGCGGATGCTTTGATGGCTGGCTTCTGATCTGCAGAGTGGAGCTTGCCAAGTTTTAGTGTCATATATATCAATATAGACCTGGTTAAAGTCTGCAGGTCTGAGCTGGAGTCTAAGACTTCACACACTTAAGAAATTGCAGATCTGTGGCCCTCACTGTGGGGAGTGAGGAAAGAAGTACACTTGGTAAACAGAGGCAGGGGCCTGAATGGAGGTGACTCCACTGACATGAAAACACCTGAGTACCTAGCAAAACGGACCTTCAGTATCTTGGGAATCCATGTCCACGAGGATGTTCCCTAATTAAGGATGAGGATTCAAGATTTTGGCTACTATGTGGTTGAGAGAAGCAATAAATTGCTACTAGAGTACAAATTCTGATCAACTCTGGAATTCTGGGGCTGAGAACACTGTCACTGAGTCTAGAGAAATATGATTGAGAGACAGGCAGAAGGAAATCCACAAATATTGAGTGTTTCTTGCACAATGACCTTCCTGATACTCCCCCCAATCCTATTTTTCTGACCCCCCCCATCCTATTTTCCAAGGTCTTTCTGCATGCACCACACTCAACCCTAACTTCATTGGCTACAGGCCTGAAAGGTGATGGTTACCTTGGTCTTTGGAAGAGCTTGCTGCAACCCTGCTTAGATGCATGGTGACTTTGGGCCTGGAGCATTTTCTCCCTGAGAGATAAAGGGCCCTCACAGCCTGTTGTCGGCACAGTTCTTTCCCTGTTTGGCAGTCCTGGAATTCCTGTTTTGTGTCTTTACCTGAGCTGTTGTGACTGTCTCAATTATCTTTCATGGTCATTTTGACTTTGGAGAAGAGGCAGAAGTCACATGGTGCCTGGTCTGATGAGTAAAGTGGATGAGGATGCACTGTAATGTTTTTACAAGGCTGGCTTTCCATTGGATGGTAGCTGACAGCAGTATTCATTGTGATTTTGAGCTTACCTTGTAAGACACTCTTGAAAGAGGATCTGTGGAACTGCTTCAGAAAGTGGCAAGAATGATGGGATAAGTATGTTTGAAGCAAGAAGGAGTATTTTATGGTAATTAGTGGCAATATCTCTTCCTGTAAATTTTTAAAAATTTGAATATCCACAGTACGTTTCCATTGATCACCCCTTGTGCTTCGTTCCATTAAAGTGTGTATGTGCTGTGGCACCTGACTAACCCCACTGCTCTCTCACTTAGTGACTGGGAAAGAGGAATTTTTTCCACTGAAGCATGACGTGTGGTGAGTGCCACGGTATCACCTGTGCTGGTTACTTGAAGGGACCAAGGTGAAGTTCGTACCACCTGTGCTTAGCTTATCTTTTGTCTGTCATCAGCAACTTCCAATCATGTGCTGTTTTCTTCCCCTGATGGGATTTATTTGCTTTCTAACCATAGCTTCACAGCCTGACTACCCAGTGAGCAATGAACCTTCTCAGCCCCATGCCCAGGCTAGTGCAATTTATACTTAATCTGCTTCAAACATATCTCAAATTCTTTCTCATCTCTATGGCCCCCATCATCTCCTCTCACTTGGATCTTCTAAAGCAGCTTTCCAGCATTCTCCTGTGTTGTGGTTTGTATCTAGATGTCCCCCAAGTTCCTAATGCACTCATAGGTGGGGTTTTTGGAAGAGGATTGGACTGTGAGAACTCTATGGCTAACTATACTGTTAGGAGGTAGGGTCTTGTCATGGGGGGCATGACCTGAAAGGGTGTATTATCTTTTTGGCTAGTTGCTTCCTGGAAGCCATGACATAAGCAGCTTATCTCTGCCCAGGCCCTGCTGCTGTGCTGTTTCTGTGTTTAAACCTGCCACATATGTACTGAGACTTCAGGACTATGGGCTGAAATAAACCTGTCCTTCATGTGTTGAGTGGCAGGTATTGTGTCCTAGTAATGAATAAGTGACTAAGACATCTTGCATCCTTCTCTACTCCTCCTTTCCAGGGCAGTGAAACGCAGTTGGCTTGCATTATTTCTCTCTTGAATGGCCTTTGAGGGCTTCTCTAGACATTCTGGCTGGAGCCCAAGTGCCTTCTTGCATCACACAAAGCCCTGACGACCATTGTTTCCTTCTCCCTTTTTGCCACCTGTACTCTGCCACACACCTGGGCTTTCTGCCAGTTCCAAACACGCTCCATTTTTTCTTTTCTTTTTAGAGTCATTCCATCTTCTGTTCCTTCTGCCTGAAACTGGCACTCATCTCCAAACTCTGCGTAAGCAGATGTACCTCCTGAGCACCCCAGAGAATGTGTAAGTTTCTGGCCCCCAAATTACCTCCATGGTGCCAGTCATAGTTTGGCTTTCCCATTACCGATCAATTGCTGTCCTGTTGGTAGAAACTCCCTGAGGGTGACAACCCTACTGCCTTCCTTATGTGCGGTTGAAAACCCAGCAACCAGTTCCAGGCCCATAGTAGAAAATCAATACTTATTGGTTAAAGGGCTGAGTGTGTTAATGAATCAGTAAGTTTTGAGAAGAAAAATGAAGGTACTTGTGTTCATGGGTGTATTACACAGCTACCATCCCAGCTAATCTGTCTTTCCAGTTGCTGACTTCTCCTATAACCTGCCCAAGTTCACAGCCACTGAGTAGCAGAGCTGATCTGAACTCTGCTTTCTCTTGGCCCGCAGTTTCTTAATGTTGGCATTATGACATTTGAGACTAAATCAGTCTTGGCTGTGGGGTGTCCCTCCCATGCAATGGAGAACATTTAGCCTCTATCCAGCGCATGCAACTATCAGACCTCAATGCAGGGCAATCAGATATCTCTAGTCATTGTCAAATGTCTTTCAGGGACAAAGGAAACAAGTCCCTGTTGCACAGGCTGTGGCTAAACTTAGCCTCCACCTGCCCCTCTGCTCTGCCACCTGTCTGTTACATCCTCTCAGAAAACCTCCATCCTCCCTGTGGACTCTCTGCCTGCCCACCTTCCCTGCTGCCCTCTTCTGGAAGTGCAGAAAATGGATAGACAGTGCTGCAATAAACCCCCACTTTTCTGGTTTATTTAATACTAGCCTTAGGTCCCCTTGCTGTGTCACTGGTATGGATGCTAATAGGCTGCCTAGAAAATGTGTAGAAATCTGCCTAGAAAGTTGTTTTCTTTTGGCTCAATACAGGTCTAACTATTTAGCCTGAGATTAAACCAAGTGTGCTTACGAGGACATAACTTGTCAAAACATATGTGTGGCTCCACTGCTGGAACATCTGTCTTCATCTAGAGATAGTGGGAGAATTTGGTTTTTTGCTCATTTTATGTGAACTTAATGTAAAATATATTTCTTGTTGACAGAAACAAGAAAGAGGAGGAATAGCTTCAGAAAAAAGCCCAAGATGCCAGTGGTTTTTTTTTTTTTTAAGAAATTAAGAGAGAGAAGAACAGAAAAGAGGAGGATTAATGTTGGAGTGAGTGAGAACTGAGTTTCTTGCCATGGGCTGAAACAGAAGCTCTTGCTTTATGCATTGCATATTTATTCACTCACTATGTCATGGGTTGGGGCTGGAGGATGGGTGTACATTTATCCCACTCTGTATTGTGTTTTAGTGACAAATGAAGCACAGGGATTTAGGGATCAATGTGAAATCCCCCTGGCTTGGGCTTGAGGGGCAATCAGGAAATGCTTCCTGGAAGGGTGGGCTGAAGGTTTCCCAGTGGCCCTCACCCTTTGTTCCAACTGCAGCAAACATGAATAAATGAATGACATAGCGCCCGGGGCAGTGGCTGCTTAGCAGAGGGCAAGGAGTGCCTCTTTGTGCTCCCCGGACTTCTGCTCCTTCTCTAGTGCTCATCTCATGTTGTGCATGGGCACAGAGGATCTCTGCTCGCCCTTGCAGCTGCCTGAACTTGGCTTTGAACAGAGGTCCAGAGAGGTGGGGGAAGCTGCACTTACTTTTCAGATTATTATCGTAGCCAAAACAGAGAAACAGTAAGAAAGAGAAGAAAAGAAATCAAGGTGTTTGAAGCAAACTTCATACTCTGGGAAGGAACTGGAGAACTAGAGTGGGGAGTTAGGGTGACTGATCACTCCCTAGCTCTTCTTCCTTGCCTCTTTGAGTTTCGAGGTGACAAAAAGTGTCCTTCATTAAACTACCCACTCAGCAAACACACAAAGATGCAGAGCCCAGTCAGAAGAGGGGGATGCAGCCCACAGTCAGTACTGGATTGGGGCATTTGCTAAAAGTGGATGGCCTTTCTGGTAGCTCAGGGCTCCCCAAGAGCAAGTCAGTTCCAACCCAAAGCTCCAACCTGGAGACCCTTGAGAGGCTGTGTGATGAATGTGAAGAGTGTCGCCTCTATCTTGGGGAAGGAAGAGGGGATTGGATACAGAGGCTGATCAGAAACCAAAGAACTGTATCAGCAAGAGGGATTCCTGCAGATCACTATAGTGACACAGAGCAGGTACCAGGTGCCAGAAATTGCACACATTTGTCTACAATTAATTTTTCAGCACACATCTGCCTTCCATGCACCACTTTATTCTGCAAATTCTGGCTACCCATTTAGCTCTCTGCTGCTCCTTGTCCCTCTCCTCTTTATGACAGAAAGATAAATAAGTAGGTGAAGGCTCTGGAAGAAGGACATGATGCAACAGACAGGAGCAGACTTGGGACAACCCTGAGGCTGTGTCATGAGCTGCTGTGCAGCCAGCCCTTTCTAGATGCACAGTGAAGCAGAAACAAAGATCCTCAGGGGCCACAGGAAAGAAGACACATCCCCACCCCAAAGGCTCTCTCTCCAACACTGGGAGAGGATCCATGAGATCCCACAACAGGGAAGAGAATTGGCTCTCAATTTCCCTTAGTCTCCAAGACAGGGTGGAGGTTTGAATGGTCCTGTGAGGTGTCAGGAGGATCTTCCTAGACCTTAGAAGGGTCCCATAGCTGTTGGTGTCTAAACTTACTTTTGAAAGCTCAGGTCTTTTTCAGTGACCTGCTTTTGTGTGTGTGTGTGGGAGGGTGTTGCAGATCACCTTTGGCTTGCTGTTAGTACAGTCTTGGCTTGGGATAGGTTTGCAGTAAGCAATGCATCCGATTTTCTTCCAGTCTCCTATTCTTCTTGTTGGCCAACAAGATCTCCTGTGCCTATTAACATTGGTGAAGACATATTATGTGCCAAGTCCATGTTAGGTGCTTTGCATCTACACCATCACCAGGTCCTTTAAAGTCCTCTTACAGATGGGAAAACTGAGGTTAAGTAATTTTCCTGAGGTCAGACATTGAGTAAATGAAAGTTTTATATTATATGAGTCATTTTTTGCATGACTATAACAAAATACCTGAGATGGCTGACTTCTAGGCAGGGAAGTATATTTAGCTCCTTGTTCTGGAGGCTCAGGAGCACAGCATCTGCACTCTTTGGGGGCATCTTTGTTGAAAGGCACCATGGAGAATGACAATAGTGGAAGCAGGAGACAGAGCAAGTGATTTCATCTCAACTTGGAGAGCCTGAGAGAGACTGGAAGGGACTCGGCTCAGATTTTTGTCACTATGCTCTTGAAAGAACTACCTTAATCCTTTCCTAGGGTGTATCAGTCAATTTTCCATCACTGAGACACAGCACGGAACACCTAAAATTTAAAGGAGTAGAGGTTTAATTGGACTGATGTTTTTAAGGGGATTCAGTCTGTGATTGGCTGCCACTAAGGCAGGAACATCATAATGGAAGGACCTGGCAAAGCCAAGCTTCTTAGTCCAGAGCATCTGGGAAACAGAGAGAGAAAAGGGAGGAGCAGGGATAAGAACACATCTTTTAAAGTCACCTTTCCAATAGCACGCCTCTAAGAAGATGGCACCTTTTAACAGGCTTTGTGATGAGCTTGTTCCCATGCTTTAACAGCATCTTTAGTCATGAACTCATCAATGAATTAAGTGATTAAGTGAGCATAAGGCCCTATGATCTAATCACCTTCCAAAAGTCCACTTCTGAACATATGAGACATTTGGGGGACCTTCTAGGTCTAAACTGTAACACAGAGCATGACTCTAGTTGACCTAAGACTCCCAAGAGCCACCTGGCCTCAAAGGCCCCCAACATAGCTATCCTTTCTTTGGACCACTGCTCCAGCACATGAACTTCTTTGGAGGGCGTGCTCAAAACCATATCAACATCATAGCATATAATAGGTGAATATTTAGGATGAGTAGATGCTAGGGACAACTAAAATTGATGAGCAGGGATTAACCTGAAGTTGCAAGAGATCTTTCATATTTAATTGCTATAGATGGTGAAAGAAAATCGTTTTTTTTTTGTTTTAAATTAAGAACCCTAAATAGAAAGTCCAAAGAATAAATGTGCTGACCTATAGGTGGCGCTACTCGGCTAACACGCAGCTCCTCCCCGGAGTCCCTCTACCCAGGTCCTCTTGGGTGTGTTATAAAGTCACACAGGCAAAAACCTTTTAAAGTCAAGGAGATTATACAGAAACCATTGTTCATTTTCTGTTAGTCGATTCGAAATACTCTGTAATACTGTCATTCTCTTAAATGGTTCTACATTGTTTTGATATACTTAATGCTACAGTATACGAAGTTGTACTCAAGGATTTCAAGGAAAGAGACAATATGGTAACTACTTTTAGGTCAGGATTATCTGGTGGTGAAACACTATTCTGCTTAAATGGTTATGTTTTGATCTGTGCTGTTTCGTTGTTATGCCTTCTTTTATCTCAATCTCCACTCCATTATTTACTTTTTTATTTTTATCCTTTTAATTAAAGGAAAAAAATAGCAGGATATATTATAGTAACCCACTTTGACTTTCCATTACCTCGATTTAAAGCCCTGTATTACTCTCACCATCTGGTTTTTAACTGATGTTCCCCTATTCTGTTTTGCTGGATAGTATCAGGTTCGAAAGTTTAGGCATCAGCTGTGAAGATAATGAGATTCATTATAACGCCCATTCTCGTTGACTTTTATCTACTTTTGAAGACCTACAATGTCTCCAATGTTTTGGTTTTGTCGCTTTTATTCTTTACTGTTTTGTTCAATTGTATTATAACTAACGATACAGGCAATTCTATTAGAGATAGTGGGAGGCATTATGGTAACCATTGTTGATCACCTTGTATTATGTTTTCACATTATCTATTATGTCCACCCTTTTGACTTGACCGATTCTGTTCTGTTATGTCACATTTGGTTTTACTCTCTTCCAAAAAAGTAATAAGAACCGTGGAAGCAATGAAACCCAAAATGTGTAATAGTCATTGTACAAAAGAGAGGAAAAGAAAGTGCTCTAAACTATATAACTGCATGTATATTTAAGTGTATAAGATAAAAAATGATATCACAGAGTTTTATTGGATCATTGAACAGAACTGTTTGCAGTATCATTGATGGAATGTCCACTCTACAAGCTTTAATTTTGTGACTTGAACAATTATTTCTAAGATGACAATATGTAATCCATTAACTAGTGATTTCCTACTGTTCATTTTTTTTTCTGCAAATCTGTATAACTTGTACCCTTTCTGTTTTTTTTTTCTTTTCTCCTTAAATAAAAAAAAAAAAAAAAAAAAAAAGTCACACAGGCAGGCTACCTTGGAATAAGGCATAGAACTTACTGGCACTTATAATTATGTAAGTGCATCCGAGATTGCTCAGGGTTATATTTGTGAGAGATGCTGTGTGGGGAGTTTTCTACGTTGTCACCAGACTGCTGAAATTCCATATCTTCTTTTTTTTTGTCGTGGTTCTAACATTCTCTCTCATTGATACTGGTATGGAACCTTTCGGTTTGTGTATGTGGATCATACTGTGACACTTTGACAATTGATCAGGCATGGGAGCTTCTTGGTCTGAATGAAAGCACCGACCAGAAGAACAGATAACAGCCACAAACAATGTACTGAATATAAACTCTGCCCTCAAGCAGTGGTGTTTTCTGCCTGGTTTATTCCATGGAATCAAACAGTCATTTGCGTTTTTCTGAAAGTTCAGAGAAATCAAAGCAGAGCCAGAGTGAACAAGCATCAGAGAAAGCATGAAGCAGAGATCTTCTGTGGAGACATATGTGTGTGTGTGATATTTCTGGGGATAGAGACAGCAGGAACTTTTAATATAACATCATTTGATATGCTACAGTCACAATATTAATTCATCTTGAGATTTCAAGTAATATTAGAGGAAAATGTGTAGCTAAAAATGCGTATCAAAGGGACCCGTGTTATAAAAGCTTGATGCACACCAGCCAGCCATTGTAATGCATGCCTGTAATGTCAGCTACTCAGGAGGTTGAGGCAGGAGGCTCACAAGTTTTGACAACCTAGTAAGACCCGGTTCTTAAATAAGGAAATACACAAATAAATAAGGCTGGGGATGTAGCTTAGAGGTCAAGTGCTCCTGAGTTTCATCCCGATGCCTCTAAGAAAGGAAAAAGAAAGCCTGTATGGGAGAATCACGCTTGGGTCTGATGTAAAGTGAAACTGTTCTGCTTGATAAATGACGTCCTCATCACGAATGGAATCAAGCCAAGATTCGGTCCCCAGAGAGTGAAGCTGAGGGAGACCAGTGACATCGGATTGTGCATTCAAATGGGTGGACGAGGGAAAGGCCCGGATGCACTGACAGGATCCATCAGGTCCCTGTGGATGCAGCATTGTATGTGGCGCTGTGACTGGCGGGGGGTTGTTTGAGAAATAGAAAATCCAATCCCAGCTTCCCAAGGAAGTTCTCTTCTAGGAGGCGAAACAAAATACTCAGCCATGAAGTCAGTTCAATTCCACAGCTATCGATTGTGAGCCTACTGGGTAAGGCAAGCTCTCTGCTTGGAGGATCATTGCAAAGTGGCAGATATGCGTGACGAGAATGAGGCACGACAGAATAGTCCTGCACATACTGTGGAAGCCTGGAGTCTCAGGATCCTGGGACCACTCTAATGAGGAAAGGCTTCCAGAGAAGGCGGATGGGGTCAGACAAGGAGCGGCTGCCTCCTGGGGCCCCTGAGACAGCACTGTCTCATTATCTGCCTGGCTGTGGGCTGTGAGAGATGAATGGAGGCCCCATCAGAGGGGAGCTTCCAAGACCCTCACCACCGAATGTGATTCTTCTTATTATTTTGGCCCCTATGGGTACTGTGTTTTGAAGTATTGTATCTCCTTCCAAAGTTATATCGATGCCACAGTTTTGTTGTTTGCTCTATTGTTGCGGTGCTGGGGCTCCAACTTAGGGCTTTGTGCATTGTATACTAGTGCACTGCTCTGCCTCTGAGCCACGTCCCTAGCTGTGCAGGAAGTTTTTTTTGTTTTTTGTTTTTTTTTTACTTTAAAGAGAATAAAAAAAAAAACAATAAAAATGATACAGAATTTCAAAACAAGATGATAAGGAAATTAACAGTGGTTATCATATTGCATATTGTTGTCTTCAAAATAGTTGCTCAGATTACCAGAAATAGGCATGCAAAATTGATCAGACAATAGAAGTACTAACCCAAATCTACCTGTAACTTGAGATCCAGAGCTTCAAATTCAATGGAGACTGATCTTTTTGTTCAACAAGTGCATATTCACTGAATAGTGAATCAATAGGACTAGGTTGAGTGATTTGGGGAAGAAAATACAAATTATCAATGGCTTAAATGACACAATTTTATTTCCCTCTCATGTAAAAGAAGTCTGGTAGTAGGCAAGTAGATAGCCCAAGGTCTGTAAGGTTGAGACAAGGACGCAAGCTTCTTTTATTCTTTCTTTGGTGGGTTTTATTCTCAAGGTTGTCTCATAGTTCCATGTAGCTCTGAAGCTTCGGCTGTTAGATCTGCAGTCCAAGGCAGAGACATGAGGAGAAAGAAGTGATGGATGTGTGTAGCTTTCATTTTTTATTATTTATTGGTTTTTATTTTTATTGAAATTATGTTCCCCAAAAGTACTCTATCCATAAATCTTCATCAAAAGATAAACTGTAGTGAATTGGCTACTTTTAAAAAAAAATTTCAGAAACAAACATAAAACAAAAAAGGATAAAAATAATACAGAATTTCAAAAAATAGGAAATTAACACTCGTTAACATATTGCATATTGTTATCTTAAAGGTAGTTGTTCAGATTACGAGATTAGGCATGAAAAATGATCAAACAATGAAAACACAAACTGCTCTTTTTGATGAACTAACAGAGATGAGCAGTATAGTTACCTTGTATATACATATATATACACATAAATCTATATGTATACACACATACACACACACACATATAGATGTATAATCTTTTCCCTTCTTTCTTTTCTCCTATCCTTTATTCCAGTTGTTCCATCCTTTTGAGCACTTTCTTTCCCTTTCATTTTCACAGTGTCTATTATATATTTTGGCTTTAATTACTCTCTCAGGTTTTTTTACACTAGGGAGACAATATGTATTTATGCATATGAGTCTCATTTATTTCACTGATGAGTATGGTCTCAAGTTGCATTCATTTACCTATAAAAGCCTCAAATTTATCCTTCTTTATAGCTAAGTAATACTCTACAGTATAAAAATACCAATCTTTTTTACCCATGGTCAATGGGCTGTGGATTGTTTCCACGATTTAGCTATTATGAATTGTGCTGCTAGAAACTTGGGTGCAAATATATCGCTGAGGCATGATGTTTTCAATTCTTCTGGGAAAATATCCAGAAGGGGAATAGCTGGATTGAATGGGGCTGCCAATCCTAGTTTTTTGAGGAATCTCCATTCTAATTTTCACAGTGGTTGTACCAGTCTACATTCCCACCAATAGTGAAAGAAGATTGCTTTTTTCCCCATAGCTCTGCCAACATTTGTTATTGGTTGACTTCTTGATGATAGTCATTCTTGCAGAAGTAAGATGGAATCTCAGTGTTGTTTTAATTTGCATTTCTTGAATCACCGGTGATGTTGAATATTTCTTCATTTATTTATTTTCCATTTGTATTTCTTTATCTGAGAAGTGTGTGTTCTTCTCAGATACCCATTTTTTGGATTGAGTCTTTGAATTTGTGGGGCCTGATATTTTTCAATTCTTTATATGTTGTAGATATATGCCCTTTGTTTGAGGGACAGTTGGCTAAATTTTTTTCCCATTCTATGGATTTTCTTTTTACTCTGTTGTTGATGTCTTTTGAAGTGCAAAACTTTTTAGTAAGAGAGATTCTAGTTGTTAGTTCTTTGAAATACTTCCTTGTGTAGTCTGCATTTTGTTCACGAACTCTTTGCTTACCCCTGTGTTTTCAAGATTTCTACCTACCTTGTCTTCTGCTGGATTTATTTGCTTCTGTTTTAACATTTAGATATTCAATCCATTCTGACTTTAGTTTAGTGCATGGTGATAGACATGGGTCAGGTTTAATTCTTTGGCATGTGGAAAACCAATTTTTTCAGTATCATTTATTTATTAAATAGGCTATCTTTCTTCCAGTGAACATATTTGGCTCCTTTGTCAAAGATAAAGTGGCTGAGTGTCTTTCTAGTTGTGTCTGTGTCTTTTTATTTGTTCCTCTGATCCTTACATCTGGTTTTTTTTTTTTTTTTTGCCAGTACCATGCTGATTTTATCACAGTAGCTCTATGGTATACTTTCAAGTGATGGATTATGATGCCTCCTGCCTTTGCTAATTTAGCTCTTTTCCATTTCCAAATGAATTTTCAGTGTGTGTTCTTTAGATCTGTGAGATATGCTAATGGTATTCTGACAGGATTGTGTTACATTTGTATAACAGTTTTGGTAGCATAGCCATTTTCACAATGTTGGTTCTTCCTGCCCAACAGCAAGGGACTGCTTTCCATGTCATGTCAAATTAGGCCATTTGTGAATAACGATCACTTAACTTCTTCCTTCCCTATATTTATTCCTTTTATAGATCTTTTACATCCTTTGTAGGTTGACTCCTAAGTATTTCATTTTTTTGGATGTTATTGTGAAAAATGTTATTTCCATAGCTTCTCTCTCAGAGACTTTGTTGTTTGCATACAAGAATGCTATTGATTTTTGAGTGTTGACTTCATGTCCAGTTACTTTACTGGATTCGGTTATTAAATTAGAAGTCTCCTTGTGGAGTTTTTGGGAACTTCTATGTACAGTATCATGTCATTTGTGAATAATGATAATTTAATTTATTCCTTTCTTATTTTTGTTTCTTTTATTTCTCTTTCTTGTCTGATTGCTCTGGCTAACATTTCCAGAACTATATTGAATAGGAGTGGTGTTAGTGAACATCCTTGTCTTGTTCCTGGTTTTAGAGTGAAAGCTTTCTGGTTTTGTCTGTTTAATATTTTGTCTGTTTAGTATGATCGCTATTGGTTTGTCATAGATGGATTTTTATTCAGATTGAGGTAGAGATGATGTATTCTGATTTTCTGCAGTGTTTTTTTTTATTATGAATGAGTGTCGAACTTTATCAAAGACTTTTTCTGCATCTATTGAGATGATCATGTGATTTTTGTTTTTGACTCCGTTGATGTGGCTATTATGTTTATTGATTTACACATGTTGAACCATCCCTGCATTCCTGAGATGAAGCCCACTTGGTCATGGTGTATAATCTTCTTGATGACTTGCTGCATTCTGTTTGCTAGTATTTTCTTGAGAAATTTTACATCTATGTTCATTAGGGAGATTTGTCTGTAGTTCTCCTTTTTGGTTGGGTCTTTCTCTGTTCTTGGTATCAGAGTAATACTTCAGGAATGAGTTAGTGAGATTTGCTTCCCTTTCAATTTCATTAAAGAATTTGAGGAATGTTGGTGTTAAATATTTAAATTTTAATATCTTGTGGTGTTCAGCCATGAATCCATTAGGACTTAGGCTTTTCTTTGTTGGTAAGTTATGTTTTCAATTTCAGTAGCTGATATTGGGCTATTTAAAAATTTTGCATCAGCCCCGCCCAGCCAACTCCAAGCAGCAAGCAGGGCCTGGAATCCAGCCCTGAGCCCTGACCTTGCTCCCAGGTGTAAGACCATGCCCTGCATATGAAATCACCCTAAGACCCATGGGAGGTACTGGTGGGCCTAACTAGGCTATTGCCAGCAGACTCCAAGCAGCAAATGGGGCCTGGAATCCAGTCCCAGGCCCTGACTGCATGTCCTGTGTCTGAAATCACCAGACGGCACAGGAGTCCCTGCAGGCCCAACTGGCCCACACCCAGTGAGCTCCAAGTGGCAAGCAATTGCCAGCAGTCTGCCCTGGGACCCAAAAGTAGGCCAGGTGATTCCTAGTGCACCAAGAAAGCTTTGAAGCATCACTCAAAACCCAGAAATAGGTGTGACTCCAGCCAACACTGAGGAACACCATGCTGCCCAGCAGACACCAGGACCTAGGACATCTGCTGGCCCCTTAAGGACACCCCCTACCTCCTGGACCTAATACGCTGCTGATCTTCAGCTCCCACCCTTTCTCCCAGAACCTTGGTCTACAGCAGATTAACTGTGCTAGTTTGAAGGGAGATTCAGTAACTGCCTCAACCAAACAGAAGATCTCAAGAGGCTCCAGTCAGTGTGGTGAGTACATCCCTAAAACAGAGGTGTACAGTGGGTAAATAGGGCCAGTAGTAAAGCTCCCTCCAACTAACTGTAAGACCTTGGTGAATCTGGAGATTCACCCCTTCGTGGAGACAGAAAATACCAGGCAGGGTGAGGAGTGTGCCAATAAGGATTCCCCCAACTTGGAGAAAATCAAAAGGGATCATGAGACACACAGGCACACAATAGGGATACAGTAGGGCCTCGGCCAACACAAACACTATAGACAGGGAGATTTGGTGACCTGGAATAACCTGAAGATAAAGTAACAGCATCAACTAAAAGTTGACCTACATCACTACTACTAGGCTTGGCAGCCCAGGAAGAATATAGGACTCACTCAGCAGGCCCTGCAGAGAAGTCAGATGACTGGCCCACCTCTTCATTGAGGGACCCAGCAATTGGGCAAACATCAACCTTACATTAGGACCCAAGATACACACTATCAACAGTTGACACTAGTGGGGCTGAAGGACCAAATGTTAACTCAAAAGGGGAAAATGGCAAAATGAAAAAGCAAAATGCAATCTCAAGCATCTAACCCACTGGGAGCAAGTACAGGAGACATTGAAATAGAGGAATTCAAAAGTAACACACCTGAAATCTCTGAAAAGATAGTGAGTGAAATACAAAAACAACTTCATGAGGTTATAGAGGAAATCAAATTAGAAGTACTCTCCCATGTAAAGATACAAATGACAACCTTAATAAACAAGTTGCTGAGCACAGCTAAGGAAGAAATAGAGAAAAAAGTATAGGAGCATGGGAAACTGATTGAAACCTTGAATGAACAATATAGAAAATAAGCAGAATTCATGAAACAAACTCAAAGAGACATCCAAGAAACAAAAAATTCTATTCAGATCTGGCCAAACCATTTAAATGAAGCTGAGGATAGGATTTAGGACCTTGAGGACGGGATCATAATTGCAATCATAAAAGGATAGAACTTTTAAAAATAAGAAAGCAGCATGAAATGACAACCTAGCAGTTTCAAGATGATGCCAAGAGAAACAATATAATATTAATAGGCATCAGTGAAGATGCAGGAGTCAATGCAAATGACATAACTAAAATACAGAAGAAATAGCAGAAAATTTCCCAAACATGGAGAAAAAACCTGATATGCAGATAAGTGAGGCATATAGAATACCAAACAGTCACAATGAACATAAATCCACACCCAGACATATAATAATTAAGATCTCAGACATAAAGCATAAAAACAGAAAAAGACATTAGAATCACAGCAGACTTTTCAGCACAAACCCTCAAGTCAAGACGAGCTTGGAGTGAGGTATTTTAAGCCCTGAAAGAAAACAACTTTCAACTCAGACTGATGTACCCAGAAAAATTTCATTCAAATTTAATGGAGAAACAAGATACTTCCATGACAAAGAGCTACTGAAGAAATCCATTTTGTTGGTCCACCAAACCAACCCTAGAAAGAGTATTGAAAGACATACTAGATAGAGATAAAAATGACCATAATTCCCAGAACAATAGTAGAAACTACCAACCGCAGAGTGTATGAAAAAATGTGGTAATTTTATACAATGGAATATTACTCGGCTATAAAAAGGATGATCTTGAGGCTATCCTCACTAGTGAAATAAATAAGAATCGTATTTATAAATATCACATTGTGTTCCTAGTATAAAAAATAATAAGAAATGAAGGAGTAATAAAACCTAAAATGTGTAATTGCTATTGTAATAAACAGAGGAAAAGAAAGTGCTCTAAAGAATATAATTGCATGTATGTTTAAGTGTATAGGATTGATAACTTATTATTAAGTTTTTGTTGGATATTTGAACAGTACTGTTTTCAGTCTTGCTGTTTGAATGTCCACTTTGTATGCTTCACTTTTGTAACTTGAACAACTATTTCTAAGAGGACAATATGTAATTATCAACTAATGATTTCTTACTGTATATTTTTTTTAAAATTATGTATTATTTCTACTCTTTTTCTGTTTTGTTTTTTTTTAAACAAAATTTTTTTTATTTCTTCTTGATTCAGCTTTGTTAATTCATAGATTCTAGGAATCTGTCCATTTCTTCTGTGTTTTCCAGTCTATATATGAGTAAAGATTTTCTAAGTGGATGTTGATAATCTTCTGAATTTCCACTGCATCTGTAGTAATTTTACCCTTTTCATTCCACATTGCATAACTTTGAGTTTTTTCTTTCCATTTCTTTTTTTTTCTTTTTCCTTTTTATGGGTACCAGGGATCGAACTCACGACTGCCTGCTTGCAAGGCAGGCGCTTATGCTGCTGAGCTAAATACCCAGCCCCTTCTTTCCATTTCTTGGTAAGGTTGGCTAGGGCTTATCAATTTTGCTTATTCTTTCAAATTATCAACTCCTCAATTCATTAATTCTTTGTATAGTTTTCTTAGTCTCAATTACATTAATTTTTCTAATATGTACAATTTCCTCACTTCTGTCAGCTTTGGTCTTGACTTGCTTTTCTTTTTACAGAAGCTTGAGATGTAGCATTAGGTTGTTTATTTGTGCACATTCTGTTTTCCTTATGTGAGCATTCACTGCTACATATTTCCCTCTCAGGACTGCTTTCATTGCATCTTACAGGTTCTGGTACACTGTATCTGCATTTTCATTGAGTTGTAGATATTGCTTAATTTCTTCTTTAATTTTGTCTGTGACTCATTGGTTGTTCAGGAGGATGTTACTTAATTTCCATGTGTTATGTAGTTTCTGCAGTTTCTTTTGCCATTAATTTCCAATTTCAGTGCACTATGACCAGAATAATACAGAATAATTTCAATTCCTTTGTATTTACTTATGCATGTTCTATGGGATAATATATGGTCTATTTTAGAGAATGTCCTGTGTGCAGCTGAGAAGAATGTATATTCTGATGTTTTGGGTAGAACACGGCAAACATATTGTAAGTCCATTTGTTCACAGGTTTGATTCAGTTCTATTGTTTCTTTGCTTTTTGTCTAGTTGATCTATCTCTTTGTGACAATGGGTTATTAAGGTCCCCAATTACAACTGTGTTATTGTATATTTGATTTTTCATGCCTATTAGTATTTGTCTTATATAGTTGGATGTTTCTGTATTTGGTGCATATATATGTATAGCTGTCTTTAAATCACATTTTCCACTTAAATTTCAGTGGCTGGAATTTGGTCTATGTCAGTTCCTTCATGCAAGGGAGACTGAAAAAGTGTGCAAGTGTAGTCTTTCTTCTGAGTAGTCATAAACACAGTTACACATGGAGTCCTAATAGAAAGAAGAGAGTTCTTTTTTGAGTAGTGTATTCACCATCTTTCCCACTGCTAAGCACCTAGAATTTAAAGAATGAGAAGTTTGATTTGGTTCACATTTTAAGGAGATTCAACCCACAGTCATTTGGCTCCAAGGGAAAACTATCAGGGCAGAAAAATATGGCAGAATAAAGCTGATTAGTTCATGGTGACTGGCAAACAGAGAAGGGAAACAGCATCAGAAAGGAAGGGACCAAGGACCAAATGCAGACTCAGGCTACCCCTCTGTGACCCACCCAGCCACATCCAGGAGTGTCCTCCTTGGTTGGATCCCAAAGCTAATCAGTTTGATGCTACACCCTAACTGCCATTGCTAGGAAAGTAGTGGCTGTGGTTCTAAACACTTACTCAAAGCCAACTACCAGCACTAGAAATGATCATGAAGGAAAGTTGTTAAGCACAGAGCTTGGCTATGTTTCTGGCTCTGCATTTTTTTTTTTTTCAGCTTTACTGTTTGTCAGGATCATCTGGAGGGTTCATGAAAATAGTCTTATGTCATCCTTGGGATTGCTGGTTTGCTGGGCCTAGAAGCCTGGAGACTGAGACTCTGCATTTTTAGCAATTTCTGGATGCCATTGCTTCTGCCGGCCTGGACCCTGGTGGATCCAGTGACTCTGGTCAGGGGAGAGCAACCTCAAGGTCCAACTCAGCTGGCCATCTGTTTTGTTGTTGTTATTGTTTGTCATTGTATGTTTGCAATGCATAACAAATGCATTCATCATGAGGAACTGGTATATCTTGATTCTTGTTACTTTTTAAAATTTGTCTCTCTCCCTTCTCCCTTCGACCTCCCCCACTTGCAGATTCCTTTCCCATCATTAAAATGTCTCTTTCCCTGTTGCCTACCATCTATCTTTTATTTTGTTCTTTAAATTATTTATATTCTGTGTTTCTTATAGAAAATAAACCATACAATGTTTAACACCCTGTGTCTGATTTATCCACTTAGCATTATGGTCTCAAGATGCAACAATTTTCCTAAAAATGATTCAGATTTATGATTTTTTATGACCGTGTAGTACCCTATTGTCTATAAATACCATCTCTTCTTATCCACTCATTTGATAATGGAAACATAGACTACTTCCCAGATTTAACTGTTATGATTTATGTGTATACAGGTATGCAGGTTGTGTGTATACAGGTATCACTGTAATATGATACATTTAACTCTTTTAGGAAGTTATCCAAAAGAAGTATAGCTGGGTCAAATGGAGATTCCTTTTTTTATTTTTTGTTGTTTTGTTTTGGGACAGAGTCTCGCTATGTAGTTCAGGCTAGCTTTGAACTTATTATGTAGCCCAGCCTGGCCTTGAACCTGTGGCAATACTCCTGTCTCCACATCTTGAATACTGGGATTACAGATGTGTAACACTCTGCCTGGCAGAATTTCTGTTGTTAGTGTTTTGATGAATCTTCACACTGATTTTTTTTTTTGCTATTGTATGTTCCCACCAACAATACAGACTATTTCCTTTTCTCCCCCCACAATCTGGCTGGCATTTGTTGCTTTTTGAGATCTGATGATAGCCATTCTTTTTGACATAGGGTATAATCTCAGTGTTGTTTTGATTTACATTTCTCTTATTTCCAAAGACGCTGGGTATTTTTTTCACATACCTACTGGCCATTTGTACTTCTTCTTTCAAGAAGCATCTATTCATTTCAATTGGTCATTCATTGATTTGGAATATCTAGTTTTTTGAGTTTTTAAAATGTTCTTGACTACCTCATTGTGTAAGTGATTTTTGGAGCAGGGCCACAGTCTTTGGTTTGCTATTGTCTTGTTTACTTTTGTACCACAAACCCAGCCAGACAGAGTTTGCAACTCAAAGTGTTTAGTGTCTGATCTTCTGCAGACAATGTTTGCAACCAGTCCTTAGGTGGCCTTCCTGACCCATAAGGAGAGACAACCTTGACAGAGGACTCAGCACAGGTAACCTGAGTTTCCATCCTGGCCCAGTTTGTCACCAACTTTCCACGTGATTTTGGTTAGGCCTTTACCCTGAGTTCCACTGAATCACTTATCTAATGGGGAGACTGAGCAAATGACTACAGAAATCCCTTCCACATGCTTCTGAGTCAGCAGAGAGGCTAACTGAAGAGTTTGCCGCTGTTTCACAGAGATGGCTGAATGTATCTCATTTGGTTGCTGGGCTAGGGCTGCCTCTCTGTATTGTTTATGAAGGTGTCCCTTTCCCCTCGTGGAGGGATTGCCCTCCTTTCCTCACTGTTGATTGGTACCCGACATATATTGAAGCTGACATTCATTCACTATTTCTACTTTCCCCAGCCACTTTCCAACATATCCTATTCATCACAGTGACTTTTTGATGCTTTTGCCGGTGCTAACTTTCTCCAATTCTGGAAAAAGAAGCACCTTAGAGTTATAATGACATATATAATATCACAGCACCCTTCTTTGCCAAAGAGTCTTTTTTTTGGAAGCAACAAGGGGGAAAATTCTCCTTTTTGTGGCACTCAGTCAACCAAAGTAAGACACCTCGTTGACTGATTTAAATCCGAGTGAATGAGTAGAAATGAGTATGCAGAATAATCTCCCCCCACTTGCGTTTGGATTTTAGAAAGCAATGTGAATGGGAACATGCGTTGTTTAGGATTGTGTTTGCCAGTAAATAGGTCTGGAAATCAGTTGCTAAGACAAAATAGAAGTTTATTTCTGGTAAAAGCAGTCTGGAGGTAATTGGGCTGGTGAGGGGTTTTCATGCTATTATCATATATCTTTCTGTATTTCTGTTATAATTCTAAAGCATGATTTGTATTATCAGAGTTGCTTTATGATCCAAGATGGCTCCTGGAGCTCTGATTATCACATTCGCATTCAACATAGAAGCAGGAAAGGGGATAAAAAAGCAAAAAGGATATATTGTAGTCATATAGCTCTTCTTCAGAAGCTCAAAAGTTCTCAGTCTATGTATCATTGGCTACTTTCAATGGAAAGGGAGGTGGGACTATACAATATTTTACTTGGAAGCACTGTTCCTAGAATTAAATTAGAGTTCTCTTACTGAAGAAAAAGAGAATGGGTATTGGGCTGAAACCAGCACTTTCTGTGGCAATGTCTTTTTGAATTACTTTGATGTAGATGAGAGGAAATTAGATTTTAAGATAGTTTGATGTGGGCTTTTTGGGTGCATTGTGAATGGAATATGGCATAGCTTGCCATAATAAAGAACAAGCATGAGCTTTCATCAGACTTGGCTTTGACTCTGCCTTTTAAGAGCTGTGTGATTTGGGGCAAATTATTAACTTTTCTGAGCTCCAATTTCCTCATCCATAAATTGAAATGCTAATAATAGCCATGATGATGGTAATGAAGATGATGATACAAATAATCATGTTTTGCTTTCAGGAATAAATGATATGTTGAATACTGAGCTCAAAGAGTGGATTTTAGCATGTCGTTAGCATTTAATGAATAACAGATACTGTTTTTCAAAGAATAATGGGTATCAAAGGAAAGAATAAAAATTTTGGAATCATTCAGACATGAATTTAGATGCTGGCTTGGCCACATACTAGCTGAAGACTCCTACCTAGGTTTCTCAATCTTGTTGAGCCTTAATTTCCTTGTTCACAAAATGGGTCATGGTGGGGCTATATTGAGATCATGTGTGGGAAGAAACTAAGTCAATGTCAGAAGTCACAGAGCATAGACCCTGGCAGGTGGTCTAGGTCTGGGACCTGTTAATTTAATTTCTCTTTCTTACCTAGAGGACAAGACCATGGGGGCTTTGTTTCTCACTCTGGGCCACCTGCTTCACAGTTCTCATTTCATTCTCTGCCCTTCCTCCTCTGACTCTGCAGGGGCACATTTTATCTGGGCTCCAGGGTGTGTCTGCCTAGCTGCCTTTGCCTTGGGAGATGTCTCCCTCATCTGAGGATGAGCAGCCTCCAGATTCCCAGTCCCATTAGGTGGTCCTTTCTGCAGGAATAGTCCTGCTTTGGCAGTGACACCTCCCTCTGCACCCTTTCCCTGCATTCCTGCTTCCTTGTCTGTCTCATTGTCCTTGTGCTCCTGTGCAAACAGTCCCCTGTATTAGACCATTTCTAGTGAAGACATCTAGAATGTTTGTTGTTGTTCTCACTGGATTTGGACTCATTCACTAACCTAACACTGTATAAATGCACCATGCCCAAGCTTGCAATCCACTTACCTCTGAAACTCTTAACCTTGTGTCAGAGCATTATATATTATTTTATCTATTTAATTCTATGTGCCTTCATTAGCTACAGGAGAAAGTAAAAGATCTTTCTTCTGTTAGTTAAGACCTTCTAGCATCTTTTTAATAATCTGTTTTCAGGAGCTGGGGATTTAGCTCAGTGGCATAAGCACCTGCCTTGCAAGCAGGCAGTTGAGAGTTTGATCCCCGGTACCGGTAAAAAAAACAACAACAACAACAACAACAAAAAATCTGTTTTCATAAATTACTACACATTTCTGAACTTTAGAAATTTCCACAGTAAATAGACTTTCTACCTTCAGATATATCTTCAACCTACCCTTCATCACCACCAGTCCTAGCTGGGGCTGGCTGAGCCTTGCACTTGCCTGGCCCTGATACTGATACTGAGCACTTCTTTCCATTTTGGCCACTTATTAGCTGAAGAGTTGTCTCTGAGGGGTCCTACCTGCCCCACCTAACCCTGGCTCCAGTCCTACGTACCACTCTCACCTGGGTGACAGAAGCTGGTAATTTCTGCCAATTATCTTTCCTTCTATTATCAATTCTTCACTCAGTGCTTGAAGATATTTTCTTACAGCTATATAATCCCCTTTTCTTACCCACCTGTATAAGCTGCCCCAATGGTACACATTCCACTTACAATGCAACCTAGGCCCATAACCATGTTCATGAGGCCCAGTATTACCTGGCAACTCCTCCACCTCTGTTTCTGCCTTCTCCCTCTCCTATTGTTATCATTGGTCCAACTGTATGAACCTCCTTCCTGCTCCACAGACACCTGAGCTCTCCTCCTGCTGTCTGGTCTTAGTCAGGATCCCCCTTCTCTGTAAACTGGCTTCCTATGCTTTTGCATAGCTTGTTCATTATGGGGCCTCACACCCTGTGGGTCTGCCCTCTGCCTATCACAGTGGATCTCTATCATGTTATCCTGTTGATTCTTTTTCAAGCAGTAATAATAATCTGTATCTATCTTATTTACTTAGCTGCTTGTTGACTGTATACACACTAGAATATAAGCTCATTAGGGAACATATGACATCTGTCTTGATGCCACAGTGTATTCCAAGTGTTTACTGTATGATCAGGAATGTCTTAAACACACAGGATTTAGGGTATGAGTGATGGGTATGAATGGGTGATACACGATGAATACATAAATACCTAAACACATACATCACATAAACGGGTTCCCATGAGGTCTATGGATGGAATTTAGTAGCCTGTAAACTTGCATGGGGGGATAAATTATCTATTTTCACTTAGCTCTTACTGAAAATTTCATTACTTTTCATCTTGAACAGTAGCAGCAAACCACAGCAATGTCAGTAGCTCTTCAATTTTTCCACCAAGAGAAATCATATATTTTCATATCACATTACTGTGGTTACAGACATCTCAGAATTACTTTCACTAAATTATTTTGAAACCTCTGCAGTTTGTACACATAGCACAGATTTTGTGATTTAGCGCATCAGCAGACATATACATATTGCAAGCTTCGCTTTAAAAATTATTATGATTGGATTTTAATATAATTCATTTTCTTTATAATCCAGTGTATTTTATTTTACTTATTTAGCAGCTTTGTTCTGAGAAGGAATTTGACAGTTTCACCAGCACACCAGAATGGGAAATTCAAGATTTCTGGGAATGAATGAATGATTTCTTCATTCTGGCTTCCCCCAAAATAGACACATCTTCCCCTCCCCCTTTACTTCAACCCCACTGGTCCTTCAGGAGCTAGGCAGATCTTCCTCCAAGAAACTTCTGCATTCTGCAGTGGGCTTTGCTTCTCTGAAAGTCTATGGCCCTGTCTCCAAACTCAACAAACCCCTGATCCTGCATTAACAAATTTGGAAATCGATGTTTCACTTCTGATGAGTTTGTTTTGTTTTCCCAACTCATAGCAGCCTTCCAGATACTCCAATACAAATAATACTTTGGTCTTGGAAGTGTTTTTATCTGCTTTGTAGAACTGAGCTTTCAGCTTCATAGAATTTGGTACAACTTATATGTGTCTATTTGTATTCTTTCCCATTACCCATTTAATATCCCTATTCCACTGAGCAAGTGACCTTCGGTACATTACTCACGGCCTTGTGAAGGCTCCAGAACTCTTCTACTGGAAGTACCTAAGTATCACCAGTAAGGATGCAGGGGGAAGGACAGTTGAAAGAATTTGCTTTGGTTCTCAGTTTGCCTAACAAACCCCTTGTATTTACTTAGATTAAACTTACACTTGAGGTCTGTTGATGTTAATAGGGATATTGGCATACACGGAAGGCAAAATTCATGGTATCTTTACTGCAGTGGTCAGTTATACATGGAACATTACTGAGATGTAGACCCTGAATAAAGTATGTGTGTGTAGATGAAGGATGGATGGATGGTTATATGGATATAATATAGTGGAGTGGACGGAGTAGGCAGTGGATGGGTGGACAGAATAAATAGTGGATAGAGTAGATGGATGGAATTAATGGTGGATGGAATGAATGGATGAGTGAATGGCAGATAGCTGGTTGGAAGGAAGGGGCACAAGGTTGGACAGGTGGAGGTTTGAATACTGGAGAAGACTATGGCTGTGAATTGAGGAGTGGTTGATGAGAGGGTGTTAACATGATATTAGTTTCTTAGGGCTGTCAAAATACAGATGCTCCAAAACTTATGATTAGATCATATTCTAATAAATTCATCATAAATCGAAAATATTCGAAGTAAAAAAATTCACTTACTACATACAAATCAAATCAAATCAAATCAAATCAAATCAAATCAAATCAAATCAAATCAAATCAAATCAAATGTTATAGCTTGGAAACACAACGTAGAGTGGAGTGCTGGTATTTCTCTTCATGGTTGCAGGGCTGATTGGGAGTTGTGGCCCACTTCTGCTGCCCAGCACTACAAAAAGTTCATACTGCATATTAGAAGCCCAGGAGAACATCAAGGGTCACAATTTGTAGTGTAGTATAGTATAGTCATACACAAATGTGTATGACTTCCGCAGCATGGTAAAGCAGAAAAATCTCAGGTTGGACCATCTTAAAGTGGAGACCATCTTTACTACCGACTTGGTGATTAGATTATAGGAATTTGTTCTGAGCCCAAAGTGCAAGCTCTAGGTATTTGGAGGATGGTGTTCTCTTGGGGAACTTTGAGAGAAGATCCTTTCCTGTGTATTCTGACTCCTGGTGGTGATAACAATTATTGATGCTCCTTAGCTTGTAGATACATCATCATTCTAGACTCTGTCTGTGTTTATACATGGCTGTATATTTGTGATTGTGTCTGCTTTCTCCATTTGGAGCACATTAGCCTTTGGATTAGAACCCTCATTAATCCAACATGACCTTACTTAACTTACCTAATCACATCTCCAAAGACCTTATTTTTCAAAACAGGCCACATTTTGTTTTTGTTTTTTGAGACATTTTTTGAAATCGGCCTTGAATTCAGCATGTGGCCTTGAACTTGCACTGATCCTCTTGCCTCAGCCTCCTGAGTGCTGGGATCACAGGCCTTTGCTACGACGCCTTGCCTAGGTCACATTTTTGACATTCTGTTTTTAGATTAATTTGGGGAGGGTAATGGTTTAGATCTAAAGTGTACTCCAAATTCGCATGTGGGCAAAAGATGATTGGATCATGGGATGCTATAACTGACTTGCTGTTAGGTGGTGAGTATGTTGGAACACTGGCGATGTGACCTAGAAGGGTATATTCTTGTCCCTGTCTCCTCCCTCCTCTCTCTGCTTCCTGGCTGCTTTGGGTGAAAATCATTTCTTCTACCATCCTCTCTGCCATCCTATTTCTGCCTTGGAGGCAGGTGGCCATGGACTGATGTGCCAAAATAAAGCTCTCCTCATTTAAATTGTGTGTGTTGGGTATTGCAGCCAGTGACAGGAAACTGAGTAAGATGAGAAACACTTCTTGCAATTGAAGGGATGGATATGTGGAACAATGGGTTTAGTAGGCAGATGTAGACTTGGAAAAGAGGACAAGACAGCTTGGAAAGGAGGAAGGATGTGAAGGGGTTGTTGTATGAGTGGAGTGGAAATGCATGGTTGGAATGGAGGAGTGGGAAGATGCAGGGTTGAATGAATAGAAGGCAGAAGATTGGATAGATGGAAAGGTAGAGGGTAAATGATTGATTTGTTGGATATATGCCTGGATAGATTGGTAAGATTATTGATTTCCCCATAGTACAATTTTTGTATACACACTTATCTCCTCTATACTAAGTAGCATTTAGAAAGTGACACTTTGCATTTAAAAAGTGCTTATGAAATGTGTGTTAGCTGCTTTTCTCTGCATTCAGAAATGCTGATCGCTGGAATGGCTCCAGAGCTGTCTGGGTCATGACCTATAAGGAGGTGTGTGTGTGTGTGTGTGTGTGTGTGTGTGTGTGTGTGTGTGTGTGTACACACCTAGGCAATGTTAATCTGCACCTGTGTCCAACCTGGAATGTGTTTCTGGTGCCTGGGGTAATTCTTAGAGAGAAATTACATTGTGTTTACATTGGTTTACATATATAGAAAAAGATGCCACAATTTCATACTTTGATTATTTCATATTACAAATCTTAAACCTGATGTCAGGTAAATGTGCTGTGGACATGGACGGTTGGTTTAGCTACTTCAAATTGCCCAGGGGCTAATGTAGTGTTGATGATTCTAAAGTTTGAATAAACTGATTTCTGTTGGACAGTTTCTTTTATTTTCCTAAGGAAGGGCTGGATTTAATTTAAAAGCACCTATTTCGAGGTTGTCTATTTAAGTGATTGAATTTGCCAGCACTCTTTTAATAGAGGTTTTGCAGATTCATGCCAGATGGGTTCAGTTAATCAAATGCCAGAGATCTTCTCAGATGTTTTCTTTGTTCAGAACAACCTTTAGTGTTGGTTGTGATGTCTCTGGTGAACTCAGAAGACTTAGGGAAGCAGTCATTTCATTGTGTTTGAAACTTTTCTTTTTAAAAAGAAATGATTTACAAATGCTGGGATATTTCAGATACAGAGACAACAACGGAGAGTAAAATAACAAACACCCATGTACCAAATATTCAGATTTAACAAATGGTAACATTTTTGTCACATTTATTTCAGGTTTTCCGAATATAAATGAAGTTGCTGTTGAAGGCTGCCACCCTCATTTCATTCCCCCCTCTTCTTCATCGGAACAAACAGCCAACGTGAAACTGATAAACATGCCTTTCCATATGTGCTCTGCAGTATTAGCATGTTTTAGGCTTTTTAGAAAAAAGCACTATACTGTATATATTCTTCTGTAGCTTATTTGTAAGTCAGTATTATATTGTTGAGATTAATTTGTTTATAAATGTGTCTCTACACTGTTTGATGATACCTATTTGCAAACATATAAACATTTTACTTGTTTAAAGAATGATGGGCATTATTTTGTCATCCAAAACAGTGAAATCAGTAAACATCCTCACACATCTGACAGATTTCCTCAAGGATTATACCTATAAGTAGAATTTTTAAATTGTAAGATGTATCTGCAAAATCACTAGAAATGCCAGTTTGTTTTGCAGAATGATTGAGCTCATTTATGCTTCCATGCCAAAGAATGAAAGACAGTTTTCTCATGTTTTCTAATTGTGGTATTATTAATTTTGCTTTCTGCTTATATGATAGCTAGCTGTGGCACAGAATCTTACTGTTGTTTTGATTTGTGTTCATCTTACTCCTTGCGAAGCTGAGCATAATTTTCTTGTTTATTGGTCATTTAGGTCTTTTTTCCTGTTAGGGGAGAGTTTCTTTTGATTTATATGTTTTAACATATTTTTACAAATACTAAATTAATCTACAAAAAACATTGCATGATTTTAAAATTCCAGTCCTCAACTATATTTTAAATTTATGTATTAATTTTATAACCTTAAAAAACAACACAAAAATTCAAAAATTTTCTTAATGGATTTTGCTTTTTGCATCTTTTAAGAGAAACAATTCTCTATCCCAGTGACAAAAAGATATTTCCTTTAAAATTGAAAATTTTGTTTTTCATGTTTAGAGAGTTGCTCCATCTGGGATGTATTTTGTATGTGCTGTGGAATAGGAAGCTAATTTTATTTATTTTTCATGCAGAGAGCCAATTACTTCAGAATCATTTATTGAGAATCTCATCGTTTTCCACAAATTTGCAATGGCTCTTTAGTTACATAACTTTTTAGATTCTCTGTTTTGTATCATTGAACTGCTTTGTTTGTCCTCATGCTTTTTTTTCATACTGGCAAGAGCTTTTTTTGTGTGTTAATGGAGCTTTCTAACAAGGCTTGATTGCTGAGGCAGAAAGTCCATGTGTCCGGTTGTTTCTTCGTATACTTTAATTCTTAGATATAAATTTTATGCTGTTTCTCATTTTCCATGAAAAATTTCATTGATTGATTAAAGATGTACTAAATTTACACATTTAGAAAATCAACTTTGATAGGGAATCTTCCTAGGGAAGTTATTGGTTTCTGTTTGCTGATATTTCTTTGAAAATATTTTCAATTTCTTATTAGTTCTCATGATTTACCTGTGAATTACACTTAGATGTTTCCATCAGGCAAACTTATGGTCTGTAAAGGGCAATGTTTTCTTTTATTCTTAATATTTTTATTTCTGAAATAATCTTTCTTATCTTATTGCACAGTCTAGGACTTGTATCATAAAGATGGTACAGCAGGGTTATTTTGTTATTTTCCTTCCATCGTAAGACTTACTAACCTCCCAGATTTCCAGAAGAATTGTTTTGGACACATGTGCTGTTGTTCTCTAGCCTTGGTCCTTGTCCCTTAAGCACCTGTCTTTATAGACTACTAAGATTCCTGCTGAAGTCAATAAAGAGTGAGATAGCATAAATAAAAAAATTTTTCTAGTGTCTGACAGTGATGTGAGAAATGAAGGTCCACCATCATGAGGCCCACAACATGTAGGTACAATCTATTAAATACCTGTCAACCACGTTGATCATCTTCCCCGGTGTCTGAGCTGGCTGCATGACGATGGAGGCTGACCAGTCCAGCAGCATGGCAGGAGCTGGTCAGTCTCTGCTGCTGCTCAGAGCCACTGTGTACTACTGTGCTCACTGGGAACTTTCTGCTGTCCCTATACTTTGTCACTTTCTTGACTTTGCTCTTGCTATTCTCTCTTCTTGGCATGCCCTTTCTCTTTGCCAAATCTCACAAGAATCCTGAAAAATTCAATTCAAATGATCATTCTTTGATATGTCCACTCAGAGCCCTCCTCCACCTACGTGCATACACACAGTGGTACAGAATAATTGGTCCCTTCAATATTTGTACCCCAGAGTCTTATAAAATTACCTTAAACTAATATTCACTCATTCATTCATTCTGCAGCTTATGACTCAGGCCTGTTCTAGGCTCTGGGGGACATCTGCAAAAGGGCAATGGCCCTGTACCCCTCTAGTTTACCTTCTTAGTATTTATTTTTTATACTGTCTTTTCCTCCAGACTTTGAAACCCATCCGGATTGTATCTTCTTCATGTTTGTGCATTTCCATTGTTTACTGCAACCCTTTGAACTGGGAGGTGGGAATTCCATGGAGAAGACAGCCCATGTCCCCGGTACATAGCAGGCACCAAAGAGATTGCAGGAGGAATGTTGAACAGTGTTTCTTTTTGTTGACCAACTTGATGACTTTTTGGAGAAAATAGGAGGGGCAGCTTGAGAGGTAGCCTGACTGTATTCATATCTATGCCTGACTTCCCTGAAAACTTAGGATGAGACCCTGAGTCCTGACTTTACCATCTGAATAATGGGTGTATGAGTTACCTCTTACTGCTATAATAATTATCACAAACTTTGCAGTTTCAAGTGTTGTATGTGTATTATTTAAGTCAAAGTAAAAAATAGGTTTTAATTGTGTTACAATGGAAGTTTGTGAAAGCAGGATTACATTCTTTTGGAACTCTGGCTCAGAATCTGTTTCTTTGACATTTTCCTTTTCTCTGCAGGCCACTTGCATTCTCCACTTGGCTACTTCCTATACTTTCACCATGGTTCGTTCCTGTACCTTCATAGCCAGAAGTGTAGCATTTTCGTTTTTTAGAATTTTATTTAAAGAAAGACTAAACAAAACAGAAAATAGGTAGAAATAACACATACATTCAGAGAAAAAAATAAACAGTAAGAAATCACTAGTTGATGTTTACATATTGCCATTTTACAAATAGTTGTTCAAGATACAAAAATGGAACATGTAAAGTGGGAATTCAAACAGCAAGACCACAAACAGTTCTGTTCAACTGTCCAACAAAAACTCAGTAATATGGTTGTCAATCCTATACACTTACACATACATGCAGTTATCCATATCTTCATTTATGGTTAGATTAAACAAACTAAAGCAGGTTAAAATCATTCTGAACAAAGAATATTAGTATTTCTGGATTTTATATCATGACACTCTGGCATCAGCATTGGGTACTGTAGTGTCTTTTTTAAAAAATTTAATTTAAAGAAAGACTACACAAAACAAAAAACAGATAGAAATAATACATAATTTCAAAGAAAAAAAATAAACAGTAAGAAATCATTAGTTGATGATTACAGATTGTTCTCTTACAAATAGTTATTCAAGATACTAAAGTGGACCATATAAAGCAGGGATTCAAACAATGAGACTGCAACCAGTTCTGTTCAACTTTCCAACAAAAACTTAGAAATATGGTTATCAATCCTATACACTTAAACATACATGCAGTTATACATATCTTCAATTATGTTAAGATCGAACAAACCCAAGCAGGCTAATATCACTCTGAACAAAGAATAATACTATTGCTGGGTGTCACATTATGACACTCCAGGATCGGCACTGGGTACTTAGTGTTTCTTTTTCTTTAAAGTATCTGTTCATTTCATCATGTGTCATAAGATCAGTTCTCATAAACTGTTTATAGATTCTACACATGCATGAGTCTTAACATGTATTTCTATCCTTTCTTTATTAGAGGGAGAAACAAAACAAAGCAAGGCAAAACAAAACATATTCCTATAAACACATGAAATTAAATAAACATATAAGACCATTGTACAAAGAGTTATACCATGGTTCCTGTGTTGTCTCTTGTTATCTCCAATAGAATTGGCTATATCATCAGACATAGTATAATTGAATATATCAGTATATAACAGTATTAATAAAAATACAACTTTGTATATAGTATAGAACTTCAAAAACTGGCAGTTATCAAACCAGAATGTGTATCATAGAGTCTTGTCATCTTCAGTGTAGTTGCCTATATTCTCAGACTTGATACTATCAATCATATCAGTTTTGAATTAAATCTTCTGTGCCTCATTTCTGTTATGCTCTTTTTTTTGCCATCAGTTGTCTGCTTATCTTCTTCATTCTGTTTTCTGCTCCATTCATTGAGGCTTCTCTGCCACTGTACCTGGAATCCTAGTACTTTTCTCTCTCTCTCGAATGCCCTGCAGTATTCTCTGTAGAGTTGGATTGGTGGTTGTGAATTTCTCAAGTTCCTCTTTGTCTTGGAAGTATCTTGTTTCTCCATTAATTTCTAGAGACAGTTTAGCAGGGTATATCAATCTGGGTTGGAGGTTATTTTCTTTCAGGGCTTGGAATATTTTATTCCACGCTCTTCTTGACTTGATGGTTTGTGTCGAGAAGTCTGCCATTATTCTGATGGGCCTTCCTCTATAGGTTATCTGTTTTTTGTCTCTAACAGCTTTTAATATTCTGTTCTTATATTGAATTTCTGGGATCTTGATTATTATACACCTGGGTGTAGCTCTGTTTTGGTTGTAGGTGGCTGGAGTTCTGTATTCCTCATATATCAGAATATCATTTCCTTTTCCTGTGTTTGTGAAGTTTTCCTTAATTATTTCTGTGAATAGTCTTTGTAGTTCCATTGTTTGTATGCCAGCTTCTTCCTTCACATTCTTTATTCTCAAGTTATAGATCCTTTTGTCATCTTCTAGCCTTTGTATTGTTACTGCTTGTCTTCTTGTTATGTTTAAAAAGTTTTCCCTTTCATACTCCCACATTGCAAACTTGTCCTCCAGTTTGGATAATCTATCCTTAGTTTCTTTCAAGCTGATTTGCCATCTTTCTATAGTTTTTAATTTCCTGGTGATCTCTTTGAATCTGCTTCATATATTCTGTATTTTTTAATATTTTTCATCAAATGGTTCTCTCCTTTGTTTGAGTTCCTCCCTTCTTCTGTCTGTGTCTGCTTGAGGGATGCTTAGTATCTCTTTTATTAATCTTCTTATATCTTGCTTTATTTGGCTAAATATTTCACTTTTGAACTCATCTATGAAGTTCCAAATATATCTCTTTATGTCTACTGGCACTGTGTCTGATATTGCATGTTTGCTGTTCTCATTCTCCTTTGTATTTACCTGTCCTGGGTCAGTGTTCTCTGGGTTGGGACCTGGGGACTTTTGTTGTTGCTTCCTCTTCCCATCTTCTTTGTTTCTTCCAGGAGGCTCCAGTTTCTTTCTTTGTTGGTTACAATTCTTCTGAAGCATGCTAGATAGGTGACCCTTCACACTGCCATGTGCTAGTGAGTTGCAGACAGGGACAGCGTATGCTGGCCCCTCCCCTCTGGATCAGTCAAACTGCTGTGGCCTGCACTGTATTACTTTGCACTGCCTCCCCTCTGGATTGACAGCGGCATTGGGGGCAGGGGCAGTGGCAGTTGGTGGGTGCCCAATCACTCCGCTCTCCCAGCCTCTGGCAGGCCCATGGCCAACAGGTCTCTCTGGCGGCTTGGAGGCACCATAGCCTGTGGTTGGAGCATGGCAGCATGGGGATCAGTCAAGCTGCTGTGGAGTGCATTGTATTTCTTTGTGCCACCTCCCCTCAGGATCAGTCAAGCTGCTGTGGCCTGCACTATCAGTCAAACTTCTGAGGTTTCACTGGATTAGTGTGTGCCACCGCTGTAGGGACTTGATTTTGGATAACCTATTGGGTCTCAGCCAGATCACATGACCCAGGCCTAGCTCACTCCACCAATCCTGTTTGGGAAGGGAACAACTGACTGAGTCACTGCTGCCCCTTGTACTTGCCAGTCCTGCCCAGTCCCAGAATGTCATCCATGGAGCCCCCCTATTTATGGAATGGCTCCACTCCCATCATCACCAAGGTTGATGTAGGCACTCTGCCAACTCAACTCTCCTTTTGGCTCACCGACTCTGAACTCAGTGTCGAAGCGGTGGCTCAGATGGCTCGGCTAGTAGTGGTGTGACCTCAGCAAGTCATGGCATGACCTCAGCAAGTCGCGGAGGGACCTCGGGTGGTCGACAAGTCTCCTTAGTTTTTTCTTGGGATGAGAGAATTCATCTCACTCTGTTTGGGGCTCTGCACTCTGTATTATGTTGAATTCTAAGTTGACTATCTCAGGGAGCCTCTGTAGCCAGTTGTTATCTATCCACCATCTTTGCTCCTGCTGTCCAGAAGTGTAGCATTTTTTAATTCTCTATTTCCTTCTGTTTCTCTCTTGTGATTACATTGGAAGATAAATCAGTAGTTCAGGAGCCCTTCCTCATGTTAAGATCCCTAATCACATTTACAAAGTCCCTTCTGCCATGGACGGCAACACATTCACAATGCCTTGTATTAGGGTAGTACCATATTTGGGGGCCATTATTCAGCCTATGAGGTATACCAGTTATGAGTGTGTATGTGTATGGGTAACATGACAACAGTGACTTTTCCACTGAGTTATTGCAAAGATCCCAGGAGATTCACTTACTTGTTTTTCCCTTCCCTTTGGCTAATATTAATCAGATGCTTCCAATGAGCAGAAAACTTGATGCCTCTTAGAACTTCCATTTTTTATGAAGAAATAGAAAATAAAATAAGCAAGAGATTTACATACTGTATCAGAAAGTACTAAACATAATTGAGAGAAATCAAGAGAGAAATAGGACAAGAAAGTGCTGGCCACAATGTTGCACATTAAAGAGGGAAGTCTGGTCCTCACAGAGAGTCTGACTTTAAGAAAATAAATGTAAAATGCTTTAGCACAGTATCTGGCACAGAATGCAACTCTTAAATGTAAGTTAAAAGTAAATTTAAATAAATAAGTGATTACCCCATAACTCATAAAACAAAATTTTGGTCTCTCTGAATGTCTGAATAAAATTTTCTGGGCTTTATCCAAAAAGAAGCCTGAGATTTAAAAGGGCTATTTCTGTGTAGAGTATGACATATCATGAAATTAAGATATTATTATAGATTTTTGGTCCCTCTGGCTGTCTTTTAGAAGAGCAACAACTGGGAGGTGAATGGTTCAGAATAGCGAGAGTAAGTTTGCAAGAATTTTGGACAGGCAGGAGCTGGAGTCAAAGGAGTCTCTCTCCTTGCTCATTTCTCAGGTCAGCAGGAAAGAGACTTGTGGAACTTGGCCTTGAGAGATCCCAGGCTGTGATATAGAAAGGTTTCAGGAAACATACACCATATATAGTTTAGCTAGAAAAGTAGGGAATCCTCTATGAATTGAAATATTTTGAGCTACTGAGAGTACCAGTATAAGGGTGGCAGAGGGGTCACTGTCCTGTAGGACTGACTATTGCCTGGCTATTCTGCAGCCTGGAGAGTGCTCCTTTCTTCAAGGTGCAGCATTCAGCCATGCCAGCATTTGGGGACACTGATATGTCTTGTCTCTTTAGGTCAGGAAGGATTATTCGCAAATGCAGATCTATCCAGGCACATTTTCTGAATGTTAATTGAAGTTCAAGAATCCAGGCATTTTGCAGGCAACATGTCTGCACAGATGTCTTCACAATTGAAGGCTGGAATTGTGTTTGGAGCAAATAGAGAAGCTTCATTCTTGCTGTTGACCATTTTTGGAAATAAGACACTTTTGCAATTCCTGATGCATTAGTTGAGATGATGGGCAGGAATCTTATGCCCCGAATACTTGATCCAGGATGCCAGGGAGACTAACAAAGCCATGAAGAGATTTAAAATAATATGCTTGTGGAGTTTTCTAGGTGTCAGTGCTGATGTTACATATTTAACAAATATTAACTCATTTAGTCCTTGTGAAGTGGATATTATTTTATGAATACCAACCCGCTTATTTAGTCCTTATGAAGTGTTATCTCCTTTTTACATAAAGAAATGAAGTCATAGAGATATTAATGCACAGAAGGCCACAAAATTTTTTTATTAAAAAATTAAAAGAAAGAAGGAGATTAAGATAAAAGAGGACATAACAACATAATAACACAGGTCAGAACAGAACAATTTAAGCGACATACTATTTCACCACAAGATAACCTGACTTAACAGTAGCTACCTTAGTGTCTCTTTCTTTGAAATATTTGAGTATAACTTCAAACACAACATGACAATGTAAAACCATTCAAAAGAATGAAAGTATTACAGGGTATTTAGAACCAACTAACAGAAAAATGAACAGTGGTTTCTATATTATCTCCTTGTCTATAAAAATTTTTGTTTATACTATCACATATAATAAAATCTAATAAGATACAACATGATAAACCGATGGAGACAGAAGAACAAAAGCTTCATGGGACTTCATAATAAGATGATGTTATATCAGCACTAGCTATTATATTTTCTTGTTTTCTTCAAAATAACCATTCATACCATCACAGACAATAAAATTAAACAACCCAGAATAGAACCATCCCAATTAATGAAAACATTATAAGGCTTCAAAGCAATATAATGGGGAATCATGTTTACCACATACTTTTATGTATTCTTACCATTTCTTACACTAGGGGAACTATTCGGTATTTATACATGGGAGTTTGATTTGTTTCACTTATGAGTATGGTCTCAAGCTGCGCCCATTTATTTATAAATATCTCAATGGGATCATTCTTTGTAACTGAGTAGTATTCCATTGTATAAAAATACCACAACTTTTTTTATCCATTCCTCAGTTGATGGACACTTAGGTTGTTTCCAAGATCTGGCTATTACAAACTGTGCTGCTATAAACATGGGTGCACATATATCACTGTGGTATGATGTTTTCGGTTTTTCTGGGAATATGCCCAGAAGTGGAATAGCTGGAACAAATGGGACTTCCAATCCCAGCTTTTTGAGAAGTCTCCAGACTGACCTCCACAATGGTTGCACCAGTCTATACTACCAGCAACAGTGCAGGAGAGTTCCTTTTCCCCCACAGCCTCTCCAGCATTTGTTGTTGGTAGTTTTCTTGATCCTAGGAAGGCCACAAAATTAATAAACACTGGGGAAAATAAAAGATTCTACCTAGGCAGTGTAACTAGATTCTGAAGTCCAAACTCAGTGACTAAAACACAGTGCCTTCACTGGGTTTCCCGTAGGAGCAGTGCTGACTATAGATTGTGTGCACCTGGTTTATTTGGACATGCAGGTCACTGTGGGGGAGAGTAGGGGTGATATAAGGAATAGCAACTGCCATTGAGCAGTGGGGTATTAAGCCAGAGAGTGCAACTGAGATTATAACCTACAGGAATTCTCTGAGAATCAGTGTAAAAGCATGCCTGAGACTTATTCCTGTCTAGGATTGAGAGAGCTGCAGGTATTTATACTCCAACACTGTGAAGGTGGAGGAGTCAGTAGGTTCACCTTTCAAAGACCACTTCAGGATGGAGAGGAGTATGTTAATTCTCAGAGCCTTGTGACCTACCAAGTTCCAAAAGACTTCTCTCTGACAAAGATGGAACTGTTGTCAAAGTGGCTTTTCAGAAATGGCAAAAGTATGTTAGAGAAATCCAGGGGACCTCCAATACAATCAAGATCTGGTATGGGACTCAAGCCTATAGAATCACAGAATAAAGTGAAGAAGGTCAATTAGAAGTAAGTTCTCCCAAAAAGCAGACAAGAGACTAAGAACAGTATAGTAAGCAAACCTAACATTAAGTACTAATTGTATACTAGACATTTTATTCAGTGCTTCCTAGGCATTAATTTTACTTAAATCTGAAAAGATTCCTAAAAGGTTGGCTTTATCACTACCATTTTATGGACGAAGAAACTGACACTGGTAGTGATGCTTACAAGCAAATAGACCAGATTCAGCATTTAAATCTATCAGCTACCAAACAATGATAATGACTATTTTATAACAAAAAAGAAATTGTCTATAAGAAAGTGAGTTTCTTGAGGGTAGGAAACATATATTTTAAGTTGAGTATCCCATCTGCACCAGTGGTTTCCAATAAGAAACAATTTTACATGTTCTCTGTCTAATGAAATCTGAAGATATCTTTAGTTTTCATGACAGAGATTGGTACAACTGGTACCCAGTGGGCAGAATCCAGAGATCCTGCTAAACATCTTAAAAACTCCACAATATGGACTTATTTATTCCCAGACAACAGCGGTGCCAAGATTGAAAGTGATCTACACAGCACTTTCCATATTATAAGGCTTGATAAATGCTAGCTGAATTTCTGACAGCTGGATGATGAATGTTAATGGATACCACAGGGTGGTACAGACGGAAAGTAAAATGGCACCCAGAAAGCACTGTTTTATGCATTATTTCGTGTGATGACCATACAAACTCCAGGGGGCAGGGAATTGATGGTATTATCACTAAGGAGGAAATGAAGGATTAAAATAGCGACTGTGCTCTGTCTCTCACTGTGCATGCGCTTGAGCTTAGCTCTGTCTGTCTGGCTCAAAATCTGGGAGCTCTTTTAACCATCTTCTAATGTGTTCTAATGTATTTCAAGTGATGTTTTCATCTATCCATGACTGAGAGACCAAAATTTTAATTATACAGAAGACAACAATGTGTATAAATTGTGATATTATGGACTGCAAAGAATGAAATTTCAACTCATCATGAATGAGGATACTTGTCTTATCTAATAAAAATTTTCAAGTGTGTTAATACTAGAGTTAGTTATATCAGTTGGAAGCCATGGCTTAAAAAACCCAAAGGTTTGTATCTTTTTTTATCCTTTCATTGGCTACATCTTTGAGCAGTTATGAAGTGTATGCTGCAATTCTAGCTATGAGATGTTTAGCCATATCAGCTACCGGAAAAGAAAAGGATGATTCCATAACTTCTGAACGGTGAGCAGACATTTCCCAGAAACCCTCAAGGTGATTTCTATTCATGTGTCATTGGTCAAAGCTAGATCACATGCTCACTCCTGTCCAATCATTGACTAAAGCTACCATCTTGGTTTAGAGCAGTTATTCTCAACTGGGAACAATTTTGGCTCCCTCCCACTCAAGGATTGTGTTGCGAGATTTTTTTGTTTTCATGTTTGTGTACATGCATGCACTTGTGTGCATGTATGTGTGTGAGATGTTGTTGTATCTATCATGTAGGGGCCAGGGATGGGCAAAATATCCTGCAATGCACAGGGAAGTCTCCCACAGCAAAGATTTATGTGGCCCAAAATATCTGAAGAGTAGAGTTTGAGAAACCCTGGTACAGGGCAAAAAGGACTTAACCTCAAGCCTCATAGGGGGAGGGGTGAACACCTCAAGAAAATAGGAAAGGGGAATTTGGGGAGGTCACCAAACTCATCTGCAGTTAAAAGACCTTGCACATTTTTGCTGACTGATGTCATATATCTCTTTTCTCCAAGACGTCTCTGCACGCCTTTGTCAGACAGTGCTGTGGCCTGGACAGGCCATTGCTCTGACCCAGTCTGGCATTTCTTATCTCCATCAGGCTTGCTGCCAGACACTGAGAATAGGATGTCACCTCTGGCAGAAGATCAGTCAGGATTAATTGATGGTGAAGCTGTGTCCCACTTTGAACCTCTCTTAGGCAGCCGAGCAGCACAGAGCAGTGTACAAAGGCCCGAGGTGGAGGCTGCTGCACTACAGGATGTGAGCTGGCCAGAGGCCCTTGGTAAACAGAAGGGAAAGGAAGAATTTTGCTCATGTGCTTCTTTTGGAGGAAAGAAAATAACGCTTTCCAGGGTATCTATATTCTGAACAATACTACTTGGTAGTTGTGAACTCCTGAGCTACAACTAGGTCAGACCTTATTGGAAATCCTTAAATCAGGTGTAAAGCCACCAGTTCAAAGAACCCTATGACATCATTTGACGGCACTCCAAAATATTTTTTAAAAGATTAGTTTGAACTTTTTTCCTCCAGTTAATTCTGTACAGTAAATGTTTAATTGAACATCATTTTGTTTGTATTGCTCCATAATTTGCTGGCCATTGATTGGGAACAGTAACTCACCTATTGCTGAATGAAACAGATCACAATCATTACATACTCAATGTAATCTTTCCAATGCTTGCCTTGTGCTTATGCTTGATGTTAGTGATGCGATGGTGAAAACAATCCACTTGTCAGCTTTGGCAACTCCTAGGTCAGTAGGGGAGACAGACTCAAGCATCTAATTGTCACACAGCATGCAATGACACCAGTGATAGCTGTTAACAGGGATGTAGCAGGCTGGGGAACATTTAAATGATAAAGATGTTCATCTACATTTACTGAGCATCTGCTATATACCAGCTGTTAGTGACTGGGAAATTAAACTCTGTGTGTGTGTGTGTGTGTGTGTGTGTGTGTGTGTGTGTGTGTGTGTCTTTCAGTTCTACAACTGGTTCCTGAAGAACTTTTCAAGAGCAGACAACCATAAAGCAATAGGATGTTTGTTTTCTTAAAGGTGAATACAGAACTCAATAAAAACCTAGATGGCTTAATCAGGAGTTTGAGTGTAGATTGAGGAAAGACTTCCAAAGGACTGAGCAAAGGCCCGGAGGGAAGAGGAGATTGAAAGAAGACCAGGCAAGTCAGACTTTTCAGGGCAGGACTTCTCATGTCTTAAAAATGCACGGCTTAGAAAATAATATTGTATTTGACTTCCATGGGTCAGATAGAGGAAGAGCATAAAATAAATTCTCCGTTGGGCCTATTGCTGTAATACCTAGACTCAGGGGCTGAAAGAACATTCAGCCGGCAAATTTCCCAGTGGTGGTGAGTTAGGATGTTTGAAGCAATTTGAAAACTCTTTAGCACTAAACTGTGTGGTTCGGTTATCAGTCCAGCAGGGATTCCAAGCAGGGAGCCTTCACCAGGGGCTAGCATGCTTGCAGAAGCTTGCCTAGCAAAGGTAATTTAAGGCTGGTGGTGCCTTTGCAGGATATTGAGAAATAATACCTTCCATTATGAGAAATGGAAAAATCACATGGAGACCTGTCCAGCTTTGGAGGATACTTGGCAGAAGGTAATGTTCAACTCCATGCAAAGATAGAGTTAAATTTGAAAGTTTAGGCTTGCTGCTGATGTAGTCCTGATTGCATTTCTGAGAGAAGTTTGGGAAACTGTGTTGTCAGCCCCTTTGATCATCAGCACAGTGTCTTGGAAAGAAAGCCAACTTGGGTCCAAAAGCAGAAACCCCGCTGTGCCTCTCACTAGCTGTATGATCTGCAACAACCTCATCGAACCTCAATTTCCTCGTCTATACAGTGGAGATAATACCTAAATGTATTAGGCACAACTCATTGTCCCTAGGATCCTGGAGATAACCCACAGGAAGTATCAGGGACAGTACTTGGTGTAAGTGCAGATAGCCCCTTACATTCTTTAAATTAGTTGGAATGTGTGTAGATGCAAATGTGAGAACTTTGATTCAAGGTATTTTATATAGGTATAAATTCATTATCTCCCTTGACCACAACTTTGAAGTAGAAGAGGCTTTTGGATTGGTAGTTAGTGATATCATTAAGAAATCAGGTTTATAGGACATCCTCTCTGACCAACTAACATTGGTGTTGATTCCCCTCAGAGGCTGGTACCAAAAGGGTTCTTGCTGTGTGGGGCATCTCGGATACAAATATAACAGAGAGGAGACTTTTATTTTCCTATGGTCTCTTAGGAGTAAGTAAACCTGCCTCCTCCCAGAAACACCTCCCTACCCTACCTGGTGCATTTTTATCCAAGATTGTGTCAGTATCTTGAAGTAGGTACTGACTGGGTGTATCAGTTAGCTATTGGTGCATAACAAGTTCCCCCACAACTTAAAAGTCTTCAACAACAGAAGTTTATTATCTCAATAATTCTATGGGCCAAGAATTTAAAAACTTAGCTGGAGAATTCTGGCTGGGAGTCTGTCACAGAGCTGCAGTGAGTAGCTGCAATATAGAAAACTTTGTGGACATATTTTAAAACTACTATGTGGGTAGTGCAACTACCACATGGGTGGTGCATTTTCTGAGGAAATTCATGTTTAATTAGAGCAGTTTTCGGGCAGTCAGGGGTTGTTGCATATTACAGAGCTAACCACAAGGGCTGTCACACTGTGGTTACTTACAGGAACTTTCGTGAGACCCTGTTGTTTGCCTCTCTGTACACAGGGAGGGAAATTATGGAGTCTGGGACTTATGGCAGAGGGACAGTGTCATGGTGCACTGGGATTGCATCGTGATTTGTAGAGGTGACTAGGGAGGGGGCCAGATCAGTGATAATTGCAGGAGAAATGATTTACTTTCCATGAGCATGGACATAGAAAGACATCATGGGAGTGGGGTTTGTACTGGGTTTCATGGAGTCAATCAAAGAGGAGGACTGGAACTGGGGAAGGACGTGATCATAACAAAGATGTCAATGAGCATTTAATTGAGTGCCCAACGTACACTAGGCAGTGTACATGAATATCCTTAACCCTTCTGGGAGACAGGCACTATAATCTCCATTTTATAGATGAAAAAACAAGGGCAGAGACATTAAGTGACCCCTCTGAGGCACAAAGGTGTTGAGAGACCCCATTTAGAGCCTTTATCTAAGAGGCACTTATTTTTCAAAGATCTTGGAGCCAGCATCTTGCCTTAAGGAATTTGCTTGACTTGTGCAATGCAAAGCTTTTATATAACAACTTAGCTTCAAGGAGCCGGCATCACGGAATGAGTAATCTTGTTACAAAGGAATTTGTCATTTTATTGAATCTTTACAGAAAAGTCTCCTTAATTATCAAGCCCACACCCTACCCAATACATTGACAATATGATTCAAAATTTATTAAGATTTACTTTGCACATCTTCCCCCTGGAATTCCTATTCTGCATTATACATTTTGTAGGCTGGTTGTTGGAAGAATTAAGTGGTAAAAATTAGCCTGTAACATCAGGAAGGCCTGATGTAAGAAAGGAGCTCTTCAACTTTAACTTCACTTTATTATAATATAGGTGGTAAGATTTATGGAAACAAAAAAGGCATTAGTTGCTATTAATTAACACTTGGAACTCTGCCCTCTCGCAGGGTCTCTTGGCTGTTTGGAGTTCAAGAAAATGGAATCAGCACAGTGGTTCTGCCATTTGCTCAGGCTCAGGCAGAAGCAGAGATGTCAAAGGCAAAAGTTCATCCAACAAATGGAGACAAGAGGGAAGATTCCAGGCTCTTTCTGAACACAGAACACCCCATCTGAAGCGCAGAGGACCTACCAGGCCCCCGACAACTGTGTGCCTCCCACATTTTGATCCTCTAGTTGTGTCTCAGCCTCTGCAATAGTGTACTAAGGGACAGTGCTGGAAGTACAGAAAATGGGGTGCTAGTGTGGGAGTATATTTTTCTGCGGGGAAGTTGTGCAGTTTGCCTCTTCTGGGTATATATTTGGGAGTGCCTGTGCTTGTGTGTATTTGGAGCATGTGGGATTGTGAGTACCTATCTGTGTGAAGGTGGGGTGTATGAATGTGTTTTTGAATATGGTATGAGTTTGTGTTCACACACTTATGTGCACATTTGTTAGTGTGTGGGGTTGTATGGGTGTTGTGAATGTGAGTTTCCACGTGGATGTGCATGTGCAGTGTGGGTGGGTTTTGTGTGTTTGTAGATATGCAGCTATAAATATGTGTGGGGTATAGATGCAATTTTTGTGTATTTTGTGTGCATGTTTGCAAATGTGTAGGCTAGTTCATATGCTGTGTGTAGTGTGTGTGTGTGCATGCATGCGGGTGCCTGACACCCTTGCTTTTGGTGATGAGGAATAGAGTTTCCTTCCTCTCCCGCAGCTCGGCTCTTTTGTAGTTGAGAAAGGGGGTGGCTTCTGACTGGCACTCATTCTTTTCCTCAGAGAGGCTTTGCTGAGAGACCAGGAGCTGCCCATTCTGGACATTGACCTTCTTCCCCCTTCCCTGAACCCTCTCCATCCTCCTGGCTGTGCAGTCTTCCTGCCTTTCTCTTCAAGACAGCTGTGATAAGATTTGCTCCATCTTGCCTCAGGGAATAGGAATTTCAAGCAAAGCCTGTAAGACTTGTACTTCTGGGGTTTAACTCCTGCAATTGAAAACAGAAAAGACTGTGGATTACCAAAGCCACCCAGAGGCAGAGAGTTTGGGAGCTGGTTGAGAGTGCACCTTCTGCCCACTCTTCTGGGAGTGTTCATCCTCTTTTGCCTTTGACTCTAGCTCAGTCAGTCTCTCTGAATCCTGGCACCAGGAGGCAGAGTAGGCCCTTTTTTGGTTTCCTCCCATTTTTTCTATGCAGTTGATGAGCAGATGTCAAGAGGACAGAGGTCTGCCTCCCACTGGGCGGGTGCTGTGCCAGCGCCAGGGGCACAGAAGAGAAACAGACACAGCTTCAGTCTGACTGGCAAAGACCCAGAGTAAATGCACGCATGGCGCATTTGCAGTGTGAGTGATGCGGAGCCTGGAGCAAGGACAGGGACAGTTTTCAAGAGGAGGTGACATTACCCTGGTTGTTAAAGTACAGTTGGAACGATCTAGGCCAGGGCACATTTGGCAATATCCAGGGATATTTTTGGCTCCCCAGATTGAGGCTGGGGAGGAGTTACTTGCGCCTAGTGTCCAGTGAGGAGAGACTTCGGGTGGTGTTGAATACCCTTCAGTGTATGGGACAGCTCCCCACAGTGCAGAAATGTCCACACTACTGAGGTTGGTGTACACTAGAGGAGGAAAAGTGCTATGATTTGAATGCTCATGTCTCTCACCCCACCCCTACATCTAGATTCATATGCGGAAATGCTAAACCCAAGGTCATTATATTAGGAGGAGGGACCTTTAGGAGGTGATTAGATCATGAGGGTGATATGGGATTAACACTCCCATAAAAGAGAAAGCGTGAAACACCAGAAACATCCCTTGGGCCTTATGTCACAGAAGCTAAAGCAAGAGAGGACCAACTATGAACCAGGAGGCAGCCCTCCTAGACACCAAACCTGTGGGCACCTTCATCTCGACTTCCTGCCTCCAGAACAGAGAGAAATAGATTTCTGTTCTTGATAAGCCCACTTTACGGTATTTTGTTATACAGTCCAAATGTCAAGGAGTGAAATGCATCCCAGGGGATTACGAGGTGAATTGTGAGAAGCAATGAGATACCGGGGTGTTTGGAAGGACAGTGGGTGGAAAGGGCGCTGAGAAAGATGGATGGAGAAGGCAGATGTAGATTAATGAAGATCCTTGGATGTCACACTAAGGAGTCCAGGCTGTCTCAGAAAGGGAGGCGTTTGAAGCGTTTTAAGCAGGGGAGTGACACAATCAAATATGCTAACAAGAAGATTACTCTGGATACTGTGTGGCTGATGAGGCGGGTGCCAGGGCTCGACCTGGGTGAGGGGCTTTAGGCAGAGTGCTGGGAAGAGCAGCAGCAAGCGCTGTGGTTTCATAAGGCTGCAAATCAGTTAACCCAGTGCGATGGCACAGTTACACAGCAGGGCCATTTTTCAATTTCAAGGAGCTAGGGAAAGAAAAGCATTGGCGAGAGGAAGCACCCAGTGTTTCACATGACAAGAAGCACGCTTTTATTTGAATCACCAACCAGGTCAGCACACAGCTTATGGACGTGGGCAGTTCACTTCTGCTAACCTAAGCAGAATTCTCCAGCAGCTCAGATTCTGATGCTTGGGCAAGTCATGGAGGTGTCTACAATGTGATACACCATCAAGACAAGTGAGTATTTGTCTCTACAGCATGGGTCCTTGAGTGATACAAGGTATTACTTGTCAGGGTAAGGTGAGTTGAATTATGTCCTCCAAAAATATATGCCAAAACCCTAACTCCTAGAATCTCCAAATGTGACTTTATTTGCAGGTACGTAATCAAGGTAATTTGCAGAGGTAATCAAGTTAAAATAAATTCATAAGTTCACCAGAGTAAGTCATAATCCAACATGACATTCTAATAAAAAGGAATAAATTGGACATAGAGATAAGCAGAGAGGAGAAATGATGTGTGTATATATATATATATATATATATATATATATATATATATATAAAGTAAACAGTAGTATTTTTATTATGGTATAAATAGGGAGAAGGCTGTTTGTAAGCCAAGGGTCACTTGAGGTACCAGCAGCAAAGTGGCATAGTATAGATTGTCTCTCAACCTTCAGAAGGAATTAACCCTGCCCAGGCCTTGATCCTGTGTGGACTTGTACTCTCCTGAACTGTGAAAAAGTACATTTCTCTTGTTCAAGCCCCCATGTTTGTGGTAGTTGATAGAATTTTTGGCGTGGAAGGGAACCATCTGATAGAATTTTTGGCGCAGCTAAAAAGAGAAGAAGTATGAAATAAAAGTGGGCTTCATTTTAAGAATATGGGGAGAGACTCTATGACCTCCGGGGTCTGGCATTCTCTCTGCTAGACACATGGTGTGGGGGATTACATGTAGCTTAGGTTTGGGGTGGTGCCTAAGGGGCATTAGTGATGCACAGGTAGCCCATTGGTATTCATTTGGTGCCACAGGTACCAAATTGCCTAGGGGTGGGGAAAGGTGACCTCAAGATAGAGCCCATTGATTCTGCCTCCCAGCCTACAGTGTCCCATCTGGGGCAAAATCCTTTCATTCCTGTCTTTTGATTATTAAGAAAAAGGGTGAAAATTTTTTTCTTTTAATGATTCCTGCTGAAAGGGGGCGCTGTACTGGGGTTTAAAAGTGTTGACAGGATGATGGTTGATGCCCATGTAGAAGCTGGTGCCATGTGTTTTAACCAGGACAACTTTATCACCGGTGAATGCCTGTATGTTAGACTGGAAAAACAGAAAGACAAGGTGTTATGAGGAGGCAGGCCACTATCATATTTAAGGACCCAGGTGAGGTAGAAGGAAAGGTGCCTTTGATTTGGATATGCCATTTATCAGGACTATGTTGAGATAGAATCATTGTCACAGTGAGGTAGAATTCTGAAAAATAAATGTGGGGTTAGGAGGAGTGAAGTTATGAGAGGTGATTATTCCCCCATCTGAAAGGGTAAAAGTTAAGTGGGTAGGTAGGTAAGGCTTGTCTCTGGTATGCACGATGTGGGAGTCTTTAGGAAATACTGTTGAGAGTCCTGCTGTAAAAAGGATAAGAAATTAGGAACCAAATTGAATAACAAAACATGACAGCCCTAGAGTTGTGGCTGTGGGGCCTTGGTGAGGTGGAGATGAGTGGGCAAAAGGATGGTTAGATCTAGGGCTGGAAGGGCACCACTTAGCCTGAGTGATGTGAAGCCAGGATAGCAGTCTAGCAACTTTGACCACTGTTGAGGTTGTCAAGAAGACCAGGTATGGACTAGTCTAACTTGGTTATAGTCCTTGGGATGATTTGCTGTAACAGGACTTTAGTAAGTATATCAGCAGTCTCCCTGGTTGTGGGGAAAGCTTTTATGTATAAAAAAGTATAAACAAAGGTGAGAAGATAAAATTTATCTGTCAGTAGTTTGTTACAGTAGGCCTAGGTTACTGATGAACGACCAGGGAGGTCCTGGCAGACTTCACAGGGACCTATGGATCTCAGCAATGCAAACCAGGGGATATTTGCTGGCAACTCCAAACAAGCACTTGGTCACCATCTTTACCCTGAGGCAGCAGGTGAAAAGGAAACAAAATTCCATAGAAACCTGTTGATTGCTAGTGCACAGGGTCCATAGCAGTGGTGCCCAGTGCTGCAGGTTCTCAAGATTTCCTTGAGGCTTCCTGAGTCACAGATTCTGGGTGATGTTGATGTGTTTGCCAGCTTGGGGACCACTAGCCTAGGGTGAGACCCCAGGAAAGGCAGGGAAGTGTTGTGTTAGAGACAACTTCCAGGATAGCCTTGAAGGATGGGTAGGACTTTGACAGGAGCTGGGAAGGATGGTTTGGATGGAGCTGAAGTGGCATGGGCACATAAGCATGACACTTACTGTGTTCTGGGTGCTCAGGATGTGGGGTACATGGAAGAGGAAGGTGAGAGGAAGTAGGTACAGGTACTCAGTGGGAAGTGAAGACAACCCACAATATTGTCATGTAAGAAGAGTTTAAACATGAGGGTAAGTCCATGGGGAATCATAAACAAATTTTAGGATGATTACAATAAGACAGTAATGGCAAACCTTTTAGAGCTTTCAATATAATCAACAGCCTGTTGCGGCAGAAATCCCATGTTTGTAGCCACTGCTACAGAATGAAGGATTAAGGATCAATGTGTAGATGTGTAGTGTGTGTGTGTGTGTGTGTGTGTGTGTGTGTGTGTGTGTGTGACAGATGGGTGGATGGGGAGATGGACAGACAGATTCAAACCTATTAGAATGTTCACTGTCAACAAACCACTGTGTAGATAAACACTATAAAAGTGTGGGGCACTAAGTCCTACACTTTTATAGTTGTATTCTCGAGATGAATGAAGAGGCTGTCACACCAACACCAGGAGAAATTGGGGCACCCTTAAGAACAGCACGAGCCAGTGGCCTCCTGAATAGCAGCACCAGTGTTCTCCTACCTAGAGCTGTTTGAAGATGAATGCTTCTCTGTTGATATGGACCACTAGCCAGCAAGTCAGGACTCTTTTCCCTAGAGCCTGGTCCCATCATATCCGCGTCAGTTTTGACCAGAGCTGCTAAACTCCCCCGATCACTGCCATAGCCTGAAAGCCAAAATGACAGAGATTTTGTCATTGGGAGTCAGCACTCTCTGCTCATGACAACCTGGCCTCATGGGGCACCTGCCCCTGCTGAAGCTTGGTCTTTTCTCTACAGGGCCTTCCAGCAGGAGGCTGGCTTATAGGTCCTTGTGCCCTCAATCCTCTTCATTCAGTGACCCATGAGGTGGGAGCAGGAAGATGCTTTTTGGCTGCCTTTCCTGGGGTGGCTCCTAGACTGAGCTGGGCCTGGGGCACTTGCCTCTTTGGCTGGATCATGAATAATCAAGGATTCAGTGTAGCAGCAAAGTGCACAGCATCTGGAACACAGGGGACAAAGCTTCAGAGTGAGCTGATAGCCCCTGTCCCTCTAATGTTAGAGGCACATGCTTTCATGTGGCTATCACCCCTCCTGGACTGTGCAGGTGTCTTATTTATATATGAATGCCTGTCAATTGAGCATTTTAGGTATGCAGTAAATCTTGGCATCCCCACTTGGAAACAGATTTGGAGACAGATCTGGAGGGGTTAAGAGACTTATTCAGACTCAGGGGCAGACTCCTGCAACCTTCAGGAATTCTAGGTCCTGGGGTCCTGGGAAGCATTGAGTGGTAATAGGTTGAGGACTCCCCATGGGATGAGGGCGTTGTATATTGGTGTCTTTCATACAAACACAGTTTCAGCTGGGAGTCAGGCAGAAAAAACAGCATGAAACTTTTCTGGACCTCCGTTTTTCCATTTGTCATTGTGAGTTTTACCACTGTTACATGATGATTCATAGCAGAGGCTGGTATTAGAATGCCTCAGTTCATACTCTGAATCTACCACTTTCTAGTGGGCGTGTATGTTGGAAAATCCACTCACTCCTTCATGCCTCAAGGTACCCATCTGTAAGATGGGACTAGTCACTGTTTCTATTTCCAAAATGGTTCAGAGGCAGATTATGCTATTTATATTAATTACTCAGAACACACGATAAGAGCTCAGCTTACTGGTTTGGTGTGAAAGTCTAATGAAATGTTGACTTTCAGAATCTTAGCAGAGGTGTGAGTTGGACCCAAGTGTTCCGGTGGAGTACATCAGACTCAGTCCTTCAGATGAAAAGCCTAGAGGTGGTCCTGGTTTGCAAACAGTGACTGAAATTGTGCGGTGTGTGCCTATCTCTAGTTACCGTTCTCCTCTTAGGTTTTGTTTCTCTGAGTTCTCCCACTTCTCCGTAGCACAACTATCATCACTGTAATGCCTTGCTTGAAAGTCATGCTCCTTGAGTCATTTGTTTGAGGTATGATCAAAATATACAGCTGTATTTAAATAAAAGACTTATTTCAGTAAAAGACACTTGGCCATGAATCCCTGTCAGAATACTCTTCCTCTCTTCAAACACACTTATCCTATCGCCATTGCCATTGTATGCAGCAGTCTTTTTTTGGTGAGCTTCTTTAATTGTGCTGTTACAGCTGCCTCAGTGGCCTGGATCAATTCAAAATGTTGACCTTTCATTGTTATTTTCACTTTAGGGAAGAGCCAGAAGTACTGTAGTGCCAGATCTGGCGAATGAGGACACATTGTCATGTTTTTATGAGCCTGCCTTTCCATTGGATGGCACTTGGCAGCAGCTTTTGCTACTATTTTTAATCATATCTTGTAAAGACTCACTTCAGAAAGTGGCAAAAGTGTGTTCTAAGTGAGGGAAAGTATTTTGAGGGATTTCATGGCGGTATGTCTTTTACTTACTAATTTTTTAGTTAAACATTCACCTATGTTTTTATTGCTCCTTATATTTCTTGAAAGCCTTTTGCAAGCGAGGCTTGGAGAGTAAAATGGGAATCACAGCCAGATGCTATATCTGCTCTTATGGAATACAAAGTCCAGAGGGAGCAGATAGGGAAGAAAAAAACATGTTACTAAAGTAAGGACATTGCATACTGAAATAAGTACTTTAAACCCACAGGATGGTAACAGAGCTTATGCTGGAGGAGTCTGATACATCTGGGAAAGTCCAAGAAGGTTTCCAGAGGACTCAGGCTGAAGCTGGGTTGTGCAGATGAGCAGGGTGACTGGCTGAAGGAAATATGTCCTAGGAAGTCTGAGAGTTCCAACAAGTTTCGTGGGAGGAAGGAAATTTCAGGTCTGAAAAGATGCAGGAGCTACCTGGGAGGGCGAGGATGATGGAGTCAAGACCAGGATTATGCTGGGACCTCAGGCTTCTTTTAGGAGTTGCCTCTTCCTCCTGAGAGCAGTAGAGAAACCACTGACAATTTGAAAGCCACAGTGGGAAGTGGTGAGCTTCTGATTTACTGTCCAGAAGTGTCCTCTGGAGAGTGTGTGGAAAGCTGGCTGGAGAGGAGCTGGGAAGATACAGAGGATCATAAAGGCTAAGTGGCCTGTGTCGCTCCACAGAGGCAGTGAGTACCAGCTGTGTGCAAGCGCTGCTCTGGGCTCTGAGAACACATGAGAAGGCCTGATAGTGGGGGACTCGATAACAGTGGACAAGCAAGTGAAGGGTTGTGGATTATGCCAGCCAGTGATGTGAAGAAGAGGAAACGCTGAAACCAGGGCTGGAGAGTGGAGAGGACCAGTTGCCATGTAGGTAGGAAAGAACTCCAGAAGTGCTGACATTTGAAGCTGGAGGCAACTGTGTGTGTCTGGAGGAAGTGTATTCAGGATCGGGGCAGAAGGGTAAAGCCCTGCGGTGGGCACAGGCTCAGTGTGTTTGGAACGCAGCAGGTGTCTGGCTTGAGGGAAGGAACAGAAGCTGAAGTCAGAGGAGTAGCAGAGGCAGCTCACAAAAATCACAATAAAGATTTAGATTTTATTCCTCAGGTGATGGGAGCCCAGTGGAAGTGGGGAGGTGGGAAATGGGGCGCACTAAGAGGTGGAAACATCCTATCACTTTCTCAAGTTCAGATTTCTGCCCTGTCCCTGTGTAGCATCCTTAAAACAATGTCAATATGGCAAGACCCATTTCTAGAATACCAGTTTTTATTTTCCATTTTTTCGGTGCCAAAATATACATGTATTTATTCCTTTCTATTGGAATTTAAGCATGTTGACACCAGCAACTTCGTCTTGCTCCCTACTGTACCTAAGACATACTGTAGATATCAATAATTATTTGCCAACTTAATGATCACCCCATTCTGTTTTAATGACTCTTGGCCAGAAAACAGTTTCAGCCAAGAAATGAGGTAGAAGAATGTTAGTGAAAACCTGAAAGATGAGAAGCTGCTTTATGTTTCATTGATATAGAAGCAAAGAGTATTAAGTCTTGGGCTTAAGACTGAGTGCAAGCAGAATGTATCAACGATAAAATCTTTCTCCTTCAAAGTGAGTGCTTTGTGTGTAGGTCCTTCCTGGGATGCATGGATGTGCAGGTGTCAGAAGAGAGTGCAGGCAGGATACCAAACCTCGTGCTCTCTAGGTCCTGCCCCTCTGCAGCACTGACAAAGGTCTGGGCGCATGGTTGGAGAGAGCAGCAGCCAGACCACTCCCATGCCTCCCTCGGGAGGAGGTGGCAGCCTGGTTGTACTCGAATGGCTGCCAATACAATCACATCATTGTCTGGAGCAAAGAAGGAGTAGAAACCAAGCATGTGTCTATTACATATTTTTTCTTGCCAGAACTCACAGTAATATTGAGTGATGAGAGAAATGTCCTTGTATAACATTTCATAAGTTTAAAAAATCCACCCAAGAACGTGAAGAAGAGTTGGAAAGTGTCTGAAAACGACTCCTTCCTGTTCATGGGCCTGCATCTTGCCTGTACTTGGTTTCTATCACCTGCAGTAAATGTTCGGGATGCTGCAGTCTCAGTGGAGTTTCTAGTATTGGCTGTATCATGCAAACAGTGAAAAAGCCATTGCATGAACTTTTCAATAACAGATGAGGTGAGACATATATCTCACCCCCAAAATAAATGTTGAGGGTCAACTTTTTTTTTTTTACAGTTTAATCAATTTAATCATGACTGGCTATTTAAGTGACAGAAAATCAGGTCAGCTGGTTATTTAGTAAACTGTAAAATCCGAACATCTCTAGTAATTTGCCTGAATTTTTCTCTTCGATTTTATATCAGTGTGAGACATCAACTTTTAAATGGTACATTGGGTTTTGCAGTTTAATATTTTATTCAACAGTTTTGTTTACTTCTTAAAATGTTGTTTTTCATTTGAATCTAAGTTGCTGCAGCTTTTGGGCAGGATGTGTGAATGAGTTTGGGAAGTAAAGTGTTGTTTTTAGAGACTCCTCTTTCCAATTTTCTCAGACAATGCAGCCTATCTGTTTTGTGGTCTGCTCAGGCTTTGGGAAGGGAATGCAGGATTGGGACAGTGAGAACCTTTTGTCTGCCTATGGTTGCAGATCACTAGGAGGCCAATGAGAACTTTTCCCATCAATTGTCTCCCCAGCCCCACATTACTTGATGACATAGGTTGCAAAGACAAACAATCCCTCACAATTTTAATGCCTTAACACAGATATTGGCAAACAGTGTCTTCAGGCCTAATCTGGCCTACTGTCTTTTTGTAAATAAAGTTTTATTGGAACATAAACACATCAGTGTGTTTAAAGGTCATCTAAGGAAGAGTTAATGCTATAATGACAGAGTTAACTCCTGTGATGTGGGAATGTAAAGACTAGTTCCTATCATGTGTGGTTTTTCCCTCCTCCAGGGCTTAAGGTTATCAGCAACCAGTCAGTGATGTGGGAGAAGAGAAGAGGAGAGAAGATGCCCCACTCCTTATGGCTCTGGCTCGTGTCCTATTGGAAAGAACAAGTGTGGGCTGCTCCCAGATGCACTCTGGAAATGGCATCTCTGGCTGGGAAGCTACCTCCAGCTACAGTGCCACACTCTGTAGTGAGGGGCATGCACTGAAACATAAGCTGTTGCTACCTCACCTTTTCCTACTATAATGCATACCTGCATTTGGAACACTGCTCTGTCACTCACTGGCTGGAACTCTGGGGAATTTTATTGGCACTCTCTGTGCCTTAGTTTTCTAATCTTTGAAATGAGCAAATCACAGTACCTGTCTCGCAGACTCATTGTGAGGAGTAAGTGACATATGCTGAGTGCTCAGCACTTGGTGTAGGGCATGCAGAACAAATGTCAATGTGAGTGATGATGGTGGCATTTCTAGTGACTTGACATAGAGCCAGAGTCCCTGCATGTCTGTAGAACACATTGTGACAAATTCTCAGCCTCTTTCCCTTCTCCAGGGGAAGCTGAGCAGATGTAGATGTAGTTCTTTTCCATGGAAAGATCTGTTCAGGCAAAGGCACTGGGGACAGATAGAACATGGGGAGAGACCTACATCCACGGGACAAGGCTGCCTCTCCAGAATTCTTCAGAGGAGGGATGAAGAGGAGCACAGGAAACAGATAGCACTTGGCGGATGGGTACACCATCATTTCTTGATCTGGTCAACTCCCCTTGCTGGTCATTGTGGAATTGTGGAAATTGGCAACTGAATGGGAAGTTGCAGAGGCCCACTGTTGACCTTGTCACTGACAGTAAGTGATGCACACTAAGGGCTCCGTGAGTCTCACTGTGTTTACCTCCTACTGCCCAACACTTTGAAGAACTTTGCAAGCTGTTCTGATGTCCTGAGCAGTACAGGAAGGTAGCAAGAGCAGGATTTATTCTTCCATTTTGCCAGTGGTCAGTTGCAATCATCAAGTGACACTTCAGCCTCACACAGCCAGGCAGCACAGTCCTAAGACTGACAGGCAAGCTTCTGGGGTGTGCTGGTGACTACAGAGGCTGCTCCTGAGTCACGGCCGGGTAGGACTGCCCTAGGAACACTGGATCTCATTTATTCTCTAAAAGTGACTATGAAGATTACTGAATTATTCATAGCTAAAATGCTATGAGATCTTAGACAGGTCCTTTGTCCTCTCTGGGACTGAGTTTTCCCATCTGCCATTTGGAAACCCCTTTGTAAGATGATACTAGGGCCAGAGAGAGCTACAAACAACTTCTAAATACTATCTGAGATACAAACTCTGTGAAGTTGTGAGTTCTGGAGAGAGCAGTCAATAGTATCTGCCAAACTTATCATCTTGGTGGTTTTATCTAGAGTAAGAGAAGTCAGACTCAGACAAAAACACAGATTAGGCAAACAGGCAAAAGAGAGGGCCATGATGATGGTGTGTACAATGCACTTTGAGTTTAAATGCATCTATCAGACAGGGATTCAGTGGAGGAACCCTTTGAGGTGAGACAGATTGAGTAGAAAAAGACAGGGCCTTCAGAGATGGGACAGATGTGCAATGGTCTTGAAGTTCTTTCACTTGATAGGAAGAATTCAAAAGCACCTACTTTCAAGTGCTCCAACTTTGAGAGGGGCAGAAGTGACACAAAAATAGACCTGGCTCTTGTTTGGTATGTTTCTCACTGAATGGAATTAGTGGGCTTTCCTGGGATCATTGTTAAGACCTGTGCCTGCTGTTGCTTATTGGTTGAGACTGTATTTGTTGCTGAGAGTCTTTCTTAGCTTAATCATGCAACTGGGGTGTGGTAGGGGGAGCTATCTCCATGTACTTCAGTTGATTGAGATAGAGAAAGAGAGAGAAAGAGAGAGGGGGGAGAGACAGAGAGAGAGAGAGAGAGAGAGAGAGAGAGAGAGAGAGAGAGAGAGAGAGAAAGAGAGAGAGAGAGAGTTAGAGAAAAGTTCTAATACTCTTCCCAGGTAAGAAGGCAAAATGATCTCAAGTTTGAATTTAGCAAGTGTTTTTGTTCTTTTTCTTCTAGTGCACTAAGCAAGTCTCTCAGGCTATGTGAGTACTTTGCACAGATCAAATTCAACAGGTAGAGTGAGATAAAATACATTGAAAGGAAACATTTTATATCGATAAGAACAATTAGAAGAAACAGTAGATTATTGGTACATGTTGGACCATGCATCGAGCATTTTACATCATTTGTTTTGCAGTAATACTAAGAACAAGGTTTTTTAATTCCTTCTGGGATGCAGGAGGGTGATGCAAATTCTACAAACCATTCAACTAATGGAACCTTAGTCTGGATTTGAATCTACTGTCAAATTTCCAAATACTCTATGGTCTAGTGATTGTCACCACATGAGGGACTCTTCAAGTCTCCTGTCTGCATCCTTATGAATTTTTCTACAGAGAGCACACAGAGCTTTTATAACTCCGAAGAAGGGTGAGAACAGGGAGGTTGTGGAGCTGACTGTCTAGTATAAACTAGACAGTCAGGATTGGTTGCAGGACTCTAGCTGACAGACTTGCTTTGCCCGAGTTCCTCAAGCTCACTTACCGCTTTCTTTTCTGTGAGAAATTTTTACTACCTTGGACACACAGCATCACTGTGAAGTCTCAGTCTGGAGGTCTCGGAGGTCTGCAGCAAGATTTCTCTAAAACAAGGCTACCTCTCCACCAGTGAGATCTCACATCTTCTCATCTGCTTCTTATTGCCAGGTGATGCCCTTGGTGGGTCGGCTCTGTCTCCTTGCGGGAGCCCTTTCCCTATGCTGCTCTTGTATCTTTTTTTTAATCTCCAGAGAAAACTGTCCTTTTCTTGGAGTCAGATGAGAAGATACAGCAGCCTATTTACTTAAACACTTTCCAAAAACCTTCTTCTTTCCAGTCTGGCAAGTTTAAAACATGACACATTTCTTTAAGTCTCATGACCATGAATTTACTATAAATATAAGAGATTTATTATCACGCTATACCATTAATGACCTCCCATCTACCCAGTAACTTCTATCTACCACTTTTCTTAGTTTTCTTCTTCACTCCATTCCCTTTCTTTCTTTCCACCTCTCTGTTGTCTCCCCATTTCCTTCTTTTTCTCCTTCTTCCTTTTTTTCTGTCCTTTATTCTCCAATTCCTTCATGGTGTCTTCCCATAAACTACTGGGCTTTTTTCTCATTAATTCTTGGATTATTTTGTGGAGGCTGTGTCTGAATTAAGTGCTCACTTCAGGTACTCAAAGATACACAGCCAAGCAACAACATAGCCATTCTATGTCTACAAGTGATCTCTCCTGTTACTTAACAACTTACTAGACATAAACTATTTGCTAATGGGACAGCCACAATGCTTAGCTCTTCAGTGAGTGATGAGTAGGGAGGGGTTATACCCAATTGTGAGACCTCCCTGTTTTGGGCTATCATGGTACCACTCCACCTCCATGGCTTGAGAGGTTTACAAAGTAAGATTCTGAAAGCCAGTCCCACTGTGGTATAGTGAGTGATTTTCCATCAGCAATGGGAGACAGGGAAGTGGTAACGAGGACAGAGTTTGGCTAAATCTGAAAACACACTTTTCTTGTATTTTTATATGGTTAAAAATATTCTCAGTTACTCTTCACAAGTGACTCAATGAGCAGCAAACTCAAATGAACTGGCAGATATCAGATGAGAATTGTAATGGGATCAGTTTGATCCCTGTGTGTCCTGGGGGAGGCTAATGTCCTGGTTTTTAAGAATATGTCCTAGGGTTTGAGTTCTGGCTCTGATAACCAGCTTTATGACCATGGGTGAGTCATGCTACCTTTCTGAGTTCCAGTCTGCTCTTCTGAATGGTGGGTGCAACAACAGCTCCCCAAGGTAGAATAAGTAGTGTTACATGTTTAGTGCCTAGCATAAAGGACATGCTTAACACACTTTTGTAATCACTGTTTTTGCTATTTGGAGGTAGTGTCTTGGCATGTAAAATAGCACCATGCCTCCTTTCAAGGATACTGGGAAACTACATGAGACACTGTATGACAAAAACTCTTCAAAAGGTCTGTGCAAATGAGTGGAATTATGTCCATTTATATTATTTTTATTTGCAGTTTCTACTGTCCAGACAAGAGTGCCCATTTATATAACATACTGAGAACATCTGTCTCATGAGAGACCTCTGAGCCAGGGAAGGAGGAAATACCGGAACTTTCTTTCTGGTGTTTTAATTCCCTCATACAGAAATGCTTCCAGGTACACAGAGATGCAAGTTCTACAGAAAATAGAAAACAGACTATGTAATATTTGCTGAATTATACTTGGCTTCTGGTAGTGGTCACAGAGCCACTGCCATAGTTGGCTGCGTTATTCCAGATTTGGAAAAATCTCATTGTCTTGCCTTGCAAGGAGGCTTAAAAACCAGGAGCATCTTGAGACATCATGTATTTGTGATGCAGTACATGTTTAGCTTGGAGAATTTCGCTGGAATTAACCATCTCAGAATCTAGATGTTCTCATCTCATATTGATGGAATCCTTTTTCTAGGGTTGAGAATGCTGGTTGACTATCCCAGATTGTTTAAGTAAGCCAGTTAAGTTATATCCTCCTGATTAGTATAATTATTCCTCTAAATTCCTATATTGACCTAAGAAGTGGAGTGGTTTTGTACCTAGTAGACATTGGAATACCAATTGTGATGGCCACATTGCTCATACATTATCCTGTATTATTTTCTGGTGATGCTTCTGTTGGACTAAATTTTAACTTTTGGGGAGCACTGTCATTGTTATTGTTTTTTCTCAAATATCTGGCATACTACTAAAGGTGGTTCTTCTTTAATGCTTGTTTATTGGGATGGAAATGGAGGAGAAAGTATGTATGGGAAATGTCTCTTTAGTGTTCATTCACTCCTTCAGTCCATCACCAGGTAGCTACTGATTGCCCTAACATGTCAGGCACAATGCCCAACGTGCATTCATAGAGGAAAAAAAGATGTTTTGTGGGGACATCTCATTCTGGGGGGAAGGGAGACAGGGAAATGATTATGTCACAGAATGGATGAGGGCTCCAGTTTTGGTTTAGGGCATAGTGTAAGGACATAAGAAAATACACTAGCATTTGGGCAGGATTTGAGGGATGAGTAAATCTCTACAGGTGAGGGGCACAGGGAAGAAGATACCAAGCTGAGACTTGGAGAAACAGCAAGGTATTTGGGTCAGAATGGGTCATGCAGCATATGTGTGAATGTGTATGGATGTACGCACATGTGTGCATGTGAATGTGTATTTATGCCTGTATGTGTGGGGGTTGGAAGGTTGAGTTGCAAGGCTGTGTTTTTGTCTGGGAGTTTGTGGTCTTGCACTCAACATGTATTCATTAGGCAATTGCTATATAGAGGGCATGCTGCTTTTTTGGGTGTGTTAGCTCATGTCCTCACAATGACTGCATAGGGAAGGAACTGTGATCATCACTCTCATTTTACAAATGAGGAACCAGGCTCAAGCAAGTTAAGAGACCTACCCATAATAACACTTTGCAATGATACCTATAACTGGGAGGAGTGGTAGGCTCATTTGTTCACAGAAGTAGAGCTGATGGAATAAAGTGCATCCTGATGTCAGTCAAAGTGACCTTCTTGGACCTCTATGGGGCATTAAACTTGGGCAGCTTCTTCATCTGCTCTACTGCCTTCTCAGTTCCCTGACAGAGCCAAGTTCTCCTGTTCCTTGAAGCATTTGCATGTGCTTTGCTTTCATCCTAGATTACTCTCCCCTTCATTTCTTCCCTGGTTGCCTATTTCTCATTGTTATGTATCATTTCCCCCCAAAAGATCTTGCCTCACCTCCTGCTGATTCCCCTCTGCCCTCTTTACTGTTAATGTGCATCTCAGTTTGTTTTTCTTTTTTTCCTTGAGCTTCTGTTGATGGTAATTGTGGACCATACTGCACTTCATAGAGAGGTTAAGATGTTGGAGGTGGGTGTCTTGTAGATGTGAAGCCTGGACTCTACCACTTACCAACTGCTGTGATACTGGGCAAGTTCTCCCGCTTCTGGGTCTCATTCTACTCTTCTGTAAAATGGGAAGTATAGTAAATTCCACTTCACGGGGTCATTCCAGGAAGAGATTCCAGGAAGACAGTGTCTGATGCATAGATATAGGTGGTCAATACGTATGTTACAGGATCCCTGCCTAAGCCTATGCTTTTACCTGGATCCCATGGCTTTTCTAGAATGGGAAGGTACAGGTTTCTTGGTGGACCTAGTTGTGATCTTCCTTTTCCCACTTACCGTGATGGCTGTTCCCCAAAGCTGTGGTTATCTTTGGCAGGCGGGGAGTTCTTCAGCCTTTGCCCACTGTTAGGACTTCTCCAAGAGCCCAGCCTGCTGAATTGTAGCCAAATATGGCCAGTTAGGGGTTAATGAATCTGAAGCTGTTTAGCAAGCAGTTTAGAATACTCTCAGCAATGAAAATGAGAACCTGGGAACACAGTGGCATAGTTCACAGGCTGCAGGAGTTTAAAGGGCTTAACCAAGACCCACAGTAGCTCTGTCACCAGACTGCAGCTGTGGCCTTTTAGGCTGAGGTTGCTGCAGGTAAGAGCCTACTACACAATGCTGCTGCTACTGCTGCTGCTGATGACAAGGATCATAGCAAAAATATACTTTTTACTGAGCACTTAACAGAGGCCAACACTATGTGTGGTGCTTTTTATGTACTTAATTTTGTCCTCATCTTTATAACATTATAAGTCACACCATGATTATTGACCTTCCTTTTGGAGCCAAGGATTGGAACATTAATTCACCTTATATCATGTAGTTAGTAAGCAGCAGAGTATACATTTGCAATGTTGACTCCAGAGTCCCTATTCTCGTTAGATATTCAGAAACTCAATACTGGAAAGCTTAATTTCATGTATCTTATATGCACTGAATTCCCACCTTGTATTGAAATCATAACAGGACTTCAGTTTTATATTTATCAACCATACATACTGTGAAAGATGCTTTTTAATATAGTTGATATATGAAGTTGAAAAAAAATAATGAAGGAGGGTGGGCGAGAGGATTCCTGTTCTCTTAATGAAGAAACCAAGCCCAAGGACATAAATGATAATGCAAGTACATGCAGCCCAGGAAAGGCAGAGCCAGGGTCCAGTGTGGGTCACCCGAGTTCCCAGCTGGTTCCTTTCCACCACACTGGTGCTTCTTGAACAACAGTAGTAGAATCTATGTGTTTGTTTGTTTTGATTACTAACCCTTCATGGTCAGAGACTTTTGTAAAATATAGGTAATCTAAATAATTATGATAGGAAAATGATCCTGTGTTTGGACATTGTGATTTCTACCAAATTACTATAAAAATGTTTAAATGCTTAATCTCAAAATATGTGCTTAATGTGTCATGATCTATCACAAACAAGTCCATGGACCACACTTGGAGCAGCACTCCTGTTATTTGTCTGCATACTCTTTTTTCCTGCTCAATTGCTCCCAATCCTGAATGCACATTGGTATCTCCAGGAAGTTTTCTGATTCAACTGCTGTAGAGTGAGCCCTTGACATCACTCCTTTTTACAAACAGCCTACAGTGGTGGTCAAGAACAGCCAGGTTCTCATGGACTTTGAGTGTTTACATTCATCATTTTACTGAAATCCTCCTTTAAAGGAAGCATTGGAGACTCTTCCTCCTCCTCCTCCTCTTCCTGCTCATCCTTTTATTGTTGCTCCACTTCTTCCATATCTTCTTTCTCGTCTTCTCCTCTCTTTCTCCTCCCATTTCTATTCCTCCTTTTCTTCTTTTAAAGAGAGGGAATCTAAGAGCCAAAGACAATGAGCTAATGGTGGAGCCACATCTATTACATGAGGTTTTAAGTCACAGCTCAGAGATTTTCTGTTATCCTATGTCCCAGGGAAAGCCCTTCCATTCCAAGAAGACCTGGGAAAGCTCTCTGCTTAATCAAGTCCTGCTGAGGCAGTCTTTGTGCATTCTCAAGACCCCCGGCTGGGTGGTCTCTAGGAAAGGGAGTAAATACTAAGGTCCTAGTGGCAGGAATAAAAGGTGTCAGTAGCCCCTGAAGGCAGGAGCTGCCCCTGCCTTTGTAAGGGACACTGCATGGTCGCCAGTGGCTTCCAAAGAAGCAGGGCGTGGTGCAAACAGCCTGCTGAGGCCCCTTCCCACCTGCACTGCTCTGATGACTGCATCCCTCAGCTCTGCAGCCTTGGTGGTAGGAACCTGCTGTTTTCTTCTTTCCTCTTTACTTAAGAGCTGCCTCGAGCATGTAGAGAAATTCAGAGTTGTTTTACAACTCAGCAGCCTTTCCCTGGGACCGAATTACATTTACCCAAGATGCCAGCTCAAAATAGAGCCCATTAAAGAGTTTCCTTTAAGATCTGAAACCAAATGTTTTGAACCAATCACCCATGAAGAGGAAAACATATAATTTTGTAGTTTCAGATTATAAGCATTGAGCTAGAGAAACTCTTTTATTTCTTTGTGGTAATTTCTTTTTTATCCCTAAGTTTATTCAGACATAACTGATAAATAAAATTTATATTTAGTTAAAGTGTGCAACAGGATGCTTTGATGTATGTATAGATTGTGAAATTATTAGTACAATTAAGTTAATTACCACATTCATCACCAATTAGTGGTTTACTCTCTTAGTAAACCTTATGTAGACAGTGTACTATCATTAACAATAGTTACCATGCTGTCCACCAGATCACTAGAATTTATTCATTTCATAATTCATAATCTTTACTTACAGGCCAACAGCTCCTCTCCACCGTCTCTTCTAAGTCAACCTGGAAAGCAGTGTGAAGGGAATGTATGTACCAGTACTGGCTCTGATGGTTCTGAGTGCTGTCTGGGCTGGGCTGTTGCTGACTGGACTGCCTTTTCATCTGAAAGCATTTGCCATACAAATGAGTAGCAAGAGAAGAATTGGGGCATGAGGCAAGGGTGGTCTAATCCACTCAGGGTAAACAGGTTTTTTTGCCTTGGGTAGACAGATTGTTCATGTACAAAGCACAGCACTAGATAAAAATGTGTTTTATCGGTACGTGAAAGTAGAACACACGGATTTCTGCTTAGGAATATGATTTTAGCTTTCCTCCTTGAAATGTGCTGCAGTTTACATTTCCTTTATGTTATCCTTATAACAATACTTACATTTATTTTGCTTCCTCTGTGTACCAGGCAGTGATGGATGCTTTCCATGCATTATCTAATTCTAATTCTTACAACCTAACAATAATCATGGTAGCAATAATTATAAAGCAATAATCAACAAGAGTTCTCATATTTCTGATGCTTGTCACATAGCAGGCACTGGGCCAAATGCTTGCTTTACCCATGCTACCTCACTTTATTTTTCTCCTTGCCATATAGAAAGGCACTGTTGGTGTCTCCACTTTACCAGTGAGGTGTTAGCGATGAGGTGATTTCCCTTTTATTGATGGGCCCACTGAGGCTAGGAGAGATCCCGGAGCTTGCTCAAGCTTGCAGTCTTAAATTAAGGCCCAAGGCTTAATTAGAGAGTTCTACTTCCTGAACTTATTTGGAGGAATGAATGGTATTCATCTCATTCAGTCTTGTTATAAATATAATTTCCAAAATAGTTATTTATTGGGATTTGAGGGTACTTGCGATAAAAAGTGGGGCTGAGCTGCTGATGTAGCTCATAGTTATTGAAAGCAGGCTGCAGATAGTGTTCAGACTGAGGGCTGCTGCTCTAACTCAGTGCTTTCTCGTTTAAAGATGCAATAAAGATATGGTAATTCTCAGAATATGGGCCTGGAGAATCAGCGTAGCTGGAGTTACGAGGCGAGTTTCTTGCCTGTTGCCCAATGAACGTAGAGCTGATGCATGGTGTGTGTGGGCTGAACAGCAGTGTGGACAGGCCAGTTGAATGCCATAGTACCAAACAGTCATTTTTCTGGCCAGGGCTCCTCCTATGCAGCCTTGACAATAGCTGGGTCAGAGGCGCTCCTGTGTCTCTGTAAAAGGGTCCTCTGTGTGAATAGCCTGGAATCACCTCTAAGATTTTCTCACCTGTGTACAGGCAGGTCAGGCTGCAGAGTTAAGCCAAGACTCAGTCACCGCCTTACCATTTCACGTTTGGGCAAAAGCCCTCCAAGGTGTGTCAATCACCCCAAATACAAAGGGTTAGAGATAGCTGCACCTCACCTTCTGGTACAGACATAAAAACCCCTGCTTCACATTTCCCAGTTCTTTCTGGAAAACACCAGCCTCTCTCTTCCCTCACTGAGACAAAATTGTTAGAGCACTTACTGTTGTTTCAGTGAAAAGTCCTGTGTCTTGTACGGTTTTGTAGTTTTGGTTGGTGCCTAGGACATGCCCTTGGGGAGAATGGGTAATAACAGAGATGAGGAGTTTAGTTACATTTACAATGGGTTCTGTCCTCCTTTGTGTGATTACATTGCTCCTCCACATTAGAATAGCTGAGCAAACACTTTTCTGAGTTATTTTCTTGGCCCTGACTCTCATAAGGGGGCACTTTCTAGCCCACTGCCCCTCATATTGTGATCTATGCCACAGCTACACTGCCCCCACTACCACTGTCCCCAGGGCAGCTAGCTGGGCTGGCACATAGTGGAGCCTCCTGCACCTCTGCCGAATCTTCAAATATCATCAGTCACTCTGGAAAATGGCCCCAGGCCATTGCTGCCTAATGGACCACGATGGCTGAGCACACATCCAGAGAAAGGCTCTGATTACTAAGAGATCAGATGCTGATGTGCCTCTCTCTGTCCTCAGAAGAGTTTGTGCCTACTGGAGCAAATGAGGCAGAGGGCAGAGCTGATAATCAGCAAGTGAGCAAACCAAGCACAGGGGTCCATCAACCCCTTATCTTTGGGCCACAGAATAAGTGTGAAAGATGAAGAAGCTAACATTTTCAAAGGCCTTGTGCGGAAGACAGACAAGTAAATTCATAATCATTATGTGCTTCTGTGGAGCACAGTGGTGAGGCATCTGAGGCACTGAGTGAGTCTGGGGCACCAGAAAAGGCTGCCTGGGGAAGGTCACACAGGCAGATAGATGATGTGAGCATGTGTGATCGAACCACATGGCTCAGGTGAATCCTGGCTCTGCTTCATTCCAGCAGTGTCGGGAGCAAATTACTATTTTCCTGTTGCTCTGAGAAATGTGAAGAGCAGAAGTTCCTAGTTCATGGGGTTGAGAGGATTTTACACACAAAAGTGTAAGAACAACCAGGTGCAGTGGTATACATGTGCAATCTTAGAAGTCTGGGAGACTGAAACAGGAGAATTAAAAGATAACTTGTCTCAAAAAAAAATAAAGAAGAAATATGGGGCTATACCTCAATATGAACGTCTTGGGTTCAGTAGGCATTGGCCACTGCTCCCACTGGCCATCACGCCTAGAAGAAACCATTGAGGTCCTTGTCTTGGATGGAAAAGTTGAGGGCATGTGGAATGATTCTGCAGTTGTGACAAATCATACTACTTTATGTTTGTTTTGTTTTGCTTTTTATAAATAAAAACCAATGCATGATGAAAGAAACACTAAAACTTGAAATAAAAGTGAACTCTGCACTTGCTTGATCCTGGCCCCGGTCCTGTTGAATTCTCTCCTTGCTTAAAATATTGTTGGATCTTTCAAGTCATTTTCTTTTCCTGCACCTTTCATCCTACTCTTGGTATGGCCCCACTTATGTTTCATTTGGGCTTTTAGATCAACCTTATAAATGTTCTTGTACTTTTCAATCCGTGTGTGCTGCTGTGGACACTAGATTTTTCTGTATGAAATGAAATTGCTTGCTTCTGTTAATAATTCATTATTTGTGGATAAAGTCTGTGTTGTTTAAGTTGCTTCTTAAATTCCCATATTCTTAGCTTTCCAGGCCCATTTCTCTTCACTCATGGCTATGTTTCAAGCTTTTAAAATACTTGTCACTTCTGGATACATTACTTTGACTTCCTTTTCCTTTGTGTAGGACTACTGTCCCTACTTCATTGGTTAATTTCTGTTCATTCCACAGAACTCAGCTGTCTGTACAGAGAGCCAATGCTTGGATTCAGAGTGGCCTGTTTTATGTCTCTATCTCTCCTCTTAGAAAGAGTGTTGTAAGGGCAGGGACCGTGCTTTATTTATCATTTATCCATGGCCACACTGGGCTTAATAGCCACTCAGGACATATGTTGAATGAAGACTCAGGGCTTTCTTAATTTATTAAGCCTGGAGGAAAGTACACATAATGCCAATGAAATCAAGCACCAGATGTGGGTCACTGACCTACAATATAAAATAAAGTTGTTAAAGTATTGTTTAAGGGAGAAAAATACTGAAGTCTTGCATTTGGGTTACAAAATTTATACTACAAGTGCCAGGTTGAAAAGGTGGAGCCTTCCATTCATAGAAATGGGGCCAGAAGATGTTAACAGACATAAATCCTTAGTAGTGCTAATAATAAGGCAAGCTGAACTCTTCCACATATCCCTCACCCACACACCCACTCACTGGATGGACTAGGCACTTGAGAGTGAATGAGGACAGAAACCCTGCTCCAATAGAGCTTATAATGTAGCAGGGAAGCACATAATTAAGGGACAAGCTATAAAGACTTTGTGCAACTGCAAGCAGAGATGAGTGTGCTAACAGCATGCAGCCAGTTGGGTCAGGGAGGGCTTCCTGGAGAAACTGAGGTCCTGAGCCAAATGCTAGGGTTCTATGAAAGCTAACTCAAGAGCTTGATGATTTCCAGGAAGAGAAAGGAGGCTCAAGAGGGAGGTATCGGAGACCCCTGCGGTACATTCCAATCTCTTGCCTGGAGTTTGGAAGAAAGCAAGAGACAGAATGGAGTTCAACCAGGATCTGGATGACCAATTGTTTGCAGGGAACAAAAGGGCACAAGGAACCCAGAGCCTTGGTGTTTATTCATTGAGAAAAATGGTGAGGGGATTGTGACTGGATACGCTAGACAAGTGGAGAAAGTGGCAAGGCTTGTAACAGAGGGAATGAAGAATTCTTGAGTAAAGGACAGGAGCAACCAGATTTAGGTTATGGTTAATGAGTCACCTGCTCTGTAACCAGTCCTGGAAGTTATGCAGGCTCAATAGAAACATTATCTCTTATCTTAGCCCCATGGTATCATGTCTTGTTTATCTGAGCTCAACCATGGCTATTGATGATAAACAGCACTAGTCCATCATCAGCTGTCTGCTTTCTTGAAGATACATACACAGCCTCAGGCAAACTCATTAATTAAACTGAAATCCAATTTGGGGAAGTTATGTCTTTACTGCATGCACTGCTCACAAGCAGGCACAATCATGTTTGGGTCTGGGGCAGGATAACTCAGCATCCTCCACAGCAGAGATGAGTCAAAATAGGTGGACCATGTTAAACAATTTTCTATTCACCAGAGAACTAATTTCTTGGGAAAAGGCAGAAAACATTTAAGTAGAGTATATGTAGTCTATGTATGGAAAGACTCAGAGCATGCGGGAAGAGGGAGAGGGTTTCACTGTCCATGGTCCTGACACAGGAGTTTGCTAAGTACAGGTCATCACATTTTGAACGTGCAGAGAGAAGACAGAATGTGGGCAGAGAGAAGCATGGTGAGTCCAGAAAGGGACTCAAGAAGAAGAGAAGAGCGTATAGGAAAGAGTTCTTCAAAGATTTGAAGGAATCATTCTGTGGAGAAAACAAATCACTTGTCCCAGAGGGAAGAGTGAGGGCCAGTTATTGAGGGTTCTGTGGGAAAGGGGCATTAGTTCTGCTTCAGAGCAGCATGTTGAAATATTAAAGCCCTTAGCTACTGGGAGGATGAAATCAATCAGCTGCCATTACATGCACAGGCAGAAACCGGATGGCCATTCTTGGGGACAAAGCAAGGCAACTCCTGTCATGGGGGTGGTGCCCAGGTGGAAAAGCAGGTTGTGGAAGTTGTTCTGGGCCTCTGGGTGTTATAAAAATCAACTACTTTTCACTAAAATATTTAGACTTTTAACATCTGGAGGAACTGATAAATTGGACCAGCATTCCAGAACTTTAATATTTGTTTGAAGTTGATGTTATTCTTAGTTACCTATTTTTGCAATAAATTACTACAGATTGAGTGGTTTACAACAACACAAACTTATTATTTTGTGATTCTGTAGATTAGAAATCTGAAACAAATCTTAATAAAATAAAAATCTAGATATTAGTAGAGCTGCAGGAGAGAGTCAGTTTTTTTTTTTTTTTTACCTTTCCCAGCTTTTGGAGGGTGTCTGAATTCCATGGTTCCTGGTCTCCCTCTTTCTGTATTCAAAGTCAGCAGCATGATCTCCTTCTTTGACTCACTTCCACCACCATCTCTCCCTCTGTTTTAGTTATTTTTCTCATTGTTGAGCAAAGTGATTGACACACCAAAGTTAAAGTTTTATTTTGGCTCACCCTTAATCCCAGCATCACACATTCTTAACTTAGACACTACTGAAAAGCACCAACTTTTACCAGATGAGGCTTTTGGGGAACATCTAGACACAAGTTATATCACTCTCTCCGATTCTTTCAAAGATGCTTTTGAATACAAGTGACTAATCCAGGTGAACTAAATGTATCTCCCTGTCTCAAGATCCTTATCTTATTTACATCTTATAGTAAGATTTTCTTATTTTAAAGATAAAATACAAGATAATAGGAGGGCAACAATGGCTAATACATATTGTTGTCTTTAAGTTAGTTGCTAAAAGTACAAGATATAGCTATTTATTTTCCTAACAATATTAGCACAAACCTTTCTTTTAAATGAAATAAGAGAAATTGGTAGTATAGCTATTTTAACTAATATATATATATATACACTTTTCTCCTTTTTTTCTCCTTCCCCCATCCCAATTTCTCTTTCCTTTTGAATAGTTTCTTCTCATTTTACAATACCTATTGTACATTTTGGATTTTATTTACTCTTTCAGATTCTTACAGTATGGAGACAATGCGTTATTTATAATATATGCCTGTTTATTTCACTTATGAATATGGTCTTGAGTTGCAACCATTTATCTACAAAAGTCTCCAGTTTATCTTCCTTTATAATGGAGTAGTACTCCATTGTATAAGGAGGCTACATCTTTTTTTATCCATTCCTTAGTTGATGGGCATTTGGGTTGTTTTTAAGAAGTAGCTATTACAAATTGTACTGCTATATACATGGGTGCAGATATATTGCTGTACAATATTTTAAATTCTTCTACAAAGACACTCAGCAGGGGAATAGTGGGTCAAATGGGACCTCTGATCATACTTTTTGAGGAATCTCCACATTGATTTCCACAGTGGTTGCACAAGTCTACACTTCCACAAACAATTGGAGTTGGTTGATTTGTTGATAATAGTCATTTCTGAGATGCATAGTAAGATCTTCACATGTAGGAGAATATTCATAGGATCCAGGACATGGATATCTTTGGAGGCAATTACTCTGCTTAGCCTACGTGGCCACCTTTTTAGGCCCTGCTGAATGGAGTTTATGTATTTGGTTTACCTGCCTCTCTGTAGACATTTGTGCTACCTGAGTTACAGGACTTGATTATAATTGCTCTTCCTGTGGGCATTCTATAACTAAAAATGAGATTTTGCATATGAAGATTAATAAAGTTTTTTTTTTCTCTTAGCAATTTGGAGAACAGGAGTAAAAGGAGTGAGGGAATTTTAAAAGTTGTTTAGAAGTAATGATTTGATAGTTTGCAAGATGTCACATAATTAACTCATATAATTGAGCATGTGCTGTGTTCTGTACAGCTTTAGAAATATGTAAGACAAAGCACAAAACAGCAGAGTACTTCCATTTCTCTCCCACTCAAAACATTTCAGAATACAAGTAGTGTATTCTGAATGATATGAATATAGAAATGACATTGAATGTAATATAACTACAAATAAGGCTAAATAACTTTCAAATGTCACTGCTTCAACTGGGATACTAATAAATGAGTCATGTCAAACCTCATTGCTCATCATGATCTAGTTGAACTGAGGATTTTTTATCTATGATATGATCTCTGGCGTTTAGGGGACTTTCATGCGTTTGCAGAGAGAAGTGTTAGAGGATGAAATTAAGAGTGATATGACATCATGTGTGCATGTAAACATTACATATGTGTACAGACATATAAGGGTCTGAGAGGGCAGAATGTGAACAACCCATGAAGGATGCTTAGTGAATATTACCCCAACACAGTAGGGAGAAGAAATCAACTCTGGGTCACTTAGATTGAAAAAGATAATTCATTGGAGGGTTTCAGAAATTTTCTGAAAAAGCACTTTTCTATGAAGATTAGGTAGGAGAGTCTCTCTGAGGCCTAGGAAGCAAGATCTGATGGCATTTACTTCCAAACAGTACAGTCAGAGTGAATCAGCTCTGACCTCGTGTCTTCCTCCCTAACATGCAGTTCTCAGAGAATGAGTCTGATTGGGTGATCTGGATCCAGCCTTGGCCCTGGAAGGGCAGACACCTTGATTGATAGCCCTACCATGACAAAAGGAAATAGGATATTGATACCAGGAGAAGAGTTGGCTGCTGATGTCAGTTGTAACTTATTGCTTGAAGTGATGTTAGAGTTGAGAATCCGGCAATTTCACAGACCCTTTAGCATCTTACTCAGGACTCAGGGTAAACTGGTGCTGTAAATTAGTAGAGATAGCTGCTAATAAAACTGAATGAGCTTGGTAGAACCCATTTTTCCTTTCTGAGCCTCAGTTTCTCCTCCTAAAACAAGAGAAGTAGCTGAAAAGAGCTTTCCAGCTTTACCATTTCCAGATCTAGTGCTCTTTTGTATAAATGCCTGGAAAAATAATTTTAGCATTAAAAATGAGTACCCGCAATTCAGGATGAGGGTAATTTTCAAAATATAGACACAAATATTTTCCTTTAATTTTACATCGATTCGTGTATCTGAAAAAGAGTGAGAGAGATGTGAGGTTATTCTCCGTTGTTTGTGGATGATGGATGCTAAGGAAGCCTGTGGCACTGGGGTGGCTGGAAGCCGTGGCGATGAAGGGTTGGTGTGAGACAGCATGGAAACAAATGCTCCCACAATAACCCTGTGATCATGTATATGGGGGCTTACTCTGGGTGCTTGTGGGGCAAGTAGAATTGCTGCCTTCAGAAATTGTGCAGCCAAGAGGCCCGCACGGTGTGAGTGATTTCTTAGAGAAGGCAAGTGAGGACCGTGGAAAGCCAGGGAAGGCATTTATGTTTCTCCAGTCACCTAAGGTAAAATTTGCTCTTTGAGCAGCCTCTCTTTGTTCCTTTCCGAGTCGAATCTTATCCTTGTTTGGTAGTACTGCACATCCATGATACTCACTGAGAAATAACAATAGTGAGAAGCATTTTCTGAAAAACAACAAAGTGCTAGGAACTTAACACTTCTTATGTGTTAATTCTCTCAATACTCCAAATATCCTCTTGTATTTGAACCAAACTCCTATCTTGCAAGCTCTGGAAGACTCAGAAAAATAAGGATGTGGGATTTTGCCCAAATGGGGACTATTGTTACATAAACATATAGAGGAAAAGAGAAAGCTAGACATATGTGATGAAATGGATATCGCCAGATGAATAATAATTAGGTAAGGAGATCGAACAGGTGTATCTTGTTATTATCTGTCCTTCACAGGGTGACGGCTCAGAGATATTGCTCTACGTGCCCAAGGGGCACAGGCTTAGGAAGCAAGGAGCAGTAATTCAAACTGAGTTCAAAGTGGTGCTGTCTACTCACAGAGAAGAGGGGACTGTACTTTGGTCTGTCCCAAGATCAGAGGCCACTCAACATCAGGCCAGCATCTTTAGGAGCCTTGGACCCAGCATCGGTATACTTGACTGTTGTCCTACCTGTTTCTCTCTCTGGCTCATCTCTGCCCCACATGACCTCTTCCAGCTCGGTTTATCTCAGATCATGTGACTTAACTGCCTAGACTCTTCTCTGTCCTGAAATTGTCTTGGTTTTATTTTTTGTAGGAAATACTATATTGACAGTGAGGTGGTGAGAATTAGGTGACAATTAGAAGTCATGTTGTGCAATGCAACCTAGTACAGGCAACAAAGACCCACCAAGATCCCATGGAGTAGGTATGCGGGTGAGCTCAGGTGCACAGGTGAGCCCAGGGACGGATTCCCCTGAAAGTTTGTGTTGTCCCGGGCTCTCTTCTGTGTTGACATTGACCTCTGCTGATCTGGGTTTGGTGCTTATGCTGTCGTTGGGGATTAAGCTGAGCCTGCTCTTCTGTAGTGTGTCACTGTCAACTGCTTACTTTGGAATTTTTAAGAAATCCACCTCCACTTAACTCTTTATCCTTCCTCCGCCTGTCTACCTTCTTCCTTTCTCTATGGACCAATTCTATTACACTGCTCTGATTATATATTTTACAGTATTTATTTTTGGATAGACAATAGAGATATATGATAAAAAATTAATTGACCCACCATGTATTCAACAAGGATTTTCTTCCTGCTTGTTTCCCTTCCTATCAGTTTCTTGTGTATCCTTTCCTCTGGGTATATATTAGGATAGTTACAAAATCTAGTTTATAGATTGAGGGGACGACCTATTGGCAATTTCACATGGCTCAACAAAATTCAAGATAAGCGTGGAACCCATGTCTTATCACCAATTTCCATTACCATATTTTCTCATGTATTATCCACCTCCATTCATCAGACTATAAACTCCTGAGAGCCAAGAAGTACTTTGTTCACTGCTTTCTCTCCAAGCATCAAAACAACTCTCAGTCAATGAACATAACATTTTCTCAGATGGTAGCCGACTAGGTACACAATTCTGCATCTTGCCTTTTTATTTACCACTATATTTTTCAAATGGTTCTTTGTGCATATGTGTGAATCAGCTTCGTTTTCTAATAGCTGCCTAAAATGCCCATGTCTCCTGGGGATATACTCTAATTTATGTGAAAAATCTCTTTCTGATGACCATGTGGGTTGTTCCCAGTGTCTTGCCATTACAAATGCAAATGTCCTGTATATACTTGTACAGACGTGTTGTTGCACAAGTGAATACCACAGGAAGCTTTGCACAGGTAGAGCTGCTGCTTCTCAGGTTCTGATGCCATTTTTGAGTAGACATTGTCCAATGGTTTTCTTGAATGCTCACAGAAGAGTCTTCACTTGCATGGATTGGGTCTTCAGACTATTTTCTGCTAACTCTAGGAGGTAATCTATTCATTTTCTTGGGCTCTACAGAACCATGTCAGTGAGGGAGTGACCACACACTATTCTAGCTGCTTGAAGTTTATATTGCTGCTCTTCATGGTCACCAGCAGTCCATTGCTTGTATGCTAACCTGTTACATCTGTAGGGGAAGATAGATTTCTCAGCATGATACAACAAATTAGTTTTGCTGTTGGAAGCCACCATAGTTTGCTAGTTTGGGCACAGCTGCCACCTAGGCATATGACATCAGGACAATGGAGTGGAGGAGGCACTGGCATAAAGCCACCATTTCACTTAGGAGTGGGAGCCATCAGGGTGCAAGAGAGTACCTCTCCTCCCTCCATTTGAGTTCTTAACTCCTGATTGTGGACTGTCAATCCCACATCCACCCAGCATGCTCAATTTCAGCTCATGTTCATAGAGTACCTACTAGGTGCCAGGTTCTCTCTGCCCAAAATTGTACTTAACTTTAGGAAAGTGAAAGAAAGAAAGTAGCCACGTCTTGCAGAGGATGTAATAGTGGCTGAATGAAGTAGAATGACTTGCCAGAGCAGGCTTTAAAAAAACAAGTAAGACTGAGTCACTTCCTGCTTTACACTTCTTGCAAAGCCCTCCCATGTTCTCTAAGCTCCTGCCAACATCTCCAACTTTATATCCCACTCCCTTCCTCTCACATCTCATACAAATTGAAGGGCATTACTTGGGTGGCAAGGTCCTCTGAGCTAATCTCTCTAACTTGTAAAGATTAGGAGATGTTACATGAAATTCTAGATTTTTAAAATTCCTCTTGACAACTCAGAGCCCTGGTGACCCTGCCTTCTGAGATGGCAAAATAGATGCACCTACTGGCTCCTTCCCCAAGAGGCCATGGGCCCTTTGGTTTGTCATGCTACCTGTTTAGACCACTTTAATTGCTCATACTTGGCACCGTGGCATTTGATTTATGTGGCTTTCACTGTGAAATTTCACATCCATTTTCTATCAAAATTGGAACTAGCAGGGAATGTGGGTAATTAAAAAAACAAAGATGTCCAGGTTTGATAATTTACATCAGGCTTACCAATATAAACGGCAGATGGCTGAAGGAGAGCAGGTGAAGAAACAATATTTATGATTACATTGGCTCAGAGTATAAGTAGCTTTTCATATTTAAATCTTCACTGTCCCTTTGCACATTGATACTTAAAACAAACGCAGACAAAAAAGCAGCTACTTGACATAATTACACTGAGACATTTCTGTTGCTGAATGCAGTATGTTTAAATGATTTTTTGAACTAATCAATCCTTGTAACTTACCTGCATGCTAGTCAGCTTTGCATTGTTGGAACAAGATACCTGACATACATAATTTAAAGGAAGAAGGTTTTTTTTTAAACTCACGGTTTCAGCCACAGTTGGCTGCTCCAAGGCAGAAAAATCATGTTAGAAGTACATGGTAAAGAAAGCTACTTAACTAAAGGCATCTGGAAAGCAGAGAGCAAAGAGGAAGAGGCCAGGGGCCAGACAGAGCCGCCAAGGTTACACCCCATGATCCACCCAGAGGGGCCCAGAAATGTGCTCCTGGCATCTCTCACGCCATCAAGTTAATGATTTAGACTTCTGTTACACATGCTAATGCCTGTTGTACTCATAACTGTGTCAGATTCAGAGAAACACAGTTAATAATTATTTAAAAACTTATACTTTAAAAATGTTATTTTTTGTTTCCTAAATGTATAATTCATTTAAGTAACAGTTCTTAAAATTACTTGATTTCTATTTCTATTCCTTTTACCCCAGGTCATAGGTTGAAAAATAGACTCCTAATATATCCATATCCTAATTCCTGACTCGGTGAAATATTACTTATATGACAGAGGGACTTTCAGATGTGACTAAATTAGGGATTTTGAGATGGGAGAGTGTTCTGAATTATCCAGGGGATATAATTACCAGTGTCCTCTTAAGAGGAAGATAGAGAAAGATTCCACTTCTGAGTAAGAAGGCAAGAGATTATTGAGGAGAAGAAATTTGCCTTTTGCTTTGAAGGTAGAAAGGGCCTTGAGCCAAGGGATACTGGGCCCATAGCTCTAGGAGGTGGGAAAAGCAATGAAATTAATTTTCTTCAGAGTCTCCAGAAGTCACCTCTGCTGATATATTGATTTCAGCTTAGAACAACTGATTTAGGGTTTCTGGCGTTGAGAGTCACAAGACAATAAATGTATGTTGTGTTAAACCACCAAGTTTCTGGTAATTTGTTATAGCAGCTATAGGGAGTTAATACATTTTATAAATGCTCCCTTTCTTTGTGTATTCTTAACTTCTTTGTGGAATTTTTTCCAGCCCTTTTTAAATTCCATTTTACTGGCAATAAGAGGTAGTACATGTAGGGAGCCAGAATGGTATGTCATCTTCTTTCTCTGTCCCATGATTCCTTTCCAGGACAGGGACTTAAAAGTAAATCAGAGGAGATGGTAGAGATATACAACTACCTAATCTAGTATCCACATCATGACTTAAATGGGGAGGGGGAGCAACATTTCTGGATAACCCAGTGTCTCAATCATTTACCCCATTATTCATATTAGCTTCGCTTTCATGACTTCACTGTTTGCTGTACAAGCCCACCCGAAGTGCTCCTGGGCTTTCGTCTGACATGGCTCTATCTATACTATGTGTGGCTCTGCCTCTAATTACTGTGTGCCTCATTTGCATGGGATTTTACTCATTCTCTTGTCACTGGTATAAAGTGGGAGTTTCATTGCCAAGGCAACCAGAAGTGGGAGCATGTACAATTTCAGCCTTGTCCAAGAACTCATCTCTTCTTGGTATACTCCCACTGTGTTCTGGCTTTCCTGTCTCCATAGCCAAAATAGTGCAAACTATTCCATGTTCATCCCAGTTCATCCTTTTTTAAATTAATATTTGAGCCGGTATATGGATTTGTTCCTGAATTTACCACATAGTTCTTTAATTTCCCCTAGCTGATTCTTAGATCTGTTCCTTTTTTTCTATGTTGATTTCTTATCTGAAATTTCCCTATGCTAATTAGTGCTTTCATCACCATGGATTTTCTCTTTCACCCACCCCACTCTTGACTTTATGCCTCCCCACTAGAATTAGAATCTAGGATTTTTGTTTCTGTTCTCCATCTGGACTGGATACTCAAAAATGGATGAAGGGTCATATTCTCTATATAGAAAGACATATGGAATTCTCAAAATTTTTAATTTTATATTAATTGCTACATTTTTTTTACCCTTAGACATACATCAAAAGCTAATGTGAATCTTAATGTCCTTAATATCAGTTGCTGTACCCTTAGTGCAGTAGGCTAGATTTTCCTAGTCATTAATTTTTACAATTTTATTCCATTTAAAAAGATTGGTAAATTTTAACGTGAATAAAAGACCTTAAGTACCAAGAGGTACTTAAAAGGGAACTATCACTCTCACAAAAGACACAGCATTAGTGCCTATTGGGTGATTCCGCTTTATGCATATGGTCTCTTTGATTTACGCATGATCTTAAACTGCAATTTGCTGGCAACTTTTAGATCGATAATATTGCACAAAAAGTATGAATTCTGGTTTGTCATGAAAGATCTGATAACATCATGCAAATATTCTCTTGTGTACAGCTGGAGGTGAATAGTTTCTGCACCTTGAGATGAAGGGGAACCTTTAGTTCATCTCAAGATGATTTTTGCCTACCTTACTTTGCTCTTATTTTTTATCTGCCTGATCACTGTAAGCACCTCAATTTGCACATTCTCTCAGGGAAAAAGGCAGTTTTAGAAGTCTGCACTGATAGCCCCCCTCAGCCATCACCCACCTGGTCCATGAATGTTCTTTTGCTACATCTCAAAGTGGGTCATTTAGACTTTAGGATGAGATGTTTGCTGCCTTCCCACATAGCTATTTCTTCTTTAATCACTTTCCTAGGAGAAAATTCTTTCCACAGGTCAAAATAGCTTTTTAGTGTCTTAAATTCTTCTACCACTTGGTTGAAGATCTACTAGGGGGTCATTTATTTAGATGTTTGTCTCTTCCTGTCTAGAGTTGCATCACCTTCCGAGGTCATCAGTTCAGTATTTAGACTTTGTTTACCAAAAAGTAGCAAGGACCATGATATCTCCTCATCTTGTAGCATTGTTTATCTGGTTATTCTATGCCATTTAAAATCTCCAATCTGGAGTGTGAGGTCTTCTGAGAGATTTCTCAAATCTTAACTGGAAAGACCTACTATAATCTATATAAATTTCTCTGATGATAATGGAGTCAGTAATGAGTATGTTATTAATGCTATCTTTCGTAGGAAAGCTGCCACCAGGATAAACTACCTGCCAGGATAAACAGTTAATTGATATCATTGCATATAATCCTAAAGGCGGGTGCCTTCTTGGTTTACCAATAGTTCAGACAGATTAAATATAGTCTCAAAAGCCATTATGGGGGACAATGCATTTGTCTCATTCCTATCTTTTGGTAACTGCTATAATTTCCCATGGGAAAATTATAACATCCAATTCTTATCTTTTGGGGAAAGCAATCTACATGTCTCAGACTTAAATCAATCAGTACAATTGCCATTCACTGACCATAGTGATTGCTTCATTGATTTATATAAATTAGAGTTAATGATAATGATAAAGGAGATTTGGCCGGTAAGGTTCTGAGAACTTATGCTAATGGTCCAGGAAGAACACGAGAAGCTCTTATGCTGGTTGGCATTTTCCCATATCTTGTCTGTGAGGAGGCATCAGCCATAGGATAGCTTAACATGGTTAATGTAGAAAGGAGAGTTGGACAAATAACATCCTGATTCCATTTTGACCTACAGACTTAATCCTGAAGTCAACACTCTAGTCATACACATTGATTTATTGTTTTATTATTTAAGAAGATTTTAGTTTTGTCATTTACAATCCAATGAATCCTGATGGATACACTCAGCAAGTAAATAATATATTAACATTCACACATAGCCATCTATGACTGAAAATTCCATGCCTGAACATTCTCCTGCTTTGCTTGTTGTGGGTGTATTATCTTTGGATAGATCTCATAAGATCTAAGAACTGGAAGAGGCTCAGGAGAACGTACTGTCCAGACAAGGAAATAGGCTAAAAATCAACAAATAATTTGTCCAAGCCAATTGGGTTTCAAGGCTAAATGATCTGGCCACGATGTACTGCATTTGCCCCCTACATTATATCACCTTTATTACTTTTTCTGCTAATAACACTAGTTACATAGATTTTTCCCCACAGGTATTCATACTCAGGTCTACAGATCATGACTCAGTAGGACAAATCCTTTGGGGAGCAGTTGCCTTGTGAAGTCTTCTCTTTTGTTACAGTCAACACTAGGACCCACACGAAAGGGAAGCAACTGAACATCCCCTGGGTAGCATCAGTTTCCAGAGAAAGAGGAAAAAAGGGGTGAGGACAGCAAGACAAGAAAAGAAGGAGGGAAGGACACAGAGAAAAATGGGCCTTATGGGTAGAGATCAAAGAAACCCAAATGGACAGAGAGGAAACATTCACCTTTATTCTTGGAATAGGAGGAAAATTGGTGTGGTTACATTGTCCAAAGTGCTTTCTCTTGATATTGTATGCTAATGTCCCTTTAAAGACTTTTAAGTCTCTTTATAGTGCTTTAGAACATAACTCAAGGCTTAGTACTTCTAAGAAGTAGCCCATTGGTGGAAAAGGAGAGTTATAAGAAGCAATTTTAGAGGAATCTTAAGCAAGAAGGATATTTGACTTCTAGCTTTTCTTTTGATAGCCAAGCCATGATTACCTTTCATTTTCCTTTACGAGGAAAGTTTTCTTTCTCTGTAGTAAATGGGGTAACAGAGGAAGCAGTAATTAATACACAATTGCTCTTTATGTGTGGCAGGCAGAAGAATGGCCGTGGCCTAATCCTCCCCACCTGTGGAGATACTGCCTGACTCAGTAAAACTGACTTTTACAGCTGTGATTACCTTAAGGACTTAAAATGAAAAGATTATCCCGGATTATTAAAGTGGTTGCAACATAATCAAAAGGACTATTCTAAATGAAGGAGAGAAGTGGAGAGTCAGAGTCAGGAGAGAAGAGTCGGACTACAGAAACTGAGGAAATGAGATCTCTGGGATGAAGACTTAACCTAAGGAATAGGAGAACTCCCTAGAAGCTATAGACGGATTCTCTTTAGAATCCTCCATAAGAACAGAGTCCTGCTGCTCTTGCATGACAGTGAAACCTGTTTAGCACTTAGAACCCCAGAACTTCAGGATGATAAATGTGTATTATATTAATGATGCTTGTGGTATAGAGTATACTAAGTCACCAGATGTCAGGATCTGTGCTCAGTGTTTTGTATACATATCTTGCTTGGTTCTCACCACTTCTTTTAGAGGTTACAAAATGCAGTTCAGAGAGCTAAGTGCCTCACTAATCAAGCAGCTGGATCAGGCTTTGAACCTAGATGGTGGATACTCATCGAACTTGGCCGCCTTCCTTCCTTGTGAACACAGACACAGAAGATCCTTCATGGTACATCAGTTGCTCAGCAAGCTGCCTTATCTATAAAGTTCTGTTCTGTTCTGAGGGAAATACCACACTTGCATAACAGCAATTGTGAAGTATCTAGAGTTTAACTTGGTTCTGTGGGTGCAATGCTTCTGTTGGCTCCTGCCTAAACATAGGGAGAAGGATTCCAGGCATCCTTATGTTCCACTCGTCCCCATCCGGCATACTTATGTTACTTAACTAGCCATTCCGGGGAGTCAACTATGAGACTATGAGGGAAAAGTACTATACGTAAGAGAAATGCTAAAGGGGAATGTGTGTGTGTGTGGGGGGGGGACTATTGTGACATTGGCAGAAGTACAGAGAGGATGGGAGAGACAGCATCCCCACTGCCCTGAGAAGGAAATAGAAGAGGTTTTGAAGGGGTAGGAAGGAGCAAGGAAGAGAAGATTGGTAGAAGGGAATCTGACACTGAAATAAGAAGGATACATAGAAAGAGTTTAATACAGTAATGCAAAAACAGAGAAATAACATTTTGCAGAGCAATTTGCAAATCTCTACCACAATTGAACGAGCATAGGCCCTGTGATGATACACAGACCATGTATACACACATATCCTATATCACAAAGCTTACTATTTTAACCTTTTTAGACAGCACATCACTACTGTATGACTCCAGCATTTTTGGTTACTTCAAATGAAATCCCTGTACCTCTCAAGTAGTCACCCCTTTTCCTACTCATCCTTCCTTCCTCCCATTCCTAGAAACCACCAATCTGCATTCATCTATATGGATTTACCCATTCTTCATACAAGTAGAATCCTGTTGTAAAATCATGTCATAGTATTATGTGCGACTTCACTTAGCATAACATTTTTAGAATTCATCTTTTTGCAGCATGTGGCAATAGCAACAAGTAGACATGGACTAAATGGCAATTGAAGCACTGGTTTATCTACAACACCTGCACATAGGAAAGATTCATCTGGTAAGATGAGGTTGAGCCTTGGACTAATGTAGAGAGGTCTCCAAGATATTTTTGGAAGAAAACAGCAAGAAATTAAATAAAAGCCCTATGTCTTCTGTTTATGTTAAAAATTTATAAAATAGAGTGGTATAATTTCTTGTATAAACACAGGCACATAAATGCCCAGGTAGAGTTTCAGATGGAGACACAACAAATATTAGCATAAGAGTGGTTGTTGTAGGAAATAATTTGGGATTATGGATAGTGGTCTCAGGGCTTTAGCTTTTAATGTTTGGTTTTGTTAAGGGAGAATATATTCGTATGGGTTGAATGTGTTCATACAAATGAAATTACCTGAGAGAAAAGAATAATGAAAAGCAGAAAGAAAGAGACCACTGATGTCAGGAATAGTACAGGAGCACACTAAGAAAGAGTTCCCTGGAGAGGAATTTGGGTGAACCCATCCTTGAACCATTGCTTTTACCCCTTAGGATGGGGACAGAATGAGTGGAGAATGCTCACCTCTCCCCCACCGTGATAAAAGCTGACTTTAATTATACCAGCTCCAATGCTGGTGATTATTAGTTTGTGCCAGGCACAAAAAGTTGAGAAGCCAGTTCAGACAAAGCTACTCTTTTGAGTGCCCTGCTTAGCAATCAGTGTTTCAATTTTAGACAAAGTTTTCTAAGCTTAATCAAGTTGTTCTTTCTCTGTTGTCAGAATGATAAATATTTTGGGGCAGTGGTGGTAAAAAAAGTCATGGTTTTCTTGAAAACAGAGGAAGAGCACAACTTAAGGAACTGTGTGAAGACTAGCATTCCTTCTTAGAGACTTCACAGTAATTAACCACTCAAGGAATCATGTTATTATTTTTTTAAACTTGGCCAAAGATGACTCAGATCAGAAAAATAAACAGCTTTATTTTTGATGTATTTTCCTTATCAAGGACTGAGCATTCTGGTTTGAGATCTCTGCCCCTATTCATTCACCCATCTTCAGAAGAATAATTTAATGAGTGGTTAATCTTAGTAGATACTAAGGGATTAAAAAATAGGTCTCCAGGGACGATACTTCAGTGTACTGGAAAAGACGGATGCTCAACAACTACACTATTCCATAGATGGGATTATAAGTCCTGGCAAGGGAAATTCTGCATAAGCAATGGAGTCGGTATATTACTCACAGGTGTGCATGGCACAGTCCATTCAAGGACATCACCCGGGGAGAAATGTTTAGTTGGATTTCCACACTCTTGGCCTCAGGCAGTTAATTTTCATTCCTAATGGTTATGGAAATGGGTTGCAGCGGATCTTCTGGAGTTTAGCTTGCATTTTTCTGTGGTCAGTCTCTGAGTGTATCTGAGATTGAAAGAATAGCTAGTGGGAGCCTAGGGAGCTTTTGTCAAGGCAGTGGGTGGTGGGAACCTTTTTAAAAAGATGTAACATATAGTAGAGGAGGCTGGGGTTTGCTTCTTGTTCAGGCAGAAAGGGGAGGTTATGATTCAAGCAGGGTAGTTATTGGAGATCACCTTCCATTCTGCCCCACGCTGCCATTCTCAGGATTATCTTGCTTATTCCTTTGTAGAGATCCACATTTTTCCATCTTTTTGTTCACATTTGTTCCCTCTTAATTTTCTTTCTTTCCTGAAACTTTCTTCCTTTCTTTCCTTCTGTTCTCTTCCTTCCTTGTCTTCGTCCTTTTACCACTTGCTCTCTTTTTTTATCCATTTCTTTTCCTTCTTGGTCTACTATTTTACTTCTTTGCTCACTCTTGTCAACTGTATATATATTTCTCTTTATTTTGTAATTCTTTGCCTCCCTGAAAATCTCATCCTCATTTTCTCAGATCCACTGAAGGTACCAGATGAATCTTACAAACTTTAACTTTACTGTTTTTTCCTTAAGTTACAGTGAGCATTATAAGGACCACATGTCCCTCGAATAGAGAAGCATTTTTAAGATATAATATTTGGGAAATTACTGAAAGGAGAGAAGCTGATGACTCAGGGAGGGTAAAGTGCGAGGATCACAAGCATTACAAACATAGACACGTAGGAGGTGGAGGTATTGTTTTACGTGACTGGCAACTTCGACAATTTATGTTTGGGGAGTCCTCTTCTGGTAGGAGGATGGCCCGCTTGAACCTGATTCTGTATGTTTATGTGTACATAAGCCTTCCCTGTGAAGCTAGCCTAGTGTAGCCTGGAAGAGTGGGACTTCCTTGTGGTGTCTTGGCCCAAACAAACAGCATCTTTGTCTTTATTGCAAATTTCGTGATGGTAAACACTTAGGAACCTTTCCAAGAATCTTGTTATTGCATTCATCCCATCCAAGAATCCACTTAAAAACTCTCCCTTCTTTCCCTCAAATTATCTTGTGCATCTCTAGCACATGCTGTGTGCCCCATCTCCTCTTCTCTCTGATCTCTGGGTTGCTCCTTATTGGCTCATGGTTGTTTTCCCCTTATCCCTTCCCCACCCCTCCCCCAGTCTATATCTGGCCATTTTCTGCCTGTCATTCTGGTCTCTTCAGGGCAGCTTTCTCTAACTATTCTCTTTTGCAGTCATTCTTAACCTCTGCTGTGGAGAGACACTTTAAATTATTTGGAAGAAAATCCTCATATGCATAGAATTATTTTCATTGCACTTAATTTCAAGGGTATACTTAGTTCTTTAAAACCTATCTCTGAACTTTCTAGGCATCTGTGTCACCTGGCCAGTCTCTGAGAGTGCCTACCTCCCTTGTCACACCTGTCACATTTGCTTTTGTTTCTCAACCCTTACAGTTAGCTGAAATTAGAATATTTATTTGTTTGCTTTTTATTGTCATCAAGATCTCAGTCAAGAATACCTCCATTGCCATGGCAACATTGGACAATAGGAAGTATTTTCAGGATAAAACAAATCAATGACATGGAGATGTTGGGCCAAGAACTCTTTTTATTATTTTTCCCACACTGTGTCAATGTAGATGCCTCCAGCCTGAAACCAGCCAAAAATTCACAGTATACCTCGTGGATTCCATTTATATTCAAATCCTCCCCTGTCCGTGGTCTTCTTTTCTATTTGCTCCTTGTCTATTTTGATAGAAATCAATAGTTCCCCTTGTCTTGCTCCTGCATTTAGAAAAGCAAATCAGCTCTCCAGTCTCCTGCTCTATTGACACAAAGAGGTTAACATCTTGGGAAAGTTGATCCTCAAGGTAGAACACAGTTAAGAGAATGTCTTCCTCCTAATTGATTGGATCTCTCTGCTGAGACCCTCTTGTCCCCCCTCCTCAATCTGGGGATGTGGAGGGCTCCATAGTCCCCTGAACAATGACATTTTGCTTTATTGTCTTGGAGAGAAAGAGGTGCAAGATCCAGGCACAAGCAATATGAGGCAAGTAACCCAAGTCACCTCTTCAAATAGCTCAAAGAAACCATCCAGGAACCAATAAATAAGCTTTGTATTCTGACAAAGTGCAAAGCCCTCTTCAGCAGTTTGCATTAGAGATTGGAAAAATGAACCTAATAGTGAGGATTTAGAGTTTCATTTTGTTTGTTAAGTGGGAAGGGAGGTGTTTCACAGCTTTATCCTTACTGTTGAATATTTGCAAGAGATATTACAGCAGGCAGGATGACATTATCCGAGATGAATTTTTCTTCTCTTGCTACAGAGTGTGGAAGAATAAAATATCCATTTGCGTTTCATGTAAGATATCAACTACTCTTTGGAAGTGAGTAGAGATGAAGGGCCATAGGAAACCAAGGGAGTATAATTATGTTTCTGAAATCTGAGATTGTATTAAGAACAAGGGCTACATCCCTTTTTGAATGGTGGTACACTCTCAGGCTTAGAGCCTCTGTGGATCTACAGCCCGGGGTCTCTATCAGTAGGGTTTGGCATTGGAGCAGGTTTAGATTTCCCTTTGGTAAACTTGTGCATGTGTGTGGGAAAGATACTGTTTTTTTTTTTTTTTTTTTTTTTTTAAGTCCTGGGGATTTAACCCAGGGCCTTCTCAGTATCATTTTTTCTCTTTTTGATATAGTTTGGTTAAGTCACCAAATTGCGTAGGCTGAGCTCAAACTTTTGATTCTCCTGCCTTGGCCTCCCGGAGTGCTGGGATTATAGGTGTAAGTCACTATGCCTGATGGGAAGTTATCATTTATCCATGTCCTTGATATCCTTTTGCAATATAGGATGAAGGCATATCCACTCACAGGAGAGATTCAGAGTGGAAGAGTCAACTCTTTGGGAAAACAAATGAAATTTTTTTTTAAAAAAAGATATGAGTGTTTATAACCATTATTTTTTCTAAAAAGAAAAAGTGACACCAGAAGTAAGATTGAAAAGGACAAAATTTGGAGCCTGAACATGACTTACATTGCACTTCAAGTGATGTATTCACTGAATTACTTTGTCAAGAATTTTTTCTTTCTTCTGTCTGTCTCTGTCTCTGTCTGTCTGTCTGTCTGTCTGTCTGTCTCTCTCTCTCTTTTTCTCTCTCTCTCTTCCTCATTGGCCCAATGTCAATATTTCCTTAGGAATTTCATCTTAAATTGTTGATTTATTCACCTCGGTTGAAGCCAAGTTAACTCTGAATGAAATTAGGAACAATTTATAATCTTCCCTTCACCATATAAGCAAATATCCAGAACATCAGTCACAGGAAGAGTTAGTTGGTCCTGCTTCTTCTCTCTGGTTGAAGGCATTAAAGCAGGGAAGGTTATTTTCACCACAGACATTTCCCCTTAATTTTAGGTACCAAGAACTACATTGACCTGTTTCTCATCATTGGTGGCACAAGGAAATAGGACACTAACAGTTTGCAGTTGGCTGTGGAGAGTGAGGCTGTCCTTTTTCTGCTGAGCAAATAGAGTATCTCTCTGCTCCATCTTCACATGGGAGAACCAGCGTAAGAGCTCCCAGATGTATAAATCTGTCTCTTTTTTTCTTTCTGCTTCCTCAGTAGACTCTTTTACCCTCTGAAAAGCTTTCTTGCTGAAAGTCATTATTACAGCTTGAACTCACATTTATTTTACCATTTGAACCATTTAATAATCCAGAATTAGACTCTGGAATCAGAAGACCAAGATTCAGCTATTTCTTCATCCTGAGCACATCATTTTTTCCTAGGCAACCTGGTTTCCTTATCCGCACATGAAGTTAAAAGTAGTACCTGATAGGAGGCTGATGGTAGTGCTATACCTAACTCCCAGAATGTGCTGAGTGCAGTGCCTTATTAAGAAATGGTAGATATTTTTGTGTTTCCATTTTCTTTTAATGAGAATAGTGGCATCTTAGAAACCTTAGGTTATTTGTTAAAACAATAAAACCGTATTTTCCAAAGTCTACCTTAAAAATTCTGTTACTCAAAATTTCTCCTGCACTTGACCTTTATTAGAAGTCAACAGGTGAAAAGCAATGTCAGTATCAAGACTGTAATAAAAAGTCTACTCCCAGGCAAGACCTAGGGCCTGTATATATTTTTCTCCACCCTGTAGTTTTTTAAAAAAAATTTTATTTAAGGAGGAAAAAAAAGCAGAAAAAGGGTACAAGTTATACAGATTTACAGAAAAAAATAAACAGTAGGAAATCACTAGTTAATGGATTACATTTTGTCATCTCAGAAATAATTGTTTAAGTCACAAAATTAAAGCTTATAAAGTGGACATTCCAACAGTGAGACTGCAAACAGTTCTGTTCAATGATCCAACAAAACTCAGTAACATCATTATCTATCTTATACACTTAAATATACATGCAGTTATATCATTTAGAGCACTTTCTTTTCCTCTCTTTTGTACAATGACAATTACACATTTTGGGTTTTGTTGCTCCCATAGTTCTTATTACTTTTTTGGAAGAGAGTAAACCAAATGTGACATAACAGAACAGTCAGTCAAATCAAAAGGGTGGACGTGATAGATAATGTAAAAGCATAATACTAGGTGATCAACAATGGTTACCATAATGCCTCCCGCTATCTCTAATAGAATTGCCTATATCATTAGTTATAATAAAATTGAACAAAACAGTAAAGAACAAAACCAACAAAACCAAAACATTGGAGACATTATAGGTCTTCAAAAGTAGATAATAGTCAACCAGAATGGGCGTCATAATGAATCCCACTATCTTCGCAGCTGTTGCCTAAACTTTCGAACCTGGTACTATCAAGCAAAACAGAATAGAGGAATATCAGTCAAAAACAAGATGGTGAGAGCAATACAGGGCTTTAAATCAAGATAATGGAAAGTCAAAGTGGGTTACTATAATATATCCTGCTATTTTTAATTTATTTTTCCCTTAATTAAAAGGATAAAAAAAGTAAATAATAAAATGGAGATTGAGATAAAAGAGGACATAACAGCAAATCAGCGCAGATCAAAGCATAACCATTTAAACAAGATAGTGTTTCACCACAAGATTATCCCGACATAAAAGTAGTTACCATATTGTCTCTTTCCTTGAAATCTTTGAGCATAACTTCATATACTGTAGCATCAAATATATCAAAACAATGTAAAACCAAGAGAATGACAGTATTACAGGGTATTTAGAATCAACTAACAGAAAATAAACAATGGTTCTGTATAATCTCCTTGTCTATAAAAGGTTTTGCTTATACTATCATATATAATAAAATCCAATAAGATACCACCTGTTTAGACCAATGGAGACAGAAGAACAGAAGCTTGATGAGACTTCAAAACAAGATGATACTAAATCAGTATTACCTCTTAAGACGTCATTTTCTCCAAAATAGCTGTTCCTATCATCCAATCTTCTCTGCCTCATTTCTGTTGAGCTCTTTTTCTGTCATTAGTTGTCAGTTTGTCTTCTTCATTTTGTTTTCTGCTCCATTCATTGTGGCCTCTCTGCCGCTACTTCTGGATTCTTCGTATTTTTCTTTTTTAGAATATCTTGCAGTATTCTCTGTAGAGTTGAATTGGTGGTGGCATATTCCCCTAGTTCCTCTTTATCCTGGAGGCATCTTGTTTTTCCATCAATTTCCAGGGATAGTTGTGCAAGATATATCAATCTTGGCTGGAGATTATTATCTTTCAAAGCTTGAATTATTTCCCCCCACACTCTTTGTGATTTGATGGTTTGTGCTGAGAAGTCTGCTGTAGTTCTGATGGGTGTTCCTTTGTAAGTGATCTGTTTCTTGTCTCTGATGGCTTTTAGTATTCTGTTCTTGTATTGGACTTCTGGAATTTTAATTATTATATGCCTGGGTGTTGCTCTGTTTGGGTTGTAGGTGGCTGGGGTCCTGTATGCTTCATACAACTGAGTATCTTTACCTTTGGCTAAATTAGGAAAATTCTCCTGGATTACTTCTGTGAGTAGCTTTTGTAGTTCATTTTTTGTGTCCCTACTTCTTCTTTTATGTTCTTAATTCTTAAGTTATAGACCCTCTTATCATCTTCTAGTCTTTGTATTATTGCTGTTTGTTTCTTTGTTATTTTTAAGAAATTTTCATGCTCCCATATTACAAATCTGCCCTCCAGTTCAGATAGTCTGTCCTTAGTTTCTTTCAAGCTGTTATGCCAGTTTTCAATAGACTTTTTAGTTTCCTGGTATTCTCTTTGAACCTGCTTCATGTATTCTATGCTTTCTCTATTTTCTCCATTAAACAATTCTCCCCTCTTTTTCTGTTCTTCCATTCCACCATCTTTTTTTTTTTTTTGGGTGGTGCTTAGCATTTCTCTAACTATTCTGCTTATGTCTAGCTTCAGGTCATTAATAACTTCATTCCTGAACTTATCTATGAGGCTCTCGAGATAGTGCTTTATGTCTATTGGTACTGTGTCTGCTGTTGCCTCTTTCTCAGGATTGGGGGCCGAGGACCCTTTTTTTGTTGCTGCCTCTTCCCATATTCTTTGTTCCTTATATATGCAAGTGTATATAGGAGGCCCAGCTTCCTTCCCTGTCAGTCATACTCTGATTGAATTGCTCCGGCTAGGTGTTCCCGCCCACTGCAGCACACCAGGAAGTTGCAGACCAGGCAGCCTATGTGGGGCCCGCCCCTCCACGTCACCTTCAGGAGCTGGGACCTGGGCTGTGCTAGCCTACTGGGTCTCAGCCAGCAGCGTCACTGCTCACCAATCCTGCTTGAGAGGGGGATATGTGACTGAAGTCACTACAGCGCCCTGTTCCCGCAAGTCTGCCCGGTCCCAGAATGTCCTCTGTTGGAGTCTCCTAGATCGTGGAAGAGACCCAGTTTTCCCTCACTCACCGAAGGTGGATGCACGGCTCCCCGCCTGTCCTGCTCTCAACTCTGTTCACCGATTCCCGTTCTCAGAGCTTTCGCTGGGCCCTCTCCCTGCCAAGCCGATGCAGACGCAGTGGCGGCGGCAGGAAACCCAAATTGCTGCTTCCAATGGCGCGGGCTCCAGCTTCCAGGCTGAGGCTTTATCTGTTCCTGTTATAGCACCAGGATTGCATTCCCAGTTGGTTTCTCTCATCCCAGTTCATTCTTGGGTCACCGGGGCATATCCCCTCTTGCTTATGATTCCTTACTCAGCACCATTCCTGAATTCTAAGCTGGGTGTTTCAGAGAGACTCTGTAGCTGCTGCTATTTGTCTGCCATGTTTTCCCGGAAGTCCTTCACCCTGTAGTTTTTAATCTCAAGCAGAGTTGTGGATATTTGGAGAGGACCAGAACCCTAACAGAGTCAAGGTTCACCTGTGTTTCCTCTCCTTGCTATGACCAGGGAACAAACTGACATATGGCATATTAAGTCTTCCACACTGACTTGAGGAGAAAACAAAGATCAGTTATAGTACCCTACTGTCCATTGGGTCCTAGGGATTATGGGCTCCCTGAATCAAAAGGGGTACCATGGAGGGCTATGTGGTGTGATGGAAGAACCTGGACTGGCAGTTAATTTGAAACATGCCCTGGCTTATGTCCAGCTGCATAGACCAGGGGAAGTTACTTAGCATCTCTGATTGCTAATTGCCCCTTCCTTATAACAGAGATAATAATGCGTCTTCAGAGGGTTGTTGTGCAAGTGAAAAAACTTTATTGGGAGGCATGTGTCATAGTGCTTAGTAAATAGAGGGTGCTGTTTATTTTTATTTTTAACTGATGCACAAAATTTGTACATGTTTAGAGGGTATTATATGATGTTCAGAAACAAATGCATTGTGTAATATTTAAGTCAGGTGTTTTAAAAGTAGTTTTTGCCCTTGGTAAAAGTGGTGTGTGTGTGTGTGTGTGTGTGTGTGTGTGTGTGAGAGAGAGAGAGAGAGAGAGAGAGAGAGAGAGAGAGAGAGAGAGCGAGAGAAACAAGATAACAATTGGAGTTGGGTAGACTTGGAGGGATGTTTCTTCTGATGTTCTGTATCTTAATTTAGAGAGGAGTTACAAGGCTGTGTTCAGTTTTAAAAATTCAGTTGAGGAGCATGATAATTAATCCTGCTCATTAACTAAATTGGTTTAGAAGTGTCTGGATTATTAGGGTGCTGATCTCATCAATATATTAACTCACTGAGTAGTCCGTGGCTGAATGGGTTAAGAGGAGATGGGGGCCTAGTTGGAGGAAACATGTCACTTTGGTGGGGAGTAGCTTTGAACTTTTCTTGATTCCTCCTTTTCTTTCTCCTTCTCTTCCTTCTCCTCCTCCTCTTCTTTCTCTTCTTCCTTTTGCTCCTCCTTCTCCTCCTCCTCCTCCTCTTTCTTCTTCTGCTCCCTCTCTCTTTCTGTCTCTCTCTCTTTCCTAACTGTTGTGAAGGGATCAGCTCCCTTCTGCTACACCTTTCTACCACGATGTTTCTGCCTTGGACCCAACAGGCCATGGAATGAACCTCCGAAGCTGTGAACCAAATAAGTATTTCCTCTTTTAAGGTGTGTATGTCAGACATTTTGTCCTAGCAACAGAAAGGTGACTAATGCAGTGGTATATCACAATTTCCCCACTGCTTTATGTATTAAATTTTTACTAAAAACGTATGTCTGTAAAATGTATCTTACACAAATACATATTTATAATTGTGGACATCTTTCTCTCAATGCCCTGAGAAGCACAGTCTCAAAACATTTCAGCATAACATTCCTTCCACTCTTGATTCTGACTCTTGACACCAGACATGATTAAAGACCTGTTTATCTTTGGACTTGGTATTCCTCTATTGCCTTTCCTTTAAAGAGTAGGTTGACATGATGGGAACCATATGAACTGTGGAGACAGGGAGACCAAAGTTTGAAATTTGGTCTGATTTTTTTAAATTTAAGAAACAATTCAAAACAAAATTGGTAGAAATGATAGAGAATTTAAAAAGTAGGAAATTAACAGTAGTTTATATATTGCATATTGTTATCTTGGAAGCTGTTCAGATTACAAGATTTAAGCATGAAAAAAAGATCAAACAATGAAAGCACAAACTGTTCTTTTTTTGGGGAGCTTTCTTTCCCTTTCATTTTCACAGCATCCTTTGTACATTTTGGATCTTATTTCTCTTTCAGTTTTTTTACTCTATAGAGACAATATGATATTTACACATGTGAGTTTGATATGTTTCACTTATAAGTATGGCCTCAAGTTACATCCATTTACCTATGAAAACCTCAAGTTTTTCCTTCTTCTAATTTTTGCAAGCCATGAATTTCTTGTCTGAAGATTGTTTGCTGTGAAGACTAGAGATGGCACAGGTTAATCACATAGCACAGTGCTAAACATGTTCAAGGATTTGTTGCAAATCATTGAATTCATTTCTTGAATAGATACCACCCACCCCTGATACAAATTAGAATATCTTTTGGCTATTGTACAAAAGTGTCTTGATATTTGGGATTACTTCTTTCCTAAAATGGGCACGTCTACATGGCTCAGCTAAGAGTTTACTGAGATCTGCCTGGAACTATTGAAACTCTTTTTCTTTCTTTCTTTCTTTCTTTCTTTCTTTCTTTCTTTCTTTCTTTCTTTCTTTCTTCTTCCTGTCTTAGTGAGATAAGGCTCAATATGCAGTTTGGGTTGAACTTGTACTCACTTTATAGTCCAAATTTTTCTCCAATTTACAATGATCCTCCTGCCTCAGCCTCTCAAATGCTGGGATTATAGGTGTGCACCACCATGCCTGGCTAAAGCTCATTTCTTCTAACATAGAACAGGCAGAGCAAACAGATCTCATATGAGTGAGAACTTTTCTGCCTTTGCTCTTATTTAAACCAAACAAACAGAACTCAAGTGTCTAATAATTTTCTTTCATTGGGATCATTGATTTTATTTCTCAGCTTAGCTTAAGGGAAAGATGGCTAGATATTTTTAGTATGCTAGTTTTATAAAGTGCATTGGCACATTTACTTGCTTTCTTATGCCCTCATTTATTTTACTGCATGTGGACAGGGAATAAGATGGCTGTTACCAGGTAGTTACTCTTTTCAGTGAGTAGGCAGAATTCTACAGACGTACCGAATGGCATACCAGAAAAAACTACATTTTTTCTAGGTGCTTTTTCCTCCTCTCAGCTTCTGAGTTACAGTTGGGAGTGAGTAGATTTTGATATACTCTTATATCATGAATGTTTGCAAAGGAAAAAGAATCGAATTTTGGGGTCATTTTTGTTGACTTATTTTTCAGGATCATTTAGAGAGCTCTGGAGAAAGTTGTGGCTGTGCTTTTTTCATCATTAGCAATCTGGCTGCAGCCACTGTATACTCTGCAGTAACAAACAACCATATCAGCAAGTATCAAATTATGTGTTCAATAAAAGGTGAATTCCCAGTGCTGTGTTTCAAAGTGGGGTTAGTAGACCGCCTCCACCAGTAGCTGCAGTTGTGCTGGTTTAGATGCGGTTTCAGCCTTCATATCTAGCAATTTGAAATCAGTGAGTCTGGAGTGAAATCCAGACATGTGCCTTTTAAAAGCTTCCTAGGATAATTCTCATGCTTGCCAGACGACTCCCTGTAACAACTCACAAGTGTGGTGGATGGATAATCTCTGTGTGGCCGCAGTGTTTATCCATCCTATCTTTAATGAGGTATATGTGTTAGCAAAATAACTGTATCTTCTTTCTTCAAAAAGCCCTTGATTGTTATAATACACATACATCCTTAAAAACAGAAAAGTAGAAAATAAACTATAAAATAAAATAGGAAGAGTTTTAAATTTAATTAATTCTTAATTAATTTTTGAGACAGAGACTTCCTTCCTGTGCTACCAGCATGCTGGGCTTGACCTCCTGAATTTAAGAAATACTCCTGCATCAGCTTCCAAAAAGATCATTTTTAATTCTACTAGTATCTTAGTATTTTGGTACAGTTTTTCAGTGTTGCTTTTTTATAAATACATTTTTTCAAATATCAAAATTGTTAAAAGAGTTCTTCTTTTAAAAAGTCCTTACCACAGGGAGTAATAAGTATCTGAGGTGATGGATGTACTGATTAGCTTGATTTAATCATTCTATGTCATACACCATAAGATTGCTTTGCTCCCTATAAATATAGATAATGAGTGCTTTCTTATGAGTATTTAACAAATTTTCTTATATGTCCATTTTGTGTCTTGCATTTATTTATCTACCAATCCTAGTGACCTCGTTTTAACCTGATCCCCTTGATAAAGACCCCATCTCAGAATAAAGTTACATTCAGAGCTAATGAGTGATAGGACTTCAATATATGAATTGGAACAGGTATAATTCAATCCACAGATGGTACAATATATAAAATAGCCATCATAATATGACATAGATATTCTTATGTATAAAATGTGTACTAAAAATAAGGTACTTAGAAAATGAAAGGCCTTTATAGTAAAAGAGCATCAGGTTCTCTGTATCTCTAGCTAAATACACACACACACACACACACACACACACACACACACACACTATAATGGTTGTTTATGGAGACTAAGTGGAAATACTGGGAGTAGAAGGTAGATTTCTTTGAACGTATACTATTTTATACACTTGAATTTAGAATTGTACAAATATAGGCCTTAAGCACTAGAAGTAAACTAAACAAACAAATAATTTTTTTTTTCAATAATCACACTGAAAGGAACTATTCTAAATGACTGTAGTACACAACCAGTATATACTTTAGGGACAAAAGGGACAGTGAACAAATCTGAAGCCATCTTCAGAACTGTAGAGGATAGTAATAGTACTGTCTTCTGAACAGTGTATGTATACAGCATGGGATAAAGAAAATTAGTAATTATACTGAAGATACTGAAATGGACATGTTTGTCATGAATGAAGGAATGTGTTAGGTTAGTAAATGAAGTTGATTCGTACTTTACAAATAAGCAGGGTAACTATAATTGACAAAAATTATTATAGTAGAAGAGAAGAATTTGAAAGTTTCAAACATATGGAAATGATATTTGAGGAGACAGAAATACAGTTCTTCTAGTTTGATCATTAATGCTGTATACATGTATTGTACTCTCATGCTATAACTAATAAGTACACAATATATGTCACTTAAAAATAAAGAATGAAAGTGCATTAATGTGCATAATTAGAAAAAAAGCATTTAAAATGTTCTCACTACAGAGAAATAAGTGAAGTAATGAATATACTAATTACTCTGATTCAATGTAAATGTGTATCAACACAGCACATGATATCCCATAAATATGTACAATTTTATTTATTTATTTTTAAAAAGGATAATAGAATAAAACAAATGAAAACAAACCAGTGAAAGTGATATAGGACTTCAAAATATTGCAAAATCAACAATAGCTACCAATATTTCCCTTGTCTTCAAAACAGCTACAGATATCTTCAGACATAGTAAAAATCAAACAGAAAAGAATAGAATAAAAACAATAAAAACAAAACAATGAATACAGTAAAGGACTTCAAAACTAGCCAATAATAAATCCAAAATTGCTACTGTAATATATCTTACTATTTTTAAAATAGCTACTCATGCCATTGGATTTAACATGATCAAAAAAAGCAAAAGAGAATCAAATCCAATGCAACAAAGCAATGGAAATGATATAGGACTCAAAAATAAAACCATAGGGAATCAACAATGGCTACCACCCTCAGAAGGAGATCCCCTGCTAGATGCCACACATCTGAAGTTATTATCAGACCACTGGCCCTAGACCTGCAATGTCAGTGAAACACCAAAGCACCACAGGCATCCAAATGCATCTCACCTCAATAGCTATCATCACAGCCTGTGTTTCTCTGAAACAGTGGGTCACTTATGGGGAGGGGGCGGGGATTGGTACTTCTTGTTTGCTAGTTTGTATGCTGGAAGGGGCTAGGATCTGGCTGTCCCTAGTCCTATGGTGGCCCGCACATAGCGCTGGTTCCCAGGTAGTATTTGCTTCTTGGTATGGAAATATATACAATTTTATATGTCAGTTAAAAATGAAAAACAATATACAGTATATTTTAACTTAAAATTCAGATACCCTAGAATAATGACCAAACTAGTAATAACAAGCAACCTTCATACTCAGATTGAATACTGTTTCTCATTAAAGGAAATCACTGGGAAATTGGGAGATATTCAAGATGATACTGCCCAGTATGCAGTCATAGTAAAGCATTTACCAAAGTCAGTAGGTCAATAAGTTTCAGAAGCCAAGCTTACTAAAGACAAAGATCAAAAGGACTCCAAAGCCAATCTAAAAAGTAACAAGTGTTTTAGATCGAACATTTTAGCATCAATGAAGATACTATCTGTAAAAAACTAATTAACACAAAAAGCCATGAGTTTATAATAACACATTCATTAGTTTATAATTAATAATCATTGTTAATCTTAGAGAGATGTCAGAGAACCAACTTATTGCTTGGAACACTTATATAAGAGCAAAGAATCAAGCATTGATTTTGCCTTTTAAAGACCAGATATCTCTCAGGGTAACCAATTAGCTGGTGTAGGAAAGCTTTGCCTCTTGGCATCTTACCAGGTAATAACTGAAGAAGAAGTAGAATTGGACCATCTCCATACCCACACTCTAATGCATTAATGGATCCATGCAGTAATTGTTAATACCTGCAACTGTTACAAAAAGACACAGCATTTAATTTTTATTCACTGAATCAAGTCTACACGTCACCTACATAGTAGTCTTGGAAAAAGAAATGAAATCTTCCTCTTCCTCTGAATTGAAATATATTTTCAACAGGTAGGGGAAAGGAGGGGAATAGCCTGTTATGTGACACACGGAATGCCATTGTCAAAGTTCAGATTTTGGATGACTGCAACGGTAGACTCAATTTTGTCAATCAAATTGACAATGAAGTAAAGTAAAAAGGTAGAAGAGGAACTTATACATGAGAAGAAACTTAAGAGTCATATTAACCAATCATGACATGTGTATCTGATATGTAAAATTCCAAAAAATAAAAATTTTTTTCAAATACGTAAGACAATCAGGGAAATGTGAATGCAGACCAGATACTTGATAACATTAAGGATTTTTGTTGTTTTTAAAATCTGAGTGTGATGATGGAATTTGGGAAAGGGTGTCCTCATTGTTTGGTGTTACATACTGAAATATATACAGGTGAAATGGTGTGATGTCTGGTGTTCACTTCAAAACAATCCAGAGAAGAAGAACATAGGAAAGAATAATGTGGACAGAATAAAACTGTCATGAGTTGAAGATATTAAAACATATGGGGTTCATGGTAACTTTTTCCTTTTTCTATGTTTGGTATTTCCCATAATAACAAATTTCAGGAGAATAGAAAATGATTTATGTTTATGTAGGTATTTATATAAATGATCTAGCTGGGCTATAACTAAGCCTTTCAGATAAGTGAGAATCTACTAGACCTTTCATATATTATCGGAGGCTCTGTGGTCAGTATGATGATACTTGAAATTATAGAAGAGAATTCATTGATGTGAGACGTTAACAACAAACAGCATGGGTAACATCATCAGATTTTATTCTAATGCCACTTTGTGTATCTTCTGTTTTTTTTTAACTTTTTATTTTAAATTTTATTTAAAAGGAAAAAGAGAAAAAACAAAACAAAACAAAGCGGTGTAAGGGTACAACTAATACAGAACTACAAAAAAAAAAAAAAAAAAACAAAAAAAAAAACCCAGTAAGAAATCACCAGTTAATAGATTACACATTATCGTCTTAGAGATAGTTGCACAAGTCACAGTATCAAAACATACAAAATAAACATTCAAACAGAGAGACTGAAAACAGTTGTGTTCAATGATCCAATCAAAAACATATCTTCTGTTTTTTTGTTCTTTAATGCTGTGTGGTTGCCTAAGAGCCACTGTGACTGGTAGTTTCTAAGTCTGCCAACTTATTTTTCTCCTCTAAGTTAGCTATGGGGTTCATTGGCCACTGGGTGAAATGTTCTCTAGTTATAAGGGGGAGATTTTCCTAATATGTAAGAAAAAGTCTTTGGTTTCACTTTCTGATACATATATCTGTATTCATATATATATATATATATATATATATATATATTCTATATCTCTACAACTATATCATATATAACTTTGGTATATGTGATATAATTTTATCATACTTACTTATGTCATATATAAGGGACTAAGTGTATTCTCATAGTCTCATATGCATATTGGGCTTTCTAGTTCTCAGGTATATATTTTGGTGTATTCTTGCACTCAATGAATATTTATTAAATGCTCAAATACTTCACACTGCATTAAATAATGAGGATACAATATGCAAAGACCAGGTGCTAATAGACATTCCTGTGTAGTGAGATGTCAGTGTACTGGTATAAAAACTAATTCGAAAGGTGCAATGAGGAAAAATAAATAATGCTGTGGAAAGACTGATGGACTGAGGTCCTGTCCTAGAAAAAAAGGACCTCTGACATCAGGTGGCATTTCAGCTGCATCCTGAAGGATGACGAAATGCCTCAAATTTCAGGCAGAGTTGAGGGACCAACATTCCAGGCACAGGAAACACTCATTGCAGATGCCGAGGCCGGGAAAAGTTGATTAGTGTGGAAACTGTTGAGGTCTATCGTGGTCAAAGTATAATGAACAAGAGGTGAAGGTAGCTTAAAGCATAGCATCTAACTTGTTCCTCAGGTAACCATGTAGATCTGTTCCTCCCCCTTTACAAGCGGCTAAGGCCAGCTTTGTGTCACTGCTAGTAAGCTGTGAAACAAAAGCTTGACTTCCTTTCATCAGACCCCAGCTCTGGAGTGCCTTTTAAACTGAAAAGCAAACCCAGGATAGTTTTAATCTCCCCCCACTTTGCATTCCTCAGGCCAAGGAAGCCAATCAAAGCTAAGCTTGCTTTGGCCTGAGTGAGGGGCTCAAACTGAAAAGAGACAAAAATACCACCTGCTCCTTGAAATGACATCAGGATTTCTTCAATTTTTTCACGTGGGAGGAGGAAATATGGGCACAATTTGTGAATGTCTGGAAGTGTCTGTGGTTACAGAGCAGGACTTACTATCACATCCATCTGCTGCTTTCCCTCTGTCTAGCTGAGTAAACTGCCCTTGAAAGGAAGAGCCAGAACCATGTTATGTCATTAGAACAGGGGCCATGAAGGAACCACTCAGATTCCGGTGGAGCATCTGTTGGAATACAGAGCCGCCATTTGCAATTTCCCAGGATGACAACTATTAGTTTCCTGCTTGCTGCTCTTTAAAGGGGATCATGATGAAAGCCTTTTGGATTGGAGGAATTCTACTGGGTGAAATGGTTTCCCTACATTCATTCTTAGGGTGGGAAAGATTTACTTGATTTATCTTTGCTTTGTGGAAGAGGAGTTGGAGAAGGAGCAGGAGTTAGAAAAAGGAGAAGGAGGAGGAGCAGTTGGAGTTACAAGAGAAGGAGCTGGAGGAAGAAGAGGAGAAGAGGAGAGGAGAAGGAGAGGCTACACTTAGAGGAGGAGGAGGGTTTAGAGTCACAGGAAGGGGAAGAGATGAATGCAAAGGGTGAGGAAAATGACAGTTATGAACCAGACATGAGCTATGCACTTCAATACAAAAATCCAGCAAGGGTAGGAATCATCATCACCTTTCACAAATATGCAGGTTAAAGCTTAGCTAGGGAAAGGGGCTTAACTAAATTCACACAAATCAGAAGAGCTGGGCCAGGCCTCTGTTGGTCCATGCTCCTGAGGCATACAGCTTCTCTGAGGACCCTTTGGAAATGAATGGCCCTTGCTTTCTAGCTCAGATTATATGCGGCTGTACAATGGATACTTACATTGGAAACAAACCAGCGACTACATTTGCTTTGATATCACTCTAACCTTTACATGTGCTTCATCTTGGTAGTGTTTTGAAGCATCCAACTGTATCATTTTGCAGTTGGATAAAAGCTCAGAAAAGTGAAGAGCATGCCCAAACTAATTCAGCTAAGAAGCAACAGAGCCATTATCCAAATTTTAAGTCCATTTACTTCTTCCTAAACCATTGCTGTCTTGTTCTTGCTGGAGATCATTTTCTTTTATGTTAGACTTCAAGATCAACTTAATTGAGAATATCCTTTATTGATTAAGAAAGGACTTTTGACTAGCTTAGAGTTAAGATTGAGGCCATGAGAAGCATATATTCGCTAAAATCTACTTCTCTAGAAAAACTAACCAAGTACTAGTTAAAATTTTGTGGCAAATTTGCCTAAATACATGCTGTGGTTCATGATTGTTTCATCTGTCTCTTCAGTTCTTGGCTTTGGAGAGAGTGCCATGCTGTATACCAAGTACCTAGCATGTGTACAGAACACTTCATTATGTGTTGCATCTGTGCCCCAATATACAGAGAGGGCTTAACACCAAATCTGGCAAATGACATGTGCTAAAATTGCTTTTCATTATAATGATCTCATTTAGGATGCAAATACTATTTGCTCAGTTTTACAGACTAGAAAATTGAGATTTAGACTTTTAAATAACTTCCTAAAATCACTCAGCAAATGTCAGAGCTAGAATTCAAACCCAGGTCAGTTCAATTTTTGGCAGCGTTGTCTTCCATGCTGGCTTTACATTGATTAAGGCTTATGTAGCACACTGATTGATTAGAGATTAATAGCCATGACCAGTTAGGGAAGGGCTAAATTTAACCCTCTTTTTGCTGTTGGGAATAGAACCAAAATTGTTTTGGGCCACCTGGTCTCAGGTTTTTATTTATTTTTTTATGAAGTTCATTTATAGCAATGAGCCAAGCATAAACAAAGCAGACTATTTTGTATTCCACGAGTGTGGCAGCCTCTGCCTGATCTGATCCCCAGATCTAATTTGTCATCTGATGCGGCATCAACCTGGCCACTTGATGAATAGTGGTTTCCCTCCAAGGGATAAATCTACAAGTCATGGCAGCCAAAAGGCTTCAGAGGACTTGCATTATTTGTGAGGGTAGGGGCTACTTGAAAATGATTCTACTTCTGGAATTGGAATGTTGTTTCCCATTTTTCTGTAGCTTTACTGATGACATCAACTGTTGTAAACAGACAGCACAAACTTGGGAGTTAGTAGTCTTGAAGGCTGATAGCTCCCAGTACATCTGGCTGTTTGAGTTGGTTCAGGGGTCTGGAGCCTATGGAATTCTGCTTATCAATACCAATTTTAGAATAGTCTTGAGTTCATCTCTTATTACTAATAGGAGAATCAGCTGTACATAAGAAAGGCCACTTGACAAAGGGTCAGAATACTGGAATCTGGCAGTATCTTGCTTCGTGATGTGGAACCAATTAGTGTCTGCCTTTGCACACGTGAGAATTGAGTTCTATCCCAGAATCTGAAATGCATACCATCTCAGGTACATGATATGGTTTTAGAAGATACACAGCCCCAGCTTTATAACATAGTAGGCTTGCCGTGGTTTTTATCTAGGATTTAATGACATGATTTGTTTTATTTTTATGAAAGTGACACAGGCTTCCAATTTATGCCCTTTATGATATAAACTGTCCCTTAAAATAGCTTAATTGCATGTTACAAAGTGAGTTAATTTATAGACTAATAAATAATAACCAACATTTGTGATTGAAGTTGGAGAAGATCCGTGACTGTGGATTTGTCCATTTCACTTGTTAATTCCATTGTGTGTTTTGGGAGTTTTGTGATTACATTTATGTACACTTATGCTCGTTGCATCTTTCTGATGAACTGATCTTTTGTCATTATGAATGCTCCTCTGATAATTCTTGTTTTAAAGTCTATTTTATTTGATAATAATGCACTTTCCAGACTGACAATGTTTACCGGCTGTGTGGTGTATCTTTTCCCAACAATTTGTTTCAATCTGACTGTATTTTCACACTTAAAGTAAAACTTGATAATAGCTAGTCTTGTTTTTTTTTTCTTTTAAATCCTTTCTGATAACCACTTCCTTTTAGTCCACTATTATTTGATGCAATTATTGATGCCTTTAAATTAGGCATGCCATTTTAATGTTGTGTTCTTTATTTCACCCTGTTTTCCATTCTTCTCAACTCCCTTCCCTGCTGCATTAGTTTTCTGTTATTACTGTAACAAATTACAACACACTCAAATGTTGCAGGACTGAAGTTCCAACTTATTTGCTGTCTGTGTATTGGGAATTGGCGTTGGTCCCAGGTTGCTATTCAATTTGTTCTCAACTTTCCATGTAGCTTGTGATAGCAGTGGTGGTCAAGAACCTCTCATGCTTTGAATCTCTTTAATAATTTCTCTTCTGCCACATTGCAGATTCCCTCCCCAGAAAGTTCTCTGTACTTAAGGGTGCATGTGTATTGACTCAATGGCACCATGCAGGATCACCTCCCTGTTCTAAGGTCTGTAACTTTCACCACATCTGCAAAGTCTCCTTTTCCACGTAAACAACATATTCACAAGTTTCAAGGAGGGAGGTGAGAGCACTTTGGGAATCAAGATTCTCTTCATACATGTATATTCTTACAGATTTTTAGAATAATTTAGAATTTCATTTTAACTTATTTATTGGATTTTCAGACATTTTTTTCATGTGTTCATCTCAATAGATGAAAGTAAGTATTTGACACAATTCAACAACCTTTCATGATAAAATTTTGCTCAAATTATATATAGTAAGAATGAATTTCTCCATAATTGTGGTCACATGCAAGACCACAGCTAACATCACACTTGATGAGTACTGAAAACTTTTCTCTAAGATCAGAAAGAAGTTAAGACTGCCTCCTCTAACTATTTTTATGCCATATAATAGTAGATCTAGTCAGAGCAGTTGGCAGGAAATAGAAATAAAAAGATCTAAATTGAGCCAGATGTGAGGGCACACACCAATAATCTCAGCATTCTGAGAGGCTGAAACAGGAGAATCAAAATTATGAGCCCAACCTGAGCAATTTAGAGATTTTGTGAGACTCTGTCTCAAAATTAAAAAAAAAAAAAATTAAAAGCTGAGGATGTAGCTCAGTGTGCAGGTTCTAGGTTTCGTCCCTGATACCACACACAAAAAAATCCAAATCATTAAGGTGATTGCACTAGACATTACATTAAACATATGTAGCTTGTCATAGGCTAATTAGGACTAATATTGTACAGCACCAATTTATACCTTTGGTCATATCTCCATCATCTATTTTTTGGATAGTTTTCAGCTTGTCCCTTTCCCTCCAGACTTACCTCTCTCAAATATCTATCTACATAACTCCTTGTCTTCTTTGTAAACCTTGTCTCCCACAGTGAATGAATTTTCCAATATTCTATAGTATTGTATACATACTTCAGATTTTGTTCCATTGCTCTGCAAGTGTGAGATCTATTTGCCTTTTTCATCAACTAATCTGAGTTTTTTAGGAAAAAGAATCACATTTGATGTAGCCCTGTGAGAGTTTATCAGCCTGCAACTTCTCTGAGATTTGGGAGTTTTCCTGGTTTATTTTTTATATCCCTGGTGCCTGGCTTCATGCTTGGCTTATCAAAGGTACTCAATAAATATTTCTTTAACTGGAATGATGTTTTTGAAATTCACATTTCTTTAAGGCAGAACTAGCACTGGGTTCCAGATTTGTTTTTCTTCTAAGTTAGTTAATTGTATCTTAGCCTCTTTAGCCCTTGAGTGAATCTAAACAATCCTCAAGGCCTTTTTTTCCAGATTACATCTTTATTCACATATCTCAAGAGCAATTTTAAATATATTTCTTAAAATACAAACTAAGCATGATATGATGAAAGGCTTGAGGATTTTCCTGTGTTCATCTTTACACCGGTCTCTCTAGTGAGCGATATACCAAACACCACTCTGCTTCCTAGATTAAACTTAAAGAAATAAGCTCTGAGCTCCATGTCTAAGAAGCAATTTCTGTATCAAATATTCTTTACTTTAATTTAAACTATGGGCTTTGCAGGTCAGTTTCCTCTGCAACAGTTTTAATCAAGGTGAATTGTAAACTTAAATGATTAACCTGAAGGCCCAGGGGGTTAGATCCTGAAGACTGAGGTCATGTATTTATTCGAACTGGACTTGAGCTTGTTTATCTGTTTCAAATGTCCTGATGTTTGTCTCAAAGCAAGAACCCAATGGGTGCCTTTGACGTCATGGTTAGCTCCACCTAGAGCAGAAACATTTAAACTTTAGTGTGCATAAGATCTACCAGCAGCGCTTGTTGAAACTTTAGATGAACTCTAGAGAATTCTAATTCAGTAAGTCTTGGAATGGACTGAGAATGGCCATGTCTATTAGACTCCCAAGTGCTTCTAAAACTGCCAAAGCTTTATTTGGTTTCTCACAGTGGGGTTCTTAACATTTGTGTAGGAGAATGTTTTGCTGTGGAGAGTTTTCTTGTGCGTTCTAGAATTGTTTAGCACATCCCTCAACTTTACCCACTAGATGCCAGCCACACCCCACCCACCAGTTTTTACAACTAAGTATGTTTGCAGTCATTGCCAAATGTTTCCTGGTGGGGCATGACCACAACTGGTTGAGAATCACTGCTCTAGAGTTTCTGGTGTGAATGCTGGCAGGTTAAGTTTATTCACCGAACACATTTGGGTGATGAATGTAGGGTCAGCTTTACCATTACAGGTAAATAATGTGCTTGAAAGAGGAACAATAGATGGGCAATAGAACTTTCAGGGAAAACTAACTCTTTAAGAGGTGAGTGCAGGTACAGGTACCCATAAGAAAGAATGATCCATATGTAGAAAAGGACAAGGGAAAAGGAATACGTCCACTGCCTGGGTAGCTTGCATTATATCTCCATTGGACAGCACTGGTCTAGAACAAGTTTCTTGGTATGGGGTGCTGATGAGGACTCAGAAGACTGAGTGGAAGTGAAGTGTGCAACTTGTAGAGAGTAGATGAATGATCACCTTGTAGACGGTGGACTGTCTGCTTTTTGGCAAAGCAGGAAGATCAATGATTGCATTTTTAGAGAAGAAGGCATTCAGTTTTTGGAAAGAAAGACTTAGGCATGTTTGAGGCCAGCTGTAGAAGTGAAGCAGTGATAAACAGAAGAGAGAAAGAAAGAAGCAAGATAAAGCTTAAAGAGATGATTGTTGAAGAGGCAGAGAAGGGGATGGGAGATGAATTTGAATCCAGCTTCAGTCCTTTTAGCCTCTTTATTTTCTTCAGTAAACTGGAAGTGAGAATCATGCTGCTGTAATAATGTCTCCTCCCGGAGTTGCCATGGAGTTGAAATGAGGTAATAGATGAGGATCAAGTTTAGAGAAATGAAACGCTATATAAAAGAATTTCAGTCACACTCACAGAATCTCTTCCTAATATTTTGCATCTTTGGCCTTTTAATGTACTCACAATTCATATTCTTTATTGACACAGAGTTTCAGGAAAAATTCATCTTAGCTTTCAAAATGTTGGATCTGCTTAACCCAGACTGTATTGCCAACATATAGAACATGTATGACTTTTAAATAGTGATGGGCCTTGGTCGACTTTGTCTGTGGCTTTCTAAGTGTGGTCTCAGGATAAATGATATCAGCATGACCAAAGTTTATACTAATCATTTTGAATCAGAAACTCTGGGCCCAAGGCTTGCTGATTTGTGTTTTAATGAGGCTTGTAATGGATTTGGGTATAACATAAAAGTTTGCAACCCTGGCTTTATGAAATTGTATCACTTTTTTCAAGTACAGAGATTCTCAAAGCTTGAGAAAATAGTTAAAATTCAGAACCTTGGCCTCAGAAGTTGCCTAGTTGAAAAGCCCTACGATTATTCTGATGAGCTACCAGAAGATACTGTAAAACAGAAACTGACAAATGTTTTATGTAAAGGACCTGATAGTAAACGTTTTAAGCTTAGTGGACCATGAAGCCACTTAGACTACTGTTATCATGAAAATATGCTCAGAAAGCACAGAAAATATGCTCAGGATAAAGTACGTTTGTGCCTGAGAGCATGTAAGATAGATTTGGCCCATGGCCATAGACTGTCCACTCCTGCTTTAGAATCTAAACATCAGGCTCGGTTGCAACCCTGATTGTCAGTTATTCTCTATTAGCTCATTCATTCTTTAATTTATTTTTAAAAATAGATTCCAGCTGTATGCTGGACTCAGACCAGATACTGAGGCTGACTGGTGATACTTTGCATGATCCATGATTTTTTTCTTTTCCTATTTTTTTTTTTTTTTACTTTTTTCTTATTTCAAAAATACAACTCAACAAAACAAAACAGGGTAAAGCCAATCCAAACAAAGCAGTGAAAATGGTACAGAACTTCAAGGCAGGATAATAGGAAATCAACAATGGCTACATTATATATCTTGTTTTCTTCACAATAGTTGTCCATTCCAACAGACATAATAAAATCAAATATAATGAAGCAGAATAAAACCAATCCAAACAGAACATTGAATAAAACATAAAAATAAATTGAAACAAAACAAAGCAATGAGAAAAATTTTGTATTTCAAAAACAAAATAGAAGGAAATCCCCCATTTGCTGGATGGCATACTGTTATCCTCCTGGCAGATGCTCAGACTACCAGCCTTAGGCCTGCAAAGTCAATCAAACAATACAAGCATTTAGTTGTTTCTGTACCTCAGTTTCTATCAACTTAGCCTGTTCTCCAAACCAGCTCATTGCTTATGGTAGAAAGGGGCAGTTCCTGATTCTCAGCCTGCATACTGCTGGGCTCATGCAGAGTGTCTGGCTTGTCTCTTCCTCGACCCCACACGGTTTGTGCAGTTTACAGAAGGGTGAACTGGCTTCTTGAAGTGCTCCTCCCAGACCCAGCATGGCTTCATATGAGGAACGAACTGGCTTCTCTCTTGCAGGGCCCCACATGGTTTGCTGATCTGTACTCTTCCAGATGTTGAATCTCAAGTGTGGAAAAAACTGTAGGAAAAAGGTGACTTCTAGGCAGGAAAAAGATGAGCTTTTTAGAAAAATTAATTGAAAATCATACTAAACGTAGCTTCTGCCTCTACAGATGGACTCTACAGTTAGAGCAATTAGAAAGACACAGGAGAGAGAAACTAGATTGTGTGCCAGGTAGCACAATTACCATAAAAGTTTACCAGAAAGAGTTACCAAAGCAAAGAGGAAGTCAGAATCTGGGTAAGCCAGCCTCCTCACCCAACTCTGACAAAATGCAAAGGAGCTAAGTGCAACTGCCTGGCGGCTCTTATTTAATATGTTAAAGACACACAGCATACGTATGTATTTCTATGCATATTCTCACTTCAGCACCACTGTATCTGCACCAGACACACACATGTGCCCTTTACTTAATTTCTAACTCTACGCTTCCCTTCTATGTGGCTCCCTCCACAAGTATCCGTCACAAAATAGCAGAAAGGAATCACATGGGCCAGAAAGAATATAGATAGACATGCTCAGGTTAAGATCAAATACAGCCAGAGAGGCAGTCAGATGGTTACAATTTCCAGGTGCCCACATGGGGGATGGGAGAAATTGACCGGAGCCGCGGAAGACAGGAGGCCAGACTCGAGCAGGATCAGCTCTCAAAGTTTATTGCGTACAGCGAACCAGACCTAACAAGGTCTGCCACCCTCAACGTTGGTTCCTCTTCCGCCGTTGGGGGCAGGAACAACCTCTTATAAGGGGAAGCAGTATCCAATCACAGAGAAGCGCGCCTAACAAGCTGATAGGCTAGCGTCACGGGTAACTGGGCAGATATGACAATTTGGCGGGCTTGTTCAGGCCGGGAAGAACCCGGAAGCAGGAAATGGGCGCCATTCATAGGCGGCTTCCCACAAGAAATCATTAGTCCTAAATAAAAAAGTAGCAGAGGAACAAAATCCACAGGTATTCACTTCTGATGCTCCCGAGCCTTCCAGAGTGACAATTGTTTTTCAACCTTTTCCAAATACACCATCTTCCTTCACTTTAAACTCTGGCTCTTTAATTCATTACCAAAGCTAAAGGTTTATGATCCCAGTAGTGTGTGTTCCAAACAGGAGCAGTGTATGCATCCCATTTCACTACAGCAGAATTTTAGTGACATTACAGTCTACTGCGGTTTCTGCTTCAGAGTGGAGGGGTTTACTTGCTATCCACAGAGTCTCTTTTCCATAGCTAGCTGAATATGCTTTGTGTTCAATTTCCTGGCTTCCCAGCCTACCTACTTTTTCATCAAATAGAGGCAACTTTTGGGATCATTTCTGATTCTGTCTCACCAGTTGCCTGGAGTTCTTTGCAAAGTTCCCTTCACCCACCATCAGGCTATCGCCATTTATGAGTCAGACCCAACCAGCTGGTTGATACAACACGGCGGATTAGGAGAGAGATCTGTTCTAGCTGTTGGTATGGTAATGCTGAAATACCAAGCTGCTTGTCTGCCAGCATACAAGTGTGCAACTGACAGTATTTAGTGAGAAAGTCTTAGTGTATTAAGAATTTTTGTACAAGTGAAACTCTTCATTTGTGCATCTTTTGGAGTAGTTTCTTAAAATATGGGCATTCTCTGGGTTCACTGCTAATGTGGCTCATATTTGTAAGCTTTCTGGCACCAAAGGTTTTGACATTTCCTTCTCACACTGTTGAATCAGATACAATATTAACAAGTGTAGTATCATAGTGATTAACAATTACTATGCACTTAGAATAAGCCAGCCATTGTACCGAGTAATATCATATGTGGTAGGAAGAACAATGATTTCTCAGAGATGTCCTCATTTCTGGACTCTGTAAATGTTGCTTTATATGACAAAAGGGACTTTGCAAGTATGACAAAAGTTTAGAAACTTGAGATGGCAGATTATCCTGGATCAGTCAAGTAGGCTTAATTTAATTCCATGAATCTTTAGAAACCGGGAACTCTTCCAGGTTACAGTCAGAGAAAGAGGAGAGATAGATGAATGGTCAAGCTGCCAAATGTGCTGACTTTGAGGGCTAGAAGAAGTGGTCATGGGCCAAGGATTGCAGGTGACTTCTCAAAGCTGGAAAGAAACATGGATCATCTCTAGAAAGAAATGCAACTCTATAGACATTTTGATTCTACCCAGTGGGGTCCATCTCACTACAGAACTATGGCAGTATAAAATAATAAATGGACATTGCTTAAGCCTCCACTGAGTGGATGATAATCCATTATAGCAGGAATAGGAAGCTAACGCATCATGGTTGGTTGCATAAGAATTCAGTAAAGTATCACATGGGTCTCCTTCTGGAAGAACAATCCATAGCTGCAGAATTGCCCAAGGTCAGATGTTTGTCAGTTGGTGGACCCAGACTTAGCTCAAAAGTTTCAGAACCATACTCCTGGGACTTCACATTCACATTCACATTCAGCCACTCCTGTGGCTTCATAGTATGACACTCCCTGTGGTCCCCTGGGCCTCCTGCACAAGAGCATGCAGTTTTGTCTTTGCATATGTTTGACACCAGTCAAGCTTTGCTTCGCTGCACTTCATCTCTCAGACTCTGCTGTGCTTTCTTGGGAGACTTTCCAGATTTGCAGTTGGGGCGCATGGCCCCTTTCTCCTGGGCACTTAGGACTTCTAATTGCCCCATCACATTACTGTATGCTTCAGTGTCAGGTACTTTGTCCCTAATTAATCATATCATCTGGGCTCAATAGATTATTTCTGAATTTTCTTTTCCTGATTAATATATTAGAATTAACAACATTATCACTCAAGACAATAGTTACTGTTGTTTTCATTTGCATAACATACAGAAGGCTCAGCACTGTGGTAATGGCTTTGTGATTATCTCTCAATTAGACTGTGAGTTCCTCCTCTTCTCCCATGGCAAGCATGGTAAAGTTTCTCTTTACCACTGATGCAGTGCTATGTCTGGAGCATAGCAAATGCCATGAAAGCAGAGCATTTCATCCATTATTGCTATATTCTAGTGCCTAGAACAGAGCCTGGCACGTAGTATATATGCAGATATGATGGTTAATCTTGATTATTCAATTGATTGGAAGATTAGTAAAGCACACTTTTGGGTGTATCTGGATAGACTACAGAGGCATGAGCTTGGCCCCTTCTTCTCTGGCTCTTCCCTTGCTCTCTACTTCCCAGATAACTTGAATTGAGCAGTTTTCCTGTTATACCCTTCTACCTTGATGTTTCTACCTTGGAATCAACAACCATGGACTGAAGCATCTGAAACCGTGAGCCAAAATAAATGTTTTTTCTTTTAAAACTGTATATGTCAGAAATTTTGTGCCAACTGGGGAAGGCAGCATTGGCCACTTAAAATAATACTTGAAAAAATTACATCCAATCACATATCTCAATCAATGTAACCATTTAAAGGAATAACTTTCATTGAGCCAAAACAAACATTTCTCCTTTAAATTCTATTTGCCTGGTATTTTTGCCCTAGGCATGAAAAGCTGACTAATGCAGAAGTAAATATCTGTTTAATGGATGACTTAACTAATAGTATATTTTCTCTAAATCTACATATTTGGACTGAGGATTAGTAAAACTCAATAGGAATTGTGAAAACTTTCTACTCATGTTTCAAGAATAAATCATATATCCTGTAATGTATGAATTTCAACAGCTAGTTAGCCACCACTCCGAGGGAGAATATTTCAAGATCCTCTTTCCAACACAACTACTGTTCTGCATTCACCTCCCAAGGATTAATTTAGTGTATTTATGAACTGCCTAGGAAATCTCCATTCTACTCTGTTCTGAGTGGAATTGTGCAGTAAGGATTCTCCATGGATCCTCTTTTGCTCTCCTATACTGTGGTTTTGAAATTCATCCCTGATGTTAGATGTAGCAGGTTCTTTACTTCTGCATTCTATTCTGTCAGAGACCCCAGTTCCTCAGGAACTCAGTTCCCAGCCTGGAGGACATGAGTGCTTATTGCACTGTAGCTCCTCATTTACATCTGAATAGTATCTAGAGTTTCAGTCTAGCAATGTCCCGCAGATTTGGTGATAGTGGTTCCCAGTACATAGTCAAATCTTTTTTTTTTTTTTAATTTTATTTAAGGAGAAAAGAAAAACAAAAGCAGGGAAAGGGTACAAGTTATACAGATTTACAGAAAAAAAATGAACAGTAGGAAATCACTAGTTAATGGATTACATATTGTCATCTTAGAAATAATTGTTCAAGTCACAAATTTAAAGCTTGTAAAGTGGACATTCCATCAATGATACTGCAAACAGTTCTGTTCATTGATCCAATAAAACTCTGTGATATCATTTTCTATCTTATACACTTAAATATACATGCAGTTATATAGTTTGGAGCACTTTCTTTTCCTCTCTTTTGTACCATGACTATTACACATTTTGGGTTTCATTGCTCCCACGGTTCTTATTACTTTTTTGGAAGAGAGTAAAACCAAATGTGACATAACAGAACAGAATCGGTCAAGTCAAAAGGGTGGACATAATAGATAATGTAAAAACATAATACAAGGTGATCAACAATGGTTACCATAATGCCTCCCGCTATCTCTAATAGAATTGCCTATATCGTTAATTACAATACAATTGAACAAAACAGTAAAGAATAAAACCGACAAAACCAAAACATTGGAGACATTGTAGGTCTTCAAAAGTAGATAAAAGTCAACAAGAATGGGCGTCATAATGAATCTCATTATCTTTACAGCTGATGCCTAAACTTTCGAACCTGATACTATCCAGCAAAACAGAATAGGGGAACATCAGTTAAAAAACAGATGGTGAGAGTAATACAGGGCTTTAAATCAAGGTAATGAAAAGTCAAAGTGGGTTACTATAATATATCCTGCTATTTTTTTCCTTTAATTAAAAGGATAAAGATAAAAAAGTAAATAATGGAGTGGAGATTGAGATAAAAGAGGGCATAACAACGAAACAGCGCAGATCAAAACCATTTAAGCAGAATAGTGTTTCACCACCAGATAATCCTAACCTAAAAGTCAAATCTTAAGGAGGAACCATTAAATAAATGAGTACAAGAACAAGTACTTTTAAAACAATCTATTAGGTGCTTACTGTATACCAGGCACTGTAGTGCTGAGTATTTTACATTCATTATCTCATGTAAATGAAAACAACAATAGCTCACTTGAGTGGTAAGTGTTGTTAGCTCTTGTCAAAGAGCTTGTCAAAGAGACAAAGGATGCAACCCAGATGATATAATTAAGATATAGGGCAGTTGACTCTAACACATATATTCTTCTCCTAGGAGCAGTCTGTTTCAGGCCTATTTTTAAAATTAACTGATTTTCCCTTGTTAAATGAAGCCCAAGTTCATTGTAGAAAATTTGAGAAACACAGAAATGCATGAGAAAACACAATGGCATGCATGTACTACCACCCAAGGACAGACACTATTCTTATTTTTAGGCGTATTACCTTTTCTACATTATTGTCTGTGTATAGTTCGTTATTTCTTTGTTTAATATAGTTAAGTTCACAGTTTATATGGAAAGTTATACCCTCTTTTTCATGTAACTTTTTTCTGGGTTGCTATAAACTCAACTATAATCTATTTCATTGAAGGTTCATTCAGCTGATGTTTATAAATTACCTACTGTGGACATCATTTATCAAGTGTCTCCTATGAGTACAGCACTATGCAAAGTTCACACTCTTTTCCCTTAAGGTCTGCTGTCTCTTATCTGAGCTGGCTTACTCAGAGCCCAACCAGAAAAAGTCACTCTCTTCCTCTTAGGACATTGATGTTGCTGAATTATGTACCTTTAATAGAATGCTACCATGTGCTATTTTTTTGATTAATAAAAGAACACTACAAGAATACCACTAACAGTTTCCTGCAGATTCCTGGGGCTCCTCACCTTAGCATAGCAGAAATCCTGTGTAGCAAATCGAAGTAGGGACTCCTGCTCATCCCAGGTAAGTTTAGATCTCTCACATAGCAGCTTGCATTACATATTTAAATACTAACAAGTCTTAGTCTGCAAATGGATTGAAGGGATTCAGTGTCACAACTTGATTTTCATAGCTGGGCAGAACCACAAGCCCATTAAGAGCTCTCATAGGGAGGGAAGGCGTGTAGAAGGCGAGGAATGAGGTGGGAAGAGATGCAGTCAGCAATGTGATACCAAGTTCAGGAGGGAAAGGTGAGGAGAGGTCAGAGGTAGGGAAATGAAATTCACCCCTGTATATCTTAGGAGGTGGGAGATGTTTTCAAAAGCTCAAGGAGGCCAATTTCCGGGTGGCTGATAAAAGCAAATCCAGCCTAGTTCTTTGATCCACATGGTTACTTGTCCTGTGAGCCTCAAAACCAAACATGAGTGAAAGTAAGTATTATGGGCAAGCGTCGAGACTGGGCACACCTGCTCAGGGACTTCTAGCAGTTGTTCTAGCAGTGTCTAGAGGGAAAAATGATTGTAAAAATGTCTGCAACGGGGCAGAAGCTGAACATTTGTCTGCAGTAACATAAATTAGCACCCATTCTGCTCATTTTGTTCCTTTTCCATCCCAATGTCTCTGTATTCATGGATTCCTTTATTCATCCAACAAATATTTATTGAACACCTCCTGCAAGCCTGGCACAGAGGAGGCAGCAGTGAGTGAGCCTGCACTGGCTTGAATTGAGAGTCCATTGGGGCAGTCAATACTTCTATACGTATTTAGCACTTATTGTATGTGGCTTGGGGAAGGTAAAAGTGTGAAGCTATCCATGTTTTGATTTCTGCTCCTCTAAAAAGCTATAATTCTGGTTTGAAAGGTAAGATGTACAACTGAGATCTAGCACAGAGTGGACAGTCTCTCGCTAGCTCACTGTAACTCTTGACAGGTCACTTTGGCATTCTCTGGGTCTGTCTTAGGGCCAACGGGAGGGCCAGTTGCTTCGGAATCTATCTTAAAATATAGGATCCTGAGCTGTACTTCTGCTTACTATGCCAATAAAATCTATGGGCAAAGATGTGGAAGTGGGCTGAACTTGTACCAAAGAATGTATGTATGTATACATGTGTACATGTGTGTGTCTGTACGTGTATATGTGGTCATTGTCAGGTGTGAAGTGTAGTTAGTGGATATTTGCAACTCACAGCCTTATTTGCCAACCAAGATGAGTTTAGAGATCTGGCATTGCCCAAATCAGCCAGCGGGGCTGTCAGCATTCAAGGAGGGTGGACTTGGTATCCAATTCAGGGTGGACAGATGACAGATGTTGCAGTTACAGGAAGATCTAAAGAAAGCAGGAGATTGTTGCATGCCAGGCACATTTTCATTCACTATCACCTTTGATCCTCAGTCTCTTCTGCAGAAGATACCTTTGCTATCTCCATTAGAAGAAAAAAACAGGTGCAGAGAGGTTAAGCAATTTGCCCAGAGTCAGTCAGCTTGGAGATGACACAGTTGAGTGCCTGCTGCAGAGTGTCACTACCTCCTTCCTGGTGTGAGGGAGCACAGATCAGGAGTGTGCACTGTACATAAGGAAAACAAGATGATCTGTCTTTCGAGAGCTCTTCATACCACTGATGAGTATTGCTACTGGAGAGTCTTTCCTGTGGTCCCCCTTGCTAGGAAACTGCTGCTCATGGTCTGTGTTTGGTTCATTTTCCAGAGTGTGCTGAATGCAGCAGTAGACTGTGATCTTGATGTTGATAATGTCCTTCAAAGTGATCAGGAGCTCACCAAGAAAAGGCGTTAAGAGAGAGAGAGTTCCTTAAAGGAATGTATCTTTGGACCTGAGTACCAAGGAGGTTTTTAGGAGTGAAGGGCCAGTTGCTTCTTGCCTGATCCCTGGGGAAAGGGTTGGGTGCAGGCTGGCTCTGTGGTGAAAACAATGTGGTGTTTAGAGTTGGGTCTTAGTATACCATTTTTGTGCTGGCCCTGGGCAGCTCCCTTTCCTCATCTTCCCTGGGCAAAACTAGGGTCTGGTATCCAGTAGGTCCTGGTGCCTTTGTTCAGAACAGGCTGGAGGCACTCTGTCACATGGCCAAAGTGACAGGCAAGAATATTCCCAGGAGGGAGGAAGTTAGGAGCATTTTGTGATCACAGAGAAGCTGGCATGCTAATAATGTAATTAGCACCTTTTCTCTGATTAGCAGCCAGAGAATTATTGAAAGGGATTAGATAGAAACTGTGAAAAGATTCCTAGGCAACTGAGAGGTGAGAGAATAGCCTTTTTTGTGGTATAAAAGAAACTTTGTTTAGTAAGCAGAGAACTGGTCTCTCCTACCCTGTCCCAGTGATTTCCTTTCAGAATATCACACACTTGTCTCTCACCACAGGGCCTTTGCATATGAAGCTCTCACTTCACAAAAGGAACTCTTTCACCTCCTCTTTTCCTAGGGAATTCCAGCTCCATATGTCTTTCTTCAGGGAAGTCTCTCACCATCTAGGTAATTTAGTTTCTCTAATTGTGGATTCCCAAAATATCATACAATTTCCCTGCAAAATGATAGCAATTTTATATCTCTGTGGCTATGTGATTAATTCTCATCTTCCCCATGTATACCATAAGTTCTGTGAGTGCAAGATGCATGGCTGCTTTTTCCACCACTGGGTTCCCAGCCTTTGGCATAGGCTCTGGAGCAGAGATGGATAAAGAGTAAGAGAAATGGATGAATTAATTAAAGAAAGGCTCAGTGAAGTGACATATGACATCTGGTTCTTCTTGTAGTTCTAGTGATCAGGAAGAACTGTACTGTCTGTCCTTCCGAGGAAGAAACTGGCACTGTGAACATTCGTGACACAAATGATTTTCCTAAGAGAGACAGCTCAGCTTTGGTAGAGTTAGAACTTGGGCAGAACCTGCAAGAATTTGAATTTTCCCTCACTTTTGCTTCATTTTTTTTTTTAACACAAAGTACAATTATTAGAAAAGAAGAAAGTTATGAAATATCGTTATATTTTCCTTAAGAAATGAGAAGTAAAACGAATAAAATAAAAAAATAGAAGCAAATAGTAAAGATCAGAAAACACAATCCCTTATCCAAATGCCAACATAATTTTTCCTAAAAATTAACATTTTGATTCTTACATCTCTGTAACAATACAAAAGACTCAGAATAGTCTAAACAACTTTGATAAAGGAACAAAATTAGAACTCCAACCCTCCCCAGTCCCACGACTTGTCACAAAGTTACACCACTCATGACAAAATTGCACTGATATCAGGATAGACAAACCACTATGGTACCAATGTGAAGTCCCAGAATAGACATCCACATAACAGATGATTGATTTCTGACAAAGAGGCAAATACTTTTGCTTTAAATTGGTTGTCATTAGCAGGAGTTTAAAATTTAACTCCTGTTATTACCAGTTTAAAATTTCCTCAAACACACAAAAAGAAAAAAAGAAAGACAAATAACAGCACAGAGGGCCAGGGGCTATTTTCAAACACCCCACTTCGGTGTCAACTACACCTGGTCTGTTGCACTTGGACCACTAACTACAAATCTCCATGCTCTGGGAGCTGCAGAGTCAAAACCATGGTAATAGTTCTGTATCTTTTCTCCCGTCAATCCTGAGACTGAACCAAGGAACTTAACAGTAAGCTATATCCCTAGGCCTCTTAATTTTTATTTTAGCAAGGATCTTGTTGAGTCATAGAGTTGTGCTTAAATTTGTGATTCTCCTGCTGCAGCCTCTCAGGGTTCCGGGATTACAGGTGTGCACCACTCTACCTGGCTCCGTTTTGCAGCTTGAGCAGGAATTTGAGCAACACAACTCAAGCAGCTGCAAAGGGCAGAAGCATGATGCTAGCCCTTGAGCTTGGCCAGCAGGATGTGCTTGCCTCTGGGCATCTCCACCTGAAGAGTATGCAGCCTCATAAATGTCATGGTGATGGAGGTCAGAGGTGGACAGAGGGTGCAAGTGCCTGTCTTTCCCAATGTAGTGTCATTTGAGGAGCTTTACTCACGCTGACACACTTGGACAGGACTCCCAACTTCATTCGAAACGAGACAGTGTGTGAGTGTGGTGGTGAACACCTGTAATCCCAGCACTCTGGTAGGCTGAGGCAGGAGGATCACACGTTGAAGGCCAGTCTGGGAAACTAAGTGAATTAGCAGGACCCAGTCTCAAAGTAAAAAATTAGAAAAGAGCCAGGGATGTAGGTGAATGTAAAGGTTCTGGGTTCAGTCCCAGCACACTCTCCTCCAAACAAGAAAACCTGAAGAGAAAAGAAAAGAAATAAACAATGAAACCCCCCCCCCAAAACAAACAAGTCATTGAACCAAAACAAGATCCAAAATGAACCAGGCCCCTAATGTGTGCTCTAGATATCATGATTAGTAAACAAGCACAACACAGCCCTCCTTTTACGGAGCATCTGTCTTACACACACCCATGAAGAGCTTACAAACAGAAAGATGGAGAACACTGAGTTCTCTGTGAGGGCTGTCTAAGCATCATCTTGTGCGAGCTTTAAGAATGGGGGCTCCTTGAGGGCTATCAATGAGCTGAGTGTTCAAGGGCCCCTCCAGGCTCCCCATCAGAACATGGTGTCAGGTTCTTCCTAAGTTCTGATCTCTGTCCTGATCGATTCTGAGGGCTCTGGAACAAACACTTTAGGAGACGCCAGGAAAAGACGATGCAGTGCATGAGCTGGGAGGAGCAGCCACGCCAACTCCAGAGAGTGTCAGCAGGCTGCCTGTCGTCTCCAGCTGCCCAATGTGTGCAGAGTCCACCTTTGCTTCCTGTCTGTTCTCCTGGGATTAATGCACAACTAGGTTTTAATCTGTTCTTAGAAGAGAAACTGGGGTATCTAGAGTGAGCCTCAGCATTGGAGAGATAATGTGAGCATGCACTTTTTAAAATTTTATTTTATTTTTTAAAAAGGGGTACAACTAAACATAACAAAACAGAACAAAGCAGATCAAAAGAAAACAATGTAAGTGACACAGATTTCAAAACAAGACAACAGGAGATCTACAGTGACTACCATAATGTCTCTTGTTTTCTTCTAAATGGTTGTCTATATCTTCACACACAATGAATTCATACAAAATAAAATAGTATAAAACTTATCAGAATAGTTATGAAGGCATTGCAGCTCTTCTGTTTCTTGTTCTCTTCAAACCATGTCTCTTGTTCTCTTCAAAATAGCTGTTCATACCTTCATGTATGTTGAAATTAAATAATACAAAACATACTAAAACCACTCTGAACAAAGAATAGAAGCTTTACTGGATTTCACAGCATGATGATAGGAAATCATCAATAGATATCATAGTGTCTGTTTTTCTTCAAGATAGCTGTTCATTTCATCACACATAATATAATCAATGCTCATAAACTGTCTAGGAGAAGTTCTAGGCAGATGATTGTGCTACAAATTCTATAAGTTCATAGAACATAGCAGCTAATATTCATAGGATTAGAGCAATTTTACATGTTTGTGTCAGGTGACCTGAGGAAGTCATGATCACTATGTAAAATATCAACCTTAGTTCTGTTCCTACCACGTTTTGAAGGGCTGTATCATTATTGTTTTGGGCTCTTTGCTATTGTTATATATTTGTCTTTTTGTTTCTTATTTTTCTAGTAATCTGTTTTGTTTTGTTTTTCACTCTAATGTAGAAAGGATAGGTACACATGTAGAGGCTTATACATATGAGCATGTATTTTGGAATCAAATAAAGAGACAAAGTATTTGCTTCATTTTTCATTAGGATGTTGGGATTATTTTAGAACAACCTGTGGTTTGGGCATAGGTTTCTTTCTTATTTCTCTCTCTTCTCCCTCATCCCCCCACTTCACTACCTTTCTCCTCCCTCCATTTCTCCTTGCCTAATTTTATCCATTTCTTCCAAACTAACTCGAATGTCTTCAGTTCAGCTCCTCAGATGTGAGCACTGAGCTCTACTCTGTGGCAGGCTCTGTCACACAGGGGACAGATCAACAAATAAACAACAGAAATACCCTGACCTCACCAAACTTGTATCTTTAATAAAAGGAACATAAGAGCCAGCCCAGAAATAATAAGCACAGTAAGCAAGCTATGTGAGTTCTATGGGATGTAAGGATGAGAGATTTCCATGAAACTTCCGGATTATTTTACATCGTGAGCTAACCAGGCATGGATTTGAGCTCTGCCTGCTTCCCTGAGTCTCAGGTCTCCCCAGCCTTTGCTTTTTCACTTGCACTTCCCTAGTGTAACTGTGTACCATCCCCAGTGCACACCTGTTCCTCACATCTCTGTCTTTGCACACTGTTCTCTGTGTGAGATGCTCTCTGCATAACCCTGCAGCTTGTGCCTGGCTGCCTCCATTCAGAGGCAGTTCAGGAATCTCACATTCCCTGTGTGGGTTTTGGGGTGGTGGTGGTTCCCCTCCCTCTGAATTCTTTTGGCTTCCCGGTTTTCTTTGGCCAGGATTCTTAGCATTGCTGGGCTAAGATGTGGGTGAGCTGAACTCTGTGCTCCCACCTCCAGTGAGCCCAGGAGGACAGTTATCCCCCCACGTGCCAGCCTCAATTCTCTCCTGTACATAATGGAGAGAAGAGCTTTCTGCTGATTTCCCAAAATTGTCATGAGGCTTGAGGCAAATCTGAAACACTGAAGAGAAAAGGGAATTGCTGGGGACTGGGAAGTCAGTCTAGGGCTTCCTGGCTGTCGAGTCTTCTGACCTCAACCACACTGGGGAAGACAATCCCAGCTGTGGTGGACAAATGCATCAGTTACCTAGGACTCCTGCCTGGTGCCAGCGCCAAGTGTGACAATAACTGGGAGGCCCTGGGGCAGAGCACAAACACAAACGGAGCATCATTGATCGTGTTTTTCTCCTTTCAAATAGTAATTTGGAACTCTTTTCAGAGGCTGACATCCAATTTCCCTTTTTTATATCACTTCTCAGAAAAACACTCAAACCATCCATTTTTCTATTACAATCTTTCCCTCTGAACTTCTTGTTTATGTTCCTAATTTCTCTTGTACTCAGAAGTCAGTTGTGATGGAAAAGTCTGGTCACAATTAGGATATCCTTTTTTGAGCTTGAGATGGGTCTCAAACAGACAGCTTGGGCTAGTGCTCACTGGAGGAAATAAATCTTTTTTTGATCCATGTGCATGAACACACACACAAGTATGCATAGGAGAATTTAGTGCTGCTCTGTTACAGGGACTGATGGTATTCCCTTGTTTAGTCTGCTGGTCTCCAAGGGTAGGAGAGATGAGAGAAGCTAATGCTCATAAATTGCCTACATGAGTTATAGGAAGATCCATAATTTTTTAGCTTCAGTGAGGAAGTGATTAGCAAGCAGGATATTATGCTCAAGCAAACCGTTGCTAAAATCTCCTGGCATTAGGTCAGGGCTCATTTTTTTATTGCTGTAGCTGCATTACGTTTAGAGGAAGAAGTGATGCCCAGTACTCGGCTAGAAAAGGAAGATCTTCAGGTGGTATTTAAATGTGTGCAACAGGGACTGCGCCTGTTTGGTTAAGGGAGGGAAACAAACAAGTTAAACATTGGCTGGGGGAGGGTGCATGTTGCTGGGAGTGAGGAGACAACAAGGCTCTGGAATACAACAAGGTTCAAATTAATTTGTTTTGATGTTTGCACTGCCTTCTTCCTGGAGTGGTTCCAACAGTAAATAAAACAAAGTGGGGAAAGTGACTGGGATGCACTTAAAAATAATTTTTAGGCAATAGCTACTGTATATGAGTTTATTTAATCTATGAGGTTAGTGGTGACGGCTTTTCCTCTTTTACAGGCAAGGAACCAGGCTTCATCAGGATGAGTCCCATTCTTAAGACCATACAGGTTGTATGTGGCAAAGCTAGATTCTCTTCCCAGAATCTGTGTGCCTTCCACTAGACCACGCCTCCTCTGGAGACCAGGCTAGGTCTTTTCTTTTGCAAAACAGTTACTGCTCTGTGTGCAGACTGTTGTCATCCCTCACTCCATGGTAGGGGCTGAGAGTGATGACTGCAAAGCTTCTTATCGTCTTTGGATACCTGAGAGGAACAGCGAGGTGTGGAGTCCTCAGGCACCAGCTGGTGAATGGCAGCCTCTTCCCTCCCCCACCAGTGGAGCTCCATCTTTCTGTCTCTGTTGGTGCCTCAGGTGACCAGGAGGCCCAGGGTCTCCCTGAGCTCCTCTATGAGAAGCTTCCTCTTTAGCTGCAAGTCCTGATTGCTTTTTTTTTTTTTTTTTTTTTTGGTCTTACTGTTTTTCCCTATTGTGGGCAAATACATACTGTATAATTTATCATTTTAACAATTTAAAAGAATACCATTCAGTGGCATTAAATGTATTCACAGTGTTACACAACTACCACCACTCTATAATTCCAGAACTTTTTCATCTCCCTAAATGGAAACCCCATGTCCATTAGCAGTATCTCCACATTCCCGGTGCCCTAGCCCTTGGGAACCATGAATTTGCTCTCTGTTTCTATGGGTCTGCCTGTTCTGGGAGTGTTACATAAACAGAATTACACACTATGTGGCCTTGTTTTCTGGCTGCTTTACTGAAGCTGTGTAGCTGAGAGCAAGAGCAGAGAAGAGGGGCAGGCTTGGGGTGAGTTGAAGATGAGGAAGGGAGGCAGCTCACCCCGCAGTGCCCTGGGCCAGCTCCCAGCATTCATTCTGCTACTTCAGTCCTGAGTTTGCATAAAGAGGAGGTACACTTCTCCTAAATGTGCCTGTGGCCTGAGGTCTGAAGAACAAATGACAAGAATTCAGGTAATGGAGAACATCATCCCGGCTCCTCCAAGTCATGTATTCATTTCCATCTTCAGATTAGGTGATTTGGGTAGCAAAGGATTCCCACACTTCCCCCAATATTATCTCTGAGCTCCCACATCTCACACCCCCAATTCCTGTGGATTTCAGCTCACATTTATACCTCCTTTGTGAACTCCTCGATGTGCCTCAAACTCAGTCATTCTCTTTGTTTTACTAATATCTATTCATTCCTTATTTTCTTCAATACCCAGCTTCATTCACTCATCCATTCATTCATCAACCCATCCTTCCCTCCCCACCTCTCTCACCCTCCATCCATCTACTTATCCTTCAGCACATATGTTCTGAGCTCTGCCATGCATTAGGAGCTGGGCTGGGTGTGACTGCAGAAATAAACTGGCATTGATCTGGTTGCATAGAGACAGGTATTAAAATAGACACTTAAAATATCTAAAGATGAGATGAACAATAGCAGCCTGGACAGTGTGTTCTTGGAGAACTGTGTCAGTGGAGAGGAGAGAGGATGGAGCACTGCGGTCCCTTCTGTGTGAGATCAAGCTCTGGACCCCACTTAGCAATTCCTGGAGCTCTGGGTCATTGCCATGTCAAAGCCATCACTGCACTCTTCCAGGCAACTAGAGAACACTATTTTGTAGATGAGAAAACATCCTCGAGACTTGCTTGAGTAGCAGGAGAGGGGCAGATGTGTTTGCTGAGGCTTTGTAACTTGCACAGCAGTTGGCTAGGGGCTGCCTGGTGGTAACCTCTCTACACTCTTCTTGATCCTCAGTGGCTTTTGTTCTCTCCCAGGAATGAGGTTCTCAGCCCAGGTTTGCTACTGTTGTTTCTCTACTGCATGATAGGTTCTGACTCACAGCTTCTCTCCAAAAGTGTTTTGTTGGAAGAGATGGTGGAGACTCACAGGCTGTGACACATGGCTGTCTCAGTCAGGGAGACCTGTTGGAAATGTGGTGCTGAGGATGTCAAGCAGCAGACACCACTTTGTGTCACACCCTGTTCCTCCTGGCAGAGGCAGAGATTGCCTCGACAGGGCTGAAGTCTACTTCAGAGCCAGACCTCTAGCTCAAAGCTCTTTGCTGGCAAATGCTAGCTGTATGATGGAGGACATGGGATTTCATCTCCATAGCTTTGTTACTCAAAGCTGGGTCCAGGATGGGCAGCACCAGGGTCCCTTGGAGGGGATGGTAGCAGTGTGCCAGGCCTCATCCCCTAAATGTGTGGTTTAACAACAGCTGCAGGTGATTCCTATGCTCTTTAAAGGCACCTATCTCTACACCTCCACTTCCTTCTCTGGAAATGGGAACAGAGTACCTTCCCTGAAAGATGGATGTTAGCATCAAATGCCCTCACAGCTCTGCTGTGACTGATAGGTCATCCCGGTTTGCCCAAGATACCAGGGCTTCTTGGGAAGCAGAACTTTCAGTTTAACACTGTGACAAGTCTTTCACTGCTTTCATCTCAGTGCCTGGCATATGACAAGAACTCCACTGCAGTGGCACTGTCACAGATGTGATATTTAGGACGCAAGGGAAAGAGCCACAGGGAAATAGCTTGTACTAGCATTAGTGCTGTGCTGATAGGTTGTGGTGTTTTGTTGTTGGTTTTTTTCTTTTGTGATCAGTTGGTTGATTCTTTTATGATGACAACAGCCACAGCAGTCAGCAATCTTAGTGATCTCTGTACGTGTTAAGAGCAAAACATGAATTATTTTAATCACAACAACTTCTTGAAAATAGGAACTAAAATTCTCTCAATTTTAAAAGTGGAAAAATTGAACTCTGGAGATTCTAAAAGATTTTTGCCCAAAGTCCAGATTCCAGTAAGACCAAGACTTGGTGCAAGACCAAGACTTGGACCCATTCTCTACCTCAGCAGTGTTCATCCCTTGAGGAATTTGAACCACAGGCACCCAAAGGGAGCAGCAATTTCCTTCGGAGGCTGAGCTTGCAGGGTGGGGTTCAGATGCTTTCCAAGAACAGTGGGTCATTTTTGAAGATTACATTTTAAAATCTGATTTACCACCAGGGTTGCTCCGAGTGGGAGTTACAAGGAGTCTGAGACCCGCGTTTTCCCCCAAATAGAGCTGCTTCCTTCAGTTTGTCCGTAAGTGTGACAGCCAGAGACAAAAATCTTAATGAGTGTGACCTGTTTGCTTTTTTTTCTCACTGCAACAGCTTAATGACAAGCCAATATTATTGGTGGCATCTTGTCATGTCTCGAGTTTGGGTCATAGCAGCTGTGACTGTCAGACTCTGAGAAGAAAACAGTCTCAGTGGCATATTACAGAAAAAACAAAACAACTTCTCTCAAAAAAGGGAGAATGAAGAGATCATGTGGGTTAGAGAGAAATGAGTGGAAAGAAGCAGGTGCCTCTTGGAGAAAAGCATCGGTAAGAGAAGGGAGGAACGGTGAAGGGAAATGAATTACTCTGTAGTTGGAATTTTTCTGATCCAAGTTAAGAAGGGTAAAGGAGGAACGAATTACAATATTCTCCACTGTTTTTTTTTTCTAGCAAAAATAACATCAAAAATCTTTGTGACAGAAAATATTCAAGTTGGCTAAAATAAAGTGAGGTTATTAATTGGGGCTTATTGGCTTTAAGTGTGGTTTAAACAAGGCACTTAAAAAGGATAACTGTCCATCCGCCTGCTGTCTCTTTGAGTGTGATGGTTTTCTTCTCACCATGGTTTATAGTAGCCAAATGGCTGTCAGAAATTCTGTCTAAGTGTCTTTTCAGGCTCAAATCTAACAGAAGTTGCCTTTTCATAGTCCCTTTATCCATAAGTCCTGGGAATCATTTTGATTCGATCATATGAGGACACGTTCTTACCCCTGAATTAATTATGGACAGGAACTATGAGGACTGAGCCATTTGGCTTGATGGAGAGAGGGAAATGATGGTCCCCAGTGGAAATTCACTGTTATTAATAAAGGAATGGTCAGAATGTCCAGCACATGTTCCAGGGAGACTCATGCTTCCTCAGGAACGAGATCTGACATGGCCTCATCACACCTGGAACTGGTGAGACAGAGATGCTCCCATGACTTAGGATTATCAGTTCTTCAGCGACTAGGCCCAGCAGCATCTGGTTAGGTAGAATTTCTCTGATTTACTGGGAGTCAGGCTTTCTATGTGAGAATAACTAGACTAAATCAGAGACTGCATAATTGTTAATGGTTCTACTTGGAGCCTGGAATCAGATGCACACCTGCAGGGTGACAGATCACCAGGTGAAGCCAGCATGGGCCTTTGCTGCATCCTTGCATAAATATAAGGGCTGCATATCTGCAGGTATCTTTCTTCAGCCAGCTCTGCTAATGATCTAGGGAGCAGGGCTGGGTCCAAAAGCAGTGCCGCTGAGTGGTTCTGATGAATATCCAGTGTGTTGGACTGTCCTAGAGGAGTTGTAACAGAAATCGGGAATGCATCTATCTCTGCATATATTTATGGATTCTTGACTTTAGTATTACAATATTGCTAGAGTGAAAGCTTGGCTGTAGACAATGAATGGAGGAAAGTCCTGGGATTCCCAGAAAGGTATGAGCATTCAAGCCACAGTTGTGGAGGTCAGGATTCCAGTTGATTTAATGGTGTGGCAGCCAGCTGTATATTTTACTGCAGGGTAGGCTCATCAACCTATTGGCATAGGTCAGAATTCTGGAAGAAAGAGCAGGGTTGGAAAGTTGTACTTTCCCCCCCCAGTTCTCCTGCTGGGCAACACTAATGCTACATTTGATAAAAGAGTTGTTTGGTATAAAAGTGATCTAGAGATTCAATCCAGACCCATTACCAGTGATCAGTGGGGCACCTGCTGTGTAACTTGGCCTCTTCTTCCTGTCCTTTCTAACTGCATTCTTTCCCTTCGTTCTCTAACTGCTCTTTCCCTTCAGCTGCTCTGACCTTCCCTTCATACCCTAATCTTGTCACACCTTTTCCCGCCATTGTACTGTACGTGCTCCCCTTTCTGCCAGGATGGTCTCTCTGCCTGTCCCACCCCTAACCCTTGCTTGATTTATTCCTTCTTCATCTCCTTTTGATCTACTCCAAAGTACAGATGAGATACCCAAAGTGGCATGCCTCTCACCCCACCTATAAAATGTGACACCCTCTGATTTCCTTGAGATTATTCTATCTGATTTCCTTCTTCCTTGTCTGTCTCATCACTTAAGAATGTAAATTCATAAAATCAGGGATTGGGAGCCTCCTTCCTAGATTCTCTGTCCTGGAACAATACCTGCCACAGTTTGCTAGTTTTGTTGAATGAATGAAAGCTCAACAATAGGTGAATGCATCTTCCTAGAGCAGAAGGCCTGGCAGGTCCGCTTAGTTACACAGAGCACTGGAATCCCTCCTGCCCACTGGCACTCTGGCAGATTGGGAGTTGTGGCCAGATTCATTCCTAACGTGATGATCTACATGGGCCAATGCTAGGCAGGACTCAAATGTGTGGTGCTGTACCCTCCAGCATTTTTAGACTTGCAGGAAGTGGGGTAAAAAGTCAGTAATACTTCAAACACAGAAAGGGGAGGGACATGTACTAAATGGAGGTACTAGGAAATCTGTGATGAATGTGGGACCTGAGGCCTCACACTAGAGGCTGCCATCTTCATGACAACGAACTTCAACCCAATTTCCCTGAAGATCTCTGTATGCCAACTGATCTGTGTGCACCAGATTTCCGAATAGGTGCAGCATCCCATTGCAGATATTGTTCTCATTACCAATTTTAAAATGGTAAAATAAGGCTGCAGTGGAGTAACTCACTTGTGGTAGGAAATAGTCTATAGGCAAAGGTCATGCTTCTCCTATAAGCAATCTCTTTCTTGTGGATTCTCTGTACAAAATACTTCACATATGGTGACACCATGGTGCAAAACAGAGAGGCCAAATTTAAAGGCAGACAGTTTATTTGTGTTCTGTACCACTGATTTATGTCAACATGGAGCATATTATTCAAAGCTCTGGAGTCCTACTTTTCTTTCTTAGAAAACAGGGAAAGTGGATTTAATGGTACCTAAACCTTCCTGTTCCCCAGCATATTCTGAGGACAATACATATTTTTGGATGCTTGGAGGAGAGTATCACTCAGTGAGTATGTTGGGTAGGATGTAAACCTAGGGGGTTTTGGTGGGCTAAGTGTTAGTGACAATGGGATTCTGGGGGCTTAGATTTACATTTTTGAACCCTGACTGACTGTTAGATTCATAGAGGAACTTAAAAATTTGTGACTCTGTCTCAGACCAACTGAAATGGTCAAGAGAGGAGAGAGGCCAGCAGGACTAGGGAAACATCAGTTTTAAAATTCAAGGACTACTGAGCTATTAAAATATGTTAAGTGTGACTAAGAAACCCAGCATTTCATTTTTATTTATTTATTTATTTCTATTTTACATTTAAATTTAAGTACTTCCATGTGGCTAGTAGGTACTGTATTAGGAGGCCAGGCTGGGAGGAGTTTGAGGGCTTTGTAACCCCAGGTAGATACATTTCCTGTTCCACTCCAATTCCTAGAGACTCTGTTTGTCATTATCTTGTTAAATACTCATCCTCTGCACTCTAGTCTGGGAGATCAGGATACAAATTCTGAGCTGAACTTCATGATCCTCTCCTTGTCTCTGAATCAAAACACTTCAGGCACCCTGGACTGAGAACCCAACAGTACCCCAAAGCTACATATTAAACTTCTCCATGTGAACCAATCATCTCACTTCTGGGCATATAGCCAAAGAAAATAAGATCACTAACTTGAAAACGTGGCATACAATTATCCTTCAGTATCCATGAAGGATTGGTGCCAGGACCCTCTCTCCAGACATGAAAATCCGTTATATAAAATGGTTAAATATTTCTCCCATAAAGTTTAAATCATCTCTAGGTTACTTATAGTACTTAATGCAATGTAAACACTATGTAAACAGCTCTGGTACTATATTATTTCAGAAATAATGACCAGAAAAAATTTCTGTGTGTGCTCAGTTCAGATGCAGCTTTACAAAATGATTTCTAATCTGTGGTTACTTAAATCTGTGGATATGCAACCCATGAATACATATGTATATATGTGTATATATACATACATATTATATATATAATATTTTTTAGCCTTACAAAAGAAGGAAGTCCTGCAATTTGTGACAGCCTGAAAGGTTGTGATAAACCTGAAAGGTATTTATAATAAGTCAGACACAAAAGGACCATACTGTAGGATTTTGCTTATTACATAAGACATATAAAAAATTGAACTCAAATATATCAGTAAGATAGAGACTTCCAGACATTGGGTGGCAGGGGAAATAAGTTGGTCACAAACAAACTTGAAATTAAACGTGAATAAGTTCTGGAGACTTAAGATACAAGACAATGAATATAATTAATACTAATGTATTATATACTTAAATTTCACTAAGACACTAGATCTTAAATATTTTCATCATTCATACAGAAGTTAACTATGTGAGATAATAGATGTGTTAATTGGTTTGATTATATCAATCATTTCACAGTGTATGCATATATCAAGTGTTATGTTGTACACTTTGAATAATTATATTTGTTAATTACACTCCAGTAAGGCTCATAAAGGTGTGAAATTTAAACTTTTTACTTAAAGAGAAGGATGAGAGAGCAGAGAAACATGGTTTTAGGTTGTTTGTTAAAGAATGCTAGATTGGTACCTAGGTGGAGCAAAAGGAAGGGCACTATACCAGTCATGAAATGCTCCACCAAGGGAGGTTGTGATAGGATTCTATGTGTTTGAGTGATGTATGAGGCAAATATAAAGTTTGTCTTTGGCCTTCTTATCAAGAGCACATCTCTTGGTTTGATTAGCTCATCCAAGAGTCGATTTGCAGCATACATGTAGAGTAATTGGCCCCTCTCAGGTACTGAGGTATGTACTGAGCCTCTAACATTTGAGTCTCAATTTATATGGGGCTGGCATGTGTTTCTGTTTGTTCTAATGGTTGTGGAAGCTGCTAAAATATTTATCTAGGGGTTGTGGTAGGGTGAGCACTATGCCCCAGTCTGAACTTTAAAATGATAATAACTCCATTAGCAGAGTAGAGGGTGGGAGGTAGAGAGTGATACTGGTTGGAGCTGCAGACACTAGCCATCCTCTTTGAGATGGAACTGCCAAGCATTGAGAATAGGCACAGGTAGAACAGGAAGCTGCAATAAGGAAAGGAAAAGAACTATGCTCCTGAGATGACCAAGAAGCAATGGGAGCCTCTAAGGTTGGTTGGTGGTCAAGCCACAGTAAACATGGGAAGGGACACTTCCTTCTCTCCTGAGGGACATGGGGATACTAACTTCTCATTTTTAGAGAATCTTCTTTGCTGGTTGGGTGACTAACGGGAGGTTGAGTGGTAGTTATTCAACACACACACATACACATACACACATTTTTTCCTGCATAATAAGTAATGTTTTGAAGTAGCTAAGACCCCAAATTCTGGATTCATATGGCGTGATCTTGAATTTTGGCTATGCTATATACTAACTATATGAGTTTGAGCAATTTCTCTGATCCTCTATTTTAAAATATGTAACACAGGAACAATAATAATACCTCACACTACTGGCTACATAGTACTACACAGTGGATGTGTGCAATGAACATTGGTTATGGTGATGGCCATGGTGATACTGATGCGGAGGATGAATACATGGATGACAGGGGGGAAAGAGGACACAGTGATGGAACAGACTTTCTTCAAGGGGACAGATACAGCTTATGAAAGTCTGATAATGCCATTCATTTCCATTTTCAGATTTACTGAGTTTGAAACCTTTACTTTTCCTTTCATTCATGGAAAAAAAATAAAATTAAATTAAAAGTTAAATTGATACCCTGTGAGAATAAGAGGAAACCTACCAGAGCTCACTGGGGCAGTCCTTCAACAGAGGAGAGAAAATTCCCAAGGAGTCTCTCAACATTTGCTGTTTTCTTGAGTCATTGTCTTTACTTTGATGCCCATTCTATCAGGCAACAGAGAAAAAAAGCTGTGGATATGAGAGCAATGTTCAACAGAAACCAATCATTCATGCTTCTTGGGTGTACTCCTGCTTATCTGCTAGCTTTCCAAATATTTATGGGGCCCTTGCTGGATGTCAGGCATTGTGCTAGGCTCTTAAGATAGTAACACTTACTCTGACATTGAGATGAGACAGAAAAACAAATAAATCAGCTTTGGAATTCATGTAGTCACATCACAGAGATTCCATGTCAGTTGAACTGGGGTGAGGCCTCAGCATAGTTTTCTGTAGAATAACTCTCCAAGTGAGTCTAATGTATATCCAGGAATGATGTGTGCAAGAGCACATTGGGTGCTTCCTGCAGTAACCAATCTGATGTCATCTTCAGATAAACACTTGACCTCTCATCTTGTGTCTTTATGATAAATGCTATCCATGGGGTCATACCATCTGCCAATTTCCTAGCAGCAAGAATCAAAGAAAAAATGTGTGCACAGCTTTACAAATGGCTCAGTGAAATTCAAGTTGCTATTAGACATCAGCCTCAGCACTCATGGAGTCAGGTATTATTACTCTTTGGGCTCAAGCTCTGCAACATTCTAGAATAAGGTTGAATGCTCTCGACCTGATCATATGAGACCTCACTTGTTGCAGTACTGACATGGAGTCTAGAGCAGACACCCAGTGTCTCACACTTCTTGCCTCCCTCGCTCTGTTTGAAACAGTTTGTTCTGTCTTCTGCAGAGCAGTGAGTTTGGGGAGAGAATTGCTTTTGCTTTAGAAGCGAAGTGGGTGTAGGAAATCTGTTCCTCTCACCAGTACACGTTCTAAAGAAGCTGAGTGGCAGAGGTGGTCAGAGGCTGATCTGTCAAATATCCAAATTATAGGCGATGGCAAGAGGAGGTAGTGTCCCAGAGATGGCCTCTGCCATCAAGGCAGAAAACAGGAAAGGGTGTTCATGATCTTGAAAGAGAGGACTATTTGGTATATCTGAGGCCACACTCTGAGAGTGTGGACAAATTTCCTATCGCCTCATGTCAATCTGTAAAACCACATTAGATAAGCCTAAAGCTAAATATGAACTGCTTAGGTGCGTCATGATGCATTTATGTTTTGAAAATACCTCTTCACTTCTATCCCCTAAGGAATTATAATGTCTTTTGTTCGCAATAGGCTTTGAAGGTGAAGGTTCAGATGCCAGTAGAAATGACAGCAGTGCAGAATAATCTGTGAAGGCCATGGAGAGCACTGATCATGGTTTCTCTCCAATGATTCACTGTGGCAGGATAGACAACTTTTTCTTTTCACTCAGATTCCTTGGCCTCAGAATGCTTTGGCTGGTTTATGGGGGTGGCATGGATCACCAATTTCTGAAATAGCTTAAGGGTCCCCTGTGCCAGTTTTGTGTCACTCTGACAAAACACCTGGCACAAACAATCTATAGACTCACGCATTCAGAAGTTGCAATCATGATTGGCTTGTTCCATTGCTGTAGGCCTGCACTGAGGTCAAGCATCATGGCAGAAGGGCAGGCAGAGAAAATAAAACTACCTTTTTCATGGCAGCTAGGAATCAGAGGGTGAGGGAAAAAGCTGGAGAGGAAAGGGGCCAGGGACAAAATAGGTCCCTGGTGACACTCTCCAAGGTAACACTCCCATGAATCACTCCCTTTAAGTAGGCCTTACCCTCTAAGTCTTCACCCACCTCCCAATAATACCATTAAGTTATAAATACATCAATGGAGTAAACCATTGATTAAGTTAGATTCCTCATGATCTAATCACTTCCAAAAGCCCTACCTCTGAACACATGAACTTTTAGGGGGAAATATTAGATTCAAACCTTGGCATCTCCTTAGGTTTCTGGCAGTGTCCATGCAGTCTACAGGATTGAGATGTGTACAGGAGCTCCCAAGATGTTGGAACTATGCATGGATAGATAAGCTTACTATATCTATTTCATCTTATTCTCACAAAAACTCCATGTTGTGGTGGTTATTTGGCCCATTTTATAGGTGAACAAGTACAGATCCAAAACAGTTAAATACTTGCCCACTAGTTAGTGTGGAGACAGAACTAGAATTTGGTTTCAATAGACCCTAGAGCCTAAATTTCAACTGTAAAACTTTCCAGTGCATAGAAAGGGGTAGACTAGGGAACCTGGACATAATGTGGTAGGCTGCAAAGCCACTGATGATTATAGAGAAATGGAGTGGCATGCCTAAACCAATGTTTTAGGAATTTCAACCAGGCATTCACAAACAAAACAAGTTTTTGAGTTGTTGCAAGTCTAGAGTGCTTGGATAGGAGCAGCATAATAACCTAATGTCAAATATAAAGGGGTTCTGACCCATGGGGAAAATAACCATGACATGTAGTTGCTGGGCACTTGATGTGTGATGGATAGAGAATTGCACTGGAGACCAGTGAGTCCTTACAATGTGATGAGCAAGTGCCACAACATTGCAGTGCAGGAAGGAAATGTTAGGGTTCTCTAAGCAGACAAACCTGATTCACTGCCAGTGTGACTCTAGAAGTTTCGCTGCACTTCTGAGTCTGTTTCTTCAAGTTTAAATAGAGCATGACACTAGTGTCTGCTTAATAAAGCGATTGAGGTGGCTTTACATGAGATAGTCCCTAGGAAATAGTGAGCAACACTAGAATATAAACTAAGATTTACAGAAATTGAGTGATTTTTCTCAACCTCAGATGGTCAAGGCTGCCATGGGGCAATCTGATCCAACAATGTGCACTATGATCCATCTTGGGGAGAGCCTCATACTGAGGATGGGAAAGAAGGGATATGAGGGACATTCAGCTTAAGTGAAGGTACTCCAGAACAGAAGTATGAGAATAACACACAGCCAGGGCTTTGCATATTCTCTTTCACAGGCAGCCAGTGCTAAGGTGGCTCAGGACTGAAAATCTTTGTCCCTGTTGTTTTCTTTCTCTTCATGAAGTTCACAGTACAGTGACAACCGTATAAAACAGTGTTTGCTTACAGCTCTTCATTGTGCATGAAGCATCTCATGGTTACACTGATAATGTCCAACCCAGTGTACATGGATCTAAGGTCTTGGAAAATCCCAAATTTTGTCCTCATCTAGCATGTCTGACCTCCAACTCCCATTATGCTATGACTTCAAGGAAATATATGTGTAAGTCTTCTTAAAAACCCTTTTCATTGGGCCCCAACTGTGTCCCTAGTGTGTGTGTTATGAGAACTTTCTCCATTCCACCTGCATTCAGTCCAAGAAGATGCTGAAACATTCCCTTTCACAGTTTTAATGTATCTCAGGATGTTGAGTTCCTCAGAGGCATCACCTGTATATTGGAATTATACATTTCCTTTGTAATTAAGTTTGGAACATTTAAGCCCTAACCCAAGAGGCAGTAGAGAGCATGGGAAGCTGATGACCATAACTATCTTTAGAGTATACTTCTGTGCTGACTTTTGTCAATAGATTCTTTATGTTATCTTTTTGGTATTTAATCAGGTTCTATGGACAACTGCTGTGCTTATAGATCTTCCATATTCTCCTTCTTATTATTAAATGACACATTGAAATATATTTTGAGCTTTGGGTGGAGGAGTGATTTCTCAGGGTAGGTAAGTGATGATGTTGAATGAACTTTTTCTTTTGATGTGACATTCAAGATCCATACAAAATAAAACCTCATCCAGAACTCAAAAAGCAACAAATGCTGGTGAGGTTGTAGGGGAAAAGTAACACTCTACGCTGTGGGTGTGAATGTAAATGAACACAACCACTAGAAATCTGTATGAAGATTACTCAGAAAACTAAAACTAGATATTCCATGTCACTCAGTTATACCTCTTTTGGCTGCCTTCCAAAAAGAATTAAAGTATATTACAATGATATTTGCATCCCCATGTTTATAGCTGCGCATCTCATAACTAAGTCTCAGAAGCAGTCTACGTGTTTCTCAACAGATGAACAGATAAAGGAAATCAGGAATATGCATACAATGGAGTATTAACCACAAAGAAGCATAAATTTTAGTGTTCGCCTAGCCACCTGGGTCCCCGAGGTTCTGAACTCCATCCAGCCAGGCATAAGTCCTCAGCACTGCACTCCAGAGGTGTGTCCTTGTTAGCTGAATAGAAGACCTGAACTCTGCCCAGCCCGGAGACCCACTACAATCCACCAGGGTAATGCCTGGCCAAGCTCAGTGGACACAGAGATATGGAACCCAGCCAGCCTAGAGACCCAGAGCTACCCAAAAGGGACCTGTGATAAGTCTTGGAGAATTTGAGCTCTGCCCATCAGAGCACAAGGCCCAGCTCCACAGTTCAGTGGTGTAGCCCAGCTAGTCATGTGACAGGTCCTGGAGGTTCTGAACTCCACCCAGCCAGGAGCAAGGCCCTAGCACAATAAGCCAGGGACTAGCTGCATGCTCCAGAGGCTCTGAATTCCTCCCAGCCGGAAGCAAAGTCCAGGTGGTGCCATACTTGGGGTCATGCTCCATCTAGCTGCTTGGGTCTTTGAGGTTTTGAATTCCACCCAGCCAGGCACTAGGCCCTGGTGACACATGGGGTTGCGTCCTTACTAGTCACCTGGGTGCCAGAGGTTCTCAACTCTACTCAAATGGGTTCTAGGCCCCAGCAACACACTCTTGGAGTCTGTCCCTGCTAGCAGCAAGAGGATCCAGCATCTGCCCAGCTCAGCATCCCAGAGCAACTGAGTGCAGTACAACAGAGGGACACCCAATCCTCTTTACTACTCACAGAGCAAAAGATCCAGTGCCACAGGTAGGGGTAGCTTACCTCTGGGTAGCCATGGGGATATCAGAGGATTAAAACTCTGCTCAGTGCAGCACTCCAGTGAAAGCCATCAGCAGGGTGCCTGACCACCCACGTGGGTCGCAGAGGAAAATGACCAATTGAAAGAGCAAGAGGCAGTCTCAGCCCTCTAGTCCACTAAGAACAAGCCCAAGAAACACTGAAATAGAAGACATTGGAAACTGCACTACTAAACTTTCTGAAATGATGGCAAATGAAGTAAAGAAACAACCCCATGAAGTTATAGTATAGAGGAAATTAAATCAGAAATAATCTCTCAGGTAAAAAATGAAATGACAAACATTATGAAAGAAATGCTGTGTGTATCTAGAGAAGATTTAAATAAAAAATAGAAGAACATAAGAAAATGATGGAAACCTTGAATGAACAATATAAGACAGAATTAGAATGCTTGAAATATAATCAAAGGGATATTCAAGAAATTAAAAATTCCACTGGAAGCTGGCAAGACCACTTGAATGAAGCAGAATATAGACTCTCAGACCTTGAAGACAGGATGGAAGATTTTGACCATGAAAGAAAATATCTTTTAAAAATAACAAGGAACCAGGAAACAACAATTCAACAGCCACAAGATGATGCAAACAGAAACAATATAAGATTGATAGGTGTTAATGAAAAAGCAGGGGTCAACATAAATGACCTGTAAAGACTATTTGCAGAAATAATAACAGAAAATTTTCCAAACATGGGAAGAGAATCTACTATATAGATAAGTAAGGCATACAGACTCCCAATTAACCATAACCAAAGTAAATTTTCACCCAGACATGTAATAATTATGATACCAAAAATTCAGCACAAGAACAGAATACTAAAGGCTATCAGAGAAAAGAAACAGATCACCTATGAAGGAAAGCCTATCAGAATCATGGCAGACTTCTCAACACAACCCTTCAAATCAAGAAAAGCTTGGAGTGAAGTATTTCACGAAAGAAAACAACTTTCAACCTAGATAGAGGTATTCTGCAAAACTACTTTTGAAAATAGATGGAGAAATAAGATACTTCCACGACAAAGAACTGAGGAAATTCATGGCCACCAAACCAACACTACAAAGAGTACTGAAAGACACTCTACAAAGAGAGATAACTACAATCCCAAGAATAATAACAAAAGGAAACCACTAAGCAGGGCAAACAAACAGAAAATGTAGAAAACCAACAACAGAAGATAACATGACAGTGGTATCAGTTATATCCATCAATGTAAATGGTCTCAACTCACCAATAAAAAGAAATAGACTGGCAGAGTGGATTAAGAAACAAAATCCAAAAATATGCTGTGTATAAGAAAAACATTTAATTCAAAAGGAAATTCATAGATTAAAAGTCAAAGGACAGAAAACAATATTCCATGCAACAGGAACCCAGAAAAAAGTAGGGATAGCTGTTTTGTTTGCAGACAATGTGAGTTTAAAAACAAAAATGATCAAAAGAGATAAAGAAGGTTAGTACATACTTCTTAGGGGAAAAATTCAAGAAGAAGCACTTACAATCATAAATATATATGCACTAAATATGGGAGAACCCAAGTTTGTAAGACAAATTTTAATAGACATGAAAAACCAAATAAACAATAATAGAGTTATAACAAGACCTTAACGCACCCTTGTCACAAAGAGACAGGTCAACCAAATAAAAATCAGCAAAGAAATAACAGAACTAAATCAAACTTGTGAAAAAATGGATTTAGTAGATGTGTACAGAGTATCCCACCCAATCATATTAGAATACACATTCTTCTCAGCTGCACATGGGTCATTCTCTAAAATAGATCATATACTAACTCCCAGAACATGCTTAAGTAAATGCAAATGAATTGAGATAATTCCAAGCATATTATCTGATAATAGTGCAATAAAATTAGAAATTAGTGAAAAAAACCCTCAAGAATCCAGTAAACACATGGAAACTAATTAACACTCTCCTAAACAACCAATGGGTCACAGAAGAAATTAAAGAAGAAATTAAACAATATCTACAATGGAACAAAAATGCAAATACAAATTACCAGAACCTATAGGACACAAAGCAGTCCTCAGAGGGAAATTTATAGTACTAAACACCTACGTCAAATAGAAAGAACACATATAAACACCTTAATGCTGCACCTCAAACTTCTAGAAAAGTAAAGCAAGACAAGCCCAAAGCCCAAGAAGGCAGGAAATTATAAAGACCAGAGCAGAAATTAATGCAATTGAAACTAAGAAAACAATACCAAGAATTAATGAAGAGTTGGTTCTTTGGAACAATAAATAAAATTGATAAACCCCTAGCCAACCTTATCAAAAAGAAGAAAGAAAAAGCTCAAATCCATGCAATAAGAAATGAAAAGGGTAAAATCACTACAGACTCTGGGGAAATACAGAAGATCATCAATACCTACTTCAAAAAGCTTTTCTCTCATAGGTTCGACAACACAGAAGAAATGGACAGATTCCTAGACACATATGAATTACCAAAGCTGAATCAAGAAGATGTAGGACTTCTGAATAACCCAATTTCAGTTAATAAAATTGAAAATGTAATTAAAACCCTGCTAACAAAGAAAAGCCAGGTCCTGATGGAATCACTACTGAATTCTACAAGAAATTCAAGGAAGACTTAATCCCAACACTCTTCAAACTCTTTAATGAATTGAAAGGGAAGCAGTTCTCCTTAACTTACTCCTGGAAACAAGTATTACCCTAATTCCAAAACCAGAGAAAGACCCAACTGAAAAAGAAAATTACAGGCCAATCTCTCTGATGAACATAGATGAAAAAATCCTCAATAAAACACTGTCAAATAGAATGCAACATGTCATCAGGAAGATTATACAGGTAGGATTTATCCCAGAAATACAGGGATGATTACACACATGCAAATCAATAAACGTAATACACCATATCACAGACAGGACAAAGAACCACATGATCATTTCAACAGATGCAGAGAAAACTTTCTACAAAACCCAACACTCATTCATGATAAAAAACCTTACAGAAAAATTTGAATAAATGATCTCTATCTCAATCTGATAAAAGCCATCTATGATAAACCAACAGCCAGCATCTTACTAAATGGACAAAAACTGAAAACTTTCAATCTAAAATCAGGAACAAGCAAGAATGTCTACCATCACTACTCCTATTCAATATAATTCTAGAAACAGCCAGAGCAATTAGACAAGAAAGAGAAATAAAAGGAATAAGGGTATGAAAGGAAGAAGTTAAATTATTATTATTTGAAGATGATATGATACTCTACAAGAAGACCCCAAACCTCCAATGAAAGTCTCCTAGTCATAATAACCAAATTCAATAGTGTAGCTGGATACAAGGTCAACACTTAAAAGTCAATAGCATTCCTCTACACAAAACAACAAATTTACTGAGAGAGAAATAAGGAAAGCCACACCTTTCAATATAGCATCCAAAAAAAAAAAAAAAAAAAGAAGTACTTAGGAATCAATTTAGCAATGGAAGTAAAAGATCTATACAGTGAAAACTACATTATACTGAAAAAGGAAATCAAAAAGAATTTCAGAAAATGGAAAGATATTCCTTGTTCATGGATAGGAAGAACAAACATTGTGAAAATGGCATTCTCCCAAAATTGTTATATAGATTCAATGCAATTCTAATCATAACGCCATTTGCATTATGATTATTCTCACAGATCTAGAGAAATCATCCCTAAAATTCATCTGCAAAGAGAAGAGACCTAAAATAGCAAAGGCAATTCTGGGCTAAGGCAGGAAGCATTACAGTCCCTGACTTGAAATTATATTACAAAGCTACTGTGATAAAATCAGCATGGTATTGAAATAAAAACAGACCTGAAGATCAATGGAGTAGATTAGAAGATGAAAAGCAGCCACAACTACAAACACATTCAGTCACCTCATCTTTGACAAAGGGGAGAAACATGTACACTGGAAGAAAGATAGCCTCTTTAATAAGTGGTGCTGGAACAACTGGCTCTCCATATGCTGAAAACTAAAACTAGATCCATGTCTATCACCATGCACTAAACTAAAGTCTACATGGATCAAAAATCTAAAGATGAAAACAGAAACACTAAACCTACTGGAAGACAAAATAGGTAGAAATCTTGACCACATAGGAGTAGGCAGAGAGTTCATGAACAAAAATCAAACCACATGGGAAACACTTCCCAGAAACAACAACTGTGATCTTGTCTTATTAAAAATTTTTTGCATGTCAAAGGAAATCTCCAACAGAGTGAAAAGAAAATCCACAAATTGGGAAGCTATCTTAGCCAACTGTCCCTCAGACAAAGGACTTCTATCTAAAACGTATAAAGAATTTCAAAAAAATCAAGCCTCCAAAATTCAAGGACCCAATCCAAAAGTGGGCATCTGAGATGAATACACATTTTTCAGATGAAGAAATACAAATGACAAGTAAACATGAAAAAATGTTCAACATCACTGGTCATTTGGAAAATGCAAATTAAAACAACACTGAGATTCCATTTCAATGGCCAAGATCAAGAAATCAACCAACAACAAATGCTGGAGGGACTGTTGGGGAAAAAGGAAGTCTTCTCCCCCGTTGGTGGGCATGTATACTGGTGCAACCACTGTGGAAATCACTGTGGAGATTCCTCAAAAAGCTAGGATTAGAGATTCCTTTTGACCCAGCTACCTTGCTTCAGGGCATTTTCCCACAAGAATTGAAAACATCATACCATAGTGATATATGTGCACCCATGTTTATAGCAGCACAATTTGTAACAGCCAAATCTTGGAAATAGCCCGAGATCCCATCAACCAAGGAATGGATAAAAATGATGTGGTATTTTATACAATACTCAGCTATAAAGAATGATGGCATCAAGACTTTTATAAGTAAATGAACATGACTTGAGACCATGTTCATAAGTGAAATAAATCAAACTCACATATACAAATACTGTATTGTCTCCCTAATGTAAGAAACGGAAAAATTATGTATGTTCCAAAATCTACAATGAAAAGAGTATAAGGGTGAGAAACTGTTCAAAGAGGAAAAGCAATTGGAATAAGGGAAAGGAGGAAAGAAGGAAGTGAAAAGGAAAAGCCATAAATGTGTGTGTGTGTGTGATAACTAAAATGACTGTACTACTAATTAGTTATTACAAAAGAACAGTTAATACTCATATGTTTAGATCAATTTTACATATCTGTTAATCTAAGCAACCCTCTTAAAGATAACAATATGCAATGTTACAACCATTGTCAAATTCCTATCATCTTGTTTTGTAAAACTATACTGTTATTGTATTTGGTTTCTTGTTGTTTGTCTGTCTGTATTGCTTTTTGTTTTTCTTTTCTGTGTCTTTTTAATCTTAAATTAAAAAAGCTTAAATTTGAGTTATTTGTGGGAACATGGATATGCCTTGATACTATAATGCTAAGTGAAATGAACATAGAGGGTCATATGAGAAACCCATACTGTAAATAATTTAAAGTCAAAGTAAAAGTTTATCAGAAGCAGGAAAATAGGTTATGTGGAGATGCAAAGGACATCTGGAGATGGGAGAGATGGGAGAATAAATGAAAATGATCAAGGTGAAACGTGTATTTGTACCAATTCTCTGAGACAAATTATTATACACCACAAATATGCACTAATTATAAAAGGGAAAAGAAAAAATGAAAAAAACCAGTCTCAGATACTGAATTCTCTTCCCTTTATGTTTTGCTTCAAGCAAGGGCTTTCCTCTTAGATTTGACTCATACGTTATCCACTGGTGCATTCATTGTCTGCTTTTTGGTGTGTCATGGGCCAAGCCTTTTGCCAGGTTCTGGGGCCAGAAAGATGAGGACAACAAAATCTCGGCCCTTAAGCTAATGGCCTTGTTGAGATGTGATTTGAAATGATTAATCAATTCAAGAATATTGGGTTTTTCTAAAAGTTACTGTAAGGAAAAAGAAAATTATGTCTTTAAATCTGTTACTCATTTTAATTGACTTAATTGGGTGAAATTTATAGAACTATAATGTTGCAATGAGTCTAAAAGTCATTTACTTCCATTTCTTCTCTCCGTCTTCAGGGCACACTGCACTCAAATTATCCTCCAAACCCAAGTATTTCAGAAAAATAGCAGCATTTTGAAGAACTATAGCATTTGGTCCATTTAGATAAAACTTTCCGTGAATATCCATGGGAAAGATGTGATAGACTTGCTGAAAGAATTGACATACACAACTACAAAGTGCTGAACTGTCACGAAAGATACAAGTAGTATCATCTTCCCTACACACACACTCTCTCTCTCTCTCTCTCTCTCTCTCTCTCTCACTTACTCACTCATGCACACACTCACAGAGACACATACAAGTGCATGCAAATGAAATCCCCCTACATTATATAATTGAGGTGGTATTCCTTACATATATTAAATATGGAATGGAAAATAAAAATGTGATTGCAAAACTAAGAACCTTTTAAGAATTCTTTCAGTTCCCAGGAAAAAATGAATCTTGGCACTTGTGCTGTTTTGCTGGAACACAGAAGCATCTCTTTTGCTCAGCTGGCATTTTTGCATCATGTCAGACCATCTGTGTGGGGTGTGTATCCTCTATGTATTGGTCTTATGATCACAGGAAGGCTGTGCTGAGTGTGGGACAGGGGCTGGGCATGGGATCTCAGGCTCAAGGTTCCTGACTGCGTGATCTTTCAGAGCCTCATTCTTCCTTCCCCGGGTCATTCTGAGGGTGTGGTACATCAAGGTGTGTGAAAATGATTTGTACATTGTGTGACTCCATTATCACGAGGAGTCACACAGTTCCTAATGAAAATCTGTCCTCCTGATCATCAGTTTGTGGAGACATCAAGATTAAGAGACGTACTTTAGCCCAATATGAGTTAACATACCAGTTTCTGTGTGAAGAGCGGTCGGTGGTTACTCCTTACACTCAGGATAGAATCTAAGTCTCTGGGTCTAGTCTTAAAGGCTCCTGTAATCTTACTAAGACCTCTAGTATCACTTTATCATTCTGCTTCGTGAACTCTAATACCTTTATCTCCCAATAGTCAAAATGTGCCTCAAGACACTTCTGCATGTCATGGTTACTGCTGCCCATCTTCCTCACCTGAATATTCCTTCCACATTCCTACAGGCTTCTCTTTGTCCCTGGGTCACAGAAGCTACTGTCCCTTTAGTTCCCATCAGATCTCAAGGATAGACGCATCTCTGTCTGTTTCACATACATTATCATGATTTTTCAAAGTCTACAACAACGTTCACCAATGCTAAGATGTTATCGTAAGGTGTTCAGCAAGTGTTTGCTGATTAAAAACATAGGTTTTCACATAGTGCTTATGAAAGTCTGTTTTACATGAGGTCTTTACATTTAAATTGCAGAAATTCTATTCATGCTGGTTTACATGAACTCAGGAATTTATTCTTTCATATAACCAAGAGATCCAGGGTAAATCGCTTCAATCTTGCAGGCTCCAGAAACTCCAAATGTGTCTTTGGGAAACTGTATTTTCTGTTGCAATTTTGTTTCTGTGGTTTCATTTTCTCAACATGCATCTGGGACCAGATAGTGTTTGTTCTATTGGGACCACATATACTCAGAGGGTGGAAGATAGGAGGATGTAGAAGAGGAAAATGAGAAGAATTGATGTTAGGTGAGCAAAAATAACAGATGTCTTTCCCTTTATGGGCTCTGGGCTCCTAAGTCCAGGGTCTTCTCTCAGTGTGTATTTTCAGTATCTGTGCCAGAGACAGGAGTGCAATAGGTGCTCAGGAATGTTTTTGAATGAGTAGATGTGTCTTTCCCCTACTTCCAGGAAGGGGCTTCTTTAAGCCCATAAAGATGGTTTTACATATACTATCTTTTGCCTCATACTATTTTCCTTTCTTTTTGCCTGTTGGCAGGACCCAACATCTACCTTCTTCCAATTTGGAGCATCCATCCAGCAACAAGCCACGGTCATGCTGAAGATTATGCAGGATTATGACTGGCATGTCTTCTCCCTGGTGACCACCATCTTTCCTGGCTACAGGGACTTTATCAGCTTCATCAAGACAACAGTGGACAACAGCTTTGTGGGTTGGGACATGCAGAACGTGATCACGCTGGACACCTCTTTCGAGGATGCGAAGACACAAGTCCAGCTAAAGAAGATTCACTCTTCTGTCATCTTGCTCTATTGCTCCAAAGACGAGGCTGTCCTCATTCTGAGTGAGGCTCGCTCCCTTGGCCTCACTGGGTATGATTTCTTCTGGATTGTCCCCAGCTTGGTGTCTGGGAACACGGAGCTCATTCCCAAAGAGTTTCCATCAGGCCTCATTTCTGTCTCCTATGATGACTGGGACTACAGCTTGGAGGCGAGAGTGCGGGACGGCCTTGGCATCCTAACCACTGCCGCATCTTCCATGTTGGAGAAGTACTCCTACATCCCCGAGGCCAAGGCCAGCTGCTATGGGCAGACAGAGAAGCCAGAGGCCCCCCTTCACACTTTGCACCAGTAAGAGACGGCTCTTTGCTTTTCTCCAAAAGTGGGATCAGGGGTTTTTGCCATTACTCTTTGCTCACGTACTTATTGATGGAAATACGCATTGCAAATAGACAATGTGATGTGCCTATTTACAGGATTTTTACTTTGATTTTTTTTCCCGCTTTTCTATTCCCCTTTCTTTTAATCTCACTTTGTTTTTAGTTATGTAACATTATATTTTAATTGTTTTCTGCAGATTACCTTTTTTTTTTTTTACTCAACTGCTTATCTTAGAAATCTTCATTTAGGACTTACCATTTATGTCACAAGTGAATCTAAATTCTTTGTAACATACATGTCACATTCTCTAATATGCATGTACCATTTTTTACTTATTCAGTCTGCACAATAGCAGGAATTTAATTTTTTTCCTCCAGACTTTGTCTATTAGAAGCTAAACTGCAGTGATAATTATCACACTTATCTCTTTAAGCATGCAGTTGTTTTTTTAGTCTCAATTCTAAAAAGTAGGATGTTGGGGTCATAAGGCATATACATTTTTAACTTTAAGTGTCTATTACCAAATTGTGCTACACAGAAACAGTATCAATTTACAGTCGTTTCTAAAATCATCCAACTCTCCCAGAAACACGGTATGCTTTGGAAAAACTGCCCATACTGGCGCTTCTGTTTTCTGACTTTGTGTCTGAATTTCTTCGCATATTCTAAATGTTTTTGTAGGTCATTGCAAATCCAGGCAAACCTCACTCTTAAAGCTACATTGTACTCCATCATATGGATGTATCATAGTCTATTTAACAACTCTCATCCTGGTGGAGATTTAAGTGAAACTGTATATTTCTGGGAAGTGTCGTCATTCCTTGTGGTCTCTAATTGTGTATCAACTGTTGAGATTTAGAATTATCACTCATGGTCCCATGATGTTCACTGATTTAATCCCTCCTCATATAATCAGTGCGGCCCTGTGGTAAAGGACTGGACCGTGGAGTTCGCTTTTCCTAGTTCAAATTATGTTTCATCCACTTTCTAGAGGACTTGGACAATTACGCTACCTTTCTGGGTCTCCTATGTTTATTGGATAGTGATGGTAAATAGTTCCTACTTTCTAGGCAGTCCTTTTCAAAGTTTAGTATGCACAAGAATTTCTGGGACAGCTGCTAATACATTGTGGGGTTCCATGGTCAGAGTTTCTCAGGTATTAGTAGATTTGATGTGAGCTTCAATAATTTAACTTCTTGAGTGAATGTTGACATTGCTGGTTTGGGGCCATGCTGTGCGAACCAGTGTGCTAGAGGTCATTATGGATATTAAATGGAGAGATGCAGGAGCAGTGCTTCATGGCACTTCTTGTGTCTCTTTGATAACTCTCAGGGAAATAAGTGAAGGTTTTGGTTATAAGAAATTACAGTCAGCAGACCATGTGGGTTTATTGCCAGCAAAGTAAGATGTCATTTAAAAAGTGTCTCTGGAACCTACTAGGGATTTGAGTTTGCTGTGTCTCAGAGGTTGTCTTTGAATTGGGGTTTTCAGAGTGTGTGTGAGATGTAGTCAGGATATATTTCCTTACAATTAACATAACTGAAAAACGAATTACTGAATTAGAAATGCTCTTTGACACTCCTCCTTACCCTCTCTTTTTCTCCTCTTTTATAATCTTGTTTCTACATTACCACTCTCAGCTTTCTAAATAATTTTCTAAATATCAGGAAGGAACTCAGATAGTTCAGGATAAGATGTGGGAGTCTCTTACAAAAGCAAGATTGCTGCCAGCCCAAAGACAGAGCTGGGCTAATGAACTCATGCTCCCATTAATAAGATGTGCACTGTGGTTGGAAGACGCAGAGATGTATGATCTTAATGGAAACATAACTCAGTTGTAGGACAAGTGACAGGAAGTATATATAGAATAAGGAGTTGAGAGGGATAATGGAAAAGGTGTTCAGATGCTTTTCCGGGGACCATCATGGATTCTGTTTTTGACAAAAGATAAAAACAAAAACGAAACAAAACCCCACCTTTTTCCTGTGAGAGGCTTTTGGCTACCTGCAGGAGTTATGTCATTGACTGCAGCAATTTTGTCAATAGCATTTCCATTTCCGAGAAGGAACACATCAAGGGCAGTAAGTTGTCATCCACTGTTCCGTGTTTAATGAAACATCTCTCCATTCATGGAGGGCTGTTAGTGGTCACACCGAGCATGCGGTTAAATAATGACAAATCCTCTTCTCCTGCCCTGGAAAGAATGGGGCCCCACCAGATCACCTTTTCCTGGGAGCTGGAGAAAGCCCAAAGAACACTGTTAAAAAATTAAAGGCATTAATTAAAAATTAAATGCACTAAATAAGTTGGTGTCTTCATGATCTTACTATGAACCTGTTTCTACCCCTGTGATTTAGGAAAATCAGGAAATTTAGGAAAATTTCAAATTTAGTAAATTTTCTTCATGTTTAATATTTGTGACTGTACAGAAGACACTGGGAAAAGAGCAGTCAGCATTTTACAAAGTTCAAAAATAGCTCAACCATGTTATGTAACCTTCTCCTTGCTGCTGCAAAGTTATTAAACATCTGTTCCTTCACTAGCACAGAGCAGATCATGGGTAACTCTCAGAATGAAGAAGGTAAAAGATCACCTGTTTTGTGAGTGTGAGCCTCATCTGGTCATTCAGTTCTGTCCCAAGGATCTTCTCTGTCCATCAGCAAATGGGACCCTAGAAGCAGTGTGATTTGTGGCTAAGCAGAGGGGCACAGGCATCACGATGCGAACATGTTCAGACCTGAGACTGGGTGAGTCTCTCAACTCTCCCAGGTCTGTACATTTGGGTGTAATATGGGAACAGGAAAAGTATGTGCCTCCTAGGCATGTGTCTTACCCATGGAAAGCAGCTTATAGATGGAGATTTTGCAGGTTGAGCACTCCAGTCCAAAACTGTGAAATACAATATACAGAAATTTTTGAGTACTGACAAGATACTACAAATGGAAAATTCCATTCCTAAACTCACATTACAAATCACAGCTGAAATGCAGGTGTACTAAAACTATTGTCTAGAATTATCTTCAGGTTATGTGTATCACATAAGATGTATATAAAACAAGTGAATTACTTATTTAGTCTTAGGATCCACTTATGAGGCATCTCATTATGTGTATGCAGACATTCCAAAATTGGAAAGTATTAACAATGCCCAGGACTACTGGTCCAACTAGTTCAGATAAGAGGTACTTAACCTATATTGATGATACATGCACACATAACACTGTGAATGAAACAGTTGTGTTTGCATGGTATAGATCATAATATTGTCATTTTTTCATGCTATAAAACCTATTCAAGTGCCTTAAAGAGGCCAGCACCAATTACCATGGGTGCAAATACACAGAAAGGCATGTTTGCCATTTATCTCTTGCTTTGTCCAAGTTATGGGGCAGTGGGACATTCATGGAAGAGCTCAGCTTGCCAGAGAAGGATGTAGGAGGAAGAGTGTATCTTTATGGTGAGCACTGAACCAGGAGAAGAGGCATAAGCTCTAGGTAACTCAGTCAGTGCTCTGTGAATATTTGCCAGACTTATCTTTAATAGTTTATATTCTACTTCATTGGTGCTTAAGGCTTTACCCATTAATATCTATGTTGCATGGATAAAATTCACATCACATCTTAAAATCAGGTTTGTATGGGACACTCTGCATTACATATGTGCTCTGTGTGTATGTGACTTTTTGACTGTGCATATAGATGTACCATGTACATGTGTATCCACATACATACATGTGTGCACACATGTGTAATTATATTTATACATGCATGCGTATGTGTCTACTTTCACATTGGAGAGATACGTGTTACACCTTTCGAGAAAGAGGTTGTAGAAGGAAGAAGGTGGTTGTGTTGGGAGGAATGTGGTCAATGGGCGGAGAGGCAGTGTGTCATGGAGAAGAGTTCCTAGCTGAGTGGTATGATAAGCTTGAATTTATTACTTTCTTATTAACTGTAAATTATTAACCACCCTGAACCCTGTTTTTTCTAAAGTGTGTGGCTACACATATGTGTGTGTGACAGGGAGAAGAAAGAGAGAGAGAGAGAGTGCGAGAGGTCAAGGGAGATAGGCATCTCTTATTATTGTAGTAGAAGGAAATAAAAGTGTGTAGGTTAAACACTTAGCATGGTTTGCATGGAATCTGGCATGAAGGAAATATTTCACAGTCAAATTATTATTATGATTTTTATATCATCATCACTTTAACTTGTACTTGTTAAACTTAAAGTTATCCACAGTATAGAGAAGAGGAAAAAAGAGATGTATTTCCATTTTAGTTTTTAATGGCTGAATTATGACTTATGTCTTGTGGTTGCCATTTTAGTTACAGGAGTAGGACAAGGATAGTTATCAAGTGGGAAATCTAATAGAAGTACTCCAGGATATCTATAGTACAAACAAGTGGGAGGAAAAAAACTTCTCCCAATGGAGCTATGAATTAGTATTGAGGGGAATTTATTTGGCCTTAATTGATGATTCCTGGATTGATCATTTATGTGTTTTATATTAACATCTTGATTTATGAAGTCAGGCTACTGCTTGAAGAAGTAACCGTACTGTAAATTACTCTGAAAGGAAGGGAAGTGGAAAGAAGATCTGTAAGTCAGAAAGAATTTAATTCATGTCCAAGTTACACTAATTCTTTCTTTCATCTTTATTTCTATAATAATCATAGGAAAAAGTTTCTGATTTATTGACCCACTAAAAGACTACTAAACCTGGCTTGCATATTTTTATTTGATAGTCAGAATTAACACCATTGGTTTCTTTTTTGTGCCAGTAAAGGAGCCTGCTCAGTTAATTTGCTGAGCTTGACCACAGTTCAGCTTCCCTGGGTGAATGTGATAACTCTTTGCAAATATTTATCTGTGGGATCACCATATGTTCAACAAACATTTCTGTCAATTGTATCAGGCACTCCAGAGACCAAGTCATCCTTGTGCTATAAATCTGATTGGGACTCTAAAGTCAGGAATGAGGAAAAAGGCTGAGCCTCAAGGTACATCAGCAAGAGCTCAGTGAACAGTGAGAGAATCCAGAGACCCGAGACAAATTGAAAACAAAGTGTGTCCTATGACTTTCTATGACTTTGTACAGTGTGACTTTAAATGGTGCCATGTTCAAACCATCTTGTTAATCTTGGTTGTCCTTGGAAAATTGCTTGCCTTTTTTGAGCTTTCATTTCCTTGATTGTTAACAGAGAACATGTTGACAATTAAATGGACATGAACTGTTTACCTAGGATAGAGTTGGCACTCTATAGATGTTAATGCTTCTCATTCCCTGGACAAGATATCTAGCTTCCTCTGCCCTCCTCATGTGTCCTTGTGGCCTAAGGGAAGTGTGTTGATCTCCCCGAGTACCCAGCCAAAGATCTCAGTCAACAGCCTTTCTCCAGCAATTTCTTTTTGTGCCATCTTTCCTGGAACACAGCCTCCCCCTTTTGGCTGAAAGTCAAAGGCACCGTATGCCAACCCTGCAGTGCAAGTCAATCATTTCCAATTGGCACCCAATGAATAGCTTGACAAATGGTGGAAACTTGGTGCTGGCAATTTGAAGGGACCAGAAGTTGGCTGTGACTTTATCTTGAAGGGAAGGTGGTTTGGGTTGTTTTGGGGTCACACATAAAGCACCAGTGTTATTCAAATTCCACTTGGGCCAGATGTAAGTCTTTGGAATTTGCAATTAGCATGCCTAGCAGAAAGATATTGATCTATTTTCTCAAGGAGTTGAATACTTGAGAAATTTTCATTTTGAGGCTTAGTAATTTGGTAATACATGCTAATTATTTGGTCAAATAATTTCTGTGAAAAGATAAGGTGAACAAATCATCAAATCATTATTGGCCAGTGCTGTGTACAGAATAGGAAGCCCTGGGGCTGGAGATTTAGCTCAGTGGCATAAACACCTGCCTTGCAGAATAGGAAGCCTGATGGTGCAAGCACAGAAACCAGCTAGAGACCATGATGTAAGTCAAAGACAGAGAAGACAGTGACTTGCTTAGAGTAACATCTGTGGGCTCAGAGTGAAACATTGGGCTTAAAGCATGTTTGTCTGCCAAATTAACAAGACTTGATGAATGAATATGAAGTAATAAAAATGCAATAATCAATAATATTTCACCTGTATGGTACAATGAATTGTGATGCCATTTATTAAACTGAGGAAACTGCTCAGGAACATTAGGGGACAGGGAGTCAGGCATGCTAAATTGGACACACTTTTGAGAGATCCATGTGAAATATCAAATAGGCAATTAAAGAAGAGTCTGTGCTCAGACTTAAACTATAGCTCATGGATTTGAGGTTATGATGTCAGTGAAAGCCCTGGACTGGTTAAAATTGCCTAGGACAGTGAAGAATGGGAAGAAGATCCAGGTTCAAACCATGAAGAACTTCAACACTAGCTGGCAAACAATCCATGGCAGGAAGAGAATTTTATAGAGGAATCTGGGTTATAAATTGCAGCTGACTGTCTCCACATGGAGTTCCTTTTGTCTCAGTTTTGCTTGTGTTGTGGAGATTGATGGGTGTCGGTGTAGTGTCTGCCACACACTAGACATTATGATAGGTATCGTGAACCTCATGAAGATGTAAGATCTATGGTCCTTGCTCATCTATCTGGGTTTAGTGTGATTTAGTGGAGTTAAATAATCATACCAACCAAACCACATTTAGGCTCTGCAGAAATGAAGTGATAGTTTAGACAGGAGAATAGCCACTGCCTTTGTTTCATTCTGGACATGATTTAGGAAACATCTGATGTCTCATGAACTGACAAAGTTAAAAATTCTATCAAGGGAATGGAGGTTGTGGCAGAATGTGGAGGTTCATTTACAAGCTGCTGTTGGTTTGCTTTCCCAGATTCTGTCCATGCGCCTCTGTGTGTGTAGGGCAGACGTCCTCCTTGGCATCCCTTCCAACTGGGAGCTAGAAGCCAGAACGGCCTCTGTGCCTCTTCTCTGACTTTGTCCCCTTGCTATTCAGCTTCCTACTTCTCTTGCTGTCTTGTGGATGCCTCCTGCCTGCAGGTGCGACTGAGCCCCATCAGGCTCCTGGTGACTCAAAGCCTGGCATGCATCCCAGGGACGGAGGAGTCAGTAACTATCCAGGTTGGTGGTGCTAGCTGTGTGCTGCGTGGGCATGGGAGGACAGCCATATTTTTGCTCAGGCCCTAAAGTTCGGTGAATGAATTGGCGGATCTGCCAGTGCCTGTGTACCGAAGTCCAAAGCACCACAGCCAGTTTCTGGAGGATTTGCTTCGTTTGGTTAACTCCTGGTCAAACATGAGGAATAAACACATATTGCTTACTTTTCCACATGATGGCATATAGCTCTCCTGAGACAAGTACTCATTTCCTTTTCATTTTCATCACTATTAATAAAAAGAAGTTTAAAATTTTAATTTAATTAGTGCATTACTATGCAGGGAGTGATAGTGAACTTCATTTTGTAAGTTACATCATGCAAGTATATTTGCTTAAAAATGTGATGTAATAGAAAAGCTAGTAAACTTTTAACGATAAACTTACTGTGTGTTGGCCACCTTTTATGTGCCAGTGAGTTTAATCCTTAGGTGTGAGTGAGGATGTTTTAACTTCAGGTGGCAATCACCTTAATTCAAGGTTATATGATTGAATTATTTCACATTACAGAAATTCCAGGGAAATAGTTTGGACTTCAGGTACAGTATGATCAAGGTTGTGGTGATTTTTCTTATGATATCCTGATTCTGTGTTTTGAGGAGTATGATGCTTGTTTACCAACTGGCTTCCTTACTACCTCACATTTTCTTTCAGCAATACTTGTGATGACTTCTTTGTTCATGGTCAAGTTAGGTGAAGTACCTATCTGTGGGCCAATACTAGTTGTGTTATTTTTATTATTTTTAATATTAGTTATTTTTAAAGTTCTATGTAGTGACTGACTTGAGTCTAGACTCCCAAGCCAAGCACTGAGAAGGCAAACAGAAGGAGGTCTAAGTAAACCAAACTATGCTATGGGAACTTGGAATGGGGCAAATTTCTCCCCATAAATTCTTTTGGAAAGTATGGCATCTCAAGAAATCATGGTTTCTGTTAAGAATGAGGAAGAGAAAGGTTAATGCTGGCTAAAGTACCAAGAAGTCAATCATAATAACATATTATGGTTACAGATGAAGAAACTGAGGAGTAGTTGAAATTGCATAATTTGACAAAACTACATAGCTGATACAAAATAGAGCCAGAATTAAAATCTAGGATTTTTTTTTCGTTCAAAACCTCACTACGGAGTACAAAAGATAGAAAATTAGTCAGCATTATGTGTGTGTATTTATATCAAGTAAGTCCTATTGATTAAAATTATAAGATTTCACAAAAATTGTGTTTTTTCTTAATTTGAAAATTGGTTGATGATAATGATACCCCATTCCTGCCTGGTGATAGTAAGTTGAAAAATTTGACATGAGTGTCACCTTTAAAGAGAGAAGTGCTATCCAGGACATGTACTTCCTACTGGGAACCTCACTCATTTTTTTTAAAAATTAATTTTATTGGTATATTTTAGATATACATAATGACTTTGCTTTACTACTTACCATAGTTTCTTTACCATTTTTTTGTTCACAAATATATTTTATTAATTTCATCATCATTATTTATTATCACTACAAAAACAAGAACTTGCTAAACCTTAAAGACTAAAGGTATTGGAATGAATAATGATAAAAGGTTTTTATGTCTCACTTCCATTAATCTTTACACTGAGTTAGTGCAGCTGGACCAATGGATTAGTACTGTAATATTCTTACAAATCACTGGTCAAATATTGGTACTTGAAGTTGCTTATGACATCACCCAAAGAACTGCTTGTCCATGATCTTCTGTGAGTAGAGGCTCGCCACAATTGGAGAAGTATCTCCAATCATTTCAGCCATGTTTTCTCAAAATGAAACAAAAAATTAACTTTTAAGTTCCATCTGGGTTTTTCCTGGGATGTAGTCATCTGGGACCAAGAGGTGATTTTGTAGAGCTGTAGGTCATGGTCTTCCTTCCTCATTCAACTAAAGGTGAGAATTGGAGTTGTTCCTAGCAAAGGTGGATCACCGCAGGGCAAGAACTCTGGAAAAGTTCTCACTGGTCAGATTGGATTAATTTGTTGATATTATTTTTAAAATGCAAGAAAACATTTATTCTGGTGGGCAGCGTTCAACTTTCTGCAATATCATGTAGTTTGTCAAATGAGTGGCAAACAGTGGAGTCTGATGCAACTCATGTAACTTGATGAAGAGCCCCTGCTGAAAATAGTGAGTTTATCATTCAACCTAGTAAACTGTATAGTTCTAATGTGCTTTTTCTTCTTCATGAAACTGGGGCTTTTACAATTTGCTAAAAAAATAGCGTTTCAGTTTGTAAATTCTAATTGTTAGGGGCATGTTTGACAAATTGAATGGACTTGCTTACCCTTATAAAACTTCTCCATATTGATTTATATTTCTGAGATGCAATAACAGGGGCTGTATAAATCCTACTGCCTGAGGAAATTAAAAATTGGCAAAAATATGGAACAATTGTTTGAAAGACACTGGATATTGAGCAAAGAAGATATGAAAATGAGGTAGATGGACTTATTGATGGCACTGGTCACTACTTTGAGTGTTAAAGATAAGGATCCCAGGGAAGCCTAAAAGGCTGCCTGAGTTTGAGAAAAAGAGATACATACCAATGTATTGAAGTAGCTGGAGTTCACAGGACAGAATGCCTAATAAAAGTGATCTGTACAAAGAGAGTGCTCTGGAGGTCTCTCTCAGGTTCACTTGTGCATCAAGCTGAGTGATGATCAGTACATGAAATCTAGAAACTGCCTAGAGCCAAGGAAACAAAATCTCTCAGAGATTAGAAGCCAGTACCCAGCACTCACATGGAGCCAGTAATGGTGTCCATTTCCATCATGCAGAATAGAAAACTCCATTATTCATGGGTTTAGTATACAGTATACAGAGAGTTGTTATTTCCCAGAGGAGAAATAATTAGCTCTGGACTGAGTGTTACTCAAGTCTTATCCGACAAATACCAAGATCAAGACATGAAAATATCAAATTACTTCCATGTGACTTAATCACTGTACAGCAAAGTGCAGTGATGTTTATAAGAATACAAAAATATTGCATCCAAGGAGTGAAAATTTATAGTTCTTTACACCCAAACAAAAGTTACCAGTTGTGTAAAACCACAGGGAAACATAGCTTATAATGAAAAAAAAACCCAATTGTGTCAACAGTCATCCAAACTGAAATAAATGTTAGAATTAGCATATAATGATATTACTGTAGAAATTTCCAGTAACTCTTAACTCTATAATTTCAAAAACTTAAGTAGGGACATAAAAATAATTTTAAAGGAGTCATATCAAACTTGTAGGTATTAAAAACTACAAGGTATGAGATGAAAATGACACTGAATGAGATTGATGGTGTGTTTGACATCAAAGAAAAAAGATCAGTGAACTAGAAGACAAAGCAGTTGAAAATAATGAGAATGGTAACTGGAAGCGGGGAGACTTTCTCAAATGGGAAGAAGAACAAAGGCTGGAGGGAGGGGAAAGAAGGGAGAGGGATGAAAACAATTGAGAGAAAAATTGGTGAGAGCTTTTTTAAATGGGAAAGTGATCAAGAGATGGAGGGAACAGGTAGGAAGGGATGGAGTAAGGAACAGAAAAAGAATTAAGAGTTGTCATGTACATATATCAGCTCCCCATGGTAAGAACAACTGTTAGGTATTGCAAATATGGACAAAAGAGTAAACTAATGAAAACGAAACACATAGAAAAATACAATTTTAAAAATGAAAAGAATGTGATAAAAAAGTCTTACTATATATGGCAATTAACTCCTTAAAGTGGAGGAGAAGAGGAAGAATACTTGAAAAAATAATGGACAGAGAATTTTCCAAAGTCAAGGAAAACTATAAACCCACAACAGAAGAAACTCTGTGAATCTCAAGAATGAGAAGCAACTTATAGTCATACTTTTAAAACCAAGTGTTAAAGGTTTATTTGAGTTAAAAACCACTAGTGGGAAAAAGCACACAGAAAAGGAGGACAGAATATTTCCATCAGAGATGCGTAGACATCTTGAAGTACTGAAAGAACTGAAAGAAAGTTGCCAACCTGATATTCTTTACTCAGTAAAAATATTCAAAATGCAAGTAAAATAAATATTTAACATCTATTTATAAGACTATATTATGTTTCATCTAAGTTATAAAATAAGTCTGAATATATTCAAAAGGTTTCATTCACACAAAATATTTAAATGTTTACACTAGAATTAATTAGAATTCAGTAACAGGACTACAAAGAATACCCAAATAGTTGAATACCAACACTTAAGAGACAAAGAAAAATTTTTAAAAATTATCCTTTGGCGGCAGTGCAAGGCTCTTTGGGTAACTGTTCTTCACTCAGGTGTGGGACACATAGCGGGTCACCAAGTCATAGGGGCATCTGGCTCTTTGCTTGGTTAATTATTGCTCAAGATAGTCATTGAATTTATGTCTATCACGAGTTTTGTGGGCGTAAGGGCATGAAAAATGTGTTTCCTGATAAAAATAATGGAAACTTGAGTCCATATGGGTGTGGGTGTAATTTTCAGGCAAGCCACATCCCTTGCCCTCTTCAGTGTTTTTATGTTATGGTGGAAATAGTACCCAAACTAAGATTTAGGACATCGGGTTTTAATCCAAACTTATTTCTGTATGTAACTATAATCTTTGTTAAAATCACAAACTTTTCTAGGTCTCAGCTTTTGTATGCATACATAGACAGTATTGGGTACAAAATTTGGAACTGAATTGTAAGATGCTGGAGCAGGAAATGATGCTGGGCCTATAATGTTTAATCACTTTTCTTCTGTGTACATAGACTTCTGAATACTTGTGCAATATCATTGACATCTCCAGAATGTTAGTGATAATGTTCACTCTTTTTCTCCATTTAAGAAAACATCAGAATGAAAATGCGTGATGATAGTGATTCTAAGTGAATTTATATTTTTTATAAATAATTCATGATGCTTGACTCAAGTCATGAAATATATTGATTATAATAAATTATTTTTCAACCTGTTTTACAAAATCAAGATTGTAGTGCTTCTCTGTGCTCTATATAGATGAAAAAAATTGAGGTCCCCAAAGACACAGGGTTAATTTTTCACTGTGTAGATAATAGAAAAATATGGTAAAAGCCCAGTTTTCCCTTCTCCCAGATTTGGATGTGCTGCTTTTATCATAACAGTTCTTTCTCTATGTTCTTTGATTAATAGTAATACTTTAATGATGATGATAAGAACACAGGAACCTTGCCCATTGTCTCTGTAAACCAGTTCTTGGCATAGTGGAGATACTTAATAAATATGTGTTGAATGAGCAAACATTGCTCTTTGATAACACAGTGTTTGTCCCAACATAGGTGCTATGGTAAGGATTTTTATGTGCACCATCTTATTTTATTACTACAACTCTGTGAAATACGTTGTGTTATTATTACCATTTTCACATAAGAAAAATTCTGAGAGAGAAAAATGACTATCCAGGTCACTTCATGGTAGACACAAGATCAAAACTATCTCTTGATAGTCTTGATCTGCTCCTCTGATTCTCTGGGTTCTAGAAGGAGAGAAGGTTCTCCAAGGCTATTCTCATAATGTCTCAGGCTATCTTCCAGTTTCATAAAGTCTGTACAAAGATGCTTCCTATGAAGAGAGGAAGAGCCATTTACTTGTCTTTAGACCTAGTTTATTACAGAGGTTTTATTGTTCTAATATCGATTAATTTTTTGGTACTTTTTAGATGTACGTAATAACATTCATCATATGGAATTTGTACCTATACATGAAATATGTCAATTCTTTTTTTTTCTTATTTCTTTCTTCTCCCTTCAACCCATCTTCCCTTCCTTATTTACAACAGTTTTATTTTCATTTTTCCTTATATTCTCTTTTTCCCTTTTTTACCTCTCCCACTCCTCACTCCCTAGTACCCCTTGCCATTTGAATAATTTCTTTCATTTCTCAGTATCTATTATATATTCCAGTCCTTATTTACACTTTTTGTTTGTCACACCAGGGAATCCATCTGATATTTAAACATATGTGTCCCGTTTATGTCACTTAAGAATATAGTCTCAAGTTTCATCTGTGTCTCAGATTTATCCTTCTTTATGGCATGGTAATATGTTATTGCATAAAAAACACATTTTTATTATTCATTCATCAGTTGATGGACATGTGGGCTGGTTTCAAGACACACCTATTACAAACTGTGCTGCTGTAAACATAGGTGTGCATCTATCACTGTAGTATGATGCTTTTAATTCTTTTAAGAGGATACTAAGAATGAGGATAGCTGGGTTGAAGGGAACCTCTAGCTTTAGTTTTTTGAGGAAACTCCACACTGATTTCCATAGTGGTTACACTAGTCCACATTCCCACCAACAGTGAAGAAAAGTTCCTTTACCCCCTGGTTTCTCCAGGATTTGTTATTGGTTGATTTCTTGATGATAGCCATTCTTTCTGGAGTGAGATGGAATCTCAGTGTTGTCTAAATTTGCATCCCTTGAATGATCAGTGATGTTGAGCATTTTTTAATACATTTACTTGCTATTTCAAATTCTTTGTCTCAGAAAAGTATATACATCTTAGAAATATGTATGCATCTTAGAAATGTGTATACTTCTCAGGTGCCCATTTTTGCATTAGTCATTAGATTTTGGAGGAAAGTCTGATTTTTTTTGTTTTTATGTCTTCTAGATATTAATGCTTTATCTGAGAAACAACTGTCAAAAATATTTTCCAACTTTGTTGATTATCTCTTCATTCTGTTTTTTTATTGTGCAAAACCTTTTTTAATAAGAAAAGATCCCAGTTGTTGATTCTTTGTGATATTTCCTGTGTGATTGGGATTTTGTTCATAAAGTTTTTACCTATACCAATATCCTCAACTATCCTATCTTCTAGCAGATTTAGTGTTTATATTTTAATATTTAGATCTTTGACCCATTCTGATTTTAGTTTAGTACATGGTGAGTGATTTTGGTCTAGTTTTAGTCTGTGGCATGTAGAAAGCTAGTTTTCCCATTACCATTTATTGAAGAGATTATCATTCTTCCAGTGAAGATGTTTGGCCTCTTTGTTAAAGATAAGGTGGCTGAGTACATTTGGAGTTGTATCTACATCTTTTAGTTTATTCCAGTGATGTTTGAATCTGTTTTTTTTTGTTAGTATCATGCTAATTTTTTTTTTACACAGTAGCTCTGTAGTATATTTTCAAGTCAAGAATTGTTATACTTTTTGACTTGCCTTTGTTGCCCAGGGTTGATTTTACTATTCTAGGTATCTTCTAGTTCCAAGTGAATTTCAGGGTTATTTTCTCTAAGTCTGTGCGGTACACTCTTGATATTTTGACTGGGACTGTATTAAATCTGTGTAACCATTTTGGCCATTTTCACTGTGTTGGTTCTTCCTACTCAAGAAAAAGGGATATATTTCTATTTTCTGATATCCTCTTTGATCTCTTTCTCGGAGTATTTCCCTTTCAATGCAAAGTCTTTTACTTCCGTCATTAGGTTGATTCATAAGTATTTTTTTTATTTTACTTTTTAGAAGCTATTGTGAAAGGTATGATTTCCTTAATTTTTTAAAATTTTGTTTAAAGAAAGACTAAACAAAACAGAAAATGGGTAGAAATAATACACAGAGAAAAAATAAACAGTAAGAAATCACTAGTTAATGTTTACATACTATCCTTTTACAAATAGTTGTTTAAGATACAAAAGTGGAATATATAAAGTGGGAATTCAAACAGCGAGACTGCAAACATTTCTGTTCAGCTATCCAACAAAAACTTAGCAATATGTTTGTCAATCCTATACACTTGAACATACATGCTGTTATCTACATCTTCATTTATGTTGAGATTAAACAAACTAAAGCAGGCTAAAATCATTCTGAACAAAGAATAATAGTATTGCTGGATTTCACATCATGACACTCTGGGATCAGCACTGGGTACTGTAGTGTCTTTTGTTAAAATTTAATTTAAAGGAAGACTAAACAAAACAAAATAGTTAGAAATAATACATACTTTAAAAGAAAAAAATAAAAAGTAAGAAATCACTAGTTGATGATTACAGATTGTCCTCTCACAAATAGTTATTCAAGATACTAAAGTGGAGCATATAAAGTGGAGATTCAAACAGTGAGACTGAAACCAGTTCTGTTCCACTATCCAACAAAACTTAGAAATATGGTTATCAATCCTATACACTTAAACATACATGCAGCTATCCATACCTTCAATTATGTTAAGATTGAACAAACCCAAGCAGACTAATATCACTCTGAACAAAGAATAATACTATTGCTGGGTGTCACATTATGACACTTCAGGATCAGCACTGGGTACTTTACTGTTTCTTTTTCTTCAAAGTATCTGTTCATTTCATCATATGTCATAAGATCAGTTCTCATAAACTGTTTATAGATTCTACGCATGCATGAGTCTTAACATGTATTTCTATCCCTTCTATATTAGAGGGAGAAATGAAACCAAGCAAGACAAAACAAAACTTTTCCCTTAAACACATGAAATGAAAACGACATATAAGACTATTGTACAAGGAGTTCTACCATAGTTTCTGTGTTGTCTCTTGTTAACTTCAATAGAATTGGCTATATCATCACACATAATATAATTGAATATATCAGTATATAACAGTGTTGATAAAAACACAATTTTGTATATAGTATAAAACTTCAAAAACAGGCAGTTATCAAACAAGAATGTGCATCGTAGAGTCTTGTCATCTTCAGTATAGTTGCCTATACTCTCAGACTTGATACTATCAATCATATCAGTTTTGGATAAAATCTGTTGATACCAAACAGCAATCAAACAAACTAGATTTAACTAAGATCAGTCATGATAAATGGTATAAGTCATACAGGGCTCCAGATTAAGATAATAGAAAATTAAAGATGATTACTGTGCTATATATCCCGATGTTTTTGGGATAGCTGTCTGTGCCCTCAAATCTAATGCAAGTAGACAACTGGGACAGAATAAAATCTATCAAAAAAAAGCAGAATAAAATCTATCTAAGCAGAGTGGTGTGAGTAATGGGGGTTTTAAATCCTGATACACTATTAACAATATCTCCTGCCATCTTTTTTAAGACTCTCCCTCCTCTTTCACTTCCCCAGGGTACACCATGCATTTTTTGGGTCTGACCAAGACCCTTGGTTTTAAATTGGGTGGCAGGGGGGAACCTGCTATTTACCTACCTAAGTATTTCCGAACCTTCTCTCTCCTGGACTTGATCTCTTATTGTATTCCTTTACCTATTAAAGCCTGTCTTTCCAACCTATCCAGAAATACTGGTCTAGTCTGCCCTATTACTCTCTGGTTCTCTGTCACATAGAGCATTGTTTTCTCATATTTTATTTTCAGTCCATGTACCCTTTTTCATGCTAATTATATTTCTTATAAATAGCATCTTAGTGGACCCTGTCTCCTGATCTACTCCACATGTGATTCTTCTTTTATAATTTAATATATCAAGGCCATCTATATTAGAGATTATAACCAACCTTCTCTGCCTCATTTCTGTTATGCTCTTTTTTTTTTTGCCATCAGTGGTCTGCTTATTTTCTTCATTCTGTTTTCTGCTCCATTCATTGAGGCCTCTTTGCCACTGTTCCTGGAATCCTAGTACTTTTCTCTTTCTCTAGAATGCCCTGCAGTATTCTCTGTAGAGTTGGATTGGTGGTTGTGAATTTCCCAAGTTCTTCTTTGTCTTGGAAACATCTTGTTTCTCCATTAATTTCTAGAGACAGTTTAGCAGGGCATATCAATCTGGGTTGGAGGTTATTTTCTTTCAGGGCTTGGAATATTTCACTCCAGGCTCTTCTTGACTTGATGGTTTGTGTTGAGAAATCTGCCATTATTCTGATGGGCCTTCCTTTATAGGTTATCTGTTTCTTGTCTCTAATATTCTGTTCTTATATTGAATTTCTGGGATCTTGATTATTATATGCCTGGGTGTAGCTCTGTTTTGGTTGTAGGTGACTGGAGTTCTGTATGCCTCATACATCTGAATATTATTTCCTTTTCTTATGTTTGGGAAGTTTTCCTTAGTTATTTCTGTGAATAGCCTTTGTAGTTCCTTTGTTTGTATTCCAGCTTCTTCATTTACATTCTTTATTTTCAAGTTGTAGATCCTCTTATAATCTTCTAGCCTTTGTATTGTTCCTGCTTGTTTCCTTGTTATTTTTAAAAAGTTTTTCCTTTCATAATTGCAACTCTGCAAAACTGTCCTCCAGTTTGGATAATCTATCCTTAGTTTCTTTCAAGCAGATTTGCCATCTTTCCATAGAGTTTTTAATTTCCTAGTAATCACTTTGAATCTGCTTCATGTATTCTATATTTTTTTATATTCTTCATCAAATGGTTCTGTCCTTTGTTTGAGTTTCTCCCTTCTTCTATCTGTGTCTGCTTGAGGGGTGCTTAGCATATCTTTTATTAATCTTCTTATATCTTGTTTTACTTGACTAAATATTTCCCTTTTGAACTCATCTATGAGATCCCGAAGATATCTCTTTATGTCCACTGGTGCCGTGTCTGATATTGCATGTTTGCTGTTCTCATTCTCCTTTGTATTTACCTGTCCTGGGTCAATGTTCTCAGGGTTGGGACCTGGGGACTTTTTGTTGTTGCTTCCTCTTCCCATGTTTTTTGTTTCTTCCAGGAGGCTCCAGTTTCTTTCTTTGTTGGTTACAATTATTCTGAAGCATGCTGGCTAGGTGACCCTTCCCACAGTGGTGTGCTAGTGTGTTGCAGACAGGGGCAGCATATGCTGGCCCCTCCCCTCCAGATCAGTCAAGCTGCTGATGCTTGCATTGCATTACTGTGTGTTGCCTCCCCTCTGGGTCAGTCAAACTTCTGAGGCTTCACTGTGTTAGTGTGCATTGCTGCCATAGGGAATTGATTTCAGACAACCTATTGGGTCTCATCCAGGTCACATGATCCAGGCCTAGCTCACTCCACCAGTCCTGTTTGGGAAGGGAACAACTGACTAAAGTCACTGCTGCCCCTTGTACTTGCCAGTCCTGCCCAGTCCTAGACTGTCATCTGCTGGAACCCCCCTTTTGGGGGACTGGCTCCACTCCTGCCACTCACCACAGGTCAATGTGGGCTCCCGCCAGCTCAGCTTTCCGTTTGGCTGGACGACCCCTGACCTAGTGTGACTGTGCCTCTAGTGAGTCAAAACGTTGGGACCTTGGATGGCTTGGCAAGTTGCCCTCTGTGGCAGGGGCACTGAACTTTTAGCTGTTCCAATAATGGCACCCGGACTGTATGTTTGATTGGTTCTTCTCATCTTAGTTTCTTCTTGGGATGAGAGAATTCATTTCCTTCTGTTTGGGGCTCTCCATGCTGTATTATGTTGAATTCTAAGTTGACTGTCTCAGGGAGCCTCTGTAGCCAGATGTTATCTATCTGCCATCTTTGCTCTGCCTCATTTCCTTAATTTTTCTCTCAGTGAGTTTGTTAACAAAAGTGTAATTTATGGGAATTCATTTTAATAACCATAAAGCCTCTCCAAAAATTTTAATATCCTCACCATCCATGTCAATTATTATTATTTTATTCATCAGAAGTATCTGTGTCATTATCAAGAATAAAACAAATAGTCGGGGGAGGAGCTGGTCTTTTCCAGGAGAATTTTTTTTTAAAATAAGGAAAGAACTCAATTGCAGCATGTTCAATTCTCTTTCAATTCACTCTAGAATGAATCTCCTGGGACTTTGCAAATTTGGAAGAAGGCCAATATATGTGAACTCTACCAAGAATTTAGCAAAAAAACATCAACAAGGGAATCTCAGTAATTCTGACTAGGCAGATAAAAGGAAATAAAAAGTAGGAAGGAAGAAGGAAATCAAGATTTAATTTTGATCGTTGGCTGCAAGCTAATTTGTAATGTGGTTGTCTTCCTTGATTTTTAAAGCATTAGATTCATATACAGTATGCAGAGAAAGTAAAATACTGGTAAATAATTTCCATTTGCTTTAGAAGATGGCCTGGTGTGGAGAGTCATCAAACTTCTGAATCATTTACTTGAATTTAACTTTGTCTTGAATTTAATAAATCTTCACCTATCAAAACGGAATTCTTAGATAGTCTCAGAGCTCTGAACGATTGACTTGGAGAAATTGTTTGTCTTTGGCCATCTAGGTGAAGACACAAAAAGACTAAAAGCAGGCCCTTTGTATGTTAACCATGTTCATTGACTGATTGTCCCAAATTCATTCATTCATTCATTCATTCATTTTCTTTCACTTACTGTCTCATATAGTTGACATTTAATGATTGCGCACTTAGAATAGGCAAGGTCTACAGTAATTATGTGTCACACAATGATGCTTACCTGTCTTGTTGCCCTCTTATTACACTGAGGAGGCTAATGATGAGTGATTGCATGTTATGCCAAGGTAGCACTAACATGGGAGAGAATGAAAGTGTTGTTGGGTAAGGAGATGGAGAATGAAAGATGTTATTTTAGATAGACTAGTTGGGAGGGAGACATTTTGCCAGATATCCAAATGAAGTTAATAAAGTAATCTGGGAAAGAGTGTTCTGAATATGGAGCAACAAATACAAAGGGCTGGAGTTTGGAAATTGCTTGGAGGGTTTAAAGAACTTCCAAGAGTATCATCTGGCAGAAATTGGTGAGTGAGATACACATTTAGAGAGGCTGGTCAAGTTCTGTAGAGCCCTAAGAGGTGGCGGTTGGGGTTCTGGGTTTTGTTTCAAGTGCTGTGGGAAGCCTTTAGGTTATATGAGCCTTTAGGTTGTCTGAGATGAGGTAGGTGGACCACCATAATGATGCCCAGATTTGTACAAGTTCTATCTGGAAATTCACTTGATTCTTCTTTTCTCAGTGGCATTTTATCTCGTTAGAAATGAAATTGGTTTGGTGTAGAGCACAATGTGCCTGCTTTCCCAGATTCCGTACCTCCCTCTTCACCATTAATGCTTTGGCGGCCAGGTTCTATTGGACTAAAGCGAATCAGGACAATCCCACTCACCTTAATGCAGTGATCAGTTCAAGAGTGGACTCATGATCTAAATTATTTTAATGGAGAGGAGTTCAGGGGTATTTGATGTATGAAAAGTATGCAAATATATAGCCTAGAATTTCTGCTAGCTTTTTTCTACTATGAAAGAAACAAGGCTGATGATAAGGGGCACTCACAAATGAAGCAGAACTAAGAAGTATGGTACAGAGAATTAGATGTATTGAAATCTATCCCAACACTGATCTACTTTTTTTTGTGTGTGTGTGCTCCAGGGATTGAACTCATGACCTCGCGCTTGCCAGGCAGGCGCTTAAGCCACTGAGCTAAATCCCCAGCCCCAACACTGATCTTTTTAGTTGTTAACCTCCAAATTCTGCTAGTGGCTTAAGCTCATTTAAGTTGGTTTCTGTTCATTGCAACCAAAAATTTTCTGATGTAGAGGCACATTTGGAAGCTAATCTATAGCATTATGCTTACTAGTTGATGCCTTTTAAATTGCATGACTTTTTAGCAAAGTCAATTTGACCACAATAGGTAAGAATTTTAGAAAAATTGTTTTACATATGATACTTTGGCCCTAAATTCAAGACAGAAAATCATTTGATGGACATAACTCATGCTCAGTATATATTTGTACCTTTGAGAAGATTCAAGCCTATTATTCATAGACATTGGAAAGAGATTCCAGTTTTTCTGCTATTTATAGCTACAGGATCTTGAGCAAGTGACTAAATATATGTGGACATTATTTTTATCATCAGTAAAATGGAAATAATGCTGGTCCCCACTCAAAGTGGGGGAGTTTGTGAGAATTAAATAATGCATGCAAAGCATTTAGCTCAGTGGCTGGTGCATAGTAAGTGATCTATGAATGCTAGTTCTTACATAATATCATAATTCTTAGAATAACCAAGAGAATTGGGACAAAAAAGCCATATAGATAACAAGATTTCTCTGCATGACTTAATTAAATATATTTCATTACTCTAAATCCCTAGGGTTTTGGGGGCAAAAGTAGTTTTTCCTCTCCAAAAATTAAAAAAAAATACTGATTAGTTAAGAAAGTAAGGGAGGGACGATCCTCAGTCAGGAAGTGACAGGGAAGAAGTGTTGACATTGTGGGGTGAGATGTGTGACTGGAACTGGTGCTGACTTGGAACCATGTTTTTCCAAAAGATTTGTTTTGGTTTTTATTTTTATTAGTACATGTTTGCAGTACATAATGATTACTTCTCTTGTGGGGAGTTGGTGCACATATGTTATAGTCAGGGTTTATAAAGGTATAAATTTAATACAGGACACAAAATTTATAGGATTATTTTCTGGTATTCATCTGAACAGTCAAATGCAGAAGAGTACAGGGGATCTATCCACACACTAGAGATCCAAAGAATCCAGTTGAGGGCTTGGATGCCACAGTAATATCCTGCAGGAATTGAGCTGAAGGCCTAGAGCTCATGGCAGTGTCCTTCATCAGTCCAGCCAGAGACCTAGAGCCCATAGAGTCTCATGCAAGTCTGTATCAATAACTTATACTGGGAAGGCCCAAAAGTCAGTAGTGGGAGCTAGAAATTTTGCACCAGAGGGATGAAGGATCTGTGCCAGCAGACTGAGAAAGATACTGGGGTCAGAAAGTGATGGTCAAGATAAGGATCAGAGCTCCCTGAAAGAGAACCACAGCCATCCTCAGCAACATTGAGAACCCACGCACCTCTGATGATGAGACTATCTGAGTTCCTATCAGGAAAACCGGGCGTGATAAGCTTCTCCAGAAGACTCAACAGGATAACATCTACCCCTCCAGTTCTCATTTTACCCTGTTGGCAACAATCCGCAGGTGGGCCTTCCACACTCAACACCACGCTGATTTGGCTTAGCTGGGTGTTAAAAGCTGAACGTTAGTTAATCCACCACTATGTACATAATACAAGTTAATTCTTGTTTCATCTCCTTCCCTCTATCTTCCTCTCCCTAAGAAATTTTTTATTAATGTAAGAAGAGCTTGTGTCAGTGTAAGGGGTATCATGTTTTATTTAATTGAAGATGTTAGCCATTGTTAGATTGTCTGTATTTTTAAAAAGTTGAAATATGAAAAAAAGAGTGTTTTAGAATGATGCAGTGGGATAACGGCATGCTGTGCGTTCAGTGCTTCAGCTCTCTAGACAAGGCAGGTGATATCATGCTCCTTTCACCTGTGACCCAAATGAAGCTCAAGAAGGTCAAGTAACCCTTACAAGGTAGCATTGCGGGCAGTAGGCACAATCATAGTCATCCAGTCACCTGAAGAATTTGTCCAGTTCCTTTCCAAACCAACAGGGATCACGTCATGGATATAGCAGAATATGTCTCCTGGTGTCTCCAGAAGGAATAATTCAGCAAAGAATTTAGGCCAAAAATTAGTAGTGAACCAAATACAAGGTATGATTTTAAAATGTTGTGTGTGTTTTTTAAAAAAGATACTACATCTCAAAACAGATTGCAATTAATTCCTCTAAAAATACTTATCCCGTCACTCTTGTCACCTTCTGAAGCAGTTCTGAAAGTCCTCTTTCATGAGTGTCTTTTTTGTCCTGGTTGCCTCAATGTCCTGAATTAGTTCAAAATCTTACCTTTTGTGGTCATTTTGACTTTGAGGAAGAGCCTGAATTAAAAAAAAAAAAGACAAAGTCAGTGGATAAGGAGGATGAAAGCATGTCACAATATTTTTACAAGGCGCCTTTCCATTGGATGGCATTTGGCAGTAGCATTCTCCATATTTTGATCATATCTTGTAAAGATGCTCATGAAAAAGACTTCCAGAACTGCTACAGAAAGTAGCAACAGTGATGGCCCCAGTGTGTTCATACCAAGGAAGGAGAGTACTTTGAGTGGGATTAATATGTCTTTTACTATAAATTAAATTTTACAAATTTGAACATTTGCTGTGATTTTCAATTACTCCTTATAAATTAAAGAAATCACATTTCATTGCAGCCGCTGTAAAGGAAACGTATGGGGCACTAAAACAGAAGCCATCATGGAGCAGAGAGGTGCTTTCTGTAGAATGTGAAAGAAGAACACGTCTTGTAGCTGGCATTTCAACTGAAAGCTGAAAGCTGCCCAATCTGACATGAAAAAGCCAGGAAAAAATCATACAGGTGAAAGAAACAGTGTGCAAAGTCCCAGAGGTAGGAAGGACTTTGACATTCATAAGGGAAAGCAGAACAGTGGTCAGCGTGGTGGACTCAGGTCAAGCTTCTTTAATTTGAAAGACTGCGCTGCTACCCTCATGCAACAGCACTGCTGCTGAAGGGTATGCGAAGAAACTGAGGCGGTGGCTGTCAAAAGATGCTGGTCACTGCATTATAGCAATTACTTAAACCTGCGGAAGCTAATTCTGTTTGGCAGTTATCTGACCCCACCATCCCTGCATTGTGAAAAGTGAAAGTTCTGCCTGAAGAGCTTCTAAATAGATGTGGATGTGGATGGGCAGGAAAGGGATCATGCTTTTCAGAGGTTGGAAAAGGAAGACAGAGGAAGAAGAGCTAGGAGTCAATGATGCTCTTTGACTTGAGCCAACCCTAGTCAGGAAGGCTGTTACCAGCCAGCTCCTTGGTGGAACACTAGGTGTCTCTGTTAATCCACAGCAGCATGCAAAAGGCCCATTTCACTTGTATTGGCCTTGCGGCAGCTCTTTAAGCTGTGTCTTTAGTTCCAAATGATTTTCACCTCAGTACCTTCTGAAAAGACCTCTATTTATAAATGCTTGCAAATTCAGCGTGTATGAAAAGCTCCCATTCTGAACCTCAGGCCCTCTTTAGAAGTAGGTGATATTTTAATGCGACTCTCTCCTTTTGGGTTAGACTATTGAAAGTCTTGTGACATAACAGATGATCATTTGCCTGTCTCTCCTTCTACATGGGCGTGATTAATAATTATCATAATATTATGAAGAGATCTTTAGATTTAGATACAAAAATCTTTAATCTTCATAACAACTTGAGTCAGCTGTGGTTATACCTACTTTATAGATAAAGGTAAGATTTATAAAGGTAGTGTGGTATAACCAAGGTGATTCAGAAGCTCTGGCCCAAGTCTCATGCCTCCAAATTCAGAAGATGAACGTTGCAAAAGGTGGGAAAATGTGAGCCTATTTTGTCTCTGTCAGCAATCTCAGATACAAAGAAAGAATATGGATTAATAATAGCTCTTACAATGATTAGCCTTTATCAAGTGCCTACAGTGTGCCTGGTGCACACAAGTTCTTCCTATTAACCAATTTAATCCTCAAAATTTCATGAAATAGATGTTATTCATATCTGCATTAGTAGAAGAGAACCCAAGGCATAAGGAGATGAAACAACAACTTACGCAGACTTGTAACTAGCAAATTCACAAGCCCCAAGTGTTTAACTCAAAGGCCAGTGCTTGTCGCCATCTTCTAAATTATTTCTGTTAAAGGCACACTTCATATGTTGATAGTAATTGTTCCTGTGCATTAGGCAGAGTATATTTCTTGTTGTCAACCCCAATGTTCAATGATCAATCTTTTTGTTGAGAAAATTAGGAATAGGTTGGAATAGAAATTGGTGTGCTGTCTCTGCCTACATAGGCAAATACAAACTATTGGAGCAATTACCTGATCCATAATAACACTGTCCTCCTAAAAAAAAGATTGTGTGTATTTTTTATATTATTCAGCTTATGTGGATAGGTGTATATATCCACGCTGTTCTCCCTAAGGAAAAGAGTTGCATTGATTAAGGATAGTAGACTCAGCAGTGTCACTGTAAGACTCAGTTCCCATGCTGCCAGTGTCACTGTATTCCTTAACTACTTGATTCCTGTTTTTTTCTGATTTGTATACTGCTGTCAGCTTCAGCTTTTTCTGCTTGCCTTATTAAGAATTCTGCGTAGTCAATAGGATGCAAATACATGGAAACATATGCACCTCCCCGCATGTGGGAAATGTCACTGTGGCCGTTCTGCTGCTTAGCTGCCTTCGTAGCATGATGCTTCAGCTTCCAATTGAGCCTCCTCTTCTCGGGTCCTTGGCTGACTACTGCTATTGCATCCAGGTGATGCAGCTAATATGGCATTAACAGTAAGTTTCAATTCACGGACTTCTCCCTCACCGGTGGGTTTGAGAGCCCTTAAAGCTCCAGTTCCTGTCACTCTGGGGTCATTTTTCCATCTTCAGTAAGCCTAACTTCTGAGTTATATGCATATACATGGAAATAGTTCTGGAGCTTATTCACTGAGTAATTTTTTTTGCTGTAATTTAACATAGTGAGGAGAACAAGAATAGATTGTGTTGTTCAGAAGCCAGATCTGATATGGAAAGCAGGTGCAGACCTGTCAGCCACACAGCTGGTTGAGTTAACTCTATTAGACAGTGTTGGACAATTTTGTTGTCTGAAATAGAAACCAGTATGGAGACATGCAGTCCATTTGCCAAATGGTACCCCTGCTAGGCTGGGTTCGGGATGCCTTTCTTGTTGATGCATCTGCTGGGTTTGGCTGCCAGCACATTGGAAACTGGCAAAGTTTTATTGTCTTCTTAGGTGTTTTTGCCCAGGAGAAAAATACTAAGATTTGTTATTTTCAAGGGATGATTTGGCATTTTTGATTTCTATCTCAGCTTCAAAGGAAGAAACTAGTCTCTAATTTTATGCTGATACTGGAAATGAATGATCTTCTCAATCAAGAATAATTTTCTAGTTCTCCCTAGATCATAGATTCTTAGGAGCTACCTATTCTAAATTTTTATCTCACACTTAATTCCAGTGCTTTATCATAATGGAATTTTGCAAATTTTGTGCTTCTTTCCTCTTTTTTGAAAATCATCAACAAATGAAAAGAACTCCAGTAAATGAAATAAAACATCTTTCCCAAAGCATAGATGAGAAAAAATTCTCCCAAACCTCAAGTCCACCTCAACATTACCTGGCTCCTTAATTTTAAAGCAGGCTGAGAGCATTTGAGGATTGAGTCAAAAAATGTTAAACGTGACCTCTTAGTTAAAGGCAAAAGCTTAAACAAGGGACAGTGTACATCAAATAGCTCTTACCAAAGAATGTTTTGGTGAGTGAAGTGCAAATGAAGCATAGAATATAGTTCCTTTCCAGGGTACAAGGCCCAGTTTCCCAAACATGCAAACACTTTCTCAGTTAAAAGCATTAGCCCCTGAGCCGCAGAATATAGGTATAAAGCACAATAATTTACTCTAAAGACCAGCACTTTGCCTACCACATATTGAACTCTCAATTTAAGGTTAGTATTAATTTTTCCTATACAGAAAAGAAGCGTAAGTGACTTGTTTTGATTACATCTTTGACCTGAAATACAAGATTGCATAACTCATTGTAGAGAATGTCTATAAATCTTCACATAAGCTTCTTTTGGATGAAATCTCATTATATAAATGTCTTGAAATTTTTAGAACTTGTCTGGAGAAAAGAGAAAACCTGCCAATGTATTTTTGAACAGAAGGGAATACCTACCTATGTCTAACACGAGTCTTATGAGGAGCGGTTAAAGATCCCACAGAAGAGGGTCTTTGGGATGACCCCAAAAAATACTTCAGAGTTTAAAAAATTGTTCTCTGGAAGTACCAGAATTCATTTTTGTTTTTGACATTGGGGAACAAGCACTAGTGGGTTGACATTCTAAGGCAATAATTCCAGCTCAGAGGAAGAAAGCTCTTGTTAGATACTTAGAGGCCTCAGTAAACGGAACTCTTCTAGGAAGAAGACGATGTCATACAAACACCGAGAACCTCTCAAATGGGGGGCAGCTGTCTATCAGGCAGACTGGGAAGGGTTTCCAGGACATGTGGTTGAGTTAAGGGTAGACGGAAGTGGTTCTATCATTAGGTAAATAACCTGAAAACTCTTCTTTGTGGAGACTGAACCTATTAAATTTTCTGCCTTAGAATCCTCTACTTTTGGGCATTAGCGCTAGTTCTTATTTCCTTTTAGAGGTGAAACTCAATAGCATTTGTCCTTTGTTCCAGGTTACTCCGTTAACACCAATGTTACTTACTGTTTTCCTTTAGTTGCTATATTCCAGGCTCTGCATAAAGTATTTTATGTGTATTGTTCTTTAAATATCTAAAGTGACTTTAAGGCATGAACATTTTTACTAACCCCATCATACAGATCTAAAAACATGAAGCTCAGAGAGGTGGCATGATTAGCTCAAATATGCACACCACACTGAGACACACAGCAAGAGCTCCAAACCCAAAGATTCTGTCTTAACCACTTTGTACTGTGCCCACCTCTTAGATGACATCAACAGCACCACCACCACTACATCACCATCACCTGTTATCCTGGCCACCATTGTCATCACTGTTGTTACAAAGCCTGCTTCCTCCTTCTCCTTCTCCTCTTTATCATCCCCTCCATCATCATCACCATCATTGTTACTATCGTTGTCATTCTCATCATCTTCAGTATCACCCTCCTCATCTATATTCTTCCTCATCTTTATCATCACTATCTGCATCATAGCTGACCACATTGTGTGTTCCCTGTATGCTGTGCCCTGTCCTAAAATCTTCAGATACATTGACTCACTAGATCCACATATCAACAGTAAGTAGTGAGTTCCCTGGTTAACTGCATTTTACAGTTGAGGAACTGGGACACAGAAAAGACAGCGCTTCATCACAATACATGAATGTCTTCCATTCTCAGGGGCTGTTTTTCTGCTTGACTGATAATCAGAAGCATCGATTGCATAAGTCATAGAAACTTTCCAGAATTGCTGAAACTTTCACTCTAAGTGTAAAGTTAGATATGTGTGATTTCATAGACTCTTTTAAGATTGTCTGGACATTATAATCACGTGCTTCTTCAAGTTACATGACAGAACAATGATCATCATGGCTGATGAGTCCGATCTCTCAGAGGTTGTCTTTTTTTAATGCACTGTCCTCTTCCTTACTTTGGGGCTTTGTAAACATTTGTGTTTGTAACTGTGAGAGCCATGGGCCTATTGGAGCACTACAGGAATACAGACCTTGTACCTAACCCTTTCTATGCATTCTTATTTTAACCTCAAAACAAATCTATGACAATATGTGGTATTATTATACCCACCATACAGATAAAGAAACCAAGGCCAGGGATATCCAAAAAAATTAGGAATATCTCACAGCTAGAGACTAGCTGAACTGTTGCATGAAGTAGTCAGCATGGTCTGACCTCAGAGTCCGAGAGGCCTTAAGCACTGTGTTTATCTACTCTCCCTCATTCATTTTATGGCCAGCATAGAATCTCTACAGCCGACCTCTACTAACTCCTTGCTCTCACTCCTCTGCTAAGGTTGATACTAGATTGTGCCATAGAGCCAAGAACATAATAAGACTGCTTCATTTGGGGTAATTCCAGGTTTTGAAACAAAAACTAGAAATTACCAAATTGGATAGCTCAGTTAAAATAAAGAAGCCTTTCTAAAATGTGTATCTATACAGCAATGATATTGGCTGCTTTGGAGAAGCATGAGACCTTTCTTCAAGGAAATGAAGAAGATATAGGCCCACATATCTGCCAGTGAGGTGGTAGAAATAAATTCACGGGTGGAAGTTTGAATCTAAAAATCTTCAAGATCTCATAAATCTCATAGCCCAATTTTAGACTGCTTACTGTAGCTTTTAAATGAAGCCTTTCTTCATTATTTTTTTAAAAACTGATATTTAATGATAAAACCTAGAATATATAGCATTTTAATAATTTAAATCTGTATAATTCAGAGATAGCACATTCTTAGTGGTGTACAGCCATCACCACTATCTAGTTCCAGGTAGCATAAATAATGCCACTCACAAAGAAGAAAAAACAGTTATTGAAATGAAAACTTGCACATGAATGCTCATAGAAACTTTCACAATAACCCAAAATGTAAACAACCTAATGCCCATCAGTAGATGAATAGATACACTTAAAGTGGTTTAGCTGTACACTGAGATATTTTTCATAGTGAACCTTGAAAACACTAGTTGAAAGAAACCAGATACAAAAGACCACATATTGTTTGCTATTATATAAAATATGTTCATTACTTTATGTCATGTCTATAAGCCTGTGGTTTTTAAAAATATTACTCTTTATATGCATTAACTTCTTTTAGAGATGTAAAAATTTATTATAGCTTTTTTCTAAGCTATGGCATCTGTGAAGTAATAAGTTCTATGTTGCATCCATTTTTCTGGATATACCTGAAGATGATCTAATTTAATTTAAAAAATAAAAGCCTGCTCATTTGCCATCTAAATGCATCTGTATACACTTCAGACATTTCCAAAAACACCCTTTGGTTCCTTTTGTCTGTCAATTCCTTGTTTATAGGACTCACGCAACTCCTTTCTGTACACTAACATTGTCCAGTGTGCCAGACACTAGCCATGCAGAGCTCCTTTTGTGGACCTTAGTTAAAATGAAATGAGATTAAAAATACAGTTCCTCAGTGACATCACCCACATTTCAATGCCCAGTGGCCACAGGTGCCTGGTGGCTGTTGCAATGGACATCACACACTGCCATTGTGGCAGGAAGCTCTGATGGTAAATTCTGTCTAGAGACTTCATTTCTCTTTACTGAACTAGCAAAGGTCCCTATTTCCCCGATCTTGTGCTAGTCAGCGTTGGCATCTTCACCTTGCGCCCTGGACCTGGCTGATCATTCATCCTCCCACCAGCTCTGAAACTGACCTATTTTCCAGTGTCACCAGGGAGGACCTGGTGCCAGCCAACAGCGTGGTGCCTTCTCTCCCTTCTCCCCTTCCTGTTTGCAGCTCCCTGGGCTCTGGACTCCTTCCATCCTGCCGCTCTCTCCTGCTCTCTTTGACGGGAGGATCTCCTCCCACAGAGCTCCAGCCAGTTTTGTGGCAGGGCCTCTCTGTCTTTCCAATTTCATTTTATTTAGTTGCCCAAAGGAGAAGACATCACCTCTCCTTTTTCTATGCTGCTGTTTCCGTTCTCTAGTCTTTCTTCTCCTTCAGCTGTTGTTTCATTGTAGTCTCTTCTTTCGTTTCATTTTTCAACTTCTTTGATTCCTCTTTCTCCTCCTCCTCTTTTCCCTAACAATTGTTTCTCAGTGGTTGTAAAATTAACTCTTCATGGTGATTTAGAAAGTAAATAGGAAAAGAAGCTGTACTAGTAAAGGAAAAGCTATTTTCTTCCTATCATTTATGCTGTAATCTCCCTTATCTCTGGGAATATGTTCGAAAACTCTCTAATGCATGCCTGAAACTGCATGTAACACCAAACCCTATACCACATACTGTATACTTCCTTCCTAGAGGTGCCTGGGTACTTATGATAAAGTTCAATTTATAATTAAGCACATTAAAAGGCTAACAATTATAGAATAAAATAATCCTAAAACTACACTATAATAAAAATAATGTGAAGAGAGTCACTTGAAAGATTGCATGTTATTGTATTCACCCTACTTTTTCTTGTGACAATATGAGATGATACAATATCCACATGGTGTGATTAAGGGCTGTGACAGAGGACTGTAACATAGCACCATGCTACTACTGACCCCTCAGAGAAAGGATCATCTGATCATCTGTCTCTCATGGTCCTGGATCAGAGTCCCGGTGATGTTGGAAGGGAAGAGTAGACAGTGTGGATACACTGACCAAATAGATGATTCATATCGCTAGTGGGAGAGAGTGGATTGACAAAAGATTTCATTTGCCATGCATTGCATTTTAAGACTTCGCCATGTGATACTTTTGGATTTTCATTGATGTGGATAAGTGGACATCAAAACCAAGAGTCAGAAGGCTATCACATAGAAAAACAATCTGAAAATCCCTTTTCCAAACCCTTCTTGATCTAGCTGCTTGTTAGGTAGTAAATGTATCATTTTCTTCTTCTCACCAAGAGAGCGGCTTTTGCAAGGAATGATGGTGACGATATGAATATCAGGGCAGTAATTAGGACTGCAAAGCTCAGTCTTTTGGAGAACATGTTTTCACACCAGAAATCCATAGCAGGATGTGAAACATTATTACTGCTGCATTTACTCAAGACTGTCACGTTTCATTACAACACCGGGCAGCATTTACACTGCTATTTAGGCCAGAGCATATTTAACTCCATCCTGATGGTTCTGCAGTATCGTGTAGCACACCAGGACATTCTCTGTGCTGCTGAGGACTCCAGTTCTGGCCAGATGAAAATCTGTTCCTGTTCATTCAGCAAATGGGTACTGACTGCCAACCATATGCCAGACACTGTTCAGGGCTGGGGCCAACTCAGACATGGGCTCTGGTCTCCCTGAGTTTACCTTGCAGCAAAGGAGTAATAATGAGTACATGTGTGGAAACCCTGCAATAAGCAGGTAGAGAGGCAGAGGCACGGGAAATGGTGGGAGTGCTGAGGAGCACAGGGGTGGGTGGGAGGGGGCTTAGCGAGCCTTTTGGGAAGATGGGCTCTGTGCTTAGTTCTGAGCACTTGCACAAATGAATATTTAGAGGAGGAAGATCCTTACATTTCATTGAGACTTTTGAGACTTAATTTTTTTTATATTTCAATGGAAATATTTAATTTTATTTTAAAAAATAATATGCAGTAAAAGTGAGTGTTGATGCATAGTTGTATGAATCTTACTCCATGGATAGAGTCCTGTGACTACTGTTATACTCAGGATACAGAATTATTCCAATATCTTTCCCAAATCTCTCATGCTGTCCACTTACAGTCACATATTCTTAAACCTTTAATCTTTAAAAATCACTGGTGTTCTATGTTCCTATAGTTTGTCTTTTGGAGAGTGTCATATACAAGAGGTTATCAAAATACAAAATGAATGTTAAAATTAAAAAATTATGTCAGTAAAAGGTGCATAGCACGAATCCTCTGCAAAAATACTCACTTTCACTTCAACACTCTTCTTATCCCACCGTTCTTGCCATTTTTTGAAGTTGATCTGAAAATCCTCTCTCATCATGAGTGATCAAAAACACAGTGAGTGCTGCGGCTGAGTGCCATCAAATACCACGGCAGGCTTGTGGAAACATCACAGTGTGTCGTTATCTACCTCACTCACTGGGTGTGGCACTGAGTGACTTCTGGCTCCTCCTCAAAGTCTGAGGAGACGACTATGAAAGTAAACATTTTGAATTGATTCGGGACATTAACACAGACACTAATGATATTCACAAAAGAGAACTTCTTAGAATTGACTCAATAAGTGGAGGGAATGATGGGAAACATGTGTTCAAAGTAGGAGAGTATTTTGAGTGGGTCGATGATGGTTTTTTTGTTGTAACACAATTTTAAAAATCTAAACATCTACCTTGTAAAATGAAATCATATGATGTGTGACATTTAAGGGTTCATATATTTTACTTAACAGAACATCTTTGAGTTAGTTGATGTTTTTGTGTTTCTCTAGCTTATTCCTTTATCTTACTGTACATCTTTTCATTGTAGGGTATCCCAACATTGTGGGGTATTTAACCTAAGAAATAAAATCGTATGGGGACGCAAAACTTGTAAAGCATATCTTACCCTTTTTATTTATAATTGTCCCATACTAGAAAAATATCTTTATGTCCTTCAATGGCTGAGCAAATACACAAGACTTTTGTGACTTTAAATGATAAAAACCTTCCCTCATTTACTTAAGCAAAACAAAAGAAAACAAACAAAAGAAATTGTTGGTTTGGACTACAAAGAATGAAGTGAACTTAGCTTCTCTAGATCCAAACTTCCAACTGCAACAAAAATTTTGGAGGAGTATTTGATACCTGAACCAATCCCTGTAGCCAGACACTCTTTTTGGTAGGCAGGAGAGAGCCTACTTTATGGAAAAAGAAGTGTTACAGAAGAACAGGTACTGCTTCCTAATGGAACAAGATGTAAGGGGAAAAAAAAAGCCCCAAAGTACAAACCAAAGGCTTTAGCAGGACATCATGAGCTGTTTGAGTTCTCTCCAACGCAGAATATATAAAGAATAGTTTTTGGAAGTAACATTGAAAAATTAAGGTAAAACTGGCAAAGGAACCTAGATTTCTTTTTTGGAGAATGAGGAGCTACTTCTCATGGTTGTCATGGCCAGAGCTGAAGTTCAGGAACATCTACCTGGCTTAATATGAGCATGAAGGGAGGTATATAGGGAGTCTAGAGGCCAGTGAAGATGTGATCACAGTCCAAGTAGGAGAATAGTCCGTATTACTTAAGGCATTTTGGGAGCAACACAAATGAACTATTTGCTTATCTCTAAATCTGCTCTTCACTTTACTACACAATGTTCCCAGAATTTGAAATATCAGGTTATGAATTCTTTTTTTATTTTAAAGACGGTAAAATTAAACAGAACAAAGCCGATCAGAAGAAAACAATGTAAGACACTGATTTCAAAACAAGACAACAGGAGATCTTTATTGTCTATCATTTTGTATCTTGTTTTCTTCAAAACAGTTATCCATATCTTCACATACAATGAATTCATACAAAACAAAATAGTATTAAACTGATCAGAACAGGATGCTGAAGGCATTCTAGGTCTTCAAAACCAGACAATAGGGAAGTCAACAATGACTGCCATAATGTCTCTTGTTCTCTTCAAAGTAGCTGTCCATACCTTCATGTATGTTGAAATTAAACAATACACAACAGACTAAAATCACTCTAAACAAAGAACAATAGTATGGCTGGATTTCACAGCATGATGCTACAGAATCAGCACTGGGTACCTTAGTGTCTCTTTTTCTTCAAAGTAGTGGTTCATTTCATCATGCATTATATAATCGATTCTCATAAACTTTTTAGAAGTTCTATGCATGTATTAGTCTCTACACGTATAACTTTCCTTTCTGTATGAGAGGGAAAAACAAAACAAAACAAATTCTTAGAAAAACACAAAGCAGAAAAGACAAATAAATAACAATAGCAAATAGTCCAAAACACTGACAATATAGACCTTAAATGCAAGGTGGTCTGAGCATAACTATGATTGTTATTTTACACAATGTTCTTCAAGAGTTCCTTAGATCACCATACAATAATATGCACAGTTGTTCCAGTCCTATGAATGTTAACTATTTTGTTCCAAGAACTTATAGAATTTGTAGCATAATCATCTTAACTAGTCAGAGTGTGTTTATATAATTTTAGATATTTTTCTTATCTCTTCCTTTTTCTTTTTCCTAATTTTCCCTGAGATATTATTTTTCCCCTTTAAGCAGATTCTTATCCTTTCACTGTATTTACGGAGTTTTTTGTATCTTATGAACTCTTACTATTTCTTACACTAGGGAGACTATATGGTATTTATGCATGTGACTTTGATTTATTTCACTTATGAGTATAGTCTTGAGTTACATCCATTTACTTATAAATAAATAAATATCTAAATGTCAGCATTCTTTATAGCTGAGTAGTACTCCATTGTGTAAAAATACCACATATTTTTTATCCATTCCTCAGTTGAGAGACATTTAGGTTGTTTCCAAGATCTGGCTATTATAAATTGTGCTGCTAATAAACATAGGTGCACATCCATCACTGTGGTATGATGTTTTCAGTTCTTCTAGGAATACGCCCAGAAGTGGAATAGCTGAGTCAAATGGGACTTCCAATCCCAGCTTTTTGAGGAACTTCCAGACTGATCTCCACAGTGGTTGCACCAGTCTTCACTCCTACCAATAGTGCAGGAGAGTTCCTTTTCCCCACAGCCTCTCCAGCATTTGTTATTGGTGGTTTCCTTGATCCTGGCCATTCTTTCTGGAGTGAGATGGAATCTCAGTGTTGTTTTAATTTTCATTTCTCTAATGACCATGATGCTGAACAGTTTTTCATGTATTTATTTGCCATTTGTATTTCTTCATCTGAGAACTGTGTATTCATCTCAGATGCCCATTTTTGGAATGAGTCTTTGAATTTTGGGGATCTGATTTTTAAAAAATTCTTTATATGTTCTAGACAGAAGTCCTTTGCCTGAGGGACAGTTAAGATTTTTTTCCAGTCTGTGGGTTTTCTTTTACTATGCTGGAGATTTCTTTCAACATCCAAGACATCCAATAACTTATCCCAGTTATTGATTCTGGGAAATGTTTCACGTGCAGCTTGATTCTTGTTCATGAATTTTCTACCTACCTGTACGTCTTCAAGATTTCTACCTACTTTGTCTTCCAACAGATTCAGTGCTTGTGTTTTAATATTCAGATTTTTGATTCATGTAGACTCTAGTTTAGTACATGATGATAGGCATGGGTCTAGTTTTAGTTTTCAGCACATGGAGAGCCAATTTTTCCAGCACCATTTATTAAAGGGATTATCTTTCTTCCAATGGATAGGTTTGGCCCTTTTACCAAAGATAAGGTGGCTGAATCTGTTTGTAGTTGTAGTTGTAGTTGTATCTTCTGATCTATTTCATTGATCTTCAGTTCTGTTTTTATTCCAGTACCATGCTGATTTTATTACAGTAGCTTTGTAGTATAACTTCAAGACAGGAATTGTGGTGCCTCCTGGCTTGCCTTTGTTGCTTTGAATTATCTTTGCTTTTATAGGTTTCCTCTGGTTCCAGATGAATTTTAGGAGTGATTTGTTTAGATCAGTGAGGTATACTAGTGGCATTTTGGTTGGGATTGCATTAAATCTGTATAGAATGGCCATTTTCACAATGTTTGTTCTTCCTATCCATTAACAAAGGATGTCTTTCCATTTTCTGAGGTCTTCAATTTCTTTTTTTCAGAATATCATAATTTTCCCTGAATAGATCTTTTATTTCCTTTGTTAGATTGATTCCTAAGTACTTCATTGTTTTGGGTGCTGTTGTGAAGGGAATGGTTTCTCTTATTTCTCTCTCAGTGTTTGTGTATAGGAATGCTATTGATTTTTAAGTGTTGACTTTGCATCCAGCTACATTACTGAATTTATGTTATTATACTTAGAGTCTTTCAATGGAATTTTGGGGGTCTTCTATGTAGAATATCATGTCATCTGCAAATAATGATAATTTAACTTCTTGTTTTCCTATTCTCATTTCTTTTATTTCTCTCTTGTTTATTTTCTCTGGCTAACATTTCCAGCACTATATTGAATAGGAGTGGTGACAATGGATATTCTTGTCTTATTCCTGATTTTAGGGTAAAGGCTTTCAGTTTTTGGCCATTTAATGTGATGCTGGCTGTTGGTTTGTCATAGATGGCTTTTATCATATTGAGATAAAGATCATCTATTCCAATTTTTTGTAAGGTTCTTATCATGAATAAGTGTTGGGCCTTATAAAAACTTTTTCTGCATCTATAGAAATGATCATGTGGCTCTTATTTTTGGTTCTAATGATATCATGGATTACATTTATTGATTTGTGTATATTGAACCATCCCTGCATTCCTGGGATGAATCCCACGTAGTCATGGTGTATAATCTTAATGATCTGCTACATTCTGTTTGCCAATATTTTATTGAGAATTTTTGCATCTATTGTTTATTAGGGAGATTGATTTGTAGTTCTCTTTTTCAGTTGGGTCTTTCTCAGGTTTTGGTATTAGAATAATATTTGCTTCCAGGAATGAGTTAGGGAGAATTATTTCCCTTTCGATTTCATTGAAGAGTTTGAGGAGTGTTGGCATTAAATCTTCTTTGAATTTCTTGTAGAATTCCACAATGAACCTATCTGGACCTGGGCTTTTCTTTGTTGGTAAGGATTTAATTACATTTTCAATTTCATTAATAGAAATTGGGTTATTCAGAAATTTTACATCTTCTTGACCCAGCTTTAGTAATTCATATGTTTCTAGGAATCTGTCCATTTCTTATGTGTTATCAAGCCTGTGACAGTAGAGGTTTTTGAAATAGGTATTGATAATCTTCTGTATTTCCACAAGGTCTGTAGTGATTTCACCCTTTTCATTCCTTATTGTATGAATTTGGATTTTATTTTTCCTATTTAAAATAAGATTGGCTAGGGGCTTATCAATTTTATTTATTCTTTCAAAGAATTAACTCTTTGATCCATTGATTCATTGTATTGTTTTCTTAGTCTCTATTGCATTGATTTCTGCTCTGAACATTATACTTTCCTTCCTTCTTTTGGGTTTGGGCTTGATTTGCTCTTTTTATAGATGTTTGAGGTGTAGTATCAGGTTGTTTATTTGTGTTTGTTCTGTTTTCCTGATGTGGAAATTCACCACAATGAATTTTACTCTAAGGACTGCTTTCATTGCATCCCACAGGTTCCAGTAAGATGCATTTGTATTTTCATTTTCTTGTACATATTGTTTAATTTCTTCTGTGACCCACTGACTGCTCAGGAATGTAGTGTTCAATTTCCATGTGTTTGTGTAATTTTTGCAGTTTCTTTTGTCATTAATTTCTAGTTTCATGGTGCTATGATCTGATAAAATGCATGAGATAATTTCAGTTCTTTTGCATTTACTTAAGCATGTTCTGTGGGCTAGTATATGGTCTATTTTAGAGAACATTCCATGTGCTGCTGAGTAGAATGTCTATTCTGGTGTTGTTGGGTGGAACACTCTGTATACATCCACCAAGTCCATTTGTTCACAGATGTGATTGAATTCTGTTAACTCTTAGCTGATTTTCTGTCTAGTTGATCTGTCTCTTTGTCAGTGGGGTAAGGTCTCCCATTATAATTGTGTTATTGCTCATCTGATTTTTCATTTCTGTTAATATTTGTTTTGTATAACTGGGTACTCCCAAATTTGGTGCCTATATATTTAAGATTGTTATCACTTCCTCTTGAGTTGTTCTCCTAACTGGTATGTGGTGGCCTTCTTTATCTCTGTGGATAATTCTTGGTTTGACATTCACATTGTCTGCAAACAGAATAGCTACCCCTGCTTTTTGTGGGGGGATCCTTTTGCATGGAGTATTGTTAGATGTTATTTCTTGATCCATTCTTCTAGTCTGTTTCTTTTAATTGGTGAATTGAGGCCATTTACATTAATGGTTATAATTGATATATATTGCTTCACTTTTGGCAGGTTATCTTTCTGCTGTTGATTCTTTACCTTTCCACTCTGTTTAATTGTTTGCCTCACCTAATGGTTTTTCCTATCTCTGTCTAGAATGTCTTTTAGTATTCTTTCTAGGGTTGGTTTGGTGGTCATGAAGTTCTTCAGCTATTCTTTGTCATGGAAGTATCTTACTTCTCCATCAGTTTTGAAGAATAGCTTTGCAGGGCACATCAGTCTAGGTTGGAAGTTGTTTTTCTTTAGGATCTGAAATACTTCACTCCATGTTCTTCTTGACTTCACTGTTTGTGCGGAGAAGTCTGCTGTGATTCTGATAGGCTTTCCTTTATAGGTGATCTATCTCTTCTCTCTAGCAGCTTTTAATATTCTATTCTTATGTTGGATTTCTGGGATGTTGGTTATTATATGTCTGGGTGTAGTTTTATTTTGGTTATGGCTATTTGGAGTTTTATATGCTTCACTGATCTAATGTCAGTTTCCATTCTCATGTTTGGGAAATTTTCAGCTATTACTTCTGTAATTAGCCTCTTGGTATCATTTTGTGTTGTCACCTTCTTTTTCGTTTATACCTATCAATCTTATGGTGTTTTTCTTTGCATCATCTTGTGGCTGTTGAATTGTTATTTCCTGATTCTTTGTTATTTTTAAAAGATCTTTCCTTTCTTGTTCACTAGCTGCAATCTTGTCTTATAGATCTGAAATTCTATGTTCACTTTGCCAACTTCCAATGGAATTTTTGGTTTCCTGTATATCTCTTTGAATCTGCTTCATGCATTCTGTTTGTTTCTTACGTTGTTCATTCAGGGTTTTCATCTTTTTGCAGTGCTCCTCTAATTTTTAAACTGTGTCTTCTTTAGATGTATTCAGCATTTCTTTCATTACATTTGTCATTTCTTCTTTTACCTGGGAGATTATTTCTGTGTTTTTTTATAGCTTATGGAGTTCTTTATTTCAGTTGTTATCATTCAGAAATTTCAGGGGCATGTCTTACATTTTCTTCTGTGTCCATGTCTCCTAGGTTTGCTTTTGAGATTGCATTTTATTCTTTTGTTTTATCATTTTCCTATATTTCTGGCTTTTGAGAGATGTTCCAAAGCTTCTCCCATGCACTGGGAATCACCAATTTTGGCTCTCGGGGCTGACTGCAGGAAACTGCTAACTGCGTTTGCTGGGCATGGCCCATGGGGACCTCTCTTGCATGGTCTCATGATTTTGGATGCTGGGCATGGCCTTACTGCTTAGGAGCAACATTCCAAAGCTTCCTTGTGGGCTAGGATTCAGCTCAAACAAGTTCAGCTCCTGGGACTGAATTCAGGTCCCTGCTAGCAGCTTGGAGTTTGCTGGGTGTAGCCCATTTAGCCCCTCAGGGACCTCCCTTGCATCCTCTGGTGATTTGGGATACTGTATATGGTCTTACTGCCTGGGAGTGACGTTCCACAGCTTCTCTGTGCCCTAGGATTCAACTCACGCAGGTTCAGCTCCTGGGACTGAATTCAGGCCCCTGCTAGCTGCCTGGAGGTTGCTGGATGTGGCCCAGTTAGGCCTGCAGGGATCTCCTGTGCATCCTCTGGTGATTTGGGATGCAAGATGTGGTCTTACCACCTGGGAGTGACATTCCAATGCTTCCCTGTGTGCTGGGATTCAACTTGCACATGTTCAGATCCTGGCCAGGTTATGAATTCTTATCCTCAAGGTGTTTACAGTTGATCTGAGGTGGTGAAGTTGTGCAGGCTATGGACTACAAGTTCAGGCAATGCCCTTTGTATCATATTTATCGAACATTTGTGTCTTGTTTTCATAGTTTTTCTTGCAGATGGTAGTAAATGATCTTAAGAAAAAGATATCCTTTAAACATTCACTCCACCTGGTCACGACTAATCAAATAATGAAGCTACACTCTAAAAGAGTATCATATCACATGATAAGTAGGAGATGAAAGTTGGAAGGGGACATATCTGCTTTGAAATAGCCAGGAAATATTTTGTGGGCTAGTGTTGTTTGAGATGACCTTGAAGGGTAACCAATAAAAATGAAGAAGAGGATGGAAGAGAATTGCAACTGCAGAAGGGAATGTGGACAAAGACAGTTGGCCTAGTATATTGTCATCACTCAGTTTTGTGTTTGGTGTGAAGCTGAAAAACATAGTATGTCTGACCGCATGGTGCTAGATAAACTTGAATGGCTACATGGCAGACCAGATATTTGTTCCTGCTGCAACCAAATATGTGAATGATTGATCCTTAGAGAACAGTAAGAGGCATTAGATTACAAAATACTATCCCAGGAGGTGTGCTTTAGAAACAACCAAGAGAAGAAAATAATTTCAGGAAAGACCACAAATGAATGAATAAGAAAAATGTGGTATACGCATATAATGGATTATGATTCAGCTGCCAAGAATGATGAATTTGAGTCACTTGTAGACAAATGGATAGATACTGAGACTTAGTGTTAAATAAATAATTTAGACACAAAAGGTTAAATATTTTGTGGTTTCTCTTATATAAGAAAATCAGAACATAAGTACATTTAAGAGCAAAATATAGGAGAGAGGTAGGAAATAGAGAGATAGACATTTTAAATATGGGGGAAGGGGTCAAGGGAAGGGGAGAGACAGAGGATGGTGAGGAAGGAAGGAGAGCAGAAATGGTACTATATATGTGTGTGTGTGTGTGTGTATATATATATATATATATATATATATATATATATATATACCATTTCCCCCAAATAAGTATAACTATTATGTATTGCATATACTAATAAAAAGAGTTGAGTTTTAGTCTAAAATGGTAGGCAAAAGGACATTCTGGGTAGGATTAAAAGCATATGCAGAGTCAGGTGTAACAACACAGTATTACACTATAGTTGCTCTCACTGGCAAATTCAGGGAAAAGAGACAAGACCCTAGGTGTTCTGGAGAAGCAAACATCTTAATGAATTTCTTGTTTGTTTGGTCAATTAATATAAACAGTATACTTTCTTCTGAATACATCTTACAAGAAAATAGAATGTACTAGAGATTGGAGGCATGAGAATCCTAGAGTTTCCTTGGCATATATGCCTTTTCTGTCTTCCTTCAAGCTATTTCACTGAATTCTTAGTGATCCATGGGTAGACATCTCTCAGTAGAGAAACAGGACTCATTGTCTAAGAGGAAAACAACAAAGGACAGAGAAATGAGACTTTTTTCATTCAGTGAATATGCATTGAGCATCTACTTTGACCAGATATAGTACTAGGTTCTACATTTGATACAAATTTTTAAAAAATGCAGATGAATATTCTGGTTTCATAGCTCTTATATTCCAGTTCAAGGATATCAAGAAGTTGTAGGTAGAATCACTCATTGAATTGAATGTCAGTTGATTTGCAATTCTCTATATATTTTGTGGGGAGGATGGAAACTTTCATGAACATCTGTCTCCCTGAGATCTTGAAAAAAATGATAAGATAGCTACCAGCCATTCGTCATTTTCTTCTCTTGTGGATTAGAAGCTCATTATGTGAGCTGACTCTTGGTGCTCATGCTAGTCAAGTTCCAAATGGATAAGGAATAGTAATTAGAAGTTAATGATGATATATTTGGTGCTATTTTAATAATTCCATAAATGCTACCAAGAATTTTCTGATTCCCTAATCTAGGTTCCTGAAATATATAAAGAAAAGATAGCAGAAAGGATTTTGGAAACCATCTTATTAATGGGCATTCAGGCTTCCAATAACTTCCAATAAAGTAGATTCCAAAGTAAGCAGCAATCTTAGAGAATTGCCTCTTTGTACTTGGTTCACCAGACATAGATATTGAATGTGCAAAAATTTTAAGATCTATGTCTACTCATTCATTTGATAATTTTTTTCAACAAGCACTTCCAAGTTCTGACTGCAACACACTATTTGAACTGTTTTCGAGTTGCAGTAATCAAAACAGGCAAGATTCTAGTGCTATGGAACTTTCTATCTCTAATTTTTAAAAACCCATTATTGCTTATCCAAGTCAGCAAGCATTACTTTTTAATATGATAGAACAGAATTTGTGTCAGAAGAGTAAGCAGTACTTCTTTTGCTGTACTCCCATTCCCATTTCCCTTTTTTCTTTATATTGTAGCTTCAGAGTCCATTTTGAATGATCTTGGCCTAAACTATGTAGATATGTGTGATGGAATTATTAAGTTCTATCCTGACATTCACATCTTGGCTCTGCTGTTATGCATTTGATATCTGTTCAGGGGAAACAAGACATCAACAATGAGTGGTTTCAAAACTGGGGCAAAGGGGAAAGTACTCCCATCAAGAGATTGCAGAGAAGAGATGGCACAGGGCACATAGAGGAAGGGGTAAATGGAGAGATGCAGGAATGGCAAACTGAAAAATGGCAAAAGCACGTTAGGACTGCTCTAAAGAAAAGTGAGGATGTCTTTCTACTTGCCTTGGTTACTTTTCTTATTAGTGGGACAAAAGATCTGCCATTGATGAATTAAAGGAGGAAAGGTTTTGTTATGGTTGATATATTGTGTCAACTTGAGCAGTTTTGAAGTAGGGGAGATTCTGGTCAGAGTTCAGATCAGTAGCTGGTAGAAAGCCTACCAGTAAAGACCAGGCACAGGAGATTTCAGCTGGGAAGGACTACATTGGTTGTTGGACATAACACAAAGTGTGTTATGGCTTGGCAGAAAGTTTGTTTGCATCTTACTTATGTCCAGAGACTTTGCCTGAGACTGAGATTAAGGGCAAGCTGATTGATTAATTTGGCAGAAGAAATTTCAAGGCAGTCGAATGCTGAAGCTGTGGCTTGGCTATTGTTGGCTTTTAGCCAGATTTATGTGGCAAATCAAGAGCAAAGAGCTCAGTAAGATGATTTAAAATGTTGTAAGTTTGGTCAGAAAGGACTGGAAAGATAGAGCTGAGATCTCAATTGCCCAGAAGGAATAGAAACATAAAAAAGATGGCCTGTGGGCATCACAGGAAGACGCAGCTGGTCTCCACCCTTTGCAGTCTCAAAACTGCAAAAGTGAAAGACTTTGCTTAGAGGAGAAAACCTCAGAGCACCATGTTCCAGAATGGCAACAGTAGCCGCACAAAGTTGTAGAATGGAGACAGCATAGAGAATCTGTTCCTCAGCATCAGGTTCAGACTGCCCAGTGAGCCAGGCACTTGAGCCCCACAGCCAAGAGAGAGGAAAGTATGGCTACTGCTCCAACTGGCAGCAGACCTTGGCATAATCCATGTGGTGCTGATTTTAGGTACATACGTAATGCAAGGGTTCTGAGATTAAAAAGGCTTCTATTTCAGAAGCCTATTGCAGAAGGTCTGGGAGGCCAGGAAGTGTGCCCCTGAGAGGGCAGTGTGTGAAGCTGTGAATGTAAAGCCAAAGGTGCAGTGGAGACCTCAGAAGTTTGGAAAAGCCAGGAACGTGGAACATCTGAGGAAACCTGCAATGAGGGAGCAAAGCCAGCCCAAGAGAGAACCCACGAGATTGATAACCACCAGAAGTGCCATGGGGTAGAGGCACACAAGCCCTTTGGAACTCATAATTTGTCACAGATTACTTCAGAAGCTGGACATGCAACTGTAGGATTTAATGTTTACTCTGCTAGATTTTGAACTTGCTTTTTGTCCCAATCCTTTGTGCATTCCTGTTTGTAACTTTTAGAATGGGAATGTTTATCTTGCCTTTTGGAGGTGTTTAATTTTGTTTTCATTTGTACAGAGGTATGCAGCTAAAAGTTTGCCTTCCATCTGGAGGATACTTGGAACTTGAACTTTTCAACAATGCTGACACTGTTAGAACTTTGGCAACTCTTGAAGATGAACTAAATGCCTTGTGCATAAAGAGAAGTACATGAGTCTTTGGTGGTCCAAGGACAAAATGTTATGTTTCTAATGTAGTACAATGTTGATAGACTTAATGCTGGTTCTTAAGGATAGTTAAATTTCAAAATGTTAAGAATAAGCATGCCTTTTTAACTGGAGGTTGATTTAAAGAATAGGTCTGGTTGCCAAGTTGACAAAGGGTGGATTGTTATGGCTAATACATTGTGTCAACTTAAGCAGTTTAGAAGTTTAACTGAGAGACTCAACAGGTAGCCAGGGTTCTTAGTTTGTAACTATCTTCACCCTATGCAAAGAAGGGCAAGGAGATTTTGTGAGTGGTAGGTGGGATGGGGTGGGGTGGGCAACGGAGGTGGCCTGTGTACAACATTAGCCAGGAGAAGAGGTTTGTTTTCTCTTTTTGCTCTGACTGCTGCCTTGAAGCGTTGCCCCAGTGCTATGCTACCTTGCCTTGGAGCCAGCTGATTATGGACTGAAACCTTCAAAAACTGTAAGAAATAAACCTTTCCTTCCTTCATTTTGAGTGTCAGGTGTTTTATCCAAGCAATGAGAGAGAAATAACTAAGACAGGTTTGTTTTAGCTCATGGTTTGTAGAGGTTTCCTTTCCTATTTCCTGGCTCGAAGGTTGGATGACATGCAGAAGAGCATCACAGAGAAGATACAGTTCATGGCAAGGCAGGAAAGAGACAGCGGTAGCAGGTGGCCTTCCCATTATCCACACCCAGAACTATGATAAACCAGTGTGGGGTAATGTGGTTACCTTAAATCCTTAATCTGTATTCACACACCCTAGATTGAGCTACTTCCAAAAAGCCCCACCTGAGAACATGAGGTTTTGGGGAGACTTCTATCTGTAAGCCATAACACTGTCCAGGAGGGAATAGTTTTGTTTCATTTTGTTTTGCTTGGCAGTGGTGGGGGTAAATCCCAGGGCATTGTGCATGCCAGGCAAATGCTATACCACTGATCTATACATAGCCAATGAGGGAATGACTAATGGAAGACGAGAGAGCCCTAAGACATCATCATGGAAGGGGTTTCAAATCACTAGGAGAAAGCTGGAAAAAGCAGAAGAATTCTACACATTAAAGTGTCTGGAGAATTGAGAAGAGATTAAAGAAAATGTGATTCTGTTTTCAAAAACATGTAAATTAAATGACAAATGAAAAAACTGTGACACCCAAAGTCATCAAAAGAGCCATTTAAGAGATAATATGATTCAAGAAGCAGCCTGGAGAACTTGGGAAATGGCAAAGCAGATGGAAAATTAACCAAAAGTTGAGAAACACTAAATGGGTTATGGTGGCATATATAAAACAGTAAGAGAATTAAAATCTAAAAGGGAATAGTGAGTAATAAACATGTCTAGAGAATATTTCAAATAATCAGATTTTGAAAGTTAAAGGAAACAGCACTATAAGGCAAAAGATAAAACAGGAATCTAAAAGAATGACAGTTTAAGTAGTAAAGGTGCTTTTTTTTGTAGACCTTGTATGGTTGGCTTTTGACAGAGACAGAGGGACACTGAAAATGAGGACACTGAATAGCATAGAGAGGCACGGCTTTAAAAATATTGAGTAGCATCTGTAGTGGGGTATTATAAAATAAGACAAAGTGGAAAATAGTGATAAATAGATGGAAAGATTATGTGAACTACTTATTAGACAACAATCATATACTAGTTATTGTGCTAGGCACTCTGAAGGCACGTGGAGTCATGTTAGCTTAAATCACATGAAACTTTCATGGCTGGTTAAATGGTATAACGTAGGACTGGGAATGTAGATCAGCAGCCCAGTGCCTGTCTGGTAAGCATGAGGCCATGAGTTCAATTACTGGTACCAAAAAAATGGTGTAACCTAACCCATTTTTACAAACAAAAAAATAGAGGGGCAGAAAATATTAAGTTTGCTGTCCAAAGTAACACAGCCTGGAGCGACACACCCTGTTTGCTTTCATCATCCGGAAACCTGGACACTTTAGAAACACCACTTCAATCCTTCATTTTTTGCATACCTACATATTTTTGCACACCAGCTCTGTGCCAGGCACTCTGTCCATGAGAAACACTATAATAAAGAAGGTAAATGAGGTCTATGTTTTAATGATGTGTGTGGTCTACTGGTGAAAAAATAAAACAGACAATGACAAAGGACCAAGGAGAATCTAGAATGGCTACCTAATAGGAATATGACATGAAACACGTATAACTTAAATTTTATGGTAGCATATAAAAATGAAGAGAAGCAGATGAATTAATTTTAAAAATATATTTTATGTAACAACTTGTCAAAACTATTTCAACATTAAATCAATATAAAATTATTCATGAGAAATTTCACACAATTTTTAACGGAAAGTTTTCAAAATCCAGGGTGTGTTTTAAACTTTACAGACATCTTAATTCAGAGAAACTACATTTCAAGTACTCAACACCCACATGTGGTTGGTGTTATCACATTAGTGCAGGTCTGGAGAGAACTTGGCAATTTTCATCTAATTTCTTTCCAGACATAGTATAGGAAAATATGACTTACCTGTTTTTTATGGCTATCCTTGATTTCCATGCATCAACCATTCATAAAGCACAAAATAGAAGCAGTGGAGAAATGTTTATTTCATTTAGACTTGCACCTAAGAATGTAGAAATTAAAGGAAACTTCTATGTGTGCATGTTATATACAATTATATATTTTCTGGGTTAGTGTTGCATATAGTGCATTACAATCAGTGGATGATAATAACACAGAAGTGAGCTCCACAATTCATGAAAGCCTACCCACCTTCTATATTTTGACAGTGTGCTTTCATGTATTTTTTGCTCCTAGTGGAAATATTGAAGATGTAATTTAAAACTTAGCAGCAGCCAGAATTTCTGGCATTTAATCTGATCACTAACTGCTTATAATCAATTTTCAAGAGATAAGCAAAACAATGATAACATTTTAATATTTAATACAAGTGCCCAGCAGGTATTAATGATGGCCATACAATGCAATGTCTAATAGTATTTCTCTGAATAAAGAATTTTGCATTGGATCAAGTTTAAGTGGATAGAAAGCCTGAGGAAATATAGATTGTCTTCCCTGGAAACTGGATTGGGGAATTGAAGGTAATAGGTACTTGCTCCCTGACAACTTTATAATGAAATGACTATTCTGCAGAAATTCCTGTTATAGCTCTCCCTTTTCCTCCCAAGAGACTGAAGACTCTAACTAGATAAAAAGAATTGATATTATCATTGAGTATATGGAGTCATTGGACAAGAACATTGAACCATAAAGGAACCCAGAAATATCTGAAGCATAAAAGTCACCACACAGTTATTTTCATATAATCTGAAGATCGACTGACTCTAATTACCCTGCTAATTCCCTCTGATTGTATAGAAAGTAGAAGAAAAATGATTGAGTGAGAGAAGAGATCAGAAATTAAAGTAAGATAGTAAAATAAGTTCACTTGGGAAACCCAAAGAAAGACACTCATTAGTACCTGCTAGCCTCTTGATTAAATAACTGTGACATTCAGTTCCTGTAGCATAATCTCTGATTGGCCTTCCCCGAGGCGAAGTGTCTATACTAAAACAAAAACTTTTTTTCTGTGTCAACTGTATAGGTCACGTTTCCATCATAACAAATGTCTAAGTTAACCAATTTATGAAGAGAACAGTTTCATTTTGGCTCATAGGTTGGAATACTCCAGTTCACAATCTGGTGAATCCTTTGCTTTTTAAGCATGTGGCAAGACAGTACATTACAGTAGGAGTGCCTGGAGGCACAAAACCACTTACCTCATGGCCATGAAGTGAAAAAGAGAGAGTGAGGGGTAAGGGATTCTGCTATACTCTCCCAGGAACACCTCCAAAGATTCAAACTCCGATAAGCCCCACCTCTTAAGGGTCCCACTGCCTCCCATTTGCACCACCATGGAACCCAAAACACATGGGATGGGCCTTTAAGGGAACATTCCACATACAACCTTCCATATATCACCCTTAATGTTTCCAAAACTTTTGATAATTTATTACAATATTTTTAAACCCACAGGTTGGTCATTAGGCAGACCAAAGCTGTACTTCATTCACCTCAAAAGTGTTGGATAATTGAAATTTGGTTTAAGAGCTCATTGGAGTCAATAAAAAGTACTTCCATGAATTGTCATTATAACTATGACTTTGGGGCAGGAGATATACAGACAGACTAGGTGACTGTTTTTCTATTCATTCAGGTAAAGGCTGGTGGTAATTTTGTATGAACTTTTATGTTGAAATTCCATGAACTGTGTGTTCTACTGGAGAAATTTGTCTGTCTGTGCAACCACTATACTCCACTCCCGCCTCCTTCAGGATCCCTTGTACTTACTACCCCCAAGTATCATTTATGTATCTTTCTGTGCCTTTTAAGTTTGCTGTTCAAGCCTCAATCCCTAATGAACATAGATGAATACAAATTTCTTAGGGTAGCTGATAGAGCACTTCATTATCTGCCTCCAGCTTCTGTCTCTAGCTTAATCCTGTTATTGTTTGGACCTGGAATGTCCCCCAAAGTCTCATTTGTTGAAAATTTGGTCCAAATGCCGCAGCATTCAGAGGTGGGGCTTTTGGAAGATAATCAGATTATGAGGGCTCTGACTCCACCAATGGATTATATAGATTCCTAACATAATGGTGCTCTTGGCGGGGGTAGTGGAAATGCTTGAAAGCAGAGCCACATTGGAGGCAGTATTTCCTGAGAGACATGCCTTGGAAGGTTCAATCTTGTGTGTAGCCCCTTTCTTGGCCTCATGTCTCCTTGCTTTCTGACCACTCTGAGGTGAGCAACTTCCTACATCTTGTATTTCTATCATCATGGACTATTTCATTACAACCTTAAATCCAACGGAGCCATTCAACCACAGACTGAAAGTCTGAAATTATGGAAAAAAGAATCTTTTTTCATTGAAGTTGATTTTCTCAGGTATTTGTCATAGTGGTGCAAAGTTAAATAATGCAGTCCTCCAAGCTATTTCTCCTATGAACTCCATAACCTGACTATAACTACTTCTAACACATAGAACTCACTATGAAATTTCAACATTCTCGGCTGAGGTCTTTGCAGTGTCTTGTGTGCAATGAGTCTTTCTCTTTCCTTGTGCCATCCTCTACTCAATCCTTATTCTCTCTTTCCATCACAATACAAACATCTTCCACTTTATTTCCAGATCCCAACCCTGGAATCACAACAGGATTGGCCCCTCCTGTTGCTCTTTACAATCTTAGTCGATACGAATCTATTTTTACACTTACTATTATTTATTGTAGTTATTTGTGTTCCTCTCTTGAATCTTGAAATCCATATTTTTTTTGTATCAAAGTTCTTGACACAGAGTATGGCATGTAGTGCATATTCAAATAGATCTACTGGATGGAAGAATGGGTAAGTACCTTGATGAATACATTTGTGAGAAGGTAGGTGATTGAAAGAATGTATTGGCAGATGGATGAACAGACAGATAAGTGTGTTTGTGGATGGTACTACTGATTTCTATCAGTCAGTGTATTCAGCCACCAAGCATTACTGAGTTCCCCTCTCTTACCCTGCACATTATGCCAGAAAACGTGATAGAACCAAAAATAACCAGAATACCACAAATCCAAAATGCCAGTTTGAAAAATAAAGACAGCCTGTTGCAGGTCCCTATTAATTACTTTGAAAGTCTGCTGATACTCAGGAATTTGACCACAATTGAGTTTTCCTCTAAAACTTTGCTCATGTAAATACCATTACGAGAGCCTGAATAAGAGAAATAGAGTGCCTTTCTGGACCCCATCCATTTAGCTAGTCACATGGTAGCCAAGAAACATCAAAAGGAGGATAGAACAGAAAAGAAAAAGATTCAATTGTCTAGATAATGAGAGGTGTTTGTACCATTAACACAGATGTTGATGCTCTCTTCAAATACAGAAAAGATTTATAAGTTTGCTTCTTCTATTGGCAGAAATCTGAGTGCACCATTACTAACCTTAAGGCGTTTCTTTCATGGATCCCCTGGCCTTCTGAACAAAATCAAGACATTAAGTCTGCCAGACAAGACCCCTTGTGATCTGACTTCAAGGATCCTCCCTGGGTTTATCCACTGCACAGAATGTGGGCCTGCCTGAGCTATCTTCCTGCTTTTCTTCTGCTGTGTGTCACAAACTTAGCTGATTCTTCTGTGTTTAGGATGACTCCTCTCACCAGAATTCTTTCTCCTATTTCCATCCTCAACCCTTCAAGATTTCCCAGAATACTCCCCTGGTTTTCCAGGTTGAGTCTGGGGCCATCCTTTGGGTTTTCACAATTCCTCATACTTCCTCTCCACAATGCACAAGTGGTACTTTAGGTGCCATTGCTTATGTGTCTATGTCCTTGAGTTTGTAAGAATTTGGTAAGAGGGTAGAAAAACACTGTGGTTTTTATTTCTTATCTGTAAGACTCATCGTAAGACCTGACACATAACAGACATACGATAAATAGCTATTGAGTCAAGGAAATATCATTCTAGCAAATGATCAGCGATATCTCAAATGCATCAATTAGAATAGTAATTACTATTTACTCCTAGAATAACAGTGTTTTAATTTTTCTTTTGGCTGGAGGATTTGATTGCAGAAACTTTGGACAATAAAAGACGTACAAATAGAAATGGAGCATACCTGTAATCTTTCTATGTGCAGACAAGCTTTGTGGGTTTTTTTTGCTTGTTTAATACTAGATATTGAGCAATTCTTGATGCCATTAATGTGACAAAAACATGATTGTTAATGACCTAACTAGGCCACTGAGTGGAGACACAATACTGTTCTCTGTCTTTTACCCCAATTTTTTCACGATGTCCTTGGATCTTGGTTTCTCTCAGGTGTCATGGGCACACTCTTCTGCACTGTGAAGGGGCAGGATAGATATATGGTCCTGTAAAATAATCTTCTTCCTTATAGCCTTTCTCACAGTTCTTTTGCTGCTTTTGGAGGGAAGGGAAAACAAAGCAAGAAAATGCAATGATTTTGAGGCATGCTGTCTTTCTGGTGCAGTTCTGAATGCTGTAGTGTACTATACATTTTTTATTGGGTGTCTAGTATGTGGCCACTGCCACATTTTGTGGACTTCCTTAGCATCACATTTTTTTCTGAAGTTGCTAAGGTGTAACACTACCTTGGGAACCTTCTCACCCAAATCCAGAGAGATAATCTCTGCCATTTTTCTCCAGTTAATTCCAGTCTGTCCACAGGCAAGGCAGATTTGAGGGATGGTGTAGGTACCTGTGTTGTAAGTCAGACAGATGTCACCTGTGACGACAACATCTAGGTTAGAGTTGGTGGTATGGATGCGGCATGAGTCAGGTACAGGAGTCATCCTGGATGCCTCTCTCTGTGTGAGACTCACATCTGATCTAGCTAAACATCTTTCCACTTGATCCTGTTTGTTTTGTGCTATTTCTTCCTTTTCCCGTGTCTTCCCCTCTTTGGTCGCCCTTAAGGTTAAAGCCACCATTACCTTTTGCCTTGATTACAAAAAGGTGAAATAGTACCCCTTGTTCACTCTAGACTCTCTTTAATCCATTCTCTACACATTCTGATATAAGACAAATATATGATTATGCCACTTCCTTGGTTAGAACACTGCAATGCCATCCCTTTGTTATAAGACAAAGACAGAATTTAACATGGCCTATAAAACTATACTATTTGCCCCATTCATTTGGTCAGTCTCCCCAGATACCATATTCCCCTGTCATTCTCTGCCTTAGCTTCATTGTTCTGCACCCAGTTCCTTATATATGCTACCATGGTGCCTTTGCACATATTGTCTCTTTTGCTTGCTTATATATTTTCTTACTTAGTTTTTAAAATTTTTTTTATTTTAAAGAGGGTAAAATTGAACATCACAGAACAGAACAAAACAAACATAAGAAAGCAATGTAAGAGACACAAATTTCAAAGCAAGACAATCAGAGTTATTTACTATTTATATTGTCTTTTTTCTTCCTAATAGTTGTCCATATCTTCACATACAGAGAATTCACACGAAGCAACATAGTATAGAACTGATCTGAACAAGATGAAGAAGATATTTTAGGCCTTAAAGATCAGACAACAGGGAAGTCAACAATGGCTCTCATTGTGTCTCTCATTCTCTTCAAAATAGCTGTCCATACCTTCATGTATGTTAAGATTAAGCAAAACAAAACAGACCAAAATCACTCTGAACAAAGAATAATAGTGGATTGCTGGATTTCACATCATGATGCTGTGGAATCAGCACTGGATACTATAGTGTCTCTTTTGCTTCAAAGTAGTTGTTCATTTTTTAATTTTTTTTATTTTGAAAGTAGTAAAATACAAAAGAACAAGACAGAATAAAGCCAACTGAGACCATGTAGTGAAACTGGTACAGAACTTCACAGCAGGTTACTGGGATAACAGTAATAGATATCATAGTATATTTCATTATCTTTACCATAGTTGTTCTTTTAATCATATATATCAAAATAAAATGAAATACAGAATATTATAGAACTTATCAAGACAGAATATTGAATAGAGCAGTACCATTATTCAGAAAAAAGCAAAATAGTAAGAAAAATATTCACTTCAAAGAAATGGTAGAAGGAAATCCCCCTTATTTGCTATGGTCAACCTCCCAGGAGATGCTCAGATTTCTGGTTCCCATTTGCTAACGGAGGGACAGGGGTGAGGGGGTAGGGGAAGTGGGATGTTTGACTCCAGGCCACACACCAGTAGGTTCACTAGTTTTTAAAATTTTTTTTTATTTTAAAGAGATCAAGACAAAAGAGGACATAACAAAGCAGATCAGAACAGTACAATATCAGCAACACAGTATTTCACCACAAAACAACCAGTAATTAACAGTAATTACCATAATGCCTCTTTCTTTGAAATATTTGAGCATAACTTCATATACTATAGTATCAAACATAGAAAGACAGTGTAAAACCATTCAAGAGAATGAAAGTATTACAAGGCATTCAGAACCAAATAACAGAGAATGAACAATGGCTACTATATTATCTCATTTTCCATAGAAAATTTGTTTATATTATCACACACATTAAAATCCAATAAGATACAACATGATAGAACCAATGGAAACAGAAGAGCAAAAGCATGGTAGGACTTCAGAGTAAGATGATATTAAATCAGCACTGACTATTGTAATGCCTTGTTTTCTTCAAAATAGCTGTTCATACTATCACAGATAATAAAGTCAAACAAATCAGGATAAAACCATTCCAACTAACAAATGCAAACATTATAAGGTTTCAAAGCAATGTAATGGGGAATCACAATTACCACGAACTCTTATGTACTCTTACCATTTCTTACTCTAGGGAGACTATACAGTATTTATGAGTTTGATTTATTTCACTTATGAGTATGGTCTCAAGTTGGGTCCATTTATTTATAAATATCTCAATTTGATCATTCTTTATAGCTGAGTAGTACTCCATTGTATAAAAATACCACAAATTTTTTATCCATTCCTCAGTTCATGGACACTTAAATTGTTTCCAAGATCTGGCTATTACAAATTGTGCTGCTGTAAACATGGGTGCACAAATATCACTGTGGTATGATGATTTCAGTTCTGGGAATATGCCTACAAGTGGAATAGCTGGGTCAAATGGGACTTCCAATCCCAGCTTTTTGAGGAACCTCCAGACTGATCTCCACAGTGGTTGCCCCGGTCTATACTCCCACCAACAGTGCAGGAGAGTTCCTTTTCCCCCATAGTCTCTCCAGCATTTGTTGTTTTGTAGTTTTATTGATCCTGGCCATTCTTTATGGAGTGAGATGGAATCTCAGTGTTGTTTTAATTTTCATTTCTCTAATGACCCATGATGCTGAACATTTTCTCATGTATTTATTTGCCATTTGCATTTCTTCATCTGAGAACTGTGTATTCATCTCAGATGCCCGTTTTTGGATTGGGTCTTTGAATTTCAAGGGTCTGATTTTTTAAATTTTTCATATGTTTTAGACAGAAGTCCTTTGTCTGAGGGGCAGTTCACTAAGATTTTGTTTGCCAGTTTTTAGGTTTTCTTTTCACTGTGCTGGAGATTTCTTTTGACATGCAGAAACTTTTTAATAAGACGTGATCCCAGTTATTGATTCTGGGAAGTATTTCCCATGTGGTTTGATTCCTGTTTATGAATTCTCTACCTACCCCTATGTCTTCAAGATTTTTACCTAATTTGTCTTCCAACAGATTTAGTGTTTCTGTTTTAATATTCAGATCTTTGATCCATTTAGATTTTAGTTTAGTACATGGTGATAGGCATGGGTCTAGTTTTAGTTTTTGGCATATGGAGAGCCAGTTTTTCCTCATCATTTATTAAAGAGACTGTTGTTCTTCCAGTGAACATGTTTGGTCCCTTTATCAAAGATAAGGTGGTTGAGTGTGTTTGTAGTTGTGGTTGTATCTTCTAATCTATTTCATTTATCTTTAGATGTTTGTATTTCAGTACCTGTCGCGAGTGTCTAGTGCACTCGGGACCCCGGGAAGAGGCACACATGAAATCAGGACACGGGGGATGCAGAGCAGAGAAAACAGCAATTGCTACTGCATGCTGTACTTTATTTTTAGGTTCTTATATAGTGAACAGGATCAACTCACAGTGCACAGACGATTATCTTGAAATAGCACATTTTGTGACAAGCTTTGTGACAAACTACAATGGTATCTAAACTATTTAAGTTAAGCAAGCAAGCATAACCAGTTCTTCTTGCCCCAATAACCCAGGAGGAACACCATTAACCCAAGAATGTTTTTAATTATGTTCGTTCTTTCTAGCCACCTGAAGGTCTGCCATTTCCTTCTAGCTCCGTAAACACAGCCTAGTCACGCATCATGAGACAAGAGGGAAGAACATTTTCTTCTCTTGGGTCCGCTTTCCTACCCAGTCTCTGTTCTCATGCCGGGGCTGATGTTATCACAGACTATGAGGGGGCCAGGCTCCTTAGGCGACACCACAAGTACCATGTTGATTTTACTACTGTTGCTTTGTAGTATAACTTCAAATCAGGGATCGGGATACCTCCTGCCTTGCCTTTGCTGCTTAGAATTGCCTTTGCTATTCTTGGTCTCTTCTGGTTCCAGATGAATTTTAGGAGTGATTTCTCTAAATCTATGAAGTATGTTGATGGTATTTTCATTGGGATTGCATTGAATCTGTATTACAATTTTGGGAGAATGGCCATGTTCACAATATTTATTCTTCCTATCCATGAACAAGGGATGTCTTTCCATTTTCTGAGATCCTCTTCAATTTCTTTTTTCAGGGTATTATAATTTTCCATGTATAGATCTTTTACTTCTTTCATGAGATTAATTCCTAAGTATTTCATTTTTTTGGATGCTAATGTGAAGAGTGTGGCTTCTCTTATTTCTCTCTCAGTGATTTTGTTATTAGTTAATAGAAATGGTATTGATTTTTGTATCCAGCTACATCCTGAATTTATTTGTTATATCTAGGAGACTTTCAATGGAATTTTGGGGGTCTTCTATGTATAGTATCATGTCATATCAAATAATGATAATTTAACTTCTTTTCCTATCCTTATTCCTTTTATTTCTCTCTCTTGTCTAATTGTTCTGACTAGTATTTTCAGCACTATATTGAATAGGAGTGGTGATAATGGTCATCCTTGTCTTATTCCTGATTTTAGGGTAAAGGCTTTCAGTTTTTGGCCACTTAATGTGATTCTGGCTGTTGGTTTGTCATAGATGACTTTTATCATATTGAAGTAAAGACCATCTATTCCAATTTTTCGTGAGGTTCTTACCTAGAATAAGTGTTGGACATTATCAAAACTTTTTCTGTACCTATAGAAATGATCATGTGGGTCTTATTTTTGGCTGTACTGATATGGTGGATTACATTTTTGATTTATGTATGTTGAACCATCCCTGCATGCCTGGAATGAATCCCACTTGGTCGTGGTGTATAATCTTCTTGATGATTTACGGTATCCTGTTTGCCAATATTGTATTGAGGATTTTTGCATCTGTTCTTACCCAGTTTTGATGCTGTCTCATCCTTCAGGTCAGATTGTGTTTCCTGAACCTTGTCTAACCCCTGCTTTACTTTCACATAGTACATCTTTCTTTCCTATGTGACGTTTATCATAGGTCCGGGACTAATCAACTAACATGCCCTTCTCTCTTAGACAATAAACTTCAGAAGGGCAGAGGATCATGTCTGTTTCCCAACCACCTGAGCTCTGAAATGTAGTGAATGCTCTAAAAACGTGCCAGTTGAATGAGTTAAAAGCAGATGGGGTAGTACTTCTTCAAAGCTGAACACCATGTAGCTTATGAGCAAATAAGTTTCTTCAGGGAAGCTTATTAAAGGAGGACACAATAAACTTATCTATCAGATCATTTGAACCCATATCTGTGAATGCAGCAGGAAGGAAATGTTCTATGTCATGTGCTAAATCTTTAACATCTACACAGGACTGGAGATTTTGAGAAGGAGTCCAGGCACATGGAGTAGAGCACCTGATCAGTGTGCAGCACCTGCCTGGGTACAGATGCGTCCATGAATGGGGGTTGTGTGTGACAGGAATGGCTCTGGATGCTTGCAATCAGGGTGATGCTGATGATTCTAGCATATACTCATTTGCTTGGCACCTCTTTAATTCTTCTCTCAAAATTTGTCTTTCTCTCTTCCTTTGTCTAGATTTATGGTCAATGTGACCTGGGATGGCAAAGACTTATCCTTTACTGAGGAAGGCTATCAAGTACACCCCAGGCTGGTGGTGATTGTGCTTAACAAAGACCGAGAATGGGAAAAGGTGAGTATCCTTTCTGCATTGAATTTGGAAATGAAGAAAGCATGGGCATAAAGGACGAAACTACTATTTTGCATTTACTGCAGAGCCACTCCAGGCTCCATCCTAAAACCAAAGGCAGGTTTTTCTTAGAGCAGGGTTACTGACTATTGTAAAGTGCAATTGGGATTCTTCACCTAGGTGAACTTGTAATAATGTTTGGTATGGTACATCAGTCCTTAAATGCCGGTAGGAATCCTGGGAGGATTTAGAATACTTTAAGGACAGTCAACTTTGGTTTGCTCCATTACAGTAGAAAATGTTGGCTATGTAACAATTTGTCTAAACCTCCTAAGTATGTACCATTTTCATCATTTAACTTACTGGTCAAATGTCCTGTATTTTCATTTAAATTAGTCTTTTATTTTAGGTAAACTAATTTTCAAAAATTAAATACATCATTCTATGAATCATATATTGGAGGTAGAGGTTATAAATTATATTTACAAGAGCACACATACTAACTTTGAAAAAATGTGAAGAATTTTCACAATATGTAGAGAAAAACAAATTGTCCCAGGTCTTGAGTTAGAGAAGAGATGTGCAGGAAATTTGCAAAAGGTCATATGCATGCAATGAGAACATCTGTCCTGGGTATATTTTGTATCCTTCTATAAATCAACTCTCAGATTATTAGCCACACTATAACATAAACTATGAAAGAGCAAAACAAACAAATAAAAAATAAGAAGGAAGCTTATATTATCTTGTCTTCTTTGACAAGCAGTGCCTGACTTCTAAACTGCTCTAGCATCCTGAGATTTACCTTTATTTTTCACATCAAATGGAGATGTGAGAGATCCCAGATGAGAGAAAAATGTAGGATGTGGTGTGGGGCACATAATATAACTAACTGAAATCAGGAGAAAATAAGATACAAATAGATTTATTGACTTTGGGGAGACAATGTCAGATATCTAGAGGGCAAGAGTAAATAAGAGGCATAAGAAAATGTCATACTACATCCAACACTTATAATTACATATTCTTTCAAGAATACCTGGAAAACTCTCAAAGTAGACTATGATTTGGGACATAAAACAAGTCTTAATATATTTAGAAGGATTGGAATTATGCATAATGTACTCTTCGACTCTAACAACCTTGAAATAAAAGCCACTAACAAAAAATATAGAATATCTTCAAATATTTGGAAACTACTACACATTTCTAAATAGCCTGAAGGGCAAAATCGAAACAAGAAAGATGTTGGAAAATATTACAGGTGGAATGATGATGAAAACAAATCATATCAGAGCAAAATTTGTAGAATAAAGTTCAAGATGTGCTAAGAGGAAATGCATAACTTTAAATGCTTATAGTAAAAAAAGAATATATAAAGTCAATAATTTAAGCTTCTAAATTAAGCAGTTAGAGAAAGAACATAAACCTTAATGAAAAGAAAGAGAGTAGTAAATATGAGAAAAAACTGCCAAAACTGAACGCAAGCTATAGAAAAAAATGGTGAAAAGCCAGTTCTTTGAAAAGATTAATATAATTTATAATATTAAGCAATAATGAAAAGAGGAAACAAAATAATTAATATTAAAAACAAGAAATTATAGGTCCTATGGGATAAAAGTAGTTGGAAAAATTTATGTCAGCAAATTTGACAATGTTGGCAAAATATACAAATACCTTAAAGAAAAAAAAACTGATATGAGAAACTGACCACCAGAACAACTCCATGTTTTCTACAAAATTAAACATATAACAAAAACCCCATTTACAAAAAGAAAAAAAAAACAAAACTGCAGGTCCAGATGACTTTACTGTGAATTCTATCAAATGTGTAAAAAAGAAGTAACACCAATACTTACAAAATTTTTCATTATGTTTCTAATCAGAATCCAACAATGTATTTTAGAAAGGATAATACATCATTGCCCAGTGGCTCTTATTTTAAGAGTGCAATACTGGTTTAGCATTAAAAATAAATCAATGTAATTTACCATATTAACAGGAAAAAGGAGACAATTCTATGGTTACCTCAAATGATACAAAAAGCACATTTAATAAATGTGCTTCAAAATGGAGAAGGCAGATTCCTCAATCTGATAAGAGTTGTCTGTGGATAGCCTATAGCCTAGCTAATGTTTTATTTAATGATGAAATAGTAAAAATAGTTCCACAAATGCATTTGAATAATTTTTGAGGAATTATTATGAGAACAGGCTAGAGAAAAGCCTTTTAAATAAATAGTATGAAGTCCATTAAATATTCACATTCAAAACTAATAATCCTTAAAGTATACACAAATAATTACTTAGTGAGCAAATAATTACCAATAAACCTCAAGCTATCCATACATAATTAGTTGAAATAAATCATAGTCTTAAATGTAAAAATGAAAATTATCAAGTTTCTAAAAGATAGCATAGGAAAGTATTTTGTTATCTGAAAAGGTCACAGGATTCTTAAAGAGAATGCAAAAGGTATCAAACATACAGTAAAGATAATAAACTGTACTCTATCAAAACTAAAAACTTTTATCCATGCACAATTTTAAAAGCAAGATACAAATTGAAAGAAGTAGCTAATACATACATGTTGTAAAATATTCATATCTAGAATACATAAAAACTCCTAAAATCAATAACAAAAACAGAAATAGCACAACGGAAGTGGGAAACTTAGTTAGATACTTTATAAAAGATACTTGACTTGGCAAAAATTCATGAAAATATGCTTAACATCATTGGTCATCAGTAACATGCAAACTACAGATGCAATAGGATGCTATTTCATACTCACAGAGTGCCTATAAATAATAATTATGACATCAAACCACAGTGAGACTGTGGAGCTGACTCTTCCACAGGATATTGCTGTGGGAATGCAGAGTTATAACTATCACAGAAAACTGTTCTGTAGGTTTTTTTTTAAATAAAGTAAAACATGCACACATCTTATGATCAAGCAATTCCATACTTGGTTATTTATACCAAAGAAATGTAAATATAAATTCAAAATGTTATATTTGTACAAGAAATCAGCAACAGCTCAAGTATCCATTCACTAGATGATGAATAAATCATTTAGGGTATATTCATCAAATGGAAGTCACTCAGTAATAAGAAGCAGTGAACTATTCATAAGCCTGACAACATGGATGGATTTCAAATCCCATTATGTTGAACAAAATAAGACAGACACAAAAGATTATATTGTCTGATTCCATTTATATGAGGCTCAAGAAGAGGCGAAACTTGTCCATTCCGTCAGATATCAGAATTGGCTGCTTCTGTGGGGGAAGGCAGTGGACAGGAAAGGACACCAGAGAGTTTTCTAGAGTGATGGTCATTATTTTCCTTGTCGAACATTTTTCAAAATGCATGCAGCTATGCCCCAAGGTTTGTTCATTTTATTGCATGCTATTGTATTTAATTAAAAAAAAAACTCAAGTCATACAAACTGGGTACCTAGTACACTTGACTTTTTTTTTTTTTTGCTGAGGATTCATATTTTAGCTCCCAGACTTGAATACTAATTGTAACAGTAATAGTTATTTTTTTATTAATCACCTACTCCATTTTTTAGCTGATACATTAAAGTGATGGCGGAAAACATTATTCATTTAAAACATTTTATTCAATCTCTACTGTATTCCTGGTACCATTCTTGATGCTTGGAAACTTGCTAATAAATGAGAAAATAATTTCTTACACGAGGAACATAGATTGTGTTGTCTATGGAGGAGATGGAGGAGGACGGGATTTTAAGTTTTTCTGTTATGCTCGAGGAAACTATTAGCTTCCAGCTAACTGTTCTCAGATTTTACTCCTTTCTGTCTTCTGAAATCTCTGTAGCTCACCATATTAAAAACTCACAACTCCTTGAGTGTTCGGAGTTCCTTAAGGTGTCTGAGACTTCGAATGTGCTATTCTTCTTTTATCTGTAGTGATTTACAATATTCCTATTTTCTTTTATCTGTAAAGACCTAGTTTTTCTTTCCTTTTGCTTGCAAAACCTAAAATATTAGAAAGTATTTTACTGCTCATTAATAGGAAGTAGAAAATCTGGCCCTCTCTGCATTACACTGTTTGGACATTATTTTTCAGCACAATCTGAGGATCACTTGTCGGGCTCTAAAATAATCCTAAATTGGCATTAACCAGTTCTGGTTCTGCCTTGACTCACACCTGTGAATTTTCTGTGCAGTCTTCAGATCTGGCTCATCTTCCAGGGAGTGAGTTTACAGGAGGCTGCTGCAGTGCAGTGACAACCCTGAATAAAAGGAAGTTGCCCTTGATATTCTTCATTTCCAGATACTCCAAAATACCTCTTAGTGTTTTGTGCATTCTCTTTCACATTGCTAGTGAAATACCATAATCTCCCCCAAGAAAACGCACTTGAGAAGTTACTGCCAATTTGAGCTTAGAATTTACAAATACTTCCTGTAGTGGGTCTATTCTCTAGGCACACCAGGGAACCAGGGCTTTAGAAATAACTCCCTGTGCTTCTGTCTCTAAGAAAGAGGAAGCCAGTGGAGCAGGTAAATACCAGCCATGCCATCTTTAAAGCTGTCACAGAGCCGCATACGGATTCAGCAGGCCAGCAGAGAGGAGGGCCATTGAGGACAGGGTTTCTTTCCTTTATATTTCTGAGGTCACCCCGTGGTGTCAACAGGAGCAGCAGCATGAAATGAGGGTGTCTTGGAAAACACAACAAACCCTCAGAGGAACACTTGCTTTTTTGCAAGGTCTTTGTATGAGAGTACCATGAATGATATAGATGCTGAGAACCAGGCCCCTTGTGTATTGTAGACACACAGCTTAGAGCTTTTGCTTGCAAATGGGAATTGCTATGCTTTTTGTCTCTTTCCTTTTCCAGTGATTCTGCTCACTTGGGAGGTTGGTGGTTTCCAGAGATGTTTGAAAATAACACCCTGGCTGCAGGTATTAACAGTTGGTCCAGTACAACCAAAAACCCCCAGGTGCCAGTAGCAGGCTTGCTGGAAGGATGAGGAGGAAGTCATCCTTCCTCGAGTAGCTCATAACTGAGCCAGCCCTGGAACAACTAACAGGACAAGACAATCCATGTTCTGCTAGAAATAACACCAGTCATATCAGCTTGGCCTGGTCACTTGGGAGAGGTCTCTGAGGGATGAGGACATTAAAGTTAGGCCTCATTTGAAAAACTAGATAGTCTTTTCCAGTCTGAATCACTTTTTATTAACTTCTCACCCAAATGCTTTGTAAACAATTCTATTTATTACTTTAGGGTTAAAATAATTTTAAAATGAAAATATATACTTATGTGGCGGTACACCTGTATATACATACAGATTAGCTTTTAAGATTAATTTTTAAAAATTAATAAATAAAAATTGTGGGTATTTATGATATGCAACATGAGCTTTTTTGATCTACATGTACTTTGCAGAAAGCCTAAATCAAGCTAATGAATGTATCTAAAGCCGGCTATAAAAGGATTATATGTTGAGAGACAGATATAAAGAAAGATATTTAAAGTGGTTTGAAGTTTTGGCTTCAAATATAAATAGGACATAAAATGCATATTAAAGTAAAAAGAACATTTCTGTCCCTAGAGAAGATCTAATGAAACATGGTAATGATATTCCGGCAGGCAGGCAAAGAGCCCTCCTTATGTCTTCCTGAAAGAACTGTCCATTTCCCTTGCTTAATGGCTTTGCCTCTCTCTCTGTTCACACCACTCCATTTGCATTCTCCTTACTGCTGTTGGTTTCAGCTGCATTTTGCACAGAGATACTTCCAGACTCTCCCTCCAGCCGAGCCATGTACCCTCTTGGCTTCCAGACTTGGCTATAAGACACCCCACGGGCATAGCTCACAGGCCTATTCAGCCTTATCTCGTCCAAAGGCAAGCTCATTATCTTTCTTGCCTTACATGCTTGCTTTTCTGTGATGCATGCACAGCAAGCTTCATTCTCATACCCCAGAATCTCCTAAACCCTCTTATTTGGTTGTCATTTGCTCAAGCTTGGTTCCCTGATGTTTCTGTGCTTCTTGTCTCTTTGCCAAGGATGCCTATTTTTCCTGTAGATTCCCAGGGGTGGAGTTTTCTTCATCATTTCTGCAGACCTGCATACCCACTCTAAAAGTGTCAACAGTTTGCTTTGTAATTATTCCTGTGCGTATTCATCTTTACTTAGACTCGGAGCTCCACAAGGGAAAAAAATCTGCTTCTTTGGTCTATTTCTTCTACCTCAAAGGCTTTGTCCTGATGCACTGTTGGGCCTTTCTGAAATCTCAGTGATGATGACTTCACTCACCATTTATTAAAAGCTACCCTGAGCCAAGAATTCTGCCAAGAACTGTACATTCATGATTCAATTTAGTCACTTCAAAAGCTGATCTAAAGTATTCCTGCCTCAGAAATGAGAATTCAAGTTCAGAGATGCAGTGACCTGCTTAAGATCTCCCAGATCATAGATGGTAGGAACAAGATGTGATTGTAGTTTTGCCTGACCCGAAAAGCTGTGCCCCTCTCTACATCAGGCTAAATAACTGGAAGAGGGGCATTTTGTAGGGTTTGTGTAGTATCTGTCTCTTTTTGCTCATTGGATGAAGTAGGTTCTAGTTGAACACAGTTAATTGGAACTTGGGGTGTAAATATGTATCACATCTCACAGGCTTAATGTTTCTGTTCTATAGAAATTCTATCTTCTAATTTAGCTCATTAAAGTAGGAGATGCACCCAGTCTTTTGTGTTCTGTGCATAAGAAATTAAATGCCAGTTTGCCTGATGCATATCAATGTGTTATTGTGCCTAGTGAAGCATGGTAATGTAAGGGTGCAATTATTTTTTAATTGTTTAATTGGCACACAATAATTATACATAGATATGGGATACAGCGTGATTTTTTAAATTTTTATTTTATTTTAGAGAGGATAAAACAGAATAAAACCAATCAAACCCAACCAAACAGCGTAAGAGATACAGGACTTCAAAACATTACAAAATCAACAATAGTTACCATAATGCCTTTTGATGTCTTCAAAATAGCTGTAGATAACTCCAGACATAATAAAAATGAAACAGAATAGAATAGAAAAACAAAACAATTAATGCAATAAAGGGCTTCAAAACAAGCCAACAGTAAATCCAAAATGTTGCCATATGTCTTTCTATCTTTGAGGTAGCTGCTCCTGCCATTGGATTTGACATAATCAAACAAAACAAATAAAACCCAACCCAGTAAAATGATGGAAATGATATCGGACTTCAATACAAGATCACAAGGAGTCAACAATGACTACAGCACTCAAAAGGAGATCCCCCCTAGATGCCACACTGCATATCGATATCCTCTCAGCCTATGATCAGACCACTGGCCCTAAACCTGCAATGTCAGCGAAACACTAAAGCACCATCAGCATCCAATTGCATTTCACCTCAATAGCTATCATCACAGCCTGTGGTTCTCGGGATAAGCCAGTTGCATATGGCAGTGTGTGTGTGTGTGTGGTACTTCTTGTTTGCCGGCCTGTACACCAGCTAGCTTGGGTCTAGCTGATCCAGTCCACTGCTGGCCTGTGCATGGTGCTGGTTCCCAGAATGGGCTTGCTTCCTTGATGTGGACTTCTTATGTCTACCCCCAGCAGTGAATGGCTCTGACTCACGGGGAGAGGCTGGGCTCTGGCTGATCCAGTCCGGCAGCAGCCCACACATGGCGCTGGTTCCCAGACTGCACAGTGTGATATTTTGATGCACGTATATCACATGTAGTGATCAGATCAGATAATTGGCATATCCATCACCTAAAACATGTATCATTTCTTTGTGTTCAAAATTCTCCTTAGCAGCCATCATGAAATATAAAGTGCCTTGTTGTCTGCTATAGTTATTCCATTCTACCATGCTATACAACTTTAAAAGCTATTTCCTTTGTCCAAGTGACCGCCCTCCCATACCTGTTAACTGTCCTTGCTGCACTATCGTACCTTCCCAGGTTCTGGTAATGTGATATGATTTGAAATTATAAAATGCTGAAACTCCTTTCCTGTTTTCATCCCTGCTATCTCTTTCTACCACCACCACCACCACATTTAACCTAGAATAGCCTCGTGAGAACCTATGAGAATGTGTAGATCTGTAGTGTATGTTTGCTTATGTGTGTGAATATATATATATATATATATATATATATATATATAAGCATTATTTGCACATCCTACAAACAAAGAGACCTGTTTGTAATCACAGCTTACTTAGAAGGACAACAGCATTCTGTTGATAGAGTGAAGCATCTGACTACCAGCAATGAGTCGTATGTTTGACTGTAGACTTTCTGCTTCTCCTGCACCTTTTATCTCTGGTGTTCAAGAGTAGAGACTTAATAAATCTTCATAGTACTGATCAGAGAATGAATGAATGGAATGATTGTGCCCACTCTGAGGAACTTCTCCAAATCAGGAACCTGATTCAGTGCAGGCATTTTTTATGAGTTTGGCTTCTTGGTTTACGTACATCAGAATCAACTTAGCCCTATCTACAGCCTAAGAAGAATTATTTCTGAATCTGAATCATATTTTTCATAAGGGATTCATATGCTTGCTAAACATGTGGAACTCTTGGTTTCCAGCAGAGACTTACTCTTCGTTACTTTAAAATGGTCTCCTCTAGGTCACGCTTTAATCAAGGGTCCTTGCTTTTTAGTTTTGCTTCTCTTTTTCCTTTGCATTACATTGCTTAGCCACAAATGCTTCAGACAAATAGCAGCAGAAGGGGAAAAAAGGAAACTAGAGTCTTGTTGTACCGTGAGTAATTTCTGGAAAATGAAACAGTTATTAACAAGGTTAAATAGTATTATGTATGGACATGGTTCAGTACCTGTCATTAATTTGTCCTCAATGAACATTAGGCCCTTAAGTGATTTTTTTTTCAGTTTGATCTGTCCCTTATAAACAGAAATAACTGAATTTGGGTTGCATAGCCTTTATTTACTCATATATTTATTCCCTCAAAGACAGTTTCCTGAGCACCAGCTATGTACAGTCATTGTTGAGGGTTGTAAAGGGCATAACACATCCAGTCATTAAGAGACTTGGATCCCAACAGGGCACTAGGGAGCTTAGGATGTCTTGAGATGTGCCACAGGAAATGCTCTGAGTGGACTCTTGGGAATCAAGGCAAGATATGTGTTTGATGTACACAGGAAGATCAACGGCATTGATATCAAGGACCTCCTGCCTGAATGAGTTTTCTTGGAATGAACTAGAGGTGAACTTGTGAACCTTTCAGGAGGGCCCTCCAATGCCACAGAAACCCTAGGCACAGGTTAAGAGTACTTAAAGCCTGTTTGTAAAAGAGTTCAATGTGCTTGAAACATCATGTGACGGGAAAAAGATTCTGAGAAGGGCCTCAATGTGACACCCACATTTCTACAAACTTGCCCTGGAATTGTGTGCAGATCCATGATTATAGTGTGCAATCGCTTCCAGGGTTATGTTATGTTACATGGCAGAAAGGATTTTTTCCCATTGCTATTGAGTTACTTAAAAGGGAGATGTAAAGGTGGATCCTGTCAAACCTATAAGCCTATTTTTTTCCAGTTCTGAGGGGATTTGAAACCCACAATCTTCACACTAGACTACATGCCCAGCCCATTTTTAAAATTTTGAAACAAGCTCTTCCTAAATTACAAAGATGCCAATCTAGGCTTGAACCAGTGACCCTCCCACCTCTCAGCTTGCTGGGATTATAGGTGCATGCCACCACACCAAGCATACACACACCTTTTTAAAGCACAAGTTTTCTGCGTCTGGTAGCAGAGAAGACGTTTCAAACTCTTGAAGGGTTTGCTTGACTTTTAGATAGGAGAGAGGAGGCTGCATCACAAAGAGTACAGGAGGCTCCAGGGCCTGGAACCCACGCATGGTGCCAACCATGGTGCCAACCTGCAAACAGCAAGGACCTCACTCCTACAGACTTGGCCTCACTTTGCAAACTTGACTGAGTTTAGGAGTAAATTCTTCCCACATCTCCAAATAAAAGCCTAGCCTTTCTGACCTCCTCAACAGAGAACTGCATGAGCATCCATGAACTATAAAACTGTAAAATAAAAAATAGATGTTGTTTCAAGTGACCAAGTTCAAAGTATTTTGTTGCACACAATATAAATTCAACACAAATGTTCAAAAGGCAATTAAGGAAAGGATTACACCTGCTACAATTTGAATTATAGACTATGAGATGATTAATTTTAGTTTTTATTACTATATGTTTGTGGTACATAATGGTTACATTCATCACGGGGAGGTGCTACATGTACATAGTGCATCTTAATTATTTTTTTACTCCCTTCTCAGTGATCTTCAGGGGCACTGGTGAGCTGGAAGTGAGAGTATAATATAAAACTAATAGCAATCACTATCATTTGCTTAACATTTACCATGTGCCTTGAGGCATGCTGAGTACTCACCTAAATCTTATAGAAGCACTGAGACAGCGATTTCTCTTTTGGAGGATTTCAGCAGCTTGCTCAGTGTCTCAGAAATAGTAAGTTGCAAAGCGAGGCTATTGAATCCAATAGCCTAAACTCTTAAACTATACTTCTTTGTTACAGTTTGTATCTAGATGTCTCCTCCCCCAGAGACTCCTTTAATCATGGGGGAAAGCTTTACATAGGTGGCTGAATCTGGAGTTTTCGACTGATTCAGAATCCAATGCTGGGATTACAGATGTGAGTGCTACCCCTGCCCTAGGGCAGGGAGCCTCCATATACTATAAGAGATGGAAAGAGTTTTGTATCTCTTTTGCTCTTATTTTTTCTGTCTGTCATGAACTGTTGCCCCTCTGCCATGTGCCACTCTGTCTTGGATCCAGCCAGTTTTATGGACTGAAATTCTACAAACTTAGTTAAATAAACTTTTTCCCCTTTATCTTTGAGTGTTGGATATTTTGTTACAGCATGAGAGAGAAGTAATAAAGATGTTCTTTAAAAAGAAAATGGTAGCTAGGTATGATGGTGCATCCATGTAATCTCAGCACTCTGGGTGGCTGAAGCAGGCGGATCACCAAGTTTGAGCCCAGCTTGAACATTTTAGAGACTAACCAAGGCTGTGTCTCAAAGTAAAAAAGTAAAAAATAAATAAATAAAATAAAAAGGGCTGAGTATGTAACTCTGAAAAAGCCCTAAATGGTGGTTAACATGAATCTTCTGTACATTTTCTAAGATGTTATTTAAAGACAATGAAAGTGTGAAGAAGTGATGATCTGAAAGATGTATGCAATATAGGAATTTGTCAGAATTTTTTCTTTTCTAAATTTTTAGGTATGCTACTGTGATTATGTTTTTCTAAAATTGATAGTTTTGGAAGAAATTTGCCATGCCTTAGGTGATATTGTCCATCTCTGTTCCTTTCTTTTCCCTTTCCCCTTCCTCTCTCCTTCATTCCTTTCTTCTTGCAAATCCATGTTTAAAATTTAGTGCCCTTTTAAAAATGAGTTTGGTAATATCATGAACCTTAGCAGGTCTGTGTGGAATTTAATTTGTTTCCTTATATAATGATCATTAAGTTTCTCAGATGATATGAGCCATGGAGAGGGAAAGTTAAGCCATTACAAAAGATTTAAAATTACCATCTGACTTCCCTAGAGTCACGCATAGTGACTATTTTAAATACCCACACAGTACACTATGTTAGGTCACAGTGAGGAAAATATAGTAGGTCCCTAACAAATTAGCACATGCAGCTGAAGTGAGTTGCATCACCTCTTTAGTGCATGTTTCTGCTTTTCTCTGCATTTTTGAATTTCTTTTTTCTTTTTCTTTTGCTGTTGTAACATCCACTCAGCTCCAGGAAGAATAGCAGTTACTCTGCTGGATTTGAGAAATTTTTAAAAAATACACGAGTTTCACAGAAAACACATCTGCATGGAAATATGCATTAATAGAATGTTAATGACAAAGATGGATAATGATGATGATGAAGTTGATGATGGGAATGTTGTTGAGATGACAGTCTTTAGAGCAGCAGATACTATGAGTTGAGCTCCTATAATGTGCAGACAGCATGCAGGGTGTTTTCAATGCATTACCTCATTTTTGCCTCATAATGGTCTCTGCATTTTCCCACACTGAAAATGGAGATCATAATAGTAGTATGTAGTACTAACAGTACTAATAATAGCATATAGTAATAATCAGGTGATATAACAAGTACTTAGAACACTGCTTGGTACATGGAAGGTTAGCAATATATTTTAGCACCCATTATATAGTTCTATCTTCATACTATAGGAGAGAAAGTGGAAACAACCTAAGTTGAATGACTGGTCTAAGAGCACATATTACTGAAGGCAGAATTGGAGCCCAAGCAGTATCATCACAGCCAGAATCAACCAAGGTAATGTAGGCATCATCCTTCTCCACCTAAAATGGAAATCCAGCTTGAGAATGAAGCTGTCTGAATGGCAGGGGCCATGATTAAGATGACAGGTGATATAAATGTAAGACAAAAGCCGCACAGTTGCTGGTTTGCCATTGCCATTAATTATGAAAATGAACAAATAGATTATTTAAATGATCTCAGATGAGCAAATTATTCAAAGAGCTGCTCAGTCAGAAGTATTTCTAGAAACTCCTGCATAGACAGACGAAAACTATTCAGATTTTCTGACAGGGTCACCAACTCTCCTGTGCTATAGAGGAATTCAGAGAGGATCTGAACATTTCAGATGGAAGCAGGAAGGAGTGTCAGCTTCCCACCATTGTCTCAAATACCTGAAAGAATCTCTCACAAAGAGCCAGGCTGATGCTAGCTCACATGCTTCAGAGTCTTAGATTGATGAACCCTTTTGTTTGGGGCTTATTTGGGGGCAGCATATCATGATAGGAGCACAAGACAAAGCAAAAATTATGCTACTCCTGTGGCTAAGGATTAAAGACAAGGAAGAGGAAGGGGCTGAAATCCCACTGACTCCTTCAAAGGGGCATGCCAGTGTCACTGGGTCCTGCCTCCTAAAGTTCCCACCCCCTCCCGATAGTGCCAAATCTTTAACACAAGGGCCTTGAGTGTTATTCTAGATTCTAAATTATAGGAGGGAGGGAGTGAAATAAGGGGTGGAATGGAGGGCAGAAGGGGAAGAGGCAGAATTAAAAATACAAACACTGAGCCATCGAGCTAAGCTTTTTCTACATTGCTGGGAGTGCCAAGTTCTTTCAGAGCTCAGAGTACCACAGGGGTGTGTAGGAGGTGAGGGGCTGTTGAGGCGGAATTTGGCTTTGACCAGAGATAGTAAAACTTTTCTGACTATTGTTTGGGGTTCCAAGTGGGCTTTCTCTGGGGCAAAATAAAATACTTTTAAAATAGAGTAGTAACAAGATTGACATTAGTGATGATCAACTATAATGCAAATAAACTGTAAGAATGCATTGAATATCTATTCTGTACTGAACCTTACAGTATAGGTTTACATATTTATTATTGTAGTTTAGCTGCATGATAACCTTGTGAAATAGATAATATTCTCTGATTTTATACTTGAGTGGTGCAAATTTGAATATATTTAGTCACTATTTGTATCAATTGATAAGAGATTCAAATTTAGATTGTGTGGGTCACCAAGTCTAGTGCCCTTTCTACTACTTTGCACAGGATAAATGACAGAAGTTTTCTTATAGTTCTTATTTTTGTGGGTAATGTTTGCAGTAGAAATTGAGAGGAGAGATGGAAATACCTATCTTTTAGTTGAACTCAACTCTGACTCTTTAGGATAAAGTAACTGGAAACAATGACTGTTGATTAGATTACACCATTTGTCCCTCCCTTTATCCATCCAGACAGTAAACCAATGATCAATCATCTAATAAATTACATGTCTATCAACTCCTTTGACCAATCATTGCTCATCCATTCATGTGATCACTTCTTCACTCTAGAACATGTTCTCTACTGGGAATTGCCAGATGTTTACTGATTACATACCCTTTTCCAGTCCTGTGCTAGGTACAGGTGAAGCAGAGATCAATAATCAGTGTTCTTTCCTTCAGAGAATTCACCATCTAGTGGGAGCCACAGAGAAAGGATGCAACATGGTGAGGTGAATGCTAACAGGATAGGACAATGTGGACCCTCATCTCAGTCTGGATATTGGGGAGGAGATGAGAAAAGCTTCCAAAAGTGCTAACATATGTCTTGAGTCCTAAAGGTCAAAGGAGATACTCAAGGGATTAAGGTCCTCTAACCCATGCTACTAATTTATTCACAAATGTGCAATAGCCCTCATTGATTTTCTGCTTTTGGTGGCTCAAGTGGAGAGCAGTGAGGGGAATGCTTCCTGCTACAGCAACAACTTCCAGACCTCACTGGTGCTTGTCTGGACCTGTTCTCCAGGTTCTTAGCTTTGTCTCTATCCTCTTCGTTCATTTCTCCATTTGGATGGTCATGGTGCAGACAGGAAGGACATTTGTTCCTGGAAAAAGAAACAGAATGGTGATGTTCTCCAGAAATCTGCTTCTGGATGCAAGCAGCATTGCTAGACCATCTTTTATAATGACAGTTGAGTTTTATTATCTGTGCTTTGGCCATGGAGGTTGCCCTCCCCACCACCCTGTTTCTCTTGGCTGTCTTAGACTAGTGAGAGAGGCAGATATAGAGGGGTTGAATATTCTAGGGCCGACTTTTAATTAGTAGCAGACCAAATACGCTTTATTTAGGCTCTAAAGTCAAAGGACTTGGCTATTTGGCACCTTGAAGTAGTTCCTCATATTTTATAAACAATAGGATAATTATTATGCCTGGATGTATCATGGGGCTTTGTTTTTATTACTATTATTTTTATCCCTTTTAATAGATATTCAAGATAAATAGTTATCAACCCCTTTCCTATACCCCAGTTACATAGAAGGAAAATGAGCCTTTGCAGAGATCAGTGATTTGCTTGAGTTTACAGAGTGAGTAATTGACCATATCCAGATTCCAGCTCGAAACTGTCTGATTCCAAAGTCCATTTATTTCTATGGTACCATATGGTAAAAATGAGATTTCTTTGTATATTGGCAGTGAAGGTTGTTAGTGCTTTAATTATGGAAACCCATGTTGGGAACTCCATGTCCCTGCCTTGTGGACTTGCTTCAGTGTTTACCAGAACTATTAGAGGTACAAGATTTCCCACTGAACCAGAACCTCTTCCTGAGTTCCACTTTGAGTATCCCACTGAGCTGTATGCAAATCTGCCCCAATCAGTCCCTTGTATCCTTGAACAATGCCAATAAACACTCTTCTGCAAATCTAAAGATGTGAGAATTAGACCCCAGTAAACTGCTATGTTGTTGCTTATTACTTCAACAGATGGTCTGTTATCTAGCCATTGTTTTTTGAAACTGTTTTAAAAATCATCACAATCATATCTATAGAGTTCTTATAGCCCATTCTTTTCATTTGAATTATAATTCTGAAAATTGGAAGCACTAAATGGATTGTAGGGGAAATGAAGAGGGGCTGGAGCATCTTGAGTTCTGTCCATGTGAAAAAGACTTCATTGGAAACACATGAGAAGAAAAAACATCAAAGTTAGGAAAAGACAGGAGTCATTCTTATTCTTCTGGAGGGAATTGTAGAATGATTTGAAGAAACTGATGTTCTCTCTCTTATGCTGTGTTTAACTGTAAAGTTGAAACAGGCTATCTGAGTTTTAAATGACAATTATTAGTACTGTTTTCTTTTCTTTAACTTTACAGTTGGAGCAAATTATATTAGTATTGGAGTCCCATCATGGTGGCCTCCATGTAAGCCAGCAGAGGGTAGTTGATGGTGCAATTTTTTTCTTTCCATGATTAAAGTTTCTTTGAAGAAAATAGGTAATCAGATCCAAGCTGAGAAAAGAGGGCAAGAATCAATTTTGGCTAAGAGATCCTGACAACCACAATTTAAATAGGGAAAGTAGGGATATTTACCATCTGGACACACTGAGATTCATAGATGAGAGATGCATTCAAAATTCCTCTGTGGGAACTGTCCACATTTCTTTTCACCTGTGGTGTTTAAGTTGACAAGTTGAATCTACACAGCATGATTTGAGTTTGGTGCCAAAATGACACCCAAAGATTTGCATTCAGGAAGTGTCACTGCATTAAAAATGAATGAAGATTCAAAACTGTAGATGGGATTCCCATCAAGTTATACTATAAGTCACTGAGGGAGACAAAGATGTATCTAATTCAGAGCTGCAAATCCTAAACCAATGTCAAAACACAAGTGACTGATCTATGCAGACAGAGAGGATGGCACTGGGGTCACAGAGAGAGAGATACTATAGTCTTCTCTTTATCTATCATGCTAGTGAGCAATGGAGACATTTTGAAAAGAGTGGGTTTTGGTCAACATGGGTCATACTTTATTCTGAGACTAGACTAAGCCTGAAACATTATGATTCTTTGTGTTTCTTGGGTAACACCCGTGTATCCATCAGTATGATGGAGCTGATAACCACCCCATGGAATTTCTTGAGGACATTAAAGCCAACATGTATTAAATGCTTCTCATGCTGCCTATTTAACTTAGCTGAATTTGTACTTGCCCTAGTCATGCTTATCTCTGAGGACAGAATGCCTGAAGGTCAGAAGTCCCTGGATAAAAGTGCTTGGATTTAGGCGAGATTTCCAGAGAGACTTTCAGAAAATATTGAACTTCATTATAATCCCATCTCCCCACTGGCATGCTAAATGACAGACCCTCCTTCACACTCAGCATGACATATGACAAATGCAATGATGATGACCAGACTGGAAAGAACCATAAAAGAAGTAAAAAGAGGCAGTGCCCAATTCCTGAAAAATCTCTGTCCATACCCAGAAAAAAGTCATGAATATAGTTTGGGGTCAGAAAATTTGTAACAATGCTAGAAGTCAGAATTTTGATTTACAATGTCTCTTAATTCATATAAAAACCTTAACATATTGAGACTATTATCATTGGTATTTTGTAAATGAGAAAAAATGGTAACAGAGAACAGGTAATTTTCAATCATCCAAACTATATTTTTAGCCATGTTTGTTTGACTCTAAAACGTATGCTTTTTTGCACACAAAATCCTCAGTCATTTTTCCGTCAAATTCTACAATGCAGGCAACACCACCAGTGCTTTGGGAAGTAAAGATTTCAAATAGCAAGCTCATAGAGTTGGTCTTTCTGTATAGTTCCTAATAATAAAAACAAAATGTCTAATATTTTAAAGTTCTAGTTACATTTCAGGTCCTGAGCCCAGTACATTATTTTAACTAATATATTGCATGTTCACTGCAACCCTAATCAGCATATATTATAATTGGTTTTATTTTACAGACAACAAAGTGATTGAATCATGATCACCCAGCTACTTCACAGCTTGTGGAGATTATAAATAATTTACGTAAAAATTTAATACAGATGGGACTTAGTAGAAAAACTTAATAAATGGTAACTGTAATACATGCATTGTGCAAATCTTGAGTTTTAAGTGACAACTATTAGTGTTGTTTTCTTCTATTTTTCATATTTTTGAGTGAATTCTCTATACTTTCCAACAGAATTCTTTTTCTCTCAGAGGAATGGATTTAAAATCTCAAGATAGGCATTCTTGAAGATCACTCTCCATTTGATTTTGCTTTGTATCCTGCACAACGGGATTAAAATTGAAACATATGATTAAGCTGCTTGTAGTTCACCTATTTGCTGTGCCTTCTGGTCTGAGTTACCTGAATGAACAGCACTTTGCTGCTCTGAGAAATTGTAGTAATTTTTCTGTAACCTTTATGTGATTTAGCCATGAAGGTCACATGAAATGAGATAATAAATAGCAACTCGTAGGTCATAAAGTGCTTTATAAACTCTAGGACTTTTATGTTATTACCCACATAATAACATGCAGCCTTCTGATCAGCATGATTCCTCCACTGTGTCTGTTACCTAAATTCTTTCTCTCTATTTCTTTTCATCTTCTTCCAAACAGCTTCTTAGTCAATTGAACAGCAACAAGCCTAGGCATAAAGATCCAAGAATGCTTGAGTTACATTTATAGTTATGAAATTAATGGTAGGCATTAATTGTGCAGAAACTTGAACTAGCAAATGAAAATAAAAGTAATTTCCAGGCCTTTGGATTTATTGGTAGAATTAAAATAGTGCCAGGCTGCTTTTGGCAAGGCCTTCTTCCTTGTGTACAATATTGGATTATATTATTAGGCATTATCAATTCCATCTAAAATAGAGAGCAGTAAACTAAAAACAGATCTGTCCCCTCTTAAAAGGCAAAAGAAAATGCATTTCCTAAGTGTTATTTTGGTAGAAAACCCTGGACCTGGAATTCTGGTAATTCGATGCCTTGCCCTATCTTGTCCTGGTGTTACACTCAGGTGCTAACCTTGACCACGTGAGGTACTGCAGGTAGGAAGGAACCTCAGTTGAATGCTTGTGATCTTCCTGGTGGTTTACTTACTTGAGTCAATAGACTCCTCCCTGTATATAATATGCCTCAAACTGTTTGAACAATACCTGATTGTGTGGCAGATGGTATAATAAGTGCTTTTGCAGTCATTTTATTTAATTCCTTACAAGAATCATGTGATAACAAATCTTATGCTCATTTTTACAGATTAGAAAACTTGGATTAGAGGAATAAACTAGTCAAGGTCGCACAGCTGGTAAGCACTGGAGGTAGAGATTCAGGGTCAAGTTCAGCTAGCTACAAAAATCCTCATTATTTTCAGAACCTGTTTTTGAAAGGAAACCAGTGTTGATCATTGACAGCAGGGAGATCATAATTATGATGGGCCTATTGGTGCATTCATTTGTTAATGATTTATTTAAGAGGCATTTAGAGGCTTGGCCTGGATGTAAGGTTTACAAAGACAAACACAATCTCGTCTCTGCACTCCATGAGTCTGTCAAGGCAGCTAGATGAGTAGCTGGGCACTTATATTTGTTGATCGGGCAGCAAAGACCCAGCTTTTTGGGACCAGAGACTGCCTCTCAAAGACTGCCCTCTATTTGGGTTCTGAAGGACAGATAGAAGACAGCCAGGCAGAGTGGGTTGGAGCTTTCTGGGCAGGCGAACAGCATGTATGTGTTCAAACCCTGGCACTGACACGGAAGCTCAATGTACCCAGCATTCTGTGATTTCTTCTGTGTGATTCATGAATCGATATGGCACAGGGTGGGATCAGAAGCTGCTGTCAGCAGCCGGGCTGGTGTGTTTGCATAGAGCCAAAAAGGCAGGCAAGGGGCCGGGTCATTCAGATCACTGAATTTACGCTTGGTTCAGCTGTAGTGAGAAGCCATCATAAAGCTTTAAGCTGAACCTTGGAATAATTAGACAGCAGGGATATTTAGAGTGATGGCCTTAGCTGCTACTTGGAGGGTGGCTGAAGAGAAAAACAACCAGAAAATAAGAAGACTTGTTGAGAAGCTGCCACAGAGACTCCTGAGAAGGGAAAGGCCACACTGAGGTGTGAGTTTGGAGAGAAGTGAACAATGAAATACTCAAATACCATATGACAACTATAGAGGCCTGGTGACCAATCATATATGTTATATATATATATATCTGTGTGTGTGTTACATATACAGGCCATATATATATATATATATATATATATATATATATATATATGGGGGTGGAAAGAGCAAGAGATGAATTAAGAAATATTTCCTGCATTGGGATTTCAAGAACTTATATTTGACAGATGGGAGAGAAAAATGTGTGGCTTTAAAAATTTTTATTTTTGTGATTGAAGGTAAGAGGCTGAATTCTATTCTAAGCCCATGGAGATGGAGGTTTCTTGGAGTCAGCAGAGAGAGGTTGCTGAAAGGCACTCAGAGGTAGGCATTGTCAACCTAGGCATCACAATTGGACGCTAGGGAGCAGAAGAGTCCTAATCATAGGCATGTTGGGTAGAAGGTAAGTGGAGGCATGGAAGTCATACTCAGAGGAAAAAGAGCTTGTCTCAGCCAAGGGAGAAAATAGTTGACTGGGGATAGGATGGTGACGGCACAGGGAAGGCACTTGGAGGGGATGGGCATGGGGGATGTATGTGTAAACCACTTATTGGCCATAGAGAAGAGAGAACCTCAGGGCTTTTGCTAGGGCTGGTTTCAGAAGAGAGGGGAATTTAGAACAGGATTGTCCAGAACTCAAAGGATGGGATCGGCATTCATCTAAAGAAGAGATGCCTTTGTTATCATGGAAGGGAAGAACAAGGAGGGCATGTGTGCACAGGCGGGTGAGTCTGCGGGTTGTCCACATGATCTGAACTAAGAGATAGATCCGTCAGCTGGGAGTGAGGATGGTGCTGACAGCCCCGCAGTCTTGTGGGCAGGTGCAAAGGTTTGAAATAGTTTCTAGGGAACGAGGGAGATGCAATTAGGAAAAGGGAGAAAGATTTCTAGCTCTAGAGGGAGTCCTTAAACTTACAGTGGCATTCCTCTAGGTGGCTAGGTGATGCTCTCCACCTGTGCTTGGTGGATTACAATGAGGAAGTGGTTGGATTGACTCAGAACTGGGGGCGGTAGTGACAGGAGGACAACATTAGGACAGGATAATTGAGGGTATGAAAAAGTCTGTTCAAGTGATAGATTAAGAGGCTTCTGCTGGAATGGAGGAGATATAGAGCAAGAATGAGCAGCCTAGGAGCAAACTGAGGGGTCCAAGACCCAGGGTCAAAATGATGTTGGAGGAGACCTGAGTAAAGCTCAGTGAGACTGGAGTTTCTGCATTTAGAACCTCTGAAACCAAGCAATTCTAAGTGAACTGCCCTGAAGGAATGGCTTAAATGAACTGGATAAGGTCAGTGGGGCGACAGTAAAAAACTGATAGCAAATTTTAACCAAATGATCTGACAAGTATGAAAGTCTGTATGAAGGAAGTGACATCAGTTATTGGCAAATAGGGTGAGTACAGGATACGTGGGAAATTGCAAATAGCAGCCACGCATAGGTAAATTCTCCAGTACTATCTATCCCCAGGGGCTGAGACACTCATTAAAGGGTGCAAAGCCAGTAACAAATTTGAGTTTAGATGTCATCAAATTCCAAGGTACATGTAGGTATTTTAGCCAAACATTGAAGAGCTTCTGTAATGTTGCCTCAATGTATCCCTTTATTGCTCTTTCTCTTCCTCTTTGTATATTGTGTGGTACACCCATTTTGGCACATATTTGTATATTTTTAAATTCAACAACACTTCTTCCTCTTCCTCTTTTTATATTCAATGCTAAGGATTGAACCGAGGGTCTTCACACTGAGCTACATCCTACCCCATTTTTTATTTTGAGGCAAGATCTTGATAAGTTGCCTAGGCTAAAATTTGTAATCCTCCTGCCTCAACCTACTGAAATACTAGGTTACAGGTGTGCATCACCTCATCTGGCTTTAGTATCTGAGCTTTCTCCACATTGTTCTCTCAGCATGTTCTCTGATCCCTTTGCAGTCTGCATAGCTCCCCTTGACTGTCATCTTTCAAACTTTCTTCCTTCTTTAGAGATCCACTGTTTCAATTCCCGGAGTCCATTTCATCTTTGGCCTTTTAGGACTTAGCATTTTCTATTTTATTATATAATTCATTATATAATTCATTCTGAGGGCATTTAATTTTATTTTAATACTAATGGGTAAGATCTTTATCCAGCAGGGGAACAGAGCAGGTGCTTGGCCTAGCTGGTCAATATTTTAGGCTTTGTGAGTTATACTTTCCACACGACAGATACTCAACTCTGCTTTTTTCAATATGAAAAGAAGCGTAGGGAATATGTAAAGAAATAAGCATGCTTGTGTTCCAATCTTTATAAACATAAGTTCAAATCTCATATAATTTCAAGCATCAAATCTCATACAATTTTCATGTATCAAAATATTAATTTCTTTCAATTATTTAAAAATAGAAAACCCATACTTAACTCATAGGTTATATAATAGCATTTGGCTCCTGGACTATCCTTTGCTGACTCCAGATTTAGGGTTCATTCACCACTGTATTACCAGTGTTAGAACAGCTAATGGAAGTAGTAAACACTAAACATCTGTTGAATGAAGGAAGCACTAAATCAGTGTTATCCACCCAAAGTGACTGAAAGCCCAGGGAATAGCTTTGCTTATTGGTTGTAATACTCAGAGTAACCAGGGATCAGGATTCTTGCTTTGCTGGCAATTTGTGCAAAACTGACATTTTAAGTGGGTGGCCTAACTCATGGTGTCATCGATAGTTGAATGTAAACTTTGGTCTTCTAAGTGTAGGGTTGTTTTCATCTTCTGAATTTACAAACATAATTCAGCAGCAAACACAACACTGATAGTTGCCTGAATTACTACCTTGATTCTCATTTCTTCCTGGTAGCTTTCCAGGACTCTGGAATTGTTGATTCATGTTTGAGATGGGATTAATTGGTTTGGGTGAAATGCAACTGACAGTCAAGGGTTGTTTAGTCCCTACCGTCTGAAAGAACACCACTTATTGGGTCCATCCGATGGGAACCCCTTCTACCCCAGCGCTTTCCAGTAGATGTGACTTTAATAGTGGGCAAAACTGTGGTTAAGCTTATTACTGTTTCCTTAGGGTTAAATCTTCTGTTGGCTTTAGCATTTCAAAGGATCTTCTTGCTGGAATAGTTTAGGGCTTAGCAAGCCTGGAGCAAAGCAGTTTGGGGTCAGAGCTGAGCAAAGAAAAATGACCGTCAAAATACCATCTTATCTAAGGAGAATTGAAATTCTGACTGGTGTGCATTTCGTCATTGTGATGGAGTTCATCCATGCGCAAGAGCTTTGGTTAGTGTCCCTGTAATAACTAACAGGGCTTCAGGCGCCAACCTCTGGCCGGTCCTTTCATTCGGAAGAAGAAAACCATCTATCTCAAAGATTTAAATTTATTATTTTGACCCAAATACAAGAGCACAAATACCCACCAGAGACCTGCCACTAAGTTCCAAATGCTTCAACATTTACAACCCAATAACTTTTCACGGGCAAGAGAATGAAATGCTTTTCAACTGATCAATACCCCCAGGTCCTGTAACCTTATTTTAAAACTCTGCAGACACTGTCGCTGAGGTTAACTTCGAATGTTCAGGGCCGAGATCCAAATGGAATTGACTTTTTTACATAATGCTGAGTGAGGAAATCCATCTACTTTTGGCCTATTACATCTTTCAAGTCAGGTTTGATGCACTGAAGCCTCCTGCTTCCTTAGTCTGTAATTTGATTGCCTGGAACTTAAGTCTTTTCTATAATAATGATTATACATTTAGACAAAAATTTTGCCATGTTTTAATTCTTTTCAAAATCTGCCAAAGAGTAAGAGGAGTCATGTCTGCAGTCATGCTCAGCCTTCTAATTGTTAGGCTAGTAAAAATAAATTGACCATCAGAACAAATGAAAGCCTGCTCAGCCATCATCCCAGGATCAGAGCATGTCTCTTTTGACCAATTTCTAAATTATTGGCAACTCCGCCAAGGGAACAGACTACTAAATATTGTCCAGGTAAACACTTCCCCAAAGAGCTATTTATTATTCTAGATTGCAAATGTCATTTCATTTATTTTACAATTGGAAGCTACACTGATCTTTGAAATTTACCCAGCAAAAGTACATTAGAAGGTCAAAAGAAAACCTTTACCATATTTTTAAATATTCTTTGTGAAGGTGCTAAATATAATAAGTGTTGCTGTTATTGTAACAGAGCACTGACCTCAGGTCAAATTCTCATTCAGTATTGTTGCTTAGCCTCCTCTACCTTGACTCCACTTTTATTTATGTCTACTTTAGGACTGCTTTTGTAGATTTATCTGCATTTTGCTTTCCTTCTTCAGTGGAGTTACACTTTTAGGAATTCAGTGAAGTTTATGTTTGGGTTCTGATAATAACAGATGCATCAAGGTGAACAGAATTGTGTTGTCTTGATAGTCAGCGTCTCGAGTACAACATTATACAAAAAAGAAAGGTAGAGTCTTTCCTTTCAGGACCCCTCAAGAAGTGTATGGAAATCAAAATGGAGGAAAAGAAATCTAATCAGCTTTTAGAGCCTTAATTACAGTCTTCTTGGTTAAAATTCCCAAATTACCTAACAGTCATTTTTGAGCAATAGGTTTTTTCCCCTGATCTACTATTCTAACTGATTTTTGGGTGTCCACATTGGTAATGATGGAATTTAACCCCAAGCCTGCAAGATGAAGCTCATAAACAGCTCTGTTGTTACAAGTATTTAATTCAAATCCTTAGAAGAATTAGCTCATAAGCAAATGAAGGAAATAAAACTGTTTTCACAAGCAAGAAAACTGCAAGACTACCTCGGGCTGCTCTCTCTCCTCCTTATGTATTTTACATGGAAAACAGAACAAAACAAAACAAAACTTTGTCCCCAAAAGGCAAAGCGGTGACAGCTGGGAGCCAGAACCCAGGTGTTCCTCCTCCCAGGATACCACTCTGTGCATTGCAAGGTGCTAATTATCTGCTTCCCATGGAAAAGCCCCTCAACAAACACATATTGTTCCTATTTGTCTTGGGACTTCCCAAAGCAAAAGCAATGTCCAACCTTGGCACTAACCAATAGTGGTCATGGTACCATGATCTGATGTTCATTATCCTGAGGTCAGATTGCAAGACCTGTCTTTTGCTGTTTGGCCTTGAGCAAGTCATTTAAGTTGTTCCCAGTCTGTAAAATGAGGATAACAATGGCTTTTTTCACTATAGAATTATGAGAATAAAATGAGAAAATGTTTCTTGGGGTGATCTCAGTACCTCAATAAATGCTAGGGAGTATACTCATTAAATATTCAATAATTGTTATTACAGCCCATGGAGGGCTGACAGATACAGAAGTTACACAATGAAGAACTCCCAGGAGCATGTTCAAAAAATTAATTAGTGCTTATGAGAGAGCTCCTTTTTATTTTTTGCTGATTTTTCAAGCTTCTGATGTTATTTCATTCCAATGTGGAATCAAAGACAAGAAAGAAAGCACTATTAACTGCTTAGCAAATTAATAGAACACATCACTTTTAAGAGCATACAAAGAATTAAAAGTAAACCAAAGAAATGGGACTGCTACCCACCCCTGGGGACCTGGGAACAGAGGGACTTGGAAAGACTAAAGATAAAGGAACTCCTGAAGAAAACCGTGGCTCTCATCCCAAAGACTTTCACTTTTACATTTAAATTTGAATAAGCACTGAGCTCTTCTGCTGGATGAGCATGAAGAGCAAAATGGATAGAAATGTGCAGGCTGTTCCTGGACCAATAAAGATCAAAACCCATCTCCAGGAATGACTAGATCAGTGCAATATTCTAGGACAGATGATGCTGTTATCCATAAAGATGGATACAGTTTATCCATCTTTACAGTGAGAGTAGTTATTATAGGAGAAAAAAAATCAACTGCTCCAATGTGAGCTGTGTAACAATTAGGCAATTCTGAAATTTCAACTGAGCAGAATTTAATTAAGGCTCTAATAGCTGATTAAACTCATTTAGGTCTGCTGGCAATTGCCATTGGTTATGTAAGTAACCCAAGAAGAAAGATGGTCCATCTTTTTCGTAGGCTGCGTTCAATCCTGCCCATAGCCAAAGGCGTCACCCTCCTGTTGCTTCTCAAAATAGGGTCTTTAGACTAACCAGCACACAGTGACCCAGGATACGTGTGCAAAAGTCAGAATCCCCAGAACTTATTTTTTTTAGTTTTTTTTTTTTTTTTTTTTTTTTTTTTTTTTTTTTGAGACAGGATCTTGTTGTATAACCCAGGCTGGTCTTGAACTCTTACTTAGCATTCTCGGGGCTAGGATTGCAGGCATGTGCCACCAAGCCTGGCTAGGACTTACCGTTCTTAATTTATTCCTAAGGGGAGGGTCCTTATCTAGACTCAAGTTTTATAATCCTACCACCTTCAGTCATTGGATTTAAAACAGTACATTCAAAGGAAGTCCATGCTTTACTGTAGTATTTGTAAAACAATTCTGAGTTTCCCCGTCAGCGATCACTTAGGTCCCACAGCACTGACGATCAAATAGGTTCAACCCACGCCTGCTTCACAATGACTGCTCTGTAGACTTTTTGCATGTACCATGCATGGGGAAACTGAGTCCAAAAGTAATACTTGGTCTCAACACACTACTATTGCTGGTGAAGTTGCAATTAGATATTGGTTTTAAAAAAATTACTGAACTCTGCTGGAAAGTACTGTGGTGAGGATACATTTCAACTTCCTATCAAGCTACAGCAGCATCTCAGACATCTTTGTTATAGTTTCTAGAGCAATCATACTCACATTTGCTTCTGGTTTCAAGTGGCAATTCAAAATGCAAAATTACTTGTGTGTAAACCTGCTATCAGCTTGTTGATGCGTCAGAAGTGCATGCTGAGCCATGGAAGTGATGCTAATCGATAATGCTACTTTTGCTAAATACAGATGTTAAATCATTTCACATTTCCTTCATGGCCATTTATCTCGTGTCCTTTAGTAGACTGTATTTCAGGTGGAAAGAAATTGGCTTCCTGTTTGCTTTGTTTGTCCTCTTTAGCTTCATCTTCCTGAAGAGTTAATTACTCATATTTTTCTCCAGCTTGGAAGTAAATCACTGCTTATTATACAGAGTGAAATGTTCTCTAATATTTTCTAAAGTTTTCTTTTAAAGCCATTTCTCCTTTGGAGATGAAATCACCCTGTGAGGTAACCGGGCCCAGTCGGACTGGAGTGCAGGCAGTGTGAGCTCTGCTTCATTTTCAGTTTTAATAAATTTCACTTCGACTTTTTAATTTTGCAACCCCCACTCTCTTGCGTCTAAGGAGAAAAGATGAGTAAACAGGCAACTTTCTTCTTTTAAATTTGAATCTGAAGTAAAAATTGGTGATATGTTGTGGTCAGAGTGTGTTCCATTCAGCAAATAATTAATGAATTTTTTCATGGGTGAGTACTATGCTACACTCAACATGGTTCACCTGGCAGTGAATATATGGCCAGCAGGATGGTGCATGCAACTGTGATTCAAGGCTGACTGGGCTCGCCCTCCATCCCTATACAACAGGTCCACTTGTGAGTTATATTGAGTTGCTCACTTTGAGATCTCATGAATTCATGCCAGTTTTACTCCACTGGGCCTCTACCTTCCAGATTTATGCACTTTCCTTCTAACCAATCATTCTGCATTCAGAATCTTATAGCCACATCCTTTCTATGCACTGCATTAGGAAGGTGTATTCTGTTATACTTCTTCCAGTCAGGGGAGCAACTCCCCTGATTAAAAATCTTTACTAAACACCCATCACCAGGTCTCTATATACTTCAATCTCTTACGGTCTAAAAGTAAACCCTTAACAAGATACACACAAACTCTCTTGGTCTGCTTCATATTTGGAATCACTCCTTCTCGGAAGCATCTTCTGATACCTTTCCTGAATAGGAATCGTGTCTCCTTACCTAGTATGCTATGTGTATCTCAGCATGGCACTCTTTTCACTTTGCTATGGCGAGCTAACATCTCTCCAACCAGACCTGAAGCTTTGGAAACAGGAAAGCTCTGCTTTGAAGATGGTCCACTCTGGTAGTCCCAGGGTCTCCTGCAGTGTCCAGCACAGTGGAAATCACCAGAAAACTGTGCATTGAGTTCATTAATGAGAAATTGAGGTGATAAAGAAAGTTCTAGAGCTTCAGAAAATACAAAAATGAATTACTATTAGACAGTTAGGTTCTGTAAGTAAATTTAGGTTAGGTCTGAAAAGAATGGATAAGATTTCAGTACATGGAGATGAGGAGAGAGAGTCCAAACAGAAGAAGCAGTGTAGGCACATTGAGAAGGAAGTGGGTGTTGTACAGGGTATGTCTGGAGAAAACTGTATATGTACATCATTATATTATTGTGTCCGTGTGTGTGTGTGTGTGTGTGTGTGTGTGTGTGTGTGTATGCATGCATGTATATGTAAAGGTGTAAGTACATCTGTGTTACGTTTATGTGTACATGCATGTGGAGGGTATAAGTGTCTATTGGAGAGTCTGGGTAGGTACGAGTGCACTTATGTGATCCATCTATGTAAAAGGGTGTAGATTTCTGTAGGCATGTGCATTTTAAACCGTATGCATAGGTGTAAGTATGTGTATGTGTAAAGGTACATGTATATGTGGTTTAGCATCAGAATATATATGGAGTTGTGAGAAAGAGGTAGAGGAAGTGAGGAGAGTGAAGGAGATTATTGGATCTACATTGTAGAGAGCAGTTTTATGTAAAGGTATTTTTTCTTTGTAGGCTGCAGGTGTCACAAGAGGATTGGAGCAGGGTTAGAGCCATGATTTTGGTGTTTTTAGGGGATGGCTCTAGAGATTAGAAGACAAGTTATGAGGTTATTTTAATTGTCTCCTGTAAGCATTTCATAAATAGATCAAATAAGATCAAACACTCATACACCTTTCAAAGGAGAGCTACATACACCATTAACCTAATTTCTTCTAGCCCTTTACAGCCACTCGGGTGCCTTTCTGAATTTATCCAGAAATGAAAGGGTAGATGCCAACTAGAGGCATAGAGTTTCTAGAGGTGAAATTATTTCTGCTCTGAGGAAATATTGGCTGGCTATTTCAATAAGTAGTCGCTGCCCATTCACAAAATACTCTCTAGTTGCCAAAGAGCAGTTAAGTTCCTAATAGCACTGTATTTAAATTTTACTAACAAGAATGGATTTTAAAAGTCATTACAAAGTTAATTTTCCCTTTTTATATTTCTTTTAGGAAAATCAAGTTTCTCCATCAGAGACCAATTATTTTTCTTTGTCCTCAAAACTTCAATATATTTGCTGAAAACACTCAAAGGTTTATCACTAAAATTCAGATTATTTGAAAGTAAAGATATTTTTTCCTTTCTTTTGCACAGCCTATTGGGTGAGTTGAGGACTGTTTTAAAATACAAAATAATCATGATAGAGATAAAACAATCTGTGTGTAGCTTCACAACTTTTTTTGATGTATAGGAGTGTGTAGGAATTAAAATAGTTCTACGAATGTTACTATTACATTGCAAGTATTCATCCAACATGTTTTTATTGTTACAAGAGCACAAGCAAGGTCACCACTCATTGCTCTGACCTCTCTATTTCTTAGCTTAATCTTCATTCTCTGACAGGTTGTTCCATTATGACCTCTGCATCCTAACAATCTCAGCAAAGGTTCCAAGGAAGGTTTTATTGGCTTGTAGTAGTTCTCCTGCACTTTCCTGAGTCAATCTTCATGGGTGGGGAGACAATGAACTGATTTGCCAAATAGAGGCTTATTCATTTATTTATTGTTTTAAAAGAGGCCTATTCTTGAAATTGGGAGTGAACATCTCTCCAAGGGAATAATCTTATATTTATAAGAAATCACAAATACAGTACAGCAAGTTCTCATTTTTATACCCAGTTTCTCTATTATTAACATCTGATATAACTATAGTGTATTTGTCACAATTAATGAACCAATTAATGCACGATTATCATCTAATAGAGCTATTCTCTATTGAGATTGTCTTAGATTTTGTCAAATTCCTCTTTTCTGTTCCATCCTGGTATCATTTCCAGGATGCCATGGTACATTTAATCCTAATAGCTCCTTAGGCTCTTCTGAGATGAGACAGTTTCGGCCCTCCCAACCACGTATGTAACTGAAATATTCTTACTTTATTTGTAAGAGTCAGACTGTATGATTTGGACAAGGTTACACAGCTAAGGGCAATGCCAGGATTTGAGCCTTGGGCATCTGTCTGTTTGCTCTTTAAGTTCAGGGTGTTAGTGATTCTGAAGCCTTTCTTGTGGTTCCATGTGAGGGAGCCTGTGGAGGGGTTTTGCAGCAAGGATTTTTGAAAAGTCAGTAGGACTCATACATGTACATGTGTGTTCATGTATGCATTACACACACACTAGGGGACAAGGGAGCTCTCTGAGGCCTCTTCTATAAGGGCAAAACCACATATAAGAGAGCTCTTTTTCAATACCTAACCAAGTCCCAAGGCCCTCTTGTCCTGTATCATCATCCTGAGAATTAGGTTTCCACGCATGAATTTCAAACATAGACTCAGATTCTAGAGCAAATCCAGGCTCCTTAATAAGACTTCAAGGTTTTGCATCATTGGGGCCCTGCATATCTGGAATCCTCTCCCTTTCTGTATTCTTGGTCATCCTCTCCTCCACTCCTGCTCGTCGTAGATTCCTACTCCAGCTTAAATGTCCCCTGCTTGGGGAAGCCTCTGATTTCTCCACCTTGACATATTCTCTTAGCCCCGTGTTGTCTTTCACCTTGTACTACATTTTTTTATCTTATGGAAAAATAAAACAAAATTTCATAACAAACTATAGGAAAACAACAATAGTGGATTGCATATGGTTACTTCAAAGTAGTTACTCAGAGTGCAAGATATGGGTATAAAAATTCTCCAAATGACATTAACGCAAACTTTTCAATAAACTAAGAGAAACTATTAGTATAACTTTTACTTTTTTCCCCTTTTCCTCTCCTTCCTTTTCCTTTTCCCTCACCTAGTTCCTATTTCTTTTTGAATAATTTCTTCACATTTCACAATATCTATTATACATTTTGGCTTTTATTTATTTTTTCAGCCTCTCATACCAGGGAGACAATACAATGTTTATACACATGTCTCAAGTTTTTCCTTCTTTAGAGCTGAATAGTATTCCATAGTATGAAAAGACCATATATTTTGTATCCATTCTTCAGCTGGTGGGCATTTAGGTTGTTTCCAAGATTTATCTATTACAAATTGTGCTACTGTAAACATGGGTGCACAAATATTGCTGTGGTATGATGCTTTTAATTCTTCAGGGAAGATGCACAGAAGAGAAATAGCTGGGTCTAATGGGAGCTCCAATCCAATTTTTTGTGGAATCTCCATACTGATTTCTACAGCAGTCGCATCAATCTATACTTCTACCAATAGTTGAGATGTGTTTATTTTTTCCTCATAGCCCCCCTAACATTTATTATTGGTTGATTTCTTGATCAAAATCATTATTTTTGGAGTGGGATGGAATATGAGTGTTGTCTTAATTTGCATCTCTTAAATGACAACGTTGAACATTTTTTCATATATTTATTTGCCATTTGTATTTCATAAGAGAAGTGCATATTCACCTCAGATGCCTATTTTTGGATTGGGTCTTCAGATTTGAGGGGTTTGATTTTTAAAAATTCTTTATATGTTCAAGATATAAGTCCTTTGTCTGTGGGATAACTAACTAAAATTTTTTCTTACTTTAGGTTGTATTTTCACTCTATTGGTGATTTTTTTGTTGTGCTAAACCTTTTTAATAAGATGACATCCCAGTTGTTGATTCTTCGTTGCATTTCATTTGTGATCAGATTCAAAAATCCTCGATAAATACTGGCAAACAGAATGCAGCAAATCATCAAGAAGATTCTATTATCAAGTAGGATTCATCCCAGAGAGGCAGAGATGGTTCAACATACACATATCAATAAATGTAATATACCACATTAATAGAGCCAAAGACAAAAATGATGTGATTATCTCAATAAATGCAAAGAAAGAGCTTTTGACAAAGTCCAACATCCATTCATGATAAAAACTACATAGAGAATTAGAATAGATGATCTTTATCTCAATCTGATAAAAGCCAACTATGACAACCCTACAGCTAACACCATACTAAGTGGTCAAAAACTGAAAGCTTTCACTCTGAAATCAAGGAAGAATGTCCACTATAACTACTCCTATTCAATATAGTTCTGGAAATATTAGCCAGAGCAATTAGACAAGAGAAAGGAATAAAAGGAATAAGCACCGGAAAGGAAGAAGTTAAATTATCGTAATTTGTGGATGACATGATACTCAATATAGAATACCTAAAAACTCCATCAAAAGGCGTATAGATTTAATAAGAAAATTCAGTAGTATAGCTGGATACAGATCCAACACTCGAAAATCAGTAGCATTCCTATACACAAACAACAAACTCAGAGAAAGAAATTAGAGAAATCACACCCTTCACAATAGTATCCAAATAATGAAATATTTAGGAGTCACTCTCACAAGGGAAGTAAAAAATCTATGCAGTGAAAATTACAGTAATCTGACAAAAGAGATGGAGAATATCAGACACTGGAAAGATATTGCTCATGGGTAGGAAGAACCAACATAGTGAAAAATGGCTATACTCCCAAAATTGTTAAACAAATTTAATGCAAGTCCAATCAAAATACCATTAGTATACCTCACAGAGCCAGAGAAAATATTCCTAAAATTCATTTGAAACCAGAAGAGACCCAGAATAGCAAAAGCAATTCTGGGCAACAAAGGCAAGTCAGAGAGCATCACAATCCCTGCCTTGAAATTATACTACAAAGCTACTGTGATAAAATCAGCATGGTACTTACAAAAAACCAGACCTGAGGATCAATGGAACAGATTAGAAGATTCAGACACAACTCTAAATACATTCAGCCCCCTTATCTTTGACAAAGGGGCCAAATATGTTTACTGGAAGAAAGATAGCCTCTTTAATGAATGGTGCTGGAAAAACTGACTTTTCACTTGCCAAAGACTAAAACTAGACCCGTGTCTATCCATGTGCTAAACTAAAATCAAAATAGATCAAAGGTCTAAATATTAAAATAAACGTAAAATATACTGGAAGAGAAAATACATAGTAATCTTGACATAAGTGTAGGCAGAGACTTCCTGCACTATATGTTTTTGTGTGATAGACTCATGACATCCTACTTAGCACAAAAATTCAATGCAAGCTCATCTTTGTTGTTCACACTACAATATCCTCAGCATACAGCACAGTGTTCAGCACCAAGTAGCCATTCAATCCATACTTACAGAATGAAGTGCTGATCCATTCTACAATGTGTGATTTGGTTACTGCACTTTGTAAATGTGAATTTAGAAGGTAGAAGTGAAGAATGCCTGTTCTCCTCTTTCTGGTATATAAATATGTATAGTTGGGTTTTTGGTGTTTGAAAGGGTACTGAGGAGCCTGTTGGACACCAAGGAGGTAAGAGCTCTCAGGGGCTAGGGAGATGTTTACACTGCAGCTTGGGTTCCTGACCAAATGACATACTGCTGCCACCTGCTTCCATCCACCTTGGCATCCCATGAGTACTGGCTTGGATATGGCAGGAAGGGAGCGAGGCAGGGAGGATTTACAAAGTTATTGTACTCTGGCAGCTAAAGGCATTTGTAGCATCTCTGTGAGTTGGCCCAGGGTTGCAGTTTTGCCATTGTGGTTGTATTGGGTTTGGAATGTGGTCGGGTCATCACTAAAGATTCTGTTGTGTAAGTGACCTTTGCCTAATGCCTTTGCCTAGCGATCTCTGTATGTCACTTTGCTCCATTTGTAGCCACATCTGTAAAGAAGGAAGGGCCTTGGGCTGTAGCATGGTTACCACAGCCCAATGAGAAGCACTGTGTACTTAGTGGGAAAACACATTTAGATCCAGATGGCTACAAAGTACAGCCCTGGTTCTACCACTTCCTTTTTGTGTGTGTTGAGACAACTTAGGTCACCTCTCTGTTTCCTTGAACAGTGAAATTGAGATTACAGTCCTTACCATGTGGGATTTGGTGTGTGTATGTTTGTGGAGGGATTGATGGAGTGGTGATATTGGCATATTTACAGTGTAACTATAGCATAGTAACACTGATATAGTATCAAAATACTATGATGGAGATGGGTACAAAGTTATAGATCACTAAGGAAAGCAAAAATGACTGTGTGGATCAGGTGGTATTTTAGCTGTGTCTTAAATGCTAACAACAGCGACAGAATGATAGCATCCTATACGTGTGTTATATGCCATGTTGTATGTGTTGTGTACTTGCGTGGCTTATTCATCCCTCAAAGTGTAGAAAGCAAACTTGGACAGCTAAGTGATGAGGTACTCTCAGGCAGTGAGGATTCCACTCCCTTCCTTGCCCCCATCCCCCCTGTCCCATGTGCTCAGCCTGTCTGAATTCTCTTTAAGGGCCTAAGACTCATTTATGGTGATACTCATGAGGAGATGAGCAGGTCACACCAGCAGGCAAGCCTGCACTTGACCCTTAGCTTTTTAGACGGGGTGTTTTCTTTGAGGTTGGTATTACAAATAAAAGTGCTGACCTGTGGTGTCATGCAATCGTGTGTGGGAGCAGGAGGAGAAAGACGGTGGGAGGCGGGGGCAGCCTTCTCCTAGTGTGGATGTGAACAGTGCCAATAAGCTGTCAAATAGAATTATGGTTCAAAACATACAGCCTTCAATTTGATTTCCCTAAGATGCTGAGTGCTGCTCTGAGGGAATACAATCGATTCTGTTTTGACAGCTGTTGATGTATGCTAAGCAGGAACCATCTCCACTCTGTGCGGATTAAGAAAAGTTCACCTTAATTTGCAACTTCAGGGAAAGCATATCTGGGATTGAGATGACACCTGCTCGTCTCCCTTTTGTGGTTCTCTTCCTCCAAGCTTCTCCTGTGTGCTCCTTACTTGCATCTTTCTCTGACCTGTCCTTTTTTTTCCTTTTTCTTAGCACCTTTTTGCATTCCTTTTTCATTTTCTCTCCTCCACATTTTAAAGAAAAGGATGGAACCTACACTGCCTGTCCCACACTATGCGTCTGCTTTCATGCACTGCTTTGTTTGATTCCTGTGACATCTGTAGGAAGCTGGTAGAATTGTGCCCACGTTCCAGGTGAGCAGGCGGCAGTTACGGTGCTTAACAGCTTGCTTGAACTTGTACAGCCAGTAAGTAGCAGAGGTGGGCATTCAAACACACACCTCTGTCATTTAAAAGTTTATGTTTCCATATCCAAATTCCGGAGCCTGGAAGAGCATTATAACTAATTAGGGAACAGAAAAATACCAGTGCTTCTGCATCAGTCCCAGACATACATGCTTGATGACCTTCTACAGTAGCCAGAATGGGAAGCTGGACCTTCTACAGAAGCCGGAATGGGAACCTGCCTAGCAGACTGGTTTTCTTTTTTCCTCATTTTTATGAGCACATAAGTGGATGCACATGTTGAGCTAGATAGCAAAAGAATCCTTAAGACTGATGGAGACATCTCCTGTGCCTTCGAGGTGAAAGGACTTGCCCTTTTAGAAGTCAGTGGTGCGAGAAAATAGAGGTGTGTCTTTGTGTTTGTGATGCAGGTGGGCAAGTGGGAAAACCAGACGCTGAGCCTGAGGCACGCTGTGTGGCCAAGGTACAAGTCCTTCTCTGACTGTGAGCCAGATGACAACCATCTCAGCATTGTCACCTTGGAGGAAGCTCCTTTTGTCATCGTGGAGGACATAGACCCGTTGACCGAGACCTGTGTGAGGAACACTGTACCCTGTCGGAAGTTTGTCAAGATCAAGTGAGTGTCTGCAGAGCCGTTGCCTGTGTGCTTGTCAATCCTTTTAAATAGCCTTTTAAATAGATAGTAACAGTGCCTGTAATTCAGCCATAAAATGGGGAAATAGAAAATATGCACTATCATAATAATAAAAATAGATCAAAAGACTTAAGTGCCTGCAGAGACATCATGTTTAAGTTTACTTAATTCTAATAGCAGTATGAGATGGATAGATTTCCCCATGGTAAACTGATAAAACTGGGTATGAGAAAATTAAGAAACCCGTTCAAAGTCATCAAGCAAGTGAGAAGGTACAGCCCAGATGCTGGTCTGTCTGACTGCGAGCTGAGTTCTTACCATCTCATGGGATGAGCAGGCCCTTCAGTCTTTTCTTCAAGGAGTGATTTCCCTTCTGTGCCTTTAGCTGCCCCTTCATACTCCCCTTCCCCAGTAATTCTTCTCTCTTCTAGCTTTCATATTTCCAGATCCACACTTTTCCAAAGTTTTACAAATTTCCCTCCCTTTGAGAGTGGATGCCACTTGTATATGACTTTCAAATGTAATCCAGGTAAAAATTGACCTGGCAGTGTTGTTTGCACCATCTTGTCTTCTGCTATGTCAGAAAGATCTGGCATCATGGATCAAGGGTCTACTTTAATCTGTGCACCTGTTAGAATCAAAAAGCTCTATAACCAGGTCGAAGACCCTGATCTTTCCTGAGGCAGACATTTACCGTGCACCACCTTTGTTGGGGACTCACAGAAAAAGAAAGCCTGCTGTGGGTAGAATCCTCTTTTCTGAATATTTTCTGATCACTTCTTTCCACCTGCCCAACCCCCACTTACCCTTTAAGCTTGGTCATTGCCATCTCAAATTGGGCTAGCTCTGCCTGCTTACATTGTACCCTGGATAATCTCTACCTCTATCCTCACTGTGTCTTTTTATAGCTTATAGTTTGTCTGCCCTTTCCCTGAATGATGAGCTCCCAAATATAGAAGATGTGTCTTATTAATCTTTGTACTCTTAGTGACAAGTACAGAGCATAATACACTAAGGTTTGTTGAATGATTAGATGATGGATGAATAACTTCATTCCTCCACTTCAGACCATAACCTCAGTCGTTATTCCCAAAGATGCAAGTCTGAAGATCTCGGTGCTTGGGACTAGGGTATATATTTTGTAAAATGTTTTTGATTGCTGAGCGCATTATAAAGCCACACTTTGCTTTGGAGGAAATTTTATCAACAAAGTTATTAAAGTCAATATCTTTGGAGTTAAAATTCTGACTAGATGATGAAGTATAAATGTCTCCGCTAAGTAGATCTCCCCCTTTCTAGTACCTCCACCATGGCTCCCAGATCAAGAGACTTACTTTGGTTAAACAATCCAAACCTCTATCCCCTGGAGATGAGGAAGAGGTGACGCTTATCAAAGCAGCACAAGAAATGATGCCTTCATGGTTTTTGCTAGAATCTTCAAAATTAAATAACACAGATGTTATTATAGATAAAACAAGTAAACAAATACAGAAGTATGCCTGAGGCACAGTTTACACATAAGGCACAGTCCTGAGCACAGTGGAGAGACTGATAAAGAAAGCAAAACACAAGTATCTTGCAGTCATGTGATAGACACATGAGAAAACCTCTCAACCAGTGAAAGAATGGGACAGTCCATGTTGTGATCCACTTTGTACAGAAATAGATAAGATTGTCTTATAAGAGATTATATCTGGGTATGTTGGGCCTTCATTAGCACACATGGGTCGTGGTTTAAGATGGTAAAGGAGAAAGTATGAGATGGAGCCAGACATGGAAAGGCCTCAGAGAAGAGCCTCTTAGGCAGAGAGAAGAATGGGGGTAAAGGCCCTGAGGAAGGAAAGAACTGTACAAGTTTGGAAAACTAAAGAAAAGCCAGTAAATGCAAGAAAGATAGGGACTGGTGGAATTGAGAAAGCATGGGGAAGCTGTCAAAGGAGTTTGTGATTTGGGGGTCTGTTCTACCAGCAGAAGTTGATCCCATGAAGACAGCGGAGTGTCTAGCACAAAGCAGAGTCTGTAACCTCAGTAGGACTCCTCCTTTCTGAGAATAACACCTCTGATAATGACCCTGGTCCCAACAGGGCCATCAGGTGGCGCCTCCTGTGCTTCACAGTCAGTAAGAATAGTTTAAAATCCTTAAAATCAGTAGCTGTGAAGGTTAGAGCAGGTAGAACATTAAATCTTGAGCTATATTACTGTAAAGAAAAATGAATCCAAATAAATTGCTCCTTTTAAAATAATTGACTTATTTGTTGAAGACCATTGACAGCCTAAACCCATGTTTTTGGTTCCTATGTGAAGTGGTAGCTTCCCGTTCCCACATGGGGACATGGGTTCCATGTATCTGTGTGAAGCAGAAGTCTGACTTAGCTGAGATCAGTAGCAAAATGCTAGGATTTATTAATGCCAACATTAACACAGATTAGATCAATTACATTTCCGAAAGCCAAAGGTTTAAGACAGGCTGACAGACTGCAAAAAAATTCCTGTGAGACAACGTGATTATATTTGTTTTCTTGGTAATACTCTTCCAGGGAAAACGCTGTTTCTCACTTCTGGTAAATGATGAGTTCTGGAGGTTATATACCAGCCTAAAAAACCAGAATGAAATGAGAAATTAATTTTTTTCCTAACTTATTAATTGTGTGGCAAGTGCATGGAGAAAATTATTTGACCTGATCTGCAGGAAAAAATGACCATACTGTCAAATCATTGGTGGGAAGAGAAAAGATTTATTTTTAAATGGTTATATGAGACATGCTATAGATACTATATTTTATTTAATCTTCCCAATCATCCTGAAAAGTACAAGCCTTCTAAATGCATGCTCATTGTGAGTGGTGAGTCTTAGACATGAGTTTTTATGGTTGGTAGGATCCAACCCAGGATCTAAACACACTTTTATATGACTTGTGTGGTTATGTTCCTGTCTCCTGGCCACACTGCAAAATTGTGGAGGCAGTAAATTGGCATTTTTTTTTTGGATCTTTTACCTATATTGTTTTTATAATTCACCTTTTCTTTTGAGTGGCCAAAGAGCTGAGAGAAACTTCATGAGTACACAAGGTTTGGGAAAGGAGCCAACTATGGGTTTCCACACTTACTATGCACACTAAATTAGTACAATTGCTCCATGCCTCTTCCATCCTGTATCCCCAAGTTCTGGTTTCCTAGTATGGAGAAAGTTCTCAGTGGGCACCTATTGGGCAAGAATGTATCCTTAACCATCTATATCTAAAAGCATACTTTGGAGTGAGGGGATATTCACTTATAAACTGGCTGAGATTCCCAGTAAGACTGGAGAATACCATACATACCATGATCCTGAGTCTTATTTCTGGAGTGTTGTGACTTCTGTTTATCCCTACAACTTAGGAATCTTGACCAGGTGAAAGAAAAGATTGTAACAGAAGAAGGTAAAGAGAGCAGATAATGAAAGAGATACAAGTGAGTAGAAACAGGGAAAAGGGACTATAGTTTTAGGGAGAAAGAGAAAATTTGACTTTAGCACATTTTTCAGAGCTATGCATACTAAGAAGAAAATGGCATTTTGTTATGCCATTGATTTCATGTATTTGAGACACACGTCTATCCCGTTTCTGGCAGTTTTAACTCCAGCCTGACCCACCTGTGCTCTGGGTCACTGATCAGGTTGGGCACACACTCATCTCCCAAGGGTCTATAGCATGGAGCACACCAGTCATTGCAGGTGAATGTGCAGCACTCAGATGTGGGAGCTGAAGGTGGCAGGTCAAAGCAGGTCACCCGTGTGACCACCCACATGGTGGTCTTGGCCAACAGCAGCAGGATGGTTGAGCCAAAGGCAGGGCACGATAAGAGGATGAAGCAGTTGGTGATTCCAGGTAGGCATTCTGTGGTCCCAAGACAAAGGAAAACATTGAAAAGGGTGCATTTGCAACTCACTTCAATCAACTCAGAGTTATAGTGTCCAATGTGTCCACATTCATGGCCATACCTACAAATATAGACCAATACTGCTGAGTATAGTGCACATTCCACTTTATGGTACACGCTCATTAGATTATTTGGGGGAGATACCAAAAATATGACAAATAAATCATTTCCTACCATTCAAAAATAGCTATGCTTCACGTTTTTCTATCCAGTTATTTCATGAACTTATCTGCCCTTATATATCTATGATTATTTTGTTTGTAACTATTTGTTTCATGAGAATGTACTTTCCTATTACAATATTGGATTTCCATGAACATCCTTTTTTGTTAACTTTTCAAAGGGTAGATGTACCAAAAAAATAATTTTAAAACAGAGAATATTTTCTGGTATGCATGGCTGAGACAAAGTTGAGCTAATGGGATGCCCTAGTGCAAAGTAGGGTCAAGTATATTGCTCAAAGAGGATGTGGTTTTCCTACATGAGTTGCACAGGTACTTTTCACTGCCTGGTTTGGGAATACCAGTGTTTCTTTCATTTTTAAAGATATGTGAGCTTTATTTAGCCCTCCTTTGAGTATGACTTGGTCAGGTGAATAAATTAGAGTGGTGAGAGGCAGGCAGTCAGTATAATATTGATGGATGACAAGACAGTATTTAAGATGGCAATGTCCTTTCAATCCAAATAAGACCTTTTCCTAGTCAAAGGCATGCCTTATCCAAAGAGTGCCATTCACATTTCATGCCCTGTAGGTTTGTAGGGAAAATGTTATAAATGACATTTTATGATACAGTTGGTTGTATCATCAGAAGTCAAGTCCGCAGACTCCAGCATAGGGAGAACTGTGAATTCTTCATGGTTTTCTAGAGAACCTCACTTCTTCCCTTTGGTTTTAACTATTTGTAACTAGAGAGTGAAGTAAAATCCCACTTCATTTGAGAATTTCACATCTGCTTCTCTCTACTACCCATATGCTTTTATGATTCAATGTACATCAAATGACTAAACTTAGAGCCTAAAGCAGTGCATTATAAACTCTTAAAACTAGAGGTGATGACTCTCACCTGTTTTATGGGGTACAAAAGATATGTAATTCAGTGAAATGTGGAGGGTAAGCCAATAATTAGTATGCAACATTTAAGAGTGCCTGGCCATAATAATTACTCAGTGTTAGCTCTTTTCATGATAGCTGTTATAATTAAGAACACTTTCTACTTTTGCTATGCTAAACTCACTATGTGTCCTAGGAAAAGCCACTGTATCCTTTCTGAGCCACAGTTTCCTGTCTGAAATATACAAGAGTTTCACTAATCAAGTGCACAAGTCTTCTAGTAGTAAAGTTCTGTGGTCTTGTGACTGTCTTCACAGCAATTCAACCAATGAGGGGATGAATGTTAAAAAGTGCTGCAAAGGCTTCTGCATCGATATCCTGAAAAAGCTCTCAAGAACAGTGAAATTCACTTACGACCTCTACCTGGTGACCAATGGGAAGCATGGCAAAAAGGTTAACAACGTGTGGAATGGAATGATCGGTGAAGTACGTTGCCTTCCCTCCTCCAGGCTCTCCATCTCCTGTAAATCTTGGGTGTGCTGGGAAGAATAAGTGAACATACTGCTCTTTCTTGGATCCAGGTGGTCTATCAGCGGGCTGTGATGGCTGTGGGCTCCCTCACCATCAATGAGGAGCGCTCTGAAGTGGTGGACTTCTCTGTGCCCTTTGTGGAGACAGGAATTAGTGTGATGGTTTCAAGAAGTAATGGCACCGTTTCACCTTCTGCTTTTCTAGGTACGTGACCTTCATAGTGATTACTGCTTTTCTTTAAGGAATTCTAGGTCTTTTTTCTTGTGGTTCAAATAGCATGATCAAGTGTGGTGTGGTGGTACATGCCTATAAACTCAGCTACTTGGGAGGGTGAGGCAGAAGGATTGCAAATTTGAGGTCAACTTGAGTAACTAAATTAGGCTCTGTCTCACAAAACATAAAAATGGTGTGGATTTAGCTCAGTGGTAGAACACCCCAGAGTATTTTGCATTTGAATCACTCCAGTGCACACCCATCTCCCCTGGACTCCTTACTCCACATCATTCATTTATCTTGGAATCTTCTGCTGATAAAAGTACTATCCTATTTTCAGATATCTGTCTTAACTTTATAGAATGTAAATTAATAGATGCTTTGCTGAGAGCCTTGAAAACATTTAAAAAATAAATAAACCTGTGTTGATTTAAATCAACCGATAAACCTTTACTCAGCATCCCCACATATCTCAAACTAGGATGGTACTCATTCATTTGCTAGTGTGAGAGGGAAAATAATAATGACTACACAGTGATTTATGACAGTACTCTGATAAGCAAAATACCAACGAATGATTTGAAGAATGTACACTGATTTTAAATTAAGAGGATCATATTTTAAATATGGCTATTTTTTTGAGCCAAAAAACTTGTAGAACAGAAAATCCATTTGACTCTTCTTGTAAACATTTCATAAATTTTTATGTTCCCATAAATGTTTTTTTCTAAAGTAAGATAAAGTTGTATTCTCTATGGTTTTTTTTAGTTGTTGTTTTCAGCACTGTAACTGTATGTACATTATGTTGCCTGGGTAGGATAGTCAAAATTTCTTGAAATGTCCAAGCACTATTAATTTTTTCTTTAAAGTGTTGTGTCAACTATTGAGTATTTTCAGTAATTACTTTATTGAAGATCGTGGAATTCAAATTAACTCCTCCTTGGCATACCTGTATACATGGGTTTATGCTAAATTTGGGGAGATTAAAATGATCTTTATTCTTTAGAGAAAACTGCATCAGAGAGAGAAAACAATTTTGTGAAGGCTAACTGAATTTCTCACATTTTCCCCAGACACTAAGATGTTTATTAAAGAAAATTGCTCATTTTACCCAACTTGTGGACGCACACACTCCAAGCCCATAGTCTTATTTTTCCAACATCTTTATTTACCTGTTACGTTAGCATCCAGTGAAACTTTCATGCTTCTTGCTCTTGAGTGAAATGTTGACTAACAGGATTTCAGGATACTGCCTTACTCTCAGAGGCATGCGGATTTACTATTTTCATTTTTGATAATCCGAGTAAGCTGTTGAAATCCCTGCTACTCACTGGATTGGTCTTGCGCTCATTGCTTTTTTTGGTAACTTTTGCTGTAGCAAGATGGTGCTTGATGAATGCATACTTCAAGTATCTTCCTTTTGTCCCTTTTGTCTGACATATGTATGTATGCCAGTAACTCAATAAGGGAACCTCATTGTACAAGGAAAAATGCAACTAACTGATATTGACATGTATAGAGTCTTAATTATTAGATGAATATTCACTCTTAAATCACCATTAGTCATATTTGCCCCATTGCCCATCAGACTCTTTGATGGAGTTGCCTTGCCCTGGGATATAAAAAAATGATGGAAGAAGTGAGCTTATAAAAAAATTTTTCAGAATGTGTCCCTATGTCTTCTTAGTGAGCTAGAGAGAACTTTTTCCCCAGTTCAATCAGAGAGAAAAATATCTCTTGGATTGTCTCATAAAAATGGGTCACTGATAATAAATCTGGCTTCAACCCAGACAAAAAACTAATTTTTTGTCTTACCTGCATCTGTAGAACATTTCTATTAAAAAGTCAAGCATTTTGTTAAATTTAGGAACCCCCCGTGCTCTTTCTACTATATCTTTAAAAATAAAATAACATAAATTATAGTCTGAAGAGACTATTTTCAAAGCTGTTTTTATGCAGTAGATTTAATATTTTTCCAAGTCACTAAATTACATCCCTATTCAATTGACTGTGCACCCCTTATTTACAGTCATTATCTTGAGGTTTTGAAAGTCATAATGAACCATGCTAAGCTACATTTTTCCATTCACTAGCTCAGTCATCTGGAAGAGCCAAAACATTCAGAATCTGATTGCATTGCTCTTCATTATTTCCTATTCTCTGTCCTCCGCAAACCCCATTAACTTACACTGGAAACATTTGCAGGTAATGCCACAAGCTCTTGTGTAAAAACTGTAACCAGTGGCTTATTCAAGGACAGAGATGACATCTCTTGCAGGATTCTCATCTAGTTTATTCTAAAGACTTTTCAAGCAGATTGGATTCTTTGATCTCAAGAAATGCTGATCTGGAGTCTCCTGGATTGAAACTTTTACATAGACAAATGTTGAATCTTTTTCAGACATATAATCCATACCAATTTTAGAATATTTCTTGATCAATCTTTAGACATTACAGACATTGCTAACGTCCTAATGTTTTTTCTTCGCTGTGTATTGTGCCTGTGGTATGCATGGGTAGTGCTGAAAACAGCAGTCTTCTAGACACTTATATATTCGAGCTACTAGAACCAGAATACTGCAGCAGAATGCTTTGATCTCTCTATCATGATCACAAGTCAGGGGACAAAGATTGTCAATTCCAAGTTAAAACATGTCTGGGATCGGTTAGTTGCTTGATCAACTTCCATCCGATTTTCTGATCAGTATATTAGCGACAAGATGTGTGGGCCTACTGAAGTCTACTGCAGTTATGGATTGTTTCTTTCAGAAGAATTCAACAGTATCCCCGTTTATTTCTTATAATGTTATCACAGCATACAGAAAAATGAAAGTTATCAGATTAATAAACATTTCTGTATTAAATTATGGTACTTTTACAGTACCATGGGTCACACACTGCGCTCACCATTTCTGGCTTCAATGATGACATTGAACAGTATTTTCATTTATTGTATTGTAATCATGCAGTGTGCAAGGCCTGGTACCAAGTGCTTTACATGTGCACACACATATCTTGGTCACAGTGATCCCACTCTGGTGAGAAACACTATGCTATTCCTGTACCTGACTCAAAGAATCACATTAACATCTCTATTCTTGAATACTAAATAGTTCTTAACATTCCAATTGTTAATTTACTTACCCTCTTTTCTGGATACACCTCATTACCAAACTCATGATTTGAGGGACGTAATATTGTTTATTACTCAAGCTAAATTTAACTAAGATAAATTTCAGTTTCCATCTAATTGATTTTTTGGAGCTCATTTTGTGTTAAGTTGTGTTGTTACCTTTGCTTTTTAACATATTTGCACTATCAAAAAATTCCACTGCTGGGCATTTGTTTCAGTTTGTGAGTTATTAGATGCAGTTAAAGCTTCAGTCACATTAGTTTCTTGTTAAATATTAAGCTCAGTAAATTAGAATTTGTGATGACCTCCAGCTGTGTTTTAAAGTGATGAACACCAATAAGATTGCCTGCAGTCAATCTAGTTTTTTATTATTATTACTAGCTTCATCAGAATACAATTGAAAAATAGTAAAATGTTTATTATTCAAGAAAAGTTATTGCACTTATTATAGTTTATCCCCAGAAAATGCTTGCTTCTGAGGAAAAGAATTGTAAGTTTACTGATGTTCCCAGTGATGCAATTAGGTGGAGATATAGTCATTCTTAAAATTTTGCTCTCTATTGATTATCTAGTAAATCTGTGTTGTAAACAATGGTTTCAGTTGGCTAATTTTATATCTCAACAAAGTTGAATAAAAATGCTAATTTATTTTATATAAGATCTCTCACCTTTCTAGAATGTTTAAGATTCAGAACTTTGTGACTTGACCTGCCTTTCTAAGACATCTATTGCCTAAATTACATGGAAATGAATAGGTAAAAATGACATTTAGGGGAGAAATTACCACCTGTCTAATCCATCTGCCACTTCATTGCCTTCTCCCTCCTTCTCCATCTTTCTACCAAGGGTTGAACCCAGGGCCTTTGCACTGAACTACAATCCAGTCCTTTTTATTATTGCTTTTGGGTCAGGGTCTCACTTAGTTGCCCAAATTGGGATCAAACTTGTGATCCTCTTGCTTCGGTCTCTCAGAGTGTCTTTCTTTAAATTATGCTTTTTAACTGAATTCTCATGTGAACATAATGTTTTTATATGATTTCAATTGCATTTAACCCTTTTACTAGCATTAGAAATATTTATCAAACAACAAGAGCTCGTCTGGCTACAGCTGGACAGATGGAGTCATAGATGCAGATTATGGACTTATAACACTCTTGTCAACCCTATGATTTATAATTCTTTCTAAATCATTGTAATTCTCCCTGCTTGCACATCATTTCACCAGTATGTAAAAAATAAAAATTAAAAAAGCAAACAACAGTAAAAACCTTGCCTGTTTGCAGAAGCCTTGTATGAACTATTTGAGTTCTATTCTTCTATGCCTTTGATTCAGTGGATGGTTCTATAATTATATTCAACTTTCTGGCCTGTTTATTTGCATTCTGAATTTCCCCTTTGGTCTTATCAATTCTTTTGTGTTTCTGTTATCCTTGACCTGACTTGTAAAACTGTCATATAGTTTTATCTATTTTTACCATATTATATATGCAGTCTTTTGAAGGGCCTCAAATATTGTGCATAATAAGGAATGATTTAAGTGTAAGAATAAAAAATAACTAGCTTCTCTTGAATGACCAGTTTGTAATTAGGGTTTCTTGGTGAGCCTGCAAATGGACTTCTTGCTGGAGGATTTAATGGATCTTGCTTCAATCATTCTGTTGTGTTTACCTACAGAACCATTCAGCGCCTCCGTCTGGGTGATGATGTTTGTAATGCTGCTCATTGTGTCTGCCATAGCTGTTTTTGTCTTTGAATACTTCAGTCCTGTTGGATACAACAGAAACTTAGCCAAAGGGAAAGGTAAGGAATCCTGTCCAAGCACAGTTCGAAGTTGATGTTATTTCATTTACCATCAACGATGATTCCTGTTTTAGAATACATTGTCCAATCTTGCCTTGGTATCCCATCATAGTAACACTTTCAGACCATTAATATGATCTGTAATGGCAGGTCACTGTGGTTATTCATGTCAACTGGAAAAAGGATAGAACAAAATGGATCACTTTAATCTTCTTACAAAGTAAAAGCAGTAGTTGTTAGATAAAAATCCTTGATATTTCTTGAGAAAGCAAATTTGAAGATTTTTGGCAATTAGTTTTCAAAATGCCTATGAAAAGAAATAGTAATATGGCGAGTCTTGACTTTAGCTTATACAAAGAGAATGGCTTATCAGCTATAGCTTAAAAACATTCCTCAGACTAGCGAATCATATTTGCTTTAGTTTGATAATAAATACTGTTATAAAATGTTTTCCCCCAAAGAGTTACATTTTTCTCTTTCTAAAATTAACTTTACTGGTTCTGTTTTGATATACATTTATAATGTCTGACCTTCAGATACTGTACTTGATAAAAGGATAATTAATAGATAAGAAATTAAGTTGGGAGACATTTACTGTTATAAGTCACTGCGAGGCTTCCACACAAGTTAGTTCTCAATTCACTGAATCATTTGAGTAGATTTTTCACAAGGCACAGTATTTTCCATCTGGATGATATCAGAAAGATGCAAGAACCAAATCTTTGTGCTGAAAGATGACTTGCTATAGTAGAGGACAGGACACTCTGATGTCTCCAATGCACCTCTGAATAGGGCACATACTATTTTCACTTGAAGATTTTATATTGGAAATAGCCAGCAGGCCAATGGAATCTGTTAGGAACTTAGTTTTATTGAAATTCGCCCACTTCTTCTTTACAATTTATGACTGAAGATTATACTACATAAACTACCTCCAATCAACTGAAACAGTGAAGTGTGATAAATAATTGTATTGTGTTTAGGAGAGAGATTTTTAGCCTTCACTAAGAGAGCAATGTAACTAGCCATTAAAGACTTTCCATTGGAATGGAACTGGGATAGTTTCCTGTACATAAGCATACTGGTGTAAAATAGAACTTTAAGTTTTTATGATCAGAGTTTGTATAATTTTGAGTTCACACATTTACTGGATGAATAATTATTGTATAGATATCATGTTTCCATGTGCCAAGCACTGTACTGGAGTAGGAGATAACAAGCTGAATCAGGTGGAGATTTCTTCATCCTCAGGGATCTTAGAATTTAGTTGTGGAGGCAGCATGCAAACACATAGAGTAATAATCACAGATTTTAATAAATGTCAAGAAGAAACAGAGAAAAGCAGAATGATTTGGAGGAGATGGATAGGGTGTTGCTTTAGATAGCATGTTGAAACAGAGAAGGATGCTCAGAAGCAATTAGATTAAGCTGAGACTTGAGGGGTGAAAAGGAAAAGCATTCCCTGCAGAGGGAACAGCGAATACAAATGCCTGGAGGTGGAACCCATTCTGGCATGTTTAAGAAACACAGACGTGGATGAGTGAGATGGATAACAGGATAAGATGAAGGCAGATGGAGAGTCGGTTGAGCATGGTAAACAAGCATTTTCTTCAAAATACCATGGGAAGGAAGCAGTGTGATGAATTGTAGAGGTCACTGTGTACTCTGCCAAGATAACAGGAAGGAACAGCATCAGTGGAAGCAGGGAGACCAGTGAAGAAGAAGGTGCCATGGTTTTCTAAGGAAAAGGGTTTATGATATTCTGATCTTGTGGGTAATGCCCAGTGATGGAACTAAGTGGACACATGTGAGAAGCACACCGTGGAGGGGAAAGCTGATGCGAAGAACATCACGTGTAGTTTCTTCTTGGCAGAAGTGTGCAGAAGGTGACTATTGTAAAGAAGAAGAAAATCTAACGGGCAAACCCTCCAGACCTCTCACTGTGTTGACCCATCTCCTGCTCATGTGCAGGTGATGATTCCCAGGAAACAATACCTCCTTAGATCTTCTGGGCAAAATGGCTTTATGCTACCTTCTGTTGTGCCTATAGAGAAAGTGATGTGCCCAGGAATAGTGTTTACTAATCAGGAATTCCCAGCAGGGCTGGAGGAGGTCCCTTGGAACAAGCTATTTCTGATTCCCAAATCGCTATCATTTCTGATTAACAATGCAGCTCTAATAAAAGTAAGTAGTTTATGAAGTTAACTGGATTGATTTCAGTTATTCTTTTTTTCTCAGCATGCCCAGCCTCTTGGAAATAAGGCCAGGAGATCATAAAAGTAGACAAAAAGGAAACAGGCACGTTTGAGAACAGAATTACTAACTTCACTTTATTGTATTCTCTTACGTCCATTCTAAGGATACTGGAGCCTGGGCTGGGCCTCTAGTGTGCAAAAATCTTGTTTTTCTTCGGCTCCATGCCCAGAATTTCATTACTTCCATCAATCTGAATTCACTTCTGCCACTTATTTATTGCCCAGTCTGCTTGCATTGCCAAGTGAAGTCTCAGTAGATCATTTTTTCATATCTTCATTTACTTAAGTGACATAAAAATTAACCTCCTGTTAAAAGAAGACCTTTTTTTCCCGCTTGTTGAAATGAGGGCATAAATTGATTTTTTTCTCCTCATGCAAAACAAAGACTTGAAAATCTTAATGTGAGTGTTTTACAGCCTGCATATGCCCCATCCCAATAAATTTTCACATATTGCTTTGCCTCTTTAGTTGTGTCTGCTACAAGGAACATTTAAGAATCTTAAAAGGGACACATGGCTGTTGTAAGACTACACAGAGGAAGAAAAAGTGCTGTGATATTAGAGTTCATTTTCCATAACCCTGTAGTGAAATGTCTTCCATCTGTGAAGTGATGGAAGAATTAAGCTCTATTGTTCTTCCACTTAATGTCTCCATTTGCAGAGAATTTTAGTTTGATCTAATTTTTATATTGTGCACACTTTCCATGTGAATTTGAACAGGAACAATTGTTAGGGACAATCAAATTTGAGTATCAAACATCAATCCCAATGAATTGCATGGCTCTTGTCTGATAGCACATTCGATGAATATGAAGCAGCACCCTACCATACACACCAACTCCACATTTTTGTCAGCCTTTCTTTACATGTATTAAGTAGATTGGTTCCCCCAAATGAAAATTAAATCCAAATTTAAGGTAGGTAGTAACACTGCTTCTCATTCAAAAGCTGATTTGGCTTGACCACTTTGTCTGTCTGTCTTTCTTTCTTTCTTTCTTTCTTTCTTTCTTTCTTTCTTTCTTTCTTCTTTCTTTCTCTCTTTCTTCCTTTCTTTCCTCTCTCCCTCCCTCCCTTCCTGCCTTCCTTCCTTTCTCTCTTTTTTCCTAAGAAATGTGGCTAAACATAATTAGATAGAAAAGTGGGAAGGATGCTAATTTTAAAGAAAAAGAAGTTAACTATGGCTGTGATTCCAGGGCTATGATAGGGCACAATTAGTACATGATTCCAGCTTCTGGCGCCCTTTATTGCTGCAGGTGACCCACCATGTAGGTATTGCACATGCATAAGCATGCATTTTGAGAGAATGCTGAATGTGTCTTTCTTTTCTGCAGCACCTCACGGGCCTTCTTTCACAATTGGGAAAGCTATATGGCTCCTCTGGGGCCTGGTGTTCAATAACTCTGTGCCTGTCCAGAACCCCAAAGGCACAACCAGCAAGATCATGGTGTCAGTGTGGGCCTTCTTTGCCGTCATTTTCCTGGCCAGCTACACGGCCAATCTGGCTGCTTTCATGATCCAGGAGGAGTTTGTGGACCAAGTGACTGGCCTCAGTGACAAAAAGGTAAGGTCATCTGGCTTTCCTCTCAGTCTGGGGGTCTGGGTGTGGATCTCAGCTGCTGTCTTTTTTTTTTTTTATATTGGGGATCAAACTCATGACCTCGTACTTGCCAGGCTAGTGCTTATGCCGCTGAGTTAAATCCCTGGCCCTCAGCTGCTGTCTTTAGAAAACAAGTGATTCAGGTGCTTGTTGTTCCAATCCCTCATCAGCTCTAAAGCTCAAAGGGAGAAGCTTTATTTTTTCCTTAATTCAAAGTGGAATATTTCTAAATAAAGTTAGGAACAGAACTTAAGCTTAGTTCTCCTAAGTCTTAAAGATGCTGAATCTAATTTAGAAGCATAATTTCCCCCACGTGGTCATTTCTCACATTTACTCAGTCTCTCTGAGGATGCTGGAATGGATGCTGTATGACTCACTGTAGCTCATGCCTCCCAGTAGACTATGAGGCTGAGAAGGGATGGGGCCTAAGCAGGGAGAAACTCAGGGTACAGGGACACTCATGGTCATAGATTCTCTGTGATAAGTCTCTCATATACTTCATGTTCCACATGAACAAAAGTCATCTCTAAGTGCTACTCAGACAGAATTATCACATGGCTGCTCCTCCCTGTGCAGCTAAGCCAGCCCTTTCTCCTGCTTCCAACTCCACTGAGATTTCTGTAAGGGACAGGAAAGGTACAGGTCTTTTCTTACCTCCCCTGGTCCCTTTTCCTTAGACACATTTGCCCCTCAGGAAGATGGGTGGATAACACCTGCTCTCTCCATTCTCCACCAAATCAAAGTGTGAGGCTTGAGTGACTATTCAGAAATGCACAGAAAGCGAAAGAGAGGTAAACTGGGTGCATTCTCATATGGAAATTTTAATTCAAGAAACAAATTCCGACTCGCTGAGCTCAGCAGTGCTGAGACTGCAGCACAGCAGAGATTTTCTCTTTCCTGGGTGTGAAGATAATTTGTGTCTTTATAAAACCTCCCTGTCCTATCTTGTTGACATAAGTTTGCATATACTCTTTTGGCATTCATCAACAAAGTGCTGAATAGAAAATCAGCCCCTGAAAAGCCTTTACAGCTTACCAATGGTGTACACTGTGTGAAAGAGGTGCAAAGAGGTTCAAAAGAGATGATGAGAGGCTGGGTTGCAAATGGAATCATCCTGACAGCAGCACCTGCGAGCAGCAGGCCTCTCCGGGGGGCCTTCCATGGGGCTGCAGTAGGCGCTCCTCTATTTCTCTGGCACACAAAGCACTTTTGTATCCAATCCCTTCCCTTCCTCTTGCTCATCAAAGCTCCCTCACCCTTTTTTTAATGCTCCAAGTTCTTTTCTACTTCAGTTAGCTTGTGCTGTGTCTCTGTCTAAATGTTTTGCTTACAGGCTTCTGACAATTAGCTCCACAGTGAATTTCAGGTATGGGGGGAAGTATTAACCCCTCAGAGAGGTTTTTCCTGGCTACTGGAGTGAGCTTGGCAGACTGAGCTCATACTCCTGACACACTTAAACTTTTGTGCAGAGAAATAAACAATAGACTTTCAGACATCAGAGAGGAAGAAAATGTCAGGCAAGGATAAATGTCAGAAAGGAAATAAAACCGAGGCGATGAAAACTGGAACGGGGGGAGAGGAAGCATGAGGTGTGGTTAATCAAACAGTGAATGTTTAAATTTTAAAAAGTTAGAGTAAAAGGCACATTATTATTTATCCCCCGCAAAATGCCCCTTCATACACTTCAAACACACTTTCCTATCCTTTGCCACTTTTTGAAGCAATTCTGAGAGCCTTATTTTGTGAGTATCTTTAGTTGGGCTATTATAGCTGCTTCAACATCCTGAATTGATTCAAAATGTTTCCCTTCCATGATTACTTAGATTTTAGGGAAGTCATATGGTGCCAGATCTGTTGAATAAGGTAGATAAAATCACACCACGTCACTTACTTCTGCAAGCCTGCCTTTCTGTTGGGTGGCGCTCAGCAGCACATTCATCATTTGTGATCGCATCTTGTAAAGACAGAAAAAAACGGTCAGAACTGCTTCAGAAAGAGGCAAGAATGATAGAATAAGTCTGCCCCAAGTGAGAGGAAGTATTTAAGAGGAATAACTGACAATGTATCTTTTAGTATAATAAATTTTAAAATGTAAACCTTTACCGTATATTTTGGTCAAATTATGTATATATATATATATATATATTTATGTTGAGCTGAGCTTGCATCAGTCAGCCACTATCCTGAGTGCTTTATACGCACTGTCTTTTTTTCCAAATTTACTTATTTATTTACTTTTGGTGCATGTTTTTAGTACATGCACATAATAGAGCTAGATTTTTAAAAAAATCCCCTTCTCCTTCTCTCTCACCTCCTTTCTTCCTCTAAATCCCTTCTTCCCAGATTGTAGCAGCAAACAGACACATCAAAACATCATTTAGGATTTGGAGGCAGATTTATTTACGTCAAAAGGCACTGACCTTGAAAAAATGTCAAGTTCTGATCTTTGATAGTTTGGGGGTTATATAGGATAAGCAAGCAGGAAGCACACAAGCAGAATATTTGGAAGTTATTGACTGGTTACATTACTACTGATTGGCCTAAGCAAAACTACATCATATATGTTGCAAGGATGTAAGTTCAAACTCCGGGCAAACTCGAAGTTAGGGAGAGCATACAAGTTCAGAGTGTGGGCAAATGCGGAGTTGTAAGAAGCAAATGCTTGAGATAACATATGAATTCAAGCTATGGTGAGTTAGATAAAGAGACTACATATCTGGCATTGGTGGGAGGCAGGAAGACAAATTTGTTCAGGGGAGTGGCTACTCACAGGAAATTTTAACTGTAAAAAGTTAACTCTTTATTTTCCTTTTCAAGATAAGATGAATAACATCAACACGAATGAAAATGTATACACTTTTCACAGAGTTCACTGACCCTTAGGCGGTGCTCAGAGCTTACTGGTTGAGTGAATAAATGCATGGTATGTTACCTGCTGAGCACCCTCACCTGGATCTCCTAGGATTCCTTTTCTAGTCCTCTGTGCCGAGCCCCAGCTTTCCATGCTTTGCAAACAAGGACTTATAGCAGGAATCCTCAGAGGGTTATTATCTTTGGACACTGGAATGGTCAACCCCTTGTATTTAAACTCCGCCTGTCCTTGCTGTCATTTATAACCAGTGTGATGATCATGAAAGCCCAGGTTGCCACTTGCTTTTAAAACAAGACAACCACAGAGGCACAGTGGACTCTTCCTGAAGGATCAGGCAGAGGCTGAGAATTAGCTTTTATCAGACTGTGGCTGGCTTCCTTCTCTGCTCTAGACCTCCCGGTCTTCACGCTCACTCTTTTTGACTTCTCCTGGAGTTCACCGTTAGCTAATCACATTCACGCATTTCCTTGGCTGACAGCCCTGAAACACGAGGCATCTAGGAGGCACCAGTGCGCTGCACAGAGTCAGGAAAGCTGGATTCCTGCTTTCTCTCTGCCACAACTAGCTTTGTCATGTCACGTCACTATGCTTGCTTATTCTTCTCTGTCAGTTAGGGAGACAGAGTTACAGAGATGATCCAAGGAAGCTGCATATGGGAATGTGCCTTCTACCCTGTAAAATCCTCTGCAGATACAAAGCATAGTTATGCGACTTCATTGTTTTAAAAAGAAATTCCTAGAAGGGCCTGGAAGCCATGGTGGAACAAGGGGGGGAGCCAAGTTCCCAAGAAAGAATTTTTCAAGAAAGCAATCTATTTTGCTCTTTGCTGCTATTTTCAAGAGCAAAGAAAAAAATTCCCTCTTTTCATAGTTCTGGGTCTAAATAATAACACTTATGGGAAAACTAATTAAAAGCACCAATAATTAAACCGACCTTCTCCAACTTGGAAACACCCAGTAACAGATACCATAGCCTCACGGGACACAGTTTAGTTTCCACGCTTAGAGCATTAAAGGCAAGCCAATATCTCTTTTAATTAAATGTTGGTTACAAGTAGGTAAACAGAAAGATTCTTAGAGCAAATAAGCTAACTGTTCCTAGAAGATTAACAGTAGACACAGCAAGAAAGTTTGAAAAGTACACATCTATATTGATTCAGTTTATTTTAATACTACCCACAGTGGTGATTGTTTGGTTTTCAATCATAAATAACTGTGCAACAATCAGACTGTACAATACTTTCAAACCTTTAGTGTTTGCCGAGAAGGAAATGCATTTAGAGTCCATGGTGTGCTTAGGTAAGTGTAGGATTACATTCTTATTGAGTTCATAGGACTTACTTCCCTAGGAATTATTAAAGCCAGTTTGAGACATTGGTAGGGACTATTACCAACACATTGAGAATCATTATGATGGAGAAAACTCATCCCTGGAATGGAGATTCAGATAATGAGGGGAGGGGTCACAGAATATCATATTTGAGATCAAATGGACCTGATTCAAATGCTGTTCTTGCCGTATAATAGTTCTATATCTTTCCGTATATGAGGATCCCAAATACATAACTTTCTTATAAAGGGACAATAGCAGCACCTTTCTGGCAAGGTCAGTGTGAGGATTAGATCTCATAGATGATCCTACCATAAGTGTTATTTCTTCTTTTTCACCTCCTCTTCTCATTCTCCTCTGTCATATCTCCTTCCTCCTCTTCCCTGTTTTTCTTCACAATCATCATTACCACCTGACTCAAACCATTCCTCACTTCTAGAGTCTAGAATGCTGTTGCACTTAGCTGGCCTTCTGCAACTGCCTGTGGAGGAGATTTAGAGGACTTCCCTTACCAAGTTGTGTTCTTACGGACTCATACTGCCCCCGTGCACTGTGACTGCCCTGCTGAGTGTCCCTCCGCCCAGGCAGGGAGGGCCCTGAGCCAACCATCCTCTGCTGAAAGCTACACCTGTTTGAGGTCACATCAAACATGCTTCACTTCATCCCCTGAAAACTATGTTAGAAATAGATACTCTAATTACTAGATGTCCCTATTTATAGACACAGAAGACAGATAGCTTTATTAAATATGTAACTTTTAGTTCATAACAAAATGAAGAAATTTCCTAATTGCTGCATTTCCTTAAAAAATTTATTTCCTAGCTTCCCCTCTCCACCTCTCCATTATAGATGTTTGCCATATTTTATTCTCTTGGATGACCTTCAGACTTGTCTCCATACTGAAAGGCAAAAAATTTCAGAAGCTGGTCATGTGTTCTCCAAACAGGAAGGGTACTGGCTCTGTTTTTTGGCTACAGCTACTATTAGTGATGACAGATTCCCAAGAATAATATATGTGTAATTAAAATGTAATATGTATTGTGATGCATGTGAACTGTAGAAGATGCCAGGTGCTTTTCCGAATATTATTGCAAAAATGAATCCAAGTTTACAGGATATAGAAACTGAGGCACAGAGAGCTTAGTGGGCCGCCCCCACATTATGCACTTTGTAAGTTGGGAATGAACAGCTCACTGTGACTTCCCTACACTTAAGAGCCAACTAGGGCACCCTTGAGAGAAGCTGTGAGATCTCTGGACTCTCAGCCTTGTGATGATGTTGCTTCATGGCCCTCCTGATGGTGGGAACCTGGGCATTGCCTCTTCCTTTGCTAAAACCCATGTGTTCCTCTCTAGTTGTACTCGCAATGCTCTGGGAGAAAGCTGCACTGGAAATCATACCTGTAGGAAATGTGCAGTGTCTTCAGTGTAGATCTGGAGATCAGAGATGAGCCATCCTTGCTCCTAACTTTCCACACTGTAGATCACGACCTTTTAGTGAACCATGACATTAATTTGAGGGCTATCATCATGAAAAAAAAATAGAGCATAAGGGATAACATGAGAGTACGTCATATGTAGAAAGAGTGAATTTTGTGAAAGGTGTGTGTGTGTGTGTGTGTGTGTGTGTGTGTGTGTACAGCATGGTAAGGAGAAGTGTATTGTGAGTGATACTCTCAAACTTTGGCAATTTTAGTTCTAGTGGACAAGGTTCTGAATGTGACCTTGGACTCAATATTGTGCAAGGGATGAAATATCAATGCCAGAGAAGTGTAGGCATGTCCCTATCACTGTGCAAATCAGAGGCGAGGAAGGAAGCAAATCTTAAAAGAGCTGTATCGTTCCTCAGCAACAGATGGGGAATGAAGAGGGAGGCATTTAGTCAAATAGGCTGTCTCTAGGTGTCTCTGGAGATCAGCAGTGGCTGCTAAAATGTGAGATTTATGAATAGTGCTATTACCACTGTTCCCCAGAGCAGGCAGCTGCCTGAAAATAAGCCTGGGCTTTGCTTTCAATTTGGGTGATGAGTGAGGATGTTGCGGGGCTGAGTGACTGTGAAGAGCATTTTGCTGTATACACACACAGAGACAGACACACAGACACACACACACACAGACACAGACACACACACACACACACACACACACACACACACACACACACACAGCAAAATGTGTTTCGGAAGGAGAATCTCATTAGGACAATAGACAGCTACTTCTTCCAAATCCAGTTATGGCCTCTTTATTAGGCAGCAGCATGGCTAATGCAAGGAAAACAGTTTAAAACACAAAATTTTAATTCACAGTGAAATGAAATCTAAGTGTAAAGAAAATAATGATGCTTTTGGTTGCTCTGGCTTGGGCACACTTGAATGCCTTCTCTAATTGTTCTTGATGCTGTGGAAGGCATGCTGGATTGGAACTTAGAGAGAACTTTGCATATTTTAGGCTCTAGCATCAATATGCCGGACATCTTCTTCATGTCTTGATCTTCAGGTCCCCATCTCTATCCAAGGAATGAGACACTAGTGGTAATTTCTGGTGAATGATAGAATTAAGACCTTAGGCTGTGGTCAAGCGTGTCTAGGTTTGAATTTGGACCACTACTTTTTAGTAGGTTGAGCCTCAGTTTCCTAATCTGTAAAATGAAGCTTCTAAGATTAGCCACCAAGCACGGCTGTTATAAGGATTAATCACTTGGCACAAAGTTTTCTCCAACTAAGTCTTCAAAAAGTCCCAGTCATAATTATCATTGATTTTTAGTTTCAGAATTCCAAATTTCATTATCTTTTTCCTGCAATAATCATGAAAAGAAAAAGTGATAAAAATTCTATCTTTGAGCTTCTATTTGGTTCCAGGAACTATTCCAATTACTTTCCAAGTGTCTTTTTCTTCCCAGTGACCCTAAAGGGGAAGTACTTTTAAGAGCCACCGCGTGTAGCGTGTAGTGTGTAGTCAAGTGACTTGTCTAAGGTGGCGTAGTTTGTAAATGACAGTTTGGCTTTCCAACCAGCAAATCTGAGCACACACTCAGCACCTCTGATGGTGTCTCTAGGTTTCGGTTATATTTCTGGGGGCTCTCTTTGGAGAGAGGGTTTGTGGGAGATAGGGTTATTTAACACTTGCTAGCAGAAAAAGACAGCGTCTGAGGCAGTGAGCTGGATAAGAAGTCACCAAGAGCTACATGGATTGTCTACTGACAAGGGGCTGGGCTAGTCAGTCACCAGAAGGTCTGGGGGCAGTGGGTAAGCCTGGGGGAACTCATAGTATCCAATGGAGCTGGCTGGGCTGTAGGAGTCCACACTGCTCTGATACATACCTATTTATTACAAAGAGGCGGATAGTACAGATTGGGCTTCATAAGCAGTGACACCATTAGCTGGCTTTTTCCTGTTGTATAACCAGCATTCCAAAGAACTGCTGATTTAGCACACAAGCAGGAAGCCTGATTCTACAGATTACACTGTTTATCCAGCTCTCAGTATCCCTCAGATAATACTTATTGCAATTGCCTGCTTCCTCTCCACTTGAGATAGGATGGAAGAAGTAAAGATAGGTGGTAAAAACAGGCAGACAACAAAAGTTTTTAAAATTTTTTTTAAAATTTTATTTTAAAGACAATAAAACAAAAGAGAACCGAGCAAAGCAAATCAGAACACAACAATGCAAGCAACCCGGCACTTCACGACAAGATAACTGAATATCAACAGAAGCTACCATAATGTCTCTTTTCTTTGAAATAGTTGAGCATATCTTCACACACAATAGTATCATACATAACAAAATAGTATAAAGCCATTAAAGAGAATGAAGGTATTACAGGACATTCAAAATCAAATAACTGATAATGAACAATGGCTACTATAATATCTCATTTTCCCTAAAAATTTGTTTATACTATCACACATATTAAAATCCAGTAAGACACAATATGGTAGAACCAATGGACACAGAAGAATTAAAGCATAGTAGAACTTAAAAGCAAGATGATATTAAATCAGCAATGGCTGCTATAATGTCTTGTTTTTTTTCCAAGTAGCTGTTTATACCATCACACATAATAAAATCAGACAAAACAGAATAAAACCATTCTAACCAGTGAATGAAAATATTACAAGATTTCAAAGCAATATAATGGGGAACCATGATTACCATAAAATCTTATGTACTCTTACCATTTCTTACACTAGGGAAACTATATGGTATTTATACATGTGATTTGATTTATTTCACTTATGAGTATGGTCTCATCCATTTATTTATAAATATTTCAATGTGATCATTCTTTATATCTGAGGAGTATTCCATTGTATAAAAATACCACAACTTTTTTATCCATTCTTCAGTTGATGGACACTTAGGTTGTTTCCAAGATCTGGCTATTACAAATTGTGCTGCTATAAACATGGGTGCATATATATCACTGTGGTATGATGTTTTCAGTTCTTCCGGGAATATGCTCAGAAGTGGAATAGCTGGGTCAAATGGGACTTCCAATCCCAGCTTTTTGAGGAATCTCCAGACTGACCTCCACAGTGGTTGTACCAATCTAAACTCTCACCAACAGTGCAGGAGATTTCCTTTTAAAAGTTGTAATTTAAAAATTGTGCTTTTAAGAAAAGCTCCAGTTTCATGACATAAATTACCCAAATTTACAATGTAATTTTTCCTTCTAGGGAACTTACTAAAAAAATTCTTAGGGGTCTTGAAGACCCAATAAATCTGTAAATTTGAGCCCATGCTTTTCACCTAGTAAGCGTTTCTTGTCACAGACCTCCATCTTTAAGAAAGCAGTATTAAGTGGTATTAAGTGGATAGCATAGTTCTGAATTCCAAACACAGGTGAATGGTTTGCAGTCCAGCCTAGAACCAAATGGATGAGCTGACAGACTGTAAGGATACACATCCTAGGTCACCCTTCTTGAGGACATCTTCAAGACCACATAAAAATCCCCATTCCCAGATCACAATACACCTTTATCTTGAGGGCTGAAACTTTATGTTCTCTGAGTATATTTGGGGGTTTTGCCTAATAAACCTTTCTAATGCTTCTCACTGATGTGTCCTGCGATTTTTTTCTCCCTGAGGCATAACTCAGTGGACCTACAACCTACCCCATGGATGAAATGAGTTAAGGTCCCCATTTCCTCTTGGAGGACCTCCTTGGACCTCATCTTGTGACATCCTGACAATGTGCTCTTGTCATGGGAGGAGTCTGGGGACTACTGGGAAGGTTTTTTAAGGACACGGTGCTAAACACCCTAGTTTTCCTGAGGGGTGATACAGATAATATCCATCAATCAGGGGTGACACGATACATAGACAACATGCTTTGTGAAAGCTCAAAAAAAGACCGAGACCTGGACATCCCCAGGAAGCTAATGGATCAATAGGGGTTCAGCGTTGCAGATAGTCACAGAGCCTGCTGCGGGTCAGGCATTCTGCCTGGAGTAAGCAAGACACTCAAGAGTATTGCTTGTGGGAATGAACAGAGAAGCCCGTGAGTGCAGGATAATTGAATGGCAACATAGAGTCATTTTCTGGTGGGCGCAAAGGTAATTGTAAATAATATTCAGAAAAAGTGGTGGTTCACAGGAAACTTCTTCATAAAGCATATAAATGAACTGGCCTAAAGTACATTAATTCCTGCTTACCATTTCCATAAAATGATTGTGTGCTTGTATCTCTGACAGCATGTAAAAATTCACCCCAGAAAATATCTACTGAGCACAAAGCTAGGTCCTGCGCTAGGAACCAAGGGACACTACTAAAAATACACACTATTCCCAATTTACTGGCATTCGCGGGCCAATGAATGATGTGATTATGTACAAAGCACAAAATTGTGTTTTTAAACTGTCCTACATGAATGAATGCATGTTTAACTCCTGACAAGTAATAAAATCATAGCTAATTTCTTCTTTCTCTCTCCCCTCTTCCTTCTCCTCTTCTCTTGTCTTCTTTCCCTCTCTTCAGTTTCAGAGACCTCATGACTATTCCCCGCCTTTTCGCTTTGGGACGGTACCTAACGGAAGCACAGAGAGGAACATTCGGAATAATTACCCCTACATGCATCAGTACATGACCAGATTTAATCAGAAGGGAGTGGAGGATGCATTGGTCAGTTTGAAAACAGGGTAAGGACTGTAGTTCCTTGTGCTTGGCAGTCCTGTTAGCTGATAAACCTTGTCAAAATTGACTCTGCATGGCTTGGTGCTTATCTCTGCTGCTGCTGTATTATTCTGGAGAATGGCTGCAGGCCAGATGGACTCCAGTGGAGGGCTGTTTTTGTTAATCTGAGGAGCTTCCGTGAGTTGTGTTAAAAAAAAAAAAAAAAAAAAAAGCAATCCACAGGCCTTTGGAAATGCAGAGAACCAGAGAGGTTTCTTAAACTGATAAAGAAGCTGGCCCAATTCCACAGGATATTTTAGCCAAATAGACCTAAAAAGTGAGAGTTTAAAGATATTTAAACAAGAATTTTTAAGAATCAGATTTTAGGGAAGAGTTTTCTTGGTGGGTGGGTAGTAAATGTAGCATACTAAAAACAGTTTTATGGGAAACAGTTGTAATATTGATGAAGTGGGTTGAGTGTTCAGCTCAGTGATAGAGCACTTGTCCAGTGCTTTGTGCAAAACCCTGGGATCAACCCCTGGCACTGGAGGGAAACAATTAAAAAAGCAAGAAACTAGAGAGAGGGAAATAGGAATTCAAGCCACCTCCCTAAAGGTACAGTTAGTGTTCTTATCTACTCATTGGCACATAGAGTGTAGCATGCACTCCGTCAATCATCAGTAAATTTGGAGGGAAAACACAATCCAGTGGTCCTGAGCTGAGGATATGGAGAGTGTGTGTACTCTGCCTCTCTATGTGACCTCGGGCAGTTCTTTAATCATCTTAAGCCTCACACATAAAACAGGAAGAATAGGAGCAATTTCATAAATACTTTGTGAGAACTGAAAGAGAGAATTTGATGGAAAGTACTTTTGACAGTGCCTGGCACACAGATGACCTAATCGTTAGTGTTGTTGTTTGTTGTATAGGTTAAATTCTGGTCCATGGATCTAAAAAGGTCAGGAACTTGTAAAATATAATTTAGAAAGGATTCTATGAAAATTATTTTGTTTTTAACAAAGGAGTTTTTTAATGAGAGTGATTTTGACCATCCAGAAAATTAACTTCCATGGGAATTTCAGTTGTCAGGGATATGTGACCCTGACACATGACCGCAACTGTGCTCTTACACTCAGTAATAACCCCCTTTGTGCTGGCTGTTCCACAGGCCGGTTGCAAAGGCTGTGCTGCTTGCTTTGTGTGGCTGGGGAACGAGGGACCCTCCTGGACAACCCAGGCTGGACTCTGCATAATCCCTCAGGAACTTTGGCTGAGAGCATTTTATCCTTTCAACCTCTGCTGGAATCTCTTTGGTATCTCAACAGGGCCTAGGAGAGCACTTATTTGGAGGTTAAGCCTATGGCTTATCCAAAATGAATTCCGACATTGCTCATTCTGACTAGGAATATTTTTTAGCTTTTAAATTAAAGCATAACAAAAATGCAAATATTGCAGATATTAAGATGGCTTTGTAGGAAATGATCATCCAGGTTCCTAATCCCAGGGACATCCTCCATATCTTCTTCTACTAACCATCCTCACTTTCTAAAACCAATGATTCTTTTTGGCTGCTATTTCAACATATAAATAAAATACCATTTGTTCTCTTTTTTGTTTGTCTTCTTAGGGTCAACATTCTGTGTATGAGATTATTGCATGTAATTCCAGTTCTGTCATCCCCATCGTGGTAGAGAATTTCATGGTTGGAATAAGCCACAAATTTATCTGTCTCTTCTGATGTTGATGAACACTTGGGTAATGTTGTGTTTTGGGGTATTACGAGTAGTGCTTCTAAGGACATTCTCACACACGTTATTATGCTGTGTAAGTGAGTGTATTCTTCTTGGTGTAAATCAGTGGTTGGAGTTGCTGGGTCATAGATGCTGCATATGGTTAACTGGAGTAAATACCAGAAAAGACAGATTTTTTCTAATTTTCCATCTTAGCCAGAGGTGTAGGGTTTTCATTTGTTTCCATTCGGTCTTTTAATCCATGTCTGTATTGTTGCTTTGGACAGACCCCCACTGTAATAGCGATGACAATGTAATGGAAACGGTGATTGAAGGCTGATTACCTCCCTCTTCACGCACTTGGTCACCCAGAACTCAAAATGGGTTACTTTTTTCCTGTTTCCTTTTTTCCCTATACATAATATCCCTCCAAAAGGATCAGAGAAATGGAATCCATTCCTGGCTATGTATTACACAAGTTAGTTTCTGTATTAATAATTATGGTATCCATCTTAGGACATTTGGGCAAATGGTGGTCTACTCCATACTCAGTCTCTCATGTGGATGATGCTTTGCAATGCTATTTTACACTCAGAAACTAGAGATAATGAGGTTTGAGCCTTTCTTCAAGAAATAATTTAGAATAACCCTTAGGGGTGAAAGCATAGTAGAGGTTGGTCTTACAGTTTCAGTTTTGGTAAGGTTAGTGTTGGGGAAGCCACGCATGTTAACAGGATCCTGGTTACTTAAGTAAATTAAATTAAATTTTGACTAGATAATACATATATATGATTCCAAAATCAAAAAGTGTGTAACAAGATGAACAGGGATGTCTTCATTGTTCCTTGCTGTCTAGCTCTCTCCCTGCTTAGTAGCCACATCGCTCTCTAGCTGGACCAACGTATTCTTCCAGATCTTTCTGGATCAATCCATAACCTTCCACTGTGTAAATGTACTGTGCTATATTAGTCAGTTTCCTATTAATAGATGCATAGTCTTTTGCTATTGCAAACATGCTTCATGTAGTATGAAATAAAATATCCTGAATAAAGGGTCAAGGCCTACACATAATTGTCATTTTCACAGATAATGACAAATTCCCTCCAAAGGAACTACATATTTGCTATAGCAATATATGAGAGCCCATTTCCCATAAATCTTTGCCAACAAAGTGTATAAACTACCTCCCTTCTACCTTTTGTTGAGGTAACAAGTGTGCTGGCATGTATTTTAACTTGCACTCTTTATTATCAGTAATTTCAAACACATTTTCCTGTATTCGTTTCTCCTAATCTGTTTTTTGACAAGTTTCATTGTTTTCTATTGATAAGTTGTTTTTTTCTGATTAGTTTACTTATTAGAGGGATGAAGCTTTCATTTTGTGATGTGATTACAAATATCTTCCCCAGCTTTTCTTTATCTTTTGAATTTGCTGATATTTTCTCCACACAGATTTAATTTTTTTGTAGCCAAATACCCTAATCATTTTTATGCATTTTGAATTTTAAATCATAATTCAAACATCCCCCCTTTAAACTTACAAAATAATTCTCTCCTGTTTTCTTCTATTTCAGTTGCCTTTTTAGTATTTGAAATTTTTCTTGTTATGTGATGTGAAATATGACCACAACTCTTCCGAAACACGAAAGCCACCCACAGAACCACACTGCATTCTGACGGGTCCTCTGTACTGATCTTGTCATCCATCATTCCAATGCAAAATTATTGTCTTTTCTATCACACTTGGAGGTTTCTTTTCCTTTTTTCTCATGCCTCTTCCTTCCTTTTTAAAGTTTTTCATTATGAAATGTATTGCTGTTTAAGGAATAAACTAATAAAATGAACTCCTCAAGTATCTAACACTTCCAACTCTCTGCAAGGTAGAGGGAGGTGGCCCATGTGAGAGCTCCTGAATTTCAGGACATCCCCTTTGTGCTATCCCTAACTCCCTAGTCCAGAGTTTTTGACTGGGAACCTGCAGAGGCTGTAGGGAGGCTACGGGTTCTGTCTCTCCACCCACCAGTCTCAGGAGCATCTGTTGCTTGAGATGCACGTGCATGAACATCAAGCACATGAATTATGAGCTCTAGTTTCCTGGGAGACCATTGGACTATGGCTGGATGAGAGTCCCAGCTAAGTTTGAGTTCAGTCACGGTTTTGGACAAGTCATATCACCTCTCATCTAAAAAGTGAAAGATTTAGAAAAATTTTCTGAGGCTGAATGGTTCCAAGTCTGACCAATCGACTAACTGTACCTGAAGTACGTTACTTGTTAAAATGCAGATTCCCGGGCCTTGCCAGGACTTCATCTAGGAAGCCTGTGCATATTTATTTTAATATGCACTTTCCCTTATCCTACTTCAGGTGATTTGAGAAATGCTAAAATTTAATAACTACTTTTATAAATCAGTCCAATAAACATACTAAATCAATACAGGCATATACAGAGTAGACAACCTAAATTCCTATCTTTGAAAGCCATCATGAATTGAAAAGCACTACCATAAAGAAACTTGAAATTTATGTTTCACTATGTATTAGAATTCATAATAAATGGAGATAAAGAAACTATTAGGTAAATCAGTGAAGAAATATGACTTGATGTATAAATGTGGGCAGAGACAAGATTTTCAGGAACGAGATTATTAGAATTCAGGCTCCCCTGAACCTAAGGTGGCAGAATTGTAAGTGATTCCAGGTTTCTAAACTGATGTTTCTCCAAGTGTAGCTTAAATCTGGTTCAGTAAAATGCTAATTTACAAAGTGGCTTCCTGAGTCAGATAACCTTTAGATTTACACCATCGTAACTATATTTACTACCTCTACATTTCTTGAGACCAGTTTGTGAGCTGCATTCCTGAGTGTGTCACATGCATAATCTCAGTTAACACCCATGTTAATCCTCTGGGCTGATTGCCACTATAGTCTTCTATAAGAGTTGAAGAATATGGAGCTCAACAAGGTTAATGAATTATTCAGCAAAATATTTAGCTAAATAACTATGAGTACATCGTAGAATTACTACGTACAGGAGTTGGGCCTACACTCCCTACATAGAAATGCCAGTAAGGTAGATGAGTATACGGGGTTAAAGTTCAGGAGGGAATTAGAAATTGGAGTTATACACATATACCGTATCTATCATATGTAAGATATATTGTTATGCTATATATATATATATATATATATATATATATAGTGTACATATGTGGTATGCATATATATATGTGTAACATGTCATACAGTATATATTACAAATATGTATCTTATGAATTATTTATTGAATATTATGCATAGCATACATGTATGCCATATATATCATATTGTATGATAATCTGAATACTGATAAAATCATGGCATCCTCATTTCTTCCTACAGAAGAAACTGATGTAGAGATTTTGTACTATATTGCGATTGCAAAGACGAAAGTAAACTTGTGGTACATAAGGGTCCTTTTTGAAAGTTAGTTGCAATGCAGAGAAGGTTCTAGCAAGGATGCCATTCTAGCAGAGTTTATTTGCTGTATTTTATCAGTCAAACAAAATCAGTCCCAGATGGTTCATTTTCAGCTGCTGAGTTCAAAAGCAGCATAGCCATCAGGGTTGGGAAAACTCTTCTAAATGAAATAACATCACCTCTAGAGAAAATCAAATCAACAATGACCTGGTTTCTGAGATCCACCCCCACACTTCAAATAAAGCTAAACAGTAATTATTACCACATCATCGAGTTAGGAAACATTTTTCCTTAATAAAAATTTAAGACAGCAAAAGCATCTTTCTATTTTTGTCCTTGGAGTTACTTCATGGTAACTCTATTAAGACAATATTAAAGGATTTTCAAGCCACTAATAAAAAGTGTTCAAAATAGAAAAATTAGAGTTGAGGTTAAGAAGTTGAATACGGTGGAATCACAATTCTGTAAACCCAGAAAAGGAGAGAGAGGGAAAGAAAGAGGAAGAACGGAGACTAAAAGGAAGTGAGTCATTAAGTTGACAGAAATATTGCTAGATATTTTAGGATTATGCTTTTCCTTATATCCTTTTTTATTTAACAAACTTTCAGCAACACACACATTACACTAATAAAAATATATTATGGCATAATTATTTTTTTCTTCCTGCATCTTCTTGTCTTTGTGGACATGTTATAGAGTTTACGTAGATTGAATCAGTGTATGTATCAATCTGTCTTCTGCTTTTCTTGGTTAAATACATATAATTCTGTTAGATAGACTCTACATTTAACAACTAGGTAACATTTTATTGAACTAGAAAATATTAATTAATTTAACCTTCATTATGCCTTGCTTGACTACAATAACTACAAGAAACAAGTATTTTTCAAAAGCTTGCTAACACTGTTCTTGGAAGGTATCCTAAGAATGTCTTTGTATGTCTTCTCTCAGATTTCTTTACCACAAACAGCATCATTTTTTTTTTTTTTTGGTTTAAGGCATGCTTTTATCTACAGACAACACAATTCTTGTAAATACTTACAGTTTTCTTTCTGCGTGGGCCACTACATAATTCAAAGCCTAATTTGTGATTCTCCTCTAGCAACTGTGGGGAGATATGGCCTGAATCTGTTTACTGACTTTCCCTAAAGCCATAGATCCTATTCCACCTCTGAATTCAGTAAACTCAGGTTACTTTAAATGTGTATTCTATTTTCTTACATCTGTTATAAGCCACCTGAGTTATTTGGGGAAATGAATGATGTATTTCTAGCTACCAGGTAGCATTTACATGTATTAGGAGTTTACCTACGTGTAGGAAGTATTCTGAATGCTCAGCTGCATTATCTCATAATTACCCTTTGAGAGCCTGACTCTTATAACTTCACCTGTAATACAGGAAATAGGCATTGAAACACAGTGTCTGGGGTTAATAATACTCCAGAGTTTGTGATTCTGATCATAACTTAAACAAAATAATAAATGTGACTATTCCTATAACATTTCCCAGTGAAACTTTTTACTTGCTCACTGTTACACAAACTCTAATGTGAATTTTGTTCATGTTTAACTTTAAACTCTCCTGTTTATGTATGGGAACTTTATTGTTTCTTCTGACATTAAGATAGGAAAAAGGAAATGGATACACAAGGGGCGGAAGAGATGTGTCCCTGAGATCGAGAGTGGAGCCACAGATCACACAAGTTTAGAAAGTTCTTTCTGGGAAGAATGATGAGAAAGCAGGAGATCCCTGGAATATTCTGCATCCTGAGAGTCTGACTCCTGCTGCTGACCACAGATCTCACATCAGAACTTGAGCTCTGATATCATCCCCATCATTTCATTCTGCATCCTCTCCATCATATGGAAGAGGAAGCTGGCGGTCAGGGGAAAGCAGCAGCAGGCCCAAAGCTTGACATCTGTGAGAGGCAGAGCCCACTTTCAGAAGCAGACCTAGATGTTCTATTGACCCATGATGTGCTAACCCTCAGCTTGTCCTGAGAAAGGAGCAATTGTGAGCAGGGCTGAATCTCTCTGTTTCTAGGTAGTAAGACTGCAGCCGGGAAGCTGAAACTCCTGGCCAGCAGAAGCTCGGATTTGGCACATATCTGCTCCATGCTTCCTTTTTCTCCATAGATAAAATTCTAAACAGGGCTGCAGTGGCCCAGGTGCTGAAGTGGTCATGGAATTCAAATATCTGCTTTGGATGTGCTTTTACTCATGTCATATGCAGCAGCCACAGGGAGCCAAGATGCAGAAGGCATGAGGCACAGACTGAGAGACAATGTGTCTAAGTCCCGTGAGTGTATGGGACCAGTTTCCAAACAAGTGCCTCTTCTCTGGCAAGCCTTGCCCATTCCTCTTTCAGAGAAATACAGGTAATAAGAACTCAGGTGCTGCATGCTCAGATTCCCCCACTACAGTGATGGGCCAGCACACTGGTGATGCTCTTATGGTACATATGCTGACGCTGGCTGTTTGTTATTGAAAGCTCTAAAAAGTTTGCCATCACTGCCTGGTGTCACCATAAACAGTTATCACACCTTGCTGGCTTGCATTCTTTCACAGTTCACACAGAAATACATTCTTTCACAGTTCTGGAAGGCAGACATTCAAACTCAAGGCATCAACAGGGTCACGCTCCATGCAAAGACTCTAGGAAAGAATCTTTCCTTATCTTTCCCCATGCTTGTGGTTCCAGGCTTTTCGAGCTCATGACACCTCTTTCCAACCCTGTCTCCATCTCTACATGGCCTTTCTCCCCTTTGTTCATCTCCTCTTTCTACCAGGACACAGTCGTTAGATTTAAGGTCAACCAAGATACATTTGTCTCAAGATTCTCCACTAATTATATCTTTAAAGATACGTTTTGCTCCACTTAAAAGCGAGTGGTGGGGATGCAGAGGAACATGAATTGAAGGTTGCACTAAGCAGCCCACTACACTTATCTAGGCTGTTCTGAGGTGTTCCTAGAACTGCCTCTTGGCAAGTACCATTGTCAACATTACGAGGAAAAGTTGTTTTGAGGGGTCTGGAGACCAGAGGAGACCCTACTCTCCTTAGTGGTCCGTCCAGCAAGGCTCTAGAGTTAGAGTCACAGGGATGACAGCATCGGTACACAGTATGGATTCTTGCACTTAAATCCCTACTTTGGAGTGAGTATTGTGTTGGCTTGCTTATCTCCCTGTAGGATGTGGCCAGGCCAGTTCCTCTGACCTCACATTTGGAAAACCTTACAGTGGCTCCCTGAAGGCACATTGCTCTGGTGGGTGGTAGATTGGTCTGGAGTCATTGACTGTCCTTTGGACACCTTAGGCAGAGATTTCTGGATCTCAGTTTCCTTCTCTGGAAAATTAAGACTCGTTTACATAATCTCCGTACTCCTAGGGGTTAGTCAATTTGAATCTGCGTTACTCAGATTTCTCATCTCTGGGATAAAATACCTGATACCAGAAATTTAAGGAGGAAAGGTTTACTTGACTTATAATGTAGTCCATAGTTTATGGGCTCCAAGGCAGACATGGTGTGGCAGAGTGCCATGGCTGAGGAAAACTGCTCACCACAGAGCATCCAGGAAGCAGAGTCATAGAGGAGCTTGTATCAAGAATATACCTTCCAGGTCACCTCTTAGGTCTCACCTCCTAATAACACAATCAGCTGTGAACTCATAGGGTCAGTCATAGAATTGATTTACCGATAGGTACAGTGCCCCCGTGATCCAGTCACCTTCTGAAAACCTTACTTCTGAAAACATGAGACTTTGGGGGAACATTTTAGATTAAAATCATTACAGAAGAAATGCTAAATTTAATAGAAGCAAAGCAGAGGTTTGCTGTGTAATTTCAGTCCTTTCTATTTTTGAGGTTAGCAAGTGGGGTGCACAGTATATCCACCCCATCTCCTGTGTTTGCTCTTCTTTCTTTCTTTCTTTCTTTCTTTCTTTCTTTCTTTCTTTCTTTCTTTCTTTCTTTCTTTCTTTCTTTCTTTCTTTCCCTACTACTGTCTCTTGTCTCTTTCCTGGGTTAGATTCTTGCCATTCCTCCCTTTATCTTCTCCTTCTCTGTGCCCACTATCTCACTTTTCTGTCTCCTTTCTTCGTTCTTTCTTTCCTCTTCTTTTCTCCTGTGCATCTTCTCCCTACCTTCCTGTTTCACTTGTTATCTGTTTCTCATGCTCCTCCAATCTTCTTTTCTTCCCTCATACCCTCCCTACATCTCTGCCTCTCTCTATATTTGTTTTACAAAACTGCTCCGAATTTTCAGTTAAAAATGAATATTAACCATCAGTTCTTTTTGTCTGATTCACAGTGAGTATTACTGGTAGAAATAATCAACACAAATTAAACTAGCAACAGCTAAAGCACACAAGGAGAATTTGTTATTGACTAAAAATCCATAGAGGACTTGAATCTTCTCAGCTAATTTTATATATCTGCACAATTTTCACCCAGGAGAATTGGATTTAATAGAAATAATAGCTAAAAAGAAAACTCAAAATGGCAGAAGTTATAAATTAGTTACAAATTAGTAAAATTTGTTTTGCTCCAAATGTTGATCAATGAATCAAATCTTTTAAAATTCAAACAAGAAAAGAATTGATTCCAGTGAAAATAGCTTACAAAAAATTGGAAACAATTTAACTATGCTATACAAGACACTGATTTAGGAATTAAATTAGCTTAATGGAGTTTGCTCTGGAAAATACTTCCTTAGTAAAAATTAATCAATGTCAGTATAATCCTGATTTTAAAGTTTGCACTGACAAACTCAAAATCAAAGTGATTCTGGACTACTTTCCTAAAACCACTTTAGGCCATCCTGTGCTGATGGCAAATACAATCTCTGCATGTTAAGTGTTTCCTTCCTAATCAGACTGTTCAATAGTGGTCGTGCCTCAGTGACACCCTCTGGTGAAACTATGGATGTCCTTCTGTCACTCATGGTCCTGGGTCTGGATTCCTGCTTCTGATTTATCATTGTTGCCTCTCTGCACAAAGATATGATTGCTGCCTAATAATTCCCATGCCATCAGAATCTACAATCACAAAGCACCTTTACTTCCATTTTAAGTTATGTGTCAGACAGGCTTCTAGGACAGCTATTATATCCTCATCTTACAAACTAGAAAGCTGAAGCTCAAAGAGGCCCTGGATCTCCTTCTCAGAGTGGGTGCAGATGCATCTAAATCCTGTGCAATGTTCTGGAGTTGGCCAAATATGTACACTGGCGTAATGTGTGGGTCTATTGCTCTTCCTAGCAAGGCTTTGACACGACCTAAAAAAATACATTCAGTCATCAAAGAGATGTTTCATTTTCAAAACACTTGAGACTAGACTTCCAAAGCACGTACATGTGCACACACACACACACACACCACACACACGTGCACCTACACAGAGGCATGTGCTCTCTGGTGCATTAATTCACCAGCACAAGTCAATGTCTTGTTAAAAGCCTCTTGAATGTTAATGAATGAATAATTAACTTTAACTATATAATTAGCCTTTAAATGTGCAGAGACCCCCAGAGAGCATCTGAAAACATTCATAAGGAGATGATGATCTAAAACCGGAAACTTTTGATTAGGAAATGTCAGAGCAGTTGACAATCCAAGTCCCTGTCCCTGAAGGAGCTATGCTTTGACACTGGCCCATGATCTTCTTTTGGGTACTGGGAACTAGGTTTGCCAGCAGGAGTCATGTTGGAGGCTAGGAATGAATTTTCAAGGGCATTGCACAGAGATAAGGGAAACAGCCCTACTGAAGTAACGAGGTCAGATATGCATATTATAAGAGCTCTTGAAGCTCTTCAGAGCTGTTAGGAGCTCAGGCAGGAAGCCAGCAAGCTCAAGTGCAAGAAGCCCATGTGACATGCCACCTTACTTTGCTCCTTTGAAATTCATAGAGATGGGGTCTTATTTCCCCCTCTCATTCTAAATTACTGTTATTTCAAAGGATTTGTGTTCCTTGAAGACTGCTGGTTACTGGGAGTGTGACACGCATGGCCTCTGTAGTGACTGCCCAGGCAGTGAAGTATTTTGGGCTTGGTTTCCCTCCTGGCCCTCCTATTGGGAAGCAGAGGCATCACTGCACCTGTCACAGAGGGAAGACAGATCTGCTTTCTGTAGGGAGCAGAAGCAGATGTGAGCTGGATAGGGGCTCTTTCCCCGTCACAGGCAGATCATAACCTTGGAGCCTCTGCCTCACCAACAAGAGGAGCATTTAGCCTGGATGGTGAGGAAATGATGGTTTCCTCTTGAAAAGGCAGAGATGGAAAAGTCTATTAGAGGAGAGTAACCAGGCTCCTTTACCTGCGAGCCCTCAGCTTCACCTGTGCTTAGTTCTGCATGCCTGGTCCCTCCAGTGCTGGCCTTTGGTCTCCATTTTTCCAAGCTTGGCACTGCCAATTACCCAACTGCAGCCCAATCTATCATTTTCTGTCTGCGGCAGTCACAGCTCAAATCATTCAGATGCCTTTGGTTCAAATTTGGCTTCAGTGCAGTTGGCCTTTGCTTCTTTCTTATCCTCTGCCTTCAATGTGAAGCTGTGGTCATTAATACTGAAAGGCCTCTTAAAGGATGCGAGAGGAAGAGTGGGGGCCAAGGGCAGTTTTCTTCAGAGGTGGCTCCAGGTGCTCTGTCTGTTAGTAACAGAAACAGAACAACCCACCACATCTCTTTAAATTCTGGCTGCTCTGGTCGCACTATGGCCCTTTCTTTTATAACATGTGGCTTGATTTATAGCTATAATCCCTAATCTAAATTCCCTCAGTCGTACACAGAGCTGCCTCTATTTACCCCACAGTCTTTGAATGACATGACATGGTCACTGAGGTTATCTGTGACCTTTGCATCAGCCTGCATGAGCCTAAACGCTGTCTTTAACCCTGAGAGTCCAGTGACATTGTTGACTCATCTTAATGTTTGCTGCCTTAGGTTTTTCACCAGATAGTCAGATCAGACAGTGGGAGAGCACACCCACCACTGCAAACTGAGAGGGAATAAATAGAATGAGTTAACACATGTTAAGTGTTCAGGACTGGATTTTTTTATATAGGGCATATAAAATTTGTAAACCCTTTGCTGTAAACTCTGAATTCGACTGAGTGCATTTGTGTGTTCTGAGCATTCGTTATGTGCAGCCACTGCACACCCATTTTACTTATGTAACATGACTTATTCCCTAAAGCCCTCTGAGGGCAGACATTGTCAGCTGTTTACAGATAGAAAACGCAGGTGTCTTGTCCCTAACTCACAGAAGCTCTCTTTCTAGTGCACTAAAAATTTTTAATTTTTCTTCTTGATAAACAGAAACACTAATTTTTAAAAATAAAAGCAAAGCAGATCAGAGTCAGGCGTGGTGGCTCATGCCTGCAATCCCAGCACTCCTGGGCTACAAAGTGAGCTCAAGGCCAGCCTGAACTGCATAGTGAGACCCTGTCTCAAAAAGACAATAAATAAACAAATAAATAAATAAAATAAAAGCAGATCAGAAGTAAACCTTTTTGAACCACAGAACGGAAAGAGTACCAGAGTACTGTTCCCTTAGCCTTAGGGCTGCCCACCACTGCATGTCTGGGCTGTGGTATCCACTGCAATAGTCCCCAGCCACATGTAACCATGTGTATTAGCATTCAGTGAAATAAAAACTCAGCTCCCAAGGTGCATTAGTTGTGTTTTAAGGACTTCTTACCCACATCAGACAGGGTAGATATAGAGTGTTTTCATCATCAAAGAAAGTTCCACCAGACAACAGAGGATTTGTAGTGCAGAGTTTGGAAATATTTTTTCAGCACTTTTTCTGTTCATAGAAAATACAGGAAAACAATCACAATATTTATATCTACCTACTGGGCAGTTGTGAGACCCCATAGGATGATGTATGTAAAATGCTATGTAATTTTTCTATAATGTAACTTGCAAACAATGGCCATTTATATTAAAGGGGCAGTGCGACCTCAGGATGCCTTTAAACATACTAGTAACTGTGGGCATTATACATAGATCCCAGCTCTCTGTGATAACTGATGAGACAGACATCCAACCCTAAAGTTTCATGTCTTAACATTATTTTCATTCTGATGAAGTTACAGTTCATATTGTAACTTCAAGCCAGGAAGGGCAGGCCCATCTTTGGCTCTCTATGGCCACAGCCCTGAGATTATATCTACCAGTCCACTCCAGGTTATCCATTTAGAATCAACTATGTTTGACAAAGAACTGTCCTGCCTCTGAATTGACAGTATCGTATTTCTGCAAACTTTTCTCACTTTCTCTTTCTGCTTATCTGGCTGTTTATTGCTCAGCAGATTTTGCATGAAATATAGTAATAATTTACAGAAATCTGTGCCCATACCTAAAAATACCAATATAAGCTGCTGTTGGACAACTCTTGTGCGGTTGTCTTTCATTTTCCATCCCCGAAATACATTGGTGTAGGGTGGATTAGCAAGAAGGGAAGGGTTACATCCCATGAACACAAACACATGGCATTAAGTTTTGGTGGCTCCATGAACACCTATTCTATATGTGTGTGTGTTTATGTTTACTTTTTTAGGAAGTGAGAAAAGTGAGGTTGTTGAGACTTAGAAAGTCTTCATAAAGTCAAGATTCTCAGCATCTTGATGACAACTTTGATATGTGAAAGTTTTAATGTTGCAGATACCTAGGCTCCATCAAGAAGGCAAATGCCATCAATGGTTTAAAGCTCTCAGGATGCCTATGTAATCCAGTGGCTCATTTTCCCCATTAATAGTCACAGGAAGTGACTCTTGGCTCACAGAACCATACCTTGTCCCAGCTGACCAGGATGAGGAGGCAACACTAGGGAAGGTGAAGAGGTTTAGCTCATACCATCATAACCTGAGATTCATATCTCTTACACCCACAACTCAGTGCTCCTCCCACTCATCCTACTGTTATCCTTTATAAATTGCTTTTCACTTGTTTTAGCTCTCTATCCCATAGTTCCACAATTTCCGTAGTATATCTAGAAAAGCTGGTTTCTCTTTTGCTAGTCACCTCTGGGTTCCTTTACCACTGATTAGGCCCAGCTTTCTTTTGCTGCTACTTGGATGATCTGATTCCCTTAGAATACTCTGAGCTTAACGCCAAATGTCTGATCCTCCAATCTCTGGACACAAAATTTTCTGTGAGAGACACAAATCCTGTACTTTTGCCCCATCTCTAGTTATTCCAACAACCAACCCCCCCCCCCAAAAAAAAAGAACGCAGCTATAAACCTTCCAAATCATTTTGTTTCCACAGGGAGTACTTCAGCAGCTGTCTCTAAAAGAATGCAGCATTTCACATCCTCTCCCAGCCACTTTTATTTTTCTTTGCTTCACTGTTTTATATTTCCTTCTTAAAGAAAGGCAATGAAGTTTAGAATAGGTCAGGAAATTGAGTAATCTCTTATTTAGTTTTCCTACCAATTTCAAGAGTTTGAGTTCCTCCATCTCTGCATTAAAGGGTAATTACTTCAGCCTCCTTTTAAATAACTTTAAAATTTGGAAACAATATGCACATTTAGATCAAGAATGTTCCCCCAAAGCCTCATAGGCAGGGCTTTTGGGAAATGACTGAATCATGGTGCAGGGAGGGGGATATAGCTGACATGTTAGGACACTGGGTCTGGACAGAAGAGGCAGTTCACTGGGAGTGTCAACCTGGAAGAGGGTACCTTTCTCAGCTCCTCACTTCCCTCCCTGCTCCCTGGGACATGAACAGCTTTTCCTCCACTATGCCCCTCCGCCATACTGCTCTACCTTGGAGCTGACCTACCGGTGGACTCAACCATGAACCCAAATGAATCTCTGTCCCTTTAAGTTGTGCATGCTGGACACTGTGTTTCAGCAAGGAGCAAAGTGACTCAGACCATGAATTTTAACCTACACGGCTGCACGTAATGACGAGGCACAGCCATCTCCTTGTTAAGTTTGCATACTTGTCTTTTGGGAGATACTGAGTGTATTTTCTGGGATATGTTCTGGATTATAGTGCTCCCAATTTTGAACTGCATCTTGATTTCAGAGTATGTACATACATAAAGATTTATTGAGTTCTTTTATTGCACATAGGTTGTACCTTAATAAAAATAAATGTATCAAAAGTAAAAAAGTGTTATGTTTATTGACATGGAAATATGTTTACTCTGTGTGAAACAAGAAAAGAAAGTAATTTCTGAAATAATTTGAACTATATAAATCTGTTTTGGGACCAATCTGCTTTTGTAAATAGCATCATAATGAAACAGAATGGAATTCACTTGCTCATGTGTTATCCATGGCTGCTTTGGTGCTGTGTATCAGTTTACTTGGGCTACCCTGGCAAAGTAATGCACATCGAGTGGCTTAAGAAACAGAAATTTCCTGTCTCACAGATTAGGGGGCTGGAAATCTGAGATCAAGGTGTCGGCAGGAAGGTGGAGGGAAGGGTCTGCTTCAGGCTTCTCTCCTGCCTTCTGCTGGTCCCTGGGCTGTGGCAGCATAAGGTTGGTCTTCACCTGGTGCTCTCCCTGTATATGTTCCCTCTCTTTTTTCTTTTTCATAATACTGGGGATTGAGGGTGTTGAACCCAGAGCCTTTGCGCTGAGCTAAATCACAGCCCTTAAAAATTTTTTTAAAAATTTTAACAAAGGGTTTTGCTAAGTCATTAAGTTGCCTAGTGACTGATTTCCTCTCTTTTTTTTCTTGAAAAATACCAGTTGTGTTGATTCAGGGGCTCACTCCTGTGTGATTATATCTTAACTAATTATATCTATAATGACTTTATCTCCAAATAAGGTCACATTCTGAGGGTTAAGACTTCAACATATGATTTTTTTTTGAAAGAAGAACATTTCAGCTAATGACACCTGCAACAGTGGAATTGAGTGATTGACCAACAAAATACAAAATTGTATTCTTTACATTAAAAGTTTGCCAGTCCCTCTGTGTGTGTGTGTGTGTGTGTGTGTGTGTGTGCACACATACACGTAAAAACCTTAGCAGGCTGCTCAGAAATATGTTACTGTATTCTCTGAGTTATAGAATGTTACTGTATTCTCTGAGTTATAGAATTTTATAATCAGTTCTACAATTTAAATTTTAATTATATTAATACTTTTTATATTATTTGTTTTAAAAGATTATGTAATAGTCTTTGTAATGTAAACGAGGAAAAGACATCAATATTTAGTCCTTGTCCCTTGCCTGCATACCGCCCCTTGTGATTTATTGTGTTCTACTGCAAAGCTTTCTAAAACAGGTTACTGTTCCCTATTTCTGAGAGGTGTTAAGGACAAATACTTAGCAAACAGGCAAACCTGCATGTTTACTTACTATGGATTTTTTTTATATCTTTATTTAGCTGCCTCTTGTAAGTTGGAGAGAAAAGGTTTTGGCTTTTATCTTCTCATTAAAAATAGATCCTTTTATGACGAGGATGGAGAAGCCATGAATCATCATCTCCAGCGTATGCAATGTTAGATCACTCCTCTGAAATGGGCTTTTGTAAATAGCATCATAATGAAACAGGATGGCGTTCACTTGCTTCAGTGGGTAATAGGTCACTCTCATGACTCCCTGGTTTCTTGTCATTTCAGGAAGTTGGATGCTTTCATCTATGATGCAGCAGTCTTGAATTACAAGGCTGGGAGGGATGAAGGATGCAAGCTTGTGACCATTGGGAGTGGGTACATCTTTGCTACCACTGGCTATGGAATTGCCCTCCAAAAGGGCTCACCTTGGAAGAGGCAGATTGACCTGGCTCTACTCCAGTTTGTGGGTGATGGTAAGACCTCAGAACACCCCCTAATTTGAGAAGACTTGAGATCCTCATACTGGTTTTCCCATAGACCTTTGTGCAATAAACTTGCTCCCTAAAAGTATCTATTAAATGCCTGCCATGTGATACATGCTTCCTTAGGTTGCTTAAAATGGAATGTGATTGTATATAGCTAAATTTAAAAAAAGAAAATTATTTTAAGGATACAGAATCATGTCTCACAGTGAATTTAAGAGGATTAAACAAATAGGTTTAGAACAAAACAAGGTCCATGGCAGTCCTGGTACCTCAAATCTGGGAATCCAGAGGTCCTCTCCCTAGAGAGGTAGACCTCAATGAAGAGGGGCAATTTTATCTTTCTGAGAACACTTGACACTCTCTAGAGACATTTTCAGTAGTCCCAACAAGGAAGCTGTGGCTACTACATTTAGTGAATACATGCTAGGAATGAAGGATATTGACAAGCATCTTAACAATGCCCAGGTCACCCCTGTATATTTCTAAACATAGAATTATGTGACCCTAAATATAATTGAAATATTTTATTCAGGAGTATTACATAAGTAGACTGTCTAAATTCCCATTTCTATTCTCTAAATTCTAAATTTCAAATTACACAGAATTTATCATCAATTTTGCATCAAATGCCTTTTTTTCTGAAGCCATCAGATCTGACTAAGGGGGTAGAATCATGCTGTGTTCCTCATTGTTGTCCTATGGAGGAACCAAGCTGGGCAATCTTTGGAAAAGGGATGGTGGGCAGAAATCCTATAGATTTAGTACAGCCCATCTACAATACTGCCTAACATGCAAAACTTACAGTTTCCATTTCACAAGATTTACCAACGATTAAGCCACCTGTGGATCTGTCCAACCCCGTTGAATGATTGTGTCTGTAGAAGAATTCCCTTCTGTCTTCTACTTCATAGAGATCTCATCACAGCCCGGGATCCCTGACATGGCTTTTAAATCCAACCATCTGAGTCATAATTTCTTCTTGAAGTGCTACACTGAGATAAGAGAAGCAAAATCAACATAGAGAACAGGTTGGCTCCAGAAATTAGTTCAGTGCAAAGAGAATATGCAAACTCAGGGCAGGGGCAGAAGCCCCATTCCAGAGGCTATATTCAGTGATGACTGCAGTATATGCTGTGCTTGTCTAGAGCTGAGAGAGGAAAATGGAGCAACCACCAGAGCTGAATACAGTATAGGCAGAGCTTACTGCATAAGGTTGGAAGAAATATGAATGAAGCATAGAATTTCTTGCATCTTTTTCTCCTTTGACTACACCTAGAATCAAACCCTGGATTCCCATAGTGTCAGCAAGCATCCTAAATGTGTTTTATATTTAACTCTTAAATAAATATATCTGATTCTCAAAGGTCCCTACAGGATATTTGTGCCTTCCTCAGATCACTGGTCATGTTCCATGATGGTAAAGATGATTTGTAGCTGTGTTGGTTAGCTATTGCTGTTAAATCTTAGAGGCAAACAACAATCAGTATTTAGTTTGCTCACGGGAGCCCTACCTCATGCCAGACTGGGTTTGACAGCTCTAAACCTGCAAGCCCATGTGTCAGGGGTGTGACCTCTGCCTCATACCTGTTTGTTCTGGGTACCAAGTTAACTATCCAGTGGTTACCTATGGAAGCACTTGCCTCTGCTGGAAGAACAGAGTGACCATTTTATAAGCCTGTGCACACTTCAAATCTCTGCTTCATTATATTTTTGTCTGCTAAAATCCTCCCATCCAAAGTAAGTCCATGCCCCAAGTCAAGGGACTGGAAATATACTCTTTTATGGATAGAGATGTAGAGTTTCTGAGGGAGGTTAGAAACTGAAGATTTAAGGTCAATTATTTCATCTACTTCTGGGGTTATCTAAGCACCCTTGTATGTAGAGAACTATTCATTGGGCATATAGGAGTCCAGTCTCCAGCAGAACTCTGATCCTGCCATTAAATACGTGTATGGATAAATGGTTGGTGCTAGGATGTCTTTAATTTGACAGAAAACTTATAATTGTGACAGGTATTGACCAAAAGACTGATTCCTAACCTTAAGCCTCCCTGTCTTTTTTATTTCTCTTGCAACATCTGTTATGAAACAGCTGACATATTTAGGGAACAGCAGATATCAGTTGCCATGTCTGTACATTACAAGTATTCTTTAATCTTCATAACAAGCTTATGAAATTGAGCATTGTCATTCCCATTTTGTAGAGGAGAAAACTAAAGCTCAGGGACCTTGTAAGTCCCCCTCACTGTTAAATGAAAATGTTTTTACTTAATGGACCTTATTCAGGAAAGGGAGCAATTAGGCAACCCCTGTTTTATTTATTTTTCTAAGATATCTATTCAAACAAATTGCTTAGGTACTGTACTAGACATTCATAAACTCTGTAGGAAGAGGCAATTTAGTGCATATATGAGTCAAATGTGCATTTGTTGTGTTTACAAATACTTCTGTGAAAGGGATGATCTTCCTTAGCCTCAGTGTACTTATCTGTGCATGGTTTCAGGCATATTCACCTAATAAGGTTGGCATGAGGATGGAATGGGAAAAGTTTCATGTAAAGTACAGCACAACACCTGCAACATAGAAATAGCTCAATAGCCATCACCTTCATCGTCATTGTTACCATCGTCACCACCCTCAGCAGCAGCAGCAGTGTTTTCATGATCCAGCATTACTGTCATAATCACCAACTCCTTGATCCTCCTCATTATCATCACCACTGCTGTCACCTCTCTCATGACCAACATCATCCTTTTCCTCACCACCGTCCTGTACCCTCCATTAACACCATCATTATCTCTGCACAGCTCTTGTGTTCCACACAGCCTCCTGGTGTTGCACGGACAGAGGTATCATGAAGTTGTATCATGGAAACAGTCTTCATGGTGCTGAACACAAAATGTCTTTGAAGTATGCTGCAGATGCTTACTTGCAGAACATCTAGGTCCTCACAGATACTTTATATGCTGGATCGTTGCTTTCCTGGTCATCCAGAAAGCGTTGGGAAGTGTGACTTTTTCAGCTTCATCTTTAGCGGCCATCTGGAAGTAGAGACATGGGAGAGAAAATGACGTTCCTCCAGGGGGGCGTCTTAAGATAATCTTCCCGGAAAGCCATGTCCAATTCTGAATGTCTCTCTAGGAGTAAATACATGAATTAACACAGCTGCATAAATATTTCACTTATCTTATGAGGCTTCAGAAGGATTAATTATGCTCTAAAATTAGACCTGTAAAGAGCACAGTGCCAAGCAGTACCTAATTATTATTCATCCTTTAGAATGGAGTGTTTATCTCTTGTTATAGAGTAGTTTCAGTGGACAATTACCAGTCTAATGAGTGTCAAAAGTATTTTAAAAAATTTTCCTAATGAGCTATGTAAATATAACCTTCAAGTGGAGTATTTGGTTATTGGAGGAACCTCTTACATGAAGGCTGCCATGAATTTCCCTAGGAAGAAGGGCTACTAATCTGCTTTGAGGGATGCACAGAATCCCCAAGTGACCTTGCCTTCCTTCTTCTGTCTGACTGTGCCCCTTCTGATATGGTACATCATGGGCTCTTTGGTTCTCAGCAGTTTGGAAACTGTTCTCACAGTTACTTTTCAGCGTTGACCAGTAGTAATACCCAACATCTCTTTAGAAGTAGGAACCTTACTAGGCACTAATGTGTTAAGAAGGAATTGTCACTGTTTTTTCTTCTTTTCTTCAAAGGGCTTGCAATATAGCTGGTTGACAGTGCACAAACTTAAAGTATCAAACCTTAAAATACAAACATGTTTTTAGTTATTCATATATGTATGAATTCATATGCACACATGTATGCATTCCTCTTTACTCAGTGTTTTGGGTAGTTAAGAGGGTGGTCAAGGGGATATACCAGACATACAAGTTTATTTTAAAAGGAAATGAATAGGCAGAATGAATCATAAAGAAAATGTGTGCTCCTATTTAGACAAATAATAGCATGGACTAGCATTAATGGGAACCCCAGTGATTTGCTCACCCGGCAACTAGAAAATCTCTATTGAGTACCAGATTCTCCCTGACACCTAAAACATGTCACAAGTAAGGACTGTGTGAGCCTGCAATTTAAAGATAGGTATTTCTGACTTCAAAGTGATGGTGAACAAGGGATCTCTTAGATTCCTTCTAACTCATGGATTTTGTGAGTTTTTTTTAAAAATATAGTTTTGAAATCTAAAGAGGCAGAAGGTAGATCTTTGACTTCTAAATTCAAAAACCTTTCTTGTATATAAGGGCCAGCAAAAAGACACTTTGGAATGAGACTGTATGATTATGTTATTCAGAAGCAAGTGATACTTAGAAAAAATGAAAAAATTATTTTTGAGCTCCTACTCCATGAATTGGAACCATGCTTATTGTATTAAATCTGATACCTAAGTAATTTTTCATATGTAGGTTCTGCATTTCTAACAGGTTCACAAGTGATTTTACTGGACTATGGACAACATTCTGTATACATTTTATTTATTTATTTATTTATTTTTTTTTTTGTGGTACCAGAAATCAAACTCATGACCTCGTGCTTGCCAGGCAGGCGTTTATGCTGCTGAGCTGAATCCCTGGCCCTCTATATACATTTCATAGATGTAAAAATGTAATCAATTCCATCTGCTTCTAACTCTTATCATCTTTCCATTAAGCCATGCTGGCTGTTCTAGTTATAAGTACTATTTGGTTTTTTACCATTGAAAAGAATTTAATGTTCCTCTCTTTATCTATGTACCTTGCTCAGTTTTCATGGTTGTGTGCTGAGTTTTAAACTCTGAAATATGTTACTTATACTTGGTATCTAGTCTGAGTTCACCAGATAAATAAGAATGAGCATATTAACATATTGTCCATATATTTTATAAATTGTTTGTTATATATTCCATTGCATTTATTTATTTGTGTAGATTTAAAATATTGTGAAGCATTGAAAAATACGATGCATATTTCATATTAATATTTTCAATAGGGTGGCCAACTCAACTGATTTTGCTAAAATTGTCAATTATAACAGTTAGTGACCCAAATTATATCATATGTGGGAATAATAATAGTTAACAATCTCATATATGAGGTATTTGAAAGATACGACATGTATCATTTCTTATGGACAGATAGACTTAGTTCCCTCTGTCTGTTTTATACTTCAACATGGCCCTACATGTTTTAAAGATTCATCTGAATTGTTAATGGATTGGCAGGGACCACAAGGTTTGTAGTCTGTTAATGAAGAGCCTTGTTGCATTTGATTCTAGAGCTTTGGAATGCACTAACCTGGGATAACTAGGCTCACAGATTCCAGAGTAGGGGAAGGTGTTGGAGGGGAGTCCGTGGTGAAGACCAGTTCCTGACTCAGAGTGGGTTAGTGCTGGCATCCTAAATCCTTCTTCCTTCATTACTCTTCCACTGAAGCATGCAGGATGGCTCTTGACAGCCAGAGACTCTGTGTTGCTAGCTGGAGTATACAGTATTTGTGATTGCAGAAGTTCTTTGTGTATCTAATTAGGATTTTCATAAATCGCTCTGGGGCACTGGGCGAGTTGCTAATATTCTCAACACTGCCCTTGTCTACCTTCCAATTTTAATTATCTGTGGGCTGCTGTCTGAGCTTTGGAGAAAGCTGGAACCCCTTGCAGCTTGCTTTGTAGTGACTATACATGCTTCTTTTCCTAAGGCAGCACATCTGAGAGTTCTTTACAGGCTGTCATCTTACAGCTGGCCTAGAAGTGCTATGGAAATATAAGTTGAAGAAATTCCTAAATGCCTCACCCCAAAATATTTGTTTTTTAGGCAAGCATAGAATCTTGATTCAATCCCTTTTTAAAAACAGAACGCATTCTACCCTCTCTTTCTGACTCTATTTGTTGATTTGAATCCAATCTATCATTTAGACTTTAGGATTCCTTAGCAGCACTTTAGGATCTCTAAGGGAGATTATCTTTCTATAAAATCCCTGAGTTCCAAGCCTATAGCATTCTTGTAGCGTTTATAGCAAGAGAGGTAAAATGGTAAAGTGAAGGATTTGCAGCTTTTGAGGAGCATAACCTTGGAATTCTCTAAATCTCAGTTTCATCATTTTTAAATTAGATTCATTTGATGACTAAATCTAAAAGTAAACATAAAGAAAATAGTCCAATTGATGAGTCAATGAAGAAATTAAAAAGGAAAAATTTTAAAGGACCCTAGAGATACATGAAAATAGAAATAAAACATTCCAAAACCTATGGGGTGTAGCCAATGTGTTTCTGAGATGGAGGTTTATAACCATAAACACTCACATCAAGACATGGAATGACTGCAAAGACATCAGCCTGATCCCAAGTGGGCTTTAGATGCCATTTCATTTTGGGACTCTCCGTGTCACCTAGCCCACTGAAGTACACTGAATTCTGTCTCTTGAGGGCAGATGCTATTCATGTCCATTCTTCTTTCCCTGCTTTTCCCTTCCCTCAAAACTCACAACAGAGGTGTGCATGCAACAGAAGCCCAAATTAATTAACTGAATGAATGATATGATTGTACTGCAGATACATGTTTCGAGGACTTATTTCAATAATTAGATATCTTTTCTTTTAAGAGTATTGTCTTAGTTACTTTTCTCTCATTTCTGAGACAAAACACTTAACAGCCCAAATTAAAGGGGAAAAGGTGTAGTTAACTCACAATTTGTAGAGTTTTCAGTCCATAATCATCTGGCTCCAAGATACTGTAGAAGAGAAACAGTTCATGGCAGTCAGAAGATAGCAAAGTAACGAGGAACAACCACAGTTCTTTCTATCACTTGTGTCTTATCCAAGGGCATGTACACTCGCACCCTTAATTCAATGCCCTTTATCCTAGCATTGCACCATGAATCAATTCCAGTATCACACGCTTCAGGTCCAGTTACCTCTGAAAAAAATCACCTGTAACTTCATGAGACTTTGGAGGGACATCTAAATACAAGCCATAAAAAGTGTTCTTTTCTTGAGGAGGACAGTATGTAGCTGTATAGAAGAGATACAAAGAGGTAATCAATTATCCACTATCAGATCTGACCATCTTCTGAGCTCCTCTATTCACTCTAAGACAGAGACAAATTCTTCTTTTATCTAATTTGTGTACTCTAGTAGTCAAATGCTCTTAGTTTGCCAAATTTTTTAAACACAATCTTCTGTGATGGGTAGAGCCAGCAAGATGATATATCTTTTAGCATTTAGAACTTGAGTGGATCATAAGTTATTGCTAAGTCAACTCATAGGAGAACTGAAGCCCATGAAGATTAGATAGGACCTCGCCAAGGCTGTACAATGAAAGAGTGGTAGAGAGAGGTTAAAACCCATATCTCCAGTGTTCTAGAGCAATGATGTAATAAAAATAAAACAAAAGGAAAACAAAAATGTAATGATCCTTTGTCTTCCTCCTTTGGGGGAAGACGATGCTACAGCAGGAACAAGAGATAAGAGGGGAACTGTAACTATAGTGGTCAGCAGCCCAACCCATTCATAACAGTTACAGTAGAATGAGCTCTACTCCTCTGTCTGTGTTCCTCTATCCTTCCCTTTTGTACTGTGTAGGCAGTGTGGCCTCAGGACACTTGCCCATTCCATCCCAATCAAGACCTCAATGGAGGCAATAAGCACATTCCCTCTTCTTGATGTTCTCCAACATATGCTTGTCATTATTTTTTGTGTGTCTGTGGTGCTGGGAACTGGGCGTGCCAAGTATACATGTACTCTGCTACTGAGCTACCCCCCCAGCCATATCTTTTTTGATAACCAGTCCTGTTCACATCATCTCATTCTGGCTACCATACAAATGTCATTCAAGATCAGGCCCAAATCCCTTTTCCAAAGAGGAGTTTGTGAATTGGAGAAAAGTCCTGTCTTACTGTATTGACACATGGTTTTGTTCATTGAAATGTCATTAGCACAAAGAGAAGATTCTGATCCCTGACAAGTGGGAGGGGAGTGAAGTCAACAGGTGCATTTTAGCACTACCTTCTGCCAAACCAGGTCACACTCCCACTGTGTTTTTTCTATGTTTCTTTCTGTAGTCCCTGGGAATTTCAACACTCCACAATTTCTCTGTCTCTGTCTCTGTCTCTGTCTCTGTCTCTGACTCTGTCTCTGTCTCTGTCTCTGTCTCTGTCTCTGTCACTGTTTCTGTCTCTCTCTCTCTCTTTCTCTTCCTCTCTTTCTCTGTACATATATACATGTATGTATTGTATATATCTTAACAATCAAGCCCTGTTTTCCAAATTCCTGTTACCCAAATTTTGTTTTCAGAATTTCAAATTGACTTTAGCCTAAGTGTTGGCATGTAGCCATCATCCACGTAAGTTGGAACTCAGGGCTCTTCTAGTTCCATGATATCAAGGTGTGGTTCTGAGTTGTAGGAATCAGTTTCTTTAATCTAGAGCCTAAGAAAGAGTGGCCAGGAACTCTACCTATGGGTTCAGCAATTAGGAACAAGGCTGAAATTTCTGCTCCGTGCTGTTGGATAATGATCAAGGAGATGAACAGGAGATTTGTTTTTTCAGAGTTAGTAAACACTCACAGCCAATTCCAGCCACAAACTGTTTCTGCAAAAAATACTGTTATTGAATGGAGGTACATCCGTTCGTTAGGTGTTGTCTAAGGTTGTCTTCACAGTGCAGCTGCTGTGCTGAGCAGCTGCAATAGAAATGTTTACTCTTCAGCACTTTATAGAAAAAACATTGATGACTCTTGCTCCAGGCTTTCTGGAAGAAGGAAAAAGGGCAGAGACACCTGGAAATTGTAGGTCTCACAGTTCTTTTATAAGAAGAGAGAAAATTTTAAAGAGAAATGAAAGAAAAAGAATGAGAAGGAAGAGAAGAGAAAGGAGAAAATAAAAGGAAAAAAAGAGGGAGAAGAAAATGATAGAGGACAAAGAAGAAAATGGCAATATCATAAAGGAAAGAAAGGTGGGGAAGAGATAGGAAAAAAGGAGAAAGCAATGAAAAGACAAGTCAAAGAAAAGAAGATGCAGGTGAGGAGAGATTAGAGAGCAATGTTTGCTAAGTGACAGCGTAGACTGCATTTAGCTTGGCATCCACAGAACAGGCTGGGTTTGTTCAATTAAGCAATGAACCATGTTGCAAATAAAGCGGAATGAGACTAAGCTGTCCACTCCCATGTCCTGGCTCCAGGGTAGTTGTGCAAGCTACAGACCACTAACTGATTCATTCTGGCCTTGGAGAAATCTCTTCTGTCTTGCAATGGCTTCTCCTGCCAGCAGCTATTCCTGACATGGGCCCCTGTCCTCAAATGACTCAGAACCGTGCTGTTGTAACCAGCAGCCTTAGCTTGTTTAAAAAGATAAATGCAAAATGAAGATAGTGTGGGATTTGTGGGGAAAAGAGGTGCAGAGAATCTGAGAATCTCCTTTGAAGGGATGTTTCCACTGCTCTAAATGAAAATAACTCACCGACCACCATTACCCTTATTACTTTTATAGATATTTATAATAAATAATAGTTATGAAGGGATAATTATGTGTCATATAACCATCTAAACCTTTCTATGCATTAATTTTGCTCAAAATGACTAAGTGTCAGGAGTTTTGACAATCAGCTCCTGTTTGCAGATGAGGAAATGGAGTCACAGATAGATTAAGGACAGTGTCCAAGATCACCCAACTACTAATAGCAAACCTAGGGTTTGTGTCTGTGCAAAAGGACCCTAGGACCTTTGCTTTCATCATCACGTAATGCTGCATCTTCTTTAGCTGCCATAGCTTTCACAGGCACTCTTTGCAGCTAGAAAGAATATAGTTACGATTGAAACACAGATGGGTGAGACTCCAGATTCAGTGTTCCTTCTTCTTTTACTGAAGGAACAGCATCAGTTGCAGCCGATAACTGGATGACAAAAGTTGAGGGGGGGGGGTTAGAAAAAGTGACCTATACTTTTTCTTTCCTGTTTTTCTGTGGCCAAATAGACTTGTCCATGCCTCAGGCCCCAGAACTGTGGAAATAGACCTAGCCTCATTATTGAGAACATTCCACCCTGGAAGTTTGGGGGGAATCTCAGTATCCAGAGTAAGAAATGAAGTAAGGATGGAATGTAATAATGAGAAGTCAACTGTTTGGTCTGGATACCAATACCAGCGTGCAGAGCTCCCTCTCCAGGTTCACAAAAACTCAGCTTGGTTGCTGGAATGGCTTGTCCCTCACAGAGCTCCTCAGAGCTGCATAATCCCTTGCAGTTCAGAATATTATTGTTCCTTACTAAATGTGTTTTAATCAAATTAAAACTTTGAAGGCAGAAATCATGTTTGGGTTGAATGAGGTTACTTCAGAAACCAAGCTTTCTAATCAAGTTAGTAAGGTAGGGATGTCATCAGCAGTGCCCCCCAGTTTACTTGCCTACTTGGTCATTCATTCTTTCTCTCTTCAAATTGTTCATTCCACAAAGAATAACAGCAATTTAAAAACTCCAGGTGCTAGGATATAAAAATGATCAAATATTTCTGTTCTGTTGCTCTTACTACATTTTTATATCCATTAGAATCACTTGAAAAACTTGTTGAAAATACAAATACTTCATTTTTACCCTTCTAGGGCATTTTTTACATTTTGTGTACACATTTATAGTACACAATAAGATTAAGAATCATTCTTCAGAATGATAGTAGTTAGCACTTAGAAACATCTTGCTCTTGACAAATTCCAGATACAAATGTCATTAGTCAACAGATCACTCCACTGGGGTCCATGAAGTTGGATCTTCATCCTCTTTTCTCTAAGGGATCTGCATTGGAATCACACAGAAACCTTGGTGATAGAAATCACACAGAAAACTTGAAGATAAATGATTTAGTGCTTCTGAGCATCAGCCCACATAGCCACATAAAGAACATGGGACAAATAGGGTCGAACACAAGCAGCAAGGGTAGTTACATAGGCTTTAATCTTAAGCCTCTTCATTCAGATTACACATAAAAGTCTTTTTTGCCTCCAAAGATTCACTTTCATTTATTGACTGTAATAACAACATTAAAAATAAAGCAGGCACAACTGAAAGCTCCTTTGGGCAGGAACTGAGCCAGTGCCGCTATTAATTTAATTGGACTCGAAAGTGCATGTGGGTGCCACAGTCCTCCTGCTTCTTAACACATGGAAACATGGCCTCGCAAAAAGGCACTTGAGAGTCATGACTCAAGGTCATACTGGTGATGGGTGACTGAGCTTGATTTTTCATATGGATTTCATTATGGCTTTTGGTGTTTGTGCATGATTTTTCCTTGCATGCAGATCTCATTTGTATACAAAAACAGCAGCTTTGGTGATGCTCAGAGAATGATGATGAATGGCCATTTTAATGCTCCAGCAACTAAGTGACTTTGACCTTCTTAAAACCTAAAGACTATATGCAGGGCAACTATTCATTCAGAAAAGCAATATTTTCAAAGAAATGTGTCAGTCCTAAGCATAGATTAGCAACAAAGGGCTTAACTGCTTCTTCATTGGTCTGTGACCAGATGGTACCATAAAAATTAGACTTGTTTATCTCCCTCCTAATTTTAACCAGAGACATATTTGGCATAATAATGGAACAGTACTTACTTAAGAAACAGATAAAATCCATAAATATCGAGGAGAGTCATTATGTCTCCCTCACTATGAAAGTGCCAAGAGTTTTCATCTGCGTAAGTGCCCAGTGAATTTCCCGACAGGCCCGTTGAGACACAGAGCTTCAGGGTTTATTATCAGTCTGATACCAGGATTCAAACAAGGTCAGTGGTGCCAAATGTGAGCTTGACAAGCAGAGAGTCACTTAAACCAGACAAAATCAAATGTCAAAAGACCCATCAGAGAGAAAACAAGACTTAATGAATGGCTCGCTGGTAAATCAAAGAGTGACAGCAAAGCTTTGTGCAAGATTTATAGGCTGGATAAGCAGTGGGCCCAACTTCCACTCAGTCCACAGTGTTAAAAATGTTTATTTGGAAAGTCAGTATATAAAAAAGGGGTGATCAAAATAAGTGCTGAATGCTGAAGTCTTAAAAATTTATTACAGTAAAACATACATTGTCATTAATTCCTCTCAAAATACTTCCCCTTGCTTCAAAACCCACTTATTCCAATACTCTTGCCACGTCTGAAGTAGTTCTGGAAGTCCTCCTTCATGAGTGCTTTCATGAAGTATTATCAAAAATATGGCAAATGCTGCGACTGAGTGCCATCTAACAAGACAGGCATGTGAAATACCACGGTGTCATCTCACCACCCTGTTCGTGGGACTTGACACTGTACAACATTTGATTCTTCCCAAATTTAAAAGGACCGTGAAAGGTAAACAGTGTGAGTGGGTCCTGGAAAACAAGGTAGCCATGACAGTGCAAGTAAAGACACTCATGAAAGAGGACCTCCAGAGCTGTTCAGAAAGTGGCGAGAATGATGAGATAGGTATGTTCAAACGAAGGGAGGTGTTTTCACAGAGGCTAACTGCAATGTGTCTCGTACTGTTAATAAACTTTTTAAAACTTAAACATCCACATTTTTAATCATACCTCATACTTATGTGTGGATATATGTCCATATAGAAACATGCATCATAATTATTGGTTGTATATACTTTTATAACTTTCTATTTTCACTTACAAACATTTTATGTTGCATTACAATCTGCAACTCACAGTATATTAATATAATGTTAATGCTATTAAACCAGAAATCATTACATTATTTTTCTAGTCTAAATGTGTGAGTCTTTTGTGGGTGAAAATCTTTGTGCCAATTATGTGTATGTGTTCTGTGGAACTGTCTACTTGCAACAAACCCTTAGACGTAGAATTTGAAGGGTTAATGGCTGTAAAATTTTGTAGGAGTTTCCATACATATTGTCATATAAATGTCCAAAACTTTTGTTCCTTTATAAAGTACTACTAATAATGAATCTTTTTACCACTTTTTTTTAACAATCTGACAGCCTTGTGCATTACAGTACTTTCTGCTACTTTAGAAAATATAATGTGTTATCTTGGTGCTGCTTCAACTTAAATTTTTAAATATAAGGTGTTGTTGAAAAATATAATATGTGTTTAAACTTTGAAAAAACTTTACAGTACAATACACATTGCCAGTAATTTTCCTCAAAAAACTACCCCTTGGTTGGAGCACACTTAACCCATTGTTCTTACTACTTTCTGAAGCAGTTCTAAAAGTCCTCTTTTGTCAGTCTTATTTGTGCTCTTCTGGCTGCCTTGATGTCCTGAATGAATTGATAATGTTTACCTTTCATGGTCACTTTGATGTGGGGAGAGCTGAGTTCCACAGTGCCAGAGCTGGTGGGGAAGGCGGAAGAAGACACACTGCTGTGTTTTTACAAGCCTGCCTTTTCATCGAATGGCACTAGGCAGCAGCACCTCATTTTTTATCACAGCTCATAAAGATGCTCATGAAAGAACTTCCAGAACTACCTCAGAAAGTGGCAAGAATGGTGGCATATGTGTGTCTACAGTGAAAGGGAATATCTTGTGGGGAATTAATGGCAATGTGTCTTTTTCTGTAATAATTCTTTTTAAATGCACATATTGCATTGTAGTTTTGATCACTTTATTTGACCATTTATTCTTATATATGTAATTTAATACTTATTTTATATATTTTGCATTTCATTAAAACTTTGGTTGTAATGTCTTGGCAAAAATCGTTATTGTAGCAACAAAGTATAGTTAGACACAGGATCTTTGAGGTTAAGTATGAAAATGCTTTTTCTTAGCACTATGCTCTTTAGAAAGTTAACAAACCTTCCTAAGAGTCCCTTTCGTCCTTCTTAAATTATGGATTATAATGAAACCAAGTTGAATGGTGTAATGTATGAGAATAGCATGGAGTAATAACCATTGAAATGTGTGTATTCTGTAAGTATGGATGATACCAATGTTGAGGATCTCATTAAATAGGGAATTGTTCTCATTCATTCTTAGCTTTTAAAGAAATTGTTTTCTGATTGCTCAATCAGAGTTCTGTAAGTTGTGGCCCACCTTGACCGTTGCCCATTTGTGGAAGTAGGTTTTGTTGGAGCACAGCATGCTGGTCACATGCTGTATAGCTATGGCGATTTTGGGGTTGCCGCAGCAAGTGGAGCAGTCGCGATGGAGATTTTGTGGTCATAAAGCTGAGCACATTTAATTGGCCTTTTATAGAAAAATATTTCCGATCTCTGGTTGAAATGATAAAAGTAAAATAGGCTCTTTGGAGATAATTTTAACAATGTGGAAGAATTTAACTAAACATAGTTCCTCTTTTATTCCTGAAAGCATTTTCTCCCTTTGTAAAGAAATCTTACATTTCTCTTAAAAAGAGATTTTTCCCTATGATTTGGAAAGTCTGTTTTCTTTGACTTTCCTTATTATCCCCTCTTAACTCCCAAATGAAATGACATCTCACACCTCTACTGTGACACTTGGGTCTATCTTTTTTTTTTTTTTCTTTTTCCTTTTTGTTTTTGTCACTGTGATCTACAGCTCCCATTCATCGTATTACACACTTTGCAATGCCTAGGTAATTTTTGTACAACTGACTGCACAACTGCCGCCCAGATTAACATATAGAACATGAACTCAGAAGGCTGTCTCGTGGCCCCTCCCAGCCAATAATCTTCCCCCAAATAACCATCATTATGCCCTCTGTGACACAGATTGATATTACTTCCTTGAAAACTTCAAGTAAACGGTGGGATCATACAACATATATTCATTTATGTCTTTGTGACATTAATGAAATCTATCTAGAACCATATCTGATTGTTTTTTTCATTGTGGCATGGTATTCATTGCACAAATATGCCACAATTTATTTAACCATTTTGATAAGCATTTGCAACCTTTGTGTTTTGCATCTACCTTGGACATTCTAGTTCATATTTTGTGTAGAAGCACCTAGGCACTTATTTGTTGGGGGCTACATCTTAGGGTGAAGTTGACACGCTGTAGAGTGTGCATATACTCAGCTTTAGTGGATATTTCCACCAGTTTTTCCAGAAGTTTTCAGTCCCACTAGCACTGCATGTGTCTCCTCTGGTTCACTATATAATGCGCTTTCTCTGCCTATATGCAAGAGGTAAAGCACATTTTGTGTAAGGAATCCTAGGTTTGTTCGTCAGGGTTGTGTGTTCAGACATTGTCGTATGATCATCAACAATAAATTGTAGATCTAACTTTGTTCCCCAGTTTAAACATGGACTTGTTGTGAACTTGGTTCATGTAATCTGACCTTTAATGTATTGTTAGTAGAACAAAGCCATGGGTTTCAGTGGTGTCTGCTCCACATAGTAAGTTGAAGTGTGTGTTGCTCTCTTATCCCCATATACTCCCAGTTCTCCCTGGTCATGGCCCTACCTCATCTAGTACTTCAGACCTGTGATAAATGAGAGGCCAGATGAGTATTTCCATGAAAGAGAAAGTTGACAGCCTTATTAAACCATAACCCAGCCCTCATAATATCACCCTCACCACTCTCCATGAAAAGAAACAGAAAGTGTTCCTTCTGCATTAGTGATGGGTGACAGTAACAGGTATAGAATCCTCTCAATAAATATGTTTCTTCCTTTCTGTCTCTGTCCCCTTCCATAATTTTCTATCCCTCTCTCCTCTTTTCTTTTCTTTCTTCTCTTTCTCTCTGTCCTTTTCTTCCTATCTTGAGTGCCTAGTAAGCTCTCTGCACTGTCCTAGGGGGACACAGGAGAATGGGGAATACAGACAAAATGGAAGTGATCCATTTTGCTTATGGATTTTATAGTCTCCAAGAGATTGTTACCAACACTTCAATAAAAGAAGAAGAATTGAATAGCGGTGAGGTCATTGTATTTGCTGAAAGAAATGAAATATTTCTTGATATGGGGCATGATTTTATTGCTATCATGTTTTATCCTTATATCTGCAATCTTTTAAAGTACAAGAATCCTTTTTTAATATTAAAAAGTCCTCACAGCTTTATGAGTCATAGGATTTTGGGGACAATTGATTGAGAAAATGTTCAGTGTCAGAAAGTTACTATTAATTCATTAATGCTTCAAAATTTTATATGCCTTTTAAGTCAAATAAGCTTGACTGAGTCAGGAACATTGGTTAAGCTGACTCCAAATATCTTGTGTACCCAAGATTTCATTGACTTCCAGAAAGTTCTCTTTAGTTTTCAGAGAATTATTTCTCTCTAACTGACCAAGTGCATTGTTTGATGGACTTTCCCAGTCCTCTCTTCTCCTTCTCATTTGTCTTCTCTGAGGGATACAAATTGGGAATCTGTATACATTAAATGTCCTAATATCAATTTGTACATTTGGTCATATGGCCTATGGATTCCAGCCAGATGGTGACAAGCAGCAATGAAGTTTCTTTCATCTATGGAGCAGAAACCTCAGTTGGAAGGTGGTGATGAAGAAGCATTTATGCTGAAGACAGCTTGTCTCTGCATCTAACTGGATACATTTAAGCCTAGCCCTATTTTTATTTTAGTTTTGTGACTTCTCAGCATTATATAAAAATGGAATATTCTGACGTTTAAATAAGGAATATTTGTTTTCCAAATTCTGTCTACTTGTGTGAAGAATCTTGCACTATTCCCCATCATCACTACCACCTAAAGTATTTCTCTGCTTCAGAAAATATACCAGTCCTTGCTGAGATCATAGGTGCAGAGGTCATAGGGTTCAGAATATTATTTCTAGGTTCATGTGGACTTTATTTTTAATCTTATCTCTCCAGATGTGTTTATTGTGTTCTTTGATTTGGGGTAATAATTTTTCTTTTGAAAAAAGCCTTACGAGTATGGAGCCATGACAAAGAAAAAAGATGTTGCTGCTCACTGCTACATCTAGAAGAATGGATTTGACTCAAATGCTCTTGAGTTCAGAATGTGCAGTAAGTGAAATCAGTACCCTAAGGTTGGTGCTCTAGATGGTCTAGCTTACATTTTTCAGCTCTAACACCACCAACTACATCCTCAAGTTTTATCAGATGTTTCATTTCATATTCAAGGCAACAGGGTGCAGAGAGAACTTGGCTCAGTCATGTAGACCCCAAATATTCTCATTCCCAGGATGGAAGCTTTGTTTCTGAGTCTGTTCTCATGGAGGACATGATCCTGATGTAAATCTCTGCCCCGCTTTTTCCACAAAGAAAATTATTGCTTTGCCATTTCCAATTTCAATTGAGCTTCTGAAACTCAAAGTGCTCAACTCCTGGGCAACACATGAAAGAGAATGAAAATGGAGTGAGTTCCCCCTCTTGATGCTTACAGCAGATCCTAATGGGATCAGCAACATCATTCTGGCATCTTTCAGTTATAGAAGGAAACCAATTCCTCCAGACTCCATTGCTAGGAGTATACAATGCACTTTGATTGGAGTATGCATGGCCAGAGAGTTAGCCTTGACTTCTAGGTTCCAGAAATTCTTCTTGGCCACTTTTCCTTGGACTTCACAGATTCATTCCTCCTCAAAATTCTTTCTGAGCCACAGATTCCTTCCTCTACAAAACTCCTTCTGAATCTGGATCACAGCCTAAGGAGAGAAGATCCTTTGGGTCATTTATAGTCGGTATGGTTTTATAGACCACATACTATGTATGCTAAGACCTCCTTGAGGATTAAGAAAACAAGAGATATAAGGTAAAATTCTAGCCCTGCATAAACACGTGTCCCATTGATGAGCACCTAGAGGCAAGTGATGGTTAGACTCTACTATTACAAGTTCTGTAATAAAGGTTTCATGGTAAGAGGAAAAAATGGCCTCATCCCTATATATTGAAGAAAAACTTTTTGAGGGCAGAGACTTAAGAGAGTCATTAAGAAGTTTTTAGCCAATACTGTGCAGCATGCATATAGAAAGTAAATTGTTATGGGCAGTGGTAATACTGATGACAGTTTACAATGGATTCATTTCAGTAGTTATTGGAAAGTGAGTTCCTTCAAGTCCTTGGGACCACAGGGAGTAGAAGAGCTTGCTCTGCATGTTCTGCCTGCCTCAAAGATAAGGACAAGACTGTAATAGTGACTATGTCAGTGTGACAGAATTTACTGGGAGTCTTCCTCTACACAGTGCCATTGTTCAAATTTGCAATCAGAATGAGCCATCATGGCAGCCTATTTTATGTTACACGTGAAGAGACATTCAGTCTCTTTTCATAGGGCCAAGATTTGGAGAAACAAGGGTAACAACTGAAAAATCTTGGGTTCACCGAGAAACAGTCAGAAGAATCTTGGGCCCATCAGCTAGGCCAGAAATTCTCTATGCACTCAGTGGTCCTATTCCTCCCAGGGTATTCCCAACTCTGTAGCTCAAAAGCTGAGTCCTTTGCATTTTAGCTCCAGACTATCAGGCCCCTCCTTTGATCCCATCTCTTTTTCTGCAAATTTTAAACTGCTCTCTGATCTCAAACACTCCATGTCTTTTCCTGCTTCTAGCCCCTTGTAAGTACAATCATCTCATCATGATGTAATTGTTTGTTTTCATGACTAGAAAACATGATCTGTTTTCACAGGACTCTGAGCTCTCAGAGGCCAAAGATTACACGTTATTCATCTCTATATGAAAATCATGCCTTAGAGCTATTTTTTCTTCCAATGAATGAATGAGTGAGTGAAAAAAAACACACACAGTCCTTCAAGAATAACAACAACAACAGCAACAAAAATTAGTTTCCTTGACCAAAAACAAAACAGAACATTAAATTCAGCTTCTCAAAAACATATATTATCTCCTTTGGATACCAACGCTGTCTAGGACCAGATGATTTGGCCAGAAACTAAGAAAAAATACATAGCTGTCTACCTGCAAGATTATTTGTGGGAGCTGATTTTTTAAAAAATATGTTTCAGCAAATTCTCAGGGCAAGACAAAGCCTAAAGTGTACAAGTTCAAGATGGATTTTTCACAACGATCCTCAGGGGAAAAATGTTTGGGAGGTCTGAAAGCAAGTCACATGGATGGCTAGGAAATCCTCTCCTGAAGCAATCCCTTTAGCCCTCAGCCATGCTTACAGAATAGAATAAAATCTTATCTGAAAAGCAACTGCTCTCGAGGTGCTGAGAATGAGTCTTCAGTCAAATAAGGAACTGATTTCTGTTACTTTGAATGTAACAGTCTTCTTGGAGACCTGAGCCTTTTCCTTGGACATGAATTCCTAGAGTCCAGGCTGCTGGAGTTGAAAGGTACAGGAGATTTGCCCACTCCACTCTCCAGCATTTCTGCCCTATGCACTAATAGTACTCTGCCCAGAAATATTAATTCATGTGTTACAGACACTATATGCTGGTAGCATCATTTAATTCTAACAGATACACAACGAGGTTAAAAATTTCTGTAGTCCTATTTGGTAGATGATGTAATTGGAGATCAGAGAGAATGAAGAAGTTCTTTAGCTTCTCTGCCTTGTGTCCTTGTCTCTAAATGGCAGTGATATTTGGACCAGCCACATTAAGTTGATATGTGTTTCATGAGTTAATTTTTAAAACTCTAGTACAGTGCCTGATTGTAGGTTTTGTGCCAATTTGTTAAATTATGTAAAATAGATAATGGATGGATGAACAGATAAGTAGGGTATCTACCCCAAGGTCAGATAGTACCTGTGGAAGGCAAGAATTAAACATAGTGTGACTCAGATATTGATTCTCATATCACCTTTTATGATTACGTGGACTTTATGATATGATATGATAAGATATGATATGATATGATATGATGTGATATGATATGCTCCAATCCTTCCAGGCACCCTCCTTTTGTAGATCATTCTACCTGGAGCATTCTTTTTTGTGATTTTTTGGGTGGTATATCTTGTGAATTCCCATTTATCCCTTTTTGCAAAAATGAAGTGCATAGCTTCTACCTCATGAGTGGATGGATAATCTGAAAATTACACGTGCTTGTACATTAGCCTGTACCATGTCCTGTCTGTACCAAACTGTGTGCTTCATGCAGCCTCTTGCATCACTCTAACAACCAATGAAAGCAAGTCTAAAAACTGCACACAACATTCCCTTGGTTCTCTGAACTTTTTTTGTACCCTGTTAGATTTTACTCTGACTCTTAACTCATGAAACCCCACCTCCCTATCTTCTAATTCTGCCAATATTAAAAAAGGAGCAAGATATGCCATGCTGCTCTATATACTGGATTTACAGTCTGTACTGTGATGATGTAAAGCTCGAGGTTCTGCAGAGGTACCTGTGGCTGGCAACATCTGCCCTGAAGACAGATATAGGAAGAACTTCTCAAACAGGTATAACTTCCCACAGGAAGACAGGAGATATCTCATGTCAGTGAGTTCCCTGTCGTTAGAGGTATAGACAGAAAAGGAGAAGGTTTGGAGCCTTATGTGAGGACAAGTTTTCTCAGGAAGGAAAAGAAGATTATGTGGATGGATGTAAACCCAAGTGGCCAATGCAAAGTTCCATCTTCTCCCAGGAGAGCGTTTAGCAGGGATTAAGTCCACTTCAGAAAAGCAATTCAGTTGTTTCACTTACCAGTTCTAGGTCACAAGATAACATTAAAAAAGTGACTGACAAAAAAAGTGACCGACCTCTTCGTACGGGAATGACTGATGGCAGGATGACGTTCCAATGCTACTCCTCACGAAGATGGCATTTGATACCTCCCCAAGGGCAAATGCACTTCCTAGGCTGACTCCTAAACCCTTGCCAAACTCTCCTCTGCTCTGTATTTTCTCTATTAATGTGGCAGGAAAAGTCAGCAGGCAGGACTGAGCATTGTTTAGTCCTTCTCCATTTCAGCCTGGAGATACCAGGAAAAAATTAAAAAGTAGAGAGAGGAAATATGGATTCAATTCTTAATATGTGCTGCTGGCCATGAGAAATATCAAAACCATAAAACATGGTCCCTAATCTCCCTCAAGGAGGTTACAATATACTGAATAAATTTTAAATTAAATAAGAAAGCATTTGAACTATAGTTCAGTATATCAGTCAAAGAGGGCTACGAGGCAGGAAATGATTAACTGGAAAATGATTGGAACAGGCTGTAATTGGTATTGAGAAACGTGAATTTGCTCTTTTTTTGGAATCTGGGTCTGGTTTATCACGACGATTTGTTCTAAAGAGAGGTTTTGTTTGGGCAAAGGGCACAGGAAAATTCTTTTATATCTACATCCTGAAAAGAACAAGGTGATGTTTCTTAAAGCCAGACTAACACTGCTAGAGGCTGGTAAACTTGGCTGTCTCTCAAGACAGCACCAAAGAGAGGGTGTGCTGGGAGGTGATGAGTCATAGGAAGAAGACCCATTTTTGTGTCCTCACAAGCTCCAAAAGGAGGGAAAAGTCAATAGCATGCTGTATTTTAAAAGAGATGACATTGGCGATTTATGAGGAAAGGAAGTAATTACGTAAGTTTCGAGGCACCTGGCGAACAGAAGGATTTGGATAAATTTATGGTGTTGGGTGGACAGTGAAATAATATTCCAGTTTCCAGTGACATTTATGACTGTGAAAGTGCTGGAAAGCAATGGAACGAAGGTACCTCTTCTCATGTCCTTTGCCTGCACCACTGGTAAATCAGCACCCATCCTTGCATATGAAGTACTTGTTAAGAGGGATAAGCTTCCTATTTTTTTTCTCTCATAAATATGTATACATTTCCCTGCTGATTAAGAAATCTGAGACCTTCAATGAGTCACTTAGTCTGTGGAAAGGAAACTAGGAAAATTTCTGTCCATCAAAGTGAAAAAATGTAAGAGGTTAGCCATCTGTCTGAAGTGCTGAGTGAGAAACTGAAAATAACAGAAGAGGATGAGAATCCAAATGCATGTTGCTCAAATGGTGCGGCAATTGCAAGGAAAATTTTTCATTTAAAAAGCCCTAATACATCAAAAGCCCCTGGAACTATGGCAGAAACAAAGCAAAAAATTCTCTGTAGAAACATTTACATAACCTGCTATTCTTGGGGGACCATAGTGTTTAGAAGGAGAACACCTCTGCAGAGGGTTAACTCATGATCACAAGTTACAAATGTCACAAGGAAGCAACCCACCATGGGGCTTGGTGCACAGCAAACAGAAGAATGAGAAGCCCAAGGCATTATTCTGTAAGATGATAGGTCTGAAATTATTAAATATATAAAATTTTTAAAAATCATAATAAAATAATAGGGTGTTGTAATTTAAAAAATGCAGAACTGTATAGGATCCAAAAGAATATCCCAGTTGAACAGATTAAAATTAAAACACAATCTGGGTGTGGTGGTGGATGCCTCTGATCCCAGCACTTAGCAGGCTGAGAAAGAATTGCCAAAAATTTTTGACAAGCCCTGACTGCATATGTGAGTTCAAGACCAGCTTGAATTACACACTGAGACCCTGTCTCAAAAAATGAAAACTTAATTAGTTAATTAATTAGAACATAAAACTAAATATTACCAATGAAAGAATAAATTAACTAGAAAAAGAGATCAGTGGGAATCATCCAACTGCAGCCCAGAGAAATAGGGAATGCAAAACACTAAAACAGCATTAATAACTCAGACAGAAGAATGAGAATGTCCAGAAGACTTTAAAGAAAATCTTCAAGAAAACAAAATCATTTTACAGGTCATTTGGGAACTGCTAAGTAAAACAATCAAATAATGCCACATCTCTATTAAAATAGCAAAAATCGCAACACTGACAACACTATTCAGTGCTGGCGAGAAGGTGAAGCAATAAAAATTCTCATTTCTCACTGGTGGGGATGTTAAATGACCTCATCACTTGGTAAGAGTTTCCTGCAGTGTAAAACACTCTTCCCATACAGCTCAGCAATAATGTCATAGTCCTAGGCTTTTACCCCAAAGACAGGGAAAATGTGTGTCCAAAAACTTACACCTATGTTTACAGCAAGTTTATTTGTAATTTTTGTAATTTGGTAAGTTGGAAGAAATGAGGACATCCTTTTTTAGTCAATGGATGAGTGGACTGTGGAACATTATTGATGATAAGACATAAGCTAACCAGCCAGGAAAAGACATGAAAGATCTGTAAACACATATCAGAAATCAGTCCAAAAGGGTACACACATATAATTCTAATTCTGTGACACTCTACAAAACACCATACCAGAGAGACAGTTAAAAGCTGTGATTTGGAAAGGGTTGTGAAGGGAATGCTGGGAAAAATGGATAGGATGAAGAGTTAATATTTAAAATAATAATACATGGGATTTGTGTCAGAATTTGAGTTATTAAATTGAAGAATTATAGAGTACAAAGCCCAAATAAGACAAATCCATGCTTATACTCCACATCAAAAATACACTAAAAGCCTCAAAAGTAATCCAAGAGGAAATAAAATTGAATAGAAAGTAAGGACAAAGAGAAAATTAGCCAGTTTTTGCAGTCCAGAGCAGAAGAAAATCTACTTAAATTTTTGTTTTCAACTTATTCAAGAATGAAAATAAACCAAAATTATACATACTAACTTCATAAAAATTAAAGACACCAATATGAAACCAATAACCATGATTAACCTTTTCAAAGGAGAATCAATAAAAACACTTGAACCATTTCTTTTTCTCCAAATACTTTTTACTACATCTTAGAAAACATTTATATATATCCATACCAATACATTCATACTTTTCACTTAATACTATATGCATCTTTATCAGTATCCTTGACAGATACTTTTGAAAGCTGAATCATAGTCTAAGAGCCTAATTCAGTTATTGCTATAGTTAGTATAATTATTAGACATTTATATCAAGCATTTCTCCTAAATGGTGACTGGTTAAAACTTCCATTAAAGAGAGAGAAAATGTTGGTAAGCATGCCTGTATTTTTATTTTTTCACTGAAAAAAATTCACCTGTTCATGCAATTGCCTGCTAAAATATGAAGGTATTCACTTTGCAAGGGACAACTTAGGGCCAAATATGCGTTTTCAATTGAAGTTTTGTGCCCAAAGTGTACTGCTCTTGGTTAACTCTTTGGAGTCACTCTGGATGTTCTAAAGATGTGAAAAAGAGTGCTTTATGTGACGACTATCGCTTGGCAAGGAATATTCTAGATTTCATAAAAATAAGTAGTAGCAAGAGCTATTTTGAGAACTTACTGTGAACCAGGTACTTTAGAAATATATACATATATATATATATATATATTTTTTTTTTTTTCTTACCACAACTCTGGGAAGTAGATGCTATTGCTCTATTCATCTCACAAACATATTAAGTATGGTTCCAACGTCACAGAGCTAGTAAATGATGAAGTGACAATTGAAATGAAAATTTTCCGGTGGAGCTGGCTACTGATTAATCCTCGCTGCTGGTTTATTCTGAGTTTGGGTAAGTATGGGTAGCAGGGATAAGGGGAAGCTAGAGGAAAGCAGCACAATAGCCACCAAAATTAAATCAATCCAGGAACTGTGACAAATCTACCATCTGGAAATGTTATCTAATTCATCCTCTCTGTAGTGATATTAGGCAGGTGTTGCTGTCATTCCTATAGTCAGCCAGTGAGCCAGTGGAGCTCAGAAACCTTAAGGTCACACGTGTCTGTCCCTAACCCAAAAGGGTCTGCCCCAAAGCACACACTGTGGTGCTCACTGCCTGTGGGTGCTGTGTTCATGCAGGTGAGATGGAGGAGCTGGAGACACTGTGGCTCACAGGCATCTGTCACAACGAGAAGAATGAAGTGATGAGCAGCCAGCTGGACATCGACAACATGGCAGGTGTGTTCTACATGCTGGCGGCAGCCATGGCCCTCAGCCTCATCACCTTCATCTGGGAGCACCTGTTCTACTGGAAGCTGCGCTTCTGCTTCACAGGCGTGTGTTCCGACCGGCCCGGGCTGCTCTTCTCCATCAGCAGGGTCAGTACTGCCGGTGACCATTTCCTCATGCATCATACAGGTTCAGAAAAGGCCTGGGATTTCAGAGAATCTGGCGTTTCAAAATTCTCTCTGAGATCTGCATGACCTCTCTTAATTACCCATCCTGTAAGCTTGTTAGAAGGGTGTCTGGACTTTGTTCTTGCATAAACCAGTAATCGCAAACTCAGAAGGCTGCAGGGACCAGAACAGGAATGGGAATGGGTAGAGTTGGCTGAGAATGAGGCAGATGGCATAAAGGAGATGAAACATAGTTGCTGAACTTAGATGTCAAAGTGAGAGAAGAGTGGAGGACACAAGACTGTGTGGCTAGTAGTGTCATGTTTGCCCCCCAAAAGAATCAGCTAGACTAAGTCCATGCTATGTGCTACCTTATGGGCATGACAGCCAATATTATCAGGTGTTGTAGTTTTCAAAATGCATTATCTGAGTGAATGTAGAACTTTTCAATTTTTCAATATTAATAACTAATTCTATAAAAAGCGGGTGCCAAATAAAGCCTCCATCTGTGGTCTGTATCATGAGCACCCAGATATACTATACCGTACTGCTCACACCCTTGTGTGGGATGTTACAATTTTGTCTTGTGTTTCACCAGAACACAGGCAACAAAGCAGGCTACATGAAATGCTATGCAATATATACACACCTCAAACAAAACATAAAAATATATGCCACCCAGCATTGTCTAAAACTGAAACTGAGATGAAAAGTACCAGAAAAAAATGCACATGCATAAAACAACAAAATATTCACACAACCCAACCTAAACAAGCACAAGATAAACATGCAATGGTCAATTACATGCAATTCAAGAGGGCTTCTATTCATGTAGCACAGTATGGGATATATGTTGCCATCAATGTACATGTGACATAGTTCATCAATAGTGGTAATGATCCTGGAAATAGAAAGGTAGAGACAAGATTTCAATCCAGAGGGTCTGGCACCAGTAAAAATCCTCACTTTTCTGCAAACTAGAAGAACCAAGTGCAAACAACACAAAAGATCTGATACACTTCATACTTTAAATATATGCACATGCAACTTATGTATGTTCATATATGTAACACACATGTATTATAATAAAAGCACATACATAGGTACTGTTCATGTATCTTCCTATTCATCATCTTTCTTTTTATTTCTTTCTTCTATTTGCCAACTTGTGTGGGTTTTTTTCACCTAGGAAGAGCTTAATGAATTAAGATTTGAAACCCAGTGAAAATTCTTTGGTAAAAAATAATTTATTTTATGTGCTAATGTTTATTGGGAAAACAAAGTAATCACTTTAAAGTAAATTTGTATATTCTTAGCATTTAGCAATTTTAAGAAATTTGGAGATTTAGAAAGTACATAATGGCTTAGTTAGGGGGATTTATTTTCTCCATTCAATTTCACTCCAAACTTGGTTCTGTGCAAATACATATTTCCTAATTAGCTTGATAGCATTTAAACACACAGATTGCTTCAAAATAACAACATGCATTCATATAGCTAGGTATTATGCAAACTTTGAAGTAATTTTTCCAGTCAATTGCTAAAGGATTTTCATATCAAAATAATTCTGGGGTTATCTTGAGCAAATGCATTACTTATAAATCTTGCTTGCTTTTGGAAGAGTGTAGCCTGTTTCTGAGAAACCATGAAAGAAGCCAAGTTGACAGAATTATGAGATGAACTAACAGAAAGGAACTAAATTCCTCCCTCCCCTTCCAGGCATCTTGAGGGATGGGAATGGAGAGGAACTGGATAGTAAAGGGGCGGGCTTTGTGGTAGTGTTTCATGACAGTTAGAATTAAAATTAAACTTTAACTTCTCCTTCCCCAGGGCAGAGAGGGCCCCAGTGCTATGAAAGAAATGCAGGGAGTCCAGTGCCCTTTTGGAAACACAGCCACCTTCACTATTCTATCCTTAAAGGATACAAAGGGCCCTCCCTGAGCATTGCCTCTGTTCCCCAAATCACATTTGTGTTTAAAGTGCAAACTGATATTTATGGATTGGAAAGCCTAATTCTTAATGATGTTTTCCTCCCTCTCTAGTTTATTAGGGAAATTTTGAAAAAATTCAAGCTCCTAATGCTACATATAGCAGGGCTCCGGAAAAACAGAAAACGTTCTTCCTGTCTAAGCAAGGGCTATCACTATATCTAAAGGTTTTCTTCTATACATCTTCACATATTTGCCATCTTATATATATGTAACTCACACAGTGCAGATGGTACACAGAAAAACAAAAGTGTACTCATTGTGCAAACAGATTCACTGAAGCATGGAGTTACCATACTTCATGGTAAATAACATGAATATTTTGTGTCTGGTGTGAAGACAAAAGCCTGGGTCAGGTTTGTTTCTTGTATCATTTCTAATCTTCACAGTACCTGTGAGGTTGACATGATCACACCTATCATATAGATGAGGAGACTGAGCTCCAAAGAATGGGTCGTTTTTGACCTCACTTTTTGTTTCTTTGAAATGGTAAGGCTCTTCTCACTCCACTCATCAGACAAGAAAGGCATGAAAGAGAAATTTTCTGTTCACAGAGATTGTGTCTTGTTCATTAGTCTACTTCAGAGTTTAAGCTTTGTTCCAAGGATGCTGATGCACAATATTCTGAGATATATGGCTTCCTTAGACAGGTTTGTTCTTCACAGAGCCTGAATCTGTCCACCACTAGTTCTCCTTTGAGCAGCTAATACAATTAACTCTCCCCACAGCAAGCACACTAGCTCTTCTTGTGGTCTTCATGTCTCCGGGAAGCTCTTGGGGAATACAATACAAACACTAATCTGAGGTGCATGTGAACTACTGGCACTTCTAGGGAACATGAACGGAGTTCAAAGATGTTTAATTAACACAGGAACCAAGCGTCACACAGAGCTATGGCCCTTTTTTTATTACAACTTACAAAAACCCATTCTTTGTCTAAAAATGTTCTTAAGTTTTATTTCTCTCCAAAATACTTTTCCTCTAAGGGAAATACAATAAGTTCACTGTCATTAAAAAAAACAAAAAACAAACAAACAAACAAACAAAACCCAAACTTGGTTGTGTCCTGAAATGTGAAGATGGGGAGACACAGTGAAGCCAAAACCCAGAGGTACAGGAACTTCCTTCCCAGTGAGCAATGTGGGGAGCTTAGAAACAGAATAGGAGATGTTTTGGGCTGACTCACAATGGGGACCAATAGAAACTAGACCCTCGGGGACTGGGCCCAGAGTAAGAGGAAGACAGTAGAGTTCTGGGGAGACAGCATTCTGAGAAGTCAGACAACCTCTGGAGAAGCAAAGCGAATTGTTTGGAATGATGTATTTAGTTGTTGATGTTAATTTTATTTGACTCAGAGTACACCAAAGGACCAAAAGGCCATCTTATTTTTGCAACTCACAGCATATACCCAGAGTGTAAATGAATAATAGAGAAGTGAAAAGAGGGAGTTATGTAGGGAACATAGAAACTCTAGCTGAGGGATTTATTCGGCTCCTGGATTGATTTGACTGGTTATCTAACCAGAAGGCCAAAGTACCTGTCGAGAACAACCCTCAATATGAGGAAGTAGTATACGTTTCCCAAAGCTTTAACAAAATGGACATTGTGTGCATGCTCAAGCTGGTCTGAAAGGAGAAAGAGGGAAGGACAGGGCCAGAGAAGATCGGACGGTTTCTCTGGTCCACATGTTTTGAGCATCTGTGGTGTCAGAGGCCTCATTTGCATTATTTTATTTTGTGCTTGTGCCCGTCCTTTGAACAGGATATGATTTCCATGGTACAGATGCAAAAACTGAGACTGACATAGGTTTAACAGTTTAACCAAAGCCACAGGGCTACTGCATGATAAAGCTGGGATTCAGGTTTGGTGACTTCTGGGCCTCAGATTCTTCCTGTCATGGTGTAATATACACTTTTTTATTCAACTTCTATTCCATGGATCCATTTAGTTGGAGGAGGCTGTCATCAAAAACTGGGGCACAGATTGAGTCCATCATGCTGCCTCCAGGAAGATCAGCACTGGAAACTTCCACTGCTCTGCTGTGTTCATCCTACGGACAAAAGGACCAAGGGAAAGCAGACAGCAGACAACCTCCCGTCTAACTGCAACATGAGAGGGCCCTGACCCCCAAACACAAACACAGCCAGCTCATCCAGCCAGGAGGGAGAATATTTCTTGAAGGTTAAAAAGGGAGATGGAAGTTCTTAGAATATCTAGCATAGAACACGGGAACTTGTTAGAATAAAATTTCAAGCTAAGAAAAAAATACAAAATTACTGTTTTCATAATACTAACAATAAAAAAATGGATCTTTCTGACATACAGGAAACAGCAGTTTCACCATACTGGCATATGGGTTAGAGTACAAGATTATTATGTTACTAGGTTGGGTGAGGAAGCCATGGGTCACAGACCAGATTGAGCAGCACTGTGCTATGTGAAATGCATGGCACATCGGTATGATTTTTCACATCCACAGCTGGGAAACTCTTGCCAGCCAGGAAACTATAGGGAGGGGTTATGAGGATGAATAGCCAGCCATATGGAAATAGAGAAAGAGACTAATGACCAGACTGCCAGAAAGAAACAAAGACTATGATGGTACCTGGGGCCTCATGGAGCCTTCTCCGTGAAGCCTGGGTTGAGAAGATCAGAGAAAGAAATGCTCAAACTCACAACAGTCAGCTTTCCTGTTTATTAATCCAACAAGGCTAGAGTAGAGACTGTCTTTAGAAACTGTGAAGAAAATGCAGCTATATGAATGAGTTGAAGCTATCACAGTTCCACGAATATCCTTGTGAGTAAAACCCATGTGGACCAATGCAACCAACATGATCAAAGTCTACGATAATCATACGCCTGGCACATTCCTGTTTATGACAAAGTCAGCAGCAGCTGCCCCACACATCCCTTCTTGATTGGCCCATGACAGTTTCTGGAGGACCAAGTAAAATGCTGAAACCGTGGTCTGACTATCTTCAGCTATAGCTGCCAAAAATCTGGAAGAGGTGTTAGAGAAAAGCAAGATGCCCACAAATCAAAATGTTATCAATGTTTTCTGTCTGTTATTATAATGTGAATGAAGAACTCTCTCCTTCATAACAGTTAAACTTGTAAAAGAAAGCCAAGTTTAAGAAAAGAAAGTAGAAAACAAGACTTGGAAATGGAAGTGATCATATTTCAGCTGCCCAAGAATACACAAATCCTCCACTTCTGGGTATATTTACAACTGGTATTAGCATGTCTTGAGAATTCAGTACTATTGCTAGTAACTGCACTGAACAAGATTTTATATATATATATATATATATATATATATATATATATGAATATATACATATATACATATATATGTGTGTATATATATATATATATATATATATATATATATATATACACAAGGAATACATTAAGTCGATTAAGAAGTTCAAGAGGATGGCTCCAGAGTCCCAAACGATGTCCCCCTTTCCCTTGGGTATTACACTGTGATGGCTTCACTTTCAGGCTAGCATCCCCACATGGCAACAGGACTAGATTCTACAACTCTCCCTTTTGTCTGAGTATCCATAGATGTGGATACACCTGCATCAAAAGTTCCATTGCCCTTATATGGATTTCATGCCCTCCTTTAGAATATTCATTAATCCAGGGAGAAAAAATTTTTTGATTGGCTCACATTCCTTGATCAAGAACTTTTGCATATAAGTAAGAATAAGTTATGTAAAGATTTAATCAGAGATGACTCCTTGTTTTTGCCTGGCTTATTTGTCAATAGTTAACTCTCTGATAGCCAAACTACTTCAGATGGTGCTTGGGACTTAATAACAAAATTGTCATTTGGTGATCTAGGAATAGGGAGGGTCAAATATCCTTCTATACCAGTTTGGAGGCACAGAGAATTTATAGTTATGAGATAACCAGTTGATAAGTTTCCTAGAATGCCTTGTGAAACTCTGTGAAGTTGACTTTGCACTGAGCTGAAGCAGTAAAATATACCTAGTGCTTTATAATTTGTTTCATTCACTGAAGAAAATGGTCAGGATTCAGGGTCAATGCCACTGTTTTTTCTCCAAGGCTCCTGTAAGAAGCACGTATCTCACCTGCGCAGGTAAAATGTAGGTGAGAAGTGTTTTAACCAATGGCTGCTGTTGATGGCTCTTTTGTGTTGCTTCCTCACAGGGCATCTACAGCTGCATTCATGGTGTGCACATCGAAGAAAAGAAGAAGTCTCCAGACTTCAATTTGACTGGGTCCCAAAGCAACATGCTAAAGCTCCTCCGTTCAGCCAAAAACATTTCCAACATGTCCAACATGAACTCTTCAAGAATGGACTCACCCAAAAGAACTGCCGACTTTATCCAAAGAGGCTCCCTCATAATGGATATGGTTTCAGACAAGGGGAATATGATATACGCAGACAACAGGTCCTTCCAGGGGAAAGATAGCATTTTTGGAGATAACATGAATGAACTTCAAACATTTGTGGCCAACAGGCACAAGGATAACCTCAATAACTATGTGTTCCAGGGACAGCATCCTCTTACCCTTAACGAGTCCAACCCTAACACAGTGGAGGTGACTGTGAGTACGGAATCCAAAGGGAACTCTAGACCCCGGCAGCTCTGGAAGAAATCCATGGAGTCTCTACGCCAAGATTCTCTGAGCCAGAATCCAGTGTCCCAGAGGGATGAGGGGACAGTAGAGAACAGGACCCATTCCTTAAAGAGCCCCAGGTACCTTCCAGAAGAGGTGGCTCATTCTGATATTTCAGAAACTTCAAGTCGGGCCACATGCCACAGGGAACCTGACAACAATAAGAACCATAAAACCAAGGACAACTTTAAAAGATCAATGGCCTCCAAGTACCCCAAGGACTGCAGCGAGGTTGAACGCACCTACCTGAAAACCAAAGCCAGCTCTCCCAGGGACAAGATCTACACCATCGATGGTGAGAAAGAACCCAGTTTCCACTTAGATCCTCCCCAGTTTGTTGAAAATATATCCCTCCAGGAGAACGTAGGCTTCCCAGATCCCTACCAGGATCATGGTGAGAATTTCCGCAAGGGGGACTCCACACTGCCTGTGAACAGGAACCCCCTGCATAATGAAGATGGGCTTCCCAACAATGACCAGTACAAGCTCTATGCCAAGCACTTCACCTTGAAAGACAAGGGTTCTCCTCACAGCGAAGGTAGTTACCGGCAGAACTCCACACACTGCCGAAGCTGCCTTTCTAACCTGCCCACCTACTCTGGCCACTTCACCATGAGGTCTCCCTTCAAGTGTGATGCCTGCCTGAGGATGGGAAACCTCTATGATATCGATGAAGACCAGATGCTCCAGGAAACAGGGAACCCAGCTAGCCAGGAGGGGATCTACCAGCAAGATTGGGCACAGAACAATACACTCCAGTTCCAGAAGAATAAGCTAAGGATTAGCCGTCAGCATTCCTATGATAATATCCTTGACAAACCCAGGGAGATAGACCTCAGCAAGCCTTCCCGGAGCATAAGCCTCAAGGACAGGGAGAGGCTCCTAGAGGGCAACTTATATGGGAGCCTGTTTAGTGTCCCTGCAAGCAAACTCTCGGGGAACAAAAGCTCCCTTTTCCCCCAAGGTCTGGAGGACAGCAAGAGGAGCAAGTCTCTCTTGCCAGACCACACCTCTGATAATCCTTTCCTTCACTCCTACAGGGATGATCAACGCTTAGTTATTGGGAGATGCCCCTCGGACCCTTATAAACACTCCCTGCCATCACAAGCAGTGAATGACAGCTACCTTCGATCGTCCTTGAGGTCAACAGCATCATACTGTTCTAGGGACAGTCGGGGCCACAGTGATGTGTATATTTCGGAGCATGTTATGCCTTATGCTGCAAATAAGAATAATATGTACTCTACCCCCAGGGTTTTAAATTCCTGCAGCAATAGACGTGTGTACAAGAAAATGCCTAGTATTGAATCTGACGTTTAAAATCTTCCATTAATGTTTTATCTATAGGGAAACATATGTAATAGCCAACGTTCTGGAGGGTAGATGTTGGATGTCCAATAGTGCCCTGCTCTTAGGAAGAGGATTTAGAGAGGTATTTTTTGTTGGTTCTTTTGCACATGGCTCCATGCCATAATCTTCCACTCAAGGAGTCTTATGAGGTTTGTGCTAAGTGTGACAGATACAAGATAGGTGAGTTCTTAACCAAAAACAAATACATAAATAAGGGCAAATCTCTAGGACATGCCTACTAGGTATGTTGGCAATAATGATGCACTAGATGCTGATGGTGATGTTATGATTTCCTATATTCCAAATTCCATTAAGATCAGTCCACCATATAATTTCTTCATCAGAAATGCCTAATGGTTCTCTAATACAGGATAAGCAATATGGTATGCATGTAAATCTGACACAGACAATAAAACCGTTAAGAATGCATCTGCGCTGTAGTGAGATTGACATGTGCAAGAGATTAGGAAGTTCGACTTGTTAGCTTTATTGTTATGCCTTCCATTCACAGCCCAGGCCCAACCCCAAGAAATCCAGAATAGCAAATCAATGTGTTCGTGGTACCTGTATTACCTTCATTATAGTTCATTCCCAAGACACAGCTGGAACAAAAAGCCAGAGACTCTCAGGCAGAGAGCTACAAGAATCTCTTTGGATGTCGATGTGTGTGTTTCTTTCACTTTTGGCTTTGATGGTCTTGTTCAGAGCTGCATAAACTAACACATTTATGTCTTTGATGTCTAAGTGTGGATCTTCTGTCTATGACACAGTGGCCATTGTAGTCTATCCTGAAGACTCCTCTGTATGTAAGTTTGCATTTTCTCCCTTCTGGTGATGACTCAGGGTTGTATAGTATCTGTTACCTCGTTTTTCCCAGAGTAACCATAACTTGTTCAGTTCCTGAACAGCCATGATGGCGTCTAATTAGCTGTGTGTTGCTCTTTGCAGAGTTGTTAATGTGGTGACATGTGCCAACAGCCATGTGTACTGTGATTTGTAAGAAGTACCATGCCATCTGTCTGCCCAAGGCTAACATGGTTCTTTAGGTTTAGCTCCCTTAACGTTATGAAACTCTCTTGGACACTCATTGCCACCCAGCCTCCTCATATCAAAGACCCTCAAACGGTGAAGCACTCATGCACCTATCCTGAGCATCCTCCAAACTCTGGAGAAGCTTAGTGAAACAAGTGATTTTTCCTCTTCTGAAATATTCTTTCTGTGGGAAGAAACTACTTCACCAGCACCAACAAATATATAAAGAATTCTCAATGCATTTATCATTTCTGAACTACTTGAACCATCCCGTTCTTATTCTACTCAAATCTGTGCATATATGGTATGGATTATACTTATTTAAAACAGTCAGAAAAGAGGGGGAAGGTTTAGGAATGGTAAGCTTCTTAGCATAGCACCTTCCTGTAGCAAAGTGTCAATAAAAAGTTAGTTGTTACTAGTTATTAAGCTTTTTCAGACAAGAATTTTCTAGTTTAAAAAGTGAATGCCATAAAACCAACAAACAATACTAATCAAGTATTTTATATGGTTCCGTTCCATTAATTGGTATAGTTTAATTAATATTCTTGAAATAATTAGGCTAACTACCCATCAAGTTTTGTAGAAGACCTCAGTCTGTTTGGGGGCATCAGCAGAGGCCCTGAGCTCATGTGAGCGAGCTTGGTCATTTTCCAGTTTGTTTCTTGCATTTTGTTTTGAATTCTTGGAGAAAGACAAAATGGCAGGCTGGACAATTATGTTGTTTCTTTTCCTCATGTGTATTCTGTTTTGTAAGTAGTATTTTCCTGTAAGTGGGTAAGTGCCAGAGATGATTTTCTTAGCGCTCGAGAATGCCTGTATCTTTGAAAAAGTGCACCCAACCTACAATATTTCTATAGTGATGAAAAGTGGCTGCAATAAGTTTGAGTGTCCATGGTGGAACGGCAAAGGGAAGCAAGAGGAGGGAACATCTTTCAATTATCCTTGAAAAGCAGAAAGGATTGAGGTGACGCTGGTGACCAATGTACTTAAAAATGACATTATTTCTTGTATACTTTCCCTTTGCTGCTCCAAGACCCAGCAGTGGAAAATGCTGGATTTATGGACCTTAAACAGCCACTCCAACTTCTGATCTTAAATGTAGGTCTCTTGGATTGTATATTTTTTGAGCACTTTCTGCCTTTGCCTTCCCATTATATTCAGATCTGCATTTGCCCTGCTAAGATAAGCCCCCTGTCCTCACAAGACTAGCATGTCTTAACATGAAATAAATTAAAAAATCTCCCCTGGATACAGAGAAATGATGTGTGCTCAATCCAGAGGCTTTCTGCCTTCCTCTGATGTCCTCAAAGACAAGAGGTTTGCCAAGTGCCACAACATGTCTAAGGAGAGAGCACTTACCCTAGCATTGACTCCAAACATCCAAAAGCCCACTAATTCTTCCACTATTAACTTCATAAGTATCTGGATAAAGAATTAAAAATGTGAGTTTTGGAAGAACTAAAAGCAATATAGTAGAAAAACACACTTCTTTCAGTAAAGCACTGATTCTTAAATGTGACAATTTTGAAAAAGAAAATCAGAGTCATTTTCCAAGTAAAATACAATGATGTGGTGCTATTCAAAGCTAATTCAAATCAGTTGGTTTTTGGAAAAAGAATATCCAAAATATAACATTCACTGGTAAAAGGCATCTATGGTAAAGAAGGTAAAGAAATAATTATAGAACCCTAAATTATGGGCCCATTACAAAGATTCTTGTGATATATCATAGTTTTGAGATCTTAGATTTGATGCCAAGAGGCAAGAATCTTTGAACTCAAATGCTTGAGTTTTACTTGGCTTAAGTCAAGGTTGCATCTATAATGTTATTTCTCTAATAAATGGTTTCCCCACTTGGGAAAGATTCACCTTCTCAAAAGTGCCATCCCTAGATAGGCATCCCTGGATGCAGCAGCCAAGTTTCTGTCCATGGGTAACAGTGCGCACATGCAACATATTAACGTACTCTGTGGAAGGGAGGCTACCAGAGCATAAAGTCTGGGGAATCTTAATGTTCTGGAAAATAGTTTGCATCCTCCTTAAACCTGCTAGTTCTTAGGGCACAACTGGGTTCATTATTCCAAGTGGGCAAGTCTTCAGTGAATCTATCTTCCGGCCAGGGAGGTTTCCATGAGAATTGAGGGGTTGTAATCTCACCATTCACAGTTGTGTGTCCTCTGCAAAGTTTCTTTCCATTTTTTCAGGTCACACTGTGACTGTCTTGTGGCTTGTTCTTGGGTTTCTCTTCCCTGTTTCATGGAGTGCCTAAGAGATCTTAATACTTAGCTTTTCTGATGAAAGCATTGAAATTCACCCATTGCAGCAAAATCTGTCAAATAAATTCACAGTTATTTTCTGGAGGAAAAAAAGAAAACTACACCTTGTTTACAAATGAAATAGTTTTGTTTAAATGGGACTTTAGCCAAGGCAGTTAATTAGTCAAAAGATCCATGGTAATCACACAGTCACACATTGTTTATTCTATTTGATATGTCTACTACTGATGTGTATTTAATATTCTGTATCCTTCTCAGGAAATGACAAATGCCCTGAATTCTTTGCAAATAGAATTGCTAATGAGAAAGAAAAAGAAAGTTGGTGTTAATTAAATGGTGATTAAAAATTTATCTCCTTTAAACCTAAAAAATGCAGCTTTAATAATCGGTTGTCATATAAATAAATACCTTGCACTGAAGTCCCTTGCGGTTTAAGACCTAGATAAATACTAATTTTTTTTTTTTTTGTCTTTTTCGTTTTTATCGGTACCAGGGATCGAACTCACGACTGCCTGCTTGCAAGGCAGGTGCTTATGCCGCTGAGCTAAATCCCCAGCCCCGATAAATACTAATTTGAGGAACCTAGATATCTTTCAGAGGAGGTGAATACACTCGTTAGCATTATGCACATTCCTGTACTGTTTCTTTGTGCATAGCTGTTGTGCATGAATCCTTGGGAGGGGACAGGAGTTGTTTCCCAAAGGGAGCTTGTTTGCATTACCACTATAGTAGATATAAATGGATTTAAGAAAAAGAATTTCAATAGGTGGAAGCCAAATGCATTGGCTGATATTTCATACAAGTTAAGAGTTCTATGTAAATGTGATTTTCCTTTCAAAAGCAGTGTTTATTTTCACTTGAGTCAAAGTTAGGCTTCTCTGATAACCCATCTTCCTTTGGAAAACAACAGTTGAATGTGCTTATAGAGAGATTATGTGGGGTCTATACTTGAAAAGTTCTCCCAGTATGCATCCTACCCTTCCCATTCCATTCCTTTATATTGTACTGTTTTCATGACTAATTGTTTCAGATGAGGTCAGCTTGCCACCTGATACAGATCAAAAATGATCAAATGCACTTATCCTATGAATATAGATGCTTGTGTACACATGTATATAATATACATGCTTGATTTCTAAAATTCACACATAAGTGTATTATCCAAATAAAGTTGTACATATTGTAAAGTTTACATTTAAAAATTAAGTGGCAATGATCGTATTGACACATGGAAAACCCATTCTGGTTACTTTGATGGTTTTTGTGGAGAGGACGCTATATTTTTAAAATTTCAGTTTTAGGGAAGATAACAGGGCCCAAGTAGGATTTGGGCATTGGTTTTCTTGAGCCCTTACAAAAAAGGATCTGGGTGAAGGGTATGGACTATATGCTGCTCACATTCACTTTTGAAGACAATACTAATAAGGACTTTAGTGTGATTTCTGTAAGCCCACCAAAAGGCACAGATTTCCTATGTAAAATTCTTTATCCTCTTCTCCACTACTGTATACATTTTCTGTTCCCAAAAGCATTCTCAGGCTAGTATCAGCCCAGGTGCCTGCCCCAGAGCATCTTAGCAAAACAGAACTTACACCAAGATTTAGGGGAAATGTAAGAGAGATGAGAAAATGAAGTCTGTAAAGTGACAGTAATTTGTAGGAGGTCATGAAGTCGGAGAACATTAAAGATGGGCTGACACCCAAGACTTTGTGGTTGATTTCTTACCATGGTAGCTGTTTCTTGGTTTCTTTCAGGAGGACATTTCTGAATGGCTGCAGGATGAGTCAGAGAGATCCGCTGACCTGACTTTCTTTGCCTCTTAGTCCTGTACGGACCCAGGGATGCCTCTTTGAATTCAGTTTCTCTTTAATGTCTTTCATAATCTCTTCTTGTCTCAGAGTCTCAGAAGGAAAAACTGTTTTTATCAACTCTTCTCCTGGGAAAGAACAAGAGACAGGCTATAGATTGAAATCTCAAACCAAAGATGAGATCTGGCCACAGTCACTGAAATAACAGTTGTATTTCCCAGGCAGCAAGGTTGAGCCAAGTGTCTTGATCAGGTAATTGCACTTACCTGACTGCCCACTCTTTTTTGAAATCCAGTTTGGGGTTAGGAATTTGTAAAGTGAGTAGAAAATATATCGTTTCTTCCTGTAAGGAGTATATGATTTAGAAATTTAATTCCCTAATATAGAAGATAACTAAAGACCATAAAAGCTAAACAAACTAAATGGTGAAAATATTTAGTGAGCAATGAAATTGTTTCCAGGAAATAAATGTCAATCTGATTCCATAATCAAACCTAGGAAATAAAATAACCAGACCTTTTGGTAACTCCCCGGACCTTAATGTAACTCTGAAGAATATAGCTGACACTTGTAAAGATGGCTGATTTATTTGAACCTTAGAAAGCTATTTGGGGAGTGCAAAAGCTGCCAAATAGTACAACAAACTTTCTCTTCCGAAATTTTGCAGGTATAGGTATGGTTTCAATCAGTTCTCTAAACTTTGCCAAATCCTGCTTCCTCTTGGATCTTCTTTATGACACGTACTTCAAAAAAAAAAGGTTGAAAAAAATTCCTGAAAGGTTTAGAAAATAGACCAGGATGTAAAAAGACAAAATATTTCCCCAAATTCTTTTTGCTTTGCTTTATTTTTGACATGTAAAGAGCACTTTCAATAGTCCAGGGCATGGGTGTTTGGGGTTGGGGTGAGGGTGGGGGAATAGAGAAAAGTCTTTACTGAGTCCTAAGTGCCTGCTGTTGTGACTGGTGGGAGCGAGTATCAGGTTCCCTACAGAGAAAATGGGACAAAGAGTGACTAAAGGAACCTAGGAGAACTAAACTAAAGGATCTTCAGGAGAGATGGTGGAGGGAGACGGTGGAGAGGAAGATTTTTCACTCTGACCATCCCATTCTCGGTACCACTGGAATGTTATATTTTCTGCTCATCACAAGTATATTCCACATATCAACTCCTGAGTCTGAAAATATAGAAAAATATATCTACATTGAGTACAAATTAGCTCGGAATAGGATCCTCAGTATAATAAGATATAAATATTATTGCTCCCATTTTACAGATAAGGAAACTGAGGTTTTAGTACTCGGCCTCATCAGAAATAAGCTATTAAATTTCTAACCTTTGACGTATTCTTGAAGTGCCTGATCTCCTCCAGAGAGGTCAGAAAAGAGAGTGATAAGGAGGGAGGAGGGAAGGGAGAGAGAAAGAGACAGACAGAAAGAGAGAGAGAGAGAGAGAGAGAGAGAGAGAGAGAGAGAGAGAGAGAGAGAGAGATTATTTAGAGGTTCCTGGGCTTTCTCTTGAGTGCCAGCATCTATGATGAGTAGGTTTGGCATTGTCTTGCCCCTGTTATCGGATCCGGGATGTGGAAGAACACTCCTGGGGCCTCACCCCTGTTCACAGTCCCCTCAGAGATGTGAATGTTGCTAGCGTCTCTCCTTCTTATGCTTGCACTCAGCAATTTTTTATGTGCTTCCTGGGGTGTTATTTTCTCTACTTAGCATGTGCCTAATCTTAAATATCTCTTTCCTAATCTCTCTTCTTTTTATCAGCTGAAATCAGGGCTAATTCCATTAAGCATGTGTACATAGTATACTCTCCTGTGAGTAGGGACGTGCACACACTCATATATATGCACACACACACTGCCTTGTGGCCCTCCATTAAAGCTCTCCTAAACATTATGACCCATTTTTAAACAGGTGATGTCATTTGCAAGTTGACTGTCCCTCTTTATTTCATCTATATGTTTGCTTCTCTTTACCAGGCAGACAGAATGAGATTCAGAGGTGGAACAGAGAGTAGAGAACTGAATTTTTCACAAATGACTGAGAGCATTAAGGTGGTCACAGTAGCCGAGGGCCAATTCTTAAAATGTTGTTGTTATTTACTTTCTTGAATTGTTCTATTTTTTGAATTGCTTTAGAAATGCTTTCCTGGCCATAAACATAAGGATAACTGTTCGATCACCAAATGGTTGTTCATGTTGCCATTAAAGGGTTGAAATGGAATATTTCTACTGGGCTTCCTGGAACTCCAGCATGACATAGTGTTACATGCATGCTGTAGGCAAGGTCCCTAAGCACACACATGCCTTTTATTTGCATCCTCTTCCTCCGGTGTTCTAAGCCACACTTTTTTTTCCTGGCTTTTATATATACTATAAGGTGGAACACATTAGCCCATTTTATAGATGAGAAAACTGAGCTAGGATTGGAAGGGATGGTTTTCTGAGTGGCTCCATGGTTTAGTCCTGGAGGATTGCTAATCATAAAGCAAGAACTTGTGTCCTAGTCTCCGAGAAAGATTCTCCAGTCATTCTCATCTTTCAAGATGGCAGCAACAAACCTATTCAGACAGAAAGTATATTATTATTTAATAGCTATTTTGAGATCCTGTTGTCGTGTCTGTAACTGTGTGACAATATTCTCCCAGGGATGTTGAACTATGCAGAACGTAGAGCATCCCAAAGAATAATTTAGCCAATAGTGTGTCTTCTTTGGAGACATAGTTCTGAGTATGCAATCCTCTAGGGAACCAGAACCAAACTGTTTAAAATGGAGTCATTCCTCAGATTAACTTCCTCAAGTAAGGTGTCAGCAGTCAGCAGCAACAAACAAAACGAAGATTATCACTTATAAATCCCTTTTATGTGCCATGTCAGGGGAATGATGAGTTTGCGTTTTTGTAATCATGAACATTCTTCATTAGCAGCAGCCCAGGTCATAACCTCTTCCACTTAATTCCCTTTTACACCTTTGGGAAGGATTGAAGATGAGCCTTCCAAAGGATATTAGCATAATGCATAGCCAGTACCATGGCTACCTTTTAAATTAATAAGGTTAATTGTTCAGCACCAAACATAAATTTGTCTTTGGCATTTAAAATGCTTTGCATTGATCTGACATTTCACTGTTTCAAGCTCTTAAAGGGCTCAAATCAAAGACTATTGATAATTGAGCAAATAGTGAAGGTCCACAAACATAAAAACACAGTTTGACAACAAAAAACAATCACAGCCTTTTGAGTCTAGTGTATGTTTTTACATTAGCCATCTAAGACTTATTGAATTATTGTTATTCACAGCTAAGCTAATTCAAGCGAATGAAAGGTATTGACATTTTAAGCCTGTTTCGTTTTTTTCTTAAATCTTAAGTTTATTAGGTTTGTAGATACAGCTTTGAGCCACAAACAGTAGGGAAATGTTCGAGTTTAGAAACAGAAGATTCTGAGTACTATTTTAGGAAGAATCCAAGGGGTTGTGTGATGGATTCAGGAAGATGCAAGTATAACATTCATGTTCCCGAATTTTCCATGAGGAAGGATGTCAATTGCTCATTTTTTTCAAATAAAATAGCAGGTCAAGAATCATATTTTCATTAAAAAATGCAATCACTGCTCAATATAGCTAGATGTGGCTGAGATGTTTTCTAAGCCTGAGGGTCCTCGAGGATTGTTTTAACCAGTTTTTTTTTTAAACTACAAGTGCCAATTTTGTTCATTCCCCTGCTAAAACAAATTTAAAAGCATACACTTGCCAAGTTAATTAGTAGAATTTGTCATAGTTTATATCACACTGGAATGTTTCTATGCATAGTATATATATATATATATATATATATATATATATATATATTCAAACTGAGTACTAAGAATGAATTAAGTGAATGAATTAGTGGCTTGAATAAGAAGTCGATTGTAAAATTATAAATAATGGTCTCCTCAGACAGAAAAAGGGGGTAAACTATTCATTTCTTCCCTATGCTGTGAAACATACTTCATAATATACAAGCTGGTCATTTCCCACAAATGTTACTGAATTAAACAGCTTATATGCAAAGGGTTTATGTCTGAGTCCACTTTTAACCCATTAAGGGATGAGATTGAACTCATATGCAGAGGGTTTCCACTCACAGCTACATTCTAACACTGTCTAAAATACATCCAAACTGGCTTGATCTCTTGTATGGTGGAGCCCAAAGCAAGTTGTGTGCTCCACTCACTGGTCTTCACTTAGGAGAAGATCTTCACGTACCAATCGCAGCAGTTTATATCTGTCATGTTTTAATCCACTGCATGAGGAGTGCTAATTACTGTATTAAATAATTCCAAGCATAGCTACAAAATTACACGTTTGCTTAACACCTTTCTATGATAGAGGAAGTATATACTATGGTTGTCTTCTTGTAGTACGTCTTTTAATTTTGTTCAATGTGTTATCAACTGTTTTAAGGAATGGGGTTTGAAATGTGTGTGCAAACTGAAATGTACATAACTCCTGAGGCAACAGAAGTGCCCGGTCATATGGTGTAAAAATGTAAATACAGGAAAATTTCATTTTTCTAATAAAGATAATTTCTGCCATTGATATGAAAATGAGAAATAGAGTTGTGGTCTTTGTTGTTGCTGCGGCTGTTGTGGGCATTTCTAATATTTCAGAAAGCTTATTTTTGGCCCAAAAGGGAAATGCAATGGTACTCTGGTTTGATAACTTCATTTGCTTTACCATTGTGGCGAAAATGACTTATGTTTGTGTTTCTTATGGGGAAGATGGCTGTTGTTCAGTTTGTCACTTAATGCAAAGTTTTCAAACAGAAGCAAAATTTTGCATGTTTCTTTTGTTTGTGAACTGAACTGTTTGCAAATTGAGCATTTTCCCCACTTTGTGCAATGGGGGAGTAAATAGGGAGGCCTGGGACTGAGGGGAATTCAGGTATCAGCTTGTTCAGTGTCCCTTAATTGGATGCCACCTTCCTGTGCAACTGCTTGCAGACTTGTCGTGGTTACTTTTCTCTTATTGCTGGACAAAAACACCCAACACTCAAAACGAAGGAAAGAAAGGTTTATTTAGCTCACTGCAGAAGTTTCAGTCCATAATCAGTTGGCTCCAAGGTAGGGTGGCATGAAGGGCAACACTTCAAGGCAGCAGCCAGAGCAGAAAGAGAAAAAGAAATCCCTTTTCCTCCCTTATATTGTACTCAGGCCACTTCCCCTTCTCCAGGGTGGGTTGAGCACTGACAAAATCTCTGTGCCCTCCTCTTGCACAGGATGAGGATATTTACAAAGTAAGGACCCCATCTCCCTGCCCAGTCTCTTGGTTAAGCTTCTAAACTCCTCAGGTTGACACAATGTATCAACCGTAACACAGACTTGAACTTGATGATGCTGAATCTCCTCAAGAATCATCCTTGTCTGTGTGACTTAGAGAAGACCACGGTGGAAACAAAGAGGAAAATGAGGGAAGATTAGGAAGAGGTGATGGGGTTTTTAATCCCTCACTCAGAGTACAACCTTAATTACCACAATGTGAGGCCATTCTTCTGAGAGAAAATAATGCATCGTGGCACAAGAGCCTCAATTTCCACTGGTGTTCCGGAACCAGTTTGTGAAGCGTGTACTGTATATCAATCACTGTGGACTCAGGGCACAAACATTAGAATTCACAGGGTGTGGCCGAAACAAAAGTGGAGCTCACATCACATACAAGTCCAGACTCCGGCACCTACAAGTCTCCCAGCTTACTGAGAAGCTTGGAGAAAGTGGAAAATAATCAAGTCTCTCTGAAATCTGTTCACAGGATACACACTTAATCCGTACCAGATCCTGCTCATTGGGAGATGATTGTTTTGTGGTAATGGAATCTTTGAGGATCTTTAAGAAAATGGTGGCATCCAACAGAAGCTCTTTACTTGGGGCTAAGCTGGTTTGAGTAGGGCAGGGACATTGCTATCCAAGTGCTCTCATGTAGCAGCTGAGCCCCAGGACCTTCTAGGATAAATGGCAGCTGCTCTTGTCTGAAGAACTTGGTGATTTCTCTCCACTTTGGTAAGGTAGACCCTCAGCTCTGAGGCAGACCTGAGTCCTCCAGAAGACTATTTACTTGCTCTGACCTAGTAAAATGAAGTGGAAATAATCTTGAGGAGTGAACTCTCATTGACACATTTTCTTTTTGGCCGTGATGAAATCAGGAATGGAGCAGATTGTTTGCTCCTCCATGGTGGCAAATAACTTCTGCTCATGGAAATATTTGATTTGGGAGAATTTGCCTGGGACAGAGGTGGAACTTCTAGAAACACTAATATATAGGAATATCAAAAAAGATCAGAACTAAGTTCAGATGTGTAACAATCCATCATGGTCTCCAATGAAATGGTGGTAACTCTAGTCTCAAAGATCTCAAAATCTTTCTCCTTGTTCAGGTGCATCAGACCTTCAAATGAGTGGATGGTGTTACAGAGGGTATAGGATAATAAGAGATGCCTTGAATTCTGGAGCCCCTTTCTTGCATTTCTACCTGGTTTCAGCTTTTTTCTTCTCTCTTTACAGATGAGAAAATTAAAACTAGGAGAAAGGGAATATATCATTCTGGTTCACACAGCATTTTGCAGTGAAGATTTCACAACTGAATCTGGCATGAGGGACCGAGATGGGTATAAGACATCAGCATTTCTACAGCACTTGCTGTGAATACACCCTAGACTTTGAGCCACTTTCACAAACGTCAGGTTATTAAATCCCTCCATCCATTAGAAAATGAATACCTGAGATGCTTTTCCAATATACCACACTTCAGATTACAACATGGGTGTGCAGCATGGGGTCAACAGACCAGTTATGTTGTAAAACTACATCATCATGAACAACACAATGTTTCTTGAGTTCAAAAATAATTAACCTGTAACATGTGGAGGATTGTTGGCTTCAAAACAACACGACATTTTTGTGACACTTTCTGCTGCAAAACAACCTTATGACAAGGTTATATCACTTTTTTTTCTGTATTGGGAATTGAACTCAAGGCCTTGCACTGAGCTACACGCTCGGCTTTCTTTTTAATTTTGTTTGATCTCACTAAATTGCCCAAGTTGGACTCAAACTTGAGATCCTCCTGCTTCTGCCTCATGAGTAGCTGGGATTACGAGTGAGTACCACCATACCCAGCTATATTGCTATTTTTAATTACCACCACTTAACAGATGAGAAGACTGAGACCTAAAGAAAGAAGTGCCTTGTTTCCAATCACTGAGTTGATAGCTATCAGAGGCAGGAGGACTCAAACCCAAATGTACTAACTCTACACCTTAAAATCTGACAGTGCAGCACTCTCTCCAAAGAAAGGACAAATGTTTCCCTTTTGTTTGCATTATTCCATCTTCTGGGCTCCCCTCAACCCCAGCCTTTTCTTCAATGTAGCTGAAGATGGGATATTTCCAACACATTTCCCATTAACTGAAGTGGCACTAAATACCATCATTGCTATGAAACTAATCATCAGTTTATAGGATGCCTTTACATCCATGTAGCTCCATTAGGGGCATAATTATTTCCTAATGAGGAGGCTATTTGTACCTCAGGCTTGGGACGTTGGCTTCTGCCAGTGATGTGGCTCTCTGGTATGGTTCACTTATTTTCTTTCCCCCCAAGATTCTGCTGGCTGAAGCCTAATGAATAGACAGCTGAGCAAACTTAATTAACAGACAGTTCAGGTCCTGTGAGAGCAAAAAACTCTCAGTTGCCAGTCAAATTTGCAGTAAGTCCAAGGATAAAACCAAAAATGTTGTCTTGTGGAAGACCCTGTAATCTTGTGTTAGTAATGGAGTAATTGGGGTCATTTATATTCTTTTCTGAGAGTTCTGAAAAAAAAAATCATCAATGTTCATTAAATTAACCCATCTTTATAGAGGGTCCTTTAAAAACTGTTTAGAGCACTCCTCAGTAGCAGAGATTATAACCCCCATTTTACATATAAGGAAACCAAAGCCAGAGAGTTGAAGTGACTTCCTTAAATTTGTGCACTGAATGGTCACGGTGAAAATGGGGTGAGTGTATCCCACATCCCATGATCCACACCCATAACTTTTCATATCTACTGCCGTGACCACTGCTACCTAAAATCTATTGGCATGCAGGCAAGGAGACTCAGTGTTCAAAAGCTAATTTTAAATAAGCAGCAAAAACAGGAGACAGGAATTCTGGGTTCTCAGCCACATCCTTGTTGTGTCATCCTTACCAAGTATCTCTTATTCTGAGAGCTGACTTCTCTTAGCTTTCTCATATGTATCAATGAAAGGAAATTTATTATTTCCAGTTCTGCCTCCTTCACAGGACTGTAAAGAGACATTTTTAACTATACAAAAGATAGTATATATTTTTTAGTTTTGTACTTTTTTTAGCTAAAAAGTAAAACTTAAGAACGGTACTCAGATAAGGGACACATTAAGAAACAAATGACTTTGGAAATAGGTGGAAGCCTAGGCTACTTGACTTCAGCTTCTCCTTAGAGTTACAAGTGACCCATGAATTAAAAATGATATAGCAAGGGTTTTTCTAAAGGAAGCAGATTTTTAAAAAGTCCCCGTGCTTTGCTTCTGCCTTTCCAGAGTCCTGAAATTCCAGAGAATTGTGTGCAAACTGTCTGTACTACTCCCTTGAGGAAATAGACAAAGAAAAGACCGAATGTATATATATTATTTTATGCTCTTGGATTTTCTGAGATGCTGAAAGTTCTGGGGAGTGTGTGCAAAGCCTTCTGCACACTGGCTCAGTAAAACCTTTGATGCAGCTTGCCTGCTAGCAGAAGCCAGAAGCAGTCCATGCTGTGACTTTCCATTAGAAATTCTTTAACTTACCTTGAAGAAGTATCCAACTCATCCCCACTTCCCCCACCGGCATCCAGAGCATTTCAGAAATTTGCTCTTTCTTTCTCTTGCTGTCTCTGCTCTTTTCTGGGGAAGAAACAGCAACTTGACTCTTCTTAACTCAGCAGTACTGCAGGCAGCCCTGACTTCTAAAAGATAGCCCCCTCCCATTTCATTCTTCTCTAAGTGGGTAGGAAATCTCAGCCACAATATCAGAGCCTGAGTGATGGCGCTGTTGGCATTGTATAGAAGCACCATTCTTATTGAGTTTGATTGACAAAGACCTCTAACGAAAGCAGGAGCCAAAGAAGAGGAAGGACCAGAAAGTGATGAAATAAAGAGGGTGCCACCCCTCATCAGAAACACCCAGTTCACACTCCATCTCCTCTATTTCCAAACTCAGTGAGTAAGGACCACATAAACTTCCCAATTGGAAAATAGTAAAAGTGCAATGGCTCAAGAAGATCTGTGCTTGGAGTAATGTAAAGACATCAGGGCCCAGACTGGCCCATAGAACTAGAACATATTTTATTGGTTTCAGTCAAGTTACTGTTTCCTATTTCTGGTACACAACACCTAACACCTGCAATTTAAAATGGAAGTTTAATTTAGCTCATGGTTTCAAAGGTTTCGGTCTATAATCAGCTGGTTCCAAGGCATAAAAGTCATGGTGGAAGGATGTGATGGAGCAAAGATGTTTAGTCCATGGCAGCTGAGGAGCAGAGTAGGGAGGAAGGGATGAGAAGCCATATACAGTACTGAAGGTCGTGCCTCCATGACCTGCCCAGACACACCCAGAAGCACACTTTACTAATCTCTAGTTGGCTCTCAAACCAATCAGGCTGATGCAATGAAGCTTAAGCACCACAAATGCCAGAAAAATAGGCAACATCATGTGATAGGAGCCAATGCATTGCAATCAGCACACTACAAGTCTTTATAACCCTGGATAACCAAATCCACACTTCTGTGTGAAATCACAAATCAGATTCTGTGGCTTTCCTAATGCTCTCCTACCATTTTAACAACCCACATTTCATCAGAAGTTGCAGGAAGAATAGTTTAGAGGATGAAGTATGGGCATTTGTATTGCCAGCAGCACTAGAAAAGCCTTCCATTGGCTTTGGACACTTCAGTGTTTGGCTATAAAATATAAAATTCAGAGTCCATATCTCACATTTATTCATCAACAATAGGTTAAGCGAAAGAAAAAAAGAAAAATCACAGTTGCATAGTTTCATCTGGCTACCAAATATTTTTGAAGGCACTGCCAAAGCCAACATATTAAAAATAAAGTCTATCCTTCTCCCCCTTTAAATAAGACCATCTCTTCTTAATAGGTTTTCCTTTCTTGGAACAAGGCATTCTCAGCCCTCTATTTTGAGACCAAGGTCCTGACAGTCACATTGACTTTCCCTTCCTTCCTCTCCCCAGCTTTGGCTAATTTTCCACCTGGATCCTCCTACACGCCTCTGTTCATTATCCTCACACCTGATTTCTATTTGATTTGCTCTTACATTAATTATTGTGACATACTAATAACAGGCCTTCCTGCTTCTGATTTTGACTCACCTTTAAGTCTTTTCATACATTTGATCAAGTGATGGTTCTAAAATAAAATTCTGACCATGTCATTCTTCAGCTGGAAGCCTTTTGATAGCTCCCTGGTACCTGGAGGAAGAGTAAACACCAACTCTTTGACATGCTAGGCAACGCCTGGTTTGTGCTTTCTAATTCTCATTTTCTGGCCTCCTCTCCCAATACGCCTTGTGCAAATATGCCAGTCCAGCCGTAACAAACCTTCATCTTCCAAATGAGACCACCAAAATATTGTTCCCTCTTCATTGTGATGGTCCTTTAACCATCTTGCAAAAACAATTATTCTTTGAAGCTTGGCTTCTGTGTTACCTTCCTTAGTTCCCCGAAGGAGAGTTTGTGGTAGACTGTTCAGTTCTTCAATAACCAATTAGAAATCCTTTTTTACACATCTACCTTTTTACCACTGTAAGGCTCCCCTTAAAGACAGTGGCCTGGGTGGTATATAGGAAAATTACTGAACTAATTTGGGGAGTTACCAAATATTTTGAGTGTAGATAGAACAATTGGAGATAGTATGTTGGATTTTTACTGTGCTTATTTGCTAATCAGGGTGATCATAAGAGGTATTTTCACAGGAGATTTTGAGGGAAAAAGCAATAATTTGGGTTTTTTGCTTGGAAGGTCAAGATAGGAACACCAGCAGCTTGCACATGTCTATCTCCTGGGTCATTTCTTTGGTGTAGGGTGCCACTCAGACCTGCAACTGTCCCACTACCCCTTGGATCCTCTTTCATCACCTCCAATTCCTGGGCTAAGTGTGTTCTTAGCCCATGACAAAGGGTGCTCATTTTTGCAAAAAGGCTCTTCTTCAAATGCAGAGGCAGTGAGAACTGGTACGGTCCAGCCCCTCATCATAAGCTCTAACTTCTTTTCAAGGGCTTCAGGTACTTTAGTTTCCTCTCCTCTTCACAAATTTGCTTTTTATGTGAATTTTCTTGATGATTTGAACCTTCAGCATTGGATATAAAAACAACAACCTTATAGATAGTGCTTGATCAACTCCCATAACTGGGTGAGGCTAAATCTTTATAACATTCTCTTTCACTCTCTCCCGCTCTCCTTCTCTCTGTCTATATCTATATATAGCTCTATCTATATATCCTAGTATATATTGGACATATAAACATATGATATTGTAGGGTAGTATATATCTATATATAGAATATATAGGACATATATAGGATATATAGGACATATAGGACACACACACACACACACACATATATATATATATATATATATATATATATATATATATACAGATAGATAGATATAGATATATATATGATGTATCTATATCCTAGTATCCCTTATTTAACTCTTATCTTCTGGTCATTCTCTAATTGAATCCTGACACAGAATCTGATGCTAAAAATGGAGTCAAACCTTGCATTAGTTATTCATTGCTACAAAACAAATTGTGCCCAAACAAAAAATATTTACCGTCTTAAAGTGGGTCAGGAATTTGAAAGCAGTTTTTCTGGGTGTTTGGGTAAAGGGTTTCTCATGAGGCTGCAGTCTATGGGTCCATTAGGGCTATAACCATTGGAAAGCTTCACTGGGTAAGAAGGATTTGCCTCCAGACTCACTCATGTGGTTGTTAGTTGGAGGCCTTGGCTGCCTCTGAGATCTCATCAGAAAGCATCGAGCTGGCCTAGGGAAATAAGTGATGGGTGGGAGGAGGAAGAAGAGGAAGATGAGAAAGAGGAAGGGAGGAGGGGAAGAGTGGGGAGGAGGACAGAGAAAAGGTAGGAGGAAAGACAGGAGGGGGGTTAGGAGTAAGAAGGAGAGAAAGGTGCAGTACCTTTTATAACTGTCTCAGATACCCACCCACAGCTCTTCCATAGTATTCTACTCATTATACATGAGCACTATAAGGGGAAAAATTTCAACTTCTGAAGGAAGGAGCATTATAGAATTTGTGATCATATTACAAAACCACCATCTATCTACAGAGAGAATAAATACAACAGAGGATCAAGTATCTCATTTATCTAAGATGCTCCAATGATTTCTCTGTCTTTCATATTTTGTTACATATGAGTGTCTCTTGCACCCATACAACTCTAGTCTCAGAAATTTACATGTCACTGTTATTTCCCTTCCAGTGTTTCCAAATTCTTCCCAACTTGAAGATACTTCAATTGTAGCCACATACTAACAATGGTATTGAATTTATGTCCTGAAAGACTCAAATGAACTGAAACTCAGTAAGTATACAGTTATTGAATGAATATTTTTGATCATTTAAATACATGCACATTAACACATTTATTCATTACATGTATATTCACCCTGAGTGTATTATGCCCAATTTTCTGTACTAAGCAACACAAAAATTGATAAAAATATAGTCCCTATATTTAAGGAACTATCGTATCTGAGGTTTCCAAGATCTCAAGGACAAATTGGCCTTCAGCTCCTAAAAACAGAAGCCATATCCCCTTCTTTAGCAATGGTTTCTTGAAATTCTGAGTCAGAGTCTTGAACAGCATGGGTCTAACACTGTTGGTGTGAATGCCTTAGCCAGTGCTGGGGCTTTGTTTGGCACAGTCATGATGCTGGATCTCCCAGGGCCAGATTGAGCAAGTGGGGGCTGCTTAAAGTGAGGTGCTACAGAAGGTCAAGGGCAGACCAGAATGACCCCTCAGGTTCCTGCTCCTGTCTGGTCTCATGATGTACATCAAGAGCGTGTCAAGGGGAAGGTGATGTATGCAATATCCCAGCTACTCCTCTTGGCATACTCTGAGGCTATTTTTGGAGCAGGTGCCCTAGATTTACTCCCTATCACAAACAAACTTAGAAGCAGTGGGGGAAGTAGAATGAAATTTTCCGTTTGAAGGGCCCTGGAGGTTGTATAATTCAGTTCAATGAGCAGGTCCTTCCTGTGTCATTTCCACAAGTGCTCATCCAGCCTCAACCTGGCCGGCTCGAGTCCTGGGAAGCTCACCACCTCCGGAGCTGCTTCTGCCACTGCGGGTCAGTGCTACCAGCTTGAATGAACTCCCATTCTCATTGCAACAGAGCCCATTTCTCTATAACTTCCAGTGTTCTCAACTTTAATTACCTTTCCACAACAACACTAATAATTACCATAAAAACTAACATTTATGAATGGTTCTTATTACTAGAATAATACATAATTCAATTATACGTGTATCGGAGACCTGACCTTAGACCCAGTCTCTCAAACTAGTGCTTAATAAATAAGACAAGTGGTATGATTTTAGCGCTCTAGGAGGATAAAAACTCTCTGCAGAGTTCGAGACTCCGGAGGATAAGACAAGGAATGTCTCTGGGTGGCCCATATTTATTTAGTTTTCAAATCAGGAAGAGGTTAGAGTGGAAAATGCAGGAAAATGAACAGACCTTGGGAGTGGTTTAAGGACTTTTCCAAGTAACAGATTATGTTTATTTTAGGAGCACTGTCGTATGTTAATTTAGGAGAAGTATCTTAGGAGAAGATCTCCATGTTGCATTTCACTACAGGAGTGAAATGTCTGCAGCTACAGTCTTTGTTTAGTTCACTGGAGTTGGGGCCAGGTTCCCTCAGCTATGATCATATCTTGCCTTTTGAGGCATCTCTTTGTTCTCAGATCGGTCATGTCTCAGCCACGCCACAGTCCTGCACATGTGTTCAATTTCCAGTGTCAATGGCTCCCAACATATGTGTATATGTGTTTATGTACATAATGACCCTATACTTCGTATTTTACTTTGATGGTTGTGTGCATTACACAAGCTTCTTCCTCTAAACTGTAAGTATCACAATAACAAAAGACATGGGTCACATTTTGCCTAGCACTTTCACTCACTCTAGTGTCTGGGCTGATTTGTGGTACTTTTAGGAGCTCAATGAATATTTGCTGAACACAAAAATGAATTATCAAATAGAGCAGGCATGTCTTCAGGCTGAGCATGGTTCTCTGACCTTGCCATTCTTCTTCCTACCACTGTCTGGAGTACTATTAATCAGTGAATGCCAAATCTCTATAGTGGGTTAAGCATGAAGTTTCTGGAACATATTTAAGGTTATGAATGTAGAAAGAAGGAAATTAGTTTTAACTAGAGAGGACTTAAGTTCAAATCTCAATCAGTTACTTGTAGCCTTGGGTCTTCAGTTTGGCACATCAATGTCTTTGATATGTTGGATATGTTGAGAAAGAAGAGAAAGTGTTCAAGGATTGTTGTGTGAATTAAGTAAGGTATGAGACAATTGCAGACATTTGTAAGACAGATACTCATCACAATTTAAGCCATTAGTCTTTTCCGTGAGTCCCCACAATGAAGCTATGAGGAATGTAGTACCATTTCCCCCATGCTGTAGATGAAGATCTGGAGTCCAAGAGCTATTAAGTATATTAGTAGAGAAAAGTGAAAAAAAAAACCCATAAACCCATTCTGTATGGACCTAGAATACAAAGTTCTGACTCATCTTGCACTCTACCTTATACACACATGATTCTCATTATCCCAGTGTCCAATTCATCATCCCACAGCCTTTCCCACCACCATCTTCCTAGCTCAAAATGAAGGCGTGCTGGTGTAGATCCCACTTTTCAAGTCATGGTTGCAGGATTCTGAGGCTGAGGAAGGCTACAAGAGAGATGCTTTGATAATACAGTACTTGCATTGCACACGCACACACACACACACACACACACACACACACACACACACACACACTGTTCTCATTATCTCTCTTGCAGCTTCCCCCAAGCACAAAGTTGCATCATCTCACGATTATCTACTGACATCACCAACAATCCAATAAGCATCAGGGACTAATCAAGAGAGAGACTTTCTAAAAATAGCTTTTATTTTCTCCACACCACTGGTTAATATTGTCCCCCATCTATACAATCTAATCAGGATACTTGCTGATTTGAAAGCAAATATAATAACAGTAAGAGCACTACTTTATTAGCATGCAGCTTAGAAAGCAGCTCATCCCAAATAGTCTATTTTTTTCCACATGAAAAGTTTGGAGATTGCTCAGACAAGCCAGATATTACTTGGAGGCAGGAAAGGGGAGAGATATCTGAAATCAAGAAGCCTCACAGAGAGTTATCAGTCATCTGCTTTTTGCTGCTAGGAGTTTGGAATGAGATTAGAAAAGGATGTGGTAAGAATCAAAGATCATAGAGTTGGAAATACAAGTTGGGAGATCAGAAAGCAGGCTGACGACGCATAGACCCCAAGCTTGCTATCATTAGCAGTGACTCCATGATGTGGCCAGTGAATTAACAAATTGCTTCTAATCCTCATAGAAACCTTGGGGTAGAATACTCTTCTGTTTTGTGGATAATGGAATCAGGCTGAGCAATGTGAGTTGATTTGCTCAGTTACAAAGATTGTAAAGAACACAACCAAAATTCAAGTATCCATGTTCTCCAATTCATTTTCCATGCTCTGTGTGTGTGTGTGTGTCTCTGTGTATGCACATGTGTGTGTATTTAATTGCAGAACACATATGGCTCAGTCTCCCAGTTCCTCTTTCTCAAATTTTCCTTTTCCTTTTTATTCTAATCCATTGGAATTTTCCACTTAATATATCTGGACCAAGGCTGGCCATGAAACTTTGGAAAGCAAAACGGCAGGTAAAATGGGTTTATATACTACCATTTCGCAGCACTCAATGTATATCTATAAGCTGACGAATCAAGTATTTATGTTTCTGACCTAGACCTCCCTTGTGAGGCTTCATCTTGCAATTTTAACCTGCCTACTTGACATTTCCACTTAGCTGTCTAAGAGTAATCTTAGACTAAACACTTTCAAAACTAAAATCTTGATTTTATCTCAGTGTCCAATTCATCATCCCACAGCCTTCCCCACCACCGTTTTCCTAGCTCAAAATGGAGAGCATTTTTTCACCTTGCTCTCTTGGCCCCACACATATCTATCAAATAGCTCCAACCTGCCAATCTGGATCCACTACCTGCATCCACTTCAGCCCTGAGCTGTAATATTTGTGGTCTTCCTGCATCCAGTCTTGCCCTCTGCTTTATTTCCTGCTGAGCTGTTAGAAGGAAATCCCACCTCCCCGCATGACTTTTAAGACAATGTGTGATTTACCCTGCATTTAGGTTAGTGTCCCTTTTCTTTATGTACACAGTTACCCTGGCTATGCTTCAGCTCGCTGATATGCTTAACTTCACTATATCTTTGACCTTTTCACAACTGGCACTGAATCTTCTAATATTCCTTTTCTTCTGCTTTAGCTGCTAAATCTTATTCATCTTATCTTCAGAATCACAAAGTATAACTGGCACCTCCTCCAAGAGACTCTCCAAAAGTACCCAATCTATCATATGGAAGGCATTTTCTATTTGGCATGGTTTTTAAATCTTTAGTTCTTTTGGCTAATTGAATATTCATTAATAATTTCTTTATGACATTTTGGTAAAATAGGTATATTTTCTCTCTTTTATGAGAAAAATCAAGACACAGGGCAGTTGAGTAACTTTTCCAGATTGCAAAGCAAACAAGTTGAAGAGGCAGGATTTGAAACCGAATTATTCCTACTGCTGATGTGATATCCTATACAGTGCACTGTGCTGGCTACCTACCACACTGCCCGTTCAGTGCTTGGTGTATGGTAGGTGCTCAGTGTAGTATAGCTCTCTCTTACATCTTTCCCTCATTCACTAAGTTGTTGCTTCACTCAGGTTCACATTAAAAATATTTTCTGTTCTATCCACATCTCCTGTGCTTGTAAAAAGAATTGAGGTTCTTCAAAATCAAAGTTTTGTGGCTGGGGATTTAGCTCAGTGGCACAAGTGCCTGCCTAGCAAGCACAAGGTCGTGAGTTTGATCCCTGTTCTCAAAAAACAAAACAAAGCAAAGCAAAGCAAAACAAAAACAACTTTACTTTGAAATTCAAAGTTTTTATCACAGTCTTTCCTTTGTTTATTAAACAATTCTGAACTATATCTCCAGAGCTCTTTCTCTAAGATCTTTGATACGTCTCTTTACAGGACTTTGAACTGAACCACTTAGTTTCCATTCCTTTACTTCACAGAAGCTTTCAGTTCAGAACCCACTTTCCTCTAGATGAAGGTCTTTGTGCTCAAAGTACCTAAATTCAGCAAGGAAACTGATAAGCAAATAAGCTAGATACGACAACAGCAAATGCAGTACTTCATGACCTCAGGTTGCTTTCTTCATGGCATTTACCACTGTCTTACTCTGTCTTGTGGACTTTGTGTGTACTTGTTCATGTTTCTCTGCACTCCAATACCTGCCCAAGACCAAGAAAATCATCTGTGAAAAAACTAAGGCTGAACAGGAGATGATGAGGTGAAGAGGTTGGAAGCAGACTATGTCTGAAGAGAAGAGCTTGTGCAAAGGTGCTATGGAAAGTGGATCAGGACAAGTTCAAGGATCAGAAAGAAGGAACTCTGTCTAGAATGCATAACTGATAGCAGTCCACCCTCTGACCCACAGCACATGTGCAAGCTTGTGCGGAAGATTTCTTCCCAGGTGAGCATTCTGATAAACACTTAGATGGTGATGGTGATTATATAATAGTGGCAATGGTTGTTGCTCTTAATGCAAAGTGGTCTCAGGAGAAAAATAACCCTGTTGAATTCTGTCACTTGGAAATGATAAGAGATCTCTCTTTTCCCATCTGGCACAGCTGATAGGGAAAAGGAAAATAAATATATTGGCAAAAGTCGCCTTATCTGGGGCTTTTGAACTGTGTTCACCACCAGAAAAGACATAGAAATGTAGACAAAATGTATCACAGAGCCTGAATAGAAAGTCCATTTATAAAGCTTATCATATATAGCAATCCTTCACCATATCTATGGAGGACATGTTTTAAGCCCCCCCCCGAATACTTGAAACCTCAGCTACTATTAAATTATGTGTATAGTATATATAAATATAAATATATATATTATATATATATATGCAGTATTACCACAGCATTTTTTTCTTTCTTTGCCTTTTAGCATCAAAGGCAATCTGTTTTTTTTTTTTCTTTTTTTTTTTGCAGTACCAGGGATTGAACTCAGGACCTCACACTTGCCAGGCAGGTGTTTATGCCACTGAGCTAAATACCTGGACCGGCAATCTGTTTTTCTACATCTTATGTTATGATATCTCCTTTTGATTTTTACTCTTGCACTTAGAAGATATTATTAAGTAAAATAAAGATTGCTTTAACACAAGCACTGTGACACTGTGAAACCACTCTGATACCCAAGATATCTACCAAAGTGGGTAATACGATGCTGGTTCCTTGGCAAGGCATGATTCATGTTCTAAGCAAGATAGTGCCAAGTGACATGAGATTTGATTGTGGTATACTGGACTGAATGTAATTTAATACTTATGAACTGGTTATTTTTTGAAAATTCCATTTCATTTATTTGTTCAATATTGGCTGTTGGTGACTATAACTGCAGAAAGCAAAATCAGGGAGAGGGCTCTGGTGTCTACTGTATTAGCTAAATAAGCAGTAACCAGAATGAGCCTGAGAACTGACTCTCAGGAGCATCTGCTGAGTTGACAGACTCAGATGTCACCCTGTATCCTTATGTTGGATATGAGGATGTCACACTCCCCTTTGTGACTCTCACTTGCTTTCTTCATGGCATTTGCCACCCATCGTGTGTATCACGTGGATTGTGTGTGTATTTGCTTGTGTCTCTACCACTTTTACACCTGTTGTGTAAGGGCACAGCAAGTCTCTCTCATCCATGTGACATCATGAAGTGCAATGCTGAGCACCAGGAAAACTGTCAACAGACTAACAGAGTCAAGTAATTTATCCTATGTTGTTGAGTACAATGTTGTCCTGTATCAGTGCACTGAAAACCTGGAAAATCATAGGCATATGCTGCATTTCTTTACTCTATATCCCCCACATTTGGTACAGCACTGGATAATGGTAGGTGCCCAGCAAATGTTTATGGAAGCAATGTAAGATGCACTCACTATGGAGTGCTGTTTGGTATTTCTCTAAGGCAGTGTTTATTTACTCAGGCATCAAATCTTCCAGATTGAGTGTTAAAATGCAAATTACTGGGCCCCATCTCATAGATATCTTATTCTGAAGCAGAGTATCTCTTTTTTTTTTTATTTGAAAGAGAATAAAACCAGCAAAATACGACAGAATAAAGCCAATCAAAGCAAACCAGTGTAAGTGACACAGGACTTGAAAACAATAGAAAATCAACAATGATTACCATAATGCCTCTTGTATTCAAAACAGCTGCAGATGCCTTCAAACATAGGAAAAATCAAACAAAATGGAACAGAATAGAACCAATAGAAACAAAACAATGGATTCAATAAAGGACTTCAAAATAAGACTATAGTAAATCCAAAATGGCTACCATAATGTCTTGCTATCTATGAAATAGCTGCCCGTGCCATCATATATAACCAAATCAAACAAAACAAAACAGAATAAAACCCAACCCAACAAACCAGTAAAAATGATACAGTACTTCAAAACAAAATAGTAAGAAATTAACAATGGCTACCACCTTCAGGAGATCTTCAATAGATGCCACACTGCATACCATAATCCTCTGAATAGATGATCAGACCACCGGCCATAGACCCACAAAGTCAGTGAAACACCAAACACCACAAGTATCAAATTGCATTTCACTTGAATAGCTATCATCATAGCCTGTGTTTCTCAGGATCGGTTGCTTATGGAGGTGGGGAAGTGGGTGGGTCTTCCTGTTTCCTAGCCCATGCACTGAAAGAGGCTGGGGTTAGCCTATTATCCCATCATGAAGCAGAATCTATTAAATGCTGCTGAAGGGAGAGTGTGGTGTTATTGATGACTTTTACAGGTGATTCTAGGGCCAGTGCAATGTGAACATTTTCCCGAATCTCATACTTTTCTTCTTTCACTAGACTAGACTAGGCATTGGGTTCTCTATTTAAATCAGTTCATAATAGAGGAGCTGTGCGAGGGAGAGGATTTTAATGAGGGATATCCTCTGGCTCTATGCTTTGTTGTTAGAGACCTTAAAAGGTACAAAAAATGGATGAAGCAAGGCAATGAAAAATGCTTTTTTGCCCACAGGTTTAGTCCTGACCATAGATAATTGGAGTGAACACTCATCCAGCCCTGATCAGGCCCTGAAAGTTATTTCTTTCTTTGTATTTTTAAGCTGAGTCATTGAGAGGCTCAGCGGTTGGCTAACAAATCATTCCTGAGTCCTATTTACAGCTCCATAATTGCGAGGTATGTGCTCTTGGCAGTCAGTTACCTTTCCTGAGCCTCAGTTTCCTCATTTATAAGATAGACCTCATAACCACCTTCAGGACAATGGCAAGAATCAAGTGGTAAAGCACACGGGCACACCTGCCACAGCTGTATCTTATTAAAAAGTAATGGAAATCATTATTTGAATGCTTAAAATGTGTCAGCAGCAGGATGCTCCTGAGTTGTATAAATGCTAAGTGGGGAGGGAAACAATTAAATGACTGTGGATGTCTTTGGGGGTAATTCCTGTCATTGCTGGATGTCTCAGACACAGGAAGGTAGCACCCATTTTCATGTGTGTGGCAGGTTGAAGCAGCATTTTCAGAGAAAAAGCCTAGGCTGGGACCTCATGGTAAGGAGGAAAGAGCCATAGCATTGATGTTTTAGATTGAGATGGCCCTGGTTTCTGGCCCGTGGCCCTGAACAAACCACTAACCTCCTTGAGCATCTTTTAGTAGAGATCATACTGTACACTTTGTTAAATTATAGGCATTAGAAACAATAGTAGGAAAAAGAAAACCTGACCAGGTTTGCCATACATCAAAGGTTCAATAAGCAGCAATTGTAATTAATAATAGCTGGTTGAAGAGTGATATACCTTAACTATCTGATGCTGTCCTGTTGTGGATCGAAACTATTATCTGCAGTTTTCTGTGCTCAGGCTGAAACAATGGGCTGTGCCTTCCTATGAATTTAGTAATTTCTTCCTACCAGTGGCCTTTTATTCTCTCTGGTATATAGATGAGAACCCTAAATCTTAGAATTAAGACATTTCCTCAGCCAAAACCAATGAATGGTGGTATATTCTAGGATTTCATCTCTCAGAAATTTCCATAACTGCTATAGTCTCATCTTTAGGTTTTAGCTTTAAAGTTACCTCCACCTCAAAATTATCCTTACCTCTCCCCAGCCTAATGACAACAGCTCCCAGCCCCTCTGTCCTCACCTGTTTTGTCTCTCTCACAGCACTAATTGTCATTGCTGTGATGTTTTCCATGAACTTGACCTGAAATATAAAAGTAAGAATCCTATTCCAGTTATTACTGTAAGCTCCAGCATCCAACAGTCTGGCATGTAATTGGTATACAATGTAAGGTTCTTTAGAGGAATAAAATCAGTTGAAAATATATGCATAATTAATCAAGAGTATTTATTATATAGGCTTACACAATCAGAAGGAAGAGATTACACAATTGGCAACCTGCAAGATCAGAGGCAGGAGAACCTATAGTAGCTATCTATGTTCTAGAGAGACAGAAGATTCCAATAGCGATCATCCCAAGAAGATGGAAGACATAAAATAAGGAGAATCAAGGATTCATCATTCAAGGTCACAGACCTGGAAACTCACTGTAGAGTTGCCAGTGCAAGTCTGTGTTGGAAGGCTGAGGGAATGAGTGCCTGTGGAAGTGATGGCAAAGAATGGAGCTCTTTAGAAACAGGCATGTGTTGTTGTTGCTGTTTGTGTCAATTTGAGAAGAATAGAAGCTTAACTAAGTAACTCAGCAGCTCTACATCCTGGGATGTAAAGAACAAGCCTTTATAGCTCTATCATGCTGTTCATTGTGTCAATTTAAGAAGGTCAGAAGTTTAAGTGATCAGTAGGTGGGGGAGAGTCCTTACTTTGCAAACATCCTCATGGTGTGCAAAAGGAGGGAACGGAGATGGTGTGAGTGCTACACTTGCCCTAGAGGTTGGTAGCTTGCTTGCAATATAATTGAGGAAAAGCGGCTTGCTCTCTCCAATTTTATTCTTCCTGCCTTTGCTATCTTCTGCCACCTTGAAATATTACCCCTGTATCATGCCATCCTGCCTTGGAGTCAGCTGACTATGGACTGAAACCTCCACAAGCTGTGAGCTAAATAAACCTTTCCTCCCTTTATTTTCAATGTGGGGTATTTTGTCTCATCAATGAGACAAATGTAATCAAGACAGCTTGCTTCCTTAATTCACCCAGGTTATGAGCCAGTTTGTTGATGCCACCTATATCTGACATGGATCATCACCCGCTCCCTCAGTTTTCTGGTCTACGTGTCAATAATACATAGACACATCCATAATGGTACTTTACTAATCTGCTAGGAATTTCTTAATCTATTCAAGTTGATGAATCATGATTAATGGTCACAGTAGGTATGTAATAAATGTCTATGAAATGGATGACCAAATGAGCCGAAATGTAAATCCAGACAGCATGATTCAAGTTCACAGCCACTGCATGATACCATGTGTCTTCCAGAGTTATTATTAAAGTCTTATCACTTGGGGCTTTGGGGATTAGTTAATTGTTTTCCAAGAAAATTGAGCCAGAAATTTTCAGGAAGAAGTTTGAGAGGACCTCCTTTTCCCAGTCTGAGGCTGCTATGAGCATTATTAGTCTTCTCAGTTTGAGACTGAACATGAAATCCACATAGATCTATAGATTACATTCTTTCTGCTCCAGAATAGCAGGAGGGCCTTGATTATCAGCTCTCAGGGTCAAATAAAAGGTTGATGATTCAGTGCTTCAAATGCCTACAGCCAAATTGAATCTGATCATATTCAGCTTTTAAAGGCCATGTTTCAATCAGATCATTTTATAGGAATAATTGCTCTGAGGGCTTCCCACAAGTTATCTTACACAGGCACAATACTGCAGGAGGTTTGCAGTAATTCCAGGTGTGACTTCTCCAACACGCTTTCTGTCTCAGAGGAGGTGAAGTGTGAAGGTCATCTATCTGCCACAAATACATTCCACTGCCTCTGTAGTCATCTGTTAGATCAAGAGCCCTGTAAGAAGCCACAGACAATACCTGGCCAAATGTTTTCCAGAATTTAAAAGTATTCTTCTCTCCATAACCTGGAATGCTTTGACCTTTGCCTTCAGAATCTCCAGGTAGAGAGGTGCGACTATACTATGACAGTTGTCTTTGCTTTGCACATTGCTGAGTCTAAATCTTCACTCTACCTCTTTCCAGCTGTATGAACTTGGAGAAACTGCTTAACCTCTCTGAGGTCTGAGATCAATATTTAGCAAGATATGATGTTCTTAAAGTCTTCCCAAAAGGAAAGGATAGTTAGAGCACTTAGTCACCTTTTAGGTTGTTGTATGGTCAGGAAATCCCAGGTTCTGTAAGTGTAAGAATAGGTTATGACCACTGTGTGGGCCACTAAAATTTTTTTTACTCTCCATTAGTTTGTTTTATGAGGTACTTATTCAAAGAGGTAATACACTGTACTGAAGTTTAGTCAGATATGCGTTACAGAATGCTTTTTAAAGATTTCACCAGTCAGTGCCCTTCTCTGATGTGTTTTTTATGTAGACAAGCTAAGGTGGAAATATGGACCTGCATTTCTCTTAGTGTCTTAAATAATGCATTGAAGAAGCTTTTGGTGTAGAAGATAAGCCTGCGTATACTGGTGTGGTTCAGAGAGTTCAGGGTGGAGGGAGAAAAGTCCCTTAAAGAGTGAGAGCGATGTGCACAGAGCTCCTGAGAGCAAGGACTGAAGAGATGAAAAGGAGGGGCTGCAGAAAGCCCCAGGACCCAGTGAGGCTATCCGTAGTGGAAAGTTTCTTAGGATAGGATGGAAATCTGAAAAACAATGCAACTTAAAATTGCTTGTGCAGCTGCTTTGTAGTCGTTCTACCATTGTTAAATTAGCAACACCCCCCAATATGACTTTTCACTTGAAGAGGCCCCTGCATTTCAGATTGCTGCAGAGTAGGCTGCAAGAGAAGCAGTCTGAGAAAAATCAGGATCACAAGTAAGCACTGAACCATAACTACCCTTTCCCCTACCAGATAATAAGCCGATAACTTGGGAAAGACTCTAGACCTCTATGAGATATAACAGTACATGACTGAGTCCCATCTCACCTTGATTTCAAAGGGGAAAATGTGTGTGTGTGTGTGTGTGTGTGTGTGTGTGTGTGTGTGTGTGTGTGTGCATGTGTGTGTGTGTGTTAGGATGCTATGGGCTGTTCAGACACATAACTAGTACAGAAGGTGCTTTCCTTATATCTTTCCTGCATTCATTGATATGCAGGACAATGTTACTTTGTAGTTGAAGAGCAAAGAAGCAGATGTATTGAAAATGGGAAAGAGTGATATGGTTCAATTTCTATTTCAGGCAAGACTGCTGGTTTCAACTAATGGAAATCCAACTTCAGTGTACAGGCAGAGGAGAGACACTGTATTACTTCACTATACTAAGTAATGTAGTTATTATTGAGCTTTAGCCAGAGGTGGATCCAGTACCAAGTCAGTGTGAACAAGAGATTCCCTAAGGAAGTTGGAGTCATGAAATGAAACTCAGGACTTGAATCTGGGAAAGCAGCAGCCATATTATACCCTGCATTACTAGACTGAGTCCAGTTCCTTTTGTTAAAGGAACTCTCAGTCTCTTTCCTGATTCCTGATCCCACAGGTGCTATAAGATTCCCAGTAAGCAGCAACTGGTGAGGAATACCCATTCTAGCAAGCATCTTGGAAAGACCCTAAGTGCTACCTGAAACTCAGCTCTCTCAGGAGTGAAGTATGGTTCTGCTGGACTTGAAGAAAGGAAACAAGAAAGGGTCTGAGGTTTAGATTGCATGGTGAAAGACTCTCCCCTATCCATAGTCAGAGAAAAGCTCTGGCCAGGAAGGGACAGTGCTTGGATATTTGGCTGTTCACTTAGAAGCTGCCCATCTCTGCCTTGGAAGCTCTGGATAGCTGAACCTGGGGAGGAAGAGAAGAGAACAGGGATGATCCTTAAATTTTTTGTAGATGTGGGTTCAGAAGCAGATTCAGTTATTATCTTTTTTAATTTACTTTCTACCAGTGAGGAAAAGATCCTTTCCATGGGATCCAGCAAAGTAAAGTGTGTTGTGCTCCATGATACAATGGAACAGTCTGCAGCTTGAGTCTTAATCCTAATTTGGGCTTCTCTGAGCCTCATTTTCCTTATCTGTAACATGTGTGTATGCTAGCTTGGCTTTGAAAATATCCTGAAGACTTTATCTTTCTCTGTACCCATAACTTTGCAATTTGACTGCTAGTCACCTCTCTGTTGGTACAACAAAATATGTGACACAATTATCTTAAAAGAAAAGCTTGTTGGTTTCAGACCATGATCAGCTGGCTCCATTGCCTTAGGCCTATGGCAAGGCAGAAACTTCATGGCTGAAGGGTTTGGGTGAGGAAAGTTGCTCATCTCATACCATCTTGAAAGGGAGAGAGAGAGAAAGAGAGAGAGAGAGAGAGAGAGAGAGAGAGAATAGGGGCTGGAAATAAGATATAGCTTCCCAAGTCATGCCCTCAGTGACCTACTTTTTCCAACTGGGCTTCACTCCCTAAAATTTCTTTCATTTCCCAATACTTTTATCAAATTATGAATTCATCAATGGCCTAATCCACTGATGAGGTTAGAGCCTTCATAATCCAATCACTTCCCAAAAGTCCTGCCTTTGAATACTTCTGCCTCGGGCCCAGACATTAAGTGCATGAGTCTCTGGGGGGACATTCTGAATACAGACATTAACAGTGACCTCACAGCTTCTCTAACCAAAAGGGGGTATCAGTTTCCCTGCTTTTGGGCTGACCCTGGGATCTTCTTTCTTCAGTCAACTGCATGTGGTGGAATTAGAGTATGGGCTAGTCCTTACCAGCAATTTAAGAGGGCTGGTGGTGCTTCTATTATTGTCCTTGCAAAGGGAAGCTTGCTGAACGATGAGTGACATGGGACCTTATCACTGTCGCCACCACCCAGTCTGTGGCCACCCAACCACCAGGCTATCGATGAGCTCATTCCAGGACGATCAGCACCAACCCCAGGGAAGCTGACCTTAGGTCATGTTCAAGTAGCCACGTCTGTCCACATGGGTATAACTGTACTATCAAGCTGCAGATGTGAGAAATAAATACATGCTGCCAAGACTCTATGTGTGAATGGTATAGAGTCTGCTAATGACACTACTGTATACCAGACTACATTTTTCAAACAGTCTGAAGAAATAAGAGCTATTCTTACCAACTTTCTGGGTAGAGGATTGGTGCCATAGAGAAACTGTCTTCCCAGTCCATACATACCTGGGATCCAAACCAAGCAGGTCTCTGAAGCAGGTTGGCTTCAGAGATGATTTCAGTTACACTAATGTTTTTCCCCTAGTGAGAAATGCAGGTTTGAAATTGGAGTTTGAAATACGATCCAGTTTTTATTTTTGAAGCACATACATAATCTCTATGTGTATATGTACACATGGAAATGAACACAAAAATTAAGTCTGGAGAAATGAGCAGTGACATTTTCACAGTCATAACTCTGAACAGTTTTTACTTCTTTCTATTTCTTAAAATTGCTGACTTATTTTTATATGGAGTGTGTGTTATTTTTTAAGAAAAAGGAAAAGTAAATAAAGTCATTTCCACTTTAGGAAAATAAAAGGCAGAGTAGAAGGAAGCAGGAGGTTTGTCCTGGACTGACGCCCAGTGCTAGGAGCCTGTCTCATACCCACAGTGTCCTGTTGAGATTTTTCTGGGTGATCATTTGCCTCCACCGTCTGTGGTGACACATACTCTACATCCCAAGTTTCTCCTGGGCCTCAAGGAGCCTCCACAGAGAAATAACACTAAATTCCCTTGCTAATTTAAACAAGATTTCATCTGGCCATACCAGACCTTTGTGGCAAATAAATACAGTCACAGTCTTCTCCGACCACCATAACGAAATATCATGGTTGGCTTACTGACATACAAAGGAATTTTTTTTTTCCATTCTGAAGACTAGAAAGTCCAAGAACCAGTCCAGCAGGGTTGGGCTCCTGGCAGTGCCTCTCTGCCTGGTTTGCACCTGGTTGCTGTGTCCTCACAAGGCCTTCCCATGATGCATGTGTCAAGGTGGCTAGGGAGAGCACTCTGGAGCCTCTCCTTATAATGACATGAATCCTATGGGATCTGGGAGCCCGATCTTATGACCTCGCGGAACCTCAATCACATCCTGAAGACTCCATTTTAAATACAGGCACACTGGGCATTAGGGAATCAGTACATAAACTCTGAGGTGACACAGCTCAGTGCATCTCACCCACACACTGACTTGCAAGGAAACTGAGTACCCTTTTCCTTTAGACCCAGCAGCTGGAAGTTCCTTTTCCCACTCACTGGACCTGAGGCCTTTCAGCTACTTGTATATTTTAAAGTATGCATTGATGGAATGTATTTATATAATGTTTTTGATGCTGTTCTCTATTATAGTGAAATTTGTTGGACAACGTGTCATCTTTTATTAGGGAGAGATAATAGGCTGGAATAATTTAAACTTTGGAGACAGACAAGGGTTCTCTCTCATTTAATAAATGAGCTTGGGAAAGTTACTTAGCCTCTTTGAACCTCGGTTTTACTTGTCTGTGAAATGGAACACAAGTACAATGTTTTCATGGGATAATTGAGAGGATTTAATGGGGCCATAAAAGTGACAAGGGCAAATATGATAGCATGTCACACCAGAGCTCCACAAGTACCAGTTCTGTTTCAATTTAGACATTTAGACTTATGACTGGTCACTTAAAGTAATATTAGAAGTTGGTAAAATTCCAAATCTGGGCTAGGAGGCAAACCAGGTCAATCTCACCAGCACGAGTGGCGGAGTGCTGTTAGTGGCAGGTAATCCATGATCTGTGCTCACTTAGACTGTTTGGAGCCCTTTGTTTCAGGAACACTGCTGGTATCAGTTTCCCAACTTCAGTAAAACCCTGGCTCCCTCTTGTAAATAGGAATATTAGTCTCCACTTGAAGGAGTGTTGGGAAGTGTCACTTGAGTCATTTGCATTCATACATCGGCTCATCATTTCCACATGTATGCCTCTTATCATTAGTACTTACTGTTTTCCTAATCTTTCCTTCTGAAATTAAACTTCTTATTATTTAGGTAAAAGGAAAAGTATTGCCATTTTTCATAGTAACAGATGTCATGTGCAGAATATACTCCTTATTAAAATACAATGAAGATAAAGCAACTCTGTTTAAACTACAGCTGAAACTGTCACCTAATGTAGGCTCTAATTTTGAGACATGTTATTCTTTTCGCCGTATCCTGGTGGGTAAGTGGTAAAATAGCAAGAGCAAAGAGTGCTCCTCCAGTTTTGCAGGTGCCAGGGCAGAGATGAGAGGGGCAGCAGTTGGAAGGGACCTCTAGGATCCAAACCCACCTCTTGGAAAGATTCGTAAGAAGATGGAAAGCAGTCAAGTCCTTGGAGTAGGGAAAGTGGTAGGCAGGACACGTGGACTCAGACTCATGGGCAGGCTCTGGACTGGTAGGGAGTTTGAATTATGCTCTTTCCTCTTTGTGGTATTACTTATTCTGTTTGCTACAGCAGAGCAAAAAGGAGCATTACTATCTGGAGACTATGAGATCCCTTCAGGTTAGAATTAGCTTAAGTAGGGACAGAAACAATTGTAATAAATCTTGGTTCATCTAATCTAACACAGTTCACCCTTGTGGGATAGTCTCCCATGTAGGAGACAGATGCCTCCACATAAAGAAATAGTACTGATGATAAGAGTGTTAGGTAAATTCTAAAGTTTACAAAAGAACCAGAGCCATAACTTGTAGTCAAACTTTGAAATAAAAACTCAGTGGACAGGTTGATCATTATGATGAGTAACAATGAAAGATTGTGTGCATAGGACATTGTTTTGAGAAGCCTTCTGTAAATGTATCAGAGTGATAACCATGAATAAAATGAGATATAGAAGCTAGAGATGGTAAGGGTTCTAGAAAGAAGAAATAAAAATGAAAAAGTAATATTTATAATGATTATATGAATGATGGAGAATGAAGAATTAGATGTTTTCATCATGTATAAATACATGTATGCAAAACTGGATGAATCCACAGATGCATAGATGGTTGAGTGGTAAATGTATAGCAGGAAATCCACCTTTCTCCTGCCAGTATACTTTCGTTTCTGTTAGTTGTCCAGGTAACCTCCAGTTTACTTCAGTTCCTGTTACAGTTCCTGTCACTGGTCACTGTGATACATAGCTGGTCACTATGATGAATATTGTAAGAATCAACCAGAGACAGCCAACTACTCCGCGTCTGTGCTTACAGATCCTATAAAAATTCTAGCCCACCACTGTTCAGGGCCTGATATTCTGAAAATGATACCTGTCAGTGCCCATCTGTGTTAAATACATCTGCCTCCAAATCCTGGGTGATATTTTGATGTTATTGCTTGTCATTGCAGGTGAAAAGTATGGTAGAATCTGAATGATCTCTTTGAGTAAAGCCTTGCCATACTGGAAAGGAAAAAAGACAGTTACTCTGCAGAAATAGAGGCTCACTGAAAGAGAAGGGGCTTCTGGTTTTGCACTCCATCTAGGAGGAACATCTGAATGTATGGATGACAGGGTCTGGGAATGAGAGGAAAGCACCCCTGAGAGACACTTAGGTGGCTTAGAGAACAAAGTAATATAGTTTCTGCCTCATTTTCATATTTTATTTTGGGCCTCATAACTGAAAGTTGAGGTTTGGTATCTCAACAAGGCTTAACCTAGCTATCTATCCATGTAGTCGGTATTTCAACTTGGCACCCAAAACTTCACAAACTTTTATTTTCCTGAATAATACTCTGACTCACATCAGCCTCCAGAATGAAAGTCTGTATTCTTTCCATTTTCAATCTGCCAATGTCTTAAAAAATAGATATATATTTTGGGTTTTCAAAAGAGATAATGAGCAATTGCTAATAATTATTTAAAGCTATTAGAGTTGGTCTCAGCACAATTAATGCTACTGTTGAGTCTTGACAATACTGGAAGGATAATTTAAGCTTGGTGCAAGGATGGTTGCCAAGATGTGCTCAACAATAGAACTGAATTTTCAAACATACAAATGTAATTTTTTTTCAAGCACTGCAAATTCAAGTGAATGTAGCTTCAATGAAATGATGGCATCTTATACATTTCCTAGAACATTCAGAATTGAGAGGCAGATGTTCCCAAGGAGGGGACCAGCCTGGCCTGGTTCCTCTGGAGCTAGATTGAATGCCAACATGGACCACCAGCTCAGAGCAGAGCAATGGAGAGTTATTAGAGTCATGACTTTCTTATTAGATTCTTATGGGTGCTGTAATAAATCACCACAAATATGGTGACCTAGAAAAATGGATAATTCTGGAAATCAGGAGTCCAAAACAAAAGTCACCAGACCTGGTTCCTTCTGGAGGCTCTAGGGGGACCCTGTTCATGCTGTCCTCACCTCTGGTGGCCACAGTTAATTCCTGGTATCCCCAGGAGCGCATATGCATCATTCCAGTCTCTGCTTCCACCTCCATATCACTTTCTTTTCTTTGCATCTTCCTCGTTTCTCTTTACTTGTAAAGACATTTGTGGTAGGATATAGAGCCCATCTTAGTCTAGAATACTCTCATTGTAAGATGCTTAATTATATTTGCATTTGTTTTCCTAAATACAGTCAGTTACACACATGAACTCTGAGCCAATATGCACTTGGGAAGCCAACCCTTAGCCCACTACAACTCCCAAGACAATTGACTTCTCTCTATCTCTGATTTTATCTCCTACTATGACTCCTATCATTCCATTTACTCCAGGCAGGTAGACTTCCTGCTTGCTCCCCCAAACACAAACTTATTCTTAGCCAGGAATGCGGCTCCCCCCTCCTGAAACAGTGTGTAGCCATCTAGACCTTCAGCGTTCAGTTCCAGTGTCATGGCCTCAGAGTGACTTTCCTAACCCTTTCTATTGGAAACATTCCAAGTTCAACCTGTCTCTACCACATCATCCTACTGACTTTAGTCATGGCACCATCTGAAATTATTGCTTATATGTATTTTTTATTTTGTCTCCATTCACTAAACAATACATTTCCATGAAATCAAGGTCCTCTGTGTCCTAACGGCTAAAACAAGATCTACAATGAGCAATTTCTGCTCTACTGCAGACGCTCAGCAAGGAGTAATTAAGTCAATGGCTGACTGTGCAATGCCACCTAGGGGATCACAAAGCTAAGTTCACAGTGTGAGATATTGTCTAACCTTCCAAAATGAATGTCTTCAGAATTAAGACCACAAGACATGGCACAAAGCAGTTTTCTTGTCCATAGATATAACACTTCTAAATTTGATGCAAAGAGCATGTTCTCTGAGTCGAATTTATATACATTGCTGGTGTGGATGTAAATTAGTACAGCCATTAAGGAAAAGGTGTGAATTTCCCATGAAGTTAAAAATAGAATTACCACATGATTCAACAATCCCACTACTAAAGTATGAACTGTGTTAGCTAAAGTAGGAATTAAGTAAGTAGAAAAGGTACCTGCAGTCACATGTTTGTTGCAGCTCTACTCATAAAAGCCAACACATGGAATCAATCCATTTATCAAAGGATGAGGGATAAAGAAAATGTTGTATATGTACACAATGAAATATTTTTCAACTATAAAAAAGAATGAAATCTTGTTTCTGCAACTTGGTTGAGCCTAGAGAACATTATGTCAAGTGAGAGAAGCCAGACAGAGAAAGACAAATTTCGTAGCACATTTTCTTACTCATATGTGAATAGTTATCACAAGAGGCAAGAAAGGGTAAGGAGATGCAAGGATAGAAAAAGGCTGAATTATGGGAAACAAAATTCAATTAGAAAAGAGAAATAAATTCTGGCGTTCTATGGCATAGCAGGGGACCAATATTATCATATATTTCAAAACAACTAGAAAAGAGAATTTTAAATATTCCCAACACAAACAAATGACAAATGTTTGAAGTTAATAAAAATGCTAATTACCCTGATTTAGTAATTACACATTATATACATAAATTAAATTATCACACTATTCTCCATAAACACAGACAGCAATTCTATAAATTAAAATAAATTTAAGAAATAAAATAGAGCACATTCTCCAGAGTGGAACAGTTTCAGGACAGCACTGTCTCAGCTCAGTGATGATCACTGTAGCCTTCTTCAACTTCTTTTCCCTATTTGAGCCATGATTGTATCCAGGAAATCAGAGAGATGAGAACATACAGAGGCTTGGGTTGTTGGAAAGACTCCATGAGCTCATCCATGTAAAGTGATTAGTAAAGTCTCTAGCTGAATTAATTGCCTATTAGCAACTAATCACCTCTTCCTGCTTTCTGGAAGAATCTCAATTTTGATCAACCTCAGGAGTTGCAGGTATTTGAAACTTGGTTAACTAGCATGTGAATCTCCTACAGAACTTGGGAAAATATGTGAGTCCAGGCCCCAGCCTTAACCATCTGTATTCCACTGGTTTATTGTGGAGCCCATATAACCCTGTGTTTTGTAAGCAGCACTATAGAATATCGGTGAATGAAAATCACTGATGTCAGCCAGTTGTAGAAATTTCATTTGATTAGGCAAGTGACTAGTATAGTAATTTGGGCACATGACATAAACATGATCAATGTATCCTGAGAAAGAAGACATGGATGCTGGAGGCACTGTCCTTGAAGAATATGAACAAGGCCTCTGCTGTGTACCACAGAGATTATACTGCACATATCATTTCTTCTGTCACTTTTTTGGTCCATGCCAATCTATTTACTGTCTAGTTAGCATTCCATCTTCTAAGCACACTGGGTCCTTAGGACAATTTAATTTTTGAAAATTGTGGTCAATTACTTGCCACATTATTATCTGCCATGTTGTTATATTATTTGCATTTCTGTGGAAGTAACAATAACAATAGAGATTTTCTTTTTCGTTAAAGTATTTCCTGCCTCACATAATATGAAGCACATAAGTAGGATGACTCCAGAATTTAAAAATTAAGAATACTCATAACAAGTAGTCATTTTCCTTCCCAATTTCTACCCTGCCATTCTCAGGCAGGTTTTATTCTCACCTCAGGGCTTCAAGGTGGCTACAAATGTTGCAGGCATCCTATTAAGGTAATGATATTCAGGACCACAGGAGAGGCTTATAAATACTTTGTGTCCTTCTTCTTGGCAGTAGAATAGTTTTCCTGACATCTTCCAGCTGGCTTAGATTTTGGGTTCATTGGTTGGATTTTTTTGTTGCATGCCCACATATTAGTAAACAACTTGAAAAAAAGAATAGAACCTCCAGACTGACCTCCGCGGTGGTTGTACCAGTCTACACTCTCACCAATTTTGGAAGTATGCCCATTTTCACTATGCCACTTCTTCCTATCCATGAACAAGAGGTACCTTTCCATTTTCTGATATCCTTTTCCATCTCTTTTTTCAGAGCATTATAATTTTCAGGGTACAGATCTTTTACTTCCTTTGATAGATTGATTCCTAAGTATTTCATTTTTATAACTGCTATTGTGAAAGGTATGATTTCCCCAATTAATTTCTCAGTGATTTTGTTGTTTTCTAAATTTAGCTATTACAAGCTATGCTGTGGATCGGAAATGCTACTGATTTTTGAGTGTTGACTTTGTATCCAACTATACTACTGAAATTGGTTGTTAAATGTACCAATCTTTTGAAGCCTTCTATGTAGAGTATCATATCATCTGCAAATGATACTGTAACTTCTTCCTCTCCTATCCTTATTCGTTTTATTTCTCTCTCTTGTCTAATTACTTCAGTAAATGTTTCCAGAACTATATTAAATAGTAGAATTGATAATGGACATCCATGTCTTCTTCCTGATTTTAAAGTGAACACTTTAAGTTTTTGACTATTTGGTGTGATGGTGATTGGTTTGTCACAGGTGACTTTTTGGAGATTGAGGTAAAAACCATCCATTCTAAATTTCTGGGTTTTTATTATGAATGGGTGTTCACTTCAAATGCTTTTTCTATGACTATTGAGAGATCATGTGATTGTTGTATTTATCTTTGTTAATATGGTATATTATATGTATTGATTTGCATATGTTGAACCATCCCTGTATTCCTAAGATGAATCTTACTTGGCCATGGTGTGTAATATTCTTGATGATTTGCTACATTCCTTTTTTATTTTTAAAAAAGGGTAAAACTAAACATAACAAAACAGAACAAAGCAGATCAGAAGGAAAATAATATAAGTGACACAGATTTCAAAGCAAGACAACAGGAGATCATCACTGGGTACCAAATGCCTCTTGTTTTCTTCAAAATATTTGTCTACATCTTCACACACAATGAATTTATTCAAAACAAAATAGTATAAAACTGGATCAGAACAGAGTAATGAAGACATTACAGGCCTTCAAAACCATAAAGTATGAAAATTAACAATGGCTGCCATAATGTCTCTTGTTCTTTTCCAAATAGCTGTCATACCTTCATATACGTTATATGTCAAAATTAAACAGTACAAAACAGACTAAAACCACTCTGAACAACAAATGGAAGCATTACAGGATTTCACAGCATGATGATACGTAATCAGTAATGGATACTATAATGTCTGTTTTGCTTCAAAGTAGCTGTTGTTTCATCACACATAATATAATCAATTCTCATAAAATGTTTAGAAGTTCTGGGCATGTATAAGCCTCTATGTGTATACCTATCCTTTCTGCATTAGAAGGAAAAACAAAACAAAACAGATTGCTAGAAAAATAAGGAACAAAATAGACAAATACATAACAATAGCAAAGAGCCCAAAACAATAATGATGTCGGTTTTCAAAACGTGGTAGGAACAGAACTAAGGTTGATATTTTACATAGTGATCTTCAAGACTTCCTCAGGTCATGTGACACAAGCATGCAACATTGTTCCAATCCTATGAATATTAACTGCTTTGTTGTATGAACCTACAGAATTTGTAGCACAGTCATCTTAGATATCCTGTGTGTTATAAAAATTTAGATGTTTTTCTTTTCCTTTCCTTTTTCTTTTACCTCCTTTTCCCTGAGATATTATTTTTTCCCCTTTAGGCAGGTTCTTACCCTTTCATTGCATTAATTGAGGATTTTGTACGTTATTTATTCTTACCATTTGTTATACTAGGGAGACAATACTCACATTTTTCATGTGAGTTTCATTTATTTCACTTATGAGTATGGTCTCAAGTTGCAAACACTTATAAATATCTCAGTGTGATAATGATATATAGCTGAGTAGTACTCCATTGTATAAAAATACCATATCTCTTTTATCCATTCCTCAGCTGATGGGAATTTAGGTTGTTTCCAAGATCTGGCTATTACAAATTGTGCTGATATAAACATGGGTGATGTGATGTTTTCAGTTCTTCTGGGAATATGCCCAGAAGTGGAATAGTCAAATGGGACTTCCAATCCCAACATTTTGAGGAATCTCCAGACTGAACTCCAAGTGGTTGCACAGATCTACACTTCCACCAACAGTGCAGGAGAGTTCCTTTTTCCCCACAGCCTCTCCAGCATTTGTTGTTGGTAGTTTTCTTGATCCTGGCCACTCTTTCTTGAGTGAGATGGAATCTCAGTGTTGTTTTAATTTGCATTTCTTTAATGAGTAATGATGATGAACATTTTTCATGTATTAATTTGCCATTTGTATGTCTTCATCTGAGAACTGTATATACATCTCAGATGCTCGTATTTGGATTAGGTCTTTGAATTTGGGGGGTTTGATTTTTTAAAATTCTTTACATGTTTTAGACAGAAGTCCTTTGTCTGATGGACAGTTCACTAAGAATTTTTTCCCAATTTGTGGGTTTTCCTTTCACTATGCTGGAGATTTCTTTTGATATACAAAAACTTTAATAAGATGTGATCCCAGTTATTGATTCCAGGAAGTATTTCCCCTGCAGTTTGATACCTGTTCATGAATTCTCTACCTACCTCTATGTCTTCAAGATTTCTACCTACTTTGTCTTCTAGCAGATTTTGTGTTTCTGTTTTAATATTTAGATCTTCAATCCATTTTGACTTTAGCTTAGTAAATAGTGATAGACATGGGTCTAGATTTAGTTTTTGGCATATTAGAGAGCCATTTTTTCCAACTCCATTTATTAAAGAGACTATCTTTCTTCCAGTCAATGTGTTTGGGCCTTTTGTCAAAGGTAAGGTGGCTCAATGTGTTTGTAGTTGTGGTTGTATCTTCTGATCTATTCAATTGATCTTCAGGTCTGTTTTTATTCCAGTACCAAGCTGATTTTATTACAATAGCTTTTGTAGTATAACTTCAAGTCAGGAATTTTGGTGCCTCCTGCCTTGTCATTGTTGCTCAGAATTGTCTTTGATATTCTAGGTATTTTAAGGTTCCAGATGAATTTTAGGAATGATTTCTCTAGGTCTGTGAGGTATATTAGTACTATTTTGGTGGTCATTGCATTAAATCTGTGTAACAATTTTGGGAGAACGGACATTTTTACAACGTTTGTTCTTCCTATCATGAACAAGGAATATCTTTCTATTTTCTGAGATCTTCTTCAATTTCTTTATACAGGGCATTATAGTTTTCCCTGAATAGATCTTTTATTTTTTTTGTTAGAGTGATTCCTAAGTGTTTCATTTCTTTGGATGCTATTGTGAAGGGTGTGGCTTCTCTTAATTCTCAATCAGTGAATTTGTTGTTTGTGTCAGGAATGCTATTGATTCTTGAGTGTTGACTTTATATCCAGCTATATTACTGGATTTATTTAATATACGTAGGAGTCTTTCAATGGAGTTTTGGGGTCTTCTATGTAGAGTATCATGTCATTTGCTAATAATGATAATTTAACTTCTTCTTTTCCTATCCTTATTCCTTTTATTTCTCTCTCTTGTCTAATTGCTGTGGTTAGTATTTCCAGTACTATATTGAATAGGAGTGGTGGTAATGGATATCCTTGTCTTATTCCTGATTTTATAGTAAAGGCTTTCAGTTTTTGGCCATTTAATATGATGCTGGCTGTTGGTTATCATAGATGGCTCCTATCATATTGAAATAAAGACCATCTATTCTGGTTTTCTGTAAGGTTCTTACCATGAATGAGGGTTGGATCTTATGAAAAGTTTTTTCTGCATTATAGAAATGATCACATGATTCTTGTTTTTTGGTTCTATTGATATGATGGATTACATTTACTGATTTGCACTATGTTGGACCATCCCTGCATTCCTGGGATGTATCTCACTTTATCATGGTGTATAATCTTCATGATGATTTGCTGCATTCTGTTTGCCAATATTTTATTGAGAATTCTTGCATCTGTGTTCATTAGGAAGATTAGTCTGTAGTTTATTTTTTGTTGGATTTTTTTCTGGTTTTGGTATTAGAGTAACACTTGATTCCAGGAATAAGTAAGGGAGAATTAATTCCCTTTCAATTTCATTGAAGAGTTTGAGGAGTATTGGCATTAAGTCTTTGAATTTCTTGTAAAATTCTGCAGTGACTCTGTCCGGACCTGGGCTTTTCTTTGTTGTTAAGGATGTAATTACATTTTCAATTTCAGTAATTGAAATTGGGTTATTCAGCAGTTTTACATCTTATTTTTTTAAATTTTTATTTCATTTTAAAGATATTAAGACAAAACATGACAGAACAAAGCAAATCAGAACAGAACAATGTAAGCAACACAGTACTTCACCACAAGACAACCGTATATTAACCATAGATACCATAATTTCTGTTTCTTTGAAATAGTTGAGCCAGCTTCACATATAATAGTATCAAACATAACAAATTAGTATAAAACCAATCAAGAGAATGAAAGCATTATAAGGCATTCAGAATGAAATAACAGAAAATGAACAATGTCTACTATATTATCTCATTTTCAATAAAAAATTTCTTTATACTATCACACATATTAAAATCCAATAAGACACAACATGATAGAACCAATGGAAACAGAAGAACAAAAGCATGGTAGAACTTCAAAGCAAGATGATATTAAATCAGCAATGGCTGCCATAATGTCTTTTTTTCTTCAAAATAGCTGTTCATGTCTTCATACATAATAAAATCAAACAAGACACAATAAAATCATTCCAACTAATGAATGAAAACATCATAAGGCTTCAAAGCAATGTAATGGGGAATGATTACCATAAACTCTTATATATTATTACCATTGCTTACACAAGGGAGACTATACAGTATTTATACATATGAGTTTGATTTATTTCACTTGTGAGTATGGTCTCAAGTTGCATTCATTTATTAATAAATATCTCAATGTGATCATTCTTTATAGCTGAGTAGTACTCCATTGTATAAAAATACCACATCTTTTTTATCCATTCCTCAATTGATGGACACTTAGGCTGTTTCCAAGATCTGGCTATTACAAATTGTGCTGCTATAAACATGGGTGCACAAATATCACTGTGGTATGATGATTTCAGTTCTTCTGGGATATGCCTATAAGTGGACTAGCTGGAACGAATGGAACTTACAATACCAGCTTTTTGAGGAATCTCCAGACTGACCTCCACAGTGGTTGCACAGGTCTTACATTCCTACCAACAGTGCGGGAGAGTTTCTTTTTCCCCACAGCCTCTCCAGCATTTGTTGTTGGTAGTTTTCTTGATCCTGGCCATTCTTTCTTGAGTGAGATGGAATCTCAGTGTGGTTTTAATTTGCACTTCCCTAATGAGTAATGATGATGAACATTTTTTCATGTATTTATTTGCCATTTGTATTTCTTCATCTGAGAATTTTGTTTTCATCTCAGATGCCCATTTTTGGATTGGGTCTTTGAATTTTGGGAGTCTGATTTTTAAAAATTCTTTACATGTTTTAGACAGAAGTCCTTTATCTGAGGGACAGTCCACTAAGATTTTTTTCCCAATCTGTTAGTTTTCCTTTCACTATGCTGGAGATTTCTTTTGATATACAAAAACTTTAATAAGACATGATCCCAGTTATTGATTCAGGGAAGTATTTCCCCTGCAGTTTGATTCCTTTTCATGAATTGTCTACCGACCACTATGTCTTCAAGATTTTTATTCAATTTGTCTTCTAACAGATTTAGTGTTTCTATTTTAATAGTTAGATCTTTAATATTTAGATTTTAGTTTAGTACATGGTGATAGGCATGGGTCTAGTTTTAGTTTTTGGTATATGAAGAGCCAGTTTTTCCAGCACTATTTATTAAAGAGACTATCATTCTTCCAGTGAACACATTTGGCCCCTTCATCAAAGATAAGATGGTTGAGTGTGTTTGTAGTTGTCGTATCTTCTAATCTATTCCATTGATCTTCAGGTCTGTTTTTGTTCCAGTACCATGTTGATTTTATTACAGTAGCTTCAAGTCAGGGGTTATGATGTCTCCTGCCTTGCCTTTGCTGCTTAGAATTGCCTTTGGTATTCTAGGTCTCTTCTGGTTCCAGATGAATTTTAGGAGTGATTTCTCTAGATCTATGAGGTATGTAATGGTATTTCCGTTGAGATTGCATTGAATCTGTATAACAATTTTGGGCCATTTTTCACAATATTTATTCTTCCTATCCATGAACAAGGGATGTCTTTCCATTTTCTGAGATTCTCTTCAATTTCTTTTTCAGTTATTATAATTTTCCCTGTATATATCTTTTACTTCTTTCTTGAGATTAATTCCTAAGTTTTTTTTTTTTTTTTTTTGGATGCTTGTTGACGGGTGTGACTTCTCGTGTTTATCTCTCGGGGATTTTTTTGTTAGTGTATAGGAATGCTGTTGATTTTTGAGTATTTACTTTGTACCCAGCTACATTGCTGAATTTATTTATTGTACCTAGGAGTCTTTCAATGGAGTTTTGGGGGTCTTCTATCTAGAGTATCATATCACCTGCAAATTATAATTATTTAACTTCCTCTTTTCTCCTTTTATGTGTCTAATTGCTCTGGATAGTATTCAGTACTATGTTGAATAGTAGCAGTGATAAGGGACATCCTTGTCCTGTGCCTGATTTTAAGGTAAAAGCTTTCAGGATTTGGCCATTTAATATTATGCTGGCTGTTGGTTTGTCATAGATGGTCTTTATTATATTGAGGTAAAGACCATCTATTCCAATTTTCTGTAAGGTTCTTATGATGAATGAGTGTTGGACCTTATCAAAAGCTTTTTATGCATCTATAGAAATGATCATGTGATTCTTACTTTTGGCTCTATTGATATGGTGGATTACATTTATTGATTTGCATATGTTGAATCATCCCTGCATGCCTGGGATGAATCCTACTCTATCATGGTGTATAATCTTCTTGATGATATGCTGCATCCTATTTGCCATTATCTTATTGAAAATTTCTGCATCTATGTTCATTAGGGAGATTGGCCTGTAATTCTCCTTTTTAGTTGGGTCTTTCTCAGGTTTTGGTACTAGAGTAATATTTGCTTCCAAGGATAGCTTAGGAAGAATTGATTCCCTTTCAATTTCACTGAAGAGTTTGAGGATTGTTGGCATTAAAGTTCTTTGTATTTCTTGTAGAATTCCGCAGTGAATCCATCTGGGCCTGGGCTCTTCTTTGTTGGTAAGGACTTAATTACATTTTCAATTTCATTAATAGAAATAGGGCTATTCAGCAGTGTTACATCTTCTTGACCCAACTTTGGTACTACATATGTTTCTAAGAATCTGTCCATTTCTTCTGTATTACTGAACTTATGAGAGTAGAGGTTTTCGAACTATGTGTTGATTATCTTCTGTATTTCCACAGAGTCTGTAGTGATTTCACCTTTTTCACTTCTTATTGCATGGTTTTGAGCTTTTTCTTTCCTTTTTTAAATAAGGTTGGCTAGGGGCTTATCAATTTATTTATTTTTTCAAAGAACTAACTCTTTGATTCATTGATGCTTTGGGTTGCTTTCTTAGTCTCTATTGCATTAATTTCTGTTCTGATTTTTATAATTTTCTCCCTTCTTTTGGCTTTGGGCTTTACTTGCTCTTCTTTTTTGAGATGTTTGAGGTCTAGGATCAGGTTGTTTATTTGTGTTTGTTCTGCTTTCCTGATGTAGGAACTCAGTGAGGATCACTTTCATTGCATCCCAGATTCTAATAAGTGGTATTTGTATTTTTGTTTGCTTGTAGATATTGTTTAATTTCTTCTTTAATTTCCTCAGGGCCCACTGATTGCTCAAGAGTGTATTACTCAATTTCCATGTATTTTTGGGTTTTTGAAGTTTCTTTTATGATTAATTTCTAGTTTCTTGGTGCTATGAACCAATAACATGTATGGGATAATTTCAATTCTTTTGCATTTATTTAAATATGTTCTGTGGGCTAGTATATGTTCTATTTTAGAGAATGTCCCATGTACTGCTGAGAAGAATGTATATTCTGATGTTGCTTGATGAAACACTCTGTATATGTCTGTCAAGTGCATTTGTTCACAAGTGTGATTCAGTTCTGTTATTTCTTTGCTGATTTTCTGTCTGGTTGATTTTCTGTGGTGTGTTAAGGTCTCCTGTTATAATTGTGTTATTGTTTATTTAATTTTTCATTTCTGTTAATACTTGCTTTGTATAGCTGGGTGCTCTGGAATTTGGTGCATGTATATTTAAGATTGGTATCCCTTCCTCTTGAAGTCTTTCCCTAACTAATATTTAGTGACCTTTTTTATCTCTTCAGATCATTCTTGCTGTGAAGTTCACATTGTCTGAAAACAGAATTGCTACCCCCCTTTTGGGAGGGGTTTTACTGTTGCATGAAGTATTGTTTTCCATCTTTTGACTCTCAGTCTGTGAGATGTTGTTAGATGGGTTTCTTGTAGACAGCATATAGTTTGATGTTGTCTCTCGATCCATTCTGCCAGTCTGTTTCTTTTAATTGGTGCATTGAGACCATTTACATTAATGGTTATAACTGTTTATATTAGTTTATTGTTGACATTGTTGTTGTTATATTATCTTTCTGCTGTTATCTTTCCAATCTGTTTAATTGTCTGCATTGCTTAGTCATTTTTTTCTATGTGTATCTAGAATGTCTTTTAGTGTTCTTTGCAGGGTTGGTTTGGTGATCATGAAGTTCTTCAGCTATTCCTTGTCATGGAAGAATCTTATTTCTCCTTTAATTTTGAAGGACAGTTTTTCAGGTATGTCAGTCTAGGTTGGAAGTCATTTTCCTTTAGGATCTGAAATATTTCATTCCACGCTCTTCTTGACTTTATTTTTTTATGTTGAGAAATCTGGTGTGATCCTGATAGGTTTTCTTTTATAGGTGATCTGTCATTTCTCTCTAACAGCTTTTAATATTCTGTTCTTAATTTGGATTTCTGAGATGGTGATTATTAAATGTCTGGATGTAGTTTTATTTTGGTTATGTCTATTTGGAGTTCTATATGCTTCACTAATCCTAATGTCAGTTTCCATTCTCATGTTTGGGAAATTTTCATCTATGACTTTTGTAAATAGCCTATTGATATCATTTGTGTTGTTCCCTTCTTTTTCATTGATCCCTATCAATCTTCTGTTGTTTTTCTTTGCATCATCTTGTAGCTGTTGAATTGTTGTTTACTGATTCCTGGTTATTTTAACAAGATCTTTCCTTTCCTGTTCACTAGCTGCAACCTTGTCTTTGAGGTCTGAAATTCTATCTTCACTTTCATTGAGGCAGTTTTTACAACTTTCGATGGAAGTTTTGATTTCTTGTATATCTCTTTGACTCTGCCTCATGTATTCTGTTTGCTTCTTATGTTGTTCATCCAAGATTTATCTTTTTGCATTCTTCCTCTAATTTTTTAGCTGTGTCTTCTTTGGGTGTGTTCAGCATTTATTTCATTACTTTTATCATTTCTTCTTTTACTAGGAGATTATTTCTAATTTGAATTCCTTTATAGTTCCCCAGAGTTGCTTCTTTATTTCAGTTGCTATCATTTTATGCATTTCAGGTGTATGGATTATATGTTCTTCTATGTACATTGCTCTTGGGCTTTCTTGGGATGGGCTAGAGGTTTGAGATTGCATTTTGGTCTTTTGTCTTGTCATTTTCCTGTATTTCTGTGTTCAGAGTGATGTTCCAAAGCTTCCCCCAGGCATGTTGGAAATCGCCTCCTGTACCCTTGGCTCTTGGGACTGAATGGAAGTTGCTGAACGTGGTCCAGTAAGGCCCATAGGACCTCCCCTGTCACCTTTGGTGTTCAAGGAAGCTTAGTGGGCTTGTAACTACTGTGGGTGATGATCCAAAGCTCTCCCTGGGCTAGCATAGATGCTTTGGAACTCACCTCACATGCCCTCAGTTCCCCTGATTGAATAAAGATCACTGGGTAAGGTCTAGCTGGGCCCATGAAACCTGCAGAGCCTAGTTCAGTGTTTCTGGAAGCTAGGCAAGCACCTAACTGCTGGGAGCAATGATCTTAAACTCTCCCCAGGCCTGCATTGGTGTGCTGGAACTCACCTCATGCAGTCTCAGCTCCTGAGTTGAAAGAAGGTCACTGGGATGGTCCAGTTAGGCCCGTGAAACCTGCAGAGCCTATTCTAGTGTGGAAGGAAGCTAGGAGGGCACTTAACTGCTGGGAGTGATGATCTTAAACTCAGTTTTACATCTACTTGATACAGCTTGGTAATTCATATATATCTAGGAATGTGTCCATTTCTTGTGTGTTATCAATGAAGCAGGAAAAGAAGACACAATGTTCACTCACATGAAAATATTATAAAATCAATAGAAACAGCTGAGAAAATATAGAAAAAGATTAGTAGAAAAAAAAAGAAAGTGTAGAAAGCCTAAATACAAAAAAACAGAGAAGAAATGAAAGGAAAAAGAGAAATGAAAAAAGAAAACAAAAATAATCACAACAAAACCCCTAAGCAGACCAAAAAAAAAAAAAAAAAAAAAAAAAAAAAAAAAAAAAAAAAAACCTCAAAGGAAAATCAATCAGATAAACAAAAACAGAAATAGTAAAATTTCTCTGATGTCCACAGCTCTGTATAGTGTTCAGGCTGGATCCCAGAAATGTGCTGTATGTTCCAGCCAAGTTTACAGTGGAATATGCTGGGCATGGGGCTGATCTTTTGGCCTCTAGATAGGACCGGTCTTCTGTTGCTGGAGTTGCCCCAGAGCCTTTTGATATAAAATGGCCCCATGTGCCCACTTCAGTTCATGTGCCTGTGTGCCAGAATGCTGCGTGGATTCACCTAACTTACCAACGCTGGCTTCTATTCTCACTGCTAGTTTGGACTTTTCCATGGTGCTGATTCCACCTGCCGCATGTGCACCTGTTCTCACTGGTCCCATTGGAAGGACAGTACTGAATGGCATGACTCTTACCCTCACCCAGTTGTACAAAGTAATGTGTCCCATCACCTGGGACAGAGTAGGCAAACTGATATATTCATTTGTCCCACAAAATTTTGGGCAGCAACCTACTTTGTATAGTACATGGCCTGGATTCTTGGAGCATATCAAAAGTAAGACCTCTGCACTAGTACAACTTATATTCTAGTGGAGGGAGGCAGATAATAAGCAACAAGCATAAGAAAATCAAATGATATGTTTGAAAACATTAAGGGAAATGGAAAAGAAAAAATCCAGCGGGGCTGGGTCATTGGAAGGGCTGGCACAGGTGGGAGGTAGCGTGACAGCAGGTGGCTGCTTTAACTTGAGTAGTCACGAGTGTGACAAGAACAAGGATAAGGAGGTGAGGAGTGAACCATGGAGGAATTTGACAGGTAACGTTGTGGAGTGTAGAACAGCCAATAAAAAGCACAGAAGGTGAAGCAGGCTGAGGTGATCAAGGTCAACTCTCAGCAGACCAGAGAGACCAAAGAATGAAACCAGAAGCCAAGGTCAAAAAGGCAGTGGTCAAGGTATTGGGTCACCAACAGCCTCATATATTTGAAAGAAATATGTTTGTATGTACAATCTTTCCTTATTCAGTCATCAATCATTTGACCTTCGGTTCACTGCCTATACTTGCATCTGTATTTTCAATGATTGAAGGAGGTCCTTGACCTTCTCATCTTGAACATTCTCTGTGTTTGTGTCATTTTGGGGCATAGAAAATGTGTCTAAGGATGGACTTCTTAAAATATGTTTGTCAAGGAAAGATACATTTGATACTGGTTCTTCAATAAACAAAGGCTCCTGTGTACCAGAGGAAAGAACCCTGGACCCGGACTCCGTGTTCTGGCTTTGAAGGTGAGCCTTGAGTCCTCTCCTTTGGTAGCCTGCTGTGTTCTCTCTGGCTGCAGGTTCTTCACTGTGTCAGTGGTGAATAACCCCCTTATTTTAGTTCTCTCACAGCCTCTTATGCCAGGGAAGTCAGAGCCTAGCTATGGAATCCATGTCCTTTGGCCATCTTTGATTTTCCTCTTAGAGATGCCAATGAAAACCTGTCATTAAAGAGAATTACAGGAGTACTCTAAGCAATGTGCTAATTTACTAGTTGGAAGCTGGAAATTAATTCCAACCAGATGGAGGTACCCTGTCCTAGCTACCAGACATCAAAATGCACATTTTTTCCTTAGAAAGAGGCTCTGCTTTAAGATATCAAAGGGAATGTGGGACCTCTGTTTTGGCCTTCACCCCAAATTCTGCCATGGTTTAACGATCTTAAATATATCTAAATGATGAAACAACAAACAAAAAGCCATCCTGGCTATTTTCTCACTCTTTACGTATCTGTGAAATGATGCTCAAGCAAGAAACATGCTTGCATTTTCAAGATTACAACAGGTCATGCCACAAGGGATGAATCCTTTTCTAAGCACTGACATTCTTACTTGCTCATGGGTTTTAAAGGAAAAAATATCTTGTATCTTGAATTGACAGTGGATACCAATGTCCATCAGTCTCCTCACAGCTGAGCCCACACAACAGTTCAGCTAAGTGGGCCTTGCTGCCTAGACACTGCTTGGCCTGGTCCATTCTCAAGCTCATAGATTTCATCTCATGGGCAAAAGTTAATTAATGAGTATATAGTCATTATATACCATGTCCTGTTCTAAGCACATTAATATTCATTGAAACCTACATAGAACTTATCAGATACTGTGTCAAGCACTTAATAAATAAATGTACCTTATCATGGTGAGTTGATAGGGTTTGTAAACAACTACATTTTGCATTGGATGAAACTGAAGGTCAGAGAAGCTGGGCGCACTTCCTGATGCTATAGTTTGGATACAAAATGTCTCTCCAAAGGCTCATGTGCTCAGAAGTGGGGCTTTCAGGAAGTGATTGGATCATAAGGCTCCACCTTCATCACTGGATTCATCCAGTACTGGGTGTCGTATTAGGAGGTGGGATCTAGTTGCAGGGAGGGATCATGAGGGAGTGACTTTGCACACTGAATCTCCCTGGCGCCTTCCTTTCTGACTTCATTCCTTTCTTTTCTTTCTGGATGCCATGAGATAGTAAGCAGTGTACCCTCCCCACTCCCTTCCTCCATGATGGCTCGGTTTCACACAAGCCTAAAAGCAAGGTGTCCTGGTTACTTTTCTCCGACTGATGGGACAAAATATCTGGAACTCAAAATGAAGAAAGGAAAGGTTTATTTAGCTCACTATATATGGAGATTTCACTCCATATTGAGCTGGCTCCAAGGCAGGGTGGCATGGCATGAGGCAACGCTTCAAAGAAGCATTCAGAAAAATCAGTGAGAATGAAAAGTGAGGAGACTAAGTCTCTTTTTCTTCCTTACATTGCACACAGGCCACCACCACCCCTATTCCAGGACAGGTTTAGCACTTACACTGCCTCCATGGCCCTCTTTCACAGGCTTAAGATATTTACAAAGTAAGGACCCTGTCTCCCGGCTGAGTCTCTTAGTTAAATTTCTGAACTTCTCAAGCTGACATAATGTGTAACAAGGGAACAGCTGACCATGGCCTGAAAGCTCTGCAGTCATGAGCCAAAATAAGTATTTCTTCCTTTAAATTGCTTAGGTTAGACATTTTGTCTCAACAATGGAAAGTTGACTAAGGTACCTCAAGCTCTTCTGCTCGTAAGTGGCAGAGAACAGATTCAGCTTGCAAACATTCTGACCCCAGGCTTTGAGTTCTGGTTAGCATTGCAGATGGTGAGCCCCACCAACTTGAAGACATTTCTGTGCAGTCTTGACTTAAGCTTTATAGCTGAGAAAAGGATTCCTGTTTATCAGGTGCTTAGCAATGCCAGCTGCTGTACTAGAGATGGACATACATTTTAAACTGAGCTGCCGAGAAACCAGGCAAGCAAAGTAAAGATCCTACTCATGAGAATGCCGAGGCGCAGTATTTAAGCAATTTTGCAGGGCAAGGCTTGAGGATGGACTTGAATTTGAACCCAGGTCTTGGGATCCTTGAAGTCCCACAAATTAGCTGAGGCATTCTTTCTGATAGAAACATTCTAATGGAACTCTTGTGGCCCAATAGGTAAGTGTGTGGTATTTATAAGAAAAGGTCTAATGTATGGAGACTCTTTGAGCGTACTTTCTTCCCCCTCTACATGTTAGATTAGACAAGAACAGAATTCAGGCTGGAACAAGGTCCTGAATGCTCATGCAAAGATTTGTCAGGTGCCGATGCCATGCCTAGTGCTGAAATAAAGCTACAGATTTGTTTAACAGACCTCTCCCAGCCCTGTGAAGTTGAGAACCACTGTAATGCATAGCATAAATTATAGCAATTTAGGTTGCAAAATGTATTATTAAGGAAATCAAGAGAGAAGGTCTAACTTAGCCGAGAGAGAGGAGATGAGTGGGGACTTACCCAGGGGTCTCCACATAAAGATGTGATACACACTGAGCTCAGCAGCACTGGCAGAGGAAGCCTGAGGTAGAAGTATACTCTAGGCAACAGTAGTATGTGCAAAGGCCCTGAGGAAAACATGGACTTATTTCAACCTAATTATCTCTGTGAGCTCTGGAGTTTTCTCATCATCTTATATCTGGTTTCACTTACCTCTCTTCAGCTCTCATGATCTTAAGGCACAGGTCTGAGTATGACATTCCTTTCTGTCACTCCTCAGAGCTTTTGGTATAAAATCAAACCTCCTTGCAAGAGCACACAAGCTCCTATGTGATTTGGGCTCTGCTTACTTCCCACTGCACTACTCTGAGTGTCCTTTAACCCATACAATTGCAGCTCTGCCGCTGTTCTATAAGATTCAATGACCTCTTTCTTTGTACTCACTGGCAATTGAGAAGGTTGTGTCAAAAATCTTTATGCCAACCAATGGTGGTGACACACGCCTTTATTCCAGCACTCTGAGAGACTGAGGCAGGAGGGGCACTAGTTTGAGTTCATATTGAGAACTTAGTGACTTATATGGCACTATCTAAAAAGAAAAAAAAAAAGAAAAGGAACTGGGGATTAGGGGTAGAAATCAAAGTGAAAGCTTTAAGTTTCACCAAAAAATAAAACATTTTCTACCTCTGAGAGACCAACAAAATGACACTCTTTTTTGGCAACTGACAAGTGAATTTGTATCTTTCCCTCTTTGGAGTCAAGAAGAGCTCTAGAATCCCACCTCCCCACTGCTCTGTGACAAGCCCATGTGAGCACTATGCCTTTCCTCACTTTCATTATATCCGTGTGCCTTTCTTTCTGCAGACACTTCCTTTGGAAAGAAAGCTGTGTGTGGTTTCTTCTGTGAGGTGATGCAGCCATTATGTGTAATGACTTCTGTTTCTTTGCTGGGTTGGATGAGGGTATATTGTGGAGGAAGAGGGATACCCTCAGCCTGCTCCCTCCTCACATCACTTCCTAGTGAGTAGCTGGCTGCCTCTCAGTTGCTCTGTGGAGGAGACTTTGTTGAGGAAGAAAGCAGTGTTCATTAAATTGAAAGCTGAGTGGGCAGGGAAGAGGCAGTAGACTCCAGAAGAATTTCTGAGCTGCAAATACAGGCCCTCGAGAGACTGGAATTATTTGAAAGTGGAGCATACTGGTTGGAATATTGGTGAGAGCTTGTGTACTCTTTCTGCTCAAGTGACCCTGACAGTCTGCATTGTCCACTGAAAAGACACAGAGGTTCATCTAGGAAAAAGAAAAACAGAAATCTTTACATTTTATTGCAAACCTTCTAATATTATTTTATTTTACCTGGTAGCCTGAACTTCTGGCCTCCTGCTCATTCCCACTGGTTGTAAAATGCTTAGCATGGAAATTTCTGGACCACAAAGTGTTTCTGCCCTGTCTTCCCATTACAGTTCAGTCCTTCTCTTTCACCTGGATTCTTCCCACTGTTCACATCTGAACTCCATCCACTGACTGTGCAGGGGGCATCACACTTTCTCTCTAAAGATTCTGATTGAATGCCTTTATGACATAGGGGGAAGCTTCTATTTTTTTCACTTATGTTTGGTTAAGCATAGGCATTTGTGTAGCATTTTTTTTGGCTGCTGCGTGTAGAATTTCTTCCTTCAGGGTGTGGGACAAGACCCTTCTCAAAATGAATTTTATGACCTAAAACATACATCAGAGAATTTCTTTGTAACCAGCTCTTACACAGAAGGTGGAGAGAGTTAGAATAATAATCTTTAGGTTTTATAGATGACTTTGGGGAAAGAGGTTCTGTTTCTGTGACTGACTTTGAAGAAGAGAATTGAGGAAGACAACTGTCTTTTTATAGGTGGCTTGGGAGAGAATTAAAGGCAAGAGACAGGAGAAGAGGAAGCCAAAGAGAGACGTTGCTTGTGAGGTCCTCAGTCTGAGGAATCATTTTCTGAGCCCATATAAATTTGTCTCTTCTGTGCTTCTACATGCCATAGGTTTAGCTCAGTTCTCAGCAATTTTCTCTCAAATGATGGCCTTTACCTTCTGTTCTAGATCCTTGCTGTGTTCTAATTTTTTTTCTCTGCGCTGTTACAGAAAATTCCCCAAAGCACAAATCTGACTGCTTCTCCAGTTCCTTCCCTGTGCCAGTAGACGGAAATTCTGAGACATTGGCTGAGAAGCTCCACATCTCCCCTTCTAAGCCTGGTGATGCTTCGTGCTCCAGGCTCATATTTCCCATGTGCAAGTCCACCAGAATATCTAGAGCCACCTCCAATTCCACATGGCAAGAAATGATAGTTAATATTTCCTCCCCAACCTGCCCTTCCTCATGGTTTCTGATTCTGGCATGGAGTTCTAGTCAACCAAGTCAGAAATCTAGGAGTCATTCTCTGCACCTCCTATATTAAGTCCTAAAGAGGAAGAAGTCTCAAGCTTGTCACTCCATACTGGGTCTCCTTTGGATTGCTGAGATAGCCAGCATACCTCAGTATCTTATTCACCACAGCTATCACAGACTTGTGAGATCATTATTCATCTGGTAGGGCTACAGTAGTAGACTGCCATAAACTGGGTTGCTCAAATAATACAAATTTATTTCCTAACAGGTCTGGAAGCCAGAAGTCCAAAGTCAAGGTGCCAGAAGGATTGTTTTTTCCTGAGACTTTTCTCCTTTGCTTCTGAATTTTGTCTTCTCCCTGGGTTCTCACATGGTCTTTCTCTGTGCCTGTATCCTAATCTCCATTTCCCATAAGGACATCAGTCAGCTGAATTAGAGCCCCCTCAAATGACCTCATCTTACCATTCTGCCACTTCAAGATTCTATCTCCAATAAAGTCACAGTTTGAGGTAAGTCGAAGGGTAGGACATTGACATACAATTTGAGGGAGAGACACAATTCAGCTCATAATTATGATAAATCTGAAGTCATCTCTGCATTCAGAGATTTGGGATGAACTCACACTACCTTCAGTGAGTGCACTGGTCTCTGTGTGATTTTCTGTTTGAGCACGCTGTGAGTCTTTTCTCTCACCTAGTTGTCTATCTTAAAGCTCTGCTGTCACACAAGGAGCAAGAATCATCCCGCAGAAGGTGCATTTGCTTTCGCTTTTTTTTTTATTTAAGAGGAAAAAGAGAAAAACACAAAAACAAAACAAAGCGGTGTAATACAGAACTACAAAAAAAAAACAGTAAGAAATCACCTGTTAATAGATTACATATTATCATCTTAGAAATAGTTGCTCAAATCACAGTATCAAAGAATACAAAGTGGACATTCAAACAGAGAGACTGCAAGCAGCTGTGTTCAATGATCCAAAACAGCTTTCTGAGGTGTAATAGATACCCAGTAGATGACATTTGCTAATGTGCACAATTTGCAAAGTTGTGACATAGTTGTATTGTGACATTGTGGTGTAGTGACATTGTAGGTTGTAGTGACATTGTCACTAAAATCTAGATAGTGATGCATGTATCACCTCTGAAGTCTTCCTCTCATCCCTTTGTAATCTTTTCATTTATTTTTAGTCACTGTGACAAAAATATCTGAGAAAATCGGCTTAGAAATGGGAGGATTTCTTTTGGCTCACAGTTTCATCTGTGATCAGCTGGATCTGTAACTAGAATTTGGGGTCAGCCTGAGCTGGGTGATGATCCATGTTACATCATGATCTTAGCTCTTAGATATTCCCTTAGATGATTTAATGAAGGGACAGAGTGACAGAAAGTAGTTGATTTGCAACTTCTTTATTGGATAATAAGCACAATAGCTTTATTGACAAGGACAGTACATTTGGAGATGGTCAAGTGTGTGGAGTCTAGGAAAAGCCAGGTTGGTTTCTCTTTTTTGGTCCTAGAATTTGAGGGAGTTGGGGCTGTAATAGGGCTTCTCCCATTCAAGTGTTAAGTCTTCGCCCTCCACTGTGAAGGGGTGAAGCATATGATCTTAGTTGGAATAACTGTGGTGTCCAAATGCCATCGAGGTCAATGAAACCACAGTTCAAATGCAGGTGAATGAGGCTTATTGGGTCAGATAAGGTCAACAAACTTGGGGTTTGGGCTCCTGCTGGGTGTGACTGTGTGGACCTTAGAGTTATAAGACTGGCTATGTAGGAGAATTTGAAAGGGAATGTGATGTGTTCTTCTTAGTAAATTAGGGGAGCAAAAGCTCAGGAAATTAGATCATTGTCTCTTTTTTTTTCAGAATTTTCTCCCTAGGCTCAGCTGTCAGTCTCTCGTTTCTAACTTGTATCTAGCTAAGCATCTGCTCTATCTCATCCACTGTTTTTAGGCCTATCATGAAGCAGAAGCACCATGGTGGGGGGTGTGATAGAGTAAAGCTATTTACCTTGAGACAGTCAAGAAGGGGAGGAATGGAGAGAGGGACGGGGGGAGAGAGAGAGATACAGAAACAGAAAGACAGAGAGAGAAGAGGAGGAGGAAGGAGATAGGAGGGAAGAAGAGAGGAGAGGAACAAGAACAGAAGAGGAGAGAGCTTTGCTAGCAGGCTTCCTTCTTCCATTTTTATTCAATCTGTTCCTTCAGCCTAATAGATGGCACCACCCATATTCAGGGTGCTTTGACCCTTTCAATTTGCTGTCCCATATGTCAATCATATCTGGAAACACCCTCAAAGTTACCCTCACTAAAGTGTGTTTTACTAATTTGATAGACATTTCTTGGTCCAGTCAAGTTGAAAATCAAGATTAACCATCATAGCTGAAAGTGGTGGTCATATCTGTAATCCCAGCACTCAGGAGGCTGAGGCAGGTGGATCACTGTGAATTCGAGGCCAGACTAGGCTACAAAGTGAGTTCAAAGCCAGCCAGAACTGCATAGCAAAACTCTATCTCAAAAAGACAAAACTAAATGTATAAATAAAAGATTAACCGTCACATTTACCAATGTCCTCTTCCTCCCCTCCCATTCTCAGTCAAACATAGGTTGGTGTTTCCTGTCATTATTGGTTTTCCAGAATTTTTTTGTCAGCATACAAAAAACCATGTGACTTTTTATATGGCTCCTTTCTCTTGGTATAATTATTTGTGATACATCCATATGGATACAGATATCACCTGTCCATTCCTTTTCATTGCGACAAGGAATCCTTTGTGTGGGTAACAGAAATGCAATGTGTGAGTCAGTCACCTGCTGATGGACAATTGTGTTGTTTTTAGTTTAGACATTTTTATACAAATTTCATATAAACATAGTTTTTTTATTTCTCATGACTCAATACCTAGGAGCAGAGTGGTTGGGTCATATGATTCATTATTACCTTTGAGTTGATCCTAATAATTAGATATTGCATTATGAAAGCCCCTCTGTAGTTATTAGATATCTACAAGTGTTTATCATTAAACCAAATAAACTAATACTCTGTTTTTTTAAAATATCCTTCCATGAATTGTTCTTTTCTGTGACTCACAGATTGCTACCCTGCTGATTTCTTGCTTTGAGAAACAAAATTGAAGGATAATGCCAGGTATGTGTCCATTTTTCCAGGAAAAACAACTCCTTCATTGTTTCAGGGTAACTTCACATCAATCACATTGATTTACAAAGGTGGAATGAGCTGCCTATTTACCCAACTATGGAACGAAACAGGAAAACATGCATTAATACTGTAAGTATCTCTGTTTCACCGCCTTCTTCAGACAGCAAAACTGATGGATCAGTGACTGCTCTAAAGTCAGATTGCCTGGGTTTGAATCTTGGCTTGTGCTATTCTTTTATTTCAGACTTTTGTGCAATTTATTTAACTTGCCGTGCCTCAGTTTCCTTACTTATAGAAATTATAGGGTATCTGAGAATGAAGGGTGAACAGTGTCTATCATATAGTATGTTCTGTTGAAACAGTATTGTTATTATCTGGCCTCCTTGGAGTTCAGACCTTTTCATCACTATGGCAACCCATGTAACACAAACGATCAGAGAGGAGCTCACCTTTGATGATCTACAAATTTAAAACTCTGCAATTATTTTCAGGACACTGCTTTGAAGATGTCTTGTTAACCTATATTGTTTCATAACAATGGGCCTAAGTTCCCACCTGAAGAATAATGAAAATAGAGCAGATATGTTAAAGCAATTAGTTGAGGCAATAGAGATACCCAAAGGAATGAAAATAAAATCAATTATGCTAATGTATGACCATTGACTGCCATTTTACCAGAGATAAAACGTCAGATATCTGGCAGAATGTTGGTGAGTATAAATGGGAAAGGGGCATAGCAAGAAAAAAAATTAACATTTCCCCCATGCCAATCCTATTTAGCTAATATTGAAAGTTGCTATGATTAATTTTATGCCCAAGCAACCCTGACTCATTAATATTCTTCAGCACATGGCACCTCTGGGAACTTCACCAAGTTCAATGGTACTATATGGCTTTGAAATATCCAGGGCTGAGTGGGCTGTCTTTCAGGAATAATGAGCTTTCTGAGCTCAATCTGCTCTTCTGTGTGTTGTATCCTCCATGGTGAAGCTGTCAGCTGCCTCCTCTCCCACCTGCTTCCCCTTCCATCTCCTCATCTTCTTTTGGTTGTGAGCAAAATACAAGATTATTTACCTCTATGCAGACTTCAGAGGCTTGGGTTTGCTTTGAACAGCGCTGCATTTGGAACCTCTGTTGTATTTTGACATAGAAGTGGCTGGCTCAATCTCTTTTCTTTGCTAAGGCATAAATAGGTAAGGTTGCTGCAAAAATAACCACTGGTATACCAGCATCACTATATATCACTATATATACATCACTATATATATATATATATATATATATATATATATATATATATATATGAAATTGATTTATTTCACTTGAAGTTTTTCCAAGAGAAGGGAAGATTAAAAAACAGTCAAAAAGAAGCATTTCAATGCACCTGTGAGATGAATGACTTGGACTTCTTGCTTGTTCAGGTGTATAGTAAGATTTGGTTGGATGCCACTGGCACCCTTAGTAACCCACTAACACAATAAGGCTTATTCCTCATTCCAGGAATTTGGAGTGGGTAGACTTATAGAAGGAAGTATGTGACATTTAATAAGACTCAGTACCTTCATCTCTGTCCACAGAGACAAAGTGTCTTCCCATGCTCTCTTCCTGGGGTTTTCCCACAGTGCAGGAGCAGAACCCAGACACTAAATGTTAGGGCAGGACTTGCCGCATCCCAAAGTCTCATCCCACTTGTGCAATCAGAATTCCATAAATCTGTGATTGACAAGTGTCATGGTCTAGGATCCAGCAAAGGTCTGATGCGTATTCCTAGTATTATGGGAGTACATGAAGATCATCTTTTGAGGCCTTCTTTAGTTTTGCTTTGCTTTTAGTCTTTGGTTGCTTCAGTCTTAATTAAGCTCACACTTGACTGAAAGCCACAGCTTCCCAAACATGTCTTCCTTCAACCTCCGACCCCCATCTTACTGTCTTTTGTTTTCACCAGCTGTGTGTCGGGCTGACTTGGGCTCCACTCAGCCTCTCTCTGCCTCTAACCCACATAATTACTTCAGTCCACTCTGTGTCTCATTACCACCTCACAGGTGTAGACTGAAGCAAAACTGACCTCTCAGGAGTTCATTAGTCAGACGCCAGAGGTAGAATGTGGATTCCAGTTTTCAAGGCCTCTGTAATAACATTGTAGACTAGAAATTTCTCTATTTGAGTTGTTTTTCATCAGTATGTTAAAAGAAATAAAATAGCACTGATCCATCTTCATGTCTTGGCTATCCCTCTGTAGAATACCTCCCTACAAAACTTTACCTTGGCAGGATGAAAGCTACTTGTATTTAGGGGGGCTTCTTGGTTATTTTTCTCTGGTTGCTGGGACAAAATACCTGACACCAAAAATTAAGGAAGGAAAAGTTTACTTAGCTAACAATTTGTAGAGGTTTCAGTTTATAATCAGCCGGCTCCATGGCAGGTTGGCATTGCACAGGGGCATCACTTCAAGGTGGTGAAGGACCACAAAAGAAGTAACAGCAAAAGTGGGGAGAGCAAGTCTCCTTCCTTCTTCTATACTGTCAACAGGCTACCACCTCCTAGGGTGAGTATAGATGAAGATTTTACAAAGTGAGGATCCTGCCCTCCTGTCAAGTCCCTTAGTTAAACTTCTCAAATTGACACAATATGAACCATTATTATTCACCTCTTGTTAAGTTGGCAACCCCGTGCATTTCCTTAAGCCTGTTTCCAAATACAAAAACATGCATTTTCACACCATTTCACAACTTGAACTTTATAACAGGTTTAACCATCCTTAAGAACCAGTAGTAAGTCTATCAACATTACATTATTTCAGAACTGTAACACTTTTCCTTTGGCTCCCAAGACGCATGCACATCCCTTTATGCAAAAGACATTTAGTCCATCTACAAGAGTTGCCAAAGCCCTAACAGTTTTAGCATTGCTGAAAAGTCCAAGTCCCAAATCTCCTCTGAGATGTGGGGCAAACTCTTAACTGCAAGCCCCTGTTCAAATGAAAAGTTAAACACTTCCAGTGTTCAATGGCACAAGATAAACAGTTTTATGACAAAAGTTACAAATAGTGGAATACAAAGGATTGGAAGTAAGTCCAAAATCTAGCAGGGCAAATATTAAGTTCTAACGTTCCACATGCATCAACTGAGGCAAAATATGGCAAATTGTGAGTTCCACAGGACTGGAGTGGCACCACTCCTATGGCACTTCTTTTGATTATAGCTCTCCTGGCTTCTCTCTTGGGCTGGTTTTGCTCCTTCCTTAGATGATTCACATTCCTGGCTTTTCCAAACTTCTGGAATCTCCACTGTACCTCTGGCTTCACACTCACAGCTGTCCCCATTGCCCTATCAGGGAAACACTGCCTGGCCTCCAGGCCTTCTAAATTTGGGGTGGAAACCTTCTTAATCCCATAACTCTTGCCTTCTGCATGCACCAAAACCAATACCACATGGGTGATGCCAAGATCTGTTGCCAACTGGGAGCAGAAGCCAGGTATCCTCTCCCTTGGCTGTAAGGGATTGAGTGCCCGGATCAGTAGGTTCTCTAAATCCAATTCTGAGGAAGAAATTTTCTATGCTGCCACCATTCTGGTACATGATATTGCTGCTGTCATTCTGGAACATGATGTTCTGTGCCTTTCTCCTCAAAGGAAAACTTTCACTTTTGAAATTTTGAGGCATCAAAGGGTGGAGATTTGTGCTTCTTGTGATGCCCCCAGGCCATCTTTTATATTTTCCTGTTCCTTCCCAGCAATTAAGACTTATCTCAATCTTTGTAGATTCCAGATTTCCAGAACTTCCTTTCTGGCCAAACTCATAACATTTTAAATCATCCTGCTAGGCTTTTTGTGCTCTTATTGCTTTTCTGTCTTCTCCTGTATTGAAGTATTATCACTGTGCCATGCCACCCTGCCTTGCAGACAACTTCTTATGGACTGAAATCACCACAAACTATGAACTAAATAAGCCTTTCATTCTCTTAATTTTGAGTGTCAGGTATTTGTCTCAGCAATGAGGGAAAAGTGACTAAGACAGAGGTCAGATGAAAAATAAGCCTTAAACTTGTTTCCATGTTTGCCTTGAGCCTGCTATTGACAGCTGTACTCCTTACCTAACACAGGTCCCTCCAGCTGAGAGGCCCTGGGAGAAGTTATTTTCAGTTTTCAGTATGAGAAAAAAAATTTTTTTCAGAATAGCTAGAAGTGGAGACAGGTAGGAGAGTATAATGGGAAAGGGAACAGGTTGTGCAGGGCTTACACTCAACTTGATCCTTACAGCTATGCAACTCTGATGTTTTTTTTCTCTTACTGCAAAGTCTGAGAGATAAGACCTCAGGTAAGCAGTCACTGTGAAGACTCAATGTTATATTTTGAATCATTAAGCAGTTTTTGCATTCTTGCTTGTTTTTATGTACAAACATTTAACTCTTGTAGCTCTGTAAGGGTTTGAACATATCCTCTAGAAAAGAAAGGATGATTCAGTTGAAGGTGATTAAGAAGAAATCGGTTAGTTATACTGTTATTATCTCTTAGTTCATTAAAAAGGAAGATTTGTGCTAATAACGATTGGAGAAATTTTTATGTCTGTATCTTGTACTTTGAGCAACTATGTTAAAGAAAACAATATGTAGTGTATTAACTATTGTTATTATCCTTTGATTTTGTTATGAAATTTTGTTTTAACTTTTCCTGCAAAATAAAAAAAAAAAGAAATAAAATAGACTGAGAAAAGGAAGAAGAAGAAGAAGCCGAAGCCGAAGACGAAGAAGAAGGAGGAGGAGAAGAAGAAGAAGAAGAAGAAGAAGAAGAAGAAGAAGAAGAAGAAGAAGAAGAAGAAGAAGAAGAAGAAGAAGAAGAAGGAGAAGAGTGCAGATTTAGAAAGATGAAGAGTATCCACCTCTTTCTACAAAAGAAAGCAAAAGTGAAACACTGAAGACCATAATCCTAGAAATAATCCCAGAAGAATCTGTATCAGTGACTTCTGCTAGTCTGCTTTAGTAGCCTTGTTTTGAACTTCCCTGAAGTTGCTGCCCCCTCAGCATTCAAAGTCCTTCTCCACTGATTGCTAGTGTTCTTTGTTGAAGATGCTATAGAAGCTGTTATTCAAGTTCACATTTTTATAAAGGACTGGAAAACTGACCAGTGGTGAGTGACAACAACTCAGCCTCTCCAAAATTTGCAATCCACACTGGAAAATAATTCGTGTAAGAAAAAAAAAGAGAGATAGAAGTGAATTCCCAGCAACCAAGGAGGATGTGACAGGAAAATTAAAAGTTTCAGAGAAACTGAGGTCCAAGTCACACTCTTGTAAATTTCTCATTTTTTGGATATCTACCATGTCTACATGAAATATTCATATTAATGGATGTCTATCTTTTCTTTCTCTAATTATTAATCTGTCCTTTGACAGAAATCTGTTCCAACTAAGAGCTTATGAAGTTCAAATTTAAAAAATGCTTTTCTCTCTTTGCAACTGCTTGTCTTTGCTTCCTGCAGTTAGCTAAGGGAGTCCAGAGGTGGGCTGTGTCCAGACTCTAGCAGAGGCCAAGGCCTCTTTGGCGTGGATTTTCTGTCACAAGCCCTGCTTCTGGTTCTCCCTCCCTTTATTTTACTTTATAGTGTGTATTTTAAAAATTTACATCTTCTTTATTTATTAGTTGCAATTTATTGTACCTAAAATATATGCATCTTTGATAATTGCCTTTTGTCCTTCCTGAAACAAGCTAGGATAGAAATAGTCTGAAAAATGAAAGAGGAAACTGGGTGTGGTGGCACATGCCTGTAATCCCAGCACTCGGGAGGATGAAGCAAAAGGATGCTTTAAGAGTTCAAGACCAGCCTGGGCTACAAAGTGAGTCTAAGGCCAGCCTGAACTGCATAGCAAGACTCTGTCTCAAAAAGACAAAAATAAATAAATAAATGAAAGGTGGGGAGAGGAAGTAAAAGAAGAAAGCCAGTGTGGCAGCCAATGGTATTTCAATATTTTGTGGCCAATTTTAAAAATTGGGAAGAAAGAAATATTGAGGCTTCCAAAATATGATAAAGTTCTACCCTTTAAGACTGAAAGACAGCAGTTCCACAGGGCTCAGGAGTGGACATATTTCCTGGTATCTCTATTAAAGTTCTTTTTCTTAGAAACTATTACTTGCTTAACTTATGGCAAATGTCGTAAGTTTTCAAATCAGGTCATTTGGCTCCTATTTCTATTCATCTATTTTCATTTTCCTTTTTTGTTATTTGATTCCTTTTAGTGCAGATTTGCAATCCCATTATTGTAGATCCCAAAAGCTCTTCCAGTTTTCAAAGCCAGCAAGAAGTGGATTAGATTTGGGTGACCCTGGGTACGTCACATAAGTTCTTGGAGCTCACTTTCTTTAACCTCACCCTAATTTTATCTCAACATCAGATATGAAATGAACTTGTTAATTTCTCCCCTGTATACTATTTGTATTAAAGGAAATAACACACTTGAGACCATTTGGTAGATGTTCAATAACTGTTCTTTTCTTTTCTCTTAGTCTTCCAGAACCTAGATAAGCCCAGTTTTAGATTTATTCAAACTGAACAGGTTCAAAACACTTGTACTTATCCAGACTCATTACTAGGTTAACTCTGTGCTTTTGCAACACTAATATTACACTGGATCAGTTCTTATTATATCAAACTGGTTTCTTCTGAAAATAGATGATGATAAATTATATTTTAAATAAATGATTTGTCAGCATAATCATCATTCAGCTCCATAGAAGTCCATGAGGATGGCACTTACATGTAAGCATGGCCCAAGGTCTGAGTATATCCAGCCCTATAGACAATCTCTGAAGGACTAAAGGTCTCATACTATTTCAGATCTGCAATCCCAAACCCTTTCATTATAATACAAAGAATAGCTAATGTTGAACACTTAGGCACCTTTCCAAGTTAATGTCCTAACCACGATTCCCCTCTCTTCGAAAAAGAGAATTGAATTTTCATGATGAGCAAGAGAATCTCTAGCTCCAGTTGACTGAGACAGAGTCTTACAACATATAACACACTGTTGGAAAGACTTTCACATCATCTTTAACATATTCTACTGGCTGGAAGTAAGTTACATGCTCTTCCTGGCTGGTGAATGGGGTGGATGTAAGAGCATAGATGCCAGGAACTAGGAATCAGGGGCCCAACTGTAACTCTTCCTGCTACATGCATCATCATAGCTCTGCAAAATAGGAGCTGTTATGCTCTTCACTGTGAATGTCAGGAATTAGGGTTTAAATTCTTTCCAACCTTCCTCAATAATCTGGAGTCAAACCTAAGTAATCAGCTCTAGAATTCACATTCTGCAAACAGCAGATTCTACAATAAGCTCTTTCTTGAATTTTTCCAAAAGCTTCTTCCATTAAGCTCTAGGTGTAGAGGTACTGTTTTTGATACTAGATTTCAGGAGCAACTCTATGTATTCATGACCTATAAACAAAGAATATTTAGAGCTAGCAAGGATCTTACATGCATTGTCCACAGCCTTCTCTTCTATATATAAAGAAACAAAAGATCAGAGGACAGGTTCACACAACTACTAGTAAGAGTCAGAACTAGACAGGAGACATAAGAGATATTCTTTTCTTTTCTCAGCAAGCTTCCATTCTCTCTCCATTTTTTGGCCACAAAACCTGGTTTTTTGGATCACGTCACTTCTCCTCTCCTAGTCTTTGATTTAGTCCCTCCCATTAAGATACAGAGATGGCCCAATGATTCAGGCTTTGCCAAGCAGGAAAAATATATCTAGTGGTTGAAAATAGGCATAAAACTCAGCCAACTCAGTAAGAGTTGATGAGAATCTTTCATAAAAATTTTTCTGGGATTATTGAGAGAAAAGTATCACCTTTCTACTAGGATACTAATAAGTTGGGTGGAAGTCAAAAGGTGATGGTAGCCATCATATGTGGAGTGCTACCTGAAGGAGAAAGCCAACACAGGAAAATATGAAAAGAGAGAGAGAGAGAGAGAGAGAGAGAGAGAGAGAGAGAGAGAGAGAGAGAGATTTATATTGGTCAAGCTACACTTGAAACTAGACAATTCCTAGAATTTGAAAAGACGTAGATTGTCTATATATTTAAAGACAATAAATTTTGGTCCTCTGAAATCAATTTCAGATGGTTTTTGGCACTATCAGTTAAAATAATTGCAACTTATTCAGGCTCTTGGCTTTAGCTTTAGGGCTCTATTCCTTGTACTTGTGATGGTAGAATTTATGGACAGAGACTTCAGAACCCTTACAGAATCTTCTAAATCTCTCCATCTTGAATCTGTTCAGTCTCTCCATTTCATTTTTGTAACCATTTCAATCACCCTGTCCTCTGCAATCTGAATATAGTAAGACATTCTCAATGTCGGTGAAGAGATTTCAATCAACTGAAATGTTCCAATGGGATAGAAAGATGCTTGAGTAAGCTAATACTTTTCTCCCCAAAATGACAAATATTTATCAGGCCTTTGGGCTGCAATCAACTATTGGGCAGATGACTTTCAGGGATAGAGTAATAGAATTACAGTATCTCTTTCTGGAACTCAGCTGCTAGCTACCATAAACAATGAACTGTTTGTCCTTATATATGTTTCTGTGTTTAACATGAGTCACTTCGGTTTCATCTTTCTTCAGCGATGGTTAGCTGCAAAACTGGAGTGAAGATTCAGTTTCCTTAGGTAACTGTACTTCCATAGGACAAGTCTGTAGCCGGACAAGGTGGCCAGTCCCTTCACAAATCACTGTGAAAGAACAGTCTTGGAAAGCAATGAATTGTTTCAGATTGCTATGATTTTATTGAGCAAAATTATATTGGGACTTGATGATCCAATGCCAGCATTTAAGGTCTGCCATCAATCACCATTATCTGAGAAAAGAAAGCATATGCTTTATGCTCACTGATAATAAAATGATTATACAAAATCAGCACTTTGTCCTGAAGAAGAATGGGCCTTGGAACATGAACTAGATTCAAATCTGGCTTTGCTGATTGCCATATGTGTGCCCTTGGGAATTTATTATGTAAGCCCTTGCAAAAGGGCATAACAACAGTTAATCCTTTGCATTTATGAATTCCACATCTGCTAATTCAACCAACTTTAGGTGAAAAATATTTGGAAAGCACTTACATGGTTTTTTCTTATCATTATTCCCTCAAAAGTAAATAACAGTACCCTTAGCATTTATATGTTATTGGGTACTTGATGTAATCTAGAGACATACAGAAAGGGGTGCTTAGGTTATATACAAATACTATGCCATTTTATAAAGAATTGGAGCATCTGTAGATTGTGGAGTTTGAGTAGATCCTAAACAATTTCCACAGATACAGAGAGACAAATGTAAAAACTTCACTGGTTGTTGGGGACAGATCTATGAGATGAGACAGATTTCAAACTTAAAGGACTTTAACTTTAACAAGCAAATCCTTAACAACTCTTAGTCTGTAAAAACAGTATCATGTATTAAAAACTGGCCAGATCATTCAAAGTCTAGGCAAGATGGACCAAATATACAATATCCTGGCTGCCCCATGGAAGAGATTTATAAAACCTGGGCATAATGTATGGATCAGCTGTTTGAGAACTCTAAAGAGTGAAAAGCAACAGCCAGAGTAGGAGTAGAGCATAGTTTGAAATGCCACAAAATCGGGGGCTGGGGATTTAGCTCAGCGGCATAAACGCCTGCCTTGCAAGCAGGCAGATGTGAGTTCGATCCCCGGTACCGATAAAACGAAAAAGACCAAAAAAAAAAAAAAAAAAAAAAAAAAAAAAGCCACGAAATCAGCATAGGCCAAGCACTTCTTCTTCTGCTGTTCTCTAGCCTGGACTAATTGCATCCCCTAAACCAGAAAGTGGGCATCAGAGAAACTAGAGCATCCTCCAGAGGAGTCCTTCAGTTCAACTCCACAAACAGAAAGACATAACCTGATGGTGACAGGAGCACAGGGGCCTGGAGATCTGAGGAAGGAAAACTCTCTCTCTCTCTCTCTCTCTCTCTCTCTCTCTCTCTCTCTCTCTCTCTCTCTCTCTCTCCTTCCTCAAACTGACCACATACATGAGCACATTCCTAGGATACGCAAGTAATATGAGGAAGATAAGCCCAGATTTCTGTCTGGGGGCCCATAGAGGGGAGAGCCAGGGAATCCAAAACTATTGGGAAGATTTTGAGCAGACAGAAGCTCAGAAAAGTCCCTCATCATGTTCCTTCTGAATTCCTGGGCATACTCTTAAACTGTGTAGGGCAGGTCTGGTTCCATGCTGTGTGTCAATAACTGACGTGAAACCGTCACTGCTTAAGTTGTAGAGCACTAATTGGTGGCTTGTGAAACAGCCAAGTCTGAACCCCCTTTCAAAACCCTTGAAGTGGAGAGGACATTAAAATTACAACAAACGGAAGTGTGGTAAGAACTTGTAGCCAAAACTCACTAGGTTACCAGGCCTCTGAAAAACACCAGCATGTTTCTGTTTTTAATTTTAAAGTGGCAGAAACAGGTTTTTTAGGCAGGATTTTTTTTTTTTTTTTTTTTTTTTTGGCTTTTTCGTTTTTATCGGTACCAGGGATCGAACTCATGACTGCCTGCTTTCAAGGCAGGCTCTTATGCCGCTGAGTTAAATCCCCAGCCCCAGCAGGATTTTAAAAATACATACTCAAAGAAATAGAGTGTGGTCCCCTCAAGAGAGTGGCACACTGTAATATGGAGCTGGGGTATTTATGAAAAACATTTTCATTGGATTAGAGCAACCCCAGAGCCTCATGGTAAACACAGTATTCAGTGGAGAATTATTCAACATCAGGAAAAGTAACCTTCATGGGAAAGGGTAATCCAGGAGGGGCTAACATCGAGGCAACATAGGTGTTGGAATTATCTAAATGGAGACCAAATCACCCAGTATAAAAACACTCAGACGCTCTTGAAAAGAGGAAAATAAAATTTTTAAAATTTGGCAGTGAAATAAAAGATATAAGGAAGAACCAAATGGAAATTCTAGAAATGAAAAATACAAGAACAAAAATAAAAGGAAGAATGCAATAGCGCAATGAGATAACAGCACAGACAGTGACCCTGAGGTCAGTAGAAATTAAGCTAAACCCACCCAAACCCCCAAACAAAAACCAGTCTTAAAGGTAATATTAATACAACTAGTATCCAGGCCGGGGATTTAGCTCAATGGCTTAAGAACCTGCGTGGCAAGCATGGGGTGGTGAGTTCAATCCCCAGTACCAAAATCAATCAATCGATCAATCAACTAATATCCATAGCAGGAGAAATAAGAAAAAGAGTTTGGGGAGAAAAATGTTTCAAGGAAACATATAAACTTCAAAATTTGATAAAGTACTTTACATGAAAATAACTATACTTACAGCAGGTTGGTGAATTCAAATTGAGATGAATTTGAAAAGTTTATGTTGGTGCAGATAAACTTCAGAAAATGAAAGGCAAAGAAAAATCTTGAAAGCATAGAGAAGATGAAGTCTTATATTTATAAAGAAATTACAGTTTGGATAACTATAAATTTCACATCAGAAACCATAAAAGCTCATGTAAAATGCAACAGTATTTTTAATATAGAAGAGAAGTGCTGTCAACTAAGAATCTGATTTATAGAAAAAATATACTTCAGGAATGCAAGTGAAACACAGACATTCTCATAGGAAGAAAAAACAAACTAATTTATTGCCTGCTGATCTCTTGTGAAAGAATGGCCAAAGGAAATTCTTTACTCAACATGAGACAATGTCAGAAAAAAATGGAAGTTTGATAGTGAAGCAAGAGAAACACAACTAGTAGAGTAAATATAGTAGGTTATTTTCCTCTTGAGTTTTAAAAAATAGATTCAATGCTAAAAAGCAAGTATGCTAACATTGTCTAGTGAAATATTTTTATTTTAAAGAGTAAAAACAATAAAAACAGTGATATAAATTTTCAAAACAAGATAATAGGATATTAACAATGGTTAATATATTGCATGATATTATCTTAAAGTAAATGCTTGGTTTATAAGATACAGACATGCATCACTGATCAAACAATATAAACACAAACTCTTTAATGAACTAAAAGGAGTCAGTAATTTAACTATCTTTCATATATTTATACATATGCTCTTTTCCCTTCTTTCTTCTCTCCTTTCACCTAGCCCAGTTCTTTTTTCCTTTTGAGCAGTTTCTTCCCATTTCACGGTCACAATATCTATTTTAGACTTTGGATCTTATTAACTTTTTCAGTGTCTTACACTAGGGAGATAATGTGTTTATATGCTAGTTTGATTTATCTCACTTATGAACATGGCCCCCAGTAGCATGCATTTACTCATAAAAGCATTGAGTTCATTCATTTTAGTTAATAGTGTTCCATTATTTAAAAATATCACATCTTTTTATCCATTTCTCGGTTGATAGCAGTTGAGTTGTTTCCAAGATTTAGCTACTACAAATTGTGCTGCTAAAACTTGGGTGTACATATATCATTGTGGTATGATGTTATCAATTCTTCTGGGAAGATACCCAGAAGGGGAATAGCTGGTCAAATGGGACCTCTAATCCTAGTTTTTTGAGGAATCTCCATACCAATTTCCATAATTGTCATACCCGTCTACATTCTCATTAAAAGTGGAGAAGTGTTCCTTTTCCTCCATATCCCTATCAACATTGGTTATTGGTTGATTTCTTTATGATAGCCATTATTTCCGGTGTGAGATGGAATCTCAGTGTTGTTTTAATTTGCACTGCTTGAACGACCAATAATGTTGAACATTTGTTCATATATTTATTTGTCATTGTGTTTCTTCCATCTGAGAATATATATTCATTTTATATGCCCATTTTTTGGATGAGATATTTGAATGGGGGGCTGATTTTTTTAAATTATTTGTATAGGCTAGATAGGAGTTCTTTGTCTGGAAGACAGTTGGCTAAATTTTTTTCTCACTGTGTGTGTTTTCTTTTCATTCTGTTGTTGATTTATTTTGATATTCAAATATATTTTAATGAGAGCCCAGTTCTTGATTCCTTCAAGCACTTTCCATGAAGTCTTCTTTTTGTTCATTAACTCTCTGCCTATCACTATGTCTTCAAGACTTCTGCCTATTTTTCTCTTTGAGAAGATTTAGTGTTTCTGTTTTATTATTTAGATATTTCATCCACTTTAATTTTAATTTAGTTCATGATGGTAGACATGGGTCTACTTTTAGTCTTTGGCATATGGGAAGCCAGTTTTTCCAGCATCATTTATTAAAGATGTTACCTTTTTCCAATCAACATGTTTTGCCCCTTTGCAAATATAAGGTGACTGTGTTTATGATTGTGTCTACATCTTCTAAGTTGTTCCATTGATCTTTAGGTCTGGCTCCCTCCCCCCCATTTCATGCTGATTTTATCACAGTAGCTTTGTAGTATAATTGCAAGTCAGGGATTGTGATGCCTCCTGCCTTCTCTTTGTTGTCCAGGATTGCTTTTGTATTCTAGGTCTCTTCTAGTTCCAAATGAATTTTTGAAATGTTTTCTCTAGTTCTATGTGGTATGTTGAGGGTATTTTTTTTTATCAGGATTGCATTAAATCTGTATGAGTTTTTGGAGCATGGCCATTTTCTGAATATTTGTTCTTTCTATCCATGAGCAATGAATATCTCTATTTTCTGATATCTTCTTCCATTTGCTTTTTAAAAGAGTATTGCAATTGTCAATGTATAAATCCTTTATTGCCTTTGTTAGACTTATTCTTAAGTATTTCATTTTTTCAGATACTATTGTGAAGGATGTGATTTCCCTACTTGCTCTCTCAGTGAGTTTGTTGTTTGTGTATTGTAATGCTATTGATTTTTAACTCTATATCCAGCTACTCGGTTGAACTGGTCATTAAATCTAGACATCTTTTGGTGGAGTTTTTGAGATCTTCTATGTGGAGTATCATGTCATTTTCAAGTAATAATTTAACTTCTTCCTGTCCTATCTTTATTCCTTTTGTTTCTCTCCCTTGTATAATTGCTCCAGCTGACGTTTCCAGAACTATATTAAATAGGAGAGGTGATAGTGGGAGCCTTCATCTGGTTCCTGATTTTAGATTGAAAGTTTTAGTATGATGTTGGCTGTTGGTTTCTCATAGATCACTTTTATAATTTGAGGTAAAGACCTTCTATTCTGATTTTCTGTAGTTTTTTTTATTTATTTAAAGAGAAAAAAGAAAGGAAATAAAAATACAAAGCAGTAACAGGGTACAAATAATACAGAATTTCAAGAAAAAAATATACAGTAAGAAATCACTAGTTAATAGGTTACACACTGTCATCTTAGAAACAGTTGTCCAAGTTATAAAATTAAAGCATATAAAGTGGACATTCATACAGTGATATTGCAGACAGTTCTGTTCAATGATCCAACAAAGCTCAGTAATATGGTTTTCCATCCTACACACTCAAACATACATGCAGTTATATCCCTTAGACCACCTTCCTTTCCTCTCTTTTTTATAATAACAATTACACTTTTTGGGTTTTTTTACTTCCACAGTTCTTATAACTTTTTTTTGAAGAGAATAAAACCTAACGTGACTAAACAGAACAGAGTCAGAACAGAAGGATGGGCATAGTACATGATGTAAAAATAGAATATCAGGTGATCATAAATGGTTACCATTGTGCCTCGTGCTATTTTTAAAAAGAGTTGCCTATATCATCAGGTATAATAGAATTGATCAAAACAGTACAGTACAAGACCAATAAAACCTACACTGGAGACCTTACAGGACCTCAAAAGAAAACAATAGTCAAACCATAATGGGCATCATAGTAAATCTTATTACCTTCAAAGTGGTTGCCTATACCCTCAAACTTTATATTATTAAACAAAATAGAATATAGTAGAATCAGACAGAACAAGATGGGGAGAGCAATACTGGGGTTCAAATCAGGTTAATAGGAAAACAAAAAGGTTACTATAGTATATCCCGCTATTTTAAAATTGTTTTCCCTTAATTGAAAAAAATAAGAAAAAATAGATTAATTTTTTAAAAAAAGGGTAGAGATTGAGATAAAAGAGGACATTGTAACAGAACAACACAGGTCAGAACCGAACAATTTAAGCATCATTTTGTTTTACCCCCAGATAATCTAACATAAGAGTAGTCACCATAGTGCCTCTTTCCTTGAATTATTTGAGTATAACTTCGTGTACTATAGCATCAAGCATATCAAGACAGTGTGAAGCCATTCAAGAGAATTAAAGAATTACAGGGTAAGAACCAGTTAACAGAAAACGAATAACAGTTTGTAAATTATGTCTTTGCCGCTAAAAAAATTTGTTTATACTATCGCATATAGTAAAATATAGTAAGATACAACATGTTAAAACCAGTGGAAACCGATGTACAACAGCTTGATGGGACTTTAAAACAAGATGATATTAAATCAGCACTAGCTTTTATGATGTATTGTTTTCTTCAAAATAGCTATTCGTACTATTTAATCATGAAATGAGTGCTGAACTTTGTCAAAAGTTTTTTCTGCATCTATTGAGTTGATCATGTGATTTTTGTGTTTGACTCTTGATGTGGTGTATGACATTTAGTGATTTGCGTATGTTGAACCCTCCCTGCATTTCTAGTATGAATCCAATTGGTTATGGTACAAAATCTTCTGAATAGTTTCCCCCATTTTTAAACTAGTATTTTATTGAGGATTTGTGTATGTACGTTCTTTAGGGAAATTTGCCTGCAGTTCTTCTCTTTGGTTGGTTTGTTTTCTGGCTTAGGTATGAAAACAATGCTTGCTTCCAGGAATGAGTTAGAGAGAAGTGCTTCCCTTTCAATTTCATTAAAAATCTTGAGGGGTATGACATTAAATCTTTTCTAACTTTCTTCTAGAATTTAGCAGTGAATGCATAAGGACCTGGATTTTTTTGTTGCTAAGTTTTTAATTATAATTTCAATTTCATAGACTGATATTGAGTTATTCAAAGTTTTTATATCTTCTTGATTCAGTTTTAAAATCTCATGCATTTCTGTCCAATTCTTGTTTTTCAGTCTATGCAAGTAAATATTTTTAAAGTAGCTATTGATGATCTTCCGAATTTCCACAGGATCTGTTGTGACTTTACCTTTTCATTTCTTATTGCATGAATTTGAGATTTTCTTTTCCTATTTCTGACAAGGCTTACTAGGGGTTTATCAATTTTGTTTATTTGTTCAAAGAATCATCTCTTCATTAATTCTTTGTGTTGTTTTCTTAACCTCAATTGCATTAATTTCTGGTCTCATATTTATAATTTCCTCACTTTATCAGCTTTGGGCTTGACTTGCTCTTTCTGGAAGTTGGTAAGTTTTATCTGAAATTTCACTTGACTGTAGATATTCTTTCATTTCTTCTTTAATTTTCTCTGTGACCATTGGTTGCTCAACATGGTGTTATTAAATTTCCATGTGTTTATACAGCTTTGTGGTTTATTTTGTCAATAATTTCCAATTTTATTGCACTATGGCCACATAATATGCATGAGATAATTTCCATTCCTTTGCATTTACTTAAGCATGTTCTATGATCTAGTACATTGTCTATTTTAGAGAACATCTCATGTATAGCTGAGAAGAGTGCATATTCTGATGTCAGATGGAATATTCTAAACATGTACTGATTCCATTAATTCACAAGTTTGGTTCCTTTCTGTTATTTCTTTGCTGATTTTTTTTGTCTAGTTGCTCTATCTCTTTGTCACAAAAGGATATTAAGGTCCCTCATTACAACCATGTTATTGTTTATTTAATTTTTCAAGTCTATTAATATTCATCTTATATAGTTGAGTGCTCCTAGATTTGGTGCATATATATTTATGATTATTATTGCTTGCTCTTGAATTTTTCCCCTAACAAGTGCATAATGATCTTCTTTGTCTCTTTTGATCATTGTTGATTTAAAGTTCACACTGTCTACAAACAGAATCATACCCATGATTTTTTTTCCCTAGGTTCCTGTCACATGGAGTATTGTTTTCCATTCTTTTGCTTTTAGTCTATGAGGTTTTTTTTTTTTTTAGTTAGATGTGTTTTTTGTATGCAGCATATTGTTAGATCTTGTTTCTTGACCCATTCTGCCAGTCTCTTTCTTTTGATTGGTGAATTGAGACCATTTACGTTTATGGTAATAACTGATATGTATTGGCTTGTGTTTGTCATGTTATTTTCCTTCTGTTGGTTCCCTAATTTCTCCCTCTGTTTAATTGCCTGCCTACTTTGAGACTTCTTTCTGTTGTTCTTGGAATTGCAATCAGTTTGTCTTTATCTAGAATGTCTTTCAGTGGCCTCTGTAGTGTTGGTTTTGTGGTTATGAATTTCTTCAGTTGTTCTATGTCATGGAAATGTCTTATTTTTCCTTTAATAGTTGAGAAAGATAGATTTTTTAGGGAACACCATTCTGGGTTAGAAGTCTTTCAGACTTCAAATTTCTTCTTGACTTGAAGACTTGGGTTTGTGTTGCGACACCTGCTGTGATTCTCATGGGCTTTCCTTTATAGGTGATCTGCTTCTTTTCTCTAACAGCTTTTAATATTCCGTTCTTGTGTTGAATTTCTGAGATCTTGGTTATCATATGTCTGAGTGTACATTTACTTTGGTTATGGCTAATTGGAACTCTACATGCCTCACTTATCTGTATGTCAAATTCTTTCCCCATGCTGGGGAAATTTTCTGCTATTACTTCTCTGTGTTAACTTTTTATATCATTTGTGTTGACTTTTGCTGTTTCATTGGCATCAGTTATTCTTGTATTATTTTGTTTGCATCATTTTGCAGGTGTTGAATTATTTCCTGATCTTTTGCTATTTTCAGGAGATCTTTCCCTTCATGATTGCTAGTCATGATTCTGTCTTCAATGTCTGAAAATATGTCTTCCATTTCATTCAAATCTGAAAGTCAGTTTCATTGGTTTTTATGCCTTTCAATGAAATTTTTAATTTCCTGAATATCTGTTTGAACCTGTTACATGCGTTCTACTTCTTTCCTATATTTATCATTCACTGTTTCCATCCTTTTCCTTTCATAATGTATTTTTAAAATCTAGTTCTACTCTGTATTTGCTAAGCAATTTTTTTATAAATATTGATGGCACATTTTTAACCTGAGAGATTATTTCTTATCTGATTTCCTTTATAGTCTCATGATTTTCTTTCTTTACTTTGGTTGCTATCATTTCAGAAATTTCAGGTGTATGTCTTTTCATTTCTTCTGCGCTGATGTCTCCTGGACTTGTTATGGGTAGACTGGAGGTTTGAGACTGCATTTTGCTATTTTGCCTTGTCATTTTCTATTTTAAAAAATTTATTTTGTTTCCCGTGATGATCTTTGTGGGGTTTTTGATATCTATATCACTAGCATCAAGACTTCTCTAGGCAAAGGCTGTTCTTCAGAGATGTCTTCTCTGTGTAGGAGATTCCTGATTTGTTTCTATTATAAGATTCAACTTTACAAATTAAGAGTGAGGTGTTGTACCTGTTTGGTTCACTCCCAGTGCTTTGGTGTAAGGCTGTGATGAGGTTGTTAACCCAGATCTTCCCAGTACTGTTTAAGAAGGGAGAATAACTGATTGTAACAGCTATGACATGTGTCTTGGTTCTCTTGTTTCTGGGAAAAATACCTGACACCCAAAGTTAAGGAAAGAAAGGTTTATTTAGTTCACAGTTGGTAAATAATCAAGTGGCTCCAACAGAAGGTGACACAGCACTGGGGCAATGTTTCAAGGCAATAGCCGGAAAAATAAGCTAGAGCAAAAGGGGAAAAACAAGCCTCTTTTCCTCCTTTATATTGTATTCAGGCCACCTCTTCTCAAGGCCCAGTGTAGCACTCACAAAATCTCCTTGCCCTCCTCTTGCACAGAATGAGGAATTTTTTTATTTTGTTTTGGTTTTTGGTTTTTTATTTTGCTTTATTTAGAGGAAAAAAGCAAAACAGAAGAAATGGTAGAAATAATATAGAATTTCAAAAAAAACAGTAAGAAATCACTAGTTGGTAAATTACATGTTGTTATCTTAGAAGTAGTTGCTCAAATCACAAAATCAAAGCATAAAAAGTAGACAAACAATGACAGTATAAAATATTCTGTTTGATGAACTAACAAAAGCTTAGTATGGTTATCACATACTACACACACTTAAACATACATACAGTTATATACTTTAGAGCACTTTCTTTTTTTTTAAATTTTATTTAAAAGGAAAAAGAGAAAAGACAAAACAAAACAAAGCGGTATAAGGGTACAAGTAATACAGAACTACAAAAAAAAAAAAAGTAAGAAATCACCAGTTAATAGATTACACATTATCATCTTAGAGATAGTTGCTCAAGTAACAGTATCAAAGCATACAAAGTAAACATTCAAACAGTGAGACTGCAAACAGTTGTGTTCAATGATCCAACCAAAAACATTAATATGGTCATCTATTTAACACCCCTAAACACACTTGCAGTCGTATCCTTTAGAGCACTTTTTTTCCCTCTCTTTTTTACAACAAAATTTACACATTTGGGGTTTTATTACTTCTTAGTTCTTATTACTTTTTTTTTGGAAGAGAATAAAGTCAAATATGGCAAAACAAAGCTGTCAGTCAAAACCAAGGATAGACATAGTACATGATGTAAAAACAGAGTACAAGGTTATCAACAATGGTTACCATAATGCTAGAGCACTTTCTTTCCATTTCATTATCACGATATCTATTATATACCTTGGATCTTATTACTCTTTCAGTTTTTTATTATTTTTATACTAGAGAGACAATATGATATTTACAAATGTGAGTCTGATTTATTTCACTGATCAAGATAGTCTCAAGTTGCCTCCATTTACCTGTAAAGGCCTCAAATTCATCCTTTTTTACAGCTGAGTAGTATTCTATTGTATAAAAATACTACATTTTTTTTTTCATTCACTCTGTGATTGATGGGCATTTTGGTTGTTTCCAAGTTTTAGCTATTACAAATTGTGCTGCTATAAACATGGGTACACACATATCACTGAGACATTGACCTTTTCAATTTTTCTGGGAAAATACCCAGGAGAGGAATAGCTGGATTGAATGGAACTTCCAATCCTAGTTTTTTGAGGACTCTCCATACTAATTTATACAGTGACTGCACCAATCAACACTCCCACCAGCAGTAGAGAAGTGTTTCTTTTGCTTCACAACCTCGTTAACATTTATAATCAGTTGATTTCTTGACAGCAGCCAAAATGAGGATGTTTACAGTCAGTATTCTGGCTCCTTGCTGAGTTGCTTAGTTAAACTTTTAAACTTCTCAAGTTGACACAGTGTACCAACCATAACAATATCCAAGCTAAAGTAGTAAAATTAGCAACAATAGTATCAGGCATAATTTAGAAACTGACAAACTGTGGTAACTATTGATTTTATACTTTTTAAACATTATTATTATTTTTTTGTCTTTTTCATTTTTACCAGTACCAGGGATCGAACTCACGACTGCCTGCTTGCAAGGCAGGCACTTATGCCACTGAGCTAAATCCCCAGCCCCTAAACATTATTTTTATATAATTTTTTAAATTTTAAAAATGAGGAAAGGATAGAAATTATACAGAATTTCAAAAAATAGTAGGAAATTAACGTAAGTTTATGTATTGCATATTGTTATCTTAGAAGTAGCTGTTCAGTTAGAAGATTTAGGCATGAAAAAAATGACCAAACAGTGAAAGCAGAAACTGTTCTTTTAAATGAACTAACAGAGATTATTAGTGTAGTTATCTATCTTGTGTGTGTGTGTGTGTGTGTGTGTGTGTGTGTGTGTATACTTATATACATATAATGTGTTCCCTTCTTCCTTCTCTCTTGTTCTTTCCTTTTGAGCACTTCTTTGAGCAGGGTGTATAAACTATATATCAGAACTGATTGTAAATTAAGAGATTGTATGCAAAGTGTTCCCCTTTGGTAGAGTGGTTTTACTTAGTGGTAGGGAAATTTAGGGAAAATAGTGTATAAAACATAACTGGAAAGGAAGTGGAAGCAAGGCTGGCAGACAAAAGATGATCATGGAGGTTTGGGAAACTGCAGAAGAGAGCAGAAAAGAGAGAATGAATATTCTAGGAATTATTTGAACATGGTCTCCCGGTTTGGGAAATGGGATTAATTTTCTGTTTTGTGTTCTCCTCATCCTTTAGAAAAGAGAGAAAAAAGAAAGAAAGAAAGAAAGAAAGAAAGAAAGAAAGAAAGAAAGAAAGAAAACAAAAAAGAAAGATGAAGAATAAAATGAGACAAATGAAAAATATGGAGAGAAAAAGGACAGCTACAGAGTTCTGGATTCTTCCCGAGCTGGTTGCTGATTTCATGTTGCCTCATAGTGTTACTGTGAACTTTCGGTGCCACTAGTCTTCCTGTGCATTGTAGCTGGTGTTCTTTCTGGTCTCTGGGCCTTCCCAAGCAGTTCACCTCAGTCCTGGCCATAGACAGAGGTGGGACCTCTCTCCTCTGGCATTGTCGACCTGGGTTACCTCAGTGCAAAGAGACAATAAGAGGACTCTAGTGGGATTTTTCATTTATGCAGATGTGATGTGTATGACAAAAACAACACAAAAATGAAAGGCAAAAAATCCACATTGTGATATATATATATTTAAATTTTATGTTGAAGGTAGAAAAATACAATAGAACAAGGCAGAACAAAGTCAATCGAGACAATGCAGTAAAACTGGTACAGAACCCACATCAGGATACCTGGATAACAGTAATAGGTGCCATAGTATATCTTGTTACCTTCACAAGAGTTGTCCATTCAATTAGGAACAGCCAAATCAAATGAAAACCAGAACATTATAAAACAAATCAAAAAAGAATATTGAATAGAGCAAAACAATTAATCAGAACAAAGCAAAATAGTGAAAACAATGTTTGCTTTCAAACAGGAGATAGGAGGCAGTCCCTCATATTCGCTGTATTGCACACGGTCATCCTCCCAAGACATACTCAGACCTCTGGCCCCATTTGTTTACGTGGGCAGGGAGGAAGGGATGGGATGTTTGATTCTCAGCTGGTAGACTCACCAGAGAGGCTGACTGTTCTCTTGCTGGCTCGCACCAGGAGTGCTTACCAGGAAGGAAGGCAAATTGCTGTCTCACTCAGCTGCCTGTTTCACCATGACTGGATCTTGGGGGACTGGTTGTCCTCCTGGCTCAAGGAATGGAGGCAAATTGCTTCCTTGCTCTGCTGCCTAAGCTCCATCATCGCTGGAGATCAGGAGATGCTGACTGGTTCTCTTTCTGGCTCACGCCTCTTACCAGAAGGGCGGCGAACTGCTTTCTTGCCTAGCTGCCTAAGTTCCACTATGGCTGGATCTTTGTGATATATTTTATATTCCACTTGAAGTAGTGAAATGCTAAGTTTGAATAGACTTTGAATGTGGAATATTTTTACAGCACCCACTATAAAAATGCTGTATAAAAAGATATAGTGAATTCCACAATATATAAACTAAGGTTGGATACTGAATAGGTTCAGATAGCACAAAAGAAAGCAGGCAAGAGGAAATCAAGGATCAAAAACAAAAGAAAGAGAACAAACCGATAGCGAATAAGAGAATGTACACTTCTGAATATGTCAATAACTATAAATGCACTACTTTTCAAATTTATAAGAATGTATTAAATACCATGATCCAGTGACATGTTACTTTTGAAAAACTGTCATCAAATTTAATGATACAGGCAGGTTAAAATTACAAGGAAGAAAAAACATATGTTCAATATAAACAGAAAAAGAAATACTGGTAGCTATAATAATAGAAAATAAGTCAGTTCAAAGCAAGGAAAATCACATAGAATAAAGAGAAATATTACATGATAAAGATTAATTCACCAGAAATATTAAATATGTATTCACCTAGCAGCAGAGCTTCAAAATACATAAGCAAAAGCTAAAGTAAAGATAAATAGACAAATACTTCACCATAGTTCTCTGATCATAAATAGAACTTGTAGTAGATCAATAAGGCTTTAGAAAATCCAGACAATAATACCATAAGAACCTGGATCCACCTGATATTTGGAGAACAGTTTGACTATGATAACAGAACACAGTTCTCAAATGCATGTGCAGTGTTCACCATGAGAAAACTATCCTGACTCATAAAATAAACCTGAACACAAAAAGCTTGAAAATGGTCGAAGTATGCTGTCTCATGATAACATAATTGGCTAAAAATCAGTAAATGGAAGATAACAAAAAAACTCTGACACTTGGAAATTTAAATACTCTTGCATTACCCAATAATTAAAAAATAAATCTCAAAGAACTTTAGGAAATATTTAAAACTGAATGAAAATAAAATATGACACACCAACATTTATGAAATGAAAATATAGCCATGTCTATAGCAAATTTTGTAGCAACTAATATTTACATTAAAAAAGCAAGAAGGGTCACAAATCAATATTCAAAGCTTGCACTTTAATATATAAATAGTAAGCCATAAAAGTGCCACACAGGTAGAATAATATTATTATAGTTGCTTTAACAAAGAAATGTTTATGAGTAATTATTCATGAACTTGGTAACAGACAAGCAATATGGAAAATCACTGATATCAAAAGACACAGGTGCTTTTAAAAAGAGCAAACATTTGATGAATCTCTAGCAAGACTGATAAACAAAATTTTGAGAAGACACAAATTACCAATATTAGGAAAGAATAAAGGAATAGCCTTCAGATATTTAGAAGCCCCACAAATAATGCAATAAGTATATTTTCAAGCTGAACATGGACCTATTTCTTTAAAAAAGTACCAAATTCACCAAGATGAAGTAGGTATCTGAAAAGACCTGAAACTATAAAATAAATGAAATCCATGGTTTTTTTAGTTGGTAGGTAGTGATTATACATCTTTATCAGATACAGTGTGATGTTTCTACACATTTATGTGTTATGTAATGGTCACAATACTTGGATTTTCCAGTATGTCAAAATATTTGTTATTTATTTGTAATTGGAGCATTTAAAATCTTCCTTTCTAGTTATTTTAAATTCTGTAATACAGCATTGCTAATTACAATCATCCTCTGTATAATACAACACCAGAGCATGGTCCTTTCATCTTGCTGTAATACAATTAATCTTTCCCTATCCTCCTTCTCACTTTCTCTCCAGCCTCTGGCAACCTCTAGTTTGCTTTTCAGTTCTTTGAGCTCAACTACTTTTAGATTCCATATATGAGGGATGATTGAAAAATATGGTGTGTGGGCTGGGGATGCAGCTCAGCAGCACACTACCTGCCTGGCAAGTATGAGGCCCTGAGTTCAAATCCCAGGGAAAAAAATGTTTGTATAAATTTAAAATAATTTGTTAGTCTAAGAGGCATATTGCCATAAATCTTCCTCAAAGTAGCTCCCCTCACTTTGAACACAATTATTCCATCATTCTTGCTACTTTCTGAAGCAGTTCCAGAAGCTTCTTTCATGAATGTCTTCAATTGTGCTATCATGGCTGTCTTGATGTCCTGAATCTGTTACATATGTTTACCTTTTTGATCATTTTGACTTTGGAAAGGAGCCGAGAGTTGTGTGGTGTCAGATCTGGTGAACAAGGTGGATGAGAACACATAATCATGTTATGAGCCTCCTTTCTGTTGGCTGGCACTTGTCAGCAGAATTCATCAAGCTTTTGATCACACTTTGTAAAGACACTAAAGACTTCCAAAACCGCTTCAGAAAGTGGCACGGCTAATGGGATAAGTGTGTGTGTGAAGTGAGGGGGAGTATTTTGAAGGGATTTATTGGCAATGTGTCTTTTAATACAACAATTTTTTTAAAAGAATGGAAACACTCACCACATTTGTATAAGTGAGATAATGGGATGTTGCTCTTTCTCTGCCTAACTCACTTCACTTAACATGAACTCCAGGGCCAGCCATGTGGCTGCAAAGGACAGGATTTCATTCTTTTAATGGATGAATAGTATTTCTTCATGTGCATTTGCTATGTTTTTTTAATCTACTCATCCACAGATGGATACCTTGGATGATCGTATGTCTTGGCTATTGTGAATATTACTGCTGTAAAAATGAGGATACTGACACCGCTTTGATATGCTGATTTCATTTCTTTTGATAAATGCTCAGCAGTGGAACTGCTGGATCACATAGGTATTCTATTTTTAAGTTTTTGAAGACTCTCTATTCTGTTTTCCAAAATGGCTATAGTAATTTACATCCCTGTCAGTGTATAAGAGTACCCCTTTCTCCACTTCCTTGCCAGCATTTGTCAATTTTTTGTTTGTTTCTTAAATTATAGCCATTCTAAGGAAGAACATACCTTAAATACAGTTTAAAAGATTTCTAAAATAAGACCCAGCCTAAATTTAAAAATGCATATGGAAAATCAGATGGCTTAGAATAGCCAAAGTAATTTGAAAACAACAATAAAATAGAATAATCATACCACTAAGTTTTAGGCTTAATTTAAAATTATAGCAACTCAGTACAAGATTGAGAAAGGTAGGTCCACACACAGTGGGAGAGGACAGAAGTCCAGGCAAGGACTCGGTTTAATATGCTCAGTTGATTTTTGGAAAAATCCAAAGGCAATATAAAGGATTTTCTACAAATCAAAAAACTGAATATTCGCATAAAAGAAAATATTTTTAAAGTACATTTCTTACCTTGTACTATAAACCACCATTTTTGTTTTTCTTTAATTTTATTTTAAAGAGGGTAAAGCCAAACATAAAACAGAATGAAGCCGATCGGAAGAAAACAATGTAAGTGACACAGATTTCAAAGCAAGACAACAAGAGATCATCACTGGCTACTATAATGTCTCTTATTTTCTTCTAAATAGTTACCTATATCTTCACACACAACAAATTCATACAAAACAAAATAATATTAAGCTGAACAGAACAGAGTGATGAAGGCATTATAGGCCTTCAAAACCAGATGAGAGGGAAATCAACAATGGCTGCCATAATGTCTCTTGTTCTCTTCAAAACCTTCACACATGTTGAAATTAAACAATACAAAACAGGCTAACATCACTCTGAACAAAGAATAATGGTGCTACTGAATTTCATATCATGACACTACGGAATCAGTACTGGATACCATAGTGTCTCTTCTTCTTCAAAGTAACTGTTTATTTCATCATGCATTACATAATCAATTCTCATAAACTGTTTAGGAGAAGTATGCATGTTTAAGTCTCTACATTTGTACTTATCCTTTCTGTATTAGAGAGAAAAATGAAACAAAACAAATTACTAGAAAAACGCTGAACAACAAAGATAAATAAATAACAATAGCAAAGAGCCCAAAACATGGACAATATAGGCCTTCAAAATGAGGTGGTAGAAGCATAACTAGGGTTGTTATTGTACATAGTGGTTTGTTTTTGGTACCAGGGATTAAACTTGTGACCTTGCACTTGCCAGGCAAGCGCTTGTGCCACTGAGCTATATCCCTGGCCCCATTTCCTACTTTATACAAAAAATTATCTCAAAGTAGTTTATATATTTTAATGTCAAAAACAAAACTGTAAAACCTTTAAATGAAACTATCAGAGAAGATATTATAACCTGGGCTTAGGCAAGCAGTTATTGTTATAAAGGACACTAAAAGCCACTCCATAAAAGATAAAGTGATATTGGAATTTATCAATATTTAAATTTGTTTTCTGCGAAAAATGGTATTAAAACAATAAAAAGACAAAATACAGAATAAGCACAAACATTTGAAAATCACATATACAACAAAAAACTTGCATCTAGAATGTGGTAAAGAACTTGAAACACAATTCTCAGAAAACAACTCAGTGACAAGATGGGCAAAAAACTACAAGAAACACTTTGCCGTAGAGAGTAGATGAAAGTGTATTAGTCAGCTTTCTGGTGCTGAGACAACATACCTGACAAACACACCTTGAGGGGGGAAAGGTCTATTTGGGCTCATACTTTCTGAGGTTTCCAGGCCATAGCTTTTGCTTCTGAGGCAGAAACATCATGGTAGAAAGCCCTGGTGGAAGAAAGTTGTTCCTTTCCTGGAAGCCAGGAAGTGGGGAGACCAGGAATGAGCCAGAGAAAAGTTATACAGTTCAGAGTCTTGCCCAGTTAACCTAATTCCTCCAAGTGGGTCCCACCTTCTAATAGTCCATTTAGCAATGAGCACAGTGATGGATTAATCATTGATGGAGTCATTCTTCCCACAGGCCAATCACCTCCAAAAGCCAATCTCTGAGCACATGGAATTTTTGAGTGGATATATATATATATATATATATATATATATATATATATTCCAAACTATAAAGAAGGCAAATAAAATAATAGTTTCATCACGTCACATTAGAGTGTAATATTAAACACTTCCTTGAAATTGAGAGTGGAAAACACTACTAACATCAAGTTTGAGGTCCAGGTAAATGAATGAATAGTATCATGCTTTGCCAGCATAAGTAGAAGTGATACAGCTACTTTGGAAAACTTTGGCCATATTTTCCAAACTGAAACACGTATTAGCACTTGACCCGGAGTTCCCATTCCTGGTATTTAGCTTGGAGAAAGGAAGACATTTGTCCACGTGAAAACCTGTACATGATCATGTGTCACAGATTTATTCATAATTTCCCCAAACTGAGCATCTCAAAGGCCCTTTGGTGAGTGAGCAGACCCCTGGTGTTATATCTGCACACCAGATTACTACCCAGCGATAAAAAGAAACGGAGTGACAGTACATGCAAGAAGCCAATTTCAGAAAGTCACACACTCTGGGGCTCCATTTACAAAATGTCCTGTAAAGCAAGGAGTTGTAGGGATGGCGACAGATGAGTGGTTGCCAGGAAATAGGGAAAAGGCGGGATATAGCTGCAAAAGACAGAAGAGAAAATTGTAGTCAAGTAATGGAAATATTCTGCATATTGATTGTGGTGTTATTTACATACATTTATACATATGTTAACATTCATAGAATGACACATCAAAAAATCTGTTCTAATGTATGTTAAATGTGATGTTAAATTTTTAAAAATTAGCAACATCACCTGCCATGAGGGAGGGGAATGATGACTGCTTCTGCAAACATCTTAATAAGAAAAATATATTCCTTCACCAATCACAAACGTTTATTGGATCTCTGTTTGGCAAGTGCTGCAACGTTACTCCTTTTTATCTAATTTATTCCTCTGAAAACATCAAGATGTTCATCCTATTGCTTTGCCATTTTGCAGGTGTGAAAAACCAGCTCCTGAGCTAGGAAGAGCAATATTTGGCATTCCAAAATAAGCCCTTCCTGTTCAAAGTCTTAAGTGTTACATTTTGTTTTGTTTTTTCAGTACTGGAAATTTAAACCAAGACCTTCAACCTAAACTGCATCCCCAGTCCTCTGTAAAAAAATTTTTTTTAAATTGTGAGACAGAGTCTTACTAGGTTACTAAATTGCCCAGGTTAAGCTCAAACGTGGGTCTTCCTGCTTCAGCCTCCATGAGTGCTGGGTTGACAGGTATGTGCCACCACTCCTAGCTCAGAGGCTAAATCTTGTGCCATCCACTTTCTATTACTTGTGTGGTGCAACATTCTCCTTTGCTAGTTTTAAATCCTGAATATTAAGTAAGTGTGCACGAGCTGGTGGATAAGTAAGATAAGTAAGGATTTGTCTCACTATGACCTCAGTCCCTAGGAAATTCTGCTTTTAGGCTGAGTAAATTCTCTTGTATATTGATTTCCTTTGTTTCCTTTGTTGCAGCTGTTAAATTCTTTGAAACAATGTAATTCATCATGAGATGATCAACCTTTGATTTTATTGATGCAACAGTTAATTAGTTGGCTACCAGTCCTGCAAATTCTGTTCTGGATGAATAGCTGGCCAGGTTTGTGAGCCATGTCTCTGATCTAGGAGGTATAGTGACTCACTGCTATCTCAATCACAGTGGAGGTGTTATGATAGGGTCTTTCTCTCGCCTCTGCATCAGCTATCACTGAAGCTATTTGGTCAAGAGCTGCCTCCATCTATAGCCAAGCTGGTCCTGGTCATTCCTGCCCATACTTCTTAGACAAAGAGAAGAGGTAGTAAATGTACTCCATGCTGGGTTCTCTCCAAGGCTGTGTTTCACAGTAGACAGGAAAGGCCTGTGATCAGACTATTTGGGGACTAGCAGTTATCCGTCTCTAGCTGGTGTAATAGACCCTTCTTTTAACAGTTTTATTATTAAGCTATAGTTTATCTATCAAACAATGCACTAATTACCCCATGCAATGATACTCAGTACAATTACAGAAATATGCAGCCATCACTGCCATCTAATTTTAGAAAGCTTCCCTCACCCCCAAAAGAAACTCCTCACCACCTCACTCAGCCCTTAAGTAACCACTAACCCATTTTGTCTCAATAAATTGGTCCTTTCTGGATAATTTGTCTGCACTGAGTTGTACAATGTGTGGTCTTTTGTTCCCAGCTCCTTTCACTTAGTGTAATATTCTGAGGTTCCTCCCTGTGGCTGTGTATATCAGTGCTTCAGTTCTTTACATGACTGCACGGATGGGTCACATTTTGTTTATCCTTGTACAAAATTGTAGATATTTAGACTATTTCACTTTGGGCTATTATGAATAATTCCATTTCTATAAACATTCATGTATAAGTTTTAGAGGGGGAATAGGTTTTTGGTTTTACACCTGTGAGGAATACACCTTGGAAGGGAATTCAAGATCAGATGATGCTATGCCCAATATTTTGAGAAATCTCAGAGTTTGTAACGTGGTGATCCCATGTTACCTCCCCAGCAGCAACATCTGGTGGGTCCAGTTTTCCCACATTTTTGCCGGTGTTGATTATTGCCTTTGTTTTTTCTCTTCTCCCCCACCTCCACATTTTTATTACTCCATTTGGCTATATGGATTAATCAGTTTCATTTCTGCAGATGTTTACCTGGGCACACCATTCTGTAATCATTCTCCCCGTCACTCTCCTCGTCCCCCCTCCCTCTGGTTTCACATGTCTTTGCGGGGGGAGAGTAAAATATACATAGTGCATTTGATCATATTCATGCCCCCTACTATTTGCCTTCAGACCCTTTCTTCCCTTCCTCTTGTCTAATTATACTCTTCCTTCTACTTTCCTGTATTCTCCTTTAGATTCCACATATTGGGAGAATATACAATATCTGTCTTTCTGTGTCTGGCTTATTTCATTCAGTATGATGATCTCCAGATACACCCACTTTTCTGCAAATGACAAAATTTTGCTCTTTTTATTGGTGAAAAGTACTCCATTTGGTATATATACCTCATTTTCTTTATCCATTCATCTGCAAATGGGCACCGAGGCTCATTCCATATCTTGGTTGTCGTATATTATGCGGTAATGAATATGGGTATGAAGGTATTTCTATGGAATGCTGTTTTTAATTTTTTTGGTGTGGGTCGTCTCTTTGATTACAGCCATCCATGGGAGGGAAGTGGTGCCCGACTGTAGTTTAGGTTGGCATTTCCCTACAGCTTAGGATGCTTCTTGGCTATCTATCTCTTTGGAGAGATGCCTATTTAAGTCCCTTGGCAATTTTAAATTCAGGTTATTTGTCCTCTTCTTGATTGGTAAGAATTCTGTATCTGTGGGAGACAAGCTCCCTTAAACTGTCCTTCAGATCCGCAGCCTCCATTTCTCCTCTGGGCTGTGTTTTCCTCCAGGAGAAACACGCTTGTGTCAACTTTGTATGTCCCTTTTCTGCTTCCTCCAAATCCTTTTCCACCAGTGAAGTAGGTCACAGGATCCACCTGCTGCCTCGAAGACGCAAAACCCTGGAATGAAATCAACTTTCTTTAAACGAGGACCCATCAATAGTTGGTTTCCAAAGAGAGGTTTCCTGCTTCTTTGCTTGTAGTTCTCACCCACTTAAAATATTTTCTTCATTTTCCTCACCCCCAAAAATCTAAATGGGGAAGCAAGATTTCAGACTTTCAAATCCTGCTAAAAGTCACCAAAAATATCAAAAGGAAAGTTGGTATTAAATAGCTCTGTTTTCAACTTCTAGTTCTGTGTCTCCAGGCAAATTGTGTAACTTCTCTGTGCTTGACTTTCTTAAACCATTAATGAGAAAAATACAGTTTAAGTTAGTATTGGAGTGAAGAAAAGCACAAAAATACTGTGATTAGTTAATGAAATGATCACCTCAGGAGTGTTCAAAGAATTTCCTCTGCCCTTTACTCAGTTGATCTCAGGCAACATTAAGATGATGAGTCTACAGGTGGTAGAAAGCAGGCTCAGGTGAACTCACTTATCCTGGGCAGCACAGCCAGGGAGAAATAGAACTGAGGCTCAAATCCAAATCGGACTCTCCAGAGCCTACGCCATAATGTGTTGTTAATAGAGGGATCACATATAAACTATCACCCCATTAGAATCACTGTGAAAAAGTAATGGAATTCAAGCATGAGCTTCTCTGTGGGGTTATTTGATCTCAATATTTTTGCTTTCTGTGGCTGATTTAATCTTTATTGAGCAAAAGGCTCTTTGTTACATACAGAGTATAGTGAACAAAAGTATAAGTAGTTTCCTCTCTAAAGCTAGTAAACAAATCAAAAACGCAAATTTTCTTAGAGCTGCTCTATGAGTATGGGATTAAACCACAAGCTTCATGGTTTGTGATTTCAATTCTCTGAGCACCAATGTCCTCTCTGTACTGCGGGCAAGTCACTCCCTGTCTGTTTGTATGGGGGTGAGGCCCAGGGAGGCCTTACTGTTGCTAACCCCCGGTAAGGACTGCAGCTGTGGGCTCTGACCTGGGCTCCCACATCCCAGTATCTGCCATGGTAAGGCCCAGGCACTCCCTTTTCCCTGTGCCTCAGTGGCCACAGGGCTCAGGGAAGCCAGCCAGCCTGTGTGCCTGCATGGGGAAATAAATTAGACCAGACAAGTTTGCTGAGTACACCTCACCTCCCCCACACTTCTGGACCCACTGATGAGTTCAAAGAATCCACAGGGCACATGAGCAGAGCTCGCAGGCAGTTGTGTAAGAACACTGGCAATATTGCAGCTAAGAATTGAAAACTGGAAGTCATATGAGGAAACTTCCATCAATACTATCTTAAGATTCTGCATAAACCGTTGGTCTGTAATTGTAATTGGTAATAGCCTAGTGCTTGTCTGTCATGAGAGAGGAGCAACAAGGGATTAATATGGCCACCACCTTGGAAACCCCTTTGCTGTGTTTTTCTGCCTATCCAAGGAAATTTTGGCTGTGTCCAATGCTTGCTTGATTCTTAAGGGAAAGTCACCCTGGTAAACGGGAAAGTGAAAACTTCAGCTGAAAGGGTCTCTGGGTATCACAGTCAGATGAAGTCCAAACCAACAGTCAGCATCCAAAGACCTTCACCACGTGGTGGATAGGTTTCCCTCCTATCATTTTGCTGTCATGAGAGACCTAAATGGCTCTCTGGCTGCCTGCGATCAAGTTCGCCATGTCCCTTGCTCTCTCTGATTTTAGACACACAAATAACTTGGATTCTCTGAGCCTCCTTTTCCTTTTCTTGATTGGAGAACTGAGACAAAAGCACTTTCTTCTGGGCCATTTATGAGGACACCGTGGTTTAGATTCTGTAAAACTATTGGCACAAGACTGATATCAGCTCTCTCCCAACCATGGTGCCTTGTTCTTGGGAAAGGGCATTGTGGGGTGTTTAGAGACATCTTGGCCTGACCCCCTCATATGCCCAACAACATGAAACCCAAACTGTCTCCATATATTGCCAGATGTCCCCAGGGGAAGAGGCAAGACCACCCTGGACAGGAAACCCTCAGCATGCAATAGGTGCTGCATTGTTATCTTCTACCATTCTCTTCTCAAAGCCTCTACCTAAACCCAGTTACTTGAAGTTCCCTGCATCAGAAGACACTTTCTGACAGTCTTCTGCTCACACCTGCCTTTCTGCCTCAGAAAGCTCTTTGTGCCATTGTTTCCAAAGAGTTCTTGTGCTTTTAGCAAGACTTGATACAAGCAATGCTTCCAAGAAGACTTCTGCTCCTGAAAAGCTGGGATGCTTTGCTTCTGGGACCACAAAACTCTTGGGCTGCACTTATTCAAAGCATTCAGGAGGCCTGTGAAGAAGCAGATATAAACATAGAATTGCCACTGTCTGTTCCTGTCCTCTACACAGGACTGTGCTCTTGGAAGGTCAGCATTGCTGGACACACAATAGGGACTTGCTGTATGCTCATTGTGTGACTGAGAAAGGGACGGGCTGATGGCTGCCTCCTTCCCAAGAGGACAGGGTCAGGCCTTTTCTTTCCCCAGAACACAGCCAACAAACAGCGGGAGTTGCATCAGCCCTACTAAACAAGAACAACTTTTTAAAGCATCATTATAAACTCATTTACCACAAGCCATCAAAACCACATGAGGCAGAAAAATCAGCCCATCTCCTCCCATCCTTCTCTTGTTCCACTGGCTCTCTTATTTGGTCTATTTTTTCCTCATGTTTTGCTGATGCTCTTTATTTCCAAAGAATTACTTCCGCTGCTCTTTCTTGCCAAGTCCCCAAACAATCACACATACATATATCTGAGTGTTGCTCAAGGCAAGAAGAACCAACATGGGTGCTTGCTGTGTTTTCAGAATTTGAGGTTCCAGTACCCTGAGTTTCTGGAGCCAAGCCTTTACCACACACGAGCATCCAGTCATTGGAATAACTTCCTCCCATTCAAAACGCACAGAGGGATTTTTAATAGAGTTAAATAGCTTGTGTATTGCAAAACTCTCTGTTTTCCCTTCCCAATCCTAATCAGTGCTATTGGTTGGCTCTGAAAATAATGGCCTTTAGAACTTATTTGAGCATTAGCTTAATTCACAAACCACTCATTCAAAATCTATTTTTTTTTAGCAGAGAGCTTGTTCAGTCTCTTGATTTTGCTGCTACAATCTCTATTTTGAGAAAAGGAAGAAAAAGGGAAGAAAAATGATACTGAAGGGCCACTGTGATCTCTTCTATTCTTGGAAGAAATACAAGAACACACACATGACAGAGGACACCTTGGCACAAAGAAGTTAATCAAGTGTCCAAAATTCATACTACTATTGAATCATAGGATAAGATTACAAACCAAGCCAGCAACTCCCAATGCTGTCCTTTTCTCTAACTTCTTACTCCATGTTATTTGAGCTCTAATGATATACTAATGCCTCCCACCAGACTCCATTGTATGCAGGAGATGTGAAAATCCTTTCCAATCTGCCAGTCCTAAGAGGAGAACTATTCGGAGGTTTAAATCTCACATATTTATATTTGCTTAGCCAGAAAGTACTTGAATTAGTTCGTTTTTGTTGCTTTAATAAAATATGTGAAATATAAATAAAGTTTATTTGACTCACAATTCTGGAAATATAAGGACAAAGGGCTGCATCTGTGATGACTTTTTCTCTGGCACAGTGCCAGGATGATACAGGGCATCACATGACAGGGTGTACATGCATGTGTGTCTCTTTTGACCTGTTTCCTTCTATTTGTGAAGCCATCAGGATTAAGGTATGAAGGCTTCATCCTATGACTATATCTAGTCCTATGTCTACCTCCCAAAGACTTTACTTTTCACCACACATAGATCCTATCTTCCAACAAATAAACTTTGAGGGACACACTTAAACCATATCCAAACCAGAGCATCATTAATCTGTGTTACTCTTTCTTTTTTCTATACTTATCAGTCTTCTGCTCCATTCCCAAGTTCCTATCACTATGGAAGACTAACAAATCAGGTCATTGAGAATCGGGTTCACATGAGATCTGATCCCCAGCTTTGAGAATGGACCCTAGTACTGAACTGCATCAAAGGCCATCTCAGTTGAATAGCAAAAGTACTAATAACCTAAACAAGCAAATGGAGCATTAGCAAACATCTGATTCTGCTTAGGCAATCAAGTGCCTTGGGCCATGATAAATGCACCTCTTAGGACCCCAGTGGATCAAGATAATGGTAGAAATATGAGACATAGGAGCAGGCTAAGAGGGGAAACATTTAAGCACAGATGAGGATTTTCATCTCTTCCAATTATATTATAGAGTTTGCACCATAGAATTGTTCCATTTAAAAGTTAAGCTTTCTAAACTCTTGTTGTTAAGTACTAGTTGCTAGATTATCTGCACTGCTCTGGACATCAGTGTGCCAAGAAAGGAAAATCTTGCATAAGGGGAAATGAGACTTGTGGGAAGAGAAGTAACACCGTGTGCACCGCAATGTGATCTCCTTACTGAAGTACATGGAGAATTTTACCTCCTAGTTCTTTGGGATCATGTGACTCAGGTTTGCCAATTAATTTTGGGCACATTTGTCCTGTATCTCTTCTGAGCTGGAGCATTTATTTTCTTGAAAACACCAGGAGCCTTCTTTATTCTTCAGTCCTGCTACCAAACAACATTCATTGTGATGGTTCATCAACCTGAGACCCCAGTGAGTAAATGCACAGAATTCCCTTGCTAACTTACATACAGACATGCATCATATGGAAAAAAAGTCTAAAGCCACACTAGGCTGGGGACTATTGGTTACTACACCGTGCCTTTATCTACCCTGATTCATACAAAATATTTATAAATTAGATCTTAGCTAGGAACCATAACTGCTGATTATGTTAGAAAATTAACATGTGATCCTCAAAATAAACCCTTGAAGAAATCTGCCTGCTTGTCTCTATTCGAGCAATACCAAGCATCTCAGGGACACAGTTCTAATAGGTAGAGAGAGTCTGGATGGACTCAAGCAGTCTGACTCCCCCCTGAATCTTATTTACTCAGAATTTGCCACTCAAACATGCCATGAAATAGGTAGACACAAGATGCCAGCCACCAAAATGAGAGGACCCAGCTGAATGGGTACAGCAGCAACTTCACAGGAGAAGTAAACTGAGAGATTCCTCTTTGAAGTTCAGGTAGGAGGCTATGGCAAATGGGCCCTACAGTAGTCCCAAATTCCAGACTTGTAGCATTCATATTCTTAACAATTCCCTCTGACAGCACAGACAGAGCAGCATTGTGTCCTGCCTAAGAATGTGGAACAAAGATGAAGGCTTTTATTGCCATTTTATTTGAGTGAATTAAAAAGAGAAGCTTATTCTAAGTAAACTGGATTTAACCACTTTAAAGCACTTAAGTAGAGTGCTTTAATGAGTGCTCTATGTGGTGAGAATTCCTCTTTGCAGGCCTCCTGAAGTGAGTTCCATGTCCAGGACCCTTGTGTGATAGGGCACTAAGCATGCTCTAGAAACTGCAGGTGTCTTCTGGTGAGCAGGTAGCGTAAGCCAAAATTCTTCAGAACCTGAATGAGCTTTGAAGTGGGTTCTTTCCCAATCTGACATTCATTGGGCAGTGTAGCCTGGGCTATAAATAAGTTGCATCCTGTGAGAATCTAAACAGAAGACTCGCTGGGCTGGGTTTGGACTTCAGACCTATAAAAACCACGAGATAATAAATTCACATTGTTTGCAGCCACAAAGCTGAAAGTGACAGAATATGAACAGAGTCCAGGATGGTACTGGGTGAAAAGATGTTCCAGTAGGTCAGATGAGGTGAGGAAGTGGATGCAGGGGCTGGGCACCTGCATGCAGCACAGTGCAATTGCAGAGCAGAAGGTGTTTGGGCTTGTTCTGAGAAGGCCACAGAAGGTGGGATCATGTGGCCCAACATCTTTGAGGTTGAAAACGAGAAGTTATTGAGAATTTTCCAGCATGGGAGTGATTTGATGCTGAGAATAGAAGTGCCTTTGGGTAAGGCTAATCTTAAAGTGAAGATGTGGAGTTGGAAATATGTAATGATTGGAAAGGATGCATCAAAAAGGTGTACACATGCTAATCTTCGGAACATGTAAACTAAGTCTTTGCTAAAAAGTGATCTTTTCAGATATAATAAACTCAGGGATCTTTAGAAGAGTTCATTCTTGATTATCTCGGTAGATCTTAAATCCAAAGACAGATGTATTTTAGAGGGAAGCCCAGAAGGAAGTTATAAACACCTAGCACAGGGAGGAAAAAAGGTTATGAGAAACAGGTGTAGAGAAGGGAATGAGGCTTTTCATACCAAGGAGCACCAACAACTGGCAGTGACCACTAGAAGTTAGGGGAGAAAACTGGGACGTATTTTTACTCAGAATTTACAAAGGGAGTGATGCTAGCAACATCTTGATATCACACCTTTGGCTTCCAGAGCAGGGAGAGGATATACTTGTGCTGTTTTAAGCCATGAAAGGACTGGAAGTTTGTTATAGTAGCTCCAGGAAATGAATGTAGAGTGATTTGGGAAAAGAAGATAGAGAAGAAATTGTGGCCAAACAAGGGGACTGTGCAGTGATGCTGATGAGAAATGTGAATGCTCCGAGCCCAACAGAAGTGACATAAATGGACAGACAGAGAGGAATCTTGTTTCCAGGTTTTCATAACTGACTTCCCTTACATATTACATGTACTTGTAAAAACTCTTTTAGTGAGCACATATCATGTGCCAAGAACTGTGCACATTGTATTCTTGCTTTAATTCACATAGAGAAGCACATTAGAGATTACTATTGCACTTCATGAATGAGAAAATTCAGGCTCTGATAAAGTTCCTTACCAACAGACATTTGTAAGTGGCAGTGCTTCAACTGAGGTCCAAGCATATCAAGCTAAAATACAGTGATTTTAACCAAATTCTACACTATCTTTGTGCTCATTCTTTAACAAGCATGTGTTCTAAAACACAGAAATTCAAGGCATCTTGGAAATACAAACACCGAGGTTGGGTCTATGCCTGTGGCATCCTCAGGGTACAGCCAGAGTGCTAATTAGCATCTGTTTATTGCCTCTAATTAACGGAGACTCTCTGACAGTTTGAGTTCATGAATGCTAATACTAGGGCAAAGTCAAGAGAAGTTAGAAGCAGAGGCCTCAGGCTCAGTGAAACAAACTTTTTGTTTGAGTGACCCAGTTACTTTCAGTGGGGCAGAGGAACAAGGACATGGGGTTGAAAACAGAAATTGAAATCAAGAGAGTCACTTACCATGTACATTCTATCCCAAGGAATCTCACCTTGCTAGAATTGTTATCTAAGTAACCTAGCTCAAGAGCTAAGTTTTAAAGATTGATTTAATTTTGACATTTGTGTTGCAAAAAGTTGTAGGACACATCTAATTTTTTCTGCTTCTCCACTGCCATTTATCTTTCTTCTGGTAATACAACATTGCTTTGGCTTGGAAATCCACTCACCTAAGATTGAAGTCTGTGTGATTCTCATGTTGTCTTTCCCCAACCCACATGTCAGCCTGAGGCTCCAAGAAAGACCATTAGATCAATCAGACCAGATGACAATCATAGTCTATTCCTGCAGTTCCAGAGGTTGATTCAGGAGTAAGCCAATGAGATTCAACTACAAGGTTTTTTGGAAAGTTGGAGATGAAAGTATTTTGCAAATAGATCAAATTTTCTCCACCCCAGCTCTATTCAGAGTTTCAAAAGCACATAACTCTTTATCTCTGGTCTTGAATTCTGTCTTAGTTACTTTTCTCATTGCTGAGACAAAACACCTGGTGCCCAAAATTAAGGAATGAAAGGTTTCTTTAACTCACAGTTTGTGGAAGTTTCAGTCCATAATCCACTGGTTTCAAAGCAGGAGGGGGTGGCAGAAGGGCTGCCATTCATGGCAGCAAAACACAACAAAAGCAGTAAGAGAAAAATGGGGAGCAAGCTTCTTTTCCGACCCTTATATGGTATGCAGGTTGCTCATCCTAGGCTGGGTGTAGCACTCACAACCCCAATTCTATCACTAGACAACGAGCCAATCACACACTCTACATTTAGCAGCTTTGGAAAAGTCTGCTCCCGATTACGTGAGGCTTTAGGAGAATATCCAGACACAAATCATAACATTTTCCTTACTATCTATGTGTCAAGAATGCTGGCTACTATCAGAATCCTTCTCTTCCCAAGAACCTGGATATAAGATGTCATAGAAGAATTCTGTGTGTGTGTGTGTGTGTGTGTGTGTGTGTGTGTGTTCTTTTAGCAAGTATTTTCAGTACTGACAGTCTCCAGTCATCTTGGGGACTGGATATATGCACATGTACTTGTTTCTTTTTTAAAAAAATCTCCTTTCCTCCTCACCCCTTTAACTCCCCTTCCCTCATACTCACTTTTGTTGATATTAATCCTAGCACAAGTTTACGACTTACAATGTTTACATTCATTGAGGCCATTAGGTTTCTGTGCTTGGCATATCTTCATTCTACTTATTCTTGGGTGAATGCCTTCACGGTTTAGTCCTTCAGCCAATCACTGTTGGAGATGTGAAGTTTCAAGACTGACCATGGTCAGGTACCCCTCCCAGGTGTGTGGAGTTGGGGAAAGCTGGAGCCATAAAGTTCACTCTGTGGAGTAGCTTACCCATCGTGGGCCAAACTCAAATTCCTTGTACAGCTCCTTTCCACCATGAAGAGTAGCTTGTTCTTCACATGTGTACACAAAATGAACTGTATCCTTAGAGCTTTCAGAGCTGCAAAGACACAGAGTTTTCAGAGTTGGAAGGTTTCTGTTAGTGGTGCCATCGGCCAAATCTCACTCGTCGGAAGTCTTACAATTCAATTTATAAGGAGGTGCTTGTTGCACACTAGCATGCTGCTGATGAACTCACTTGTGATGGAAGCCATTCTTAGGGGCCAATTTTCCTCCAAAAGCAGGAGCTAAAAAGAGATGGTGACTCTTACAGTCCCTTGTCACGCCTTAGCACAGTGTCCCTTATGTTTCATTTTTCCTCAATCTCTTTCTTAGAACTGTTCCAGACAATACTGCCTGAGAGACTATCCCCAAGTTAAATTATTCATGTCACATTCCTCCCTAGAGGCCAGGGGTTTAGTGAGGTGAGGGTCCAAGGCCTTAGCTTGACATCTGGAGCTATTTCCAGTTCAACCAGAAGCCAGCTTCCCAGTGATACCTCTTACTTACTTGTCCATCTTCTCATTCCATCACAACTCCTGTGATTCTCTAAATGTAATGACTTGCTTTTTGTTCCTGCAGATGTAGGCTATTTGGCAGCTCTAGACCTTTGCACACGTGGTTACCTCACCTGACATACGTTCATTTTAAACAGTGCTCAACTATACTGTAGTCATTGGAGAGAGCATATGGTACAAGATTAAGAGCATAAACCCCGTGAGTCCAACACTCTGGTTCTGCCACTTGTCTGAGATTCTGAGCTCATTGGCCTCAGTTTCCTCATTGTAGATTGGAGGATCACAATAGTACTTTCCTCTCAGAATTGTCTTATGGTATAAATGCGATAAACTATCTAAAATAGAGCAGGCTGGTCACATAAACACCTCAGAAATGTTTGCTGTTATCTTTATTCGCAAATGTACCTGGCTCCTTGTGCAAAGCAGACATTAGGGGAGGGACATGGACAGTAACACTTCTCTGTGTCCCCTGTGATTATTGTCTGCTTTCCTTCTCTTTGCTACAACAGACTAAGTTGATGAGCATTGCTGGTACTAACACCCTATGACTCACTGAAGGAAAGTCTTGCACAAGCGAGGCTCAGCAGAAGGGGAGTTGATTAAGATGAGGCCAAGCCGTACTGGAGCAAAACTGCTACCATTTGGGGCAGCCAGGATTTTATACTTGGTACAGGTCTGATTCAATGGGCGACAATACAAAGAGATGAAGGGCATTTTCTTAAGGAAATCAGCACGTGTGCCAGAAAGGGTGGAGGCTGTGGCAAAATGCAGTAATGTCCAAGGGATGCTTGAAGGGGAACAGCACTCCCAGAGGAGCTTAGCACGCAGAGCTGTCTGCTGGGCAGCTGGCGGCCAGCCAGCATACAGCGAAGTATTTAACTGCTCTTCTCTTGCTCCAAACAGCTGGGCTATAAATGCTCATACCTCAGTCAAAGAATAAGCAATCTAATCTGAAATTGTGCTTTAGTAAAAATAAAAATAGATTAGGCAGGGAGAGTTGCAATTGCCTTTAGAGTCTGCCCCACAAACAGACGGTTTTTTTTTTTTGTTTTGTTTTGTAGGGATGGTGATGCTGCTTCTCCAGCTGTAATAATTCTCTCAGGAATAATAAGAGCTCTCATCTGTCCAACAAAAGAATTGATGCCTTCTGCCCTACCAGTCTGTGAATATTGGGTTCAGCAATAACTGGATTTTATATAACATCTTAATATCCATTGTTATTGGACCCTTAAGGCAGCCATTGGAAGTCTACATGGTAATCACTGCTGTTACTGTGGAGGGCATGAAGGATCAGAGGGTTAAACATCTTACTTAAGGCCACAGAGCCAGGATATAAGGCAAGATGGTATAAAGAGAGTTTCACTTTGAAGTCAGATAGACACGGGTTCTAATCTCTACTCCTCTACTTAGCAGTGTGGCAACCTTGCTGAAACTATTTCTCTGCTCTGAGTCTACATTGTCTAGTTGTCAAAATGACATAGTACTGCTCAGTGCATTCATTTATTATATATCCAGCGAAACAGTTATGGCAAAGGCCTTAATATCAAGGGTACTACTTAATAATCCTTTTCCCATTTACTCGTTTTTCTAAGTGTTGAATGGAGTTAGCACTTGAACTCAGGCCAGCGGATTCCTAACCACATTCTTTCTACCACTCTGTGCTGTCTGAAGCATAGAGTGATTCCAACCCTGTGATGATAGAATGGCAGGGGGAACGTAATGCCTGTTGTAAGTCACCTTGATACACTGAAGGATGTATTTACTCATTTGCACAATGTATGGGTTCCGTTAGGGTAGAGAGTCCAGGGTTGAAAATGTTCACATAAAATTGTCTGCAAGATGCTGAGGAGCAATGTCACAGAGTGAGATGGATAAGCCAAATAAAACCTCAGGAAAACAATCTGAGCTTTGGTGGTGGATTTATGACTCATCCTGGTGTAAGGGATCATAATATAATACCTGTTCTTATGACTGTCGAAGGTGGTAGAGAGAAGGTGTGGCAGAGACAGAAGTGGTTATAATACAACATAAAACATGACAAGCACCAACAAATTATAGCAGACAAAAGCTCTGTCATTATGGAACTAGAGTGTGGTGAAATTTAAGAGACACAAATCAAAGTTATCATTTCAAATGGATGCTAAAACCAGAACACAAAACTTCATCCAGATGCCTGTTCTAACCAAAGCTCACTCATTTATTTGTTCATTCTTACAGAAGATTTAGTCTGCTCCTACTATGAGGGGGACTCATGCTAAGTTCTGGAGATCTTGTGATCAGCAAGCTCCTCCCATGGAGGTTAGAGTTCCCTGGAAGAGACAAATAGTGATCAACCATGTGCGCAATACACAGAAAATTTCCACAGTGACACAAGCCGTAATGAGTGACAAATGATTTTAGAAAATTTTTACCTAGACAAGAAAGTCAGAGTGGATTTCCCTGAAGAAATTATATTAAAGCTGAAACTAGTGGGTGATGAGGTATTAAGTGAAAACATAAGGGCAGACAATTCAAAGAACAGTGTGTGCAACAGTCCCGTGGTAGGAATTACAATGCATATGTGAAGGACTGAGCAAAGCCACTACAGCTCCATTCAGTAATTATCTGGCAATAATTACAATTTATCATTGTATCTTCATCTTTAACACAAATTGAGATGCCATGAGACTTAGTTACTTTGATTCTAAAATACTATTGTAAGTTACCCTACTGATTTATTAACATTGGTTTTTAAATTTGAAAATCTACTTTTTAAAAAAACCACCAAGAGTTTCATTACCACATGAAATGAATACACTGATTTCCAAATAAACATTTTATTTTGGGTAATTTTAGATTTACCAAAAATTCCACATCAGTTTTAGGATGCATTCCAAACTTCAAAATGTGAAGATGCATCTTGAAACTGAAACAATTTCTATGATTATGACAATCTTAGCTGAATTCTATTGAGCTTTTTACTCTGTATCAGACAACACTCAGCACTCTCAACTTCAAATTCAAGCAGCATTGGTGGATAAAAAGAGAGGCAGAATAGTCAATACGCATTCTCAATGTCACCTTGTAAGAGTGACCACATCTGGGTTTAAACTCCGTGGTCACATTTGGGTATGAATCACACCCAGCCTCCAGATGCAGAGCCTGAGGACCAGCATAACCCATGAATTTAGTCTCTACTTCCAAAACGGACGTTTCTTCTACCAGTTGCTTCTTAGTAGAACTGAGACACTCAGTCTGACAGAGATAAAAATGCTAGTCCACCAAAAATGCCACATTTGTGCCACTGAGCGTGTCTTCTTCCTCTCTGAATTTCTCCTATGCCAGACCAAGTACAACCTGAACATGTCATGGATTCCTCATAACAGATGATGGTCATCTCCAGGATCAAGGCCAGCCTGACCCCAAGGCAGGCTCTGGTGGCACCAGGAGTTGGTCTTGCCAAGGAACAGGGAGAAGGAGCTACTGAGAGGCATAATTATTCCTCCCAGAAAATCAGAATCATCTTCATTTTCTTGCCCACTCTTGGGAACCATGAAAAAACAGCCCAATACACACCATCCAACTGTCATTTGCTATTTTGTTGATAGATTTGTGACAGTTTGGTGGCAGACATTGATGTGAATAAGAGAAGTTAGAAAAAATTAATATATACTATCTTTATTCATAACCATATGCGGACCCCACACTTATGTACTGCAGTGGCTGTCAGCTGCAGAGTTCAAGGATTCCTGTATCCTTTGCTCACCTTGATGTGTGAATCTCCCATTCCTTGTTATTCCTTTGGATTGGGACATTTATGCATTTTATGTTTATGTGCATACAGTTTATAGGTTATACAGAGACCTATAACTTTCAAAGGTAAAAACTTAAAAATTGAACTCTATACCCAGACTCTCTGGAATTGAATTCCAGCTCCATTATCTCAGTGTCTCAATTTCATTATCCGTAAAATGAGGTGAATAATCATACATACCTTATCCAAGTCATTGGAGGGTTAAATGCATTTCCTGGTCCTTAATGAGTCTTCAATAAATTTCCCTTTTCTTCTCCTCCTTCTCATTATTATTTTTATTACCCAATAGGCTTTATTTAATCAGCTCTTTCCAGTCTTTTTTGTTAAAAAAAAAAAACAAAAAACACTGATCTCACTTTAAAGTAGTGTAGCCGACTGAGAGAGAAAACAGACTTGGAAATATACTACTCTACTCAAAGGGAATTTGGATCTGGTTTTGGACACTGTATCACATTTTTTTTTAGTCAGCTTTGTCTAGTTCTAATGAACACAAAATTAAACATTTACATTTTAAGTATATAGTTAGTGACTTCTGTCAAATATATATGCCTGCCTGTAAAACCCCCTAAATCAAATCCATCATCCCCAAACATTCCCTTATAACCTTTGCAGCCAACCCCCATCCCTCAGTCTCCATTACCTATTAAACTGTCTCATACAGCTACAGATTGTATTTGTTTCTTACTAACTATATGAAATGATGCAGCATGTGCTGTTTTGTACTTTCCTTCTTTCATTTGGCACAGAGCCTTTGAGGTTCATCTGTGTGTATGTAAATTTCTTTTTTATTAATGAGTAGTTTTGTGTGGAAAATAACATCATTGTTTATCTATTCATTCACTGATGGGCATTTGAGTTATTCCAAGTTCTGTACTTTGTCACTGTGAACAAAGCTGTATAGTTAAGGGAAAAGATTTGGGATGTCTTTGGACCCTAAAGAGTGTCTTTGGATACAGTCTTTCCTGAGTACTTTCTGTGTGCCAGATACTCTAGGGCACTGACAGCGAACCTTTAGAGACAGAGTACCCCAGCTGTAACCCCAAATCCACTTACTTATCACAAAGCGCCAACACTGCAATTAAACTTGAATACCAAGGTTTTGGTTTAGTAAAAACAACTGTTATCCAGTGCTCAGCTACTGGGGCGACTTGGCTCTTGTGCTAACAGAGAGGGCTATGCGTGTCCACTGCAGCACACGGGCTATAGGCTCACCACCACTGCTCTAGGCTAATATGTATGTGAGTCAGATGTACCACTTTCCTTTACAGATCTCACAACTTAATGAGTAAAGCTGACATAAAAATATTATTTTTTCTACTACAGTGTATTAGTGAATGCTTACTAGAGTCAGATGTAGAAGAGGGCAGAAGATATGTCTGGGTGCACTAGACATCCAACAAATTGACCCCACGGCAGTGTTCCACACGAGTCCAGTCCAAGGCCTGGACCCCACAGTAGTGTTCCATGCAAGTTCACAAGAGGAGGCCAAGGTATCTGAGATGGAAGAAATGAAGGATCTGTGCCAGAAAGCCCAGGAGTGTGTAGGGGAGGCTAGAGATTCTGTTCCTGCAGACTAAAAGACTGATGCTAGAGGCTGAAGAATCCTCTCAGGGAACCAGGGGAGGACTCCCAAGGCACAGACAAGGGCCAGAGTTCCTCCCAAGAGAACTACAGCCATCTTTGGAGAAGACTGCAATGCAGCTGAAGAGAATAGCCAAATCTTTTCACAGGAAAATCAGCACACAATTCTCCCCTCCTATTCTCGCTTTATACCATTCCCCAGAAGTACACTAACCCCAGCCCAGCTGGGTTTTCTCACTCAAATTGACCTTCCATTAATCAGTCATACAGAAGAATTATTATAGATGCTAAAATAAGTGGATAACATTATAAGTAATAGAAATGATGGAAAGATTAATTTTGGCATTGGAGTATGGAGGGAGTTGTAGAAGTCTTCCAGAAATGGATGCCATTTGGTGCCAGCCATTTATGAAACAAGAAACAAATATCTATGGGGCATCTGCCAAAGGTGCTGAGAAAAGACAGTGTTGTCCTCATCTGTTTCCATGCTGATTCCAAGAGATACTGAGTCCCATGGGCCACACTGCACTCTGTAGCTCACTTTGTCCTCCAGCCCCACCAATACTTCTCACCTATGGTCCAGTCACAGGTGACTATTCGTAATTTGACAAATGGCCCATGCTTCACTGCACCCATGGAAGTGCCCTGACTACTTTCCCTCTTGAGATCTCCTCTTTACTTGTTCTCTATCCAGACAGTGAATTGTAAACCCATTCCCCTCCCCTTCTGTGCTCTGAAAGTCCTTGTGGTGTCTTCCACAACTCCATCAACTATAAGAGAAGCCTGATTAAACTCTCTTTGAGAGCAGGAACTACATTCAATTCATTGTCTTTCCAAATATATGTTCATTAAGGTTTTGCTGAATTCATAAATGAATATTGGGAGAAAACCAAGAAAGACATCTGTCTTTAGGTAAATCCATTGCGTTCTCTGGGTCTCCATCTCTTCATTGGTATTATGAAGGATCAGATTGAAAATCATTAGCGTGTTCATAGTTCTGGGTTATACATTTCTCCCTCTCCCTCAGAAGACTATAAAGACTGTCTTTGTGCAGATGATGTAGGACTGCCATAAAACACTTAAATAATTCAGAAATATGCAAAGAAGACATGTAAAATTTACCACAAATCCCATCATCCAGAAATAACCATAGATAGCTTTTGGTAAAGGTCATTCTGGAGATCTTATACTGATTTGTATCTTATAATCTTATATACTAGTAGGAGCAAGATCAACAGATATAAATGAAATTATAAAAATGGGATTATTCTATCCTGTTACATATTAATTTTTGGAAATTTAGAATATAATATTAATTTTTCTTGAACACAGTAAAATAAAAAATACTGATGAAAATAATATGTTGAACCTCAAAGTCATACTACTCTGACATTAAATATTCATGAAACCAGAACCCAAAAAATATCAAAAATTCAGATAAAAAGAAATTTCAGATTAGAAGATAGAAGAGATGCCTTTTTAGTCTGCCTGTGGAATCCAAGGCCCTAGACTGCAGAATCTGGTGATGTAATGAAGAGGCTTTAAATGCATGATGAATAGTCAGCTGCCTCAATTTGTGCCATGACTGATGACTGTACAGTACTGACCCAGACTACTATGAATGAAAAACCCCAGTTTCTGAGACTGTCAGCCTGGGCTGTCAGTGGATCCAGAGGTATGGTTGACCCATCCTGGAGGCCTTGATACTGGGTAGTTGACATCTCCCACTGCCTGACAAATCCTGCCAGCATCCGAAATGATTGAGATGGATAGGAAGGGTTCTATGGCAGATCTTGAGATGATGCTCTGATTGATTCTGGGGGCTTCTGGCAATAAATTATACATTTGGCTGAGACTGGCCATTTTCCACTCCATGTCTTAATCTCTCTTGGCTTCAAAGGCCAGATGGGCTTGCAGTCTTGAGTGAATCAACTCAGAAGCTCAAGGTGGCTGTGATGAGAAAGAGACATATCTTTACTGATTTTGCAAGTGCATGGATGGCACAGGGCCAACAGTGGGGTTTCAAGGTCAGACGAAAAAAAGGTGATATTGTAGGGTGACACAAATTCCTAATTTCTGCTTTTGAATGGAGTCTTCCCTTGACTAGCTCAGAATACCTGGAAAAATGTATTAAGCTTTTTGTGCCTCAGTTTTCTCCCCTGTAGATGGAGATGATGCCAGTAATGATTGCTGCAGTTTGGTGTGTGTATAAAATAGCTACCATTCCTTGTCTTTCTAAATAAAAGCTATTCAAATAACAAAGCAAACCCATAAAACCACTTTGGCCACTTTGCATCTAAGTTCATCATGGCAATGACAGCTAACCAAGAAGACATCTACGGAATTCTTGCTACGTGTTAGGTGTGTGATAAAGAGGTAATTGAAGTAAATTTAATATTGGATCTCTTTACAAGGTTTGGGTCAGGTTATGGGATGTGAAGCTTCCCCAGGGCCAGCAAGAGAAAAATATGACCAACTCACACAGTGTGAAGCATTAGAGAGGACTGAATATTAGGAAAGAATACTCAACAGAAGCAGGGCCTGTGGGGATGAATCGTACCCTGGAAACTCACAAAAGTTCAAACAGAAAGGGATGGTATTCATTGTCTGATTACCTATGTGTCTCTTCTGTGAATTAAACCAATCTGGAAGGGAAGATGCATTCTAGAGATTTCAGTTCTTGGAGCACAGAGACGGCTGAGAATTGTAAATGGGATGCTCAGTACAACTCTGCACGTACTATTTTATATTTTCTTTACCACCACCCTAGAGGTAAGGATTATTGATCTCTCATCTTATGGGAAAAGGAACTGAAGTTTAGAGAACCTGAGTTTTGTCTAAGTTATACACTGAGCGAATGGAAAAGATGATATCCAAACAGAGTTTATCTGATTTCAGGAATCAGATTCTCAAGTTTTCCTCTTTGAGACAGTCACTCCTGTTCATTCTTAGCATCACTGTGATAGTCTTACAGGAAGTGGGGGGAGGATGGGAAAGTCCAGGACATACAGCCCAGGGCACACAATCCCCCACTTAGCCACTTGGGTGATCTTTGGGAAGCATACACCTGAACAAAAACTCACTTTTTTCCTGGTTCCCACTGTCCTCTGGGGGAAAAATCATGGCTCTGCTCTATTTCTTCACAGGATGTCTCTCCTTTCTCTACCACTGTACTCCCTGTGTTCCAGTTACCCAGACCCTAGGCATTTGACTTCTATATTAGAGAAATGGGACCGAGAGTTAGATATGCAGGCACACATACATATATTAAGATAATTATTCCAAAGAATTGTCTTCCATGATGATAAAGGCTACAAGTCTGAAATCTGTAAGGCAGGTTAGCAGGCTAGAGACTCAGGCAAGGTTTTGTGTTAGAGACTTTAGGCAGAATTTCTTCATCTCTAAGATACCTAGGTTTTGCCCTGAAGTCCTTCAATTGGTTGTGTGAGGCTTACAATGTTGAGGGACATCCTCACCACTTAAAATCAACTGATTGTAAGATTGGTCACACCAACAGATTACTTCCACTACAACATCTTGATTAGTGTCTGATTAAATTAGTATTACCGTTGATGCACATAAAACATCACAGCTACCTTTTGTACTGTCTTGCTTTGAACAAGCTGTTTCTTCTGCCTGGGTTTTCCTACTGATTTTTTCAGTCTTCTAACCATTAGAGGAACAGCTTTATGGAACATCCCTTGATTTTCTTGAACAGAGTAAGTCATTCCTTGCATGTGTGTCTGTGACTCCCAGACTCAGTCTGTCATAGCACTTACTGCACTCGATCCCAAATATTTCCTCCCATCCTCCCCCATTAGACTAAGTTCTCTACGGGCAGTGGCTGTGTATTTTCCCAACTCAATGTCCCGGCATTTACTGCATTCCCTAGTGCATGAAAGAGGCTCAATAAGTATTTTTAAATGAGCCAATTTGTTATAGATAAGGACAATGTAAAGCAAAAGATAATTGAAACTCAGTGGAAGCACAGGGAAATTTTACTACTCATAAAACCTCCCAGTGCCTGCATTTTATCTTGCCCAGCAGAGACTTCAATATATTTCCCTTCCTGCTGCTTAGCTAGTCAGGTCAGGGATGCCCTGGGACCAGCTAGGCCCTTTCTCAGAGTGTGTCAGGGCTGGGGATGAAGGCAGGCAGATCTGCAGAAAGTCATCAGCAACAGCTTTCTGTGAGAGACTCTGCAATTGCTATTCCATGGTAGGTAGCATTTTTTAGCTTCCTGCTAGAAAACACCAAGTGGTTGTAAATCATTCCACCACAGCTGTCCGAGTGATAAGTGACTGGGAATTGGGAAGGGATGTTGGGACGTGCTCCTGTCCTCAGGAGCCAGGCAGGGCTACACTAAGGCTCAGCAATTTATACTGAAATGCAAAGTGCTTCATTCCTGAGCTTCCAAATCATCAGATGTCAAAGCAGTGTTTGTTTTCATGGTGTAATTCACAGGGAGAGGGGCAGGGAATGAATCTTCTGGGACAGGTCTCCCAGGAAAGCAGCTCTTTGAGCACTCTGGAGGTGTAACAGTGGGAACGTGGGCATTTTGACAAAGAAACAAGCATTTCTGTCTAAATTCACTTAATCTTGGGAAAATTATTTAAACTTATTCAACTCATTCTACTTATTGATACGATAGGGAGGAAAAAAGAGCAACTCTGTACAGTTGTTATAGGAATAGTATAAATGTATTAGTCAGATTCCAGTCACTGTGACAGAATGCCTGAAAAAAAAAACTTCAAAGAAGAAAAGATTTCTTTTGATACATAGTTTCAGAATTTTTGACCCATGTTTGGTTCCAGTGCTGTAGGCCTGAGGTGAAGCAGAAAATCATGGCGGATGGTGTGGTGGTATAAAGCTACTCACCTCATGGCAGTCAGGAAGCAGAGAGAAAGAGACAGCACCAGAGCAGAAAGGGCCAGCGACTGGACTTAGATCCCCAGGTCACACCCCATGGTCCACTCTCTTTATCTATGCCCCACATCATCACCTCTCAACAATGTCAGCAATCTATTATCTCATTGGGTGATTAATCTACCAGTAGCATTAGAGCCCCAGTAATTTTATCACTTCCCAAGTCCCACCTCTAAATACATGTGCTTTTGTGGGGACATTTTACAACATACAACATAATAAATATGTATAAAGCACAGATACTGTGCCTAGGGTGTGGTAGCTACCATGTAAATGTTTGCCATTATCACCATGGTCACCATCATCATCTCCTTCACTATCACCATCACTGTCACCATCATCCCCATTGTTTTCATCATCATTCTCATCTTTGTTGTAGTTACTAAATTGTCTTGCCAAATATTTACACATCCTGCTACATACCAGAATCTTTACTACACTCTAAGAATATCTAAAGATTGAAACATACAGTCCTTTACAGGAAGCTAGCCGACCTCTCAATGGGATTTCTACAGAGCACAAAGAAATAAGCAAAGGCTTCCAGAATGACGAATGACCAGTATTTGTTTGTATTGTCTGTATAAGAAGGACTGAGAGGAGAAGGAATTGGTACCACAAGCAGAAGGATGCCATTATGAGTAAAAGACAACATCCTAGGCAGTGAAAAATCATTGGAACCAAACCTGAAAGATGCATTCCAGAGGTTCCTTGACCCCGCACCCAGATGCTGGTAAAAGATATGAAAGGAACCAGTGATCCCTCAGACAGTCCCTGGGGTACCTTATAACTACTACAGATTCCTGGATCTCAACACACTCTAATATCTTTTCAGAATCCATGAAAATTTCCTTGTAAACTGCTCTCCATAATATACATAGGAATGTGGATAATATTAACCCAGGTAAATTGGTTATAGATTCCTTATGCCTATGAAATTTCACAAGAAGAAAACGATACTACACTAGTTTCTAGTCTGCATGCTGTGTTTATCTTCTGGTCTTTCCCATGGATTGTCATATTAAATAGCTCTCGCTGAATGGGTTTTCACTTGTTGTTCCTGGTATTATTCTAAACAGTAAATACTCACTGTACTACTAAATCATCACAACAGCTATAAGGAAAAGAAATTCCTGTACCTGCTTGATGGATGACAAAACCGAAGTTCAGAAAGCTTTACTCACTATCACGCAGATAGTGTATGACAGATATAGGGTTCAAACTTCATCTTGCTAAATCCTAATTCCTCAATTATTCTAGAGCTAACCTGTCCATTATGGTAGCCACTAGGCATAAAAATGCCTATTTATATGTAAATTTAAATTAGTTTGAATTAAACAAAGTTAAAATTTCAGTTCCAAATTATACTAACCACACTTAAAGTGTTTAATGGCTGCATGGGTCTAATGGCTACCAGAGTGGACAGTACGGATACAGAACATTTCTGTCAACACAAAAAAGATGGAGGAGCAGCATTGCTGTAAAGAGCAAGCAATGCCCTTCCTGTGTGTCACGTGCTATCAGGAGATCATGTCTTCTTTAGTTGTATCTTTGCAAAGTTGTATTTAAGATATTTCTGAGACACACGAACTTACTCTCATAAGGTTAATATCCAGAAATAACCCATTTGTAACTCAATTAAGCAATATAAGTCACCAAAGTGTGACTAATGAAAGCAAAAGGCAGAGAAAGAAACCACAAAGTATGACACCTGCTCTGAATATCAGGTGATCTCAAAAAAGCATCAATTCACCATGAGCCTTCCCTAGCCTTAGGGCCACAAATTTGTGGTATAGGATATTGACTTAGGACCTTCACCTATGTCTCTGAAGTTTTCCTGACATAAAAACATTTTCTGGATATTTATTCATTTGGTTTCAACACAGGTCCATGCCTGCTATGTGCCAGGCACACTGCTAGACATCGTGGAAGCAGATTCCATATGGGATTTTTTACTTAATGCCTAATCACAAGAACCAGGTTTAAGTGTAACTCAGCATCTCTTTGAGATCTGGTGTCCTTTTGTAGCTCTGGATGTCAATTCTGGACTATCTGGAAAATGAGAACTTAAAATTAATGATTATCTATCCAAATGACATATATGAAAGTAACTCCTTCCAAGCTGAAGAGTGCTTCCCTCTGGTCATTGTTTCAACTGAATTTCAAGGCACCTGCCTCAAAGTAAATCAGTACCAGATGACCAACCCTGAGAAAAGGGGCTTGATTCGCTTGTTTGGTACTAGGACCTGTGAATACAAACTAAACTGACTTATGTAAGTGTGAACAGGTAGTGAGAGAGGGACAGAGACAGAGACAGAGACAGAGACAGAGACAGAGACAGAGACAGAGAGAGAGAGAGAGAGTGGGCCTCACAAACTCTACATCTCTCCTCTTCTTACTGTGATCATCTTCCCATGTCTGGCCAAGCTGAGAATCTCTGTGCTGTGAAGACCTGAAGAATGAATGACTTTCATTACCCAAGGCTAATAATTAAGGCCTTGGAGTTCATGCACAAAGCACTCACAATGAATCAGATCACTGCTACCCAGGATGGTGTTCCATTTGTATGCATAGACCCTTATTGTATAAAAGGAGACCCAGGGCAAAGCTAAGTCTGTGATCAAAGCCTCACCACTGACAATTGACAGAGAAGGTAATCATTCTTACAGTTTTCTTTTTGGGATTTTCACATCTCACTATCCCATAGGATAGTGAGTAGTTGATAATTGCTAAGGGCTACAAAAAGGGTGGGAAAAAAAGATGCCTCAGCTGCCTGTGCCAGGGTAGAACACTGCTGGGGCTCCTTTCCAAGCCTTGATCAAAATACCAAACAGGAATGACCACCACCGGATGTGATACTTTGCTTGATCTCTCTACCTGCTGAGAGGAGGTCATTGCTGGTCCTTCTACCTGAGAATAAAGTCCTTGCTAGGGCTAAGCCTTCTAGAGGGAGGACATAGAGGTTGTCACAAGAGAGTCTTCCAAGAGCAGCAAGAAGCTCCTCTCCTACTTGAGCCTTGCATTTTCTCCTCTCTAGATCTGTGTGCTTATCTGCTAAATTATACTTAATTTTTCAGTGAAAACCCTTCTGGAGGAATTCCCAGTTGGTAAGATTTGTGTCCAGATGTCCCCTCAAAGCCTCATACACTCATATATAGGTGGGACTTTGGGGAGGTAACTGGATGATGATGGATTGATTAGTCCATTGATGAGTTTACATCTGAGTATAATGTTGGGAGGTGAAGCCTATGGGAAGAGCTGGGTCATTGTTGGCCCAGCCTGGAAGGGGGTATATATATACCCTTCCATTTCCCTTGATGATGCTCTGTGCTGCCTCCTACCTCACTTGCCATGGCTGTTTCTCCTCTGCAGGGGTGCCCTGCCTTGGTGCCAGCTGACTATGGACTGAAACCTCTACAGACGGTAGGCTAAAATAAACCTTTCCTCCTTTAACTTGGGGATGTCAAGTATTTGTCCCAACAATAAGAGAATAACTAGACAGAGTTTTGGTACCAGAGAAGTGGTACCAAATTGCTACAACACTTCCTGATCATGTGATTCAGTTGCTTTTGGAAGTGGATTGTCTGAGGAGTTTGGAAAGGTTTGGAGATCCCCAGTGAAGAAGTAGCCCTAGAATGCTGTGAGCTAAAATAGACTTTCCTTCCTTTAACTCGTGGATGTTCAGTATTTTGTCACAGCATCAAGAGTGTAACTAAGATACTGATTAAATGGAGAAGCAATAGTGTCAAATTATTTAGGGAGCCAATGCTACCTCTATTTCCTATGAGAAGAAATTGCAATCCACATCAACCATTTAGAATAATCAGGCCGATTTTATTTCTGTATATACATTCCAGTTGCCTCCTCCTCTGCCTCCACTTCCTGCTAATCTCACTCCTTCCCTTTTCCTTTCTTGCAAAGTTTCATCTGAGGTTTAGAACATACCTTACTGGGGGCGTAGGGTAGGGATGGACGATAGTATTTATAGGAGTTACTGACAAAGTCCTCAGCTTGGTCATACAGTCACCTTCACTCACTGATCTACATGTGTACATTTATTTCAACTATGATAATTTTGATCATCTAAAAGATTTCTTGCATTTTGCATTAAAGCATGCATCCAGCCTGTAGTGCTTTTTGTTTCCATCAGGCATGCACTGTATCCCCAGACTACATGGCCCCAGATGCATTTTCTGTGTGTCTCATCACATTTAACACTATCTGATCTTATTTTATTGGCATTTTCACTTTTGCTACCATTGGAACTTTAACTGCACGCGGTCATGGACATTTGTTAGTTCATTGCTATTCCCCCAGCACGAGGAAGTGACACTAAGTAAATATCTGTTGGATAAGCAAAGCACAGAAGGCATAACTATCCCTACAAAAGAAGCTAGTTTTTTTCAAATTCCAAATTTAAAGTGAGAAAAGTAAGAGTCAGTTGTGGTGGTGCCTACTTACAACCACAAATTTGAGGCCAGTTTGGCTTTCATGAGACCATCTCAAAATAAAAATTTTAAAAGGGCTGGGAATACCACTCAGTGCTAGAGCACTTGCTTAGAGTAGTTAAAACACTGGATTCAAGCCCTAGTATTGGTACAATCTGAGAAGGGAAAGTGAGGAAAGCAGAAGGGAGAGGAAGAGCAGGGAAAGGGAGAGGGAAGGGAGGAGGAAGGGAAGGGGGGATGGAGTAGGAGGGGAGGGACGGAAAGGGAAAGAGAGTCAACACTTACTTCTTCAAGGGAAGCAAATGAGGAGGCTATGACTCTGAGCACAGTAAAATAAAGCTGCCCAAAAATCCAAATTAATAAATATTTTATGTACTACTTCTGAAAATAATACCTAACATTATTTACCAACCACTTGAGACCCATTTTATATGCATCATCTCATTTGATTCTTCACAGCTGCCATGTGGTATCATAATTCTTTTGCACAAGTATATATTGATGAGAAAACTGGAGTGTACACAGGTTAGGAAACCAGCCAGAACTCAGGCAATGGCAAAGTGGTCTTTCCTGCCCTCCTTACACTGCTGTCTCCCTCATTATGAAAACCAGCCTTTATAACTACATTGATAGCATTCAATTTAATATTTGAGGGCTTAATGCTTCAACATAATTGAAGTGACCTAAAGAATCAAAACTAAAATTTTAAGGAAAAGAAGAAGAAAAATCCCAGCTCCTTCTCCTTGTCTTTGTATCCTAACAAGAATTTTTGCAATTCTTAAGAACTAATCTTTTTATTTCCATAATTGATTCTTCTTTTCTTTTTGCTTTGCCAGTCTTAAAATGCACTTCACCACCTGTGCTTTTCTCTTACTTATTCTGTTAAAGCTCTCTTGACAGTAGTCTAAATTTCCTCTCTTTGTTACTGAAAATCTCTGCATTATGGGATTTGGGATAATGCCACACCAGAGCTCTAAGAGACCAGAAACCATGTATGTTCTGTCTCCTGCTCTTTTCCTGGCACCTAGACCAGTTCCAGACCCAGAGAAGAAACTACTGAGTGGTGAATACAGCATGCCACATGGAGACAGAATCATGGAACTTAAAAGCTGCTGGGGATGAAGGAGGGAAATCTGTAGGCACCCAAGTTGGGAGGTCCTGGGAGAGGAAGCAACTGTCAGTGGTGTGAGAGGCTCTGTCTGTATTTTACAAGGGTAGAAGAGGGCAGGACTCAGCAGAGCCTGGGAACAATCAATGTTGGGTAACTCAATGTTGGGTAACTCTGGCTTGAAGAAAAGTATGCTCTGCTTTCAGAACACTGAGTTATTTGAAGAGAAGTGTACTTACATTGGTACCCATGTGACCAGATAGATCCAACATCCTTACAAATCTTCACTTAAGACTTTTTCACAATCCAACCAATTTTAACAAATGCTACCAAAGTCAAGTCCCGTGTTTGCTTTGAGGAAAATAAAAGAAATGAAAATTTGGAAAAGTGCTTACAACGCTCTCAATCTCAGGGATTGTGGCGAATGAGACTTAGGTCATCCAAAATTCATCCCTAATGGACAGGGATTTGTCCATTAGCTGCTCTCTGGTCCCAGATCCAGGCCAGATGTGATTGCCTGTTCTTATTTGAAACAGGTCATCAGAGGCAGTCATTTCCTAGGGCTGCAGTAACAAATTATTGTAAACTGTGTGGTTTAAAACAATAGCAATTTGAGGGCTGGGGATTTAGCTCAGTGGCTTGCATGCCTGCCTGGTAAGCACAAGGTCATGAATTCAATCCCCAATACCAATAAAAAGGTAATATAAATAAACAACGTCAATTTGTTATTGCACACCTGTAGAGAGCAGAAATCTGGAATCAGGTGTGGTAGAGTCATGCTCCTTCTGAGGGCTCTCAGGGGTCATACCTCTTGAGTTTGCATGGTGCCTGGTGTCTGGGACAACAACCCTAATGTCCCTCAACCTGCGTCACAGTGTCTCTAAGTCTGCAGATGCATGATGTTATTTCTCAAATGTCTCTGTATCTCCCTGATCCAGCATGACCTCCACTTAATTACATCTACACTGATCCTATTTCCAAATAAGGTCTCACTCACAGTAGGTTAGAACTGAGACATCTCTTTGTTGTTTTATCAAGGTGCTTTGTTTTTGTGCGAGCTCTGAATTGAGGAATTGACTTACCAAGCTCTGTGACTAAAAGGGACCAGAAAATTCATGGATGCAAGAGTGATAACATTGCTGCTTGATGAAAGATTGGACTCATCTTGCAAAACTTACTGTACTGCAGAGTGTCTCTAGGTTAACTGAATCTTTTAACACCTTTTTGAGATAGTCCATGACTGCTCTTCTTTCATCTTCTAGCTGACCCCACATAGAATACCACACTTCCCCACCCTCCTGACAAATGAGTAATCTAAGCCCTGGAGTGGTTAACAGACATGCATCCCTCTTCAAACCACCATGGTTGGTGCCAGGCAGGGCTGCAGTGACCTACTTATATTCCTGGTCTGAGAATCTACTTTCTGTCAGAATGTGACTTATGGGCAGTTACTTTCTTGCACGTATAAAATAGGAAAAATGACCTGAGAATACCTTTATCCTTATTTTGCATGTCTTTTAGGTTCAGAGGCACCTTACCAGTAATTTCTGTTGTTTTCTCATCTCCTTATGCATAATTGCAACATATGACTACAATTCTGTCTGCATGTTGTTCTTCTCCAGAAGACCATGAGGAAGAGCAAACTTCCCCCAAATCATCTTGAACTGCACAGTATAAGGTAGCCATGACTATACATCAGAATCATCTGGGGAACTTTAAAAGTATTGATGCCTGACTTTCATTGCCAGAGATTATGATTTAGTGGACCTGCAATGTGCTTGGAATCTACATTTTAAAAGCTCCCTAGACAGCATTGATACACAGGCAGCTAAGACAGAAGCACTGCTCTACACCCAGCATTGAGATTCGGAAGCAGTTGTAGCATCATTGCAGCTAATATGTATTGATTCTGTACTATGTGCTCTGGGCTCAGTGCTTTCAATTGTCAATGCACTGTTTTATTCAGTGATACAACCATTTGAAAAGGTAGCAGTCATTGTTGCCTCATTTAGCACTGAGAAAAATGAAATCTAAAGAAGTCAAATGCTCTATCCAAAGCTACTCAACTAGAGTGTGAAAGTCTGATCATCAACTTTCAACCGTCTTGCCATCTGGACATCTTTGTAACACTGGCCTATGGAATCACACTCACCAGGCTCTCTACTTCCATCTCTTAGCCTCAAGAAAATACTCCTAATGACTGACTGTACCAGTGGAACTTCCAATATCTATCCTCAATACTTTTCACAGGTCACATGGCTTTCCCAGGCATTTCCTTAGCCACAGTAATAAGCCAGACACCACTGCCTCTCATTCTGTCTTATACCACAGGGCCTCAACACTGCTCAGATATTTCTGGGGCCCTGAGGAATGCTGCTCAGCTACCCACCTCAAGAGTCCCCACTATACCAGTGGATGTCTATCACTCATTCCTCCCAGAGCTCCGTACCCCTACTCCCCAACCTGCCCAGTAGTCTATAGAGAAGTGAGACTCAGTGAAGCTTGGGCTGGGAAATTGTTGTGAGCCTGTGCATGGGAAGTACTGCTCAAATTTTAATGTGAATACAGATCACCATGGGATTCTGCTAGCATAAGCTGGGGTGGCACCAAGACTCTACATCACCCAGAGGGGTGGCTGCTGCTGACTCATAGTCCTCGCTTTGAGAAGCAGCACAGGTGGCACATTAGGTAGAACAGTTTTTCAGCCAAAATTTCATTAAACCAGTTCTTTTTTCTCAGCAACCCTTTGTCTACCTACGATTAAGATATCTATTGGCGTTGCTCCATCACTTTAATGGACATGAAGAGACATAGCTGAACCTATCTTAAGCTCAGCCTGGATTCTTGCTCCACATAAATGCAAAATAAACTACAAGCACACTACCAAGTATAATTTATTATGAATTTCTCTCGCAAAGCCTAGCACAGAAACATTGACATGGCATGTGTTCAGTAAGTATGTGATTGAATTTAATTCAGTTTAGAATCAACTGTGAGTCTTTATCGCATTTGACATCAGTTCAAGACATTAACTGCCTCAGGTAATTCTTAAATATAGTATTATTCTTGAGTTTCTTGAAAGGTGGGTAATTTTATGGACTCTGATGGACGAAGTTGTTCATCCTAATGTCACTGGGGTGCAGAAATACTTATTAATCATTTACTAGGCACAGGAAGCATAACAAGAATTATCGGTATTAGTGATTGCATGTGCTTCTATGTCATAAAAGCAAATTGCATATTCTAGCCATTAACTAACAAACTCATCTCATAAATATTTATTGAGTTCTTAGCAAGTGCTAGGTAATATTTCAGGTGCTGTGGATATAGTAGTGAACAAGACAGCTAGATTCTCAATCTTCAAGGCGCTTAAATTTTAGTATAACAGATAATGTAAGGAAAGTCTTTTAATAAAAAATGCTTTAAGAAGTCTATGAGGGTGTGAATATAGTATAGTAAGGATACTAAAGGGAAATTTTATTTGCAAGCACACATTTGGATAAGACCAACTTGGGATGACATTCCATGACAACAAGAAAGCCCAGAACTGAGTCCTGTGTAACTAACTCAAACTTAGAACGACCCAATAAAGAAGGGTGACGCAGTGAAGGCCTGGGAACTGAGAGTGGGCCACAGGAGGGTTCAATGTCTCAGATTCAAAGTATTCTGAGAAGCAGGAAGATATTAATCACTCAGAGACGATGTTACTTAAAGAAATTTGTGTATTGGACTTGGCGTTGAAACCATACTATATGTCATGCATGTATTTAATTAACAGTTCTCACAACATTCCTGAAGATTGCATGATATTTTCACATACTTACAGATGAGAAATGGGTTTGTGAGAGGGAAAATTACTTGTCCAAGGTCAAGCTAACAGGTGAAGGTGCTGGGCTACATCTCATCACACCAGTACAAACTCCTGGAGGCCAGAGACCCTGCCCCCAGGTCGTGGCGTGTAAGGAAGCCTCATAGTGTAGCTGTTCAAAATGCAGAATATAAAGACCAGATGACAAGACTTGGACTTAGATTTTCAGGCACACAACAGAAATTAGGTTTAGCACCTCTTCTAAGGATTGTTTTGAGAAATGTAAGATAATCTATGCCAAAATGCCCCCACAGTGCCACACAACAAGGTGTATTTAATAAGTGCTATTTTTCTTTTTGTAAAGTTCTTTGCTTGCTAATTTTATTCCCAGAAGAATTCTAAGAGGTACCACTAATAGGAACTATACTTCAGTTTCTCATGGAACTCTGCTTGGGGAACATGACCTGAAGTAGAATTTGTAAAAGTCAATGCAGTGAACAAATACATAAAAAGTTACTTGTTTCATCCTAACTAGGGATGAGGAGATCAGTAATTTATTCCAACTCTTTGATCTGAGCCACAGTATCCATTAGTTGTGTGATCTCATGGAAATCATCATGTTAGTTCCTGTTTCCCAGATAGCATCATGGTACTATGGACAGAAAAACTGAATATCTTTTCAGTAAAGCAGTGGGTATCTGTTTTCAGGAATACTGCAACAAAGATTCATAAGACCTTATTGCCAACAGGCTTAAGTGGAACAGAGATTGGTACTGGCTAACATAAAAGAAAGCCCAAGGATGACAGGTATTTCTGGATCTGGGTACTGAAATTATATCACTTAGAATACTTCATCCTTTATCTCTTGACTCTGGCAACCTCTGTGTTTTCACTTCCAACCTCTGTGTGATGGCAAGAGGTGGCCAGTACCAATCTCAACTTCTTCCGTTAAGTAGTCAATAAGCAGCCCCAGCCTTCACTGTAACTAAGTAGCTCATTATGTGTTCTTTTGAGTCAGAACACATCATAATAGAGCATATAACTGACAAGAATTCTTTGCACTGCTCACCTGCCTCCGTGCTTTCTCCCAGTAGCAGATTCTTTCTTGCCTTTCCTTCTCACATCTACAGACTATATGGACATATATTCTGATCCTGCCTGCTTTGTCTTCCTCTTCACCCTGATACCTCTATGCTTGTCTATTTTCTCATTGGTGAAAAATAAAAGAACAATAATGATAATAATGTAAATGTCAGGATTTCTGCAAAGATTAAGTTGCACGTCTGTTTAAATGCCTGATGGATGGTACTTTCACTTGTATCATTTGTTAGCTCTTGGCATGTACAATAGAAGTGCATGATATGATTAAGAGCTTAGGGTTCCAAAACAGAATCTCAATTCTGTCTCCTTGCTTTTCAGTTCCATGATTCTGAGCAACTTTGCCAATCTCAGTGCATGAAAAAATGGGGGACAAGCAGGGAAAGTTTCCTCATCTCTCTTCTCTTTCCAATAAAGTGACTTTGTTTCTATTTGTGAACTTTAATCTCCAATTATTTTATTGTTGTATGTGTTTTACAGACCCTAGATGAAAATCTACCCTCACAAGATATAACATCTCTACCACTCTTTCCTCATTTGTAAAACAGGAATAGTAATTGCCCCACCATTTTAGTATGTACAGCAATTAGATGAGAATATACCCAGTACTTAGCTGATTAGTGTATGTACTTCTTTTTTTTATAGGCAAGTTCTACCAAACATTTATTTTTTTAATTTTATTTTAAAGAGGGTAAAATTAAACCCAACAAAATAGAACATAAGAAAGCAATGTAAGAGACATACATTTTAAAGCAAGACAACTAGAGATCTTCACTATCTATCATATTGTCTCTTGTTTTCTTCCAAATAGTTGTCCCTATCATCACATACAGTGAATTCCTACAAAACATAGCATAAAACTGATCTGAACAAGATAATGAAGGTGTTTTGTTTCTTGAAGACCAGACAAGGAAGCCAACAATAATTGTCATAGTATCTCTCATTCTCTTAAAAATAGCTGTCCATACCTTCATGTATGTAGAAATTAAACAAAACAAAACAAAACAAACTAAAATCACTCTGAACAAAGAATAATAGTGTTGCTGGATTTCACAACATGACACTATGGAATCAGCACTGGGTATCTCTTGTTATCATCAATAGAATTTTCTATATCTTCAGGCATAGTATAATTGAATATAGGAATACATAGCAATATTAATAAAAACAAAACACTGCAGACTTTATAAGACTTCAAAAGCAGGTAATATCAAACCAGTGTGGGTATCCTAGTGAATCTTGGCATCTTCAGTGTAGTTGCTTATACTCTCAGACTTGATACTATCATAACAGATTTGAATAAAATCAGTCAATACAAAACAGCACTGTAACAAACAGATTCAAATAAGATGAGTCATAATAAGACAGTGTAAGTTTTACAGGGCTTCAGATTAAGTTAATAGAAAATTAAGGATTAATTAAGGAAAATTAATATAGCCTGCTATTTTTTGGGATAGCTGTCTGTGCCCTCAAATCTAGTAAAAGTAGAGAAACTCAAAAAAAATATAATCCATCTAAACAGAGCAGTGAGAATAATGTGAATCTTAAATCTTGATACCCTATTAACAACCTCTGCCTGCCTTTTTTAGACAGTTCCTCCCCTTTCATTCCCACAGGATCCACTGCATATTTTGGGTCTCATCAACTGCCTCAGTTTTTAGACTGGGAAATGGGAGGGCAACCTGCTATTTATCTAAGTGGTTCCAAACCTTCTCACTCCTGGGCTTGATCTCAAGTTGTATTCCTTTACCTACAAAAGCCTCAAGGTTTTCTTTTGTTATAACTGGGTAGTTCTCTACTGCATAAAAGTATCATGTCTTTCCAACCTATCTGCAGGTGCTGGTTGAGTTGCCCCTATTTCTCTCTGGTTCCCTGTCACATAAAGCATTGTTTTCTTATATTTGACTTTCAGCCCATAAACCTCTTTCAGGTTAATTATATTTCCTATACAGAGCATCTCAATGGACCCTATCTCCTGATCTACTTTGCCTGTGTTTCGTTTCTTTTTGTTAGTGTGTCAAGGCCATCTATGTTAAAGATTATGGCCAAATTCTCTGCCTCATTTCTGCTATGCTATTTTCCTGCCATTAGTTGTCCACTTTTCTCCTTCATCCACTGTCTGCCCCATTCATTGAGGTCTCTCTGTACTGTTCCTGAAATCCTGGTATTTTTTTTCTCTCTCTCTCTCTCTCTAGAATGTCCTTCAGTATTTTTTGTAAGGTTGGATTGGTGGTCACAAACTCTCTAGTTTCTCTTTGTCGTGGAAGTATTTTGTTTCTCCATTAATTTTGAGAGACAGTTTTACAGGGTACATCAATCTGGGTTGGAGGTTATTTTCTTTCAGGGCTGTGAATACTTTGCTCCAAGCTCTTCTTGATTTGATGGTTTGTATTGAGAAGTCTGTCATGGTTTTGATAGGTTTTCCTTTATAGGTGATCTGTTTCTTTTCTCTGACAGTTTTTAATATTCTGTTCTAGTGTTGAATTTCTGGGATCTTGATTATTATATGTCTGGGTGTAGATCTGTTTTGGTTTTAGGTGGCTGGAGTTCTGTATGCCTCATATGTCTGAATATCATTTCCTTTTCCTATGCTTGGGAAGTTTTCCTTAACTATTTCTGTGAATAACCTTTGTATATCCTTTGTGTTTACCCCTGCTTCTTCATTCACATTCTTTTTTTCTTATCAGTAACAGGGATCAAACTCACTACTGCACGCTTGCAAGGCAGGTGCCTATGCCACTGAGCTAAATCCCCAGCCCCCATTCACATTCTTTATTCTTAAGTTATAGATCCTCCTGTCGTCTTCTAGTCCTTGTATTGTTACTGCTTGTTTCCTTATTATTTTTAAGAGATCTTTCTTTGCACAATCACACATTTCAAACCTATCCTCAAGATTGGTTAATCTGTCTCTAGTTTCTGTCAGGTAATTTTTCCAGCTTTGATGGAGTTTTTAATTTCCTGGTAATCTCTTTGAATCTGTTTCATGTATTCTAGGTTTTCTTCATATTCTTCATTGAATGTTTCTCTCCTTTTTTTGTGTGTTCCTTCATTCTTCCATCTGTGTCTTCTTGAGAAGTACTTAGCATTTCTTTTATTAATCTTCTTATATCATGCTTTACTTGAATTAATATTTGTTTTGAGCTCGTCTAAGATGTCATATCTCTTTATGTCAGTTGATGCCATGTCTGACATTGCATGTTTGCTGTTCTCAAACTCTTCTGTATTTACTTTTTCTGGGTCAATATTCCCTGGGGTGGAGGCTGGGGGTCTTTTCTTATTTCTTGCCCTTTTCATGTTTTTGGTTTCTTCCCTACAGCTATATAGTGGAGGTCCCAACCCCTTTCCTTTTGGTTATGGTTCTGAAGCATGCTAGCTAGGAATTTCTGCGCCTTCCAGTTTGCTGCTGGTCATTGAGGTGCAAGCAGGGATCATGTATGCTGGCACCCACTCTCCCAGCCAGTCCACCGGCAGAGACCTTCACCACGTTAGTGTCTGCCACATGTACAGAACTGGTTCGGGACAACTTTGGGGACAATTTTGTCTTTGGCTATTGGGTCCTGGCCAGAGGTATGACCTAGTCCAAGCAGATCCCACCAATCTACTCTGGGCAGGGAGCAACCAACTGAAGTCACTGCCCTTCCTTGTTCATGCCTGTCCTGCCTGATTCCAACATGTTGTCCAGTTGTTTGTCCCTTTCCCGCAGGAGGATCTTATTCCAAGCACTCACCACAGGTTAGTGCAGTTCCCCACACCAGCTCTGTTCTCCATTGGGATCGCCGACCCCCCAACTTCAGTGCAACTGCAGCTCTGGCGGTGAGCCTGCTGTGACAGAGTCTGGGTGGCTCCAGCGAGAGTGCTGTGGCCTTGAATCCGGGTGGCTCTGATGGTTTCGCTGCAACCACAAGTTTGACCAGCTCCTTTTCCTTTAGTTTCTTCCTGGGTCGAGAGGATCTATCTCCCTCCGTCTGACCTTCTCCAGGATGTTTTATTCCAGCATCTGAGCTGTTTCTCTCAGGGAAGCTCTGTATTTTGCTACTTACTGATCCCACCATCTTTAGCCCCGCCCCCTCTCCTGAGTGACTGGGGTATTGCCCCACAGCTCTGCACCCCACAGCTCTCCGTGCCTCTCCACCTGCGCCTCCAGGAGCCCCATGCTGCTGCCACCAACTCCTCCCCCAGTCTCTGGCAAAATCTCTGCCTCCCTCAGCCACCACCGTCCCCATCCTATATGTACTTCTTGTATCAATAAATTTATTTATTTATTTGGGTACTAGAGATTGAACTCAAGGCCTCAGCCATGCTAGGCAAGTGCTAATACCACTGAGCTACATCACCAACCCCAAACATTTTTTCTCAATTCTGGAATACATGGACTGAGGCTTCTGTTTGTGTTTTATTTTATTAGGTTTGGTTTCAGTGCTGGGGCTTGAACCCTAGACCTCACACTGATCTGTAACCACAATTGTCTTTTATTTTTTTATTTTGAGACAGTGTTTTACTAAATTTCCCAAGTTAGTGAGTTCAAACTTGTGACCCTTCTGGCTGAACCTCCCAGAAAGCTGGGATCCTAATAGAGCACCACCATATTTATCTCTGTCCTCATATGTATGGAATATGTTTCTGACAGCGAAACAAATGATCATCCTGTAGGAAATGCTTGCAGTCTCATCAGTATTTGTGGGTTATTTGTGACATTCACATCCAACTGGAATGGTATGAGATAATTTAGAAATTAGTTCTTTTTTAAATTTACATTTATGCTTAATCTGTGCCATATGTTTTTGTTTCTTCAATTTCTTCCTGGGTATGTTTTTCTTCTGTGGAACTTTCTCCTATGGTTTAGGAACGCTTTGTTCCTTTCCAGTAAGGATCATCTTCATGTGGCTGGGGAACTCAAATATGTTGATGCATCTGGGGTGCTTTGTTCACCAGGATATGTTCAATGACCAGAAAATATACATTTAAGTTCAGCACTACTTTCTGCATTTTTAAGTACGTGTAGCAAAAATCCAGCACTCTTCTTGTGACCTTGTGTCAAGCTCTGCTGTTTGAGTCTGGGCACACTTACCAACTCCACTGTTTTAACCACAAAATTGCACACATTGCATCTGAAAGTGTCATCCTTCAACTATTTGATGACCTTTCAGATATGTATACTTTTGATGGTCTGAACAGTTTTACAAGTGTTCTGAAAGTGAGCACAAAGATTTGAGCATCTTGATTTGCATGATTTTGTGAGGTTTTCCAGGTTAAGAAATTAGCAAACCATTTTTACACATCCCCACAGATCACTGACAGGAAGAGTTAAAGTTCTGTTTTCTGTTTTGTTTTGTTTTCGTACTAGGAATCGAACTCATGACTTCATGTTTTTCAGGCAGACCCTGTGCTGCTGGTCTATCTCTTTGGCCCAAGTGCTTAATAAACAGTGGCTTTCAGACCATTTTTTATATTAAAATGTCTCACATGTACTCACGGCATGTTTTCTGGTCCATAAAACATTGCATAAAACCGAAGATTCACAGTTAACAATAAATAAGTAAGAGACGCATCTCACATCAGTGTTCCTACAAAGAAGGATTATAAATTTTTAAATTTTAGCATTGTGTTCCTTGAAGAAAACAAAATTGAAAGTGTAGTTACTTCAGTGTCATCAAACATTAATTGTTGCTGGAATAGTGTGGAGAGTCTGTATTATACACTTAAGCACCTGTTTTGGTAATGTGTATAAAGCCTTATACAAAGGTTATCAATATTCAGATTTTTAAGGAGTTTTATATACTTGATTATATCTAATGTTCATAATTTAATTTAGTTTTGTAAGCTAAATAGAATATTATTCCCATTTTTGAGATGAGAAAGCTAAGTCATAGAAACATAAATCTTAGTTTAGTCATTCACTTGTATAGTGTTGGAAACTCAATCAAAATCTTAACATTAACCTCTTTGCATCTTGAAAATTTGAGCTAATTTTTAGCTAATTTGAGCTAAAATTTGAGCTATCAATTTTCCTCATTTTTTTCTTGAGATTATGCTATCTTTGAAGTGTTAGAGAAATATCATGAGCTAACATAAATTGCATTTGAGAAGTGGAAAACCTTGATCAACCCATTGCATGGTGCTATAGTTTGTATCTGAAAGTCTCACAAAATGTTGATAGTTGAACTCTTTGTCCCCAGTCCATAGCACTCCTGGGAGATGGTGGGACCTTTAAGAGGTGTGGCCTGATGGAAAGGCTTAGGTCACTATGAGTATATCCAGAAGGGGATTGTGGGGACTGTGATTCTTCCTGTCATTCTTTGCTTCCTGGTTGCTGTCAGGTAACCAGTTTCCTCTGTCCTGCACTCTCACCATGGTGTACTGTGTTGCCACAAGTTCAAAAGCAGTGGGGCTAAATGAGCTTGAATTTTAGGCTGTGAAACCATGGACCAAGACAAGCTTCACTTCCCCCACCCCCACATTTTTTTCCAAGACAAGGTCTCATTATGTAATTCAGTCTGACCTGGAACTCATGGTGATCTTTCTGCCTTAGGCTCCCAAGAGAGCTCCAACTTTAGGTGTGTACCACTATGCCCAGCCAAGCATTTCTCTTTTTAAATTCATCATCTCTGGAAATTATGACAGTCATAGAAGGCCAATAACACACTTAGCATCACCTCTCTCCTTTTTTTCTATCTTATTTAGGGTCTAGATCTTATATTTCCTATCACTTCTGAAATATTGAACACAAAAGAATTTAGTTTTTAAAAGTGTATATATAAAACCTTATTTTAGCATGTACTTTTAATATTTGTATTAAAATCATATATGCAGTTAAACATCAAACAGAACTTATAATTGGCTAATTTTGGGCACATCACAAAATCTATGCCCTTTCCATTTTCCTGAAAATATAAAAACCAAAATGATCATCCTTATCTCATTTCATTTTTCTTCTGATATTTAATTCCATATTTCTAAATAATGTGATCTCTTGTCATATATTCACAAGTTTTACATTTTCTGTTTATTTCTTGCTGTGATCACATCGTATCTATCATATTTATAAATTCTGCTTGCTTGAATCCTTACCTGTTCTCTTTTCTCATTCTGTCAAATAGAGATAAGATGTAAACTCTGCTCAACCTGTTTTCTGCTTCCACCTTCCAACATTTGTCATCTTTGTTTTTATATTATCATCAAGACTGACAGGATTTGTCTGATGAGGAAAAATAATCACCATATCATCAAATCTAACACGGTATGAACTGCAAAATGCCCCATTTATTTTTTGTGTTCTAGAGAAAGGAAAAACAGTCAATTACAGTTTCAAAGTGTCATGTCTCAATTTCAGAGATGTTTAAAAATATGTGACATAACCCTCAAATATTAGCTGATGGTATTATGAAATGGTGTAGTTATTTGGGGAATAAGTTGGTAGTATCTCAAAATGTTAAAATAAAGTTATAATATTACCCAGAGTTTCATTATATGGAAAATAAAAACCTATGCCCACATAAAAACTTTCAAGGACATAGAAGAACACAGTCAATAGGATCAAATCAAAATTTATAGAATATTCCCTCCTAAGCCAGTATAGTATACATTCTTTTCAAGAGTTTATGGAATATGTTCCAGTAACATCAAGCCCTGGGTCATAAAACAACCCTCAAGAAGTTGAAAAGAATTCAAATTATATGGTGTATTTTCCAACTATAATGGAATCAAAGTAGAAATCAATAAACAGGAAGATAACAGGAGAAACTCCAAATAACTGGAAATGAATGGACCTATTTCCAAATAATGCATAGGTCAAAATGAAGATGTCAAGGTAAAATTTTTAAAATACATCTAATTAAATACAAATACACTTAAAGAAGAATTAAATGCACACATTAGGATCCAGGACAAATCCCATATAAAAAACCTAGGAATTGAAAAGCAAAACCAATTTTCTTATCTCTGAATCCCAACACTGTACACCCATAATTTGCAGAAGGAGAGGTTTATTTTGGCTCACAGTTTGTAGAAATTTCAGTCCCTAAGGGGTCAGCTACATGGCAGACAGAATGAAAAAAAGGTCTGGGCTAAGGAAAGTTGCCTGCCTCACGTCTCTCAAGCAGCAGAGAGAAAGGGAGAAGCTGAGTAGGGAGATATACCTGTCCGGACCATACTCCCAGTGAGCCACTTTCCCTGACTACTCCCTGTCTTCTTATTAGGAGCTACCACACCCGCTGTCAAGCCCCATAATCCAATCACCTTCAAAATGTAGGAGGCTTTGAAGGCCATTTTAAATCCAAGCCATCACATAAACCCATGAAACTCATGGCAAGTGGAAAAAAGGAAGCAAGTATAACATCTAATCTATGAAACTGAAATCACTGAAGCAATAAAGCAATATAGAAAACCAATAAAACCGAGAGCCGGTTCTTGGAAAGACTGATCAAATTGATACACCTCTAATAAGACAAACAAAAAAGGGGAAAAGATACAAATCAGCAATATCAGATAGAACAAAGGGGATTTTCCACAGGCGCTGTAGACATGAAAATAAGAGATACTACAAACAATTTTACACACAAAAATGTGACAGCTTTAATGAAATGTACTACATATTTAGAAACATAAACTATCACAAATCACTTAATATGAAATAGATAATGTGCATACCTCCTTAACTACTAATAAAATTGAATTTGCAGTATAAAACTCCTGAAAGAGAGCTCCAGGCCTAAACATATATTTTTCTTGAAAAACCTAACAAACATTCTACAAAGCCATAAAAGTTTATCCAATTTCTTCCAGAAAATAGAACAAGGAAAACTTCCCAATTCATTTTAAGTTACTATTACTCCAATACCCAAACAATACCTAGACAGTATTTTTTAAAGTGAAGACTAATATGAATGCAGACTGAAAAATCCTCAACTAAATTTCCCCAATAGAATACCACATGATTTCATTTATACATGGAATCTAAAGTGTCAAACTCATAAAATTCTACAATTTAGCAATTTATAAAAAGAATCTAACACCTGATTAAGCAAGGTTCATTTTATGGATGAAATATTTGAAAAACAATTAAAGTAATCCACCATATTAATAGTCTAACATAGGAAATCATATCATGTCAACTGGTGTAGAAAAATCACTTATGATTGAACATCCATTTACAATTTAAAAAAAAACCTCTGGGATAAATCAGAACAAAGGGAAACTTCCTAAATTTAATAGAAAAATCTGAATATTTTCCTCTTTATATTAGGAACATGATAAAGATAGCTACTCTTACCCTCCTCATTCACAGTGTTCTAAGTTCCAGCAAATATCAAATGGCCATAAAAGAAAAAGAACTCTACCTACTTGTGCTCTACATAACTGCAAGTGGAGAGAATCCTGAGGGTTTTTTTTTTTAACCAAAAGCAAAATGACAAAAACAGAAACAATATAATGTCTTAGAACGAAATAAGCAAGATTAGAAAGGTTTCAGGGAACCAGGTTACCCTAAAAATTATATGGAAAAGCAATGGAACAAAAATAGCTAAAAACTATTGTGACAGAGAAGGAAAAAGTGGGAGGAGTCAGTCTACCCCATTTCAAGATTATTACAGAGCTGCAGTAACCAAGGCTGTTTAGCATTGTTAGAAGCTTAGACTAAGTAATAGACTCATATTCATCTGATTTTCAACAAAGGTTCAAAGGGAAACCAAAGAGGAAAGACAGACTTAGACAAAGGGGACTAGTGGAAAAGAAAAAAGGGAACCTTAACCGAAATCTTATGCCTTAGTTTAAAAAAAATCAAAATGGACTACTGACTTAAAGGTAAAACCAGTAAATTTTGAACAATGAAGAGACTGTATACCATAATTTTGACTAGGAATAGAATGTCCTCTGATTTCTATGGGTTCAAGGTTTGGTCCCAAGCTTGACTCGATTGGAAGGTGGTGGAAATTTTAAGAGGCAGGCCTAACAGAAGGTTTCAGGTCCTTCGGAATGTGCTCTTGGAGAAGACCTGGAACCCCAGACTCTTTAGCTTCCTCTCTTACGTTTTCACAGCCTAGCTATGAGGTAAATGCTTTTCTGCAACACATGCTCTGCAATCATGTAATGCCACAGAACCAAAGCAACATTACCAATGAATCAAGAACCAAAACCTCCAAACTTTGAGCTCAAAGAAACCTTACCTCTTTTTAAGTTCATTATTTCAGGAAATTTGTTACAGAAACAGGAAGGGTACTAACATATTATTTTTGGGACACTAGCAAGGAAAAGAATTCCTAATTTGATATAAAAACATGACCATAACTCTAAAGGTTGATAAGTTACTTATTTTGAGTAAGAACATTAGTCCTTCAAAATACTTTGATGACTGGATGAAAAGCCAAGTCAGTGATGGTAAGCTAGTATTTGCAAACTACATATCTGACAAACAACCAGTCTCTAGAATATATAAAGAATTTTCAAAATTTAAGAGGAAAAATAAAATTAAGCAGTGCAATTGGGTTGCAAAAGATATGAGATATTTCCCTCAAGAAGCTGTGCAGGCATCGCAGAGTGCAGAAAAACACGCTCATCACTATGAGCCTTCAGGGAAATTCAAATTAAAATGAATGTGGCATCACTACAGTTCTATCAAAATGGGTAATACAAGAATTAGTGGAATACCAAGTACTGGTAAGGATGCAGAGACACTGGATCACTCAGACATTGCTGGTATGGATGAAAATAGGTTGGTAGTTACTTAGAAAAGAAGAAACATGGATGCTATTGTTGTGTCTAGATGTCCCTCAAAAGCCTTATGCTGTCATAGGTGAGGCTTTTTAGAGGTGACTGGATCTGGAGGGTGTGATGCTGGAACTGATTCATGGTGCAATTCTAAGATCAAGGCACCAGGATTAAAAGTGTGAGTGCTACCTTCCCTAAGTCTTCCAAATAAGATATAAGGGATAGAAAGAGCTGTGGTCATCCCTTGCTTGCTTTGCTGCTTTCTCCCTTTCATGAACTGTTTCTCCTCTGCAATACTTACCTGCCATGCCACCCTGACTGTGAACTGAAACCCCTACAAATCATGAGCAAAATAAACCTTTCCTCATTACCTTTGGGTGTTGGATATTTTATCTCAGCAGGAAAAAAAGAAGCTAAGCCAAAAGAACTTGCCATATAACCAAACATGTACCCTCTTGGGTGTGTATCCCAGAGGATGAGGACTTCCATTATTACAAATCCTGTATACAAATGTCCATATCAGTTTTATCAACAAAACCCAAAAACTGTGATGTCCTTCAGTGAGTAAATGATTAAGCAAACTATATCTATTTTGTAATATCATTAAACAATAAAAAGAAAAAAATGAGACCTATAACACTATGGATGAAACTTGAGAACTTTTTGAGTGAAAAATTCAATCTTAATATGTTATATACTGTATGATTTGATTTACATAAAATTGTCAAAAATTATAAAATTTTAGAGGTGCAGTTTATAACAGATTGCATGGAGGAGGAAGAGGAGAAGAGGAACTGCTGGGGCTACAAGAGGGCACCATGAAGGAGCACCTTTGTGATAAAGGGTGCACCCATACCTTGGTTGTGTCAGTATCCTGGTTGTGGTATTGCAGATTGTCTTGCAAAATTTAACTCTTGAGGCCATTGCATTGGTGCTGGTGGATACACATGTTTTTTTTTCTGTATTGGCTTTACAACTGCATGTGAATTTTCAGTCATCTCAAAATAAAATGTTAATTAAAAATGAGGTGGAATGGAAATGGTTTAATCAAAAAGCACCATGCTAAGATAGTTGGCATCAGAAAGTCATCATTACTAGACTTCCCATCAATTAGGTTAGAAAGTATTTCCGATGTGCTGAGGAGTCAAATCCAGTCATAACCCATTTCCCTGCTGAAAATAAATAAGAGATTAGTTCAACTAGCTCATACATGGTGATACCTGAATCATGTATCCATACCGGCAAGTCACAAGAACTACATGCAAATCACAGGATACTTGCTCTACGTCAGAGGCTATCTTTGTGTCCAAAGAGGTGCACAATGCTGAGCAGAAAATATCAGGCATAGGCTTGGCTGACATTTTGTGATGTGTATTTCACAGTGAGTGTGTTGCACATTGCCAGAAATGAGGTTCACATTGCAAAGGACACAGGGTGGGACTCCCAGGTGTCTGAGCAACAGAAAGAAGAGCCTAGAAAATTGTTCAACTGTATATCCAGACTGATAAGAGTATCATGGACAGAAACATGAAATAATTTTACTGTCTCGTGAACTGCTCCATCTGTGGCTGCTGTCTCAAAGGCTAGGTCAGGATTGCTGACAGCAGTCTGGGAGGCAGAAGGTGGGAGGCTGAGATATTAATGGGCTTTGCAGAACTAGCTGTGTTAGAGAGAGCAGAGCAGCCTTGGTAAACAGTAGCTTGGAAGCCATTCTAGAAAATGGCTTTTCTTTTCTTTCCTTTTTTTTTTTTTTTTTTTTTTTTTTTTTTTTTTTTTTTGACACCAGAAGCCTCCTTGTCCCAAGTGCATGAGCACAGCTGAAAGCATTTGGTCAAAGTGGGATGTGTTCAGTTCATTTGTAGCTGCGTCCTCCAGATTTGAGGGCTGGCCTAAACCTCTTGGAGATGAGCTCCAGGAGATGATAATGTGAGTTGCTCTGCTGTGCAGTATTTTTCAAGGGACTGTTAGAGACAAAATTAATTGGGCATTTCCCCTAATAGGTCTAAGAGCCATCTGACATTCTGGACCATAACTTCTCACCCATAGTCTCTGCATGATGCTTGTTAATGACCCATTATGGTGATTTTGCATAATCTGATGACTTTCTGAAGAGCAGATGGGAAAGCCTGAACCACATAAAAATCATGCAGGTACCCGTTACCCCTCTCTTGACTGACAGATTACAAATCACAGAGTTTAAATGTCATGACTGAATTTTGTCTTTCTGATAAAACATTTTTTAATCTTGTATACCAGTAAAAATGACCCTGGGAAGATGCAAAAAAGACTTGAGAAACATGGAATGGAAGGTAGGGCTAAATATTTATTCCTGAGAGATGGCTATTGAGTTCCAAAGATGATGTCTTGGCTGGAAAGGAAGATGGTTAGAAAGGGACAATCCAATCACTCTGTATTTAGTAAAGACTGGGCTTCTCAACATTGATGTACAGACATATCAGCTAGTGACCTAAGCATCTCACTCTGTGTATATATATGTGGTTAGGGCCAAAGAGTCTTCATTTCCACCAAGTCCTCAAGTAATGCTCGTGGTTTAGTGACCACACTTTGGGGGAAAAGACACCAGATTGTATTACAGCATGGGAGACTTGGTCTCTCCTTCCAGCCCTCTCCAGTGCCCTGAAGCAGAAATGAGGTTAAATGGCATGCCATTTCCTTGGTACTAGAAAAGAGTATTTATTCATCAAACCCCTTTTCTGTGCTATGTGCTTTTCTTGCACTGAGGTAGGTCTCATCTCCACTGTTTAAAAAAAAAAAGGAGGGAATTGCAGCTGAGTGAGAATTAGGATTGCTTACTACTATGGGATGAACAGTACTCCATGTACCCAAATTCATTTGTTGAAGTTAACTCCCAATACATCAGATGAGACTGTATTTGAGGAATCTGTAGGTGGTGATTAAAGTAAAATGAACTCATATGAGAGGGCTCCAATCCAATATGACTGGTATTCTTATAAAAGGAGGAAATTAAGGCATAGACACCTTGAGGCCAGGTAAGAACACAGGGAGAAAATAGTTGCATAAGGCTAAGAGAGAGGCTTCAAAAGTACCCAATCCTGCCAACACCTTGGTCTCAGACTTCTCAACTCAGGAACTGCAGGAGAATAAATATCTGTTGTTTAAGCCACCTATTCTGTGCTCCATTGTTAGGGAAGCCTTAGCAGGCCAATACATCCACCTACTATGCTGTAGATATAAGTAGTGAATGTCAATCTGTGGACCTTATTCAACACTGGCCATGTTACTATGAATGTAATAAACAATAAATGTGTTGAATTCGATCTAAGAGTGGTGAGCATGTAGCTAGGCAGTCAAAATCAAATTTCTCCAAAATGAAATATACCCTTCCAAGTCTAATCAAGATTCTTTGTAGAATCCTAGCCATGTAATGAGAATATAGAAATGAACTACTACTACTAGAGAAAATAAATCAGAGAATCTCCTGAAACATGCACTCTTTCCTGATTCTTTTGAATCACCCTTAAAGGAAATTAAGTCCTTGAAGCTTGGAGTGGCAAATGAAGTTGGTACCCAAGATCATGCAATGTGTAATCTAAATAGCCATCCACGGTGGCCCTAGTGATATGGAGTAATAAACTTCAAATTCACAAATACCAAGGCAGAATTATATTCAACATTTTGATCCCAAAGGAGAAAATAAGTGCAAGTTTAGTGTGGACATTGTTCCCTCAAATCATTCCATCCTGTTATGCATTTGACTTAGATATCATTTTTGTTCAAGTAAGTTTTCTTCAGAAAGGAAAATAGCAAAAAGAGTGCAAGAACATCTTTAAAACCTACCTATTAGAATTTTCAGTCCTGTGTAGCACTATGAAAAGCACTCCCTAAGCAGGAACACCATGGAAGCATTCTCATGAAAGAATAATGTAGCCAAAGGGGAAAGAAAACAAGTTTGTGTTCTGAATTGATTAGTAGGATCAAACTCAGGAAGTAATAAATCAATAAATTTTCATTATTGAACAAGGTATTGCATGACATTGTCTTGTGTCTGAAACCTACCGTAAGTGATGCTTATGACTCTGAAAGCTGCTCACCCAATAGGCACTGGTCATTTTGCTTTTGACAAGAGTGATGCTTGAGTTAGGCATGGTGGCACACACCTGCAATACCAGCACTTGGGAGGGTGAGGCAGGAAGATCACTGTGAGTCCAAGGTCAACCTGGGCTACAAAGTGAGTTCAAGGTCAGTCTGAACTGCATAGGGCAACTTTGTCTCACACACAAAAAAGAAATAAATAGAGAGTAATGCTCACTTTTGGGAATGTAAGATTCATTGATACAATCATAGTACCTCCGTTTTTACAGCTTCCATTTATTAGGAATTGCTGGCAGGTAAGTTTTTACAATACAGTGTGAGAGGTATTATAAGGATACCATAAGAGCGAGCCAGATAAGCTTCTCAGAGGTGAGAACATTTAGTCTGAGACTTATAGGGTGAGTAAGAATTTTCAGGTTGTTGAATGAAGTGTGTTCCACATTCAAATTTAGGTGCTCAACATTAAACTCCAGCACAACCGTACTCCCCACCCCTTGTCTATGGTTTCCTCTCCTCTGGCTAGCTACTCATGGCCCACTGTGGTTCAAAAATATTAAATGTAAAAACCAAGAAATAAATAATTGGTAAGTTTTAAATCATGTTCCATTTTGAGTAGCATTATGAAGTCTCATTGGCATCTACTCCATCCTGCCTGGAATGTGATTCACCCTTGTTCTGTGAATCCATAACACATAAGGTACCCACCTGTTAGTCACTTAATAGCTATCTTACCAGATTGGCTAGTGTTGGTACTGAATTTGGAACCACAAAACTTTGTTGTGATTGGCTATCCTGTAGCAACAGCACTGATCCCTTCACACTGCAGGCTGGTAGCATCTCCTAACCTAGTCAATGATGACCAAAAGTGTCTCCAGGCAATACCAAAGTTTCTCAGGGAGATGCCACATCCACCTCTAAATAATGATCACTGAGATAGATTGGGGTAGCAATATTGGTCATCAGAAGTTGTCAGTGTGGTGCCCAGAAGTATCTGAGAATACATTAGGAATGCAAACTGGTAACCACTGCAGCATCAGAAACTAGGGGTGGTGCTTATCACTCTGCTGCAATAAGCTCTCTGGATGGTTCTGATGATCTCCAGGTAATTCAACTTTCTCTAATTTAAATGTTTCAAGAACTCACACTGGCAATGTGAAATTTCTGGGTGCTGGTGAGAGAACTTAAGAGCACTATGCACATAGAGAAATAAGGAGTGTGCACTTGTACAGACCTATGTCTTCCAGGACTCATTCCTCTCCAGTGTCCATCTCCATCCTTTATTCCTTAGACACATGAACCCTCACAGGTTCAGACACAGTGTTTACCCTGGTTCAGATCTTGTGTCATTCTACTTTCTTGACATGAGACAAGAAAAATATATTTGCTGAGTGTCAGCTGTGTGCCAGAAATGACAGCCACGCTCACCACCTACTCAGTGTTTACCACTATGCAGATTAGACCTCATTGGTAACTTCATTTAATAGATGAGTACTCTAGGCTCAAAGGGGGAAAAATGAGCCAAAAGTCATGTGGCTGGCAGGACAGTGGCATTCAAATGCAAAATCATCTGACACCAAGGAGGCTACTCTATCCCTTACATTGTTGCCTTAGTCCCTTGGGCTTCTGTAACAAAAGAACACAGGCCAGGTGGCTTATAGACAACAGAAACTTATATTCTACAATTCAGGGATTTGTATTCTACAGTTTGGACTGAGAAGTCCAAAGCCAAGCAGATCTGGTGTCTATCAAGGCCCTACTTCCTGGTTCATACACAATACCTCTCCTCTGTGTTCTTCCATTATGGAACGGACAGACTTTACTTCCTTCTACCTCTTAGAACACTAGTTCTATGAATGAGGGCTCCACTCTTGTGACTCATACACTCTGAATTTAGGAGATATTGCAGTCAACAGCCTCAGTAGTGAGGACGTCTTTAATAAGACACGACGCTAGAAAATACAGCTCTGCAGTAGGACATAAATTAGGTCTAACCAGACTGGGCGATACACAGTATCAGTTATAATATTGTATTACAAGGCACAGCGGCACTGTGAGGTTGAAGCCACATAATTCAACATGATGATTGATGTGTCAGAAGGCAAAGCATCTGTAGCACATGAGCTGTGCTAATGTGGGCAATAGCCGTATGAGAGGACACTAGCAAGAAAGGAGCACCAACCAGAACTTTCAGGAAGCTGGTCTGGAGAAAGAAATGACAAATACGGAGGATCAAATACCAGGACTCTCCCACAGCTGTTAATTATCTAAGAATGAACCTGGATTTGTGCTGGCTTATAAGTGATGTACAGCAATCAATGTATTATCTTATTTAAATCTCAGAACAACCCAGCAGCCAGGAATAATGCCCTTTTATGGATGATCTCCCACAGCTAGAAGACAGCAGAGCTGGGGTACAAACTGAGAATATCTAATTCCAAAACCTATTGTTGCAAACACTACACTTTCCTTGGGTTTACTCCAATGTTTAACACAAATACAGCAGGAGGTTATTTTATGTGGAAGAAATTATGTGCTACTTCTACGAGATGATTCTCTGGCCAGGTGATGGTTTAAGAGCCCTTGTAGATCAGACATCGACAAATGAGTTTTGTTTGGCCAAGAGAAGATCAACCCTTATTATTGTTTAAAAAGTTACCAATATTTAAATACTGAAATATTTCCCATAGACAGTCAGGTTTTCTGTGTCCTTGGAAAAACTCAGAAGTCCAGCAACATTGGGCCCAGCTGACAATCATCTTTTGAAACTAACAATACCTGTCCATTGATACAAAGCACACTCCACCCTTAGTCCAAATACTTCCAGACATTTATAATTGCATTTGTGATACTTTTTTCCTTTCCAGATAATTAAAAAGAAATCAGTTGTTTATTACAACACTAATTCTATATGGCCAACTCTGCCTCTTTCTCTGAAATCGTCCTGATGTTCATTTGCTGATTTCTAAAACTTGTAACCTTTGCCTCTTAAAATATGCTTACAAGCAGTGTAACTCAATCCTTTGACATAAGTTCTTACTACTGTTTCACTTTACAATAAAGAAATATATATCTCTGGCACTTATTGTCACAATTGATGCACTTTATATTTGTTCTTTTTATGTTTTGTATTTCCTCACAGTGAAGCATGTCAGAAGTCTGTATGGAGTAGATTATCAGTTAACATTTGTACACACAGGGAAGTCTTCAGAATCAATTGAAAAAGAGAACTTTAAGTTAAAAATTGGGTCATCTTTTGGCTTTTAGAAGCCCTAAGAATGAGGTACTCTGAGATTTTATTCTTTTCCTCTCCTTTAGAAAGATAGAAGAGGTTTCCTCCCCCAAAACCTTGATAATTACGGTAGCAAATCCAAGGAACATTACAGTGTTATACAAGCAGTTACATATTTATAGCCAAATCTCATTAAGTTTTATTAAGATTAGAATCTGTAACATACTGGATGGAGGCTAGAGAAAGTTAGCAGTGTAAATGAAATTGCTCTGCGCTTGCCTTTCCCACTTGAAGCAGGTTACAAGCACTTAAGAAGCATCTGGGATTAGACAAATTAGCAGATGCTAAGTATATGACTGGTTGTTAATTGAGCTGAAGAGTCTTGGGGGACACTTTTATAAACTAGAGCAAGTTATTATGCTCCCCTATACCTCAGTTTCCTCATCTCTGAAATAATGACAGGGAGACCTAACTCACAACATTACTATTAGAACCAACTAAAGAACATTGTTAAAGAAATGAATTAATACAGTGGTTAACAGCAGAGATTTAACAATTACAATTAGATGGACATCTTTGCTTTGTCAAGAACATTATGGCCATGAGAAAATTGTTTTAACTTTGCCTATCAACAGTTATTTCAACCGGGAAGCAGATAGAATAATACCACTGGGCTATTAAAAGAATTAATATATGTGCGGTGCTTCAGCCAGTATATGACACAGTAAGGGTTCAATAAAAAATAGGTATCATCACAAAATTAATATTAATTTTTACCTTAGTATAAAATACTATATCATTTTATTATTCAAGTAGAAAACTGATATATCAATACTTGAAATAATGTGACTGGACATAGCACTGTGTATGTTGTGTATTCCGGGGAAGGTGAGAGACCAGGAAGCAGAAATCCTGGACAGGGGACTCCTTGCAAGACTTAACCTACCGCTCCTTAGACTACAACTTACCTTCCCATTCACTCATTTGTAGGAGCTTTCCACAGCTTTTAACTGTGGAAGAAACGATCCTACTCCACCGAATACATTTATGTATCTGAAGGTCATAACTTAACTTTTTAAAAAATATACCATATATTTCATATTCTTCATTGATTCCAAGCCCCCTTTTTACAGCATGCCTTCCCTGCTCTCTTTATTCCAGGGACAGTGATACATTTTCTAGGATAGCTGCTGTCAAGTGTTTCCTTCTCTTTGGCCCACTTTCTTCCCTGCTTCCCAGAAACTTCCTCTACTGGACCGGATGCCAAGGTTAGAGTGAGAAATGGGAGGAGGCTTTGGACAAGGAAAATGCTTATCCTATCTCTCTTCCCTCCCTACTGCTGCTGCTGTTGGAGGTGTTTCCTCCTATTCTTCTGTCTCCTCCTCCTCCTCCTCCTCCTCCTCCTCCTCCTCCTCCTCCTCCTCCTCGTTCTTTTTCTCCTTCCCTCCTTCTTCTCTCTCTCTCTCGCTCTCTCTCTCTCTCTCTCTCTCTCTCTCTCTCTCTCTCTCTCTCTGTGTGTTTCTCGCTCTCTCTCATTCTCTCTCATTCTCTGAAGAAACAATGTGGACCAAAACTCTATCCAGGGTAGCCTTGGATGACCAACAGACCAAGGAAGGGAAGAGCACAAGGGAAAGAATGTACATCTGATACAGAATTTGGCATTACATGGCCTCTGCCCCAGACAAACTCCATAGCTTCCTGGGGAAAACCATTGAACACAGCACATGTTAACCTGCTCAGGCTTCCAGCAGAGATCTTGCACCAAGCCACTGTTCCTTCCAACAGCTTAGAGGGGCACACACACAAGGGTAGGGAGCTCTTCCAACCAGGTTTGGAGTCTGACAACAGCCGAGTCAGGGAGAACCAAGTGCTTGAACAATCCCCCAGCCCCCGGCACCAGGAACCCAGGCTCCAATGCGTATACTCTTGGCCTGTAGAAATCCCTTCTTACTCATCTCCCTGAAGACCATACTGGTGGTTTGCTCATCACCTCCTCTTCCAGAGTCTCCCTTTCTGGAGACCCTGAACTTCCCTGAATACTCACCCTCCTCCAAAAGAACATGCTTTGGGAAAAGCATATTTTAAAAATTGACGTGTAATTTATCTACAAAACATAATTTTTAAGTGCACTATTCATAATTCAAACTAAATTTTATTGTGTGTATTTAAGATATGCAGCATGATGCTATAAAATATGCAAATGTAGCAAAATCCTTACTGTACTATAGCGGAACAAATTAACATAACCATATCTCAAATAGCTAGTTTCCTCTGTGGTCTGGGAAATAAAGAACAACAACAACAAAGAAAAATGTCACCCGCATCAAAATAGAAATGTTTCCAACATAATAAAATTTGTTCCTATTCCCTTCCAACTGATACCAATCAATATTCTGATTTATGTCACTGTAGATTCATTTTGCCTATCCTTGAATTTTATAGAGATAGAAACATATTGTGTTACTGTTTGTTTTCTGCTTTTGCTCAGTATGTTTTTTGCGATCCATTCATGTTTTTAAGTGGGGTTTTTTTTTGTTGTTTTAATGCATGGATATAGTACAATTTGTTCATCCTTTCTTTGGGAGAGATGGTACATTTTATATGATGATGCATAGCTTTAAAAAGATCTCTGTGAAAACAGAAAACAGGCAAACACTATGTAACCAGAAACAGTGTGCTGTAGCTACATAATAACTTTGTGGGTCTGTATGGTCCATCTCAATCACAGGGAAATGTAGACAGTGTCTCTAGGCATCCTTCTGGGAAGCTAATTTTCAGGAATCACAAGACGACACAGGCTGTCCTCTAGGCTGGACTCTGGGTCTTGAAAACACAGAAAATGCTGCCAAGAAGTGGGTAGTGAATTACACTGAGATGTATTAGAAAGTCATCAACCAAATTCAGATTAACTAGACAACATTCCTTGAACTTATTCATACTGTGTAATATTTAGAAAACCAGCATCCAGATGCTGTAATCCCCATTTCCAAATCATAAAGTGGGTTGTGTAATGCAGACTTCATTATGTCATTATGAGGTTTCAGTGAGGCATGAGCACAAAGAACTTGGTACTGTCCTGGCATACAGGAGAAAATGCATGCTTAAAAGTGTACCTCCTCTCAGGAGAGCCTTAGAAGGATAAGATTTGTTGTTGTGTGTTTTCTTCCTAGAAAAAATTTAAAAGCAATGTTTTGATTTACAGGGAACAATTCCATGACACATGCTAACACAGGAATATTGAAAATTGCCCTGGAAGAACCATAAGGATACATTATGCACAGGTATAATTCTCTATGATGAATGTGATCATTATATATATCAAAGGCATACCAATAAAATTAATTTTTACAAAGTCAAATGGTTTTGGGAAGTTGAGGTAGCAGGATTGTTGTGAGTTCGAGGCCAGCCAGTGCTATGTAGTGAATTCAAGGGCAGCCTGAACTATGTAAAAATCCTGTCTCAAGAAAATTTAAAATAAGAGTGAGTGAAAGAGAAAGGAAGGAAGGAAAAGGGAAGAAAAGAAAGAAGGAAGGAAGGAAAGAAAGAAAGAAAGAAAGAAGGAAGGAAGGAAAGAAAGAAAGAAAGAAAGAAAGAAAGAAAGAAAGAAAGAAAGAAAGAAAGAAAGAAAGAAAGAACGTTTGGACTTGAGCAGCTATCATTCTTGTCTATCATTTGTAAGACAAGATACACACAGCACTATCGATAGTATGTCCTCTCTCATCTCTTCTGACTACACTTGCTATTGATAGAATCTTATCATGCCCTGACATCTTGCTCTACTGTATCATTTCTCAACATCCAGGTAAGGTCCAATTTATCTACTGTTTTCCAAAACAAAGTCCATAAAAAGACTGATTTTACCACCTGTCTTTATTTCCTCACCTCCGTCCATCCAATCACTCCTTCCTGTATCTTATCTGCAGCCCACCCCAAGATATATATCCAAAAGTTAAAGTGACTTACATCTTTCAAAAGTACACAGTAAATTCATTCATTCATTCATTCATTCATTCATTCATTCATTCAGCAGTTACTTATTATTTCTTTATAGGAGTAATTGCTTTACTCTCTGGTATAGATACCTGAATAAAGTGGGCAAAATTCTCTCTTCTGTGGAGCTTTACTTTTAGAAGAAGATAAAGTAGCAAGTCTTGCTTTTTGTCATACTTTCTGCAGAATTTCTCCTTATTGAATCACTTTCTAGTCATGTGTCCTTAGGCAAGACAGATTTTCAATAACCTAACTTCGCTCCTCTGCTAAATGTAGCTGCTAACATCTGCATAAGAGGGTCATGAGGAAGACTGGAGGTACACAAAGGTGCCTGGCACTCTCAGGTACACAGAAATACCAGCCTTAGGGCCTGACATGCTTCCACACCCCACCAGACCTTAATAACAAAGCATGTAACTTTGTATTAGTTATGCTTGTAATTATAAAGTAACTTTCAGAATAATATATGCAAAGGCATTAAATTTCCTACATCCTGACATGCATATTTTTAAACTTTCAATTTTATGGTTTAAACCGGCTCTCTGATTTACAGACTTGTAATCATCATTTCCTGCCTATCAGCATCTGCCAACTCAGGAAAGGCTTCATTCCGTTCCACCAAGACCTATGAAGTTGAACAACCTGGCCTGAGGCCCTGTACTCTAGGAATCTCTCTCTCCATCTCTCTCTCTCTCTCTCTCTCTCTCTCTCTCTCTCTCTCTCTCTCTCTCTCTCTCTCCTTTCTTCCCACTCTTCTTTTTAGATAATTTCAAGTTTATAGAAAACCTGCAAGATGAATATGAGAAAATCTTTTTCCATCCTCCCCAATTATTAATATTTTGCTTCATTTGATTCATTATTACACATACGTTTTTCTGGAGCACTTGAGAAGCTGAGGATGTTACATGTTTTGTTCATTTATTATGATGTGTATTTCTTAAAGTGAAAATTAATATCTTTCATAAACACAGTATATCAAATTCAAGAAACGTAATATTCATACAATAATACTGTGATATCCAACGTCTACTTCCAGATGCTATCAGTTTCCTGCTCAATGTCTTTTACTGTTCCCCAGTCCACCTCAATCCAGCTTCCAATTTATATTATCTATTGTACTTAGTTTTCCTGTCTCTATAGTCTTCTTTCATCTGCAATATTTCTCATCCTTTTTCTTGTCTTTCTTGACCTGGATATTTCGCTTGAGTTATTCTGTAGAATGTTCCTCAAAATCACCTGTTAATGAGGTGTGAGATAGTTTTCTCTACCTTGTAAAACCATGACTTTCCCTTTTTAATCAATAAATAATTTGTGCATAGACACTATGAAACTTTGTACTATTCTATTCCCTTAGCAAACCTTCTCAGCAATGGCTTAATATTTACTGATGTTTTTCTAACTTCATTAATCCTTCAATATGTGTGATATACTACATCAAGGAACATCTTTCCTCTCCATTTATTTACTTATTTATCTATTATTAGTATCGCTGTGGACTCACAGACTTATTTTACTCAAGGAGTTATCATCTATCATTATTTATTTTCAATCTGATGGTACTAGACCTACTGGCCAGTGGAAATTCCTTCTTATTAGCTGTACTTCCTGTTGATACATTCATATTGTTCTTGAGCACTTCCTTAATGCATGGCAGCAAAGGAGCTCCACGACTCACTTACACTCACCCTGCTCCATTCTTGGACTTAGCCTTTTCTTTCCCTAAAGAATCTCAGTTCATTTCAGGGGAGATTGGTATTTAGAACCAAGATCTGGGTCTAGATGTATTGATTGTACTCACTGGTACTGCTATGTTAGTTCTTCTACACCACTTAGTATATATATATATATATATATATATATAGAGAGAGAGAGAGAGAGAGAGAGAGAGAGAGAGAGAGAGAGAGAAAGTATACCTCTACTACCAATTAAACAACATAGGAAATATGATAGTTTCTCTCCTTACCATATGTATAACTGCCTTCCAAGCAGTGAAAAAATTGGATCTCATTATCTTCAAAATATTTACTCCTTTGCTTAAACTTAGGATACATAGAAAATAGTTTCAGAATTTCCAGCTCATTCTGCTCCAAAGCAAACCAATTAACTAGAGTTCAAATTTTTTTCAAATTCTACCTGAAGGTAAAATTTACATGAGATGTATAAATTTTAATGTACAATTCATGCATTCTGGAAAATGCATATATCAGGCAAAGCCACAATTCTATCAATATGAAGAACAGAATTTCTAACACACACATCAACATTCTTTTGTGTTCAGACTCAGTCTGCTCTGCAGAGGCAAGTTTTATCTAGTTTACAACTTTAAATAAATGAAATTATATACTATATTCTCTTTGGTGTCTGGCTTCTTTCACTTAGCATATTGTCTAATATCTAGCTATATTGTTATATGCATGACTAGGTCATTCTGGTTTATTGATGAATTGTTAATCCATTGTATAAATATTCTAAAAATTGAACATTTTTCTGCTATGTTATGATCTTTTTATTGTTTCCTATTTGGGACAGTTTTAAAGAAGCTGCTATCAAGGTTGTTGTACAAGTATATTTGTGGATGTTTGTTTTCATTTCTCTTTGTTAAATATCTAGAACTGGAATTGCGGAGGTTTATGGATGAGAACTTCCAAATGAAGTTATAGTATTATATACATTAGATTCTTCTAATGTAGTTAAGCCATACCACCAGGGATATCTGAGAGTTCTAAGTAAGCAAAAATACTTAGCAATATTGTGGATGCCAATATTTATTCATTTTAACTCTTCAGGTAAGAATATAGTGAGTGATGTGTAGTTTTAATTTTTGTGTTTCCTAGTGTCTAGCAATGTTGAGCACATTTTTGTGTGCCTATTCAAAATTTATGTATCTTTACTTGTGAAAGGGTATTTGAGGCATTGTTCACTTTAAATTAAAACACTTGTCTTTTTATTATCAATTTGTGAAAGCTACATATATTTTTGATAATACTACGTATATTATGATAATATATGTTATATATTTGATAATATTATGTATATATATAAATATGTCTTTCAAAAAATGATGTGATTTTTTTTGGTTTATTTACTTATAAATAGATGACTTTTGTTGTTTTATTGGTACATATTTTCAGTATATAATGTTTTTTTAAAAATTTTATTTAAAGAAAGACTAAATAAAACAGAAAAGGGGTAAAATAAACAAAAAATAAAGAAAAAAATAAACAGTAAAAATCATTAGATCATGATTACATACTGTCCTCTTACAGATAGTTGTTCAGTTACAAAAGTGAAGCATACAAAGTGAGGATTCAAACGGAGACCGCAAACAATTCTGTTCAACTATCCAACAAAATCTTAGTAGTATGGTTATCAATCCTATACACTTAAACATACATGCAGTTATATATACCTTCATTTATGTTAAGATTAAACAAATCAAAGCAGGCTAAAATCACTCTGAACAAAGAATAATAGTATTGCTGGATTTCACATCATGAAATCAGCACTGGGTACTGTAGTGTCTCTTTTTCTTCAAAGTAGTTGTTCATTGCATCAAGCATTATAAGATCAGTTCTCGTAAACGGTTTATAGGTTCCATGCATGCATGAGTCTCAACATGTATTTCTATCCTTTCTATATTAGAGGAAGAAACAAAACAAAGCATATTCCTATAAACACATGAAATGAAAAAGATGCATAAAACCACTGTACAAGGAGTTCTACAATGGTTACTGTGTTGTCTCTTGTTTTCTTCAATAGAATTGTCTATATCATCAAACATAGTATAATTGGATATAGCAGTACATAACAATATTAATAAAAACAAAATTTTGTTAATAGTGTAAAACTTCAAAACAGGTAATAACCAAACCAGAATGAGTATCATAGTGAATCTTGTCATCTTCAATGTAGCTGCCTATACTCTCAGACTTGATACTATCAATCATAACAGTTTTGAACGAAATCTGTCAATACCAAGCAGCAATCAAACAAACCAGATTTAACTAAGATCAGTCATGGTAAAATGGTATAAGTTATTCAGGGCTCCAGATTAAGTTAATAGGAAATTAAGGATGATTACTGTACTATATCCTGTTATTTTTGGGATAGCTGTCTGTGCCCTCAGATCTAGTGCAAGTAGACAAACTGGGACAGAATATAATCTATCTAAGCAGAGCAGTGTAAGTAATATGGATTTTAAATCCTGTTACACTATTAACAATATCTTCTGCCATCTTTTTTAAGACTATTCCTCCCCTTTCACTCCCCCCGAGTACACTGTGCAATTTTGGGTCTCACCAATGCCCTCAGTTTTTAGTTTGGGGGGGAATTGTGCTATTTACCCAGCTAGTTCCAAACCTTCTCCCTCCTGGACTTGATCTCAAGTTGTATTCCTTTACCTATTAAAGCCTGTCTTTCCAACCTATCTGCACATGCTGGTCGAGTTGCCCCTATAACTCTCTGGTTCCCTGTCACATAGAGCATTGTTTCTTATATTTGATTTTTGATCCATAACCTTTTTCAGGTTAATTATATTTCCTATAAAGAGCATCTCGGTGGACCCTACCTCCTGATCTACTCTGCGTGTGTTTCTCTCTCTTTTTTAGTGTATCAAGGCCACCTATATTAGAGATTATAGCCGACCTTCTCAGCCTCATTTCTGTTGTGGTCTTTTTCTGACATTTGTGCTGCTTGGCTGCTTCATTCCACTTTCTGCTCCACTCATCAAGGCCTCTCTGCCACTGTACCTGGAATCCTGGTACTTTTTTCTCTCTCTAGAATGTCCTTCAGTATTCTCTGTAGAGTTAGATTGGTGGTCGCAAATTCCCCCTGTTCCTCTTTGTTTTGAAAGCATCTTGTTTCTTCATTAATTTCTAGAAACAGTTTTCCAGGGTACATCAATCTGGGCTGGAGGTTATTTTCTTTCAGGGCTTGGAATACTTTGTTCCAACTTCTTCTTGATTTGGTGGTCTGTGTTGAGAAGTCTGCTGTGATTTTGACGGATTTTCCTTTGTAGGTGATCTTTTTATTTTCTCTGATGGCTTTTAATATTCTGTTCTTATATTGTATTTCTGAAATCTTGAATATTATATGTTTGGGTGTGGCTCTGTTTTGGTTGTAGGTGGCTGGAGTTCTGTATGTCTCATACACCTGAATATCATTTTCTTTTCCTATGCTTGGGAAGTTTTCCTTAATTATTTCTGTGAATAACCCTTGTAGTTCCTTTGTTTGTAGCCCTGTCTCTTCATTCACATTCTTTATTCTTAAGTTATAGATCCTCTTGTTGCCTTCTAGCCTTTGTATTGTTACTGCATGTTTCCTTATTATTTTTAAGAAATGTTTCCTTCCATGATCACACATTGCAAACTTGTCTTCAAGTTTTAGTAGTCTATCCTTAGTTTCTTTCAAGCAGTTTTGTCAGCTTTCAATGGAGTTTTTTATTTCCTGGTAATCTCTTTGAACCTGCTTCAGGTTTCTATGTTTTCTTCATATTCTTCATTGAACATTTCTCTCCTTTTTTGTGTGTGCTCCTCCATTCTTCCATCTGTGTCTTCTTGAGAGGTGCTTAGCATTTCTTTTATTAATCTACTTATACCTTTCTTTACTTGATTAAATATTTCACTTTTGAGCTCGTCTATGAGGTCTCGAAGGTATCTCTTTCTGCCCACTGATGCCATGTCTGGTATTGCATGTTTGCTGCCCTCAGTCTTTTGTATTTACCTCTCCTGAATCAATGTTCTCAGAGCTGGGGGCTGGGGACTTTTTCTTGTTTCTTCCTTTTGTCATGTTTTTGGTTTCTTCCATACAGGTGTATAGAGGAGGTCCCAGTCCCTTTCCTTGTTGGTTATGGTTCCTCTGAAGTGCACTGGCTAGGTATTTCTGCCCACTCCAGTGTGCTATTGAGGTGCAAACAGGGGCGGCATATGCTGGTCCCTCCCCTCTGGGTCAGTCAATCTGTTGAGGCCTTCACTGCGTTAGTCTGCACCACATGTAGGGAACTGGTTTGGGGTGACTTATTGGTCTCAGCCAGGGGCATGACCCAGGCCAAGAATACCCCACCAATCTTGTCTGGGAAGGGAACAACTGACTGAAGCCACTGCTGTTTCTTGTTTCTGCCCATCCTGCCGAATTCCAACATGTCCTCCAGTTGGTCACCACTTTCCTATGGGAGAGTCTTAATCCCAGCACTCACTGCAGGTCAATGCAGGTCCCTTGCTGGCTCTGTTCTCTGTTGGGCTCACTGACCTCCAATTTTAGTGTGACTGCACTTCAGTGGGACTGCGTTCCAGGGAGTCAAAGCAATGTGAATTCAGGCGGCCCAGTGAGTCATGGCCACATGAGTTTGGGCACTGCATAATAGTGCATCTTTCCTAAAGGATTGTTGGTTGTGGCTGTGCAAACATCCACCAGTGTGTGAGATGCCAACCACAGTCCAAAATCATCATCAAATACTGTACACAAGGAAATGGGTGTTCCAATCATGACAGCTTGATGTCACAGCAGCAGTTCAATATATTCAGCAGCATCCAGTTTTGCTGAGAAAAAAGGCCAGTGACCTTTCACTGCTCTCTGGGGGTGGCTCCAGACAAAATCCCAGTACATAATGTTAACATTCCTTGTGTGGCATTGGTACATGTACATAATACAACTTAATTCTTTTCTTCATCCGCTGCCTTTCTTTCCCCTCACTGTCTCTAAATTCCCTTCCCATTTGAGAAAGATCTGTATCCCTATTTTCTATTACTTCCAGTCTTTGCAATGTATCTTCCTAACCCTTAATTCTGACTTTCCTTAGAGATCAGTCCTAGCTCTTCTATTTCTTTTATTCTGAACACATGCCCTGGGAACTGTCACCTAACTCCACAGCTTCTATTCCATTTCCATCCACATCCCCAGTCTTTTGGAAGAACTATATCTTCATTTTACTGGTTTCTTGTGTCTTCTGCTAGGCTGTTTGCAAAGCACCTCAAGCTCATGTTTCAAGCCTAGTCCAACATTCCTCTCCCTGATTCCAAACCTGTGCATCATCATTATTCCCTATTTTACACTGCCTTTATTGCAGTGATGTGTTAATCAGCTTTGGATCACTGTGACCAAATTGTTGAGATAATCTGCTCAAAATTGCTCATAGTTTCAGAGGTTTCGGTTCATGGTCACTTGACACTGTTGCTTTGGATCTGTGCCAGCATAGTACATCATGGCAACAATGCCTGGGCTGCTCACTTTCAGGAAGAAACCAACAGAAAGGAAGGAAGCAGTGTCTAGCATTCCCTCAGAGGGAATGCACTCAGTGACCTAACCTTCTCCCACTGGATCCCACCTCCTAAGCACTTTCCAGTAGTGCTATGGGCTGAGAACCAAGCACTCTACAAATGGGCCTGTGGAGAACATTCAGGACCCAAGATCCAAACTCACTGAACCTTAGCCTTCCTCATAAAACAGGGGTTACAATGTTACCTATCTTAGTAGATCTGTGGTTTTCGGAAGAACTCAAAGTTGCATAAAAATTCAACAAATGAACTGGGTGCGGTGGCACATTCCTGTAATCCTAGCACTTGGGAGGCTGAGACAGGAGGATTATTGCAAGTTCAAAACCATCCTGGGTTACAAAGTGAGCTCAAGTCCAGCTTGAACTGCATAATGAGACATTGTCTCAAAAAGACAGAAAAAAATCACCTCAACAAATGGTAGTCATTATGCTTCTTATTTTTTTCTTGTTTGCTTGATTGGACTAATAAAAAATACCCTTTGAATTAAAACTTTCAGCTTCAAGAGTTGGCAACTGTCCAAAACCTGTCTAATCAGTCCTAGTTGTTACAATTTTTCCAACAGTATGGCTTGCTTATCACATCTGTTCCTCCTGGAAACTGACAGGTAATTTTCTTACCAGTTAGATACCAATTTATCATATGCCACAGATATCTAAAAGCACCCATCATACATTGTGAGACTTGACTTTGAGCAGACCATGAAACCTAATGGTCTATTCATATTATTTCAGGAACCCATACTTGAGTTCAGATTCATGTGCCTTGAATTTTATAAAAGACTGATCTTTTATCAGTACCTCCAGTGAAGCTGGCCTTGTGTTGGCTGCTTTAAAGTATTAGAAAAAAAATGTATGCATATGTGTGTGAATATATTGTATTAAAAATAAAATTACAAAAATAAGAAATGTGTATAATTGCAATGTGCAGCATTCACAATGATATAAAGTAATACATTTATATCTTTCCTTGCCTCAAAAACACTACTTCTTCAGCCTTTGATATCCATGAGGGATTGAGCGCAGGACTCCATCCCTTGCATATACTATTTTAAAAATATCATTGGATGGCCAACTACCTTATTTAAATGGCATACTACCTCATGTTCCTATGTATTTAGGTCGTATAACAGGTACACTCAAAATACACGATGAAATTTTAAATTATAAAAATTTATTTCAGTAAAAGACACATTGCTATTAATTTCCCTCAAAATACTTCCCCTTGATTTGTACATCTTCATCCAACCATTCTTGCTACTTTCTGAAGCGATACTAGAAATTCTCATTTGAGAGCATCTTTACAAGATATGACCAAAAACATGTTGAATGCTGTTGTTCAGGATCATCTAGTGGGACAGCAGGCTTGTCAAAACATCATGACATTATTATCCACTTGATTTGATGACATGCAACTTCTAGTTCTTTTAAAAATGAAAATGGCCATGCAAGGTAAATGTTTTAAACTGATCCAAGACATTAAGGCAGGCCAAACAGAACAACTAAAGGCACTAGTTAGAGAAAACATCCATAGCTGCTTCAGAAAGTAGTAAAGATGAGAAAATAATACAGAGTACTTTGAAGAAGATTAATGGCAATGAGTTGTTTCCTGTAATATTTTTTCTTTTAGTAGTTTTAAAATTAAAAATTCACTGTATTTTTATCAGATCTCGTAGTTTACATCATCGTAATATCTATAACAGGAATACTATGTGAATATTTTTTTCAGAATTGTTTGTAGATTAATGACAAGAAAAACTTTGTACATGTTTGACACAGATGCAGTTTTTAAAAAATATCTTCACTCCATGTCAGTGGAATCCATGGGTACAGAACCCAGGGATATGAAGAGCTGACTGTGTACATAGAGTGTTTTATACATTATACTGCAGATGCATATTAAAAGCCACATTGTATTTTGTATTGCCACATAAAGGTTTTGAGTCAGATACCAAAGAGTAAAACAGGTACAGCAGGATACTAAATCTGTGCTCTTGGGAAATTTATGTATCTTGTTTAAAATGTGCTTATCTCACTGGGAAATGATGACAATAATATTGAATTCAGAGTGTTGTTATGAAGATTAAAGGTGAAAATCTACAGAGGTTGCCTGTATATGCTTACTAGACAGTTTGTGACCATATATTAAAAATTTTATTATAATAGAAAAATGGTACTTATGTTTATAAATATTTAAAGCTTAGTGGAAGGACCATCACACCATTCCCCTCAAAGATCTGCATGCAGGGAAGAATTGTGAGTAAACAGAAAACTTTACAGTTAGAACATAACCTTTACTAGGGAAGGAGGGAGAGACTTGGGCTGAAATATGTGGCTACCACTGGGTGATTGTCCCTGAAGGATCTTCCTGGCTCTTCTTTACAGTAGGTTCTTTTGAAAAAAGATTTCTAGGGAAGTTCCATCAAACCTTCCTCATCTACACCAGCTGTTTGACTTAGCTGTCATATTTCTTCCATGTCTGTCAATCTGCAGACTGAGAGACATTATAATCCCATAATCTCATCTGTGTGACACTTCTTAAGATGGAATGTCTATAGGCATCTCACACACGCAAAAGAATCAGGTCAGAAAAGAAAAAAAGGCCCTAAATAGTCAATGCTAAGGGTTAGAGAGCCCTTTTCTGTCTTATATCCTTCTGAGGATGAGTCTAGGTGTAAATTATATCAACAGATAAAACATGAAATATTAAAAGGTAGAGGAAAATGGGATTTTGTTATCAGCCCCTAGACCAAACTGTATGTTAAAACCCTGATAGGGAGGTAGTATTAAATCAGAATCAGGCATGGACTACACTGACATCATAATAATAGTAAATGTAATATTAACAGTAGCCATGAGTTTTGGAGAATTTATTAGGCACTAGTCCAATTGCTTCCTGTATGTTAGCCCTTAAATAGTTAAAACAGCTCTATGAAATGAATACTATTATTTTTCCAGGTATTTTCAGATAAGGAAACTGAAATATCGAAGGCAGTAAACTTGCCTAAGGTCATAAAGCTAATAAAAAGTGGCAGAACCAAGATTTGAAGATAAGGAGTTAATTCAAGTTTATTCAGATAGGACACTGACTTCTCTCTGATGTGAGAATGTGATCGTGCCTCTGTGAGTTTAGTTAAGTAACAAGGACTCTGATGCCTTTAAACATCCTCCTCATTTTTTTTCTGTACCAGGGATTGAACCCAGTGCCTTCAAACTGAGGTAGAGCCCCAGCCATTTTATTATTTTTTAATTTTGAGATATAGTCTCACTAAATTGCCTAAACTGGACTCAAACTTTTGACCATGTATTTGACTATCCTGATTCAGCGTCCCAGAATACTAGGATTGTAGGGATGTGCCACTCCACCCAGGGTAGCCACGTCTTTAAGTAGAACTACACTTATTATTAGTGTAGGTAGTGTAGGTATTATTAGTATAGTGCAGTGTAGTGTCGTGTCATGTCGTGTCGTGTCGTGTTGTGTTGTGTCGTGTAGTGTAGTGTAGTGTAGTGTAGGAAATGAGGACAGTTATGCAAGTTCCAAGAATTAAAAGATAATAGCACAGAAATGATTATGAGATATTCATATTCTGGCTATGACCTCCCTTCCATGGCCAAGTGTCAAGTCAGAAGGTCAGAGGAATGGGAAATTTTTGTCCAGGCCATGTTATATCTACTCTTACCCATATTTTCTTAAAAATATTTTCTTAAAAAGTTTTGAGAATTTTGACTAGTAAGTTTTGTAATATACAGTAGGTCTGAGCATGCATCAGTATTGTATATAATCCATCTGAACTGCAACAGATAAACTTTCCTGCTTCAAGCCTTGTTTTTGAAAGTGAGGTTGTGGACCTGCAATAACTGGGAACTTGTTAGATATACAGAGCCCCACTGTAGAGCCCCACCCTCTCAGAAGAGGCTTTATCTACCTTATCTGTCTTAGGTGGTCCTGGGAAAGTGACCTTATTGGAATAAGTCTTTGGAGGTGCAGTGAACTTAAGATGAATTCGTGTACGTTGTTGCCCTGATAGTAAAAAAGAGGACACAGAGATCCAAAGGGAAGAAGCCTGTATAAAGTCAGAAACAAAGATGGGAGTGACAGGTTCACAAGCCAAGGAACTCCAAAATTGCCAATGTCCACCAGAAACTGAGAGAAAGGCACGGAACAGATTGTCTCCTAGAAACTACAGAAAGCTCAACTCTGCTGACACCTTGATCTTAAACTTCTGGCCTCTGAAATTGTGGAACAAATTTCTGTTGTTTTAATCCAGCAGGTTTGATAATTTGTTATGGCAGCCACAGGAAGTTAATACACTTGCTGAAGCAGAATGTACATTTTAACAAACCTCAGGTGATTTGCACGCACATTAAAATTTAAGAAGCACTGCATGAACATTTACAATGCACTTTGACATCTACCACTGTTTTTCAATCTGTTTTAAGGAGTAGTACCATAATTTTCAAATGAAGTTTTAAGCCATGCCAAGGGAAGCAATTAGGGTCTTCTGGAGTCTGGAGATGGAAGGGGGAGGCTCTAGATGACCTACTTTGCTTCTCTCTGCTGACCTCAGCTCCTGAGGGACATGCTTGGTTCTGCATACTATGACTTGTGCACATTATCATTTGATTCATGAATCACTCTTGTGAGATGGCAAGTTCATAGGGCTAAAATGAAGGAAACAAAAACTCAGACCCAACTTTTAGGTCTCAAATTGGCTTTGGTTTATCAAATTTTGTTTTTCTTTCTGTAATTCTATAAAATCTTTTTCAAAAAGGATGTGAAACTTAGAATCATTCTTCCTTTAATCCCTAGTGGAAATTTGAGGTTTTAATTGAGAGGAAATCAGGGTAAAGACATTGATGTAATTTATGTTCTCACAGTAACCTTCTCTTTGGAAACTGGACCCTATCGGGAACAAGTCCCCTAAGTGTATTTTTGTTAGAGATGACTCTTACCTAGCTGTACCAGGAACAGGGTCTCATGAACCTTATCCTATCCAGGGTCTCCTTATCCTGTAGTCAGAAGCAAGATAGATTTGCAGATTGGCAGTCTGTTGACCCCACAGGTCTCACTAGGTAGAAGGACCACTGAGTGGTGGCATGGTACAACCTAAGTTCCTAAACAAATGTAGACTTCATGTAAGCAACACAGATGCTGGATCCTACTGGGTAACCAAGCAAGTCTATTTTGAGCCTATGCTTGTTGTGGCTCTAGTAGATGTAGTCTCTCCCTGTGCCTTGCAGAAGCAGCAATTAAGAGCAGGAGCTCTGAAGCCAAATATCTGAATCTGCATGCTGTTTTTTATTAGCTCTTTGATCTTGGGCCACTTTGTTTCCTACACCTGAGTTTACACTGATACTTGTGTTATAAGGCAATGCCAGGAATGACTTAATGCATATCAAGTGCTTACAGTAGGGTCTCCCATAAACATCCAAAAAAGAAAAAACCCTTAGTATTCTTATGTGTGGTTTTAACATCATGACCCCTGTGTTAACAAGTCTCCATTCTCAGCATTGTTAACTGAGGATGTGAATTTGCTCCTACACCTGCCTGTGTTTAGTGCCGGTCTCATACTTCATATGCACAGGACTTTATTCCACCTATTATTATGAATCTACTGAGCTTATTCTGTTATCTGGTTTTTTCAGCCCTGAAATTTTTCAGCAGAGGAGCTCATATTGTCCCATAAAAGGATGGTCTCTATTTTAGTGCATCTTTGATCTATTCACTTGTAAGCTGCTTGTCTGATTTTGCTGCTGTCTTTTAACTTCACACCCTCACATGCCTAACGCCTGCCCACCTGTCTTGGTTTCACACCTACATGGCTCATCTGTATCTCAGAGCTCACAATCAGCCACTTACCAGAATTATTTTAGGTGAAAGGAAGCTTGGAAATCCTTAAATTCAATGGCCTCATTATTGAGATGAAACTGAGAGAGTGGATAAAGAGAAAGAAAATTGATATTTATAGACATTAATTGAGCACCTTCTTGATACCAGATTCTATAGCACTTCCTGTATTATTTCAGCACATCTACAAGGCAGTTTTACTAGGCTGCTGTTCCTCCATTTACCAAGGACAGATATGAAGATCAAGGAGAGCTGGCTGCCTTTGTCCACAGTCATAAATGGGAATGTGGCAAACCCAAGACTTGCACTAGACACTCATGCTACCAAACCTTGTTTGAGTCATTCTAGTGAGTCTTATGGTTCAGCTCTGGGGTGATTTCTCCAGGGCTCATAGCTCACAGAGAACACCAGGGATCTGAATATATAATCCACCAGGGCCACGCAGAGCCCACCTCAGTTTGATCCATAGCAAGATCTTTTAAAATGTGTGGTTGTATAATCTGCTCCAGTCACGCAAATGCTTGAAATGCAGACTCCACATTCCTATAGCAGAAATATTCAATTTCATTCATGCAAGAGGCAGGATCTCAGAAACCAGCTACTTACAGTTTGTCAAATCTGGACATTGTGATAAACTACTGCTTACCATAAGAGAATGTATTTATAAAGGCAGGAGAGCATATTAGATGGATACTGAAGCCCCTTTCCCTTATCTTTATAGAAATGTTTTCCCTTCTCAGCAAACATAAAGGCACCAGAGCTGAAAGCTGGGTTGATATCCCTCCCTTAGATTTTCAGTCTGATTTTATGATCATTCCTGTAAGTCAGCCATCCCCTTCTTGTTTGTCTGAGTCTGAGAATATCAGACTGGGGGCTGGGAAAGAGAGTCTTTTTTCCAGATAGTTGTGTATGATGACCTTGTTTACATATTTACAAACAGTGTATGTACTCCAAACTAGCAGGGATAATCAAAGCAGTGTGTGTCAAGCAGTGCTGTAAAGAGCCTTGCATGAAGCATCCTATTTGATCTTCCAGCAGCCCTATGAGAAAGATAATTTTATTTCACTTTGCAGATGAGGAGATTGAAAATTAAAGAGCAGATGTGGCTTGACAACAATCACACAGCTAGACAGTGACATAGCTTGAATCTGAACTCAGGTCTGTCTGACTCCCAGGCCCTTTCTCTCAATTCTAGTTCTACTCTGGCTGACTGTGTGGCCTTGAGCAAGTTACCTCGTATCTCTGAGCCTGTCTACTTTGATGAGAGAAAGGAAAGTGCCTCACTTACAAGGTCATTGTGCTGTTAACTGATTCAGTCCATGTAAAATCCTCAGATGGGCTGGGTGTATGATAAGTGTTCAATAAAGCCAGCTATTATTGTAAACTATACAACACCCACACTACCATTATGAAGGTCTACTGACGATATACAAATTTTTTGTAAAAAACAAAATGAAGATAGATGTTCCACCATAACTCCTGTTGCTAGTCTGGCTAAAGAATTCTTAAATACTTCTAGGTGGCCTGATGACATCCAGAGCTTCCAAATACCTGGTCGGGGAATTCTTGACTACTTCCTTTCGTGGTTGTGCTCTGTGTCAACGTCCTGGAAGCAATAGAAATCCCCTCTTTGAATCCTACAAACATATGAGTAAAGAAATCTTCAGGATGGTCCCTACATTAGTCACCACATGACTACAACTCCGTGACAGACACCAAACTAGACTTCCCAGCCAAGCTGTTTTTTAATTCCTGACCCACAGAAACACAAAATGTAATAATCTGTCATTTGATTCCATTTAACTTTGGGCGATTTTCTATTCATACTGTCATGGTTTATGTCAGTAGCCCCCAAGCCTCCTGCAATCATGCATTTGTGATTGGTTCATTGTCTAGCACTTGGATTGGTGGTGTGTTTTACCCACCCAGGGGTGGAGCCAGGATATGACATAAAGGTGGGAATGAGGTGTATCATTCTCTTGCCAGTTTCTGCTTGCTGTTTGCAACCATCTATGAATGGCTGTCCCACCATGCCATGCTACCTTGGAGCCGACTGAGTATGAACTGAAACCTCAAAGAACTGTAAGAAATAAACTTTTCCTTTCTTCATTTTGAGAGTCAGGTATTTTGTCCCAGAAATGAATAAAAAGTAACTAAGACAGAATTTGGTACTAGAGGAGTAGGGTCGTTTGCTGTGACTATACCTGACCATGTTTTTCAAGAGGCTTTGGAAATGGCTTGTGGGCAGAGTTTGGAAAGGTTTGGACATGTCACCTGCATGCACAGAGTTAGAGCAGCTTAAGCTGTTTTGTAGAGGAGATTCTGGTCAGAGCTCAGGAGACCAGAAGGACGATAGAAAGCCTCATGATAAAGACCAGTCTTGGGAGGTTTCTGCTGGGAAAAAGGACTGCATTGGTTGTTGGACTCCCCATGATGTGTGTTATGGCTTGGCAGAAGTTTGTCTGCATTTTGCTCATGCCCAGAGACTTTGACTGAGACTGAGATTAAGGACAATGTGCTGATTAATCTGGCACAGGAAATTTCAAGTCAGTCAAATAGAGCCAGTGGCATGGCTATTTTGGGGGGCTTTTAGCCAGATTTATGTTGCAAATCAAGAGCAAAGAGCCCAGCAGGGTAATTTACAGTGCTGTGAGTTTTGCCAGAAGTAAAACTCCAGTAAAGCTGTGGAATGTAAAAACAGAGCTGAGAGTTTGATTGCAGAGAAGGAATAGAGAAATAAGAAAGATGGCCAAGAGGTATACCTGGAAGCAGTGGGTCTCCATCCTTTGCAGCCTCAAAACTGCAGAAGTGAAAGAACTTTCTAGAGGAGAAACCCCTGCAGGGTACATGCCCCAGAATGGTGATGAAGGCCACATGAAGTTTCACAATGACGACAGCCATAAGATTTCCCAAAATGGCAGCAGCCACATCAGGTTCTAGAATGTCAGCGACATAGAGAAACTTTTCCTCACAATTTGGCTCACAGAGCCCAGCAATCCAGGCACTTGACTCCCACAGCCAAGAGACAGAAAAGCCTGGCTACTGCTCCAGCTGGCAGCAAACCTTGACATCATCCACATGGTGCTGATTTTAGGTGCAAGGAAAATGAACAAATTCTGAAGGCAAGACGGCTTCCACCTCAATTGCAAAAGGTCTTGGAGGCCATACAGTGTACCTCCAGGAGGGCAATATGTAAAGATATAAGGGTAAAGCCAAAGGTGCAGTGGAGACCCCAGAAGTTTGGAAGAGCCAGGAACATGGATCATACAAGGAAAGTTGCAAAAATTGAGCAGAAGGGGCTTAAGAGAAAAGCTGTGACAGCCGAAATCTCTGGAAGTGCTGTGGGGGTAGAATCACCCAAGCCTTTTGGAGCTGAACCAGATTGCTTCAGATGCTGAGCATGGAACTCCAGGACTTAATGTTTGTCCTGCTGGATGTTTTACTTGCTTTGTTTCAAATGCTTTCTATTCTCTTGACTGTAACTTTTGGAATGTTTGTCTTGTGCCTTTGTGTTTTGGAAATGTTTAACCTTGTTTCATTGTTACAGGGGGTTACAGATAAGTTTGCCATAGATCTGGAAGACATTTGGGACTTGGACTTTTCAGCAATGCTGAAACTGTTAGGACGTTAGCAACTCTTGGAGATGGACTAAATGTCTTTTAGAACCAAGGGTGGAATGTGATAGTTTATGTCAGTGGCCCCCAAGCCTCATGCAATCAAGCATTTGTGATTGGTTCATTGTCTAGTGCTTGGACTGGTAGTGTGAGTGTTTCACCTGCCTAGGGCTGGAGCCAATTGATATAAATTTGGAAAGGAGATGTGTCACTCTCTTGCTGGTTTCTGTCTTGCTGTTTGCAGCCTGCTATGAATGGCTGCCCCGCCACACCATGATACCTTAGAGCCAACTGAGTATGGACTGAAACCTCCAAGAATTGTAAGAAATAAACCTTTCTTTCTCTAAATTTGGGCATCAGATATCTTGTCTCAGCAATGAGTAAAAAGTAACTAAGACCCATAACATTTAGAATATGGTTCTATATGGAATTATAGCATCTAAGGAATTTGTTAAAAATGAGGTAGCCCCATACATTAAAGAGTTTAGCAATGGAAAAGCTGCCTTTTGTGGTTTTCTAACTTACCTCTAATGTCAGATTCTGTGCTTGAGATATGGTGGGTTTTCAGTGCATGTTCACCAACAAATGATTGAGCCATCATCAATCAGGCTGAGGCCAAGAGTAGCAAAAGGATTTCTCTGAGCTCAGAGAAAGACATAGACCCAAAGATTGAAGAAACATGGGCAAAATTTCTCCTGTCCCACCCTTGGAAATATATATATTCAGAAGTTTGCTTTTACTATCCTCTGGCTGCTGTTCCATGTCTGCAAGTCACATCACAAAATATTGCCACTCATGGAAAACAGAGGTCAGTTTTAGGCTCCCCGTAAAATCCTAAAGTTTTGATGTCTGATCATCACTTTTGATTCATTTCAGAAGAGTCTACAAGGTTTAATCAAAAACATATTTAAGGATATTTCTGTACATGTTTTGGAGGGAAGTTTTGAAATGTTTAGGGCTACAACTGTATAGTTTAATGCTAAAGCCAAGTTGTATGTGACTACTCAAATTTAAATTAAAGTAAAAATTCAAATCCACATTCACACTGTATTTCAAGTGTTCAATTGTTCTATGTAGCGTATAGGAACAATATTGGATAATATTCACATAGAAGGTTTCCACCATCACAGGAAATTCTATTGGAAAGAAGAGGTTCAGGGATTTTAGCCATCAGGACTTTGTAATTGTTGAACACTCACTGTCTACCACTAAGGAGGACATAGTCCATACTTTATCTTCCTCTATTCTCAAAATTCTGGAGGTGAACCTCTCTCTCATTGTGCAACTAATAGGAACTTTGAAAGGTCAAGCGACTTATTCAATGCTATGCTGAATGATTCTGTAGAACTGGGATGCCAGGTCAAGGCTTGTTATGGTTTATAGCTAAGCCTCTCACCCTAAAGCCTCATGCAATCATAGATAGCACTTTTGGAAGATGATTGAATCATGGAGGGATGATATCCATGCTATGAAATGTTTCTCCTCTACCATGTCCTTTGCTATGCTTCCCTGCCTTGGAGTCAGCTGACTATGGACCAAAACCTTTACAAACTGTAAGCCAAAATAAATGTTTCTTCCTTGCAGTTGTAGTTGTTGAGCATTTTGCCGAAGTCGTGAGAAAAGTAACTATGACAAGACTATCAAACTCAAAGTCACGGCTCTTTCCCCTGTAACTATTTGTGTGTTCCATCACGCTCCCGGTGTCCTCTACATGTTACAACCCAGATGAGGAACTGGATACAGGGACACTTTCACAGTTTGCAGTTTTGACTCTTAGGTACATTCATGTCCACACATCTGATTTTCAGATGAGAGTTTTCAATGCAAAAAAGGAATTAATAAGACACCATTAATCTATCAAACTTATAATACATATAACTCATGTAAATATATAACACAAACTAAAACTGACAACTGTTAAATCTGTACATTGTGAAATTTATTACAGCAGAAAAGTTGACTGAAGATTCACAGCTTCTTGATGATATTGAAATCTGCAAAAGAAAAAAAAATTACCAGAGGAAAAAATTAGACTTGGTAGAATGATTAAGATAAAGTAAACTTGACAGCAGCTAAAACTATACGTGGCAAAGTCTTGAACAAAATTCGTTGAAAGAATAAAATATTCCTCACAGAGTGCAAAATTTTACATAGGCAAATTTAATTTTCCAAGAAAGTATTAGTAACAAAGGCTTTTAAATAGCTAACAAATCAGAGATTTCTATGGATCAGCCAACATAAAGCACTTGTTCTGTTTTATTTTAACTTTCAAATAAAATTAAGAGATTGCTATTAATGTTGAACTGATTCTGCAGTTGATGAAAATAAAGCAAAGAAAGGTTATGAAGCTTAGCATATGGATCCGAGAGCTAATAAAGGCAGAGGATGAAATTAAACCCAGGACATTTGGTTATAACGCTGTGCTCTTAAATACTCACTTCACATTACCATGCATTCAATTTAGTTCCTTTTATCTTTCCTGTGAAATTACTTTCTGCCCATCTTTTGGTTTATATGAAATGCTTTGTACTTAATTAAAATATTTTTGAACTTTATATTTTGTAATAGTTTAAACATAGGAAAAATGCAACAATAAAAAGTAATACTTTTCCTGATGACAAACCCACTAAAATTTAATAAAAATAGAGAAAATAAAATTATTTTAAATATACTGTACAACAATAGATCAAATATTCCATTGGCTTAAGTTAATGATCTCAGGAATAGTCTGTATCTCTTAAAGTTATACTATGAGAATGAAATACTTGAAGGGGAACAATACTTAATATGTTAGTTCTTTGTGGTTCTGACAAAATAATTGAGAAAATCAACTTAAAGCCAGAAGGATTTCTTTTTCCTTATAGTTTCATTCCATGGCCTACTGGTTCCTTTGCTTTGGGCCTAAGTTGAAGCAGAGTATCATGGCAAAGGAGGTTGCTTACTTCATAGAAGCCAGGAAACAAAAAAAGAGAAAAAGAAGTGTCTGCAGACAAACTTTAGCCTGCACACGCATGCCCCCAATGACCCTGTCCCTTCAACTCGGTCCTTCCTCCCAAGTTTCCATTGTCTCCCAATAATCATCAAATTTTGAACCATTAATGAATTAGTTCACTAATGAGGTCAGAGCCTTCATGATCTATCAATTCCCAAAACTTCTGGCTCTGAACATTGCTCTGCCAGAAATCAAGCCTTCAGGACATGGGAGTTTGGGAGACATTCCAGATACAGACTGTAACACTTAGCCAACAATGAATGCTCAGTTAACAGCACTGACAGAGCTGATGACAATGGTAATGAAAAAAAATGTTCAAAAATGAATCTTGTGTTCCTTTCATTTGTCCCCTAGAGATGGTCAATGAAGGAGAGGCTAGTATGAGGTTCTTGTGCACTTGCATTGAGAATTCTGACAAATGACTCCAGGTCTTATGTATATTCAAGGCAGAAACAGGTTTGCCAAAGGAATCCTCTAGGGACGTGCGTTCTAGTACACCATCCCTCTGATGTGATTAAAAACAGTGAGCTACAGTAACCATGGCAAAGGAAGCCTTCAAAGAAGTCTTCCTGTCTAAAATGGAGAAGTGAAAGTCATGCTGGCTAGGAGTGACAGAGCTGGGTCCAGATGGGAACTGATTAGATAATTAAAGATGTCAGCCAACGGAAGAGAAGAAAGTGGAAACCAGTCATGCTGGGCCTTTCTTCCTGAGAAGGTTTGAGCTTTGATCAATGGTACTTCTCTAGCTGAAGCAGAAAAAACTCTTCTGACCGACCACAGCAATTTCCACACGAGGCCACATCAAATAAAGAGCATTGTCATGTGAAGAACTTTCTTGGTATGTATCTTCTTTCTTGTGGCCCTGAGGAAGAAAAACAATGACAAAGGAATAACTCAAGAATGCTTAACCAGATGTGATGGCACAAGCCTATAATCCCAGCGCTCAGAATATTGAGGCAGGAGAATCACCACAAGCTAATGAGTTCCAGGTCAGTCTGAACTCCATAGTGAGATCCTGTCTCAAAAAAATTTTTTTTCAAAATAAAAAGAAAGATTTTGTACATTCAGAAAATAGAGAAAGAAGCAAGGCTTGGCAGAGCATGTGTATAATCCCAGCTATTCAGGAGGTCAGCCTGAACAATTTACCAAGAGCCTGTCTCAAAATAAAAAATAAAAGGGTTTGCTGGAGATACAGCTCAGTTGTACAACATGCTTGATTTTATTCTCAACACTGGAAAAAAAAGAGAGAAAAAATGGTCAAGAAAAAACAGGGACAATACATAGAAAACTGCCCAAATTTAGACCATCCTGTGGTCTTTGGAACACTGCTAAGCAGAGAATAAGTGCTCAATATAAATTTGTTGAATAAAAAAGTGAAAAAATGTCTCTCAGGTGCAGAAATGGTTTTCTATCCCAGCACCTTTCTTATCCATAATCTAATAAGAAATAAAAGAGCAATAGTTAAGAACATAGCAACAACCGTCAAAAAATACAAAAGTCCAAAAATAAGTTGTAGGAAAATAAAAACACTGCTAATGTATTTGTAACTGTTGTGCTCCACTAGTATTGTTGACAATTATATTTGAAACATGATTTATGGGGCTGGGGGACATTCTGCCTATATACAGCTTAGGACCAAAAAGTTATGAATGCATGGAGGCTTATTTATCCATTCACACAGCAAAACGTGTCAAGCACTTGGTGTATTTCAGAGTGTGCAAATATGAATAAGACAGAGTGACTCCCCTCCTGAGACTTCACGGTCCAGTTGTGGAGCCAAATAGGAAACTGCAAGTCACTGTGGGGGTCATGCAGTAAGGAGCAATGGAGAGCTGCACCACACCCACATGGCTGGAGAGGAGGGCAGGTTCAGCCACCAGCGATTTTGTTTGGTATATTTCTTTAGTTGGAGAACTGTTTATTTTTTCCCAAATAGTTAAACAGAGTTTCTAGCACCACAGATGATGCTTATGGCCCACACCAGTTTGAAATTGCATCTCTAGCGCATTTACCACCTTAGTGTGTGTGTGCATGTGTGTTGCTCATCTCTGTTGCTAGTCTCACTTCTGTTCTAGTTATCTCTATCTTTTTGCAGATTTGCCACACCTTCAATTTTTTTGTACCACTGACACTCACAGGTATTAAACGTAGATAATCTTATTTTGTTAACTTAATTTTTTCCCTTTGCTCTCTTTGCCTATTTACGTGCCCAAATCACTTTGTCAAGTTTCCCCAAAAACAATTCTACTGAGATTTATATCATAATTACATTAAACTAGTAAATTAACAAAGAATCTATTTATGAAATAGTGTCTTGCCTTTTTAGAACATGGTATGTTTCTATTTTAAATCAAAGGATTTCTTAATGTTCTTCAGGAAACTTTTGTAATAAGTTTATTCCTTAAGGATTTTTTTTTAAAATTATTTTTGCACCATGAGGGAATGGTACTGTTTTCTATTGCATTTTCTGTTCATTGTTAATGTATAACAAAGCTATTGATTTTCATGTATTTCTTTTCTTATGAAGCCATTTTACTGCCTCTTCTCATTAGTTTTAACATTGTTTTCAGATGGATTCTAGGGTTTAGTAATGATATTACCTGACAGTTCTGTGTCTTTCTTCCAAATGAATGGATCATTCTAAAACATAAAGCTAAAAAGTTTCCCTCCCATTTCCCATTCCTAGAGTAAAGGTTGAAATCTCCTAAGAGGGAATAGAAAACATTTTATGATCCTTCCTCAATACTCTTTTTTCCCAGCACTATTTCCCATATCTGCACAGAATTTATCACAGTACAGCCATTTCTTGAGTTCAGGTAGCTTCTCAAATAGGTCACACTCTGTTATTTTGTCTTATCTGACCTTCCCTTTGCCTGCCTTGGTCTGGCTTCATCTTGAAGATTCAGTATAGGTATCTGACACATCTTGCAAATGGCTTTTCAAGTCTTTCAAGCACACCTATGCTTCTGGCATGTTTGATTAGAATCATTTGCCACACAGTGTAACAGCAATTGGGTCAGTTTAACTGGTTAATAACACAAGTCTTGGTGCTACAAGTCTTGAATTTGTACCTTGGAGACACCATATATCAACTGTGTATCACGGGTAAGTTAAATTGTTTAAAAGGGACATAATAATAAGTATTATTTTAAAAGTTACATGGAACAGTTAAAATGTTACATCTAATTCCTAATTCATAGTAAGTCTTAAAGATAGCTATTATTTTATTGTTGTTCTGATGAGTTTACTTTCATATTATTAAATTTTTCCAATAAGTTACAGTTATGGTGTGTGCCTTCAGATTTGAGCTTCTACAGAGAGTTTTACTTTTGTGTCCTTATTTTCTAGGTTATGCAAGGTAGAAGTTTTCAAGTATGATTCAAGATTACCTGCATCTCTCACCTGGGAGGTCCAGGTTCAAAAGATGGCTTTTCCTAATAGGTGGAAGATGGGATCGGGTTTTGTTTTTGTGCATTTGAATAGCTAACCCTCCTGGCACAATTTATTGGAAGACTCTCCTTTCTCTATCGCTTATTCTTAGCACATTTATCAAAAAGTTGACTGTAGAAGTGCGAGTGTACTGTTAGGCTCTCTATCATCCATTCCTCTATGTGTAGATTTTGAAGTCAAGTGGTATCATGTCTCCTGCTTTGTTATTTCTACTCAAGAAGGCTTTCATTTGTGCTTGTCTGTGTGTGTGTGTGTGTGTGTGTGTGTGTGTGTGTGAGAGAGAGAGAGAGAGAGAGAGAGAGAGAGAGAGAGAGAGAGAGAGAAAAGGGGACTATTTCTTTGACTTTTATTTCATAAGATTCATTATTGGTATATAGCAATACTAATGGTTTTTGAAAATTGATTCTACACCCTGCAACTTTGCTGAACGGATTTATTAGTTTTAGTAGAACAAATCAAAGCAACTTTAAAACTGGGTCCCCAGAATACCCACAACCATTAAATCAAAATTTCCCAAAATTGGGCCCATAAATTTGGATTTTTTTAATCAAGCACAGTGAGCTCCTAAGAAGTCTAATATTTGAGAACATCTTGGAATTGAGCTGGTGCCCAACTCCATTTGCATTTAACAAACATCTATTGACTTGGTGAAGTGAATACAAATAATTGCGATGGGTCACACAGCTGGTTATGTAGCCTGTGGGAGAATTTACAAATCATTTCATTAGTCAGTATAAAAGCAATCTGTCAACACTGAACATTGAAACTCAGGCTTAGGCAATCTCTGGCACACAGTAGTTGTTCAGTACTCATTGCTGAATTTGGAAGTACATGCATGGATATGAGAAGAGAAGAGCCACAGTGTCCCGTTCCTAGGGCCGAGCAGGCTTGCCTGTCACTCGGAAGAGGAGAGATGCATGCCACACTAGTTCTCTGTCCTTACACACTCTTGCTAAAACGCTCAGCACCACTTTCATCAGGGACCGTGGTGGTAGAATCATCCCTTGGTTGAAGATGTATTTATTATTTTTGTCAAAATTGGTGCTGGGAATACTGCTCAGCCTAGCATGAAAGAAGTCCTGGGTTTGATCCTCAGAGCTGAGAACAGTTTTTTCAGTGGAGGAGGAATATGCAACTCCAACGTAAGTGTAGCTTTTATTTGATGTTTCTTAAAATTTTAAAAGCAATGTATGTTTATTCAAAAAACTTAGAAGATAAGGGAATAAAGAAATAAAATAGCAAACATAATTCCTCCATATATTACTGTTACCATTTAAATACTGTTTTTGCAATCCTATTTTATTAGTATGTGTAATGTTTACTCAACACATAAACTGTACAGCTCAGGAAAGCGTTGACTGTGTCATAAAAAGAATCTGAAACATTATTTTCAGTAACTACATAATGCTGTCCTATGGATATGCCGTAGTTATCATCCTATTCTCCCTTTGGACTGGTAAATTATTTCCAAGTTCTTATTATTACAAATAATCCTGTCATGAATATCCTTATGTATGCCTAATTTGTTTTCATTATGATTATTTCCCTTTGATAAATTCTTGAAAGTGAAATTGCATCAACAAGTAGACTAGTTCTAAAGGGACATAATGTGTAAATGATATTTTGGTAGTTTTTGTCCTGCTTTTAATTGGAATCATTCCACCTTGGAAAAAATAAAGAGTTTTAAAATCTTGAGAAGACAAAAAGCATCATCAGTCGTATGACAAGAAAGCCCACTAATACGTTCATCCACCCCTCCTTCTTTGACTTTTACTTTGAGAATAAAAGACCAGGGTCCCCAAAGGGCCCTCCAGGAAGTCTTCCCAACTCTTCCTCAATCCTCTGCCTGACTTCTTTTACAGGAGCAACTCTAAGAAAGGGAGCAATAATTCTCACATTGGCTTTGAAATTTCCCCAAATCCTTAAAGATGCTTTCAGCTCTGGAAGGTTCTCTTGGAATGATGTGTACGTGCTAGGAGAAGCCAGGAACTGGGAGGATGGAAGTCTCTTCCTCTAGAGAGACTATGAAGCAAACACGATTCTCCCAATTCACAAAATTAGTGAATATATTACTGCAATTAATTTTAGGAGAAGTTTCCACACATTTTCCTCTTTCCATGTCTAATTTCTCCTTTTTCTATAATCACCCTAAGATATAGGATAGTGGCAGCACTCTAAGAGTGAAGGTAAGAAAACATGTTAAGTTCCTCCAACAAGAACTGTAGTCTCTCAGAAATAATCCCAACTGTGAGCTGCGTTCTTCTGACTGGGCTGCCCTCTTGGCCTAGAAGTCTTAACTAATTTCTCTAGCATCTACATGCATCACAAATCTCTTTTGATGAGCAGCTGGGACATCTCAGTCCCAACTACTTCATAAATCAGCTTCCAGATAGTACAGAGAAAAAAATGCTAGCTGAGGTGAGGGTTGTAGATAAACCGGGTCATGATGAAGCCAAAGGACTTTAATGGAGACTGGGCCAGAATCTAGGCATCGTTCTGCACTTCCACTGTACCTGGCAGCTGAAATAGGCCATGTGACCAGTGCTGGCCAATGAAATGTGATAATGATTACCAGTGTTGAGATTCAGAAGTGTATCATTTGCGGTGGAAGCAGTTGGATGGAAGCTCTCCTTACAGCACTCTTTTCTCACAGGAATCATGGAAGCGTGTGTCTCTTGGTCTCTTGTTTTGTGAATAAGAATAATAATTTTATTATGTTAAACTGCTGACATCTCATGCATTATCTAATGCAGTAAATAACTTTTCCCTAATCACTAGAGGAATAAAGTTAATTTGAGAAATTTATTCAAGTATATTATTTAACAATGCTTTCTTTGACTTCTTGTTTGTGGTTTCTGTTCACCTTGGTCATGGGCTCAGAGCCCAGAAATGAAGTTTGGGTTACATATCCCAGTCGATGGCTTAGCCCAACATTATACGCTCTACCTTGGGAATCTGCAGGAGTCACAGTTTATGAAAAATGATGAATGAAGGTGAAAACTAGTAGGTGTTGAGTTGCACAGTCCTGGGTTCCAACGGAAGTGTCTGTGACTTTGCCAAAGTCACTTTACTTCTCAGCCTCAATATCATTGCTTATAAAATTGTTTATAAAACAAGAGTACCTTTTTCATCATGGACTTGGTGAGGCTCTATTGAGCTACTGCACCTGAAGCATTCAACACAATGGTACTAACCATAATATGTGACATAGGAGAAAAGGGAGTCTTAACAGGTGAAGGGAGCTGAGTGAGTCATACACACTCAGTGTTACTTGCAGATGTTGCATAGTGTGTTACTCACTTTCTCATCACTGAAACATAACTCCATACCTTAGAGAAGTTTATTTTTACTCACAGTTTTTAGGGGATTCTGTTCACAGTTGGATGTCTCCAGTGCAGGGAGTATGGCTGCTGAATAAAACTGCTCAGCCATGGCAGTCAGGAAGCAGAAAGCAAAATGAAGAGCCAGGGACAAGAATACACTGTCCGTGTCATGCCTTAGTGATCACCTCTTCCAACAAGACCTCATCTCTACACAGCTAGTTTAGTTACTGAAATAAGTGGATGCTTCCACTGGGAGAATAGCACCTCCATGACCAATCTCCCTTTACACGCTTAAGACTTTAAGATGACAGTTCGGGTCTAAGCCAAACAGAAGTCAGTGCAGTCCAAACTCAAAGCTGGCCATGTCTACTCTGTGCTGTTCTCTTTCTGCTTCTCTCAGCCTCTTGCAGAGCTGTCCTCTGTGACTGCCAAGTGAGGGCACTGTGTGCATTGTTCATTTGTCTTTTTGCCTGGCGCCACATTCTCTGTTCAGATCCTTGGGCCTTCTCTGAGCCATAGGAAGGATGCTGGGAATTGATAGGACTTCACTCTTACTGAGGAGAAGCCTGGAAATAGGTAAAACAGAGACTATCTTAGAGTCCATTTGTGTCAGTGAATGGGGAGCTTTGAAATGACTCCTGAGACCCACTGACAACAACAGAAAGACACCATTCAGACAGAAATCCCTCTGCCAAGTGTGTCTCCCATTAAGCCTGCATTGGTGGGGGCCCAGACAATGGGCAGTGATAACCCAGACTGGTGAGAGAGGAAATACATTACTGAGAGGAACAAGACAGCGTTCTCTGTGACGGCCTTTGTAGGATGAGCCCTCACTGAAGTACAGGGAGGGAGACCATGATAAGCAAATGGCTTTGGAGGACAAAGCTCTGTGACAGGAAGATAAAGAGGAGGCTTTCTGAGCAGGCTCGCGGCATTCGGCTGGGAGGATTTTTATAGTGCTGCCTAAGGAGGATGAAGGAAGGCAAAGGGGCAAGAATGTGACTTCCATCAGTGTCATCCATGGCAGGCACGTTCTGAGCAGCATCATAGCACCTCCAGCACGACTTCCTCCTCCTCATCAACAAGGATGCCTTTTAAAAAGCACTCCCAATATTCTCGGACTTCACAGCCAACCTTGGTGAAGGACTGCCACAGTAGTGAACTTGTATAGACTTCTTTTCTGATTATCGTTCCCTGCACAAGGCAGTGTAATAACTATTTATATAGGATTTGCGATAAGTCGTCTCAAGATGATGTACAGTATACAGGAGGATGTGCACAGGTCATAGGTAATTGCTACACCATTTTATATAAGGGACTTGAATGCAGGCACTTTTCAGTACCTGTGGAGTTCGGAACAAATACTCTGCAAATAGTGCAGTCAGCAGGATGGGGTCTCCACCCTGGAATTGCTACATACCATGGTCTAGTATTGGTCTAACACAAGAGAAGGGGACTCTGGTTCCCAGTAGCAGGGCATCCTGGAAGTCTGTCATGCCCCCAAAGCCACATCAGGCAAGGTGAGTGTCACTTCATTTCTTCCATAGATAGCCATGGAAGGCCCTTTACACATGCCATGTTCTCAGTTTCTATTTCATTTTGGCCAGTTCTCATCCTAGGACCTTAAGTACTCCTCCAAATATAGTGAATCTCCTTATTATGTATTCCATGGCATACTGTTGCTTCTATTTGTGGATCTTTGCTCTATTTTAATTTTATCTGTTCGGTAGTGAGGTTATTCTCCCTCTGCTTCCTAACTCTACTGTCATGAGCAAAAAGGATCTTTCAAACAGGACAGCAGTCACATCTACTCATCTCTGAATCTCTGTGCCAAGCAGAGCACTGGGAATCTGGTAGACAAACCTATGCAAAACAAGTAAAATTTCCTTAACTTTACAGAGAAGGCTCAGAGAACACAAGCGACTTTCCCAGCGCTGCACAGCAGGAAGTGCTCACGCTGAGACCAATGTCTTCTTGACTCTTTCCCTGCCCGCTTTTCTCCCAGTAGCTTTGCCTCTTTCAACGAAGAGTGGGAAGCTTCAAGAAGGTTCAAAAGGACCCTTGTCAGGGGATGTTGCCATCTGACTCACACTGAGGAGACAGGAGCTACAAAGAAGGGAATAAAGGATGTTTATTAGCCACTAGCTTTCAGAGAGAGACTCACTTTATGAGGTTATTTCCTAGGGACAGAGGATTTGACTCCTGTGTTACAAAAGTGTCACACAGGATAAAGATTGTGAACTGCCTTTGGAAAGTGAAGAATGTAAGAGGCAACCTTTAAATGGAATCATAAGCAGACATCAAAAGTAGCATTCTACTGAAACCCAAACTGTGACCGCCATGCCCTCATTTCTAAGGGGAAAAAATGTTATTATTCAGTTAGACAAAACTGATTTTACTTCTGAGATGGCAGTAAAGTGTAGTGAAAAGTACCAAAGCTTACAAGCTGCGTGACCTTTGGAAAGTTGCTTAACCTCTCTGTGCTTCAGTGTGCTGGAGCATGATACTGCCTACAGTTTTTCGCATAAGGGGATATTCAGTAAAACATTTACAAACACCCAGGAGGATGCCTCTTACAGAGCAGATACTGAGGAAGTCTTAGTTTTCATCCATCAATAATGAATGATACCATCATTAAAATAGGAGCAGACAATGGATGTGTGAGAAAGAGATTAAGAAGCATGTGCAAGTCGCCTCAGGGTCCCTCCAAAGATGGGGTCCATGATTCTCTTTCATGATGTTAGCATTGATGATGTTTAGGCAATCGTTTCATCCAAATTGAGAATAGATTAGGGTCTTCTCCTTGACGCACCTTTCCATGGTGAAAATAAGTGATATCTTCAGATTCCCAGTTCAGGATTAAAGGTGACCTAATTTCTCAGCTTGTTAGTTACTCAAAGTACATGATGATACTAACAGCTAGTGTTTGGCGAATGAGTATTTAACATGTCATCACAAATAGAGTATCTCATTTAATCATCACAGTCTTTAAACATTGATACTATGAATATCCCTGCTTAAAAGGTAAGAACTGAGGCTCAGAGAAGTTACATAATTGGACATCATATAGCTGGCAAGTGATGGCACTAGGATTTGAAGTGGGCAGTCTAACTCCATAGTTCTGTTTGACACTATTAGGCCACATTGTTTTCTACAGTTTCTCCCACACAGAGCAGAGAAATAGGTGAGCTCCTCCTCTGTGAGCAAGACTCCTGGGAACAGCTACAATAATTACTCTCAGTAAAGCAATTAGCTGAGGATACACTCAAAAGTCCAAGGGCAGCTGAGGAATCCAAACACTCCGCAATTCCCCCAAATCCTGCTGGAGTGATTTTCGCAAGACCAGTGCTGCTGTGGCCCTTGATTCTGGATGTTACAGTAAGTATAACACCTGCTCCCATAGCTGCTCTGAGGAAGCTTCAAATAATGCAAAGAACATTTGTCAGGTTTAGAGATCCTAGAATGTCTCTCCTGCTGCGAGGATCAAATGCCCACGTCCTAAGCCAAGATTAAAAAAGCTTTGAAAAAGTTGAGTAAGCACCAAGGTTACAGCATTTTCATTCCGTTCCTTCTGTCCCTAAAGAATACAGAGAATAAGGAAAAGATTTCTACGACATCTTCTCCAGTGGCCTTTCTCATCTTTTTCCCCTCTCATCAATCTTTGCACGATTGAATCTTTGAAAAGATGTGTTATCTAAACTTTAAAAATCAGTGGGTTGAGTCCATTTGGGAGGACACTTGTCCTAAATTGATTAGTTTGAGCAGTAGAAAGAACAAAAGAAATCTATTGCCCAGCTTCAGCAACATTCCACTAACCAGGTTTGATGAGACTGGGGGAATACCAGTGGGTTTGAAGTTTTCAGTCTGATATCATTTCTAATTCTGCTTTTCTTTACGTTTCACCATATTTTGAATTGACACATATTTCTGTGTTGATGGCTGATCTCTGTACCATCACCATTTCCGGAATTTGTATTCTTGTTTCTTTGCCCTGGTCTTGGCATTACCCAGGAAATTGTGCTACACCTGTGCATTCCTCTCTAAATAACGGGAAAGTGGGGTGGGCATAGGAGGAAATGAAGGTATTGATTGCTGCAGGAGCTCAGAAAAGGCCACCCATTTGTGCTCCAGGGCTGATGATGTTGGGTTTGTTTTTAAAGTTAAACCCATCCTTGACTGATCCAGGTACTATCCTGTTATAATCATGCCTTTATGAAGCCCACGTGGCAGGTAAAAGAGTAAAATCCAGTCATGAAATGCAAGGATGCATGCCCTTCTCATGATGTTTCTTTTCAAATGAACTTAGTTTTTAGATATAGGAAAGGGATCAAGGCACTAAGATGGTGGAGTGGTAAGCTGCAGAGAAAGAGCCTTTCTGAGTGTTGCTATCCAGATGCTGAAATACAGCAATGTGAGAAAGATAACATGGAGGAAAGTGGGTGTCTTGGACCCAGGAGGGACCTAAAGTGTGAATTGAAGCCCACAGAGAGAGTGGAGAGAAAAATTCCAATGAAGAACAGTTATGTAGCTGGCTACATCTTTTCCCTGAGACAGGACTCACTGCAAGAGAGAAATGATCCAAACCTGCAGACACACAGTGACTGATGGCAACTCCAGAGGCCTCCACAGAGAAACACAGCAGTGGAGGGGTGCAGTGGATGGGAAAGGGCCGCACTGGTTGGTGGCGAGTACTGAGTGCTCAGTCAACCAGGTGAGAGGCAATCAGCTGGGAGCCAGCCTGGAGAGGGTCTAGCTGAGTTCAGAACTCAGATCTGCTGCTGGCTCCATCTTGAAGCTCCCAGATGGGCTCAGGCCCACAGAAGGTGTGCTGATGGCTGCAGTCTGATCTCAGCCAGAAGATGCCAGAAGTCTCGCTGAGCTTATCTATTACCCTGTGGGAAGCCGCCTATGATGGCGCCCATTTCCTGCTTCCGGGTTCTTCCCGGCCTGAACAAGCCCGCCAAATTGTCATGTCTGCCCAGTTACCCGTGACGCTAGCCTATCAGCTTGTTAGACGCGCTTCTCTGTGATTGGATACTGCTTCCCCTTATAAGAGGTTGTTCCTGCCCCCAACGGACGGAAGAGGAACCAACGTTGAGGGTGGCGGACCTTGTTAGGTCCGGTTCGCTGTACGCAATAAACTTTGAGAGCTGATCCTGCTCGAGTCTGGCCTCCTGTCTCCCGCGGCTCCGGTCATTACCCCATCAAAAAACTACTCCTGGCTTGCTGGAATAAATAAACACAGATCAAGACTCTGTTTCCACACATTATCTGCCAGCAATTAACGGAGACAAACCTAGGAGTGGATTGATGTCTCTCTCTCTGTCATACTACCAAAACTGTTATACAGATTTAATGCAATGCCAATCAAAATGCCAATAACATACCTGAAAGACCTAGAGAAAACATTCCTAAAGTTCATTTGGAAACAGAGGAGCCTTAGAAAGGCAAAGGCAATCCTCAGCAACAAAGGCAAGGCAGGAGGCATCATAATTCCTGACTTGAAATTATACTAAAATGATAAAATCAGTAAGGTGCTGGCAAAAAAAAGAAATAGATGTGAAGAAAAGTGGAACAGAAAGCTTTCACTTTAAAATCAGGAACAAGACAAGGATGTCCACTATCACCATCCTATTCAACATAGTTCTGGAAACACTAGCCAGGGCAATCAGACAAGAGAGAGAAACAAAAGGAATAAAGACAGGAAAATAAAAAGTTAAATTAGCTCTATTTGCAAATGGCATGATACTCTATATAGAAGACCCAACAAGCTCCATTAAAGGATTACTGGAGGTAATAACAAATTCAGCAGTGTAGCTGGATACAGAGTCAGTGCTCAAAAATCAATAATACTCCTGTACACAAACAAAAAACTCACCAAGAGAGAAATTATGGAAATATCACCCTTCACAATAGCATCTAAAAAAATGAAATATGTAGGAATCAGCCTAACTAAGAATGTAAAACACCTACATGCTAAAAATTATGCTAAAAGAGGAGATTGAAGATTTGAAAATGGAAGGATATTCCTTGTTCTTGGCTTGGAAGAACCAACACTGTGAAAGTGGCCATACTCCCAAAATTGTTATACAGATATAATGCAATCCCAATCAAACTACCATTAACATCCCTCACAGATCTACAGAAAACACTCCTAAAATTCATTTGGAAACAGAAGAAACTTGGAATAGCAAAGGCAATTCTGGGCAACAAAGGCAAGGCAGGAGGCATCTCAGTTCCTGACTTGCAACTATACTACAAAGCCACAGTGATAAAATCAGCACGGCACTGGCAAAGACATAGACCTAAAGATCAATGGAACAGATTAGAAGATGCAAGCACAACTAGAAAGACACTCAGCCACCTGATACTTGACAAAGGGGCTAAACATGTTCATTGGAAGAAAGATAGCCTCTTTAATAAAGGGCATTGGAAAAACTGGCTCTCCACATGCCAAAGACTGAAACTAGATCCATGCCTATCACCATACACAAAGCTAAAGTCTAAATGGGTCAAATACCTAAATATTAAAACAGAAACACTAAGGAAGACAAGGTACATAAAAGTCTTAGAGACCTAGAGGTAGGCAGAGAATCATGAACAAAATGCAAACTGCACGAGAAACACTTCAAAGAATCAACAACTGGGATCTCACATTGTTGAAAAGTTTCTACACTTCAAAAGAAATCACCAACAGAGTGAAAAGAAAACCCACAGAATGGGAAAGAATTTTACCCAGCAACCCCACAGACAAATAACTTATATCAAGAACATATAAACAAGTGAAAAACCTCAAGCCCACCAAATTCAAAGACCCTCACCAAAAACGGGCATCTGAAATGCACACACAGTTCTCAGATGAAGATAATGCAAATGGCAAATAAATACGTGAAGCAATTTTCACCATCACTGGTCATTTGAGAAATGAAAATTAAAACAGCATTGAGATTTCATCTCACTCCGGAAAGAATGGCTGCCATCAAGAAATCAACTGATAACAAATGTTGGTGAGGCTCTGGGGGAAAAGGAACACTGCTCCACTGTTGGTGGGAGTGTGTAGACTGGTGCGTGCAGCCACTGTGGATATCAGTGTGGAGAATTCTCTGAAGACTAGGATCAGACGTTCCATTCAACCTAGCTATCCCCTCCTGCGTATTTTCCCAGAAAAAACTGAAAAGGTCATGTCACTGTGATATATTTGTACCCATGTTCATAGCAGCACAATTTGTAATAGCTAAATCTTGGAAACAACCAAGATGCCCATCAACTGTAGAGTGGATGAAAAGATGTGGTATTTTTATACAATGGAATATTATTCAGCTATAAAAAAGATGATCTTGAGGCCTTCATAGGCAAATGGAGACAACTTGAGACTATCCTGATTAGTGAAATAAATAAGAATCATATTTATAAATATCACATTGTGTCTCTAGTGTAAAAGTAATAAGAACTGTAGGAGTAATAAAATCCAAAATGTGTAATTGCTATTGTAAAAAAGAGAGGAAAAGAACGTGCTCTAAAGGATATAACTTCATGTATGCGTAAGTAGGTAGGATTGATAACCATATTACTAAGTTTTTATTGGGTCATTGAACAGAACTGTTTGCAGTCTCACTGTTTGAATGTCCACTTTGTATGCTTTCTTTTTGTAACTTAAACAACTATTTCTGAGGAGAATATGTAATTTATCAACTAGTGATTTCTTACTGTTTATTTTTTTGAAATTTTGTATTATTTATACCCTTTTTCTGTTTTGTTTTTTTTCTCTTTAAATAAAATTTTAAAAATGGTGCTAGAAAAATAGACTTTCTATGTGCTGAAGACTGAAACTAGACCCATGTTAATCACCATGAACTAAACTAAATTCAAAATGGATCAAAGATCTAAATAGAAACACTAAATCTACTGCAAGACAAGGTAGGTAGAAATCTTGAAGGCATAGGAGAAGAAATTTTCACTGTCACTGATCATTTGAGAAATGCAAATTAAAACAGCATTGAGATTCTATCTCACTCTAGAAAGAATGGTTGCCATCAAGAAATCAACCAATAACACATGTTGGCAAGGCCATGGGGAAAAAGGAACCCTTCTGCACTGTTAGTGGGAGTGTAGACTGGTGCAGCCACTGTGGAAATCAGTATGGAGAGTCCTCAAAAAACTAGGATTAGAAGTCCCATTCAATCCAGCTATTCCCCTTCTGGGTAGTTTCCCAGAAAAATTGAAAATGTCATGTCACAGTGATATATATGTACCCATGTTTATATCAGCACAATTTGTAATAGCTAAATCTTGGAAACAACCAAAATGCCTATCAACTGCTGAATGCATGAAAAAGATGTAATATTTTTATGTGATGGAATATTAATCAGCTATAAAGAGGATGATATTGAAGCTTTTATAGGTCAATAGAGGCAATTTGAGGCTATACTCATAAGTGAAATTAGACTCACATTTGTAAATATCCTACTGCCTCCCTAGTGTAAAAAAATAATAAGCTGAAAAAATAATGATACAAAATGTACAATGGATATTGTAATAATGAAAGCGCAAGAAAGTGCCCAAAAGGAAAGAACAACTTGTAAGAATAGACATATAACTACATGTATGTTTAAGTGAGCAAGATGGATAACTATACTACTAATTCTCTGTTAGTTCATCAAAAGGAATAGTGTGCTGTCATTGATTGTCTGTTCATTTATAAGCTTAGACTTTGTAACTTGAACACCTACCTCTAAGATAACAATATGTAATATATTAACAATATGTAATATAGTGCTCTACTATAATTACACAATATGTGATATAGTGCTCTAACAATATGTAATATAGTGCACCTACCTCTAAGATAATAATATGTAATATATTAACAATATGTAATATAGTGCTCATTTCTTACTATTTTTTTACTTCTATATTATTTCAAAAAGACAAATATGTAAACAATTGCCTGTTATATAATTTAATCAGTGCCATCATGTATACATTAAAATATTTCCTGTAATTGAACAATTGGAAAACATTCCATTGAAAGCATCCATAGCTGATTAAGCCAATGTGAGGACAGGATCTCAGAAATAGAATACATGCTTGTGGTTAGCAATCCTGAAAAGAAATATTTTTTAAAACTATCAAGGGACCATGAGAAATCAATCCAGCAGCTGCTAGATGAGGCAAAAAAAAAAAATCAATATTGGTTGGATTCAATGAAAAAGCAGGAGATAGCACAAATGACCATTAAAAACTGTTCACAGATATCATGGTAGAAAATTTCCCTGCCAGAGAAAAAGAATTTAACAGTCAGATAAGTTAGGCATATACAATTGCAATCAGCCATAGTAAGTAAAAAAGCTACAGCTAGGGATTTAGCTCAGTGGCATAAGCGACTGCCTGGCAAGCATTAGGTCATGAGTTCAATCTCCAGTACCAAAACAAAAAAAAAGAAAAGAAAAAAAGCTACAGCCAGGCATATCATAATTAAGATTCCAGAAATTCAACACGAGAATAAAATCTTAGAACTTCCGGGAGAACATGGTGGATAGATAGCAGCAGCTATGGAGGCTCTCTGAGATACCCTGCTTAGAATCCAGGAATGGTGCAGTGCGAGGAGTCCTAAGCAAGGGGAAATAGCTGGCCCAGGAATGAACTAAGCTGAGAGAAACCAACTGGAAATGCAATTCCAGTGCTAAAACAGGAACAGATAAAATCTCAGTGCAGAAACTGGAACCCGCATCACTGGAAGCCACGATTTGAATTTCCTGCTGCCGCTGCTTTGTCCAAATCAGCAAGGCAGGGAGAGAGATGCGTGAAAGCTCTGAGAGTGGGAATTGGTGAACAGAATTAAGAGCAGGACTGGCAGGGAGCCCTGCATCGACTTGCGTTGAGTGAACGGAACAGGGACCTTCCATAGAGTAGGAGGCTCCAGCAAAGGACGTACTGGGACCGGGCAGACTAGCCAGAACAGGACGCTGCAGTGACTTTAGTTGCATATTCCCCTCTCAAGCGGGATTGGTGCAGAGTGCTTGGCTTGGGTGACGCTGCTGACTAAGACCCAGTAGGCTAGCCCAAACCAGGTCCCAACTCCTGGAGATGCACCCTAGCGGTGAAGCCTTCAGTAGGTTGACCTGGAGGGGCGGGCCCAGCACAGGCTGCCCAGGTCTGTGTCTCCCTAGTACACTGCAGTGGGCGGGAACACCTTGCTGGCACAATTCAAACAAACTGTAACCGACAAAGAGAAAAAAACTGGGCCTCCTATATTCGCTTGTATGGAAGGAACAAAAAGCATGGGAAGAGGGAGCAACAAGAAAGGGTCCTCAGTCCCCAATCCTGAGAACACTGATCCAGGAAAGGTAAATGCAAAGGAGAATGAGGACAGAAAACATGCAATATCAGACACTGTACCAATAGACATAAAAGCGATATCTCCAAAGCCCCATAGACAAGTTCAAAAGTGAAGTATTTAATGAAATAAAGCAAGATATAAGTAGAATAGTTAGAGAAATGCTAAGTACCACCCAAGAAAAAAACAGATGGTGGGATGGAAGAACAGAAAAAAAGGGAGAATTGTTTGATGGAGAAAATAGAGAAAACATAGAATACGTGAAGCAGGTTCAAAGAGATTACCAGGAAACTAAAAACTCTATTGAAAGCTGGCATAACAGCTTGGAAAAAACTAAGGATAGATTATCTGAACTGGAGAGCAGATTTGTAATGTGGGAGCATGAAATGAAAAACGTCCTAAAAATAGCAAGAAAACAAATAGCAATAATACAAAGACTAGAAGATAAGAGGATCTATAACTTAAGAATTAAGAACATAAAAGAAGAAGTAGGAACACAAACAAATGGACTACAAAAGCTATTCACAGAAATAATCCATGAGAATTTCCCTAATTTTGCAAAAGGTAAAGATATTCAGATATATGAGGCATACAGGACCCCAGCCACCTACAACCCAAACAGAGCTACACCCAGGCATATAATAATCAAAATTCCAGGTCCAATATAAGAACAGAATATTAAAAGCCATCAGAGACAAGAAACAGATCACTTACAAGGGAACACCCATCAGAATTATAGCAGACTTCTCGGCACAAACCATCAAATCATGAAGAGCGTGGGGGGAAATAATTCAAGCTTTGAAAGATAATAACCTCCAGCCAAGATTGATATATCCTGCACAACTGTCCCTAGAAATGGATGGAAAAACAAGGTGCTTCCAGGAAAAAGTAGAACTAGATGAATTTGCAACCACCAATTCAACCCTACAGAGAATACTGCACGATATTCTAAAAAAGGAAAATACCAAGATTCCAGAAACAGTGGCAAAGAGGCCACAATGAATGGAGCAGAAAGTGAAATGAAGAAGACAAACGACAGAAAAAGAGCTCAACAGAAATGAGGCAGAGAAGGTTGGATGGTAGGAACAGCTATTTTGGAGAAAACAAGACATTATAATAGCTAGTGCTGATTTAGTATCATCTTGTGCTGAAGTCCCATCAAGCTTTTATTCTTCTGTCTCCATGAGTCTTAACAAATTGTATCTTATTAGATTTTATTCATTGTAATCATATAAGCAAAAACTTTTATAGACAAGGAGATTATACAGAAAACATTGTTCATTTTCTGATAGTTGATTCTAAATACCCTGTAATACTGTCATTCTCTTGAATGGTTTTACATTGTCTTGATATGTTTGGTGCTACAGTATAAGAAGTTATACTCAAAAAATTTCAAGGAAAGAGACACTATGGTAACTACTTTTATATCAGGATATCTTTTGGTGAAACACTATTTTGCTTAAATGGTTATGGTTGACCTATCCTGCTTTGTTGTTATGCCCTCTTTTAGCTCAATCTCCTTTTTTAATTATTTATTATTTATGTTTAACTTTTTTTTATTTTTATCTTTTTAAGGGAAAAATAAATAAAAAATAACAGGATATATTATAGTAACCCACTTTGATTTCCTATTAACTTGATTTGAAACCCTGTATTGCCCTCACCATCTTGTTTTGACTGATTTCCCCTTATTCTGCTTTGCTTGATAGTAGCAAGTTCAAAAGTATAGGCAACAACTGTGAAGACAGTAAGATTCATTATGACACCTATTCTGGTAGACTATTATCTTCTTTTAAAGACCTGTAATGTCTCCAGTGTTTTGGTTTTATTCTTTACTGTTTTGTTCAATTTTATTATAACTGATGACATAGGCAGTTCTTTTTAAGATAGCAAGAGGCGTTATGGTAACCATTGTTGATCACCTTGTATTTTGCTTTTACATTATCTATTATGTCCACCCTTTTGATTTGACTGACTCTGACCTGTTATGTCACATTTGGTTTTACTCTCTTCAAAAAAAAGTAATAAGAACTGTTGGAGTAATAAACCCACAATGTGTACTTGTCATTGTACAAAAGAAAGGAAAAGAAAGTGCTCTAAATGATATAACTGCATATAAAGTGTATAAGATAGATAACCATATTACTGAGTTTTGTTGGATCATTGAACAAAACTGTTTGCAGTCTCGCTGTTAGAAATTTTACTTTGTATGCTTTAATTTTGTAACTTGAACAACTATTTCTAAGATAACAATATGTAATCTATTAACTAGTGATTTCCTACCGTGTATTTTTTTCTGAAATTCTGTATAACTTGTACCCTTTTTCTGTTTTTTTTTTCTTTTTCTCCTTAAATAAAATTTAAAGGAATAAAAAAAGAATAAAATCTTAAACACTGTTAGAGAAAAGAAACAAATTCTCTACAAAGGAAGACCTATCAGAATCACAGTTGCCTTCTTGGGACAAACTCTCAAGGAGATCTTGGAGTGAAGCATTTCAAGTACTGAGGGAGAAGAAAGTTCAACCCAAAGTGACATACTCAACAAAATTATCTTTTAAAACTGATGGAGAAACAATTTGTTCTATGCCAAACAACATCTGAGGAAATTTATGACTACCAACCTAGCACTCCTAAATATTTTGAAGGACATTCTTGAAAGAGATAACAAGGATTGAAACTCCATGAATCACAGCAGAATGAAACCATCAAGCAGGACAAACAAACAGAGGCATAGGGGAAAAGGAGGAGAGCCAACAACAGGAAAATAACATGACAAGGATAAGTCTATGCACACCAGTTACAGTCACCAGTATTAATGATCTTAATTTACCAATAAAAAGACACAGACTAGCCGAATGAATCAAGAATGAAGATTCAATAATCTGCTGCATGCAAGAAAGATGTCTAATTCAAAAAGAAATTCATAGACTGAAAGCCAAAGGATGAAAAACAATACTACATGTGACAGGAACCCAGAAAAAAGGGAGGAGTACCTATTGTATTTGCAGGCAAAATGAATTTCAAGCCAAGAGTAATTAAGAAAGATAAAAAAGATTACTACATTCTTGTAAAAGGAACAATGCAAGAAGAAAATGTAATAATCATAACGATATATATACACCAAATACAGGTGCACCCAGTTATGTGAGACAAATATTAATAGACATGAAAAATCAAATAACAAACAACACAGTAGTAAAAAGGGACCTTAACATCACACTATCACAAAGAGATAGATCAACAGGACAAAAAACAACAAAGAAATAACAGGACTAAATCAAATTAATGAACAAATGGAATTAGTAGGTGTTTACAGAGTATTCCATCCATCAACTATACATTCTTCTCAGCTACACATAGACTGTCCTTTAAAATAGAGAAACTCTATCCCATAAAACATGCTTAAGTAAACACAAAGGAACTGAAATTATCCCATTCATTTTATCTGACCACAATGCAATGAAATTGCAAATTAATAACAAAAGAAATCACAAAAAATTCCATAAATATATAGAAATTGAATAGCACTCTCCTGAACAACCAAGGAGTAACATATAAAATTAGGAAGAAATTAACCAATATTTACAATCATACAAAATGAAAATACAACTTATAGGAACTTGTAAGATGCAATAAAGCAGCCGTTAGAGGAAAACTGACAGCACTGAACTCTCACATCAGGAAAACGGAATAAGCACAAATAAACAACCTAATGGTGCACTTCAAGCTACTAGAATAAGAAGAGCAAGTCAAGCACAAAGCCTAAAGAAGGGAGAAAATTACAAGTACTAGAGTAGAAATTGACACAGTGAGATCAAGAAAACAATACAAAGAATTAACAAATAAAGACTTGGTTCTTTGAAAGATTAAATAAAATTGATAAACCTGTAGCCAACTATCAGAAATAGAAAAGGCTCAAATGTATGCAACAAGGAATGAAAAGGGTGAGATCATTACAGATTCTGTTGGAATTCAGAAGATCATCAATACCTACTTTGAAAATCTTTAATCTCATATGATGGAAAACACAGAAGACATGGACAGATTCTTAAAAACATTTGAATTACCAAACTGAATCAAAAAGACATAAAAATTCTGAAAAATCCAGTATCAGTCAATGAAATTGAAAATGTCATTAAAAATTTACCCACAAAGAAAAGCCCAGGTCCTGTTATCTTCACAGTTGAATTCCACAAAAAAAATTTAGAGAAGATTTAATGCCAATACTTCTCAAACTCTTTAATGAAACTGAAAGGAAAGTAATTTTTCCTAGCCCATTTCTGGAGCCAAGTATTATTCTGATACCAAACTCAAAAATTAGCCAACCAAAAAGGAAAACTATAGGTCAGCCTCCCTAATAAACATAGATACAAAAGTCTTCAATAAAATACTACCAAATAAAATGCAGCAACTCATCAGGAAATTGCACTCTGAGAAAGGAGATGAAAGAGGATATCAGAAAATGGAAATGCTCAATGATAGGAAGAACCAACATTGTAAAAACGCCATATTCCCAAATCTGTAACACAGATTTAATGCAATTGCTCAAAATACCATTAACATACCTCACAGATCTAGAGAAAATATTTCCTAAATTCAGCTGGAAGCGGAAGAGACCTAGCCTAGCAAAGGCAATTCTGGGCAATAAAGGCAAGGCAGGAGGCATCACAATCCTGACTTGCAATTATACTATAAAACTACTGTGATAAAATCAACATGGTACTGGCAAACACAGACTTGAGAATCAGTGTAACAGAATAGAAGATGCAGGCAAAACTATAAACACACTCAGCCACCTTATATTTGACAAAGGGTCTAGACAAGTTCACTGAAAGGATAGCCTCTTCAACAAGTGGTGCTGGAAAAACTTTCCACATGCCAAAGATGAAAACCAGACCCATGTATATCACTATGCACTAAACTATAATCAAAATGATCAAAGACCTAAATATTAAAACAGAAACACTGAATCTACTGGAAGACAAATTAGGTAGAAATCTTGAAGAGATAAGGGTGGGAAGAAAGTTCATGAACAAAAACCAAACTGCATGGGAAATACTTCAAAGAATCAACAACTGAGATCTCATCTTATTAAAAGGGTTTTGCACTTCAAGAGAAATAACCAACAGAGTGAAAAGAAAACCCATGAAGTGTAAAAAAATTGGGCCAACTGTTCCTCAGACAAAAGACTTCTAATTGGAATACATAAAGAATTTAAAAAATCAGACCCCCAAAATTGAAAGATCCAGTGCAAAAAATGGGCATCTGAGATGAATATACATTTCTCAAATGAAGAACAGCAAATACATGTATGAAAAAATGTTCAGCATTATTGGCCATTTGAGCAAAGCAAATTAAAAAACACTAAGTTTCCATCTCACACCAAATAAAAATGGTTATCATAAAAAATCAACCAGTAACAAATTCTGGTAGGGCTGTGAGGAAAAAGGAACTCTTCTCCACTGTTGGTTGGCATGTAGACTGATGCAGTCACTGTGGAAATCAGTGTGGCATTTCCTCAAATTAGAAATTCCATTCAACCCAGCTATTACCTTTCTGGTATTTTTCCAGAAGAATTGTAAACATCGCACCACAGTGATGTATGATCAGCCATATTTATAGTAACACAATTTGTAGTAGTTAATTATTGGAAACAATACTAATGCCTATCAACCAAGCAATGGAGTACTACTCAGCTATAAAGAAGGATAAACTTGAGGCTTTTATAGGTAAATAGATGCAACTAGACTTTATACTCGTAAGTCAAATAAATCAGACACACTCAATGGTGTGTAACCATTGTATTGTCTTCCTAGTGTGAGAAACTGAAAGAATAAGTAGGGTCCAAAGGTACAATAGATATTTTGAAAGTGAAAGAAACTGCTCAAAGGGAAAGAAAAAATAAGGTAGGGGAAAGGAAAAAACAAAGAAGAATACCTATATGATAGCTAAGATAATACTCTTGTATTAGTTTATTGAAAGGAACAGTTAGTGCGTACACTGTTTGATCAGTTTTGCATCCCTATATCTGGTAATCTGAACAACTATTTGGAAGCAACAATATGCAATATGACAACTATTGTTAAATTCCTAGCATCTTGTATTGAAATTCTGTACCAGTTTTATTTTTTAGTATCTTTAAAATAAAAAAGGAGATGGTCCACACATACTCAGCCACCTTATCTTTAACAAAGGTGCCAAACACATTCACTGGAAGAAAGATAACCTCTTTAATAAATACTGCTGGGAAAATAGGTTCCACACATGCTGATGATTAAAATTGGACACATATCTTTCATCATGCACTCAACTAAATTTGAAATGAATCAAAGATCTAAATATTAAAACAGAAACATCTTCTGGAAGATAAAATAGGTAAAACTCTTGAAGACATTGGTGTAGGAAAAGGCTTTATGAATAGACCCTTTATCACATAGGAATTATCACAAAGAATCAACAACTGGGATCTCCATCTCATTAAAAAGCTGTAGCACAGCAAGAGAAGCTACTAACAGGGTTAAAAGACAACTCACAATGTAGGAAAAATGTTTGTCATCTGTTCTTCAAACAATTACTATTGAGAACATATAAAAAATTAAAAAAAATCATACCTCCCAAATTTAAAGACCAAATCTAAAAATGGGCATCTGAGATGCATACACATTTCTCAGATAAATAAATACAAATGGCAAATAAATATATGAAAAAAATATTCAACATCACTGGTCACTAGAGAAATGCAAATTAGAACACTGAGATTCCATCTCACTCTAAAAGAATGGCTATTATTGATAAATCAACCAGTAACAAATGCTGGTGGGGCTGTAAGGAAAGAGAATACTTCTCCACTGCTGGTAGGAGTGTACATTGGTACAATCACTGTGAAAATCAGTGTAGACATTCCTCAAAATCTAGGAGGTCCCATTTGAGCCAATATTCTGGGTATCTGCTGGGTATCTTCCCAGAAGAATTAAAAACACCATACCACAACAATATGCATGCACTCATCTTTATAACTGCACAATTTGTAGTAGCTAGATACTGGAAATAACCCAAATGCCATCAACCGAAGAATGGATGAAAGGATGTGTCCACATCTTTTTTATACACAGTTGAGAACTACTCAGCTGTTAAGAAGGATAATATGGAGAGTTTCATAGGTTAATGGATGCAATTCAAGACCATACTTACAAGTGAAATAATCCAGGTTCTCATGGGCAAACATCACATTGTCTCCTTGGTAAGAGAAGCTGAAACATTAAGCAAGATCCAAACTGTAAAATAGATATTGTAAAATCAGAAGAAACGATTAAAAAGGAAAGAGTAACTAAGGTGGGGGGAAAAAAGAAAAATAAGGAAGGGAAAAGAAAAAAAATTACAATAGTTATACCTTTAATTTCTCTTGATTCATTGAAAAGAAAAGTTTGTGCATACACTGTTTGGGCAATTGAATTCCTATATCTTGCACTGTCAGTAACTAAAGATAAAAATATGCAATGTATTGACCATTGTTACCCTCCTATCATCTTGTTTCAAAATTTTATTTTATCTTGTCTCTTTAAAACAAAATAAATAAATGAATGGTTATCACATAGTTTCTCATGACACTGTACTGTCAAAGACTGTGCATTAGAAAGATACAAGAAATATGAAAGACAGAGGTCCAAGGACCTTTTATGTTTACTTCTACAAATTCTGGAAACTGCTCATGTTATAATTAAATATAAATAGCCAGCACTTATTACATGCCAAGTCCTGAAGGAAATATATATGTATTCCTTGGTACAACCCTTTAAGATAGGTATATTACCCTCATTTTATAAGCAGAGAAACCAAGGTACAATGAAGTTAAATTTCTCACCTAAATTCTCATAACTCTCAAGTGATGGAGCTGAAGTGTTAATCCCTGAGCCCAGCCTCATAATAATTTTGCTAATTAAACTCTGGAATAAACTGGATGTAGGAATATGGAACGCCAGATTCTTCCTCCACACCCAGCCTCTGGCAACTCTGTGAGTTACTTCATAACCTCCTCTTGGTAATTAAAACTGGGATACATAGCTGAATGCCAAAGTCTACCTAGATACACAGATTACATCAGTAGCTTCTCTTACTGATGGATATGGCCATGTGTCTTTCTTCTTTTAATTATTTTCCTTTATTAGTATATGTTTCTGATACATAACAATGCAATTATCTTGAGGTTTGGTACATATCAATCATCAACTTTGGTACTTGATCATCTGTACTCTGCCTTCTCCTGGTGCTCACCCCTCTCCATCCCTCAATCATGTTCCCATATCCATAGGATCTAACTCCCTGTTCCTATCATCTCTCTTGTTTTGCTCTATAAATTATTTATGTTTTGAGCCTCTTATATTTGAGAAACCAAGTAGTATTTAAACTTTTGTGTCTGATTTATTTTGTTTAGCATTATGGTCTCAAGGTTCACCCATTTTCTTACAAATGACTCAAATCTATCCTTTTTATGGCAGAATAGTACTCCATTAGGTATATGTCACCACATTTTCTTTATCCATTCATCTGATGATGGACATATAGGACATATGCCTTCCCATAATTTAGCTCCTGTGATTCAGCTATTGCACATTGTACCGTTATAAACAAGGGTATTCATAAGTCACTGTAGTATGATAACTTTGACTCTTTCAAAAAGATATCCAGAAGAGATAGCTAGGTCAAATGGAATTCATATTTCTAGTTTTTTGAGGACTCTCCATACTGATTTCCATTGTGGTTGTACTACTTTACATTCCCACTGACCAGAACCCTGAAAAGGTTCCCTTTTCCCCATAACCTCACCACACTAGTTTGTTTTAGTCCTTTGAATCCTTGATAATAGCTATTCACACTGGAGTAAGATGTAACGTAACATTAGTGTTGGTTAGTGTCAATTTGAATTTCTGTAACGGTCAAAGATGCTGAATGCTCTCCATGTGCTCATCAGCCATTTACACTCCCTCTGAGAAGTGTCTGTTCAATTTAATTGCCCATTTTTGATGAGATCATTTTTCATTTTGAGAAGACTAATATTTTTTTTCTGACCTTGTGATATCAGCAGCAGAAGGGTATGATATCTTTTCAAGCCTATATCAAAAGTTCTTTTTAAAGTTAAGTTTACTGATACAATTTACATACACATAATGATCACATTCATCATAGGGAATTTGTACTTGTACATGATAGATCTTAGTTCCTCTTTTTTCTCATTCCCATGCCTTCCCCTCTCTTCAATCCATTTCCCTCCCTACTTATAAATCTTTGTTTTGATTTCTTCCTTCTTTCTTATTTTCATTTTTCCTTCCATCCCTCTCCAATTCCTTTTGAACAATTATTTCCTATTTCACAATATCTATTATACATTTTGGTTCTTATGGCTGAGTAATACTCCACTGTATTAAAAAAATCACACATCTGAGGTTGTCACTTCTTTTTTCAAATGTGAGGTCTGTATAAAAAGATAATTATTATGAAATGGCAGGTTTTTCAAATAGCTTCATTGAGGTATAACGGATGTACAAAAACATGTCATGTTTCATGTATGCAATTTGAAAACTTTAGAAATATATATAAAACTAGGGTACTAACACAATCAAGATAATAAACATGTCTCAATTCCAAAAGTTTCCTTGTGTCCCTTTGTGTTTTATGTTTATTTTGTTGCTGATGTGGTTTAAGATAGAAACACTTAACAAACTTGTATTATGTAATATAGTATTTTTATAGCACAATAATGTATAACAGATCTCTAGCAGTTCCTCGTTCATCTTTCATAACCAAAACATTATAATTACTGAATAGCAAACACCATTTTTTCCCTTCTTCCAGTCTCTGACAAGTACCATTCTATTCTTTGCCTCTTTAAGTTTGGCTATTTTAGATTCTTCTGTGGTGAACTGACAACTAGTGATCAATTTTTCACAACCAGATGAACTGAATCAGCATGGTGCTGAGTGTGGATGACCAGCCTGAGGATTGTTGCCAAGAAAAAAGGAGAACAAAGAGAGGAAGAGGCAGTTTTGTTGGTTCCCTGTGGTGTTGGTTCTCCTGGAGGAGCTTGTTGAATGTCTTTCCTGATATGAATTTGGCTGTTCTCCTCCCCAGAAGAGCTCCTTCTCTGCCATTCACTTTGTGGGAGTTCTGGTCTTTTCTGTTTCCTGGCCCTGGAGGGGAAGATGGAGAAAGGTTCAGTCTCCAAGAGAAGCTTGCCACACTGCCTTCCTGATAGGAACTTGGTTGTTCTCATCATTGGAGGATCTCAGGACCTTGTTGTTGCTGATGATGGCTGAGGTACTTTTTGGACCCATACTTTCAGTGTTGTTTCTTGGCTCCAGTGCAAAACTCTCAGTCTACTGGCACAGAACCCACATCTCACTGGCACAGACTTTCTAGCTTCCACTGCAGACCTTTGAACCTTCCCAATGCAGATCCACGAAGCAGACTTGCATGAGGCATTGTCATGGGCTTTAGATATTCAGTTGGACTCATGCAAGATGTTACCATGGGATCTAGGCCCTCAGCTGGATTCTTTAGTTTGTGGACAGTTTTCCTGCATTTTTTGTGTTTGACTCTTTGAGTGACGGTTGTAAAATAACTCTAAATTATATATCCTGTATGTAATAGTTTTCCTTGCAAACCCTGACTATAATATTCTCAAATAAGCAGAACTGCATAGTATTTGAGGTATCACCTCTCCTGTGTTAAGAAAGTTATTAGCCTCCATGGTAAGCAGCCATGGCTCGAGCAAGTGGTAGCCACCCCAGGGGGAGAACCAGCCAGCGTCTGCCTAGATCCATACCAAGTTGCAACTTAGGGCACTGGGAAATCAAGCAACCAGCCTGCCTCCTTGGTAAGTAGCCATGGCTTGGGCAAGCGGCGGCCGCCCCAAGGGGAGAACCAGCCAGCGTCTCCCAAGATTCATGCCATGTTACAGTGTAAGGCACTGGGAAACCAAGCAACCCACTTGTCTCCCTGGTAAACAGCGACGAGCCTACCGGCAAGTGGGCTAAGAATCAAACATCCCATTCCGCCCCCACCCATTAGCAAATGGGAGCCAGAGATCTGAGCATCTCTTGAGAGGTTGACCATAGGCAATATAGCAAATAGGGGGATTTCCTTCTACCATCTCTTTGAAGGCAATAATGTTATTACTGTTTTACTTTGTTCTGATTAATTGTATTGCTGTATCCAATATTCTGTTTTGATAAGTTCTATAATGTTCTGTATTTGGTTAGACTTTGCTATACCTGACTGACAGAACAACTATTGTGAAGATAACGAGATATACTATAGTATCTATTACTGTTATCCTAGTAACCTGCTGTGACAGTCTGTACCAATTTCACTGTGCTGTCTCAGTTGGCTTTGTTATGTCTTGTTCTGTTGTACTTCATTACCTTCAAAATATTAAAAAGTTTTTTTAAAGAAGAAGGTTATTATCAAAGTGAAAGAATAACAAAGATCAGTGAGAATGTGAAGAAACTGGAAGCCTTGTACACTGTTGGTTGGAATATAAAATAGTATTGCTGCCATGGAAAATAGTGTAGAGGTTTCTCAAAATGGTTGAAATAGAATTTCCATGTCATCTTTCAGTTCTTTTTCTGGGTACACATCCAAAATAACTGAAATTGCGATCCTGAAGAAATATCTGCATACTCATGTTCACCCAGCATTAGTCACAATAACCAACATGTGGAAACAATGTAAATGTCCACCAATAGATGGAAAGTAAAGAAAATGCATTATGCATAGGCAGTGGAATATTATTCAGACTTTAAAAACTATGGAAAGCCTACCATTTATGACAATGTGGATGAACCTGGAGGACATAATGCAAAAAAAAAAAAAAAAAAAAGTCAATCTCAGGACAGTTACTGCTGGAAGGGCAGTGCTGCACAGTAGTTAAGACCCTGGATTCTGGGGTAAGATGCCTGATTCAAACCTAATTTCATGCTAATTATTACCTGTGTCGGTTTTGGTAAATAATCTTAACTCTCTAGGCCTCACTTTACTTGCCTTGAAAAATGGTGTTAAAAACTAATTCAAAAGAAATGTGAGATTTTCCAGATGTGGTGGCACATGCCTGTAACCCAGGCAATCAGGAGGATAAGGCAGGAGGATCCCTGGGAATTCGAGGTCGGTCTGGGGTGCGTAGTGAGTTCCATGCCAGTCTGAACTACACAACAAGATCCTGTCTCAAGAAAAAAAATGTGAAATGTAAATGAGATACTAAATGTAAAGCATTTACAAGGATCACTGACTCCTTCCATGTACCTGAAAGACATCAGTTGCTAGCATTTATAAACCGTTTTCAATGGAGAAATGAGATCAATAAAAAAGGCTGATCTAGGATTCAGATACACATGAAGCCCTGTATCTGTTTACTGCTTAGATCCAGATGAGGAAACACTCACTGCTTTGTTTAGAAAAGTCCCTGCTACCCTGAAGAGAATAACAACACTGTTATGAGTCCAATTCCAAGGAAAATGTTCTCAAACATGTCCAACTACTAACTTTTCATGCAAATTAATTTCTAAATAGGCAATCTAGTATACCATTTAGCATTTCTGAGCACTTATCATTGAAAGGAAGGCGAGATAGGCCTTCTACTCAATTCATCCAGCTAGAAGCAGGGCCAAAGAGGTATTTAAAGTCATTAAAATTAGTAGAGTAACTCAAAAGTCCAGAGCAAGAGGTTCTCAGTAGCAGCACTGTCTACCCAGGAATTGTGAGCAGGACCTCTGGCATGGGTACAGCTGCATTTCAGTGCATAGGAAAGATGGAGAGTCAAAGAACTTAGAATAGCAAGTTCAGATTCTTAGGGGCAAGGGGATGCTTTGCAGGACAATATCCATCCAGGCCTTGTCTCCAAATAACACACCGAGGAGCATGCCCTGTAGAGGTGATCACAGATTCTTGTAGTACAAAGGATTATCAGAGATATCATTTCTCAGTTCAACACTAACTTCCTCACTATCCTAAGTTCTTAGTAAGTGTACTACTTCATTAAATGATCTAGCCACCTCACTAGCTACGTACTATTAAAATCTCCATAGAAGAAATGAAGAAACCAAGGCACAGAGAAGTAAAAAACCTAGGCTGAAATCTTGGAAACAGCCCAAATGCCCATCAACCAAGGTATGGTTAAAGAAGAGTTGATTTGTCTTTTTTAGAGAAAAAAGCAAAACAGAAAAAAGAGTAGAAATAATACAGAATTTCAAAAAAACAGTAATAAATCACCAATTGATAAATTACATACTGTTATCTTAGAAGTAGTTGTTCAAGTTACAGAATCAAAGCATAAAAAATGGGCAGTCAAACAATGACAGTACACACCATTCTGTTTCTTATACAATAGCGTACTATTCTGCCATAAAGAATGATAAGCTTGTGACATTCTTAGGTAAATGGAAACACAGTGTGACCACACAGTTAAGTGAAATAAATCACAGACAGTTGTATAAATACCGTATTGTTTCTCCAATGTGAGAAACTGAAAGTATAAATAAGGACAAAAATGTGTATTAGTTGTGAAATAGGAAGCAAATGTTCAAATGGGTAGGGGAACAAGGGAGGGGGAGAAGGAAAGAAAAGAAGGGAAGAAGTAAAAAAAAAGAAGAAAAAATTAGAAACAAAGCTTTTGTTAATGGGTTGGGAGGAGGGTTTGAAAGGAGGCAGGATCATGGGGAAAGAATCGATTGTATCATGACATGCACAAATTCTCTAGTATGAATGTGATCAGTGTACCTAACATGTACCAATAAAATGTGATTGAAGTTTTTAAAAAAAAGGAAACTTGGCTGATGCTATATATTTTATAAAGGACAGAACTAAGCAACAATCTAGAGGATATGACTCTAGCACCTCAGGTACTCCCTGCAAAACTACAGAAGGCGACTTACAGGAAAGTAGATAATGAAAGAACAGAATACAGTGGCTGCATGGGTTGATGAGAAAACCGAGATGGAGGAAAAATAAAGGAAAGAAATGAATTAAACACCGAGGAAACCTAAATCATGAGTTCACGGGTGTTGACTGAAGGGAAAAATGATCACAGTCTACAAATTAGATGGAGCTTCTTAGAGGATGAGATAGACCAAGCCAAGCACCCCGGTCTCAGGCTGTAAGATAAAACTCAGCTCAACGCCAGAGTGTCCTACACTTCTCTGGTATTTTTTCCAAAGACACAAAGAAAGTTATAGGATTTTTTGAGATGAGGGACTACTAAATTTCTTACCGATCTTTTGTTTTTAGTCTCTGATTGAGAGCAGTTGTCAACTATGATTCCAACCAATTGCGTTTCAGACTTGGTTATTTAAACACATTGATACATAGAAAAAAAAATTTCTAGGGAACTATTTTTCCTCCACCCCTCCCACCCTCACATCTCAGAATAATAAGAAAAGACTCTTTACCTTATAATTGAATTTTTTTACTATTACAGTCAATTTTGACATTTATTCTTCACAATAGTAATTTTTGGCGTCTGGTAGATGCTGAGCCCAAGTGCATTAGTAATATCATCTAATGTGACTTTTAACAACAGCTCTAATGCAGTAAATATTATAACTTCCATTTTGATAGAGTAAAAAACACGTTTGAGGGATTAGCAATTGGGAGACCAAGAGCAAAATCCAACCCAATTCAGCTGAATGCCAAAACCAAAGTCACACCCTATACACTGTGATGCATTTTTTCTTTCCGTTTTAATTTCTTCCTTGCAATTGCTGTACTAATAATTCAACCCAGGACCTTCACAATGAGCTACATTCCTGGCACTTTTTTATTTTTTATTTTGAGATAGACTTTCATTAAATCACTGAGTTGCCTGGCTGAGCTCAAATTTGAGATCCTCCTACCATAGGCACTTCAGAGTGAGCTTACAGGCATGGGCTATAAGACATTTTGTTTGGGGGCAGGTACTGGGACTCGAACTCAGAACCTCACACTTGCCAGGCAGGGGCTATGCACCTGAGCTACATCTTTGGCCCTATAAGTACCATTTTATTAGTACATGTCCATAACACATAATGATTACATTCACTGTGGGGAGCTGGTACATGTACATGATGCATCTTAATTCTTTTTTTATCCCTTTCTCCCTTTCCCCCTCCACCTCTTTTACTCTTAAAGATAATGAATGTCTTTTCACAGACCAAATGAGTCAGAATCAATGGAGAATGAAGTGGTCACCTGCTATATTTAAAACCCATCACTTTAATTGCAGTGAAATTTTCCTGACATAAAAGCAAACACTTTTAAAGTGAATAATTCAGTAGCACATTCACAAAGTTGTGCAGCCACCACTTCTATCTAGTTATAGAATCTTTTCATCTCCGTCAAAGGAGACTCTGTACCCATTAAGCAGTGACTCTCCATCGCCACCTCCTCCAGTCCCTGAAAGCCAGCCTCCTCTTTGTCCCTATGGATTTATCTATTCTTACATTTCATACAAAAGGAAACCTACAGCATGTGACCTTTTGTAGCTGGATTCTTTCATTTTCCATCACTTTTTTGATGTTCTTCCACACTGTATTTAAATTAGTACCTCATTCCTTTAAATGGCTTTGATCACGCACATCTCGCCCACTTCAGGAAACCCAGCCCCCATCCTTCATGCATTCTTCCACAATGTTAATTAAGTGAGGCCTTTCATGTTCCAGGAACTCTTGCTTTGGGGGAACGTGTAGTCCAATAGGGAAAGACAAAAGTCAATCAAACAGTGTAACAGTTATTTTTCTACATGACCAAATGTTTCTGTACAACAGATACAAGTGGGGGCTGGCCCTACCTAAAGCCTGGGCGGGGCTTCAGCAATTTCAACACGTGATTGTATCACCCAGAACCTTGGTACTTGCAGGTTCCAACTTGAGGTAGGAGTGGAGCTGAGATGGTGAATTTGGAAGCAGCTCAGAGATGCTGTTCCTATTGCTGAGCCAAAAACCGCATTTTTAAGCAGTGATATGTAAGCCAAGCCATAAGAGATAACAGTTAACCAGACATGTTCTCCCCTTCTGAATTACTCAACTCATCACTGAACTTGAAGAAGAGTTGTTCTTTCACCTTTCAGCCCTGGACCTTAACCTGGCAGATGGAGAAAGGATGAGAGATTAGATGTTGCAATGGACAAGAAAAGACATGGTAGATTGTCTACCTTTTAACAAATATTTCATAACATCTTTGGACTAGTTGACTCTGCAGTTACAAAATCTGTGAAGTCTGAAGCAGCCAACCTTTAGAGACTCTCCAGTCCCATTCTCTTGTTTTAAAACTAGGACCTGGAAACCTCCATGACAGTTGGCATTTTTGACACTTCAAGAGTATCTGTGACATAGGATATGTCACATATGTTGTAGGCACTAATTTGTGCACTTCTCAAAACAACACAGAATTTGTATTAGTATTTAAGACATGTAGATGGAAAAATAAAAATAAACACTTGCTCAATTCCAAATACTTAGCACATGATAAAGCTGTGATTTATCTTCCTGTCCCAGACTACCTGACTTCCAAATTCTGTTCTTTGTATGGCATCTGCTAGGCACAATTTGCTTAATTTTGAGCCTCAGCTTATTAAAATAGTGCTAGGACAGGATAAAAAATGAGGGACTAATTTCATCTTATTAATTGCAAAAATTACTTTTGCTACTCAGATCTGTCGCTGCATAAACTCTTCCCAAACTGCACACTTTATTGACAACTTCCTCTGAGATTTTTCCAGTAGCAAGTTTAGAAGGAGAAAAGTCCTGAAACTAGCTTATGCAATGTCACAATGTCCCTTTCCTCTGTCCCGCTCTCATCTCTCCTCATTTCTACTTGGCTGTGTCTGTCTTGCTGGTGACAGTTTGTCTTTATGAAAGTTGTACAAAGGAGCTCGAGTTTTACTTTACAGAGAATGGGAGTTCATTTTATAATTTGTTGCTCATCCCAGTCTTGGCAAGCTTATGCAAAACTGAGTAAAATGGTTCATTTGTTAGGAGGTTCATGAGATCAAATTAGATGACTGGAACTGATTCAAAAAACTAGAACAGATTTCAAGCCTAAAATTGATCCTCCAGCAGAAAGGGTCCCTTATCAAGCCAATGCTCTCTGGGCCAACCCTGGGCAAAGGAAGCTGGTAATTTAATTAGCTGTTCTTTGGACTGTGAAAAGTGATCATTTTTCATCATGCTTCCAAGGACACCATTTTTCTGGCATTTCTCCAGCCACCATCAATGGTCAGAAGCTATCAGGTACATGTCACAGGATGTCATGGGAAGGGCATGGAGAGTGAGATCAGACTGAGCACATCCCCCTGAAAGCACCAGCTGGGGCTTGCCAGATGGTCACCAGAGCCTCAGTTCTCCAGTCTGCAGTGGCAAGATTCCTAGCTCCTGCTGGGCCTCATGTCACAGAGGTTCTGAGTATTGCATGTATGAAATGTCCTATGATGTTCTGACTTGAAGAAGGCCCTCATTTAGCAGGGAGTAGCAGTCGAGGAGGTAACATCCACATCAGCTGGAGGAAATGCACACTCTTCAGTTAGCATTACTCCAGCACTCACCACATGCCAGGCACTTAGCATTTGTTAATTCATTTACAAACTCAAAGTAGCCCTTTAATATGGGCATTTCACACAGAAGGAAACTGAGATTCACAGAGGTTGACCAAGGTCACAGAGCTAGCACTAGTAGAGCAACGGCAGATAGAAGCCAGAAAAATTAGTTCCAGAAACTGTCCTTAAATCCACCACCGTTGCTTAAAATTTTAGAAGCTAAAAGGAAAACAAGAGTGAATGTTTGCTTGTTGCTTGAGATCAGCCAGATTGCTTTCATGCTCACTTTGTTAGTCCTCACTGTAATCAAGTAAGCTGTGCCCTGTCATTACTACCACTTTATAGATAAGGACACTGAGACTGTGGGAAGCTCACATGGTGGACTCTGGTCATACAGCTAGTAAATGAATTCAGATCTTTGTCTGCCCTGGTTTAAAGCCCATGATCCCAAACAGTTTGTTGCTTTTAATCCAAAGTAGGCTGTCCTCCATCAGTGCTCCCTCTAGGAGAGTGGAGGACTTGCTGCCAGAGGAAGTATGAGAGTGATGAGAGAGGTTCAGAGACCATGGCACCCAGAACCCATTCCACAAAGATGATAGCAGAGCAGAGGAGAAGGAACCTGACCATTGAAATGGCAATAAGCTCCCCCTGAAGTCCATCTGCCTTTCAGAAGAAAAATCCCCGAATGCTATCTAATAATTATTCTCAAAGGCAGTTCTAAAACATAAAGAAAAAACTATAATATTGTTTTACAGTGGTAAAATATAAGCATACAACCTTGATGTTCAGCAACAAGGATTGTTTTAATAAATTATGAGGGTCCCACACAATGGAAAATGGTGCAGGCATTCTCAATAGAGTTTATGAAAAATTAATCATGGAAGTATGTGTGTGGCATAATGTTAGGTGAAAAAAAAAAATAGAAACGAATCCAGGAGTTATAGCATACACCTGTCATCCCAGCTCTCTGAGAAGCTGAGGCTGGAAGATCACAAGTTTAAGCCCAGCCTGGACAACTTAGTTAGTTAGTGAGCTCCTGTCTCAAAATAAAAGGAGGGCTGGAGAGTAGCTCAGTGTGAAAGCCCTGGATTCAATCCTCAGTACAAAAAAAAAAAACTATTAGAGATAGTAGTAAGGGCTTGTAGGGTGGGCTTCTGGGTAAATTGTTCATTTGGTTTGTACTTACTTCCCACATTGTCCAATGTCCAGTCACTCACCCAACAAAGACTTTTATTCCTTTCAGTGTACTGTGAGTCTGCTATCTACTCTGCAGTGCCACTGCTAATTCCAGGCCACCCTTTCTTTCACCTAAGCAACAGCAACATCTCTGGAACTGGTCTTCTAGACTTGAGATTCAACCCTGACCCCCCAGGCATGTCTAGCTGGCAGCCAGAATGGTGTCTTATTATAAGTCATGAAAATGATGCACTGTGCTCTGCTTAACCTCTCCAGTGGCTCCCTATTGCCCTTTGGATAAAGCCTGAGCTACCTTTTCTAGCCCTTGTTTTTATTTTGCCTTATTTGCAGTATTGGCAATTGAACCCAGGGCCTTTGCACTGAGCAACCAACTCTTTTTCTTATTTTTTTATTTTGAGACAGAGTCCTATTAAGTTGCTCAGGCTGGACATGAGCTTGTGATCTTTCTGCCTCAGCCTCTAAGAGTGCTGGGATTATAAGCCTGTGTTACCATTCCTGGCTAATCTATCTCAGTTTTCACCTCTCTGTGTTGCAGCATCTGGAAGGATCTGGAGCCCCTCACCTTCCAAGCTCCATATGAGGCTTCCAGGACCCAGTTTGTGCCATTCCTTGTACCCAGAACACATTCTGCATTCCCTTTCTTTAATGGGCTTTCATGTCCTTTTCATCTGAGCTTTGCTATCAGTCCCCCTCCTTCCCTGGAACTCTGAGGCTCAGTCAGCACTCCTCCCAGGACTCCCACATACCACTCAATGCATTAACCGTACTCAGTTACCATCGTCTTTGCCTGTGCCTGGTGCTCCCACTAGAAGGGACCCTCCAAAGCACAGAGCACCATCAGCCTTGTATTTCTGCCCTAAACACTAGCATACTCAGCAAGCACTCAGTAAATATTTGCTGACCTGCTCCACCAGATAATCAGGAGGCTGATTTGGGGGACAGAATATCTAAATTAAGTTACCTAGTTATCTGAAAGGGAAATAAACCTTTGAGGGAAGCTTAAATGATCTGTGTCTATTCTATAAAAGACTGCTTCCCTTGAAAAATAATTTAATTTTCCTCTGAGCTGTAATGATTTAGACTCTCCATGTTTTGAAGTGCATGAAAATCAAGTATCCAAAACCCATGCTAAGAATGCAAATGTCCCAGTGGTAATCACAGGGATTCTAAGTCAGCAAGTCTGGGGTGAGGCCTAGGAATATGCATTTAGAAAAATGCTTGAGAAACTTCAACATCTACATTTGACTTAGAATCTTACCAAACCAAATATTCAAGCCAGCCTCTTGCTTGGCACAAATGGGACTCTAAAATTGTTACTTCCACTTACTTCTCAGCCTGCTATTTACAGCTCCTTTCTTCTAGTGTCCCACACGTTCTACCTTTTATAAGAAGCAGACCCCAGAGCCTGCTCCAGAACAGAAATGCACATCCATCCCCATCCAGGCAGACTGCAGGACCAACCACTCTTTCAGCTTATTAACGATATTATAGAGGCAGCTGGCGGACCATGTTAGGATGACAGGTCTATTTTCATATGGAAAAGAAAATTATAGAGAGGCATAAACATTTGCTAACTAGAGAGATGTTATTATAGCTTGCAAATTGCATTCAGATGTTCAGTAATACTAGAGTTAATGGATTTCTGAGAGTTCTTCAGCAAGTAAGCCCATCTCAGAAAAATCTTTCTTTTCTTAGTTTTCAGGAAACGGGTGTTACCCAGCCTCCTCAGTACGGCAGAAGGGTTACTGGCTGTAGTGGGGAATCCTGCATCTGCAGGGGTTTGGAGACTGCAAGAAGACAAACTCCTCCTGCTTCTGTGAAAGACAGAACTTTCAAGGAAGCCTTGCCCTTTGCCCTGCATCTTTATGGGGAAATTTGTGGAGAAGGCAGGAGCCATGCACTGATGACTTACTATGTTCAGGCACTGTGAAAACACATACAAACCTTTCATGTTACCCCCTCATTTCATGAAGTGGTAGCATTATCTCCTGTTTATAGATAAGGAAAATGAGGCACAAAAAGATCTAGACAAGAAGAGCACAAAGCCCCAAACATAAAGAAGCAATAAAGAAAGAGAAATGATAATTTTCCTCATTTGATTACTCAGTGTATCAAAATATCACACCATCCCCATTAATATGTACAATTAATGTGAGTTAAAAAAAATAGTCAAGTTTCAATCTTGCTTAGAATCAAACAGCCGCCAAATACAGCAGTTGGGATTTGAACTCATACCAACGACCTTGGAATCCAAATTTTCTACCACCAAGTTCCATGTGAGGCTTAGGCAACCCTGTGAAGACACTTCCCTGGTCCCCCATTTACAGGTGTTTCACCTGAATTTCACAGTCTCTCACCAAGAGGCACTAGCAGGAATGATCCTGGGTCAGTCAATGCTCTGTGGTAGGTGCTGAACTGAGTGGTGGAGAACATAGCAGACACCATGGGAAACCTCATGGGCTCTGTGCTGCTCTGGAACTCTCTCTGGGATGAAACATCCAAGAGAAAACATCCAGGACATTCCTGCGTATGGCCATTTAATCTTCTTTGTTTATTCTGCTTATCTTGACTCTCATCTCTGGTCCATCCAGGATACCTTACTCTGGCCCATATCAAGAATCTGATCCAGATGATCCTCTCCAATCCACCATTAGGGATGGCTTCCAACACATGGATCCACGTGTGTCAGTCCATGGGTATGTCAGCTTGGCCTATCATAGCAAAATGCCAGACTACAGCTTAAACAAGAGAAATTTGTTTGCTCATCATTATAGAGGCTATAACCATGTGATTTTTGTGAGCTTGTTAATCTTAATTACCTCTTTACAGGCCCTGCATCCAAGTACCATCACATCAAGGTCTAGGATTTCAACACAGTAACTCTAAAAGGACACATTTTAGTCCAAAAAGCCAGTTACCCTTTTCTCACTGTGAAAGCCATCCAACTTTAGAATCAGAAGATACTGGATTATTCTGTTTACCTCTATCGTTTGTAAAGGGAGAACCAGAGCTGAGTATGGAGAAGCATGTTATTAAAACCTCAAAAATCTAGGCAAGGAAAAGCCTGATTAAGAACTAGAGTCAACCTCTGGCTCCTTGTCTAACAAGCCATATTACTTTCTCCAAAGGACTCACCCATGCCAAGTTCAGCTTCCTCACCTGTGAGATGGGAGAATCAGACTATAGAATTACCTTCTAGAAATGTGGAGGAGGATTAGATGAGTTTATGGGCGGGACATCTTGAGTTGACAGTGTTGATATTCCTGCTATTTGCTGTAGGAGGAGAGCACAATCTCTCTGTTTCCATCTTTGGCTGACCCTTATCACTAAAGCAGAAACCCACATCCCAATTTTTCAGATGCAACTTTGTCTTGAAGGTTGTGGCACCTACATCCTAAAGATCTTTATTACATGAAACATAATCTCCAATTTGTCTTTCATCTTATCATTTTATCAATTTACCATCCTGTCACCCTTCAGGAAGAGACTTTCATTTTTATTAGTTGATGGGCCAGGTACTCATCCTCTTTAGTGTTAAGAAAGTCTTAGGCTGAAATCTGTTGATTTGTATTCTATAACTCTTCTGTGTAGTACTGCATCTTGGTTACTTTTCTCTCATTGCTGGGACAAAATACTCAATGCCCTAAATTAAGGAAGGAAAGGTTTCTTTAGCTTACAACTTGTGGAGGTTACAGTCCATGATCAGTTAGCTCCAAGGCAGGTTGACATGGCACAGAGGCAATATTTCAAAGTGGCAGAACACAGCAAAACCAACAAGAACAAAAGGGAGGGAACAAGCCTCTTTTCCTTCCTTATATTGTAAGCAGGCTCCCTCCACCCAAGGGAAGGTATGGCACTCACACCATCCTGCAAGAGGAGGGCACAGGAAGGATGTTTACACAGTGAGGACTCTGGGCCCCTGCTGAGTTAAATTTCTAAACTTCTCAAGCTGATACAATGTACATTCATTATACCTGTTCGCCCTCTCTACACTCTAGTCCACAGCTATAACACAAGCAGTTTTCAATGGATGGTTATGAAATGTTCTTTCAGCTATGGCACTCTCCATATGGTACCATTTGAAATTAAGTGGATGAAAAATAATAAACTCTATATTATACGTTCTTTCTAACAAAATAGAATAGATCATTCTGACCAGAATTTAGGTTTGTGATCATGAATTCCTTAGGGGCTGTAATCCCATATTTACTTTTTTTCCCCTCGTCCTTGGAAAAAGCACTATTATTTTTTTTTTTTATTGACTTCTGTATTTTTCTATTCCCACACCATTGTGGGTTTAATGGTATCTTTTGCAAAAGACACATCCACTCTTGACTTCAGAATGTAAATTATTCACTTGGTATGCACCTTTGCAGACATAACTAAAGACATAAAGATTAGATGTTACTGGATATAGCAGGATCAGATCCACAGATGAGTGCTCTTATCAGAGACAAAAAAAGGAGAGAACACACAGAGAGTGAAGACCATACAATAACAGAAGTGGAAAGTGGGGGAGAGAACAAGGATTCACCAAGAAGCAAGTCTTCCTTGCAAAACAGTGTCATGTGCAGTCTGCCACCAGCGGGAGGACAGCCAGACATCCACCCCTGCACATGGGCTGGCAAACAAGAAGAGCCAATCCCCCATCCCTCCCCCAAGTAACCAATCAGGAGATCTGGAGAAACACAGGCTGTGATGATAGCTATTGAGGTGAAATGCAATTTGCTGCTTGTGGTGTTTTCATTTTTCACTGACCTTGCAGGTCTAGGGCCAGTGGTATCATCATCTATTCGGAGGATAGCGGTACGCAGTGAGGAACCTGGGGGGTTCTCCTTCAGGAGGTAGTAGCTATTGTTAATTCCCTGCTATCTTATTTTGAAGTCCTGTATCATTTTCATTGTTTTGGGGGGTTGTGTTTTGTTCTGTTTTGTTTTGTTTGATTTTGCTATACAAGATATATTATGGTAGCCATTTTGGATTTACTATTATCTTGTTTTGAAGTCCTTTATTGTATTCATTGGCTTGTTTTTATTGGTTCTATTCTGTTTTGTTTCAGTTTTACTCTGTACGAAGGTATCTGCAGCTATTTGGAAGACAATAAGATGCATTATGGTAACTATTATTGATGTCATATTGTTTTGAAGTCCTGTATCTCTTACATTGGTTTGTTTTGATTGGTTTTACTCTGTTTTACTTCTATTAGTTTCATCCTCTTTAAAAAAAAAAAAAAAAAAAAAAAACAGAAGTGGAGACTGGAATGATGCTGCCACATACCAAGGAACAAGGATTGGTGCAGCTAAAGAAGCCAGAAACACAAAAAGAGCAGGTTCTTCTTCAGAGCCTCCAGAATTGATCAATTAGTCTTGACCCCGCCAGCATCCTGATACCGTGGATTTCTGCTATCCATGATTGCAAGAGAATAAATTCTTGTTATGTTAATCCACATACTTAATGGTTATTACCTAAAGCAACCCAAGGAAACTCAAATGTTTTCCTTGTTCTAAAACACCTCTATAATACAAGATAAAATAAATTTAAACAAAAGGCCATATTGAATATCACGATAAAGGAGAGAGGTTAAGGGCCACTTTCATAGACAACATGGAAATTGTGCTATAAACAGTCTTGTTAGGTTCTGAGTGTACAAGTGGTGAGAAAAGTGACAAGAAAGGAAAACCCAGCATCTTTTATGATCCACTGACTGTTTGTGTAGGAAACAAATTTAGTTACGCTGTATACTGAGACCTGAGTGGGTGGCAAGAATTCCTTAAAGAGAGAAAGGGTCAATTGTTTTTTCCTCAAAAAACATGCTTAATAAAAATACCTAGTAAATATTTATTGAAAGAATTGAAGCTTTTTCTCAGAGAGACAATGCTTCCCCATAGTAGAAAAACCCCTCAGGAGTCAAAGAATGTAATAGCAGGGCAAAGAAACTGTAGTATATCCCAGAGATACATTTTTAAAGTACCTATTACTAAAATATTAAGCAAGCTTTCCAGGACAAATGGCCTTCCACATCCTGGTTTGGACTATGGGCATGAGTTCCAAGTTTATCACAACACGTTGGTTATCTCCACCAACAGCTGGAGAGCTAACTGTCCGTGGCTTGCTCTTGGAGGTGCACAGTGAGGCTTCCGGCTCACGGGGTCTCCTACCTCGGGCCAGACAGCTGCTCGTGTAATTCATTAATTCCTTTATTCACTCATTCATGCAATCGTCCATTTGCTTCTCAGACGCAGGCTTTGTTTCAAGTTCCAGGAGGTCAGTAATGTGAAGACCAGTTTAGAAGAAATTATATACAGATGATGTATACTACCAAGCTGAAAAACAGCAGAAGCTCAAAGAACTTCTGAAACCTTTCTTTTCTTTTACAATCTTGGGGAGATTCTGGAGTTGTTCCATAGTTGAGAGTGAGAAGCACCAGGAGGCACATTTCTTTGTTCAGTATGCTCAGTGGGTGATACTTGACCATGTCTTTGAAGGAGAAGTACTTGAACTCCTGCTGCAGTGGCCTTTTCCCCTGCTCCACTCAGCTTATGCCCATCTCTGCTGAGGCATGTGCCATGGCCTCCAAGATGGACCTTCCACATCGTGTGAATCAACAACAGAATATAAGCCTAGCTGCCCGCAGGGCCGGTCCTGCCCCCACAGAAGGGCAGAACCCTTTTGTGCAAAAATCTAGACTTTTCCATAAGGCAATTGGTTCACCTTTCCTCCAAGGAATCCATTTGTTTGCCCAGAAATGGAAAGCGAGTGGGTGTCTGGAACGGAGAGTTACCCTCCTTGCTAGCTGGGTTGTCTGGTTACCCGCTTCTTCTGAGGTGTATCTAAGGCTACTGATGCCTTCTGCGTCTGGTGAAGTGTTTCTACACTGGGCTGGTGATACTTCCGATGTTTGATGAGGTCTCTTGAGGGTTAGTAATAGCCTCCTAGCTGAATCACTACATGTTACAGTTGAACGGGCAAAAATAGTCCAGATTCTTGCACACAACATGGAAAGAATTACCAACTGTACACCAAAGAAAGAATTTCCAACTAGTAAGTAGCTACATTTATTAAAGACCACGGTATAGTAGTAACAGAAACAAGCAGAAGGGAAGAGGGAATAAGGAGGAGAGAGAGCCTTGTTAACAGAAGCTTCCAGTATTTAAAGGGCCAGACACCTCTGATTCCAGGCTTCTCCCATTCCGTCTCTCACTGGTACCAATGATCTGCCCAGCAGGCCATTGTGAACTCCTAAGCTGAAAGATGGATAATCATTAGAGTGTTGTTTATAGTTGAAAGAAGAGAGTGGCTCCCTCAACCTCTCTAACTGTACTACTGGACATAGGTTTTTCTTCCAGTCTGTGCTATTATGAACAATGAATACCTTCATGAGGTACAGATATGAACACAGTTATAGAAAATGTCTCGATTTACCTGGGTTATGTAATATATACTTTACTTGTTTTGATGGATGCTATCAAATAGTTCTCCAAAATATTTCTACTGCTCATACTCCCCACTATGTAAATACATCTATCTGTGTAAAAAATAAAAATGCCTATTTACCCACAGCCTGTCTAATCCATTACTGACATTTTTAATCTTTGCCTTTTCACCTCACTAGTGATTTAATAGTTTTTTGTCTTTGCTCATATATAAATCCTTCAGAGTAGGAGAAGCCCTTTAAGCTATATTAATGAAATTAAATTACTTTCATTGAGTGCCAGGTTCAGGAGAAATTGAATTCTAATTTTTTTCCACCGTAAGCTGTTCCTGTTTTTCACCAATATGTGTTACCCTGTCTAGACTGGGTTAGTACATCTCACTCAGAGTCGAGACTTTGGTGTTATTTGCATAGCATATGGTACAGAGGAAACCAGGCCAATGGCTTGGCATCACCATTAATTAGGTTGTTGCAACACTGAGCTCTGTTTGCTTATCCAGATGTGAATCATATTTTATATTCTCCTGTTTTTCCCTGTGAGCCTTTTTAAGAGGAATGACTCACATGCCCTGGAGAGGGCTGAGGATAGAAAGTCTGGAAAGACTGATTCATAAAAGGTCAGTTTCTGGAACCACATTGTAAACAGTTCTGGGGTCACACTGTAAATAGTTCCCCTGCTATAATGATTTGATAAAGTCATCTGGTCTGTGCCCCTGTTTCTCAGATTAGGGAATTTCAATTCTTCTCAATTTAACAGAAATTGAACCCATTTCAACAGAAATCTAATTCAATTCAACAGAAATGAGTGAGACCATAATGTGTTTGACTCTATGATTGATCTCAGGACTATAGTGTAAGGCAAAAGAGACAATACTAAGGGGTTCTTAAACTGGGTTGAGGGACCATTTAGTTGGATTGAAGGGGCTCCATTAACTCATTAATATTCCAAATGCAAGAGGGAAGAATGTATGTGTGCGTGTGTGTGAGTGCAAGTACTTTATGAGAAGGAGACCCATAGAGTTTACCTGAATGTCAAAGGTTCCATACACTCCCACAAAATATTTTTTAACTGAAGAATTAATGAACCCAAGAGTAACGGTGCATCTATCTTCATCTTAAGGATTCAAGAGCCATTCCTGAGACTTTTTCAACACTGACGAGGTTCTTGCTCTCCTCTGACCACACTGCATCACGCTTGAACACGCCACCCCCAAACACACGCTGCTCAGGTCTGGAAACAAACTCTATCCTCAAAAAAAGAGCCTGGTTTGACCTTTATTATGCTAAAACATAATACTACACCAAAACAATGTCACAGTGACAGATGAGCCAGGGATACTCCAGCCCAGTGGCAAAGCAATGAAAATATTCAAATTTCAGAAGAGAAGACAGACTTGCAAGCTCTGGTGCTCTCCTGCACAGAGCTTCACTCACCCATCCACCCACTGTTCATTCTTTCCACAGCCAACACGGGCTGTTGCTCACACATATCACCATGAAGTGCTGTCTTGTTCACTCTGTTGGGGTGATGTACTCGTTCATCCAACTTCACATTATTCTCTCGGTCACACTCACGCACGTGTGTTTATTCTTCAGACTCTTTACTGAGAACATGTCGAATGTCCTGCACCACAGGATTATAGAGATGAGCAGCCGATGTTGCTCCTGTAAAGGACTTTATAATCTAGAGCAGAATCAGCTCCTAAAACAAAGAACTAAGACATGTTGTCTTATATGTCATAGAAAAAGAAATGATTAGGAAAGGTTGATGCAAATTTCTGGAAAGGCTCCATGGAGCGGGCAACTGCCTCATCCTTGGGAAAAATTGAGGATGCTTCACAGGGAAGTGAAATCTGAGCTGGCTCTTAAAGGATGACCAGGAATTTTCTAGGCTTAATGGAGAGATGCGCATTTATATAGATGGAACAGCATGTGCAAAAGTTTTGAAGGGTGAAATGTTGGAGCCTGGTACACATTGAAGATATTAGCTTTCTCTTTCTTGTTAGAATTTAGCTGCTTCTGGAAAAAGAGCTCAGCTAATGAGCTTACAGGAAATTCTGTCTTCTTGGTGACACATTTGCAGGGCACCAACAGTCAGGCTGTTAGCTTCCTCCAGCACTCTGTTGATTACTCTCTGGGTGCCACTTTTATGTGATGAACTCACTCCAGAAACACATTTGGCCTTCAGTGGTGACAAAAGCCTTGCCTGTGTGTGACTGATTTACTGTTAATGAAATAATCTTTTTCCATCTTCAGGATCAGTTTATGGGATCCTGGTATGATTGACTACCTGATTTTCTAGCCTTTTCTGTGGCTGTGCTCCTCTTCCTTCCCGTGACTCCTGCTGCACAGGGACAAGATAAAAGAAGGTTCGCAAAGAGAAATTAAATTTGGAAGAAGTAGATTGAATGTTGCTTTGTAAGCATATGGGACTCAACACTCTTGACACATACAACCTTATTTTCTGACTTGTGGCCCTTTGAAGATCCTGCCTAGAGACATTTCTAATAACTCAGACACAAGAAAAGTTTACTTAGTGCAAGAGATCATACAACATATTGATTAAAGTCATGGACTGGTATGTTTCAGAGAACAGATTTCAGATCTTGGCTCCATTACCAGGCACCTGAATGCACAAATTAGAAATTGTTGGGTCTGAGGCACAGAAAACACATGTGAAAACACTGTCATCTCTCAGTTCTTAGAATATACCATGCTCTTTGGTATCTGATTTTCAAGGACTATTCCCTAGTCTTTGGATGGTCCCTACTAGTATAACTCATTTCATCTGGAAGTCACAGAAACTCAAACTTCAAATTGCCTAAAAACAAAGACATCCATCATCTCCCATGGAGAATCATAAAGTAGTCCAGATTTTAAGTCAAGTCACCAACTCAGTGACACACCACAGACTCAAATGCTTCTCCTTCCTTTGCTCGACAGATCTTGGTATTAGTTTCATCTTCCAGTTGTCACGACGTGGCCCAACCGCTTGCAGGCATCACATGCAGGTAAGATAAAACCTAGAAGGAAGAGATAGACTTTCCTTCTTTTAGGAAAGCATTCAACTTTCCTAAAGTCCTCTCAGTAAACTTTTGTAGTTTCTTTGGCTAGAGCCGGATAACATGTCCAATCCTGAATCATTGGTTGGGGCAAAAGTCTCCACCTAATGAGCAGATACTTGGCTTCAGGGTAAAGGTGCATACTGAGATTCTGTTAGTAAAGGAGAGGTAAGTGGATGGGAAGTCGGGACCAAGATCACCATCACATTCTCTTCTGCATCCCTTGGACTCTGCAAGACTCCCAGAAGAAAACAATTCACTATGCAGCTGCCAAAACCTGGTAATTCCTCCCCCAGTACACAAAGCAATTGCAAGCAGGAACTTCATCCACTTGACACCAAGCGCTGTTTTAGGCAGGGAGATCTGACAATGAGAAAACAAAATCTTTGACCTCTGAAGTGTGCGTTCTGGTAGGAAAGATACAAATAAACAAATAATTGATGAGCACTGTGGTATCAAGGAGGATAAGTGCTATGAACAGAAATAAAGCAAGCAAAGGTGATTAAGAGGGATCAGGGTGCCTCTTTAGGAAGTAAGGCCAGAGAAGAGCTCTGATAATTACATTCAGACAAAGATCTAAAAGAGGCAAAGGTGGGAGCCATGGGCCATGCGATCTGAGTAAAGTGCTTTTCTAAGTGAGTGGACAGCAGGGGCAGAAGCCTGGCTTATCACTGCCTTGTCTGGGGACAGGTAAGAGGGCTGATGTAGACTTTAGGACAAGAGAAGGCTGAGATCAGTGCCAATCAATAGAAGCATAGTGTGGTAACTACATTTTTATTTTATTTTTAAATTGATACATAAAATTTATACCCACTAATGGGGTATCAATGTGCTCTTTCAATTCATGGACATGCTAGCAGTGTCTAAATCCAGTTATGCATATATATTTTGTCAAACATCTCTCAACTTTCTTGGTGAAGAAAACTACTCCTTATATTTTTCCTAATTTCTTGAGACAGGTGGTGCAAAATTGTTATCAGTAGTCACTAACTGTCCAATAGCATACCAGAGCCTCTGACTCCCGCCTACCTGTCAGTTAGCACTCACTGATCAACCTTCCCTCCTCTTCCAGCCTCTGGTAACCACCATTCCAAGCTCAGCTTCAAGTTAGAGACAGCTCTTTCGTACTGCACATACGAGTGAGATCACCTAGTACTCTCCATACTTGGCTTACTTTACTTACCACAATGATCTTCAGCTTTGCATTTTCAAAAATTAAGGTGAAATTAATTTTAATAGTGTATTTTATTAAGCCAATACTGTAAATTCAAAATATTATTTTAAGAGAGATACTATAAAGAAGTTTTAATAGCTGCTCAGGTTTATTTTTTTACATTATCTTCAAGTACTACAAATATGAAAATACATACCCAGTGTGTTTTACCACACACAGCACATCTGGATTCCAACCAGCCATATTTTAAGTGCTCAGGAACCACACATGAACAGAGGAGACTGAGATCAGTCTTTAGTTTGCTCTTTGGTGTTGTTCTTTGGGTTTTATTCCTAATAAAATCGAAAGCCACTGGAGAATGTTACACAAGAATGTGGCTTCGAGAGAAAGCCAGACCTCTGTCAGTCATGGGCTCCTCTCCATGTCCTTAGAATAAAGGCCACTTTTACTTTTATATTTTGCACTTTTATTGTGCTGAAAAACTGCTAAAACTCTGGAATCCATGAAGTAAGAAAAATAATCCCAAACCCTCCTTACCAGAATCGTTTTAAGTATGAAGCAATCAGGAGGATAAATCTGTAAAGTTCTTATACAAATAAATTATGATCATTTTCCAACAAAAGAAGTTCATACACATTTATGACTATGTGTTTAATAAACTTTAAAAAAAAAAAAAGAGTGTGGCTTCATCCCATTTGTGTAAAGAGGGCTGCTATAGATTTTAAGGGATATTTTCTGCTGCAGGAATCAAGGGAGAAAGCAGAAAAACCCTTTGAAAAACTACTGTTGAGTGGCAACAAACAGCAGGAAATGAAGGCAGCCCTAGAACACAGAGGTGGCGGGCGGAATTCACAGCTGGGTGGAGTTCCCTGGATTCACTGCCCCCCTTTCACTGAAGGGGCTGTCCTCCTGCAGATGGAATTTCCATGAGGGAGATTGTGCTGCCCCCTCATTCACTCAGCTGTCTTCAGCTCAGAGCCTTCATTTGCTTATCCATAAAGAAAATTACAAGTGCTAATTACTTGCTAATTTGACTTAGAAAGTAAAAACTCTGCAGTGGTGCTGTCCAGCTTCCGCATAACCAGCAGATATTTTTAGCACAGGAATCTTGTCCTCCACTGAATTGCCTGTTGAAGTCCCAAGCCGTCTTCAAAATAAACGGGCTTGCTCCCAGGATGCTCTTTGATAGGTCTATTGGTACCCCAGATCTCTAGCTAAGCGACAGATGTATACTCATCTAACAAAGCCAAGTTCTGAAAGCTGATTGTCTTGTTTTATTCTATGCCTACAGAGGTGACATGTTGACTTTCTTCTGGTATTATAAATGGGACGTGAGTTACTTTCATAAATGAACCATGGCACCTGGAGCATAAATGATTCCACACAGTGTCCGTACCATCAACTGGTGCTGGATGAACCCAGTTTTGCTCTGTAGTTGGGGATAACTTTGTTTATTTCTAGTAGTGTCCATGCTTTTAAGATGAACTGTTTTTAAAACAACTGGGGACAGATTTTAGTGGACTTGAGCCAGCCCTGATTGTACCATCCTCCTGTTTTCCCTTCAAAGCAGCTTCTGAGGAAGTGCTAAGAGACACAATTTTAAAACCACCCTTCGCATGGCATGGTGGCACATGCCTGTAATCCCAGTAACTGGGAGGCTGAGGAGGAGGATTCTTTTGAGTGAGACCAGACTGGGTTACAAAGTGAGCTCACAATCAGCCTGAACTGCATAGTGAAAGACCAGGAAAAAAATGCATGATTTTTTTTTAAAAAGCACCCTACTGTAATAGTGCAATAGTCCCCAAATTTCTAATATTTACCTGCCATTCTCACAACTTTTAAACATTTTACATACCACAACATTGTCTCAAGTGCACTATTCAGTGATAGAAATCACTGATCTACTCACTTAGATTTGCCTTTCATAGACATTTCATAAAAATGGACAACGTGTGGCATCTTGCAAGTGGCTTTGTTCCCTTAGCTTGATAGTTTCTAAGTACCATAGTAGTACTATATTGGTAGCATTTCATTCCTTTATATTGCTTGCTCTCATTTTTGTTTACCATATCTAAGAACCACTTCTACTATTTTTACTTGCTTTTTAATTTTAAAAGCACCCACTTTTTAAAAACTGCATTGACTAAAACCCTTGACATTAGTACAACCAAGAAAAGTCAGTACTGCTTTCAGTAATATGAGATAGCTCATCAGAAGGGAGGGAGGTAGGGGAGCAAATAAGATCTTTTTGTGAATTATATTTCAATAAAAACATAAATAAACTTTTGTTGTTTAATTCTAGTTAGTTACTGATATCTGGGAGTTCTAGGCTTGAGGCTTTCTTTCAACAAGTTAAAAAGAGAGAGTAATAAGTACTAAGAGGTGTCAAAGACCCATTAGCACCAAAGTGAGCATTGCTCATTGAAGTACTCAAAATGATTGAAAGATAATTGAAAAGGGAATAACTTTCTCTGGCAGTGAGTCTACCATTCTTTGCCCACCTGTTCATAATTTAAAATAAATTTTCAGTGTCATCAGAGGTGTGCCTCCTACCCACACATATGGGAGTGTTTCTCAGTGGCTGTCTCAGTTACTTTTCTCATTGCTGAGACAAAATATCCAACACTTAAGATTAAAGGAGCAAAAGTTTATTATAGCTCACACTTTGTAGAGGTTTCAGTTTATAGTCTACCAGCTTCAAAGCAGGTTGAGATGGAAGGGGGGCATCACAGAGGATAAACAGATCATAGTGGGCAAAAGGCAGCACTGCCTCTCTCCTTTATCCCTTCCAAACTTACCCACTCTTTGGGTGATTTCACCCACACCCAGGGGTGGCCTTCCCATTATCCACACTCAGACCTATGCCAATCCAGCCAGTGGGCTAATTTAACAATAACACACCCTTAATCCTAGCATCGCACATCCTAAACCTATCTGCTTCTGAAAAGTCCCACATATGACTTCATGAGGCTTTAGGGAGACATCTGGACACTAACCGTTGTGTAGGAATTTGTTTTGTCCATAGTACATATTTAAGTGAGTGTCACTGAGACTGGAGAGGCATGCTAAGAACATTTCAGTTCTTAGTTCTAAATCCTAAAGAAATCATTTCACAATTATACATAAGATACTGACTTGCTACAGTCACATAACAAAAAAAGTCTGTTTCTTCCTCATCTGTCTCTAGTTCCTCCAAACTCAGACAGTACTGTAATTCAGCTACCCCATGAGACAAAAGGCTAGTCTATTCATTTATGAAGTAAATGCTTGGGAACCTGGCTGCTTCTTTTACATTTCTTTTGTGTTAAATTCTAAATACGTCCACCCCAATTTACCTTCTATTAAAATATTTCTATTCATCTCTGTGGCACTTAGTGTAGAGTCCCAGTTCCATCCAACTTGGTATTAGATGTTTCCCAAGTGTACCTTTCTATTTTCACATCCCTGAGGCTCCCTGTGACAGAGAAATGTATGTTACATTCCCTTGCAGAGCAGATCCACTCCTTCAAGGCTTGTCCAGGCCTGTCCTGTACATGCACAGAATTCATGCTTCCCCCTCTTCAAACAGTTAATGCAGAAAGCTATCTTGTGAATGACCTGTGTGCACTAAAATCTTACTGGATCGCCAGCTCGTTGGGAACAACTTTCTCTTCCAAGTCTTTCCAGGGCCTCTCTACAAAGTCTATTTACTCCTGTTGCATGAATGACTTTGAAAAGAACCAAAGGAATGTCAAGTGTTTTCAAGTCTGACAACCAACCCAATGGTGAATGCTAGTTTTAAAATAAACTTCCTAGATCACTTCCTCACTTATATTTTAGTGGTGCTTGTTAATTTTGTCTTGACTTCCTTTTGAAACTGCCTCCCAACCTTGAACACATCCCAGCAAGGTGATTTTGCAAGTACATTCACACACCTAAATTCAATAGCTCAGACAAAGTCTTCTGTCACCTCCAGTTTCTCTCTAATTCATGGTTATTGGTAGCAGAAATAGCAAGCTTTATATCTGAGGCTTTGTTCTTCCTGACAGTGGTTCTCTTCAGAAAAGTGCAAAGGTTCTGAGGAAGGAAGTCAAGGATACACCAAGCTGAGAGAAGCCATCTGCAGAGAACAGAAACCAGGCTTCAGGGCCTATGGCCGGACACTAAGCTGTCCTCTGAATCCATGCCCTCCAGCAAATTCAAGGTTCACTCCTGTAATTATGCTATTTGTTCATTCTTGCATCATGAAAATGTCCTTCTATGCTGCATGGTACCCATCAGAACACATGTGTGTTATAACACTTCTTATCTTCAGAAAAGTTATTCCTGGTCTAGCCAGCTGCAATTATTCTATTCTTTGGTCTTCTTTCTTGCAAACACATAAAAATGTCTCCACTCATGCTCTTTCCATGCTCTTCTGCTTTCTTCTTCACCACTCCAAACAGGCATTCTTGTCAAGGACAACCATAATATCTAAAGTGCTAAAACCAATGCTAGACCTTCAGCCCTTGTAATTCAGTTGAGCTGCAGCCATTCATTGCTCCCTTCTTGCAGTGCTCCCTTCCCTTTCCCTCCATGGTCTACTTCTTGGTTATCATCCAGCCTACTCATCGGTCTTCTCAGCCTTCTCGACTGGTTGGTTCTCTTCTCTAGGTTCCAAAGGCCAGTGTTCCCACAACCGATCCTTAATTCATTCTCTACTCTATACCTAGACTCCCCCGGGTTTTCAACCATCCCATAATGCTTAATACTATCACTGTGGTGATGATTCTACATTTTCATCTCTAATATCCTCTTTCTATACCAAAAGACACTTAAATCTTCCCCCGTAAGTCTAATAATTTAACTTTATAGGCACAAAAGTGAATTCCTAACTTCATTCTGTTCAAAATCCACTTTGACCAAATTTTCATTGTCTTACTAACTGAAATATTCTAGTTGTTTAGACACAAACAAACAAACAAATGCAGAAGTCATCTTTGACCTGTCCCTTGCTCTCCCAATACGCTTCTAAGCCATCAGAAATTCTTGTACTGTTTCTCTAAAAGTGCATTTGAAACAGATCTGTATCTCCTATTCCAATCCAGGGCTCCACTCTCCTTCCCTGAAGCCTCTTAACTGGACTGCTGAATCCCATCTTGCCCCCTGCAGTCCATTTTACATTGAAAATGTAAGTCATTCAAAGCATAAGTCTGATAAGGCATAGCTCTCCTTAAAACAACTCTCTGTCTGCTTCTGAACGCACAGTGCAAAGTCTTAGCAGTAAATACATGATGCTATTGCTACAGGTCCTCTGTGTTCTCGGATATTATTCCCCTCTTTAGCAAAGACATGCCATCTCTCTGTCTGGAGCAGCATTCTTCCGGATACACGTGTGACTCCTATTCCTCATTCCCTCTAGGTCTCTGCTCAAAGACAGCCTTCTAAGACAGGCCTTCTCCAACCACTACAATCAGATCAGAACCCTACTCTGCTCTCCAAACTCAGTTTTTTATCATCTACTACCTTTTTATGGTTTGGATTTAAAATTTCCTCCCAGACTCATGTGGTGGCCTCATTGCCAGCTGGAAGGGCTTAGGGGAGTGTTTGGATCATGAAGATTCTAACTTCATCAAGTGGATTAATCTATTGATAAGACCATAACTTGATGATATTATTGGAAAGTGTCAGAAACAGGAAGTGGAGCCCATTTATAGGCAGTGGATTCAGAGAGTATGATCTTGGAGCCTACATCGTGTCCCTGGTTCTTTCCTCTCTACCTCTTTTAAGTTCTTCCCCTTTGTCTCTGTTTCCTGGCTCTCAAAAAGTTCCGCCACTTTACTCTACACACGCTCCCTGCTGTGATGATTCAGGCTCCTCACAAACCCAAAAGCAGCAGAAAGTGACTATGGACTGAAACCTCTGAAACTGTGAGCCAAAAGAAATCTTTCCTCCTCTAAGTTGTTGTTCTTGGGTATTTTATTCTCAGGTGTTCATTCTGGCAGCAAAAAGGTGACTAACACCCCCCCCATGATATGTTACATGTGTACACACTTATTAGTATATAGAGGCCCAACCCTGCAGAGCATAAGCTCCAAGAGAACAAAAATGTTTTTGACTAAATAAATAAAATTCAGATAAAATTTGAATTTTGACGCTGCCTCTTGCTGGTTATATGGCTTTGGTCAAGTTCATCTTCCCTTTTGAAGATTTAATTATGAAATCAGCATAGTAGTATTTACCTTTGATAAATGTTGCAAAGCTTATTGATAATATATGTAAGTGTCAATATAAGACACGGCTAATATTGGCCACTAAAGTACTCAAAATCAAAAGGATTATTGTTATTTTTCAATCAATAATTAAAGAGAAGAGATCAATCATGGATTTAGTGTCTGCAGTTAAATCATTCATTTACATTTATTACAAGGTTGTTAGAGATGCTTCAGTAGATCATGTTTGTTGATTAATTCATTTAATTAAGAAATAATTGTTGAATATCTTTTACATTGTGTACTGTGTTTACTCTGATACTATGTTTTTAACAATTGTGACCAAAGAGAAAAATTTATCAGGTGACCTAAATCTCACAACCTCATCACATGAGAAAATAGGCCAGATCTTGGCTGTCACCCACATCCAGTCCAGCTCCAGTGTGGCTGGCTGCACGCTCCTCCCACCATCACTACCTGGTATCTGGAACAGGGTTAGTAGTGAGTGATGGAGGGGATGGAAATACCTCCCAGAAAAGAAGGTTAGCATTTCTGGGACAAGGCTTCAAGGCTCTAGCAAAGAGAACAGCAAAAACATCTCTTCTTCCATCCCAGCATTGGCTGCTGAGAGCAACTTGCCCAGTTGCAAGAGTCACCACTCAGTGCCAGATCAGAGTGACCCACTGATGCTGCATATGGCTCCAGGACACAGGGAGGTTCCCAGTCAGCTAAAGAATGAACACTGGACTGGGCATAATGAGCCCAGGCAAGGAGTCCTGACAGGATTCCTGTGGTAGTCAATCCCTTATCTGAGAATCAGCTGACTCAGGCTCCAGATTCCAGCAGTTGGTGGCAGAGTCAGCTTCTCCCACTTGAAGTGATGTTTCTCATCTATAACGCAAGATTCTGCTCTGCAGGATTATTGGGCAGATTAATATAAACAAGGCTATCTGTATGAAAGCACAGTGGGTGGCTTCCATGTTGTGGATATACTTCCCTTTCAAACCACCTACCTATAAAATGGTATCACAGCACATCCTTTACCTCTGAAGTTGCTGTGAAGTTGTAGGAAAGGGATCTATAAAGAGAACATAAAGTGTAATTGTTAGACCTGTATTGGTCATTTTCCTGTCTGGAGCAAAGGAACTGACACCCACAATTTAGAGAAGATAAACTTTATTTTGGCTTACAGTTTTAGAGATTTAAGTGGATGGTTAGCTGGCTCCAAGGTAGAAAAGACATAGTTAAAGGGCCTGGTAGAGCAAAGCTGCTCAAACCATGGTATCCAAAAAGCAGAGAGAAATAAGAGCAGAGTGGGGGACACATTTTCCAAAACCACAGCACTAATGATCTGCCTTCTCCACCCAGGCTTCGTTAAATGCATTAATTCACTTGTGAGTTTAGAACCCCTAAGATTCAATCATCTCCGAAAGCTTCACTTCTGAATACAAGACTTTGTGGGGACATTTTAACTCTAAACTATGCCACCCTTTTAATGTGTCCAGTGTCCCAGACTGAGAAGAGAACTATTTTATTCATACATTTACTCTAAGATGCATCACATTCCATTACTGTTAGTTGTGATTATTCTGCCTCATGGCAGACAGAGACCATGTCTGCATTTGCTTATCAGTTCAATCCCATTATTTGGCAACTAATAAATAGCTGAGGAACAAAGGATTGTCTAGTACCTTGGACATTTCTTTTTGCCATTCCTTTAAATGTTCAGTTCCACAAGGAGTTACCAAACTCCATGTACTGTCGAAGAGAATCAGACTAACTACACAACACTACCTGGTGGTAGGTGTCTGTGGTTTGTGATGTGCTTTTCTCTTCTCACAGCACCCACATTTATCTTCGGACAACTCCTTCTCCTTATCTTTAGGACAACACTGTGTGAGTGGGATCATTTAAGAACTACATGCTCAGTATATATTCCTTCCAGCCATCATGATCAGAGAAATGGTTATGAGGCCCATGTCAGAGCAATGAGAGCCAGTCTTGAGATTGTTGACTTCATATATTGGCCCAAGAAGGTACAACTGGAACAATAAGTAGAGTATGAAAAATGGAAGAAAGAGCCTCATTAACTGTTATCAGCATCATCTTCATCTCTAAATCCAGCTATATCTGAAGTCCGTACACTGTTCCTTTAGAGCAACCAGAGTTCAACATCCATTTCTTTGCCGTGAATATCTAGCACTTGCAAGTGACAGGATGCTGATTCCTAGCTAGAATGCACAGTGGTAAAGGGCACTGCAGGTGGCAGGAACAAAGTAATGCAGGGGTGAGTAATTTTGTCTGGGAGAACGGGTGAATTCAGCCAACAATTACCCTTGAAAGGGCAAATAAAATTCAAACCAGGCAACCTCACCCTGACCATATTTTGTGCAACCTGGGTTCTACTCACTTTATATTTAGGGTTTAAATGCCCGCTTCTTCATTCAACATGCACATATAATATTGAAGAAGAGAGAGAGATGAAGAAATGACAGCTTTCAGGGGAGCAATATCATTTTAATTGTAAAATTGCTGAGTGTTGACTGCACAGTCTGTTTAAAGAATATGCAAATTATATAAAACTTCATGCATATTTAAATTTAAATCCCTTGTGACCTTCCTATACCACCTTCCATACACCTGGGATTAAGCCCAGAGCGGGTGTGTGTGTGTGTGTGTGAACTTTCAGTCAACAAGTGTTTATTTAACAAGCTCTTACACTGCCTCTCTGTAAAGTGACTACAAGACTTGATCTCTGCCCTCTAGGAGTTAGTAAGTGAGCTGGGAGAAGGGAGGAACCACAGACAATTAATGTATAACAGATGACAAGATGTAATTAAGTGCTAAATACTGAGCTGCGGACTGGAAGCAATTGGCTGAGGTTGCTAGGAGGCCAATTTCAACTCAATGCAAAGCAGAACTTTCTGGTAGTTGGACCTGTCCCTTAACTGTAGTACTAAGCCAGGTTGAAGCAATAAAAACAATAACAGGAGTCATGGAGTTAGGGATCATATTAACTGGGATCATGAGAATCCTGTCTTACATCAATTTATTGTATGACTTTGGGCAAATGCCCATCTGTAAAACGGGCCTAAATAGCACCCACATTGTGACATCATGAGGTTAAAGATATAGTAAGTGAAGCAAGCAAAATGTCTGGACACATTACACTAGCAGTACAATATCAGCAGGAAAAGGCAGCTGAATCTGTGTTCACAGATCAAGTTATGTCATTGTGTAACCTCTCTGAACATCAGTAAATGGCATCTATTATTTTTAATATTACTGCTGCTGCTATGGATATGCTACCATTTGTCATATTAAAATGCTACAAAGATTTCTGTGAAGATTCCTAGCACACCATCTCATATGAATCATTTAAAAAATAATAATAAGTGTATATATACTCAAACGTATATGCACATATTTGTGTACGTTTGCATCTCAAACACTCAAGTCTATTCTTCTGTCTTCTAGGAGATTCCCCAACAGTATGTGAGTGACCCCCGTTCTCTCATGACTGAGCTGTTTGAAAAACAAATCCAACCAAAAAGCACACAATCAACTACAACACAGAATCATCTCTCCAGAGTTGCTGCAATGAATGGCCGGGCAGATAAATTTTCTGATGTTTTTATATAATTTTTTATACTCTTGTGGTACATTTTGTTTATTCACTCATCAATTGATCAATATTTGGATTGTTTCTTTTCTATTTTTAAAAAAAGCAAAACAGAAAAAAAGGTAGAAATGGTACAGAATTTAAAAAAAATTAACAGTAAATCACGAGTTAACATATTACATATTGTTACTACTAAGTTTTTGTTATTCATCAACAAGAATAGTTTGTGCTGTCACTGATTGTCTATTCATTGTTGATGCTTTGATTTTGTTTTTTTAAATTTTTTTGTTTTAAAGAGATTAAGACAAAAGAGGACATAACAAAGTAGATCAGATCGGAACAATGCAAGTTAACACAGCATTTTATCACAAGACAACCCATAATTAACAGTAACTACCATAGTGTCTCTTTCTTTGAAATAGTTGAGCATAGCTTCATATGCTTTGATTTTGTAACTTGAATAAAAATATTTTTATTTTTGAAAAGCAACACAGTAATTGAGGAATAGTTGAGAATTTTCATACGTCTATAAAGATGTAAAATTAGATCACCTGTAATACCTTCATCTATCCACGGGTGAAGATCACTTCCCAGACTGGCAGACAGATGCACTACAGAGCTCAGCAGCTTCCAGGATGTGACCACAAAAATATGATTCCGCAGCATCAGATCAGAACTAGAGTTTAATGTTCCAGAACCACACGTGTAATAAATACCTAGATGCTGCCACTCCAGAACAACCAAAGTGAAAATAAAGCTGACAACAACAAGTACCATCAAGGAGGTGGAGGACCTGGAGCCCCTCAGGACTGGGGGGACTTCAAAGTGGCACAGTCACTGTAGGAAACCCTCAGTATCTGTTAAGATCAAACACGTGCCCAGAACCAGGTGCCTACTCCCAGGTATGTGGCCGAGATAGACTCAGTTTTGTCCAGCTTTCTACACCCCACAAAATGCAAATGTTCTAACCCTAGTACCACAGGATGCGACTATATTTGCGATTTTTTTAGTTTAAAATGCACTTTATTTTTAAATTTTTATTTAAAGAGAAAAAAAAAGCAAAACAAAAAAGGGTAGAAATGATAGATAATTTCAAAAAAATAAACACTAAGAAATCACTAGTTAATAATTATGTGTTGTCATCTTAGAAATAGTTGTTCAAGTCACAAAAGCAAAGCATACAAAGTGGACAGTCAAACAGTGAGACTGAGAACAGTTCTGTTCAACAGTCCAACAAAAAGTCAGTAATATGGTTATTTATCTTACACACTTAAAGATACATTTAGTTATATCCTTTAGAGCACTTTCTTTTCCCCTCCTTTTTATAATAGCAATTACATATTTTGGATTTTATTACTCCTACAGTTCTTATTAATTTTTACACTAGAGACACAATATGATATTTATAAATATGATTCTTATTTCACTAATGAGGAAAATCTCAAGTTATCTCCATTTACCTATGAAGGTTTCGAGATCATCCTTTTTTATAGTTGAGTAATAATTCTATTGAATAAAAATACCACATCTTTTTCATCCACTCTGCAGTTGATGGGCATCTTGTTTGTTTCCAAGATGTAGCTATTACAAATTGTGCTGCTATGAACATGGGTGCACATATATCACTGTGACATGATCTTTTCAGTTTTTCTGGGAAAATACCCAGGAGGAGAATAGCAGGACTGAATGGAACTTCCAATCCTAGTCTTCTGAGAAATCTCCATAGTGATTTCCATAGTAGTTGCACCAGTCTACACTCCCACCAACAGTGGAGCAGTGTGCAGATATGATGTTTTAAAGAGGCATAGTTAAAGCTACATGAGGTCACTGAATTGGGCCTCAGTATATGACTGGTGTCCTCATAGGAAGAAGATATTAGTGCACAAAAAGAGGTGAGAATGTGAGGATACCAGAGAAAGGTGACCATCTACAAGCCAAAGAGAGAGGCCTCAGAAACAATCACCCCTGATGATACTTGATCTTGGACCTCTAATCTCTGCACTATGAAAAATAAGTTTCCGTCATTCAATCTGCCCACTGTCTAATATTTAGTTATGGCAGCTCTGGAAAACTAAAACAATGGCAAAAGAAAAAAGCTTCCATACTCACTAAAAGACTTATGCAATTAAGTTCACAACTTTATTTATAATAGTCCCAAATTGGAAACGACTCAAATGTCCACTAATAAAGAATTTCATGAACAGTGATTATGTTCACATAATGGAATACTACACAGCAATTTAAAAACAACTACTAATACTACTTAAAAAATGGATGAATCTCATGGATATTGCCATAAGACATAAGTCAAAAGTAAGACAGCATCTATCATCATTTGGTTTCATCTATAATTTTTAGCTAACCCACATGCTAAAAGTTGGCATGAGAGCCCCCTGGAAATCAGATGTGCTATTTATTGATCTGGATTTCAGGCACACATTGTGGAGATGTGCAAAACTTAATAAAGCTATAATTTTCAGAGTTTCCATTTGGAATAATGAAAGACTTGGGGAAAGTAGTGATGACTGTTGTACAGCATTGTGAATATAACTAATTCCTTGAATTTTATATTTAAAATGATTAAAACAGGTATGAATTGGACTCACTTATACAGAAATAGATGCATCTTGAGTCCATAATGCTAAGTGAAATAAATCAGATACAGATGGCTAACTATCATATGATTTCTCTCATGTGAGAAATCCAAAGTATAAATAATTTAAAGAGTAAAATAAATGAAAGATGATAGGACAGTGAGGTAGACTTGATGGATATCTGAGGGGATCTGGGGAAGGAAGTGGATAGTAGGGTGGAGAGGGGAAGAGAAACTAAAAAGGATCAACATTTCATATATATATACTCCATCTTTCCATGATGAATATATTTATTATGTATCACAAATATATACCAATAAATTTTGAAGTAGTTAAAATAGCAAATTTTAGACTATATGTACTTTACTACAATAAAAATAATTCAAGAAAATGAAAACCGTGTACTTCAGAAGTATGCCCTTGGCTGTATGTTGTGCCTCTATATATAAATAGGGAAAAAAACAAGTCAAGGAATATGTCACAATACTTAGGTGACACAGCTGTGACTTGACATTTTTTCTATTTTTCTCCAGGAAAACTCACTCTCAACAAAATATTGTGACTTTGAACGCAAAGCAGCAGGTTTGGTTTACTGCCTTCTGGCTTTCCTCCTCCAAGGATTCATAGTTTTATCTATTTTATTCTGTTTTTCTGTGCTCAGCAAATCCTTTTTCCTGCTGATCTGTATAAAAGTTGTGGACCTCTCATATGAATGAACATATCCGAAGATTCAGAACAAAGACTTCCCTTTCCAAGGCACAAGCCCTTCCAGCAAAACTCATTTTGGGTTGGTTGACTGGAGATGTTTATAAAAAACGCATAATTAACATGGCAGATGCCTTTGTTATATACAAATAATAATAGCAGAGAAAGCAGGCTTATAATTAGTTGGGCTTTTTTGGAGTCCCAGTGGTGCTAGTGCTGATGTTAAGTACAGAGCATGATTGCGCTCAGAGTGTAGGGGTGATTCACATTCAGCTGTAGAAACACAGGCTTTGGGATGGATATGGAAAGTGGACTTGAAGTTTTTTTACATAGGAAAAAAATTAACTCCTTATATTACATGAGTACCTGAATCTGGCTGCCCTTCACATCTTCCCTTGCAGAGATTTATCCCAAGACCATGCTCTTCCATGCACCACCCATCCTTACCTGGATAAGTTATGTTTCATGTTCCTTTCTATGAACTTTCACTGTGACAGTTTGCTTCTGCTAAACAGATACAGTGGGGAGAAGATTAAGCCTAAATTTCTCACTTATGTCCTCATAAAAACAGGCAGAGTCCAGTAGGGAAAAGGAGTATTTCTTAATATAGTGACAGATCCAGGAACTCCCAGTCCAAGTATTGTTCCCATGGGATGCCTCTGGACACTGATGTGAGCGTCACTGGCTGTTATACAGCTCTCCATTTGTAACAAACACCTGAAATACAAAGAGAATTAGTTCAAATTACAAAGAGAAAGAGTTATCACTGCCTCCCAGTCTCGAAGATTCTAGTCCAAGATTCATTAGCCTTGTTTGGGGGTCTGTGTGAAAGCAGCACATTGTGGCTCGAATGCATGGAAAACCATTCATCTTGTAAAGGAAAGCAAAAAAGAAAAGAGAAATAGGTGGGTCCCTTTATCATCATAAAGGACACGCCTCCAAGACCTGGAGATCTCCTGCTAGGCCCTGCTTCTTAAAAGGTCTAATACCTCCCAGCCGTATGACAGGCTGGGAACAAGGTTCAACACAGGCTCCAGGAGGAAATTCAGCACCCAGACAATAGCAATGAACCCTGTCTGTGATAGTCTGCCTTCACTCAAGAGGTTTCTGGGACTCCTGTGTCCTTACCCTGACCTACATACCTCACATTTCAAGCTAGATCATCTCTGTCATTTATATATGTTTTTACCTGCAAGTGATACATGTTGGCTTACACATATTAAGTTTGTTTTGCTTAGGGAACACCTACAGGAAAACAGCTACCAGTGTTCATTCATTGGCCTGCTGATATCAGAGCTGGTGTCAAGGCACAGAAAAGGAAAGTAGGACGTCTGCTTCCTCCCACTGCATTATCAAAAAAACAGTTTTCAATGCAGAGAGGCCGGAAAGGGAATATTTGGCTTTATAGACTCTAACATAAAAAGAAACAAGGGCCTTGGAAGGGGCAAGATCTATGGAATAACTTATCAGCTAATTAAACCCTATGTCATCTTTGAGAGCCTTCACATGTGATGAACAGCTCTGCCCCACCCCTAACCATAAGAAGCACAAAGGCTAGAGTTCTTGAATTTCAACTTACCAGGAGTTTCAAAGCGGCTGAATCAGTATATACCCATATTCATTCATTTGCTCATGTCTATTTGGGTTTTCAGAAGAGTAGATACCCAGATGAATTTCAACACGAAATTTATTCAGTGGGAGAAATGACTGTGAAGCCTTAAAAGAGAAATGAGCAGAAACAGGTGGGTACCTACTGCAAACCATGATATGGGTCTGACACCTAAGGGGTGGAGGAGGAAAGTACTTGTTTGGAAGATTTTCAAGGGAAGAAGGGCTAGGAGGGTAGTGTGAGCTGTTTCACTCTCAGTATCCTCATAGAAAAACAGGCCCTTATCTGTGTAAACTACCATGTATCACTTGTAAGTAAATACATACCTAAACGACACAGACAATGTGACATGAAATATGTGCTCTGTGGATCAGAGCAAAGTCTCAGGAGTCCCAGTAGCATCTTGGGTACCAGTAGATTATCAGGCAGAAGGGTCAGGACTATCATCTTCCAGCATGAATCCCTGCTAAAGGAATTCTGTGTCAATCCGAAGTCCTGGCACTAGGTACCCATGCTTCCTAGTATTGACCAAGTGTATCCAATAGAAATATAGCTTTGAAATGATTACTATGAATGAGCCACAGGTACAGTAGCTGGAGACTACTGCATAGCACACTCTCTTGAGGGTCAAAAGTGCTTCCATAGCTAGGACTCTAGTACCTCTTTTATACCTTCCTTTGCTTCATAGTTTATGATATCAAGGGTGCCCCCAAACTATCTGAAATCTCTCCCTTCTTCCTGATTCTCTGGAATTTCTATATAGGAAGCCTTTGGATGGCCATCTTATCACGAAGAAGTGGAGCATTGTTTTGAGGTTATTTTTTGCAATTGTGTAGCACTACCATTGCATGGTCACATGGTTTGGGGTAGATGTTACCATCATCCCCCATTAGCCTTGTTGAAGATTCATTTATGTCCCTAAAAGACATGTTGCTTTCCTAGTTCCTAAGTCTATGAATGTGAGTTTTCTTAGAAATAGGATCTTTGTAGATATAATCAAGTTAAGAAGAGCTCATACTGGATTAGCTGAGCCCCCAATCCAATCACTGGTATTCTTGTATGAGGAAATTTGTATACAGAAGCACTCAGGATGCAAAAGTTAATGTATCTCTAAGGCAAGTAACATTAAGGATTTCCTGAAGTCACTGAAATCCAGAGTACAACATGGATCAGAATCTCCCCTAAGCTTCCAGAAGAAAACAGTCTTGTCAATGAGTTGATTTCAGACCTCCAGCTTTGAGAGCTATGAGAGAATAAATTTCCATTGCTTTTAGCCATTACATTTGTGGTCATTTGCTATGGCAGCTCCAGGAAACTGAAATATCCCTAGTGTGCCCCGGTTGGTCCTAAACAACACTGTTTACTCTTTAGCAGTATTCTAGGTCATCAGTTCAGATACGGTGGCTGGGATTATTCTGCTGTTACAAACTGAGGGTCTAGATCACAGGGTCTGTCCTGCTTTGAGGTTGTAGGAGGAGAGCCATCATGGCAGGGCATTATCAGGTCTCATTTGATGCCTTCTCCTTGAAGATTTCATATATAGTGTAATATTATAAAAAGCTCCTGGGCTCACAAACCCAAATGCTCAGAATGAGGCAAGATTTGGAGTGAGCTCAGGCTTGGAGTCTGGTTACCTGAGTGTAAATCTATCTTAAGCTGTCTTTAGCTATCTTTAACTAGAGCAGTATGTTAGTCTACTCATGTTGCCATGACAAAGTGCCACACACAGTGTGCCTTAAACAACATGCATTTATTTTCTCACAATTCTGAAAACTAAAAAAGTCAAGATCTGGGTGCTGAATGATTCAGTTCCTACTGGGGAGTCTCTGACCGTCTCAGAGACATGTGCTTTCGTAAGGTGTTCTCACTACTTTAACTAAAGAGGTTCCCTAGGGAAGAGAATCAATAGAAAATATATGTATAACTATGCAAGGGGATTTATTAGCTAGGCTTACAAGCTCGGAAGTAGGAGAGTCCACAGTAGTTGTCTGTGTGCTAGAGTCTCCTCCTTTGCTGTTGTATTCCATCAGAGCTACAAGCCAACTTGGTACCACTCACAACCATGGTGGGTCTTGCCCTCTCAGTTTACTGACTTAGATGTCAGTGATCCACAGACATGCCTGGAATTGTGCTTTATTAATCTTCTAGGCACTTTAATTCATTCAAATTGACTTATCATGATTAATAGTCATATCCATTTCTTCTAGGAGCCAACCCTATGAGATTAGTGCTCTATTAATATGATGACCTCACTTAATCTTATCACATCCTCATAGAACCTTTCTCCAAACACAGATACATTAGGGTTCAGACTTCCAACATATGTAATGGGAATGAAAGGGAATATGTAAACTTCAGTCCATAACAAGGAACAACCTAACTTCTCTGAGTCTTAGCTTAATAAAATAAACATAACAGTACTTTCTTAAAGTTTTCTGGGAAGGATTCTTTGAAGTGCCTTATTCATTGTATGTAGCCAATACATAGATATTTTTTATCATTATTGACACTATTTTTAAATGATAATGATAATTGAGGTGTGATTCAGGGACTTCCTTCTTTGATTACTTCTAGCTGTGACTTCTTTTTTTTTAAAGAGAATAAAGCCAAGCAAAACAAAACAGAACAAAACCAGTGTAAGTGACACAGGACTTTAAAATAATAGAAAAATAACAATGGTTGCCATAATGCTTCCTTCTGTCTTCAAAATAGCTAAAGATACCTTCAGACACAGTAAAAATCATACAGAACAGGACAAAAATAGAGCCAATAAAAACAAAACAATGAATGCAATAAAGGACTTCAAAACAAGATAATAGTAAATACAAAATCGCTACCATAATATATCTTGTTATCTTTGAAATAGCTGCCCATGCCATCAGATACAATAAAATCAAACAAAGCAAAAGAGAACAAAATACAATCCAATAAAACAATGAAAATTATATAAGACTTCAAAATAAGACAATAGAGAATCGACAATGGCCACCATCTTCAAAAGGAGATTCCCCCATAGATGCTATATTGTGTATTGTTATCCTCTGAATAGATGACCAGACCACCAGCTTTAGATCTGCAAAATCAGTGAAACACTAAACACTACAAACATTAAATTGTATTCCACTCAAAAGCCATCATCACTGCCTGTGTTACTCTGGATCACCTAGTCGCTTACAGTGGGGGTGTAGGGGTAGCTCTTTTTCTTTCCCAACCCATGCACCAAAAGGGGCTGGCATCTGGCTCTTCCCCCAGTGGCTCATGCATGGCAATGATTTGCTGGGAGGGCTTGCTTCTTGGTGACTTCTTGTTCTCTTCTAGCTCTGACTTCTTTCCTTTTTTTTGTACCAAGGATCCAGCTCATGACCTTACACTTGCCAGACAGGCACTTAAACCACTGAGCTTTAAATCCCTCACCACCCTTCAATTCTTTTTTTTTTTTTAAGTTTCATCCTTGTCTTCAATTTCTGGACTTACCAACTGGAAACTCAAGAGAAATTATGAGTGAAAGAGAATAAATGAGAAAGCCTTAAAGAAGAGACTGAAAGTTTACAAAGAATAAATTTTCAGTATTATGTAAATGTGTGGGATTTCAAAAAATTGAATCACATTATTCTAAATTGCATGTGGACCGTCAGACCTTGGGTCTCTGGGTGCTTCACCTATTCTACATTGTCTGCAGCAGGCTGCTACCACTCCCCATTCCCCAAAACACCCCATTGGAAGGGAAAACAGCAGATGGAGAGGACATTTGGTGAAAGAAGAAATGCAAAGTCAAGTTACAAAGGGCAGGCCAGTGTGACTGAACTAGAGAGGGAGAAGAGTAGTGTTTCAAGACAACATAATATGATTGGGCATTGTTAAGGATCCCATAGACCTCTGGAAGCCACATGGAGAAAGAATGGAGGGAACAAGCATGGATTTGAAAGATCAGTCGCAACATCCTAGAAGGGAGACAAGGATGGAAGTGACAATGGGTACTCACCTGATTTAATCATTGTAATCATAATAAAGCCCAGTCCTGCCTCTCACAGAAGTTCCATAGCAAGGTTTCGGCTGTCACTTCCTATGCTCAGAAAAAGACCTGTAACTATCTCTGTACAGATGCCACCAAGAACAACAGAGGACAGGAAATGTCAGAATTGGGAGTGTGCAAAGATGATATACCTCCAGTCCCAGAACTAGCTATGGCTCTGACTGATCGAGAACAGCAACATAATTTTCTGTAACCTGGAGCAGACGTGAAGCACAAAGACAAATCCCAGTGTGGGAATGTGGTAGAAAAGAAAAGAAAGAGTAAGCATGTTGAAGTCTGTTCTGTGCCCAGTATACCTACTGCCCTCATTCCAACAGCCTCCTGAACGCCCTGTGAGGAAGAGTTTACGCTTCACACTTCCCAAGTGAGTAAACTGAAGCATAGAGGGCCTGACTGTTTTTCCCATATGGTAAAGTGACCATGACCATGACTTTTTTTTTTAATGAAATACTGATTTTTTGCTCTTAACCATAGTACTAGATAAGTACTTTTTCAGGGGGTGCATGGCTTCAAGATATGATGCCAATCTTATCACCAGTGTACAAGAATTAGGACTAACACATCATGTACACCCACCATATGCAAGTACTCAAAACTAAGTAAGACTCACCTTAGCTAATCCAAACCAAGATGCTCTAGTGGGGGCACTGTTGATAGCATGTTGCATTTTGATAGATGAACAGTGGTTCAAAGAGGTCAAGTTCTTTCCCCAGGTTACACGCCTAATAGGCATGGATTTTCTATATTCTAGGTACTCTGGTCAGGAAGAGGCAAGGCAAAGAGTGTAAGCAACACACTTGAGAACCTCAAGCCTGAGAACCTCTCTTTTTACTCACACTTCAATACCAAAGAGCACTGTAGCAATTAGGATCTATATCATTGTTGTCTCTATCTCTTTCACCATATCCAATTCATCAGAACACTCCATTGACTCTTATTACAAAATATAAAAGAATTCATTCAGTCACTTCTCACCATTGCCAGTGTTCACATTCTGACCCCAAATCCCTTTGTCTCTCACCTAATCATCACAAGTCCTCCCTACTGGTCCATCTGCTTCTATCCCTGTCCCACTCCCCTAACACACAGTGATCAGAACAGTCCTAGTCAGATACACTCAGTTCGTATCATTCATTGGCTCAAAACCAACCTTAGTCAAGATAAATCTCAAGTTCCTCACAGTGACACACAGAGCCCTAGTAGATTTGACTATAATCCCCTGCCCCAGTCCCGCTCTAAGCTCATCCTCCTACACAGTCGCTGGTCCCTAAGTTTGCACGTGTCTCACAGTCTCTGAGCACACCCATCTCGGGAATGCCCTCTCTCTAAATACTTGCAGGCTTCACTTTCTTGCCTCTTTAAGGCTCTCCTTGATGGTCATCTTATGAGAAAGCCCTTCCCTCACTACAATACGTGAAATAATCTATATCCCTCGTCCCATCTTCCCTGTTCTGTTCTACTCCTCCTCCCAATTTCTGACATAGTACATAATTACTTCTGTTTTTTAATTATCTATTTCCCCACACTGCACTTGAGGAATGAGGAATCTCATGAGTTCCATGAGGGAACTGAAGGAAATGGCTTTATTTGGTTCCCTGTTTTGTCCCCAGTGCCTGGGACATCGCCTGGATAGGAGACTTTCTCTTATAAGAGGTACTTATTACCTAAGTAAGGGAACTGGAAATATATTGATAGTGTATGTTTCAGCACAGCAACTATGAGGACAGTTACAACTCAGACAGATGTGGGCCCAATTTCTGACTTTTTTACTTGCTAGCTGGGGGACTGGGGAGTTAGTTACCTGCCTGCTCTAAGTCTCTATTGTCCGACCTCATCCATGCATCTGAGAGGACCTCCTCACAGTGTGTCCTGAGTATGAGATGCATGAGGCTTCCCAACTAGCTGACACCTGGTAAGTGGCAGCATTTAACCATTATGCAGTTTCCTTACTACATGATCTTCCTGAGTTGGCAAGAGTGTCTGCTTCCTGAAGCACAGTCAAGGCTTCCAACCTTTTGTGTGTGTGCATGTGTGTGTAGATAATGGCAATAACGTACAGAGAATTGCTCCAGACAGAAAAATCCAGGAGCTGACCTAAATGATTGATCCTCCCTGAGATTTTTCTCCCCCTTCTAGGTCTTTCTGATCTTTCTTATCTAAGCTTTAAGATAATGCTTTATGTGGATCCACACTCAAGTCAGAGGAACACCCATCAGCTTTTCTGTTTATCACTGATTTCAGGCCTCAGTGGCCTGGAGCAATTCTGGAAAATGTTTTTCCTGATAAGAAAATGATCAACGCTTACAGCAGGGAAGTGTTCAGTCCTGACTGGCGGAGAAAAAAGCAGCCATGAGCACTTTTGTTGGAACTCAGCCAGTTGGTTACATGAAGTCTGGGCAAAACTTTCCCTGAGGAAGATCTTGGAAATTAGCATAGAATCGTTTACTTTACATGTGACTCCCTGGAGTCATCTCTTACATTTAGATCAAGATCCCCAAGCTTATATTTGTCGTTTTGATAGAGGACATATTTTACCTATTCTGAATCCGCTTTACTTGTTCATTAAAATCACTATTATCTGAGCAAAAAGGAAAATTACAGAATATTTCATATCTTATAATTCCACTTACATAAATTATACAGGTATGTTTCTTTAAGCACTAGAAAGATATGGGAAAGACACTTTTTATAATATTAAAAGTGATTAATTACTTAGGGCTGATAGGAATTTGGATAAGCTGTGTCTCTTACTGCCTTCTTATCCTTTTCATTATGACTTGAAAGTCCCAAAATTTCTGCAAATCACCTATATTAAAGGAAAAAAAGAAAATTATGTTTACTTCCAGAGGTAAAAAATTTCCTCATTCTCATGAAAAAAATCAGGTAGTAACCATCAGGCTAACATTCTTGCTTTCCCTCACTTGTGGTGGGGCTCACATCTGTACGTAGGGGTCATCACTGTGGGAACTAGATGGGAACTCTGTGAGTAGGTTGTTGGGCTGGCTAACAAGTAGAAGTGGGAGTTACATGAACACTAGTCGTGGCCACTTGCAAGCCCTATGCTGATACACAGGTGGGCAGGTGCCTATGCTTCCCTTCCCATTTCTGCCTGCACTGATGGAAGAAGGGTAGCTTTCTGTGGAGCCAAGTCCTGAAAATCTATTAATTATTAGTGGTCTAACACACTGAACATAGAAGACAAAGGGAAGAATGGAGGTCACAGAAATTCTGCTCACTCACAACTATCTAACGTAAAGCTTCCTGTATGGATAAGGACACAGATAGGTGACTTTCCCTCATCCCTGTCAATTTTAACTAATATCTATGAAGTATCTGCTACAGGGAGCGAGTGGGCCAAAATCTAAGTATGATCCAGACAACATTCCTGCTTTAGTAGAGCCCACTGAAGTCAAATAGAGAAGACAGGAAGTAGAGTATCACAGACCCTTGGGGAAGTAACCTTAGAAGGATTATACTAAATAGAAGATGAGACAGATATTGGAAGAGTTTAAATCAGGGGTTAGTGTTTCATGAATGAAGAATGGTTTTTTTGTTTGTTTGTTTGTTTGTTTGTTTGTTTGTTTTACATTTTTAAAGGATTGTAACCATATAAAATTGCATGCAACAGAGATCTCAGGTATTCTGTGAAGCCCAGAATACTGTTTGACCTTTAGCAAGTGTACTTATCCCTAGAAAGGTGGTGAAAGAAACCAGGAAATGAGTGCATATCCAAGATGCGGCACTGAAGCTGAGATCCAAAGAATCAGGAGCAAGACAAGAACTAACCTACATGGTCTAGGTAGAGGGCCCTGCAGTGGAAGGGCCTGCAATGGAAAGAAGACCAGTGTCTCTGGGGAATCATATTGAAGGGGAAGGCACTACATTGCACAAGATGCTAGGGAAGTAGACAGGGCCAGAAGGTACATTCTGGGGTGAGTAGTAATGGGGAGGAGTGAATTCCAAACTCTGACAATGCCTGTCTATCTATCCATTTGAATGCTGTATCCTCAGATAGAAAGAGATATATGCTTAGATTAGATAGATAGATAGATAGATAGATAGATAGATAGATAGAGACTGATTTGATACACTGATTTTTTGTTTGTTCCTAATGATAGGAATTAAACCCCCAGGGACTCACAGATGCTAAATAATTACACTACCACTGAGCTACACTGCCAGTCCTTCTTATTCTTCAAGGCATGGTCTCACTAACTTTCCCAGGCTGGCCTCATTTACCTTAACTTTAAAATCATTATAGACTCACAGGAAGTTACATACAGCACATAGAATCCTATCAACCTTTCACCCTGCTTCCCCTAATGGTGATACCTTATGGTGGTGATACATAATCAAGATATTGACTTTGGCACTGTTGGCACTATTAGCCAGGGTACAACTTGAGTTTATCTACATTTGTGATATGTTATGGTATAGATATAAAACATTCCCTAAACTCCTCCTCTTCAAAGGTGGGGCTTTGGGAGGTGATTGGATCATGGGGGTACTGTAGGCATCAGTGATTGACAGGTAGGGTCTGGTTGGAAGAGGTGGGTCACACGGATGTGACCTAGAAGGAAGTATTCTTGTCTCTGCCCCCTCCTGCCTGCCTCTTTCTTTCTCTGTCTCTCTCTCCTTCTTGCCTACCATGAGGTGAGCAACTTCCTTCTGCCACACTTTTCTACATTGCCGTTTCTTTCCTGGAACCAACCATGGACTTGAATCCCCCAAAACTGAGCCAAATTAACCCTCTGCTCCTTCAAGTTGTGGATGTTTGATATTTTGTTCCAGCAACAGGAGAGCTGACTCACACAAAGTCGCGCTGGCTGCTCCCAGGAGAATGAATTAGAGGTGGGCCTGGGTGAACAATGAGAAGGGGGTTTAGCAGGCTACTGCAATCATTCTAGCAAGAAGAAAATGAGGATTGACAGAAATGAACAGATGTGAATTTTCTGCACATCTTATTTCCATCTGCATTTCAGTATGTGGCCTCCTTATGAGTGCATTACATGAATGAACAGCTGTCCTCAGCAGTGCCTCCCCTTCACCCCCAGTGGAGAAAGAAGAGGAATAAGTAACACCCTTGGTCTGGGAACTTGGGGAATCAAGCCAAGAGTGAAGCATGCCTGGGGCCCAGTACAGGCATGGGGTTTCTAACTCAGGCATCTGTTATACCACCTCACTCTTCCCATGGCTTTTCTTTCTCTTGCTTCATGACCTTAATTAATGCCACTTATCATCATGTCTCAGTTTCCTCATCTGTATAATGGGGTGATGATAATCATAATACTTCTAAGGACTGGTTGCCACGGCAGTAAATAGATACACATCTCACCCAATGAGAGATGCCCAAATCTTGTCACTTCCACCCTGTAGAGAGGCTGGGGCTCTATGATCACTGATCCTAGAACAGAAGGAAAAAAGACAACCTTATTCCTTCTCCTAAAGGCGGGACCACATCTTGCATGTAGATTCCAGGTCTCACTTCTATACAGCTCACTGAGGAGATCAGAGGTGAATTCTAGGGAGTCTACATTTTGTTAAGTTCCCAAATAGTTGTGGTAGTCAATCAGGTTTGGGACCCACTCAAAAACGCATGTAAGGCATCCCTCAAAACTATTTCATCCACAATAAGAACTCAACTGTTGTTAATAACTTTATGATGTAACCAAAGAGTGTTGGAGTACATTAGGACACCAACAAAGTGACTGAGTGAACAGATTCTTAAGCCAGGCTGCTTGAAAACAAATTCTGGCATGAATGTTTGTGTGGTTTTGGAAAACTTTATTAACGTCCCTGAATCTCTAAACATTATAGTTGCATCCTTTTTATTGTGGGGATAATAACAGTTCCCACCTCAAAGAGTTGTCCTAGAGCGTAAATAAATTAACACATGTCAATTCAATGCGTAGAACAGTAATGAGAGGCTGGCATGTGTATATTTTGTGTTCGTCATATTAACCTTTCCTATGAAATGTGTCTGGAGTTCCCATAATTAGACTCAAGATTCAGAAAGGTTATGATACCATAAGCTTTTCAATAACTTGTAATTCAAAGCACTATGCACAACCTCTAAGAATTTATGAAGAGTTAGAAAGAAGTGATTTTATTTTTCATTTCTGCAATCTAAGTCACATAAGAAAGTTCTATGGAGTCTCTGGAAGTTCACACCAGCTGTTAAGATTGTGAAGCCAGATTAAGAAAAAGCATCACAGAAAATGCTGAATGTAACAAGATCGGGACAGAAATATGCTTTGTTTTTCATTATAGCTGCAACAAGAATTAATCAGCTTGACACCAAGTAGCAATGTCGCCCTTTACCAAATCATAATGGTTTAACACAGCCCAGACAAGGTAGCTGATAAAACCAAATAGGTGTGTGCACGCATGCACACACACACACACACACACACACACACACACACACACTAATCAGCCTTCTCAGTTCAAGTCTAGTGAATGAACCCAAACAAATTTCTAGAAAAAAAATCAATAGGCGTCTGAGTTGGCATGCATTCTCACATGGGAAACATTGGGAAATTCTAGCATAGAAGTAAGCAGTGTGCACCACGCAGGTCTACAGTATGAAGTGGGGGAACATTAGAACTCAACCCCAAGCAACCACACCTGGAGAGCACCTGCCTCCCTGTGGTTGGGGCAGCTTTGAAAGACATGCTTGAGATGCTAATGATTTGGGTGTAAATTCTGGCACTGCCTCCACCCTCACACACAGTTCTATGACTTTGGGCAATCATCGAGCCCGAGATTCTAAATGTGCACAAGGGTCTTAGCTCCCAGCTCTCCAAAGAGAAGATGCAAGGCACATTTTCTTGCAGTGATGCCCAGCATATCAAGGCATGCTCCACACTGGCTGGTGATGACTTATACATCATGACTTGCTCCCTGCTGCCTTTGCCTTCCTTACATTGGACTCAGGTTTCTGGATTCCACGGACAACTTTAACTTTCTCTTGGTGATGCCTCTACAGCACTCAGATGGTTGTGTTTCTTGAATGCCACCCAGGAACCTTCCTGGAAGCTCCAGCTGCCTCCAGATGACACAGCTGTAGGTGACCATGAACTTTTCCTCTGAAGTCTGAACAGCTCAGTTCGAAAGGTTTCTCTCCTCGGGTTAAACATGGCCCTCTGCCATGCACACACTCCCAGGACAAGAATCCCCTTTCTAATTTCAATGTTTTTAGTAGATGCCTTTGCTGCAATGCAGTAAGAGTGACAGGGCTGCAGACAACAGGCTTGGCGGTACTCATTTTCTGTACATGCTATGACTAATGACCACAAATTGAGTGGCTAGAAACTATAGAAATGCACTCACTAACAGTTTAGGAAACCAAAGTCTAAGATCATTTGCACTGGGCTGAGTTGGGCCATGGTCCTTACAGAGGCTCAACAGAAGAATCTTTCTTACCTCTGAAAGCTTGCTGTGGCTTTCAAGGTCCATATCCTCAATGCTCCCTCGCCTCTGTGGTCACATTGTCTCTTCCTGTTCTGTGCGACTGCAGAGTATTCTCCTCCTGCTTCTCTCTGTCAAGGACATTTATGACTATATTTAAGGGCCACCTGAGTAATTCAGGAATTCTCTATCACAAGATCCTTAATTTAGCGGCACCTGAATATACTGTTTTCTCAAATAAGGTCACATGCACAGTTTCTGCAGATCAGGTATCTTTGGGGCTATGCTTCAGACCAGTACAGCTGGACAGGAGGCAGCAGGTGAGGTGGAAGAGTCAAATCTGTTACATACCTGCTATTGCCTGAATCCTTTCTTCAAAACAACTTCGTCTACCAAATATTATGATTTTATAGTATTGATCATGTTAGCATTTAAAAGAAAGCCAATAATAAAAACGAGCTTATTAGTTTTTCCACAATAAAGAAAATGGTAACTGAGCAGCCTGACATTAGCACCTACTCTTTTCCTGCCCTCATCACCTGTGTCCTTATCACGCTGCTTGCTTCCACTGTCTCCGCTCTTCTACCTCAGCACATACCCAGTATCTAGGGGGTTCCTCCTTGTATCCCAGACTGAATGGCAACTCTTCTTTAGGGACCTGACTTGCTGACTTTCTCATTTCTAACTTTCTATCTGTCCCAACAGATCACAGATCCTCTAAGGACAAGCACTCCATCTTCCTGCATTTGTGTCCCCTGCAGCAGGTAGACACAGGAAGCCATGTGCATGACAGAACAAAGCACAAGTGGAGGTGCAGTGGGAAATACCAAGAGCAAAGAGGGAGAAACTACAATGGAAAAGCATACACAGGGCCTTCTGGACAGGGTCAGGGGTCTGGGGAGTTACCTGAACAAGAACAGTGACAGGGAATGAGTGGGACCTTTAAAATAACCAGTGGCTGAGTTCTGATAGCCAAGTGATGGGAGGCCTGTGAAGTTATCTCAAAGGTGCCCACTGCTGCTTCTGGGGACTGATGCTCTGGGACGGAACCCACAGGCTTCACCCCGTTTCCTTTGGGATAGCATCCAGTAGTTCATGGAAGTTCCTCATTCATTCCCTTAGCTGATGTTTGTGCAACTATGAAGAGGCAGGCAGGGAGTCCACTGCACATATGAGCTACAGGTGTACAGACTTTGGAGCAATTAAACATTTATCAAGCAGAAAAGTAACTCCATCACCATAAATAATTTTTTAAAAAATATTGACTATGTATCTTCTCCGCTTGTTCTGTTACTGTCTCCACAAGATGAACTAAGGAATATGTCTCTGCTGACGGAGGAGGAAACTAAGGCAAAGGCAGGATAAGTGAAATGCCAAAATTCAAGTGGGAACACTGGAGCTCTATTACAGCAGCAGTAGTAATGGGTAGAAGCTACTAGCGATTGCCAACAGCATTATCAGCCAGGCTCTTTAGTAGCATTCTTCCATTTAAGGTTCTCATCACACATTGTGTTTGTGACATTTTGAGAGATCATGGGTTTAGAACCAATGCTCAGAATCCACATCCCAAACCACATCATCACCAGAACATTCAGCCAGCCTTGGAAGTAACCAGGCCCATGATTCTTGCCCTCTACCCTACCTACCCAGGGATACCACTATGACATGCTCAGTTTTTATTTCCCTGCCCCTTACTACAAAAATGTCTTTTCCACTCCACCCTGCCTTGTACCAGGGGACTTCGATGTTCAGTTCCGCAACTTGGGCTCCACTCTTCTCTCAGAGCTAGAGACAGTGTTCCTAAGACACCTTGGCCTCAAAAGAAACCACAAAATGGCAAAATACTTGTATGACAGTGTTGTAGCTCAAAAGCCAGCTTGATCCATGACTTTCAAATAGAATCATATCTGTAATAATGTCAGTTAGCTCAGCAAAGGGTGGCAGGTGACCTAAATCTCCTTACACTGAGCCTTTTCACGGTGCTCATCAATTTTATAGGTATCCTTAATTTCATTTGTCCCCTCCTTGATAACTGTCAGTCCTTCAGTGGAGCAGGGCCATCTGACACCATCATGCAGTGAGGGGAAATATCAGGTTTCTGTGTTTTGATTTTTAAACTTACTGACCTCTGAAAGAAACATGAGAGAATCTAATGTCTTGAGATCAAAATTTGTACCTGCTGAGCTGAAGGGAGAGAATGCACTTTTACTGAACACCTGTTATGGGGAGACACTGTACAAAATTCTGAGCCATGACCTCTAAGAGGCAACATTTGTCAACTAAAGAGAAGAGCAGACATCATCAGATGCTTAGTGCCATGCCTGGAAGACCTCAAGCTCAAAAGTGAAAGTCCCTATCATTGAAATTGTTATGAGCAATGTGAATTATTACAACTCATCTGTGTTTGATGGCTGTATCTTCAGACTTAGCACAGTTGCTGGAACATAAAAGTGTTCAGTAAATACCTGTACAATGAAAGGATAGATAAACATATATAAAGTGGATGAAATATATATATGTGTGTATATATATATATATATGTGTGTGTGTGTGTATATATATTCCCGTGTGGTACATGTTTGTTACTCGGTTTTTGATCACCCAGCACCTGGAGTGGATGCTCTGTACAGAAACCAATCTAGCCAGCTGAACCTCAGGGTTCTGGTTAAAAAGAGGAATCCATTTGTCCAGTATTAATCAAAGGAAATATGGCAAGGAGAACGATCTCAATTTTTAATTGGGTTCAAGTCAGATAATTATTCAGCTACCTATAAAATTCATTTTAACTTATTAAATGGAGCTTCCAAAATAGCATCGCTATGAAGTGTAGCCAACTGCGTGGGCAATTTGTCTCAAGGAGAAATGTGTTGGTCTAAAACTTAGATCCATTCTTGGCTAACAGCTGAAAACCTTGGACTAGTGATTCAACTCTTTGAACTGAAGTTTTCTTGTCTTTAAATAAGTTTTATATTTATTCTGCTTCATAGCAGTGTCGAAGGTGTATGGGGGTATTGTGAAATCTATTCAGACGCATGGCCTGGCAGGGAGAAGGTGCTGGGTGACCAGCATAAGGAATATTTCTTACATTTCCAGAAGTCACATCACTGAGTAAACCCATACAGAACCATCTTAAGAGCTCTTGCTTTGCATTCCCACCTTCTTCCTATAGGGCCACACCAACTTTCACAGCCAGTCATGAAAGCACCTGTTTTATAAAAAGGTTTTAATCAGACCCTTGCCAAATGGCAAAAGGTGCTGGGCAATCAATGGAGTGAAAAAAACAGGAATAAGTGTGACAAATAAATTTGAGTGGTTTGTGAACTGATAAAGGATGCATATTTAGGTTACCTTTAACAAAACTGTAGGACAACTGTCAAATGATTTTACACATTATCATTCATACATGGAAGACAAAAGAGTGATTTCATGGAAGTAGAGAGTAGAATTGAAGCTGGGCTTGGAAGGGAGCAGGGAATAGGGTATGAGAGGCTGAATATCAGCTACCAAATTCAGTGCAGTAGGACAGAAAAGGTCTAGTGTTTTATAGCATAGTAGAATGACTTTAGTTTTTAACAATTGTGACATAGTTTATACAAAACTAGAAAATAAGACTTGAAAGTTCTCAACCCAAAATATTCATAAATTTCTTCTTAAGATGAAAGTGCTAATTACCTTGCTTTGGTCATTACACTCTTTACACAGGTAATGTATTTCCTACCATATGGTGGCCCATAAATATGTACAATGATTATTTGTTGATTATAAATCTAAAACATTTTCAAAGACTCTACCATCAGCAGTGTGTGCAGTAGGATTAGTAGTTCGATTTGCAACCTTTATGATTGAGGGACCTTGCAGACTGATCCAGTATCCCCCTGGTGTGGGAATTACTGAAATTCAGGCCCATGCACAGAGGAGAGAAGCCAAGGGATAGCACATAGCAGGCAGTAGATTTGCCTTTGTTTGAACTCCCAGGGCAGCATGCTATGAAAGAGCAAGAAAAAAGAAAAACAAACATGAAAAGAATTCCACAGCCACTGTCTTTTCCTTCTGGAATGGAGACCACACATCTGTCCATGGAACACCAGAAACATAACATGATTCCCAACAGAAATCCCTGACGATCTGTTGACTCTGGAAGCTCTTTTTTTGCTTAGTCTCATGATCTGGTCATTCACCAAGGTCTTTTCACACCTTGAAACTCACCTATGTTCAAATTCTAGCTCTATAACTTAAGGGGCTTTGTCTTACTGTCTTACTCAGATTTCTCATTTTTAAATTAACTGGCATCCCCCTTTGCTCATTCATATTGTATGACTGTGGTTATTTGAATTAGTGGTCCTGGCATCAGGGAACTTGGAAAGCAGTCCAGAATTGGCCTCCTTCCTGATCTTTGCCAAGTCCATTCACGGGAAGAAATGACTGAGCACCCAGAAACCTGGCTTTTCAGGACAAGCAAGAAACATGTCCCAGTCCCACTGCACTAGGGGACTAGCAAGCATGCTATGAAAGGACCCACAGAAGATGCTGGTCAGCATATGCTTTAAAGATACTAATGGTGCACACCTGACTGTCATTTGATCCAGGCAAATAAAGCCGCACCCTATACTTTGGCCACCTGTTAATCCCATCAGGTGCAAGAGTATCTACCTAATGGAATTTGTTTGGCAGGCTCACAACAGAGAATGCCAACACTCCCTAAACATTAAGTGTATTAATGGTCCCTCTCAGAGGAGATATTCACTCTTAACCAATGTTAAGCAACAAGCTGTGGCCAGGAAATTTGTCCCCACAGTGGGGGAAAAGATCCAAGTGTTCAGCTGAGCTGCACCTCATGAATAATTTTAATTTCTTCTAAAAAGGAGGAACAAAAGAATTTGGTCACTGATGTTGCTCAGTGACTGAACACCAGGGTTCTTTGAAACAATTGTTCTGACCTGGCAGGGGAGCACATCCTGCCCAGGAAAAATGGTCCTGAATGATTTATGGTTCCGGACCCTGTACCCTGATACTCAGCCTCAGAAAGAAGGCCGCTAAAGAAAAAAAGATGGGGAAAGAAGTCTGATTGCAAACTTCTAATTAATGTATGTTTTATTTATGCATATGAAGCCTGAAATATTAATGGAAGCAAGTGAATGCATAATTGATATGCCCCATAGAAAATGTGTATCGCAATGCATGTACAGGAAGTGCCAAATGTCCTCTGTCAAAGATGTAAGAAGGATCCTGCAGCTTCCAGCAGCTTGGGAGTGCTCAGTGTTACTGAGAGTCTTGAAATCTCTGTGCACTCTGGCAGCTGGGACCAAGACGGTATTCTTTTTAGCATCTTGTCTCTTTAATACATATAATTTCACTTTTCTTTTGGGGGAAATTGGAGCCAACAGGGATTCAGTAAAAATAAAGTGTGCCTAAACGTTGTAGATATTTTTCTAACGTTATTTCATTTAACTCTCATGACAGAATCAATTTCAGTAGTATTATTAGTCCCATTTTACACGTGAAGAGCCAGCATGAGGAAGGGTAATGTGGGATGTACAAAATCACACAAGAGTAGAAAAATTGGAGTTGAAATTTATATTTTATATACAACAATAATCACTATGGGAATGATTCACTAGTGAATAGCAAAATTAGTAGGTGATACAATAGTGTGTAAGTGTGACTCTTAGCCCATTATTCAAAGGAGATCATAAGCTTACCACTCAATCACTCTGTGACTTGGTTTTCTCATCTATAAAATTGGGATATTAGTACTTTTTCCATGGAATATTTATGAAACTGAGAGAATAATACATCTAATACCATACATACATGCATTTGTCACAAAATAATCGGGTGATAACCTTTAGGCACTCCTACTGTTATGACTTCTTTGTATACAACACTAAATTAGAGAATAAAAAGTCCAATGGGGAGACAAGCTGTAAGTAAATTATTATACCACAGATTAATAATAATTGTATATTTACCAAAACTTAAAAGAACACAAAGGACAAAAAAGAAATTCTACCTGGAGATATGAGTAAGATTTTATGAGGTGTTGACTTGTTTTGAAAGTTAAGAAGTTAATTTGTGGAGGGGAGAAAGGAGAAGTCGTGCCAGGGGAGACACAACCTAGACAAGAGCTCTGAGAATGTGCCCTGGGAAGAAAAGGAATTTTAGTGTAGTCAGAGACACCACCACTGGTCAGGGTGTACACGTGCAGTTAGAAGAGAGGAGCCCCAAGCAGTGCAACTGCTGGAGAGACACAAGTCGTGAGCCCAGCTCCTGATTCTAGCAACACCTTCTCACTCTCTTCACTAGAGAGAAGGTCTTGAGGTTTTCTCTTGGCCTTTGCCTGTTTCATGAAAAAGACTCAGCTGTGGAGCTTGGGTGGGGAGCTGACTGACTACTTCCCCAGGCCATTTTTCAAATGAGATCATAGGCTTCTCTTTACCCCTTTTCCATGACCCCAGTCCTATCTCTCACAGCTCATGTTCAGGTAGCTCCAACAGCATTCTAAACAGATTTGCACTCTACACTTAACCATCCCCACCCCCTTCTCTGCCAGAGCGACAGGAGGTCTTTGCATCACATAATCCTTACTGTCTCATCTAACTCATTTAAAACTCTTCAAGGATTCCCATTGCTTCCATGATAAATAGCAAGTTTCTGCTATAGCCTTGAAGACCCAGCATAATTCAGACTTTGCCCTCACTTCCAGCCTCATTCTGGATCCCTCATTCTCTTCAACCACTCTGACCTCTTCTCTCTTCTGTCTACTGTATCCCTTGACATTACAAAGGCACTGCATTCCACTCTACCTGGAATGTTTCCAGCCCCCGACCCCCATCCATCCTTTGATTAACTTCCTCACTTCCTTTATAGCTCAACTATTGTATCACTTGTCTGTTTAAAGGTAAACATTAACACTCATTTCACTAAGCCCAAAGTCCTTACTCCAGCCTCCAATATGTGGACCTGCTCCTAACAATAGTCACAGTTTAAATTCCCCAGTGATTATTTATCATCTGTTTCATGAGGCCAAAAACATATCTGATTTTGCCAATAGTTTAATCAGCAACAGCTAGCACAGTGCCAGACAGCAGAAAATTATAGCTAGGTTTTAAATCAATGAAAAATGCATTCAATGTTTCGACTCCTGTATTTAATGAAGCATAATTTTATTCATGAGAGAGAGACACACACACAGAGACACAGAGAGAGACTGAGCTTATTATGTGCAGACACTAGATATCTTCTTTAGTGGTGTTCCATATACATCAGAAAGAAAAGCAAAGACACAAACACTCCCCTCCATCAACTTGCTTTCTGGCAGGTATATTAAGGTACGTAAACACACATACAAGTTAACCAAATCAGTTAATAAGTACTTTAGAAACAAGAAGAAGTCTAGTAGGGTGAGGCATAGCTGCCAAAGAGGCAGTTCATAGCTTCTTGATGTAGGGCAGAAAGATAAGATTTCATCATGGTAGCATCTGAACAACTCAAAAGTGGAGGCACAAGTAGTGGGTGAAACAAGCAAGTTTTGAAGGAAGAGCATTCTAGACAGTCTGGTACAGATCCCAGGAAAGCAAATCTGGTCTCGTCAAAGAAGCCATGGCAGGAGCTGGAGAATGAGAGGGACAGGGTAGCAGATGAAGTAGACTGTGAGGTACCAGATGCTGTAAGAACCAGGTTTTGTGTTGATTGAACTGAGGTACCATGGATAGATTTTAAGCAAAGAAGAGATATTAAGAACAATGTGATTTGACTTATTTGAAGTTGCTGATGGTAGACCACCGAGACAAAGAACAAGAAGGAGGCAGGGAAAACTTTGGAGAGGATTTGTAGGAGCTCAAGTGAGGGACAGTGGTAGATGAGAACATGGTGAGAGCAGTGGAAATAGTATAAGTTGTTTTGTGTAAATGTGTGCTTGAAACTAAAATCAACAACTAACAGACTGAATGCAAGGTATGAAAGAAAGAAGTCAACGTTGGGACCAAGAAACTGAAAGGACGGGGCCATCATGAGAGGTGGGCGGGTGATGGCTGAGTAGGTGTGGTGGTCTAGTTTGGGGCACGTCATATTTGAGGTGCCATCAGACATCCCCAGGTACTGCTAGGTGGGCATTGCTGTCCATGCGTCTGAAAACTACAGACCCAATTCATTTCCTTTGGTTCCTAACTGCAATTTGTTCTCTGATTACAAATACTCTAAATACAAAGAGAGAAATTATAAAACACACTGGCAGACTCATTTATATCTTATCCCTTATTTTGCATGTACTTTTTGTAAAGAGTATCAAATTATGTCATGTAACTCCCTGGAAAATGTATGTAATGGAAAGTCATGCAATGATGATGACGACGACGATGATGATGACCATGACATTACGATAATGAGAGAGAATACAAGGAACAGTTCAGAAGGAGGAAATACACAAAAGAAAAGGAGAAAAGGAGGGTGGAAGGAAGGAAGGGAGAAGGAAAGTAAAGGAGGGAGGGAAGAAAAGAAGGAGGATAGGAGACAAACTTTCAGGTGGTAAATGATTCTTCATCTTTAAGAAAAAAATAATACCCTGGAAGGTAAGGGATGATAATGAAGTGACAATATGATTAATGCATTGAGTTTGTCTGTTAAAAGCCCAGGTGAGTACTGATCAAGAATTGAACTCTTCTGCAAATCCCAGAGGCTTCATTACACTTGAGTTCCTTTATCTGCCTTGGGGGTAACAGGATGCCCAAGGTTCTCCCTGGGGCCCCTGCAATGCACAAGAATCTTTAATGGGAAAAGACAGGAGAAATCAGCCTCACTCCCTGAAGTATGTTCCATGGGCTCAGCCTGAGTCAGTTTGTACTGTGCGCTCTCTTAATTAATCATCACGTAAACCCTGTAAATCAGAGATTGTCCTGTCATTAATGAAGAAATAAAGACTTAAAGGGTTCACATGACTTTCCAAGGTCATGTAGTTCTAAAATGAAAGTCTGAATAGAAACTCAATTACTTTCTGACTTCAATTTGAGGGTTTTTTTCCTATGGTGTCAGACAGACTTTATTGAAGGGGACTTTCAGACTCTAGCGAGATGACCTGCAACTGAGAGAGAGGTTAGGGACACATAGATGTTTCCTGGGTGACTTGAGGGACTTTAGGATGGTTACACATGGATGCTGAGCAAGGAGCCAGCCTCAGGGACTCACCCTGTGCAACATTCATACAAGGTCTCATCTCACAGACTCCTTTACGAGCATCTCCACCCTAGAGAATGACCTTAATCGAGTGATGTCTGTTTTGTCACTGCTGCTATTAGGGCTTTAGTAAAAAGCCTTGTATACCATAGGGGATAAATAAGGAAAAGGTAGTTACACGAATAAGTGAAATAAGATCCTGAATCACAAAATATTTTACTATATTCATCCTACTTGTAAAACCATGAAGACTTTTAATACTCAATCCATGTATCAGGTTTCCTGGGCATCTGCTATATGCAAGGTGTTGGGCTCATTAATGGACTCATTAATTAGTATAAATTTGGCCTCAACCTTCATGAAGCTCATGTTCCAGAAGGGAGAAAGAGATCATACCACTAATTTCTTCATGATGATTCCAGATAGGAAAGTGCTAGGAAAGGAAATTCATAGTGCTGAGGTAGCCTACCACAGAGAAACCTGTCCTTGGTTACAGAGGTTGAGGAGGACTTCCATGGAGATAATCATGAAACTGAAGAAGAAAAACAAGAATAAGAAATTCTTTAGGGGTTACTTTCAGTGTCGAGTATGTTTTTCATTTGCAAATTCGCCATCTGTATATCCTCCTCAACTAAATGTTTCTTTGTATCCTTTGCCTATTTTCTAATTAGATTGTTTGTTTTCTTACTGTTGGGTTTTTAGAGTTCTTAATAAAACTTTCTCTTTTTAGTATTCATTTTAGAATACCAGATGTGCTTGATAAGAATTCTGATCAGATGGACACTGCCTACAAAAATGAGTACGAACCATCTCGCCTCATTTGCAGAATTATCTTTCTTCTCTGTGATATGTAGTCCAACCTCAGCATCCCTTTTGTAGGCCATTTTAAACCAACAATCCATCGTGGGTATGTCATTAAAATCTCTGCTTGAGAAAAAATTCATTTAGTCTGCAGTGCCTCTGGCAGTCAGCAGGGTAAAGCAGAGTATTCGGTACCTGGTGACCAAGCTGTGAATCTTCCCATCTGATTATCTCTCCTGGTGGGCTCACATACATCTTTTTATCAAAAAAGAAAGAAAAATCTATATTATTTTTATGTTTTGCCAAGTACTGAAAATTGTTGCAAATAAAAATGCAGGCTTGAGAGTCAGACAGATTAGAATTCAAATCCAGTCTCCCTACTTATCAGTGGCAGTGGGGCACGACGGATGCAGTACAGTTTTTCAGGTTATACACCGCACACAGATACCCAGATGAAGACATGAGTAAGCATTGAAACACAGATTCACTTGCATTTCCCAGGCTATAAAGCCTGACTTGGGGTCTGGAAGAACAGACTACCTCTTCCTTAATAACAGATATGAGCCACTTGCCAAGTTGAATCAGCTCCAAATGGGCATCTTGTACTAATTTTAAAAGGAGTGCTTTTTTTCTGACTTGCACATTAGTTCTTATAGGGCAGCAGATGCTGTATTACATTGGGTAATTTACTTAAACCCTATGGTCTTTGGTTTTCTCATCTTTGATGTAAAGATGATAGCACCTATTCAGAGAACTGCTGCAAGGAAGTAGACTAATTCCCATATAAAACTAGGTATATAATGTCATCATTGTCATTATTATGTCTACCATTAATGATACAGAGGGATTGGCTCACTTGTGTGAGCCAGTTTGCAAACCAACAATTGCAAAACAATAGTTTAGTGTTCTGAACAAGATTGGGCAATGCAGTTCCTTATTAAACTGCAGTGCTTCTGATTGATAGTAGCTAAGCACTTGCTAGCACAGCATCCTCCCTGATCCTGGGGGCTGGGGACATGAATGGATGCAGAGAGGCAGGCAGAGTATCCTTCATCTTGGATGCCAGCCAGCCTGTTTGGAACATTTTGGGTCAGGTACCCGGCCCCAGGCTCTCTCCTCCTGGCTTGATGTGCTTCTTCAAACAATTTTTTTTCCTATTTCTTGCAAGATGTAGAGTTTTCATTTCTTTTTCTCGAGGAAATCTCATCTGTTTTCTGTCAATATTTTCTCTCCCAGAATAATAGTGTCAGTATCTAAAAAGGACTTCAGAGGCTGACTTGTCTACTTGTTCTTAAACTCTTAGAGACAAAAGAATCATGTGGGATGCATATTAAAAATGTAGAATCCTGGACCCTGCTGCTGGAGATTCTGACTCAGTGTGTCTGGAGTGGTGCCCAGGCATGGTCCTGAAGCAGAACATCAGGTATTTCTATTGTTTAGCTGGCCTTACCCAAGCCCTCAAAGACTCAGCGGGAGGTCATCAGCCCCAGGCCATTCAGCACAGCCAGGCAAGGACAGACTCAGCAAGATGCGCTCACTTTATTGCTTCCCCCTAATGACCTTACAGGGATTTAGTTGGAAGCTTTAAAGTCCTCCCCTAATCTTTGTCCCACAACAAAAGTTACAGCTCAATATTGGTTCCTCAAAAACACATGATTTCTCAGAACTCAGTGGAAGGTTGTTCATTAATTCCTACCTGGGGACTAGTAGCAAAGTTCCCAAAAGTGAAAGATATTTAGTAAAAACAACAGGACAAGATGGAGAGTCTGGACCTTCAAGCAAGTATAGGAAGTGAAAGGGAGTTTGGGGTATGATGAAAGGAGTTATCTGGGAAACTGCTCCAGGGGAGAAACAGTGGTCCATCCAGTGACTTCTAGCAACATTCTGTGCATGAAATACTAACTGAAGATGCACTGGGTAGCAGTTAGTGTTCTAAACCAGTTGGAATAGACTTTGACAATGCTAAAGGAGAGAAGGGTACCATAAGTCTTTGTACAAAAAATGCAAAACTTTTTCTAAAGACTTGGCAAATGCAAATATAAATTGTACATAGATCTAGACATCTTTGTGTGGTCAAAACCAAACACATAACTTGGCAACCAAACGCCTGCCAAGTATACACACATTCATATAGTCAGGCATGTGTGCACCTCTGTATAAATAGATGCATGTGAGCATATATACCCACACAGGAGCACACACGCACACATGTACACAAACATGCATGCAAACACACTAGTAATGACAAATGTAGTCACATATATGCAATATATCAAAAAATGTGCTTAAAATGTACTGTTATACTCGATTATCATTTTAGTCACTGAATTGTTAGCTTGGAATAGTTCAGCTGGAAAACAGTGTCTTATTCACCTTGTTAGCCCCAGGCAGGGTTCAGTACAGGGACTGGAATAAAACAGGCATTCAGCAAAGTTTTGTTAAACTTCACTGAATACAGTCCCAGAGCTTGAGCCTAAGCTAAATCATTCTCCCATGGATACAGATGTGCATCCTTTCAGAGATGTTTCCTTGCATCAGCAGAAATCAAGCCTAACTGTGGATGTAAATACTGAGGCATCCAGACTGCCTTGCTTGCATTCCTGTTTGAGAAAGTAACAAAGATACTTCTAGGGTTCCTAAATCAATAACTTCAAAGAGGCAAGTCAAGGACAGCTCCGGGTTTGCATCCGATATAGGGTCCACCTTAGGCATCCAGGGATCAGTTACCCTCCCAGACTAGCCACCTCCAGGTGGGCCACTCTCAGTCAACACTCTATTCATCCAAAGTCAGAACCTTTCTGTTCTGTACACAGGATGAGGAATTTTAATTCATATAGTGGTTTCTTGTGGTGCTGTAAAAAATTATCACTCAGTGAGACAGTTATACAAACAGAAACTTTGATCTTTCACAGTTTTGGAAGCTAGACACCCAAAATCAAACTGTCAGCAGGGCTCTAAGGAAGCATCCATTCTTTGCCTTTTCCATTTCTGGTAGCTATGAGTGCTCCTTGGCTTTTGGTCTTCTTCCTTTGCCTGTCCAGTCTCCTCCTGTCTTTCTTTCATAAGGATACTTGCCACTGAGTTTGGAGACCACCTGAATAATGCAGGACAAGCTCCCTCCTCAACATACTTCACTCAGTCACATCTTCAAAGACCCCTTTTCCAAACAAGATTACATTTGCAGATTCTAAGTCTCAGGGATTAGAATGGACACATATACAGGGGTGAGCACAATTCACTTCTTTACTTACCCTCTACTCCATAAACTGTAACACAGTAGGAAAATGTCTTCAATTCCACCTTTTGCATAGGGATTTTTCTGAAATGACAGGAAAGCTAAGATTGCTTTTAAGGAAATGAAGATTCAGTATTTTCATACATCATTTAGATCTTAGATAATCTGATTGGTTTCAAAGCTGATATATTTAGTGTTGTTAAAAGAAGATATAGTCATATATGCACTGCAGGCCTGAACAGAAAACATACATGAGTAACTTTTTGCTTCTTTCTCTCCAGGATGTTACAAGAATGAGGGTGTTTCTTGCCCCATCCGTAGAAAGCTGGTTCTCTTTGATCAATAAGCTTTGGCAAACTTCAATTTGAACACAGCTCAATCCACTTGTTCATTTCACTTTACATGCATTGTCTGCCATTGTCCTATATCTGGTGAACACTTCTGACCCAAAGAGGCCAAAGGAGCTACTGCTGAGTCCAGAAAGACTATACTGATGCTGGATGTTGCAAAGTGAGTTTGACAGTGGCTGGAGGCAGTTGGGCATCTTCAAAGCAGTGGTCCAGGAGTGAGGGTAGAGATTGGCAGTTTTTAGAATTCAGTAGAGAGCTATGAATTAGAGTTAACTTCTAGGCATCACCTATCCTGGAGGTAGCAGCTGCCTGGCCAACCACAACCATAGGCTGGAAGAGACAGTGCTGCATCTTGGAGAGTCTGAAAAGAACAAACAGGTAGTGCTAATGTGATCTTCACTGGGCCCGCAAAACTCTGTGGGAAGCACAAAGAGAAAAAGCAAGGAGAGAGAAAGAGGGGTCTCCAAAACATACATCCCAAAAGTTCTTTTCTAGCTGATAGATATGATCCCTAAAATCTTTATATTTAGGAGAAAAATGCTTTTCTCAGGTGCTTTGATCCAGCATGCTGAGGGGCTGCTGCCTGAAGAAAGCTGCCTTAATAAACAGATAAAAATGGTCAGCACTAAGCACTGTTTTTCTACTAAACTTATTATTGGCAAGAATAAGGTCCTGTTCAGCCTTAACTTTTCACAATAAGCACAACTTTCACATAGCAAGAGCCAATTAGCACATCAAAATTGCAGATGTAAGGGGGATGTGTTCCAGTACGTGGTGACAGTTTCTAGGGAAACTCAGTCATTCACCCCGTCTGCTGTATAGAGAAGCAGGAACAGCAGCAACTGCAGAAAAAGAATTCTGAGGTGAACAGCTTTGGTCCAAGCCTCATTCTAGCAGTCACTCTAGGACTTTATCTTTCTTTACCTCTCTGAAGCTGTTTCCTCACCTGTTAAATGAGAATGTTAACACCCACCTCTCAGAGTCCTTGGGAGAAATGCACGTACACAGTACAGTACTTGGTGCCTAGTAAACATTTAAGAAATGTTAGTTATTATTATTAAAATTATTGCTCATTTGAATAAATTAATATACATCAGCACTCTTCATTTTCTTCATAGTTAGTCAAAAGGTCATTGGTCCTACGTAGCCTACCCTCTCCAGGGATTCTAGGCACCCTCTCCTTCACCGCTGACCTTCTGAGAATATTAAATGTTAATGGTCCCTCACATTCAGCAGGACCCTTTTGTCCTGTAAACTGTTTAAATGCTTAATGCTTTCCTATTCACTGTCACTTCAGTTCCTGCTGCCTCATGATCCTCCACTTAACTTTCAGATGCTCCTCCTATCCCAGAATTCTCTCCCTGTTTGCTTCCCCTTCTTCTCCACAGAATTAATAATCTTCTCTCCTTTCTTGGCTCTATGCTCCCATTTATATTTTTAAACACACCACATTGCACTGAAACTATTAGATCTAATTTGTCTTAGTATCATTAGAGTATCGCAGAGGATCTTGAATGTTGGGTATGTTCACAAATACACACACACACATATGCACACACAATCACTAGTCCACATCAACATGGGACCTGAATTTTTAAATCTTAAATTCATGCACTTTTAGAAGACACAGTTGTATCAGTTAGGCATAGCTAGATAACAAACCACCCAGAACTCTTGTTATTTAAAATAATAAACATTAATTGCTGCTCATACACCTGTAGGTTGGGTAGGAACTTGCTGTGCTCAGCTGAGGATCTCTGCTTCAAGCCTGGATCCAGCAGGAATTGGCTACACTTAAAGGCTTGGCTCAGATGAATTCAAGATGTATTTACTCTGGGGCCCACATTAGGCCAAAAGCTACCAAAGAAAATTTCATTAGCAAAGCACATTTCAAACCTCTCTTCATGAATCAGGTCTGCTACCTTGGCTAAGTTACACGACTGAGCCCAAGCAAAGAAGCATATAAGTGCACGTGGCCTACACTGACATCAGCTAGCTACACAGTCAAATTCAACACCAGTGGGTCTAGTCAGCATGGAGGTGGTAGGACAGGAGGCAATGGATTTTTACACAATTACTGAGATACTACAATAATGCTCAGATGTTGCTATAATTTTCTCCTTGAAACCCATTTGCATACCTATATTTTCTTGTTGAAATAATCTTAATAATCCATATATTATCATTATATTCTTAACTCTAACAAGGAATTAAATTTCCCTTCTAAGTTTCCATTACACTGTGTGTATGAATGTGTGTGTATTTGTGTGTGCATACACATACATTCATACATGCACATATGAGAAAATGTGTGTGTGCTAAATCACTAAGTCTGGTAATTCCGTGTCTTTCAATAGTGTGACATTACTCAATAGTATTATTGCATGACCGAAGGCCCATTTTTAACCTCTTCTTCTCGTCTTCATCCATTATTGATGATAGAGGTGACAAGGACCCACCTTACTCCAGCCTTCAATGTAGAAGGAGTGGTCATGTGACATATTGCAGTCCTAGGGCACTAGCAGAAACTTACAAGGGTACCCCCGAGGGAAGACTTTGCTCTCATAATAAGCCAAACACTTCCACTGGCCCTGCCTCCTTTTCTCCCTCTTCCCTGTCTTTACTGTGGATATGATTCAGTTGACAAGCATGAAAGAAATATGAAGAAAACCACGAAAATGCTGACTGGCATCTCTGGGTCACCAATCAATTATTAGTGGCTCTCTGGGATTTTCCGTGAGGTGCAGCCAAAGACTCTGCTAACTGTGGCTCTTAAAGACATGGCCCAATACATGTCAGCTCACAGGGAAAATCCAGCCTGCAGCAGGCTTTTTTTTTTTTTTTACAGTTTTTTTATTTGAAAAACATAACAAAACAAAAAAAGGATTAAGAATTTTTTTAAATAGTAGGAAATTAACGCTAGTTAATATATTGCACTTTGTTATCTTAAAAGTAGTTGTCCTGATTATAAGATTTAGGCATGAAAAAAATGACCAACCAGTGAAAACACAAACTGTTCTTTTTGATGAATGTACAGAGGTTGGTACTATAGCTGTCTATCTTGTATATATACATATATATGCACATACATATATATGTATACGTATGTGTATGTGCATATGTATATGTATACCTGTCCATCTGCTTTTCTAAACAAAATTTTACTGGGACAGAGTCAGACCATTTGTTTGGCCCCATGACTAGTTTTCTCCTACAGCTTTACAGCTGCATAGCTGGACACCTTCAGGGACACAAAGGCTGAAATATTTGCATTCTGGTCCTTTACAGAAAAAATCCACCAACCTCCTTTTCTAGGAGAGAGGTTGTACTTTATCTCTGTCTTATCCTCAGTGTCTAGCATAGCATCCAGTACACAAAAGACATGCAATAAGTGATACAACAGAACTAGCTCCAGAGATTATTTAGTGGACACTGCTTTTCAAGGGTTATGCAAAACACTCTTCACTTATCATCTCACTGGATCTGTACAGCATCCCAGTTGTTGAAATGTCTCCTTTCCCACCTCTACCAAGGTGGAGACTAAGATTTCAAGTCCTTCAACAATTAGCCTGAGGTCATAAAACCAATAAAGGCAGAGCCAGTCCTCCATCTAGGTTTGGGAGGAGTCACAGACAATCCCTCTAACCTCCAGGCTCTGCCTTTTGGGTGCCCAGCCGAGTTAGATTACAGATTAGAGTCCCTCCTGCAGCATGATGGTGAGCCTTGGCTCTTCTTCACACCACTCATTAGGGGCTAGTTTATGAACAAGACTTTTTCTCTCACTAGAAAAAATAACTGCTTAGCTAATTGAAAGGGATGACTCTAAGTCACAGAAACAGAGACATTTTATAGCTACCAAATAAACTGGAGGCATAAATCTTCCCTCCTGCACTGGATGAGAAGTCCTTTGCATCTGTCAGGATTTTCTTGTGGTCACTCTTGCTGCTGCCTGCATCTAGACCTGTCTAGATAAAGAGAGCTGTGCTTCCTGCCTGTCAGTTTCCTTTGCTTTTAAGATAAATATCTTGCCTTATCTTTTGTTTAAAAGAAAAGTCCTTGTTCATTGTGAGCGCTCTCCCCACGTAGCTTGGTTTTAGAGGGGAATGACAGGTCCCTAGTTCTTGTCTCCAAGGCTTGCTGTCCACACAGGCAAGGCAATTGTACACAAATCACTCAGCTGCCACTGAGACAGAGGAAGAAAGAGCTAGGTGGGCATTTATCACAACAGAATCTCTCGAAGGGCTTGATCCAAGTGTCTTGTCAGAAGTCAAGGGGCGCTTTCAGGTTGAATTCAGTATTGATGGACATTCCACAGAATTCTCCGAGTGAACTAAAAGGAGCCCCAGAAAATCAACCTGAAGTTTACCTTGAACTTCTGTGCAATCTATCACTGACCACATTCTTAAAGAAGACAGACTACTGCTTAATGGGTGTCTACTGTGTTCCACACACTGAGTGTGTTTTCATACAATGATAGCACATTTTATGTGCCACAGGTTCAAGTCTGTTCTAAGTGCTATGCACATAGTAGCTCTCTCAAAAATTTTACACGGTAAGTATTATTTTAAATAAGAAAAAGTGGGATCTAAGGTGTATCAGTTTTCTACTCCAGCTAACAAATATCCCAAAACTTTAATATCCTGAAACAAACCACATATTTTCTCATTCTCCACTCCAGTTTTCCAGCCTCTATTGATCACTACTTTTCTCCCTACAGTTAGACAGTTTCATTTAGGAAAGTATTTCAGAAATCTATTGTCTATCATGGTGACTATAGTTAATAACAAGGTAGTACCTATTTCAAAATTGCTTTTAAAAAGGTAGGTTTTAAAGATTTGTCACCACAAAAAAATAGGTATACTAGGCAATGAATATGTTAATTATGATTTAACCTCATCCGTAACTATATGTTACAATTGTAAATACATACAATTGTTATTTGTCCATGAAAAATAAAAAAGTTTAAAATCAAGTTTGTATTTATTTTATGTGAATTGGTTCTGACATGGGCTGATCTTAGATAAACACTCTCATGTGACCTTAGTCTGCTTGTGGATAAGCCTATGGCTGAATAATCTCAGATAGCCTCAGTCACTTGTCTGGAAGCTGAAAGGGCTAGAGACAAGATCATCTGTCTATTTATCATCCAGCCAGCCAACCTGAGATTCAGCAAATGGCAGTGTAGTTCCAAAGCAGTGAAAGAGGATAAGACCCAGAAGTGTTTCTCAAATCTCTCCTGGAATTATATTTGTTGTTGTCCCATTGGTCAAACAAAATACATAATGAATTACAGAGACACTGCAGACAGGAACTTCACAGGTATATGGGTAGAGAGAGGCCTGAATACACTGGGGCCATCACTGCCTCCATCAGGCATAGAGAAGCCATGTCACCTAGGAGCTCATAGTTAGCAAGAGATGGGGATAGGATTTCAAATCAGATAGTCTTGACTCCAGAATCCACATTTGTATTTGTGCAATTCAATAATGCACTACTTCATTAATTTAATACCCTGAAGTAAGAGATGTGATTAGCCACACTGTAAATTTAAAAAATTAAAAGCTGAGGTTCAGTGAAGCTAGTTTTTCTGAAGTCACACAGTTGGGAAACAGGGAGATCTGCCTCACTTTTAAAGGCTCTCTTTTGCCATTGTATCACATTAGTACACACTTGTGCTAGTGAAGTCAACCTGCATGCTGAAGCACCAACCTCAGACTATTTCCAAATATGTGGTCAGGTATCAAAAGGGGACTTATGCGGAGCTATTAGAGTGAGCTCAAAAATACCTTAGCCACTTTCCCTAACAATTGCTATAGAGTTTTATTTTTGCTACTATTAGACTAGTAGGTGTTATGAGGTTTAATCAAAACAGAAAAGATAATTTTTCACCTCTCAAGATGCTTACAAGATGCTTACAAGGTTATGACATAACAGATACCAACACAAAAAGGTGTAGATGATATGTGGATAGATGTAAGGAATCATGAACGACTATAAGACAAGTGTAAACTGGAAGGAAGACTCCCTTGAAGAGATGGGTTAGAGGAAGAGCAAAATCTAGAAAAGCACAAAGGACTTCTTTAAATTATACTTTTCTGGTATTATATAGTTCAGACCTAAAATATGCCCCAAAACTTCATGTGTTCAGAGGTGGAATTTTCAGGTGATTGGATCATAGAAGTGCTATATTCAACCCATTGATAGCTGAATGTGCTGTTAAGAGATGGGACCCAGATGCAGGGGTTGGATCACTGGGAACATGGCTTGAAAGGAATATCTCTCATTTTAATGCTTTCCTGCTTCTCTGATTCTTGGTGTCATGGATTGGGCAGCTTTCCTTCCCTCCACTAGATGCCGTGTCATTTCTGCCTTAGAGCCTAATGACCACTGACTAAACCCTCTAAAACCATAGACCAAAATAAACCCTCATTCTTTTAAATTGTAGATGTGTCTGATATTTGATCAACAAAAGTGACTAATAGACCTAGAAAGGTATAAACACAGGATACTTACTATTTAGGGTCTTTCATATGAAGCACCAATGCAAAAAAAAGCTAACTTAAACTAAAAAGTGCTTCCAAATTTAAGAATGCAAACTCCAAGATGACAGTGTACCAAGAAATCAGACGTAAACTGGAATATAGGTCTCAAAATATCCTGTAGCTTTCCTCTTTGTTTCATCATATCTTAACAGAGAATCCTCCATTGTTTTTTGTTCTACAGTGTGAAAAATGACTGCCAAGAGAATAAACCTGAGTAACCTAGACTGAGTCGATGGCTAACAATCTGCTCTGGCAGTCTAGTGAGCTTCCCCAGGGGCTAAGATCACAAATTCTAAACAAGGCTGCCAAGAAACCAGCCAGTGAGTTTGAAGGTAGATCTCAGCAAAGAAAGAACATTTTCTACAAAGGGCTTATGTGATACCTGACCACATATGTGGAAGACCAATGGCTGAATCGGGGAGTTTTTGAGGATGGTGGGTGGGGAAATAGCTTAGATGCTATTGATGGAGGACACTCCATTGTAGACGAATACAATGATTCTGAGATTCACACATAGTCATGTGCCTTTGAGAGTCATCTAATTTACAACTAGGGAAATGACACAATTGAAAATGATGCATTTTTACTGGGGAAGTAACAAAAACACAGTATGAAAATTTTGACAGTTACAAAATATATGCTATTATTTCCTTACTTTTTACACATATACATTCACACAAACACACTAGCATCTGATACTAAGTGCAAGTTAGAGCCAAACAGTATAAATATCCCCAGGGAAAATCACCTATTAAATATTGGAATATACTACATGAAAACTATTATGTCTTACTTGTGTTCACTTGATGTAATAGTTACTTCAGTTTTTAAATAAAATTACACAAGATATCTTTAGATAACATAGTTTATGAGCCTTTATGTCATTTTGTATTCTCAAAAATTATACTATTTGATGTAAAGACTGCTTTGAGGAAAACAAGTCAGCATCTCCTGAGATCCAGCCGTGATGGCACTTGGGGGCTGAGCAAGAAAGCAACAAGCCCTCCTTCCTGGTAAGTGGTGGTGGCATGAGTGAGCAGGAGGCACGCCAGGAAGAGAACAAGTCAGCTTCTCCCTCTTGAGCCTACAGGGGCGCTGGCTGAGAGTCAAACGTCCATCCCCCACCCCCGGTTTAGCAACTGGACAGTGCAGAGGACAGCCAGAGTTGATAGCCCCTAAGACACATAAAGCAACTAAATGCTTGTATCGGTGGGTTGATTATGCTGACCTGGGGCCAGAGCTCTGAGCATCTCCTGGGAGGAGGACAGTATGCAGTATAGCAGATATAGGGGACTCCCTTCTATCTTCTCTTTGAAGGCAAATATTGTTTTCACTGTTTTGCTTTGTTCTGATTGTTTTACTCTATTCAGTATTCTGTTTTGATAGGTTTTATAATGTTCTGTTTTTCATTTGATTTTGCTATACCTGATTGAATGGACAACTATTGTGAAGATAATAAGATATACTATGGTACCTACAACTGTCATCCCAGTATCCTGCTATGAAGTTCTGTACCAGTTTCACTGCACTATCTTGATTGGCTTTGTTCTGTCTTGTTTTGTTGTATTTTACTACCTTCAAAAAAAAGACTGCCTTGAAATTAATACATCCATTCCCCGATGGTCAGACATTAGATAATCTCAGCTTCTCACTAGTATAAATAACTCTGTGATAAGCTTCATCTATATAAAATTTTATCCCCCACAGTAATCATTTTCTTGGTGAAATTATTGTTACATATGGCAGGAGCTTCATTATTTTTTCAGAACCAGGGGATGAATCTAAAGAACACCAAAGAACATCCCTACCACTTTTTATTTTGTGATTTTTAGAGAGTGTTTCCCGGAGTTGCTCAAAGTGACCCCAAATTTGCAACCCTTCTACTTCAGACTCCTAAGCAGATAAGATTACAGGCATGGGGCACCATTCCCCACTGAGGCAAGAACATCTGAAGTCCCTTGAGAGAATGAAAATTGTCCCCCCAGAAAAGATGCACCAAAGCCCACGTGTGCGTGTGCGCACGTGCACGCACGCACGTGCACACACACACACACACACATCAGATATAGTTCATTTTATCCTAACCTCATCAGGATTGAATATTAACACAAGCCAAACACAGTTGTTCATATGACTACCAGAATAGTAGCACTGTATCTCCTAGAGTGACAGCATCCATTGTCATACACCTATGTTCCCATAGGGCCCTAATACGCAAGTCAGCTGATGAGGTCATTCTCTGGCTGGATTAGATTTGTCGGGGTTGATTCTTTCTTTAACACTGTATGTTACATATTTCTTTCTGGCCAATTTACCTTTTGATAGGCACATCGTTCCTAGCTATGAGTAATTTCAGCCAAGTCCTTATCTAACCTAGACATGTGAGCTCCTCCTTTTCTGTCTTCCTCTGCTGTGATCATGTTTTGCTGCTTCTTTGCTAATAGCCAGAGTAGTGGTTGGGACAGGATGGGCATCATCTTGTTTTCAACACTCCACACTGACTACACAAAGATGTTGTCATTTGATCCATACTGGAGCCAGGTGAGGTAGACACACTCAGCCACATAAATGGTTCTTTCAGTAGTTCAGAGATCATGGGTGAGCAGGGGAACCAGCGCTAGGAGAAGCCTGTCTGCTTTTGGAAAGTGTTTTGAATTGAAAACTGAATAAAAATGCAGGAAGTTGAGAAAAGAGTTGAATTTCCTCAAACTCATAGACGCAGTTGTCCCTAAATTCAACAATTTTACCTCTGCAATCCCCAGTCATATAAACCAAGAAATCCCCAACTAATTGTGCCTCTGCAAGTCGGTGTTAAGTGTCTCTTGCTGTTGAGGAGTTCTGAGTTTTTAACTTACGTATCCACACTTCGCTCCAGCCCATGTATGGAAATGCATGCTGGGGGAAAAACGATGTAGTCTTTGAGTTTGAAAACACTTCATTAAGAACATATAATATAAAGAACTCAAAACAATTGGACCTCTTAAATTTAAAGACCCAATCCAAAAATGAGCATGTGAAACGAACACACACTTCTCAGATAAAGAAATACAAATGGCAAATAAATATATGAAAAAATGCTCAACATCACTGGTCATTCATGCAATTAAAAACAACACTGAGGTTTCATCTCACTCTGAAAAGCAAAGCTATTATCAAGAAATCAATCAATAACAAATACTGGAGGTGTTATGGAGGAAAAATAACCTTTCTATACTGTTGGTGAGAATGTAGACTGGTACAACCACTACGGAAATCAGTGTGGAGATTCCTCATAAAACTAGGATTAGAGGTCTCACTCTACCCAGCTATTCCCCTTCTGGGCATCTTCCCAGAAGAACTAAAACCATCATAATAGTGATATATGTGTACCCATGTATATAGCAGTACAATTTGTAATAACTAGATCTTGGAAATAATCGAAATGCCCATCAATTGAGAAAAGGATAAAGAAAGATGTGGTCATTTCATACAATGCAGTACTATTCATGCAGAAAGAAGGATAAATCAGAGACTTTTGCAGATAAGTGGATGAAACTTGAGACTATATTCATAAGTGAAATAGGCCAGACACATTTGTGTAAACATCATATTGTCTCCCTAGTGTGAGAAGTTAAAAGGGAAAGTAAGATCCAAAAGATATAATAGATATTTTTAAATGGGAAAAAACTTCAAAAGAAAAGACAAACTGGGATGAAGAAATGAAGAAAAAAGGAAGGGAAAAGCACACCTCCCCCCAAAAAATATATGTATGATAGTTAAGGTAGGAGTACTACAAATTTCTCTTAGTTCACTGAAAAGAAAGGTTTGTGTTAATATGGTTTGGACAATTAAATGTTGATAAGTGTTCTGAGTGACTAGTTTAAAGATAACAACATGCAATGTATTATCCATTGTTACTTTCTTATTATCTTGTTTTGAAATTTTACTTTTTCTCTGTAACATAAAGAAAAGAAAGTGCTTCATTAGCATCCAGACCTGCTGTTGCTCAGCCTCCTATTCTTGTCTTTCCCAGTGGATGCCCTCTCATACGACTAAGAACTTTCTGAACTTCTTCAGCCAGCCTGGCTCACCAAGTATCAAAATCTCTATGCCTGAGTTTTGGTTCTTAGAATCTCTACAAATTTGCTCCCTTGGGATGAAGGAGCAAAGGTTAGACTGTGGAGGGCTTTATCAATAGTGTATGCACCTGAAGAACAGGCAGAAATCAATAATAGATTTCCACAGCCAACTTATATTTTTATCCTCCAAATAACAGCATCAAAATAGTCATTCCAGACTGCAATTGAAAAAGTCAGTTAAAAAATGATTCTCTTTCTTGCTCTTTAATGAAAGGCATAGTGAATGTGTTTACCATATGGAGATGAGAGAAAATCAATTAGAAAGACTCAGAAAATATGGTATGTTTTTAGTGTTGGTTTTTTTTAATTTGTGCAATGAAAATCAACTGCAGCTTCCAAAATGTGTATGTAGGATGATGTGTGATAAAAAAAAAAAAAGAACTTGTGGTCAGACCTCAGTTCTGTATTTACATGCGGAGAAATTATTCAGTTTATCCATGAGCTATAGTAGTTGTCTCCATTCACAGAACATAGTAGGCTTGTGGTGGATGTACAATTGGTTAGATAACAAACACTCTTGTTGCCAGATGATTTCAATAGTTAGTCAGGCCAAGAACCACTGGATTTGATTATGTCTCCAGGCTACATACTTTAAAAAATATCATTTAGTCCCAAAGAATCTGTAGAGATGGTTAGGAGGGAGCCAGCCAGGGACAGAGGGCATGAAGTGGCTGAAGTGACAGGGCTGAGGTGGCAGGGAGTTGTAGATATGACCACCTGCTCACTGAAAAGTGTGCTTTGTGAAACCTTTGCAGATGGGGCACAGTTATTTTTAGGGACCAGTTTGCATGTATTTACTGGAAGACCCTTACCCCATCACCCTCACCTCACCTTAACAAGATTCATTTTAACAGCTCACTCCAGCAACAGCCCATACCAGCAATGAGTAAGACCTTGATTAGCCTAGAGTACACCTTACAAGACTCACCTTAACAGCTCACTCCAGCAACAGCCCATACCAGCAATGAAGAGTAAGACCCCTTGATTAGCCTATAGTACACCAATTAATGAGGACCCATCGTCCTTAACTCACTCCAGACTAGCTTACCTCTGTAAGTACATGCAGGGCAGAAGAAATATACCACACTGAGAAGCTCTTTCAAGCTCTCCGTACTGTACAGCTTGCCAGTTCTCTGCTTTTGTCACCTTCTAAATAAACCTCAGCATCACATTACTCTGATTTCTGACTTGCTCCTTCTGTGTTGAATGATCTGACTTCTTCATTCTCCACCTGGAGGATCTTTGGTTAGGAGTCAGCCTCATCCTAGTCTTGCATTCCTCTCTGGAGTGAGGGCTCAGACCCACAAAAGTGAAGAGTTTACTCAGGAAGAGCTCCCTAGCTTCCCAGACTTCCACCTGCTGCCATAAATCTTCCAAAAACTGATGATAATTTTAGTATTGAACAAATGAGTAGATCGATCTAGTCCACTAATATCTTTCATCTCCATGACCCTAGGAATAGTCCTTGCTTCTGAAAAATGTATTGCAAGTGAAAAATAAGAAATATAAAATATGCGAAACGATTCCTATTGTTTATTTATTATTTACATCATTAACATATTTTTCAAATCACAGTCCACTGGGGAAACACCAAGAAAATTAAATGGGAGCAATAAAGTGATGTATTAAAATTTAGTGTGATCAGTATCATGAAATAGTAGGCATAGGTGTCTCTGGGCAATGTAGGGGAAAACTAGTATTATGCAGTGAAAAACATAAATATAGCTTCCTTTAAAAAATAATGATTCAACTGGATGTGGTGGCTCATGCCTGTAATCCCAGCACTTAGGAAGCTGAGGCAGTATTATTGGTATGAGTTCCAGGCCAGCCTGATCTACAAAGTGAGTTCAAGGCCAATCTGAACTCCATAGTAAAATCCTGTATCAAAAAGACAAAAAAAAAAAAAAAAAAAAGAGAGAAACCGTGTATTAATTGGGGGTTTCATCACAACATTTCATATATGCATATACAATGATTTGATCATATCTTCCCTCCTTGCTACCTTCTCTTTCTCTTCCTTTTCCCCCACCAACCTCCTTCCTTAATAATCCCTGTACTACTTTCCTGTCATCCCTTGTTATAATTCTAGATTACACATATGACATGAAACATGCAACACTAATCTATCTGCAAATACAGCCTCATAAAAAGCTACTATGTATGAGAAAGAGGTTGAAATGAAGATGTAAGAGTGATATGATCTTAGTAAGTTTCTCATTGCTAGGCAAAATTCTCAACACTCACAAGTTAAAGAAGGAAAAGTTTATTTTAGCTCATAGTTTGCAGAAGTTTCAGTCTCTAGCTGACTGGTTCTAAGGCAGGGGGGCACAGCAGAGGAGGAACAGGCAGGAAGCAGAAAAAGATTTCCTTATTTCTCTTTTTATTCCACCCATGCTCTAAGCCTGCTGATTAGTTCCAACTACATGCAGGGTGAATCTTCTCTCTTCATTAAGTCTATCATCCACACGCAGAACTAAACCATTTGGTGACAAATCCAGTATCACACACTGATGATCTAGTATCACACATCCACGGTGCTGTCACTGCCCAAAGCCCCACCTATGAGTGCATAGGCTTTGGTGCAGTGGCACACACCTATAATCCCAGCTACTATGGAGGCTGAGCCATGAAACGATGCCAAATTCTCCAGCCCAGCCTGGCAGCCCTTACCAACCCTTACCTCAAAATAAAAATAAAAAGGGTTGGGTGTATAGTTCAGTGTTAGAGCACTTGACTAGTGTTTGTGAGGTTATGGGTTCCATCGCTGGTACCACAAGTGATTATGATGCTATGTCAGATGCCAGGAGAGTAGCCAGTGAGGTGGGTGAGAGCTAGATTAGTGGCCCTCAACCTGGCTGCATATGGGAATGACCTGCAGAGCATTGAAAACTGCAAGGCTCCCACCCAACATCAATTACATCGAAATCTGTTGATGGTGGAATCCAAACAACAGTGATTCTTAGATACAAGAAAAAGCATTAAACTTTCAGATTTATTGAACAACAGGACCATTGATCCTTACTTAGTCCTTTGATTTCTGCCATCCATGAAGTCAGTTTCCAGAAGACATCAGGATAACATACTGGGCAGAACTTGCCTGAAACATGATTCAAGTTCTAACAGGATACTCAACACTGTATGTGTCTCTTTATCTTTATATGGCTAGTGATATTTGTTTGTTTCATAGAATAATTGTAAAATATGTAAGATGTATTTGCTGGATATCAGGCTCTTTGCTAAATCCTAGGAAGAAAATTGACTCAAAAAAACCACGTTGGCTATTCTTAGGGAATATTCTTAGGAAACTTGCCTTCTAATATGGTTCAGACATCATCATTCAAATAATTATAAAAGTAATTATTTTTAAAACTACATAATCACAATTACATTACCAGAAAATGATACTTCTATTTAGGAATGATGCCAGTAACTAACAAAAATGTGTAATAGGAGATCTTGACTTGGATAAATAGTCTGGAATTTGAAAGAATAAAATCAAATGCAGTAGAAATACAGAATGGGGAAATTCAAAGTATGAGAAGGAGGAAGCCCAAGCAGAGGGACAAATGGAGCAAATGCCTCAAGAGGTGAAGGAGTGATGTCCACAGATGACCAGCACGGTTTCACATGCACTGTCAGTGCTCAACAATCAACCCTTTTCCTATCATGAGTCTTCTGTTCCTCTCCCTTCTCCTCCTCCTCATCATCAACCATTTTTTCTGAAATTAATCTACAGACACATGAGAAGTACAAATGGGAAAGGACATTCACTGAATCAAATGATATATTCTTTTCTTTCTCTCTTTTTTATTTTAGGGAAAACAAATTCATAGCAAAATAATATAATAACTAGTTAATACATTACATGCTGTTATCTTTGAAATATTTGCACAGGGTACAAGATATGTGCATAAAAATTTTACTAATTGATGTAAGCAAAAGCCTTCCTTTATAATTAATTAAGAGATACAAATAGTATATCTGACTTGCATGTTTCCCTTTTTCCTACTGTCCTTCCCCTTTCATCCGTTCTAGTTCCTCTTCTCTTTTTAACAATTTGTTCCCATTTCATGATATCTATTATACAGTTTAGATCTTATTTACTCTTTCAGTTTCTCACACCAAGGAGACAATATGATGTCTCTACATGTGAGTCTAATTTCTTTCACATGAGTATGGTCTCAAGCTGCATCTATTTACCTATAAAAGTCTCCAACTTATTCTTCTTTCTGACTGAGTAGTACTCCAGTGTATAAAAAACACATCTTTTTTTTCTCAGTTGATGGGCATTTGGATTGTTTTCAAGATTTAGCTATTAGAAATTGTGCTGCTGTAAACATAGGTCCACTTCTTCTGTTTTCCATTCTATGTGAGTTAAGATTTTCAGAGTAGGTATTGATCTCCTAAATTTCCACAGGATCTGTAGTAATTTCACCTTTTTCATTCTTCATTGAATGAATTTGAGTCTTTTTTTTCTTTCTTGATAAATATGGCTAAGGGTTTGTCAATTATATTTATTCCTTCAAAGACTCAACTCTTCAATTCACTTGTACTGCTATTTTAGTCTCAATTGTGTTAATTTTTGCTTTGATCTTTATAATTTCCTTTCTTCTAAGGGCTTTGGGTTTTACTTGCTTCTCTTTTTCTAGAAGCTTAAGGTGCCATATTATGTTCTTTACTTGTGCTCATTCTGTTCTCCTGATGTGAGAATTCACTAATATAAATTTCCCTCTTAGAACAGCTTTCATTGTGTCCCACAGATTTTGTATATGCATTTTCATTTCATTGTAGATATTATTTAATTTCTTCTTTAATTTTATCTATGAACCATTGATTGTTCAGAAAAGTGTTATTTAATTTCTATGTGTTTATGGAGTTTTTGCATTTTATTTTGCCATTAATTTCCAATTTAATTATACTATTGTCAGATAATATGCATGAGATAATTTCATTTCTTTTGCATTTATTTACACATATTCTATGGACTAATATACGGTCTATTTTAGAGAAGATTCCATGTGCAGCTGAAAAGAATTTGTATTCTGATCTTATTGGGTGGAACACTATGTAAACATCTACTAAGTCCTTTTTTCCCACAAATTTGGTTCATTTCTGATATTTCCTTGCTGAATTTTTGCCTAGTTTATCTATTTGTGCCAATAGGCTATTAAGGTTCCCCCACTACAACTGGGTTATTGCTTATTTGATATTTCATGTCTGTGAGTATTTGTCTTGTGTAGTTGGGTTCTCTTGTATTTAATTCATACGTATTTATGATTATCTTTTCTACTCAACATTTTTCCCCAAGTATGTAGTGACCTTCTATAAAGGTCATTCTTGATTTGAAGTTCACATTGTCTGCTAACAAAATAATTACTCTTTTTTTCCAGGTTCCTATTTCATGGAGTACTGTTTTTCATCCTTTGACTTTTAGTCTATGAATTTATTTTTACTTAGATATGTTTCTTGTATACAGCATATCATTGAATTTTGTTTCTTGATATATTCTGTCAGTCTGGTTTTGTTGTTGTTGCTGTTTTGGCTTGGTAAATTGAGGCCATGGATATTGATGGTTATAACTGATATGTATTGGCTTATCATTATCTTCATCATGTTATTTTCCCGCTGTTGGTACGCTGTGTTTCCCCTCTGCCTAATTGCTTGCCCTGCTTAGTGTTTTTTTTTTTTTTTCTGTTGATTTTTGAATTGTGGTCATCTTTATCTTTGACTAGACTATCTTTCAGTACCCTTTGTAGTGTTTATTTGGTGATCATGACTTTCTTCAAATTTTCTTTGTGATGAAGTATCTTATTTCTCTATTAATTTTGAAAGATAGTTTTGTAGAATTGGAAGTTGTTTTCTTTCAGGACTTGAAATATTTCGCTCCAATCTCTTCTTGACTTGAGGATTTGTTTTGAGATGTCTGCTGTGATTCTGATATGATTTCCTTTATAGGTGATCTGTTTTGCTTCTCCAAAAGCTTTTAATATTCTGTTCCTGTGCTGAGTTGCTGGGATTTTGATTATTATATATCTGGGTATAGATTTATTTTGGTTGTGACTAATTGGAGCTCTATATGCCTCACTTATTTGTATGTCAGACTCTTTTCTCATGCTTCGGAAATTTTTTGCTATTACTTCTGCAAATAGTTTTTTATGTCACTTGTTTTGATTCCTGCTTTTTCATTGACATCGATTATGCTTATGCTATTTTCTTTGTGTCTTCTTGCAACTGTTGAATTATTATTCCCTGATCCTCTTTATTTTCCTTTTATGATTGCTAGCCACAATCCTGTCTTTAGTTTCATTCAAGTGGATTTACCAGCTTTTAGTGGAATTTTTAAATTCCTGAATATCTGTTTGAATCCATTTCATGCATTCTATTTCTTTCCTATATTGATCATTCATGATTTCCATCATCTTCTTATCATTATCTATTTTTTATCTGTCTCTACTCTAGATTTGCTAAGCAATTCCTTTATGAATGTTAATATTTCTTTTTTTTTTTTTTTTGCCTGAGAGATTATTTCTGATCTGAGTTCCTCCGTAGCCTCATGGATTTCTTTCTTTACTTTGGTTGCTGTCATTTCAGAAATGTCAGGTGTGTCCTCCATTTCCCTCTGTCTCATTGCTTGCTGGACTTGTTTTGGGTGATTGGAGGTTTGAGGTTGAATTTTGCTTGTACGCCTTATCATTTTCCATCTCAAAAATTTTTAATTTATTTTGTGTGTTGATCCTTGTAAATTTTTATGCTAGGTAGCTTTTTGACTACCATCAAGGCCTCTTGAGGATAGGTTTATTTTTCAGGGATGTCTTCTGCGTGTAGGAAGTTCTTGGTTTGTGTCTGTACCACGATCCCTGTTTCCCTTGGTAGTGTCTCTCTCCCAGTTACTGTGCTGTTTTCAAAGAGACAGGAATCCGTTTCTAGTCCCATGCATCTTTGGCTCCTCCTGGTCTTTGCTCAGCCTTCTTTTTTTCTCTTGCACTGACAAGTTTCTGTCCTTTCAGGTCTTTCGTTGCAGGGTTGGGTGTGATGCTTTGATATTGTCTGGTCCTCTGCTCCTGCTGTTGCAATCCAAGGCTGCTCAGTCCCAGTTTTTACTCCCCTCCAAGGTGCAGTGCTAACTTCCCACTCATTGCTTGTTGCTTTCCCGCCTTCACTCACCTGTGCGGTAGTCTGTAACTTCCTCACGTGACATGGGGTGTTTGCTGTGGGGTGCCTTTCTGCTCCTGCCCCAGGCAGCATGGGGACAGCCTGGAGCCACACAGTCCCAAGGTGCAAGGCTGTTTAATTCTCTGCCAATACTTTGTAACTGCTGAACATTTTAAAATATCAATGATGCTAAAAGTAAAAATGTTCCCCTTATGCAGTAAGATTAGCTCTTTGTGTGAAATGAAGATCTTATGGGAAGAAATGGTTGGCTTTTGAGCCTAGGACAAATGGCTTGCTAATGAGAGGTGTGTTCACTGTCAAGGAGCTGTCTTTACAGATGCTGGGACAGATGTTTTGTAGGGTGAAGAAGAATGAGAATCTCAGCCACCATGTAGCTAGGGAGATTATCAGCTGCTATGGTGCATTGAAAATTGTTTCCACTGACATCAAAATATGCTTGCAATGTGACTACTTGACTCCCCTTCGCTTCAGTCTCTTGGAAGATTTGAGTGAAAAAAATATAATAATAACAGCCTTCATAGATACCCTCAGACTTCTCTTTGGAGGTTCAAGATTAAGTAGTGAAGCACAGACAGCTATTATCTCTCTGTATTCCTGCATCTGATAATATGTATTTGATCAATTATTTTAATATAGATTGTATAAGAAGCTTCATGCGTCTGCTTTTGTCCTTTCTGACTATAGATTTTCCCTTTCTTGTTCCTCTGTTTTCTCAGTCTCTGTGGCTTGTGACTTTGCTTGAAAGGTAACGTGTGACACAGTGTCTGGCTCACAATAACCACAGCTGTCTGCTCTCCCCTTCTATCTTAGCATGTTCTCTGTGCAGCCACACAGCTTGTAATGAAACATCAAACAGAACTGGATTCAAATCTAAGCTCCATAACTCACCCAGTTACTGTTCTTTGATCACAGCCCCTCAATTCTTGATTCTTTGGTTGGCAAACAGAGCCCTCACTGTTCGGTTATTGTCAGTACCTGTGTAACTCACTGAAACTTCCTGACTGAAGCCTATTTAGTGATAGATAATCAATGAATGGAAGTAAATTATTTTACCTCAGTTAGTTTATTAGAATTATTATGTTTCATTTCTTTGTCTTGAATTTTTGTCCTTTTTCTACCAGCAAATGTTGCCCCTCTGTACTGACAAAAATGACCTTTATCAACTGTGAGCTATGTAGTGCCCAGTAATCAAAACTAATGAAAAGAAAGTGACACCAACAAAAACCAAAAAATAGTAACTTTTTTCCCAAAATCCTAGGAAAATTCCAGAACCTAGTTCTCACAGTGATTCTGATCATGTAGCCAGCCCTCAATCGATGTCTTAGTCCAAGATGCAGTATTCTGATTGGTCAGACCTGAGCCTACAACCCACACATGGTATAGGAGACAGGAAGTTCCCAGAGAAGACATGAGAAGCTTACACTTAAAGTAGGGAGCCTGGGAATGGAGGACAATCAATCCATGACCACTAGCTACAGATACATTTTGTTTCCCCTTTAATATCAACTCCCTTCTTCATGGGACAGCTGCTGACACAAGCATACATGGACTAGCCACTCAGTTCATCCTTGACCATTCCTTATCCAACATTCACCTGCACTCTGGAGGACATCTAGCCTCCATCCCCCAGCATTTGCATTTATCCAAGGCTGAACAGAAAGAGCAGGCGTCAAACAAAGGTGATAAGGGCAGCTAATCACTTGGCTTCCAGTCACAACACTTTCAACACACAGCTACAGGGCCACCAATTTAAAGGAAATCAATTCTTCTTGCATTGATTTTTCTAGCCTTCCTCAAACAAAGAAATATTCCCCACTTTGTCTTTACAGTGACTTAAAACAATCAACAATAGCTGTAATATAGTTTCCCAAGACTATTTACTCTGCAGCCAAGCCTGGAAATAGGAAGTAGGTGCACAAACATTTTCATCACAAGCCTACATCCAGGGGAGACATCACTAATCAGTCAAGTACTCTTTCCTGATGAAATTGGGCCTGATCTCTGAATCTTCCTCAACACATCAGCTGTCAAAGAAATAATGGAATTGGCTTTATTCCTAAGAAACCATTTGTTCTCTTAGGTCCCGGCAATGTTTTGTATTCATGTCTGTATCGAACAGTTTATAATGCTAACAGCTCCTCTTGTGGTGGACCCATCTTACAAGTGATCAGCAAAGTTCAGAGAAGTGCAACAGCACACTCAGACGGCACAGCTGCCAAAAATGACTCTACAGTCCAAACTGTATACTGTTCCTCTTCTTCCTCGTCCTCTTTCTCCTCTATTTTAAAAACAGAAAACTGTTCCTAACTCCCTTCCCATCTATCAGCATGGGTGAAATAAAAGTACTCAGACCTTCATGGCAGCCCCAAGGACTGGCTTACTATTGCTTTCTGCTCCTAAAGACTCAAGGTGAGTTCTTGGTACAGACTGCTATCCAGTCCACAGAGAAGTACTAGAGGCCACAGGAGCTACTGCTGGGCAATGCAATTTTACAAATGATACCAGAGCTGGCACCAGCCTTGCCTTCCTCAGTGGTAAGCACAAAGATAGTCTTTTGTGCACAAGAAGCTGTGGAAACTCTCAGCTTTCCTTTCTCAGGAAAAGTGGGCAGCAGCGGCATGTCACAGCAAATCACACTCACCTCCCAGCACTAGACCAGAGCAGAGATCAAGAAGCAGCTGGAAAGAGACTGCTGATTCCAGAGAAAAGCTGAGAGAGAAGTGAACTTGCACAGCAGGAGCTCGGGGGAGCGGCCCTGGGAGGAGAAAGGGAGGGAAATCCCATTTTCTGCGCTAGCAAAGCAAAATAAAATATAGTAACTCCCTGTAGCTACAGATATTGCACTGAACTCCCGTATTTCTTCCCCATTCTCCTTACCTTGGTTTTTTCCTAAGTGCAAGAAGTTGTGTAGCTGCAGAATGTAAAAGTATGAGCTTGGACCTGAATCCAATTTCACTGATTTGCTTTCTGAATAACCTAGAGGGAATTCCTCTGGTCTATGCCTCACTTTCTCCCTTCATATAATAGGAATAAAAGTTTTCCATTCTATCAGGTGGGTTTTCTCACCCTGGGAACTACTGACACTTGGGACCAGATAATTCTTGGAGCGGGCGGGCATCCCCTGTATTGCAGGATATTTGGTGCCCACCCACTGTACTTGAGTATCACTCATCCACCCCATCAAGAGGACTAAAAATATCTCCAGATATTCACCAAATATCTTAGAAGAAATCATCATCACCTTTACTTGAGAACCTAACTTGAATTCTTAAGAAAATTAACCAAGTTTATATTACATAGTATAAAATACTTAGTGCCTGACACATCACAGGGGTTAAAAGCCTGTTAAATATGAGCTATTATTGTCATGTCTTTGTCCGCACTATTCCTGCTTCCTGGGCTACCATCCTATCTTTCTTTACACACCCTGCACCCACATGTATGACATGCATCACTAATCACTTGTAGCTCTGTGCCTGAGGCCACTGGGCATGTGCTCTAAGCCCTTCCATCTTCCAAGACCCAGATATTCTTCAAGAACCAGGAACTGAACCTGGCACGCAGAACCTAGACAGTTACCTCCTTTGACAGCCTAGGAAGTCTCTATGTCCTTTTAATAGTTAAAGAAACTAAAATCTGGGAGGATTAAATGTTAAATGTTTTTCGTAAGATCATGTGGTTATTAGATAACCCTGAAGGTAGGTACCCAGAACACGAGAGACTATTCTAGAGCTCACATTCTTTAGGAGGGAGAAGAGTAACAGGGGACTGAACCTTAGGTCTTTATACTGAGCGGTATCACCAGCCCTTTTTTACTTTTTTGAGACAGGATCTCACTAAATTGCCCAAGAAGGACTCAAACTTGCAATCCTGTCTCAGCCTCCATAAGTGCTAAGCTGCATGCACTATCACATCTACCTCAAAGCTCATATTTTCAACTTGACTGTGGATAAGATATACATAATGCTGCACTGGGGTATGTTGGTAAACTACCCTTTTGAGAAAAAATTAAAAGCTTTATTTTGTAGTTTTTGCAAATTCCCATGGTACAAATACAAGACTATTTCTCATAATGGCAAGTTTAAAATTAGAAAGGTTTCAGCAACTGACACAAAATTCCTGATCACATAACAATTGTTGCTTGTAAACTGGAGCAAGTAGCTTCTAACACAGCACACAGAGGCGCCTTTCAGTCCATTTCAAAAGAAGACAGAGCTTCAGCAAAGTTTCAAATCCCATGAAACCTTAGGATATTGAAAAATAACAGCAGAAGAAGCTAAGATGGAGAATGTTTTACTTCGCATCTCTATGGTTTGATATCCACCCACAAATCCATGTTATAGTTTGAATTGCACAGCTCTGCTTACATAACCTAACACAGTAAACTCTAGATACAATATCCAGAAAATTAGCTCTGGCTGACATTAGCTTTGTAGCTTCTCTAACTGCCCACAAGTTCTTTTTGGAAGAAAATAATATCCTCCATCCTTAGGCTGATGGCAAATAACTCAAAAATAAATATTATCAGCAGGGTAGTATGTCTGGGCCAGTGCAGAGCTTGCTACACTCTTGTCGCCTCTCTTCCAGACACACAGTGTAAGATGTGCATCAAATTAATCACCATAGCTGCAGGCTAGGAAAGGCACACTGGGGTCCACCCCATCAGGCTATGTGAGATCTTCGGCTCTTGTGTAATTAGCATGAAGCTGTACGCTTAGTTAATTTAATGAGTATTGATTGTGTGCTCATTCTGCTCTTGAGTGGGCAAAGGCCTCCCTACTCTCTTCTTAACATTCCAATACCTTACCCAGAGGCAAAGATGAATTATTCCATCTTGTTCCTGTCGGGAACTTTCTCTTCCATCCTGATGCACCGCAAAACCCTGTGAGACCCTCTCATGAGTGCTCAGCACTTTTGCCAATTCTGAATGCTGAGAGAAAGCAGATTTCCAGTGACTTTCTGTCCATTTCTTCCAGGTTGTATTCTGGAAATAGAGTGGGCTTCTCTTAAAGACATTTCTAGAAAGCATGGAGCTTACCACCTAAATACTGCTATTCCCCACAAGATTTACAAAATGTGTTTGGCTTTGTACAATGGCCACAGGTCTTTGTTTCTCAATTCTCCTGGGAAATTCTCTTCTCTTCTCTCTCTCTCTCTCTCTCTCTCTCTCTCTCTCTCTCTCTCTCACACACACACACACACACACACACACACACACAGACTCAGTCACAAACACAAGCTTCCCCTGGATTCTGAAGTTATGTAATTCTTTTTTACCATAGATTCTGCCACTAGGTCTTCACTGAAGAATTTAAGTAAGATTTTGGAACAAGAGGTGAAAGAACTTAGAATTTAGAATTTGGTATTAGACAGACAAGCTTGGGTTCAAACCCTGGCTCTGTCACATGCTGGCTATGTATCCTCGAAAAGTTATTTAAGCTATCTGTAACTCAGTTTCTTGACATGTAAGATGGAGGCAGTAATACTAACTAAATAAGGATCATGTGTCACTAGACAGAAGAAAATAAATAGGAACAGAGAGTCCTAGTCCAGCCTGAGACACGTGAGGACTATTCTTCACTAAGGATAAGAAAATCATCTGCTTTTCTAGTTAAGCTTTGTCTACTTCTCTTCAGTTTCTAGGGAGCCTTGAGAGGTCACTTCAAGGAGAGGAAAGGTACTGGCTGATCAAAGTCTGGGAGCTCACAAATTTTCTTCCTATTATCTCCTATCTTGTTTTATTCCCATCTTTTCTGGCTTATAATTTCTGAAAAAATCTCTCCTGCAGAGCTTTGTCAGGGCTACTGGAGAGCTTTCACGCTGGAGCACAGAGTGAGGAGACTGTATGTCTGATTTCAGGAAAAAAGGATGGCTGCGGTCCGAAATCTCTACAGGTTCCTCCTGTAGAGGAAGACTCCTTGAGCATCCTTGGGAAAAATGATGCATGTGGAAAACTAAAATGACAAAGGACATACAGTAATAACTAATAGATGCATAAATGCTAACTACTATTTTTACACCATTTCTATGAGGTAGTTAGCATTTATGCATCTATTAGTTCACTTAGGAAATTATTCACTGAGCACCAGTTATGTGTCAGACACAGGACTGGATGCTGGTGACACACTGTTGAAATAAAATAGACATATTCCCTATGACCCCACTCCTTTCTGTCTCTGTCTTCCTTTTTCAAGTCCCTCCTTCCATCATCAAGAATTTACATGATTACTATTGTGGAGAGCTTTGCAGGAAGTGAGGCTGCATAGTATAGTAAGTAAAATAGTGAGCAACTGCAAACAGGGCTGAAAATGGCTAACACGCATCAAGAACTTTTCACGGATCAAACGCCATAGAATAACTCAATTAATCTTCATACCAAACACTATTTGTGGATATCACCATTTTTATCTCATCTATGAGAAAGTCAAAGTGCATGAAGTCTAAAGTACTTGCACGATCACAAAGCAAGAAAGTAGAAGAAGACACCAAACTATCAAAATTCATATTTTTAAGCATGACTGGGCAGTATAATATGTATATGTATATGTATATGTATAATCTATGACAAGGATATGCTGGTAAGCCACCTCTTTAACGGGGAAAAAGCCCTAATTTGTAGCTCCTGCTAATTTCCTTGGTGTAAAACTCCTAATATGGCTGATTTTAAGCCATACTAGTGGAGTAATAATACTTCTAAAATTTCCTTGAAATGCAATAATTTGTTCCTGCAAGTAGTATAAAGCAGGTACTATCACGTGAGTGGAACTAAGTATAAAATGCCAGCAGTCTGGAGGAGAAGCCAGCCTGACCAAGTTTTATGGGTTTATTGCAGAATTTATGATGAATACACCATGAACACTTTTCACCTAGGTCCTTGCAATAACCCATTTTTATTTAATTTAGGATGTTTTATTTTGGAGGGGCATATTGTTTGTTCAGCATTTCCCTGGATTCTCTGAGATAATTCTATACTTATTCAAAATATTTCTTCTTGCTCAAGCTAAGGTAAGTTGAGTTTTATTATTAAAAATAAAGCAAACAAAAAAATATAGCTTATTATTGAATACAAAAGGACTTCTCCAATAAAGCATTATGTTCCTGAAACCAGGAGATGCCCTTTACTGGAGTAGTAGCAGTGTGTTGATGTCAACTTAATGCATTTTCAATGGAGACATAGTCATCCAATAATTCAAAGACTTGTACCCTCAGAACAATGGAAATTGTCACTCCACTAGAGGAAAGGATATCATCAAAATCCCTGGGTACACTTAAGCATGTTTGTATACTAATAACTACTTCACAGAGCAACTCAGAGAGCACTGTGACTACAAATAACATAAAGGGAGATGTTAAAAATCAGCATCAGAGAAGCTATGTCAGTGATCAAGATAAATTATCTCTGCAATTGTGATAGAAGCTAGTAGTGAAGTATAAATCAATTTTAAAGGAAAATCCTACAAACAACATTTCAGTTATTCAGCCATTGCATGAAGCGATGTCTTTCCTGAGTTCTACTCTCGCTTTGCAGTCCACTGGATGTGAACCCAAACCTCAGTTCTTTTCCAGCCCTATGACTCTGAGCAAGTTTCCTTGTATCCTGGAGTTGCTTCAGGCCACAATTGTAGAATATAAGATAAATAATTAAGCTGCCTCTAAGAAATAAAAGTACACCATGCAACTTCTTTGGTGGCATGCTAGATCATCATTAATATTCAAGAGGTGGTAGTTAACATTGTCAACAGTGATGATGATGATGATCACAGCTCAAATCCTGCCTCCTCCCAAAAGCCCTTCCTACCACTTTATCCCCAACCGCTTTGCCTAATCTCTGTGGATAGCTCCATATCATTCACATAAACACAAATAGTCATCTGTTAGCTAAGCAGCAATGATTGTGTTTAAGGAGCTTCTCTATTTTATGTAGTGGTAAAAGCACAATATTTGAAGTTAAATCACATGTCAGAGAAGTACTGCCATTTGCTCAAGATCACATAGCTAATAAGTGGCAGAGTTCAGTAAGCTCAAAAACAAGTCTGTATGATTCTACAACCCAAGCTCTTAACTTCTACTTTGTCTTCCCCCTAGAATGTTCTATTAACAAAGCTTCACATCATGCTCTTCAAACTCAATCACTATTGTTATTACCAATAATCTTGTTTCTAAAGCTCTATTAATCTATAAAATGTCTTTTTATTGAATCTGACTGAACTCAATGTCAAGTACTCATGGAGACTGGATTCATCCCATTCTTTGAGCTCCAACATAGTGACTTCGGTGTGACAGAATTAAAGTAAAAATAGCCAAGCAATGTCAAATGGATTGCATGTGATGTCAAAGATGATAATGAATAAAACTCAATGTGGAGATGGCACTGTTTGGTCGCATATAGTGAGAAATTATAAGGCTCCTCATGTTTGTGTCTCAGACTCATTTCCTTTACTAAATCTATAGGCATTTTACCTGCTCACATGATAGACATCCATGCTGCTTAGTCCACATAGTCCCTATGTTCATGGAGGCTGTTTGATAGTGAAATTCTTTCTTCTCCTCCTGAAAGGTCTGTGTTCAGTGCTGGCCCCACTCTATGACCTGAGAGTGAAACTAGGAACAAGGACTCATGATACATTCTGCCTGGGTCCTAGGCTCCCTTCACCATACTGAATAACTATTTGTTCTAGTAGTGCTAGGTTACTCCCTATGCTCCAGTTCACTGGCATAATAAAGATACTGCCAAAGGTCCATGTGTTGACTGTAAGAAGTAAAGGAAATGTGATATGTAAGTCAGGTATTATGGCATAGATTAAAATGTCTTCGAACACTTCACATTCAGAGGCAAGTGTTGGTCGGAAGAGGTGGATCCCTGGGGGCATGACTTGGAAGTGTTTTCTCATCCCTGGTTCTTCCTTTCTCTCTCTGTTTCTTGCCCACTGTACGTAAGCAGCTTTTGTCTATCATACTGTTTGCCATATTGTCTCTGCCTTGGTGCCAGTCAATTACAAGTTGAATCCACTGAAATTATGAACCCAAACAAGGTTCAGGTATTGATATTCCGTGACAGGAAAGTGACTAATACAATAGCTATTAGAATCTCGGCTCTTGAGACTGAGTTGCTCCCCTGAGCTGTCACTTTGCCAGCCACTTGGAAGGTCTATGAAAAATATGCAACTGGGTTTGACCTCTGTAGGGATACAAAGATTTCAAACAACCTAGATCATCCATTCTTCCTTCCCTTCTGGACCCATTTCACACCATTGTGAGGTGGGGTTCCTCGCTCCCCACACCAAAGAACACTTGCTGCAGTGTCAAGCACGCTGAATCTGGAGACTTGCAGCTCCAAAACTTGTGTGTCCCACTATAAGTCATGTAGTCAGGTTCAGCACTTCTGCTACGTGAATAACACTGTGAACTAACTTTAAAAATTGACTGGAACATAATAATGACGTCATTCATGCTGTTGTTTTTCCAACCATTTTAACACTTTGGTCTTACATAGAACAGTGTTTTCTTTACTAAAGTGTCTCTCTTCTCTCTCTCTCTCTCTCTCTCTCTCTCTCTCTCTCTCTCTCTCTCTCTCTCTCTCTCTCCTCATTTTCCCTTCCTCCCTCCCTCTGCTTTCCTCTGCCTCAGATTTTTCTCAGTGTGTGTTGACTGTCTGTCTCTCTGCACACTTCTTTGAATCATTCTGTATTTTTCAGTTTCTTATGTCTCACATTTTGTCTCTTTAATTCATGTGTGCTTTTCTCTCTCCCCCCTCCCCTCCCCTTGCCCCTCTCTCTCTCCCTCTGCATCTCCCTCTCTCTCTCCCTTCCTCTCCCTGTATATGTATCAATCTATTCCATCTTCCTTTATATTTCTCATACCCAATCTCTTAACCACAGTAAGGAAAAGTGTACCCTTTGGACACATCTGTCTGAATTTGTAAACTGGATCCGCACCTTAAGAACTGTGGACTCAGACCTTTTTTTAGTCTCTCTGAGATCATTTTTGCACTTGAAAAGAAGGAAAATACCAGTATTTATCTTGTATGGTCATCACAAGAAGTAAATGTGATACCACAATTTGAACACTCAGCATTGTATTTGGCACAGAGCAAAAACTTGATAAATATTGACTTATTATCTATTGTACCTGTCACTTTTGGTCCCTGTATTTCTGTCTCTTTCTTGCTCTCCCCCTCTCTTCACTCTCTCTTTCTCTGGCTCTCCCTCTCATATTCTGGACAGAGATATGCTGGGTTCTTTTCCTAAATTTGTTTATCCATATCGAGCTTTTGATCAAGTATAAATGTCAAGCTACCCACAAAAAGAAATTAAAAACTAACTCCTATGTGTGGAGAGGTATAAGCGGTTTGAGAATCCCTGCCAGGTTGCTCAGGAGATGGCCCAGGGGCTTGTGACGACAGGGCCAGTGCCTGCGCTGCTGTCTTATACCATGGTAACCACCTGCCGTGCGTCACTGCAAGACAAATGCCACTGTTGCTTGCTTGGTAAGCAGGGAGATTAGCAAGAGCGTGGAGTGTGAGCTCTCTGAAGAGAGAAGAACATTTAAAAGTAATTCATCTGAACGCCCATTTTAACTCAAAACACAAATTTAGCTGCCAATAGAAATCTATAAAGAATTAATTAGGAAACTTCACAAACAGTCACAACTCATAAATTTATCACTGTCGAGAAGACTCGTTTGCTCTGTCAGACTTAAAGTATGGCTGTCAGAAGATGGAAACAAAGGAAAGCTCTCAAAGAAGCAGCCTGCTGTCTCATTTCCTTTTAATGGTTTGATGAAAGAGGTAGTTTGGGACTTGGGGGATTGAGAAACTGACAGTGGTCTTAGTCCACAAGCTCCCTGAGTGTACGGGAGCTGTGTATGCCATGTCTGCCGCAGGAGCGAAGTCCACAGCTTGCTGCCTCATACAGATCAGGAGCTAGACATAATTCTTGAATTTATAATGATTCAAAAGGAGGGAGTTGGCAGGCATGATACTGATCACCCCCCAGTACACGCATCATCTCTGCCTTCCCTCTACAGCTCTGTTCCACTTCCTATAAGTCAGGAAGTGACCTGGCAGCATCTGCCTATTCTGAGCATCTTGAACCACCCAGCTCAGTTGTACTCTAACAGACACAGTAGCAGTTAAGTGTGTGACCCTGGAACTACAACCGGCTCAGCTTAATCATAACTTCTATTAGCCTCTGTTTCTTCATGTGTAAAATGAAGCAAGTGATTGTATCTGCATCATACATTTTTATGGAGATTAAGTGAGAAATTCAAAGATCATTATTAGCTACTGGTAGATATTACTACTAAAAGAACAGAAAGGAGCCATCTTAGTTTGCTAGAGTTGCTGTAACAGTATACCTCAGACTGAGTAGTTTAAGCAACAGAAATGTGTCTTATTATAGTTTTGAAGGCTAGAAGTTGAAGATCAAGCTGTTAGCAGGGCTCATTTCATTTTGAAGCCTCTCTCCATGGTTTGTAGATGGTTGCCTTCTCACAGCATCCTCACTTCATTTTCCTCTAGTGTCTCCCTGTATGTCCAAATTTCTTCTTCTCATGGGGACATTGGCCAGATTGAATGACAGCCTGCCTTCACAGCCTTCATTTTGACTTAGTCTCCTTTTTATTAAAGATCTTGTCTCCAAACACTAAGGTACTGGAGATCATTGATTCAACATCTGAATGTTGGAGGAATATAATGAAGCCTTGAGGACAGTCACACTGGTTTAATCAAGCTTCCCAATAATTTACAAGAAAATGAAAATGTATCCTCCCACTGGCCTCTAAGTTGTTTGACCTAAGAGATAGTTCCCAGCCTAATCTTTTAGCATATAAACAGCCAGAGACCTAGGTGCCATTGCTGTCTCTTCCTGGAAAATACATAGGAGTCTCACAATCTCAATGTTAATCAAGTCTCTCACCTTTACTGATCCTCAATTAGAAGATTGAATTAGACTGCATATTGTACTACTATATACTACCTATTTGATTGCTCAAGATACTGAAAACATCTGCAAAGTCTTGTTTAAAAATATAAATTTGTGACTGGGGATTTAGCTCAGTGATATAATGCCTGCCTGACAAGCTTGAGGTCCTGAGTTCAATTGCCGGCACCCACTCTCCCATTCTCCATATATATATATATATATATATATATATATATATATATATATATGGAGGATTTGGTTCTGGGAATTCCCCATGATAATGATCATATGATAGAGGACACTAAAAACTTTATGACAAATTTTTAAAAAGATCAAAGCGTTAAGGTTGGGCACAAATTCATGCAGGACATTATAATGTGAGATTCTTCATCTTTCCTGTCATCCTGGAGGTAGTGCCGCTGGTAGAGAAAGGAACCATTCCACACACTATCCCAACCACAGAAGCGTGACAGAAAGTGTGAAGATTACCCTTGCCTTTGCTTTCAATACACCTTTCAAGTCACTCACGATCCAGCTCTGGGAGTCCCATCCTGCAGCCTCTTTTCTTACCCTCATGTCTTTGATTTTTTTCTATTCCTCTGCAAAGGTCTGGCTCTATCAGTTAATGAACTCCACCCAGACAATCTTTGGCTTGTGCATGCCATGCTTGATTTACTCTTCTATTACAGTAAAACGTTTCAAGCTTTCCATTTTCCACAGATGAGAGAAAGTACAGCACAGTGGTTAGATGTTCAGGGGCCAGCCTGCTTAGCTGGCTGATCCCTATCTTCTACTGCTTAGCTATGCGACCTTGAGAAAGTTATTTAACCTCTGTGCTTAAACTTCTTTATCCGTGAAGTGGGAGTTATAATCATTCCTATCTATTGGAACTGTTATAGTGGTTACATGAACACATATGTGCAAATTCTGAGAACAGTATGTGGCATGTGGTAGATACAATTTTTTTTAATGAGAGGTGAAATGACCATACTAGTGGCTTAAATTGAGCAGGACAATCTACTGTGGTGCATAAAATATATGTTATCATTGCCTTTTGATTTGTATCTCATATCTGTTTCATTATACACATAATATATAAACAATAATATATGGTGTTATGAATGTATTTTTTAAACATATATAGCATGAAGGAATGTTCAAAACATTCTAACGGGCTATACAATCAGAAGACTGCAGACCACTGATCTATAAGGAAATGATGGTTTCTTTTTAAATTTTTTTATTTTAAAGTGAATAAAACAAAACAGAACAAAGCAAATTAGAAAAGAACAATGCAAGCAACACAGGACTTTACAAGGCAACAGGAAATCAAAAGTGGCTACCATAATGTCTCTTGTTTTCTTCGAAATAGTTGTCCAGGCAGTCTTTCTCAGAATGCGTCCTTCTCATACAGTGCTTTCTCCCTGAGGATAATACAGTTGTCATGGTCCTGCTAGGGTAGCATCATCTCCTGATTTTATCTTACTAAACAGTACCTCCCCCTACAGGGTAGAGGAGAGCCTCATCCTGCTGCTGATAAAATTTTATACTCACCTAAATACAACAATAAAGGCAGCAACTGAGAGAGAGAAGGAAGGATGATCAGAGACATTTAACATCAGGAATCTGGCTATACACTATAACTCATTTCTATTCTCCAACACTTAATCATTAGCCTCCATGCCAAAACCATGGTTTTTAGTAATCTATATGGTATTTCATTACACATTCTCATCTTTATTTCTTCATATCTGTTTTTTAATTCTAATATCCACTCTATTTCTGATTTTAGGTATTAATTTCCAACCTTCAGAATCAGCTGTTTCCAGAGATTCCATGAAATTTGAATATTTGCATGGGAGATAACTTCAGGCACTCTTATTCCAAAATATTGGTGTTGTGGTAAGAATTTCTTCAATGTCATTGTCATAGTGTTCATGGTTCTGGGAGCAGGTGAAGAGTTCCCCATCCCTGAAGCAGCATTTCTCATTTTCAGCATTGCTGACACTTGGACTAGATGATTCTTTGCTCTCTGGGGCTACCCTGGACTCTCCACAAGATGCCAGTAGCAATCTTCCCCAGGTCACAACAATCATGAGTTCATGTCCCCATATGTCCCTTTGAGAGATATGGGAAAAAATCATCCCATATTGAGAATCCCTACCTTAAAATTAGTAAGGAAGATTAAGAACACCTACCTCAGTGCATGATGGGAAGAAGGATTCTAAGCTGGATGAGATTTTCTTGCTTCAGACTCTAGTCTCTGGATTGTCTAAAATTCTACAGAATCATAGGATAGTTTTTAAATCAGTGATGTTGCTAGGTGAAATAACAGACAGGCAATGAGTAAACCATAAATGATGGTTAGAACCCCAGTCCAGTGAATTTAGGGCTCCCTAAGGCATATTCCAGGATTGTTCCCTCCCCCATTTGGCCCTTGTAGAACTCAGGGGGATGGAGGAAGAGACGACAGCTGACTTAGGAGTTTAAGATCCATATTAAGGGACAATGATTCCAGCGTGTGCCAAGTCCATGGTGGCTGAGTCTCCTTAAATGACCCTTGAGACAACTCACTCTTTTATTCTAAGTAAGGGTACGAACATTGGTAAGCTTTATGAGCCCTCCCAAGCAGCTCTACACTCCCACGCCCTGAGAATCAGGAATCATTCAGCACCTTGCTTCTTCCTGATTTCAGAATAGCATCCTCCTCACTGAACAGCCTGAGGGAATCTCAGAAAATGTAGAAAAGGGGACTGCCACAGCATCCCCCTCCGTTCATCTCCCATAACCAGCACAATCCTCGTGGGTGTTTTTATTCCAAGAGGTACAGACAGATTCACTCCATCATTTCCCAACAAAATGATGAGTAGTCTCGGGGCATGTGCTGATTGCAAAGCTACTACAAATGGCTCCTGCCTATTCCTCTTATTATTAAATACCTGTCTCACTAAGGCCTGAAGGCTGGGTTCTTTATTTTTTCAGGCCACTTCCTAGCTTTGAAATGGACACAGTCAAGATAATTGACCTCGCTTCCAGGACTTCCATTCATCCACCTCGCTGAAAGGTTTGTCGTTGGATCTTTCCATTAAAACAGCTCTTGTGTTTAGATGGACCATTTTTCAATTCATCTGTCCTGTCCATGACACCATCACAGTCTCACATGCTGGAAGCACAATGAATTAGGAGAAGTTTCCTGTTCTGCCTTAAAGTCTTTCTTCTTTTGGTGCTATGTTTAGTGCCTGTGTGGGCACCTGGCTGGTGCTGAATACAACTCATTGCTTTCTTTAATTCTTGTTTTGATGAGTTGCTTTCTTCACTGGGGGCAGTGCTCTGGGGCTGAAGAACCTAGTGGAATATTGATTCCACTGTCTCTTGCCTCCTGTGGACAGGGACAGCTTTTCCACTTGAGAGAGGAAGGAGCCTTCTCCAAACATAGGGGAACTGTGCTCCCTTGAAAGGACCACATAGATAGAAGAAGAATGCCTGCTGGTTCTTCTGCAGGTGCACTTCCTCAAGGCCACCTCCACTGCATACTTGCTACAATCAGAGCTCCATGATGGATAGCCCCAGCTGAGATTAAGTTACTACCCCTACTCTGGAGGGAATAGTGAGTCTGATGTGGAAGAAAACTGGAAAATAGATATTCTGATAGGACATGGAGCTAAGGACCATAGCAGCTCTCATTTTGGGCTCCTTGTAAAACATAGTCCGTATTGGCACAGTGGCCCGTGTCTGTAGTTACAGCACTCAGAGGCTGAGACAGGAGGACTGAAGCAAGTTTAAGATCAGCATGGGCTACCTATATAGGGAGTTCAGAGACAGCCTCAACTATGCTGAGGGTATGCCCAGAATGAAACTTCCTCAGGCACTCAATGGGGAGAATCCTTTTTACTTTCATTATCTTCTAGACATGGAGTTTGGACTATTTGAGGAATCACTTTGAGCTTTACTTTCATCTGTAGTCGGAAACATATATGTTTATATATGTTTATATATATTTACATAGTATATATACTATGAAGTGCTGTGTTGAAGATAAAATGCAGTAATGTATGTAGATGGATGGATGGACAGACAGATAGATAGATAGATAGATAGATAGATAGATAGATAGACAGATACATAGATACATAGATACATAGATATACATAGAGTCAGATAGATACCCTATAAAGTCTATTTATTATTACTCAGTAACACCATGCAGCAGAAGTACTTACAATTCTCATTTTAAAAATGAAGAAACTAAGGCTCTGGCAGGTTATATTCCTTTCCCAGAGTTCCACATCCAGTAAGTGACAATTCAGTCATCTTAACTCTGAATGATGACACAGCCAAGCCTTGGACTAATGTTCAGTAGGGTGGAGTTACAGAAGGAAAGGATGTTTGAGGCCACATCCTTCTACCCTAGATTTCTGTGAAGAGGCCAAAAGAAGAGACTGGAGTAACTGGTAACATCTTTCCTTTACACTCCATTCATCTCTGTTATTCTACATGATCATCATTTCATTTCAGTGTCTCCCCTGGAATGTCTAGGGGGCATCTCAAAGCTAAGACAGCCCAACCCAGACTCAGGAATCCTACCACCCACAGCCCAATCCCCTAGAATGCTCTTCTGGTCTGCCCCTAGAAGCTCCCGATCTCTGAGCTACTGAAGCTAAATACTTGAAGAAGTTGCTAAAAATTTCCTTGTGCACGCCACCTACTGTGGCCTGGCAGGGCTGTATTGATTCTTTGTCTCAGCAGCAAATCCTTGGCAATTTAAATAACTGTCTCTGCTAACATTCCTTCAGCCACCATCCTGGCCCAAGCAGCACTTGTGTGTCAACTGGATGACTCTGGGCCTCCCCAAACGTCTTCTTATTTCATGCTTGCCCCTCAACAGGTTATTCCCCAGGCACCGTCAGATAGTAGCTGAGAACAAAGTAGATCTGTTACCACCCAACCAGAAGGATCCTAACAGGTTCCTCCTACATTTGAAATCTGTGCCCTTCTCTCACAAAGACCGGCCTTCCTGTCCACTCTTGTGCTTATTCACTCCACATCAGCCCACAGCCTCTTGGCTCCATTGGGCCTTAGCACTCCTCCGTCCCTCAGCATCTAAAAATCTACTTTCCATCTTTAGGGATCTGTTTCCTCCTTGTCAATGAATCTCAGCTTAAGACACAACATTTAAGAGAATTTCTTTGACCCAGGCTCCCTGTGACCCATCTCCTGTTTTTGTTCTCAGCAATTATCGCCACCTGATATTTTTCCTGTGTGTTTCCCCCCACTAGACTGTCAGTGCCAGGAAAAGTGAGATCATCTCTAATTTGTTCATGTATCTTTAGTATCTTGAATGCAATCTGCACATAATAGCTTCTCAATAAATATTCGTATTACATACAAATGAGGTTCTTTGATTCCTCTCTTTCTCCTTTCCTATCTCTAAATTCTCATCTCACATTCATTATTTGCCAAGTAAGGATATAAACACACAATGTCTGATGCTTAGTCATCCGTAACCAGTAGGCAAAACCTTAGTGTTCTTAAAGTATAATGAAGAACTCTAAATGCTAAAACATAACATGTGGATGGATCCTCAGAAATGCTTACCAGCTTCAGGAAAGAGGCTCCTTCCCTCCATGAATACAAATGAGGAAGGGTCGTTCAACAATTACCTTTGAAGAAGCCACAGCGCATCTGTAATCACCGTCAGATTCCCTCACACAGTCTCTGATGCACACCCCGAAATTCACTTCATTAGTTTTAATTATCCCTGCTATGAGCAAGTTAAGACTTAAGAGCTATTTTAGAAATGGAATTAGCAAATTTGGAGACAGGATAACTTTCTCCAAGGTGTTTAGCTGTAATTGTCTTTGCACTGGGTAGAAACGAGAGTGGTATAGCTTATCCATTTGTTGAATTTATATTGCATTTTGAGGAAGATGCACTTCGATGAGTTTCTTCATTTATTGAGATTCATGAATATCAAATATGCCTGGGCTGATCTCAAGGCTGGCTGTCTTGTTCCTACTCTCTCCTGTGACATGATTCCCAGTGCACCCACATCTCCCTATCTCTCCCTTTCTTCCATATAAACACATGAGCAGACTTCGTCATGGCTAGCAGCAAGTGTAAAAATCCTACACACACACACACACACACACACACACACACACACACACACATCCATCAAAGACAACACAGACAACACCCATCCTGACCAAACTTCTTACCACTGCCCCAACAACACTGCAGTGTTAAGTCAATTGATATTTCGCCTGTATCTGGTGTGAACTTTTAGAAGGGCTCCATGCTTTTGCTCCGCTCCATATTCACAGATAACATGCTACTTACAATGGAAAAATTCCATCTCATCCCTCCCAGCCCCAGGGTACTCCATCCATTACTCCCTACTTGCAGATCAAGTCCTTACCTCATCTTCTGAGTACCTGCCTGACTTTCTGACAGCACCTTGCATTAATCACTCCATTCAGCCACCTTGACCTCTGGATAGTTCTGGAATTCACCAACCCTACTTGCACCCCAGTACCTCTGTGCTTACTGTCCATCTCTTTGTATGTGGCTGGCTCATGTGCCTCACTCAAGTCACTGCTTGGCCAAATAGCACTTCTGAGAAGCACCCCTGATGCCATCCTTCTATTAAAATACCACCCTCTGTCTTCTCCATCCCTATATCTCAATTTTTCTTCCACATATAGCACTAACATCTCATAACACTGCATAATCTAAATATATTTCTATCTCCCTCTATGCACCAAGGGGAATGAAGACAAGAAAGGGAAACCTTGTTTTAACACCAGCAAGAGGGATGGAGAGAGGAAATAAAATCTGGTTTTAATACCTGTAGACAGATACAAGCTAACCCTCTACAGAAAACTTGCAGCCAAAAGAATGTCGTAAATAGAAATGAAAAAATAGTAGTATCAACAGTTAACATAAGAGCGTCTGTTTAAATCACATATATTATGCCAGATACATAAAACAATCTAAAATGTGAATTATTGTTCCATGTTATACATTATATAGGGAGAAACTTAGAAAGATCAGGTTGCTTTCCATGGATCATTGGCAACTGACTAAGCCTGATTTAGAACAGGACTCTCCTCTTTTAAGCCACTTTCTATCAGGCACACGTGGGATCTACCAAAACCCATTAGCTTCGCTGTAAAGAAACAAAGAGGACAGTAATTAAAAGCACTGTAAAATTATTTCTAATTTTATTTCTAATTATTTCTAATCCACCACTAATATCCACATGCTCCCTAAACAGAAAGATTTTGCATGGGTTTACCAATGCTAACCTAACTCCAGAGCTTTTTGGTTTTGGGTAAAGGTAGTGTGGTATTTCATGAGAATGGAAATTTGGTTGTCATTACCGTGTTCCTACCATCACACTGGTGACAGACCTTTACCTCTTATTGGTCTTTCTGGTAATGGATGCAAAGAAGTTCAAAAACTCTGAGAAGCTTCCATGTAGCATGGTGAATTGAAAGCATTAGACTTCATGCTTGAACATCCGTGCCCATTAGAGGCTTTGGAAGGAAAGGTGAGTGATCCCCAGGAGACTCCAGCAGGATGAATTTCATATATGTCTGTGAAGTACTGGGCCCTGAAATGCAGGCATGGTCACATCCAACCTCTGTTCTTCGGAAGACCCGGCTAGATCCCTTTCCACATATCTATATGTGGTACAAGGGCACCAAGACACAGGAGAAGGGGAAGCCCTTGATGAGCTAAACAGTGCAATCTGGCGAGCACTTTTCCCAGGCAATAGTCTTGGTAAAATGGCATGGACTTGAATCAGAAGTCAGATCTGTCTCTGTCTCTCATCAGGTATATTTTAGCCACATGCTGGACAGCTCTTGTAAATTGCAGCTGTCTTCTAAGTAAAATTAGGGTGGTGATAACCACTGGTACTGCCGAAGTAAGTACTAACTGAAAAATGATTCAAAGAGCTATGCACAATGCTTAGTCCATTCTGGGTACACGGCTTGTGATACTTACTGGAAGCAAATACGGAAGTGGATGAAAGAATGACGGAGAGAGAGAGAGACAAAGAAGGGGTGATTATGTCTACATTTCTGGGTGTATATCCAAAGGGACTGAAACTGTTATATCAAGGAGATAGCTGCACTGCCTTGTTCATTGCAGTATTATTCACAATGACCAAGCCTTGAAAGCAACCTAAGTGCTGTTAACAGATAAAGAAATTATTGAATATGGTGTATGTACACAATGAAATACTATCTACCTTTGAAAGAACAAAATTCTGTCATTTGAGACAACATGAATAAATCTTGAAGATTTTGTGCTGAGTGAGATGAACCTGGCACAGAAATACAAATATATGATCTCACTTACAGGCTGAGTCTAAAATTGGAACTTACACCAAGAAAAAAATAGAATGGTTATCAGTAGCTGGAAGTTAGGGAAGGAGAGGAGAGGTGTTGGTCCAAGAGTATAAAGTTCTCAGTGACACAGAAGGATCAAGGTCTGGTGATGATCAATCACACAGCAAGTTCACTACATCATGTTAACAACAAGGTATTATATGTTTCAAAATTGCTGAACAAGTTGATTCTAAATATTCTCACCACATAGAAATTAGTATGTTAGGCCATGGATCTGTATATAGTCAGATTTCCTCTTTCCACAATGTATCTAATACACGCATTAAACCATCACACTGTACCCCACATCTACAGTTTGAATATATTTATACAATTTTTCAATAAAAATAAAATTTCAAAAAATTCAAGCAGAGAGAAAAGAAAGACTTCAAAAATGATCCAACATGCCTGTTTGGGTTGAGGTTCCTGCAGTGGAGGGGGAAAAAAAGACAAATTCAATCTCAGCAAATTGTTAAGCCTGGAATAAAATGCATTTTTTGTGGAGAACCCCATAATCTGGTGGTAATTTCCATTCAAGAAAGGTCCAGACACCCATCAACCCATTGCCAGTGCCATCTTTCCTCCCATCACTCTTGCCTCCAGGGCCTTGGGAATTGTGCTAAACCCTCACAATGTCTGTATAACTAGGATCTCACCTACTGTGCCAAAGTGTGAGCTTCAACTTGGCAAATATATCAAGAACATTAACAATGTCCAACTTTTTAATCTAGAAATACACAAGGTTTCATGTATTGTGTTTTTTGTGTTGGGAATAGGACATAACACAACTACCCAGTAATGTGGCACTGGTTAAATGAATGAGGGTACATTGAGATGATGAATTCATTATGTAGTCATTAGAATTAAATTTAAATTTCTTTTATAAAAACATAAATATGATCAAAATCATAGGAGTTGGTTCATTTTGGTTGATACCAAAGTATTGGCCTTGTTACTTTTCCCTTCCTTTTTAATAAGAAAAAAGGCAAAATTTAAACCCCACTATGAAGACCAAGTGAAACATTAACAAGCCATACCCAGTTTATAACCACACCACGCCACAGCACAAAGATGCCCCACCACGTGTCTTAGCATGAACTGAGAGGAAAACACAGGACTTTATTTCAGTACACCCATGACATTTCTCAGGAATGAATACCACCTTCTCACCAAACTTTGAGGGACTACAAGGCAATGAGCAGCCTTTAACAATCCTGAAACAACAAAAATGGGAACAAGTGCTGGAACGCGGCTTGGTGAGGCTCCCTGCTCCCAGCCAGGAGGACACGCACAGGTCCCATCTCACTCCTTCTTAGCTCTATGAACAACCATAGCTGTTGTGCTTAAATGACATATCCAGATTAATTCATTTGACAAATGAAAAGAAGCATGAGACATGTCAGGTCATGGAGATGATTCTGTTGTCAGTCTCTTTATAAATCACCTGTGCTTCTCCGAAGACAATGCCAGGTTAACTCACGGGTGCCTCTGATTCAGATGGCAAGGATGAGAACAAATCACCCTTTTGTTAAGGACTTTGGTCAGGCAGATTGCAAGCCTGCCTATCGGGACAGAAATGATCAGAGTCTTACAAAAGTGAAACAAGAACATCACAATTCATTTATGTGGCTGTCTGATCCCAGAAATCATCATCTGGTGCCAGGAGAAAACAGGAACTGAGATAACCCTGAAACTCAGAATTGGCTAGTGAGACACAAGGGTCTTTTTGTGACTAATTCATTGACCCATGCCCTGGAGTCCTGTCAATCCAGGGGATTGGCTAAGGGATTTTGCTAATTACATAGATTAATTATACCCAGCAATAACTATTAACCTGTTACTTAAAACCAATCTGTGCCTAATAACTGACCTGCATTTCCATTTAGCATATGCAAATCTTGAAATCAGTAAATGACAGTCTCATTTTGCAGATGAAGAACTTGCGGCTGAATGGGTTAAGTGACTTATGAGGCCTCCAGGGGAATCTCAAGGCGAATTTGATCTCATTGCCCCAGTCCACCTGACAAATTGTTACGATAATGTAAAATGTTTAGTAAATTGCAAATGCATTTTCCAGACATTTTTCTTTGTTTCCCAGAAGACCACGCTCTTCATCAGTTTGACTGTTAAGAGAATAGGCACCTCTGAAAAGTAGCTTCAAGGGATTACAGTCAAAAGAGAAAGACTCTAGCATCAGATGGATCAGGAATTACAACCAGACTCAGCCACTTCTTTATCTTGAGATCCCAGGAAATCCTTCAAAACTCTCTGAGCCTTGAGTTTTTCCTCTGCAAGTGAAATATGGTCTGAGAAGTAAATGGGGTGATCCAGAGAAAGGTCTTGGTACAGTATTTGACACAAAGTAATTCTCAGTATATACAATGTAGTCACAATTGCTTTTTCCAAATGGGAAACTGGCAGAGCTCAACCCCACAGAAACTATGGAGTGAAAACTCAAGGTTGTACTCTGAAATCACAACATACCATCGGCAAAGTGCCATTTTCATGTCTTAGTATATTCCAAACCTGACTATATTCTCAGTGAGTTTTATGCCTTCACACATTTCCATGTTGCTAATGAGTATCACTTTGGATGGACCTGAGAAACTATTTAGTATTTCTTGTAACACAGATTTAATAGCGTGAGTATTCTCAGCTTTGCTAGGGTAAGTCTTTGTCTCTTCATTTCTGGAGGGCAGCTTTGCTAGGAATAGTACTCTTGATTGTCAGCTTTTATCTTTCAGCAATTTGAATATTTCATTCCAATCTTTCCTGGCCTACATGGTGTCCACTGATAATTCCATGGACTGTCACTGGGGGTCATGTGGTGAGTCACTTTTCTCTTACTGTCTTCAAAGTTTCTATTAGAGAAGTAAGTTCTAAAGATCTGCACCACAGTATAGTGCCAGTAACTAACAGCACGATATTGTGTACCTAACATGTGCCCAGAGAGTAGACCTTGTAGTACATGTGCTTGAAAGAAATAAACAAACAAACAAACAAACAAAAATACAAATAAAGGGAGTGAAGAGGAAACTGTAGAGATGTTGGATATGTTTATGCTCTTGATGGTGGTGATGGTTTCATGGATATAGACTTATCTACAAATTCATGAATACGTACACATTAAACATGTACAGCTTTTACATGACTATTGCACCTCAAGAAAATTATCTATAGAAGAAATAGGTAGGCATGTACATAAATACATGCATACACACATATATACATACATAGAATTTAAAGATCTAGTGGATTATATTGTACTCATAAAGAACAGAAAATACAAGGACCAGCGTTAGAAATAGTTTCCACTGTTCAAAGAATAGAAAAGCAGGTGATGTGCCTAGCTTCCCAAGGAGTAAGATTGAAGAGCAGTAACAAGAAAATGAAGACCAGATTATGGGAGTTTTCCCTAATGCCTTAAGGGATATTTCCAGATTTATCCAGTTAGTCACACACACACACTAACTCACACACAATTATTTTCATTAAACCTTGAAATATTGTAATATAATCAATAGATATTCATGCAATTGATTGTTTAATGCTTGGCTACCTTGCTAGCTACAGCAAGCACAGAGGACAAATAGTATCTTTGGATTTTTACATTATCATCTGCTTACAAAATAATCTTACAAAAATGTATAGCATGTATAGCATGATAGGAGCTCAATTATTTAGGGGAAAGAATTATAAGAGGGAGAAGGAACAAGAAAACCAGCAGTTTAAAATATATTTCATGGGATAGTAGGTATTAAATTATTTTAATGTTTTCACTGAATTCTCTTTGAGTTTCTGTTACTTGAAGGAATTAGTCTTCAATACTACAAAAATTTAAGAGGATTTCTTTTATATGAGTTATAGTAATGTGAGTATAACCCAGCTACAACTTTTATTACACTATATGACAGTGAAAATAATTCAGGGAAATAGGAGGAAATTTCAAAGAAAACTGAAGAATTTTTAAAGTGTCCTTTGTAAGAGAAGGAAGAGTCCCAGGTGGCTATAACGTATTTTAAATTACCTTTTTAAGTATAATTGTCATTTACCGATGTGCACACATTTTAAGTAGATGGCCTGATAATTTGTAGAAACATATATGCTTATATAAGGGCAAACATAAGTCAAAGAGGCTTAATTCTCCCTATTGAAAATAAGGAAAGAGACCTCTTCCCCCTATTTTTTGTTGAAATACTTAACTTTAGAAAAATTGAAGAATCGTTCTTTGGTATCTCTGGGAGACCAGTTTCAGGACCTCCACAAATAAAGTCTATGTATGCTCAAGTACCATTTATAAAATGTAGTATTGTCTGTACATCACTGACACATATCCTCCCACCTACTTGAAATCATCTCTAGATGACTTATGATAACCTGACACAATGCAAGTTCTGTAAATAGTTCTCTGAGATTGTTTACACAATAATGATAAGAAAAAGATAGTAAATTCAAAGACATGAGGGAACCCAAAGACAAGGGGGATAGACTTTGCAAATTCTTTCTATTTGAAGTTCTTTCTATTTGAAGTCTAAAAATTAAATAACTTTCCAATGTTAGTACCCAGGGATGTCTTTCTCACGGTCCTGGAAACCATCTGTTTGACGTGTAATCACCTTTTACTGTGGGAAGGTAGGAGCAGGTATCTACCAACTAACACCATGTTGGAGCAGAAACCTAGCTTAAAGTTATGAATTACCTCCTGTCATAAAGATGTGAGTTTGTTTTCTCTTTAGATAAAGCTAATTAAAGAAAACAGATGCCCACCCCAATTACAAAGTGAATCTATAATGAACTGTGTGTGATAAATGTTTCTGTAGAATCTTCTTGCTTAAGGACTACTTATTGTTTATCTTGAAAATATGTATTCAATGGTGCACTCACTGGCCTATATAAAAGGGTGGAATTTCCTTCTGTCTCCTCAGTCTTCTTGCAGCCTGCCTGTGATGTATACATTCTGATTCAATGCTTATTCAATAATTAAGTTGCTCTCTTTGTCTTGACTTTTGCGTCCACTTTTCTCTTCTCTCATTTTGAGTTGACAGGGGATTATGTTTTTAACTACATTTCTGTACAGCCACATTACCTTCATGAAGACACAGAATATTCCATCACTAGCAGCAGTTTCTATATATCCCTCTGAAATAAATATCCAACTCTCTACCCTAAGCAGCTACTAATGTCATTTCTATTGCCAAGTTTTCCTCTGCTAGAGCTTCTTATAAATAGGCTCAGGCAGTATCTGGTTTTCATCATAGGCCTCCTTTCACCCAGGATATTTTTGAGACCCATTTACCCTTTGCAAATAGCACTAGGATGTTCACTGTAACTGTAGATTACTTTTCTGAAATTGTCTTTCATTTACCCAGAGATGAACACATGAATTATGTCAATTTGGGGAGAGTGTAAATAAAGGTACTATGAACATTCATGAGAACTTGCAGTTTCATCTTGGATAGAAAGCTAACAGCAGAACTGCTTTGTCTTATAGGAGTGTATGTTTAAACTCTTAACTCACAGACACACTTTTGCAAAATGGTTGTAGCATTTTATGCTTCCCCCTGGAAAGTTACAGTTGTTTCATATCCTTGCCAACATTTGATATGTTGAATCATTTAATTTTAAACATTCTAATAAGTCTGTATCTCTTGGTTCTCATTCACATGTTTCCAACAAGTATCAATATTGGAGTTCTGTTCATGTGCAGTAAGTCATTTTGAGGTCACTTGCAGGAGAGAACAAGAATCCTCTAGGAGTAACTCATTCTAATAGAAAAGAGATCCTAAAAGCATTGGCCCAGGATTTGTGAGAGTGAGCCTGTCACTTAAACCTCTTTTCATTCCAGTAATGTGAAAAGATCTTGAGATTCTAGTAAAGTGGAATGCAATCAAAGAGAAAGCAAAAATCAAAAACACTGTTTATTGATAGTAGAGGAAAGTTTTATATTAACTACAATAGTCATAATATTGGTTGAGCACTTACTATGTTCTAACCATTGTTAAAAGGAGTTTCCTGAAACTATTAATGTAAGTCATACAACCACCAATGACAAAGGCTTTTATTACCATCTCAGTTTTGCATATGAGCTTAACCAAGACACTGAGAAAATAAATAATTTGTCTGTGGCCAACCAAACCAGCTGGTAAAAATAGTCTATGGACCTTTAATCATTATTCCTTGCTCCCATTCAGTATGTACATATCAAGCAATCTGACATTTATTATCTATTTTATTTATTTTAACTAACTAGTAAAGCCAATAATTAACAGATGAGGAAGGAAGCTGAAACTCAGAAAAGGGAAATTAAATTTTCCTCTTTTCCTTGACCTAATGAGCCCAAGCCGTGAGGTCCATCTGATTTCAAGACAGTATTCTTTCTCCAACTTCTGATTCAAAGAGTCTAACATCTTGGGGGCTTTCCATACACACCTTTGTCCTTTGAAAATCTGGCATGGATGGCCTCAACCAGAGACATATTTCAGCAGCAGGAAGGGAAAAGGGGGAAGAAGAGAGATTGGGTTAAATGAGGGTGCGTGCAGGTGGGAGTTCTACAGGGATGGGTCGGTCCCAAAGATAGAAAATGATGGTTCCCAGTGTTGAAACTTATTTATACCACTCTGTTAGATTTGCTTAAGGAGAGAAACTGTTATCCATTTTATTTCACAAACTGCTTTAGTGTGCAGACAAGTTTAGAGTTGGCAATTTTAGTCTTCTCACAGCAAGAGCTGTTTCCAATTGTGTCTGTGATAAGATAGATGAAAAAGGTGCTGGCCCACAAAAAAAAGCAAGGTGAACACTTCGGCTCAGGAAGTCGACTTGCACCCCTGTTCAGATCAATCTGAGTGTGCCTCACTGAAGAAGGTACACCACAGATCGATTTGGCCCTAAAATGACAACCCCAACATGAAGAAGAATCTCCTGGCAAATAAGACAGCCTCCCATAAAACAAAGGATCTGTCACTTGCCGTTGAATTCCATTGTGATTTCACCACTCACCAGCTGTAGAACCTTAAGCAGATTACATCTCTTCCAAATCTCAGTTTTGGCACTTACAAAGATAGAAATAATAACGTCTCCTAACAAAACACCGTCTCTGTCAAATCAGCTGCTTTAATGCTCAGGGGAGATCTTATAAAGCAATTAACACTCAAGTAAGACCCAAAAGATGAGACCAAGAAGACGTACACTTATCACTTAGAAGAATATGCCCACTGGGGGATGGGCACAGCAACTGCAAAGACTTCGAGGTAGGAAAGGGCTTGTGTGTCCAACAGCATAAAATGTAGTTTAAGGCAGAGAAAATTAGTTTAAGGCAGTGTTCAATTATGTAGAACTTTAGGGATGTGGTAAGGAATTTAAGTTTTATACCAAGTAGAAAGTATAGTTTAGAGAGGGATTTACAGGACTTTAAAAAGAGGAATGACATAATTTGACTTATCCCAGAATACCCATGAAAGGCTTGGCTTCATAATGCCCATTGCGTCAGGTTAGTGCTGCAGGTGGAGGTGAAAACACACAGAACTGGCCAAGTGGTAGCTAGTGCTCTTGGGGTTGGGTCTGTCTGGCCTTGTCCTGCACAAAAGTCATTCATTGCTCAAAGATCCCACATCCCTAAAGCCAGAGGAAAGTTTCAGCCAGGACACTGACACCCAGCCCCCCGGCCTGTGACAGCTGACTCAGGAGCCCATGACCCAGTCAGGCTGAGCTTATTAAGGCTCCTGGCTTTGCTGATATGTGTTATGAAGCTTAGTGATGAGTGAGCATCTGTACCTGGCTTTAGGGCATTACCTGATTCTGGGACTGTGCCTGGATTCCTGGAGGAGGGACTAATGTTTCACTCCCTGTGCTCATTTGGCTGTTTTTATTGCTGAGACAAGCCCAGCAAGAAACTACTAATGAGGACAGGACCATTGGAAGCAACCTACCCACTCCCTGAGTCATAGAATCCTTAGGGTCAGCATCAGAGGAGCTTTTCTCCTCATTGAATTATAATACCAAAAACAAGCTACCATTTGTTGAGCATCCACTGTATTCCAGATATGACATAAGGCACTAACATGGCCTCTTTCAAATTTTCATCCATTCTTCTAGGGAGATATTGTTCTTTTCATTTTATATACTCAGCTATGCTAGGTAAGTTACCTGAGGTCACACAGCTACTCAGTAACAAAACTAGGATTCAAATCTCATGTTTAATAATACATCTCATACTGTGTCACTTTCACATTTCTCCTCTTCAGTTCTACAAAAACAATTAAATCAAGAATACAGGAGCAATTGTTTTATGCCAAATGGCTCTGTGTTCTTTGAAGAAAATTGTAACACAAAGTAGAATCTTGCCTCACAATGTATCTACAAATTCATCAGAAGGCAGGAGTTGACCTTGATTCTTTCTCTTACTTTTAAGTTCAAAGGTTCTGTGATAGTCTGTAAAAAGACCTACAAATCAGGTTATTTACATGAAACTAAAAGCTGAACCAAATGAACACAGGATTTATGAGTCATAAAAGATTCCTATTTTTTTTACTTCTAAATCCTCTTTAGTTAAGATGAAATAATAGGGGTGGAATTTACCACGGAACCTGAAATAACTCTAAAAATCCAACAAGACATAAGAAGAGATGGCTTCAAACACAGTGGGCAGCAGGCAAGGAAGTACAAGAGCATCCTCATGAGGTGGGAAACAAACCTGTTCAGACCCATGAATCTTAAGCCTTGACAGAATTCCTAGGGAGCTGCTAAAGAAAGGCTGAGCCAAGAAGAGCCTCCCAAATTCTTGGAATTAAAGGTTAGCTCTGGGAAGATATACAATTCAAAGTAGCTATAGCTTGCAAGACAGAGACCCAGAGAGAAGAGAGGTCTACAGAGAATCCCCTTTGTTTTTTGTTTTGTTTTGTTTTTTTTTAACAGAATAGAACCATCTAAGTCTAGAGGAAGAACCACCCAACAAGGTTAGAGAAAAGATTGCCTAAAACTCACACAGGACTGGGAAAATGCCTATTCTTACTAGTCAGACTAGAAAATCTCATGGTTCACCTGGTACTAGGTACAGGTCTTCAAAATTGTCCTGCCTTAGCATTGGTGATATCATAAATCTTAGAATAGTAAGGGACATAGGTGAGGCCCCTAGACAAAGCAACATCATAAATATTTCTCCTTTTTGTCATACAAATTGCCAAAACAGGATAAGTTTTGGAAGACTGTCACCTTAGTGCATATAAAATTTTGGATAACAGTTTCTCTCTTGTATTAATACATGTTTGTAGTACACAATCAATATAGTCATTGTAGGGAGCTGGTACGTGTGTACGTGACACATCTTAATTCTTTTTACATTTCCCTTCCCCTCCCTCCTTCCTCTCTTTCCATTTCTTAAATATGGAAACAATTTCTCTTGGAGTTGACCTAGATCAAAAATGGCTTTTTGAGAAGCAAATAAACATCTTTGGAAGGCAAACTGCAAACTCAATTGATGTTGTATCTGAAACAACTTTTACAGAACTCAACAAAAATATATGTCTGTAGAGCAAATGATCATCTCCAGGTGATTTTTCAAATGATGTATATTGTTTATTTTCCCTCATAAACTCTTTGAAGAGAGGTATATAGATAAAGGCTTCCCAATGTTTTTCTTAAGATATGGCACCCCAAAAAGAATACAATATTAGAAAAACAAGTTAATCAATATCAAAAGGTATTTTTAATTTGATTTATCAAATCTCCATTGAGCACCAAAGAGTTGTCTGTGTGCTAGAGGAACAAGAGATAAGAAAGGAACATAGATGAACTTTGTTTTCAAAGCTAAGGCGTTTACTTAAATAACAACAAACTTTGAGAGAATCCACGGATGTTAAAATATGAAAACTCTGCCTTCATTAGAATGCATAAACTCATAACACTTAGATCATTGTGCTGCCTGTGAAACCTATACCACTGTCACTATTTGATCATGACATCATACTGATTGATAGATTGACAATTAATGAAGAAGAAACTATGTACATGCTAAAGACTAGATTGTTTCCTGTTGAAATTATTCCAAATAAACTCTCCAAACAGTCCTCATGTCCAAATTATCTTGATTGATCCCGTATCATTTAATTCAATGAACAGAACAGATTCCTCCTTGTTTACTGTTGTCAGCAACAATTGCTCACTATATATCTACTTGTTCTTCAGCCAGCCATTATCACCATAATCATCAGCATTACAATTATCCTCTCCATTCTCATCCTCCTCCTCATCATCATCATCCCAACATCCCCATTGGTTCCATTTTCTGATCTAGGTATTAAGGATGTACTAGGATTTTCCTATCCACAAATGAATGTATAAAGAAAATGTGGAATATATATAAAATGGAGTAGAACTCAGACACAAAGAATGATATATTTGTGTCAAAACAGATGCATCTTGAGATCATAGTTTTGAGTAAAATAAAGTAGATAGAAGGTGTTAAGTGTTACATGGTTTCTCTTATGTGAAAAACATAAAATAAAATAATGTAAAGAGCAAAATAAAAGACAGATGATAGGAAATAGAGAGATAGACTTTGTGGAAATGAAGGGGACCTGGAGATAAAGAAGACCGAAGGAGATGCAGGGAAAGGAGAAGTAAAAAAAGATCAAGATGTAACACATGTGTGTATCAGTTCCCCATGATGAATGTATTCATCGTGTATTGCAAAGATATATTAATAAAAAAGAATTTTCCACCCTTTATTTAAAATTGTTGAGACATTTTAAATGGGGAGTCTTCTCCTTTTTAGACATACAGGAACTCTAAAAAGGTAAAGTAATTTTTCTAAGTTCATCTAATAAAAACATCAGAATTCTAACCCACAGTCTGTAGAAAAATTCATATGTCATGATGAAGATATTCTTTTCATATCAGTCCAGGTTTCCCAAACTCCCTGAATACAAACCCTAGCACAGGAGTTACTTATTTCCTATCATTGTAACTGGAATCAGTGCAGCATTTTGCTCTTTGAGACTTGCATCATAAGCCTAGAAGTTATTTGAGAAGATTGAAAAATCCCTTTGTTGCAATTTAGAAACATTCAGCCAGTATTAAATGTATTACTGCAGCTTTTTGTGGATCGCCTATTTTTTCCCATGATAAATATTGTGTCCTGACAGTTTCCTAGCTCTTTTCCCACTGAGCATCTCCACTTGGGCTTCTTTTGTGATGTGTGGATGGTAATAAAATAAAGCTGCCACTCCTGTCCTTGCTTTTAACTTTCGTCACTACACACCATAAATAGTGCGGGACTTCTCACAAGGGACTCCTGGGGTGTATATAAATTGCTGTTATTTCTGTGGTTTACCACTCAGGCCTGGAGTGATTTATCTTTGCACAACTAAGGGCTGCAGATGAATTCATCATCTGAGTGGAGGCAGAGAGCCAATGAGCCTATGTTCATTGAGCAGCTAAATATGAAATGTGTGGTTGGCGTGGAGGTTAGGTTATGTATGATTAACTCATAAATGAATGTACCCTCTGGATGCATGCCTGAAAACTACAGCTGCTGTATCAATGATCACAGAATGCAAGCTTCATAAGGGTAAGGAGACTATGTCTTGTTTATCATTCCAATCCTATCCCCCACAAATACCTGGCACACACTCCATTAACTTCTTCCAACATTTTATTGTGGCAACATTGAAAGAATTTTACAGTGAAAATCCATACACTCACCACCTGTACTCTATCACTAAAATGTTATTATATTTGTTCTATCACATATCTTTCCATCTGTTAATCATCTTATTTTCTGAAGCATGTCAAAGTAAATTGCAACATCAACATGTTTCTTCCTGAGTACATCAGCATGCATATATTAGGTTGAATTCAATATCTGTAGAAGTTTTTCTCTTGATGAAAATTTACACGTCATAACATACAAATTATAAGAATCCATTTGCTGGGTGTTACGGCTGGAATTTTGACACTCCCAAAATTCTTGTTAAAGTTGTAACTCCCAGCACATCAGAATGTGACTATACTTGGAGATAGAAGTTTTCAAAAAGGTAATTAAAGTAAAACAGTGTCTTGCAGGTGGGTCCTAATTTAACAAGATTTGTACTTTTAACAAAAAGGTGAGTCAGGAAATGGTCACCTATGCAGGAGATACCGTCTAGGATGCAGGGCAAAGATGGTGACTCACAAGCTGAGGAATGAGGCCAGAAGCCATCCTTTCCCTCACAGCTCTCAGGAGGAACCAACTAAATCCACACCTTGATCACTGACGTCTAGCCTCTATTAAGCTGAAGGAAATAAATTTTTATTTTTTCAAGCCTCTGGATCTGTAGGTTTTTGATATGGCAGCCCTGACAGACTAAAACACAAGGCTTTGACAAGTGAGTTCACTGTGTAACTCAGACACTTAATCTAGATATAAAACATTATTGTTCCACAGAACATTCCTACGTGCTCCTTCTTAGTCACCTCAACTTAGATAGTTCAATAAAAATTTGGAATCTAGCTTAGTATTATCAATCCTTGAACTTCATAGAAATGAAATTATGTGCCATATGTTCTTTTATGGAAGGACACTTTCACAAGGCATGTTTTTTGATGCACCCATGTTTTGCCATGTGTCAGGAGTTTATTCTTTTTTATTGGTAAGAAGTTTTTCACTGTAAAATATTCAGCAGTTTATATATTCTCCTATTTCTAATGCAAAGGCACTTTCTAATTTTTTAATATTATAGACACAACTTCTGTTACTTATCTTGAGTAAATAATCTAGGAATGCAATGGCTGAGTTGCATGAAAAGTATATTGTTACTTTTATAAGAAATAACCTACTTTGGTGCACCATGTGAGGTCCAGAAAGGGCCCACTCAGCAACCTGAATTACCAAGAGATGCTCGTGCACCATGTAGGGCCCAGAAAGGACCCCCCCCCCCAGTGACCCAACCAGCTGGGGAGTGTCAGTGTACCACACAGGGCTGGGAAAAGGCCTATCTAGTCATTCCCACCCAGCAGGAGACTTCCTCCTGGAAGGGCAGCCATCACCAACTCAGGAAGCAATTGGGACTTTGCATCTGGCTGCTCTAGAGGAATACAGGGAAATGACAAAACAAAGGAGCAATCTCAAGCTTCCAGCCCATTCCACAAGTGTCCAGGAGACATGGACATAGAAGAAAGTGTAAGTCAAACACCTGAAATTTATGAAATGATACCAACCAAAGTGAAGAAACAATTCCATGAAGCTGTAAAGGAAATCAGATCTTTTATCTGGAAATCTCCCATATAAAACAAGAAATGTTAAACATAATGAAAGAAATGCTGAGCATATCTAAAGAAAACATAGTTTTAAAAAACATTAGAGGAGCATTGGAAATTGATAGAAACTTTGAATGAACAATATAACAAAGAATTAGAATGCATGAAACAGATTCAAAGAGATATCAAGGAAATAAAAAATTCCAGCTAATAGCTTGAACAAAGCTGAAGACAAACTTTCAGACCTTGAAGACAAGATTGCAGCTAGTGATCGAGAAAGATCTTTTAAAACTAATGAGGAATCAGGAAATAACAATTCAACAGTTGCAAGATGATGCAAAGAAAAACAATACAACACTAACATGTAAAAAGAAAAGAGTCAACACAATGTTATAAAAAATATTATTTACAGAAGTAATAGCAAAAAAATCTCCAAAGCATGAAGAAAGAAACTGACATACAGAGACAGAGGCATATAGATTCCAACCAGCCATAACCAAAATAAATCTATACCCAGACATAAAATAATCAAGACCCCAGAAATTCAGCAAGAACAGAATATTAAAAGTTATTAGAGAAAAGAAACAGATCACCTGTAAAGAAAAGCCCGTCAGAATCACAGAAGACATATCAACAGAATCAAGTCAGGAAGAGCATGAAGTATTTCAAGTCTTACAAGAAAACAACTTGCAACCCATATTGATGCACCTTCCAAAACTGTCTTTCAAAATTGATGGAGAAATAAGATACTTCCATGACAAAGAACAACTAAAGAACTTCATGACTACCAAACCAACCCTACAAAAAATACTGAAAGATATTCTACAAAGAGATAAAAATGAATCCAATTTCAAGAACAACAACAGAAAGAAACCACAAAGCATGGAAAACAATTAAATACAGGAGAAAAATAAAGAACCAATGGCCGAAAGATAACATGACAGAAAAAAGCCAATATATATCAATTATAGCCATCAATGTCAGTGACCTCAATTCACCAATTAAAAGAAACAGACTGGCATAATGGATCAAGAAATAAATCCAACCATATGCTGTTCACAAGAAGTCCATCTAATTCAAAAAGAAAGTCATAAACTGAAAGTCAAAGGATGGAAAACAATACTTCACACAACAGGAACCCAGCAAGAAGCAGGGGTAACTATTCTGTTTTCTGAGAATGTGAATTTCAAACCAATAATGATCAAGAGACAAAGAAGATCACTATATACTGGTTAGGGGAAAATTTCAAAAGAAAGAGATAACAATCTTAAACATATATGCACCAAACATGAGAGCACTCAGCTATATAAGACAAATATTAATATACATGATAAATCCGATAATAACACCTTTATAATGGGAGACCTTAAAACTCCATTACCAGAAAGATACAGATAAAATAGACAGAAAATCAGCAAATAAATAACAGAACTGAGTCAAAATTGTGAACAAGTATACTTAATAGATGTGTACAACAGCATCAGAATACACCTTCTTCTCAGCTGCAAACAGAACATTCTCTAAAATAGACCATATACTAGCCCATAGAATATGCTTAAGTAAATGTAAAAGAATTGAATTTACTCGGGCTAGAGATTTAGCTCAGTGGCATAAGCTCCTGCCTTACAAGCAGGCAGTCGTGAGTTCGATCCCTGGTACCGATAAAAAGGAAAAAGAGAAAAAAAAAAGAAAGAAAGAAAGAAAGAAAGAAATTACTCCATACATGTTATCTCACCATAGTGCCATGAAATTAGAAATTAATGACAAAAGAAACTGCACAAACTCCATAAAGACATGAAAATTAAATAATACCTTCCTAAATAACCAATGGGTCACAGAAAATTTAAGAAGAAATGAAACAACATCTATAAGCAAATAAAATGCAAATACAACTCACCAGAACCTATGGGATGTAATGAAAACAGTCCTCAGAGGGAAATTTATTGTGATAATTCTTACATTAGGAAAACACTATGAACACAAATAAACAACCTGATGCTATACCTTAAACTTCTAGAAAAAGAAGAATAAGTCAAGCTCAAAGCCCAAAGAAAGGAGGCAATTATAAAGATAAAAGCAGAAATTAACACAATTGAGACTAAGAAAACAATACAGTTAATGAATTAAAACAATACACTTAATGAATCAAAAAGGTGGTTCTTTGAAAGAATAAGTAAAATTGATAAGACCCTAGCCAATCTCATCAAAAAAAAAAGGAAAGAAAAAATTCAGCTCATGCAATAAGAATGAAAACAATGAAATCACTACAGATCCTGTAGAAATACAGATCATTGTCTTAGTTACTTTGCTTGCTCATTGTTGAAACAAAATACCTGACACCCAAAGTTAGGGAAGTAAAGGTTTATTTCTTACAGGTAGGAGGTTTGAGTCCATGCTCCATTGGCTTCAAGGCAAAATGATATGATGGGGCAGCCATTCATGGATGCCACAAACAGCAAGCATGACACCAGTGAGAAAGAGGAAAAAACACACACCTTCCTGCCATTATACTGTATGCTGGCTCCACCTCTGGGCAGGTTTAGCACTTATACCACCAATCCAAGCACTAGACAATGAACCAATCACAAACACTAGGAGTGTCCATGATTGCATGAGGCTTGAGGGGAAGGTGCCATCCTGAACATGAACCATAACAATCATTAATACCTTGCTTGAAAACGTTTACTCTCATAAAACTGAAAACAGAAGAAATGGAAAGATTCCTAGAAACATATTAATTACCAAAGCTGGATCAAGAAGATATAAAACTTTGGAATAACCCAATTTCAGTTAATGAAATTGAAACTGCACTTAGAATCTTACCAACACAGAAAAGCCCACGTCCTGATGGAGAAGACTTAATGCCAACACTCTCAAATTCTTCAATGAAACTGAAAGGTAAGCAATTTCCCTAACTCATTCTAGAAAAAAGTATAACTCTGACACCAAAATCAGAGACAGACCCAACCAAAAGAGATAACTACAGGACAATCTCCCTAATGAACATAGATGCAAAAATCCTCACTAAAATATTGCAAACAGAATGCAATGAATCATCAAGATTATGCACCATAACCAAGTGGGATTCATTCCAGGAATTTATGGGTGGTTCAACACATACAAATCAATATATGTAACATACCATATTAACAGAACCAAAGAAAAGAATCACATGACCATCTCAATAGATGCAGAAAAAGCTTTTGAAAAAGTCCAATAATCATTCATGATAAAAAAAAAACCCCTATGGGAAATCAGAATAGATAGTGTTTTCCTCAGTCTGAACAAATCCATATACAATAAACCAACAGCCATCATCTTACTACATGGACAAACAGTGAAAGCTTTCAACCTAAAATCAGGAACAAGACAAGGATGTCCATTATCACCACTGCTATTCAACAAAGTTCTGGAAACATTAACCAGAGAAATTAAACAGAGTAATAAAAGCAATAAGGATAGAAAAGGAAGAAGTTAAATTATCATTATTTGCAGATGACATGATACACTATATAAAAGATCCCAAAAACTTCACTGAAAGACTTCTAGATCTAATAACCAAATTCAATAGTGTAGCTGGCTACAAATCAACACTCAAAACTGAACAGCATTCCTGTACACAAAAAATAAATTCACTGAGAGAGAAATGAAGAAAACCATACACTTTCACAATAACAACCAAAAAATGAAATACTTAGGAATCAATTTAACAAAGAAAGTAAACTATCTATACATTGAAAATTGCACTACTCTGAAAAAAAAATTGAAGAGGATATCAGAAAATGGAAAGATATCTCTTGCTCATGGGTAAAAAGAACCAACATTGTGAAAATGGCCATAATCCCAAAACTGTTACATAGATTTAATGGAATTCCTATCACAATACCATTAGCATACTTCACAGGTATATAGAAATCACTGCTAATATTAATCTGGAACAGAAGAGACCTAGAATAGCAAAGGCAATCCTGTGCAACAAAATCAAGGCAGGAGGCATCACAATCCCTGACTTGAAATTATATCACAAAGCTACTGTGATAAAATCAGCATACTACTGGCAAAAAGACTGGAAGATCAATGGAATACATTAGAAGATACAGCCACAACTACAAAGATATTCAGTCAGCTTATCTTTAACAAAAGGGCCAAACATATTCAAAGGAAGAAGACAGCTCTTTAATAAATGGTGCAGGAAAAACTGGTTTTCCATGTTCCAAAAACTAAAACTAAACCCATGTGTATCATCATGCACAAAACTAAAGTAAAAATGAATCAAAGATCAAAATATTAAAACAAAAACATTAAATCTGCTACAAGAAAACATAAGTAGAAATCTTGAAGACAGGGATAGGCAGAGGGTTCATGAACAAAAACCAAACTGCAAGGAAAGTACTTCACAGAGTCAACAACTAGGATCTTGTCTTACTAAATAGTTTTTTCATGTCAAAAGAAACCACCAAAACATTTAAAAGAAAACCATGAATTGACGAAAAGTGTTAGTCAACTATCCCTCAGACAAAGGACTCGTATCTAGAATATATAAAGAATTATTAAAAATCAGGCCTTGTAAATCCAAAGACCCAATCCAGAAATGGGCATCTGAGATGAATATGCACTTCTCAGATGAATAAATACAAACGGCAAGTAAATACGTGAAAAAATGTTCAATGTCATTGATCATTCAAGCAATGCAAGTTAACACTAAGATTCCACTTCACTCCAGAAAGAATGGCTATCATCAAGAAATCAATCAATAACAAATTCTGGCTGCAAGGAATAAGGAATCCTTCTCCACTGTTGATGGAAGTGTAGACTGGTATTAATACAGTGGAAATCAGTGTGGAGAGTCCTTCAGAACTAGGATTAGAGGTCCACTAGACCCAGCTGCTATACCTCTTCTGGATATTTTCCCAGAAGAATTCAAAACATCATACCACAGCAATATATGTGCACTTACATTTATAGAAATGCAATTTGTAATAGCTAAACCCTGGAAACAACATTAATGCCGATCAACGTAAGAACAGATAAAAAAAGATGTGGTAATTTTATATAATGTAGTACTACTTAGCTATAAAGAAAAGTAAACTAGAGGCTTTTTAAGGTAGATGGATACAACTAGAGATCATACTCATAAGTGAAATAAATGATACTCACATGTGTAAACATCATCTTGCCTCCCTCATGTAAGAAACTGAAAGATTAAATAATATTCAAAGGTGCTATAGATATTGTTAAAAGGAATAAAACTGCTCAAAAAAAAAAATCAAGTAGGATGGGGGAATGAGAAAAGAAGGAAGGGAAAAAGAAATATATATATATACATACATAAAAAAGACAGCTAAGGTAATAGTAATATTGAAATTATTTGTTCAGAAAAAGAAACTATGATTGCTTATACCATATTTTTTTCTGATACTGGGGATCAAACTCATGACCTCAGGCTTGTCAAGCAGGTGCTTTTACTACTGAGCAAAATCCCCAGCCCTTGTGATTGCTTATATTGTTTGATCTGTTTTGCATGCCCATATCTTTTTATCTCTAGAGTTACATATTGTTACCTTCAAAATAACGAACTATTTTTAAGGTAATGATATGTAATATCATGACTATTATTGGTCTCCTCTGTTTCCATCAGCTTGTTTTGAAATTCTATATCGTTTCTACTATTTTGTTTTGTCTTTATTGTTTTGTTATCTTTTAATCTCTTAAAATAAAATTCTAAAAAAAAATGACCTGGACTTTTTACAAAGTACTTAGACCATTTTATAACCTTACAAATAATGTAGGAGAGTTTGAGTTGTTCCACATAATCAGCAACATTTGGTGCTGCAGTCAGTACCAGAGGACTGAATGAAAATGTAGATTGCTTCCGAGTTTTGAAACGCTGATGAGTAGAACACCTTTTGGAAAACCTCAAATCAAAGAATCAGGTTTTCTTCCCACAAAGTAAAGTCTAGGGATCAATGAGAAGAGTACAGGCTTTGGAAGGGGTTCTTATGTGTCCGATCCTCAACTTCCGCATAATAGCCACATCATGCAGACAAACCACTCATTCAGCGTCAGCATCACAGGTTGCCAAAGGAAAACAATGAGTAAATGCACTCAAAAATGCTTAGCAGCTAGCCTTCCCGGAGCAAAGTTCATGATTCATTCTTTGTGACATGGATTGTTGGGGACCAGGAATATGAAATAGCATTTTGCTATTCTGGCAGCCAGGCTACATGACTGGAGCCCTACAGTCTCAAGGCCAGTGTGACCTTGCTTTAGGAACAGAAGCATGAAGAAGGCCGTTGTGCTTCCTGGCTATACAGAGAAGTTTTGTAACTGCAGTGCTTTCAAGGCAAGATGACATCTGACAATATGAAGGACATGGCATCTGAATACAGGAGAGAACTTTTTCCCATTAACTTCCTTGTCTACGACAGTCATTGTTCCAGGAAAAGCACACAACTTGCCCCCACCCTACTTTCCTATGCTTCTTGCTTGCTGAAAAAGTGAACTGATTGCAGAGATGGGTGTACCTGTCCACTAGAGTCAAGTTTCTCCCATTCACCTCGTACCTTGAAATTTGTCTTTTGTCTTTCTTTATTCCCTGCTGTTCTCTACACAGGTAGCCAGGGGTCTGAGAAGCCCCTATCAATGGATCAGACACTCTATCTCCTTTTGCATTTTTTCAGTGTCTGGTACCCTTATTCCATTCAAATTTTCCCTAAATTCTTTTTTGCATCCTTTTCATCCTCCCTGACACTTCTGTAGAGAAAAGAATCTTTGATTAGAACAGGACACATCTAGTAAAGGCATCCTTCTAAGAGGTCTAGAAAGCCATGACATAGAAAGAGATCTAGATTTGCATTCAGCACCACTGGAACACTAGAGATAAATAAGCCTTTGCATTTTTGTCTGTCAACTGCAAACATTAACACTTATCCTCATGAGACTGCTGGATGGACCAAATCACCAAACCCAGGGCCTCATAAAGGCAAGGTGGTAGAGGAATGGGGATCCCTTTTACCTCTAGGTTCAAGGTCAGAAGTGCATATGGAGCCAGAAGTCATCATCCCCTCCCCACTCCCAGCTGAGAGAAGCATAAGGGTCTTTTCTCCTCTCTCTTTATGTCATGCAACTCAGGCTTTTGATATTCCATTAAACGTTTTGGAGCCAGGATATGTCAGGCCCCAAACCTTATGAAAAGCCAACAATGTATGGTGACAGGGAAAGAGATCAGGACAGGGAAAAAAGGCAAAAAGAGGTGAAAGAGAATCTATTGAACATCTTTTCCTATCCTAGCATCAAAAAAAGATTTCTGAAAGAGCACCTTCCCACAGATGATTTCTCTTATCATCATTAAAGCTTAGAGATGCATTCAGGCATCTCTTCCCTCTTCAATTGAAGATAAAGAAAAGTCTCTTCCTCTTAACAAATGATCTTGTGAAATGAAAATAGTCTTTTATTCAGTAATCACTCTATTTGACTATTATTAACCACTGGTTGACTTGTGCTAATTGAGCTCTTCTGGATAAAAGGTTAACATTTCTGAACACAAAGCAGGCACTCAGACATTTAGCAACTTGTAGAATGAATTTTCTGTGTTTTTCTAATTAAAGGAACCTTAGGGAGAGGAGTTACTTGTTGTTAGGCATGATCTTAGGAGGAAGGAAGCTCCCCTTCCCACTCCTTAATTTCTCTCTTCTCCATGCATTCTAAATGAATTCTTAAGCCAATTTTTCAAGTTGTCCAAGCTTTATACAATGATGAATGCTTGAAGTTTCCTGGACTCATAGATTTTCCCTGGATAATTAGGAAATGGAATAGATGGATTTCTTCCAAAGTGTACTCTTGGGAGGTCAAATAATTTAATTCAAATTGTTGAAGAGTTTACATATATGTAAGATCTGAAGTTCTGAAGTTTTGGAAACAAATAAAACTACATTTGAATACCAACTATGGCTTTTTCTAACTTGTGACCTAAAACACATAACTTCTTTGAAGTTCAATTTTCTCATCTGTAAAATGAAAATAATAAGACTTGCTATGAAGATGAAAGATAATACTTATAAAGCATCCAAAATAGCACAAGACAGGTGCTCTCTTAGCATGATCATCTTATCATCATCATCTGAATCACCATCATTATCATCATCATCATTGTCATTGTTGTCAGAGAGCTTGTGACCTTTAACTTGCAAGCAAATTGAATCAATGACACTATGGAAAAATATCCCCTTGAGGCTTCCCTCCTAGAGTACACAAAACTCTATGTTTAATTCAAGACAAGTAAACATGTATATTTTCTAAGTCTCTGTATAAAGCTGAGTCATTTGTTCTTCTGCATTCACCAGGACTTAAAAATGTGCACAGCAATTTAATATTACATCTATTAAATTATTTATGTATGGGGAAAATGATGCTGTTTTAACCTGTGGCACGCAGGAAAATAAATAATCCTTGTTATGTCAGATTTCCTCTAAGGGTAAGGACACTTTACCTGATTTTGTTCCCTCTGGACATCAGCGTTATGACTGTAATAGTCAAGAGGTTTGGCCTGGAGCTCACATGTAATTTAGCAATAACTTTAGGAGTTCAAAAATTCTGGGTCTTTTAAAGACTAAGGAATGATTTGTAAAGGAAATCTGAGCCTTTATGCTGGCTTCTAAGGAGGTCTTGATGCTTAACTCTTCTAAGTACTTCAAGTCACAGTGATAGGCAATAAACTCTCCAAATCTTCTGGCCCAGGGAGGAGTTGCTCAAGGTCAAGAATATGAGTTGAATCATGTTGCTTTGTAGTATAGATCCCAAAGGAAAAGATGTTCATAAAACTTGCAGTCACTGTTCTTTCTTCTCCATGCCATTTCACAGGGTTGGGGTGGTTTTTACTAAAAGTCAAAATCCCAGGCACTTGTAGGCCAAGCCAGTTACCTGAATGAATAAACAAATGAACAAATGAATGAATTAATTAAGAGTATTATCTAAAAGTCAGTTTGTTCTTGGTATCAATTCATTGTACAGTATTACCAGATACTTTTTTTTCAGGATGAGTTAGAAAATAGCATTCCTGTAGTCTTTAGTTTTTTTAACCACTGGCAAATAATTTTTTGAAAATCATTCTTCAGGTCAACAGCAAGTTAAGAGCTAAGATGATGGAGTTGGTCAGAACAGGAATCAAGACTCAACTCTGTTCCTTATTTTTTGATGACCCTGGATGAAGACAGTGTTGGAAGACAATGATGGTAGCTACTTCACTGGTTGAGGTTCAGATTAATTGAAATTATACTCTCAAAGTCCTATGAATAATGCTTGCCACATGCAGTTGAATTAATACTAATTTAATAAATTATTGATGCATCAAAAGGTGGTGACAGAATTCAAGAATATTATACAAAGTTAAGCTGCCCAGACCTTACACAATGATCAATTGTACGACATCCAGTTTAATTTCTCAGAAATTTTACCTATATGTCTCCAAGTTGACAGAAAACCTGAGTCAACCTTGTCCCCACAAGCTACCCATGACAAATTGTCTCTCCCCTGCTCAGTTCCAGCCCAGGTCCATACTGATACATGTGGCTTATATCTGTCCCACTATTTTGAGACAAGAGAAATAAATGGGTCATTTTGAAGAGGTCCCTGGTGCATTTTGAATTTCTTCAGGGAACCATCTTCATCCACGTGGTCATTTATCTCTGTCACTATATCTTATGGTTTCTCACAGAAATAGAGTACTGAGGTGGGAACCCAAAGAGAAAGCCCCTTAATGTGGCACATTTCCTCTGCAAGTTCAGTCTAGGCATGGCCACAGAGAGGCTGCTTATGGGTCAAGACAAATGAGAACTATCTTCAGGTTGGAGTTCCTCAACCTCAGTGCTATAGAAGTAGCAGATAACTCATGACTGAGAGGACTGTCCAGTACACTGTAGGATGTTTTGGATCTTTGACCTCTATTAGCTAGATACCACTGATGTGTGATCACACCCAGTGTCATGTGGGAGCCCACACACATACAACAAATCAGAAGTATCTCCAGGCATTAATCAAACTCCTCTAGGAGTTTAGGAAGCAAATTATCCCAATTAAAAGCCATGAAAATGTTCACTCTGTTGTTCCTGGGGCAGTCACTAATCCTGAAAATCTCACAGTAAAATCAGGAAACAAGTATCGAGAATTAAAGAGTCTAAAGAATGTGTTAAGGAAGAAAAAGGAATGCAGCGTGAGTCTGGTGTCAGATGATGAGTCTCAAACTGTACTTCACACATCTTGTGACTTTAAGTAATTTACCTCAACTTCCTGGGCTCCCCATGTTTTCTCTACAACATGAAGATCAGGACACTGTTCCAGGAAATATTGTCCATAGGAAATGTGATAAGGTCAAAAATCTGAATAGCATTGCTTTGCATAGCTTTGTTAAATAAAAAGAAATAAATACAGAGCATTTTCATGAGGAAGGTGATAATGCACTTTAATCTTTAAAAAAAGTTACAGGGTGTTTGTTATTCAATGTTTCATCTACATTTGGAATTTAGACATGGTTCTGTCAATTTTGCAAAAAAAATTTATTCATAGCTAAGTTAGGGTCCAACTGTTAAAAGCAACATTTTCTATCTTGGGACTTCATTTCTTCCTTATTCTTCTTTTTCATTTTTTCTAGTAGCAAATTAACACTAGTATATATATTGCACATTGCTATCTTAGAAGCAGTTGTTCAGATTACAAGATTTAGGCATTAAAAATGATTAAACAACCAAATAATACAAGCACAAACTGTTATTTTGGATGGACTAGCAAAGGTTAGTAGTATAGCTATCTTTCTTGTATATATATACACATGCATCCATATATACATATGTATACCTGTATACATATAATCTTTTCCTTTCCTCCTTCTCTCCTTTCCATTATCCTAGTTGCTCTTTCCTTTTGAGCACTTTCTTTCCCTTTCATTATCACAATATTTACTGTACATTTTCAATTTTATTACTCTTTTGGCCTTTGTTACACTAGGGAGACAATACAATGTTTACAAATGTGAGTCTGATTTATTTCACTTATGAGCATGGTCTCAAGTTGCCTCCATTCACCTATAAAAGCCTCAGGATTCTCCTTTTTTACAGCTGAGTTACATTACATTGTATAAAATTACCACATTCTTTTATCCATTCCACGAGTGATGGGCATTTGGGTTATTTCCAAGATCTGGCTATTACAAATTGTGCTGCTATAAACATAGGTGCACGTATATTACTGTAGCATGTTGTTTTCAATTTTTCTGGGAAAATACACTGAAGGGGAATAACCAGACTGAATGAGACCTCTAATCCTAGTTTTTCTTTTTTAAAAAATGTAAAACAGAAAAAAAAAGGGTAGAATTAATACAGAATTTCAAGAAATAACAGTAAGAAATTATCACTAGTTAATATTTTACATATTGTTATCTTAGAAATTGTTGTTCACATTACAAAATCAAAGCATAAAAATGAACAGACAATCAAACAATCTCCACACTGATTTCCACAGTGGCTATACCAGTCTCCACTTTCACCAACAGTGGAGAAGTTCCTTTTTCCCCACAGCCTCTCCAACATTTGTTATCAGTTGCTTTCTTGATGGCAGCCATTCTTTCTGGAGTGAGATGTTTTTTTAATTTGCATTCCTTGAATGCCAGTGATGTTGAATATTTCTTTATGTATTTATTTGCATTTGTATTTCTTCATCTGAGAAGTACATGTTCTTCTCAGATGCCCATTTTTGGATTAAGTCTTTGAATTTGGGAGGTCTGATGTTTTTCAACTCTTTATATGTTCTGGATATAAGTCTCAGGGGCAACTGACTAAAATTCTTTCCCATTCTATGGGTTTTTTTTTCATGCTGTTAGTGATTTCCTTTGAAGTACAAAAACTTTTTAATAACTAGAGATCCCAGTTGTTGATTCTTTGAAGTACTTCTGGAGTTTTGTGTTTTGTTGATGAACTCTTTGCCTACCCCATGTCTTCAATATTTCTACCTACTTTGTCTTCCAATAGATTTAGTGCTTCTACTTGAATATTTAGATCTTTGATCCACTTTGACTTTAGTTTAGTGCATGGTGATAGACAGGGATTTAATTTCAGTCTTCAACATGTAAAAAGCCAGTTTTCCCAGCACCATTTATTAAAGAGGCTATGTTTCTTCCAGTGAACATGTTTAGCCCCTTTGTCAAAAATAAGATGGTTGAGTGTGTTTGTAGTTGTGTCTGCATCCTAAAACCTGTTCCAGGTTTGTTTTTTGGCCAGTACACTGCTGATTTTATTCCAGTAGCTTTGTAGTATAATTTCAAGTCAGGAATTATAATGCCTCTTTCCTTGCCTTTGTTGCCCGGAATTGCCCTTGCTATTCTAGGTCTCTTCTGTTTCCAAATGAATTTTAGGAATGTTTTCTTTAGATCTGTAAGGTATGTTAATGGTATTTTGATTGGAATTGCATTGAATCTGTATAATAGTTTTGGGAGTATGGCCATTTTTATTATGTTCATTCGTCCCATCCAAGAGCAAGGGATATCTTTCCATTTTCTGACATCCTCTTCAATCTCGCTTTTTAGAGTACTGTAGTTTTCAATGTATAGGTCTTTTACATCCTTTGATAGGTTGATTCCTAAGTATTTCATTTGTTTTTGGATGCCATCATGAAAGATATTATCCATAATTTCTCTCTCAGTAAGTTTATTGTTTGTATATAGGAAAGCTATTGATTTTTGAGTGTTGAATTTGTATCTAGCTACACTGCTGAATTTTCTTATTAACTCTAGTAATCTTTTGATGGGGTTTTGGAGGTCTCCTGTGTGGCATCTGCAATTGGTGATAATTTCGCTTCTTCTTTTCCTAACCTTATTCCTCTTATTTCTGTTCCTTCCTTCTTGCTCCATACTGCCTGACCAACAAATCATCCATAAACTTATTAGCATAATTTTTAAAATCTGGGTTTTTATATTTTCTTTGCATTATATACTAGGTTCAAAGTTTTTTAAAAGTCTCCAAAGCACCAGATACACTCTGTCTCACATTGAACCCGCTCTATTCACTATGTAAATATTTTTGAGGGCCTACTATATGTCAGATATTTGAGGTAGAAGATGAAAAGATGTTACCATCTTCTCTTTATAAACTCAGAAACCAGTAGGAAAAACAGATTATCTGTTTACAATACTTCGTGATCATTTAAAGGGCTTAAATCTGTAACGCTGCTCCTTTCTCACTTAAAAAGTGATCAGAATCAGCACAAGATTACAAATTTATGCTAACTGGAAAATTAAAAGAAAGGCAAGTAAGTGCAAGCAAAATAAGTGGAAGTCAAAATTAAGATTCGTGGCCACAGCACACATTTAACAGGCTACTAATAAACTGTAAGTTGAGCATTAAACTTCCTAGTGGTCAATGCAAGAAAAGGAATGAGTTATAAAACAATCTGGTGTATTCAGAAAAGTATGAAGTATGAAGAAAAGTATGTTATCTTGCAGAGACATCTTATAGGAGGTCATATGTGAGATGAATTCCAGAGCATATAGATAAAGAGAGAGTCAATAGAGATAGAGATTTCAGAGAAGGCTAATGCATGCAGGTATTATAATATATTTAAAATTCATGGAGACAAGGTAAAGGATAACAGACTCCAAGCTTGTGAACACAGCTCAGGACACAGTTACTTCTGCCATTTCCCTTTGCCTGATGGGATCAGGTTAATACTGAATTACAATAAGGAATCCTGCCAACTATCTCCCAGGCTGCTTCCACAGCAAGTCACTTAAAAAGGTGAAATTCAGCAAGAGCTACATTGGTTGCAGGACAAAAGCACATTCTGAAACTTTGCCTTTTCTCTTCGCTCCTGGCTTGGCAGAGTAGAAAAGACAAGAAAATCAATCCAAAGGTAAATGCTGTGCTAACAGAGAAGTACTGACAAAAGAAAGCCATTGTCACCCCTTTTTTCTCTTCCCTCCACCACCTTAATGGCAGATTCCCATTCTCTAGGCAAAGAGATACTTGAGGTTCCCAGGGCTCATTTACTACCTGGGGCCTACTATGAACACACCCAGAGACCCTGATGGAATTCCTAGTGCTGACCAACCACAGGAAAGTGATTATTTTTTCACTTCTCATGTTTCATGCCTGCTGCCCCAACCAACCAACAAACCAACCAATCAACCAACAAACGAACCAACCAACTAATCCACAGTATTTCCTGAATTTCTCCATTATGCCAGGCAGTTTACTGAAGCCAGACCATGGAAAACTTGGAAGAGTGATGTTATTGGTCAGGTTCCTCAGGAAATGAACTCTGAGTAGAGTTCTGTATACTTTGTTGAAGATCTATTAAGGGAGGGAGGAAATCAAATTCTGTAGAAGAAATAGCTGAAAAACAACGGAGAAATAATAGAAAACTTTGTGAATCCAAAGGTGGAGTTGGAATTAGGTGAATTTTCAAAGATGTCCAGGGTAAACAAAAGGATGCAGATCTATGCTGACCAGCTGTTTCTTGAGATTTTCTCCTGATAAAGGGACATGACCTGAAACACACCAGCACCCTTTTAGGCCAGTGCTTAGCCATGAGCCTTTAACAATCAACATCCTTGACAGGATGAATGAATGCCTCAGTCTTACAGAAGAATCAGGCAGCACATGCTAGCATCCACTGCATTATATGAAGGAGATGAGATTTCATTCTCAGAACAAGAGAAGTTATTGAAATGTTTAAAGGAAAGGGAATGGAATGATCCGATGTTTACTGTGAAATACTCACTCCAGCTGGGTGACGGAGTGAACAGGGGCAGGGATGGCAACTAGGAGACCAATTAGGAGGCTTCTAGAGACATGCTGGCCAGAAGGAGGGTGAATCAGTGGAAATGGATGGGTGGGTTGTTTAAAACAGCAGGACACATCAGATGGATGAATGGGAGAATGGGGACTCTGGCTTAAACTCCTGGGTGGATCATAAAATAGCAGATGCTGGAGAAAAGCCAGGTTTCATGAAAAGGCTATGTAATCATTCCTTGCAGGCATAGAGAGGCTGGGGTCCCTGGGAAATGCCCAGGAGATGTCATAGAGTTTGAGTGTAACACTGGGAAGAAATATCCAGGCTAGAAACATAAAAAGAGGGGAGCATAAAAGTGAGACCTAAGTCTACAGGGATGGATGAATCTCCCTGAGGAGCATGATTAATCACAAAGGAGTCCAGGAAAATCTCCCTTTGTTTTGTTGTTGGTTGTGTGTGGTTTTTTTTTTTTTTTTGTGGTTTTTTTTTTTTTTTTTTTTTTTTTGTCAGGAAAGAGTAGCAGAACTCAAGCCAGAGCAGCAGCTAAAAATCAAAAGCCAAACATGCTGATCAGACATCAGGAGAAAGTGGGAATGTGACTTTTACTGATGGCTCATTGTGTGCTAAATCATCGCAAGGATTTATTTTTATATTCTTTGACGTAGGTAAGATTCCCATCACTCATTAATAAATGAAGAAATTGAGGGCTAGGCTGGTGAAGTCACTTTCCCAGGGCTGTGCATTCCACAGGAAAGGAGCTGCTCTCAGACTATTGGACTCCACGCCCAGTACTCTTACCACTCTGAGTTACTGTGGCAGAGAGATCCAGACCAAGGGAAGAGCTGCATAAGGAGGAGAGGTCAGATCTGAAAAATGCTGGAGAAAGGAGAAGCAAAAAGAATACTGACAATGACATCGTTTTTCAACAGGGAAGGTGACTTGATGAAAGCATCTCTACTATAGCGAAGACCACAAAAGTTAGAGTGTGCTGGCCCAAGGAGGAATGATGAATTAATTCTGCCAGCACTGGGCATGAAGTACTGATATGGAATCACCCACCTTACTGGGCTTTGTAGGCAACCTTTGACTATATTTTTTTCTGTTAATGTAACTGTATTTGTCAGTTCTTATTGTTAGTAAATGCCTGAGAAAAACAACTTGGAAAAAGAAAATTAATTTTGGCTCACAACTTCAGAGGTTTTAGTCCATAGTTGGTTGGCTCTATTGCTTTAAACCTATGATGAAGCAGAAACAACATAGTATAAAGGGATGGAAAAGGAAAGCTGTTCATCTTGTGGTAGCTGGGAAGCAGAAAAAGAGCCTAGGGATCAGATATAGTCCCAAGGCTATGCGTCCATGATCCACTCCCTCCATTGAGGTCCCACTTCCTGTTTCCGTTGCTTTCTAGAATACTATCAAATTATGAGCTCACCAGTGGATCCATCCACTTGATGAAGTTAAAGCCTAATGATCCAATTACTTCCCCCAAGATCCCATAAGCTGGCAACAAAGCCTTCAGCATGAGTTTTGGGGGACATTTCAAATCCAAACTGTAACAGTGACTACCTGGTTAACCAGAGGTCCATATAAGCCCTATTGGTTCATTTAAGAATATTTGGTGTCTACAGAAAGGACAAAGATGAGCAAGTTAGTTCAGGAGAAAATAACTAATGGAAAAGGAGACAAAGTGACAGACAGCTACATTTAACTCAATTTTCCTTAAGTGTAGGTTGAGGACTGGTCTTTTGTCCAGTGGATATCACAACTGCATTCAGGGTCCCACTGTACTGATTTCTTTTGTTGAGTCTGGAGAATATTTTTATTCCAATAATAAGAGCAATTAACATGATCACATTTATCAATTCAAGAAATGTTTCTAGAATTTCAATTACATGCTACATGCTGAGGATCCAGGTTAAACTAGACAAAAATACTGTCCTGGATGAACTCACACTCTCTTTGGGGAGAAAGAAATATAAGCAGATATATGTGGTCCTGAGTGATAATAAGTAATGAAATTGATATATGCCTTTAGTGGGGAATAAATGAGTAGGATAGGAGGATGCTACACAGAAAATGTTTGTTGAGAACAACACTTAAGTTGAATCTTAAATGATGGAGAGAGTGTAACATTCATTCAGGATGGGAAGGGCACAAGATGCATCTAGGAGACTACTTAGCTCCACAGAGCTGGAACCCAGAATGTTGTGAGGAGACAGCAGGAAATGAGAACAGAGAGAAGTGGTTCCCCACAGGGTCCAACACTTTACAATTTGCGAAGGTCCTTCCCCTTCATTATATAAATGGTTCTCCAACATTTTGAGAAAGGAAAGTGACATATGTTGAATTACCTAATATTCACTGGTGTTGGGCTTTGAGATTTTAAAATGTCCTGTGTAATCCCACTGCATGCTATGGATGTAGATATTGATATCTCCACTTAAAACTTAGAGAGGCTGGGACCTAAAGAATGTAATGACTTGTCCCAGTTTTGAACATAGAATTTTAACCTAGGTTCATCTGACTCCCAAATTTGTTCCTTTTTTGCTAATGATCTTATCTTTTTTCTCTATGACTAAACTTTCTTAAATACAAGAGGGGAAGCAAATTCTTACATGCCTAAAGAGTCTAGTGAATCATTTATGGAGTTACAGCTAACCTATATTTAGCCCAGCTTGATTTCAAAGCTCTTCTCTTCAAACAAGCTGGTCTAGGAAAAAGTATTACTTCCACATTGGAATTCAGTACCACTGAATGTGGAGGGTCAGGGGTGGGTAAGCAGGTGGCAACAAAGCCACATTTAGGTTAATTCCTCGAATCTTGAATCTGAGACTTATAATCATATGAATGCATGCAGCATTACAAAGTATTTTTTCAGTTTTCATTTTATGATTTCTTTAAATATTACTAAAGCAGTTTGAGACATGTGGTTTGTAGATAGAGAAAAAGTTGGACAGTTGCATGGAATCCCACTAAAATAATACGGCATTCTTAACACTATAACCAACTTAGTAAGGAAGAGCCATTCATTTTTTTCATTATTCGATGCTAATTCACTGTCCCCTGTAAAGTGTGAATCCCGTTGTCTGCCAGCTACTACTCAGAACACTGAGGACCTGCTGCCCTCCAGAATGTATATTCCAGTGGGAATCATTACAAAGTTTCTGACATGGTATGTTTTGAATAAAAACAGAGGAAATGAATACAGTGAGGAGCCAAGGGACTAGAACTTTATTGATAGCCTTCTTGCTTACCAGCTCCTCTCTTGAAGTGAAGCTACCTAAATTCCTCTCCATTCTCTCATCTGTAAAATGGGTATGAGATCCTTCCCTCTTATTGCACTGAGCTCACCAGGACTCTATCTGCTTGGAAAACAGAGACTGCTGTACGCCACAGTGCCAAACGAGCAAGACCCCAGCTATTTCATTCACCCTCGCTACATCTGGCTGTCGCTGCAGCTGCTGCTGTTATTACTGCCGTGGCTGCCACTGAAGACACTCTTGCTCCTGCTGCTGTTACCATTTTTGCTGTTGCCATGGCAGTCGTTCCTCTTTCTCCTCACCCTTCTTCTACTCCTCTTCTCCTTCCTCTTCTAGTTCTCCACGTTCTACTCCCTTTTCTCCTTCTACTGCGGCTGGTGCTGCTACAATTACTACTACTCCTATACTACAGATGTTCACAGTGTTCCCACAACGACTGCAAGTGTTACTGCTGTTTAGCATGCTTCCCTCATTCCTTGGTTTCTCTTTTTCCTCTCTGGGCACAGTTTCCTTCACCACATCTTACTTCCACCCCTGAGGAAGGAACCTCTCTCAGCACTCCATTCTCTCCTATAAATGATGTAAAAAGGGAAAACTCCCATGGCATCAGATATTATATTTTGATGAGTCCCCATTGATATTTCTATTCAGAACATTTTGTACAGAGCCTCTCTATGCTTTGAAGGAAGAAAAATTCCTTTCCTTAATCTCAATTTGGATGTCTTTCAGGCATTCTGAATTCATTGTGACTAAAGCTAAACTCCCAGTCTCCTTTTCCAAATCTCCCCGTGCAACCACATTGTATCCTCTGTCTTCCAGGCATGGAATCATGGCATCCACTGTCAGCTCCCTTGAAGCCTAGCAGTTAAGGTTGGACTCTCTCTCTCTCCCTCACACTCAGTCACTTTACACATGCTCATTAAACATGCTTCGTTTCATCGCCCTCATTCAGTAACTTAGATTGTTCGTTTTACAAGGGCCACTCTTGCAGCTTCCTAAATTCCCTTCTTTCCTTAATTATGCACTTTTGAAAGAACTTTCATGTATTCTTTGCTTTGTGTGTGTGTGTGTGGATGTGTGTGTGTGTGTGTGTGTGTGTGTGTGTGTGTGTGTGTGGCGGAGATTGAACTCACGACCTTGCACTTGCCAGGCTGCTGCTTATGCCACTGAGCTAAATCCCTGGCCCCTATCTTTGCTCCTAAAGGGCAGTCCAAAATCTATGATATGGTTCACAAGACCTTCTTTGCTTTTACGGCTCCTCCAGGATGTTTGATATTCCTTATTTCTTCAACCACATACAATGAGACTTCCCTTCTTGCTGACCAGGTTCTGCTCATCACAAGGTCTTTCCACTCGCTATTTCTTCTGCTTTGGATCCTCTGCTTCTATCCCTAATCCCTCTCCTATCCACCTGGCTCACAATGATCTTGTAAATTTCATGTTGAATGTTACTTCCTTAAACTTTTGACCTAGGCTCACCTCCCCTTTATGCAATCTCAGAGCACTACAATCTTTCCCAAGTAACTACATTTAGTATGGAAATGATTTATGAAGACAATCCCTCCAGCTAGAGCTTGAAGGGCAGGATATGCGTGTATTCCCAGTGCCAAGAACAGGACCTGGCACAAAGCATGGAGGATGTATTGAGTGAGCAAACAAGTGAATCATCACAATTATTGCTATAAAGTCATTTGTCCTCTGGACACTTTAGATCCCCAATATTAGCAATCGTTTCTGTAATATTATTAAAAATCTTTGTTCTACTTCCGCAAATCTAGCTAGTTTAAATTTGGCTTCTCTTCCACTATCTCCAAATTAATACCTAACCTAAATTAATACCTTAACTCAGTTCCGTGGCAATTGAGCTTAGTATATTAGGGTGGCTCTGTTATAAAAAAGAAAAGGTCATTGTCCTAGTGATATTACTGTCATTAAAAAGCAGAAACCACTTAAGCAGTTTCTGAGAACATGTCAGATAAAGGAACCAAGACTGTATCTGAGTCTGTTTCTTGTTTTTAAATTTTACTCTGGAGCTTCATCAACCTCATTGCTCTAAGATGGTAGGAGAGCCCTTGTGAAACATTGCCGGCCCTGAGGTACCCCGTGATTGACAGCTCTTTGCAGATAAGGACCAGCATCCATCTGCCAAGTAGTCTCTGAGGGGTTCAGCCAGGAAAAAGAGAAGCTTGAGGGAGTAGGAATTGAAAATAACTGAATTTACACAACACAACAAATGCATAGTCTTACCGATGCCCTTAGAACAATTCAAATGTTGGGTTGCAAAAACCATATTCTCCAAGGAACTTCAGAAATAATTGCATTGGACAAGCCTTTTGGGTCTCTGCCCTTGAAGATAAAATAAACCTGGCCCATCACGTGCCCTCATTCATAAATAGCTGTCAGCCAACTCACTGGAAACTCAGTCTATATTTATGCTATTGCTTTGACTTTCCATTCCCCTAAGGGACTTTTATTTCTCTGCAATGTGGCCTTCGGCTTTGGAATATCTGGGGAACAGCAGGAAGACTGCCAGGCTTTCTTCAAACCGTGTCCCCTTCTGTGCACTCAGACCCATGACCCTGTGCCAGGTGCGCCTGGGCCTCCCTTGTGGTGCCTGCGACAAGTGGGTCATGCTCTGTGTTTTGAAGATGTTGTCTTAGTCACTGCTACTGGGTTGCCTCTATGGCCCAGGTCTCTTGGGCTCTTCTGATAATACTGAGACCACAGACTAGTCAAGTTTACATAGCTTCTGTGGATGTACCAACCTCTCAGTATATTCTAAAACCACAGAGGGAGACTGTACCCCTTCTTTAGCAAGACAAAGAGAAGAAGGAAATATATATATATTGAATGCTTACGAAGTTTTAGTTAGTTTTCTAAGCCACTGACAAACTTTAATTTTATTTAAATTTGTAAGAAGTCATAAGCTTTGCCGTTATGGTTGCTAATCATTTTACAAGTGGAGAGACTGTGGTTTGGATGGTTAATTAACTTGCTCTTCCATTATCAGGCAGATGACAAAGTTTTTCTGAAAAACATATCTGTGTTCATTTTGAAACATGGGCCCTTACAAGAATAAAAAATAACAACAGCTGACATTTTGTGATTACTTCACCATATGTCAGGTGCTAAAATAAGCATTTATCATGCCTTATTTTATTTCTTTTCCACATTATCACAGGAAGCCAGTATCATTATACCCATTTTAGATAAGTAGTCACTGAGGCCCAGAATAACTAAGTATTTGGTCCAAAGATTTATGTCTTGTGAATGGGACAGCAGGGATTTCATCTCAGGTCTTGTGAGCCCAGAGCCAAATTCTTAACTTCAGCACAATAGGAACTTACAAAAGGTTTCATAGAGGCACAGTGGTTCACACTGAATTATGATTTCCAAATGTCTCCCCATGTAGACCCATTTAAATGCTGCTAAATGAGACTATTAAATTATGCTCTACTTGCTGAACAAGGGATTTGTTAGACCTGAGATGACATTTATATACCTTGGACAGAGCTGGCAGCAAGATGCTGCCTAATGCATGTGTGTTCAATGAATGACAAATAAAATAACTTTACATGAATAGCTTTTTTTACATTCCAAAGCATGTCAGTGGTATGAAAGATGCTGGATCAAAAGCTAAGACTGAAATGGGAGGAAAGAAGGAAGGAAGGAAGAAAGGAAGGAAGAAAGGAAGGAAGGGAGGGAGGGGGGGGGGGAGGGAGAGTAGTTATTCAGAGGATACTTCTAGAAAGAAAATGAGAAAAGCAAGTAAGAAGAGAGAGCACCAGCTCCTCATGTTCTAAAATAGCTGAGATTAGCAGTAGGCAATCTGGAATCAGGCAGTTGCCTTCAACCCTGCTGAAGCTATTTTTCAACTCTGTCCTTGGATACAAGTCCCTTTCTGGAGCTTGGTTTCCCCAACTCAAAATTGAGAAATTTTACTTTACTTCTATGAGCCTCAGTTTCCCCAACTGAGACATGGAGAGGATAGCACCATTTCCAAGGGCCAGCGTGGAGATTTAGAAAAACATCAAATGAAAGAGCACGGAGAGCTAGTGCATATTTTTTACATACAAGATTTGCCTCAGGAGACCCTCGCTGTAGTCTAAAGCTTTGCTTTTTGGCCTGCCTTTCCTTTACTGTGCTGGGAGCCTGAGTCAGAGATGAAAGAAGCCCTAAGACCTGACGCATATGAAGATGTGCTGTCTTAACGTCCTCAGCTTGCCTGCGGGAGCAATCCAAAAGCTTCAGATAATTGTCTCGATAGAACCGATTCAGAGAAAGTACATTACAGAAGGCAAGAAAATTGCCTAATCCTGGTGCTGCTGAGTCCTCAATTTGCAGAAGCTCAGATTCAAAGTAATGAGAAAATAAGCACTAAGGCCATGCCAGGGCTAATTCCCCAGTGAATGCCTGACTGTCAGTCACTCACCAGGAAGGCTCGACCTACGAGGACAGAGAAGTCCTCCGGGCCACCTGGGCACAGCCGTGAGGTAGAAAAAGGCTGAAATGGAGTGATTGGAGAACACAGTGGGCAGATCAAAAAGACATGTGGTCTGAGGAGGTTGAAAAGCAGAGCCCAGCCTCCTGCTAGGCCTGCTCCAATCTTGCTGTCTGCCTCTCAGGTAGCTGGGGACAGGGTTATCATGGTAGGATAACACAGCAGGAGCCTAGGGTGAAAGCTCAGTGATCATCCACACAGCACCGAGATTAACAGCAGGGGACCTTGGGTCCACGTCCTGGTGCCTGACCCTTATTAACCATGCAACCTTGGCCAAGTATTTGAACTCCTCAGTGCCACAGTCTCCTCATCTGGAAAAGGGAGTGACAGTGACAGTACCTACCAATGGGGCTGTTGAGAGGATTCAGTGAGAAAACACTGGTAAACACCTCAGCACAATGCCTCGTCCACTGACAGTTATCAGTAGTAAGATCTGTTATTGTTGCTGTACTTATCACTGAGTCTAGATTTCAAGTACAAATTGCTTCCGATTTATGATACTTTAGGCCAGAGATACAGCTCAGCGGCACAGCCACTGGCAAGCATGGCAAGTATACGGTCATGAATTCAGTTCCAGGTATCAAAACAAAACTCCAAACAACAACAACAACTTGTGATGCTTCTGCTTACAAGTTTTCAGCATTGCAATAATGCGAAATTGATGCACATTCAGTAGAAACAGTATTTCATATTTTGAATTTTGATCTTGTTCTGGGGTAGTATGATATTTGCTAGGTTAGGTATATTAAATGTATTTATAATTTATAATATTTTCACATTACTGTGAATTTGCAGAAATATAACTCTCTCATATGTAAGTCAAGGAACATCTATGCTTGTGAAAATCGGCTAAATGTAACTGCTTTTCAGATCAGGTCAACACAGGTTTGGCCCTAGCTGAGTGGGCATCTTGGGCCAATGATCTCTGGGGACCTTTCTCATCCACAGAGAGCAGGAGGGAGTTGCTATTACTACCTTGTGAGGTTGCTGTCAGATCCCGCATGAGACAACCTCTGCAAAACCTTGTCTGGCCATCAGCGGTCACTGATGGTGGCTGTTGTGGAAGGGGGTGTCCCTCAGGCAATTCTGTCTTCCCAAGTGGGGTCGCATGATGAGAGGAAATCTGAGTGGCACTGCAGAAGTGCTCAGAAGGGACAATGACAAGAACGGGGCTGGAGTCCTGTATGTAAGGAGATGAGAGGACTGTTTGTTATTTGCCACTAATTCAACCAACCTCTCTGAGTGCTGGCTATGGCTGGGGATACTGAGTGTAAGCGAGGACTTGCTGAGGTGTTCCCAGAGCTAAAGGAGCAAGCGTGGAATGGGCACGCACTCAACAGCCTCTCAATACCTGGCTCTGTGCTTGGCAACTGAGGTCCTCTGACCCACCGAGTTCCTGTAGCAACCATCTGAAATGGCACATAACAAAATGCCACTGACTGGTGGCTGAACAGGAGAAATTTGTTTCTGTTCTGGATGCTGGGAAGGCTGAGATCCAGGGATCAGAAGGGTTGGTTCTGTTCTGAGGCCTCTCTCCTTCCTTTGAAGATGACCACCTGCCTGCTCCTTGCGTCTGCACAGTCTTTCCTCCAGAAGAGCTTGAAACCCTTGCATTTTTTCACCCATAGGGACTTCCAAGTTCACTTGCTAATATCCCCAAAATAAACTCTATGTCAGAGAGGCGTCCTTGGTTACTTCCACTGACAAGGAGTTCATCTCTTCACAAGATGTGAGATCTTATATTTTATCCCAGACCCCACTGAGAAATTACAGCATTTATCTAGAAAGCTTACTAACATAGTACTGTCAAATGCATTACTATGTATCAGGGAGATGTGACTCAAATAAAATTTTACAAAATTGGCCATTAAGGCCTCTTCATCTGGAAAAGAGGAAGTGCATGGGGGCCAGAACCACTCAGAGCTCGGTTTGCCACTGTGTATGGTGTTAGGAAAACCCCACAACTTCCTTAAACTTCCTCATCTGTGTAATGGAACCAGTATCTCATAGACTAGAAACAGAGGTTAAATGATCGGTGGAGGTAAAGAATTCGACCGCACAGACCACTGTGCTTTTCTGCCCTGCCTGTCTCTCCTTCTCCTCTTCTTTCTCTCTCCTTCACATCCGCCTGTTCCAGGCTCTCCACAGCTCTCTCTGAACTCTCTGGTGAACTGATCGTTTTTTACCTTTTACTTTCCAATGCTGCCTGAGATTCCTGGTATTCTACTCACCAAGAACCATTTTAATCCCTCTATCACAGGTGCCCAGGCTGAGATTGGGACTGTGTAAAACGTGTATGACCAGTAAGCCGCAGGAGACAGAACTGTAGGGGTCTGAGGGTTTTATTTTTTATCATCTAACAAGGACTGACATTTTAAATAAAGCTGCGAATATTTTTTTAAATTCCTTCCCCAGACATAGGAAAATTGATTTAACATCCAATTAAAGCCCCATATGTTCAAAGTTCTAGTATTTATGGGGAAGTTTTACAGATGTGTATTTAATACATAATTCATGAGGAAATAGTGTGACTTATTTATGATTATCTGTGAAGATGGCCTGAGCAGCAGGTACTTTAAACAAATAGTTTTATGGCCTTGTAAAAGAAAAGAGATTGAATTACACATCCATAATTAAAAGGCTGCCAATGGCTAAGTATAATATAGACACAATTGAGCCCTTTTGGATGGCTAGTGAAGGATGCAACTTTGGGGTTTCCAGGAGTTCTCTCTCCCAGGCTCCCAGGTGAGAAGCTCACAGATAACTGGTCTACCTGGTGTGGAACTCTGATAGGGTACTTTTGCCAAGAATGGTAGAAAGATCATTTCAGAACCTGCCCATGGAATGAAGAACAATTGGATCTGCTAAGTGGCCTAGATTTCACAATGTCACAGTGAGTTCACATGAAGCAAGAGACAGAAGTACGTACATACTCCAAGCATTCGAGGAGCAGCACAGAACTGGAATACTGACACCCCTGACAGTCCCAGGAGCACAGCTCCTCAGACTGCCATTGGGGTACCATGATCAAAAACATTGTTCCTGGATGTGAGCAAGTTCTAGACCCTGGGCCTGCTATCAAGCCTCCCTGGCAGTCAGTTTAGCTGTCTGTCTTATGGGAATAATAATAGTTTTGCAGCAGTAACTGTAGAACAGCCAGAGGGACTGGTTTGTATGAAGCATCCAGCACAGAAAGGAACACTGCATACCACGTCTCCTTCACTATCACCTACACCTACTACATCTTCACTAGGCCACCTAATGCTACAGCTTCCGTTGAAACAACCCGTGGAAGTAATGTCTGTTTGGATGCAAGCTTGTTTTCCTACAACCCAAAAAATCAGAAAAGAGTGCTTAGTGTTTCAATATCTTCTGAGGAAGAATGTATTTATTTATTCAATGAATATATATGCTTTGAATTTCTACTGTATAGCAGGCACTACATTAAATTCTGATGATGCAAGGGCAAATGAATCAACAAAGTGTATCCCCATAGAGCTCACAGAACTTTGTCAAAGCTAATCCTCCTAAGTACCCTAAAGGTTGGCCTGTCCCTGTCAGTAACAAATTTCCTGGGCTTCTTGGTGCATCCAACAGCAGATTCTGCTGAATCCTCACTCTTTCAGGGATAGATCAAAGGCTGCCCCAGTGAGGTTAAGGGTTAGGGTCAAAGAACCTCAATCTGTGATGCTTAAATTTGAAGTATTCAGTAGATGCCTGCGCTCCAGAGTTCATGCTGCAAACAGTTAGTTAAGTCACTACCAGTATCAGTCCTAGTGAAAATATGGAATGCAGATTAAAACTGCCCCAGGAAACAAAAAAGTGGTGTTCTGGCATTTGCTGTCATGTCCTTGGCTCTAGAGAACCATGAACCAGGCACTGTTCAAATGCAAAGCGGCTTTGTTGAAATCTATGGTTCCTTCTGGCTTTCCCCTTCAAAAACAACACAGGTCCTTTTGTTTGCAGACTTGGCAGCTTTCTTGGGGCCTAAATCTAGTGTCAGTGCTTTTGAGATTAGAGGCTTTTCTAAAGCCATTGAACCCTCTGAGGATTATTATTTCCTCTGACTTTCCTGGACCTTAAGGTTTCTTGGATTTTACTTGCTGTCCTCTTTATCTATTAGCTTCTACAAAAATACTGTTTATATCAGAATAATCTTGACCATAATAACAATATCATCAACAACCACTTACTGAGAGCTAGAACATGTCATGCCCCTCACCAATCACTTGATGAACTTTGTCAAAGCTAATCCTCCTAATTATCCTAAAGGTTGGCATTTATGCTGTACACTACCCTGTGTTGCCCAGCTCTCCTCTGTGGGACTGAAACACTCTTGCCTCCAGCTGCTAGGAATATTGTTGACTGACAGTTCATCTGCAGGGATTACATTCAGGGAATGGAAGGGCACTGCCTCCCCCAAGGTCACTGTTCTTCCCTGCAGGCAGCTTGCAGCCAATAACTGGCCCCAGCCTTCATCCTGCCAAGGAAGAAGGTTCTACCGGGTCACCCCAGCTCCAGACATCTGATGATCTTACAGTAGGCTGAGGTCTCTTTTGTAATTGCTTAGCAGATCAACTCCTCCCACCACTGAATCCTGCTTCCCTCACCCGCCAGCAGGTTTTAATGCCTATAACAGAGTCTGTTTCCTGGGGAACAAGACCTACTGCAGTATTTTTATACCTATTCTGAACAAAAGAAAACAGAAGCTCAAAGAGGTGATGTGATTCACCTCACACCACATAGTCAGAAAGTATGCACAGGACGTGGGTAGTGTGTGCCCAATTCAAAGTTTCTTCAAGAGTCTGGTCCCCTACTGAACACCTTCCTTCCTTCCACATCCTGATAAATCTTGTTTGAAATGTCCATGAATCTCTACAATGAATCCAACTTATTGATCCCTCCTCTCTTTCCAGCACCTCTAAGAAGAGTTGAAGAGACCAAATAGTGGTGGCCTCTCCAATCTTCCAGTGGCCCTCTGGCGATCAGGTTATCCAGTGAGCAGCTTGGTACAGATGACAGTAACATTAAAATCAAGTTCAAAAAATGCTTTACAACCTCAGCAAAATAATCACCAAAATAACTTATAATCAGACTGGTCAGCCTCTGAGCTCCTGTTCACCAGCATAATGAGAAATAAATCCTCAGTAGTGTTTTGCATTCCCTTACCTCTGTGTGAAATTCTCCATATTCTTCTGTGCTGGGAAGTGGAGGAGAGATATGGACCTAATCCCAGATGGTCAAGAGTTTTAAATTGACAATGCTCTTTCAGTTTGTCAATGCTATTTTGAACCCAGTTCTCTGCCATTTCTGGTGATAAAATGGTCAGAGGTCCCCTGTCAACTGACCATAAGTCTAGCTACAAAGGTTATCATTTCTTCTGTAAATTCACACCATGCCCACCTTCCACAGGTGCTGGAGAGGGACACCATTCTCCACCATCTATGGAATTTCCCCAGCAGCTTGTCCTCTGGCTCAGCCAGGGAACACATTCTGCTGCTGACCACTGAAGCCCCCTCTAGCTCTTCCAATTCTCTGGGTTATCTTCCTTTTAGAAAACCCATCATTATCAATCTGAAAGGAGTTAGAGTTAGAAAGCAAAGCCTTCCCAATTGTTTTCAAGAACAAAGAAGCCATATGACTCCAATGCTGGAGAGCTTTCCATTGCTGTGACAAAATAGTGAGTCAATAGCTTAGAAGGAGGAAAGGTTTCTTTTGGCTCAGTTTCAGAGGTTTCATTTTACCATCACTGTGTCCCCTTGCTTTTGGGCCTGTGGCAAGGCAGCACGTCATGGAAGGGAGCGGGTGGTGAAAGTTGCTCGGCTCACAGCAGACAGGAAGCAAAGACAGAAGAACAAGGAGGCCAGCATCCTAATATCCCCTTCAAGGGTGTGCCCTCCTGTGACCTAACTTCCTTCCTCTGGGCTTAAGTCCTAGAGGTTCCAACAGCGCCATCTGCTGGGAGGAAATCCTTTGACATCCGAGCCTTTGTGGAACATTTAAAATCCAAACCATTACACACACCTGTTATTCAAAGACTTAATTACTGTATTGGTTTCCTAGTGCTCCTAACAAATTACTGTAAATGTGTTGGCTTAAACCACACAAATGTACTGCCTTACAGTTCTAGAGGTCAGAAGTCTGAAATGGATTTCACTAGGCAAAAAGTATGGGGAAAACTGCGTGTTCCTGCAGGCTCTATGAGGAAAATCCATTTCCTGTTTTTCCAGTTTCCAGAGACCACCTGCGTTCCTTTCCAACTAGCTTCTTCCCAACATCATAGTACCTTCAAGTCTCTCTCCCCACCCCGCTTTTCTTTCCCTCGATATGACTCCTTCTCTAACTTGACTGTCCTCATCTTGTAAGAACTCTTAAGATTACATGAAGCCCATCCAGTAACCCAAACTGATTTTCCTACTTCAAGATCCTTAACTTAATCATATCTGCAAGCAGTCCCTGTAAAGTAATAAACTCACAGGTTTCAGGGATTTCAATAGAATCGCTTTCAGGGGGCTGTTCGGGGATGCAACACTTCTAGCTTCCTACAGCAAAAAGATCAATTCCAAATAATTGAATCAGAAGATTATTCTGCCACAGTAATAGTGTTTGTCAAGCAGGAGCTGAAATTCCTTTCACCCCAGATTCCTACGTTAGGAGCTCATCAGTGTGTTTAGTGCGATAGCAAAGCTTCAGGGCTCAGTTTTGCCACTAGTATTTGTTCCATACCTCCCTACTCAACATTTTATACCCGCGAGATGCATGACCAAGTCTCCCACATTCGGAATTTCATTAACTAAACTCCTTTGTGTGTGTCTCTCAGCAACTGCACGGTGGCATCCGTTCACGCTCAGTTCTGAGTTCCTAGTTATCACAACAGCGAAGGTCAGGAGTGACGCTGAGGACTCTAGCACCTCCCACACTGTGTGCCACTGTCGCCACATACTGCCACTGAGCTTTAAAAATGTGGTTTTCAAGCAAGGATGAGTCGCAAGTGGAAAACATGCACTATGGGTCAAATGGTACCATAGAATGGAAAGTAATTTGAAGAACTTAGTGGAGCATAAGAAGCCCAACAGAAAAGGCTACGTACCATATTATTACAAGTATTGGACATTCTGGAAAAGACATAAGCACATTCAGTTTTAAAAGATCAGTAATTGACATGAGTTGGAGGGAGGAAAAGATGAAATAGAATATAGGGGATTTTTTAAGGTACTGAAATTATTTTGCATCTTTTACAAAGAAGAATAAATGCCATTGTGTATTTCTACAGATGGACAGGCTATGCAACACCAAGAGTGAACCCTAATGTAAACTATGGATTTGGGGTGATAGTGTTAAGCACCACTCTGGTAGGGGATGTTAGCCGGGGAGAATGAATGGGGCAGGGCATTTAGAAGAACTCTACTTTCCAGTAATTTTGCTCTGTATGTAAAACTGCTCTAAAAATAATATGTGTTTTATATTTAAAAATGAAAGATACCTCATTGATAATGTTTTCGTGTTAGTTACATGTACAAGTGATATTATGTATCTATTAGGTTAGATGAAATATTAAACATTAACTTAATCTCATCTGTTGCTTTTTAACTTTTTAATGTGACTATTAAATGTGGTAGACAGAATTAAATTATATAAAATTATTTTATTCTATAAATCCTATTAAATTATATGACTGTATAAATTGCATAATTATATGAAATTATATTTTGATCTACATTTGTGATTTCCCTCATATTTCAATCAGAGAACACTAGTCTGATCAACTGGTTTCAACAAAGGCTTCCTTTTCCTATAGGCTCTGTGGAGTGCTGGCTGTTTTATTCATCTGTAGCCCAGTGCCAAGTACAGTTCCTGGTACGTTATGAATGTTTTAGTCAGCGTTTGCTGAATGCATGAGAGATCACATGAATAAGCACTTTTATGACACTCAGATCTCTCTACTCACTTTCACCTTCTCTTCTTCTGCACTATCGTCCACATCCTGGACCCTCTATTCCTCCTGTGAAACCCACATTCTACACACTAGAGAGCTGAAGGGATATTCTAATTTATTTGTGCCTGCCACACAGTCTGCCATGGAAGCAAGGCCCCTACTGCACAGACAAAGAAACTTTTTCTGTGATACTAATGTCATCCTCTCCTTTCTCCATCAAAGAATCTGCTGAAATGACCATTTAAGTACTTCAAATTAGATATTGCATGTGTATCCCTTCTAATCTTCCTTGTGATTTTGAATCGTAGTCATACAACAGTCAGTATATCCACATTCAAGTGAAATTCCTAGGAAACTTCCTAAAAGGTCACAGAGGGTATTTGGTTTCCTGGAGTCTATAGCCAAGATAAAAGTAAAAACAATCAGATGTCCTTGCTTAACAAGAATGGGACAGAGTCTAGTTAAACCAAGATCAACCAGATTTGTTTTATTTGCTTTACTTCATTTTCTGACTATAAAAATGATATGTCATCATTACAGAAACTTAAAAGACACAGAAAACTTCAAGGAAACAAGAAAAATATGCCCTATAATTCTATCAGGTATAGTCAAATAATAGCATAGTTTCTCTCAGTCTTTGTGCATAGGAGTCTTTACATAATTGTCAAAGTATTTTTACAAGTTCTGTGCCCTACTTTTTTCACTCGACATTGTGTCACAAGCATTTACAGCATTATTTGAAAGTCTCTATGGGACAAGTTAAATGCTATAAATGTAAAAGCCATAATTAATCTAGTTCTATCCAGATTATAGGTCCCTGACTGGTTTCGCACTGACCACTTTGGTAGATCCTCTGTCTGCATCTTCATAAGTAAACATTTGCTGCATCTTATGAAATAGCTATTCCCTTAATGTCCTTGGGTAAAGTCCAATAATGAGAGTTATTGAGCCAAAGAGTAAACATCCCTGGGGCCCTGGTCACACTCAGGAAAACTTGCTTGGGAAGAAAAAAAAATGCCCTTACCAAACTTTGTCTAGTTGTTATGTTGTCCCCTGCAGTCTTTATCTCTAAGAGACAGGAGCTGGACATAGAAAATGAGGAAGAAGCCACTGAGACCGCCTTTTTTTAAACCGCAAAAAGATCTCCCAACTTGCTGGGCTGAGAGTAGAGCCCTCTTAGAGAACAATATACGAAGGAGTCTTTTCCCTCAAAACAAGAAGGGAATTTGTGTGAGTAATTAGACCTTGGTCCTGAAGGAGAAAGAACAAAAGTTAGACTGAAATTCAATGGAATGAAATCTACTAGTTTATGGGGTTTAGAAAAGATGGTGAAAAGTTATACAGAAGTTAGAGAACAAAGGAGAGGCACAGGGATGATGTCCCCAGGCAGCGGAAAAGGGTTTGATACCACCAAAGCTCCTCTTTCTCTGTCTCTCTTCCTCTCTTCCCCTCTGTTTCCCTTTCTCTCTCTCTTTCTTCTCTCTCTCCTTCTCTTTCAGTCTCTCTCCACTACCTGCTCCTCCATTTTTCTCCTCTTTCTCTTCTATCTCTCTCAGTCTTTCTTCGTCAATGTCTCACATGCCTTTTTTCTTGCACTTTTCATTAAAATTAAGAAAGTGCTTTACATAATATCAAGCACTTAATAAGCCTTCCACTGTAGTAAGCACTCTCATTTTCTACATGACGGGGAGGGGGGAAGGTAACAGCCAGTATCTGCGACTTTACATCTTGCTTTATTTTTCTATCCAAAAGCAAGAGCATCATTCACATAGCATTTGTATATCAATTCCAAGGAAGAATGCTAATTAGCTCCACGCAGGCCATGTGACCACCCATTGAGCCAGTGGTTGATGGATGTGAAACACCGTTTAGTGAGTGCCCAGATCTGAGCCCTGTGAAAAACTCTTCAGCTAGATCTTTTATTAGAAGAATGAAGGTGCAAAAACTGATGATCTTAAGGGCATAAACATTTAGTGAGAGCTTTGAAAAGTAGGGACCATTCTTTAAGTTTGAATTTCACCTTTAAAACAAGAAAGTGATGGGAGGATACCTGATAAACAGCAGGTACCCACCATCTATTGATTTCAAACAGATACCTTATAATTATACTATGTGCCTAGAGATCTCACATGCTAGATGACAAACGTTTCTCTGCAATTACCTGATTTTGCGTTGAATAATTTAGATGTTTGAGTTGTCAGGGAAGAGCACTTATTCATAAATATAAAATTACGTATGTGTATCACCCAGTTGTAAGACAATCAGTAAACAGGGTATTTAAGAAAAGTGCACAGTAATGACTAAAGCTTGCTGTCTGTGGGCCTATTACCTAACCAGGTAATGAAATAGCTGAACACAGGCTTCTATTTAATTGTCATTTATCTGCAGATAGGAAGATATTCTGCAGCTTTTAATTGAGTCACAGGATATTTCATCTTTACTGTGCCTTAGGTAGAAGGTGGTTCTTTCTTCTTTATAGCGTAGGAACTGAGACTTACTTCTCAGGCACAGAATCTAGAAGTAAAGCTTACAAAATCCTCAACAGAATTTGCAGCATGCCTTCAATATCTTCCTTATATGTAATATGAAATAATCCTTATAAAAATGTACTTATAGCTTCCCTTGTAACAGCAGAACAGACAGAAACTAATATTTGTTGAGTGCCTGCTATGTACCACATATATAGGGCACTTTCTAGTTTTACCTCAATAAAACCGTCTGCCTTTTGTGCAGATGATATCATGACTCAGGGCTGAGGTTGCCAGGTTAAGGTCATATAACTCAGAGTGGCAGAACTGGAATATGCAATCAAGTCAGTCAGACTCCAAGGTCCATGTTCTGGCTCCCACAGCGTGGACTCGGAAGCTGACAGCTGAAAGAGATAAGTGCCAAGGCTTTCTTTTCACTGTCAGACTCCATGATGCCAATTTTTGTAGCTCTACTCATAAATGGCACAAAAATAGCATCTGGTGATTCAGGGCTCAAGGGAACCAAATTCTGCTGGATAGTTCTGTCATCTGTTGTATTTTGCAAAGCAAAACCTGTAGGAGCTTTCTCATTTCCTGTGAACTTTATGCCTTCCCTTGAGCATGGCAGACAATGAAGTTCAGTGCATAAACTAAATGCACAGAGTACAGATTTTGGACTTGAAATGCTTGAGTCTAAATACATACCTCATTTCTTCTTAGTTGTGGATATAGGTGAGTAACCAACAATACCTGTCCCAAAGGACAGGTGAGAGACCATATAGATACAGTCAGGAATATAAGCTCTATGGTTGTGGGAGAGACTCTGATTTGGGTATGCAAAGATTACCAAGAGATGTTAGAAGAAACAAAACTTGCTAAGATACCAAATACCTAGTGAGGAAAGAAGCCAAGAAAATGTACCTGTCAAGGGAACTGAAATATCCAGACAGAAGCAAAGATACAACAGAGAGAGTTTCAGCCTCAAATGTCCACAGGAGTAATAAAAATTGCCAAAGCTACGTGGCAATTAGGGGGCGCAGCTCTCCATATAGCCATTCAATGAGAATTCTGGCTCAGGGTTTCTGAGGCTCCTAATTTTCAAGAGAAGCCTAAAATACAGATTTCTGGTTCTTAAGTGTTTGTTGCTATAGCTTGGATCTTAAATGTCTTCCAAATGTCCCTGTGGCAAAAGACTGCCCTCCAAACTGTGTCAGTATTGGGAAGAAGTAGAATATGTAAGAGATGGGCCCACTAAGAGAAAGAGTTTTAGGTCATTAAGGGTGAGTGTGCCCTTGAAAGATGTTATTGGTTTTATGTAGATGCCCCACCAAAACCTTATATTCTCATAAGTTGGTCACTGTGGGCTGGAAGGTACATGAGTGCATCCTTCCTCCACTGACCTTGCACGTCCAGTGACCTTGTTTCCTGACCACCATGCCGTAGACTGTTTCTTTTCTGCCATGCCACCCTGCCTTGGAATCAGCCAACCATGGACTGAAATCTCTAAAAACTGTAAGCTAAAATAAACCTTCCCTCCTTTAACTTGTGAATGTTTGATATTTTGCAGTAATGAGAAAGTAACTAAGACCAAGGGGATAGTAGGACTCCGCTCCTTCTCCTCTTCTCTCCTTCTCTTCCTCCTCCTCCTCTTCCTTTTGTACTTTCTTCTCTTCCTCCTCCTTTTACTTTTTCTACTCCTCCTGTTCCTCCTCCTCCTCCTCTTTTTCCTCCTCCTTCTCCTTCTTCTTCCCTTTCTCCTCTCCCTCTTGCTCTCTGGCTTAAATGTCTGCAGAGACCAGTTTTTTTAGCAAAAATTGGCAAGGCCATCTAGGCAAAAATCAAGATCCTCTCTCTTCTCTCCCTCTCTGTCTCTCCAGCCATGAGATGAAGGCTTTTGTTTCACCATATGCTTTTGTCATGATAGCCAACATAAGCCCAATGAATGGAACCAATGCATTGTGGACTGAAACCTTCAAAATTATGAGCCAAAATAAACATTTCTGTCTTCGTTTTCATCTTTATCTCAGTGATCTCAAGTATTTATTATTATTTAACTCATAAAATGGTGATCCAAATAATGTATCTACAGGCCACACTCCCTATGTGGTCCTCAAGTTTTTAGCCTGAAGAAACAGCTTATCTAATCCAAAAGGCTCTCCAACAGCCCAGCTGAGTGTGAACTCAACTTGATTCCTGATTCCTTGCACCTGAAATGCTCCATCATGGTCCTGACCCTCGCTCTGAAGTTTTTACTCTTTGTAGCATCTTTCATTCACACACCTAAATCTTCCAGTCCTGGCTCATCCTTATCCTGATATTTAGAAGGATCAAGATGAAAATCCTGGAAAGCCAATCATGACAAGTCAATCTTGACAAACAATAAAGTTTTAAAAAGAAAGTATGTTCATCATTCTTTTAATAAATATTTATATGGTGCCTACTGTCCCAGAAACTAGAGACACACAAAAAAACAAGGCAAAGGACCTCTGCCTTCAGAGCATTTTCCTCTTTTCTTCTGTATCTCGGAGGTCACCTTGGAGCAACAGTCTGCTCCACATTCTCTGTCATGATATGGTCCCACCCCAAATATCCATGCTCCTTCTTCTACCTCTTCTTGCTATTCCAATATTATTTCATTGCTCTGGTGTTCTAAAGAATGTCTTATCTTATGGTCCACTTTTCTACGCTCTACTTCCTGACTTAGAAAGGCATAAAAAGAAGGTTTAGACAGAAGAACCATAAAGCCTCTCTCCTGGGACACCCACAGAGGCAAACATTGTTTTTAAAAGGTCTCCCAGCAGGAAGACCTAGGAGGACACACAGCATGAAGTCTACACCACGTGGCTGCAGCTCAGGAGGGGCGTAAAACCTGTCTTGAGCTCACTTTAGTGAAGCACAGCTGAGAGAGTCTTCTCACAGTTAGCAAAACTTAACCCAAAGGATTTCAATCATGACCGTGCATTGGGATCCATGACCAATGCCCCACCCACCCTAAATATGGAGGCTGAGAATCAGCACTGTGTAAATGCTCCCAGGTTGAGAATGAGATTGTAAATCCCACTGATTAACCTCAAAAAACGGATGCAGTTTATGAAGGGATTAAAAAGGTCACGGATTTGGGGCTGGGATTTAGCTCAGCGGCCTAAGCGCCTGCCTTGCAAGCAGGCAGTCGTGAATTCAATCCCCCGGTACCAGTACCAATAAAAAGGAAAAAGACAAAAAAAAAAAAAAAGGTCATAGATTAGGAGTTTCCCTCACCAAGAGAAGCCACTAAAAAGCCACTGAATCTCTGCTCAGCTTCAGACCCTACCAATTACTTACATTTCCCATTAGCAGAATGAGAGAGTAAGAAATTGTAACTACCTTGCTGAATTAAATTAAATGATGAATGTAAATCCTTGACTCACAATGAAAGCCATTAAAATTGTTCATTGATGGCTTGTTACTCTCCTTTTCCTGTTGAAATTCATGACGGGTCCTTGCTCCCAAGAAGTTTGGTGTGAATTACAAATTCTGAGTGTGTGTGTGAATGGCCAAGTGTGTCTGTGTATGGGTTTTATTCTTGACTGCCTCCCTAAGTCTCCTCAGCCAAAATATCAAGTCTTGTCATGCAGAGAGGTTTCAGTAACTCAGAGGGTGCTCATGATGTAGCTACTGAGACACGTGGCAGAATTAGGAAGGCCTTTTTCCCTCCGTTCACATTTTCTGAGAGGAAATCACATTGTCTTTAAACTGAAAACTGAAGAAAATGGCAGTTCAGTTATTTTTAGCCATAGTACAGTGGAGAAAGTCGCTAAATGATTTTATCTCTCAAGCAGAACTAAAAGAAGCCAGTCCTTCCAAGAGTATCTCTCAGTAGCTGGAGCTGACCACTCTTTCCACAAGGATTCTACAAGTGTGCGCTGCATAGCATGATTGGAGGCAAGTGTCATAATTTAAAGGCCTAGTGAGAAGACTTCAAAGAAAGAAAGACAATATGAAAAAATAAAAAGAAGAAAAATAAAAGTAACTTCCTCCAAAAGTCTCGCCTCTAAAGAATCATTCATTGTGGTTAAAAAAAAAAAAAAAATAGCACTTGAGTTTGTCACTCTTAGATCATTGCAGTCTAGTAGCAGGAAGAGCCACACCTAGAGGCTTCACTGAGGGTGAGGGCCAGAGGGTATGTCAGCCTTGAAGACAGGTGATGTGGGCTGAGTTCTCTGCCCTGCCAGGTCTAGACCCACCAGGTAACCTCTCCAAGGGATGAAGATAACAATACTGATAACATTGTTGCTTATCTTTTCAAAGAACTCTGTTTCATGAATCCTTTGTATCATTTTTTAGTTTCAATTTCGTTGATTTGAACTCTGATCTTTATTATTTCTTTCCTTCTATTGGGTTTGTTCCGGATTTTTTTCTTGTTTTTTTAAGGCCTTGTGATGCACTTCAGATCTCACTGATTTTTATGTAAGCAGTCCACTCAGAGCCATAAATTTTTCCTCTTGAACGGCCTTTGCTGTATTCCACAAGTTATGATATGTTGTGTTTCCATTTTCATTGGATTGTACGGATTTTTAAAATTTCCTCTTTGATTTAATGACCCACTGTTCAGCAAAAGTAAGTTATTAAATCTTTATGTGTTTGTGTATATATATAGTTTCTGTAGTTTCTCTTGCTGGCAATTTCTATTTTATTCTACTATGATCTAATAAGATGCAAGACATTTTTTCAATTTTTTAGCATTTTTAGTGCCTAAAATATGATTTGTTTTAGACAAATGCCATTAACTGTTGAAAGAATGTTTATTACTATGAAGCTGTTGGATGCAATAGATTTCTGTTAGGTCCATTTGCTCTATGGTAGTTTAATTCATGTTCCTTGTTTATTTGTCTGTTTGTGGTAGTGTTGGTAGTGGTAGGGATCTTTCTGTTTATGCTTTTATATATTTTTTTTGATTAGTTGTTTTTTGGTCTGACTGACCTGTCTATTGCTGAGAGTAAAATATTGAAATTATCCACTATTGCTCTAATGGGGTCAGTCTGCACCTTTCTGTCAAGTAGTGTTTATTTGAAGGAATTGAGCACCGTTAGGTACATATCAATTTATAATTGTTATATTTTCTTGGTAGGTTATTCCCTTAACTAATATGTACTGGCTTTCTTTGTTTCTTCTGACTCGTTTTGGCTTGAAGTCTGCTTTGCTGGATATGAGTCTAACTATTCCTGCTTTCTTTCAGATTCTCCTTGCATAGAATACTGCTTTTCATCCTTTTATTTTCAGTCCCTGCATGTCTTTGCAAGTGAGATGTGCTCTCTGCAGGCAGCAAAGAATTGAATCTTTTTTTTCAATTCAATTTTCCCACCTATTCCCATAGTTCTATTGGAGAATTAAGACTATTTACACTCAGAGTTATTATTGAAAGGTATGTACTAATCCCTGTCACACTGTTGTTTTTCTAAATTTGATTCTTTCCTAATTTTAATTTGCTTATATACTCTTTTTCTTCCATATACAGGACTTTTATCTTCTGCAAGGCTAGTTTAGTGGTCATGAATTCTTATAGTCTATGCTTATTTCTTCCTCAATTATAAAGGACAGCTTTGCTGAATATAGTAATTTAGGTTGGCAGTTATTTTCTTTCAGGGCTTAAAATACATGATTTCATGCCTTCCTGACCTGAAAAGAATTTGTGTTGGGTAATTTGCAGTTATTCTGATTGGTTTACCTTTAAATGATTTAGTGTTTTTCCCTTCTAGTTTTCACTGCTCTTTCCTTGTTCCATTCTCTTGGCATTTTAAGTATACTATGATATGGGATCTGTGTGACCTGTGTTTGAGGTTGCCTTCTACACCTGAGTTTCCATGTCTTTCTCAAGATATGGCAATTTGTCTGCTATTAGTCTATAATTCAACTGACTAGATTTTTCTATGCCTTTAATCTATACGTTGGTGCTGTCTTCTTACTGAAATTCATGATTTTCATCTTTTAAACATGTCCAACTATTTTTCACAGTTTTATTGTTTTCTTTATTACTGTCTGCCATGTGACAACTCATCAACCTTGCCTGATAACTCTGAAATTTTCTCTTCTGCATGATCCAGTCTATTGGTGGGACTTTTCACTGAGTTTTTTTTTTTTCTTTGAATCATTGTTTTTAATTTCCAAGATTTCTGTTTGATTCTTTGTTATCAGAATCTCTATGACTTTGTTGAATTGTTCTTTTATACCCTGCATTGTCTTCTTTAATTAATTCAGCTGTTAGTTTATATACTTTTGGAGTTAATGATCATTTTAAAAATTAATCTTTTAAATTCTTTGACATTTCATCTATTTCAGTATCCTTGGATCAACAACTGAGGGCTATGAACATTCAAGAGGGTCATGCTGCCTTGTGGTTTATATTCCTGATGTCTCTACATGGAGACTTTTGTATCTGTTGCTCTCTCTTCCACTGTAATACAAGGGTGTGCTGAATGATGAGCTTTTCTTCCAAGGGCTCAGGCCTCCATATCACTCAGAAAAAGGAAAGTAAACTGTAGTAACAATGACAACACAAAGACAAACCAAATGTTGAAGCACAGCAAAAAACCAGTTATAGCCAAGAATGAAAACACCAATAATAGAAACGGGCATAAATATTATAAACTAAAAGATTAAAAATTAATAAACATAAAAATAAAAGTAATAAGAAAAGTGTGAGAAAGGGGAAAATGGAAGGTTTTTTTAAAGGAAGACAATGACAAAAGGAGAAATGAGCAAGAGATAAAAATTCCTATTAAAGAACAAAAAATAAATAAAAATAAGATTAGATAAAGATAAGGAAAACAACAAGCAGAGAGGAAGGAAGGGGAGGGAAGAGAGGAGGAGATGGGAGGAAAGGGAAAAAAGGACTGCTGGATTCCATGTCAGAGGAAGGCAGTGAGGAGAGCCAACCATCCATAGGGCTCCACTTGTATGCTCTCAGACTAGCACCCTCAGAAAACCAGCATCACAGGCCTGGCTCACACCACGGAGGCTCGTACTGCTGACCAGTGAGCCTCCACAACCCAAGGTTAAACCTTGTTTAAATTTATTAGGTCTGAAATTCACCGTCCCCTCTCTGTGACTGTCCCCTTGGGGCTGTCTCTGTAGTACTGTGTCCCCCAGGAACCCTGAACTGTGGTTGCTCTGTGACTTCTGATCCCAGAGTAGCTTGGACTCAAAACAATAAGCCTCCTTCCCAGATGGCTCTGCTGACAGCATTCTGAGATTCCAATATATAGCAAGTGCTACAGTGGATTTCTTCTCCAATGCCAGCCTGGAATGCAGGAGAAGATGCTTTCAGACTAATTCCCATCCCATACTGAATTTACAGCTTGCAAAAATCACGAATTTCTTCTGTCTAGGGCTGCTGGTCCATTTTTTATTGCTAGGGCTGCCAGCCCTTCTGCTCTTCCCAGCCTCTGTACCAGCTTCCTTCAAGCTTGCAGTCTCAAGTTCCTCTCTCCCAGGGAACTGTGGTCAGTGCTGTGGACTAGTTCATCCTCTGTGTCATCTTTCTCTATGCTTTTTGTCTCTCCTACACCTCTTCCTTGACTTCTGGAGCTCCGAATTCCTCTCTTTATTCCCTCAGAGTATAGTCTCCCCTTTCTTCTCTAGCTTCTGACTGGCAGAGTCACAAGGCAGATACTTCCATTCCACCCTTTCCATAAATACCTGGCCTTGGACTCTCTAGGATCAGTTTCTCTATCTGTAAATGGTGATGATAACAAACCAAAGTAGGTACCTTTCTGTATTAAACATAAGGATAAATTTAGAGTTTTCACCATTATTGACTATTTATTCAACAAATAATTAATGGGCTTTCTCTACAATTCATTATTCCTCCAGATTTGGGGTCTTGTTTTTGTGAACAAAGCTCAGTTAAGGGGTAAAGAATGTCTCTGGCTTAACCAAAGAAAACTTCCTTACGGTCAGGGAATAGGCAATGCAGATATCTGGGAAGGGAGGAGCCAGGTAGAGGAGGGGGTCAGCAAAAAGCTGGAGTGGGAGCAGGCCTAGAAAGTGTGAGGAACAACCAAGAAGCCGGAGTTCTCAGAAAGAGTAAATAAGGAGAAGACAGAAGGAGACAAGCCTGAGAGATGCCTGGTGGCTGGAATTTGTAAGGTCAGCTGCGCCATTGCGAGGACTTTGAGTCTCACTCTGAGTGGGGAGCCCTTAGAAGTCTCAGTACAGGTACTGCATGACCTGCCAGAGCTTTGAAATAAAGACTGGAGGAATGAAAGGGTGGAACCAAGATATGAGGCCACTGCCATCATGCAAGTAGGACAGGTGGTGGCCTGGAGCAGGATGGTGACAGTAGAGGTGCTGAGAAGTAGCAGAATTCTGAACATATTTCTGTTTTAAAGATAGAATGCCAGAAAAATATGGGTATGATAATAAAAAGAGAAATCAAGCAAAACTCCAATGTTCGGGACTTATTTGTGTTTTCTTTTTAAAAATATATTGTTCAGAAAGACTATAACCGCAAAATAAAGCACAACGCTTCCCAAAAGGAGGTTGGTAGTCTTACATTAGCATCCATTCATGCATCTGCCTCCTACATATTTATCACTTTTTTATCTATCTATACAATAGAGCCCTTATTTTCTACTTTAATCACAAATTCCATGAAAACAAACATGAATAAACTAGCCTTTAATAAACAAATGTCAGTCAACAGACCAGCCTTCCTCCTAACCTAACACCAAGTGTTTGCTTCAGTGATAGGTTCTTAGAAGAGCTGAATGGATTCTCCTGGATTTAGTTCCCAATCCAAATATGAATTTCCCTGGAATCTACTTCAGAGAATTCAAAGTTCTCTCTTACACTAGCAAAACCCTCAAAACTGCTAACAAAATGTCTTAAAGTAGAAGAATACAGAGCTCCTAAGAAAGCAGCAGAGTTATGAGTAATGCCATCATGGCAGAATCTGTTGTGCAATTTCAGGCTTTCCATTTTCTCATTAGTAAAAAGGGACAGTGAGGCAACTCTTTGTTTTACTGGAAAGGTAGCCAGTCTCCAGTATAACCTGGTAATCCTCATCTCCTGATAGCTCTATTTGTGAGTAGCCCTCTCCACACTGAGGACAGGACACTGCAGAAGTGCTGCACGCACTTCCAGTGTTAAGGCATAAAAGATACCGTTGCCTCTCCCTTGCACTCTCTACCTTCCCACTTACTCAGTCATGGTGATGTCAAGGAACTAAACTCCCAACCTACTACATGTCCAGTATGTTTGTGTTCTCTAAAGTCAAAGAATGAATTTTAAGAGCCATGGAGGATAGAGCAGAATATATTTATTGAAAGAAAGCTTTTGTCTGAGAGACAGACAGAAGGGATCCCAAATGGATTGCCAAGGACACCATTTTTTCTAGGAATTTTATAGAGCAAATCTACAAGGTGAAATAGGTCCAAGATAGGGAAAAAATAGGACCTCCCAAAATGCGCATGAGGTGGGACAGAACTATGACCAACCAATAAGAGTATAATTGCTCAGGTAAAATGAATTAAATCAGGAACAAATGGAAAAGCAAGTCATGTAGCAAGCAGGCATGCTTAAAGAGCAGTGACTCTTCCTGTAGGGGGTGGAGATGGTGGCTCCTGGCTTCCTCAGGGTGATAGAGTCCTAGTTAGAATAATAATTCCTGATGCTTACCCTTAGGAAGTATGTGGGTACATTTGGTTTATCTTTTGTCTTGAGTTCTGGATGATGGTGCAGGTGTCTGTCTGCCTCACGATTGCAAAGTATCTGGCCTTCTGCATGGTGCTTTTGAAGGTCCAGCCTCGTCTGACTGCCTGTAATATTTCTGTCTAACTCAGTTGCCTGTAACAACAGTGTCTCTTTAGGTCAAGACTATGTCATGAGGATACCAAAGCAGGCCTCTAGGAAGGTTTGTTTGGTGCGAAAAGTCCACATAGCGAGGAATCTCCAGTCACCAGCAGCCACTAGCTTGCAGATTGTGTGAGAGTACCATCTTGGAAGTGGCTCCTGTAGCTCCACTTCAGCCTTCAGAGGACGATAGTCTCTGCCACCAACTTGACTGCAACCTCATAAAAGACTCTGAGCCAAAAACATCCTAATGAGTTGCTTCGAATTTCCTGGTTCTTAGAAATCATTGATATGTTAAACGTTGTTATGCTATATTTTGAGATCATCTGTCATGTGGCACTAGAACTAAAATAGTCCCCCATCAATAAAGGATGAAGACCCACTCTTGAACCTGATGCAGAAGCCTCACCGTTGCTCATGATCCCTGCCTTCTTCTCTGGCCTCCCACCCTACCCTTCTCTGCATGTATCCCCTGGTTCTGACAACCAGACCTCACCTTCGGACTTTGTCAGAGGCTACTCCTTTCCCCGCTAAAGTCACCCTCCCTAATCCTTCCTGACAAACTCCAATTCTTCCTGCACAACCCAACATATACAACTCCTCCCCGTGGAGCCTTATCTAGAACAAATGCACATCATCTCTGTGCTCCCATTGCACCCCGAAGACATCTCTGTCAACTCCCTGACACTGAATACTGAGCTATATTACACATTTCTACTTTCTACATGTGAAGAAAAACATGTTTGGGGTGTCTGTATCATTTTTCCTCATGCCTAGCATATAGGATGCTCTCAGAAATGTACAGAGACCAGAGAAAGTCACCACCTCCTCAGCACATTTTGTGTTCCAGCATACAATATCTCCACTACACCAATCCTTGGAGGTAAGAACTTTACATATAAGGGAACTGAAATTCAGAGAGGCTGTTGCATTGCCCAAAAACTTAGAGCTGCCTTGTGATGCATTCAGGTTTGTAGCCAGCGGAACAGAATAAATGTCCCCAAAGCACAGTTTGGGTTTTTCTTTTCTTTATCTTCCATCACTGTGGTAGCTGGCAATCAAACGAGAGAGAAATATGCAAAATACATTGCAAATGCAAAGAATGGCCTTTGTGCCTAGTTTTCTTACTACAGACCCACAGACTGGAACCCAAATTCCCCAAGACCTTTTGTCTCATTTCCAAATGTCTTGAAGGGCTCACCATGCTCCTCATTGCAGTAACACCCTCGCATCAAGGAGCTTTGGCATTTTAACAGTCACCCCTGTGTCGAATTCCTGCCTCAGTATCGCCTGCATCCAGGCAAAGGGAGGCAGAGAGAGGCATCCTGCTGGGGTGAATGTTGTATGTGTAACACGTTCATTTATTGTCTGCTACCGCCGCTTCACTTAACATTCACTGTGATCGCATCCATCCTAATGAATTTATCTGGTAATAATGTGGATGTCATACGCACTTACACTCCACATTGCCAAAGCACTTCTGCCAGCAGAGCTGTGACATGCTCCCCCAGGAACTTTGCCAACTTTAAAATAATTTCTACCCCCACCGCCTTTTTCAGACGATGCAGGATTTCTGCTTAGCAGTTACTCCTTTTACCTCGCTGACCCATCACCACGTTTTTGCCTTGCACAATATACCTTTGGTCTCTTCCTCTAAAGCAGCCACATCCAAGAGAACTTGGGCAATGATGGCGAAATCCTGTAGCTGGGCTGTGCAGGACTCCAGCCACAGGTGCTTATGGAGGACTTAAGTTTGAGACTGAGAAACTAACTCCTAAGTTTTACTTATTTTCAGTAACCTATTCCTATTTACCACAGGAATACTCACTGGTTGCAGCAATCACACTGCAGCATCTACTAGGGTAGTCTGAAGCTCTTAAATTCACCACTAAAGTTTGCCAAAAATATTTTGATTTTATTATTTTCACATCATTCGTGTGTATCATAGTATTCAGAAACAAAAGACGCTATTGTGTTTTAGCATTTTGTTTTTAGTAGTCATGTTTTCATTTACAAAATGTAGTAATTCTAGACTGCTGAAAATTAAATGAGCAAGCTGGACTTTTTTTTTTTTTTTTTTTTTTTCTAAACGGGAACTTAAGTAGCCATAACGCAGCTAGTCGCTACTGTATTGGACAGCACATTTCTAAAAAGTGACTAAATCAGAGCTCCTTGAACTTCATGTCTACATACATCATGGGGGAATCTCATTAACAAATTCCTTTCCTCAGCTCTGGGGTGGAACCTGGAGTTCTGCGTTTCTAATATGTTCCCCAGAAACGTCCATTATGAACCTTGCTTTAAGCAGAAGATATCTGGGTAGTGGTTACATGGATGTTTGCACAAGTAAAAATTCATGAAGCTGCACACGTAAGGATCATGTGCTTTGCTATTTTTATGTTACTTCTGTCTCTCTGAGGTTGCATTATAAACACTGCTCTATGAACAATGGTTATCCCCATTGGTTGCGCATACAGATTTGACAGAAAATTTTAGCATATTTAGACTAAAAAATACTGTTGTTCTGAAATTTAAATTTAATTTGTTGTTATTTGTGTTTTGCTAAACTGAGAAACATTAATACACATTTTGAGTCACTTGAGGAAGCTTTTTTCTTGTTAACAGCGATGTCCCAGATCTACACTTTCTCAAGAACCCTAACTGATGTGGCCATCATACATTTTGAAAGTTCTCCAGGTGATTGTAATTTGCAGTCAGGGTTGCAAAGCACTGGTCTAGGTCTAAAGCAAGGGTTTTAAAATATTTGCAGGTATTATTATCCCCAGGAGAGCTTGCTAAAGCAGTTTTCAGGGTCTCACCCCCAGAGTTTCTGAGCCAATAAGTCTTGAGTGGGAACTGAGAACCTGTATTTCTAACAATTTCTCAGGTGGTGCTGATGCTGGTGGTCTAGGGGCTGCACACTGAGAACCACTGTATTGCTTTATGCTGACTGAGGGTCTAAATTAACCCAAAGTAGGAGCAATGCACTCCCCAAGCTCTGATGCTCAGCAGATTCAGAAGCAAAAGTCCGGTGACACCTGAACAGCCTGCAAGTCTGGAGAGTGACTTTCCCAGAGGACTCACTATGCTTCATCACCATGGTGGGCACAGGAAAGGTAAGTCATACTGTTTAGAGATAGATAGAGCTGTTCTCACCACTTAGCCTATGGGCCCTGGAAAAGACCCCCCTACTCCGGTCTGGAGCCCTGCTTATAAAATTAACATCTACTGCTTGCCTTTCAGGAAATAATGACATAAACTGCAATTTGCATTGTGACAAAGTAGACATGCAATATATTGCTGTCACACAGAGGAGAAAACAGCTCCCAGGTAGCTCCAGCCAGAATGCTGTGGATCAACATCATCCATCCTCGTAAATTGGTGGCTGAGAGATAACAATCTATGGCTATATTTTAATCCAAGCTGATAATATGCAACTCTGGCAGCTATCAGAATCACCTCATGAGACATTTTCAAATTCTGCTGTTGATCTCATGACCAGGTTCTAGAACTGTTATTATTCTGGAGTAAGACGTGGGGTTTGTTGTCTCTGAAGTCTCCAGATATATCTATGGTATGGAAAAAGCTGAGGGCCATTCATGTAGGGCTGGCTCTATTCTGCCTTCTAACAAATTGCATGACCCCTCTGTGTCTGCTTCACCCTCTGCTTCCATGGCATATAAATCAGCCTTCTCTCTCACCAGATAATGGAAGAAAAACAAGCTGAGCTGAGAGATCAAAAGAACTTGTGGAGATCAGCCAGTCTAGCCCCTCATTTCACAGGTGACAGAGCTCTGACTTGCAGAGAATGAGCAATTGGTCCAAGGTCATTCAGCTGGGCATTAAACTCACCCTCCACAACATGACCCAGCCAAGCAGTAGTTCAAAATCTATTTACATTTAGTGAACAAACACTTCCAGACTCACTATATTGCAGGTGCTATTCTAAATTCTCTACAAATATGAGCTCATTTAATCATAATGACCTTACAAGATGGCAGTACTATTGTTGCTTCTGATCCCATTTCACAGATAGAGTGACTGAAACCTAGAAAATGTATGACACAGTGTGAGTGAGCACTGTGATAATTCACTCAGAATGCTGAGCTAAGGGGATCTTTTGTAATCCACTTTTGCTGAGACACATACCTTTACACCTTTCTTGGTAAAGGACAAAGATCCTAGAAGGCAAAAATATTTTACAACTTTCCCTTCTTCATTAATAAAACCAACCATAAAGTGACCAGGAAGAAAGCCACTAACTTTTACAAGAAAAGAAATATCACATCTCCGTGCACCGGCCTCCTCAACTCAGGGAACTTTAAATGCTCTTCCAATAAAAGAAACTATAAACACTTTTTCATACCAAAAAGGCTTTGCCAGCTAAGGAAATAAGAATTCATTATCAGTGGCTGTTCAGTCCAGCAGTGTGATTAGGCAGAGCTCAGACTCTGTCGAGTTCTGCTTACGTTCTGGCATCAACGTAAGCTTGGAGAAAACTGAAGCTCTCTTTGACAGGTCTGAGCTCCCCAGACCATGCTGTACACTGAACGAAGAGATTATTTTAGTTACTCTCTGCAACTTCCCTGAGACACATGCCCGTCTCTTGGACTGGAGTGTCCCAAACCAGAGAACTATTCTCCCCACCCAGACCTCATACTCTAAGACTGGGATCTATTCATATCATGCCTGCAAATGTCTTCCTCCTTCCTTCATGAGAAAAGAAGCCCCCCCCCCAGCAGAGTCTGACAACCTCTATGACTTGCTTCAACCTCCCAGAAGTTTCTATTTTCCAAGATTTAATGTTCTTTGTAATAATTGTGTGACTAAATAAAAAAATGTATGGAAAACCAGCACAGTGCCCAACATCCCACATGTACTCAGGAAAATAGAGTTGTACTATTGTTTTGATAAGGTGGAGGAGAAGGAAATATTCCCAGGTAGTTTCAGATATTTATGCATTCAAGTTGGAACAAGATATACTTTCAAACTCTATCACAGTCCCCAAACCACATGTGTATGCCTAATTATAGCTTCTACACATATCCAACAAGTTCCCATCTTATAGTACCCTTGCTTGCCAAAAAGTAGCTCAGTACCATCACTGTCTTTGTTGACATGATTTATTTATTTCATTGCATTTCACTCATTACTTTATAAAAAGTGACTTAAAAAAGAAAAGTATACTAATGTTAATGATAAGGAATCAGAATCTTGGCCAATATTGAAAGAAGCAAACATACCATCAAAGGCAAGTGTTTAACTTCATCAGATTCAATAGTTAACTATGTCTTAAATGGTGAAGGAAAAAGATAAAATATCCATTGATGCTGGAAAAATTGCTCCCAAGTGTGACTAAAGGATGAACCATAAAAATATTATGCTAATGGAAGAAAGTGACATAATAGATCACATGTTGTACAAATTCACTGTATAATGTGTCCAGGAATGGAAGATTTGTAGAGATAGAAAGTAGATTGGTGGTTGCCTTGAGCTGGGGTTGGAGAGTGACGGGAAATGGACACAAGGTTTCTGTCTCAGGTGGAAATAGGATGGTGGTGACATTCTGTCACCGAGTCATACTTGTCCCTCAGCATTCATAGTGTTTGGCTCCAGGAACCAATGTAGATACCAAAATCAGTATAAGGAGATGTTCAACTCCCTTATCTAAAATAGTGCAGTATTTGCATATAACCTCCACATATCCCTCTGTATACTTTCAACCATCTCTAAACTACTTCTAAATGACTAATACAATGTAAGTGCTATGTAACTAATTGTAATGTATTGTTTAGAGAATAATGACAAGAAAAAAGTCTATACATGTTCAAATCAGAAGTAATTTTTTCTCCACATATTTTCAATCCATGATTGGTTGAGTTCACAGTTCTGGAAGGCCTACCACACACACTTAGCATGGATGCACTCCATGGTCTGTATATACCTCAAGCTTAAAGGAAAAAATTGGGGGGGGGGGACAAAAAATAAGCAATGACTAATTAAAGATATTTTCATATTTATCATTTTTTAGGGAAATACCTATACATGTACAAACATACATACACATTCATACTATGCATAGTCTTATAACATGAAAGTCTACAACTTGATTTGCACACATATAGTATTTGCCAGTGTTGTATAGGAAAATATTTACATTGTCTTGGGCTGTGACTGTTTGGAAGGCAAGAATCCAGCTTCTTCCACCCTGAATCCCTGGACAATTGTCAGAACTTAGTAAGTGCTAAACTGATCTGAAGATAAATGAACTCCCCTCATGTGGAGAACTCCTATTCTAACAGGATATTCAGCAACCCCGAGGAAAAGACCACAGCCTCTCAGTACTGAAGGTCCAAAAAACAGGATGCCCAAACGGAGCTCTCTGATCTCACTTCAAATGTTTTTTTAAAAAAAAAAAAAAAGCCACCACACAAATGCATTTGCAATGATTTGGTGTGCTCAATGCTTTGTAGCTTACTGTGCTGTTTTATGTCCTGCCAAATGTAATTGCCTAATGGAAGAAGACTCTCGCTTTTAGTCCTTCCATAAACAGTGAGTTTGCCAGTACAAGCTCCTGCGGCTACCACTTGATGTTCACATAGTTATTTTTCATAGCTTCTGTGCCCGCAGTAGGTTTTTACAAGCTTTCTGAAGAGTGAGTTTGCCTTTCCAGAGCTTTCAAGCTCCTCCTTACCAAGCTTAGCATCCCAAACATTAATAATGCTAACAAGACCATCCAAGGGTCATCTAGTTTCCATTAAATGGTGAGTGGTGATGAAAGATTTCAACTTAATTGTCTATACCATGAGTTGCAATCAGATGGTCCCTGTACAGAGTAGCACATCTGCATGCCAGTGGGGGCTTCTGGGGCTGAGTCTGCAGGAATTGTTCTAAATACATCTGAGCACTGGGTTTAAGGGGACAACATGGAGGACTCCAGACTGATAGCAAGTATGTAGGATTTATACAAAGGATTTGCAAACTTGAACTCAGCTCTAGTGTGAGGGGGACTGCTTTAAAGAAGCAGAAATGCCCCAAAATCCAGAAATGCAGTGTGAGGACCAGGTTCCCCAAAATCTGTGTTCCAGTGATAGCAATTTCATCCTTTAGCATCCTGGTGACATAGGGTAAGTTAGTTCACACAACTGGTTCTCAGTCTCTTCCTTCCTGGGTGGAGAAGTATCTAATATCACAGTTGTGGGGCCAATGTTCTTTTTTCATTCTTTTGCTGAGAATGGAGCAGTGTGTTTAGCAATGAATTGATGCTTCTCTCCAAAGATCAGTATGGACTTAAGAATCCAGAGATTGATAAATGTTAAGGCCGGCTATGCTCTGCAGGAAGGAACCGAGATCTGAAGTGCTGCATTTATGGACACCACAGGAGGCAAGCAAGGACTCCCAGGGGAGAAACATTTGACTCAAACTCAGAGCCACTTCAGACAGAAAATTTGATAATTAAGTAGCTTATTCAAAATTATGATAATAAACACTAATATTGATTTACTCTTCATTCATGCAAGGCCCTTAGCAATTACTAAGCATTATATTGTTTGCAACATCTATTCAGCAAATATTTATAGAGGACTTACATGTATCAGACCACCAACAGAGCACTGAACCAAACAGGTAAATATCCTTACCTTCCTGATACGTTTCTGGGGAGGGAGAAAAGAAGGGAGAGAGAGAGAGAGAGACAAAGAGACAGAGAGAGATAAAGACAGAGAGGTGGCTGATAATAAAGTACATAAATGAAAAACAAAAATATCAGATTGTTTAAAAAAATACTAGAAGAAAATATCCGGTGATATATGTGGGCAGGTAGCATCTGATTAAATAGAGTGACCTGTGAAAGTCCTCATCACATTTAAACAAAGACGTGAAGTGGAGCAACCATGGGGGGAAGAAGATTAATTACGGGGCAATGGATTATATATTCCCAACTACACAACTCTCAGGACAATTCTAGAACATTTTTATCACCCTGATAAGAAACTTCCTATCTATTAGCTATTGCTCCTCATTTCCTTTCTTTTCTCCTTTCAGCAACCACTGGTCTGTTTTCTGTGTTTGTGGATGACTTTGGATTTAAAGGATGACTCCAGCTATGTGTACAGAGCATAGAAGGTGAGGACAAGAGGACCAGTTAGAAAATTCAAGAGGATCTCTTGACCTTAAGTCCTGTCCTTCAACCCTCTGCAGCTCCCCAAAGTATTCATATAGTCATTTTATAACTGTTTAACAACCACACCAAAGAAGTCTAGCTGAAATGTCTGGATGTCTCACAATTTAGAGCTCACTAACTCCAAGGACTCAGCACAGGACTCTCCCTCTGCCCACCCTCGGCTGGAGGGATTTCTCAGCACAGTCCTTATCTGCTTCATTTTAATTCCTCAACTTCCGCATGTATTCCCCTCAAACAAAGACCAGCCACTTTCCTCTCCACTACCCTGCACTTATCACTGGCTCTGAACCAAAGAGAGGACTGAGTATGATGTTTAGATAAATTCACTCAAAGGTAGCAACAAGTTTTCCATATTCAATTCAATATGCATTTAATTAAGCTCTAGTTGTATAATGGAGACACTGATACCCTAAAGAGGAGTGTGTGAAGCATGTCACTTGACCCTGCAGGTTTCATTCCAATGGTCTTGTTCCAGAAACATCTCACTCTACCTGCATTAGAGAAGTTAGGAAAAAGAAAAAGAAAAACAAGGTTAGTCATCAGTGCACCTAACGACAGCATGTATGTATGTGCATGTGAGGGTCCATATGTATGTGTATGTGTTTAAATGTGTGCATACATGTACGTATATGTCTTTGTACTTACATTTTCAGCTGTATGCGTGAATGTGCACATGCATCTCTATTCATGTGTCTATGGATGTTTGTGTGTATGTGTTTTGATGTTGTATGTGTATAAGCATTGCATGTGCATAGATAGGTTTATGTACTTATATGTGCCTATTTTTGCTGTATACATGTGTTTCCCTGTAAAAATATGTGTGGCTATTTGTGCCTAAATGTCTGTATGTATGTGTATGCATGAACACATAGTTCATATACATATGTGTGTATGTGTGTTATTATGTGCATTTATGCACACATATGTATTATGCCTGCACGTGCTTCTCTGTAAATATCCACATTTTTATATATTATGTGATGATGCATATAGATGTCTGTGTGCATGTATGTTCATGTGTGCTTGTGTGTGTTCCCATGTAGATATATGTGACTATTTGTACCCATGCACGTGTTTTTCTGTGTGTATGTGTGCATGCATGTGTATTTAAGCATACATGTGTAGCTGTTCACATGTGCACATGCAAAGAGGTATGTGCTTGTACATGTGTGTTCGTGCATATGGATGTGCACTGTCTCATCTTCTCCCCTCGTCTCTGTCTTCCTATCAAATTTCTTGTCAGACTAACACAGATAAACCATCAATTTTTGACACAATCACTGGTGAATATTCTTCTTTTGACTATAGATATTTATTGAATATCTTCTTTATACCAGGCACTGTTTTTGGTCCTGCAGACAAGGCAGAAAAATAGCACACACAAAAATCATGTTTTCATCATTCTGGTGATTACTTTTACTGTATATTTGTGACAAAAATAATCAAAAAACTGTAAAACTAACATAGTCAAAATGACTAGAATTTGAAGTAGGCTGAAATTTGATAAAATAGTAAACAGTTATTGCTGACAAAATTTAGTTCTGCAAAATCTAAGCCAAGAGACTTGAACTTGACAGAAAGAGTGGTCACAAAAGAAATAAACAAGCAAACAAAGATAATGCTCTAAGGAGCAGAAGTTATAATCAGCACAAAATCAGTATAAGGAAAGAGATTGATGAGTCAAGTGTTTATTGTAAAATTTAAACAGAAAATAATTGATCCCATGAAAACAATTTTGTTACAAATGAACATTTTAATGGGAAAACATTGAAATGGTTTCTATGAGCTGTATAGAAAATTAAACTCTGGATTAAAATGACTTAATGGAATTTACTCCACAAAACACTTCGTTGCAGAAAATTAATGTCGAATGAATTCTCATTCAATGTTTGCACTAAAAATACACATGAGATCAAATGAGGGTAACAGTGAAAGGAGACACACATGCCATTCTTTGTCTGTGTCACATGGTCCGTTGATAGACACAGCCCAGGCTGGTTGGCAAGGACGTGAGAGCTCACAGGAATTCCAGCAGCATCAGGTTGAAGAGTGATCACAGGCTGCTAGCTCAGCCTCTCTGCTCAGTGCTTCACAAATGATACTGTGCATTCATGTCACCAGAGATTTTGTCAAAATTCAGCAGGCCTGGGCCCTCTGGAGATCCTCATTCCCAATAATGTCCAGCATCATGCGATGCTACGAGCCTGGAGAGCACACTTGGAGTAGCAGGTCTTTGCCTGTTACTAGCATGCTCTGTGCCAGGACAGCAGCTGCTTGAGCATCACAGTATTCCTCACCCCTTCAGGTGTCTGACACAGTTGCACATTTCAGACTTCTGCAGTGTAACTCAGTCACCAAGTCCTGGGCCCTGGTAAGTCCTGAATGAGACAATTCTTGGAAGAATTGTTGATCCAGCTATATGCTTGATTTGGAACCCTCATTCTCAAACCAGACAACTTTTAAGGATTCATTAATCAAATCATCTTCACAGTTCTCCAGAGATACCAAAGCCTAAGCCAAAGGAAGAATCACAAAGAGAAACATCTACTGAGGTGGAACAAAGTTAGGTTCTGAAAGTGTTCTTAATTCAAATGCCACCTCTACCTTCTGGTGTTTGGTAAGTTACTTTCTGGTGTTTATTTCCTCTGGGATTTGGTGTTCTCATCTGTATAATTGAACTATAAAGATGGAATGAGAAATTCTTATAAAACATATAGTGCTTATTAGGTATAAAGGGCAGAATCTAGTCTCTACTTGCAGTGAAAATTTTCAGTCCCTGTGGTACACAGCAGTGATTTATTTGGGAGGCTGAAGGTTTCTTAGTGTCTTTAAGTCATGATCAGACGCCAGTGATGGAATTTCAGGTCTAGCTGGGATAAGGTTAGAGGCCTGAGATCTACATGGCAGCAGATCAATTGTGACACAGAAATAATTTTTAAAGTGAGATTCACCTGCTCGCTTCAAGGACAAAACAATGCTAAATCTTGCAGACATCAGCAGTCAGCTTGTCTCCACACTGAAACTGACTGGGCCAGGGATCTTGGGCTTGCTACCAAAATTACCTTTTAGTCTCTTCAAGAAAAAAAAAAGCCTGGAAGAGCAAGTCAAGCACACTTTTGCCTTTTCCAGCTGCCAAGGAATCTCAAATGAGTTTCAAAGCATTTAGAATTCAAAAGGGTAAGAGACTCTGAGCCTTTGGTCATGGCCCTGAATTTGCAATTTTAGAACATCAGTGGGAAGGTGTAGAACAAAGACAGTGCTCACCGTAACACTCTCACAGAGAAGATCCCTCTCCCCCAAAGAAGGCCACACCAATGACACAGGATCCCACTACCAGGACTGTGATTCCAGGCACGATGCTAACTCAGGGCTGTACTTTGAAAGCCAATTGACCCACGCACAAACCCAACCTTGCCACTTCTTGGCTGTGAGACCTTGCTTAAATTCTTTCACCTCTCTGTACCTTTGCTTCCACACCTATAAAGTGGAGATACTGGTACCTACCTTGAAGGATATCATGAGATGTGATAAGTTATTATGAATGAAATGTTTAGTACAGGATCTAGTGTAGAGCACAGGATCTACTGTGCCCTTTTTCCTGCTCCGGCCTATACAGTATGCCCCGAGGCAAAAGTTTTTGGGCAGGAATATACTTAGAGAAGTGATCCCAAGGAACAGAAGTAACGGATAGCAACTAGTGGAACAAACAAGGAGAGAAATCCATGAAGGGAATGTCCTCAGGTTGGTCACCATCATGAACAAAAGAGATTCAATACTATCAGGATTTCCAGAGAAGTTAAATCAAATGCCTATCAGCAGTGTCCATTCCAAAGACAGACGAGGGGATTATTAATCCAGGTCCTTGGAGGCCACTGTCAGTCTACCACTGCCACAGAATCTAAAGAATTCTTAAAGGAACCAAGACAGTATCAGACAAAGCCTGAACCAGAAAATGAGAGGAGAAGGGTGTGAGATTACACACAAGGAAATAACTTCCAGAGCAATGGTTACTACAGTAGATGAGCCAAGGACATAAAGCAGAGTGCAATCAGTATTTGCTATGGAATTCAGAAATGTTAGTGACTTAATGATAATAATGACAGTGGTGATGGCAGTGATGATGGTGGTGTTGATGGTGGTGGTGATGATGCCGTGGGAGACCCCTAAACTTCTCAAATCTCCTTTGTACAAGATCACCGAGTAAGGTTAAACTACCTTATTATCTCAAAAAGCCTGTGATATACCTTCTACTCATGATGTGAACTAATCCAGTGAATTTCACTAGGTTCCTCCCTGGTGAGAGGGAGAGCACTAATGTTATTACTGCATCTTCTTTTCTGCTTCCTCCAGCCTTCCCCCAGGGTCTTCCCTCTCTTTGTATTTATAGGCCAAGTCAGGCCACTATGCTGCCAGCAGCCAATGAAAGCCAATCCCCAGATGTAATTCCCATCTCTCGACAGGACCCCACAGTTTCACTCAAGTCCTTGATCTTGCTACCTGCTCCCCTCCAGGTACAACCCTACTTTCAACAAAGATGATAGAGAAGAAAAAGGATTCAGACCTAATCAGAACATGGGAAGGTGCTAAATGCTTTACATGTTTAGCAATACTGGCAAATAGTAGCAGTTATGTTTGTTTCTATCTCATCTCCTTCATTCCTGCCACCCCTCCTGCAAGTTTAGTATGCTAGAGCTTGTAACTGGATATGCACAGGGACACTTTGAGGAGATCCAAAGATACCCCCAAGAGATCTTTATTTTTTTCTCCATTGCAAAATGAAGGATGCCCTGTCATCATAGAGCCCTGGAGAACTTCCTCCACTGACCTGCATGCAGCAGAGTGCTGGTATAATCTGCCCTAAGCAAAGACAAAGGGTGTTGACCTTCAGAAAGCCTTCCAGATCATCAATTCAAGTCTTAGGGGCAGTTGAAGGCATAAAGAGTTCAAGAAAGTAGGGAAGCATCCAGAATCATACTGTTAGTCACTCCTTTAACAAACATTCTTGAGCACCTGATACATCCCAAGAACTAAGTTTTTAAAATACTAACAGAGAAATAAAAAAGATACTAGCCTTATACTCAAAAGACCCATGGAAGCCGAGTGGGAGACACAGACATGTTGGAAATGAATGAATAATGGGGTGATGGTGAGCACAAGGAGGAATAGAGAAAAAGGAATTGTATCCAGGGTAAATTTCAGGGAGAAGTTGATGCCAAGTGCAACTCTGAAGACTGAAGCTCACCAAGCTGGTCAGGGCAAGCGTCCCAGGACCCCAGGAATTACAGGTACAAAACCAATGCTCATATTCAGTTATTGTACCGCGGCCTCTGATATTAAACTTGACTCCCTTCTTTGCATCTCAGGATCTGGGCACAGGACTTCACAGATACTAGTGTTCAATCAGTAGATTCTGATCTGATTGGGTATGCCCCTGTGTCTCATATTTATCCAGAAGGTGCTGACAAGAGAATCATAGCCTCATTTAGGGCCCTGAAATCTCACATCCTAAAGCTTCCCTGCTCCACAAGATGGTTGCTCAGGTTCCAGGAAAGGAGAGAGCCCCAGCTTTGAAGGTACCCTGTGGCAAAGTCCCTGTCCCTCAGCAGATAATCTCAGCAGATAGCACTGGTGCATTCTCCTCTTGCATGGAGGGTAAGGTATTTACTCAGCCACCTGCCTGCATGCTAATCCTTTTGTATTGGTTTTGCTGTAATTAAACACAGAGTATACTGGTAAAGTAACCCTGGGATTATGACAGACAGTGAAAGGTTTCTAACTTCAGTCACTTTGAATCTGTTGAAAGCTGCTGAGTTTGATGGAAAGGAAGCATTTTTCAATGCTGATTTTTCAAATTTCTTATCAGAGGAAAAAAAACAGTCCTTTGGTGCCAAGAGTAGGTGAGAAGTTCTGCTCCACACTCCTCTGGACAGCAGAAAAAAGACAGGAACACGGATCTTTTCCCAAACCAGGAAATTTAGCTGGCGGGTAAGTCTGCACACCATCCTAAGCCCTGGGAGGACTTTAAGAACATCTCTTCTGGAACTCAAGGACCAATCCAGAGTTCAGGCACATTATACTAGCCTTAGGAGGTTTTGTGGACCAACTATATTACACCAACTGACCTTCTTCCATTATGGGATTTGAGAGTAAGTGAAGGGAGTTCCAGGGCATTGGTCTTTATTGCAGGAGAGCTTTAACCCATCATCCACAGTGATCAGTGTCTGCCCAGCTACCGGAACACTGAAGGTGGCACAGGAGGGCCTGAGGGCCTAACTGGACCAGGCTCAGAAACTTCCATCCAGTCCCAGGAGCCTAGGGCACAGGAGAAAATTTCCAACACATCCACAGGAAGTCTTGGAACAACACTTGAAGCACAGAAATATAGGAAAATGACAAAGCAAAAGGCCAAAATGCAATCTCAAACCTCTAGTCCTTCCCAAGAAACCTTAGGAGCTATGTACAAAGCAGAAAATATATGCCATATGCCTGAAATATCTGAAATAATAGCAACTGAAATATTGAAGCAACTCCAGGAAGCTTTCAAGGAATTCAAACTAGAAATTCCCAGGTAAAAGAAGAAATGATAAAAGTAATGAAAGAGATGCTGAACATATCTAAAGAAGATGCAGTTAAAAAATTGGAGGAACTAAACAAAAAAGTAGAATCCCTGGATGAACAATATAAGAAACAAACAATACATAAAGTAGATGCAAAGAGATATACAGGAAATCAAAAATTCCATTGAAAGCTGTAAAAACCACCTCAATGAAAGTGAAGATAGAATTTAAGACCTCTAAGACAGTATTGCAGCTAGTGAACAGTAAAGGCAAGATCTTTTAAAACTAACAAGGAATCAGGAAATAACAATTCAACAGCTTCAACATGATGCAAAGAAAAACAACATATAATTGATAGGGATAAACAAAAAAGGAGACAACATAAAGGATGTCAAGAGGATATTTAGAGAAATCATAGCTGAAAATTTCCCAAACATGAGAACAGAAACTGACATCAGAGTATAGTATAGAACTCCAAATAGTCATAACCAAAATAAAACTACACCCAGACATATAATAATCACCATCCCAGAAATTCAACATAAGAATAGAATATTAAAAGCTATCATAGAGAAAAGACAGACCACCTATAAAGGAAAACCTATCAGAATCACAGCAGACTTCTCAGCACAAACAATAAAGCCAAGAAGAGCATGGAGTGAAGTATTTCAGATCCTAAAGGAAAATGATTTCCAGCCTAGACTGATGTTCCCTGCAAAACTGTCCTTCAAAATTGATGGAGAAATAAGATACTTCCATGACAAAGAACAGCTGAAGAACTTCGTGATCACCAAGCCAACCCCGCAAAGAATACTGAAAGACAGTTTAGATACACTTAGGAAAAAGCCACTAAGCAAAGCAGACAATTAAATAGAATGGAAAGATAAAGATTCAACAGCAGAAAGATAACATGTCAATGATAAACTAACATATAACAGTTATAACCATTAATGTAAACGGTCTCAATGCAACAATTAAAAGAAACAGACTGGCAGAATGGATCAAAAAACAACATCCAACCATATTCTTTCTACAAGAAACACATCTAACCCAAAAGGATAATTACAGACTGAACGTCAAAGGATGGAAAACAATACTTCATGCAACAGGAACCCAAAAAAAAGCGGGGGTAGCTATTCTGTTTGCAGACAATGTGAACTTCAAACCAAAAATGATCAGAAGAGATAAAGAAGGTCATTACGTACTGGTTAGGGGAAAACTTCAAGAGGAAGAGATAACTATCTTAAACATATGCACACCAAACTCCAGAGCATTCAGTTATATAAAACAAGTACTAACAGAAATGAAAAACCAAATCAGCAGTAACACAATTATAACAGGAGACCTTAACACACCACTGACACCAAGGGACAGATCAACCAGACTGAAAATCAGCAAAGAAATAACAGAATTGAATCATACGTGTGAACAAATGGATTTGATAGATATATACAAAGTGTTCCACCCAACAACATCAGAATACACATTATTCTCAGCAGTACATGGGACATTCTCTAAAATAGATCATAAAATATTAGCCCACAGAACATATTTAAATAAATGCAAAAGAGTTGAAATTATCCCATGTATGTTAAGGGACATAGCGCCATGAAATTAGAAATTAATGATAAAACATACAGAAAAATCCCACAAATACACAGAAACTTAATAACACACTCTTGAGTAATCAGTGGGTCACAGGGGAAATTAAAGAAGAGATTAAGCAATATCTACAAGCAAACGAAAATACAAATACAACATACCGGAATCTGTAGGATGCAATGAAAGCTGTCCTCAGAGGAAAATTTATTGCCCTGAGTTCCCACATCAGGAAAACAGAATGAATGCAAATAAATAACCTAATGCTACACCTCAAAAATCTAGAAAACGAAGAGCAAGTCAAGCCCAAAGCCAAAAGAGGGGAGGAAATTATAAAACTCAGAGCAGAAATTAATGCAATACAGACTAAGAAAACAATCCAAAGAATCAATGAATCAGAGTTGGCTCTTTAAAAGAATAAATAAAATTGATAAGCCCCCTAGCCAACCTTATTTTAAAAAGGGAAGAAAAAGCTCAAATTCATGCAATAAGGGATGAAAAAGGCAAAATCACTACAGACTCTGTAGAAATACAGAAGATCATCAACACCTATTTTGAAAACCTCTACTGTCATAGGTTTGATAACACAGAAGAAATAGATAGTTTCCTAGAAACCTATGAAGTACCAAAGCTAAGTTGAGAAGATAAAAACTGCTGAATAACTCAATATCTATTAATGAAATCAATAATGTAATTAAGTCCTTACCTACAAAGAAAAGCCCAGGCCCAGACGGATTCACTGCAGAATTCTACAACAAATACAAAGAAGACTTAATGCCAACACTCCTCAAACTCTTCAATAAAATTGAAAGGGAAGCAATCCTTCCTAAGTCATTCCTGGAAACAAATATTACTCTAGTACCAAAACCTGAGAAAGATCCAACTGAAAAAGAGAACTATAGACCAATCTCCCTAATGAACACAGATGCAAAAATCCTCGATAAAATATTGTCAAATAGGATCCAGCAAATCATCAAGAAGATTATACACCATGACCAAGTGAGATTAATCCCAGGCATGCAGGGATGGTTCAACATATGTAAATCAATAAATGTAATCTACCATATCAATAAAGCCAAAAGTAAGAATCACATGATCATTTCTATAGATGCAGAAAAAGCCTTCAATAAAGTCCAACATTCATTCATGATAAGACCTTTACAGAAAATTGGAATAGATGGTCTTTACCTCAATATAATAAAGGCCATCTATGACAAACCAACAGCCAGCATCATACTAAATGGCCAAAAATTGAAAGCCTTTACTTTAAAATCAGGCACAAGACAAGGATGTCCTTCATCACCACTCCTATTTAATATAGTACTGGAAGTACTAGCCAGAGCAATTAGACAAGAAAGAGAAATAAAAGGGGTAAAGATAGGAAAAGAAAAAGTTAAATTATCATTGTTTGCAGATGACATGATACTCTACATAGAAGACCCCCTAAACTCCATTGAAAGACTCTTAGATATAATAAATAAATTCATTAATGTAGCTGGATACAAAATCAATACTCAGAAATCAATAGCATTCCTATACACTAACAACAAAATCACAGAGAGAGAAATAAGAGAAGCCACACTCTTCATACTAGCAAGCAAAAAAAAAATGAAATATTTAGGAATTACTCTTTTTTTGTGTGTGTGGTCTTTTTCATTTTTATCAGTACCAGGGATCGAACTCATGATTGCCTGCTTGCAAGGCAGGCGCTTATGCTGCTGAGCTAAATCCCCAACCCCTAGGAATTACTCTTGCAAAAGAAGTGAAAGACCTATACAAGGAAAATTATAATACACTGAAAAAAGAAATTGAAGATGATCTTAGAAAATGGAAAGACATTCCTTGCTCATGGATAGGAAGAACAAACATTGTGAAAACGGCCATTCTCCCAAAAGTGTTATACAGATTCAATACAATCCCAATAAAAAATACCACCAACATACCTTACAGATTTAGGGAAATAACTCCTAAAATTCATCTGGAACCAGAAGAGACCTAGAATAGCAAAGGCAATTCTAAGCAGCAAAGGCAAGGCAAGAATTATCACAATCCCTGATTTGAAGTTATACTACAAAGCAACAGTAGTAAAATCAGCATGGTACTAGAATCAAAACAGAGCTGAAGATCAATGGAATAGATTAGAAGATACAACCACAACTACAAACACACTCAACCACCTTATCTTTGATAAGGGTGCCAAGCAGGTTCACTGGAAGAATGACAGTCTCTTTAATAAATGGTGCTGGAAAAACTGGCTCTCCATTTGCCGAAAACTAAAACTAGACCCATGCATATCACCATGTACTAAATTAAAATCTAAATGAATCAAAGATCTCAATATTAAAACAGAAACACTAAATCTATTGGAAGACAAATGGGGTAGAAACCTTGAAGACTTAGGGGTAGGTAGAGAATTCATGAACAGGACTCAAACCGCATGAGAAATATTTCCCAGAATCAATAACTGGGACCACCTCTTATTAAAAAGTCTCTGCATGTCAAAAGAAATCTCCAGCATAGTGAAAAGAAAACCCACAAACTGGGAAAAAATCTTAGTGAACTCCCCCTCAGACAAGGGACTTTTGTCTAAAACATGTAAAGAATTAAAAAACTCAGACCCCCAAAATTCAAAGATCCAATCCAAAAATGGGCATCTGAGATAAATACACACTTCTCAGATGAAGAAATACAAATGGCAAATAAATACATGAAAAAATGTTCATCATCATTGGTCATAAGAGAAATGCAAATTAAAACCACACTGAGATTCCATCTCACTCCTGAAAGAATGGCCAGGATCAAGAAAGCCAACAACAAGTGCTGGAGAGGCTGTGGGGGAAAAGGAACTCTCCTACACTGTTGGTGGGAGTGAAGACTGGTACAACCTTTGTGGAGGTCAGTCTGGAGATTTCTCAAAAAGCTGGGATTGGAAGTCCCATTTGTTCCAGCTATTCCACTTCTAGTCATATTTCCAGAAGAACTGAAAGCATCATACCACAGTGATATATGTGCACAGTGATATATGATATATATAGCAGCACAATTTGTAATTGCCAGATCTTGGAAACAAGCCAAGTATCCATCAACTGAGAAATGGATAAAATTGTGGTATTTTTATACAATGGAACACCACTCAGCTATAAAGAATGATCACATTGAGATATTTATAAATAGATGGCCGTAGCTTGAGACCATACTCATAAGCGAAATAAATCAAACTCACATGCATAAACGCCAAATAGTTTCCCTAGTGTAAGAAATGGTAAGAATACATAAAAGTATGCGGTAAACATGAATCCCCATTATATTGCTTTGAAGCCTTATAAGGTTTTCATTCATTAATTGGAATGGTTTTATTCTGGGTTGTTTGATTTTATTGTCTGTGATGGTATGAACGGTTATTTTGAAGAAAACAAGACAATATAATAGCTCGTACTGATATAATATCATCTTGTTTTGAAGTCCCATGAAGCTTTTGTTCTCCATTGGTTTATTATGTTGTATCTTATTGGATTTTATTATATGTGATAGTATAAACAAAAATTTTTATAGACAAAGAGATAATATAGAAATCGTTGTTCATTTTCTGTTAGTTGGTTCTAAATACCCCGTAATACTTTCATTCTCTTGAATGATTTTACACTATCATGTTGTGTTTGATGCTATAATATATGAAGTTATACTCAAATATTTCGAGGAAAGAGACACTATGGTCGCTACTGTTATGTTGGGTTATCTTGTGATGAAACACTATGTTGCTTAAATTGTTCTGTTCTGACCTATTATTATATTATGTCCTCTTGTTTCTTAATTTCCTTCTTTCTTTTAATTTTTAATAAAAAAAGAGACAGGAACACAACCTGGTCATTTCAAGAAAAAGCAGCTCTCCTCCAGAACCAAAGGGATCAGTGGGCTTGTGTCCGCCTGAGTGCCAGGACAGAGACCAATCAATATTAATGCAGTCACCCTTTCACAGCAATGGGAGAAGATGATGGTGAGAAGGGCCATTTCTTGTACTCAATGACCTCACACTGCAAGAAATTAGGAGGTGTCTTGGTAGTTGAGTCCAATCCCTCTCCCTGACTGTGAGACACTATTGTATGGTCTCTATACCTGACTCCATGGCCCTCTTTAAGCAAAGTCTGCCTCACTATCTTTTCAAAAGGAAATAAATACAATTGCAAATATGTGATTAGGAACTGTCTCTCTCATACACACCTCTCTACTTTTCTCTCCTTGCACCTCTATCTTCATGATTTCTCGAGCAGTTTCCTTGCTCAGAATTACTGTTACAAGGGAAGAGATGGTACTGTTTTAAAAGACAGAGACAAAAAAAAAAGGAAGGGAGGAAGGAAGGAAGGAAGGAAGGGAGGGAGGGAGGAAAAGAGAACAATCATATCGTTTTTAGGACTTACTGGAACACAACTGTCTTAGCCCACTTTTTGCCTCTATAAAGGAAAATTCAACGCTGGGTAATTCATAATGAACATAGATTTATTTACGTGTCTTATTGTTCTGGATGCTGAGGAGTCAAAACATGGTGCCAACACAGGGTGACAATCTTTGTGCTGTCTCTTCCTGTAGCAGAAAAGGAAAGTGCAAGAGAAGACAAGAACCAGCAGAAGAGAGACAACTGGGGCCTCCTCACATGCATAAAATCTCCAGCCCACGGGGGAGTTAGCTCAGTGGCACAAGCGCCTGGTAAGCACTAGGTTATAAGTTCATTTCCCAGTACCAAAAAAAAAAAGTGAATTTATGAAGTTTCAAGCCTACAAAAGGGCCCCATCCTTATGGCCTTGTCTAAACCCTACTTATCTCCCAAAGGCCCCACCTTCAAATACTATCAATATATGAATTTTTCTTTTTATTTAGAAAAGAAAGCAAAACAGAAAAAAAGGGTACAAATAATACAGAATTTCAAAAAAAAGGTAAGAAATCATTAGTTGGTAAATTACATATTGTTATCTTAGAAGTAGTTGCTCAAGTCACAAAATCAAAGCAAAAAAGTGGACAATCAAACAATGACAGTACAAACCATTCTGTTTGATGAACTAACAAAAACTTAGTAGTATGGTTGTCTATTTTACACACTTGAACTTATACATACAGTTATATCCTTTAGAGCACTTTATTTCCCTTTCATTATTAAAATATCTATTATACATTTTGGATCTTATTACTCTTTCACTTTTTCACTTTTTTATTATTATTTTTATACCAGAGAGACAATATAAATTTTAGAATTAAGTTTCCAACACCTGAGCTTCAGGGGATGCATTCACACCACAGCAGCAGCAATGTATATTGTAGTTCCAAGCAGAAGGGAAGCACCTGGTCTGGTTTCTGAATGGCCTGTCTGGTACAGTGGATGCCACATGAGGCCACAGAAACAAGAGTGAGCCTGCTTGTTGGCTATGCCTGTACACACCCTGCGCACATGCACACTGTTACGAGAAAACAAATGGATAGATTTAACCCAGAGCACAAAGTGAAGGCGCTGGTCCACACCCATCTCCCTCATCAGACCGGGCACGCTTGGAGAGGGAAAGGACAGTCCCCCTCTCTGCATTGCCTTAGTGTCCTAGGAGGGTTTCTACAGTGCACATCTCTGTTCATAGCACCTGCTGGTTCTCTTTCGGGGTGTCTTCTTGTTCCTTCTTTGGCTGCTGAGCTATAAAGTTTAGCTCAGACATTGTCACCTCCTTCAGGAAATCTCATTTATTCCTCAAGCCAGAAAGAGCAACTTCATCCGTGCTGCCATCCCACGTATTAAAGCAAGGTGATTTGCTTGCAGCTTAAATCCCCATCTCAGTGTTGTACCCCTGAGAGCAAAGACCACATCTTACTTACCTTGTGCATCAGTTTAGCCAGTAGAAGAAAGCACACTGAGTGGTGACAGTATTCTCTTTCCACGTTCATTTTCCTCAATTTCTCCTTTCTCTCTCTATTTCCATCACTGCAATCAACCTAAAAAATCACCCTACATTGTGAGATTCGAATGTGCTACGCCTTCATCTGTATCTTGGGGTTGCAATTGCTAAGGAATCTGAGAACTTTGTTTTTCTCACGGGTTTGATTCATTCTATAAAATATTCTTTGTTCAGCCTGATTTTAGCAACATCCTTATCAACATCCCAGCTTCCGTTACCAGCCCAGCTTCTACTCACTCCAGAGGCTTCTCGACCTATGCAATTATTTTACAACATTTTTCTAATCAGCCTGAAGCCCACGAGGGCTCCTACATGACACTTGTCTTTGTGTTGCTACTTTTCATAAGTTTTCAGAATTAAGCCCTTCCTGGAGCTCCAAGCCCTCATGGAGGAGAGATTACCTTCCATTCAGTGAGAGAATAAAGGTCAATTGGTAACCGGGTCTTGTGAATTAGAAAATTTCTCCTGAAAGAAAAAAACAGAATCCACAAACAAGGGAGAACATTTCTAAATTTATGAACTCTGCATGTCAAGCCTCAGAGAAAAACAATAATGTTAGAATTCCTTTCTTATTTAGTCTGAGAAATTTAACTGCAGAGATTGCTGTCAAAGTTAAGAGTAAAGAAAGAATTGAGATCTGCTCAGTCCTTCGTTCTGTCGCTACGTTGTAGATATTGTTTTATCTAGTTACGCTAGCACCTTCCCGGATGGTCCCCAAGGACTCTTTGCTCCTGGTATTGATGCTCTTTTGTAGTTCACTTCCATATTGAACAAGCTGATCTGTGAAATTAAATAGGACATTTCAGAAATAACAACATGTGACTTCTCAGGTTGGCTTATAAAAGAAACTACACTTACTTTCCCTAGGATCCTTTACCCCAAAAGAACATGACTGCCATGTTCAGAGCTTTTCAGCAGCCTTGGGGCCAGGTGCACATGTCTAGAAAGTGAAGTCATCTACCAACATCTAGGACAAAATGAAGTTTGAGTCAACTTGGAAGTAAGTCCTCCAGCTTCATGTAAGCCTTCATATAACTGCAGGACTGAATGACATAAGATTTTTGATTTTTAAAAATTTTCTGATTGACATCTTCACTACACTCTCAAGAGAGTTCTTGAGTCAGAGCTATTCAGCTAAGCTGCTCTCAAGTCCCTTCCCCATAGAATCATTGAGATCTTAAATGTTTATCATTTTAGAATTCTAAGTTCTGGAGCACTTTGTCATGCATTAACAGACAACAAATACAACTAGTCAAGCTAATGTGTTGGATAGAGTTACCTTCATTTGAAGAAAAGGAAATGTGCAGCTTACATCTTACTATTCTCATATCTAATATTATTATAGGTTGACCTATTAGCAAGGTAATAATTTAAAATAAGCTCAAAAGACCAATCCCAGAAGATGCCATATGCAGCCTCAGACATATGTCACCCCAGACACACAGCCCCAGGTAAGTCATCCAACAGCACAGCAAAAAGCCCACACTTCATGGTGAAGAGATGAGCCATACCACTGCGCCCTGCCTGCATTTCTGACCTATAAAGAAATGCTGCCTATGTTACAGTGTGAAGCCCGAGTAGTTTGTAATCCAGCAATATGTAACTGGAACAACAGTGAACAACACAAACCCAGTCCCTATGTATCTACAATAGAAGACATTATATAAATAAGTATCATAGACACAAAATATAAGTAGGTTGTATCTAATTCAAGGGAGAAGATTTTGAACAAAATATCTGTAGATTTCTGAAAATTGTCTACCACAATTTCTTCTGTGCTCAGACCACCCTTTGCTGCTATAACAATGTCCCACAATGATCATTGAAGGAGCATTATTAAAACTGCCAAAAAGGGCTCAACCTTAGAAATATAACCTTTGCTTCATGGCAGAAATACATGTCCCTGGCAGCCTCATCTGAAGGTTTTTACTTCTTGTGAGTTTTAAGAAATGTCTGCATACCACGAGCCCTGGAAATTTTCAGATGGACACAGATGTTACTCAAAATTCTGATTCCAGCATCAGGTCAACAGAACACCAAAATCACTTAAATCCCCCACGTCAGCTAAAAGAAAAATATGAAAAAAATTCTAAGACAACAAGTATACCAATTGGCCTTCTTTAATAGTAATTATATGTAAATTATACTAATCCTGTGAAACAAAATAGAAAAATGTACCAAAAAAGAGTTTGGCTTTTCATTGCTTGATCAGGTGGTCTGGAAAAAAATTCTTTTACTTTTTTTTTTTGTCTTTTTTTTTTTTTTTCATTTTTATCAGTACCAGGGATCGAACTCACGACTGCCTGCTTGCAAGGCAGGTACTTATGCCACTGAGCTAAATCCCCAGCCCTCTGGAAAAAAATTCTTATTGGATTCCATTATACACATTCTACCATACCAGTGCCTCTCAACCTGGATTGCATATTGACAGTACCTTTGAAGTTTTTGAAGAAAACAATACTTGAGCTTACCCCAAATCAAAAAACACTATTATCATTGGAAATCATTCCTAGGTCCCCTTGGAGATTATAAAGTATGGCCAACACTGAGAGTCTCCATACCAGAAGACTGGGAAGATACTATCTCTGGAAGTGTTAGGACATTTCTTACTGATTCTCATTATTGGAGTCCTGCTTCCCCACCTCCTAAGTGGACCAGTGGCAATCCTATTTTACCGTACATCCCTGACCCTGTTCAATCACTGACCCCACCAGCTGTAAACATCTAGCTCCATAGCCTGCCGAAGCCCTGCTGAGTTTAAGACCAAGAAATTACCTAGGCTCTTTTGAGATTCAATGGCATTCCTTAGGTTAAAAGAAATAGTACTCAAAACAATTTAAACAACAACAACAAAACAATGGGAGTCAAAATAAAATTTACGTTTAAAAATAAAAGTTATAGCATGCAATAAGCAAATCACCCACTGTTCCAGTTCCTAGACTCCAGAGTCAAGCCCCTACTCTTGATGGACAAAAAAAGAAATCCAGACAAAATCTTTAGGCCAGACCTGAAAGCCTGCTTACCTGTCCACCTCCTACCAGCTTTTAAATTGAAAAATGACTCAATCCAATTGACTTAGTTTCAGTCATCGGACCAATCTCTAAGGCAACAGGAGAAAAGTCTATGGTTGCCAGCCTTACCACAGTCATCTGACTGAATGTGAAAAAGAAAGGAAGGGACAGGAGATGGCAAACAAATGAAAGCAGTTATTAGCTACACCTCCCAAGAAATTTCTTTGTTTTTTTCTTCTTAAGCTCTCGGGTTGATTTCAATCACTGCAATCAAAATACAAAAGGTGATTAAAATATACAGTGCATGTTTAAGTTTGTAAAAACTTCTTACATTAAAAATCACATTATCATTAATCCCTTTCCAAATCTTCCTGCTTGTTTAAACACAGCTAGCTCTCATTTTTGCCACTTTCTGAAAAACTTAGTATGAGGTATGTTGTAGTCAGGGTTTATAAGAAAAAGATTTAATACAGAACACATAGTCTATAGGATTATTTTATAATATTCACTCAAATAGTCAAATGCAAAAGAGTGCTAGAGATCTGTCCACACAGCAGAGACCCAAAGAATCCAGCTGAGGGCTCGGATCCCACAGCAATGTCCTGCACGAATCTAGCTAAAGACTTAAGGCCCATGGCAGTGTCCTTCACAAGTCAAACTGGAAGCCTAGAGCTCTCAACAATGTCTCATGCAAATATGTATCAAGTCCTCACTGGGATGGCCCAAAGATAAGTGGTGGAAGCTAGAAAGTCTATGCCAGCGGGATGAAGCATCTCTGTCAGCAGGCTGAGGGATCTGCACTGGAGCCAGGAAGTGATGCTCAAGGTAAGGACTAGAGCTCCTTGAAAAATAACCACATCCATCCTCAGCATCAGTGAGGACCCAGGATCCTTCAATGATGACAGCAGCTGAGTTCATGTCAGGAAAACCAATCTGACAAGCTTTTCCACAAGAATCAACAGCAGAGCATCTTCCCCTCCAGTTCTCTTTTTATGCTGTTGACAACAATCCTCAAGTGGGCCTTCCACACCCATCACCATACCAACCCAGTTCAGCTGGGTGCTACAAGTTGACCATTAGTTAATTAATTACAACTTGTGATCAAAATACATTGAATGCTGCTACCCAGGGTCACTCAATAAAAAGGATTTATGGAGATGTCTCACAAAACTAAAACTAGAAATTCTACTTGGCCCAGACATTCCCTTCTAAGAATCTTCCTGAAGAAATTAAAGGCATCATATTATAGTGATACAAGCATACAAGTGTTTATAGCAGCACAATTCATAACAGCAGAATCTTGGAAGTGGCCTATATGTTCATCTACAGATGAATAGATAAATAAAATGTTATATTTATACATAATGGAGTACTGTGTCATAAGGTAGAGTACTGTGTCATAAAGAAGAACAAACTTGAGTTGCAGGAAAATGGGTGCACTGAGACCATAATGTTAAGTGAAATAAATTAGACACACAAATTTAACAATTGTATGGTTTCTTTTATAGGAGAAAGTCAAAATATAAATAAAGAGCAAAAGGTAGAGAATAGGAAGTAGGGAAATATATCTTTTACAAATGAGAAGAGGACCAAGAGATGGAGGGAACAGAGTAAAAAAGGATAAAAAAAAAAGAATTAAAATATGTGTACCAATTTCCCATGAGGAATGTAATCATTAGGTTCTGCAAATATGTGTTAAAAATAAAAATGAGCAGCACAGTGTGTTTTGATCTACCTTATTCAAGGGATCTGGTGCCATGCAACTTCCGGCTTTTCCCCCAAGTAAAAATGACCATAAAGGTAAACATTTTGAATCAAGGTAGCCAGAACAACACAATGAAAGATGTTCACAAAAGAGGGTTTCTAGAACCCTGTCAGACAGTGGCAAGAATGATGGGAGAAATGAGTTGGGAGTCGAGGGTCAGTATTTTGAGGGGATTAATGGAAATGTGTATTTTACTATAATTTTTAAAATTTAAGCGTTAACCATGTCTTTCAACCACAAATCTTACTTTTACATGGAAAGGCTCTCAGCGGACCAGAGGAGGAGGCCACCTGTGTTCTGTATCTTGACTGTATTGGTATCAATATCCTAGCACTGATGTTCTTAGCTTTCCAAGGATTGCCACTAAAGGAAACTGGGCAGAGAGCAAATGATATCCATCTCAGTTCTTGCCACTGAATTAGAATCTAAAATGATCAACAAAAAAAGTTCAATTTTTAAAAAACTAAAAAAAAAAGTCCTGACTAAAGGTGACCCTAGCATTCAATAGGCCAGTGAATATCACCAATTTGTCAGTCAACCATCATCTTCAGAAAAGTGAGATCCATTTCCTCCTAAATCTATTTTCTTAAGTGACCAAAAATAAAGTGTAGATGGGCTCCTAGAATAGCAATATTGCTCATATCCCCCAAAAAAGTTAAATAATATCCTGAAGGCCACAGTTCACATAACGTCACACATGCCAGGATGTGATAATCAGCCCAGAATAAGCACTAATTCTTCATACATTTCTAAGCATATCAAATATTAAAATACAATTAGGCACAATGTAAGTGACAAAAAGTTTTGGAATTAACTTCTTTTAACTGGATCAGTGAATCAACTAATGGAGAAAAGTTAAATAACAGTCAAGAAAAATGAATTTTTCCTTCTTAAATTGGGAACAGAAGCAAGTGATAATTTGTCATCAAAATGAACTTGGAAACAGAGTCCTGAATTCAAATCTTCACTCTCCCTTTGGAGAGTCGCTTTCATGAATCTCGTCTATAATGTAAACATAATCATGAACCCCATCATTGGGCTGTTGTACATATTTAAAGTAGTTAATATATGTAAGCTATTTGGCACACAGTGGGTCCTCAGTGAACACTAATCCACACACACACAGGGAAATAGCAGATAAAGTCTTTGGGTGTGATAAATGTGCTATATGAGGACACAAAAACTAAAATTGTACTTTTCTTTCAATTAGGAATAGAAGTGTTCCTGTATATATTCAAGTATATGACATGAAATATTATGATGGCTCTTGGGGCCTCTCCTCTTGAAAAGGAATGAAGGAGGATCTGCCAGTTAAAAAAAAAATAAGAAGCTCTTCATCCTTCCAAGTCTTCACATAGCCATACAACTGGCCAGCAGGAACATTCTTAAATTAATGTGCTCCCAAGAAATGAAACAGCTGATTGATGATGCAGATAACTTTGGATTGACTTGCTTTTAGGAGATAATCACAGAGAGGACTTCTACTTTCCTTGTCTCAAAATTTTATCTCACATCTAGCAACTGAAGCAATAGCATTCTCATTTCATAGAACTGCTTCTTCACTGTTGCAAATTAGTAGTAAAGAAAAGAGAAAAAGAAGTATTATCCACAACTGTTTTCAAGTCCTTACAGCTTTGAGCAATAAAGAATATAATAAAAGAGCAAGACAGAAATTTCCTGAAGCAGTATCTCTTGTTCCTTCTTCCACACTCTTAGAAGCACTAGCTTTGATCAGATTGGCCATCTGCTTTGTTTGAAGCTACATTCCCCAGCCTCCTTTGAGAATGGATCAATCATACGACAGAGTCTAGTCAATGAAAAATAAGCAGAAATTTCTGGATGGGTGTGTTAGATATCCATTCCTGCTTGGCAAATTATCCCCAAAACAGCAACTTGAAACTACAAATATTTATTATCTCACTTTTTCTGTGGGTCAGGAATCTATGAGTGTTTAACTGGGTGATTTCTGGCTCATTGCTTCTCATGAGACTGCCACCAAGCTATTATTTGTGACTGTGATAATCTGGCTCAACCAGAGATCTGCTTCCAAAATGAATCATATGCAAGGGCACTAAACATGTTCACTGGAAGAAGGATGGCCTCTTTAACAAATGGTGTTGGAAAAATTGGCTCTCCACATGCCAAAGACTGAAACTAGATCCATGTCTATCACCATGCACAAAACTAAAGTCTAAATGGATCAAAGACTTAAATATTAAAACAGAAACACTAAATCTACTGGAAGACAAGGTAGGCAGAAGTCTTGGAGACATAGGGGTAGGCAGAGAATTCATGAACAAAACACGAACTGCATGGGAAGCACTTCAAAGAATCAACAACTGGGATCTCATATTATTGAAAAGTTTCTGCACTTCAAAAGAGATCATCAACAGAGTGAAAAGAAAACCCACAGATTGGGAAAGAATTTTAGCCAGCAACTCCTCAGACAAAGAACTTATATCAAGAACATATAAAGAATTGAAACATCAAGCCCCTCAAATTCAAAGACCCTCGCTCTCCAAAAATGGGCATCTGAGATGAACACATGGTTCTCAGATGAAGATATACAAATGGAAAATAAATACATGAAGAAATGTCCACCATCACTGATCATTCAAGAAATGCAAATTAAAACAGCATTGAAATTTCATCTCATTCCAGAAAGAATGGCTACCACCGAGAAATCAACTAACTGATCACAAATGTTGCCAAGGCTGCAGGGAAAAAGGAACACTGCTCCACTGTTGGTGGGAATATAGACTGGTACAAGCACTATGAAAATCAGTAAGGAGAATTCTCAGAAGTCTAGGACTGGAAGTTCCATTCAATCCAGCTCTTGCCCTCCTGGGGTATTTTCCCAGAAAAACTGAAAAGGTCATATCACAGTGGTATATGTGCACCCATGTCCATAGCAGCATAATTTGCAATAGCTAAATCTTGGAAACATGCCACAGAGTGGATGAAAAAGATGTGGTAGTTTTATACAATGGAATATTGCTTGACTATAAAAAAGGATGATCTTGAGGCCTTCATAAGTCAGTGGAGACAACTTGAGACTGTCCTCATTAGTGAAATAAATAAGAATCACATTTATAAATATCACATTTTGTTGCTAGTGTAAAAAGTAATAAGAAGTGTAGAAGTTATAAAACCCAAAATATGTAATTGCTATTGCAAAAAAAGAGAGGAAAAGAAAGTGCTCTAAAAGGTATAACTGCATGTATATTTAAGTGTGTAGGATTGATCACCATATTACTAGGTTTTTGTTGGATAATTAAACAGAACTGTTGACAGTCTCGCTATTTGAATGTCCACTTTGTATGCTTTACTTTTGTAACTTGAACAATTATTTCTAAAAGGACAATATGTAATTTATTAACTAGTGATTTCTTACTGTTTTTTAAATTATGTATTATTTATGCCCTTTTCTGTTTTGGTTTTTTTTTTTCCTCTTTAAATAAAATTTTTTTTAAAAAATGAGTCATACGGCCATTGACAGGGCTCAGGTCTTCATTAGCCTCTTACCAGAGACTTCATTTCCTCTCCTATTCAATAGGGCTCTGCACAGGATACCTGAGTATCCTCACAATATGATGGCTGGTTTTCCCCAAATGATGAGAGAGGAGTAGGAAGTGGAGGAAAGAGGGAGGCAAAGAGGGAAGGGAAGGGAAGGGAAGGGAAGGAAAGGGAAGGGAAGGGAAGGGAAGGGAAGGTCATGACTATTTATTCTGTTCCGTATATATTCATTCACGTGAGGCACAAGGATGAGCAGCCACCTGAGGATCGCGATTCTCATAGCAGGAGTATGAGAGAACAAAGAGATGGTGCCACTCTTTAAAAGCTGAAGTTGAAACTGATGCATCACTTTTTCCACATTCTTTTGGTCACTGCAAGTCACATGGCCAAACCTATGGAGCATTAACTGCTCACTTGGTAAGATCAAGGCAAGGTCTATGAGTGGATGGACATTAAAAGTAGGCTACCTACAGTTCAATCTACTTTACACCCCTGAGCTCACAGTTATGAAGACAAACAGGTCCCACATTTTGTCAGTTCGCCTGCTAATTATCATTTAAATCACACCCTTTTTTACTTCTTCTAATGTCATCAGGATTCAAGCCATCATCTCTTGCCAGGGTTATTAGAACTTCATCACATTCATTCTTGTCTCCTCTACACTCCTTTCTTCACACAGCAGCCAGAATGATGTTTACAAAGAAAATGAAAATTGTCCTCACTTTGGCAAGCACATATACAAAGAAAATGAAATAGTCTTGCCATACATCAGCCCAATGATGAACTAATGGTGTTTAGCAAACAGATTAAATTCTCCTTTGAGAACTCACAGGGACCTTTGGCTTCCTCTCCATCCTCACCTGACACCACCTCCTGTCTCCACTTCTGGGTGCCACTTTCCATCCCAATGCTGACTCCCCCTGTTCCCTCCATTTTGATATTTCTGACTCCAGGAGAGCTCTTTCCACCCTTCACCCAAGTACATTTGCTCCTCCTATTTCCACTGAAAAGTGCTCCCCTTGTCCACCCACCCACCGTTAGAAGGCACCTAGAAGGGAGATTGTTCTACATACCTGCCCTGTGCCTGGTTCTTATATTTCTTCCACATATTTCTTCCACTAGGGTAGTTAATGGTTCTGGAAGGTCAAGATGTTCATCATCTTGACCAACCTTAGACTACTATGGCCCTACCAAAGATTTGGATACCCCTGTCATCTGCAGATGTTAGATATGTTTCAATACCCAGAGGCCAGATGTGTGGTGTGGCTCCAGAAATCCTGAGATAGCAAGAAAAAATCTGGTGATCCTGCTCACCACCGGGGTGATGGAGAAGTGGTAGCTCTGTAAACAATGGACCAAAGGCCTCCCTCTGCTCCATGTCTGAGGAGAAAGGATCATTTGGATATCCAGGAACTGGGGAAATGCCAACGGGTCCTAGGAGCACATAAATGGCTAAGTCCAGGAGGATAGAGTGACTTCCAGTAAAAGGCAATAGCTGACCAAGATCAGACAAGTGGGACTTGGAAGCTGACTTTGTTACTCTGCCTTGGAAGATGAAAGGTGCAAAGGCTGAGGCTTTGGCATGAGATATGTAAGCTAATGACCTCAGATCTTCTACTCAGTAAGGCCTTTCTGTTTTACTCATGGGTCTTTTTGCTTTTGTTTTTTGTGACAAATTCTCACTAAATTGTCTGGTCTAGGCTCAAACTGGTGATCCTCAGCCTTCCAGAGTTCTGGAATGACAAGGATATAACACCACATCAGGCTCTTCCGGTCCCTCTGAACCAACCAACTCTCCGGCTCCCTATATGTCAACTGGGCATCCAGCACCGCCCAACATTGGTACAGACCTCAAGGTGAGGGTTCTGTGCCACAGGCTGCCCCCCTTCAGAGAGCAGTAACAAGGCCCAAGTTACCCTTACTTCTGACTCAGCAGTTATAGATCGGGTTCCTGGATCCCTTCAGGTACAATGATTTGCTGAAATGGCTCACAAGACTCAAGAAAAAGCAACTTGCCACTGCGTGTTTGTTGTACAGGGTTCAGATGAGCAGCCAGATGAAGAGATACAGAAGACAATGTCTAGAAATATCCTAGCTCGGGAGTTTCTGTCCCTACAGAATGAGGGTGTCTCCCCCCCCCCCCCCCGCAGCACATAAATGTGTTTACCAACCCAGAACTCCCCTGCAGTCCTTTGTTAAGGGCTTTTATGAAGGCCTAATATGTAGGTACCATTGAGTCCACCACTGGGTACTTAGTGATTGAACTGCATTTCCAGCTGCTCTGCTCTCCCCAACTTCCCCATCCTAGGGTCAGCTTCTCTGACAACTGGCCCCCACCCTGGAGCAGTTAGAGATCCCCCTAGTAGGAGCTTCATCTCATTAACATGCAAAAGGACTCTAAGAGGTTTAGAAGTTCTTGTGCTAGGAGAAAGCACCAATTGATAAGAAAAGATGCAGTCAACTATCCTGTGCTCTGGAGCTTTGTGCCAAGAATTAGGGCTAAAAACAAAATATATGTTTCTAATAGTGTCACAAGGAATGCAGGTGTTAGCCTGTAAGAGGCTTGGAGAGGCTGGTGCCCAGGGGCAGAAGGGATGGAGGTGAGTGAAATCAGTATGGGAAGGGCCCTGGGGAATGCTGAAGGGTTTGGACTTTATCCAGGAGTTTCAGAAAGCTCACTCTGGTGCAGAGGAGAGCAGGCTAGGGTGACCTGTGGCAACCTAACAGACACAGTATCTCTCAGGACTGGGCTAGAAAACCCCAAGAAAGTTCAGGTCTGTGGCCTCTGGACATGGGATCCCACTAACAGTTTACTGCTCCTGCTGTTAATGCTATTAGCAAACTTCTGTTTATATCAGAATAAAAGCATGCTGGGAACACAGGCAGAACAACCCCTCCTGGGAAGAAATCAAGCTGCTGCTGCTAATTGTTCTTTCCCAAGTCTCCATCATTAGAGAAAAGAGCAGTCAGCATCTCTGCTCAGGGGCCAGCCCTGGTACCCAAGGGAACCAGGAGAAGCTTCCTGCCCACCCCACACCTGCTGGGATGAATTGCACCCTCTAACCTTAGAGCTCACCGGCAGCCCCAGGCCGGCAGTCCCCATGGATTAGGGGTCACAGACCTCAGTGGCTTGCTGGGCTGTGTCCTTCTCACTCCAAGGGGATACTTGAATTGAAAAAGGGAGGAGCAAATGGTGGAGGAAGAAGCAAATGATATGATGAGGCTTGAGACAGAGCATCTCAGCTCCCATCTCAGCCCTGCCACCCAACTGACATGGGGGTGATGGGCAAATTTCCTCCCTGATAAACTAGGAATGAGAATAGCACCCAAAAAAAGTACCAACCTTTAGGATGTGGGGAAAACTAAGTAACACACCTGTAAAGCATTTGAGGTAAGCCCAGGGATAAGTAGATACTTTAACAGTAAAAGCTAATTATAGATAAGATTATAAGAAAGAGAAGAGAGAAGGAGAAGAAAGATGAAAAACCAGAGGAAGAAGAGGAAGAGGAATGGAGGGAAGGAGTGGGGAGGGGAAGAGAGGAAACACCTGTGTTGCAGGAGAATCTATTGCATTTGAGGAAAAAGGAACTGGCTTCTTCCAACATAGTGAATGATCACATTCTTATTTGATTCAGTGAGTATTTCATTGTCTACTTAATCTGTTATTTAATTTATTCTTCCAAACAACACCCATGGGGCAAGTCTTATTATTTCTATCCTATCCCATGAGCACACTGAGTCTCAGAGAGATAGATACCCAGAGTTTACTGTGCTGCAGGTTCCATGCTCTCCAGAATCTAGTTTGTTTCCACATCTGTTCAACCCAAGTTTAAGGTAGGAACTTGCAGATGGTTGCAATGTCTCAGCATATACACAGGGACAGGTTCTTCACTTTGTCATCAAGACCCTATTTATCCCTCTTGCCAGTCATGGCACTGCATTAGCCATTCATCCTGAGCTTCTCCCAAACAAAGACTATGAGATTCTGGAGAGCAGGAAACTGTCTTGAATCCCTGAAGTCTGATACAGTGTAGGGAAGGAGCTGACATTTGTGGAACAGTAGCACTAGTGACTTCATCCACCCTTCAGAGCAGGAAATATTTGCCAGGTTATAACTGCATGCCTGGCAGTAACCCAGGGACAGAGCAGTACACAAACGACAAAGCAGACATACTGTCCTCTGTCCAGGGGCTCAGTGCTATACCTGGGTTAGAAGTACGTGACTGGAGACATTTGCCAATTTCCTTGTGTAACATGTCCACTGTGACCATCTCAAGCCTCCCATCACCAGAATGGAGTTGGGAAGACATACTGGTTCCAGAGCACCTCTGTTTGTTGAGGAGGTAGATAATAAGCAAGCAGGTGAGGAAATTATTAATTAAATAACCGGTTAGTTCTATGAAAACTATAAGCAGGCCACTGTGCCAGAGATAGAGAAGTCACATTTAGCTCAGAACTGTGCATATGACCTTTTGCTTTGCCAAGAGAATTTTTCAGTCTGGATTAAAGCCCTGGTATTTGTCATGAAGACTTATTGGAGCTGACAAGTCTTTTGTCCTCCTCCTTTCGTCCTGCTACAGGTCGCTCTCCTGGAAGAGGATGATCCTTTCTGTACAGGACATGGCTACTGAGAAAGGTTAAACTGATTACACCCCATGCTGCTCTCCCGAGACCGTCTTGCTCCCTGATGGCTGCTGTCATGGAGCCACCATGAATAAATCAACAATGTCACCTACGAGACGAGTGGCAAATCCTACAGGAGATCATTTTTCTTCCTCCACTTCTAATAAATCTCATGTAACCAGAGAAACCCCTCCTATTATTTAATTTTATCTACTTATCAGTATTAGGAGATGCTCCCCATTGACTTTATCCTATCTAGGCCTTAATTCAAAATGAACACTCAGAGAAACAGTGAAAATTTTTGGATTCTTTTCATTTCCACCATGAGGCATTCACCTTATTCCTGTGGACAACACCAGAGAGCCTGCATTTTCAAGCTGGTTCCAGCCCTTGCTTGCTGTCTGCCCATGACACAATCTTTTCTATTCTACATGCCTTTGTTTTCCTCACTTCTTAAAGAGGGAGAAGAAAGTCCACCACATGGGGTGGTTATGAAGAAGAGTACATGAGTAATACATGCGAAGTCCTTCACAGGGACATATTTGATGTTATTGTTGCTTTCTTTTCCTGTATTTTTTTTTCTTGAAGACCTACTAACATGCCAAGTCTCTCTGAGGTTCTTTGCCTATGTAATCCCTCTTAACAGTTAGACATATTGCTCATCATGAACTCCTGTCATTAATTTTGATTTGTTCAGATACTGCATTAAAATATTTGCTTTGACTGATGAGTTGGGGTGCACTTGTTGATTCTGCACCCAAAGCACTTTTCAGTCTAATCTCTTAGCTCTGGTGAGTGTACTTCTCCATCCACTGTTCCTGCCCACTCTCCATGGTCACTTCCCTCCAATGCCACCTGTTTCTCAGAGCCCAGTATCTCTTGGGCTTATTCTCCCTTCTTTTGGAACAAGTCTGTCATTCAGCACAGTGACCGTGTAACCAGTAATCTACCCCAAGGTCAAGTGCATGTGATAAAAGAATTATTGGTTAGTTGCAAAGAAAGAGACAGAAAGCTGTGACTGATGCTAGCAGCCTAGACCTGGTAGCTACACAGAGAATGAGGAAGAAAGAACAGTTTCTGGAAGCAGTTTTGATTTGGCAGGGATTGACAGCTACTTCAATTTGGGAAATGAGGAAGGAGAAGTGGAAGAGGACTTATGGGCTGGTGGTCAGGTCATGCAAGAGAGGGGGCCTCTTTCAAGGAACAGAAGAGACAGATTCCTTCCAGGAAAGGTGGGGGTCCCCTCTGTGTTCTGGCCAAATAACCCTGGTCCTGCCCATGCCTCTCTCTGCACAGTTACCTCTGCTTAGAGGAAAGATCATAAACTGGGGTGTCAAACACACTTGAGTGTGGAGACACAATTTTAATAATCACGCCAAGTTCTAGTATGAAAATAGAAGCAGCAGTGAAATTAGAGGGGGCAGAAAATGTTCCTCCTTGGTTCCCTGCTCTTAATTTGTTACTAAGAGCTTCAAGAGAAAGTGATTTGGAGGAGAAATGATGACCTTGGGGACCAGCTTCTCTACTGATAGATGTCGCTGATGGTCAGCCCTCCCTAAAGAAAGTGTGTGCAAGGGTACTGGTATCTTTCACCCCTCTCCAGATGCTATGGTCTGAGTGTGTCCCCTGGAATAAAAACACTGAATTTAATTACCAGTGCTGATCCTATTAGAAGGTGGAGCCCTGAGAAATGAGATGTAAGCACTCTACCTTCATAATAAGATTAGTGTTTTTTTTTTAATAATGTCTCACTATGTAATTCAAGCTGACCTTGGAGTTCACTGTGTAACCCAGGTTGGCCTCCAGACCATCTTTTTGCATCAGCCTCCAGAGTGCTGGAATTATAGGCATATACCACCATGCCTGGAAATTATTGCTTTATTAGAAAAGAAAGAGGGCTGAGGCAAGAGCAGGAATAGGACAGGTGTTGAAGATTTTCCTAAGGATCTTAAATCCAAACTCCAGTTCCACCCTGAGGAGCCAAAGATGTCACACAAATTTGCCACTCACCTCAAAAGCTTCCTCACCACCTCCTCTTCAAATTTCCTTCCCAGAGGCTCCATTGTTCACATACCTCATCCTAGAGGTGAGCTCCATAATTTATAGGACCCAGTGCAAATTAAAAATGTAGTACCTTTGTTCAAAACCAAGAATTTCAGGATGGTACTAGGAAAACAGTGAACAAAGCACAGGCCTCCAGAGCTCAAGGACCTGGCAACAGAAGAGGGACTGGAGAAATCACTGATATAGCATCTATCTTAACTGTTTTTCTCATTTCTGAGACAAAATATTGGACAACCAAAGTTAAAGGATGGAAGATTTATTTAGTTTACATTTTGTAGAGGTTTCAGTCCATAACTGACTGTGTAATCCAAAGCAAGGTGATACAGCAAACACACATTGCAGAGGAGAAACAGTTCATGGCAGGCAGAAGGTAACAAAACAAGCAAATGGACTACGACAGCTCTTTCAGTCCTTTACATCTTATCTAGGCTACTTGAGGTGGGTAGCACTCACACTCTTAATCCTAGTGCCCTTCAGTCTAGCATCACACCATGAATCAATTCCAGTGCTCCACACTCTAGATGCAGCTATCTCTGAAAAAGCCGCATGACCATACAAGACTCTGGTGGGATACCTAGATACAAGCCATAGCATCATCTAAGAAGCACTGCCAACCTTGGCCACTAGGGTCAAATGGGCACAGTTGTCCTGACTGGACAAACATATTTGTATGACATATCAGTGCAACATGGTGGAGGAGGTCTATGCAACTGGCTTCTGGGCTCAGTGTTGCTGACATTTGCAGTCACATAACTTCTTACGAGGAGATCTGAGTCCTGTGGGATATTTATCAACATCCTTGGTTGCATCCTACTGGACTCCAAGGACATTCACCTCTCCTCCTTGCCCTACTGTTATTGTGACAACAAAATTTATCAAACATCCCAAGGAAGTGAAATCATCCCTTCTTCAAAAACCACTGGATTATAGTATTATACCAAAGGATTTTGAGGATGCCCACAACAATTTCGTCCTCTATAGATCCTATCGTGGTTAACATTTTTAATTGTTTAATATCTGTCTCCCCCAAGCAGACACTGATGTATAGGAAAACAGCCCCTATATCTGTTTTGCTCTCATCTGCATCCTCAACCCCCAGCATGGTACCCAGAATGTGGTAAGAGTCCAGTAAATTCTGGTTGAAGCCATGAATATCAGAGAAAACAGGCAAATGCTAGACAGAAACAGTCATGTGTCTTAATAGGGAAAAAGAAAATATAGCATGCAGAAGGGATGTGCATTCTGAAGAGGAAGTGATGAGTTGTCAGGAGGGGTGGGGGGTCCCAGAAGTCTGTGATGATGACCCAGGACATTCTTTAAAGGTCACACAGGGCTTGTCCTGTAGGCTAAAGGGGTTTGTATTCAAGGAACAGAGACTTCAACAGAGGCACAGAGGTCAGAACCAACACAGGCACACAATCCTGAGGGTACAGGAAAGTGAGCTAGAGTAAGAAGCATCTCCACCCTTGCCTCCACCTTGCTCCCAGAGTAAGTTTCATTAACTAGGCCTGGCTGGGTCACCAACTATATACTGAACTGCCTTTGCTGTGGCAAAAAGTCATGAACCACGTGGCTTAAAAAAAAGGAGGCTGTGGAACTCTTGTTTCCCATAGTTGTGAAGGCTGAAGTCCACAGTCAAGGGATAGTGTGATAGATCTAGTGAGAGCTTTTCCTGTTTTGCAGATAGCCACCTTCTTGCTGTGTCTTTACGTGATGGGGAGTGAAGAACCCAGACCCTTATGAGGACACTAATCCTCCATAAGGGTCTCCCCAGTGACATCATCTAAACCCAACCCTTGTCAAAAGCTTCATCTCCTTACACCATCATACTGGGAGTGAAGGTTTCACCATGTACTGTAAGTTGGGAGAGCACAACACTCAATCCATAGCCTCAGGTCTCCTTCAGTTCTCAAGGCTTGACAGTCTGAAAGCAAGTTCTGAATCAATCAAGACAAGTCACTCACTTTGGGGGACACTGAGTGTCACTTTGTGTTTCCTTCTGAAAAATCAGAACTGGCGGTGACTAGGAGAGAGAAGTTGGGGAGGCATCTGAGTTTGAGGGACAGGCTTCAGACAGAACTCACTGTGTGTTTCACTCCAGCCCCGAGGTCTCTAGTAAGTGACTTCATGGTTCTTAGCTTTCCACATCTGAAGATCAAAAGGACAGAGCCTGCACTGTGAAATTGATGTGAGGGTTAAAGTGGAAAGAATCCACCTATAAACACCACTCTGGAGTGTCACTGCGATGTAGTAACAATAAATGATTGTTGTTTATTTATCAATAAACAGACTGTTTTGTGGCCCATTCATCTTCCACCTGTCCCCTCCACAGATGCCAGGCCTTCCAAATCAGAGGATGCATTGTGAGAATTCCGTATTAGAGCACGGAATGTAGTAATCACTGTGTTAAAGGCTCAGGAGTCACACAGTTTTATATTGAATGTTGACAGAAAGAGCTTCCTCTGGGGCAATGCCTCTTAATGACAGCTGATCTGAGCAGCAAGGGAACATCTGAAAATGTCTGGAAGCATTTTGGTTGTCACAACCAAAGGGGTGCTGATGGCATGTAGTAGATACATGCCCCTATAGGAGCTGCTAGATGTCCTACAGTGCTGAGGACAACCTCATACAACAAAGAATTACCTGGTTCAAAATGTCAGTAGTGCTCAGACTGAGAAACACTCAAAGTTGACTTCCGGGAGAACATGGCGGACAGATAACAGCAACTACCGGAGGCTCTCTGAAAACTAGGCTCAGAAGCCAGGTATGGTGCGGACTAAAGAGACATAAGCAGGTGGAGTTATGCTCTGCTGACTCAGGAACGAACTCGGCGGAGAGAAACCAACTTGGAATGCAGTCCTGGTGCTAAAACAGGAACAGAAAAGCCTCGCTGCTGAGGCTGGACCCTGCGCCATTGGAAGCCGCGATTTGGGTTTCCTGCCGCGGCGGCTGGCTGCCTCTACATCGGCTTGGCAAGGAGAGAGACGTGCGGAAACTCTGAGAATGGGAGTCTGTGAACGGAGTCGAAAACAGGACGGGCAGGGAGGCATGTTCTGACTTGTGGCGAGGTGAGTGAGAGAAACTGACACTCCACCACAGTTTGACTCCAGCGGACTTTCTGGGCCCGAGCAGTCCTGCGGGAGCAGGGCGTGGTGGCGACTCCAGCCACACATTCCCCTCTCGGGCGGGATTGGTGAAGAGTGCCTGGCCTGCGTGACGCTGCCAGCGGACCCCGTAAGCTGGCCCAACCCAGATCCCAGAGCCCGACGGAGGCCGGGAGGGGCGGGCCCCACGTAGGCTGCCTGGTGTGCAGCGGTGAGTGGGAACACCTAACCGGCACAATTCGATCAGGCTGTGGCTGACAGGGAGAGAAGCTGGGCCTCTCATATAAGCTTGCATATATAAGAAACAGAGAATATGGGGAGAGGCAGCAACAAGAAAGGCTCCTCAGCCCCCAATTCTGAGAAACAGGCAATAGCAGACACCGCACCATTACACATAAGGCGCCATATAGAGAGCCTCATAGACCAATTCAGGAATGAAGTTATCAACGACCTGAAGCTAGAAGTATGCAAAATAGTTAGAGAAATGCTAAGCACCACCCAAGAAAAAACAGATGGTGGAATGGAAGAACAGAAAAAGAGGGGAGAATTGTTTGATGGAGAAAACAGGGAAAGCATAGAATACGTGAAGCAGGTTCAAAGGGACTACCAAGAAACTAAGAAGTCTATCGAAGACTGGCATAACAGCTTGAAAGAAACTAAGGACAGACTATCTGAACTGGAGGGCAGAATTGTAATATGGGAGAATGAAATGAAAAACTTCTTAAAAATAACAAAGAAACAAACAGCAATAATACAAAGACAAGAAGATGATAAGAGGATCCATAACTTAAGGATTAAGAACATAAAAGAAGAAGTAGGGACACAAACAAATGAACTACAAAAGCTACTCACAGAAATAATCCAGGAGAATTTTCCTAATTTAGCAAAAGGTAAAGATACTCAGATATATGAGGCATACAGGACCCCAGCTACCTACAACCCAAACAGAGCAACACCCAGGCATATAATAATAAAAATTCCAGAAATTCAATACAAGAACAGAATATTAAAAGCTGTCAGAGACAAGAAACAGACCACTTACAAGGGAGCACCCATCAGAATTACAGCAGATTTCTCTGCACAAACCATCAAATCACGAAGAGCGTGGGGGAAAATAATTCAAGCTTTGAAAGATAATAATCTCCAGCCAAGATTGAGATATCCTGCACAACTGTCCCTGGAAATTGATGGAAAAACAAGGTGCTTCCAGGATAAAGAGGAACTGGGGGAATTTGCAACCACCAATTCAACTCTACAGAGAGTATTGCAGGATATTCTAAAAAAAAAGAAAAATACAAAGAATCCAGAAATAATGGAGGCCACAACGAATGGAGCAGAGAACAAAGTGAAGAAGACAAACTGACAGCTACTGACAGAATAAGAGCTCAACAGAAATGAGGCAGAGAAGATTGGATGATAGGAACAGCTATTTTGGAGAAAATGACATCTTAATAGGTAATACTGATTTAGTATCATCTTGTTTTGAAGTTTCATCTAGCTTTTGTCCTTCTGTCTCCAATGGTCCAAATAGGTTGTATCTTACTGGATTTTATTATGTATGATAGTATAAGCAAAAACCTTTTAAAGACAAGGAGATTATACAGAAACCATTGTTCATTTTCTGTTAGTCGATTCTAAATACTCTGTAATGCTGTCATTCTCTTAAATGGTTTTACATTGTTTTGATATACTTAATGCTACAGTATACGAAGTTGTACTCAAGGATTTCAAGGAAAGAGATAATATGGTAACTACTTTTAGGTCAGGATTATCTGGTGGTGAAACACTATTCTGCTTAAATGGTTATGTTTTGATCTGTGCTGTTTCGTTGTTATGCCCTCTTTTATCTCAATCTCCACTCCATTATTTACTTTTTTATTTTTATCCTTTTAATTAAAGGAAAAAAATAGCAGGATATATTATAGTAACCCACTTTGACTTTCCATTACCTCGATTTAAAGCCCTGTATTACTCTCACCATCTGGTTTTTAACTGATGTTCCCCTATTCTGTTTTGCTGGATAGTATCAGGTTCGAAAATTTAGGCATCAGCTGTGAAGATAATGAGATTCATTATAACGCCCATTCTCGTTGACTTTTATCTATTTTTGAAGACCTACAATGTCTCCAATGTTTTGGTTTTGTCGGTTTTATTCTTTACTGTTTTGTTCAATTGTATTGTAACTAACGATATAGGCAATTCTATTAGAGATAGGGGGAGGCATTATGGTAAACATTGTTGATCACCTTGTATTATGTTTTCACATTATCTATTATGTCCACCCTTTTGACTTGACCGATTCTGTTCTGTTATGTCACATTTGGTTTTACTCTCTTCCAAAAAAGTAATAAGAACCATGGGAGCAATGAAACCCAAAATGTGTAATAGTCATTGTACAAAAGAGAGGAAAAGAAAGTGCTCTATACTATATAACTGCATGTATATTTAAGTGTATAAGATAGAAAATGATATCACAGAGTTTTATTGGATCATTGAGCAGAACTGTTTGCAGTATCATTGATGGAATGTCCACTTTACAAGCTTTAATTTTGTGACTTGAACAATTATTTCTAAGATGACAATATGTAATCCATTAACTAGTGATTTCCTACTGTTCATTTTTTTTCTGCAAATCTGTATAATTTGTACCCTTTCTCTGCTTTTTTTTCTTTTCTCCTTAAATAAAATTAAAAAAAAAAAAAAGAAACACTCAAAGTTTTGGAGTCAAGTGGACCTAAATGTAAGTTCCTGTTGCACAAATTACTATAATGTGGCCTTGGACAAATCACTTAACAACTCCAAAGTGAAACTTACCAACACCGTGTTGCTCAAGATCATGAAGGGCAATATGTCAACACCTCCAATAATGACTGGCACTGTGGTAAGTGCCCTAGAAGTTAGCGACAGTATATAGTCATTCTCCATGCACTGGTCATGGACATGAGGGATATCATGATGGTGCAGCAGCAGCCATCTTGGCTCCATGAGAGAGAACCGAAGAAAATCTGATTGAAGCTGACCAAAAGCCCAAGCGCTGTAAGAGCAACCCTGGGTCTAGCTCTTCTTGAAATCCTCTTAAGTAAAAAATATTTGCTAGTAATTAAGCCACATTTAGTAGGTGTCTCTATGCCCTTTTTCATCCTACTCACTGCCATAAAGACTCAAAAAGCCTTTGGGGCTAACTAATATCTTTTTATGTCTGGCACATGGTAAGTGCTCAACCCAACAGTTGAGCTATCTTGGACAAGCAAGAAGAAACTTTTTGTTGTATACTAACAGTTATCAACTTCTGGGGCCAAGTCAGCATCCATTTGACCCAATAAGTAACCAGAAAGGACACTGGTGTAAGGTGACCTGCAGGAAGTGAGACCTGAATGAAAGATTGTCAGACTGAGTCCCATGCATCTAACCAGTCTGCCAGGCAGCACCGCAGAGAAGCCTGTTATCCAGGCAGAAGGAATTCCAGCCCTCTCTTTCCTTGTAACAGCATAGTGCAGCCCCGCTGCCCACGTGGGTGGCTACCTGTCACCTACAGTCATAGAAGATGTCCTGTACAAAGCCACTCAGAAAGAAGCTGTCTGGCATGGTGACCTTGAAGAAAATCCATGATGGAGAAGTGTCAGGCCATGGCACTTCCCCCAGAGCTGTCAGTGGGAAGTTCTGCTCTGCCCTGAGACATGATGACTTCATCAAGTCAGATCCACTCATGGGGGAAGGCTTCTTGCATAAAGCAGCGACCTGAAGAAAGCCAGCAGCAAGTGGGGAAGGGACCTTCCCAGCAGGCCTGCTGGAGGTAAGAGGGCAGAGCACTGTGGAACAAGGAAAGTCTGCGGGCCAGGCGGTGATTTACCTCTATTGCAATCAAGCTCCAGCGGGCTGGGACAGTGCTTCCTGCACGCCACACTCAGGGTGGACATGTTTCACAACCTTTCTGTGCTGGTTTGCTGAGGCTGCACAGCAAAGCACCACACAGTGGGCAGTCAGCAGCTATGCTGCGCTCCAAACTGGAAATTCAAGTCCAAGATCAAGGCGCCCACGGCATTAGTTCCTTCTGAGGACTATGAGGCAGCATCTTTGGAAGACCTCTCTCCTTGATTAGTGGATTCCATCTTCTCCCTGGGTCCTATCACATCATCTCCCTTTGTGCATAACTGTGCATCCAGATTCCCTGCTGGTAAAAGGGCACTGTCATGTTGGATTACAGCCCAGCCTCACAGCTCCCTCTGTAAAGACCATCTCTGGAGAAGATACACACACAAGTATTGGAGAGTCAAAATTTCAACATTCACAGTTAAGGAAGATGTAATTCAGCTCCCAGAACCATCTTATTCAATCTTTACATTAATGACAAGAGGAAACATCTATCAATGTAACTTTTTTTAAAAAACAAAGCCAAATGTTGTAGCACACACTGGTAAGCCCAACACTCTAGCAGGCTGAGACTGGCAGGTCATAAATTCAAACTCAATCTAGACAACTTAGTAACTCAGTGAAACTCTGTCTCAAAATTTAAAAACAGAAAGAAAAGGAAACTGAGGCTCAGAGAAGTTGTGGTGCTAGCTTGACATCATGCCACCTTCTCGTTTGCTTTATTTTCCTCAATTTGCACACTACATAGCATACATATCCATTTCATCATGAGCTAAAGGCTCACACACCAATACAATGGAAGCCCCAATGGCAGGCATTTTAGCATCTCACTCCCTGGTTCTCTAACACCTGCCCCAGAGCCCGGCACATAGACGAAGCTGGGTAAACAGCTGTTGGACAATAAATAAGTGCTGGTGGCAAAAAGCGTCATGTAGATTTGGTGCAACTCACCTGGCTCCAGAATGAGAGCTCATACCCATCACAAAGTTGGCCTCCCTTCTCCATGGCCTGCACACCACAGTGACTGTACTTCACTGATGAAACAGAGACTTAGACATGATCCCTGAGTTGCTCAGGTCATGCAGCTCAGAAGTCAAATATCATGGTTTGGCAAAACTACATTACTTTCTTTGAAGAATGGCTTTTAAGTGAGAAGTCATGAGTGAATACAATGCTTTTGGAAGCCCAACAGCTGACATAAATGAACAAAGAGGACTAAGGCTAAGACTTTTATAAACTTCCAAAGAAATGTCTAGCTTTCTCTGGGACAGAGCTCAATTCAATTGATAGGTGAATTTACAAGTCAATGAATAACACTTGAAGAGATGCACATTGGCCAAAAAGTGCTTTTCAATAATATTCCTTTCATTGTTTCTCAAGACAGTATTATGTAATAAATGAATTTTTGCTACGGTGGACTCTCAGGTACCTGTTGCTGAAATCATCCTCCCTAATCTGTTTAGAGGTAAAACAGAAGACCCCACTGCACTCCTCATCCTAGGAACACATTCAAAACCAGATTTATCTGAATGCTTGCAGAATAATGATCCTCAAAGACATCAGTTTGCTATTCCCCAGAGCCTCTGACTATGTTGTCTTACAGAGCAAAGAAGCTTTGCTGGTGTGATAAAGCTAAGGCTTCTGGGGTAAGGACATGATCCTAGATATTTAGTGGGCTCAGCGCAGCCACAGTCCTTAGAATGGAGGAAGAGAAGGAAGCAGGAAGGTCAGACACAAAGTGAAAATGGTTCCACCCACCCTGGCCAGCATTGGAGATGGAGGAGAAAAAGAAGGCAGGCAACTGTAACAGCAAGGAAAGGCAAAGATGTGCGTTGTCACTAGAGCTCCGGGAGGAAGCAACCCTGTCCTTCCAACTCCCTGACAAGGAAGGGCTTTTGGCCTTCAGGACAAATTCATAAGGTTTTAAGACATTAAATTTGTGGTAACTTGTTGCAGTGACAGGAAACTGGTTCAGTCAGGAACATATCTGAGCCATCCTTTTGCCCCATTATGCCCAGCTGCCAATTATGACATTGCGTGGCACATATTCATTTCTTTAAATTTTTCAACCCTTGGAGGAGCAAAGACGGCAGATAGATAACAACTGGCTACAGAGGCTCCCTGTGATAGTCAACTTAGAATTCAACATAATACAGAGTGGGGAGCCCCAAACAAAGGGAGATGAATTCTCTCATCCCAAGAAGAAATTAAGGTGAGAAGAACCAACCAAACATATAGTCCTGGTGCTAATATTGGAACAGCTAAAGGTTCAGTGTTCCTGCCACAGCAGTGACTTGCCAACCATCCAAGGTCTGCTGTGACTTGCTGAGGTCCCGCCGTGACTTGCTGAGTCATCTGAGGTCCTGCCGCTTTGACTCACTGGAGGCACAGTTACATTGAATTCGGGGGTCAGTGAGCCAAATGGAGAGCTGAGTTGGTGGGGTGCCTGCATTGACCTGTGATGAGTGATGGGAGTGGAGCCACTCCATAGAAAGGGGGCTCCAGCAGATGACATTCTGGAATGGGGCAGGCCTGGCAAGTATAAGGGGCAGCAGTGACTTCAGACAATTGTTCCCTTCCCGAACAGGATTGGTGGAGTGAGCTAGTCCTGGGTCAGGCGACCTGGCTGAGACCCAATAGGTTATCCGAAATCAAGTCCCTACAGGGGTGATACACAGTAACCACACTGACCCAGTGAAGCCTCAGAAGTTTGACTGACCTGGAGGGGAGGCAGTGCAAAGTAATACAGTGCAGGCCACAGCAGCATGACTGACCCAGGAGGTGGCACAAAGTAATACAGTGCAGGCCACAACAGCTTGGCTGACCTGGAGGGGAGGGGCCGGTATACACTGTCCCTGTCTGCAACTCACTAGCCCATGGCAGTGGGAAGGGTCATATAGCCAGAGTGCTTCAGAAGAATTGTAACCAACAAAGAAAGAAACCAGGGCCTCCTGGAAGAAGCAAAAAAGATGGGCAGAGGAAGCAATAACAAAAAGTCCCCAGGTCCCAACCCTGAGAATATTGACCCAGGACAGGTAAATACAAAGGAGAATGAGAAAAGCAAAATGCAATATCAGACATGGCACCAGTGGACATAAAAAGATATATTCGTGACCTCATAGATGAGTTGAAAAGGGAAATATTTAGCCAAGTAAAGCAAGATATAAAAAGATTAATAAAAGAGATACTAAGCAGCCCTCAAGCAGACACAGATGGAAGAAGGGAGAAACTCAAACAAAGGAGAGAACCATTTGATGAAGAATATAAAAAAATATAGAGTACATGAAGCAGATTCAAAGAGATCACCAGCAAATTAAAAACTATGTAAAGATGGCAAATCAGTCTGAAAGAAACTAAGGATAGATTGTCCAAACTGAAGGAAAATTTTGCAATGTGAGATTATGAAAGGCAAAACTTTTTTAAAATAACAAGGAAACAAGCATTAACAATACAGGGCTAGAAGACGACAAAAGGATCTATAACTTGAAAATAAAGAATGTGAATGAAGAATCAGGGATACAAACAAAGAAACTACAAAGGTTATTCACAGAAATAGTTAAGGAAAACTTCCCAAACATAGGAAAAGGAAATGATATTCTGATATATGAGGCATACAGAACTCCAACCACCTACAACCAAAACACAGCTACACCCAGCATATAATAATCAAGATCCCAGAAATTCAATATAAGAACAGAATATTAAAAGCTGTTAGAGACAAGAAACAAATAACCTATGAATAATGGCAAACTTCTTGACACAAACCATCAAGTCAAGAAGAGCCTGGAGTGAAATATTCTAAGACCTGAAAGAAAATAACCTCCATCTCAGATTGATATACCCTGCTAAATTGTCTCTAGAAATTAATGGAGAAACAAGATGCTTCCAAAAAAAAAAGGAACTTGGGAAATTCACAACCACCAATCCAACTCTACAGGGAATACTGCAGGACATTCTACAGAGAGAAAAAAGTACTAGGATTCCAGGAACAGTGGCAGAGAGGCCTCAGTGAATGGATCAGAAAACAGAATGAAGAGGATAAGTAGACAACTGATGGCAAAAAAAGAGCATAACAGAAATGAGGCAGAGAAGATTTTATTCAAAACTGATACGATTGATAATATCAAGTCTGAGAGTATAGGCAACTACACTGAATATCACAAGACTCTATGATACATATTCTGGTTTGATAACTGCTGGTTTTTGAAGTTCTATATTATATACAAAGTTGTGTTTTTATTAATACTGTTATGTACTGATATATTCAATTATACTATGACTGATGATATAGCCAATTATATTGGAGATAACAAGAGACAACACAGGAACCATGGTAGAACTCTTTGTACAATGGTCTCATATGTTTTTTTCATTTCTTGTGTTTATAGGAGTATGTTTTGTTTTGTCTTGTTGTGTTTTGTTTCTCCCTCTAATGCAGAAAGGATAGAAATACATGTTAAGACTCATGCATGTCTAGAATCTATAAACAGTTTATGAGAACTGATCTTATGACACATGATGAAATGAACAGATACTTTGAAGAAAAAGAGACACTAAAATACCCAGTGCTGATCCTGGAGTGTCATAATGTGACACCCAGCAATAGTATTATTCTTTGTTCATAGTGATATTAGCCTGCTTGGGTTTATTCAATACTGCATGTATGCAGTATTGCGTTTATTCATACTGCATGTATGTTTAAGTGTGTAAGATTGATAACTATATTTCTAAGTTTTTGTTTGGTAGTTAAACAGAACTGGTTGCAATCTCACTATTTGAATCCCCACTTTATATGTTCCACTTTAGTATCTTGAATAACTATTTGTAAGATGACAATCTGTAATCATCAGCTGGTGATTTCTTACTGTTTATTCTTTCATTGAAATTATGTATTATTTCTACTCATTTTCTGTTTTGTTTAGTCTTTCTTTAAATTAAATTTATAAAAACAAAAAGACACTATAGTACCCAGTGCTGATCACGGAGTGTCATGATGTGAAATCCAGCAATACTATTATTCTTTGTTCAGAATGATTTTAACCTCCTTTAGTTTGTTTAATCTCAACATAAATGAAGATATGGATAACTGCATGTATGTTTAAGTGTATGACAACCATGTTACTAAGTTTTTGTTGGATAGTTGAACAGAACTGTTTGCAGTCTCACTGTTTGAATTCCCACTTTACATGTTTCATTTTTGTATCTTGAACAACTATTTGTAAAATGACAATATGTAAACATCAACTAGTGATTTCTTACTGTTTATTTTTTCTCTGAATGTATGTGTTATTTCTACCTATTTTCTGTTTTGTTTAGTCTTTCTTTAAATAAATTTTTAAAAGCCTTTTAAAAATTTTTTTCAACCCTTTCCTCAACAGCTCCACATGCTTTTCCATCAGATTTCTCATATATTATCCCCCACCCTCAGCATCAGGGTCCACAAGCCTCAAGGCATATTTTAGTTTCTCTCTTTCTCATACCCCAGATCCAACACATCAACATACCAACATCCAGAATGCAACTACACCTGTTTCTTGTGTCCACATTTGGTCCATCATCTCTCACCTGGACACACCACAAGTCCTCACTCATCCTTCCCTTTTACCTGTGGCTCTACCGCAGCCAAGACAGAGTATCAGATTATATTCTCCTGCCGCTCAAACCCACAAATGGTTTCCCATCACACTTGGAATTCAAACTCTTCACTATGCCCATTGGATCCTACGTGCCATAGCCTTGTCCTCTCCTCCCACTTCATGTCCCAACACAGCCATACTTTACAGGGCTATGCTACAGGTCCCTCACAAGAGCATTGGACCTTAGAGCCTTTGTACCCTCTGCCTAAATATTTCCCCCTATTCCTTCAGGATTCATCCATGCCCTTCAATTAGACCTGTAACCAAAATCAACTTCCTCAACCTCTCTATCAAAATATTGCTCTCCTATCCTCTTCTCTCCTCTCCTTTCCCTTCCCTGATTTATGGTCTTTCTCAGCCCTTCCCACTTCCTAAGCCAAGAGCATGAATTTAATAGGTTTGCTTATCGCATGTCTCTCCTATTCTCAACTGGAATGTAGTTATTTCTACAAAGTAATAAGCTCAGAAAATCTCCCATTATAAAGTGCATAAGTACAAGATGCTAAGACTCCAGAGCATTCCAGACCGAGTTTCTCCCCCACCCCGTAACTTACATAAATTGCATTAGGGAACAGAATGTCTGAGCCTCCCTGCGCCAACCTCTCTTGGGGACTGTCTGCTCCACCCACTGGCTCACAGATGAGATCATCACTGTCACATGGAAGGCAGCCCAAAGCCCTCTTGGCTCACAGGTCTCAAGAGCCATAAATTAACCCCAGCCATGCTGGAATACACACATAATCAGATCATTGTTTGTTTTTAAGAAGTTGTAAGCCTGGATTTTTATGCAAAAACTTGAATTGTTTAATACTGAAACTATATCCCACACGTCAACAATCTTCAGGAGCTGAGAGCTGCTGCCCACTAGCAACAAAAGAATCTAAACTTTTTGTGTAGCAATCCCCTTCATCCAACACACTGCACTGGTTTCCCTACCTGTCTGGCTTCTGACAGTGTTTACTTTTCAGCTCATGATTTGTGAGTTTTAATCAATGCTGAGCTACACATGAGCTAGCAATAAAAAGTGGCTGCCACTACAAAAAAAAATCTATATATGTATATATATACATACATACATATATGGTTGCATCATCAATAAAGGTACACTGCTCAGGAGAAAAGAGATGGTATTTTAAGCCCAGTTCCTACTGGTGGGATCACATGTTTGGAGACAAAACACCTATTTCAAAAGAGGTAATAATGATTAGAATTTTGGGCAGGTGAGCAGACAGAAAAATTGAGGAACACTTTTAGTTCTTTTAGCTTAAAAAAATAGATTGTTAGAGATCTGAACATTCTCTGATCTCTTAGATCTCTCTGATCTCTCATGTCAGTATTTACAAACTTAATTTTCTCATTGCCAGAGCAAGACCAAAATGGAAAGAGAAAGGGTGATTTCCCCATCACTGGCACTGTTCAAACGGGTGCTGGGCAACAGTAAGTGGGTGCATAGCCTGGATGATTCCAGCATTAAAACAAGATTTGGAGGAGGCCAAATTGGAAGCAAGAAATAAGGAAAGAAGGCAGAGGAGAGATGAATAAATTTGCTGAACATCTGCAAGCTTATTCTGTCTATAGCTAGACAATCTTTCATTCCCCTTCCAACAGTTAAACTTTAGATCAGGTGTTCCCTGTCTGATTGTAATTAACTCACAAACTCATCAAAAAATCCCACAGACCCTTCCAAACCTGAGGTGCATGTATACGGCAATCCAAGGTGTTGGAGGTAGGTTACTCTCTGAAAGGGAGCCGGGAACCACAGCAGGAGGCAGATTAGAAAGGTCACCTCTCTCCTAGTCCCTCCTCTACCTCTCTCAACAGACATCAGGGAAATCACTTACTTGAAAACAGGGCTTTAGAGATGCTGCTGGAATGGTTACCTCAGCTTCTGCTCCTCTGCTGTCTCTGAGCTGAGCTCTGATAATGGGGCGGGGGGGGGGGGGATTTGTCTTGCTTTGTATGACAAGCTTGACAGCTGCTCATTGTCTGTCAGTGAGGAGAGGTAATGAGAATTACTCAGCAATTGAGTGTTAACTAAGAGAGCCTACAGCATAACAAGAGGTCCCCAAGATTCATGGGGAGAAAATTGCATCTTGCCTTGCCTACTGAGCATCTTTCTCTGTCCCCAGTGGAGCCCTTGGCCCAGATCATGAATTATAAAAAGGGCCATTTCAATTGGTCTCCCTGCAACTGTTTTGCTGTCCTACAAGCCATTTTCTAAACAGCTGCCACTGGGATCCCTGAAAAATGCATCTCAGACATCACACCATGCTTAAATTTTCCCTGTGGTTTCCCATGACACTGAGCATTAAATCCAAACTCATTAATCTTTCTCAAAGTACTTTCATGATGTGGCTCCCTGTCAACCCCACAGCTTCACCTTATGCCCTCTCTACCAGCCCAATGCATCTGGAATGGCACCTAGCTTAGTTTGGATTCCCCAACTGCAGACCCTGAGGCAAAAATCTGGACACAGACTTGGAAGGTGATCCCAGGAAGTGAGGGGAGGCAGTGGCAGAGTGCAGGGGGGAAAAGGGGGGCCTGCAGGCAGATGGAGTTCAGTCCTGGGGAGACCATCAAGTGAAGAGCATGTCTCAGAGTGGCCCACCAAGCAACACTGAAGTTGAATCATTTACATGTATACCCTCACCACCATTTGTGTTTTCTGAAGCTGGTGTAACAAAGTGCCATCATCAGGTTGGCCTAAAACAACAGATATTGACTAACAGTTCCGGAAACCAGCAGTACCCAGGAAGGTATTGGCAAGGTCTCCCCGTGACTCTTGACTCCTCCTGACTTCTCTGAAAGCCTTTTTTGCTTGTTAAATCACAGCTACTTCAATCCAGCCTCTAACTGTTGTTTTATGACCTCCCGCTGTGTCCCTCTTTTCCGTGAATGACACTAGGCACTGGATTTAGCGCCTACTCTATGACTTTGTCTTCACTAATTACATCAGCAAAGATTCTTTCCAAATAAAGTTATACTCTGGGGTGCAAGGTAAATAATAGAGACTGTTAGTCAACTCAGGAAATTCACCAGCTCTCCTGTTTTACGGTGCACAAACCCTATGATTCTCTACCATATCCATTCACTCTGGCTCTGCTGGTCTCTTTCAACACAATGATACTCAGTTTTTTCTGGTCTCAGCCCCTCACACATCCTGTTCCCTCTGTCTACAACACTCTTCTTCCTAGTGTCTACATGGCTAATCTCTAGTATTCTGTAACTAAAAGGTCAGCCTTCAGGCAAGGCTGGGTTTCAGTGTTCAGTCTCTCTCCTCATAAGTCGAGGATGGGTGTCAGAGTCCTAGATGCATACAATGACAGCTAGACCCATTGGAAAGATGGCATCCTTCCAGATAGCTCTGTAGGAGGATCTCATGCTGGGTTCCCGGCTTCTCTCTGGCCATGCATGTGCCTATCTTGAACCACCTCTGTGTTCAGAAATTGAGGGAGTCATGATTGACCAAGTCTTGGTCACATGCCCACATTTGAGATGAAGGGAGAGATGACACTCATTCCACACAAAATGAGATTTCCCAAAAGAAGAAGGGTTCTGTTGTCCAAGAAGGCAGTGATAGGAAATCAAAAGCAACAGCTGTCAGCTAGCAAACTTCCGCTGTCTGTTGTTTCTGCGGTGTGCCTTCCTCTGACCTCCCTTCCCATCCCAAATTGGTCCTATGGTACTTTCCTTTATGAATCTAATAATTTCCCCACACAGCACTTTTAATTTGCCCACTCAGTATATATTTTATGCTTTAATATTTCTCTTACCCATTAGACAATCAGTTACTTGCAGGCAGAGACGAAGCCTGGCTTGTTCACATCTGGATCCCCCCACAACTGCAGATGCTCAATAAGCACCAGAAAGGACCTCCATACTTCTGATGAGGCAGGGTGCTGGGAACAGCACTCTGTTGTCCTAGGTTCCAGCCTGGTATCATCACAGCCTCCTGAACCCAGCTGTAGTCAGCACTGCTGGAGTGACACTGGGACCCAGCCAAGCATTCACAAGGCAAAGCACATTTTCAGACTGTCTGTCCTCAGAAGATTTGACCTCCAACATTTATCCATCTTGTCTGACTTCTCAGCCTGTCAGTCTAACTTAGTACAAAAGTCACAGAAGACCCAGGTTCAAGTAACAGTTCTGTTACTTAGCTCTTTGGGGAGGGCAAGGTTCCTCAGCCCTCTGAGACTCTGCTTCTGCACTGTTTTAGAAGAATATTTTCTCTACCTTTACCTTTTGCTACAATGCTATATTTTCTGAATCTTTATGAAGCCTTCTACAAACTGTCCTGGAACATGGTGGGTATAAATAAAATGTATCTGTGAAACAGAGATAATATTTACCATGCAGGACTGCTGGGAGGATTAGAGATAATGTAAGCAAAGCACCTGGTAGTGAGGAGCTGCTATTGTCATCATTATCATTATTTTTGGTGAGCAAAATCTCCACAAATACCTCCTCAGACATCAAGCAGGAAACCAATTTCCTTGAAAATAAATGTCACAGATATGAAAGGCTTATCCAAAAATAAATAAATAGCTTCTAATCGGGAAAAAAATTGGGGGATACAGACAGGCCACTGGAGAGGCCTTATGTAACCCAGTTGGACCCATCAGAACAGTCAGAAGAAAGGTGAAGCTGAAGACAACTTTTTAACTGATGCCCCACTCCAGTGCACCATAACCTAGCCAGGGAAATCAAGCGGCGAGAGTGAGTGAGGTGGAGCATGAGTGTAAACCACATAAAGGTTGAGCCTTGCTGTGACTGTAAGCACAAGATACAATAGAGAATGTGTCCACAAAGTAAAAATAATAGCAAAACAGTGTAGGGCATGCTACTGAGAGCATTTAAAACAAAACAAACTAAAGGTGAACACTAGTCCAGTTCTTTCATAAGAGACTACATGGCTTCAAAAATCTGCAAGTACTAAGAAAAATAAAGAGATTAAGACCTATCCTCTGAAAAAAACAGGTGTAGAACATGGTAATTGTTTTCTTATATCGATTGGAAGAAAAATTGACCAAAGAAACAAAAGGTAAATATAACCACAAAGAAATGTCAAATTTAAGAAGTCTTGGGGCTCTGGGTATAGCTCAGTGGCACAGCACCTGCCGGCAAGCACCAGGTCCTGAGTTCAGTTTTTGGTGTGAGAAAGAGAGAGAGACAGAGACAGAGACACAGAGACACAAAGACACAGAGAGAGAGAGAGAGAGAGAGAGAGATCTTACAATAAAAAACAAAAGAATTAAAGACAAAAGAAAAGTTTATGTAGCAGCAAAAGAGGGGAAAAAAGAACCAGAAAGACTGCAAAAAAAGTGAAGAGATAAATACAACTGTGATAAACACTGCTTTAGGAAAATAAAAATAACACAACAATATGGCTGAAAATGAAGCCAGAATATAAAGAAAGCTGGTAGAACAAAGAAAAATGCCAAATCACTATGGGGACAAGCACAGAAACGGGATCTGTTGGAGCGAAAAGTTGCAGTCCTCCTACCAGGGAACCCGATCCAAAGGAGGGGAAGGGAACTAACTGGTTTCAGAAGGAGACCTCGCAGTTTTCAAGCCACAAAGATCTGCTGGACAGAGACACCTGCTCTCACCTTGAAGATATGAAAGCATATGGAAACCACGGCCAACTAAAATAATAAGCTAGCCCCACCAACCCAACTTCTGACCACACAGAAAGGCTAAACCCTTATACTAACTCCTGAGAGAGAGAACTCGGAGCCATTTCTTGGGTAAATTATCACCAACGTCAATCTTCAGTTCTTATATCAAAACTCTGCCATACAAAGAGAAAAACAGGAGGATAAGTTAAAAACAGGAAAATGTTAGAAGAATCCAGAGAAGGTGACAAGATACAGACCAAGAGGTGATATAGTTGATTACTGTACACGGATGTTGAAATAACTTTAGTATAATACATGAAACAATTTGGAGGAAAATATTAATAATCTGGGTGAAAATTTGGAGAAAATTCAGCAAAGTCATGCAAACTCTAAAAAAGAATCAAATGGAAATTTTATAAATGAAAAGTATAATATCTCAAGTTGAAAATTAATTGAATGAGCACAATACTTAAGGAAAGAATTAGTGAATTTGAAGGCAGATCACTAGAAATTATTCAAACTGAAGAAAAGGGAGGAAAGGAATTTTTAATAGAATGTTAGTGAACTATGAAATAATATCAAATGATCTAATATATTTTAATTGGGATCACAGGGGACAAGGATAAGAAAATGGCACCAAAAAAAACTGGAAAAAATACCATCTAAAATTTTCAAAATCTATAGGAAATTCACATATACCAGAAGTTTAACAAATCCAAAATAAGAGATGTGTGATTAAAATCACATCAAGGTACATTGTGGTCATCTTGCTGACAACCAATGATAAAGAGAGAAATCCTTAAAAGCAAGGGACAAACACCACTACACATTCAGGCAGAAAGGATACCCCTCAAGTATTCTGCAAAATATTGAACACTACTGAGAAGAAACTATCCAAGAATAGGGAAAGAAACATCTGAGAAGATTAGAAGGAAGAGTACCTACAGATCACACACAGCCAGGAATATTCAGCACTCAATGAGCTAAAACTCACAATGTTTGGCACACCCAAGTATATCCTGCCTTTAAGACATAAATTTTAAGTACAAAAGTTAAAAAGTCAGATAAAGATATACCATGCTAATTGGCAAATAAAAAGAGATATAGAGACAATTATTATCATGTAGTATGGATGGCAAAACAAGGCATGTTACCGAAGATAAGCAGGCTTATCTCAAAAAGATCAAAGAATCACTTCATCAGGAGGACAAAACAATACTAAAGTGTCAGCCCCTAAGACAGAGCTTTACTTTTGCTTCAAAACAAATGAAGTAAAAATCAGAGATTCTTTCAATAATTAATATTAACAAATAGCTAGAAAAAAACCAAACATATAGAAGGCTTCAACAATGCTGTCAGCCATCTTAACTGACATTTATTAAAAATATATTAAAAAGGAATTTTGATCCACACCTCACACCATATTCAAAAATCAATTTAACATGATCACAGATCTCACGTAAAGTCTTGAACTGTAAAATTTCTAGAAGAAAATGGAATGAAATCTTTGCAACCTTGGCATATGTAAAAATTTCTTACATACAATACCAACAACAAGATCAGGGGAAAGGGGCAGGAGGGTAATTAATTGTACTTCGTCAGATTCTAACATGTTTCCTCTTCAAATACACTGTTAACAGAAATGTAAATAAAAACTATAGACTGGAAGAAAACAATGCATGACAGATTTCTAATCAATTATTTGTGTCCAGATTATATAATCAGCCCTCAAAATTCCAAACTAAGAAAAAAAAATTTTTCAAATCGGAAAAATACTTGAATGGACATTTCAATTTTTAAAAATCACAGATACACATAAACACATGAAGTGATACTCAATATCATTAATCCTTAGGGAAATACAAGTTGCAAGAACATAAAACCACTACTCTTGTATTAGAAAGCTAAAGTTTACAAGCCTGACCATTCCAAGTATTGGAATGAACGTAGAGAAAATAGAACCCAAATCGGTACAGTGGTGCACTCCTGCAATCCCAGCACACTGCAAAGCCGCACGGAGGTATGCACGCTGGAGGCCAGTTTGAGTAACATAGCAAGTTTGAGGCTAGTCTGGAACACAGTGTGACCTTGCCTCAGAAAACGAAATAGTAATACTAATACTACTACTAATAAGTCTTTATATGGATGATGGAAGTTTATAATGTTACAACGTGGAAAAGCAGCCAATTCTTTAAAATTCAGATGTGTACCAATGATTCAGCCATTCCACTTCTAAGAATTTACCCCAAAGAAGTCAAATTGTGTGCCCACAAAAAGATTTATACACAAATGTTAATAATTACAGTTTTATCTGTAGCAGCCAAAAACTATAATCTGCTTAAATATCCATTGGCAGATAAACTGATAAACAAAGAGTGGTATATCCATACAGTGGAATACTGCTTAACAATGAAAACAAAGGAACTACTAATACATGCTGCTATGTGGGTGAATCTCAACATAATTATGCCAAGTGAAATAGACAAAACAGAGTACTTACCTTACGATTCCATTTATATGAAACTCTAGAAAATAATGATTAAACTACCTTGACAGACAACAGATTAATCGTTGCCAGGAGAAAGTGGTATTGATCAAGGAGAGATGATATGGAGCACAGGGAGACTTTGAAGGCTAGGGACATACTCACCATATGATTCCAGTAATGATTTTATAGTGTAAATGTATTTTAAAATCTATTGCAATTTACACTTAAATATGTGCAGTTTGTTGCATGTCAATTATACTGCAATAAAGCAATTAGAAGTCTTCCTCAAAAAAGCCATTCACTAAGGATTGAGATTACATCTCAAAAAGATACTACCTTTGAAAAGTAATAGGCAGATTCCAGACCATACTCATAAGTGAAATAAATCAGACTCGCCTGTGTAAACATCCTATTGTCTCCTTAGTGTAAAAAAGCTGGAAGAGTAAATAAGATCCAACATGTACAATAGATATTGCAAAAGGGAAAGGGAAAGAAACACCTCAAAAGGAAAGAACAAATGTGATAAGGGAAAGGAGAAAAGAAAGAAAGGAAAAGATTATATGGATATATATATGTTTACAGAAGATAGATAATTATACTACTAATCTCTGACAGCTTGTGTTTCCATTGTACAATTGTTCGATCATTTTTATGCCTATGTCTTGTAATCTAAACAACTATTTTGAAGATAATGATACACAACATATTAACCAGTGTTAATCTCTTATTATTTTGTTTTGAAATCTTTGTATCATTGTTTTTATTCTTTGCTGTTGCTGCTGTTGTTGTTATGTTTTTAAGTTACAACAAATGTTATAAGCAAAATCTCAGACTGAAAGAACTTCCCATACAGAACCCCTGAGTTCTTTTAAAGAAAATGCTTAACAACAAAATATATTTAAAACAAAAGGAATCAAAAGAACTCAAGAAAGGCAAACTCTGGGAGTGAGCACTGAGTCACAGAAATAAAAACTAAACGACTAACCCCAATGCCATAATCTTAAAAATATAAGCACAGTTTGCACAATTAAAATCACAGTGATGGAAATAACAAAGAAACACAAACTCATTATTTTCTTTATATTTAATAGAACACTCAATGAATTGAAGGCTGAAAATTGAAACATTGCTAAAATAAATTCTAAGCTCTAAACAATTCAATTTTTCCCTTAAATTTAAGGGGATAACTTTGAAATTAGAACTATTTCTGACTAAAGAAATTATTATCTAAATGTTAGCAAGTTCTTCAAATTAAATTTCCATTGAATTTTCTTAGGACAAAGTTTAATTATTTTATTAAGAATAACATGAAGAGCATGATAACTCTTAGTAAAATACCTTCCATCTAACTTGATACTGACCTCTCTTATTCTGATGTCTGTATATATCTACAGAAAGAGTCCAGAACAATAATTCTCTAAATATTAATTTTGTTTTTTCTGTAGAATGTGAAATGGGGTGAATTACCTTCCACTCTTCTGTATCCCTCTTCATTGGGTTATATATACTTAACATGCATCTATCACTTTTATAAAACAATACTTATTCATCCTATTTTTGAAAAATAGTTTTGAAGCCCAACTGAAATGAGTACCAATATCAGCCACACTGCTAACTCTTGATATGGACAGAAGAATTGTTAATCTAGTTGTTCCTCAATGTCAACATTGAGGAACATGTTACATCTATAAAGTACAAGTAACTCAAATGCAATAGGATTTCTCTGGATTGAAGTAGATTTAAATGATAGTATATAAAATGGTTAAGCACAGAACCTATGTAGTAAACAACCGCTGGCCAGTGGGATTCAAGTTCAAAATAATGCTGAAGATTCCATGGCCCTCTTTAGCTCATAACATACGCAGCATCATCCATTCATGTTTGAATTCAGAGAGAAGCTTCAGAGAGAAAGAATGTGCACCAAATATGTATGTCTTCAGAACTGCATCTCATATACGTAGGGGTGCTAGAGATGAAGGTCTGTGTTTCCTCAAGGTATTTATTTCTTAGACCCCTGGTGGAATTTTAGGAATTGTCATATGCACACTTCAAGCTGGAATGTTACTGAAGACAAATCTGACAAGTCCCCAATGTGTGTGATTGCCCTCAGCATATGGAGGTATTTTTGGCAGCTGATCTCTGAACATAGCCAGATGTTTCCTTGATGTTCACAATGGGATGTCTCCTTGAAGTCTGCCCTGGTGCAGCACTTGGTGTCTGAAACAGAGCTTGGGGGGAAAGTGACAATTAAAAGAGCCACTTTCAACAACTTCAGTAATTTTGACTTTGGAGAAACTGACTTTTATTCATCTCAGAATAGGTACCCTATTGCTTTAACAAGTAGACATATTTCAGGAAAATAAATCCAACCTACTCATTGACTTTCTCAGGATACTGTGTATAGATTTGCCCTGAAGAAACAAAGACAAAAACTCAACTCACCATGGAGAAAAAATCCTTAGTTGGCAAGGACCAAGGCTTTTTGTTGTTGTTAATAAAGTGGATGGTTTTTAAAAGAGTTTTGCAGAAGTTTGCATGAATTCCAAGATTCCTTATCCCTCTTGCCAAGGAAGAATCATCTTCTTAAGGCCACAGAATTATCTCCCAGACTACATACTCTCTTGACATTCCCTGTTCAAATTTTGATGTTCAGCTCTATTTTCTCACTACAATTGTTAGTACTATTAGAAGTAGGTGTAATGTCACACTTTTCCAGCAGGGACCATCTTATAAGAATGTGTTCCAGATTCAAAAACTTGTGGTAGATGCAAAAAATTTTGTACTCCTTCCACTCAAACTTTCATAAGACTGATTTGCCTAAAATTAGCACCACACATGCCTGAAAATGTCAGTAAGAAATTCAATACAAGCTTAGTCAAGCTAAACACAGTACAAATGTGCATCTGAGAATCTACCATAGCTCAGTATCAGGCCTGCCAAGAGAGGCCTTCTATAGAAGCTCCTCAGGAAGGAGAAGAACCACATCTTATATCTTTTATTCTGAAAGAAGCCAATAAGAGTCCTCTCAGCCTGTCTATACAGGTGGAATAGTGTACAGGATAGATGGGAAAAGATGAACTCATTTCTAGAAGTTAGGATGGCACAGGTTGAAACTGGCAACTTCCAGTCACTGAAACAGCAAAACAAAGGAATGTAAGATAAAGGAAGACTCTCCCCAACACCAGGCTAAAATATATATAATTCTGTCTTTAAAAGGCAAAGAAAGGACCAAGGCACCTAATAACCTGAGCAATTTCAAGAGCAAAGGGAATGGAAATATCAGAGGGGAAACTAACGTTTATCAAATCCTGCTATGCACCATGATTTGGCCTCCATTTCTCCAAGTAAGACAGTCTCTGAGGGCAGCACACTCCCTGCAAAATGCCTCATACTTATGTTCCTTTAGTGGGTTGGTTTGATTCTGAATGCCGTCTTCTGCTCCCATCAAACTTCTTCCAGCTCCTTGAACTTAATGCCTCATTTGCAGGAAGTATTTCCTGTCTGAAATGTTCTATGTTCATTCCCTAGTTTACTGTAACTTCCTGCACAGATCTCCTCTGACCTTGCTTCCCACATACCTGAGTCATTGCCACTTCTCCAAGTCTACTTCTTGTGTTCCTTTCCATCTTGTTCTCATCATTAGGGTTACAACAGCCTGTTGACAGGACAGGCTTGCTTACAGATCTTGAGCTCTGTGGATGCAGGTGCTGAATCTTATTCATTGTTCTCTTCTCCACTGTCTGCCTTATTGAAAGTGTTAATAAATCATCTCTTGTTGAATACACAATCAAGAATTCATGTACCATAAATAGATATTGCTTAGTGTTGCTGCAAGAACCTCCTCTCCTTACTCCCATATCCATCAAGCTCTACTTTTTCTCCCTCAGTTTATCCACTGTTCCCAATTGGGTCCAGTGACACCAGCTTCTAAATGGACTGGAATCTAGATCAAGAGTGTGATCTTAGTCCATTTTCTGATACAATAACAGAACATTACAGAATCAGAAAGTTGTAAAGAGAAGAAGTTTGTGTAGCTCACAAATCTAGAGGCTGCAAAGTCCAAAAGCATGGAACCAGCATCCAACAGGTCATTGTGCTGTGTCAAAGCATGGTAGAAAAATGGAAGGGCAAGAGAAAATGAGCAGAAGGAAAAGCCCAAGAAGTAGACCTGCTTTTAGAGCAACCTACTCTGCCAACAACTAATCCATTCTGAAACAGGAACATTAGTCTGTGGAGCCCTCATGATCCAGTCATGTTTCATTAAGCCCCATTTCCCAAAACTGCTACAGTGGAGATTAATTTTCCAACATATGAATTTGAAAGACACATGAAAACCCAACACGTGTGTCCTGGAAGAACTGAAGCATTCAAAGGGTGTTTTTTTAAACTAAGACAAATATTATGGTGAAACTACCAATAAAGTTCAAGAGAGTCTTGGCTCAAGAAGCAAAGTGGAGCTTTCTACATGTTGAGAGTCTCTGAGAAGTCCTCAGGGAAACACAAAGTACAAGAACAAGACAATACCACATCCTCACACTGAGAAGGGGGCTTCCCTGCAATTCTAAGAAGTCAAAGTGCAGGAGCATTCTGAGGCTGCGAACACCTGGGCGGTGTGGCACAATCTCCAGAACAGTCTGACCAGGGGACGGCACAGGGTGGTGAAGGAGTTTGGGTTGGGCTGGGCTCCTTTCATGTCCAGCTCCTGGACACAAAAGGAGCAGGAAAGAGGAGAGAAGATGAGAAAAGAGAGGAAGTGGGAACTAGAACAGAAGGAGAAATAAAAGGACAGAAGGAATAAGACAAAAAGATGAAGAGAAAGGAAAGCAGAAAGATGGATTACTTGGGTATTTCCTATAGTAAGCATGTAATTTTTAAATATTACATGCTTACTATAGAAAAACGTAACAGAGAAAAAGACATGAAATTCATTTGTAACCCTTCATATACTTTTCTCAAGTTCCTTCCCACTGTTCCATGAAAAGTATATATATTGAATATACATTAACATTTTACCCTATCTCCAATTTATTTTTTATACAATGGAATGTGTTTTCATACAATTTTTCCACCAAATAACTAATGTCTAGTACAATTTAAGTGGAATACGTTTTTCATTATAGTTTTCGCTTTCCTCCAAATATCCTCAGTTTCATTCTTATACTTCTACACTGTGTTTCTGTTCTTTCCATTCTATATTGTAGCCTGGTAGTAAAGCATACAACTCTGGAAACTTACAACCCAAGGCTAGAAGTCCAACACATGTATTAGCTCTGTTACCTTTAACAAGCCCTTTGAAATCTCTCATCCTGTTTCAACATCTGTAAGGTGAGATGATAATACTACTACACAAAGTCATTGACAATCAGCATTTTTCATAATTCCCAGGGCATGCTCAGAATTCATAAATACTAATTCACTAATGTCCCTATTATCCCATTACTCTATTCTTATCACTCTTTAAAAAATATTTTTTTAAATTCTATACCAGAAAATGTGCCTCATTTTAGTTTGACAGTGAAAAAGGAGAACTTGCCTCTTACCTACGTCTTGGTGTCTGTCTCTTACATGTTATTATACGGTTGCCACTGGCCCAAAGCAATAGGCCTTGGTAATTCTGTTTTCCACAGGAACTATGCACAATGCTTTCTAAGAGGTCCTAGCAATTTTCAAAAGCAGTTGAAGTTCCCTTGTCAACACTTAGGGAAATGAAGATGAGACATATCAGTCATAAGAGACACAGGCACAACAACAACTCCAGAATTCTGTCCCTACTGTACCCATTATCCTGAGTGTAGAGACCCTAAGACCCTGAGTACATCAGGATCGGAGACACTAAAACAACTCCCTCCCCTTCCCTGGCTTCTTCCCTCCACAAGAAAGCAGCTTCTCCTGTAACATTCCACTTTCCACACTTAGGTTCAAAGAAACAGTTTGAGATATACATGATTTTTATATTTCCAACCCCACAGGCACTTCAGCCCACATACAGCCCTTTAACCTACAACCCTGGAGGTGAGTAACTTCTTTCTGTGTCCCAGGAAAGGTGATTTGATGTTTCAAATTCCAGCAAGATCTCAGACTCACACAAATGATAGGGATTCTCTTCCTCCTTTGTACGAAAAGATACTCTCTTCTCACTATGGAGTGCTGGCATCAGTATCTCATATCTGTTGTAAACTGATTAAATCAATGCAAACATGGCCTGCCTCCCATGCAAACTCTCCCTGGGCTCTTCTGAAGCCCCTTTTATCCCCATGAAGCTCTTGTTTATAAGTAAACAGTACACTATCCTGGGAGGAATTTCCCACTGCTCCGATTTGCATTCATCAAATAGCCAAATGGAATGAGGCCCAAACTCACAGTCAAACAGAATTAGCCCAGATGGATAAAGCTGCCTGGTGAGCTCAGAGAAGTGTGGTTGGGACAAAGATGGTACACAGGCCATGTTTTGGGGCCCCCTGAAATGAAGAGAGATCTCAAGAATTAGATTCTGAAACAAATTCTGCCCCATCCTACCCATATAAGAGAAGTAAACAGTTTAGAAGGATTGAGTGCCTTCCATTTTCACATTACATCTTTTCACATTGTAGTTCATGGAGAAAAGTATAATCTTCACAGAACACCAGGAGGTCCTAAAGGATGAGATGATCGATACTCCAGATTGAGAGCTAGGAAGCTCTAGATGCAGGAAGAGAGAGAAGAGGGCATGTGCTGCTCAGACCTCAGCCTTAGGAGCCTCTAAGAAGATGCCACATTTAAGATTTTTTTTTATTTTTTAAATTTTATTTAAAGAAAGACTAAACTAAACAGAAAGTGGGTAGAAATAATACATACGTTCAAGAAAAAATAAACAGTAAGAAATCACTAATTAATGTTGACATACTGTCTTTTTACAAAGAGTTGTTCAAGATACAAAAGTGGAACATATAAAGTGAAAATTCAAACAGCGAGACTGCAAACAGTTCTGTTCAACTGTCCAACAAAAACTTAGAAATATGGTTGTCAATCCTATACACTTAAACATACATGCAGTTATCCATATCTTCATTTATGTTGAGATTAAACAAACTAAAGGAGGTTAAAATCATTCTGAACAAAGAATAATAGTATTGCTGAATTTCACAACATGACACTCTGTGATCAGCATTGGGTACTGTAGTGTCATTTTTTTTAAATTGTTATTTAAAGAAAGACTAAACTAAACAGAAAACGGGTAGAAATACTACATACTTTCAAAGAAAAAAATAAACAGTAAGAAATCACTAGTTGATGATTACATACTGTCCTTTTACAAATAGTTGTTCAAGATACAAAAGTGAAACATATAAAGTGAAAATTCAAACAGTGAGACTGCAAACAGTTCAGTTCAACTATCCAACAAAAACTTAGTAACATGGTTGTCAATCATATACACTTAAACATACATGCAGTTATCCATATCTTCCATTATGTTGAGATTGAACAAACCCAAGCAGGCTAATATCACTCTGAACAAAGAATAATACTATTGCTGGGTGTCACATTATGACACTCCAGGATCAGCACTGGGTAGTTCAGTGTCTCTTTTTCTTCAAAGTATCTGTTCATTTCATCATGTGTCATAAGATCAGTTCTCAAAAACTGTTTATAGATTCTAGACATGCATGAGTCTTAACATGTATTTCTATCCTTTCTATATTAGAGGGAGAAACAAAACATATTCCTATAAAAACATGAAACAAAGACATATAAGACCATTGTACAAGGAGTTCTACCATAGTTCCTGTGTTCTCTCTTGTTATCTTCAATAAAATTGGCTATATCATCAGACATAGTATAATCGAATATATCAGTACATAATAGTATTAATAAAAACACAACTTTGTATATACTATAAAACTTCAAAAGCAGGCAGTTATCAAACCAGAATGTATATCATAGAGTCTTGTCATCTTCAGTGTAGTTGCCTATACTCTCAGACTTGATACTATCAATCATATCAGTTTTGAATAAAATCTGTCGATACCAAACAGTAATCAAACAAACCAGATTTAACTAAGATCAGTCATGATAAAACAGTATAAGTCATACAGGGATCCAGATGAAGATAATAGAAAATTAAAAATGATTACTGTGCCATATCCTTATGTTTTGGGGATAGATGTCTGTGCCCTCAAATCTAATGCAAGTAGACAAACTGAGACAGAGTAAAATCAATCAAAAAGAGGAATAAAATTAAAATTAGGGGCTGGGAATTTAGCTCAGCGGCATAAGCACCTGCCTTGCAAGCAGGCAGTCATGAGTTCGCTCCCCAGTACTGATAAAAAGGAAAAAAAAAAAAAAAAGAATAAAATCTATCTAAACAGAGTGGTGCGAGTAATGTGGGTTTTAAATCCTGACACACTATAACAATATCTTCTGCAATCTTTTTTAAGACTCCCCCTCCCCTTTCACTTCCCCAGGGTACACTGTGCAATTTTGGATCTCACCAAACACTTTGCTTAAAATTGTGGGGGGGTGCAACCTGCTATTCACCTAAGTGGTTCTGAATCTTCTCTCTCCGAGACTTGATCTCTAAATTGTATTCCTTTGCCTATTAAAGCCAGTTTTTCCAACTATCCACAAATACTGGCCTAGTTGCCCCCATTACTATCTGGTTCTCTGTCACATAAAGCATTGTTTTCTCATATTTCATTTTCAGTCAATGTACTATTTTTCATGTTAATTATATTTCCTATAAATAGCATCTCAGTGGACCCTGCCTTCTGATCTACTCCATGTGTGGTTCTTTGTTTTTTAATTTAGTGTGTCAAGGCAATCTATATTACAGCTTAAAATCAACCTCCTCTCCTTCTTTTCTGTTATGCTCTCTTTTTTTGGCTATCAATTGTCTACTTATCTTCTTCATTCTGTTTTCTGATCCATTCATTGAGGCCTCTCTGCCACTGTTCCTGGAATCCTAGTACTTTTCTATCTCTCTAGAATGCCCTGCAGTATTCTCTGTAGAGTTGGATTGGTGGTTGCAAATCTCCAAAGTTCCTCTTTGTCTTGGAAGCATCTTGTTCTCCATTAATTTCTAGAGACAATTTATCAGGCTATATCAGTCTGGGGTGGAGGTTATTTTCTTTCAGACCTTGGAATATTTCACTCCAGGCACTTCTTGACTTGATGGTTTGTGTCAAGAAGTTTGCCATTATTCTGATGGGCCTTCCTTCATGGGTTATTTGTTTCTTATCTCTAACAGCTTTTAATATTCTGTTCTTATATTGAATTTCTAGGATCTTGATTATTATATGGGTAGGTGTAGCTCTGTTTTGCTTGTAGGTGGCTAGAGTTCTGTATACCTCATACATCAGAATATCATTTCCTTTTCCTATGTTTGGGAAGCTTTCCTTAATTATTTCTGTGAATAACTTTTGTAGTTCTTTTGTTTATACCCCTGATTCTTCATTCACATTCATTATTCTCAAGTTGTAGATCTTCTTGTGGTCTTCTAGCCTTTGTATTGTTACTGCTTGTTTCCTTATTTTTAAAAAGTTTTTCCTTTCATAATCCCACATTGTAAAACTGTCCTCCAGTTTGGATAATCCTATCCTTAATTTCTTTCAAGCTGATTTGCCATCTTTCCATAGAGTTTTAAATTTCCTGGTGATCTCTTTGAATCTGCTTCATATAGTCTATATTTTTTTATATTCTTCATCAAATGGTTGCCTCCTTTGAGTTCTTCCCTTCTTCCATTTGTGTCTGCTTGAGGGGTGCTTAGCATCTCTTTTATTAATCTTTTTATATCTTGCTTTACTTGGCTAAGTATTTCACTTTTGAACTTGTCTATGAGGTCCCAAAGATATCTCTTTATGTCCACTGGTGCCATGTCTGATATTGCATGTTTGCTGTTCTCATTCTCCTTTGTACTTACCTGTCCTGGGTCAGTGTTCTCAGAGTTGGGATCTGGGGACTTTTGTTGTTGCTTCCTCTTCCCATCTTTTTTGTTTCTTCTAGGAGGCCTCAGTTTCTTTCTTTTTTGGTTACAATTCTTCTGAAGCATGCTGGCTAGATGACCCTTCACACTGCAGTGTGCTAGTGAGTTGCAAACAGTGGCACTGTATGTTGGCCCCTCCCCTCCAGATCAGTCAAGCTGCTGAGGCCTGCACTATATTACTGTGCACCTCCTCCCCTCTGGGTCACTCAAACTTCTGAATGCTTCACTGAGTTAGTGTGTGTCGGCCGCCTTAGGGACTTGATTTTGGATAACCTATTGGGTCTCAGCCAGCTCGCATGACCCAGGCCTACCTCACTCCACCAATCTCGTTCAGGAAAGGAGCAACTGTCTGAAGTCACTGCTGACCCTTGTACTTGCCAGTCCTTCCCGGTCCCAGAATGTCTTCCATAGGAGTCCCCACTTTCTGTGGAATGGCTCTGTTCCCGACACTCACCACAGGCTCCCTGCCAGCTCAGCTCTCTGTTCAGCTGGCCCACACCCAATGCTAGTGTGATTGAGCCTTCAGTGAGTCAAAGCAGCGGGTCCTTGGGTGGCTCAGCAAGGCACCCGCTGCAGCAGGAACACTGAATCTTTAGCTGTTCCAGTAATAGAACCGGGACTGTATGTTTGGTTGGTTCTTCTCACCTTCGTTTCTTCTTGGGATGAGAAAATTCATCTCCCTCTGTTTGGGGCACCTCATGCTGTATTATGTTGAATTCTAAGTTGACTATCTCCAGGACCCTCTGTAGCTAGCTGTTATCTATCTGCCATCTTTGCTCCGCCGACCAAGGAAAGTCTTATTTCTTACAGTTTTTGGAGGTTTCAGTCCATAGTTACTTGGCTCCAAAGCAGGATGTCATGGCAGGGCCACAGGTCTTGGCAGCTGTAAACAGCAAGGTAGAAACATCACTATGCTTGAGGATTTCCTAGAATCCTTTGCAGTTCTCAGAAGAAGTCACAGAATCTAGAGGTGTGCTCAGCTCCAGCCTCTCAGCCCACATTTAAGATTTTTGATTTATTCCCTCGAGAAATTTACATCATGAAATGAGAGACAAATGTTCAGAGAAGTGAAGCAGTTTGTCTTTCCTATCTCTTATTTGATTACATGGAATTTTCTACACATCTTTGAAGACTCTATTCAGATACCCTTTCCTTGATTACTCATGTTTCTGAGTTCTACAGCCTTTATACTCACCTCTATAATAGACACATGGTGGGCCGACTTTCGGAGTTTGAATCCCAGCCTCATGACTCCCAAGATTTGACATTTTGCTGGGGTTCCTCAAACTCTGTGTGTTTCAGTGCCCTTATCTATAAATTAGAGGTGGGATGAGTAATTCTTATCACATTGAGGGCTTATGACTTAAAACATGTAAAGCACTTAAATAAGATTTTTGATAAGTGAGGAGGAGGAAGAGGAGAAGGAGCAGGAAGAGGGGGAGAATTCATAGATACCCAGGGAGAAATAGTGTAGATAGGAACAGTGTCTTTTTCATGGAAATAAGACTTCTGTCTTGCTGCATACAACAAATGTTTGAAACAGAATCTGCCAAGAGAAGACAATAAGTAAATATTTGCTGAGTCTTTGGAAAACCGAGCTGATAAATACATCTTTTCTTCCCCAGTGGCCAGCATCCAGTAGATATCCAATCAGTGTCACCTCACAGAAAAAATAAATTGATAAATGAACAATCCGCTGAACCTTTTAAACATGTAGATATGCTGAGAATATAACTCAGTGGCACAGTACCTGCCTGGTAAGTGCAAGGTCCTGAGTTTAGTTCCCAGTACTCATGAAAGAAAGAAAGAAAAAGAGAGGGATAATGTACTTTTGTTCTCTTTTATGCTCATCCTGGTAGCTTCCAGTCAAGAACATTGCAGACTCTTATCCCCTGACAAGACAGCAAAAAGGAACAATAGCCCTGATTTGTGGAGAATTCCAAATTCTCAGTCATGAAGGGCACCTCCAGTATTAATAAGCACCCTCATGTCTAGCTGGAGTCCCTCTGTGATGAGCCAGGCTAATTTGGCACTCTTTTGCTTTCTAATACACTTTCAATAGGAATGAAAGCAACTTTGATTTCCCTTAGGACCCATAAATAATTTAGTCCCATTTGTGTGTCACTGAATCTCTTTTAGCAGAAACCATACAAAGGTCAGGGCCAAATAAATGTCTTTTCAATGTTTGTGCATAATGTCAAAGTGTATTTTTAGGGTAAGTGGTGTTCAGAAAAGGCTAAAGAGAAATGGTGAGGTAATTGTGTTCAAGTGCAGATCTTCCCGAATGGATAAGGGTGCATTCCAGACAGCTCTCAGAGCCATAGGACTCCTGCCTGCATTGATCACCCAGAGGTGGGCTGACATGGATCTAGCTGACCCCAAATGGCAAGTTAGAGCTTAAATCCTTCCAAACTCAGAAGTGGCATCAGAAGAGTTTCTGCCCTAATTTCTTAAATGTGCAGATTCTAGTGAGAAAGGAAGGAAGGAAGGAAAAGAAAGAAAGAAAGAAAGAGAGAGAGAGAGAAAGAAAGAAAGAAAGAAAAGAAGGAGGGAAGGAAGGAAGGAAGGAAGGAAGGAAGGAAGGAAGGAAGGAAGGAAGGAAGGAAGGAAGGAAAGAAGGAAGATCGTCTTGCTCACATATTAAGTACAATAATTAATGCTCGGGTGAGATTGTAGTAGACAAGATCATAGACAGAGAATCCAAGCATTCTAATTTCTAGTCTGTTACTCTCTGGTTGTAAAATCTTGAACAAAGTACCTCAGTTCACTGGGCCTCCGTTTCTCTATCTGTAAAATGGAAGTAATAGCAAAATGTAAATCTAGGGTTTTTGTGAGTATTAGGTAAGGCAAGTACAATCTTAATCCCATACTTGGCATAAATTAAGGACACCTTAGAATTATATATTATTTAATTATCTTTTAGGCCATAGTTTCCAATTTCATTTTCCCCAAATATATGATGTGGTTTTGAACCATGAGGAATATACCAAGAATTCTGGTTTGTTGGTGATACTCTTGTTTCCCAATCTGTGTTGTTGCATATATTCTCATTCTTACCCTCCATCTACACCCTTAATATCATTTCGTGGGGCAGAAATGAAGAGACAAAAATATATGTTCAATCCTCTACCTGGTCCTAACTCATGAAATCCTTTATCCAGCCAACCAAGGTCCCACAAGGCTACTCAACAAATAGCAGAGTTCCCCCTCCCTTAGAAATAATATCAGTGAAATGTGTCATTTTTCAAACGAGGACACTGAGGCTCGGAGAAAGACTATGACTATCTCAAGAAAGCACAGCCTGTTCAAGAATTCTGAACCTACAAAAAGTCCTGGACAAAATTTAGGGAGTCCATGAATCAGCAGAAAATCATTAGAGGAAATCTTCCAATAATGTTACTGAACATTTTCATTTCCTTTAACTGAATGAAGGCAGTCACACTGGTACTTACCTTACTATAACCAAGAGAAAGTTAGTTCTCCATCTGATGATTTTCTACCTCATCAGAATCGTAGACATTATTCATGTTTACTCCAACTTTGAAATATTCATGGTCATTAGACCTCCCAGGAAAGTTAGTCATGCAGTGCATTATTTAAAAATGTGAATATTATTCTATCACATTTGCAATTTTTAGTATTGTTGTCAAAAATAAAATTGCTTCCCTTTGTAATTCTAATTACTTTACTTTATCAATTTTAAAAGATTTTTTAAGTGATCTCTATATCTTCATCTAACTTCTATTTGCCTCATGCCCCAGAAAAGATTAGGAGACCTAGCTAGTGGAAAAGCTACCATCAAAGGATCTTCCAGAAACTTCAATCACAAGACTCATGGAGCAAGCTGGAGACTGTCTTTTTATGCTACACTTAGAGTCTTCCACCTTTCTTTTCTACTATTGTGCAGTTCCATGATGATAGGTATTACGTTTGACCTAGTCCTTTTCTATAATTTAGTTCACACCAGCCCCACTTGCAGTGAGGAGTATAACAGAAGCCAAGGGCTTTCCTCAAAGTTAGACTGTTATCAGGTCTCACACTAGTCTGTTGGTCCTAGACTACTGCTCCATTTTGCCCCATGGGCCCTGTCCTAACAGTCAACCTGTCTCTTCCACCCACCACTCCCACCCATTTCTTTCTTTTTTTTTTTTTATTTAAGGAGAAAAAGGAAAAAAAAGCAGAAAAAGGGTACAAGTTATACAGAATTTCAGAAAAAAAATAAACAGTAGGAAGTCACTAGTTAATGGATTACATATTGTCATCTTAGAAATATTTGTTCAAGTTACAAAATTAAAGCATATAAAGTGGACATTCAAACAGTGAGACTGCAAACAGTTCTGTTCAATGATCCAACAAAACTCAGTAATATCATTGTTTATCTTATACACTTAAATATACATGCAGTTATATCGTTTAGAGCACTTTCTTTTCCTCTCTTTTGTACAATGACTATTACACTTTTTGGGTTTTATTACTCCCACAGTTCTTATTACTTTTTTGGAATAAAGTAAAACCAAATGTGACATAACAGAACAGAGTCGGTCAAATCAAAAGGGTGGACATAATAGATAATGTAAAAACATAATACAAAGTGATCAACAATGGTTACCATAATGCCTCCCACTATCTCCAATAGAATTGCCTATATCATCAGTCATAATAAAATTGAACAAAACAATAAAGAACGAAACCAACAGAACCAAAACCTTGGAGACATTACAGGTCTTCAAAAGTAGATAATAGTCAACCAGAATGGGCATCATAATGAATCCCACTATCTTCATAGCTGTTGCCTAAACTTTCGAACCTGGTAGTATCAAGCAAAACAGAATAGGGGAACATCAGTCAAAACAAGATGGTGAGAGCAATACAGGGCTTCAAATCAAGTTAATAGAAAATCAAAGTGGGTTACTATAATGTATCCTGCTATTTTTTATTTATTTTTCCCTTAATTAAAAGGATAAAAATAAAAAAGTAAATAATAAAATGGAGATTGAGATAAAAGAGGGCATAACAACAAAACAGCACAGATCAAAACATAACCATTTAAGCAAAATAGTGTTTCACCACAAGATAATCCCGACATAAAAGTAATTACCATGCTGTCTCTTTCCTTGAAATCTTTGAGTATAACTTCATATACTGTAGCATCAAATATATCAAAACAACGTAAAACCATTCCAGAGAATGACAGTATTACAGGGTATTTAGAATCAACTAACAGAAAATGAACAATGGTTTCTGTATAATCTCCTTGTCTATAAAAGGTTTTGTTTATACTATCACATATAATAAAATCTAATAAGATACAACATGTTAAGACCTATAGAGACAGAAGAACAAAAGCTTGATGGGACTTCAAAACAAGATGATATTAAATCAACATTACCTATTATGATGTCGTTTTCTCCAAAATAGCTGTTCCTATCATCCAATCTTCTCTGCCTCATTTCTTTGAGCTCTTTTTCTGTCATTAGTTGTCAGTTTGTCTTCTTCATTTTGTTTTCTGCTCCATTCATTGTGGCCTCTCTGCCACTATTTCTGGATTCTTTGTATTTTTCTTTTTTAGAATATCCTGCAGTATTCTCTGTAGAGTTGAATTGGTGGTTGCATATTCCCCTAGTTCCTCTTTATCCTGGAAGCACCTTGTTTTTCCATCAATTTCCAGGGATAGTTGTGCAGAATATATCGATCTTGGCTGGAGGTTATTATCTTTCCAAGCTTGAATTATTTCCCCCCACGCTCTTCGTGATTTCATGGTTTGTGCCGAGAAGTCTGCTGTAATTCTGATGGGTGTTCCCTTGTAAGTGATCTGTTTCTTGTCTCTGACAGCTTTTAATATTCAGTTCTTATATTGGATTTCTGGAATTTTGATTATTATATGCCTGGGTGTAGCTCTGTTTGGGTTATAGGTAGCTGGGGTCCTGTATGCCTCATACATCTGAGTATCTTTACCTTTTGCTAAATTAGGGAAATTCTCCTGGATTATTTCTGTGAATAGCTTTTGTAGTTCATTTGTTTGTGTCCCTACTTCTTCTTTTATGTTCTTAATTCTTAAGTTATAGATCATCTTATCATCTTCTAGTCTTTGTATTATTGCTGTTTGTTTTCTTGTTATTTTTAAGAAGTTTTTCATTTCATGCTCCCACCTTACAAATCTGTCCTCCAGTTCAGATAATCTATCCTTAGTTTCTTTCAAGCTGTTATGCCAGCTTTCAATAGAGTTTTTAGTTTCCTGGTAATCTCTTTGAACCTGCTTCACGTATTCTATGTTTTCTCTATTTTCTCCATCAAACAATTCTGCCCACAGAATTTTTTCTGTTCGTCCATTCCACCATCTGTTTTTTCTTGAGTAGTGCTTAGCATTTCTCTAACTATTCTGCTTATGTCTTGCTTCAGGTCATTACTAACTTCATTCCTGAACTTATCTATGAGGCTCTGGAGATAGTGCTTTATGTCTATTGATGCTGTGTCTGCTATTGCCTCTTTCTCAGGATTGGGAGCCGAGGAGCCTTTCTTGTTGCTCCCTCTTCCCATATTCTTTGTTCCTTATATATGCAAGCATATATAGGAGGCCCAGCTTCCTTCCCTGTAGGCCACAGTCTGTTTGAATTGTGCCGGCTAGGTGTTCCCGCCCATCGCAGCACACCAGGGAGTTACGGACTGGGCAGCCTATGTGGGGCCCGCCCCCCAGGTCAACCTACTGAAGGCTTCACTGCTAGGGTGCACCTCCAGGCACTGGGACCTGGGTTGTGCTAGTCTACTGGTTCTCAGCCAGCAGCGTCACGTAGGCTAGGCACTGCTCACTAATCCCGCTTGAGAGGGGCATATGTGACTGAGGTCACTACAGCGCCATGTTCTGGCAAGTCTGCCTGGTACCAGAATGTCCTCTGTTGGAGCCTCCTAGACTGTGCAAGAGTCCCAGTTTTCCTCACTCACCACAGGTCGGTGCATGGCTCCCCCCCTCCGCATCCCACTCTCAACTCCATTCACCGATTCCCATTCTCAGAGCTTTTGCATGTCTCTCTCCCTGCTGAGCCGTTTCAGACACAGCAGCAGTGGCAGGAAACCCAAATCACGTCTTCCAATGGCGCAGGCTCCAGCTTCCATGCTGAGGCTTTATCTGTTCCTGTTATAGCACCAGGATTGCATTCCCAGTTGGTTTCTCTCAGCCCAGTTCGTTCTGGGGTCAGCAGGGTATATCTCCTCTTGCTTAGGATTCCTCACTCCGCACCATTCCTGAATTCTAGGCTGGGTCTCTCAGAGAGCCTCAGTAGCTGCTGCTATCTGTCCACCATGTTCTCCCGGAAGTCTCTCCCACCTATTTCATTAGCAACCAATTTCCCAACACAAAATTACATCTAAATTGCCTTATCATTATCTTTATCCAGAATATTTTATTCTATCCAATTCTCATTATTTCAAACCTACCAGAAGTTTTATGTAGAAGATTTTATGTCAAAAAGATGCTGGCTGGGGGATCTAGATAGTAGTCCTCTGCTGTTAGGATAGACAGATGCTGCTGCAGTAGCAAATGACACCCACAGCTCAGTAACTGAACAATCACAAATCACTTTTATAATTCCTACTAAGTGTCTGTCAAGGTTAACTATGGCTATGCTTCATTTCTCTTCTCTCTGAGACCTTGGCTGCTGAAGGAACCAGAATTTGAGACAACACTTTGACATGGTTCTTTAATTTTCTTCTTGGATATGACACAACACTTCTGTTCACAATTCATTGGCCAAGGCAAATGACTTGATTCGGGGAGGGAAGCATTATTCTTCTCCAAGGAGGGAAGATGGATATTCTAGTAAATAAGCAGACTGGCATGGGGTAAAGCCTATCAAAAGTGCTGCCTTTGAATACAATCCCATAATGTCCCCAGCTTTGCCCTCTGGTGTGTCAATCACATATTTACAAGACTGACCCTTGCTTCCTCTAATATGTATTCATCATAGTCTTAACAATCACTTTGATGATAAATTGCGAGTTTAAATTATTGAAAAGGTGCTTCTTTTAGAAGGTATGCTTGGAGAAGAAACCTCTCTTGCATGTCCCCTCATCCCCTTTGTTCTGGCAGAATCTCTAGGGCAACAAGTCACACCACTTAGACATATTCCCTATTACCCCAAACACAGCCAAGGGCACACAGTAGTCCTGAGCACAGACTCAGCCCTTCATTATCAGATTCTGGTACTAAGTGATGGTTATGTGCATTCAACCAGTGAAGGGAACAGCATGGCAACCTCAATGCTCTTCATAATCCCCACTCCCTATTGTAGGGTGAGCTGGGATAATGTTTGTCCCCTCTGAATGTAAAAGCCATGTAAAAGAGATTGTCAGTGTAGTAAGATGAATTAGCAGAAGGGAGTAAGGAGCTATGTTTCCAAAATGGTTTTCTTCTCTCCCCTTGATTAATGAAAAAGAGGCCCAGCTGTGCTTTTATATCAGCCAGATTGTGCTAGAGAGATGTTAGTGATGTCATCAAGTGATGGATTTTCTCATACCTTTACTCACTGAACCATGCCACATCCATCAAGCCCTGTGTGAGGCGGATGGAGAACAAAGATCTTTGAGCTCCAGGAACAATCATCTTGTAATCAACTTGCTGTGATAACAACATGCATTCGAGTGGCAAGGAGATATGATAATATAGTACAAAAGTCAGAAGCTATTTATTGAAAGATGCTGCTCATGAGCCAGATCCAGCCCACAGTTATATATATGTCTGAGTATGTATATGTCAAGCTCACACTATGCTTGGTTTTTTTATCTTATTTTGATACTTATTATAAAAATTTTTAAACACACAGCAATGTTGATTCTTGTCTTGGTTACTTTTCTATCATTGCTAGGACAAAATACCCACTGTCCAAAATGAAGGAAGGAAGAATTTATTAGCTCACCGTTTTCAGAGGTTTCAGTCCCTAATCATGTGAGTCCAAGGCAGGTTGGCATGGCAGAGGGGCAGCTGCTCACAGTGGCAGAAAACAACAAAAGCAAAAATGGAAGAGTATGAGAGAAGATTCTGTCTTTTATATTGAATGTAGGCCATACTGCTTAGGATCCCAGCACTGGACAATGAATCAATCATAAACTCTAGAAGCCTGCCCCCATGACTGCAGGAGGCTTTGCAGGGACCTCTAGATACAAACCATAACAATTCTTCAACATTTTATTAAACTTGATATATTAAAAATCTATCTTTCCCTCCATCTATCCATCGGTCCACTTTGGTTCATTTCACAATAATTTGAAAATGTCAGTATACTTTCTCCTACACATTTCACCATGATTTTCATTAACTAGACTTTAATATTTGTTTTCAGATTTTTGCATGCAATTTACATACAGTGAAATACATACATTACACATATACACTTGTAGAATTTAACATATGCATGTGTGTTTGCTTTCCATTACTGTAACAAAACCATGAGATAATCAATTTAGGAAAGAAAGTTTTTTTGGCTCCCAGTTTTATAGATTTCAGTCTATGACTAATGCACTGTTGCTTTAGGCCTGTTACAAGGGAGCATGTCATTAGAGGGAATGTGTGATAGTGCAAAGCTGTTCACATCACAGCAGCCAGAGAAGAAAGACAGAGAATGAAACCAGATTCCCATAGTCTCCTTCTAGGCCACACCCCCACTGACTTAAATCTTCCAATAGACCCCACTTTTTAAAGGTCCCACTACCTTCCAATACCACCCTGAGCTGGGCACCAATGCACAGGCCTTGGAGGGCCATCCCAGATCCAAACCGTGATAGTCTGGATCAGGACAATCCCAACCCCTATCCAGCTGTAGAATATTATCACCACTCTGAAAGTTCCCTTACGTCCTCCTCAGGCTACCTCTGACCTCACCTTAGGTTAACTCTGCTTGTTTCAGAATTTCATGTAAATGAACACATGACATACATCTTCTTTTGTGACTGACTTCTGCTCAGCATATTGCTTCTGAGGTCCATTCATGTTTTGTGTATCAGTAATTTATTCTTTTCCATCACTGAGTCATATCTATTTGAATGAGAATCTGTTTACTTAGTACACTATATTTATGAAAACTTTTAGTTTAAGCATTAAATATTAAGGAAGATACATTGGCTGTTTTTTAATGTGTTGACAGAAAAATTAGAAGGTTTCATGGAAAAATCTACATGTCTGGCTCCCTTCAAGAATTCTAAGATTGAGAAAATCTGGATCCATCTTATTTGACAGCAGGAAGAGTTGGGACTGGAGGACCAGTGTGACCTTTGAACCTGAAGTAAACTGTTTTACTTGCCGTAGCCCTCATCACCACCTGCCATAGCCATCTACCTCCCTGGGGAAACTGCACGCACTCATGTTTCTTTCCTGCTCCAAAGATAAATTATTTCTGATCCCTATTAACTATGACCAGGTGCTCTAAAATAACTATGAAATGAATTAATGAAGAAGAGAATAAATGAAGTATGATTTCATTGTCTGTCTTGTGTCAAAGATCCTGCATTCCAGAATAGATAAAAGCCCTATATTTGGAATCTAAGTCTAAATACCTAAGTCTAAATCCTTTCTCTACCTCATAGCCTCTCTACTTCCCCCCAGTATAATATGGAAATAAAAATTCTAATTTATCAGTCCCATAAGAATCAATGAAATAAACTACTTAAACTGCCTAGCATCACTAAGATGGTAGTTTATAATCATCTGTATTAGCATTATTACCTTCACCTGCCTCTCTACAATAAAGGAGGTCAATTTATTTCTCATTCCAACCCTCCAACGCAGCAATTTTAAACCTTTGAATCCTGAAAGAGAATGCAATTGCTCCTAAGAGCAGGGAGGAATCTCCTAATCCCCATCTCCTTCTTTTCAATTATTCTCCATCTCAAGGATTCATTAGTTCTCAAATAGAAGCCATCACAAAAGTCCAGAAGTCTGCCAACCGAGCAGGAACTGCTTCTCTTCTGTTTAGAAGACGTGGGTCAAAAGTAGCAGAGATTTCCAAAAATCAAATGAGACACCCAAAAGGGAAGAGAATTACAAAACAGAAAATCCAGGAATAGATCTATGTACAAATATGACATTAGTGCATGGTAAAATTGTATTCCTATCAAAGGGGAAAGACAGATTTCTCCATAAATGGTAACAACAAGAAAACAATCTGGGGAGAAATAGAATCAAATCCTTATTTCACACCTTGCAGTAAAACAAATTCCAGATGGATCAAAGATTTAAACATAAAATAATGGAATCACTAAAATGTTGAGAAAACATGGGAATTTTTAATAAAATCTTGATAAGGAAAATATATTAAAGGCTATTTAAAATACCTAATGTATTTTAAGAGAAGTATATTTGAACAAATACGCAATTTCTGCCTTTAAATACCATGAAGTTTTTAAAAGATGCAAGAAACTGGGGAAAATATTTATGTGAACCAGAGGAAATGATCGTTTCCTAAAAATAGTGAAATTCAACAAATCAACAAGAAAAAGATCAACAACCCTATAGAAAAAATGGACAGAGTTTCCTTGAGTTAAAAATGAAAACGTAACTGGATCTTAAACAAATGAAAAAATGTTCACTCACACTAATTATAAGATAGATGCAAATGCAAATTATAGCAACATATTTTTAACTTCTAATTACCAAAAATCAACGTGTTTGATAACAAATTGTCACATTGAGATTGTCGGGAAACAGTAACTCTCTTAATTGCTCTAAGATGATAAACTGATAAACATCTCTGAAGAGTAATTTGGCACAAACTTTTAAAATTAAAAGTGCACATACTATGTGACCCAGAAGTTCCACTAGAAAAGGCAGTGCTCTAGTCATACTTAAACTTGTGTGAAATGTTGTACATATACATGTCATTTGCAGCACTGCTTATAATACTAGACGTGATGGAATTCTCTAAATCCACAAATACATGATTGGTAAGGTGCAATGGAATCCCTTTGCAGTGCACTTTGTAGCAATACATAGCCATCTCCAAGACATATTGTTAAAACTGACATGGAAGAGAGATCAGGGCAATGCAGATACTAAAGATTTAGTACAATTTTGCTTTGGTACAGGGAGTTGAGGAGAGAAAGAAACAGAGTTTAAGTCCATAGACTATAAATGCATGGTGCATAGGCTGTACCTGGAAGAACATAGACAAAGTCAGCACCAATAACTGACTCTGGAGAGCAAAATTCCATGTTTGAGATTGTAAAATCTTTGGAATTTCATAATATGTATATACCATTACTCAAAACAAAATTTTTGAGTTATACATAACAGTGCACACCTTTAATTCCATTATTTGGGAGCCTGAAGCAGAAGGATCAAGAGATCAAGGCCAGCCATGGCAACCCCGTGTGTTTAAGGACAACCTGTACCACATAGAGAGAACATCTCAAAAACTAAAAAAAAAAAAAAAAAATTAAATGAACTAAAACTGCTATCTCTAAATCATATTACCTGAGAAGATTATCTTCTCAATCTATTGTAGAAAGGGTACAATGTCATTAGAATGGTCCAGATAGATTCCCAAATAACCTGGACATTATAGGAACTTAATGAAATACGTCAGCAGTAGCAGATTTCATTGCACTCAAGATAACACAATCATTTCAGTGAGACTTCTAGAAGCACAGTATGCCTTCAGCCTTTGTGTCTCCAAATCTAAGCATACCACAGAAGGACACATATTGGCTCATCCAGCATTTGACCACGGCTTTCTGAAAAAGCAGGATTTCCTTTGACAAGATCCTGATGACCACATAACTCTGAGGCCCATCACACACAGGGGTGTGGAACAGAATGTTTCTTGACAAAGATGGAATTTGGAGCTATTTTCAAATTTAGAATGCATTTACACCGTAATGTGAAGGCATTTTTAGATCCCAAATGGTAACTGACATTTGAAGACTTACTATCTGCCAAGGCTTCACACACATTATCTTTTCTAATCCCCACCATGACTATGCAAGGGGGGCAGCCTGCATTTTCTCCTTTTTATGGGTGAGGAAACTGAGGCTCAGAGATGTTTTCCTAAAGTCACAATGCAAGACTCAAAGCTGGGCATTCTGGCTCCAGAAAAATACCTCTTATATAACCTACTTTCATACCTCCGTCTACTTCTGCTGTGCTCCCTCCAGAAAACTAGATGGCATAGTAGGCAAAATAATAGCCTCCCAGAGATGTCTTTATTTCCAGAACATATAAATATGGTACCTCACATAGCAAAGGGGAATAAGAAGTAATTCAAGTTTCTGATCAACTGACCTTTAAAAAGTAGAGATTGTCCTATATTGCCAGCGTGGTCCTCAGATATATAAGAGAGAGGAAACCAGAGTGATATGAGAAAGAAGAATGAAGGGGCCACGAGCCAAAAAGAGAGGGAGAGAAGGGCCTGAAGCTGCAGAAGGGAAAGAAACAGACTTCCTCTCAGAGCCTCCAGAAAGGAATACAACCTTGCCTAGCTTAGATATTAGCTCAGAGAGACCTTTTCAGACTACCCAGCCTGAGAACCGTAAGTAATAAATTCATGTTTTATGCCACTAAGTGTGTGTTAGTTGGTTACACCAGCAATTAAAAACTCTTTAAATGTAACACATATGGTGAAAAGTGCTACCAAAAAATGTGGGGAGCTATGAAAAGACTGTGGGTGACAACGGACACCTCTGTAAATAAGACAGGATCATGTGATAGTCATCTTCACCATAAAGTACATACAGGATCTTGGATTGTGAGGGCTTATATGTAAAATGTCCTTCAGAATTCTTGTGTGTGTGTAAGATGATTAGATCATGTGGCCGCTGGATGGATTCATCCACTGATGATTTGAGTACCTGAATGTGCTGTTAGAAGGTGAGATCTGGTTGGAGGTGGGTCACTGGGGACTTGAGGGTGTATCACCTTCTCTAGATCTTCCCTTTGCTCTCTCCTTCCCGACTGCCATAAAGTGAGAAAACTTTCTCCACCAAGATTTTCTGCAGTATCTTCCCTGTCTTTCAGCCAGCTCACTATTGACTATATTTGGGCTCAAAACAATGAGCCTAAATAAACCTTTCTTCTTTAATTTGTGGGTATCAGGTACCGCATTCAGTGATAGGAAAGTAACTGAGATAAGGACCATCAAGAACAGGAGGTTGGAAAATGGTCTAGATCTGTGCTGTACAACAAAGCTTTCTGGAATGATGGAAATGTTCTACCCTGTCCTGCATGGTGGTCAGGAGCCATGTGTGACTACCAAGTACTTGAAATGTGACTGATGTGATTGGTAAATTGACTTTTCATTTTATTTAATTTTAACTAATTTAAATCTGTAGAGCCACATAACTCCTACTACCATTTTGGCCAGGGAAGCCCTAAGCAATCAAAGCCAACAAAGGAAAGAGCTTTTTTATATAAAATGAGTCACCCTTCCCCTGCGCTGGTATCTTCTCTGAGACAAGGTCAAAGTCAGTCTTGGACACATAAAATGTAAATCCAGGTGGTCTGGAGCAGGAAACCCAGCATAATTGCTTCTCAGCCAAGTAACTTGGAGTAAATCACTTTACTGGCCACGCATGACTCAGTTTCCTCTGCTATAATATGGGGAAAAACAATCAATATCTCAGTATGAGACGTTCCATGTAAAAGGCAAATTGTCAGTCCTTGTAGCAAAATGTCAGGAGTTTGTTGTTTCCTTCACAGTATTCTGTCTTGCACAGTTACATGGTGATCTCACAAACTGGATTCTGATTCCTTTCTGTGCCTCTCCTTCATCAGCATCTAACGTAACAGCTGGCACTCAGCACAGCCTCAATACAGCATAAGCATATGAATGCAACTGAATCCACTTAAGTTTGAATGCCTTTAATGTCCAATGGCGTACGTGTAATTTTAAATACTAAATATGCTGAGTCCAAGCATGCATGTGAGTGGCATGTCTCTGCAGCTGAGAGCTGACTGGCAGGTCTAGGACAAAGGTGCTGGAAAAGGACCCAGAAACCCTCCTCCCCCAGCACTCCATTCCTTCCACCCATGCCTATGACATCTTTCACAAAAGGATGGGCTCCAGGTGGCCTTCCTCCATGATAAGCAAAAATTAAAAATACTGTAGGAAAGGACTGAATCAATTGAAATTCACAAAAAACAGGAAGCTTAAAGTTGGCATAAATTGAGACATTATTCAATCATTCTTATCCTTGCCACGTATTAGAATTAGCTGAGGAGCTTTTGGAAATTACTGTACCAGTGAAGACGTACTCACAAGTACCTCAAGTACCTGTGAGCCAAATGCACAGACAGGATGGAGAGGGTTATGCAAGTACATCCTCCTTCCTCTTCCTCTTCCCCTTCCTTTTCCTTCCTCTTCCTTTTCCCCTTCTTCTTCTTCTTCTTCTTTCTCCTCCTCCTCCTCCTCCTCCTCCTCCTCCTCCTCTTCTTTTTTCTTTTGTTCTTTTCAACAATTTACTAAATATAAACTTAACTACTGGACATAGTAAAGAAGATATTCAATGGCATTTCATACATTACTATTTAATTCCAAGGCATTTTGTTCACCCTGAAAGGACATCCCTACCCATTAAATAGGGTCTGTCCTTCCTTCTTTGCAGGCTCAAAGTTCCAACTTGGTCCCTCAGAAGGAAACACATTAAGGGTCAGAGCAAAGAAGGCTCAAGATCCTTCTTAAATTCCAATCCAATGCACCATCGAGACATTTCTCCCTTCACATCCCCTCTCTGAGCTTGTTACTCGAAGAATGAACTCTTCATGCTCATAACTTTCTCTTCCAGCTCCACAAGTCACTGCCAGTCTCAGCTGAATGTTCTGAATTGATCAAGTCCTGCACTCTTCCCACAAAACTTTGGAAAGTTAATTCAGGACAGATGGGGACTGGTCAGCTTGCAACCATTTTCAATCTTAGAATCTGCCAAAAATAACTGAGCTCTTATGTATATTTCAGGTTAGGCTTGTTTATTTTCCTTATGTGCATGCACGCCAAAAAGCTAATTTCCCCAGAGGGGAAAAGAAAGCAAAAACTGCTGCCTAAAAACAGGAAAACTGGCATCCACATCTCCAGAGAGCAAGGTCTTTCTTCTTCCTAGGCCAGCTGTTCAAGTTCAGACTAGCACAGAAGCCTCATGAGTGCAGACTCTGGACACAAACTTCCAGGGAGAGAAGGAAGAGGCAGAGAAACCCCCAACCTGACCTCTGCATAATAGTCAGGGATGAAAGAATAAGAAAGAATGACTGATTTAAATTTCAAAGTGAGGAAAGGCCTATAGTAGACCTGGTTTCTGCATCATGAAGGCCAAAGTTAGTGTGATGATGGGTAGGTCTTGGGTACAGGAAGAGCAAAAAATCTGTTTAAATGTATTATTATCCCAGTCATCCAATCAAGTGCACCCAGCAGGGAAGAAGTAAAATCCCAAGCCATTAGGGACTCAAGTAGGGGACCTACTTGTTCACTGCTAACCATTTCAAATCACCTTAAGGTAGACACAGTGGTAGACCCTATGATCTGCATGGGCTTTCCTTCCGCTGTTGGAACTGTTGAACAAGAAAGTGGGCAGAAGTGGGCACCTTCATAAAGACCTGGGCAAGACAGAGTCATTGTCTCCCTCTTCCAAATTTGGAGAATCAAGAAGATAAAGCACTAGTATTTAGCACATCCATGAAGATAGAAGTTTGACAATGTAGGCAGTCTGGCCAAACCATCTATTTGAGATGAGCTTCAGTCGTCACACTTCTTTTTTCTCCCTCAGTGGAGTCTCTTGAATTCATAGAAATGGTAACATGGCCAAAGTCACAAGAATCTGGAGCTATTTTTCTTTTTTCTGGAGATACTCTGGATGATGTGACCTCTGAGAGGAAGGATCTTAGGACTTTATGGATAGGAGCAAAAGAAAAGGCAAATACAGGATAGTCTGACTCTAAATGGATTTTTCCTTTCTTAATTTTTATTATTGAATATATGCTATGTGCTCACCACTCTGCTTGCCACATATGTTAGTTCCATTCATATTGTACTGTAAACAAGGTCTTCTGAGATAAATGACTTTTAATACTTTTTAGTTTGAAATTCATACATGAAGAAAACAAGACTTACAAAGCTCAAATGACCTGTCTGAGGTTCCTTGAGGTAATGTGTGGTAGATTCAGCATGTGAATCCACATCCAAAGACTCTTTCCATTACAGTGCTCTAAAAGAAACAGAAATCCCAAGGAAAATCAAAGCACTAGTCCTGATGTGTGTCACAAAGCAATTTACTTCATACTTCCACTATCCTTGGTCAGTGCCAAAGGAAGACATTTGCTTCTCTCTCTCATAACTCCTCTGCCTGAAAACCTCACTTGCATTAGCGCTTAAACAATTATTTTTGGCTCATACACTTGTGAAACAGTAGAAGATGGAGAAAATAGCTTTTTCTGGAATCTTCCTGTGTCTAAATCAAAAGTTTTCATCCTGAAATGGCCACTTAGGATGGCCCTCATCCAATTCTTCTTACTTCCAGAACAGATGGAGTCTGTCTACATGCCCTGTTATTCTAGATACCTTCCTTCTAGAGAACATATGATATGATATATAGATAGATAGATAGACATATAGATATGATTGCATTTTCCCTTTGCTCATTGCAGAAGATAATCAATCATCACATTCTCTCTTACCAATCATTGCCTCAGTCTCAATCATCTTGGTTTAGTTAAATTATAGGCATACACTGTCAATTCAAGGAAATTCACTTTACACAATTTTTATATAATATTCCATTTAACTGAGCTTTCATACTAACAATGATGTATCACTTCCCTTTCTTAATCTACTGATAAACCACTTACTATAAAATCTCAGTGTGGACTAACCCATTTAATTTGGCAATTATTAATTACATATGTACAGAATTTGTCTCTGTGTGATTTCATGACAAGCCTCTTCCATGTGACCTTGCCTAGGCATGTTGTTGGTTAAAGCACATTGAAACTAAGTTTTCCTTGAAAATCTGAAGAGAATTTCACAACTCATGAGATGAAAGAGAATTCTTACAAGCATTTGGAAATCAAGGGTGCACATGTTAGACTGAACTGAAAGTGTGAGTCTGAATCCTCCAGCCACAGAGATCTGCAGGAGCATCAGCAAGTTCTGAGACGCAACAAAATCAACACAAGCTCCAAACTCAAGGGCAAAAGTGAGTGCATTATTTATAGTTTGTATTCAGCCCTCCTCACAGGAAGATGCAACTCTTCACAGTGACCTGAAAGGAGAGGTCTCCCTGGCTCCTTCTCCATCCACAGAAAGTTAGGGTGACAAAACTCCAGACTCGAAACTTTTCACTCCTGCTTTGATGTGACTAAGATGCCAGAGTTCCTGCAGGTAGAAATCATGAAAGCCCGCCCAACAAAGACAGCACTGTGACCAAACATGAGCATCATTCAATTCTTCTGCATGTGTGTGCATGCACACACACACACACACACACACACACTTTAAACACAGCATATTGTATGCTCCCTTCCTTGCCCCAAGAGAGTTATAATGAAGCTGTCATTTGCATATTGCCTAGGTTTGCCACATATGTTCAAATTAAAGATAAACCCTCTCCAAGGGGAAAAACTATCCCTTTCAAAAATGTACGCCTACTTGGATTTATAAATGCTGCTTCAGTCCTAATAGGATTCTTCTGACTCATATTTAGAATCCAGTCTGTTTCTCTAAGAAGCAGGCACACCAACACTGTCCACTGCTGTGCTCTAGGCAGACATCATTAGTCAATCATCCCTTTGTCCACAGGCAAGCATAACTAATCAATCAGCACCCTTTTTGGCTTTGAGAAAGAAACAGCTTCATGTTTGCCATCTTCGAGATTCTAGAAAACTGCTATCAGTCAGGGAAAGAGGCATGAAAGATAAGGGCTGGCTACCACGCTGCCATGTAGAATGTGTTTGTGTGAGTGCTAAATGTCACCTCTGACTACTATGATGACATATAAGCCCTCCTTCCTCCACACTTATCTATCCTGTCTTTACCTTTGTCTCAGTACTGAGGTACACTGCACACAAGACTATCTACAGGGGATCCTAGGCTCTTTTCCCCACACAGCTTTACATCTATCTGGCCTTACCCTACTTCACTGACAAGGAATTGCCCTAACTTTACAACCTGAAATTTCCTCATTTTTCTCTAATCCCTTTGATTCCCAACAGGAGGACCCTTGGTCCCTGGAAATCTAAGACCTGATTGATTTGTCTTAATCCCCTTGAATGGAAAGAAAAGTTTTGGCAAAATTACCCCATTTTAGAAATGCAATACTTATAGTTTTTTTTTTAAATAAGTCTTCATATCTGTGGCCTCAAATGATAATCCTTGTATTCTAGGAGGTAAGATGAATGTTGACATCAAACAGAAGTAGGACCAAATCTCAGTTCTCCCATTGATAAGCTAAAGGGACTGTAGTCCACCCCTTCATCTGTCTGAGTGTCATTTGCCTCAGCTGGAGATCATATCAGAGCCTATCTCTCAGGAATGCTGTAAAGATAAAGGAGATGATGTACAGAAATGCTTATCACCACGCCAGGCAAGCAGAACATGTAGCTACAGTTGTTTTTTTATGTCGCAGATGCTGTCTCAGATTTGGTTTCCTAGAAGGAGCCCTTACCAGAAGTATATGAAGGCAAACAATGTATTTCTGAGATCTCAGGAAGCAGCAGAAGGGGAGTAAGGAAGGAGACAGGGAAGGGTAGAAAGACAATACACTGCATATTTTTAGCAGGTCCCCACAGTGAGCTACTGGGCTCCATCCCAAGAGCAACTCTGGGAGAGCAAGTTGTGCTTCCCTCCCCAGTTATCCTACTTTGGGAGCATTTGTTCTCCAGCTCCTGTTCATTGTTGGTTGAGGGCTGCTTCTGAAGGTATCTACTCCTCAGCATTTACAGCCTGTATCGTGTATGGGGTAGGCTGGTTCCTTAGGCCAACAGCCCACCAAGTGAGGTGTCTGGCTCCTTGCAGACGATTTCTGTTGGCAGGAATAGTGACTGCAGGGTGATAAACACACACCAGATTCTCCAGCAAAGACTCGACAGTGGTCCGGGATAGGTGAAGACCCAGCTCACACAAATGTAGAGTGGTAGTAGAAGAAAAAAAGAACTATGCAGGGTTCAAAATACAGTTCCCCACTTGTGTGTTTGGAGAATAATAGCATCAATGCCTACTGGTAAAGTTTAATGGAGAGCAAATTGCATGTCACAGGGAAACTGCCTCACAAATTACACTGCAATAGGACTGCTCAATGATCTTTTCCTTTCTTTCTAGCCCAAGATTATTCCAGTAGGACTGTAACCTCCCTGACAAGCCACAGAAACTTGCTTTTGCCATCCATCTATCCATTTACCCACTCACCTATCCATCCACAGAATAGCTATTGAATACCCTCTAGACACCAGGGACTTGAGAGGAGATAGACATACAAGCGAACAGACATGCTTAGCCCTCCTCCCAGACACAGAGAAGCAATCCAAAAAAGTACAGTAAAAGATGGCAGGGGATACAGAAGTGTTTCTCAGGCTTCCATGTGCATGTGCATGATCCAAAGATTGATGACTGAAATATAGATTCTGACTCAGGATCTGCAGTGAGCTTAAGAGTCTACATTTCCAGCAAGCCCCCCAGATGTCTCCTAGCTGCACAGTTTCAGCAGATGAACTCTACAGAATCACTAAGGAAACAAAGGAGGACTTTACTAATTCTTGGGAGAAAATACCTGCTTATGAATGAGGTTACCTAAATGTTGATCTCCTCTCCTTCTGAGAAGAGGAAGTATGAAGTCCATAGATGGAAAGGATTATTCAAAGTAAACCGCTCCAGGTGATAAAGGCATCCAGGGTCTTGGTGATGACTTAAAGATGACATCATTTCACCCGCTCTTGATAGTGTGTGAAAATGCACAGAATCGAGGGATGTTCTGACAGTCCTGGTTCTTACATGGAACTGAGTAGGGGGAACTTTATGAAACCTACACACATGCTAGAATCCTGGGGGAGTCTCTGCTTGCACCTGTGGGACTAGAACCAGGATGTAAGCTCAGTACAGCTTGGACACACTTCTGAGGTTACACCACTGAATGTCTAAACTGCATAATGAGCAGAGTTCCCTCCCTGCTTTCCTATTCATCTGGTGTCTTTGCTCTGAGAAACTTTCAGTCCCTTCACTTTGTGTAAACACACTCATCTAATTAAACCTAAGTGAGATAGCTAGAAATGCATGCAAATAGGGCTAGATTTTATCGAAAGTTGCCCAAACCCAGGTGTAATGACAGCAACAAGGCATTCACCTCAGATGACAAGAGTGACCTCCCGAACAGGCTATGAGCCTCGGGTGTCAGTCAGTACATTCAGTAAGCAAAGTGTGAACTGTTATTAAATGTGATATCATATAGGATGATGCTGTGATTTGTGGAAGAATCAGACGGGCTAGAGAGTCCTGCATTCTTAGAATAAATCCGCCCCCCATTTTCACCCAAACTAGCTTGAGTAGATTTCTGTTACTTACATCTGAAAGACTCCTTGATTAAGAGACAGGTACCAGATGGGCCTAGCCAGCCAATGTTCCCGGCCCAATGAATATGTGTTTTTGAATAAATGAACAATACCGTAATCCCAAAGAAAATAATTATGTGAAATTTTTAGTTATCAGCAAGATGTGAAGGGGACCTTTTCTCACTCCTACTATCTTAGAATTCAATGTTTGGAAAGAGCTCTGAATACAAAGATGTCAGGTTTATTTTCTGTTCCATTACCAAATAGCCAAATACCCTTCAATAAATTGTTCCATTATTGTTTTTTCACACCTTCAAGTGACTCTTCAAGCAAATACAGGCTGATTGTCTACCCGGCATCCATACCTTCTTCTTCTCCCTAACAGCACGATATGCTTTGAGGGAAACTGACTCAAGTAGCACAGCAAGAGTAAGTTACATCAGCAGCAGCATATAATCCTCTGACTACTGTCACTAGGGTAGGAGTAGGCATCGGAAGTACATGAAAGCCAACGTGACTCTCAGGACTCATGCTTGAAATGTGAAAAGAAACGTGCTTTGTATCCCCCTGGACGTGAGAGAGAAAACAGAAAGCATCATTTGTTGTAACTGTATTGCAATTGTGAAAGAAATCAGTTTAAGCAAAAGAAGAAGAGTAATCTCAGAGAACAAAGACTTAAAGTCCAGAGGAATGAACGTGCCACGCTTGAAGCCATGTGCTTCCTCCAGACATATTGGTTATGTAGGCATCAGTTCCCTTTATTTTTATGTCCTTTGCAGTTAAGCTTTCTCTCACCTAATAAGTGAAAACTTTCATGGATGCCTAGGTTTTTAGAAGCACCTTGTATGCATCATAGCATGGCTTTAATTCCTGGGCTGAAAGTATATGATTTGCATAAAAGTACTTTGTAAATCCAAAAGGTAAAGGAGTACTGCTCATCCTGAAAACAGCTGGAAATCAAAGAGTTAATCTCTCCGGAGCCCTAAAACACAATTTAGTTAAATATAATGGAAAAGGCAGAATGAAGGATTCACTTTGATAACAATTGGCTTTGAGAAGCAAAAGCCAATTATTCAAAGCTTCTTGCTTATTTATTTAGTTCTTTTTAAGAGGACTCATCAGGCAGAGTCAGATTTGCCTTAACTAGCTTGGTACAGAGAGAGCGGTGAAGCAGCACCTTGGGAAAATTCCATCTCAGTCCTTTGAGTCAAATCAGAGGAGGCAGATGAAGAGTCAGTGCTCCCGGGAGTCCCCTGGGAAGGGCCCATATCTGGGCTGCTCCATAAAGCTCTGGAGTGAAGATGCTTCAGGAGAGCTAGCAAGAAAGAGATGGTGCATGCTGGTGCCTTCAGTCCCTCTTGCTGGTGACAAGGACTCTGGCCCAACTCCACTCTGTCACAAATGCTGCATGCCCTTAACCCCTCTGAGCCTCAGTTTCTCTGTCTGCAGGATAGGAATGATAGCACTTGCTCTGTCTGAAATATGTCAGCTAGAAATGGCTGTGAGCTCAATCCCCCTAAGGGAGAGAGAACAGGATGTCAACCCAAGAAAGAATACCCACAGGGAAGTGAGGCATGCAGGTGGTGATGGTGTGGATTTTACAGCATACCTAAGACAAAGACTTCAACTATAGCTTCTCAGCTTGTCCTGTGAACATTGAACAGTCATTCAACCAAAGTCCCATCACTTCTCCAGGTGCCAGTCACTGAGCACTGATGGAAAACAGAGCAGACAAGGTTCCTCTGTATTCTGGAAGAGTTTATATTCCAGAGAGAGGAGGGGAAAGCAATCAATATACAAGCAGAAATATAAAAGGATTATCGCATAGATTATTATTCCATAGAAACTATACTTATTTGGCTTCTCTCTGTGTATCTCTCTCTCTCTCTGTCTGTCTCTCTCTCTCTCTCTCTCTCTCTCTCTCCTCTCTCTCTCTCATGAGTACTAGGGATTGAACCAAGGGCTCTCGCACTCAGCTATACCAACGACTTTTTATGTATTTTTTGAGACAAGATCTCACTAAGTCATTAAGTTACCTAGGCTGGGCTTGAACTCATGATCCTCCCTTCCTCAGCATCCCAGTGTGTTCATATCTCATCTGTCAAGGAGACTCATGCCCCACAACCCTATTTAATACATAATCTGTCCCACTTCCATGTACTCACCATCCTCTAATCTTGCCAAGATTTTCTTTTCCATGGTTCAAATGTCTTTCTAATCTACAGATAATTTATTTATGTCTGAGCTGTAAATTTTCTTGTAAGAATGTAAACTTCATTAAATTGAGATCATTATTTTGTTCACTAATAAGGGCCTGGTCCTAGAACAATATGTAAGTAAGCAGTTTATTGAGTTCATTTGATTTAGTAGGGAAACACAATGGAGAATTAAATCCAGAGAATTAAATAGAGAATGTATAATGTCTCCTTACCACCAAATTCAGGTTAAAAACCTAATCCCGTTGTGATGATATTAAGAGGTGGAGCCTTTGGAAAATGATTAGATCATGGAGGTGAAGCACTCATGAATGCTTCACATAAAAAAGAGACCCTAAAGAGTTCTATCATCCCTTCCCTAGATGGAACACAAGGCCACTTGTGAACCAGGAAGCAGATACAGAATCTGCTGGTCCCTTTGGTTTAGACTTTCCACCTTCCGTACTTGTAAGAAATAATTCCTGTTGTTTATAAACCAGGCAGTGTGAGGTATCTTGTTGCATAGCAGCCCTAATGGGCAATACAGAGAATACAAGGTAGAAGTGGGATTGAGGTCATATTGAAATAAAAGTATAAGAAAGCTTCTCTGGGTAGGTGACTTATGAGGGGAGGGGCCATGGTGAGAAGCAGCAGCAGATGTGAAGATCTTGGAAAAGCATCCTAGGCAGTGAGGATGGCATAAGCTAAGAGCCTGAGGCAGAAAGGATCTTAGCGTATTAGAAAGACAAAAAACCCAGGAGGCTCAAGAAGAGAGAAGAGAGCGCTTAGAGACATGTGAATGAGCATGAACTCTGAACTCTGCTAGTTGAATAGAAATTCTCTGCTGAATTTCAAAGTGTTATGGCTATAAACAAGCTACCACAGTGCCTGGAATATACAGCGTGGAATCTTTGATAAATGTTCATTAGCTAGCGTGCCCCTGCCTGCTATGGGAAGTGGCTAAAGAATCATGAGATATTCAGTCTTTCAAATAAATAAACTCTAAGTGATTCTAACATTTACCATCTTCATACAACTAAATGACCCTCATAGAGAAAAGGGAACTAAATTAATCCAGAAATTAAGTCCAGAAGGTAGAAGCCACCAGGATAGAGATGTTAGCCTGATATAAAATTAATATCTTCATGCCAGAACTCCATAGATATGAAATTAATTTTAGTGAGTTTCCCATCACTGGAAGAGTACAAGTCAATGTTGTAGGAACCAGTGGGACAAACTCAAGAATTGGGTAGACCAAATGACCTCCAAAGCATCCAATTTAATGACTTTATAATAATCTTTTAATCTTGCCATCTAAACACATTAGTGTTTGATCTCTGCTTTTGTTTACAAACCCCCTCAGTAAAATCCTCACTGATCACATGGACTAATAAAGCATCAGTGATTGGAATGCATAATAAGGGATAAATGTACCCATCCTTTGTTCAATAATACAGTATTTTCCTTGAATAATGTATGAGCTGCTTTTCATTTCAGAAATGAGGGAATCTATAATCCCACTGTGTGTCAAGTAAGTATTTTTAAATATTTATAAGCAGAGCCAAAGGCAATGGTTAGAAGCTTAATGACAAAAGAAACATATACAGCTTTGGATCAGCATGGGAAAGGGGATTCCATGAGAATCACAGAGGAATAAAAGGCCACCATGCATCCTTCTGCTCTTACTGGTACTTAAAGAAATGCAGGGCAGAGCAAAGATAAAAATCTTGGCCAAGGGATCCACTGTAGAGGGCTTTCTCCAGGACACACTGATTTCTGATTTCCAAAGAAGACTGAGAAAAGAAAGTTGGATATCAGTGGTCAAGTTTAATGTTTTCCTCCCAATTTAGTTTAATCTCTCTCCCAACCCTGGCCACCACTCAGATCTATATGAGTGGAGGGTAAATCCGTGGGAAGAATGGCAAAGACACTAGCACCTATATGAATTTTGCATATTTCTTTAGCATGAGAACCTGCATTTAGTACTCAAATAAAAGACTACGTTTTCCAGCCAGGAGTAGTAGAACATTCCTGTAATACTAACTACTCAGGAGGCTAAGGCAGCTGTATGGCAAGCTCAAGGTCAGTCTGGGCAATTTAGCAAGTCCCCCTCAAAATTTATTAAAGATATTGGTGGGGGAGAGGCTCAGTGGTAAAGTATTTGCGTTGCACATACTGGGTTTTGGATTATGTTCTCAACATTGTAAAAGTAAATAAATAAATAAATTAGTAAATACAAAAAGAAAACATTTCCCAGACTCCTTTACCAGGTTTGCCCACATGACCGCATTCTAGTCAATGAGCTATATACAGATATGGGCCAGGAAAAGGGGAAAAATCTCCAAGGAAGTCTTTTCAAAGATGACTCCACTGAAAAGGAGCCCTCTTTCCCTTTCCACCCTTTTCCTCTTCTTCTGCTAAAGGAGAGGAAGGTTTTGCCAACCCCTATGAAGCTGCAGATGGAGCCGAGCCAATTTTTATCCCATGGCGCAGGAGTATTATCAAAAGAAGAGAGATGACTACTTAACAAGGCTAAGGTAACATATGTCCCATATGTGTGGAAAGGCCAGAGAAGACACAGAGAAGGAAAACGTGAATCTGCTTGGGTTTATGAAGGGGGAAATGGGGAAGAATTTCCAGGGTGTGAATACAGCACGGGCAAAGGCATAAGGTGTCGAAGTGTGATACTATAATCACCCTGAGTGCCCATGAGAGGAACCACAGGAAAAGGAGGCCAAAAGGCAAATAAGGGCCAAATCACGGAAGGTCCCCAACAGCAGCTCATATCAGTCCTTTGCTGGTTTCCACATTCCTGACATCTGAGGAAGTCAGCCCTCCTGAGTCCTCTTGATTCAACATGAATGATGGCAGTGAGCCCCTGCTTGCCTGTTGTCCCCAAGGAAAATGGAGGAGAATGCATTTCACTCTGAAACCCAGCTAGTGAGTCTCCACGTTCCATCTCAGAAGACTATATCAAGATAGGCAAAGTAATAGAAATAGGATTTCTCTTTTTAAAAAAGACATAATAACAGCTAACAGGCAGGCCCTAAGCTTCTCATTTGTCTGACATGCATTTCATTTATTCTTTATGACACTGCTACAGGGAAGGTGAAGCTGCTGTGCCCCATTTGATCAAAAGAAAATGAACTCTGAAAGATTATCCATTAACCAAGGCAATGCAGGTAGGTTTGTGAAGGCAAAGCCAATTCTCCTGGGCCACAAGTTACATATCAGACTCCTGTGCACATTTACAATCACCAGTGTCTCAGTTACTTTACTCTTGTTTCTGAAACAAAATACCTGACATCAAAAACTAAGGGAGGAAAGGTTTATTTAGCTCACAGTTCATAGAGGCTCCAGTCCATAATCAGCTGGTGCCAAGGCAGGGTGGCACGGCACAGGGGCAATACTTCAAGGCAGCAAAAGACAGCAAAGCAACAAGAGCAAAAGGGGATGAGAAAGCTTCTTTTCTTCCCTTATATAGTATGCAGGCCATGTAGGGCAGATTTAGCACTCTCAAAATCTCTGTGTGCTCCTTTTTCACAAGATGAGGATAATTACAAGGTAATTACCCTGGCTTCCAGCCTAGCCTCTTAGTTAAACTTCTAAACTTCTCAAATTGACACAATGTATCAACCATAACAACCAAGCAAAAAGAACAACAAGCAGAAAATTGATGGACTGGGAGCAGAGAGAACCACTCATCTATCAGCCAAGAGCTAGAGAAACCTTGATTTCTGGAACAGCAGAAGGCAAAGGGTCACTTCCCAGCTACAAAATAGTTGCAGGAAAGTGTGGTTCCAGTGAGCAGAGAGTCCATGTAATTTCATTTAAGATTTTCTCATTGGTAAAGTGACTGATGTTTAGACACCACAAGGACTGAAGTTCTACCACATTGTTTGATGGCGCAGAAAAGAAAGATTATAGCATAATTAAAGAGATAAGTGATAACTAACGAAAAATACTCTCTAATAGAAAGGCCTGCTCTTCAGCTATCATGTACTTTATAGACTAAGATGCTCCCTGTGATGGTCTGAATGTCTGTGTTACGATGTTCCAAGAAGTCCTATATTGAAGCCTAACCCCTAGTGTGAGGGTATTTGGAGGTGGGGCTTTGGGAGGTGATGAAGTCATGACAGTGGAGTTTTTATGAAAAGAGTTAGTGTGCTTATGAAAGAGAACCCAGAGGCAGGGCCCAGGAGGAGAAAAAGGAAGCTAATTTGCCCTCCCCATGAGCCAGTGGCAGCCAGGAGGGGCCCAGGAGGAGAAACAAGAAGCCAATTTGCCCTTCTTGTGAGCCAGTCAGTGTGAGTGGAGTCAGTGGCTCCATAGACTGGGAGACAAGGCCACTGTCCCCTCTACTCCCCCATCCCTCTGTAAGCAGCTGGCTGATTTGAAGGAACACAGGCTGAACTGATAGCAACTGAGGTACAAAAACAACTTAGTGCTGGTATTGTTTGATTGACTTTGCAGGTCTAGAGCTGGTGGTCTGGCCTCTTACATTATTCCTCCCTGGATACTTGCCTTTTGGGTGGTATCACTCACACCTAGGATGGGTCCTCCTTAATCCCAGCACCATATACTTAATCCCAGCATCACATCTTTTTTTTGCATTTATTATTAAAAAATTAAAAGAAAGAAAGAGATTAAGATAAAAGAGGACATAACAACATAATAACACAAGTCAGAACAGAACAATTTAAGCAACATAGTGTTTCACCACAAGATAACTCGACATAACAGTAACTACCATAGTGTCTCTTTCCTTGAAATATTTGAATATAACTTCGTATATTATAGCATCAAACACAACATGACAGTGTAAAACCATTCAAGAGAATGAAAGTATTACAGGGTATTTAGAACCAACTAACACTTACTACTGCATGAGGCTTTTTAGGGACATACAGATACAAGCCATAACACCTGCGTTCTCTGTTTCTTTACTGCCATAAGGAGAGAAGCTTTCCTCTACCAGGACCTTCCATTTCATGTTTCTGCCATGGAGCAAGGCTACCATGCACTGAATTCCCTGAATCATAAGCCAAATTAAGTCTCTCCTTTAAATTATGGATGTCAGATATTGTGTCCCAGTGATAGGAAATCTGACTGATATAATATCCATCCACAAGAATGTAATGTGACAGGCATCACATCAGCTCAGTGGGAATCCTACATTCAGGTAAGTAGTGAAATCATCCCAAATTCATGAAGCAGAAGTTCTAGAGGTTCTTTCTTGCACAACTCTTGCTGTTCCCTGGGCTAGGAAATCTGCCTCCAGCTAACACAGAGCTTTCAGCTCCTACAGCTCTGGATTCACAGGTAACAGAAGGACAAGCTTCCATCTAATTTTTCTTTCTCAAAGTCCTGAATTTTTAAGAGACATGAAGACTGGTTTTCTTCTTTATATGCTTTAATTTTATAACTTGAACAACTATTTCTAAGATGACAATATGTAATCTATTAACTAGTGATTTCCTACTGTTTATTTTTTTTTAAATTCTGTATAACTTGTACCCTTTTTATGCTTTTTTTTCTTTTTCTCCTTAAATAAAGTTTTTTTAAAAAGACTGATTTTCCTAGATATTAGTGAGCCCCTGAGACAGGCTAGAAGTGTGGACAGACATCACCTTCGGATGTGGACCACTCTGTCTCCCTCAGTTTTTGACTCGGAGAAGTTGCTCAGCTTCTCCACATTTCAAGTGCTTCATCTGTGAAAAACCTAAAATAACTTCCTTTCCCAGTTGGCAAGATAAATTTAGATAATGCTTTTAAGAATCCAACATTGTCCTTGGTGCAGAGTAGTTGCTCAATTAATTATTGTACTGCATATGACATCCCCTTTTTTTGTATCTCTGAATTGTCTTAGCTTAATAAACATATTATTAATAAGCTACCTCTGTAAAAGAAGTATTATTATTCTACCTGAAAGGGGAAAATGAGAGTCTTATTAGACCACTGGCAATGAAACAAGCACATGGTGTAACCCCTGAGTTTTGCATCATTTATTGGATTATTTGTGTCTGGCTTACAATCCTATGGGAACAGATTCTGCTTGAATTAAGCTAAATTGAGCTGAGTTGAGTTTAGCTGAGTTGAGTTAAGTTAAACTGAGTTGACAGTACTGTGATGAGATAAGATGAGGTGAGGTGAGGTGAGATGAGATGAGGTGAGATGAGATGAGATGAATAAAACTTAATTGAGCTGATCTGAGTTGAGGTCAGTTTGAGTTAAATTGAGTTGAGTCCAATTGAAGTGAGTTGAACAAAACTGAGCTAAGCAAAGTCAAATCTGAGGCTATCCTGGAGGCAGCATGGACTTGTGGTCAGTGGACAGAGACAAGCACAGAGGGCCGGGCCAGACCAGATGCCCAGGAAACCATCTTGAGAAGCCAACTGCTGGCCCGGGAAGCAGACCAGCTGATTCATAATCATGGCTCTACCTTTCAGTAGCTGTGTGACTTTGGATGATGTTATGGCTTGTTTCTAGATAACTCTCCAAAACCTCACGCAGTCATAAGTGGAAATTTTCAAAAGTGGCTGGATCTATTTATTGTGTCTGATGCTGGGATTAAGGATGTGTTGTTAGGACTGATTCACGGTGTGATGCTAAGATTAAGGTTGCCCCACTCTGGATGTGCATGTTGCCCCATAAAGACAGGAAGCCTAGATAGAGTACAAGGAACAGAAAGAAAGCTGCTTGGCTACCTTCTGCTGCCATGAAGTGTTCCTCCTCTGCCATCCCCCTCTGCCAGGACGTGCCACCTTGGAGCCAGACAACTATGAACTGAAACTGCTACAGACTTGCGCCAAATAAATCTTTCCTCCTTTAATTTTGGGTGTTGGGCATTTTGTCTCAGCAATGAGATAAATAGCAAGTAACAAGACAAACTAGTATAACTTTCCTGAGACTCAGTTTCCTAAATTACAAGATGAAATTAATGATATGAGCCTCAAATACGCAATTAAGTGAATTAATATCAGAAAGTTCTTAGAACAATACTTGGTGCCATTCTTCATTATTGTCATCAGTTTGCCTGCAAATAACAGCAGGTGAGGAAAGAATCCCTGAGGCTGAGCACAGGGCCTAGATCCGTCATATGAGTCGTCCCAACCAATGAACTCAACTGCTTTTGAGATCCCTATTCAGCTCTTATTGGCCTTTTTCTTTTGCACCCCAGCCCCTTCACAGAACCTGGGAGAAGAAACTCAAAGAAGCAGAGCAAAAGGCTCAGCACCATGTACGTGCCGTTTCACTTCAACCTACACAGGCACCCTATGAGGTCTCGGTACCACTGTTATCCCATTTTTTACAGAAGAACAAGCAAAGATTCAGAGACATAAAGTAACTTTCCCAGAAAGGCACAGTTTGTATCTGATTACTCCAAGATCCAAATCCATACTTGCAGAGCTCCTGCTCCCCAAGGCCCTGCCTTTCTGAGGCACTGGCTTCATTCTGCAGATGAGAATGCTCTAAGTCATCTGGAGCCTGTCTCTGAGTCCACTATCCAAGGTGCTCCATATACCAATCGAATGCAACTTCCAGATGCCCTGATAGTGTGTATTCTCTGCCTAGGGATTCTGAATCTGTCCCCCTGACAATGCAGGGGCCAATCAGCACTGAAGACATCCTGAATGTATGTTCTGCTGTTCAAATAATAGAAATCTTCTGAATGTTGAGTTTTAACTGTGCTCCAGACTGTCCTAGGTACACGTAAGAAAAACAAGTGTAGCTTGGAGCACGGGTCCTGGAGAGAAGAGATTCAGTGGGGGCGGGCATTCATGACCATCTTCTTGGGCTGTGAAGATGTCATCTTCACATGGTTCGCTAGGTACTCTAGATCCATCATGCTTTCTAACCCTCACAGCCCATTCCTATAGTGATGTCATCCCTATGGATCAGATGGGAAAACTGAGGCCAAGGCAGGTGAGTTGATGTGCTTCTGATCACACAGCTATTATATTTGATGAAAAAATATGAGAAGGGAAATTGTGAAAATAAGCCCAGAGGACTCAAGCAGAAGTTTATCGAAGGGCAATTGCTCTGCATTCCACCATCACACAGTAGTATTTGCTCCTGCCTGGCTCACCTTTGTTTGAATCCTCTACATTAGATTCAGGGGGAAATAATTAAGAAGCAGTATGGCCTAAAGAATGATATTTTAGGTGGAGTTTCAAGCAAGCTGGTGGGCACACACTATCCCCAGAGCCCAGCCTATTTGGGACCCTTGCAATGTCTGGGTGCAGAGTAAGGGCTGGGCAGGTCTGGGGTGCCCGCATCTGCCTCCCCATGTGTCTGGAGGACTGTGGATTTCTAGTTCTTTTTTTTATCTTTTTATCGGTACCAGGGATCGAACTCATGACCACCTGCTTGCAAGGCAGGTGGTTATGCCGCTGAGCTAAATCCCAAGCAGGCCAGCATCACCAGTTCCAGAGGCCCAGCAGCCTGCGTAAGAGCCCAGCGCACTCTCCCCCAAACCCAGCCTGTTCCAGACCCTCGTGGGTCTGAGGCGCCTACATCCGCCTCCCCATTCTGGCTGTGCTCGGAGAACTGTGGAGTTTCAAGCAAGCGGGGGGGCGCACACTGTCCCTGGAGCCCAGCCTATCTGGAACTGTGGATTTCTAAACAGGCAGAAGAGCGCCACTGGTTCCAGAGCCCCAGCGGCCTGGGGGAACTGGGTGCCAGAGTCCCAGGAGCTGTGAACATAGAAGTGGATTTCCAACAGACCCTGAGGAAGCTTTCAAATAACACTTGAAACACAGAAATATAGGAAAATGACAAAATGAAAGACCAAATTACAACCTCAAACCTCCATCCCATCTCAAGAAACCCTAGGAGCAATGTATATAGAAGAAAATATAAGTCATACACCTCAGATATTGGACATAATAGCTACTGAAATAAACAAGCAACTCCAGGAAACTTTAAAGGAATTCAAACTCGAAATAATCTCCCAGGTAAAAGAAGAAATGATAAAAGAAATGAAAGAGATTCTGAATATATCTAAAGAAAACACAGATAAAAAATTGGAGGAGCTAAAAAAAAGATAGAATCCCTAGATGAGCAATATAAGAAACAAACAAAATACATAAAACAGAAGCACAGAGATATACAGGAAATAAAAAACTCCACTAAAAGCTGTAAAAACCGCCTCAATGAAAGTGAAGATAGAATTTCAGACCTTGAAGACAGGATTGCAGCTAGTGAACAGGAAAGGAAAGATCTTTTAAAAATAACAAGGAGTCAGGAAATAACAATTCAACAACTGCAAGATGACACAAAGAAAAACAACATAAGATTGATAGGGATTAATGCAAAATAAGGGGACAACATAAAGGATGTCAAGAGGATATTTAGAGAAGTAATAGCTGAAAATCTCCCAAGCATGAGATCAGAAACTGACATCAGGTTCAATGAAACCTATAGAACTCCAAATAGTCATAACCAAAATAAAACTACACCCAGACATATAATAATCACTATCCCAGAAATCCAACACAAGAATAGATTATTAAAAGCTGTCAGAGAGAAAAGACAGATCACTTATAAAGGAAAACCTATCAGAATCACAACAGAGTTCTCAGCACAAACGATAAAGTCAAGAAGAGCATGGAGTGAAGTATTCCAGATCCTAAAGCAAGATGATTTCCAACCTAGACTGATGTACCCTGAAAAACTATCATTCAAGATCAATGGTGAAATACGATACTTCCATGACAAAGAACAGCTGAAGAACTTCATGAACACCAAGCCAACCCTAAAAAAAATATTGAAAGACAGTTTCGATACACAAAGCAAAAGCCGCTAAGCAAAGCAGATAATTAAACAGAACAGAAAGATAAAGATGCAACAGCAGAGAGATAACATATCAACAATGAACCAGCATATAACAGTTATAACCATTAATGTAAATGGTCTCAATGCACCAATCAAAAGAAACAGACTGGCAGAATGTACCAAGAAACAAAATCTAACCATATGATGTTTACAGGAAACCCACAAGGATACTCACAGACTGAAAGTCAAAGGATGGAAAACAATACTTTACACAACAGGAATCCAAAAAAAAGCAGGAGTAGCCATTCTATTTGCAGACAACATGAACTTTAAACAACAATGATCAGAAAGGACAAAGAAGGTCACTACATACTCTTCGTTAGGGGAAAACCCCAAGAGGAAGAGATAACTACCTTAAATATATATGCACCAAATTACAGAGCACCCAATTATATAAAACAACTACTAACAGAAATGAAAAATCAAATTATCAGTAACACAGTTGTAACAGGAAACCTTAACACACCATTGACACCAAGGGACAGATCAACCAGACAGAAAATGAGAAAAGAAATAACAGAACTGAATCGCACGTGTGAACAAATAGACTTGATAGACATATCCAGAATGTTCCACCCAACAACATCAGAATACACATTCTTCTCAGAAGTATATGGGTCATTCTCTAAAATAGACCATGTATTAGCTCACAGAACATATTTAAACAAATGCAAAAGAGTTGAAATCATCCCTGCAGGTTATCGGATCATAGCACTTTAAAATTAGAAATTGATGATAAAAGATACTGCAAAAGTCCCACAAACACATGGAAACTGAATAACACACACTTGAGTAATCAGTAGATCACAGAAGAAATTAAACAATACCTACAAGAAAATGAAAATGCAGATACAACGTAAAAGAATTTGTGGGATGAAATGAAAGCCGTCCTCAGAGGAAAATTTATCGCACTGAGTTCCCACATCAGGAAAACAGAATGAATACAAATAAATAACCTGATGCTACACCTCAAACAGCTAGAAAAAGAAGAGCAAGTCAAGCCCAAAGCCAAAGGAAGACAGGAAATTATAAAAATCAGAACAGAAATCAACGCAATAGAGACTAAGAAAACAATCCTAAGAATCAATGAATCAAAGAATTGGTTCTTTGAAAGAATAAATAAAATCGATAAGCCCCTAGCCAACTTTATTTTAAAAAGGGAAGAAAAAGCTCAAATTCATGCAATAAGAAATGAAAAAGGTGAAATCACTACAGACTCTACAGAAATACAGAAGATCATCAACACCTATTTCGAAAACCTCTACTCTCAAAGGGTTGATAACACAGAAGAAATAGACAGATTCCTAGAAACATATGAAGTACCAAAGCTAGATCAAGAGGATGTAAAACTGCTGAATAATCCAATCTCTATTAATGAAATTGAAAATGTAATTAAGTCCTTACCTACAAAGAAGAGCCCAGGCCCAGATGGATTCACTGCAGAATTCTACAAGAAATACAAAGAAGACCTAATGCCAACACTCCTCAAACTATTCAATGAAATTGAAAGGGAAGTAATCCTTCCTAAGTCATTTCTGGAAGCAAATATTACTCTAGTACCAAAACCTGAGAAAGACCCAAGTAAAAAAGAGAACTATAGACCAATCTCCTAATGAACACAGATGCAAAAATCCTCAATAAAATATTGGCAAATAGGATGCAGCAAATCATCAAAAAGATTATACACCATGACCAAGTGGGATTCATCCCAAGCATGCAGGGTTGGTTCAATGTACGTAAATCAATAAATATAATCCACCATATGAATAAAGCCAAAATCACACGATCATTTCTATAGATGCAGAAAAAGCCTTTGATAAGATCCAACACTCATTCATCATTAGAACTTTACAGAAAATTTGAATAGATGGTCTTTATCGCAATATAATAAGGGCCATCTATGACAAACCAACAGCTAGCATCATACTAAATGGCCAAAAATTGAAAGCCTTTACTTTAAAATCAGGAACAAGACAAGGATGTCCTTCATCACCACTCCTATTTAATATAGTACTGTAAGTACTAGCCAGAGCAATTAGACAAGAGAGAAAAACAAAAGGGTAAAGACAGGAAAAGAAGAAGTTAAATTATCATTGTTTGCAGATGACATGATACTCTACATAGAAGACCCCCTAAACTCCATTGAACCACTCTTAGATATAATAAATAAATTCAGTAATGTAGCCGGATACAAAATCAATACTCAGAAATCAATAGCATTCCTATACACTAACAACAAAATCACAGAGAGAGAAATAAGAGAAGCCACACTCTTCACACTAGCAAGCAAAAAAATGAAATATTTAGGAATTACTCTTACGAAAGAAGTGAAAGACCTATACAGGGAAAATTATAATGCACTGAAAAAAGAAATTGCAGATGATCTCAGAAAATGGAAAGACATCCCTTGCTCATGGATAGGAAGAACAAACATTGTGAAAATGGCCATTCTCCCAAAACTGTTATACAGATTCAATGCAAACCCAATAAAAAATACCATCAACACACCTTATAGGTCAAGAGAAATCTCTCCTAAAATTCATCTGGAACCAGAAGAGACCTAGAATAGCAAAGGCAATTCTAAGCAGCAAAGGCAAGGCAGAGGGTATCACAATCCCTGACTTGAAGTTATACTACAAAGCAACAGTAGTAAAATCAGCATGGTACTGGAATCAAAACAGAGCTGAAGATCAATGGAATAGATTAGAAGATACAAACACACTCAACCACCTTATCTTTGATAAAGGAGCCAAGCAGGTTCACTGGAAGAATGACAGTCTCTTTAATAAATGGTGTTGGAAAAACTGGCTCTCAATTTGCCGAAAACTAAAACTAGACCCATGCCTATCACCATGTACTAAATTAAAATCTAAATGGATCAAAGATCTGAATATTAAAACAGAAACATTAAATCTACTAGAAGACAAATTAGGTAGAAACCTTGAAGACATAGGGGTAGGTAGAGAATTCATTAACAGGACTCAAACCGCATGGGAAATACTTCCCAGAATCAATAACTGGGACCACCTCTAATTAAAAAGTTTCTGCATGTCAAAAGAGATCTCCAGCATAGTGAAAAGAAAACCCACAAACTGGAAAAAGATCTTAGTGAACTCCCCCTCAGACAAGGAACTTTTGTCTAAAACATATAAAGAATTAAAAAAACTCAGATCCCCAAAATTCAAAGATCCAATCCAAAAATGGGCATCTGAGATGAATACACACTTCTCAGATGAGGAAATACAAATGGCAAATAAATACATGAAAAAATGTTCATCATCATTGGTCATTAGAGAAATGCAAATTAAAACCACACTAAGATTCCATCTCACTCCTGAAAAAATGGCCAGGATCAAGAAAGCCAACAACAACAAATGCTGGAGAGGCTGTGGGGGAAAAGGAACTCTCCTACACTGTTGGTGGGAGTGAAGACTGGTACAGCCTTTGTGGAGGTCAGTCTGGAGATTTCTCAAAAAGCTGGGATTGGAAGTCCCATTTGTTCCAGCTATTCCACTTCTACGCATATTCCCAGAAGAACTGAAAGCATCATACCACAGTGATATATGTGCACCTATGATTATAGCAGCACAATTTGTAATCACCAGATCTTGGAAACAACCCAATTGTCCATCAACTGAGGAATGGATAAAAAAGTTGTGGTATTTCTATACAATGGAGTACTATTCAGCTATAAATAAGGATCACATTGAGATATTTATCAATAAATGGGCGCAGCTTGAGACCATACTCATAAGTGAAATAAATCAATCTCACGTGTGAATACCGAATAGTTTCCCTAATGTAAGAAATGATTAAAATATATAAAAGTTTATGGTAATCATGATTCCCCATTATGTGGCCTTGAAGCTTTATAAACTTTTTACTTACTAATGGCTTTATTCTGGGCTGCTTTATATTATTGCCTGTGATGAAATGATCAGCTATTTTGAAGAAAACAAGTCATCATAATAGCTAGCGTTGATTTACTATCATCTTGTTTTGAAGCCCCACCAAACTATGGCTCTTCTGTCTCCATTGGTTTTATCATGTTGTATCTTGCTGGATTATATTATATGTGATAGTATAAACAAAAATTGTTATAGGCAAAGAGATAATATAGAAACCATTGTTCGTTTTCTGTTAGCTGGTTCTAAATGCTTCCCTACAATGCTTTCATCCACTTGAATGGTTTTACACTGTCTTTAAATGTTAGATGCTATAGTATATGAAGTTATATTCAAATATTTCAAGGAAAAAGGCACTGTGGTAACTATTATTACATTGGGTTATTTGGTGATGAAGCACTAGGTTGCTGAAACTGTCATGCTTTGACCTGCATTGTTATGTTGTTATGTCCTCTTTTATCTCAATCTCTCCCTTATTCATTAAAAAATTATTTAGTTATTTTTTATGATTTTTTTAATTAAGGAGAAAAATCCAAAAAATTAGCAGGATATATTATAATAACTTTTTTGATTTCTTATTAACTTGATTTGAAGTCTGTAATACTCCCACTATCTTGTTTTGACTGATTAGACTGTTCCATTCTGTATGATAGTATCAAGTTTGAGGGTATAGGCAACTACTTTGAAGGCAATAAGATTCACTATGATGCCCATTCTGGTTTGACTATTATCTTCTTTTGAAGTACTGTAATGTTTACAATGTTTAGGTTTTTTTGGTCGTGTTCTCTACTGTTTTGTTCAACTTTATAATACCTAATCAGATAGACAATTCTTTTTAAGGAAGCAAGAGGCATTATGGTAACCATTGTTGATAACCTTGTACTCTGTTTTTACATCATGTGCTATGTCTATCCTTGGTTTGACTGACAGCTTTGTTTTGTCATATTTGACTTTATTCTGTTCCAAAAAAAAGTAATAAGAACTATGGGAGTAATAAAACCCAAAATGTGTAAATTTTGTTGTAAAAAAGAGAGAAAAAAAGTGCTCTAAAAGATACAACTGCAAGTGTGTTTAGGGGTGTTAAATAGATGACCATATTAATGTTTTTGGTTGGATCATTGAACACAACTGTTTGCAGTCTCACTGTTTGAATGTCCACTTTGTATGCTTTGATACTGTGACTTGAGCAACTATCTCTAAAGTGATAATGTGTAATCTATTAACTGGTGATTTCTTACTGGTTTTTTTTTTTTTTTTTTTTTTTTTTGCAGTTCTGTATTACTTGTACCTTTACACCGTTTTGTTTTGTCTTGTTTTGTTTTTTCTCTTTTTCCTTTTAAATAAAAAAAAAGAATGATTTTTTAAACTTCCAGGAGTTAGGTCTTGGGGAAATCAAATCCTGACTCTGTTTCTTGCCATCTGTGAGCCTTCAGGTACATTACTTAACCTCTCTGAGCCTTGCTTACAAACAAGAAGCCTTGCTGAAACACATAGCTTGAGGATTCAGGTGCTTCAAGCAAAGCTTGGAGCTCAGTGCTGGCACATCTCTAAGGGGTGGACTGCCCTGATTTTTATCATTATCCTTTGATCTTCCCATAATTCTGATGGAAGCAGAAGTAACTGCATTTTACCAAAGAGAAGGCTAAATCTCTTTCAGTGATTTTTAGACGCAGGTGTGTTGACTGAAGCACCTCAAAGGCTATAGGTGTTGGGCAGCATTGCTGGTCCTCACGGAGCAGAGCTCTGTCTGCTCACAGGAGTACAGGGCAGGCAATGAGCTCCAGCATGAACATGAGTGCTGATGCCCTGCAGCCCTCTGCTGAGCTGCTGGAGAGCCAGGTGACCCTTTCTAGGCCATGACCATGCAGGGCAGGGCCTGTCATGCAGACGGTGTCTGTGGCCAGGGTTGAAGGAATGTTCGTCACATGCCGGGCACTGGGCCAGCCACTAGAATTCTTCATCTTGCCTAACCCTCTTGGCCCACATTGTATTGGGGGCATCATGGCCATGAGACAAAAGGGGAATCTGAGATCAGAATGACTGAGCTGACTTATGATCACATGCTGATAAAAGATCCAGAGCTAGAATTTCAGCTCAGTCCAGTCTGGACCAACTCCTTCATTCTCTCTCTTTACTGCCCTAGAGGTGACAGCAAGTTACAATCCAGGTCACTACTTGAGACCCTGGTGCTCCTCTAAAGTTCTTCCAAAGTACTAAGTAAACATTAGCTAACTAATCAGCTCATGAAGTTTCTCACTTATGTTTTCCACATAAAATGCCATTCATTGGTATAATAACCTTCAGTTTCCAAACTGCTTTTGTTGTTTATTCTATTAGGCTACTTAAAGTAAGGACCAGCCCAGGAGCCAGCAGCATCAGCAATCCCCAGGTATATATTAGATAAAAATGCAGAGCCTCAGGCATTGCCCCAAAACTTCTTACTCTAAATCTGCATTACAACAAGGCATTGATTTGTCCACTGTGGTCCTGGGACGTGACCTGGATCAAATCAGCCAGGAAGAAACTCCTCATTGCAACCACAGCAGTTAAGCTACCTCTCTAAGATACAGAGAAAGAGCAAGCACAGCCCCAGTTTGCACACTGGGACATCGCTTCCCTCCACAGTTCATTTCATTGAGGAACCATGTCCTCATCTCTTTCAAGTAGAAAGAAGTGAAACTGTAAGAGATAACTACTCTCAATATCCACAAAGGAAGTAAAGCAAAAGGTGGCATTTTGCACAGGCAGAGAACTTAGTAATTAAAACTCATCTTCCACATCTCAGGATCTAACTGCATGTAATGTACTTGTGTGCTTCACAGCAACACACACACAGTATATGTTTCTCCACAGAGCTGCTTTTTCTAGGCTTTATAATGAACCCAGCACGTTGTACAAATAAAACCAACCTGCCCTTCACTAAGGACTTTTGTGAGGCTGGACTAGTTATGGATGTCTGTCTGCAGAGTTTGAGTAAGTTTCTTTTTTCCCTGTCTTATTCTCTATTTGCAAAAGGAAAAGAACTCAAGATAAAATGAAGTGAAGCAAGAAGTCATGTGAGCAATTTTGAGTTTTACTGCTGCTGGGAAATCAGTCTGAAGATTCTCATGGTTGATGATGCTGCCTCAGCTGTGGGTCAAGTAATTGGTTTGCAGCTTTAGACTGAAGAGCAAGGAAAGCACAATTTCAGCAACGGGGCTCACAACGTATTTTCATCCTTATGATATTCTCATCTATCCCTAATGTCTCCTTTTTCCAGATGAAGAAACCAAGAGTCAGAGAGGATCAGCACTCTCCCTAAGGTCATAGACTAACGGTGGACTAGAGTACCGGTCACCTTTGCTTGCCTCTGAAGGCCTAATTCCCTGATGCTGGACTGCCTCCTGCTTTTGTAGCACTTGCCAACTTTTGGAGTGATGAATTGTCACGCATGTATTCAGCGTGTGTCATTGCACAGGCAGCGTATCATTCCTTATTTAGCTGGAATATGCATCATCATTTGAATGTCTGCTCTGGCCCTGAAAGCACTTTGCATATCTTTTCATAAATCCAGAGCTAACAAGTCTCTACGCTGTGTACCGAACCTCCCACCACTCACACCACACAACCAGAGTTGGTTAAGCTGCACTTTGCCTCTCTTCCCATACACAGCCTGGGGATCTTTCTTAACACTGCATTACAGGAAGGCACTGACTAACAGACCCAAGTTAGCATAAGCAGTTAGTAGGGATATGCTGCAGCCACTTGTAGATGCTCACCAAAACACATGGAAGTCTCTTTTCAAGACTGTGTCTTGTGTCTAAGTTGTGTCCAATCGTGTGGCACCGGCTTTGATCATGATGGGAGTGTTGACACCTTGAAAATGGGCAAACCCCACACAGCAGGACCTTTGTTTTAGAGAACAGGTCTAACAGCACACCACAGCTATATGCCACTTCTGATCTCACTCCAACTTTTATAAGAGCCCATAAGATCAGTATTATTAACCCTCATTTTACAGTGAGGAAAGTGGGGCTCCAAGAGGTGAAAACATCTGGCTAAGGATGGAAAAGCAGCCAGGACAGAGCTCAAGTGTGACAACTGCACAGCATAGGAAAGAGTGAAAATTAGAACACGCAAATATTTCTGAAAACACAAGCACATGTTATACTTCTCACTGGCATTGCTGCCAGACAAACAAGATGAGAAATTTTAGAACTACCCAGCTCAGAGTCCCTGATATAATCTTCCCTCATTCCCATGGCCCCTTATTAGCCACTGAACCCCTAAGGTGACCAAATGCCATGACAGATCTCAGCCTGCCCAGGAAAACTGAACAGAACTTCCACAGAGGCAGAAAAATATAAGAATTGAAGTTTGTTTAGGGTCAGTTACTTTTTCTCAGAGTTTAATAACCAATCCTACAAACTATAGCTACTAAGTCTCACTTCTAGATCACTTGTCTGTCCATAGACATTTGTAGATATCCACTAGTAAGCCCAGAAAAGCTCTTTGAGGCCAAGATTGCAACAGATATGACAGGAGGGTGATAGAGAGAGGTCAAAGAAAGCCTAAACATAATCATGATTGCTGACACTCACCAGTCACCTGCTGTGACATAGCACTTAACCTCTCACTTTATCCTCATACAAACACTGTGAGGAAAGTAGTCTTGTGATCATCCCATTTTTAGAAGGGAAAATCAAAACACAGAAAGAAAGCAATCTTCCCAAGGACACACAAAAAGTAAGAAGCAGAAGAGAATGAAAACTAAGCAGCTGGATTGAGGACCCACACTCTTAACTGATTGACTGAGGAGGATTTGCCTAAACTGGATTTAAGGGATGAAAAGGAATTTGCCACTTTGGGGAAAGAAACACAGAGGACTTTAGTGTTCAGAGGCAGAGGAGTGCATGCCTGTTGAGTAGTTTGGATACTGAAGGGAATGTGTAGTAAATTCTTAGCTGGTACCTGGATCGTAATGAGCACACTGCTTGCTTTCTTGCTTGCTGTATTTATTTGCTTATTTTGTGACAGAGTCTCAATGAATTATAAAACTGCCCAGGTTAGCTTTGAACTTGCAGTCCTCATGCCTCAGCCTCCCAGATCCAGAGCACTGGGGAATGCAGAAGTGGGCCACCACACCTGGCTGCCAAGACGTGGACTACTGAAAGAATGTTCCTAATGAGGCTCCAGGCTGGACAACAGAGGAAAGGGTGGTATGTGGGAGATGTTTACATTGTGTCAAGGATTTGGAGTTTGGGTGAAGATGGTACTCTACATTCTAAGGATGGAGACAGTTGATCAGAGCCCAAAGCAGTTCACCTTTACAGTACAATTTTTGGACTATCTGGCTTTGTTTAAATACCATGTGAATGTTGCTTTTACCTCCATAATTTATTTGCATTTATTGTAACAAAAATATGGTGCTTTAAAATGTGTTCTATCAAGCAAAACTGATAGTCCTAGAGTATGCATCACTTTACCCTATGTCCAAGACTCTCAAGTTTAACACCATTGCCATTTAGAGCCAGGTCACTGTCTACCCTGAGCACACCTTGCGCATTGCAGGATACTTAGCAGTAACCTTGCCCAGTAACAGGACCTCTCCACACTGTGGTTTCCACAACCGAAATTGTCTCCCAACTTTGCCATTGTCTCACAGGGGCATCATAACCTGGGATGAAAATCTCTAATCCTGTCTTGATACTGCAGCATTCCGCCATATGGAACACAATGTGATATGTTTATGTGTCCCGCTAAAGAATTTTAATGCAGGAAGTGTCACAGGAAGAAATTCAAAACTGCTTCTGGTGACCACATATTTTCACGGACCACAATCTTCCTTGTTCTGTGGCTGAATAAAGAGAAGCTGGAAGAGATGGGTCTCTCTCAAATTGCACAGCTATCGTAGGTTTATAACTCATATCTGTCCTACTTCAAAATCTGACTCCATCTCTGTACCCCACTACGGCACTCAAACTTCTTCCAGTGCAGCAAGAGCCTTCTGTGTCCTCTGTACTGGCCCATGGATGCCAGAACCAAAAGCCACAGTGAGTGCACATCCCACTTGACTCCAAGGATTATCCTCTGAAGCCCCAGCCAACCAAAGATTCAGGGATACAGACAGTTGCATCTCACCCTTCTGGCTCCCACACAGCCCAGCTGGTGGCAGAGCAGTGTTGCCTGTACCACATGGATGATATTTCCCCACAAATGGCCGAATGGTAAATATCTCAAGCTTTGCAAACCACTTAGTCTCTGTCACAGCCACTTATTTCTGCCACTAGACAATATGGAAGCAGCCCTAGACAATATGGAAGTAAAGCAACATTCCAATAAAACTTTATTTGTAAAAACAGTCAGCTAGTACACAAGCTGTAGTTTGCCAGCCTCAATTCATTCAACAAATATAAATCAATGCCTCCCTCCTACACAGCTTGTGCCAGTGCATACCCCTTGTCCTCACTGGATCCCAGTCTGCTGCAGAAGGCAGCAGGCAGCACACATACGTATCTCAGAAGCCTTGCTCTGCATACTGTGGGGCCAGGGCCAGGTTTAGAAGCAGGGAGCAGTAACTTTAGACTGGTTATAGAAATTCTGCTTGAAGAGATGTTAGCGTTAAGAGCCAAAGAATGAGAAGGAGTGAGGCTTGGGAGGAACTGGGAGAGTGTGTTAGGCAGAAGCCAAAGCAAAGACAGAGGTTTAAAGAAAGATAAATTTGAGTAATTTGTAGGAAAATGGGTGCACCTTGAGACCATAATGTTAAGCAAAATAAATCAGCCATACAAGCTTAAGTATCACACGGTCTCTCTTACATGAGAAACCTGAAGTATGAATAATTTAAACAGCAAAACAAAGGTAGATATTAGGAAACAGAGGTAGATCTTTCAAATAGACAGGAGACCAAGAGATGGAAGAAAGGGGAGAAAACGGGAAAAAAAGGATTAAGATGCTTTATGTGTACGTAAAAATCCCTATGATGAATGTAATCATTATGTTTTGAAAACATGTACTAATAAAAATTGTTTTAAATGTGTAACTTAATACATCCTCAAAAACATTTTTAAAAAGCAAAGGTAGAGGCATCAGAGCCTGACTGGAACGTTCTGAGTTAATTAAAACAAAATATTTACCTTTCATGAACATTTTTACTTTGAGGAAGATCCAGAAGTCCCAAGATGCAAAAGTCAAAGACTACGGTGGATCAACACACAGTGTCAGTTTCACAAGTTAGCCCTTCTGTTGGATAGCTCCTAGGGCAGCATTCACCTCGTGAGCACACTCGTGAAAGAGGACTTCGAGAACTGCTTCAGAAAGTGACAAGGAGGATGGGGTAAGTGTGTTTGATGCAAGGTGATTATGTCAAGGGTAACAAATGGCAATGTTGCTTTTTCTGTAATAATATTTTTTTTATTTTGAAGAGAATAAAACTAAATGAAATAAAACAGAATAGAGTCAATCAAAACAAAACAATGAACATGGTACAGGACTTCAAAACAAAATACAAGGAAATCAGTAATGGCTATCATAATGCCTCCTGTTATCTTCAAAAGAATTGCCCATACCATCAGGTATAATAAAATCAAACAAAATAGTACAGAATAAAATCAATAAAAACAAAATAATGGAAGAAGTACAGAACTTTAAAACAAGATAATAGTAAAATCACAGTGGGTACCTAATATGTATTGCTAGTTGCCTATACCATCAGACAAGACACAATCAAAACAAAATAGAATAAAATCAGTCAAAACAAAACAATGAAATCAGTACAGGACTTCAAAACAAACTAATAGGAAATCAATAATGGCTATCATAATATATTTTGTTATCTTTTAAATAATTGCCCATGCCATGAAATATAATAAAATTAGACAAACCAAAACAGAATAAAACCAAACTAAACAGAACAATGAAAACAATATGAGCTTCAAATCACAATAATAGATTAGCAGTGGCCACTGCCTTCCCTCTTTATACACTTCCTCCCCTTCACTTTCACAGGATGTATTGTACATTTTTGGATTCCACTAACTCCTTTATTGTTTATACTAGGGAAACAACATAATATTCACCCATGTGACTTTCAACCATTTCACCCACGAGCACGATTTCAAGTTGTATCCATTTACCTACAAGAGCCTCAAGGTTATCATTCTTTATAGCTGAGTAGCTTTCCATCGTATAAAAGTGCTATGACTTTTTATCTAGTTTGTAGCTGATGGGCAAGCTTCCCCCAACTTCTTTCTGGTTTCCTATCACATAGAGCATTGTTCTCTCCTTTGATTTTCAGTCTATGAACCTCTTTTCATGTTTCTTGTATAAAGCATATTGATGGACCCTGTCTCCTGATCCGCTCTGCCTGTGTTTCTATTTATTGGTGAATTGAGGCCCTCTATGTTAATGATTATGGTCAACCTTCTGTGCCTCATCTCTGCTATGCTCTTTTCTGCCGTTGGTTGCCTGCCTTTCCCCTCCATTCCACTGTCTGCCGCACACACTGATCCCCCCTGCCACTGTTCCTGGAACCATGGTCTTTCTTATCTCTCTCTGGAATGTCCTTCAGTATTTTTTGTAAGGTTGGTTTGGTGATCATGAATTCCTTCAGTTGTTCTTTGTCACAGAAGTATTTTGTTTCTCCACTAATTTTGAAAGATTGTTTTGCAGGGCACATCAATCTGGGTTGGAAGTTGTTTTCCTTCAGGACTTGGAATACTCCACTCCAGCCCCTTCTTGTGTTGAGAAGTCTGTTGTGATTCTGCTGGTTTTCCTTTTTAGATGATCTATTTCTTTTCTCTAATAGCTTTTAATGTTACGTACTTGTGTTGAGTTTTTGGGATATTGATTATTATATGTCTGGGTGTAGATTTGTTTTGGTGATGGCTAGCTGGAGTTCTAGATGCCTCAGTTATCTGAATATCACTTCGTTTTTCTATGTTTGGGAAGTTTTCTGATATCATTTTTGTAAATAGACTTTTAATGTCATTTGTGTTGACACCTGCTTTTTCACTCACATCTGTAATTCTCAAGTTTTATTTCTTTTGGTTGTCTTGAGGCTGTTGAATTGTTACTTCTTGGTTCTTTGTTATTTTTAAAAGCTCTTTCCTTTCACAATCGCAAGCTTCAAACCTGTCTTCAAGGTTTGAAAGTCTATCTTTAGTTGCTTTCAAGTAGTTTTGCCAGCTTTCAATGGAGTTTTTAATTACCTGGTAATCTCTTTGAATCTGTTTCATGTATTCTAAGTCTTTTTTATATTGTTCATTCAAGGTTTTCTCATTTTCCTATGCTACTCTATTCTTCCATCTATGTCTTCTTTAGAGGTGCTTAGCAATTCTTTTATTATGTTTCTCATTTCTTCTCTTATCTGAGATAGTATTTCTGTTCTAATTTCTTTCATAGCCTCATGAAGCTGTTCCTTTACTTCAGTTGCCATCACTCCAGAAATATCAGGTGTGCGACTCCAAATCTCTTCCATATTTACATCTCCTGGACCAGCTCTACTTGGGTTGGAGGTCAGAGTCTGCCTTTTGCTTCTTCACCTTGACATATTCCTGGATTTTCCTGGACAAGTGGGCATGTGCGGGATATAATTTCTCTGAAGGAACTTCCCACATTGGATATAATTTCTCTGAAGCAAGACTGGTTCTTCTAGCCAGTGCTGGCTACGGATATCGGCTGGTGACCATTGGGTACTCTGGTACAGGGCTGTCTGCTGCTTTTCCCAGCCTGTGTTGGCTCACTGATGGCTGGTGGAGTGCACACAGGGGCAAGGCTAGCCACCACCTCCAAGCTGGTTACTGGCAGGGATCTTCGACGATGGTTGCTGGAGTGCAGAGTGTGTGCAGAGGATGGGGCTGGCTATCACCTCTGGACCTAGCTAGTTACTGGTAGGGAGCTCCCACCATGGCAGTTAGAGTGGATGTGGGGACGGAGCTGGCTGCCATCTCCAGGCCAAGCTGGTTACCAGTGGGGAACCTCTGTGATGGCTGCTGGAATGTGCTCAGAGGTAGGGCTCAGTCCAAGCAATTTCTACCAGTCTGTTCCCAGCTAAGAGCTGCTGGAGGGAGTCAGCTACAGTTCTCATTCTGGGCTTATCTAGTCTGACTGCAAAATGGCTCCCAGTCACTCTCTCCCATGGGAGGACTGAGCCCTCTGCACTCACCACTAGCCAGTGCAGTCCTCTGTATCTGCTGATCCCCTGCACCGCTGGACTCTTTGCAGAGGTCTCCAAGCTTGCCAGTCACCACCATCACCATGACCGTGCATCCCCAGGTTCTAACAGCTCCTCTTGCACAGTGGGTCCAGCTCGAGGCAAAAGTGCCCCCAGATACCACCTTCTTCTTCATTTAAGTTTTTCTATTTTACTCTCTCTGTGGGCTTCAAGTCTCACTTTAGATTCTTCCTAGGTCCAGGGCACCCACTTCATTCTTGTCTTACCCCTGATGCTATATTCCAGCATCTGGACTGTATCTCTCCCGAGGCTGTTTATCCTGCTGCTTACTGTTCTGCCATCTTCCCAGAAGCTCCTTCTGTGATAATTTTAATGTAAACATTTACTATATATTTTAATTGTCCTTTCGTATGGTTCTAGGGCCCTTCTGTGGAAGCTGGACCACCTTCCAACCTCTCCAGTGCTAATGGAGCTAGGTGGTTCTCCTGGAAATCAAGGCTGATTTTCTCTTTTTTGAGAAAGGTCAAATAACTTACCCAAAATAAGTTCACAGGAGCAGAGAGTCCAACCCTGGAGTGTGATGTCAACCACATCACTTATCTCTCTTCCTCAATATTGCAGGACCCTAGAACTGTGAAGGAAGGGGAAACAAACATTTCCTCAAACCTGACACAGATTTTCAACTCTTTAAAATCCCCCAACCCCTTACAGTAGCTTCACACAGCTGCCATAATAAAGAACCAAAACTGGATATATTAAAAAGATAGTGTTTATTGTCCTGGTTCTGAAAGCTAACCCTAAACAGATATCAGCAAGGACATCCTCCCTCTGAAGGCTCTAGGATGATCCTTGCTCATCTCTACCAGGTCCTAGTCTCTAGGCCCAGATCTCCCAGTCTCTGCCTCCATCTCCACATGGCCTCCCCAATCAAGGGCCCAGATCTTCTGTCCTCTTCTGAGAATGCTAGTCATACTGGAAAACTGTTACTTTTTGCTCCAGTTCTGGGGATTGAACCCAGAGCACCCACTGTATTAAATCAAGGGTCTACCCCATTGCAACTCCATTACATTTATGATGACCTTGTTTCTGAGGGTTGTAACTAACTGCATCAACCCCTAAACACTACTTTTCATTTTAGTAAGATCAGACATTGAGTCTCAGAAAGGATTAGTAACTTGCACAAGTTCACACAGCTGAAACACCTCAAAGCCAAGAGAAAAGTCTTGACCTTGGCTTCCTACCCTCCACTGCAAAATCTCAGATAACCATGGTCCTGACAGTCAGATGCTCCAGGAATGGAAGGCTCCAGGAATGGTGGCACCACCTTTTATTAGCCAAAAATCTGTTCTGTTGTCTTTTACCTCTCAAGAGTTGCCCTGCAGGAGAAAAGTGCTGGACCTAAAGGGAATAATCCAGCACAGGCACAACCTAGTACAGAGGACTCAACAGCCAGGCAGCCACCAAGTTGTCCAAGCAGGAACAGGCCAGGAAACCTGACAGTGACAAAGTGTCCACTTTTCCCAAGATTCCATTCTCCACACTTACACAATTCAATTAGGAATCCCAGAGCATGTAAATCCTGGCTTCCTTACAGCTTTTTAAAGAAACAATGTATCAAGAGGAGGAGCTGGGCGGATCCGGAGTCCCTGCAGAAGCCCGTTCCTTTGTCTGAAGGACTGAATACTTCTGCAAGCAGAGAGGCATCGCAGCTTCCTGAGGCACCTCAGCCTGTGGTGAGTACCGAGCACAGTCTGCCCAAATCTCAGACTGTTCCGGACCCCCCAGGCTTCTGGGTGCAGAGAAGTGGAACAGTGGGTTAGAGGCCACTACAGCTGCCTCCCCATCCCCCCCGGCTACACTTGGAAGTCTGCTGAGCTCCTGACGGATGGGCGGGCCTACACTAACCCCCGAGCCCAGCCGCACCTAGCCATCTCCTGCAGAGGAGGAGCTGGGCGGATCCGGAGTCCCTGAAGAAGCCCGTTCCTTTGTCTGAAGGACTGAATACTTCTGCAAGCAGGGAGGCATCGCAGCTTCCTGAGGCACCTCAGCCTGTGGTGAGTGCCCAGCACAGTCTGCCCAAATCTCAGACTGTTCCGGACCCCCCAGGCTTCTGGGTGCAGTGAAGTGGAGCAGTGGGTTAGAGGCCACTACAGCTGCCCCCCCCCCCCCCTACACTTGGAAGTCTGCTGAGCTCCTGACGGATGGGCGGGCCTACACTAACCCCCGAGCCCAGCCGCGCCTAGCCATCTGCCTGCAGAGGAGGAGCTGGGCGGATCTGGAGTGCCTGCAGAAGTCCCTTCCTTTGCCTAGAGGACTGTGGATATCTCTGCGAGCAGGGAGGGATCACAGGCTCCTGAGGCACTGTGGCCTGTGGAGAGCACCCTAACCCGGCTGCAATTGAAGAGCTGTGGATCTTCCAAGGGGCAGGTGGGCGCACAGTGTCCCTGAGGCCCAGCTTGTCTGGAACTGCGGAGTTCTGAGCAGGCAGAGGAGGGACACTGGTTCTGCAGGCCCAATGGCTTGGGGTAGTGCGGTGTCAGAGGCTCAGTAGCTCCAAGCATAGAAGGGGATTTTCAACAGATCCTGAGGAAGCTTTCAAATAACACTTGAAACACAGAAATATACAAAATGACAAAACGAAAGACCAAATTACAACCTCAAACCTCCAGCCCATCTCAGGAAACCCTAGGAGCAATGTATATAGAAGAAAATATATCCCATCCACCTCATATATCGGACATAATAGCTACTGAAGTTGACAAACAACTCCAGGAAGCTTTAAAGAAATTCAAACTCGAAATAATCTCCCAGATAAAAGAAGAAATGATAAAAGAAATGAAAGAGATTCTAAATATATCTAAAGAAAACACAGATAAAAAATTGGAGGAACTAAACAAAAAGATAGAATCCCTAGACGAGCAATATAAGAAACAAACAGAATACATAATGCAGATGCACAGAGATATACAGGAAATAAAAAACTCCACTGAAAGTTGTAAAAACCGCCTTAATGAAAGTGAAGATAGAATTTCAGACCTTGAAGACAGGATTGCAGCTAGTGAACAGGAAAGGAAAGATCTTTTGAAAATAACAAGGAATCAGGAAACAACAATTCAACAACTGCAAGACGATGCAAAGAAGAATAACATAAGAATGATAGGGATTAATGAAAGAGAGGGAGACAACATAAAGGATGTCAAGCGGATATTTAGAGAAGTAATAGCTGAAAATTTCCCAAGCATGAGATCAGAAACTGACATCAAGATCAGTGAAGCATATAGAACTCCAAACAGTCATAACCAAAATAAAACTACACCCAGACATATAATAATCACCATCCCAGAAATCCAACACAAGAATAGATTACTAAAAGCTGTCAGAGAGAAAAGACAGATCACTTATAAAGGAAAACCTATCAGAATCACAGCAGACTTCTCAGCACAAACGATAAAGTCAAGAAGAGCATGGAGTGAAATATTCCAGATCCTAAAGCAAAATGATTTCCAACCAAGACTGATATATCCTGCAAAACTATCATTCAAAATAGATGGTGCAATACGATACTTCCATGACAAAGAACACCTGAAGAACTTCATGAACACCAAACCGACCCTGCAAAAAATATTGAAAGACAGTTTAGATACACAAAGGAAAAAACCACTAAGCAAAGCAAATAATTAAACAGAACAGAAAGATAAAGATGCAACAGCAGAGAGATAACATTCCTACAATTAACCAGCATTTAACAGTAATAACCATTAATGTAAATGGTCTCAATGCACCAATCAAAAGAAACAGACTAGCAGAATGGATCAAGAAACAAAATCCAACCATATGCTGTTTACAGGAAACCCATCTAACCCAGAAGGATACTCACAGACTGAAAGTCAAAGGATGGAAAACAATTCTTCATGCAGCAGGAATCCAGAAAAAGGCAGGAGTAGCCATTCTGTTTGCAGACAACGTGAACTTTAAACCAACAATGACCATAAAGGACAAAGAAGGTCACTACATACTTGTAAGGGGAAAACTCCAAGAGGAAGAGATAACTATCTTAAATATATACGCACCAAACTCCAGAGCACCAAGTTATATAAAACAATTATTAACAGAAATGAAAACTCAAATTATCAGTAACACAATTGTAACAGGAGACCTTAATACGCCATTGACACCAAGGGACAGATCAACCAGACAGAAAATGAGCAAAGAAATAACAGAACTGAATCATACCTGTGAACAAATGGGTTTGATAGACATATACAGGATGTTCCACCCAACAACATCAGAATACACATTCTTCTCAGCAGTACATGGATCATTTTCTAAAATAGACCATATATTAGCTCACAGAACATATTTAAACAAGTGCAAAAGAGCTGAAATCATCCCTTGCATGTTATCGGATCATAGCGCTCTGAAATTAGAAATTAATGATAAAAGATACTGCAAAAACCCCACAAACACATGGAAACTGAATAACACACTCTTGAGTAATCAGTGGGTCACAGAGGAAATTAAAGAAGAAATCAAACAATACCTAAAAGAAAATGAAAATACAGATACAACTTACTGGAACCTGTGGGATGCAATGAAAGCCGTCCTGAGAGGAAAATTTATTGCACTGAGTTCCCACATCAGGAAAACAGAACGAATACAAATAAATAACTTGATGCTACACCTCAAACAGCTAGAAAAAGAAGAGCAAGTCAAGCCCAAAGCCAAAAGAAGAGAGGAAATTATAAAAATCAGAGCAGAAATCAATGCAATAGAGACTAAGAAAACAATCCAAAGAATCAACAAATCAAAGAGTTGGTTCTTTGAAAGAATAAATAAAATCGATAAGCCCCTAGCCAACCTTATTTAAAAAACGGAAGAAAAAGCTCAAATTCATGCAATAAGAAATGAAAAAGGAGAAATCACTACAGACCCAATAGAAATACAGAAGATCATCAACACCTACTTCGAAAACCTCTACTCTCAAAAGTTTGATAACACAGAAGAAATAGACAGATTCTTAGAAGCATATGAAATGCCAAAGCTAGATCAAGAGGATGTAAAACTGTTGAATAACCCAATCTCTGTTACTGAAATTGAAAATGTAATTAAGTCCTTACCCACCAAGAAGAGCCCAGGCCCAGATGGATTCACTGCAGAATTCTACAAGAAATACAAAGAAGACCTAATGCCGACACTCCTCAAACTGTTCAATGAAATTGAAAGGGAAGCAATCCTTCCTAAGTCGTTCCTGGAAGCAAATATTACTCTAGTACCAAAACCTGAGAAAGACCCAACTAAAAAAGAGAACTATAGACCGATCTCCCTAATGAACACAGATGCAAAAATCCTCAATAAAATATTGGCAAATAGGATCCAGCAAATCATCAAGAAGATTATACACCATGACCAAGTGGGATTCATCCCAGGAATGCAAGGATGGTTCAACATATGCAAATCAATAAATGTAATCCACCATATCAATAAAGCCAAAAATAAGAATCACATGATCATTTCTATAGATGCAGAAAAAGCCTTCGATAAGGTCCAACATTTATTCATGATAAAAACTCTACAGAAAATTGGAATAGATGGTCTTTACCTCAATATAATAAAGGCCATTTATGACAAACCAACAGCCAGCATCATTCTAAATGGCCAAAAATTGAAAGCCTTTACTTTAAAATCAGGCACAAGACAAGGATGTCCTTTATCACCACTCCTATTTAATATAGTACTGGAAGTACTAGCCAGAGCAATTAGGCAAGAAAGAGAAATAAAAGGGGTAAAGATAGGAAAAGAAGAAGTTAAGTTATCATTGTTTGCAGATGACATGATACTCTACATAGAAGACCCCCTAAACTCCATTGAAATACTCTTAGATACAATAAATAAATTCAGTAATGTGGCTGGATACAAAATCAATACTCAGAAATCAATAGCATTCCTATACACGAACAACAAAATTACAGAGAGGGAAATAAGAGAAACTGGACTATTCACATTAGCAAGCAAAAAAAATGAAATATTTAGGAATTACTCTTACGAAAGAAGTGAAAGACTTATACAGTGAAAACTATAATACACTGAAAAAGGAAATTGAAGATGATCTCAGAAAATGGAAAGACATCCCTTGCTCATGGATAGGAAGAACAAACATTGTGAAGATGGCCATTCTCCCAAAACTCTTATACAGATTCAATGCAATCCCAATAGAAATACCATCAACATACCTTATAGATCTAGAGAAATCACTCCTAAATTTCATCTGGAACCAGAAGAGACCTAGAATCGCAAAGGCAATTCTAAGCAGCAAAGGCAAAGCAGGAGGCATCACAATCCCTGACTTGAAATTATACTACAAAGCAACAGTAGTAAAATCAACATGGTATTGGAATCAAAACAGAGGCGAAGATCAATGGAATAGATTAGAAGATACAACCACAACTACAAACACACTCAACCACCTTATCTTTGATAAAGGAGCCAAGCAGGTTCACTGGAAGAACGACAGTCTCTTTAATAAATGGTGCTGGAAAAACTGGCTCTCCATTTGCCGAAAACTAAAGCTAGACCCATGTCTATCACCATGTACTAAATTAAAATCTAAATGGGTCAAAGATCTGAATATTAAAACAGAAACACTAAATCTATTGGAAGACAAAGTGGGTAGAAACCTTGGAGACATAGGAGTAGGTAGAGAATTCATGAACAGGACTCAAACCGCACGGGAAACACTTCCCAGAATCAATAACTGGGACCACATCTTATTAAAAAGTTTCTGCATGTCAAAAGAAATCTCCAGCATAGTGAAAAGAAAACCCACAAACTGGGAAAAGATTTTAGTGAACTCTCTCTCAGACAAGGGACTCTTGTCTAAAACATATAAAGAATTAAAAAAACTCAGACCTCCAAAATTCAAAGATCCAATCCAAAAATGGGCATCTGAGATGAATACGCAATTCTCAGATGAAGAAATGCAAATGGCAAATAAATATATGAAAACATGCTCATCATCATTGGTCATCAGAGAAATGCAAATTAAAGCCACACTGAGATTCCATCTCACTCCTGAAAGAATGGCCAGGATCAAGAAAACCAACAACAACAAATGCTGGAGAGGATGTGGGGAAAAAGGAACTCTCCTGCACTGTTGGTGGGAGTGTAGACTGGTACAGCCTTTGTGGAGGTCTGTCTGGAGGTTTCTCAAAAAGTTGGGATTGGAAATCCCATTTATTCCAGCTATTCCACTTCTAGACATATTCCCAGAAGAACTGAAAGCATCATACCACAGTGATTTATGTGCACCTATGTTTATAGCAGCACAATTTGTAATCGCCAGATCTTGGAAACAACCCAAGTGTCCATCAACTGAGGAATGGATAAAAAAGTTGTGGTATTTCTATACAATGGAATATTATTCAGCTATAAAGAAGGATCACATTGAGATATTTATCAATAAATGGGCGCAGCTTGAGACCATACTCATAAGTGAAATAAATCAATCTCGCATGTATGAATACCGAATAGTTTCCCTAATGTAAGTAATGATTCAAATATATGAAAATATGTGGCAATCATGATTCCCCATTATGTGGCCTTGAAGCCTTATAAAATTTTCACTTATTAATTAGAAAGGCTTTATTCCGGGCTTCTTGATATGGAAATATTTGAAGCTATAGTATATGAAGTTTTATCCAAATATCTCAAGGAAAAAGACAGACACTATGGTAACTATTATTCTTTAAAAAAATTATTTAGTTATTTCTTATGTTTATTTTAATTAAGGGAAAAATTTTAAAAATTAGGATATATAATAGTAACTCTTTTCGATTTCCTATTAACTTGTTTTGAAGTCCTGTAATGCTCCCACGATCTTGTTTTGACTGATTAGACTCTGTTCCATTCTGTGGGATAGTATCAGGTCCGAGGGTATAGGCAACTACTTTGAAGGCAGTAAGATTCACTAAGATGCCCATTCTGGTTTGACTATTGTCTCCTTTGGAAGTCCTGTAATGTTTACAATGTCTAAGTTTTATTGGTCTTGTTCTCTACTGTTTTGTCCAACTTTATAATATCTAATGAGATAGACAAATCTTTTTAAGGAAACAAGAGACAACGTTGATAACTATTGTTAATAACCGTATACTCTGTTCTACATCATGTGCTAAGTCTATCCTTGGTTTTCACTGACAGCTTTGTTCTGCCATATTTGACTTTATTCTCCCCCCCCCAAAAAGTAATAAGAATTAAGGAGTAATAAAATCTAAAATGTGTAAAAAAAAAAAAAAGAAACAATGTATCAAATGCAAACACATTTCCTTAAATGTTGTTTCCATTGGTTCCAGAAAAGAAGGCTTTTCTGATGATCACTCTGAGGATGATAGATACTCTCATCCCAGAAAGTTCCAGAGAAGGTCATTGTGCCCAGTGTCAGGGAGTCACAGAGATTCCAGGCAGGGGACATAGAGAACTGATGCTATGATTATTATGATTATGATTATTATTATTATTATATAATGACTGTCCTTTGTGTCACTCCCTATAATTCATATTCCTCCTCAGCTCCCTATCATCTTCTCCAAACCTGCATTTAGCTGCTGCAGGCAACTTGTGAAAAGCCCTGGTGTCTTCTTCTCCTCCTGCCTATAGAAATCATCCCCAAGGGCTCCCCCATCGGAAGTTGATTCTCCATGAGACAGATTCATGTGACCTCAGGTGAGCCATTCAGCCCCTGGCAGCTCTAGTTTCTTCATTCAGAAAGATATCAACAGCACCTACTCCTGGTGTTAGACGACATCCTTCATCTAAAGGACTCTACATGGTCCCTGACACCAATCACCTTCACTACCTGCCAGCTCCCTTCCCTAGCAGACCTGAAGCCAGGGAACAAGATAACTGTAGGCAAGAAGCAAACACAGACCACATAACTATTTCCAGTCATGCTGTGAGGGTTATTCCACCATCTTCTACCTGCACAGATGGTACTCAGAGAAAAGTCAGCATCTCCCAAGAACTGGCCATGCTGGGACTTGGGGGACCAACCAAGAAATCAACTAGCCAGCCTTCCTGGTAAGCTGTGCAAGCCTCACAAGTTTCAGGGAAAGAAAAGTCATCTCCCATGAGCCTACTGGTGCGTGGGCTGAGAATCAAATACTATTCATACACCACCCCTCTGTTAGCAACCAGATGGTTCCAAGGACACCACAAGTTAATAGCAACTAAGGTACATAAAGCAACTAAATGCTTATGTTGTTTGGTTGATTATGCAGGCCTGGGACCAGCAGTCTGAGCATCTCTTGGGAACAGTATGCATTATAGTAAATATGGGGAATTTCCTTCTATCTTGTCTTTGAAATTCAATATTGTTTTCACTGTTTTGTTTTGTTCTGATTAATTGTTTTGCTTTATTCAATATTCTGTTTTGATTGGTTTTATAGTGTTTTGCTTTTTATTTGATTTTGCTATACCTGATGGAATAGACAACTATTGTGAAGATAACAAGATATACTGTGGTAGCTATTACTGTTTTCCCAGTATTTTGCTTTGAAGTTCCATGCCAATTTTGCTGTGTTGTTCTGATTGGCTTTGTTCTGTCTTGTTTTGTTGGATTTTACTATCTTTAAAAAAAAAAAAAAGAAAACCAGATGACACTCTGAGAAGATGAAGATCAGGGTACAATGCACCCATGTTGTCTAGTGACAGGGAAGCACCAGGATCCAGGAAGATGGTCTCAATTCTGCTAGGCCCCCAGGCCTCTGTGGGACTCCTAGGCAGAAAGCCCGACATGTCAGGCTCACATATTTATGTGTGAAGGACCCTTACCTGCACCCTGTTCACATTTGGCACAGTGTTTGTGTGTTAAGGAGTCCTCTCCTGCACTCTGGTCCTAGTCCTGCCACTTACAAGTTTAGGTCTTAAGGCAAGTCACATGGTTTTTTTGAACTCTGGACCGTAAAGTGAGGCTAAGTGTCCTATAGGTTTAATCTGTGCTAGTACAGTAGATGCTGGCAGCTATAAAATTTTAATTTATTAAAATTAAAGAAAATTATCTGGGCATGGTGGCACAGGCCTGTAATCCCAGAACTCTGAAAGGTTGAGGCAGAAGTATTGTAGGTTTGAGCCCAGTTTAAATAACTTTGTAAAATAGCAAGCCTCTGTCTCAGAATTAAAAAAAAAAACTTTAAAAGGGCTGGGGATACAACTCAGTAAAAAGGCCCTAGTGCCAACAAAAAAAGAAAGAAAGAAAATATAAAATCCCATCCTTAAAGTCACTTCAGTCACATTTCAAGAGCTCCATGGTTCTGTGTAGCTGGTGAATACTGTGTTGGAGAGAGCAACTATAGAATATTTTCATTGTCATATAAAGTTCTGTTGGGAATGAGCTTAAACAAATAACCTACTGTTGAACCTCAAGCTTTAGAAAAAGAAGTGTAAGTCAAGTCCAATGCTCATATGAGGGCGGAATTCATAAATATTAGAGCAGAAATTAATGCAGCTAAGACTAAGCTAAGACTAAGAGAACAATTCAAAGAAGCAATGAATTAAAGAGTAGGTTCTTTGAAAGATTAAATAAAGTTGACAAACCCATAACCAACCTTACCCAAAAAAAAAGGAAAGAAAAGGCCCAATCCATGCAATTAGGAATGAAAAGATGAAGTCGTGAGTCCTGCACAAATCAGAAGGTCATCAGTACCTACTTTGAGAACCTATATTTTTTTAAAAAATCTTTATCATTTCTATCCTTTTTTCTGTTTTTCTTTTTAAAATAAAAAAATATTCTATTAAGATGGAAAACACAGAAGAAATGAACAGATTCCTGTGTATGTATGATTACCAAAATGGAAACAAGAAAGATATAAAGATTCTAAATAACCAATATCAGTCAGTGAAATTAAAGATGTAATTAAAAACCTACCAGCAAAAAAAAGTTGAGGTCCTGACAGTTTCATTTCTGAATTCTACAAGAAATTTAGAGAAGATCTAATGCCATTGCTCCTCAAGCTCTTTAATGGAATTGAAAAGGAATCAACACTTCCACTCATTCCAGGGAGCAAGCATTACCCTGATACTAAAACCAGAAAAGGATCCAACAACAAAAAAAGAAAGTTATAGGCCAACCCCCCTGATGAACATAGATACAAAAATCCACAATAAGGTACTGGCAAACAAAATGCAATAAATCAAAATTATATATGATAACCAAGGAGAATTCATCCCAGAGATGCTTTAACATACACAAATCAATAATTGTAATATACCATAGTAACAGAGCCAAGGACAAAAGATACATGATCATCTCAATAGGTTCAGAAAAAGCATTTGACAAAGTCCAATTCGTGATTTTTAAATTAACACAGAAAATTGGAATAGATGGTCTTCATTGCAATCTGATAAAAGCCATCTATGAAAAACCAACAACCAACATCATATTAAATGGTCTAAAACTAAAAATTTTCACTTTATATCAGGAACAAGACAAGAATTTTTCCTGTCACCATTCTTATTTAATACAGTTCTGAAAATATTAGCCAGAGCAATTAGACAAGAGAAAAAATAAAAGGAATAAGGATAAGAATAGAAAAATTATCATTATTTGCAGATGACATGATACTCTACAGGGAGGACCTCAAAAAATCCACCAAATAACTTCTATATTTAATAACCAAATGTAGTCACATATCTGGGTATAAAGTGAAGACTTGATCTTCAGATCAATAGCATTTATTGTGCACAAATAACAAACTCACTCAGAGAAAAATTAGGGAAACAAAACCTTTCACAATAACATCCAGAAAAATGAAATGCTTTGGAATTAACCCAATGAAGGGAGTAAGATCTTTATATTGAAAACTACAGTAATCTGAAAAAGGAGATTGAGGAGGACATCAGAAAATGGAATATATTCCTTATTCTTGGGTAGAAAAAGTCAATATAGTGAACATGACCATACTACCCAATTACTATACAGGTTAGCTTAATTCTAATCAAAATATCAATAACATACCTCATAGAAGTAGAGAAACATCCCTCAAATCTATTTGAGACCTAGACCATAAAAGACCTAGAATAGCAAAAAGGAATTCTGGATCACAAAGGTAAAGCAGGGGATATCACAATTACTAACTTCAAATTATACTACAGAGCTACTGCAACTAAAATAACATGGTACTGGGGGAAAAAACAACTGTAGAAGATGCAGAAAAAACTACAAACGCACTGAATCACACTACCTTTGACAAAAGGGTCAAACACTATCATTAGAAGAAATATTGTCTCTTTAATAAATGGTCTAGAAAAACTTACTTTCCACATGCCAAAAGTTAAAATTAGACTCATATCTCTCACACTAAACTAAATGCACTAAACCAAAATCAAAATGGGTCAAAGATCTAAATATTAAAACAGAAACACTTAATCTGCCAGAAGATAAAATAGGTAAAACTCTTGAAGACATAGCTGTAGTCAAAGACTTTATGAACAAAACCCCAGTCACACAGGAAGTATCACAAAGAATCAACAGCTGGGATCTTATCTTGTTAAAAAGCTTTGATGCAGACTTCTGGGACAGCATGGCGGACAAATACCAGCAGCCACAGAGGCTCTCTGAGATTACCAGCTTAGAATCCAGGACTGGTGCTGTGTGAGGAGTCCTAAGTGAGGGGAGATGTACCCTGCCGACCCAGGAACAAACTAAGCTGAGAGAAACCAACTGGAAATGCAATCCTGATGCTATAACAGAAACAGATAAAATCTCAGCATGGAAGCTGGATCCCGCGCCATTGGAAGCTGTGATTTGAATTTCCTGCAGCCGCTGCTACGTCCCAATCAGCATGGCAGGGAGAGAGACACGCAAAAGCTCTGAGAGCAGGAATCGGCAAACCAAATGGCACTGAGAGCGGGACTGGCAGGAAGCTCTGCATCAACCTGCGGTTAGTGAGAGAAATGGGGACCCTTTAATGGACTAGGAGGCTCCAACAGAGGACATTCTGGCAACGGGCAGACTAGCTGGAACAGGGCCCTGCAGTGACTTTAGTCACACATTCCCCTCTTAAGCGGGATTGGTGGGGAGTGCTGGGCCTGGTGACGCCGTGGACTAAGATCCAGTAGGCTAGCCCAAATCAGGTCCCTGTGCCTGGCAGTGCACCCTAGCAGTGAAGCATTCAGTAGGTAGACCTGGAGGGGCGGGCCCAGCAGAGGCTGCCCAGGTCTGTCTCTCCCTAGTACACTGCAGTGGGCAGGAACACCTAGCTGGTGGATTCAAACAAACTGTAACACACAAAGAGAAAAAAAAAAAAAAACTGGGCCTCCTACATACACTTGTATGGAAGGAACAAAAAGTATGGGAAGAGTAAGCAACAAGAAAGGGTCCTCAGTCCCCAATCCTGAGAACACTGATCCAGGAAAGGTAAATGCAAAGGAGGACAGAAAACATGCAACATCAGACACGGCACCAATAGACATAAAGCGGTATCTCCGGAGCCTCATACTGAGTTCAAAAATGAAGTTTTAATGAAATAAAGCAAGAAATAAGTAGAATAGTTAGAGAAATGCTAAGCACCACCCAAGAAAAAACAGATGGTGGAATGGAAGAACAGAAAAAAGGGGGAGAATTGTTTGATGGAGAAAATAGAGAAAGCATAGAATACGTGAAGCAGGTTCAAAGAGATTACCAGGAAGTTAAAAACTCTATTGAAAGCTGGCATAACAGCTTGAAAGAAACTAAGGATAGATTATCTGAACTGGAGGACAGATTTGTAAGGTGGGAGCATGAAATGAAAAACTTCTTAAAAATAACAAGAAAACAAACAGCAATAATACAAGGCTAGAAGATGATAAGAGGATCTATAACTTAAGAATTAAGAACATAAAAGAAGAAGTAGGGACACAAACAAATGAACTACAAAAGCTTTTCACAGAAATAATCCAGAAGAATTTCCCTAATTTAGCAAAAGGTAAAGATACTCAGATATATGAGGCATACAGGACCCCAGCCACCGACAACCCAAACAGAGCTACACCCAGGCATATAATAATCAAAATTCCAGAAATCCAATATAAGAACAGAATATTAAAAGTCATTAGAGACAAGAAACAGATCACTTACAAGGGAACACCCATCAGAATTACAGCAGACTTCTCGGCACAAACCATCAAATCATGAAGAGTGTGGGGGGAAATATTCAAGCTTTGAAAGATAATAACCTTGAGCCAAGATTGATATATCCTGTACATCTGTCCCTAGAAATTGATGGAAAAACAAAGATGCTTCCAGGATAAAGAGGAACTGGGGGAATTTGCAACCACCAATTCAACTCTACAGAGATTACTGCAGGATATTCTAAAAATGAAAAATACCAAGATTCCAGAAACAGTGGCAGAGAGGCCACAATGAATGGAGCAGAAAGCGAAATGAAGAGGACAAACTGACAACTAATGACAGAAAAAGAGCTCAACAGAAATGAGGCAGAGAAGGTTGGATGATAGGAACAGCTATTTTGGAGAAAACAAGACATCATAATAGGTAGTGCTGATTTAATATCCTCTTGTTTTGAAGTCCCATCAAGCTTTTGTTCTTCTGTCTCCATCAGTTTTAACCTGTTATATCTTATTGGATTTTATTATATGTGATAATATAAACAAAAACTTTTATAGACAAGGAGATCATACAGAAACCATTGTTCATTTTCTGTTAGTTGATTCTAAATACCCTTTAATACTGTCATTCTCTTGAATGGTTTTACATTGTCCTGATATGTTTGATGTTACAGTATACGAAGTTATACCCAAAGATTTTAAGGAAAGAGACACTATGGTAACTACTTTTATGTCGAGATTATCTTGTGGTGAAACACTATTTTGCTTAAATGGCTATGTCTTGACCTGAGCTGTTTTGTTGTTATGCCCTCTTTTTTATCTCAATCTCCTTTTTATTATCTACTTTTTCATTTTTATCTCTTTAATTAAGGGAAAAATAAAAAATAGCAGGATATATTATAGTAACCCATACTGATTTCCTATTAACTTGATTTGAAACCCTGTATTGCTCTCACCATCTTGTTTTGACTGATTTTCCTCTATTCTGTTATGCTTGATAGTACCAAGTTTGAAAGTATAGGCAACAACTATGAAGACAATAAGATTCATTATGACACCCATTCTGGTTGACTATTATCTTCTTTTGAAGTCCTCTAATGTCTCCAATGTTTTGGTTTTATTGGTCTTGTTCTTTACTGTTTTGTTCAATTTTATTATAACTGATGATATAGAGGCATTATGGTAACCATTGTTGATCACCTTGTATTTTGTTTTTACATTATGTATTATGTCCATCCTTTTGATTTGACTGACTCTGTCCTGTTATGTTACATTTGGTTTTACTTTCTTCAAAAAAAAAAAAGTAATAACTGTGAGAGTAATAAAACCCCAAATGTGTAATTGTCGTACAAAAGAAAGTGCTCTAAAGGATATAACTGCATATATATTTAAGTGTATAAGATAGATAACCATATTACTGAGTTTTGTTGGATCATTGAACAAAACTGTTTGCAGTCTCACTGTTTGAAAGTCCCTTCTATGTGCTTTAATTTTTTAACTTGAACAACTATTTCTAAGATGACAATATGTAATTAACTAGTGATTTCCTACTGTTTATTTTTTCTGATATTCTGTACAACTTGTACACTTTTTCTGGTTTTTTTTCTCCTTAAATAAAAATTTTTTTTAAAAAGCTTTTAGGCAATAAAAGAAACCACCAATAGAGTGAAGAGACAATCTGCAGAGTGAGAAAATATTTTGGTCAGCTGTTCCACAAAGGGCTAAAATATAAAAAGAAACCAAAAAAAAAAGTCAGACACCCTCAAATCTAAAGAACCAATTCAAAAATGGGCATCTGAGATGCATACACACTACTCAGATGAAAAAGTAGAAACAGCAAATAAATATTGGTCATTCGTCACTTGTCATTCGAAAGATGCAAATTAGAACAACACTGAGATTCCATCTCACTCCACAAAGAATGGCTAGCATCAAGAAATCAACCAATAACAATACTAACAAGACTGTGGGAGGAAAAAGAACCGTTCACTGTTGGTGGCAGTGTAGACTGGTGCAACCACTGTGGAAATCAATGAGGAGATTCTTCAAAAAACTAAACCGAAAGTTCCATTTGACCAATGTTATTTCCATTTTTGGTATCTGTCCAAAAGAATTAAAGCCATCACACCATAGTAGTGTATGTACACCTATGTTTATAGCAGCACAGCTTATAATAACTAAACATTGAAAACACTGAATGGATGAAGATGTGAAGGGGGTTGTAAGTATACTATTGTGTTATGAAGAAGGATAAACCCTAGACATCTCTAGGTAAATGATTTGAGAATTAAAAAGTACTTTTATATGAAATAAATCAGACACACACAGTCAACTATCACATGGTTTCTCTGATATGAGAAAATAAAAGTGGAAATAGAGACCAAAATGTACAATAAATATTGTGATGTGGGAAGAAAATGTTCAAATAGAAAGGGGGTGCTAGTGATGGATCAAGGGGAAAATAATGAAGGGAAAGGGAAAAAAGAGAATAAAAGGAAAAATGGAAACAAACGTTTGTAAATAAGGGTAGGAAGAGTGGTTGAAGGGAGGGGAAGGGAAATGAGAAAACAAGAATCAAGATATATCATGTACAAGTACAAATTCCCTATGATAAATGTTATCATTATGTTTATCTAAAACATATCAATATAATTAATTTTAAAATTTTTGAAAATCTACACAAAACATTTTTAAATAACAAAATTCTGTTGGGCTGCTCTTTATCGAGAGTTGTCATGAAAAGTAACAGAAATGATCAACACAGTTCTCTGGGTATCATGCCAAAGGACAGGAAGTCTTCCATACAGTGTGTCACTTAACCCTCTGGGAAGTGGGCAGTCCTGCTCCCATTTAGCAGATGATGAGGGGTATAGACCGGTGCACCCACTGTGGAAATCAATGTGGAGATTGCTCAAAAAACTAAAACTATAGGTTCCAAGGCTCAGAAGAGTGAGAATAACTCGTTCAAATGCTCATAGCTAGTAACTAGTGCAGTCATATTTAACCCTGACCTGTGTATCTCTAAACATGGGTGTGTTTTGTACTGGACAAATCCACTCCAACAAGGAGAAGTGTGGTTGACAAAGCAAGAAGTACAAAACTCAGATCCACCTCTTCAGCCCTGAGGAAGTTGCCCTCACTGACAGGACCTTAGGTAGCCTCATCACCTCCCCAAGCCTCAGTTTATCCTCCCATAAAGTGGATTGTTTTAAAGGCAAAGTGAGACAATATATTTAAAGGCACAAAGTAGACACTCAAGAATTTTATTTTCAATCTGAATGGTGACCACCACGAGTACAATTTTTAGTCTGGTCCTGCTAACCTAGTCAGCACATTTCCCTGTTTGACTTTTTGTAAGAATCAGAAAGTGTTTTGGGTCCACATTCTCTAGAAACAGAAAAACTCACTTCCTCTTGTCAAGACAGTAATAGCTGGAGCATAGCCCTTTAATTTGTTAATCTTTGCAAATCAGGGTTCCAGAGCTTTGCAAAGATGCAGAACCATCAGAGCTTTACACAGAAACAATCAATTCCTTGATTAAAATCTGACAGCTTAATTAATTAGTACTTAATAGCTCAACCTTAATTATGCTCTACATCATTACTTGATAATATTCATAGATTTCCCATGTGGCTGAGCACACCCGTCTTTTATCAGCTGATTACACATGCCCGAACTTGACCTCCATATGCTGGGAAATGTCTCCAACATCAGGAACATGAAAGACTTCATTAACACTAATGCTGACCTCTCCAAGACCTACTTACAGCAAGTGTGTATACAGGGTTCTTCAAGTTATGGCCAGAAAAATCAGTGTCTGGGCGTTGAGGCATAGAGTACTGTAGTTTGTTTCCTTTGAATCTCTATACTTTGAAGAGTTTTATAAGACATTAAATGGTATTAATAGAACTTACTTTGACTTGAAAAACATCTGGGACTATTTTTTTTAACCTAGAGAGTAGGTTTATTTCTAAAGTGAGAGTCATTGAAAATGTCTAAGTACAGTATGATAGGAGAATCAAAAGGGACCACATATAAGCAGAGAAGGAATATGAATTTGGAATCCAGAAAGATCAGTGCTTGAATCTTTGTCCTGACGAGCTCTATGACTTTTAGTTTCTTAGCCTCTTTGAGCCTCAGTTGCTTCGTTTGTAAAGTGGAGATAGTAATACCCAGTTTTCAGGATGATAAGATATTCAAATGGATGGTAAGATGGTTGGCATGTAGTAGGTGCTCAGTAAGTGTTGGAAGTTAAACCATTAACAGTGTGAGAACCACACCTGTTCAGTGGTTTGTGGAAGCCACACAGCTAGAAAAGGTAGGCACACTTCTGCCCCTGGGGGCTCCATATGTGAGCTGGGAGAAGGATTGTCAGATCTGGTAACAGGACTGTGTCCTGACAAACAAGACAATTTCTTGGTGAACATGTCTTTGAGGCTTTGGAAGGAGATGCATAAAATCTTCCTGAAAGTTTCAAAAACAACTTTATGAGCTGCAGTCTGAGCTACAGAAGAAGACCTACCCCTAGAACTGAGATACCCAACCGCTAGTCACAACTTTGTGTTGGGTGATGTTACATTCTTTGCCAGTCTGGGATTCATTCTTTTTAGGTACATTAGACACAGTGATGTTTCCACTTTCCAAAGATCTGCTACAGCAATAGAAGCACCTTTAGCATCCATTAAAATTGAGATACAAAGTGCAGTATCAATCCCCACATGCCAATCCCCTCACCTCAAAAACTATTTTTATGTAGGAATTTTGCATATATTGATTTCTGAGTCTCAACTGAAAAGATACTCATTCAGTGGATCTCAAACAATCTACTTTTTTTTAAGTTTCCAAGGAATTATGATAAACAGGCTGAGGAAGAAACAAGACTGTTGGACTCAAGTGGACACCCAAATGGAAATCTTGGCACTGACACTTTGCCACCTTGGCACATCAAGGGGGAGTAACTTAGTTACTCTCCAGTGTGATTTCAAATCCTCCATTTCAGGGATCTCCTATAGACCTGTAGTTAGGGGAACAAGGTTTTCCAGTTTTCAAGACAAAACATAAACAACATGATGCTCTACTCCACCTTCCATGACCAACCCAGCATCTCAGTCTTCCAAATGCTCACCCAATAGCTATTCTCCCAGGACCACCACCACAGTCCAACCAGAAGCCCCACAAGACACCATGGCTGGAATCACACAGACACAGCTGACTATGCCCAAGGACTAGAAACACATATTTCCCTCCTTTTCCTTACCTTACGCAATCAGCCAAGTGAGGGAAACAAGACAACCTGAGATGCTTTAAAAAAATAAAAAGGCATAGGATCCTGGGAAGCTGGTGGAACAGTAAGCAGCTGAGTAAACAGCCTCTCTGGGAGAAATATTCCTGATGGTGGAATATACAATTCTGGAGAAGACAAGAAGGAAGGAAGTGGAGCCCCTCAAGCCAGGAAGAACCTAGAGTGAAAATTGAAGCCTACAGAGAGAATTAAAAAAAGAAAAAGCTTAAACAGGAGAAGGCGGTAGCTGGCAGTGCTTTTACCTGGAGCCAGAACCACCGTGTGAGAAGCGCTGTTGAAACCTGGGGGGACACATAGTCACAGTGAAGCGGGTGGCTGGCAAGCCTGAAGGCCTTTCCAGGAGATATGGTGGCAGAGGAGAGCAGCAGATGGGAGAACTGCACGGGCTGGTAGTGAGTGTGGGGGACTCAGTTCTCCCACGGGAGTGGGTGATTGGCCGGGTGCCATTTCGGGTGGGCAGGATAAACTGGGAGCCAAAACTGCAGCCGGCTTCATTCAGCCACTCTTAGCTCTAAGCAGACCGGTGAAAATTGCTTAGACTGAGTCCTGCCCCTGTGTACAATCCAACAGCCACCTCCGAGGTTTCTTTAAAGCTATCCATGACCAGTCTACCCCCTGCCCATGCTATACTTGGTGAGGGTTCCCTGTGGTTAACCAGCTCAGGAGGGAGACAGCAGCCTGCCCACCCCTGCTAGCACTGCACTAGCCACCGATAGCCCTTCATCAGCGCACCCAGTGGTTACCATCAGATACTCCTAGCTGGCACACTTCAGAGAAATTAAAGCCAACACAGGAAGTGCCAGGGACCCCACTACCCACTTGTCTGGAAGAAACCAGGAACATGACAAGAGGAAGAAGCAAAAGGTAGTCTCTGGCCGCCAACCCAAACAGTACTGGTCCAGGAGATATAAACATGGAAGAGATCAAGAGTCACACATCTGAAGTTCCTGAAGCAAAAGCAACTAAAATAAAGAAACAAGATGTTATAAAAGAACTTAGAACAGAAATACTATCTCAGGTAAAAGAAGAAATGAGAAACATAATAAAAGAATCACTAAGCATCTGTAAAGAAGACACAGATGAAAGAATAGAGGAGCATAGAAAAAGGAGGGAAACCTACAATAAAGAATACAAAAAAGATTTAGAATATATGAAACACATTCAAAGAAATTACTAGGAAATTTAAAATGCCATTGAAAGCTGGCAAAACTGTTTGAAAAACTATCAAACTTTGAAGACAGGTTTGCAACTTGCAATCACAAAAGGAAAGATCTCTTAAAAATAACAAGGAACCAGGAAGTAATAATACAAAGGCTAGAAGATGACAAGAGGAACTATAACTTAAGAATAAAAAACTCAAGTGAAGAAGCAGAGGTAAACACAAATGAAATACAAAGATTATTTACAGAAGTAATTAAAGAAAAATTCCCAGGCATAGGAAAAGGAAATGATATTCAGATAAGTGAGACATACAGAACTCCAGCCAGCTATAACCAAAATAGATCTATACCCAGACATATAAAAATCAGGATCCCAGAAATTCAACACAAGACCAGAATATTAAAAGCTGTCAGAGAAAAAAAAATAGATCACCTATAAAGGAAAACCCGTCAGAATCACAAAGACGTCTCAACACAAACCATCAAATCAAGAAGAGCTTGGAGTGAAGTATTCCAAGTCCTGAAAGAAAATAACCTCCAATCCAGATTGATGTACCCTGCAAAACTGTCTCTCAAAATTAATGGAGAAACAAGATGCTTCCATGCCAAAGAGGAACTGGGGGAATTCATGACCACCAAACCAACCCTACAAATCTAATACAAGCCAACAAAAAATACTGAAGGACATTCTAGAGAGAGAGAGATGAAAAAGACCAGGGTTTCAGAAAAAGCTACAGAGGGGGCTCACTGAATGGGGCAAACAGTGGAATGAGGAGGGAAAGTAGATATTCAATGGCAGAAAAATAGCATGGCAGAGTTGAGGCAGAGAAGGTTGGCCATAATCACTAATACAGCTGACCTTGATTCACCAATAAAAAGAAACACAGGCAGAATGAATCAGGAGATAGGGTCCACCAATATGCTTCATATAAGAAATACATTTAACCTGAAAGGGAGATTACAGACTGAAAGTCAAAGACAAGAAACCAAGGCTCTATGTGACAGGGAACCAGAAAAAAGAGGGGGTAGCTTGCCCATCAGCTGCAGATTGACTAGGAAACCATGACAGTTTTATACAATGGAAAACTACTTGGCTACAAAGAAAGATAACCTTGAGGCTCATGAAAGTAAATGGGTACAACTTGAGATCATGCTCAGGGGTAAAAAGATTCAGAATCACTTAGGTGAATAGTGGGTTACCTCACTAATATAAAAACTAAAGAAGTTAGTGGGATCCAAAAATGTACAATACATCCTGTGAAAGTGAAAGGGGAGAAATTGTCTAAAAAGGAAAGGCAGTGGTCATTGATAATCTGTTATCATGATTTGAAACCCATATTGTTTTCATTGTTCTGTTTAGTTTAGTTTTATTCTATTTCAGTTTGACTGCTTGTATTAGATTTGATGGCATGGACAGTTATTCCAAAGATAGGGGGATATATTATGGTAACCATTTTTTATTTCCTATTAGCTTGATTTGAAGCCCTGTATTGCTTTCACTGTTTTGTTTTGACTTGTTTTATTCTATTCTGCTTTGTTTGATAGTATCAAGTCTGATGGTATAGGCAAATACTTTGAAGACAATAAGATACACTATAATATCCACCCTGGCTTGACAATTATTTCTTTTGAAGTTCTATAATGTCTCCAATGTTTTACTTTTATTGGTTTTGTTCTATACTGTTTTGTTCAATTTTATTATGCCTGATGATATGGGCAATTCTTTTGAAGATAATAAGAAGCATTATGGTAGCCATTATTGATCTCCTTGTATTTTTTTTTAAGTCATGTACCATGTTGATCCTTTTGTTTTGATTGACTCTATTTTGTTTTGTCTCATTTGGTTTGGGTTTCTTCAAAATAAATTTTTTTTAAAAGGCTTAGAAAAACTAACAAATTATCTCCCATTTCCTTGGCTATGTGACCAGAAAACTCTTTAAATTCTTGTTGCCTGTCTTAATTATTATCAATATTAACCATACTAATAATTGGAATTATATATAATCTACTCAACTCAGTGGTCATTCCCAAAAAAGGTAAACTTCCCTTATCCATGCAGAATTTTTTTCCTCCCCAATATTATTGCCTACTGACTTTGAATGACATTTTTTACTGGACTTTTTCCATTATTTTCCCAGCATGGACCTAATAGCAACTAAGGGGTACTTTTTAAAATCCCATTAACTTTATCTAATGGAAATTCTTACAATATTGCAATTGTCAAAGGTATTTTTCATTCTGGAGTTAACCTGGGGGAGCTTTTAGATGTTCTTTGGGGCATGTATGGAGGACTGAGGAAATCTTTCATTTCTACCTCGTTGGAAAGGTTGATGTGCTTGGCTAAATATGGAAGTGCTCCTTCCTAATTTGTTTCTCTGGGTGACTATCGATTTGCCTCCTGTTGTATACCATAAATGCATGCCAATCTCCAGAAACATAGGGCTCTGAGGAGTTTTGTTTAATATTCAACTTTGAGCAACACAAGCACTTGAATATTTTTTTTTCTTCCACCTGTTGTTCTCCCAGATGTATGAGTTAAGAATGTTATATACATGAAAGCAATTTTGGTGGCTGTTAAACAATTCAGGACCACCTGTGCTCTCCCGAGTGTTTTAAAAGTCTTACAGAGACCAACCTTGGAGATGTTTAAAGATGGAGTTGCTCATTTGGAACGGGCAAATGCAGTCATCATTCTGATCATGTAGCAAACCCATCCAGGTCTGTGTTTCTGATGTCTTTGCATTTTGTGCTTTTGCATGGGTTAAATCAATACTCACTGACATCTGGCATTTCCTTTGCTCTTTCACAGCATTTCCCATATTCACCAAGCAATCCACTTTGCAGCATGTTGAAATGGACGTATATGGTTCTGGGCAGTATCACTAGTCCCCAGATATTTTAAGTACCTTGATCTGAAAAGGAGTTTTAAATGATAATCATCATAGTATTTATCTGAAGGATTCAATTATTTAAAATTTTAAGCATAAAAAAGTGTCTCTTAGGGACAGACTTGTCTTCAAGGGTTGACTTGAATGTAGAAATCATTTGGGAGTTTACTTTTCCCCCTCTTCCTGGTTTATACTTCATTGCTTATTGTGATGGTTGAACCATGATGAGAAGGGTTAAGAAATACCCTTAAGAGTGACCAGGAGACAATGCCTGTCCCCCAGGTGCTACTGGAACACACTGAGCCCTATAACTGTCCTGCGATTCCTCAAACCAGATGGGATTCCTACTTGCCACATCACCTAGGTTCCTCTATGAAGCTTCGGCTATTGGCAGCAGGATGGAGACTCACAGTGCCAGCAATGCTGTGTGCATTTTTGAAATGAAACAGCAGATGCTGAAGTACACAACACCACCTAGCAAGAAGCAAGCATGAGACAGGTGTAAGGGACTGGGAAAGAAGTGAGAGTCTGGGTGTTCTCCTGTTTCAACTAAGTCTAGGGGAGCAAGAAGGAAGCCAGGCCTGCCTAATGAGACTGTTTATCAGGGCTTGTCACACGAGAAGGCTCAGGTGGGGTTAGAGTGACCAACTGGACCACTTTCCCGGGATAGAGTAATATCCCAGGGTGCAGGGCTTTCCATTTTAAAATGAGGAAAGATCCACAGATGATTGGAGTCAGTTGCCCATCCTAGGTTGTAGGGACAATTTAGCATAGTTTCTACGGCATGGACTTCAAAACCAGACAGCCCTGGGTTTGAATCTTGACTGCGCTTCCTAAATGACTCTGAGCAGGGTGCTTCACCTGCCTTGGGGTGGGGTGATCATAGTGTCAACCTCACAGGCACTTGATGTAATCAAAGTGTGTTGCCTGGTGCCTGGCATACAGCAGGCACCTGGAGTGGTTTTATCCTCATCATTCTCAAATAAATGAGTCACTTAGGTACATTTTGGATGTCACCCAAGCAGAGGAAGAAGGAGCAAGCCTGTGTGGAGGATGCAGCAAGGAAATGAGAAACAGAGAAACTAAAAGACCAGGAATTCTTGACCCAAGCCAATGGGAAAAATCTAAGAGGGGCACATAGAGGCCACTCAGGAACAGATGAGGCTGGGGATGAATTGAGGAAGGTTCCAGAGAAGTCTTTTACACTCTGTATTGTGTGCCTAAAGCCTCAGGGGCTCAGCAGAGTGGGGCTCCTTTTTGAATGAAGGGAAAAGCCTGGCAGAAGTGTATCCCCAAGCTGTCTGTACTCTGATAGTATTGTGCAATCTCCTAGCCCTTTCCCACCCTCCTTGTGTCAGTAAGAGTTTAGTAGAAGAACAGACTCAACATCGTGGGTGTACATGCTTGTGTATGTGTGATGTAAAGGATTTACCAAGTAGGCTTAGAATGACTACCTGCAGAATCAGGGGTAATATAAAATAGTTGTCTGTGTGCTGAAGAGCAGGAAGACCTAGTAAAAGGTCAAAGGCCCGGAGCTCCCAGTAGAGCCCAGTGCTACACCCTGACAGAGCTGAGGGGTGTGCATTGGAAGGCTGAAGAGGCTGTCCTCGAGCCCTGAAGGAACTGGGGGTGAACATCTAAAAGCTTCTTTCTTCTTTCTCTTTTTCTTCCTTCCAGGCTACAACTCTGTTGGCTGATATCACCCACACTGGGGAATCTCCTTGGTTTGTGGCTGATGAGTTGACCATCCATTAGAAGCACCTAGAATTTCACTAATCTGCTAGGTGCATCTTAATCCAGTAAATTGTCATATCACAATTAACGATCACACTCCACTCTGCCCATTCTGGGTAACAGCCCCCGAGGGCCTGATTATGGCTCCCAAGCACTGCAAAGTGTTCTTAGATAAAGAGGTATCCGGTTGGAAAGAAGAAAGAAACTGGAGAAATAACTTGGAGCTTGGAGCAGCAGGGATCTTCCAAACCTAACAACACCCCATTGTGACAGAAACAAAAGAAGTGATACAAAGCTGTAAATCTATGCAACTTTGGGATGCGGCCTTCTTGTCCTTTTTGGCTTTTTAAAGTGAAAGGTTTTTTCTGCCTCAGTTCCAGGGTTCTCCTTCACAGGTGTGCTCAAAAGGGGGAAATGGAAAGATACTCTTAAAAAACAAAAAAGACAAGTCCAACTATACAATAAAGAGTAAAGACAAAAATTAAAGTTTAAGTGTAAAAAAATTAAAAATCAAGAGCAAAGGCAGAAATAAAAGGTAGAATAAAAACAAAAAAGTTGGAGTTTTTGACAGTGACAGGAAAAAAGGAGGAGGGATGAGGTCACCCTGTCGCATGAGCCACCATAGACGTTTTAGCAGAAATTTAAGGAACAGAGATGAATACGGAGATTCCTCAAATTTTAATTTCTTTCAACTAAGTTTTCTTCCCACATGAAACTTCTCTAATACAAATTTGTGCTGAATCTGGACCACGTTGAGATCCTTGTTTACACAGGTTGTACTAAGTACCACTGATTACTATTCACTGACTCCAGGGTTCCAGGCAGGTCCACACAGAGACCTAATTGCACTGATCATCCCCATTTAACAGCCTCGCCACTCCCACAACTCTTCCAACTGTCCCACCAAGAAGTAGTCTAACCAGGTGTAGTGGCACAAGCCCATAAAACCAGCACTCGGGGGGCCGAGGCAGGAAGATCACAAGTTTGAGCCTAACCTGGCTAATATAGAAACTTAATGAGACTCTGTCTCAAACTAAAAAATAAAAGGGTGATAATGTGAAGACCCTGGGTTTAATCCTCAGTACCACAAAAAGGAGAGAAGAAGCTGGGGAGGGAGAGCAGACGGAGGAAAGATGGAGGAGGAAGAAGAGGAGGAGCAACAGCAAGAAGACATCAAAGAAGGAGGAGAAGGAGATGGAGGGGGAGGAAGGGAGAGAGGAAAAAGAAGAAGTGGAGGAAGGGGAAAAGAAAAGAAGCAAGGGCAGGGGATAGACATGAAGAAGAAGAAAGGAGGAAGAGCAAGAAGGAGACACAGAAGGAAGAGGAGGAGAAAGAGGAGGGGGACTTCTCCTTCCATAACATGTGTACCTGGCAGAGCTTTGCAATGTAGTAACACTAAGCTGCCTGGTTCTGAGCTGAGGCTTAAGAGATTCTGCAGGTTCCACTGACTCTCTTGGACCCTTTTGCCTCCCTTAAAAGAACAAACCTGGCCTCACCTTGTGAGCTGAGAAACCATAGACAAGAGAACTTTAAAGAAGCCAGTCTTAGAAGCAAAGCCACCACCTGACCTTCAAATGACCTTCAACTGACCACAGATGTGTGCAGGAGCCCCGCCAGGGATGCAACTACCCACTAGGGTTTGCCTTAACTTGCCAGCATGCAAAATCATGGACAAAAGTAAATGCTCACAGCTTTTAAACCACTATATTTTGGGATGGTTTTATTTCACAGTGATATCTACTAACATGCTTGCTAAGTAACCAATGTTTTGAATGTATTATTTTTATTCTTGCAACTGAGAATTTGTAATGACAGAAAGAAAAACCAGAGGATTTGCTCAAGGTCACTTGTCTGGTGAGTTCTGGAGTCCAACTTGGCTAGCTCCATTTAATCCAAACCCTTCTTTTCATGTGCCTCCTATCAGGCTGCCAATGATTTTGCCAAGTTTGCCAACCTCCAAGGTCATCTTCATATTTCAGCAGAGCTAATAGGACAGGTCTGGACACCAGCTACCAAAGCCAGACACCTCAGTGTCCAAGCCAGCAAAACAAGATCACAGTCCAATAGGAAATTAGCATCACATAAAGGCTGGGGCAGAATATCAAACCTCACAAAAGACACTACAGTGCAGGGAACAATGAGAGATGTGGAAACAGCAGAGCTGGCATTGCCAAAGCGAGATTTATGGAAGATAAACAAAACCCATTTGATCAAATGGAAAATGAAATTGCAGAGCCGTTCCAATGAGAGGTAAATAGACACTCTCTGAAACCTGTTAAATAGCTTGGCAGGAAGTCAGAGGTGTCAATGTACACACTTCCTTGTTGTTACAAGTCATTCTGCACACATGCATGCATACACACACACACACTCCTATGCACATGGGGTGTAGGTAAATCTGCACACAGAGACTTAGATCACACAGAACACATGCATGCACTCACTGGCACATACAGTCATGCATGCACACACACACAGGGGTACAAATGATTATAAAATGTACAAGACTCAACACAGAAAAATACACCTATGAAGAAACATAAACATACTCTAAAAGACAGACAACCCTTTTATGCAGAACACCAGGGCTTACAAACACAGGCAAACACATTGACTGTGATAACCACACACACCTTAACTCACATGAACCCAAAGCAGAGAGAAGGTGCTCCTCCTTCTGAGTTTTCCCCTGCAAGATTTGTCTTCAGGGCAGGAGCACATCCCTTAGCACATTCTGCCAAGATGAAGTCTTCCAGGAGATCCTCTGACCCCAGCAAGAAAGTTCAGCTTCCCCCATGGATCTGAGCACCTGTCTTGACCCAGAAAGGAGTCAAAGAGTACAGGGCCAAGTAGTGGGGCTGAGCATGAAGTCAGCACAGTTGGCCTCCTTTTAGAAATAGGACCCATGTCAGTACAAAATCACAGAGATAGTCATAATTCAACATGGTCAGAGATATGAGGGGTTGGTTTATTATTTTGTTTTTGACACATAATTGTTCATATTTATACAGTACAGTGTGGATATGGGCATGTTCATATTTATTTTTTTATTTTGTTTTTGACACATAATTGTTCATATTTATAGAGTACAGTGTGATATGGCAATGGGCATATTCATTCCCTTAGAGAAAAATTTTAATGGTGGTTTTTAAAAGTGCAGATGACACAGAGGAAGGAATATTCTGTAGCAGAGAGATGAAGAAAGTGAGAGAGATGTACTGTTTCTGTTTACCAGAACCCCTTGCTCACTTCATTTGTAACATGGGATTTCCTGTGAGGAGTTCTTCCTCCCCAATTAGGCAAAATCCTTTAGAGATGTCAGTCAAGCAGCACTGCCCAGGGCTGGGCACTCAACTGAACTCTGGCCCATCTTCTCTTATTCCTAGGAACAGGAAAAAAAGTATTGAAGAAAAGTGATTGATAGAGTAGCCATCAACGATTGGCAGTTGGAAGACTTCTCTTTCAATCCTTTATTTTAGATTCCTCAGCATACCCCTAGCGCCATCTTTCCAGACCTCTCACCCTATAGTCTTCCACAGTATTCTTTCTCCCCTTTCTCATGTTATACAGAATTTAAGGATTATCATCAAAGATACCACAACCTCCTAGAGGAAGAGGTTTGCTTGGGTTTGATGGATGAAAAAAAGAGTTCACCCAGTGGATAAAGGCAAGAAAGAGATGTTGGTGTACAAGTGTGAAGACATGGAGTTCTCTCCAGATGTTCATTATCAGGGCAATGAAATTGGCTCAGTGTTCCTGGAAAGGACAAGGCCAGAATGAGCACCATGAAGATCAGAACCCTCTCCTCCATATGCATCTCCAGCCCAGAAGTCAGCACACTAAGGTGTTCAGGAAACACTTTTGGAAGGTGTAAAAATTATTCTTGATTGCCAGCTTGACTGGATTAACAACCACCCAGAGAGGTGATCAGATTTTGTAGACAATAACTTCAATAATGGCTCCATCCATTAATCTACTAATGCCTCTCTACCCATGCCTCTCTCTCCCTTTCCCTTCTCTCTCTCTCTCTCTCTCTCTCTCTCTCTCTCTCTCTCTCTCTCTCCTTCCTAGCTGCCATGATGTGAACACCTTTCCTCTACCACACCCTTCTGCCCTGATATTTTTGCCTTCAAGCCAGCTGACCATGGACTAAACCTCAAGCCAAAGAAAACCTGTGCTCCTCCAAGTTATGTATGTAGCTATTTTGTCCCAACAACAGAGAAGTGACTATAACAGAATAAAAAGAAATGGGATAAAGAAGAAGTCAACACGAAGCTAAGACCTCCTGTCAGTCGACACCATGTGTAGACTGACTGGGACAGAGCCAGACACCAGCCCTATCCAGTACGCAAGCAAGGAGACAAAAAGAGCCAATATTCCCCTCATTCCCACCTCCATAAGTGAACAGCTGATCTTGAGAAACACAGGCTGTGATTATAGCTAATGAGGTAAAATACAAATTAATGCTTGCAGTGTTTAATGTTTAACTGACTTTGCGGGCCTAAGTAGTCTGATCATCTATTAAGAGAAGAACATTATGCTCATATGGGGAATCTGCTTCTGAAGGTGGTAGCCATTGCTAATTCTCTATTATCTTGTTTCAAAATCCTATATCATCATTATTGTTTTATTTGGTTGGGTTTTATTCTGTTTTATCTTGTTTGATTTTATTATATCTGACGGCAAGGGCAGCTATTTCAAGATAATGGGATATATTATGGTAGCCATTTTGGATTTACTATTATCTTGCTTTGAAGTCCTGTATTGCATTTATTGTTTTGTATTTATTGGTTTTATTCTGTTCTGTTTTGTTTGGTTTTACTATGTCTGAAGGTATGGGCAGCTATTTTGAAGACAAGAAGAGGTATTATGGTGACAATTGTTAATTTCCTAATATCTTGTTTTGAAATTCGGTATCACTTGCACTGTGTTGTTTTTGATTGACTTTATTCTGTTTTATTTTGCTTGGTTTTATTATCTTGAAAATAAAATTTAAAAAGAAAAAAGAAAAGTAATGGGATGACAAAAGCCAAAAGATATAGAGTCTGAGTTTCATAAACCATAAAGGGCATAAACCAGGAGGGCAAGGTGGGACCACTGAGATTTTTTTAATCAGAAAGATATAATTCAGAAATGAACTTTTAAATATGAAGAATAGATTAGACAGGGGCAGTGTTGGAAATTAAAATCCCAAGGAGGAGACTGACTTGGTATCCAGCAAAGGAAGGGAATGGAGACCTGAAATCAATGCCTGGTCACAAGGATAGACTCAAGGCACCCTGGTGATTAGGTCTGAATAGGAAATGGATGGTGAGTGTGAAGAAGAGTCCACATTTCTCTCTTGAATGGGGGATAGTGTCATTCTCTGGAAAGTGGAGAAAATGAAGAGAAATGAGTACAGCAGAAAAATAAAAAATATGGGTTGTACCAGCTGCTTTTGAGGCCTTGCCAAGCAGCCCAAGTGAGTTGTTGAGTAAGTCTGAAGTTAGAAAAGCAGCTGGGGAAAGCAAAGCTCAACATCTGAATCCCCAAGTTTGCATATGATGCTTTGTGTTAAGCATACACATTTTTCTGGAAAGAAGATCCAAGTTCTTCCTCGGCTTCTCAAATGGATCTGTGTCCCAGAAGAGTTGAGACACATGGGTAGAGATGATAGATTAGGCTAGGATGGTGCTGTCCAGGAATCAGTATAGCATTAGAACTTTGGTTTTACTCTTAAGACCTTCAACTGGTTTTGTGAGGCCAAGGACATAATTGAGAGTAACCTCCTTTCTGAAAGTATACAGATTATGAACATTAACCATAACTGATGAAATGCTTTCTAACATCATCTAAATTCTTATTTTATTAGGTAACTTGGTACTTTAGCCTAATGATATTGACACATAAAAGTAACAACATAGTCATTTTATAGAAATTTGCCTCTCAAGAATGGTGACAACTAACTCCAGACCTGAGCCACCATGGCACAGAGAGAGAGAGAGAGAGAGAGAGAGAGAGAGAAAGAGAGAGAGATGTTCCATGCCCATGCCCAGCTTTCCTACTAAAATCCAAAACTTCTCAAGCCACATCAATGATCACAACCAGGCAGCGATGTTTGGCAAATTCATGAACAGTGGTGGGCTTATGGACCTCTCAGTCTTTGTTTTCCATGTTTTTAATGAGCTTTCCATGTTTTCTGATGCTATTCCGATGCTGAATGTCCCCTGAATGGACACAGAATCAAAACAGACTCTGTTAGGCACCTATTTTGTCATTTGGTGACTTTTTGTTTGATTTTTGTTTTTTTCTTACACCACTGTTAGTACATGGGAGCTAGCTATTTCCCAAAATGAGGAGATGACAAATAACAGCAGAAAGTGACTTGCCTATGATTGTCCAGGAGTAAGTAGCAGGGTGGGATTTAAGCCTGGGGCCTGGTTTTCTATCTTCTACTCTGACAAGTTGCTACCACTTTCTGGAGGGCAGCCAGTCTGAGTGTAAGACTCCAATCCCATGAAGCCCCAATAATGTGCGCCTAGGGCTGACTCATCTCCAAAAGATGGAGGGAAGAATGAGGGGTTCCAGTGAGGAGAATACTAAATAGTATAGGATTTAGGGGTCACCAAGCATGTATGCCCCAAACTCTACCTAAGAGTGCATAAAGTGAAGCAAATGGACATCAAATACAATCAATTTACATAACTCAGAGCAGTTGTGTTCTACAGAAATCGAAAAGAATACTGAATTACCAGGTCCTGAAGCGTTGTGCTTTTTTTCTTTTCTTTCCTGAACCATGTTCTTAGGAACATTCAGGGTTTGGTTCTTGGGAGCCTCTGGATTTTGTCCACCAGCCAATGCATAACTTTGTTTTAACTGTGTTTCCCTTTGAAGATATTTTATTTACTACGTGTTTTTGTTCCATAAATGGAGAAATGATGGCCAGCATTTCTAGTGCTATCACTCACAGAACGAAGCTTATCTAATGTGCATGTTTCCCCTGAAGGCATCACAGTCTTCTTGTCCTTAGGAAAGTCAGACCATGCTTCAACACTGCACTGGACTTTTTGGACAGCAAAACTCTACCAGCAAGTGCAAAAAATGTGACCCCAATTATATTGCCAAAACAATGCTTGTCTGAAATGTAAGAGCTGAGGCCAGAAGGCTGAATGCCTCCCTGTTCAACCTCAGCTGAGAAGGGGGATGTTGTATGACTCAGATTTTCATCTACTTCGTGGACATCCATGAGCAACTGTGAGAGACTATGCATATTCATTGTAAGATTACAAATAAATTTTAATTTATTTTCATTTCTCAGACACATCCAGAGGAGGAGCCCCTCTCTGTTCATTCCTCATTCACTCTTCCCAAAGGCAGGAATATTGGCTTTTCCAGTGGCAGGAGCTGGACCTGTCCATGGGCCATGTTCACAGTGGTTGCAGTAACTGTTCAATAGCTGGGAGGCAAGAAGTTGGCTCCCTCTGCCTCCTTTTCCTAGCACTGCTCTTGTGCCACCAAGAAGGGTCACAGCTTTCATCGATCTAGCCACGCAGTTAGCGACAAATTCACTAACATAGAAACTGCAAATAATGAAGGTTGACTGTAGTTTGGTTATAAAATAAATGGATATGAAGAAAGTATCAAAATTCAGGTATATTGACATACGCCTGCTATCCCAGCACAAGGGAAATTGAGGCAAGAGGACTCTGAGTCCAAAGGTAGCCTGGGATATACAGCAGGACCCTGTCTAAAAAAAGAAAGAGAGATGATGTGTCAGAATCTCCAGCTCACAAGATCAAATTGATTCTCAGAACCCACTACAAGTAAAGAAGATGAATACTTGTAGACTTCCTCCAAACTGTTCACTGGGTCCCAGCTAACGGGACAGTTACTTCAACCACTGTCAACAAGGCCCATAGAAACCCAGCTCCTGCCCCTGGAAAAGCCAGTATTCCTGCCACTGGGGAGAGTGAGTGAAGAACAGAGAGAAGATCCTCCCCGGATGTCCCTGAGAAGCAGAAAGCATAATTCCTATTTTAATTGCCCAGATACAGCACAGGAAAGAAGGGAAAAGAGCCCCCTATCTCCAGGAAAAGAAGTCTAAGTCCCAATTTCAAGCAATACTTGTGCTGTTGACAGTTTTCAGAAAACCAAGTCAGAGGAAAACCGAGGGGGGACACTGGCTGTTTCCATGCTCTGCATCAGCAGAACCAAGATCTATTAACAGCATCTCCAGGGACAAATTTGCTGCCTTTTAAATTTGACAATGTCTCTGAGCAGCACGTTGAGGTAGAGCTGTGTGGAGGACACGCAGGCTTCGAGAAAGTGCTTAGCAGCACTGCAGGGTCTTGTGAAAATCAAAACCGTCACCACCACCATCAGATCCCTGCCATTACAGTGAACTCCTTACAAGCAAGCAGTTAATGTATGCTGCTGACACTCAGCCCCAAGTTTCTATTTATCAAGTGACTGATCCTGTGCTACATGCCCTCTTGGCTCTGTTTTTATAACCACGCAAGGAAGGTACTGTTATTCTTCGTACTTCACTGGGAAATGAACAGTCATGGCCAAGTTAAGTGACTTCACAAGCCACCAGGCTACAGAGTAGGGCTTCCTGACCTTAGTACTTTGGTGTCTGGTGGCAGGAAATTCTTCATTATGGGAACATCTTGTGCATTGTAGAATGTTGAACATCATTCTTGGCCTCTGTCCATTCCATGAAAGTAGCACTTCTCTGAGTCATAACAACAAAACTGCCTCCAGACATGGTCAGTGTCACCCAAGAAGCCAGACTGCCCCATTTGCCTCCTTAAGGCCCACTCATCTCCAGTCTGAAATCCAGCTCTAAGAGGAAAGCCAGTTCCCACAGTCACACAGCTTGTGGAAGGCCCAAGGCAAGCCTCTTCCCAGTGACCATGCAGCATCTGCTATGAAGAGGAGTCATTCCTGGATGCCTGAACCAAATCTTGGCCTTAACTTGTTTGGGAACCATGAAAGATTGCTTCCTGTAGCCATGACCAGGCCCAATCTTCTGTCATAATAAAAGCTGTAATGAAAACCCAGGGTCTAATTTGCAGGGAATAAATTCCTCCATTTCATTCCCATGGCATGGGAAACAATGAGAGAGTAAATCTCATTGGAACGAGGGAATTTCCACACCCCTAACAGAACCCTTCTGAGTCCACAACAGTGGGATTTCTTGAGTTCATGCCATGTTCCAGGCACCTGTGACTATTACCCAGTTGAATCCTTACAAGTGCCCTGAGAAGTAATCAATCATCCCCATTTTACAGATGAAGAAGCTAAGATTTCAAATATTTTGGGTTCCTTACCCTAAGTCGCAGGACCAGGCAGTGGCCAGCCCTGGATCCTAGCCTGGATCTGGTGACTTCAAAGCACCTACTCACACCAGACTCCTCACCTCCACCATGCCCAAGTCTTGCTCCAGCTAATGACAACTAACTTTCACATCAAGCCATTTTGCAACTACCTTATTTTCTTATACAATCACTAGCTCCAGTTGTCTATATTTTATTTTGATGCCAAAAAAGGAGATGACATGTATCATCAGAGATTCAAGACTGGGCAGAGTAGCATGTTGGAGACCCAGCACTTCTCTGGAACTGTATCTGCAGGACTGGGCAGGAAGAAATCTGTGGCTTATCGGCTGTCCACAGCCCACCCCATCCCACATGGTGAATGATGAAGGAAACAGTTTGACAGTTCTGTTAGCTCTTTAATTACATGGAAAGAAGAGCCCTCAAAAGTCGGTCAGTCAGATGGAGAAGAAAGGAGCGAGACTGTCTTCTAATCAATGACTGCTCCCATCTCGTTCATCAAAGGCTTTATCTGTCAGTTTCTATTGTCTGGAGTTAATGAGTCACTTTGAATTAGACTTTCCTTCCACAGCTTCCCTAGATGAAGGGAGGTGGCTTCCTCTGGGGACTGCTCTCTCCTAGCAATGCTGATCTATGTTTCTTGGAGCATTAATAACTGTGGTGCTTTACTAAGAAGCTACTATGTGCCTGGCTATTCACCAAGGGTTCAGCATATCCTAGCTCTTGTGATCTTCATGTCAATTCTAGATAAGGGGCTGCCCTGGCTTCCTGCTCCCTGTCTTCTCATCTGTAAACTGAGAGACAGTCATAACTCTGGCTACACAGAACTGTGAAGACACAATGTCTTAATATTTACATTGTGCTAAAGATAGTGCTGGACATGTAGTAACTGGTTACAACTGTTCATTGCTTTTATTTCTAGCCCCATTCTTCAAGCAAGGAGACTGAGGTTTATGGAGTCAAGGCCTGGAAGAGGCTCAAAACTTGTCTATGATGGATCTGGAACTTAACTTTGTTATGTCTGACACCAGAGCCAAATTCTTACCACTCGATCATGAAGAGCTAGGGCTGTGGGGGTAAGGTCATGCCATACACCGTGCCAGCTCTTAGGAAACACAGGGAACTAGAGCACTGGAGGCAACTGCCACACAACAAGCCAAGAGCAGCCCAGCAGAGTGCACTGAGCCTGAGAAGTATCTCGAACACAGAGGATAGGTGTCCCACACCAAGGTCAAGGACCCAAGGGCTGCATCTTTCCCATAGCCCTAACTCCAGCTCAGCAGTAAGTTCCCCTAAGTCCTAGCCTTCCTAGATTCTGGTACTGCACACACTCATGCACACACACACTCACACTGGGGCTGTATCTGTACTTACGTTCACCAGGCTTTTGAATTCCATGCCTATTCACACATGCTCTGCTGGAATGCCACTCTATCTAAATGTCTCCCCCACTCCATTCCCACCACCCCTTAGCTACTGAAACTCAGTCCAGGTGTCATTTCCTCCAGAAAAACTCTCATGACCACCCTCACCCCTGGCAGGGCCAGATGCTTCACTGGGCCACACACATGCTCCCTTATCTTTCCAGTTTGTAGTTGCCCAATAATTACAATTTCAAATTACATTTCTCTTCCTGTTGAAAAGGCCCTGGAATGCTCTCAAGGTCCAATCTAGAGGTTAAAACAAGGCCTCAAGAAGTTTGTGCATGAGTGAATATGTTCCTGAAGGATGAGTATTTATCTAGATGCACTCTATGTGCAAGAGAGATTTCACTGACTTTAGCTGGGGCACAAAAACCATTGGGAGACAGAGACTCCCAAGGAAATAGTAGGTACTCCCAACATATCTAAAAAGAAACAGGCTGCCTCAGCAGGCGATAGGCTCCCAAGACTGGAGGTACCCAAGTAGAAGCTGAGAGGACACTAGGGATACTATGGTCAGTTTCTGAATCATTAAGGTGCTGACAGTCTAATACTTCAGTCTATACTCGATGGCTTAGAATCTTCCAAGTTAACCTAACATAATGATGGTGAGGACAGTCACTTACAAGACATTCTGTGCACCATGCAGCGTGGTATGGCTTTCAGACAGAGCAATCACTGGGCCTCTTATGGGGGTTGTTATACAATGGGAAATGGGTATGAAATCAGAGTAATCGGTTTATGTATCAAAGGAGGGAAGGATACAATTTGCAAACAATTTTTAATTAAACATTTTTTCTGATGCAATCTTTGATCAACTATTTTCATACAAGTGCTTTAATTTTCATTCTTTTCTTTCACAATCGAATGACATATAGCAAGATAATCGAGTGACACATAGCAAAGGTCCTCCTGCTTAAGCTAAAGATGTGCTGTGCTCCATGGCTTCCATGATTTTGTCTTCCCTTTTCTCCCCCTCTCTTTGGCTCTGTTTTATTTAGTTTATGAGACTCGTATGGTTTTACCAGTTGTATCAGCATTTCTTCTTTCTGCTTGGTTTTATACATTAATCACAAAAATGTAATAAAATATTAAAGTCCTTGGAACAAGCATTGCAACACAGGCAAAGGTAGAGACTCTCCCAGAAAAGAATTGTTTTACCACTGGGCATCAACTGGTGCACAAAATCCTAACTCACATATAAGAAACAGTGTATGGGCATCAGTGTAAATGCACCAAAATCTGTGTATCCAAAGATGAATACATGAAAAGCAGAATCTACCAGTATGGTTATGGTTATGGTATTCATTTTGTCTGATGGAATATTTTGGCTCAGAACAGTCAAATAACTTACAACAAATCCACATAGCTGATAAAGCTAGGACATGAATCAAAGTATAATCCAGAATCTATAATAAACAATATTAATAATAATAATGAGGTGCGATCAAAAAATGTTTTAAAACATTTTTTAAGAATTTGTTACAGTGAAAGACACATGGCCATGAATTCTCTTCAGAATACTCTCCCTCCACCTCAGACATCTTATTCCATTTTTCTTGCCACCTTTTGAAGCAGTTCTGCAAGTCTTCCTTCATGAATGTCATTAGTGGTGCTCTTGTAGCCACCTTAATGTCCCAAACTGACCCAAGACATGGAACTTTCATGCTCATTTTGACTTTAGAAAGAGCCATATTTGGTGAATAAGGTAGGTGAGGACAGAGGACGCACCATCATGTTTTTACGAGGCTGTCTTTCCATTGGATGGCACTCAGCAGCATCAGTCACTGTATTCTTTGTCACATCTCATAAAGGCACTCAGGAAAGAGGACTCTAGAACTAACTTCAGAAAGTGGTAAGAAGGATAAGTGTTTGAAGTGAGAGGGAGACTCTGAGCTGATTAGTGTCAAGATCTCTGTTACTGTAGTAATTTTTGTTTAAACATTCATTGTATATTTAGATCACACTTCATATGTTTATTGAACATCAACAATGTGCCAAACACTCTTCTAAGTGCTCTTTGTCTTTGACTCACTTGATCTTCACAAGGACTCTGTGAAGAGTAGTGCACTCCCATTTTACAGATGAGGAAACTGAAAGGCTGAGAAACTGAATGACTTGCCCATGATCACTCAATGACTTGCCCATGATCACTCAGAAGGGGAGCCAGATTGTGAATTCAGAGAACTCAGCCTCCTCTGAAGTCCCTGGACTTTTTAGATATTTCATTATCTTACACGACAACCCTAAGAGGCAGGTAGAAGTTAGATCCACCCAAAAGATGAAGAAACTGAGGCTCACAGGCCCAAGACATATGTGTAGTTAAATACCACTGGGACCGGATTTCAAGCCCTGAGACGACAGAGGGTGTAGAGAGGGGACCCTCCCAGAACTGGGAGAGAGGCCATAGAACGGGGCAGGTGCTGAGGGCTGTGCAGATTGTAGGTGCTGCAGCTTCCTGCAGGGAAGAAGCTCCACTGTCAAATGGTTGTGAGTCAGCAGCCAACGGTGGAGTATGAGGACACCTCAGCCAGGCCTGAGCTGGTTCCTGACAAGCACTATACCAAGAAACACTTTCTGGAAACGCTTTTTGTGTCCACTCCCTTCTCATGAGGGGCTATCATGCCCCCAAAGAGCTGATTCAGAAATTTAATTTAATGCTGCAGAAAGAAAGCAATACTGTGTGAGTCTCTATAGGCTCAATTCTAATAGCATTTGTGCTTTGGCTACTAAAAGACAAATTGCAAACCATTGGCCTCTTAGCAGAGGAAAAGAAATGAGAGAGAAAAAAAAGAAACGAGAGAAAAGTTGAGTCAACTGGAGCCTTTACTACTGACTCACTGTGTGACTTAGAACAAATCACTTTACCCCTCTGCACCTCCAGCTTCAGTGTGCACTGAGGGAGACAAATCAGGGTGTCTCTAAATTCTCTTATTTCTCCAGCATCCAGGCTCTTGTGCCTACAGACAGGAGGAGCTACGAACCACAGACTGATTTGCACTCCCGTTTGCACAAAGAAATTCAAGAACAGTATTCAGCAGAAGAATCTAGAAAAGTCCCTGACTGAGGTGGTGGTCATGCTTGTCAGATTGGCACTAATACCTGATCAATGTCATGGAACAGTCCACCCCTGATGGTGTGTTCTTACTATTAGTGGATGACTCTTACTGGATGCCCTACAATATGCTAATTATCTTACACAACAACCCTGAGAGATAGATATAACTCAGGCCCATCAGAAAAATGAAGAGACTGAGGCTCATAAGCCCAAAGGCTGATGTAGTTATGTAGGATTGGAAGATTTCAAGCTTATACAACAGAAAATTTGTGTTTTTTACACTATTTCTCCAATTCTCAAATGGCCTTAGTTTGACAAACCCAAGCTTCAGAACATTTCATACATTAGAATGCATTCTCCAGGCAGGCACTCAGCAGCTTTTACAAGACAAGCACTGTTGTACCCTAAGAAAATAGCTTTGTTATATGTGTATTATAGCAAACCTGTATAGGGGCTTACTAAATGTGTTTGTTTTATCCTTTTTCCCTAACTGATATGTTAAGGGACCTAATTGATCTGTTGAGCAACACTCTCCTCTGTAAAGAATTGCAAGAATCTCACCTAATTGATATGTTAACCATTGTTGCTCTCTACAAACTACAGAAGCTGTGCTAAAACAAGCTAACAAGGGTTGTTAATCACTGCTAGGAGCCTCTATTCTCCGCTAAAGAGCTAAGAAAAACTAGAATGGCAATTAATTTACATTTGTTTAAAGTAACCTGCTTGTGTGCAGAGAGATTTGCGTGTGAGTTTAACCCTTTACCCTGACCTTGACACATTACCGCCGTTTTCTGTTCTGTATGGCGCCTTATTGCCTCCCTCTCCCCTCACCTATCTATCTAGGCCATAAAGAATTTGGGTTTCTGGTGACCTCCCCCTGACCCGGTGATGATCTGTTGTAAAATGAGCCTGCCCCAATTTTAAGAACTGCTTAGCTTAAACAAATTACCAGGTAATACTATGGCCCAAACCCCAATCGGTGCTTTCCTTTTGTTCTGTATGTATCAAATGAGTTAGATATCAGGTCTTCATAAAACTTAAGTTCCAGCATCTCATAACTTGTGACCCCTTCGCACTCACTAGCGAAGACAAGCTGTCCTGAGATAATTAACTGTCCACTTTCTTCTCCAAATATTGCTGCAGACGTGCCACTCTGAGATAATGTCAGTCTGCAGGATAAAAATAATTTTTAAAAACACCAGAAACTCCCTAGATTGTCAGAGCTAAGTAGACAACAATACAGTTTCCAGACTCGGGTCAACAAGTTTGATGGCTCTGCAGGTTTCTTTGTTTCTCTCCCCCCGCCCTTTCCTCCAGCCCCTTTTTAAAGTCCTCCCTTCAGCTTCTAGGGGACAGTCTCCAAATTGGCTCCCGGAGACTGGTCGCCAGGCCTGAAAATAAAGCCTTTGCCACTAAATTTTCGGTCTCTTGCCTCCTTGGATTTTATACCGGGACTCAAGTTATAACAAGCACCACCTGAGCCACCAGAGATTTGGCACAAATAGAGAGTAACTCAAGTCCTCGGGTCACTGAACCTTCATCACTCTCTCTGTGAGGAATGATGCCGTTGCGGTGAGATACAATCACAGTTCAAACGTCGATGTGACATTGGCAGGCACACAGGGGAAGCACTAAGTTCTGCTCCCATAAAAGTCAGCCCCTGATTGGTGGCAGTAATTGTATCGTGGGGAAAAGCAGACAAAAGTCATGCTTAACCCAAATCAGTAGATTTACTGTGAAATGGAAAATGTTACTGAATGTGAAGATGCTGGAGATATGAACTGAAATGGAATCAGGATCACAAATCATTTCTGAGTTTCAGAAAAGTGTGAAGGTTGTCTGCATAAAATTTACCTGGAAGACGAGTGAGGTGAGGAACAAGCAGAGAAATATGTGGGTCGTGACAGTAGAGTATTGATCTCTGAAGAGCAAATAACTTAAGAGGGAATGTTTTGAACATTTATGATGTTCAACACTTCATTCATTCATTCAATAGACACAGTCTGGATACTAAAGAAACTCATAAATGATTGGGAAACATATCATATATATTTTAATAATAACACTTAATACACTCTAATGGTGTAAGAGCTGTGATAGATATGAATTATGTCCTGTAGACTCTAGAAGCAGGAAGTAAATAATTCAACCTAGGGAACCCCTATAACTTTTCCAGGAAGCAGAGGTATACTACATGGGTTTGGTAGGTGGCTCACAAAGGTGTCAGGGAAGAGACAGACAAAGAGTGATCTAGACAAATGGATGCAGAGATGCAAAAGTGCAGAGACATGTCCAGCAACTAATGAGGGGGTCCGGCATGAAGTGGACAGAGGACAGGTGGATGTGAGCCATCTTTTTTACCTCAACACCATCAACATTCAAAACTGCCTTGCACTTTGGAGGCTATTTAGCAATATCCTTCACCTCTTTCTACCATGTTCCACAGGCAAGAACGCTGTATAATCCTGGTTCACAAGGCAGGTAAAGAGAGGATGACATCATTTAGATCTAGTGTCCCCACAAAGCCTCTTGTGTTTGGAAGATTACTGGCTTACAGCAGCTCTATACTCACCTGTGATTCATCCACTGGTGAGCAACAGTTGAGTGTGCTGCTGGGAGGTGAGGGATAGCTGGAGGGGGTTCACTAGGGGTGTGACCTGGAAGGCTCTATCTGCTTGTCCAACCCTCTCTTCAATCTCTGCTTCCCGGCTGCCAGGACGTGAGTAACTTTCCTCCTTCCAGAGTCTTCCACCATGCTGGTATTGCCTCACATCCAGCTTGCCAGGGATGGTAACCATAAACCAGAATGACCCTCTCCTCCTTCAAGTTGCAGGTTTCAGATATTTAGTCCCAGTGATGAGAAAGTAGCTAAGACAGAGAGGAAATGAGGTAAGAGGCAGAAGAACCAAAGGGAAAGAGATAAGCATTACAGTGTCTTGACTTCTGTTATGCAGGTGCATTTACAAGGCTGACCTCACACCCAGGATAGCTCTGATCCTCTGCACAGTGCCCAGAAGTGTGGAGCTTCAGCCTCAGGGAGCATCCTTAATTACCCTGGCTTCGTGTTGGTTCATGCCTGCTTTGTTTTTGCTTCTGTTTCTTTTTAAACAATGGCTTCTGTCCTGCAGCCTCTTCCCATGATGACCTCCCTCTTGGACCAGTCATGGGGCACTGGGGAAAGAAGACCAAACCAGCCAGTGAGGAGCTGTACTTCCTACAGCCAGATGCCAACTCCGGGTCTGCTACGATAGCAGTGTTGGGTCTTTTTAAACAAGACAAATAAAACAAGAGGCTAAGCCTGCCAAAGGCACACCGTCCCTCATATAGCAGCCTCCACTCTCCCCAGCATCACCATTTACTCTGCCCACCGTCTATTCCCACTCAAACCACAGACCTCCTCTGGACTTCAGCCTTCTGTGGATGTGGCCAGCAGTGCAAGCAGAGTCCCCCACACACTGGCCCCTTTACCAGCTCCACTCACCTGTCTCATCTAGACTACATTTACCTCCTCCACACACCACTCACGCCTAGTTTGGGTCTCCACTCTGTGCTCCCAGAAAATGCTATTTTATAATTGTCTAGTGACTTTTATGTCTAACCCACTAGTCCAGAAGTCTGAAAACTGCAGATGGGAACCAAATTTGTTTTGATCAACAAAGTCCCCTGGGAGCACAGCCATGCGTGCTTTTTCACACAGTGGTTAGAGCAGCTACACACTATGGGAACTATCGCAGAGACACCATGGTCCACAAAGCCTGAAGCATTTGCTCCCCAACACTCTGCAGAACACTACTGCTGACCTGGGCACCATACTGTGGGACCCCTAAGGGCAAGAACCAGTCTGTTCCTCCACTATATTGCTTGCATCCATATCTTGTGCCAGGCCTGGAAGACAGAAGGAGCTTAATGAATATTTGATGAGTGGAATATTTGATGAATGTTGAGTGCTTAAGTGTCAAGCTCTGTGACAGTGTCACAATGCCAGCACATAAAAGACTCCTTCAGCAAGGTAATTCCAAATCAGAAGAAAGGGTCTGATTAAAACAAAATCAGCCAGAAAATACACACAAACACACACACACACACACACACACACACACACACACACACACACTCACGCATGCATGCACACATGCATACCTGGCCTCTTAGCAAAAAGAATCAGTGGTGAACGGGGTGCTGGGTTCTCACATACAGAGGATGCCCCACGAAGTAAGATTTATAGGAACTTCCTGCTACTACGATTTGTCTTTGAATGTTTCCTTTTTCATCCAGTGTTTTGAGCAAGAGCAATCCACTGTTGAATTAAACTTGTATGTTATTAGCCTAGAAATTTGAGATGAATAATCCATACCTTTTTTGAGATTTGTAAAGAACAGGAAAACAAAGGAAAGCTAATATTATCTATAAAAGATAAACATGACCTCAGCTTCTCAAACTGCAAACATCTTCCCCTGCCTCAAAAAATTAACCCTTGCCTCACTTATCCATCAATAAACTTAAAACGCTTTCCTCAGATGCCACTTTGTCACTGCCTCCTGATCTTCTCTCCAAGCTCCTCCCTCTCCCGACCTCCTAAGAGCACTTTGCCCCTTCTTACATGACAATCACTTCTCAGAACTGCTTGCACATCCGTTTATAGCTTTTAGGGCTACAAGTTCTCTGAAGAGTTCATTTTCCTCAGTCTTCTGGATACATAGTAAGTTCTCCACAAATACTTATGAAATGACTGAAAGAATAAACTAATAAGGAAGAGGAAGAAAGAGTAAGTATTGAACCAAATAATTGATCAAGAAGATGGCTACAGGAGTGGGTAAGTGACTATGCGTAGGCTAGAGGTGAGTAGGGTAGGGTGTGATGGATGGATGGATGGATGGATGATCAGCTGAATGGTAGGATGGATGATGAGGGAGTGGGTGGGTGAATAGATGGGGGAATGGATAGAAGGATTGGATTGGATAAAAGTGACCAGATTGAAGTTAGGAAGTAAATAATACCATCAGAACCCTGAACAGTTTTTGTCTTACAGAGCACGCATCTACCCGACTCTAGTCCTTAGGCTTCTCTGCTTCATATAATGGCTCCAAGCCCAAATATTTCTTCCCAGTTTCCTCACTTCATACTGCCATGATTGCTTTGTTTCTCTTCTTTAGAGGCTGCTCCAGCCTTCTTGAATTCATTAAGTCAGCTTTGTCCAAGGAGCAAGAAGACAAAGGGACTCTGTTTATGGGAAGCAAGCGATGGCCGGCTTCCAGCCCCAAAGAGAATGGAGGGGGGAGCCGCCTGCTTGTCCATGATGTGTCTATTTACAGACTTTTTTCTCAATGATTTACAGAGCTTAGTATCCCACCTCCACTGTAAAACAAAACAGGAGAGCAGAGACAGCATGGGAAGGGATAAGGTTGCGACTGTGTCTGCCTCTGGAGTTCTGTTTGTCTTCTACTCATCTTTCATTCCAGATTCACCTGATTCAAACAGCCAGTCCCTTTTCCAGGGTTGCCCCTGAACCCCATAGAACACAACCTGAAAGCCTCTGCTCTAGTTTATTAGAGTACCACCCAGCAGATGGAGAAACAGAACCAGCGAGGGCGAGTGACTACCCCAAGTTTACCCAGCAAAGTGTGGGGCACCAGGAGCTGGAGCCTGGGTCTCCTTCACAGTCTGAAGAGCTTTCAATGGAACTGCCTGAACACAGCAAATGTGTATGACTCCCTTGGAGACTCAGGATAAAATTCAGCATCATGTCCATACATGGTGCCCTATCCAAGCTCATTTAGCATTCAGCGGAGGCTGACTGAAGCTCCGATTACGATGCTGGAATCCTTTTTATTTGCAAGTGTTAGCAATTTAGTATCAGGGAAATTAGTCAGTAGAGACTTAAAAGCAATCGTAAGCAAACCATGCCAGAAAGGAAAGATCTCCACTTCTCAATCACACACACACACACACACACACACACACACACACACACACACACACACACACTCACCTTTCCTTTCTCAGCTTTAATTAGGTTGACCCAGATTGATATGAAAAAATTCCAGGTCTAGAATTAATTTCTCTTTTATGATTATGAAAATCACTAGGTATTTTTGCTTGCTTGTTTTTTGTTTTTAGAAAATGAGAATGTAGAGATAGATTGAGTGAAAGGATTGTATAGGACTCCTACAGCAATAACAGGTTGACAAAAGCTTTGATTAAAATCAAAGACAACATCCAAAGACAGTGATGTTGACTCAAACAAATATGCATTTTTGAATTTCAACTACTAAAAAAAGAAATGAAAAGAAGATGATAGGAAAGAGGGATCCAGATCTTTTGCAAATGGAAAAAAGACCAAGAAACACAGGGACAGGGAGGAGAGGAAAAGTAAATGTAAAAAACATTAAGATGTGATGTGTACATGCACCAACTCCCTGTGATGAATATAATCATTGTGTACTAATAAAATGTTTGCAAATCCTTCCCTCTCTATCTGGGTTGCCTTGAACAACTTACCTTCTCTGAGTCCCGACTTCTTTTCTTACACACACACACACACACACACACACACACACACAACTTACCTTCTCTGAGTCCCGACTTCTTTTCTTACACACACACACACACAGTAATTCATAGTCCATTCTTTGTTAAGCAACCAGGAGATTTTCCAAAGCATAAATCAATACAAGAGTCTGTCTGATTAAAAGTCTTCAGCATCCTCTAATTTAACTTAGAAAAAATCCCACACTCTAGCATGTGACCCACTAGAATTGCTGATGTGACTTTTGCCTTCCATGATTGTATATGGCTGCATATATATTCAGTTGGATGTGATAAAAACCTAGTATATTTGTATAACCAAGCACAAAGATTTTTATTCACATTACAAGCCCAGGAGTGGGCCAGCGGAGTTCCAAAATACTATAGAGACTCAGACTCACCAGTTCCCTCACCTGCTGTAGTCAAAATATAGAAAACCTCATGGTCACAAAACAGTTACTCAACTCTGAGCTTGGTGTCCACATTCCAGGCAAGAAAAGGAGAAAGAAGAACATCACGTGGTAGTTGGGTCTGCCTCTTTTTGCCAGAAAGTGCTGCTTACAACTCATCAACCAGAATGCTGATACAAGCATGAATGAGCTTCAAACACTGAACTCACCAATGGAAATTAGCAACATTGAAGAGAATTTTGCAGATGAAAGGACCCAGATAAACTGGAGGACGATCCAGAGGACGATCATCAAGTATTAACCAGGTTAACACCCTCAAAAGCGTGCCTAGGTCCTCCTTGAGTAGAGAGAGCTTCCTCATGGCTTCACGGAGTCACCGTCATGTTAAATGGACCAATGTGGCAAAGGTCTGCGGGGCGACTGCAGAAACATTAGACCATAAAGTCCGAGAGCTGCCTCCAGCCAAAAGCCTGCAAAAAGCCATGGCTGTTGGGCATATGCCCATCAGGAAACAGACTCTGCCAACAATCCACAGGAGGTTGGCACCGCGTCCTTCCCTGACAGAGCTCTGAGACAGAGACACCATGCAGCCACCACCCTGATTGCAGTTCACTGAGCCCCAAGAGCAGAGGCCCCAACTAGGCTGTGGTTAGGTTCCTGATCTGTAGAAACAGAGAGGTACTGAATGCGGGTCATGCCAAGCTGCCACTGCTGGGTGACTTATTTTACATTAAGTTACTGCTCTCCTTTCTGCCACTCGGTTGTACCACATTCCTTCCTCCCACAGAGCCTTGGCACAGGCTGCCATCTCTGCCCAGGACATTTCCACAAGCTTTATGCATGTCCTCAATTCTCTTGGTGTTCCAGCTCATTCCTCCATCATCAGAGACACCTCTCCTTCCCTTCTGACCTCCCCTTCATCACTCTCCACACCCCCCACCCCACTTCAAAGAAACTGAAATGATCTGAGGTTGTCTTTTTCACTTGTTTCCCTAACTACTACACTAGAATGAGTACTACTAGAGGAATAAGTGGTGCCTTTCTGTACTACACGTAGACCAGAAAGGAGAAGCCCTTTCCACACTCAGAATCCTGGTACAGACAGCTGCTCTGGAGCAGGATCCCCAGCCTGCCTCAGTAACCATACCCCTGACCATCTTGAGGGCTCTATCCCCATGCAGGGTAGTACTTGGCTGGCACTTTGCTTTTCCCACAGCCTCCTCCTCCCACACTTTAAGGCATCTTATCCTCCAGAACCTCCACCGTGACACTCCTCTCCCTCACACATTCACCTTGTTATATAGACATTACCCCCTTATCTACAGTTTTCAGTCTAAAGTTTCAGTTACACATGGTCAACAACAGTCTAAAAATATCAAATGAAAAATCCATAATTAAAAACTTTGTCACATTTACATTAAGCATCATTCTGAGTAGCATGATAAAATCTCATAACACTCTACTTGGACATGAACCATCCCTTTGTCTAGTGTATCCACACTGTATACACTACCTTCCTACTAGCAACTTTGTGACCATGTCAATTAATCAGATTGACTAGCATAGTGTCACAGTACTTATGTTCAAGTAACCTTTATATCATTTTAATCATGACCCTAAGTCACAAAAGTTGTGATGCTGACAATTTCACTTTACTGTTTATTATTATCTATTTTATTATGGCTATCATTGCTACTCTTTTACTGTGCCTAATTTATAAATTAGCCTTATTATGCCAACTAAGCTAAAAATATGTGTGTAAATTAGCCTTTATCCTAGATACATATGAAGAAGAAAAATATAGCATATATCAGGCGCAGTATTACATGCAATTTTATATGTCTCCTGTAGATAAGAGAGAAAAATTGCATTCAGTATTTAGGTTTAAGTGGTTGTCTTACGGGAGCCAGCAGAGATTTTTTTTGGCCAACATCCAGTGTAAATAGAAGATATCTAAGAAATGTAAACACAATATTAACTCTCTACCATTTATCCCCAAATTGTCATACTTTAAACAGGAACAAGGGGCATAGGACTATCTTTTTTTTAGTTTTATTTAAGGAGAAAAAGAAAAAAAAACAGAAATAGGGTACAAGTTATACAGAATTTCAAAAAAAATAAAGAGTAGGAAATCACTAGTTAATAGATTACATATTGTCATCTTAGAAATAGTTGTTCAAGTTACAAAATTAAAGCATATAAAGTGGACATTCAAACAGTGAGACTGCAAACAGTTCTGTTCAATGATACAACAAAAACTCAGTTATATGGTTATCTATCTTATACACTTAAATATACATGCAGTTATATCATTTAGAGCACTTTCTTTTCCTCTCTTTTGTACAATGACAATTACACATTTTGGGTTTTATTACTTTCACAGTTCTGATTACTTTTTTTGAAGAGAATAAAACCAAATGTGACATAACAAAACAGAGTCAGTCAAATCAAAAGGATGGACATAGTACATAATGTAAAAACAGAATGCAAGGTGATCAACAATGGTTACCATAATGCCTCTTGCTATCTTAAAAAGAATTGCCTATATCATTAGTTATAATAAAATTGAAAAAAACAGTAAGAACAAAACCAATAAAACCAAAACATTGGAGACATTACAGGACTTCAAAAGAAGATAATAGTCAAGCCAGAATGGGCATCATAGTGAATCTTACTGTCTTCACAGTTGTTGCCTATACTCTCAAACTTGGTACTATGAAGCAAAACAGAATAGAGGAAAATCAGTCAAAACAAGATGGTGAGAGCAACACAGGGTTTCAAATCAAGTAAATAGGAAATCAAAGTTGGTTATTATAACATATCCTGCTATTTTTATTTATTTTCCCTTAATTAAAAAGATAAAAATTAAAACTTAAATAATAAAAAAGGAGATTGAGATAAAAGAGGACATAACAAAAAAACAGCACAGGTCAGAACATAACCATTTAAGCAAAATAGTGTTTCACCACAAGATATCCCCATATAAAAGTAGTTACCATAGTGTCTCTTTCCTTGAAATCTTTGAGTATAACTTTGTATACTGTAGCATCAAACATATCAAGACAATGTAAAACCATTCAAGAGAATGACAGTATTACAGGGTATTTAGGACCAACTAACAGAAAATGAACAATGGTTTCTGTATTGTCTCCTTGTGTATAAAAGTTTTTGTTTATATTATCTCATATAATAAAATCCAATAAGATACAACATGTTAAAACCAATGGAGACAGAAGAACAAAAGCTTGATGGGACTTCAAAACAAGATGATTATTAATTCAGCACTAGCTATTATGATATCTTGTTTTCTCCAAAATAGCTGTTCGTATCATCCAACCTTCTCTGCCTCACTTCTGTTGAGCTCTTTTTCTGTCATTAGTTGTCAGTTTGTCTTCTTCATTTTGCTTTCTGCTCCATTCATTGTGGCCTCTCTGCCACTGTTTCTGGAATCTTGGTATTTTTCTCTTTTAGAATGTCCTGCAGTATTCTCTGTAGAGTTGAATTGGTGGTTACAAATTCCCCTAGCTCCTCTTTATCCTGGAAGCACCTTGTTTCTCCATTAATTTCTAGGGACAGATGTGCAGGATATAACAATCTTGGCTGGAGGTTATTGTCTTTCAAAGCTTAAATTATTTCCCCCCACGCTCTTCATGATTTGATGGTTTGTGCTGAGAAGTCTGCTGTAATTCTGATGGGTGTTCCCTTGTAAGTGACCTGTTTCTTGTCTCTGACAGCTTTTAAGATTCTGTTCTTATATTGGATTTCTGGAATTTTGATTATTATATGCCTGGGTGTAGTTCTGTTTGGGTTGTAGGTGGCTGGGGTCCTGTATGCCTCATACCTCTGAGTATCTTTACCTTTTCCCATATTAGGGAAGTTCTCCTTGATTATTTCTGTGAATAGCCTTTGCAGTTCATTTGTTTGTATCCCTGCTTCTTCTTTTACATTCTTAATTCTTAAGTTATAGATCTTCTTATCATCTTCTAGCCTTTGTATTGTTACTGCTTGTTTCCTTGTTATTTTTAAGAAGTTTTTCCTTTCATGCTCCCACATTACAAATCTATCCTCTAGTTCAGATAATCTATCCTTACTGTCTTTCAAGCTGTCATGCCAGCTTTTGATAGAGTTTTTAGTTTCCTGGTAATCTCTTTGAACATGCTTCATGTATTCTACATTTTCTCTATTTTTTCCATCAAACAATCCTCCCATTTTTTCTGTTCTTCCATTCCACCATCTGTTTTTTCTTAGAAGGTGCTTAGCATTTCTTTAACTATTCTACCTATATCTTGCTTTACTTGGTTAAATACTTCACTTTTGAACTTGTCTATGAGGTCCCAGAGATATCACTTTATGTCTATTGGTGCCGTGCCTGATATTGCATATTTCTGTCCTCATTCTCCTTTGCATTTACCTTTCCTGGATCATTGTTTTCAGGGTTGGGGACTGAGGACCCTTTCTTGTTGCTCCCTCTTCCCATACTTTTTGTTCCTTCCATACAAGCATACAAGCATATATAGGAGCCCCAGTTTCTTTTTTGTCAGTTACAGTTTGTTTGAATCAAGCCAGCTAGGCATTCCCACCTACTGCAGTGTACTAGAGAGACACAGACTTGGGCAGCCTATGCTGGGCCTGCCCCTCCAGATCAGTCAAACTGCTGAAGGCTTCACTGCATTAGGTTGCACTGCCAGGCACAGGCACCTGGTTTGGGTTAGCCTACTGGGTCTTAGTCCGTGGCGTCACCCAGGTCAAGTGCTCCCCACCAATCCTGCTTGAGAGGGGAATATGTGACTGAAGTCACTGCAGCGTCCTGTTCTGACTAGTCTGCCCAGTCCCAAAATGTCCTCTGTTGGAGCCTCCTAGTCTATGGAAGGGTCCCCGTTCCTCTAACTCACTGCGGGTCAGTGCAGGACTCCCCACCAGCTCTGCTCTCAATTTGGTTTGCTGATTCCCACTCTCAGAGCTTTTGCATCTCTATCCCTGCTGTGCTGATTCAGATGCAGCAGCGATGGCAGGAAACCCAATCCAAGTTTCCAGAGGCGCATGTTCCAGCTTCGGCACTGAGACTTTAGCTGTTTCAGTCATAGCACCGGGATTACATTTCCAGCTGGTTTCTCTCAGCTTAGTTCATTCCTGGGTCAGCAGGGTATATCTCCCCCTGCTTAGGACTCCCCACACTGCACCATTCCTGGAATCTAAGCTGGCTATCTCAGAGAGCCTCCATAGCTGCTGCTATCTATCTGCCATGTTCTCCCAGAAGTGAGAGGGCTATCTCATCTGTATTTACCTGATAGTCAAATAATAGAATCAAAGAGTTGCACTTTAATATGAAACAATAGTATCAGAAATTTCCAGAAAGATCATTAGACATTATTCCATCCACCCCTTCCAAGATAGCACACCAGCACACTAGGGATAACACACTAGCCCTCAGAGACCCTCTGTGCAAGTGAGCTCTACATGTTCCTATCTGGGATGCACAGGGAATGGGGTACAATGGACTAGAGGCATTGGCTAACCTCACTCCTCTCCCCCACATGGTTCCTGAGCCACCCATTAGCCAGAGGAGGACTGAAATGAAATGCAACTATCCAAAAGAGCAGAGTTTCTGGCATATTTCAGGTGGTCTAAGGCCAAAGGAGTCTTTGTGTTATTTCACAAAGAAATCCAAAGCCTACACTCAGACTTCTGCTTCAGGCAACATGCAGATCAGATACTCAGAGGATGTCCTCCATGCAAGGTAACTAGATCTTCAAATAAAGACATTTTCGTTACTGAGATGAAGAGTAAAAGAATTATCGTAGAGGCCAAAAACACAGAGGCGAAGTTAGAGCAGGGAGAAGCAAAACAGTCATGAGAGACTATGAGTGTCACAATCAAGGAAGATCTAGTAGGCCAGCAGCAAGGTGGGGGAGATTGGACCTGACCCTCCATTACTCAGTCAAAGATCTTCAAAGAGACTAAACTAGGTTGACATTGCCTTTGGATCCTGGAAGGAAAAACTGCAAATCATCTCTGGAGGAAAACAGTCTTAATGTACAACCTCAGTTTTTCCCCAGATCAAGATTACCCAAAATGAGCTTGCAAATTAATATACAAAAAGACATGATTTTTAAATGTCTACATAAATTTTAAAACCAAGACAATGGAAAACAAAACTATAATTGTTGAAATTAAATCCCAGTGCATGTGGCAAAAAACAACATACAAGTGAAAAACAGAGAGAGAGAAGAGGTAAACCAGAACTTAAAAGAAGATAGAAATGCCAAGGCAAGAAGAGGAGAATAAGAAGTTGAGATATGAATTTGAATCCCTTGTAGAAAATATAACAAGGATAAAGGTGAAGCTATATTTGAAGAGGTAAAGACTGAGAAATTTCCAGGACTGATAAAAGTATGAATTCACTGATAAAAGAAGTACCATTTCAGAACACAGTGAGTCAAAAGCCTACTCTGAGATACATTGCAGTAAAACTACAGAACATCAAATGCAAACACAAAGTGTGAAAGGCAGCTGCAGATGGAATGGATGAATAGCCACCTGCCCATATACAACAATTGAACATGTACCGATAGAAATTAAAGAGAAAAACAATTAGACAGACTAGCCACAATTGGACCATTGACAATAACAACAGAAGTCATAAAAAATCATTTCTTTAGAATGCTAACATAATTGTCAATAACAGATCTAGCAAATGCAAGCTAAGAATATTGGCAGACTAACAAAAACTAATTGTTTTAACCACTGAGCCCCCAACTAAATGAACTTCTACAGGGCGTAGTTAAGGCAAAATAAATAATCATGGATAAAAAGGTGAAGATTCGGGAAGAAATGACAAAGGAGGGAGGGAAAAGGGAAACTATGCACATAATCACTGTAGTAATAAATTAAAAATAATTGTTTAATTAGTGAGCTTGATAAAAAATAAAATCCTGTTCAACAAAAGCATGTAAATTAGAAAAGAGATGAATAAGGTAATGGTTTTCCAAAATCGTCGCTTCTCTAAGCAGGCTACAAAACAAGTGACAGTAAAGGTACCAACATTAAAAATCAGGAAGTTTTATGTACATAGGAAAACTTTAAATAGAATTTAAGAGTGAAAACCAAAACCAAGAAAGAAAACATACAAGACATGAACTTAATTTTTAAAGAACAAAAAAGAAAAATTAGATATATATAGAAATCTAGACAAACTAAACAAAGTTAAAATGGGAGGAACAAGTCTAAATATATCAATAAACAATAAATATAAATAGAATAAACATTCTAGTTAAAGACATAGTTATATTGAAGGGGAGAAAAATTCAGCTGTGTGTGGTTTTTAACACAAAGTTAAAACAAAAAGGACAGAAATAAATCAAATATAGTAACATCAATAGAAAAAGTCTTACTACTATCAGACAAAATAAACTTTAAGTTAAAGAAATAGGGCCAGGGGTTTAGCTCAGTGGCATAAGAGCCTGCTAGCAAGCACAAGGTCATGAGTTCAATCCCTGGTACAAAAAAAAAATTAAAAAACAGTGATAGAAAAGATCAATACAAAATGATAACACATTCACTCCTCCAGGGGAATGTAATTTTCAAAATAATGCACATAATCAAATAATTTTCCCAAACATATTACAAAATTGCTTCCTTGGGCCTCTGCATCAAGCATCCTAGCTGATCTCACATCTTAACAACTACAGGAAGAAATGACTACGAGCTTTTAATTCAGCTCAGAATGTAGTGTCTCCAGCTCCAGTGAATGTAGCCCATGGAGTGATTCTCCCCATATGTATTAATCACTTTTTCACTGCTGAGTATATATAGTACCTGACATATGAAACTTATCGGAGAAAAGGTTTATTTTGGTTTACAGTTTCAAAGGGTTGAGTCCATAGTTTACCAACTCCAAGTCACACACAGATGGTGGCCAGAAGTAGAGAGAAAGAAAAGAGATAGAATAAGAGATGCATCCTCAAAGGCATGCCCACAGTGACCCAGCTCCTTCCATGGGTCCCACCTCCTATCACACGTTCATCTAGACACTCATCAATGAACCAATTCAGCAATGAGTATAACACTCCCATGGTCCAATCATCCTCCAGAAGCACTACCTCTGAGCATATGAAACTTCTGGGGAACACTTTGCATCCAAATCATAGCACCATCCCCCAGTTACGTGAGTTGTTCTTCCCACAAGGAAGGATATGTCTGGAGCCAAACATTGTTCCCCAGGCTCCCTGAAGAAGACAACAGTTGTAGAGATGCTTCTTACTGTATAACTGAGCAGGAACACAGAAGAAAACACTGAAGCAATTTACATTGAAAAGGCAGAAGTCCTATCTTTGCTGAACATAATTTCTCTATGTCTTTTTATCTTCTTAATACCTGGTAAGATCAGCACAATATGGGCAGAAAAAGGTCTAACCCAATGCTTTCAAAGACAAGCAAACAGAAAACACATAGACCTATTTGCCTACAGTCACACAAATAATTTATTTGTGTATACACATAGTCATTAATATTCATACAGTGACCCAATAGAGAGTTTGAAAACAAATGAATTTAAATGTTAAAATGGCACATTCTCCCTGAATAAAGAAAAAGACCTCTATCAAACTGCTCCACTAAATTAAAAAATTCACTCCAATAGATTTGCTTTCCTTCTGCAAAGGGCCAGCAAGCAAGAAAGCTGTCACATGCTGCGCCTAGCATTGAAATGTCAGAGAGCCGTTGACTCCCATAACTCGACATTGAATTGAAAGCATTACATATGGGAAGAGCAAAAATGTGATTCCAGTTCATTGCAATAAGAATTAATCTAAGGGCTCATTACATAATTTTTACTAACATAACTTTGTCCAATGAGGGTTAGAATCTCTTCTGTGATAACCATGGTTGATAAGGAAAAATTTGCATACATATAATACAATACTAGGGTTTTTTTTTTTAACTGTTTGCTTACCTTTGGAGAGGAAGGCTAGAGAGTGCTGAGAAACTCACTTAGAAGTTAGGAATTATTTTAAAAGTATTCTAGATATTCAGATCATTTGTGTCCTTGAGCTGTGTGACCTTACCACCTTCATTTCTTTATCTATAATATCTGTTTCATGTGATAGTTGTAAGAGACGTAAACTTCACAGAAGTTTAAGTTCTTAATGAACACTAGTTTTCTTACAGCTCACCAAAGCTCAGTTTACTTGTTTGTGATATTAAGATATTAATACCTCAGTGGCTCAGACAAGTGATCTATCAGCAATTTGAACTTCTGCCAAATGCAAGGGTGGGACTAAGACTAAATCTTCAAGCATAGGAAATTCATCCTTTCTCTTTCTTGCTAAATAGAATATTCTGGAGCTACAGGAGAAATTGCTGGTAAATCTAAAAATTCTCAGCTTTGTTCACAGTGACCTACAGTACGAGAAGTGGGGTCAAAAAACCCCTGTGTCCAGGAGATACCCAAAACCACTTCAAAGAATCTCTGGCCGTGGGACCCAGATGTCCGTATTTGTAAGAACTCTGAGGCACAACAACAAAAAAATGAAACAAATTAATTACAGTATGGAAAAAAGACTTAACTAGATAATTCTCCAATAATGATACTCAAACAACCAAGCAAATACCCATCAGGATGACTACAGTAAGCATAAATAAATTTTTTTTAAAAAGTAAAAAGTATTGGCAAGAATGAGGAGAAGTGGGAACTTATGCTCTAGTGACAGGAATCTTAAATGGTATAGCCACTGTGGGAAACAGTATAGAAATTTCTCAAGATAAAATAATTCAATTATTACATGATCCACCCATTCCATTTCTGTGACATATACAAAAGAAGAGAAACTGAGCCCAAAAAACAGTTGTACGCCTATATTCATAGTGGTATTATGCAGAAGAACCAAGAGGTAAAAGCCACCCCAATGTCCAGCAAAGGATTATGGACAAACATAAGGGGTTATATTATTCATCTATAAGGAGGAAATTCTGAGTTATAGTACTACATGATAGAATCATGAGGACATAAGCTAAGTGAAATAAGTTGGTCATAAAAAGGTAAATACTGAAACTCCATGTTTAAGAGTTTCTTGAAGTAGTCGAATTCATAGAGAAAGAAGAATGGTGGTTTACAGGATCTGGGGGAAAGGACAGGGAGTATTATTTCATTGGTACAGAGTTTGCAAGCTGAAAATTTTTCACAGTAATGTGAATATGTATATTAGTCAACTTTTCATTACTGTGATCAAATACTCAAGAAGAGTAACTCAGAGAAAGAAAGTTTTGCTTGACTCATGGTTTAGTCATTTCAGCACATAGTCAGCCTGCTCCATTGTTTTTAACATGAGGTAAATCCAAAACATAATGGCTGAAGAAAGAAACGTACTTCAAGACAGTTAGGAAGCAAAAATGGAGAGAAAAATCCAGGGATGAAGGAGCCAGGGACAAAATATGATACCCAAAGTCAGGACCCCAAAACCCACTTTTGTCAACTGGACTCCCCCTCCTAAGTGTTAATCACCTTCCGGTGAGTCCATCAAATTATAAATCCAATAATGGAGTGATCCACTGATCAATTTTAGAACCCTCAAGATCAAATCCTTCCAAAAACCTCATCTCAAATCACATGAGCTTTTGGGGAAGCATTTTAGACCCAAACCATAACAACACACTTAATACTACTGAATTAGACACTCAAAAATGAATAAAATAATAAACTGTATGTTAGATGTTTTTAGCACAATAAAAAAGTCTTTCTTAAAAGGCTCCAGCTAAGTCATGCCAGTGAGTAGTCAAGGCTGGGAGCCCCTAGTGCTAATGAGCTGTAGGGCAGAGAAAGCTGAAGGGTAAGAAGTCCTGCAAGCAGGTTTGCCCTGTACTTATGCCTGCTGGCAACAGCTTCAAGAGTAACAGGAAGAAGAGCTAATGGGCCAAGATTTTTTCTTTTCTTTCCTTTTCTTTTTATTCTTCTTTTTTTTTTAACAAAAAAGCTGTCCATAAGCCTGGTAATAGGAAGCACTGGAGAATGGACCTTCTAATTAGCAGAGAAAAGCTCAGACTTCATTTCCTGCCTATTATGGTTTACATCTATGATGTCTCCCCAAGTCTCATGTTTTTGGAAGTTGAGAGGGTCTTAGACTCCACACCCAGCAGTGGGCTCCTCCATTGGTGAGTCCAGAGCTGATAGGCTGTTAGGAGCTGAGGCTTTGTGGAGGCCCGTGGTGGGGGTGTGACCCAAAAGTTTGTATTCTTGTTCTGGCTCCTCCCTTCTCTCTCCCTCTGCTTCCCAGCTGTCTTGGGGTGAACAACAGTCCCCTCCCAGGCCTTCATCAATGCTCTTTTGCCTTGGAGTTAGCCAGTTTGGGGTTGAGCCCACTGAAACTGTGAACCAAATAAACCTTCCTCCTTTAAGTTGCAAGTGTCCCCAGAACAGAACAACTGGAAGAAATTCAATGACCCCTACCTTCACTGTAGATGCCTCATCTTTGTCTTCAAGATTTTGCATATGAGAACATACAGAAGAAAGAAGGGAAGAGCATTCAGAGCCTTGAGAACCAAACACGCTCTGTGATCCTGGAATGTGGGATAAGACCATGGTAGGAGATGAGTGTGAGGCTCAGAGCCTTTAAGCTCTGTCACGGATTTGAGAGAAATGGGAAGACTTTGAATGTTTTCAGTAGATCAATGGCCCAAACAACCTGACATTTCTGTCAGAATTGCCCTCACTAGAAAACAAAGAATTGACTAGATGAAGTATGACCAGAGACAAGATCAATTAGTAGGAGCCAGACAGACCTAAGGTCCAACCATCTCTAAGATATGTGTAATGGTTTGTGTTCAGATGCCCACTCCCACCAAGCCTCATGCTATCATGGACATGGCTAAATCTAGCATCTTTAATTGGTTGGTTGTCTAGCACTCGGATTGGTGATGTCAGTGCTACAACTGCCCAGGGTGGAACCAGCATGCAGTGTAACGGTGGAAAGAAGGCATGTCTTTCTCTTTTGCACAGCTCAGTCTTGCTCTTTTGCAGGGCAGCCTGCCATGCCACTCTGCCACTTGGAGCCAGCTGAATATGTACTAAAACCTCCAACCTGTAAGAAATAACCCTTTCTGTGGCTGAGGATTTAGCTCAGTAACATAAGTGCCTGCCTGGCAAGCAAAAAAGAAAGAAGGAAGGAAGGAAGGAAGGAAGGAAGGAAGGAAGGAAGGAAGGAAGGAAGGAAGGAAGGAAGGAAGGAAAGAAAGAAAGAAAGAAAGAAAGAAAGAAAGAAAGAAGAAGGAAGGAAGGAAGGAAGGAAGGAAGGAAGGAAGGAAAGAAAGAAAGAAAGAAAGAAAGAAAGAAAGAAAGAAAGAAAGAAAGAAAGAAAAGAAGGAAGAAAAATTTTCCCTTCCCAGCTGTCTTGGGGTGAACAACAGTCCCCTCCCAGGCCTGAATTTCATTGAATTTCTTTGAATTTCATTGAATTTCTTCCAGTTGTTCTGTTCTGGGGACACTTGCAACTTATAAGAGGAAGGTTTATTTGGTTCACAGTTTCAGTGGGCTCAAGACAGCTGGGAACTTTAGGCGCCAAGTATTTTGTCTCAACAATGAGAGGGAAAGCAACTAAGACAATGTGGTTCCAGGTCAGGGATTCTAGTCTGATGTTTAATTCTGGCTGCATGTTAAAATCACATATAGAAACTGAGCTGCACCATGCACCTCTTCACTGACTCATCTCCATGAAATAAGAACCAGGTGTGAGCATTTAAGGGTCACCCAAGTGATTCTAGGGTAAAATTAGGGGCAAAAAAATCCACCCTTATTACTCAAAAAAATGATCCTTGGAGAAACAGCATCAGGAACCTAGTTAGAAACACAGCACACCATCCCACACCTGCAGAAGCAGCAACTTGTATTCTAGCATGATGGCTCAGCAATCCCTTTGCACTGGAGAGTTTGAGAAGCACAAATACAAATTGCATATGGCCTGAAATGAGACTTTAGAAGCAGCTGGAATCATGGGGGAATTGGCATCCAGTTGCTATGGAGATATCCCAGAAATGATTCTGGGGAGGGGTGCAATTCATTCATATATTCTGATAGACTATGCTGATCTGCTGTGCCAGGTGCTAAGGAAAGATGAGGTGGTCAGACCAGGTATATAAAAGATGTAGGAAACAAGCAAATTTTGTGTTAGGGCTTAGATCCCATCCCCAAGGCCAAAAAGCACGACAGTGATGAGAAAACTGGAGCTCTAAGAATGCATGTGAGCAGGAGCTGGGCCAACAGCACCAGTGTAAGCTCCCTGAGAACAAGGATCTCCCCAGCACGTGTATGCAGCCACCATCAATATTTGCTGAAGGAGGCTGGATATGCTGGCATTAGATAGGTAGGAAGGATCACCACAGGCAGAAATGAGCCAGGACTTTGCAAATGGGAGGATGCCAGTCCCAAGCCAGACCACACTCTGTGTAAGGCATCTACAGCCTGTAGTGTCATTTGGCTGGAACTGTAATACAGCTTGGCACATGGTTCTTGTCAGGGGCCAGAGAGTAAATATCTCACACTCTGGGACCACACAATCTCTGTCACTACAACTCAGCCCTGCTTTGCAGTGAGAACAGACTCAGATCATTGGTAACAAATGAACAGGAATGTGTGCAAATCCAACCTACCAAAAAAAGGCCGCAGACCAGATTGAGCTCACATGTCTCTGGTCAGAAGTGGCAGGGGAAAGGTGCTATAGATGAACCTCCAAAGGTAAATCAGAAGCTGTTAGGTCAGAGGCAGTCTTGGCTCTCAGGCAAAGGATGGAAGACCTTGAACCCATAGTTCAGAGCTGGATTGGGGGCAGCAGAGTGAAATGGATAGGGGTGAGCTTAGAAGGAGCCATGAAGCAGAAGCAAAAGAGATCAGAACAGGGGTTGGAAGGATGGAAGAAGGGATCATCAGGGAAGAGATGTGGTTATGGCTCCCAAGGTGTGGACCATGGAGATCCAGGAAAACAGCTATGAACTAAAAAGTTGGGCTGTGAGAGAAGTTTTGGTGGCCAGAGAGGGCCAGTGATGGTTGGTTTGTCCATCATAGGCGACAAGGAAGATGCTACAGCCAAAATATTTTGGAGCTAAGAACTCAAGGGAGCATAGAGAGCACAGGGGAATGCAGGGCAAGGCAACACCCCTGGCACACATGACCGTGAAGCAGAGGGGGATGCTCGAGGGAAGCAAAGAGAGAGGTTGAAATGCAGGGCTGGCTTAATGGCTGCTGTCTCCAAAGAGATGACTCTGAGAGTTGAATCACTCAGGCCTAGGGAGATCCCAGGACTCTGGGGCTACAAGGAGCCTCAGAGCAGAGCTTCTCAGACTGCTCCACATCAATAGCCCTGAGAGGGGCTTCCCAGGCTCACATTCCTAAGAGCGCCTGGTGGTACCCAAGTTCTGACCCATCAAGGTCACCAAGTCAAACCCACTTCCTCTGTGGTTCCCCAAATGAGGACAGTGAGGCCCATTAAGTTACCATCATTGAGCTCCCCTAATCCAAAATCCAAACCCAAAAATGCTCCAAACGCTGAAAGTGCAGCTGCCACACACAGAAAACTCTACACCTGACCTCAAGCGACCATTTGCAGTTAAAACACAGATATTCTAAAGAGTACTGTACATGGTTAGCTTCAGACCAGGTATACAAAAGATGTAGGAAACAAGAAAATTTTGTGTTAGGGCTTAGATCCCATCCCCAAGGTATATCATTATGTATATATTCTAAATATTCTAAAATCTGGAACAGTCCAAAATCCAAATCACTTCCAGTCCCAAACGTTTTGGATAGGGATGATCAATAGAGTAATTGCTGAGTGTCTAATATACACCAGGCCCTGGAAAGACTGACTAAACTTTAACAGTAACTAACACTGAAGCACAAGAACTATTCTATTCTAAGAAATTCAACCTGAGTCTCACTCTTCCTCGCTGTGGCCCATGAAACCAGTAGCATCAGCATCCCAATCCTCCATCTGATGCAGCGACCTGAACACAAGCCAGTCACAACATGAGCCAACGTACCATTTCTGCATCCAGAGAGGAAAGCAGCCGGCCTTCCATGGCAAGACCCCATGTCCCAAACCGGCACCTGCCAAGGGATCTGAGCCAGGAAGATTCAAAACCAGGGCAAGTCCTTCAACAACACCATCAGAATCAAGGGGTGATGGAGCCTAAAGGACCATTAGTCTGCTTGCAGCGGAGACCCCCAAGGGCCATGGAAGAGGTGGTCGGACAATTCTTTAACTTTGCTTTGGAGGTACCAACATAGCCCTTAAAAGATGTGCTTCCATGCAGTGCTGTGATGCAAATAAATGCTCTCAAATAGAAAATAGCGAGGAATGCTGTAGCCGGCGCTAATTTTACGGGTACCATGTCCTGGGCCGCCTTCCCAGGGCGCGTTGCGACACTGCCACCTAGTGGTAATGCTGAAAGCTGCTGCGGAAGTCGATGTGTCTAAACCCCCAAACCACAGGGAGGCTGCATCCTGTTAACACCAGTCTGGGCGGTGGCTGTTTTTAGCTGGGTCTCTCCTTCTGTGCCACTTTCATCATGGAAACTGGCTCTCTAGACCCAAAAAAAGCTGCGACGTGCTCAGCAAAAGCTGTTTGAGGGCCAATTTTAGCTCCATGTCTTAGAATGTGGGCTCCCGGGAGGAAGAAGGGATGTGCGGTTCCCAGGAAGTTGGGCCCCTTCCTGGAGGCTGTTCTGGCCACGAAAGGGGTGAGATCATCAATCCCTTTGGGTTTCAGCATCTGCACTGCACCCCGCAAGGGAACGTGAAATTTGGGGTTTCAGAGGCCACAGCTTCCGTGGCCTGGAAGGTTTACTGTGCATTACTAAGAGTTTTCTTTACCTGGGCCTTCATTTTGATTATTTTAAATAACTGCACAAGAAAGCTTAGAATTACGTCCATTTCACAAGTGAGGAAATCAAGACATGGGAAAGTTAAGTGACTTGTCCTGCGTCGTAGAACTGGACCACAGATGCTGCTAAACATACAACACCAAGTCTTTCCTAGACAAAAAATGTCCAGAAAAAAAAGCAGCACTGAAATTGAGAGCTCTTTGTATCCTAGACAACTACAGAAGGAACTAAAAGAGGACACCAAGCACTAACCCAAGCACTGAAAAATCCAGTGGTGTCTCACCCTTCTCTGTTCTCTGTTTCACCCACATTGGTTGCCTATTGCCTGCAGGTGCTGTGCCAGGCACCAGGCACATGGTAGCAGCTAAGGCACAACCTTTGCCCTCAAGAGCATTGTTCTCCTGGAAAGGCAGGATTTGGCCCTGTGGTGTGGGAACATGACACCAGGTGGCACAACTCCAGTGGGCTTCTCATCCTTGTAGTCCATGAGAATGACACCCCTGAAAGGTAATTCAAGAAAAGCAGGTGAATGTTGCCTCCCTGAGATATACCAGCTTCTTGGATGATCAAATGGTAGAAAATAGGAAATGGCTGGTAAGTGGGGAGAAGCAGCCTTAGCTGTGACTCAAAGACAATAGGGAAAGACTAAAGGCAAATGACAAATGATATGGATGGATAGTGGAATTAATGGACAGGTAGATGTCTAATAAAGAAATAAATACTGATGAAAGTGTCAGATACAAACCACTAAAGCAGACATTACAATGGCATCTTAGCATGCAGAACACATTCAGGGCTGGCTGTGTTCTAGCAGCCTTCATGAAATATTTTCTTTTGCCCTCACATCAGTACTATGAAGTATATATTGTGCAAATTGCAAATAAGAAAGGTCTCTGCAGTTACATGATTCACTCAAAGTTTACCCATCTCAGAGGTAACAAAGCAAGAATGAATCTATGTGGGATCTGGTTCTAGAAACCATATACTTAACAGCCTCCCCTGTTAGCTCATGAAGAAAATCATTCAAAATCTCAGAGAGAAATGAGCATGCAAGAACTCAAGAAACTGACAGAAGATGTATGTTTCTTGGAAGGAAACTTGACAGTCTCTGGAAAGCATCAGATTCTAGGCTGAGTAATATACCTTTGACACTAGAATCAGGAAAGGACATTGGTTTCCTCTTGTTCCTCGATTGATAGCTAAAGTGGCAAGGAGTTGGATCTTGCTGTAATTGATTAGTGATGTCTGCCTTGCAAGTGAATCGAAAGAATAGCAGTACACTCAGCCTAGACTTGCATCCTTGCTGTGAGCAGCAGAAGTGCATTACAAGTTTCTGAGCAAATTACTTTTTGCTGCTATGCTAAAATACCACAGACTGGATCATTTATAAACATAGAAGTTTATTTGGCACACAGTTCAAAGCCAGAGATATAGTTCAGTGGCACAAGCATCTGCCTGGCAAGTGCAGGGTCTTGAATTTGATTCCTGGTGCCAAAAAAAAAAAGGCCAAAGAGGATGGCACTGGCATTTAGGGCCTTCCAGCAGCACCATTCCATGATGTTAGACAGAACTGAGTATAGGAGACAGGAAGAAAAATGGGACTGAACTCATCTATTTTTCAGGACCTACCCCAGCAGTAACTGCTCACCCCTTAGATAACAGCCTTAATCCCTTTGTAAGGAGGGAGCCCTGAACCTAATCACCCCATGCTCATTTCACAATGGCAGTTGAACTCCTATGAGCCTCAGAGGGGATGTGGAACCACCACAGAGCTGCAGTGGGACTACTGAGCTGTGATATGTCAGACAAAGGGCAGAAGCAGAGAACCAAAGCTCCATGGGCAGCAGAGTTTTCTTCAAAACAGGAAACCTGCAAAAGACAATCTGTTCAGTGAGTCTTGGTGAAATAGTTTTACAGTCATCTTCTCTCCCTGAATGGCCATTGCAACTCTAATAACCTCCTTCAAGAATTCCAAGTCAATCAATGCTTCTGCTCCCCAAATATCCCTAATTATAATTTTCTTCTCACATAATTTGGATTTGTGAGATACTTGAGGAAGTTTCAAGGAATAACTAAAATAAGCAAAAATGATTCAGTAATCACCTAGTTAGTTTAAAATTCCTACCACGGTATTCCAGCATGGAAGTGCTGTCTCTGAGGGGTGCTTTATCTGAGAAATGGGAAATAATCCAAGGGCACATCCACATGTGATGACTTCAACACCCAAGCCATCTGTCTCCTCTGCTGATCAGAGACAAACTCTGGGTCACAAGGTCAACCCCAAGGTGTAAATAAGGTAGAGGAGAATCCTAATAAATCTTTACATGTTCCTTCAATGTATGCTTTAAACGTCCCTACTGTGTGCCCAAATACCTCAGCAGTGTTTCATTCATCTTGCCACTTCATGTTGGAGCCTGCAACACCGTCCACAGTGCATCGTGGGGACTAATGTTTTCAGAAGCCCAGCACGTTTTCCCCATTCAGTCTTGTGATTTCCAGCACTTTCTACTCCCAACCACTGAAATGAACGTATGACTCTGGCCAGACATGGCCAGTCACACTCAGTGATTGCTCCAAAGATGGGCATATGATTTGAGCAAAGCCCGTCATAGTCCTCCCCTGAGGTGCTCTCTAGCAGCCAGGGTTGGAGGAGGAGGGATGTAAGGCCCAGAGAAATGGCAGCCGTCTTTCCCACCATGAGGATAATGGAAAATGGAATCACACAAGGAAGAGCAGACAACCCTGGTTCCAACCTCAAAAGCAGTGGGTCCTATAGCTCCTCCTTCAATTCTGGGAACTATCTGCGAATTCTTCCTAATTCCGTGAACCATACACTTCCCCCCTTACCTGTTTTAATTGGTTTATTTCACTTTACAGAAAAGTTTTAACAACCCTTCCCTGGCTGTCTCTCCCCCACTTGATGTCCTCTTAGCTATAGGGATTCCTGTCCTGATGTAACCCTTCTCTTTTGAGGCACTTCTCTTCCTCAGGAGGCAAAATTTACTTCACAGGACTTCCCAACCTTGAGTTCTGGTTACACCGCCCAGAGACCTTCTGTTTCAATATGAAGACCTTTCTGCTGACATTCGTTATTTATTTGTTTGTTTGTTTGTTTGTTTGTCTTGAGACAGGGTCTTGCTATGCAGTTTAGGCTGGCCTTGAACTCACTTTGTAGCCCAGGCTGGCCTCAAACTTATGGAGATCCTCCTACCTCAGCCTCTCCAGTGCAGAGTTCACAGGCATGCACCACGGTCAGCTTGACATCTATTTAATACGAATTTGCAACCTGCATGCCTCCCACCCCATACATCACATGAACACACACACGCACAGACCAAGCCTTCTGTCTGCTTGGATGAGCACCTGAGTCTGTTCTATTATTTCACATTTGATGTGGTATAATGGTGCACTGGATTCCAGCAAGGCTGGATCTAAGGGAACACATGAGATGACTCATCAGGACACTGTCTCTCTTTTTTTCATTCTCCTTTCTTTAATCCTAGCTGTGTTCAGACGCAACCCTTCCCACATAGAAAATGTGGCCTTGACAGCTCAAGGCTTACACATCATCTCCACAGCTAATTATACAAGTTCACATAAGGTGGCTCTTCCCTGATGATAATGATGCACTCTATCTGACCAATCACTGGCCAACAGAGTCAGGAGCCCTCGTGAACAGGCCTGGTAATATGTCTGCCGCTTAGAACAGGAAAGGGGAGTGCTCCCTATGCACTGTTACCAAAAGGATGGAGGGGGCCATGGAAGAGACAGAGAAAAGGCCGGCCTGCACGGGTGAACTCCAGCAAATGGCATCTGATGCCATGGACTGCAGACCTCATCTTCTGTCCTCTCCTTTCACCTTCCATCACAGCTCCTTGACCTCATTCTTAAAGGACAGTGCTGGACTTGAACCCAGAGCAAGAGAGAGAATGCTTCTTTATCACCTGTTTTCTATTTTACTGACTCAAGATAGACTCAAATTTCCTTTTTGTTGTTTTGTCGTTGTTGTTTTGTTTTTTGAGATAATGTTTCATTACATAGTTCAGCCTACCCATGAACTTGCTATGTAGCCTAAGCTGGCCTCGAACTCACTCCCAAGTGTTGGAATTACAGAAGTGTGCAACATGCCTGGCTTACTTTTCCCTCTAGAAGTCACATCCCCCTTTCTCTTCCACCAGAGTTACAGTTGACATACTCATCTATACACGGGACATATGTACACACAAAGGTACATAGAAACACAGGTATATGCAGGTATTTATATGAATACACAAATATAAACATGTATACAAATATTCATAGGTGCGCATCCATACAGGTATGCACACACAAACACAATTACATCCATATACACATGTATATGCAGAAGCAGATGCAGATAGATAGATGTACATACAAAGCTATTTAACAGAACACAAATATACATGCACATATGAACACACATATATGAACACAAGAAACTCACATGCATATGTGCAGGCACACATATCTACATGCATACAGAGAAAAATATATACATACATGTACACACAGAGATGTGCATAGGTATGCACATTAATATACACATATCTATACAAAGGCATATGCATGTCACAGATATATACATGCCAGACATCAAGAGACACACAAATACTCAAGGACACATATACACATAAACACATGTACATGTACAGAGACACTAGTGTTCATCAGAGGCAGTCCTGAGGGGAAAAGAACCTCTGATTTGCACACCTGGAATGAGAAATCAATCTCTCTCTCTCTCTCTCTCTCTCTCTCTCTCTCTCTCTCTGTCTCTGTTTCTCTGTGTCTCTCAGTCTGTCTGTCTGTTTCTCTCTCTCTCTTTCTCTCTCTCTCTTTCTCTCTCTCTCTCTCTTTCTCTCTCTCTCTCTCTCTCTTTCTCTCTCTCTCTCTCTCTCTCTCTCTCTCTCTCTCTCTCTCTCATCCACTCTCTTTGCAGATGGCAGCCCCAAGTTCAAACACCAAATGTGCACGCTGCACTCCTCATGCCTTCAGTGTTGACACTGGCTTCTCTGTCACCATGGAAACGGTGCCGCCTCCAGCTCTTGCCATTCAAAAACTTTTGTGGCATTCAAAAATGTCAGGGTGATGTTCATATTTTCCAGGCAGGTGACCCTAATTCTGAACAACACTGGAAGGACTCCTTGAACACAGAATGCAGTGACTTTGCTGGCCAGACCCACGTGAGTCACCAGGGATGGAAGACAGTTCTGACACCCTTGTGTCTTTGGATTCCTGATTTTTGATGCCTCAGCCCATCATACCCATGGAAGAAAAAATGATGCCCCAAAGGCAAAAATCACCTTGCAGTTTTTATAGTAAGTGTCCCGCTTTACATTCCTAGCATACGTCTGCAAAAATATATAATAAAGCTCTGCTTGCTTCCATTTTCCTGATCAGTTACAGCATTTTATGCTATAAAACGAACCTCATGAATAAAATTCTAACTTGATAACATAGTGATTTTTGGAAGAATGGATCCCTGAATCTCAGAGGGTACATAACCAGCTGAAGGTCACAGAGCAGAGTTAGGTCCTGGATTTCTTCCTGCAGATTCTCCCACCCCATAACTGTCCCATCCTTTGATTGGGTAATTGATGTTTTTAATTTTATTCAAGACTCTTAACTCTCTCCCTGTGTCCTTGAGACACCCCGCCCCAATCTACATGCCAGTCTTCCAAACTGCCTCAGGTCACTGTGCACTTTCCCAGGGCTGTTGTAACAAACTGTGCAGTCTCAACAGACATGTATTCTCCCAAAGCTCTGAGCCAAGTCCAAGATCAGCTGGTGGCAGGGCAGCTCCTTCCACAGGCTGTGAGGAACTGTCTGTCCCACGACTCTCTCCTGGCTATAGGTGGGCCATCTTTGATGTTCGTTGCCATGTCAAAGCAGAGCCCTGATCTTGGCCTTCATCCTAACATGCTATTCTTGTGGCTCTGTGTCCAAATTTCCCATTTTCAGTACGACATAAGATGTATTGGGGAAGGGTCATGCCTGGCTTTGGTCTGACCTTGTCTTAATTCGGTCTGCAAGAACTGTCTCTCCAAGTAAACCACAGCCTGAGGAACAGGAGTTAGGACTCCACATGTGAATTTTAAGGGACAATTCGGCCCACAGCACTGTTCCACAGCATGCTGTCTCTCTCACTTCCACACTTCTTATACTTTGTTCCCTTCACCCTTCTCTGCAGGGTCCTTCTCATTCTCAAAGGCCTGGATTGAGTGGTAATTCCCGGGCCTTTGACTTTTCCTTTCCTTCACTGTAGCAGAGTGTAGGTGAGAAGCAGAGACTGTGATCAGGTGGTCTGCACATACCCAGCATGAATTCACCCTCTCTGTGCCTCAGTTTCCCCATCTGAAAAGCATAAGCATATTACCTTTGCCAGTGGATGATTAGAATGTTCAGTGAGTAACTACATTTAGAGCAGTGCCCAGCACATAGTAAAACATGCCTGTTTCCCCAACTCTTCCCAGGGGTGCCTGATATTTGTTCTTCAAGACCCCTCTATATCCCTTACTTCTTGCTCCTAGAGACCCAGCACTAGGTCTCGCACAAAGTGAGCCCTTGATGCAGGGGCTGAAAGGATGATTCTTCATCCTTCTTTCTTACTATCTGCCTGTCCTGACCCCAGAAGCCATGAGCACCCCATTTCCCACTGAAACGCTAATGACTCCTGCCCAGCCTTGAGTCAGGCACCGATTTGATAAATCTCTGTGTGTTCCTTGACTGCATTAATTAAGGACCTCAGAACACAGTGTTAACAGGCAAGATCAGCCCCTGTCTGCCCACGTTCCCAGGACAACTGGGTTAGCACAGCCCATGGCAGACAGGATTGCAAAGGGAAGGATTTGGAAGGCCCCTAAGACTCGCAAGAGTCTTGCTAAGCCTCCTACATCAGAGGCTGCACAGATGTACATGGTGTGGACCATGGAAGGGTCTGATTGAGATTCAACTACCTGGATCTGTGGCATTATAAGTCCTGTAACCTTGGGCAGGTGAATTCATCTCCTAGCTCTGCCATTCACTATGAAGGACCCTAAGCCAAGAGGCTTGAGACAATAGAAACTTTTTCTTACACAGTTCAAGGGGCTAGAAGTCTAAGTTCAAGGTGCAGGCAGATTTGGTTCCTTCAGGAGGCTCTAGAGCTATTCCAGGCCTGGAGACCCTAGCACTCCTTACTTATGGCTACATCACTCTGATACCTGCCCCCATCCTCACATGGCCTTCTTCTCTCTGTGGATTTGTGTCTTTATGCAGTAAATCCCCACTTTACAAACATTCAAGTTGCAAGCTTTGGTAGCAATGGACTTCTCTGTAGCAACATTCATGGATGCAAACAAATCCTGGAAGTGGCTCACGTGTCTGCTAGACATGGTCACAGTTGTGCTGCTGTGTGTTTATTGTGCAGTGTGATAGTTACTAACTGGAGGAGCGGGGAAGGAGGAAGATGATAGAGCTAAAGGATCATCTGCAATAGGAGATGGAGGGCAAGATGGAATTTCACTCATGCCTGATGTTAAAGGCACAGGTTTTTTGATGGATTCAATTTGGTCTACCCTCTTGAAAAAGTGATCCAGTGATGCCTGAGTAGGACCTCAGACTCTACCCTTTCTCCTTCCTCCAGATAGTTAATCTCTTCTTGTTGGCTCACTCCATGCAGTCCCCTATATGCCAATTGTAGCACCACTTTAAGGTAACTGCAAAATTAAAGCTCATTTATTCACAGTATTTGCGTGTGTTTGGTTTTTTAATGCTTTAAATTCTATATTTGTGTCAAAGGTGTACAAGACTCACTTCGTCAGACTTATGAATGAATCCAGCTCACTAAAGTTCTCCTGGAATGGAACTTGTCCATAAATCAGGGACGCATCCTAATCCCTGTCCTCCTTCTTACAATGACACTGGTTGTAAGATCAGGGTCTACCCTAATTCATTATGATCCCCATCTTAACCTGATTAGATCAGTAAAGATTGTATTTCCAAATAGCTTACATGCCCAGCTCTAGGGGTGAGGACATGAATATAATTTGGGGGGACGGGGCACAAATCAACCCACTACAGCAAGCCACCATGGCTCAGACTTCCTCTTGTGTTGGGACAATAGCACCTCCTTGCTCTGGGGGATGCAGTGGGATGGCTCTTTTGAAGCACTCAGGCTTGACACTGCCATAGCACAAAGGTACCACAGTCCCTGGCTAGTATGGGTCCCAAGGCTCTTGACAGCTAGCCAAGACCATCTTGGGGCTGCAGCTCAAAAGTGTTTTCTGGAGAGACTTGCCAAGAAAGGGGCCCAACTGGCAGCAAAGGGAAAGCCCCATGGACCTCTAAACTAGCTCTAGAGGACTTGGCCTTAAATGCTGTAGAATCTGTAAATATATGTGATGGGGTGGATTGAAATAGCATGTACTCAAGAAGTCACCACAAGCCTCTGAGGGAGGATAGCAATGAAATTATGGACCCTTGCTCTAACTCACACACACACACACACACACACACACACACACACACACACACTCTTCTGTGGCCCATGTTCTGCCAGCACTTCTCAGCCACATGTATGGTGTGTTGCAAGCAATTGTGAGGTGTATTACCAAGTAATCTGTTGCTAATAATAAAGTGTCAAATGCTGCAAATATATGTATGAGTAGATTCAAGGTTATTCCTATGAAATATCGCTTTCACTCCCTGCATTCTGATTAGGCTTCTCCAGTGGGAGAGCTACAGAGAAGGTACAACTACAGCAGGCGTGGGGATGCATCCACGTGTGACATCACAGTGATTTAACAGAAGAGAATCCTGCCCTACATTCCCTGCCCTGTGAGATAGTACAGAAATGTCTCTCTGCATAATTGGCACAGGTGTGTCCTGAACCTCAGGCAGAGCCCGAGGGAGAGAAAGAAATATAAACAGCCAGTAAAGGCTAGGAGAACCAAGAATGCAAATTAGAAAGAAGAGTCAAGTATATTCAGTAATCCTATTGGCCACACATGCTGAGTTTGAGCCTATCAGGAACTGGCAAAGGTGTAGAGATGGAGAGACAAGAGTCTGGGAGCTATGGCCGTTCTGACCTCTGTTCTTACTACACCCTTCCAGCTCATTAGTGGGCTGTGTCTTCTCCTGGGGTTCAGAAAGAAAGGCTGGCGATTAGGGATCTGCTCCCTAGTTCCCGGCTCTATGAACTTGGCAATTTCTGGACTCTTTCTGTCCTCTGTTTCCTCATCTGTAAAATGGAAATAATAATAATAACCTGATGAAGACTACATAAGAATGAATTAAAATAATGCACATAGGTGCTAGGCACTGTGTTGGAACAAAGTGTATGCAAACTACAGGGTGATTGTTATCATTATTAGCCTCCTCATCTTTTTGGTCGTCATTGTCATCATGTGATTGTTGGTATCACTGCTATTTCGGTCTCTTCCCTTCCCATGACATATGCCAGTGTGCCAGGATATAGTATTTTTGACATGACACTTGTTGTTCTGCTATAGATAAGCTGTAAGACATTTTCACTCCGTTATTTATGTGGGTAAGGCAAGTGTCACTGTTAGTTACATAGACACGATCAGACACTTACTCAGTTATATTTAAGCAAGTGTTTCTGGGTGTGATGGTGTCTTTAGAAGATGTGTATATTTACTCCTCACAGTCCCTACAGATCTGAAATGTTTGGGTTGGTTGCATATGCTTGGCTCATGTCCTCAGCATATGCAGTGACACAGTCCCAGAAGAACCTGGTGAAGACTGAAGACAGCCAGAGTCACTCACTGTCCCAATTTGCCAGGGAATTGAGAGCTCTTCTTTATAGGACTCTCAACTGAGAGAGTCTCGGACAGATTAAGACAAGCTGGTCACTCTACACTGTCCAGGCCAGTGTAACTCAAACACCATCTATGCCTCCCCTAGGAGCTCAAGCACATGCTCTGGAGCTGGCGGTCTGGATTCAAATCCCAGCTCCTCCACTTGCTGATTCTGCCGCCTGAGCAGAATACTAAAGCCTCTGTACCTCCATGTCCTCAGGTGTAAATTGGGGCTAATAATAGAACCAATCTCAATAACTGTAGGGATTAAATGAACTAATGAATAGCAAATGCTGAGCTTCACACATGGTCCACATTAAGCACTCAATAAACCTTTGTAATTATTGTTATTATATCTGCCGCCACTTCTCTTACATATTTAAATATGTTTTTAGATCTGTGTACTCCTAAAGGGTTTAAATATATCTATCATAAAATTAAATCACTACCCTAATTAGAAAGCCAGTCCAGATAGTCTTAAATAACAGGTGACTATAAACATAAATGTGTAACTACCAACTAGAAGCAGCTCCTGCCCCACTCATGGGAATATGACACCCTTTGTGAATGTGGAATTCTAGACCAAAGTAAGCAGTCAGAAACAAGGACAGACAAGTTGGAGTCAGGGCTCAAAACCCTGGTGTATGGACCAACCTAGGTCTAAATCAGTCACTTAGCTTCAAGGATATTATGAAAGGCCACTGAGAGTTACTACTATGGCATCTACTACCCCTGTTCCCCTCTCATTTAATTTGGTCCTCAGCAGGTTAGAGTTGGTGTTAGGTTAGTTTTAAAGCAACCCCTTGGCACTGACTCTGTCCTTAGAACAAATCACTCTCCTGAGTCTCAATGAACCCCATCTGCAAAATGGACATAATAATGCTTGCCCTCAAGTTACTAAGAGCATCAGATAGAATAAAGGCAAATGCTTGTTGTAGCTTCCCAAACATTCAAGAAATAGTCCCCCTCACCATCTGATTTTTTTCTAATACTAAGAATTACTTTGTGGAAGCTTTTAATCACTAGATTGGAAACTATCACATTCCTGTGAAACCATGAGAATATATAATCAGAAAGCTCTTTAGAAGGCCAAGAATGAAGGGATGTTAATTTTACCTCTTTTAGGTAATTGTTCCTTTCTTCTCCCCCTCGTACTTGAAAACCTGGGCTCCCACTTAAAAATACTTCAAACCCTGTGCTTGAATCACAGTGTGAACTTCAAATGACAGGCTCATAATGCAATTAGCCCAGCTGCTTATTATCTCCCATTATTGAATAATATGTTCATTAATAGCTCTTCTCTTCCTTGCCACATTCCCCTGCTAAAAATAAATATAAACACCAAGATCCAGGGTAACTGAGAACTAACTTGACCACTAGGTGGCCAGTAGCCGTCCCAGGCAGACCTGAAGGCCACCATATGGTAGTCATGACCGAATCCAGCCTGGGACCACTCCTTGACCAGCTGATCAGACAGCAGTGCCCACCAGGCCACGGGAGGAGGATGAGAAATAAAAGAACTGTGCATGCTGTGTCTGACATCATCTTCACCTAATTCCTGCAAACCAGGTGCTATTATCTTGCATCCTCTTTCACAGATGAAGAGACTAAAGGTCAAAGTGAATCCTTGACTTGTTCAAATCACACATCAAGAAAATATCAGAACCAATAAGAAAGTTCTTGTTCTGGCCGTCTTCACTACAACAAATCTAGGGCTTTAAAGTTTCCTCTTCATCTGCCTCTGATATATGGCCTTTCTTCATTTTGCAAAAGGATATGTGTGCCTGTGTGCACACGCTTACCCACAAAACACACAGTCACTCATCCCACCCTCCTCCTTCCCTTCCCCCTTGTTATGGTTTGTGTTCGGATGGCTCCCCCCAAGCCTCATGCAATCATGGACATGGCTGAGTGTGGTGCTCTTGATTGGCTTGTTGTCTGGCCCTGGGATTGGTAATATGAGTGCAGTACTCGCCTAGGGGTGGAGCTGGCATACAGTGTAAAGGCAGGAAGAAGTCATGCCCTTCCTCCTTTGCTCTGCTCATGCTTGCTGTTTGTGGTGGCCCTGGATAGCTGCCATGCCATGCCACCCTGTCTTAGAGCCACCTGAGTATGGACTGAAACCCCCAAACCTGTAAGAAATAAACCTTTCCTTCTTTCATTTTGGGTGTCAGGTATTTTGTTTCAACAATGAGAAAAAAGTAACTGAGGTATCCATCCTGGACATCCAAAGCAAGAAAGGGGGCGTCTCTGCAGCATTATGTAGTATGATGTTAGCTGCTAGATTGTTATAGATGGATTTTTTCAGATTGAGGTAAAGACCATCTATTCCAATTTTCTGTAGGGTTATGAAGGACCCAAATCCAGGTTGATGAGTCTGCTTGGAGAAGCCCTTCAGGAGGGCTGTACATTGTCCCTTCTGGGGCAGAAGTTGGCCTCAGAAAAGAGCTAACAATCATATAAATAGGTCCACTGTATGCTAGAAACCACCTTCAAGTCCTGGTATCACATTCTCCTCCTGTGATGACTCAGGGGTTCCAGGAACAAAAGACCACAGTTTTCAAGCAGTGAGGGTACCCTTTCTGAAAATCATCTTCCCACTCACCCCTCAGGGCACTCCCACTCTGTATTTCCATTTTGTATGGGGAAACCTGAAAAGCAGGAAAAGTTTTTCCCACTTAACAGACAGGGAAACTGACATACACAGAGACCTGCTCAGCCAGGGTTGATGGTTAATTGTATGTGTCCACGTGTCCAGACTGTGGACTCTAGCTTGTTGACTACACATTAATTTAGATGTTGCTGGCAAAGCCTTTTGTGGATGTGACTAACATCTCTAATCACTGACTTTAAGCCAAGAAGATCACTTTCCATCAGTGGGTGGAACTCATCCACTCATCCAATCATTTAAATACCTTAAGAGCAAAAATCAAGGTTTCCCCAAGAAAGAGAAATTCTACCTTAAGACAGAGACACACAATATTGCCTGCCTGATTGCCTGGCCATGAACTTCAGGCTCAAGACTGAGCATCAGCCTTTCTTCATCCTCCAACATGAGAGGCTGCCCCACAGAATGCAGGCCTGCAGACTGCACGATAACGTGAGATGACTCCTTACACACACACATGCGCACACACACACCTGTGCATATGTAGGTGTGATAGGAAACCACTGTTTAATTTCTAAATTATTACAGTAAAAGACACACTGCCATCAATCCCACTAAAAATAATCCCCCTCACTTCACAGACACTTATTCCATTGTTCTTGTCACTTTCTGAAATAGTTCTGGAAGTTTTCTTTCATGGGTGTCTTTAGTTGTGGTGTTGCAGCTGCTTGATATCCTGAATCATTTAAAAACATTCACATTTCATGAGCATTTTGAAGCCAGAAGAGTCACACAGTGCCAGATCCAGTGAATAAGCTGAATGAGGAAACACAGTGATGTCTTTTCGAGCCTGACTTTCTATTGGATGGTACTCAGCTGCAGCAGCCACTGTATTTTTTTTTATCATACTTTGTAAAGACACTCATGAAAGAGGGTAAAATTGGCTCTCCTCTCTTACCTGAAGTAAATTACAACATTAGTCCATTTTCTGTAGCTATACTTGAATATCACAGGTTGAGTGACTTATAAAGAATAAAGGTTTATTCAGCTCGTGATTTTGCAGATTAAGATGCAGAATCCTAACCAAGGGTGGCATCAAGGGTCAGCCTTCTTGCCAGTGGGTCTCTGCAGAGTTCTGAGACAGCTCATAAGAGGGGCACACACAAGAGACAAATTGGGTGTATGTAACATAGCCACTCTCCAGATAACCCATTAATTCATGACTGGATCATCCATCCTGTTTAGTCTGTACCTCCAAATGTCATTATGGTTTTGAATTTTAAGATTGGATTTACAACATTGGATTGGCAGGACACATCCAAACAGTAAGTGCCATTCTACCTGGGTTCAAATCCTTGCTCCCTTGCTTACCTCCTGGAATCTTAGACAAGCACCTTGACCTCTCTGTATCTCCATTTTTACATCCCTAAAATAGAGATAATGATCAGACTCTCCTGAAAGGGCTATGATGATCAAAGAAGTGATGTTCATTTATAAAATATTTACAGTGGTGACTACCACACAGTACACAGTACATGCAGATGAGCAGTGTTAAATTCCCAAAGCTGGGGTAAAGAAGCCTACTATGAGCGGTCTCTCCTCAAACCTAGCCATGCCCACATGAATTGCAGGGATGAAGAGATAAAGGATGATTCTCAACAAGAATGTGCTGCTGGCAGAAACCTGAAAAACAGAGGAGAAAGCCTACCCCAGCTGCTAACAGTGACCTCGATGAAATGCCACAATACCTGATTATTTTTTCCCATTAAACATAAACTAAGGTGGCCTCTGCCTTAAATTACAAAGACATAAATTCCTGATTACATGCAAGAGCACCATGGAGTGGATCATCTTACCCTACTTCTGGATTGAAGCTTTCTTGTGTTCCTCCCCACCAGAAAGGAAGCCAGAAGAATGAGATGTTTAAAGTCTACCTTTGGCTTATTCGTTCATTCAACATTTAATGAGCCCTTAAGAAGGATTTTCCCTGAAGATAATGAGGCCTATGCTTCAAGATTTCTTACTTCCATGTATCCCCTCCAAGGCCTTCTACCTAATCTGATACTTGTAATTCTATCTTCCATTCTTTTAAGGAGGCCTCCATGTTTTACAAGACTCGGGTTTCAGAAAGCCTGGGTTTGCCCCATGACTCCTTTCAAGTGCGGGAGAAGAGATGCTGGCAGTGCCATAATAAATATATGTAGGTCCTGTGATTTCAAGTTTCAGTTAAACAAGAAGAGTCAATCCAGAGAGCATCTCCGCACCTGTAGCTAACAGTACTATGTCATACATTTTAAAATTCACTACAAGGGTGGATCCTAGGCTGTGTTCTTATCACAAAATAATAATAATACAAAATTAAAATAGGAGGACACTTCTGGAGGCAATGAAATACTGGCATGACTATGGAAATGATTTCATGGATGGTCATTAAATTTTGTGCTTTAAATATGCCTTTTCTTATGCCACCAAAATCAGATAAAACAAAATGACCCTATCTTTCAGAGGCTACATCCTGATAGAGCTAGATCTGGCAGTCCTCCAAAGGCCTGTATCTTCTTGATTGCTGCCTGAGACAATACTGGGAGATGATGAGGTTCTTAGAAGATGGTCCCTCTGGCAGGAAGTTGGGTCACGGGGGAATATCCTTAAAGGGGATATAAGAATCCCATCCCATTCCTGTCTTACCTTTTGTTAGCTGGGCAAGGTGACACATTCCTATAATCCCAGCACATGGGAGGCTGAGGTAAAAAGATTGCTACAATTTCAAGGTCAACCTAGGATACAAAGCGAGTTTAAGGCCAGTCTGAACTACACAATGAAACCTTGTCTCAAAAAGAGCCACCCCAGGAGGAGAACCACCCAGCATCCCCTGAGATCCACACCACGTTGGAACTTGGGGCTCTAGGAAACCAAGCAACCAACCCACCTCCTTGGTTAGCAGCTGTGAGCCTACCAGCAGAGTGGGCTGAGAATCAAACATCCTATCGGCCCTCCACCCCTCCCCCCTCATTAGCAAATGGGAGCCAGAGGTCTGAGCATCCCTTGGGAGGTTGACCATATGCACTATAGCAAATATGGGGAATTTCCTTCTGCCATCTCTTTGAAGGCAAATATTGTTATCACTGTTTTGCTTTGTTCTGATTAATGGTATTGCTCTATTTAATATTCTGCTTTGATAAGTTCTATAATATTCTGTATTTCATTTGATTTTGCTATACCCGATTGAAAGAACAACTATTGTGAAGATAACAAGATATACCATGGCACCTATTACTGTTAACCAGATAACCTGTTGTGACGTTCTGTACCAATTTCACTACAGTGTCTCAGTTGGCTATGTTCTATCTTGATCTGTGGTATTTCACTACCTTCAAAATTAAAAAAAAAAAAAGACCAAAAAAATTAATTTTTAGAGACGGGGTGGGAAACGAGGGTTGTAATGCAAAAGTCTAGAGTACAACCTCTGGTACCACAAAAAAATAAAACAAAAACAAAAACAAAAGGCAGGAAAGGACTCTATTCTCAAGAAGCTTACAAACCAGAGATTTAGTGGGAAAATGTGAGGTGACATGGAAGGACTGGAAGGCCCATAAATAATCATTCCATAAAAGGAGATAAGCCGATGTGTAATATAAAGACCTCAGTGCTGGGCAAAGATGAGAAGAAAAACTCAAGCAAGAGGGAGCAGGAGAGGTCATGAGCACAAGGAGTGACTTTAGCAATTAAAGGAACAGAGAGAAAGGGTGGGACTGGCAGTGCAGACTGAGTGCAAGGTACAGAAGCAAAATGAGGTCAGAGAAGTGGGAGGGGTCCAGACCAGGCAGAGCCCTTCCACCGCCAGCCAGGAGGCTGCATTCTGCTGCTGGGAGCCAGCAGGATTTGGAGCTAAGGAATGACCTCATCCTGCTGGTACTGTGAGAGTCCTCCAGCTGCCCTGGGCTGAAGCAAGGACTTGGTATGGGGCTGCTGTTCGCGTCTGTTGGGCACTAACTCCCTCCAAAGCCTTACAACCTACTGCTATTGGGGATGGCTCTCTCAGCTCTTACCAGTAGGGACACAAAATAACTCTCACAAATAACTCTGCTTTTGGTGGTAGGTGAAAAAGTATATTTAAAAAGCGTAACTCTTATGAAAAGGAGTTTGGCAGTATGTAGAGTAACTACACACACTTTTAACCATTGACACTTTCATCACACTCCCAAAAAATCTATTCCAAAACTACAGTGGAAAAAAAGACAAAAAGAAGTGTGTGGATTGTCCTCAGCATCCAGCTGATGGCAAAGCCTGGGCTCACCATAAAGACACCTGGCTAAACGAGTATTGTACACTGACCCTGTACCATCCCCTCCCCAGCTGTCCTAGAGAATGTAGTCTCCACCTACTGCTGTGGCGTGGTCCCCGGGAAACAGTATTAAATAAAAACGCGAGGTAAAGCAAAATGTGTACACTACACTGACATTTACCTAAGAAGCAGGGCGGGTAGGAACACATGCTTTTAATGGAAAAAGGAATCAGAAACAACACCTAAAGGCTAGCTACTGGGGAGCAAAGGAAACAGTTGAAGAGGAAAGAAATAGAAACTAGATTTCACCAAATATATGGTGAAAATCTGACTTTAAATAGCATTACATTAAAAATGTTAATTTTAAATTATTTTTAACCCTTGAGAATTAATGAATTGAGTGACTTTAAAATACAGAATTTGACTATTTGTATCTTCAAAATACTTTTCTAGATTATCAAAGAATCACACAATGCAATATATTTAGTGTTAATTTCCTATTATTTCATTTTTAAATTGCTTGTCATCATTTTTATTCTTTTTTGTTGTTATTGATATTGTTTTGTTTTGTTTTTAAAATAAAAAGATTTGACTATTAATATCTAGTAACATGTGTTAAACACAAAAGATGATTAACTGTATAAAAAACCTTCCATTGTTTTCATTAATCCTGTCATTGATAATAGTGTCGTCATTATTTTCCTGAAATTATACTGTGTGTATTGTGGAGTAAAGCAAATTACTAACTATGTTGTTTTGGGGGAGGAATCAGGACTTTTTTCTCTTGTTTTTTGTGTTGAATGAACATGTATTAATCAGACCTGTTAGTGGGTTCAGTGTGGTGTAGGAATACAATACATGTACGCAGCATCCACTGACCAAATCCTGCCTTCCGTCATCCACCCTCAGCACACATGCCCAGCTTTCCCAGTCTCCATCAGTCACTATTCTACTTTCTGGTGGATTTTTCTTACTTCTAAATATGGGCAAGAACATAGGCACTTGTCTTTCTATTTCTAGCTTATTTCACCTCACGTAAGGTACTCTTATCCCATTCATTTGGCTACAAATGACAAAATTTCATTCTTCTTTATGGCTGAATAATATTCCATTTTGCATATGCACCACATTTTCTTTATCCAGCTATCCACTGATGGGAATGTAAATTGATTCCTTATCCTGCTTATTGTGAAGAGTGCTACAATAAGCATGAGCATGCAGATACCTCTCTGTGCTGATTTCATGTCCTCTGGACACACAACAGGAGTGGGGCAGCTGAACCATAACATAGATCGATTTTCAGTGTTTTGAGGAACCTCCACACTGTTCTCTACAGTGGCAGTACTAAGTTATGTTCCCACCAAAGGTAGATGAGACACTCTTTTTCATGAGCATTGCAATCAACAATTCCAGTGTAGGAGAAAGAAAGCAATAATACAAGATTGGAGAGACTATGAAAATTTAGCAGCCCTGAATTCGAATTTGAAGCTTCAGTGTACATTCAATGAGTAATTCCTTTTCAAAAGATAAAGAAGTTATTGGTTCCAGCCACTAGAAGGACTAGAAACAATGTCCCAGGGAAAATGAACACCTCTCCCACCCACACCGTGGCCGCTATGTACCAGTGTACATACAGAAATGGAGGTGGTGCATAAAAAGAATTGAAGTGTGTTACACACATATGTAACTCCCCACCAGGAATGCAATCATTACCTACCACTAACATGTACCAGTGAAAATAAAAACATACAGAAAAAACATGAGTGAGACAGAGAATGAGATAGACAGGGAAAGGGAGAGAGAGGAAGAAAATGGAGAGAAGGAAAAGAGGAAAAAGAAAAAGAGGGCAAAGCAAGAAAAGCAACAAGAAAGGGAATTAGGAAGTAGCTGCCAGGGTGCAGGAAAACCAATATAATAAGCACACATTAAGCCATGAACACAACCTGTCTTCAGAGGACTGCAGGACCTCCGTGTTGACGCCCCTGGGATGGGGAGTGAGACACTCTCACAGCTGACCGTTGGGTTTGGCTACTTCCAGGCCACTCTATCCTTGACAAATACCGTCTCAGAAGAGAGGCCAAAGCCTGGCGGGAGAGGGGAAAAGAAAATCCAAGGTACAATAGCCAAGATCACCACCAAAAGTAAAAGACTGCCCCAGAAACTTCTGATGAATTGTTTTTTAATCATAGCCAAAGGAAACAGATCCAAGCCCTGCCGTCTGCATACTCACCCAAGAGGAGCCTGGCATTTGGAAAAGGTAAGTGAAAAGGACACGTACTTTACCTTCTGCTCTGCATCCAGACGCAGGTGTCGTTTCTGCACGTGGTGATATTTAGGCAGAAGAGCGTCATCTCAGCTCCCCAGTCCAGGTGAGGGAGTGAGCATGTCATCCCGGGTGACAATCAACTTAAGAGAAGAATAGTATTTTCCAGGGATGCTAAAGAGAACAGGTAGACCCATGGCAGCTTTATTGGACCCATGGCAGCCTTGCACAGCACCTGAGAATGGCCTACTAAGCCTTGGACAGTAGCTGTCCCCTATCCTGCTGGCAGTGCGTAGCTCTCCAAAGCCAACCTCTCAACTCCAGGGCCGTAGCAGGGTCTGTCTCCACCTCGCTTCCCCAAGAGCATGTCATCTCTGTTTCAAAATGTAATAAGAGTAAATCTTCAAGCCCGAAAATAAATGAATAAACAAACAAAACATATTGTCTTCAAAAAAATAGAATCCGAACAAGGGCTGGGTAAGTTATGAGATTTCCAAAACAGGAAAGCAAAATGGGGTAGCAAACAGCAGGAGCTTAACAAATGTTCGGGGCTTCTGAAGCTGCTCCCATGTGTTTCACATGCAGATCAGCTCCAAGACCCTATAATTCTTTGATGTTTGCTTTGGATAAGGACACTTGGATTCCCTTCGACGGAGCAGTTCTCCAGGTATTTCTCTCTGCCGGTGTCTCGTCTACCCCACCTGATAGTGTCTCTTACCTTTTCTGCTGCCAGGACCAGCCAAAGAAAAGCAAGCAAGAGCGAACTTTATATATTGACACACCAGGTGCACACTCCGTCCCCTGGCCCTTCTGCATATCACGGTCGTGTGACAGTTGTGACACAAGCCTTGATCACAGCTGTTCTTCCTTCCCGTTACTCACAGAAACATGAAGGGGTGAGCAGTACTCCACAGTGGCCACTGAGAACGTCCTCCACTTGAAGATGGAGAAACACCGGATAGATACAAAAGCAACTTACCTGTTACAGAATCCAAGATCTTTAAAACTTTTGTATGAGATGTTTAAAGGACATATATCTAAATAATATCTTCTGTGTGCCGAGCACTAGTCTAAGCACCAATACTAAGTCCTTCAGCGATTCTGTGAAGGAGACTTTATCCATGTCAGCATCTCCATCTTACATGGAAATGGAAGCATTGGGAGACTGTTTATTCTGCCCAGCCCTAGACAGCTGGTAAACTTTGGACATGGAGTATTTTATGAATGCCTTGCTATGGACTGCATGTTTGTGTTCACCATAAATTCAGATGTTGAAACCTTAAAAACCAGTGTAAGGTGAGAGTTGGATAGAGAGCTTTTGGAGGTGATTAGAACTTAGGAGTACAGTTGCTATGAGATCAGTGACCTGATAACAAGCACCAAAGAGCTAGGCATCTCTCTCTCTCTCTCCCTCTGTCTCTCTGTCTCTCTCTCCCCCTCTGTCTCTCTCTGTCTCTCTCTGTCTCTCTCTATCTCTCTCTGTCTCTGTCTCTGTCTCTGTCTCTCTCTCTGTCTGTCTCTCTCTCTCTCTCTCTCTCTCTCTCTCTCTCTCTCTGTCTCTCTCTCTCTTCTACTCCTCTTCCTGTGAGTAGACCTATCCCTTGGTATGCATGACAGACTGGTTCCAGACAGAAGTCTTTTAAGAAGGGAAGCAAGCAAGAGATGAGGAGGGAGAGGCAATGAGAGGGAGATTTAAAAACTAAGAAGAATTGTGTATAAATACTGACTCCTTTAGATCTTTAAACAATTTTGCACTACATTTGCTCGAAACAAGTCTCCTGATTAATATAAAGCTACTCCAAAGATCATATTCAAATGCAATTCAATAAAAATAACCCTAATTCACATATTCATTGTATTTGTATGTAACCTGTCCACGTTGTAGATAACCTATACACTTGAACTCATTTCTATATTACCTGCCACACCTGATACAATGGCAACCCTAAGTAAATAGCATCATGATCTTTTAATGATATAATTAATAACTTCATACAGCCCATTACCTTCCTTTACACATTCCTCCCCCGCTCCTGCCCTTATCCCCTTCCTCTTATGTATTAGAAGCATCTCTTCTATTTTCATGCCTTTTTGTTGTTGTATTAAAAAGAGTGTGTAATACTCATTCTTAGTCTGGTTTATTTTGCTGAACATGACAATCTCTAGTTCCAGCCATTTTCCTGAAAATGACATCTTTTTTTATAGCAAAATAATACCCTATTGTGCGTATGTACCACATTTTAAAGTACAGTCATTCATGGATGGAAGCCTTCCTATCTTTTAGTTTCTTTCTTCAGTGTTCTGAAATTTTCTCTGTGAAGTCTTATCCTTCTTTGACTGTGTTGATCCCTAGGTGTTCTATTATTTTTTGAAGGTATTTTGAATGGAATTATTTACGCATTTTTTTTCTTAGCTAGTTCAACCCCCAGTGTGAGGAAAAGTTAATAATTTTTCAAAGTTAATTTTTATATTGTGTTAAATTCATTTTTAAATGAGCAAGTTGAAGACTGGAAAATGTATGAGACCTGGCAGAGTTCACACAGGGCATGCTACTTTCATGGAAGGCTAAGAAAGTCCTTGGGACCCTGCAAAAATAGCAGGTGATTTCCTCAGCATTAAGTAGTGCTTTTGAGGGATTCTTCACAGCAGCGGGGAGCTGTAAGGGGCCTTGACAAGCATTCAACCAAGTCCTGTTTTACAGATGAGTAAGTCACAGTCTAGAGAGGAAAAGTTGTCTGGCTCAGTGATAGGGCACTTGCCCAGTACACTCAAGCAGCAGCAGCCCAGATGCAGAAGCTGGCTTCCTACTGAACACATGAGAGCATGTGTGGAGTCCTGGAGTTCCACTCAGTGCTTAAAAGAGACTTTAAGCAAGATGAAATCCTGTTTCCTTATTGCGGTAGAAGCTGGCAGTGAGCAAGATAAGCTATCATGAGGATAAGAACAGTATTCGTATTAGGTTTATAGCAAATCAGATTTACACTTGCTTTGCTTGAAAATTCTGGGAGGGAGCTGGGGGAAGAAAAGAAAAGCATTGGCTAGGGTGTCAACTGGCTGTCTCCAGCTGTTCACTGGTGACTGTCTGGAGCAGTGAGTTAAAAGTGATTAAAGATGGCCTACAAGAGTAGAGAAATGGGAGCATCGGTGTATCTACTATTATTCATTGACCCTGTTTCAGATACTCAGAATCATTGTCGTGGTACCAGACAGAGGCGACTTAAGCCTGGAAAACATGAGAGACACAGAAAGCAGGAAACACTTGCCCTGGATCCAGCAGAGAACAAAATCCATGACACAACCATGGCTTCTGCAGCCTTTTCATGCCTCTGAAATACAGAAAAAGTCTTTTTCTTTAAGACGTTTGTTAGTATGATAATGTGCTTTTAAAAATCACTCATTAAAACCAGAACCACAAAGGAGCTTGATTGATAAACCTGTTTTTCAAATTTTATTTTCCTTTGAAGCAAGAAAAATTAAAGAGCAACAAGTCTGTCTCATTACCCATTACAGCCTCTCCATGCAGCTGGGAAATGTTTTCCAACCTATTTTGGAATATTTTTCATCCTATAGGAGAGTTAAAAATGATAGCATAGTGACCACGTAGATTCAGCTAGATTTACCCATTGTTAACACTTTATCATACTTGCCTGAATCTGTCTGTACATTTTTTGCTGAACTATTTAAAAATAACTTACAGCATCATGATATTTCATGTCTAGACACTTTCATGACTGTGTCCTAAGAGCAAAGACATTCTCTAATGTAATTTATTACAAAATAATCCCACTCTCACACCCAAGAAATTTAAGTTAGACAATAATACCACCTTCTATTCATCTATTAACATCTTCCCAGTCATCTCAATAATATTTTTCCAGCTACTTGTCTTCATCTGGAATCCAGTCAAGTGTCACATATGTCACTTAGTGGCTTTCCCTCTTTGGTTTCCTTCAACCTAGAACCTTTCCATTACCTTGTTTAATTTTCATGTTACTGACAGTTTTCAGAGTCCAGGCTGGTGGCCCTGAAAGCAAGTCGCAGCTTGCAGAAGAACCCCATCTCAGAAAAAATCCTGTATGACAATTAATCTTAATTATGTCAGTTTGACTGTCGTAAGAGACACCTGGGGATTAGTGAAGCATATCTTTGTGTACATCTGTGCATGTCATGGAGATGTGACTTTGGGTACTACATATGGCCCCTTGGCTCTTCCCCTGTAGCATTGTTCCCGTACTTGCTTCCCCACCTCCGCGAGTTAAGCATCTTTGCCCCACCACTTCCTTCTGCCATGATGCTCCTGCCTTGGAACCAACCACAGTAGACTGAAATTATAAGCTTCATTAGACCCCTTCTCATTTAAATTGTATCAGTTATTCCCAACATCAGGAAACTGACTAAAACACCCAGATTTTCAAAAAGGCTTTAACATTTGGGTTTCTTTGCAAAATAAGACTCTCCCCAGCCTTCTGCCTCTAATCCTGAGGTTGTAGTGAGCATCTTCTCCATAGCAGATTTAATTCTGACTCTTCATCTAAGAATGGCTCCCACACACTCAGTTCTCCAGTTTCCCTCATTATCTATCGTGCTTGCTGATCCCAAGGTACAGCCCATGAATTTATCAAGGTTAAATCAGATGGCAGGCCACTGCCAGCCCAATCGGAAGAGAAAAATTTGCTTCGAGCTAGGGATACTGTCAGTTTTTATGCCTCTCTAGAATGACTTTCCTGCTGCTTTATTAATTCCAGTGAATACTTCCCAACAGGTAGCAGCTCTACTCTTTAATCATTGAGGGACTTTCATTTTGCACTGCTGTTTGCTGTTCCAAATGATTTACTTTGCTTCGCAAACACTTGCATTTCAGGGATTTCCTCTTCAGTAAGAAAAGTAAACATCAGGGGACAGCCACACCCAAGCCTCTCTCTGTGAGTCCAAGCCATTCCAGGACTGTGGAAAGTGGGGGGCGGGTCAGGGGCCTCACCAGGAGGTGATCCCCATCTGGAAAGCAATGCTATGCATCAGTTGCTGCCACAGTGGAGACAGCCATACCCAAACCTCTCTCAGCCTGCATACAGGAGTACAGGGAGAAAAAACCAGGCCTCACCAGGAAGCCCTCTGGACAAGGAAACCAGATCATCTTCATTGTTTTGTTGGGCTGGGTTTTATTCTCTTTTGTTTTTTTTCATAATGTTAAATCTGATGGCATGAACAGCTATTTGAAAGATAACAAGACATATTATGGTAGCCATTTTTTATTTACTAGTAGTCTGTTTTGAAGTCCTTTATTGCATTCACTGTTTTGGCTTTACTGTTTCGATTCCATTCTGATCTGTTTGATTTTTACTATGTCCCAAAGTATCTGCAGCTATTTTGAAGACAACAAAAGGCATCATGGTAACTATTGTTGATTTCATAAGGTTTTGAAGTTCTGTGCCTTTTATACTGGTTTTTATTTTCTTCTGTTTAATTTTCTTTGATTTTATTGTTGTTCAAACAAAATAAAATAAAGTAAATAATAATAATAATAATAAAGGTAAACATCTAAGCCGTGTGACCCAGGCACACACATGCTCACTTGTTAACTGGGCCTCAGCAGGCAGTTCATGTCTCCTTCCTTATTTTGACCACATTTGTACTTACTTGATATTTGTGCAGTGTTGGCTTTCTTATTGCTAAGACGCAATAACTGACACTCACGTTATTTTAATTCATAGTTTAAAGGGTGAGATGTTTAATTTGACTCATAGTTTTAAAGGACTCACTCCATGGTCAGCCTGCTCTAAGACAGGAACATCATGGCAGAGGGCATGATGGAGCAGAGCTGCTTAATTCACCACATCTGGGAAGCAGAGCAAGGAAAGAGAGACAAAGAGGAAGAGATGAGGGGCCCACGGGAGACCAGAAAGCCACATCTCCATGACCCACCCAGACACACCCAGATGTGAGCTCCACCAACGCCTCAAATGGATCCCAAACTCCAAGTGCCATTCCATTCTACTTGTCACAACGTTTCTCTTTGCATCAATTTTATTTTTTAATCTAAATAACTTTTTCAATAAAACCTGTTATCCTTATTAATGAAAAACTGGACCTGTTTTCCACAGTCAGCTGTAAAAATAAAGACAATAAAAACCTGGTTATCCGGCTGTACTGGACTCTGAGCTTGAAGCTGCTCTATGTCATTTAACGGAAGATCAACAGGAGTCACACATAGATGGCACTAAATTGAGGCTTTAGCTTTGAGGAATCAGAGGAAATTGAAAGGGGATTGATTTTCCACTGCAGGGTTCAAATTATTTAATGTCAGTTTTATGCACCCACAAACTGGCCCACATTCTGCATTCTGGAAACACAGGATTTTTACTTCTTGGGGTTTTTTTTTTCAATATTATGCAGAAAGAAAGATCAGTCCCTGTATTAGGTGACACGTCCTACTCTTTGGATATCATGTTATGGCAGGCAGACTGTCTGCTGGCGAAACCCTCAGCAAGAGCTGGCTGAGCTACCTCAGCCTTCCTCATCCACTTTCCACATTTCAGTTACCACATCGGCCTGAAAATATTAAATTGAAAATTCCAGAAGCAAATAATTTATAAATTTGAAGTAACTTTTATTACAGTGATTTGTTCAACCTTATTACTAGGTATTGCTGTTAGTCTTTTACTATGCTTAATTTATAAGCTAAACTTTACGACAGGTTTCTATGCATAGGGAAAAACATAAATCTACATAGGTTTTTATATGGTCTATAGCTTAGACATGCACCAAGGATCTTGGAATACAACCCTTGCACATAAAGAGACTTGTTTATATTGAAACTGCCATTGTTGCTCGTTGAAAATGGCCAAATGTCAGCAGCCTGATAGCAGCCATCAGCCTGATAACAGCCATCAGCCTCACAAGCAGTGTTCATCATTTCCAAATCACAGGCACAAACATCGCCTGCTCAATCCCAGCAGAAAACATTGATACAGATTTATTTCTTTCTGTCCTATCATGTCTCCTTGCCAGAGAACAAAATTCTTCCCAGAGGAGAGCTCCCAAGTCCAGCAGGGTGTTAGCGGTGGTCTGGAGCTAAAATGCATGAGGTTGCGTGTCTTTCCTACTGCAGCCACTGTTGGTCTCCCCTAAATAATTGTCACAAAAGCTGGGTGTGGTGGCCCCTACCTGTAACCCCAGCAGCACTTGGGAGGTGAGGTAAGAAGATCAAGAAGAGTTCAAGGTCTACTTGAGGTACGTAAAGAAATCATATATTTTTATACATGGATCAGGAATCCAAAGTTAGTCACAGCCACTCTATTGGACTGACAATTTCTTTTTTTTTTTTTAATTTTATTTAAAGAAAAACTAAACAAAACAGAAAATGGGTAGAAATATTACATACTTTCAAAGAAAGAATAAACAGTAAGAAATCACTAGTTGATATTTACATATTATCCTCTTACAAATAGTTATTCAAGATACAAAAGTGGAGCATATAAAGTGGGGATTCAAATAGCAAGACTGCAAACAGTTCTGTTCAACTATCCAACAAAAACTTACTAATATGGTTGTCAACCCTATACACTTAAACATATATGTAGTTATCCATATCTTCATTTATGTTGAGATTGAACAAACCCAAAACAGGCTAAAATCACTCTGAGCAAAGAAAAATAGCATTGCAGGGTTTCACATTATGACACTCCAGGATCAGCACTGGGTACTTTAGTGTCTCTTTTTCTTCAAAGTATTTGTTCATTTCATCATGTATCATAAGGTCAGTTCTCATAAACTGTTTATAGGTTCCATGCATGCATGAGTTTTAGCATGTATTCCTATCCTTTCTATATTAGAGGGAGAAACAAAACAAAGCAAGAGAAAACAAAACATATTCCTATAAACCAATGAAATGAAAAAGACATGTAAGACCGTTGTACAAAGAGTTCTACCATAGTTACTGTGTTGTTCCTTGTTATCTTCAATAGAATTGTCTATATAGGACTCGGGCCTGCGCAGGCCAGGTGTGCGGTGCCTCCATCTTGGGAGGGAGCCCGCCCGCCCCCTCCGTGGCCCGCGCCTCGCAGCTGCCGCCGCCGCCGCTGCCGTCGCCGTAGCCGTCCCCGCTCCGGCCGCCCGCGGGGCCAGGTCCCCGGAGCTCTGACGCTTGCGCGCCCGTGGCCACCTCGGAACAGGGGAGAACATGGCGGACAGACAACAGCAACTACTGAACGCTCTCTAAAGGCTCGGCTCAGAGGCCAGGAATGATGCGGACTAAGGAGATACGAACCAGTAGAGATATGCTCTGCTGACTCAGGAACGAACTGGGCTGAGAGAATCCAACTTGGAATACAGTCCTGGCGCTAAAATAGGAACAGAAAAATCTCGGTGTGGAGGCTCGACTCCGCGCCATAGGAAACCGCGGTTTGGATTTCCCGCCGCCCGGCGGCCGGCTGCCTCCATAGCGGCTCGGCAAGGAGAGACATGCAGAGGCTTGGGAACGGGAGTCTGCGAACAGAGTCGGAAATGCGACGGACAGGGAGGAAGGCTGACTGGTGGCGAGGTGAGCGAGGAACTGACTCCCTACCGCAGGTTGACTCCAGCGGAGGTTTTTCTGGGCGCGGGCAGTCCTGTAAGAGCAGGGCGCGGTGGCAACTGCAGCCGCACGTTTCCCTCTCGGACGGGATTGGTGAAAGGTGCCTGACCGGAGGGACGCTGCTGGCGGACTCCCTAGGCTGGCCTAACCCAGATCCCAGAGCCTGACGGTGGCCCGGAGGAGCGACCGACTCCCGCGTAGGCTGCCTCCTCCGCAACTCCCTGGGGCGCAGCGGTGAGCGGGAACAACTAGCCAGCGCAATTTGATCAAGCTGTGGCTGACAGGCAGGGAAGCCGGGCCTCCTGTGTAAGATTACATTTTATAAGGAACAGAAAATATGGGGAAGGGAAGCAACAAAAAAGGCTCCTCGACCCCCAATCCTGAGAATCAGGCAGTGGACACTGCACCAATATACATTAAGCGCCATTTAGAGAGCCTCATAGACCAATTCAGGAATGAAGTTATCAATGACCTGAAGCTAGAAGTATGCAGAATAGTTAGAGAAATGCTAAGCACCACCCAGGAAAAAGCAGATGGTGGAATGGAAGAACAGAAAAAGAGGGGAGAATTGTTTGATGGAGAAAACAGAGAAAGCATTGAGTATGTGAAGCAGGTGCAAAGGGACTATCAAGAAATTAAGAAGTCTACCCAAGACTGGCATAACAGCTTGAAAGAAACTAAGGACAGACTATCTGAATTGGAGGGCAGACTTGAAACATGGGAGAATGAAATGAAAAACTTCTTAAAAATAACAAAGAAACACACAGCAATAATACAAAGACAAGAAGATGATAAGAGGAGCCATAACTTAAGGATTAAGAACATAAAAGAAGAAGTAGGGACACAAACAAGTGAACTACAAAAGCTACTCACAGAAATAATCCAGGAGAATTTTCCTAATTTAGCAAAAGGTAAAGATACTCAAATGTATGAGGCATACAGGACCCCAGCTACCTACAACCCTAACAGAGAAACACCCAGGCATATAATAATAAAAATTCCAGAAATTCAATACAAGAACAGAATATTAAAAGCTGTAAGAGACAAGAAACAGATCACTTACAAGGGAACACCCATCAGAATTACAGCAGATTTCTCTTCACAAACCATCAAATCAAGAAGAGCATGGGGAGAAATAATTCAAGCTTTGAAAGATAATAATCTACAGCCAAGATTGAGATATCCTGCACAACTGTCCCTGGAAATTGATGGAAAAACGAGGTGCTTCCAGGATAAAGAGGAACTGGGGGAATTTGCAACCACCAATTCAACCCTACAGAAAGTATTGCAGGATATTCTAAAAAAAGAAAAATACAAAGAACCCAGAAATAGGGGCGGGGAGGCCACAACAAATGGAGCAGAGAACAAAATGAAGAAGACAAACTGACAGCTACTGACAGAAAAAGAGCTCAACAGAAATGAGACAGAGAAGATTGGATGATAGGAACAGCTTTTTTTGGAGAAAATGACATCTTAATAGGTAATGCTGATTTAGTACCATCTTGTTTTGAAGTCTCATCTAGCTTTTGTTCTTCTGTCTCCAATGGTCTAAACAGGTTGTATCTTATTGGATTTTGTTAAGTACGATAGTATAAGAAAAAACCTTTTAAAGACAAGGAGATTATACAGAGACCATTGTTCTTTTTCTGTTAGTCGATTCTAAATACTCTATAATGCTGTCATTCTCTTAAATGGATTTACATTGTTTTGATATACTTAATGCTACAGTATATGAAGTTGTACTCAAGGACTTCAGGGAGGGAGTCAATATGGTAACTATTTTTGGGTCAGGATTATCTGGTGGTGAAACACTATTCTGCTTAAATGGTTATGTTTTGATCTGCCCTGTTTCACTGTTATGCCCTCTTTTTTTCTCAATCTCCACTCCATTATTTACTTTTTTATTTTTATCCATTTAATTAAAGGGAAAAATATAGCAGGATATAATATAGTAACCCACTTTGACTTTCTATTATCTCGATTTGAAGCCCTGTGTTACTCTCACCATCTTGTTTTTGACTGAGGTTCCTCTATTCTGTTTTGCTGGATAGTATCAGGTTCGAAAGTTTAGGCATCAGCTGAGAAGATAATGAGATTCATTATAACGCCCATTCTCGTTGACTTTTATCTACTTTTGAAGACCTACAATATCTCCAATGTTTTGGTTTTGTCGGTTTTATTCTTTACGGTTTTGTTCAATTGTATTACAACTAATGATATAGGCAATTCTATTAGAAATAGCGGGAGGCATTATGGTAACCATTGTTGATCACCTTGTATTATGTTTTTATATTATCTATTATGTCCACCCTTTTGACTTGACCGATTCTGTTCTGTTATGTCACATTTGGTTTTACTCTCTTCCAAAAAAGCAACAAGAACCGTGGGAGCAATGAAACCCAAAATGTGTAATAGTCACTGTACAAAAGAGAGGAAAAGAAAGTGCTCTAAACTATATAACTGCATGTATATTTAAGTGTATAAGATAGAAAATGATATCACAGAGTTTTATTGGATCATTGAACAGAACTGTCTGCAGTATCATTGTTGGAATGTCCACTCTACAAGCTTTAATTTTGTGACTTGAACAATTATTTCTAAGATGGCAATATGTAATCCATTAACTAGTGATTTCCTACTGCACATTTTTTTATTCTGTAAATCTGTATAACTTGTACCCCTTCACTGTTTTTTTTTCTTTCTTTTCTTTTCTCCTTAAATAAAAATTAAAAAAAAAAAAAGAATTGTCTATATAATCAGACATAGTATAATTGAATATATCAGTACATAACAGTATTAATAAAAACACAACTTCGTGTATAGTATAAAACTTCAAAAGCAGGCAGTTATCAAACCAGAATGTGTATCATAGAGTCTTGTCATCTTCAGTGTAGTTGCCTATACTCTCAAACTTGATACTATCACTCATACCAGTTTTGAAAAAAATCTGTTGATACCAAACAGCAATCAAACAAACCAGATTTAACTAAGATCAGTCATGATAAAACAGTATAAGTCATACAGGGCTCCAAATTAAGTTAATAGGAAATTAGAGATGATTACTGTGCTATATCTTCATGCTTTTGGGATAGCTGTCTGTGCCCTCAAGTCTAATGCAAGTAGACAAACTGGGACAGAATAAGATCTATCTAAGGAAAGTGGGGCGAGTAATATCAGCTTTAATTCTTGACACGCTATTAACAATATCATCTGCCATCTTTTTTAAGACCATTTCTCCCCTTTCACTTCCCGGGTATACCGTGCATTTTTGGGGCTCACGTAGATCCTCGGTTTTAAATGGGGGGAGGGAACCTGCTATTCACCTAAGTGGTTCCAAACCTTCTCTCTCCTAGACTTGATCTCTAATTGTATTCCTTTACTATTAAAGCCTGTCTTTCCAACCTATCCACAAATACTGGTCTAGTTGCCCCTGTTACTCTCTGGTTCCCTGTCACATAGAGCATTGTTTTCTCATATTTGGTTTTCTGGACTGACAATTTTCTTGCAGCCAGAAGCTGTTTGATTTGAATCTTCACTGACCTGCATGAATAAACGTGTAAGAATAAGCAGAAAGGTGGGGAAACGGGAAAGGAGAAGGATAGAAGGAAGAAGAAAGGAACCAAGGAACCAAGGGGGGAAGGGGAGGAATGGGGAAAGGGTAAGAAGAAAAAGGAGGGGAAGAAGAATGAAGAACAAAAGACAGGGAGAAAATGAGAGAGAGGACCCCCCCCCCAATGCAGAACTGACTTTCTCTTGTGGCACAGACGGAGCTCTGTGGGAAGGAGATATGGGTTTCGGGTTGAGAAGGGTACATAATCAGTTCCCTGTTCCTCCCCAACCTAGCTAGGGTCTTGGGCAAGCTACTTGGCCTCTCTAGGCCACAACTGGGTCATCTGTAAAAGCGGCGTTTGGGAGAAGGTGGGAAGAGGTGAGTGTGTGAGGCAGTTTTCTACCATTGTTGCAAAGACTTAGCTCCTCCTCTGCTGTCCCGGAAAGCAACATTACATCCACATCTTCACCCTCTGAGCGGCCTTCCCTACCAAAGGGAGCAGTGGCTAACATTTGTGCCGAAAGAGGAGGAAATTTGCCCCCAAAACCACAGAGATGGTCAAATCCCATGTGTCTGACTCTGGTCTGGACTGTGTTTCCCTGAGAAACTGTAAATACCAGGAAGGAAGCCCCTTGGGGCCTTCAAGAAGGAAAATGCCATGTCTGTCTTGGGGTCAGCCCTCCCAGGCGGTGACCTGCCTGTGGTGGGAGCTTGGTAAATGTTTGTCAAGCTGGTGGGGGGAGGAGATATATGATAATCACAAATCACCAGCTCAGCACCCCTGATGGTTGTCAGGGAGAACAGAACACAGACTTACTCAGCCCAGGAGGATAGATAAGGACCCCTGGCTTGGCTTCCAGGCAGCAATTTGGACCCTTAGAAAGCAACATTTTCTAATACCAGGAGTGTCCAAAGATCAAGTCTCCTGACTGGTATGGAAAAATACATGTGTTCAAAAACTACAGTGGCGGTTCACATTTTTTAAAATAGACTGTAATACTCCCCTCTATCTTGAATACACATATCCCATTGGTTTTTGCCACTGTCTGAAGCATTTCTAAATGATCTTTATGAGGCGTGATCAAAAATATGGTGATTGCTGTTTTTGAATGCCACCCAACAGAAAAGCAGGCTCACAGAAACACACTAAGATGTGTCCCTATTTGCCAGAAATGATATTGTGCAACTTCTGGTTCGTCTCCAAAGTGAAAAGGTAAATGTTTTGAACAGATTCAGGATGTCAAGGCAACCATGACAGCACAACTAATGACATGAAAGAGGCCTTGTAGAACTACTTCAGAAAATAGCAAGAACAAGGAGATAAGTGTGTCCAAAGAGAAGAGGATTATTCTGAGAGGTTAGTGGCAGTGTGTCTCTTGCTGTAATAACTTTTAATTTAAGCAGACCTCACTTTTTTTATCATACTTTGTGTGTCCCAGGATATATTCATGCAAAGACTTCCTGTATCGTTCAGGAAATGTGGACCTGGATGAATCACGGATTAGGCCTCAACACCAAAGCCTCAGATCTGCTCTGTCCACTATCGAGACCATGAGCTACTTTTAAGCTCTTTTAAGCACTTGAATTGGAGCAGGTTCCAATTGTGGGATGCTATATAAATATTCACAGCAAAAAATAATTTCACCTATGCATTTTATTTTTATAATGTGGTTACTAGAAAATTTTAAATCACAAGTGCCAAGGTCAGTTGCTTCTGCAAAATAGTAGCACAAGCTCTCAATTCAGAGTCCACAGAATTGAAAAAAAAAAAAGTAACAAAGTTTAGAAAATATCTTTAAAGCATTCATTTCCTAAACCCCAACCCACCCTGAGTCAAAGAATCAGATGTGTATGATACATTAACGATTGCCTGGTTCAGAATTCAGCCAACTACAGCCCACAGGCCAAATTTATCATTCCACTTGTTTTCTTTCATTTTGTTTTTAATTAAGGTAAATTCACATAATATAAAATTATCTACTGTCAAATGTAGCAGTAGGTGACATCAACACACACACCACGCAGCCATCACAGAGGCAGAGCTCTGCTTCCAGAACATGCTCCTTGCTCCAAAAGAAGATCTCAACCTCCTCGAAGCAGATCACTCCCCATTTCAGGTCCCCACTCCACTTTCCATCTCTACAGACTTGTCTCTGCGGAGCATTTCATATACATGGAAGCATACAATCTGTGGTACGCAGATCTGGCTTCCTTCATTGATCAGTTTCTGCGGTTCCTCCACATCAGAGCGTGGACTAGAACTCCATTCCTACTCACTTGACCAGTATTTGATCATAGGAGCATCCCACTTGCTATGTATCTATTTGTCTATTGATGGACATCTTGGTTATCTCCACTGTGGTTTGTGTTATAAAATAAATACTTTTACTTATTTATTTTGAGACAAGTCTCGCTATGTAGTGCGGGATGACCTTGAACTCACTTATGTAGCCTGGTTGGCTTGAAACTCATGGCAATCTTTTCTGAGTCTTCTGAGTGCTGGGATTATAGGCGTGTGCCACCACCATGCCTGATCTATGATATAAATCACTATTATCAAAACACAGATTTGAGTATTTGCTCCAGAGACTACATGGTCTAAAACAATCATTTCTGGTCTTCTATGGAATTTTCAAACCCTGGTCTAGTTCTGTCCTCCCCTAACCTGGTTTATCCAACTCCCAAACTCTTATTTTTAGGGGAAAGAACTGAACCTAACTTACCATGTCTCTTACCCTGCCCTGGCCGGACTCTTCTCCTTGTTATCAATACAACAATAACCTCCCTTAAACCCGTGTAAGAATCCAGAGGTCACCCTGGATGATCCTCCCACTTTGACATCTGATCAAGTCAATGCCCATCCATTCTCCGTCTTCAGTGTCCCTCATCTCCATCCCTTCCCTTTTTTCTTCCATTTCCTGACCAGACCCTAGATAACCACCACTTTCACTGGAGTCAGGACATGGCTTCCTAGAATGTCCCCACGCTTCTAGTCCTCCCCTCCCTCTGCCTACAAGACAGCCACAGAAGTTTCCTAAAATTAAGCACAATATCATGACTTTGCCCAAAGTTACTCCATGTAGTTTTAGGCCCTCCGTTGTCCTCTAGATTCTTTCATTAACTCCACGGCATGACTTTAAAAGCCCTGGATCATGGGACCACCACGTGGCTTGGATAGGGGCTTTATCTTTTCCTTTCCAGAACAGAATGTAAACTGAGAAGGACAAGAAAGAGGTGGACGAGTGCGGGTCAAGTTGCTGAAGAAGCAGACCTGATGGTAGCTTGGACATGAGGTCACAGGCACACTTCTCTCCACTGTCCTCATCACCAGGGAGGAAGGGGATCGGAAGGGTAACAGCAGAATTCGGGGTGCCACTCAGTGGTGATGACCAGCCTAGCTTGGCAAGGCCCTGGGTTCAAGTCCTCAGCTTTGAAAGAGTAGAGACAGAAACAAGTTCCTATATCAGGGAGAGTGGGAATGCTGCGGAGTGTTGGGTTTTGAAGGTAGAGACCCTGGACCCTCCAAACCAGGAGGAAGGAGAGCTTCGAGCAGCTGGGGCACCACTGAGCACATCACAGGGTGGAGGTCGCGTGTTTGAACAGCCAACAGCACTAACACTGAAGCTGACCCACTGAATTTGAATGTTGTCTCGTCACGTACAGCTATGTGACCTCACGTATCCTACCTAACATCTCTGTGCATCAAGTTTTTCATCTAGCAAGTGAGGTAACTAGGGAACATGCCTCTTGGTTTTTTATATGGTTAAGCCTACATCAAACCTATGACACTATGATTCCAAGAGGAACAGAAAGTAGGCTTTTGGAAATGAAATCAATACCATTCGAATGGAAAATTGTATTAGTTCCTTGTAATGGCTATAACAAATTACCAGAAACTGGAAGAATTATAACAGAAATTGATTGTCCCACCATTCTGGAGATCAGCAGCCTGGAATCTAGATGTCAGCAGGCTTGGCTCCCTTGGAGAGAGACCCTGATTCACAACCCTCTCCCAGTTTCAGATGGCTGCAGCATCCTCAGTGTTCCTTGGTTTATAGACACCTTGTTCCCACCTGTCTACATCATCACATGGCCTCTCATTCTGTCAGTGTCACCTCTTCTGTCTGTAATTATGGACATCAATGGATATAGGCCCACCCAGATAGTCCAAGACCACCTTATCTCAAGAACCTTAATTTAATTAGATCTGCAGAGATCCTTTTCCTGCTCACTGGATCCGCAGGGACATCTCCTAGAGGAGGCCACCATTTAACACACTACCAGTGCCCAGTCCAATGACTGCAGGCAGAGACTGCGCAGTTAGGAAAGAGCTAGCATTACAGAGCATTTAGCATGGACCAGACATGACGCAGGGCGATTTCTACCCATTAGCTCACTTATTTCCCACTTACAATTTGTTCCATCTCAGCATATGAAAGTGTGGCTGTCATTTCCCCAGGCCCTCAGAGCCACAGAACAATGACATGTGAATTAATAAATGGCCCATCTGAAAAGGGAGGCGAGGGTGCAGCCTCTTCCCCCTACCTTACATCCTGCTTTGATGTGCGTAATTTGATCACTTTAAAGGATGTAAGTGATAGCCCTGCTTCACAAAAGGCTGCCTTGTATCTGCTCTCAAGCTTCCATTCTGCAGGGGACAAGGTTTCAGAAGGGAACCCATTTGTTTCTTTAAAGTTCCTTTAATCATGCTCGGTGTAGAGTTTTCCCGTAGGGAAAAAAACACAAATTAACACACATACACACTCACACACACACAAACACACACACACACACACACACACACACACACACACACTTTTTTTTAAGTTTGGGGATTTTCAACAACACTTGGTGCCAAGTAGAAGCAATAGTAATTAAATAATAACATCAGCAAAAATGATGGAAGGTGTTTATTTTTATCTTGTTTCTTTGTTGTCGTTGTTACAGTTTTGATTGTTTTTTGCAGTACTGGGGATTAAATGCAGCAGCTTTTTGGTTTATTTTTTTAAGACAGAGTCTTACTGAGTTACCCAGACTGGCATCAAACTTTAGATCCTCCTGCTTCAGCCTCCCAAGTAGTTGGAATAAAAAGCACATACTCCTATACCTGCTTTTATTTTATTTTCATGATATGTACTAATTGTATGTATCTATAGGATATAGTGGGCTGCTTCAATCCATGGTGTGTACTTTGCAGTGATCAAATCATAATATTTAGTATTTTGCCTCAAATATTTATTTCTGTGTGAGAACATTCAAAAGCATCTCTTCTGTCATTTGATAGTGATCCATGATATCCACATTTACAGCAGCACGACGCAAAATAGCTAAATCTTACAAGCAGCATTCCTGTCCCATCAGCAGACAGATCAGTATTATTCTGACCCATCTCCGCAACCTCAGCAGAAAAACAGATTTTAAAAAGTGTGGTACTTATACACACAGAGTACTACTCTACAATAAGCAAGGGTAATTTGAGTCACTTGTAGGAAAATCAATGCACCTCGATACAATAAGTGAAATAAATCATATACGTGAGTTTAAATATCACATGGTTTCTCTTACATGAGGAAATATTAAAGAACAAAATATAAGATGGGCAAGAGGAAACAGGGAGATAGATCTTTTGCAAATAGGAAGGAGAATAAGACACAGGGAGGGAGAGGAGGAAAAAGAGAAGCAAAAAGAATTGTGTTCTGTACAAGTGCCGGCTCCCCACAACAAATGGAATCCTCACGTACTGCAAGCATATTAGTAAAGATTGTTGAATGTACTTAAAAATGGAAAAAAGCAAAATCACCTCTTCTAATTGCTTTACAATCAATAACACAACATGGTTAACGGTGGCCACCTTGTTATGTAGTAGAACATCTGAATTTATTTCTCTAGTCTAACAATAATTCTGTACCCATTGACCGCTCTCTCCCCATCCTGCCTCGTTACCCCCAGGTTCTAGTTATCACCGTGCTGCTCTCTATGTCTATATAGTCAGCTTTTGTTGCACTCCTCTTTCTGTGCCTGGCTTATCTCACTTAATATAATATCTTCCAGGCTCAGCCATGTTGCTGCAAAGGATTTCATCCTTTTGATGGGGTCTATTTATTGAGCAAATACTATGGGCCAGGTGTTCTTATAAGCCCTTCACATGCCCATTCATTTCAACACACAGAAAAGCCCACTTGGTAGACACTTAGACTAACCCCATTTGACAGATGAGGAAGCTGAGGCTCACTGCATACACACCACTTGCCTGCAGTTCTGAAGTCAAGTGTAGTGCAGAGCTGGAATTAAACTCAGGAGCCTGGCTGCAGGAACACATTTTTAGCCACTATACTATTCTACAATGCACAGGACAAACTCACTCCAAAGAATAAATAGCCACGATGTCAGAAATTTCAGTGCTAGCTGGTATGGTGACACATGCCTGTAATCCTAACACTCAGGAGGCAAGAGGATTGCCATGAACTTGAGGCCAGCCTGGGCTACATATCAAGTTTAAGCCAGCCTGGATTATATACCGAGACCTGTCTTAAAAACAAAAAAGTCCAGTGCTGAGAAACTCTCAGATAAACTAAAGGGAAGAATGAAAAGAAACCTGTGAGCCCAGATAGGTCAGATGCCATCAGCCTGCTCAGCCCAGCAGGAGGGACAGAGTGGCCTCCCAGTAGCCACTTTCTTCCTATGCACAACAAAAAGCCCCTACTTTTAACTGGTTTCATGGCCTCCTGCATCAAGGACTGTACTGGTCACCTCCCTGACAGCCAGGCAGGGCTGCATGAATACATTCTGGCCAATGGGACAGAGGGGACTTGTGCCACAGCTTCCAGAATGGCGGCTCCATGGCCAGCAAGACAGAGCCTGCAGAGATGGATTTTTCCCATCCTTCTGACAGGGTCCCACTCAGTCACTAAGTAGCCCAGGCTAGGTTTAAACTTAGTATACTCCTGCCTCAGCCTCCCAGAGTGCTGGTCACACACCTGGCTGCTCTTCTTCTTGAAGTCGTTTTTCACAGGGATTTGGTCACAGCAACAAAAGCTGGCTGATACTGCAACACTGTGATTATGTACCCGAGTGTCGGTATTATTCCAACCCATCTCTGCAGCCTCGGCAGAGGAACCACTTTTGGGCCACTGCCAAAGCCCCACTGAGTGGTCACCACAAAGATAAATATTGAAATTCTGGTACTTACTGATTTTCCCTCCCAAAACACATCTCTGATGTTACAGAAAATATTTTGACACACTCAAAATCCAGCCCTGAAAGTACTTCTTCCTCCTCATTCCATACTGAACATGGAAATTAAGCATGCGCAGTGGATGGTGACAGCGGGCCGGGAGGATGGTAGCTAGAGTGAGGCCTGCGGACAGCCAGCTCTGCTGTGTGGCCTCAGGCAAACAAGTTTGCTTCTCTGTGCCCTGATGTCCTACCTGATGTGATGGGGAGCCATATCAGCTGTTGTGAGAATTAAATGACCTAACATAATAAAGCAGGGCTCAGCAAAGCTTTTCCATAAAGGTGAAGGTAACTAAATGTTTTCAGTTTTCACTGGGCCTGGTGGTGCACACCTGTAATTCCATTAGTCAATAGGCTGAGACAGGAGGATCGCTATGAGCTCCAGACCAGCCTGGACACTAATGAGTTCAAGGCCAATCTGAACTATACGAGCAAGACCTTGTCTAAAAAAATTTAAAACCTATTTAGCTTTGCAAGCTAGATGATCTCTATTTCCACTGATTAACTCGGCCCCTGTTGTGGGAAAGGAGCCATAAATGAAGAATAAATGACAGATAGATCTATGCTCCAGTAACTTCATTTATGACAACAGCCCTTGGGCCAGGATTGGCCTGTAGAACCACAATTGGATAAGACCAGTTCTGGCTTCCAATCCCTGCTGTGCCTATTGCCAGCTATGTGACTTAAGACTAGATACTTAAGCTCTCTGAGCCTTGGCTTTTTCATCTGGGAACCCTTACAAATAACACTATCTACCTGAAGGGAAGACTCATGAGATTATAAATCCCCTTCCACAGACCCTAATACACAAAAAGATGCCATTAATGTGAGCATTACTTACAACTGTAGGTCCTCCTTTCTCAAGCATTTGGGTACATACAGTCAGCCCTGGAGTCATCCTGCCTGTTCTCTTCTCGACAGCCTTCTAACACCTGAGCCTCGGACATGGACCTCACATGCAGTAGGTGCTCAACAAATGTTGCTGGAATGGAACTCAGGTTACTTTCCTCAGTCTGAAATGCAACCTACACCAAACCCAAATGTGAATCTGTCTCCCCAGTAAACTCAAGAAAAGCCAAAGCATTTGGGGTGGCTGGACATCTGCAGAGTCATTGCCTTTGAGTCATAGAAAACTAGGATAATGTGTGGAAAAGGGGGAAAGAGGTGCAGAGATCTGCTCCTGGTCACACAGCAGGTCGCAGGAGAAGAAATCAGAGCCTATTCGAGGGACTCGTCATTCATGTACGCACTCCTCTCCCTTGGGGTAGTGGTCCCCTATCTTTTTGGCACTAAGGACCAGGATCATGGAAGAAGGGTTCAGAGGACTGAGTGGGATGGGTGGGGATGTGCGTGGTTTCTTTTTTTTTTTTTTTTTTTTTTTTTTTTTATTTAAGGAGAAAAGAAAAAAACAAGTGAAAGGGTACAAGTTATACAGATTTACAGAAGAAAAAAATGAACAGTAGGAAATCACTAGTTAATGGATTACATATTGCCATCTTAAAAATAATTGTTCAAGTCACAAAATTAAAGCTTGTAGAGTGGACATTCCAACAATGATACTGCAAACAGTTCTGTTCAATGATCCAATAAAACTCTGTGATATCATTTTCTATCTTATACACTTAAATATACATGCAGTTATATAGTTTAGAGCACTTTCTTTTCCTCTCTTTTGTACAACGACTATTACACATTTTGGGTTTCATTGCTCCCACGGTTCTTATTGCTTTTTTGGAAGAGAGTAAAACCAAGTGTGACATAACAGGACAGAATCGGTCAAGTCAAAAGGGTGGACATAATAGATAATATAAAAACATAATACAAGGTGATCAACAATGGTTACCATAATGCCTCCCCCTATCTCTAATAGAATTGCCTATATCATTAGTTATAATACAATTGAACAAAATAGTAAAGAACAAAACCGACAAAACCAAAACATTGGAGACGTTGTAGGTCTTCAAAAGTAGATAAAAGTCAACGAGAATGGGCGTTATAATGAATCTCATTATCTTCTCAGCTGATGCCTAAACTTTCGAACCTGATACTATCCATCAAAACAGAATAGGGGAACATCAGTCAAAAACAAGATGGTGAGAGTAATACAGGGCTTCAAATCGAGATAATAGAAAGTCAAAGTGGGTTACTATATTATATCCTGCTATTTTTTTCCCTTTAATTAAACGGATAAAAATAAAAAAGTAAATAATGGAGTGGAGATTGAGAAAAAAGAGGGCATAACAGCAAAACAGCGCAGATCAAAACATAACCATTTAAGCAGAAGATGTGCGTGGTTTCCAGGCGCAGTCCACATTTGTGGGATCCCTGCTCCTATGAGAATCTAACGCCACTGCTGATTGACAGGAGGCGGGGCCAGGCTATGACGTAAGTAATAGCAAGCAGCTGTAAACCCAGATGAAGTTTCACCTGATCCTGCCCACTTTTTCCTCCTGCCCTGTGGCTGGTGACTAGCAAGCCACAGACCAACAGCAGTTGGGGAGCCCTGCTTTGGGATGTTCCCGTTTCTCCCTCCCTTAGCAGCCCCCTGAATAACCACCCCACCCAGGTGAAGCTTCCCAGTAGTAGCTGACCTTGGAGATGACCTTGTAAGTCCAGAAAGGTGAGGCTGGATTCAGTGAGTGTCTCCTGTCTCCTCCCCAGGTGGGGCACAGCCGGTGCCGACTTCCCAGCAATAGTTCACTCCCCTACCCAGCTGGCCTTGAAAGTAGATTCCCTGACTCAGGGGGACTCTGAGGAGCCAGGGCTGGGACACTCACAGTCTATTGTTCCCAGGGACAGGTCAGCCACACTGGAAGCCGGGGAACTGAGAAAGCTCAGGCTTAACAAAGTCCCTCTGACAGAGCCTAGACCCTACTCAGGCTTCAGTTTATCTTCAGGCTCCTGTCTGCTGCCATGACAATAAAGACAAATAGCAATTATATTCTTCAGGGTGTGGCAAGTGCCAGCTCCCGGCAGATGAAATCTTATTTAAGCTTCACAATAACCCAGCAAGCTAGAAATTACTCTGGCTGCTGCAGATGTTGCTAGTTGCTTCACAATCTTCTTCCTTCTCCTGAAGGTGATGCAGCCTTTCCAGATGTTAGCAGAGCACACAGTTGCCCAGATGAAAATTCTGTTCCCTAGCCTCCCTAGCAGATGAGTGTGACCCAGGGACTAAATCTAACCTAGGAGACTAGACATAGGGTGACATAAGGCCCTTGTTCCTTGGATATTTTCCTGGGAGCTGATAGAACAAAGCACAGGAGCCCGGGTCCCTGGGTGACTTCACAGATTAGGGTAGCCAGCCTCAACTCTTTCACCATGTGACTCTCTTGTGAAAGAAGCAATAGACTTGCATAAAATTAAAATCAGTGTGCTCTGGGGCATGTTCATTGCAGCTGGAGTGTCCTCACTCATCACATACCCTCAGGACCTGAATGGATCCATCCACCTGGCAAAGGGGAACTAAATCTCAAAGCAGGGATGTTACTTGGCCAAACACACTGAGTCGAGACTGCACATCAGGAGCCTGAACCAAGGTACATGTGACCTCAAAGTCAATTTTTCTCCTAAATCATGCTGCCTCCCACTTACAAGAACAAAACCGCATGTGGTTTAGCCATTTACAAGGCCTCGTCATGTACAAGAACATTGTCTTTTTGAGCCTTGCTCTGGTCCAGTGAGGGTAAGATCATTCCTCACATTTTACACATGAGGACAACATGGGGTTTCAAGGTGACTCTCCTTCACTGCTCCAGAGCCACCCACCTATTCAGTATTGACAGGATCCCATCAAGAAAGGCCTCGCTGCATCTGTCCTAAGGTGAAGCTGCCTTCAAGAAGTCACAGGCAGACAGCTGTCTCAGAGTGGGGCCCAGGAGCCACCTCTGAGACTGGAACTGTAGTGCTCATTTACTTGGGAGAGGATCCCAAGAAGCTCTGGTGAGGGGAATGGGAGAGGGAAACCGGGAACGAGGGACAACCATCAGTGAGGATTCCAAGCCTTGTGTGCAAACAGGAGGTCAGTCCACTTCCCATCAAAGAGTGAAAGGTGAGCAGTGTTAGCCAGCACCTCCAAGGCTTGTGGGTTGAGGGCTGCTTCCAACCTTCCCCCAGTAAGTTGTTAGCCTGAAAGACCTTGAGACAAAAAAATGGGAAGGTAGATGTCAAGGGGTGAATGGACCCTGAAATCCTTTGCCACATCAGTGATCAAAGTGCACTGAGTGGCCAGCTGGCCCCCTTGGTCATGAGGCAGAAGAGCATAAGGAGGCCCGCTTGAGATTTGTACCACTGTCAGCTCTCATTTCAAAACCACAGTGACTTGATTTTATAACACCATTACCTGTAAGATGAGCCTTGAATAAAATAACATCTTCTCCCAACTTTAAAAAAGACAAACTATATCCCATGTCCCCAAAAAGCACTTTAATTTCAGGTATGTTAAGAATTGAAAAGAAAACATCTCAAACTAGATGATACGGTTTTGTCCTGCTGTCCCTATAAGAATGCTTGCACCCTTCTGACCTTCCATCCCAATTTGGGCTTAGAAAATAGAGTTATTTTGTTTGAAAATTTGTTCTGGCTCTGAAGTTCTGTGATATTCTATTTCTTTGCAGCATCTTTGTCATGGCAACACAATACACATTTGCATTTCAAAAACGATCCCTGCCTACTCTACACCTTGAAAGAAAAATCAGGATTCCCATCTTAATATTTAAAAACAGTCGACTTCAATATCCAGATACTCAAGCACTTGAAGCAACAAAGGGAGCTACAGCTCCTTGCTCATTATGTCATTATCATTAAAATGCACATTCATTTATTATTTAGATGCATCAGGGGCTGGCTAATTTTGTTACAAGGAGAAAGAAGGAGAACTAACATTTATTAATGGACTGCTACTGCCAGACACTAAACTAATAGCTTCTGATATAGCAAATCATGCAGCCCCAACAACTGCTCCTCAGACAAAAAAAATAAACCTCAGCAAGATTGCCATTTACACAAAGCTGCATTACTGCTGAGTTACAGATCTGAGATAATTGCCTACCACCATCCCCAGTATCATGTTGGGACTTAAACACAGATGAAGAACAGAAACAGAGGAGGGAGAGGGAGAGAAAAGTGTTATGAGAAGGAAAGACAGTAGAAGAATTCTGTCCCAGAACTTCTCCCACTCCTGATGTTGGACCACCTGATGTTGCTAGGAAACAGGCACTTTCCAGTTCCTAAAGATAGAGCGTGGATTACCACAAGAAGAGTGGAAGAAACTTTCCTTTTCCTTTTCTTTAGCTATCTTTTGACCTCTTTAAGTATTCCCCAGCCAACATCAGCCAGTCAAGCCTCCTTGATTACAAATTTTTTTTAAAAATCTGTTCTGTGGTCCATTTAATTTTGCACATCATTTGTTATTAGTGTTTTTCTTTCTTCTGCACTCTGGAAAAGTTTCAGAGGACAATAAATCTGGCCTCTTTATAATCCTACATGATTCTCTTGGGTTTTGTTTTCCCCCTCCAGTACAATAAAGTCAGTAGTTACACATTAGGCTCTCGGGGAGCCACAGTCTGCACAGAGCCGGTTGAGGAGGCTTCAGTCTACCCCAGCATAGCATCTGTGCCATCCCGGATACTAGCCCCACCCTTCAAGATTCATTACTTTGGCTATGCAAACACATCTGTAAACTAGAAGATCCTGGGACAAGTGGTTCTTAACCTTTTTACAGTTTGAGAATAGGGGGAGGGAGGGAAGATATATATGTGTGTTTAATCATCTTCTTCTTAGAAAAATGCAAACAGACACCAAATTCTATGCATCCGTAGGATCCTGAGGCAGAACTACTGTTGGAATGTGCTGTTGGCTGAAGTGGCTCGAGTGGGTAGAGAGAACTGATTGCCATGCTCTCCACATACACAGCTGCCTTCACAGCAACACCTAGATTTATGTTTGACAGAATGACCAGGTGCTACAACCAGCCACGATGACACATTAAACTATCACATCTCAGGGTTTTCTTTTGAGAATGTTTTAAAGTATAGGGGACTCTGTTGTTGTTGCTGCTGCTATTATGTATGTGTGATACTGTTACCGGGTTAGGGTTTTGTCCAAGTTCTTGGTGTTCCAAACAAAGAATTTAGCAGGATACCCAAAATGAGGAGAAAGAAAAAAGATTTATTTGCAAATCAAAAGTACACTCCACAGGGTAAGAAATGGCTTGTGAGAAATATTAGACACCCCCCCCCAGGGGCTTAGTGCTGAGGTTTTAAACGTAAGGACTTGAGGCAGGTTGAAGGTTGGTCTGAGGTTTACCTCCTACCAAAGAGTGGCTTAGCTTGGCCTCTCCGTTGAGCAGCAGAGTTTTTAAACTTTTATGACCCCTGTAGGAACTGTTCTGGTATCCGAAACCCATGGGGGAGGGTACGAAATGTGTACAGTCAATTACACAGATGGAGTTAGGGGTGGGGTTGGCCCAGGATTGCGGAAGACCACTGGCCCATACCTGGGAAACTTACCATGTACAAGCTGATTTTCAGGTTACTTACTCCCATTGTATCTGAGTTAATGTGTGCCTCAAAGGCTAATCTAGTCTCAGAAAGCAGGCTCCCAGGCAGGACCTCCCCTTTATTCTGCAACCATTTCCTTAGCTAACTCCTGCCTCAATGTCAGGGGTTGAAAACGGCTTTGAGGTACAATCCTATCCCTTTATTATTTTTTATTTTGAGACAGTCTTACTAAGTTGCCCAACTTGGACTCAAATTTCTTTCCCTGAACTTCAATTTGTGATTCTCCTGTCTCAGCCTCCCAGAATGCTGAGATGGCAGACATGTGCCATCATATCAAGCAATATAGACGTTTTTAACTTTATCTTTAGACTTTCAGGAAGATTATGGAGTGATAAACAGCAGCAACTCATCCTCTCTGAGATTTGGAATCCAGGTATTGGAATATAACAACTTGGGGAAGAAAAGGAAAGAAGTGGATCCCTGGGACCCAGGAAGGATCTGAAGGGAGAACTGGAGCCCACAGGTAAAGTGAAGAGACAGACCTCAATGCAGAAAAAGGAGATGCCAAGCTAAACTTTCTCCATGACTCCCAGGTTGCGGCAGGATGGCATAAGATAAAAGGCTCAAACCCACAGAGACTCAATGAGGTCAGGTGACTCCAAAGCCTCCAGGGAGAAATGCACCAGTGGATGCTGTGAGCTACAACAACTAATGTGTAACTCCAGTCCAAGCATCTGCCGAGTCCCCTGGAGAAGGAACTTGGACAGGTGTCATTTCGGGGAGGGACCAACCAAACCCAGGACTCAGAGCATCCATGGATTGGCTTTATTACAACCGAGGGAGACCACCAGGGTCAGGCAGCCAAGTCCAGGCCAGCAAAGATACTCAGAGTAGTAGGCTAAACAACTCAGGCCCTAACCCCAGGACCAGGGGCCAAGATCAGCCTACACTTCTGTGGAGTTCAGAGCACCAGTATTGGCTCCTCATCCTAATCCTACTGCAGGCTTGCTGAGATCACCCAGCACAGACCTGGGCTCTGTCTGCCTCCTTTGTCTACCAAAGACAGCAGAGACAAGCCCTGAATTGGACACTACCACAAAACTGCAGACTCTAGAGGATAACCACAGGTTGGGGCTGGGCATTTAGCTCAGCGGCCCAAGTGCCTGCCTGGCAATGCATGAGGTTGAGAGTTCAATCCCTGGCACCAAAAACAAAACAAAATAAAACCGACACAGAAGCTAACCACAGGCTTGAAATTACAGAGAAATCCCTTTTTATTTTTAATTTTGCTTTTTTTTCTTGACTGTTTTTGTTTTTTTATGAATGTGAACTGTTTTTAGTTTTTTTGCTTTAATTCTTCTTGTAGTTTTTTCTTTCTTTCTTTCTCTCCTATCTTCTTCACCCAAAGCTCAGGTAATCTTTCTTGTCCTTCAGCCTTGCTTCTAATCTCTTTTTCTCATTTTATTTCTCTATTTCTTCCTCTTATTCCCTTTAAATTTTCTCCCCTGGATGTAAAATCACTCTATTAGGGGTTATTTACTGTATATGATTCATTAAGATTTTTTTATATAACTATAAATCCTGTACCTATGATTAAACATGGAAAATTAGTAATTATCACAGTTTGTCATTCTCTAGACTGTAGTTGATGGTATTTTAATTCCTGCTTTTACTACTCTAGCCAGGGTGACATACTTGTGATCAGTTATTCTTCCTTGTATGCCAATACTGAGATTGTCTGGGAGTCATAATACCATAGTCCAGCACCAAAGAATTAGATGCTAAGCCAAACAGGAAGCAAAATCTCATCCTTAATAAATTAAAGAGCCAGGATCTTGGGAGAGACTCAAAAACCAGAAGCCAGCCACATACAGAAAACATCTTTGAAAGTGTTGATTTCTTAAGGAGTCTCAATACTATTAATAAAGCTGCCTACAAGCTTACAAACATCAATGCAGAAAACAAATTTTATAAAGAAAATGAGAGGATCCAGAAGCAAGGTGCAAACTCAGACCTCCAGCTCACCCATGGCAAATCCAGAGGATACTGAGGTGGAAGAAATCAAAAGTTACCTAGCTGAACTTTCTGAAATGACAGTAGCAGACACAACAACCAGATGATTTAGTCTCTAGAAAAAAATCAAAAATAATTACATGGATAACATAATAAAAGACCTGGTTAGTGAATCTAGAACAGATATACATTTTAAAAAGTAAAACATAGAGAGGTTTAAGAAAGTGATGGAATCAATAACTAGGATCTCATATTACTAAAAAGTTTCTGCACTTCAAAAGAAATCACCAACAGAGTGAAAAGAAAACCCACAGAATGGGAAAGAATTTTAGCCAACAACCCCTCTGACAAAGGACTTATGTCCAGAACATAAAAGGAATTGAAAACCATCAAGACCCCCAAATTCAAAGACCCTCTCCAAAAACAGGCATCTGAGATGAACACACAGTTCTCAGATGAAGGTATACAAATGGTAAATAAATACATGAAGAAATGTTCACCATCGCTGGCCATTTGAGAAATGCAAATTAAAACAGCATTGAGATTTCACTCGGAAAGAATGGCTGCCATTAAGAAATCAACTGATAACAAATGTTGACGAGGCTGTGGGAAAAAAGGAACACTGCTCCATTGTTGGTGGGAATGCAGGCTGGTGCAACCACTGTGGAAATCAGCATGGAGATTCCTCAAAAAACTAGGATGGAAGTTCCATTCAATCTAGCCATTCCCCTCCTGAGTATTTTCCCAGAAATTGAAAAGGTCATGTCACAGAGATATATGTGTACCCATGTTCATAGCAGCACAATTGGTGACAGCTAAATCTTGGAAACAACCAAAATGCCCATTAACTGCAGAGTGGATGAAAAAAATGTGGCATTTTTATGCAATGGAACACTACTCAGCTATAAAAAAGATGAACTTGAGGCCTTTATAGGTAAACAGAGGCAACTTGAGAACCTCCTCATTAGTGAAATAAGACTCATATTAGTAAATATCACATTGTCTCTCTAGTGTAAAAAATAATAAAAACTACAGCATAATGGGATCCAAAAAGTATAATAGATATTGTAAAAGTGAAAGGGAAGGAAAGTGCTCTAAAGGATATAACAGTATGTATAATGTTAAGATAGATGACCATATTATTGAATTTCTGTTGGAACACTGAACAGAAGGATTTACACTGTCAATGTTTGAGTGTCTAGTCATTATTTATGCTTTGATTTTGTGACTTTGGCTACTATTTTTTAAGATGACAATGGGTATTGTATCAACTAGTGATTTTATGATGTTAATTTTTTTGAATTCGGTATTGCTCTACCTTTCTTTTATGTTTTCTTTATTTTTCTTTTCTTTCTTTGGAAAAAAAGAGAAAAATATGTAATATAACAACCATTGTTAAATTTCTTTCATTCTGTCTTGAAAACTTATATTGTTATTGTTTTGAGTTTGATCAAACTTATATTTGTTATGGTTTTGATCATGAGTTCAACAAACAACTGTTGTTGTGTATGGCTTTTGCTTTTTGTTTTTCTTTTCTGATTTCTCTTTTTTTAAAACAAAATAAAATAAATAAAAAAGGAAATGATGGAAATTGTGAATGGCCAACATAGCAAAGAAGTAGATTCCACAAAACAAATTCAAACAGATATTCAGGAGATTTAAAATTCTATTGGAAGTATATGCGGCATAATCAATCAATGTGGGGATAGAATAGAGGATCTAGAAAACAGACTTGTAATTAGTGATTATCAAATGAAAAACTTTTTCCAAATAGCAAGAGACCATGAAAAATCACTACAACAGTTACTAGATGCTGCAAAGTAGAATAGCATTAGATTGATTGGAAGCAATGAAAAGTCAGAAGATAGTGCAAAAGACATTATAAATAAAACCTGTTCACAGAAGTAATAGCAGGAAACTTCCCAACATGGAAAAAGAATTTCACATACAGGTAAGTGAGGCATATGTAACCCCAATTAGCCATGATCAGAAAAAACACACACACACTAAAGCATGTAACAGTCAAGATTCCAGAAATTAAACACAAGAACAGAATATTAAAAGTTCTGTGAGAAAGGGAACAAACTACCTATAAAGGAAACCCTATCAGAATCACAGCAGGCTTTCCCATTCAAACCCATAAGTCAAGAATGACCTGGATCAACATATTTCAAGCCCTAAAACAAAACAACCCCCAACCTACAATGACATACCACACAAAATTAACTTTCAAAATTGCCTGTAATTGCATGTACAGTGCATGCCTGTAATCCCACCACTCAGGAGGCTAAGGCAGGAGATTTTTGCAGGTTTGAGACCAGCCTGTGCTACAAGTGGGCTCAAGCCAGCCAAAATGGCATAGCAAGACCCTATTTCAAAAAGACAAAAAATTTGATGGAGAAATGAGGTACATTCATGATAGAGAACATCTGAAGAAATTCATGACCACCAAATGAACATTCCAAAATGTTCTACAGGACATTCTAGAAAAAGACAGTGGAAGTTGTGGGCTGGGAGGAGAATCAAGAAATCAACCCATGCCTTCCCATGAGCCAGCAGCAGCCATGTGGGCCAGGAGGAGAACCAGCCAATCCACACCCTCCCAGCAGCCAGCAACAGTTGTAGGCCAGGAGAAGAACCAAGAAACCAACCTGTGCCATCCTGTGAGCCAGTGGCAGTCTTGTGAGCCAAGAGGAGACCCAAGAAGCCAACCTGTGCCCTTCTGTGAGCCAGCAGCAGATGTGGGCTAGGAGGAGAACCAAGAAGTCAATCTGCATGTTCCCATGAGCCAGCAGCAGGCATATGAGTCAAGAAGAGAACCAAGAAGCCAATCTGTGCCCTCCCGTGAACCCATAACAGTCACAAAAGCCAGGAGGAGAACCAAGAAACCAACCTGCACCCTCCTGAGAGCCAGCAACAGCCATGTGAATCAGGAGGAGAACCAAGAAGTCAACCCTCTCCCTCCCATGAGGCAGCCAGTACATGGGCCAGAAGACAAGAAGTGCACTGACCCTTCCCCCACCCTTGTAAGCAACCAACTGATTCTGAGGAACATAGGCTTAAACGGTAATAACTGAAGTAAAAAAAAAAAAAAAAAAAGCTTAATGCTTATATTGTTTGATCGACTTTGCAGGCCTAAAGCTGGTAGGCTAAGCATCTATTTAGGGGATAACAATATGCACTATAGCAACTATTGGAGATTTTCTTCTATCTTGTTTTTGAAATCTAATATGGTTCTCACTGGTTTGCTTTGCTACACCGTATTGTTTTGTTTTATTCAATCTTTTGTTTTGATTGGTTTTATTCTATTCCGTTTTGTTTGATTTTATTATGTCCGCTGGTATGGACAGCAATTTTGAAAATTATAGCTATTATGATAGCCATTGTTGATTTGCTAGTATCTTATTTTAAAGTCCTGTATCACTTTCACTGTTTGGTTTTGATTGACTTTATTCTGTTTTATTTTGTTTTGTTTTATTCTCTTTAACATAAAATTTGGGGGACTGAGGATTTAGCAGAGCAGCATAAGTGCCTGCTTGGCAAGTGTGAGATCATGAGTTCAATCTCTGGTACCAAAAAATAAAATAAAATGAAATGAAATTTTTAAAAATTGGGGGGAAAGTCCATCAATATGTCAAAAGTTACTACTATTACCCAGAAGCCTAATAAAAGCCATTCCAACTTTTATGAAAGACTCGGTAAAGCCTACAGGGTCTACATTTCGTTTCTGAGGCCCCAGAAAAATCTACAGATGGTACATGCGGCCTTCATTGCACAATGTCCAAAAGAAAATCCAGTCTAATAGAGGACCATACCTCAGCCAAAGACCAATATGTGACTTATAAGGGCTATGAACACTAGGGGAAAAACACTCACTCAAACTAAAAGATAAGGCTCTCAAAACCTTCAACTTGCAAATCATTGGTTCTGGAGGGGAATATGTGTTCTGTTTAATCTTCAGGAGGTTTGTCATGCTGGCTTCCTGATATGCACTCAACTGTTGTCATGGGAGGAGCTCAGGATCTCATTGTTGCTAAGGATGGCTGTGGTACTTTTTAGGGGAGCCCTGGTTCTTATTTTGTGCGTCACTTCTTGGCTCTACTGCAGAACCCTTAACCTACTGGCACACATCCTTCACCCCACTGGCATAGACTTTCTAGCTTCCACTGCTGACCTTTGGGCCTTTCCAATACAGATCCATAAAAAAAGACTCTCATGAGTCATTGCCCCTGTGGCATCTCTACCTGGCTCTGGCTCAGGCTTCCCGCAGGAAGCTTTCAAACTCTCCCCACCAAGACCATCGAATCATTATAATCTCATTTTGTCTTCCCAGAGCCCTCTGAGAAATGTCGACAGGCCATGGATGGAGCAGCTAGTAAAGACAGTGCTCACTGCTCAACCCTGCCTCCCACTGTCCCTGCTGCACACACAAAGCTGCCTCTGTCCCTCAGCAGCTCCAAGTCCAGGGCTTCAGTGTGTCTAGCTGGTGGTTTTGAGCTCAGTGGGCAATTACTCAATTCCTTTGAGCCCAGTGGGAAAGGCCTTCCCATGGAGTCTGCAGCATCCTGCATCCTGAGCAGAATAGCAATGACCAGGGTCCTATCACCAGCATCTACAAGACCAGATGTACAGCTGCGGGGAGCCCAGAGTCTTCCCACACCCAGCTGTGGAGCACAAGGCAGATCCCCCTGTGAAAATACAACAAAGTGAGGGATGTTCTTCTTAGCATTCTCTCTCTTCATTTCTTTCTTTCTTCCTTTATTCTCTATTGTATCATTCTCTTCTCCACACTACACATGTGCATACACACACACACACACACACACACATACAAAACCTCCATAACTGAGACCAAGACAGCCAGCACAGCCAGCACAGCCCCAGACAGAAGCTGAGACCCAGGAGCTGCTGAAGTCCAAGAAGAACTGCCATGGAGCTCAGAGGCCCCACTCCTTCCCTCCTCAAGGGCACCAGAGGAAAGGTTTGGAAGTCTAGGTGCCTCTCTCACCCCTGTTGAACATCCTGCCTCCAGCTGTACCATAGGCCCTGGCTAAAGGCCATGATTAGGACCCTGTGACATCAAAACTTCCGACTACAGAGACTATAGTATGGTGTTGGAGTGGAGGGCTGCAGACCCAAGCTGTCTCAGATCCCCAGAACTCTTCCTGGTGCCTCCTGAGGTCCTCTCTGTACCACTGCTTTTGTTTCAATGTCTAGAGCATGGGACCAGGGGCTGGGATACTCTATAGGACCCCAGAGGAAAAACTTGTTATACATGAAGAGCTTATGTGACATCAGTGTGGTCTGCTGGTTCAAAGGAGGTGGGCAGAAATTTGATTATTCTTATCTGTAATGCCCACTACCACTGTCTGCCTCTATTTACACCAGAGCTGAGCCTTCTCTCCTTTGTGTTTGATCTGGAGCCTAAGGTGAGTGAGCAAGCTGTTGGTTCTAAGGGCCTACTTCCAATGTGTCCTTGAAGGTTTGATTTCTCTTCTGGGAGGATCGCTTTGGCCTGAAGAAGAGGCACGTGGAGTGACACTGTGGATCAGGGAAAATGGCACAAATGAATCAAACCCAGAAATCCAGCCCATGCTTATCCATCTAAGCACCACGAGGGGAGGGGCACAACTGAGTAATGACCAAGAGCCATGACCCTTCTGACAATCCTAATAGCAGGCTCCAGGGGACACATCTGAATGCAGGGAGACTGGCCTCTGTTCCCAGATAGATGACTTCACAGGAATGCAGCCTGTGACAGCTGGATAAGAAGAGAAACAGTTCTCACATCAAGAGAATCCTCCCTCCAAGCCCTGTAATCCTAGACACGCAGGAAACTTCACTGTGACACCATGAGGGAGAGTTATCCAGCCATGTTAGACGAGCAGACCAGCCCCAGAAAAGTAAGATGGTGGCCTGCTCCAAGTCATACCTCATCACTGGATTCAAATCCACTCTACTCCAAAATCATGCTCCAGCCTCCATGCAGTGGAGGGAGACACATCCAGTTAACGGCAAAGCCTGTGTGTACCAGTGCTGCTGGGAGCCTAGACATTCACCCAGTGCTGGGAGATTTATGCAGCTAATTTCCATTAGGACTAATGGAAGAAAGAAAAAGTTATTTTTCTTATAATTAGAAGAGAATTCAGCCTTCACAGCCAATGAGTTTAATATCTCAGCTTATGTAACAAAAGAAAGAGAAAGTAAATAGATATAATTAGGGAAGAGAAGAAACAATTTGGATTACTGGCTGCAGAAGTGATGAAGCGAAGGTGTAACACAATTCAGGATGGAAATGGTTCTCTACTGCCAATCAGGGCAGATTTCAAATCCCCATTATGGCCCATCATGTACAGAGCTGAATAGACCAGTTCTGCATAGCATTTTAAGCATTTCCTAATGTAGAGAAACTATGTGCCAGAGACTTTTATGTCCATTTCAGGGATTTAAAAACTGATGTCCATAGACACAATGCACCTAGCCAGTCATAAGAATATATCTCATCACAGGGCATGTATCCAGCAGGTGCCTACTGCATGCCAGGTACATATCCAGTAGAGATTCACCCGGCAGAGATGATCTAGGAGCCAAATCCCTTTCTATTTCACATCAAAGTCATTCTCCTTCAGAGGATGAACTAGATCAATATTTATTGAATGACTGAATTCTCTCAGGATTCTGATTCTTCAGCGGTTTCTTGGTCTGGCAAGAGTTCCAGCAGAGGGGCAAAGGGAGGAAGCAGCAGCAGCAGCAGCAGCCCCCGAGCTCATCAGCTCGCACCGGGCAACCTGTGCCTCTGAGACAGGCGACTTCTGCTAGGATCAAGCTCCGCACTGGTCCTGCAACCCACCGAGCTCCTGACTGCCACCTGCGTTAGGCAGCCACAAAAGGTGTTATCTAATGATGGAGTATTGATTTTTTTTTTCAAGAAGCAAAAATTTCAGGTACTGCTGCAATTGATAGCCAAGGAGAACGTGAAAAGAAAGCAGAGTGCAAACCCAGCCCCTCACAATCGTCAAGCACTTCCTCCCGCCCTCACAAGGCCTCTCCTCTCCTCTCCTCCTGGGGACCAGAAGAGGGTGCAGGAGGCTGAAAGTGAAGAAACCCACAGGAGGAACGAGAGCGTGCCATGTGCTGTGTGCCTTTGCATCAGTCCCAGAGCAGGGTTATCTGCTGGCTTACGGATATGGAAGTCAGTGCTCAGAAACAGTAGATCCCTTGTCCACTGTCACACAGCCGCTGAGTGACGGAGCTGGGACTTCAGCCTGTGTAACTCTGTAACCTGTTGTTTATGTCACACTGAGAGCAAACCCTGAAACAGACTACTAGGAAAACTTGAGAGGTGCATTTTGTTACAGGTTGATCTAAAATGTCTTCCAAAAGGCTCCTGTGTTCAGAGTAAGGACTTTTGGGGTATGATCATATTGTGCAGACGCTGTGCTCGTCAGTGTATTAACCCATGGCTGAATGTGATTTTAGGAGTTGGGGCCCAATTGGAGGAGTTAGGTCACTGGGAGCATGCCCTTGTGGAGCGCATCCTGGCCCAGTCTCTCTCCTGCTCTCTCTCCCTCTCCTCCTCCCTCTCCCTCTCCTGCTCCCTTTCTCCCTGTCTCCCTCTTTCTCTCCCCCTCCACACTTGTTCTTGCCATTACTCTGTCTCTTGCTTTTGCTCTCTTTCCCCGCTCTCTACTTCCTGCTGCCATAGGAGAAAGAGCTAGGGCTAAAGCTAGAGTTAGGGCTAGGGTTAGTTTTAGGGTTAGGGTTAGGGTTAGTGTTAGGTCTAGGGATTGAAGTTAGGGTTAGGTTTAGGGTTAAGTATTAGGGTTAGACTACAGTTAGGATTAGGACTAGGGTTAGGGTTATGGCTAAGGCTAGGGTTAGTGCTTATGTCAATATTAAGATTTGGAGTACAGTTAGGTTTATAGTTAATTAGGTTTAGGTTTTTTATTAAGGCTAGGGCTAGTGTTAAGGGTATGGCTATGGTTAGCATTAGGCTTAGATTTAGGGTTCATGGTTAGTATTAAGAGAAGGGCTAGAATTATTGTTATCTTTGGGTTTAAGTTTGGGGTAATGGTTTGGGCATGTTTATGGTTAGGATTTTGATTAATCCTCGTGTTAAATCTAGGACTCCAGTTAGGCTTTGAACTATGGCAAACGATAGAGTAGGGCTATGATTAATGTTAGGTTTAGGGGTATTATTAGGATTACAGTTCAGATTGGGATTAATTCTAAAAGTAGGTCAAGTCTAGGATTAGCATTGAATTTTGTATAGATCTAGGGCTAGAATTAGATTGTTACAGTTAGAATTTGGGTTAGGGTTAGTGTTAGGGTTTAGACTATAGATAAAGCTAAGAGATAGGGTTTGGGCTAAGTTAGGGTTTGGCTAAAGCTAGAGTTGGGTTCAGGGTTATGTTAAGGAATCTTAGGGCTAGGGGTTAAGGTTAGGGTTAATGCTAGTGCTAGGACAAGAATTAGGTTGAAAGTTACATTTAGTGTTTAGGCTTAGGTTAGCATTTGGTGTGGTCTAGCATTTAGTTTGAATTAGGTTAGTTTGTATAAACACGAGGGCTAGTTTTGTGTTTAAGTCTAACATTAAGTATAGGGTTAGGGTTAACGGTTAGGGTTAGAGTTAGCACTAGTTCTAGAGCATGAATTAATTTTAGGATTAGGGTTAGGGTTAGGATTTGGTCTAGGGCTTGAGAGACCTAGAGCTAGTTATAGGGTTAGAGTTATATTTAGGATTAGGTTTAGCTGTTGGGGTTACACTTAGTGTTAGGGTTAGGGTTAATTTTAAGATTGGTATTAGGTTTGGTGTTAGAATAGAATAGTTACTAGGTTTAGCTTTAGCTTTAGCTTTAAGTCTAGGGCTCAAATTATTGTCAGATTTGCGTTAGAGTTTATGCTAGGTTTAGAATTTGGGTTAGGGTTGCGATTAAGGTTATGGTTAGAAGGTTAGGGTTAGAGTTAGGATTAGTTTTACGGTTAGGATTAGGTTAGGGTTAGAATAGAATGTCTACTGGGATTATGGTTAGACTTAGTTCTTAGGCTTTGGTTCAGGTTAGCATTAGGTTTAGGGTTTGTTTTAAAATTATGTTAGGGTCAGGGTTAGGATTGCTGTTAGTTTTAGAATTAGGATTAAGTTTAGTATTAGAATAGGATAGCTAGTATAGTTAAGGTTAGACTTAGCTTTAAGCCTATTGCTCAGATTAGGGTCAGAATGAGCATTCAATCTCTGACTTGGATTCAATTTAGCATTAGGATTTGCTTTCAAGCTAGTGTTAGACCTAGTTCTGTGGTTAAGGTTACTGTTAGGATTAGGGCTTTGGGTTCATTTCCTATTGCAAAGATCATATTTCATCTCTTCTCAACTCTCAAGTATTTCTAACCTAGAAAAGCATCTGTACATCAAAATCAAATATTATTTTGCTTCTTTTTTCACAGGGTTTTTTATAAAGCTGATCCTTTTCACTTGCAGCCACCATCCCTGATCGCACTTCCCAGTGTTACAATAACTACATTTATTGCGAATGTACTACATGCTCTATGTTTTATGTCCATTTTTTTATAAGCAAAATTGTCCCATAAGAACCCATAAGGCATAAGGTGTTTCTGCCATCCCTATGTGTTGCATGAGGAAACCGAGATCTGGACAAGTAGTATGTCATGTGGTCAACATAAGAGGAAGTCAGTATCTCAACCCACAAACCAAGGGCTCCTTTTGTCACTCACCACCTCAGAGTCTTACAGGAAACTGCCAGTTAAGGCAGTGTGTGTTAGAGCCACAAATAGTGGCTAGGTTCTGTGCCGGGGTCAGTAAGCCCAGAATGAGGAACTATTCCCACTTGAGTTGATTATATGGTTGAGACAAGTCACTAGCTCCTGTGAGATTCTGTGTCTGCGTCTGGGTCTCCAGGACATGTTTCCAGGTGACCTGTCCTGTGTGTCCTCTGCTTTTCTGCAATCTGCCGCTTATATTCCATAGTGCTTATTACCTGCCTGTTTCTGCTCTCTGTGTCCCCCAAATTCCCTTGCCAAAGCAGTTCCTAGAGCAGCCACCGCCGTTCTCATCATTTTTCACTTCAACACAGTCTTCAAGTCCCTAGGCTGAGTGCTATCTAGAATCATAAAGAGGTCTAATTTTAAAATAGAATTAGAAATGCATGCAGAGGGGTAGAAATTTGGTGAATATTCTCTGTTCACAAAACAAAATAGCCTTCTAGGGGTATGCATTTGTTTTGATAATCTCTTGTCAAGTAATAAACCATCCCAAAAGTTAATGACTCAAAACCACAGTGATCTATTTCACTCACAGACACACAATTTAGTTAAGGCTCAGCAGAAGCAGCTCATCTAAATTCCGTGTAGCACTTGCTGGACGAGCTAGATCAAGGGCAAGAATATAACTCCGGCACTGAGGAGTCCATGCTGCCTCTCAGCTGGAAGCTTGGCCAGGGCTCTGGGCTGGTGATGTCATCCATCCCCTGGTAGGACCCCTTGGGACATTCAGGCTTCCTCACAGCATGGAGGCTGTTTCTAAGTGTCAATACAATGCAGAGGTGTGTGACGTTTTCATGAACCAGCTTTGTAAGGCACGTACTATCACTTCTGATTGGTCAGTTGGCCAAAACTCGTGAGTTGTCACCAAGGCCATCCATTCCACAAGAACACAGAGATAGAAGTGTCCATGAGTCAGTAAGATTCTGGTACACAGGCTGTGAATACTGCTATAGCCCATCTTTGAAAAATATTATCTGCCCCTATTTACATAATGGATCTACTGTGATGTGCTACTGATTTAGAATCTCCAATTGTTTCATACATCTCTGAGATAGGTACAAACACTACAGAGGTGCAGAATCTGGTAACCTGCGATGCTGAGCACACAGCAGTGAATTTCATGATGATGTTGAGTCTCAGGGAATATCAAAGGATCTTTCCAAGCCCCAGGCAAAATAAGATCAAAAACTTTTCCTCCCATCCTTTTGTCTTGTGGGTTACCATAGTGATAGGAAGGCTAGAATTGATAAGCACCTGGAGAAATTATCATAAATTGGAGCTTAGAAGGTGCCTCAAAGGTCACCTATACATATACACCTACTCAAGTGTGTAATAAATGCTGGAGCTCAGGATTGTAAATTAAAACAACTGAATTATATTTCCTAAGGTTCTTCTGGACAAAAGTCCCCTATCTTCTCTTAGATGACGTGGGCACCCAAAGAGACAGTTCCTCAGACAGTAATCTCCTCTAGAAAATCTTTCATGGTTCTCCAAGTAAGACCCACAGCACAGGACACATTGTCTGGCCACACACAAAGTCCTCATACTAGATTATAAAACTGAACTGTCTCCACCTCTTTCTATTACAGTGTTCTTGTCAATCTATCAGAATCTCACCCTCCTCTTCTTTTTTTTTTAATCAGTAATAAAGATTGAACCAGAGTCTTTGTATTAAGCTATATCACCAGCCCCTTTTTTTTAAATTTTGAGGCAAGGTCTTGCTAAGTCCCTAATCTATATGAACTGCTCTTGAACTTGTGATCTCCCTGTCTGCCCAAGTGCTAAGGCTACAAGCGTGAGCCACCAGGTTTTTGAGCCTCTGCAAACATCAGAGCTGCCTGAAGAGGGCACGAGCTGATCTTGCTCTGTAGCTGGACAATTACTTCCTCTTTTTTCCCCTATTGTAAATGATGTTGTCATGAGACATAGATGAATAAAACCTTATCTACATTTCAGATTATTCCCTGAGCCTAAATTCCAAGTTTGGAAACTACTGAATAGGAGAATATGAACATACTGATGGCTCTTGATGTGAAACAGAAAATGGTTCTTCAAAAAGGAAGCAATTTTCTCTCTGTGGCTGCATTTTAAATGGCAATGATACTAGTAGTAATAACATCTGTAATAATAATAGTAACATAATACAGCACTCCTCATGTATCCTCTTAAACTCTTGACATGAATTATTTTAGCTAATCCTCTTAACTACCCTATAAATAAAGCACTTTATTATCTCCATTTGCAGGCAGGGAAACTGACAGAAATTGCCCTTACCAAAGGACACATAGCTAAAAGATAGCTGGCCAAGATTCAAAGTTGGTTCTAACACAGCAGCGCATGAATATAACCTCCTTCCTTCTCTGTCACCCATGGAGAAAGCAGGTCTCTTCCTTTCATCAACTGCTATGGCATAAATCAAAAATGCCCCCCAAAAAGTCACAAACATTTGGAAGGTGACTGGATAATGGGGGTGCAACACTGGTGAGTTCATAGGAAGTAGAACCTGGTTGGAAATGGGCCACTGTGGAATGACCTGGAAATGTATATGCTTGTCACCAGTTTCTCCCTTTTCTCTCTACTTCCTAACTGCCATGAGTTAAACAGATTTCTTCCTAAGGCTTTCTAGTATGTCATTTCTGCCTTGGAGTCAGTCAACTAGATTTAAACCAAAATAAACCTCTCCTCCTTTAAACTGTAGTGTTAGATATTCTATTCCAGTGACAAGAAAGTAACTAAGATTATAACTCACATGAGGCCATTCAGTGACCTCTAGTTTCCACATAGCTCCCCAGTGACATTAGTCCTGAGGCTAGCACCTAGAAGCAGAGGTAGACCGTGGCTTAGTGAGGGAGGACCATTAAGAGAAGCAGGAAGGGAACAACTAGGTGAATGGAAAATCAAGTAATGGTGTGGACTCAGGTCAAGTGGTCCTGAGGCCTGATCCATCATGCAGACTCTGGAGCATTCACAGGATCTTCTCAATATGACTCATGTAGGATGTCAGTCATTAGCTGTGCTATCCCACAGATGAGACAGCATAACCTCGAAGGGAGAATAGCCCCTGTCGCCAAGAACAATTCCCAGAAGACAATTCCCTGAGCAGCTGAGAGCTGTTGGAAGCCCCTTTTCATAGCATGTTAGAGATGGAGGAAGGGGAGCTGGACAGGTCACCAACAGAATGTCCAGCACAGCAGGGCTGCCCACTCCTGGGCAAGGGTAGGAACCAACAGTCTGAGCTCAGTCCTTTCACATGTAAATTCACCCTCTCCTTGGCTGCATGGCAGGCCAGTTCTTGCCTCCAAGAATCCCTGCCAGATTCCCTCACCTGACTCAGAACTGATATAGTCAGCATAGGAATGGTACTGGGAAACTCCAGAGAGATAGAAACAAAGTAAATGGATGCTCAAATGCCTCCTCTGTGGCTCATTTCACTGTGGGCAGGAAAGAAGGATGTTTGGAAGGTGGCCTCTAAAAGAAACTCTAGAGAGGAGTGAGGAGAAGGCAAGGGCTCTGGTCCTGAAAGGCCTGGTCCCAACCCACATTCCCCATCTACTAAATCTTGCTGGGCCTCAAGGGAATAAACATCAATCTAAGGCGGGTCCTGTCCTGATGAATTTTAACAAGTCCTGATGAACTCTGAGTTTATAAGCAACCTCAGTGCAAATGCAGAAGGTGTTAGGAGTCCAGAGAGGAACAACAGCCCTCAGAGGAAAGGGGCTCTCAGGAAAGGTTATAGAAGAAGTTAACAAGCTTGACCCTGAGTGTGTACAAAGAGCAAAGGTTAAGAAGGACATTGCAGGCAGAGGAAGTCACATGCACAAACAGCAGGGCTGTGGACCAACAGAGGGGTTCAGGAGCTTCAGGGTTCCCCCCTTCATTTTATATTTGAGAAAACTCAGGCTCCACCATGGCCTTCTGCATGCAGGAGAGCCAAAGAATTCAGTAGATGTTCAAATCAAGAAGCTTCAAAACAAAAGGGATCCAGGATCCAACCCTAGTCCAAGATCAAAGGCCTGGAAGCTCACTATACAATCACTCATCTAAGTCTACATTGAAAGGCTGAAGAAATTGGAGAATGATGTCCAAAGACAATGATTGAAGGGACTGGATCTCTTCCCTTATTTATGATGCACAGGATGCAAGCCAATGGGTTGGTGCCACACATCTGGGGGATGGGTCATTCCCCCACAGTTTGCTGGCCTAAATGATCTACAGATACACCCAGACTTTACTAATCTGCTAGGCATTTCTTAATATTCAGATTAACATTTCATGATTAATTGTCATAGATGATGAAGGATGTCATCAAAAGGATGTCACAATCCTCTCTCCTCCTCCGTCTCTCTCTCGCTCCCTCCATCCCTCCCTCTCCCTCAGATTAATCTAATCCTTATTCTAAGTCTTAAATCTCTTAAATGTTATCCCTGACAAATGGCTTTTGCACACCTTCTTGGTCATTTTCAGAGTCCCAGATGTGATGATTCTGAAGATTACAGAGGTCTAACTTCCATGCCCTGGAGAGAGATGGAGATCCTAGCACAACTACGAAAGTTAAGAGGGTAGAAATCCCAACTTGGCAAAAGAATAAGCTTTTTAAGTCTAGTGTACCAAATATAAGAATGTGGGGAGATGAATATGTTAATTAGCTTGATTTGTTCATCCTAGAATATACACATGCATCAAAACATCAGGTTTCAGCTCAAAAAATGTAACCAATTACTGTATTATTTGTCAGCTAAAATTTGTAATAAAGAGGAGCAAGGCATGTCATTCCTAGGAGGAACTTTCTAAACATAGTCCACAGTCTACAACAGCCTAAGATTTTTCCACTTCATGGTGGTGTAAAAGTGATACAAACTCAGTACAAACTGTACTTCAGATTTTGGATTAGGATCTTGGATTTTGGATTAGTCTAGCAACATGCAGTGATACTTTCTCAAGGTTCTGGGCAGCAACAGTGGAGCATAGCTCCACAATCATGGAAGGAAATAGCTAACGCTCTATAGTGTTCTATGTTGCTCAGCTAGTACATTAGTCTGCTTTCCTGTTGTTGAACACAATATCCAACATCCACAATCGAAAGGAGGTTTAATTTAGCTCATGTTTTATTAAGGGGATTCAGTTGATGACCAGCTGGTTCCGAGCAGTGATGTCATGGCAGAAGAGCAGGGTGGAGCAAAGTTCCTAACTGGTGGCATCCAGGAAGCAGAACAGGGGAACAGTACAGAGAGGAAGGGGCAAGAGACCAGATATGGTACCCAACGTCATACCTCCATGACTCACCAAGGCACACCCCGAAATGTGCTCACCACTCTCTAGGTGGCTCCCAAAGCCAATCATGTTGACACACTCAAATTGAACCATTGATTAAATGCAATTTGATTTAAACGTATTTTCAATTTGCAATGGGCTTATAGGACAGAAGTCCATTTTAATTCAAGGAGCATCTGCAATTACAGAGACAATCTCGAGTTCTACATTAAGATGGCCAATTGTTCAAACCAATATGGCTATAACTGTTGAATCTCTGGTGGGAAGGGAGAGAATTCTAAAGGATTTTTCTCCCCAGATCACATTGGTGGTTCTCAAAATCAGGAAAATACACTGGTGGTACACAAAAATATTGAGATCAACACGGCATCACAAAATATCCAACTGTGATGCATGTGGTAGTGCACACCTGTAATTCCAGCACTGAGGGAGCCTGAGGCAGGGGGATTACAAATTCGAACCCAGCCTGGACCATTTAGCTATTTACAAGCTCAGTGCAAAAGTCCTGGGATCGAGCCCTAGTTCTAAGGGAGAAGAAGAACCACCATCCAATCGCATAGTGAGCAGTCACTCCTTTCTACCTCTTGTCCACCTATCCAGTTAATGCAGAGGGCAAATCTCCACTGCTTTGGGGTTTGTCGTTAGACTGCTCTAGTCTTCCTCCTCTCTGTGAATTCAGAGAGCCCTTCCCTGGGTCACTGCTTTCGCTGGCTAATTCATCCATCTAGAATACTTTCTGATCATACCATATTTATTTTGTTCTTGTGCTTGCGTATAAACTTGTTTTCCAACTAGCAGTTCACTTTGTTGTCTCTATATTTTTTTTATTTTAGTTCACTAGTATCTGATTATAATGCATAATATTTACACTCCTTGTGGAAAATTGGTGCATATGCATGTTTTAACTCTTTTAATATTTATATAATGGTCAAAAGTCTCACAAACTGTAATTAACTGTATTTTAATTGCCTATCCATTTTTATGTATATTTTACAAAGATAATGTAAAACTCTGTGAGCAAACCTGTGTAGAACAAAACCCAAGGAGTAAAAAATAACCTGCCTACTTTTTTTAAAAAACATTGTATTTATTTTTACATTTATTTTATCTTTGTGATGTTGTTTTCTATTTATAGCAGTGATATAAAATTTCCTGTTTAAAATACATTGATTTAATTTCAAAATGCGTTGGCTGTGTATTAAGTAAAAATAGAACACGGGTATAGATGTAGCAAAAAAAATCACACAGGTGGTATGTGAATGACTCAAGTTTGGTTAGGTAACTTAAGCTTGATTCTTTTTTTAATATTTGGCTTCCCGAATTTTAACTCTTGAAGATGAGAAACTCAGAGGTGGCTGGGCTAGAGGCTGCAAAGCCCTAAAGCCACGGAAGGCACTGTAGGGCTTCTCCCTGGCCACAGAGTAAGGTCACAGCAGCTCAGAGCCACAGCCAGCACACACACCAAGGTCCTTCTCCGTTCACAAGCCAGCAACAGTCGGAGAGCTACTGTGCAGATCGAGATGGGATTTTTTTTTTTTTTAAGAAGGCAGCATAATGAGCAGCAGTTTGAGTGGAGACCAATTCCAAAGTCTTTTTTGTTTCTCACCAACCATGATAGAAATCACCACGAATGATGTCTTAATTCTGCTTCCTAGTGGGTCTCTGATATGGCAAACGATGAATTTTAAATTCTTTGATTAGAATTAACAACGTTAGTCATTGCAAATAGCCTCTTCATTTCTGCAGAGCTGCCGCGGGGAGCAAAAGTAGCCATGGCGAGATTGCAACAGACAGATGTGCCTGGCTAAAGAGGACAGGTGACCTCGCAGCGGGAGACTTTTGTCCTGCTGCTAGGCAGCCCTAGCCCGAAGCTCCTGTAGGGGGCAATGGGTTGCTGTTCCAGGCAGCCCTGAAGTCTTAGGCTGAGTCTATCCTTATTTAGCAAACCTGCAGTCAGCCTGCCACTCCTGCCTAAACACAGACCCTCCCTGCGCTGCTATCCTAGAGGGTGGACAAGGCCTCCAGGCCCTGGGCTCGTCAGCCATGAGCTGCTAATGGGGATGCACCACGCTCACACAGCATCAGCAGACCCAGCTTTTAATTCCAAAAACAGAGAGACTCCCCTGCTTACAACTCCAAAGGGCTGGGTGTGACGGTTCATGTCTGTAATCCCAGTACTCTGAGAGGCTGAGGCGGGAGGACTGCAAATTCAACCTTGGGCGAGGTAATGAGACTCTGTCTCAAAACAAAACATATCAGAAGGACTGGGGAGGCAGCTCAGTGGGAAGGCCCAGGGTGGGGGAGGGGGGAGGTATCTATCACAAATGGTTTCCAAATGGTTTTTTTCTTACATTTTGCAAATTAGATTCCTTGGCCCTGTGCCACTCACCCCCACACTGGCTTCCTGTTCGTGCTAGAACATTCCAAGTTGTTCTTTCCAAAGAGATTTTTTTTTTCTGCTGTGAAATGCCTCCCTCTGTCTTCCTCTTCCTGCAAACTCAGTTTAAAATCTACCACCGCAGAGAAGGCCCCAGCCTCTTGCTGTGTCTCGTGTCTGATTTCTAGTCACTTCTCTGTGTGTGTTGGTGTGACGGTTTTGTTGCTGTTTGGCTTTGCGTGTTTTCCTCCTTCTGTTAGCCCTCCATAAATCTCATGGTTTTATACTGTAAAATTAATATCAAATTTGTTACTGAAAGAAAAGTACACAGGTCCAGTTGGTTCTGCATCTATAACACAGCCTACATCTTCTTATTTTTTTTTTTTTTGCAGGTAGGAAAATACAACCAAACAAGACAAAACAAAGCCAATCCAGACAGTGCAGTGAAACTGGTACAGAACTTTAGAGCAGGATACTGGGATAACAGTAATAGGTACCACAGTATATCTTGTTATCTTCACAATAGTTGTCCATTCAATCAGGCATACCAAAACCAAACTAAAAACAGAACACTATAAAACCAATCAAGGCTGCTGAGAACCAGCCATGGTGGGACCCAGGCGGCTGCAGAAGAAGACAACTTGCCCAGCCCTCTTGGTAAGGACCTTTCTCTGATGCAAGCCAGGAGGAGACCCAGTCCTGTGAGCCTACCGGTGTGCCTGCTGGAAAGCAAACACCCCTTCCCAACCCCGCCCATTAGAACTGGGGACAGAGGTCTGAGCATCTCCTGGGAGGATGACCATAAGCAGTATAGCAAATATGGGGGACTCCCTTCCATTTTCTGTTTGAAGGCAAATGTTTTTTTCACTATTTTGTTTCATTATGATTAATTATATTACTCTATTCAATATTCTCCTTTGAATGGTTTTATAATATTCTGTTTTTGATTTGCTCTTGCTACACCTAATTGACTGGACAACTATTGTGGAAATAACAAGATATACTGTGGTACCTAGTACTGTTATCCCGGTATCCTGCTCTGAAGCTCTGTACCAATTTCACTGCGTTCTCTAGATTGGCTTTGTTCTGTTTTGTTTTGTTATATTTTTACGACCTTCAAAAAAAAATCAAAACAGAATATTGAATAGAGCAAGACAATTGACCAGAACAAAGCAAAACAGTGAAAGTATTATTTGCCTTCAAAGAGAAGGCAGAAGGAAATCCCCATATTTGCTATATGGCATACTGTCATCCTCCCAAGAGGTGCTCAGACCCCTCTTCTTACAAGCATTTAGTTGCTTTATATGCCTTAGTTGCTATCAACTCTGGCTGACCTGGACACATCCAGTTACTACCAGGGTGGGCAACATTTGATTCTCAGCCCACACGCCAGGAGGCTCATGGGAGACACTGACTTGTTTGCATTTTTTTTCTTTCTTTCCTTTCTTTCTTTTGTACTAAGTATTGAACTCAGGACATTTGCAATGAGCTACATCCTCTGCCCTTTTTTATTTTTATTTTTTATTTAGAGATACGGTCTCACTAAGTCACCAAATTACCCAGGGTTGGCTTGAACTTGTGAGCCTCCTGCCTCCACCTCCAAGTGCTGGGATTACACATGCCTAACTCACAGCCTGCACCATGAGCTTGAATGTTGCTGTCTCCTTCCACTTCCTCCAGCTCGGGCCTGCCCACCTCTCCCCTCACTTGTACTGCAGGATTTGTTCTGTGCGTCTCCTGCCCCACCCCACAATGCTCAGCAGCCAGTGTGGTCTTTTAAAAGCCTGACTGAAACGGTGAGACTCTATTTCCCCTCCTGCCTTACATTGCATCCTGCTCTTCCTCACTCACAGCTTTTCTGTCCTTCCCAAGACAAGCTCATCGCTCCCAGGCCCCAGGACCTCAGCACATACTGCTCCCCCTCAGCAACATGCCATGACTGACAACTTCTCACCCTCAGGCTTCCTCTCCGGTCTTCCTCCTGAAGTGACTTCCCTGACCACGCTTACAAAAGCGGGTTCCCACCACCTGGGCTCTAACACCGTACATGCTGCTTCCTAAAAAGCACTTGTCACAGGTTACTGTTTTCCTGTGTTCAGTTGGGGAGGGGGTGTTTTGTTTTGCTTGTTTTGCTGTACAGAGGTTTGAATCTAGGGTCTCTGAACCAACCTACATCTCCAGACACCTCCCCCTTTTTTTGAGACAGAGTCTTGCTAAATTGCTGAGTTACTTGGGCTGGACTCAGATTTGTGTGCCTGCCAGAGTGCTGAGATTACAGGTGCATGGCACCACGCCTGGCTCATTCGTTTGTTTCTGTGTGTTCCCCACACTAGAGCACTAGCTATCTGACACAGGGTTTTGGTCATATTCCCCAGCACCTGTCACATCACTGGCCATTTATACATGTGATCTTACCAACTCCCTTCCACGCCTGTGAGATGGATAAGTCTCCTCCTGCACTATACACAAGATTAAGAAATCAGAGTGTACTGGAGCATGCCTGTAATCTCAGCACTCTGGGAGGCTGAGGCAGGAGGATTACAAATTCTGGTCTGGGCAACTTAGCAAACAGTTGTCTCAAAGCAAAACATATCAAAAGGACTGGGAATATAGTTCATGGGGAACTGTAGAAAATAAAGGGAATAAAGGAATAAATGAAGGAAGAAAAGAGAAGACGGGGAGGAAGGAAGGAAGAAAGAGAGAGAGAAAGAAAGAAAGAAAGAAAGAAAGAAAGAAAGAAAGAAAGAAAGAAAGAAAAAGAAAAGAAGCCACTAAGGAAATTACTCAGCATCCACAGTCGAGTCAGGATTCAAATTCAGGTCTCTTTATCCCCAAGCGCAAAGCTCTTGCTAAAGGCCCTTTCTACTTTAGGTCAGGCCCAACACATGCTCAACAAGAAAGCATGTCCACTTTGCATGTCACTCTCTCTTGTCACTTGCAAAGTGAAAAGTAAGTGCCAGCCCCTCGGGATAGCTTCTGCAGAAGGGAACTTAGTCACTTTCTGCCCATCCAGGAAAGCAGTCTCTGCCTGCCCCAGCTTCCATGAGTGGCAGCTACTGATAGGTAGAAGCCACAGCCATGTGCGTCCATCCTCACCACACATGGGTACATCTTTCTGGTGCTTTCACAGAGAACCCTGCTGCCTCCCAAGCCACCTGGCACCTAACAGCTGAGAAGAGGTGGTGACCAGGGACTTCTGGCTCCTAGCCGAGACCTGGGCTCCACAGCACTCACCCAGTACATACCGCCCCCTGCTGGCTGGTGAGTTTGCTTATCCTTGGACTGTGCTCCATCCAAACAGAGGTTTCCCCCATTTTGTTCACTGACATGCCTGTCTGTGACAGCATCTCCTGAATATATCCTAGATGAATTACATTTCCACTAGCACAGCGGAACTGGGGAGCCTACATCCACCCGCCTGCCAGGTTAAGTGGGGCTATCACTCCACAGACACAGCTGTCGCCCAGGAGGAGTGGTGAGATGCCAGGGAGGTGATACAACTCATGAGTCTGAGACAGCCTGGGTTCCAATCCCAGCCCTAACACCCGCAAGTTCTGCACCTCTGAGAATGTCATGGGCCCTCTTTGTGCCCAGGTTTCCATATCCGTAAAAATAGATGTGGTAGGCAACACTCTGCCCCCTCAAGCATGTCCATATGCTCACCCCCAGAATCTGTGACCAGGGGAATTTACCAATGTGATTGGGAGAGAAATCCTACAATGGGGCATTGTCTTACAGTATCCGGGTAACCCATCAAGTGGTTTAGGTCTTTAGAAGGGGAAAGGAGGCTGGAGAATCAGAGGAGAGGCGAGGATGGAGGCAGCAGAGTTAGAGAAATTGAAGATGCCACTTTGGTGGCCTTGATGATGGAGGAAGGGGCTACATGCCAAGGAGAGCAAGGCCTCCACGAACTGGGGAACGCAAAAAAATGAACTCTCACCTGAAGCGTTCAGAAGGAGCCTGCCCTGCAGCTCTTCAAAACTTCATGATTAGCCCCTCAAAACCACTTTAGACTTCTGACCTTCAGAACTGTAAGATGATAAATTAACTCATGCAGTTTTAGAGTCTCGAGGTTTTGTGGTAGTTAGGAAATCAAGACAATAAATAATAAAAATACCTGAGGAATGGGGTTGTTGTGGAAATTAAATAAACTTGTGCCCACACAGTGCTTGGCTTGTAAGTGCCTGGTCCCATGAATTATGCTTTTCTTACCCAGACAGGGTGCTGCATGAGAAAGATGCCATTCTCCAAGGATGCCAGGACTGGATCTGCCCCCTGGCCTTTTATCCTGCAGTTATTCACTTAAATACATACCACACTTTAAAGTCAAACTAGCAGGGCTAAGATCCCCTTCTGCCTGTCCTCACAGGGGAATCATGGGGAAGTTTCTTGATCTGTGATGGCTTTGTCTCCATCATCTGCCAAATGACGCTAACCACACCTCCCTCAGAGCATCCCTGTAAAGCCAGGAGGTGAAAGCACATGCACTGCGATCAGCATCTGTTACTGTCAGTGTCAAAGCCCAGTGCAACAATGAAACCAGCTGTCCCACAAAGTAGTGAGCTCCTGTATTCAAAGGGACCAAATTATATTCTTAAGATTACTCATCTCAGGACTGCATGCTTGGAAGGGAAGCAGTCCAGGCTGATGTAAAATGCCGCAGCAGAATTCAGGGAAGAGAGTATCTTCTGAATCACTCCTTTCAGCCTCTTCTTCAAAGAGGGGTAAACTGAGGCCCAGAGTGAAGGAGCAGAGGCCCCTCCAGAACCCTGCTCCCACCAGCCCTTGAACTTCCAGTAACCTTTGTTCCCACGTACTTCTCCCACATCTGCACGCAGAGCCAACTGTCTGTTATTAATATTAATGCAGTAGAAAATTAACTGGGTTCACAATGCCATGTTCCAACCCAGAACCTCTGGCTGGGCCAGGGCCTCCTTTGCTATCAGCTCCCACTGGCTTAGAACTTAGTATGGGGTCCAGGCCAGGGGGAAAGGGGACATTTAACTTGCCTGAGTATACAAGAGAAAAGACGGTACAGGTCACACTGGAGGAAAGCTCCTGAGCTGCGGTCCAGCAGGCTTCGACCTCTCTTGAGAGAACCAGTACACCTGTTTCTCACCTCGGGTTCTCTCCACCCTGCCATCCAGGAAGACTTACATTTTATCCCTCCCGTCATCTTCTCCATCACCTTCATCTCCGTCTCTATACTCCTCATCACCGTCAAAGTTCTCACCCCATCAGCATCATCATGTCGACCTCTCCCTTTGCTGCCCAGTGCAGAACCATGAGATGAACAGAGAGCAGAGGCAGGGTTGTGAGGACTGGGAACGCCACAACAAGCTAGAAGAACAGGAAGGAAAGTTAACCTGAAAGAAGGACAGTGACTGCACTGGCACAACCCGAGGGGAATAAATGGCCGCTTTCATTTTTTCACGGGTTAAGCAGTGTGCTAGCAATCTGGAGTCTAGAGCTCAGGTCCGGGTCTGGCTCTGGGAGTGTGACCTTAAGGCAGGATTTCCCAACCTTGGCACTTTTGACATTTCGGTCAAGATTTTCTTTGCAATGAGGCCTCCAGTGTGCTTCAGGATGCTGAGCCCCATCTCTGGCCTCTATCCACATGATGCCAGGGGCGCCCCCTCCTGCTGTGTTGTGACAGCCACACTTTCCCTAACATCGCCTACGTTCTCCTGGTAGCATAATCAGCCCTGGATAAGAAACACAGCCTTAAGGGAATGAGTCACTTTCTTCGTCTTCAGGTTTCACTTATTAAATGCTCAGACCCCACTGTCAGCTTGCCTGGGTTTGAATCTTGTCTCCACCTATTGCGGCTTGTGGGTCTTTGTCTCTCTGCACCCCAGTTTCCTCTTCCATGACATAAAGACAGCAATCAGGCTGACTTCATTGTCTCTGTAAGAATTAAGCACATGAGACATGGAAAGTGCCTAGCAGAGAACCTGGTACATAATTAGCAGTCTATAAATGTAAACTATTATCCTCATTCTTACCACCCAGCTCAGAGACATAGGGTAAGAAGCGAGGCTCTCAGTTCCCATCCAGGTCTTCTGCTCTCCTCTGCCATGCAGTCCTTGCTAGAATGACAGCTCTCGAGGAACTGCGGCAGGACCATTTCTCTGGGCTCACCCTTGTTCTTCTGGCATAGAAAGGCCCAAGCGTGATTCTCAGTACTGCTGCCTAATTTAATCCTGCAGTCTTGGCTCTAAACCCTGGGGGTAGAAAATGAGATGCCACAAAGAATTCAAGAGTTTTCTTCTTCTTTGTCCATTTGTTACCATTGTTATGATGTGTTTGGCCAGTATATTATACTTCTTAATCAGAGACCTCCAGTCATGCAGGCTGAGCCAAAGGACACAAAGAAAGTGACCACAAGACAGAAGGAGGGATTTCATGAGCGTGTGTGGAAGTGCAAATGCAGCCAATTGGACACATTAAATATGTGGGGGCTTTTTATATCAGTGATACGTTAGAAGTCAGAAAAAGAGATGAAGAGGAAGGGAGGAAAGGAAGGAAGAGTTTGAGAGAGGGAGGTGAAGGGAGAGAAGGAAAGAGGGAGGGAGGGAGGGAGGAAAGGAGAAAAAAGGGGAAAGGGAGGGAGAGGTGGAAAGCACACCCTGAGAAGAGAAAATATTTAGAGACCCCCCAGAAAAGGATGCTTCTTGCTTTCAGGCCCCAGAGGAGTACCTCTCAACCTCTGCAAGAGTAGACAAAATGGCTTTGTACTTAGAAAAGAACTGGATTCTAATTAAGTGACTTTGGACAAGCATCTTCCAGCCAACCCTGTCTCCTCTCTTGCAAAGTAGAAGCTACAGCCTCTTCCTCCTGCACTGGTTGTTAGGTTTGAAATGGGTATGAAGTGCATGGCACCATGTCTGAGGGCTAGGGTGGGTAATCCCTCATACCCTAAGGATGGCTGAGGATGCAAGAAAGGAAAAATACCGAAGGACAGCAGAATTGCCCAAGAGTAAGATAAGCTTGTGAGATGCCGTGCCACTCCCAACCCTTGTGCCCTCCCCTGCCTGCCAGTGGAGTCCTGAGTTGCTCTGAATCTGTAACAAAGGAAGAGTCTTTCTTTGAACCCAGTTCAAGCATCCTAGCCAAGACCACCTCCCAAGCTGGGAGAAAGAGCATAGGCCCCTCTCATTAGGACCTGAAAATGAGCCCTGGCTGCAGAAATAGGAGCCTTGATTCACACCATGGCTCTGGGACAATCACCATTAAAACCTTTCTCCTACCCTTGACTTTTCCTTTCCCATGAAAGAGAAGTTCTGAGTCCCACAGTCCCTCTTTGGTCTTAGTTTTCTCTCCCTCAGTGGGATACACATTATGTAACTGCTGATATCACAGACTGCCTTGGGGCTCAGAGGTTAGCAGGTGTGGGATTGATGTCTCCATAGACTGCACAATGCCATGTAAAAAAAGGACACAGTAGTCCTTGTCGCCAGTCACTCTGCACTCCCTAGGTGGTCCTCAAGTTTTAGCAATTCTAGAAACTTGATTCAACATCCTAAAATTCAACTGTCTTTCATGTGTGCTGTTTCAGACCCATAAGTGAGTGTTCCAGAAACCATCTGCCCCTGCTTCATCTCCAGGCTATATCCTGAGAATTAGGCCTTTCTGACACCTGGGATATTCATCACCAGGCACTTAGAACTGGCACAAGGAATCAGGCACAGCTAAATCATGTGGCACACAACAGATGCTAGGAAATAGCACAATAACAGCACCAACTTTCCAAGTAATCCATTAGATGCTTTGGCTTAGCTGGCAAGATCTACAGAGGGAACTTCTTTTAAAAAAAAAAAATTATGAGAACCCAAGCAAGACTTTTTGCCCTTGAAATTTAGGAGCTGGGTGCAGTAATGTTGCCTATAAACCCAGCTACTTAGAAGCTGAGATGAAAAGATCTCTTAAACCCAGAAGTTTGGGGCCAGTTTGGGAAATGAGCTATCGCTAACAAAAAGGAAATTTAGAAAGGCAATAAATGTCCCCTTGTGCCTACAACCAAAATGATGAAATTCAATAAGAGTGCAAAGCAAATCTCATAAAATACATATTTACATATGTACATGCACACATGTGTACAAGTGTACACATGTGCCCATGCAGATGTACAGACATACCCAGGGCATAGATAGAGAGGGACATCCCGAGGAAAAACCCTTGGCTCCTGGAGGCAGTGCTTGAGTGCAAAACCCAGAACCACTGCTTAGCAGCCAGATGGCTTTTAGGAAATGCCTATCCATCTATTTATGTATTTATTTAGTACATATTTGCAGTAAAAATGGTTACATTCCTTGTGCGAAGTAGGTACTTGCATACATCTTTATTTCTTTCTGTATCCCATTTCCCTCCCCTCCCTTCATCTGTTGATCCTTTTCCCCTTTGAGAAGAGTCTGTCTCTCTCTTTCCCATTATCTACTTTTTAGTTTGCTCTTTATTTATAATTTGGATGTCTTTCATATAAGGATGCATTACTTAAGCCTGTGATTTATTTCACTTAGCATTATGGATACAAGGCTCATCCATTTGCCTACAAATGACTCCAGCTCATCTTTCATTATGGCACAGCACTAACCCACAATGTGTAAATACCACATTTTTCTTACCCATTCATCTGTTAATGGACATATAGGATGCTTCTAAGATTTAGCTATTATGAATTATGCTCCTATAAACATAGATGTGCATGTACCAATGTAATATGATGTCTTTGACTTTTTCTGGAAGATACCCAAAGGGGAAATAGCCAGGTTGAATGAAATTTCTAGTTTTGGCTTTTTGAGGAATCTTCACGTTGATTTTCATAGTGGTTGTACTAATTTACACTCCCATCAACAATGCAGACGTTTCCTTTTCCCCGCCAAACTCTCACCAGCATTTTTAATTTGATTTTTCAGTGATGGCCATTCTTTCTGGGGTAAGATGAAATCTCACACAGGAAATAGTACCAATAATTAACAATTAGGATCATGTCAAATCACCTCTACAAAGCAAAAGAAACAACCAATAGAGTGAAAAGGCAGCCTACAGAATGGGAAAATAATTTAGCTAGCTATTCCTCAGACTGAGAGCTAATATCTATAATATATAAAGAACTCAAAAAGACCTCTGCAATAAAAAACCTAATCAAAAATGGAATGAGTGGGCCAGCGACATAACTCAGTAAGAAAGTGCCTACCTGGCAAGTGCAAGGTCATAAGTTCAATTCCCAGTACTAAAAAAATATGACTAGATACTCCACAGAAGAAGTACAAATAGCCAACAAATACATGGAGAAACTGTCAACATCTCTGGTTACCAGAGAAATTGAAATTATGGCTGACATTTCTGATTCTCCATTTAGCAATGGGGAAACAATAATCCCACACTTTCTCAAAGAAGATGAACATTGTAACTGTTGACAGTGCGATAACACCATCACAAGGGCAGCAAACCAGCTCTATTCAAAGGGTAGTCAAAAATACAGCGTGTTTAAATTTTAAAATTTTATTACAGAACAAGACCCATTGCCATTAATCTCCTCCTAAGTATTCCCCTCTCTTTGAACTAACTCACCTATCCTGCTGTCTTGCCACTTTCTGAGACAGTTCTGGAAGTCCTCTTTCATGAGCATCTTTACAAGAGGTAATCAAAACTACAGCGGACGCTGCTGCCAAGCGCCATCCAGCTGAAAGGCAGACTCATCAAAACAGCCATCAGATCTGACACTGGGCAACTTCTGGTCTTCCCCACTTTCTAAATGACCATGAAAGTTAAACACTTTGAATCAATTCAGGACATTGAGCCAGCCCTGATAGCACAACTAACAACACTCATGAAAGAGGACTTTCAGAACCGCTTCAGAAAGTGGCAAGAATAATGGGATAAGAGTGTCCAAATTAAGGGGAATTATTGGAGGTGAGTGTTAATGGCAATGTGCCTTTTACTATAAATTTGTTAAATTTAAACACATTTTATTGTTGAGTCGTACCTTGTACACTCTGCAACAAATCACGTTTTTTGTTATAGTAATTATAAAATATACATTCTTCCTCAATAAGAAATTCCCAAAAACATTTTTGAAGGAATTTGAGCATTTTAGTCCTGGTCAGTCAAGGTGATTCAGCTCTCCTAACTAGCAGGCATATGTCAAGCCTCAGTGCCACTTTCATTTTCATTCATCAAATGCATATTTTTCACATTTTCTGTCACTTTTGTTTGATATGTTGTGGTAACAGTTTTTGTTCTTAGGAAGCATGATTACTTCATAACTCCGATCTCCATGCATCTCCTTTGGCTTCTGTCTATGCTTTTGTCTTTCTCCGTCTCCCTTATTTGCTCTCTTTATTATCCTGTGGTCCTTCCAGTGATGACCTCCTCCTCAACCTGGTTCTGAGTTGCGGGGAGCAGTAGGATGAGAATAACCAGGAGGAAGAAGTCAGGAGGAACCATGATGGCTCCAGGCTTGAAAATCTATTTCAGGACCAAAGCCAGAGGCCACGTGCTCACCCCAGCCCCTTCCCACCACTGTGTTAAAGCTACACAGCCCTCGGTTCTGGCCAGAATTTCCTTCCTCCTTGCAGGGATTCCGCAACATGATTGAAAGTCATTTTTTTTTTCTCTTTTTCCTTTTTATCGGTACCAGGGATCAAACTCACGACTGCCTGCTTACAAGGCAGGCACTTATGCCACTGAGCTAAATCCCCAGCCCCTGAAAGTCATTTTTTTTTTAATTCTTAAAAAATTTATTACAGAAAAAGATGCATTGCCATTACTCACTCTCAAAATACTGCCTCTCTATTCTAAACACACTTCTCCCATCATTCTGAAGCAGATCTGAAGTTTCTGAGGCAGATCTGAAAGTGCTCTTAGTGAGTTTCTTTAGTTGCCCTGTCCTGGTACCTCAACATCCTGAAACATTTATCTTTCCTGGTCATTTTGATTTTGAGAAATATCCAGAAAGCTACCATGCTTTTGTTCTTCTGTTCCCATTGGTTCTATCATGTTGTATCTTATTGGATTTTATTATGTGTGATAGTATAAACAAATTTTTTGCAGACAATGAGATAATATAGTAGCCATTGTTCATTTTCTGTTATTTGGTTCTGAATGCCGTGTAATATTTTCATTCTCTTGAATGGTTTTATACTATTTTGTTATGTTTCATACTATTGTATATGAATGCATGCTCAACTATCTAGCACTCGAAGTTAAAAGATCAAAGAAAGAAACATTATGGTAACTACTGTTATATCAGGTTGCTTGTGGTGAGGTACTGTGCTGCTTACATCATTCTGTTCTGATCTGCTTTGTTATGTCCTCTTTTGTCTTAATCTCTTTAAAATAAAAAAAAGAAATATCCAGAAGCTGCACAGTACCAAGTCTGGTGAACAAGGCGGATACAACACACGGTAATGTTTTTGTGAGTCTGCCTTTCTGTCAAGGGGCACATAGCCACAGCATTCACTGTATTTTTTATCACACCTCGTAATGACACTCACCAAAAGGGACTTCCAGAACTGCTTCAGAAAGTGGCAAGAATGTGTGTTCCAAGCAAGGAGGAGTATTTTGAGGGCTATTAATAACAACATGTCATTTACTGTAATAATTGGTTAAATTCAAACACTCACATGTATCTCAGTCACCTTTTGTAAATGTCACAGTGAATGTAAAGTTCTTTCCTTGTTCTTCTTATCCCCCCTGTAGCAGAGAACTGTGCTTTCCCAATCTACGACCTTTGCTATAAAGCAAATCTTCCCATCTGTTATGGTTTGTGTCAGGATGTCCCCCCAAAGCCTCATCATGGGGTCGTAGGGTGTTTTGCAGGTAGCTGAACCTAGAGTATGTGATTGATTCACACCGCAATGCTGAGATTAAGGGTGGGTGACTGCTGCATCAATCCGCTGATTGGACTGGCACCACCCTAATCCTGGTAGACTGAATATAATATTAGGGACAGAAAGAGGCTTGTCTCACGTTCTCTTGTTGCTTTTTCTGTCTTCCACCACCATGAAATGTTACCCCTCTGCTACGTGCCACCCTGCCTTGGAGCCAGTCAATTATAAATGGAAACCTCTATAAATTGTGAGCTAAAATCAATTATAAGCTGAAAATTCTACAAACTGTGAGCTAAATCTTTTTCCCTTTAACCCTGGGTGCTAGATATTGTCTCAGCACTGAGAAAAGTAACTAAGAGACCATCCAAAAATTCCTGTCCATCTCCCTCTGGCTTGCTGGTGTTGATGGTGCTGGAGATACAGCAGCCCCAACCCTCAGGATGCAACTCAAACCATGATTCCTCTGGCCTTTGCCTTTCCAGTTTTGTGCATAGAGAATCCCCATCTCTGAAAGAGATGCTTAGCCCACATCATGTCAAGGGAACTATTCCATCTCTCCCCTGGTGTCAGTGGTACTCCGTGACATCTTTTCTTCCTGATAATTCTATCCGCATCTTCCATCATTTCCCCCTTCACCCTACACAGGATGAATCCAATGTCAGGTTCACTGAAAACTTTATTAGAAACAACCAGCCTCCCCCAAAACTGTGCCACAGCCCAAATCTCTGATCTTTTCTAGAGATTTCTTCCAACAAAGCAAGCCTGAAATGAGAAAGCCACGTCTTTACTGAAGTCTGTGGGGTGGAAGAGTTCTAAGTGGAAATGTAAAACATTTGCACAGAGTGAATAGCGTCCACTCAAAACAATATGTTACTCCCCATTTGCAGTACCTCAGGATGTGATGCTATTTGGAAATGGGGTCTTTGTAGGTATAATTAGTTAAGATGGAGAGGGGTGGACTCTAAATCTAATATGATGGTATCATTATAAGAAGAAAAGAGATACAGAGACAGTCAAGGAAGAAGGCCATATGATACCCAAGCAGAGACTGGAATAGTGTGCTACAAGCCAAGGAATGCAAAGGATTGCTGGTAACACCTGAAGCTAGCAAGCAATGTAGAAGTACTCTCCCCTAAGGCTACCGAAGGAGGATGACCCTGTCAACACCTTTATTTCAGACTTTCAGCCTCCAGAATGGTGAGATGATAAATTTCTATTGTTTTAAACTACTCGGTTGTTGGTCATTTGGACAGCATTTATGGGAAACAGATACCACATCTCACAGCTCAAAAAGTCCATCAGCACCTGGGAAGTGAACGCAGGAGAAACACTGTCAGTTCAAAGTCAGCCTAGACTACTTAGTGAATTCAAGACCAGCCTGCATTACAAAGCAAGACCTTGACTCAAAAAATTTAAAAAAAAATCCAGCAGAAGTTGTACCACTCTGTAATCCCAGTCCACACACCCTTTCCTGCCTACTGGGCTTTTGCATATGCATTTTCTTCAACCTGAAAAGTCTGTGTCTCTCTTTACTGCAAGCAGCAAATTTGACTTCCTTTTTCAAAGTACAACTCAGATATCATTTTCTCCAGGAAGCCCTTCCTGACCTTCCAAGCTCCCTACTACCATGAGTGCCTTTGTATATTTCATTTCTGTGACACCTGTTCAATGCAAGACCATTATCTGATCATGACTATGCTTCTTCTGTTGGACTATGACCCAAAAGCCAGAGAGCTCACTCATCTTTAGTATCCACAAAGGATCAGTACAGAATTATTCATCAGAACCAGAACTCAGCTACATTTTTAATCAATAGCTTTGTTGTAGTGTGTCTGTTACACTGTCTTTCTCCTGTAAGGAGGGCTCTGAGGCAAATATGACAAAATGCTAACATCTGCTCACTCCATAGGGTAGAGACATGGGTGTCATATAATTTCCTGTGCTTCTCAGAAGGTTTGAAATATTTCATGATAAAAATGTTCTCAACCTTAAAAGCAGAACGTAATGGGCTATCTTGGGACACCCCCAGTACACAGGAACAGAGTTGCTACTGGAAAAGGCATATGAGGTTCAAAATACATGCCAGGAACATTCGTAGAATTCAGCCCACCAGTGTGTTTGGTAATATTTCTTAAGTGCCCAAAATGCACCCATTTATTATGTTATTTTGGTATATATTTTTGACTACAATCCTGAGAACACATGATTGTTCCCCTTTTCAAAAGAGGAAACTGAGGCTCTGGGACATGCCTCATCCATCTGGTAAATTGTGATTTGGAATTGAAACTGAATCTTTTTCTAAAACTTAATAACGGAAATAGCAGCTTACATGCCAGGCGCACATTAGCTTGTTCGGCTTCACAACAGATCCTAGATAAACCCTGCTATTATCATCATGGTCCCAGTTGGTGAAGGAAGAGTGTGAAGAGCAGAAGGGCTGAGTAGTTGGTGTTTTAACTTGTGCATTCTGGGTCCACAGTCAGTATTCTGGGCCACAGGGCACATGCCTCCTCCCAGGTCCTTCCCAACACACAAGCAAGACGTTCCCCAGACCCAGGGTCTCTGGAGGTTTCCACTTCCATGGCTTTGCCTCCAAACCCATGAGGTGTTGTCCCCAATCACCCACAGTGAGGAGAGAAATGTGGGCAGACATGATTCTATGCAAGGCATCCTGGTCTGAATGTCTGGGTCCAGTATTCATCTATTCAAATCCCATCCCCAAAGATGACAGTTTTAGGAGGTGGGGCCTTTTGAGAGAGATTAGATCATGGAAGTGAAGACTTGCTGAATCAAATTAGTGTACTTAAAATCCCAAAGAACTTGTTGTCCCCTTTCACCTTGTGAGGGCACAGCTGGATGATGTCATCTATGAACCAGAAAGCAGTCCCCACTAGACTCAGCCAAATGGCAGTGTGATCCTGGCCTTTGAGCCTCAGAAATGTGAGCAATAAATTTCTGCTGTTGACAAGCCACCCAGCTCACTGTATGTTGTTATAACAGCCCAATAGCCTAAGATACCAGTGAACTGCCGTCAGAGGAAACCAGGCCATAAGCACTGTCTCTCTTCCCCGCTTCTTGGCGATCCCTGTGCAAACAGATTCCTAGAAGCCAAGAGAAGAAATACAGTCTTGTCTTGGCTCTTTCCCACCTTCCTCCAGCCTTCCATCCTTTCTTCTTTTTATAAATCTCATTCTGGGTCTCACTTCCTTCCATACCTAAAGGCTAAAACACTAATAATGATTTAGAATAAAATTATAAAAGCCTAATTTTTAAACTTTAAAAACTATCCCTGCAGGTAATATTTTACAATTTGCAGCTATGCTCCATTCACAGCTAGAGTTTTAGGCAAAATGGTTTGAACACATAGACATTTGTCCTACAGACCTTGCTTTCTTCCACTAGTCTAGAGAATGGCTTTAGGGCATCCTACTAACCTCTTGTGCCAGTTAAACTTGTCAACTTCACTGAATTAAGGGATTCCTGGAGAGGCAAGTTCAAGGTACCAGATACTCTTCAGAGGACCAACCCACTGTTGTTTACAGAAGGATGCATGGTTAGGAGGTGAGGCTCAATGGGAGGTTGGTCACTGGGGGTGCCTTTGGAGGGTGGTTGTCTTGCTGATACTATTCCCCTGTGTTCTGCTACTCAGCCATGAATCAAGTCGCCTAAATAACTAAACCTCGGCAAAAACCCAGAAAGGATTTCTAAATGATTCTGTGGTTTGGACACATGGAGGATCTGAGAGGAAGAGGGCTTAGAAGCCCAGAGGGGGCTTAGAGCTTTGCATCTGTACCCCATGTCTTATCCTAGGCTTCCACCTGTCTATCCTGGATTGCATCCTCGTATGATAAATGGCTACTCTACTAAGTCAACTGTTCCCTCAAGTCCTATGAGTCATTCTTGCAAATTACTGAGCACGAGAAGAGGATCATGGAACACTGGGTTATGGCAGGGAAAATCAGAAGCACAGGTCACAACACAGACATGTAGCTGGATCTGAAGTGAATACAGTCATATGGGACTCAACCCTTAACCCATAGGATCTGATTTACTCCATGTACACAGTGTCAGAATTGAGTTAAATGGCAGGACACCCAGGTACATTCTGCAGAGAACTAGGAAACTGAATGAGAAAATCATACACTTAACTGCAGGTGTTTGTGCTGAAGTGATTATAAAAGAAAAAAGTGTGTCTTCCCAATATAAGAGTTCTCTGATTTCAGTAGACCTGTGCAAGAAGGTTCTCTGATTCCAGTAGACTTGGGCAAAACTTCTCCCCATAGATGAATTTAGACTTCATTTTTCTCTCACCCAGGAAAGTGAGTTTGATCTATTTTCAAATTATTTTGAGCCAATCATGGTGCATGCCTGTAATCTCAGCACTTGGGATGGTGAGACAGAGAATTGTCACAAATTTAAGGGCAGCTCAGGCTATATAGTGAGTTCAAAGTCAGCCTGAACCATATAATGAGACCTTGTATCAAAAAAACTGTTTTGAATAATAGTTCCAAAATTATTTCCACCAAGCTTTGACTTTGTCTTTTCCAGATTCCTTCAAGGTCCCACCAGAGGTTGTAACTGCTAGAGAAAAGGTCCCTGATGCCATAGAAACAAGTGTGTCTTTAAAAACCCCATTCCTTGATGGTAGCCTCCGAGAACCATAATAACAGTACCTTGACCAGCACCCTTGTTGCTACCACAGCTCCCAGCCAAGGTAAGTGCCCCTGAGCTGCTCCCTCACCCCTCACCATAACCCTTGGCAGGTTGAAAGGTATATCAGTCAGGGTTCTCCAGAGGAACAGAACTTATAGAAAATATGTGTAATTACACAAGAGGCTTTATTAGGCAGGCTTACAGGGTCGAGGCAATGGTTACCTGTACTAAACAGCCAAAGGATCCAGTAGATGCTGAGCCCAAGTAAATGAAAGCTCCAAAACAAGAGGGATTAAGGAAGCACTGTGATCCAAGACTGCAGACATGGAAGCTCCCTGAAGTCCCTGGTGTGGGTTTGTGTTGGAAAACTGAGGAAACTGGAGACCAAAGTCCAAAGGCCACAAACAGCAGCAAAAGATGCATCCAGTCCAGAAGACAGGACCCCTCAGAGCAGGTCCATTTCTTTCTTCTTTACCTTTTTCATTCTATCTAGGCTACACACCTATTTGTTGGCACCACCCATAATCAAAGTGGGTCTCTCCCGACTCAGTTGGCTGACCCACATGCCAATCATCTTTGGAGACATCCCACAGATATCCCAAGAACTGTGTTTTACTAATATTCTAAGCATTTCTTACTTCAATCCAGTTGATATATGACAATTAACAGTCACAAGACAGCCAAAACTCTAGCTTCTGACTCACACATTGTAAGCATTCAAATTCTTACAATCTGCAGGTTTCCCTCCCCTCATAATTCTGCAGTAGCCCTGAGCATCACACAGCTGCTAACAGCAGTCAATGTTTAGCATTGCAGTATTTCAAGGCAATACAATAATCTAGGCAAGAAATATGTGTATCCCTCACCCCAATGGTAACAACAAAGATGGAGAGAAATAGTAGATCTCAAATACATTTTGTGACAGGAATTCCTACAAGGATTCACTAATAAACTGACTTTGGATGAGACAAGAGGAAAATCAAGGGTGACTCCGGGCTTTGGAGCCTTTCTACCTTCATCTATTTTATAATTCCCAGGATGGCTTATGATACCAACAGAAGGTCAGGTTGAAGCATCTAAAGTCCATTTGAGTCATGTTAGCTGTAGGACGCTAATTAGACTTGGAAATTAAATAGGCAACTGAATTTAGGAGTTTCATATTTTAGGTAAAATTGGGGCACCTTGAGTACACACTTAGTGTTTAAAGCCATGAGACTCAATGAAGCTATGAAAAGAAAAAGGCTTATCTGGAGGAATGAGTACCAGATCCTGGGAAATGCACACAATGAGACACGGAAAAGAGAACTGGGGGAAGGTGACCCAACAGAGAAGGCAGAAGAACACTTTGAGGTGCTAAGAAACCGTGAGATCCATCAGTGTATGACTGAATAAAGAAAATGTGGTGCATACACATAACGGAACACTGTTTAGCCATCAGAAGGATAAAACCCTGTCATATGCAACAGCCTGAATGAACTGGAGATTACCAAGTTAAGTAAAATGAGCCAGGCACAGAAAGACAAGTACCACGTAATCTCATTCACATGCTGTGTCATAAAAATCCGATCTCACACAAGTTGAAAGTATAATGATGGTTACCAGAGGCTGGGGAGAGAAGGATGCAGGAAGAGTCGGGGAAAGACTGATTAACAGACGCCGTCAGAGTTAGAGAGGAGGAAGAACTTGTGGTGTTCTGTTTCACAGTAGGGTGACTATACCTCTAGTCTTGACTATACCACAAGCCTTGAAAGGCTTGTGAATATTTTTGCCATAAAGAAACGATTATTGAGGGGATAAATATGCTTACCCTTACTTGAAAATTACACAGTGTGTATTGCATTGACACAACATGGGCTGGCCTCAGATCAGAGTGTGGACACATCTCTCCTTCTTAGAGAGGAGGTGGCTGAGAACAGGGTTCAGGGGTGGACCAGTTGGTGGAAAGGAGGCAGCGCTGGTGGGCGTGTCTGCGATCCATCCTCTCTGTACAGTATATGGTGACGCCTTCTGCTGTGTGGAGGAGGAAGAGCATGGTAATGCTGATGAGCCCAGAGGAAGGGAAAAAAATTAACAATGATTCCAAGAGAGCAGCAAGGCACACATAAGACTGCCTGTGAGTAATTTAGAGAGCTCACTTTGGGTCTGTGGGATCCATTTGCTGGGCCATGGAGGAAGGAGAGACCGTGGGGGTAGTGATGAAGAGTAGACAAATCCATGGACCAGAGCTCGAGGAAGCTGCAGGCAAATGAACCAAAGAAAGTGACAGTTCCACAGTTCAGCCATAGCAGCTCATGATTTGAGTGGGCTGTAGTGAAATACACAGCTGATCCAAAAATAAAATGAATGATTAATTTTTAATTGATTATACTAAAAGACAGATTGGCATTAATCTCCCCCAGAATATCCTCCCTGCCTTCAAACACAACTACCCCATCATTCTTGCACTCTCTGAAGCAGCTCTAAGAGTCCTGTTTTGTGTCTTTAGCTGTGCAGTTTTGATTGCCTTGATGTCAATCATTTATAATTCAAAACATTGTCCTTTCATGGTCATTGGTTTTGGAAAAGAGCCAGAAGTCACACAATGCCAAACTCAGTGAATAAAATGGATGAAGGCACACCCTAATTTTTTTGCAATTTTTGCCTTTTATTACGTCCTTAATGTTTTTGCAAATCGGCCTTTCTGTTGGATGGCACTTGGCGGCAGCATTCACCAATTTTTTTCAAATCACATCTCATGAAGCTACTGATGAGAGCAGACTTCTAGAACCACTTCAGAAAGAGGTAAAAGCAGTGGGATCAGTGTATTGTAAGAGAAGGGGGGTATTTTTAGGAAGGTTAATGGCAGTGAGTCTATTAGTGTTAAAGTTTTATTCTAACATTCACCACATATTTTGATCATACTCTGTACTTGAATTGAAATGTCAAAGAATTCATAGGCCGAGATACTGAGCAGGTCCTTTGTTTCAGTGATTTTCATCGCTGCCCACACAGAAAGATTTTCTGCAGTTTTTCTTTTTTTATTTTAATACCTGAGTTCCACTCTACAGACTCTGACTTAGTCGGTTTTGTATGATACTTGGGGAACATTAACATTGAGCAGGACAGAGAGCTATTGATGTGAATAGATGCAAACGTCACCAAGTTTTGTGGTTTGTTTAAATGTCCCCCCAAACCCTCTTGCACTCATGGAGGCAGGCTGAGCCTAGCGCTTGTGACTGGCGGTGTGAGTGCTGTACCCGCCCGGGGCAGGGAGCCAGCATACGGTATAAGGGAGGAAAGCAGGCATGCTCCTCGCATTTTGCCCTTTAGCTCTTGTTTCTTGAAGCAGCCATGAATGGCTGCCCCTCAGCTGTGCCACTCTGCCTTGGAACCAGCTGAGTATGGACTGAAACCTCCAAAAACTGAATAAACCTTTCCTTCCCTAATTTAGAAAGGGAATAATTTTGAGGGTCGGGTATTTTGTCCTTGCAACAGAGAAAAGTAACCAAGACACCAAGAATAGCAGTGAGCTTGACAGGGAGACAGGTGAAGTCATTCATCAAAAAGGAGTGACCTGGCAGTCTGCAGATTCCATGGCAGGGAGGTGGAATTTAATAATGGATGACAAGACAGTCTCTTACTGTCTTACTGCAGGTGGGAGGAAGGAGAGACGAGCACACTCCTGGGGTAAGCGCGGGCCTTTGGTCTCTCAGCCAGCGCCCAGATGCAGAAGTGTGGGGAAAAAACCGGGTCTGCTTGAGGGAAAATGACAAGCTGTGCTACCAACGGATGAGCTAGTTTCAGGAAGAGGAAGTAAGTGAGGGACCAGGCAGAGGACGCGTTGATGATAAAATGTGCGAGTCACTGAGAAAGCACTGAGGTCCTGAGGATACGGCGGACGGACCTGCGATGGGAGCCAGATTAGGGCAGGTCCAGAGAAACGGGAAGACCAGGACTTAGATGACATTATTATTATTATTATTATTATTATTATTTTCTTTTTTGATCTACTGGCAGGGAGCATTAATTATTAAATAGAAATTGTCTATAGTCAAGGTGTACAACTTAATATTTTAATACAAATGATCACCAGGAGTCAGGTATTAATGTATCCATTGGCTCACACAGTTACTTCTGAGTGTGTGTGGGGCCGAGAACATGTAAGATCCACCCTCTCAGCAACCTGGAAGTACACAGTACAGTACTACAGGCTATACATTACACTTGGTGTTGGGCCAGATGTGATGTGAAGCACTATAAGGTTGGTCCTAGAAACCAGTTTTAAGCAAAAGGCTTATTATGGCTTAGATTTAAAATGTTTCTCCTCAGAGTCTCATGTACTCAAACCTAGGGCTTTGGGGATGGTTTTATTTATTTTATCAGTACATGTTTATAGTACATAATGATCACCTTCATTGTGGGATTTGGTACCTGTATGAAACATATCTCAATTTTTTTTCCTGTCTCCTCCATGTCTCCCTTTATGTGCCAGCATCATATTTGTTTATTTATAAGTCCTTACAAAGTTATTCATCATATGTATACATTATATACATATACATATTATATATATTCATATATATAGAGAGAGAGATTAATAGCCAGAGTAGCAGGCAGCAAAGCTTAAAACACATAAGACAATCATACTAAATAATAAATCATTGGCCATACTGAATTACAATAACTTTCCTCTCTTTTTTTCCTCTTGTCTGTCTTTTATTTTGCACTTTGTTAATGTATCGAGTTTCTCATGTAAGGCAAACCATGTGACATTGAACTTCGTGTATTTACTTCACTCAACCTTCTGATCCCAAAGTACATCCATTCTCTTACAAATGACTCAAGTTTATCCTTCTTCATGGAAGATTGGTACTCCATAAGCACCACGTTTTCCTTTTTTTATTTTAAAGAAAAAATTTTTATTTTAAAAAAAGCATTTTCTTTAGCATTCATCTGTTGGACATACAGGCTGCTTCCAAGACTTAGCTGTTAGGAATTGTGCTGCTGTAAACATGGGTGTGCACACATCCATGTGTATGACGTCTTTAACTCTTTTGACCAGACACTAGAAGAGGAATAGCTAGAGCAAATGGAATTTCTAATTTCAGTCTTTGAGGAGTCTCCACACCAATTTCCACAGGGGTTGTACCAGCGTACACCCCACCAACAGTGAAGAAGGGTTCCTTTTTCCCCACAGAATCTCTAGCATTTGTTATTCATGCATTACTTGATTTCCTCCTTTCCAGAGTAAGACGGAATGTCAGTGTTTTTTAATTTGTATTTCTCAAATGGCCAGCAAGCTAGGCGTGGTGGCTCATGCCTGTAATCCCAGCGCTCTGGAGGCTGAGGCGGGAGGATCACTGGACTTTCGAGACCAGTCTGAGCTACAAAGTGAGCTCAGGTCCAGCCTGAACTACATGATGACTCACTGTCTCAAAAACACAAAACAAAATCATGGCCAGCAACACTGAACATTGTTTCATTTGTTGGCCATTTGTGAGTCTTCATCTGAGAAGCGTCTATTCATTTCAGATGCTCATTTTTGATGCAGTCTAAATTCTTTAGTTTTTTTAATATATTCTAGATATTAGTTCCTTGTCTGAGGAGTAGCTGGCAAAAATTTTCCCCATTCTGTAGGTTGTCTCACCATTCTGTCAGTAGTTTCCTGTGATGTACAGATGCTTTTTAATTTCATGTGATTATATTTGTTGATTCTTGGTATTTTTTCTTGGGCAACTGTGGTTCTATTCAGAAAACATTTGCCTTACTGATGTCTTCAAAAGTTTTACCTATCTTGTCTTCCAGCAGATTAAGTATTTCTGTTTAATATTTAGTGCCTTGATTTATTTTTATTTTAGTTTAGTACAGTATGAGAGAGATTAACCTAACTTCAGTCTTGAGCCTGTGGATTGCCAGTTTTCCCAGCACCATTTGTTAAATGAGTTATCTTTGCTCCAGTAAAGGGATTTAGCCCCCTTGTCAAAGATAACATAGCCGATTGTGCCTGGAGTTTTTTCTGCATCCTGTATTCTTTTCCAATGAGTCATAAATCTGTTTTTCCTTAATACCATGCTGTTTTGTCACCATAGCTTTGTAATGTAATTTGAAGTCTAGGATTTTTATAATCCCTGAGCTGTCCTTGCTGCCCAGAGTTGCTTTTGCTCTTCTAGGTCTCGTCTGATTCCACATGAATTTTAGGATTGCTTTTTCTAGTTCTGCAAAGTATGCTATTGTTTTTTTTTTTTTTTTTTTTTTTTGTCTTTTTCATTTTTATCGGTACCAGGGATTGAACTCACGACTGCCTGCTTGCAAGGCAGGTACTTATGCCACTGAGCTAAATCCCCAGTCCCCTGCTATTGGTATTTTGATTGGGATTGTGTTAGATCTCTAGAACAGTTTGGGAAGTATAGCCATGTTATTTATATTTGTTCTGCCTATCCAGGAATAGGGGATACCTTTCCATTTTCTGATGTCCTCTTCAATCTCCTTTTTCAGAATACCACAGTTTTCAGTATAGAGGTCTTTTGCTTCCTTAGTTAGTTCCTAAGTATTTCACCTTTTTTTTTTTTTTTTTTTTCTTTTTGAGGCAGGATCTCACATTATAGTTCAGGTGGCTTAAACTTGCTTATGTAGCCCAGGCTGGCCTCAAACTCACAGCTTCCTGCTTCAGCCTTCCAAGTGCTGGAATTACAGTTATGAGCCACCACACCTTGCTTTCACCTGTTTTATGCCATGATGAAAAGTATTACTTTCCTAATTTTTATCTTAATAAGTTTTTATTTAGTATACAGGAATACTATTGATTTTTGAGTGTTTACACCCTGCTATGATACTGAACTTTATGAATTATTGGAGTCTTTTGGTGGAGTTTCTGAGGTCTTCTATGTAGATCACGTTATCTGCAAAGAATGATAATTTAACTTCTTCCTTTCCAATCTAGATCCTTTTTATTTCTTTCTATTGCCTGATTACTCTGACTAATATTTCAAAAACTATTAAACAGCTGACATCCTGGTCTTATTCCTGATTTTAAAGAGAAAGTTTTCAGTTTCTCTCCCTTTAGTTTAGTTGGTCATTGGTTTGACATAAATGGTTTTTATCAGATTGAGATATGTTGGGAGCCGCGTCTGTGATAGCTCGCCTTGCGCGGCGGACGTGCGGCCTGTGGTAAAGAGCAAAGCCTGAGGTAGATTACCCCTCCCATCGAATATGTTAGTTTCCTGCTTACCGCGTAAACAACCCGCTCAACAATATAGTCTGCCTGGCAACTGATGATGTTAGCCAATCAGCTTGCCTTGCTTACTTTAACATGATTGGACACTGTACCCGTATATATACCGGTGCCACCCCTGGGCGGAAGAAGAAGCCAGGTAGAAGCCCAGAAGTAAAAGCCCAAAAGGAGCCGCGGAGAGCGGACCGGTAGAGGCTTTGGGGCAGACTGAAGCACAAAAGGAGCCGCGGGGAGCGGACCAGAGGAGGCTTCAGCTGGGAGAACCCAGGGCAGGCTGTACGGAGAAGGAAAATAAAAAGAAAAGGTTGTCCACTACCAGACTTTGTCGTGTGTCCTTCCTGCCGGCCGGGAGCGGACATCGACATTTGGAGGCCCGCCCGGGGACTGATCACCCCCGAGACGTGGAAGTGGACAACGCTCCAGTACAGAGCTGCGAGACAGGTGAGTTGGGGATAAGCCTGGGCTCTGGGTGGCGCGCACCTACAGGGCTTTTAGACTCCCCTCAGGCTCACGCGTAAGTGGCGGATTCCTTGGGCCTCACGCGGTGAGTAACATATTAAAAGATGGGAAACATGTTAGGTAGCAACACTAAGAGCGAGGGTGGTTGTGGAGAAAGCTCTCAAGAGCTTACAAAAGTACGCAGGGTATCTGAGCAGGCCCAGTCAGGGAGCTCCCGAGAGGGGTCCGTCAAGGGGAACAAGGATGCTAAGGAGGAGGACGGGGCTCTAGCCTCGGAGTCGTCTGACTCCGAGGACGAGGGAAAGTTGAATGGCAAGGAGGCCAAAGAGACCAGCTGTCAGGAGCCTAAGTCGCTCAATAAGGAGTCGCAGGGTTCTTTTCCAGCGTTGCCCCACGAATTGCGCTCTGCTCAACCTGGTCTGCGGAGGAGTAGAGAGCTCCTGAGCGCTCCCCGGCGCGAGAGGGAGGCGAAGCCTTCCGCCCCACCTTGGGGGCCGTTTCCGGAGGCGATTCCTCGCCACGAGGCGGCCGCCTGGGAGCTCTCTCCCCTTTCGCCAGAACAGGAAGTGATGCACGGGCCCCCATTTTCCGCCCAATCACGGCCGCTGTCTTATGCTCCGCCGCCGGCGGGTCGGTATTTTTACAGGCGGCTTTGGCAGGGGGGACGCTTGTCTCATGAGGTACATCCACCTGGGATAGATAGTGGCCCCTACGGGATATTTCCTGTACAAGTAGCTATGGGCCAGGGACGCAATGCATGGGAGCCTTTTGAGATAAAGCAGATTAGAAAACTTAAAAATGCAGTTACAACCTTTGGGCCGACTGCGCCTTACACCATTGCCATGCTGGAGAATCTGTCTTCTGGGCCCCTCACCCCCGCGGACTGGATTCAGCTGGCAAAGGCGTGTCTGCCCTCGGGTAGTTACCTGGATTGGCGAGCCTGGTACACAGAGTTCTCTGCCGAGCAGGCTGAGAAAAACGCCGGTCGAGGAAATGGGAGCTGGGGATTTAGCTTAGCGGCATAAGCGCCTGCCTTGTAAGCAGGCAATCGCCAGTTCGATCCCTGGTACCAATAAAAAAAAAAAAAAAAAAAAAAAAGATAAAAATAAAAAATAAAAAATAAAAAACAAAAAGGGGGAGTAAGCCAAGGCCTGCCTCCAAAGGCGCGGTTATCTATGGCATGACAATGGATGGGCCCGGATCCGGTAATCAGCTGGAACCGAGGCGCGGTTTGTGTTTTCCCACAGGAACCGGGACGAGAACCACTGTGGATACCGGAGAGACTGACACGGGCAACAAAGCCCTCGACTGAAGATCAGACCTGCCCTACTGGAGATCCATCACAGACCAACCAATAAGATGAATAGAAATAGCGGTAGCCCGAAATGGACAAGAAGATCCTCAGGCATATGCATGGCTTGCTCAATTGGCCCACGACCGAGTCTAGATATGGCGGGCATCCCTCATTCTCCTCCATAAGGTGACAATACACAGCAGGGTAGGTGAGTCAATGACGGGTAAGAGCGTGCCTCCCCAGCACGACTCGACCTAAGCCAGGCCCTACCCCATCCTGCACGTAAGCCGCTGGACTGTTAGATGCTGCCCAGGTCTAAATTTCTCTCCGAGGGGATTTCTTTACGGAGAGGAAATGAGTGCAAGCTTGTGTGCATCCAGGTTCCGTCCAGTTTGTGCCTGGCCCTAGAAAAAGGACGAGGGCCTCAGGGCCTTGGCAGACCATGGCATGGCCAACCAGGGTCTAAGCCAAGGACCTACGGTGGACCTACACATAGGGCATAAGCCTCTGCACCCAGTCCAGGAAGGGCTACGATGCGCACATTCATAAAAAATAAAATAGGGGGAGATGTTGGGAGCCGCGTCTGTGATAGCTCGCCTTGCGCGGCGGACGTGCGGCCTGTGGTAAAGAGCAAAGCCTGAGGTAGATTACCCCTCCCATCGAATATGTTAGTTTCCTGCTTACCACGTAAACAACCCGCTCAACAATATAGTCTGCCTGGCAACTGATGATGTTAGCCAATCAGCTTGCCTTGCTTACTTTAACATGATTGGACACTGTACCCGTATATATACCGGTGCCACCCCTGGGCGGAAGAAGAAGCCAGGTAGAAGCCCAGAAGTAAAAGCCCAAAAGGAGCCGCGGAGAGCGGACCAGAGGAGGCTTCAGCTGGGAGAACCCAGGGCAGGCTGTACGGAGAAGGAAAATAAAAAGAAAAGGTTGTCCACTACCAGACTTTGTCGTGTGTCCTTCCTGCCGGCCGGGAGCGGACATCGACAGAGATAATGATCTCTATACCTATTTTCTTAAGGATTTTTTATCATGAAAAATGTTGGATTTTGTCAAATGCTTTTTCTGATTCTATTAAGATGATTATATGATTTTTGTCCTTGCTTCTGTTCATGTAGTATATTACATTTACTTATTTGCATATTTTTTTTTTTTGTCTTTTTCCTTTTTATCGGTACTGGAGATTGAACTCAAACTCATGACCACCTGCTTGCAAGGTAGGTGCTTATGCAGCTGAGCTAAATCCCCAGCCCTTATTTGCATATGTTAAACCATCCCTGTATCTGTGGAACAAGTCCTACTTGGTCATGGTATATAATCTTTTTGATGGTTTGTGGCATTCTGTTTGCCAATATCTTATTGAATATTTTTGTATGTAGGTTCATGAAAGAGATTGGCCTTTAGTTCTCTTTTTTTGGTTGGGTCGTTTTTTGGTTTGGGAATCTGGGTAATGCTTGCTTGCAGGAATGACTTGGGAGTCCTGCTCCTCTTTCAATTTCATTAAAGAGTTTGGCATTAGATCTTCTATAAAGTTCTTGTAGAACTTGGCAGTGAAGTTGTGAAGGACTCAGGCTTTTCTTAGTATGTAATTATTTTATTATTTCTTCAATTTCTTTAACTGATATTGAATTATTCATGATTTTTCTATCTTTTTTGTTCAGCTTTGGTAGTTCATATGTCTTAAGAATTTATGTATTTTTCCTGAGTTTTCCATTTTATTAGAGTACAGTTTCTCAAAGTAGTTACCGATGATTTGGATTTTGGCAGAATCCATTGTGATTTCATCTTTTTCATTTATAATTACATGGATTTGGGCCTTTTCTTATTTTGGCAAATAAGCTAAGGATTTGTCTATTTTGTTTAATCTTTCAAAGAACTAACTCTTCAAGTCATTGATTCTTTATATTGTTTTTTAGTGTCAATTTCATTAATATGTGCTCTGATCTTTATAATTTCCTACTTCATACAACTTTGACTTTGGATTGTACTTGTTTTTCTAAGACTTTGAGGTGAAACATGGGGTACTTATTTGAACTCAGTCTGCTCTTCTGATGTGGGAATTCACTGATAAAGTCATAAAACTTCTTTTTATGACTGCTTTTATTGCGTCTCAAAAGTTCAGTATGTCATAGTGGCATTATCATTTGATTGTAAGAACCATTTTCTTCCCTAACTTCATCTGTGGGCCATTATTATTCAAGAGGCTGTTATTTAATTTCCGTGTGTTTGCATAGTTTCTGTAACATACTTTGCCATTGATTTCTAGTTTCATTGCACTATGACCTGGAATGTACATGTGATAATTTTGATTCTTTTGCATGTATATAAACATTCTTTATTGGAATAATATGTGATCTATTTTGGATGAACTTCTATGTGCTGCTGATTGAATGTATTCTGCTGTTTTTGGATAGAGTACTCTGTAAAAGTCCAGTCAGCGCCATATGTAGACCACAGAGAGAACAAGAAGGCAACCACTTCCTGTGAGTCAGCACCATGTATGGGCTGCAGACAGGAGAACCAAATACTAGTCCCTTCTGGCATGCGGGCCATGAGGCAAGGGGAGCCAAAGGCCCTCCACCCCAAGAAGCAACTGGCTGATCCAGAGAAATACAGGCTGAGATGACGGCTAGTTAAGTGGAATACAACTTAGTGCTTACAGTGTTTAGTTTTCATTGACTTTTCAGAGCTGAAGCAGGTGGTCCAATCATCTGTTTAGAGGATGACAATACAAGGTGTGACATCTATGGGGGCTTTCCTTCTGAGGGTGGTAGCCATTGTTGATTCCCTATTGTCTTGTTTTGAGGTTCTGCATTGTTAATTTGGTTCTATTCTGTTTTTTCTTGTTTGATTTTGTTTTATCTGATGACATGAGCAAGCATTTCTAAGATAACAAGATATATTACAGCAACCATTTTGGATTTGCTGTTATTTTATTTTTTAAGTCCCATATTGCGTTCATTGTTTTGTTTTTCATGGTTCTATTCTATTCTATTTGATTTGATTTTACTAAGTCTGATGGTATGGGCAGCTATTTTGAAGACAAAAGAGGCATTATTGTTGATTTCCTATTGTCCTGTTTTGAAATCCTTTATCACTTACACTATTGTTTTGTTTTGACTGGTTTTATTCTGTTTTATTTTGCTTTATTCTATTCTCTTTAAAATAAAAAACTTAAATCTACTAAGTCCATTTGTTTGAAGATTTGTTATTCAACTCTGACATTTCTTTGTTAATTTTTTGTCTCATTGATCTGTCCATTTGTGACAGTCAGATACTGAGTTCCCCCATTACAGTTATATTTATTTATCTGGTTTTTTTAGGTCCATTAGGGTCTGTTTTATGAAGTTGGGTATGCAGGTATTCAGTGCATGTATGTTTATATTTGTTCTCTCTTCTGTTGAATTGTTCTCTTGACCACATACAGTGACTTGTTTTTGTCTCTTTTGATCAGTCTTGTCTAGAAAGCCAACCTTGTCTGAAATTAGGGTACTTCTTCTTTTCTGGGTTTCTGTTGCATGGAATGTTGTTTTTTATTCTTTTAGTGAGTTTTTTTTGTTTGTTTGTTTTTTGTTTTTTTTGTAGGTACCAGGGATGGAACTCATGACCTTGCGCTTGCCAGTCAGGTGCTTATGCCACTGAGCTAAATCCCTGCCCCTGTGAGTTTCTTTTTAACAGAAGTGTTTTTCTTGTATGCCTCATATCATTGGGGTTTTTTTGCTTATTTGTTTGTGTATTTTTGGTTGCTTTGAGAGAATGCCTCATTGTGTAGCTCAGACTAGCCGTAAACTCACTCTGTAGCCCAGGCTGGCCTTGAACTTGTGGTGAAGCTCCCTCCTCAGCATCCTGAGTGCTGGGATTACAGGCATATGCCACCATATCTATCTCCATTAGGTTTTGTGTCTTGATTTATTCTGCCAATCTATGTCTTTTGGGGGAATTGAGCCAGTTTGCATTGAGACTGATTACAAAGAGATGCTGAATTATTCTTGTCATTTTTCTTGTTGTTTATTCCCTTTTCCTTAGCTGCTCATCCTGCCAGGTGTATTTATTCTTTTTGTCTTACTGGCATTATTGACTTCATTTTCTTTTTCTACGATATCTTTGAGAATATTTCATACTGGTTTAGTGGTCATGAATTTCATGTAATACCCTTTTCCCTGGAAAACCTTATTTCTCCATAAACTTTGAAGGAAAGTTTTTGTAGACTACATAAGTCAATACTGGAAGTTGTTATCTTTTAGGTCTTGAAATACTTTACTCCAGGCCCTCTTGCCCTTTAAAGTTTCTGTAGAGAAATCTACTATAATTCCAGTGGGTTTACCTGTATTTGTGATCCATTGCCTTCCTTAACAGCTTTTAAGATTTTGTTTTGTGATGGACTTTTGGTACGGTAAGTATGGTATAATGTGGTATGGAGTTTTCTTTTGGTCATGGCTATTTGAGATCCTATATAATCAATTATCTTTTCCTATGTTTGGGAAGTTTTCTGCCATGGTTTTCATGAACAAGTTTTTATGCCATTTGCACTGTTTTCTAATTTTTCACTTATTCCAGTTATTCTTAGTCATCTTTGCATCATCTAGCAGCTGTTCATTTTCTCTTGTTTTTAAACTGTCTTTGAGTAGTTGATCATTGTCTTATAGTTCTGAAATTCCATCCTTACAATTAGGCAGTTCTGCTGCCCATATTTTCAATGAGCTTTAATGTCCTGAATTAAACCTTTTCAAGATTGAAACGTTGACATGGGCTCAATTCTTTGATAAATTATTCATGTTTTGTATCACATTGTTCAGTACATCTAGTTTTTATTAGTATCTTCTGAAAGCTTCTGCATCTTTTTGGTTATTACTTCCATTATCTGTTTAGTTCTAGATTCCCCTAATCCTACTAATTACCTCTTTGATTGGTTTTCTAACCTCTTGTTATCCTTTCAGTTATTTATACCAGGTGGCTTATGCTGTTCAGCTCATTGATGCCCCCTGGATTGGTTTTGAGAGAGCTGGGAGTTCTGAGAAGCACTTTGTTGCCTTCTCTTCTCATGTTTCTGTTGTTTTGTTTGGTTGGTTGGTTTGGTTTGTGCTGAAGTTTGTGGATGCTTACAATCTAAACACTTTGTTGCTAATGTAGAGATCTCTTTAGTTCTTTTGTGGTGATGTACTTTGGGCATGGCTGACTACAGTCCTTGCCACAGCCACAAGATCTGACCACCTTGGTTAATTTAATAGACAAGAATGTAGTGTAGTTATCCCAAGAACCAAACTCTCTAGAAGTGCACTCTAGTATTGTTATCACACAGGTAAGCTGACTATTGGTTTAAAGAGAAATAATGATAGTTATGCAACTCTGTTAATATCAACCAAATCAGCTATAGTATTATCATCAAGACAAATTGGACATTAACATAAGAACCAATTACGGCTGGGAACTAGTACCATATGTGGACTGCCACTGGGCTGGGAACAGCTACACCCAAGCCTCTCTCCATGAGTCAGCACCATTTGCAGACTAAAGGAAGAGAGAACAAGACCACACCAGCACACAACCCAAGTCTAGGAACCAGCACCACATGCAAGCCGCCACTGGGCTAGGAACAGCCAGACCCCACACCCTTCTAGTGTGCAGGTTGGCAAATAAGAAGTATCAATCCCCCTGCCCCGACCCCAAGCAACCAGCTTATCTGGAGTAACACAGCTGTGATGATAGCTATGGAGGTGAAGTGAAATTGGATGCCTGTGGTGCTTTGGTGTTTCACTAGCAGCGCAGGTCTAGGGCCAGTGGTCTGATCATGGGTTCAGAGGATAGTGGCACGCAGTATGGCATCTAGGAGGGATCTCCTTCTGAGGGTTGTAGCCATTGTTGATTCTCTATGGTCTTGTTTTGAGATCCTATCTCATTTCCATTGTTTGGTTGGACTGTGTTTTATTCTCTTTTGTTTTGTTTAATTATATTAAATCCAATGGCAGGAGCAGATATTTCAAAGATATATTATGGTAGCAATTTTGGATTTACTATGGCTTGCTTTGAAATCCTTTATTGCATTAATTGTTTTGTTTTTATCATTTCTATTCTATTCTGTTCTGTTTGATTTTTACTATGTCCAAAGTTATCTGTAGCTATTTTGAAGACATCAAAAGGCATTATGGTAACTATTGTTGATTTTTGTAATGTTTTGAAGTCTATATCTCTTACACTGGTTTGTTTTGATTAGCTTTATTCTGTTTCATCCTCTTTAAAATTAAAAAAAAAATTTTAAGAACCAATTATGTACCGCTCTTCATGGAATCCCACCAGTTTGAATCACATACACAACTGTCCCATAGGGGGCTTATACCACTGCTGGCACAAACTGATCTATTCACTTTTATCAATCTTTTTACTAATAAAATTAATAGATGTCTATAAATGGGCCAAATCTAGTCAGTTGCTTGAATTTGAGTAATTCCTGTCCACTTGTAAATATTAATACTATTCATACCAATTTTTTAAATTATTATAATCAAAATTTATTCTATTACATTTTTAAAATGTGTTTATATTTGTGAATAGTTTATCAACAATTAATTATTTAAATTTTAACATGGAAATCTTACAAGTAACCCAATGCTGGTGTCTATATATATGCATTTACAACAGCTGTCCCACAACTTAACTGTCTTACAATTTTTTATACTATTTTAATGTTTTCTTTAAGGGACTGTAATATGATAATATCTGGTCTACTAAATCAATGCCTTTCTTTGCTTATCATAATCAAAGTCTCCCTGAGAAGCAGATCAAGCCTCCCTCTGATTAGATATTCATGTATGACCAGTGGTTCGAGCCAGTGAGAATGATTAAATTCAAATCAGATCCACCAGCAGCAAGACGTATGAATTATAGCCCCATCATGAATGAATTATTCCTAGGAAAAAGAAATCCACAATTACGGTGTGAACATTAAGACAACCCAGGTATTGATTTATAGCTAATATGTACTAAATGCAACAGCTATATCTCTGCTAATGGTAAAAAAGAATTCAACAGTAATTTTACAGAGTTAACTAAGTACCGGAGGTTAACAAAACGTTATGGTCATATAACGCTATAATATGAGGAGGAGAGAGCAGTGATACAAAGTATCTTATTAGGGTGTAAAAGGATGTTTATAGAATTAGGTTAAAGTAAGAGGAAAACTAATGAAAATAAAATATAAGAGAAAAATAAAGAAATTATACGGTGAGTAAACAGAGAAAAAAGTTAGAAGAGGAAAAAATAAAGAAAAAGGAAAGAAGAAAAAGAGATAAGAAGCAAGGAAGATGGACAAACAAAAACTCTTCTGTCCTCAATAAATAAATTAGTGGAAAAAGAAGAGGAAAGAAAAGAAGAGAAAAAAAAAAAGCAGAAAAAAACTAAAAGCGGCAGGCCGCGGACGCGGAGGACGAGCCGGGCGGGCGAGCTGCCGTCGCAGCCTGACCCGCGGGCCACGGAGCGCGAGCGCAGTCTGTCTTGAGCTTGATCTTGAACATGGGCGGTGCTGTGAGTGCTGGTGAGGACAATGACGAACTGATCGATAATTTGAAGGAAGCACAGTATATACGGACAGAATTGGTGGAACAGGCCTTCAGAGCTATTGATCGAGCAGATTACTACCTGGAGGAGTTTAAAGAAAATGCCTACAAAGACTTGGCGTGGAAGCATGGAAACATTCACCTCTCAGCCCCGTGCATCTACTCAGAAGTGATGGAGGCCCTGGATTTGCAGCCAGGGCTTTCGTTTCTGAACTTGGGCAGTGGTACTGGATACCTCAGCTCCATGGTTGGCCTCATTTTAGGTCCTTTTGGTGTGAACCATGGAGTGGAGCTTCATTCTGATGTGATAGAGTACGCAAAACAGAAACTGGACTTCTTCATCAGAACAAGTGACAGCTTTGACAAGTTTGACTTCTGTGAACCCTCTTTTGTTACTGGCAATTGCCTGGAGATTTCTCCAGATTGTTCTCAGTATGATCGAGTGTACTGTGGGGCTGGTGTGCAGAAGGAACATGAGGAATACATGAAAAATCTTCTTAAAGTTGGAGGAATCCTTGTCATGCCTCTGGAAGAGAAGTTGACCAAGATAACGCGCACAGGCCCTTCTGCTTGGGAAACGAAAAAGATTTTGGCTGTTTCCTTTGCCCCTCTGGTCCAGCCCTGTCACTCAGAGTCAGGAAAGTCCAGACTTGTCCAGCTTCCACCACTTGCTGTACGCAGCCTCCAGGACTTGGCCCGCATTGCCATCCGGGGTACCATTAAAAAGATCATTCATCAGGAAGCTTTGAGCAAAAGTGGAAATGGACTGAAGAACACTCCCAGATTTAAACGAAGGAGGGTCCGCCGCCGTCAAATGGAAACAATAGTCTTTTTGGACAAAGAAGTCTTTGCCAGTCGTATTTCCAACCCCTCTGACGACAACAGCTGTGAAGACTTGGAAGAGGAACGGAGGGAAGAAGATAAAACTTCACTAGAAGCCAAGCCAGATCCTCCCGTGAACTTCCTGCGTCAGAAGGTCCTGAGCCTCCCTCTGCCAGACCCCCTGAAATACTACTTGCTTTATTACAGAGAAAAATAAATCACCCAACTGAAAAGGGGAAATGAGGAAGAGTCAGTATGAAGTCTGATTGTGCTGCTTGTCTCCTGCTGAGGGGTCCCTTGGAGCAGATGCCCTGGGAAAGGGAACTGGTCTACCCATCCACATTGTAATTTTCCTTTTCTGGCTCTTGATTATGGTCTAAAATTTGATTCAGTAATGTGGTTTATTTAAACATAAGCTGACAAGGACACATAGAAGAGTGTTTTCCTCAAGCGGGGGGCTCTTTTCGTGTTCAGCTGACACAATGTGTGTGAGTCTGAAACTCCACATCAGGTGCATGGAAGTCAGGACTCCCTGTGTGAAGCGTAGTGTGTGAAAATACGTAAAATCCTTTTGAGTTTGAGTTCTGTGTTAAGCAGCCTCTTAGTTAGTGGCGCTGAGTTCCACTGAGCTTTTTAGTTTTATGGAGGGGGAAGCATTGAGAAGTCCTTACTTTAATGAAAGTATTTTAATCTTATGTGAATTGTCACCTCTAAGTTTTAAAAGAAAAAGTGTGAACAGGGGAGGAGGAGTAAAAGTATCAACCTGCCAGGCATCTTTCTGGTATTTCAGAAGTTTTCCAAGATATTTTTTTTCTGACATGTTTTATTACTTTTAAAAGAACAACAGTCAAGTGAACTCTTGGGTTAGAGTTTTTGTTTTAAGATATGTGTAAATGGTCAGGGTTCTTAGTAACACAGTGCCTACCTGGCAACCTTGAGATGGTGAGTTCGATTCCCAGTACCAAAAACAATACGAAACGAAACGAAACGAAACAAAACAAAACTAAAACCAAACCAAAACAAAGCAAAACAAAACATGTTAAAGTAGTAAACTAATTTTGCCCTAACCACAGAGGTAATTACTCATCCTTAGAGACCATAATGGATGTTAAGGATGTTGTTGATATGCTTATTTTTCAAAATAGGAAGTATTAAGACTTCAAGAAATGAATTAGGGAGTGTTACAGTCTGTAATTTTTTTTTTTTTTTTTTAGTTTGCTGTCTTTCTGTGATCACATTAGAGTGCTAATTCATATATTTTATCTTTTGTAATTCTGGGGAAAAAGAGATTGCTAGTTTTGTAAATTTTCTTCAGAACAAATATGTATTTTAGTAGCTCCATTGCATTAGAACAGTTTAACTCAGTGACTTGTGAGGTCTGTCTTCTCTAGGCCTTTTGTGTTGAGAGCTTGGTATCAAATTGTGGGTCTAGAAAACAAAGCAATCTTTGTAGCAGTCTTAATGGCAGAATGATTTGAAGTTACCGTGATGATTCTGAAACACTTTTTAAAGTCTTTTTTACCCAAAGAAAAGAATAGTATAAGTTATTAATTATAATTCCAAACTCAAGTGTTGATGTAGGATTTAGCACTGAGATTTTGTGCTTCACTTTAACCTCTTACCTTCTTACTTGCTGGAAGGGGTTTGATGTCTCTATGGTTTCTCTAGTTTAACTGGTTATTTTGTATTTTTTCTGCTTCTTTGTAGTAACTGAATCATTTTGCCATGAGGTACAGTCTGCATACATAGCTGGGAAAAACACACATTGCCCTAGATTGGTAAATAAAAGCTATTTAAAGAAAGTTATTTCAGAATTGTTTTTGCCTGCGTTTTAAGTCAAAGCCAGGCATTTTACTTTCAGAGAGAAATGCATGATTTAAGTTTACTTGATAATGTTTTATAGTTGTTATATCCTTGTTGACAATATTCTAATTGATACGTAGCTTCTATGTTACATCAGGATTTTTGGACATAATAGTAAATGAATGATATCTGTGAAATAGGTCGTTTGATGAAATGTTTTTCTATAATTGTATATAGATTGAAATTTTTCTTAAACCACATTTGCCTTTATGCTAGATTATAGAAAATCATTACAATGTATGAGACATTGTTTTAAATGTTAAAATTTTCTTAGTGTTTTGTGTTTACATGTTGTCAGTTTGTATAAACATAATTGTAATACAAAAAAAAAAAAAAAAAACTAAAAGCAATCAACACACACACAAAAGAAAACACATACACACCAAGAAATTTCTCTATGATTTCGAACAAGTATTTTTCTTCCAGGATCTCCAATTTTAAAGCAGTTTCCATGGTAGGGGCTGGGGATTCAGCTCAGCGGCATAAGCGCCTGCCTTGCAAGCGCACAGTCGTGAGTTTGATCTCTGGTATGGACTAAAAAAAAAAAAAAAAAAAAAAAGATCAGTCCATGCTCACCAAGATGGTAGATAAGGAAAGCAGTCAGGCCCAGATCCATGCAGGTAGTAGGAGTAGGGTAAGGGAACCAATTCTGAGACTTGTATGTCCAGAGCAATTCAGGCCGAACCTGGCCTCTGGTTGTGGGGTTGGGGGCTCCGTCCTTTTGTTTAGTTTAGCATCTCTTGCTATCCTGACCATGACTTCCCCGTAGCTATCTCCCGTAGCTGTCTGCCTCTCTGTGAAATGTAACATTGGGAGCCCTGAGACAAAGCCAACCAGTAGCTGTAACCTTGAATTCAAATAGTCAACCCCTCCCTGGACTGGCTTTGACAAAAACAGCCTCTCCTGGGGGTGTGGAAGGTACTAGCCTCACTCAGCAATGGGTGAAGGTCCTAGCGCCTGCAGGTCTGCTCCATTACTGCATTTCTCCCTGAAGCCCTCTGCAGCCCTGTGCTTTCACTTTGTCCTGTAGATTAAGGCTTAATTCTTGTTAACCATGAGTCAGCGGACAGGAAGAAAGTGCAAGTTGTCCCTTCCCTTATCCAGTGTTCTGCCTTTTCATTTCTCTATAGTTTTAATCCTCCTGTCAGATTCTTCCTGCTTCCCTCTACTACCATCTTTTTTCTTCCCCTTCCCAAATTATCATTTTCCAGAGTCTGCATTCCTAATCGTGGAGAGCTGAGTTGTCACTGCTTATTGTTTGGAAACCATGAGCCAAGATAAACTCTTCTCCTGTGAGTTGTGTTTGCCCTAGCTAGGAAAATGTGGTTAATTTAGGGTCAGACCTCAAGGATGGCTTTGGAAATGTGGAAGTAGAGAGCACCCAGAAATGACCAAAGACTTCAGGAAGCAAGGCATGCCCTCCATGCTGGAGACAAGGCTATATACAGAGCTTTCAGCCATTAGGGGCCTCGGATCACTGAAAGCATTGATCCAACAGGGTCTCCTTCTACATTGGGATGATGAGACAATATTCCACCCAGGGAATGACCTCTGAGCCCCAGGTACACGCCAGGCCCTGGGCCAACAAGCAAAGCACAAGCCCTGCCCTCAAGGACCTCCAAGTGTAGCAGGAACAACCATGACAACTGGCAATTCTATTTCAGTGTAATCAGAACTCTGATGGGGTGGATGTTCACTAACCCAGTAGGCTAAGAGGTCAGAGATGATGCTATAGCCGGGCCTGTAATCCCAGCACTTGGGAGGCTGAGGTGGGAAGATTGTTGTGAGTTTGAGACCAGCCTGGGCTACAAAGTGAGCTCAAGCCAGCCTGAACTGCATAGCGAGACCCTGTCTCAAAAAAGACAAAAAAAAAGATGATGCTATACACTCAGTATCTTTGCCCCATCAAAGTCCATATGTTGATATGGCTGGCTTTTTGGTGTTTTCATTTTGGTTTGGTTTGGGTTTTGGTTGTTTGTTTATTTGTTCATTTGTTTGTTTTTGTGGTTCTAGGGATTGAACCCAGGACCTTCACACTGAACTATATCCCCAATCCTTTTTTAGTTTTTATTTTGAGACAGAAGTTTATCTGGACTGGGTTCAAACTTGTGATCTTCCTACCTCAGCCTCAGAGAATGCTGAGATTATAGGCATGTACCACCGTGCTCAAACTATGTTTATATCTTAACACCCAACATTAGCAGTTTGGAGTTTGGGCTTTGGGGGAGTGATTAGGTTTAGGTAGGGTCATGAGGGCAGGAAACACATGATGAGTTTAGAGTGCTTATAAGAAAAGAGAGAGAAACCAGAACTGATATTTTCAAAGCCACACAAGCCATGCAGGATCCAGAATGGGAAAAGTCAGCATCCCCCAAGAATCAGCCATGCCGAGACCGGGAGGAGCCATACAAGGAGCCCACTAGCCAGCCTTCCTGAACTCGACCTGGGACCTTGCACTTGCCAGGCAGGCACTTGTTTTTTTGGTGGCCAAACAGCACAAAATAAGGACAGTAACGGGAGAGAGTTGAAAATGGTCGCTACAGAGCAAGAAATTCTCAGTGGGGAAAAGTAGGCGATGTTGGTTAATATGAGATGAGTGGGTAACAGCATGAACAAAGAAGTACTGTCCTACCAAACAAGCCTTGTATAACCATTTAATTTTTCAAATTCTGTATATCCTCAATACATATTAAAACTCCAATTAAATGAAAATTTTTTAAAAGGACTGATATTTTCTCTCTTTCTCACTCTCTCTCCCTCTGTCCCATCCTCCTCCCTTGTCCCCTCTCTTCCTGTCCCAAATAACCTCTGAAAATAACCTCTGAGCCTCCACCTGAAAGATGAATAACCCTGAATCAATCAAAAGAGAGACTGAGGACTCCTATGCTCACACCACAATGGCAGAATTAGACATGAATCATGCCAGGTGCTGGGGACAATGTGACGCACCCTGGGCTCTCATCCCACGCTGGTGGGAGTCTCAATTGGTATTTTAGAAGGTGGTTTACAAATTTCATACAGCGTGAGACCCATCACTTGACAGTTCTATCCCGTATTCACCTGCTGCATGAATGTCATCCTGAAAAAAAGGCTTTTTCAAAAAAGCTTTTTAAAGAAAGGTCATGCAAAGGCTAGAAAGTGGGAAAGAGTGAAGCCCACTCTGAAGTCTGTAAACCTTACCACCTGGTGCTCTGGAGGTGAATGAAAATGGAATATGCAGCAGTGACCCTGGTAGTGACTGGGGGCCGGGTCAGAAAAAGCCCCAATTGTCTCAGATGCAGAGGCTTCCCTAGATCCTTTCACTAGGAAATTCCAACAGCTGAACTTTCTAAAGACTTCACCTATCAAAGTGCAAGTAGAAATAATGGTAAGGTTTAAGGTCAGCGGCTTGAACAGAAAGACACTTGGAGCCAGTGACAGTGAGTGGAGGGATGGATGGATGGGTGGATGGATGGAGAGAGAGAGGATCTGGTGCACCTTGTATTTATCCAACACAGGCACCCATCCCTGCAGAAGAGAGAAGAGGAGGACAGAAGGGAGACAGCCCTGCAGGGGAGACAGGGCGCTCACCTGAGAGCTGATAAATGCCTGTCTCATTCCATTGCCCACAACCCTTTTACACAGCACATAAAAACGCAAACAGCATTTCCCCGACAGTGACTTGCTGCTCAGACTAGCTCGTCTCTTAGGAACTTTGAAGTGGCACTGCAGCATTTTTAATTAACAAATCGTGTCTCCATCCCACTGTACATTGATTTAACTGCTCAGCACAACAACCAGGTGCCTTCAGGGAAGAAGAATTTGAAGAGAACAGTGAGGGAGACTGGAGGGAGCTGCTAGAAGTTGTCAAACAAGCAGGTGCAGGCTTGTTAGTCACCCCGAATGCATAAATTTTTTAAATTAATATCACCGATGGTTCATTTTTCATTACTGTTTTCCTGGCCATAAAAAAGGTAATACTCTGTTCCCCTGTACCCTGTGGACAAAGACAAGTTCTCGGAGAAAGACTGGACTGAAATACTATGCACACGACCCTTCTCAAGACCATCCCAGGGACAAGAGGACCATGGAGAAGTTGGGTGGCTGAAGGGAAGAAAGGACCTGAAGCAGGAGCTCAAGATATGAACCAGATTCCCCCTCCAATCACCTGCTGGGTGGTCACAGAGCCCAGAGCAAGTCACTGGTTTCTCTGGTCCTTGGTCCTCCCCAGCAAGAGAAAAAATGACACATCACAGGACTGTTATGAATGTGAAGCAAACCAAAAGACAGGGGATCTGCTTAATAAAAGGTGTTGACCTCATATGTATTAAGGCGTGGGTCTTTCTCTGTTTGATTTGGGCAGATAATAAAAACTGACTCTAGCCAGGAATAGCAGTGCACACCTGTAATCCCAGCTACTCAGGACACTGAGGCAAGCGAATTGCAAGTTTAAGACCAGCCTGGACAATTTAGCAAGACAGTGTCTCAAAATACAATAAAAAGGGTCGAGACACACCTCAGTGTACAGCACTTGTTTAGCAGGTGTGAGGCTCTAGTTTCCAACCCCAGTACAAGCAAAAAAAAACTCTAGATAGAATTAGAGAAAGTTTTCCAAAAAAAAAAAAGGAGACATCAGCAGAGGATCCAAGGACAGCAGAGGAACTGGGCCAACATAAGTTTATTTATTCACTCTTTCTTTCATTCATCTACTAAGTACTTTATGCACTCCTGCCTTGTGTCAGGTAGAATTTTAGAGAACTGAAGGTGAACACACGGGCAGTCAGCATGTAACCGAACACACAGAAAGACGGTCACAGAGCTGAAAAATCCCTCTCACCTAATGACTCCATCCCCATCATTAACGCCACAGAAGACTGCACTACTTGAGCATCTGTAGTGATCTGGGGAAAACAGATCTACTGTACTTGCAAAAAATATACATTTACAATTACACACAACTCATAATACTTGGTAATGATAGCTGTAGAAATACTCAGTTCTAAAATGAGTTAAAGAAATAGAGTTTATAGGATCAGAAGTCCTATTCAACCCAGCTATTCTTCTGGGTATCTTCCCAAAAGAACTGAAAACATCATACCACAGTGGGATATGTGCACCCATGTTCATAGCAGCACAGTTTGTAATAGCCAGATCTTGGAAACAACCTAAATTCCCACCAACTGAGGAATGGATAAAAAAGATGTGGTATTTTTATACAATGGAGTTTGATTCGGCTATAAAAAATGATAAACTGGACACTTTTGTAGGTAAATGGATGCACCTTGAGAACATACCCATTAGTGAAATAAATAAGACACACATGTGTAAACATTGTATTGTTTCATTAGTGTGACAAGCTGAAAGAAAAACATATGTATATGTATATAGAAACTAGTTAAGATAGTTATACTACTGATTTCTCTGAGTTCACTGAAGAGAAACATTTGTGCTGATATTGTTCGGATAATTGAATGCAGATGTCTTGTGCTCTGGGTGAGTGATTTGGGGATGACAATGCACAATGTATGTACCATTGTTACACCCTGATTGAAGTACTTTAAAATTTTGTTGTAGTTTTTTCTTCTTCTTTTTCTTTTCTTTTATCCATGAATAAAATGGATTTTTAAAAAAAGAAACGCAGCTTATTAAAAATAGAAATGCCATTTGACCTAGCTGTTTATCTTCTAGGATTTCCCCAAAAAGGTTAAAGACACCATCCTGCAGTGACCCACACCCAGCCCCGTTTATAGCCGCGCAGCTCATAGTAACTAAATCTTGAAAGAGCCCATGTATCCATCGACACATGAATGAACAAGGAAAAGGTGGTGTTTGCTCACAATGGAGTCCTATTTAGCCACAGAGAAGGATGCATTTGAGCCATTTGTAAGAAAATGGACGCACCTCAAGACCACAATGCAAAGGGAAATAAACCAGACACAAAAGGTTAAATATTGAATAGTTTTATATGAGAAACTCCACACATAAATAATGACAGCCACAGGGAGGTGGACTCTGTGGGGCTGGGAAGGGGTGAGGGGAGGGGAGAGGAAGGGAGAGGGAAGGGGTCAAGATGCCGTGTATAATTGTACAGCCAGGGACGAACGTGATTATTATGCATTGCAAACATATACCAATAAATTTTTTTCAAGTTTTCAGTTTGTTTTCTCTTTCAAGTAAAAGTAGCAACAGAGCACTGCGGGGGTGGAAGCCAGTTCAGAATTGCTGGCTCCCTAATAACCTATTTACATGTAACTGATCAGTCCCATTTCAGGAGCCTCAAGGGTGAAATGAGGCCATTTCACCCTTTTTAATATTCAAATTAAGTCACTCTAGGAGCACAAATCGGTTCAACCTTTTTGGAGGGCAACTGGGTAGTCTCTCCCCAAATCTAAAATATGCTTACTTTTTCATTTGGAACCTCTTGCCTCCAGGAATCTGTGCTACAGAAATGCTACAGCAAACACATAAAAGCGTAAATGTAAAATGCGTCTGTTCCAGAGCTCTGTGGCAAAGCTGAAAACAAAACGGGAACAACTTGATTGTCAATCGACAGGGAACCGGTTCACAGCACCAAGCCAGTGTGGCGGCACAGGCCTGTAATCCTGCATCAGGAGGCTGAGGCAGGAGGATCGTGAGTGGTAGGCCAGCCTGGGCTACCCACTGAGTTTAAGGCAAACCTGGAGGACATAGCAAGACCTTATCTCCAAAAAATCAGTATGTTAGTAAGTAACTAATGAGCGAGGAGAGACATGCTTGTTTCAGAAGATCTCTGAGTCAGCTGTGCAGTGGTAATAGAAAGTCACCAAACCACACAAGACATTTATATTCTTTTAAATATAAATGTAAACATAATACGCTAGACTCCTTTACACTCGTGGATAGGTTCATATCCATACCTACATATGTATAATTTCTATATCTACTTCTATCATTGGGGTTTTTAAATCCGTATCTCACACATATGTCTGTGCCTACTCTGAATCTATAGCTATATTATCTACATCTACCTTACATTTATCTGAGTCTATAAATACATGCATATTTCTGTGGTACTCTGCAAAAGAAAATGTCACCAAGTGACAAAGTGAAGGAACTTTCACTTTTTTTTTTTTTTTTTGCAGTACTGGAGATTAAACCCAGGTCCTTCCCACTAAGGCACATCCCTACCTCTTTTTACTTTTCGTCTTGAGACAGAGTCTCACCCAATTACCCAGGCTATTCTCAAACATTCCATCCTCCTATCTCACACTCCCAGAGTGCGAGAATTATAGGTATGTACCACTATACCCAGCTGGAAACTTTCACTTTTGACTCTAAAAGTTTCTGGTTTTTGAGATTTTTTGCATGTATTCATAATTTTCAAAAATCAAGCAACTCTGAGCCCTGTCGTATCTCATTGAGATGAAGTCTTTCTTCTACCCCAGGGTCCCAGCCCATTTTCTCCTGCTATAACAGAATATGACAGACAAAATAACTTATAAAGAAGTTTTAGCCAAGTGTGGTGGCACATGTAATCTCAGCATTCAGGAGGCTGAGGCAAAAGGATTATCTCAACTTCGAGGCCAGCCTGGGCTACACTAGGCCAACCTGAACTGCATAGTGAGGCCCTCTCTCCAAACAAAAAAAGGAAAGAAGCTTATTTCTCAGAGCTCTAGAATCTGGGAAGCCCAGTCTCAAGATTCCAGTGTCCTGTAAGAGTCTTCTTGTCACACTTCAGCATGGCAGATGACATCAGGTCTCCTCTTCTTCCTGTAAAGCCACTCTTAACACCATCGCGAGGGGCTCACCCTCATGACATAGTCTAACCCTAATTACCTTCCAAAGGCCCCAGCTCCAAATATCATCAATATATGGATTTGAGGGTTAAGTTTCCAATACGTGGATTCTGGGGGACAGATCAAACTACAGCAGTGTCCCTGGGTCATAGCGGTCAATGCTGGCCACGTCACAGGAGAGACAGAAACAGGCCCTCCTTCTGGCCAGGGTCTGCCCCATGTACTGGTTGAGCTCTGAGCTCTTGCCGTGAATGAAACCCCAACCAAGTTCACAGAGTGAGTAGAGGTTTTACACATGCTGCTTCGGGGAGCCCAGAAGTATGGACCAGCTTCAGAGCGACCTGTGCATTTCTCAGACCCCAAGTGTGATGACCAAACAGCTAAGATGGGACAGCAGCAGCACAGTTAGGGCTGGGACAGAAAGATGAAGCAACATTGCCCTAAAGCAGTGATGGCAAACCTTTTAGAGCTTGCAGTGATACTACCAGCCCCTGCAGCATGCATGCTATAGGTTCACCACCACTGACCTAAATGATCCAAAACCTGCAGGCCTGGGAAAGAGACAAACACATCTGTGACCCCATCAGACTTGGAGCACAGGAGCTAGGCTGTGTTCACACGCACATACACACACACACGCACATATACACACACGCACACATACACACACACACACACACACACACACACACGTTCACATATGCACATCAGAGGTCATGATTTGCCAATGCCTCCACTCTGGAAGCAGAGAACAAGAGGGAAAGTCAAGGCAAGCTGCCGACATGGGACCCAATCCCAAGAATCGCAGGTAGAGGCAGAGTAATGAGAGGAGAGGCAGTTGGTACAGAATGTGCTTGTTCACAGGGGCCCTGGGGGGAGCTGCCTGGAAGGCCAGAAGCTGAGAACGGGCCCACTTCTGCTCCCAGAGATGGGGAGTGCTGGGTCATACCCATCCACTAGTTTTCTAGGGCTGGCCATCAGATTACTATAAATCAAGTAGGGTAAACAACCAAAATTTATTCTCTCTGTCCCAAAGGCCAAGATCTAGGCAATGAATCTGTTTCATTCCTCTTTTCCAGTTTTTGGCCACCAGCACTCCTTGGCTTATAGACGCATCATCCCTATCTCTTCCTTGTCTTCAAGGCCTTTGTCCTGTGTGTGTGTGTGTGAGTGTGTGTGTGTGTGTCTGTGTGTGTGTGTGTGTGTGTGGTGTGTGTGTGTGTGTGTGTGTGTGTGTCTGTGTGTGTCTGTGTCAAAATGTCCCTTTCATAAGGACACTGATCACACTGGATTTGAGCTGATCCTCATGTCCTCATCTTAACTCAAGCATCTGTGATGGCTGTGCTTCCCAAAACAGTCACACTGACAGATTCAGGGGTTAGGGCTTCAATCTACCCTGCGCCCCAATACTCCATGTACGTCCAGCCACAGCCATCCCAGGGAAGAAAGCCCAGCCCCAGCTGCTGGTGCTCAGAGTGGAAGATGGCTGCCTCGTGATGGGAAGTGGCTTCTAATGGCGCCTTCAAAGTTGCAGTGATGTCTCCAGCTAAAGCTGAATCGTGCTGGGAAGGCCAGGAGGCTAAGCAAAACACAAGGACAGCTCATTATCTACCTTAGTTAACAAATTAGGTCCTCCTGTGGACTCAGAGAAACAGAGTCTGGCCAGGAGCCTTTCGAAGCAGTCATACACTCAGAAGTACTCCTGCCACTGACTGCCAGACAACCTGAAGGGGGTCTCACCCTGGGGAGACACTGATGCCTGCCTTTGAACTGAAAGTTCCGAGATGGCTCTTTCACCAGCAAGATGCCTGCCATGCTCTGTTTGTCTCTCTCCCCGGCTATCATGCGAGGTAGGAGGCGTTCCTGTCTGCCCAGGACTGAAGGGTCCCCTAAGATCCTTGGGGGCCAAAACCCAGATGATCACTGGCAGACCAGGACAGTTGGACCCTGTGGCTCCAACACAGCAGGGACCTATTTACTTATGAATGTGTCCCGGGGCTAAAACAGTGCCCAGGGCATAGGAGACCCTAGTGGTACTATTTGAATGAAGTATTACCGCAGTTCCAGTTAGCCAGAGGGCGAGCAGGGGGGCTGTTTGAGACCAGAGGTGCGGGGTCAGCCGGGCAACATAATGGGGCTCTGATTACTTCTACCGCCCCTAGTAACAGCACTGCTTGAGTGAACACGGGTAAATCAGTCTCCCTCATTCCTCCAGTCCGCAAGTTGACCAATTCAAATAGCCTGGAAGATATTTTTCCAAGCTCTCCTTTTCACACACTCATGCACAATCAGTATATACATAATACACAGAGCCTTTTTTCATCAAACAAAGAAAAAAGGGGAAGAAAAGAATCATGTGTCCTAGGCATGATTCAGCAATTTGCTTTTTCACCTAACAATATACAGTACATCCCTTTCCAGGTCAATACGTATAGCTCCACCTAATTCTATTTAATGGCTCATGATGTCCCACACTACTGAATGCCACAATTTACTCTATTGTTTGCCTACCAATAAATCTATGCTTCTAATGTTTTATAATTTTTTGAGGACAAACATCATAGGAAAAAAATCTTTTGCATGCATATCTTGACACACCTTGGTGATTTTGCTTGTACAAGAATAGATTCCTCAGAGTCAAGAGCCTCGAGGCATCTTTAGGTACAAAGATGTAGACGCTGACCCAAGTCAGGACAAGGCTGTGCCACCCTGAGCTCTCCCCCAGTGGGGTGGTACACAAGGACAGAGCCATCCCTCAGCTCTCCCTCAGTGGGGTGGTACACAAGGAATGGGATTGTTCCCTGGCTGCAGAAAAAATCACGATGCATCTCCTGCCCTAGAAATTCCCCCACTCCCACAGAAGAGACCAGGGAAGAGGATATATCACGTGCTAAACGCCCACTGGATGCCAGAAATTGTTCTGGCTGTTTCCACACATGATATGCTGCATACACCCCTCACTTCACTGCTAAACATTTTTGCACGGGAGGAGAAATGATCCAGCTTTACAGAGGAGAAACTGCGGGTCAGAGAAGCGTTATGATTGCCCAAGACAGTAAGTGACAGAGCTGGGGCTCAAAGCCAGCTCTGGTTGACTCCAAAGCCTCCCTTCCACCACACAATACATATTCATCTAGGCTGTTTGGAATCATCACAACAGCTGAAACTTCAAACAAATTGAAAAGACCTACATTATAGCCCAAACCCCAGGGCACTGATGTAACTGATCCAGAGTGTGCCCTCACCGCACATCCGTTACTCCAGGAGTTCCCACACATGAAAATCCCTGGAGGGTTTGGGAGGGTTGTTACCCCGACTCAGGTGTCTGATTCTGGGTATCCAAGAATGTCCATTTCAGCCTAGTGTGGTAGGACATGGCTGTTAATCTCAGCATTCTGGGAGGCTGAGGCAGGAGGAGCCTAAGTTCAAGCCGTGCCTGGGCAATTTCACAGAACCTGTCTCAAAGTAAAAAAGAAGAAGAAGAAAGAGGAGGAGAAGGAGGAAGAGGAGGAGAAGGAGGAAGAGGAGGAGGAGGAGGAGGACTAGAGTTGTAGCTCAGTGTGAAGGCCTTGAGTTCAACCCCCAGTATGAGACAAGAGACAGAGACAGAGACAGAAATATTCTCCAAGAAGTTCCAGGTGTGCTGCCCTGCCTATGTGGAGTTTCTTCCATACTCATTTTATAGATGGAAACACTAAGAATTAAGCAGATCACATCATCACCATCCAAGAAAGCAGGGCAGCCACTGGGTACAGATGGGCTTACTTATGACTCTCTTTGAGGTTTGAAAAACTAGGAGAGTGTCATTTAGATCCTCGGTCCCCAAACCCCAGCTAGCATGACCATTTCCTTTCTGCATTTCTCTGTCCTGAACTTGCTGGGCCTGTCTTTTATTAAAGGAAGTCCTGGCCTCTTCCCTGCATTAGATCTTTATTAACAAACATGCTGCTCAAAATGCATGATACGTAGAACACACGGGACTCCCAGGATGACAGCCACCTGCATCGCGGCCTGCATTGTCATTTTCTGTCTCCCAAGAAAGAGGGCTGCTCCTGCTGTACAGCCAGGTGCTTCCAGCTTGCTCCAGACAACTCGTTCCCGTGCCTTTCTCTGCAAAGTGAACCGGAATTGCATGGGCAAAAAAGACACTCGGAGGTCATCCCTGCCTTCTCCCAGAATCTCCAGTTTCCTGCCAGGGCAGCCTCTGGTCAGGCTTTTCCAGTACTAGAACCACAGGAGGAAGACGGTCCCCTGGTGCCCCCTGCTGACTGAATTTGGGGATGACAGAGAAGACATTGCAGCCAGAATTACACAAAGGGCGGGGGACCTATGGGAAGAAAGTTAGGGGCTCTTTGGAGACACTCAGAAGACAGGAGTCGTCAAACAGCCACCAGTCAAATTCTGCCACTGCATTATTGGGTAGCGCATAAGAAGGAATGTGTTTCTACATTTTAAAAATTAACAATCAAGAGCCAGGCATGCTGGTGCTCACCTGTAATCCCAAACCTCCAGAGGTTGAGGCAGGATTGCCACGAGCTGGAGGCCAGCTGGGCTACGTAGTGCATTCAAGGCCAATCTGAACTGCATAGCAAGACCCTGTCTCAAAAATCACAAGAAAAATAATACTTCGTAAGTTGTGAAAACTGTATGAATTTGAGCTCTCGATGTCACAAAGTTTTACTGAAACACAGTTTCTTCATCGTTGACAGATCACTCAGAGCTTCGGAGGCACAGCGGCAGGGCTAAGTCTTCATGGAAGAGACCGTATGGTCCCCAAAGTCTAAAACAGTTACTGTCTGTCCCTTTGCAGACAAAGTAAGCCAACCCCTAGTTACTCAGAAAAGGGGGAATTTACAAAAGAACTGGCTTCCATTGAACACCAGTGCGCACTAGATGTGGATTTCTTTATGAGACACTTTCCAGACATGAGCTCACTAATCCCCAGGCCCAGCCGAATGTGTCTTTATTACCTGTGAGATACCATTTAAGAGACAGAAGCTCATGGTCACACATGCAGGAGGCAGACAAGCTGGGTTCAACTTCATGACTCTAAAATCACGCTGTCCCAGTGCTTTTTAAACTGCATTCTGCCAAAAGCACCAGGGCTGCAGGAGTTAGGCGGAAGCCCAGCAGTCACAAAAGTGAAGCCAGGCAGCCTCATCAGTCAGAAGCCCTGCCCTGCTCTGTTTTGTACCTCCACGTGTTGTCAGGGAGGCTTTCACCTGCAAAGAGGATGCACAGTTAAGGACTCCGAGGTTCTAGGTGACTGAGAGCTGGCTCCAAGCGTCCCAGGGCAGAGCAATGTATTGGTTACTGGGGCCACCAAGTGCTCAGCTTCCCCGCCCTGAGAAAGGTGTCTCGGTAACTTCCCATTGCTGGGACAAGATAGTCAACGTTTACAATTTAAAAGAGAGGTTTATTTTGGCTCAGAGTTTTTTGTTTGTTTATTTTTTTGGTACTGGGAATCGAACTCATGACCTCATGTTTGCCAGGCAAGTGCTCGTGCCACTGAGCTAAACCCCCAGCCCCTGGCTCACAGTTCTAGTCCTAGGCCAGCAGAAACAGGATGGCAGTGGGGCATAGCAGAGGAAAAGATGCTCGAGCCCTGGCAGCCAGGATGAAGAGCTAGAAGAGCGGAGCCAGGGAGAGAATACATGATTCCAGGTTACACCCTCATGATCTGTCTCCAGCCAGGCACCTCTGAACAGCAGGCCAGCACTTGTGGCCCCGTGATTCAGTCACCTTCTGCCACATGAGGATACGGGGCAGGGTGTCAGCATCCATCCCACAGGGCAGGGTGTGGATGATGGGAAACCAGTGCTATCCCGCACCATGAGGGTGGTGTTGCTCTGGGGATGTGGCTTGAGTGTGTTCCCCAGACTTGAATGTGGGAGCTCTGTCCACACAGCATGGTGATGTAAGGAGTGGAACCTGTAAGAGGCAGGTCAGGGGACAGGTGGCTGGGTCACTGTGTGCTGCCTCTGGAACAGACTCAGCTCTCATGGGACCCAGTTAGGTCTGAAGAGGTTGTTACAAAAAGCACAACACAGGGCCCTCTTCGTCTCTGCCTTCCTGTCTCACCATGTGATCACTGCCTTCCCAACCAACTCCCCACGGGGCCTGGCCATGCTGAGGCACAGCCAAGGGGTCCTCACGAGGGGATAAGCAGATGGGGCCACCCAACCATGGGTACCCTGCCTGCACAACTAAGAGCTATTAAATAATACTCTTCTTATGTAAAAAGCCTCAAGTGCTGAGTTACACAACACAAAACACTAACATGGAAGATGTGCCGTGCAGCGCTGCGGGAGTGGGTGTCAAGGAGCCAGGAAATGCTGGGGGGCTCTGTGTCACCGTGAGACCATGAAGTCTGGAAATGCTCACACTTGTAGCTCCACCACCAGCCCACCCATAAACGCCTAGCTGTTTCTCTACTGTCAACACTTTGTCCGTGGAATTTACTTTAAGGATTTTAATCAAAAGGGGATCTGATGTGAGCTCCCACTGATAGTCCCAAAGTAGAAGGCTCATGGCAACTCTTTCTTCCCCAGCAAGCTACACAGAGAATAACGGTGAAGCTCACTGTTGAAAATCCACATGCCCATCCTCTTGCAGAAGAATTTCAGAAGGGACAAATGGTTGATGCTAAACGAATCCAAAGCTGGAGCACATCAGCTCCCAACAGGCAGTAGAAACTGACCGTGGAGAGCACTGTGCTGGCCCAGACTGACCATAGCACAGTTGTCAATCACAGGGGAGCTGACAGCTGTGCCCTGGATTAGGCTGAGAGCTCCGTGCACACCAATGCCAATCCTCCCGCCACTCTGGGGACTCCAAGCAGCACAGGCTGCCCCTCTCCTTTATTGACGCTGCCCTCCCTGTAGGCTTAGCTCTGAGAAGTGCAGGAGTGCGGTGACACTGGCTCCACTTCCTCCCTTGATGCTGATGGACCCTAGCGAGTGGGGGAGGCCGGTGCTGGCCCTGGGCACAGGTCTCCGGGCACTGAGTCTGAGGGTCCAGTTCTGTGGGATAGCTTCTCATCTCTGCCCACAGAGAGTAGATTCAGTGTAAACAAGAACACAGTGTGAAGGAAGAGCTCCTGACAGGCAACCACTGGAGTCTCTCCTTCAGCCTACGAGTACAAGTGTGGCTGCTTCCTCTGTGTCTACAGTTCACAAGTACAGCAGAAGGTGGACAGGAGATGGACTGCTTTCGTCTGCTCAGAATGGGTTTCAGTTCACACATGAAATATTTTACTGACTTCAGATGGCATTTTTTATTGACTTTTTGTTGTTAGCTATTTGTTTTAAAATTAAAGAATAGGAAAATGATTTCTACTATTATGTGACTATTGTGGAAAGTGATTTGGCACAGAGGGGGTGTTAATATGATTAGTGCCTCTCATTTGTACACTAGAAAGGATTTAAATGCCAGGTATGGTGACCTGCCTATAATTCTAGCAGTCAGGAGGCTGAGGCAGGAGGACCACCACAAGTTCTAGACCAGCCTGGGCTACATGGTAAATTCAAGGCCGGTCTGAACTACACAGGGAGACCCTGTCTCAAAAAATGAAAGGGATGGGGGATATAGCTCAATATAAAACACTTGAATTCAGTGCTCAGTGTCATGAGAGAAGGAAGGAAGGAAGGGAGGAAGGAAGGAAGGAAGGAAGGAAGGAAGGAAGGAAGGAAGGAAGGAAGAGAAGGAGGAAAAAAGGGTCTCACAAGGATTTTACCACAAATTTTCAAATGAATAATATACCACTAAAAAAATGAATTGCATACTTGAAGTATACTCTGCATGTATTTAAGATACACACACACACACACACACACACACACACACGCACACACACCTCTTTTTGGTAAGGAATATTTTTAAAACATCCACTCTGGGTGTCATATAAGCTAGCAAGTACACCTCTGGATGGTGCTATACTTATTTTGTAAAAGATGAAACAGATTCAGAGAAGTGAAGTAACCCAGTGAAGGTCACACAGCTATTAAATGGCAGAATCTGAACTCAGGGTCAGGTCTCTCCATCGACCCTCCCCCGAGGCCGTGCTGTATCCTGCCATTCTGCCGTCTTTGACGGCTTCACAGCTGTGGGCCAGCTGGATGGGCCGCATCACAGCCTGCCCAGGGATCAGGGCCACACATGGCCGTGTAGGGAGAGGAAGATGATCGCTCCGGTCTGCGGTGGGTGTGGTGTGGGCCTGTGTGCACTGAGGCAGGAGGAACAAGTTTCTGGAGTAGCCCAGTTCTTGAGTGGCTACAGAAGAGTCCACTCCAAAATATGCCACTGTCACCCAGGAGTTGCTTTAAGCCCAAGACAACCGCGAAGAGGTGCAAGAGAAGCTCTCTGCTCTCCCTGGGCTCCCCTAACGCAGAACACGAATTTAGAGATGTGTTCCTTCCCCTCTCCACTAGGAGGCGTAGCAGTCCTTGTCATGGGGACCAGACCAGCCCCTTCTGAGCCACGAGGCTGCCACAAGGGAGGCCCACCAGGACCTGCACCACCGGCCTAGAGACCTGCCTTCCCCCAGCCTGCCGCCCCAAAGTTCAGGGGCTCCTCCTTCCTCCCTGTCACTCCACTTCTCTGCAAACCTGGTTTTTTCATGTGTGAGGGAGGGTCACGCTGTGTAATTTAGGCTGGTCTCGAACTCACGTAGGTAGCCCAGGCTGGCCTCAAATTCAGTGATCCTCCTGTCTCAGCCTTCCAAGCGCTGGGATTACAGGTGTGTGCCACCACACCCAGTTTTTTGTCAAGCTGTTATACAAATCTAAATTCCGACAATGCATCTCATGGCCCAGTGATTACATGTTAATTCACTTGCTATATTTTCTCTTGCAAATTTGGCTTTTGTTAGTCTAATTTACAAGGCCTCAGCAGAGAACCCAAGATGGCTAAAAGAAACAGATTTTCAGCCAAGTGTGGCAGTGCATTCCTGTCATCGCAGCATAAAAAAAAGGCTGAGGCAGGAGGATTGAAAGTTTCAGACCACCAGAACAATTTAACAAGACTCAATTTCAAAATAAAAAGTAACTCAGTGCCCTGAATTCCATCCCATTATCTCAAAAAGAAAAAGAAAAAGAAAAACATTGACTTTCCTTCCCCTACAATCTAACACCTTTGACTTTTTTTTTTTCCAGCTTTGACTGATCCAAGCTGCATCAGCCCCTTGGGTAGGAAGTGGGCCAGGATCCGGACTGGAAAGCATTCAGAGACGCTCGGCATGCATGGAATGCATGGTCCCAGGCTCAGGCTCCAGTCCCTGGCAGGCAGGCCCCGGGCACAGTCGCCAGCTGCTGAGGCTCCCCAGCCTCTTCCTGGTGCTTTTGCCCATCTCTGACAGTTTAATGGGGTGCAACCCCAGGTTCCGGTTCACGAGGATCCAACCCCTGTTCAGGGAGGCGGAGTGAGTTAATGAGAGCCGCCCCAGGAGAACAGACTAGCGCTTCAGCCAGAGGGGCCTTGCGGCCCTGCCTGGAGACCTGGCTGTCGCCAGCGGAGAAGGGAAGCGCTGCTGGCCGGGGCCCAGCTCCAAGTGTCAGTGTTGCTGTCACTGAGTCAGCAATAAAGACACCAAGAGAGATCAGAAGCCGTCACGCGCATGTGCACAGGCACACACGCGTGCGCCACAGACAGTCAGCAGCCTGCGGGACCCACGAGAGGAAGGAAAGGAAAAGGAACAGCGTCCCCCAGCCCTGTCTGAGCGGACTTCCCAGTTCAGTACAGACGCGTGTTAAAGATTTGAATAGTAATAAAAACGCACGCACTTCAGAAGAATATCTGCAGCCATCCCAAAGGCCTGAGGTTGTGCCTGGGACATTGCAGGAGAAAGCAAGTGAACCCCATTCGATCCAAGGCCAGCGGGGGACAGGCGAGAAAGAGGTCCAGGCCGGAGGGCTCCAGTCCCCGCGGAAACAAACTCCGGAAGTCATTTCCAAAAACAAGATGCCAGCCAGGGGCAGCGAGGTGCTGCTCTTATCCCTCAGGCCTCCAAACTCCTGGTTCTCCTTGGACACACAGCCCCAGCTATGGTCCCACAGCCACCGGGAGAGCCTGTCTGTGGGCCCCGACTGCCCCAGGCAAGGGAGTGCACTCTGTTTTAGTTTAGTTTTCTTTCTTTCTTTCTTTCTTTCTCTCTCAAGACAGGGTCTCAGTGTGTAGCCCAGGCTGCCCTTGAAATCACAAAGATCTTCCTGCCTCAGCCTCCCAAGCACTGGGATTACAAGTGTGTGCCACCAAGCCTGGCTGGAACTACACTCTTCAAAGCCCGTATTTCCTAACACCCAGCAGAACAACGACCAAGGCAGCACCCAGTATATCTGTGGTGTTTCCAGTAGCCAAAGTCCTTCACCTCCCTACGCTGTTACTCATTCTGCTTCCATTCTGTCCCTTAAACCCACCACACATACTCCTACCCCAGGGCCTTTGCACTTCTATGCCTTCTTTACCCAGACTCTTACGGCTCACTCCTTCTTTCTTTCAGGTCTTGGAGGGAAGGTCCTTCTATGAAACTGCCACCTTTTCTGTCTAGTTCCATCTGCTAAGAACTGACCTATGTTCTCAGATCCACATGTTGACGCTGCAACCCCCAATGGGACCGTTCTTAGTTAGGGTCACGAGGCTGGATGAAGGTGTGAGAGTAGGTGCCATGAATGGGACAGGGTCCTTCTAGGAGGTGCCCTTGGAGCGTGCTAACTTGCCCTGTCCCAGCCGTGGGAGCGGCACTGAAGTGGTGGCCGTCTGTGACAGGGAGAGACCTCTCCCGACACCGAGCCTGAGTTTGGACTTCTGACATTTGATACACCTCTGGGGTGCCTTCTTAGAGCAGCTCCAGTAGACTATCGGAATTAGGCGAGTACCACCTCCCCTGGCTCCTTCATCACCCGCTCAGTGTTTGTCTCTCCGTAGACTCCTGGCTCGGGGAGCACAGGAACAATACAGGCTGAATGAGTGAACGGTGTCTGTACCTCACCAGCATCATCTAAAAAGAGACCTGAATCATCACTCAAGATCCCACATCCAGGTGGCAGAAAGGGAAGGGTTGGAGACTACACCCGGCTACTCCCTGGGCAGCAGCCAGGCAGTGCAGGAGACAAAGATCACACTTGGAGAAGGACTTCAAAGTGAGCGACAACCAGTGGCCCTCAGTGTCAAGCACAGCACTGATTCCCTATACACACTCTGCCCTGAGGAATGTGAGGCACACAGTGGCCGGATTGGCCGCAGGACTAGCCCAAGGTCACTCCGCCCATGCGTTTTGAGGTCAGATTCTAGCTCTGATGTGGCCAGCCGCCATAGAGGCTTCTCTCGTGCAACCTGCTGCACAGTCCTGCTCGGCCACCAGCTGCAGCCACAGGCAGCTTTCTTGTCTTCCGCCCCTGCTCCCTGGAAAACCTGCATTTCCAACACCCAGCAGAACCAGGAGCAAGGCAAGAACCAGTAAATCTATGTGGTGGACTGAGGCCCTCTGCACTGAGACCCTCTTCCTGGCTGCTGCACTGGATGGTGCACACCTGTCACCTATCATTCCAACACTCTAGGAGCCTAAAGCAGAACCGCAAGTTCAAACCCAGCCTGGGTAGCTTAAGACTTAGTGAGACCCCATCTCAAAGCAAAAAATCAAAAGATGCTGGAGGTATACCTCAGTGAAAAGGCCCTAGGTTACTCAGTACTGTTAGGAAACAGAGAGAGAGGGGGGGGGGGAGATCCTTCCCTGCACTAACAGCACATCTCTGAAAGGTGCTTTACAGTCTGTCTGCCTCAGCCTGTTCCTCCCATCCATAAATATTGAACAGGGTGTTTAAGGCCCTGACCTGTTCGGATGAGACAGTCAGAGAACCAGGCTCCTGCCCCGAGCTGCTGCTGGGGTCAGATTGCCCCACCAAAACAGAGGTGCTGAAATTCCCACTCCCAGGATCTCTGAATGTGTCCTGACTGGGTGTTAAGTCCCTGACAAAAGCAATCAGGTTAAAATGAAACCACTAAGGTGGGCCCTGACCCATAGGACCACTGTCCTTACAGAAAGGGAAATCTGGACACAAGCCAGGTGCAAAAGGGAGGTGCCCTACACACAGTGCTATGATTTGGATGTTCATGCCCCCCCAGCATCCATGTGCTGAAACTCCAATGCCCCTTGTGATAGTCGTAGGAGGTGGAGCCTGTTGTGGAGCCTGAGGCAGAGCTCTCAGGAATAGGACTAGCACCTTGAAGAGGTCCTGGGTGCCAGGAATGGTGGCTTATGCCTGTAATCCCAGCATTCAGGGAGGCTGAGGCAGGAAGATTACACATTCAAGCCCAGCTTGAACACCTAAGAGAGACATTGCCTCAAAATAAAACATAAAGGGCTAGCAACATAGCTCTTGTGTGCAGATCCTGAGTTCAAGCTCAGTAATCATAAAACAAAACCGAAGAGACCCAGGAGAACCTGCCTCTTCCTCCACGGGTGAACTCTGTGAGAAGACAAATTCCCTGAATCAGACGTGAGCCTTCTTCGCCAGACATCAACACAATCCGTGTCCTGAACTTGCACTCTCAACCTCCAGGACAGTGAGATTTGTTTCTCACTGTTGTGTATTAGATACCCCATTTTTAGTGCTTTGTTTACAGCAGCCCAAGTGGACTGAACACAGCAAGAAGATTTGCAAAAGGAATGCCTGGGGCTGCCGGAAGCTGGCAGAGACTGGAACTGGGTGTCCTCCCAGCCTCAGGAGCCTGCCTTGCTCATCACCAGATTTCAAAGGTCTGTCCCGTGGAAAAGTGACAGAACAAATGTTGGCTGTGCAAGCCACCTGCACTATCACACTTTGTCGGGGTGGCTGTCAGGGAACTTAACTGCCCAGTTGACTGAATCAGGGGGCTCCCGCAGGGGGCTCAGATGAGGAGGTCACTGTCCTCATCCCCTGCTGTCCATGGCTGCATGTGCAGGCAGGATTGGGGGGATCACCTTTGGGGGCACATCTCTCCCTGCCACTCTTCCTGGGTCCTGCTTCCCCAGCGCCCACTCTGCTCCAACATGTCCTTCTGCCATGATGTCCTACCTTACAGCCAGTGGACCATCAACCGAACCCCCTAAATCATGATTTCCACCTTTAATTGTGTATGTCAGGTATTTTGCCCCAGCTGTGGGTGAGCTGACAAACACAGTGAGCCTAGGAAGCTGAATAGATTTGGGGTTCTGTGGATAGCAAAGAGAAATGGTCACCAAGAACACAGACCATGCCGAATTCCGAGCCAGCTTGATTCCTGAGGCAATATCCTTTCTGTATTTGAAGTTCAGCACCATGTTTCAGTCCTGACTGGCTGTCTCTTGCACTCTATTCTCAGCCATGCTGGCATGGTGGCACAACGAATACTAGCACTCTAGGAAACAGGCAGGATTGCTGAGTTCAAGGCCCCTCGGAATCACATAGTAAGAGTCTCTCGCAAAAAAAAAAAAAGGCGGTGGGGGCAGAGATTTAGCTCAGCGGCATAAGTGCCTGCCTGGCAAACACAAGGTCCTGAGTTTGATTACAAAAAAAAAAAGAAAATTTAATCCCTGTCCTTGAGGAAGGTACAGACAAGATCTTGATTTGAATTACACTAAATAAAAAAATCAGGTGTAAATCACAAGTAAGAGAGATGCTCAATGGGAATTTCATATAATTTAATTTTAAGGAAAACATGGCTATTTCAATAAACGAAGCTTTCCTACATTCCAAAACTCAACTATGTTTATAAATGTGTAAAACACTATTTGGCTTGCCTAGGATTGTTGGGTTATCTTGGGAAACGTTTATCATTTTCCTACTTTCTAGACAGAATATATTTTCTAATTTATATATGAAATTCAATTCAGTCAACATTTATTTTTCAACAGTAGGGATTGAACTCTGGGCCTCCTGCACTGGACTATATCCCCAACCCTTTTTAAACTTTATATTGAGATAAGATCTAACTAAATTTCCAGGCCAGCATTAAACTTAAGATCCTCCTGTCTCAGCCTGCCAAGTACCAGTGATTATAGGTATGGGTCACCATCCTTAGCTCAACCAACATTTTTTGGAGGGGGTGGGGATTTGAGACAGGATCCCACTCTATGCAGATAAGGCTGATCTTGAACTCACTATGGAGCCATGACTGGCCTTGAACGCATGGCAATCCTCATGCCTCAGTCTCCCAGGAATTACAGGCATGTGCTCAGCTCAATAGACTTTTAAATGGCAAATGATGGGGGGATGTAGGTCAGTAATACAGTCTATGTTTAGCACACACGAGACCATGGATTTGATTCCCAGCACAAGAAATAGAAATATAATAAATAAAACATGAAGCGGGTATGGTGATGTATGCCTATTATCCCAACATTCAGGAAACTGAGGCAGGAGAACTGCTCCAAGTTCAAGGTTAGCCTGGGCTACCCAGTGAGTCCAAGGCCAGCCTGAACTACATAGCAAGACCCTGCCTCAAAATAAATAAATAAATGAACACCCCATTTCAATTAAAGCTGTCTATATAGCAGTTTTCTACAGTTGTAAGAAAATTACTTTCTCTTTGCTACATAACTAACATAATATTTAGCGTGTAAAATACTGCTTTATTCATAACCATATCAGTACTATTTTTTAAAATTATATCAATATTGAATAATAATAGGAATTATCTTCTCTAATTCCTAATAATAGGAATGATCTTCTACCAGTATATTTAATACTGGTAAATTTTGTAATTTTTTTAAACGTGAAAGAATAACCATTTTGATTTTTCTCTTCTCATTCTGTTCATCCACTGATAATGAACTTTTAACAAGTTCCTTTCTTCCATTTTGGGGCTCTTGCTTTTTCCCACTTGGGATTCCTTAGTAATCAAGTTTCATGTTCTAAAGACTGGCAGTATTTTGTAGCATCAGAGAACTGGAGAGCCAGACAGGATCTTAGCAACCATCTTGACCACAAACATTAGTTGTATGCAGTAGATGTCACTGAGTACTTGATAAATGGACCACCCATAGGTTACATGGCACCAAGTTGACCATAGCTTCTAGAAAAATGTTCAGGCACATTTTCAAAAACAGAAACCCAAGGAGAAGAATGCAACTAAATTGTTTTGAAAGGCCAGATTCCAACTGTGGAACAATTGAGCTATGTGTTTATAAACACAGCTATTTAAAAGAATGTGAGAATTTTCATCTAGTTAAAATACCGTGTAAATTTGTCAGACCAAATTTTGTCAGCTAAAATTTATATATACAGGGAAGAAAACACAGCAGCTTAAATGACAGCATTTCTAGTTAAATTAGTTCTTTATGATCAGGCCAGTTTCCTTTTTATAATTCTTTGGAACAACAACAACAAAAAGAAGTTAACAACACGTTCTTGATAATTTTTCTTTCCAGAATTGATCTCTAGAGTTCTTACTGGGGACGAGGGATAGTTATGAAAATTGGGTCCTAGAAAAGTGTATCTGTCAGTGTTTACTAGAGAAACAGAAATAATCCAAGATACATAAATATATAAGACATTACAACATCGGCTTACAGTGGCCACCCAGAAGTCAGATGAGCAAGTGTGCAGATCTTCTGGAGACCAGAAGATCCAGTTGCAGGTCTGGAGCTCACTGCAGTGCCCCATGTGAGTTCGTATCAGGAGGCCAGTGAGTCTGCACTGGAAGCTAAAGAGTCCATGCTAGAAACCAGGAGATGACATCCAAAGTGAAGAGGAAGACGGGATCCCTCCAAAGAAACAACCCTTCCTCAGTCCCCCTTTATACCATGCAGGTGACAAGTCACCTAGAGTGTGGAACTGCTGAGCCAATTTAATTCTCTTGTTCAAATTGATACAATCAACCTTTACAAGAAGCTGATAATTCTTGTGTGTTTGTTTGTTTGTTTATGGTCTTTTTAAGCCAGGGTTTTGCAGTGCAATTCAGGGTAGCCTTGAATTCACTTTGCAGCCCAGGTTAGTCTGGAACTCACTGTGAGGGCATCACCATGCCCAGTTTCAAGAAGCTAATAACAAAAAGCCATTTACTGAGTGTTTACAATGTGTCATTACTTTGATAGGCAGGTTACACATAATATCTCCTTTAATTGTCCCAAAAATGTATGAGGTGGTACATTTATTAGTATTAAACTCAATTATGAGTAACAGATCCAGAATGAGGGGGTGTAAATAAGATAGTTTACTTTCCATGATACAAAACTTTAGCATTAGGTTGTTTAGGGTTGATGACATATCTATGACCACAGTGAACCCTAGGCAGAAGATAAAGATTTTCTTCTGTCTCATTGGTCCACTGTGGAGATCTTCTGTTCTCCATTCACAAAACATTGTGTTCCAGATGGGCTGCTTCCTCCCCAGTCATTACGCCTGCAATACAGCTGAGAAGAAAGGGGAGAAAAAGGAGAACGCCCTCAGGGGACTTTCTCACACCACTTCGACTTATGTCTGTTGGCCAGCACTTGTCACATGGCTACCCATAGCTGCAAGGGAGGCTGGAAATATAGTCATTATTAAGCACAGCCATTTGCCACATACTTCCCCAAAATGGAAAAACAGATCTCAGGGGACTGTGAGCAGTATCTGACACAAGAAGACATAACTGTTAATTTCATTCACGGATGAACATAAATTCAAAGGTAGCAACATGACTATGTCCCAGATAATGGGCTAGAATTTGCAAAATCCTCTGTGACATCTATTCTCATGCATTTTGCATTAGTGAGGTATGAGGATCTCTCTGCATTGCTCAAGAGAGAGAAATTATACAAAAAAAAAAAAAAAAGCAGGGCATTCAGAATTTTGCTGACTTTTTTCAAATAAATTTTTTAAAAGTGCAGCTGACCCTGTGACAGGGAATAGTGTAATACAAGCTGACAAAGAGACTGGCTTCCTCGTCTCTGGAAGGAGGGAGCCCTGCTCCTGTCCTCAGCGGTTTGGCAGTTACCTGGCTCTTCCTCTCCAAGCCGGCACTCACTGTTGCTATAGCTGTGGCATCACTGCCCTCTGCTGCTCACTGCTCACAGCCATGGGAGCCAGAACACAGCCACATCAGCATCTGGAACAGGAGCAGGAAGATAGGTCCCTTGTTTCCTCCTTGCTCATTCCCAACAAAGGCAGCATTTGAGGAAAGAGCGCACCGGGGTAAGGAAGTGAGGAGATGGATGAGGAAGATCGTGATCCAGGCAGGTGCCCAAGCAAATCACAGAGGGCCAGGAAGAAGCATGGGACTCAGACGTGCAGGGCCAGTGAGGGGTCAAATGGAGAGACTACCGCCCTCCAGTGTCCCCTCAGAACTGCCTCTCTCAGTCCCCAGCCTGGCCAGGCCCCACTGAACCTAAGCATGCCCAACTCCAGCCAGTCCCTCTCCTAACAAGCATTGTGCCAGGAATGGAGGACAAAGCAGGGAAAAGACAAAGACAGTCCCCGCCCCCAGGAAGTGAGCTGAAGTCAGGCATATAAACCCAGCACTCTGGGAAACTGAGGCAGGAGGCTTGCAAGTATGAGTCTAACCAGCAATTTGGCAGCTTAACAAGAACCTGTTTCAAAGTAAAAAATAACAAGGGCCAGGGATGTAGCTCAGTGAGAGCTCCCTGGGTTCAATTCTTAGTACTGAGAAAAGAAAAAAAAAAAAGCTAGATAAGAAATAAAAGAACCCAGAAATAAATGACAATAAGATGGGGGAAGCATAATGGCAGCAAGGAGCAGGGCAGTGGGTGCAAAGGCCTTGCAGTGAGAAAGGGCTGAGCTGGCTCATGCAGGGAGCAAGCCCAGGTAGCTGGCGCAGGGCAAGCGTGCAAGGTTCTCCAATAGCATGCATACAGGCAGATTTAGATTTAGTATGCATGACCTCGGGATGAACTCAGACTGGGAGTGGGCAGGACAAAAGTGAGGGTTCAGGAGATGTGTGGGTCCAGCTGGACCTGCCTACAGCAGTCTGAGTCACAACTATCCTGACTGTCCCAGAGCACAGTCTCTGGCAAACTATAACTAGATAAAACCCTTCAAAGTAGAAGGTAGAGCTTTTGCACCAGGCCCTGGCACAGGCACTCTGCCTGGCTCCTTGATATCAGTTTGAGATAAACCAAGATCATTCTGGCTTGGATTGGAGTCAGTTTTACTCTGGCCATATATAAGCCCCCTCCTCCTGAACTAAATTGAGGGGACAAAGTTGATCTTGCTGTCTCCTAGGTCTATGCTTCTGTCAGAAAGTCCCTGGTAAATTGTACCCTGTGCAAGCCTAGATCTGTCCGCCTCTTCTGTGGGTCCATAGCTCCTTGGGGCTAGTTCTCACAAATGGGGTAGGGGTGTTTAAAAGTTTCCAGGTCAGTAGAGCAGTGCACACCTCCAGTTGAGAGGAAACACTGCCCTGCACAGATCACATGAGGTGGAGGATTTGAGGGCGGTCTCAGTTCGGAAACTGAAGCATTGGTGGGCAGAACAGGAATGGGTGTGAGAGACGGAGTGTGAGTTGCTTGGAGGGACAGCTGCCAGGGATGCAGCAGGAAATGACCAGGGAGCTCACCAGATGTTTGATCTCCTACAAGACAGAAGAGCCGCCACAGAGCTCTGACATGTCCGACCAGGCCAAAGTTTCTCACAGCAGTGCTGTTCACAGTCACCAAAAGGCAGAGACAGCCCACATGCTCCTCAGCCAGTGAACAGATAAATGAAATATGTTCTGTCTAATATTACTTGGCCATAAAAAGGAACGGAGCACTGAAAAAAGTGAGACACAAAGGACCATATGTGATGTGACTCCATTTATATGAAATCCAGAGTAAGCAAACCCATCAGGACAGGAAGTAATGGGGGCTGGCAGGAGGGACGATGGGAAGTGACTGCTAATGGGTACAGGGACTCCTTTGGATGTGAAGAAAAAGCTCTGGAGAGAGATAGTGGTGATAATTGTGTAAGATCCTTTTTTGTTTGTTTGTTTTTCGGTATAAGAAATTGAACTCAGGACCTTGCGCTTGCTAGGCCAGGCGCTATGCTACTGAGTTATATACCCGGTACTTAGTACCATGAGATGTATACTTTAAAGCAGTTAAGGTGATAAATTTTGTTATTTTCTCATAATTTTTAAAGACATAAAAAACAACTTAGAAGCTCCGGCTAACCAAAGGGGAGACAATCTGCTATCAGTAAGGATATTAATCCACATGACTATGATTTTATTGAAATTAAAAAATTTTATTGAAATTAAAAGTAGTTCCTAAATGCTCATCAGCCTCCATTGGAGCCCACTAGTGAGTGAGTTCATTGAAAGGAGGGGCCCCATCTTTATCTCTTCCTCTGCTTCTCTGGATAATGAAATGGAGATGAGGGACACTTCTCTCTGTAGTTACTGTATCTAAGAAACGCAGAAGGCATGATACAATTAGACCACCATCATTTTGCAAACCCAAATGAACTAGTGGATTTGGGCAACACTAATCAACAGTTGGTAATATGTCCCAAGGAAGGGACACACTATCTTCTAGGAAGCTGGGGCAGTACTTCACTGTTTTTGAGACAGGGTCTCACAGGCTGGTCTTGAACTCACTATGTAGCCCAGGCTGCTCTTAAACTCATAGCAATCTTACAGCTTCCGGGTCCCAAGTGCTGGGATTACAGGCAATGCACCATCACACCCAGCCTGGGAAGCTGTTTTGCCAAAATAAGCAAACTTGAATCTGAACAAATCTCTATAGTCAAAGGTCAATCCTCACAAAGCAAAGACAAAGGAATGTGTTCAATGACACCCCGGGGTACAATCAGCAAAATCCAGGTCATACAGGAAAGTAGAGGACAAGAAACTCAGATCGACTGACAAATTTCAAGGAAAGGAATAAGCATACAGCTCGATATTACATCACTTCCCCAGCAAGCACAAAGCCTTGGGTTCTATCTCCATTACTGCAAAAATAATAAAATCATGAAAGCCAGGAGTGGTGGCACACACCTATAATCTCAATACCATGAGAGTCTGGGACAGGAAAATCAAGTTCCAGTCCATCCTGGCCAGTGTAATTACTTAATTACTTACCCTGTCGCAAAATTTAAAGACTGAGGTAGGAGGGTCACTGTAAGTTCAAGGCCAACCTGAGCTACACACTGAGTTCCAGACCAGCCTGAGTTACATGACAAGACACTGTCTCAAATAAATAAACAAAATTTTAAAGCGGTGGCATGAAGATCAAAAAAATATGATGACTGTTTACATTTTGAAATATTAGCCAGGCACAGTGCATGCCTATAATCCCAGCATTTGGGAGGCAAGAGGATCACTGCATGTTTCAAAGTCAGCCTGGAATGAAAAGCTCAAACATTTATCTCAGTAGAACACGCACTGCCATTAATTCACATCAAAATTCTGCCCTCACTTTGACCACCTTGCCCCACTGTTCCTACCACCTTCTGAAGCAGCTCTGGAAATCCTCTTTCACGGGTGTCTTTAGTTGTGCTGTTAGGGCTGCACGTGTCCAAATTCACACTGTTTCCCTTTTAAGATCACTTTGACTTTGGAGAAAAGCCAGAAGTCACATGGTGCCAGACTCAGTGAGTAAGGTGGACCCTGAGCTCATTCACCATATTTTTTTGTTATATCTCAAAAATCACTCACTGAAAAAAGACTTCTAGAAATGCTTCAAACAGTGGTAAGAACAATGGGATACGTGTGTTTACAGAGAGAAGTATTTTAAGGGGGGTTAATGGTATTATCTTTTACTGCAATTTTAAAATTTAAACATTCACAGAATATTTTAATCATACCTCACAGTTGTACACAGACTCTAGATTCAATTTTCAATACCATAAAAATAATTGCAAAAAAAAAAAAAAGATGGAAGAAAACCACAAAAATTAAGAGACTGAGATACACTAATCGCATTTGAACCTTGGTTCAAACAACTTTTTAATAAGAATTGTGATATTTATAAAATAACTACAGGACCAGGGATTTAGCTCACCAGCATAAGCGCCTGCCTGGCAAGGGCAATTTGTGAGTTCGATCCCTGGTACAAAAAAAATTTTTTTAATTAAAATTTAAAAAAATATATAACTATCCAAGTATGATGCAACACACTTGTGATCCCAGGAGCAGTATAATCAGAAGTTTGAGTCTAGCCTGGACAACAGCAAGGCATTAACTAAATAAATAAGTGAATAAATAAATGGATAGGGATACAACTCTTAGTAAAGGCCCTGGGTTCCAATCCCAGTACTGGAAAAAAACACACCTGAAAATTTATATATTGCCTAGATATTTGATACTAAGCAATTACTGATATTATTCTATGATATTAAGGACTACGTTTCAGGTGTGGTTTTAGAGCTTTTAACACCAGCTTTTTAAAAAATCTTCTAGATACCCACTGAAGTATGTCTGGATACAAGGACATAACTCAGATTTGCTTTAAAATAATAAGAGGATAGAGAGTCGAGGCAGACACATACATGGAGTGAGATCACCACCATGATGTGGTGACTGCTGAAGCTGAGTGACAGGGACATTAGGCCTCCGTTCACTATAACATTCTCTGTCTTCTTTCATAGAGCTTTAAAATTTTTTGCACTAGCCAGGCATGGTGATGTGTGCCTGTAATCCCAGGACTCAGAGGCTGAGACAGGAGGATCCCATGAGTTCCTACATGGGAATATAGTATTACATAGTGAGTTCAAAGCCAGCCTGAACTACACAGTGAGATACATACATACATGTAATTTATTTTGAAAAGATAAACTTACAGACTCACAAGTCTGACTACCCAAGCTCTAGAGACATCTCTGGGGACTAGGTCATGGAACAGGTACCATGGAGCCAGCCAGTGGACTCCAGGGGAGAGACAGGTGGAAACATACACAAATGTATCCTGAAAATATAAAAGGGGTTCAGAGTGCAACCGCTTTGTTTCACCAAAAGCTGAACTCCCACTCTCTACTCTCTACAGCAATAGGTTCACCATCCTCTTCCCGAGACAAGCCAAGACACCAGGGGCCTAGGGAGAGATTTCTGGGCCTACCCAGAAACACAACAGTGGAGGGCACAGCCAAGCTTCCTTCCGTTCAGCCTTCACATGCTTCTAACAGTGTTTCTGAATATCCTTAATGTATACACCAACCATTCTGTCCCGTCCTAAGCAACTTGTGCAAAGCCCCTTCCCTCCCAGCCCCCTGCCTGGAGAATGACTGAGCCTTCTCATCAATCGAGTCTTCATGTTTCAAGAATCATTGTTCCTATCTATGAGGAATGTGATCGTTATGCATACCTAAAATGTACCAACAAAATCTAATGAAATAAATACAATAAAAATAAAGGATAAAGGGAGAAAAAAAAAAAGAATTGCTGCTCCAAAGGCTCCTTGATCCCCCAAGAAGCTCGACATAAGGCCTACTGAAGGACCTTTTCTAGCACTGTGCTCGAAGAGGCTTTCACAACATACCCATCCCTCCAAGGAGTTCTGCATGCGGTACTCAGGGAACTCTCTCTTCCCTGGGGGGAAGGGCCTGATGCCCTGCAGCCCAGGGGCCTCTAGATGGCAGCACCTTCCAACAAACAGATCTGGGGAAGGCCAAGGGCCTCAGCTGAGGTAGATTCCGAACCAAATCAAAAAGTGTCAGCAGTAACTGCCATGGGGGTGTGTGGTGCTAACTGTCCAACAAGTGCTATTCTAAGGCCTTTACAAATCTATGGGAGACTCACAACAGAAATTTAAGATAGAAACCACCAGTCTCCACATTTTATAGATGAGGACCTGAAGCAGGGGGAGGTTCACCAAATGTACAGCATGGAAGATCACACAACTGCTTTAGTGTTGAAGCCAGGTTTCAAATCAGATGGCCACTCTCAAGCCTAAGCCTCAGAATCATCTCAGTTAGACCTGTCTTGCCATGTTGTCCTCCTATAACCCCTGTAAGTAGTGTTAACATTTAGGTCTGCCATTTGAATAAGAGTTTCATCTTTTAAACCAGGCATGGTGATGTGTGTCTGTCATCTAAGCACTTGAGAGGATAAGGCAGTAGGATATCAAGTCCCAGGCCTATCTGGGATACACAGCAAGATTATCTAAAAACCAACGAAAAAATTTTTCCATTTTTTAAAATCATAAACTAAAAACATAATTTAGGGGGGAAAAAAGACTTCAGAAATGATTCTTGGGCCAGGGATTTAGCTCAGTGGCATAAGCACCTTCTTGGCAAGCACGAGATCATGAGTTTGATCCCCAGTACCAGAGAAAAAAAGAGAAAAATGATTCTCTGTATGGTTAGATTATGAAACACACCCATTTAGCTGTGGTACATAAAAAGCTAAGCTAAACACATAAAATGATTCCCCAAATCATACTGCCCCCCTTGGATATCAAGCTCCACGGAAAGAGGTAAGAAAATGACCCTGAGGTAACAGCCACAACTTCAGAGATAAAACTTGGAACTCCAGGTGCTGTCCTCAGACACCAGACCATCAGCATCTGCTGTGTGGAGACCCTTGAAGCAGGGTGTGCATGCAAAGCACCAGGTGACATAAGTAAGCTGCTATCAGCACTGCTGCAACCTGCTCCTTCCAGGTCATCCTGGGCATCAGAGATTCCTGCAGGACTGGCCGGCTTCCTGTTTACTTCAGCCCCACCCTCCTGCACACAAAGAAGACCCAGCCTGCTCTGCATACAGCCAGTGGCTGGCACAAGGATCAAAGCCAGAACTGTGACTAGGAGGACTTTGGAGGCAAAGCCCTGAAGGGAGGCCGACACACTGCAGCAGCCACCTGGTAGTGAAGAATGAGGAAATTCAAGGATGGGGAAGCAGGACCCAACTCCAGAGAATAACCTTGTGTGTCCAATTCACTGACTCCTGAGCACCCAAAAACCCACATCCACCAGTGACCACCAGGCAAGGTCCCAAAAGGTGAGCGGTTGTCTGCAGTCACTGGAAGAGCACCTCCCTGCCATCCAGGCACTCAGACCCCAAACACTGGGTCTCACAGTCAAGCACAGCAATGTGTGTTCTTACCAATGCACTCTTCAAGCCACTGTGCTCCTGGGCTGCTGCTGTCGCTTACCTACCTTGTGCGGATAGACATGGTCTCGTGGATTTTCAGAAGTCAAGTATTATTACCAGTTTTTGATAAAAACACAGCAGAAACCCAGTAAGGTCCCGCATGGTCCCTTTCAGTGAAAGTGGCCTGGGAGCCACCTGCACACTGCCTAAGAACAGTGGAGTTGTGGTTCCTCCAGAGAACCAAAAGTTGAGTGGGGATGACAGGGCATCTGAACCGTGAGATCTGGCAGCAGACACCTGCTTCTAGAAATTCTGGACCCCTTGATTGGTACTCCCAGAACAAGCCCAGCTTGGGAGCACTATTGTTTTAAGACTCAGGTGGGAGGGTCCAGCCCTTTCCAAGGAACAGGTTCAAAGTTCCCAAGTCCACATTCATCAGCCAAACAGGAAGTGAGTCACCTTGGAAGAATGTAAGGTTGCCAGTTTTAGGGGGCTCCAGGTCAACCTCAAATGCCCCGGGAGTTAGGCCTTTGTGATTGGGGAGGAGTTGGGTGCTTGCATCACTTGGTGAATTTAGAAAGGTCACAGGTTCATTCGAGGGGTATCTGAGTTGACCAGGGTCAAAGCAGGTCGTTTGGTTTCTTTCACTGGCCAGCCTAAGCCCGAGGGGGTTGTGCACCGTAGCACATACACGAGCTAAATCTTTTATGAGGACCTGTAAGGTAGGTTCCTGAACTGGCAACTGGAAATAACCTATCCCTGTGGGCCTGTGTGAGGATGTAAACCAAGTTCCAAGGAACTCGCCAGCTACTTTGACTTCAGCTGCTGCCAGCAAATGAGGCAGTCGGGGGATTTTAAGGCAGAACTGATGAGGTTGCTTTGGTGTTGGTGTCTGCATGTCACAGGTCAGGCTATGGGAAGGTTCTCGAGAGCCCACCTGTTGCACTGACGTTGTGCATAGGATAAGGTTGAGGTAGTTCAAACAGCCAACACACAATTCCTCGGAGGATCACAATGGAGGATCACAATGGTATCACACAGCTGACTCCTGGGGAGTGTCCCATCAAGCTTCCTGCTGACCTCAGCACACCCCACCTGGAGCACTATCCAGCTGCCATTGGCCGATTCCCCTATGGAGAAATGCAGAGGACGCCTTGCAGTCAGAAATGGTATTTCACTGGTCCCCAGGGTTTCAGATAAGCGCTTACAGAAGGGGGAAACTGAGGTAGGGTGGCTTTTAGTAGTGTTATGACCTTCGTACATTTTGGAAGGAAAATAGTATATATGTATTTTAGGCGTAGCTAATAAACCATGATGAGAGGACATCTAAAAGGATGTGGGTTAGAAACTGCTCCAGCTGGGACTGGAGATTTAGCTCAGCGGCATAAGCGCCTGCCTTGCAAGCAGGCAGTCGTGAGTTCGATCCTCGATACCAATAAAAAGGAAAAAGGCCAAAAAAAAAATAGGGCTGGGGATTTAGCTCAGCGGCATAAGCGCCTGCCTTGCAAACAGGGAGTCATGAGCTCAATCCCTGGTACAGATTAAAAAAAAAAAAGAAACTGCTCCAGCCAACAGGACTCAATGCAATGGATGACGTGCTCCAGAAGGTCTCTGCCCTTGTTGCTGCGTCCATCAGCATTCACCTGGTCCCAGATTCCCCCATTGTTACGAGCAGCTTCAGTAGCTCCACACACACCTGCACAGGACAGGCAATTGCAGGACAGAGTTCAAAACACTGCGCCAGTACCTTTCTGTAAAACCCCACACATTCCAGTACATAAGTGTCATCTAGAAATGTAAACAGTTACTCCAATGGTTAAGACTTGGAACTCTTTATTGTTTACTTTACCTTTTAAACAAGAAAACTGCCTGTCCTTCCACAGACCTTTGGATTCAGTGCATGTGTGTAGGTGGGGAGTCCATGAATCTGTTTGAAGCCAACCCCAAGATGACACACGCTAGGCAGGCCAGGTCACTCCGTGTGGATGCCAACTTGCTCCTGTCAAGCACAGTAAAACATCCTGCCCCAGTAACTCCGTCTTGCGCACTTCCTCTTTGCCTTGGGGGCCTGAAGGTGGGGCTATCTTCTGATAGCACCAGCTGCCCTCAACCTCAAGGCTGGCCCCAAAGCCCAACACCACAGCAACCACACCATAGGCCTTTGGAGAGTCATTCTCTACTGACAGAGCCTAAAAAATAATGGCACCTGGAGGCTGCACCTCAAGGACTCCCCGGTTGCTTTTTCTGAGGTACACCCTGCTTTTAGTATGTAGAAAGTATTAAAAAACTATGCAATTTGAAGGATACAGGGAAAAATAGAGCCTGAAAGCTGCCACAGACAGCTGGGTGATGACAAGCACATTTAATTTCTAACGAAGAGTGCTTACCAAGCCAGGGATCTTTGTTACTCCGCAGACCTGAGCCAGAGCTGTGGGAGGCAGGCAACACTGGTGAACTGGGATTCCCATCTGTACCTCACCAACTCTACCACACCCTTATTCCTCATATTATTAAGCCCCAAGGAGGAAAAGGATTTTGTGAAGACTTAGAAAACTTCTTTCCAAACTCTTTATACTCGTTTAAGAAACACAGATACTTATAACATGCCTAAAGCAGAAATTCAGAGAGCCCAGGTTTTCAAGGCAGTTGTGAGATGAACATGGGTCATATATAGTCTGTTTAGTAAAATGCCAAGGGATTATAAAACCAAGTGCATCAGACAGAAAGGTGGAAACAGCTGAAACTTCTTGGTTCTTTACAACAGGTCTTGATGTGTATTTCTCCAAAATGTCTGAGAAACCCACAAATGGGCAAAAGACAAGCCTTCATAAACCACATGTATTCAGATCTACACATTTATGCTAACCTAAAGTGATCCTAAAGGAAAAATCAAAACCTCTTAGTAGTTCCAAGTGTTAAGTACACCCTGAGACTGACACAACCACTGTGATCTTGACATTCACCTTGGCAAGGAGAGGCTGGGAAAGCTTGATCACCCTCTTTCCCCCACACTCCGAGACAGTTTGACAGGGAATGGTCTCCTCCAGATGGCTACCTGAATTCTATCCCTAAGAAATACACAGAAACACTGAGAATCTGTCCTCAAAGCTCCAAGTTACAAACAGCACATACCTTGGTATACTTGTGGAACACTTCTAGGTTATGATTCTGCTGGACTCCCAAGGTGCTTAAAGTACCCAAATACCCCCACAAAGTCTTCTTTCCAGGTCAGGCTGCAAAACTATTCTCAGAGCACAAAGATCCTCTGGTAGCAGAAGCTGGATGAACTCCAGGCCTCCTGAAAATGCCCAAGGCAGTTCCATAAATGATCAGAGTTCTCTACACTCTGGTGCCTGCCAGATGCAAAGGAATGAATGCCTCAGCCCTCATAAACAAGTACTGTGTGCTGCTGGGGCAACAGCACAGCCAACCCAGCAACACGTTTCTCTGACCTAGGTCAGAGAAAGATGGCTTCCCTCCTAAAGCAAGCACAAAAAGGAAGTGGAACAACCTGGACTTGTGCACCTGTGATATCTCCCATGTGCCTTGAGCCCAATTTGAAAATAAAATCTTACTCACATGTAGACAAGCCCTTGCTCTGAAATCTAATCTCTCTGCAGCACATATAAGCATCTCCTCATTTGTGGTCCACCCACCACCACTTTCAAACTGCCCCCAGGATATGGTGAAGGCAGCATTCAAGGCTAGAGTTTCCAAGTTCTATTCTCCCACAATGACTTATGGTACTAAAGTGCTTTTTTCAACATTAACGCCTACGTAATCACCAAGCAAGTAGCCTATTTCAATAGCTACATACATGAAAGACTATTTTATAAATGTGTAAAAAATTTTGTGAGGTTATTTTCCAAAACTATTCAGTTTCTGCCCTTGTGCAAGAAAAAGGGGGAGGGAGTTAAAAGGGTCTTTCTTTATACTAATGTCTGACATTTTCATTTTTTTCATAAAAATCTCTAATAACTCTCAGCTACATTCCAGAATTCTCACAGGCTTGCTCCACTCATAGGAAGGCATATCCAACTTTAAACTAATTCTTGCTACTAAGTTTAGCATCTTTTTTTCTATACTTGTTTTTTAGATGATGGACGCGAGCCCAGGGAGGCAAACTTACCTAGATCCTCATACCCAGTAATGCAGCTAGCATAGACCTCCCCCAAAAGAAAAAGAGCTTTCTTTCTATAACAAAAAGCAAATTAAAGTCACAAAAATCAGCTTCTGCCTGAGGGTGACACCCATACTAGTTACACTGTAAGCTGACAGGTGCTTACACTCATGGAAGTATTAACCGGTGCCTTGTACAAGGTATTAAGACTTGTTAAGACTTATCAGCATTTTAAATATGAATTCCTTTGCACCAGCAACTTTCTCTAAAGTGATCCTAGGGGTTAGAGATGTGACTTCCAAGCACAAGGCACTGGCTTCAATCACCAGTGGTACCACCAAAAACAAAACAAAACAATGCAGAAGAGTCAGCACTACTAGTAATTATAAAAACAAGGGCTTAGAGGCCACCTATTCAAATGAATCCTATTCAGTCAAATTCACCATACTCTGGTGCAGATAGAACTTCACAGAGCATAAGATGTTTTGTGGTTGGAAATTTTAAGTTTTAAACCTTGGAGATGCTAAATCAGTGCAAATAATAAAGACCAAAAGAAACTTGGAAAAGTATAGAAAAAACTTCCCAGCTTTGCTAAAAGCCTCAGAACTACAGAACCTGAAAACTCACTCATGCCACAAGCTATCTATATTTAACTTTCCAAAGAATGAACAGGTTCCTCATAGATCAAACCCAGAATCTTACCTTATCTACTGTTCCAATATAACATGTGTGACACTGGCCTGAGAGTCTAATCCTGTTCCTCTAATGTCCCACAAAAACATTATACACTTCAAATGTTGCAGACTGGAGTCTGGAAGCTAGCTTTATGAGAAAGGTCCACCTCAACTATCAATGTTGGGACAGCTTTCAAGGAAGAGGAGACAGAAGAGGTGCTACACATACCTGACTAGAACCCTCTTTAATAATGAATCTTGTTTAACTTTAAACATGGACTTCTGTGGCAGACTGCTGCAAGCCACTTCATTCCAAGCAAAATACATCCCTGCAGATTTCCAACCTCATACCTCAGTAATAAATCTAGTGGATGAAGAAGTAGTCAATCACTCTATGAAATAAAATCCAATGAGATTAATCTGCTCAGTCACTACAATGTAACTCAAAAATTGCCACTGTACAGTCACAAAACACAATGATTCACATCAACCATTTCCTAAAATTAACCTGAGCAACTATTCTGAAGATAGCAATATACAATATAACAATCATTGTTAAATCCCTATCATCTTGTTTTGAAAACATATAGCTGCTGTTGTTTTTTTGTTGTTGCTTTGCTTTTGTTGTTGTTTTGGTTTGGTTTGCTTCTTGATTTGGGAGGTTTTTTCTCTTTAAAAATAATAATAATTTCCTAAAATTAATTGTGTTGCACATGTCCCCAACTAAAGGTCATAATTCAAAATCATCGCTTGGTATCCTGCACCTTTGTCAGCTGGTAGCCCCTTTACTATAAATATTGCTGAATGGAAACGTTTAGGGCACAGTCACAATTACTCAAACCCAATAGGCTTTGGGGAAAAAAATTACAAGGCTGTTTCTCAAAAATCTAAACTTCATTTGACTCTATTAAAAAGCTGCCTGAAGCTACACAAAGTTGCTCATTGGTAAAGTACTTGCCTAGCTCACCTGAGGACCTGGATTCAATCCCCAGTGCCCCCAAAAAGCAAAACAAAATTATTCAGATGTGATGACCAAAACAAAAGTGCAGACAAGCCCCATAATTTTTTGGTTTTTTAAAAACGATTTATTCATTCTATGATTTAAGGTGTGTATCACTACGTCAGTTTGGTAAGCCACATTCAAGAACTTGACTTCCTACCTTTAGATTTAGCCAGATGCTGTCCCCATTAATTTTGCTCTATAAGATACTAAACATTATAGTAAAGTTTTTAATATTTCAGCCATACTCAGAACACAATGTAAGGATGATATCAATCTGCTTGGGCCAATGCTGGGACAATACGAGCAGTCTGAACAAATCAGACCCAATCTTAAGATGAAGAATAAGGTTCTGTCCCTACTCCTGGACTAAATGGTTAGCTTTTTAAGTTCAGCCTACAATGTTCTCAAGAGACTGACAAAGTCAATGTAATTTTCAAGTACCATGCAGGTATTCAATCTTCTATGATTTGTTTCACCTCTAAACTGGCATAAAGAAGTTCCCAAAAGATTCTGAACTAAGTTAAAAATTCCATTTTCCTAACACTAGAAATCACTTTAGTCTCTGGGGGCCCATGAGAGAACAATGGGTCAGGAGAGGGGGTTAGGATTAGGTGACAAGTAGTACTTGAAATTCAATGCAATGGAAAAAAGTAACAAATGCTAAAGTTTTTAAAAAGTTTAATGGAGCCAATAAGGCATATAAATTGTATTCTGGCAGACATTAAGACCTGCTTTCTCTTACCAAAGAAAATGGCACATTTTTTATCAAAATTTGACAATTGAGATTAAAGGGTATTAAGATTAAGCTTCAGAGCACCAACTTAAACAAAACAACCAAAAATATTGTTATTCGACTTGGAAAGAGGAGCTAGAACCAAGGCATAAAGGGGAGATTAAATGTGTTCCTCCATCTCAAAATCCTGTAGGAAGAAGAGTTCTGGCCTCTTGTGAGCTATGCATCACATCGCCAAACCCAACTCCAGAATCTAAATTTACAATGACAAAAAAGCAAAGATTAACTCCAAATGCATTTCTTGGTATATTCCAAAGAGAAGCTTGAAAATATTCATAATACATAGGCTTGCCCATTTCAGGTAAAATGACAGATTTCTATAATTCTTCCTGCTACTATATTCAAACAAACAAACAAAAAAAATACACTTTTGCAAAAATTTAGAAATACCTCACTTTCATTCCTAGTTTGAATATGGATTTCACTGTTTTAAATAAGGGCTATATCTATAAAGAATACAGAACTTCAATTCACACATTTCTAACATTCCATTCACAACCCACCCAGTTAATAATGGTTAACTTAGCAAAGTTTCTTCACAGAAAGATATTATTAAATAGCTGAAGAAATTGCAAACTTTAACAAAGTGCTGTAATTACTGGAAAAAACCCTTACACTGATTTGCAATGGTCATTTAAGGATAAAAATAGGAAGTAACTGATACTGGACTACAAGTTTGCAAGGAAACATTTTTCACTGTCCTACTTGATATATAATATAATAGGATAGAATAAATTACAGTACCTGGCAGGCTGACATCAGTTCTTCATCTAAAAAAAGACTATCATTCATTTTGAGATATTAAAAATGAAGATGAAACATGCTCTAAAAAGTTGTAGCTACAGAGGTCTTATATTTTACTCAAAGAGGACTCTATTGAGAACTTTTATTTAGGTCTACCTAACACCTAGAGAATCTCCATGCGATTTCACCCTTTTTAGAATGAGATTCCAAACCATTTCTTGGGAGAGGGAATGGTGGAGAGGGACAGCAATAATTAGCTTTTGCTACTTGTGATCACATTATTAGTAGGTAAAACAGAGCTTTATCATCTTCCACCAACTACAAGTAAAACTGCACAAAGTAGGGCAACCATGAAAAATGTAACACAGGATATTACAGACTAGAATATCTATCCCCACCATCCATCTCCTTAATACTGAACCAAAATTCAGGAAGCCCATTCTCAAAGGTCATTCCGGTCACCTTGAATGCAGTCTCTGTTTATATTTACCATATGCAAAGTACCTTAGAAAATAGTACTTGTCTTAAAATTGAGTATTTGAAGCCTACAGGATTAATTGGGCAGTTTAATAATATTGCTATTTTTAGAGCACTAACACACACAAACTGAATCCAATAAAGTTCTTTGTATTGTTTCAATATTATTAATTGCATGACCATCATAGCACCTCTTTACATCACACAATCACCAGAATTAGAAACTGCTTTTAAAACTAAAAACAGGGCACAGTCTGATAATTAGAAGTTGCACACTGTTACTAAATAGAAAACCAGGTGCATGGTACATTGCAGCTGCAAAAATGGAAGCCTGCTGATTTGACAAGAGAGCCAAATCATGTTTTTAGACAATTTTAGGAACCTGGCAATACTGTTGATGCAGAATACTCAACACAGCAGGAAATGGACCGGGGGGGGGGGGGGGGGGGAAGCACTGTATAACCAAATAAACATCTGATTATTTCCTTTCCCTTTGAGAATAAATACAGTTAAGGTCACTTTTAGCCTTGGAACGGATATATGTTTGCCTATGATGATCTCACTAATGACTACACGATATCTGATGTCCTCTGCTAGGATTATAGTTTTGAGAAAGCCATAGTTACAAGAGGCATCTACTGTAAATTCCTACAATTTCCTTTTATGGCAACCACTATAGAATTCACTTGTCTTAAACAGTGAACAAGGGAAGATGGCCTCATGTTTCCTTTGCAATAATAATATATGTTGAGGGTCAAGTGGCTTTCAAGCAGCATGGTGGGTGTGAAAATGTTTGCAGTTTAGATCATTCTGTTGCGTTTATGGGTTGGTGAGTCTGTAATGACATCGCCACACTGGGCTGAGGTACGCTTTCTAGTTCCACCATTGTCCAAGTGGAGTGCCATTTCTTCTGATATGAAAGTGTTCAAATCGACATCATGGAGTCCATTTCTCCTTCGACTAGCATTCGATCCACTGCTTACATGTGTAGGAGAGCCTGGGGTACTCGAACGCACGCTTATACTAGCCATTGCACCACTAAGACCTAGGAAGAAGAAAAGAGGTTTTAGAGTTGCTCGATCATTCAGCCCTTTTGAAAGCAACCCACTTTACTTTCCATGCTGTCATAGTGTAAAAGGATATCTGCCAATCTTTTTTCCAAGAGGTCACCAGAGTGTAGTTAAGTTTTACTCTGAAAAACGAACCACCTGGCTTTGACATTTTATAGGGAGAACTACCAATACTTACAATATTGGTCACTAGTCGTTACAAAATGCTTACTATGTATTGAGCACTGGGCCAAGTGTACAAACACCTCAAGGGATTCTCCTGTCTACCACTCCATTACCCAGGCACCATACATAATTTGCAAATTAAGACAGAAAGTGCTTGCTCTAAACAGGGTATTTTATCCAAATCACCATTTCAACAGAGCTGATGCATGTCTGCATGTGGTGTACATAGCAGAGAATCACTTATTAGACCCAAGTAGACTTAGTAGTCCAACATCCCCTCTAGGTAAGGTGACTGAATGACATGTCCTCCCCAAAAAGTAAATCGTAAGGCCTGAAAAGGGATCACTTTTAAAAACTACCCCAAGGCAATGGGTACAAAGTGGATGTATCCTGGACACATGGGTTATGATCACCCAGGATCTGGACTGTATTTGGTAGATTCCCAAGGACAGCCTGGAGCATCATATTCTCTAATCCCTAGAGAAGAAAAATGGAGGAGTGGGGTAAAGAATCTTACTGCTTTGCTTTCAAGCTTTGTTTTTAATTTAGAATATACTCCAGCATTTATGGTTGAATATTCATTACTTAAATCTTCAATAGTTAAGGAACCGATTTGTATTTTACTTCCTCATGTTCTGAACAAACCTGAGAAAGATGCACATTAGGGCAGCACACATAAAGCAGTATTAAATTTTAAAAACTTAATGACATTGACAGTGACTTTCTGATTTACCAATTTGGCCTTACATTGTTTTAGCCTCACCTAGGGATCTTCCTAATGCCAAACTATTGTTTTTCTTCGTTTGTTTGTATTATCAGTGCCTATTAATTTTACAGAATATTGAGTTTCAATGTATATATTATGATCACATTCACTGCCCATTTACTCCCATCCCTTACACCTTCTTCCCCCATTAAATTAAATTTGTAACATGATCCAGCATAGTCAACGTTTTCAGCCTGCCATAGTGGTACGTGCTTATAATCCCAACACTCAGGAGGCTGAAGCAGAAGGATCACTGTGAATTTGAGGCCAGCCTAGACTACATAAACACGTTCAAGGCCAGCATGAACAACATAGCAGGAGCCTGTCTCAAAAAAAAAAAAAAAAAAAGTAAGTTTCCAAAGAATAAGACTTAGGGGGCTGGAGGTTTAGCTCAGCAGCATAAGCGCCTGCCTTGCAAGCAGGCAGTCGTGAGTTCGATCCCCAGTACCGATAAAAAGGAAAAAGAAAAAAAAAAAAAAAAGAATAAGACTTAGGTTTAAGTCTTAGGTTTTGGAATAAGCTTAAGAGGTTTGATTTGGTGGGGGGCCATTCTGAGTTCTATAAATACGTAATATAAATGAGGACATTAAGTTAGTAAAAGATGCTAACTCATACCACATCAAATTTACTAAATCTTGACAGTTATTTTATCAACATCCTGTGGGCAATGTTCTCAATCCAGGCTCCAACCACCTTCCAATACTGACAACATCATTCCATGCCCACATCTCCCTGCTGAACTGCTCAGAACTCTCTCCTGCAAGTATCTCCCACTCCCCTATCTGCACTAACCCAACAGCTCCCTCACAACTCTCCCTGAAGAAGCACCTCATTCCCACTGGTGGCCTGAGAAAATCTCAAGTGTCTTTCTGTACCTCTTAACCTTTCAAAGGTCAGCACCTGTTTAAAAAAACAAATACAAATGCTGGAATATTTCCTACATCAACCTCTATACTAAGTACTTCTAAATTTAATCTTTTTAACTATGACATTGTATTACTCCATTCTGCATATGAAAAGCTGTTTTTGTAAAAGTAACTAACCCACCCAAGCTCAACAAGTAGTAAGAGCCTAGAAAGCACTCAGGTATAATCTACACTCCTATTCACTGTGAAGCTGCCTCCTCTTAAGGCCTGAACAGGTTTAGCGAGGAAGTAGACTGAGGGTATAGTGTAGTGATGGTGAATCTTTTGGAGCTTTCAATGACAAAAACACCCCGCTGTGGCACATGTACCATAGGTTTACCACTGGTCATCAAGGCCCATTCTGTTTTTTAGGCCTAGTCTAAGTTAGCTGCTCTCCCCTAAGATTGAATCATGTACTTCCAATACCAAAGATCTGCAGTTCCTTCCAAAATCAGGTCTATGCTTCTCTTCCAAATGTCACTCCAGCTGTGTAAGACCCACAAGTTCCTCTGGCACCTCCACTGAGGATACTGCCTAGTTCTCTTCTCCTCTGTCAAGTGTCCTATTGGCTCCTTTTCCCTCTGCTCCTTCCTGTTCTCCAGCCTGCCACCTCAGTGGCCTCTGCAGGCATCTCTTCTGCCCGCCAAGCAGTTTTCTCCAGCCCTTAGTTTATCCACAGGCAGTTTTCCAAAGGTGGACCTTAGGAACGAACCTGACCCCTGCACTCAAAGGCCCACCTGTATTTCTAGCTGCCTAATGGACATTTCAAAATTACACACTGACTTCTTTAGAAAGACACACAGACAAACCAACCCTGGGTTATTCTTACACAACACAATCAACCACCTCTTCCTATACAATCCTTTTTGTTTTTAATCTCCAGTGGGCTGAACCCAGTGCCTGGCACATAATACTAACTCCAAGTTGAAAAAGAATAATCCCTCAAAAATCCTATCCCTACATTTCAAAATCAGAGCTCAGCTACTGATTTCAAGAAATAAACTCAGGAAAGAAAAGAAAAAAAAAATGAAATTCAGGCTCCTGGCAGCTCACTTCACTTAAAATCAACACCATGTTTAAAACTCCATGACCCCCACAATTGCTGGTGGTTTTTGTTGTTGTTGTTGTTTTAAGCACTACACATAAGACTGAACTTTCAAGGAGAGCTGTACCTTCCTTTTTCCTAATTCCACAGCCCTTAACATACAAGATCATCTCGTTTTGTAGTATTACAAAAACAGGGAATTAACTGGGCTACTTCATTAGATTCAGGATCCCCTTTCTCATTTACAATCACAGAAAAGATTCAACAAACCCCATCCCTTAGGCCCTTCTGATTAACTGTAGGCCCTGTGGCAGTAATGACCAATGCAAAGGGCTCATAAAGCATTCCACATTTATCACAACTGGACGTGAAGCAAATGTTTTTGTTTCAATTTCTCCATTAAAAAATACATTAAGCATTGATTTGGCAAATTTGAAAATTCCCCAGTAATTTCTAGAAAACCACTGGGTGCAGGATTTAAGATTGTGCAGTATTACCTATTATCTACTCTAAGCTAAGAGAATCTTTCCAAAGTTTGATTCACTCAGCTTGCCCTAAAACTTTTTATAAGTGTCAAAAAATATTAACAAACAAAAAATATGTGCATTTTAAACAGCCCAAATTTTATTTTATAAATCAATGACAGCTACTAAAGATGTTTTGGAAAATCTTAGCTAAGCCACATGAACAATCAGGACTATACAAGTACAAAATATCTAAACATGCTTTAGAATTTAAAAAAAAACAAAGTTGTATGTCAAGAGGGCATACAACTTAATTTCTATCAAAAACCCTTTCAAAAGGGCTATGGAAATATCGATTGACAAAAAGCAGAACAATAACTACATGATTAGACAGAAGTCTCAAATGCTTAACACAAGATAAATAAACTCATCAACTTTAAAGTTTCTGCATTCATCTAAAATTAGTGCAGGAGTGGTTTAGAATGATTTAATCATACTTTGAAAACTTCCACTGGAGCTAAAACAAATTTACAGTCCAGGTTATACAAATCCAAGTTACATGGCAATTATTAAAAGTGGCACATGGCTATTATTGGCATTCCAAGTCCATGCTTAGAGTTATAAGAAAATGCTGTTTGCAGAATTTATTACATGTAATTCCAGTTTCCCCACACAGTTAAGTCACACACAGGCAGAAAAAGAGAAAATGTCAACCCAGTCAATCTCACTGCCTCGTCCAGCAGCCAGTGACTGGCCTGAAGCTTCATCTACATTCTCCCTACTGGCTTCCCAGCTCCTTGTGCCCCTGTGAAGAGGTTAGCCCTGAGGTGAGAAGGCACACTGTTGATCCACCAGCACAGTTCAGGGCCCTCTGTAGATCTGCTCCACCAGTGTTATCGTCTCCTGAAGAAAGGAGGAAATCTGAAATCCCAAAACTGGAACAAAATGGGTAACTTCCTGCCTGTAAGTCCTAAGAACTGGCATTCTTGCCTTGGAAATGAATTATACTACTCAGATGTACAGCACTCCCAAAGGCATGTGCTGAGGTGCCCAGTAAGCACTTGCAGTGTCAATGTAGTGTTTCAGATGTACCAGGGGAGTTTAATCAATTAAGCAGAATTCTACTAAAAGATTTTGGTAATATAAAGTACATATCACTCCCCACCCCGATCTGTAAAATGTAATACTGAATTTTTATTGAAATAAAGCACACTAAATCAAACCAATTACAAAGATACATGTGTCAAACCAAGAAAACATTTTCAGTTATGCCAACAGCCCAAAATGCTTTCCATTTTCAAAGACAGTTTTTAATGCCATGTGGGAAAAAATGCTCACGACGCTAAAAGTGAAAAAGTGCAAGATACAGTTACCATATATGTAGAATGGTCTCAACTATGAAATAACTTTAATATTTATACATTGAAAAAGACTAAAAGAAAATGCATCAAACATTTAACTGCATTTATCTCTATGTAATGGAATCACAAGATACTGGAAGAAATTCAAGATACTGAATTTTTTTTTTTTTTTTTGGAAATTTTTCAAGAAGTAATATTCCCAAGTCAGAAATTAGTGAGAAAATTAAACTCAAGATATAAAACTGCATCATAGCTACTAATAGATTATTAATTAAGTCCTAACTAAGTAAACTGGCTTTGAGGTGTGGTACATGGCCTCATTTTTCTCTCCAATGACAAATAAGCGCCAACAAAATTTTGTTGCAGACTCAAGACAGCACTGATGCTTAAAGGCCTACCTCTAGTTATTTTCAGTATTTAATATCTAACCTTCACATATGCACAAAACACCACCTTTTTATCAGAATTTTAATTGCTTTAATAGTTCTCAGGTTAGTTTGAAGAAAAGGCACAATTTAAATATTCCAGCCTTGGAAGAAATTTAATTAGACTCTGAGATACTACAATGAATTTTAAGGGATTAAAGAGACTGCTTTGGTGCATTAATCTCTTACATTTTACTTTCCAAATACGCTTTTTAGATACATTTTACCACTAAAAAGCCATCAACAATTATTTCAAGATGCAGACTACAACTTTCAGCAAGATTTCCTAATTCTAAAAGATGGATAACTAAACCCTCACAGGTTGATTCCAATCAGCCATAGAAAATTGCAAGGACCTTCTTCTATACTATCCCAGTTTCAGAATCCTTAACCTAGTAACAGTATTAGCTATCAAGATAAATTTCTAACATAAAGCTTCAGTAATACATGGGACAGAGGAATGATAGGAGGAAGAACAACAAAACACAAGTAACTAAAATTTGTTCTTACATACACTAAGTATCAACTGTCCTGGGGATTTTATCAAGGAAGACTTCTTACAAATTTGGTAACTTTGCCCTTCAGTATCACTCTGGCACACAGCAAAGAATGTGGGGCTTTGCCCACCACCCCACCACCCCCGCAAAAAAAAAAAAAGGCTACACTTGAAGAAGGTAGCCATTTGTATTTTGAGCTTGACAAACTAGAAATCTGTCTTATTTTTCTAGGTAAAAATTACTATCTGACCTTATACCTCTCCTCTACCTGACTTTCAAATGATTACATTTTTCTTACAGGGTCCTATATCCAGCTTCCTCAAATCTAAGAATCTGTCAAGGAACTTTATGATTTAATAGAATAAGGATTCCCCTGTAGGGCAGACATTATTAGGTACAAGGGGAAAACATGCCAGAAATGAAGTTTATGAGTTGCCAAGTTGGTTAACACTGCACCCCAACACAATTACCTGAAAGTACATACTTATTTTAGCTATATAATAAATTCTTATTAGGCCTTGAGACTACTTTATTCATCTTTTAGTCACCTACCTCTACTTTCAGTAAACAGTGTGTTCAGTAAATGATGGGCTCTAAGAAGGAATATAGAACAACAGTACACACCTGTTTTAATACCAACAACACCTTCTGCAGGATTTAACTGCAGAAATCGGAATCCTTAACACCAAATCCCAGAAAACAAAGGACTTTCAAACCAAAGTGAACTCAGCCTCTACTAAGGAGCTGCTGTCTTCTTTTAATCATGAAGCACTTTTTTCTCATTCTTGGTGGGGGATGGAACAGACAAAGTCTTACTATGGTAGCCCAGCCAGGCCATGAACTTGCAACTTCCTGAATACTAACATTACAAGAAGTTCTCCACCATACCAGCTACAAAGCAATGGCTTTACGGCTCAGTGGTAAAGGAGTGGGATTGGAATCTCTGCACCAACAAACACAAACTTGTCCCTATAGTCCCAACATTCAGTGGGAGAGCTGAGGCAGGAAGATGGCTTAAAACCAGGCAGTGAGATCTTATTTCAAAAAAACAAATACGCCTGGCAAGGGCAAGATCAATCCCCAATACCAAAAAATAAAGTAAAATTTAAAAAAGATACTTTATTCTTTTCTTTGAGTTTAAAATTCTCCAGTTTCATATTAAAGGCTAGTCTGCCTGCAATGCAGGTCCTTCTCAATAATTAACAGTTGCAAATGTGATTCCCATAAATCTACTTTCAACATAAGAGGAACTTTAAATTGAGAAGGTAGTATCTTAAAGTCAACTGCCAATGACAGTAATGGTTCCACAAACAAGTGCCTATGGTATCACCAGACCTGCGTGCTAGAGGCCTTTCAGTCTGAAATGATGTGCAACTTTTTTACACAGTGACAGTTCAGGCCCAATGCAGTTAATTCCAAGATCTGCAGTAAAGAATGTCAGCGTCACTGGTTCCAACTGAAACCAAGTATCTTTAATTTTTACTGACAGTGTGGCAAAGTGAGCAAGCTACAAAGACCATGCATGAGATGACAACAAGTGAAGTTCTGAATAGTTATCAAATGAGTGATATATGACCTGGCATCTGGCTTTGCCAGAGGACTCACCCTTCCTAAACCTTGCACCAATCAATGTTCACAATAACAAAAGAACTCAATGTAAGGCTTTCCAGACAGCACTAGCTTGGGGAAGCCAAGTCACGGCCTCTCCAGGCAGCAGAGATCGTAACTAATCTCACCAGTTCATCAACATTAAACAAGCTCAAAATCTTGACAAGTAATATATATGTTTACAATTTTAACAAGTTCAAAATTAACTTACTCTCTGAAGTAAACACCTGCCAATTAAAAAGGGAGGTGAGAAGACTGCTCAAAAGCTATTGGAGCATGAAATCAAGGCTACAGGTCTATTTGTGCCCTTGGGCTGCCTCTGGTCAGAGGGCAAGGCACTCACAGCCAGAACCTCTAACCAACAACTCTCCTTTCCTTAAGGAAAAAACATTTACTGCTTTGTGTGTTACAACATGATTTCTTTGGAGTTCTCACATACCACCTGATAAACAAAATGCATTTTTGCCACATGGTTTGAAAAGGTTAAAGCACACTGCCCAAGGCTATACAGGAAATTCAGCCTAAGGCAAAGCCTGGACACCCTTTCCACCAATGGGGGCCAAGGATATACCAAGTCCCAAACCATACATCTTTGAGCTTGCTTATCCAGATTTGGGGGGGGGGTGCTTATTCATCATGTTTTGGCTTTTTTTGAGACAAGGTCTTGCTATGTAACCCCAGGCTGGTTTAGAATGCATGAAAATGCTTCTGCCTCAGCATCCTGAGTGCTGGGATTACAAGCATGCACCACCTTGTCAGGCTCTTAATGTCTTTGAGGAAAATGCTCTTCCTATCCACCCCAAAGTTAGACAAAGAAGGAGGGTATAAGGGGAAAGACACCACAAATCTAGAACCATAAGAAGTATAGTGGTAAAAAGAATACATTTGGGGCCAAATGGAGCTGGATAATCTATTTGCTTCCTAACTTATACTATTCTTAACCAAATGAGCCTTCATCAGTAAAAACTGGAAATTACCCAAGGTATGTGTGAAGACTAAATGAGACTCTCCTTACCATGCATACAAAGTACATACTTAAAAGAATCTAACAGTATCATCCTCAGGTCCCAGTAAACTCCCAGTTGTTCTAACACAAGATTCCTCAGTAGCACCCCTAGATACACAGGTTACATTCTCCCCAGCTGTGTAGTCACCTGGGGACTGTAATCTGTAAACCTTCCCAAAGGTTCTTAAATCTTCACTGTGCTATATTCACTTTTCAGAACTCTGTGTTAATCCCTATAGTAAATTCTGAATACAACTGGGTCACACATTTTGCTAGGTTCTGTTAAAGCCAAAATAAAGGAAGGCCATTGCTCAAGTCATAGCCCTAGTCAGCCAGAAGAATAGGCATGGAAATATAAACTGAAGGGGCTGGGGATTTAGGTCAGCGGCATAAGCGCCTGCCTTGCAAGCAGGCAGTCGTGAGTTCGATCCCTGGTACCGAAAAAGACCAAAAAAAAAAAAAAAAAAAATTAAAAAAAAAAGAAATATAAACTGAAGTCCCATTCAAGGAAGAATCTGCAAATAGGAAAACCAGAGGAAAAAAGTATCAAGAAGTAGCGGCGCTGGGGAGGTCAACCGCACGCGTGCTGGGGACTGAACTAATGACCTTCTGTTTGTCAGGCAGGCACTTGTGCGACTGAGCTAAATCCCCAGCACTTTTTAAGAAGTAGCATTTAATAAGTCTTCCAGGATGAACAGGTGGAGGAAAAGGGATTGTATAGTGAACATGAAGTGGTCAAAAAATTATGGCCAGGATATTTGACCCCAGATCAAGACAAGATCGTAGGAGTCTTACAATGTCATGCCAAGTCTGGACTTGCTCCAGCAGCTCCAGGGGACTCATGCAGACAGACTAGTTACCCAGTCTGCTCAGAAATGAGAAGTAAGCTGGGCGTGGTGGCGCACTCCTATAATCCCAGCACTTGGGAGACTGAGGCAGGCTGGAGACCAGCCTGGGCTAAAAATTGAGCCTAAGGCCTGCCTGAACCACATAGTGAGACCCTGCTTCAAAAAGACGAAGGAAAAAAAAAAAGGAAATGAGAAGTAAGAGCAAAGATATTCCAAGCACAATCTCAGTTTCTCCAGAGGGCCATTCCTCAGCCCAGGCTGTAAAATGTTCCTTTCTGCCACACAAGTATCTTACACATGTGACTTTCATGACATTAGAATAAATCAACCAACTACATGCTTGCCTTAACAGAAAAAAAAAAAAATATATTGTTTACTGGCTCATCTATTCCTAGATGCAGCCTACTGAATAGCTATAAAAGAAGACAGGTATTTGCTATTGTTAGGTCAGAAGGTGGGGTCTGGTTTGAACCATATTCTGGGACAAACATTTATCTGTAATATACTTATGTTTGATACCCTGAAGAGAAGGTCTGCACAAGTAGTAGCTGCACGAAATTAAGAGATGACCCAAACGGGCCTCCAGAAGGTGGCACTTCAGAGTCACTGGAAAGGCAGACTGAGAACAACAACACAGTACAGGTGATTTAGCCTACCTGACATACTGTTTACATAAAAACAAGTTAACAGTTGGGCACCCAGTAAATTTTCAATGTTAAGACAAGGGAACAACACAAATCAATTCTCAGGCCTGTGAGTCTATAATGGCTAGGTCCCACAGTACAAAGAAAGTAACATGTTACAGACAAACGTCAAAGCACTGGGTTAGTCTGAAATTTTGCAAGCCATTAAAGTAGTTCTAAAACTTTTTGATAATCATTAATTGATATACTTCAGATCGAAGTACATTCTGTTCATTCAAACCTCTCCTGCTAAAGTGGGCTCAAGGTTAGTGAGGGTTATCCATCACCAGATCTTACTCATCTGTCACACGTTGTCACTGTGAAATGCTCTGCAAATATTCTGAGACTGTTATTTTTCTTCAACTTAGCACATTTTATTGTGTCTATGGATGTGTTTGATGGAGGTACTGATGAAACCGATGTCTAGGAACTGCTTTAAAAAAACCTACAGCCAGGTGCAGTGGCACACATCTGTAGTACCAGCACTCAGGACGCTAAGGCAGGAGAATTGTTGCAAGTTCAAGACCAACCTAGGCTACACAAAGTGAGCTCAAGACCAGCTAAACTGCATAGTGAGAACCTGTCTCAAGAAGACCAAAAAAGAAAAAAAAAAAAAAAAAAAAAAAACCTAATAGAGGAGAAAACTGCCCTTTTATAAAGATAGGATATGAGAAAGAATGTGATATCTACTTTAATTATAAACCTAAGTTTGCCAATATATTCTTCCCATGTTGCCTAACTCTACAAAAATTTCATTAATTTAGACTCACCTTCCAATGCAAAACTCCAAAACCTTCCCATTTGACCTCACTTCTGACTAGATTTCACTAAAAAAAAAAAATTGTACGTGAACTGAATTCTGGCTTAGTATTTACCTTAAGATGTTTCCAAGCACATCTGAAAAGATCATCTTACCAGTTTTTTCTTGAATTTACATATGGCACTTAATCTACAATACTAGTTAATACAAACCGTTTTTTAAATATTCAAACTAGACCTGCATTCTTCTCAATACACTGATGTTCCTGAAAGCCACTAGAGCATAAAGCTCATTGCAACTTTTTTCTATAGCCTCTTTCAAGGACTCCTTTTACTTTACAGTAAGACACTGTCTCAACAACAAAAAAGGCTTAAATATAATACATTGTGTAGAAATATAAATTTTCCCTGTAGTGATTTATAACAGCAGTAAACTCAGGGGACAGAAAGTACACTTTGGAGTTATACCTGCAATTCATGTTGTTAAGACAGGCTCATCTCTAAGTCACAGGAATCTTCCTGCCTCAGTGTTGTGTGTGAGGATTACAGGCATGTGCTACCATGCCCAGCCATATTTAAGCTTTTTAAAACTAACAATTTAAATGTAAATCAAAATTATAAATATCCCTTGTGCAACTGCATCATCACTAAAACTCCCAAAGTTCAAAATAATAAATCACAGGTTGAAAATATTCAACTTGAGAAGATATACTGGGAGTTAAGAGTAGTTTTCCAAAGAGGTGGCCTGACTTGTTTTTACTATTTACACCACTGCATTATGATCTTATAACTAGCTGGTATTTGTTGCTCAGAACTATTTCTGCGGGATAGTAGTATAGTACAGAAAAAAAGTAAGTATGGAATGAATCATAAATCCATCTGAAGAAGAATCCTTAAAGCGCTGTATCACACACTACTATGAACTAAATCTGATAAAACTGGAAACACCTCTAATATTTGCAAACTTAAGAAGGAAAATTTCAAACTAATTCAGCAGAACAGAAGAAGGTAATTTTGCCTGAGTATCAAGAAGTTCTAAACCTCTTGACTATTCTGCTATGTTATAACCTGTAGTCTTAATTAAATACTGTATCATATGATGTGAGTTTTCTTGGAATAATTTTAACTTCCTATAAATTTGCAAGCCATAAAAACTAAAAACAATACTTTTTCCAACTCCATTTTCTGATTAAGAGTATGCCAAAAGAGAGTAAGAAATCTCTACAGGCATTCAAGTTTCCATGATATCAAAGATCACACACATACATATATGGCTGTGTGTAGACACGTGTGTGTGTCTACGTGTTATGTATCATCTTTTCACTACTACGTTAACTTTTAACAGGATTATGACCTACTTCACCAACTCCCTAGCTATTTCTTGCTTAGTCATCTGTTTTAACCCATGTTTTCAACTTGGTTTCAACAGTCTTACTTATTTTGTTGCTTTTTTTATTAGTAGTAGTATTGTTATTTTGTCATACAAATAGCAACTAGCAACAACAGACTTATCCCTGACAGTGTTACCCAAGCTTCTCCTTTAGTCCTAAAGCCTCTCATCCAAGAACACCTTCTGATGACAGATCTGACTTGGGAAGTTAGTGATAGATCTCCCACAAGCTCCACATCTGATCATCCTATGAAAGCAAAAAGGATTTGAAGGACAGCACAAAGAGGAAAATGGACCTTCTATCTCCTCTACCCCTTGGGTCATCAATGTCCTTCTACAGCAAGACAATGAAGGGTGCCCACAATTCCTAGTTCCCACAAGAATTAACCCAACCATTCTGCTTTACATGTCTGCCATGGGCTTTCAAGCAATTAAAAAATGTAACAGAGTTCTTAAGACACAAAAACTGCCTTAACTCAGATCAGTAAGAAAATATGTACATCATATAATGTAAAGCAATGAATTTTAGTCAATGTTGCAGAAAGGTTGTTACTGTATAACACCAATATGAGTAAACTAACTACTTTCTAAAAACATTTTTAGAATGGCCTAGCTGACAGTCAAAATTTGCCCATAAATTCTTAACTTACATTCTAGTTCAAACATTTCTAAACCAAGTGTTTACTATAACAGACAAAAAGCAGACAATATATCTGGACCTATGCCTAAACATGAAAATGGGTCCACAGGCACACTCTTAACCATCTTTCCAAAGAAATATGTTTAAACGGCTTTACCATGCAGAGCTATGGCTTCCCGGAAGGGTTGCAAATCAGTCTCTACAGAGGAGCTAGTTTCCGCTGAAGTAGCTCTGTTAGGGGACACTACAGTCAGTCTTGGGGGAGCTCTAGAGTTTCGTGGTGGAGGAACCTTTCCACACAGGAAGCTGATCAAATCTTCTCTGCGAATAGTTCTTCTGCGTTTTTTAACCCAAGCCAACACATCCTTATTGCGTCGCTGATAGCCAATCTGAATTCCAATATCAAAACTTCGCTGATGGGTATCCACGCTTTCTATTAGGAAAAAAGAAAATGAAAAAAGATACATGATCAGTAGGGTCATACTATTCCCTTTAAAAGAAGGCCATTTTATAAGTTACCAAATAAACCATTAACAAAAACTCTCTCTCTAGATCTTTAATTTAGTAATCTAAAACATATTTTAGTCATGTTAGAAATACTACACATTTAAAATTATGTGGTCTAAATTCATAGTTCATACACAGTGCTAGGGTTCTATCAACATGCAAAAAACATATACCTCTCATTAGCCAAACTACCTAAAATAAGGTGTTATACTTACAAGTACTAACAAAAGCTACTGAGTGTTTATTAGTGTTTTCTAAGATTCGAGAGAAAAGCAACCATCTACCTTTACATAGGTGATGCTACTGTCTACTGTCTCCTTACAAGTGAGGAAATAGTTACTAAGCATTGAGCTAACTCAAGTCACAGAAAAGCAGGAATTGTGGCCATGCCCCGTCATCCTAGCAAGCCATGTCACTACCCTCCTCCACGAGTGAATTCTCATGAATTCTAAAGCAGGCACATCACATCACTCAATAGATGCCTGAATACTGCACATGACTCAGGCCACGCTCACCAGCATTCACCCTGTTTATTTCAGACACCTACTGACAGTTTCGGTACCAAGAATTAGAAATGCACTAGGCTACAGCAAACATTTCAGAAATAACAAGGGAAATTAATTCTATACGACATGAAAAACAAATAGGAACTTCATTCATTTCCTTGAATTTATTTCCATTTTGCTTCTAATTCTGAACAATTTTTTGTATCTCAGTTTCATTGCCTTGCTGTAAAATTCCCCAGACTGGATTCTTCCTATATACTGAACCTGAGTTTTATATAATAATCCCTGCCCTTTAATGGTTTTATCTAGTTGGAAAATACTTGAAAATTTAAATCGTTGCAATTTATTTCTAGTCAGCTGCTGAGCTAGCAAAAAAATCACTAGTACATCTTTGACAGTGTTGCTTTATCCCTAGACCTTCTATATAGAAGCAATGAGAAAGCTGGGCATGGTGGCACACACCTGTAATTCCAGCACTTGGAAGGCTGAGGCAGGAGGAACGCTGTAAATTCACAACCAGGCAGAACTACACAGTTGTTGGGAGCCGCGTCTGTGATAGTTCGCCTTACTTGGCGGACGTGCGGCCTGTGGTAAAGAGCAAAGCCTGAGGTAGATTACCCCTCCCATCGAATATGTTAGTTTCCTGCTTACCGCGTAAACAACTCGCTCAATAATAGTCTGCCTGGCAACTGATGATGTTAGCCAATCAGCTTGCCTTGCTTACTTTAACATGATTGGACACTGTACCCGTATATATACCGGTGCCACCCCTGGGAGGAAGTAGAAGCCAGGTAGAAGCCCGGAAGTAGAAGCCCAGAAGGAGCCGCGGAGAGCGGACCGATAGAGGCTTCGGGGCAGACTGAAGCACAAAAGGAGCCGCGGGGAGCGGACCAAAGGAGGCTTCAGCTGGGAGTGGCCCCAGGGCAGGCTGTACGGAGAAGAAAAATAAAAAGAAAAGGTTGTCCACTACCAGACTTTGTCGTGTGTCCTTCCGCCGGCCAGAAGCGACCGCGACATTTGGTGGCCCGCCCGGGGACTGATCACCCCCGAGACGTGACAGTGGACAACGCTCCAGTACAGAGCTGCGAGACAGGTGAGTTGGGGATAAGCCTGGGCTCTGGGTGGCGCGCACCTACAGGGCTTTTAGACTCCCCTCAGGCTCACGCGTAAGTGGCGGATTTTTGGGCCTCACGCGGTGAGTAACATATTAAAAAATGGGAAACATGCTAGGTAGCAACACTAAGAGCGAGGGTGGTTGTGGAGAAAGCTCTCAAGAGCTTACAAAAGTACGCAGGGTATCTGAGCAGGCCCAGTCAGGGAGCTCCCGAGAGGGGTCCGTCAAGGGGAACAGAGATACTGAGGAGGAGGACGGGGCTCTAGCCTCGGAGTCGTCTGACTCCGAGGACGAGGGAAAGTTGAATGGCAGGGAGGCCAAAGAGACTAGCTGTCAGGAGCCTAAGTCGCTCGATAAGGAGTCGGGTCTGCGGAGGAGTAGAGAGCTCCTGAACGCTCCCCGGCGCGAAAGGGAGGCAAAGCCTTCCGCCCCACCTCAGGGGCCGTTCCCGGAGGCGATCCCTCGCCACGAGGCGGCCGCGTGGGAGCTCCCTCCCCTTTCGTCAGAACAGGAAGTGATGCACGGGCCCCCATTCTCCGCCCAATCACGGCCGCCGTTTTATGCTCCGCCGCCGGCGGATCGGTATTTTCACAGGTGGCTTTGGCAGGGGAGACGCTTGTTTCATGAGGTACATCCACCACCTGGGATGGATAGTGACCCCTATGGGATATTTCCTGTACAAGTGGCTATAGGCCAGGGACGCAATGTACGGGAGCCTTTTGAGATAAAGCAGATTAGAGAACTTAAAAATGCAGTTACAACTTTTGGGCCGACTGCGCCTTACACCATTGCCATGCTGGAGAATCTGTATTCTGGGCCCCTCACCCCCGCGGACTGGATTCAGCTGGCGGGGGCGTGTCTGCCCTCGGGTGGTTACCTGGATTGGCGAGCCTGGTATGCAGAGTCCTCTGCAGAGCAGGCTGAGAGAAACGCCAATCGGGGAGACCGGGGGTGGAACAAGAGAATGCTTGTGGGAGAGGGTCGGCGCGCTGATGGTCAGACTCGGTTTCCCGGCGCTCTCTGGCGGGGAGGAGATAGAGAGCCATCCGCTCCGCCCTGGAGCTCTTTTCTAAAAGCGGCTCCCCGCCGAGAGGCCGCCACAGGAAACCCTCCCTTCCCTCAGCCGGCACAGGAAGTGACGCCCCGTTTCACTCTGTCGCGACCGCAGTCTTATGACGTCGCGCCGCTGGGCAGACGGTATTTTCATGGGCGGCTACTCTGCCGAGCAGGCTGAGAAAAACGCCGGTCGAGGAAAAAGGGGCTGGGGATTTAGCTCAGCGGCTTAAGCGCCTGCCTTGCAAGTGTGCAGTTGTTAGTTCGATCCCTGGTACCAATAAAAAAAAAAAAAAAAAAAAAAACGAAAAAGATAAAAATAAAAAATAAAAAATAAAAAACAAAAAGGGGGAGTAAACCCTCGAGGTTTGATCCCTGGTGATGTTTGGCAGATGGACATCACACATATACAGGAGTTTGGGACTCTTAAATATGTTCATGTTTCCACAGACACCTGTTCTCGCGTCATATTTGCAACAGCAGAAACAGGTGAAAAAGTGTCTAATGTGATCAATCATTGCCTGGCAGCTTGGGCCGCATGGGGCAAACCAAAAATATTAAAAACTGATAATGGACCAGCCTATATAGGCAAAGCTTTCAATGAGTTCTGCAAAATGATGGAGGTTCAATTAAAACATGGTATCCCATACAATCCCCAAGGTCAAGGAATCATTGAGAGGGCTCATAGAAGCCTCAAAGAAATTTTACAAAAACAAAAAGGGGGAGTAGGCCAAGGCCTGGCCCCAAAGGCACGATTATCCATGGCACTATTCACACACAATTTTTTAAATTTAAATAATGATAATTGCTCCCCAGCTGTGGAGCACTGCAACCCTTCCCCCAACCATAAAGGGTGGGTGAAGTGGAAAGATGTCCTACAATGGATGGGCCCGGATCCAGTGGTCAGCTGGAACCGAGGCGCGGTTTGTGTTTTCCCACAGGAACCGGGACGAGAACCACTGTGGATACCGGAGAGACTGACACGGACAACAAAGCCCTCGACTGAAGATCAGACCTGCCCTACCGGAGATCCATCACAGACCAACCAACAAGATGAATAGAAATAGCGGTAGCTCGAAATGGACAAGAAGATCCTCAGGCATATGCATGGCTTGCTCGATTGGCCCACGACCGAGTCTAGATATGGCGGGCATCCCTCATTCTCCTCCATAAGGTGACAATACACAGCAGGGTAGATGAGTCAATGACGGGTAAGAGCGTGCCTCCCCAGCACGACTCGACCTAAGCCAGGCCCTACCCCATCCTGCACGTAAGCCGCTGGACTGTTAGATGCTGCCCAGGTCTAAATTTCTCTCCGAGGGGATTTCTTTACGGAGAGGAAATGAGTGCAAGCTTGTGTGCATCCAGGTTCCGTCCAGTTTGTGCCTGGCCCTAGAAAAAGGACGAGGGCCTCAGGGCCTTGGCAGACCATGGCATGGCCAACCAGGGTCTAAGCCAAGGACCTACGGTGGGCCTACGCATAGGGCATAAGCCTCTGCACCCAGTCCAGGAAGGGCTACGATGCGCACATTCATAAAAAATAAAATAGGGGGAGATGTTGGGAGCCGCGTCTGTGATAGTTCGCCTTACTTGGCGGACGTGCGGCCTGTGGTAAAGAGCAAAGCCTGAGGTAGATTACCCCTCCCATCGAATATGTTAGTTTCCTGCTTACCGCGTAAACAACTCGCTCAATAATATAGTCTGCCTGGCAACTGATGATGTTAGCCAATCAGCTTGCCTTGCTTACTTTAACATGATTGGACACTGTACCCGTATATATACCGGTGCCACCCCTGGGAGGAAGTAGAAGCCAGGTAGAAGCCCGGAAGTAGAAGCCCAGAAGGAGCCGCGGAGAGCGGACCGATAGAGGCTTCGGGGCAGACTGAAGCACAAAAGGAGCCGCGGGGAGCGGACCAAAGGAGGCTTCAGCTGGGAGTGGCCCCAGGGCAGGCTGTACGGAGAAGAAAAATAAAAAGAAAAGGTTGTCCACTACCAGACTTTGTCGTGTGTCCTTCCGCCGGCCAGAAGCGACCGCGACACACAGTGAGTTCAACTGCAGCCTAAACTACACAAAACAAAGCCTTGTCTCAAAAAAATAAATACAGGGGCTGGGGATTTAGGTCAGCGGCATAAGCACCTGCCTTGCAAGCACATGGTCATGAGTTCGATCCCTGGTGCCGGTAAAAAACATAAATACATACATACATACATAGCCCAACATGATTGCTCACACCTGTAATCCCAACACTCAGGGGAGGCTGAGGCAGGAGGATCATTGAGAGTCCAAGATCAGCCTGGGCTTCATGGCGAGCTCAAGGCCAGTCTGAACTACATAGTGAGATCCTGTCTCAAAAATTAATAAATTAATAAACGAATAAAAAGATATATGATTTCTGGCTGTGATCTTTCTCCTTCAAAATACCTTAAAATAGAAAGGACCCAGACTAGAATTCAGCATTCACTGAGAACTTGTGGTATGCCATAGAGTATATTTCCTTTTCCTTATTTCAATCTTACAATTTTGAAAAAGCAGATCAGTCCAATTTTGCAGATATTAAAAACAGGTCAAGAGTGAAGGCCAGGTATGGTGGTGCACTGTCTATAACCCTACCACTTGGGAGGCTGAGGCAGGAAGATCACCAGTTTGAGGGCTGCCTGGGGTAGGTTAAGTGATTTCAAGGCCATACTGAACTATACAGTGAAAGCCTACCTTAAACAAACAAACAAAAAAAAGTGAAGTCATTTCTGTAGTGCCTATTAGATGATGGTAAACTCAACAAAATAAACCAGTACCCACTAACTTCTCATTTCATCATAGATAAAGCAGTCATGAACTCTACCACTACCCTGCCTTTTTTCTTTGGTACCAGTGACCTAACTCTAGACCTTGTGCTTACCAGGCAAGCACTTAAGCCACTGAGCTTAAAAATCCCCAGCTGTGAACCCCATTTTAAAGATAAAGAGTATTTATAAGGACAATACAACTCTTTTCTATCTCTTAAGAGAAAACTTTCAAGAAAATCTACCTTAAGATGATAAACTAAGGTAACTTTGAAAAGCTCTATCTGAATCTTCAATGATTCTGAGAGAGCTGGAATTGTTAACAGAAAATCAAGTCATTGAGCAAACTAAGCCTATTCTACAGATTTAGAAAGGATAAAGGTGAAATGTACAAACCTAAAAGTAATGTGGTCTTTTGGGGTGGTTTTGTTTTTGCTTTGTTTTGGTCTTTTGAGACAGGGTATCACTATGCAGTTCAGGCTGGCCTCAAACTCAGCAATTCTCCTGCTCCAGCCTCTTAAGTGCTGGGATTACAAGTATGCACCGCCATGCCTAGCTTAATGTGGTTTTTATAAAGCTGCCCTACCTAAAGAATTATTTTTAACCAAAATCATAAGAACAAAACTTATTTTTAATTATTTTTTTAAAAGATGAGGAATATATGTGGACTATCAGCTACTTGAGAAGCCAAAGCAGAAGATCACAAGTTCAAGACCAGTGTGGACAACTCTACAAGACCAAGTTTCAAAAGGAAATTTTTTTGGGGGGGGGACTGGATTGCAATGAGGGTGATCAAGGCAAGTCCCACTGGGCAACTCAGAAAAATCCTGCCTCAAAATAAAAAGGGAGGGGATTGTAGCTCAACAGTAGACAGAATGCCCTGGTGGCAATTCTCAGAGCCACCAAAAAAAAAGCCTGTGGATATAACTCAGTGTTACCTGGGTTCAATTCAATTCCCAGTGCCTCCAAAAATAAAACCTTTTAGACAAGAGACCACAAGAGGTGATTTTTCTTTTAGACTTAGAGCTGTGGAGGGAGGCTTGGTCATGTTTTGGATGGTTTCAATTGGGGACACAAAAAGTACCAACAGGGCTAGGGATGTAGCTTAGTAGGAAGCACTTGCCTACTCCGAGGCCCTGGTTTAACTGGTCCTGGTGGGGTGAGACAAAGGACAATAGTCCCAACAGTCAGCTACACACTAAGGGCTAGCGTTCCCATATACTTAAACTACACACTGAAACTAGTTTCTTTTTCTTTTTTTTTTTTTTTTTTTTTGGTCTTTTTTCCTTTTTATCGGTACCAGGAATCGAACTCACACTGCAAGGCAGGCACTTATGCCACTGAGCTAAATCCCCAGCCCCTGACTAGTTTCTAAGGCAGAAAGTTACATAATAAGTTATGGAATTATGCAATTCAATCACCTAACCTTAGAATTTCTGAACAAGTATCAAAATCAGAACCAAGTAACAGCTTGTTAGTAATCAAGTATTTTAAGCAAGCACAGTTATGCATGCCTGTAGTTGCAACCCTTGAGAGGCTGAGGCAGGAATATCCATTTGAGCTGGAAGCCAGCCAGCAACACATAATTAAGAGCCTGTATCAAAAAAAGAAAAAAAAGCCAGCACATCTGTAATTCCAGCACTCAGGAGGCTGAGACAGGAGGATCACTGTGAGTTCAAGACCAGCCTGGGATACATAGTGAGTTCTAGCCTATACTACATCGTGAAATTTGTCTTTAAAAAAAAATTTTTTTAAGGCATTTTGCAAATGCTTATTTACAGACTAGGAGTTTGACAAGGGGAGAAAAGCAGATGCAACATTTAAGGTCTTCAGGTACATGCTTTCCAATGATCTGAGCATAACTTGGTTTGATATCATTAACAACATACTCTGAAAGCCACGTCCAATTTATCATACAAATTAATACAACCTCAGTTATTTCCCTAACCAGAGTCTCCCACTGTTGCTATTTCTGCCATATTTCATGAGTAGGACTTTTTTTTTTTTAAGGAGAAAAAGAAAAAGGGTAAAAATAATACAAAATTTTAAAAATAAACAGTAAGAAATCACTAGTTAATAGATTACATATTCTCATCTTAGAAATAGTTGTTCAAGTTACAAAATTAAAGCATATAATGTGGACTTTCAAATAGTGAGAGTGCAAACAGTTGTTCAATGATCCAAAAAAAACACTCAGTAATATGGTTATCTATCTTATACACTTAAACATATATGCAGTTATAACCTTTAGAGCACTTTCTTTTCTTTTTTTCATTGACAATTACTCATTTTGGGTTTTATTACTCCCACAGTTCTTATTACTTTTTTTGAAGAGAGTAAAACCAAATGCAACATATCAGAACAGAGTCAGTCAAATCAAAAGGATGAACATAATAGATAATGTAAAAACAAAATATAAGGTGATCAACAATGGTTATCATACTGCCTCTTGCTATTTTAAGAATAATTGTCAGTTATAATAAAATTGAACTAAACAGTAAAGAATAAAACCAAAGCATTGGAGACATTACAGGACTTTAAAAGAAAATAATAGTCAACCGGAATAGGCATCATAATGATTCTTATTGTCTTCACAGTTATGCCTATGAGTAGGACTTTTAAAACAGTTGTCTGGTTGAAAATAAAAGTCTTTCTCAATCCTGGAACTAAGTGGGAGAACTCTGAATGCTCACTGGACAATCTCAGGCATGAAGAGATTACACTTTCTGTTTTTCTCAGACAGGGTCTTGCTCTATAGCCCATGCTGGCCTCCAACTCAAAATCTTGCCTCAAACTGCTGCAATTACATACCACCAAGCCCAGCTAAAGAGACTACATTTTAATGTAATTCTGGATCATGTATTGTTCAGTAAATAATAATCATCTATACACACAGAGACAGCCTCACAAAGGCTCTAAGTCAAACACTGCTTTAAACATACTTGAACCCAAACAACTAGACACCTAAATTCTAGAAATGGACACTGGCCCCTGACCCAAAACACTGGAGTACAGAAAGTATGGGACAGTCTTGGGTCCAACACTATTTTATTAAAACCAAAGTCACTTTGGAAAGGATCATAAACTTGAAGGTCAAATGAGTTCCAAGATGCATTAAAACGTTAATGTAGCCTTTAACTACAACACATTACTTTCCTCCCCCCAAAAAAATCTGATTCATACAGTAGTCATTGTACATGTCCATGATTAATTTTTTAAATGTTTTTCATATAAATCTAAAATTGTATTCAAGGGACAGCAATATAGCTCAGTTGCACAGCGCCTGCCTCACAAATACAAGATTCTGAGTTCAATGTCCAACACCAAAAAAAATTGAAATTAAATTAAAAAAATAAAGATTGGATTTTTTAAAAAAATAAAATTGTGTTCAAGAGACTTTAGGTTTACTCTTCCCACCAGCAGAGGTTTGGGGTAGAGGTTGTCAGAGGAATGTACAGAACCATACTGATTCTAAGGTGAAAACCAAATGCCAAACCTTAAGTAATACAAAAAAATTATACTGCTGTATTTCTCAGTGCCAGGGATGAACACAGACAAGGCCTCCACATTACTTTACCACTGAACTATTCAATGTTTGATTCTTTTGTTTTCTTTTTGGTTTTTTGAGACAGGGTCTCACTATGTCAATCTGGCTAGCCTTAAACTCGGGACAATACTCTTCCCCCAGCCTCCCAAGTTTTGGAATTACAGGCACGCACCAACATACCCAGCCATGTCTCCTGATTCTTGTAAGTCTATGTGAGAAGTTATTCCAAATTTGTAAACAAGGAAGTGAGGCTCAAAGGTCTTTGTCCAAAGTTGGATAAGTGACAAGAGTTTCTTCTACAAGCTATTTCTTCCCCAAACAAAAGCAGCTCTCTCATTTTCCTTACAGAATCTACAAGTCATTAAGCACATGGTTAGATGACAGAGCAACATTTCTAAGGAATACTTCTATTTACACAACACTTGAACATCATTAAATTTAATCATCCTGTCTAGCAAAGGGAAAAAAATGTACTGTTGTATTAGGAACACAAAGATCTAAATCAAAACCATAACAAAGCTGTTTTCCAGGGTTGGGGATGTATGTCAGTGGCACAGTGCCTGCCAGGCAAGCATTGAAGCCCTGAGCTCAATTCTTGGAATCAAAAAAGAAAACAGGGAGAAAAAAAAAAAGTTTTCCAATTGTTTTAAGAAAATGATGTCTGCTTGCATAAGATTCCATCATCTGGGAGGCTGAGGCAGGAAGTCAGGCATGAGTTCAAGGCCAGCCTAAGCTAAAGTGAGACCCTGTCTCAAAACAAAACAAAAACAAGCCTGTCAATTCCCTAAGGAATTAGTAAAAAAAAATTAAGCCTTCAGTACCTTCTCACTTCTTATACATTAACTTAATCTTCGCCTAGCACATAATGTTACAAAGAACAGCCACCAAGGGGAGACTCATAGCAGCCATTGTGTTGCCTGCCCAGCTTGAATCTGTCCTCCCCTTCTAAAAGATTCTCCAAGAGTTTTATTTGGCTAGCAAGCACATGCTGAGTGTAGCTCCTCTACACTTGCTCCACGGCACAAAATGTAGCTTAGTCCTATACTATCTATGTATCCCCATACTCTGATTCTAGGTAGGCAATGATCCTATCCTAGCTCGGCAAGAAAATGGGTTCTTCTAAGCTTCTGGGAGTTACCTCAAGAGGTAAGCCACAAGTTCTTCTGCTGGCATGAAAAAGCCAGTCTGCACACGGAGTGCACACACATATGCACAAAGATACATGCCCATGCAAAGGGGAGAGACCTGTAAAGCAGAGGTGCCTTAGCCAACCAACTAAATCCATCCTATCTGCAGCACCCAAGTTAGAAAGGAGTCCCTATCACTCAAGCCAGTCTGACTTGTCTTGCAGTCAAATAACCCTTCTCTTCCCAAGACTCCACTGCCAACCCAACTGGAGACTGAACTCAGGGGCTTTTTACCACTGAGCAACATTTCTAACAACTTCAAACTTCTTTTTGCAACAGGTTCTTAACTAAATTGCCCAGGCTAGCATCCAAACTTGCAATCCTCCTGACTCAGCCTCCCAAGTAGCTGGGATTACAGGAATGTGCCACTGTGCCTGTCACTTTTACAGAAAAGATACAAATCAGAAAATGATTACATTTTATAAAAATCTACAGACAACCTACCAATGGGGGCATGACAAATGACTGAGACTAGCCAGGAGTGGTACTGAATGCCTATAATCACAGCATTCAGGAGGCTGAGGCAGGACTATCATCCTGGATTCAAGGCCAGCCTGAGCTACACAGTGAGTTCAAGACCAGTCTGAGCAACACAGGAAGACCCTATCTCAAAAAAGTAACCAAATCAAACCAAACCAAAAATCTTATTGAAGATGAAGGTTAAAATTAAGGCCTAGGTTTTCTCACTATAATTTGTAATAACATATTTAACAAAGTTTCAATGATCAGGAATAATTTTTTGTAGCATGGAGAGTTAAGAACTCAGTGTCTGTCTCAGATCCTATGCTTTCTCTGACCATTTGCTTACAGTCATTTATTTGGTCCCTCAGTTTTCATTACGCTCAATCCACCTTTAAGTTCTATGTAGGCCCAAAATGGCCACTGAAAACATAGTAGGAAGAAACTAATTTCATGACACCGTATTATTTTTTTCACCTGTCAATTCTATTTAGGGAAATAAGGAAGAAAACTATACATCACTATGCTTATTCAACACACAAAAACTTAAAAGACAAAAATAAACCAGAATTAGTTCCCTTAATATTAAGCACTGTCCATAGTTAAAAAAAATGCAAAAAATATTGAAAAGTTGACCATAATGCAGTCAACACTTGGGAACTCACCATATGCCAAGTATAAAACTAAAAGCTTGTACTATAATTAATAAGTATGTAGCCCAATTAGTTAAGAAAACCAAGGAGCACAATAGTGAAATACCTGGCTCCAACATACCTCCAGAACCACACAAGGAACAGCATCAAGTTCTGAACCCAGATGATCTGGCAATAGACTTCAAGACCCTTGACTAAAATGAGGCTAGTCTTCTACAAGCACTGCTAAAGCACAGACACCTGAAGCAAATGATGTTCTAGCGTAGGGATGGTGAACCCTATGGCTCACAAATCAGGCTATTTTACCATCACTGTTTTAGATTTTTTTAATGTGTGCAGTATTAAGGGAAAACTCTCAGCTCTATTCAACCAATGCTTCAAATACACTTCAAAGAAAACAAGAATCAAAGAAAGATATTTAACGGCTGAGAAAGAGAAATCATGTGGCCATACCAGAAATCCCCCAGCACTTGGGAGGCTGAGGCAGGAGAATCTGTGAATTCAAGGCCAGCCTGGGCTACATAGTGAGACTCTGTCTCAAAAAACCAAAAAACAGAAAAAAGAAATGAGAAGTAATAAAGCTGGGTGTAGTGCACATGCCTGTATCTCCACCACTCTGAGAGCCAGAGGCAGATAGATCACAAGTTCTGGGCAACTCAGCCAAGAACTCCCAAAATAAAAGACAAAATATGGGCTGGGGATGCACATCAATGTGAAGGGCCCAAGGTTCAACCTCAACACCAAAGGAGAGAGGAGTCAAGCACCTGCTCCATGAGGGCACCAGCTCTCATTCCAGGCTGTCCTGTGAGGATATCCTTGCCCAAGGGGGAAACCACCAGTCCCAACTTTAGGGAGCATTCATTCACAAACAATGCTTTCCCAGGAGGAATCAAGAGACCAAGATGGAAATCAGTCAGGTGGGCTTATGAAACAAACCTAGAGCTAAAAAGGTATAGATGAATGGTAGAAAGCACATACCTAGAGCCAGGCATGGTGGCACACCCCTATAAGCCCAGCACTCAACTCTGGATGTTGAGGCAGGAGGATCTTGCAAGTTCGAGACCAGCCTGGGCTACAGATTGAGCCTGCCTGAACTGCATGGCAAGACCGTCTCAAAAAGACAAAGAAAGAAAATAAAAAAGAAAGCAACATGTCTAGCACACACAAGGTCCTGGCTTTCACAGAGGATGGGAAGGTACAGGCTTGGTCAAGTTTTTCCCAAGTAAGCATCAACTCTAGCTAGGTTAAAAAAGCCACCTCAGTAACTTTTCATTCACTTCTTTGGTTCAAGCTATCAAAAAATATTCTCAGCCAGAGACCCAATAATGGCAAAGAAATACCACCATCTTTGGATTAATCCTATCAATAACCAGCATTCAGGACTTTTCTCTTTTCCAAAAAAAGAAACAAAAGTTTGACCCCTACTATCTGGAATCAGAAGACTATGCAACACTTCATTTTACTGAATCTTTTCCCCTTGGCATTGAGAAGACAACACCAACTTAATGTTCTCTTGTAAATCCTTCTAGTCACATTTCTACCAAAACAACCATCGGACATTTTAACTCTTCAAAAGCCTACTGGTAATTCAAGCCTACTGGTAATTCAAAGGAGGCATCTACTGTGTTTTTACCTAAATTCTAACCTTCGTACATGAGGATTTTAGGTATCAAGAGGCTGCAAAATGAGCCAAATTTTGCTTGCCAGTTAAGTAAAGGAGCCCCATCTTCCCCTCCATAAATTACATTTAAATATTTCATCAAAAGTTTAAAAAACTTAACTACTACTTAATGCTACATGCACCTGTGACACTGTCTTGCTAATTTTATTAACTTTATTTAAGGCAACAAATGATTCTAACAGCTGTACTTCTGTTCTTTAAAGACCACTCTGAAAAGGAAGAAGGTATAAGAATCTGAAGAGTACTATTTATTCTCCTCACAATAATGGGGAATGGAAATAAGCTCTTGTACCACTACCAAATTCCACAAAACATAAGTATTCCACTCCTATTAGGTAAAAAGGGATGTTTCACGCTTAAAAAAAAAATGTGTAACTAGACCAGATTATACAATCCAAGAACTTTGCACAATACTTAAGATAAAATTAATGTTCCTGATTAAATTTTCTGAACAAAAAAACTAGTAGAAGTACACACATTTTTAAATGAAGCAAATTAAGGATGATTTCAGAATTCAGCTTCTAAACCTTTTTATAGTGTTAGCATTACTAAAGAACTTCTAAATCCTAGAAAGATAAAGATCTATTCAGTACACAACAGCTAGAAAACATTAATATTCACACTGTATGTATGTGGCTTAGACTGAGTCTGACACACAGACAACACTGAAAATGTAATGTTTTCCCTTTCAATCAAACAGCCACAACAAAAGCAAAAGGATAAACCTAGTGCTGTACTTCTATACAACAGAATACTACTCAGCTAATTAAAAAGTCCAGCCAGGCATGGTAGGGCACACCTATAATCCCAGCACTCAACTCAGGACATTGAGGCAGGAGGACCGATGAGAGATTGAGGCCAGCTTGGACTACACAATGAGTCCAAGGCCAGCCTGAACTGCATAGCAAGACCTTGTCTCCAAAAAAAACCTTTAATAACTGCCAATATGAACTCAAAACATTACCCCAGGTCTACCTCAAACACATTATGTTTAGTGGAAGTCAAAAAAAAAAAGGCTACAGACCACAAACTCTAAGGGAAATCTATATGCATTACATTGCAGTCAGATCAGTGGTTGCCAGGGACAAGGTGAGGGAAGAGATACATTCTGATACATCAAAATCAGTATACATCAAAATCAAAGTACCTATTTTTTTAAACTATACATGTTGAAACAGTGATCTTTTTACTGTACACAAATTATACTCCAAGAAACTTGAGTCTGTAAAAAATTCAGTTAAACATTATTTTACTAGAACCACTCTTAAGAAAAACCTCAACACCCTCAAAGGTACCTATGGTTTTAAAAAGTCATTTATTTAGTAGTCAGCTACATAAAATCAAAGTCCACTACTGAGGCACCATTTAAATTGTTTCCCTTTTCTCAACAAAGTGAAACTATTAGTTCCTCATTCCCATCCACAACAATTTAACAGTTCCCAAACCAGACAGCACACCTGGAATTGCAGCACTCAGTCTGAGGCTGAGGCAGGAAGACTGCTTGGAGTTTAAGGGCCAGCATGGGCATTTTCAGGCAACCTGAACTACATGGGAAGACACTCGTTTTTGTTTTAAGAAGAAAAAAAAGAAAAATTCTGGAAATTAATTCCCCTAGCCAGGAATGACTCAGGAGGCTCAGGCAACAGGATCACCATGAGTTCAAAGCCATAATAAGTTCAAAGCCAGCCTGAAATACACAGTGAGCCCCTATCTCCAAAATAAACCCCTCTTCCCTCAAAAATAGTTTATTGAAGAAGTTTTTTAAGGGATGTGTCCTACAGAATAGTGCCGCCATTTGCATACTCTTTTTGTTTGGTCAGTTTTGGTTTTTTAAACAGGATCTGCCCCTGAACTAAGTAGCTCCAGGCTGGCCTCAAACTCCAAGTCATCCTCCTGCCTCAGCCTCAGTTTGAGTGCAGGGATTACAAGCCTGTGTCACCTCACCTGGCCATATGCATATTCTTAAAACAAAAATTAGGATCTAAATTCAAGGTGATATTGTATAGTCTATCTCAATCTATTTTTTTATTTGTGAATCACACAAAACTCCATCATTGTTAGCAGCCCCTAAAAGTTTTTAATGCGTTTAATTACATTTTTATTAACTAACTCAAATCTTTTTTCATAAAAACCTTGCCAAATGTCAAAACCATATTTCTAAATCTTCCCTATCTGTTAAGGCACAAAATCCAACCTATGTCGGTAAGAGGGCTCAATGGGCAAAGCATACTTCTGTGTACCTCTCTGGTCATCACAATATGGGGGAAAATGAACCCAAGAGGGCACAAGAAAACATGTATACATACATCAATTCAATACTAAAGACTTCCTGGCAAAACTTCCAATCAGATACACCAGAATTTGATGTGAAATATGATGAAATCAATAAATGAGAGCAGATGTTAAACATACACACCATGCTCCCCCAGCACCTCTGTGGTACAAAAACAAACTCTTTCCAAAAGAATCATGTCTCACCCAACTTCCAGCTCACGGTCTTCTCAACATGTGACTAAAAACTGCAGCTGGAAAAGTCCTGGCTGAGTGGTTAGGGGCTGTCTTAAGACACTGAAGGATAACCACTAGATTCCAACAGCAGCCCCTCCTTTCAATGATGGCAAAGGAAAATGTCCCCAGACAACGCCATGCGTGCCCGGGAAGGAGGAAGGCACTGAGGGTGTCAAAATTGCCTTTTGATCCAGCTAGGACAACATTGAGATTCTCAGATTGCAAAGTAAGTCAAGGTTAGCGGCTGCACTTGGGAGCAGAAAACACGGTCGAACACAGGACACACACCCTGCCGCCCCCTCCCCTTCACCGGCAATGCACCAAGGTTATCTTTACCTTTGTAGAGATTGGTGACAGCAGTGGCTGCGTTTTGGAAGGGAACCCAAAGAGAAAGTCCTGGCTGCTGACATACTCGGTCTGAAAACAAACACCAGAAGAAGAAAAAAAAAAAATCGAAAAACAGAATGGACACAAACACACGCACAAGGACATAGAGAGACACAGAGAAAGAGACATGGAGAATGTTATTTGGGCGTCAATCACTCCGGAACGGCCATATTAGGTTTCGCCATTTTGTTCAAGGTTTCGGGATCCCAAAGGTAGCCAAGGGCCAGGATTGAGGGGGTCGCGGCGGGGTGGACGGCAGCGTGGGGCTGGGGGCAGCAGAGGACCCGGCCGGCGCGGGGAGGCACCCCTTGCAGTCCCCGCCCCGAGGCCGGCTCGGGGCACAATGGGGCCGGCCGGACGCCTTCTTCGCCATTTTGTGGCGGGGGATCCTCCCGGGGCCTCCTAACCCCGACTCGGGTCCCAAGAACCCCTCGGCCGCGCCATCAGGGGATCCCCTCCTCTGCGGGGCCCCTCCCCCGGTATCCTCAGTGGCGCCGCCTGCCAAGAAGGGGGCGGCACGACCACTTGTCTCTAAGGCCGTCGCCCCCGCCCCGTGGTCCCGCAGGGCGCCGGGAGGCTGCGGGTCCGAACCCGCTAGGCGTGGATAGTGTCGGGTCGGGTGGGGTTGGACCCGGCCGGGCCGAGCCGGGCCGGGCCGGGCCGGGCCAAGCCGGGCGGCGCCAAGATGGCGGCGCGGCCTCACCTTTGTAGAGCTGGGCCACGGCGGTAGCCGAGTTCTGGAAGAGGTGCCACAGCTTCTGCTGCTTGTGTTCAGGCTGCGCAGCGGCCGCTGCCTCCTCCTGCAACTCGGGGGGCAGCTGCTCGTCCTGCTCGGCCTCGGCCAGACACTGCCGCTCCCACTTGGAGAACCAATGCTCCGGCCCGTGCTCCTGGATCTCCGCCTCGCCCTCCTCCTTCCGCTCCTCCATCCCCCGCGGCCTCCCGCGGCCTCGTCGCCGCCGCCGCGTCCTCCTCAGGCGGGGCCTCCGCGGGAGCGTCGTCGTCGAGCGGCCCAGAAGAAGGAGCCGGCAGCCGGCGACAGCGCCTCGCGGCGGCCTGGGACTCCTACGACCCCGCCCCGCGACCCCACGCAACCCTAGAAGACCCCCGCCCCAGGCCTCCCTTTTCCCCGACCTCGCCGGAGGTCGCTGCGGACCGACTCAGCGCCGCCACCCCTCGCCTCGCCCTCCGGATCTCTTCTACCTCCCCCCCATAACGCTGCGGTCTCCCCGGCGTCGCTGTCGCCCGCCGAGTCCCCCGCACCACCCGGACTGTGCAGCCGAGCCCACCCCAAAGACTGAGCGACGTCGTCGCCGCCGCCGCCGTCTACGCCTCTGCGGCTGCTGGCCTCCGCCCTCCCCCGCCCACATGCTGACTGGGAAGCACCGCCCCCTCGGCCGCGGCTCCCCGGGGCGGTTGGGACGAGCCTCGCTCGGAGGGCCCCCATTGGCTCAACCCAACCGGTTCCTCGTGCCGGCCCTAAACATTGAGTTCTGACTGGCTGGACCGGTTGTCTCCCTAACGTCACTAATGGGCGAGGAAAAAGTAAATGTCAGGAAGGATGAAGACGGAAAGGAGGGGGAGGAGTTGACAGCGGTCGCATAGGAGCTAGCCAAGGGGTGGGGAATTTAGACGGGGAAGCGCATGCGCATTACTTTCTGTCCAGCCAAGGGGCGCCGGTCCTGAGTCACGTGACGCGACTGGGCGACCGCGCCCGACGGGGGTTTTTTCCGCAGTTTCCAGGCCCCTGGGATGTGAAATAGAGTGTAGAACGTGAGCGCTCGGCGGGAGAGGCAGGGAGAATGCGCTGCGGTCCTCTCATTCCGACCCATTAGGCTTTCAAAGGTCGGGAGGGGGAGCTGGAAAAAGCGAATAAAACCTTCAGTTTGTGTTCAAATTTGCAGAGCGCTGTCCCAGCTTTTTATTCCGTCGGAAGGGCAACTTGAGAGTCCGATCTTGAAGGAAAGGCCAAGGCGCGCCCAGCTGTCTTTCAGGCTTGCTCCCGCTGGCGGTGTGACACCCTGGGGACACTGTGGCCCGCTTCCCGGAACAGCCCCGGCCGCCGGCGGGAGAGGGGCGGGGGCCTCCTCTGGGCCTCCCCGGCCGACGCCCGCACCTGTCTCCGCGGGCACCCGCCGGCCCGCGTGCGCACCCATCAGCGCGGCTCCTCCCGGCCGGCCCGGGTCTGCGAGCGCGGCCGGGACGCGCGGTGACCGCACAGAGGCCGATGGCACCCCAACCCCGCGGCCGCCTGCACAGTCAACAGTGCACACGACCGACCTGGCCTCCCCGCCACGGTCTTCGCCTCCCTGGCCCTCCCTAGCCCGGTGCCAGCCGCCCGCATCGGCTCGCCTGGCGCTTGTTGTGGACACTGAGCCCTCCGGAACCTCAGTTCATTCCTCAAGGCTTGGTTCCGGTGGGTCTAGCGCAGGCCCAGCCTACTCTGCTGTTGCTGTTTCTGCAAACGCCGGTCACTGCATGAGACGTGTCACGCCTTTTCAGTTCTAAGAGGGCAGGGGTCTTGTCAGTCTTGTCCCTAGCTGCATCGTCAAAACGTGTAACTAAGGTGAAGAATAGGGAGGACCGAGATGACGGTGCCATGGACGCGCCAAGCCTGAGAAGAAGATGTAGAGTGTGCTGATAGAACTAGAAGTCAGGCGACTGGAATGGGAGATGAACGGGGGCAGGGCACTTCTCAGCAGTATAGTCACACGCTTTGTTTTACAGCAAGTGTACCGAAAACATAATAAATTGTGATATGAAAAATTAAGCCAGGCATGGTGGAACATACCTGTAATCCCAGCACTGGCAGTACTGAGGGGAAAAGGATGTCAAATTCTAGGCCAGCCTCATCTACATAGCAAGAGCCTATCAAAAAAAAAATTTCTAGTCTTGTCAATAGTATTACAAAAACTTGCCTCTGTAGATCAAATAATTGGAGTTGAAAAGTGTGTCTTGTGATTGTGGTGATTACTTTTCCAGTTTGTCTTTTTTTTTTTTTTTTATGTGTTTTTGTCTTTCTTGCAAAGTATTTTTTAAATGGGCAGATCTTTTACTTTATCCCTTCTGAGTTTTGCATAGGACTAAAGAGGCTTTCTACACTTCAGTTCTTACACACCTGCTGGGCGTGGTGACACATTGTATGTAATCTCAGCGTTTGGGAGGCTGAGGCAGGAGAACGCTGTAAATTCAAAGCCAGCCTGGGTTATATAAAGTACAAGGCTAGCCTGCACTATGTAATGAAACCTTGTTTCAAAATCAAACAAACAGGACCAAGGTTTTAGTAAACTGCACAGTGCCTGCCTGGCAAACACAAGGTCATGAGTTCCATTTCAGGTACCAAAAAACAATAAAAACAAAAATCCCAACTGGGCATGGTGACACACACCTATAATCTCAGCATGTAGGAGGCTGAGGCAGGAGGATCACTGCAAATTCGAAACCAATCTGAGCTAAAAAGTGAATTCAATCCCCAGTATCAAAAATAATAATAATCTAGTACTAATTTTAAGAGCCATGCAAGGTGGCACACCCTCTAATCCCAGCACTCAGGAGGCTGAGGCATGAGGATCACTGTGAGTTCAAGACCAGCCTGGGCTACAAAGTGAGCTCAAGGCCAGCTTGAACTGCATAGCAAGACCTTGTCTCAAAAAGAGGAAAAACAAACGAAAAACAATTCACACATACACATGCACACAGTCTTATTAAACTGCTTCATTGTCAATTTGAACTCTTGAGCTTCTTGCTTTGGCTTTCCTAGGAGCTAGTGTTACCAACATGTTCCATGGGATCTTTTTCTTCCTTTCTACATCACCATGGTGCTACAAATAAAATTCAGGATATCTTTTATAGCATGGTAGGCAAGCAGTCTCCATCACTGAGCTATATGCCCAGCCCACTCAATTTTTTTCCCCCCCAAGCACTGAGAATTGAACCTAAATCCTTTTGATCAAATCAGTAAGCTACTCAGCCTGGTTTGGAACTTGTGCTTCTCCAGCTTCAACCTCCAGAGTGCTGAGGTCACAAACATATGCCACCACATCTGGCTTCAATTTTTTTTTTCAAATTGTTTTTAAACAATGTGGTGGTGCATATTTGTAAACCTAGCAATGGGGAAGCTGAAGCAGGAGGATTGCCATGAGTTTGAGGCCAGTCTGGGTGAACTGTGTTCAAATTCAGCCTGAGCTGCATTGCACAGTTGCACACACACATAATCCCAGCATACAAGAGAATCACCACAAGTTCAAGACCAGCCTGAACTACATAATGAAACCCTGTCTCAAATATATATGTGTGTGTGTGTGTGTGTATATATATATATATATATATTTTTTTTGTGTGTGGGGGGTTTTTTGTTTGTTTTTGTTTTTGAGGCAAGGTCTTGCTAGGCAGTTCAGGCTGACCTTGAGCTCATTTTGCAGCCAAGGCAGGCCTCAGATTCACAGAGATTCTTCTGCCTCAGAGTCTGGAGTGCTGGGATTACAAGTAGCACCACCATGCCTGGCTTATTCTACATTTTTTAAATTACGTTGAATTCACAATGAAACAGAAGCAACTCAAATGTTGTGGTACATGCCTATAATTCCAGAATTCTGGAGATTGAAATAGGACGCTTACAAGTTTGAGCCCAGCCTGGGCAATTCAAGACTTAGGCCTTGTCTCAAAGTAAAACAATAAAAATAAAAGGGCCTGGGGATGTAGCTCAGTGCTGCCTGGGTTCAATCCCCAGTAACACTAAAATTTATCTATTTCTTTATTTTATGAATTACCTGCTCAAATTTAAGACCGATGTTGTCCTTTTTTTTCCTGTCTTTTGGTTTTTGCTTTTGGTTTTAGGGCAGGGAGATGAGACCAGGTCTCACTGTGTAGTTCACACTGACCTTAAATTCGCAGCGTATCTCCTGCCACAGCCTCTGAAGAGCTGAAATTATGAGCATGAGCCATCATGGCAGGCTCACTGCTTCATCTTTGAGAACTCAACTCCTGGCTGGGGTTTTTAAGGAAAGAAAGCTGCTCTTGTTTTCACCTAATTCAGACTCAGTGTGAGAAGGTTCTGACCCTGACCTTTCCTTGCACAAACATCTGTGTGAGCCATAGATCCAAGAAGCAATGAATTTGAATAGCATAAATGCTGGCTTTCTTATCAGGACTGAAATATATCCCTATCTGACTGCAATGGTTGACTGATTGTGTCAATTTAAGAAGTTTAGTTAAGAGAAGCTAACACAATCAGATCTGTAGTTCTACAACCTAGGGAAGCTTGTCACCTGGATGGTATAAAGGGAAAATAAGGAAGGACAGACCTGCTTCTGTTCTTTGGAGGAGCTCCAGTCTTCACCTTCAGCTTGGACATCATCTCCTGACCTCCAGCAAAGTGCAGATCCTTCAGCCTTCCATCATAGACTCTTCATCCTTCCATCACCCACCCATCGGCCCTTGATACGGACTCCTATGGAACACTGCAGTAAGCTCCAGACATTGGCCTGGATCCTTTGGTCTCTAGCAAAGCAGACATCCTCTGCACACTTCTTCATCCAACTCTGTGGCTGACCATCATAAACCAATCCTGAAGTCCACTTTATATGCTTTAATTTTGTAACTTGAACAACTATTTCTAAGATACCAATATGTAATCTATTAACTAGTGATTTCCTATTGTTTTTTTCTGAAATTCTGTATAACTTGTACTCTTTTTCTGTTTTTTTTTCTTTTTCTCCTTAAATAAAAAAAAGTAAAAAAAAATCCTGCAATTTCTTACACATTTGCATACTTTATGTTATATTTGTTTCTCTAGTAAAACCCTGACTGATACACTGCCATATGTCACAGACTCTAAGCACTACAGATCTCTATTTTCAACTCTCCAATCTTGTGGATCATGAAATTTGATAACTTTAGTCTTTAAGCTATTATTCACCAGCTTTTCACCTTATTATCCGTGGAAACATTATCAATGGCACTTGGAATGGAGGGATGCTAAGATGACAAACACACCACCCATGCTATGGCCAGCAGTCACCAAGTGGAGGACATAGTCTGTGTGGAGGCTTCTGTCCACGCTGCCTGCTGCCTGCCAGAAGATCTCTCCTGCCCTTGGTGGTATTCTTAGACCGCCTTATGATCTGCATTGCAAAATAGCTCTTTTGTCTTTTTTTCCTTTCATGAATGTGTGTATGTGGCACTGAGGATTGAACCCAGATCCTTTCCTTTCAGCTACAACACAAGCGTCTACGGGGGTTTTTTGGTTTGGGTTTTGGTTTTGGTCTTTTGAGACTGGGTCTCGTCTAGCTATGCAGTTCAGGCTGGCCTTGAGCTCACTTTGTAGCCAAGCTTGTCTTGAACTTGCAACAATTCTCCTGCCTCAGCCTCCCAAGTGCTGGGATTAGGAGCATGCACCACCACACGTAGCCAACACAAGTGTTTTATTTTGTTCTGTTTTGCTTTAGATAGAATCTTGCTATATAGTCAAGATTGGCTTTAAATTTGAAATTCTGCCTCAGCCTCCTGAGTATTAGAATTATAGAGATGTACCAATACACTTGGCTACTGCTTTATTATGTGTGTGTGTGAGAGAGAGAGAGAGAGACAGAAAGAGAGACAGAGAGACAGAGACAGAGAGGGAGAATTTCTATATGTAGTTCAGACTAGCCTGGAACTCATTATGTAAACCAGACTGATTTTGAATTTATAGAGATACTATCTCAGTCTCCCAAGGGCAGGGATTACAGAATATGCCCCACCACACTTGACTTCAGTCATTTTTTGTGGGGGTATGAGGAGACAAGTTCTTGTTAAAATGCCCACACTGGGTTTGAATTTGAGATCTTCCTGCCTCAGCCTCTCAACTGCTGGGATTATAGGGCATGCATCACAAATTCCAGCTATGGCTGATTTCAAACAGCAACTTTGTTTTTGTTTTTGTTTTTTGAAACAAGGTCTTACTGTGTAACCCAGGTTAGCCTTGAACTCACAATGATCTTCCTGTATCAACCCACTGAGTGAGAGAATTACAGGCATGCACCACCATACCCAGCCCACCACCAAAAAATATAGCCATTGAGTTTAAATTTTTTTTCGGTGCTGAGGATCATGCCCAGTGCCTGGAACATGGGAGGCAGTACTCTAACACCATATCCTCAAACCTTTTTGTTATATACATGTTTTCTTTTTTAACATTTGTCAAATTATGAAGACAGTATAGATTTATGCCAAAAAAGTAAAAATAAACCTGACATGGGGATGCATGCCTGTAATCCCAGCACTCTTAGGAGGCTAAGGCAAGAGGATCACAAACTGGAGCACACCCTAGAGTTAGCAATTTAGAAAGATTTTGTCTCAAAACAAAAATTTTTTAAAGGGAAGGGTGGGTACTGGGGAAGTAGCTCACTGCAAGGGCCCTGGATTCAATCCCTAGTCCCACAAACAAAAACAATTGAGCATGTGATGGGATATATACTAATGGAGTCCACTCACTTGCTTCCTTCCCAATATCCATTCTACTACTATTCTGTGTTAACAGAGCCTAAATTTTATTCTAGTGGGCAGTGGCTGGTTTAAAACTACATTTCCCGGGGCTGGAGGTTTAGCTCAGCGGCATAAGCACCTGCCTTGCAAGCAGGCGGTCGTGAGTTCGATCCCCGGTACCGATAAAAATGAAAAAAGACAAAAAAAAAAAAAAACTACATTTCCCAGCTTCCCTTGCAGCTAAGGGAGAATGATGAAATAGTAAGAGGAAGTGAATGGGTGGGGCTTCCAGAAAAAGTATTTGAAAGCAACTGACTTAGCTTGTCTTCTTCCTCTTGCCACTTCCTCTTTCCTGCATTCCTGGCACACAAAATAATTGGAGCTGCAGCAGCCATCTTTTTGTTGTTGTTACTTTATTTTGTTTTTGTTTTTTTGAGGTGAGGTCTCATTAAGTAACTCAGGCTAGCCTTGAACTCATTATTTGGACCAGGCTGGCCTCAAACTCAGTAATTTCTCAAATCCTGAGATTACAGGCAAGTGGGATTACCACACCGGGCTGCAGCAGATACCTCTGATCATGAGGTAATGTTAAGGAAGGAAATGCTAACAATGGTGAAGAAGAAACGAGGAAGTCTCTGAAGAATGAGTCTGTAGATGTCCTGTGCCATGACCTCCAGACTTACTTTTTTTTTTTCTTTTTGTCTTTGTCCTTTTTATTGGTACCTGGAATCGAACTCACAACTGCCTGCTTGCAAGGCAGGCGCTTATGCCACTGAGCTAAATCCCCAGCCCTTACTTTATTTTTTAAGTAGAGAACAATAAACCTGCACATTATATAAGCAACCACAGTCAGGTGTCTGTACTGAGTGCAGTTTATTACTTTTTTTGTTTTTGTTTTAATTTTTTTTTTTTTTAATCAGGGATCAAACTCACAACCTTGGATTTGCCAGGCAGGCACTTGTGCCACTGAGCTATATCCCCAACCCCAGTTCATTACTTTTTATAGCTCATGGTTATTTGCAGATTGCTAAAAAATGTGATATTTCATAATCTGGAAAGGTTCGAGATTGTCACTGGGTTTTGTTTCTGCCCTGCCCATGGGGTTTATGCAGTTTTTTTTCCATTGCAGCTGTGTGTTCCTTCCATGGCAGGTCCTTGACACACTGGTGTGGGCTGACAGTACCCAGGACCCCAGTGCCATTGCTCATTCTGCCTGCTCCAATGGAGGCGAGTCACAGGCAGTTAAGGGCATTTTCCAAGGGCCTGCCTGTGGCCTTCATGTGGTCATCTGGAGGTGGCCCTTGAGGCTGGACAAAGGCATGCTTCTATACACAGTTTCTCAGGTGTCCTGCTTGTAACCTCCAAATGATTTTCCTGAACTGTGTGTGATAATTAGCCATGATTATGAAAACAGACAAAAGCTCAGGTCCTCTGATCAACCCTGACATCCCAAGATTATCAACTTAACAATGAGAGCAATCTACATACTAACTGCAGTGCATCCGACCACCACCTATCCCCGAAAACAGCGGTAACATAGTTTTAGTGTGATGGCGACTTCCTGGACTTCCAAGCACCCTGGAAGCTGAAGCAGGAGGATTTCTGTAAATTCAAGACCAGCCTGGGCTACATAGTGCTTCCAAAGCCTGAACTACATAGCAAGACCCAGTTGCCAAAAAAAAGAGGTGATAGGGAGGATTGGAAAAAGAGAAGAAAACAGACTGAAACAGAAACTTGTCCTCTCTTTTGGGAACTGGCTGCTTGCTGACTGTTCATCTCCAGGTCACTAGGTTGAACTTCCCCATGCAATGTTGTGGGAACAGACACAAGCTATTAAGTTTCATGCCTGTGGGTAAACTAGGATAAATTACACGCTCCTTAAATTGTTTTTTAAAATTGAGATACAAACCAGCCTGGTGTGGTGGCATACTACTGTAATCCCAGCATTTGAGGTTGAAGCAGAAGACTTGCTGTAGTTCAAGGTTACATGCTGAGTTTGAGGCCAGCATGAACTGTGTAGTGAGACCCTGTTTTAATGCCCTCCCCCTCAAATATTGAGATATAATTCACATAGCATAAAACTCATTTTTTTTTTATACTGGGGATCCAACTCACAACCTCACACTTGCCAGGCAAGGGCTTGTGCTACTGAGCTAAATCCCCAGCCTAAAACTCACAGTTTTAAAGAATATGATTCAATGGGTTTTTGGTTTGGTTTGGTTTATGGTTTGGTTTGGTTTACGGGGAGTGAAGCCAGGGTCTTCACACTGAGCTACATCTCTAGATCTTATACCCCTTATTTTTTTAAAAATTTTGAGACAGAATCTGTTGGACTCTAAATTACTAAATTGCCCAGGCTAGACTCAAATTTGGGATCCTCCTGCCTCAGTCTCCCAGAGAACTGGGTTACAGGCATGTTGCTACCAGAGCTGGCTAATTCAGTAGTTTTGATAAATTTACCATTATTATATAATCATCACTAATTAGGACTGACATACATCCCCACAATTCACATAACCTTTGTAAGAAACTTTAGCCAGGGATGGTGGGGAATACCCGTAACTCCAGCACATGGGAAGCTGGGTAAGAGGACTGCCATGAGTTTGAGGGCAGCCTGGACTACATAGTGAGTTCAATATCAGCTTAAAGTACATGGTGAGACCTTGTCTCAAACAAAACAACAAAACAAAACGAAATTCCATATTCAGTGGCAGTATACTTTCCAGTCCTCCAGCTCCCAGGCCGGAGCAATGTTAATCTACTTTCATTCAGTGGATTTGCCTGTCCTTGGTATTTCATATAAACAGAAGCATACAATTTGTGGCCTCCGTGTCTGGCTTCTTTTCCCTGCTGTAATGTTTTGAGGCTTACCCTTGTGGTTGTATACAAAAGCATATTTCTTTTTTATGGCTGAGTAACTTTTCATTGTGTGGATGGACCGCCTTTGTTGATCTGCTCTTCTCCTGATGGTCTGTTGAGTTGTTGCCCTGTGTGGCTGTTACCAATGAGGGCACTATGACTGTGCATCCCCAGGCTCTTGTGTGAAAGTATTTGCAGTCTCTTAGGGTATCAAATGCTTTCTTCCTTTCTCTTTTTTTCCCCCCTTTTTAAAATAATGATGTTGGTAGTAGTTCTGAATTGAACCCAAGACCTTTGTCCTCAGTTACATCTACAGCTCATTTTTTATTTTAAAATAGGTTTTCTCCTGTAATCCCAGCATTCAAGAAGCTGAGACAGGAGAATCGTTGCAATTTGAGACCAGCTGGGGCTACAAAGTGAGCCCAAGGCCAGTCTGAACTGTATAGTGAGACCCTGTCTCAAAAATACAATATATAAATAAGTAGGGTCTCCTTAAGTTGCTAACTTGCCACACTGGGCTCAAATTTGTGATCCTCCTTGCCTCAGATTCCAACAGTGCTGGAATTACAAATGTGTGCTACTATATCCAGTTTCAAATGTTTTCTTATATCTATTTTAAGTCCATTGAGGCCAGGAAGCTGGCAGTGTGACTGAAGGCTCATGCACACCTTTACTTCCACCCACTGGAAGCACCCATGAGTCTGGCCGTGTGTCACCAGTAATGGACAAATACCCCCAGGTCAGCCACCATGTTGGCTTCAGTATTGAGCTCACAAGAGGTTTGGAATTGAGCCCCTGAGATACCAGGAGTTCAGGAGGTTCCCAGATCTGTGTGCGTGTAGGAATGCATGTTCTCGATAGTGTGAACATACCAGGCATAGTAGTATGTCCCTATAACTTCGGCACTCAGGAGGCTGAGACAGGAAGATTACCTTGAGTCGGTCCCTGCCTGTACTATATGACAAGATTCTGGCTCACAAAACCAAAATTGAAAAAGGTAAAAATAAAATGAAATCCAATGAACAAGGCTGGCTATGGGATGTACAAGAAAGGGTTCCCACTGCCCCAGGATTTAGGATGGAGAAGCCCGTAGTCTCCCTGCCCTCACACGTTTGTTCACAAGCACTCATGCGCATCTGCCATACAAGTGGCACCTTCCAGTGGGCCCCTTTCTCAGCTCACAACCTGAGCTCCTACACAAGGTGACCGATCCAGATCTTGTGCACTCATCATTTCCCCTTCTCCTGTCACAACGGACACAGATCCTGGACTCATTCCCTCAGCCAGGAATTTGTAACTTGTATTGAAGTCAGAAATTGGGGCTTACTTGCTTGATTTCTTTTTGATACAGGGTGTCACCATGTAATTCAGCCTGGCCTTGAACTCACTGTGTAGCCAGGCTGGCTTTGAACTCACTGAGATCCTCCTGGCTCAGCCTCTCAAACACTGGGATTACAAATGTATGCTGCCAATCCCAACTTCAAGCTTTGTCATATGAATAACCAGGTTATTCTGCCCCTGGAGAGCAAAAACTGGCCAAGTAGCATTCCCTGAGAGTCACTTCCTACTAAGCTGATGTTGGGAACTGTTGAAGCTGGAAATTGACCTAGGGCATGACCCAGATGTGACCTTACCAGAAAACAAAGAGCACCTAGGTCAGTCAGGTGAAGAAGCTGCTTTAGCCCAGAAAAACACCAAGCACCTAGACAGTACAAGCAATGGGTTGCTAGGCAGAGGGGCTGAAATTGATGTCATCCTTCCCAGTACATAAATAAACATGCTGCATTGGTGAAGCAGTACCTTTCCTCCCATCAAGAGTGCTCCACCCGACCCCAGCTTTGTCTTTTCTTTATTTTTCTCTTCCTCTGCTGGTCCTTAACCCCAAGAACCTCAGGAGCCACTTGGGTCACAGCAAGCTGACAGTAATGGTTTCCTACACATCGGTGATCGTTGTGCCCTATCTTCTCAGCTCTGTTTTTTGGGGTTTTTTTTTGTTTGTTTGTTTGTTTTTTGTTTTTTGTCTTTTTTGAGATGGAATCTCGCTATGTAGTTCAGGCTGGCCTTGAGCTCACTTTGTAGCCCAGGCTGGTCTCAAACTTGCAACGATCCTCCCACCTCAGCCTCCCAAGTGCTGGGATTACAGACGTGAGCCACCACGTCAGGCTCTCCCTATCTTCTCATACAGACAGTTTGCCTTCTCATCTCCCACATGAACACGGTGATTTCTGATGGTGTTCTGGAGCCAGCAGCCATAGGCAGGGATGGCCCTTTGGGCACATTCCTACCAACTCCCCATCCAAAGGCGTCATGAGGTGGCTTGAAATGTACCACCTTGCAAGGATAGTATAGCATAGAAACCAACAAGAGTTACCAACCAGGAATTTTCTTTTCAGGGTCAGTCATTAACATTTATCAGCATAGCACGGACTTCAGTTAACAGGATATCAGGTGTATCTGCTCGTGTCCCTGCCCCAGTTTTTTTAATGATAGCAGAGTTTTATTAAAGGTTAAAAAAAAATAAACAGGGGCCCGGAGATTTAGCTCAACGGCATAAGTGCCTGCCTTGCAAGCCCGCAGTCGTGAGTTCGATCCCTGGTACCAAAAATAAATAAATAAACAAACAGGCTCTGTAGAGTGAGTTTGGGCCAAGTAAAAGTAGGAAAAGAAGTACACCCTGTAGTGTGAGGGAGGATGATAGCCTGCCCCAACTATGTAATGTGTCCTTCCAGTACACCAGGAGCGTTACCCTACTAAGTGGGTATAGAAGAAATGTAAGCAAACATGCCAACAAGCAAGATATGAGGCCAAGGCAGGAGGGTCACAAATTCAAACCGAGCCTGGGCAACTGGGCAGGACCGTGTCTGAAAAAGTAGATGTGCGTGTGTGGGGGGTAAGTAAACTGTGAGGGCTGTGATTGAGTTTAAAGACTGCATTCAATACTCTGTAAGACAAAAAATTTAAGAAGCAAGATAATTGTGGGGTTTTAAAAAAGATAATTGTTATAATTTGTATCTACTGTCCCCTCACACTTTAGGGAGGTGATGGGTAATGGATGTGCGATTCGCATAGGTGTATCAGCCCATAGTGAGTTTATAGCTAATTGTGATGTTGCCAGGTGAACCTTGATGGGTGCAAATGGGTCACTGAGGGCAGGGGCCAGAGGTGTCTATCAACCTCCTCCTCTCTGTCCCTGCTTCCTGTCCACCAGGCCACCAGCTCTTTCACCTCCACTGTGCCACCCGGCCTTGGCCTCTGCCCATGGGCACTTCTATACCTTGTGAGCTAAAATAAACCTGTCCTCTTTTTCTTTGTACGTGTCAGGCACTGTGTCTTCACAGTGAGAAAGTAACTAAGACAATGATAGAGTATGAAGAAAATATGTGAAATAGGTGCTGTGTTGAATACACTCGTTATCCTTTTTTCTTCCCACAATACATCATAAATGTTTTTCCTCAAGTTTCAAAAAGACTTAAGGGCAGCTAGGGATGTAATTCTGCAGCCCAGTTTCCCTGTCTGGCAAGCACGAGGCCCTGATACCAAAAGAAGAAAAAAGAAAAAGACTTAAAGAGCTTTCTCATTTTTTGAGATGCGCTCTCCCTATGTTATGGAATAAACAACTGTTGGTCAACTTAACACCAGCTGAATTAAATCATGGTGCTGAGCATAGATGTTCCACCTGAGGAAAGTTTCCAGCATAAATAGAGACATGGAGAAGACAAGTGAGGCTTTGTGGGTTCTCCTATGTGTTGCTGTTTGAGCTGTTGGTTTTCCTGGAGGAGCTCATCATGACTAGCTTTTCCAGTGTGAGTTTGACCATTGTCATCGGAGGAGCTTGGGACCTTGTTGGTGAGATTGGCTGTGGTTCACTTTGGGGGAGCTCTGGTCCTTACATTGAACATCGATTCCTGGCCCCAGAGGGGAAGATGTGTTTTATCTCTAGGACAAACTCGTCATGCTGATTTCCTGGCACGTGCTCCACTGTTCTTGTCAGAAGAGCTCGGGACCTCTGTGTCACTGAGGATGGTGTAGTACTCTTCAGGACAGCCCTGGTTTTTGTTTTGAGTGTGACTTCTCAACCTCAGTGTAGAATCCTCAATCTACCAGCACAGCTCCTTCACCCCGCTGACATAGACTTTCTAGCTTCTGCCACTGACCGTTTGGCCTTCCCAGCATGGATCTGTAAAACAGACTGGTGTGAGTCCTTCTTGTGGGCTCTAGACTTCCAGTTGGACTCATGAAGGCATTGTCATGAGCTCTGGGTCTTCATCTGGACTCATGTAGGACATTGCTGTGGGATTCAGGCCCTTAGCTGAATGAATATTCATGTCTTTAGTGTTGTGAATAGATTTCCTGTACTTTCTTGTGTTAACTCTGGGTGACCATCATAAATAATATTATAAATTCTGTATCCTGATTCTAATTGTTCTCCTCCCAACCTGTGACTACAATACACTATATAGGCTCAGACTAGTCTCGAACTAACAGTGATCCTCCTGCCTCACTTTCCTGGTTGCTGGGATTACAGGTATATGCCACCATGCCCTGCATCAAGGACAATTCTTAATGACTGTATAATATTTATGCCTTATTAGAATATTTCTTCATTTATTGCAGCAATCTCTGTTTCAGGATCTCTCAACTTTAGTACTACTGATATTCTGGGCCAAATAGTTGCTTGTGGGAGCTGGTCTGAGCATTATGGGATGTTTAGTACCATCCCTGACTTCTATCCATTAAATGCCAGTAACATTCCCCCTGCCAACACTCCACCTCTGCCAGTTATGACAGCCAAAAATGTCTTGGAGAGGGGAATCCCCTGGCTGAAGATCACTGTTATAGTTGGGCAGACATGATTTTATTTCATGTTTTATTTTGTTTGTTGCATGTTTTTTGAGACAGGGTCTTGCCATGTAGTTCAAGTTGGCCTCAAACTTGTTATGTAGCCCAGGCTGGCCTTGAACTTATGGGGATCCTCCTGTCTCTGTCTCCCAAATGCCTTAATTATAGGTGGACATCACCATGTCCAGCTGGATCATTTTATTATAAGAAACTTGAGCACTTGAAGATTCTGGCATCCTTCAGGGATTCTGGCATCCTTCAAGGGTCTGGAACCAAGCCCCTGCATATACCAAGGGATCACTGTATAAGGCTCCAGCAGGGAAGGGGCTTTCAGAGAGCGGACTCTGGCCTACAACATCTGCACCATCTGAGAATTTGTTAAACACAGAAAATTCTCAGGCCCCCCCCACCAGGTCTATGGAATCTGACCCTCTAGGGCCAACTCAAGCAATGAGTGTTCTAATAAGTCCTCCAGGGGGTTACACACTCCGATTTGAGAACCGCAGCACTGGGGCCTGGTAAGGAGACTTCAGAAATCCAAACCCCACTGACGTGGTCCTGCACAGTGGAGTGGGGTGGTGCAGGTGATTAGTGCAAATTAACCCTGTTCAGGGGCACATTTGATTGAAGTACCGAGTTCTGGCTCAGGATTACCAAACATCACTTATTTTTATCCCAAAGAGGTTCTGGAAAGCTTGGCCAGAGAGAAAGTTAAGAATAGAAAACAAACAGGTCACCAGATTCACTCTAAACACCACCTTGTGATTCACTGGTGCATTTAAACCTCCATTCCTTAAAGAGCTTGTCATTCTCTTTACCAAGTGCAAGGCAAAGGCAAGACACAGCACACTCTGCTGCATCTCGCTCTGGTAGCTCTTGGTAGCTACTACAGATACAGTCCAGAGCATGTGTGGGCTCCTGGAAGGGGAGTATAGAGAATGGAGATGTGTTACATGTATGCACCGGCTCCCCCAGAGCATGTAATCATAGCATACTACAAACATGCACTAATAAAAATTTAAATTAAAAAAAATAGCCAGAGACTGAGGAGAAGAACTGAGTTTGAGGCTGGGGTGGGCTACACAGTGAGTTTAAGGCCAGTTCAAAGGACACAGTGAGACCCTGTCTCAAAACAAAAACAAAACAAAACAAGACAAAAGATCTCCTCCCCAAAAAAGAATATGGGATCACAATTTTACCCTAATATATCAAATACTGGAATTGGAGAAGATCACAGAAGCAGAAAGGTTATTGTCACATTCCCACTTTCCCCTTACCTTTCCCTCTACTGTTAGTCACAAAACACAGAGTTTTCTGACCTTCCTCTAAAACAAGCCATAAGAGGGGTAACCAACCACCCTACACACAGGAAAGGAATCGTTGTCTCTCAGACAGATACCCAGAGGACAACCTGCACAAACTGATCTTGCCAAATTCACTGAAGTAGGCTGGGCATGGTGGCACATGCCTATAATTCCAGCACTCCAGAGGCTGAGGCAGGAGGATTGCAGTAAGTCTAAGGCCAGCCTGAACTATATAGTAAGATCATGTCTCAAACCCCCTCCCCGCAAAAGTTCACCAAAGAATATTACCCTCAGACCATACCCTTCTTGTCTGGCTAAGTGTGTGCTTGTGTATGAGTGTGTGTTTTACTGAAGACAGAACCGTTCACAAGGGAGAGGGTAAATCCTGGAGAATCGTTTGTTTTGAGACAGGGTCTCACTGTGCAGTTTAGGATGGCCTAGAACTCACTCAATCCTGTTACCACACCACATCCAGCTCGGAAGCCTGGAGAATCCTGTGGGAGTTTTTGCTGCCTCCAGAAGGAAGTGACGCATCCTGGTAATCGCCTTCTGTCGGTCAGAAGGCATCCGTGGCCCTGCCTAATTCCAGGAGACTGGATGAGTAAGTCCCTCAGCGCACGCTGGAGAACGCGCTGGTGTATCAGTCACTGCAGGTGGTAAGAAGGAGACTTAGCCCAGCCCCAATGTCAGGAAGTACCCTTATCAACATGTAAAAGCTGGGGAGTGGGCTGCCTGAAAATGAATGAAAATAACAGTCCCCCTGGCACCCACACAGTTCCATAGTTATAGTCCATGCTGATTCGGATGAGCCTCACAATTTTTCCAGCAAGATCAATATTTTTATTCCTATTTTACACTTTCCACTCATCAATGAGGGCACAAATAGATTCCTGTGACCCTTTCTACCCACAAGACATGGCTAACCCCAACCAAGGGAGGTTCTTCCATGCCAGCCACTGAGGGTTTCATGATTTAGTTCTGATGACGTCTAACGGAGTTGGCTCAGACCTCACAGACTGCCAGCTCAGACTGACAAGGTGGCTCCAGTTCAGGGCTCAGACTGACAAGGTGGCTCCAGTTCAGGTCTCAGTCACAAGTCCAGGCCACCTGTACTTCTCTTTTCTCTCTCTCTCTCTTTCCCTCCCTCTCCAGTCCCCTCCCCCTTCATCTCCCCTCCCCCTCCTTCTCCAGGGTGTGTGTCACTGTGGATGGAACCCAGTATCTCCCGAACACTGGACAAACGCTGCTGCTGAGCCCCAGCCCCACGCATACTTCCAACTATTCAGATGTAATCTGGGAGTCCTCACAATTCCCCCTGGGCTTTGGGAATTTGCTAGAACACATCTCAGAACTCAGGAGCTCAGGGACAGCCCCACAGGAGCAGCGTGGGAGGGTGGGTAGAGAACATCCCTGTCCTGTCTAGACTTGAGACCCTGTGAGCACCTAGTTTTGTCAGTCACCTAGACTCATTAAATCTCCTTGTTCAAGAGTTTGGACAGAGGTGAGGAGGGATGGTGTTCTTGCCCACGCTGTTTCAAAACCTTAGGCGGGCTTGGTAGTACAAACATGTAATCCCATCACTCTGGGAGGCTAAGGCTGGAGGATTCCAAGTTAAAGTTTCCCTGCACAATTTAGGAAAATTGTCTCAAAACAAAAAATAGTAATGACAATAGGGGCTGAGGATGTAATTCAGTGTGAAGGCCCTGCGTTCAATCTCCAGTACCAAAATCATTTTTTTGTTGTTGCTGTTAGGTTTAACTTCCAACAAACTTTCCTTCCCAGGACACTGAGAGGGGCTGAGTTCACAGATTCTGCTCCCTTGGTCTTGCTAGTGACCAGCTCCCTCCTGAGGCCATTTAGAGCCCTACTTCAAGTTATATCCTTAGCACAAGCTCAGGTGTGATCCCAGAGGAGCTGGATAAATGCCAAAGGACACATCTGTCACTCGGGAAACACACAAGTTTTATTTATTCATCTATTTATTTTTTGTTTGTACACTGTGTATCTTTGTCTTCAAAGTAGTTACTGATAGAACTGTGGGGGGCCGGCGGCGGCTGAAAAGATAAGACGTATGAAATATAAATGACCTTTATTTTGAGAATGCAGGGAGTGACACCCCTGATCGGCATGGCCTCCCCCCACCCCTCGGCGATCTCTCTGTGGAACAGTGGAGTGGAGACATATAAGTAGCCTAGGTTTAGGGTGGAACCTAAGGGGGCATTAGGGATGCACAGGTAGCCCACTGGTCTTTGTTTGGTGCCATAGGTAAATTCCTAGGGGTGGGGAAGATGGAGTCACAGGTAAATTCCTAGGGGTGGGGGAGATAGGAGCTCCTTGGTTCCACCTCTAAGGCTTCACCCGCTACAGTGTCCTGTTTGGGCCAAAACTCTTTCAGTTACTCAGTACAAGATGTAGACTGAAAAGGTTCTCCTATGCAAGAACAGGTAACAACACTTTCTTTTCAAAGAACTATGATAAACTAGTAGTATAAATAAAACAAATCAGCATCTCTCTTTTTAACCTATGAAAGTTTTTCAGTCTTTGTATTTCTTTATTTTTAATTAATTAAGTTTAGTTGAACATTCATCACATTCATCACATTCATCACAGGGAAATTGTACCTGTATATGATACAGTTTGATTCTTTTTTCCCCCTTCCCTTACCCTTCCTTAGACTCTTCTTCTCCTCCTTATTTACAAAGCTTTGTTTCTATCTTTTCCTTCTTTTCTCATTATTTCTTTCTTTTCCCTTCCTTCCTTTCCCTCTCTCTCCTCCCTAGTTCCCCTTCCCATTTGAACATTTTCTTCCTATTTCACAGTATCTCTTATACATTTTGGTCCTTGTTTATTTTGTTTTTAAACTTATTTTAGCTTTTTGCAGTGCTGGCTGGGGATAGAACCCACTGCTAACACTTCCTAGGCAAGCATCTCCAGCCCAATAAAAGAGTTTAGTGACTATAACAGAACTGAGAACAAAAACCAAGTATATTAACAGTCTGCCACAGAGGTTAGACGTTACAAGGAAGGTCACAAGTGAGACAGCCTCTATCCATCCTCCCGAGTCCCTCCACACCTTTCCCTCTCTACTCTTGGTGCCCAGAGGCCAAAGTGTCTGGCCTACTTCCACTGATGCTCCAACCTCTAGTGTAGCCAGCTCATCTCATGGGCAGCAGAGGGAGGAGGGACAGGAGGCTTTGCCTTTACCCAGTCTGAATCCTACTGATCACTCCTCCCCTCACCCTTCCCATCCTAGGCTGGGAACTAAGCTGCTTTTGGCCTCAGAGCACTCTGCCAGCGACCCTGGTACTGCACTCCTCCCAAGTGCCCTAGTTGGAGTGGCCATCCCTCTTCTGCAGGGACTTGGCTGACTGTCTTAGTTACTTTTCTCATTGCTGACCCTACACCCTAAATTAAAGGAGAAAAGGCTTATTTAGCTCAGTTTGCAGAGATTTCATCTATAATCGATTGGCTCGAAGGAAGGGGGCTTAGCAGAGGGACATCACAGAGGAGAAACCGTTCGTAGCAGGCAGAAGACAGCAAAAACAAGCAAGGGAGGACCACAGCTCTTTCTGTCCCTTGTATTTTATCCAGGCTACATAGGGCAGTCAACATTCACACCTTTAATCCCAGAACCCTGGTGCCTAGCACTGCATCATGAATCAATCCCAGCATCACACACTCTAGATACAGCCACTTCTGAAAAAGCTCTATGACCACATGAGGCTTTGGGAGGACATCTAGACCCAAGCCACAACACCAGTATAGATAATAAGGAGTAGAGAGAGTCATACCCCAGCTCCGTGATACAATTATCTGTCAGATTTCTTTCTAAAGTTCACCTAGATGGCAAAATACATAGATATGTAGCCAGGTGACTACTCTGGGTGTGCATGGAGGAGAATGCACTTTACCTCCATGTTTTTTCTTTTTCCTTTTTTTTTTTTTTTTTTTAATTGTCTTTTTGAGACAGGATCTAGCTATGCAGTTCAGGCTGGCCTTGAGCTCACTTTGTAGTTTAGGCTGGTCTCAAACTCTCAGTGACCCTCCTGCCTCAGCCTCCCAAATTCTGGGATTGCAGGCGTGGCCTACCATGCCCAATTTTTTATTCTTCCTTTTTAAAACTTGCATTTCCAGGCTCATTATGAGAAAAAGATCAGAGAAATCCCAATTGCAAGACATTCTACAAATACCAATCCCAATTGTGAGACACTACAAATGCCTGAGACCAGTATTAATCTAAAGTTGTAAGGAAAATCAGAATGGCCCAAATGTGGCTAAGTTCACTCAGGTGAACAGGTGAATCAAATGTGGTCCAACCACGTAACAGAATATTATCTGCCATGAAGAGAAATGAAGCGCTGATACACTCTTCAATACAAATAAACCTCAAAAACTTTAGAGAAGCTGAAAGAAGCCAGACAGAAAATACCACAAATTATATGCTTCAGTTTATATGAAATATCTGTAAGTGGAAAACCCATAGAAGGATTACAGGTTGCCAGAGGATGTGGGATGGGGCAGGGAGATGAATAGTGACGCTAGCAGATATTCAGTAAAATCAACTGGAGAGCCAGGCATGGGGCACATGCCCATAGTCTCAGCACTCTTGGAGGTAGAGGTAGGAGGATCACAAAGCTGAGCCCAGACTAGGAAATGTAGTGATTTAGCGAGACCCTGTCTCAAAAACAAAACAAAACTATACAATAATCATGTAAGATGTTTATATTATAGGGGAAACTGGATGTGTGGTACATGGGAACTCTTGCACTGTCTGCATTACTTTTCTGTGCATCTAAAACTACCCTAAAGTTTAAAGTATATTAGCCCACCAGGTGTGTAGCTCATGCTTGTCATTCCAGCACTCAGGAGATTGAGGCAGAAGGATCACTGCAAATTCAAGGACAGCCTTGGCTGCATAATGAATTCAAAACCACCCTAAAATACATAGTGAGAGCCTGTCTCAAAAAAATAAAATAAAAAGTTTAAAATACTGCATAAACCGGGCGTAGTAGCTCACGCCTGTAATCCCAGCACTCAGGAGGCTGAGGCAAGAGGATCCTTGCGAATTCGAGAAAGTGAGCTTAAAGTCAGCCTGAACTGCATAGAGAGACCCTGTCTCAAAAAAGACTAAATAAATAAAAGTACTGCACAATGCCAGGCTTGACAGTTCACACTACGTTGCAAGAATTTATATTAGGGCATCAGAGATACAGTTCAGTAGTACAGCCCCTGCATGGCAAGTGCAAGGTCATGAGTTTGGTCCTCAGTACCAAATAAAATAAAATAGAATAAAGTAAAATACTGCACATTGAAACAGTAAGGGTAGACATTATCATGATCACTTCAAGCTACTTTTTAAAAAACGTAAGTGTTCTTGCCTCCAGCTATTAGGACATAGGCTACTATGATTTTACCACCAGGAAAGCTGCCCACGAGGAAACCGAGCCTGGCTATGGCCTGTCAGGTTGCCAGGGAGGCTGTTGGCCACACTGAGGATAAACATCAACGATTCTATTCTCAGTCTGTGGTTCCAGCCAGTAGCCACCTTCCTTCCCTTTGCTGTGCTGGATCACATCAGGCAATCACGCTGTCGGGTGAGTCCCAGTTCTCAGAGATGCTAGGTTTTGATTAGTAGGAAGCATTCAGTGGATATGCCTGAAAAGAACACTCTGACTTGGTTTTAAAAGGTGACAGCTTGAAGCTTAACGTCAGTGCCTATGACTAAGGGATCAGATGATGCAAGCCTAAGCAGGAGTGTCAGACTTTCTGAGCAGGGGCTTTAGGTGACATCTGGGACACTGAATTCTGCACAAGCAGCTGCACAGAAGCCTGAGATGGCCCTGCAGAAACACCTAGGATACTGGCATATTAAGTAGAAAATAACTGGCCCAGACTTGAGGGTTAGCTTTACAAACTGTATTAGGGGAAATTGTAGGTTAAAGCTGCAAGAAAAATATTCTGAGAAATAATTTGAGCAGTGACAATTATTTTTACATTTTTTAAAAATTATTTTTTATTTGGTTTTGAATCCTGAGCTTTAAGAATGCTTAAAACCCTACCTCTGAGCTACTCCCCAACCCTCAAATTAATACTTTAGTAATGCAAATAGTAATGGAACCTGGTGTAGTGGGTACACCAGGAGGTGTACCTCCTGGAGGACTGATTGCCAGCCTAGGCAATGTAGTGAGACCCTATCTCAAGACAACTAAAAAGGGCTGGAGATACAGACCTCTCCCCTAGGAAACACATGGCCCTAAGTGTAATCCCGAGACAGAGAGAGAGAGAGAGAGAGAGAGAGAGAGAGAGAGGCAGGCAGAGACAGACAAAGACAGAGACAGAGACAGAGACAGAGACAGAGAGAAATGAGGACCATTTATTTCGCACAGTTAGGAATGCTGTTTGTTCCCTTTTCTAAAAAATCCTTTTGCCCTCTCTTCCCATAAAATCATGTATTGAGGCTGAGGTTGAATCATTCTTACGGAAACCCTTTGGAGAAACCTGACCCAAACCAATTCAAAAAAAGAAAGAACTAAATTCTTGCTTTTTACAAGTTCCCAACCAGTCTTTTGAAATTCATGGCAAAGATAATAATTTTGAAAGCCAAGGCTTTTGATTTGTAAAAGAGAGGTGATTTTTGTTTTGTTTTGCTTTGGCCTTTTCCTTTCTTTTTCTTTTTAGTTCTCAAAAGTAGGTTTTGAGTATCAAAAGTCTGAATTCAAAGCAAAGCCCTTAAGGAATCTTTGAATAAAGTTAATGCCACAACAAGCACTAGATCTGCTGCAGGGGAATTGATGAAAAGTCAGATTAGCCATTATGAGGCTAAAATTTTTCTAAATGAAAGGAAAAAAAACTCTCCAGAGGAGGAATTCAAACATTCCAGAGGGCTGGAGAAGGGGTGAAATTGGGTCAGCTGAGAACTGATGAGCTGATAACTTTTAAAGATGGATCCATTGGGGCTGGGGATTTAGCTCAGCGGCATAAGCACCTGCCTTATAAGCAGGCAGTTGTGAGTTCAATCCCCAGTACCAACAAAAAGGAAAAAGACAAAAAAAAAAGTAAAATAAAATAAAGATGGATCCATTATTCTGGTCTCTAGTTTTGTAAGTTTCCATTGTTAAACCTTTCTATGGTAGAACTTCTTTTTTTTTTTTCTTGAGACAGGGTGTTGCTATGTAGTTCAGGCTGGCCTTGAACTCACAGTGATCCTCCTGCTTCAGCCTCCTGAGGGCTGGGATTACAGGTGTGCGCCACGATGCCCAACTGAAATGGGGGAAGATTATTATTCTCATTTTCAATAGTGGGAATCTGAGACCAACGAGGATGAAATATGTGTGCAAGGCAATATAGCAATCAAAATGAAATATCATAAAACATGTTAAAAGATAATTGGGTGACCTGACATTCAACTTTAACTGTATTTTTCTTCCCCAAACCTGCAGCCATCATGCCCAACTAAACCAGGAGTTAGTCAAGGATTTCGCTCCAAAGTGCCAGTCCTTGCTCCAGAGTATCCCTCCGAGTTGGCAAAGATCTGCTCTAAATCCTCTCCATGAGCCTCGCTGGTCCCTGCAGACAGACAGCAAGCCCCCAACAAATGTTTGCTGAGTGAATCTGAGTGTCCTGGACAATCAATAATTCTGCTACAGAGAGTCTAGGACAGGGAATCAAAGCACAGTGCCCACTCGCTAGGTTCCCTCCTGCACCCATCACTGACCAACCAGATGGGTGATTTGGGACAAGTCACCTGAGTTCCTGTATTTCAGTTTCTTTGTCTATTCGTGGGGCTGACCATAATATATGAATAAGAGTGCATGCTTCCCAGGCTGGTACACGCCTGTAATCCTAGCACTCTGAGAGACTGGGCACCTGCCTGGAAAGCACAAGGTCTTGAGTTCGATCCCCGGTACCAAAAAAAAAAAAAAAAAAAAAAAAAAAAAAGGAAGGAAAGAAAGGAAGGGAAGAAGAGAGAGGCAAAGGATAGGAAAGAAAAAAGAGGAAGAAAAGAAAATTTTTTTGCAATTTTTTGAAAAGATAAGTATGAAATATAAATGACCTATATATAGCCCAGGCTGGGCTCGAACTCGAAGTAATCCTCCTGCCTCAGCCTCCCAAATGCTAGGATTGTCAGCGTGTACCACCACACCCAGTAAAAAATTAACTGTGCACCCCCTCCTTAAACTACTAATATCACACACAGAACTTTTCTTAGAGGGAGGACTGTATGTTTTGTCTTGTCTTGTTTATTCTGTTTTCGGTTGCTGAGCTGGTGATCTACCCAGGGCCTTGGACATGCTGGACAAGAGAACTGTGTTTTGCTCCTTACTGTACCCAGCTTGCTGCATAGAGCCCTGCTCACAGTAGATGGCACAATACATACTGATTCAGGAAGGGTATATGAAAGAGTTTTGGCCCAGACAGGACACTGTAGCAGGTAAAGCCTCAGGTGGAACCAAGGAGCTCCATCTCCCCCACCCCTAGGAATTTACCTATGGCGCCAAAAGAATACCAATGGGCTTCCTGTGCATCCCTAATGCCCCTCAGGCTCCACCCCCAACCCAGGCTACATCTATGCCCCCACTCCACGTGTTCCACGGGAAGATCGTGCAAGGTGGGGGGGGGGGGAGGCGCTGCCTTGCCCCATGGGATCAGGGGTTTCTCTCCCCACATTCTCAAAATAAAGGTCATTTATATTTCATACTTCTTATCTTTTCAGCCACCGCTGGTCCCCCACAGTTCTATCTGTATGGACGCTGGGGATGTAACTCAGTGGTAGGGCACTTGTCTAGAATCCTGGAGGCCTTAGGTTTGACACTCAGGACTACAAATAAATCAATAAGCAGGCTAAGGGAGAAGTTCCTAATGGGACCAGAACTTACCTCTAAAAATAACCCCAAATAATCATGTAACACCCTCCCCCCCAAAAAAAACCTGCATTAGGGAAATAATTTGAGAGATGACTCCAGACAGAACATGATAATGAGCAAGTGTAAACACCCATTACTGAAAAGGTAGTTTGAGACAAATATTTGATTACTCAGAAAAGGCAAAAAGGGTTTGAGTGGCAAGCCACAACAAATAGTGTCATTAAAGCCAAATTAGTGTAGGTCTTAAATTCCAGAAGTTATACAACAGCCTGGCTGAGGTCATTTGTGCCTAATTATTGCGCCTAATAATTACTTTGACTAATTAGAGCAAAGGTTTTGGAGTGTGTTTCTATTCCCAGACTCTGAGTCACCAGTGACCCACAATAAATCATTTTGCTCTATTTGTGTCTTAGATCCACTATGAAATCACCCTCAGCCAACCCTTCAGGGAAATTTCAAAGACTTCATTAATTAATATTTGGAAAACAGTATCATTTGTGTATGTCAGGTCTATAGATGCATGACATCAGGATGTTTTGTATGTTGGATGCATTTATTTAATTATTTGACTACACTCCAGGTGCACTTAACATTTATGAAGTAAGCTCCTACCCTCAGGCAGTTCTGAGGCAGAGACTGGGGGTACCAGAGGGTAGGGGGCTTCTGCTCTAATGCAGCATATAGTGTAGTGCAGGGTTGGAGGATAAAAATGAAGCAGATGAAAGTATTTCAAAGTGTTATGCACTATGAGAAATAGCAGGAGGTACAGGAGGTACTAGAGGTACTGGGGATGGAACCTAGGACCTGCGCTCTGAGTCACAACCTCTGTCCTTTTCATTACTTATCTTCTGTCCCAGTTTCTTCTATAAGGCCTGGGGATATAGCTCATTGGCACAGATGCTTACCTGACAAGTGCAGGGTCCTGCATTTGATTCCTGGCTCCAACCTACAAGATGGACTACGAGCCAGCTGCCATGCTGCCCTGTGAGAGTATCTCAGAAACAGGCAATGAGTGACAGGACACTACAGTGTGAGCCCATCATATGAAACACTCAGGACAGCGGATACAAAGAGTGAATGATGGTTGTCAGGGAGAGGGGAGGGAGTGCCTCATGGGTGTAGGGCTTCTTTTGGGGATATGAAGAATGGGCTGGAACTAGACAGAGGTGGTGATTGTACAGCACTGATTGTGCCAACTGCCACGGAATTGTTCACTTCAACATGATCAATGGTTAAGTGTGTGTTACGTGAATTTCACCTTTTGTTTGTTTGTTTTTATAAATCCTTGGCTGGCTCTCCTTTCTACTGCGTTCAGGCCAGGAATCCCGGCCCAGGGTGGAAACCCTAGGAGGGACCATCCACACGCTTGTTCCCCAGGGAGCCAAGATTTGCTCAGTCTGGAAGACATGTGGCCCTTACTTCCTAAACTGCAGAGAAAGAAGAATTTCTTTCTTTCTTTCTCTCTTTTTTCCTTCCCTAGTACTAGGAATTGAACCCAAGGTCTTCACCTTAAGTTACATCCCCAACCATTTTCTTTATTTTATTTTATTTTGGGGTGGGATAGGGACAGGGTCTCTCTATACAATTCAAGCTGGTCCTGAACTCACTATGTAGTCCAGGCTGGCGTCAAACTCAGGGCATTCCTCCTGCCTCAGCTTCCTCAGTGCTGGAGTTACAGATGTGTGCCACTATTTCCAGCTCTTATTTTATTTTTATTCATTTATTTCAAGACAGGATCTTGTTAAATTGCTAAATTGCCCAACTGGGTTTGAACTTCCAATCCTCCTGCCTCAGCCTCCCAGAGTACTAAGATTACAGGCAATCTATCACCATACCCAGCTCACATATTTTCTTTATTGAGGCTCCTCTCTGTGTCCAGCCTTGGGCTAGACTCTTTAAAGGGGTTCTCTGCACCAAGTCCTCCAATCTTTTGTTGGCTCCATAGCTCACCATTTAATTTTTTCTTCACCATGCTTGTCATCAACTAACATCACACAACATCTGTGTAAGAGCTGGGTGTAGCTCATGGTAGAGCACTTGCCAAACATAACACATTTGTGTCTTTGTTCATTGTATCTTTGTTTTATGTGTACCTGTGTATGTGTGTGTGTGTGTGTGTGTGTGTGTGTGTGTGTGAGTGTGTGTAGCTGGAGCTCAAACCCAGGGCCTTTGCACTGAGCTACATTCCCAGGCCCCCAGAGAGCTTACACCACCCCTGCCTTTGCTGTGCTGTTTGTCTCTGCATCACCTCGAGAGTTGGTAAAGGCACTTTGGAGAACAGGCCTTCACATTCCTGGTGTAACGCTCCAGGAACCTGGGCTCAGCAGTGCTCTTTGTCTTAGTGTTGTATTAGTAAGGAGTAGGGAATGAATCTTTTTTCTTCTCGATTTGATTATTAATACATGTTCACAATGCACAGTAAATTAATCCACTGCTGGGCAGTTGGTCCACAGCCTGATCTCATATCGATCCTTTTCAAGTTGTGGTCCCCTTCCCTCACCCGTCTCCACACATTCCAGAACCTCTCCCCATCCTTTCAAAGAACTCATTCTTTGGTTCATTAATCTTTTGTATTGCTTTTTAAGTCTCAATATCATTAATTTCTTCTAGATCTTTATAATTTCTCTCTTTCTATTAGTTTCAGATTTAGATAGTCTTTCTAGCACTTTGATTACATCATTAGGTTATTTATTTGGGATCATTCCATTCTTCCTTTTTTTTTTTTTTTTTTTTTTTTTTGGTCTTTTTGAGACAAGGTCTCGCTATGCGGTTCAGGTTGGCCTTGGGCTCACTTTGTAGCCCATGCTGATCTTGAAATTGCAATGATCCTCCTGCTTCAGCCTCCCAAGTGCTGAGATCGCAGGAATATTCCACCATGCCCAGCTTCACTCTATTTTTTCATGTGTGCATTTACAGCTATTAACTTCCCTCCTGGAACTGCTTTCATTGTGTCTTATTGTTTCTGGTATGTGGTGCCTGCATTGCTATTTTCTTCTAGAAACTTTTTTATTTCTTCCCTGATTTCTTCATAGTTCCTGTGGCTGTGTTTGTGCGGTTTCTGTGGCTTCTTTTGCTGTCAATTTCTAGCTTCATTTCTAGCTTCATTATGATGCAATAGTGTGCAGGGGATTATTTAAATTCTTTTGTATTTATCTAATGATACTTTTTGCCTAAGATACATTCTATTTTGGAAAAAGTTTCCTGTGTTATTGAGAAAATGTGCATTCTGGGCCAGGGATTTAGCTCAGTGGCATAAGCACCTGCTTGACACATGCAAAGTTGTAAGTTTGATTCCTGGTACCAAAAAAAAAATGCATTCTGTTGTTGGATGAAACACTAGATATTTGCTAAACCCACTTTCTTTTTTTTTATTGGTACCGGGGATTGAACTCACAACTGTACACTTGCAAGGCAGGCACTTATGCCATTGAGCTAAATCCCCAGCCCCTAAATCCACTTGTTAATCAACTATTTTAACTCTGATATTTCTTTGTTGACTTTTTTTGTCTGGTTGACCTCTCTCACTGTGAGAGTGAACTTCTAAAGTTCCCCACTATGATTGTATCGGTGTCTGTCTGTCTGTTCTTTTAAGTCCAGTAGTTTTTTTTCTAATAAAGTTGGATGTGCTGATATTTGGTGCATAGATACCTACAGTTGCAATCTCTTCCTGTTGAAGTGTTCCCTTTATCTCGGTTTCTTCTGATCACGTTTGACTTGTCTGAAAGTAAGGTATCTATGCCTGCTTCTTTTGGGGCACTGATAGGATGTAGTATCCATTTCTGCCTTTTCACTTTCAGTCCACGTACTTTGTTTTGGATGAGATGTGTTTCTTTTAGGCAATATATGGTTGCTTTTTTTTTTTTTTTTTTTTTTTTTGGTACTGGGGATCAACCATGTGCTTACCAGGCAGGTGCTTATGCCACTGAGCTAAATCCCCAGCTATGGTTACATTCTTTTAAATCCAATCTAACAGCCTATGTCTTTTGATAGGAAAGTTGAGATCATTAATATTGAGAGTCATTATAGTAAAGTGTTTATTGAATCCTATAGTTCTATTGTTTTTCCAGTGCTGATTCTTTATTTTTTCCTTTTGCTTACTCTCTCAGTTAGATGTATACTTTCCTTTGGGTTTTTTGGTGCTGGTGGCCTCCCTATCTCTGTCTAGTATTCTCTGAAGTATTTTCTGGAATGCCGGTTTAGTGGTCACGTATTTCTTTAAAATTTCTTTGTCAAGAAAAACCTGTACTCCTCCTGAATTTTGTTTTCTTTTGAGACAGGGTCTCACTATGCAGTTCAGGCTGGCCTTAAGCTCACTTTGTAGCCCAGGCTGGTCTTGAACTTGCAACAATCCTCCTGCCTCAGCCTTTGCAGTCCTGGCTTTACAGGCATGCACCATCTAGCCCAGCTTCTCTAGCAATTTTGAAGGCTAATTCTGCAGGCTATAAAAGTCTGGGTTGACAGTTAATGTCTTTTATGACTTGAAAACTTTTGCTTCAAATTCTCCTGACCTTTAGGATTTGTGCTGAAAAATCCACAATTTTTCTGGTGGGTTTACCTTTGTGGGTTACTTGCTGGTTTCTCTAATAGCTTTTAGTATTCTCTCCTTTTGTTGAATTTTTAGAATTTTGGTTATGATCTGTCATGGGAAGATACCTTTTTTTGGCTATAGCTATTTTGGGTTCTATATGCCTCTTTTGCTTGAATATTGATTTCTATCTCTAGAGTTGAAATTTCTCTTGATTTCAGTGAAACATTTCTTAGGCCCTTTGAGTTATACTCCATTTCCCCTCCCCCTATAATTCTGAGAGTCTTATTTATTTACTTAATTTTTGAGTCACCTCATAACTGTTGGGTCCAGCTGGCATGATGCTTGTTACTTTTAATTTATGATTTACTATATCCAACTTGGTCTCTGTGTGTGACACTTGGTCCTCACATCAGTCAAATCTGCTACCCAGGCTTTCTATTAAGTTTTTTATATCATCTGTCTCTGGTTGGTTCTTTTCATGTTTTCTTTCTTTTTCTTTTTTATTTTGTCTTATTTTGAGACCAGGTCTTTCAGGCTGGCCTAAAATTCACTGATCCTCCAGCATCAGCCTCCCGAGTGCTATGATTATAAGCAAGAGCCATCACACCAAGCAATTTTTACTAGGGTAGTCATTTAAGTCTTGGTTAACTAAATTAGTTATTTGTTTCTTCTTTAAGATCAAGAATTTTTTATTCATAAAATACCTTATTTAGGGGCTGGGGATTTAGTTCAATGGTATAAGTGCCTGCCTGGCAAGTGCAAGGTCATGAGTTTGATCCCCAGTACAAAAAAATCTCTTATTTATTTAATTAAGTTCTCTTTGAACTTGTTGAACACCTTATATATTTGATTATGTATCTCTTTATCACTTCAAACATTTTAACCATTTTATTGTTTAGTCTTTTCCTATAGTTTGGTCCACTTCATTATCCATGAAATCAGGTTTTGGGTGGGTTTGGGAACTTCTTGTCTTGTCATTTTTTTGTTTTTTGTTTTTAGCTTTTTTAGTACCGGGGATCAAACTCACAACCTCATGCTTGCTAGGCAGGTGCTTATGCTGTTGAGCTAAATCCCCTCCCATCTTGTCATGTTTTTATTGATTTTGTTTTATTATATTTTTACTGCTTTTTACTTTATCATGATTTTATTGCTTTTACACAGTGGTCGAAGGTCAGTTAGGGCAGAAAAGCTCTGCAAACATTGTGATGATCTCTTTAGTTAGTCTATCCCATGGAGTGTCTTTGGGTTTGCTTGTGTTTTGGTGTTCATACCTTTTTCAGCATAATATTTGAGGCTCTTCTTAGTGTCCACCCTTCTTTTGTGGCTTGATCCTGGGCACCACTCAGACAGGAAGAAACAAGCTGTGTATCCAGATACGAGACTGAGACCGACACCTGGGTGGCAGCGTTAGTGTTCCCACTGCCTGGTTCCCTTCTCAGGGTCATCTTCATTTTCTCCAGTTTCTCTGTTAGCTTTTTTTGATTCTTGGAGTTCCAGTTCTTTTTCTCTTCACCTAGTTGCTGTTTCCTAGGTGTCTTGATTCCAGGTTCTGGCAAGACTGTTGGCAGAGGTTGAATCAGAACTCAGGGCTTTCCACGGGGATGGCCCATATTGCAGGGAGTTTTCCTTCGTCATCTTCTTATGTCCTGCTCAGATGAGTAACAGTCTGAAAATTAAAGGCATAAAGCTGATGATTCATCTCTTAGGCAGAGAACAGACAAATCTGATCAGAGCTGAGTCATCATTTCTGCTTCCTTCTATGCTGACTCATCACTCTCGGGTCCTGTTCTCAGCTTCCCAGGGCACCTTGCTGCAGTGAGGTCAGGGGCTTTAGGCACCCCTGGCTCCTTTCTCTTCTTGGCCCTACAGGCTGCTCTATTGGACAGTCTAGCCAGGTACAACTGCAGATGTGGTGCAGGCCAGGAGGCCCAGATGCAAGAATCTGAGGCTGCTGAAAAATCTGAATGCAGACACCAATCAGACCTCAGAGAAGTGAGGTTTTCTCAGATGGACAGAAACCAGGAGTAATCCCGTGCATACTCCATTTACTTAAGACACCACATTTTAATTTGCAGAAGGAACATGGTCTGGCATAGTAGCATACACCTGTAATCCCAGCATCTGGAGGGCTGAAGCACGAGGATTGCTTAAGTCCGCAAAATGAAATAAGAAAAGGAGGAAGAAAGAAAGGGAGGAGAAAGGAAGGGAAAGAGACATTCCTTGGCATCAGAAAGAGGCAGGTAAGAGCTCAGCTCTGCCACTCATTAGCTCCGTGATCTTCAAGATGCCTCCTCACCACACTTGTGCCTCCAAGTCCTCATGAGGAAAACGAGATGATAGCGTCATCTCCTTTCTATAGCTGGCAAAAGAAAGCAACAGGGAATTTGGGGTAAGAACTCTTTGCACAGCCTAAAGAAAGAGGAAGAATTGCTCTAAACTTTTTGCTTGTTTATTTTGTTTTTGTCTTTGGAGACACAGTCTTGCTATGTAACCCAGGCTGGTCTCAAACTTGTGGGCTTATAAGCATGTGCCACCACGCCTGGCTTTAAACTCTTACAGGTCAGCGGAGTGATAAGGACTGAACCCCGTGGTAAAGATAAAGAGAGGTGAGGCTGAAGGAAAGCTAGGCTCTGAACGTGGGGCTCCGGCACAGTCAGTGGCTGAAGACAGACCAATGCCTTAACCTCTGGCGGCTTCTCTTTCTTCCCACCCTTTGGGGTTAATGTTAGACCCCACCCTGTTCCACAAGAAATTAGAACTCACAAGAAAAAGAATATTCTACAAAAGGAAAAGCATTAACTTGTCTCACCGTTGGGGAGTTTGATGTGGAGGAAATTAGGAATATTACTTAAGTAGTATGTGAGTTTAGTAACCTGGATGTACGCTGAGAGGAGTGAGAAGTCCTCCTTCACCAGCTTCTACAAGCCACAGTTCGGTCCACCTTCTCAGTCTCTTTTCTTTGCACTGACCTCTATATGTGCACAAGGGTGACAGCTAACACCACCTGAGCACTTGCTACATGTTAGACAAGGTTTTTGCATAGATTCTCCTCAAATGCCTCACAGAGTCTGTCAGGACTGTGGGCATTTGATTGTCTTCCTTGGGGCGTCCCAACTGCACCCAGCAGCAGCTGCCCAAGTCCTTTTCCTGGTCACGTGACAACAGGACCTGACTGCATTCTTTTTTGCCATTTTCTGGTAGTGCCAAGCACATAGCCATTGACCCAAATGAAACTGTCTCTATGCAGAGTCTGAAGAGGTCCCCCAGAGAGGAACTGGGGATATTAACTCAGGCTCTCCATGTGTTACTATGTGAAAGCATTTCAGGGTGTGCCCGTGAGAGGCACCGGCTGATTTATTAGACAGAGACGAAAAGGAAGAGAAAACGGGAAGAGGCTTGAGTTAGAGCAGCCAAGGGAGCAGAGCTCCAAGGAGAGGGTCAGACGGACTCCTCGCAAAGCTACAGGACCAGCTGTTATGGATTAGCCAAGGCAGGCAAGCATCTGCTTGCTTATTGTCTCATTCTGGTTCTGCAAGGTGGCTCTGGAGAAACCTCTGTCACTTACTCCTGACTCCATAGGTGCCTGGAGTAGTCTCAGTTTTGTTTTTTTAATTTTATTTTTGTTTTTTTATTTTTGCAAAAGGTTTTGCCATGACCTTATTATGTAGTCCAGGCTGGACTCAAACATGGTAATCCTCCTGCCTCAGCCTCCTCAATACTAGGATTGTAGGAGTTTGTCACCGTGCCTGGCTGGGATAGCCTCAGTTTTAAAAAGGTCTGCTGGAATCCAGGTTGATTGTATGATCGAAAACTTATCACCATGAAAGATACGTTGGCATTCATCTTTCTCAAAATACTCCCCCTCACTTTGGACACACATATCTCATCCTTCTTGCTGTCACTGGAAGGGGCCCAAAGCAGAGTTAGAGAACCTATATTCACCCTACATGTGGAATAAATTGCAGGTTCTCTGACCCCCATTGAAGAAAACGAATTTTCAGAGCTAGTCAGTAAAAGGTATGGGTGGGGTTCATTAGGCAGAACTTAATTTTTTTGTTTGTTTTGAGATAAGACCTTACCACGCAGTTCAGGCTGGCCTTGAACTCACTATGTAGCCCAGACTGGCCTTGAACTTGCAGTAGCCCTCCCTCCTCAGCCTCCTAAGGGCTGGGATTATAAGAATGCACCACCATAACTAGCCTAAAATGTTTTGTTACTCACATATAACAAGGCTTTAAAATCCATACTGATATTCCCCTTCTGGGTGTCTTCCAAAAGAATTAAAAACATCATACTACAGTGATAAATGTGCACCAATGTTTATAGCAGCACAATTTGTAATAGCCAGATCTTGGAAACAACCTAAAAGCCCATCAACTGAGGGATGGATAAAAAAGATGTGGTATTTTTATGCAATCGAGTACTACTCAGCTATGAAGATAAACTGGTGACTTTTATAGGTAAATGGATGCAACTTGAGAACCTACTCATTAGTGAAATAAATAAGACACACGTGTAAACATAGTCTCACTAGTAAAAACATATATATGTGAATATATATTATATATGTGAATATATATAATATATATTCTAATTGAGATAATTATACTACTGATTTCTCTGAGTTCACTGAAGAGAAAGATTTGTGCTGGCATCATTTGGATAAATAAATATAGATGTGCTCTGAGTGAATGATTTGGGGATGAAAATGCCCAATGTATGCACCACTTTTGTCCACTTTTTGATGTGTTTTGAAATTTTGTTTTAATTCTTTTTTTTTTCTCTCCTTGAAATAAAATGGATTTTAAAAAAACAAAAGAAATGAAAATAAATCCAGAGTTGAGTGTGGTGGCACACACCTGTAATCCCAGGACTCTGAGAGACTGAGATAAGAGCATTGCAAGTTCAAACCCATCCTTACAAAATAATAAAATAGCTGGAAATGTAGCTCAATGCAAAAAGCCTGGATTCAGTTTTTAGTACAAAAAAAAAAAGAAAAATCCAAGGATATAGCTGAGCTAAACAGCCCTTGCCTGGCAAGCACACAGTTCTGAATTTGATTCCTGATACAAAAAAAAAAGGATGTATTTAGGTGGCAGGAGGATCACTGCAATTTCAAGGCCAGCCTGAACTGTATAGGGAAACCTTGTCTCAAAAAGACAAAAAAGAAAAATGTCCATTGTCCTCTGTATGTTCCAGGACTGTGATGCCAACATAAACATATAACTCTTAATTATAAAAGCCTAATTTATAAGCTGACCCCGAGAGCAATTCCCAACCTATTTTTTAGTTTCTCCCAACTAATTTGTTTCTTGGTCAAAAACATTATCTTTGGGCTGGGGATTTAGCTCAGCAGCATAAGCACCTCCCTGGCAAGCATGAGGTCATGAGTTCAATCCCCAGTACCAAAAAAAAAAAAAAAAAAAAAAAAATACAAAACCATAAAAACAACAAAAAAACCTCCATAATGGTTAAATTCTTACAAGGACAACATAGAATTATGAGTAAAACAAATACAAAGCAAAACCAAAGCATATAAACTTAAAAGCACAATCCCAACCCCACTGTGCTGTCTCCAACACCACTATCACTTTGATATCTACCCTACACATTTCTCTGAACATGCTCCATAATTCTTTCTGCACATGCAGATGTTCTTCAAAATAAATGCACAGTGTGTCTTTTTCATCTCTGACATCATGCTGTGCACACTCTTACTACTTCCCTTAGTCATTTAACAAATCTCAGTGATCAGATGAGAGCCACTGAGGGGCAAGAATTCAGAGGGCAGGACAGAGGGAATGGGGGGTAAAATGAGTGTCCTAGTTAGCATACTCAGCTTGACACCTGTGCATCCATCTGAGCCCTGAAGGCAGCTTAGTGGAGGCCCAAAACAAAGTGACAGGGTGACAGTTGCTGTTCTCAGGGGCCTCAGAGGAAGGGAATCAGACAGCAGGATCCCTCTGTACACAACAAACTCCCTTGCAATGCAAAGGAATTTGGCTTTTGGCTTCTGTTGCACCATAGATGGGCCAGCTCTGTTGCTGCCCAGACCACAGCACAGCTGCAAAGATGAGTCACATTTTTGCAACTTCAGGGTTGAAACCAAGATCAAGTCTGTTGGTGGTAGGCTCTCCTCACTTCCAGATTCAGGAGGGACAGGTCCAATATGCTGATTGACACTAGAGGGTGCTCGAGAAGGAGCCAAGGGACTACTGAGAACTTCACTTCAGATTAGAAATCCCTCCTTGCATTTTATCTGCTCTGGGATATCAGGTCTTTGTTCTGCAAATCTTTGACATTTGTTCTAGACACAAGTTTGAATGATGGCATCAAAACTGTGCTAAATCATATTTACATTTTCAAGCATCTATTACTCATGCAGGAATTTATCTCTAAGCTAATAGTCAAGGATATACCCAAAGTTTTAACCACAAAGGTATCTGTTGGCCTAGCTTTCCAGAAATACAAAATATTAGAGCTATCTAAATAATCTGCAGAAAAGGGCTGTTTATGTAAACAGTATAAATAATGCGTGGATGCAATGCAATACAGTACAGCCCGAAGCATTGCTGTAGGACAGGGGCTGGCCACCTGCGTCCTGAAGGCCACCTGGGCCTGAAAGCCCACCACCTGTCTCTTAGCCTGTGAGCTAAGAGTGGTTCTTACATCTCTAAATGGTTGAAAAATGAAAAGACTTGTGGACACAATCTGAAATTCCAATCTAAGGCACCATAAATAAACTTCCCCTGGAACACGGCCACACTCACGTACGCCTAGTCTGTGGCTTCTTTTACACAGTAGTTGCTACTGAGACAACATGACCTGCAAAGCCAAATATTTGTGCCATCTCACTCACTCCTGAAAATGTTGGCTGACCCCTGTTGTGGAGGAATATTTGGTGACATGCAAATAAATATAATCTCGTGCACCGTATTCTATCACTTTGGTAACAAGAGAAATGCAAGCACATACAGTGCCATATGTAGAGAGAGAAAAAAGACTGGAATGAATATTTCTAACATTAACACTTAGCTTAGGGGAGTGGGATCCCAGATGAGTTTTGCATCCTTATTTTTTGCAGGCCAGGATTTGAATGTTTTTGTTGCCTCCGAAACTCCTGTTGAAACTTACTGCCTGATTCATCATCACAGGGGCCTAACAAGAGATGGTTAGTCATGAGCATCCTGCCGCCTGAATGGGTGAGTGCTGCCACGGAATGGGCTTGTGGGGGAAGACTCACTCTTTAGCTCCTCTGCCACATGAGCACGTGGCACCTATTCTCATGGCCCCTTCTGCCCTCCGTCATGTGGGGACATAGCAAGAAGGTCTTCACCAAATACCAGATGTCATCATTTTGAAGATTCTCGCATCCAGGATGGTGAGAAATAGATTTGCAATGTTTAAATATGATCCAGTCTGTAGTGTTTTGTTATAGGGAAGAGCAAGACGTTACAGGTGAAGACTTCATGCAGTGTATGTACGAAGCTGGCATGGCTTTTCTATTCTTTTTTTTAATGGTTCCAGGATTGGACTCAAGGCATTTTCAAGGAGCTGCATCCACAGCCCTTTGCCCCTTTATTAATTTTTGAGACAGAGTCTCCCTGAGTTGCTAAATTGCTCAGGATGAGCTCAACCTTGCTGTATTCCTGCTTCAGCCTTCCAGTGCACTTGGATTACATGCTTTTTCAATAACAACAACAACAATAATAAAAGCCCATGTCCCTGTCCTCCGAACTCCATGGCTCTTTTTCCAACCAGTGCTCACATTATCCTCTGTCTCAGCACTCAGATCCTTCCAGAGACATTTTGTTTTCCATCCTTCCCCATCTTCCTCTGGTTATCTCTTAACATCTTCCTTCAAAACCAGCTCAAACTTACTTACCTCTTTCAGGAAGCCTTCCTTGATTTCTCCAGGCCAGGTTAGTAGATCTGTCCTCCTCTCTTCTGGTTGTCTTGCTTATTACCCTTTTCATCTGTATATTTATGGCTTATGTAAGCATCTGTCTTCCTGATGAGGCTTCACAGGTTTTGAGGAGCAGATTCTCGCTCGTACCAGCAAAGGCTTAGAACATGGTAGGTTCTTAAGTAAACAATGGATGAATTAAAGACAGTTTGAACAGATGAAATGCACTAGAGGTTAGAGATGCAACCAGACAGGTTGTGAGACACTCCCTGGAAAAGGAGGCGCTGAAGCAGAACCTCAGTGGACAATCAGGAATCTACCTGGCAGACAAAGTGGAAAGAGCATTCCTGGGGACCTATAGAGCATTTTGTTTTGTTTTCGATATGAACATTCACTGTTTTTTTGTTTTGTTTTGTTTTGTCTTGTTTTGTTGGGTACTGTGAATTGAACTCAGGGCCTTATGCTTGCCAGTCAGGCCACTGAGCTATAGCCCTGGCCCTTGTTTCATTTCTGAGTCAAGGTCTCACTATATAGTACAGGCTGGTCTTGAACTTTCTTATGTAGCCCAAGCTGGCCTCAAACTCATGGAGATACTCCTGCCTCAATCTCTCAAGTGCTGGGATTATAGGTGTGTGCTATCACGCCTGGCCACAGAGTTTTTACTGTATATGTATGTGAGAATGTTGTCTGTTTTGTCTGCAGTGCCAGGGATCAAACCAAAGGCCTTCACACTGAGCTACATCCCCAGCTACTTTTCATTTATATGTTTACTTTTTTATTCTATGATGTTTTCACTATGTCACTCAGTTGCCCAGGCTGGGTCTGAACATATGATACTCCTGCCTCAGTCTCCCAGAATGCTGGAATTACAGTCATGTGTTGCCAGAATCACCATTAGTGTGTTTGTGAATACACAGAAGAAAGGTTCAGGAAGACCCATCATTAACTCTTACTAAGCATACTGTGCTAAGCTTTATTTCTGTTAATCCTCCTAACTACACCACAGCAGAAATTCACTTATTATCCCATTTTACAGATGGAGAAACAGGAGCTCAGAAAAGTGAATTAATAGGAGTCAACATGTCGTGCCCTTACAAGCACATTTATACCTAGAAAACACTACCTGTGGTGCTGCGTTGGGCAGCAGGTCCTGGAGCCAGGCACCCCATTCAGGGAGCAACCTTGTTGTTGGGCTGTTCAAGTACTCATGCCCCACTAAGGAATTGCTGTGGAAACTCCCTTGTCTCAGTGTATGGAGCAAAGAACCATTCACTGCCCTCCCAACGGCCATGTTCACACCTTGTGTGGACTGGCGGACCTTCCTGGGTGGCCTCTCCGCCTGCCTCACCCCTGCCGCTGTGTGCTTTCACTCTGCAAACAGTGTAGCCCTGCCAATGAACTCTTGTGGAACAGCCCTACCCTGCTGAGCTTCTTGCCAGTGACTCACTGTTTTGGGGATGCAGTCACAAGTGGCTGCCAGCCTGACTTTCAGGTTTTTATTTTTGCTTATTTTGGTTTTTGTAGTACTAGAAATTGAGTCCAGAGCTAACTCCCCAGCTTTTCTTATTTTGTTTTGTTTTGTTTTGTTGAGTCAGAGTTTCCTTATGCAGTTCAGTCTGCCTTGAACTCACTATATAGCTCAGGTGGGTCTTGAATTCACTAAAAATCTTCCTGCTTCAGCCTCTTGAATGCTGGGATCACAGGCATGTGCCGCCATGCCTAGCACTTTTCTTTTGAGAAAGGGTCTCCCTAAAATCACTAAACTGCCCAGGCTGGACTCAAACTCTAGAACTTCCTGTTTCAGCCTCTCAGACTGCTGGCATTACAAGAGTACACCCCGATATCCGGCTCCATTGTGTACCATTCCAGCTTCCTGTTGGGCTCCCACAAATTGCACCATACAAGCTGGTGATGTCATGCAGCTGGGGGACCCTGTCCCTGACTCTGGATCATAGAGCCTCTGTCTCTTGAGAGCAAGGCATTCTCCAAGAGGTCTGCTCCCTGTAGTCGCTGGTAGGCTTCCAGCCTCGTCATTGTCATAAGCATCACCATTACCATCCACAGTGGACGACGCTGCTCAGTGCTGCCCTAGGACTGCAGGACCTCCCCAGGATGCTCTGAGCCTCTGCATTGCCTCCTTGGCTGAATCAGGTCCTGTAGGAACCAGGAAGGTCTTGAGATCCCAGAGACCGCATCTCTACCCACTCCTTCCTTTCTTTTCCCCTTGCAAGAGGCTCTCCTGACCTCCTTCTACATACCAACAGAGTCCTTGGAGACTCAGGCTCTTGGCTAGGGCCACAGACTGGCTGGGAAGCACTGAGCAAAAACCTCCAAGAAGGGAGAGAAGTAGAACAAAGCCAGAACTCTCCCTTCCTAAGCAGGAAGTTGGACCCGTTGGCACTTTGCACAGTCTCCATGTCTGTTTGTGGAACACAAAGACTTCAAGCCCTGAAGGGGCCTTAAACTTTGTTTTCAAAGAGCTATGATTAGGGCAGGGGGTATATAGTTCAGTGATGAAGTATTTGTGTAGCATGTGCAAGTCCCTGGGTTTGGTACTGCAAAAAGAAAAAGAGAGAATAAGGCTATGGTTAGATGTTCAACTCCATTAGTCATAAGAGGAATGCAGGTCAAAACCACAGTGATGGGGCTGGGAATTTAGCTCAGCGGCGTAAGCACCTGCCTTGTAAGCAGGCGGTCGTGAGTTCGATCCCTGGTACCAGTAAAAATGAAAAAGACAAAAAAAGTAAAAATTAAAATTAAAAAAAACCACAGTGAGGTACTACTTCATGCCCACTAGGGTGTCTATAATATTTTAAAATAGACAATAAATAGCCAAGGGTGGTGGAGCATGTTTGTAATCCCAGCACCCTGGGAGACTGAAGTACGAGGACTGTGAATTTTAGCCCAGCCTAGGAAACTTAGCATGACCTTGTAACAAAGTTTTTTAAAAAAAATTCTTAAAGGCTTGGAGATGTAGCTCAGAGTAAAGATTCTGGGTTCAATCCCAAGTACTCTGCAGAAAGGAAGAAAGAGAGAGACTGAGAAGAAGAAAGAATGAAAGAAAGAAAGACAGACAGACAGACAGACAGACAGAAAGAAAGAAAGTGCCAAGAAAGTGGAAAAGTTGGTGCCCAGTGTTTCACTGGTGGGCAGGTACAGTGCAACAGCTATGGAGGCCCAGCGTGATGACTCCTGTAGAGGGCACACATAGTGACCACAGGATCCTGCACTTACCCTCCTAGATGTGTGTTCAGAACCTTTGCAAACTGCTGCTGAGATAAACCTTGTACATGAACATTCAGAGCATCCCTATTCACAATGGCCAAAAGGTAGAAGCAATCTAAATGTGTACCAAGGAGTAACTAGATTCACAGGGAGTGGGGCACAGGGACAAGGGGTCCTAGTTAACCACAGGTGTGGCCATGCTAGATAGGGTGAACCTTCAAGACGTTGTGTCGAGTAAAAGAAGCCAGATGTGAAAGGTCACATATATTTGACTCCATATATGAGATATTCAAAATAGTTAAATATCAATCATTGGTTACCAAAGGTTGGTGTACACAGGCAAGGGCAGGAGGAGATGGAGAAGCAATAGAGATGTCTTAGTTACTTTTCCTCACTGCTGAGACAAAATACCCAGCACCCAAAACTAAAGGAGGAAAGGTTTGTTTAGCTCAGTTTGTTGAGATTTTCCAAGGTTGGCTCCAAGGCAGGGTGACGTGACAGAGGGAGCCTGCAGAGGAGAAAGAGTCCATGGTGGGTAGAAATCAGGAACGCAGCAAAGTAATAAGTACCAAGCAGCAGTGACAAGTGAAGACCCTCTTCCTGCCCTTAAATCCTACCCAGGTGTCCCTTAGGGTGGGTAGCACTCGCGCCCAGGGTGGGGCAGCCTTAATCCTGGCACTGCATCATGAATCAATCCCAATATCCATCCCCAGTCCCAGTATCACACACCCTAGATCCTGCCCCCTGTGAAAAGCCCCACTGATGACCCTATCAGGATGTAGAGGGACACCTAGACACAAGTCATAACAAGAGAGCTCCTATACATGCTCCCCTCGTGGCAGCTTCCTCCCCCTCCTCCTCCTTGTCCTCCTCTTTTGTCCACACCTTCTTCATCTTCTCGTTCTCCTGCTTCTCCTCCTCCTTCTTGGTACTAGAAACTGAACCTGGGCCTTCACAATGAGCTACATCCGTAGCCTTTTTCTTAATTCGTTAGTTTGAGACAAGGTCTCCCTAATTCATTAAGTGACCCAGGCTGGGCTCCAATTTACAATCCTCCTGCCTCAGACTCCCAAACTGCTAGGATCAGAAGCGTGTACCATCATGCCTGGTTCTACCTGGCTTCTTCCAAGGAAAACATCTTACACAATAAATACAATCTCCTATCAAAACCAGGAAATTAGCCATAGCACCATGAAACTAACTAAACCACAAATCTCATTCACTTTTGCCAGATTTTTCCCTGCAAGCTGCGCCCGATCTGTGTAGACCTGCAGGAGCATACCACAATCAGAATGCAAATCCGTCAGCACAGCCAAGTGTTCTTGCTTTTAACAAACGTGTACTTTATGGATCGAAAAGTAATTGTAGATTGTCTGAGAGGCTATAAATATGATTGAAACTGTGTGCTGGCACTTGGGGTCTGGCTCAGTTTTTTGAGCATATGGTAAGCATACACTAAGAGGCTTGGGTTCCATCTTGAGCATCCAAAATAAATAACTTTTAAAAATTACTCACTCTGGATCACTGTGTAGATTACTCAAAGCATAATTGAAATATATGGTGAATATTTAAATAAATTTGTTACAGTAAAACATGTTGCCAGGAATTCACCCTCAAAATAATCTCCCTTGCTCCAAACACTCTTAGTCCATTGTTCTGGCCACTTTCTGAAGCAGCTCTGGAAGTCCTCTTCCGTGAGTGTCCTTGGAGGCACTGTTGTTGGTGCCTCCGTGTTCTGACTTGATTCAAAATGTTGCCCTTTCATGGTCACTTTGACTTTGGGGAAGAGCCAGAAGTCACATGGTGCCAGATCCGGTAATGAAGAACATGAGGACACGCTTATGTTTCTACTAGCCTGTCTCTCCAGTGGATGGCGATTGTCAGCACCTGCGCTGTGTTTTTATCACACCGCAGTCTCCCAGATGCTGAGATTACAGGTGTGCGCTACCACACCACCTTTTGTTTCCTCTTGACCACCGAGTTGGTCAGGTGCACTGTGTAAAGGGTTGAGAGTACTTCCTCGGAGGTGAGGTAGGTAACTGCACATTGTACCACCTTTCCTCTGGCAACCAACAGCTGAAAGTCAGCAGCATTTGTCCTTTAAGAAAGGGTGTCAACCGGGAGTGGGAGGATACCGCTGTAATCCTAACATCCCAGAGGACGAGGCAGGAGGATCCATGCAAACTGGAAGCCAGCCTGGGCTACATAATTCAAGGCTAGCCTGAGCCACGTAGTGAGACCCTTTCTCAATAAATAAATAAATAGATAGAAAGAATGAAAAAAGGGTGGGGGACTCTAGTTTGCCACAGTCCCTGCCCTTTCGTTTTGCTCACCCTGCAAAGAACTGAGGCTGAATTTGGGACGAGGTAGTTTTTTGGAGACAAGTTCTCACTGTATCGTTAAGGCTGGGCTTGAACTCACTACGTCAGCCAGGCTGGTCTGGAGCTTGCAGCAATCCTCCTGCCACAGCCTCCTGAGAGTACCAGCATGAGAGGAATGTGCACTACCATATCTGGCCTGAGGCTGAAATTGGAACATGCCAGGGCACTAGAGCTACTGGGTTTTACTGTTTTCAGCAAGGCAGTATTTCTCAGTACCCACTTCTATATCAAAAATGAGAAAGTGAGATGGAAAGGCTTTTTGGCATGTGAAATATAACTCTGAGTACTACATTATGCAAAGAATGATTGCTCAAACCTCCCTGGCATTGAGTTTCACGAACTTAACTTTTTGAACTTTAGATGCCTGATGAAACCCAGCAGCAGCTGACAGGAGGAAGGGAGGGGCTGGCTGTGGCAGGAGATGGTGGAGAGAAGGAGTCTTTAGAATCCTGGCAAAGGCTGAGCCTTCGCTACAGTGCCAGTGATCAGGGAATTGAGCATTCATGAGGCTCTGGGTTATGGGAGATGGATACCCTGCTGCTTTCTTTGAATTCCCAAAGGCTAATAAAAGACAAGCGAAGGATTTCTCAGAAGTGTGGGTTAAAATGTAACTACATCTGTTGGTCTGTTTCTGACTGCAATAAAAGATAATCTCAGCTTTCAGGAGGCTGAGGCAGGAGGATCACAGCAAGTTCCAGACCAGACTGGGCTACGAAGTGAGCTCAAGGCCAGCCTGAACTGCATAGTAAGTATTTTGTCTCAAAAAGACAAAATAAAATAAAATTTAAAAAAAATATAAAAGATCAATTATGATCTGGCTGGGAGTGTAACTCAGTCGCACTGAAAAGGAAAGGAAAAAAATAGTTTGTGATTGAGTATTTTTGTGGCACTCAATCTAAGCAGCATAGGAGAGATAAGACAGAGGGAGGAAAAGTAGGAAGAGGCCTTTAATGAGGGCCGGGGAGAGCTTTATAGGGTTCAGCAGCTCAACAAGAACAGAGAAGGGACTTTTATCAGTTTTGGCTGGAGGAGGAGTTTGGGAGGTTGACAACATGACATATCAACTGCTGATTTGAAAGAGCGTTTGCCTGTATAAAACAGGAGACAGAAAGATTTACTGGGGGCTGGGGGTGGCAGCTTGGGCAGTTGTGGAGTCTTGGGATTGGAGAGGGCTCAGTGCATGCAAAAAGGGAGCTGGAGGTTTATCTCTGGAATGAGAACACAGACGTTACTCTCGGAGAGGTAAGTTGTTTCTCAGGATCCAGGACCAAGCTGAGCTGACGTCATGTTACAGATAGCTAAGCCTCAGGCTAGCAGAACCTATCAATTTATTTGTTTCTTGGTTTGCTTATTTAGCTTTTCTGAGCATTTGTCACAAGACCCCAACAGTGCTTCAGCTTTAAATCTCACCGTCCTGCTCTGCAGCTTCCCGGGCTCTGTTTGTGAGGATGCTGATGAGCCAGGTGTTGGCATGGGCCATGCACAGACTGGCGAGCACCTGGAAGGTCTTTCCTCCTCTGTGATGACCCTGGCCTTCTCATTCTTGTAGATGTTCCTGATAGGCATCGCAGGTCCTGACAGCTGGGTGGCCAATTTGAGTTCTTCAGCAGAGCTGTCTCCCCTCTTGGGGACCAATGGCTTCCTGAGGAAGAAGGTGAGTTTGGAGCAGTACTCTTTCCTCCACTGAACATAGGCCTACAGCAACTAGGTGGATTTGTTCTGCCTCCTTGGGTCCACTGAGATGTCAGTGGTCCAGGCCACCTTCTTGTGAATACGTCACCTTCTGCTCCTCCAGACTCAAGTCCCAGCCAGTTTGGACTTTAGTGTGGTATGGAACCGTGGGGAGGGTGCAATATGGGCCAAATAGGTCAGGATTCAGGGCGATGCTGCGTGCTTTTGCCTGCTGGGTCTTGTTCCTGTGGACCTTCCAAGTTTCCTGACGGAACTACGTGGAGCCACGATCCACCACCAGGCCTTGTAGAAGTGGGACTTCAGAATGATGCCATTCCAGTTGGGTGCTATGGTTGCCTCTTAGGCCATGGATCGGCTGAATGGAAAGGGACAGCCTGTTTTTTCACTTGTTCATTTGTTTGTTTTTGTTTTTTTGTTTTGAGGCAGGGTCTGGCTATGTAGCTCAGACTGACCTTGAACTTGCAGTGCTCCTCCTGCCTCAGCCTCCTGAGTGCTGCACCACCATGCTGGGCTTCAAAAATTGTTGGTAGTAGTAACACAATTACTTTTGCCAGGTGCAGTGGTGTGTGCCTGTAATCCCAGCACTCAGTGGGGTAGGGGAGCCGAAGCAGGAGGATTACCATGAGTTCAAGACCAGCCTCAACTACATAGGGAGACTCTGTCTCAAAAAAAAAAATGTATTTTAAACTGACCATGGTGATGCCTGCCTGTAATCCCCAACACTCAGGATTCTGAGGCAGAAGGATCATAAATTCAAAGCCAGCCTGGATTACACAGCAAGTTCAAAGCCAGCCTAGACTATATAGAGATTCTATCTCAAAAAACAAATACAGAAGGCTGGGGATTTAGCTCAATGGCATAGCACCCGCCTGGCAAGTGCGAGATCATGAGTTCAATCCCAACCACCACCAACAACAAAATAAATGCAAAAAGCATATACATATATATAAAGTAATAAAACAAAATTTAAACCAGATGTGGCAGCATACATGTGTAATCCCAGTACTCTGGAGGCTGAGATAGGATCACAAGTTCAAGGCCATCTGGGCAACACAGTGACTTCAAGGTCAGCCTGAACTAAACAGTGAGACCCTTCTCAACAATTAAAAAAAGGAGAGGAATAATTAAAAAGTTATTTTATAAAGTAGATTTGGAAAAAATAAGACAAAAATAAATAAGAACAAAAAGATCATTTTAGCTGATTGATATGGGGTCTTGCTGCATTGTCTAGGCTGGTTTCCAACTCACAGCAATCTGTGCTCAAGCAACTCTTCAGTTTCAGCCTCCAAGCACTAGGCCTACAGGTGCAGGCTACCATAGCTGGTTAGCAAGTTGTTGTTGTTTTTCCTAAAAATTGAGGAAAGCAAAAATATGAGAGCTGGATTATGACTTATCCATCCCTTAGCTGACGTGCTATCTTGTTTTTACATTTACTGAGAATCTTCCCTGTAATTCTCTCACCTTCTCCGCACTACGGAGTCACATAGTGCTCGTTGCCTCACTGAAGGAATGAGGAATGAAAGAGAGAACGAAGTAGAAATCATCTGTGGGCTTTGCTTTCGTTTCTTTCTTCTTCTTCTTCTTCTTCTTCTTCTTCTTCTTCTTCTTCTTCTTCTTCTCCTTCTTTTTTTTTTTTTTTCTTTTTGAGACAGGGTTTCAGTAGCAGTTAAGACGAGCCTTGAACTCACCACGTACCCAGGCTGGTCTCAAACTTGCAATGACCTTTCTACCTCAACCTCCTGAGTGCTGGGATTACAGGTGTGCACCACCAAACTCATCTGGGTTTTACTTTTTTTTTTTTTTTTGCGTGGTACTGAAATCAAACTCAGGACCTCACACTTGCCAGGCAGGCACTTATGCCGCTGAGCTAAATCTCTGGCCCCCTGGGTTTTGCTTCTTATGGTCCAAAATGCATTGTATGGAATGGCATTTAAGATATGAATTTACAGGAAGAAACATTCACCATGCCCTGTTCAGTTTGCCAAAGCTTATGAGATGGATAAAAAGAAGGCGTATTGCCCTGATACCCAGGAAGTCCTCAGAGAAATAGTTAATTTGAGATTGAGCAAGGGAAGGAAGAGGAAGGGCCAGGTTCCCATAATCCCCTTGGAGAGCACAATGACCTAAAGATCTCCTAGAAGGCCCTGCCTCTTAAAGGTTTTACTACCACCTCCCAATAGCACCAAGTTGTAGGCCAAGCTTTTAATACACAGACCTTTGGGAGACATTCAAGAGCCAAACTATACTAATATAGACAATACTGCTGGAGCTCAGGGACCAGGAAAATGCCCCCAGATCAACCTCTGACTTCTGCCCTAAGGTCCACTATCTGGAGGCAGAGATAAGAATAACAAAGACCCCTGGAAATTCCAAAATGCCAAACCAGGATCTGTGCATAGGAGATCAGCCAGTGTGACCTACCATGACCTTTCTTCACTTGGAGTTTATTAAAAGTTCATACATGTGGACTGTTTCTCATATAGCCAATTATAAGGCAGCACATGCCTGTAATCCAGCACTCTGGGAGACTGAAGCAGGAGAATTTCAAGTTCAAGTCCAGCATCCGCTACTTATAACATGGTAGTATCTTGTCTTAAAACAAAAAAAGTAATAAAGGCTGGGGAAGTAACTCAATGTGAAGGCCCTAAGTTCAATCTCCAATATTACAAAAAAATAAACAAATAGAAGACTACTAGAACCTTGGAGGGATGACCTCCCCATGAGAACATGCCTCTCTCAAAAAGTCTCTTCTTGCTTTTGTTTTTTGTTTTTGTTTTTGTTTTGAGGCAGAAGTTTACTATGTAATCGTGCGTGGTCTTGAACTCACCGTGTACCCCCAAGCTGGCTTCAAACTTGCAGTCATCCTGCTTCAGCCTCTTGAGAGCTGGGGTTACAGGTATGTGCCACGAGCCCAGCTATAATGGTTCACCTTTCTTCCCCAAAAGAAGAGAAGAAACACAAGAAGGGGTCCCAGGTACAGAGTCAAATTCCTGCTTCATTGAATAGTAGTGTTTAACATGCTAGAAAATCTCCAGGCCTCAGCCACATGTGCACACAGTAGTTGTGAGTGTTGGGAACTAGCTCCATGTCCTCTGCTGGCCCACAGGAGGGCAAGCCAGGTGCTGTGATTTACATCTGGATGTCCTTGCACCCAAAGGCTTGTGGAAGGTGAGGGTAGGATGGGGATTATGTAATAGACTTGCTGTTAGTGGATGGGGTTTGGTGGGAAGAGGCGGGTCACTGGGGGCTGAGCTGAAAGGGTGCATCTCCCTGTCCCACTCCCTGCACTCTGTGCTTTCCTGAAGTGAGCCTCTTTCCTCCACCAGACCCTCCCACTAGTCTCCCAGCGCTGCAGCCAACCAACTGAGGACTGAAATATGAGCCAAAATAAACCTCCGCTCCTTTAAATTGCAGGTGTCTGGTATTTTGTTCCAGTGACTGGGAAATGACCTCAGACACCAGGCTTCCAGAAGAATGCTCCTGCAGGAGGGGGTAGCACCAGTGCACTTGAATCAATGTGCATGGGAAACATCCCCATAGGTACATTTTGGATTAAAAAAAAAAAAAAAGACTACTAGGATCTTATCTAATAAACTGGGTTCCAGTGTGAAGAGGCACCCACTGGCCAAAGGGCTTAATTTGAGTATCTAATAAAGATAATAGCTGCAGTAGGTTGAAACATATATAAATCTCTGAACTCATAAATATGTTTAAAAAGTTTTGTCATCAAAAAAGAAAAATCTCATCAGTTACCTTAAAGAATGCCAGAGAACCAATTTTGCAATCCAGTCCCTCAAGAGAAAGCAGCAAGGATTTGTATGCTGTCTTTCTTCTCCGCTCTGTGCCTCAGGACCCCAGAGAGTTGATTAAGGCAAGTTTCTCTTTGTAGGATGATCCCACCTAACACACACAGGAAGAGGTTAAATTAGAACATCATTGCAGTGCAGTTTATAACGGATTAATTGAATGAAGTAATGAGCACCAACAAGCGAGGAGTGATGGTTTTGTCTATAATCCCAGCATCCTGGAAGGCTGAGACAGGAGGACTGCAAATTTGAGCCCAGCCTGGGCAAGTTAGAAACTATTTTATTTTATTTTTGGTCTTTTAGAGACAGGGTCTCACTGTGCAGTTCAAGCTGGTCTTCAACTTACTTTGTAGCCGAAGTTGGCCTTGAACTCACAAAAATCCTCTTGCCTCAGTTTCTTGCGTACCGAGATTACAAGTGTGCACCACCATGCCTGGCCATTTAGCAATTTAGTAAGAGCTGTTTTAGAATTTAAAATGAAGACAAAGGATTGGGGTTATTGCCCAGTGTGAAGGACCTAGATTGTAATTCCCAGTACCACAAAAAAGGAGGTAGGGCAGCTTACATTACAATCCAAGATTGTGTTCTTGTGATACAAATCCATGCCATGCCCAGATGATGTTATCTAACCCAAACAGTGGAATATGGTTCTGCTCTGGCAGTGGGGCTATACATTTCTAGAGCCCAGGACGGATTACAGTACTAGGAACCTCATCACACAGGTTTGCTAAGTGCCAATGCTGCAGGAACACAGAAGACAGAAGAACATATGAAATGACATTATCAAGAATCTGAGAAAAAAAGAATTTGATCAAGGAAATTGTACAGGGTAAGAGATGGAAGGAACCAATTTTTTTTTTTCTTGGTACTAGGGATTAGACTCACGACCTTGCATTTGCCAGGCAGGCGCTTATGCCACTGAGCTAAATCCCAGCTCCTAAGGAACCAATATTTAAAAGATTTGGCAACATCAGTTGTAACACACAGTCCTATTTGGAATTTTCTTTTTGGCAGGATCTTACTATGTAGTTCATGGTGGCCTTGTACCCTGTCTATAGCCCAGGCTGCCCTCAAACTCTCAAAAAAGTCTCCTGCCTCAGCTTCCCAAATACTGAGATTACAAGTATGTGCCCCCACACTTGGTTTTTTGCTTTGTTTTGTTTTTTGGTGCTGGGGATCAAACTCACGACCTTGTGCTTGCCAGGCAGGTGCTTACACCACTGAGCTAAATGCCTGGCTCTACATTCAATTCTTATTTGGACTTGACAGTAAAATACCTTGAGAGAGTTGAGCCCAGATTGGATATTTCATTATGTCAATGAATTGCTGTGTGTTACGGCTTATATATAGATATACCCCCCCAAAGTCTCCTGTGCTCTTCTTAGGTGGGGCTTTTCAGAATAACTGGATCTTTCCTGTGTGATACTAGATTAGCCCACAATGGGTTTAGCATAGTTTTGGGTGGGGATGATGGATTTACAGAAGTGGGAAGACCCACTTTTGATGTGGGTGGCACCAACTGACACACTTATAGCCTGGATGGAATAAAAGGGGAAAGAAGGAAGGCTTGCTGCTTCCTGCCTGCCACACCACGGACTGTTTCTCCTCTCTCATGCCCCTCTGCCACGCTGCCCTGCCTTGGAGCCAGTTGACTATGAACAAAACCTCTATAAACTGTGAGCTACAATACACTTTTCCAGCTTTAATGAGTGAGTGTTGGGTATTTTGTCCCAGCAACAAGAAAACAACTAATATCCTGGGCTATGGTTCCAATGTGTCCCTTCCAAAATTCATGTGGAAACTAAATCCCAATGGTAGTTCCCCTTCTTGTATGATTTGAGGCCTCATTTTATCTTCTTTTTAATGTATTTTTTGCTTTTGGTTTGTAGAGTGTGGGGGGGGTGTGTGGGAGTGATTTATGGTTGGGGACTGAAAACAGGCTTTTTGATGAGCTACATTCTTTAACTAGCCCTTTTTATTTTAAGACAAGTTCTCGCTAGCAGGCAGGCAGGAAGGAAGTAGCTAAATTGATCTAGATGGCCTCAAACTTGTAATTCCCTGCCTGAGCCCCACAGAATTCTAGAGTTACAGATGTGTGGCATCATGCTTGGTCCCCTTTCTGACCTATCATTCCTTCCTTCAAGTGAAGAAACCTAGGTGGTGCCTTTATGAGGAACAGACCAAAATCAGATACCAAAACCTCTGCTGCCCTGTTCTTAACTTCACAGCTTCCAGAACTGGGAGGAAATAAATCTCTATTGTTTATTGATCATCCCATCTGTGGTGTTTTGTTATAACGACGCAAACTGACTAAGACGGACTGCTAAAATTGCTGCAAAAGATGATGATAGTGTGACCACGCTTTCTAACCAACTCTTCTATGTTCTACGTACATCTTGAAATATTTATGCTTGAAATAATACAACTGTGTGGGATTTGTTTCGAATTAACCTAGCGGGAGTGGGAAGAGGGTAGGATGGAGTCGAAGCAGGAGGAATCATGAGTCCACAGGCGTGGAAGCCGGATGGTGCTGCACGGGCGGAGCCATCATGCTGTGCTCCCTACCCTGCCATATGTTTGGAATTTTCTTAAGAAAATTAAAAAGCAGTGTCTATGTGGGAAGGGGGAGAATATATAGAACTCGTTGCTAGGATATGCATAAACACTCCCCGGAAGGACAAAAGGACCAGTAACCAGGTTGGCATCCGGAGGGAGGCACTGAGGGAGAGATAGGCAAAAAAGAGAAACTTTGCTGTTCATTATGTGATATCCTTCAGGCCAATGAATGTCTTTCCTTCTTTTTAGATGAAAGGAGGACCAGTGTGTGGCTCAGTAGAGGAGGGCTTGCTTAGTGTGCGTGAGGTCCTGTGTTCAAATGGCAGCATAAAAAAAAACAATAAAAAGGGCGACATGTACTAGTGAAGTCAGACTGCCATAAGCAGAAGCAGGCGGAGGGGTTTCCTTGCATAGAGAGTCCCTTTTGCTGAGATTGGAGAAGAGCAACAGCGAGGCAGAGATGTCTGTAACCTGGAGCAAGGCTGGGCCTTCAGTAGCATCCTGGCAGGCAGCAAGATGCCAGAAGGGCCGAGCTAGAAGGTGCATCCAAGTAAAAGCACTCAGCATCCCCACCCCAACTTCTCAGGTCAGGAGATATGAAGGGGCTGGCAAAAGGCAGAGCTAAGGTAGAACCCAGGTTTCTGCAGTTCTGAGCAGGATAGAGAAGCAGCAGAGAATTCTAGAACTTGAGGCCACATATGCCAAGATGGGAGGTTCCCATGGCAGCTGCTATGGTCCAGTAACAAAGAGATACATTAGCACTGGGCAAAACTCCAGGAGCACAGCACAATTGTGGAGGGGGTAGGAGTCCCAGGAAGCAATGGGGTGTAGGTTTGGGGCCAAATGGTGACAGCTTAGGTAGAAAAAATCTGACTTGTAGATAGCTAAGAAAGTCTATGTGTGCACACCTGAGTCTGTGGCCTATATATTGCAGCAAAGGGCCCAGGAATTAGACTTCTCAGGTCAACACTACTAACCTAGGAGTCCATCTATCTGTACCTTCACTTTCTCTTCTCTAAGTGGGGTCAATAAGCAATATTTCTAAGATGATTGAGAAAATTCAGAGATACAGTATGTATGGAAGGCCTAGCCCACTAAACAGATAGGGTAGGATGTAATAAATACTAACGTCAGTAAATGCTAATTCTGTGAGGTCAGTATTATAGTAATGGAAGAAGGAGTTCAAAGAATAAAGTGAATTTTTCATTGCCATCCTACAAACAAGTTCAAGATGATGATTTTATCTCAGAGACCATTAGCCTTCAAAGGCCACATTGCCTACAGTGTGCTGGAGGGTATGTACCATCCGCCTTCCACAGAGTTCAGGCAAAGCCAGCTGATATTGACATTTGTATTAATAAGCAAGATGAGAGGGAGACAGTGAAGATGTATATTGGGACAAATGAGGGAGCTCATTTGTCTACACACTCAACTTCTTTGCTGAACTGGGAGACAGGTTTGGAATTTTGCAAAACTGCCTCAAATTCTTGCACTATTCACAATGCAATGTTTGCAGAGATGACACACATTTTAACCTTAATCTAGATGCATTTCCTCTACAAGTTGCTTAAATCTAGACAATCAACATAGCAAGAAATAAAGATGGACCTGCGGCATCTCCTTTTTTGTTTTTTTTTTGTTTGTTTGTTTGTTTGTTTTGTACCAGGGATTCCAACTCACAATCTCGCACTTGCCAGGCAGGCACTTATGCCATTGAGCAAAATCCCCAGCCCTGGCATTGGCTTTTTACTCTTGCATGAATACTCCTAGCTCTTGAGAGCTGAGGATTGCATCTTTAGGGCCTCATGAACAAAGCCCCAAAATGTGAATGGGTGACAAGAGAAGGATTTGCAAAGGCATTCACTAAAAAACACAGAAGGAAAATCTATACCAGTCTGTTTACTGTTACTATAACAAAATACCTAGTGCAGGGTACTTTATAAATAAAAGAGGTTTAAGGGGCTGGGGATTTAGCTCAGCGGCATAAGCGCCTGCCTTGCAAGCAGCCAGTCGTGAGTTCGATCCCTGGTACCGATAAAAACGTAAAAGACAAAAAATAAATAAATAAATAAATAAATAAATAAATAAAAGAGGTTTATTTAGCCCACAGTTTTGTAGGTTGAAAGTCCAAGATCAGACTGTATCCGCTGTTGGTTTCTGGTGAGAGCCTTATGACAGAGATCATATGGGGAGTTAGGAAGACATAGAAGCTCAAGGACCAGACTTGCTTCATAAGAACCCAAGTCACTTGAAAGCATTATTAATCTCTTCCAATAGCACACCTCCATGACCCAATCACCTTTGAATACTGTACCTTTTGCTGGGTGTGGTGGCTCATGCCTGTAATCCCAGCACTTGGGAGGCTGAGGCAGGAGGATCATTGTGAGACGACCAGCCTAGGCTATAAAATGAGCTCAAGGTTAGCCTGAACTGCACAGTGAGACCCTGTTTCAAAAAGACAAAAAAAAAAAAATACTGTACCTCTTTTTTTTTTGTACTATTAAACCCAGGAACTCATATTGAACTATACCCCCTAGCACTTTTTATTTTGAGATAGGGTCTTGCTAAATTGCCCAGGCTCTCTTTAAACTTGCAGTCCTGCTTCAGACTCCCGAGTAGCTGGGATTACTGGCATGTGCCACCATTCTCAGATTCTCAGCCTCTCTCTCTCTCTCTCTCTCTCTCTCTCTCTCTCTGTCTCCCTCTGTCTCCCTTTCTCTCTCTCTCTCTCTCTCTCTCTCTCTCTCTCTCTCTCTCTGTCTCCCTTTCTCTCTCTCTCTCTCTCTCTCTCTCTGTCTCCCTTTCTCTCTCTCTCTCTCTCTCTCTCTGTCTCCCTTTCTCTCTCTCTCTCTCTCTCTCTCTCTCTCTCTGTCTCCCTTTCTCTCTCTCTCTCTCTCTCTCTGTCTCCCTTTCTCTCTCTCTCTCTCTCTCTCTCTCTCTCTCTCTCTCTCTCTCTCTCAATTGGAGGTTGACCTTAGAGCCTTTGCATTGAGCTACATTTCCAGCCCTTTTTCATTTTTTATTTTGAGGCAGGTTTTCACTAAGTTACCCAGGCTGGGCTTGAACTTCAATCCTTCTGACTCAGCCTACCAGAATACTGAGATTGCCAGGGTGTACCACCATACCCAGTTTAAAGTTCATCTTTTACAGGTTCTGCTACCTCTCGACATTGCCATACTGGCGCCCAAGCCTCACTTTGACTTTTGGGGAACACACTCAATCCATACCCAAACCATGGTGGCATGTATCAGGGTGAGCACTGACCAGGAAGTACACTTTCTAGCTGTGTGACTAAGAGCAAGTCTCTACCTTCCTGAGCCTCCATTCTCTCCCCTCTAAAACAAGTGCAGTAGGGGCTGGGGATTTAGCTCAGCAGCATAAGCGCCTGTATGGCAAGCAGGCAGTCGTGAGTTTGATCCCCGGTACCGATAAAAAGGAAAAAGACAAAAAAAAAAAAAAAAACAAGGGCAGTAGGAAGATGAGGGTAGGTCAGGAAGAACATGGCAGATAGATAGCAGCAGCCTCGGAGGCTCTCTGAGAAACCGCACTTGAAATCCAGGAATGGTGCCAGGCAGGAAGTCCTAGGCAAGGGGGGATATTCTTTGCCAACCCAGGAACAAACTAAATTAAGAGAAACCAACTGGAAACGCAATCCTGGTGATACAGCAGGAACAGATAAGGCCTCAGCACAGAAGCTGGACCCCATGCCACTGGAAACTGCGATTTGAATTTCCTGCCGCTGCTGTTGTGTCCTGGTAGGCACAGTAGGGAGACAGGCGCAAAAGCTCTGAGAGTGGGAAGCATTGAATGGATTTGGGAGCAGGACTGGCCGGGTGCCCTGCATCGACCTGCAGTGAGTGAGTGAATCGGGACCCTTCAATAGAGGAGGAGGCTTCAGCGGAGGACATACTGGGACCGGGCAGACTTCCCGGAACGAGATGCTGCAGTGACTTCAGTCACATACCTCCCTCTTAAGCAGGATTGGTGGAGAGTGCCTGGCGTGTGAGACACCGCTGGCTGAGACCCAGTAGGCTAGCCCAACCCAAGTCCCAGCGCCTGGAGGTGCACCCTAGCGGTGAAGCCTTCAGTAGGTTGACCTGGAGGGGCGGCCCCGCATAGACTGCCCAGGTCTGTGTCTCCCTGGTGTGCTGTGGTGGGCAGGAACACCTAGCCAGCGCAATTCAAACAGACTGTGGCCGACAGGTGAAAGGTTTTGGCCCAGACAGGACACTGTAGCCAGAAAAGCCACAACCGGAAGCAGGAAGCCCCATCTTGCCCTGCCCCTAGGAAGTTACCTGTGACGCCATCTTCCCGCCCCTGGGAATTTACATATGGCGCCAAACCTAGGACCAATGGGCTACCTGTGTATCCCTAATGCCCGCTTTAGGTTCCACCCCAAACCGAGGCTATTTACAGGCCCCCATGCCACGTGTCCGCCGGAGAGATGGCCGGACGCCAGCGGTGGGGGTGCTGGTCATCTCTCTCCGTGTTCTCAGAATAAAGGCCGCTTTTTATTTTATATTTCTCATCTTTTGTTAATATTTTTCATCTTTTGGAAATAACTCTATCAACAGGGAAGGAAGCTGGGCCTCCTATATACACTTGCATATATAAGGAACAAAGAATATGGGAAGAGGGAGCAACAAGAAAGGGTCCTCGGCCCCCAATCCTGAGAAACAGGTAATAGCAGACACAGCACCAATAGACATAAAGCGGTATCTCCAGAGCCTCATAGACGTGTTCAGGAATGAAGTTATTAATGACCTGAAGCAAGACATAAGCAGAATAGTTAGAGAAATGCTAAGCACTGCCCTAGAAAAAACAGATGGTGGAATGGAAGAACAGAAAAAAAGGGGAGAATTGTTTGATGGAGAAGATAGAGAAAACATAGAATACGTGAAGCAGGTTCAAAGAGATTACCAGGAAACTAAAAACTCTTATCGAAAACTGGCATAACAGCTTGAAAGAAACTAAGGATAGATTATCTGAACTGGAGGCCAGATTTGTAATATGGGAGCATGAAATGAAAAACTTCTTTTTTTTTTTTTTAAATTTTATTTAAGGAGAAAAGAAAAAAAAAGCAGGGAAAGGGTACAAGTTATACAGATTTACAGAAAAAAAATGAACAGTAGGAAATCACTAGTTAATGGATTACATATTGTCATCTTAGAAATAATTGTTCAAGTCACAAAATTAAAGCTTGTAAAGTGGACATTCCATCAATGATACTGCAAACAGTTCTGTTCATTGATCCAATAAAACTCTGTGATATCATTTTCTATCTTATACACTTAAATATACATGCAGTTATATAGTTTAGAGCACTTTCTTTTCCTCTCTTTTGTACCATGACTATTACACATTTTGGGTTTCATTGCTCCCACGGTTCTTATTACTTTTTTGGAAGAGAGTAAAACCAAATGTGACATAACAGAACAGAATCGGTCAAGTCAAAAGGGTGGACATAATAGATAATGTAAAAACATAATACAGGTGATCAACAATGGTTACCATAATGTCTCCCGCTATCTCTAATAGAATTGCCTATATCATTAGTTATAATACAATTGAACAAAACAGTAAAGAATAAAACCGACAAAACCAAAACATTGGAGACATTGTAGGTCTTCAAAAGTAGCTAAAAGTCAACAAGAATGGGCGTCATAATGAATCTCATTATCTTCACAGCTGATGCCTAAACTTTCGAACCTGATGCTATCCAGCAAAACAGAATAGGGGAACATCAGTTAAAAACCAGATGGTGAGAGTAATACAGGGCTTTAAATCAAGGTAATGAAAAGTCAAAATGGGTTACTATAATATATCCTGCTATTTTTTTCCTTTAATTAAAAGGATAAAGATAAAAAAGTAAATAATGGAGTGGAGATTGAGATAAAAGAGGGCATAACAACGAAACAGCGAAGATCAAAACATAACCATTTAAGCAGAATAGTGTTTCACCACCAGATATTCCTAACCTAAAAGTAGTTACCATATTGTTTCTTTCTTTGAAATCCTTGAGTACAACTTCGTATACTGTAGCATTAAGTATATCAAAACAATGTAAAACCATTCAAGAGAATGACAGCATTACAGAGTATTTAGAATCGACTAACAGAAAATGAACAATGGTTTCTGTATAATCTCCTTGTCTTTAAAAGGTTTTTGCTTATACTATCGTACATAATAAAATCCAATAAGATACAGCCTATTTAGACCATTGGAGACAGAAGGACAAAAGCTAGATGAGACTTCAAAACAAGATGATACTAAATCAGTATTACCTATTAACATGTCATTTTCTCCAAAATAGCTGTTCCTATCATCCAATCTTCTCTGCCTCATTTCTGTTAAGCTCTTTTTCTGTCAGTAGCTGTCAGTTTGTCTTCTTCATTTTGTTCTCTGCTCCATTTGTTGTGGCCTCCCCGCCACTATTTCTGGGTTCTTTGTATTTTTCTTTTTTTAGAATATCCTGCAATACTTTCTCTAGAGTTGAATTGGTGGTTGCAAATTCCCCCAGTTCCTCTTTATCCTGGGAAGCACCTTGTTTTTCCATCAATTTCCAGGGACAGTTGTGCAGGATATCTCAATCTTGGCTGGAGATTATTATCTTTCAATGCTTGAATTATTTCCCCCCATGCTCTTCGTGATTTGATGGTTTGTGCAGAGAAATCTGCTGTAATTCTGATGGGTGTTCCCTTGTAAGTGGTCTGTTTCTTGTCTCTTACAGCTTTTAATATTCTGTTCTTGTATTGAATTTCTGGAATTTTTATTATTATATGCCTGGGTGTTGCTCTGTTTGGGTTGTAGGTAGCTGGGGTCCTGTATGCCTCATACATCTGAGTATCTTTACCTTTTGCTAAATTAGGAAAATTCTCCTGGATTATTTCTGTGAGTAGCTTTTGTAGTTCACTTGTTTGCATCCCTACTTCTTCTTTTATGTTCTTAATCCTTAAGTTATGGATCCTCTTATCATCTTCTTGTCTTTGTATTATTGCTGTTTGTTTCTTTGTTATTTTTAAGAAGTTTTTCATTTCATTCTCCCATATTACAATTCTGCCCTCCAGTTCAGATAGTCTGTCCTTAGTTTCTTTCAAGCTGTTATGCCAGTCTTCGATAGACTTCTTAGTATCTTGGTAGTCCCTTTGAACCTGCTTCACGTATTCTATGCTTTCTCTGTTTTCTCCATCAAACAATTCTCCCCTCTTTTTCTGTTCTTCCATTCCACCGCCTGTTTTTTCTTGGGTGGTACTTAGCATTTCTCTAACTATTCTGCATACTTCTAGCTTCAGGTCGTTGATAACTTCATTCCTGAATTGGTCTATGAGGCTCTCTATATGGTGCCTTATGTGTATTGGTGCGGTGTCTGCTATTGCCTGTTTCTCAGAATTGGGGGCCGAGGGGCCTTTCTTGTTGCTGCCTCTTCCCATGCTGCCTCTTCTTCTCTGTTCCTTATATATGCAAGCTTATATAAGAGGCCCAGCTTCTCTCCCAGTCAGCCACAGCCTGATCGAATTGCGCCAGTTAGGTGTTCCCGCTCACCGCTGCGCACCAGGGAGTTACGGACCAGGCAGCCTACGTGTCTCCCCTCCCGGCCACCGTCAGGCTCTGGGATCTGGGTTGGGACAGTCTACCAGGTCTGCCGGCAGCGTCACGCAGGCCAGGCACTTTTCACCAATCCCGCCCGAGAGGGGGATGTGTGGCTGGAGTCGCCACTGCGCCCTGCTCCCGCAGGACTGCTCGGGCCCAGAAAGTCCTCTGCTGGAGTCAAACTGTGGTAGAGTGTCAGTTTCTCTCACTCACCTCACCACAAGTCAGTGCACGCCTCCCTGCCGTTCGCAGACTCCCATTCCCAGAGCTTCTGCGCGTCTCTCTCCTTGCCGAGCCACTGTAGAGGCAGCCAGCCGCTGCGCGGCGGGAAACCCAAATCGCGGCTTACAATGGCGCGGTTCCAGCCTCCACACCGAGTCTTTTCTGTTCCTGTTTTAGCACCAGGACTGCATTCCAAGTTGGCTTCTCTCAGCCCAGTTCGTTCCTGAGTCAGCAGAGCATATCTCCACCTGCTTATGTCTCCTTAGTCCGCACCATTCCTGGCTTCTGAGCCGAGTCTTTCAGAGAGCCGCCGGTAGTTGCTGTTATCTGTCCGCCATGTTCTCTGAAAAACTTCTTAAAAATAACAAGAAAACAAACAGCAACAATACAAAAGCTAGAAGATGATAAGATGATCTATAACTTAAGAATAAGAACATAAGAGAAGAAGTGGGGACACAAACAAATGGACTATAAAAGCTATTCACAGAAATAATCCAAGAGAATTTCCCTAATTTAGCAAAAGGTAAAGATACTCAGATATATGAGGCATTCAGGACTCCAGCCACCTACAACCCAAACAGAGCTACACCCAAGAATATAATAATCAAAATTCCAGAAATCCAATATGATAACAGAATATTAAAAGCAGTCAGAGACAAGAAACAGATCACTTACAAGGGAACACCCATCAGAATTACAGCAGACTTCTTGGCACAAACCATCAAATCACGAAGAGCGTGGGGGGAAATAATTCAAGCTTTGAAAGATAATAACCTCCAGTCAAGATTAATATATCCTGCACAACTGTCCCTAGAAATTGATGGAAAAACAAGATGGTTTCAGGATAAAGAAGAACTAGGGGAATTTGCAACCACCAATTCAACTCTACAGAGAATACTGCAGGATAGTCTAAAAAAGGAAAATACCAAGATTCCAGAAATAGTGGCAGAGAGGCCACAATGAATGGAGCAGAAAACAAAATGAAGAAGACAATCTGACAACGAACGACAGAAAAAGAGCTCAACAGAAATGAGGCAGAGAAGATCGGAAGGTAAGAACAGCTATTTTGGAGAAAACAAGACATCATACTAGCTAGTGCTGATTTAGTATCATCCTGTTTTGAAGTCCCATCAAACTTGTATTCTTCTGTCTCCATTGGTCTTAAAAGGTTGTATCTTACTGGATTTTATTATATAGGATAATATAAGCAAAAACTTTTATAGACAAGGAGTTTATATAGAAACCATTGTTCATTTTCTGTTAATTGGTTCTAAATTCCCTGTAATAATGTCATTCTCTTGAATGGTTTTATAGTGTCTTGATATGTTTGGTGCTACAGTATACAAAGTTATACTCAAAGATTTCAAGGAAAGAAACACTATGGTAACTATTTTTATGTCAGGATATCTTGTGGTGAAACACTATTTTGCTTAAATGGTTACGATTTGACCTGCGCTGTTCTGTTGTTATGCCCTCTTTTATCTCAATCCCCTTTTTTTTAAAATTATTTACTTTTTTCTTTTTATTTTTTTAATTAAGGGAAAAATAAATAAAAAATAGCAGGATACATTATAGTAACCTACTTTGATTTCCTATTAACTTGATTTGAAATCCTGTATTGTCCTCACCATCTTGTTTTGACTGATTTTCCTCTATTCTGCTTTGCTTGATAGTACCAAGTTCGAAAGTATAGGCAACAACTGTGAAGACAATAAGAACTGGTATGACGCCCATTCCGGTTGACTATTATTTTCTTTTAAAATCCTGTAATGTCTCCAATGCTTTGGTTTTATTCTTTACTGTTTAGTTCAATTTTATTATAACTGCCAATTCTTCTTAAAATAGCAAGAGGCAATATGGTAACCATTGTTGATCTTATATTTTGTTTTTACATGATCTATTATGTCCATCCTTTTGATTTGACTGACTCTGTTCTGATATGTTGCATTTGGTTTTACTCTCTTCAAAAAAAGTAATAAGAACTGTGGGAGTAATAAAACCCAAAATGTGTAATTGTCATTGTACAAAAGAAAAGAAAAGAAAGTGCTCTAAAGGTTATAACTGCATATATGTTTAAGTGTATAAGATTGATAACCATATTACTGAGTGTTTTTTGGATCACTGAACAAAACGGTTTGCACTCTCACTGTTTGAAAGTCCACTTTATATGATTCAATTTTGTAACTTGAACAACTATTTCTAAGATGAGAATATGTAATCTATTAACCAGTGATTTCTTACTGTTTATTTTTTAAATTTTGTATTACTTGTACCCTCTTTCTGTTTTTTTTTTCCTTTTTCTCCTTAAATCAAAAAAAAAAAAAAAAAAAAAAACAAGGCCAATAAAGGCAGCTGCTCTGGAGGGTTACATGAGATGATCCACAGAAAGTGCTTGGTGTGATGTCTGAATTACAGGAGATACTTGATAAGCACTACTTAGATGTCCTGCTCTGCCCCCCCACTGGTCAGGACACACAGTGGGGAATATCCCACCATTCCTCTTACAAGTCCTGTCCTGTGTCATGCTGTGTTCTGGTGCCATTTGGGGTCCCCAAGCTGTGGCCAAAATCGGGCACCAAGGCTCCAGTGCTGGTTGTCTTCCCACTGCAGTCTCCTGTCCAGGACACCTCCAGGCTTGAAGGTGGGGCAGAAACGTGCAGGCACTGCAGGATAGTAGCTCATCCATTCCACAGACCTGCTGGTCCCGTGGACACACGTGGTTGAAAGAAAGAGCTGGCTCCAATTGCTATTTGAAGCATCCTGAGCAGGAAGAGCAGATTTGAAGGTTGCTGGGCAGAGCCCCAGATTTGCAGCCAAGATCATCACCTCAGTCCCAGTGGACAAAGCCTCACTAATTCTCAATAATTCCTACCATGGGCCAAGGATATAGCTCAGTGGCACAGTGCCTGCGTAGCAAGTGTGAGGTCATGCGTTCCATTCCCAGTACAAAAAAAAAAGTCCTATCAGGTGGTCTCATTCTATCTAATACAGAAAGAGCAAACCAGAGTGTGGACAGAACTTGAGATATGCTTCTAGCCAAGAGAAATGATATTACTAACCCAGTTAAATCAGAAATTAGTTTATTTGGAGTTCATCAAAGGTACATAATCCCAGAGGGCCTGAATTAATCAGGTGAAAGGAGCTTCTCTACTGGCCTTCAGGAATCAAGCACCATGGAACCAGTGGCAAGTAATTGAATTCTGCCAACAACCTGAGCACAGCTAGAAATGGACTTTTCCTCAGTTAAGAATTTGGATAAACCAGTGCAGTGATGCATCCCTGAAATCCCATCACTTTAAAGCTTGAGGTGAGAGGATGGCGGCAAGTTGCAAGATCAGCCTGGGCTACCTAGTGAGAATGTGTCTTAAAATAAATAAATAAGATTAATAATCAGGGTTTGGATAAGAATGCAGCCTGTCTCACCTGGCCTTAGCCTCAGAGAACCCCGAGCAGAAGCCCCAGCTAGCCAGTCTGACCATTCTGACCACTGCCTTGGACTTGATGGCTTCCAGCCACTCTCTCTGGAATGCAACCTGGCATTCTGGGACCGCTTCCATGAGGGGCTTCTCTTCACCCCCCAGTTCAGTAGACCTGGTCTGGGTACCCAGCACGGGGAGGGAGTGCCAGGAGCCAGCATTCCACAAGGAGTCTGTGCGAGTGTCTACCTCCACTGTTTTCCCTTTTCTCCCTTCTATTCTCTTTTCTTTTTTCTTACTAGGACTCCCACTCACCGGATGTGAAACAGGAATCAGGAGTCCTGCCTAGAGAAGCCACCCAGCCCCCACCCACTACTGCCACACCGCAGCGGCCACGCAGGCAGGTGGATGGAGTTCTCCTTCCTCCCCTGTGCCGTACTCCTCACTACAGCAGGCACGTGCCCTGGAGGGGGAGGACAGGCCAGGTGCCAGGATTAACCCCCACCCCTGGAACTCGTGCGGCTCCAGGAGCTCTAGTCCCACCTTTCCGCTTACTGCCCAGGAGGGCCCCCAGGCCCTCCCCAGCCCCCGCGGGCCTCTCGCCCCGGTGTCACCGCGTGTGGGGCTCTCATCTACCCCAGGGGACCAGAGATGTGGAAGGAAGGCAGTGGTGAGGGGAGGCCTGGCAGGTCAGCGCAGGCAACTTCGCGCTCAATTTTAAGGGCCCCATAAATCCTCAGCGGCTCTTCCTTATTCTTCTAGGGGTCTTCTGAGGACCCTGAGCGAAACCCATCCGAAAAGGGCCTGAACATTCCTATATTGGATAACCCCACCCCTTGTGTGCTCGGTGCCTTTCCTCCTGTCTCTGGTCTCCGGCCTCAGCCTCACCGTCCGTCTCCTGCCGCCCACCTCCATCCTCCTCTTTCCCTCTCTTCAGTCTCCTGTGCGCTCGTGTTACTCTCAAACAGCCCTCTTCCACCCGGTCCTGGTGCTGCAGGCTTGTAATCACAGCAGTCTGGCAGGCTGAGGCAGGGAGATCGCAAATTCTAACCCGGTCTGGGCAATTCAGCAGTTTAGCGAGTTCTTGTCGCAAAATAAAATATAAAAAAAAGGGCTGGGGATGTAGTTCAGTGCGAAGGCCCTGGGTTCAACTTTCAGTACCGAAGTGCTTATGTGATGGGGGTGGGGGTGTAGAACCCTTTCCTTGGCTGGGAAAGCCACACTCCAGCCTCAGAGTTGTCCGATGGAAGTTGGCCTTCTCCCCTACTGGCGCTGGAAGAAAAGTGCATCTTGACCAATCGGAGTTCTGATTGGTCGGCGACAGATAGGGGCGGAGCTAACTGATTGACAGACAGGTCGGAGAGCTGAGGACCCCGAGGTTGCTGTGTTTCACTGAAGGCCACGAATCGCCGTGAACGGACGTTCTGAGTTCTTTAATTCCTAACAGCTGACCTTGCCCAGAGTGTCCCCTGCCAACGGCGGGCCCTCCTCGATTTAGCATTCCCCACCCTACCCCAACCCCCTGCCCCCTCAAGGAGCTCGGGTTTGCGAAGTAGCGTAGCGGCCGCCCTGTCCCATCCAGGCTGTGTCCCGGGCAGATCACCTTCCACACTGCAAAAACCCGAGCGAGTGGGTTGCTCACGTCCGCCTAGGAGAAGCCTATGATCTGTGTCCTCTGATCCCTACTCAGGCCAGCCCCAAGATGACTGGGATTTGTACCCAGGACTACTGGTGTGACTACAACAGGGCTGGCCACAGTTGCCACCTGGTCCTGATCGTTCATGGAGCGTCCTGGTCTCCGCCAAACAGTACCGGGGACCCCTCTCTCCTTCCCCACTGTGACGGCCAAAGATGTCCTTGCCAGGGTCAGGAGGAGGAGGATCAGCCCTCCTTTCTTCCCATCCCCACCGGCCAGAAGGAAGAGATTTGTGCTGAGAGGTAAAGTTAGAGGCTAGGCGAATGAGACCTGAGAATTATAAAATTGTATCTGTCCCTGAAACTTTGGAGATTTCTTCGTTGCTGTTTATATTTTAGTGAATAAAGATGTTTATGTGAGAATTTTAAGTGCACAAAAACGGGCTGCAGTATAGCTCAGCAATAGATGCTTGTCAAAGCACTGCCAAGGTCCTGGGGTTGACCCTCAGCACCGAAAGGAAGTCTAATATAAAAATGACAAGTATTGTTGGGTATGGTAGTACACGTCTGTGATCCCAGAACCCCAGGAGGCTGAGACAAGAGGATCTAAAGTTCGAGCCCAGTCTGTGGCAACTTAACAATTTAGTGAGACTTTGTCTCAAAAGTTTAAAATAGGAGTGGGGAGGCTGAGAAAGCCTTGATTCCTGGTAGCGCTACCACTACCAAAAAAAGAATGAAAGAAAAAGAGCAGGAGTGAGAGAAGAAGGAAGGAAGGAAGAGAAAGGGCATATCTTTAAGAAGTTCTAGGTAAGCTTCTGGGCTGTGGGTTGAGGTGGGTTCATGCACAACAATATAGGAATCCAAGCAGCCAAACTGATAAATTTGAAATGTAGTTAACTGAGCTCAGGACCACTCATATGCAGGACACCCTCCATCCCCCCCACACACACACACCCGTGTCAGAGTCCAAACAAGTGGCACAGAACTGGAAAGTTACAGAGATTTTAAAAGACAGAATCACAAAAAGACATCCTGTTGGAAACAATTTAGCTAGAATCTTACATTAATTTTTGGTTGACACCTGCATCTTGTTTCTTTTGTTGAGCAGGTTAATTTTTCTCCTGTGGATACAGCTCATTCTGCTTTTCTCATGGGATTTATACCCTGAGTAATTTTCCATTTTCCTGGGTCAAATACAGGGCACTAGTTAAATGCAGGACTCAAGATGGCATCTGTAATGCCAAGCTACAACATGGATCACATTCTGGAAACACCACCACAAACATGAATCTATTTCTAGTATTTTTCCAATCCCATTTTACAGATGGGAACACTAAGAATCAAGCAGAACAGTTCATCATTGAAGAAAGCAGGAACAGCCACTGGGAGCTGATGGCCTTGCCCTGTGGCTTTTTTTTAGATTTGAAAAGCTAAGAGAATGTCATGTGTGGGTCCTCAGAGCCTACGCCCAGGCCAGAATGGCCATATCTTTCTGCCTAGCTTTATCCTGTACACACACACAAGCTGAGGTCCAGCAACACTGTCAGTCTTCAATTTCCTTTCCTAGCTGAGGGCTGTGTGTGTACCACTGCCAGAACCTACAGCCCCTGTCACCTGCCTCAGATGAGGATGACTGTGCTTCCTTGGACCTGAGACTCAGGACACAGCCTACAGACCTGGAAATTTTTTTATAATTTTCAGGATACACAGATAATGTTTGCCTCTTTTTCAGATCTCAGTTCCTTTTAGCTGACAGCAAAAAGCCTATACCCTCATGTCTTAGTTACCTTTCACATTGCCAAGACAGAATACCTGATGCTTGCCAGGTATAGTGGCACATGCCTATAGTCCCAGCACGAGGGAGGCTGAGGGAGGAGGACTGCTTTGAGTTTGAGGCCAGCCAAGCCACAGGGCAAGGCCATCAGCTCTCAGTGGCTGTTCCTGCTTTCTTCAAGTGAGTTCAAGGCCATCCTGAATTTCTTTTTTTTTTTTTTTTTTTTTTTTTTTTTTTAGTATTAAGATTTTTATATTTCCAACAATAACAATAATAATTTAAAATTCTGGTCCTCACATTTTTTCTTTTTTTATTCTTGTTCTTCTTTTTATTTTAAGCAGTACTTGGGAACTAGAAATTGAGCCCAGAGCATCTGAATTTAGCTACATCCCCAGCCATTCATTAATTTTTATTTTTAATTTTTTTTTTAAATTTTATTTAAGGAGAAAAGAAAAAAAAAAGCAGAGAAAGGGTACAAGCTATACAGATTTGCAGGAAAAAAAATGAACAGTAGGAAATTACTAGTTAATGGATTACATATTGTCATCTTAGAAATAATTGTTCAAGTCACAAAATTAAAGCTTGTAGAGTGGACATTCCATCAATGATACTGCAAACAGTTCTGTACAATGATCCAATAAAACTCTGTGATATCATATTCTATCTTATACACTTAAATATACATGCAGTTATATAGTTTAGAGCACTTTCTTTTCCTCTCTTTTGTACAATGACTATTACACATTTTGGGTTTCATTGCTCTCACGGTTCTCATTACTTTTTTGGAAGAGAGTAAAACCAAATGTGACATAACAGAACAGAATCGGTCAAGTCAAAAGGGTGGACATAATAGATAATGTGAAAACATAATACAAGGTGATCAACAATGGTTACCATAATGCCTCCTGCTATCTCTAATAGAATTGCCTATACCATTAGTTATAATACAATTGAACAAAACAGTAAAGAATAAAACCGACAAAACCAAACCATTGGAGACATTGTAGGTCTTCAAAAGTAGATAAAAGTCAACGAGAATGGGCGTTATAATGAATCTCATTATCTTCACAGCTGATGCCTAAATTTTCGAACCTGATACTATCCAGCAAAACAGAATAGGGGAACATCAGTTAAAAACCAGATGGTGAGAGTAATACAGGGCTTTAAATCGAGGTAATGGAAAGTCAAAGTGGGTTACTATAATATATCCTGTTATTTTTTTTCCTTTAATTAAAAGGATAAAAATTTTTAAAAAAGTATTAAAAAAGTAAATAATGGAGTGGAGATTGAGATAAAAGAGGGCATAACAACAAAACAGCACAGATCAAAACATAACCATTTAAGCAGAGTAGTGTTTCACCACCAGATAATCCTGACCTAAAAGTAGTTACCATATTGTCTCTTTCCTTGAAATCCTTGAGTACAACTTCGTATACTGTAGCATTAAGTATATCACAACAATGTAAAACCATTTAAGAGAATGACAGCATTACAGAGTATTTAGAATCGACTAACAGAAAATGAATAATGGTTTCTGTATAATCTCCTTGTCTTTAAAAGGTTTTTGCTTATACTATCGTACATAATAAGATCCAGTAAGATACAACCTATTTAGACCATTGGAGACAGAAGGACAAAAGCTAGATGAGACTTCAAAACACGATGATACTAAATCAGTATTACCTATTAACATGTCATTTTCTCCAAAATAGCTGTTCCTATCATCCAATCTTCTCTGCCTCATTTCTGTTGAGCTCTTATTCTGTCAGTAGCTGTCAGTTTGTCTTCTTCACTTTGTTCTCTGCTCCATTAGTTGTGGCCTCCACTATTTCTGGATTCTTTGTATTTTTCTTTTTTTAGAATATCCTGCAATACTCTCTGTAGAGTTGAGTTGGTGGTTGCAAATTCCCCCAGTTCCTCTTTATCCTGGAAGCACCTTGTTTTTCCATCAATTTCCAGGGACAGTTGTGCAGGATATCTCAATCTTGGCTGGAGATTATTATCTTTCAATGCTTGAATTATTTCCCCCCACGCTCTTCGTGATTTGATGGTTTGTGCAGAGAAATCTGCTGTAATTCTGATGGGTGCTCCCTTGTAAGTGGTCTGTTTCTTGTCTCTGACAGCTTTTAATATTCTGTTCTTGTATTGAATTTCTGGAATTTTTATTATTATATGCCTGGGTGTAGCTTTGTTTGGGTTGTAGGTAGCTGGGGTCCTGTATGCCTCATACATCTGAGTATCTTTACCTTTTGCTAAATTAGGAAAATTCTCCTGGGTTATTTCTGTGAGTAGCTTTTGTAGTTCACTTGTTTGTGTCCCTACTTCTTCTTTTATGTTCTTAATCCTTAAGTTATGGATCCTCTTATCATCTTCTTGTCTTTGTATTATTGCTGTTTGTTTCTTTGTTATTTTTAAGAAGTTTTTCATTTCATTCTCCCATATTACAATTCTGCCCTCCAGTTCAGATAGTCTGTCCTTAGTTTCTTTCAAGCTGTTATGCCAGTCTTCGATAGACTTCTTAGTTTCTTGGTAGTCCCTTTGAACCTGCTTCACGTATTCTATGCTTTCCCTGTTTTCTCCATCAAACAATTCTCCCCTCTTTTTCTGTTCTTCCATTCCACCATCTGTTTTTTCTTGGGTGGGGCTTAGCATTTCTCTAACTATTTTGCATACTTCTAGCTTCAGGTCGTTGATAACTTCATTCCTGAATTGGTCTATGAGGCTCTCTATATGGTGCTTTATGTGTATTGGTGCGGTGTCCGCTATTGCCTGTTTCTCAGAGTTGGGGGCCGAGGAGCCTTTCTTGTTGCTGCCTCTTCCCATATTCTCTGTTCCTTATATATGCAAGCTTATATGAGAGGCCCAGCTTCTCTCCCTGTCAGCCACAGCCTGATCAAATTGCGCCGGTTAGGTGTTCCCACTCACCGCTGCGCACCAGGCAGCCTACACGGGGCCCGCCCCTCCCGGCCTCCGTCAGGCTCTGGGATCTGGTTTGGGCCAGCCTACGGGGTCCGCCGGCAGCGTCACGCAGGCCAGGCACTGTTCACCAATCCCGCCCGAGAGGGGGATGTGTGGCTGGAGTCGCCACCGCGCCCTGCTCCCGCAGGACTGCTCGGGCCCAGAAAGTCCTCTGCTGGAGTCAAACTGTGGTGGAGTGTCAGTTTCTCTCACTCACCTCGCCACAAGTCAGAACATGCCTCCCTGCCCGTCCTGTTTCGACTCTGTTCGCAGACTCCCGTTCTCAGAGTTTCCGTGCGTCTCTCTCCTTGCCGAGCCGATGTAGAGGCAGCCAGCCACTGCGCGGCGGGAAACCCAAATCGCGGCTTCCAATGGTGCAGGGTCCAGCCTCAGCAGCGAGACTTTTCTGTTCCTGTTTTAGCACCAGGACTGCATTCCAAGTTGGTTTCTCTCAGCCGAGTTCGTTCCTGAGTCAGCAGAGCATAACTCCACTTGCTTATGTCTCTTTAGTCCGCACCATATCTGACTTCTGAGCCTAGTTTTTCAGAGAGCCTCCGGTAGTTGCTGTTATCTGTCCGCCATGTTCTCCCGGAAGTCCATCCTGAATTTCATAACAAAACCTTGTCTCAAAAAAAGACAAAAACAAAACCCCAACATTCAAAGTTAAAGAAGAAAAAGTTTAGCTCACAGTTTGTAGAGGTTTCAGTCCATAATCTGTTAGCTCCAAGGTAGGATGGCACATGACAGAGAGGCAAGAGTATTTGGTGACAGCAGAAGGCGGCAAAAGCAACAAACGAGAGAGAAAGACAAACATCTTTCTGTCCCTCATGTTGTACGCAGGCTACCATCCCTAGGGTGGGTTTAGCACTCACACCTTTAACTCCAACATTGGACCATGAATCAACGGCAAACTCTAGATTCAGCCGCCTCCTAAAAGCCTGATCTAAAAGCTCATGAGGAGCTGGGGAATGCAGCTCAGCGACACAGCACCCACCTGGGAAGTACAAAGCCCTCAGTTAGATTCCTGGTTCCAAAAATAGAAAGTTCAATTCCTGGTCCCACTGTGAAAGTGAATGAGGGTTTAGAGGGATGTGCACCACTGTATCCAGCCAGTTTGGCAATTTAGTGAGAAATATTAAGAAATATTTTAAGAAATAAAAGGGGCTATGGTTGGAGCTCAGTAGCAGTGCACTCACCTAGGGTACCCTGGCCCCTGTTCAATCCCCAGCACCGTCACCATCATTATCCTCGAAAGAAAAACAAAGTGGGAGGAGCATTAGTGAGACAGACTCTGCACTGAGGTGGTGGTAAAAGTGAGGGTCTGAGAAGGCTGGCAAAGGAGGTGACTCCTGAGTCAGACACAACCGGCCGCTCCCTGCACTGGCTTCTTCTTCTGCAGCAGCAGGAGGCAGCATTTCCCAGCTGCCTTGTGTGAACCCAGACAGGTTCTGGCCAGTGGACAGTGAGGGGCAGCTATTGGACCCCAGAGTCTCCAACATTTGACCCTCCGCACTCGCTCCCTGTGTGCCAGGAGGATGAAGGGACCTGCAAGAGCTGTGAGCCCAGACAGAGAACAGGGGTTCCTGAATGGTCCTGCAGAAGCTGCCCACACCCCAAAGAGCAGGAAAAAGTCAATAGTGAGAAGCCATGGAGACATAGGGGTTGATGCCACGGCAGGCATACCTCCCCCACCCCAGCTAAAACAGCAGGAAAAAGTGTGTGCCTCTTCTTGTTCCTCCAATACTGGGAATTGAGCCCAGAGCCCTAGCACAGAGCGATATCCCCAGCCCTCCACCCCCTGCTTTTTAAGATAGGATCTCATTGCGTTGCCTTAAGCTGAGTTCCAACTTGGCAGTCCTCTTGCCTCAGCCTCCCAAAGTCAGGCGTATGGTGTCACTTAGGTGGCCCAGGCCAGGTTACTTTTGGAAGGGAGCAGAAATAGTAAAGAGCTCAGCATGAGAGTGGTGGGATGGCAAGGAAACAAGACTTCCAGCAATTCTCGGCCTTTGGGTCTGGAGCCTGAGAGACTCTGGAGCTCCTGATGAGCACTATAGACCTTCGTCCTCCCAACCACACATTCGAAAGCAAGGTTAGGGAGGCTCCGGGACATCCATTCTCTGACTCTCTAAGACTTACAGAGATGCAGGTGATCAAAGAACAAAGTCTCATAAGCTGTATCTGAAGAAAGTTTTCCTAACAAGTGAATGTTATTTTATTAACTTGTGAGAATCTATTTTCAACTCTCATTTTAAGAAAAAAATGGAAAAGGATTCCTTTTATAATTAATGTGACTAGAAGACTTCTGTTTGACAAGATCCTGGAGCCCTATGTTGCTTTTTCTTGTTTTGTTTTGTTTTAGTTTGGTTTGGTTTTGAGACAGTCTTGCTGTGTTTAAGCTGGCTTCAAACTTCTGGGCTTGAGCAATCTTCCTGCCTCAGCCTCCTGAGCACTGGGACTACAGATGTGCACCTTTGCGCTCAGTTTAGATGGCGTGTTTGTTTGGCACCACTGTGTTTTTGGGGTGAGGTGTTTGAGGAAGCCTCATTCTCCTGGTGAGGACAAGGACCACACAGATGTCTAAGGAGCCAGCTGGGATCAGCTCTCCAGTGAGCTCTTTCCCCCTCCTGGCCACTAGAGGGTGCGAGGACCACGGGGAGGGGCCAGGGTCAGGGTTCTGCCAGTGACTGGTGTCAGCATCAAGATAGCTAGCTGCTCCCCTGGGGACCCAGGTCTGCAGGTTCCTGTCCACCTCAGAGCACCTCGGGGCATCTTTCTCTCTCTCTCTCTGTGCCTGCAAAGGGTGGCAGCCCCAAGAGGCCAGAGGAACAGTCTGGCGCTGTGCCTCTGGTCCTGACCCCACGGGCAGCAAGTCACCTTTCCAGTCGTCTTCAGATAGCCCAGGATCTGGGAACACAGGTATGATACAGGCTGGAGATACCTGAAGGATCTGGTAGGCCTGGCCTGGATAGGAAGATCCCATTTCAAAACAAAACAAGGATTGGGCAGTGCTTCCTGAGCAAGTTTTAATTTTCATCTTCTGTAAGTAATCCCATTCTCCAGTGAGAGAGGAGGGTACAGGGGCAGGAAGGAGCTGTGAGTCAGACTAAAGCACCTTGGCAGTGCTCAGTGGGTACCTGGAAGCTGCCTGGCAGCCTCAGCTGAGTCCTCCCCATGAAGGACATAAACAGCTGGGAGCAGACGGGGCCCAGAGGTGCAAAGACCCCAGCACCAGCTCTCCTTGGTGCCTCTTCAGGGCAGTGTGTGATTTGGCTGATGTGATGGTTCTCCAGCATCACCACAGTTGGCCCCCTGATTCGTGGTAGCTAAAATCAGACATTGCTTTGCTTAAAATGCTGCCGCACGAGTCCGCTCCTCCAGGCAGTCTTTGGAACAGCCACCCAATTATTGCTCAGGTTATGCAATGTGGGTTCCCCTGACATGTTATTTTGCTGATCTCACTAGGGTCTCTCCTGCTGCAGTCTGGTGGGCGAAATTTATCTGGGATATTTTTGTTATTTGGTTTCTTTTGTTTGTTAGAGTTTCTTGGTTTGGTTTGGTTTGGTTTGGTTTTGTAACAGGGCCTTGCTATATAGTACAGGTCAGCATTGAACTTGTATAGCACAGGCTACCCTCAAACCCTTGATCCTCCTGCCTCAGCATCCTGAGTACTGGGACATGGATGTGCACAGCACCCAGCCTCATCTGGAAGTTTCATGGGAGGGTTAGAAGCCCAGGCCTCTCTCCACCACCAGACTGCCTGTTGTAGTCAGGGGTTGTGCAGAGAACAATTAGAATCGGGACATGGAGTTTATAATATTGTTTTATGACGGTCACCGGGAGTTAACACAAGAAAATGCAGAAAATCTATCCGCAACACCAAAGACATAAAATATTTACTCAAGGGCCTAAATCCCACAGCAATGTCCCACATGAGTCAGATGAAAACTCAGAGCTCATGACAATGCCTCCCACAAGTCCAACTGGAGGTCCAGAGCCCACAAGAAGGACTCACACCAGTCTCTTTTACGGATCTATGCTGGGAAGACCCAAAAGTCAGTGGTAGAAGCCAGAAAGTCCATGCCAGTGGGGTGAAGGAGCTGTGCTGATGGGATGAGGGTTCTACTCTGGAGCTGAGCAAAGATCAGGGCTATCCTGAAAAGCACCACAGCCATGCTCAGCGACACAGAGGCCCCAAGTTCCTCCGACAACAAGCACAATCGGGTACATGCCAGGAAGCCAGCATGACAAGTTCATCCTGGAGACCAAGAGGCACACATCTTCCCCTCTGGAGCCAGGAAACAATGTTCGATGTGAGGACAGAGTTTCTCCAGGAAAACAAATGGCTGAAACAGCAACTTGTAGGAGAACCCACAATGCCTCAACGCAATAAGGCATTAATGCCTTAACACCCTCCTTCTCCTTCTCCACCTATTTATGCTGGCAACTTTCCTCAGGTGGAACATCTTTGCTCAGTGCCATGCTGATGTAATCCAGCTGGCGTTAAGTTGAGCACCAGTTCTTAATCCATAACACTGCCTGAGGGCCTCCCACTTCCCAAGGACCCTCAAACAGAATACCTGAGCTGTGTGTGAAGCAGGATGGGCCTCCCTAAAGTGCAAAGTAGATCTGCTAAGGCCTCTGAATGCTTGGTTTGGAGCTGACACTAGTGGACACTCATCCACTGGTAAATCCAGACAGCCCAAATTCAATGTGGAGGGAACTCTCTAGAGCAGATACTGAAATGAGGCTTGTAGGGACTCATTGGCAGGAACCTGACAGCCAAACTGATATATCAGTGTCTTCTGACTGCTGTGCACAAATAGCCAGGCACTGTGGTGTACACCCAAACAGTCTGGGAGGCTGAGGCAGAGAGACTGCAAAGTCCACCCAGCCTTTGAGACTTCATGCCTGACTGATGATGAGGAGGACTGCAGTGAACTGACAACTTGTAATGACCAGCTGAATAAGCATGGTCCTGGGTGGGAGAGCCCACCTGAGAATTGTTGCCACCAATATAAAAAGGAGGACTGGCGAGGAAGGAAAGTGTTGCTGTTTCTCCTGGAGGAGCTTGTTGAGCTTCTTGTGAACTTGGCTGTTCCCATGGTCAGAGCTCAGGACCTTGTTGCTGGGAATGGTTGCTCACTTTGGGGGAGCTCCAGCTCTTACTTTCAGCATCCTTTCCTGAGTCTAGAGGAGAAGATGGTGTGCTGTTCAGTCTCCGGGAGAAACTTGTCATGCTGGTTTCCTGATATGAACTCAGCTGTTCTCATTGCAGGAGCTTGGGACTTCATTGTCACTAAGGATGGCTTTGAGGCAAGGTCAGCAGCTTTTCTGCTCTCTGGGGCTCCTGAGGCTGGAGGAGCCTGCCCTGGCTGGGCACCCGCACGCTTCACTTCTGTCTTTGTCTTCTTCACTACCACCAAGCCAGAGAGCTGCAACCCGCTGCCCCTGCCCTCTCCCCTACTCTTGGCCTTTGGGGCCTCACAGAGAATGGCGATTGGCTGGGGCCACAAGGTACAGCCTTGTCCTCCAGGGGCTCTCACTTCTGAGCCTCCTCCAGAAGCGCTGCCGTCTCAGTCTCATCCTCCTCCTGCTGCTGTTGCTGTAGCTCCTTCTCTGACAGCCAGTGCTGCCGCAGCATGGACTAGAAGTCCACATGCGCTTGCACTGGCTCAGGTCCTTGAGCTCCTGCAGGTTCTCCAGCACCTCCATCTCCAAGTTCGAGTCCTTCCTGCAGTTCTCCAGCACCTTCATGGGACTGTTCAGCTCCTGGTCCTCCCGCTCCTTCTACACCCGCTTCTGCTACTCCTCCAGGAGCTTCTCAGCCTAGGAGTTCCATGTGGCATGGTGCTTCCACGTGTTCTCGGGGTCTGTCTTGAATGTGATCTCCATACCAGGCAGCTCCAGAGGTGGAAGATGGGCAGGCTCAGGTATACCTCGTCCTGCACCGTCTCCTTGTGGGCACTGAATTTCTTCCCCTTGTAGATGTATTCCCTGCATGTCTTACACCTCATATTGCAGGGAGCCATGAGTGCCACCATGTACTGCCAGTCCTTGGGGAGCTTCAGCTTGGGGATCTTCGAGGGGTCAAAGTCCCACAGATAGTATTTATTTAGGACTTTCTGTTCTAACACTTTCCCTTCCTACTGGACTCACAGCTCTGGAGAACGGATTAGGTACTTAACAAGCTTCTCTGGTAGTGCCCTGCACTTCCCTGTATGTCACTTCCTCCGGTTTCTTATTAACTGCCACATACCTAGCTCTGGCCTCTTTATCACTGAGGATGGCTGGGGTACTTTCCAGGGAAACCCTGGTCCTTATTTTGATCGTCATTTCTTGGCTCCATTACAGAACACTCAGCCTGCTGGTACAGACTTTCTAGCATCTACTGCTGACCTTCGGTCCTTCCCAGCACTGATCTGTGAAACAGACTTGCATGAGTCATTGTCATGGACTCTAGGCCTCTAGTTTGACACATGGGGGGCATTGTCATGGGTTCTGGGTCTTCAGCTGAACTCACATAAGATATTGCCATGGGATCCAGGCCCTCAGCTGGATTCTTTGGGTCTTTAGTATGTGGACAGATGTCCCGCACTCTTTTGTGGATGGAACTCACAACCGCCTGCTTGCAAGGCAGGCGCTTATGCTGCTGAGCTAAATCCCCAGCCCCTGTGTATGACTCTTTGGGTGACTTCTATAAAATAATTTTATTAATTTTGTTAATCCTGCATTAAATTTTTTCCCTTGTGAATCCTGACTACAACAATGATGATGATGATGTCTGAGGATATAGCTCAGTGAGAAGACCCTAAATTCAATCCCCAGTAACACACACACATTTACCACAAACGCAGTGGCTTAAAACAGCATGAATTTATTGTCTTATGGTTCCGGTTCTGGAGGTCAGAAATCTAAAATGGGTCTCACTAGCTGAACTTAGGATATAGCAGGGCTGCCTGCATCCCTTAGCTTGTGGGCCCTTCCAGCACATTCTGAGACTATCACTTTACCCTTGCCTCTCTCCTCCCATTCTTCCTTTGTTCCTTCTGTCTTTTCTTAGAAAGACCCTTGTGATCACATCAGGCCTACAAGGTTAACCCAGTATATTCTCCCCATGTCAGAGTAGCGGGTGAGCAGTCTTAGTTCTGCAATCTTGACTCCCCCTTGCACGTGACATAACATGTTTACAAGTTCTAGGGCTTAGGATGTGGATGCCTTTGGGAACCATTATTCTATCTATGTGTCACAGAGAGGAAGAAAGACATTTTATTGATTTTATTATATTTCTTCTCATTTTTAGAGATTAGATTTACCATGAATCATGTTGCAGGAAAATTGTTTTTAGGGAATTGAACTCAGGGTCTTCACACTGAGTTACATTTCCAGCTCGTTTTGTTGTTGTTGTTGTTGTTGTTGTTGTTGTTGTTGTTTCTGTTTTTCATTTTGAAACAGTCTCACTAAGTCACCAAATTGCCCAGGCTGGGCTCAGAATTGCCATCCTCCTGTCTCAGCCTCATAGTGTTGGGATTACAGACATGCACCACCATGCCTAGCTTTTTTTAAATCTTAAACTCTTACATAAACACTCTTTTTGGCTTTTTTTTTATTCAACAAACATTGCATGAGCTGCAAGTCATATGTGAGAGACTGTCTAAAAAGAAATGCATGATACCGAGTCCCTGGTTCAGGAAGTTTACCATCCTGCCCCTGGAAGTGTAGCTCAGTGTCAGAGCACTTTCCTAACATGTACAAGGCCCTGGGTGCAATCCCCGGTGCTAAAAAAGAATTGGCAAAACTCCACTCCATGAAGACAGCCTCACACAGAACTCGACCAGGAAGCAATCAGGGCACCTTTCCATGAATAGTTGATTCTTTTTTGCAACTGAACTGAGTGGGTGTAGAATCTGACCATCAGTCGTTCCTTAAACCATCTAGATGATTCTGTCAGCGGTCAAGGCTCAAAACCATTAGTCTAAGTCAGATGGCAGCGGCTCTGCTCCCTTCTGCAGGTTTGATTTGGAGGTGGGATGGGAATGAGAACCTGCTCAGGCAGGTGAACCACAGCGGGAGGTCCCCTGCAGGAATTCTCACCCTCACCTAGAGACCAGCAGATCGAGGAGCAGAGCTGCTGTCACATTTACTGCCTTCCCTCTGCTGCTGCTGCTACGGATGCTACACGGTAAGATTTTCATTGTTGGGACTGTGGCAGTCATCTTGTGAGCATGAGGAGATGAACTTGCGATGAAAGCCTACAGTGCTAGGTATGCTATAGTAGAAGGGTGTCAGGAGTTTGAGTCCTTGACAGGACAAGGGTCATTGAGTTGCCAAACCAACAGTGGACCACCTTCCTCTGTGTTTCTTATTAGGTACAAGTAAACATCCTTTTTTTTTTGGATCAGGAATCAGACTCAGGACCCCACACTTGCCCAGCAGGCAGTGTGCCACAAACATCCTCTCTGATTTGAGCTCATCGGTGGAGTTTTCTATAACTTGCAGCCAAACCCATTCCTAAATGACACAACATTTTAGTGGGGGAGACAGGTGAGCAACAACTACAATGGATTGGGTATAGTAAGTCAAGGATGCCCACAAAATGTGTCCATGTCCTCATCCCCAAAACCCGTGAACGTGAACTTAACTTGAAAATTAAAGATGTTCCCATGAGGACCAATTCAGGTGGATCCAATCATAGGTCTCTTGTGCTATTTCAGGGACACCAGAAACCAGAAGATGCAAAGAACAGAATCTCCCTGAGTGCACCTGGTGGGAACTCAGTGGTGCTCGCCTCTATACTTCTGGTTTCCAGAACTTTGGAAGCATAAATTATGTGTGCTATGATTATTTGATTTGGAGCCACAAAGAAGCAACACAGTAGGCAATGTTAAGAGTACAGTTACAGGGGCTGGGAATTTAGCTCAGTGGCATAAGCGCCTGCCTTAAAAGCATGTGGTCCTAAGTTCAATCCCTGGTACCAATTAAAAAAAAAAAAAAAAGTACAGTTACAAAGATGGCCATGCACAGAGCACAATTAGGGCATGTTTCCACAAATAGTTTTCTTTTTCTTTTCTTTCTTTTTTTTTTTTTTCAGACAGGATTGAACTATGTAGTTCAGGCTGGCCTTGAACTCACTTTATAGCTCAAGCTGGCCTCAAATTCATGGCAATCCTCCTGCTTCAACCTCCCTAGTGCTGGGATTATAGGTGTATACCACCACACCCCAGGCAATAGTTGATTCTTAAACTCCTCTATTTCACCAACAAATATTTAATTAGTTCATATGTTTGTTTTTGCAATATTAAGGATCAAATTTAGAGAGAGCTGAGCTATGTCCCCAAGCCCAGGTTCTTGCTCACTTGCCCAGACATCTTCATACTTGCAGTCCTCCTGCCTCAATCAACCAAGTAAAGAAATTATAGACATGCACTACTGTGCCTATCTCTCCAACAAATATTGCTTAGCAAAATATTTTAAAAATCAGTGTTTTCCATAAGACTATCCATTTCTGCTATGTCTTAAAAATTAGAGAACAAATAGGACAGACATTTAGCGAACCACTGGTCTCACCTGGCAATGCAGCTGCCTCAGAGGACATGGCATTGATCAAAAGAAAATCTGCGCATGGTGGTACATGCCTCTAATCTCAGCACTCAGGAGGCCGAGTAAAGAGGATAGCATGAGTTCAGAAAGAGACAGGGAAGACTCTGGTAGATTCTCATTCTCTTCCTTCATGCTGTCTCTAAGCCCAGCCTCTGACCTGTAGATGGTTGGAACAGGGGAAGTGGGCAGCAACCCACCCCCAGTCCTCCAAGCACTATGCAGAAGCCAGGGGTACCCAGAGTGCCCAGGACCCGGAGGAACTACCCTGGGGGACGGGACACACAGTGTATTCTCAGACCTGCCCGGTGTTGCCAGCCAGGACCCTGGGGATGTCACTTCACCTCCCTGAACCCCAGCTGCCTTTACTGATGGCTTCTGGGCATGTGTGCACAGGGCAGCTCCTGCAGGGTCTGGGGGTGACACCAGGCTGCTGGTGAAAGCTGAGGCAGAGGCCTGGTGTGGCAGGGGTGGAGCCTGGGCTGTGCTTCCAGGCAGGGATGAGGCTGGGAACTATGCATCCCGCCTGTCACCCTCGTGTCTGTTCTTCACCAAGGACACTGCCACACGGAAGGAGCGCTTAATGGATCAGTGGCCAGCAAGAGCAGCACGTTTGCTGAAGTTCCCTTGGGGACACCAGTTCTCTCTAGAACCATTCCTGCTAAGAAGCATGGTCCAAAGATACCTATTGAAAGCTTCAACTACTAGTAAGCAAACACATACACCTTAAGACCACACACTTAAGTGAAACAACTCCAACACACGTGTAAATACTGTGTGATTTCTCTGGTAGGAGAAACCAAAAGTGTAAATAAGGATAAAATGTATAATAGGTATTAGAGAATAGGAAGAAATGTTCAAATGGGAAGGGGAATTAGGGAGGAGGGGGAAAGGAAGGAAGGAAGGGATAATGAAAAAACAGTAAAAGGAAAAATTGAAAACAAAGCTTTGACACACGTTTTTTTTGTTTTTGGGGTTTTTTTTTTAGTACTGGGGATTGAACTCAGGACCTCGTGCTTGCCAGGCAAGTGCTTGTGCCGCTGAGAAACAAAGCTTTTGTACATAGGGAAAAAGAGTTAAAAGGAAGGGAGAGAAATGAGGAAAAACAAATAAAGATACATCATCTACAAAAAGCCAGGTGTGATGGCACACACCTGTAACCCCATAATTTGGGAGGCTGAGGCAAGAAGATCATTGCAAGTTCAAGACCAGCCTTGGCTATGAAGTGAGTTCAAGGCCAATTCAAACTACATAGTGAAAAAAAGAAAAAGAAAAAAAATCATGTACAGGTACAAATTCCCTATGAATAATGTGATCACTATATATACCTAAAATGTACCAATAAAAATTTATTTGAAAGATGAATAGTAGAATCTGAAAATGGTAGAGCAACTATATTAAATACCATACTACCATTTATTTATATATCTTTCTCTTTTGAGACACGGTCTTACTATGCGGTTCGGGATGGTTTGGGGTTCACTTTGTAGTCTAGGCTGGTCTCGAATTTGCAACAATCTGCCTGAGTCAGCCTCTCAGATTATGGAATTACAGGAGTATGCCACCATGCCCAGCTCCATGCTACCATTTAAAAATGGAAATTGAGATCACGGATTTAGCTCAGCAGCATAAGTGCCTACCTGGCAAGCAGTAGTTTATGAGTTTGATCCCCAGTACCAAGGTTGAGCTCAGCCTGGGTAATTTAATAACTTAGCAAGACTCTGTCTCAAAAATAAATTATGGTACTAGGAATCAAACTCAGGACCTTGTGCTTGCCAGACAACCACTGTGATGCTGAACTACATCCCTGGCCTCCTCCCCCACCAACTCAAATTTTAAGTGACTGGGATATAGCTCGGGGAGAAGCCCTGTATTCACTCCCCAGTACTATAATAAAATTAAATTTAGATAAAATAACTGACACTGGGGATCTATGCCCAGTTACAAGGAGGTCAGGAGCTCAGTAGGGGTGCAGCACCCTTTCAGGGTGTGCCAGTGCAGCCTGGGGCCAGTCCTTCCTTGTTCTAGTCCCCCATGCAAGCAATAATTCCCTATTCTACTCACTGTGTGATTTCCTTCCCAGTTGGACCCAGATAGTGTGTGTGTGTGTGTGTGTGTGTGTGTGTGTGTGTGTGTGTACCCAAAGTGGTTTAGGAAAATATTGCTTTCCACTGTAACTCAAACACTTTTATAATGGGTAAGAGTTATTTTTCTTTTCTTTTCTTGGTTTTTGTTTTTGTGGTGTTAGAGACTGAACTCAGGACCTCCACACTGGGTTACATCCCCAGCCTATTTTTATTTTTTTATTTTGAGACAGGGTCTTGCTAGGCAGCTAAATTTTTCAAGCTGGGCTTGAACTGGAGGCCTCCTGATTCAGCCTCCCAGTGTGCTGAAATTACAGGCTGACACCACTATGGCCAGCTCAATGGACCAAATATTAATGAAACTGTCCTGATGTACCTAATTTGAAGTGATTGGGAACCATGTGCACCCACCCCCTATTTTAAATGTGTTGAGATTTATACACCCGAGGTAGGGGTGTGGTTGTAGCTCAGTGGTGAGTACACACCTGGCACCGGCACACACAGGTTCTGCTTCCTTGCTCAGCACCACACACGAACAAATAATAATGGGCCTGATTTATATTTGCTTTTGTTCCAGTACAGTCATGAAATAATCTTTGTAGTCCCGTGGTGGCTCACACACTTGTTATTCCAGAGCTCTGGGAAGCTGAGGAAGGAGGATGGTAAATTGTAGCCCAGTTTGGCCAACTCAGTGACTGAGCGACACTGTTTCAACATAAAAAGATTTCTTTTAAAAGGGCTGCACAACAGAGCTCAGTCTGAAGGCCAGGGGATCAATCCTCAGGAAAAATAAAAAATGAAATGAAATATTCTTAACATGGAGGAAGGACTGACGAAAGCCATCGTGTGCCTCTGATGCGTGACGGACACACACTGGACACAGCAGCCCCAGTGACTCTCAGCTACCACGTCACCAGCATCATCGTTGCTATCACTGGTTGGGCTGGGCCACTCCAGGCCCCACCCCACCACCCCAGCCAGAGGACCAAAATTATAACAATCCGGAGAACCCAGCTCCATGCCAAAGACCAGTGGCCTCCTCAGCCTTCCAGGCCCCTACAAGGTGGCCAGTACTACACATGGAGGATCCCTTGTCTGAAATGCTTGAGACCAGTTTGGAATTTGGGACTTTTTTCAGAGTTTGGAATATTTACAATACATAATGAGATATCTTGAGGCCAGGCCCCAAGTCTAAACATGAAATTCATTTATGTTTCATACGTACATTACACACGTAACTTCCAGGTAATTTTATACATTATTTTGAGTGCACTTGATATAGGATCTCCAAATGATATAGGGAAATATAACTCCTGACCTGCTAGAAATCTGATCCACTGAGTTCATGTTCCCCGAAATTGAAGAATCAGTTCTGAGGAACAGCAGAGGTTAAGAGCCTAAAATTTTATTGAGAAAGAGACAGCTTCTTAGTGACACAGGAGGGGGCTGGAGTGGGTTGCCCGTGCCCACTTCTCAAAGGAATTTTTACAGAACACAATCATGAGGTGACAAAACTATGATCAACCAGTAAGATTACACAATTTAGGTAATGTTGATCCAGTGTGGAAGTAGGTCATTCAGCAAGTGTACATGGAAAGAACAAGGATCTTTTCTGAAAGAGATGGTCAGGAGGTCCTAGTCATCCACCTGGGTGACTGGTGTCTATTTAGACTATCAATCATTATTGTTTACCCCCACGGTGGTATGGAGGTGTAGTCATTCCATCTTTGTTTTTTTGTTTGTTTTTTTTTTTTTTTGTCTTTTTGAGATGGGGTCCCTTATTCGTTCATGTGTGTGCTTGAGGCTGGCCTTGAGCTCACTTTGTACCACAGGCTGGTCTCAAACTTGCAACGATCCTCCTGCCTCAGCATCCTGAGTGCTGGGATTACAGGCCTGCGCCACCTCGCCATCTTTGTTTTGAGGCCTGACTTTCAATGAATGTGCCTCCAGCCACAGCTGTAATGTGTTCTCATCCTCTGCACTGACTCCTTTGGGGGCCTGGTCCTGTCTGGCTTCTTATAACATTTCTAGCTACGTAGAAATACACCTAAGTTTTGTCTGTACAGAATTTTCCACTTATGGTGTGATGCTTGTGCTCAAAAAGTTGGATTTTGGAACATTCTAGATTTCAGGGTTTCAGGTTAGAGATCCTCAACTTATGTCCCCATTCTACAGACAAGGGACTAGAGGTCTGACAGTGGAGGAACTGGCCAGGGCTACATAGCAGGAGAGGGAGACAGGACTCATGTCCAGGTCTCTGGGATGCCACCCCATGTCCCCTGTGTGCCAGGACAGCTGGTGCTTGTCACGGGGCCTTTGTGACAATTGAGGGGCTTTGGATTTGGTCACACCCATGATAGCCCTGCAAGCCTTTTGGAGAGGAGCTAGGCAGTGCTTACGAAGATGAACTGGCAGCAGTACTTGGATCCTAGTGGGTTAGTAAAATTCCAGGGAACACCCCACAAGGTGTCTAAGGGTAGGAAAAGGCCCTAAAAACACAAGGTAGGATCAGTTTTCCCTGGAAACCATCCTCCACGAGCCTCTTCTGGTTCTGCATCCCCCATGCTCAAAAGTCATCTAGGAAGTGAATGCTTGGACTTTCTGGTGAGCAAATTATCCACCTCACTCATTTCCTGTAGGCTGGCTCTACTGGAAGTAATTTGCTTACAACAAATATTGACCCATTCATTCAACAAACATCTGCTAGGTGCCTCATTTGTGCCTGTGGCAGTGCAGGACAGAATGAAGCCCATCATATTCTTGCCCTCTTGAAGCTTATGTGCAAAGAAGGGAGTATGTCCCAATAAAGCAGAAGCCCATAAAACAATAGCAGATTGCAGTGGGTACTAAGAAAAGCAAAGGAGACTGCATCAGGAAGTAGAACTGAGATGATCCATTATTCTCAATCAATGGCCTTCCTCCTCCTCCTTCCCTTCTTCCTCTTTTTCTTCTACTATGGAGCCTAGGCTGGCCTTGAGCTCCTAGTAATCCTCCTGCCTCCGTTTCTTGAATGCTATAAGGTTACAGGTGTAGGCCACTACGCCTGGCTTTTGACCTCAAATGCTTGGATTTGGACACACTTGGTATTCTCCTGTAATCTCAGCACTCTGGGAGGTTGAGGCAGGAGGATCACAAGTTCCCTCCTAGCCTGGGCAATTTAGCAAGACCTTGTCTGAAAATATAAATAAATAGATAAATAGGGCTGGGATCTGGGAGGAAAAAAAATTGCTAGAAATGTAATTCTCTGCAAAGTCCCTCGGCTCAATCCCTAGTACTGCAAAAGTACAACAAAAAACCCCACCCCATCTTGCGCTCAAGGGATCTTTCTTGCCTTGGCCTCCAGAATGCTGGAATTATAGGCATGTGTAACCATACTTGCTGTTAATTTTTCTTTTCTTTTTTTTTTTTTTTTTTTTTTTTTTTTTGGTACTGGGATCAAACTCAGGACTTTCACGCTTACAAGACAGGAGCTTATGCCATAGAGGTAAATCCCCATCCCTTAATTTTGCTTTTCTTTAAATCCATATATTTTTATCTTTCTAAACTAAGCCAAGCATGGTGGAGTATGCCTTAGGAGCACTGAGTATTCAGAGCACTCTAGAGCCTGAGGCAGAAGAATCATCGCAAATTCAAGGCCAGCCTGGGCCTTGAGTGAGTGAGTTCAAGACCATCCTGAAATACATAGTGATGCTACTGCAAACAGAACCACTGAAACATCACCCAGGATTTGGAGGTGGATTTATTTGCATCAGTGGGTACTGACATCAAGAAAAAGTGTCAGGCCCTGGTCCTTGATAGTTTGAGCTTATATGGGATAAGCAAGTAGGAAGTACAGAAGCAGAGTATTTGGCAGTTATTAATTGGTTCTTGCAATATGCATCATAGTGACCCGCCATTTCTTTTCTTTCTTTCCTTTTTTTTTTTTTTTTTTTTTTGTCTTTATGAGACAAGGTCTTACTACACCATTCAGTCTGGTCTTGAGCTCACTTTGTAGCCCAGGCTGGCCTCAAATTTACAACAATCCTCCTGCCTCAGCCTCCTGAGTGCTAGGATTACAGGTCTGAGCCACCATGCCCAGTATGACCAGCCATTTCTAAGAAACAGAAGTAACAGAAACTGTTACCTGGACAACTAACAGAAACTGAAGTATATTGGCAGGTGATGGGAGAGGGGAGGATTTTCTGCTACAGTGAGATGCTGTTTCAAAAATCAAAAGCAAAAGCAAAACAAAACAAAATTTTCTAAACTGGTCATAGTGACACATGCCTATAGATCCAGTAATCTAGGAGGCTGAGGCAGAAAGAGTACAAGTTTGAGCCCAGCCTGGGAAATTTAGCAATTTAGCAAGACCCTGTCTCAAAATAAAACATAGAAAAGGCTGGAGATGTAGCTCATTGCAAAGTGCCCTGGTTTAATCCCCAATACCTCTACCCTCCCCCAATTCTAGCAGCCACATTTATAAAGCAAGAAGAAACTTGTAGAAATTATGTTGGCAGCATATTTTATTTAATTAGCTATTCTTTTCATTACTAGAGACTTGAGACCCCAGAGCTTTGTATATTCCAGGCAAGTGCTCCACCATGGACATCATGGAATTACACTTCTAGCTCCTGTAATTCTTTGAGACAGTCTTACTAAACTGTCCAACCTGGGTTTGCACTTGCAATGCTTCTGCCTCAGGCTCCCAAGTGCTAGATTACAGGTGTGCACCACCATGCCCAGCCTGTGCATTTTAATTCAGACAGGGCCCCATTTCCAGTTAGTGTGGCTGGCAGCTTCTGAGTTACACAACGCAGGCCCAGAGACAGGAAAGAACAAAGAGGAAAGGAAAGGCTGCAAACGGCATTTCAAATTCAGGAAACCAGTGAGTGCAAAATGTCAAGGCAGAAAGGCGTAGGTCTGAGCCCTCCCAGGCTTTCTCTGATAGAACCCTCTGCAAACAAAATTGATCTGCAGGGTGTTGCCTCGTTAACTCATTTTATTTGTTCCTTTGTTTGTTTGTTTTGAGACAAGTTCTCCCTGTATAGTTCCGGCTGGCCTTAAATTTGCAGTGATCCTCCTGCCTCAGCCTCCCAAGGGCTGGGTAACTTTTGTGTGTGGGGTGAGCTAATATTTTAAAAGTTGTCCGAATACCAATATAAATTATTTTATTCCCTAAGTAATTGCAAGGCTGGAGTCCACCATGTTGAACGAGGAATCAGAATGTTTAAGTTCAAATCCCTGCTCTGTTTCTTAAGCTCTGTACCCTCGGCAAATCTCTCACTGTCCCTGTGCACCCTCCGGCAAGAATAGATGGCAACAGTAAAACTCACTTCAGAGGTGGGTGCCAGGAGTAGACACCAAGCCCTTAGCACAGCCCTGGGCCTGGCCAAGCTTCCTTTCAGCATTGGCCGTAGACTTGGAATCATTTCTACCTCCCAAGCTGAGGACACACACGAGGAAGCAAGGAGATGAAACCTGTCACCAGCTGGGCTCCCTGAGCCTCAGACGGGAGAAGACGAGGCAAGTGTTCCAAGAATGTCATTCGTTTAAAGTCACGGCATAAGGAAGTGGGCGGCAGTGCAAATACAAAAGCAAACTGGAGCATGTTAGCCACTGAGGACAGCGAGCCTGGGAATAAATGGACGGGGATAAATAACGACCGCTGCTTTACTCCCTGCTACCCTCTGAGTCTGGGGTCTGCTGTGCTGATAGTACAGTGAGGGAGAAAAACGGGGTTGGGGGAAAGAGGAGAGAGGAAGGGAAGGACGGAGGAAGGGAGAGAGGAACAGTTGGTGTTGAAACGCATTTCTCCCTTTAGTATACAGGACAAGAAAGAGCATTCTAGCTGTGTGATCCAGACAGGTTGCTTCATCTTCTGGGTCTGTTTCCTCATCTGTCAGAGGGGATAACAATAATTGCTTAAAAGAGTGAATGCAGGGGGAGGGGAGAGTAAACATAACCAGGGTACAGTGGTGATCCCAGCACTCAGGGGGCTGAGGCAGGAAGATCACTGCAAGTTTGAGCCCAGCCTGGGCTACGCACGTAGTGAGTTCTAGGGCAGCCTGAACTGCATATGGAGACGTTGTTTCAAAAAAATAAAAACAAAATGTAAATGCTAGTTGGGGGTATAGTTCAGTGGCAGGCACCTGCCTAGCATAGAAGCCCAAAGTTCAATCCCTATCACTACCAAAAAAAAAGATAAAATAGTTGGACAGAGTGGTACCACCTGTAATTCCAGCACGTGGGAGGCTGAGGCAGGAGCATTGCCGAAAGTCCAAGGCCAGGCTAGGCTACATAGTGATTTCAATGCCTGACTGGAATGGCAAAACCCTGTCTCAAAAAAAAAAAAAAAGAAAAGAAAAGAAAAGAGAATTGATGTGTGTGAACCACTTATATAATGCCTGCTATGTCCTGTATAGATGAAGAAACTACTATTGCTGGTATTGTTTTCTTTGTTACCTTGCAGAAATGTAGGTACTGGAACACAGCTCTCCATACTAATCCCCATGCTGGTGTGATTAGCACATTGGTATGAAGTGAAAATACTCAGCTCTGCCACTTCCTAGCCTGCTGACTCATTTGCATTACATAACTTCTTGGACTTGGAGTTCTGTGTTTTCAAGAAGGGTAATAGCTACATGTAACAGCCAGGTATTTGGGGCTTTGGGGAACAAATTCTGACCATAGGAAAATGAAAAGCCCAACAGTAGAGTGGCCTTTTGAAATGAGTGATTTTAGCTGGGTGTGGTGGCACACACCTGCAATCCCAGCACTCAGAAGGTAGGAGTAGGAGGATTAGCAGGCATTGAAGGCCACCTGGGGTCTCTAGTGAGTTCAAAGCCAGCCTATAGTACAAAGTGAGACTCAAATAATTTAAAGAAAAGAAAAAAGAAGGAAAAGAAAAAGGGAGGAAAAGAAAAGATTTGTCCTACAGGATGCCCTGGGTTCCAACCCCAGCTCCATAAAAAAAGAAACAAAGCCACACGTGTAATCCCAGTATCTGGAAGACTGAGACAAGAGGATCCCAAATTCAAGCCAAGATTGGCCTTGAGCAATTTAGTTACGATTCTCTATTTAGTGAGACTTTATTTCAAAATAAAAAATGTTTAAAAGTCTACACATGGAGCTCAGTGTAAAGGCCCTGGGTTCAATTTCAGTCCCAAAAATGAAGGAAGGAAGGAGGGAGGAAAAAAGGAAGGAAAGAAGGAAGGAAGGAAAAAAATCCCTCTGGAGGAATTTGGACCTCTTTTGGCACCTGGTTTCATGCAGAAGTTTGTTGTCCCTTAAATGAATGAGTGAATGCTCAGCAGGTGGTCAACAAGATTAAATAAGAAAAAGTCTTTAAAGCACTTAGCACTGTGCTTCACTAAGTTTATCTATGTTGTTAGTGGGAGATGAATTGAGTGTATGAACTGCTAAATTGGTTTCCAGCAAAGGGAACAGAGAGTTCCACTGGGATTGGTGTGTGTGTGTGTGTGTGTGCAGTTGAAAGACAAAGAGTATTCAGTAACCGAAAATCTTTTAGGATGTACACAGCCCACTGAAGCAGGTATACCATGGGTTCGCCACCCCTAGATGGATGTTCATAACCCTTAATACCCTGTGGGCAGACACAGAGGCCAAAGAGCTCAGGGCACAGTGTGTGAGCTGCCATACACATTACATCCAGAAGAAGCAGGCAACGATGTTGAATGATCATTGTGTCTCTGAGGCTGCACAAGGTCCTTTGTGGGAGGAGCAAGAAGACAGGGTTTAGGATCCTCACTTGCCTCAAACCAGGGACTTAGTGATGTTTGCTTATCGTTGTTGTTGTGTAAGTTGTGTGTCCAATCTTTTTTGTTTGTTTTGTTTTGTTTTTGAGATAGGGTCTTGCTGTGTAGCTCAGGCTGGTCTTGAATTCACTATGCAGCTCAGGCAGGCCTCAAACTCATGGCAATCATCTGCCTTAGCCTCCAAGTGCTGGGATTACAAGCATGTGCCACCACACTCAGCATATGTCCATCTTTGTTGCATGAGACCAAAAATCAGCAAATTATAGTTCAGAGATTAAATCTAGCCCGCTGCTTTTCTAGCAATATTATCATTTTATTTTTTTCTCCAAAATCACATAAATTGGAGGTTATCAAAAACAGTTGACAAAAAGCCCAAATCCTAAGAGATGGGTCTGAATAACTGATTGATGAAGTCACTGAGAACTTCAAGAGTATATATAAAGGGCTGGCTGTGGTGGTACACATCTGTCATCTCAGCACTTAGAGAAGCCTGAGGCAGGAGGCTTGCTTCAGGTTCAAAGCCAGCCTGCACTACATGATGAGTTTAAGGTCAGCCTGAATGACATAGGCCCCATCTCAAAAAAAAGAGTGGCCGGGTATGGTGGCACACACCTGTCATCCCAGCACCTGGGAGGCTGGGAAGCTGAGGCAAGAGAATTGCTGTGAGTTTGAGGCCAGCCTGGGCTACATAGCAAGTCCAAGGCCAGCCTGGACTGACTGCATAGTGAGACCTTGTCTCAAAAACCAAAATAAATAAAGTGTATTTTCCTCCATCCCTCTCCTCCTCTCTCCCTCCTTCTCTCCCTCTCTCACACCATCTTTCTCTCACTTCTTCCCTCTAAGCTCGTTTTCCTGTGCACAGATGTCCTCTCCATGTAGCAGGGCTCCTGATAGCTGCAGGCTCCCAGGTCATCTGCCTCTGTGGAAAGGGAACTTTTAGGCTCTGAGCAACCTTGCATGGGTCCTACACCTTCTCATGAGCCAATCCATAGCCAAGGCCATAGACTTCTCTGGAGAGAAGGGAGGGAGGGGAGCCCAGGACCACAAGAAGTCCTCCCACGAGTGCTTGGGAGAGGGAGGTGGCAATGTGCCTTGGCAGTGTCACTGGCTCACAGAGAGAAGACTGCAAAGACTTACCCCAATTCAGTCCTGTCATCACGAAGGGTGCTGTGACCCTGAGAAAGGACATGAGGTTATGCTGAGCTTGCACAATAAATCGATCAGTCAGTATTAAGAAACCATGGCCTGATATACAACAATTCTGCCCCCACCCTCCCTGGCATGCTGTGGAGAGGAAGAACCCTCCATGTTGATCATGACACAAGGTACAGATTCACCGTTGGAGTCAAATTGTCTAGCGGGATGCTTTTTGGGCTCATCGGAGGGATTTCTTGGAGTACGCCCACAAAGCAGGCTCCTTGTGGGAGCTTCTCACTGCTGCCAGGGCTGCGTTCCTAGAATAGCTGCAGTGCTGGGAGTGGTGCTGGGTATGTTCTCATCTATCAGCTGCAGAGAACACAGACATCACTCCTCATCGCTACCTCCAGAGACACCTGGCGTCACCACCATCAGCCCGCTCTGTAAGCCGGCTATAACCTGAAGCCTCCCTCCCCAGGGTGTTTGTTTTTCCTGTTAACCCAGGACAATGACAGCTATAACTCAGTGTTGCCTGTGCTGGGCAGGAATGCAGCTCACTAAGTAAGAGAGAGGGTGGGCAGTAAGGATGCATGCTCTCAACAAAACCTAAAGCCTCAGGAGAGCCCAAAATGGGAGCCATCAGAATCACAGCCCAAATTTGCATATTGAGAGGCTCCTGCTGTTTCTCTCTACTTCTTTCTCTCCGAAACCTGACTTCTTCTTCTCCCCAAGCCCCTCTGAGGACTGTGGCAGCTGCAGTTATTAATCCTAGAGGTATAACATCTTTCTCCCAGTCTCTGTCTGTTGCTGGGTAGAGGACATAGGCTGGCTATGGATGGCTGAGCAGGTTTCACGCTGCAAGGACCTCTGAGCAGTGGGGAACCTGGGGTGAAGCCAGCGGCTTATCTGCTTGTGAAGCCGTCAGCCCAGGCTCAGAGCTGCATTCATGCTGTGTGGGGGAGAAGTGAGAAATCATACTTACTCACACTATATTGTTTCATGGGTTAGCTGTACTCATGTGACAGTAAAGCTTCATTGGGTCAACTTGCTTGACCGAGGAGCCACCAAGGGAATTGGTGGAGCAGACTTCTGGGTATGTGTGGTGGGTAGCAGAGACATGGACTTGGAGTCTATATCTGGTCCCTCAGCCCTTCTTTTCTTTTTAAAATTTTTTGGTATTTTTGAGACAGAGTTCCACTATGCAGTTTAGGCTAGCCTTGAGCTCACTTTGTAGCCAAGGCTGGCCTTGAACTCCCAAGGATCCTCCTGCCTCAGCCTCCTAAATGCTGGGATTACAGGTGTGTACCATCAAGCCTGGCTCAGCCCTTCCTTTCTGGCACTGTTAACCCACTCTCCTTCCTGGCTACCATGACCTGAGCGGATCTGCTCCACCCTGTCCTTCAACCATGGTTTTTCTGCCTTGGAGCCAGGTGCCAGCTTCAACCTGTCTTCTACTAAACCTATACTCATCCTCCCACTGCAGCCCTCAACTTTCCTTGAGAATCTACCTTGAGATTGAGGCATAGAGGTAAGCGCTTGTCTAGCACTTTGTTCTGCCCTCAGCATTGCAAAAAGGAAGCAAACACCCAGAAAACTCCGTTAGCTTCAGCTTAGAAGGAGTTGTCAATCAAGGAACCAAAGGATAAAGATATGTTGGAGCCAGACTTGCCTTGGAAACTGAATTTGTGACCTGCTTGACAGCAAAGGGGGCTGAAAAGTTTCTTAAATCCCACTTTCCAGATCTGTGTGGCTGCTTTTGTCCCTTGCTAAGGTGCAAATTTTCCAAGTTTTTCTTCCTTGATCTATCCTCTCTCCTCCCTCAAATGCCTTCGCCACTGTTGTTTTGGGGTTTTTGCTAGTTTGTTTTGTTTTTTGTTTTTCTCGGGATAGTCAAATTCAATTTTTTTTCCTGTCTTTTTGAGACAAGATCTCGCTGTGCAGTTCAGGCTGGCCTTGAATTTACTTCCTAATCTTGTCTGGTCTCAAATTTGCAGCAATCCTCCTGCCTCAGTCTCTTGAGTGCTGGGATTACAGGCAGGTGCCATCACGCCTGGCTTCAAATGTTGTTAATAACTGAGAAAAAATAATAACTGGCCAGACAGGATGGGACTTACCTGGAATCCCAGAACTTGGGAGACTGAGACAAGAGAAATACCATGGGTTTGAGACCAGCCTGGGCTACATAGCCAGACCCTATTCAAAAAACAAATGAAAAATACAAGTATGGGGATGTTTTTTGTTTTTGTTTTTGTCTTTTTTTGGTACCAGGGATTGCCAGGCAGGCGCTTATGTGACTGAGCTAAATCTCCAGCCTGGGGTTGCAGTTCTGTGGTAAAGCATTTGCTTAGCATACACAAGGCCCTAGAATTGATACCCAGCACAGAAAAGATAATTAGTTTGTGTAAATAACTGAACATCCCTAATGTTTAACAACCACAAGCATGCACTGTATGCCAGGCATCACTGATAGTACCTTATGTGTAAATTCACCTCTGCTCCTCCACCAATCCATGTGGAGGATACTGTTATAACCACTCCATTATATAGATGTGAAGACTGAGGTTCAGAGAGGTAAAATGACTTGCTCCAGGCTATCAGGTTATCAAGGAAGGAAGAGAGGATATTTTTTTCCAGTACTGGGGGATCTGGCCTAGGGCTTCACATAGGCTAGGCAAGTACCCTGCCACACTGAGACATATCCAAACTCCTGTAGGCTGGAATTTGGATTCTCCTGCTTAAGCCTCCTGAATATCTGGGACTGAAGGTGTGTGCCACAGCTCCTGTCTCTGTCTGTCTGTCTGTCTGTCTGTCTGTTTTTTTTTTTTTAAGCCAGTAAAAATTAGCAGTGGAGTAGTTGTATACCAACTTTAGTGACACTAATGTTAATAAGTTCTGATAACTCACTGCCATCGGACCAGCCTCTCTCTGGTTTTTTGAGATAAGGCTGTATAGCCCACACTAGCCTCAAACTTACAGCTACTCTCCTGCCTGAGCTTTCCAAGCGCTGGGATCACAGGCATGCGCCATCATAACTGATAGCCTCGCTGTTCTGTACCCATATTTATGACTCTTCTTTCTTTTAAGTTCTCTCTGGGCTGGGGGATTTAGCTCAGCAGCATAAGTGCCTACCTTGCAAGCACGAAGCATGCAGTGGTGAGTTTGATCCCCAGTACCAAAAGAAAAAAAAAAAAAAAGACTTCTCTAAGTTCATATTGACCTTGGCAGGTAAACCAGGGTAACAATTTTATTTTAGTTTTCGTTTTGAGATTCTTTGTAATGCAGGCCAGCCTTGAACTCTGGTGATTCCCTCGACTCAGTCTCCCAAATGCTAGGATTACAGGCATGCACCATCATACCTGACTCTTTTTTTTTTGTACCAGGAATTGAACTCTTCACCTCGGGTTTGGCAGGCAGGTGCTATGCTGCTGAGGTGTATCTCCAGTCTGATTCTTAATAGACCTTTAGTTTAAAGTCAGCATGGTGGCGCATGCCTGTAATCCCAGGCATGAGGCAGAATTGCAAATCTGAGCCTAGCCTGATTCTGCTTCCTGAGACCCTACCTCAAAATAAAAATTAAGATTAAAAAAGCAATTAAAATGCACTATGTACTTCTATTGACTCCCCACCATGCGTATAATCATGCGTACTGCAAACATGTACTAATATAATTTTTAAAATTAAAAAATAAAAAGGGCTGAGGATGTAGCTCAGTGCAAGGGCCTCGGGTTCGGTCCCCAGCATCAAAATGCTAAGCCAAGCGTGCTGGAAGAAAAGACACCAGAGAACCCACATCCAGCTCCACCCCCAGCACATGGTGCCTCCCCAGGGCACCCGGCCTCTGATCACTGAGAAGCCACCCTGGGCTTGGGCACTCCAACAGCTTTGTGCCCCAGTCCAGGCTGTGCCACTGCCTGGCTGCCCTTGACTTTGAACAGGTCATCTTGTGTCCTCCTTTGAAAAATGGAGCTCCTCGTTAGAATGCTGCCTCCCAGGAGGACTGCAAAGGCAAACGTGGGGTGTGGGTATGAATGCAAACGTCACAAGCTTCTGCCCAGCAGGTCCCACGTAAATGTTTGCTCTTGCTTTTTATTATGATTTCAATAAAAGTGATAGGAAATTAAGAGCACAGAGCTTTTCTAGACCCAGATGAGCCCACTAGATGCTACAAAGGTGAACCTAGGAGGAGAAAAACTATTCATGCTCATCTCAGTCATTTTTTTTTTTTTTTGAGACAGGTCTCACTCTGCAGTTCAGGCTGAGCTCACTGTGTAGCCCAGGTTGCCCTTGAACTCACAGCAATCTTCCTGTCTCAGCCTCCCAAGCATTGAGAATTGCAAGCATGTGCCACCATACCTGGCCCAGCTCTTTTTTTGAGACAGGTTCTTTCTATGTAGTTTGGGCTGGTTTTGAACTCACTGTGCAGTTTATGCTGCCCTCCTGAGTGCTCAGATTACAGGTAGGCACTGAGTCTGGAGGCAGAGGCAGGAAGAGCTCTGTGAGTTCAAGTCCAGCAAGAACTCAGAGTGAGACCCTGTCCCAAAAGATAAAATAAAACTTACTGGAGCTGAAGATACAGCTGAGTAGTAGGGTTCTCGCCTTGCATGTGTGAACTCTTGGGGTCTACCCCGACTACAAAGAAATAAACAAATAATTAAAATATCCTGCTGTGTTGCTGCAGCTTCTCAAAGGGTGTCCAACAATTACCTTTGTCAGTCATGTTGAGTCAGTGGAATCTGGAGAGACCCTGGACAATGACAGGAAGGTGAAAGAACCTGCCTGTTTGAAATTCCGTATAGCAGGGGCTGGGGATTTAGTTCAGAGGCATAAGCGCCTGCCTTGCAAGCAGGCAGTCGTGAGTTCAATCCCTGGTACCGATAAAAAGGAAAAAGACAAAAAAAAAAAAAAAAAAAGAAAGAAAGAAAGAAATTCCCTATAGCAGGCTGGGTGTGGTGGTGTGGAGGCTGAGGTAGGAAGACCACAAATTTGAGGCTACCCTCAGTTACCTAGTGAGTTCAAATTCATCCTACATTACAAAGTGAGATGCTGGCTGGGGATTTAGCTCAGCGACATAAGTGCCTGCCTTGCAAGTATTCGGTCGTGAGTTCGATCCCTGGTACCAATAAAAAAAAAAAAAGTGAGATGCTGTCTCCAAATAAATGAATAAAATGCCCCAGGGTTTCCAGTGCTTGCTGACGAGAAAAATTGCTCCTTTGTAGAAGCTCAGCAGAGAAAAGGAAATGAGGGGCTGGGGATTTAGCTCAGCGGCATAAGCGCCTGCCTTATAAGCAGGCAGTCGCGAGTTCGATCCCTGGTACCGAAAAAGACAAAAAAAAAAAAAAAATGAGTCCATCTCTGCAATATCCAGAGCAGCTGGGTGCAAGGCAGGGGGGGGACAAGGATGTGCCTACCCCTTCTTCCTTTGTGGGGACAGTGCTGCCTGGTTTTTGTTTGTCTTAGTTGTTCTTTGTTGATGTTTTGGTACTGGGTACCAAACCCTGGGTCCTCACACTGAGCTACCACCCAGCCCCCTTTCACTTTTTAAATTCTGCAACAAGGTCTCATGCTGTTGTTAAGTCTCTCAGGCTAGGCTCCAGCTTGCAGCCCTCCCACCTCACTCAGCCTCCCTAGTGCTGGGATTACAGGTGTGCATCACCAATCCTGGCTCCCGTTGTTCTTCCCTTGCTCTGGGAGGACTGAGAGGAAGCGGGATACTGGGTACAAATCATCAGCTCCCATTCTGCCCAAGTCAGGACTGGATGGGCACTTGAGGGCTTAGTCACAGCTGGTCATGGGCTCTTGGAAAAGGGCCACTTGGATGTTCCATGGCTTGCCACCAACCTAACAAAGCAACTGCTGGGGAGGAAGTGGGCAGGCACCAAAGAAAAAGGGGTCAGAGCAAAGCCAGCACCCCGTGCTTACTGCTTCTCTTGGCATGGTACCTTAGCACAGACACAGGACCTGGCATCTAGTAGTAGGTGCTCAATAAACGGTCTCTAGGAGGTGGAGTTGGGGGCAACACCCCGCAGATGGGAAGAGAGAGGTAGTGGCCTCAGGGTGGGGGGTGGGAAGGAAGCTTTGGACAAACTACAGGAGTTGGGGTGGGAGTGGTTGCACGGACACATGGACTGCAGAGAACAGGGAAGTTCGGATATGCTCAGGAGCAGCCCCCTTTGGCTTCTGAGGTGCTCTTGGCAGGGAAGATGCTCCCTGGGTCTTCATTAGAGGGAAGCGTGCCCAAGGGCGACCTGGGTGTTAGCACAGAGATAAGAAGTCCAAGATATTCCCTGCTGGCCTTTCAGCCTCCTGGCTTCTACTGCCTCAGAAGCAACCGCAGCTGCCTCCACTCGGGGTTTTTTCTTTTCTTTTTGTCTGTAAGGCTGGGGATGGACCCCAAGGCCTCACCCATGCTAAGCACAAGCTGCACCTCAGCCCCGCCCAGTCTCTCCAGGAGCCTCAGTGTCTCTGGTTCCTCCCACCCTCTTTGTCTAGCTTCAGTGCTCAGCTTAAAGGTCATGTCCTGAAGACGTGTGGGAGAGAGGCTGCAGGGGGAGGGAAAAGGGAGGCTGCGCCCCGGGCTGAGGAGCCGCCCAGCCGCCCTCCACTTGCAAAAGCAAAGTCCTGGTGATGGTGACCGGCAGTGCACTTGCGTTCCAGTTTCATGGCCATTGCTTCCCTAACTGGGGCCAGGAGTTTCTCCTCCTCCTGCACGGGCTCCTCGGGGCTGCTGACCTGGGCTCAAGGACAATGTGGCAGTGAACAGATGGAGATATGATGAGACCTGAGATATAGACCCATGCGGTAGGCAGGGCAGTGTGGCTCTAGTTGTTTTGAGTCTGTGTGTGTGTGTTTGTATTAAAATTATTTTGTCCCCCTCTCTTTTTTTTTTTTTTTTTTTTTGGAGTTTTTGTTCTTATTTTGGGGATTATTTCAATTTTCAGTGCTGTGTGTCTTGGAAAGCCACGGGGTTCTGGCTCCTGCTCTTTAAAGGTCTTTTGAAAACCACAGTCAGGACTTCCACATAGTGGAGGGCGAGTATCTACAGAGACCCTGGCAGACCGGGCACCACCACCCTCTCATTCATTCATGGTCTCACTCATCCACTCAGCTCTGTGTCCTGAGCTCCTGTTGTGTACCATTCACTCATTCCACACACATTTCCCGGGCTGCTCCTTGTGCTACACCTACTATGGGCAGTGGCTCCAGGTGGGGAAGTAGGGGAGGCCTGCACCTGCCCCACCCACCAGCCCCACTCCTGGCTTTGGGAGTTGGATCCCATTTTACAGGTGAAGATGAGTCAGGCATGGTAGCACATGACAGTAATTCCAGCATTTCCGAGGCTGAGGCAGACGGGTCACTGCAGAGCTCAAGAACAGTTCAGACTACATAGCAAGACCTTGCTGCTCCCCTCAAAAAAAAGAAGAAAGAGAAGTAAAAACATCCCTGAGTCCCCGCCTGCATCATAGCCTGGGCATTTGCTCACACTGTCCTGCAGACTCATTCATTAACTCCCCAGATTGTCCTTGAGCCCTGGTGTGGAGCTGCCCTGGGCACTGCTCTCACAGGATTGACAAATAAATATCTGAGCTCACTGTCACTATCATTATTTGGGACATTTTGTAGCAGGTGCAGTGGGCTACACACACTTTGGTGTGTGGCAAGTGTTAGGATCCAGGACCTGAGGCTGCCATCCTGGAATGGGGCTCCCTGTCCATAGGTGCTGCTCTGTCTTTTTTTTTTTTTTTTTTTTTTCGTCTTTTTGAGACAGGGTCTCACTGTGCAGCTCAAGCTGGCCTTTAGCTCATTTTGTAGCCCAGGCTGGTCTGGAACTTGCAAGGATCCTCCTACCTCAGCCTCCCCAGTGCTGGGATTACAGGCATGAGCCACCACGCCCAGCTAGCTGCTCTGTCTCATTTTCAGAATAACTAGTTTGGGGGAAGGGCAGTCCTGCCATGGCTTAGGATTCCTCACCTGGAGAAGCAGTGGGGCTGGTGACAGCAAAGCCCAGGCTGGTGATCGATTCCATGATAGAGGGTCTGTGCCCCTCGATCACCTCCCTCTGCCTTGCTTGTCTGCCTGTCCCCTGAAGCCATGTTCCTGTGCAGTCTTCCTCCTCTGGCAGGACTGAGGCCAAGGGGATGTCGGTGAACAAGCTGGTGGCATGGGCAGAGCCGGAAATGATTGGATTTAGAAAAAAAAAATGAAGCCAGATGTTCAGGCTAGTTTCAACAACCTCTTGAGATCCTGCCTCAAAATTAAAAACTAAATAAAGAAAAGGCTGAGGATATGGCTCAGTGGTAGAGCACTTGCCTAGCATGCAAAGATCTGGATTCAATCCCCAGTAATGAAAAGAAAAGAAAAATTAACCTCTGTTAAGTATGTAATTCACTGACTGTATTTTTTAGATATGGATTAGCTATGTGACCTAAACTGTTATGGAATGTTAGGTCCAGGAGGCTTAGCTTCTTGAGTGCTGGGATTACCAGCATGTATTATCTCACCTACTTCAATAATTTTGATTATGTTTGTACAACCATCCATATATATAATTTTCTTTTTATATTAGGAATGAACCCAGGGCCTCATGCCTGCTAAGCAAGCACTCTGCCACTGAGTGGCAAAAGTGGCACTTTTCTCACACTGAACCCAACGCCTCGGCCCCAAGCTACATTCCCTTTATTTACTTATTTTGAGACTAGGTCTGCTAAAGGGTTAAACTGCCTAGGTTAGGTCGGGTGTGGTGGTGCACGCCTTTAATCCCAGCATTGAGATCATCAATTGGAGGGCAGCCTGGGCTGCAGAGTGAGGTGAAAGCCAATTTGAATTACAGAGTGAGACCCTGTTTCAAAAAGAAAAAAAAAAAAAAAAAAAAAAAAAAAGACTGCCTTGGTTGGTCTCAAATTCTTTTTTTTTACAGCTACATTTGGGGGCCAACTTTTTTTTTTTTTTATTATGGGTACCAGGGATTGAACTCACAACTGCCTGCTGGCAAGGCAGGCACTTATGCCGCTGGGCTAAATCCCCAGCCCGGATACTCTCAAATTTGAAGTCTTCCTGCGGCAGCCTCTCAGAGTGCTGAGATTACAGGCGTGTGCCACCACACCCAATTCCCTATCACTTTTTGTTATATTATTTTTAGGCAAGATCTTGCTAAATTGCTCAAACTGGTTTGGAATTTGGGATCCTCCTGTTCCAACCTCCCAAATAGCAGGTGGGATGAGAGTTCTGTGTCACGATAGCTGGTTTATACCTACAGTCTAATTCTGTCACTCTAAAAACATCCCTTGAGACTATTTACAGTGAATCTTGTTCCCTCCACCAACCCCAGGCAAACACTAGCCTACTTTTGATGTCCATGGATTTGCATCTTCTGGATATTTTGTGGAAATGGAATCAAGCCATATAATCTGGCCATTTGCATCAGGCTTCCTTCACTAAACATAATGTTTTCATTGTGCAGCTTGCTGTAGTAGGTTAAACTTGTTCCTTTTTACAGCTGGATAATAGTCCACTGTGTGTCCTGAGTACAGTGTTACACACTTGTGATCCCACCACTCTGGAAAGCTGTGATGGGAGGATCACAAGCTCTAGCCCAGCCTGGGCAATTTAGAAAAGCCCTGTCTGAAAAACAAATAAATAAAATAAAAAATTCCATTGTATGGAGTCTGTGTTTTATGTATCCTTTCATCAGCTAGTGGACATTTCATTGCTTTCACTTTTGAATTATAGTAAACAATGCTGCTGTAAACATTACTGACTTGGTGTGGTGGCACACACCTGTGATCCCGGCACTTCTAATCCAGGCTGAGACAGGAAGATGGTCGTGAATTTAAGGCCAGCCTGGGCTACAAAGTGAATCAAAGTCCAGCCTGAACTGCATAGTGAAACCCTGTCTCAAAAAGACAAAAAGCAAATAAAGTTTGTGTACAAGTCTATAAGCCTCTATATTATTATTTTGGGGGAATAGATACTTAAGATGGAATGGCTATTTGTATTGTAACTATATGCTTAATAGGAAACTGTCTACCTTGTGCTGGCACTGTTCAGGACATGGAATGCCTGCCTGACAAGCACGTGGTCATGAGTTTGATCCCTGACAAAAAAAAAAAAAAAACAGAACATCGAATGCAGATGTCTTGTGCTCTGGCTGAGTAATTTGGGAATGACAATGTGCAATTTATGTACCATTATTGCCCCCATAGAAATTTTGGTTTTTTTTTTTTTTTTCTCTTTGAGATAAAATGGATTTTAAAAGAAAGGAAAAAAACTGTCCCTCTAGGAGCAGATTTTGTTTGTTTGTTTGTTTGTTTTTGGGGCAGGGTCTTTTTGTGCTCCCCAGAGTGGCCTTGAACTCCAGGGCTCAAGCAATCTCCTGCCTTAGCTTGGATTAGAAATGTTTTTCATGGCAGGCATAGTGATACATTGCTGTGATTCCAGCACTCTAGGAGACTGATGCAGAAGGATTACAAATTCAAACCCGGCCTGGTCAATTTACCAACTTATCTCAAAATAAAAGTAGAATTTTATTTTATTTTATTGTCTTTTTTTTTTTTTTTTTTTTGTCTTTTTCATTTTTATCGGTACCAGGGATCCAACTCACGACCGCCTGCTAGCAAGGCAGGTACTTATGCCGCTGAGCTAAATCCCCAGCCCCTTTTTATTGTCTTTTTGAGATGGGGTCTCGCCATGCAGTTCAGGCTGGCCTTGAGTTTACTTTGTAGCCGAAACTGGCCTCGAACTCACAGTGATCCTCTTGCCTCAGCCACCTCAGTGCTGGAGTGACAGGTCTATGCCACCATGCCCAGCTACAAGTAGAATTTTTAATAGGGCTAGGAATAAAGCTCCATGAGAAGGCCCTAGGTTCAAACCCTAGTCCTGGGGGAAAGGCTGTTTTCCCAAATGATGTAGATGTGTTGGGCTGGAGATATGGACTGGTGGCAGAGCATTTACCTAGGTTGTGAGAGGCCCTGAGTTTCACCCTCAGCAAAAACAGCAAGGGAGGGAAGGGAAAGGGAAAGATGTAGCCAGCTCTGTACTAGACAGTCCTAAGGCTCCAGGAAAAAGTTGCCCTGGGCAGGGCATGCAAGTGGCTCTGCTGCTGCGGCCGACTCCCAGTGGCCCTGTGTAGTAAGCAGCAGGACTTCGGTCACAGAAGCAGTGGCTGTCCAGGGCTCCCAGTTGGAACCCAAGGTGTCATCCCTAGTGCCCCCAGTGTGCACACACACACCTGCACAGGCACCAACTGCACACCCGCTCCGATTCCCAGATACTCTCTGGACATGTAGAAATCTAAAATGTGCCCTTCTGGAAATCTTTCTGGAAAATGCCCCAGCAATACCATCTTATTCCTTAAGAAAAGTCTCTCGGTGGTAACAGAATAGCCTCAGGAAATGTTGAAAGAAACAATCCCACTTGTGAAAGCCTTATTGGTAAACTGCTCTGGGACTGAAATTAAAGTTGTTTGAGTTGTGAGCAAGAACCAGCCATGGAAAAATTCTGAAAACCCCTCAATCTGCTACTTAAAGAATGTCTGGGGTCTTAGCTTAGTGGGAGAGCATCTGGTACCACAAGACAGAAGAGTTAAGTATCATGTCCAGCATGGAGTCCTGGCCATGTCAGGGGGGCCCGCTGCCTACCCCTGGCAGAACCAGTCTGGTGCCTTGGGATTCAGGAGGTGCAAGACTGGGTTATTTTTATTTATTTCTATTTTTGGTCTTTTTTTTTTTTTTTTTTGAGACAGGGTTTCTCTATGCAGGTCAGGCTGGCCTTGGGCTCACTTTGTAGCCTAGGCTGGTCTCGAATTCCCAACAATCCTCCTGCCTCAGCCTCCCGAGTGTTGGGATTGAGGTGTAAACCATCATGCCCGCCAGGGTTACTTTTATTTTCATGTCTTGTTTTTTTTTTTATCGGTGCCAGGGATCGAACTCAGGATCGCCTGCTTGCAAGGCAGGCGCTTATGCTGCTGAGCTAAATCCCCAGCCCTTGTTTTGTTTTTTAAGTCAAGGTCTCATTGTGTATTCCAGGCTGGCCTTCAATCCACTATGTAGCCCAGGCTGGCCTAGAACTCACAGGTGTATGCCACCAAGCCTGGCTCCTATTTTCTTAGAACTTTTTAAATTGGGTTATACAATGACCTCATTATTTGTGACTTCCGTTTGTGAATTTACCTACTCATTAGATGTCATATATAAACCAGTACTTGAACACTCCTGAGGCTACGTGCTGATGAACTGGGAGCAGTGAAAACTGTGTAGCACTTGATTCAAACCTGGTCCAGCCACACTGCACAGGGCCTGGATGCAGGATGATAACCAAAACTTTAGCCAGGTGTAACAGTGTACATTTGTGATCCCAGTATTCTGAGAAGCTGAGGCAGGAGAATCATAAGTTCAAGTCCAGCCTGAACAATTTAAGAAGGTCTTGCCTCAAAATGAAACATTTGAAAGAGTGCTTGGGGTATAGCTCAGTGTGAAGACCCTGGGTTCAAGACAGTACTAAAAACCAAACAAAACAAAGTATCCTTATTGCAGTTTATTTAGTGCTACAAGTTTTGATTTTTGTGCTTTTTCATTGGCAATTTCACTATTTAGAACACACACCAAGTATCATGCTTAAATACTCTCTTGTGTTACTGAGGACAAAAAGACTGCCACATGTCTAATGCAGATATAGATCAACCCCAGCACTTGGGAGGCTGAGGCAGGAGGATCACTTCAATTTTGAGGCTAGCCTAGGGTATCTAACAAATTGAAGGCCAACCTGAACTGCAGAACAAGACCTTACCTCAGACCAGGGATATAGCTCAGAGACACAGTGTCTGCCCGGCAAGCATGAAGTCTTGAGTTCAATTCCTGATGCCCCCCCGCAAAAAAAAAGAAAGAAAAGAAACAAACTTCATGCAGATATGAGCTCTAGTGCTGTCAGCTGTGCATTCAATCTTAGAGAATCAATTATATAGAATATATATATTTATATATAAAAATATATTTATATTTAAATATATTAAAAAATTTATATATAAAAAAGTGTGACCAGAGGTTTACGGGAGACTCACCTTTTGTTTTCCCTAAGAGCAGTGGTTTGGTGTTTGTTAATGCAATGTATACAATGAATTTGTAGACGCCTTATTTATAATAAATTTGAATAATGAGAGTCAGCTTACTCAAAGCGCAATAATCTGTGGTTCACTATTTGATGACCTTTCAGGTACATACAAATCCCACAGCCATCACATAGGCAACAAAGAGAACATTGTCAGCACCTAAAAGACCCTGCATGTCCACTCCACAGCACTGCCCACCCCCTCCAGAGGTTCCCATTATGCTGTATTCCTTAGCCATTCACAGTTTTGCCTCCTCTTGCTCTTTGTACAATGACAGTCATACATGTTTATAAATCATTTATGTTGCACTGGACATGGGGTGCATTCCTGTAATCCCAGTATACTTGGGAGGCTGAGGCAGGAAGATCACCATGGGTTCCAGGCTAGCCTGAGCTACATAGTTAGTCCCTGTCGAAGAATCAATCAATCACGTTATTGCGTGGCTTAATTTTTTTTTTTTTTTTGTGGGCGGAGTGGTACTGGTAATTGAACCCAGAGTGCTCTACTGCTAAACTACATTCCTAGCCCATTTCATTTTTTATTTTGAGACAGAATCTCAATAATTTACCCAGGCAGGACTCAAGTGGCGATCCTCCAGCCTTGGCCTCCAGAGTGATGGAATTATACGCATGTTCCATCATAGCTGGCTCAGATATTGAGTACCTCCGTGTCCTGGGGATAGGTGATAAACACATAGAGGCCCCACTTCTCCAAGAAATAGGGTCTTCTCCCTGCACTGCACTATATCCCAAGCTTTTTATGTTTTTGTACCAGAAAATGAACTCAGGACATTGTGCTTGCCAGGCAGGCACTTGTGCCACTGATTTATAATCCCGGCACCTGGACCCTTTTTTGAGAGCAGTTCCCACTGAATTGTTAATTTTCCCAGGTGGCTCAAATTTACAATCCTTGCAGCATTCTCATATCAGAGTGCTGGCTGGGATCACAGTCACGTGCCACCACACCCAGCTAAAAAACTCCTATGAGACCTATAGGATTCTCTAAGTGGACTTGAGAAAATTATGGGGAAAAGTCACTTTGATTTAGCACAGAAGGAAGTAATTGGAGAGAGCAGAGATTTTTTTTTTCTTTTTGTCTTTTTCCTTTTTATCAGTACCAGGGATCGAACTCACAACTGCCTGTTGCAAGGCAGGTGCTTATGCCGCTGAGCTAAATCCCCAGCCCTGAGAGCAGAGATTTTTACCTCTGTCCTCTAATCAGCCCATTTGTACTTGGAGTGAACGATAAACACTGTGTCTAAAAACAAAACCAAACAAAAAACTAGGTGTGGCAGTACACACCTGTAACCTATCTCAGCATTTGAGACGTTGAGGCAGGAGGATCCCTGTAAATTCAAGGCCTGCCTGAACTACATAGCAAGATCCTGTCTCAAAAAAAAAAAAAAAAAAAAAAAAAAAAAAGCACATTTCAGATTTATTAGAAAAAAGATAGATGCTTAGGGTGTTAGCTCATCCCTGCTTTTAGTCAAAGTGACAGGTGAGCAGCTGCTAACAGCAACTCATCCGGTGAATGAGGGGTAAATATAACATGCGGTGATGGGGCCCAGCCAGAGAGACCCTTTGCAGGAGTGTCACCTGAGCCTCAGGCTTCCAGGCAGGGGAAGACGCTCTGCGGGAAAGGCCCTGAGATTCCAGGTGGGGTAGAAAATGGCAGGAAGGGGCCAGGTCTGGCCAGGCCTGAAGGAAGGGAGTTATTTGATCTCCCTGCTCAGAGCAAGGGCAAAGCTGGCTGCGGTGCCTGGGAAAGGCTCAGATGGAGATCCTCAGGGAACATCCCATATCGCGGCTGCTTCTGCCCAGAGGGTGGAGGGGGAAGGAAGCCTAAAAAGACAGGAGGGAATGTGGGAAGGAGAGGAGGAACACCGACTCCTTACTGAGCGCCTCTGCTTGCTGGGATAGGTGATACCTAAATTTATTTATTTGGAGTTTTTGTTTTGTTGTTATTTTTAGACAGACACTGTGCAGCTCAGGCTGGCCTTGGACTTACTCCGTACCCCAGGCTGGTCCTGCCTCAGCCTCCCAAAAGCTGAGATGACAGGCCCACGTCTGGCCCACGATTTTACTGTTAATACATAGATATTCTCCACATCCTCCCTGAAAAGAATTTTTATTTTCAGGTCAATTTGTTTTATAGTTAGGCATAGTAAAGCAGTGTGGTCAATGAATTGACCACTGGTCCTTCAGTAAAAATTGTTCTCACAGCAGAGCACAGCAGCCAAGGTTACACTCTACGAAGCACAGAACAGCCCCACAGCAGAGCTACCCAGACTATGCATCAACAGGGAGGAGGCCCCCACAGCTGCCCATCCCAAGCAAGGAGCTCTGCAGAGCTGGGTGGCATGTGGTACCCCGATTTATGTGAGGGTCAGGGCCAAGTCTGAATCTCATTCCCACTACTTCCTTGCTGTGCCTGTGTTCTCTTCTGTAAAACAAGGGTCATAATGCTTTTTACCGGAACACAAGATGTGATGTAGTTGTTAACAGGAAAGGCTATGGTCGAGGGGAATATTGGCACCCTAGTTCACATCTTTACCTTGTTACTTTTTTAAGAATGAAATACACAAAACAAAAATTACCATCAGTACGGTTTTAGCCCATTCATCACCTAGTCCAGCCACCCCCGTAATTTATTTCCTGTTTCCATCAGGCCCAAAGGAGGCCCCAGGGAGCACACACATTCCCCACTTGCCTTTCACGTCTTCACAGTTTATTGTGCTGTACTGTGTGCCAGCGCTTTGCTCCTTTCCAGGGCTGAATAATGTTTCACTGAACAGATAGATCACATTTGTGCATCTCCAGCCGATGGTCATGTTTGTGCTGGGGGTGTAGCTCACTGTAGACTGCATGGCTAGCATTTGTGAGGTCCTGAGTTTCATTCCTAGTGGTACTGGGGAAGGAATTTTGATAAAAATGGACTGAGTTTTCTAACATGGATGAGAAAATAATGTAAACATAGGGTTTATTTTTTGCCAATGCTATTTGGTCCTATCTTTTTGGAGAATAACGCAGGTTTTGTGTGTGTGCGGTACTGAGGATCAAACTCAAGACTTGCACTTGCCAGGCAGGCACTCATGCCACTAAGCTAAATCCCCAGCCCAACACAGATGTTTTCATTTTTGTTTTGCAGTGCTAGGGCTTGAACTCAGGCAGCACTCTACTCTATACCCAGCCATTTAAAAAAAATTTGGAGAGTACTGTTAAGCTTCCTAGGCCGGCCTTAGTCTTGAACTGGCAATCCTCTTGGCTCACCTTCCTGAGTAGAGGGATTACAGATGTGCACCACTGTGCCTAGGTAGGTTTTCTGTTGTTGTGTTAGTGAAGCTGGGCATTGAACTCAGGCTTTCATGCAAGCTAAGCATGTGCTTTGCCAGTGAACTACACCCCTAACTTTACAAGGTTTTGTTTTTGTAAATGTTTAGAATTCTTGAGTGGAATGGCCAGATTACTCCGGTGGTAATTCTGTGTGTAACTGAGTTAGGGGAAGATTTACCATGATTCTTAACCACCTTTGAGATGTGTGAACATCAGCTGTGCCAGTGCCTTGATTTCCTAACCTACAATAAGTTTATAGCTCAGTGTGGTGGCATATACCTCTGATCCTAGCACTTTGGGAAGCTGAGGCAGGAGGATTGCAAGTTTGAATCGAGCATGGGCAACATAGAGACATTCTGCCTCAAAAGAAGTGCTGTGAATGTAGCTCAGTGTGAAGGCTTTAGGCTCTATGGTACTAGGGAAAAAATTCTGACAAAAGTGGACTGTGTTTTCTAACATGGGTGAGAAAATAGTCTAACCATAGGATTTATTTATTTTTTTCCAGTGCTAGGAATTGAATCCAGAACTTCATACATGCTAAGCACACATTCTTAACACTGAGTTACATCCCCAGACACCTGTAAACAGTTCTAAATTTTTGAGATTTCTAGCTGGGTGTTTAGTTCATGCCTACAATCCCAGCACACTGGGAAGATGAGGCAAGAGGATCACAGGATCAAGCCCATCCTGGTCAATTTAGCAACCTATCAAGGCTCTGTCTCAAAATTAATAAAAGGGGTGGGAGATATAGCTCAGTGTGAAGGTTTTAGATTCAATCCTCAGTACCACAAAAACAAACAAACAAACAAATGGAGTTTGGTGTCTCAAATCTGTAATTCCATCACTCAGGAGGCTGAGGTAGGAGGATCTCTTCAAGTTTGAGGTCAGCCTGGGCTACATAACATGACCCTGTATCAAAAAAAACCCAACTCCTCCCCCAAAAACCTCTAATCAATCAATCAATCAATCCATTCATGTATCTGATGAGGGAAGGCATTAAATGAGTCTCCAGGTTTTCCTTTGTATGTGGAGCCAGACTGCTTGTGCTTGTCCTTGGCTTTTCCTCTTTTCCTGACTAGGTGGCCTTGAGCTAGTTACTTAACTTCCTGATTGTGCCTCAGTTGCCTCACCTACAGAAAAAGGGATCATAATAGCACCTGCTTTGTAGAGTTGGGATAATCCAATTAGTAAAAAGCCTATTACGGTTCATGGTGTTGTTTAAGTGAGTGCTTATCCTGAGGTCCAAATTCACATAATGAAAATATCCCTTTGTTCTATCATTCTCTTACAGAGAGTCTGACCAGGAGTCTAGCTAACAGTTTGACTAATTTTCCTAAAATGTAAATAAAAAGAGGAAAGAGCAGCACTGAAGGTAGCCTGTGTTCTCACTGACTCTTATTCCACTCACTAGCCAGTCTGGTCATCCTATCAAATCATTTGTTTGTGCTGCTTTTGATTTTTGTATTAATTTGTTGCTGTTTTGAAACAGGGTCTCACTATACAGGTTAGGCTAATTTTGAACTCAATATGGTACCCAGGCTGGTCTTGAGCTTTCCATGATGCTCCTACTTCAGTCTCCCAAGTATTGGGATTACAGGCATGTGCCATCACATCCAGTTTAAATTTTTTTCTTGGCTAAATTTTTTTTTATTTTTTTGAGCCAGGGTTTCTCTATGCAGTTCAGGCTGGCCTTGAGCTCACTTTGTAGCCCAGGCTGGTCTCAACCTCACAAGATCCTCCTGTCTCAGTCTTCCGAGTGCTGGGATTACAGATGTGAGCCACCATGCCTGATTTAATTTTTTTTTTTTTTTTTTGGTATTGAAGATTTGGTATTCATTATTACTCAGCTACACTCCCAGCTCTGTTTTTTTTTTTTTTTTTTATCGGACCAGGGATCAAACGACTGTGCACTTGCAAGGCAGGCTCGTATGCCACTAAGCTAAATCTCCAGCCCCTGGGACAGAGTTTTACTGTGCAGTTCACCCTGGCCTTAATTAAACTCATGTAGCCCAGGCTGGCCTCAAATTTGCAGTGATCTTCCTGCCTCAGCCTTCTGAGCGCTGGCATTACAGGTGTGTGTACCCCAGTTCTTTTTATCATTTTTTTGAGATAGAGTCTCACTTTGTAGTGCAACTGACCTTGAAATCACTATGTAGCTCAGGTTGACCTCAAACTGCTAGTGATTTTCCCGCTTCAGCCTCCTGAGGTCTGCGGTTACAGATGTGCACCATCTTGCCTGGCTCTTTGTCATTTATTTTGAGGCAGGGTCTTGTTAAATTCCCCAGGCTGGGCTTGAACTTGCAATTCTTTGGCTTCAGCCTCCCAGAGTGCTGGAATTATAAGTGTGTGTCACCATACCTGATTGAGAGCCACTTTTTAAAAATAAACATGACCCCAACCTGTGCTGTTTCTTCACCTGATTTCACACATTTTCACCCCTCCCAGCACCCTGTGTTTTTACACGTGTTGCTGGGGTTTGCGGGGCTGCTGGGGACTAAACCCAGGGCCTCACACAGAGCCTGGAGAATGCTCTATCACTGAGCTACACTCCTGAACCTTTTAAAATTTTATTTTGAGACAAGCTCTAGATAAGTTTCTTGAGTTTGCCATTTTCCTCCTGCAGACTTGTATCACAATGTCTGGTGTCTGTGCCATTTTTGCTATTTATTTAGCCAGAGGCAGCACAGTCTCCAGCACATAGTAGACATTTAGCCCATAAATAGATCTGAGAGGAAGGGTGGATCATGATTCACAACCTAACCTGGGTCTTCATCTATTTGGGGGAGGGGGTGTGGGCTGAGATAGTTTCCCTGTATAGTCTCTGCTAGCTTTGAGTTCAATTATGTAGCCCAGGCTGGCCTTGAACTCATTGGGATCCTCCTGCCTCTGCCTCTCTTGTGCTGGAATTATAGGCGTGCACCATTAAGCCCTGATAAATTCTCATCTAGTTTTGCCTTTTCTATGTAGCAACCTCTGGATATTACTGTTACCGTTTCAGATATAAACCATATTCCCCATTTCCCTAAGAACCCAGAGTTCAGAGGCTGCTTGAACTTCCCATGTTGAAGTTTGCAGAAGCCTATATAGGATCTGGATCCTGTGCCTCTGAACCTGCAAGCCCCTGACCTTTTCAAACTACTTGACCTTGGTCACAGGACCTTGGCCAAGACCCTTATCTCTTCTAAACCCAAATCCTCATCACTAACCTTGTGGTGTGGAATTAGGTCATCTTTCCTGGTATGGATTATTTACAAACTTATTTATGGGAGGGAATGAAAGGCTTGTTAATCCCATTTCCCCCGTGATATATTATTATTTCAGACTAGTGGGCATGCAGAGCCCTCTTTGTTGGCACGTGGGCCAAGTTTATGAGTTGCTTTTTCTAAACTAAAACCTTAGTATTCAGGGTTAATCATAGCATTGGCGCTTTGTGATAAGTAAGTGGGTTTTGGGTGACCACTGGGGCACTCAGTCTCTAAAAGGTTCGCCATTACTGTTTCAGATCCCAGCCAGGGAGACTTCTAGATAAATATTTTGGTGTTCAAGAAGAAAAACCAACCCTCTGTTTATGCCAAGTCATGGCACAGGGCCCCTGGAGTGGCAAAATATGTTTTGCTCACAGGATAATGATAGGGTGGCCCCTCCCTGCACTTTGCTCTTTCTACCTAATGACAAGTCAGCCGCTCTGGTGCTTCCTGTCACCCTGGTTTTGTTCTCTTCCTCAGGTCCTGAGTTTCCAAAAAAAAAAAAAAAGGACAGATGTTATGTATTTTTTTAAAAATTGGCAGTGACCAGGAGTGGTGCCCTAGTCTTGCTCCCAGTGGTGCTTCGCAGTCTTCTGGAGGCACCTTGGTGTTAAACCTCCAGCGAAGCAGGCATTACTCAGCGGATTCACTTTTGCAGGGCCCCCTTCTCTCTCTCTCTCTCTCTCTCACACACACACACACACACACACTGCATGCAAAAGGGCTTACTATGTGCTGCCGGCACAATTCCACAGGGAAGAAGAAAGCAGGCTAGCAGAGCCCTCTGGAATAATTGAGTCTGGGCTTCTTTCAGAGGCCTGCAAGGGCTCTGGTGTTGCTTTTCTAGAAGCTGTGGTGGCCTGGAGATGAACTTGCATTCCGCTACCTCCCATCCGAAGGGTGTGCACAGCTGGGTGGGAGGAGACCTCCTGAACACATATGGACCCCGAGTCTCAGCCATGGTCTTCAAGCAGCCCTTGCCTCCCAGTGAGCAGTCACTAAGCATTAGCTTAGTGAAATCAGTTAGCAGCTTTCCCTGAGCATCTCCTGTGTGCCATGTCTTAAGTGTGGAGCTGTAAATAAGTCAGCTTCTCCCCTCAAAGAGCTCCTAGGAGGGAAGACATAGGTCATTTTTGTTTGTTTTCTATTGTTGCATAATAAATTAGGATTAAACGAAGCATTTTAAGACACCCATTCAACAGCATGCACAGGGGCATGGGTTCAATCTTGTCTGTGGTCTTCTGGCTCTATAGAAAAGTCCAAGTGGGCTGTCCTGAGAGGGTAGGGCTGGCAGTCACCTGGCAGCTCTGGGGAGAACAATCCTGTTTGGGTTGGCAGAATTTAGACCTGAGGTCCCTGGCTGCTGGCTGGGGGTTGGCTTTGCTCTTAGCTCACAAAGGCAACCTTCCTGTCTTCTCCGAGTGGTCTCCTCCATTGCACCAGTGCATTTCCCCTGTAGCCACACCTCTCTGTCACAAGCCAGAGAAGACAACCTGCTCTCACAGGGCCCATGTGGCTCTCTTCTCTATCTTTTTTTTTTCTTTTTGAGACAGGGTGTCACTAAGCAACTTAGGCTGGCCTTGAACTCACTATGTAGCTGAGGCTGGCTTTGAACTTGCAGTGACCCTACTGCCTCAGTTTCCAGAGCTCTCGGATTATAGGCATGTGCCACCATGTCCCATAATCTCTATTTTAAAGTCAGGTAATTAGTGACCTTAATGACAACTACAAAATCCCTTTTGCTATTCAATATAATTTAATCACAGAAGTAATAGCAAGGTTGAAGGGCAGGAGGCACAACCCAACAGATAAAGGCAGTTATTGCAAATAAGAGTAATTAGTATGAACAAGGAGTTGTGGGATGGAGGGAGAGGCCACCAAGGTGAGGGGCAGGAGAGGGCCTACTCCAGTCTCCTTAGTGTCTTAGATCTGTGTTTAAATCTGGCTCTCATCTCCCAGTGCTACCTCCCTCAGTGGCTTCTCTGCACTCACGTCATCTGTACCCGGCACTACCACATCTTCAACCCAGATCACTGATAAGTTAACTGTATGCGCTGCCACCTGGATGCCTAACAGGCATCTCACATGTAACTAACTGAGGCCCCTGTGCCAAAGAGCAAAAGGAAACTTCCCTGAAAAACGACCAGCAACGTAAAGCTGAATGTCTCTTGCAGACTTGTGCCTCCTCCCTGTTTGTGCCCTGTCAGTGAGTAACCCTATCATTTACCAGCCGCACAAGCCAGGTAGAGGTCCACTGGGGTTCCCCTGAGACTCCACTGCAGCCTCTTGGCAAGCACAGCACAGTGGACCTGTCTGTATGCACATACCTGTCCCCTTCACGCCAGTCCAGTTCATCTTTATCTCTGTCCATTGACAGATTACTTGACATGATCCTGTATCGATTTAAAAAGTAGTGCATTGAGATATAATCTGTGTACCAAACAGTTTACTCAAGTAAAGTGTACTGCTAAATGACTTCTGGTGCATTCATGGAACTGGGCAGCCATCACCAGAATTATTTATTAATTTGTTTATTGGCAGTACTGTGAATTGAACCCAGGGGATTCATTCTGAGATATAGTCTTAGCCCTTATTATTACTGTTGTTGTTATTATTTTATTTAGAGACAGAGTCCAAGAGACTGAGTTGCTAAATTTCCCAGGCTGGGATTGAACTTGCAGTCCTCCTATCTCAGCCTCCCAGAGTGCTATGATCAATCACAGGTATGTCTCACTATGCTCAGCTCAGTCAAATTTTAGAATATTTCATCACCTTCCCCCCTAAAAAGCTCTGTAATTACCAGTGAGGAACGCTTAACACTTCAAGCCCTGGTAACTGCTAATCAACTTTCTGTCTGTATGAGCTGACTTGCCTGTTTGGTACATTTCACAGAAATGAAAATCATACAATGTGTGGTCCTTTGTTTTCATTAGGTGTGACGTTTCATCTGTGTTGCAGACGGCATGCATTAGTGTCTCATTTCACCTCCCAATAGTACTTCCTTATATGAGTAGAGAGGTTTGAGTATTTCTAACGAAAAAACCATAAGTCTGAAACACTGCACAATTTATAACTTTTTAAAGCATCAACATGATGGTACACGTAGAAAATTCCACACCTGAACTAACCTTGTCAGTTGCAGTCCAGATACAGGTGTGTGCCAGGTGTGTGGCACACAGATAAGGCAGGAGGATTACAAGTTCAAGGCCAGTGCTTCTCCTGACAGTACATATATAAGTTCAAGGGCAGCCTATGCAGCCTTGACCCTCACAATTAAAAAAAAAATGTTTTTAAAGGGAACTGACACCAGGTACAGAGGTGTACATCTATACTTTAACACTCAGGAGGCTAAGGCATTAGGATTGCCACAAGTTCAAGGCCAGTTTGGACTACATAGTGAGATCCTGTCTCAAAAGAAGGGGCAGGGGCTGAGAGTATGTACTGCGGGGGTAAAATTCTTGCTTGGTATGAGTGAGGCCCTGGGTTCAATTTTCAGTACTGTAAAAACAAAGAAAAGCAAAAATCCCAAACTAAAACAGACTAGAAATAATGCAAGAGTACTTTCTGTGACCTAAGGAATGGGGCCATTTGTGGTGCACTGGATGTTGTGCTCTTCAGTTGCTTTGGTCTGGCAGGCAGCTCAAGGGTGGGAAACTGTCAAGTGTATGAAACGGTGGGTTGTAAGGAACCTAGTGAGTTCAATCAAACCAAGTCATTCAGCACTCATGTCCCAAGCAGTTGGGATAGAAAAAAGTAAACAAAACATTGTTTTGGGTGTGGGCAGATGGCCAGTTCATTAACAGGAGAGAAGTGCAGGGGAGAGGGGAAGGGAGCTGGGGAGTGGGCCAGGAATCCCAATTCCCCCACCTTTACAGGGCAAAATTATATTTTCCCTGGACACATACACACGCCCTGCATACTTTTACACCTTTGCCATACTACCTTGGCTGCTACAGAAAAGACCCTAATCACCAGTCTCAATGGGGTCAGGACAGGAAGAATGGGGGTGTTCGCTGAACAGGTCCTGCAGTGGGGAGATCTTGGATAATCCTGGTCCAGTTGGAGAGAGGGGAAGGAAACACAAGCCTGCCAAAAGAGGAGCCACTGAAATGTGGGGGCTAAACTTTGCCGGACTTGAACTGCTGGGGGAGTAAGTTCTCCCACGTTGGACAGGGGTCACTTTCTACAGATCTGCGACGGCGGCGGGGTGATTGTAAACAAGGACTGCAACTGCCGGCTCGCTGGCCCACGCCTGGGGCCTCAGTGTAAGCCGCGTCGGCGCAATCTCCCGCCGCCTGGGGAGCGCCCTCGCTGAGGTCGGCGTTCCGGGGCCCCGCCTGCGGGTCCCAGCTCTACGGGGCGCCGCAAAGTTCCGCAGCCCAAGGGCCGTGCAACCAGGCGAGCGCCTCACATGGGACCGCAGGTAGGGCTTTCAAGTCCTCGGGGCTGGTGACCGAGCGAAGCCGGGAGCCCAGGTCCTTGGGGTGCGGTGAGGTCCCACAGCCTCCAAGTGGGGTAACTGAAGGTTGGGTGGCCGAGCGCCCGAGTGGAACCCGTAGCGCCTAGGCCGGGTGGCCGAGGGCCCCGTGTGGAACCCGCAGCCCCGGGCCGGCCGAACCAGCACTCCGCATGGGACCCGGCGGATTCAACGCGCCCCAGCGCGGGAGAGCGGGAGGGCAGCGGCGGGCAGGGGGCGGGGACTCCGGGGCGGCGGGCGGGCCTCCGCCTGCTCCGCCTCCCGCGCCGCTGCGCTCCGCCCTCCGCTGGCGCCGCCCGCTCGCCGCTCTCTTCCTCGCTCTCGGCTCGCTCGCTCGCTCTCGGCCCCCCATGCGGATGTGACATTTCACGCCGCCGCCATTTTGAGAGCGAGCCGAGCCGAGCCGCCGGGCGCCGCGTCCGCAGCCGGAGTCCCGCCGCCGCCACTGCCGCCGTCGCCACTGCCGCCGAGAACGCAGAGGCCGCAGCGCCCGCAGCGCGCCCGGCCAGCCGCCCTCCCGCGCCGTCGCCTCCGCCGCCGCCGGTCCCCGGCCCCGCAGGCCCGCCTCGGCCGCCCAGGCCTCCCGCCCGCCGCGCCCGGCCCGAGGCGGGGCTGAGTCCGCGGCCCGCGCCCGGCCGCCCTCCGCCCCCGGCCGGCCCGCCGCCCCGCAGTCCCGGCCCCGGCGGCGGGAGGCGGGTCCCGCGGCGGCGGCGGCGGGGAAGGCGGCGGCGGGCACAGCGAGCGACGAGGCCGCCTAGCCCGGTCCGCCGTCCGTCCGCCCGCCTCGGCGCCGAGATTGGGCGAATCGCGAGCAAGTACGTGCGCGTCTCCCTGCCGCCGCCGCCCGCCGCGGGCCGCCCCGGGGCCGCCGCCGCCGCCGACGACGCGCGGGAGGAGGAGGAGGAGGCCGCCCCGCCGCCGCCGCCCCGGCCCCCGGCCGCAGGCGAGGCCCAGGCCGCGGCCGACATGAACCACCAGCAGCAGCCGCCGCCGAAGGCGGGTGAGCAGCAGCTGAGCGAGCCCGAGGACATGGAGATGGAAGGTGAGGCCGGCTGGCCGGCGCGCCCATTGTGGCCGCGGCCGCGGGAGCCACGCGCGGGGCTCGCCATCTTTAAGCAGGCCCGGCCCGGACCGGGAGGCTGCACAGTCACACGGCCGCGCGGGGGGCGCCCGGCGCCCCGGCCCGCGCATTGTCCAGCGCCGCGGCCTGTACGGCACAAAGCCCCGGAGCTGTAAATTAGGACGGGCTGTCTGCTCTCCCGGGCCGGGAGGCGGGCCCCAGGGACCGTCCCCTCTCCCGCGCTGGACCCTCTTGGTCGCGGCGCGCGCCCGCACCTGCTCAGTGCGCACCCCGAGAGCCCCCAGATCGCTTCCCAACTACGCTGCCTATCACCGAGCTTAATGGTAGCAACCACCTGCATGGTTGCAGATGGTTACCGTCGTAGCGGCCCCGAGTTCACATCCAGATCCTTGGTGGCTAAGTTACCCGTGTTTCTGGGAGTTTGGTTGCTTACTGTAGGTGGTGCCATGGATATCCGGCCAGGTGCCTTCTTGATAGTGCGTCTAAGCCTCGCATAGCAGCCCGCATCGGAGTCAAACCAGACTCTGAAGGTAGACTCGGTGTTCTACCCTTGTGGCAGAAATTTTCCAGGGTCTTGTATTTGGAGAGACAAGATCTTGGTTTTTAAGTTTAGTGTAAACGCGTGGTAAAGAAAAGGGTCTTTAACTTAGATAGGGTCGAGCCTACTTGCTCATTGCTTGGCACTTTTTGTCTTGACTCAAGAATACTTAAAAGGGCAAAGTCACAATAGTCTGTCTTCTTACCTGTGATAAGTGGCCAGACAGGTAAGAGTCACAGTGGGGGCCACCTAAATGGATAGGCCCTTAAAGGTTCCAGTTTATCTTTAAGCAAGAGGTGGGGGGGGGTCCCTTAAATGAAGGAAGATCCTCAGGAAGGTGGGGTAAAGCACTGTTGGTTCTTTGACGTGCTGCACACAGGTTGGTGGGAAGAATTAAACGTAGACCGTGTTCTCCTTGAGTAACTTAATGTCAGTAACTAGGAGTACACGGAAAATCTGGTTGGTTCTGTTGCAGATGACAAAGTGACTGAGATGCCACACCAAGGCACTTAGCAGGGCAATAATTCGGAGCAGGAGAGCTGAGCCCATGCCAAGCACCAGGCTGTCTGTTTCGCTCTGCCCCAGCAAGGGAGTAACTTTTAAGAGTGTCTGGCATGTATGATTAAGTAGCTGGAGGAATACATTGCTGAGAGAATTTTGTGTGTTCTTTTAATGCTATATGTGCTTTGCTACATGTCTAAAACAATAGCAAAGGGCTACTTTTCAGTTCACCTTGAGAAATGTCTGATCAGATCAATTCAGTACAATGGGCGTGTCAGTTTGACACATATCCAGTCTTAACTCCTTTCCCAGTGTTTTGGACACTGTTGAGAAACTTGGATGTTACAGGACAGCATGTATCTGATACAGAACTGAATCAAGGAAAATGTTCACAAGTTTCAAAGGTTTTGCTAAAATTTTGGAAAGTTTTGGAAAGTAGTGGAAGAATTTTCTGAGGTTTCCCCAAGTTCATGTGTTTCCAAGACTGCTTTCCTTTCTTAAGAGGTTTTTTTTTAAAGCCAGTCAAATTTAGCAGTGGGGGGGGGGTGGTATACCAACTTTAGTGACACTAATGTTAATAAGTTCTGATAACCCACTGCCATCGGACCAGCCTTCTTAAGAGGTTTTATTTTCATATTGAAGTGTACAGTGGAAAGGCAACCCCCTGCATCATTTAATCTGCACGTTTAGCAGAATCTCAAATAGGATAGATGACAAAGGCTTTAGTTGTAACTAAATACTGATTTCTTCAACTTTAGGAACTTGTTTTGCTAAGCTGGCCTCTGTCCAGATTTCATTATCCAGAAGGTCCCCTGTCTTGTATGACTGTGATCGTTGTGGTCAAGTAGTAACTTGTGAGCACCCACAGGTGTGTGGTTTAAAAAACTGTGGTTATCTTAGGTTATCTATTTCAGCCTTCCCACTTCCCAGATGGGTAGGCTTTCATACTGATCAGAAAGAGTGGAAGAGTACTCCTGTTAAAAAGGCAGAAAGGTGGAATTTAGCATTTACCAACACTAATAGGCATCAGTATGCCAGATTGTAAATAGGATCTCAATTAGAGTTGGTGGGTTGCACCTGTTTGGTGTCTTTGCCCGGATTCCGGTAGAACCAGCTGCTGGAGATTGTCAGGATTCTGACCAGCTTCTGGAAGGGAAGGCTTTGTAAATGAGGAGCATCCTGCCTGCCCCTCTGGGGCAGGGTGGTTCCGAAGGAGCCTGGGAGACTGGTTGGGTTGGTTAGTTAGTGGTTGCTTGTTTTTCCCTATCAATAGGTCAGGGTTAATTTGCTCTGCTCTCTGCTTGCCTTTCTTTGTTGGGTTTGCATTTGCTTTTGATTGAACTCTGCACAGTCCTTGCATATCCACTGGAGAGTAACAATGCTCAGGATTATTTATTTTTAAAATGTTTTATGTGCAGCTAGGAAAGTTATAAAGGGAGAAGTGCAGGGAGGGAGAAGATGAGGGGTTGTTTGGAATTTCAACTGTGTGCCACCTTTAAAACCTAAAGCAACCAGTTGCCCATTTCATCTTGGGAGGTGGTGGCAGTGTATATTGGTTGGTATAATTAGGGTTTTGTATAAGTTGTTAGAATCACATGAAATTTCTCAAGGCCTTGCTTTTGCTGTATGGACTAGAAAATAGACTTAAAAACTGTTTCCTGGTGTGGTTCTTCTGCGCAGGTGAGCCGTCTCTTTCAGAGTGTAGTCTCTGAGACATGGGTTACTTGCTTGCCTTTTGTACAGCTCAGACTACTGGCTCTCAGAAGCAAGTCAGTGGGTCACCTGCACCTTCTGAAAAGAATTGAGCATTGACTTAAGTGTGTTTAGGTGATGGTGGTCTTGGATGTTTTGAAGTGGTAGTAGATTTCTTCCACAGCTGTTCAGGCAGGTAGAGTTTCACTTTCCTGCAAGTGAGTGTTTGGGAGTGGAAAGTGAGTTATTGCATACCCTCATCCACATAAACTATGCTTGTGATATTTTATATATAAAATATAAGATTCCTTTCAAGTAGCACTGTCACAAGACAGATAGTATGAGGATAATATTCTTCCTCATGTAGGCTTTGGTTGGTGAGAGTTCTTAAGCTACAGGGAACCAAGTACTGAAGAAATAAGGCCAACTCTAGAAGAAACATACCTCTGATGTGAACTGGTGAGGTTTTGATGCTCCACCGTTACTCCTACAGGCTTCTACTCTTACTTGTTCATGCTGCAGATTTTCTGATGATTTTTTCCTTATAATTGACCCATGCCAGCAAATACGAAAAGAAAGTATGTCTGTACTCTTGTTTTATTTTCCTTTGTAATCAGTATTTTGCGAAGGATCATTAAGTTAGTTCATAGCAGGGCTGCAGGATGGCTAAGAGAATTAGGGTTTACAGTCAGGCCTAAGTTTAGCTATGGAGTGTGCTATTTATTTATTTATTTATTTATTTGGTCTTTTTCATTTTTATCGGTACCAGGGATCGAACTCACGACCGCCTGCTTGCAAGGCAGGTGCTTATGCCGCTGAGCTAAATCCCCAGCCCCGGAGTGTGCTATTTAATAGTGATGTGACCTCAGGAACATTGCTTAAAATCCTACTGCCCCTGTTCCTATAGCCTTGGAAAGGAGGTCACTCATACCTGCCCAGTATGTGCTGAGATGGAAGTAACCTAACTGTGTAACACACCAGGCAGGGGTTAGGGTACATTGCTGGGATGGTCAGACTTCAGCAGCTGAGGAAGAAATGCGGCACATGATTAATGTGGGAGAAAGATAGTAATGCAGGGCAAAATGATTATTGGACACAAAACTGTCCCACTGTAATTATGCCCTGGTGTGGATTAGGCAGAAAAATCAATCTACTCTCAGTCTGAGTGATTGTTACTCCCGGAGTCCTGGGTTGGATGGGAATCTAATAGGAATATAAAGTTAATGACACTGTATTTTGAGAAAAATTAAATGGATAATCAGAATTGAGGGGATGGGTGTATCAAGGTACCAGTGGAACTGGTACAAAGATTGGTCAGCTTGATAGACTTTGGTTTATTCTTGATCCTAGTGGTGAATTGGAGAATTGGGTTTGGCAGGAGAAGCCAGGTCACTGAGCTTTCAGAGTTGGAATTCTGCCTTAAATTTTCTCTGGGTCCCAGCATGTTACCCAATTCTCTGGTTTTTTCCAGCCATCACTTTAAGTGAGATGTTTTTTGGGACAATTTTGTAGTGCTACTGGTCCGCTCTTCCTAAATTACCACAGCTGGCTGGTGGTGAAAACTGGCTGGCCTTCCGGATTGCTTTGCCCTGTCTTAAAAAAGAGTGAAGTATGTTGCACTTGTATAGGCTCTTGCCCTAATCCATAGCCAGGGTCCTCCCTTCTCTGTGCTATGGCTCCCAGCACACCTCCAGTTGTATAATCTGGTGGTAGCCTCTCTAGGATGCCAACAGGACATACCAGAGTGGCTTAAGTGCCATCTTTCGCCTAAATCTTTCTGGTCACATCAGCTACCTGCCTTGCAAAAGAGCCTTGTAAACTTTTTGCCTCACCTGTTCTGCCTGTGAACAGTGGTCACTGTTTGCAAACGTGTCTTCTCACCTGAACTGCTTTGCCCAGAGGATGACTGTGTTAAGTTTATTTATGGGAAATACTTTGGAGACAGGTTCAGTGAACTCCAAGGCAGAACACTAGTGCAGGAGGTGGCTGGCTGGCAAGGTGCCCTTGTGAAAAAGGGTGCTGAAGTCATAAACCAATATCACTTTGATAGCTGCTAATTCCATTTTACTGCTTTTAACGTAAGTTACCTTTAGTAACATAATGGCATGTTTTGATGTTTTTGGAAGGAAGAACTTTTTTCCTCAGAGGACTTTGATAGGTAGACCTTCAAACATTAATTGAAGACTTATTTGAGTATTATTTAGTTTTGTTGTTGTTTTGTTTGGGGGAGTGATAAGTAACCCAAATATTTCTGCTTGGTTTCCAAGGTAAAGAAATTTCATCCTGGAACAAGGTTGTAACAAAGTATTTCTTGACATGTACCATGGCAGAGTCAAATGTTAAAAGTGATCTGCTTCATAAAGTGCTTGTTCTGAACTAATTTGAACTTAAAGTTGGAAGAAGCAGGATTTTAAAGTGTGGTGAATAGGCTAGAAAGTAATTTCTGCCCTTTTTCTAGTAAGTTAACGCATGCTTTGGCTAGTGAGCAGCCAAAAGTGTTGAAATTCTTAAAGAGAAGCAGATCCATCTTGAGGGTTAGAAATCTAACCTTTTTGTTTGAAAATTGGAAATAATAATTGGAAGGTGTCTTATGTAGGGAAATACATTGACTTAGGTGAGGGTGGGAGTGTTTCTAGAACTTGGTGGTAGATTTCTTTGAAAGGCAGACTAGCAAGGACCCAAAAGTGGGAAGGAAGGAGGGGCATATAAGAGACCCCACCCTGAGAAACAGTATGGCTGCCTGTATTGTTCCACCCCAAAGAACAGGAAATAGCTAAGGTCTGGAAGTGGACGGTTGTTGCCTGCCAGGGCCAGGCTCACACTGTATGCTTTGACCCTAGTAGTGTATGAAGTGACTTCAGAACTTATGTTTCGGGTCACTGAGAATCTGAAAGCTACTGAAGAGGCTGTTTTTAGTATCTCCTGCCTGCCATTGAATGTTCAGAAGCCCAGGTCCCTTGTTTTTTTTTTTTTTGTCTTTTTCGTTTTTATCGGTACCAGGGATTGAACTCTTCCAGGCAAGTGACTAAAGTTTCCTGACACCCTCTTAAGAGAGGGCACAGTTGTGTGTTAATGTATCAACCCAATCAGTTTCCATCAAGAAAGACCTAGGTCTTTCACTAGGTAGTTAAACTGGCATCAGTGGAGTATTTTGAGTGGGTCTGATAGGGTGATCCGTGTGGCAGTCTAACTCCTTGGGTGTCCCTTCTGTCACCTATTCGGAAAGAGTAGAGGGGAAGGTCTTTCCAAGGAGAGACCTTGTAATGCTGATCTGACTGTAGGCTGAGCAAACCTGCCACCCCACACTTGTTTTGTGCAGGTTGTGGGCTGTTCACCTAAACTTACAAGAACATTTCATCAATTTGACTTTTGGGAATAAATTATATTTCAAGACTTAATTGACCCTCTGTGTTTACCATTTTAAAGCAGGCATACATACCACTCCTTATCAAGTTACATGGCTGAATAGTCCAGCACTTCTTTTAAAGTTTCATTGGGTGGATAATGTTGACTCACATTCTATTTTATATATCAGTTTGCAGTGGAACTTTCATCTAAGCTATCTGTATGTGAAAAGGTTTTTTGTACAGGTGTGTGCCACCACACCTGACTGAAATAATTTAAAGCATTCCTAAATTCTTACTGCTGTTTTACACCCATCCTGAACATAATAAATCTCTTCCTAAGTGATTTTCAGTCTGTTCTTGCTCATATGTTGTAAACTTACAAGAACTCAGATGGTGAATTAGAATGCTTGAGAATGCTCTCCAAAGTAGCTGGTGGTCACTGTGGCCTCCCTGCCTCTGAACTGCTCGCTGAAGCAAGCTGGTCAGTCCTACCTGCCCTGGTCAGGATTCCACTTTTCTCTGAAGCATTCCAGGCCTGCTGCTACTGGTGATGATGAGTAAAGGTTGCTTTTCCACTTTGGGGTCTATATTTCTCCACAGCATCATTTGTTTTTGTATGTGGGATGAGGAAGACTCAGGACCTAACCTTGCACCATGCAATTATATAGTGATTTGAGTTTGAAATTAAAAAAGTTATTCCCTCCACATTACAAGTGCTCAGTAGCCAATGGTTGTCTATATTGAACAATACAGATGCTGAACACAGTATCAACACATAGTGCTTTATTGATCAGAGCCTGCCTGATCAACCTGTTTAGATTCTTAGATATTTCTGATGGTATTAATGTCAGAGTCGGTGTTGGGAAGGTTACACCATGTCCTCAAAAAGCAAAACGAATGAAGTCGTTGGAAACTGTGAATAAGCGGTTCTCAAGCAAGCCCCATACAGGATAGCTTCTTAAATTACTTGTGAAGCACCACGTTTTTCTTTAATTTCCATTATGTGGATAATATTGCCTGTCCTATAGAAATACAATGCAAACAAAAGTTGAAATAAAATGGACATAAAAATATCAGTCCCAGTTTATTAGTGAATTCAACAGATGCAAAGTTATATTTCAGTAATTATACCTCAAACAAATGTATATAGAAGGAAAAACAGTTGCAGAGATTACATGTAATAGAACATCCGGGTGACTAATCTGAATAATACACATATAAAACTCATACAGCTTTGTGTGGTGGAATATACTTGTAATCCTAGTGTTTGGGAGACTGAGGCAGGAGTACGGCAAGTTGAGATCAGTGTGGGTTACATAGTAAGTTCAAAGACAGCTCCAACTACATAGCAAGAAAATGAAACAAAACTACCATATGTACTCTCATTTCAGTGGTAACTGAGCATTGTTAAAGCCTGCATGTGTACACTGAATGTATGAATGTGCAGCTTAGTTCTCAGAGTGTTTTCATTTCTGCAGATAGCTTTAACAACTTATTCTTTGAACTTTTGGCTGAATTATCTTCCACTGAAATAAATGGATTTTGTATTTTATTTACTTTTGGGTTATAAATGTATCCTAAAATCTCACAGGCTGTGATATTGTCCTGCCAGTTATGACCCAATGGTGGTTGCCCGGTGTGATCAGCCACCCGAGTGTGTCCACACCTGGATTGTGTCATCTTCTGTTGGGAGAGATGAGCCCCCTCAAAATATTTTGGATGAGTCAGGCTTTTTTGTTTCTAAAACTTGCTTTTCATTTCTGTGAGGTCACAGGGACACCTGTTGTAGTCACCATGCCAAGTAGCACTGCTCCTTTCTCCTGTTCCCACTCCTTTTTCTGCACAGTGCAATAGAGTAGAGGGAAAGGATCTAAGGAGGTGAGTCAGAAGCGGCCTCTGGGGCCCTGCAGATGGGGCTGCCTGTAATTTTTTTGTTGAGTGTGATGTAGGTGGTACTGGTTGAGGACACAGTGCTAGGCCTTGTCATATGACCCCTGTGTCCATCTCTGGAGGAGGTGTATCAGTATCTTCATTGCAGAGAACAAAACAGGAAGCTTACTGTACTAGGCGGGCTCCTCCAGGGCAGGCGGACAGCTGGGATTGGAATCTATGCTTTCTGTTGTCATAGTCATTTGTGATTGACCACAGCGAACAGATACTGTACCATTGACCATAAAGGTGGCAATTACCGCTCTTTTAACACTGCTGCCTTCCCCCACATTTTTTACTTCACTGTCTCAAAGTGGTAGACTACAGTTGGTCTTCCTAGTCTGAACGTTTTTGTGTGGTTCACCACACGCTTTGAATAGGGAAAGTAGCTCACTGCGGAAATAGGCTAGGTTACCTCATACATTTCAGCAGGTGGAATTTGGTGACTTAAGATATCAAATAAAGGTTATGCACTGGTGGATCTCTTCCTTCCTTTGTGAATCAGGTACAGTATTTAGTAACATGTCTTAGTAAAGTTCTGAGTCGACATCATCCCCAAAGCAATCTGTCCTGGGCTCTGTAGCTCTGTGGAGAGATTCAAATGTGAAAATGACCAAGTGTTGTCTGTCTGCTGAAGATACCATGTAGTGCATTTCTCTAGATCTATAGATTTTTTTTCAAGCCAAAGACTAGACCTTCGTGACACAGGTCCTCTGATCAACACATCTCCTTGGCGATTTACACTTACCTGGCTCCACCCTAGCAGGCAAGACTGCCCCTCCACACACAGGCTCAAGTACAGTGTAGTGAACCTCTTCTCTGTGCCTGGTTGGGTTTGAGGCCCTGCCTAGCTGTGTTGGTGTTCTCCCTGTCGCCTCGCCCACCTGGATTCTTTAAAACAGTAGCTTTCACAAGGGGTAAGAAATCTGGGTCAGAGGGACCAGAGCCTCCAGGATTCTTTAACTGGGCAGAACTTGAAAGTAATTAGGTGACTTAAGAGACCAGTTTTCTTGCTCCATTAACTTCTAGCTAGCTGTGTGATATTGTTTTTGTGGGTGTTTGGAATATTTTCCTTTAGCCCTTTTTCCTGACCATGAGTTTTAAAGATACAATAGGTGATGTTGGGCAGATTATTTTGTTGTAAGGTGATTGCAACAGCCATTCCATAGCAAGATTGCAGTTCAAATATAGAAATCTTTCTTTTTTGTGCATGTGTATTGGATTCTAATGCAGGGCCTCATGTGTTGGATTCTAATGCAGGGCCTTGTACATGCTAGCACTGAGCTGTACCCCGGCCCCAGAAATACTTGATTTGATTTTCGCCTTTTCCTGCAAGTCATCGGTTGAAGAAAGTTTAAGTAAATGTGGCTTTTCAGAAAAGCTGTGTTTTCTGAATGTCCCTTCAGTGCCTAAGAGCTGTGGATCTTTTCAGATATTGCATCAGATGAGTGCTTTCAGTAGATTGAATGGTTATTTACTGGTCACCAGTTATGTGTGAGATTCTGCTAGGAAGAAAAGACATGGGAACTGGGCATGGTAGTACATGCAAGTAACCCCAGCACTTGGGAGACTGTGGCAAGAGGATTACTGAGTTTGAGGCCATCCTGGCCTACATAGTGAGTTCAAGACCAGCTTGAATTGCATAGTGAAACTGTCTCAAAAACAAAAACAAAAACAAAAACAAAAAAAAAAAAAAAAAAAAAAAAGAAAGAAAAAGATGGGAGCCACACGTAAGTAAAATTCAGCTGCTTGGAGTCTGATCTGTAGGTTCAAGGCCAATCAGAGAAACAAGAAAATAAGACATGGTGATGTAGCTCAGTGGTTAAGTGCTCCTTGGTTGGTTTTATAAAAATGAGCTTTTGGGGCTGGGGATTTAGCTCAGCAGCATGAGCGCCTGCTTTGTAAGCAGGCAGTCGTGAGTTCGATCCCTGGTACCGATAAAAATGAAAAAGACAAAAAAAAAATGAGCTTTTGTTTTTTCTAAGACACTAATGTCAGAGGGCATATCATTTTATTATTTTACAGTAGAAATGTCTGTCATAGCCCTCTTGAGATGTAGAAACCAAGGCTCTGAGGAATAAAGATTCTAGTCCTTTACTGTCCAGTAATAACCACAGCTAACTGCTGAATTTAAAATAATTAAAATTAAGTAAAAGAATTAAAATTAAGCTCTAAATGCACCCAGCCTATGGATTGGGTTTTTGCCTTTGGTTTTCTAGAGGACTTTGCTTTGATCAGGGTAGTTTAAGAAGAAAGAAAACCAAGCTTTTTTCATCTTTAACAACCTAGAGAGAAGTTTGTCCAGAACCCGATTATCACTGCTAGGGCAGGAGATGGTACAAAGATGAAGAAGTAGTACAGGGCTTCTGCCCAAGGAAAGCCCCCAGGAAGTAAATAGTATATGGAAACACAGTTAACCTGGTGCAGAGCATGCTGAATGCTGCAAAGGTGAACAGAACGGGTTCTGGGAGTTGAGGAAAGGGAGGTTGCATCTGGCTGTGGCAAAGCATGGAGGACTGTTAAAGTAGTGCTTAAAGGATTGTTAGGACTTTTGTACAGGGCCCTTGAGGTGAGGGTTTGAGAGGCAAGGCTTTGGATAAATGAACAGAGAGGTCCCTTGCTCCGGTTTCCTGCGCATAGTGATTTATATGGTAATTACTACACACTGTTCTTTCTCCTCTTTGCTTCCCCGTTAGACTTTGAGGTAGGTCACTACAAGCAGGTACTGTGCTTAAGTAATTTTTTCTTGAATGGTAGTATCTTCTATGCCATAACAAATCCAGTGCATTGCCTTTTATCTTAATTTCACATAGTAGTGTGCCACAACACTAACATGTTCCTGATGGGGCTACACATGCATGGCTCCCCATCAGGCAGTTTGTACCACTCAATGAGACTGTCCTGTGCCACCCAGTGAGACAGTCATTGATGATTTAAGCTGATGAGTGTGTTAAATCTTAGTTTTATATACTTTGTTAGCAATTACAAAGGATTAGGGACATATACCCCCACACTCCCACCCACCCCCTCACTGCCCCGTAATTAAACCAAGGGCTTTGCACATGTCATTGCCTTACAGGGAAAATATGGCAGTAATCACCATGATTTTTTTTTTTTTTTTGAGACAGGATCTTTGCTGTGTAGACCAGGCTGGCCTTGAGCTCCTGCTCCAGCCTCCCAAGTGCTGGAATTACAGGCATGTGCCATGACACCTGGCTATAATTGACTTAAAGTACATAGTCAGTGGGTATCGTCACAATTGTGTTGACTGTCAACACAATTTTAGGCTATTTTCATCTTCATATAAACACCCTGTACCAACTAGCAGTCATTCACCACCTCTCCACAATCCCACACAAGGATTGATCTTTCAGGGTGGACTGGCCGGTGCTGGGCATTTCCTATAAATGAAGCCGTAAAGTATATGACCTTCTGTGCCTGGCTTCTGCCATTACTTAGCATAATGTCCTTTAGGTTTCATCCTGTTTTGTAGCGGGCGTCAGTGCTTCATTCCTTTTATTGCAGAATAGTGTTGCATTGTGTGAAACGGCACCGTGATTTATACAGAATCAAAAAATGTGAGGTTTCTCATAATTTCGTCATCTGTAATAGGTTTTATTCAGTGTTGTTTGCAGCTAGGAATGGGTGGAGTTAACTGGATGTACAGGGTGGGTAGGGCACTCACTGTGAGTTGAGGCTTTCATCAGAGTACAGAAACCCTGGGAGAAGACAGGTGGTGGGATTGTTTACTGAGATTTTTACTGTACCATAGCCATGGTGGTTGGTTACGTGGTCTGTCTGGGTTTGGTGCTAGAGCTGGTAGGCACAGGGCACACAGTCTTCAAGAGAAGATGGGTAACAGTGGTCACCTGGGATCATTGTTGAGCTGCACTCCATCCACACAAGCCTCTCACCCCTTCCAAGCGCTAGTGAGAGTTGGTGCCCTCCTCAGAAAGCTAAGGATGCAGAAGGCTGAGGATGTGGCTGCCCCTTACCTCCCATGCTGTCAATGTACAGTGTGTCTCCTACGTGAGAACTGCAGGAGGGCATCCTGATCTGCTTAGCAGAAGCCACGCAGCACCAACCCACAAACCTGCTGCTCATCCACAGAACTTTGACGATTAGGTGGTAACTCCTGACAGCACAGTGGCCACCTCTGCTTGTGAAGGGGTTGTGGGGAGGGGTGCAGGCTAATTGTCAAGAGATGTTTGCAGGGGTTGGTGAGTGCTCTATCTATTTGGGGTACAAGTCTTCTGTAGCATATCTGCTTATTTTCTTTAATAGTTGTGGAACAAAGCCCTTTAATGTTAACAAAGTGCAGTTTTCTTTTGGGGATGTATGTTTGGTATTATAGTCCTCTTGTGTTTTCATTAAGAGCTGACTTTTTTTGTATGGGGTATGAGATTTGAGATTTAGATTGAGGTTTGTGGTGTACATTTATCCCTCTTTTTCATGCCCATGGATGTCTATTTGTTCTCTACTGTTTGTTGCTGAGATGCTCTTTCCTCGGTTGGATTGCTTTGTTAGAATCAGATAATGTTTGTCTGGGTCTATATCTGGATTCAGTTCTCTTGGTCCCTGTGTGTCCTTTGCCAGCACACAATACTGTCTTGTATACTGAAGCTTCCGAGTAAGTTTCAAAGTCAGGTAGTAGAATTTCTGTCTCTCTCTCTCTCTCTGTCTCTGTCTGTCTGTCTGTCTGTCTCTCTCTCTCTCTGTCTCTCAGATTTACTTACTATTTGAACTTGCCATTTAAATGATAGAATCGGCTTCTTTTTAGGTGTGGAAGACATCTGACTTTTTTTTTTTTTTTTTTTTTTTTTTTTTTTGGTGTTGCTGGTGGTGGAAACCCGGGCCTCACACAGGCGAGGCAAGGCAGTCTACCACTGAGCTACATCCACAGCACGGACATAAGGCTTTTTGACCGGATTTGCATCTAAACTTGTAGATTTTGGCTGGATTTGTGATTAGATATATAAATTAATTTGGGTAGAACTTTTTTTTTTTTTTGAGACAAGGTTTCACTGTTCTGTTCAGGCTGGCCTCGAGCTCAACTTTGGTGGAGGCTGACTTTGAATGAATGGCAGTGATCCTCATGTTTCAACTTCGTAGGTGCTGGAATTACAAGTGTGTGCTACCATATCCAGTGTGGATAGAACTTCCTAACTTTGTCTTCAGTCTGTGAGCATGGCTTGTCAGACTAGTCAGTACTCATTTAATTGCAAATGTATAGTGAATGTTGGAGATCTCCATTAGTTTAACATCAAAAGTCTACCTCCTACCCCTATCCTCAACCCATAACAAAACCAGATTTCCTCTTTTTTTCCCTGGAGAAGTAGTCTTCCAAGATTTTTTCAAAATTCCTTGGCTACTAGTTTTCTAGGCTTTAAATGGCAGAGTACCATATGCGTGATGGTCTGGGTCTTAGGTGGCTATGGATGGGGGGGGGGATAACTTGTGCTGAGTTATAAAAGAAATCAGTCAACTTAGTCTTTCTCTTGTAAGTCATTCCTGTTTGGTTTTATTCAAATAAAGGGACCTATTTAGAGTTGGTTGTATTTGGCTAGCTTTGAAAATTTTAAATAGCATGATCTGTTTAACCGCTCCCCTCACTATTAACCCCCAACTGACTTGTGTGTTTTAATTATCGGGGAAATTGCAATGGCGAGGAGGATGTTGCCATTTGCCAGTGTGCAGACAAGCTTTGCAGGCCAGGGCATCTCTTTGTGCAAGATGCCAGCTGTTGCCACCTCCTTTTCTTTCCTTTTCCTCTTTTTCTTTTGGTTTTTGAAGACAGAATCTCACTATGTAGTCCAGGCTGGCCTTAAACTTGCTTCAATCTTTTTGCCTCAGCTTCCTTGGTGCTGGGATTATAGGTGTGCACTGCCGTCCCATACTCCTTTTCCTCTCCTCTTCTGTCTTCTTCACCTTGTAGTCCATGCATTGTACTGCCACAACCAATACTTAGTGTTTTGTGGTGCTGTGTTTGCTTTGTGTGTATTAATGTTTATTTTTCTAAGAGTAATGTATACACTAAAAGTATCTGGACAACACAGAAGCAGAAAGGCAAGGAGAAGGACCCTTTTCTCAGAGATAACTGTATGACTGATGGCTGTCATTCTGGGTCTCTATGTGGACATTGTATGCCTTATAGATAGTATTCTTGTGCCTACGTTGTGTTGCAGGTATTTTTCTTCTATCAAATGGTGCCTGTTGTTTGTTCTGTGCTGTCACACATGCTGGAATTTCTTCCCACAGCACTTGGGTGGTGGTTTTTTTTGGCATGTGTTTACAGAGCATAATTATTACCTATACACATCCATTACACATCTTAATTCTTTTTTGTCCCCTCATTGTTCCTGGCTCCTCCCAACCTTTTTTTTGGGGGGGGGGTGAGAAGGACAGGAGACAGTGTTGTTTTATATGTAGTGCAGGCTGGCCTTGATCACACTTTATGTAGCCCAGGCAGGCTTGAACTTGACGGTGTTCCTCCTGGCTCAGCTCCTTGGTATCTTTTATCTTGCTTTTTTTTCTTTGGTGTTTTTGAGACAGAGTCTCTCTATGCAGTTCAGGTTGATCTTGAGCTCATTTTGTAGGCTAGGCTGGTCTCAAACTCACAAGGATCCTCTTTCCTCAGCCTCCCAAGTGCTGGGATTATAGACATGAGCCACCACACCTGGCCGTGGCTCTTAATTTATATTTTTGGTGTCTCCTACAAGAGAAACCTTGGGATATTTAAGCTTGCATGTCTGATTTATTTCATTCACTTACTATATTGTGGTCTCAAGATGTATTTGTGTATTTATGAGTGCCTCAAGTTTACCTCAAATTTATCCTGCTTTATGGCAGAGTAGTACTCCATTGTGTATAAATACCATACTTCCTTTATCCGTTCATCTGTTGATGGGCATATAGGCTGTTTCCATGATTTAGCTGTTATGAATTGTGATGCTGTGAATGTTGATTTGCATGTATCACTACAATATTATGACTTTTAACAGTTTTGGGAAGATACCTACCTAAAAGGAGAATAGCTAGGTCAAATGGAATTTTAGGTTTTTTTTGAGGAATCTCCATGCTGGTTTTGATAGCGATTGTACCAGTTTGTATTACTATCACCAATGTAGAAAATCTACCCCCCCCATCATTTGTTATTTGATTCTGGATGATAGCTATTCTCTGGAGAAAGGTAGTATCAGTGTCAATTTGATTTACATTTCTCTAATAAATAGCCAGTGATGTTCAAGTGTTTATTAGCCATCTTATTCTCAGTATTCATCAGTTCTTGTACCACTGGGGTTCTATTCTGCACCTGTGTCTTCAAGAGTTGTTTTTTGGATTGATGTTTGTTTTGGATATGGCTTTTCAGTATATATGTATAGTTCAGGTGTATCCTGGGCTGGCCTCAGGATTGCAGTGAATCTCTGCTTTAGCCTCTTGAGTGTTGGAATTACAGGTGTGCATCTCAGCATCTGGCTTACTTTTTTGTGCTTCACAACTTAAGCAGATAATATTGTTTCTTTTGTGAAAGACACAGTATAAGAAAATAGCGCAGGTGATTATCTCATTAGTTGTATAATATTTTATGCTCTTGGGCACTCAGCGTAGCATTAAAAACCTGGTATTTAGACAGACATGGTTGGTAGTTAGGATAATTTCTAGGAACAAGGTGGTTTTTGCATAATAAAGCTAAACCTAAAACCCCGGAGTTTTATTTCAAAATACATTTTATGTGGCTTTCTTGGAGCTTTATTTTTATGTATGTAACTAACTTAAATCAGGATTGTTTCAAAAACTTAGAGCTAATCATCAAGGCTCAAAAAAAACGGGACTACCTCACCTTTCAGGCTCTGCTAGCTCAGGGGGTTGCATGGAGCCAGATAACCAGTATACAAAAATCATGTTAAAACTCTTTACTGTTTTTTTTGGCTCATTAAGCCAGTTTTATTGTTAATAATATCACCAAAGGAATTTACCGAGTGACTTGAGGGTATCTCTTTTCTAGACAACACAGAGATAATATTTTTTTTTTGAGGGGGGGGCAAGGTAGTAAAAATCTTCTCCGGGATCTCAGCAGAACAGCAAAGGAGCATGAAAAGAGACTTCCTGCCTGTGCTGGTTGGGGCAGCTCTGGCCCTTATGACCAGATGGAGAATGGAGTCCAAGTCCTGGGATCGTCTCAGGTCTTCTGTGAGAGTCACAGTGCCACCCAAGGGTATGGGTGGCCTTCTCTTCATCTGGCAGAACATTCACCAGATAGGAGCATCTTAGGATGTGGTTCAGAATCATTACCATGGTGTTGGCACTCCTCTCCATCCATCTACTACCTTTCTCCATGCCCTTGTTCATTTATTTTCCTTTTGTGGTTTATTCTACCTAGAATCTTGTTTATCTAAGGTCTCTGCCTACCTGGCTGCTATTGATTCTGTGATCTCCCAGATGGTTGTGCCTTTTTGTGGCTAAGACACATGTCCATGCCCAGTGCCTCCAAGCCCCATGGCTCTGCCAATGTCCTTTTTGCCCTCTGCTACCATTTTCACCATGGGAAACCTTCCACTTTTCAGAGTAAGTAAGCCACTATGACGCAAGAGAGCTTGCCCTTTTTTATTCTACTGAATGCCACAGCCCTTGCTTGAACATGACCATTGATTCTGGGGTATTTGCCTGCCAAACTGTGACCAGAACCGCATGCCTAGAAAAGAAATGGATTAGGCCATGGTGTACAAAAACTGATACACTGTTTTTGTTAATAGAGTTGTTACCATAATAGCAGAAAAGTAGAGTATGGCCACCTTTTAGGGGAAATGCACAGTATCTTTGATCATCTAATAAGAATAGGTTAAGAAGGATCTTTGTTTTATTTATTTATTTATTTTTTGAGATGGGATCTTGCTACATAGTTCAGGCTAGACTTGAACTAGCAGTAAGCCTTGTACCTTTGGCTTCCTGAGTGCTGGGAATACAGGTATGCGCCTGTTGGCAGAGGATCTTTAATCATTAATTTTGAGGGGTAGTTGAAATTTCTCTCATAGGAACATATCTCAGAATTGATCCATGAAGTTTTGTTTTGTCACTTCTTTTTTTTTCTTTCTGTGCTGGAGATTGAATTTAGGGACTCATGCATGCTATGCAAGCACTCTACCACTGAGTTACATCCCCAGTCAGCTTCCACAAAGTTTATTAGAGTTTTTTGTACCAGGGATGGAACTCAGTGACCTTGCACATGCCGGGCAGGTGCTTATGCCGCTGAGGTTTACCCAGCCCTTCCATGAAGTTTTTTGTAAGAAGTTTGGCATGAAGAAAGTGAGAGTTGGGAAGTATTTGTGAATCTCCTAGCCTGTGAACTGTGTAGCGTTTGACTGGGAATGGTATACCTGTTGGCCGGCAGGGGTATTGTTGCCTGGTCAACACCTGCTTCTTTCTATCCAGTGACTGTTAAGAGGGGGGGATTGGTAAACTTAGAACTAAGGAGTTTGGAAGGGAGGAACATATTTTAGATCTGAGGTGGAAGAACTTCATCACCCAGGTTCTGTGTAGGACTAGACACATTCCAGGCCCTTACGTGAGACCCATCTCTTCAGCCAACCAGCCTTCCATCTCTCACTCCTTTGGAGTGTCCAGATCCAGCTCCTAGGAATTTCTTAAGGAGTGTGGTAACTTACAATCTGCTTTTGGTGAGTACAGTCCCTTTTTATGGGTGCCCGTGGAAATTGCCTGGTTTCCTCTCCTCCTTCTCTCCCATCATGATGTAGAGGTCTGATCCTTTGCCATTTCCACTTACCCACAGGCAACCTTCACCCTGGCTTTTGTCACTATGAGAAATAGCTCAGCTGTTTCAGTGTACCTTCTCCTGTTGGGCAATCAGCTGAATCAGCTGGCTTTTTTTTTTTTTTTTTTTTTTGCTTCTATCTTGAGCTTAGAGCCAGGTTTCTGTGCTGGGTAGTCTTTTATTATGGTTGTTTTTTGTGGCACTGGGGATTGAACACTGTGCTATTCCTCATCCTTTTTAAAATTTTCTGTTTTAAAGTGGCCTTGCTAAATTGTTCAGATTGGGCTCAAACGAGTAATCGTTTTGCATCAGCTTTCCAAAGTGATGGGATTACAGTGGTGTGTCATCATACCTTTTAAATTATTATGAACTGGCACATCAAAGTGTAATGGGGCTGGCTAGATGTGGTGGTGCATGCCTATAATTTCAGCACTTGAGAGGCTGAGGCAGGATGATTGCTACAAATTCGAGGCCAGCATAGTGAGTTCAGGACCAACCTAAACTACATAGTGATACCCTGTCTAAAAAGGAGAAAGAAAAAAAAATATGTAGTGGAGCTAAGTGTTAAGAATTGAAAGAGTTTTCTTGAATGGCTTGTGAACTTATTGCAAGAGGCTGGTCATTGTGGTCCAGTGTTCAGAGTCATTTGACATAGTTTTTTTTTTTTTTTTATTGGATATCAGTGTTGTCCATAGCTGCCGTTGGGCAAAGTGTGGCTGACTCCTAAGAAGGCCAGAAAGACAGCCTGTTGTTATGTATATAAGCTACAGAACAGAAGGCATTGGACAGAACAGTGTTGTTTGTTGATCATATTGAGGTGTGAAGACAAGCTGGAAATAGTCATTTGAAGGTGAATGGTTGAATAAATCATTTAATTGAAATTATACCCATATACAAATTTATATACTGTGTGTATGTGTATCTTGACTTGAGATGGCTGTAAATTTAACCATGTAATATGAGTGTTACACTGTTTTTTTCTTCTTGGGAAAAACACCGTTTTTTTCTTCTTGGGAAAAAGTATCTACCGTGTGTGTGTGTGTGTGTGTGTGTGTGTGTGTGTGTGTGTGTGTGTAAGGAAAGGAACACATCCAGCAGTTGTTTCTTTTGCGTTGGGTTTAAATGGGGGAAGGTCACTACCCTTTTCATCCCTATATTGTTTGCCAAGCTGATGTTTGCCTATTTTAGCAGTTCATTTTTTCAAAATCCAAGAGTAAAAATAAATGTGAGTCTAGGACCTATGTGAAAATGTGTAGAGCCTCTTTTATTTGTACTATTTCCAAACTGGAAACAGCCCAGGGGTCAAACAGGTAAATGCCTAGTGACCACACCCTGCTGTGTATGTACCTGTTATATTGTAGGTCCACTTAGCCACCATTTTTAAAATTAAAGAGGGCTTAGTGGTTGCCAGGATTAAAGGTGTGGCGTGGTTATCAAAGGGCAACATGAGGTGTCCTTGTGTTGGAACTGTGTGTTGCCTGGACTGACAGCGAGTGTAGACATACACATGGCCTGCAATAGCACAGCACTAATTACACCACTGAGCACAAGTAAATATGGAGAATTTTGATTAGAACTGGTTTGTTAGTATCAGAGGCCTGATCATGAGAACTGATGTGTTAGTATCAGAGGCCTGATTGTGATAGAGTGCCCTATATTTTTTTGCAAGGTAATGCATAAGGAAAAACTAAGAAAGGCTATTACATGATCGTTCTGTATTTTGTTTTTTGACAATCTTACCATGTAGTTTTGGTTGGCCTTGAACTTACTGTGTAACCCAGGCTGGCCTCCTCTCGTGGCACTCCTCCTGCCTCAGCCTCCTGAGTGCTAGTATTACAGGTGTATGCCACCAAACCTGGCCTCTTTTTGTTTTGAGATGGTATCTTTTTGTGCTTTCCAGACTGGTCTCAAACTCCTGGACTCATAATTCTCTTACCCTAGCCTTACCAGTGCTAGGTACTAATGGTATAAATCATCATACTTAGTTTCTTTCTTTCTTTCTTTCTTTCTTTCTTTCTTTCTTTTTTGGTGCTGGGGATTGAACTCATGACCTCCTCACCCTTGCCAGACAGGAGCTTATGCCACTGAGCTAAATCCCCAGCCCTTTGTATCTTTGTATTCTTTTTTCTTTTCTTTCTCCCGAGTACAGGCATGTGCCAATACACCCAGCTTGTATTTTTTTTTCAGTCTCCCGAGTACAGGCATGTGCCACTACACCCAGCTTGTATTTGTTTCTTAAAACTGCATGTCAGTCTGCATTGATCTAAGTCTATTGGTAAATGGGGAAAATACCCTACCCTGCCTTACCTTAGGGCTTGTGATGATTTATGGAGAAGTTTAACACAAGGCCTGACACGTAATGAACGAGTTAGTTTTTTTTTTTTAAATCCCTTTTATTTCAAAGAGAAAAAAGAAAAGAAAAAATAAAACTTGAAAACACAACAATGGTACATACATTCCATATTGTTGGCCCCAAATCATTCACCTAGAGCACAAGACATCTACATTCAGTTGTCCAAAAAAAGTTTTCTCCTTAGTAAATTCAGAGAAATCAGTAGTGTAACTATCTTAACTACCATATATGTGTGTGTGTGTGTGTATAATTTCAGTTTCTCATACTAGAGAGACAATATGGTATTTACACACGTGTCTTACTTCACTTATGAGTATGTCTCAAGTTGAGTCCATTTACCTGTAAGTCCAGTGTATTTCCTTATGACTATTACTCTATTGTATAAAAATATGTTTTTTATCCATTCCTCAGTCGATGGGTATTGAGGTTGTTTCCAAGATCTAGCTGTTACAAATTGTGCTGATATAAACATGGGTGCATGTATATCACTGTAGTATGTTTTTAATTCTTTTCAGAAGAAGGGGCTGGGGGTTTACCTCAGCAGCATAAACACCTGCCTTGCAAGCAGGCGGTTGTGAGTTCGATCCCCGGTACTGATAAAAATGAAAGGAAAAAAAAAAAGAAGATACCCAGAAGGGGAAGAGCTTGGTTAAATAGGACCTCCAGTCCTAGTTTTTTGAGGAATCTCCACACTGATTTACACAGTGGCTGCATCAGTCTATACTCCAATCTACAGTGGAGAGGGGTTCCTTTTTCCCCATAGCCCTTCCAGCATTTGTTTTTGTTTGATTTCTTGATAACAGTCTTTCTTTCTGGGGTGAGGTAAAATCCATGAAGACTTTTTGAATAGGAAGCTTTAAACCAGTGCTGCACAGCTGTAACTTCAGCCCTCTGGGCACCTGAGGTAGGAAGTTTGTTAAGTTGGAGCCGAGCTGGACAGTTTGGTGGCTTCCTTTTCCTAAAATAAAAAAAGATGAGAGGGGTGCTGGGTATGTAGCTAGCTCAGGACGAAGGCCTGGGTTCAGTACCCAGTATTGCAGAACAAACAGTAAGCACACAATGGTGGATGCATGGTGTCGAAATTGCAGTTCTTGCCCTTGCCTCTTGGGCATGAAGCCTTTTTCTGTTGCCTTTTTATTGTTGTTGTTTTGTTTTGTTTTGAGACAGATTCCTTACTTTGCTCTTCAGGCTAGCCTTGAGCTCACTTTGTAGCCCAGGCTGTTCTTGAACTTGCAGTGATCCTCCTGCCTCAGCCTCCCAAGTGCTGGGATTACAGGCATGCATCACTGTGCCTGGCTTCTATTGTCTTTTTAAAGTTAGCTTTAAGTTCGAAGTAATTTTCAGAAAAGTGCTGAGTTTGTACATAGTTTCCATCTACCTCAAACCATTCTCCCTCCTTTTTTTTTTTTTTGGTGACGGTCTCACTATGCAGTTCAGTATGGCCTTTAGTTCACTTTGTAGCCCAGTCTGGTCTCGAACTTGGAGATTCTCCTGCCTCAGCCTCCTGAGTGATGGAATTACAGGAGTGCACCAACATGCCCAATTTCTGCCTCATTGTTAATGATTGATCTTACCATGGTTCATTTGTCACAATAAGAAAAGAAATTGATTTTGGTGTACAGTATTACTTACCAAACACAAGACTTATTTTCAGATTTCATCAGTTTTTCCATTATATATCCTCTTTTCTGTTCCTGTACCACACATTGCTTTATCTAAATTGATGAAGTTATTAGTGTGTATTTCTAATTGGAAAGACAAATTTGTAGAATGCTTTAAAAAAAAAAAAAAAAAAGAATGCTGAGGGCAGGGCCCCTAGAGATTCTATGCAGTCACTCTGATGTGGAAGAAAGAATCTCTTCTCACCCAGCTCCCACAGACTACTGCAGAGCCATGAGACATGGCTGCGATCCGCAGGCTTGGGAGAGAAGGTGATTTGGGATTTTAGAACCTACTGACATTTCTGAGCTATTCTTCTGAAATGTGTTTGAGATTGCCCGTCAACTTTCTAGTACTGCAGAAAGATTCTGATGTTCTCATTTGTTTGGATAAGCTGTACTAAGTCATTCTTAAATGGGTCCATTGTTGGGGGAGAGAGATGAGAAAAGATGAAACTAGGCAGAAAAACATGCCTGGAGGAGTTTTGATGTGGAATTTGAGGCGATTTGATAGTTTTGATAATGAAAATGTTTTCCAAGGCTCCATTCAGCCAATACAGGGACCAAGAGTTGGCCACATGTTCTTTGTGTTCTGTCTGTCCACAGAAGGTTGCCAGTTAGTGAGACTGGTGAGCTCAGTGGAGATGCAGAGCAAGATCGTTGCCACTGAGACACCCCCTCCCCTGGTGGTAGTGCATGAACTCTTACGTAGAAGACTGAGTTTCCTTGTGTTTGTATGTCACTGCCACTTAGTTTTGTTTTTCTTAGGGGGTGGGGTGGGGTTGAGATTTGGTAATCTTGAAATGACAGAAGTCAGAGCCACAAGGTAGAATTCTTTTCTTGTTTTTTCCCCAATCAGATTTTATTTGTACATTTTAGACATACATAATGATTGCATTTATCATAAGAGAACTTGTACCTGTACGTGAAAGATTCTTCTTTTTTTGGTCCCATATCTGAACCAGGGACGAGATTCAGATACTAAATTAATGCTGCCTAATTTCCATAGTAAGTGACATGTATTCTTTGAGATAGGAGTTCTGTGTTATGACATCACAAATGGAAGTCAGTGGGAGAAACCTGAATATAAGCAGCATCATAAATAAAAGGAAATAGACTATAACTAGCTAAGGTAGCCTGTGATGTGACTAGACTTGACTGTCCTGTTGTGTCCTGTCTTGGTGTTTTGTGCTTTGTGTTTCTTGTTTCTTTGAGGTAGAGTCTCGCATGTACTTCAGGCCAGCCTTAAACTCACCACAGTTTTGCTCCTTTGGCCTTCCCAGTGCTGGGATTACAGGTGTGTGCCAACATACCTGGTTTAACAAATGGGTCTCTGATACAGTGACAAAACTTTGAGTGTGCTCCATTTTCTGGAAAAATGCTTTTCTTACAAAGAAGTAGTATATTAGGGACTGTTTCCCCCCCCCCCCCCTAAGGTGCTGAGTATCAAACCGAGGCCCTCATACATGCTAGGCCACTATGCCACTGAGCCATAAATCTCCCAATCCTAGGGACTTTTTTGATCTATTGAGACATTGTGTGTTGTCATTGATCTTTGCCAAACATGTCCCTGTTCTTAATGTTTTTCCCCATTCTTGTTTGTGATAGTTGTGCCAAAAAATTTGTGTTGTGGGCCCAATCAAAGTGAATATCCCTTAGAAAATTTTAACTAGATGGGACATAAAACTCAGGAATGCATCATTTTTATGTAGCCATAACTTTGTAGACCAGTTCTTCACATACAGCTGGGGGAGGAGTTTTTTTGAGACAGGGTCTTGCTGTTAAGTTCAGGCAGGCCTTGAGCTCATTTTGTAGCCCAGGCTGTTCTTGAACTTGCAAAGATGCTCCTGCCTCAGCCTCTGAGGGCTGGGATAACAGGCATGTGCTACCACGCTCGGTTTTTCACTTGTATCTTTGATAATAAATGACAATCATATGATTGTCATTGATTGCTGAAGTCTTAATACAAAGTTCTATGTTGCTATCAGATGCTTCCATCATTTATTTCTGGTGCAGGGATTTACTATGTATTGATTAAATTTTAATCCTCTTGCTGAACTAATATCTATGAGGAATTTTAAAAGCTGCATGTTCTGTCTCTTAGGAGATAGACTTGAGTTGCCTTGGCACTTTGGGAGCTTCATGGGGTCCGCTGTTGGCCAAGTCCTAATCCTTGACACATACATTGTTGACTACCCAGTGACCTTTTGCTGTTTCATGACCACTGGCCTTAAAGAACAAATTGATCAAACTACATGATTGTTGTAACGGATGGACAGGCTCTGCTCTGGAGACTCTGGCTCAACTGTGGCACTCTACTTGATTTGCCTTTTAGGAGCCAGGTGCAGAGAAGCACTCTTAAGTATTTAATACAATAATATAATGTTAGGCCTCCTTCCTCCTATCATTCCAGTTCCTTTCTCTCTTTTTTTTCCCTCTGATTCCTCCTCTTCTTTTTGGGAGGAGTTGGTACTGGTGATTGAATCCAGCACCTCCACACTGAGCTACATCCTTAACCCATTTTTAATTTTATTTTGGAACAGGGGCTTGCCAAATCATTACATGCCCAGGCTGGGCTTGAATTTGTGATCCTCCTTCCTCAGCCTCCCAGAATGCTGGGATTACAGACAGGTGTGTACTTTAAACCATGCCTGGTTTAAGCTTTCTTCAGTCATTACATTGCAGTTGATTCTGCTACTGAAAAACTGGAGTGGATCTTACTCATTTTTTTCCACTCCATCCTATAGAGTATTGTGAATGGGGATCCATATATTTAGAATTGATCTTGATTTTTTTTATAATTGCCATCATTTTTGGCAAAAAAATACTATTATCAAAGTCACTGAAACAAAACCTTTTAAGCTATAATCTGAATTCATTTGTATCTCGTGGTCTGATTTCTCTGAACTCATATAAAATCACAATCTTTGTCTAGAAACTTTACATTTACAGATCAGTTATAGGATTAGTAAACTTGCCACAGTTTAGAGTGCTTACATTTAGATTGAATTCTAATCTTAAAAGTGGTGTTTCTGTATGACAGTCTCGTTTTTGTAAACCATATTTAAAACATTGCTTTGGTTTATATTGAAACCAAATAAAAAGTCCCAGGTATGTTAATGAATTCCTTTAAGATTTATGGCACTTTCCTGATGTGTTTGTACAAAGGAGAAGCCATACAGAGAACTACCTATGTGGCTGTTATTAAGAGGTTCACACCATTAGGCCCAGATGCACTTGGAAATTTTGTAAGGGTATGCATTATATATTCCTATTCCAACATTTAACCTTTCCTCCTCTGTAAGAAAGATTACAGTTGTTGATGTAATTCTTGCCATCTTATTTTTAATCAAACATGTACAAAACTGCTGTGTAACATTCCATTATGGAAGGGCTTTTCCTTCATGGAACTTATTTTTTAAAAATGATTTGCTGTGGTTTGAGGATAGTTGTGAATGGAAGATGCTCCAAATTAGCTGATTTTGATCTTGGTCTTATTTTTCAACTCAGATGTTTTAGAGAGTTCGAACCAACAAAAAAGAATTTTCTCTTTTCTGTCTACACATCTGATTACATTTCCTTACTAAAAGCACTGTTGATGGAAATGTAGCCCCTCTTGAAAAGTTTATTAGGACACAGATCAAGGGGCCAGTTTAAAAGTAATGCATGGTTTTAGAAAATTTTTGTTTTTTGAATACAGGGTCAGGTTTCACTTTACAGTTCAGACTGGCCTCGAATTCATGGTGATCCTCCAGCCTCAGCATCCTGAGTGCTGGAATTATAGGCATGCATCACAATATAAAGCTAGGAAATAGCACTTAAACAAAATGTAGTATATATGTTTGATTTAATAAAGCAACCCAAGGCTATCAAGATTGAAAATAATCTGGAGTGTCTAAATGTGGATGGTAGTTCACTTTTCTTGCTATTTTGACTGCTTTGAGATGATTAAGAGGGGAAAGAATGATTTTATCCAAGCGTTAATGTGAGAGGCTTCTAATGTAATTACACAGTTGGAGTTTTTGAGGGGAAAGAGGAACGCTGTCCGCGGTGCTGAACCAGATCGGGCATTGATCTGAGCAGTAGAAAGGCTCAGAAATCGAGACATCCAGGCATACAAGTACTTATTTAGAAAAGTACACCTCCCACTTATACCAAGTATGTACAAGAGTGTGAATAAAGGGACTCTGGTGCCTATTGAAATGTCTGGTGCACAAGGGAAGCCTATCATGGGCATAGTGGTAGCCAGCATTGGTTGTCAGTGAGCTGGCTGGGACAGCTAGTAGATTGCAATGGAAAGTATGAGCTCCTTTAAACCCTAGTTTGCCCATAGTTTATTCTCCCTTAAAAATTAGAAATCTGTGTTGATGTGAGATAATCAATTTTTAAATCACTAAAAGTGAGTTTGCTTGCTCTGGCCGCACATACACTAAAATTGAACTTCGGATTGCATGTTTTTAAGCCAGATTTTAACAAGAATTTAGAATGACTAATTCATTTTATTAGCGTTTGAATATTTTCCGCATACATATAATTACACAGAATGTGTCCAGTGATGTTTTTTTGGGTAACAGTGCAATGAACAAGGGTCTGGCATGTATTTGTCATGACAAGTTCAAACGTGTTCTCATGAATATGGTTTGTGTGTATTGAATAACTGCAACAAATTGTAGGATTATTTTAATCAGGGTGAAACCTATTACAAAATGACTTTCCAACTGCATAGAGATTCTTATGTCTAAGCTGATTAGCCATTATGGAAAAAGTTGTATTTCACATAAATACTTCACAAACATGAAACAATCATTGCATAAATATAATTGCAGTGAGCCAATTGTGTATTGTAGCATGTGTCCAAATCTCATTTAGCTTTTTGAAAAACAACAAAAGTTCATATTTTGTAAATATACCAGCAAATGTCTTGGGTTAGAATGACTTATTATGGTGCAGTAGAATTATTAGTGACTAGAAATGGTCAGATGTATACATATATTTTTGTCTAATCCAAGCCAGGAAGGTAAAACCCATGGAATTTCTTTATTTTTGTTAAAGCTGGAGATACTGATGACCCACCAAGAATCACTCAAAACCCTGTCATCAATGGGAACGTGGCCCTGAGTGATGGGCACAGCAATGCGGAGGAGGACATGGAGGACGGTAAGTGTGCCCAGCTTGCTTCCTTGCATCAGTGAGCACTCAGAATTACAAGCTCCACCTTTTTTTTCCCTCAAGCACGTGTAAGTTTCTTCAGAGTAGCTAGTTTTCAGGAGATTATGTCTGAGAAAGGCTTAGCCTCCTGTTTTGTTTTGAATTACAGAATGGCCTGTAACAGACATGTCAAGGTAAGTCGGCTCTCCCAGGCCTAGGCAAGGGGGCCCAGCTGCATAGATTTGGAATGAGTTGCTGTCTACTGAGGCTTACAGTTCTCCAGCCACTGTCGGTTTTCAGGACACGGTGGTCTTACTCTCCTTTGCTTTTTGTTTGCAGCGAGATACTTCAAGACATTAGGAAATGGCTCTCCATTGCATTCTCACTGTAGTGTTTCTGTCAGTTCTTTGTAACCAAGAATCCGTCTCCACTCCTGTTAGGTGTGAAAGCAGAGTCTAGCTTTGGGTTTCCTACTCCCCCACTGACATTCCTATAGCCTCCATTTGAAAAATCATATGCATATGTATATGCATGGACATTTCGTATCTAGGGAATTACTTTTCTTTTGGGACAATTTCTTTGTTGTTAGATTATGTGATCCAAACATTTGCAAGGTCTAAGTCCTGAAAAAGGAGCAGCCAGTAATTGCTTTATGCAGCCCCTGGAATCTTGCAGTGTAATATGAAACCATGTTCTGTACAAACATGTCCATCAATCCTCATGAGGGTTGTGTCCTTCCCAGGGGAGTAACGGGGCAGTTGAAAGAAACCATCAGGCACGGGCTGCACCACCAGAAGGACTGCTGTTCAGACCTCCTGCCAAAAGTTCAGCCTTCATGCGAAACTGCAGCCGTAGGTGAGAGTTCTCTCACAGTGCGGTTTACCCCCTGGCAGCTGGCTGAGGCAATATCTGAGGAAGGTAAAGAGGTGTGGTCTGAAACCCACTGCTTTGTTCCCTGTGGAGTGCGCTTCTTACTGTAGACAAGGGAAGTGGTGTGGGTGTGGTCTCGTTGGTTGTTGGGCTTTCAGTGGTTTTACTTCAGACACCAGAGATGCCAAGAGTTATTCCGAGAGCATTTTTGGGAAAGTGACTAGGTCAGAGGTGCCAGGTGTACATTTGGGATCAGTTTGGGTCTCTTGTAGGGCAATAACTGGCCCCGCTCAGAGTACTCTTAGTGTGGTTTGATTCTAGCATCTCTCTCCTTTTTAGGGAGAAGAGATACAGATGTAGATATAAGATGGGGTAGGGTTTTCCTGTTTATTACACGATGCCAGTATCTCTCCCTGCCCTACCTCCCCACCTATAGTCATAACAACCAATAGCATCTCTACATGATGCCAAATGTCTTTTGGGGAGTCAGGTTGCCTTAGAGACATAGAGAGAATCACTGCCAGGGCTGAATATATGCAAAGTCCCCTTGCTTTTGAGGAGTATTTACTAAATTATTAGTAAATAATAATGCTAAGTCACAGGACTCCAAAAGTGGAAATGTTCCCTTTGTGGGTTTAATGATAAAAGAGCAGGCTCTTAATAGTACCTTCGTCTTGGCTGGGAGTTTTGCCCAAGGGTGAGAGAGATCTGTCCATGAAATGGCAAAGATGTGGGAGGAAGAGAACTCAGGCTTTAGGAGCAGAACTCTTAGTGGAAGATGACTTTCTCAGCCATGATATGTATTGTAAAACACTGTTTTTCAGAGTTTAAGTGTGATGTGAAAGGCATTTAGAAGTTTGCAGTATTCTAGGCTAAATATCATTCTTCTTTTTTGTCTTTTTGAGATGAGGTCTCTATGCAGTTTAGACTGGCCTTGACCTCACCTTGTAGCACTGTTTGGTCTTGAACTTGCAGTGATCCTCCTACCTTAGCCTCCCAAGTGTTGGTATTACAGGCGTGTAAACATTATTCTTTACCAATGCATGCCTTAGAGTCAGTAACCTACCATGCTGCTTCCCAAAGAGTCTTTGTTAATGATCCCTCAGACTTGATGGACTTCAGGACCCCTTTCCTTTATCTCCTTTAGATAGATGAAGCTAGGACACACAGTGTGGGAAACTGGGTTGGAGGGGATTACTTGGTAGCCATATTAGAGACTTGCTTGATGTGCGGAGCGTCTTACTACTAGGTGACAATTTTTGTATAAAAATTAGTAGCTAAGAACTCATAGGGAGAACGTGTGGTTGAACAGATTGTTTAAAATCATATTAATATAGAATAATGGGCAAGTATCGGATATTTTCTGGATGTAACTACTCTGCCTTCCAATTTGTCATGAACTGTTTTTCCTTAGCTGACTAAGAAAAGTTTCAGGTTAAATGTAGTTTGTGAAGGTTAGATGCATCTAGATTAGGTTGTTGATGCCCATAAGGAAAAGTAACTTCAAGGGATTAACTAGAATTGCAAAAACTTGAATTAAATTGAGGTTTAATAAAATTACTGCCAAAGTGCCACATGGGGAAAACTGTCTTGTCATGTTCAAAAACCTAAAATACTAAATTTTTGCTTTTCTTTATGTAGTCGAAGCTCAGGCTATTCAATTGGCCTTTGCTTGGTAAATACAAGATTGGTGTAAAAATGGGTCCTGCGGGAAGTTTTGGGCAGTCTGATAGCTGCTGCACTGCTTTAGAGGTCTCTGGGGCCAGGATGGAAGTTAGTGATTTGTTAAGGAGTCTGGTGAAGCATGTGTGATGACAGTATTTAGTAGGGGCTGACATCCTGTTAGAAGAAAAACACGGAGTAATAGTAGAGCACTGTCAGTGGCATACAGACAGATTAGTCTCCATTTGAATGAAGTATTGATTCTTCAGTGAACAGGATGCCCTTTATCATCTCCGACCTACTTCTTAAAATTTGAAATGATTTAAACTGAACAGGGGGTTGTACATTTGTGTGTATGTGATCCTGTGTACTATGGTATACAGTTTTCATGACCAAAAATGTTTACTGACTAGTCTTTATAACCAGCGATTCTGATCACCAGCTATTTCTATTGGTTTAAAATCTGTCTCTGCCATAGGCCTTCAATTTGATATTTAATATTAATTTTTAATTCTTCTATTAATATGAAGAATTTAGAGTGGAGATGGATTTTTTTTCCCTTTTGGAGGAGCATTGAGGGTGGAACCCAGGGCTCTTGCAGGGTTAGCATATACTCTGCTGCACCTACAGCTTTGGAGTTTTTATTCACATGACATTTCATGCTCAACTTTCACACTTAACTATTTTGTAAAGATAAATCTGCTCAAAGAACATTTCTTGAATGTTAGGCAGAAATCCAATATGTCACTTAGCCAAGTGAGCTGAGCACCTAGGCATCTGGGAGTAGACTTGGTACCACAGTGACTCTTACCATTGCTTTTCATTGCTTCATACTTAGGGAATAAGTCAGGAAATGAATGTCGGATTTGGGGTGAGTGGAAGACCAAAAATATGCGATTTTTTTTTTTTTTTAAAAACAAGGTCTTGCTATGCAGTTCAGGCTGGCCTTGGAAGTTTGCTCACTCTGTAGTCCAGACTGGTCTTGAACTTGCGATGATCCTTCTGCCTCAGCTTCCTGAGTGCTGGGATTATAGACATGTGTAAACCATGCTTAGTTTACAATATGTATCAATATTGCATAGAAAATGTAGTCCTGAAATTACAAAATAGAGTAGAATTATACAAAATTGTAAAAAGCGAGTAAGTTAGAAGAGAAGCCTAACCTTTCCTCAGACAACATGGAAGTCCTTTGGTGGTTTCTGTATGGTTCTATATATGCGCTTTGTAAAGTAGACAGATATATAGTTTTTAGCGTCTGTGTTTTGTGCAGTTCTGGGTCAAACACTAATATTGGAAGTGTGATTATTGTGCTTACTGTCTTGACAAATCTTGCGTGTCTAAATCGTGTTTCCATTAGTAAAATGCGCAACCTCAGTGGCCTCAGTTTCCTTACTACATTGTCTACCGTACAAAATTCAGATGTGCTCAGATGTGATGTGGCACATTAAAAACATGTGGCAACTTTTCTCATAAATCATTTTAGACATCATGGTCTTGAATAAGACTTTTCCTTTTAGTAGACTGACTACCCTCAAAAGGAGTAGGGGAATACTCCCGTTTGAATAGTCCTGAATCAGATCTCTTAGAGCGGACTCTCCTCTTTGGGTCATTCTTTCCTTTCATCATGACCTTGCTATAAGTCACAGAGTAGGAATATGTAGAGTAAAGGACTGGGGAATGAAGGAAGCAAAAGTACTAACTGTCCAGAATTTTGGCTTTTATTTCTTTGGTAAAGAATACCCTCTCGTGAGAATTGATGGACATGTTTTCTTAAGAATAAATTTAGTTAGTTACAAGCTTCTAGCAATTTCTGTACACCAAGTGGCTGACGCAGAGAACTCAGTTGTTGCAGTTTGGAGGCTGAGGGTTGTGGGTGGTTGCGGGGGGTCCCATTATGATGGTCTTCACAGGCCTACAGATACAGGTAGCTTTGTGCCCTTATTAATACACACTTCACCTGTGCCTCAATCTCATTGTGTTTTGAGGCCTTGGGAGTCGATATCTATAGCATCTGGTTTTAAGCCAGGAGAAGCCTTTCTGGCCTGCATTTGTGTAGAGCATGGCTCCTCAGATTGTAGTCCTTGGTTCCCACCAGTCAGTAAACTCTTTTCTTCAATGAACGAGGCACCGAAAGCAAAAGCCTTTAGAAACTTGTACGGCCATTCGACTTGTGTGGTAGCTTTAGTATGGCTCATGGGTGCTGGTCAATATCAGAAATTGGGTAGAATGGCCATAGGATTCCCTCACTCCCCCAGTAATTGCAGATGCAGATAGTGAAACATCTCGGGCTTTGTTGAAGCTAACCCACCTGTGGCTGGTGATCACCAGCAGATGATCAGTAGAAGGTGGAACTTACCTCTGCTAAGAACACCATGTTGACAGAAACCTTAATTCCTTAAGTTAAACTTCAGTCTGTCTTATTAATATTTAATGACATTTACTTTTCATGTTGAAGAGAATACTAGTAGGGTTTTTTTTTTTTAACCCTTTAAACTACTCCCATGAGGAATCCAGGCTAGTATTTCACAAAAAGTGTGAGGTGATGCAAGTGAACGTGTGCTCACAGTGCTTTGTGCCCCAGCCCAGTCTCTCCTCCCCAAATTCAGCCCGCAGCTTGTGTCTTCTGTCTTGACACAGGGCCTTTCAGTGACCAGATGTATGAGCTGTCTTTCTTCCTTTCAAAGTCTCACCACTTACTTCATGCCCAAGATGACTTGGGAATGAAGATGTTATACTGAACCCTGGAATGAATCTTAAGAGGAGGGCAAGTATGTACCAACTTTGAGCAGGAAGGATTCACTCATACAGAACTGTTCACCATACTGAGAGCCTGAGATGATGTAGAACAGTTCATTCCAAGCATGTATTTACTCTTACGGTTGCTGTGGGCTGTGACTGATGGCATGTTTTCTTGCAGACACCAGTTGGCGCTCCGAGGCAACCTTTCAGTTCACTGTCGAGCGCTTCAGCAGACTGAGTGAGTCGGTCCTTAGCCCTCCGTGTTTTGTGCGAAATCTGCCATGGAAGATTATGGTGATGCCACGCTTTTATCCAGACAGACCACACCAAAAAAGCGTAGGATTCTTTCTCCAGTGCAATGCTGAATCTGATTCCACGTAAGAGTTTAAATGATGCAACTACAAATCCACAAATAGTTATATTACATTATTAGAAGCCAAATTTGATCAGTCTTACTCAATTTCATTTTCAGTTTCATTGCTGCCTGTATACAGTCCTTTGATTTTAAATTAGACCAAATGCATCTCTGTCTTTAAAAGTCACTGGTAGGTATTATCCAAACCAGAAAAGAGTTATCTTCCTAGCACATTAAAAAAAAAAAAAAAAAAAAAAAAGCTCAAATTCTTATGTTAGAATCTAGCCCCTGTGGAATCAGGGCCCATCCCAACTCAGTAACTGCTGAGCACCATAGGTGGTTGCTGCCAGAACCAAACTGTCTGGTTGTGTGGTAGCTCATTTCTGTGGGCTACATGGACAAAGCAGATACTCATTGAGGCATTTACAATGGGACTCTGACTGGCTCCCTCCCACTCTAAAGTTTATTAGTTTGTTTTGTTTTGGCTTGATTTGGTTTTTTTGGAATATAGGTTTTCACTTTATATTTTCGGCTGGCCTGGGACTCCCTATGTAGCCCATGGTACCCCTGAACTCACAGTACTCCTGCCTCCACCTCACAAGTGCTTGAATTACAGTAATTACAGTTGTGTGCCACCACACCTGGCTTTAGCCCCTCACTTCTTTTTAGGGAAAATTTTTTTCCCATGCAGCTTAGTAAAAGGGAGGTATGGTACTATAAAATGTCTTAAAAGTGAGAAAAATCTTTATGATTATTGTGTTTAACTGAAACCCGAAATTAGAGATGTCATGTTTTTATGTACTTATTTTTAAGACAGGTTCTCCCTATGCAGTTCAGGCTGACTTTGAGCTCATTTTGTAGCCCAGGCTGGTTTCTAACTTGAAGTGATCCTCCTGCCTCAGCCTCCTGAGTGGTGGGATTACAGGTGTGCACCACCACACCCAGCTCTCACGTTTTTAATAAGTATTTCAAACTATCTACTTATTTATTTGATTTCAGAGTTCATGAATCCCTTGCTGGGCTTGGTGCATACCTATAATCCCAGCACGCAGGGAGCCTGAGGTAGGAGGATGGCTATAAGTTTGAGGCCAACCTGGACTACATAGTGAAATCTTGTCTCAAAAAACCAAAAGAAAAGAAAAAGAAAAAAACTTCATGAATCCCTTCATAATCAGCATCAGACATTGTCAGCTTATGTTGGAAACCTAGATGGCAGATGGTCAATGGGAAGTGTGAATTGCTTGCTTACCTGTACCTCATCTGCCCTAGTCTTCCCTGCCATGATTGGGGTCATTGGAAACCCTCAGTAGAGGATGTTCTTTAGAGGGCTTCAGTGCTAGCTGTCCTCTAAATGCCTCCAGTAACACAGCTTATTTTCTTTTAATGTTAAAAAAGTGTCAAGCCAGGCTCTGAAGTATAACTCGGTGATAGAGTGCCTAGCTTGTGGGGCTTGATCTCTAACAACACAAAAAGAGTTTAAAAAAAAAAATAAAAAAGATACCACCAAGACCATTTTATGCTGCATCCAAGGTCTTTGATTTTCCCCACTCTGTTTGAGATTCGTTCCAGGGAATCTTTGGGTTTTGTTTTTATTTGTAGGGTTTGTCCATTACAATAGTTTGGAAAAAGTGAGCTATCCTTATCTTGTAAACATCCTTAGCAAGCAGGAGTGCCCATGTTACCAACATTGCCTTCTCTATTCCAGCGATCAGTAGTAGCAAGTCATGTACTAGGCCTGCTTCAGGTGTAAACTGCTCCTTTAACGGGCTTCGTGGTGTTGTCCCTTTATGGATTCCAGGCCTTTTCCCAAGACCTCCTGGTCTATCTCACACCCACATGTGCCAGCCACTCTGTGATGGCTGAAATTGGTGCTCATGCTTGCTGAATTCTGTGATGTCGTTGCCCCCCCACCCCCGGCGCAGCCCCGCAACAGTCTGTGCTTTCTGCAGCAGACCTTCTGGCACGTTGTAAAAGGTGCTGGGGAACCGGGGTGACACAGGACGAGTGACACCAGAAGGAACACCTTATCAGAAGAACCCAGAGTTGTGCCTCTCTACATCTTAGCTGTACATCTACTCTTTTTACTCCTATTCTCTCTTTTTTTTTTTTTTTTTGAGACAGGGTCTTGCCACGTAGTTTAGGCTAAATTTAAACTCACTATTTATCCTGGGTTGGCCTCAGATTTGAAGTGATCCTCCTATGTCAGCCTCCTAAGTGCTGGGATTACGGGTGTGTACTACCAGGCCCACCTATAGGTAGAATTTTAAAAATTGGCTTTTTCAGATGTTTTAGGAATTACAAAATAGATAAAAGCCATGAGTTGAATTGCTGCAGAGCCCCCTTAGGGTCACCCCCAATGCCTTTCTCTATTAAATGTGAATGTATCCCTCAAACCAAAACAGCAAGAAATTTTTGTGTACTGGTCCCTAGTGTGTTTAAGAATCTGTGAATGGCTAGCTGGGCATAGTGATGCAAGCCTGTAATCCCAGCACTGGGGAGGCTGAAGTAGGAGGATCATTGTGAGTTCAAGACCAGCGTGAGCTACAAAGTGCACTGAAGGCCAGCTCAAACTGCAAAGCCGAGACCCTGTCTCAAAAAAAAAAAAAAAAAAAAAAATAACATCCGTTAAGTACATCGGCTAAGGCTTAGATTTTGTTTCTGAACAGGTCATGGTCTTGTCATGCGCAAGCAGTGCTGAAAATCATCAATTACCGAGACGATGATAAGTCATTCAGTCGCCGCATCAGCCACTTGTTCTTCCACAAGGAAAACGACTGGGGCTTCTCCAACTTCATGGCCTGGAGTGTGAGTAGGAGCACATGTACTCTTAGTATTTTGAGCAGTGTTGGTCATTTTGCTAATTTTTTTATTCTTTAAATCTTTTCTATTCATTTTAGAATGAAATTTTTGCTTTGCAAAGATGGACACATCTGTGAAAATCTGTTTGGTTTCTTGGCTTAAAGTTTTTGGCACATCCATCTGGATTCCAGTGTCCACTTTTAATTACACATTGGGAAGTCTTTTCTCATAGGCTGAAATTTTTTAATACTTTACTCTGGGGCCCTGTCTGAATTAGGCTAGTACTGATTGGTGTCATATAACTTAATTTTCAGGGTAGTTCATTTTGGCTTCTTTTTACAGAGGTGGTGACCAGTGGAATGTTCTTTGAAATGTCACTGTCTCTCAATTACTCATTACTGCTCAACATGACTCTGTAGCCTGAGTTCTCTAGCACTTCCCTCCACTCTGCTTTAAAGAGAAGGTGTTTACCCTCCCATCCAGGCTGTGGTGTGAACCCTTTACCTCTGGCATGCTTTCTACAATTTTTGTTCAGAAACCATTTCTAAGTGGTTTTACTTTTTTTTTTTTTTTGGTTGGTACTGAATATCAAACTCTTAACCTTACGCTTGCCAGGCAGGCGCTTATGCTGCTGAGCTAAATCCCTGGCCTGTTCAGAGACCGTTGTTTGGAAAACAAGCCAGCACACTTTCAAACTAGAAGCAAAACTGGAGCTTTTAGAAAAGCAGTGTTTTAGTATAAACACAAGGGTGGTTATTGCTTTGGGATAAAAAGAGCATTTGTAAGGTCTTACGCAAGTTTGAGATGTATATATTTATTTTGTTTCTTTGGGGTTTTTTTTTTACAGGAAGTGACTGATCCTGAGAAAGGATTTATAGATGATGATAAAGTCACTTTTGAAGTCTTTGTACAGGCGGATGCTCCCCATGGAGTTGCGTAAGTTTTTGTTTAATTGGGTGCTGTTAAAGACCTTTTGTGTGGTACTGAGAAAAAGATTAGTGTATTTATAATTAAAGAGATACATGTGTTCATGTTTGTCCTTGAGCACACAGATTACAGGTGCTGGTGTAGTACATTCACTTAACAACTTCCTTGAGAATTCCATCATTTCATTCACTGACGAACACTGAGATTGTAGTTATGGGCAACTAGCTAACTATGGTTTTAGTCTTGAAGAACATGCTTTGTGGTCTGATAGAGGACCCACAGCAGAAGTGCTCTGCCTTTTCAAGAGGGCAGGGACATATAAACCTGGCTGTGGTAGAACAGGAGAAGAATAGGCCAGCACTGGCAACTCCAGAGGTAGGTGAGCCTGGGAGCTCTGTCCAGAGGGTCAGTCTCTAGAGCCCAGTGCTGACTGTCTAGTCCATCTCTGCCACGTGCAAGAGTGATAGGGAGGCAGGGGATCCCTCCGCTTACAAGTGGCACATATAGGAGGTAGATTGAGATGCAGTCCACAGGTCTCCTGTACGTACTAACCAGCTACCAAAATAGCAGAAGGGAAAAAGCTTTAGTTTAGAAGTCTGAATGAAAACTTGGTAAGTATACAACCTATGTTGTCTTATGGTTATAAGTTTATAGAACAGATGGATGTCAGCTATGTCTATATCTTCCTGGCTGTATATGTGCCTTCTATAATGTGTATATAATAAAACTGCTCTGTGAGGTGCATTTGATACATAAATATATAGGACTTTTATCAGTGTCTGTGAGTTCTGATCTTGATAAAATGACATCCTTGATGTAAACCATCAACAGAAATGTGATGGGATTGAGTTTGTGTCAGCCACAGAAGTGAATCAGTGGTCATTGAAGGGAGCAATATAACCAGAGCACAGGCCTCATTGTACTTATGCTGGGGGCCCAGTGATGAAGGTGTAGAGAATGTGTTCCTCTCCACCTCCTGTGGCAGAGGTGATAGCACACAACTGATGTTTTGGGCACAGTACTGATGCCAAGTCATACTTTCCCCCTACATGCTGCAGAGACAGTTTACCCTCAAGGTTAGTCTCTTCTTTCAGGTGGGACTCAAAGAAGCACACAGGCTACGTTGGTTTGAAGAATCAGGGAGCAACTTGTTACATGAATAGCCTGCTGCAAACTTTATTTTTCACGAATCAACTACGAAAGGTAAATAAATGTTATGTCCACCCACTGTTTTCTGTCAGGGATATAAAGGGTCATCAGAGTCTTGAGCAAAGAACCCTTCTCTCCTGTGCCACGGCACTGTCTGTATAGCAGCTCTGGCCAGGATGCTGGTTGTCTTTCCCAGTTGCTTGGATGCCTGCTGTTTTAAGTTAACTGGTGACCAAAAGATTACTACAGCCAATATAATTTCATTAACCTAATGTTAATTGTGTTAGAAGTAACAAAATATAAAAGCTGTCTTAAAAAAAGAAACAGCCATTAAAGTTTTTATTTATTTGAGGGTTTTTTGTTTGTTTGTTTTTGTTTTTTTTGAGTTGTTTTTTTTTTTTTTTTTCTTTTGGAGGCAGGATTTCACTGTGCAGATCAGGCCAGCCTTAAACTCACTTTGAAGGCCCAGGTTAAGGCTGGCCTCAAACTCACAGCACTCCTCCTGCCTCAGACTCTCAAGTGATGGGATTACAGGTGTGTGCAGTACGCATTTTTTTTTTTTTTTTTTTTTTTTTTTGTCTTTTTAAGACAGGGTCTCACTATGCAGTTCAGGCTGGCCTTGAGCTCCCTTTGTAGCCCAGGCTGGTCTTAAACTCACAGTGATCCTTGTGTCTCAGCCTCCGAGAGTGCTGGGATTATAGATGTGTGCCATCATACCCAGCTCTTAAAATTAGTACTAGTTTTTTTTTGGGGGGGGGGCGGGGTTACTGGGGATCAAACTCACTTTTTAGCCCAGGTTGGCTTCAAATTTTCAGTGATCCTCTTGCCTTAACCTCCCTACTGCTGGGATTACAGGTGTGGGCCACCACACCTGGCTGGTGGTTTTTTTTTTTTTTTTTTTTTTTTTTTTTTTTTTTTTTTGGTCTTTTTCCTTTTTATCGGTACCGGGATCTAACTCATGACTGCCTGCCTGCTTGCAAGGCAGGCGCTTATGCCGCTGAGCTAAATCTCCAGTCCCCAAGGTGTTTTGTTTTTTGAGATCCAGTCTTGCTTGGTAGTTCAGGCTGGCCTTGAACTCATTATATAGCTCAGGCTGGTATCAAACTTGGTGATGATCTGCCTGCCTCATCCTCCAGGTACTAGGATTACAAGTATGTGCCACCATGCCCAGCCATTAAAGTTTTTAATATTAAATTGGTAAATTGAAAGGTTACAGACAGCCGGGGATTTGGCTCAGCAGGATAAGCGCCTGTCTGACAAGGGTGAAGTCGTGAGTTTGATCCCTGGGGCCAAAAAGAAAAGTCACAGATAGTCCGATTTTTCACTTAAGATAAAGAACAGATAAGCAGAGGCATGGTGGCTAGCTGCCTGTTATGTGTGACTCACGTACGTGTGTCACACAAACACGTATGTGAGAGAAAAGCATGGGATAGGGGGACAGAGGTTCTAACTCAATTCAAGTTGACCCTACCTTGAACTCCTGGCAGTCCTCCCAAGTGCTAGGATTACAGATGTGTGCCATCACACTCAATGTGGCAAGTACATTAATAATCCCAGCACTGTGGGAGGCTGAAGCAGGAAGATTACAAATTCAAACCCAGCCTGGGCAATTTAGTGGCTTAGCAAGACCCTGTCACAAAACAGTGACTTGGGGACATAGTAGTACAAAGTACGGAGAGCTTGGATTTGATCCCTAGTAACAGAAACAACAAAGTCAGCAGCAGCAACATACTTGAATCTAATATAGGATAGTCATTTCTATTTCCAGAATTTTCTTTCATTGTGAAGCAATCCAGGCATGGGTGCCTTGTGTTGTAGGGGCATTTGCCTTTTGTATGTCTTGTACTTTTCTAAACATTAGCATAGCAGGACTACATGATACATGTAGTGGAATTGGGTGAAAATGGCATACCATTTAAATATCCCTCAAAACTCTGGATTATAAGTAATTATAAATTAAAAATATGTTTCAAGAAGTCTGAAGTAAGTGGATACTCACTAGGTTACAGTATAAGCCAGAGATAATATTTAAGTTTTTGTTGTTGCCTTCTGGTGTTCTCTAGATATCATTCTTTCTCATTCTCATTCTCTCTCTCTGATCTTTTTGAGACAGGGCTTCACATTCAGGCTGGCCTTGAGCTCACTTTGTAGCTCAGGCTGGTCTCCAACTCTTAGCTCCTCCTGCCTCAGCTTCCCAAGTGCTGGGATAGGCGTCTAGCACCACGCCCAGTCTAAATTGTCTCTTAAGATCCTGCTCTTCAAAATTTTTTGACCTATTCCAGAATAGTTAAAAGCTGTAGCAATTGCTTTATCTATTATGATCAGAAATCATACTTCTACATAAAATTATTTTTAAATTCTTTCAGGCTGTATACATGATGCCAACAGAGGGTGATGATTCATCTAAAAGTGTCCCTTTAGCATTACAAAGAGTGTTCTATGAATTACAGCACAGTGATAAACCTGTAGGAACAAAAAAGCTAACAAAGTCTTTTGGGTATGTATCAGAAGTCTGCCTTTTCATTCCTTTTTTGGGGGTAAATGAGTAGTGAATAGAAAAAGTACAAGTTAGGTGTTTAATTCAGGGACGCTTGGGCATATTGTTAGTGTTTTTATCATTGTGTTTTGTTTCCCATCTTTGGACATAAAAAAGCTTCGTTTTAGAATTCCAGTTGAATTCACCACTTAAAGTTTACCTTTTAGAACTTTGTTTCAGTTGTCGTTTAATTTGATTCCCAGTACCACAAAAAAATTCCTTTAACTTTTCAATAAAAGAAAGATACAACTTTCAAAATGTCAATACTTTTCTTGCAGACCCAGCCTCTGCCAATAGTATGTTTAGGACAATATAAGCAATTGTAAACATTTTGCTGTCCACTGATAAAATTCATTTTAACTTTGAAGTATAACTTCTAATGTGTTTTTCAGAAAAACTGAAGTGGTGAATAGTGGTTATTTATTCAGTTTTTGTGGGGGAAGGCATGGGGAAACCGGGGATTAAACGCGAGACCTTGCCCTTGCCAGGCAGGTTCTGTACTGCTGAGCTATATTCCCAGCCTTTCAGTTTAGGTTTTTAACCCTTGTGGCTTTTTGGGTTTATTCATTTGAAAATTTAAATTATATGTCCATTTTAATTTTGAAAGGTGGGAAACTTTAGATAGCTTCATGCAACATGATGTCCAAGAGCTGTGTCGAGTGGTAAGTTTCAGTAATCGTATAGTTCTTACATTGAATGTTTTGAAGCAGTGTCAGAAGTTGTTAACCAAGTGAAACCTCAGACCTGTTCAAATAAAACTCATCTTTGGTCAGGACCAACTTAGGCTAAAATAAAAGGACAGCATTTATCTAATTGTAAAGGGGGAAGATAATTACTGGATATGGTTAATTATTTGAAGGTAGTGTTAGAAAAGCTTAAATTTAAAAGTGATAGACATAGGCTTTTAACTTGTTAAATCGAATCAGTACATTCATGCGAGTATTAGCAAGGAGCCAAGCACATTGCCTTAGGTGGCTGTCTCAGTGGTTTGCAGAGTGGTGAAAAGTCACTGCTCTAGCACACACATCCTCACTGAGGTGGGCCTCCAGGTGCTGGTGTTTCGCCCACACCCTCATGGGGCACTAGCAGATTCTCATTCTTCTATTCTTGAGGGAAGATAAAGATACACACACATGAAATGGCTGGGCAAGGTGTGTTCTCTTTTTTGCAGCATTAGCTGGATTGAATCCAGTTCATTAAATATCTGTGGACAAACCAGTCAATCCTGTTGACAAGCTCAACCTCATTAATCTCTTGGTGTGGACCATTACGAGTTAAGTTTAGTGATTAATTTACATGCTTTTCCCCAGAGATAAAATGAACATAAAAAACATGCTTCTAAAGGCACCATGGATTACTAATTCATTCCAGAGGCTATTATATAATAGGTTAACCTCAACTATTACATGTAGACTTTTTAAAAAATCCAACGAAGAAGGAAGATTTTGTATGTTTTGGTAATTGCATGCCAAAGGTCATAATATATTTATAGTCTAGAATATCTTTGATCATTGAGATTTCCTGGTTAAGTATTATGTGTTATTTAAGTATAAAAAATCTTTTGTAAAGCCCAAGCTTTCTCTTTCAGTTGCTTGATAATGTGGAAAATAAGATGAAAGGCACATGTGTAGAAGGCACCATACCGAAGTTATTTCGAGGCAAAATGGTGGTATGTCATTACTAATTTTTAAAAATAGGTCTGAAAGATTTTAAACTGCAAGTTTGACTGTTAATACTGAAGCTGTCTTTTGCTTACTGCAGTCCTATATCCAGTGCAAAGAGGTAGACTATCGGTCTGACAGAAGAGAAGATTATTATGATATCCAGCTAAGTATAAAAGGAAAGAAAAATAGTAAGTTCTGTATAAATAACAGAATAAGCTTTTAATCATTTCTGTTTTGGTTTAATGTCTCATTTACATTAGTGACTTTTACTGATACATAACATAGGTGTAGGAAGTGGCTCAGATCTTAGTTGTGCAGCGCACTGGGTAAATGCCTGCTTGTAATCAGCCCAGATCTCAGAAGAAACGATCTGCCTGCACACCCATGACCTTGGCCCTAACACCCCTCTTAAGCAGAAACCGTCTTCTGGGCTTCTGACATACCAGGCCAATTTCACATGTTTTGTGGGGTTTGGGGTGGGAGGGGGGCAGTGGATACTGGGTATCGAACTCATGACCTTACCAGAAAAAGTGCTTGAGCCAGTGAGCTAAGTCCCTGGCCCTATGCCCGCCACCCCCAGGATCAAACTCACAGTGTTGAGCTTGCCAGGCAGGTGCTTATGCTGCTGAGCTAAATCCCGGCCCATGTTTTGTGTTTTTTAAAGGGAATCATATAGTATATTATAGTTCTTGTTTCAGATTTCTTTTGCTTTTGTAGATTATTTTGGTTGCTTTCAGCTTGAGGACCATTTCCTTGTCTTGTGTGCATATGCACACTGCATTGGTCTTAGCTGTCGGCAGGTTTGTTTTCTTGAAGACCAGCGATGTCTTTTAAAACTTGTAATTAGGGTATTTCCATCTGTAAAATGCCTGTTTTAAGTGTTATACCTATTTTTGTATTGGCCCTCTCAGTTCTTCATTCTTTTGAAGAAATCTTTAAAAGGGAAGGAAGTACATTATATTTGCCTCCTTTATACCTTGTGCTGTTTTTATTAATCAACAGTTCTTTCTGGCATTATTTTTCTTAATCTGTATAATGTGATGCACTGAGATTTTCCATTTTGAAGATGTGGAAAGATGATCCTTTCATCTTTTGAGTGTACTTTCCTGGGCATACACTTGACATTAACAGCTTTCCTTGAGCATGCTCATGATGTTCTCCTTATGCTGTTTGCTCCTCTGTGCGCAGTGTGTCCCCAGACACCCCATTGGTTTTAAGATTTACCTTATTACTAGTTTTAAGCTGTCTCTAATTTGCTTCATGTTCTTTTCTTTCTGTGTTCACTAAAGATCTTGGGTCTGTGGTTTGTAATTTCCATAGAATTTGAAACATTCCAGTTAACTGTATATTTTATGCCTCCAAGGTCTCTTGTTGCCCCTGATCTGCTCTAAATTGCAGTTTCCACTGCTTTGTCTTCAACTTCAGCAAACTTCTGCAGCAGCTTGTGTGCTGTTATTCTCATCTATGGCATTTTCATTTTTAAAGGTTGGATTGAATCTTTAAAAAATCTTCCTTGTATTTGATTAATACACTCTTGCTTTCTTTTTGTCTTTTTTGTTCCCTACTACTGTGGAATGAACCCTTGGTCTTTGCACTGAGCTGTCTCCCCACCTGTTTTTGAGTCAGTCTTGGCTTAATTTCCCAGGCTGATCTTGAGCTTGTGATCTTTCTGCCTCAGCTTCCCTGAGTTCTGGGAATATAAGTATGCACCACCACACCCAGCTCAAACACTCTTGCTTTTATTTACCTTCTTTAACATAAGGGGCATAGTTCATAATTTTCATAGTGTTTTCAACTATTGATGTTGCCATTTATAGAGTTTCTACATCTATTCATATGTTTTCTTTGCATGCTTTATAATCTTCCATTATATGGCAATCATTGTGATTTGTGTCTTTCAGGGTATTGGATCTCAGCCTTTGTTTCAGTGTACATAAAACTTAAAGATCATTTGATTGTCCCAGTTTGCTTTTGATTTTATTAGTTGGGAGCATAATAGGTTTTTTTTGTTCACAGTCTGTACTCAGATATTGTGAGTTTTCTGCTGATTAGCCCATTTTTAGGCGGCTTTCCCACCTTTGCTGGTGGGAGAATGTTGTCCCCAGCTTGTTACAAGCTGAGGACTGTTCTCCCTGATCTTCATCTTTCTGGTGACCCCTGCTCATGTCCACACACCCATTTGCTGATGAGTTATCTCTGCCTCTTATGGAGAGCCTTGTGCAAGTCTCCATGCTGTTTTCCAGTCTAGTGTTCCTACTCCTTGGCCCAGCACTTGCTGGATGCTGTGGCCGCCTCACATCCTGGTGTCTGCCCAAAAGGCTGTGTGGACACTAGACTCTGGACTCCTCTCTGCCACAGCCTGAGAGGTGAGCTGGCAGTCCTAGGCCCCTTGTCTCTTTCCCTTCTCTAGGGGAATCACTGTGGTCCAGAGTGTGACAGTTGCTGGTCCTGTCACAGTCTGGTTGTGTTATTCCATTAGGACCAGAGCAGAAGTTCTTTTTCTCTCCAGTGTGTTAACTGGTCTTCTCACTCTTTCAGTGCTGACATTTGTTTGACAGAACTTAAACACCCACGGTATCAGTTTGTGCTAACCTGTCATTGTGTCACTTGCGTCATTAGGTTTTCTGTTTGTCTCCATTCCACCTGGGAAGAAGTGTGTGTTCGGATATAACTTTCCCCAATGTTTTGTCAGCAGTAAGCCGTTCTGTTTTTCCTTCTCCTTCTCCATCTCCTTCTCCTCCTCTTTCCTTTCCTTTCCTTTTCCTTTTCCTTTTCCTCTTTCTTTTCTTTTTGACAGGGTCTTTTGCTGTGTAGTTTAACCTGGCCTTGAACTCATTTTGTAGCCCTGGCCAGTCTTGAATTTACAAAGATTCCCTTGCCTGTGCCTCCCAAGGGCTGGGATTACAGGCATGCTCCTGGCTATGGGTCTGTTTTTTTTTTTTTTTTTTTGAGGAGGGAACCAGGGTCTCACTTTTGTAGTTTAGGCTGGCCTTGAACTCACTTTGTAGCCCAGGATGGCCTTGAACTTGCAGCAATCCTCCTGAGCACTGGGATTATAGGCATGCACCTCTATACCTGGTGAGCCATTTATATTTTTGCCCTTCTGTTTTAGGCTCTTGGTTGCTCACACCTTTCATTCCATTCCTGCCTAATTGTAACTTTATAATAAGTGTTTCAGATAAAAGTAAAAATGAGGCCTTGACTCTTTTTCAGTGCTATCATTTTACTTTGGTTAAGAAGCCCATTGGTGTCCTGTGATTGGTGAAGGCAACAATGGCACATTCAGCTGTAGTCTTATTAGTTGTTTACAGCTGCAGTCATTCGCCAGCTTACATGACTTGGGCTGACTTATAATTTACGCTTCTATGATCACACATTGGTTGACCTGTTGTTGCTCTTTCTTTTTCAAGTATTTGAATCATTTGTGGATTATGTGGCAGTAGAACAACTAGATGGTGACAACAAGTACGATGCTGGGGAGCACGGCTTGCAGGTAACGTGGGTCCCCTTTTAGCCTCTCCTTTGTTTCTGGTTCTGTCACTCTGCTTGATAATTAAAAGAGTATTTGTACCCTTTTGTATGCTTCTGGTATTTGGAGTAAGGGAATCTCTGAATCAGTGGAAGTGGCGGGTGGGTGCAAGCAGATGGACTAAAGTGCAGGTTGGAGGAGGTCTTCTTGTTAATGTATTCTGTTCCTCTTGGGAGCTTTTCTTTAGGTTTTCTGATCACAAGTATAATTTCTAAGTTACTTAGACTCTTGTTTTTAGTTAATTGATTATGCTTCTTTTTAAACCTGTTGTTTTCTGGTGATTGAGACGTCTTCTCTACCAGGTTTAGAAATGAATTCCCTTGGATGTGGTCCCACAGGGTTCCAGGCATCTAAAAGACCAAACAGCACTCTGAGCAAGCCATGAGCCCATGGCCTAGTGGAGGGCAGGCTAATCTGTTGGATCTAGGTATTTAGGGTCTTATGTTGTAGCCTCATAACCTGAACTCATAGAAAACTTTTCAGACTGTCCTTTGCTTGCTGAGGCTGCCAATTTACTGTTCATGGATCCATTTTGTAATGGGCCACAGACCCACTACTCTCCATGAGATCAGAGCTCTCAGAACATGGAGTTGAAGATCAGAATTCTCTGTAGATACTAATTAGAACTTTGTCAGCTGAGTGTACTTAAGAAGCCTGTCAGTCAGCTTACCAGAATTGCTTTTCTCCTCCCTGAATATTTCAGGGTGCTAGTCTCAGTGAACAGTGAGGGGGAGGCAGAATGCTGTCAGCTTTCAGTGCCTTTCTATAGAGTGATTTTTGCTTTTGTCTTTCCATAGATAACTCAGTCTTAAGTACTCTCATGTATACTAAAATTGCCAAGTAGTTATACTTTGTCACAATCCTCAGTTCTATAGATTCTTGCTAGTCTTCAAAAACTTGGTATTGGACTAGGTGTGATGGCACTTGCCTATAATTCCAGCATGCAGGGAGGATCATCATGAGTTCAGGGCCAGCCTGAGCTAAGATATAGTGAGACCATATCTTAAAGAAAAACGAAACATGGTTTTCAAGCCAGAATAATAGTTCAGATTTGTGCTACAGCTATGCGTCATGGGTTAGATGGAGGCCTAATAATGATTGCAGGTGGCAAAGCCTCATTTTATTAAGGAATGAGAGCTGACCGAGGTAGAGAGGAAGAGGGCTAAGAGCTGTGGAGTTAAGGGTCTCTCTAGGATCCTGCCAGAATCTGGGGTATGCAGGGGCACCCAGGAGCACAGAGACTGGCAGACAATGGGTAGAAAGCTCTTAGTGACAAAACTGAAGAGTAAGCCCTGAGTATGTGCTGCACAATTTATGGGCTCTTTGTAGGCATGATGAGAGAATCCAGGGGATGGACACCATCCACTAGCATCTTGCCAGCACACAGCTGGGTTCTTTTGTGCTTGTTCTGATCAGGGGTTCTGTACACTAATAGTAAATAGTGGTAGTCATTTCCTTCTTTTCCATTTGATATTTTTTTCTGTGATTCTCCAAATTTTTTATAATGCTTGATGACTATGTACTATGGCAGCAGATGGCTTTTAGATTTTTACCTCTTTCCCCATTGCTGGACATCCCAGTCAGCCCATAAATGACAGAGGCCCAAAGCAGACCTCAACAGCAGTGTTGTAAAGGCATCCTAAATGGATATATAATGGCACTTGCCTGGGATCCCAGCAGTTAGGAGGCTGAGACTTGAGGGTAAGCATGAGTTCAAGGCTAGCCTGAACTGCATAGCAAGACCCTGTCTCATAAAATAAAAAACAAGGTCCAGCTGTGCTGAAAGTGTTATTTTTTATTGCTTAAGTAAATAGTAGAGCTGATCTGAACTTGGTTTCTTCTTTGTGTTCAGGAAGCAGAGAAAGGTGTGAAATTCCTAACATTGCCACCAGTGTTACACCTGCAACTCATGAGATTTATGTATGACCCTCAGACGGACCAAAATATCAAGATCAATGATAGGTAATCTGTAGTGGAACGTAAATGGGTTGAGGGTTAGACACAATGCCATGTTGTCTTTATAATAAGTTGAATTTGGACTAGGACATGGATGCTATCTAAGTGTGTTCTCCAGTGTTTCATAATCTCGGTGCTAAAGGAGATACATGCAAATTTAGGTGGTTTTCCAGATTCTTAAACAGGTTCAGAGTGCTGCTAAAAATTACTACCCATATGAGATTGATGATACATTCACTTTATCTAAATAGCTTGTTTGCACACCAGCTTTATGTGGGTTAGAGGTTGGCCAGTCACCCTCCAGGTTTGAAGGGAGCATATGACCAAATTGTAAAACTGTCCTCAAGTTCTTCACTCACCCACTCACATGCCTCGCTGCGGCGTGTTCAAGAAACCCTTCAGCCAGCTCTCACGAATGGGGCTGCTACACCAGTAAAATAACCTGTTGGTATGTTTTGTTACATCCTTATCTTGTTTCTGTTGTATTTATTGAAATTAGCCAATGTTTTAAAAACCAAGAAAGTTCACATAAGTGTTTAATTCTCTGGCACTATTGAGGAAATCAAAACCTTTAGCTACAAGGGTATCCATGCCTCAAGCCTTAGGAGCTGGTGCAGAGCATTGGAGCCCCTCAGCCGTCAGCACCTGTTCTGCTCACAACTCACGTCCCTCTCCTGCTGTCTTCCCTCACTGCCTTGTCACTCTGACAGTGAGTGTTGATCAGTGATCAATGGTTACGAAGCCAGTAATTTAGAAACAAGCGGAGTGTAGTGTTTCTGTGAAGTGAGGGTGATATAGTTTAACTCCTCCACCCTTGGGCTCATACACTGATGCCTTAGAAAGGTGCTTAGATGCTCTGGAAAGTTCTGTGTAAATTCATTACTGCATTAACTGCTGTGTCTTTGGATTCAAAATCCCATTAGGTGTATCAGTGTTTTACAGGCACTTTTCTCAAATCTACCCTCAAACTTTACATTGATAGGAACAAATTGATAAGTTGTAAACTGGGATTTTTTTAAAGAAGTTTGAAGGGACATCCAGGTCAATTCTTTTTCATTAAAAATAAGCCATTAAATTAATCTTTTAATAATTAAAACTACAGTATTTTGTAGATAATACTGAATTTACTTTTAAAATGTTTTTTAATAGGTTTGAGTTTCCAGAACAATTACCACTTGATGAGTTTTTGCAAAAAACAGATCCTAAGGACCCTGCAAATTATATTCTCCATGCAGTCCTGGTTCACAGTGGTGATAATCATGGTGGACATTACGTGGTTTATCTAAACCCTAAAGGGGATGGCAAAGTAAGTGGTTGGAGCTTGAGGGGGTGACACAACTCACTGATGCAGGTCTTTCAGGCCCTACCTTAAGAAATAATGAATTCCTTGTTGGCCATTGATTTATTTATGTGTTCTCACTGTGAGGTGCTATTTTCCTATCCCATTATTTGCTGATACTTTAAATAATGGATTCGAGATTGTCCTTTTAGTTAGTAGCGAACACTAGGCCTTAAGAATCCCTTTATATCTGATACGAGACAGTTCCTTTCTGACTCTGAACACTGACAGCTCCTCACAGCATGGGTCTGTGTTGGGAGGCTGTGATAATTGCAGTTAAGTTCTGTGCCTTGCCATCCTCTGTGGTTTCTTCTTGTCCTGTTCACTGCTCCAAATCCTCAGGGGCATAGTGTTTCAAGCCATTTGACAAAGATTTTAAATTCTGTACCACTAATATCTAGATTATATAAAGAACTTAAAAAGAAATTAGACTCCACCCAGATTCAGTCTAAAATAGGACATCTGAAATGTGAATACTTCTCAGATGAAGAAATAGAAATGGAAAATAAGCATATAAAAAGTGTTAAAACATTACTGAGAATTCCATCTTAACTCCAGAAAGAATGGTATCATTAAGAAGTTAACCAGTAACATGCTAGCAAGGCTGTGTGACAAAAGGACCCTTTCTCCGTTGTTGGTGAGAGTACATTGGTACTGCTAGTATGGAAATCAGTATGGAGACTCCTCAAAAAACTAAAACTAGAGGCTTCATTTGACCCAGCTATTTCCCCTCTAGGGATCTTCCCAAAAGAGTTAAAAGCATCATACCACAGTGATGTGTGCATACCTGTGTTTATAACAGCACAATTTATAGTAGCCAAGTCTTGAAAACAGCCCAGATAGCCATCAACAAGTAAATGGATGAAGAAAATGTGATATTTATATACAATGGAGTACTGTGCTATTAAGAAGGATAAACTTGAATCATTGTAGGTAAATAGATGTACCTTCAGTACATAATCTTAAGTGAAATAAATATCAAAAAGCAAAAGTTTAAATATTGCATTGTTTCTCATGTGAGAAACCTCTAGAGTGAACAAGGCACAAAACAGAGAATAGATATTGAAAAATAGGAAGAATTGGTTCACATGGAAAAAGGATACCAAGCATGGTGGCATGTGAGTATAATCCCAGCACTCAGAAGGCTGAGGCTAGAGGATCAATCACCTGTTACAAAGTGAAAAAAAGATTAGGAAGTTAGCATAATTCAGAGACCTTGAGTTTGATTTCCACTACCATCAAAAAACAAACAACCACCATTATTGAGTTTTTTTTTTTTTTTTTTTTTAGCAGTGAGTTTTATGAGCATAGCATAAATTTTAGCTTAACTAGTTGAATTAGGTGTGCTTAACATGACTGAATTCTGCAGAGTTAATGTCTGTGGATTAAACTTAGAGGGCTTTTCAGTAAATTATAAAAATTGCCACTGGACAAATACAACATTTCTCACAGGATACTGAGTGAAAGCAAAAGCATCAGTGGATTTTTTTGCAGGGGTTCAGTGCTTGAGGCAATGCCTGGCCTGCCTGGCATATCTTCACTCTGTGTATGTGAGGGCTGTAGTGCTGAGTGCTCGCCCTGGAATGTTGTCTCTGCTGATGTCTGGTTGCTTTCCTTCCAGTGGTGTAAATTTGATGATGATGTGGTTTCGAGATGTACAAAAGAAGAAGCCATCGAGCACAATTATGGGGGCCACGATGATGATCTGTCTGTGCGACACTGCACTAATGCTTATATGTTAGTATACATCAGGGAATCAAAGCTGAGTGAGTACAGTCCGTTTCTATTACATCCTTTATTGTGGTGAGCTTGTACAGTTGCCTCGTGAAACCCTCAACTGCCTTGGTATTCTTTCCTAATAAAATACAGTGGGCCAACCTTTGGTGCCTTCCCAAACACCCTTTCTCTCATTGTCCCTTTTTATCACCAGAGGTAAACTGAATTGGGCTTAAAGGTTTTGAAGTGGACTCATGGTATCAAGTAATTATTTCACTTTTAATAGATAAATGGCATCCTAAAGTCGACCTTTTAAGGAAGGGAAAGCAGAATGTGCATCAGAATGAAAGGGCTACATTTGTCCTGCAGGTGAAGTTCTACAAGCTGTCACAGATCACGATATTCCTCAGCAGCTGGTGGAACGATTACAGGAAGAGAAAAGGATTGAGGCTCAGAAGCGGAAGGAGAGGCAGGAAGCCCATCTGTATATGCAAGTACAGGTCAGCCTCTGTTTCCGTAGCCCTCGGGGACAGTGCAGCAGAGTGACTGCTGGATGGGAATTAACTCCACATGCTTATGTGCACTTACTTGGTTGCTATGCCAGCATAGTCAACAGTCCTGAGTGAGTCATTCCTGAGTCTGGGGAGCTCCTGAATGCTTAAAACATCAGGCCACAGTGGTTAGCTGGTGGGTGCTGAGCTGCATGTAGCATTCCAGGCCACAGACAGAGCACGGCTGATGTGTGTGTGTGTGTGTGTGTGTGTACAACAGCAGAACGCCTCAGAAAATGGGAGTGCAGGGAGAGGTCCTCTTCTCTAGAGACTCGGAGCCTCTGGTCACTTCAGAGTGCTCCTCACCTTGCCTAGGCTGAAGTGTTTGGCAGTCTGAATGTGTTCAGCAGAACTTGTTTTTTTTATGTCAGTTGTCAATTCTCTTCTGTGTGTGCCTTCAGATAGTGGCAGAAGATCAGTTTTGTGGCCACCAAGGAAATGACATGTATGATGAAGAAAAAGTGAAATACACTGTGTTCAAGGTTCTGAAGAACTCCTCCCTGGCAGAGTTTGTCCAGAGCCTCTCCCAGACCATGGTGAGTGCCAGCCCCTCACTGCCATCCCTTACTCTGCCCCGCCCCCCGCCCCATTCCACCTTCATTACAGACCAGCTGCCTGTGGGGATAGGAGTGTGTCCAGGTATTGCCTGAAAGTGAGATGGTGACCCAAGCACAGGTCCTGTCCAGGAACAAATATAAAAAGTATGAAGCTCTAGACTGTAGTACAGAGAAGCTTGCAGGATTTCAGAATGTATTTTTATGGGTGAATTCCCAGGGAGGGATTTTCATGTGAGCATCATTTCATCATTACCATTGTTGGTAAACAGGAGATAAGCCTTGGAATGCTAATGGTAGTGATCTTGAAGTGCAGAGAGTTATAGAGCTAAAGGATATAGCTTAGTGGGCACAAGTGCCTGTGGCAAGTGTGAGGTTGTGAGTTCATCCCTTGTAGCAAAAAAGAAGAGGAGGGGTTATACAGGGTTTTTTTTTTTTTAATTGCAAGAAGCATTACATTTTGATACAAAGTTGAAATATGTGCTTGTTTTAATTTATTTAAATTTTTTCCCTAGGGATTTCCACAAGATCAAATTCGATTATGGCCCATGCAAGCAAGGAGTAATGGAACAAAACGACCAGCAATGTTAGATAATGAAGCAGACGGCAATAAAACAGTAAATATTGTTGATCCTAGGTTATCTCATGTGGAGCTCTGCAGAAGGTTTTTGTCCTCTGCAGTTAGTGACCTTGTTTCTCTTATGGTCCAGTTTGGTAGAATTGGACATTTTCTGCAGTGATCAAGTATAGTTTTCACTCTGTCATCTAAGCCATTAAAACCTTCTAAAATCAGCATCTCTTTTGGAAATAGATGATTGAACTCAGTGATAATGAAAACCCTTGGACAATATTCCTGGAAACAGTTGACCCTGAGCTGGCTGCTAGTGGAGCTACATTACCCAAGTTTGATAAAGATCGTAAGTGCCCACGAAATGCCTGCACTTAAAGCAGGAGCGGTGGGCTCCTGGATTATTCTGAGCACACAAAAGTGAGCCTGCTTTCCTTGCGGATAGTGCTGTCCTTTCCATGTTGGAAGGGTTCCTGATGGAGTCACAGGCACTGACGTGGCTGTAGTGTGAGGTGGGGAGCAGGCAGCTTCAGTGTGGGGCGGCCTGTCTTTATTGTGGTCAACCCTCGACTGCCCTCATCAATTTGATCAGATCGGACAGGGCAGGGGTCAAGTAGAAAACACTGCAAGTTCTGTGGGACACATGGCCTGTTCGTCATTGTAGTACTGAGAGCACCACAGAAGAGCATGTCTCAGAATGGGTAGTTGTCTTCCAGCTTTATGCACAAGTTGGTCTTTGTGAAATCACGGGCTTTTATTGCTTTGAGGGTCCTTTCTGGAAAGATCCAAGGATGTTAATATGTTCTCATGCTCTCAGCTGTTGGTGGGGTTTTTTGTTGTTATTTTCTTAAAATAAGCCTTGTACACAGCATTAGTATCCTAACAGCCTGTTCATCAACTTGTAGATGATGTAATGTTATTTTTGAAGATGTATGATCCCAAAACCCGGAGCTTGAATTACTGTGGGCACATCTACACACCCATATCCTGTAAAATACGTAAGTCACTGTAGCACCCACCTTTTGAGTAGATGGGGTCAGTGTTGCAGCTATGGATTAACACTTGTTTTTGCTTTGTCCTAGGTGACTTGCTCCCAGTTATGTGTGACAGAGCAGGATTTATCCAAGATACTAGCCTTATCCTCTATGAGGTTTGACGGTTTACTTTTCTGTAATCGGTGTATTGTTAGTAGGTGGGGTGGTGGTTACTTTTGAAGGTATTGTTTGTTATTGCTTAAAATCCACAGTTAACTTGGGACCTCTTGGTCTTGAGAATTACATATGCTTAGATTTTTTTATCTTTACCTATTTAAGATGTGTGGTTTTTAGATATTACTAGTTGAGATGTTTTTCTCCAGTAACATTTTAACTTAACTAAAGATATAGGTGAGCAACTAAAGATATAGGTGAGCTGTACACGATGACACATGTGTAGTCTCAGCTACTCCAAAAGCTGAGGGAGGGGAAGCACTTAAACTTAGGAATTAAGGAGCAGTTTGGGCAACAGAGTGAGAAAAAAAAAAAATTGTAGAGGAAATACAGCACATGGAAGAATATGGATATATTAAATATTAGACAAGCTTTGCAACGTAACCATCTAATCTCTTAAATTGTAGGAAGTTAAACCGAATTTAACAGAGAGAATTCAGGACTATGATGTGTCTCTTGATAAAGCCCTTGATGAACTGATGGATGGTGACATTATCGTATTTCAGAAGTACGTATTTTCTGATGTTCCCTTGTACCATGCTAAAATAGCAGAAGTCTTTTGGTCAGTCCTATAGACAATTGTAGGTAGACCCTGAGGCATGATTTATTGAAAGTAATCTGAGTATGTTGATAGCAACTGGTCTTTCTGGGTTTTGAAATTAGCGGCCATGAGCATTTCCATCACTGAAACCTGTTTTTTTTTTTTTTTTTTTTTTTTGGGTCTTTTTCATTTTTATCGGTACCAGGGATCGAACTCACGACCGCCTGCTTGCAAGGCAGGTGCTTATGCTGCTGAGCTAAACCCCCAGCTCCCACTTAAACCTTTTATTTCCTAAAATGTCTGCAGTGAAGTTGATAGCTGTTAATTTTCAGAGTAGGAAAATACTTGTACATTGAATTTTTCTTAAGAGTGTACACGCTCAGGTAATTCATTCAAACCTGCCAGCAGATAAACCTACACATTTGTGGTCTTAAAGATGCTTATGTCCAAAAATCACCTTGATTGCGAGCTCCTGGCTGGCAATAGGGTCTGCCGTCCACCACGCTCACAGGCTGAGAGCACTGTGTCCTGAACCTCCTGCTATGTCTTGCTTGCAAAGGAAACAGAAATGGATGCCCAGCGCCCCCTAGAGCTAGACCTTAATATATATTACATTAAGAGAAAGCATGCTGATGTCACCGTTAGCAGTTAGTGCCTATTGTACCCTATTCAGTCTGTGCTCTGTTCCTTTAGGGATGACCCAGAAAATGATAATAGTGAGTTACCCACTGCAAAAGAGTATTTCAGAGACCTCTACCACCGCGTCGACGTAATCTTCTGTGATAAAACAATCCCCAATGACCCTGGATTTGTGGTTACACTATCAAACAGAATGAATTACTTTCAGGTATTTAATAAATGTGCCTTCCTCTTTCAGATTCCACCAAAAAGATGATTTCTTTTTAAATGTCAAAGAGGCTGCCTGATGACTTCGGTTCAGGAGGGTCAGAATCTCTTGTGTGATTGGCATGGACTCTGGCACTGCCTAGGACCTGAGCTGTGCTTACCTTGTCTGCCCATTCCCATCTACCACCACCATCTACCTAGGATTCTGTCCCATGAGATCTTGACTTTTTTTTTGGGTCTTTTTGAGACAGAGTCTCGCTGTGCAATTTAGGCTGGCCTTGAGCTCACTTTGTAGCCCAGGCTGGTCTAAAACTTGCAGCGATCCTCCTGCCTCAACCTGTGAAGTGCTGGGATTACAGGTGTGAGCCACCAGGCCCGGCAAAATCTTGGACATAACTTTAAGAAATAACCTTTGCTTCAGTTACAACATCTCAAGTGTTTACCGTTAAAAGTAATCATCAGAGAATGAAATTATCACTGAAAGTAAAAACTGTAGAATATTTTCCACTATACTTTGTGCACTTATATTGAACTGTCATCCCATAATATACCCACAATTAAAAATAGCAAAAACCCTTTTAGAAGTTATCCTTATCAGATACCTCTCCCATGGTAGTGTATTAGGGAATTTAGCATATTCTTGTTAAGTGCTGTGTTTCTAGGGAATTTTATATTCAGGCTGCTCATAGAACATTTTTTAAGAACTTAGCCAAGTAATTACTCAACATTTATGTCAATTTTTTTAACCTGAGCCTTCCTTCTCTTTCTTGATCCGTTCCCACCTCTAGGTTGCAAAGACTGTTGCACAGAGGCTCAACACTGACCCCATGTTGCTCCAGTTCTTCAAGTCTCAAGGGTGAGCTGTGCTCACAGATGCTCAGTGATCGGTCTTTAGTGCATGTTTTCCGTAGTTCACCAAAGCATCTTGAAACTAATTTTAGTAAATAGTTAGCCATTTCACCTGACATGCCATTTCTTGCATAGTTTGAGATACAGATTTGTCACCACCACGCGTCCTGCCATGTTATGCAGAGACATTAAAGTAATTATTAGCCTCATCTGCAGTCAGACTCCCCTTCTTTATACCCACCCTCAGCCTGTGTGTCCAGTGGGCTCATCTGTCACATGGCCAGGATTCTGCTTGCAGTGTCAGTGTGCAGAGAACATTCGCGTGTTTTGGCAAAGAGAGACTCAGGTCAGAGAATCAGGAATATTAAGTGGAACCCTGAGACAGGCCCAGATTTCATGTCTAGATATGAGCGCTGTGCTTTGCTTTTATGCTTACTCAGGAAATGTTTTGTAGGCCAATGAAAAGTCATTTATTTATGTGCTGTTTTCTTGTGTAGTTATAGGGATGGTCCAGGTAATCCTCTTAGACATAATTATGAAGGTACTTTAAGAGATCTTCTACAATTCTTCAAGCCTAGACAACCTAAGAAACTTTACTATCAGCAGGTATGAGTACAAATTCATATAACTGGGAAATAGAAGTCTTGGGTTTTTGTGGAAGCATATCTCAACATGGGTGTCTCTGTTTCTTAATAGCTTAAGATGAAAATCACAGACTTTGAGAACAGGCGAAGTTTTAAGTGTATATGGTTAAACAGCCAATTTAGGGAAGAGGTAAGTTTTTCTTATTGCTATGAACTTTTATAAGAGCTTTCCTACTGTTTTGTCTTCAGACCTTAACTAAGACACACAAAAAATGCACTCCCTCTCAGCTAACATGGAGCAGAGGTCCCTGGTTCAGCTCCCTGCTGCCACAGCCTTGGAGAAAAAGCGATGTTGAGCTCCCCTGCCCTCCACAGTACCCCGCCCTGGCTTCTTTCTTAATGATTGGAAAAGCCTGGAGTATACACATTACTCCTTGGCTAAGCATAGTGTCTTCTTTAAACTGCTTCTGTTTTGTTCCCACCTGGCCAGACTCACCCACCCAGGAATATGCAGGCATTGATAGCTGTGGTCCCCACATTCCCACATTGCGACACAGGCCCATTTCAGTACCATACGCTTGGTCTAAGCAAAGGCATGCCCCGGCCACACTTCTTGGGGTTTTTCTAAAAAGTCTGCCTGCCAGGGCGCCAGGCTGCTCAACATTGTATATAGCTCTGCCATTATGGAGAAAAAATTTGAGACTGGAAAACTCTGACTTGTATAGAATTGATCAAACTGAAACTATCACATCAACCTGGATCTTACTTCTCCTCAACTGGCTTCCTTTCATGCTACACTGAGAATCTGGAGAGTTCTCAGATACCTTTCAAAGGATCATTTCCCAGGGCTTTTTGTATCAAGGTGTTATTTTCTAAATTCCCATGAATCTTGGCATAATCTGAGATTTGGGCAGATGTCTTATAGTGAGAAAATTCACAAAATGTTGGACTTCGGGTGGGAAGGTATATGAACATGGTATCATGCAGTCGGAGATCTCGAACAACTATTGTAGCATTTTCTTCTGCATGTTTGTGACAGCAGAACTCTAGGTTTTCTTTAAAGCATTGGTATCATCCTTAGGAAATAACACTATATCCAGATAAGCACGGCTGTGTCCGGGACCTGTTGGAAGAATGTAAAAAGGCCGTGGAGCTTGGTGAAAAAGCATCAGGAAAACTTAGGTAAGGGTTTCTTGAGACTGATGAAGAGGGTAAGAGGCAGCTTTTTAAATTCCACAGTACAGTAATGGAAATTAACTGAGCTAGAACCCATCTACATTATTGCTAAATTCTACTGAAGCTAAGGTTTTGGAGAGGTGTGAAAGTATTTCATAATTAACCACTTAGCAGTCCAATTATGGAAGTACAGTATGACTAAAAGTTGCATTTTCTTGTTAATTTTTATTATATTTTAAGATAATGTAACAGGAAATATAAAAACAATTTTATCAAAATGATTCAGTACAAGAATCAGCTGGTTGAAATAACACCTGCCCAAGTGACACAGGATGAACTATTAAGTGGTTGAGCCATTTTTCCCTCCTTGTGTTCTGATATTACTTAAGTATAGTAAAAAGGTGAGATTCAGGCTTTAAAAAGCCATGCCAACCTAGGATATATTCAAAATGAGTAACAAACTAAACTGGAAGAGGTAACTCTTCCTTATATTTAAGATACAATCTCACATTTGTAGCTCAGAATTGCTGGCTAGCCAGGGATTTAGCTCAGTGGCATAAGCGTCTGCCTTGCAAAATGCACAGTCCTGAGTTCAATTCCCGGTAACCCTCAACACCCCCCCCCAAAAAAAAAAAAAAAAAAAAAGGAATTGCTGGCTAACATTCACAATTTAAACAATACACAAACAAGAAGGAAGCCCAGGATTTGGCAGTCAGTGTTTATTTCCAGGAGTTGGACTCTTTTCTTCTTTGCCTTATGGATAGCTTGAGGGATAAATAACCTTGGTGGTGTTTTGTTCTCAGAATGTTTTCTTTGTGGCTTTAATAAGTGAATGAGACTACAGTACTATCTAAAAGAGTACATATAGTGTCCAAGAGCAAAGCACATTGTCCTCCCCACCTTGGATTCCCGGTGGGAGAAAGTGACAGGGTTGTAGGAGACTGTTTAACTTGCATGTCTAGCTTACCTGTGGCCACTTCCGCAAACTCCACCTGAGTACAGATTGATTCCTTTAATCTCAGGCTCTCAGCAAACCTGTGCTCTGTCCAATCCTTGCTTCTGACAGTCCCAATCCTATTATTTACCAAAAAAAGGCAGCATTGCAGATAGTTATATTTGTGTTACCAGTGAGCTATGTTTTACTTTGTACATGAATATATATCCCTCCCCCCAGGCTGCTAGAAATTGTAAGCTACAAAATTATTGGTGTGCATCAAGAAGATGAATTATTAGAATGTTTATCTCCTGCAACAAGTCGAACGTTTCGAATAGAGGTAACTGTCCCTTTGTTGGCATCAGGGTAATTTGAACTCTTGGGATGGGCCATCCTCTCTGCTGCATGAGTAAGGCTCACAGCAAGCTGACAGGAGGCTTTAGTTTGATTCACATACCTGTAGTTAAGTGCTCTCTGGGATTAAAAGTTTTATTCTAATTCTCCACTGTCTGATCCTCTACTAGTTCTCAGCCTTATCCCTCTGCATTTCACTAGTCTGGGGTAGAAAGCATACAGGATCTGTATTTGTCTTTTGGGAGAGATAGTATGGTATTTGTTGTTTTTTGTTTTTTGAAGTAAGGTCTTGATGTGTACTTCAGGCTGGCCTTAAACATGGAGTGATTCTTCTCCCTCAGCCTCCCAAGTGCTGGCATTATAAGCAAGCGCCACTGTACCTACTAGGATCTTTCTTTATATATGGGTATCAGGCACACATGTAGGCAGAACATGTAGGTCACTTTTGAATTTAGAGCTATGACATTTTGATAGGGGTTTCCATCCGTGACTTTGCTGGCCTCATTGGCTTTGGGTCTGTAGCAAGGCAGCACGTCCCATCATGGACACATGATGGAAGGAAGCTGGAGGAATCCCGGTTGCCTTACAACTAGGATTGAAAATGAGGATGCACCAGAATCCTGTAGTCACCTTCCCAGAACACCCACAATCATCTAAGACCTTCTAGTGGGTTCCACCTCTTACTGGTTTACCACTGCTCTGTAAAAATAACATGATGCTGGAGACCAAGATTTTCATACAAGCACATTCTCAGGACATCCCAAAAACAAATTGCGGCACGATGTAACTTCCTTGTTGAAGTAGCATGTGAGAATTTAAGCACAGTACACAGCTCTCTGTCTGTAGTAACTGCACTTTAACAATTTGTATTTAAAATGTGTTTCCAGGAAATACCTTTGGACCAGGTAGACATAGATAAGGAAAATGAGATGCTAATCACAGTGGCGCATTTCCACAAAGAGGTGTTTGGGACGTTTGGAATTCCATTTTTGCTGAGGATACACCAGGTAACAGTATTGGAGTAGATGGGGGTGTCTGTGGCATGAGAACCTGAAGCTTTTGATTGTTGGTCTGGGCTCCTAGTTTGGCCGCAGTGTGGGAACAGTGGGAGTGGTCCTGTGAGCGGCCCCATGAGCATGTATACTTTGCCTTCTAGGGTGAACATTTCAGAGAAGTGATGAAGCGTATTCAGAGCCTACTGGACATCCAGGAAAAGGAGTTTGAAAAGGTGTGCGCTTCTGAGGGCCAGTATGCTCAAACCCAGTCTAGTAAAATAGCCTAACCATTTGTTTTGGTTGTGTGTGTGTGTGTGTGTGTGTGTGTGTGCGCGCGCGCGCGCGCGCGCGCGCCAGACATGTGAATTTTGCCAATATACAGAAATAATGGAGGAGTTTTGATTTTTGTCTTGTAGTTTAAATTCGCAATTGTAATGATGGGCCGCCACCAGTACATTAATGAAGATGAGTATGAAGTAAATTTGAAAGACTTTGAGCCGCAGCCTGGTAAGATATCTGCACTGGCAGGGTTTCCTTTAAGACTTGTGTGTAGGTGCACAGCAGCATGCAGTGAACTAGTGGGGGCTGGGGGGGCAGTCCTGAGCTCACGAGCATACCTGGGCCATGTGTGGTGCAGGAGCAGTACCTGCAACTTCCATTTCAGGATGGAAGTCCTTGGTACATGTGCGCTCAGCATAGCTAAGGGTCAGGTCCAGATGCGCTGAGCTGCAAGTTCTAGTTAAAGCTGACTCTTAGTGCCACCATCACGCACCCAGGGGAGTCGGCATGGTGGATGTCCTGGCTTCCTTGAGTTCATACCTCCAGACCATGGGGCCAAACAGCCAATTTGAATTTGGAGGTCCTTGTTGGTTACTGAGCCCCCAGGGGTCCTGGGTTCACTCTGGGTCTCACTTCTTTTTTCTCCCCACCAGGCAACATGTCTCATCCTCGGCCTTGGCTAGGGCTTGACCACTTCAACAAAGCCCCAAAGAGGAGTCGCTACACATACCTTGAAAAGGCTATTAAAATCCATAACTGACTTCTTCCTGGTGTGTTCAAGGCGTGGGACAGCGTGTGGGTGTGTGCCCCTTTTTAACAGCCGTAGAACTTTGGTACACGTGCACTCTAGCCGAAGTCTCCAGCAAGAGGATTTGCTGCTGATGTTAATTTTATTTTGTTGAGGCTGTTCAGTTTGGCTTCTCTGTATCTATTGACTGCCCTTTTTGAGCAAAATGAAGGTGTTTTTATAAAGCTTGGATGCCAATGAGAGTTATTTTATGGTAACCATGATGCAAGGCGACTGTCAGCGCATGGGAGAAGAGGTTCCCAGACATGTGTCCCAACACAAGGTGGCTGTGTGGGTGGCTTGGGGCCCTGCTGCCTGCCTGGGTCCTGGCTGCCCGCCTGCCAACAGCCCATCTGATGTGCAGGCTCGTCTGACTTACTTCCTTCAGTTATCCTTCCAATGACCTTTTGTGCATCTGTAAAGGCAAACAGAGAAACTCACAACCTAATAAATAGCGCTCTTTCCTTCATTGTGTGCATTGTTGGCCCTTCCTCGGGTTCCTTCTTCAGCTGCCTGGGTCCTTTTAGTAAGACCGACTCCTTCGGTCAGCCTCTGCTGTCCTGCAGCCCATTTGCAGAGTGGGTGCACTGAGTACGTCCCGACAGACATTTTTGGGTCTTTTTATTAAATTGAAAACATTGTTAAATACAACTAAGGTTTACTCTGCTGCCTCTCAAGCAAATTTGATGCTCTCAATAGTTGATATGAGCAGGTGAAAGGATTATAAATAATTCTGAGGCAATGGAGCAAACTGAAGGACAAAGAAGAGCCTTTTAGCAAGAAGGCATGCTCACTTAGTGGTAGGAAGCTGTTGACTTTGTAAAAAAAAAAAAAAAAAAAAGTAAAATAAAGAGGAAAAATGAAATGTATATTTAATGAACGAACATGTACAATTTGCCACCAGGAGGAGGTCACTTTTTGTTGGGTGAGTCTGCAAGTTGGATACTCACTGTGTGGCTTATTTCCGCCTCAACCTCGTTCCTTTTTATTTTGGAGCTAATGCCAGCTGCGTGTCTAGTTTTGAGTACAGTAAAATAGGATCAGCAGATCAGACTTTTCCTCCTTTTCCAATTTTTTTGTTTCTGTAGCAGCGGTGTACAACTCTTCCTGTATATTGCCTTTTTGCTGGAAAATGTTGTATGTTGAATAAAATTTTCTATAAAAATTATAATTCAGTGAGTGACATGGAAGTTCAGGAAGACTTCTGCTCTGCCTGGATACAGGCTTGGGAAGCACTTTCACATTTGCCAAGGTTTTAAGGTGGTATGTTTTTCCCCTCTTATTCCAAGGTGGCAGAGGGTGGGTGGGGGGTGACTTGCCTTTTCACTGTAGTCACTTTTGGGCTTAAAAAATTAATAAAAAGTGTTCCCAGGCAGGACCAATGTATGGCTGCAATGACAGAACACTATGCAGGATTTTGTAAGATGGTCTAGGTGAGGCTGCTTTTCTTGAGTGCCTGGGACCCTGGTGTGACTCTTCTCTGGCTCACATCTGTGTCCCTGTGTCCAGGGCTCAGTTTTCTGGTCTCTGGGCCAGTCTGTACCTTGGAGCAGCTTCTGTCCTCAGTTTCCACTGTGAAGTGTGTGCCTTCTGCTCCAAGCTCCCTTCTGATGAGTGGGATAAGTAGCAGATCATGGGGGGTGGCCGTTTGTTTTTGAGTTTATTTTCAAATGAACACTAAGGTTTTCTTTTGTTGTAGGTTTTGGCTGCAGATTGGTTATAGTCCTAGGTAACTAAAACTTACTATTGTCTCAATTCCTAGTACCAAAAAAAAACAAACAAACAAAAAAACAACTTACTATTGTCCCTGAGATATTAAATGACTCTTGTCAAAGAACCTCCTCATTGTGTCCATTGTACACGTACTGCATTTGCATTTCCATCTCTTGCGAGTTTGGGTATCAGGTACTTGAATGCACTAAACTTGAGTTTGTGGATATGAGTGGAACTTCCTAAATGCAAGGCAGGGAGCCAGCTGCCGTCTGAGCATGTTGTGTCTTCTCCCTGTGCCATGCACCCTGCCTCTGTTGGTGGGGAGAACCTTGGATCCAGAGTGTGGCCTTGGCGTGAGCATTCGGCCGCCATGGGTATTTCCAGGAGGGCTCCTTTATATGTTGGGAGCTTGAGGGATGCATGCATGGTCTACCACTGTCTCCAGCACCAAGTTCTTCCATGCAGGCTTTTCCCCTTGTAGAATGAAGGCTCTGTCCCAGTGTCCCCTGCCAGTTCATCTTGGAGCTACCTTTGGAAGGAATCGCTGCCCTTTGAGCTTTTAGTGACAGTCGTGACCAGCACATCCAGAGGCATGTATCTATTGCTCACAGGGGATGACTACATCCACAAAGACATTGATATACAGAAGGAATTAACCACCCGTGGGACTGGTAACAAAACCACAGCTTGTGTGGAAATGACACTGCCCTGGTGTGGCTGCGTCCTGTGACAGAAAAGTAAGGGAGTCCAGGGACCACTTCTTCCTAAAAGAGATGGGGCTGGGGCTCTCACAGAACGCACCTGACTAGTCTTGTTCTGAGACCAGAGGAGATTTGGGCATCCTCATTAATGAGATCTGGGCTTGTACCTGCCTTCCCAGGGAGATGAGAGTTCAGGTCTCCTGGTGTCAGAGATAGTTAGCAAGGGGAAATGTGTGAAGACAATTCTTGTGTAGTTTTGTTTTATTGGTATTAAAACCAGGGTTGATGAAAGGCCAGATACTGAATACTGTCTCTCAGGGGCTTCATGGCACTGACAGGAACCAGTGCCTCTCAGCTCTGCTGTCCTGGCGGCGAGGCAGCCTTGGGGAAGCTGTGTCTCAGCAGGCTTTTCAGGCTTGCCACGCCTAGGGTTAGAGGGAGGCAGCCCATCCCCATGTCAGAGACCCATAGAACTCTTTTGGGAAGGCAGGTTTGATGATTGCCTCAGCAGTTCTGCTGGGGGGAAATGAGTCTTACTGATCCTGGGCTGGACCATCTCTGAGAAACACGAACACAGACATGTCAGGTTGGTACTATGTGTCCCCAAGATTGTGGGTCCTGCCACCCTGGACCTTTGTCCTGACCTGGCTGTGATGGAATGTTCTGTCTGAGCTGTTACCTGGTGAAGCCACAATTCTGATTTAAACTATGTATCTAGACCCCGGGCAGGGAGGTTGGGATGTTAAATGGCATCTTGTGCCTTGTTACATGGGGGTGATTTTGTTTTGACACAGGGTTTCGCTGTGTAGTTAATGCTGGTCCCTTAGTTTGCAGTGATCCTTCTGTCTCAGCCTCCCAAGTGCTGGGATTTGTAGGCATGCAATAGCATGCCTTGTTACAGCTCACTCTTGGGGCACCACCAGTGCTGCACCTTCTTCCTGAGGGAATTCCTCAGGGCCATTCTTTTATGGATGGGAACCCTAAGTATTTTACTGGGGAGCAAGCTGTAATGTGGGCATTTTCTGAGTTGCACTTTGCTACTTGTAACTAAGGCGTAGAAACTGAGGCCCATGGGTGTTCTTGAAGGACATTTGAGAGCACGATTGTGTGTGGGTTCCAGGGACAGGGGCCATGCCATCCAGAGATTCCTGGTGGGGGGGGGCAGTGCTTGGTCACAGCATGAGGCTTTCACATGAGCAGCACACAGGCACCCAGACCATCTCTAAAGCCCATACCACCCAGTATTGAGGTTGGTGCCTGCCTGTCCATCCTACTGGAAAGGAGTGGGTCTCCTGTAGCCCCGTCAAGCTCATTCCTGCAAAATTGTTAAGGTGGGGCAAGAGGTAGAGAAAACCATGTGTATCACATTTCCCTGGGAACAGCCTCTCCTGCCATGTGCACAGTGAGTGGGGTGAGGAGCTAGGGCATATCAGAAGTTGCTCAAGTTTCCTTCTGGTTTCGTGGCCCTTCAGTGCCCCTTACTCTGAGCCTACCTGGAGGTGAGAGCCGTAGGGGAACCTCTACCCTGCTGTAAGCCAGGGGTGGGTGTGCAGTGTGTGGCTCTCAGTTGCTGATAGCTAGAGTCCCACCCCAGCCAGCACTGCCCTCCTGTCCTGCTCCTGTGATAAGGGGCAGTCTTGTACTATCTCTTGGTGCTAGCCAGGCCAGAAGTGAGTGGCAGGGAACAGTAGCCAAGAACCCATCGTCAGCACCCTTTGTAATATACATCATGCTAAGCTGAAAAGAACCTACCAAGCAGGGGGCTACATCTTGTTAGCAACTGGCATCTCAAAGACAAACCTTGGCCTTTTGGGACTTTGTTGCTGGGTGTAAAGCTGAGATCCCTGATGGCGGGATGGAGCTGCCCCTAAGTTTTCATGAGTCGGCATGCCAAGCTTTTCTGCCAGGGAAAAGGGCCTTTGGAAGACCAGGGTTAGGAAGGGGGAAAGTAATCACACCCCACACCCAACCTGTCTTTGTAGCAACTCCTAGGCACTGGAGGCCACGATTGCCCTCTGTAAGAACAGGCAGGCATTAGGCTAAGCTGTGTGAGGAGCTGGGTGAGAGGTAGATGGATGCTGTGAGTCCCTGGGCTGCAGCCCCTGCAGACAGAAGCAGCTAGGATGTCGGGATCTGTGTGAATTTTCCCACTTAAGAGACAGCAAGTGACATTTTTCTGACACTGAGCAGTTTCCATTCCAAGGTTCTGGGGCTGCTCTTGGGTCAGGGAAAGATGCCAACCAGGGCTGAGCAGAACCTTGCAGTCATGTGAGAGGATCAGGGCCCAGTGAGGACCCTCTCAGGCTGCAAGGGCTCTTCAGACAGGACCTGGTGGCTATTGGCCCACTGTGAGCAGGGCTCTGAGTACTCTCAGTCAGTTCTGTCCCAGGTGGAGTCACTTGTCTGTGGACCTGTCTGGGAATCCTGATCTAGGCAAGGCAGCTTCAAGGATGGTGTGGAAACATTCATCTCCTGACCAGTTCAGTCCAGGTCAGGTGACCATGGCTCTTGCTGCTACCTGCTAAGCACCAAGGAGGGCCACCAGGTCCTACATGAGGCTTTTGCCCTGGATTGTGGAGGCTGGCCCTGATTGCATTTGAGATCCTATGACCTCACCTGGTCCCATAACGCCTGTCGTGTCACAGGGGCCTTTCTTCCTGTGCTGACTTGGCTTTGTGTCCTGATTGATCACAGAACTCCTCAGCTTCAGGTTCTCACCAGGGTCGCAGCTGCCTAATTTGTCTGAAGCTTCCCCTTCTACTCCTTAACAGTTCTACTAAGACAGCCTCTGGGTGTGACAGTGGAGGTGCTGGTCCTGCACAGGTGCCTCTTCTGCGGCCAGCGCTCCCAGCTTTCCAGGGCCATACTGGAAACAGAGGTGCGGCCACCAGAGGTTTCAGACCTGCCCTGGCCTTTGTCCTCCCCCTGGCTGGTGTGACCTAAGGACCCGCCTGGCCAGACCTGCTGTAGTGTTCACAGCAGCCTCTCCTGGCGATTCTTCCATCCCTCTGGCTTTATGTAGTCTAATGAAATATTGTCAGTTTGAAGTTTTTAAACATTTATTACAGTAAAAGGTATGTTGCCATCAATCCCTCCTCAGAATACCCCACCTTGCTTTGAACACTCTTACCCTGTCATTCTTGCCACTTTCTGCAGCAGCTCTGGGAGTCCTCTTTTGTGAGTGTCTTTAGTTGTGCCATTGTGGCTGTCTCAATGTCCTGAATAGATTCAAAGCGTTTCCTTTCCTCCGCCCCTTTGACTTTGGGGAAGAGCCAGAAGCCCTGCTGTAGATCCATGAATACCATGGATGAGGACATAGCACAGGGTCTTTATGAGCCTGCCTTTCTGCTGGTGGCACTCCGAAGCACCATTCATCTCGAGAGGGAGTATTTTGGAGGAATTAATGGTGATGGACCTTTTGCTGTAGTGATTTATAAAAATGTAAACATTTTTTTTTTGTCTTTTTCGTTTTTTTTTTTTTAAATCGGTACCAGGGATCGAACTCATGACCGCACACTTGCAAGGCAGGCGCTTATGCCACTGAGCTAAATCCCCAGCCCTAAAAATGTAAACATTGACTGTGTATTTTGACCATGCCTTGTATACTCTGCCCATTCACACCTTTTCTCTTTTTTTTTTTTTTTTTTTTTTGTCTTTTTCCTTTTTATCGGTACCGGGGATCGAACTCACGACTGCTTGCTTACAAGGCAGGTGCTTATGCCGCTGAGCTAAATCCCCAGCCCCTATACCTTTTCTCTTGAGGCAGGAGGGAATGCAGGTAGATACAGTGGGTTTCTGGCTAACGGTCTAGTTACTAGGTTTTCACAAATCTGTCAGGTCTGGCTTCTGTGTCACTGGCTAGGGGGACACTGCTTTCCCCGGGGTGGGTGTGGGCATTATGGTGAAGCCCAGACAACAGTTTCACTAGAATGCATCGGCCTGTCTTAGTTTCCTCTAATTCTTCCCTCACTTCTTTCAAGGAAATTCATCTTGATTAAAGATGGAAAGAACATATTTTGTATGTGTGTGGTGCTGGGGATTGAACAGGGCTTTGTGTACGCAAGACAAGATGAGCTCTACCCCAGCCCCAAGGACAATATTTTTCCATATTACAAAATTTAAAAATCTATTTCAGTCAGGTCCAGTGGTGACACATGTCTGGTACAATCCCAGCTATTTGGGAGGCTGAGGCAAGACAATCACAAGTTCAAGCCCAGCCTATGAAATTTAGTAACTTAGTAAGATCCTGTGTCAAAATACTGAAAATGGGCTGGTAGTGTTGCTTCAAGTTGAGGTTCTGGATTCAATCCCTAGTACTACACTAAAAGGGGTGGGGTCAGGGGAGATAGCTCAGTGGTAAATCACTTGGTCAGAGTGAAGCTTTAATTTTTTTTCTTTTAGTAGTAGTACATGTTTACAGTACATAATTGCATTCATTGTAGGGGAGTTGGTCCATGTACATAATACGTCTTAATTCTTTTTGTCTTCCTCTCCTCCCTGCAAGGCCCTGGTTTCTATCCTTAGTATGGAGGAGGGGGAGATACCTGCTAGTCACACTGGATTTTCCTTTACTCCATCACCTCCTGCCGCCCTGGTCCCAAGACAGACCTTCCTTTTACCCATTCAAAAGCCTTCCATCTTTTTTGTGGCAGCTTCTGTGGTATGGCAAGGCTCTGGAGGTGAAGAGTCAAAGGATAGTGGGGAGCCTTACAGGGCCCTGGGAAGATTTGTCCATCTCGGTTTCCATAAACCTCTGCTCCTCCCAGGCCCTGGGGGTGCCAGGAGCTCTAGATGTGCCTGGGGTGAGGGACGGGTTGTGATGGTGGGGATGACCGGGATGGATGTAGGCACGAGGTGAATGCACAACACTTGGTTTTGGCTGGCCAGAGTCCAGGAGACTGACTGTTGCCCATGTTAACTGCCCTCAGCCTGTGCTGGCCACTGGCTGCTGGTGGGCACAGAAGGTGTAGGCCAGACCTAGGTAGGAGCCCACTGGGACTGTTCCTCCTTGGAAGAGAAAAAGTGGGAAGAGGAGCAGGGTAGAAATCATTGTGCAGTAAGGACAGGGCCAAAAGGCACCCATCATGGAAGGCAGAAGGAATCAATGGAGACCAACTGAGGGCATCCCAGGGAGAAGGTGGGGGGATGAGGATGTGGGAGAAGAGCGCAGGGCAGGGCAGGCTGAGGAGGCCCAGCAGAGGGGGCTGGGAGGCAGTACAGCCCAGGTGAGACAGGAGACAGGGAGGCTTGAGAAGAGAAAGCTTGAGGGCTGTGGGCATGCAGGCAGGGGTCAAAGAAGGGCAATGCTCTCTGGGAGCCCAGCAGGAGCCACTGGACACCAGCTAGAGACGGGGTGGGGAAACCAGTGTGAGCCTAATGTGGGTCCAGGTGACCACAGGGGAGGGAATAGGTGACGGCAGGTACAGATTTCCTGGAAGAGTAGGCTTTGCCAGGGCCAGGGAAGGAGGTGGGAAGCAGGAGATGGTCCCCAGCTGTGGCTCTAGAGAGGAAGATGTACTCAAGACAGCCAGGCTGCGCAGCCAGTGCCATCCAAGCCCCTGCAGTGCCGCCAGCCCTGTGGGCAGCAGCCCCACCATCACAGCAACAGGAAAGTAGAGGAAGGCACCCAGCAGGACCAGCAAGGGTGGGGACACCCACAGAACACACTGAAGCAACCTTGGCATGCCCACCTGTGTCAGTAACATTTATTCCTCGGGGTTACAGGCGGCGGTGGTGGAAGAGCACGTGGCGGCACACCGGGCAGGAATGCTGCACGTCCATCAGGCTCCTCACGCAGAAGGGCAGGAAGCAGCAGCCCAGGACGCACCTGCAGCCTCAAGAGTAGGGCTGTGAGAGCACCCTGGACACCCTACGCCCCACTGACCTACAGGCTGGCCCAGGCCTTGGGGCAAGTCCAGGACCTGGTTGAGAGCCATGCCAACCCTCTCTCAACTGATGGCGATGACACTGGGCACAAGTGCCTGCTTGGCAGGCACCCATCACATACGCAGCCATCTGTCCCGGGAGGACACCGGGTGCCAAGAGCCAAGTCAACACTGAGGCTTCCCATCCTCCATCCTGTCTGTCACACACAGGCACCCCGCCCACTCCCAGATGGAAGCCCAGGGCCAGGCCACTCACCCAAATATGAAGAGAGAGGAGCACAGCAGCCAGCTGAGCAGTCCTGGGACCGGGGTGGTAATCGTGATGATGTAGTTCCCGCAGTAGGGACACACGGTCTGGATCGGCATGGAGGTTGATGTCCTTGGCATGGTGGTGTGCATGTCTGGGAGGAGGCAGGTGCTCAGACCTCAGCCTGCCACACCCCACTGACTTCTCATCTTCTGCAGGGCCTTGGTGGTGAACCAGATGGGCCCTGCCACTCACCTCCCATCATCAGCCTCAGGCCTCCTGTGGTCAAGACCTCCAGCTATAGCAAGCACAGAAATTGAGGCCCAGAAATTGAGTCCCCTTTCCACTCAGTGAGTCCTTGCCAAGTGCTGCCCATCTGTCAGCCCCATTCTCTTGGGCTCCTTAAGTTACCAGAAGCGGTTTCCCTTCCTTGAGATGCTCTGCCGGGCACCCTGGCTACAGCCAGTGCAGGGAAGGCAAAAGCATGAACCTTCCCATTGACATTTCAGCTTATCTGTCATGCCACCCTCAGGCATAGGTGCAGCAGGGCCACCGAGCTGTGCTCAGTGACTAAAACAGGCCACCACTGCATACTTGGTGGTGCTGCATTTGTCATGATGTTGATGGAGGGGGGGTGGGCGTGGCTTGGTACAGTGGTGGTAGGAGGGTTGCTGAGCACATGTGAGGCCCTGGGCCACTCCCAGCACTGCTAACAGCCACACAAGACACCAACAGGAACAATTCCCAGTGTGCTTCCATGTTCTGAGCCAGAGCTGGCCACTGCACTGAGTGGGGGTGGCGAGCATTTGCTGCCCATTGAATTTGGCTCCCTCTGGGCATCAAGCAAGGGGCGCTGGTGTATAAAGAGCAGGGTCCCAAGGTGAGGGAGTGTGACGCGTACCCTGTGTGGCAGAAAACCAAGAAGCGTGCATGGCCAGGAGGGCTGCCCCGTGGGCCTAAGGAGCACTATCCACAGCGGGGTCTTCAGTGTGCCAGTCTGAGGCTGCCTACAGGCTGAGCTGCCTTATTTTCTCAGGCCGCTGTGGCATGGCCCAGAGTCCAGGCCTGTGTGGTAAAGGCTTGTCCTCCAAGTGGCGCTGCGGGGAGGCAGTGGGGCTTTGTGGGATGTTCTTAGGTTACTGGGGTGTGTCCTTTGAGGGGACCCTGGGAGCCCTGTTTACCTGGCTCAAGACAAAAGAGGTTCACTATGACACATACTCCTAGCTTGGCCACCCTCCCTAGAGGCTCAAAGCCATGGGGCCACCAGACCTGGCTCTGGACTCTCCAGGCCTGTGAGCTGCATAAACCTCTCCTCTGCTGCATGTACTGCCCCAAGTCCAGCGCTTCATGGCAGCAATGAGACGCTCACACACATCCTGCTCAGCAATTCTTTGAGTAAAGTGCTGAGAACTCCTTGGAGGTTTTTAGAATCCCTTTACTGCTCCTCTGAGGTGGTGGCAGTGGTGGTGGCGATGGTGGCAGGGTAGGGTGTGCTTAAAGGCATTATGGTGCTTAGAAACATTTCCTGAGCACCTACTGCATACCAGCCCCACCCACCCATGACCACACGTTGGAGGATGATGCTTCATCTGTCTTTGGTTAACAGAGCTGCCAACGTGAGCCATGGCATGGCCTGGAGCTGCCAGGGACTGCGGGGCTGTGGGGTTGGGCAGGCAGCTTTCCTGAGGTGGTGTTGTCTGTGCAGTCCTGGGTGTGGCTCAGAGGGAGCCTCCAGGCAGCTGTCTGCACTCAGCAGCAGAGAGAGGCTGTGGCTGAGAGAGTTCCACACTTACCTGTGGTGAAGGCCTGCGGGGGAGCAGGGTGCGCTGCAGGTGTGTACCCACCCCTCGGAGGAGGAGGCGGGTAGTAGGCAGGCGGTGGCTCTGAAGGATGACATGGCTCTGGAGAAGCGACCTTCATGCCTAGGGTACACGGGATACCATGACTGCTTTGTTTGTTTTTTATTTTGCAGTTCTGAGGGCTGAACCCAATGCCTTTTCACTGAGCTACACTCCCGTCCTTTTCTGAATTTTTAGCTTGTGACAGGGTCTTGCCAAGTCATTAAATTGCCCAACCGGGGTTTCAACGTGTGATCCTTCTGCCTCAGTCTCTTAGAGTGCTGGGATGACACATGTGTGTCACCACACTTGACTCCAGGGCTGATTCACAGATCAGAACGCCCAGGTCTGTAGGGAGGACTAAACAGACCACGGCTGTCAGTTACTAGGTGGAGGAGCCAGGGTTTGAACCAGCACATATCACTTTTTGGCATGCCCCGTGTCCCACAATGAGAGCTCTTCCCAGAGGAGGTGAAGGAGCCCGAGCACAGGGCCACACCCTGTGCTAATCACTCCACAGACTCCACCACAGTCACTTGTACAAAACACCAGGGATGTGGTTGGGTGGCGTTCCGTGAGTTTTGCAGGTGTGGGAACCAGGCTCAGAGAGGTTAAATACCTGAACTGTGCGTGCACAGGGAATAAGTACCAGCCAAGGTGAAATAGGCGTGCTTGACTCTGGCCCCTGCTGCTCACATGCCCTGGCCCCTGGTCGGGATGGCTGCTGAGGGGCTGCTCCCATCTCCCCCCAGAGGAGGGTGTTTGGGGTGCTGGTCCACCCTCCCAAGCTTGGCTCCACCTTACACCACACAGTGCGGGTGCCACCCCTATGTGCCTCACTTCCTGGTCACCAGAGGGCCCAGACACTGCTTAGGGCTGTTTGGAAGAGGAAGTCCAGGGCCCTGGACACCCTGTGTGTGTCCCAGAGGAGGAAGACAGTTTAATCAAGTCTGGGCAATGGCGATGCCCATGTTTCCAAGGAGGCCTTGTAGGCCTTGTCTCCACAACCAGCTCCTCCTGCCCTCCCGGGAAGAGGGCTGCTGCGCTCTCCCCACCCAGCATCTGTCTCCTCCCAGAATGAGAGTCCCAAAGAGCAGGATGCCGTCTCCTCTTTGGCCCAGTCCGGACTCTGTCAGATGGGAGGAAGTCAGCTATCCAGGGCCCAGCAGTCCGGCCCACCTTACAGGTGAGGAAAATGTGAGTCAGAGAAACACAGCAGCAATGCCCCACTCGCCCTGGTTTCCTGGGAACCCCCTCAAACTGCCTGTCCTCTCAGCCTGCCTTCAGCAAGACTCAGGCACGCTCTCTCCTGGGCCGCGTCAGCACAGCTGGCAGGGCTGCACCACCCAGCGCAGGTGGAGGCGGAGGTCGTACTGTACCTGATGTGGGGGGGCCATGAGTCTCTCTTGGCGGGCGCCTTTTGTCACTGGAAGAGAGAAGAGGTGATGGGGGAGGTGCCACCTGCTCTCTGTCCTACTGGGGCCCCAGGAAGGTGGGGGTAGGACTTGGGGGAAGGTGGTGAGCACCGGAATTAGCACCCACCCTGGCTCAGCAAGGTGGCCACAGCTCCTCCTGCCTCCCTGTGGGAAATGTCCCTAGCATCCATTTCTGCCTGGCCCCACCCAGCCCGGCTCTTGAGTGGAGGACCCTTACCCTGGGGGTGATCCCATTTTGGCACCATAGAAGTCCTGTGTCCTAGCAACGGTGTCTGGGCACTGCTGCATTCCGAGTTCTGAGTGGTAGCACTCATTCCAAGGTGTCCCCTTGTGTGTGTGTGTGCGTGTGTGTGTGTGTGTGTGTGTGTACCTGCTGTCAGGAAGTAGGTGGGGCCGAACGAGAGTCCTCAGCCATCTCGCAGTGGCTGACTAGGTGACCACTGTGGGCCTTGTCCCTCCTTACTGGAGGACACACAGGTTGCCTTGGGCTGAGCTGAAAGGACACTGCATCAGAGCTGAGCCATGTGAATCCTATTAGAGGTGACCAATGGGAACAAAGGGCCAGCTGTGAAGCTGTCCATGTCCTCTTATTCAGAAATGTGCACGAGCTGGGTGTGGTGCTGCACCCCTGTAAACCTGTCAGTCTGGGAGGCTGAGGCAAGAGGATTTCAAGTTCAAGGCCAGCCTGGGCAATTTAACTACGCAGTGAGACCATCTCAAAAAAAAAAAAAAAAAAGTAAATTAAACAAAGGCTGTAAATGTAGCTCAGTGTGAAGGCTCTGGGCTCAACTGCCAGTACCCCCAAAAACAAGGAGCAAGGGAAAGTGAGAGAAGTGGAGAAGTGTACATGGGTGTAAGCATATATATCACACATACATGCATGTTCAAGTGTGTGCGTGTGATCATGAGTCAGCCTGGCTCCCCGCTCCTGAACTCTGGGAACTGGGGCAAGACCCGAGCTCTCTTGTAGACCCCACTGCTGCCTCCTCATCTATAAAATGGGATAACAGCAACCAAGAGGGAAACTAAATGACACCGTCCAACTGTGGCCAGTGAACCTGGTCTAAGGTGAGAACAGCCAGAGTGGGGCCCTCCGATGCCACCCAGGTACCACGAGCTTCTTACTACCAGGAGGCCTGGGGTACCCGAGGGTGGCCCTGCTGTCAGGCAGGGAGAAAGGAGCCAAAGCCAGGCAGGTCCTGGGAAACAGCACTTTCCTGCCACTGACAGGGCAGATGCAGTGTTGTCTGGCAGTCACAGCGGTGGGGCCCACGACCCGGCAATGCCATGTCTAGAAAGACGAACGAGCTGAAACAGGAAGTGGTGTGGGCACGAAGCTACGTGGTACTGTGGGAAAGACGAGGAAGTCACAGTGCCTGTCATACAGCTCCTCAGGACCATAAAGTAAACAGAGGGCACAGGGCAGGACAGGAGGAAATTCCCCACGAATGACCATGGAGCGGTCTCTACTGGAGGTATTGTTAAAAAAAGAGGAAATACACACACACACACACACACACACACACACACGCACACGCACACGCACGCGCACATGTAAGTTATATGCGTGTGACCCTCTTCCCTTACCCTACTTTTTGTTTAAGGAAAGGGGTGAGATACATAATTTCTAAAAAGGAGTAAAGGCTAAATTAAAGTGGTTATGTTGTGGGGGATAAGTGTCAGAGAGCCGGAAGGGAAGCAAGGCCTCACTGTCCTTCACACCGGGCCCAGTGGTGGTCCACACCTGTAATCCTAGCACTCTGGGAGGTCAAAGCAGGAGGACGGCACGCTGCGATGCAGCCAGGACAATCAGTGACTAGCAAGATCCTGTCTCAAAATAACAAAAGGGCCATGGGTGTAGCTTAGTGTGAAGGCCTTGGGTTCAGACCCCAGTGCCACAGAAAAGTAAAAAACAAACCTTGGGTTTGTGTGTGTGTGTTTTGAGACAAGGTTTTGCTGTATAGTGCAAGTTGGCTGGTCCAATGCATTGGAGAACCAGAAGTTATTAACGTTAGTGTCCTGTAGACTGACCTTGAGCTCACTATGTAGCCCAGGCTACCCTTGAACGCACAGAGATCCTCCTGCATCAGCCTCCTGAGACCTCCCTTTTCTTTTTCACCTTTTAGCTTTGACTGGATGTCATATGTACTAATTAAAATTGAAATATGTTAAAGAAAAAAAGAGCAACAGTGAAAAACACAAAATTGAACACATATGACATTTATGACTGTCCAACAAGACTTCTTGCATAGAACCCACAGCAAAGATACGAAAGAAACACTTGCAAAGTGGACTTCCTCAAAACTGGAAGCAAATTTCAAAGATAGGATGGGCGGGATAACTGGGTAAGCCACCGGCTAGAGGAACACATAGCAGTAACCGATAAAGTGCAACTATCTAAAATATTAGAGAACCAGCTGACCTTGGTGGCACAGCAGGAGGCTGAGGCAGGAGGAGCACCAAAAGTTCAGTGCCAGCCTGGGTTACACAGGATGTTCAAGGTCAGCATGACTCTATAATGATATCATGTCTCAACCCTAACCCAAAATAGAAAACTCTTCAATTTAGTAGTTTAAAAAATTAAAAAATAGGGGCTGGGGATTTAGCTCAGTGGCATAAGCGCCTGCCCTGCAAGCAGCCAGTCGTGAGTTCGATCCCTGGTACCGATAAAAACGAAAAAGACCAAAAAAATTAAAAAATAGAAGCAAAAGCCCTGAACACTTTGGAAAAGATTAGAAATGGTTAATAGCATGTGAAGAGATGCTTCGTGTTCCCAGCTATGGAAGATAGCAAAAATACAGATACCAGCTGGGAATGGTGGCGCATGTTTGCAGTCCCCCAGCACCCGGGGGTCTGAGGCAGGGAGAACATGGGTTCAAGGCCAGCCTCTGCTACACAGCAAGTGGAAGGCTCACCTGGACCACATGATGTGATCCTGCCTCTAAATCAAAAGAGAATAGGAATTAAAATACAGCTCCCAGTGAATGGTTAAATTTAAAATGACAGCCAACCCCAAGTGTCAGCAGAAGTGTGGGCTAACTAGATAATCACACAGCCCTGGTGTAAGCAAAACTGGATCCCCAAAAAACCTTGAGCCTCACTCTGGAAAATGGGTCGTTTCTTTCAATGGGCCTGTCAGTCGGCCATTCCACGCTCACATTCTCACGCGGGAGAAACAAAACCCCGTGGGTCCACAAAAGGACCTGCTTCAGAAAATTGGCAGCAGCGAACTGGATGACCCGGGGAGCAGATGGGTGAGGCGCTGCAACCCTTCCAGTCATGGCCACCAGGGGGCAGCACCAGGCTGCCATGACCCGGCCTTGCTCCTTGCTCTGAGCAGCGCGGTCGCAGTGCAGCCAACCGCTCAGACCCGCCAGCAAACACCCCATCCCCGGCCCCACCCTGCGCCTGTAGGGCACCAAGGAGCCTGAAAACCTGCCTGGGTTACACTGTGCACTGTGACAGCCGACTTGGAACCCGAGACCCTGAAAAGGCCTGGAAACTCTGCTGTCTTTCTCCCTGCATCTCCTGCTGAGAACCAAGGGTTTCTGGAGTTCAGGGCTCCTAGAGGACTATCTTTTAAACCTTTGCATCTTTTAAACGTAAACTTCTTTAAAGCCTTCCCTGGTACAAGAAGGGGTTAAAGTATGACCTCTACCACTCCATGCTGTGCAACCCCAGGCAGGTGTCTTAACTGCTCTGGGCCTTGATTTGCACTTCTAAAAAGTGGATCCAGCAATACCTTCTGATAAGGGTGTCAGGAAAATTCGCCGAGAAGTCTCACAGGAAGGGTGGGGGGGATGAGCTTGGAGGTCTGATAGCTGGTTGCTCTCCTGCTTTCTCATCGTGTCCGGGTTGTGCTGTCTTGCGTGCAATGAGGAAGACTGTTGCTGGGCTATTTCATGGAAATGGGGTTGGGTCATTTTTCTTTTCCGCAAATCCATGATGCTAAGTAAGAAGGAACCTGAAGAATGAGTTGTAACTGTGACTGTTGTGCGCTGTGTGTGCGGGTGTGTTGCCTTACAGAGACTCTGGTCTGGGTGGGCTGGGCGCCCCTGAGTCTGCCTCCTCCTGCTCAACAGGGGCTGATGGGACAGACGGAACGCGGGGCACCACAGTCATACACAGCGGCAGAGTCCAGGTCCCCATGGCCTCAGCGCCCAGCGCAGCACGCCTGGTTGCCCGGTGCCCCACTCAGCAAGCACATCCCAGGCTGTAACACGACACCTCAAGAGGATCAAAGAACGAGAAGCTAACAGTGCTGCAGAGTCCTCTGCCCTTACCCACGGGGCGTGCGGCCCCAAGCCCAGACAAGAGGGTCAGGTCTGAGCCTGCGGCTCCCTCCCCACCCACCCACCTGACGCGGGGCGCTCTGGCTGCTTTCCGGGATCAGCCTGAGCTCTCTTCCCGTCTATCAGCCAGGGGATCTGCTGTCTCTCACAAACACCTGGCCACCCGCCCTGAGCAACCCTGCAATGGAACGTATAGACTACTGAACCTCAGAAACAGACATCTGAAAAAAATTCGATGAGCCAGACGTGGAGGCACAGGTCTCATCCCGTGTTATCTGAGAGCCTGAGGCAGGAGGATTCCAACTTCAAGCCCAACGCTGACAACCTGGCAACTTAGTGAGGCAGTCTCAAAATAAAAAATGAAACATGGGGCTGAAAAGGCCTTGGATTCTGGAGTTAATACCCAGTATCACTAGAGGGGAAAAAAATCAATGTAATGCTATAATTGTAACGTAAAGCAAAAAAAAAAAAAAAAAAAAAAGGAATTTATGGTGAAATCTAGCTGACATACAAATACCTACTTCCCAACCCTGTGTGCATTCCACTGCCCCTTGGTCCCTTGGTACTCACCAAAGAGGAATGAAAACACGTTACTCCTAACCCATGTTTATCCCAGACCTGGGCTCGGCATCCCTTCAGGCCCCTGTGTAATTCTGGGAAATATGTTTTCTTTTCTTGTTGACATCAGGGTCTCTCTCTGGGAAGGCGGGAGCCCATGGTTCTGCTGAGCTTTTAAAAAATGTTATCAGCCATCTATGACTCAAGGCAGCCGAGGTCTTCATGGGCTGGAAACATTTCCTTCATGTAAAACATCACCAGCCTCTCCTGCCTGAGTGTACCCAGCCCCTGGGTGGAGGGACAATCTTATTATATCCTGGAATCACACCCATGTCCCTCCTGGTCATGACTACACCCACTTCCAACCAAGGGACCCCATCTGTCTTTTATTTTGTTAGTTTTTTTTTTTTTTTTTTAAACAGGTCTCACTTGTAGTTCAGGCTGGCCTTTAATTCAAAGCAATTCTCTTTCTTTCTTTCTATTAATTTATTTATTTTGGCCTTTTTGAGATAAGGTCTCACTATACAGTTTAGTCTGGCCTCGAACTCACTATGTAGCCTAGGGTAGTCTCAAACTCAAAATGATCCTCCTGCCTCAGCCTCCCGAGTGACTCAAAGCAATTCTCCTCCTTAGCCTCACAAATGCCAAGAGTACAAGCACGCATCATCGTGCCAGGCTGGTCATGATTTTAGACCACTTGTTTTGCTTCAGAAAGAAGACCTGCTTGGGCTTTGTGGCACATTCCTACAGTGCCAGGATTCTGGGAGGCTGAGGCAGGAGGATCATAAATATGAGCCCAGCCTGGGCAATTTAGTGAGATACTGCCTCAAAAAATATAGCTGGGGATGTAGCTCAGTGTGAAGGCCCTGGGTAAAATCCCAGCATGGGGCTGGGTGGGAAGCCCTGTACCTTCAGTATCAGCCACTGCTTCCAAACCACCTCTTTCCATCTCCATGGATTTGTCTGTGTTGCGCGTTTCATACAGATGGACTCATATGAGCACCCTTTTAGCAGCTGCCTTCTTTCACACGGTGCATGCTCAAGGTTCGCCGAACTACAGCAACCTGAGGCACTTCCTTTCTTTTTATGGCAGGCTAATCATACAGATGCACAACAGTTTACACATCCTTCACCCAATGGACAGCTGGGCTGTCGCTCGATACCTTTCAGTGCTTGTGAATAGTGCCTCTGTGTGTAAGATGGGCATGGTGGCCCATATACATGCAGGCCCAGGGCGTGGGGAGGTTGTGACAGGAAGGTCACTTGAGCTCAGGAGTCTGAGATGAACTGGGGCAAAACAGCAAGACCTTCCTCAACGACAACAAAATCTGTCCAGATACGTTTTTAGGTGGACATATTGTTAGGAGGTAGTTGGATACTAGTAGGCCAGAAGGACAAAGCAGGAGTCCACAAAAACACATGTTCTGCCAGTTACAGTAAATAAAGACCCCAGTGTATAACGAATTTATCATCATTTATTAGGTCTCAGGTAGGAAGACACAGGGGCTTACCTCTAGAACAAGGGATGGTCTTCCTGGTTACTGTACCATACAGCCCAAAGGTGCCAAAAAAGGGGGAGCTCTTTGAGGACACTCCTGCCTTGGGCCGAGATCTGGTTTACACTAAGAATTTATCTTTCCTAAATTTACCACTTGACTAAGGGCGTAGCAGGTCACAACCCTGAAAAGGACAGCAGGCATTTGGCAGTTCCAAAGTCATTTCTAAGCAAAACACCAGCAGCATCATAATCCCTGTAGTTCCTGAATTCTAGGAGTATCTTTTTTCTGCTCAGTTTTTATTTTTATTTTGCATAATACTTACATTCATCATGGGGAGTTGGTATTTGTGTGGAACACATTTCAGTTCTTTTTTCATCATCTTCTCCTCCCTCTCACCTCCTTGGTCTCCTTCCTTTTTGTAAAGGATCTATCACTCCTGTCTGGGTGCATGTGGGTATGGGTATATGCCTGTAATCTCAGTTTTCAGCAGGCTGAGGCAGGAGGATCACCATGAGTTGGAGGCCAGCTTGAACTACACAGTAAAGACCCTCTCTTCAAAGCAGAGCAAAGCAGAGCAAAACACCCAAACAAAACAAAACAAAACATTTCCCTGTTTCCTATTACTTATCTTTTATTTTGCTCTTTATACACTGGGTTTCTCATATAAGAGAAAAATGTGGTATTTAAGCTTGTGTGTCTGGACACCGTATGATCTCAAGGCACATCCATTTCCCTACAAATGATTCAATTTTAGGCCCACCTACCTTCTCAGCTGAAGGTCTGGATCTCTCCAGCCCAATAGCTGCTTGCTTTGAAGCTGGGCTCTGAGCCTGCGGGATGGGGATGGGGTGGAAGGTTCTGGTGGGGACTGCAGGGCCACCCTAATGTCTGCCTGCGTGGTCCCAGTGCAGCTGCTGAGCACCAGTCCCCAACTCCACCTGGCAAATATTTTGACCCCGGGCTTTGGGGTACGGGATTCTGCTGGGGGCTGCTTCCAGCTGGTTGTGAGCATGTATGGGCCTCAGCTTCCTCTTCTGCAAACAGGAGCAACATTAATTACCTCGATAGACAGAGATAGCAGTCAAGGATACAATGGAAAAAAAAAAACAAAACAAAACCTCCCCTCTTTTTTGCTTTTGTTTTAGGTTTTTTGAGACAGAGGCTCCCTATGGAACCCAGGCTGGCCTCGAGCTCCCAGTGATCACATGCTTCAGCCTCGGGAGTGCCGGGATTCCAGGCGTGCCCCTCTATACCCTGCTCCCCCTTGTTTTTGTTGTTGTTTTTCATTTTTCTTTTTCTCCCCCCTGTTGTCTGCTTCTTTCCTTTTTGTGTTCATGCCTTTATCTCTTTCTACTCAAACAGGCGCCCCATTTATCCGCAGGTGGAGTGAAGCGTACAGCGCGCAGCAGCAGCCGACTCTGCCACTTTCCAGGGCACCTGCCCCGCGGCGGGCGCCCACCCAAAAGCCCCGGCTCCTCCCGACCGCCCCAGCCCCGCCCTGCCGGGCTTGCGATCTCATTGGTGGAAGCCACGGTGGGCGGGGCCTGGACACCCCGCCCCGCGGGCCTCGCCCCCTCCAGGGCTGGGTCCTAGCAGTCGGAACCCAGCGGCGCGCGGAGCGGGTTGGTTCCTCAGGTAGGCAGCTTACCGGGACGCCGGCGGGGCGCTGCTCCCCGAACTCCGGGAACCGCAGGTGGGGGCTCAGCCTCCTCCACGCTGTGTTTCCGCTAGGGCCCCTCATGGGGGTCGTGAGCTCCTGGCGCGGGCTCTGCGCAGGGCTGCCCGGCCCCCTGGGAAATGCCCTGGGCCTGTTAGCTGAGCGCGGGCTCCGCCGGGGAGGGGTGTGGCGTCCGCGGGCAGCGGGGAGCACTTCCCGCCCGGCCACCTGTTTGCCGCGCACCGAGCTGCGCCGCTCTGCCCGCCCTGCCCCTGCCGTCGCTGAGCGGCTGGATCGCGGATGGGGTGACTCGTGGCGCAGGGGGTGAACGCGGGGGGCGCCGCACGCGGGGGCGGAGCCAGCCTGGTCCGATCGCGCCAGCTGCGGCTCGGCGGGGGGCGCGGGCTGGACCTGGCGGGGCGGGGGGAGGGGCGCTCGGCGCCGGCTGTCTGCGTGGTGGGGGAGGAGGGGCGCCGGGTGCGCTCCCCGGGTGTTTGCGAGAGTCAAGAGCAAACTCACTGGCGGCCGCCCTGGCGGCCCAGGTCTGCAGGCCAGAAACGCAACATTCGTTTCCTTTTCTTGTTTTCAGGTGCTGGAGATTAAACCCGGGTCTTCTTACTGACCTACATCCCCAGTTCTTTTGTAAAATTAAAAAAGTTTTTATTTTTGAGATAGGAGTTCGCTAAATTCAAGTTGCTAGAACCTGCTGTCCTGCTTCAGCCTCCTAGAGTGTTTAGTTTACAGGCACATGTCGTCTCGTCCGACTCACTTTTGATTTTTAGAAAGGAATATTCTGGAGCCAGGCATGGTGCTGCGTCCCTGTAATTCCAGTACTCAGAAGGCTGAGGCCAGAGAATCAAGGAGAGGTCGAGGCCAGTCGACTACATAGTACCGACAGTGTCCCAAAAATTCAATCAATTAGACCAACAAGACGGGTGCATAGCTTTTCTGGGATTGCAGTGGGTGTGTGTGCTGGGAGGTAGCAGATCTGGCAGGGAGGGTCTCGGTTTTCGTGGTGTCTTGTTTCAATATAGGTCTCTTGCCAGGCCTGGTGGCACACACCTTGTAATCCAGCACACAGCAGGCTGAGACAGGAGGATTGCTATGAGTTTGAGCCTGGGCTACAAAGTGAATTCTAGGCCATCCTGAACTGCGCGGCCAGGCCCTGTCTCAACCAACCAGGCAAAATAGGGCTCAGGGCCACAGCTGCAGATGAGGCACCGATTTCCCTGGCAGAAGCAGATGTGTATAAATAGAAGAAGCTGGCTGCCCTGGTGCTGAAAGAGACGTTAATTTTTTTTGTTTAATTTTCCTGTTTGGATATTTAAGTCTGTGCCCCTTCTTGCTCTACTGATCTGATCTCCAAGGTTCAAACCAACACCTCATCCTTTCTTGGAGTTGCTGCTCCTGGCCCCATTCTGTGTAGGAGTTTCTGTCATCTCTCTCCACCGACCTTCCCCTGCGGGCTGTCCTGTCTCCCTTTGGGCCATTGCCCTTTGCCCCTGTGGGCCCCTCTGCCAAGACCCCCGAAAACCCCATTCTGCTGTTTCTTCTCAAGTCTCTGCTTTTCGAGCCTCCACCTCTCCTGCCCCGCTGAGCAACCTGCCTGGGTGCGGCGCCCTTCACACTGGCTTCTCCTTCCATACTGGCCTCCAGGGCAGGAGCATGGTCCTTGAGCCACTCTAGGTCCCTTTGGGGTCCTGGTTCCAGAGAGTGAGGCAGCCTTTCCTGCTGAGTGGCAGAATCAGGGTGTTTGGAGTTGGTTGTGTACCATCCATGAGGCAGAAAAGGGAGGGCGGTGTTATTTCCACGACTCATGTAAGTGGCACATCTATTGTCGACTGAACCCACCGCATGCTTTTACCAAAGCTGCATAGTGTAGGAGTCTGTAACTCTTCCCCGGGGAATGTACACCTTTACTGTCTGACTGAGGCAAGGAGCACTGAGGTCAGTTGCCAGAGATCCCCAAGGGAGTGGCTGGGGATAACTTGTGCCTGGCAAGCACAAGGTCCTGAGTTCAATGCCCAGCATCTGAGTGGAAAGAAAACCCACAGGGTTGAGAACAAGCTGGAGCAGGAAGGATTGGGTGGGATGCTGGGCAGGGGTCTCTTTAAGAACAAGTGTGTGTGGAGGGTGCCAGGCTGCAAGTGTGTCGGTCGAGTGGTGCCTGGAACGGGCTACACAAGGCCATGGGGAGGTGCTTCTGGGTTCCGTTGGCAGCAGTGTTGGGGAGGGAAGTCTCGGTTCTGGGCCCTTGGAGCGGAGAGCGGTGGTGGGAGGGGTTGGGTGGTTCTTTTTTTGTGTGGTGCTTCTTGCTGGCCAAGGGCTCCTCCCGCCCCGTTTCCTGGTCTCCCCCTTCATCGCCAGCCCCTCCCCTCCCTGCTCATCAAACCCTGCAGTCCCCAGAACAATGGAGTGGAGTGAAGCTCGGCCCGCCCTACGCTGTGTTAATCTCGGCTTCCGGGCCTCTTCCTTCCGGGGATCCATGGGCGGGGCTCAGTGGAACTGTCCCAACCCCTCGGCCAGCGGGCCCAGATCTGCTGGGCTGGGAATCTGGGTGAAGTGGGATAGGATCTCTTCGTTTACAGCCTAAGATCCTTGGGGACAGGAGGTGACCAACTCTGCACCTCTAGCATTCCCCTCACCCCAACCCTGTCGCTTCCATCTGATGTGTAGTCTGAGCCTCCTGCCCTGAGCGAGGCCAGTTGATGAACCCACACTGCACTGCTACTCTGAACCCCATGGGCCAGCAGCTGCCCTGCTTGAGTGCCTTAGAGATGAGACTCTGGGGGCTGGGGAGTGCTTAGCAGGCTCGTGGTCCTGGATTTCATCCTCACCACCAGAGGAAGAAAAAAAAAAAAAAAAAAAGAATCAAGAGTCCTCCCATCTGACCTTATAGAATCAGAATCCTCATTTGAACAGGATCCCCAGATGGAGCTAGTCACTAAAATGTAAGCCCTGCTTAAGACCTCTGAAATGAGAATGACAAAAGTGCCTCCACCTTTTGGGCTGATTGCGAAGATTGTTCTAGTTAATGCTCCCAGCAGCCCACACAGAGGTGGCAAGTACACATCATCCTTCCTGCTCTTCGTCCCACGGCTGCTGCTTTTGCAGCCCGCCATGCTGACTTACCTTAGGATGGCTTTGTGCCCACCTTACCTTTACCTCCTTTAGCAGTGGGCTGCCCTAGGCTGGGACTGTCCCAGAATAATGCCCAGTCTGGACTTCCCTGCTCTCAAAGCTCTCAGAAGGCCTGACACCCCTATTTTGCAGAGCAGGCTTGGAAAGATTCTGGCTTTGCCTAAGAATGAGGCATTGGACCTGGACTGAGGTTCTTGTCCCTTTTTTCTGCCTCCATTTTCCTGCCTTCAAGAAGGATCTGGAACAACCAGAAGGGAGTCTTGTGAAGCGAACTCCCTCTCACTCAAGTGTAAATGACAGTGCTGTTAGGCTCCTGCCCCACTTCCTGGACCAGGGACCTGGCTACTTGGCTCTGAGACCCCTCAACATGCCTGTGGTTGGTGGGTGTTCAGGCCAGGAGGGGCTACAAAGGCAGGTGGTGAATGGGGTGCTGTATCATGGGGTCCTCAATCCCCAGATGTGTTACAGGTGGGAGGTTTGGGAAGCCTAGGCTCCTGGGACTACGAGGAGTTACTGCAGGCCTGTGCAAAGTTCCCAGGCAATTTTAGGCTGAGGCCTCCTCCCAGGGCCCTCAGGATGAAGGACTGCCTAACACACCCCTCCCTGGGGACCTGCTGGCTAGGAGTGACTTCCCCCAGGCCTTTGACTGTGTCTCATGGTGGGTGCATGGCCCCTCCACATGGGCTTCTAGAGGGTAGATGTATACCTTAATGGCATAGGAGGCCAGGCATGGTTTCCCTGGCTGATAATCACAGACCTGTGTATGCAGTGCATGTGTGTGGATAGCAACGGGTAGAGACCCCAACATGTACATACCCATACCACATGTGCAGATAACTTAGGATCGTGTGCACAGAGCCCTCCCATGCACACATGTATGTACATATGGCCCAGCAGCTGTGGCTCCCATTGAATTAGGTCTGAGTTGTTGCAGGCAGAGCCTCACTCTGGGTCTGGCCTGGAGCCCCCTGTGAACCTGAGCTCCACATTCCCCTGCCCCTCACCCTGGGAGCTGAGGGATGTGAAGGCTGGGCTCAGAAGTGGACCCTGCCAACTCCAGGCCATTCTTCTGGCAGTGTAGTTGGCAGCAGAAGCCAGAGCCATGGGATGCTCCCATCCTTGTGATGTTAGGGCCTAGGGCCACCTCCTGTGTGGCAGCACTGCTGGACTCTGACCCTGTTACCCCACAGAGCAGTTCACACCTCTCCCTCCATGCTGACCTCCAGCAGGTGGGCTGGCCCCAGGCCAGACTTGCTCTGGCTGTCTCCACCCAGATGGCCTCCCAGAGCCATCTGGATGGTGGCAAGGGGGTGGCACTCTACCCCACCCTGAACACTGCACTCCCTTGCCTCAGTTTCTTTCACTGTCACGAGTGAGTCTTCATGGGTGTGAGGCTAACACTGGGCACATCCACGCACGCAGCATATGTGGCAGGGTTGGGGCATGTACTGGAGAGGGCACATTCTGAGTGGAGTAGAGCTCCGTCCTTCTGGTCCCACAGGCCACTCTCCACCAACGTCCATGGTGCCTTCCACTGTCACGCTGGGGGGTTGTGTATATTTGGGGAGTGAGTGGTATGGGCACAAAGAGAAGGGATTTCCACGGCAGGCCTGTTTCATTACCTGGGATGAAGTGGACACCACCAAGGGTGTGAAACAGGAGGACACTGGACATGTGGCATAATCTTGTAATTCCAGCCCTTGGGAGGCTGGGGCAGGAGGATCACCAGCTGGAGGCCAAACTGTGTTACACAGTAAGATTTTTTTCTCAGTACCCCCGCCCCTCAAAAAAGAGAAGACACAAAATGACAAGGATGATAATGAAGCTGTGATGCAGTGATCCACCTCATTTCCTGCCTCTCTCTGGTTCCTCCTTCCTGAGCTCAGGCCTTGCAGCCTCAGAGCCTCGATACAGGCTGTCTTTCATTCCAGAAGCTGCCTCCCTTCACTGCTGGGTCCTTTTCAACCTGATCTGGGGATTGATCCCAGGGCCTTGTGTGCAGTAGATAAGTGTTTTACTCCTGAGCTACACCCTAGCTCTTATTAAATTCTGAAAACCAAGTCTTGTTAATTTTGCCCAGACTGACCTCAGTTTTTAAGTCCCTTGCCACATCACCCTGCAGAGCTGAGATTGCAGGTGTGAGCTGCTGAGCCCAGGTTGACAAACGGGTAATTCTTCTTGTTCAGTCCCAGCTTGCACCCTCATGCCCATAGCACCCCAACCTCACTATATATATTTTTACTTTTATGAGTACACATTTGCCGTGCCTAATGTGCACAGTTGGTACATAAAACTTTTCTTTTTTTCCCTTCACTTTACTCCCTTTTTATGTTTTCCAGCATCAGATTCATTTATAAGACCTTATAAAGTTAATTATACATAGTTTTTTTTTTTTCAGGTTTAAATCATTTTATATGTAAGGACTGATTATACAGCATGTATGAAGGTGAACTAATTTACAGTGTAATTTGTTGATGTAAGTTGCCTTCAAAATACATTGTAGCTAAAATCTGGGCATGGTGGCTCATGCCTATAATCCCAGCACTCAGGAGGCTGAGGCAGGAGGATCGTTGTGAGTTTGAGACCAGCCTGGGCTATAAAGTGAGCTCAACTGCATAGGAAGACCTTGTCTCAAAAAGAAAGGAAAAAGAAAGAAACACAATATATTGTAGCTAAGATGTGTGTAAGCTTTACGTGCATTTTGGGAGAAATCACACAAAAATAGATGCTTTTTCAATAAACTTGGCCAGCTGCACATCTCTTTTGGTCAGTCCTCCACAGTCATGGGATGTGAGTGTTAGCTGGACCTTGTACACATTGAACCATTCGGGGTGATGATTTATCTTCTCTGCTTGCAAGGCAACTCGGGACATAAAGCCAAAGGCCTGATTAAAATTTTTGAAGGAAAATTCTTTGTAGATGGCATTTCTCTCACTTAATTCTGAGCATCCTACATTTTTAAGGTCAAGTAGAATCTGGTTCCTCTCCTCTGCAATCAACAGCTGTGAATCTGAAGGCTGGGTCGCCAGGCTCCGGCTCCCGCCCCGAAGTGCAGCCAGCGAGCGCACCCTCGTCCTGCGCGCCCCGAGGGCCGCTGCCATCTATACATACAGATTGAAGACCAGAGTAACAGGCTAAAGACAACACCAACCCTGTTGCTTTGTATCCCCTCCTCCCCGTGAGCAAGCCTTTTGGCACTTGGTGACACGTTGCTGATGCATTTGTTTACCCATTCTGTGCTTCCAGGCTCAGCCTTGCGTCTCCAGCACCATGAGCAGGGCCTGGTACTGGAACGTGTATGTGTTGGGTGATTATGATGACAGTTGCAACAGAGCTGACAAGTAATGCCAGTTTTGGACAGATCATGTGCCTAGTGGTTGGCATGTGTTATTTCCTTTCAACTTCATGACGGTGGTGTGATGTTGGGGGTTTTACAGTTCCTGTTTACCAGATGCAGCAACCAAGGTCCAGAAAGGTTAAGTAACTTGCTCAAGATTACATAGCTGGGGGGGGGGGTAGAATTTCAAGTCAGATGTGTGATTGCTCCAGGAGAAGGGAGGAGAGGAGATTGGTTAGAAAGGCCAAGGGCAGCCCTCTACTTCACTTTGCTGTTACTGGGTCATTGAGGTATACCACCTACTGTCCTGGGAGGCCACGGTGGGTTTCTGCCCCCCTCCTTTCTAGGTCAGACTCCTTCGCAGAACTTTGGGCATGAGAACATTCCAGGACTCTATGACCTGTACTTCTGGGTCGTGCTGTGCCCGGAGCATCAGCCCAGTGGCAGGGCCTTTTGGAGGCTCCCTGGACTTGGGGTCTTGCCTGGCTGCAACTGCAGCTGAGAGGAGGGTGAGGAAGTAGCTGTGTCACCTCCTCCAGAGGGAGTGGGCTGCCCTTTCCCCAGGGCTGGCAGACACAGTCTGGTTTGGGGGATTTGGGTGGCGTGCAGTGGGGGGTAGAGCAGGGGACACCAGTGGGTGGGATGGAGGCTTACTGCAAACGAAGGTGGACCGGGCTCCTGGTAGCTACAGAGACCCCTTTCTCTCAAAAATGTCTGGAAACGAAGTTTCAGGCGAGCACCAGGAGTGTTTAAAAGATCCTTTGTCTTCCCTTCTCCTCCTTCTCTTCCTTTTCCCTATCTGTGCCTTTCATACTGGGATTTGAACCCAGGACCTTCAGATTGAGCTACACTTACAGGCTTTTTAAATTTTTATTTTGAGACAGTCTTGCAAAGTAGCTGCATTGCTAGGGGCTGGGCTTGAACTTCTGATCTTCCTCAGTCCTGAGTGGATTACAGGAGTTCACCACCACACCCAGCCGAGTTCATATTTTCAATCTGAAAGCCTGGGGAGCCACATCCAGACTGTTCAGGGAGGCCTTGCACCCATCTGGCTGGTGAACTTGAGGGCGTCCAATCCCGTTCCCTGACCCAACCTGCAGTGAAGATTTCTGGTCCCGTGTCCTGGCAGGCTCTGCACGTTGCCCTTCTGGTGTCCCCTTCAGTGCAAAAGCACTCAGTCACCAACGGCTTCTGATACCTGGGCTGCTGCTCCATTCTCCTGACCCTAAGCCCAGGCAGCTGGCACTTTCTTGGGCACAGCTGTCAGGTCCTGCTCTGGATGACACGCTAACTTGGTTTTAGGCAGAGGCTGTGGCATCCTCCCCAATCTGGCCCCACACTGTGTTCGGAGGAACGTCCTGTTGGGTCTGGCCAGATTCTGATTGATGCTAGAGGTCAAGGCCTTAGGGGTTATGGAGAGAATTTAGTTTCACAGAAGAGCTGGGGTGACAGCTGGTGGAAAGGTTCTGTGAAAGAGCACCTGGCAGCCCACCAAGCGCCCCTTCCCCGTGGGTCTCCAGCTCACCACCAGGCCGCCTCTGCGTGGTTATGGGCTGTGACACCCCCTCGGCATCCACACTGGGTCCTAAAGTTTCCTGAAGTCATCCTGAGTTTGTCTATCTGTGCTGGGGACATGGAAGGACTAATGCCTACCTTGTTGTAGGGCTGACCTGGCATTTTTTTGCAGACCTGTTGAGCCTGAGTGGACATCTGATTCAGTGGCGTGTGGCTGTAGACCAGGTGACCTCATCCCTGCCAGCCTCTGTCTGGCTGAGGGAGAGACAGGAGTGTCAGATATGGGGAGGGGCCTTCTCCATCCCATGTGACCCCTGAAAGCCCCCTCTCTCTCTAGGTCAGCAATGTCATCTGAGCCTCCCCCACCAGCGCCTGCACAGCCCCCCACTCATCAGCCTTTGGGGGGGCTGCTGGAAACCCCTCGGGACAGAGAGCGTTCCCCATCCCCGCTGAGGGACAACGTGGTCCCAAGCCCCCTGCCCACTCGCCGGACAAGGACATTTTCCGCGTGAGTTGGTTGTCTGCGGGCACATCCTCAGATGGGCCTCCTGCCTCCAGCCAGATCTACCATACTAACCTCTGTATGCTCTGGGGAGTCAGGCAGCGGGCAATGCCTGGGCTGAATGTTGTGCTCCCTGGAGAGTGGGTGGCTATTGTGGAGTCCCCTCATACCTTGCTCTCTCTGTCAGGACGGTACGGGCTTCCCAGGGCCCTGTCTACAAAGGAGTCTGCAAGTGCTTCTGCCGGTCCAAAGGCCACGGCTTCATCACCCCAGCTGATGGTGGCCCTGATATCTTCCTGCACATCTCAGAGTGAGTCCCTCCTGGGCCAGGCAGGCACTGCCTCACTGCATGCATGTGGGGAGTGCTGTGTTGGGATACATGTGAGATTAGGGAGGACATTCGCCATGTGAATATGACTGTGTGTGTGTGGATAGTGGTGTCTGGAAGAGGCGGTGGTAGTGTGTGTGTGTGTGTGTGTGTGTGTGTGTGTGTGTGTGTGTGTAGGAGTGTATGCCATCCTGGGTGCCTGAGGTTCAAGCCAAGCCTGTGGACATGGAGTGGCAGAACTGTCCCCTTTGAACAAGGGGTTGTGTGTGTCTGCTGGATGGGAAGGAGGTATCTTTGAGTTGGGGGTGCACTTTGGCCTGGGAGCTAGTTTCCTGCCCTCATCCAGGGGAGGTGGCCTGTGGGGCTGTAGGCTGGCAGCCCCTTTGCTCCAGGAAGGAAGTTTGGGGTGGACACTTTCTCCAGCAGCTCATGCACTGACGTCTTTCCTTCCTGAGTGTCAGGAACCCTCCCCAACCAGGCCCAGGATGGGGTCCACAGATCCTGGGGGCTAGAAGGTGCCCAATGTCTTACCTTTGGTCTCCTGGGCAGCCATCTGATACATACTGACTGTTAATGGCACCCCACACCAGCACCCCTTTTGGTCTAAGCACCCTTCCTTTTTTTTTAAGTGATAGAGGTTGAGCCTAAGACCTTTGCACATGCTAGGCGAGCACTGTACCACCGAGCTTCACGCCCAGCCCTTATCCCCCACCTTTCATTTCAGGCAGTGACAGTCAGATTCTTACCCTGCACAGCAGACCTGGCAAACATGGAAGTCACATTGTAAAAACGTGAAGCCTGCTGGGCATGGTGGCAACGCCTGTAATCCTAGCTACTTGGGAGGCCATACTCGTCTGCTTAGTGAGACTATTTCAAAATAAAAAGGCTGGGGATGTAGCTCAGTGGTAGAGTGCTGCGCCATCCCTAAGATCCTGTTGCAGAGCCTCTGTGCCAAGCCCCTCCCCCACACTGTTGCACAGCTGTTGTTTGAAAGGCCCCTTATACAGTGCAGCCTTGAGAAAGACGCTCATGTCTTACACCTTCTGTATGTATGAACACATGCATAGATGTGTAAATGTATTTCCTTACTGCCTCCTCCAGAAAGACTGGTGTTGGTGGACAGACATAGGCAATGTGTTGTAAGGAAAAATGAGTTAGTAAGGAAAATGTAGTGAGTCAGTCTGGTTCACTGTGAGGACTAAGCAGCAAGTTTAATTCCTGAGCTTCCTGGTGGCCACACTGAAGAGGGAAACACTGATTAAGATGAACCAGTTCTGGGGAGCCAAGGGAATTATTTTTCCTTGGACTCTGACCAAGAGGCATCAAGGTACCAGTCTCCCTGAGATGGTGACTCCTATCACCTGGAAAGTAAGGAGTCTTCTTGGGGATGGTCACAGGGAGAGGACCCCTCTTACAACTAGCTTGAAGGATAACAGAGACTTTTCTTGAAAGCTGCAAAGAAGATCTGGGAATGTAAGATCAAAGGCTGTGCCCATTTCCTGGGACCAGGGCCCGTGTGGCAAGAGGCCTTGCTGGGTGGCTACTCTTGACACCAGTCCGGTGCTGCCCTCACCTTTCTGTGACCCAGATGGCCATCCCAGCCTCCATAGTTAGTGTTGCAGTGTCGGTGTCCACAGGTGCCTGCACTGTCTCAGCTCTAGCATCTGAGCCCCTGGGAAGAGGCCAAGGAGGTCAGGGCTGCATGGCCAGGACCCTGAGGCTGGAGCCAGTGGTGGTGCCTTCTGAAGGGAGGGCAGGAGTTCTTAGAGTGGGGTTCTGGGTGGTCAGTCAGATGGGCACCCACTGTGGCAGCCCTCTTCCCAGCAGGGTATTGGTGCTGGGGTCAGGCTTTTCTTGCTGTGAGCACTGACTCTTTCCTTCCTTTCTGCCTAGTGTGGAAGGGGAGTATGTCCCTGTGGAAGGCGACGAGGTCACCTATAAGATGTGCTCCATCCCACCCAAGAATGAGAAGCTGCAGGCTGTGGAAGTAGTCATAACCCACCTGGCACCAGGCACCAAACATGAGACCTGGTCCGGGCATGTCGTCAGCTCCTAGGAGGCCCGGGAGCACTTCTCCTCCTGGGCTTGTGGGAGACTTGGTGGGAGGAGGAGATGGGGCCACAATGAAGACGACGTTTTCCTGCACAAGATGGGGCTTCAAGGGTGGGACATGGGTCCCTTTCAAATATCCCCTGGAGGAAGGGGACCCAAGGGCCGGCATGGGGTGCTCTCGGCCACCAGCACAGCCTCCACCATCATCTCAACAAGCTCTTGCCATCTGAAAAGCATTAAACGCATTTGAAAAGGAGAGGCACTGCTAATGGCTGAGTGGAGAGGTTCAGCCCCAGCCCAGTGGGTGGGATGGAGGTGGTTTTTCCTCCACTGCCCAGAGCCCCTCATCTCCCTTACTTTGAGTTAAGAGTCAAAAATCCCCAGATCTGTGTGGTTCAGTGGGTGACTTCCCCCAAGGTGAATCCCTCCTAGTGCTCCCTGTCTTTGCTGGGGCCAAGGCAGAGCAGTTTGCTAGTTCTCTGTGTGGCTGGTTAAAGGGGATCTCGCTTCCGGGGATGGCAGACTTTTGGACTTTGCTTTTTGTCCCTTGCAGCAGGGCACCACCACCACCACCATCACCTGTCTGGGAGAGTTCCTCTAGGACAGTGACAGCGAATCTTAGAGCTTTTAGGGATACAAACAGCTTGCTGTGGCCCGTGTGCCATAGGTTCACCACCACTGCTGTAGGAGCTCCTGCCAGGGCCTGCAGTGCACTGGGCTGAACTTGGGCTTTTTCTCGTCTCCTAGTTGAGTGGTCTCAGCTCTGCAGCCACTGAAACTTTATCATTAATGTGGGGCTGGGTGAGAAGAGGCCGTGGAGAGTGGGGAGTTTTAGAGAAAAATTTGCTGATGTCATCCAGAAAAGAGTAAGTAGCTTCTTGATCCCCAGGTAAAGTTAAAAATTGGAGAAATACACTTGTGGTAGTGGTGGTTTTCAAAACCAGTGTTAAGAATTGCTTATGGATTTTTTGTTGTTTTTTAATAAAGCTTGTTCTCCCAGAGCTAGCTGATAGGCCATTAGGATTTCTTTTGTAGTGGTTTGGTTTGACTTGAGGTGTGACCTGAAATTAGAAGTAGCTGGGTGATATGTTTTGAAGTATGTGGCCTAAACCAGTTAAGGATCAACTTGTCAGTGCAGGGGTCGAGCAGTGAAGTGGCTCTTGGGCCATGAGGATGGGAGGGTCATTTTGATGCAGCAGCACAGACAGCCTTATCAAGTGTCTTAACTTTGGGTGTGTTTTGCCTGCCTGTTAAGGCTTTGAAAGGGGATGGAAGGCAAATGACTAGTGAAACTTTTAAAATAAGCGTGTTGGTTGGGCGTGTGCATAAATTGCTCGTGTTCTTTGTTGCCTTACAGTGCCCCTTGCAGGATACTTCCCTCCTGCTGTGCCCTCTGCAGGGTCTTTTTTTCTGCTGGGTCAAAGGTGGCCTCGGATGGCTCCCCAGTGGCATCTCTTCAGGGGCCTGTTGGGCAAAGACCACTTCTAAGCCACTTCTGCTAAGTGGACTGCAGGCTCACTGAGCCTGAGACTCTCCAGTTGTCTCTTCTCCCCAGGTGTCTATGGCTTTGTCCCTGCCTTGGCATCTGGTCACTGTGGTCTAGGGTGGCTCCTACACTAGTGCCCCAGCAGGCTGTGCCCCATGGCTTGAGAGTTGCATTCTGCTGTCAGTGACCTTTGGATTTTTTTCATTTGGCAGAGTCCTTTGTCAGCAGCTTTCTGGGTGACCACACTTTTTCAATCCATGAGCATTCTAGAACTGCAGGATGTGGGAGCTGAAAGAGACAGCCCACTGCTTTCACTGGGAGCCTCAATTTATGGATGGGAATGGGCACAGGATGCTGGGGGATGGATCTGGGAATAGAAAACAGGATTCCCACATTTAGATCTTGTTTCCCATCAGCCTTTTCAATAAAGTTTGTTTTGTGTAAGGTTTTGTGTGTGTTACCTTGGAGGCTGGCTTGCCAAGAGCTTTGTTTGTGGGCCAGCAGGTTAGGGGACCACACCCCGCCCCCAGTTGAGGTGACACCTGCTTTGCAGTTTTACGTTTGAAGAAAGTGAATCATCCCTGTTTCTCTAGCCATCATTCTTCAGTGTCGGAAGGCTGAGCGGTGAGATGCGGCTCTGGCCGTGGTGAATGGGATAAAGGCTCTGTGGTGGTCACGATGCATGAATGTGAGGGTCCTACCATCAGCCTGTGGTGAGAAGGGAAGGATCTTCAGGTGCACACGGTGCCCAGACCCTGGGTGTTCATGCCTCAGTTGTCTTAACAGGCTCGAGGATCTTCAAATGCGGAAGGGGGGCTGGGAATGGGAGCAAGCCTGTCTGTCCCCTCAAGCCCACCAGTTACGAGGGAAAGTTAGAATGGTGATTCTCAGAGGGTCACAGTAGGACTGTCCGTCCCATCATATGCTCTCAGGAAAGGAATATCGGTCTGCTAGCAGGGAGGGGATCAAAGGCAGCCAGAACCAGATGGAGCCATGTGACAGTGCAGTGCACAGGGCCCTGGAGTGGGGAGGGGTGACAGCACTCCCTGCTCTGGGAGGGACTTTGTGCCTGGCAGGAAGTTTTGCCCCAGCCAGTGTTTCCCAAGGGAAAGGGACAGAGATTTTTGGTAATGTGGGATATCTTCTGTGTTAGAAATTAAACCAGAACACCAAAGCTGTGTGGGGAGGGGCCAGCTCTTAATATATAGGAACTGATGTACCAAGTGAGTGTGACAGGGAGGGAGGGCTGCGGGAACTAGGGGTGCAGGCGGGCAGACAGGTAGCCAGCCTGGGGTGAAGGGTGTTCTAGAACTTACTCTGGAGTGCAGTGAGGTGGGTTGCCTTTCATTGCGTTAAGAAGCACCTAGCCTTGGTGGGGCCAAGATGGAGTTTGGGAGTGGGAGGAGGAGGAGGAAACAACCCTCAGGGAAGTGAGGAAGTGAGTCAGGGCTGTGTGTGCCCGACTGCACTGGATTTCACCACTGTCTGCCCAGCTTGGTTTCCGTCACTCCTGCCAGCAGCTGGAGACGTCACAGTAGCAGGTCAGTCCCTGGACATCAGCTGAGTAGGGTCTGTGCCTTCTCCCACCCTCCAGTGTTCAGCCCAGGCTTTTCTCTTGAGGCTGCTAAAGCCCTGGGTGACCCTGAGTCTAGGTCAGTTTCAGTGGTGCCAGCCAAGGGTGACTTTCTCTGAACAGGCTCAGGCTGGCCTGGGTACAACCTCTGTGGTTCCTCCCCTTGCTCAACATGTACTGTATTTAAATTTGTGATGTCTTTATCCTGCCGAAGGAATGACTGTACCACCACACAGGGCTCCTGGAGGCTCTGTGAGTTTCTAATCTCGAACACATGCTGATGGGAGTGCTTTAGTGAGATCATGCCCTTCAGAGAACTGTTGCACCTTAGTGAGCAAACAGGCTGAAGGAGTGGGCCTGCTGCCTCACAGCAGGTGGCCTTAGATCTGGGCAGCCATTCTCGGCTTCTGTACAGATGTGACCCTCAGCTCCACAGGTGCCAGCATGCATTGTGCTCACATGGCTTGGCCAGCACCAGGAGGCCTTGCAGGAAGCCCCTGGGAGCATGGGACTGGGACATGAAGACTAGAGGGTCAGGAAGTAGGGCAGAGCCCGAAGTCCAGCCCAAGTGAAAAGGTGGAGGCCAAGAAAATTGTGATGGGCTGCCCCCACGTACAAGGAACTAGGGGGCTGTGAACCTGATCTTGGGGTGGGGGGGTCCTCCGCTGCAAAGACACAGTGGAGGAGGGTGTATCTGGGACGTGGAAAGCCACATACAACACCCGTCAGAAACACCGGAGAGAGCAGCTCTCAGCATTGGGTGGTTTCCTTCCAGAGTGAGAAGATAGAACTGCTGCTACTTTCATCGCCCACTTGACAGAGGGAAAGTCATCAGAAGGAGCAATCAAAGTTGCTTTAATGTACCGGACTTCATCTGTTACAGTACCATTTGCAAAACTCAACCAGCATACGAGATAAAGGCCACAGAGTGGCCAGCTCTAGGAAATCCCAAGACCCACAAGAGGGTGAGGGGGCAGGTGTGGGTTACTTCAGGCTTATGCCTCATTGATGCTGAACTCCTCATTGAGGTTGAACAGCTGAGTGGCAGGGGCTGGCAAGCTCATCTGTGGGGAGTACCTGGTGGTCCCTAAGCCCCAGCACCAACCTGTTGGAGGGGTTGTGAGTGCCATTGTTTTTAGTTACTGCAGTGTCCCATGAACCGTTCTCAGGAATCTCCCAGCCAGGTCCCTGAAAAGGACAGGGGGGAGGTAGAGGGCAGTGGGAGCTCTCACTCCTGAAATCCAGGTCTGGACTAGCACCTGGACAGTGCGGACAGCCCAGTGTGCAGGTGCTGCTCTTAAACCATTGCCTCAGTGCTCCTGGTGACTCCTACCCTCCCATCCAGCTTCCGTGGGAAAGGGTGATGGGTCTTGTGTCCTCCAGGATTGGTGGCTGGCTATAGGAAAGAAACCAGGCTGTTCACTGTGGTGACTGTAGAGCTGCCCTGACTTCCAGGGCAGCCAAGGTGCAACTCCATAGGGTCAGTTGTCACTTGGTCAGCCACCTGTCAGGCAGGCCAACCTGAGGTCTATGGCTCACAAACAGGGAAACACTACCCAGTCATTTGGCCTAATACCACCCATGCTCATGATCCCAGCCTCCATTCAGACTTGGGCTGGGGGTGGAATAGCGTTTAATACCGGGAGCAAGTGACTGAGGATGGCGGCTCTTCTTTGTCATCAGATTCCCTTTTGGTGCTGACAACACAGAGAGCTGGACATTAACCACTGTTAAATTTTCACAAGACTCACAGAGAGGCCCAGGCACATCTGTTCTGTATTGTTCTGGAATGACTGGGCAGTTTCAAAAAAGTCACGTGTAATCCCAGTGCAGATATCAGGCAGAACTCAGACTGGGGGCTACAGGACAAAGTCTTCTTGCTACTCCTGAAACATTTGTTTTGCTTTTTTGAGGCAGGCTCTCACTACATAGTTCAGGGTGGCCTTGAGCTCACTTTGTAGCTGAGGCTCATCTCCAACTTACAGTTTCTGCCTCGGCCTCAAGTGTGCTGGGATCATACACGTGCACCACACCTGCACTGATTTGTCTTTTTTCTTTTGAACCTAGAGCCTCTTGCATCATAGATGGGTACTCCTCCAGCCCAGGCATTCTTGACAAGGCTTTTCTTCCTTCTGGATGCTTTGGCAATGGAGGTAGAAGGCCAGGCCGCTGGTGGTGGTGGTGGTGGGGTGATTCCCTGTCTGAGAGGCTGGCGTCCAGACTGTGCGTGACTGGACAGTGCAGAGTCAGCTTGGGGGTAGAGGTGCCTGTAGTGTGCATGTATGTCAGGGGCTCTGGCTCTGCCCCAGTGACCTTTCAGGCTTGCTGGCCAGGACCCTTCCTCTTCTGTATTAAGCGAAGAGCTCTTCACAAATCCTGCGTGTGTCCTCGGGTGCTGTCACGGTGTAGCCCACAGTTCGAGGATCTGTGAAGATCTCATAGTCATTGCCACCCTACAGAGACACAAAGCACAAATGTAGAAGCTCCACTCTGCTCTGGGCTAGGCCTGCTGAGGCCCAGGAACTTGAGGTCTTCCAGGGCAGGGAGAATTTCTTCAGGTGCCTGTTTCCAGGGCGGGGCGGAGGGGGGCACCAATGAGTGCAGCTATTCTTGGGAAAGCACTTTAACCTCCTCTTGAACTGCAGTTAAACTGGGAACATGTAATTATGCTAATGAAAGAAATCATGCTCTCATGAAGATGTCTAAGAATTATTTTTCTATAAAAAAACAAGCACAGGGAGTGACAGAACTTTCAAAGCCAGTAATTTTTTTTAGCCACACCCAAACCTCTCAAGTCATGAGGAGCACCGGTGGGCCGAGCACTGGGACAAGGCTGCAGCCACAGGCACTGAGACGTGCTAGTGTGACAGAGTTCAATTTACCTGGGTTTGATTAAGTTTAAAAATGGCCCCACCTGGCTAGTGTCTGGGCTGCTGGGTGAGTTGGAATGGGTGGGGTGGGCTGGGCTGCACCCTGGTCCAACAGTGACTAGGGGTGCAGCTGTGGGCAGTGCACACCTCTGGAGGGAGATGATGGTTCACCCTTACACTTTTGGCACTGTGTTGATGTCAGTAAGTGCACCAGGCAGGGCCCTGGAAGTGATCAGAGCACCTGCTCCACAGCTTTCTAAGCATTTGCAGCCACTGTGTCACCTTGAGTGTTTCTAGGGGCTCAGGAAGGGATGATTTATCTCCTGGGAAACATAAGACCCTGAAGCCTCTAAAAGGCTACTTTTGCTTCTTGAGACAGGGTTCTGCTCTGTAATTCAGGCTGGCCTTGAACTCACAGCCATCCTTCTGCTTCAGCCTCCCAAATGGCAATTACAGGCCTGCACCACTACACCCAGATAAAAAGGCTGTCTGCAAAGGCCATGCCTAGGTGTCTGGTTAGACCTGAGTATGCTGGGGTTGGTAGGTGTCCAGGAACTAAGCTGAGTGCCCCTGACCCAGCTGCACAGGCTACAGGGTCTCAGAGCAGGCTGTTGCTGCTCCAATCCCAAGCCATGCAAGAAAGCCTCTGCTTTTCTTGTCATGGCATTTCCCAAACTTTCCTCGTGAAACTGAATATGTAATTCAACTCTAAAGCTAGAAAAAACTATTAATTTATGATGCAATTAAAGAGCATAGGACAAGTGAACTTTTTTCATAAAGCTCAAAACATGAGGCCAAAAGGGAGAAAGCTATAATTATTTGGAGAACCTCACATCCGTTTAAAGGATGAACTGGCACTGAAAATTACCAGTCATCCTGTTTATAAGAACAAACCACCCCTCAAGAGCCTCCCCTTAAGACTTCAGAGGGGTGCATTCAGGGACCGGGAGCACTGGGTGGGGCCAGAAATGTGGGGTGAGCTTCTGTATAGTCAGGGGCTTTGGGTTGTTGATATGGTCCTGAGTTTTGTGGCATGTCTCCCATATATGTGAAACCAGGTCTATGGGAATAAAATCACATTTCTCTTAGGAACAGCATGATGAGTAAAAATCAGAGAGGCTAATAAAGGCAAGGCAAAATATGGATGCTTCAGCACCAAGCATCTGTCCAGGACACACTCCCTCCATGTCCCACCCTGACTTTGGAGGAAGGAGTACCCAGGAATTAACCAACCTTTGGGGAGCAGCACTACCCACTAGGTGTGGATTCAGAAGCTGGAGCCAGACTGGTGCACACAACAGGCATCAGGGCTGCCTGGGGACCAGGAAGACTGGCCACAAACTTAACAGAGGTTTAAAGCTTTGTGGTCAAGGGAGAGGATGGGAAGAGAGGGGGGTCAGGAGCCTATTGAGGGCTTCTGAGCAGACCTGAAAGAAGGAGAGGATGGCCCCCAACGGTCAGCCAAAGCCAAGAGTGAACCCCAGCAGACACTGAAGAGGGAGGAAGCAGGTGGGTTTCAGACGACCACAGAGACCTCAGTAAAGGACTCGGGATTTTACAGGAAGTGATGCAACAAAACTGGACTGCATGACACAGATCTCTCTGGAGAACTGAAGGAGCTGAGGCCCCAACGGTAGGATCTGAGAGAGTAGTCACAAAGCTCCTGCAGCGAGTCATGGGGAGAGGGAGAGAGCCATTACCTGGGAAGAGAAGGTTGTACACTGGCTATGACAGTTGCCATGAGAAAATGTCACTATAGTAGAAGACAACAGGGACACCTCTCCTTGAATGCAGAACTGCTTCAGCATCAGTTAAATGTGTCTTATTTCCACACACTGACAGGTACAGAGCGGGCTATGCTGTTTCCTTCTATCTTCAATAGGCTCTAAGCAATGCATAGGTTAGCTGAGGTACTGCTAAGTAACTCTTAAGACCAGCTGACAATTTCCTGTCTCCTCACATTGTATTCTCTGTAAAATGGTTAAACACAGTGGAATGGTGGAGCCAGATAGCTCCAGTAATGTCAACTGGGTATGAGCCTCAAAATAAGAGGTTATGACTTCTCAGGGTATGAAAGTTTACGGATCAGAAACTGAAGCAGCAGCCTCCTAAATTCATTCATATGCTATCCCCACTGAGTTATGCAGATGGTCCTCCTGTGTGTCTTTCTCCCTGCATATTGCAGAAGTGCTTGCTTTTCGCCCGGCTAGCTCAGCCCACCTTGCTGATGTAATTCCCGCCATCCTCACTGTCACTCATCCTTAAACCACTCCCTTCTTACAAGATAATAAAAATTCTGGGAAAGGCCTTGCATCAAGACCTTTATCTACATAGCCTCATGTGCACTGGGTTTAGGACCCCTTGGCTGTCCATAATGTTGACTTTGTCTGGGCATCTTTACTTTCACTGTGGGTTGCACTGGAAGTGGGAGATTGGAATTGACTCACTGACATTCCAATGTTTCTATGGGATTACAGATATAATTTTCTGGATTGTGAGGTGGACAGGAAAAGGGATTACAATATACAGTATTTGGATTACAATAGTCATGTGGGCACAGATGTTGCCCAACAGACGCCTACCTTAACACAAGTCTCCACAAGTGACAGGGCACAGGAGGCAACAATGGAACGTGAGGGTGGGCTTCTACACCCATGAGACTCGCAGTCAATTTAAAAAGCTGGCTGGCTTAGTCAAAAGGAAAACAAGAGCCCCCACCATGCTGGGTGGGTAACATGGGGTCCCTCCTCAGTTGTCCTTGCTATGTGAGGGCCACCTGCTTCCCAAACACCGACAAGCTCAGGCCTTCCTACCTCCCCAGCTGAGGGACAGCATGCAGAACTCCTTCCAGGGCTATTCGGAGCCTTACAAACTTGCATAGGTTTGTGGTCAGCAGAAGTAGGGCCAAGCCCTGAGCTGGTGACAGGACTGCCCTCTAGAGTAAGGTGTCAGGGAACTGGAAATTTCAAATGCTGGATTGGCATATGCACCCAAGGTTCCTGGATTCCAGCAGTGAAAGTGCACTCACCTGCCAGCTCTAAGAACAAAACCCTATTCCCAGAGAAGATCAAGAGGAGGGAAGAAGAGCAGGGTGAATGAACAGACATACTCCTGTGGCAGGTCCACAGCAGGGGCCTCTGCTCTGTGAACTCAGCCTTTTAATATTTAAATACCTAAAGGCCCAAGATCTGAGCAAACAGGAGGCAGTATTCACTGTTCAAACCTGTTCCCCACCCTGCCCTGCTCTGTAGGGGCTGTCACTGAACTAAACAGTGTAGTGGTGAACCTGGTCATCCTCTGGTGCAGGCCCAAGGAAGGAAGGGAGTATTGGGGCTACCCACAGCCTGTGCCCTGATCCCACTGAAAAGCCAGTGTGTACTTGCTATGCGAGCATCTACCTTCAGCATAAACAGATCCCTGTAGGTTATAGTCCAGACTCTTACTGTTCATGCAGTATTTTGGCTCTATGATAAATTTATCCAGATTCTAGGTATTATAGGTGCAGAGGCCAACAGACAAGGGCTAGTCCCAGAAGTGCCTAGAACAGCTGCTTTCCCTGGTTATAGAAAGTCACTAGGGCCTTTGTGGGAAGAACAGAGGTCCAGGGTCATATCTTGAGTGTGATTGGCAATTCCAAAGCACAACCAGCATGAGTCCCAGTGGCTTCAAAGCTGGAGGAAAGCAAGCATGGTGGTGATGGAACATGCCTGGCTATCAGGCTGGGGTCCTTGAGGGGAACCGTGGATCTGAGGACAGCTGGAAGCACAGCCTCTCATGCCATTTCATCTCATCTCTGCAGGCTGTGAGACCAAGCTGTGTGCCAGCTGTGGTATGGTACTATATCCAGGAGTTGCCAAGGAGAGCCACACTCCACAGACCCAGAGTCTGTGCCTCCCTGAATAGAAGAGCTGCAGTGCAGATGGAGGCAATCAACACTCACTCTTCAGAACTGTCCTCAGGAGCAACAGGCCACGGGCTGTGCTGCTCAGGAGGAAGGCAGGCTGGTGGGGACTCCAGAGAATGTCTGCAGAGTGTGGCACACACCCACACGGGAGCCAGGGAAACATCTCTGAGCTGATGTGAGACCCTCTAATCTGGTTCCACCTCCAGCCAGTTCAGGAAGCAGACAGGATCAGCCATTAGTCCAGGGGGCCCCTCTGGGAGTGACAGGCTTTCCAAAGCAAGCTGATCTACACCTGCCACCAGAATTCTGCCCCAGACACAAATGCTTGGCAGTAAAGAAAGATCTGTCCAGAGAACTTATTTCGTGCACTTCTTGGCTCTCCAAGGCTGGAAGAGCTGCAGATGGCAGGCACAGGGACTCAGTCCAGGATGGCAAAGACCAGCTCCATACAAAGGACAGCTAAGAACAGGACAGTGCTCACTAATTATTATCCTGTGTGTGTATGAAGATGCTCCCTAGTAATGGAGCCCATTTCCAGGAACACTTGGCAGGCCCCCAGCCTTTCAGACAATCTCAGCCATGGCGAGCCTTTTAGCAACCTTCCTACAATGTGAAGTGAAGCAGAGCTGGCTGTGAGTAGGTCCCCACTAAGAAAGATATGCCTGAACTAGCCTAGACTACCCCCTTCTTCTCCTAGGACCTTGCTCCATCCTCATACAGCTCCTTTAAAAGGAGAGCTGAGCACACCAAGGCTCTCAGTGAGACACTGGCTGGATGTGGTCACAGTGGTGGCAAATGCAGTCACATCTGGTGTTGGTGGTTTACAGCCCACTGGCCCTTGCCTTATACTGACAGATACCCTGGAACCCGTATTAAAGCAGACAGCTGTTTCCAGGAGAACGAGGGGAGAGTGAAATGCCATGCCATTTAATGGCAGTTAACACCTTGGTGTTGTCTCCCTTCTGCCCCTCTCTCTCATGTGGTACTTGCTGTAGAAGTTTTTTAAACTTTAAGACTCCCTTTATGACATATTGTTCTGCACTTTGCTTTGTTCACCTACAAAACCCCAGAGACGCATCCCCATCAGCTCTTCCCACCTCTCTGGCATCCCACCACAGACAGACCGCCCTGTCCATGGCCAGTCCTGTTCCAGCCCAAGGTCCTCTGCACGCTGTCCCACACACCTGAGGGTACTGAGCTGATCCCCCACCTGGCAGTACTGAAAGGCACACCAGCTGCTCACGTTTAAGAAACATCAGAATGCTTTCATGCTGTAACTGCCTTAAAGCCAGGCACTCTTTATATGCAGCACTGCACAAGCAGAGGCTCCCTGGCCTGAGAAGTCAGAGTGGCTGAGGGATGCAGATTTAGCTTGTGGCCCCAGAAAGCCATGCAGGGCAGGCAGGGTATCTCTCTGCTCTCACCATCCCTCACCCTGCTGGCCTGATCCAGGGCCCTTCTGCTGAATTTAGAGCCAAGTCTTAAGAACTACATGTACAGTCAGGTGTGGTGGCACGTGTCTGTAATCCCAGCACTTGGGAGGCTGAGGCAGGAGGACTGTTGCAAGTTCAAGACCAGCCTGGGCTACAAAGTGAGCTCAAGGCCAGCCTCAACTGCATAGTGAGACCCTGTCTCCAAAAGACAAAAAAATAAAAAATAAACAATCACAGGTGGTTGTGGCCATGCAGGGCCTCTGGGACTAACACATACTTGGAAAGGTGAGGGCCACAGCTTTGCTTCCTTACTCTGCTTTCTGGGCTGTGTGCCAGCTTCACAGACTTCAGTGCTTGGTAGGGAAACGGCTTTTTTTTTTTTTTTCCGTACTGGGGATCGAACTCATGACCTTGTACTTGCCAAGCAGGTGCTCGTACCAAGGAGCTGAATCTCCAGCCCAGGGAAATGGCTTTTTACAACACAAGCTCAGGTGCTGTGTTTCTGGAAGTTAGCAAAAAACCCATATATTTCAACATGAACCATAACAAGCTTTAGAAACATCAATCATCTACTATGAAAGACGAAAGTTAGCTGTTGGGACTGTTCTAAACCAAAACTTCCAAGAACCGTATGTGATTTCAAGGTGTAGATGGCAGAATTGCTCATCCCATTTCTAGGAAACCTGATGAAAGGCTGATGCAAGGGTGTATACTGATGAATTAGTTATAACAGTAAAAACCTCTTATTACCTCTTGTAAACAAGTTATGCTAAAATGAAAGAATTTCACACAATCATTAAAGATCTTGTTTTCGAGTCAGGTACAGCACATACCTGTGACCCAAAATACTTGGGGGCCCAACAGTAAGAGGGTAACAAGTTGAAATCTAGCCTGGGTGCCTTAACCACTTAATGATTTGTTACATACTGACTATCCTGAGCATCACCAGGGCAGTGTCATTTCAACCAGTCGATTCTTATATTAAATAAATTTGATAAAACTGTCGCTTTTGAATTTCCTGTTATATTGCCTTATAAAACTTAATGAAAAATATGCAATTTATTTATTTATTTATTTAGTACCGGGGCTTGAACTCATGGCCTGGCACTTGCCAGGCAGGCACTTGTGCTGCTGAGCTATATCCCTGGCCCCTTACTTTTGTCTTTGTGAGACAGCATCCCCATACTTCAGGCTCTGAGTGCTGGCGTTACAGGTAGGTGCCACCACACTGGCCTATTTTAAATTTCTTTAGGAACCTCCATCGTTTTCCATCTTGGCTGTGCCATTTAACATTCTTATGAGTAAAAGGGTGTGCCAGTTTCTCCTCTCTCTTGCCAACACTTATCTTTTGGGCTTCTTTCTTTGGTAGCCACCCTAGCAAATACAAGGTGGCATCTCATTGTGGGTTGGACTTTTATTTCCCTGATGATTAGGGCCATTGACCCCTTTTTTGATATACCTGTGGGCCATGTGTATGTCTTCTTTGGAGAAATGACCATGCGCATGCAAGGGAGGCGCTTATGCCGTTGAGCTAAATCCCCAGCCCAGGAGTTCTTACATGTTTTGGATACTGGCCTTTTAAGAGGCATGTGGCTTTCATCTATTTTCTCCATTGCATGGCTGCCGTTTCACTCAACTGCTTCTGCTGCCATGCAGCACGTGTTCAGCTCAATGTAATTCTACTTGCTTATTTTGGTTTTGTTGTACGTGCTCTTGGGGGCAGATCTAAGAAATCACTATGAAGACCAATGTCTTTCCCCTGTTTTCTTTCAGGTTTACAGGTCCTATTTTTCTTTTTCTTTTTTTTGCACCAGAAATTGAACTCATGACCTTGCACTTGCCAAGCAGATGCTGTGCTGCTGAGCTATTTTCCCGGCCCCTTACAGCTCCTAGTCCTATTGGTTACTAGGTATACAGCCAAAAGCATGAACTCAGGATGTTTTACAGATACACCTACACTTCCGTGTTTATGGTAGCATTATTCCTAATGGCCAAGACAAGGACCAAGGATAAATACAGAAACTGTACATTTATAAAATGGAGCTTTATGCAGCCACAGCCACAGGGAAATCCTGTCATTTACACAACACGGATTAACCCAAAGGACATTATACAAAGTGGTATCAACCAGTTACAGAAGGAAAAATACTGCATGATTCCAACTCATAGGAGAAGAGAACGGGGGATGCAGAGGAGGGGGGAAGAGCTGTCCAGTGTGTACAGTTTCATTTAGATCAGTTGAATCATGTTCCACTGAATCAAGTTTATGGTGACTATGGTTAATATTATAGTAGCCACTTAAAATCTTGTTGAGAGGCTTAATCTCATATTAAGTGTTCTAGAAACATCATTACTAGCCACCCCAAACCAAAAGGCATGAAGCTGTCCAAACTCATCAAAACTGCACTTATATGTACAGCTTTCATATATCAATTATACCTCAATAAAGCAATGTAAAGCAAAAAGCTGACAGGTTTGTATCATTCTGAAAGCAAGAAGTGCACTGACAGTCCCGAGTCCCCTTCACTCTGGGGGCCTTGCTGGAAGGCAGAATGTCACAGGGTGGGCCTCAGAAAAGGAGCAAGTTTCTGGCGTGGACCAGTGACCAGAGGGATGAAGGATTCTGTACCTGTGGCATTTACACTGCGCCTGCTGGCTGTGGGTTGTCCCCAGTCTGACCTGGAGCCCTTGATGGTAAGGGAGCAGGTACCCCAGGGGTCACGCACAAGGGAAGCAGAGCATTTGAAGGGATTCAGTTCACAGAGATGCCAAGCCCAAGAATGGGCAGCAAGGAGCTGGTGCTGAGGCTCACGTTTCGGGCAGCAGAATCTGCCTATCCAGGGACAGTCCCACTCTGCTGCCACTGTGGCTCTGGGGAATCTGCTTCCAGGCATCTGTTCTGCTGGCCCTGGGTATTCCCACGGGCTATGCTCAGTCCAACTTAGACTGCATGTTGGACTTGGGATTTTTGACATTCCTTCACCCCAACAGCTCCCAGACTCTCTGTGTCTGATCTTCAGGACTCACTCTATCTCTTAACTATCCCCAATGCCTTCTCTGGAGAGTCCTTATCATCCCATCCCCTAGGACTTCCAGTGCTCAACTTACAGTGAAAGCCTTGGGGTAGGGGTGGGGTGGAGTGGATATCTAAACAAGACAGAGGGCTTTGAAATGGAGAGCATCAGACACCACCACCAGAGGCCAGCGCTCTGGCAGGCACTGAAGTGGGCCATGTTTAATTCAAAAGCCGAACTCAAAAGGATCAATTAACACGCAGCCCGATCCTGGCCTCCACTGGGCACCAGGTGTCTGAGCTTAGAGGGAGGGACGATTTCTCACACCCTTTTCCAGGGCAGAAGCCATCCCCCAGCCTGAGTAGGGCTGGTGGGTGTGTGCAGGGAAAGCAGCTCAAATGCTGCTTTTACCCCTTTCAAGCCTGAATCGAATAATGAAGCTGCAAAAATATCGTCTTACTTACTGGCATAGTTTTGTCTCCAAAGAAGTAAATGGTCTTGTAACCGTCATTTTCCACATGTCGCAGGCAGTATCTCTTGTCCCATCCATCAGGAAAGACATCAAAGCTGATCTGGCCTCCTGCCAGGCAGGGAAGAATATACACAAAAGCTAAGGGTGACAAACAGGCTCATGAGGGATGGAAGTATACTCGCTGAGAAAGCTTGCCTGGCATGTGTGAGATGCTGGGTTCTAGCCAAGGAATTGCACACACATGCAAAGATGTATCACTGAAGAAAATTTAGTTTATTCTTTGCCAGTAACTACACTGTCCAGGGTTAGATTTTTATACCCTCGTTTGCTACTTATGCTACTTTAGGGGCAGGTTCTAGAATTTTTTTTTTTTTTAAAGACAGGGTCTTGCTATGCAGTTCAGGCTGACCTCGAATTCACTTTGTGATCCAGGCTGGCCCCAAACCTGAAGCAATCCTCCTGCCTCAGCCTTCTAATTTGCTGGGATTACAAATGTGCACCACTGTGGCTGGCCTTGGAAATTAATTCTACATTATGTTGTTTCCCCAACATTATTTCACCTGGGTCTAAAATTGAAGAGGATGCCAATTCATAGTAAGAAATGCAGTTACATATCAGAGATCTGTAAAGCAAATGGGTTTAAGTGAAGCAGGCTTATAAATAAACCTGGTACCCACTTCATTTGGTCAGCTGTACTTGTCTTGTGCTTCAACACATTCTGTATGAAGTGACTGCAAGCAGGCTGTGTCCAGCTCATCTTGCAGGAAATACAGCTTTCATGGGCAACAAAAATTCTTTCAAAGGTTTGCAAGAAAGATGTTCATGTCACAGTTCAACAACACATAAAACTATCCTGTTCTTATATTCATTACACATAATTCCTTTGTAAGTTCACCTCCTATAGCCCATGCATTTATTAAAGCTAGTTCAACAAGAAGGCTTTAAGTAAAGATTCGCTGCAACAGACAGAAGAAATGAGTTTGTCTAAAGCAACTGACAGGCATATTTTACCATACGCCAGAACTGGGACATCCACGTTGCTAGAAGAACTCTGCTAGACATGTTACACACTGGCCATGCCTTTGTGATGTGGACAAGTTTCTTCATCTTTTCTGGAGCTTGGTTTGTTTCTCCGTAAAAGCAACCCAACTGACTCCTATGGCTCCTTGCTGTGTCATTATTATTTCTGGGACTCACTGTGTCCTTGAACTTGTGGTGATATCCCTGCCTCAGTTTCCTGGGCGCTGGGATTTCAGATGTGCCCTATTATTCTAACTCATCCTCAAGGTCCACATTCTGATTCTTCTGGAATTTACTACAGTGCTTCTCTTTTGCCCCAAGGTTTAAGGATAAATTCTCACTCTTCAAGCATCAAGAAGCTCTTCTTTTAACCAAGAAGACAAATGGCAGGCAGCAAGAATTCTGCTGAATAAGGGTGCGGAAACAGAGACTGAGTAAGGTGCCAGCTACTCAGGAGCCAGAAGCAGAAGGAATGCAAGGTTGACCCTACTTTGGGCAACTGAGAAAGATCCTATCTTGAGATTAAAAAAGAAAAAATTAAAAAGGGAAGGGCAGTGTAGTTCAGTGGCAGAGAACTTGCCTAGCATGCCAGAGGCCCTACGTTCAGTCCCCAGTACTGGGGGAAAAAAAACAAAAACAAAAACGAAAAAACAGACACAACAGTTGGGAAGCCATTTCCTGGCTGGTAGGCAAATCCTGCACAGTGCTGATTATGCAGAAGAAAGTAACTAGCTCCCCATACAGACTGCATCACTCACATTCGCTGCCTGTTTACCGAACACTGAGCAGAGTCCAACCTCAGCAGCGTAGGGGCTCTCGACCAGCTGCTGGGAGACAAGCAGAAAGTCTGGAACACAGCTGGATATAGCATACCTATGGAAAATGTGAGGCCTTTCCCTGCAAATTCCTTCTGCAGATCTGCTACGAATTTTTGTCTTATGTTTTCTTTCTGAGAAAAACAAAAAGACAGCAGTTGCCATTGTATTACAGTATAGAAGGAACATGTGAAATTCTGCTTGCAAAGCTGCATGTTGCATATTATTTTCACAAACCCAGCCATTTCCCAAGGACAGTTGAGAAGGACTCACTTTATCAAGTTCGTAGAACTCAATGCGTTCCTCTTGGCTGCAGCTTCGTCCAACAGGGGACACATTCAGCATCCCATTTCGGAACTCAATGAAAGTGCCCCTGGGGAGAAAAAGGTGACAGAGGGCCCCTGAAACACCTCACATGTCTGGGCAACATTATGGGCAGGTAAACAGGCTAAAAGTGTGAATAATTCTCAACAGTGTGTGTGTAGGGGCATGATCTACGCTTCTTAGCTGTGCTGTAAAGTAACCCTGAACACAGGATCACACAGCCTTGAAATGTGGCTACGTCCAGAGATACGGAGACATGATCCGTGACATACTGAGACGTGTAATGAATGTAATTATTGTCAATACATTTCACACTATTTGGTAAAATTATATTTTGGATATACGAGATTAAAGATAAATTACTAAAAAATTAATTTCACCCATTCCTTTCTGTGGCTACAGGAAATTTAAAAACACATTTGTGGTTCACATTATGCTTACACTGGGCAGTGCTGCTGCTGGAAGATTTTATAGTTATAAAGAGTTATGAAAATGACCACCAGCATTACAGATGCAATCTCTTGTTCCTTTAGGAGTTTGAAAACAGATTTCTTATATACTTATTTTACTAGTGAGCTCCTTACACAGACCACCTTTATTAAGCAAAGCTACACTGAAAGGTTGTGAGAATCACCCAAGAACCCTCAAAGCTGAGGAGCTCGATTTACCCAGTGGCAGGTTGTTCCCAAAGGTCTGGATGATCACAGAAAAGGAGATCAGCCTGATACTACCTTAGTCACTTTGAATAAGGTGTCAAAAAACATTTTCCTACCATGTTTCCCGTTTCAGTCTCAGAAGTTTCTAAAACTGACAAAACCTGTAAGTTATACATTCATTTTTAAAAATGAAATTCCACCATTTTGTGACAAACTATGCACTTTACAAACTCTCCACAGTGGTGCCTACAAACTACTGGAGTAGTTTCTCTGATCTCTGCCCACTGTTTTAATTATGCAATCCTGAACTCCAGCTACCTGCCGATATAAGTCACTGGTGGCCACATGTCAGGTATCACGTCAAAGACAGCCTCTTAACAGGCTGTCTGCCTCTTGGGCACTCATGTTCAGGAAAAGACCAGTGGTACTGCCTGGCGACCTCTGAAAGGTTTGGTGAAGATCAAACGGTACCAGTTTATGTATAGTTACTTTGGAAATTGGGAAGCAACTGAATATTCTTCAAGTAAGGTTTAAGTGGAGAACTCTGGCAGCTGGATCCCACCCTGCTGTGCTCACCGAGTAAAGTAACAGATAACATACAAACACAAGGACCTAATAGAGTTTTCCAAAGACCCAATGTCCATTTAATTCTGTCCTTTACAACATCTGCATGCCCACTAAGGCACTATGGGGACTGCTGACCATTCCCAGGGGTGACTCTAGGCTCCCAGTCCTACACTATCAGAAACAGAGTCCAGTTATTTCCCCCAATCCAAGGGCATACTACGTACTCCAAAACCATGGATGTCTATCTTCTGAAAAACAGGGATTAGGGTCATTTTCAAGACTCCTATTTGAGATTTTAGAGCTTTTGCCTGACGTCGGGGAGAGCACATGGTTAATATCTGTGCAAAACATGGATAAATTTGAATCTCAGTTAGTTCATCAAGTTTTTCTATCTTTTTTTTTTTTTTGTCTTTTTGTCTTTTTGAGATAAGGGTCTCGCTTTGCAGTTCAGGCTGGCCTTGAGCTCACTTTGTAGCCCAGGCTGATTTCCAACTTACAATAATCCTCCTGCCTCAGTCTCCTGAGTGGCTGAGATTATAGGTATGTGCCACCACATTTGGCTTCCAAGTATCTTATACTATTCTATAATTGCATCGATACACATCTGTCTCTTTCACCAGACTAAAAGTCTTTGAAGGCAGCATTATAACCTTTTTTTTTTGTTCCAGAGATCAAACTTAGGACCTTGTACTTGCCAGGCAGGCACTAATGCTGCTGAGCTACATCCCCATCATTAGTCTTTTTAAAAACAGAAACAACAAAATCCTCCATTAATGCTTTGCCCAGAGTAATGCTGGAGTAGACTGGAATCCATGTGTAATTTAACTTTTCACTATGTGGAATTTCGACCATATATAAACAAACAGAATAGGATCAAGAACCTTCTCACACCCATCACACAACTGCAAATACTACCCACACCCACCCCAGCACAGGGAAGCTCTGCAGGCCCACTGGAGCAGCTCCCTGGAAGGCGGCAGCTAAGCACTCTCACAGCCTGGAGCAGCCTGAGTGAAGCATATCCTAAATCCAACTACCAAGATGTTTGTCTCCTAGTTGCCCAAAGGTGTCACCTAGTAACTACTGACAACCGGGAAGAAAATAAATGTCAAGAAACCTCAACCTCTCATCACCAAGTAACAGCTGTTAGCCTATGAGTCTGTTCCCTGCTAATCTTTCTAAACGTAGGCCTGACAAGGTACCTAAGTCTTAGAAGCCGACTGAGAAGGTAACAGTATCCAAAGCAGAGGCAGATGCCCTGCTCAAATGTCTGCAGGGGTCAGAAAGTACGGTGTGGGCTTCGAAAGGCTGGAGTAAGTGCTGAGAGTCGGTTAGGGGCAGGGTGGGGACAGGGGCTGCCATGTCATAGCAAGACCAGTTAGCCAGGTCCTCACAAGTGCCAACAGAAGCCACAAAGGCAGATGTTCTGAAAAGAGAAATCAGACTCCTTTTTATTTTCTGAGATAAGGTCTCACTATATACCCTGGGTTGGCCTCACACAGCAATCCTCAGCCTCCCAAGTGTTGGGGTGATAGGTATGTGCCACCAAGCCCATGCACTCATTTTTAAATGACAGCAATTAATTTGGATTTTATTTAAGATTTCACATTGTGCGGGATCTGGATTGGAGTCTTCAATTAAAAAATTTCAAATGTGGAGTTTCTGTTGCTCTTTTATGCTGTTTCCTGGGCATCATTTCTGCTCACTGACAGCCTCTGAAGGTGTATACTTTTCACCTCATGTGGCTATGCCGTCTCTCACGTATTATTCCTACACTGTTGGCTTTATAGATCATTTCCAGTTATGCCTCCTTAAGTGCTGGGCTTTGCACATCCATGAGTATTAACCCACCAAATGACATGACTTATATTTTACCAGAGATCCTGTGCTAAGAGCAAACCTACCTTTTCTTCGGGAGTTTAATTTTTGCAATGTAGCTTAGACAGTAGTTGATTAAATCTTGAATTAGGGCCTCACCCAGGTGACCTTGAATACTCTAGATTAAACAAACAAACAAACAAACTATAGTTACTTATTTACCAAGAGGTATCTTCAAAACAACTGCATAACAAACCCAATTCCTGAGCCACTATTGCTACAAAGTCCTAGGCTGGTGTCCCACTGCTGTTTTATGTCCTCCCCTTCTGCTCAGGCTGAAAGCACAAGGCACACCAGGAAGGCTTTAGTCAGAAGTCTTTTTTGCTTCATGACTCAAGTTTTGTATTCATTATCTTTCAAAAACTTCCTGGAAGGTCCATAGAAAACACCTTTGTTCTGCCTTCGCTTCCTCTTACATGTGAACAGGACGATCCTACACTACTAAAAGCTACACAGGACCACCTCAAGATGTGTACAGTGCAGCAGCCAGCCTCGCTGCCTGCTACTGCAACAGCAATGTTAGATTTAGGTATCCTTCTATATAAAGATTGAGTTACTAAACTGCAGTATCTAACAGTCACATGGCTCAAGACTCAAATCTTTGGTGTGAGAAACTGAAAGTGTAAATAAGGACCAAAATGTGTGACAGGTATGGTGAAATATGAAGAAAATGTTCAGATGGGGAGAGGAACAAGGAAAGGGGGAGAGGGGAAGGAAAGAAAGGAAAAGAAAAAAAAAGAGAGAAAAGAAGGGAAAAGATGGAAATAAAGCTTTTGTAAACGGGGAAAGGAGGAGGGGATGAAGGGAGGGTAAGGGAATGCAAAAAAAAAAAAAGAAACAAACTGAATCCTGTACAGGTACAAATCTTCTACAGTGAGTGTGGTCATTATGTCTACCTAAAATATACCAAGAAAATCTGATTGGGAGGAAAAAGCCTCAAGTCTTACTAAAGAATACAGAATAAAGATTTATTCTGACTTGTTTCTCAGCTTTGCAATGTGCCCACCCAGCAGTACTCAATGTCAAACACATTTTTAAATGTTCTACTTTATTTTATTTGGGTTTTTGACACAAGGTCTTGATATGTAGTTCAGGCTGGCCTTGAAGTAACTATGTAGCCCATGGTGGCCTCAAACTCACAGTGATCCTCCTGCCCCAGCCTCCTGTGTGCTGGGATTATGGGTATGAGCCACCATGCCCAGCTTTAAGTATTTTAATAGTAGTAAACAATAGTTCCCATACGTAACAACGTACCTGTTTACATAAGAGTTTCCCATCCTTAAATGCTACCAAGCCATTTTCTGGAAACACATAGTTATATTTCTGCACCACTAAAACCAAAACAAAAGAAAATTTAGAATGTAATAAATCAAAATATGCTTTTTTTTCTTGGTTAGCACTCACTTTCAAAAAAATTGCTAAACTTTTTAGTAAACAGCATGAAAGATAATCTCATCTTAACAGAGTGGAAGGAGGGGGTAAAATACCTTAGAAAAAATAGCTCTCTGGTTGTCAATTTAAAGGCTAACAAGCAGGCAAGAGACTGAAAACTTGGGGATGGGCCGCCCCGTGCCCCTGCCTTCAGCTGGTTAGCCTGAGGCTGCTGGAGGGAGATGCTGGCCCATTAGGGCTTCCAAACCTTGTCATGAGCAAGGAGCACCAGGGCGATGAGTGCAAGTTTGATTTTTTTTTCTATATTAGGAATCCAACTCAGGACTTTGCACTGGCTAAGCAGGCACTTGTACCACTGAGCTATATTCCTAGCCCTTGAAATGTTCATTTTCATGCTCTACTCCCAAGTTGTCTAAATTAGAATTGCCAGAGGAAATGCTAAGTATGTGTTTTTAAAAAGCTTTTTAGGTGATTCTTATAATCAGTCAGATTTGGAGGCCATCACATAAGCTTAATTCTCAAACTTTAGGCACTTGTCAAAATTCAGATTCCTGGGGCCAGTGCCCCTTGACCACTCCACCGTGTACTCGGTGGGGCCCTCAGACTCAACTCTCTCTAGCTCGTGAGCGGGAACACACACAGTCCTTCGCCAACATGACACCTCTCTGAGTGTGTATCAAATACACTACCCCAGAGGCAGGAAGGGCATCAAGATCAAGTGACATATTTCTGGCACTTAGTGTGTCCACTATGTCATTTATAACATTTCTGAACAGAGCACCTACAAGGAGAACTAAGTGTAAATGGAACAGAGTGTTCTAAAGGGATGGTATACATTGCTCTTGAGGTAATGATGACCCACTATAGAGCACTATAGAACTGCACTATGAGATATGCCATATATACAGAGTATGGCGGCACTCAGGAGGATGGGGCAGAGGGCTATTGTGACTTCCAGGCCTGTCTGGGCTACAAAGCAAGTACAAATCCAGCCTGCACGACATAGTGAAATTCTGTCCCCAAAAATAAAACAAACAAACAAGACACATAAGAGTTCCTGTCAGGTGTGGTGGTACTCACCTTATCTCAGCACTACAGGAGGTTGAGGCAGGAGGATCACAAGTTCAAGTCCCACTTAAACAACTTAATGACTTAGTGAGACGATCTTAAAATAAAAAGTGAGCTGAGGATGGAGCTCAATGTGAAGACCCTCGGTTCAATCCCTACTATATATGTAAGACAAGAAAAACCAGAGAATTCCTAACAGGGGATGTCGGACAAGAGCTGGAGACATTTTTAGTTACCAAAACTGTGTGCGTGTGTGTGTGTGTGTGTGTGTACACACTCTGTGGGAATCTAATGAGTAAAGGTCAGGGGTTTTGTTAAATATCCTACAATGCACAGGGCCCCTGTACCAGAACTATCTGGTCCCAAATATCAAGAATGACAAGGTTGAGAAACCTTGTTTTAGCAGAGTTGGTTTCAAGATGTGAGGACTCTGGGGTCAATGGGGGTAAAAAAAAGAATTCATTAATCCATTCCTCCACCATTTCTAACAGGTCCTGTACCACAAAGGCCCTGAGATCATAGAGATGAGAAACCACAGAGTCCTAGTCTTTAAGGCAAACATAGAACCAGTTCTGAAAAATTAGAGCATTACTTTAGGAGGGCTGTGCACCACAATCTTTTTGGAGTACTTGCTAAAATATAATTCCCAGGTCCTGTAGACTTACTGACCCATACTCTTCAGGAAAGAAGCCAGTAAGACTCCAGTTTCTCTGGTCCCCTGCTAGAGACTGTGGCTGGGGAGGGATGGAGCCTGGAGCCTGGTGGGGAACACCGGGTTAGGACAGCAGCAGTGGGCAGGCACTTAGATCTGGAGGGTAATCTGCACTGTGGTAAGGAGGAAGGTCAGGAGGTGGGAGCAGGAGAGTAGGATGAGCAGCTAATTGAGGCAAAAAATTCTGTGTACAAGGGCCGAGGATTTAGCTCAGTGGCATAAGCGCCTGCCTGGTGAGCATGAGGTTGTGAGTTCAATCCCTGGTACCAAAAAAACCCCCCCAAAACAACAACAGCCCAAAAAACAAAACAAAAATTCTATGTACAAAGAAGTAGACACTGTTATCTAGGTGAATTGATTCATGAATCAGTGTAAAGTGTTCCACCAACAATCTGAAAGCTTTATTTTCAGGAATAAATGCAAAGCAAATGTAGAGGCAGAGAAAATGTTACCACCAAGAGAAGAAGGTTTGGGATGCTGAGGACCCTCCGTTACAGGTCCCAGTACCCCCAGCAGAAGTTAATCTTTGACCAAAATGTAACTAGCAATGTAGAGTTACCATCATTTCCCAGTTGTTCCTGTACTTTCTCCAAGTCTGAGCCGCCTACCACTCCAATTTTGATCTTCTGCTTCAATTTTTGTAGAAAGTCATCCATTTCTTTGGTAATTTTCTACATTTCAAGGAAAACAGATGAGTCATGAATCACAAAATAATCACCACCTGAAACTGCAATATACAGCTCTTGTATTCATTTACTTGTACGTTTGCTGTAGTGTTTATTTTTATACATGTTAGTTCTGTTATCAGGTCTATAGATAATTTTTCAAGTATTTTAGTTGTAATTTTCTTTTTTTTTTTGTCTTTTTCATTTTTATCGGTACCAGGGATCGAACTCACGACCGCCTGCTTGCAAGGCAGGTGTTTATGCCACTGAGCTAAATCCCCAGCCCCCTGTAATTTTCAGTACTGAACTTTTTTACTAGAAGGAACTTATTGAATTTTACTTATTTTTGCCAAATTTATTTTTTTTAACTTTTTTTTTTTTTTCTTTTTGAGACAGGGTCTGGCTATGCAGTTCAGGCTGGCCTTGAGCTCCCTTTGTAGCCCAGGCTGGTCTCAAACTCCCAACGATCCTCTGCCTCAGCCTCCTGAGTGCTGGGATAACAGGCGTGAGCCACCACGTCCAGCCATTTTTGCCAAATTTAAACATATAAACAATTTAATAACAGTTACAGTGTACTGTTCTGCTATTCTCTCATAAATCTATACACACATCAATATGAACAGATACAATTAGGTACATGAACATCAATAAAATTATTCTATTTTATGCTCTATGTGGTGACTTGCTTTTTTTTTAAATTACCATATTGTAGTGATATTTCCATCCCACAGACAGATTCAGTTTATTCCTTTCAAATGTTACTTATTCCATTTATGGCTTTGTTTACTTAAAAACAAACAAACAAAAGAAATTAAAGAGTAAATTCAGAATTGATTTATTATAATCATATAAAACAAAGTATGGCTAGGAATGCAGCTCAGTGTACAGTGTGTGTTCTTTCTTTCTTTTTTTTTTTTTTTTGTCTTTTTGAAACAGGGTCTCTATGCAGTTCAGGCTGGCCTTGAGCTCACTTTGTAGTCAAGGCTGGTCTCGAACTCCCAACGATCCTCCTGCCTTAGCCTCCTGAGTGCTGGGATTATAGGCGTGAGCCACCACGTCCAGCTACAGTGTGTGTTCTTAACATGTGAGGCCTGAGGTTCTTCCACACTGCCACCCTGATCACCATATCAACAAGAACTCTAAACTTGAAAACCAAAGGAAGAGAATAACATCATTAGGTTTTTTTTTTTTTTAGTCTCTCCTAAAAGAAAAGTTCCTGTCTATAAACTGTGCCCCTGTGTATTAATTCGAAATGAATTATACACCAGGACAGAAAGATACCCATACAGTAAAACAAATCTCGATGAATTTTTAATAACTTATTATTCATAGTGTCTGTATGTGTGTGTGTGTATCAGGGACTGAACTCAGGGTTTTTTCCAGGATAAACAAGAGCTCTACCACTGAACTACAGCCCAACTCCCCCACCCTTTTGTTGTGATAGGGTCTTGCTATACAGTGCATGCTGGCCTTGAACTTGCTGATGTAGCCCAGGCTGATCTCAAACTTACAGTGACTCAGCTTCCTGAGTGCTGGGATTACAGGTGTGTACCATCATGCCTGGCATAGCCCAGCCCACTTTTAGCAACCTTAGTTGGATAGTTATCGTTTCAAAACCCACCAAAACCCATTGAACTTCACCTCAGTATACAAACAATTTTTTTAGAGTAATATGCGTATGATTAATACAAGTGTACAGAGGGACTTATAATAGATTTCAATCTTTTCCATCTCTTGAAGAATACTGACCTATTAGACAAAATGCAGAACTGCCCTAGTGCTTCTATGAGTCAGTGGGAACTGTGAAAACTTGTACTCAAGTCCCCACACTGTCTGCTCAGAATGGGAGGAATTATGGAAGAAATCTCCAAAATACTAACCATAAACAGCAGCAACACTTCCATCTTTGAACAGAAGCTCAAGGGTACAATTTATTTTATCTAATTTTTATCCACACTGATGAATTAATGATATTGTGGTCAGCCATCACGATGTTTTGCAATGAGAATGATTTGTTAAAAACCATTTGCTTCCAAGTAGCAGCAAATACTTCTTGAAGGAAACAGGACTCATATGTTGTAACCACAGCAAAGTATTTTTTTCTTCTTTTCTTTCTTGATTTTTTTGAGACAGGGTCTCACATCATAGTTCAGGTTGGCCTCAAAATCATGGCAATCCTCCTCCCTCAGCCTCTCAAGTGCTGAGATCACAGGCATGCATCTCATGTCTAGTTCCTCTGTACTGTTTTCAATGATTTGTGTTTGAAATTTTCATGATGCAAAACTAGAAAAGGATTCATGTAGGTTTATACCGCTTTCTATTTGGAAACTTGTTCTAAGTCTCAAGTGACTTTAGATGAAGTGGTATTTTTAGGAAAGCATGTAGCACAAGCTTCTACTGAAATGGTAAAATCTGCAAATCTCTAAAGTCTATGGTGATTAGATTTAACCTGCCTGGCTTATACCCTGTTTCAGCAACTGCCATAAAAGATGAATTAATTCTCTTTTAGATTGTACACATCAAAGAGGGAAAGATTATGATCAATAGATCTGCTGCTAAAATACTTTTACCTATTGTACCCGGCCTACATGAAAATTCCTTTTTATAATTTTCTTTACTTATTTTTTGAGACAGGGTCTTGCTATGTAGTTCAGGCTGCACTTGAACTCACTATGAAACCCATGTTGTCGTTGAACTCATGGTGACCCTCCTGCCTCAGCCTCCTGAGCGCTTGGATTACTTGTGTGTGTCACCACACTCAGCTAGATTTTATTTTTTTGAGTGTTAAAACTATAGCAAGGAATATCATGCTTCAGTAAATACATTCTAGTCATATGGCTTGTTATTTTGCATTTTATGAATGTACACTGGGATTCTTTCTGGGAAGACACACTCTTCTGAACAGTGTACCTCACACTCAGAACAGCTTCCGTCTCAGCGCGGTAAACTTGATAAATAACACTCTCTGAAACCCAGGGACTTGTATGAAACTGAGAAGGCAGAACTTCAGTGGGTCTCAGTTTCCATATGTTTAAAATGGTCAACTATCCTTCATGGGATGAAAGATGAAAGAAGACTGAAGTGCATCCAACATTGTGTAAAAGAGATTAGAAATGTAAACCTTAGACCATTACAACCTGGGGCCACAAATTGAGCAGCTGTTCGCTTGTAAATCAAGTTTTATTGGAACACAGTCACTGTGTTTACATATCATCTCTGCCTGTGTTTGCACTGAAGTTGGTGACTGCAGACCATATGGTTTGCAAAACATGAAACTATTTACTACGTGGCCCATTACAAAAGTAAAACTGTGGATCCCAGCCCTAGACCCCTATGAACTCTTAACAACCCAAATGTGTGTTGATCTGAGTCACGAACTTGCAGTTGAATGTGATCAAATCTGTGTCTCTGAAACGTAAAACCATACATCTAAGGTCACACACATTAGACATGGATTTTCAGAGCACACCTCATCAAACACTAAAGAGGATGGGGTAGAAGTGGAGGTCTGCAAGGCCATTTGGGACCAATCGCAGGTTTACATGGGATTTAGTGACCAGTTTGTGCAACAGGGCAGACAAAGCCTCAACCTAAGGCTGATCTTAATTTAAATTTAACAGTGATTCTAGCAGCAGAATCTGGGAATGGGAAGCAAGTTTCCCAGGGTCCAAGAATGCTCTCAGCAAGCAGTCTGTAATGATCTAGGCCTCCTGCCATAACTGCAATCCACCGCAGGGGCTGGTGGAGATGGCTAATGTCTGAGGTCTAATCCCTGTAAGACGCTTTCATGAACTCACATGATTTCATTATTTCTCAAAAACACCACATGGTGCTGGGTGTGGTTACCATGCCTGTAATCCCAGCACTTGGGAGGCTGAGGCAAGAGGATCGCCTTGAGTTTGAAGCCAGCCTGAGCTACACAGTGAATTTAAGGCCAGCCTAAACTGCATAGGGAAGCCCGGTCTGAAAACAACCAACCAACCAAAAACATCATATGGAATAGATAACGACCCCATTGCAAGCTATAGCTGAGGAGGCTCAGAGGTTAACTGACTTGCTCAAGGTCACAGCGCTGTCAAGAGGTGAAGGTCAGACACCTCCAGCTGGTCTGTTTCACCTACAAACCTATGTTTTTAACATCATGCTACGTGGCAGAGCTCACAGGACAGAACTAAAGAGGTCACGTAGCCGGTGAAAAGGCTTGAGGTGACGTTCTAATCCAGGTTCATCTGTCACCTGGGCTTGAGGTTAAGTCTAGACCTGCATTTTCCAAACCCCTGCATTTTAAGACTTTCTTCGTCGCAAATCTCTTTGGCTTTTGTATCTTTTGAGTATCCCGAGGTCACAAAGAGCTAGTTAGACCTTCCTTCTCAATCCCCTAAAATGAGGATTGAGCCCACGGCAGGGGGAGATAGATGGTCTTTAGTCGTCCCTTGGAGACAACTACGGATCGTCGGGAGCCCGTTACGCGAGGAGCAGGGTTCCGCACTAGCAGTCAGAGGTCTGATGAGCGCTGCTTACCTGCCGCGGGGCCGTCAGGGTCCCATCCACATCAAAGAGGCACAGCACTGGGCGGGTCGTAGCCATCTGTCCGGTTTCTGTGCAAGCTACTCGACTCAGTAGCAGCACAAACTCCGCCCGGAACTTCCGGGTCTGGCCGCCATGCCGCCGCGCATGTCGGGAAGCTGAGAAGCCCCGCCTCAGTCCCACAATGCTGAGGAAGAGCATCAGGCGCTGGACCACGACTCCCAAGATGCAATGTGCACTACGGGAACACGTCCTACATCCGATCATGCGCAATGAGGCGTTCCCGGGGTAGCGGGATTTACTTCCGGCAGCGGGTGTTGGATCATGGTAGGGACCCGGTTGGTGAATGGTGAGGGAGGTGGCGTGTTTTGGGGACCGTAAGTCCCAGCTTGGGCTGACATACAAGATTTTGGGTTTCTGACTCGGGAGGACGCGCGGCGTGGGCTACGTAGATTTGCTGTTCCCAACTTTCTCTGCTCCCCGTGGGTCACTTGGACCAACCACCGGGATAGCTACAGTTTGCAGAGGGCTTATCATGCAACAAGTACTAAATTGAGGGCTGTATAACCAACCGTCATCTCTTTTGGTGTTTTCTGAATCTCTTTTGAAAAGTAGAGAAGTAAGGCTCAGAGAAATGGAGTAACTTTTCCAAGGATCCACATCTAGTGATTGTTGAAGCCAGAATTGGAACCCCCATGTGGTCCATAGCCCAGAGCTTTTCCCACTGCTCTGTTCACTAATAAAATCCGTGTGCTATGTCTTGCGCCGTCCCTGCCACATTCCTCCTGTACTGTTTTCTCTCCCAAATTAGTCTAATAGAAAACACCAGTTTGCTCCAGCTTTGAGATAATCATAAACTGGGCAGAGAACTACAAAATTGCTGTGATAAATATCTCCTCTATTTGTTGCTTGAATTTCTCAATAGGACGCCGATTAATTTTTTTTTTTTTTTTGGTCTTTTTGAGACAGGGTCTTTATGCAGTTCAGGCAGGCCTTGAGCTCACTTTGTAGCCCAGGCTGGTCTGGAACTCCCAACGATCTTCCTGCCTCAGCCTCCCAAGTGCTGGGATTACAGGTGTGAGCCACTATGCCCAGCTAGGATGCCCGATTAATTAGTTTGATACTTGGAAAAATGTTCCCACAGCGCTGTGTATCTAGTGTCTAGCTCAGTGTTGGCTCTCACTAGGTATTCATTGAATGAATGAAGCCACGCCTTCTTTTCTGTGGTTGTTTGGAACTGCTTTGGGGAAAGAGGATCAGTTTGAGAGTCAGACTCTCTTCCATTTATTCCACTCTGTGTCCTTGGACAAGTTTCTTTCCCTGTGGGCTTATTTTCTTTAGTGATAAAATGGAAGTAGTGGTATCTCTTCATGGTACCATTTGTGAAGCATGCATGAAGTAAAGCATCTAACTTTAACCCCTCCCCCGCCTTCTGCCTGTAATAGTGAATTCACAGGATTGTCAGGAGTTTCCCTGTGGGATGCTTTGCAGATGTTCATTGTGTGATCACCATAGTTGAGTTTCATAAAATACGTCTCTTCTTTCCCTTCCAGGCTGCCCTCCTCCGAGCCGTGCTAAGGATGCGGGAGCCAGCTGCACAGGGAAAGTGTCTCCAAAGACTGTGGTACTGTGGTGGGCAGGAGAATCCCAAAAGGTGGGTGGGGAATAGGTTACCTACCTCAGAAGAGAAACCACCAGGCACAGAGACAGAGAAATTCGTGATGGTCTACCGTTTTAATGCAATCAGAGTCTTTGGGTTCTTATCTCGGCTGAAGGTAGCACAGACAGCCATGACAGTGGTGGCCCTGCCACCAGGCCTTTACTGGTATTCCCAGGGTCTTATGACTGTTGATTCACTGTGCCTAGTGAGTGGGATTGCTGGCTTTGCCCTGGCCATGCTGTGCTGGATGAGCTACTTCTTCCGGAGGCTGGTGGGCATCCTGTACGTGAACGAGTCCGGCACCATGCTGCGGGTAGCTCACCTGACCTTCTGGGGCTGGCGGCAGGACTCATATTGTCCTGTGGCGGATGTGGTGCCCCTGACAGAAACACAGGAGAAGCCCCAGGATGTGCTGACGTGCATCCAGCAGTACAGTGGGAAGCAGACTTTCTACCTCAGTCTGCGCTATGGGCGCATTGTGGACAGAGAGCGGTTCACTCAGGTGTTTGGGACCATGCACACACGTCAGTGAACCCAGCTTGGAGCCGGGCGACCTGGATCTCTGGTAGGAACACCACGGCTGTGGGCAAAGGTGAAGCAGGGAATCTCAGGTGCCCTGGAAATTCATCTGTTGGGAAATTCATAAGACAGAAGGTGATAACCAATTTTAGGAAAAAGATGCCTGATATTCAGGCAGAAGTTTCTCAAGAGGCAATTCTTGGATGAAGCTGAGACTACTACGAAATTGGAAGGCAGTGGCTGTGGCAGGGAAGCAGAGGAACTGGAGTCAGCCCCTCGGCTGGGGCAGAGTGTGTTGTCTGAACCTTGGTTTCCACATCTGTAAAATGCATAGTCCTGCATGACTTGGGGTATAAGTGTGAAAATAAACAGTGCACAGCAGGCTGCCATGTGGCTCAGAGGTTGAACATTTGTCCTGCTTGTGAAAGACCTGGGTTCCATCCCTACCCTGCAGAACAGTGACTGCCAAGGGCTTTGTCCAGTCAGCAGCTGGAAAGTGATCATTGTTCACAGCATGGTGGGAGGCTTCTAGGCAGTGAGTGGAGATTTCCAGAGCTGTGCTGTACCTTGTTATATCCACAGCAGCACGGGACTGGGACGAGCTGACTCTTGACATTGCGTTAGGGTAGTAACTGCCTGCTGACTGGGGCAGTTCACAGGAGCACAAAACGCCAGCGGAGAACCAGGCAGTGTCACATTTGAAGGCTTTGCGGCATAATCCAGGCAGAACTGATTCAATGTCATGCATCACCAAGTTAAAGGTGACTGTGTATGTTGCTTCTCACAGTTAATATTTATTATATACATCTAGAAAAAAGTTATGATCTTTATAGTTTTTGCCACTTAGCACAATTTTTGTTTGTTTATTTAAGACAGGATTTCGTTATATAGTGCAGACTGGCCTCAAATTCGTGGTGATCCTCCTGCCTCAATTTCCTGAGTGCTGGAATTACAGGCATGCACCACTATGGCCAGCATTTTTTGCCACTCAGAAGTCAGTAAGTGTTATATAACTTTCTAGGCATGTATTGTTGGATTTTTTTATTCTTTGTTTTTTAAAATTTTTCATCAGTCATTTATTGTAATAAAATTTGTATAACAAAAATATTCTTTTAACCATTAAAAATGTACAGTTCAAGCACGTCAAGTACATTTATAATGTACAACTGTTACCACTATTCATTTCTGAAACCCAAACCGATGCCTATCTCCTGCCTATCTCAAAACAAAAAGGGCTGGGCTATAGATCAATATTAGAGCACTCTTGGGTTTATTCCTCAGTACCAGAACAAATAAATAAAACCAATAAACACATAAAACCCCTGACTTTATTTTGGCTTATAGTTCAGAAGATTCAGTCCATGAACACTTGGCTCTGTTGCTTTGGACCTGTGATGAGACATGGTGGGAACGTGAGGAAGGAGGCAGGTTCGCCTCATGGTATCCAGCGAGCAAAGATAAAGGCAGGAAGGATGAGACTTCCCGTATCCCCATGAATGGTCACTCATGCTCCCAGTGACCCAAATTCCTTCCACTAGCCTGCATGTTGGTACTAGGGATTGAATTCAGGGCCTTAGCACTGAGCTACATGCCTATCCCTTTATCTGTTTGTTTACTTTGAGGCAAGATCTTGCTAAGTCACTGTGTTGCCCATGCTAGGCAAGAACTTTCGGTCTTAATCAGCCTCCTAGAGTGTATGGGTTACAAACATGTCACCTCATTTGGCTAGGCCCACTTAAGTGTTCCACTACCACCCACTAGGAGCACAGCCTGGTGACCAGGCATTTAACACATGGACCTTTTGCAGACACTTTTTTTTTTTTTTGCAGACACTTCTAAATCATAGCACGTGGTAATTCTTTGTTGAACTTTTCCATAGTGGCTGCTTTATTTTATGTTCTGACTGCAGTGTACAGGGAGTCAGGTTCTCAACACTGGTTATTTGCCATGTTTTGATACCAGCCATCCCAAGGGGTGCAAAGTGGTATCTCACTGTGTATCAGGCTTTTTTGGAGTATAGGTTTCACCATGCCTGAGGTTGCTTGCTTGCTTGCTTCTTTCTTTCTTTTTTTTTCTTTCTGTTTCTCTCTTTCTCTCTTCATGTTATAACAAGACTACCTTCACTAAAAATATTCAGAAACTAAAATACTCCATTGAGTGTACATAGCTAGTCCTTTTGATTTTCACTGTTTCCATTTTTTCATTTTTATGAAGAATATGATATCCTTCCTTTGTAGGTTGAAAATAACATTTTGAAAAAAGTGATTTTAAAATAACCAACATAACATGGGACAAGTTAGGTTTCCTTAGTTAACTGATTCCATTTCGCAGAAGCAAGTATAATCCAAGACAGTTTCTGTCTCGGGTTTCCCATTAGTTATTCATTCTGCCTGGTGAGTATTTGCTTTGTGTCAGATAGTGTAGGTAATAGATTTTTGCCCCCGTGGAACTTGGAGTCAAACATCTTTGATGCATGCATGCATGTGTATGTGTTTGTGGGGGGAAACTGTTACGCAAATAAATGTAGTTAATTATAGATGGTGACAAATGAAAAGTTCAGATGGGCTGAGGCAGGATGACATGGGGAATGTGGGAAAGGCATGCCAGGCCCTGCTGGAGGGTTACTTAAGCCGGCACCTGAGACCTGAGCAGAAGGTGACATCAAGGGAACTGCAAGCCAGTGCTTCTGCACTGGGCAACTGGTTTGTTGCTAAGGGGCGGAGCCTGAATTTTATCCTCCTCACTGTGGGAAGCCTTAGAAAATTAGAGAAAAGCAAGAGAACAGTGAAGGAAAGTTTGAGAGGTTTTCAGGACCAAGAGGAAACAACTTTTAATTTTTATTCACTTTTGGTTGATGTAATGAGAGAATAGAGTAAGATTTGTTTTATTGGTACAGTTCCCACTGCATGTTAATTCCTGGCAGCGGGAGGTTTTCTGGGGAGTGTGACTGTCCCTCAGATGTTTGGAGATCCTGGGCATCCACAGTGCAAGTATGGCTGTGGTTCTCCTAGGCTGAGGGACTGGGATACAGGGGCATATTCTGGCAAAAACTGATTTTGTAGGTGTACCCCAGAGCCTGGTAGTGGCCCATCAGGACTGGAGGGCCTCAAGCCATTCAGAAGTGCCGGCTCTTCAAGGTGTAAATGGTTTGTGGTTCCACTGACTTAAAATTTTATACTCCCAAAACATCAGCCAAGCCTGTAACCAGGCCCTTTATTTGCAGGGTTCTCCGGGGGATTCTGGTGTGCAGGTTGTCCATCTCCCTTGAAGGGTCACTACACGGGTAAGCCTGCAAAGGGATTGTCCTTGAGGGTGACAGCAGCTGCTCCCCCGCGTGGCCTTCTGCATGTAATCTGCTCACGCGGTGCCAGTAGAGGGCACACAGCGAGAGAGCACCATTCTATCCCATTATTCCTGAGCTCAAACCAGTTCTCCCCACAGCAATGTGAAATGGGGTAGGACCTCTGTAACACCCTAGTAGGGCAGTACCTGGGCCTGTTCAAAAATCCAAAATCAGCAACAGAAATTACCTATACTCAACCCTTGTGGAGTCTGGTGAAAGAAACTTGGGCATCTGTGTTTTATGCTTCCCAGATAATTCAAGATAGCCCAGTTTGAGACTCACCAGTAGCCATACCACGGACAGTAAAGCAGTGTCTCTAAAAAATGGAAGTGGTTTTCATATTCTGGTAGTGGATATATTTGTGGTTCCTTTAACAATTTCAAAATAATAATTGTCTTAGTTCCTTTGGGTTGCTACAAAAATATAAACAACAAACATTTCTGAGTTCTGGAGGCAGGTTCTGTGTCTGGTAGAGGCCCATTTTCTGCTCAGGTGCTGTTTGTGTTGTCACACAGGGCACGTGTGAGGGACTTTCTGGGGTCTAATACTATTCAAGAGGGCCCACGTTCATGACTTAATCACTTCCCAAATTGGGAGGGACACAAATAGCAATAGTCTATAGCAATAATCTAATGGAAATACCCAGGCAAACATATGAGGATGGTCATTTAAATATTTCCAATAGCAAAAATAAATAGAAAAGGAAGCTTCTATTAGTAAACCACAGTTACATAAATTTTGGTAGATCCATACTGTGGAATAACACAGCTCTTAAGAATAATCAGGTCAACCTATATTTGCTGAAGTGGAAAGATGACCATGAGTTACTGTTAAGTAAACAAACGCAGATTACAAAAAAACATATATATATATATAGCATACTTTGCAAACTGTTAACAGTGGTTACCCCCTGGGTAGAGGACTGGGGATGGGTGGGCCGTGTGAGTGAAACAGTTAAGTTTTCCACTTTGAACTTTAGACCCTTCTGATAATGCTTACAATTTTTCTTTCTTTTTTGGTACCGGGAATTAAACACATGAACTCATACTTGCCAGGCAGGCTCTGTGCTGCTGAACTATATTGCTGGCCTGCTTACAGTTTACCTAATAAGCATGTTACTTGTCTTCATGAATGAAGGAAAATCAGAATCTCTTCTCCCATCCCTCTTTGAAGCTTCATGCTAACTTTCTAACCAGAGAAAAGTTTCCTAACCTTCAATTCCTATTCTGAACCGGGTAGACAGCATAGGAAATCAGCAATTGTGATGGAACTGTGTCTGTCTCTGTGCAGTGGCTTTCCTTCCTATCTTCCCACTAACTGTCCCCCTCCCACATGCTGTAGCCATGTGTCATTTAGATGCAGGCGATGGGTTAGCCGGTGGTGTGCCAGTTTCCACATGGTCATCACCCAAGCCTTGTTGAGATCTGTTCTTGGCTCACACACCATGTTGCTCACAGAACACGCAGCCCTGTATTAGCTGTTTTCCTTTCTCCTGTCACCAAAATGAGACTTTGTCATAGGACAAGGTATCGCTCACTTCTCCAGTCCATCGTCAGATCACTGTTCTATGCTCCCTCTTCCAGCAGGTTTGTTGAGCAGAACTGTTTGTTGGGGACCACCTAGGGCAAAGTGCCCAAATAACTCAGGGTGCACTTTTCTTTAGTTGCCATTTGATGACTTAAGGATGCATGACTTCCAAATGGAAAGCATCAAGGTTCCTCTGAGTCCCAGGCAAGGTCCAAGTTTTATGGTCTTGTTTTGATCCTGCAGCATTTTAACTATAAAATCCTGCCTGATTAGAGTTAATTGGGCAGGGCCAACCCCATCTGGTTGTGTTTGTACTATCCCCAGGGACAAAACATCCACTTACTGATTAACAATTAAAATAGTCTGCTATCAGTCGTATCTTTTCTGGGAAATATTTAATATTTACAGGTAGGAACTTATCTTTGACAGAAACATAATGTCGTTAGAATTATACGTGAGCTACACGTTGCCAGTCACAGAGCATCAAAAGGAATTACAAGATATTAAATACCTACTACATGCCACCTACTAAGTATAATCAGTACATGATTTATTTAATTCTGCTGGCAACCGTCTGAGTCAGAGAACTCCAGGCAAGCAGGAGAAAGGAGGGAAGCACATGGCTTCTGAAGCAAGATCTGTCTGCCTGAATCTCGGGCTGCTGCATCCCGGGTGGAACTTTCTCTGTCTTTGGATGTGAGGAAATTGTAACAGAACCCACTGTGGGGAGGACTGAGCAACCAACTGCATGAAGAGTTCTTTTTCTGGGGAAGCACTCTGTGTTTGCTATAATCACTTACATTTGCCAGATGGAGCTTAAGAGTGATGAAGTCACCCAGCTAAAGACTGGCAAAGCTGGGGCATTCTACAGCTGTGCCCCGACCACCAGGACAGTATACGGAAAACAGTGACTTGGAGAGTGACCTTGCAGTTCTGGGGACTTCATTCTAGCTGCTTTAGAAATGTGCGTTTCAGAGCTCACACAGATGCCAGCCAGTTCATTTCAACTTTCCAAGACTGATGGCTAGACTGACTGAAAATTCCTTGACTGTTTGACTGTCCCTGCCTTCAACCAATCATGTGTCAGTTGCATGTAATATACACACAAGTCCATCTTGTTGTTTTTTGTGTAACAGGATCTTGTGATATATTCCAGACTGGCCTTGAACTCACTGTGTAGCCCAGGCTGGCCTTGAACTCACAGTAGTCCTCCTGCCTTAGTCTTCTGAGGGCTGGGATTACAGGTGTGTACCACCATGCCCAACCATATGCTCATATTTGTCTAACCCTGATACATCTTTTATGATTTATCTTTTATGAATATCAAATTCTGGCTTACAAGCTATATAATTTGGGGCAGGTACTCCTGTTTCCTGTTTCAGCTTCCACATACAAAGATAGTACATATCTATAACCCAATACTCTGGGAGGCTGAAGCAGGAGGGCTGCAAGTTTAAGCCCTGACTGGGCAACTTAGCAAGTTAGCAAGGCCTTGATTCCAAACAAAACATCAAAAGAAATGAACCGAGGATATAGCTTAGTGTGATAGCCCTGCATGCAATCCCTGGTACCACACACACACACACACACGACCAGACAGAGCCGAGGATGTAGCCCAGTGAAAGAACTCTTACCCAGCATTTGTAAAGCCCTGGTTCCTTCCCCAGGACTTCCAATACAAACAAACAAACAGACAAAAAACCAAAAGTAAGCATACAAAATTGCACAGCATGTAGATTTGTTGTGAAAATTACAAAGCACCAATAAAACATTCTCGATACAATACAGATTCAAAATCATTTTCAGCTGGGCATAGTGGCATATGCCTATAATCCCAGCATGTGGGAGGTTGAGGCAGGATTTTGCTGTGACTTTGAGGTCAGCCTGGACTACATGGTGGGTTCAGGGCCACCCTGAACTACAGAGAGATCTGCTTCAAAACAATGTTTTTTCATTATTTATGTGTGATTATTTTAATAAATACATTTGTGCTGGGCATGGTGAGCACACCTATAACCGCAGTACTTGGGAGCATAAGACAGCAGGATTTCTCTCTCTCTCTCTCTCTCTCTCTCTCTCTCTCTCTCTTTCTCTCTCTCTCTCTCTCTCTCTCTCTCTCTCTCTTTCTCTCTCTCTCTCTGGTCTTGTCTTTTTGACACAAGGTCACACTAACGCAGTTCAGGCCAGTCTTGAACTCACTTTGTAGCCCATGTTGGTCTTGAACTTGCAATGAACTTTCTGCCTCAGTCTTCTAAGTGCTGGGATTACAGGCATGTGCCATCATGCCCAGCTAGGCAAGAGGATTTTAAGTTCAAGGCCAGCCTAGTTTACATAGGGATTTCAAGGTCACTGAACTGCATAGCAAGGCCCCTGTCTCACACACACACACACACATGCCTGCATGCACAAAAGGAATGGCAAATATTTCCTTCTAAGTCAGTTGTTTTTAAGATGTTGGTCTGAGCTGGAAGGAGCCTTACAAATATGTGTCCGAATTGTACATTTCATCAATGAGAAAAATAAGGATCCAGAGGGCTACTGCAACATCTGGGAACAGGCGGTTGCCACTCAGGCCCGAAGGGCCAGAAGGGTGGCTGATTTACACAGCTGCCCACTGAGTGTGTCTGCCTTCTCTGCATTGTTTTTGCCTCCTGGTTCATTCCCATAGGTCGTCAGCTTAGCATCTCTATGGGCAACAGGGAAAATCCGATTTGATTGCTTGGGGGTAAGGCCCAAGTATAGATTTTTATAAAAAGCTCTTTCGGGTGGTTGCTAAGTGCATCCTGTGTTGAGAATTTCTTCCCTGTGCACTGAATTTTGTGTTTTTCTTTTCTCACCACCCCGGTTATCACTTCCCTTGTCCAGGCCACAGACCCATTACTGTAATAGATTCCTGGTACTCTTCCAGCCTCCCTGATTTTTGTGGTGAGCTCTTGGTGAATATAGTGAGCATTCCTAACGTGTTCAGGGAAGACTCCCCTGCTGCACACATGTGCGGCTATGTCACCACCATGGAGGGCCCTGGAGGATCCAAGCCCTGCCTCCTTCTCTGACTTTGTCTCCAGCCTCATCTGGTCTTCTTTCCTCCAGACCTAGCAACACGAACTCAGGATCTGTGTGCCTTTATGCCTTTGTCTGCCTATGTTCTTACTCCTCTGTCTGCTGCTCAGTCAGCAGCCAGTTTCTGCTCAGCCTTGCAGGTGAACCTGGAAGGTCTGACCTGCACCCTGCCTGGCCTTTTGCATCGGCAGCACCCATACATGTCTGTTTCTTACACTGGGTGGTTGGGACTGTTTCTCTGCTGGAATGTGAGCTGAGGGTCAGGACCACACTGTGTCCATCATGGCATCTGTGTCACATGGTACATCCTTGATGAGCTTGATGAAATACCTGATTTTTAAGCCGGAGGCAATACATACAGGCAGAACGTTCCCCCAAGACATCCAGTAAGAGGGGTGTAAGAAGCTGGGCATGGTGGTGCACACTTATAATCCCAACACTCTGGGAGGCTGAGGCAGGAAAATTGAAAGTTCAAGCCCAGCCTGGGTAACCTAGCAATTTAGACTCTGTCATAAAGAAGAAAGAGGTAGGAATGTAGCTTAGTGGGAAGGTTCTAGGTTCAATAATCCCTTGTACAAAAAAAAAAAAGAAAAGAAAAAAATTATAGGGGCTAGGGATATAACTCAATGGCACAATGCCTACCTGGCAAGTATGAGGTCCTGAATTCGATTTCCAATACAAACAAAATAAAATATAATGCATGCTTAATAAATAATTGTCAAACAGTTATTTAACAAAGTAATTTCCAACCCAAAAAGTCCACTTCACTCTGACATTTCCATTATAAATAATTTTTTAATTTAAGAATACTGATTAACACAGGAAACATTTAATTCATGGAATTGTGCATATGGTCATCAGTTACATTGTGACATGTTAATTTCCTTATTGTTTATTGGCACTGTCAACAGAATACTGTAAACAAGATCACTTTGTGTGCATTAAGTCTGCAATGCTCCCTAGCTACGGTTTTCTACCATGAGCTTACAGATATAGATACAGATATAGGTAGGTATAGGTATATAGACATACTAATGTGCACAATTTTGCATGATTACTGAGTGCCAGTAAAAATTATAAAAAAACACCCATTTATAATAAAAGGGAGGATGTGCTAAGACTTGCTAGTGTTGGACCTTGTTTTCTATAAAAGTGACGACTTGCTAGAGACAGTTACTAACCTCTATGGTACTAATGGATGATGGGTTTACGTCCCGCAGAAGTTGTTGGCCACAGAAGCCCTTCCTCATGGGCTCTGCCCTAGACAGCAACCTGTCCACTGGGCTTCTTCCAGTGTCTTCTAAGTTGCTACAGTCTTGAGCTCTGCCAAAGTCCTTACCTTGAAATTCTTCTAGCTAAACCTCTAGCCCCCTAAAGAAGATGGCTCAGGGACTCACCATGCCTTAAGTACACAAGAGCGTGTTGTCAAATGGCTTAAAAAATTATGTTTCTTTTACAAGAAATAACTTCCCTTCTTAAGGAGTGAATAATCTAGAAATGATTTTCCAGATAAAATTATTTCATTCCTCTGTCATTGACCCAAGAGGAAAGAACAAAATATTGGAGCCACTCCCTCTACCGTTTCCAGCTGTGCCCTAGTTTAAAACCCTTTATGATGATCTGCATTTTTCGTGTTTGTTAAATAAGGTGTTGAACCTTGGGATATTGCCTGTGGAATCTGGCCCCCCAGTGTGAGGTACATGTCTTTGCTGTACTGTTCCCTTTCTGTAGTATTCTTCCTTGTCTTGGCTGCTTGGTGAACTCTTATTTGTTCTGCAAACCCTGCTCAAACATCATCTCCTCCTTGAAAGCTCCTCTGACCCTTAAGTGGATTGGGGTTCTCTCTCACTTACCTACTCTAACTGTTACTGTACTTGGCACTCTGATTTAATTATTGGTTTGAGAGTCTGTTGTTCCCAAAGGAATATGAGTCCCTCTTATTTCATAATGGGGCAGGTATTTCATGAAAGTTTGATGAGTGAGGGAAGACAGAATATAAATAGAGATGAGTGAAACCTTGCAGAGAAGGAGGTGTGGATCCTCACTTAGTCGGCAGTGCAGATGACCTCGAACATGGTAGAAATCCTTAGGAAAAGTGGCAGATGAGCTGCTGACCACAGGAATGCAAATCGAACCAGAATGCCTGTATCTGTCGTGTCTGTTAAACATGTCAATGTCTTCCATTTCTCAACCAAAAGAGGTTGGTGACTGAGTCTGAGTAACAGTGGAATCTAAGTCCTTGAATGATTAGTTATTAAAAGAGCGAAGTGCTGAATCAGGAATCTTGACATGCCCATTTTCCACAACATTCAGTCAAGGTACCAGGAGGCAAAGTGGCTTCCTTCTGGACAGAGAGCCAAGTCTGCCTACTAAATAATATCTTACAGCTGTAGGGCTGTCAACTGCTCTGTGTGGGAACATTTGAGGTCAGGTCAGTTCCAAGAACATCTCACCTCCAGCAGAGACACTGGACCCTCCATCACAGCATCTTTAAGCATTTTATTGTCATCCTGCTAATTCCCAGGCTCAGGCATCTTAAGAAAAATTCAGATTTCAGGGGCAAAGACAAGGAAACCACTTTAAACTGACAAGCTACCTTTCCATGTGCGGAGCTTTGGTGCCTTTAATTCATGGCACTTCCCTCAAGAGAAACTGAGTCCAGCAGTGGCCCCTTTAATGGAACGGTTCTTTTGAGAAGCAGAACCAAGATGATGAGCAAAAGCTGAAGTGAGCCTCCTAGGGTGGGGGACCAAAGTCAGACCCTGAGAGGATCTGGGGGACAGGATATAGTGGCTCTGCTGCCTGTGACCTTGGGCCTATGCTTCTGGGGTGACAGGCTTGTGCTACTGACCCTTTGGCTCAAGTGTGTCCCCTGGGCACTCAGCCTGCAGGTTCCTCCCACACTGATGTAGGCTGACATGTGTTGGAGGAGTGGAGGATGCTGAATAGGAGCCATACATGATGCCACCCAGAGCTCCTCCCAGGGCAGAGGCCCTCCAGGACAGAATTCACAGCTTAGAGAGACCTCCAGTTGGTCTGAGGGGTGGTCTTCCTCATCAGGAGGCCAGATGCCCCCTCCATTGCCCCAACCTCTTCATGTCCCCACATCGCTGTCTTCCTATGAGCCATTCAATCTCTCACTGAACCCTAGATAGGGGACTCGAAGCTTGGGGACTGGGTGACAAGGTGGGTGTGAAGTTGCTTCTATAGGGTGAGGGGAAGCCAGCATCTCTGATCACCAAACAGGGAATCTGGGATAAACTGGAACCCAAGAGTAATGGCCACCAGTCCTAGGAGTGGGTGAAACTCCTTTGACTGGCTCCCAAAGAGAATTGTTGGAGTTGGTCATGGGTGGGCAGAAATGTGTCCAGGACCCCTAGGGCCCTTCCCAAGACTATGTCCAGGGCTCAAGCAGACTTTCTGAGCTTCACCCAATGTATACCACTGGCTCTACAGGCAGAAAATTCAAAACCAGCCCTTCCTTTTCCCTCCCCCATAGCCACCAAAAAATCCCCTCCCCACAAATAACCTTTCCGTTTGTGCATTCACCTCTGATACTTTTAAGTGAAAACATGAATTAGGCAAACTAATCAATTTGACAACTGTTGAGATTCTCAAAGTACAGTGGAAATGGTTTCTTTACTTGAAGTCTGCTAAGATGTCATTGAAGATATTGAGAAACAGGTGAGCATGGTGATCCCTGAAGACCAATGTGGGACGGAAACGGATGGATTTGTCGCCACAGCCTCCCAATACCACACCTGGGGGAAAAGGCAGGAAGTATATGGCATGATCAGAAAACAGTGAATGTTTAAATTTTAATGAGCTGATTACAATAAAAGGTGCCATTAATACACCTCAAAATACCCCTCCTCACTTTAGACACACTTACTCTTGTTCTCTTTCTTTCTTTCTTTTGTCTTTTTGAGACAGGGTCTCACTATGCAATTCAGGCTGGCCTTGGGCTCACTTTGTAGCTCAGGCTAGTCTTGAACTTGCAATGATCCTCCTGCCTCAGCCTCTCAAGTGCTGGGATCATAGGTATGTGCCACCACACCCGGCAATTCTTGCCACTTTCTGAAGCAGTTCTGGAAGTCCTCTTTTGTAAATGTCCTTGGTTGTTTGTGCTGTCCTGGTTGCCTTGATGTCTTGAATCAATTTGAATCATTGACCTTTCTTGGTCATTTTGACTTTGGAGAAGAGTCAGAAGTTGCACAGTACCAGATCTGGTGAATAAGGTGGATAAGGATGCTTCATAATATTTTCATTTGACAGAAATTTCTATAAGCATGAACCGAATCAGGACATCAATGCAGACATGAAAGACATTTAGGAAAGAGGACTTCCAGACCTGCTTCAGAAAGTGGCAAGAATGATGGGAGAAGTGTGTTCTAAGGTAGAGGGGTAATTTTGAGGGGGATTGGTAGTAGTATGTCTTTCATTGAAATAATTTTAAAAATTTGAACACTCACTGTATTTTGTGATCATACAGTGTGTTGGGTGTTTGAGTTCCTAGGGCTGGCAGGGAGCGACACACACTGGCCACCTCCACCAACTGTCTTTCCACCAGGCTCCCACCTGACCTTCCTCCCATGCACCCATCTTTCACTTCTTTTCTCTCTCCCTTAGCCATCTCACGCAGCCTTCTCTTTTCCTCCCTCCCTCCTGACTTTGGATGCTCCCTCTTCTTCTCATGCACTAGGATGGATGATAGAGAAATCCTGAGGGAGTTGGGAGGACAAACAAGTGAGAAGTAGTAGGAAGTGGTGCTGAACTGTCACTCAGAGGGATAAATGCCACTATCCCCCCAGTATAGGGATTGAACCCAGGGCCTCTGCACTGCGCCACATTCCCAGCCCTTTCTTTTTATCTTGAGACAAGGTCTTACTGAGTCACTAAGGTGCCCAAGATGGGCTCGAAATTCCTCTTGGCTTAGCCTCCCAGAGTACTGCAATTACATGCATGCACCACCGTGCCTGGCTGATGTTGCTAATTTTTTTTTTTAATCCATATCGGGGATTGAACTCATGACCGGCTGCTTGCAAGGCAGGTGCTTATGCCACTGAGCTAAATCCCCAGCCCGATGTTGCTTATTTTAAAGGGAGACATTACCATCTGCAGCTTGGCCTATTTGTCTGGGTAGTTTAGCATCTTTGGGAGTTGGATCTCTCTCTCTCTCTCTCTCTCTCTCTCTCCCTTTCTCTCTCTCTCTTTTAAGATGGAACCCAGGGCCTCACCCATGTTAGAAAGTTATGCTTCTGAGTTGCACCCTGGCACTAATTTTTCTCATCTTAAAAAAAGAGCCTACTTATCCATGCCTTCAGGGCTGCTACAGGGACTGAAAAGAAGAAAAGATCTGCCTGATACAGAGCAGGAGCTCTGATCTCACCACAATATGCCCCATTTAAAACTCTTCGAGGGCCTCCTGTAGCTCTTGGGGTAAAGTCCAGAGACTTGGACCTGATGTGATCTAGGCCTAGAATCCCTCCCCAGCCTCACGCCCTCACTTGTGTCTATCCCTGGCTCCACTGGTCCAGTTCTCCCCCTTGGTTAGCTCCATCCTGCCTCAGAGGATTGCCCGTGCCCTTCCCTCTACCTCAGAATGCTTCTCTTCAACTAGTTGCTGTCCCAGCACCTGTCACGCCTTCAGGTCAAGTGCCACTTCCTCATGGAATCCTGCCCAGGCCTCCACATTTCCCCAGCTGTTCAGCTCTCTTTGCTTTTCTTCTTTCTGCTGAAATGCTTATTCATTGTTCCCTTCCTGCTGGCCTGGACTCCCTGCAGGTCTTCAGTGTGACCACTGGCAGTGCAGCTCACCTTCTCGGTGGATGCCTGCTGTGTGGTTTGAGTGGAGACAGAAATCCCCCAGGGGGTGGGCTGGAGCTCACTGGCAGAGCACTTGCCTAGGACATGCCAGGCCCTGGCTTCCATCCCAGCACCGCAAAAAAAAACCAAAAAGGAATCCCTCAGTAACTCCTTTCAAAAAAGAACAGTCAGCCTACGACTATAGGTATCTCATGGTTCCCCCAGTACCTAGCGATATTTTCTATCCACATCTACCTATGTTGGACATTGACAAGGCTTAGCTGGACACTCCCAGGTCCCCTTACCTTTGTTTCTGGCGATTAAGATGAGTTTATTCCGTATGGAATCATCTGGAGTATCGAAGGAACAAAAGGTGCCTCGTCCTCTTACCCTGCTGATGAACTGAGGGTACCGGGCCTGAAGCGGGAGAGACAAGGCTGGTGTCAAAGTCTGCCACCCAGGTTCAGCTGGGCTTGGTGACTGTCCTTCCTCAGATATGCCTGTGGTCCTGCTCAGGGGCTCTGCCCAAATCGGCAGGACCACGGTTGGGTTAAGAGCTCAGCTCCCTCTCCTGTAAATTGAAGCTCTAAGTGCTGTCACACAAATGAGCTGTCATGAGAGTCTGGTGGGACAAGGTTTCTGTGTAAAGCCTAAGCCCAGGGCCTAGCACTGGCAGGTGGTCCATAAACTTGAGCCATCTGTGTTATTCACTCTTCTAGGAAGGAGGTGGTGGTTCTGGAGGAAACGTTCTTGCCTTCACCCAAGGACGATGACTGGGAGATAGATCAGGTTGATTAGTCCTTTGCTACTCACTTCATTGGTTCAGCTGGAACCTTCCTTGAGTGTGGCCTTATTTGGAAATAGAAATTTTGTAGATCCAATGAGTTGGGTTGAGGACGAGGTATTACAGGGTGACTCTGGGCCCAGATCCAATGGCTGGTATCAGTGGATGGAAATTTAGACACAGAAACAATATGCACAGAGGGAAGAAGGACAAGTGATGGTAAAGGCAGAGACTGAACTGATGCTGCCACAAGCCAAAGAGTGTCCAGCAGGACCAGCAGCCACCAGGAGCTGGGAGAGATACACAGAACAGATTTTCCCCAGGAGCCTCCAGGAAACAGCCGTGCTGACACCTTGTGTTAGGCTTCTGGCCTCTGTAACTGTGAGAATGAGCTCTTGTTGAGAGTCACACTGTGGTTGTTACAGCAGCCCTAGGAGACTCATCAAGGCACCTGGACTAGAAGATGATGGTTTCTTCCCTGTCTCCCCTCCACTGTCCAGACCAGCGCTTGGGTTACCTTAAACTGTCTCAGGGTTCTGGGTGCAGGATCAGGGAGCAAGCCTTGTCTCGTGATAGTGCCTTGACCGAAACTGAAGACAAAGTTGTGTTCTGGTGGAGGCGGAGCCAGGCACTGGTTCTGATTAGGATTTGCTGTCCAAGCCCAAATCCTCACCCCGCAGGTGAAGAAGGGCCCATTTTAGTTTCTGCCTCAACCTCCCAGTGTGTTGAGATACTAGTGTGAGCCATCACACCAGGGTTACTTTCCTAATTTCAAGCTATTCTGATTGGAGGCTGTCAGGTAAAGTACAGGATGCCTATTTAAATGTGAATTCCAGATAAAAAATATTTTTAAAAAGTGTCTCTTAAGTGTTGCATGGAATATACTTACATTTTTAAAAAGTTAGTTGCTATTTCTTAAATTTAATTGCGCATTCTCTCTTGTCATTTGCTAAGTCTGAAAACCCTATTGGTGGTTCAGTGAAGACCCTGACTCTCCTCTGGAACCAACCTTGCACCTGTCTCCTGGATCTGGGACTTTTGAAATTTAAACTTAACTGTGGCTCTTGCCTCTTCTCCCTAATTGTGATAACTCTACAAGGATTAAAAGAGATAAGGCATTAATCCAATGTTTGAAATATAGCAAGTTCTCAGGCAATTTCAATTAATGGAAATTATTATTACTGTTATTTTCATCGTTAGATTCTTGACCATGTCAGAGAGGTGAACACTGGCAAAGGACACAGATTTTGAAGTCCACCAGATCCAGGTTTAAACTCATGTAGTGTGATGCACAAGCTGGCTAACTTTGGACATGCCTCCATGCCTCAGTTTCCTTATTTGCAAAAGAAGGGTAACGATAGTGGCTAGACCTGCAGCCTTACTGTTGGACTTAGTGGGAAAGTATATGGAGGTTCCTAGATAGGATTTGGCTCTCAGTTAATGAAGATGTTACCATTATTATCTGTCTTCCCTTCTCTGTCACCATCCTCATCACTATCCATGACCACTGTCATCGCCAGCAGCATCCTCACCCCTCAGTGGGGTTGTGCCCATGCCATTGTTGACAGGATGCTTCAAAATCCTAGGGGATAGGTACTTTAAGACCAGCCACCCAGAGAAAGTAATTTGTTTCCTGAAACTCCTAGGCTTTGCTGGCCAGTCTTAGAAATGCTGGTTCCCCGACAAACCAGCCAACAACTGGGGTTGGCCTCCCCCAGTTTAGGAGACCAGTATCTGTGTGTGTTAGACCCAAAGCTGTAATGCAGACCTACATCATCCAATGTGCTGGCCACATGTGGCTGCTGAAATGTGAAGTCAAAATCAAGAGTGCAGGGCTATGGATGTAGCTCAGCAGCATAAGCACCTGCTTTGCAAGCGTGTGGTCATGAGTTCGATCCCCGGTGCCAAAACAAAACAAAACAAAACAAAAACAAACAAACAAAAAAAACCAAAGTGCCCCATATGTATGAAATACATGTCCCCTAAAAGTGTCATATGCTTGGGGGAGGGTGCTTTTGGAAGGTGATTGGATCATGAGCATGCCATATTCATCAGTGGATTTGCATGTGGTTAGAAGGTGGGGCCTTGTTGGAAGTGGTGAGTCACTGGGGAACGTGCCTTTGGAGCGTGTATCTCCTTTCCCAGTGCTTCCCTGCTCTCTCCCTCTCTGCATCCTGGCGGCCATGAGACGAGCAGCTTTGCTTCACCACATCCTGCCATCATGATGTTTCTGCCTTAGGACCAGTGGCCATGAACTGATTCCTCATCCACTGGGAACCAAATTAAATTTCTCTTTCTATAAACTGTGGTTGTCAGATATTGTCTCTCAGAGAGAGGAAAGTGGATAATACACTGAATTTCAAAAGTTTGGTGTAAAAAATGAATACACAATATATCACTTATTTTCTGTGTTGATGTTATGGATTAAGAACTGGTGGTCGGGGCTGAGGATTTAGCTCAGTGGCATAAGCACCTGCCTTGCAAGCAGGCGGTCGTGAGTTCGATCCCTGGTACCAATAAAAATGAAAAAGACAAAAAAAAAAAAAAAAAGGAACTGGTGGTCAACTTAACGCCAGCTGGATTACATCAGCATGGCACTGAGCGAAGATGCTCCACCTGAGGAAGTTGCCAGCATAAATAGGTGGATAAGGAGAAGGAGGGTGTTAAGGCATTGAGGCGTTAATGCATTGTTGCACTGAGGCATTGTGGGTTCTCCTACAAGTTGCTGTTTGAGCCATTGGTTCTCCTGGAGAAGCTTTGGTCCTCACATTGAGCATTACTTCCTGGCTCCAGAGGGGAAGATGTGTGCCTCTTGGTCTCCAGGATGAACTCATCATGCTGGCTTCCTGGCATGTACCCACCTGTGCTTGTTAGAGGAGGAGCTTAGGGCCTCCTTGTCGTTGAGGATGGCTGTGGTGCCTTTCAGGACAGCCCTGGTCTTGTCAGGCTCGAGTGTAGAACCCTCATCCCACCAGCACAACTTCTTCACCCCTCTGGCATGGACTTTCTGACTTCTACCACTGACCTTTGGGTCTTCCCAGCACGGATCCGTAAAAGAGATTGGCGTGAGTCCTTCTTATGGGCACTGGACCTCCAGTGGGAGGCATTGTCATGAGCTCTGGGTTTTTATTTGGACTCCTGTGGGACTTTGCTGTGGAATTTAGGCCCTTGACTAAATATTCTATGTCTTTGGTGTTGTGGATAGATTTCCTGCATTTTCTTGTGTTAACTCCTCATGACCATTATAAAAATAATATTACAAACTCCATGTCCTGATTCTAATTGTTCTCTGTACAACCACTAACTACAACAGTTGACCTGTTGAAATTATATTTTGGACAAAATGGGCTAAGTAAAATATGTTATCAAAGCTAATTTTATCTCATTGCATTGGTTCTTCTGTCTGGCTACTAGAACATTTACAATGACATCTGTGGCCTGCAGGAGAACTTCAGAGTGGAATGGAGAAGGCAGCACACAGGAGGGAACTGCGGACCTGGGTTGGGGTACTGGCAGGGAGAGTCTCTGGGATGTTTCTCCAAGGAGGGTTGTCTGAACATGGTGTCAAAGACAAGTTTAAATATCACATGGCTTCTCTTGCACAAGCAGCTCAAGGTGTAAGTAAATTAGAGCAAAGTGAAAGACGATAGAAAACAGGGAGATCTTTTGCAAATGGGAAGGGAACCAAGAGATGGAAGGAGGAGGGGAAGGAAAAAGAATTAAGATGTGTTATAAACGTGTCCCAGCTCCTCATGCTGAATGTAATGTCTACTGCAAATGTGTACTAATAAAAATTAAACATTTTTGGGGATTTCGGGGAGAACATGGCAGATAGATAACAGCAGCTACAGAGGCTCTCTGAGACAGCCAGCTTAGATTGCAGGAATGGTGTGGAGAGTCCTAAGCAGGGGGAGATACACCCTGCTGATCCAGGAATGAACTGAGAGAAACCATAAGAAATAAGAAATAAGCTGAGAGAAACCAACTGGAAATGCAATCCCGGTGCTACGACTGGAACAGCTAATGTCTCAGTGTCAAAGCTAGAACCCGCGCCTCTGGAAACTGCGGCTTGAATTTCCTGCCACTGCTGCTACATCTGAATTGGCATGGCAGGGATAGAGACATGAAAGCTCTGAGAGGGGGAATTGGCAAACCGAATTGAGAGCAGAGCTGGCAGGGAGCCCTGCATTGACATGCAGTGAGTGAGAGGAATGGGGACCCTCCCATAGACTAGGAGGCTACAACAGAGGACATTCTGGGACCAGGCAGACTAGCCGGAACAGGACACTGCAGTGACTTTATTCACATATTCCCCTCTCAAGCGGGATTGGTGGGGAGCACTTGACCTGGGTGACACCAAGGACTAAGACCCAGTAGGCTAGCCCAAACCAGGTCCCTGCACCTGGCAGTGCACCCCAATGCAGTGAAGCCTTCAGCAGGCTGACTGACCTGAAGGGGCGGGCCCAGCATAGGCTGCCCAGGTCTGTGTCTCCCTAGTACACTGCAGTGGGCAGAAACACCTAGCTGGCGCAATTCAAACAAACTGTAACTAACAAAGAAAGAAACTGGGCCTCCTATATACACTTGTATGGAAGGAACAAAAAATATGAGAAGGGGAGGCAATAAGAAAGGGTCCTCAGTCCCCAATCCTGAGAACACTGATCCAAGAAAGGTAAATGCAAAGGAGAATGAGGACAGAAAACATGCAATATCAGGCATGACACCAATAGACATAAAGCAGTATCTCTGGGACCTCATAGATGAGTTCAAAAGCAAAGTACTTAACCAAGTAAAGCAAGATAAAAGTAGAAATGCTAAGTGCCTCCCAAGAAGAAACAGATGGTGGAATGGAAGAACAGAAAAAAGGGGAGAATTGTTTGATGGAGAAAATAGAGAAAACGTAGAATACATGAAGCAGGTTCAAAGAGATTACCAGGAAACTAAAAACTCTATTGAAAGCTGGCATAACAACTTGAAAGAAACTAAGGATAGATTATCTGAACTGGAGGACAGATTTGTAATGTGGGAGCATGAAAGGAAAAACTTCTTAAAAATAACAAGGAAACAAGCAGTAACAATACAAAGGCTAGAAGATAAGAGGATCTATAACTTAAGAATTAAGAATGTAAAGGAAGAAGCAGGGATACAAACAAATGAACTGCAAAGGCTATTCACAGAAATAATCAAGGAGAACTTTCCTAATATGGGAAAAGGTAAAGATACTCAGATCTATGAGGCATACAGGACCCCAGCCACCTACAACCCAAACAGAGCTACACCCAGACATATAATAATCAAAATTCCAGAAATCCAATATAAGAACAGAATATTAAAAGCTGTTAGAGACAAGAAACAGATCACTTACAAGGGAACACCCTTCAGAATTACAGCAGACTTCTTGGCACAAACCATCAAATCATGAAGAGTGTGGGGCAAAATAATTCAAACTTTAAAAGACAATAACCTCCAGCCAAGATTGATATATCCTGCACAACTGTCCCTAGAAATTAATGGAGAAACAAGGTGCTTCTAGGATAAAGAGGAACTAGGGGAATTTGCAACCACCAATTCAACTCTACAGAGAATACTGCAGGATAGTCTAAAAAAGGAAAATACCAAGATTCCAGAAATAGTGGCAGAGAGGCCACAATGAATGGAGCAGAAAGTGAAATGAAGAAGACAAACTGACAACTAATGACAGAAAAAGAGCTCAACAGAAATGAGGCAGAGAAGATCGGATGGTAGGAACAGCTATTTTGGAGAAAACAAGACATCATAATAGCTAGTGTTGATTTAATATCATCTTGTTTTGAAGTCCCATCAAGCTTTTGTCCTTCTGTCTCCATCAATCTTAACATGTTGTATCTTATTGGATTTTATTATATGTGATAATATAAATAAAAACTTTTATAGACAAGGAGATAATAAGAAACCATTGTTCATTTTCTGTTAGTTGGTTCTAAATACCTTGTAATACTGTCATTCTCTTGAATGGTTTTACATTGTCTTAATATGTTTGATGCTACAGTATATGAAGTTATACTCAAAGATTTCAAGGAAAGAAACACTATGGTAACTACTTTTATGTCGGGATATCTTGTAGTGAAACACAATTTTGCTTAAATGGTTATGTTCTGACCTGTGCTGTTTTTTTGTTATGTCCTCTTTTATCTCAACCTCCTTTTTTAATTATTTATTTTTTATTTTTATCTTTTTAATTAAGGGAAAAAATAAATAAAAATAGCAGGATATATTATAGTAACCCATTTTGATTTCCTATTAACTTGATTTGAAACCCTGTATTGCTCTCACCATCTTGTTTTGACTGATTTTCCTCTATTCTGTTTTGCTTGATAGTACCAAGTTCGAGAGTATAGGCAACAACTGTGAAGACAATAAGATTCACTATGATGCCCATTCTGGTTCGACTATTATCTTCTTTTGAAGATAAGTCCTGTAATGTCTCCAATGTTTTGGTTTGATTGGTATTGTTCCTTACTGTTTTGTTCAATTTTATTATAACTGATGATATAGGCAGTTCTTTTTAAGATAGCAAGAGGCATTATGGTAACCACTGTTGATCACCTTGTATTCTGTTTTTACATTATGTACTATGTCCATCCTTTTGATTTTACTGACTCTGTTTTGTTATGTCACATTTCGTTTTATTCTCTTCAAAAAAAAGTAATAAGAGCTGTGGGAGTAATAAAACCCAAAATGTGTAATTGTCATTGTAAAAAAGAGAGGAAAAGAAAGTGCTCTAAAGGATATAACTGCATGTATATTTAAGCCTATAAGATAGATAACCATATTACTGAGTTTTTGTTGGATCATTGAACAGAACTGTTTGCAGTCTCACTGTTTGAGTGTCTATTTTATATGCTTTAATTTTGTAACTTGAACAACTATTTCTAAGATGACAATATGTGATCTATTAACTAGTGATTTCCTACTGTTTATTTTTTTTTGAAATTCTGTATAACTTGTACCCTTTTTCTGTTTTTTTTCTTTTTCTCCTTAAATAAAATTAAAAAAAAAAAGAAAAAAACCCTAAACATTTGTTTTTAAAAAGCAAGGAGTGAAAACTGGGCCTTTGGCTGGGAGGGAGAAATGGGGAGGCTCTGCCTACAGAGGGCACAGCCTATGCCTGGAATCTGGGGACAGCACAGCCAATTCAGAATTTCGGGAACAGCAGGTGTAGGGCCTTGCTGAAACAAGTAGACACTGCCATGGGGGAGCTCTGAGGGACTGTGGGGTGTTCCTGGGGCCAGGGTGGGAGGCAGGAGGAGGGTACCTGGAGGTCCAGCAATCCTGTGAGCAGGACCTTCCCTGCATGGGCTGCGTTGTTCAGCAGGTCCTCACGTTTGATGACATTGATGACCTCAGCCAGCAGCAAGTTCTTTGATGGGTCCCCCAGCCAGGTGTTGAAGATTCGATAAGGCTGGAAGAGGCAGACAGTCGACAGGCTCACATGTTGTACCCCCTGGTGAATCCCCCTTCTCTCACTTGGAAATCTGAGAAATTAACGAGGGATCACCTGCTGAGAGGAAGGCAACATATATTATCTCTCTGATTTCTTCCAAGACAACCCAGTGAGTACATGCTACTGTGGGAAAGCAAATCACCACAGGGATCTGGGAAATCATGGCAACTGATCCCTGAACCTCAGTCAGGCATTGTCTAATGACAGGGCTGCGTTTCAGAGATGCATCCCTAGGCGATCTGTTACCCTGAAAACATCATAGCTTGTACAAACAGAGACTAAAGTGGTTAAGATGTTACGAGGCAATATAATCTCACAGAACCACCAGGATGCATACAGTCCCTTATTGACTGCAACCTCGATCTGCAGCATAGAGCTGCCCTATAATCCTCATCAAATAGAGCAGGAAGCTGAGGCTTAGACTGAATCACTGCAAACATGGCTCCTAGGTGATGGAGCTGGGCTTGGATTGCTGGGCGTTTGACTCTGAAATGAATTATTTACCCACCCATGAGTTATGAAGGGTGGTAATGTGGCCTACTAATGTACATGTCCCAACCTCCACCCTAGGGACACATGACTAGGAATTACTCAGATGTTAGGAAAGAGCATTTGTTTCTGGGAAGGCTGTTAAAGATAAGGGTTCACTTTGTCTTTCACACCTTTTGTCTTCCTCCTGCCTACAATTGTGTTGTAATGGCTGGTCATTCCAATAGCCATTCTTCGCTGTGAGATAATCCTGAAGGTAGAAACTACAAGTGGTGATCCATATGGTATGTTTAATGTTTAAGTTTTAAAAATGTATTACAGTGAAAGACACATCATCACTGCTGCTCCTCAAAATACACCCCCTCTCTTCCAGCACACACACCCTACTGTTACTGCTGCTTCCTGAAGCGGTTCTGAAGCCTTACAAATGTGAGTGACTTTACAAGGTATAATGCTTCTGGCAGGTGCCATCTGACAGAGAGGCAGGCTTGTAAAAATGTTACTGTGTGTCTTTGTCCACCTTTGTTCTCTTCTTTTCTTTTTAAATTTAAAAACCAAAGAAAGAAAAAAAATGATGATACAGAATTTCAAAACACAACCATCCACTTTTTTCACTGGACCTAGCAGCACCATGTGACTTCTGGCTCTTCCCAAAGTCAAAATGACCATAAAAGGTGAAGATTTTGAAGTGACTCAGAATACTGAGACAACCACAACATCACAACTAAAGACATTCATAAAAGAATTCCAGAACTGCTTCAGAAATGGCAAGGACGATGGGATAATTCTGTGCAAACTGAGGGGAAAGGTTTTGAGAGGGATTCCTTTTACTGTAATAGATTTTTAAAATTTTAAACATTCACTGTATATGCTGATCACTCCTTGTACCCGTGGGAATGATGAAAGGATTCTGGGCTGTGTGTGTGTGTGTGTGTGTACACAAATGGGGTCTTCACGTACACAAGTGGCACAGTGTAATAGTTAAGAACATGGGCTCTGGGCTTGAATGTTGGCTTTGTCAGTTACGGGCTGTGTGGCCTTAGACTAATTAGCTACTCTGTGCCTGATTCCCCATTAGTAGTAACGTGAAGTAAAAATAATACCTATCCTTCAGTCTGCAGGAGGAACTGCTACCTTAGTCTACACAGAGAGTGAACTCAAGAGGAGATTGACAGTGAGTAGCTATGAAGATGGACTTGGAGAGCGCTACAGTCATAAACATTGATTAAATCCGTAAGGACTGAGCTGTGCTAGGTGGCTGCTGGCTCTTCTTGTTGGGAACGGGCAGGGGGGAAGGACTCTGCCATAACTGTGGTCCACTCACAGCGTTGGGCCGGAACTCCTCCTTGTGGAAGAAGCCCCCTGTCATCATCTTCTTGCTGAAGCTCATCACGTCAGCTGGGTCGTCCAAGCCCCAGTGCTCGTGAGCCCAGAACTTGCCTGTGCACCCCCCGCCTGTCTGGACCTCATCCACCAGGAAGGCGCAGCCATGCTGGCAGAGAAGAGATGGAAGAGGAAGAGATAAACATCTATCAGAGGCCCGTGACCCATGGCCCCACTGCAACCAATACCAAATGCTAAGTTCAGCCTCCTCATTGCCATCTCCTGACAGTCAAACCTGTGTTCCTGGGCTATGCAAAAAACAGAAGGCACTTAAAGTAGAGCGGTTCCCACCAGAGCTGCATCCGAATGTGTCCTTAAACTGCTGAGCTGGAACATAACCACGTGGCTAATACTCTTAGCACCAAAGTGGAGCTTGGCTGCCCTGGGCACCAGCTGCCCAGCTCAACCTCTTCAGAATGAAACGGCCCAGCAGTGAAGAGGATCCTCATTTCCTTAACTTCAGCTTCTATCTTCTCTGTCTCACTGGGATATTAGTAACCCAAGTCCTGCAACCTATATTTGTGAACGTGCTGGTTTTAATGAGCTGATTGGATACACGTCCAACCCATACAAAGAGAAAAAATAAGGCTTTCCCAGAAACCTTTTAATTGAGAAAGTTCTGAACTAAAATAGGCATATTGGAAGCTGGTTTGTAAGAAGTTACAGGGGATTAAACCAGGGCCTTTGCGCTGAGTTATATCCCCAGCTCTATTTGTTTGTTTGTTCGCTTATTTTGAAACAGTCTTTCTAAGTCATTGTGTTGCTTAAATTAGGCTGGAATATGCAATCCTCCTGCCTCACCCTCCCAGAGTACTGGGATTACAGGTGTGTGCCACAACACACAGCCGCAATAAGGGATTAAAAATGAATTGCTGATATTGTCTCCACCTGAGCTTCTCTACCCTCTGTACACCTAGATGTTTGTGTGGGCCCCAAAGCAGAGCAGGGCTAATGTTTTGCTCTGGGAAACTAGCCCAGGAAGTCCTACCCCCATCCAGCCTTGCCCCATCCTCTAACCTTCCGGGCAATGTCTCTTAGCTTCCGGAAGAAGTCGTCTGATGCATGGTTGTCTCCGCCCTCAGACTGGATGGGCTCCACGACGATCCCAGCCACAGTCTTCTTCTTTTTCCGGTATTTTACAATCAGATCCTCCACCTGGATCCCAAAGGGGATATGACAATGGCTCACGGAGGCTCCTGAGTAGAGCCCATGAATGAGTATCTGGGGCTCCATGCTCTCCTTGAAACTATGTTGAAGCTGTGTGTTTGTGGCAGTTCCTATGGTGAGTGTGGCCCTCATTAGGAGCCCACGTGTGGCAGGGGTGCATCCTCCTTGAGACCAGTGCTAGCAGGAGGCTAGTCACTCGGCCTCCCAGAGACTCACTCTCCTGGTCAGTGGAGTAGGAATGCAGGAAGGTATCACTAGCTTTCCCAGCATGGAGCACTTAAGGCACAGGCCTCCCTGTCCCTTCCTCCTCCCAGGGAGCACTACCCATGTGCCCAGATACAGGTTTTCTCTGTCCTCTGGGCTCAGGCTCTGGCTGGTGAGGACAGGAGCAGGAATAGAGGTGGCGAGGTCAGTTACCTCCTCCAGGCAGCGGGCCTCCTCCTGCTGGTTGTCTTTCTCAAACTCCTCCAGCGGGTACTTCAGCCGTGGAAATGGTGCAATAGGCCAGTCGAAGGAAGGGATGTCGATCTTGTGAATTGCTTTGGAGTGCGTGGTCGCTAAGCAACCTGAATCCAGTAAGAGAAAAGCAGAGCTTGGCATGGGGCAGTGTTATGGATGGTCTTTGAAGAGGATGTGATGGGTATTTTAGCCACAGGCAGGCAATGCGCAGGAAGGCCTATGTTTGCAGGTTGCAAGCTCTTGCACCATCCTGAAGCTGAAGTAGAACCTGTGAACTGTGGAACGTGTGCTTATGTGTACATGTGTGTGAATATGTGTATGTAAATGTGCATGCTTTGTGACTTACCACAGGCTCTGAGGAAGAGAGGGGAGGGTTTGAATTCTGGCTTGGTCACTGAAAGGCCTTGAAAGTTCTTCCCCCTGCTGACCCTCAATCTCCATGTCTACAAAGTGAGGACAGTAGTCCCCCTGTGCAGGGAATTGTGTGGAATCGGTGGGACAATAGGTGTAAGTACCAACACCAGGCCCAGTGCAGGTGCTGCTACTGTTTCTGTGGTTATTACTCTAAATGCCACTGTGAACGTGTTGATCCCTCCTTACCCATGGTCCTTCCATGGAAAGCACCCATAAAGGAGAGGATGCTGTAGTCAGGGCATCCAGGGGCCTAGAACCAAGAAACATGAGCATCAGTGAGCATTGAGAGAACTGGGGGCACCTGGGGGAAGGCAGAAGAAGTCTATGAGAAGGACTGAGTCTTTCTTGGGCATAAGTTGCAATCTGAACCCCTGATGTCTGTATGTGGTCCATAGATATTTTGTTTTGGTCACACACTTAAAATTTTAAAAATTGTCACATTTAAAATCAAGGCATTGCATATAAATATGGGAGCTTCTGGCTTCCCATGGGTGCTACCCCATGTGGGCCGTGTTTCTCCTGTGGCAGCAGCAGGTAGCCTGGTGTTCACAAGGTGACTCTCCTCCCGGCTAGGCCTCTGTATATTCAGAACCTGCTCTGCAGCTTCTCCCAGAACCCTTACACTTAAGCTGCAGGGTGGCTCTGGTGTCCACAGCTCACAGGTGGACCCATCCTCAGGTGTGCACCCACCTCCCAGGTATCCAGAGCTAGGGGACTCAGCTGGGCACCTACCAGGAATGCCTGAGGAGTTTGGAAGAGACCTGCTGAGCCAGGTAGCAGAGGAAGGGAGGATACATCTTTCTCCCTTAGTTCAGGAAGGGCATGAGCCCAGCACACAGACCTTAACCACTTCCCAGCCAAAGAAAATGGCACAGCTGCCACTCCTTGTACTGCTTCTTGACCCTCCACCCAGCACAGTAATCCAAAAGTGCTTCCAGATCACTCAGGAGGCACTGCTCTGGGAGCTTCAGAGGCCTCCTCAGGCCAGGCTCTGGGAGCTGATGGTCAGGGATGTGGCAGGACAGTTTCTAGGCTGGCTTATCTCCACCGGATCCTTGAGATTGCTGGGGAAAACTTCAAGACCTCCTACCACAAGTTCCAGAATACCCTCTTATCTGTGTGTTGCCCACCTTCTGAGTAGTGGGGATGGAACCCAGGACCTTGTGCATGCTAGGCAAGTGCTCTACCGCTGAAGTAAAGCCCTCACTCCTATCACCTCTCCCTCCTTTCCCCTTTTCCTCTCTCTTTATTTCTTTCCTTCCTTCCTTCTTCTTTTTCTTCTCTCTCTCTCTCATTTGTCTGACTCCCAAGAAGAGTTTAATTAAAGAATAGCTTGGGAATTACAAGATCCCGGTAAGCATAGCATTGGTTTTAAAATACACACAGGAAACTGAAGTGTCTTTTGCTCTCTCTCCGGAGGCCTCACAGCTCAGATTCTTCAGCAGTTGCTGCTCCTGTTTCCCACCTGTTTTTCAGACCTCTCCTCTTAGCTCCTCATCCTCTCTGCCTCCCTGGCAAGCCTGTCTGCCCTTAAGGCCTCAGCCAGTCTCTTCCTGGCTTTCTTCACTTTATGAATCTGTCCCTGGACGTCTGTAAATTTGAAAAGCTCGTATAGGATCATCTCTTTCCAAATTGGAGACTGGCTGGACAAGTGTGCAAAGTCTGTGTACCAGGTTGGCCCAGGGATCTACTTTGATTTCCTAAATTCGTTATTTTAAAGGGATTCGCAAAAATCCAATTGGCTTAAAATTCTCCTTCCCTGCCTTAGGGCAGGAGTCCCTGCAGTCTCCAACTTGCACTGAGTTGCTTGGCTTTTCCTGCTTCTCGTCTTGTGGACCACACCTGCCAGGATGGGCAGTGCTCTGGTCTCTGGCCTCAGGAAGAGGCCACTGGTGAGTTTCACAGGGAGTACAGAGCCCGCATCAGCTCTCCACTACCTTGGAGGCATGGACTTGTCATTTCTTCTGTAAATTCTGAGGTGTCATACTTGTTTTGAACTTTTCCACCAAAGGCTGACTTGGAAATGAGTTTGCTGCCCATTCCCCATGGTCACTGCATTTGTCTTGCTGGCTCTGCTCCTAGGAGGCAGGTCGGCTGTGGCTTGCTAGAAAAGGCCTTGTTTCTTCATTACAAATGTAACATAGATACATATCACCATGCATATTTGGACAAAATGAAGAATTAGATGTAAAAATGTTGACGGACTTGGCTGTACATGAATATCAAGTAAGTAAAGACAAGGAAAGAGGTAGAATTAGGTCCACTTAAAAAAAAAAGCCAAGAAAAAGGAGTAAAAGCTTTTCTGGGTTATTCAAATATGGAGAGAAGTATGGATATATTTGCAAGCAGAAAGTGGGGTTAGGAAAATGTGTATTTTAAGAAAACATGAGAAAAACCAAGCCAAAACAACCAGTTTCACCACCCAGGGTCATGCCATTGTAAATGTGTTAGCAAGATTTCTTCTGGTAATTTCCTGTATATTTACTTACATGTTTGAGGGCATATCATCCATACAATTTACATTGCACTTTTTTTAAACCAAATTATAGTATGTATGTTCCAGTCAAGAGAAAACTTTTGCTATTATTTTTGCTGAAGAGCACTGTGCATGTCAGCAGTGGGTAATCAGGTGCAGTGTGCCTTGATATTCCTATGTGTGTTTCTTTTTTTCCTAAAGTTTCAGATGCTTCTGTCTAAACTGTCACGGGATTCCATGCACAAAGAAAAGCCTGCTCTGCTAAGCTGAGTGGGAGCCAGTGATTCTACTCACTCCGATTCCTGGCAGCCCCACCAGCCACCTCTGAGCCCCAACAGTGGCCTCCTTGGTGTCTCTGGGTACTGCCTGGGTTTCATTTGGAATTCCTACATTTAATTCATCTTTCTTTATTTCTGGATAGGGATATAGGTGGCATACCTTCTAGTTGATTTGGGTTATTCTGTATAGTAAGTCCCCGATTTATGAACACTTGAGTTGTAAACATTCACAGGAATGCTGCTTTGTTGGAATTGAACAAGACTCCTTCATAACCTAGGACTCACTGTAGATCTCATTAATACTCTCCTTAAACCTGTCCAAGTCATGCCTTTGTTCTGGGAAATTGCTGAAGGCGATCAGGAAGTGCTGTGCTCAGCCGCACCTTCATGGGGTGGAAATGCTTGAGGACCCCTCCTAACTGAGAAAGTCAGGGTTAGTCAACCACAGTCAGCTGCAGGAGGCCGCAGCTTCCCCAAATGAACAAGGTAAGAGGCCCAGCTCACCTTACCTGGTTAACCATGCAGGTCTCCAGCTCTTCTTTTGAGAACCCTCTTTGCCCTCTTTCTTTGCTCTGGCAAAACAGAACAGAACAAAATCTGAGAGGCTGGGGGTAGATGGGATGTTGACTTTCTAACCAAACCTGTTTGGTTTAGTGGGGATACTTAGTGCTTTCTCAAGAGGTGATCTCATGTCTGCATGGAAGTATAAAACTGTTCACTGTGCTTTCAACAACAACAAAAACAATAACTAAATAGATGAATAATACACTGCATTTTGATGCATTAAGATTCTATCAGGGGGGCTGGGAATTTAGCTCAGCAGCATAAGCACCTGCCTTGCAAGCAGGTGGTCGTGAGTTCGATTCCTGGTACTGATAAAAAAAAAAAAGATTCTATCAGCAACAACTAAGCTCTGTTGAGATGGTACTTGTTTTGCTGGTAAGTACTTTGGGTAAGTTTGATGTCAACCTTGCACTGCCCTCTGTACCATATTACTACTACTAGATGCTGGGGAAGCTGCAGTCAGGTCCTTGTTGGATTTGACCGTGGGCACTAAGTCTAATGCTCCAGCCTGTCGCCATGAACTGTCAGATGGGTGCACCTGTAGCCAAATGAGACCATGTACTCTGTACCACAAGCCTTACCCGGTACCACATGAAGATGGTCTTGAAGGCATTTTCATTGGAGCAGGAGCCACAGGCCATAGTGACAAGCTGGGACATCCCTTTGGGGGCCACCTGCCATGAAGGAGCCAGGAGTGAGCCCAGGCCCATTTGACCCCCACTTTTCCTCCTGGAAGTTATGCTCCCAGGGTCCTCCCATCCCCCATCTAGGAGCCACAGTCAAGGGAAGGAGGGAGCCAAGGAAATCCTGGAAACAGCCAGATGCAAAGGGTGGCTTTAAGCTAGTGTAGTGCTGGAAGAGAAGCCCAGGGAGGCCTCGAGGCCAGCAGAGAGCAAAGAGAGGCAAAAACCCACATTTGCACACAAAATCTCCTTTTCTGCAAGAGGAAAATGAAAAATATTCTTTATGAAAAAATAAAATAAAGCCCAGCTGTGTTACTACATATCTCGATAACATCTCTTCAAACATTCCGGAAGGCTGAGGCATTTTCAAGCCCAGGCTGGGCAACTCAGTGACTTCGTGAGATTCTGTCTCAAAATAAGGGCTGGGTATGTAGGTCAGTGTAAAGGCCTTGGGTTCAATCTCCAGTTTAAAAAACAAACAAACAAACAAACAAGCCAAAAAAAAAGTTAAAGAAAAACAAACTAGTCCAGAGAGCAAGATTTGAGCAGCAGTACCTTCTCGTTCATGGCCACAGAATGCAATCCTTTGCTTCCCTGGCTGCCCACCTCTGAGGACAGTGCAGCTGGAAAGTGGAAGCAGGCCTGCAACAGGACAGGGCTGTCCCCGGACTCACCGACAGCAAGGACTCCCGGAGCTTGTCCACGAAGTTCTCTGGAGGCAGGATCCCCAGGGCCGGTCTGTTGATGAAGGTGCTCTGCAAAAGGCCAGCAGAAAAACAGTGACTCCCCCTGCTGCCCCCAGGTCCCCGTTCACCTTGCGCCTCTTCACAGATGACAAGCTCTGAGTGGCACTGCAGACTGAGGGTGTTCCATTGGTGTTAAGAATGAGATTTTTCCTCTCTAGCAGAGAAATTCACTAGGATTGTTCTGGAGTTAGAGAAAGTGTCAACAATCTTAGCTGCAAAATTGTACAGTGCTTAATGTAAAATGCTTCCATTGAGGGAAACTGCGAAGGGTATGAGAGACCTCTTTTTGTATATTTCTTGCATCTTATTGCAAATTTATAATTTAGAAAACCCCATCAGAATAGCCAAAATATGAATACTGACAGATATTACCCAGGATGTGGAGAATTTGTAACTCTCATTCTGGACCATTCTCTGGTGGGAAGGTAAAATGGGGTAGCTACTCTAGAAGGCAGAGTGCCAGCTCCTATAATGCTGAGTATGCACCCATCCTGTTACCTGGCAACTTACTCCAAGGTGTTCTCACAAGTGAAACAAAGGCATAGTCCACACAGGGCTGTGTACATAAACATTTATGGTGGTTTTGATTCTCATTTGCCAAAAACTGGAAATAGCTCAATGTCCCTTCTACTGTGGGTGGGGTGAACAACCTATGGTCCATTCACACAGTGAAATATGACTCTGCAATGTAAAAGAACAATCCACCAATATACAGGATTACATGGAAGAATTTTGCAGTCAGGATGTGAGCAAAAGAAGTCAGAAGCCAACAGTGATAGTGTGTATGGTTCCTTCGATATGGTCTTCCATGGAACAGGCAAAACTGAGAACAAAAAACAGGTCATGGTTGCCTGGGCTAAAGCACAGCTGACTACAAGGGCACAAGAGGAATGTATGGAGCAATGAGCTATTCTGTATGGATTTAAAAAACTGAGATGAAATCACCTAACATAAAATGCATCCTTCTAAGTTTCTCAGTGTACAGTAAGGGCATCCACACTGTGGTGCAGCCATCCCCACCATCCATTGCCAGGACGCTTCTATCCTCCAAAACCATAATTCCTCCCATTGAACTTCGATTCCCTGTCTCCCTTCTCCCTTAACCATTATTGTTTTGTTTTATGAATACAAGGGACCTACATGGAATCCCTCACTATTTGTTCTGTTCAACTGGCTTATTTCAAGCACAAAATCCTGAAAGTTCATCTGTATGGTAGCCTGAGTCCGAACTTCCTTCTTCTGGATGGCTGATAGCTGTCATGTGGGTGGACCACATTCGTATATCCATTCTTCACCCTTTGTGTATCCATTCACCAACTGATGGACCGTGAGCTGCTGGCACTGATTGGCTGTTGCAAAGATGCTGCTGTAGACATGCACATGCAGATCCATCTGGGTGTTGAGGGTGATTGTACAAAACAGCATTTGTATACTGTACACTGAATTGTACCTTAGCTTTTTAAACAATGAAGGAAAAAAAAAGAAGCATTATGAGGCTGGATAGCTTAGAAATTTTTAAGTAGAATAGGGAATGGTCATGGAGCTGGCTAAATTATCAGACAGGACTGAGTGTGAAAAAAAAGCCATACTAGAAAATGTTAAGCTTGAGTCAGGATGGTGGTAACCTGTAACTCCGGCACTTGGGAGGCTCAGGCAATAGGATCGTGATTTTGAGAACATTGATGAAGGTGCTCTGCAAAAGGCCAGCAGAAAAAGAACTTGTCCCAAAATTTTTTTGTAAAAAAGAAGAGAGAAATACAGAGGTGTATAAACTTTAAAATTCTAGCCCCAAAATATATTAAAACAAGTTCTGGCTGGAGGACAGTCCTACATCCCAGATGCTGCATTCTTCACCTGCTGTCTCTAATAGCCAGGTTTGGTTGCTAGCTGTCCACCTGACAAGATGAGGCACCTGGAAGGGCTGCTGTCCCACTTGTCACCATAGAAGGTTGCTGCCGTGTCATCTGGTACTTCCCTTAAAAGTGTGGAAGAAGAAATATAGGCTAGCAATGACCAACCCTGGAAGGCCACCAACTGCAGAAGTTTCCACCAGGTGGGTCGTTTGTGTGTGTTAAGAGGCATAGTTTATGCTCTGATCCGGCTGTCTTGTCACCCTGCTCCAAGTCTGTCCTGCCTAATTGATCTAGCTGAATTTCTACCCAGCCTCAATCCTGCTCATCTTTGAAAATGGCATTCCTGCAGGCCAGAAAGTGTCCCTCTCCAGGTAGGCTGGATTGAGCATGGCCACCAGAGAGACCACCACACAACCTCTACTTTCATTATATAATTCACATTCAGTGGGTAGGTTCTGTTGACTTTATGGGAAAATTTGATTTGGTTCTCATCCAATTCTGTTTGCTGTGAGAATCATGGAAAGAATTAAATTCGTGAACCAAGGTACCCACTGTACTCCCACCTGTGTGCTAAATAACACCCCTGTCCTCTCTAGCACCAGGGCAGTTGGTGATGACAACTAGAAAGAACCATGAAAAAGCAGAGAGAGGTACAAAGCAAATCCCAGGAAAAGATACAATTCCTCCCTTTCTTAGTCTATTCCTCCTCTCATTTCTTTTGCTCTATGCCTATAATCCTCTGACCCTCACAGAGTTGAGAGGTTGATTTGCAAGCTTATCTCCCACTTCACTTCTCCTATTCTTGGCCAGGAATTAGTATCTGGGTTCAATCATCGCTTGGGCTTGCTAATGGCTCCGCAATTCCAAGAGAGAAAAAAGCCCATTTTGGAACAAGGAACTGACAACAATCTCATGCTGGGATTTCTCTAAAGAAATGATTTCAAATGTAGGCGAAAGTGGTGTATTTACTCTTCAGGCAGCACTGTTTATAACACCCAGAAGGAGGAACAGTGTCAACCTAGCATCAGGTTAGTGCACATTGACTCGAGGTGCTGGTACATGGCTGGTCACATTTAGGAAAAGTTATAGTCACATGGGATGATTTAGATTACAGAGATATGTCCTTGAACTCTTTATTGAATCCCCTTATGCAAGCACTGTGTCGTATTTCTGGACAGCAGAGCATGTTCATTCACAGGATTTGGGTTCCCATTCCAGAGCCCATTTTGGGTGTGCAAAGGGCTAGATTAGGAGTTACAGCTGTTAAGTCCCTTAAAATTAATGAACCTCAACTACTTTACCTTTAAATTGAGCAGATTGTGGCCTGTCCTTCTGACTCACAGGGGTGCCAGGAGTGCCCCAGGAGGTAGCGTTTTTCTATGTAGGGACCTCAGATCAGTCAGGGATTGGCATTCCTCCAGACTCAGAGAGGGAACAGACAGCCAGACTATCTTGGGAATCCACTATCTGACCAACTGTGGCCAGGGGCTTTACAAATCCTTAGGACAGCTTGGTCACACTCACTGATCAGAAAACTAGCGTATTGTGTTCGAGGACAGAGATGTATCAGATTTAGTGGCAAAATGTGTCAAGCCAGTGAATTCAGAATAGTTTAGTTACACAAGAAAGAAGAGGTTAGGGCTGCACAGGGGCAGGGGTCACTCTTGGGACCCAAGAAGGGAGGTGAACCAGGGACACAGCCAGAAGTTGACCAGAAGCCGGAGGACCCATTTGGGCTGGTGGTGGGAGCTGCTTGGATGCTAAGGGCAGACATCTGCCAGTGTAGGATGAGCAGCTAGTCCTGAGGGTTGCCACAGGGAGGGCTGCACCAGGATGAACAGTGAGGTCATGAAGAAGTGGGTTTGGGTTATAAAAATGGATCATATCTTCAAGGCAGTGTGGTACCTTGGGTCAGATCCTACAACACAACTCAAAAGACAATACTGGGAAGACAGTAAAATCCAAATAAAAATCTGCCTATGTCGCTAACCAGTGTAATTTGTAAATCCAGTTCTGACAAATGTACCTTGGTGGGGTGAGATGTAACCAGCATGGGAGCTGGGAAAGACAGATAGGAACTAGCTTAAAATCTAATAAAAGTATTCCAAAGCCAGACGTTTGGTTATACAAAGGGAGGGTAGTGCTGTGATATGTATACTTCTTGGGTCTCTCTCTCTCTCTCTCTCTCTCTCTCTCTCTCTCTCTCTCTCTCCTTTCTCTCTCCTTCTCTGACACTGTAAGAAGCTCAGTGGGTATCTAAAGAGCAGCATCACCATTTGGCAGAGTCTCAAGGACATGCAGGTCCCAGAGGTAATTCTCTTAGTGGCTTTGGGTCTTGGCTTGGGCCTCTAGAAATTGGGGTAGATTTGCCTCTCTGCTGCTTTTTCTCCTCTGTGACCACTCAAGTGTATCTAGGAGAAGTGATGAGGGAAATGAACCCCCTTCCATTGTAGAGTTGGAAAAGTGAGGAGCATGTGACAGGAAAGAGCAGATCCAGGCTGGGTTCAGATGCCACTCCGTCACACCCTCCCAGCAGGTTCCCCTAGAAAGATGAATGCCAACAACCCTGGAGACCTGGGCTGGCCAGCTGGGGCCTTTGAGGAGCATCCTCACTCTAAGCTGACCATGGGACTCCTAAGAAACAGGATGCACCACCAGAACAGGGTGGAGGCAAACTGCCACTCTGGGCTGCAGGGAAGAGGCTTCCAAAGGAGGACAGGCAGGCTGGTAGCTTGACTGCCTATCTGGGCCTGGGAAAGATGTGGGGGTGGTGTTCTTGTTCAACAAAGCATGACACCAGAAACAGAAGCTATCTAGGACATCGGGTCACAGAATCAAATGAGGACAGATTTCTAGAAACTTCACTGTCAGCCCATTAGTCTTAAAATACAGCATGAAGAGAATGGGCTTGGTTTAAGTGGTTATGCAATTTTGGGCTAATTACCTAACCTCTCTGAACTTCAAGGTCATCGTCTGCCAAAATGGGGACGTCCCTGGCTTGTAAGGAGGTAGGAGATGAGATGGATACAGAGAAGGCCTAGAAGTCACAGGTGGGTATCTATCTTACCTGGTCAGGCCTTTATCCTATGTCCATTCTAGAGGCAAGAAAGTCAGATTGCAGCTGTCATACACTGCAATGTGACCTTGCATACATGGTGCCACATAATTTTTTCTAAGAGTAGGAAAATTTATTGGAGAATAGGAATAGGGAATAGGAATAGCTCCTGGGAGACAGGAGGTCCTGAATGGGTTGCCTGGTGCCTGTAATTCTTGCACAGCTGGTGGACAATTAACAGCATGGCCTGGTAATAGAAGAAATACCAGTTGGAAACCCGGTATTCGATTTGGGGGACCTGATTTCATTTGTGCAGTCACATGAAGTCATTATGGTGAATTTTCACAGTGGTGCTGTGACAGGTTCCTTCTCAGGACTTACAGCCTGGCGGGAAACTGCCCTCGAGGGGTGGAGCACCAGAACCCCCACCTGAGGGTGTCTCCAGCCAAGGAGTGTCAGCCGGCAGCACGCAGCCTGATGCTCAGTGTGCCTGTGTTTTAACACTTTTCTAACACAAGGTTAGGGTCTCTTCTCACCAAGCCCCAAAGCAGTCTTCTGCAGAACAGCTCACACTTACCATGGAGGCTGTGATCTCACCACCACAGCCCTAGCCAAGAACCATGCCCAGTGCACAGCCAGTATTCAGCCAATTACTAGTAATAGAACAAGTGTCAAGAAATGAGGCTGGTAGCTCAGCAGCACAGCGCCTGCCTGGCAAGCTTGAGGTCTTAAATCCAGTTCCTGGTTCAAAAAAGAAAAGACGGAAAGCAAGAAAGAAAGGCTGGGGCTGGCGTGTGGCTCAGAGACAGAGCATTTTCCTAGCATGTGGGAAGTCCTGGATTCCACCACCAGTGAAAAACCGAAGCAAAACAAAATGACTGAAGAAGAAAGCAGAAGGCAGATTAGTAAAGGCTTTGCAGTGAAGCAGAAGAGCTTCCTAAAGGCAGTGGACTTGGGTTCCATGCACTGTGGGGAGGCTTGGGGGACAGCTGGGCTGGGAGGAGACCACCAGGTGAGTCAGGAGCTGCAGGGGGCTGCAGAGAGGCTGCTACCAGAGACTCAAGAGGGAGAGGTGAGGAGCAGGACCAGCCCTCAGCTGGGTGAGGGGTGGAATGTGGCTGGGCCTGCAGCAGCCTGTGGCAGGACCTTCCTGAAATCAGAATCCCTAGGCCTCCACGTCATGTGTTACTGGGAAGATTCTGCCTCTGCAGGCAGTTGACACTGCAAATTTGTTTGACATGTTTGTTGACACAGTTTTTCAGCACCAACTGCCAAGGCATCTGGGATTCTTATGATGTTTCTGAACAAAGCTTGACTTTGAATGTAAACATCTATGGAGCCTCTGGGGAAAAGCCCTCATCAGACCCCTTTCAGAGGCCCCAATTTCCTCTCCAGTGACCCAGCACCTGTCAACTAATTGGAGGCAAGAATGTTCCCCAGGCCCCCTGGGAAGAGCACGCTGTTTTATAAGGAGGAAACAGTGGTTCTTTCTAGTGATCTTCAATTCTGTCGATTAAAAGGAAGACTATTTTGAGGATGAGGACTTGTTTCCTTTCCAGGACTGGATGCTTGATCCCTTTTGCCTTTCTTAGACCTGTTTTTGGAAATCAGGCTCCTTGTCCTGTGTGCACTAGGATGCCCCTCTCTGAGTCAATTAAAGGCCCACAAAGACACCCATTGAGGATTTGGAGCAACTGGACCACCCTCCCTCCTGTCCCTGCACTGCTGGTGGGAGCGGAAATCAAGATCGGCTTGGAGAATCAGCAGGGTTTGCTGAAGCTCAGCAGGGACACATGCCAAGGCCCGCGATCTGCGCTTAGCTTTGTGTCCTGCACACACATTCACATACTCCCCAGGAGACACATGCTTGATCATGGCAGCCGTTTTTGTAAAAGCCCCAAAGAGGAAACCACCCACGTGCCCATCAGCAGCAGGAAAGATGCACTGATTGCAGTACATTCACACAACGGGACCCCGTAAAGCCACCAGTTAGTGGGCCACACGAGACTGTGAGGATGAATCACACAGCTGTGACTTGTTTTGTTTCTCTTCTTCTATTGGAATGCTAGGGACTGAACCAGGTACCTTGTGCATGCTAGACAATCGCTGTATTGCTGGAACTACACCACAGCCCTTTTTATCTTATTTTGAAATAGGGTCCTGCTAAGTTGCTAAGTTACTTGGGCTGGGCTCAAATCTGTGATTCTCCTGCCTCAGCCTCCTGAGCAGCTACCAACAGAAATGTGTACCACTATTCCTGATTTCAGACGTGAAATAAGCCAGCTAAGACAGAATACACACTGTGTATTCCATTTATGCAGAGACAAACAGCAGGAGAAACCCACCCATCAGGTAGCTATCTAATTGGGAGCTACTTCTTTGTGCCTCAGTTGTCCCACTGGTAAAATAGGGTTAACAATAGCACTTGCTTCACAGATAATATTACAGCTATAAGGAGCTGAACAGTGTTTAGTACATATGTTTTTCTTCATAAGCTTTACTAATTATTATCACTACTGTACGCCTATACAATGCCTGCCTTACTCTGTAGCACTTAGTATGGCTGCATTCTTGGCTTATGTGTGTGGTTAACTGACTGCCCCCATGGGAACAGGGAGCACTGTTTGGTCCCTAAGGCATTCCAAATGTCTAGAGCATAGTATGAGCTTGATACCTTTTGTGGAATGATGAATGAATGAATGAACGAATGAGTTATTTCTACGGGCTGCTCAGTGATTCCATGAATGACCGAGAAACATTGGTCTTTGTGTAATGGGGAGACATACCACATTCTGAGGCTGCTGGACCAGTTTTGCCAGGGCAGGATGGCTATAACCTGGGGAGAAGAGGGTGCATTAGAGAGAGCATCACAGTCAGGGGTTCCTCACATCCCCTTCCTTCCCTGCCCTATCCCTCCCAACTCTGAAATTCTCTCCTTTTATACTTTGTGGACACAAAGAGATTCCTGGGTCCTGACCCTGTCTTACAATCTCTCCGCAGACAGCCCAGAAATCTGCAGCCAGTGCCTTAGGGGATCTGGTGCTTGTTCAGGCTGAACCTGCCAGACTAGACAAACACAAGAGGAGGTGAAGGTGAAGTCAAAGCATATTTCAAGACAGAGCTAGCAGTGGATCAACAGGTCAGTCTGAAGAGCTATGGATTTCCTCCTGCTTTCCTGCCAGGACTCATTGGCTGGGGCAGAGCTCAATGAATGTTTGCTGTTTATCTGGGGACTATATAATGCTACCTGCATCTGTCAACAGCGTGTCTCATCCTATGTTTATTCCTAGGGTCCCACTGCATTTACTGTCCAGACAAGGCTGACATCACATGTCAAAGCTTAGCATATGCTTTGATCCAGCAATTCCTCTTCTGCGAGTTTGTCCCACAGATGTGTCTAAAGACCTACATACACAGATCTTAGCTGTGACGCTGTAATAGTCTAGACTTGAAAGCAACCTAACATCCATCAATAGCAGATCAGGGAAATAAACTATGATTCATCCCTATGACGCATGCCTTCTAATGTGACTATGCAGCTGTGACAAAGAATGAGAGATTTATCTATGCTGAGTTAGAATGATCTCTAGAATCTACGGCTATGTGAAAACGGAAAGAGATGAGATACAGAAGTGCTTATATATACACTGACTATCTTGCTACAAGAAAACAACAATAATGCTTGCTTTGGGAAAAGAATGGGAGTAGGGATCAGACTTGGGAAAAAGACTAACCCCCTTTAATTAAAATTTAAAAACAAAATTTTCCAACCTGAGGACTGAGGCCAGATGCAACTTTATCCCTGAGTTATGCCTCTAGCCCTTTATGGTCTTTTATTTTGAGACAAAGTCTTGCCAAGTTGCCCAGGCTGACCTTGAACTTGAAGTTCTCCTGCCTCAGCATCCTAGAATACTAATATTAGAGGAGTATGCCACCATGCCTAATTTAAAAACAAGATTTAGAAAAAGTTAATCCATATGGGTTACTCTGTGGTCATGTTGGGTTCAAGCAAGTTAATTTCAATCTTCCAGAACATTCTGAAGATGTGTTCTATGATTCTACTGCATGGTGACTTCCCAGGAGTCAAGCTGCTCTGTATCTTGGAAAGCTGCTTCATAAGCTGCTGAATGTTTTTCAGGGACCTGTGGCCCTTGCCAAGAAGCCCAGCAAAAGGGAGTCTCAGGGAGCCTTAGGTTCACCGTACTTATGGAGGTCTTGCTGGACTCTTCTTAGAGCTGCATCAGAATGGATGGTGACTCTGGAAGGAGGAGGAGGGAGGTACCCAGACCTGGTCCTGACAGCTATGGGACTTTGGTGCCTATTTTGGATGCTGAGCAGGCCAAAGAGGACAAGAAAACGGAAGCTGTGCTCCCTGGTCTGGCTCTCTGTTCCATCCAGGGCGTGGCTTTGTGCTCTGTGAACACACCTGTCTGCATGTCTAACTTTCACCACATTGCTAGTCTCAGGTGCCCTTTCTTGCCTTTCTGAGTATCTGGATTTTTCTCTTGCCAAAATGCCCTGAGGAGGCCCCTATTTCAGAGAAGCCTTTTACCAAGATCCACAGCCTCCCTCCCTCTCTTCCCCCACCCTGCCATGTCTGCCTCTTCCCTGCTTCCCTTCTACCATGCATGGCCTGAATGTGACACATCGTATCAATAGAATCAAAGACAAAATCATGTGATCATCTCACCAGATGCACAAAAGGCATTTGATAAGACCCAATATAATTTCATGATAAAAACCCAAAACCAAACCAAACAGAAAACGAGTCCCAAACCCCACAGTAAACTAGGAATTGAAAAGCACTCTCGAAGCCTGCTTAAAACCTTACAGCTAACTTAGTGCTTGGTGGAAGACCAATGCTTTCTCCCCAAGATCAAAAACAAGGCAAGGACATCCTCTCCTGTAACTTCTGTTCCTCATCATATTAGAGGTTCCAGTCAGGCAGATTAGATAAAAAACAGAAACACAAAGTATTTAGATTGGAAAGAAAGAAGCAAAGCTATCTCTGCTTATAGATCTTACAAAGAGGAAATCCTAAGGAATTCACTAAGAAACAATCATTGCATACAAAGGAGGTTAGTAAGTGTGTGGGATGCAAGATCAGTGCACAAAAATCAATTGTACTTCTATAAAATTGTAATGAGTGACCCCAAAACAAAATGAAGATGTCCCGCCTGGCCTTGTAATTTAACTTGTCTGCCCCTTCCCTCGGAGTGGTGCTTCTTTAGTGCTGGATGAATGACATAAACTATAGCTTCGTCTGGTTCAGTCATTTTGAGAAACATTCTCAGCAACTTCAGTCTTTACATAGTTAAACTTCCAGATACAGGAAGAGAAGCAAAACACGTATAACTAATGAGATTATAACTCCTATTTATTGAGCACTAGGTGCCGGGCTCTGTCAAATGCTTAGTATGCTTGCTTTTATTTCATCTTCCCAGCATCCCAGCGGCAGGTTTCACTAGCTCAAAGGGCTGATGAAAATGAGGAGACACAGAGCAGAGAGGTGACGTACAGGCCGGGCTTCTCTGTCTCAGAGACAGGCTCTGGGCCCAGGACACTGTGGCTCCAGTGTATGCAGCGGCCTCTCAGTCCTCCCTCTTTATGACAGAACCCGTTTATCAAGCATCTAGGATGTACAGGGGTTTCTGTTCCTTACTGCCAATCCTTAGAGTAGTCCTACCGGAAGCCATGTTTTTAGGAGGAGGGAGGCACTGAGGCTGGAGATGAGATCGTAAGACTCCCCACATGTTCAGCCTCATGCATTTTTGTTGAATGAGTGATGTAGAGATCCAGTGAGGAGGGCAAGAACTCAAAACTATCACATGTGAGAAAAGACTCATGGATGAATCGTGGAGCAGGAAGTAGACTTTGGAGGAAAAGAATCACTCCTGCCTGAAAGTATCAGTGTTTTAATCACACATGCCTCTATGGTCTGAATCTTTTTACCCCCTAGACTCCTGTGCTGACATCCTAGCTCCCAGGGTGAGGGTTAGGATGGTACTAGGAGGTACAACCTTTGGGAGGTGATTAGATCAGAGGAGTGATGCCTTCCAGGGGGGCCCCAGCTTGCCACTGTGTTAGGGCACATCGAGGAAGCATCATTTATGAACCAGAAATCCAGACCTTGCCAGACACTGGATCTACTGGATCTGCTGGTGCCTTGACCTGGAATCTCCAGCTTCCAAAATGGTGGCAAATAGATCTTGGTGTTTAAAAGGTACCAATCTATGTCATTTTGGCATAGCATCCCCAGAGGACCAAGACCTTGTACCTGTTTGCTCTCACCCTGTTTACTTTCTAAGTAGAATACAAGTTCTTTGAAAGGAGACTTTGTATCACTGTAACCTTCATAGCTTTGTAGCTCCTGTCCAAGGATCTGAGGCTCAGGCCTGTTCTCTGTCATAACCGAAGACTAGCAAGTTAGACAGTTCAGACTCAGTATGACCCAGGAGAGGCTTTCTCCCAGGTAGAGTCTAGAAAAGAGACAGGGAAGCTTTGAGAGTTCGTTCTGCTGCAGAGGATGGGCAGTGGGGATGTTGGAGGAGAGTCCACTTCCTCCAGCTCCTTCCCTGCACTTCAACTAGACTTGCTTACCACTGGAGGATGGAACACTCTCTGGGTTTTTTCCAACTGTTTTTGGCCAGAGAGCTTCGTGTTCTGTCGCCTTATCAGGCTGCCTGGGTGTTTATGGCTTTTCTGCCTCAGCAGATAAGGTAAATCTCATTAAGCCACAAACGGGGCTTGTTTTAGTGGCTCCTCAAGGAGCAAGAGAGGACAGTAGAGCCAGTCCCTCTGGTGGAGGAAATCCCACCATGGGTTCCATGCTGCAGGTTGCCTCCTCCCCCTCAACGCCCCAACCGCAGGGCAGAAGTTCAAGAGGCTGCTCGATAGAAATGAGCTGAGTGGACAGAGTCATGGATTCATGTCCCTAGGCTCTCTGTGCCCATTCAGCTGCACTTTTCACTTTTCACCTGAAACCTGGCAAAGACATACACAGCGAGGATGTTGAAAGACCGTTATAGGGCTGTTATGGTCATTGAATGCAGAAACATCAAGATACTTAGCACCATTCCAGGTATACAAGAAGCTGTTTGTTAGCTAAAAATATTTCAAGCTAGGCATGCACATGTCGTCTCGGTTGCTAGGGAAACTGAGGCAGGAAGACTACAAGCTTCAGGGTAGCTCAGGCAACTTAACAAGACCTTGTCTAAAGAAAAAATGTGTGAAATAAAAAGGTCTAAGGAGAGGCTCAGTGAGAGGCCATGGGTTCAATGCCCAGTACCCATCTCCCTGACAGAAAAATGAAAAACCAAAACCCAAACATTCCCAAGATCACAGATATGGGATAAAAAGCAGCATGAAAGAAGATTCTAAGAACTTTAGCCCAAAGGAACTGTAGTCTTTTACCAAATGCTGCAAGTCTGATCCTCTTCTCCACCCACATGATGGCTGGGACTGAACTGAAGGAGCCCTGGTGTGGTCCCAGTGCCACAACTAAGAGATGGAGCCAGGATTTGAACCCAGGAAACTTCCATCCCTTCCACTGTAGCATGAAGGGGAGATGAGGATTTCTAACTCTTTGTTTCTAAAGTGCCTGCAAAGACCGAGCCACCTTTGAATGATGAACCTCCTTAAAGAATGAGTCACCTGCTTAGTCTCTGATCACATCTTAATGACAAATAAATAGCTTTGAGGAAATGGGCTGGGAGGCAAAGGAGAGGGGCACCTCTGAGGCTGGGTCTCAGGGAAACTGCCCTACACTGCTGAGAAGCAGGGGGCTGCTGCACATGCAAAGTGCAGGACGTCCCCTCTCCTCCGTGGCAGACAAGCAGCCCCATCTGCAAAAGGACCTGCTTTGCCATGCACAGGCCAAAGCCAGTAAACACAGCCGGGAGTCCATCAACCATCTAAGCAGCAAACAACAGCTCCTGCATTTCCAAATTAGCCCTGTCTATCCCATCATCTGCACTGCATCGCTTTCTGTGGCTGGGAGTGAGCCTGGGAGGCAGATGCTGTTGGCATTCCACTGAGGTCACTTCTGCCGGGCAGGTTACCCATCTCCCAGCTGCTGTGTGTGTTGGCCAGTAACGGCTCCAGCTGCCTCCTCTTCCAGAAAATTGCCCTTCCTGCATGGAAGCCACTTTGCCAGTAGATGACACTGGCCCTTCCCTCTGGCATCTGATGGGTAATGGTGGCCTAGTACACGGGCACCACAAGGCCCTTGCTGCAGTTCAATTCTCCAGAGTCCTTGTGGGATCAAGCTGGGGACAGTCTCCAGCAGAACCCTCATTCTTTCTGGTTGTCATCCTACCCTTTCTCTTCCCTCCTTTCTCCTGACTGTTCCTCTTCAATCGACAATTTGTACAAGAATCCTGCTGCAGGCTTTTCTTCTGGAAACCCAGCCTCATACACTACATTGTGGACATTGTGATCACATGGACCTGGGTTCAAAATGAACTGTGATTCCTCTACATGCTACTCAACCTCTCGGGGCTCTCTTTACCTACCTGCAACATTGGGGTACAATCATATACCCACCCTGTAAGGAGCAAATGAAAAGATGTGTCCTATGACTAATAATACACTCTAGCCATCATGGTACCAGGGATCAGTTATAGATGACAATGTTTCCACAGATGGGGGAAGTGGTGGTGCTGGACAGTTTTTACATTATTTCTCAAAAGGAGCAGACAAGCAAGATCCCTTGCTTATGCAGTTCATAGTTGTATTGCTCCTGTGAGACTCTCATGCCACTGCTGATCTGACAGGAGGTGAACTCAGGTGGTAAAGTGATGCAGGAATGGCTGTAGACACAGATGAAGCTTCGTTCACCTCCTACTGTGTGGTCCATGGCCCAGGGGGTGGAGGCTCCTGCTCTATACCATATTGCTCTGTCTTGTGACTTTGAGGGAGATGTGTGGCAACATATAGGGATGTGCTATTTCGGGGGGTGTCTAAAGCCTGATGGGAGGGAGAAAGGGGGAGGGAGAGAAAGAAAGAGAGAATATGACTCTGGAACCAGCTTTCCAGCTCTTACCTATGGGGACAGAGGAGATCTGGGAGTAAAGATCCAGCATTCGGTTACCGTCCACATCGACTAGGTAGTTGCCTCGGCTCTCTTCATAGTTGCAGAAAAAATGTACCGCTTCTGCATTCTTAGGGAAAGAAAGACTGACTCAGGTTCACTGCGACTCTGGCTGCTCGGTCCATTAGGAATAAGCTCTAGTTGGTGGAGCAAACCATGCCCTGCCCTTGCAGCGGACTCGTGGGAGTCACTGTAGGTGCTAGCAACATGATAGTTCTCGCTCTGGGAATAACTCTACAGGTAGCTCACTATACGGCAGTCCATTAAGGTGTGGTTTTGTATTTTATAAGCTTTTTTGTATATGCTACATACATTGCAAAGCTTGAGATGTAAGTAAGTAGATTCTGGTAAGTTGAGAGATATGTTGCAAGTCTTTGAGCTAAGGAAACCAGAAAAAATAGTAATTATTAAAGAAATGAAGATGCTACCTTAGAAAATATTCACTTAATGCACAAAAATCCTAACAAAGAAAACCCAAAATAGAGGAGCAAAAAATATATGACAGGGAGAATAAAAAATAAAACTGGAGACATAAATTCAATTGTATCAATAATAGTATTAGTGGAACCAATGAAACAAACTATTAAAAAGCCAGAGATTGGGGGCTGGGGATTTAGCTCAGCGGCATAAGCACCTGCCTTGCAAGCAGGCACTTGTGAGTTCGATCCCTGGTACAATAAAAAAATAAAAAAACAAAAAAACCCCAGAGATTGATAAACTGAATAAAAATAATCAAGTATATAGTATTTATAAGGAGACACACCACTTTAGATTCAATAACACAAATAGGTCAAAAGTAAAATGATGGGGAAAAGGTATGGTAGTGGACATCTGTAATCTCAGCTCTCAAATCTCAGGCATTTGAGTCTGGCCTGCCATTGGGGGAGAAATAAAGAAAGAAAGAAAGAAATAAGGAAAGAATAAAAGAAAGAAAGAGGATAGAAAAAGGTATTTGATACACACATCTTCATAGGAAAGCTAGAAGGGCTTATTCTAGTACCAGAATAAACTAAACAGCAGCAACAACAACAACAAAATAAAAAGAAACACTTTGTAATGATAAAGTATAATCCACTAAGAAGATATAATAATTATAAACATATTTCTTTCTTTCCCTTGGAATCAGGAGTCAAACTCAGGATCTTGCGCTTGCCTGGCAGGCGTTGAACTGCTGAGCTATATTACTGGTCCCTAAACATATTTCCAACTAATGAATGAGCATCTAATGAGGAAAAAATGGAATCGAAGGGGGAAAAAGCTGTACCTTAATAGTCTGTGACTTTGGTACTGATATGCAGTAATGGACAGGAAAGTAAGCAAAAGATTAGTGAGGAAATAGAAGATTGAACAGCACTTCAAATGCAACGATCTAACAAGCACCTGCAGAATACTCCACCCAACAACAGCAGGTCTCACACTCTTCTGAAGTACAGACAGAACGTTTCCCAGGGTGGCCCGGATGGCAGATCATAAACGAGGGCTCAATAAATTAGAGAGGATTGAAGCCACACAAAATGTTTTCCAATCACAATGCAATGAAACTAGAAGCAGTTACAGAGAGAAACTTGGGAAATTCACAAAACCATGGAAATTGAACAACACATAGGCTAGTGCTAGGCCAAAGAAGAAATCACGGGAAATTACCGAAGAGATTTCGAACAAAATTAAACTGTGTGTTTTTTAAAGGGTCAGCATGGTGACTTTCCTTCAGCTAAAATGTAATAAAGAAGCGACAGAATAAGTGTTCTCATCCCACTCACCTGAATCACATTCAGCTGTTTCATTAATTCCTGCAGGCAAGAAAAGCAAAACCATTATGGCTGTGACACACTCTGGCCAAAACAGCTAGAAGATCTTCCATGCTTCCCCAGCTCTTTGAACTTTTCTTTCTCTCTTGCTAATACTTTGATAATTTGCTAGTCAATAATAATTTAAATATTTTAAAATTACTTAATATAAATAATTGGCAGTAAAATATCACATGGTTAAATTACAACAGACACACTGAAGATTTAGATACTTGGAAGATAATACACACACACACACACACACACACACACACATATATTGAAACAGGGTCTTGCTATGTAGTTCAGGATAGCCTTGAACTCACAGCGACCCTCCTGCCTCAGCCTCCTGAGTGCTGGGATTATAGGAGAATCCCACCATGCCCTGCCAGATATATATTTAATAAAAGAAATCAAGATGAAAGTGTTTATCTAGTGTGTATTAAAAATATGGGTTCACTTTTTATTTTTAAAAGAGGATTTTTAGCTGGGTGTGGTAGTTTACCCCTGCCAACCCAACACTCAGGAGGCTGAAGCAGGAGGATCACCATGAGTTTGAGGTAAGGAACTCATAGTGAGTTCAAGGCCAGCCTTGACTGTACTATGAGATCCTGTCTCAAAAAATAAAACGAAACAAAAAAAGGCTTTCACTCCTCATTAGAAGTAGAAAGTACAATCAACTGAAAATATAATTTGCATATCAAAGAACCATTTTAAATTGCAATCCAAACATTCTATAAACTGTAATTCTATACAATAACTGAGAATTAGGCACTCTTTGGTTTGTTATCATAAAAAATTCCACTCCAAAAATAACTCAACATAAAATACACCTTAGTGATTAGTGTTATAAGATTATATATTTCCACACAAAAATATAAAATGCTGTTAATGACAAGGGTATGAAAAGTTCTTTCAGTGTTTCACTGCTATTAAATTATGACCTATCTGTACATAGAAATGTGCAGGAAATGTGCAGGAAACAAGTCTTTTTGTTAGAAAAATGCTATCTAAAGCACCTCATCATTTACAGTAGTGTAATGGTTACTGAATTTACAAACTAGTTACAATGACAAAAGGAGTAGCTTTTTAAAATTTAATTTCATTGGTATAATGATCAAATTCACCATAGAGAATTTGTACCTGTACATGCTATAACTTGTTAAAAAAAAAAAAGAAACTGAATAAAATCTGCAAAATGAAGCAGGTCTGGTGGTATACATCGGTAATCCCAGTTACTCAGGAGGCTGAGATAGAAAGATCACAGATTCAAGGTCAACCTGGGCCACTGAAAAATAAAAAGGGGTCAGGGATATAACTCAGTAGTAGAGTATCCCTGGGTTTGACTCCCAGTACCAGGAAAAAAAAAAAAAAAAAACTGCAAAAACTAAAACAAAACAATTTGAATTAAGAAGGTTTGTATTATCCTTTTGTCGGGAACAGAATGGCCTCCTTTATCAGATTCATCCCTTTACCCTTCAAGATCAAAGTCAAGCCATCTGATATCCAGGCCCTGTTTTGCAGAGTCCTGTTCTTCCATGCTGGGAGGATGTTCTGCCCCAGCACTGGCTGTGCACTTGCACTGGCTGGCAGAGTGAGGTGGAGGTGTGGGAGCCAGTGTGGAGCCCAGGCCTCCAAGAACCTATGGCATGGTGAGAAAGAGCCATTCTGCCTGCTGGAGGCCAAGAGACCGATGCAGAACAGCCAGGTCACTGCAGTGATCCGAAGCAGTGACAGCCAGCTGTTCCCAAGGCGTGCAGATGAATCCAGCAGGGCTGCCCCAGCCCCTAGCGAGCCCTAAATGCAGGGCAAGCGGGAGGATGAGTGCTGGGAAGCTCTGGGATGCAACATTATTGTGACAACAGATAAGGACACAACCCTTGAAGCCTTCCCTCCCTCTTCTGCAGAATGGCCTAGTTGGTTTTAGTACTTCATCTCTAGTAGCAAACCCTTGGAAAGTAGCTCACAACACCAGTTCCTGAGCTCGGCGGTGACCATACAGGTATGCTCAACTTACCCGAGACCTAGGACCTGGGACTTCTGTCTTCATCAGAGGCCCGTCATAGTCAAAGTCTACATCGACTTTGGCAGCAGCTTGACTGATGTGTCTGGAGCCTGTGGTAAATGAAGACTGTGAGAAGCCCTAGAACAGGCACAATTCTAGCAGACACCCTAACAGATACCCTAAGTCCCTAACGAGGAGGTACAGGACCTCAGTCTTGTTCTGGCCAAATGGCCCTAGAGCCCTGAATCTGGGCAGATCTGGATGCTACAATGATCTGACAGATTTTTTTTTTTTTTTGGTACCGGGAATCAAACTCATGACCGCGTGCTTGCAAGGCAGGTACTTATGCTGCTGAGCTAACTCCCTGGCCCAACACTACAGATTTGCCTAATAAGGAAAGCTAGTGTCATGAAGTTACAGACAGACAGCATGCTCCTCTGCCAGTGGAATGAGGAAAAGTCAATGCTGGCCGCCCGGTCCTTCCAACTGAGTGCTTTTTATTTCTAAGGATTCATTTTAAGAAAACAATGGGGCCGACATACAGAGATGTAGGTAACAAAAATTCATCAAGGTATTGTCCATAACAACAAAGGGAAACAACCTACATGTCTAATGTTGGAGGGAAGTTAAGCAAAACATGACATAGCCAACTGTTTCATGCATGTTATTTGCCCATTTAGGACGGATAACAGCATCTTTAGACTCTGTCAGGTGTCAGTGTACCTGTCCCTGCTAGAATCCCAACCTTGACAATTGAAATCAGCTAGGAAGGTTGCCAGGCCTGGTGGTGTATGCCTGTAATCCTAGCTCCTCAGGAGGGTGAGGCGGGAAAATCACTTTGAGGCCAGGAGTTCAAGACCAGCCTCAGCAACATAGTGAGATGCTGCCTCAAAAACAAAAACTCTATGACTCCACTAATTTATAGGTGAGAACCACTGATTTATAGAACAAGGTTCAATGTGATTTTGATTTTTGCAGTACTGGGAATTGAACCAAGGGTCTTTGCCCTGAGGTACATCCCTGCCTCCCTCCAATGTTATTTTGAGACAGGATCTTGGTAAGTCACTAAGTTTCCCAGGCTGGCTCCAACTTTTGTTTCTCCATCCTCAGCCTCCCACAATGCTGGGATTATAGATGTTTGCCACAATACCCAGCTCATGTTTTTGATATAAACATTCTGAAACTAAGAAACATGTCTGTATTTCTTTAGGTACCAAGATGACCAGGGGGCAGGTGATGGAACAGAGAACCTTTTGGGGCTGACCAGTCGATTCCAAAGAGTCCTGCATAAAATAGGGATGTATATCTGATATCCATAGCTCTTCATGGGTGCAGATCTCTCTCCTTTCCAATACAAACCGGAAGTCAGGACTTTGAAATTAGCTAGAAGCCACCTAGCTCTCACTGCTTCCTGGTTCAAGATGTGACTATCTTCACAGACCAAGCTCCTGAGTCTTCTCTAAAGCCTGTGCCGTGTTTGGATTCTCAGTGTCCAAAACTGTGAGTCAAGTAATCCCTTTCACTTCATGAGTAGCCTGTGTCTCACTAACACACGTGACATTTAAGTACAATGTAGGAATGTGGACCAGGTGCTGGGGTTTTATTTAGGGAAACACTGGAGAAATCTCAGTAGAAGTCTGGAGTTTGGGGAACTGCCATTGACTAAGTCAGGATCTTGTTTTTGTTATTTTTTGAGACAGGGTCTCACTATGTAGTTAAGGCTGGATTTGAACTCACTATATAGGCTGAACTAGAACTCACAGTGATCCTCCTGTCTCAGCCTCTGCAGGGCTGGGATTACAGGCATGCACCACCACACCCAGCTCAGATTCTCGTTTTGATGGACACATCCATGAGATATATGATGTTAACAATTGTAAATTGTGCTAGCCTGGGGTTTAGCTGCATCTTCCCAACTTGGTACCAGGTCTAGAGAAACACCTTATCTCTCCAATAGTAACTTCTACTGTTCTCCTTTTCATTCCAGAGATAAACCTCCCACTCCCTTTTTGCAGTGGGCTGAGCCATTTCCAATCCCAAGATTCCACAACCACCCAAGCATCCACCCCCATCCCCAAGTAAATCTTTCTATCTCTTGTTTTATGCGAGCAAATGCTTCTTCAAATTAGCAGTTAATGTCATTTTGCCCACCTCCCAAACTCCTCCCCCAGCCAAAACTGAAAAAGTAGCCCTACTTCTTTGTTCTCCTTTGAGAGCCTCTGTGTCCCCTGCCCTGTGAAGTTCTCCAATGCCCACATTAAAAGTCTCCTTCCTATCTCTCTCATTTTCTCTGCACCGCTTCAGATTGTGTGCCAAAAATACCCAATCAAACACCAGGGGAGACTGGAAGAGGGCCATGCAGGGTCTCTCAGTACCATATTTGCAACTTCTCTAAACATTGAAATTATTTCAAAATATTCTAAAATAAAGCCTGCCAATCCTCTCACTCCTGCTCTTTACCTTACACAGGATATAAACTCTGGTGTTCAGCACACAGGGCAGGGACACAGGAACAGCTTGTCTTCAGAAGACGGGCTGGACCAGAAGAGGACACCACAAGGAGCACCGGGAAGAGACTGGTGCCCACTGGTCTTTCTGAACCTACTTCATGGCCAGCCAGTGTGAAGGCTGTTTCTGCCTCTGTAGGAGGCCAGTCTCTGTGTGTCCAAAGGGAGGCTCCTATTGGTGGCTGGCTGTCTTTCCCATGACAGGCAGAGAAGAATGGAAGCATCTGAGAGAGGCAATGGAGAAAAAGGAGCTGGTGGCTAGGTAGGCAGGAAGGGGAGGGCAAGGGAGCGAGGGTGGCACATTGCTAGGACGATGCCTCCTGACCCATGCCTTTAAAGCACATGTGGGCTGTAGGTCAGTTACAGATGCTCCTTGAATTATGATGGGGTCACATCTCAACAAACTTATCATGAACCAAAAGCATTGGAGGTGGAAAGTGCACTTAACTTACCTAATTTGCCTGCTAAGATGTGGATGCGCATCCCCCAAAGGCCCGTGTGGTAAAGGTGGGGACTCCAGGGTGGTGGCACTGGGAGGTGGTAGAAACTTAAAAGGTAAGGCTTTATGGGAGATCTTAGGTTATTGGGGGTCTAAAAGGGACTGTGTGACCCCCTCTCGGTCTTGTCTCCTCTCCTCTCCTTTCTTCCCTTTCATCCCTCCTTCCTGGCTTGAGAAGTGACCACTGACCTCTCCTACCCTTCATGGATCCCACAGAAGTCAGATCAGTGTTCTTCCCCTGCCATCTCGGACCGGGAACCTCCAAAGTTGTGAGCTAAATAAAGCTGTCTTTGCTTCTTAAGTTGCCTATTTCAGGTATTTTGTTGTAGTAATGCAGAGCTGACTAATACACTACCAACCATTATAGCATTCCTTACCTATCTTCAATGTGCTCAGAACACTGAACTCAGCCTGCATTTGGGTAACATTCCCTAACACAAAGTTGACTTTTTGACCAGGTGTTGACTGTCTCCTATAATTTATTGAACCTGGTCCTGACGGTGATGGCTGAATGCTACTCTCTATGCACACACACAGCCGAGCTCTGAACACCATCGAAGCTCTGAACACACGATTGAAGCTCTGAACTGAAATTAATGGCTGGATGATGGGGTTGTCATGGAAACTGGTCATCACTTGCTGTCCAGGAACTGTGGCTTGCTGCTGCCCCTGCCTAGCATTATATCAGTATTGTGCCATGCTAAGCCAAAAAGCACATGAAGGTTTGAAATTCAAAGTACAGTTTCTACTGAATGTGTAGTGCTTTGACTCCATCAGAAAATCAACAAAATCACAAGCCAAAGCATGCACTTTTCTTTTTCTTTGGTAGCACCCCAGTTAGGTGCTCCTCACCCCATGGCCTGAGCCCTTCTGGGTGTGGAGAGGGGCTCCTGCTTGCATCATTTCCTTTCTTGCTCGGGAATTGTCTTCCTGTGGACAGGAGCTAATGGCAGAGATGGGAGATGGAAAGGGGTCGATGGAAATGGTTTTATTGAGGGTCAGGAAGTAGCATCCAGAAGCCCTGGCTGCTATGTCCCTTTATCCCCAACAACTCTCCAGCCCAGGAGTCTCTGATCTGTACCGTATCTCCATTAGAACCAGGTCTGGCCAAGAATTCTTGCCTAGGGCTTACCAGACACAAGCAGGAGGTGGGGGTGCCAGGAGGAGCAGGCCAGTCGCCGGGGGAGCAACAGGAAAGCCATGATCCCTCACTTGCTGCCACCCTAAAAGAGAACACAAACCCAGAGTTAGCTCACCTCTGTGGATCATGTACTTCACCCCAGTGTCTCCTCCCTCATGGAGAAGTTCTTCCCACATCAAATCTTTTGTTCTTGCAGTTACTTCTTTGTTTCTGAGACAGGGTCTTACCATGTAGTCCACATTGACTGTGAACTTGCTGTACAGCTCAGGTTGCCTTTCAACTTACAACCTCATGCTTCAGCCTCTCAAGTATTGGTATTATTAGTGTGCACCATCTGGCTGAATATTTTACTCCTTTTTTTGGCCTAGCTTGAGATTGAATCTCGGGACCTTGCCTTGACTGCCCCTTGTTATTTATTTATTTATATTTTGAGAAAGGGTCTCACTAAGTTGCCAAGTTGCTCAGGATGGGATCGAACAATCTTCTCGCTTCGGCTTCCTAGAGGGTTGGTATTATAGGTGTGCACAAACATGCCCAACTCTACTCACTTTGCTCAAAGTGAATGTTGCACTGAATGTACACTTAAAGTCACATGCTTTCTCATTTGATCTTTATCACACTCCTAAGTAAGATGATTCTAGATGGGCAAACAGACAGAGTGGGTGGATTTGGCTTGAGATTGTTCTCTAGGGAAGAAAATGCCCAGGAGGATGAATATATGAGGGCCAGTGAATTTACTAAAATCAGAATAAGAAAAGACAAGAGTTTATTCAGATCAGAATACCCTGTAAGAGAGTGGGAAAAGGGCTGAGTTAGTATGTGCAACTGTCTCAGAGGTGCATTTTCTAGGATATCTTGTTCCTTGTTAATCTCCCAGGAACACCTACATTGTGCTCAAAGTTATATTAAAGTTACAATTTGTCAAGCTCATTTACTCCTGATTCATAGAAAAGGCTCTTTCTCGCTGAGTGGAATGAATGGGTTTTATATCAAAGATTTATTTTTATCTTATCCTGGTTTTGATCAGTGTTAGTACCTTATGACTCCTCAGTACACTCAGGGCTCGACTGTCCAGGGGCGGTTTTGCTGGTGAAGGTTTTAACCCTTCGGTGCCAATGGATAAACACCACATTGACAAGGCTGTGCTTTGCCAGCTGAGAAGATCCAGACAGGGAAAACTTCACAGCAAACATCCTGATGATCATTTGATACAGCAAGCTGGGAGTTCCCTCTGGTCACTGGGCTGTCTGGGGTCCTGGGCATTCAAGGGAGCACTTGGGAACCCATTTTGGGGAAGGCATGGCTTCAGCATAACCAACCATCCAGTCTGCCTGGGATGAAGAGGTTCTTTGGATGCGAGACTTTTCATTTTAAAACCAAGACAGTCATGGGCAAATTGGGATGGTCACCCTATTCCAGATATTACTAGGGCATAGCTTAGTTATGGCTACTCCCCAGTGGCACTGCTGAACCTGCTGGGGCAAACCCAACTCCCTTCTGGGAATGCAGAGCCTTTGTAAGAAAGTCCAGAGACTCCTTAACTTGTTCGTACCAGATGGAGTGAATTTCTGTTGCTTCCAAAGTTCCAGCTAATGCCATGGTGAGAATATCTGATCAGCCCCCAATCTTGGCCACATATGGGGAGTAACAAAGTCTGTTCCACTCTGCACTGTAGACTGAGCAAAGCTCTGCAGGAAAACTGAAGATAAAGACTTCTGGGACAGCAGATGTTTCCACTACAATGTCTCCTCTCCCTCTCCCAGTGGAGGATCGGATCGCAGAACCAGCTGTGCAGTGTACTAGAGAGACCTCATCTACCTGCTTTCTCTTGGGGAGAAGGGGGCTGTAGGATGACGTTGCTGGGGAGATGCTCTGAAGGGTGTGTTATCTTCCTCAGGCTGCCCAGGTGTCCAGCAGGCAGGGAATCTCCCCATCTCTGATGAAGGACAAGGATGTCCAGAAGAGGGATGCAGTGGGCTTGGTCATAGGATTGCTGGGGACTCTCACCTCAAAGACCTTTACTTGTTGTACTACATCAGTCAATCAGTTAATCTAGATGTACACACAGGGTTTAAGGAGTAAAAATGATGTAGCACAGAGAACAACTTTTATTGCTTTTCTCCAGAAAGATTTCTTTTTGGGAAAGGATGGGCTAAGAAAATGTGAACATGAATTAACCCAAAAAATCATACTCCTTTCTTCACAAGTCAATGGATTTAAAAAATCTATTCTGGCATATCTCACTCAATGGCAGCCTTTAATCTAGTGCAGAGTACGCAGGAAGAGCAGTCACTGCCTCTGATTTAAAACGATTTGTCTCAAACAGACTCAATTTCCATTAGGTGTGTCTGAAAACTCAAAAGTCGTGGAGAGTTTGGACATTAGTGCTTGAATATTCTGCATATTCTGCAGAAGTGAAACCATTCCTACACACTGGTTTTTTTTTTGGGGGGGGGTTGAGACAGGGACTCACTATCAAGTTCAGGCTGGCACTTGCTACGATCCTCCTGCCTCACCCTCCTGAGTGCTGGGAATATAAGCAAGAGGCACCATGCCCAGCCCCTCACGTTTTCAATTACACAGTGTTGCCTCAGAATCTCAGTGACATTGAAAGTTTGGTGACCTGCAGTTGAAATCAGCCTTATAACAAAACATTATCCCCACCAAACATGAATTCTTCACATAATGTATCTCAAATCATTAGAAGAGTTAATGGCGTTCATTTACTTTCTCCTGCTAATTCAATCAACAAAAGTTAATCAGACATCTGTGATAGGCAAGGCAGGGTATCACTTAGATACAGGAGAAAGGAAGACAGATAAAACACTGCTGTCTTTCTGAAGTTCACAATTCAATAGCAGAGGATTATGATGGGAGGAAAATGGGAGAATTTAATGTACTAGGCTGCTTTATCCACCCTGTCATTAAATTCTTAAAATAACCCTGCAAGATAAGTATATATAAAAGTCCCCAGTTCACTGTCAACAATGACTTCTTTTGAAGACAGAATAGAACCATGTCTATTCGGCTGGCAGGGGCAAGGTGCTAAGGAGAGAGATTTATTCTAGTCAGACTTGTAATGCCAGGGAGCTGTCATCTGAAACCACACTGTCCAAGTTCAAGAGATGACGGATCTCAAAGAAGGAGAGGCCCGGCACGAGTGAATGCTCAGAATAAGATGATGTGGGGCGGTTAATTAAGATCCTGGTGCAGTGAAGTGTTGAGGACACAAGGTCATAAGGGGCCGCAGGGAAGAGTGATCCCCCAGTGATAATGCCCAGTCTGACCTCTGCGGGGGACCCCTCTGAGGCCTCTCAAGGGCATGTCTTTGAGATGCCAACTGTACTGAAAGCTCCTGAGACAGGCTTGTTGGAGAGCACTGGCTATAGGGAGAGCTGATGGGGAGGAAGAAACAGGCATGAGCTTCTCAACCCTCAGTGGTGGCACAGCCTTTGAGGGTGATGGGTTCCCTAAAACATGAAACACAAAATTGTCCTGTAACACAGTACTTGCCCCAAAGACCTGAGAGCAGGGACTCAAACAAATACATGGACCACACATTCACAGCAACACTACTCACAGCCACCAAACAGTGAATAGACATGATCTAAATGTCCACTAGAGGAGGAACGGGTATACACACACATCCAGCATCACCACCCACAGAGAGGGATGGAGTGCCAGCACGCGTGGCACTGTGGACGGTCACCATGCTAAGAGAAGGAATGTGCACGTAAAAGGCCACATGTTACATGATTTCATTGATATGAAACTTCAAGAGAGGTAAATCCAAAGAGAGGGTTTAGGAGGAGAAGAGAAAGAGGGGAGGAGAAAGAGGGCAGGGAAGGGAGGGAGAGGGAGACAGAGGAGAATAAGGAGAAGGAGGAGAAGGAGAAAAAGGGGAGAGGGAGAGAAAGAAAAAGAGAGACAGAGAGAGAGAGACAGAGATTATATGCTGGCAGCAGCTGGAGGAAGCTGAAATAGGGAATGATAACTTAATGGGTGTGGGGTCTCTGGGGTGAGGAAAAGTTTCAGAACTAGATAGTGGTGATGGCTGCAAAGATTGTGACTGTACTAAAAGGTATTCAACCATCCTCTTAAAATTGTTGATGGTTGGGTTGGGGATTTAGCTCAGTGGCATAAACACATAATCGTCTGCCTTGTAAGCGCACCATTGTGAATTTGATCCCTGGTACCGATAAAAAAAAATTGTTGATGGTTAATTTTGCTATACTTACTTCAATAAAAATAAAAAGGGGATTTATGGAGTCAGCCTCTGCTTTTATAGAAGAGAGAGAGGACTGAGAAGGGCATATAGAGTAAACACTTCTGGTCATACAGGTCTGTGACCGTGGGCAAGTTCTACCACGGCCCTCGTTTGTCTCAGAAATCAAAGATGCACACCTGCGCTTCATAGGAAAGCTTCCTCATGGTGAGATGTGGGTGATGGACCAGACGGCTCTGCAGGCCTTCTGAAGCACCTGCCAAGTGGGCCGAGAACTGGTAACACGTTACGGGTGCCTGCTCCCATCCAGTGGTGGCATTTGTGTCGCTCTGTTAGTTCCACCAGGTCCTGTGCAAGTTACTCCACCTTGGATTTGTACATCTGGAGAAAAGGAGTGTGGGTAACCAGCAGGAGATGGGGTTTTGGCATTGCTTTCAGAGCACTGTGGCCAAGAAAAGCCTGGAGAAATCTCAAAAACTGAAAGAAAAGCAGGGTGTGGTAAACACTCTTTTTTTTTTTTTTTTTTTTTTATCAGTACCAGGGATTGAACTCACGACTGCCTGCTTACAAGGCAGGCACGTATGCCGCTGAGCTAAATTCCCAGCCCCTGACCTCTAAAACCCTAGCTCTCTTTCCATACCTCAGTTCCTAACACAGAACCTCTGTCTGTAATTTTTCTTCTCATTTTTGTGAAGTAAATTTTATTTTTTAAATAAATTTGCTTTTTAAACTTCACAGTATGTGCAGCGGTGGTGGCGCCTATTTGTAACCTCAGCACTTGGAGGTAGAGACAGGAGGATTGCTGTAAGTTCAAGGTCAGCCTGAACTACGCAGTGAGACCCTGTTTCAAAAAAACTAAACAAACAAAACAACCCCCTCAAACTCAAAACAAAACCACCCCCAAAGCCAACTTAAGAGTACTTTCTTAAAACTCTTTCTAAATGCTGACCCCTCTTTTATTTGTTGCAATAAGGGTGACTGGGAAAAGAATATAAAACTCAAACTGGACATTCAGGTGAAAGCAGGACACTGCTGACCACCCACACCCTGGGCCTCAGGCCTGGCCCACGGGACATACAGATACAGGACAGATGTTACAGGCAGACTGGCCTCAACTAGAGACTCTTGCTGTGACGTGACCAGAACCAAAAGAAAAATTGAAATCAGTTAATACATTAAACAGAGTAAGGATAATCAATGGACATGACGAACCAAGGTAGGTTTTGTTTCAGGCATCTGGTGGGTCTATTTCTCACTGTGTGTCTCTAACAAGACAAATCACGAACCTGGTCTAACCAGATAGTGAGTTTTTCAGTTGCCTCCACCTCTCCCGATTCCTTTCTCTTTAATTAAAATGCTAATTAGTTCTCTTGCTTCCTCTTATCTGCCTTGTACTTTGGGAGACAGGGGTGGGGTGGGAGGGCCAAGAGGCGGAGTTCAATGTTTAAATCAATAGAGAGGAATTCAGGTGAAAGGGGAAGAGAACCCTTCGGCTGTTCACCAGAGGGAGGGTAAACGCAGCAGAGGTATCCGCTGCCTGCCGTCTATTGCTTCTCTACTACATGCAAGGCTCCTTCCACATGTGAGTTCAGTCACTTGCAGGATCCATCCTGGATGCCCGGCTCAGCAACTTAACAGGGTCTGAGAGTCCACAGACCAGGGGTCTGCTGCCCTGGCCACCCCGACCACTGCCCCTTCCCCAGTTTACACCTGGGCCAGCACCCCCCGCCCCCAGACCAATAAACCCGTGTCTTAACGGTCTGATTTGGGGATTGCAGTGGCTTTGGAGGTGAATAGAGAACTACTCTTAACTGCCATAAGGAATGGTGGTAGAGCTGGCACATGACCACAAGTCTGCATGACTGACCCACAAGTCTCCTGAAGTGGGGGTTTCCAACCTTGAAAATCAAACATCTTAGATATGTGAGGAGGGACATTACGGTATCTACTTGGAGAGGTGGTATCCAGGGTCTGGATATCAAACCAGCCTCTTTCTTCTTCTGTTCCATTGCTTCCATCCAGCACCTTCCAAATCCTTGCATCATTCCAAAGACCACTCCCTCAGACTAGCCATCCTTGACCTTTTCATCTTTCTGCTGTGTGACTTCAGGCATGCTAAAGAACTTCTCTGTGATTGTTTCCTCCTCTATAAAATGGAGATAATAACAGATAACCTGCTTTACAGACTAGAGGATGAAGTGAGACCTGGGATTTGGGTTTCTCCTGTATTCCCAGCCCCAGAACAATGCTTGGCTGCAAACAATCACTGAATAAACAGTGACAAAGGCTTGACAAATGTCTTACGAGGATGGCGTCTGACTCGTGTTTCTATTGTGTTGATTCTGTGAGCATGAAATCTTTGCATGCACTATTGGTTAGAAATGGACTCCTAAACTCTTTGGGGCCCCAAGCATGCTATCTGTTATTCTCCTATCTAGGCCTGAGACAAACTACTGGCAGGGTCTCAGGACATTCCTTTCTCGTGGGCAGCCCCAGCTGCCAGCTTTTGTGTAGACTCAGTGGAACACAATGGCATACTCAGCCAAGTGCACCTCCATTGTTAAGGCCAGGAGTTGCCATGGCAACCAATAACCCGGAGCCCTTGGCCTTTGCTGATGGCTAACAGAGGCCCATTCATGCGACTGTGACAGATGGCTTTGGACCAGTGGCTTTATCTCAGATTTGGCTTTCTTCCAACCAGATCCAACAACCTTTCCTGGCTTTCTCCACAATACCAGTCTCAGGCCACCCTCCCTGCACACATGATGACTTCTCATGCCCTTTTTTTGGGGTGGGGGAGTCACACAGTCATCAGTGACTGGTGTAAGGAGAGAGAATTCTCTTCCTGGAAATGGATATGTGTGGGCACACAAGAAACACTGAAAGACGCAACTAAGAAAGTAACAGGATCCAGAAATTGGGCCCAAACTACAGCCAGACAATAAATTACATGGTGACCCATGGCAAACTGCCTTTTTGCTCAGGGTCTTAGTTTCCTCATCTGCAAGATGGGAAGAATGCAAAGTACCAGTGAGATAATGAGGCACTCAATTTGGGAAGGGCCAACTGGACATGGTCCACTGCAGGCCATTTCTCAGGTTCTAAGGGCTCTTTGGCCTCAGGGGAAGGCACTTTCTCAAAGGCTCATAGGCCTGGGGAGGTTGGTTTGCACATGCAGTGGCCTTGTGTTGAGCCTGAATGTTCAGGCTCCATAGAAATTCGAAGTCGGATTGCCTCAGCCTCTCTTATCCACATGATCCTGTCTCCTAGTTTTCCTGGCCAAGATTTCCATCAGCAAGACTCATATAAATCAAAATCAGGTGTTCAGCTAGCATTAGCATATTGCTACCTATAGGCAGGTAGTTATCCAGCCTGCCCAAACAGCAAAGAGAAAACAGACCAGGTGAGGCATCAAATGTAAGCCTTCGGAATGTGAGAGACACAGAGCCTTTGTGCCGGGCTAGGATGGATGCAGGAGGAAACACCCACAGATGAATGATCTAGTTTTGGATTTTGTACCCTACAAAGAAGCAGTGAAGAAATAGAGTCTGGATTAGAAAGGGTGCTTGTGCTAATGGTAAAGAAGCTTCCCTGGCCAAAGTCACAGAAGGTTCTGCTTCAGTTCCTTAAAAAACGTTCACCGAGCACCTATGCTGAATGCCAGCAAGCCCAGGGTGAGAAGGGACAGGCCCTGCTCTGTTCTCTGGGCCTTGTGTTCAGTGGAGAGGATCACAAACAAAGAAGGTCAACGTGATTGGAGCAGACACAGTTTTCATGCAGAGAGGAAGGATGCCAAGAACTGCTAGATATGCACATATCACAAATACAGATACATACAACAAAGGAAACACTGATTTCCTTCAAGGACTGCATGGCTTGTGACTTGGATATACTTTGTTAGTGCCTGGAGTCATAATTTCTGCCCAAGAGTACTTCCACATACCCCTAGGAATACCTTTTTTTTTTATGGTGCTAGGGATGGAACCCAAGGCCTTGCACATTCAAGGCAAGAATTCTACCAGAGACACATTCCCAGTCCTTCCCCTGGGCTATCTTAACTCTGTAACTCAAACAATCTTTCATGAAAGTGCATGGATATCTGCTAAGGTTTTACAGATAGATGTGTAGGCACCAAGGATTCATAACCATCCAGTCTTATCCCAGAAGACAGACGCTCTTATTCCCATTTTTCAGGTGAGGAGATAGGCTTAGAGAGATTTTGCTGCTCACACAAGATCACAGCTGGAAATAGAGGAGCTGGGACAGACGGAAGGATGTCTGAGTCTCAAGCATGAGCTGGGTATATTATCAGGTTGGCAAGTCCAGTCCTCATCCAAAAACATCACCAGACAACTCAGACCAGCAAGGTCTGAGAAGTGGCTGGATCTGCAGTGCGTGGTGCTGGAATTAAAGGTGTGTGATTACTAAATCAGTCTACTGACTGGTTTGGCATAGTTCAGGCTAGCATTAAAGGTGGGAACGCTACATGCCCTAGGACAGGTAGTCTTCATAAAGATAAGGGACAGAAAGAAGGCTAATGTGTTCTCCACTGCCTGTCTGCCATGGTCTCTTTCCTATGTGATGCCCCTTTGCCATGGCACACTGCCTTGGAGCCAGCTAACCATGGCCTGAAACCTCTACAAACTGAGCCAAATAAAACTTTCCTCCTTTAACTGTGGGTGTTGGGTATTTTTTTCAGCACTGAGAGAAGTAACTAAGCCTGGTCCTATGCAATGACTGGATAACTACCTCCTTCCTCCAAGTGAACAGTGACTCTGTGCTGTGCTGTGGTCATGGGAAGGAGGCCTAGGCAGACCTGTGGTCACAGTGCTGCAGTGCTTGGCTGCACCCCGAGTCCACAGCCTGCTAAGACCGGTGCAGCCTCGGAACAGGATAAGACCCATGCTGCTCTAGCATGTCTGCTGCAGAGGCCTCTCCATGGCCTGAGACCACTGCAGCTATCTGGAAGTGATGAGGGCTAGAATAGAAGCTCATTCCCTGGGGCCAAGCTTTTCCCCTGGGGTCAGAGAGAATCCACAGGCTCTGTCCATGGACACTTGCCTGGAGACAAAGGTTGTAGGGTTTCACATTGGTAGGCCCAGCACTGAGTCCCCAGGCAAAGTCAGATGTTTACCCTCATGCCCTAACTGCAACGGGTGGAGTCTTTCTTCACACTGTGCTGACCTTGGGGAAGGGGTGATCGAGGTCATTCCCTACCTGTCAAGTAGGTCCCAAGACTTAGTCCAAGGGCACCTTCCAGGAGGTTGGGATAATGGAACTCCAATCAGCACTGGGTGTCACCAGGATGGGACAGTCACTGGGTCCCAAGTCTAACACTTGGACTTAGTTCCCTCTTCTTCCTCCCCCAAGTTGGAGGGCCTTCTCTCCATGCTGTGTTGTTTAGAGCTGAGAAAGGGCTGACATGAGTGATCTCTCCTGCCTTCCTTCTTCCATGCATCTCTTCTTATTACTGTGTTTTAACCACAGCCACATGCTGTGGTTGCTGGTTTGGTTTCCTTAGCTTATGAAAAGGTAGTTTCTCGTGTGAGTAGCTGTTACATTGATGTTTCTGTATGTGTGTGTGGGGATGATTGCTGGAGAATCTTATTCTTCTGGCATACCAGTCTGCTTCTCCCTACCCCTTTGCTTCTGGTGTGGCCATCAGAGCAGTCAATCAAATGTCACTGGCCAAACATTCAGGCTTTCTGGATGGTACTCATGTATTGGTTTAGAAGATTTTCATGCCTGGATTTGCCTCCCCATCTGGCAGTTTATTTTTATGAGACGTAAGACAATCAATCCACTTATAGAGTGCTTGGAGCCTTCCCATATGATGCCAGAGGGCAGATGGCTAGAGCTGCTAAGAGTGTGACCCACAGGCCTTGTAACCTGTTTAGCTCTGGCTGGTTTAGTGAAAGGAGTGGAGCCTGAAGGGGTAAAAAGGCACCAAAACAGTCACTGAGACATGAAGCTGTCTGGAGAAGAAGGCTGGGCACAGGATGCTTCTGATATCCGTGTCCAAGGCCAAAAGAGTGTTCCTTTTGCCCTCCTCCTTTACAAATGCTTCTCTCATGCTGTGTTCATAGAGAGCTGGACATCCAGAACAAAGGAAATCGGGGCAGAATTTATGCTGGCTGGCATCTTCCGTGGGAAGGGGTCAACCCATCAATGTGTCCCAACCTACCCCAGTTCCTTGGCGCTCAGCAGGAAGCCTTCTCCACCTTCATTTTGAGAAAAATGTCTCCATCTTAAGACTTAGGGATACTTCTATGAGAAAATAAGCAATCTCTAAAATGAGATATATACAAAATCCTTAGCCATCTACTAGGTGGACAGAAGGTTGCGGGACCAGCTTGAGGCCCTTCATTACATCACATTATTGTTTTGTACAGCAACACTATCATAGCTATTGTCTTGCTTGGACATCTTTTGGCTCGCAGAAACCCCTGGGATAAAGCCCAGGCCTTGGTTGGTCACATAGTACCCCCTACTCTCTCAGCTTCATCTCCTGCCTGAACAGCATATTCTCTTCCTTTTTCTTGCTTGTGTGATCTGTTTAGATATCCTTTTTGCCCCTAAAACTGTTGACTTGCCTTGTACCTTTTCCTGGGGAACCTCTAGTCATCTTCCCCAGAAAGCCCTTCTAGCTCTCAATTCAGAGCTAGATACGACTCATTTATATTTCTCTAGTAAGCTATTATTTTAATTTTTTGCTACAAAAACTTTCCTACACATAGGGTTGTTGAATGATCTTGGCTATGCTTGGCTTCAATAATTATTAATATTTGGCACATGTAGGTTGTCTATAAGCTTATACACCACAGTTTGCCTGTAATGTGTTCTCATCGCTACCTCTTCCTATAGCCTGGGAACTCCATTCATTCATTCATTGGTTCATTTATTCATTCATTGTTAGGCCCTAACACTTGTTGACCACCTACTGCCTGAAGAGATAACATGAAGTCCTAAGGATATAAGTAGACTGGTAGATAGCAAAACCCCTAATTCCATTCTGCTCCATTCCTTTCCATTCTAGTCCATTCTATTCCATTCCAGAGACAGATCACAAATAAGTAAGCACACGAGGTAATTCCACAACAGGATGACAGTTGTCAGCATGTGACAGTGAGGGACTGATCCATCTCAGCACCCCTGGAATCCAGCACCACATCACACTCACGAGAAGGCTCAATAAATGTCAGTCTGTGGAACTGAGGGCTCAGACCACAGTTCCACCACAGTGGTCTTGGTGTTGTGGTCATGTGGCAGGCAGGAGTCCTTTCCTTTCCAGTCCCTTGGAGGGGGTCAAGATGATTGCTGAGGATCTCCCCCTCTGCCTGCCTGCACAGGATGGCTGACACCGCTCCCTTCCACGCTCTGCTCTCAGCTTGAGAATGTGTGAACATCTGGCCGGGGTGAATTTATGAATACCTAGTATCTGGGTTCTTCCTTGATAGCTCGAAGAAGCTAATAATGTCAAGGAAAGAAAAGAAAATCAAACATAATGTGCTGGGTTTCAGCCCTCTGGGGGAGATGCTAATACACTTGTGCATTTATACAACTGCTAAATATGTGTGTGTTTTCTTGGAGGTGTTCCTAGAACACCTGGGGTGGTTCTCAATCCTGGAGGCTGAATAGAAGCTCTGGGGAGAAGTTGTACCTTGGGGCAGGGGAGGGAGGTGCTCAGCTTGGGTGCATGGTGTTGCACCCAGTGAGGTTGCCCTTTCAGAGGCTGGTTCAGGAAACCCAAGGCCAGCTCTGGAAAGCACATGGCTGACCTGGGTGTGGTGACACATCTCTGTAATCGCAGCACTCTGGGAAGTAGAGGCAGAAGGATCAGATGAGAGGCTACTCTGAGCAACCTCTGTTTCAAAATAAAAATATTTATTAAAAAAGTGCTAGAGATGGAGCTCACCATGAAAGCCTTGGGTTCACTCTCCAGTGCAGCATAATAAACAAGGAAGGAAGGAGGAAGGAGAGAAGGAAGGAAGGAAGGAAGGAAGGAAGGAAGGAAGGAAGAGCATGTATGCCTGGAGGGCACTGATTGCTCCAACCCATGTTCCCCGGGACTATTAGAAAGGTGCCTGACAATAGTAGGTGCTCAATAAATACTTGTTGGATTCCATAGCACAGTTCTAGCCTACATTTTGTTAGTCACAGAAATTAGAACCAAAGTGCTGTCTTTAAATCATGCCCATCAGATTAGCATGGGGTTTCTCATCCTTTTTCTCATTATCACTTCTCTCTGGATTCTTCTTTAGTCAAATCCTTCCATGAACTTTTAATTCCACAATACACTTCCTGTGTATTGGTCTGCGTATTATATATCACTTGATACATGAAGAGTCTGACTTCTGTGCTTCCCCAGAAGTCTGATCCCACTGCAAACAGAGGGATTCAGGGTTCATTTGCCAGTGGCTACTTCAAGCATTGGCTCAGTTTCATCTTGTTCCATCTTATATGGTAGGTGCATCCTCATTGCACAGATGAGACTGGGGTTCAGAGAGGGTAAATGACTTCTCCTAGGTCACTCAGCTTGTCCGTGGAAGAGACAGACTAAATGTCTAGTCTTTGAGACTCTAAAGCTAGCACTGTTCTGCTTCTCTGCACAGAGGTTAAGTAACATGCCTGGAAAGAGGTGGCTGGGGACTTTGAAGTCCTAATTTAGTCCTAAAAATGCTGCCTGGTAAGCATTTTTAATCCACCAGACACACCTTCTGCATGTGCAAATAAGTCAGTGTTTCAGCGCATCTCAAGATGCGTGCACTCATGTAATCCAAGCACTTTGGGGAGCTGGTGTATAAGAATTGGAAGTTCAGGCCCTGGTTGAGTGACTTAGCAGGTCTCTGTCTCCAAATAAAAACTTTTAAAAAGGGCTGGGGTTGTGTCAAAGCTCTGGGTTCAGTCTCAGTTCTGCAAAAGGAAAGGATGGGAAACATGGCACCAGGAAGAGTTGCCTGGTGGATTGTTTGGGAAACTCAGGACAGACCAGAGCCCCAGGGCTGGAGTGCAACCAACCTCACCCAGAAACTAACCCTCCAGGTTATTACCTACAGGCCTGGTTGGGGTCATGTTGAAGTCACAGAGATTAGTAGGTCCAAGGCAGGAATGCCCAACAGAAATAATGCAAGCCACATTGTAATTTTACATTAGAAAAGTAAAAACAGTCACAATCAATTTTAATAATGTATGTGATTTAACCTAATGCTTTTAAAAATAGAATAATTTCAACACATAGTAAACATAATAAAATTATATATTGCATTCTTCTCATACTATTTATTCAAGATCACATAGCACATCTCTGTTAGAACCCACCCTATCTCAAGGGGTCTACCCACCACAATGAGGGCTACTGCACCAGACCAGGCAAACTGATATATCATATTGGGGTTGGCACATGGAACACTCTATTTGATCTGCTGGGTTGCATGGGCCTGCTTAGATCCATCGAAGCAATACTGTGGCAACAAACAGTTCCATCTAAGTGGGCCCAGCATACAGCGAATACAAGAGGACTGGCTGCAAGATTGGTGGTACCCAGTATGAAAAGTGGATACCCCAGGTCCCTTGCCAAAGATGACTAAGACTGTTTAACACTCGGGGAGGTGAGGCAGGAGGATTGTAAGTTTGCATTCAGCCTGGACTACATTATGAGTTCAAGCTTGGCCTGGACTACATGATGAGACTCTGTCCCAAGCAAGCAAGCAACCAACCAACCAACCAAGACAACAAGCAAAGAAACAAAGAATTTCAAGTCAGTGACAGTGGATCAATAAACCAAATTTGAGGGTTTTCTGAATTTGGGGTCCCATGTGATCACACAGGTTGCAAACCCATGAAGCTGCCCTTGGGGACAGAAGATTCACTAGGTTTACCCATTACTGGCCAAGCAGGGGCGCTGTGGTTATAATAACAGCAGTAAGTATAGTAAGGGTCACAAAGCCATAGCAGCAACAACACAGTTATGGGCACTTACTTTGGACCAAACTCTGTTCTGAATCCTTTACCTAAAAAGTACCATGCTTAAATTTTCAGAACTCTTCAAAGTTGACACAGTTTTTATCCACTCTTACAAGAGAGAGAGAGAGAGGAGAGAGAGAGAGAGAGAGAGAGAGAGAGAGAGAGAGAGAGAGAGAGAGACAGACAGACAGAGAGAGAATCGGAAGAAAGCAGAGAGAAAGAGGTGATGTCACATAGCCAATAGGTTGCTATACCATGAAACAAACCCAGACCATCTCTCATCCAGTGCTATTAAACTCTACAATGTGGCACTGAGCCAAAGTCAGGGACACTCAGACTTGAGTGCTTCTCGTGGCAGTGTAAGACTGTTCATTTCAATAATTTCTCAAAAGCAGACATGGAGGAAAACAATGAATTTTGCCTTGGGCTTGAGTCTAGCTCTACCTCTTTGTTCTCTCAGCTGGAAAATGGGTGTTACCAGGCTCTCCTGGCTGCACAGAGCACGAACAGAAACAAAGTGTATAAGGACAAAGAGCACCCTGCGCATGTAGCCGGCACTCAAGCCTACAGAAAAGTCCCAAGCATGGTTCAGCAGCCACTGCCATCCCAGAACCACCAGGCAGCACAGTTGCAAGTACTCAGTTTTTCTGTCTGTCTGTCTGTGCCCTGCACTATTTGAGAGTTAGGCAGAGCCATTACAATGTTTCACTCCAGCACCATGTATGAATAAAGACATTTTCCTATACAACTTCAGCATACAAAGTAGTTCACTTTTATGAAATGTATCATTGATAAAACACTACTAGAGACAGCTTTGTAGCACATAATGCCAGTACTAGGGAGGCTGAGGTAGGAAGATCAAGAACTGAGGAACAATCTGAGCTACCGAGTGAGACTCTGAAAAAAAAAAAAAAATAAAGGCCAAGCTAACAAAGACACTATTATTTAGTGTATAGCCTATATTCAAATTTCTTCACTTGTTCCCCGAATGACATTTGTTGTTAATTTGTGTGAGTGTAGCTGTGTCCCAGCCCATGCAGACTTTTGCCTCAGTATCACACATTGCACTTGGGTCTCTGGCTCTTACAAACTTGCTTAACCCTGAACCATTCATTTCTCAGCCGCTTGTCTTTGAGGACATTTTAGAATCTAGGCCAGTGGCTTCGCATGTATTTTGTCTCTAATACATCCCTTGAAGTTCCTGAAAATAAGCGGAGGCTCATGGGTAAATGTGGGGAAAGAGGTCTGTAGGATGCACAGTGCCAGAGGTCCGTGGTGTTTGGTATTAGTTGAATGTGGACGGAGGTTAACGATTTCCTGGAAGCAACAAGGGCAAATGTTTAAAGAAGGACAGACCTCAGCCAGGTGCTTGTCATTCCAGCACTCTGGGAGATCAAGGCAGGAGAATTGAGTTTGAGTTCACATTGGGCAATTTAGAGATGAGAGCCTATCTTAAAAAAAAAAAAAAAAGCCTGGTGATGTAGCTTAGTATGTAGGTCCTGGGTTTAATCCCCATATCCCACCCCCAAGATGGACCTCTGCACAGGTGCCATGATAGACAGAGGCCAGGGCAGAAGTAAGATGGCATTCTGAAGGGAAGGCAAGTGGCAGCAATGGCCCTGAGGGTGGCTGCTCCCACTGGACTGGGCTGCTCCAGTCGGAGATGCTTCCTGACTCCAGTAACCATGTAGGCTCTGCCCTCTGCTCCAGCGTGTCTGGGGCAGTGCCCATGCCAGTCAGCATTCACCCACAGTGACTGGCTGCCAAGTGTCCCCAGAACACAGAGGCAGACCAAACACGATGCCTTTCTTTCCAGGGGTGACCTGGCTGCCAGCTCACACATACCCCTAGCAGGATTTAAAAGAGCAAGCTGCCTGGATTCTCACATCTTGCCTGCAAATGAAATTCCATTTACTAAAGTTGTTTTCTTGTGGTTACCTCTTGGGGTATGGGCTGCTTCTCAAAATGAACTTCTAATAGATCATAAGATTTGGGGGAGCTGCTCTCCAAAGCTGCCTCCGACCCTTTCTTCGCAACAGCCTGCCAGGTTGTCAATTGAGATTCTCCTGCAAACTCCTCCTGAAATGCCCGCAGACAGCCCCCCTGCCCCCAGTTTCAAGGAGAAAGGAATGTGTGTGCAGTTTCAACCCTGAGAATGAAAGGGAAGGATTTATTTTGGGGCTTGAGTAAAAATGCCTTCTCAAGGTGACCCTCACTTCATTTCTGGGGACCAGAAAGGTATAGATAGCATTTTTATAAACCATCTGGTAAAAGCAAATTCCTTTATCTATCATTTTTATATCCATCTTTATTTTGTTCCCATTTTAAAGGGCTCAGCTTGCTGGGCTCTCTACACAGCATCCTTGAAATATCTGTCTTGCATGTTTGTGTGCTCTTTATGCAAAAATTCATGCATAAATGTGCTTGCACAAAGTATATGGGCACGTGCTTATACACATAGTTGCACACACCAATATCACACTGAGACACACCTCCCTATACCAGTGGACACACACACACACACACACACACACACACACACAGGTGTACACTCACTTGCCTGTAGCCAGGGTCCTGCAGCCAGCCCAGCTCTCCTGCTTAACACGCGTCCTCTATGCCATCCTGCAGAGCCCCAGGGATGCAGCTGGCTGGGCTCATCCTCAAAGATGCTGCCGTGCACCAGCTCCTGCCTCAAGAGGCTGGTCCTGACTTCCAAGCGGGCCCCAGAACATGGGCTCAGGTATAGGAGAAAAAATAGGGCCCCTCACAAGCAAAGCAGGTTTGGGAAAAGGCCGGGGCTCAGCTGGTGCTCAGCAAGTTAGTGAGGGAAAGGGATGGACAGGCACCGTGGAGGAGGAGGGAAGAGAGCGAGAGACTGAAGATGGCTTCAGAAAGAGGGCTTTCCACACAGAAATGGAAAGATACACCCAGAGACAAAGAGGAACAGAGACCTCAAAAGGAGACAAAAGAGGGAAAACAGAACACAGTTTAAATTATTTTTTTTTTTTTAAAGATACTTTAAGCCCACTTGGGCTTAAACCACAGTGATAGGTCACATGAACTTAGACCTCCTGGATAGCCTCCCCCCCACCCTCTCTGCTTCCAGGGGTCTCCTCCTAGATTTTCCTTTAACAGATTTAGGAAGCCCTGGAGGAACACGCAGCAGCAAGCCTGAATGGTTTCCTCAGGACTCAGCCAGGCAGGGGCTCTGAAGGATGCCCAGTCATCTTCAAGACCTCTGGGGCAAAAGGGTTGCTCTGCTCTAAGATCCCCCGTAACCCCCTTTCAGGGGTACGGAGTGACCTTGGGGACCAATTATTTTCCTACTTACAGCCTAAGCTTGGGGTCAATGCCTGTGCTGGAGGAACCCACAAGAGGAAGTGGAAATGCTCACAGGATAGAGGGGAGGGGGTGGCGCAGAGCTTTTGGTCACGTGCTGCTCATCAGTTGCCATGACGACAACAAAAGGGGTGGAGGCATCCAGACTCGAGTCTGCAGGAGAGATGTGTTGGTTCTAAATCACAGCCCTGACAGTGCTTCAGTTGAGCCATTACGCTGTTGCCTGGGCAACCAATGAGATCAAATCGCGGAGGAAATCTATAATTATTACAAGGCAGATACTGGCATATTCAGCTCAGTAATTGGCACAGTAGGGCTGTTTAACCTGAACTCTGGCAGGGGAATACATTGACCCCTGGCCCCCAAATCTGGGGAGGATAGTCCAAAGGAGACTTTTCAGGTGTGTCTGTTGATGTTACCTGATGTTACCTAAATATTAGGTGGGACCACATGAAATTGCCCATAATTACCACTGAAAATATCCCACACGAATTTCTTATGAAAATTTCTGCTGTATAGTAAAGCTGAGAGAATTTTACTGTGAACGTGTGTACCTACCACATAGCTTTTACCACATTATTATACTTACTTTACTGCATATTCACGCCTGCTTTTTTACTCATTAAAAATCCTCTCTACTTCTGATACATTTCAAAGTAAACTGCAGGCATTAGCGTTCTTCCCCTAAAATACTGTAGCCTGCGTGAAATCAAGGATTTTTATCATTTTAAATAACAAAATGGAAATTTTATATGGTTTAATATAAATAGAATAAAATCTAGTTTTCTGTCTGTGAGTCTCTCTGTGCATTCATCCATCCATCTTTTTCTGCTTCCACTCACCCATCTATCTTCTCATTTATTTATTCTTTTATCCACCTACCAATTCACAAATCTTTCCATCTATCCCTCCACCCATCCACTCATCCACCATTTCTGCAAGAGCTCGTGCATACTCATGGTTTCCACAAATGATTCAACATCCTCCAGTTTTTCTCTCTGGTCCAGGAGATAGTTCTATCAGGATAGAATATATCCAGCTCAATAATGTTCCAAGCTAAAGTCACTGCCTGTCTTTTACTATCACTATTGCCCATTTTAGTTCAGTCTCTCATGAAACACAACCACTGTGTACCCAACTGTTCACACCAGAACCTGGGGGAGTCCTTGATTCTTCCTTCCCATCCTTTTCTCTCCCCAACATGGCTTGAGATTTACCTCCACATTAGCTCTGGGTTCCATCCTCTCTTTTCTTTCTCTTGCACCAGTTCAGGTATCCCTCATCTCGTCCCTGGACAGCTCCCTAGTCTCTTGACTGGTTTCTCAGCTCCCTTCCAACCCTCTCTCCACACTGACTTCTTACCATGAGATACCTGGCCATGATGATGGCATGGGGAAACTTCACTTGCCACTTCATACACTCCCGATGGGAAGGCTAAACTGATACATGTATCTTAGAGAGCAATTTATCAAAATCTATTCAATCCCAATGGACAAACCATTTTTCTCCAGCATAATTCTACTTGAAGGAATAGCCAATGTCCATCAGTAGGAAGTGGCTTAGTAAGTACTGGTACACTCATGATATCAAATAATGCACATAATAAATATAAAGAATGAGCACTTAGTAAGCAACGGTTGAATAATACAGCAAAATTTTAAATTAAAACATTTATTACAGTAAAAGACCCACTGGCATCGTGGCTGCTTGATGTCCTCAGTCAATTCAAAACATTAACCTTTCGTTGTCATTTTGACTTTGGGGAAGAGCCAGAAGTTGCACAGTGTTAGAGCCAATGAATGTTTTCACAAGCTACCTTCCTACTGGATGGCAGTCAACAGCAGCATTCAAAGCCACTGCAAAAGAAGACTTTCAGAACTGCTGCAGAAAGTGGTAAGAACGATGGGACAAGTTATATTTAAAATGAGGGGGATCATTTTGAGGGAGTTAATGGCAATATGTCTTTTATTGTAATATGTTTTAAAAATTTAAACATTTACCGTGTAGTCTGAGGATGTTATATATGTACTGATATGGGAAGGTCTGTAACATATTAATTTAAAGCAAATTGCAAATGTGGGATGAAATGTCTCCCATGACCCTAGCTTCTCCTTATATTCAGGTGTTACACTGGTTTGGAATGTAAGCAGATGCTAATGTGTCCAGGGGAGATGCTTAGGAATCCTCTTCCTGCCCTTCAGGTCTTCTTGGTGCATGTGTGAAGGGGTAACATCATTCTGGTAGCTCCGTCAGGAAAAGTTGGCCCTGTGGGTTGCTGGGTTGTCCTTAAATACCTCTTGCTCTTGGACCATTGTGGAAACCAGAAATGAACACAGAAATGCCCCTCGAAGCCTTGGAACATGTCGAGGGCTGACAGAAGGTCTGTTGTTAGCTCCTATCAGACCTTGTGGAGCTCCTGAGCCTGTTCCCTCAGCTCTAGGGAGCTGCCCATTCTTCCTAAGGTGTTCCAAAGGTCAAATCCAGCGCAAACAGTGCGCAAAAGTCTATCTTGCTAAACACATCAGAATTATTGGTATTTACTTATCTCCAAGATCTACTCAGCTCACTTCTGAATACAAAATGATCCTAACACACGTAACAAAAGCTATAACCTTCCTTTGTTTCAGTACTTATTTTATGCCCAGGATTGAGCACTTTGTGTGTCTGATATTATCTAAGCCCTAAAACAATTCTTTTGTGGCAGAAATTTTTGCTCCTCCCTTTTACAGATACTAGCAGAGGTACAACAAGCTTAGCAAGGTTGAATGACTCCTTCGATAACATGCAGGAATTGGCACTACCCCATCAGACCCCCAGTCTCTCTGAGCGGAAAGTTCATGCCTTTCCCATTGCTTAGTCGTCTTCTTCATCCTCCTTCTCTTTTTTTTCATTTTTTATTAGTACATGTTTGCAGTTCATAATGTTTATATTCTTTGTGTGAAGTTGGCACCTGTACACAACACATTTAATCCCTTTACTCATCTCCTTTCCCTCCCTTTCCTCCTCCTCCTTCCATCTCTTGACCGCCTTTTGAGAAAGAATTTCCCTCTGACTTTCTGCTGTCTACCTTTTATTTTGCTCTTTATTTATTATTTGGGTTTCTCATACAAGAAAAACCATGCACTACTTGAGCCTGTGTGCCTGTTTATATTATGGTTTCAAGGTGCATCTATTTATCTACAAATGATTCAAGTTTATCTTTCTTCATATCAGAATAGTACTTCATTGTGTATAAATACCACATTTTCTGTGTCCATTCATCTGCTAAGAGACACATAGGCTGCTCCCAAGATCTAGCTACTATGAATTGTGCTGTAGTGCATTCTCACTACAGTATGATTTTAACTCTTTCAGGAAGATCCCTAGAAGGGCAATAGCTGGGTCTGGACCAGTGCTGTTGATGACAGACATAAATACAAACCATAGTATGATTTAAAAATTTCTGGTCACTTTAAAAAAGAAAAGAAATAGGTAAAATTCATGTTAATTATATATATATCTTATCTCACCTTTGTTCAAAGTATTATCACTTCAATATGTAATCAGTATAAAATGAATTAATGAGATGGGCATGGTGATAAATGGCTGTAATTCCCAGCTACTTGAGAAGCTGAGATTATAGAACAGAAAGTTTGAATTTAGCCTGGGAAACTTAAAAATAACTAGGGATCTATCCTCAGCAAAAAGGAAGGAAGGCTAGGGAGGGTAGAGCTCATTGGTAGAGTGCTTGCTTAAAATGCATGCAGCAGGTGCTGGGGATTTAGCTCAGTAGCATAAGCGCCTGCCTTGCAAGCAGGCAGTCCCGAGTTCGATCCCTGGTACCGATAAAAAAAAGAAAAAAATGCGTGAGGCCCTGGGTTCAATTCTCAGAATTGGGGTGTGTGTGTGTGAACTTACTAAATGGAACTTTTATATTCCTTTTGGCAAACCAAGTCTTTCAAACCAGATGTGCATTTTATGTGTATGAAACAACTTAATTTAGACAAACCACATTTCGTTGCTCAATATTTGTGTTTCATTGGAGAATACAGCTCAGTACACCTCAAGCAAGTCTGACCCTTAATGAGCACCTGATATTTAGTCTCATGGCCTTGTAAAGCAGGTGCTCTTACAAGCGACAGAGAACAGAGATGAAGTTCAGGTAGGACAGGACCATGCCTGACATTCGAAGGCTAACTTGAGAAGCTGGAGTTGAAATCAAGACTCATTCACAGATCTGCTCTGGCTTCTGGTTGTCAAGTTGTTGAACAGTCTGTGGTGGCATGTAAGTCACATGTGCCCATACAAACCAAGCTCCCGAGATAGCATGATTTATAGTACTTCATTTTAAACAGTCTAACAATACATAAAAACATTTAAGGGTCGGCTTAGAAGTATGCAGCGAGCTCTGGACTTCTCACAGAGGTGAGACCTTGAGAACTGGTAATAATTCCCTCCTCAGAGAGCCTTCCTTGGAGTTCAGGTTCCCACCCTCTCAGAGGAGCTGCTCCTGGAACACGAAGCTGCCTTCATTCTTTCCTGGAACGCATGGTGAGAAGGCCTTTGAGCCCAGCAGTTTCCTCCCACTCAGGCCAAGTCTGACCCCTCATCTTAATGACACTGTGTAATACTGGCTATGTTCTTGTGGGGGCTGGAATGGTGGTGCTGATTTCATGATTTTTTTCTAGGTTGGTCTTGGATCATTATAAAATTTGGGCACCTGGGCTGGCCACTGTCCCTAACTTCTGTTAGGTTGCACAGGAGCTATGTATGTCCAGACAGCTTTCTTGGTCCCACTGTGTGACTGCTTCCTTAGATACATATGCTGTTCTCTCTTGGCTCTTGCAGACTGGCATACAACTAAACTGTACTTTAATTCTGACTTCTTGAATGTGATCAGAACTGTTTGTTCATCAAGCTTGAGGATGAAACTAGGGGAGAGAGGAAGAAAGAGGGCTCTAATCTGCCTCTAAAGTGTCTATAATTCATCAGCTTGTCTTACTTTTTCCATCATCTCCTCCAAGGTACCATAATCACTGGTCATCATTCAGTGGGACTTCTGCAGGCCCAGAGTCACCCTCCTGATTCCACACCCTTAGCCTATCACTTCTCAGCTCAGAGTAGGCTCCCACACTCTGATGAGGTCTCTGAGACAGTGTCTAAGCCATGCTTGCCTGCCTCTCTCCCCTAACTCATGTGATGGTTCTCTTCCCATCTCGGTCTCTGAATCATGGATGCAGAAGAGCTCTGTGGCCTCAGGGCCTTTGTACTGGCCATTCATGCTGTCTGGCCTGCTTCTCTCATTTCTTGGCCAACTTGTGTGCATTATCCAGGTTGCAAGTATTCCATGTTATTTCTTCAGAGAAGCTCTTTTTTAACCTTTCTTACAGAAACACGATTATACGGCTATAATTTCAGATAGTTCCTCACATAAGTCTTTGTTTTCATTTCTTGTAGTTTGCATTTGCATATTATTTGTTCAAGTGTCTTTCTAATGAACGGCTTTCGTGCTGGTCTTTCCCCTCCCAGAGTGTACTGCACAGTGCCGGCATAGGGTGGCACATGCAGAAGTTGTTCAGTGAATTCTCAGTATTCTCATTTTGCAGGGGTGCAGGGGATGAAGGCTCAGATCACATCATGTAACAGTGTCACTTGCCGTAGGGGCCATGAAATCTGCTACTGTCTCTCCCTTCTCCCTCTCCCTCTCATACTTTCCCTGTCTCCCTTGTGTTAGGGAAAGCACCTGGGCTTCTGCACTGGCTTACATTTCCAGCCTGTTTTATTTATTTATTTATCTATTTATTTAACTTTGAGACTGTGCGTTGCTCAGTTGCACAGATTGGGTTCACACTTGTGACCATCCTTCCTCAGTCTTCCATACTGCTGGAGTGATAGGTGGCCACACCCAGCTTCTTCTAACTGCTTTGTAAAACTGAGGTTGTGTGTTAGATACGAAGTCAACCAACCAACTGCCAGGAATCACGCTATCTGCATAACTGGTCTCAAGCTGAGGAGTCAGAACACCTTCCCTGGATCCCTGTCCAAGCAGATACTTCTGGGAATACCTGTACCTAAACTTTTTGGAAAACAACATAGCCATAAAGAAGAAGGAAATATGAAATATTTTAGGTTCTATTAACCCCAACTCTAGAAATTTAGCTCATGCAAATGACCCTAAATGAAGAAATGGTTCTATGCCCCAAGATGTCCTGTGCAGTGTAATTTAGAAGAGTGGACAGCCAAAAACAGTGCAATCAATGCGATGGCACTGGACTGCTCAAGAAAACTGCAGAATAAAAATTTGATTAGACTTGCATTTACTGAGAACTATGTAAAAAGACAGGAACATTATTTCTGAAGCTATATAGTGAGAGGGAAAAACCCATAAAATTTTATATACAGTCTATATACAAAACTGTATAAAGGCACAAAAATAAGACCATAACCCAAGACATGATAAAGGAAGGATGTAAAGAAACATTCTGTTTAACATTGACCCTGGATAAAAGGTTATAGTAAGTGACAGGCTACTATGTCTTCCTGTTTGTGGTTTCTGATTCTTTATTAAATGTCTTGTAAGATTAATTTTATCAAATGTTTGTGGCTAGTGGTAGGAGGAGCTTTTCTAGGTTCTCAAACAATACACAGAGTGTAACCATAACATGGCACCAGGAAATGCCAGTGGATGGCACCTGAATATGTCTAGACATTTAATTACAGTAAAGCCACTCCTGAGTAACTTGACATGGCATTAACATAGAGTCCCAGAGGTACTAAATATTGATCTGTGTTTGGTTTAATTGCTGAAGGTGTGGAAAGAGGAGTCGAGCCTCCAAATGGAGTATGAAAAGGACATTAGTTTTCTGGCATTGAACCAGATCAAACTGACTTTCAATTCCCCGATAGAAACACTTAAAAGTTGAAAGTAGGTCAGCACAATGAATGCATTTGTAGCACAAAGTGAAACATCTTGACTCATCTGAAGACAACAGAGGATCTAGAAAGCTTGGAGTTAAGAAGTCTAGGATTCTTAGAAGAACAGGAATGAAGGTGGTCTTGGAGGAGGCATGCTCTGGGATTCAGTTCTAGTCACTGACTTGATTTTGTCAATGAAGTTTTACAGTAACATAGTTGCCTTCACTCACAATGGTTGCTTTCCTGCTACCACAGCAATTTAAATGGTTGGAGGAAAAACCATGTGATCCATAAGGCCGAAAATATTTAGCATCTGGTGCTTTACAGAAAAAGCCTGTTGACCCTAGCAACACACCAAGTGCACATTTCTCCAAAGCCTGGATTATTTTCTATGTATTTATCAACATTAATAAAACTTTCCCTTGAATTTACCTTGCTTTTCTTTGTCTTTTTTTTTTAATTGGTACTGGGGATTGAACTCACGACCACACACTTGTAAGGCAAGTGCCACTGAGCTAAATCCCCAGCCCCTTACCTTGCTTTTTAAGGCTGGAGTTCAGTGGCAGAGCACTAGCCTAGCATCCGTGAAGTTTTGGGTTTAACCTCTAGTACTCCAAAGAAAATAGGAAGAAAGATATTTTCTTGCTTTTTAATAGCAATGCACTTAAGTGGAAACTTATAGCACATTGTGTCCAGAAAGCCACTCTCATTTCTTCCGTAGTCTGTAAAAACTCTACAAGGTGCAGTGGGCTGTACTCCCCAATTCCACCTGGACTTTGGGGATTGTACAAGGCTCGTGAGCCACACAGCTTGCTGTGGGTGCTCTCTTGTGTGTCATACCTTGTCTCAGTCACTTTCTCATCACTAGGATACAATAACCAACACCCTCAAGTTAGAGGAGGTTTATTTTGATTCAGCCCATGATTCGCAGGCTCACATGCAGAAATGCATGCAGGAAGGGCCTGCAAGGGAGGAAAGATACTGTGTCACAGTGGCTGGGAAGCAGAGTGAAAGGAGCCAGTGAGGGAGACTGCTGTGGTTAACTGTGTCAACTTGAGAAGCTTAGCAGCTTAACTGTTAGCTCAGCAATTCTATATCATAGGGTGTAGAGGACCTGCCCAGGGTGACTGACTGCACTTTAGAGTATATAGGACCTACCTAGGGAAGCATGTTGTCTGTATGGTATAAAAGGGAAACAAAGGATGAATTTGCTTCTGTTCTTTGGAGGAGCTCCAGTCTTCGCCTTCAGCTTGGGCATCCTCCCGGCTTTTAGAGTAGACTGTTTGGCTACTGCTCTGGATCCTTCAGTCTTCTGATTCAGAATCTCTAACCTTCTTTTGTAGATCTACTGGCCCCCTGATACGGACTTGCATGGGACACTGCAGTGAACACCAGACATTGTACTGGATTCTTCAATCTCCAATGTGCAGACACCCCTGCACCCTTCCTCATCCAACTCTGTGGCTGACCATCACAAGCCAACCTTACAATTTCTTATATATTTGTATATCTCATGTTATATATGTTTCTCTAGTAAAACACTGACTGGTATTTTCCAATGCATGAGGCTTATTGAGGCCCTTTAAATCTAGGTAAACCATAACATATCTAATCCTAAGGCTCCCCCTTAAAAAGAGATCCATAATATGGCCGTATCCACCTCCACCATCATTCCTCAGGTCTAAGTGCCAGGTTTTCCTCACACCCCCTGCACCTGCAGTCTGTATGCCTTCAACACAGGAGCCAGAGTGATCTTTTGCCAAACTTGGGTCACTTTTTTCCTCCCTCCAGTCAAAGTCCTAAAGTGGTCCGTATCACAGGGTGAAAGCCAAACCCACCAGAGGGGTCTCTGAGGTCCTGCATGACTCCTCTCTCTTTACCTTTGGCCTCAGGTCTCCTACATCAACCACTGCCTGAAAATATTACACAAAAACTTTTAGGTAAACAACTCTTCAGTTCTCAGTTACAGTGTTTTGAGTCTCACGATGAGATCCTACAGTGTCCCACTCTGTCCCACCCAGTCCTGAATTATCCCTTTGTCCAGCTGTGCATGTTACCTACTCCCATCTCGGTTACTAGATCAGCTGTCCAATGTCACTGTGCTCGGGTTCAAGTAAACCCTTATTTGACTTAATGGCCCATAATTGCAGGGGCAGTGATGCAGAGAAGGCTCCAGGGCAGAGCACACTCTGAGGCCATGAGGCTGTGCTGCAGTAGGGTCTGATATTATCCACAGTTCCAGACTCTCCCTGGGGGTGTTTCAATGTGCCCCTTGCAGAGAAGCTGGGCAGGACTATGGTATTTCCATAAGTGTCAGATGTGACAGCATGCAGTGACTATTAATATATATATATATATATATATGTGTATATATATATATATATATATATATATTTGGAGACATGCTCTTGCTGTATTTCAGGCTGGCCTTGAACTCACCAGATGGCCCAGGTGGCCTCACACTGGCAGTCATCCTTCTGTCTACACCTCCTGAGTGCTGGGTTTAAGGCATGTGCCACCACACCCAGCTAATATTTTAGTCTCATAAAAATGAAAAGCGAGGCACAGGAGACAAAGTCCAGAGTCACTGTGGATTCCACACCTTCCACCTGAGGTCTCTCCTACCTTCCTAAGAGCAGAAGGCGGTTCAGCCCTTCAGGGACTGATCCAGAGCCTGTGATCTCTGCCAGTACATGTGCCTCTGAGTGACAGGGCCAGTGCCTGGTAAATAGTGAGGCCATCCCAAGGGTGAGCTCTTCCACTGATGATGTTTGTGCTGTTCTCTCCAGAACTGGGTGAGATGTCTGCTGTGTGCTCACCTGGCACCGTGTGTGCTTCCTCTGTGGCCCTTTCTATGGTTTCCACTCAAAGAATCCATCATGGGTTTTCATACACTGTCCAGGGAGATGCTTCAAACCACAGTATCTGCTGTGTGATTCCATTCATATGAGGGTCAAACACAGGCAGAACTCCTCTGTGGGGCAAGAGGTGCGTGACAGTGACTCGTGGGGACATATGGGAACTTTCTGGGAATGGCTCTATAACATGGGTCAGGGGCGGTCATGGGGCTGTTTTTATCGGTAAAATATCACAGGCAAAGTCTCCTCCTCTTTCCCTGAAGGTGAGGCCCCTCTCTCTGAACTTGGAGAGCTTCTTTAGTCCTTCTCATTAAAAACATGCCAAAGGCTTTTGATTGCAAACAGAATAAACCCAGTCTTTTAACTAGAACCTCAAGTGCTCTGCCACACCCTGCCTGGAACGAGCTTTCCCAAGTCTTCATGTCCAAACTCATGTCTTCAGGAACACCCTTCTGAGTCCCCAGAGAGTAGACCCACAAGAGTAGCCCGCTACTCTACTTCCCTCACTTTTTCTCCTTGTGTGATGCTTGAGTTTCTTTGGCCAGCATGCAAGCTCCTCGCCTCCCCTGCTCACCTGTTAACCGGAGGATGGGGGAGGAAAGCAGGCCAGTTACTGAATGTTCTCCCAGCTCAATGCAGTCACCCAAGGAAGGAGAGCAGCTGGGTGACTCTCCAGGAGGAAGCGCTAAAATCAGCACGTGATGACTCAGTCTGAGGAGCCTCCGGCACAGGATCAGTTCAGATAGAGTCCTCCAACACCAAGCTTCTCAGGTCTGTCCCCCAGAGCACCTGGCTGCAGGGAACATTTCTGGTCACCCCCAAAGTGGTCCCCATTATGACTTGTGTCTAGAGGCTGCCCCCAAAGCCTCATGCTATCACAGATGGGGCTTTTTCACAGACGGGTGTATCTATGGGATACATGGGATTGATTCATGGCACAATGATTAGGATTGAGAGTGCTTGGGATTAAGGGTGGGTGACCTCTAAATCAGTCTGCTGATTGGTTTGACACCACCCTAATCTCAGTAGCCTGGATACAATATAAGGGACAGAAAGTGGCTTGTTTTGTCCTTTACTTGCTTTGCTATCTTCTTAGATAATGCCACAGATGTTTGTCCTTTGTGATGCCTATCTGCCATGCCATCCTGCTTGGAGTCAGTTGATTACGGCCTAAAACCTCTACAGATTGTAAGCTAAATAGACCTTTCCTTCTTTAACTCTGGTGTCAGTATTTTATCTCAGCAGTGAGAAAAGGAACTAAGACAATCCCTTGAGCCAGGCATCTGGAGACAGAGAAGGAGAAGAGCTGATTGGAACTCAAGGACAGCACGCATATCGCTGTTCCACAAACTTAAGAGTGCCTGAGGAGAGGGCAGCCTCCTGCTCTGCGAGTATCCTACAGCGTGGTGCTGGCCCTTTCTCATGCCTGTTGTGTGCCCACTATTGTGCTGAGTCCTGGGCAGAGGAGAATGCAGCCATGGAGCCTGAATTAAAGAAGAAATGGGGACCCAAGGCCATGGGAAGCAGGGTGAACCCAGACCTGGTTCACGACTCAGCCTTGCCTTCTACTGTGGCCACAGTCTTGCAGAAGTTGCAAAAAGGGAAAGATCTGACCAGAAGGCAGACTGCAGCTCAGTAGCTAAGATAGTTCACTGCTTCGCACAACATTGTGCCTGAGGCTAGATACATCTTGTCTAGGAAAGATTTCTAGCATTAGGCCAAGGGACTTGGTTAAGGTGTGATTGGCTTAGAGATTCCTAGTGGACCAAAGTTCTGAGATTCTGTGCACCGTTTGGTTGTTCCCTTCCTTGGGTTAGCCGTGCTGTCCTAAAGGATTACAGGAGGTTAAGCTGGCATCCTGGGGACAAACTGCTCTGTACAATTGTCCCCAATAATAGCTGTGCTGGCTCTCTACAGTCTATTAAGTACTAGTTGATTGGAGACTTAGCATCAATTCGTCACAGGGAAAATGTCTTCCTATTTAGCAGACGAGAAAAGGAAGGCAAAGAGAGCCGAAGGGCAGTTGGGGGCGGGGTGCAGCTTTGCCCACTCTCATGCTGTGCTGCTTTGCAGAGATCACTGATGTTCTTAAACATCTTACAACGCAATAACAGGGCCTTGTGGAAGGTGGGCCACTGAGGGCCCGAGAATGCTGAGCAACACTTTGCTGTTTTTGCAGCAAGAGAGTGGCAGTCAGGATTTGAACATAGGCCTCTCTGGATGCCTTGTTTTTCTGCAGAATCATAAGCCCAAGTGCTTAGGGGTGATTCAGCAGAGGTGAAGAAAAGCAATCTTTACAATTATTTGGCTCCCGTAGAAAAGTAAAACTGTTGTGAGGCACCAGCCTCTTATCACAACCACTACAGACCTTCAGCTTCTCATTCCCGTCTTCTGACAAATCTCGGAGGAGCGATCCTCGCTCCCACAATGCCAGCTCAAGTGAGGAGACATCTTGCAGACTCAGCAGCTTTCCCCCCAAACCATGTGACATCGACATGATGCTCATTCTCAAAGGATACCCATAGACAAAGCCAGGACTGTTCATCTCAGACTCAAGGAGACCTGGAATAAAGAACTGGGCTCACGGGAAGACAGGTACCAGTCAGACTAGGGCAGATACCGGGGCTCTTAGGGAACAGCAGCCAAGGGACAGCGACTGAGGGGTTAGGCTTCCTATTGGATTTCTCTCTCCTGCTGCTTCCTTCCCTGCCCATAAACTCCTGCTGGGATGTAGACAACAACAAAAATAAGACTCAATGAAGACAAACAGTTTGTCTGATGAACTCATGCCAGGAACTAGGACTTGACTGCTAGAGTGCCCACTGTGTGCCTTGACAACCAAGATCTCCCAATCTATTCTGGAAGGCATTTTATGCCCATTTTCCACATAAGGAAATGGAAGCTCAGAGTCCTGTGACTTAACTGACAAATCCAAGAAGGCATCCACTAACTTACTCTATGCTAGGAGATCATAATTGAAGGCATGTAAGTAGACATTTATTCTAATGATAATGTTTTTATTTTAATGTACATTAAGAAAAGAAGAAGAAAAAGAACCCAAAGACCCATGTGTGCCCAGATATAGCTGGTTAGGAGGAAGCTCAGTAGAGTGGGTCAATTTAATCTAAAGAAATAATGAGCACTAAGATTAATACTCCAGTCACCAAAGCAGTCAACCCATGTCAGGCCTCCCTGAGTGCTTCCCAGGTGCCCCTGCATTCAGCCCTCACAGTGACCTTGAGGTCCACATGGCTGCTACCCTCACTTTGCAGATGAGGCACATGGAGCCGATCCACTCGTTTCCCTGGCTGGGAAGTAGACAAGCTAAGACTCGAACCTGTAAATGTGGGCCTAGATGGTGCCCAGTGAAGACAAAACTCTGGAATGTGTTCTGAGGACATAAGTGAACTTCATGCAGGGGACTTGCTGGATGGCATCTGACATTCCCTCCAAGCCACATGGTTCCAAACGCTACCTTCACCAGCCCACTGAGCTGTTTTCAGGGTTGTCATAACACATCCTTACTCTGACATGCTCAAGTTTCAGATGCTTCTCTGAGAATGCCCTATCCAAGTGCTCCCCTCTTGCATATCTTGTTACTGAGGGTTGCTGGCCTCTACCTTGGTGGACTTGAGGACTTGTATCCTCAAGCTCTGACTTGCCCTGAGATGGTGCAACCTTTGGGTTTTCACCTGCTCCCCTGTGAGACCAGCAAATGTTTAAAAATATGCAAAGTAACCAGGCATGTGGTGCATGTCTGTAATCTCGCATCTCTGGGAGGTTTAGGCAGGAGGATTGCAAGATCAAGCTCATCCTGGGCATCTCTGTGATTTAGTAAGATCATGTCTCCAAACAAATAAACAAACAAAAAACAAACAAAGGGCTCAAGATGTAGCTCAGTGCAGTGGCCCCAAATTCAATCCTCACTATCATAAAAACAAACACAAAAACAAAAACAATTTCATAACATATGAGGGGGGACCTAGGGATGTAGCTCAGTAGTATAGTATGTACCTGATACGCACAGGGCCCTCGGTTGGGTCCCCAGGACCACGAGAAAAACCCCTAAAACAAACTCTAAAGGAAACATACAAGGTGAATGCACATAAAACTGAGTGAATCTAGGAGAGACCTGCATATTATATAGGTGTCAACTTCCTGGTTGTGACAGGGTACTACCTAAGGTGAGCAAGATAGTATCATTGTGGGGTCCGATGGACATGTAGGGTCTCTGCGTTACTTCTTATAACTATGTGGGAATTGATAGTGATTTCAAAACAAGTTTAGTTAAAATAAAGATGAAGTAAAACAAATACCCACAAGGAAATTCAGAATCTAATGCACACCAAACCTTCCCAAAAACTCTGAAAATGTTTATCTAAGTAATGCAGCCACATACTCATTCCATAAACAGACCACATGCTCACTTTATGCCAGATCCACGATGATACTGGGGACATAGAAAGGACACAGACTCCTTGCAACTTTAAGAGACTGTCAGTCTAATGTCAGTGACAGAGAAAGGATCGGGAGAATAACAGAATGGTGAACCCATGTGAGAAGGAAGTGGGAACAGGGGCAACAGCTCCCTAAAGAGAGGTGGGAACCCAAGAGGGTTTCCTCTGGGAGGACAGGGACTTCCCCAAGGCCAGCAGGAGCTGCCTCTCTGGACTGAAGGATGGCCTCAGAGCAACTCCCTCCTCTTGTCTTGCCTCGCCTTGCCTCCTCTCCTCTTCCTTCTCCTTCCTTTCCCTGCCCCTGCTGCAGATGGAACCCAGGGCCTTGAACATGGCACCCAAACCCTCTATAATGAGCTATATGCCAGCCTTGCCCTTGAATAATTCGAATCAGGCAAGATGGGAATTGCAGCTCATGTGATCTTGGGGTTAAGTGATTTCACTGCTCTGTGCCTCCGTTTCCTGGTTTGTAAATGCTGATGAGAACAACAGTCCCCTAGAGGACTGCTGAGGGAGGTAAAGGATAATATGTGGACAGCACTAGGAACAGAAGCCAGTCCATGGACCACTTGGGCCCTTTGACACCCTTTTAAAAGCAAAGCCATGCACAGCCTCTGACTCATTTATGAAGCTTTGGGTTGGGGACAGGGCCTGGCGGGGCAGCCTGTCAACTCAGCTGAGGCTTTGCAGGGGCTTTCATGGCATCCAGGTAGAGGTGTATGCCCTGGTTCACAACCTTCTCCAGGTTAAAAATTACCAGTCTGGAGGACATTCAGCACCAATCTACTGTCACCTGCCAAACACCTTCAGATCTTTCAGAGGCCTGAGCTAAGCAAATCTCTCTTTGAGTACATGTTCAGAAACAGTCATTCAACTGGGCAGGAAGCAAAACTGTTACACAAAGCAGAGGTCACAAGGACTGCATGTTTGTTCTGTCTCCCAAGATAGATATGCAGATAGCTCACTGGGACAGAGGAAGCGACCTTCGGCATCACACATCCAGCAGCAATGGTGTGGGTTTATAAACATGCCCCAGTCCCAGAAGAAGGAACAGCACACCATGGCAACCTCTAAGAGTTTCATGCCCTTGTGGTGGGAAGAGGCTCCTCATAACCCCTCAACATGCCAGGAAAGAATCTGCGACATCTGCAATGCTTTGGAATGCAGGTTCCAAGAACCAAATGTTCTCAATGCACCTGCCTCATTTTTTTAAACTGGTGACGACGAGGGTAGAATCCAGGGCCTTGCATATGTTAGATGAGTGCTGTTCCACTAAGCTGTGTACCCAGCCCTGCTTACTGACAAACACCCTGGCCTTACTGACACTACAGACTCTAGCATGGAGTCTGGTCCTGAAATCCATTTTACAAATGAGGGCACTGAGCTCTAGGGAGAGAGAAGGCATCAGACTCCTGGCCACAGAGGGAGCCAAGGGCACACCTGGTCTCCACAAACAGGATGTTTTCCTTGATTCCAAAGGTCTAAGAAAGAGATCCCACCCCAAGCCCACAACAGGGATTGTACAGCGGTGAGTCTGATCAGTGGTCGCGAATGCTCTGAGTTGTGGTCAGGTAGTTGCTGCAGAAAAGGTGCACTCGGCCACAAGGATCTCCAGGTGGCTCAGCTTCAGAAAAAAACAGAAGAGCAGGACCCGAGACCAGAGCTGCTGCCCTGCAGGTGGGCAGAGGGATGGCCAAGAACTCTGGGAGGGCACTGTTCAGCCAGTCTCCCGTCCCCACCTCAGGACCACCTTTTCCCATTCTGTCCTGGGGCCTCTTGACCAATCCCATTGAGGGAGCATCTTGCCTCCTTGCCAAGTCGGTAGCATTGGGACCTCCAGGCCCTGCCCACTCCCAAGCCTGGACAGGAAGCAAGGACTGAGTCCTCAAAATTCCCCAAGGATGATGAGGTGGACTTTGCGCCCCACACCCCGACTGTGGGGCTTACAAGGTACTTTAAGACTTTCTCTACATTCCGCTGCCTTTATTACACATTTTTGACTTTTTTAACCCTACATGTTCATTTGCCATGGCAGCTGGTCCTCTCCAACTCTGCTATGATCAATGTAGCAAAAGACGTTATTGCTCCCATTGACGGATGAGTATCTTGAGACCAGAGAGGGCAGTAAGTGGCTCCAGAGGTGTCCCTATGGCTTGGGGCTGGTCCCAAGGTTTGGAATCTATAAGCTTAGTTTTCTTTTTGTTGTTTTTGAGACAGGGTCTCACCTCTGAACTCACTGTGTAGTTCAGGCTGGACGTGAGCTCATTGAGATCCTCCTGTCTCAGTTTCCTTCCTGCTGGGATTATAGGTGTACACCAGCCTGCTCAGCCCAGACTAGCTTTTTTGTTAGAAGTATTATTCTAGCCAGGGACTTAGCTCAGTGGCCTAAGTGCTTGCCTGGCAAGTGTGAGGTTGTGAGATTGATTCTCGGTACAAAAAAAAAAAAAAAAAAAAGAAAAGAAAAAAGAAAAAAGAAAAGGAATATTACTCTAATGAGACCCTGGGCAAGCCACTCAGCCCTTCTGAACCTCCATTTCCAAAATCTGGTCAGTCTTGCCTCATCATAGCAATAAGAAGTGCAAATACACATAATACCCTTAAAACAGCCATTCCCGAAAGCTCAGCAAATATGAGCTGTCAGTGTTTAAGGGTCATTTTTATTATGATGAAACACTGTGCAGGGTCCCCAGAATGTTTCCTCTTACTCACCTTAGATTTCCCTGCCCACTCAGCTCTAAGTCCTCCCCAGCGCCTGCCCCTAGGTCAGGACGTCCATGCTCTTTGTGCGTGGCTCTCTTTTGAGCCCTGCTTTTGGCTCTTTGGAGGATGCTGCCTTTGGGGTCAGGGCAGCGTGCCAGGCATGCAAATCCACACGCAGGCAGTAATTTGTACAAACGCTCCTTGGTGTGCTCATTTCCAGCCTGTCCCCAGAACAGCACTTAGGCTTCGAAGCCAGCAGAGAGCTATTTACAGCTCTGGACAAGGAGAAGGGAGGCAGGCTTTGTTCCCACATAGGAACAGCCCAGTCCAGGGGGTGCCTTGTGCTTTTGGTTGGTGTTTGGCCAACCTTGCCCTGTAGGAGCTTTGAGGCATTAAAATCTTTTGCTGAAAGGCCAGTTACCTGCCCCCGGAAACCTCCTTGTCTCACAGAATCTGGCTCAATAGTAGGAGAAGGTGATTATTCACTATTCAGCTTCCAGAAGGATCTTTTTCAAGTACTAATAAAATCATATTATCACCGAGCGTAAGACCCTGCTGTGGTTCCCTGTGGGCGTCTGGGACTAGGTCCGCTGGCTGGCCATGATCCTGCCTTTCCTGTAGCTCTTTTCTCCTTCTTCTCTGCCTTGTTTCACCAAAGGCCTCCTCATCCTCCAAACACTGGTCTTACAAGAAGAAAAAAAATAGTGCTAATGGAAAACTATGCAGTGCCTCTGTATAACACCAATTTGGGTTACCTGATTTTAGCCATGTTTGTGATATTTAAGCTATTTTTTAAAAATGTCTTTGTAAGTTGTAGAAAACTGGTTAACAAGCAAATTTTGCCTAGGCCGACCATTTTGCTTCTATTTGGAATCTACATCAACATTTTTTTATTCCTTAGATGTGTGTGCTTTATATGGATTTTTCTTAGAGCGGACTGTAAGATCTGCTTAATAAAAATCCATGTTTGTTTTTGATTTGTAGGAGTTATAATTTTATTCTTTTTTCTCTGAAATTTTCTTATAACAATTTTCTATCTGCTCAGAATACCTTTCTCATCTCTTATCTCTTCTTTTTTCCTATTTTATTTTTTTATTTTGCTTTTTGAAACATAGTTTCACTATGCAGTTTAGGTTGACCTCAGACTCACTTTGTGGCACAGGCTGGCCTCAAACTCATGGTGGTCCTTTAGATTCAGCATCCTGAGTGTTAGAATTATAGGTGTGTACCACCATACTTGGCCACATTTTCCTTCTGTAAAGAAAAAGTCTACCTGTGTTGCTCAGGCTGACCTCAAACTTGTGATTCTTTTGCTTTAACCTCCTGTGTGGCTGGGATAACGGGTTCGTGCCACCATGCCTGGCCAACTACTTTGCTGAAATTTCTTTTTGAAATTTCTTTCCCAGCATCCCCAGGGTCAGGGACAGGTACCTGTTTCCACATGGAGCTTGAATCTCAGCCTGTTCTTCTGACTTTTCTATGTACTCATCTCACTCTGGGAGGTTAACTGTCTTGGAGACTGCATCCCATGGTCCTTCCAGGTACAAGTAGCTGGGGCATTGCCCCCCCCCCCCCCCCCGACAGCCCTAATAGTATAGAAAATGCATGGATCATGCAACAAATACTTGCAACCATTAGGAAGCACAGATCTTTGACGGCTACATCTGCCCCCTACTGATAAACTACTGAGAAGGAGGCCTTGTTTTCCTTGTCTATCACTATTTTCTAGAGAACAGTGCTTGGCATCTAAGTGAAGCACTTGCTGAATAAATGAAAGAATACAACTCCGGATCTTGTTTTACACCCATTTTTAAGTAGTTATCCTCCATTACTCTGCTTTCGGAGAATAAAGCCAGCGGCTTTGGAATGCCACCCTCCCACTCTTGCCTTGCAAGCATGGTTGCTGTGGTATGGCGACTGCTCCTTAGGGAACAGATGCCAAGCTCGTCTCTACTTCATGGGCGTCATGTGACCTTGAGCAAGGCAGTGCCCTTTTGGGTCTCTTTTCATGTAAGTAAGGCAAGATCAGCCAGACATTCTACCAGATAAAGCAGCCAGGCAAATGTACGGATGGTCAGTGATGCCTCAGTGATGCTCCAGCCTTGGTCCATTCCCATGTAAGAGGCGCTTTGCACACAGTTCATCAGTGGGGTTAGAAGAGCTCAGCTCCAAGTGTGAGGGACATAGAGATGGCCTGGGCTGGGCTTTCTCAGACTTTCACATGCACACGTCAATCACCCCAAAATATTGATAAAATACAGTCATATTCTGTAGGACTAGTAGGGCCCAAGAGTCTGCATTTCTGACCAGCTCCCAGATAATGTCTCACACTTTAATCAGCAAGATTCTACAATACAGTGGGTCCTACACCAAGACATTCGTGTGTGTGTGTGTGTGTGTGTGTGTGTGTGTGTGTGTTTGTTTGTTACTGGAGATTGAGTTCAAGACCTTCACAGTGAGCTATATCACAAGGCTATCAATTTTTTATTTTGAGACAGGGTCTCATTAAGTTGTTAAGTTTCTCAGGCTAGACTTGAACTTGCCATCTCTTGGCTCAGCCTCTTAGAGTGCTGGGATTACAGTTGAGTGCCATCGCACACTCTGAAAAAACTTTAAAGGCACTTGAGGGACAGATTTCCAGCATCTTACTCGTTGTCCAAGGCAATATATATTAGTACCTAAAGGAAATATGCCAGCCGTTAAAGCTAGGGGTACCTCTGAGAATGGAGAGGTTGTTGGGGAAAGGGGATGATTCCAAAGAAAATGGAAACAGAATTTGGCGTATTCTGCCAGGCTGGTGATTCTACTAAAGACAAATTCTAATAAGTGGGCTCATCAATTTGTGTTTTAACACAGCCTCAAAGGAACTATGATGCTAAAGTTTGGGAACTACTATGCTGAGCAGGGAAAGATGTAGAAATCCTATTTGCAAAGACAATGTTTCATTTTCTCCAGTAGAATTCAGGTACATGTTGAGACCTTAAAAATTGGATTCACCCACTCATTCACCAAGTTATCCAGTCGACATACACCCACTCACTGAAACATCAACAGCTGTGTCCTGAACACTTACTATATACGCAGTTAGGTTCAAGATCTGACTGACACTGTGGATATGAACTCCTCTTTCATCTTGAAACCAGTGATTCTCAGCCAGGCGCAATTCTGTACTCCAAGGGACATTTGGCAATGCCTGGAGATATTTTTCATTGCCACAATTTGGAGGGAGGAGTACTTTTGGCACCTAGTGAATGGAGGTCAAATATGCTCTTAAACATCAGATAAAACACAGGACAACCCCCTCATCCTGTCTTGCACAGAAGTGGGGCTTTCAAAAGGTGTCACATCATGGGGGTGCTATAGTCAGGAATTCATTCACCCGTGAGTTTACAGTTGAATGTGCAGGTAGGAGCTGGCCCCTGGTGCATGTCTTTGAGGCTATTTCTCTCACTGGCTGTCTTTCTCTCTGCTTTCAGGTGCCATGAGCTGGCCCAGTTTTCTTCATGGTCCCCTTCATTTATGGTATTTCTATCTTGGAGCAAGCAAATCATAGACTAAAACCTCTGAAACTGTGAGCCAAAATAAACCTTTTATCTTTTAAGCTGTGTATGTCAGGTTACAGTGATGAAAAGCTGACCAATGCAAGTATTGAGGCTGAAAAACTGCTTTAGACAGTGAGTTCCTCAAGGGCATGAACTGTGTTGTAGTCATCTTGGTATTCTAAGGTCATAAGGCAGTACCTGACATTATGATCTTTCTCTCTCAGATCTCCAGAGTGCTGGGATATAGGCATGCATCACTGGTGTTTCCTTTTGGGGTGTGCAAAAGTTTAAATGGATGAAGAAATGGTGACACAAAAATCCACTTAGGTAAGTGAAGAACGCTAACAAGTCCACTGCAGAAAACAAACAGCCTAATTCTAAAATGATCAAAGACCCTGAACAGCTATTTTTCCAAAGAAGATATACAAATGGCCAGCAAGTACCATGAAAGGACGCACACCATTATTAGTTGTTTGGAAAATGCAAATCAAAATGTCAGCGGGATACCACTTCACATTTGCTACAAAGGCTGTAATAATGAAGCAGAAAGAAATACATGTTGGCGAGGCTATGGAAAAAACAGAACCTTATACAGTCAGTGGGAATGTAAAGGTGTGTTGCTACTGTGGAAAACAGGCAGTTCTTTCCTTTCTCCCAGATTGGGAGATAAACCCCAGGCCTTGGCACTGAATTACATCCCCAGTCATTTTAATTTTTTTTCTTTCTTTCTTTCTTTTTTTTTTTTTGAGACAATGTCTCACCAAGTTGCTCAGATGGTACTAGAACTTATGATGCTCCTGTCTCCACTGGGATCACAAGCATATGCCACTGTGCTTGGCTAGGTGTTTTCTTTTGGAGTAATGAAACTGGGTTGCAACTCCATAGTGGGGATGGGTAGACAATGGTGTAAATGCAAAATGTCTTGGAAGTATACATTTTAAAATGACTAAAATGGTCAATTTTATGTAATATATGTTTTCCAACACAAAATATATTTACACATTCAATAAATGCTCCTTAATTGTCTGCTATGTACAGGAACTATGCTGCACATTTCGGGCATGGGGAAAATGAGGCAGTTGTGATTCCTATTTGTCATGGAATCAGGAGATGGGAGAATATCCAGCACTAGTGATGGACCCAAGGAAGCCAGGACATGGGTAGAGAGAGCTCAGAGCAGGAGAAATGTTGTTCCTGGCTCAGGGCAGCGAGGAGGGTCATGGAAAATTTCCTGCAAAAGATGAACCCTGAGGTAGCTTTTAAGGAGGACACTTGGTGCTCAGAAAGTCAATTTTATTGAGGGAGTATGTAAATAGATGCCACATCCCACCATGCTGTCCCTGCAAGAGTCTAATGCACTTATTGTGCAGAGAGGAAGCAAGGCTGGTTAGGCAGGAAGGAGGAGGCAGCAGAGCCCAGTCCTCGGAGCCTCCCCCAGGCTTTCTGCTGAGAACTCCTGCCAGGCCAGCGCAGTGTTGGGCACACAGGAGGCTGGTGCTATCCATCCAGCCCTGAGTGGTCTTGCAGGCCTCAGGCTCCCCAGCTGTCACTTACAAGGTTTTGTCTTCTGCCTCCTGGCAGGGAGAGGAGTGAAGGGTGGGGACACAGGAGGACAAGAGGCTAGGGCTCACACTAATTGAGTAAGCCTTTATGTCATGGGTTCCACTTGATCTCTGTCATAACCCAGTGAGGCGGGCTCTGCCAGTATCCTTCCTCCTCCTTCCTTTGCTTGTTCAGTCCCTCTGTAAAGATGATGAGTTGAGCCTGAGGGGCGGGCCTGGCCTGCGTCAGGTCCTCACACTGAAGGCAGGCCGGTTCAGCTCAGGGGAGTCTAACACGAAAGCCCACCTCCCTGGGGGGAAGGACGGAGGCTCAGGCTTTAGAGAGGTGATGTGGCCTCCACCTCACGGCTGTTGGGCTCACGACTCTGCAATGGTGACTGATGGTATGAGAAGGCCCTATCACCTCTTGGGGCTTGCTTCACTCACTTCAAGGCAAGGGATGCTGGCTGGACATCCCTTTCCCTCTTCCTTCCTCTTGAATATATTCATCTAAACATGTGTCCCCTTCCCTTGATCCCACTTCCCTAATCACCCATTTTCATGTGTTAATCATCTATCTTTTTTCAAAACATGAGATCATACTGTGCACAATGATTCTGTGATTTTGTCATTTTTCACTACATTATATGCTTCAGAAACCTTTCCTACCAGAAATTTAGGTCTACCTCGCTCTTGTAAGAAGAGTTCCTTTCCTTGGAGAGTGCAACTCTCCAAGGAATACAACTCCTTGCCATATTGAGGTGAGAAGGCCGTGCAGCATTACATCTGCATGTGCGAGCACGTCCATAGCAGATTCCTCGAATGGGGCTTTAAACGGCTGTGCACAGTTTAAGTTTCGAGAAAGATTGCCCAATAACTTTCTGAAGAAGGCTCCAGAGCTAGGTGTGTGGGTTCTAAAACTGCTTCCAGTCTGAAGGATTCTTTGGTTTTTTTTTTTTGCTGAAGGATTCTTTGACCTCTAGCAAGGAAAAGGGTAATCCCTAGACTAGTCTTTTAACCTTTGTGAGTCTTGGTTTGCTCATCAAACCAAGGAGGAGAAACCTAGGGTAATAGATACAATAGTGTTCTGCAAATATAGTATTCTGCTTAACTTTGAGGTGCTAAAACTATCATTAGCATCAGAAGGGTTAATAGCTGGGTACCCCCGATCCCCATCAGGCAGAAACCTAAGTGAGGAGCTAGTACAACTTGAAGGAGTTGGCTTAGATCACACCCCATTTGTGAACAAGGTCATATATTAGACCAATGGTTCTCAATGGGGAGGGAGGAAGAGGATTTTGTTCCCTAGGACAGATGTAGTCACATCAAGAGATATTTTTTCTATCAACCGAGGGGATAGCATTGCCATCTGGTGTGCACAGAAGATGAAACAGATCCTACAGTGCACAGACAGCCCTTTGTAACCGAGAATGATCCAACCCAAAATGTTTACAGGGCAGAGACCTGGACCTATCTCTTTTATATGCCCTCCCTCTACAGAGCTCATTCAATGATAAGAAACTGAGGCTCAGAGAAGTGATCACTTGCCCAAGGTTCCACAGGCACAGTAGCCAAGGGTGGACTCTCAGCTCCATGTGACTTTAGGGTCTGGGTCTATACTGTGTGCTACACTGTCTCTCTGGGAAGACTCCCCTTGTCTCCAAAAGCTAGTGTTTGCTCACTGCCTTCGCCCTGGCTGATCATCTACAGCACAGTTCACAAGTTTACTTGGAAACATAGCTGCTCCCATATCACCAGCATAAAGATTTTATGACTTTGCACTTGAAATCATTACCATTATTTCTACTTATTAGCTCTGTGCTACATTTTGCAAGGATTAGTTCATTTTATACCCAAGAAGTAACAGAAAGGTTAAAAATTTCTCCAAGATCACACACCAAGTAGCAGATTTGGGCTCTGAACTTTCAGCTTGAATTTGACTCCCGGCTCTCGGCTGAAGCATGAGAGCAGCCATTTGACTGGGAGTTGGGCAGAAGGGAAGTGAGAACAGCTGCTACCCTAGATGCCTGCATTTGTAGGAACCTGGTTGCTGCTGCCCAGCTGGGGGTTCTAGAGTTAAAGTTTCTCCATCTATTTCTCCATCTGCTGTCCCAGGAAACGATGCAGGGCTCTGAGCAGGGATGACTACTGCAGAGAACTGGGAGCCAGGAACAACAGAGAGAGATCAGAAAGGGAGGGATATGCCTTCCTCGGGGCCTGTCCAAAGTTCCTGGAGCAAAGCTGGCTGTGTACGAGGCTGCAGTGCACTGTGACTGACTACTGATTGCATCTGCTACACGGGTCAAGCCTGGATTCCAGAGTGGGCGCCATAAAAGATCACACTGGGTGAGCAGCAGCAAGCAGACACCCACAAATGGATGGATTCTAGCAGGTACAGGCTGGGGGCAGTGCTGAGTCCCAAGTGTGTCTCTTCAGAGCTGCATGACTTTCACAGAGCCTCGGAGCTTCCTTGGACAAGTGGGACATGGTGACCAGCTGTTTCCATTGTAAATATGAAGACTGGAGCACATGTAGGGGGCCTTGGCACCCCAAGGACCCTTGCAAGAACTGTGACCAATTTTGTCACTCACTGGCTAGGTGACCTTGAACAAGTCTCTTCCCTCTTTATGCCTCTTTGTTTAACTGTCCAAAGAACAGGTAGGATCTTTAACCTAGAAGCTTGTTTAGGTCTTAAAACTTTAGACTAGGCCATTGGCCTCTCCCTAGGAATGACCTGTTTGGCCCCCAGGGGATACATGTCTCCATGCCATGCCACAGTGCCCAGTGCCAAAGAACAAGGCAAAACTCTCTGCCAACCTCTCTCCTGTCCACACCCCTCCCTAACCTGACCCACCAATTGCCCTCTCTGGTCACAGCATCCTGACCTGTATTCCAGTATCATAAAGCAGCAAAGCCAACACCATCTACAGCTCACTGGCTAGGCCCAGGAACATCCATCTCTCTTGGCCAAGTGCCCAGGGAATTCCACCAGGCAATGCCCACAGGAACTCAGGTGGGGGCAACACCAGGGAGCAAATGGGGGCCCTCTTGGAAGAGGGCCTGCAGCCCTTTCCTGCCTTCTCCAGGAAGAGGAGGCGAAGGGTGGGCCACCTCAGGGCAAGTTGCCCTGAACACAGCCCTGTGTGTGTGTAGGCAGGGTTGGGGGAGTCTTAGATGGCTGAGCTGCCTGAAGCCACTTTTGTGGACAGAGTTTGAAGATTCCTCTAGGTCCAAGATCACAGTTTTCAGGGGCTTCTTACTAAACTTCCCCCTGTTCCCATTTCTGGTCAGCACAGGTGAGGAAAGTGAGGTGGAATTGCTTGATGTGGGAATTATTAGGCAGGGTAGCCAGGTGTTGGAGCAGTGTGGAGTAAGATGGGGGGGGGGATGGGATTGCAAAGTGCGGGTATGGGGTGAGAGTGGGTGATGTGGGTGAAAGGATTAGGCCAAGAAGAGGACCTGTCAGGGATAGGTGGTCAGACTCTTGTCCAGTTCCTGAGAGTAAAAGTCTCTTACTGCAGGAAAAGTGGGAAGCCCCAAGATGCCTCTAGGGTGGCAGGTGGGAAGCAACCCACCTCTCCTATAAGAGGGGACAGTCGCTAGCAGGGTAGGAGGGGATGTATCATTCCCAGAGTCCACTCTCTGAGGTGAGGATGCAGGGAGGTCGGTATGGGCTTGGAAGGTGACTTGCAGTCTCTGCCTTGAGATGTCCTTGTCTTATGGAGGGGCTGGTTTCCCAGCACTTCACTCTGCATAGCTGACAGGGAGGGGACACTTATCTGCGAGCTGAGAAGATCCTAATCTTTATGAAACGGATGAGAGGAAGTCAAGAGATCCACAGTTAAGTTTGGGGGCGGGTGGCTGGGGGCAGAGGCATCGGTCTGTAAATGGATTACGGGTGTCTAGGAAGCTAGCGAGGCAGGACCCCACTTTGAGGGAGCACATTCTATGTCAAGGTGTAAATTAGGAAGAGAACTACCTCTAGAGCTGTGGCCAGAAGGAAGGGCCCTTTTCTGAGTGAAACCAGAGCTATTTTGCAGTCTGGGAGGTGGAAGACCCTTTCTTTTGCGGGCAGGATGGAGGGCCCAGTTTCTGGGAGAACAGGATGCCCCGTTTTTTGCTCTTTGGGAGCAGGGCAGAAGTACCGCATCTTGGAACCCTCGGAAGCTCCCACCCCACGCGACTCTGCGCCTCGCCATACCTCCAAGCTCCGGCTCCGATCTGCAGGCTCCGCCGATCCGGCTCCGACTTGCAGGATCCGCGCCCTGCGCTTGAGCTAAGCCCGGTGTCTGCTTTGCTTCCCCCAGCGACTCGTCAGGCTTCCAGACTCCGCGAGTCGTCCCGACCAATCAGCACCGCCGGCGCTAGCCCTCGCTCGAGCCGCAGCCAATGAGATTGCCCGCCACGGGCCACCGCCCCCGGGGAGGGGGGGAAGGTGGGGCGGGGGCAGAGTCCGGTTGCAGCGGGTGGTGGACCCGGGGGGCGCAGGCGGGAGGCACCGGGGTCCTGGAGGAGGGACCGCGAGGGCCGCAAGGAAGACTGGGCCTGGGAAAACACAGTCATCAAGTGGAAGTGGTGCTCCCGTCACTAAGGGCGCGCGTTGGTGGTGGCGGCAGCGGGGCCTCGGATAGGTTGATTTCGCCTGCATCTTGATTACAACACCCCCAACCCCAATTCCCTGGTTCAAACTCTCCAGGCTGCAGACCGGTATAGCTTCCCATTCCCAGCCGGCGCCTCGAATCCGGTCTCCAGAACCCCAGGGTCAGACTCAGAAAGGCTCTATAGAAAGCCGATGGAGAGGGAGCATGTGCCCTCCTCTAGTGCCGGGGCTCAGGGCCCTGTCCATCAGCCCTGCCAACTGCCTGTTACTTATCAATGCCTAGCGCATCCGCATGGAAGACAAATAGTTTGCCAAGAACATTGGAGTAGGAGTTCCTTCTGCAGGACCTAGGGCAGGCCCCTCAGCCTTCCTGACCCTCAAAGGTAAATGGGGACAGTAGTGATTGATGGGTAAAAATGAGGCCCTAGAAGTGATGAAGATGTTTTTATATAACTAAAAATATCAGGTGAAAATTATTACTAAAGTGTGAATGACTGGAAGCTTCTAAAAGAATTTGAAGAGAAGGCAATTATTTAGTGCTAAAATCAAAATTAAAAAAAAATACTCATTTGAACAACATAGTACCAAGGGTCCATAATGAATGGTAAATGAACATGCTTGCTAGACTTTAAGAAGGCCAAGCCAAAGTGCAACTTGGTTTTTTGCACTCGACCCTATTACCAGTAACTAGTTCCTTGAACTCTGAAATCTTGCTGAGCCCAAGGTCCCTTCCTGCTGCTCAGGAATCCAGGCCACCTTATTTCTGATCGGATAAGGATTGCGGTCCTAGGAATAACAGAATTAGAATAAGCAAGTAGACAAATTAAAAACCTCACCAAACAGCCACCTCCCAGCATTCAAAGAAACAATAAATAGGAATAACTTAAACAGATGGAAAGCATAACATGACCCCTGTCCTGCTGAAACTAAGACCTTTCCTGACCTCTGGTGTATTAATCCTGTCACTTTGCCTGAAGAACTTTATGGGGCCTATGTTGTCAATCTAGCAATTTTTTCTTAAAACCTGAACCATGCAGATAATACTCTTGACTTCCCAAGACCCATTGCCCCTCAGTCAGGTGGTAGCAAACACAAGAGAAAATACTATGTTAAAGAAAGGCAAGTTAAAATAGACATGTAAAATTTTACCCACCAGTGGTCTTACTGATACTATAATTACTATTTGTGTATGCTTCAAGGAATCATACAATTTCGTTATTGCTGGTGGTAGATGATCATAACTTTCTGGAGAAAGATGCTGGCATCCTATAAAAGGTCTTAAAAATTAGTTTCTCCTTTGATCTAGCAATCCAACATTTGAGGATTTACCCTAAGACAATGGAGGATACAAAGGTTTACCAATAAATCTTGCTGTTATTTTGTTTGTCAAAGCCGGAAACTGGAGACAGAAACAGGGACTTGGAAGGGAAATCCATTACATGAAATTGAAGAGTAAACATTTGAAAATTGAGTGGTCCAGAAATGTTATTTCAACAAGTTAAGAGAAGACAGATATTTGCAAAACCTGTATTTGGTGTTGGTCTATTTTTTGTTACATCTATATAAATTGTTATAAGTGGATCAGTGCTATTTAGTAGAGCTTCTAGTGATGGTGGAAACATTCTGTATCTGCTTTTATGATGTCTAACAGGGTAGCCAGACACTAGCCACATAGGGGCACTGACACTTGAAATAGTCAACTAAGGAAGTGATTTCTTTCTTACTTGTATCTAATTTTAATAGCCATATGTGGAGTGGGTATCTTTTGGACAGTAAAGCTAGACAAAGTAAAGCAAAAGTATATGCCCATTAATCGAAGTAGTTATCTCTGTGTATTGAACTTATCAGTGATTCTAATTTTGCCAGCCACTAATTTCTAGTTATTTTACTGTAAATAGATAATAGTCTTGCACACAAAAAATTATTTAAAATGCAAATAAAACACAAATCTAAGCCAAATGTTGACAAAGTACAGCTAATGGTCCAAGCAGCCCATGAGCCATCTGTTTTTTTTTTTATGACCCAAGAGCTAAGAATGCATTTTACATCCTAAATAGTTGGAGAAAAAGCTTTAAATGCCAAAAAAAAAAAAAAAAAAAAAAAAGAAATTCAAATTTCATGTGTACCAATAAAGTTTTATCAGAACCCAGTCATGTGCATTTGTTTCTGTGTCCTGTATGATACTACAGTGGCAGAGTTGTATAGCTGTCAGCTTATCAGGCCTTTTCAGAAAAAGTTTGCCTCCTCTAGATATAAGACCATCAAAGGAAGAAAAGTGAATGGTCCTCTCACTGACCCATTCATTCATTCACTCAGCTATATACTGAGTACTAACTGTGAACTGGCACTCCTAAGGCAGTGAAGGAGGCCAAGGGGGGGCGGGCGTGAGAGGAGTGTTTACAGCCAGGTGCCTTGTAAGATGATTCTCAAGTAGCTTCATTGAAACACTTGTGAAGAAAACTGTGGCAGGTGTGGAGAGCCCTCTGCACATTATCTGTCTTGCATTTTCCACAGTCTTGTAGTTTTCTCATGAAGGTTCTGGGCAGCAAGTGTCTTACAAGAGATGTTGAGTGTTTTCCAGAGGGTTCTGAGGCCCAGGATGAAGCTCATGCTCTGTGCCTGTAATGAAGCCTCTTCCACAAGGGCAGATCTGGCCGGCAGGATGCCCACTGCATACCCTGCAGAGAGAGAGAGACACGAGGATGGAGGGAGTAGGGTAGGAGGCTGGAGGGTGCTGGCAATCTGAACAGGAAAGGTCCTTAGGGATTAGCAGCCCATTGAACAGAAGAGAAAACTAAGGCCTGGTGGGGAGGAAGAACTCACAACGTTTTACTCCTCAGGTCTGTACTTCACATAGCTTCAGTTTAAAAAGGATATCATTGAGGATACTTGGCTGTAGCTAGAAAGGGGACCAGCTTTTATACCTACTGATTGCCCTGTGACATCGTACAGGACATTTTCTGCCTCTTTAAGTATCTGTGTTCTTATTAAAGTATCTACCACAATTTTCAGATGGAAAAAAATGAAATTGAACCATTCACACTGTATAGCAAAAATTAAGTCACAGTGGACCAAAGCCTTAAATATAAGACCTACAACTGTAAAACTTTTAGGAGAAAAACAGTTAAATCTTCATGACTTTGAAATTGGCAAAGATTTCATAAATTTGACACCAAAAGTACAAGCAACAGAAAAAAATTGATAAACTGGAATTCATTGAAATTAAAATATATTAAAATGTATTATATATTGAAGAACAGATGAAGAATGGAAAGGAAATCCATAGACTGGAAGACAATGCTCACAAATCATAACTGGTAAGTTCTTTATATGAGACTTTATATGCAAAAAGACAACCCAGTCCAAAAATGGAGAAAGGACGTGAATAGACGTCTTTTCAAAGGTAAATGAATGGTCCAGAGGCACATGAAAAGGTCCTCAACAGTGCTACTCATTGGGGGAATACAAATAAAGACCACAATGAGATGTCACCTCATACTCAGATGGTCATAATCAATTGAATTGATTGATTGGTGTTGGCCACTCAGGAGGCCTAAGGGAGACTTTTGCAGGTGAGGTCCCAAGGTTAAAGAATTCTCATGTGGAAGTCACCAGCAGCAACAGGAAGCAGCATGGAGCAGAGCAGAAAGCCTGGGTGACAGCGAAGAGAGCCGCCCGCTTCTTTATTGTATAATTCTTATACAGGTTGCTATCCCGTATTTACATTCTTACATAGCGCATACCTGTTTGTCTGTGCTAAATCATGGTTACATAACTGCATCCCGCTGTGAACCTGTGCTACGTAAGCGGGCTCACAGCCTTAGGTGTCCTTATATGCCCCTGAGCTTTGAAGCAGTCTGAGTGGTTCCCCACGTTTGCATTCTGGGGACTGACCTAAGGGCTTTGATCATGAGCTACATCCTCAGCCACCTCTCAGTCTCTGTGTTCCTTCTATTTTTTTAAGTGGATAAGTTTGTACTTTTTATGGTTATTATATTTTATTTTTTTAAAATCAGATTGTATTGGTGCATTTTAGAGATACATAATGATCATGTTCATCATAGAGAATTTGTACCTGTACATGTTGTAATTTTTTTCCCATTCCCTTACCCACTCTTCAGACCCCTCCCTCCTTCCCCATTTACAAAAGTTTTGTTTCCATTTTTTCCTTTTCTCATTTTATTTGTTCCCTTTTCCCCCCTCTCGCCCTCCCTTGTTCTCCTTCCTATCTGAATATTTTATTCTTATTTCACAATCCCTATTATACATTTTGGTCTTTATTTTCACTTTTAGTTTCTCACACTAGAGAAACAATGCACTATTTACACATGTGTGTCCGGTTTGTTTCACTTAAGTTAAATGGACGCATCCTCAAGGTGCATCCACTTACCTAAAATGTCTCTAGCATATTCTTCTTTATGGCAGAGTAGTACTCCATTGTATAAAAAAACCCCACATCTTCTTTATCCATTCATCAGTTGGGCATTTGGGCCGTTCTCAAGATTACAAACTGTACTGCTATAAACACGGACGTGCATATATCATTGTGGTATGATGCTTTTGATTCTTTTGGGAAGATACTAAAAAGGAAAATAACTAGGTCAAATGGACCACCAGTCCTAGATTTTTGAGGACTCTCCACACTGAATTCTACAGTGGTTGCACAAGTCTATACTCCCACCAACAGTGAAAAAGTATACCTTTCCCCCCACATTCCTGTCAGCATTTGTTATTGGTTGATTTCTTGATAATAGCCACTTTTTCTAGGGTGAGATGGCATCTCAGCATTGTTTTAATTTGCATCTCTTGAACGACCAGTGATGCGGAACATTTTTTCATGTATTTATTAGCTGTTTGTATCTCTTCATCTGAGAAGTGTGTATTCATCTCAGATGCCCATTCATGGGTTAGGTCTTTAAATTCGGAGGGTCTGATTCTTTTGAATTCTTTCAATATTCCAGATAGCAATCCTTTGAGAAGCAGCTGAAAAAAATTTTTCCTACAGAGCCAGTCGTCTCTTCACTCTGTTCTCTTGCTGTGAAAAAGTTTTCTAATAAGAAGAGATCCCAGTGGTTGGTTCTTTGTGATTATTCCTGTGCAATCAGGGTTTTCATAAAGTCTTTGCCTACAGCAATATCTTCAAGAGTTCTACCTATTCTGTCTTCCAGCATATTTAATGATTTGTTTTAATATTTAGATCTTAGATCCATTTAGATTTTTGTTTAGTGCATGGTGAAAGATATGGATCTAGTTTTAAGCTTTGGCCTGTGAATAGCCAGTTTTCCCAATATCATTTATTAAAGAGGCTATCTTTCTTCCAGTGAATATGTTTGGTACCTTTGTCAAAAATAAGTAGGCTAAGTATGTCTGGAGTTGTCTCTGTATCTTCTAATCTGTCCCACTGATCTGCAGGTCTGTTTTTTGCCAGTAGAATGCTGTTTTCATCACTGTAGCTTTGTAGTGTAATTTCAGGTTTGGGATTGTGATGCCCACCTTCCTTTCCTTTGCTATGCTAGGTCTCTTCTGTTTTCAAATGAGTGTTACGATTCTCTAATTCTGTGAGATATGCTATCGGAATTTTGATCAGAATTGATTAAATCTGTACAACAAATCTGTACAGCAATCTTTTACTTTATTGGTTCTTCCTACCCAAGAGCAAGGGATATGCTTCCATTTTCTGATATCCTCTTCAATTTCCTTTTCCAGAGCACTGCAATTTTCAATGCAGAGGTCTTTTACTTCCTTCACTAGACTGATTCCTAGATATCTCATTTTTGGATGCTACTGTGAAAGGTGTTATTGCCTTTTTCTGATAAGATTGGCTAAGGGTTTGTTGATCTTATTGAATCTTTCAAAGAACCAACTCTTTGATTCATTGGTTCTATGTATTGTTTTCTTAGTCTTCAGTGTATTATTTTGTGCTCTAATCTTTATAATTTCCTCCCTCATATGAGCTTTGGGTTTGGCCTGTTCTTCTTTTTCTAGAGGTTTGAGGTTCAACATTAAGTTGTATATTTGGGCTTGCTCTGTTTTCTTGATGTGCATATTCACTGTTACAGATTTTCCTTGTAGGACAGCTTTCATTGTATCTTTTGAGTTCTGGCATTGTTGTATTGGTGTTATTATTTTCTTGTAGAAACTGTCTAATTTTTTCTTTAATTTCATCAGTGACCCTTTGGTTGTATAAGAGAATGTTATTTAATTTCTATGTACGTGGTTTGTTTTGACACTGACTTCCAATTTCATTGCACTATGATCTGATAATAAGCACAGGATAATTTCAATTCCTTTGCGTTTATTTAAACATGTTCTATGAGCTAGTGTGTGGTCTGTTTTGGAGAATGTCCCATGTGCAGCTGAAAAGAATGTGTATTCTGATGTTGTGGGATGGAACACTCTGTACATTTGCTCAACAGCTCGGTTCAGTTCTGATATTTCATTGTTGATTTTTTGTCTAGTCGATCTATTTGTGACAGTGGGGTATTGAGATCCCCCCGTATAATCATATTAGTGCTTATTTGATTTTTAATGTCTATTGTATTTGTTTTATATAGTCAGGTGCACTGGTATTTGTTGCATGCATGTTTATGATTGCTATCTCTTACTCTTGGGTTATTACTTTAGTCACTAGGATATAGTGACTTTCTTGGTCTCTCTTAATCTGTCTTGGCTTGAAATCTACTTTGTATGCAAATAAAATAGCTATTCCTGCTTCTTACCAGCTTCTTGTAGCATGGAATTTTGTTTTCACTGACTTTCAGTCTATAAATATTTTTGAATGTAAATGTATTTCTTGTATATAGCACATTGTTGGATCTTGCTTCTTGATCTATTCACCAATGTTTCTGTTGATTGGTTAATTGAGACCATTAATGCTGATGATTATAACAGATATGTATTGACTTGTCATGTTATTTTCCTGTTGTTGGTCCACACCCCGATCTGTTTAAATGATTGCTTTGCCTGGTGGATTCATTCTGTTGAGGTTGGTAGAGTTGTAGCCCTTGTTATCTCTTTATACAATGTCCTTCAGAACATCTTGGAGTGCTGGTTTGGTGATTATGAATTTCCTCAGGTATTCGTTGTTATGGAAATGTCATATCTTCATCAATTTTGAAAAATGACTTTTCAGGGTACATCAGTCTGGGTTGGAGGTTGTTTTCCTTTAGGACTGAAATGCTTTACTCCAAGCTTTCCTCGACTTGAGGTATTTTCCAACTATAGCTGGGTTTTGAGTTTTGAGTGTACTGCAAGATTCTACCTCTTCAATTTACTTGGGGATGAGAAGTTGCTGCCTGGATGGCCCAGTCCTTGGTTCTTTGGTACTGGCTCATAGTACTTTCTTGACCCTTAGGCAGTCTCAGTCTTGGTATACCAAAAGCAAAACTGATCACTTTGGATCAAGTGAAACAACTATCAGTAACAATAGCATCAAACACAGCCTAGAAAATGACAAACTGAGGTGATCATTAATTTTCTACCTTTAACCATATGAACTAGATTTGTGGTTATATAACAAAATCCCAAACAAACCAGAAACTTGCATGCAGTAAATAATTCCTCAATTTGCCAAATTTACTCTTAGGAGAAAAAATTTAAAAGGGGTTGGGGGAAAAATAGAGAAATAGAAGAAGAGGAAGTGATTAGAAGCAAGGCTGGAGGACAAAGGTGAATCACACAAACTTTAAGAAACTGCTGCAGAAGACAGGAGGGAAAGAGAGCAGGGAGAAATAAAAACAAGAATGGAATAGAACAGCTACCACAAAAAAAATTCACACTCGCATAAAAGCAAGAACACTCAATGAAGTAGAAAAAGAAAAATGGAAAATAAGAAAAGAGAGAGAGTGGGCAAAAAAAAAAAGTCCACTTCAAGATTTGTCTTTGCTGTCACTGGTAGACAACATGTGGAGACAGAGTCCAAATCCATGTTGATTTCTCCCAGCGAGGCAGAAGTAGCTTCATGGTAGGGTAGTGGATACTCCCAGCAAGCCTGCATCTCTGTTTCTCCTGAAGTTCAGGCTGACATCTGGCCGTGAGGCTGGGACCTGTTCAGCCTGCAGCAGTCGGCACACCTGCTGTGGGCTTGGACTCAGCGGGGAGCTGCTCATGGACCCAGCAGTTGTTCTGAGCTCTGAGCTCACTTGGCCCTCTCCAAGATGGCTCCTGGCCAACTGCCCTCTCCCGTGGTATACCCAAGCCCACTCCACGCATCAGCCAGGGTAGTCCACAGTGTCCGCTCCTCCATTGCACTGCTGCATCTCTCTGTAGAGGCCTCTGGGGCTGTCAGCCGTCACTGTGTGTCCACAGGTTTGGCCTGCCCCTCTCATGCAGTCCAATTCAGGAAGAAGTCACAGCCCGCCACTCCTTCTGCCTTGTTGAAGTTTCTCTATTTGCTTTCCTTGTGGGCATCATTTCTCATGCTAGATTCTTCCTGAGTCTAGAGAGCCCTGTTCCCTCCTTCTTTTTTTCCTCATGTTGCTGTATTCCAGAGTATGGACAGCAAATCTCAGAGAGCCTCTTTCTCTCCTGTTTACCACTCCCTGTCTTACCAGAAGCCCAATCTTTGTGTTCTTATCTGTAAACTGGATGAGCACAATAAAAAAAGTAGAAAATAGCAAGCACTGGTTGGGGTGTGGGGATTCTGGAACACTCATACATGTCTGGAGGTTGGTGGGGGGGGCGCCGAAATGGTAACATTATTATAAAAAGCAGGGAGAGTTCCTCAGTACTGACAACACCAATAAACATAGAATTGCCCTGAAATTCATCAAATCTGCTCCAAAGAGACACATCTAAAAGAACTGAAAGTTGATGTTCAAAAAACTTGTATATGAATATTCATAGTAGCACAATTCACAATGGCTCAAAGGTAGCTACAACCAAAATATCTATGTGATGACCAGACAAACAACTTGTGCTGTATTCCTGTAACAAAGTATTGTTTATCCACAAAAACAGTTGTTTTGATAATTGCTACAACAAGAATGACTCTCAAACTGTGCATGCCTGTCATCCCAGCACTTGGGAGGCTGGGGCAGGAGGATCATTGTGAGCTCAAAGCCAATCTGGGCTACATAAGTAAGTTCAAAGCCAGCTTGTACTACCTACTGAGATGCTATCACAAAAAAAAAAAAAAAAAGATGACTCTTGAAAAGTAACACTCCGTATGAAATATCCAGAGTAGATTAAAAAAAAGCAGAGTAGGGGTTTTCAAAGGATAGAAGTGATGGGGAATGGGAATAATGCTTAGTAGGTAAGGGTTTCCTTTTGGGCTGATGAGAAAGTTTGAAAATAGTGGCAATGATTATATAGTATTGTGCATAAACTAAGTGGAACTCAATTGTACACTGTAAAATTAATTATAATGGATAATTTCATGTTACATATATTTTACTACAATAAAAAGAAAACTACTTGGTATGGTGGGTCATTGGGTGGGTAAATGAGAGCAGCTTGTTCCTGTCCCTGGTGGGTATCACACGCTGGAAATTGTGGCTTTCTTTCTTTCTTTTTCTTTTTTGCCTTTTTGAGACAGAGTCTCACTATGCAGTTCAGGCTGGCCTTAAACTTACTTGGTAGCCCAGGCTGGCCTTGAACTCGCAGTGATTCTCTTGCCTCAGCCTCCCAAGTGCTGGGATCACAGGCGTGCGCCACCACACCCAGAGGCAGTCGTGGTTTGCACTGGCTTCATCAAGCTATCTGCTCAACTGTGGGAGGATGGCCAGACTCATTCACTTACTTGGTAACTTGTCACTCACTCATTCATCCTGTCAGCAAATACACATTTGGCATGTCCTGCGTGGCAACTGTCAATTGCTTATTGGTCCTAGGCATTGGGGATTTGAAATCCTTCCCCATAGAACTTCCATTCTTATTCTGGGAGGATCTATATATATATATGGAGCTAAGACAGGTGGCACATGCCTATGATTCTAGCACTCTAGGAGGCTGCTGAAGTAGAAGCTCAGGCAGGGCAATTTAGCAACTTGGCAAGACCTTGTCTCAAAACAAACCAAAAAAAAAAAAAAAAAAAAAAAAAGGACTAGTGATATAGCTCAGTTTGAAGGCCCTGAGTTAAATTCCCAGTACTCAAAAACAAAAACAAACCAAAATGCTAATTTCTGATAAGAAGGAATAACAAACAAGACTGTACCCAGGGTTTGGGCAGGTGTATTATTCGCGATGGTCTGGGGTCATCCGGAAGGATGTGGATCTTAGCTGAGGCCCGAGTGCTAAGAGGGAAACTTGTGTAGGGTTACTTGTGTTCATCCCCATGCATTTTACCTTGGCGCTGGGCTCCCAGCAGACCCCCGCACTACCTGTCACTCTCCTTATCTGAATGACCCAGTGAGACAGGCAGTGTGTGTAAGTGAGCTACGCCTCACAGAAACTGCCGGCCTCGGACTCGGCACAGATCTGCCATAGCCTTATCTGGTGAGCACTGTGATGCCTGGACCTTTAGAGCTGCCAGCAGTCCCCCCACCACACTGAAGTCCCCCCACAGCTCGGGAGACACTGAAATTGCCACCCCCATCGCCTGCAGGGCTTCCTGGGGACAGAAGATGCACAGGATGGCCTCTGACAATAGGTGATTATGCTGCTGGAAATGTCAGCAGTGCTGAGGTCAGGAGGCTGCTTTAGTCCATGTGTACGCAGTTCCTGGAATATGGAAGGAGCTCAACCCATCCTAAGTCCTCTTGCCACTGGAGGTGCCCTATTAACTCCAATTTTTCCAACACAGATGGTCCTTGACTTATGATTTTCCTTATAATTTTTCACTTTACAGTGGACCCACAGTGGGACACGTTCAGTGGAAACTGCTTTGAGTTTCACATTTCAGTATTATTTTTTGGCTAGCAGAGTGCAGTCCTGTTGTGATGCCTATCAGAGGCAGCAGTGTGCCACAGCTCCTGTGAGAAATGGATAACCTGCCACGTGGCAACCCCATCATCCAACCATCAGAGTTCAGGGCCTCCAACACTCTGCAGGCCTTGTGTGCTGCTGGCTGTGTGTGTTAATGGTGAGCAGTGTTCAGACATTCTGCTCATCTTCAGGACAGGATCTGGTGAATTACAGGGTGCAGTCAACACTGTGTCATGAAACTGGCTGTTTTTTGTTTTTGAGATAGGGTCTTGCTGTGTAATTCAGACTGGACTTGAACTCACTGTGTAGTCCAACCAGACCTCAAACTCATGGAGATCTTCCTGCTTCAGCCTCCCAGGCGCTGAGATTACAGGTCTGTGCCACAACACTTGACAAAATCAGCTTTGTGGAAGTGTTCTGAGCATGTGTCAGGTAGGCTAGGCTATCTATGGTGGTTGGTAGGGTTAGATACATTGTTTTCAAATTAATTTGCAACTTAACATGTATTGATTGGAATGTAACCCATCCTGAGCAGAGGCATATTTCTCCATGCCTAGCACATCTCAGGAGGTCAGGTGGACTGTGGCTTCCTTTCTCACTTCCACTGCTGGAGGACTGGTGATGTATGGGCAGGTAGAGTACTTGCCTGCCACATGTGAAGACCTGGATTTGATCTTTGAACCCTAGCACTGTAAAAAGAAAAAAACAATTATCATCTTCAGTGCTGGAGGAAATAACTTAAACTTCTATGTCCTTTCTGAGATATGCAAGGACCTTGTTTGTGACAGGGTTTGGCATACAGTAGGTGCTCTATTAGTGCTCAGCAATTTCACTGCCTAGATAACAGCCACCTTTCCTAGGTCCCTCGGGAGCGGATCCTGGAGCTGGGGAGCTGTCCAGCAACTCTGTGCTGAAACTTCGCAGAGAAGGAGGAAACCTGCAAGGAGATGGAGCCAGGACTTCATAAGTCTGTGCTCACTTCTGTCATTCAATTATTAATCCTCTAGCTCATCCAATCCCTCATTCATTCATCCATTTATTTAGTCTTTTTCTTTCTTTCTTTCTTCCACTGAGACTGAACCCAGTGCCTTCACCCTGACTACATTCCTCTCTCCTTTAAACACTATTTTTTTCTGAGACAGCCATACAAAGCTGCCCTGGATGAGCTTGAACTTGTGATCCTCCTGCCTCAGCCTCCCAAAGTGCTGGGATTACAGGCTATCACCACTGTGCCTGGCCAGTCTGTCACACTTAACAACTCTGACACCCTGCTATGTGCAGGCACCAGGTTATTAAAGCACGTGTTCCATGGGTGTCTCCATCTGGCCAGACAGCCACTAAGGGACAAGACTTAGATCCAACCCACCTGCTAATGCTTGCTGTTTAGCACAGCACCAGACACACAGCAGGGCTCAGGATGTGTTCGATTAAGCTGAAGCAAATTAGGGGAAAGAGGTTTTTTTCTTTTGTGAACTCAGCATGCCATGAAAATCCAGGATTTGTGGGAAATGAACACTTTAAAATGCTTTGTCTGAAGGACAAGCCTTCATGAAAACAGATCTTGATGGCCCTGGAAGTTCAGACATGGAGCACATGCCGATGCTCAGTCTCTTGCTAAGTTCAGAGGTATCAAGTTTTGCCCGGGCTCACAGAGGTGGCTCCTGTAGACTCCCCAGGCCTCAAGGCCCAGCACTGCCACTGCTCCCAGCTATGTGACTCTTGGAACCTCTGCCTTCTGGGCATATGGGGTTCATTCTCTGTGCTGGCTGCTGCGTAGATTCAGTGTGGTGCTCACACATGCACCTGGGCAAATCATATGTGTTCTGTGTAAGACCCAGCCCTCTGAGAAGGATGAGGCCCAACACTGAAGTCACTGGTGTTGAACATCGCCCACACCTCACTGTGACCTCTATAGGAGGTGACACCCTTCCCCCCATGATGCTTTCCTATGTGTGATCAAAGGATGTGGGACCCTGCTATCACCAGCCCCTCTTCTGAACTGGGGTGCCCATGACTCTAGGCTATGATGAGCACAGAGAGCTGGACCGGTTGTGCTGGGTGGACCAGCTGGAGCCTCTGCGATCTGCTTTAGGGGAGGGGATCTTAGGGGGGCTGGAGTGGAGTCTGTCTGGGTTCCTGTCTAGCGTTGCCACAGACAGACAGGCTCTGGGACATCTTCCTCAGGGACCCTCAGTTTTCTTTAATTTCAAACGAGCTAATGCTGTGATATGTGTCTGGTAATCAAACAGGTGATGACTGAACTTCCCACTGTTTTCCTGGGCACCTGACTCAGGCACGGGGCTGCCTGGGGTCTGGTGAGGACCCCTGGTATGAAGCGCCTCGAAGTCACGTGACCACACACAGATCACCCGAGCTAGGTAGTGCAGAAGAGCTTTATACATGCAGACTTTTTGCACTGAAGTGAGGAATGAGCAGAATGACTGTCACCCATTCTGATGGGTAGCAACAGGTTATGTTTGCTGTGCTGGGGACGGGTTGGTTGTCAGGAATGTGGTCCTGGAAGGAGAAGGTGATAGGAGTTGCCAAGCACCCTACAGTGCACAGGTCAGGCCCTGTGAGGAGTTACTCAGCCCAGCTGCACATCAACCCTGCTCCAGCCAAGCTCCTCTAATTTGGCAAATTAAGCCCCTCAAAAGCACAAACTCACTGCAGTATGTGATGGGCAGACTGGCCTTGACCTTTGACCCCTGTAAATCTCAGGTTCTTCATTGGAGGGATGGGCAGTAAGAAGGGTAGTGGTGAGGTTTAAGAGAGGGAAAGCAAGCGTCCTGCACTGGGCCGGAACCCACAGGGCTGTATAAACACCGCTAGGACAACAGGAGTGGGAGGACCCCCCACCCCATCTCTTGATGTTAGTTTTGAGCTCTTCCCCAGGTGGCTGCCCTCCCCCAGAACATCCAGGTGAGTGTTGTCATGGAAACCTCTCAGGGATAGCGCACTAAGAGCTTGACTGATTTTTTTTTCCTCCCCAAAATAACCCACCCTGTCAGTCAAGTAACACTTAGGCAAAGTGGTTAGACAAGGGGATTGTTTTACTGTCATTAACTCTTGAGCGAGGCACTTACTTGGGGGAATTTCCATCCCTCCTGACAGTGGCTGCTAATAAGAAATGCAATGGTGGATAATAATGTAACGATGATAACGACGCTGCTGACTACCATCTTTCCTCTCCACCGGCTGTGTGTTAGGTGCTTCCCACTCGGAAGTAAGCACCATTTTATAGGCCAGGGTGCTGTGCGCAGAGGGGCGAGTGTTGGGGCTGCTTTGAGTTCAGATGCCAGATGCCGTGTGCTAACTATTAAGCTTTCTGCTCTCCCACAGAATGCCAGAGGAAGGGAGTATGGGGAGAAAGCTCAGTTTCTCCTGTCCCTGGTCCCAGAACCCAGCCACCCGCTTCCTATTCTTCTCTTGGTGCACTCTGCAGCTGGAAACTCCACTCCCTGTCCATTCCTTTTGGAGTTTGGCTCCTTCCTGGTTTAACATCTTGACCCAAAGAAAGGCTCTTGCATGGCTCCAAAGCCTATCATTTCCTGAAGCCAAAGAAAGAAAGAATCAGGCTGTGAGCGCATCTTAGCCATGGAGGAGGCCAAGCCTTCCATCCACCAGGAGCATGTAGCAGTTCAGTCTCCACCTGCACACTCAGGATCTGCAGCAGAGAAGCAGCTCCCACCCTGGGCAGCTGATGTGGAAAGAGAATGGAGTCTCCCATGGAAAGCTGGACCTGGGTTTAGACCACACCCTGACTCCTTGTGAGGCCCGTGACCTTAGGTGGCCTACATAAACCTCTTTCCTGCCTTTAAAAAGGGCCCAGAGTTGTTATGTAGATAAACAAGATCAACAGTAAGACTTTAAAGACATGTGGGTTTGAACTGAAATAGGGTATGGGGTTTGTTGGGTGCTAATATGTATATGTGTATGTATGCTGTAGAACAGTTTAGAGTCCCCCTAGATTCGCTAGGGTCACACACTTTTGAGGGGCTGCCTATGGCCAAGGGGATCAAGCCCTGAATTCCTTCCAGCGGCCTCTCGACGTGGGTTCGTGAGGCTGGAGCGCCACCGTGTGGCGAGTTCCGAGGGAACCAGCAGGGACTTATGCCACCCAACGGAGCTGCTGCTCACCTCAGGCCCCATGGAGCTCGAGGAAAGAGAAAATGACCCCTAGGTGGGTTGGGAGAGGAAAGTCAGGAGCCGGCTTTGTGCCTCCGATCAGCACTGGCTGGCCAGAGAAGGACCTTGAGGGCTCCGAGCTGCGTCCGGGCCTCTGTCCCCTCAGCCCTTCCTGACAGTCCCCTACAGATTGCTCAGAGTTTCTCCCTGGCCTGTATCAACACCGCTAAGCTTATTCTCAAATCATTAAGCAAGAAGTTTTTAAAATGAAGAGTGAGGGAATGTCAGAGTCTTATTTGGCTCTCTAATGTGGGACTAGGCACGAAGACAAGGCTGGCTCACAAAGGAACACACAAAAGCAGGATCCTAATAGGAAATGGGCGACATGATGAGCCATACATTTAGTTAATGTTTTACTGGGCAAACACTGCACCTGTCGGGGTCACCTCCCATGGGGCGGTGAGGCTGTAAGTGGCTGCCTCCCCCAACTGATACTCTGCGTGAGGCTCAGATGTGAAGTATGAAGTCCTCTTTTTGCTTTACTTCTACTGTCAAAGTCACTATTCTTTATACTACCTAACATTATAGTATGTATAAATGCTCCTCCACTTACCTTGGGATCCTCTCTCAGTAAATCCATTGTAGATTGAAAATATAACCAGATGAAAATGCCTTAAATATTCCTGATTTACTGAACATCACAGCTTAGCAACACAGTACACTGCACTGCATATTGCTAGCCCAGGACAAGATCAAAATTCAAAGTGCTGCTTCTTCCCTGTGGTAAAGGTGTGAGCTTGCAAATCAGGGGCTATCTATACTTGACATCTCTTGCCTGGTCTAGAATGCAGACTTCCTGAAGCAGAGGCCTGGGATGTCTTCCACTTGCTCTGAGGCCTCTAATAAACCTCCAGCACATGCAGAATGCTTGGTTAATATTTTTGCAGAATGGTTGTGGTGTCAGGCTGGGCAGTGAAAACAGTGCCAGTTCTGAGGTCCAAGAACTCACCGTCTGCAGGGGACTGGCAATCACCACATCAAGCTTTAGGAGGTTACAGCACACAGCGCTATGGATGCTGGGAAGGATTTGTGGGAGAAGGAACAGAGGTAAGCAATGCTTGGTGGTTTTAGAGGTGGGGGGTGCATCAAGGCAGTATATAGTGGATAATTATGGTGCACAGGAAAGGGTGAGAAGGGGGCAGGGGGCAGACTGCAGGGTGCGTGGACCCCCGAAAGGCTTTGAGTATCACACAATGGCCTCTCATGATTGCACAGTGACAACATAGCCTGACAACTGCTAGAGATATATCCAGCCTGAAAAGCCAAGTTCCTGCATCCAGAAAGTATTTCTGTACAACACAGTGTACATTTCTAAGACTATGTCCTCTGCACTCTTTCTGAGTTTCTTGCTGCTACTGTAACAAATTATCACAAACTGGGGAGCTTAAAACAACAGAGGTTTAGTTCTTCACAGTGCCAGAAGCTGAAAGCCCTAAATCAAGACCTTGTCAGGTCCTGTTACCTCTGACAGCTCTGGGTGAGGATTTTTCCTTGTCTCTTTCAGCTTCTGGTGGCTCCAGGTATCTCTTTGCTGGGCAACGTCACTCCCATTTCTCCCTCTGTCTTTACATAGCTTCTTTCTTGGGTCTTAATCTCCTTCTCTTTTCTGATTAGATTTAGAGCTCACTTGAAATTTAGAATGATACTGGGTTAAGATCCTTAATCTTTACAAAGAGAATTTCCACAAATAAACTCAATTCACAGGCCCGGGGGGGGGGGCTGCACCAGTTAATCATAATATTCAACGTTTCTGGGTTAAGAGACTTCTGGTCTGGTGATTGGACCAGGGGGCGCTATACTCCTCAGTGGAATGTGTGACCAGAAATGGGGCCAGTTGGAGGAGGCGGCTCACAGGGGTTGTGCCTTTGGAGGGGGCGTCTCTTGCTGGCACTGTTTCCATCTCTTCTGCCTCCTGGCCACCAGAGCACCTTGTTCCTCCATGTCCTTCCTGTGACGATTCCTGCCTTGGAGCCAGTCAACATGGACTGAACACCTTGAAACTGTGAGGCAAAATAAAGCCCCCCTTGAAGTTGTAGGTGTTGAGTATTTTATCTCAGCAATGGGCAAGATGCTAATATAGATGAGAACATCTTTCCGAGGTGTGCTATCACTCAACCTGCTTCACTTTTGAAAAGACAAAAAGCACTGTTAGTCATTTGTTTCTCAGGAGCAGCTGAAATTGTCTCAACTTTCAAAGAGCAGAAGAAAGGGAATGTGCCCTCCTGTGTTAGTTAAAGAGGGGCAGGAGATAGGCTGAGACGGCACATAAAGCTGCCCTCAATGCTTCTCCAGTCCGATATCACCACCTTTGTGATACTTGCTGTTATTTATTACCCATGTGCATGATATTTACTCAATATTACATCTGAATAATCTCTATAAAAATTATTAACTTATGCAGATGCAGAAGCATCTGCTTATAATTCTAGCTACATTAGAGGCTGAGGCAGGAGGATCACAGGTTTGAGGCCAGGCTGGGCAATTTAGTAAGATCTTGTCTCAGAATACAACATAGTAAGAGCTGGGGATGTAGCCTGGTGGTAGAGTATCCTTGAGTTCAATCCCTCCTGCTACCAAAAGGAAGTTACTAATTTGGCCTCAATCAAACAATGATAGCCTGCATGCTTCTGGTTTGCAACGACTAGACAAAATATTCTCCAACCAGAAGACACAGAACAGGACATGATGGTGTGTTCTGCTGTGGGATGAGCCCATGCATGACTTAAGTTTTGTGTTTTGACTTCCGGGAGAACATGGCGGACAGATAACAGCAACTACCGGAGGCTCTCTGAAAGGCTTTGCTCAGAAGTCAGGAATGGTGCAGACTAAGGAGACATAAGCCGGTAGAGATATGCTCTACTGACTCAGGAACGAACTGGGCTGAGAGAAACCAACTTGGAATGCAGTCCTGGCACTAAAATAGGAACAGAAAAGACTCGGTGTGGAGGCTGGACCCCGCGCCATTGGAAGCCGCGATTTGGGTTTCCCGCCGCTCGGCGGCTGGCTGCCTCTACATCGGCTCGCTGCCTCTACATCGGCTCGGCAAGGAGAGACGCGCAGAAGCTCTGTCAATGGGAGTCTGCGAACGGAGTCCGTGCACTGACTTGTGGCAAGGTGAGTGAGAGAAACTGACACTCTACCACAGTTTGACTCCAGTGGAGGACTTTCTGGGCTCGGGCAGTCCTGCAGGAGCAGGGCGCGGTGGTGACTCCAGCCACACATTCCCCTCTCGGACGGGATTGGTGAAAAGTGCCTGGCCTGCGTGACGCTGCTGGCGGACTCGGTAGGCTGGCCTAACCCAGATCCCAGAGCCTGACGGTGGCCCAGAGGGGCAACTCCCGCGTAGGCTGCCTCCTCCGCAACTCCCTGGTGCGCAGCGGTGGGCGGGAACACCTAGCCAGCGCAATTTGATCAGGCTGTGGCTGACAGGCAGGGAAGCTGGGCCTCCTATGTAAGCTTGCATTTTATAAGGAACAGAAAATATGGGAAAAGGCAGCAACAAGAAAGGCTCCTCGGCCCCCAATTCTGAGAAACAGGCAATAGCGGACACCGCACCAATAGACATAAAGCACCATATAGAGAGCCTCATAGACCAATTCAGGAATGAAGTTATCAATGACCTGAAGCTAGAAGTATGCAGAATAGTTAGAGAAATGCTAAGCACCACCCAGGAAAAAACAGATGGTAGAATGGAAGAACAGAAAAAGAGGGGAGAATTGTTTGATGGAGAAAACAGAGAAAGCATAGAGTATGTGAAGCAGGTTCAAAGGGACTATCAAGTAATTAAGAAGTCTATCCAAGACTGGCATAACAGCTTGAAAGAAACTAAGGACAGACTATCTGAGCTGGAGGGCAGACTTGTAATATGGGAGAATGAAATGAAAAACTTCTTAAAAATAACAAAGAAACAAACAGCAATAATACAAAGACAAGAAGATGATAAGAGGAGCCATAACTTAAGGATTAAGAACATAAAAGAAGAAGTAGGGACACAAACAAGTGAACTACAAAAGCTACTCACAGAAATAATCCAGGAGAATTTTCCTAATTTAGCAAAAGGTAAAGATACTCAGATGTATGAGGCATACAGGACCCCAGCTACCTACAACCCAAACAGAGCAACACCCAGGCATATAATAATAAAAATTCCAGAAATTCAATACAAGAACAGAATATTAAAAGCTGTCAGAGACAAGAAACAGACCACTTACAAGGGAACACCCATCAGAATTACAGCAGATTTCTCTGCACAAACCATCAAATCACGAAGAGCGTGGGGGGAAATAATTTAAGCTTTGAAAGATAATAATCTCCAGCCAAGATTGAGATATCCTGCACAACTGTCCCTGGAAATTGACGGAAAAACAAGGTGCTTCCAGGATAAAGAGGAACTGGGGGAATTTGCAACCACCAATTCAACTCTACAGAAAGTATTGCAGGATATTCTAAAAAAAGAAAAATACAAAGAACCCAGAAATAGTGGCGGGGAGGCCACAACGAATGGAGCAGAGAACAAAATGAAGAAGACAAACTGACAGCTACTGACAGAAAAAGAGCTCAACAGAAATGAGACAGAGAAGATTGAATGATAGGAACAGCTATTTTGGAGAAAATAACATCTTAATAGGTAATACTGATTTAGTATCATCTTGTTTTGAAGTCTCATCTAGCTTTTGTTCTTCTGTCTCCAATGGTCTAAACAGGTTGTATCTTATTGGATTTTATTATGTACGATAGTATAAGCAAAAACCTTTTAAAGACAAGATTATACAGAAACCATTGTTCATTTTCTGTTAGTCGATTCTAAATACTCTGTAATGCTGTCATTCTCTTAAATGGTTTTACATTGTTTTGATATACTTAATGCTACAGTATATGAAGTTGTACTCAAGGACTTCAAGGAAAGAGTCAATATGGTAACTACTTTTGGGTTGGAATTATCTGGTGGTGAAACACTATTCTGCTTAAATGGTTATGTTTTGATCTGCGCTGTTTCGCTGTTATGCCCTCTTTTTTCTCAATGTCCACTCCATTATTTACTTTTTTATTTTTATCCGTTTAATTAAAGGGAAAAAATAGTAGGATATAATATAGTAACCCACTTTGACTTTCTATTATCTCGATTTGAAGCCCTGTATTACTCTCACCATCTTGTTTTTGACTGATGTTCCCATATTCTGTTTTGCTGGATAGTATCAGGTTTGAAAGTTTAGGCATCAGCTGTGAAGATAATGAGATTCATTATAACGCCCATTCTCGTTAACTTTTATCTACTTTTGAAGACCTACAATGTCTCCAATGTTTTGGTTTTGTTGGTTTTGTTCTTTACTGTTTTGTTCAATTGTATTATAACTAATGATATAGGCAATTCTATTAGAGATAGTGGGAGGCATTATGGTAACCATTGTTGATCACCTTGTATTATGTTTTTATATTATCTATTATGTCCACCCTTTTGACTTGACCGATTCTGTTCTGTTATGTCACATTTGGTTTTACTTTCTTCCAAAAAAGCAATAAGAACCCGTGGGAGCAATGAAACCCAAAATGTGTAATAGTCATTGTACAAAAGAGAGGAAAAGAAAGTGCTCTAAACTATATAACTGCATGTATATTTAAGTGTATAAGATAGAAAATGATATCACAGAGTTTTATTGGATCATTGAACAGAACTGTTTGCAGTATCATTGTTGGAATGTCCACTCTACAAGCTTTAATCTTGTGACTTGAACAATTATTTCTAAGATGGCAATATGTAATCCATTAACTACTGATTTCCTACTGTTCATTTTTTTCTTCTGTAAATCTGTATAACTTGTACCCTTTCACTGTTTTTTTTCTTTTCTCCTTAAATAAAATTTAAAAAAAAAAAAGAAGTTTTGTGTTTTGCTGTGGGAAGACTCCCCTTCTTTTGCTTGGGTTACTAGCGGGTGTTAGAGCCTCAGGGCTTGCAGCAGGCAGCCAATGAGTGCTGCCTCAGGACACAGAGAAGCATTGCTCACAGCTCATGAAGCTGAAATGACAGGGGCTGGCAGCTGCTCATCTGCTGGGGTCGCTGGAGTCTCTTCAAGCCAGTCCCACAATTTCCCAGCCCATAGACTGTTTGCTCCGATGCAGAGCATCCTGCAGTGAAAGCTTGCACAGAGCCCTCCCCTTTCTGCTGTGGCTGTGTTGGAGGCTTATCTTCGCAGCCCAGTGACTGGTTCTGTAGTTGGCCCCTGTGGACTACTGGTGTGGATACGGTGGGCAGGTAATAAAAGCCCTTACGATATAAAGGCAAGAAGTTAAGAAGCTAGAGTAGAGAGGATCAATCCCTGGGAATAGTGTCCTGCTATGAAAACACTGAGAGAATAAACTTCAAAACTGCTTTCTTTGAAACCTTCCTGGCACCAGTGGGCATGGCCTGCCATGCTTTGGGAAACAATGGGTCCAGGTAAAGAAAAGTTAAGAGAATTTACCCTGGCAGGGGGCAGTGATGCTGATGGCTAAGAGCTTCATTAGAACTGTGCCTGTGCACGGTGTGGGCAGGCTCACCCTCCTGGGTGAGGGTGTGTCCTTGGCTTCTCTGGCAGGCAGTCTGAGCCAATCCCCAATGAGTGACTTTAGGCAGTTCCCCCTCCCTGAGTGTGGGCTGGCCTTAGTGACTTGCGCCTAAAGGACTGAAGAGGTCAGATGTGATGGAGTGTTGCTTCTGAGATTAGGTTATGAAAGATTCTGAGATTAGGTTATAGGTTTCTTTATAAATTAACTACAGAGCCACTTCAAAGTTTGGTGGGTTTGATTCACTTGCCTTCAATTGTCTCTTGGTACATGGTAGCTTTTGGGGTGTGTGCATGCTTGTAATCCCAGCACTCAGGAGGCTGAGACAGGAGGATCACTGTGAGTTTGAGGCCAGCCAACTACATAATGAGACCTAATCTGAAAAGGAGGAGGAGGAGGAGGGAAAGGAGGACTAGGAGGAAGAAAATGTGGTGTTCAAGTGCCCACGTGCCTGAGAGGTGTTTGAAGTGCTGACCCTGAGTTATGACACAGAAGGCAAATTTCTTAGACTGGTAGATAGTCTGGCAGGAAGACGTTCACACTCTAGAGCCAGACTTTCTGAGTTCAAATCCCAGCTCTGTCTCCCATCCCTTGTCATGTATGTGACTTCGGAGGAATCAGCTAGCCCGGTGATGGTGAACCTTTCAGAGCTTTCCGTGATACTAGCAGCTGGCTGCAGCACCATGCCATAGGTCGCCATCAGTGAGTTAGCCCTGTGCCTTACTTTATCCATCTGCAAAATGGGGTCAGTACTCCCAGGCTCATGTGGGTGAGGGCTGACTCAGTGAATGTGTGTAAACTGCTCAGATCAGCTGTCATTGCTGTTAGCACCACATCCTCCAAGGTCTCCTGCTGCGGCATTCTTTTCCAGCTGCATTTGAAGGCAGGCTTTCCCCCAAATTCACTGGTTAACTAAGGAAGATGTAGGATAGCTTTCATTGCCTGGGTGGAGAATCATTCCAAAGTCTCTGCTGTGCTGTCCGACTGAGTGAATGTCATGTTATGAACTCGGCTGCTGCTTGCAGCTCTGCCATGTTCTCCATGTGGGTCTTTTTGGCTCGGGTGTTAGGTGCATGGGACAGTGACTGGTGCTAGTGATCCTGCATCGAAGGCCTTAGCCTTGCTCACACCTGCAGTGGCTTGAGCCTTAGTGATGGGCAGCAGGATTAATTAACTGTGTTCTAGTCAATTATGGCCTTACCACCTACAGCAGTTTCAGAGTGAAGTTGCATCTTAATCATTACAGCTCTGCCAATTAAAATCACCAACTCTTTCCTGTGGGAATCCAATTCAAGACCCACTTTGCCCAGGTACCTATCAATGAAGGATTGATTTCCTTATTAATATGTTTGTACACTGCATTTCATTTGGCTTTGTTTATTTCCAGTGTCTTTAATCACTGTGGGTGGTTATCGTCTCTTCCTTCAGTTCTTAGAACCCTCACATTCAGTAATTTCCCAGCAGTGCAGAACTCTTACTTCTTGGATGCCAGACTGGTCTGATAGATCAGGGTCCCTGTGGAGAAAGAGGTCACATTGGCCTCAGAGCCCAGGGCACTAATCATTACCCAAACCTATGGGCTTCTTCTCAGTCTGAGGTGCTAACCTTGTGTTCTAACTGTGGTGTGCTAAGCAACCTGGGAGAGGCTGCTTTGACCTCCTTTTGGGTTACACGAGTCATATACTTTGCTTCAAAATAAGCAGCTTCAGTAACTTACAGCAAAACAGCCATTAACATGCTTTCCTGTAATGAGAATTCCGTATCACCCCCTTGCCTCTGATGCTGTATCTTTCTGTAAGGGTGACATCTATCACCACCCAGAGACCAAGAACACCTGGCCCTACCTTATCCTCCCTAACATTCTCTTCCCATGCCTTCATGCCTTATGTATACCTTTTTCAAAACCAAGGAACCTTTGAAAAGACTTTCCCAGCAACACAACCCTGTCTCTGGGAACCTGCCTGATACTTCTTGCAGGGCATCTGATAAATCTCCTCATTTTTTGCTCTGGTCTTGATAAATTCTTTTACTGCCTGTGTCACTGGCCCTCTATATGACATTTTTGTTTTAGATTTTAACATTTAGTACCACTCTTTGTGACTTTTAAAAATCACAAAGCCATCAGGTCCACTTATTCATCTCTTTGTAGAGAGATGGGAAGTACGCTCAGTGATTAGTTCCTAGATTTAAAAACATACCAGCTGGCTACCCTGTGCGGCTGGACAGAATCATCAACTGATGCTGAGAAAAGGGCAGTTGATACCCATTTGGGCCACTGTACTGAGCTGCCTGGGAGGGTTGTCCAGCGGGAGCTGGGATCTCAGGTTGCAGAGATTGTCTCTCCCAGTGACTACAGTGCCAATCTCTGCTCAGTGCATGCGCTGGCCAAGAGGTAGAATTAGGTCTCCAGATGAAATAGGCTCTGCTCTCATATCACATGGACTTCACATTTAGAAGGACAGACAAGACACACAGCAGCATCACCCCACTGGGAGGATCAACTCCTAGGCCCAAAGCTTTGCCTTCCTCTGCACCAGTGGGAGTTCATATGGCTACTTAAGCTGACAGGTAAGATGCAGATGGGTCCCTGGGCATGGAAACAGTCAAGTGGTTACCTACCACTGTTTATATCATGGCTGCTGAGGGCCAGGGTCTATCCCCACTCAGGTCCCATGGTCTAAATCAGCTCCACATGAGGGCTTCACAGCACACATCAGACATACCCTATTGTTACCCAGCTTGGATCTGAAGAATAGAGTTTGAGGTCACTGCCCCTGCAAACTGGCAGCCACCAGGAGTCTTGTTGGATGCTGGGGTCAGTGGAGTGTAGGACTTGCCTGTTTCTTTGAAGGCCTCCTGGGTTCTCTAAAGTGACTTTTGTGTACAACATAGAACCTGATGTTGAAGTCAGTCCTGTTTAATTTGATTTTTCAGATTTGTTCTTTCTCAGCAATTTCTTCAGGATAGCTAACAAATAAAGATTCATTTTATTTAGAGTGATAGAGAGATTACTCACAGTGATTTCTCTAGCTGGCAATGATGCTAGACCAGCAAACCTTAGGAATCACACAGACCAAGGGTCTGCACACAGGAAGAACCAGCAATCCAAGACCCCAGGTGACAGGCTGCGGCCCCTCCAAGGGGAGAACCACCAGCGGCTCCTGAGATCTGCACCATGTTGGAACTTAGGACCCTGGGAAACCAAGCAAGCAGCTCCCATCTCTGGTAAGCGGCTGTGGTGTGGCAGGCTGCAGCCCCTGCATGGGGAGAACCTCAGGGGCTCCTGAGATCCAAGCCATGTTGGAACTTAGGATGCTGGGAAACCAAGCAACTAGGATGCCCCCTTGCTAAGCAATAGTGAGCCACTTCCTGGTGCACAGGCTGAGAGTCAATCATCCCACTTCCCCTACCCCTTTTCTTCTCTCCCCATTAGCAAATGGGAACCAGAGATCTGAGCATCTCTTGGAAGGTTGACCATAGCAAATAAGGGGGATTTCCTTCTACGATCTCTTTGAAGACAAATATTTCTATTACTCTTTTGCTTTATTCTGATTAATGGTACTGCTCTATTCAGTATTCTCTTTTGGTAAGTTCTATCATGTTCTATATTTCATTTTATTTTGATATACATGATTTAAAGTAAAACTATTGTGAAAATAACAAGATATATTGTGATACCTATTACTGTTATCCCGGTAACCTGCTGTGAAGTTCTGTACCAATTTCACTACACTGTCTCAGTTGCCTTTATTTTGTCTTGTGTTGTTGTATTTTACTACCTTCAAAAAAAAAAAAAAAAGGTGTGCACACAGAAAATGCTCCCATACTGAAAATTTCTACATTAGGACAGTATCTTCAAGCTAGTGGAAACATCCTCAGGGCCAGACATAGCTCAGAGTCCCTCACAGGTATCATCCAGGGTAATCTTCACAAACATGCCATGAAAAAAGGAGTCTCACTGTTTCATAGGTGTTAATGGTTTATGTATGGATGTCACTCCAAAGCCTCATACAGTCATGTGGGCAGGCTTCTTCCAGAATTTGTGGTTCAATCATGGCCCAATGCTGGAATTATGGATGTGAGTGTTCACCCACCATGGATGTGGCTTACATACAAGGGATAGAGTCTTCTCTCTGCCTTCCTCTATTTTTGTGATTACTGATTTGCTGTCTTCCACTACCACGAACTACTGCCCTCTCCCATAAGCCACCCTGCCTTGGACCCAGCACTTTATGGATTGAAATCTTCACAAAATGTGAGCTAAATGAGCCTTTCCTTCCTTAATTTTGGGTGCTGGATATTTGTCTCAGCAATGAGAGAAAAGTAACCAACACAGAATTTGGTCAGAATTTGGTATCAGAAGTGGGGTCATAGCTGTGTCTATACCTGACAATGTGGTTCAAGAGCACATGGTTTGTGGGAATAATTTGGAAATGTTCTGAGATGTCACCTGAAAAAGTAGAGTTGGAACACCTTTGGCTGTTCTGTGTGGGAGATTCTGGTCAGAACTCTGAAGACCAGAAGGCTGATAGAAATTCTGGTAATGCCGGATTCAGGAAGTTTCTTCTGGGAAGAAGGACTGTACTGGCTACTAGTCTCCAGATGATGTGTTATGCCTTGGTAGAAAGTTTGTCTGCATTTTGCCCATGTCCAGAGATTTTGTCTGAGGTTGAGGTTAAAGGTAGTGGACTAATTAATTAATCTGGCAGAAAAAACTTCAAGACAGTCTAATGTTCAGGCAGTGGTATGGCTATTGTTGGGGGGGCTTTTAGCCAGATTTATGTTGCAAATCAAGTGCAAAGAGCCCAACAGGATGATTTAAAACATTGTGAGTTTGGTCAGAAAGGAAGTACCAGTAAAACTGGGTACTGTAAAGATAAGATCTGAGGAGATCTCAATGGCTGAGAAGGAACAGGAGAAAAGATGACCTGAAGGCATCACAAGAAGCAGCAAATTTTCATCCTTTGTGGCCTCAAAACTGCAAAAGTGAAAGGATTTGTTTTGAAGAAAAAGTCACATAGCATCATGTTCCAGAATTGCAGCAACCACTGCTCCAAAATAGTATCAATGGCCACTCCAGGTTCCAAAATGGCAGGGGTGACATCAGGTTCCAGAATGGTGGCAACCTAGTGACTCTGTTCCTCAGAATTGGATTCTGAGTGCCCAGCAATTTAGGCACTTGACCCCTACCACCAAGAGAAAAGAAAACCTGGCTACTGCTCCAACTGGCAGCAGACCTTGGCATCATCCACACGGTGCTGTTTTTTAAAATTTTATTTTAAAGAGGGTAAAATTAAACAGAACAAAACAGATCATAAGAAAACAATGTAAGAGACACAGATTTCAAAGCCAGACAACCAGAGATCTTCACTGTCTATCACATTGTCTCTTGTTTTCTTCCAAATAGTTGTCCATATCTTCACATATAATGAATTCATACAAAACAAAATAGTACAAAACTGATCAGAACAAGATGATAAAGGCATTTTAGGTCTTCAAGACAATATGGAAGTCAACAATGGCTGCCATAATGTATCTCGTTCTCTTCAAGATAGCTGTCCATTCTTCATGTATGTTGAAATTAAACAAAACAAGACAGACTAAAATCACTCTGAACAAACAATAACAGTATTGCTGGATTTCACATCATGATGCTACGGAATCAGCACTGGGTATCTTAGTGTTTCTTTTTCTTCAAAGTAGTTGCTCCTTCATCATGCATTATATAATAGATTCTCATAAACTGTTTAGAAGTTCTATGCATGCATGAGTCTCTACACATATACCTATTCTTCTGTATTAGAGGGAAAAATAAGACAAAACAAAACAAATTCCTAGAAAAACACAAAACAAAAAAGATATATAAACAACAATAGCAAGGAGCCCAGAACACTAACAATATAGGCTTTCAAAACCCTAGTGTAAGTAGGATTATTTTACATAATTATCTTCAAGAGTTACTCAGATCACCATAGAATAATATGCACAATTGTTCAAATCCTATGAATGCTATTTTGTTCAAGAACTTACAGAATTTGTAGCACAATCATCTTAGTTATCTTGTGTATTTATATAATTTTAGATATCTTTTCCCTTCCTTTTTCTTTTTCCTCATTTTCCCTTTTAAGCAGATTCTTGTCCTTTCACTGTTTTCTGTATCTTATGTACTCTTACCATTTCTTACACTAGGGAGACTATATGGTATTTACATGTGAGTCTGATTTATTTCACTTATGATTAAGTTGTATTCATTTACTTATAAATATCTCAATGTGATCATTCTTTATAACTGAGTAGTACTCCACTGTATAAAAATACCATATCTTTTTTTATCCGTTCCTCAGTTGATGGGCATTTAGGTTGTTTCCAAGATCTGGCTATTACAAATTGTACTGCTAAAACATGGGTGCGCATATATCACTGTAGTAAGATGTTTTCAGTTCTTCTGGAAGTATGTCCAAAGGGGAATAGCTGGGTCAAATGAGATCTCCAATCCCAGCTACACGTGGTGCTGGTTTTAGGTGTATGCAGAATGCAAAAGTTCTGAGGCTAAAAAGGCTTCCACCTAGATTTCAAAAGAAGGGCTGAGAGGGAAGAATGTGAAGCCAAAAGTGCAGTGGAGACCACAGAAGCCTGGAGAAGCCAAGAATGTGAGTCATCTGAGGAAACCTGCAAAGAGGGAGCAATCAGGGTCCAAGAGAGAAGCCATGGAAGCTACAACCACTGCAAGTGTGATGGGGTGGAGACACACAAACCTTTTGAGCTTATAGATTGCCACAGATTGCTTTCCATGTTCCACATGGAACTACAGTACTTAACATTTTCCCTGTTGGATTTTGGGCTTGCTTTGGTCCCATTCCTTGTATTCCCATTTGTAACTTTTGGAATGGAAATGCTTGTCTTGTGACATTGCATGTTGGAAGTGTTTAACATTGTTTTCATTTGTACAGGGGCTCACAGCTAAGTTTGCCTTAAATCTCAGAAGAGACTTTGGACTTGGACTTTTCAGCAGTGCTGAAGCTGTTAGGACTCTGGCAATTCTTGGAGATGGACTAAATGTCTTTTGCATAAAAGATGTGCACGAGTCTTGGGGGGACTCGGGGCAGAATGTTATGGTTTGTATCAGGATGCCCCCCCCTCAAAGCCTGGGGGGGGCAGGCTTCTAGAATTTGTGACTGATTCATAGTGCAATGCTGGGATTATGGATATGAGTGTTACATCCACTCTAAGAACAGAGTCTCTAGGTTGCCACCATTCTGGAACCTGATGTCACCACTGCCATTTTGGAATCTGGAGTAACCAACACAACAGGTGAGGAAACTGGGTTCAAAGAAGTAAAGTCACTTGTTTGGTACTCTGCACAGCAAGGATTTGAACCTGGGTTTGCCCAATTCAAGTTGGCAGTCTTCCTTTTTATTGGTACTGGGATCGAACTCATGGACTGCCTACTTGCAAGGCAGGCGCTTATGCCACTGAGCTAAATCCCCAGCCCCCAAAGTTGGCAGTCTTAACTATGGGTGATATGCTGGCCCCTGGACCAGCATTGTAGGCATCAGGCAGCATTTGTTCCACTGCAGCAGCCACCCTCTCTCAGAATCTGAGCCTGATCTGCATACTCTCAAGTCCCCAAGTGACTCTCCTGCAGAAGTCTGAGAAGTGCTGGGGTGACAGCATCAGTATTTGTTGGTTTAAACAAATCTTTTCTATGTGGGTTACAGCTGAACAACCGTGTCTTCTCCTTGGGCCATATATTTCTCTGAAAATGTCAGAATGTGTCAAAAAGAAAATTGAGTCCAATGGCTGGGTTAATTATCCAGCGGAACATCTCGATGGTTTGATGCTTCTGAAATATCACCGCCAAACAAGCACTAGCAAAGGCTCAAGTGAGGCCGTAAAACACCATGATAAGGGCGCACTTCAGCTCTGAAGTGAACATCTGATGATGCTTTGAATTATGGTGGATCAAGATTAATTCCAGGCTCCACTTAGAGGAAGCTTTCAGGCCGAGTGGTTTAGACATAAAAGCAGTTTGCCCTAATGCGCCAGGTGAAAGCAGTGACAACTCTATTGCCTGATGCCAATTACATTTATGGGCTTGTTCCCAGGAGTGCTGGGAAAATGTCACCGTTAGTGCTGAGGCGTGGCCAGCTGGGGGCTCTGTCTAGCGGGGTGGTTTTGAGGACTCATTATTAATACATCCCCATGTGATCCACAACCCGGCTTTGTGACAACATGTCTGCCAGGGAAGGACTTTTGTAGCAATTTTAGAAAACAGGAAAAGGACCAAGGCTCTGCTGCAGATCGCAGTGTTTCTAGAAGGACATCTGGGGCCTGGTCAAAACCTGAGTTCTGACTCAGGTAGGCCCTGGTGGAGGCCAGTGCTGGGTTTCTAAGGAGGACTCGTGGGAGACCACAGGTGCTGCTGCTGGCTGGGGACCACACTGGAGGAATGTGGGAAGAACATGGGCCTGGTGGTCAGGCGGGCCTGGAATCCAAGCCCAACTCTGCACTTGGTAGCCGAGTGGTGTTGGGTAAGTCACTTCCCCTCTCTGACTTTCCTATTGCTCCATGTAAAATGGGAGTCGCTTTGTCTTTGGGATCTTCACAGGATTCAGTGATAACAAATGTACATGGGTTTCCTTCCCAGTCGCCTCCCCAGGGGTGGGAAGGTGAGGCATACTCTGTACTCTTAGCATTACCGGTTCAGCTGAGATCCATCTTTCTCTCCTGCAGTAGCTGGTTCTGTCCCAAGCCAAGGTTTCCCTACCTTGGTACTTTGGGTTGGCTCATTCTCTACTGTGGGGGCAGCCTGTGCACTGTGGGATGTTTAGCAGCATCCTGGCCTCATCCATATCCTGGATGCCAGGAGCACTTCTGCCTCCCCTAATAGTAACAGCCAAAAATGTCTCCAGACACTGTCCAATGCCTGGGAGACAATATCACCCATAATTAGGAAGTACTGTTTAATAATTCATATTAATAATTCATTCAACAAGTTGTGGCAAAGACCCATTTTGTGCCAGAAAATATGCCAGTTAGTGATGCTTCAGACCAACAAGGTCCCTGTCCTAGGGAGACTATTTTTTCTTTTGGGGCCTTAATCTTCTTAACTGTAAAATGGGTATAGCCACACGGTTGACCTCTTTGCTGAAAAGATAAAATGAGCTTAGTCTTGCAAATAACTGGCCCCTGACACAAAGATAACAATGAGGGAAATGGAGATGGACACCTCAGGAGAGATGAGTGTGGCCACGGACATGGGGATTGGAGAGAGCAGATCAGGGCTATGAGGACAGGTCCCTGGGGCAGGCACAAGGCAGGCTGGGCCAGCGGTGGTGATGGTGGGAAGAAGGGGCTGAAGCTGGAGGGAAAAGAATTGGAGCAGGACACAGACAACATGTGACACGATACTGGGAGGCTGTGGAGGAGGGGAGTGAGCCCCAGGTGAGGGGAAACACCTGCGAGGTGGATCGGTGCAGGGACCTGGGTCAGCCACCCGGCCCAGGACAGGAGCTCTCACGTTTGTTCTAAACATATCTGATTTTAGTTATAAAGGTTAAAATTGAAAAAAAAAAGCCACTTGCTAGTTTAGCCCACTCTTTGGCACAGGGCCCTCACTGAAGGGACAGGGCTGGAGCACACGCTGTTTCGGAAGGAAATGAGGCTTTGGGCCGAGTGGTTATGATGGCAATTGTGGCAAGAGTATTAAAAACATCTGTAAACAGCAGAGATAACAGGCGAACTGCCTACACAGCCCCGGCCCTCGGGGCAGTTCACGCAGAAAAAGGGGAATCAAGTTGGGAGCATGTGCTCAGCTTGACTAAGCCGTGCCTGAAGCCCCCTGGGCACCAAGTGACAGGCATGAGACACAGGCCACTAAGTGGACTCCCAGCCCAGAGTAGTGCTGCTCTCCGACTACTGCTAGGAGGCAGTGACAGGTGTTAGAAAACCATCGGGGGTCCTCTAAGGCAAATACTTACCATGCTTTTGAAATGACAGTGTCTCAGGTGCAAGACTTTGCTGAACTTTATTATTAGAACTATATTATGAGAACAGTCAAGAGCCTGTGTCATGAAGGAGATGGGTCATGCTGTTGGTTCTGCAATGATCTTCCAGAGTTCCTGCAACAGAGGAAGAACAGGCTCTTGAGACATGCAGAGAACCGCACAGCTCTACGGCAGGCAGCAACTGGCCAGAGAGAGGACTCGGGACAGGCAGACAGGGCAACATGGAGACAGTGTAAGAGTGGTGAGTTCCCTTCATCTCTTGAGGCTCTGGACTGCTCTGTTTTACACTGATAGACAGGCTGGGTGGAAAAAGTCTAGCCTTATCTGAAGGCGGCATCTGGACATCACACAATTAAAAGGCATCAAGGGAATGAGCTCGTCACCACTGTCTCTCCACTTTTTTTAGGGGGCGGTTGGTCTTTACCAAGCTCTGTGGCTCCTGAATTTCCTAAGGGGCCGAGCTTCTTGGTCTATGAAGCCGCTCTGAATGCTGGCAGGTGGAGAACACACAAACACACACCAGGTTCTTAGCAGTAGCCTTGGGTTCTTCCTAGCTCAGTCTGTTAATGTGTGTGTAAAGCTGCCTGATGCAACCACAGGCAGAGGTGTGGCCCACAAGTGTTGGGGTGACCAATGAAGGTCCTTCCCCAACACCACACAGAAGCTACACGAATTCAGGTCTGGATCTGCTAGGGAAGTAGCACAGAGGCATGAGAGCCAGACCTGTACTCCTGCATCCTCCCCTCTCCCACTCAGAATGGGACCTGAGCCTCCGTGGAGCCAGAGGAAGAGGCTGAAGAGGACAACAAGAACAAAAGAAGTTAACTCTGCCTCCTTGGACTCCTATGAATCCAGCTTGTGTCATTTTGAGGGTAATTCTGACTTCTCAAATATTTCCTAAGTGCAGGGTTTAAAAGCTGGAATAGGAAGTGATGTGGCTGTGGAATTAAATCTGTACGCTGCCACTTCCTGGCTGGATGATGCATCTTGTCTCAGGTGTGGCCGTGAGCATTAAGATAGCGGGCAAAAGGCGCTCTGCTTCGTGCGATCCTGGTATGTGTCAGCTATCATTCCAGGATGATGCTCAGAGGCCTGATGTGTAGGGTCCCAGTGTGGCAGGGTCACAAGGGTGAAGGTGATGACACAAGCCTTCTGGTCTGTCCCCACAGTACAAGTGACCACCAGGCACCACATAGGAGCCCTCATAGGTCCTGCAGTCCAGTGCAGTTCCCCTCTTCTGGCTTCCCATTCCCTAAGAAACCTGATGCTTTCCTGCTTCCTCTGATGTCTGAACTACCTGCAGGGAAAGTATAAATAGTCGGTATTTAGGGTGTGCCTCTGGATGTGGCAACTACTGACACTGGGTACAGATGCCCCTACCAGCTTTACCAAAGATGGTGCCAGGTCTGTGGTCTCTGCTGCCTATAGGACTGAGGGTGTGGCCTGAGTGTGGGGTGCCTGTCCATCACCTTCTCTACTTGGGGCCAGCAGCTGCCTGTCAGAGCAACCCAGGAGGACCTACCAGCTGCCGGATGCGCTCATAAATGAGCAGCTGCGGGAAGGAGGCCTCCACTGGCTCTACCACAAAACGCAGCTTGCTGTCGGAGAGCTTTTCCAGCGCATGCAGGGAGGAGCGGAAGTGATCGTAGGCTTCACACGTGACGTCCAGGTGCCTCAGTGTGAAGTTGAACCTGAGAACCAAGCCAGTACACGCACAAACTGCTGTCATAACAGGGAAGTGCTGGTTTCCTCACACCTCGCTGCCTGTTCCTCAGTGATCCTGTTTCCTGTGGACTTTAACACTGTGCCCACACATACTTGCTAACCATTTGAGCCAATACTTCTTGAATCTGTATAACAGTGTGGGAGATGCAAATGGCGAGATCCAGTTTATAGTTTGAGACTGAGGCTCAGAAAGCTAATTATACCCATAGAAAGATAAAGACAGTGCCTGCCTCTGCCAGGCTGCAAACTGGCATGAGGACAGATTGGTACAGGCCTCTGTGCACTTCTGTAGGTTGCTCCACTGGCACAGACTCGGTGGAGTTGTGTTGTCCCAGAGCTCCACGTGGGATGAATGATGGAGAGGTAGAGGTGAGGAGCACGCTAAGAGCACAGAAGAGCGGGGACACATCGTTAGGAAACTGGTGGGTTGTGGAGATGACACAGAAGCAGGGAGAAGAGACAGACTTCAGAGCTGAGTCTCCCCTCTCTGACATTTACACCTTTCAACACCAGAATCTGCAAGACGATTCAACTCGAAAATCAAGCTCCTCACCTTTCCCTTTTCCTTCCCAAATCTTTTGTTATGAAAAAATTTGCACATGCAAAGGCAGCAGGGGCAGTAAATGCTCTGCCATGAACTCACTCCCCAGTGTCAGTCACTGTGGACTCCCTACCTCTGCACCCCTGCTCTTCCCAAGTCTCTCCTACTCAGAACCAATGTCAGACACTACAGTATTTCCTCTGTAAATACTCGCCTGTGTATCTGGAGGATACTCTTCACCCAGGACAAACTTCACAGTAATTTTTAAACATCACATTTGTATTGTTCAACTTTTACTAACTGTCCTATTTTTGCTCCTTTGTGGTTTGTAAAATGAGGATCCAAATGAGTCCCCTATGTTCCTCTGAACAGTCCTTAGCATTATCGGTACAAACCACACTGCAGTGAATACGCAAGAATGTTTGGCTCTGAACAAAAAATCTAGGACAGAAGAGGGGGAGCCAAAGCGAAGCGACATTCAGCATATGATACCATCCAGAGGTGCAGGGTTAGCTCATGGGAAAACGCTCCTCCGTTAGGGTTATTCTCTCTTCCTATTTTTATTACTAATCATTTCAGTAGGTTTTGCTAAAAACACAGGAACACTGAAAAGCTTATATTTTTTCATAGGAAAAGGAAATGCAGGTGATGCTAAAGGTAGTTAACAAGGCCTCATCAAGTGCTAAAGTCAGTGGCGATGGCCAAGCAGCAGCTGGGTCCCTCATCAGCCACCAGGCAGTGGCCCAGGCAGGCCCCAGTGTCTCACAGCTTCATCTGCACGTGGGATGGCTGTGCTGCTCATGGCATTCAGCATGGAGTAAGAGGTGGCAGGTGTGAGGGATTAGAGTGACCTGCAGCAGCAGATGTTCAGTGAATGGTGGCATGTGGCACCAGGACAGCTCACCTCTTCTCCACTGACAGCAGGGCCGTGCAGGCGTTCTTCAGCCTGCGGGCGAGCCGGCACAGCGTGCGAAACAGGGCGTCAGTCAGGTCGTCGTCGTAAAACACTGTGGAACAGAACTGACCAGTGTCAGGGTGATCTGCTCAGAGGGCCCGTGGGACACCCAGGAGAGGATCCCAGCATCACAGATGGAAGTGGTTTGGCAGACTGCTCTGGAAGGATGTTTCTAGGTAGCAGAGGACTCAGAGGATGTGATGTGATACCAAACTGCACCGGTAATGACAGAGGGTGCATGGCTATGGGGACTTCCTTACCTTCAGCTGCAAACAGCACGGTGGTGTGGTCATAAAGGTCAGAGATGTCCTCTTCTGACCAGCTGAAGGGGACCTCAGGATCTGCAGGAAAAACGATGCTGTGACCCAGTCTTTCTCCACTGGCCACCAGCTCTCCCCAGAGACTAGCCCAAAGAAGTTTCAGGATAGGAGAAAGGGTCAGAGGCAGTTTGGTGCAATGAACACTGCAAGGCAGGTCTTCGTCCAGCACACTGTCTCCAGAGCCACAGCTCTGGCTATGGGCAGAGTCACAGAGTTAAGGACAGCCCTGCTCACCAGTGAAGGGCAGGCAGATTCCAGCCTCACTTACTGCCCTGGCCGGCAGTTGTGTCAGAACATGATCTGTGCTGCTGCCCAAATCTTTCCTGCCCCAATTCACTTGCTGTGTGATACCCAAAACACTTGCTATATCCCTCTTTGCTTATAGAAAGGGCCTGAGGGCTTGGGATGCTGCTCAGCAGTACAGCGCTTGCCTAACATGTACAAGGCCCTAGGTTCCATTCTCAGGATGTTAAAAAAAAAAAAAAAAAAAAAAAAAAGCCAGGCATGGGGACACATACCTGTTACTCCAGCACTTGAGAGGCTAAGGCAGGAGAATTGCTTTAAATTTAAGACCAGCCTGGGCTACACAATTGAGTTCAAGGCCAGCCTGAACTAGGCAAGACTCTGTCTCAAAAAATATCAAAAAACAAAATGAACCAAAAATAAAATAAAAAATGAGCCTAATACTACTTCCTTCATAGGGCTGCTGGGAAGGTAAGTACATGAAGTCCTTGGCAGCTAACAGGTACACAAATCATGTTTTTTTCACCTGCCTCTGGCAGAGAGAAGGAAGGCAGTCTGTCTCTGAAGAGCAGGCATCCAGGGAGCTTGAAACAATTTGCAGAAGGTTGCAAAAGAGACTCAAGAAACCTTTCTACCCCAGGAGCTTCCTGGCATCACTGTCTGCTGGGAAATGATCTGTGCCCTGGAGGCTGACACACTTGAGGTCACGCCCTGACTCTGCCAAGTGTCAGCTATGTGGCTTCTTGTAGGCACCAATGTGTGAGTGCCAGTATCCACACCTAATTCACAGTGTATCATGCCTACCACGTAGTGTGACCTTGTGAGATATGAACAGCAACATGAATAGAAGGTGCTGGCACAGGACAGGTGCTTTAAGAAGGCCAGCTGTCACTCTCACTGGCCAGTGGAGGGAACCTACCAGGAGCTGGAGGGACAGTGGTGGCAGCCTGGGCTCTGTTGCTTAATCCAGGCCACACAGCTAAGACCTGGACACATTATGGAGAAGCTGCTAAATAGAGAGGATGCAAAGAAAAACACACCTGTGCAGAGGTTGTCCTTTAGCCAGTCCAGCTCCCTGACCTTCACTACACCACCTGCAAAAACAAAAATGAGCAGAACTCCCAAACTCTCCATGTAATTAGGAAATTATTTTGCTAGGCCTACCTATCCACCCCTCCATCTCATCATTCACCCATCTTCCCACCTGTCCCTCCTCTCTCACCCTTGTTTCGTCTTTCCCTGCATGCTGAGTACCAAGTGTCAGTGGCTGTATCAGACATACAAACATCTGAGGGAATGTAAGCATCTAAGTTCTGGTTTCTATCTTTAGGGACCAGCCTAGCAGGTTAACAGATGCCACAAGACTGCACAGTTGGGGTGATGCTTAAGGGAGGTGCCAACTGCCTGAAGGAGGACTCTACATCAGGTCAGGGGCTGGGGGGCCTTGCACAGCACGTGGCTGCACCTCTCATCTTCACCAATGGCCTCCTGCATGCTGCACATTCAACGGTATTGCCAGAGAAGGGAAGGCAGACATCAGTTAGTGAGCCATGCGCACAAATGTTAAAATACAATGCCATTAGCATCTGGTGGAGACTCAGGAGGAACTCTGGGAAGGATGGTGGGAGGGAACAGCTCCAGGTGGAGAAGCAGCAAGTGCAGAGACCCCAGGGAAGGCCAAAGGTGCAGGAGGGGGCTTAGTAAAGCTGGGTGTGGAATAGGAACCACACTGTGCAAGAGTAAGGACCTGAAGACAAGAGGTGCGTAAGGAGCTCAATCCCAACGCCCAGAGTAATAGGAAAGCTCTGAGGGGCTTGAATTCTGCAGGGCCGATTCCCTGCCTGGAGGGGAAGGTCCACAGGGCAGTCCAGGCAGGAGGTCTCCACTGTCACCTATCATATAAACCCATTCCAACAAGCTGTGCGGGGATGGGGACTGGACAGTCAGGCAGGTAGGGAGGACAAGGGAGAGGCAGAGCCTGTGGCATGAATCCCAGGCTCACTGCCAGGAGAAGAGGCAGGGCAGGCAAGCAGCAGGTAGGTCAGGGAGGTGTGAATAGTCAAGGAAGAGTCTGTATATATCCCATGAGCACAGCTACCCCGGCAGGTTTTCTGAGTGGGGTGAAGGCTTGCATCTCAGAAAGGCCACTCTGGATGCTGCATGGAACACAGTCTGGGCAGCGCAAATGAGGAGCTGGTGGGGAGGTGCTGGGAGACACTGCCAACTTCCGAGCCAGAGGGAGCTGATGGGGATGTGGTATTGGGGTGGGAGGGGAACCAAGTGCGGACTTCTCATGAAGCCATGTGAAACCAAGACAGCACCTGCTCCCTCCATTCACCTGGTACAGAGGGAAGCAGGTGGAATCCTACCAGCCAGTGTCACCATCTTGGTTGTTTCTCCTGCCTGTCAAACAGAAACCTCCCTTGCTGCTGGGTCTCACCTCCAGCGGCAGCCAGGTGGCTGTTGAGGGTAATGTTTCGCTGGCACATGGCCAGGAGGTCTGCGCCGACATCTGGAATGACAGAGGGCATGGGAGGATGTGCTGGCGTTAGTACACTTCTGTCTCTGGGGGTTTGCCTGGAGAGCTGCTACCAATGGCAGGACTGCAGAGACCAGTCATGCCTTTCCTTAGGAGTTCCACTGCCCAAAGTAAACACACACACTGCAGGTTCTTTTCAGTGACCGCTCCCCATGAGATTCTCATGGCGGGGAACAGGCTGCATTCTAGAAGGCCGAGGAGAGAATCCATCATTTCTGCAGTACACATATGAAAAGTGCATTGCACAGGCACCTTGGGAACCGGTATCAGGATTGCCACTTCACAGCCTGAGTCCCTGAAGAAGTCCTATGACCAGTGAGAACAGTGCTGTGATTTGAATCAAGGGTCTCTGGCTCCAAATTTAGGCTCCTTTTCTGACTCCAGAGAAGTAACTAGAGAAGGGTGTCCACTATGATTAACTGCAATGCAGAGCAGCTTCAAACAGACCAAGGTACCCTCTCTTCAGGTGATTCATTGTTTGCTACCAACAGGATCTCTGGCTACTCAGATGAGGTGGATTTCTTTTTGTTTCAACAGTACTGATTTGTAATACAGGAGCTTTTCACTAGGAAAGGGTGCTTTGTTAAAAGTTAACTTTATTTAGAAGATAAATGTGGAAGGTACAGAAGGTCCCATGAATGACATCTGGGTGGTCTATTACAGGTGCAGACACTTCCATCCCACTCAGTGCATACTCCCCTGGACTAGACTGTTTGCATCATGGCTGAGAGCTAGAATGTTCCCCTAGCCTTGTGTGTTCAGCAGTGGGGATTTTGGAAGGTAACTGGACCATGGAAATGTGATACGCATCAGCAGGAATTCTCAGCTGAACGTGCTCTTACGAAGCGGGGCCTGGTTGGAAAAGGTGGGTCACTGGGGGGAGAACCTTTGGAGGCTGCATCTCCTTCCCCAGCTCCTTACTTCTCTCTGCTTCCTGGCTGCCATGACATGAGCAGCTTCCTCTGCCATGATCTTTCTGCCTTAGAGCCAATGCAAGACAAGAGATAGAAATCCAAAAATCATGAGCCAAATTAAACCTCTCCTTCTTCATGCTGTGGGTTTCAGCTCTTTGTTCCAAGCAACTGCAAACCTAATATAGTAGTCGGATATTACAAAGAGCTTATGATGGGGGGACCTGGTACTTCTATACCACCAGGTAAAGAGGATGTTGGATATGTTCAAGAGTTTCAAAAAATTTTTTTTTACTTGAGTGCTGGGCTTAAAATGGTCACTGAGAAACAATGAAACACAGTCCATGCAGAGTTTAAAAATATCATTACAATGCTCATCTGACCAGACTACTGCTCTCTCATAGACTAGCACACACTTTCAGTTCCATTAACAGGATCTCACTTGTGTTTCTGATTCTGATTGATGCCAATGGTTGGGTAAGATGCTCAGCAATAGAAGGGCTAAAAATAAGGATCCAGGGGCTGGGCATGTAGCTCTTTGATAAAGCACTTGGGGCATGTAAAGCCCTGGGTCTGAGCCCCAGTCACACACACACATACAAACACACACACACACACACACACACACACACACACACAAATACACATGAACCCCAGAACTCCAGCTAGCGGTGCACATGGGGTTGTGCTAGACCCAGGCTCCTCCTGCGACCCCCACCATCTCACCACCCCAGCAGACCACCTTGCGGGACCTGGAATCTCCAGCCAGCAGTGCACATGGGGCTAGGCTAGACCTGGGTCCCTCCCGTAACCCCTGCCGTCTGGGCAGACCACCTCACAGGACCTGGGAACTCCAGCCAGTGGTGTGGATGGGCCGGGCCAGAACCAGGCCTCTCCCATGTCCCCACAGTCCTGGCCATCCACCTCAGGACCTAGGAATTCCAGCCCTCAATGCGTGCCCCCGCAGTCCCACTTCTGCCATCGGGGACGCCTTCACCTTCTGGACCTAATATTGCTGTTGATCTTCGGCTCCTATACCTTCCCCTAGAGCCTTGGACTACAATGGACTAACCATGCAGTATTTAGGGACTCTGTAACCCCTCATTCAAGCAGAAGAACTCAACAGGCTTCCATCAATGAGGTGAGTTTGCTCCTAAAATAGGAATAGTTTGCTACTTTCTGTGGGTAAACAGGAGCAAAACTGAAGACCCCTCCAGAAGTAGGCCATAGGGGAGCTTAGGGTTAACCCTAACCCTAACCCTAACCCTAATCTCTAGTATAAAGACAGAAATAACAACCTTAGTAAAGGAGTTGCAGCTAGAGAAGAAATAGATAAAAAAGTACAGGAGCATGGGAAACTGGTAGAAACCTTGACTGAACAATATAGAAAACAAGCAAAATTCATGAAACAAACTCAAAGAGACATTCAAGAAACAAAAAATTTTATTGAAAGCTGCAATTATTGAAAGCAGCATAAAAACTGTTTAAATAAAGCTGAGGATAGAATTTTGGACCTTGAGGACAGGATCACAATTAATGATCATGAAAGGGTAGAACTTCTAAAAATAAGAAAGCAGTATGAAATGACAATCCAGCAGCTTCAAGATGATGCCAAGAGAAACAATATAAGACTAATAGGCATCAGTTAAGATGCGGGAGTCCATGCAAATGACATAACTAGAATATTCACAGAAGTAATAGCAGAAAATTTCCCAAACATTGGGAAAAAATCCGATATGCACATAGGTGATACATATAGAACACTAAACTTTCACAACCAACATGAATCTAACATCCAGATATAATTAAGATCCCAGATGTGCAGCATAAAAACAATACTAAAAACTGTTAGAGAAAAGACATAACTCACCTATCAAGGAAAGCCCATGAGAATCACAACAGACTTTTCAGTACAAACCTTCAAGTCAAGACGAGCTTGGAGTGAGGTGTTTCAAGCCCTGAAAGAAAACAACTTTCAACCCAGACTGATGTACCCAGAAAAACTTTCATTCCAATTTAATGGAGAATCAAGATACTTCCATGACAAAGAACAACTGAAGAAATTCATGCCCACCAAACCAACCCTAGAAAGAGTATTGAAAGACATACTAGATAAGAAATAAAAATGACCACAATCCCCAGAACAACAACCGACAGAAACCACCAGGTTGGACAAGCAATTAAACAATGGGGAGAAGCAGAAAGCAAACAACTGGAACATAACATGGCAAAGTCGAGCCAGTATATATCAGTTATATCCATAAATGTAAATGGCCTCAATTCACTTATCAAAAGAAATAGGTTAATGGAATAGATCAAGAAACATGATCTCACAATATGCTGTATACAAGAAACACATCTGACTCAAAAGGAAACTCATAGATTAAAAGTCAAAGGATGGAAAACAGTATTCCATGCAACTGGAACTCAGAAAAAAGCAAGGGTAACTATTCTATTTGCAGACAATGTGAACTTCAAACTTAAACTGATTAAAAGAGATAACTAAAAAAAAAGCAGGGGTAACTATTCTATTTGCAGACAATGTGAACTTCAAACTTAAAATCATTAAAAGAGATAAAGAAGATTACTACATACTGGTTAATGGAAAAATTCAAGAGGAAGAACTAACAATTATAATACAGGAGCATCCAACTATATAAGACAAATACTAAAGGACATGAAAAACCAAATATACAAGAACACAGTTATAACAGGGGACCTTAATACCCCAGTGTCACAAAAAGATAGATCAACTAGACAAAAAGTCAGCAAAGAAATAACAGAACTGAATTATACCTGTGAGCAATTTACAGAAGATATTTACAGAGTGTTCCACATTCTTCTCAGCTGCACATGGGACATTCTCCAAAATAGACCATATATTATCCCATAAAACGTTCTTAAGTAAATGCAAAGGGATTGGAATTATCCCATGCATAATATCTGATTGTATCACACTGAAATTGGAAATTAATGGCAAAAGAAACTGCAAAACCTGCATAAATACATGGAACTTAAATAACAATCTTCTGAACAACCAGTGGGCTACAGGTGAAATTAAACAAGAAATAAAACAATACCTACAATTCAATGAAAATGCAGAAACAACATACTATAATGTGTGGGATGCAATTAAAGCAGTCTTAAGAGGGAAATATATAGCAATAAATTGTCATATCAAGAAAACAGAATGAGTACAACTAAACAACCCAATGCTTCACCTCAAGGGTCTAGAACAAGAAGAGTAAGTTAAACCCAAAGCTCATAGAAAAGAGGAAATTGTAAAGATTACAGCAGAAATCAATGCAATTGAAACTAAAAGAGCAATAGAAAGAATTAATGAATCAAAAAGCCGTTTTTTAAAGAGAATAAACAAAATTGAAAAACCTCTAGCTAACTTTACCAAGAAAAAGAAAAAACCTAAATTCATGCAATAAGGACTGAAAAGAGGGAGATTACTACAGATCAAATGGAAAATCAAAAGATCATAAATACCTACTTTGAAAATCTCTACTCACATAGAGTGGAAAACACAGAGGAAATGGACAGATTTCTAGAAACATGAACTACCAAAGCTCAACCAAGAAGATACAGCAATTTTGAATAACCCAGTATCAACTATTGAAATTGAAAATGTAATTAAAAACTTATCAACAGAGAAAATCCCGGGTCCTGACAGATTTATGGTTGAATTCTACAAGAAATTTAGAGAAGATTTAATGTCAATACTCCTTAAACTCTTTTCAATGAAATGGAAAAGGAAGCAATCCTCCCTAAATCATTCCTGGAGGCAAGTATCCCTCTCATACCAAAACCAGAGAAAGACCCAACCAAAAAGGAGAACTATAGGCCAATCTCACTAATGAACATTGATGCAAAGATTCTCAATAAAATACTGGCAAATAGAATGCAGCAAAACATCAAGATTATACATCATGACCAAGTGGGATTCATTCTAGGAATGCAGGGATGGTTTAACATACGCAAATCAATAAATGTAATATACCACATCAACAAAGCCAAAAACAAAAACCACATGGACATCTCAATAGATGCAGAAAACACTTTTGATAAAGCCCAACACATGTTCATGATAAAAACCCTTCAGAAACTCAGAATACATGGTGTCTACCTCAATCTCATAAAGGACATTTATGACCAACCAACAACCAACATTATACTAAATGCACAAAAACTGAGAGCTTTCACTCTAAAATCAGGAACAAGACAAGGATGCCCACTGTCACCACTCCTATTTGATATAGTTCTGAAATACTAGCCAGACAAGAGAGAGAAATAAAAGGAATAAAGATAGGAAAGGAAGAAGTTAAACTATCACTATTTGCATATGACCTGATACTCTATGTAGAAGACCCAAAGAACTCCATTAAAAGACTACTAGAGATAATAAACAAATTCAGCAGTGTAGCTGGATAAAAGTCAGTGCTCAAAAATCAATAGCATCCCTGTACACAAACAAAAAACTCACCGAGAGAGAAATTATGGAAATATTCCCTTTCATAATAGCATCTTAAAAAAATGAAATACTTAGGAATCAAAAAGGCTTATATGTTGAAAATTATGCTACACTAAAAAAGGAGATTGAAGAGGATATTAGAAAATGGAAGGATATTCCTTGCTCTTGGCTGGAAGAACCAACGTTGTGAAAATAGCCATACTCCCAAAACTGTTACACAGATTTAATGCAATCCTAATCAAAATACCATTAACATACCTCACAGATCTAGAGAAAACACTCCTAAAATTCATTTGGAAACAGAAGAAACCTAGAATAACAAAGGCAACTCTGGGTGACAATGGCAAGGCAAGAGGAATCTCAATTCCTGACTTGAAACTATACTATAAAACCACAGTGATAAAATCAGCATGGTACTGGCAAAGATATAGACCTGAGGATCAATGGAACAGATTACAAGATGCAAACACAACTACAAAGACACTCAGCCACCTGATATTTGACAAAGGAGCTAAACATGTTCACTGGAAGAAGGATAGCCTCTTTAATAAATAATGTTGGAAAAATTGGCTCTCCACATGCTGAAGACTGAAACTAGACCCATGCCTATCACCATACATAAAACTAAAATCTAAATGGATCAAAGATCTAAATATTAAAACAGAAACACTAAATCTACTGGAAGACAAGGTGAGTGGAAATCGTAGAGACACAGGGGTAGGCAGAGAATTCATGGACAAAACACAAACTGCACAGGAAACACTTCAACTGGGATCTGGTATTACTGAAAATTTTCTGCACTTCAAAAGAAATCACCAACAGAGTGAAAAGAAATGGGAAAGAATTTTAGTCAGCAACCCCTCAGATAAAGGACTTATATCCAGAACATCTAAAGAATTGAAAAGCATCAAGTGTCCCAAATTCAAAGACCCTCTCCAAAAATGGGCACCTGAGATGAACACACAATTCCCAGATGAAGATACACAAATGGCAAATAAATACATGAAGAAATATTCACCATCAATTGTCATTTGAGAAATGCAAATTAAAATTAGCACTGAGATTTCATCTCACTCGGGAAAGAATGGCTGCCATTAAGAAATCAACTGATAATGGCAAGGCTGTGGGAAAAAAGGAACACTGTTCCACTCTTGGTGGGAGTGTAGACTGGTGCAGCCACTATGGAAATCAGTATAGAGAATTCTCAGAAGACTAGGATTGGAAGTTCCATTCGATCTAGCTATTCCCCTCCTGGGTATTTTCCTAGAAAAACTGAAAAGGTCATATCACAGCGATATATGTGCACTCATGTTCATAGCAGCACAATTTGTAATAGCTAAATCTTGGAAACAACCAAAATGCCCATCAACCACAGAGTGGATGAAAAAGATGTGGTATTTTTATATAATGGAATATTACTTAGCTATAAAAAGGATGATCATGAGGCCTTCATAGGTAAATGGAGGCAACTTGAGACTGTCCTCATTAGTGACATGTCCTCATTAGTGACATAAGAATCATATTTATAAATATCACATTGTATCTCTAGTGTAAAAAGTAATAGGAACTGTAGGAGTAATAAAACCCAAAATGTGTAATTGCTATTGTTAAAAAAAGAGGAAAAGAAAGTGTTCTAAAGGATATAATTGCATGTATAATTGTGTAAGATAGATAACTGTATTACTAAGTTTTTGTTAGACTGTTGAACAGAACTGTTCGCAGTTTCACTGTTTGAATGTCCACTTTGTATGCCTTAATTCTGTAAGTTGAACAACTATTTCTAAGATGACAACATGTAATTAATCTATCAACTAGTGATTATACTGTTTATTTTTTTGAAATTCTGTATTATTTCTACCCTTGTTTCTGTTTTGCTTTTTTTCTCTTTAAATAAAATTTAAAGTAAAATTTAAAAAAAGAACCCTAAATTTGTTAAGCCATAGACAAAATAATTTTTAACAACATGGGAAAACGCTCTTGGAAAAAAGTCTTGCAACATTTTGTACCAGGTGTAGCTTATTTCAGCTATTCTTTGGGACGATGTACACACATAGGAAAAAGTTTATAGCATCTACATGAACAATCAAATGCAGTCTAAAATGCAGTACCCAGGGACTAAGGGCTCAGTTCTTGCATTCACTGCTGGATCCTTTGCACCTAGAGGTATCCTGGGCACACAGTAGGTGCTGAACAAATGGGATAATGATGAATAAATCTGAGGGTTGCAAAATTACAACAAATTTTTATTTGCTGTTTTATAAACTTCTCAAAGAATAGGCAAAACTTCCATAACCAGGAGGAAATGATAAGCCTAATCTTGAGGCCTTATGGGAACATCCTCTATGATTTCCTGGGATGGGTGCATTTTCTTGGGACATGAGGACAGGATGTGGCCACTGACGAGGCTTTATGGGTCACTGTGACATCATCAAGAAAGAACACAGCATGGAAGGAACTAGGGGAGCAGGATGGCAAATCAACAGCAGCCACATCCAACGCTTGGTGCCCTCACCCCACGTTTTACAGTCGTACACTCTGTGAAGATCCTGCCCCTCCGCCTGGGCCATCACCTCATTACCTGTACAATAAACGGTCCGCGCCATGGTGGCTGCCACGATGCTGGCAAGCCCCATGCCAGCGCCGAGCTCTAGCACAGTGCGTCCCTGGAAGAGGTCCCGCCGGAACAGGATGTAGTCTGCCAGGAGCAGGGCACCCTGCCACACCTGGAGGGGAGAGGATAGAGAAGAGGTGACAGGAGGCTCTGGAGAGACCCTCTGGGGCCAAGGGCAGCAGACAGGACATACCCACCTGCTTGCCAACATCCTCCAAGGGGGTGGCCATGGTGTGCTCTAGACAGGATGGAAACCAAAAGAGAAATGCCCACGGTAAAAATGAGGACAGACAGAAAAGCACTTGTGTGGCAGGGCGGACAGTAGAGTGGGATGCCCTGGACAGCTGAGGAGCTATGAGGTGGGAGTGGTGTTTGAACATCACCTAGAGCACAGGGATGAAGGGTCATTCTCCTCCAGATCCCTGGGTGACTGTACCCTGCGGCCCAGACTGCACTCATGACGGGTCTGGACCAGCCTCATTACACACATGTATCACACAGCACTTTATGTCCAGTAATTGCAATTTTACAATTCCAGTGTACTCACATGCTAATAATAATAACTCATTCCCAAGTATTTTCTTATATAGGAATTGTGTTACAAGTGAATGAAATAAGTTCGAATTTATATTCTTTTTAAAAAAGTTGATGAGTAAGTATTCCCAACTGCAAAGTATATTAGGATAAAATTCTGGTGTACTGGGGGAAAGGAAACAGAAAGACAAGGTCAAGGAGAAAAAGGGTAACGTAAGACATTTCTGCTATGAAACTGGAACATGCTCCAATGTGTGAAGTAAGAGTGTTAATGGAAATGAGGTTAAAGCACAGCACAGCAGGCTCTTGCTCAAATCAAACCACAGGTTTACAAAAACAGAGAAACAAGGAGGGCAGGGGAAAGAGGGGCAAGGGTAGAGTGTTGATGCTGGTCCTGGCTGTCAGGATGCCTGCACTTTCCTAGTCCTTTCTGGTTCCCACAAGCTCTCAGTGTGGGCATCTCACGATGCTGACAGGCCAGAGACTAAGAATGTGTGCCACTGCCAACAGCAGTCCAGGATATAAGCCAACCACCCTGTCCCCAAGCCACTATGCTGAGGGCTCTCTGGAGGGTCCTCTGGAGGACCCAGGCCACTATTCCTGAGGGCTTAAGACAAGGGTGAAACAAGGATTCCTGCCTTTCATGCAGACTTAGAAAGAATGGCCCCAGTAAAGTGACCCAAGCTCTTCCCGTGCACAAGCATCCTGTTGGGTGATAACAGTTTGGAAGTCACTTCGGGTAAACAACACTCCTTTCAGAAGGATGCGAGGACAGTATGACAGCATAACACGTAGCCACCTGATTTGAAGCTGGAGCAAAAACACATCCACCACCAACTGCTGTATCCTTTCACTGAACAGGACAGGGTAGGCACCCCAAGAAAGCCTGCAAGTCACACTCGAGGCCCTTTTTCCTTGATCTGGGCTATCCCTATTTACAGATGCAGATGGGGAGGCCTAGGCTCAACCATGTGTTTCACAGAGAGCCAGGAAAACTGAGCACATACTCGGGGTGGGTAGCTCTCCTTGGGAGAGCACAAGGACTCTGAGGTCAGGTTTCAAGGAAGAACCAAGTCTTGTCACCCTCTTGGTGGGTGCTGTCACCTGCTTAATGTCCTAGAGTCTGAGCTGCGATTTCCTTTTGCACCAAATGGAGAGAAGACACCATCTCCTCACCCTTGGGTTGTAACAGGGCTCAGACAGGCCACACTTTGCAGGGAGATGTGCTCAGCAGACATTGATTGGGAAATGGCTGATCAAGTCAAAGGCTCAAATTCCTGTAGAGCTGGTGGCCACCTGGAGCACATAGAGGAGAAATGACTAGCCTGAGATCATGACCATGAAGAATAAAAACGAACTAGATCAAAATATGTCAGGATGTTTTTCTGAAGCCAACTTGAAGCAAATGAGGATTTTAAAAGCAACTCATTTGGGAGTGTGACAAAAAAACCCCTGACTTACAGGGCATTATTAAATTATCATCAAACTCTAGGAGAGTTAGATATCTGATCCCATTTTTGAGGTGCAAAATCTAAGTCTCTGTGTGAGCAGTATCGTGTTCAGTGTTGCTTGGCTTGTGAGGTGTGGAGATGATGCCCAAATCTAGCCCCGCTGGACATTCAAGCTCAGAGCCCAGCATCAAGTTTTGTGGTGACAGTGCTAGACAAAATTATTAGAGGTCATCACTTAGGGGCAGGAACTTAGCTACCTAGTGCTCTTCCCAGACATGGCCAGGATCAACAGGGAATCGAGAAAGAGGTGAACTTATGGGTATGAGACATGGTGCTTGCAGCAAAGGGCCAGTGGGGCAGCTGCCACACATTGGCCCCTTCCCATAGGTCTCTGTTCATAGCCTGCAGGATGAAGAATGTGAAGTGCATTCCTAACTGACTGTGCTGGCCCCAGAGTGAAAGAGCAGTTGTTAGTTCCTTCAGAAACAGCTTTTCATCTTTCACAGGCCACTTTCAAATGCTCTGATCACTTGCCACAGGGCCAGACTAGGGCCTGTGGTATCAGATGGGCTTGGTGTGAGTCCCAGATCTGTAGCTAACTATCTGGGTGACCTTGGGCAAATTTCTCAACATCTTGGGGCCTTGGTCCTCTCCTCTATGAAGAGGGAATATTCATCCCTCCTACAGAGGCCATAAGGACCAGAAAAAAACCATGGAAAACATGGAACAGCAGAGCAGTGTGGACTGCACCCTCACCTGAACAGTCTAAACAGAGACTGCCTGGTAGTGAGCAGAGCTCAGTAACTGATGAGTGGCCAGATGTCAGAGTGGCTGGTTTGTCTGTCCATTTGTGAATGTAACTATTGCCCTGCACCTCTGAACCTGGCCATGGCTGGGCCTTTCCACAGGCTCCCAGGCCTCACCAGTGACCCTGGATTTTGAGGAAGAGATTCAGATCAGAGCTCTCCCCATGAGTGCTGGGATGGCAGGATTAATCTCCTCACCTAGGTGCCTCTTGGAAGTCTGTGGAGTCCCAGGGAGACCATATTGGTAGCATCCAACAGGTGCTTAGCCAGTGCTGGCCTTTCCCTGGTCCACCCTCACTTCTTACCACTTCTGGAGTTCCCAGTGTGCCACGTCCCTCAACTGCCAGGGCTCTGTTTTGTCTCTGCATCTAGGGAGCAGTGTCTTGCACTCAGCCTGAGTGTCTGTCACAGTGCCTCATCTCCTCCCCTTTCCCTTCACTGCCCACACGAGCCCTGGATTCTTTGTTTCCTGTTGCTCACCCAGCCAGGCCAAGTCTTCCACATATACTACTATGAGCCACATTCCCAGCGCACTTAGTTAGAGCACAAGGATATGGAAGCAATAGCAGAGCCTTCCTGGAAGAGGGCACAGTTAAGCTGGGACCTGTACAATGGTTGGAAATGTACTAAGAAAGCAAAGGCCAGTGGCAGACATCCTGGGAAAGAGGCAAGCACAGCAGAGGCCCAGAGGCCAGGAGGCACATGGGAGGTGTGAGGGCTGATGGTGCTGTGAGTTGAAGCTGGAGCAGGAAGTAGAGGCCATGCCATGCACAGCCTTGCAAGCTGAGTCATTTGGACCTGAGGGCAATGGGGAGCCAGGGAAGTCTTGAGCAAGAGTGACCTATATGTTTTGGCAAGTACTCTCTGCTGGCAGTGGCACCACCTGCTCCTACTTTCACCAGGGCAGGTTCTGATACTTATGCATATGATGTCCTGGCACAGTCCTGACCACAGAGCTGACATGCAGAGCATTCTCATGCTGATATCTGGGCAGCCTCGAGGGCAGGCGAGCCAGGCCTTCTTTTACCTATTTTGATGATACTCTGGAGACAGCTGTCTGGTGCTTTGTCTTCTAGGACATCCTCTTCTTCCTGCGTTAGGATCATGGGATGTACCTTGTCTCGAGGTGGCTCTTCAGGGTCAGTATCAGAGGTAGCCCGTGGTCTTCTCACCACGTCCAAATCCCCATCCTTGTCCAGCTGAGCACCTGCTCCTTCCTGGCCAGTGTTGTCAGCCCTGGCCTGGAGGGAGAAACTCTCAGGACTGTAATCACTTCCAGGAGGGGAACCTGGGCCCCTTGGCCCAGGAGGAGGGGTCTCTTGTGTATGCACATGTCTGTGATCGCCACCCTCAGCTCCTGCGTCCATCCAAGAGTCTTGGCTCCATAGAAGCTTGAACTGGGACAGGAAAACTGAAAGGTAAGATAAGACAGAATAACTCCAGTGTCTTTCCTCTACATCCTGTCCTTTGAATAATCTGATTTCCAACTGAAGAGAATTTTAAAAGCCAAGTGGAGATACCCTAACTTCAGCAGAAAAGACCCATTTAATTATAGGAACCACTGGCTGTTGGGGCCACTCAAGCTGTCAAAACCAACAATCAGTGCAGGTTCGTGAGTACCTATGACACAGGCACTAAAACACAGGCATCCATCTATCTACGCCTTCATGCATCCAGGCACATGGTCCACTCTTTTAATCCTCAGAATCACCATGGACATGGCATAGCCACTCCTTTTCACAGATACAGAAACTGAGGCTGAGAGGTGGAGGGAGCTGACCAAGGCTGCACAGCTATGTCCACGGCTGAAGCAGGATTCAAATAGTCTGTTCAACCCTCTGGCTGCCGTCATTCTTACTACACTGTTCTGCCTTTTGAGGTCTGGATGATGATCAAGGAATATAGTGTCCCTCACTGTCTGGTGGCCAGAAAGTCACTGGACAGGTTTCAGTGAGAATGCATGTACCCAGGAGTCAGGTGCGGTGATACATGCCTATAACCCCAGCACTCTGCAAGACTGAGGCAGGAAGATCACAAGTGTGAGCCCAGCCTAGGAAACTTGGTGAGACCCTATCTCAAAATCAAGAAGTAGAAAAGGAGCTGGCGATATAGCTCAGGACCCTGGTTCAATCCCGAGTACAATAAAAACAACCAAACCAAAAAAACAACCCCTCCCCCCTCCCCCCAAAAAACCCCATATGCTAGGAGAGCAGGCTGGAGGCAGGGGGAGCAAGGACTTCAGAGCTGGCAGCCCTGCACTTGAGACCTGCTGCCTGTTTGACGCTGCACAAGTCATTTTTCTGCTCTGAGCTGTATCACAAGAATCAAAGTGTCCACCCCTGGGTTATCTAAGGATATGGTGACGTGGTAAACAGACAGCACCTGGTTCGGAGTTAGCACTCCTTACCTGTGTTTCCAATCCTCTCTTCCATCAGCTCCCTTCAACCTCACTTTATTTTTTTCCTTCCTAAAAGAGAAGGTCTCACTAAGTTGCCCAGGCTTACCTCGAACTCATAATCCTCCTTCTTCAGCCTCCCAAGTAGCGGGGATTATAGGTATGCACCATGGTCCCTCAGCAGCCCTGACTTGACATGAGATAGAGCTCACTTTCTCAACGGGACCCTGAGTTCACTGAAGATGGAGCTGGATTCATTAATTCCTGCATTCCTAGCATCAGCCCCAGGCACATAGCAGGTACTCAGGAAACGCCAGATTGCGCTCAGTGAAGGAAGAGCACTTAAGTGGCATGAGGATAACACGTAAGCAATCCAGTCTTCCCAATGTTTTTCCCAGAAATTAAAATGGGATCTCTAGGATGCTTAGCTACCGTACCCAGGTCAGGACCTTACCGGGCTGCCCCACGCCATTCAGCCGCACCATAAGGTGTCTCTGGTTTGGGGTGTAGAGGTGGACATCTGACAGCACCGTGTCGCTTCTGAAGGTGACCTCATCCATGGCAGGGTCCCACATTACTCGTGCACCAGGAGCACCTGAGAGGGAAGGACAGGCCCTGAGGGTGGCAGGTCTCCAAGGGGAGCAGTGTAGCACACCCTACCAGGGGGCTGACCACTCTTCATTATCTCCAAGGAGGAAGTGCTATCCTTGCCAGTTCCATTCTAGCGTTTTCTAAGGAGTGAGTCTCAGGGCCTTGGCAAGGGAAAACAATGCAGCCAGTATTAACTGACACTTTGTTTGCACAGTCTTAATTTTCATGGTAACCTTGTATTTATAGTAACTGATTTGAGTTTCCATTTATAAATAGTGATGAAGTTTCCTTTCTTTTTTTCCTCCTTCAATTTTATTACTAAAATTTCAAATATGTAAGGGAAAAAGCATAACAAAAAGAAATCATATGTCAACTGCTTAGATTCAATGAACATCATTTTGCTACATGCTTTCACCCTATCATCTGTCTATCTATCTATCGGGCGTTTTCCTCTTTGAACTTCCTGCATCAATCTACCTACGTATCTGTCTGGAGTTTTTCTTTGTGAACTCCCTAAAAGTCCACAGCAGACATCATGACATGACCCCCAAATTCTTCTTTAATGTCTGTTTCCCAAGAACATTTTCCTGTATAACTGTAAGACCACTCTCAGACCTAAGGCAAGGGTTCCTTAATATCACCTAATATTTAGCTCACAATAAATCTCCATGTCTCCCAAATGTCTTTCACTGCTATTTTTCTCAAGCCAGAATACAATCATGATTTATGCTTCGCATTTAGTCGTTATGGCCCTGTAGGCATTTTTTTTTACTCTAGAAGCTGACATTACCTCCCACATATCATTTGTTGTTTTAGTCTTCCTATTAGAAAAGTGAGTGGATTTAAAGGAAAAGCAATTAAGGGACTCTCTGGGCAGATGATATATAGGCATAGAAAAATTATGAAGGTGACCAGTCAATAACTAGAATTTGGAAAACCATGCCTAGGCAAACTGGTCAAAAGTAGGAAGGATTTCCCAACAATGAAATGTCCCACTTCATCAAAAGGCACCAAACAACAGCAGTTGGGTGGCTTTGAAGTTAGGCAAGTCAGATATAAACCCTGGTCCCTACTGCTTGCTTATGTGACCCTGGGAAAAATCATTTCACCTCTCTGGTCCTGTTTCTTCAGGTATATTCTCACTCTGGTCAGGTATATGCACTCACTATGTCATGGGCTTCAGGGCCTCCATTTAACTGGAAAATGAGGTCACTGTAACCCAGATGTTCTCATGATTCAAGAACACATAACTGATTTCCTACATTGCCACAAAAGAGCAACAGATGTCTTAACACAAAGAATTTTGTGAAAACAAGACCCAGGGTCTCCATGTTGTCTTTCCAAGTGAATCTGGTAAATCAATGGAGGATTTCATTGTGAATGAAACTAACATTCAGCTGAAGACTGGCATAATAGGATTGGATCCAGGAGGAGTAAATCCACCATTCCATCCCACTGACCAGATAACATTCCTCCTTTCCTCCCTCCTTCTTTATTTAGCAGTATAATTATTAAGGAGTGTCCTGGGAAGATGGGTCAAGGCAGTGGTCAGTTTCTCTACTTGGAGACAGTGACTCTGAATCTCCATCTGGGAATGCTGAGGCTAGGTGTGTGCCTGGGATCCTCTCTTTACTGAGCAGAGCTAAAAAAAAAAAGCAGACCAATAATAAGATGGGTAACACCCCTCCCTCTGTTGGCTACAGGCTCATTCCTAAAATTGAGCTGACGGGTATTCTTGGCTCTTTTAAGACTGCGGGGATTGGGCTCACTCCTTTATACGTCTCCGCTGTCCCAAAATGCAGTTTGCTGGGACTAGAGGGCTGAAACAGCTCCACTCTTTCCTGTTTTTCTGCCAGGTGACCCACTCAATGAGCGAAAAGGAACTGTGCGATTCCATGATGCTTCCTGGCCAGATGCTGGGTAACGGGACAGCACGTGTGAAGACAAGGAAGCTGGAGGAACCAGGGCCCTGGATGCAGGGGAAAGGCCTGGCTGGCCACTGCAGGCTGGAGTCGGTTTTAGGGACACCCCCCAACCCCGCTACAGCTGCTCCTGCCTTGCAGCCCCCCTGAACCCTTCCTTATGGGATAAGCACTACTGTCTCAAAAGGCAGTCAAGGCATAATGCGACCCCAGGGAGGAGGCTGCCTGAATCCCGAATGAAAACCCAGCCGAGCACATAGAATCCTTTCCAGATATTCTCGTGCAGAAAGAGAAATGAGGTTCCGATGGAATTGGGATTTAGGGTTCAGGTCTGTGGCAGCCCAAATCTCAAAGCCAGGTTTGGTGCTAGAAGGCTTCCTGTACTTTACCCCATCCCGTCGTTTCTCCCAGAAGCTTACCCGCCGCGACCCCCAGCCTGGTGTACCCCAGACCCTCGCCGTCGACTCAGACTACCGCCATGACAGCAGACCTGCGCAGGCGCGTCACCACCCCTCGCGTCGCTCATTGGTCACGCCCACTTGCTTCGGTCGCGCATGCGTATGGGACCTTTGCTGCTTTCAAGTGGCCCAGGGGCCCCGCAGCCTTTACAGAAGTAGTAACAGCTGTTGGGCGTGGTGGCTCACTCCTGTAATCCCAGCGCTCCGGAGACTGAGGCTGGAGGATCGTTGAAGTTTGAAGCCAGCCTGGACTATAAAGTGAACCCAAGGTCAACCTGACGTGCATAGAACGCCCCGCCCCATAGTGGCTGCTGTCACCTGCCTCTGTTTACTGTGGCGAGGTCTCCGCAGGCGGACCACTTAACTCATCTAAAGCAGTTAAGTGAAACCTTGAATTTAAAGGGAGCTTTGAACATGAAGTCTCTGGCGCCTTTATGCTGAGTGAAACTTCCACTCCCAGTCCTGGTGCCTGGCTGGCGAAGCATAACACATTTTTTTGTCATAAAAGCCTATCAACATGAATATGTCAAACCCACGTTAATTCCTTTGACTATTTCTATTGATGAATTATTGATTTGAATTTCATGAGTTTTATTATGTTAATGAGTAATTAACAGGAAAGAATATAAAAAATAATGTATTGCATTTTTAATACTTATTGAGCATTTATAAAAAGCATCAAAATTTCACCATCAACTGGTTCTTGGTGTACAAAGTCTAAAAACAACAGAAATAAATTCCTATGTGAACTACAATGTAAATAACAATAGCACTGTCCAACAAAAATCTTTACTTCAATTATCACATCTAAGGAGGTCTTCAAATAGGACAACAGCACATTCCACACACATATTACTCACACTGACAGCACGTGTGTTTTGCTTTCCTAGTCTTTTTGTAGGACATACCTGATATCTTGCTGGTCTTGCTGTTTTGTTCTTCTATGCAATGTATAGTTAACAGGAACATAAAACATCAATAAAATGAAGTATTAAATTCTTAGTATGTATTGTGTGTTTAGAATAAACACCAACATTTTCACATCAGCTGTGTATTTGCTTACAAAACTTAGGAGATAACATCAGAAATAAAAGCCTATGCGAGCTACAGTGTAAACGCAAACAAAATCTATCACAGAAATAATCTTTGCTTCCACTGCCACATCCAAGGCAGTCTTCACCTGACAACTGCATGTTCTATGTACATGCCGCAATTTCACTGACAGCACCTGTGCTTAGCGTTCCTTTCCTGTGTGGCAGCCATTCTTGTCACCTCTCTTCTCTTCTGTGTTCTGCCAGGAGCTTCCTACTGTGTTGTACAATGTGACTTAGCAGGGAAATAAAATATCAATAAAACAAAATATCAAATATGAAATGAGTGCTTAGAATAGACAGTTGCATTTTTACTTAAGGTGTTTACTTGCTTTTTTGTAAGAGATAATATCAGAAATAAAAACCTATGTGAATTACAATGAAAATATCAATAGAACTCTACAAAAAACCAATCTTTGCTTCTATTGTTATGTCCAAACCAGTCTTCACACATGAGAATTGCATGTTCTGTATATAAGTATACAAGTATCGCCCACACGGATATATATGCTTTGTTTTCCTGTCCTTCCTTGTAGGGCATAGCTGACATCATTTTGGTTTTCCTGTTGTCATAGTACATCTTTGGGATGTTGCAGCAGGCTGGTCTCCTGTCAACTTGTCAATGTGATCCACACATTTTTTCCTTGGCATAGTTCCCAGGGCAGAAACATTTTGTTTTTTTCTTTGCTGTAAATAATTGCTTCTGAGTTCCAGTGCCAAATCTCTAAGAAAAATTCTACATGGTATTTTGCATTTGTTATTTTCTTTGTAAATTATCAAACAATTTATGCTGCACGTGTTTAGGACTGAGAAAAACACAACCCTTGGCTAATGTTTTGTGTTTTCAGTGACATCGTAGTTGCCTCATAAATCATCAACAGCGTCTGTTCCGCCTTTGGATTTATTGTAGAAAGTTTGCATCTCAGGTTTCTGTTTCATCGAGATTTCCCTGTTAATATTTCCATCATATGAAATACTTACATCAGCAGTACCCGTTTGTTTTGCTATGTATAAGGCCAGTGTAAATCTTTCTGAAATCCAATGATTGTACTATACAATTCTGTTTTGCAATCACAACATTTCATTTGGAATTTCTGCTTTGTTCCTGCATACAATTCCTGCACTGGTCAACATGTGCTTCGTTAGCAAATTAACATCCTTTGAAAACTGTAAGCCAGTTGTTGATGTCACATTCTGATTAGTTTGGGAGGTAGGAGAAATGGGTCATTTGGTTTATTATTATGTAAATAAGGACTTAATGGCTAAGTTCTAGGATAAATTTCTAAATTGAAAGCATAATAAATCTTTGCATCTACAAGGGCATAAATTTTTATGCCATATTTTGATCCATCACTTCTCACAAGTCTTTCACATTCATGCGATTTTCATGAGAAATGCTTGATAAGTACAGCAGACTTCTGAATGCTTTCATTCAGGTAGTGAGTGTTACATAATAAATATATTTTCGAATATGGTTCACACCATATGGTGCACACAGAGTGTTTTACTTGTATTTCAGCCTTTGTATGCCATGACCTGTGCAGCTCTAGGTGTTTTCTGGGAAGAAGGATGGTGAGAGGGTGAGAAAAATAAAAAAGAGACAAAGCTAGTGTCAGGTGGAGCACTTGCTCTCCTGATGGGAAAAAAGGAACTGCCCCTTTCACTGCAGGGGCATTTGTTTATACCTTTTAGCAACTTAATGTCACATGACACCCTGTTGTCCTAGCAACCCACTGTTTGGATTGTCTTGGAGGCAGGTGTTTTCTGGGCTGAAGCAGCTCTTTCCTGTGGCTTGCCCTGGTACTCTTCCTTCTTGGGATGGCTATGTCCCAGCCCTGCACCTGTGGTCAATTTCGAGCTTCAGTGGCTCCCAACATTTGTATATTTCACAGCATCTTGTAGCGTTTCATCTTCACAATTTCCAACATTGAATGACGGTGCTGGCATTCTGTCCAATATGTTTCATGCCTGCCAAGACCCTCACTATATTTTCAGACCTAGTTCTAACATTGGATCATTCCATTTGATTATGGGACTAATTTGCAACATTTCAATTAGTCAAATATGTACTCACATTGCTGTTTTCTTCATCATCTGCATTCCCTATGTCTGTATCAATTTATTCTTGCTCCATTTCACTATCACAGGAACTTTGGTTCACATGGCCAATGCCAAATCATTACAGCCACCACCACCATTATCATCATCATTATCCACCCACACCACTCATCTGGTTTAAAAACATGTATGGATCATCTTCATTATCATGCATGAGTACTCTGATCATTCACTTTTGACTTCTTCCAAAACTTGCAAGTCTGATTTTTCATGTGCCATTATACTGAATTAGGCTACTTCTACCAGAAAAATCAAAAGACAAAAATCAAAACAAATTGTAGAGTACTGTGAGTGCACTATATCCTCTGTGATGCTCAAGTAAACAAAAATCAAACTTGTTAAATGAAGCATCATGTCAATGAAAACCTTGGTTTGACACTTTTTTTCTTTTTTTTAATTGGTACCGGGGATCGAACTCACGACTGCCTGCTTGCAAGGCAGGCGCTTATGCCACTGAGCTAAATCCCCAGCCCTGGTTTGACACTTTTGCACACATGCTCACACCTTGCCTCTTATCATACTAAGTGGATAACCACAAACATTGCTCCCTGTATCTGTCAGGCAAAGGTACTGAGATGCACAGCCAACTACTATTACACTAAAGTAAAAATTTACAGTAGAAAAATAAGGCATGTGTTTGTGCAATCCAGTGTTATGCTCTTTGAGCTAGGAAGTTCAAACAGAACCAGACTTACAGCATTTTTCTGGAAAAATCTGCAGAGGCATATTTCCTTACTTTTGTTCTAATCCCTCCTATAAGTAAAAGTGCTTCTGTGCAGTGGAGGAAGGTGGTTGGCTGCCCAATTATAATCTCATTTTTCCCAAGTTTTATAGTTTTTTCTTGTACTTTTTTTGGGAAACAGAATCTTTCTGTGTATCCCAGGGTGGCCTGGAATGCACAATTGTCTTGTCTCAGTCTCCCGAATAGCTGGGATTACAGTCTTGCACCACCACAAATAGATATTTTCCCATATGCTTGATGGCAAAGGGTGAATGAATCTAGATACTCCAGCCCAACTTCAGGCCTGTGGCCAGGCTCCTGGTAATACAAAGCTTCCCTGCTAGTAAGTGATAATGTCATCGTATTATGGATAATTAAGTTAGAAATTAGTAGGTAGCTGGCAAAGTATTGGTCCCTTGAGGGAGTCCATGTAGAAGACAAGCTACAACAGGATTGTGGCCAGAGGTAAATTTGAGGAGTACCATGTCTCAAGATGCAGATGCAATAGCCAAGTCTGCAAACCTCCTTAGAAAAAAACAGCAACTTGAGATTATACTGACTTAATACTACCTGGTTCAGTGAACCCAGCTATGCATCAGACACATAACTGGGTGACTGGAACATCTAGATCCATATTCCAATCCATTTCTATGAATGCTTTTGTTCTTTCCATGTACTCTACTTCTTTGTTGGAACAATATTAGCTAAAGTACTATAGTTGCAATCCTGTAGGTTGATTGATGTTTCACCAACATTATACCCATGTTGTGACTTACTTTGACATTTGGGACCCTTCCTGAAAACCCAGGAGCTAATCTTTTCATTACCAATAAAACTCTGCACTTCCTTGTTTGGTTTGTGACATCATTCCTTGATGTTGTAAAGGCACGAACTCAGGCATATCTGATATCTAACAGGTTGGGAATTATTTTTCCCTTAACAGTTGGACTGGGGGTCAGAGGTTCCCAAAGCTGAGATGAAGAATTTAAAACAAGATAAACGTAGACTGGAGGTTTGCCTTCACCAAAATAATTTTTAGGACTAGTCAATAAGAGGCATGGAAAGATTTTATTAGAAATTAAAAGACACACTCAAAGAAATAGAGTATGGGGAAAGAGAGAGAGAGAGAGAGAGAGAGAGAGAGAGAGAGAGAGAGAGAGAGAGGCATTATGAATCAGAGCAGGGTTAGTTTTTGAGATCTTGGGGATATTTTCAAGATCCAGGGTATGTATCCCTACTGTCATGTCAGTCATCTGGCCAGCTATGTCAGAGTGCAAACCATTCACATGTGTTTGAAGTGAGTTATGCTGCACACTAATATTGTTGCTTTTGTGAGGATGGTAGAATCACAATTTGCAGGTGAAAAGGACAGGCCCAGAGTCCAATTTATAGTTTTATTTTTTCTTTAAGTCCTTTAGGAATTATTTTTCATTGAGTTTTCTGGAAAGAGAAAAGGCTTGAGTAGCTTTTGTGTCCTGAAGCTGCAATTTTGCTTAAAAGTTTCAAATCCCAATTTCCTTGTCTCCTTTTTGCCTACTTTTTATTTCTTCTATCTGTCTCAGTAAGGCCTGGATTCTGATCTGCAATGTAGGGCTGCAGAGCCTACGCTGCTAACTATCAGTATGCTGGCCATTTATGATCACCTTTTTGCTGTTGTCCTTATTTTTAGATGTTAATACTTGGAATTATTCATTCATTTATTCAGTAAGTCTTTAATACCAGGGGAAACCTGGAATTTGTCTTAGAGTCTTAAACAGGAAATGAAATCTGATGCAAATGTTACATTAATTTGTGAGCAACATGAAACCTGAGAGTGGCAGGCACCTAAAGTTTCTTCGAGGCTTTAGCATGAATCTCAAAACTTCCATTCATGTCCAGTGGGCCTCTGCTGAATGTTTCATCTAGGGCTTCTGGGGCTTCTAGATCAGGAGGTACAGACAGCAAAGGCTGAGCGGGGAGCCCATGTGAGGCTCCAGGGCTGGCTGAACTTTCATCCTTGTCCCCTAAAGCTGGGTGACACTTGCACAATGCTGATGGTCACGACTATTGCGTCTTTCTGGATAGCAGATTTCTGCATTGCCCAAAGCTACCTTGTACACCTTACAAGAGCTGCTGCCTGTGTTGGTTGATTTTCCTGCTGTCTGTTCTGTGACTCTCTCCGTGTCCCAGGAACATTAAAATACTGTACACAAGGATTCAGGCATACATATTGACAAAGGCAGACAGATCACGCATACACCTTCACAGAAATGTGCCCATGTAGATGCCAGGACAGATGTACACAAAAGTGCATCTGCAGGCCTTCAGACTCCCCAAGCTTCACTGGGATATATTTGTTCTTAACATATATTTTTCAAGTACTTGCTGTGAATCAGACTGTATTGTAGGTGTGTGGGGCTACAGGAAAGGGGATAAAACAAGGGAAGAGACAAATCTCCTGTCCTCATAGAACTTACATTCTGTTGGGCAGGAGGCCAGGTTGTGATGGATGGTGCAGAGAGCAGGGTTGGGGAATGGAGAGTGATCGAAGGACCTGGGAAGGCCAGGCTGCTATGGCAAAAGCTGAACAAGGGCCTGAAGGAAGTGACGAGTTGGGTTTTGCAGGCGTTTGGAGGACAGCATTCCATGGAGAAGGAAAAGCAGGGCTAAGTTCCTGTGGCATCTCTGTGCTAAGTGTATCCCAGGGGCAGGGTGGAAGTCAGCCAGGCAGGAGTGGCGTGAGCCTGGGGAGGAGCAGTAGGAAACATCTGTGCAGAGGTAGCCAGGGCATGTGCTTTTGGTGCATGGTATAAATTCCAGATCTTACTGTACCTGGGATGGGGACCGTTTGAGTGCATACTTCACAGTAGGGCACCTTAGACATGTGCAGAGCAGAGCCATGCCCACACACAGAACACAGCACAATGGACACAGGAGTACAAACACACAGGAGACAGAGTCAATGTAAAATGTGTGTACTTGTCGGAGCAAGTGTGTGCACACACACAGCCGCAGCTGGTATCCTTTAATTACTTTTAAACAGATTTCTCTTTTCAGAACAGAAGTGAGTCAACATCAATTTCATGGTTACTGCGGATAAAATGCAGGAATTAATAGAGTGACCAAGCAACACAAATAAGAAAAAAATATTTTTAAGGAAACATTGTATTTCTTAAAATCTCCCAGGACAGTGCACAGAGAGCCAGCTGGGTACCTCGGGATGCCATTCTAGTCTTGTTCTCTCTTTAGTTCACAGAGGACTTTGTCAATTAACCCCAGGAGATGTTGGGCTGGTGGCGAGGGTCTGAGAAAGGTGGCATTCACACTTCTGGAAATTTGCATCTTCCAACTTGTGAGTATAAGGTAGATAGAAGGATCTTATAAAGACAAAATTCAGATCATTCCCTCCTGATTCAAGCCTTTGCACGTCCAGCCACTCCCCATCGCATCTCCTGCTCACCTCATGATCTGCACCGACAGTGCTGCCTCCCGTTCCAGCCGGGATCCCCTCCAAATCTTTGCTCCAGCTGACCCACTGGCCTGACACGTCTCAGTCTTAGATGACTGCCTGTCTCGCTCTGTTACCTCATCTTCTCCAGATCTTTGCTCAGCCTTTACAGTGATACCTGCCCTGATTTATTCATTCATTCATTCACTTGTTCATTCGTATCAGTGCACATTACTGTACAGAACAGTGGGTTCTGCTCTGTCATATTTCTCACCTTTTGTCAGACCTGATATCTTACCTGTTTTCGTTGCTGCATTATTTATTTGTTTGTTTGTTTGTTTACTTTTTTATACAGGGTCTTGCTGGCCTTGAACTCACCACATAGCTCAGGGTGGCTTCCAACTCTTGGCGATCCTCTTGCCACAGCTTCAGTGCTGGGATTACAGGCGTGCACTACCATGCCCAGCAACTGTTTTTATTTTTTCGATTCTGGAGATTGAACCCAGGGCTCTTACATCCCCATGCCTTTTTAATTTTTTGATACAGGGTCATGCTAAGGCCCTAAACTGGCCAGATTAGGCTTGAATTTGTGATCTTCCTGACTCGGTCACCCAGAGTGCTGGGATTGTAGACCTGTGCCATCATACCTGGATAGATATTTTACCTATTTATGTGCTATCCATCTGTCCAATCAGAATGTAAGCTCCGTTTGCTTGGCATGTAGTGTACTAGATTGATGCCTGGTGCCTTGGTAGCAGCTCAGTGAAGATTTGTTGCAAGAATGAAGGGAAGAAAATGTATATTCATGGGTGTGGAGAGGGGGTGGAGGAAAGCAGATTTAACATCACTGGTCACGTTGGGGGTGCCCAAATGTATGGAAGAGTTCAGCAGGGATTAGCTGGGGATCTGGACAAACTGTTACTGTGATGCTGAGGTGGTTCATGTCCTCATAGGCTATCTTCAGGGCCAAGTTTAAACTCTTCCTCTGACCTTGTTGATCCTTCTGGCCTCACCTCACTCCGCTTCCTCCATGCGTTGTGAGCAGAACCCATGTTGTTTTTCTCTAGTTGTGTAATACCAACACATGCCTCCCCAGAAGTGAAAGCTACTTTCATTGGAACATGGGTGAGGGGAAGTGACCTGAGGCAATTCTAAGGACCCTCCCTCAAGAGGAGATGGGGATCCTTGGTCTTTCCACCTTTGTGTCATCCACCATTCATTATGCATCCTGAAATTTAGGCCACTAAGGATGGCAAAGCAGTCAGCTGGAAGGTCCTGGGCCTTTCCGTAGCAGTCTTTGCCCTGTGCACCTGAATTCCCCAGCCTCAGGCCTTTAAGTGAGATGAGGACAAACATCCATCTTGTCATGTGTAAGTCGCAGTCAAAGCTTTCGGTCTTGGTAGACACACCTAGACTTAATTCCTTCAGCCTCTTTCATGGTGTAAGGGATTCCCCCCACCCACTGCCAGCATACCTTAGTTTCTTAGTTGTCCAGGTAATAGTTCCAGTTCCAGTTCCAGTTGCCCCTGTCTCTTAAAAACACATGGTCACTGTGATGTATAGTTGGCCACTATGATGCACATTGTATAAAGCAATCACCAACTGGCAAGCCATTCTGTGTCTGTACTTCCTGCTTGCTTATCCCATAAAAGCCCTAGATCACCAGAGATCAGGGCCTCATATTCTGGGAACGATCCCAACCAGTGCTCATCAGTGTAAATAAATCTACCTCCAAATCCTGGGTGTTGTTTTGGTGTTTCTGCTTGCCTGTGTAATGGAAGCTGGTTATTCATCTCTTCTGACCCCTAGAAAGTCCTGATTAACCAAGCAGCCTTGACATTGCTTGATCAGCTGAGCCATTTGAGCCATTTGTTCTTTCCTTAGTTCCTTACTGAATGTGTATTCACTGCAAGCACTGTGTTACATGCTGGTAACATAGTGTTGGATGGAATCATTAGAGGCCAGCACTTATGGAACAAATAGGGGACACACATAGCAATCAAATAATCTTGCTCATAAAAGTACAAATACAACAGAGATCACCAAAGAGAAGGCACAAAAGTACTTCATATCTAAGAACTCATTGTATTCTCTAATTCAATCAAATAGTAGTGATACTACCTGTCCATTCTATAGATGAGGACACAGACATGCAGAGAGGTTATAACTTCCCCATGGGTCCATAGCTCCTGAGTGCAGGTCTCACCCTAGAGCATCTTTCCCATCTGTTTTTTTTTTTTTTTTTGTCTTTTTCGTTTTTATCGGCATCAAGGATCCAACTCATGACCGCACACTTGCAAGGCAGGTGCTTATGCTGCTGAGCTAAATCCCCAGCCCTTCCCACCTGTTTTTGTGGGCATCCATTTTCTCCATTCTACAGGAGACATTTATGACAAAGAGGAGGAATTTCATTCAGCTTTTGTGAGCCATGCTGTCCAAGAAGGTAGCCACTAATTGCAGACAGCCTTTGAATTTGAATCTAAATGAATTACAGTGCAATTAAACTAAAAAAACTCAGTTTCTTTTTCATCCAATCAGCTTCCTCTCCAGAGAGCAGCAGTCAGATGTGGATGGTGGCCACTATGTGGAACAGTGCGCCTATAGGACTTCCATCGTCACAGCAGGCTCCTCGGGGCAGTGCTACTTTACACAGATGTAGTGTGCTAAAAATAAGACAAACACAAAATTTATCACAGTAAAAGAAACAGTGCCATCAGTCTCCCTCAAGAGAGCCTATCATTCTTGCCATTTTATGAAGCAGTTCTGGAAATCTTTTTTTCTTGAGTGTCTATAATTATGCTGCCATGGCTGCCCGTGAGCCCAGCATTGATTCAAAATGTTTACCTTTTATGGTCTTTTTGACTTTGTAGAAAAGCCAGAAGTTGAACAGTGCTAAATATGGTGAATAGGGTATAGATGAAGACACACTGTAATATTTTTATGAGTGTTTTCCTCTGTTGGATGCTACTCAGTGACAAAGACACTGTCAAGAGAATACCCTCAGAAATGCTTCAGAAAGTGGCCAGAGAGGTGGGGGTCAGGATGTTGTTGGAAGTGAGAGTATTTTGAGGGAGATTAATGTCAAATGTCTTTTACTGTAATAAACATTTAAATGTTTAAGCATTGATCCTATATGTTGATGACCTGCTGTATTGTGTTTGTGGGGGGTTTTTTACTGAAAAGTCACTTAGAGTTGCCTCTCCACCAAAGACAGCTACAAAGCATCCTCAGCCCCTACTGCTTAAACAATGGGAATTTCTCATGGATTCAAGAAGCCCAAAGATCTGCACACATGGGGTCTATCAATAGAGCCCTCAGAACAGCCCGTCTGTATATTGTATTCTCCTTCACATATCTGCCAAATCCCCACTCCCTCTAATGGATGGGCGCCCTGGGAAGTATATTAATTTCCTACAGTAGAGTGACATAAATTTGGTGGCTTAAAATAAGAGAAATTTGGGCTGACAGGGAACCCATGTCTAGTAATTGAGATCCTTAGATTCCCCAGCATTAAAAACACAACACAACACCACACAAGAGAAATGTAATATTTTGCAGCTATGCTCCAAATCCAGGTGTTGAAAGGCCATACTCCCTCCAAAGGCTCTAGAGGAGAACATTTTCTTAGTACTTCCAGTTTCTGGTGGTTCCACTAACTCCTTGGCTTGGGGCAGTACGGTTCCATCTGCCTCCATTTTCATGGGTCTCTGTGTCTTTCTCTGTGCATCCTATTTGTCTTCTTGCAAATATCTTTATTTCCAGGTTTGTGGACATACATTTTTCCATCTATTATATGAGTTATGGAACAAATTTTTTCAACCTCCTCTTATCCTCTCCTTAAATCTGCAAGGACCTACAATAGTTGTGAACCAAAGAGAATGGAGCAAGTGACTGTGTTGCCTCCTAGATTAGGGCATATAAATCATGGAGCTTCTTCCTGTTCTCTTGGGATGCTTGCTCTGGGGGAGTCCAGCGTTTACATATGAAGCCTGTTAATCCACTAGGAGGAAGGTGCAGAACCTTGGTGAGCAGGCCTGGTAGAGTCAATTCTGCAACCGTTCTATCAAGTGTGAGAAAAATGCATGATGAAATTGTTAGTGTACTAGAGCTGCTACCACAAAGTACCATGAACTGGGTGAATTAAAACAACAGGAATTTATTCTGTCAAAGTCTGGAGATCTGAAGTTCAAAGTCAAGGTGTCAGCAGGAGCAATGCTCCAACTGAAAGCATTAGGAAAGAACCTTGCTGTCTTGATTTCCTTGGGCTGCCTTAACAAGTGCCATGGCCTGGGTGCTTGAACAACAGAAAATTCTACTGTTCTGGAGGCTGGAAGTCCAACATCAAGGTGTCAGCAGGATTGGGGTCTGGTGAGGGCTCTCTCCCGGGGTTACAGGTAGCCGTCTTGATGTGTACTAATATGGCCTTTTTGTACATTTGCAGAGAGCAAGATGAAGTAAGGTCTCTGAAGTCTCTTATAAAGACACTAATCTTATTGAGTTAGGGCTCCATCCTTATGACCTCATTTAATCTTAATTACTTCCTTAGTGTTCCATGTCCAAATACAGTCATACTGGCTTAGAACAACAAGGGAATTTGGGTGTAGGGGAAACATGAACATTCTGTCCACAAAGACTTTCCTGCCTCTCTCCAGGCTTCTTGTAGCTTCCAGCAACACTTGGTTTATAGACACAGCACTCCTGTCTCTGCCTCCTTGTTCATGTGACAACCTTTCTGGTGTCTTCTGTATCTCTGTCCAGATATCCCTCTTATAAGGACCACTGGATTAGATTGGGACCTACACAATCCCAGTGAGCCTGTCTTTACTAACACATGACATTATGGCACATGCCATACCCTATTTCTAAACAGAATCAAGACACATCTCCATACAGCTTGACTCACATTAGCTCCCAGTTTGGAATGTGTGATCTGGGCATACCTTTGTAGCCCCAGCCATGAGTTACCCCAACTGCTGGAGTCTCCCCAGTTGAGGCTTCCAGACATGCAGGGCAGAGAGGACCCAGCCCTGTCAGCTTTGGCCAAATCCTGACTGCCTGGTCTGGGTACTTGTGGTCCCCTCAGATTCCTATGTTGAAGTCTAATCCTCAGCATGAGGGTGTCTGGGGTTAAGGCTTCTGGATGTGGACCCCTTGTGAATGGGATCAGTTTTCTTACAAAGGAGGGCCCAGACAGTTCTCATTCTTCTGTCACGAGGGAGCAGAGTGAAAAGATCACTGTCTGTGAACCAGGAAGCAGGACCTCACCATCCACAGCATCTGTTCATCTTGGACCCCTTCATCTTGGACTTGTCAGCTTCTAGAACTGCAAGGAATAAATTTCTGTTGTTTATCAGCCGCCCAGTTGATGGCATTCACTTGTAGCTGCCTGAATGGACTGAGACCCTGGCTCACAGAATCCGTGAACAGAAGAGAAGAGTTGTGGCTCATGACACTAAGTTTTGGGTGGTTTGCAACACAGCAATGTATTAAGGGAATAAGAGAAAAAAATTCCGTGTTATTTTGCAGGGCCATGGAGCGTGGTTGTTGTGGGCAGCATTTAGAAAGGTGATGTCCCTTGCTCAGTGTCACCTGGAATGCAAACACAGGACCCTGACATGTCCCCAGGGATGCTGTGTGGAGTCTCAGAGTGAAGGGTCCTGTGTGACTCCCCTCGCAGGTTTTTCCTTTTTCAGAATCTCTCCCAGGCTTGATGAGGCAAGGGTTAATGTGCAAGCTCAGGGCACCGGACTGTCTCTTACTCCCACTGTCCTAATGATAAATCACGGGATGGCTGACAAACTGCCAGATATGTGGTAGGAAACCAGCTTGCAGGAAATTGCTATCAGGTGATTATTATTAGCTTAGTTATTCACAACAGCCCTTTCTGCAAAGGTCATGCATTTACCAAATGCTTGATGTGTTTTCTGTCAGCCCTGGGAGACTTTGCCCATCTGAGGACGGAGCTTGTCCCTCAGGACTGCAGGAAGCGGTGACTATAATTTTGTCCTCTGTCTTCCTTTAACTTCTAGTAGCAGCTTTACATGCACAGTGGCTGCTGCTATGGTTCCACGTTCAGATGCTCAGAGTGAGGTCTAGATCCCCAGTTCAGTGGTGAGCAATTATATTTACTTTTCTGTACCTAATTCTGGAGATCTTTCACATGCTAAGTGTTTATGCAGTTACTTCCTTGAAACTTAATTTTCTAATTTCTTAAATACTATTGCATTACTGAGGTTGCAGTATAGCTGTGAGAAGGAAGGACACAGAACATGAAATATGCAAATTCAGGTAGCAACTCTCCTCCGCTGCTGCAGATAATCTGAGAGTCTTCACTCACTTCACCAAGCTGTATTCTTAGAAGATAAAAGCAAGTTAGAGAACTATGCAGTTAGACATCTAATTAAAAGTAAAGGTACAAAGGAGCTGTAACTGGTCAAATGCAGGACAGTATGAATAATGAAATGACCACCGGTACCTTTTGTGCCTCAGTTCTTTCACTGAGCATTCTGCTTTCAGGACTTACTCATGTTGTGGCATGTGTCTGCGCTTGATTCCTTTTTTATGGCTGAACACTATTCCATTGCACAGACCATCACATTCTGTTTATTGATCCATTTGCTCATGAATAGGCAGGCTGTTTTCACTTTTTGTCTAGTATGAACAATGCTGCTGTGACTAATAATGCGTATTTTGTTGGAGCACCTATTTTCTCTTCTTTTTTAAAATTTTATCTTAAGGAGAATAAAACAAAACAAAACAGAACAAAGCAGATCAAAATAAAACAATGAAAGTAACACAGGACTTCAAAACAAGATAACAGGAAATCAACAGTGGCTGCCATAATGTCTCTTGTTTTCTTCAAAATAGTTGTCCATGTGTTCACACACAAAGAATTCAAACAAAACAAAATAGTATAAACCCGATCAAAATAAGACAATGAAAGTATTAAAGCCCTTCACCACCAGACAATAGGAAAACCAACAATAGTTACCTTAATGTGTCTTGTTCTCTTCAAAATAGCTGTCCATACCTTCACACATATTGAAACAAAATAATAGAAAACAGATGAAAACCCATCAAAACAGAGAATAAAAGCATTATTGGACTTCAAAACAAGATGATAGTAAATCATCAGTGGCTACCATAATGTCTCTTTTTCTTCAAAGTAGCTGTTCATAACATCACACATAATAAAATCAATTCTTATAAACTATTTAGGAGAAGGTCTAGGCATGTATGAGCCTATATATATACATCTATCCTTTCTGTATCAGAGGAAAAAACAAAACAAAAATACAAGAAAACCAAGAAACCAAAGAGACAAATACATAACAATAACTAAGAACTCAAAACAGTAACAAAATAGGCTTCCAAAACAAGGTGGTAGGAACATAATAAAGGTTATTATTCTGCATAATCTTCAAAAGAATTACTCAGATTACCAGACAGAAACATGCAAAATTGATCTAATCTTATGAATGTTAACTATTTTGTTCCAAGAAAAGAAATAGTAGTACAATCATCTTAGCCATCTTAAGTGTATATATACAAATTTATATCCTTTTTCTTGCCTTCCTTTTCATTTTCCTTATCTGAGTAATTTTTTCTCTTTGAGCAGTTTCTTCCCCTCATACAATATTTACTGGAGATTTTGTATCTTATTTACTCTTTCAATTTCTTACACTAGGGAGACAATATGGTATTTACACATGTGAGTTTGATTTATTTCATTTATGAGTATGGTCTCAAATTGCATCTATTTACTTATTAAAGTCTTAATGTGCTCCTTCTTTATAGCTGAGCAGTATTCCATTGTATATAAGTAACATATCTTTTTTATCCATTCCTCAGTTGTTGGACACTGAGGTTGTTTCCAAGATCTGGCTATTACAAATTGTATTGCTATAAACATGAGTGCACATATATCACTGTGGTATGATGCTTTCAGTTCTTCTGGGAATATGCCTAGAAGTGGAATAGCTGGGTAAAATGGGACTTCCAATCCCAGCTTTTTGAGAAACCTCCAGACTGACCTCCACAGTGGCTGCACCAGTCTACACTCCCATCAACAGTGCAGGAGAGTTCCTTTTTCCCCACAGCCTCTCCAGTATTTGTTATTGGTGGTTTCCTTGATCCTGACCATTCTTTCTGGAGTGAGATGGAATCTCAGTGTTGTTTTAATTTGAATTTTTCTGACCAATGATGCTGAACATTTTTTCATGTATTTATTTGTCATTTGTATTTCTTCAGCTGAGAAGTGTGTATTTATCTCAGATGCCCATTTTTTTAAGTACCTATTTTCTTTTCCTTTTATTTTTGTGACATGGAATAGCTGGGTCCTGCGGTACATCTGTTTCACTTTTTGAGGAATTGTCAAACTAGTTTGCATTTATCAGTTTCATTTTGCATTCATATCATCAGTAGTGCATGAAAGTTTCTGTTTTTTAGACGTTAAATTTATTGGTTCCTGTATAAAACATGAATCTCTGCGAAAACTCACTGGAAGGGCGAGGATGCTGGAATATCATACACCAGCTGTCCAGTTATTTTTTCAGGGCTTCTGTCTTTGATCTGCTGGGTATAAACAGAGTGGCTCTGTCAAGCCAAGCAAGGCAGGTGTTAGGAAGTTAGGCTGGTAAGCATGGGAATGATACGGCTGAGGGGTCTTGGGGAGGTCTCCAGAGCACATGTGACTGTTATTCTTGGGAAAGGTTTTAGGATCCCTAGACACTCTCTTGTGTCCTCCCTAGCTTGCTATGGCCCTTACAGGACTTGCAGGTGACCTTCTGTGTGTGACAATTGTACAATGTAGGAACTGTAGTGGGTTGAACACTATCTTCTAAAGATTCATGTCTACCTGGAACCTCGGAGTATGGCCTTAGCTGCAAATAGGGTCTTTTTGGCTGCAGTTGGTGGCAGACCTTGAAAGGAACCATCCTGCATTAGGAAGGGTTCTAAATCCAGTAACAGGTGTCCTTATCAGAATAGAAGACTCAGCTAGAAGAAGGCAATGTGACTACAGAGACAGAGATCGGAGTGACAAGCCAAGCTATGTCCAGCATTGCTGGCCACCACCAGAACCCAGGAGAGAGAAGTGGAGGATTCTCCTGCAGCACCTCCCAGAGAAGCCAGCTCTGCTGATGCCTTGATTTGTGTTTCCTGTCTCCAGAACCATGAGAGAAAACATGTCTATGGTTTGAAGTTACCTGGTTTGTGATGCTTAGGAGAGTAATGTGGGGACTTAGATTAGTCACGTCTCAGGTCCTCTTAATTTGCTGTTTCTTGGGTCAAAATGCCTGATCCCAGTTGAGCTTTCAAATTAACAACTGAATCCTTCTCATGTTACAGTTTATAGCTTGAATGCTACTGGCTCAGCCAGCCCTTCCCTGCCCAACCTATCACCAGCCACATAGTCTGCTATATTCAGTCATATAGTCTGCTATATTTCTTTATGAACACTCTGCCCTCTGGAATGTCATGTACGTTATCTTTTATATGTGCATTGTCTGTATCTTGTGCTAGAAGGACCTTGTCCAGCTGTCACAATGCTGGCCTCTAGGCACACTGTAAGGGGTGGGTGACGCTTCACGGAATGCAGGAGACCCTGGAGATGTAACTGAACGCTACTGGAGGTGCTGCTGTCCTGGGTGCCACTGGGGAGAGGAAGTATCAGAGACATCATTACTGATGCCCCACGCACTTAGTAGAGAGGAGATGATGTTAGTCATCTGCTGAGAGCCAGATCAAAGTGTTCTGAGATGAGTTGGAGAAGTCACCCTGTTCTGTTCTGCAGCTGGTTTTGGGAGAATAATAAATATTTCCAATTGTCAGAACACAGCTCTCTTTTCCTTCTTAAGTCACCCTGGAGAGGACCATGGGGAGGACACACGCCAGTGGGAGATTTTGAAAAGCTGTGTACCATTTCAACCTTCTCCCTCCCTCCTCCTGCCTCCCAGCACTTCTTATAGGATCCCTGAACAATCTGCTGGGAGTCAAGAGACCTGTGAATCTGGAGATCAGCAGCAATGGGATGTGGGCAAAGGGGGGCTGAGGCACATTCCCTTGAGGTATTTTCTTCACGAACCTCTCACCCTCTGGAATTCCATGTGCATCGTTTTTAATTTGTTTGTTGTCTGTGTCTTGTGCCCTTTTGGGTCTTTTATCCGCTATTTCCATTTTAATTAAAATGTATTTATTTCCTTCAAGCTTGGGCATGGATTTTTTTTTCTAGTCAAGTAAGAGGCTAAAGACATTGGAATATGAACCCATGTCCAGGTCATATTGTTTACTCTATTGCTCTGATCTTCACAACTATGCAAGTGAAGTGCTATTGGTCATATTTTGAGGTGCACAGAGGTTGGGTTATGTGCCTAAAATCCTGCTCTTTTCTTCTCAACACATTTAAAAACATTAATGAACTTTGTATTGAGAACAATTTTAGGGAAAGACATGGAAAATACAGAGATTTCCCAAGTGCTTCCTGGATTCTCCCCACCCAGCTCCCCTAGTGACACCCCACCAGACTGGCCCACTTGTTACAATTGATGAATCTATACTAACACAATGTTGTCATGCAAAGTCTTCAGTTTCCATGAGGATTCACTCTTGGTGGTATGTATTCTAAGATCTGGGTCAATGTCCCACCATTTTGATATCATATGAAATAATGTCACTTCCTTGAAAATCCCTTGAGCTCTGCTAGTCATTACTGTCTTTCTCTAACCTCTGGAAATCATTGATCTTCTTACTGTCTCCACAGTTTTGCCTTTTCCAGAATGTCATATAGAGGGAATCATAAAGTACATAGCTTTCAGGTTGGCTTGTTGCCTTAGTCATATGCATTTAAGTCTCTTTTATATCTTGTGGTTAGATAATATTCTTTGGTCTGAATGTACCAAAGTTGATTCATTCACCTACTGTAGGGCATCTTGGTTGCCTTCATGTTTTGGCAATTATGGATAAAGCTTCAGTGAACATCTGTGTGCAGGTTTTTGTGTGCCCATAAATTTTCAAGTTGCTTGAATAAATGCCAAGGAGCACAACTGCTGGGCCATATGGTAAGGGCATGTTTAGTTTTGTAAGAAGCTGCCCAACTGTCTTCTGAAGTGGCATGCCATTCTGCAATGCCGTCAACAAAGAACGACATCCTCACCCTTGTTCGATGGTGCCTTTGTTCTGGATTTTGGCCATTCTTCAAGAGTGTAGTACTATTTCATTGCAGTTTTAATTGTGGTTGCCTAATGACATTCTTAAACATTTCTGTTATGAAATACAGCATTTATATAACATGCGTGATGAATGTGTATTTACTCAGTCACAAAGAGTTATAAAGCAAATGCTCATCTAATTGCTAACCAACTCAGGAGGCCCCTCTTCATTTATACTTGTCTCCCTTAGAAATAACAGCCATCCTTCCTTCTATGAAACTTGGTTATTTGTCTGTCTATATAGTGTATCTGTCTAAAACAGGCACTGGCCCAATATAGTTTTTACTCTTGGCTCCTCTAGACTTTAAAAAGAGTCTATGCTGTGTACTATTTTTGTGTTTGAAATTTTTTTGCTCAATATTATAAAAAATGAATCAGTGCTGTGTCCAGTGAGTTTCATTCATTTCATTGCAGTGTGATACTGTATATTATGGAGTGAACACATTGTACTGACTCAAAATAAACGTGATAGATGTTGGACTGATTTCATTTTAGCTATTCCATCCTGTTCTTTGCACTGTATGAGGCTATGTTGAACAAAAATCATGAGTTAATTTGTTCAAACAACTGTAACTTCTCCGAGCTTTATAGTGAAGCCCAGAACAGATGACATTCTAAACTCTGTCCAGTCCTATCTGGGTGAAACGCTGGGTACAATCATTGAAGTTTTTCAGCTCATCTGACCAGGTTTCTTTTTCATTGTGAGGGATGTAGAGTCAAGCTCCAAAGAATTTCTCATGCAGAGCTGTCCTCACCTATTTTTAGTGGCACCTTGAAAGAAATCTGTGTGGTTGTGGCCTTGACATTCAAGAAATGTGATGAGACGGATGACTGTGGGTCAGGGATCATCCTGTGAAGGAAGATGAGGGATCATCTCTCAGGAATGTTCTCTTGCTTGTTTCTGAGAATCCTCTGGTTGTCGTCATAGCTGCACGGAGTAGGAACCTCCAAGAATATGTTGTTTGAAACATTGGACTTGGTGGCTGGTGAATGGGCTATAGGAATCAGGGTCAGAAAAGACCTTGGTAGTCTAACAGAGGTCATGGCTGAGAGTCTGGGGCCTGGACATGAGCAGAGCTGGGATGGAATCCCACCCACCTCGTGGGGCCTGGGACAGCCTACAGAGCATAGTCTCTCCATAGGAACAGTGGGGCAGGCTTACTCGGTATTTTTCACTTGGACTGCCTCACAGCCAGCACCTCTTCTCTCAAAAGCAGTAGAGTAGGAGTGATTACTGCAGGGTAATTCTGATCCTGGATTTTGTGATCTTTTGTTCTTATTTTCTCCCTCCAACTTACATTTTTCTTTTCTCCAGTTGATACACCATGAGCTTTCAGATCTTACAAATACACTTTGATTATATGACTCACCAGCAGCTTCTTTCATCTTCAGAACATTGTGCAAACCAAATCTAATTGATACAGAGCAACCAAGGGCTTGTAAGTGGCTCTGGTGCTTGTAAGTGGCTCATGGTCTTCCAGGGTTGATTTCCAGATCTCTGCCTGGAATTCAGATTGCACTATCTGAGTCCTCACACCCAACTGGCCCCACCCAGCCACCCTAGATTCTGGGCTTGAGGGTGGGGCACCTGCTACATTCCTACATACATCATCTCTCATTCTCCCAGCCACCTTCAGGAAGAAGTAGCAACACTGCCTCCATTTTTCAGATTGGGAAATTGAGGCTCGGAAGTGCAAAATCAGCCATGCCAGAATTTTGATTGTGTGCAGACCTGTTTTTGATTTGCTTGTTGATAAATTCCTGTGCGTCTTTCAAACTCTGCCTCCTTTGGACAGTCCTCCCCCTTTCCTTGCTGGGCTGAATTAAGGAAACTTCATGTACCTACAAGGGCCAGGTTTTCTTCTATGGGCTCCTGGAGGAGGCTGTACCTTGTCTGACCACTTTCTAGCTGGTCAATAGCTGGCTGCCAGCCCTGAGTGCAAACTCCATAGCTCTTGGCTGGAGGAAAACTAAATTGCCGGCTTGACTTTTGTATAACTTTGGACACTACTGCTGTTCTCTGAGGGAATTTTAGCCATGGGTGAGAAGGGTAGCTTGTGCAAAAACAAAACTTTCGATTTCTTTTTTCCCAGCTGGGCAAATGTGTTCCAGACAAAGCAGTGCTGAACTGCATGGTGAGAGAGGGGAGGAGAGCTCAGGTAGGTGTGGAGGAATTCAGAGAGCCAGACTGAAGTGCCACAGGCAACTTGATCACTGGGCAGTGATTTGTTCTTCTGGATAAAGGGCCATGTGTGGAGCTAATGAGGGAGGTTAGATCCAAGGGCACACAAGAGTTAAGAATCTGGAATGAGAAGCAGGAGAAGGAAGCAGCTCAGTGTGGTCGTTAAGTCCTGCACCTTGGAGTCTTGGATTCAAGTCCTCTTTCCCAGTGCTACCAGCCATGTGGCTTGGGCAAGTTAATCTCTCAGAGCCTCAGTTTCCTTCATCATTAAGATGGGGATGACAATGCCCACCTACTTGTCAGAGTTGTTTAGGAACTGAATGACATGGTCCATCTCAGTGCCTGCATATGCTTGTTCAATAAACACATTCTCCTTTCTTCTCCTATTGTCCTTAAACAATAGTCCTTGAAGAATTCATATAGACCAGAGGCTGGCAAGCCATGGCCCTCAAGCCACATTAGGTTCATTTGTAAAGATAATAAGCCTCACTGGAGCCCAGGAAGGCCCACTCCTTTACAGGTGCAGTGATGCTTTCCTGCTGTGATGGCAGGACTGTGGAGTTGGCCTGTCGAAGATATGGTCTCAATTATTTACTCTCCGGCCCACTAAAGAAAAGCTGACAGATCTCTTGTATATACAGATATATGTGTAAGCCTCACTTCTCTTTCACTGATGTGCTGCTCTGGGCCAGGGCCCCTGGCTCCAGCAGGGTCTTGCCTGGCCATACTGATGTACAGTTTGCTTAGAGGAACACTGCAGATGAACATGATTTTGCCCATTTTTCTGAAAACACGAGGCTTCTGTCTGTCTTCTTGCTGGATATTTGTTTTCCATGTTTGATAGAAATTGAGTGCTAAGAAATTTATTTCTTCATTTAATTAGTATTTACAGAATGCATGCTATGTGCTGCATGTGTGCTACAAACTACTACACTGTAAAATTCTTAAAATTCTAATTAATCTAAAACTAAACAGCCACACAGGACCAATGGCCATCATTTTGAGCAGCATGTCCCTGACAGATATACTTTATAAAATCTGCCCCCAATGCCTCCTTTGTGATTTTTGCCAAAATGCAGATGACAACTGTTACTCACATAATATTTTCATTTAGATCAACTCATTTGGTTAAAGTGATATCTAAAAGAACTCTCTGAGATACTGAAATAAAAACCACCCTTTCCAGCCATGAAGAGAAGGTAGCTGTGAAAATGAGTATCATAGACCCAGGACAGGCACAGGGATTCTTCTGGAAGTGTCTGTGCCCAAGTCAAGCCTGGAGACTCCTTCCCTCTCCATCACAGTAGGAAACATCTCTAGCTTCACCCCATCCTGAGGATGCATCTCTCTTGGGGAGGTGGGACCATGGGAGAGCGGAGAGACAGCAGGTGCTCTGTTTCCCAGGCCCAGCATATGGCCTGGCACATGGCAGGTGCTCTGTAAGCTGTCATAAGTAATACGGGCATGATCATACAAGGCCAAGCACTGCTTGTTCATGAGTTCACTTAATCCTCCCACATCAACCCTGTGGAATAAATATCATTATTAGCATCACCCCCATTTTAAAAGATGTGACCACTGAGGTGCAGGGACCTCAAGTACTTTGCTAAAGGTAACACAGCTCTTGTTTTAAGTTCCTAATGCTACATATCAATATCACCAGGAGTTTGACAACTTAACACAATGCATGTTTATCACCTTGCAGTTTCTGCAGGTCAGGAAACTAAGATTAGCTGGTCCCTCCTCAAGGTCTAGTTAGGTTTCAGTGGAGGGATTGGCTTGAGCTAGGATGTTATCTCACGCTTGACTGAGAGGGTGGATCTACTTCTGTCTCACATGCTTGTTAGGTAAGTTCATTTTTTGGACACCATTTGTTTCATCAAAGCCAGCAAGGGACTCCCTTATAAGATGGAGGCCTCAGTCTTCTGTAATATGACCACTCAGATGACATCCTTTTGCCTTTGCTCTATGATATTAATTAAAAGCAGGTCACAACCTCACCCTTTCTGAGGAAAAGCGACATTCCCGGGTCATCATCAGTGCCGAGGCCAAGGCTAGAGGGCAGGGAGGAGCATCGTCACAGGTCCCTGTGCTGTGACTGCTGCTATCTTAGTTTCCAGGATCTGGTTTCTATAGCGGTGGCAGAATGTGACTGAATAGGAATTTACATAGAAAAGAAGTGCAGTCCTCACAGTTCTGTGGGATATGAGGTCCACTGTCAAGGTGCAGGCATTTGGCAAGGACCTTCCTGCTGTGTCACCCTTGGAGGCAGGTAGAAGGGCCCGAGTGCAAGTGCAGGAAGAGAGCAAGAGGGCATTGATCTCTCTTGATGCCAACCCACTCCTGGGGTAACTGCTCCCCTCCCACAATAATGCTGTCCATCCTTTCACGAGGGCACAGCCTCTGACCCAGCACCTCCTACTGGGCCCACCTCCCAAGACTGGTGCGTGGGCTATAGGTGACACATTCAAACCATAGTTACCAGAGAGAGGTTGGTTTGGGATTCAACACCAAGCAATTTGGGTCCAGAGTCTGGGGTGCCAGGCTACCTTACAGTGACATGGTTCTTGAATACTAAGGGCGGTGTGTTATGCTGGTCAAGGTGTTATGCTTTGGACTTAAACCAACTTGAGTTCAAATCCTAATGCATCATGTGGTCTTTGATGAGCCCCTGCCAGCTCCACTTTCTCATGAAGTTTAAGTGAGATAGTACATGCAGGAACCTGGCACAGTCCCTGGGACACAGTAAACAGTGGATATCATGTGTATAATTAATTGGTGCTTCGGAATCTGTGTCTGAGCTGAAGAAGGTCTGTCCCTTTGATGGACAGGTAGCGTCACCAGGCAGGACCTAATTCTAATCTGGGAGAGCAGAGAACAGAGGGGACACTCTGAGTCCCTTCTCCTTAGAGTTTTACCTCCATAGCACTCAGTCTTGGGGTGGCCATGAGTTGAGGGTTAGAGGCCAGCAACCAGCACTCACTGACGGTCCATGGTGAGCTGGTTTCTACTGGTTCCAGCCAAGGGTCATGTGGCCCAGAGAATATAATAGCATGGCCAAGATAGTCTGCCTTTGACTAAATTGCTTTGTTTCTCTATGTGCCTTAATTTTCCTCTGTATGAAATGGTAATACTAATAGCACATTCTGCACAGGGCAGTTTATCATCGAGTTAAAGCATTTAAGTCAGGGCCTGGTATCCAGGAAGCACTCACTAGGCCTTAGTCATTTAATAATTCTTTCACTGGGGGAGCAGTTAGCGACCCTCAGTTTCAATAGGCTTGCTGTGTCGTTGATGCTGTCCACAGCCTACAAGCTGTGTTGCCCTGAGGGGTACATTAGCTCTGCTTGGCTCTGACCTTTGCATCCAGCTGGTTTGTGTTCATCAGAGCCTTTTTATCAGTGGCTTTCTATTGCACACTGTCAGGTAGAAGAATTGTTTTCTGGCAGCCTTCAGTCCTCATCTCCTGAGCTCCTCTGAAGTTTGAAAAGGTTAGAGTGGGAGGTGCGAGACAAGGTGAGTGTAACAGTGTAATGAATGGGAAAGAAGTCTATCCTGAGATGACCATCCTAGTCTGACTGCAATCTTCACCTCTGTGTGTTCATGCTGGAGAAACAGTCACTAAACAGGGTGGCCAGGAAAATCATATCTGCACAGTTTTTCCTAAAGGAGTTACTCTGCTCTGCCTCCGTGGTCCTAGGAGGGCCTGTCATGAGTGACAATCATGCCGTTGGGAATGTGTCACATGACTCAAGGTGGCCAATCAGAGATCCCTAATTAGCACATGGCACATAATTTCAGAAGAGGGATGTGACCCAAACAGGGCCAATCATATCCTTCTCTGGGATTAGTCTATCAGTCTTGGAAGAGGGATCTTTATAGGCCAGGAGAAGATAAATCCAGGGGTTTTGTCTGCCATGTGATGAGAGACTGAAAAACAGAAGCAAGCTGAACTTATGGAGTGGTATAGACAGAGGCTGAAGGATATTCTTCCTGCTCCTGGGTATGTTACCAGAGTTTAGGGCAAAGGCCTGGCTCTGAGGGTCCCAACAGACCAGATTTGGCCACTCGTCCTATCATGCTGGTCAGGGAGATGAGCAGTGGTAAAGGACAGGAAAAGGAACTTTAACCAGCAAGGACATGCTGGAAAGCACAAGAGTTTCAAAATCTGCCAAACAGAAACTATGGGATTTTATAGAAAAAGGGACAAAGGCAAGGGCTGGGATTTGTATAGTTGGAGAGATTTTTACAGCAGTGTAGGTAATTCAGGTCAAATCATGGTCTTGGGAGAGCCATCATTGCTTGAAGGGGCAATTCAGTTCCATCATGAGATGATGGTAGCTCCTGCTGAGAGAGCCATGCTCAGCTCCCATCCTGGAGTAATTGCTCCCACCTCAGGGGTGACCTCATCACAGGTGGTCTGTGAGGCTCTGCTTTTCCTGGAACTTGAGGTTATTACGGGTATAGCACAGTGACTGGAGACTTCTAGTCATCACCCCTGGGGTGGCGGCAGGGGGGGGGGTTCTGAAACCTGGCAATTGAGTGTACCTGCAAATCCTGAAAATTACTTTAGTGACTCTTATCTTGTTGTCCTCAGTTGTGAAGGCGGATGAAATAGGTCAAGTAAATTTAGGGCTAAGAAACCCTGCATAATAGACACTCGTTACTTCCCTACTTGCAGAACTGAGCATTGATCAGACTCAAAGTTTTAAGGTAATAAAGGAGACATCTGGAGTGAAAGGAGAGATGCAAATCAGCAGGTGTGGCTTCTAGGTTCCTGTTACAGATATAGTCATGCCTGGCGACAGCCACACTGCTGAATCCCCTAGTTCTGCCAGCCCTTTTTGTTTTAAAATATTTGAGAGTGAGTTTCTGTAGCTTGAAGCTGTGTGATTTATTGTGCTATGTGCTATACTATGTGATTTATTGAGCACCACCTTTATACCACATACTGTACTGGGCATTTAATGAGCAGTATCAGATAGATTTGGGGCACGTTGCTTCCTCTCTTGGCTGTTGGGTTTACCGCTGTGTAATATAGGGGTGCTGTATTAGAGTAGGATTGTTGTGAGGCTTGTGTGTGCCAGTGTACAGAGCACTTGGCATGTAGTTGGTCCCTGATACGTGTTAGATGCTTTTACCTGACTAGGGAACTCTGATAGGTGTCTTTGTATGTACCTTTTGGTGCAATTGCCTCTGCTTTTCCTGAGCACATTCTCACAGTGGAACTGCAGAATTGAAGGGTGTTCACCTGTTAAAGTCCTTGACACAGAGTCCAAGCTGCTCTCCAGAAACAAGTTGTCTGTATTAGTTAGATTAATATTAGGCTGTATTAGTTATCTGTTGCTGTGTAACAGATGGCCACAAACTTAGGAGCTTAATAGGACACACATCAACTATTCCAGACTGATGGTTAATTTTGGGTGTCATTTTTAATGGATGGAGAGATGCTTAGATGGCTGGGAAAGCACAGTTTCTGAGCATGTCTGGAAGTTGTTTTCTGAGGAGAATGCTGTGTGAGCTGGTAAAGGAAAAGAGAAAGATCCATCTCCACTTTCAATGTGGATGACAACTTTGGAATGGCTCAGGGCCTAGATGGAAAATGAAAGGTGGGTGTTGCCTCTCTCTCTCTCTCTCTCTCTCTGTCATTCTCTCTCTCTGTGTCTCTCTCTCTCTCTTTTTCTGTGCATGCATGTGCATGTGTGTGTCTGTGTGTCTATCTGTCTGTCTCATCCACCACTCTTGGGGTAGGCCATTCTTCTCCTCCTTTTGTTAGACATCAGAATTCCAGGTTCTTATGCTCTGAGCCCTGCACCACTGGCCTATCAGAGGTTCTCAGGCTTTTGGTCTCAGTCTGAGGGCTGTACTGCTGATCTCCATGGTTCTGAGTCTTCCAAACTCAGGCTGAGTCTTGGTACCAACTTCTCTGATCTTCCAGCTTGCAGATAGACTGTGGTGAGGCCTCTCAGCCTTGTGATGATGCCAGTCAACTCCTCTAGCAAATTCCCTCTCATTAGCCTATTTTACTGTCTCTCTGGAGAGCCTCGATGGTATCTTCATCATTTCTATGTGTGAGGAGCAAGAACACAGCTTTGCTGAGCTTCACTTTCTTTCATGAGGGTGGAATCAAGTTGTCAACTGTGGCTGGAGTTTCATTTGCAAGTTTGACTAGAGAAGGAGCCTCTTCCAAGCTCACTCAGGTTGTTGCAGAATTAGGTTTTCTGGGGGTCTTAGTTTCACACTGGTTTTGGCTAGAGGCCACTTTCCTTTTCTGGTGATGTCAGCCTTGAAACATAAGCATGCAAACCCAGAGGGCAAAGACATGAGAATGCAAGCGAGATGGCAATAATGATCTCACTAGTGAAATCACAGAAAGGACATCTGATTAGCTCTGCTGTGTGAAAAAAAGCAAATCTCTGCTCTTATCACCCTCACAGAAAGGTGGATTCCACCAGGGTGTGAATACTAGCAGGTTGCATTGGGGGCCATTGCTTATCTTCTTGTGGATTGTACCCTTTGTGTTCTATCTGAGGAGTCTTTGTCTATGTTTTCTTCTGTTCCCACAGCTTTAGTTTTTATGTTTAGCTCTATTATTCATTTACAGCTAATTTTTGTAGGTGGTGCAAAGGAAGGATTGAGGTTTATTTTTATTTTTGCATATGCTATCCATTGAGCAAGGCAGTTTTAGTTAAAGAGCACAAGATGGAAAACTCAACGTGCAGGATGATTGCAGGTCTAATAATGTGCTACCCAGGAGCACCTACCGTGTACAAGGCTCTGGGTAAGTGTTTACCTGCATCCTTCTATTTGTTTGTCACAGTGACTCAATACAGGTGGAACCAGAAACATGTTATCTCAACGTAACACATTTGATAAATTAAAACCCACCCTTGACTGATTGGTAATGCCCCATGGGAAGTTTTTAAAGAATTATCAAAGCAAAGTGTGCAATATACTGTCATTATGTAAATAAGAATGCATTCAACTATTTGTAAGAAGACAATCTGTAATCATCAACTAGTGATTTCTTACTGTTTTTTTCTTTGAAATTATGTGTTGTTTCTACCTGTTTTCTGTTTTGTTTAGTCTTTCTTCAAATTAAATTAAAAAAAGAAGACACTACAGTATCCAGTGTTGATCATGGAGTGTCATGATGTGAAATCCAGCAATACTATTATTCTTTGTTCAGAATGATTTTAACCTACTTTAGTCTGTTTAATCTAAACATAAATGAAGATATGGATAACCGCATGTATGTTTAAGTGTACAGGATTGACAACCATGTTACTAAGTTTTTGCTGGACAGTTGAACAGAACTGTTTGCAGTCTCGCTGTTTGAATTCTCACTTTACATGTTCCATTTTTGTATCTTGAACAACTATTTGTAAAACGACAATATGTAAACATCAACTAGTGATTTCTTTTTTTTTTTTTTTATTGGTACCAGGGATCGAACTCATGACCGCCTGCTGCAAGGCAGGTGCTTATGCTGCTGAGCTAAATCCCCAGCCCCTACTAGTGATTTCTTACTGTATTTTTTCTCTGAACGTATGTATTATTTCTACCTATTTTCTGTTTTGTTTAGTCTTTCTTTAAATAAAATTAAAAAAAATAAGAATATGTTTACATACATGCATGCATCTGTACAGCTACATTTGTTTGCATATAGTATCTCTGGAAAGATGTAAATTACTAAGTGCAATTGTCTCTGGATGGCTGAATTCATGAAAGGAAGGGGATCTTTTCACAGTGTGGCATTATATGCCTTTTGAATTTTTTTTGACATATTTTTTTTCCTTTTTCCTTTTTATCGGTACCAGGGATCGAACTCACGACTGCCTGCTTGCAAGGCAGGCGCTTATGCCGCTGAGCTAAATCCCCAGCCCCTGCCTTTTGAATTTTAAAGCTTATGTATTATACTAATGGTACCAATACTACCTATGTAAAAAATAGATAAAGTTATAGAAAAATAAAAGCACCCCTAGCAGTCTGCCTCCAGAATTCTACTCTTATCTACAATACTAGCTTCTATTTCTATTTATATGTGTTTATGTGTATTTATCCTTTTATTGATTCATCTTTATTTTTACTTCCACATTTTCACCTGTTAACTGATGAAGTTTCTATCCCTGCCTTATTCGATTGTGGTGAGGGTGGAGGTGACATATATAAAACACTCAGAACAGGGTCCTGCACCCAGAAAAAGTTCAATTGATGCTATTACTTTATCTATAGAAATAATGTTTGAAAGAAATGCACCTGACAGGTTGATGAGCCACCCTGGTTGTAGGATAATAGCTGAATTTCTTTTTTCTTTTCCCTCGAAGATTAAAAAAGTAACATGCTATTTTTATAACAAACATTTCTGCACCACACCAGCCTGATGACCCAGGAGTCTCTGACTGCAAGTCCTCTGGGGGATTCTGTTCAGACTGTAAGTAATAGCTAAGGCTGTACAAGGACAGCCTTGTCTGGCCTATGTCTAGACGCTTTATTTCCCTCGCCTGCTGTAGAGTTAAGATACTGCTTAACATTGGAAAAATGTTTCTGAACAAAACTCCAGGCTCAGGGTGTTCACAATGTGCCAGTGAAGGTCCATCACTGTAGCCAGTGCAGCCCCGTTGTGGGGTGTATAGGACAGGCAGGCTGTGCATGAGGGGACAAGTACCTTCCCCCCAGCTTCACTGTGCACTCACAGCTGCTCTAGAACAGAAAGTCTATGAAAGACAACACAGAACTCTACATCTAGAGAGAAGAGTGAAAATGGGTAGAGGAGGTGATAGATGCACTGTATTAATAGGGATCAGTTAGGCCCATTTTTTTCAGAGGGAGTTGGATACCCAGAGAAGACTCAAACAGTCCCACAACCTGGAGGAGGGTGGAGATAACTGGCTGATCTGTTGAAGTCTTCTGGGAAGCTATTTTGCCCTGATGCAATGGAACTATTGAGGAAACTGGCCTGATTTGCTCTGGGGACATTTGCTATCAAATCTCTTCCCCTGATATTGCATGTATAGATGCCTCTCTAGAGAGCAGTGGCGAAGGTGTGGTCAGCTGTCATAAAGCTCGGCCCCAGAATGCTTTTTTATTTGGCACAATATTTTCCCCCAAGCCTTGTTTCAAGAGACTGCAATTGACTTTTCCATTGTATTTTTGTAGCAGAGTGAAGACCAGACTATTCTGAGGGATCAGATGAACCTGCGTTCAAATACCTCCCCCTTTTGTGACTCTGCCTAAGTTACTTTAGCTGCTGCTTTTGTCAGTTTTCCACTGCTATAATGAAATACGAAAGTCAGCTCAGTTTATAAAGTGAAAACAGGTAGGGAGCTCATGGTTCTGGAGATTCGAGGAGCCTGTATCAGCTCAGCTCTGGTGAGGGCCCTCTTGATCACATCACATCACATCACATCACATCACATCACATCACATCACATCATAGTGATGACAATGTTGGCATCACGTGGGGAAGAAAATGAAGACGTCTCCAAACAGAAAGCTAGCAGGCTGGGCAGGGCTAAGCTTGGTCCTTCTACACCAGCCCTTGTGAGAGTACTGGGTCTGTGGCTTTGTAGTAGAGCACTTGCCAAGCATATATATGACCCTGAGTTCAATCCCTAGCACCAAAAATAAAAATTCGTAAGCCCTCTTGAGAGAACCAGGTCAGGGTACCATGATAACTACCTTAATCCCTTCTCAGGGCAGGGTTGCCAGTGACCTAAGGGCTCCTGGTGGGCCTCACCCCTTGAAGGTTCTATCACCTAAACATGGTCACACTAGGGACCAAGTTTCCACCAGATGAGCCCATGGATAAACCATATACAAATCCCAGCCCCTCCCTAAGCCTTGTTTTCCTCATCTCTACATTCAAGTGACCATGGATATTCACCTGGATAGGATTCCTGGAGTGAGGCAGAGTGATGGCCAGCCAAAGACCTTTATACCTTAATTCTCAAAACCTGTGATTATTTCACCTCACAAGGCAAAGGGGAGTTTACGGGGTGATTCAGTTAAGGGTGTCAGAGTGGGGGATTTTTCTGGATGGCTTTGGGGCTCAGTGTGCTCTCAGGAACTTTATAAGAAGGAGGGAGGGAGGGAGAGAGAGAGAGAGCACAGAGAAGACAGAGAAGGTGATGGCCCTGGCTGTGCAGACAGAGAAAGGATTCACATGCTAGAGGATTCAGGGGACAGCTAGAAACTGGAAAGAATCCTTTCCTAGAGGCTCCAGAATGTGCTCAGCCATGTGATGCCTTCACATAAGCCCAAGGAGACTTGATTTCGGCCCTTGGGCTTCCAGAACTGTAAGGGAATACATTTGTGTTGTTTTAAGCCACTGCATTTTTGATACATTGGCACAGCAACCCTAAAAAAGTAATACAGGATTGCTTTGCACATGAAATCTCACCAATTTGCTGAGAATACAGCAGAGGGGTGAGGGAGAGGGCAAGAAGGGGGCTACTTAAACACCCTGACATGGTAAGGGATTTTTATGTCACTACTCAACAAATGGTAGTTACTATGGAGTAGCATTATTGTGATCTGCTTCTATTACATAATACAGTATACCACATACTTCTTTCCTTTTGTCTTTCCCCAGGCCACTGAGTTGCCTGGAGTAAGCTGGAACCTTGTCATATTGTGAATGTGTCCTTCGTATTGGGCATATAGTAACAGCTTCTTGTCTCCTGTAAGGACTTAGTAATGGTTCTATTTGTTTTTCTGGGTCTCACTTCTCTCCTCTCTAAGACAAGAAGCTGTGGTTTCTTCCAGCCCAGCAGTTCCAGTGTCTTTACCCCATCTCTATCCAGCCCCTGCTGAGGCACAGTGGGGAGAAGGACTGAATTGTTGTCACGGTCTGTTGTTGCAATTTCAGTCTGGAGAAGTGGGTGCCTGTGCCCCCAGAGGTTGGTAGTGTCAACACAACATGACACGGGAAAGCCAGCAGGGAGCCTGCCCACCTGCGTCTTTTGTGACATTCAGAATCCCTATCAGTGAATTTCCAGCCTGGCCTCTTCGTGCCCTGGCTTTGGAGAACAGCAGGGGGCTGGCTGATGGCTGGTGCTGTGCACCGATGTGGCAATTCTGGCATTAACAATGTGTAGAGAGGCTGTCTCCTCCAGAACTGCAAATGCTTTGAGCGGGGAAGGGTCCAGGCAGGTCATCGGCTGGCAGCGGTGCTGGGGCAGGCAGGAGGTTAGACCTACTTGTTCACATTGATGCCTGGGCAGCAGCAACAGTGTCGGTGGAGCCAGGCCTGGCCTGGAATGCCAAGTACCTGCTTTGCTAGCTGTGTCACCCTGCTGGGTCAAACTCTGAGTTCCTGAGTCATATTTTGTATGGAGGACCCATGCTCCTGACTGGAGCTGATTTTTGCCAGCTGTTTTCTGTGGAGCACCCGAGGCTCTGCTGTGCCCTGCCCATGAGTCCTTCTAGGTCTCATCCTCTTAATTCTGAGGTCAGGATCATCTTTAGGCCTTCTCTACAGGTGGAGAAACTGAGGCTCTCTGAGGATTCTGACCTTGTCCAAGCTCTGCAGGGGCAGTGTGAATCTGGCAGGCTGCCTCAAAGTCCAAGTGCTGTCTGTCTGGTTTTTGGAAATGTCCCACTTAATCTCCCACACAAAACGATAGCTAGGCTACACAAGTTAATAAGTATTAAAACTGGCCTTCTCTAGAGTATTGGCACGCCAATGCGTGAAACCAATGGCACGTTTAAAGTGTGGGCTCGAAAAATCTATGTTTGAATCCTGGCTCTTATAAATCCTGGCTCACTAAAAACTGTGTGATACTGATTCTCTCAGTCAGCCTCTCTGAGCCTTGGCAGCCCCATCTGTAATGGGGCTGAGTGAAGAATCCTTATCTCTTGGGACTGATGTGAAGATTCAAGAAGGTAACATAGCCAATATGCCCGTCACATGGTAAGGATTCAGTACCGGACTTAGTGGTGGCAGGTCTGGATTCTCAAGAGAAGCCTCTTATTAGCCCTTTCTACAGATGAGTACACTGGGCTCTGAAAGGGAAGTAGCTGGACTGAGATATTTATACAGGCAAGTGACAAAACTGGTGCTGGATCTCAGTGTACCGCATCCTGGTCTAAGCTCTTGGCTATCTACCACATGTGCTTGGTAGCAGTTCCTTTCCGGCCTTGGAATCTTATTCCAATTTGGAAAGGCCCCCTGAAATAGAGACTATCCCCAGCCTCCATCTCTTGGAGTCACGCCAGGCATGTAATGGGAAGATGGGGTCTGGGGTCACTGCTCCCTTTTTATTCTAAGGTGATTACTCTGTATGGGGGATACAGAGTGGCAGCCAGTGACTCCCAGGTTTCTGATGGAAGGGGGAGGTTTTCACTTAAATGGTTATGCACAGGTCAGGTCTTTGGAGTCCTACTGACTGGCGCATCACTGTGGCCTTATGAAACTCAATAAACAGAGGCAGTTCTCTGTAGTGTAGCAATCTTAATAACTGCACAGATATCCAGGCTACATGTCTCCAAGCCCTTGGTTTGTTCCTGATGGGTTTGCTACACAAAATAAGCTCTGTGTTTGAGGGAAGAGATTTTTTGGCAGCGTTCATTTATTCATTTATTAAGTCAACAAATCTTTATCACATATCTACAGTGTGTCTTGCACTAACCTAAGTGCCAGTAATACATACTGAACAGGATGAGTATAATCCCTGTTCTCATGTATTTAGTTGCAAGTAACAGAGAACTTTAAGCTGGTGACTTAAAAATACAGAGATTTATTTTTATCTCCTAATAAAAATTTTGGAAACAGGCAACACAAGGATGGAACAGCAGTTCAGTGATGGTGTATTATTAATCTCTTACCCATTGCTGGGACAAAATACCTGACACTCACAACTTGCAGAAGGAGAGGTTTATATGGCACACACTTTTCAGTGGATTCAGTACATGGTTAGCAGGCTCGAAGGCAGAAGCAGAATGGTGGAAGGGCTTGGCAGAGGAAAGCTCTTGTGTTATGAGAGCCATGAAGCAGAGAGAGAAGGGAGGAGCTGAGGACAAGAATATATCCTTCCAGATGGTCCTGGGATATCGCTCAGTGGCACAGTGCCTGCCTGGCAAGCATGAAGTCATGAGTTCCATTGGCGGTACCAAGAAGGGCCAGGCCGTACCTTCTAATGGCACTTCCAGGTATTGAGCTCACAAAACCTCTCCTGAGTATAGCACTTGCATGGTGCAATCACCTTCCAAAAGGCCCACTTCTGACACCTGAGAATTTTGGAGGAAATTTCAGATCTAAACCATAAGAGATGGTACCTGGGACTCAGGCTCCCTGTGGCTTTCTGGTTATGTCATTCACAAGGAGGTTTATTTTCATGATTACTAACTGGTTTCATGATTACTAATTGTATTTCCAGAATCACATCTACATTTCTAGTGGACCAAAGGGTTCTTCTTTCCAGGTCTGTCATTTTTCTCCAGGAATTCCTGTCCAAAATACTCTTGCCTCGCTGATCAGAATTATACCTTGTGGCTAGCAATGGCTTTAACCTGAACTATGCAGGGGGAATGTATAAATCAAAATGGCATTGAGTGAGTCATCCTGTAGTATCTATCATGCTGCCCGAATGAGGCTTATAGTTCACAGGAGCAGACGGATGTGCTGCAGCAAATACTTTTATTAAATAGCCATTAATTGCCATGGTCTCTGTGATGGAGAACTGCTAAAATATAAGCCTCGGACTGAGTTTCTTTTGAAGGAGACTCAGGGATGAAGATTTAAAGACAGTAATTTTACTTGAATAGTGATTTTGTGCAGGTTGAGAATGCGGAAATAAGATGGAAAAAAGAAAAGGGAAGGAAACCAATATAGGATGTGCCATTTTTAGTCTTTTAAGGATATTTATTTATGTATGAGCATGCAAAAATCACAGAGTATTTTCTGTAGAGTCATATTATTTCAGGCCATACAAGTTCTGCTAGTTCCACCCCATAAGATGCCACATTATAAAAATGTAATGTGCTCTGCAAAATTTCATCCCCATTGGTATCCTATGTTTCATCTTCTCTTTACATAAAACTTTAATTCACTCACTTTCAAATTTATGCACAGAAACACAGACATGGTGGCCCAGTCTTGTAGTCCCAGCACTGTGGCAGGCTGAGGCCGAGGAATAATAAGTTCAAACCCAGCCTGGGCAGCCTAGCGATTTAGTGAGATTTTGTTAAAAAAAAAAAAAAAAAAAAAAAAACGAGCTAGAGATGCAGCTCAGTGTAAAGGTCCTGGGTTCCATGTCCGGTGGCAGAAAGTTTTGTAAGTTTTGTGCATGGAATCAAGGAACTGGTATATGGCATACCTTGAATTCCTGATTTTGTGTTCTCATACTGCTTCAACTCTGATAAAAATCCATGGCTATGCCATGTAAAACACATGACACATAAAATTTCATAAGTTTATAAATCACTTCAAGGTTTTATTTTTGGAACTGTGAGATGAATAAATGATGTCTTAGCCAAATGAGCGAGAAGTTAATTTGATTGTCTTCTTTTTGGGATTAGAGATTTTCTCATAGGAAATATTTAATTTGCCACTTTCCCCTTTTATTTGAATGTCCTAGCTCTCTATCTGCACTGTTCCTTGGCTTATGAATCATCCTCATCATCCAAAGCAAATTATTCTTTTGAAGTTAGGCCTATAAATAAATAGTTCATGCTTATAAATAAAGTATATATACGTTATTTTATACATATTATATACTTGAATCCAAATCCATGGCTTCTCTAAGACAGGTCACTGAACTGTGGGCCCCTTCTGGGAGATGAAGGAGCACATGTCTCCTGAGGGATAAGATAGTAGGGATGATGATTTTCCAGTCCATTCATCATTTGTAGAGTGCTTTTCCTGGGGTCCTAACTCCCCAGTAACCCCAGCCTTCTCACTTGAGAAGAAAGCCCTGAGTAGAAAGCCATGAGATGCGTGGTAGGATGAGCTGAAAAATGTGGGCTGTCCCAGGGACTTGGGAGAGCATCATTCACATTTGTGCCAGCTGCTTGCGAGAGACTCTAACCCAAATCAAGGTGCTACATGAGTGCTTTCTGAAGAAGTAATTTTTTTAAGTTGAGAGGGAAGAAAAAGTGGAGATAAAGAGTGCTCCAGTCAAAGGGAACAGTCAGGATGAAGGTCCAGACCGGGAAAGAACTTCATCTATTCATGGAGCACAAAGGCTAGGGTGTGTGGACCTTGCAAGGTGAGCTTGCTTCTGAGCTGCCCAGCTGTGGGGGTGCTTTTCGTGGAAGGAACCCCGAGACTGTGCTTGGATGGAGCCTTATAGATCATGCTTGGTAGAAAAAGCCTTGCTTTTCTGATTTCAGGTGCAAGCCTCTGTTTATCTGGTAACAGTATGGGCATCACCCCTCCCTGGGTCCCCACATGATAGCAAGACCTTCTTCTAAGCTTGTGTGCAAACATAACCTTGTCGGTTTTGAGAATTCTATTTATCCTGGGGATTTTAATATAATCTTCTTGAATCGTGCCCAGTCACTCTAAAAAGAACAGAAAGTAATGTTTTTTAATGATTCCAGGGAGAGGAGGAGCACATCAAACACTGGCCAGTATCATCACACAGCCAGTCAACTGAAGAGGCCTGATAGAAACCAACAGCTCCTGAGGCAGGAGCCAAACAGAACACAGCAGGGAAGATTAATGCTCTACCACGCTAGCTAGGAATGAGATGTGATTGAAATATACGGTGAATGTTGATTGCAATAAAACACACATTGCCATTAATCCGCCTCAAATACTCTCCTTTGCTTTAAGCCTATTTATCCCATCACTCTTGCTGCTTTCTGAAGTAATTGTGGAAGACCTCTTTTGTGTATCCATGAGTTGTGATCAAAAATACAGTGAAGGCTGCAGTCAGGTACCATCCAATGGAAAGGCAGCCTTTATACCCACCTTAGTCACTGGATCTGACCCTGTGTGATTTCTGGCTCTTCCCCAGTGTTGAAATAAGTCTAATCCACTCAGGAAAATGAGGCAGCCACAACAGTACAACCAAAGACCTTCATGAAAGAGGACTTCTGGAGCAGATAGCATCAGTGTGTTTCAGGGTTTTATTTTTAGAACTGTGACATGAAATGCTCAATGAAACACTAAATGCTTGTATATTCCTCCTGTCTCTGCAACAATGCTACTTCCTCAGAGAAACCAGCTAAGAACTTCTCTGCTACTTTCCTGGCAGCATTTCAGTGGGTCTAAGCACTTTGCTTAATGATTATCTCCTCCACTTGATCAGAAAGTATCAACTTTGGGTCTTCCTATCGTGATTCCCCAAGAGTGTGTCAGAAGGGTGCCAGGATTTTGATCTCCCATGCACAAGGGGAACTTCGGGGGCACCTTAGCAACGTCCCAAGCCTGGCCATCTTCAGCATCTGGAATTCTCTTTCATTTACCACTGTGTATCACTGACGTATGAGTATTTTCTTTGATTGCCTTGTTTTGAAGAAGGCTACACCACATACAGACACAGACACTGTGTTCTTGTCTGTATTCTTAACGTTAACCTGAGTGTCAGGCATGTAGAAGGCTCAAGAGTAGCTCTTAGAAGAGCAGAAGGTTTTGCTCTGGCTCAGAAGATGGTAGAATGGAGAAGGGGACTGGTGAAGATAAAGAAGAGATGATGGTAACACTGGTGCAGAGGTGGTGACGGTGGTGCAGTGGTGATGGTGGTGTTGGCAGTGGTGGCATTGGCTATCATGGCGAAGAAAGACTTCGGCCGTGGATGGTGTAGGCTCAGAGAACCTACTCTAAGCCTACTCTAGGATTACTTTAAGGAACTTTTATAAAAAACAAATCGCCTTTTCCCTTTAGTAGCCAGCTCAGAATTACTGGAAAGTGGATTTTGGAAGCAAGGTGATTGGAAGTGGAGGGAGGGTGCCACAGCAGCATCTGCAAAGCCTGGCTGTACCGCGTCCCTCGCCCTTCCCTTTTACTCCCAGAGGTGGCGGGAAGACCGCCTCTCTCGCGCGCGCCTCGGCCCCTGGCGCCAGCTGGGCGCCGCCCTCGGTCCAGGCTGCCCCCGCACTCGGAGCTCTGTTCTCCTGCGCTGCTAGGACACGGTGCCCGGGCAAGAGCTGTGGGAGAGCGGGCTAGGACAGGCACCGGAGCGAGGCGGCGGTGTGCGGGGTGCAAGGGGAGCTGGGGAGGAGAAGGCGAGACCGCGAGAGTGCAGCAGGAAAGTGAGGAGTAGGGGTTGGCGCGGGCGGGTGGTGGAAAGGCAGCGCAGAGTTTGGGCCAGAAGATGCGAGCGGGCTAGCAGCCCGCGGGAGGAGGAGGGTTAGGCTGCGGGTGGGGAGGATCTGAAGGCGGAGGCGGGATCCCGCTGTGCGCAGGTGAGAGGGAGCAGGCAGGAGCGTCCCGGGCGCCGGGTTCGGGAGAGGAGCACGTGCGATCCAGAGCTCAGACGAGGGTGTGAGCGCGCAGCCAGGGCCGGAGGTCCAGAGGCCAGGGTTCCAGTCGGAGCTCCCTGGCGAGGCCGGGTGGGACAGGGAGAGGTACTGGCCAGTGGGGCTCGGGCAGGTGCTGGGGGCCAAGCACCTGAGGCTTGGTCCGGGCGCGGCGATGAGGGTGCACCTTGGCACGCTGGCCGGCGCGGCGGCGCTGACTGGGGCGCTCAGCTTTGTGCTCTTGGCCGCCGCCATCGGCACGGACTTCTGGTATATCATCGACACCGAGCGGCTGGAAAACCGCGGGCCGGCGGCGCAGGACCGGCCGGGGGCAACCAACAGCAGCCAGCTTGAACCTTTGAGCTCCCACTCTGGCCTCTGGCGGACATGCCGGGGTAAGGGTACACTGGGGACCGGGGCGGGGGCAGTGGCTGCAAACGCCCCCTGCGCTGGGCCCAACTCTCCTCGGACCTGTTGCTTGGTATACACTCCTCCCCAAAGCCCCAAGTCGCAGTGCAATGTTTAGGGAGGCGTGGTAGGGGTGGGGAGTGAGGGCTGAGTCTGCCAAAGCTCTTCTGGAGATGCCCAGCTGCGTTTCCACCTGCGCTAGAGCTCCCCTCACCCTAGAAGAGGGAGATAGTGAGGAACCACAGGATGGGGTTCGGAATCCCAACCCCCAGCTCACTAGTTTCCATTCATCCTTTCCAGTGAGGAGTCCTTGCACCCCGCTGATGAACCCCTTCTGGCAAGAGAACGTGACAGTCAGCGACTCAAGTCGACAACTTCTCAGTGAGTCCAGGGAGGGTGAGTGGAGGGAGGAACCGACCTTCCCCAAATGGGGCACTGGGGTGTCCTCTGACAGCAAGGAATGAGAAAGGATTGGGGATAAATAAGGCCTCTTGCTCCATCTCTAATTGTGGTTTAGGATTCATTCAAACCAACCCTGCCTGATGGTTTTCTATGTGCCAGGCGCTTGGTTTATTGGAGATTAAGACCATGGCCTCCAGAAGCTCACAGATTAACTGCGGAGAGCACAGAGGAAGCACACAGCAGCATGCAGAAGCCCGGGAATCCGGGAGCTCAGAAATCAGTTTGGGGAGCTGTGGGTAACAGAGGGGAGGTCTTATTTCATGGACCCCAGGCTGGCTTAGCAGGAATAGAAATGCAGGAAATTTTGGGGGGCTGGTTCAAGGGAGGCAGGGTGCCTTCCTCCAGGAGCCACTGCATCTGACTTATTGGTCACTGGTTGCCAAGTGCCCAGCACAATGCGTGGCACTGGGTAAAAATTCAGGACTGCACGTCAGAAAGAAAACAGGCTGAATGAACACTCGTGGAGGAGGAAAATAAATGTCCTGTTCCAGATAAGGAGCTAAGGGCTTCTCATCTCTTCATTGGACTCTTACATCCACCTTCTGAAGGTATTAGCTCCATTTTATATTCACTTTCCCAATGAGGAAACTGAGGCCCAGAGATGGATCTCAGAGAGGGTGTGGTGAGGAAATAGGACTGAGCCCCATATACCTTTAGCCATGTAGCTCCTTGGGTAGGTTACTGAGACTTAAAGACTGTAGGATAAAGATGAGTCCCTCACATGGTCCACAGGGAGAACCTTTCTGGCTCTTTTTTCCTCTGCATTTTCTTCTCCAGCTATGCTGACCTTGGAGCTGTTCCTGGAGCATGCAAAGCTTCCTCCTACCACAGGACTTTGCACGTGCTGTTCCTTCTTCCTGGGGCTCCTGGCTCCCACCCCACCAGCTTGACTTGGTTAACTCTAACTTATAGTGTAGGACATGTCACTTTTTTAAAGGGAGAATGTTAAAATCTGGCTCTCTCATTAGACTGTGAACCCTGTGAAGGCAGGAATCATGTCTGTCTTAACCTGCTAAAACCTAGTGTAAGATAGGTCATGAATGAAAGTTTTCTGAAAAAGGATGCAAGTGAATGCAGGCTGTATGATATAGCAAATATTAGATATTATGTAATATATGTACTTCGATGAATGGATCAATGTATGGATGGACGGAAGGATAGCTACAGTCCAGTTCTGTGCTAGGAAATATTTAACAACTGAATCTCCAGGAGGAAGAAAAATCCATTGCATTTTTCAAGTCTGTGGTATAGTTTTACTGTGGCTAATTTCGAGCTGTTCACATGATGACACATGGTTCACAAGATTCCTAGACTCTTAACTGGTTCCTGTGAGCTCATCTGAGTCAGGGCAGCACCCCACTGTGTACTCCCCCTGGACACCTGGACTGTGTGGGTAGTTGAGAAGGGGAGAAGGTATCATGTACTCTGTCCTCAAGCCCAGCTGTCCCATTGGGTCACATGCTTATTGCAAATCACCTCCAGAGAGAACTTTTTTCTCAGACTCTCTTTTCCTTACCTTATAGGTATTGAAACAGAGGTGCAGAGAGGTGAGGCAAAGCTTTTAGGTTTATACAGTACCTGGCAGATTTGGGATTTGAACCCTAGAAGTCTGCTTCCACTTGTTGGAATGATGCTTCATAGTATATTAGTCTAATGTGTTAAGATGAGAGGCCAGGACAGCCTTGAGGAGGAGCTCCTCGAGTGTTCTGGGTGGTTGGTGTCTTGCTGCCCTTCTCCCTCAGACAGGGACCCAGAGACCTGCATCACCCAAAGGAACAGCAGGCACAAAGCTGAAAGACAAACAGAGCCAGGTGTGCTTCAGAGGCAGAAGAAAGGCTGGCGCTCCTGAAGGCGAGGCAGAAAGTATTACTGGGCTCCCTCCCCTTTTCTAGCCTCTTCCTCTGCCAAGGGCCATGAGGATGATCAGACAAAGCCATCAGACCCAGAGGGTAAAATGCATGGCCCAGCACAGCATGCCAGCGGCAGAAGCTGGATCCTGGGCCATAGACTGAGAGAGACAGCGGCTCTTGTGATGGAAACTTCACAAGATTGGTTTTCTATCTTTCTGGGTGCTACGCTGTGGCAGCGGCATGGAAAATTAAAACCAGCCCTCCCACGATGCCTGGTGCAAATTGAGAGTGGAGCTGACAGAAGGAGAGAAGGGGCTGGGGACCCAGGAGGCTGCCTGGGCCCAGGCGGAGGTCCCCGCGTGATTTATGCACATCAGTGCTGTGGGCAAGGAGGCCAGGGAGAGGGAGGGATACAAGACATGATGGCCAAGGATTAGGTTGCCACTGAAAGTCAAGGCCACATTTTGAAATAAAACATTTATGTTCAAAGTAAATCTATTTCTGGCATCGTCCATGTGGTGCTTCTTAGAAAAGGTCTAGCATGTCATTTTTGAAATAGTAAAAAGAAAATCAAGATACAGGCTGAGTGCCCATGGACAGGGAAATAGATGTATGTGTCTATTTATTTTAAGGGTAGCCTGTAAGAACAATATACCTAATGTGAATGGAACACCTAGCTGTACTGTGGAATGAAGCAAATAAATTACAGTGTAATGGGAAATTTGATGGCGTTTGTTATAGCTCCCAAGTTGTGTTAGTCAGCTTCCCACTACTGTAATAAATACTGGAGATAATTAACTTATAAAGAGAGAAAGTTGTAGGCATAGTGGTATGTGTCTGTAATGGTGGGGGATGTAGCTAGCGTGAGGCTCTTCGGGGGTGGGGGAGGATAGGGGTGGAGAAAAAAGGGAGAGAGACAGAGAGAGAAGGAGAGAGAGAGAGACAGAGAGAGAGAGACAGAGAGAGAGACAGAGAGAGAGAGACAGAGAGAGAGAGAGAGAGAGAGAGAGAGAGAGAGAGAGAGAGAGAGAGAGAAAGAGAGGAGATTGAGAGGAGATTGAAGATTCAAGTCCATGACTGCTTTGGGTCTATGGTGGGATATCATGGGGGGAATGTGTCATGGGGCAAAATTGTGTATTGATTGGGAGCAGGATGTAGACTAACCAAGGTCCCCCAGTCTCCTTGGAGAACCCCCAATGACATGAGACCTCCCACTGAATGCCATCTGGTAATGTCACCACCACTTTCAAAGAGTGCCAAACTGTGGACCATGCCTGCAACATGAGTCTCTGGGTGACTGGTAGGATCCAAATTATTAGTATCAATATTTTGCCTTTCTTATGGGGATAAAACAAACACTGAAGATGCAGGTTTATTTTATGTGCTATTAATGCAAAAGAAATGCTTCCAAATGCCAGTGAGATGCTGTGGATGCCTCAACACGACACCATTTTTGGATACGCTGAAGTGTGGTCAGGTGTGCCCTGTACAGCTGGAGAGATATATGAATATATTATAGACGATACATACATTTGTGGGGAAAAACCTGGGAGATGTGTCTCCAGCCATCCGAGGAGGTTCCTCTAGGGAGGAGAGGAAGGAGCAGAGGCTGGTGGTAGCCAGATGGGTTGTGTTTTAACCTTTTCACCCCAAAGTGCTGCCTGGGTGGTTGAGTTCTCCTTCTGTGTGGCTTGCAGGACTCTGTGACTTCTGCCAGCCCTCTGGCTACAAGAACTGAGGTCCATGCTCCTTCCTCTGTCTCCTGCTTGTGGGTGTTGGCATAGTCTGTCTCCTCTCCCCTTGGCTCGCACTGTCTCACTTCACCCCTGAGTCTCAGCTGGGGCTCTTCCCCTGAGAATGCCTCTCGTGACTCTCCAGGCTGACTGGGCACCTTGTCTGCAAACCTTCAGTATCATCACGTTCAGCTGACATTTCTTAGCTATTCCATCCTGGGAAACTGACAAGACTGCCTCAGTTTCCCCTTTCAATATTCCTCCCCGGTGGTGACTGGGCCACTCGAAGATGAGGAGGAAACACTTATTTGCACTCTCAGTGCACCTAACAAGGGCTGGACTTTTTGCAGGACTCTGTGACAGTCCAGCTAAGAAGAGAGGAAACTGAGGCTTTGAAGAGATGATACTGTTTGCTCTGCAGGAAGCTGAGCCAGGATTGAATGCGGGCCTTGCTGCCTGACCTCTGCTCTTTTCATGTCACTGCAATGTATCTTGGAGACTGTGAAGTAACTATGTTAGAGCCCCTGCCTTCAAGGGTGGACACAAGGAAAAAGAATTTAAAAAGTTGCATCCTTCCTTGGGATCATAGGACCACTCTCTGAGAACTTCTGGAGTCTTAAAGTTACTTGACAAGGTTGGAAAATAGATGGTGATACTTCTATCCATTGGTAAATGGTTCAGGGGACTTTTTTCTTTTGTCAGAGCTTCTAACATTTCTTGGAGACAGTGATCTCTGCTCAGTTCATGAACTCAAATGTCACTTCACTGAGCACCATAGAGGAGCCTGGTCCTCCCACCACACAATAGTGTGATAAAGGAAGAGACATAGTTGTCCTTGGTGGGAACATCTTTGCTCTTCTTTGTGGATTTGCCTTTCCCTTCACCAGCAGCAAAGCATTTTTGAATCGAAGAGCTCTCCCTCCTTGGGCATGCATGCTTATTCTGATGAAAAGACTACCTGTTAGCATTTCTCTATTGTGATTTCTCTGTGTGATAATCACGACTGTCCTCTATTGAGCTACTGCTCACACCACACATGATAGTTGCACACTCTCCAAAACATACAGTGTGCTGCATTGTGTCATCTTCAGGACATTGTGCCCCTGTCCTCAGCTCGAGTCCGTGTATGTGACCTTGTTTGGCAAAGTGTCTTTTGCAGATGTACCTAAGTTGAAACTCTCAAGTTGAGAAATCTTGGGCTTTTTGGATGGGGCCTAAGACCTATGACCAGTGAGTGTCCTTGGAAGGAGAGGAAGGGCAAAGGGGAGAAGGCAAGGTGGAGGGAGACTGGATGAAATTGTGCAAGCTGAGGGGCCCTTAAGTTGCTAACAGAATCCAGGAGTAAGATTCTCCCCAGAGGCTTTAGCAGGAGCACAGACCTGCTGGCTTCATGATTTTCAACTTCTGCCTTCCAGAGTCTTGAGAGGATACATTCTTGTTGCTTGTGAGCCACCCAAAAGTAGTTTCTTGTGGCAGCCACAAGAAACTACTTCAGTCTCCTCATCTGGAGACTAAGCTACACCCTCAGCCACTTGCTCGCCTGCATTCCTGGTGGGCTCCTTTTGTGGCACATCACAGCCTGACAATCACACATGTCCCTAGCTTACTGGCTGGCCCATCTCCTTCACTGGGCTGTGAGCTGCAGAAGGGTGAGGGCCTTGCTCACAGTGGTGGTCCCATGCTCTAGGGTGAGCTTGGTCCTATCAGGAACCCTCAGGCATTTGTTCCCGAATGAATTAATATGTTGCAGGTATGTCAAGTGCTTTTGAAAATCTGGCCTGTCTGAATGGTGACTCTGTAGGGAGGTCTTCATGTCCTCTTTTGTACAGATACAGATGGGACTCAGAGAGGTGAGGGGACTTGTCCAAGGTCACACAGAGAGTAAGTGTTCTTGGCTGATCTTGACTCTGGGGCACTTTCCTTGCAACAGGAAAGGGCAGACTGAGACTAGAATCCAGGACTGGAAACCTTGCTTTGGAGTCTGGTGCTGGATCTGTCCTAATGTGCTGGGCCCATCAGAGTGGAGCTTTGCCAGGGACCCTGCTGGGGTCTGGTGGGGAGGAAGGATGTGATTCTGTGAGCCAAGGGAGAAGGCTGGGGCTCATGTGAGGGTGGAGCCTGAGCCCAGGGCACTGGAAATCCTCCTGCCAAGGTGAATGTGGTTCATCCTGTGTTCCAGAGGAGAAAACTGTAGCTCAGAGAGGCAGCTAGCCTGGACTCACACTGCTAAATCACACTGCACTCTGAACACCCAGCTCTTTCCCCTGTGACTCACTCACTGCACTCAGTGAAAGGCTGTGGGCCTTTCGACTTGGTCCAGCCCCGCAACCTCAAGCACTGCTGATCCTCAACATACTTCATCCTCAGCTGAGCTTCTGGTCTACATTATAAATTCTAAGGAAGCAGGATTCACATTTGATTCAACATTGTCCTTCTGTCATATCAGTTTCAATTGCTGTACACATTCACTGCCCAGTGGGTGTTATTTCTTTCCCTCCTCTCCTGCCCTCTATTCCTTTCCTTTCCTCCCATCCATCCAGCCAGTCTGCTTCTCTTCCCTCATGTACTAATTTAGCCATCTTTGTGCACAGAGCATATGCTCTAGACTGTAAGTGAAAATCCTTGAGTTTTCCAGGATGTATAAAAACCTATCACTAGCAGCACATGCCTGTAATCCCAGCACTTGAGAGGCTGAGGCTGGAGGATCCTTGTGAGTTTCAGACCAGCCTGGGCTACAAAGTGAGTTCAAGACCAGCCTGAACTGCATAGTGAGACCCTGTCTCAAAAAGACAAAACAAAACAAAACAAAACAAAACAAAATAAAACAACAGTGAAGAAGACAATTCCTGAACCTTGCTGGCCTTCGGTGACCCCCCACCCCCAGCATCACTCCCTTTGGCCACTGTCATGCATTCCGGCCTTAGGCCATGGGGTCAGCCCCATTGCTGAGCAAGTGAGGTTCACCGTTCCTTGCAGTGCAGGAGAACACACACTGTGGGGGTTGCAAGCATCTCGGTAACTTGTCAGAAAGGACTGCTGCACTTGGGAGAGGACGTGGTAAGTCGGGGCTCCAGGGAAGCAGGGGCTTGATCAGGATTGGGTAGTGCAAGGAGTGGGAACAAGTCTCTCTATGATTCAGTGTCTCAGTGCATCTTGTCTGAGGGAGGCAGACACAGCGAGGCTGGAGATATGACTGATACAGGAGCAGCGCTCATGCTAACAGGGAGAGGAGGTGTCTAGTGTTTTGGGGGTGACTGAGCTTGTTTTGGGGGTGACGAACAACCCTGGAAGTAGTCTGTCTCCCGTGTTGCCTCTCTGAGGACCTCGATGGAATCCAGGAGAAGCCAGTGTGGCTGTGGGTGCCAGGCCACTTCCCAGACCCTGGAGACTCTTTCTTCCTTTGTTGCCATCCAGGGCTCACTGGAGGCTGAGTGGGAATCAGGTCTCAGGTATGCATTTGGTTGTAACAGAATTCCAGGTTGCTGAAAGCTTTATACACTTGCATGCATGTTTTTCCTCTTGGTAGTTCAGGACGGAGATGAAAGCAATAATATAATGACCTTAACACCATGCAGGGTGGGCATGGGGGAAGCACTGTGCCAGCAGGTTGGCTGTTTCAGTGTGTCTGATCCTCAGCACACAACCCCAGGGAGTGGCCGTGCTTGGCATTTCCATTAACAGATGAGAAAACTGAGGCTGCAAAAGAACATACCAGCTGGCCCTGGGCTGCTCAGCTGACAGGTGCTGGGGCTGAACTAGACCCCTAGGAAGTGTGAGCGGCAGGGTTGGGATAAACAGCTGCAGAAACATCTGGTAGACATGTGAGTGACAGCTGTCAGTCTGCCTTGACTGGTCCTGGAATGTACTGACGGTCATGGAAGGTGGTGTAATGAATACTGACAGCTGTTTGTCTCTCAGTGGGGCTGTGGTTTGGATGTCACGGCCTGTGGGTGCTCTGTTCATATGTCCATGAAGGAGCAGCTATCTGTGACTTATCCCTTCTGCACCAGCACTCAGCGTGGAGCTGGGCACATGGCAGCGAGTTCCTTATGTTCACCGGATTTATTAAGTCCTCAGGGATCTCTGGGCAGGAGTCTCCTTGTTTAGTTGGTGGAGCCCATAGTGATCTAGTTTGTCCAAAGTCACACAGCTCGGATGTCAGTGCCATTCACCCTCATTCCAACCCCATGGTGACAAACCCGCCACCTCCAAATACTCAGCCTCCTGAAATTTACTACTGCATCACATCCGTACCCCAAAGAGGAGCGTCTTACCTGAATCCGCAGACATGCTGGAGATGCGTGTGTTTCTGGGTAGAACAGAATTGGGATCAGTGCTCATGCTCTAATGTCACAGTTCTGAAAAAGAGAAAAATAACAATAAGGCAAAAACACACACAGACACACACACACGCGTGCACACTCACACACACAGACACACACACACACACACACATGCATGCATACATGCAGCTAAGCCAAATTTCAGCAGGAAGTTTTACAACTCTCTCATGGAGCCTGTTCTTACCCTGACATTTAGTTGACCATGAATTTCAAGTTGGCTACTCTGTGGTTGGGGGCTCACCAGGAGCCACCAGGGAACCTCACTAATTTCTACAGAAGGAGTAAACTCCTGTCTCAGGCACCATGTGGGTTGGATGCCATGGGAGGGCCAGGCTCCCACACCAACTCTTGTTCATCTTCCTGAGGTTTCTCTTTGATGAGAGAGGAAGGAGGCGGAGCACAGACCACAGGCCTGGCCCATGATCACGGTTCATTCTTTAGCTGCCCTGGCAGGGGTTCAGTCTTACTGCCTTGAATTGCCAAGTTGGAGGTCTTTGGGGTGAGGGAGACAAGGGAGACAAGCTGATGTGGTCACCATGAGGTCAGAGGTGGAAAGTTTATTGTCTTCACTGTTTTTATCACTGGTGGATGAATTAGTCCATTTTTACTGCCAATAACACTGTTAGCCTGGGTGCATTGTAATGGAAAGAGGCTTATTTGGCTCATGAGTCTAGATCTCTAAGGTCAAGGGGGCTCCAGTGATGGCAGAGTCCTGAGATGGCCCAGGAGTCACATGGAGAGAGACAGAGCGCGTGTGCATGCATGTGTGTGTCTGTGTTTTCTGGTCCCTCCCACCCCTTCCTGTCCTCCTCCTCTCCCTCTCCCCCTCCTTTCTATTCTTGTATTGATGACTGAACCCAGGGCCTTCATGCTGAGCTGCATCCCCGGTCTTTTAAAATTTGTTTACACGTTGAAACAGGCTCTTGCTAGGTTGCTAAGTTGCCCAGCCTGTGCCTTGGTTGGGATCCTCCTGCCTCAGCCTCCCAGAGTGCTGGGATCACAGGTGTGCACCACCACGACTGCCTTCTCCCTCTTCTTATAAAATCCCCCGATGACCTTATCTAACCCTTACCACCCCAATGGTGCCAGCTTTAAGCACCACAGTCAGATTAAATTTCCAGCCTCTTAATATCCCAGATGGGAATTACAGTTCAGCACTTAAATCCTTGGGTTCCACTCAAAATCCCATCAAACCACAGTGCAAAGGGACACAGTTCTGAACATCTTGCCGAATGGCCCCAGGTGGCCTGCAATTTCACACGTGTGCTGCGTGGAGCCCCATACTACTGCCCCCATTTCACAGATATACAAATTTGAGTCTGGGGAACTGAGTGACTTTCCCAAAGTCCCAAGTCAGAGCTCAGTCAATGGTTGACATCATCTGGCCCTAAAGTCTATATTTTAATTACCATAAAGTCATCTTTCAAGCTTCGATTTTTCTTACTCCTTGCAAAATCCCATGTTTTTTGCCTTATAATCATGGATCAAAACTTATTCATCAAAAAACCCTAATCTTATTCATCCATTCATTCAGCTGATCAGCACACAGCATGTGAACACACACCATGTCCCAGTCTGCTGAAAACTCTGGGAAACGAGTGTGTATGAGCTCAGGATCCGACGAGTAAAGAGAAGACTCATGATGAATGTCAGGAGCAGTGGCCATGGGAATCTGAGGGAACACAGGGAGGCACCTGACCGCCTAGATGGAGGTGGGTGGTGTGAGTGAACACTTAGCAAATGACATGACACTTGGCCAGCCCTGCAGGCTGAGGGGAGAGTATTCATATTCATACCCATCCTGCTGTCAGAGGATGTAAACGGCTGTGTGCCCAGCTCATGGTAAAAAACCAATACATCTTAGGCAAACATGGTGCAAAAGAGCTTTGCAACTGTTTTCCTTTCTGCTCTGGCTGCCAGGAAGCTCAGAGTCAGATTGGGGGTGGTTGTGTAGACCTGAGACCTCAGCCTTCCTCTTTCTCTCTTCCTCCTTTCCTATCCATCTTTGCTATTGCCTGGAATTTTCTGCAGCTCATTCTTTTCTGCTTTCCCATTCCAGAGGTGTATTTATCTTTGACTATTTGGAAATTGCCTTTGATCCTTTTAGAGTTGAGGACAGATAAACAGTACTTTCCATTTAGGACTCTGCTCACAGTCCTCTTGGCTCAGCAACCGAGTGCGGGGCATCTCTTGCAATTTGCTTCGGTTTATCCCACAAATCCTTTGGTCATCAAACCCGAGGATGACTGCAGCCTTCTCGGGTCTCTCAGTGCTGAAGTCCTTGGTCGGTAGACCCCCACTGCTCCATCCCAGAAGCTCGCACAGTTGTAATTAAGGCAGGACAAATCTAATCCCTGCTAGTCCGGATCCTGGGGCGGGAGATCTCAAATTCAAGCCTGGGCAATTGGGCAATACCTCATCTTTAAAGAAAGCAAAAACCAGAGAGCTTGCATCGGGCGCCGCCTAGTGGGGATCAGTATATCCAGGTAAAGAAAGGCCCAGCCCGGGGCCACCCCCTCTTCGCGTTCTAGAGTTGCTAGAATTCTCAGTCCAACTCCTAGCTCTCCTGGTGTGTTGTAAAGGGTATGAGCCAGGAGCCCCCAAACGGGAGGGCATTGCGGGCAGGAGAGGGCGTGTGGCTCCCCTTCGCCCTCTGCTGGCCCGGGACGAGTTCACCAGCGGGGGATCTCTGAGATCCAGTGGGTTTGGGTTTAAGGGGGGTTACATCGTGTAAACATGGTGGGGTAAATGTTCGGCTTTGCGTGCTCCGGGCCCTCTCTGCTTTGCAAAGGTCCGGGGAAAGTTCTGTGCCTGTAACTATTTCATCCGTCCCCATCCTGAAGCTGCCCAGGGATGCACCACAGACAGTTCTAGCCAGAACAAAAGGTGCTCTGGTTCTCTCACCAGGAAGGCGCAGGCATTAGGAGTTCTGTGCCAGGCGCTGAGGATGAACCTGGAGCATCTTTCCATGGTGGTGACCCTTGAGATTTCTTCACCCCCGGTCTCTAATGCTGTGGGAACAAGTTAGCAGCTCCTGCTGCAGCTACAACGTGGGACACTGCAGTGGAGAAGCCGATTGACTTTGGGGTGATGTAGCCGTGGGCACCTTATAAAGTTTCAACTTCTCCACCCAGGAGTCTCCTACTCAACAGTCTGGGGTCAAACTCTGGTGCTCTTGTCTTCTGGCTCCGGGACTTGGGGTGTCTTAAATTTTCGTGCCCTCGGTTTCCATATCTACAAAGTTGGGGCATGAGTAGTTACCTCAGAAGATTGTTTTGAGGGTAAAATGAATTACAGCACAGGAAATGCTTAAGGCAGGGCCTGGTATCCAGGAAATCTCTGTCACTATTTTTACTCCCAAGACTATTACAATTTTATAATTACATATAGGTATATAGATAGATATTTCACAACTAATAATGGGATTATGTCCAGATAAAGCTATTGGAAGTTGAAAATATCATACATCGAAAATGCATTCAACATACCTAAACCACTGAACACTTTTGCTCAGGTACACCGCACACTGCAGAGTGAGGTTGTTTCCAGCCACTAAATACCTCTTCATATATGGTCACAGGTGGAAGCTATGCCTCACTGTCGGACTGAGTAGCATCAATGCAGGACAAGATCAAAGTTCAAAGCTGACAGTAATGAATGAGTACTGTTTATTTTTGCACATTCATAAAATAAAAATCATTGGTTCAACCATCATAAGTTGAGTATAGTATATATTTTATTAATGTTACTGTTAAGATCATTGAGGTTTTGGGTCTGTTGTTGCCTCTGGACCTTGGGGTAAGATTAACTTGCCCTGATATGAAGTTGGCTTGTGCCTCAGTCTCTGGGGACACTTATGATTTGGGGGAAGGGGGCACAAATCTTTATGATCTGTTCTTTGCCTGGCCTCTCTCATCCACTCAGCTGATCACCAGCCCAGTCCCACCCGTCGCTGTCCTAGGCTGTCACTTGCCATTTGCCCAGGCAACTGAACTTCAAATGTCCTTGCAACTCTAACTCCTCCCTTGGGGGTGGTTGCCATGGAGAGTGTCAGGCAGGGCCTGACCCCGTGGCTGGGTGGGGGGGGGGGATGTGCTCCCCATCCACTGCGTCAACATGCAAGCTTACACCGCGCGCCTCTACAGTGGTCCCTCTGATGCCTCTGCTTGGAGTCTGATGGGCACCTATAACTCCCCGGTCCCCATGCCCTCCCACCCCAACCTCCTCCTCCCTTTTCTTCCCCCCTCACCCAGGGGCTCAGCGCTGAATTCAGTCCCATCCTGGTTCTCTCTTTTCTCAACCCCATTTTACTTTCAATATAACTTTTCCTTAGCACTATAAAACTGATCCATCCTGGTGCAGCTACTGTCACCTACACTGAGTTGTTGCAAAAGTCCCCCAAATATTCCCTGCTTCCAGCTTGGCCCTTGCTGAGTCTTCCTGGGCTGTCACAGCAAATCACCAAGGTAATGGTTAAGAGCACTGCATTCTCATGCAGTTCTTGAGGCCAGAAGCCCAAAACCCAGGGGCCCTTAGGGGTTGGTCCTGGAGCCCAGGGAGATCTGCTCAGCACATCTCTCTTGATCGCTGGTGGTGGCAGCAGTCCTTGGGGGTTCCCTGCCTTCAGATGCCTCTCCTGAGGCTCCATTGTCACGTTGCCTCCTCCTATCTTTTCTTCTTTTCTGAGGATAATGCTCACGGGGTGCGGGAGCCTCTACCGTGCAATGCTCTCAAATTCCTTTTTAAAAAAAATTTACTTTAAAGAGGGTAAAATTAAACATAACAAAACAGAGCAAAACAGAACATAGGAAAGCAATATAAGAGACACAGATTTCAAAACAAGACAACTGGAGATTTTCACTGTCTATTATATTGTCTCTTGTTTTCTTCTAAATAGTTGTCCATATCTTTACATACAGTGAATTCATACAAAACAACATAGTATAAAACTGATCTGAACAGGATGATGAAGGCATTTCAGGTCTTTAAGACCAGACAATAAGGAAGTCAACAATGGCTGTCATAGTGTCTCTTATTCTCTTAAAAATAGCTGTTCATACCTTCATGTACGTTCAAATCAAACAAAACAAAACAGACTAAAATCACTCTGAACAAAGACTAGTAGTATTGCTGGATTTCACATCATAACACTACGGAATCAGCACTGGGTACCTTAGTGTCTCTTTTTCTCAAAGTAGTTGTTCATTTCATCGTGCATTATATAATCAGTTCTCATAAACTGTTTAGATGTTCTGTGCATGCAGGGGTCTCTACATGTATATCTTTCCTTCTGTATTAGAGGGAAAAACAAAACAAAACAAACAAATTCCTAGAAAAACACAAAATGAAAAAGTCATATAAAATCACAATACAAGGTGATCTACAATGGTTACTATGATGTCTCTTGTTATCTTCAATAGAATTGTCTATAGCATCAGGCATAGTATAATTGAACATAGCAGTACATAACAAAATTAATAAAAACAAAACATTGGAGACATTATAAAACTTTAAAAGCAGGTAATAGTCAAATCAGAGTGGGTATCCTAGTGAATCTTGTCATCTTCAGAGTATTTGCCTCTACTCTCAGACTTGTACTATCAATCATAACAGATTCGAATAAAATCCGTCAATACAAAACACTGACCTAACAAACCAGATTCAAATAAGATCACTCATAATAACACAGTGTAAGTAATAGAGGGCTTCAGATTAAGATAATAGGAAATTAAGGATGATTACCATAGTATATCCTGCTATTTTTGGAATAGCAAAATTTTGCCCTCAAGTCTAGTAGAAGTACACAGACTGGAACAGAATATAACCAAAGTAAATAGAGCTATAATAGCTATGTGGATATGTGGATTTTAAATCCTGGTACTCTATTAACAATGTCCTCTGCCTTCCTTTTTTAGACAATTCCTCCTCTTTCACTTTCACAGGGCACACTGTACATTTTGGGTCCCACTAACTCCTTTAGTCTTTGGGTTAGGGGTGCAACCTGCTATTACTTAAATGGTTCTGAACCTTTTACCCTTGGGCTTGATCTTAAGTTGTATTCCTTTACCTACAAAAGCCTCAAGCTTTTCTTTAGCTGAGTAGTTCTCCACTGCACAAAAGTGTTATGTCTTTCTAACCTATCTGCAGGGGCTGGCCCTTTTTCTCTCTGATTCCCCGTCACATAGAGCATTGTTTTCTCATATTTGACTTAACCCGCTTTCAGATTAATTATACTTCCTATACAGAGCATGTTGATGGACCCTATCTCCTGATCTACTCTGTGTTTCTTTTTGTTAGTATGTCAAGGCCATCTATGTTAGAGATTATAGCCAACCTTCTCTGCCTCATCTCTGCTATGCTATTTTTCTGCCATTGGTTGTCTACTTTTCTCCTTCATTCCACTGTCTGCTCCATTCATTGATGCTTCTCTGGCACTGTTCCTGAAATTCTTGTGGTTTTTTTCGCCCTCTCTAGAATGTCCTTCAGTATTTTTTGTAGGGTTGAATTGGCGGTTGCAAATCCCCCCAGTTCCTCTTTGTCATGATGCAAAGAAGCATCTTCTTTCTCCATTAATTTTGAGAGATAGTTTTACAGGGCACATCAATTTGGGCTAGAGGTTATTTTCTTTCAAAGCTTGGAATACTTTGTTCCAAGCTCTTCTTGATTTGATGGTCTGTGTTGAGAAGTCTGTCGTGATTTTGATGGGTTTTCCTTTATAGGTGATCTGTTTTTTTCTCTGATGGCTTTTAATATTCTGTTCTTGTGATGAATTTCTTGGATCCTGATTATTACATGTCTGGGTGTAGCTCTGTTTTAGTTGTAGGTGGCTGGATTTCTGTATGCCTCATACATCTGAATATCATTTTGTTTTCCTATGCTTGGGAAGTTTTCCTTAATTGTTTCTGTGAATAGCCTTTATATTTCCTTTGTGTTTATCCCTGCTTCTTCACTCAATCTTTTATTCTTAAGTTATAGATCCTCTTGTTGTCTTCTAGCCTTTGTATTGTTATTGTCTGTTTCCTTGTTATTTTTAAGAGATCTTTCCTTTTGGGTTCACACATTGCAAACCTATCTTCAAGTTTTGTTAATCTATCTCTAGTTTCTTTCAGGCAATGTTGCCAGCTTTAAATGGAGTTTTTAATTTCCTAGTAATCTCTTTGAACCTGTTTCATGTATTCTAGTTTTTTATAATATTCTTCATTGAAAGTTTCTCTCCCTTTTTTGTGTTCTTCCATTGTTCCATCTGTCTTCTTGGGAAGTGCTTAGCATTTCTTTTATTAATCTTCTTATATCTTGCTTTACTTGTATTGCTATTTTAGTTTTGAGCTCATCTATAATGTCATGAAGATATTTCTTTATGTCAGCTGATGCTGTGTATGATATTTTATGTTTGCTGCCCCTGATCTCTTCTGTGTTTACCTCTCCTGGATCCATATTTTCTGGGTTGCAGGCTGGAGGCTTTTTCTTATTTCTTTCTCCTGTCATATTTCTGGTTTTCCATACAGGTGTATGGTGGAGGTCCCAGTGCTTTCTTTTTGGTTATGGTTCTTCTGAAGCACGCTGGCTAGGATTTCTGGCCTCTCCAGTTTGCTCTTGGTCATTGAGGTGCACGCAGGGATGGTGTAGGCTGGGCCCTCCCCTCCAAGCCAGTCCACCAGTGGGGGTCTTCACCACATTAATGTGTGCTGCGTGGAGGGAACCAGTTTGAGACAACTTTGGGGACAGTTTTTTCCTTGGCTACTGGGTCCCAGCCAGTGTCGTGACCCAGCCCAAGCAGATCCCACCAATCTGCTCTGGGCAGGGAGCAGCCAACTGAAGTCACTGCCATTCCCTTGTTCAGGCCCATCCTGCCCATTTCCAATATGTTGTCCAGTCAGCCCCCTCCCGCGGGAGGACCAAATTCCAAGCACTCAACGTGGGTTAGTGCAAGTCTCCACGCCAGCTCTGTTCTCTGTTGGGTTCACCCAATCCCGACTTCAGCACGACTGCGGCTCCAGTGAGAGCGTGTCTGGCACCAGCCTTCTGTTTTTCTTTTCTTTTCTTTTTCTTTTTCTTTAGTTTCTTCCTGGGTCATGAGAATCCCTCTCCTTTCATCGGGTCTTCTCCAAGGTGGTAAATTCTAATGTCTGAGCTATTTCTCTCAAACAAGTACCTTGTTACTTACTGATCTGCCATCTTCCTCCTGCCTTTTTTTTTTTTTGTTGTTGTTGTTGGTTGGTACCAGGGATTGTGGTTGTTGTTGTTGGTACTAGTGCTTGCCAGGCAGGCACTTATGCTGCTGAGCTAAATCCCTGGCCCCTCAAATTCCTTAATAAATCTGCAAAGGTCCTCTCCAGCACAGCCATTTCACGAGTTCCAAGTGGACATGAATCATCAGCCCACTACACCCCAATCTACTCCCAACCTAGCAACAAGAGAAATCCTTTGAAGACTTAATAGGGAGCATAGTGGCACACACCTGTAGCCTTAGTTTCCTGCGAGTTTGAGGCAGGGGGATCACAGGTTTGAGCCCAGCGTGGGCCTCTTAGTGATTTAGCAAGACCCTGTCTCAAAATAACCCCTTGACTCCTGTGTCAGTGGCTCCTAAGTCAGTCAGTGGGAAGGCTGCAGTCTCCCCAGGGTGACAGCGTGAGAGCCCATGGGGTCTCCCCTCCACATAGTGGCCCTCCACCCAGTGGCTGTGTCACACTGCGGTTCCCTGTGCTGCTCTCAGCTCCTGCACCTATCGTCCCAGGTCTGCATGGCCACTGCCTCCACCGTCCCCCCGGGTTCCTGTTCAGACGACACCCCCAGGGATGCCGCTGGCCTGTGTCCCCTAAGCTTCATTCCTCAGTCCCTGGTGTGTGTCATCTACTCCCAATGTTGTCATTCACATGTCTGCCCACCATAATGGTAGTCCATGAAGGTTTATTTTTGATTTATAAACTAACCACCAATAGGGCCACCTACCTCGAGGTTTTTTGAGCCTGGGGGCATAGGCCTTGTACACAATAAGCCTGGGCCTTTCTGTTGCTGCTACTGTGAGGAGCAGTGGTGGCAATAGTGTGGATATTTCCCTCTAGCGTTCCAAGGCTGCTCCATAAAGAGTGTTCAGGAAATGTTTGTTGATTGAATGCTGGTGCTCTCTGTATCTCTTCCAAGCCATGCATGGGACGTTTGTGATCCTGCTTCCACTCAGCTTGATCCTGATGGTTTTTGGAGGAATGACCGGGTTCCTGAGCTTCCTCCTCCGTGCCTACCTCCTCCTCCTGCTCACAGGGACGCTTTTCCTCTTTGGAGGTAAGTTTTGACCCTGCCAGGGCCAGGCTGCTGAAGAGACTGGGCGGTGGATGCTGCCTATAAAGCCTCAGCAGAGAAAGGGATCCCCATCTCCTGTTGGGACTCAGTTTCCCCACCATTGTATCAGTCAAGAGGGGTGAGCAGTTTCCAGGGAGGAAGCGGGATGGGCGGCTGCCAAGGGCTCCCTGGGTTTCCCAGCAGAGCTGACCTCTGACCTCAGCCTTAGGGTGGCTCCAGCTGAGGGCCATGCACCGCAGACAAGAGGCCCCTGGGTGACAGCCTCACTCCCCAACATCGCAGGCACAGATCATCAAGTGTACACAGCCATAGCCACTCAGACGTGGAGTCTAACAAGCCATCTCCCCGCTCCAGAGAATAAAACTGGGTTCCCAGAGGCAGAGAGAGGACCGGAGATGCTAGTCAAAGAAATGAAATTGTAGCTAGATGCAGGAATAAATTCAAGAGCCCTGTTGCACAGGAACTGTGGCTAACACCGAAGTACCGTGGACTGGAAAACTGCCGAGAGGGTGGACTTCAAGCATTCTGTCCACAACAGAGGGCAAGATGAACAACAAAAACAAGCCAAGTGTGGGAGGCGATATGTTCACCAGCTTGACAGAGCCAGCCCACAAGGAGCACATCCAGCCGAGCCCCGTGGCAGCACTGTAACTATGTACAGTTTTACCCTTCAAAAGGACAGCACGGAGAAGCAAAGCAAAACAAAAGCCAGGCATGACCGATACTGGCTGGGTTAACTGTTTGAGGAACCAGTGGTTTTAGAAGAATGGCTGCTGTAGGCTTCCTGAGTTCCTAGGGTGTCGGAAATGATTCCTTATTATTAAAACAGACAGACAGGCAGGCAGGCAGGCAGGCCGCTGGGCATGGTGGCTCAAGCCTATAATCTCAGCTACTAGGGAAACTGAAACAGGAGGCCTGAAAGTTTGAGGCCAGCCTGGACAGCAAAATAAAAACCAGGGTGGGGATGTAGGCAGCCCCAACAATGGGTCGGTGCAGTTCACAGGCGAGGCGGGGCCTCTGAGGGGATCCATGGCAATTTGTGGTTTACTGTAACAGAGTAAGCATCCGTCGTATTTTTCATCACACCTCGGACTTGATGGTTTCCCTCCTCTGTCCTCTCTCCCTTTCCTCCCCAGCCCCTGCCCCTCCTTCCCCCCCACAGGCCTTCTCCTGGGTTCTGATCATCTTTCCCGTTCTATTTGTTTCTTTCTTCCTGCGATCTGCTCTCCCCACAGCCATGGTGACCCTGGCTGGCATCAGCGTCTACATCGCCTACTCGGCAGCCGCCTTCCACGAGGCACTGTGTCTGCTGGAGGAGAGGGCGCTCCTGGACCAGGTGGACATCCGCTTCGGCTGGTCGCTGGCCCTGGGCTGGATCAGCTTTGCTTCCGAGCTGCTCACCGGGGCGGCCTTCCTGGCGGGGGCGCGCGTGCTCAGCCTGCGACGTGGGCGGGACCAGGCCATCTGAGCCGGCTGCCGGCTGTGGGCTGCGTGACTGGGACCAGGCGGGACTCTTCCCTGTGGGCAAAGCCGCCGGTGGAGGCCGAGGGACAGCTCGGAACGCCAGTGGACCGGGCTTGGGCCGCCGTCTCCTGCCATCTGCAAGCCGGGCTTGCTGAGTGCGTGTGCTGAGTGCGTGTACTGCGTCTGTGCAGGCCAGAGAGGGCGCGAGAGAGCTGCACCCACACCGCCCGACCTAAATCGCGGCTGCCCTCGGCAGTGTACGAGGTCTTGTGACTGCAGGTCCGGGCCGCCTCCCCGCATCACATCCTCCCCTGCCCTTTGGAGCAGAGCTGTTCTTCGTTAGGAAGTGCTCGGGATGGTCAGCGAGTTAGGGACTTGTGCGGCGGCGAGCAGCCACTTAGCTGTGCTCTGGGCTCCCAGGCCTGTGCTTGCTCCGCTCCGAGCTCCTCTGAGGAGGCCTGAGCCTGGCTCCTGCCTCATGAGGCCGCAGTGCGGGTGTTTCGGTGCAGCGGGACTCTGGGCACTGGAACTCCCTCCTGTGCTGGGCCTCCTGGCAGAGGCACTGCAGGGTGAGGACTCTGCCTGGTGCAGTGATTCCTAAGACAGGAGACCCTGCGAACGTTTAGGGGGGCAGTGAGGGTCCCTCCAGGTTGTTGGGAGATCTTCCTAACTGTCAGATGAGTGGGGCCCCAGCATGGCCTTTGACCGGTTCTTTCCCAGGGGTGCTGCCCACAGGAGGTGAGGGCAGTCAGGGCCACAGTGAGAGGAGAAAACCTCAAATCCACCACCACACCACCTGGGCTGCCAACCCAAGCACGTGCTCTGTCTACAGGTCAAGTAGTGGCTCCTGGCCTGGTGATTTTGCATGGTCACTTTCCCAGTGTGGGCAGCGCTGGGTTCCCAGGTGGGAGTGGCGGGGAGACCAGCTCCCGACACAATCTGGGTGTGTAAGAGGCTGGGGACCTTAGGTTAGGGGCTCCCTGGGTGGCTCCCCTGGGCCAGCAAGTCTGGGAGCACTGATGTCATGACACTGTCGTTTTCATCACAGTCATGGTGATATCATCATCGCCATGACACCCCACATTGCTGTGATGCAGCTGCCTCCACAACATTACCCTGTGACACCAACACTTGGCCCACCATCCTTCCATGACATTGTCATCCTCACTGCTGTGTCATCAGTTGCTCTCCTCACCATGACGTCACCATTACAGTTGACACCTGCTCAGCCCTTAACGTGTACCCTCACTATGAGTAAGTTAGACAGTCACTCAACAAACATTTGATGGGCACTATCTACTTGGAAGCAACCAGGATCAGTGACTATGGACCCAATCCTTGGTCTCTGGGTTGTCACAGGATGGGGGAGAGAGGCATGTGGAAATAATCTGAACAGGGCACAGAGGAAGACACTGAGACATAGGCACCAGCTTAGGCAGAGGCACTGGCTTGAGGGCCCAAGGAGAGGAGCAATTTGGCGCAAAATTTATAACTGGCTAATTCCAAGACCGTTCTATCTCCTCTGCCATCACCACCTGCACCACTCGGCCACCACCATCTGATCCTAGGGTCCAGACGTCGCGGCAGCTTTTTTGCTTAATCTGGAAACCCACGCATGAAGCAGGTGTCATAGTGCTGAGTCTGGCTAGAAACACCCGTGCAGGCTTCTGCAGAACGAGAAGGCCATGCTGAGAAAAGACGGTCTTTGCTGCCACCTGCCGGTCATATGGCGGAACTTCGTCAGAGGGCCGACTTGCTTGTCAATCAGCCCATAGGACATTGGGTTCAACCTCTGGGCGCCCAGCCCTGGTCTACAGGGCCGTCACCAAGACCCCTGGCTATATAAGAGGCAGGTCCAGTTGTTAGAACTGGAGGAGAGCGTTACAACTGGCACCAGGTTGGCAGAAGTTGGAGGATGGAGGCCCCTCAGCACCATGGTCTGGTTAGAATCACAGAGAAGGCCCTCAGCCACTCACCCAGTGAGGTGTTACTGGAGAACGCTGCGCGTCAGACCTGGACACAGCGGTGGGGATGGCGGAGAGACCCCAGCCCTGCACTGCTCCCACAGAAACAGGTGATAGCACACGAACCAGTGAAAGGCAGTGGATAGGGTGAGGAAGAAAGCAAGTCAGGGTGGGGGGAGACAAGTGGCTGGCAGGGATGCCGCTGGAGAAGGGCAGCCAGAAAGGACCTCTCAGAGGAGGAGTCCTGGCGCCCAAGCCCAGACAGAGGCACTGCGGGCAGGGAAACGCAGACCAGGGAAGGGATGCTAATGCAGAGGCCCCTGTACATGTTTGAAGGAAATGAGAGAGGCAAGGGGAAGTGGAGGAGGAGAAGAGGGGAGGTGACGCACAGGTGCTTAGTGGCCCGAGGTCCCGTTTGGTTCCATTTCCAGGAGATTGGTGCTGAGAACCAGGGTCAGGGCCAGCTGGGTCTGAGGTGCGGACTTGAAGGCAGTGGTTCCTTCTCATCCGTATGATCTGAGACCTTTGGACCCACCCTGAAGTCCTAACACGTGGCGCTCAGAGGAGCCCGTGGAAAGAAAGCCTTGAGCCTGCTGTGTGAGGACTGAAGGGCAGGGGTGGGTGTGCCCGCAGGAAGTCCGGTGAGAGATGGGAGGGCCCGGCCAAGGGGAGGCGTGGTGCTGTTTGCGGTGTGCTTGGTGCTCAGAGGAGAGCTTTCTACTCATAAAGAATAAATGGAGAGAGAAAGGGCCGAGGGCACCTGTCCAGTTGCTGGAGAGACTCAGCCTGCGTCTGTGTCTGCAGCCCTCCCCTGGCTGGACCTGTGTGCCGCAGAGCCAGTCCAGCTCTCCTCTCAGAGAGGCTGCTCGGCCTGGCATGGGCATTTGCTCACTTGTTCACTATAGACTCAGCCATTGGTTACTTTGCTCATTGGCTCAGCATCCTACTCACTCAGGGCTGCGGGAGGCTCTGGAGGCTGCGACATCTGGGCCATGGAGGCGCATGGCCACCCTCGTCCATTTATCTTCCCGTCCACTCACCCACTCACCCACTCCCTGTTCACCTACTCACCCATCCACCTGTCCAGCCACTCATCCATCCGCCCACCCACTCACTCACACCACCCATCCATCCATTCATCCGCTCGCTCATGTACTCATTCACTCTGGGCGCTTCCATCCGTGCATCTGTCCATTCATTCATTCATCCACTGCTGCACCGTCACTCCTTCAGTCACACGTTCACTCGCATCCACAGAAAGTTATTTGGGCCTGATGTGCCAGATGGTCTTTGAAGCACTGAGGGGCAGGGTCTGGGTCACAGCCCAGGTCTCTGGCCTGCAGCATCTGTCAGAGCCAGCACTTTGGGGCCCTTTTGAGTTCCTGGCCAGCCAGGCCGGCAGCTGGCCAGCTATCTCTGCAGGCTTCGGGGCCCTGGACTGTGCCAGGATCCTGTGTCAGTCCCAGCTTCCGCTCCAGGACAGGGTCCACAGTCAGCATCCAAATGAGACCAGACCCTCACTCTGCCCCTGACCCTTGGCCCCAGGGAGGGATTTAGAAGTGAACAAAAATGACTTAAAACCTACCCTGTGAAGCTAACACCCTGATGATTACGTGTATCTGTGTGTGACACTCGGACAATAAACTTTGCTGCTGTGTCTTGGTCAGAAGTTCTGTGAAGTGGACATGGAGGGGAGGGGACTGCGGCGTGAACAGTGCAGTGGATGTGGCTTCCTGGCCACTCCTCTGCTGAACAGACCTGCAGACAATAGTAGCTCGCTTTCACTGTGACTCGCCCATTCAGTGTTTGCCAGGCCTCTGTGCGAGGGCCAGGGGAGGCGTCTCCCTGGGGCTGATGGTCAGGGGCAGAGTGCGAGTCTGGCCTCTTTTGGATGCTGACTTTGGTGCCTGTCCTGGAGGGGGAGCTGGGGCTGACACTGGATCTTGGCACAGCTTAGGTTGCCCCGAAGCCTGTAGAGCTGGCCTGCTGCCTGCCTAACTGGCGAGGAACCTAACGGCCCCAAAAGGCTGGCCCTGGCAGATGCTGCAGGCCGGAGACCTGGGCTGTGACCCAGTCCTTGCCCCAGCACCAGTACCCCGGCCCCCTCTGGAGAGCAAACAGCCTGGGTTTAATTTACAGCGGGACAGGGAGCAATCCGTGGCCTTGGCTTCTACTCTCAGTGAATTTAAGCTTGTCACCTTCGCAGCACATGACACCCAACAGCTGGACACTGATATCAGCCTCTGCGAGCACTGGCACAGACTCAATCTCTGCCTCTTCCCGACAACAGCCTGAGCCTTTTCAAATATTTACAAGTGAGGTTCCCTCCGGAGCAGGGGGAGGAAGGGGTGGGCTGCTGGGGAGAGAATGAGAGCCTGGACAGACGCACACAGGGAAACAGGAGACGCTGACCGTCTGCACTGCCCGCGGTGGGGAGGCTTTGTGAGAAATGCATCTCGGTGGACAAGTCACAGAGCACAGGCACCGGGCCTTGGATGGTGTGGCCTCCTGCACCCTAGTGTTCACACACTGCAGAGGCTGCCACTCCTGGGGCCAGAAGAGATTAAATCAAGCCCAGGAGAAAAGATGCAGCCAGAAGACAAAGTCAACATGGGTGGCACAGCTGAGTGTCACCGTGACTCAGTTTTATCGAATGTTTTTCTTTACTAAGGACAAGGAGCACACGCCAAATAAAACAACAGTAAGAAGGCCATCGGAGCAGCTTGGTTCCCCCAGGCCTGGGAGGCAGCTGCGCTGGGAGAGCTGCAGCAGAGTCCCCAGCGCCATACACCCAGGGCAGGGCTGAGCCTGGACTGTGCCCTCCCAGCCCAACCCCTGCTGCCCAGGGCCATCCTGACACCTCATGCCTCTGAGACATTGAGGAGCAGCCTAGAGGCCACCGTGCACGGGGCTGAGTGGGCCCAGGGGCTTGGAGGAAGCCCTCTGTCCAAGATGCATGAAAGGAAGGGGAAGGCACGTGTGCCAACCACTGGTTGGTCACCTTTGCCCAAACTTCACAGCCTCGCTGAGCCTTGGGAGCCATGAGCAGCCAGGCAGGAGGTTTCCGGGTTGCTGGACTCCAGCTCAGTGGTGTGGCATTGGGGAAGTCCTCGTCTCTTAGACCTTGGGCTTCTGCTCTACAAACCAGGCCCCTGGTTTTCTGTCCTGTCTACCTCCCCAAGCTGTTCCCTCAGGTTCATTCCCATGGGCGTCTCCCGAGGTCTTTTCCTGAACCACGCCCTCCACCAGCTACCAGGGATGCAATACTGATGACATAGACAGGTTGTTACAGGGTCCCAGCAGGGAAGCAGTTGTGTGTATGGTTTGGGGTCCTCTTCGGGGGAAGGCGTTACCATCCCATGCTGCACTCTGGCAGTCAGGGCTTTCTCATCACAAGTTCTCTTTAAGTGTTGGGCCCCAGCCTGGGGGGCCAGAATAAGATGAGAATTTTGCTAAGTGGTACTGGCGTTGGCAGTAGAGAAAATATGCTCCATGGAATAAGGGCAGGCGCTGGCTAGGGGCTACCTTCTGCCTCCTTCAAGAGCTCCTGGGAAAGCTCCTTCTTTGGCTGGAGCCTCAGCTTCTCACCTATCCAATGAGACACGCCCATGTCCCCGGAGGGCGGGTGTAGCACCTGTGAGTGACATTATTGTACCCATACTCTGAAATTCCAGGGGGCTGCTACCGCCTGCCTTCTGCCATCTTCAGGAGGTGTCTCCTCTGCCCGCTACTGTCACTGTGATTGCTCTGCTCTCTGGGAACACTTTTAGGATGGGTGGCCCTGGCCCATGTGCCTCTCCTGTGCAGAGCATCTTGGAGTTTCCAGGGCTTGTGCCATGTCTCTTCTGAGTCCTCCTGTAGTCCTGCAGGACGGACAGCCACCTCATTGCCTTGGAGCTCAGTAAGGAGAAGGAGTACCTGAGCGCATGGGTGGCAAGCAGCACAGACAAGACTTAAAGCTGGTCTTCCTACTGCAGGGTGAACCCACCCACTCCTGTCTCCCCATCAACAGCCTGGTGCTGCCCACTTACCACCTCTAGGGTCTCAGGAGAGCACATGACACTTGACTGCTTGTGTATGGGCTGCCTGGTCTCAGGCAGGTCATCCTGGTGAGCACAGCATGGGGTTTTGTCGGCATATTGACATTCGTTCCACATTCATTTCTATTTCCTCAATTAGGAACGCTTAATTTAATAGAATGCTCAAAACCCCAGAAGAGGAACAAATATGCAGGCAGAGAGCTCCCTCAGTCCCCCGCAAGACCTTCCTTTCTTTGTGGGGTTCCCTCCTTCCTCCAGCTGCTGGGTTTCTGGCTCCTTGCTCAGAAGTAGCAGCTTCTCAGAACTCCAGAGACGAGCTGGGTACTCACCTGGAGCTCTCAGGGCAGCCCCTGGCTCTTTCTCCATTCCTGGAACTTTGGTCCTGGTTCTGTATCAGACCTGATTTGGGGCCCTGGAGATGGGTGCCTTGCTCAGGAGCAGTGGTTTAGTGGCACGTAGGGTCTTTTGTGGGTTCAAGCCTGTCCCCCCAAAAGTATTGAAATTGTAACTCTGGTACCTAAGAACTTTAGGGATGTGTGATAAGAGAGCATCAAGATGATGCTTCAGACCCCAACCTGAGAGCTGGACCAGCTGATGGTGCACAGAGTAGAGACTGTCTGGGCCAAACCCTGCCTGCCTGTAGGTTTGGGAGCAAAAGAGATGCTGTCACTGTGCTAAGATGCTCAGCTGTGGGTGGTTTGTCAGGGAACACCTCTCATAAAAGGAACAGTGTGGCTGTGGAGTGGGATATTTGCAGCAGACGCCCCTCTTCTCTTGGCCTTCACCACTTCCCAGCTGTACCTGCCCGTCCACATCCTTGACCATCCACATGATGCCTCCTCTGGTTTGGGAGTCTGCCTGGCTGGTAGTGGGGCAGGAGTGGCTCATGGGCAGTTCGTGTGCCTGGGGGCAGCTCCTAATCCTGGTGCCCTCAGGGCGCCTGGCCCTCTTGTCCTCAGATGGGACAATCCGAGGGCACCTAGGTGATTTCCAAAGGCTCCTTCATGGGGCTGAGCCTCAGTTTCCCACTCTAGTGCCTCCATTCTCACTTCTTGGCTCCCAAGCTTCACCTGGAGCTTTCCGGAGTCACGTCCCAGAACCTTCTTAGCCCGTAGCAGGGCTCAAGGAGGTTCACCCAGCATCCCAGAATCCCTGGCACTTTCTGGACAGAGGATGCTGGCTCCTTAGTTGTCCTCTGTGGTCTCTGGGCTGCATCCAGAGACTGACTAAAATTCCTACTGCTCTGCACACCCAAGTGACATACCTAGAATCAAGGGAAGTGGTGACAAAAATACACCAAGGAGTTGGGCAGCATGGTGACAGGACACGTGACATCTGCGGAGGAACAAGGAAACAGGGAAGCGTGTTCAAGCCTCACGTGCAGAGCACTGTTGTATTTATACATCCCTCGGGGCTGGCATCTCCTCAGAGGCACTGTGCATCTGTGAGGTCAAGCGGGAAGTTATCTTCACCTTAAGCAGAGAAAAAGTCTTGATGGTTGCACGGTGATACCTGCTCCTTGGAGCTCCATGGATTTTCCCTTCTCCTGTTCATGTTCTCTAGCCACTGGCGCCCACAGGGACCATCGGCTGCTAGATTTTCCAGAACTCAAGCTACAAATTACCATGAAATGATGCTAATAAAACTGCAGGTCCCGATATTTGGCTGAAAAGCAGGGTCGATGAGCCCACGCCCTAGGGCCTGCTGTGTATTTCTCAGGAGGGAGGCACGGGAGGGCAGCAGGCAGTGCCCCTGGGCTCTCACAGGTATTTCCATCCCGGTGTCTCAGCCAGACACAGGGTGGGTAACAAGGCCAGACATAAGTCTGGAGAAAACCTGGCAGGGAGCAAGGATCCCACCAGATTAGCAAATGACCAGAACCAACCATCAAAGGACCTGGATAAAGGGGTGGAGATTCCCTCAGGGGGTATTTAAATACCGACAGTGTAAGTGGCCATAGAGACCTGCAGTGAGTGATCAAAGGCGACTTCAGAATGTGGATCAGGTGTCCAGCAGCTGGCGCCAGGAACCTGGAGCTGTGGGAAGAGGTAAGGGATTCACCAACATAACCAGGCTTTGTCTTCAGAGGAGGGAGATCTTTGGGAGCAGGAGGGACCCTGGATCACAGCCATCATGTTTGTTTTTTTTATCTTCATTTTTAAATAATTACAGGCTCACGCGATGTGGCCAAAAATAGCCCACTAAGTCCTGTGAAATCCTAACCCATCTTTCTCCAGTGGTAACATCTTTCATAGGGGCAGTCTGTTATCAAAGCAAAGAACTCACCTCACACCTCTTAGGTCTTGTCCGTGTGCGCATGCGTTGTGAGTGTACATTTTACGCTGCCAGCACCAAATCGAGACAGAACCGTTTCTTCACCTTTAGGGGGCGCTGTATAGCCTTTCTTGACCCTGGAACCCCTCGTCAATTCGCTTGTCCCCGCAGTTTTATCTTTTTGAGGATGTGAGATCAGTGGACTCCTACAGTACAAAATCTTTACAGATTGGCTTCCCTCGTTTAGTACAATGTCTTTGAGTTTAGAGGGCATGCAGGGATCAGACCAGCGACCTCCCACTTTCCGGCCGGGCGGACTGGGCGCCTAACCTCCTGAGCCAGATGCTCAGTCTGTAGTGCAATGTCTTTGAGACTCATCCACATAACCACGCATCGAGTTCATTCCTGTTCACCACTGAGTACTACTCCATGGCATAGATGTAGTGCGTCTGTTTATCCAATCATCTGTGGAAGGACATTTGATTACAGTTTTCTTTTCTCAGTGCTGAGGACTCAACCTAGAGCCTTCGAACTGAGCTGCATCCCCAGCCCTTTTTATATTTTTTATTTTGAGGCAAGTTCTCAATGAGTAACTAGATTGCCCAGGCTGAGCTCAAACTTACGCTCCTCCTGCCTCAGCCTCCCAGAGTAGTGGGATTACAGACATGTAGCACCGTGCCTGGCCTTGGTTACAGTTTGACAATTATGACCATTGTTTTTACTGAATGATATGTGAACGTGAGTGCTCAGGCTCAACAAAACACCTCTAAGGAACACACTATTACATCAGATTTAGGAGTATGTAGTTATTTATTTTTTGGTGCTAGGGATCAAAACCAGGGCCTCATGCATGCTAAGCATGTGCTACACTACGGAGCTACATCCCAGCCCCAAAGGTGTTGTTCTAGATGCTTCTGCAAGCCCGTAGTATCAGCGGTGTTCTTACTCTGTGAGAGGCCATGAGAAGAATTTCTACCATCATCCAAGGATGGAAACAAATGCTGGACTGTATTCCTCATGCGCTGTCAGTATGAATGGTCATGGATGGAGTTTCTCTTTCTTGCTTTGGCCACCAGGAAACTGGGATTGGGGTTTACTATTTATTTGTGAAAAATCTGTTTTGACTTTGTGTGATGTTCCTTTGACTAAACTTTGACTTTTTTTTTTCAAAGCTTGAATATTATTTAAGCACAGCAGAGTGGGAAATTTGACCAGAACTCTAGGGAATTCTTCTTTGGAGAGAAAATGATGACCAGGGCCTGTTTCTCAGGAGAACCATAGAAGGGTCTCAGCAGAACAAGAGAAGGATGAGCAACAGGGCAGGGTCCTGGCCACCATGCTCAACCGCAGGCTCCCGAGCAGCAGGACTATGAGTTGACCATCTTTGTGCCTCACAAGCTGGTACCAGGACAGGTGTGGACCAGCCATGCCCCAGACATGCAGGTCGTCCTCCTCCTCTTCCCCACGGTCCCTCCACAGGGAGAGCTGGGGACATTCTACCCATATACACAGAGAGGACAGGTGTCTCCAGGGGCCGCGATAGGTGTGGATGTCACAGTGTGGGAGGAGGGCCTTCAGGGCCTGAGAGCCGGAGCACAAGGACAGGGCACAGAGAACACACCAGCAGCAAAGTTTGTCATCAACTGAGCCACCACCTAAACACACACACGCAAACCTCAGGCACCAACTGTTGCTACTGTTTCCTGTAACAATGATGCCATGCACTAATATGCACACTCACACACATTCACACTCAAACCACACACGCACATAAACATGCGGTACCACTTCCTGCTACCATCAAGTCTCTCAAATGTGCATACCTAGAGTGAAATGTGTTTCTTCAGATTAAAGATTGAAATTTAAATTAGATACCTGTATGTTCTCATTTTCCTCCCTTTACTCCACATTCACCTTGAGATTTTGTGTTCTTAATTGGGGATACTACTGGCTCCTTTTTTTTCAAGTTAGAAAAAGTTGGATGCAATGGTTCAGCTTGAGGGTATCAACTTAATTGGTCTGAGAGCTGCCTAGGGGATTGGTGGGGCACGTTCCTCTGTGTGTGTGTGTGTGTGTGTGTGTGTGTACCATGGCCAGGTGGCCTTGGGGATTCCATCTGATCCCTGGCCCCTTTCTCTCTGTCACTATTCTCCTGCTCTGCTTCCTTGCTATGAACTGAGAAGCTTTGCCATGATGTACAGCCAGATGACCGTGGGCTGAATTCTCTTAAAATATGAACCAAATTAAAGCACTCCTCCTCTAAATTGTAAGTTTCAGGTATTGTGTTCCAGCAACACTGAAGCTGACTAATACACTTTATTTAACACTAGTTCCTCCATTATGAAAGGGTAAATATTTTACATCATCACACCCATCAATTAAAGTAAAACTAACCATAGCCCATAAATGTTTGTATATATTTTATACACACATAAACATACATGCACAATGAAATTTAAGTGCATTTTTTTAATGGGCATGACAAAGAGATACATATAAGATTTTATTTTTGCTCAGAAAATTGGCTCTTGAAGGGTGAAAGAGATCTTGGATATTACAATAGCTTATGGCCCCCTAAAGGGTCACAATAAAAAAAAAACAGTCACAAAGCACAGTTTATTTATGCTATTAAAATTTTGTGGGTGGGGGTGGTGGTTAGGGGAAAAAAAAAACAGTTTAAAAGACTGTTTACCAAGGAGATAAGAATAAGAGGTCATGGAGCCCTGCAGCAGATCCCCCTGAGGGGAGGATCTGGAATCTCTGACCTTAACTTAAGAAGCATTAGAAGAGCCACCTGCCACTCAAGACTGCATGTGTGATAATTGTCAGAGCTGGCCGTAGGCATGTCGCCAAGCCCTTTAAATGCATTGTTTTAGTACTCTGAGAAGCAGTGCTGGTGTTTTGTCTCTTTCATAGATGCACCTACCTGTGGCCAAGAGGGGAGGCCGAGGCACTTCCTCCATCAGGCCTATGACTGAGCACTGGGCTTTGGATTTAGACTCAGGGTGTCCAACGCTCATCTGCACACCAGGCAGTGGGTGTCTCGCTCAGTGAGGGTGCAATGTGCATTTCCACTTCCTCATGAAATTAATGGAGTCTGGCTGGCTGAATGTTCTGGCCAGAACCTTGTTCCTGGGATTGTTACTACCCGGACTGGGAATCTTTTCCACAGCCCCAGCAAATCCAGATGTCGGTGGTCAAAAGAGCAAGCCACAGGCCCGTCACAGGCTTGATGGGCCTCCCAAGGCCGGCAATTAAGAGTGGGTCCTCAGCTGTGAACTTGCCCTTTGGCTTCCTGATGCGAGTCTATCATGCTAATTAAATAACCATGATTGTGGCCCGCTGCTGCACTGTGACTTCACCGGGAGGCCACGGAAGGATGCTGCCGGCTTGGAAAGACAGTGCTGCCTCCTCCTGTGCTCGGGAAAGACAGTCAGGCTATCAGGGGTGATGGGAAGTGCTGTTGGACAAAAGAGCCTCCCACTGGGTACAGTGTCACCCCCTTACAGCATCACCCCTTGACTGAGCCCTGGGATTGGGGATCCATGCTTCCCGACTCCTCGTCCTCCACACAGCCCTCGGTGACGTCTCAGGGCCCGGCTCTTGGCCCAGTTTGGCTCACATGTTCATTCCTGGGTGCCCTTTCTCCCTTGCCCCAGCACCAGGTGACAGTGAGGCCACATAAGCTTTCAACAGAATTACCAAAAGGAGCCTGAGGGCCCCAGGACCACAATCATTAAATGAAGTATGATAAAAAAAAAATAAGACGAATGCTTAAATTTAAAAAATTCATTACAGTTAAAGACACACTGCTGTTCATTTCCCTTCAATACTCCTGCCCACCTTGCATACACTTGGCTTGTCATTCTGCCCATTTTCTGAAAGTCCTCGTCTCCAAGTGTCTTTATGGAGTGTGATAAAAAGTTACAGTGAATGCTGCCACTGAGCACCATTCAGTGGGAAGGCAGGCTCATAAATACACGGCGGTGCGTCCCCTCTCACTTTGTTGACCAAATCTGGCACTGTGCAATTTCTGGCTCTTCCCCAAAGTCAAAATGACCATGAAAGGTCAACGTTTTGAATAAATTCAGGACATTGAGGCAGCCAGGACAGTGCAACACTCAAAAAAGAGGACGTCCAGGACTGTTTCCAAAAGTGTCAAGAACTCCTGTCCCCAAAATTTAAGAAAATGTAAAAGATACCAGTGCAAAAATACTGGTAGTACACACACACACACACACACACACACACACACACACACACACAAACACACACATACACACTCACAAATAGTAGACTAAGTTAGGGAGGTCATCAGTAATTAATTAAATCCTGGCCATTTGGGGTTGACTGGATAAATGGCTGTGAGACATGGTGATCACTAGAGGTAACAGGTTGGTTTCTGGGTTGTTTCTGCCAGACTGTGAGTCACAGTTCTCCGTTTATACAGAACTCTGGTCATAGCTTATACATTTGATTTTTTGTGTAAACAAATGTGAGTCTAGATTTTTCATTTATAGATGTTTTCGTGTGCTGGCAGGTGACAATTAGAGGCAGTAGAAATTATATTCACTTACTATGGAACAGGTTGAAAGGAGTTAGCATAATGAGATATGTGTGCCCTTTGTTTTAAACAGCAGGAGGTGTGTACCGTGTTTGTAAGGATTGTGCCACATGCCTAGGCATGTGGGCTTCTAATATTATTTCATTCATTTTGAGTAATTCTCTGGGAATTCAAGGGTTTGGAAATTCTAAGAAGGGTGAAACTACGTAAGAAACCCATGAAGCCATTGCCAAAGGGCTCACAAAATAGGAGAAGGGAGATTGTTTGGATCAGGTGTGCTCTGGAAGTGTGGTCCCTAAACCAGGAATTTGTCAGAGAAGCAGATTGTCATGCTCTGAATCTGAAAGAGCTACTAAATTAGAACCTCTGAGCGTGGTGCCCTACCATCTGTTTTTACAGACTCTCTGGGTGATTCTGATGCTTGCTAGAGTTTGAGGACCATCGAATGAGATGAACATGCCAAAATCTAACTGGAAGATATAATGCTCACATCACATTCCCGCTCTGAGCATGGCTTGTGTCTGGTTCTCTCCTCAAAGCTCATGAACTCATAGGCAGGGCTTTTCGGAGGTGGCTGAATCTAGGGTGTGTGATGCTGGGATTAAGGGTGCCCCACCCTAGGGCACCCTATTGATGGGTGGTACCAATCAATAGGCTTACAGTCTGGATAGAGCAGCAGCTTCTGCTGCTTACAGTCTGGATATAACAGCAGCTTATGCTGCTGCTGATTTGCCATTTCCTACCCGTTGCCATGGAGTGTTTTTCCTCCTTGATACCCCTCTGCACTGGAGTCAGCCAACTATGGATTGAGCGCGCTACAAACTGAACTGAAGTAAACCTTTCCTCCTGTAACTCATGGGTGTTGGGTGGGTATTTTGTCCCACCAGTGAGAAAAGCAACAATGAAAGTTCCTAACCATCTGCTTTAACAGACTCTTTAGGTGATTATTCTGTTTGCTATAGCATTTTAGGGTCATCGAATGTGATGAACATGTCAAAATGTTACTGCACAATAATAGATGATAGGTGCAGAAACTAGAAGAAAGAACAATTGGGAAGAGCAAATGAAAGATGCAACATGGACCTAATTAAGCAGAAAAGCTCTTGTGAGAACAGTGGAAGGGCATAGCATATATACTGCATGCTGGGGAGAGAGAGGAGGAGGTTAGGGCTGCACAGAATAGGCTGTTCATATTTTATTTTTATCTCTGAGGAGAACTGTGGATGTTTTGCTGGATGTAGCTACTTTTCAAATGTCTGTGGATTTGATTGGGTTGAACAAAGTACAAATTAATTTAAATGCACCACTGAACTTACCATAGCTTTTGCTGTGATGTGTTTTCTCAGTCAGTTTGCAGTGAAAGTGCTGCCATGAAACTTCTAAGCACTGAAAGGAGTCCCCCTAGGCAAGAGGGCACAGAGCACCGGAGGCCCGTGGGATAAAGCTGCATGATCGTCCTGTCCTATCTCAACCTGTGGATCATCCTCAAGCCCACAGCTCAGACATATTCTCTAACATTGTTGAATCCCTTGAGATACTTGAAATTCAGTAGGTTCTTTGTCCTCCATTGGTGAACTCCTGTGTATCTGTTGAGACTCTGGTCAGATACTACCCTCTTTGGGAAGCTTCCTGCGACTTCTCTGGAACTCTCATGGTTGGGCTTTTCTCTTTCAAGCCACTTCCTGGCAAGGTAGATCCCCACTGTGTGTTGTTATCACTTCTCTGCTTCCAGAGACAGTGTACTGCTTGGATGAGGAGACCGTGACTTCCCTGTACACACTGGACCTGTCTTCAAGGCTTGACGTACAGGTAAAACTCAACAAATATTTGCTAAGTGTTTTTTTTTTTTTTTTACTGCTTAAATAACTTATACCTACTGTTTGTTTAAAAATTGTGCTTGTGTGTGAAGCCTGACATAAAACAAATATTAGAGGAAGTATCTTTTACTTATTATTTTTAATTTTTAATTTTAAAGAGAATGAAATCAAGCAGAATAAAACAAAATAAAGCCAGTAATAACACTGTAAGTGATACAGGGTTTCAAAACAAGATAACAGGAAATCAACAATGGTTACCATAATGCCTCTTCTTGTCTCCAAAACAGCTGCACATACCATCAGACATAGGAAAACCAAACAAAACAGAATAGAACCAATAAAAACAAAACAATCAATGCAATACAGGACTTCAGAACAAGATAATAGTAAATCAAAAATGGCTATCATACTATATCTTGTTATCTTTGAAATAGTTGCCCCTGCCATCAGATACTACAAAATCAAACAAGACAAGACAAAACAATGAAAATGACACAGGACTTTAAAACAAGATAATAGGGAATTATCAATGGCTACCACTTTCAGAAGGATAGATGCTCTAGTGTGCACCGTTATCTGCTAAATAGGTGCTCAGATCACCGGCTTTAGGCCTGCAAAGTCAATGAAACACTAAACACTACAAGGATTAAGCTGTGTTTTACTTCAGTAGCTATCACCTCAGTCTGTGATTCTCTGGGTCGCTGATCATTCACAGAGCAGTGGGAGACTTGGCTGTTGTGTCTCCCAGTCCGAGTGCTGGGAGGGGCTGGCATCTGGTTGTCCTCCCTGCAGCCTGCACATGACATGAACTCACAGGAAGTGGCTGGCTTCTTGTTTTCCTCCCCGTGGACTGCAATGGTGCTGACTAACAGGAAGGGGTTGGTGTCTGGTTGTTCTCCTTGTGGCCTGTACATGGCGCCGACTCATAAGAGGTGGCTGATTTCTTGCTCTCTTCCCTGTGGTCCACTAATGTCCTCTTTACTTGTTCTTTCCTGCTGCCATTTATGAAGGTGTTTGCAATAGGACTGATGGATAGAATGAGAAAATGAGGCCAGGAAATTGGAAATGCAGTAAAATAACAACAAATCACAGTGAGAAGTGAAAATCAGCAGATATTTAGGCTAAAACCATTTTGATGAATCAACATGGCAGTTTGCTTTGAGTTTCCTGGCAGTGAAGTAATACAGGAAATACTGGTTTATATAAGTCCACTTGACTATGGAATTGTGGTAGTTCATCAAGAAAGGTAAGTGGTTTCATATGAGGAAGTTACTGCAGGGGCTCATGTACAATGGTCATCAACAAATTATCAGGTTACTCTAGGAGCTCTAGAGGACATTTATTTGTTTAGTTTTCATATAATTCTCTGGGGACAAGCTTACTTCTAGACACGTGCAGATGGGCCATAGAACTGGCCCACTCCAGAGGGGAGAGAGACACCCCAATTCATGCAATATAATCTAGTATACTCAGGGCTGGAGTCAGGTCAAAGGCTTTAGGAGCCAGAGGCAGAAACCTCAGCTGCACTTGAGGGAGAGGGCTTCCAGGATGTGGGATGAGAGGATGCTGGAGCTAAGTTTTAAAGAACATGTTTAGTTGACTAGATGGTGTTTGTAGACCAAGGGCGTGCGATGGGGCGTCTGGATACTTTGAGCAATGTTATCGTTTTAATTCAAAATGTTCCCTCAACTGCATGGGCACAGTTTCTAGTGACTGCCTTTGGGGAAGTGATTGGGTCATGAAGGCTCTGAATTCATCAAGTAGATGAATCCATTGATGAGATCATGTCTGATGGCATTCTGAGAGGTGATAGAAATGAGAAGTGGGGCTCATTGGAGGGAGTAGATCATGGGGGCATAGCCTTTGGAGACTCTATCTGGCTTCCAACCCCTTCCCCTCTGGATGCTCATCCTCTTGCTTCCTAGCTGCTGTAAGGTGACCAGCTTTCCCCCAACCCCATGCCTTTCCACCATGATGTGTCTGCCTCATCAAATGCCTAGAAGCAATAGCACCAGCAGACCATGGACCACAACCTCTGGAAATAAGCCTTTCCTCCTTTAAGTCAATGCCTTGGGTATTTTTGTCACAGTGACTTAGTGCTAATGCATGTGTGTGTGTGTGTGTGTGTGTGTGTGTGTGTGTGTGTGTGCACGCGGACACACACACACACACTCACACTCCAAGTGCCAGGGCATGCAGGAATGAAAGCATGGTGCATTGGAGAAATTACTAGTGATTCAGTAAGAGTGGCATTCATGGTGGTGGTGGGAGAAAAACCAGGAAAGTGAGAGACCGTGGAAGTTTCAGACCAAGGAGGATTCTCAGTTCCCTCACACCAAAGGGGCCTTGGTCTGAGGTTCTACCAGGTAAACAGTGGGGAGCTATGAAATAATTTTGAAGGAGAATGACAGAGTTTAGATTTTGTGTTTAAAGATGCAGAAAGGGCTCCCTATGTCCCTCTCCTTAGTCCCCTTCAGCGCCCAGTTTTGCTCCATAGGCAATCCATACCAGCCCTAAATTCCTTTGCTATGAGGCCAAGCACTTTGGAAACACTAAAGCCTGAATTGACATCAATTATGCTGAAAGGGCGAAAATTAATTAAAAGTTTTCGGAGGGCTCTGTTCTGTATTCTTCTCTATTTCCATGTTATCAGCAACGCTGCTTTTTCTCTGGGCTGGGAGTTATTACAGTCTAACATTTTCATGGTGCTTGTAGGGTAATTATGTCAAATATATGAGAGATGATAAGCGGCAGTTTGTATTATTCTGTGATTAATCTCCATACATTCTGGCATTTCAATCTGGCCTCAGAAGACTTGGTTTGCTACACTCTGGTGCAGGGGGAGGATTCGGGGAAGAGCCAGGAGGAGTGGGGAGTTGAGATTCGAGGTGATTCTGATTTGAAATATCCCAGTTACTCCAAAGAACCTACCACCCCCAGGCTGCTGTCCCCGTGTTCTTGCTAAGGCTCATTTGTCCTGTGCATTCAAGTGTGCTCCTGGGTGCTTATGAACAAGCCTTATTCCCACTCCTCTTCTCCGCACTCAAACATGAGGAAGAAATCAGCTTTCAAAGTCTCTGCCTGAGGAATTTGCATTTTCAACCCCCTACTTCCTTCCCTAGCATTCTTCTGTATTTAATGTTTGTGAACATTTGACCCAGTTCCTGAGCAAATTGATGGGATCCTTTACAAATCTGAAATGGAATATGAGTTTCCCAAGATGATGACCGAGGAGCAGACTTGGAATTAAAAGTAATCTTGGGTTACAGTGTTCTGCAGCATAGTAAGGTACATTTCATAAAGAACCAGAAGACAGGAGGGTGAAACTTCTCAACATGCAGAGAAATGATAAATGTGTCAGGAGAGGAAAATGCTAATTACCCTGATTTGATCATTATACATTGTGCAAGTATATTGAATTATCACACTATCTCCCATAAATTTATACAATTATTATCAGTCAATTAAAAACAAATTTAAAAAATGACCTTGGATGCCAAGGGGGACCATAATATTCTTCCTGGATTTCTTTATAAATATGAAATAAATACAAAGGCTGATAAAAATATGGTTTGTGTTTAAATAAAAAATGAGGCACCAACCCCTTCCTGTGAGTCGGCACCAGTCATGGGCCACAGGGAGAACCAGATGCCAGCCCCTTTCTGTGAGTCAGCACCATGTGTGGACTGTGGGAAGGAGAACCAGATGTCAGCACTTTCCTGTGAGTTGGCACCATGTGTAGGCCATGAAGAGGAGAAGGAGATGTCAACCTCTTCTGGTGTGTGGGCTGGAAGACAAGAATAGCCAAATTCTCCCATCCCCTGTGAGTGACCAGCTGATCCAGAGAAACACAGGCTGAGATGATAGCTGTTGAAGTAAAACACAATTTGATGCTTGTAGTGTTTAATGTTTCCTTAACTTTGCAAGCCTGAAGCCAGTAATCTGAGCATTTATTTAGAGGATAACAGTGCACAGTATAGCCTCTATGGGGGGATCTCCTGAAAGCAGTAGCTATTGTTAATTCCCTATTACTGTTTTAAAGTCCTGTATCATTTTCATTGTCTTTTTGGTTTGGTTTTATTCTGTTTTGTCTTATTTGATTTTGTTATAACTGATGGCATGGGAAACTATTTTTTTTAAAAGAGAATAAAACAAAACAAAGCAAACCAAAACAAAACAGAACAAAATAGAGCAGAATAAAACAATGCAAATAACACAGGATTTCAGAAGATTGCAGGAAATCAACAGTGGCTACCATAAATGCCTCGTTTTCTTTGACATAGTTGTCCATACCTTCACACACAATAAGTTAATACACATCAAAACAGTATAAAAACAATCAAAACACAAGAATGAGAGCCCTAAGGGCCTTCAAGACCAGATACTAGGAAATCAATAATGGCTACCATAATTGTCTCTTGTTTTCTTCAAAATAGCTGTCCATATCTTTATACACATTGGAATCAAATAATTGAAAACAGACTAAAACCAATCAAAACCAAGAATAAAAGAACTATTGTCTTTTGAATCAAAATGATAGGAAGTCATCAATGGCTACCATGGTGTCTCGTTTTCTTCTGTGTAGTTGTTCATACTATCACACATACTAAGATCAATTCTTGTAAATTCTTTAGGTGAAGTTCTAGGAATATACAAGCATACACATGTACATCTATCCTTTCTCTGTTAGAGGAAAAGCAAAACAACAAATAAATAATTATATCTAAGAGCCCCAAACAATAACAATGTAGGCTTTCAAAACAAGGTGGCAGGAACATAATAATTTCTATTTTGCAGTCATCTTCATAAGTCTTATTTGAATTATCAGATATAGTAATGTAAAACTGATCTAATCCTACAGATGTTATCTGTTGTGTTCCAAAAACTAATAGAATTAGTAGTACAATCATATTAGTAATCTTAAGTGTATAGACAAATTTATATCTTGTTTCTCTTCCTTCTCTTTTCTTTTTCCCTGAGTTATTTTTTCCTCTTTGTGCAGTTTCTTACCCTTTCATAATATTTATTAAAGACCTTGTCTCTTATTTACTCTTTTAGTTTCTTATACTAGGGAGACAAATGGTATTTACACATGTGAGTTTGATTTATTTCACTCATGAGTATGGTCTCAAGTCACGTCCATTTATTTATAAAAGCCTCAATGTGGTCTTTCTTTTTAGCTGAGTAGTATTCCATTGTATAAAAATATCACATCTTTTTTATCCATTCATCGGCTGATGGACATTTGGCTTGTTTTCAAGATTTAGCTATTGCAAATTGTGATGCTATAAATATGGGTGCACGTATATCACTATGATATGATGTTTTCAGTTCTTCTGGGAATATGCCTAGAAGTGGAACAGCTGTGGGACTTCCAATCCCAGCTTTGTGAGGAACCTCTACACTGATTTCCACAGTGGTTGTACCAGTCTACACTCCCACCAGCAGTGCAGGAAGAGTTCCTTTTTCCCCACAGCCTCTCCAGCATTTGTTACTGGTGGTTTTCTTGATCCTGGCCATTCTTTCAGGAGTGAGGTGGAATCTCAGTGTGGTTTTAATTTGCATTTCCCTAATGACCAATGATAATGAACATTTTTTCATATATTTATTTGCTATTTGTATTCCTTCATCTGAGAAGTGTATATTTATCTCAGATGCCCATTTTTGTATTGGGTCTTTGAATTTTGGAGGCCTGATTTTGAAAAATTTTTTATATGTACTAGGTAGAAGTCCTTTGTCTGAGGGACAGTTGACTAAGATTTTTTTCCCAATTTGTGGGTTTTCTTTTCATTCTGTTGGAGATTTCTTTTGAAATGTAAAAACTGTTTAATAAGGTGAGATCCAAGTTGTTGATTCTGGGAAGTATTTCCCATGCAGTTTGATTTTTGTTCATGAATTCTTTTCTGACCCCTATGTTTTCAAAATTACTACTTACTTTGTCTTCCCGTACATTTAGTGTTTCTGTTTTAATATTTAGATCTTTGATCCCTTTTGACTTTAGTGCATGGTGATAGGCATGGATCTAGTTTTAGTTTTCTGCATATGGAAAGCCAGATTTTCCAGCACCACTTGTTAAAGAGGCTATCTTCTTCTGGTGAACATGTTTGGCCCCTTTGTCAAAGATAAGGTGACTGAGTGTGTTTGTAGTTGTGGTTGTATCTTCTAATCTATTTCATCAACCTTGAGGTCTGTTTTTATTCCAGTACCATACTGATCTTATCACAGTAGCTTTTGTGGTATAACTTCAATTCAGGAATTGTGATGCCTTCTGCCTTGCCTTTGTGGGCAACTATTTCAAAGATAAGCTATAGGAAGGGAGCCATTTTTGATTTACTATTATTTGTTCGGAAGTCCTGTATTGCATTGATTGCTTTGTTTTTATTGGTTCTATTCTGTTCTTTCTTGCTTGCTTTCTCTATGTCTGATGGTATGTGCAGCTATTTTGAAGACGAGAAGAGGCATTACGGTAACCGTTACTGATTTCCTATTATCTTGTTTTGAAACCCTGTATCACTTACCCTGTTTTTTTTTTTTATTCTGTTTTATTCTGCTTGGTTTTATTCTCTTTACAAGAAAATTATAAAAAAAAATGACAGTAAAGACGCATTACCATTTATGCCTCTCAAAACATTCCTGTTTGCTTGAAACCTAGTTACCCCCATCATTCTTGCTATTTCCTGAAGCAGTTTTGGAAGTCTGCTTTCGTGAGTGTCTTTACACAGTGTGGTCAGAAATGTGAGGAGTGCTGGTACCCAGTGCCCTACAGCAGAAAGGCGACCTGGTAAAAATGCCAGTGTGTCCTCATGCACCTTATTCACCAGGCCTGGCACTGTGTGACTTATGGCTCTTCCCCAAAGTCAAAATGATCAGGATATTTTGTATCAGCTCAGGACATCAGGGCAGCCACAGCAGTGAAACTGAACACACATGTGTATGAATTGCTTTATCTCTCTCCATGGTGGGGTTAGGGTATCCCTTGCAATATTTCAAAAAAAGAAAACCAGAACTTTAGAAGATGACTGGACATAGAGTTTGGGAATGGGTCCTGTATGGTAGAGAAGTGGGCAGTGCTGTTAGGCTTTACCTCTTTTCTAGGCAGGAAACCCTGCCCTGAACTGTCCCCAACACCTGTGCCAGATTCCTCCTGCTGTAAAATGCTTCTGTTCTGCCGTATCTCAACACAACATTAAGGTGCCTTTCTCTGATTACCTTGTTGTTCTGGTGGAAGCTGCCTGCAGTGAGGTGGATCCCTTAGTAGGTAAATCCACATCAGGCCATGGTGCCACATCGCTGCAAGCCATCTCCAGGGTGGCTGCCCCTTCAGACCCTTAAGTCTAGCTTCCTAGATCCTGAAGAATTCCAGATCTTCCTTGCTCCCAAGTGGAATTGTTCACTCTATACAGTCTGGCAAGGAACATCATGGCCCATGTTGAGTTCTCTTTGGTCTGTGATTTATTGATAGCAAGAATGAAATTTTCATTAAAACAGACCGGTGTTTCTCATTCATTTGTCACATTTTTAATTTCTATTTCAAAACATTAATAAAACTGACACAATTAATTATTTTCCGACCTGTCAAATATATTTAAGAAGTGGGACTGATAGAAGGAAGCTGCGTATTGTAACAGAGGGACAAATTGGTTTGCATGAGACCCTTTCCCTTCCTGATCCTCTTGGTCAGCTGATTATCTCTGATTTCTTAGAGGATGTCTCTGTTTACAAAGGACCTTCCTCTCCTTTATCTTGAGATATTAAAGCCTGGGGTGGTTCTTCCTTAAGCCCTATTAATAATATCCTTTTTCAATGTCACTGTACACGTGACAAATTGCATTGTGTTCTGTGTTTGGGACAATAAGAACTTTTGAGTTAGATGTAACTGGCTCAAATCCTTAGTAACAGATTTTTTTTTTTTTTGCAGCATAGGAGATTGAAGTCAGGATCTTCACACTGAGCTACATCCATATTTATATGTATGTGAAATTATTATTTTTAATTTTTAAATTGTTTTAATATTTGAGACAGGGTCTCACTATGTTGCTGATTGTCCAGGCTGAGATCAAACTTTCAATTCTCTTGCCTCAGTTACCTTGTGTGCTGGGATTATGGATATGCATCACCACGCCAAACTCACTTGTCCCAGGCACCCCTCCCAGCAGACAGCAAATTCCAAAACTCCAAGAGGGTAGAGCTGTGTCCTTTTCTGCTGGCCTGTGTAATATTGAGATACAGATAGTGGCCAGTGGCATCGGCTGGCATGGGGGAATGGCATCTCAACTCCCTCCTCCGCCTGGCATAAGGATTTGATCTTTTCATATGGAACTACACCCCCACCCCTTTTTGATTTTTCATTTTGAGAAGAGTCTCACTAAGTTATTCAGGCTGGGCTCAAACTCAGCATCCTCCTGCCTCAGCCTCCCAGGGTGCTGGGATTACAGTCATGTGTCATCATACCAGCTACCCTCACTACTTCTTGGCTCTCAATTTTGCTTTGTCTGCTCTGGTTAGCTCACAAGCCTCTTTCTGGATCTCTCCCCAGCTCCCCAATTTAGAGTGAAATCGGTGATGCTTCTGCAACTGTAATTCTAGCTGAGCCATTCTGAGTGGCTATGGTGTGCCAGTTTTTTAGCTTGTATTACCTCATTCAAGACTAACAATGATTTTCCGGGTCTGTGTGCTCATTATTTCCCTATTTTATATGTGGGGAAACAGGCTAAGGGAACACTACTCAGTGGGTGCGTGACCCTGGAGATTAGGCCCCAGAGCTCTTGTTCCTCACTGAGTAGGATCTGAATCTCCTAACAAGGCAGAGAACCTGAAAACAGAACCTCAGTATACCTTGTTTCTCAGAACATCTGTCCTGGCACTTGGGACTACTTCATTGCCCTGATGGCCCCTCTTTCTGGACCTTGTCTTGCTCAGTGAGTGGCAGATGTTCACTCCTGCAAGAAGGCTTGGGCCAAGGGTAGAACTTCCCCACCTGTCTACCCATCCGCCCTACCTCAGGATCTCCAATTCTTTCTCAGAGGGGATGACTCCTGAATCTTATGTCTTTCTGATGCTGTCCTGGAGTTCTGCATCATATCAGTCAGCAGGACCTTGAATGCTATCCTCCCAGGGGTCCTCAGACATTTGTTTGTCACCATGCACAGGGGACTTTGTTCATTTATGTGGGATGCTTCTGAGTAGCACTCAGATCATGACAGAAAACCCAAACTGAAAAAAGAATAGGAAGAGTCACAGAAAAATTCAGTTCAGGAATAGGATATTATAATAATCAGTTTGTTTATTCATCCAAACATCTCAAGTTATTTGATAGATATTTACTAATCTTTTCCTTATATTCCAGGTACTTGGGTGCACAATGGGGTGGACATGGTGAAATACTTTTAAATAGATAAATGTGTACATTGCAAATGATATAATTTAAATATAACCCAAATTTACCAATCACTTTAAAAATATACACACCCCATGAAGAACATAAAACATAAGCGTGACACACACGTTTTAAGTTAATTCAATTGCATGTATGAAACTTTTATAGGTGCAGTAATGAAACTTCTCCCGGTTACGTTGGACCCTAGCCACTGAATTTTCCTCCAAAGCAACCAGCATAACCAATTCCTTTGGTTTTCCTCCAGAGAAAATATGTGTACGTGTTCCACTCCCCTACCGGCACACTGCCCACCCCCACACTTTGTTCTCTCCCCTTTTCTCTCTCCCTCCAACTGGGAGTGAAGTAGACACTGCTCTGACCTTGCTGTTTTACACTTAACAACCTATCTTGGAGATTGTTCCATCTCAGCACACAAAAAGCTTTCTTTTCTTTTATACAGCTGCTTTTTGATAGTGGTCTGGATGTCCATGGTGAATTATTAACGGTAAATCAATACAAGAGAAAACTTCTGGAAGGCTTTGTTGTCCTAGAAAGAACTTTCTGGTATAGCATAAAATGAAGAAGAGAATCAGAGGAGAGTCTGGCGCTATATGATACTACCACATTTATGTGAAGTGAAATTTAGATATCTATAGAGATCTGCAGGTGGTGGGTTTGTTATGATTTTGACTATATATTTTTAGCAAAAATGAAAGTGTTCTGTTTTTACAATAAAAAAAGGAAACAATACCTTTGTTTGGATACAAATTTGTTTAGCAGCTGGGAATGGTAATCCATTCTATGCAACTCAGCTCATTTTCAACATCTCTGGCCCTCCTTTCTCTAGCTCTGTGCCCAGCACATTATAAATGCTTAAGACAATCAGTAGGTGAAGGGACGAGAGTCCCAACATATGAAGCAAGAAGGGCTTCATCAATGGGACCTTTGAATCCACTTGTGTATGTTTTAGGAACTCCCTGCAGACTCCACGACTGTTGCTAATCTTAGTAATAAACTAACCATGACTTCCCATCCCTGATCAAGGGATGGGAAGCCCTGATCAAGGCTTGCTAATACTGAGATGTGAAGGCTGGGAGTTATTTTCAAGGTCAAACTTCTCATCTTACAGATGATAATGTTCAGTCCCTCAAAGCACCCAGAGATTACAAGCACTGGGGATTCACTGCTTATACTCCATTGTATGATGAGCTTTCAAAACATGCAGCCCCAGAGAAGAATAATGAGAATGGGCAGTTGGGGATGAAAGGGGAGGGACTCCCCACCTCCACCAATCCCTTTTGTTGTCATTCTACAGCAAGGACCACGCTTGCTTGAGGAGAAAGGACTTGGTCAAAGAGCCAGGGCTGAAACCTTGGTCTTATTATCCCTGGCTCTGGAACTTTTTACTAGATTGTGTTTCACACCCCCGAAGAAGTACATAAATGATGACAAGGCTCTCTGCATGGCAAGTCTTCCATACTGTCATCTTTATTTGACTGAATGAGAATTATGCAGGAACCAAAATTTGCAGGTGATGTCCCTATGATGAAGGATTCAGTGCAAAGCTGCATTCATCATTGAGCTCATAAGAGCAGTGCCTCCAGTTCGGAAATCTTTTTTCCTTGACAAATGATATATTTCATTTATTTCCCATGATCTTCTTGCATTATTTCAATATTATTAATACTCAGCAAATATATTAAAAAAGTAATAAACTGGCAATTATGATTGTGCTATGGACCCCAAACTGCAATTATTCATTACGTTTCAATTATTAACTTCACTTCAAATGTCTTTCAGCAAAGATTGCAAAAGGAGAAAAAAAAATCCCGATGAAACTCTGTACCCTGGTTCTTGTAGATCCATGCTTCACTCTGACTTGACATTTTTCTGATTTATCTGTTATCTCAGGACTAGAGGAACCAAAACAATAATAAAAAATTTCCACTCTACTTAAATAAACAATAACCATCAACACCTTATATTGACATAATGCTGTTTAACTCTTCTTCATACCTCAGTATCTATGACTGCAGTTTATTTTAAAACAGTGTTTTAATGACATATACAACCATAATGTATTGTCTAATTTATTGATGAGCATTATAGCTTGTGTCTAGATGTCCCCTCAAAGCCTCATGTGGTCATAGGGGGTTTTTTTGAAGTTGTTTAATCTAGAGTGTGTGATAAATTTGTAGTGCAATATTGAGATTAAAGGTGCTGGAATTAAGGGTGGGTGATTGCTAGATCATTCTACTGATTGGATTGGTAGTGCCCTGAACCTATTAGACTGGATACAATATAAGAGACAGAAAGTGTTTTCTCTCTCTCTCCTGTCTTTTCTTCTTCTTTACTGCTTTTGCTGTTTTCCACCACCATGAAGTGTTCCTTACCATGTGCCACCCTGCCTTGGAACCAGCCAATATAGACTGAAACCTCTACAAACTGTGAGCTAAATAAACCTTTCTCCCTTATCTGTGGATGTCAGCTATTTTGTGTCAGCAACAAGATAGGTAGGTAAGACAATGAGGGACACTGAGTCACAGAGGGCTCAGGAATTAAACAAGAGCAGACACCAGATGGTGGGATGCTGCAGCTCTCATTCACTCCAGCAACATCTTCTGCCACAGAGCATGGGTGCCCCAGCCTCAGCTCTGGAGAGAATAAGATGTAAAGGAAGTGGATTTAAGGGCAGGTAATAGGGAAGTGGATACAAGCATAATATATTATGTACATTGCAACCCTCCCAACTGGAAGGTTGAAACTAGGGAGGGCAAGAGTGGGGGGAAATTTGAAAATGATCAAAGTATGTTATGTGCATTTATAAAATATGTCAAAATGAAACCCATTAATCCATATAACCATAAAAAAGAGCTGAAACAAAGACAAATACTGAATAATGGATTGAAGTTGAAGGTGATGAGAATCATAGGAGTAGCTGTTCACTGAACCTGAACATGACCTAAGCACCTGTTATATATAAACTTCTCTAATCTCCCCAAGAATCCAGTGGGGAAGACACTACCATAATTGCATTTATGGAAATCTTAGGTACTTACCTGGGTCCCACTGCCAGTATATAGGAAAACATCTGTAGGAATAGCAGCAATAATAATGATGGTGACAGTCACATGAAGCTAATGTTGACCACATCTAACCCCATTTCTAATTTAATAAATGAGGATCTTGAAGATCAAAGGACTCACTCCAAGTCTTAAACAATCACCACCTTGTCACATGTCCTACCAGTGTCTCTACCTCCAACACATGCACTGAGTACTAACGCAAATGATTCCATCTGGCCATCACCCCATTGCTGCCAATGGAAAGACAGCAATGAGAGCAAGACTGAGGAGCATATGTGGATATAGGAGCCTTGAAGAGACTTGGTTATAGGAATTTGGCTCAAGAGACACGGTCAAAGTCTTCCTTCACTTGTTACCTCACCTCTTACATTTCCACCTTTCAATTTTTTTCCCCATGGGAGCAGGATAACTGATACCTATGAAGGACATGAAGATTTCCATTTTTAAAAAATAAGTAAATTATTTTGAATTCTAATGGTGGTTATTATGGGCTGGTTTGTCTTTGGCTCTTAAGTCGTCCTCCAGTCCCCTTTGGAGAGTTCCATTTGCACAGATTAATTGTCTGCAATTTTGTCTGGCACGTCTTCATCCTAGTCATTGGCACTGCAAAACCTTGTCCCCATCTGGGCAGAGCTCGATGATGTAGCACTTCGGCCTTTAAAATATGCACAATAAATATTTTAGATTTGCTGATGAATGACTTGGTCTTACGACAAGGCTGCCGGGTTTGCAGGAACAAAAGGAGGAGAAGTCGAGCAAATCTCGAAACGAGCTGCTTTCAAACTTCATAAAGAGGCATTGGGTGCCAGGCCCACCAGCTGCCCCTGTGGCAGGGACTGCAATAAAAATGCTTTTGGAAATACCTCAGTGTGTCTGTCTTAGGGGTAGGTGTTGCATTTTCAGGTTGACCTCATTCCAAGGGTCCCACAGTTGGTGCTTTACACCCCAACAATTTAATTTTCTCTGAAGTACTCAGTGGACATTCACAGTTATGGACTAGATTACAACGTTTACCTGCTGAAAACACCTGTGGTTTCTTATCACTCCGAGAAGGAAACCCTAACTCTGAAATGTCCTTGTAAAGATTTGCGTGACCCACTCCCCTCTGACCACCCCACCCATTTATGGCACATTACTCACAATATACCAACTGCATGAGCTATTGTTCATCTTCTGTAATACACAGTGCATGTTTGTATCTCAGGACCTTTGCACTTACTCCTCCCTCTTCCTAGAAAGCTTTGCTTTGGGATCTACCTGTGGCTGGCTTCTTGTGGTTACCAAGGTCTCAACTCAAATTTTCCATCAAAAGACAGAGAAGATGGTCTTGATCACCTAAAGTGTCATTTGTCTCAGCTGCTACTCAACTCATTACCTTATTTTCTTTACTCCAATCATTTTCTGAACTTGTTCTGTTTATTTATGTGTCCTTGATTATTGTCTGTCTCTTTGAATCTAAGCAAGTTTCATTAAAGCAGGGACTTCCTCTGGTTATTTATCACTGGGCCTCTACTGCCTGGGAACAGCTCATCATAATGTCAGTGCTCAGAATACATTCGTTGAATGAATGAGTGATTATTTTCTGAAGTGCTTCTGTCCTGGGTCCTGGAAATATGGCCCTAAACTGGTCGACCTTAGGCATTTGTCTTCTAGAGACCAGCTTTTGGAGGGACACAGCAGAAACTAGTGCCCAAAGAGGGCTATGATATTAGAGTCAGACCTTAGTTCCTAGTGGTCTTAAATTTTAGAGGTCACAACATTAAAACTTCTCTATGTACAAGCTCCATAAGAGAGGGCATGACTGGGTTACATTGACACAGGAGGTTGGAAGAAGAATGGAAAGAAACTCAGGACTTTGGGCTCTGGAGTTGCATTTGTCAATTTCAACCTCCTGCTACTCAGATCTGTTACTGGTTTGACCTAGGCACCTACACACTATCCCAAAAGAAAAGATATGTGTTGACATATGACAACAAAACCTACCAAGCCAAAGGAGGCTTGTTGGAGCTGAAGTCAGGTACTGCCACAGGACTGGCTGCCAAGGGAGACAAGCATATTCATATACCCAATAGCCTGGCCATGAGCAATCTACCTCTTTGTTCTTTCTTTCAATCACTTTTCTGTGCCTGTCTCCTACTAGGAACCAAAATCAGTTAGAGATGCCATAAACCCAACCTGGACCCTTAACATTCAGGAAGCAGGATTCCTATCTCACAAGGGAGGTGTCTGCTATGAGAATGACTCCATTTCTAGTTCACAAAATATTATATAGTCCTTATCATAAAGCATCTGATTGACAATTTATTTTGGGGTGTTTCACAGAGTACGTAGTTGAGCATCCCATGAACTATTCAATTGTGTATCACTCCACTGACTATTCAACTGCAAGTCCCATAGATGATCCAATTGCTACATTGGTCATCCCACTGAATTTTCCCCATTTTCCTCGAAATTGTACACTTTTAGCAGGATTTTTTTTTTTTTTTGGCTTCAAATGAGGTTTCCAAGATTGAAAGGTTAAATAAACTTCTGCGAAAGGTTTGAGAAGCCTCTTAATTCTGTTATCTTATTGTGGCAAAATCTTTTAGTATCTACTCTTTGAGAAAAACAGCGTGGCTTCCCCTCATGATAGTTCTCAATGCAGTTCCAAATATGGCCATAAAAGCAGCACTTGATTTCCCAGCTGAAGCACTTCTTTTTCCAGTGTCCTAAGGAGGGAGTTGGAATGGGATAAGTTATGTGTTGTGGTTTTAAGCATTAATGAATATGAGAAACTAAATTATTGAATTTTGCAATGCAAATTATATTTTGAACACAAATTCTTCATTTCTGAATGCTAAGGACTCATAAAGAATGTCAATGGTTTATGAATTAGGCCATTAGCATGCAATTTGTGATTCAAACAGCACACCAGCACCGTGTAATAAGTAACTATATAAAGAGTAGTGTTGTTGTCTACATTTTCAAAATACTTCTGCTTGGTGCATTAGAAAGTTTTCAAAAGACTGTAATGGGCTGTTTTTCCTTTCTCCTTCTTCTCTGTTCCCCTTTTTCCTTCTTTCTTTTCTCCCTTCCTCTCTCTCCCCCTCTTCAGCATTTTCCATTGACTAACTACTTTAGGTATTATTCCGACCCTTCCCCAATCCCTCCTTAGATTAGATTTCAGGAGTTGGGAAGAGTCCTAAAAACTAATCTAAACCAGTCCCAGTAGGGACAGAAAAGAAAATTCTGAGATCCAATGGGTGAATGAAAGTATCTTGGTAAAGGTTTGGTGAAGCAGAGCCAAAGGAGCCAGGCTCTGGTACCTGCTACTCATTTCTCGATTGGATTCAGTCATGCTGGGATGGCGGATATATTCCTGAGGGCAGACGTTCATGGAGGAGAACAATTAAGGCACAGGCTGCCAGGTGAGATGAGAGGATGGGAAAGAGATAGCAACCTTAGAGCTGGGCAAAACTAATGTAAATTCCGTCAACTGTACAGTGTTGTGATTAGAATGACTTGATTGATTTCAAGTAGACGGGACCGTCAATGAGAATGTGTAGGAAGTGAAATTTCAGTGTATTTAGAGAGGAATAAGGCTCTGCAATAAGCACGGACTTCCTTTTGAAGCACCTCATCACTTGAAGAGGTGCAAAACAAGTGCTGATATGAATTCACAGGAATTCAAGCACCTATCATTCCTCCATCTCAGTGGTGGTTGCTCAACCTTGGCTGCTCAATGCCAGCTGCGATCTCTTCCAGGGAGTAAAGATGCTAGGGCTACTGCTGTCTTCTCCAGACTATTCTATGAGGCTCTCTCCTGGGAGTTCCTACCCTACCATGCAGGAGAGACCCCCAAAGGCCATGGGCTCTTACTTTGTTCTAGTGAAGGAAGGGAGGGCTAGGATCAGCCAGGAATACTGGAAGTAGCCACTGCCCATAAGATGGTGCACAAAAGCATCACTCAAATGACACGAGGCAAAGTAAACCATATCCCCTTCTAAGAGAGCGGGCACATCTCATACTGAAGGGTCTTCAGATTCACACACAGAGAGTGGGCTCAGTGAGTGATGGCCGCAAGGCAAAGAGCTCACCTTGGCTGATAAAATATTTAGAAGTTAACTTAGCACCCCTGTGCTTTATAAAGAAGGTTCATGCATTTTTAAATTATTTTGTAAATCACGTTGAAGGCTGACAATGCAGATTTACCACTGTGGCTGTGATTTAAATATCAGGTTATCCCCTCATTATGTTAACAGAGCTTGTGCAAGAGAGCCCTTGCCTCTGACCTGCCAGCAGCCTGCAGTGTGGCTCTTGATGAGAGCACTGCTCGCCTACCCCAGCCTCTGCCAGCTGCCCCCTGTGATGTGACAGGTGGTGGCCGGCAGTGATTGGATGTTCTGGGAGGACTTGCTGTGTGTGAGGAGCATGTTGGGGGAAGGGGTTGATGCCTATTAACTAGAACAGCATGGGGTACATCCTCCAGTGGAAGGGCTAGCAGGGTGATATGAGATGCAGCTTCTTTCTTTATCAGAACTCATGGAATCCTTCAAATGAAAAGGGCATTCATGTGTCTGTGAAAAGGAAAAGGAAGTGGGGAAGGAAAGAAATAACTTGTTGAAAACACCTCACAGACTCACACTCCCCACCCCTTGTTGGGAGGAGACAGTAATGGGTGGTGGGACTTAGGGAAAACAGCATAACATAACATCTCTGGGCATAGATTTTTTTTTTTTTTTTTTTTAAGTAGGGGCAAAATCAGTATCTCACTTAATGACTGGAGTAAAAAGAAAGACCAGAGAAGGGCTTAGTGTAAAGAACTCAGTGTAGGTCTGCTAAGACCGCACAAGATTCCATGTTTTATTTATAAAATCTTAAACTTATCCTCTGTTTGGGCTTTTTCCATGCATCACCTTACTTTGTGCTTACCATGGTGAACCAAAGAGAAGTGTCCACTTCCTTTCCCTCTCACAGTTGAGGGGAGAGAACTGAGGCTTGGATAGCTGATGAAGCTGGAGTCATTCAGGCACTGACAGGAAGTGTCAGGATCTGAATTTGTGTGTCTTTCACAACACAAGTGGGGCCTTTCCACTTTCCAGTGCTGCCTCCTCTTTGAGTCAGCTGGCAAACATTTAATACCCTTGACTCTACACCAACAGACAGAGATAAATGCCTATTTCCTTGGAGGGATGACCTCACGGTTTCCTGGCATCAGGAAATGGGAGGGCCTATGAGGTAGACAGTGAAGGGCACATACGTGTTAAGCACTCAGAGTGCACCTGCTGTGAGTAAAACACCAAGCTGGCTGCATAGCTATTTCATTTTTCAAGTTTAGATATAGGTTGTATTGGACAACCTAGAAGATAGAAATGCTGACTTTGAATTCAGTTGATTGGGACACAAGTGACCCCTGGCCTTGTTGAAACTTCTAGTGTCATTTTATTTTTCTTAATTTTAAGGAGAAAAAAAATAAAAAACAGAAAAACCAAGAAGCAAAAAACTCAAACCAAACCAACAACAAAAAACGCAACAAAAGTGAAATGAAAACCACAACATTTTCAAAACAAGATGATAGGAATCTAACAATGGTTGTTATATTGCATATTATTATCTTCAAAATAGTTGCTCAGGTTACCAGACACAGGAATGAAACAAAATAGTATAATGGATCAAAAACGTTGGATGTCAAAAACAAGACAGGAGGAAATCAATCCCCCATAGTTGCCACAATGCACATTACCATACTCCAAATAGATGCACAGACACAGACCTGCAAAGTCAATGGAACAATACAAGCATCAAGCCATTTCTTTCACCTCAGTTGCTGTTATCTCACTCTGAGTTCCTCCAAATCAGTCAGTTGCTTGGGGGTGGGGTGGGGTGCAGAGGGAGCCCTCAGGATTCTTCTTGTTTCCCAGCCCATGCACCAGCTGACTCATGGGAAGGTGTGGTTTGGCTTCTTGATTCTCATCTGCATGGATGCCCCTGAATCACAGGAAGGCACAGTTTCCGAACTCATTTAATTGGTCATCTACAAAACATGATCCTTTATAACTCTAGACTCAGGTAGGAAGATCTGTTTAACTTTTTAATATTTGCATCATGTAAAGTGAGACAGCTTCACCCTAGAGCCTTTGCATTTGCTGTTCTCCCTTAGGAATACTATTCTTCAATGTCTGGGCAGGGCTGCGACTTGAACCCAGGAAGTCTGGCCTCAAGTTCATGGTTATTCTCCTGCCTCAGCCTCCTGAGTGCCAGGATTACAGGCAAGCACCACCAAACCTGGCAGAGTCCATGCTCTTAATCTCCATACTAAATATATCCACCTCTTCCTAGGAGTTCACTCCCACTCTAATAGACTATCACCAACTCTTTCTTTCTTCCGTTTTATCTTCTGTCTTATTTCTTATTTTCAAACCATTTACTTTCACTTTTTGGATTGAGATATAATTATCATATCATAAAAATGACTATTTCAAAGTGTATGGTTCAGTAGTTTTTAGTATTCATAAAATTGTGCCACCATAATCATTAGTTTCAGAACATTTTCATCACCTCAAGAAGAAATTCTATATCCATAAGTAATCATTGCTCATTTATTCCCAAATGCTCAGCTTCTGGCAACCAGTAATCTACTCTTTGCATCTATAGATTTCCATAGTCCAACATTTAATATAAATAGAACCATACAATATGGTGCACTTTGGGCTGAGGATTTAGCTCGGTAGCCTAAGTGCCTGCCTGGCAAGCACAAGGTTGTAAGTTTGATCCTCGGGAACGAAACCAAACCAAACCAAACAAAGACAATATGGTGCATTTTGTGTCAGTCTTGACTTAGGATATTTTCAGATCCATAGTTCAAAGTGTTGGTGGTAGGCGATCAGTTGTGGGTTGGTGGGAAACTAATTTAACTCATATCCATTCACTTTCTTGTGCACTAGTAGATCATATTATTTAGTCACTGTGTTGGAGTAGGTGTGGAAGTAGGTACAATGAACTGATTTCAGGCCATAATCTGAAGGCATTGAATGCATGTGGTGATGTGGGACTCACAAATCCAATCTTTTCTTCTGCTTTTGGTGCTTGTTCGAAAGTGGCCAAGTTGCTTTCTTATGAGGGATGCGTGAGTGATTGAGAGTAAGACCAAACTTCCCCATGCTGGTCATGCTATTCTCCTGAAGATGAGGTCTTCTAAGCAGTGCTCCACTGGACAGTGATCAAGGTGCACCCTTAACTGGGTCAGGTTAGGTTGAGTCACCACCTATGTCACCACAACAATTCCTGGGTCCAGCAAGATCACAGAAGATATGACCAATTCTGCCTTAATCTTCTCACTTACAGAGCTCTGTGGAATGCCTACTCTGCACCTATCTATCTCTCATGGACTTCTCAAAATGTCCCCAAGAAGTTTGCAGTTTCATCTGCACCTTTTTTTGGTACAGGGATCAAATACATGACCTCGTGGTAGCCAGGCAGGCAGGTGCTTATGCTGCTAAGCTAAATCCCCAGCCCTCATCTGTATCTTATAGAGGAGGAAATCAAGACACAGAGACATGAGGCAGAGGATTCTTAACTCTTCTGCCAGCATGCAGCTGAGCTAGAATTCAAACTTGCGTCTGATTTCAAAGTACAGATTTTCTACTCAACACATGCAAACTAGAAGCAGGATGGAAGCTACTGGTTACTCAGTCCAGTTTGATTGCTTTTACCATCTCTGAATTTACAGTGTTGAAGCTATTTAGTTCGTAAATAATAGAAATGGACTTCAGTGAACTTAGGTGAAAAAAGGAGTGATACTTCATTGGAAAAGTACTGGAATAGTACAAAAAGCCCCAGAAAATACTGCATAAACAAGAGCCAAATAAGGCAAGAGGCAGAGATATTCTGGAGAAATGAACTCAAGAATCCTTGATGCTTGTCAGCAGAATGTTGTGACTCAGCTTTAGCGATATATAGCTTCTAAATCTCTGCCCTGTAATGTCACATTCCCAGGAGGGAATCTCACTTTCTTAGCTTTGGTCAGGTGCTCAGAGCTGCCATCTTCCAGCTATGGGTTGACACAAGGCAAGGATCTTATAGAAGAGCCCTCATTGTGAGCCTCATAGGAATTCAGAGGGCTCATGTTGGGAGGTTTTGTCCCTATTCCTTGGTAGTTCAGCTTCCATTCCCAGTATAGTAAAGACAACTCTGAGCAAATTTCTTGCTTCAAGACAGATCAACATGTAACCCAAGAGAGCAGGAACTAGGGGAGAGGGCTATATTAGGAACACTGACCTCTTAGGATACAGTGATCCTGCACCCTAACTAACCTGTCTCAAAAAGTGGGTACATAAGACAAGGAAGAGGAAGGACAGTAAGAATAGGATATAAGAAGGATAAAAAAATGAAAAGGACAAAAAGCTCTCCTCATACCAAAGAGTATAAGCAGGAATCTATTTGAAATGTATTGATGGTATCTAGAAAGGAGAAGACACAGTGAGCCCATTTGGAAAGACTAAACTCTCTCCTGATTGTGATATAAAAAGAATATTAGATCTATCAGAACAATTGGATTGTCTTGTTTCTGTCAGTCTCAACATGGGAAGCTCAACCCCCCCTGTCAATTTGTTAGATGGCAAAATCAGCAGTAACCGAGGCAAAGCGCCATTAATGGACAAGACAATTTCATCAAAATAATCTCACAAATAATATATTGCTGTTTGTCATCAAGACACTTAATACACCAGGGGCTGCTCCCAGAGCTCCCATAATCAATTTCTGCTAATTTACCAATTCTGTGGCTCCGCAAGGGTGCTGATAATTTCATATTTTACACACCCACAGAGGTTACGGTAATTGATTCAGTTCTGGAAAGTGTTGTAATGACTTTGAATGAACTTGAAAGGTTTTGCATTTGTTTTCAGAGGCTGTTAGAGAGAGTGATTCAAACTCTGCCACACGGGCACAATTTGTAAAGGTTGGACATGAAAACGACGGATTAGCTTTTCTGGGAGACAGCTATCTTCTTGTTATAACCTCCCTGCTCGTGAGGCAGGCTGGGACTCAGCACCGAAACACTTGACTTTCTTTTTATCTGTATCTCGATGGTGGCGGAAATCATCTCTGAACATCTGAAGGAAAAAAAGGCAATTATTGAAAAATCCTCCTAGAATGACTTGGCTTTCTGAATTCTATTTTTTTGGTTACAAACATCCAAAAAATAAGTTGGCAAGGATGAGAAGAAGTAGAAATCTTTTCTTGACTTATTACTTCTGAAAAATAAATGTATATATTCAACTTCATTTTGCTCCTGAGCATCCTGTCTTGCCCTGTCCCCTTTAAGCTAATCAAGCCTGAATAGGAAAAGGATTGCAAGGAAAGAAATCTTTGGCCTCCTGGGTGTGACACTTGAAACTTGGCTATTACATTACAGAAGATTTTCAATGTGCTGGATATTGTGCTCCAATATAGTGTAATGTGAATGAATCCCTTCAAGGTTATTCAACCTGTTTTAATTTTATAGGTCACAAAATCCAGGCTGACCAAGGTTAAATAACTCACTCAGATTCCCCATTCTTCCTGATTACAATGCTTGTGCGCATAACCTCTCTATCACTTACCAGTGGTGGGCTAGTAAATGTTTAAGAACCAGCCTTCTAAAACAAACAGTTAAATTAAACTCTGATTTGTGGTGTCTTCTAATGATTGTGGTGTAAATATTGTCACCATGATTCATTTCAGGCTACCAATTAAGGAATGGTATGCATGTTGGCTTTGATGCTAACCCCCTAAACGTTTCTATGAACTAATCACCTAACCCCGCTTGTACTCTAATTTCCAGTTTGTTCCCAGTATTCCAACTCGGATTGCTCTTGCTCAGGCTAATTGTTGGATACTACCTTGCCTCTGACTTCTGATTTTTGCCACAATTCATACTCACTTCCAAGTAAGCATGCTGCTCAGTTCTTACCTGGTAGCCCTGGTAAAATTACTTTCATACTGAAAATCAGATAGCTTTCTACAGTAACTCCTGTAACATCTCAGCCAGACGCAGGGCTTTGTGGGTGGAGATGCTCACTCCCAAGAGTGTGAGGGCATTTGCAGTATTCAATGCTCTGGTAAGCTGAGAAGTGAGCTATAAACCCATGCAAATACTTCCATATCAGGACTAACACGAAGAGGCTGAGAAAGCACAAAAGGCTCTTCAAGTGGGAGAGACAGTTGCCTGATTTCAGGAATAAAGAAGGAGTCTCTTTCTGGGTGCAACAAGATGGGGGTTCTGGAAGAAATCAAGGAGCTGGTATTTGTCAGTGAGAAGTGAGGGAGGGGTACGACCCAGGCAAAGCACCATGGAGTACAGTTAGGTCATATTGAAAACATTCTAATCTTTGTCTTGGAGAGGCTGCAGAGATAGTGTTTGGGTAAGGTGATGGAGTTGGGTTTGTAAGGAGGAAATGAGCCAATGAGAAAGATGGAGTCTGAATCTCAAGGGAGCCATGAGTTTGGCAGGGGATGAAGGGTGGCCAGGACTAGGTCTGGGTGTACATGAGGACAGTGAAAGCTGCAAGGAGAGAAGCCTTCAGAGAAGAAGTGGTTCTGGCTGTGGGGTGATGACAAGTCTCCTGTACCCACGGCTGTACACCGGGCTATGATGTAGCTGGTGGAGGGACAGATGCTGGAATTTACTGAATAGCCTGCTCTATGCTGGGGTGCTTCCTTGTGGTGTTCTATTTTGTTCTCATACAAATCCTTTCATGACTGTGATGTTGTTCTGATAGGTCTGCTTGTCATAGTACTGGCATGACCAGAAGATTCTCCCTTGCTACTGATTTAATGTACAGAAAGAAACCTTTTTGTCCAAGTTCTCTAATTCTTCAGTTGTTGGGACCTTTCCTCTACCCTGAAGTATCTGGAGTTAAACTACTGTTTGTTGAGCTCTTACTAAACCTTAGAAGCTGGTCAAAGGTTTTGCACATGATGTTCCACTCCACACACAAAGAGTGGTGAGGAAAGTGTTATTTCTACCATTTTTCTATATGATAATGCTCCTCTTCAGAAAGCTACAGTCACTTGTCCAAGGTCATACTTCAAGCTCCCACCAGGAGTTTTAGCTCATCCCTGACTGACAGACACACTGTGCTCTGAAGGGCCATGATTTCTTGTCTTCTGCTCTTTTGATGTGTTCAGCACCCAGCTCATCTCCTGGTTTAGGAATCACCAGTCACATAAGAGAGCAGAACAGAAGTTTGACTGACAGTCCAAAAAGCCCTTTTTCTCCTGGGTTTTCACTGTTCATCCGGAGAAGGTATCTTCACTTTCATCCTTCAGAATGAATGTGACAAACATTGGACAATAATAGACAGCTGTTAATTCTCCCATCCCAAGCACAAGAGTGAATGTTTTAATTCCAGAGTTAGAAATGGGGCTTTAACTTTGAGTTTACATCCAGCAATGTGAGTCTAGAATAACTGAATTTTTGTGCTCCAAGGGAGAGTTTCTGTTGATGGGAAAAGGTTATACTCCCACATGGGTCTCATCCCTCATTTCCACATCCCCTCTGTTAAAATCCATAAATTGAGCTAAGTTTTTGTTTTATTTGCTATTTTATAGCTCTTGGTATTTGGTAAATTACTTTATCTTGTTTGGTCTGGATATTTTTCGGATGTGAAATGGGTGTCACAGAGAAGAGGGTTTTCTAGGTTATAATGAGACTCGAATGAGAAAATAAGTTATGAGGAAGTGCGGAGCACATAGCAGAGGATGCTATCACTGTTGTACAGCATGGTGACTGGGATGGACTTGCTGCTGTTAGGACAGGGATTTCAAGCCCAGCACTGTCATTTACTCACTACGCAACCTTGGGAAGCGTTTTAATTTTTCTGATCCTTTGTTCCCTATATATAAAGTGAGGGTGTTAATAACACTTGCTTCATAGGGTAGATATGAGGAAGACAAGAGAGTGTATGGAAAATGCTCAGCATAGCGCCTGGTGTACAGGAAACAACTATTATATTACCTTATATTGTTGAAGAAAGGGTCATATTAGTAACCCATCAGGTGGCTTCAGTAGGAGACAGGAGGGAGTCAGGAGGGCAGAGATGGGGGAGCTAGATCATATGAATGGGAGGCCACTTCTTGTTTCAGGAATTTAGGAAGGACCTGGATGGCTTGAATTGTGTGCCAGGGCATGAAGCACTTAAGGAGTTGTCCTATCAAAAGCAGAGGATGGAGGGGCCACATTTATTGGGCCTCTGTTACATTTCAGAGATTCTTTGAGATCTGGTTATATAAAAACTTCCTTTAACCCTAGGACAAACTGACAAGGTGGCATCATTATCTCCATGTTACAGGTGAGAAAATGGAGTTTCATGAAGGTGAACTGGATTAAGTATCAGAGTGGGCAGTTGAACTTGTCCAGAGCTTCCCAGAACACAATGCTCTGAGCACCTCATTCCAAAGGGGAAGGGAGAAGGGAGAGAAGGGACACATGCGGTAGCTCCTACAAGCAAGAGTCCCTATTCTCCCTGGCATCCCCAGAGACCTGGAGGGAAACCAGGGCCCCAGTGGAGTTTCTGATGACCACTATGCCTCCTGCCTGGCTCATTCTGTCTCTCTGCAAGCCTCAGCCCAGCACTATGCCGGTGGACTTAGCTAATGTTCCTGAACAGCCCATTCCTACAGACCCAGACAATGGCCCAATTATCTGCGGCCAATCACCGGCCAGCTCCCTGCCTGGGCCCCACATCTAGAGGCGATTTCTCTTTTTCAGGAGAGTCAGCCAGGGACTTGAGATCTGCTGTGAAGGTAATTAAGAAAGTTTGGTCCTAGAAACCCTTGGCCCCCTCTCATGGAAGAGAAGGGAGGGGCTGTGAAGGGCGTGGGGATTCTTTTTCCAGGCAGCTGCCAGCATTGAGCAGCAGGGAGGCAAATCACCACATCAGGATCAGAAGAAAGAGGGAGAGAGAGCAGGAAAAGAAAAAAAAAGTCTGTGTGTACACAGAACACAGAACTGTGAACCACAAAGTTATTTTCCATGTATCTTCAAGCAGGCTGGAGAATGGGGTGACCCTGATTCTTCCCTTCTCCTCCAGCCACAATCCTTTCTTCTCTGTCTTCTCTTCACCCCTATTCCTCTCCCCAAATTGGCCAGCATAGTCATTAATAACTCTGACTTCCTCCACTTTTACCACAGAAGCTATCTGTGTTTTCTCTTTTTTCTTTCTCTGCTCCTAAGTCCCATGCACTCGCTCACAATTTTGGCTCTGCCTGGAACATACACATGGGATTTGGTAATTTCCCTTCATCTCTGCTGCTTGCCTAGCTCAAACCATCTCCACTTCTTGTCCATACCCTGATGGTAGTTTCTTCTTTCTGGAGGATCTGCTACATGTGTGAATCAGGTTACTTTTCATTGCCCTGTTAGAACTCACCAGTGGCTTCCCTTTGCTTCTAAGGTAAAAGATAAACTAAAAAGTATGCCCACCAGCCTGCTGTGAGTACTTCCTCTCTGAGGTCTCGTCTGTCCTCCCCTTTCCCTAGTACTCAGCCCCCTACAGCCACCCTGGCTTTCCTCCCATTCTTTGGAAATGTCATGCCTTGAGCTAGTACATTCTCTATTCCCCTGCCTGGACTCCTCTTCCCCCAGGTCATTTGATGACTAGGGCTGGCTCCTTTCTATCTGGTCCCATCTTCATTGAGAGGCCTTTCCTGGACACATTTTCTAAGTAACAGCTGTCCTCACTCATTGATAAACTATGCTACCATGTCTCCCTTATTGTATTCCTCCTATTTATCTTGGTATGAAATTATTTTATTCATTATTTGCTGCCACTGACAGTAGAAGAGGTATTTTCTGAGATTAGGGAGCTTTCTTGATTGTGTGTTATGGTGTTCCCATCACCAAGAACAGGTGCTTGAGACCATTTGTTGAATTCAAGAATATATGCCTGATGTGTAGCCTTGGGTTCTTTTTTTTTTTTTTTATTGGTACCTGGGATCGAACTCATGACCACCTGCTTGCAAGGCAGGTGCTTATGCCGCTGAGCTAAATCCCCAGCCCCAAGCCTTGGGTTCTTAATATCATGTCTTGTTCTTCCTCTTTATAATCAGATCAGTTAGGGACTGTTTTCATCATCATTTTATTAGGGAATGATACTTAGGAAACTGAGGAAATGGATGGGCAATGGCCAGACCTCATATCACATTGTCCTGCCTCACCACCTCTATAGCTATCAGCCAGGGAAACTAGACCAAAGTCTCTGTAGTGATTGGTCCTGAGCACTCAGGACTTGGTAAGTGAATGACCTTGTCAAATTTTGCTTTCACTTCCAAATTGGGATCAACTAGAGAAAGTCAAATGCACTCCCTTAGCCAATCTCATAGTATGCTGCACTGGAAAGTCAAGCCTGTCTGCTGTATCCCTGGCCAGCAACCTCCAGTCTGGGCACACAGTGTCCTTCCACATCCCTCTGCTTGTCTCTGGGTCTCTATCAGCTACAAGCAATGGTCGCCACTCTGCTTTTGTAGCAAGCTCTGAGTAAACAGCTTTTGTGTGTTTAAGTTTGGGGAGTTATTTTTATTTCCTCCAAATGGAGGCAGCTCTGAGGGAGTGGCAACATCTCAGTGTCACCCCATTCAGGAATAGCCTGGTCTTTCTTGTGTGTCTGACATCATGGGCTACTTTTCTTCCACCAGGCCACACTTCATTTCAAAGGGATTTCTCTTTTTCTCTGCTCCCAACCAAACAACCAATCATGTGGCTGCAGATGTGAGAGAAGGGAAAGATGAGAAGAGAATGGGGATTTGGAGAGGCAGGAGTATGGAGAACAGTAGTAAGGTGTCTCAGCACAGGGGCAAGTAGATTTCATAGGAAGCTCAATCACAGAATTTAAACTTGTTGCCTTCTTCCTTATCCACTTAACCAAATGACTGCTAAATGTTGAAAGCCTTAGGTTGTTATTTGTCTAAAGATAAGTATGACTTTGGAGAGATTTGTGGGCAAAAAGCAATTAGTGTTCCCATCCATCTCAATGAAGGATATTAATAATATTAATTGATAGCTATTCCAGGGTACAGTAGAAAATTTTGGTCTACAAGCAAGAGATTTTCAGAGACCACATCTTTTCCTAAGGTATCCATTTGTTATGGGGATAGGCAGAGATCTTCTGGCTCTCCTGTCATCTGCAATCAGCCCCCAATTCCTCATACTGTCATGCCACGTTTGAGAAATGTCAGGGCAGGGTGTGGAGCCCAGGAAGCTGGGAATGATGAGAAGTCCTGGGAGCAGTGGGATTACTCAGACAAGCGGGGGATGTAGAGAGAGCTCTGGAAAGAAGATCTATTGGGGTTATCCAGCATTAACCCTAACTTTACAGCAGGAATTTTACCTTGGGGATCCACGCCTGCTGAGCTCTCAATCCCAGCCTCCTTTTTCAGCCCGGGGATGAAGCATGGCCTGCATCTGGGATATTTCCTTTTGGTTAACTGTGATTAGTTCAGGATGGTCAAAGAGAAAGTCTTGAGGTTCTTAAATAAGGATTTGGAGAAGGCAGATAAATAAGGAGAAGACCAGGGGTAATTAGTGGATTAGAGTTCTTTCTTTTGTTTGTACCACTTGACAGTTATTTTATCAACAACTATTGGTTTAGCTTCCCAGATTATCAACTTCACTATTCTAATTGGCAGGTCATCTAATCTAATTGTGTAGTCCCCAGGGTCTGTTTGCATGGCATGGTGCTGGGAGGGAGGGGATGAACTCATTAGAATGAATGGATGGGGGATCAGTGTTACCTTCCCTGCAACTTGCCTGAAAATCATGTCGCTTTAATTACATGTATACGGAACCTATTCCTGGTTTGTAATCTCACTGGTTCAAATAGCCCAGGTTTGGCTAATTAAATAGAAAAGGACAATGCTTGATAAGAATTCATAATTATGCTGTTTGTGGGAAATCAACCTATACAACGACAATATTTAACAGTAATTTGCATAAACTAAGTAAAAATAAATTAGACATAAAATAAAAAAAGAAATGCAATTTGAAGATATGTTATACCAAGGTACACATTACAGCATTCTCCTTAATGTCAGTTGTTATTTCATTCAACCTCAGGCTGATATTATCACAGGCTAGAGTTTAAGACTCACTACAGCAGTGTTTGGGAAAATGTAACTATGATCACAGGGCATAAATGAACCCAAATTCCTGGGCCAGAGCCTATGTTTTACATACACTCTTTGGTGAGCTTGTGTGTGTGTGAATGTATGAAAAAAAATGTCCTGGGTGCATGGGAAGCTTGGGAACATGTTTCGTAAGAGTTGCACTTCTGACTTGGTGCAACTCAAGGTGAAGTGGTAGAGGACAGAGACTGGAACCCAGCATAGCTTAGAAGCAGGTAAGCAGAGGTGAGCTCATAAAACAAAGTGCTGTTGGAAAGCGTGGGCGGTGAGATAAATTCTACTCCAGTTGGAACTAGTAAGGATTAAAGGAGAAAGGTGGGTACGGAGTGAGGTTTGCAGGATATTGAGTTCATGTGGAGTAGAAAATGAGTCTTCAAAGAATTAGAAAAACAAGTGAACAAACAAAAACGAAACAAAAACCCCAAAAGGTTATAGAATGGGGGAGTGGATATAGCAACTACTGTTTAGTCCACACTCCATTTTAGAGAAGTAACCTATGGTAAAAGCAATGGAAATATGAGACATATTAAGAGCTAGAATTTACAGATAGGAATGACAAAGAACCTAAATGTCATATTGCATGTGTGAAGCCATTTAATTCTTTAAACACATAATATAAAACCAATTTTCAAGTGTATCATTTCCTGGCATGTAAGCACATTCATATAGTTCTCCAGCCATCACTATTATCAACCTCCAGAACTTTTCATCTTTCCAGATTGAGACCTTGGATCCATTGAACATGAACGCTCCAGTCTTGCCACCCCCCCGCCCTGATAACTTCTATTGCTTCATTCTCTATAAATGTGACTCTTCTAGGGACCTCATATATGTGAGTTGTACAATATTTATCCTTTTGGGCCTGCTTTATTTTATTTAAAATAATATTGCATAGCATGTGTCAGAATTTCCTTCCTTTTAAGGCTAAATAATATCTCATTTTGTGTATATGGCACCTTCTGTCAGCCTGTTGGTGGACATTTAGTTAGTTTCTCATAAAGTATGTTTGAATAGGGGACTATCATATCTAGACATGGATAGAAGAATGAAGAAAAGGAGATGTCTAAAATACGGGAGGCTCTGCAGGTTTTGCTTTGTGGCTAGATGAAGAAGCAGGGTCTGTGTAATCAGGAGAAATAAATTGACTTTACTGTACTATCAGCTGGTGGTGAGTGAATGGCCATTGCCTTCAGCTGTGGGGAAAGAGCTCTGTGATTGATTAGCTCTGTCTTCTGTGCTCTTGGAGGAGTGGGGAGGAGTGACACCTGCCATTCATTTGAGTTCTTGCTGCAGTGTGTTTGGATTTGGGCTACTTTCATGACCCCATTGAGTAAGGAACTGAATCTTTAGTCCTGTAACTGGCACCAAGGGAGTGCCTGGGCAGCATCTAAAAGGGTCATTTACAGCTTCAGATTATAGCTCTGCTTTAAGATCCCTGAACAACTCAGCCTCCGCCCTTGGCTGTATCTCCAGATGAAGAATCAATAGTGTTTCATTTTGTTTTCTCTGTCTTCTGCTGAATCATCACTGGAGAAGACAGCCCTGGAATTCTTGATCACAGGGATCCATGTGAGTCCCTCCTCCAGAGCAGAAGTACATGTGCATAGACTGAAAACTTATATCAAAGAGAATCTTCTAGCACTGGCTGCTTTTGCAAAGCTGGAGTCTGCCATTTGTGTCTGTGAACCTGGGCTGGGTGCCTATGTGAATCCATTTGCAGCTCGGTAATGAGTGTCCTTTGTTTTGTCTGTCTCTACCCCTTTCTCTCTTAATAGGAAAGAAGGGTCCCTTTCCTTTTCTTGGCAGTCTTAGCGGAACTTCTAATCAAAGTAGCAACTCAGAGCTTCATCATCTCTGGCCACAGTGATATGATTCAAGAAAAGAATGGCCCTCGAGAGTTTACACCTGCACCTGGCAAAAAGTAGGAATCTTCGTTGGAGGTCAGGGGTTGCCAATCTTTTTCCATAAAGGGGCAGGTGGTAAACACTGTAAGCTTTGTACACTGTGTCCCTGTTGCAGCTTCTCAGCTCTGTCTATGCAGTGCAAAATGAAATGGAATTGTTGTGGTCAAAAAAACTTTATTTACATAAACAGGCAGTAGGATGGATTGAGCCCATTGCCAATCCTTATGCTGAATTAAAACTGTTAGAATCTAGGAGTGTAGGTCCCACCTTGTGAAGAGAGCCATTTTGAAGCCATCTTATAGGAAATGTAACTAAATGCGTGATTGTGACCATAACTACTGAGCTAGATTTAGCTACACCTGAAGGCATCTCTCTGTAGATGTGCTGGTTATGTCACCGAACATTATCTTTTATTGCTTAAAGCAATTTCAAATAGGTTTTTGGTTATCAAAAAGATTCTTGACTCATATAGATCCTCTGCAGTAGTCTGCTCTCAGAGCCCTAAAACTGTAAATTTGTTGAGCTGGAAAGGCCTGTCAATAACTAGGAAGTAGGAAAAAAGAAGGACCTTTCAATGTGTTAGCTTTGAGTCCTCTATGGAGCCTGATCACTGTCCAGAGGCAGGGAGGCTAATCCCGATCATGACTCACCCAAGCCCCATACTCTTTCAACCATTTATGGAGTCCCAAATACTTGCCAGACCCTACTCTAGACCCAGAAGGAAGGTAGGAATGGACATCTATCACACTGTGCAAGGTGTGTGCATTGTATATATTGTGATCATTTGCCTACAGTATTTGATGCCATTTTTAAAATCTGAAAAACAGGATTGATATTTCTATCTCACATGTAAGGAATTAACAGTAGAACTCAGAGGGGTTAAGTGATTTACTCAAAAGTAACTCATATAGTAAGTGAAGAGCTAGATGTAATCCTAGCTCTGGGAAATTCCAACGTTAAATTCATCCCATAATGGTCTTCAATACTATTGCTACCTTTTCTGACAACTGTCCAAGAGTGGGGCTTTAGTCCCTGTCACAGAAGCAGCACATTTATAAGTCAGCACGTCACACAGATGAGGAATGGAACAATAGGAAACCAGGATATTTGTTACTGCTCTGCCTGGAGCGTTATGAGTCAGTGTGGGCCTGTTGGCTGTAAATACAGACTCCAGCAACTCTTTCAAGTAACTTGGTGATGTTGCAGTAGGAAATTTCTCTTTGCAAAATGCTAACAATGCAGTGGTGCTTAAATTTTATGTGTGCAAGATTATGACTATATACATAAAATGGGAAGAAAAAATCTGCAACCCGCAAGAGCTGGGTTTATAATTATTAGTTTTTTCTTCTCCCCTAGTCCTTTTCCCAAACAGTTCTGGAGTGGAAGAATTTCCTGTGGAGAAAGTTAACAATAAAAATGCTGACTGTAAGCGGGTGCATGGCACTCATATAGGGACCTTGAGAAACTCTTTTTCCTCCTTTCTGGAGGAAAATCAAAGGCCATCACTGGGAACATTGCAGCCTATTTAAAAACAGTGACAGCTCCTACTAAATGCACTGGCATTTTAGATGTGGAAGAGAAGGCTCTGCTTCCCTTCTGTGTGGGACTGATTTAGCTGCTGGAGCTCTCACTGTATGGTTTGTGTGGGCCGAGCCCAGGACTCAGGCTGAGGGTCTGGGGTCAATGGAGGGGAAGGAGAAAAAAAAAGAGCTCAGTTTGTATGCATTCTCTCTTTGTCTCCCTGTCTCTGTCTCTCTCTCTCTCCTCTTTCCCTTTGGTGTACAATGAGTCACTGAGAGGTGTATCAAACAGAAATAAAAGATGAGCTAACAGGCAGAAGTATTAGTAGGGGAAAACAAACAAAGAGGAAAAAGAGAGATTCCCAAGCCAGAGCTCAGAGAGAGATCAATGGCTGGAGGTACGGAGGGGTCTAAGGAGAGGAACAGACTGTATTTCTAGATGAGGACACCAAATACTGAGAGAGAGAGAGAGAGAGAGAGAGAGAGAGAGAGAGAGAGAGACAGGCAGACAGAAACAGAGAGAGACAGAGAGCAAGAGAGATACATATGTATTCACTGAGTGAGACAGGAGGCAGAGAGACAGATACTGAGAAACAGAGGATAAACAGACAAGGAGACAAAGAGACAAAGGCAATGGAGACAGATACAGAGGGAGATGAGGAAACAGCAACAGGAAATAGAGGAGAGAAAGAGCGGGGGAGAAAAGTGAGGTGGGAACAAGAAATACAGGGAGCGTGCAGAGAGAAATGCATAGTACAGAAAGAGTTGGGTAAAGAACCTTTTTAGTGACATTAATTGTGACATTCAACGGGAGAAACAGGGAAAATTAACTCCCTCAATATGAAGCTTTAAAAAATTCATATGTCCAGAAAGTTAGTTGAGAAGGAGCACACTGGTACGTCCACTGTGAGCCCACCCACAGCCCAGTGGCATATTGGTTTCCAGAGCGTCAGGACATCTACAGTGGTGTCCTTGCCACAAGGCACTAACTGGAATCACTGTCCTGGCCAGTTGATCCTTGCTAGTCATGGTCTGCAAGCCTCAAATGCTCCCAAAGGCAGACACCCCAGGGATCCAACAGCACTCTGCACTGGTCCAAGCAGAGATGCATCTCAGCGCACAGCCACTCCCGGCAGGGTGGCCCTGACAGCTCTGAAGCTTTTTTTGAGCCAACATGCTGGTGGTCCAACTGTGACCCGTGCCCACATTATGACTGTATAGAGGCTGGGAGGACAACAACAATGTAAGCAAGTATTTGTTATTACTGGGACAGAAGAGTGTGGTGATCGTGTGTGCATGGAAAGCTTGCATTATTATTATTATTATTATTATTATTATTAAAGGGGATGCTGCTTTGGAAATTCTTACATACAAATTCATGTAAACGGATACCATCATTGCTAACTAGTGAGATGTTTTCCACTGTTCTGTTGTATCAATAGTGCTTAGCAAACACTACCACACATGTGCCTCTGTATGTATACCTGGTAGCATTTCTCCAGACAATGAGAGCTACATTTATGCACCAAAAAAAGTGGATGTTGTAATTTCTGGCTTTCTTTGCTCAAGTCTTCTTATCATCTCTAGAAACAGCAGGAGCATTCAGTGCATTTTCAAGAATTTTGATAAAAACCTATGTTAATTATAGTAGTCCCTGAACATGTCAAGTTACATGGGAAAGGGGAGTTGTGGCTTTGGGAGAAATGAAGATTTCTCATCAGTAGACAATGATCCACGGATAGTGTTCTGGACAGTTGAGATGAGTCTCTTGTAATCACTGGGACCCTTAAAAGTAAGTACCGAAGAGACAGCAAGGCAGAGACAAGATAGCATGAGAAGTACTTGACTGCAAGGAAGGGAGCATGAGCCAAGGGATATAGGCTACTTCTAGAAGCTGATCTGCAGATCAGAATGCAATGCTGTTCACATCTTGATTTTAGCCCTGTGAGGCCAATTCCAGACACACAGGTTGCGAAGTAATTTTTTGTTGTTGTTTCAAGTCTCTAAATTACAGTAGCAATAGGAACCTAGTACAACCTCCATGCAAAAGCCCCTCTCCTAGCCCCCATCAGAGAGAGTGGAGTCTGTTCTGAGCACAGTTTTATGGAATTCGTAGAATGGGAGGCTGGAGGAGGACAGCTCAGTGGTAGGGCTGCTAGCGGCAGCAGGTAAGTATATTGGGTCAACATTTGCTGCAAATAAACTCATAATCTTTACACCAGACTCCAGTCATGTGTTTATGGATACTGAAGCCACCTCCTCTTATCCCAAAGATGCTACTTGTAGAAATGCTTGACAGACAATTTGTTTCACAGCCCGCTCATGAGATGAGGACTGGATGGTAGAGTGCAGGAGGTGTCGGGAATTCTTCTCGGACCACACCTACTGCAGTGCCTGATCAGGAAGAGTCCTTGTGTACAAGGTTGACCTGCCCAAACCCCTATTTTCAAGAGCAATCCCAGAATGCCTTGTCTCATCAGAAGTCCGGGGAATGAACAATCATGGCATTGGTTTCACTCCTGGCTGATTTGTGAAAACCCCATTTCATCTCACTTTGCCCTTCTCCTTGTCTCCCTGGCTTCCCCTCACTTCTGCACACCCAGGCTCTCTTGCTCTTTCTCAAAATTAAAAGGGACTAGCAAATGCCTAGGCGGCCTTGACAAGCTCTCTCAGCATCAAACACTCTGGTCTGTCTGGGGCTGCTTCTGCCAGGGGCAATCAGCTCTGGAAGTTCAGAACAGTTGTATAACAGTAAGTTTCAGTCCTTGCCATCTGTGGGCCGGGGCATTGCCGATGAGAATAACATCAGGCGGCATGTATCATCTTCAGATTCAGCGGAAAAGAAAACACAATAAAGATATTTCCATTTGTAGAAATAAAAAGAGATCGGCTCAGCACCGTGAACTAGTGAAGCAGCTGAGAGAATCTAACAGGAAGCTTTTGTGTGGAGGTAATAAAGGGTTGAGATAAAGAGCATTAACTCTGGAACTGGGTCTGAATCCAAGCTCCACCATATTCAGACTCCTCAGCTCTAAGACTTGTTTTCTCTGTCTGTGAACTGGAAGATTTAGTCCCTATATCATAGGTGATCAGTAAGCATGGGTAAAAGTGACATTTACACAGTTCATGTCTTTCAGTTAAAGAAGCTCGAGGTTTGTGACTTTGGATGAGTCACTCTGATAGTTCTGTGCCTCAGTTTCCTTAAATATAAACAGGAGTGTCATTTGTCCTTCCCATATAAAGTTTTGTGGATTTACAGAGTCACTACAAACAATAATCTTAGATCAGGGCCTGATATGTAATCTGTGCCCAGTACATGTTAGATATGATGATACAATCTTCATCACACTCTTGTTGCAAATGTGAGGAACCATCTTGCCTAAACTCAGCTGAGGCAAAGGTGGTAGTGGGTTATGGGCTAGAGGAATCCAACTGTGGGCAGGATGGGCACACTGTCAGAGAGTGTTCTGGCTCTTTCCACCTGTCTGCTGTCTGCTCTAGATCCAGCAAATTGTTTTCTGTCTTTCTGGGAATGACTCTTAGTTGCCTGGATGACTAGGTAAAAGATCTTTCTAGCTTCTCCCCTAGTGAGGAGTGTGATTGGCTTCAAGTCCACCATGCCTCTGTGCCTTAGACCAGTCATCATGGCTGGAACGGTGAGGTCCTATAATGGGCTTTAATCACATACTATGTGAGGACCCATGACTGGCTCAGATTTAAGCACACAACCAAAGTCCTATGATAGGTTCTGCTTCAACCACACAACTGAGGTCCTATGCTGTGCCCAGCTTTAAAATATGAGTCTTTGAGGTTCTGAAGTGAGCTCAGCTTCAATCACATGGGCACTCTTGAGGACTGTATGTATGGTTAGAACAAAGAAGAATTTTCCCAAAGAAGGGAGGTAGACAGATCAACAGAATAGATGTCTGTTATAGTTAAAACACCACCACCACCACCCAGCATATTTTCTGGCACACAATGATCCTCACCAAATCAGCCTTCCTTTATTAGTCTTCATTTCAAATATTTGTTTATTATTCATTCATTAATTTTTTGAGACAAGGTCTTGCTACAGAGTTCAGGCTGGCCTTGAACTCATGGCAGTCTTTCTGTCTCAGCCTCTTGAGGGTTGTGGTTATAGAGGTGCACTACCATGCCCAGTCAAGGATTCTTTTTTTTTTGCTTTTGATTTTTTTGGAGGCAGTAGTTCAGGCTGGGCTTGAACTCACTATGTAACTTGGGCTGGCCTTGCACTCATGGCAGTTCTCCTGCCTTAGCCTCCTGAATGCTGGGTTTACAGGTATACATTCCCATGTCTGGCTCAAGGATTCTTATGGATAAAATGAAATCTCATAATAGTAGTAGCGAGGATAGAGTAACGTGGTTTAGTACCTAACGGTACAGAAACATAGTGTGTGTTTCAGGAATTCCTTTGTTGTTTTTCCATGGCCAGAGAATCGAGAACATGGCCGGGGAAATGACTCAAGACTTCTTGAGGAAATCCTCTTGAGAGGTGCTTCCCTCCAGCACCCTAGAAACTCCAAGGCACATGTAGCTTGAGAAACACCACTCTTACCAGTTAGTAATTAGGCTGTGATTGTTGTTTATTTGTGCACTGTACTGTAACTCCCTCTGCCTGAGGCTGGTACTAGAGCTTGGGAAATACAATTTCCTCCAAACTAATTTAGTTTTAAGAGGAAAATGAAAGTTTAAAGTAGTTTAATGTTTCAGCAAAACCATAATGGCTGGAGAAGATTGGACTGTGGGAACCAATAAAGTGCCCTAATTCTGATAATAACTCAAGGCTTAACTCTTCCCCATATCAGAACCATCCGAATGCTGACCCTCGACACAGGACAGCTGTGTCATAGACTCAGTGACTGCTTGGACAATAAGTCTTCTTTCTCGCTCTCTTTCTTCTTTTCTTTCTTTTTTAAATAAACAGTGCCACTTGTGACTTTAGAGGAGCATAAGCACAAGGTAGTTCATATCATTGATATAGTCCTGCAGTTGTGTCCCTGGATACAGCTCAGGACCTACCCACTTCCTTTCACACGTCCTGTGAGTCGAGTTGCATCTTTGAGTAGAATATGTGAGTTCACTGTTGGGGAGACTAGAACAAAAGCATTGGCTCTAAAACATGAAGCCTTGGGGCTGGGGATTTAGCTCAGCGGCATAAGCACTTGCCTTGCAAGCAGGCAGTCGTGAGTTCGATCCCTGGTACCCATAAAAAAAAAAGTTAAAACATGAAGCCTCTGGAAGCCTCAGTTTCTCATTTACAAAATGGGGAGAAGGAAGAGGACTTTGTAGGGTTGTTGTGAGAAATAATGGTACCATGAGCAGAGCATGGTGGTACACCTCTAACCCCAGCTCCATGGAAGACTGAGAAGGAGGATCGCAAATGATAGCCGAGCGTGGACAATTTGGCAACTCAAAATGAAAAGTGCAAGAAAGGACCAAGGATGTATAGCTCAGTTTGAAAGCTTCTGGCTCAATCCTCAGTACTGAAAAAAAAAAAAAAAAAAAAAAAAAAGGAGAGAGAGAGAACTGTATATTGATGTGTGTTGTAGTCAGAGGTTGTACACAGAGAACAATTAGGATCAAGATATGGAGTTTATAATATTATTTTTTTAACGGTCACTGGGAGTTAACACAGGAAAATACAGGAAATCTATCCGCAACACCACAGACATAGATTATTTAGTCAAGAGCCTAAATCCCACAGCAATGTCCCACATGAGTCCAGATAAAAATCCAGAGCTCAGAACAATGCCTCCCATGAGCCAACTGGAGGTCCAGAGCACACAGGAAGGACTCACGCCAGTCTCTTTTATGGATCCGTGCCGGGAAAACCCAAAGGTCAGCAGTGGAAGCCAGAAAGTCTATGCCAGCAGGATGAAGGAGCTGTGCTAGTGGGATGAGGGTTCTACGCTGGAGCTGAGAAGTCACACTCACAACAAAGACCAGGGCTATCCTGAAAGACACCACAGCCGTCTTCAGTGACACGGAGGCCCCGAGCTCCTCCTCCGACAAGCACAGTCAGGTACATGCCAGGAAGCAGCATGACGAGTTCATCCTGGAGACCAAGCAGCACATGGCTTCCCTCCAGAGCCAGGAAGCAATGCTTGATATGAGGACCAAAGCTTCTCCAGGAGAACCAACAGCTCAGATAACAACTCGTAGGAGAACCCACAATGCCTCCTTAACACCTCAACCCTCAATACCGCCTTTCTTCTCCACCTATTTAACCTGGCAACTTTCCTCAGGTGGAGCATCTTTGCTCATACCATGCTGATGTAATCCAGCTGGCGTTGACTGTTAGTTCTTAATCCATAACAATGTGGGACATTTGGTCAGTGAGACTGGGGGAGAGGCAGAAAGAAACAGAGAGAGAATTTAATACCTTTTCATTCACTGTACTTGTGTAGTACCTACTATGTGCAAGCATTACCAACATTACCACAAGATCTAAGGATTTACAGGGTTTAAGACATGGGCTTTAACTCAAGGACTTCCTATTCTCACTGGGGAGACAAAGAAGCAATCAGAGATCTCAATCTTTCAGCTCAGTGGAGTCCTCATCTCTAAAGTATAAATAATTCCAGAACTAGGGTTGTTGGAGAATTCAACATGCAAAACACTTGGAAGAATTAAGTCTGTGGCAGATAGTAAGTGCTCAATAAATACGTTCTGGCTTTTCAGACTGACATTTCTAAGATCGCTTCATGTTTACCAGTGTGACCTAGAGCCCACAAATATCCTGGGTGTCTGTCTCCTGGAATTCTCCCTCATGAGCTGGTGGAGTTGAGATTCAGAATACCCACTTTCTAGTGCTGCACCACTGATCATGACTTCGAAGGCCTGGGAGTCCGTGTCTCTGAATTCTCACGACCTTCCTAATGACCCTCAACTCTACTTCCTGCAGAGAGGAATGCTGAAGGAAGTATGACTTTGGTTCTTAAACACCTGAATGAATCTTGCTCTGTTAGTCCTTTGTGCTGTGACTTTACCATTTTGCATAGTAAATCACGACAATTCTCAATTTTAAAGAAATGTATATGGGTATTCTGGTTCTTACTATGTAAGTTTTGTCAAATTAAGTGACATGATTTCCTCTGTGTCTTCTCAAGTCCAAGCCACCACTGTCTCTTGCCTGGTCAACTTCAGTGGTTCTGGTTCCTGTTTTATACTCTGCATTCTATTGTTGATTTGATAGTCATTGTGATGATTAATAACACAGATCAGATTCTGTCCCCTTTCTGCTCAAAAATTATCAGTGACTTTCCATTGCTTTTGAATAAGTTCTCCTCATTTGCTCTTTCCCCTGACTTCAACCGTATTTCCTAGCTTTTTTCCCTAACCACCCTGTGTGCCAGCACCAGGAACCTTCTTTGTGTTTCTCGACACTTTACAACTTATTCCTACCTTAGAGCATTGCTCCTGCATGGCAACGTTGCCCCCTAGATCTTTGCAAGACTGGTTTTAGTCTCAGTTCAAATGTCATCTCTTCACTTTAAATGTTACCACCTGCTTGACCAGGATACAGGTGACTCCTCTTTCTGTTTCCTCTGTCTTTCTCTCCTAAGGAACTCAATTTTATTCTCTCCACAGTGGCTGCCATTAACATTTACCTGTGGTTTACTGTGTCTCCTGTGTTCATTTGAGCTCCATTGGAACAGAAATCTTGCCCAGAATGTTCACATCCACATCCCTAGTACATATAACAGGGCTTGGCAAATAATAGATGCATAGCAAATATTTGTGAAATAAACAAAGGAAAGGATATATTCAAGGTGCTCAGGAGAAAAAAAAAAGGCAAAACAAAACTCCATCGTTATTTTCTTTGCTTTGTTTTCTGTGGTTTAGTTTTACTTACATAAAAATTTAAAGAGCTTCCGTGTTGGTTTAGGGAATCACCCAAACATTCTATTTGTTGAGCGTTGTTTCAGGCCTGTGTGGCTTCTGAATGGCTCTCTTCCCTAGAACTCCTTGCTTCTTGGTGACTTCCAAAACCCATCTTGTCTCCAGTAGTTCTAAGAGCTTTAACTTGGCTTCTATTATCAGAGAACAACTGCAAAGAAATCAGATAAACTGAAACAACTGGAGGGAAACCACTAAGTTGGATGGCTTTAAATTGTTGTTTGCATAATGGTGCTCCTTTGTCTATAGTTAATTGAGTTAGGGCACCTCAGCTAAACAAACCTGCCTCCAGGCAGGGGAGCGGTTTCAGCACCTCGGTAAACAGCTTTCAAGAGGAAAAAGTGAAACCTGCATAGTTCCAGTTGCATAGCCCCAGTGTTAAAGAAACATGGAGAGCAGGGCCAGATAGCACATAATTCTGTACATACATCTCAGCACTTCGGGCAGCTGAGGCAGGAGTATCACAAGTTTGAGCCCTTCCTGTACTAATTGGCAGTTTAACAACCTAGTGAGTCACTGTCTCAAAATAAAAAATTAAAAAGGCTAGGGATATAACTCAGTGCCAAGACCCTGGTTTTAATTCCCAGTACAGCAGAGCAGAGCAGAGCAAAGCAAAATAAAACAGATGAGCTATTTAACTATCTGGTCGCCTCTCAGAACAAAAGTAAAGCTCAAACAAACAAGTTTTTTTTTTTTTTTTTTTTTTCTTTTAGATTTATTTCTGTGATTGGAAGAGAATGGGTTGTGGAAATTATTGTATAGTTTCCCAATTATATTTGATCTGTGGTTCAGTTTTGGAAATTCAGTATGTAGCCAATAAAATCTAAGATTATGCTAGCTCAGTGGCTTCCGCCTGGATTTATGTCTGACTGTAACTATGTAGAGAGGCAGGTCTTAGTACTTACCTTGTAGCTTTGACCCTGACACTTGAACAATAGTTTCTATCTTAGATGCACACCCCTATCTCCCTCCTTTCATCTGGAAAATTTCCATTCCTTCTCCAAGGTCAGGCTCAAATTTCATCTGTTCCACAAAGTCTTCCTTGATTGTCTGGCCATTGTTCCTTTCTCCCTTTTATTTTCTTGTCATTGCACTGTGCTCATGCCTCTGTGATAAACCACATTTTCACATGGTTTATCACAGTGTGGGCTGGATATATCTTAATTTTCCTGGTCCAGATGTTTTGTCCACATGTTCTCAAAGAATGGCTGGAGTGGGATAAGAAGCACACAACCCATGTGCTTCACCTTTCCTGTTCCTATTTATGGCAGACATCACCAATCAATGGCGGGGGCTTGGAGTTTGTCTCAATCTAGAGCTTCAGCAGACACTCTCAATCCATCAGACTTAATTTGTGAATGGAGATTTATTTGTCAAGTCTGAATCATAGAGCTTTTCTAATTGGTGTTTCCCAAAGTCTGTTCCTCAGACCACTTGTTTCAGAGACTTTGTGAATCTCTGGAGATGGTGCCTAATAGACTGATTCTGAAAATAAGAATTTGAGGTGATTTGAGGGCATGCTAAAAACTGAGACAGACTAATCTAGCTGTCACTATCTTGAGTTACTGAAAAGAATAAAAGCTGCATAATGTAGTGTGGCATGCACTTTGAAAAAATATTACCAAAAGGGAAGGGGGAAAAAGAGGGCTCTGGCACCATCTCTACTCCCCCCATACCCATGAGCTTTAGCCTGACAGCAGTAATATTCCAGGCTTCTTCTGGGAGCCCATCCCACACCCTAATCTCTATCCTGAGGATTTCTTCATTTTCTTCTTCCTTAAAAAATAAAGAAGTCATATCAAATTGTACCAATCTCTTTCAACAATGATAATTTAAAATTTAAAACATTCAACTTTTTATTTAATTTTCCCATTTTTATTTATCCAATGCCAATGAAGATGTTTGTTATAATTGAGCTAAGAAAAAAGATGGCTTTGATGGCATTTGAACAGGGAGGAATTCCACAGCCAATACACAGCTATATTCAAAAGGGAATGGTGCTTCCTGGAAGAGTTAATGCACGCAGGATTCCACCTACATAAGCTGGGAAGACAGAAGTCTTTCAGCTGATTCAGGCTTTCTTTGCACAGAGTCCGAGCTTCAGTCTCTAAATTCCTGTACCTGATGCTTCTTCTTTCTGTACCACAGCCTTGCTTCCTGTCCAGCTTCGGTTTCATCTCCTGGTGTCACCTCAACCTCTGATTCTCATTTAGTCCAATATCTTGGAAAGAGTCTCCAGATGGTACTTCGGAAGAAGTTTGAGAGCGAAGGATGTGTTGGCAAAAACTTCAGATAGGCAGCCTTGTGATCGTGAAGGGAAAAGCTGAAGGTAAAAGAAAAAAACACAATCTTCCCTCTTAGTCATTTCTTTTTTTCTGAATGCAACGGGCAGCTGGTCTACTTGACTGGATATATTGGCGTGAGACAAGTCGGAAGAGAACTGATGTTTATTAAGTAGTGACATTTGTTAAACTTCTATTGGATGATGTTACCATTTATTTCCTCCTTATAACCATGATATTGATTCTCTCTAGTTTACTTTTACTGCTGAGGAAATTAGGGATCATAATATTTTATTCTTCATTTTTTCAGAAAGAATGTTTATTGACTGTCTACAGGGAACTAGTCTCTGTGTTGGCCAATGGAGACAGAACAATGAACCAAAAATACACTTTCTGTGACTTCATGATACTTCCAAACTGGCATTGGAAAAGAAAAGTCCTGCCAAGGAAAGGCACACACTGGTCATGTGAAACATAATTTGCCTAGTCTGAGAGAACTTCTTTGAAGATAGCAAATCTGGCTGAGTAGGAAGTAACTAGAGAAAGCTGGTAAGATTAGTATAGACAGAGGGAACTTTGCATATGTAGTCCCTGTAGAAGAAGGAGAGAACAGTATGTTAAACAAAAGCAAAACAAAACAAAACACTTAGGTGAAGCTAGTTAGCTAATGTATGATGAGAGAGGAGGGAATGAGATCAAGGTGACTCAGGAGACATTTGTAGGATTGGGGCCACAGGAAACCTGACACTTCATTACTCTGATCATCATTATGACAAATGACTCCACAGGTATTGGCAGAACATCAATTGCTTATTTTTCTTGTAGTTTTGGAGTAGACTTGGCTCCTCTGTGTGGTTCTAGCTGGGGTGATCTGTGTGGCTAAAGGACATATTGTGTTCTGTCAGGGCTTCACTGAAGCTGATATCATCTGATGGCCTATTTGTACTTCTGGTACCTGAGTCTGTGAGACTAAAGCAATTGGGGACTGAATGGCTTGACCTTTTAGATGTTTCCCTTTCTCTATGTGGCTCTCTAGAATGGTGGCTCTAAGACAGCCAGGCTTATTACTGGGCAGCTTTGGGCTCCACAGAAGGATGCAGTATAGATTCAAGGCTGTGGCAACTTTTGTGGCTGAGCTGCGGAAATCATGAAACACCAGCCTGTCACGTTCTATTCATTGTGCAGTCATGGAGGCCAACATCAATTCAAGAAAAAAGGTCATAGACACCAACTTATGTTGGGTGGTGCTGGTGACTAGTCTCTTCTACAATAGCCAGAAACACTGTTGCAGACATTTTTGCAAAATATAATCGTAAGAGTCTGCCTTCTAGCTGTTACCACACATATCACTCCCCCCTGGCAAACTACACTCACCCCTTTCAAGATGCTTCTGTATCACATTATTTCACGTTAGCAGCCTCAGACCTGAGGTTTGAGATTTTGTCATTTAAGTCACGTTCAGGTGAGAATGAAGCTTTCTGAAAAGTTATTTGCCCAACCAACACCTAACATATAATGTTGGGACAAATATAGAGATATCATCATAGATATTCCCACTCAGAAAGCAGGAAAATATGGGTCATACTGTGTTCACAAGTATATAAAAAATGTGAGATACACTCAGGTGCCTATTATTAATAATATTTGGTACTATTTCCTAGGAAATGATTCTCCTTGGCATGGACTTTTGGTTCTATCTTTTGAATTCTACGTCCTTTTTTGTAACACAGTTTGATGCTTGTAGCTGAATAGTTTTATTCAACCCGATTTCAATCCATAGTATCTTTTGAGGAGTGTGTAGGAGCTCTTTTTGTTTTGTATAATCTCTACATTCTTTTATTCCAACCTGGTGGTTTTTGTCAACGTAATTTTCTTAAAAAACTTAGAAGATTTCCTGTGAGTCTTACTTGGTTCAATCAGCTAGAATCCCTCCTTCCAAGTTTTGTTAGTGAAAACAATTCTGTATCTAGGGCTTTAAGTCAGACTGCTGTGAATCAAGTTGATTATTCTAAGTTTAATGATGTCAGTGAAGAATATCTGCTAGGCATGCTTGTAAGATCCTAGAGACCTTTGACGCATTGAAAGGTTCTGTGGAGAATTACATTAAATCTTCCAGAGAACTTAAAATAAGATCTTGTAGTCCAGTCTGAAGTTTTTTCTTTTTTGTTTTGTTTTAAGTTCATTTCTTAATTTAAGATTTTTTTTCTTGTGTGGAAAGGCTAGAAATGAGAAACAATTATTTTAAAACATGCAAATAAGGATCCTTTACATTTTAAACCAGTATCAGCATTTTGCCTGGGTTTCTAAAGTCTTCATCTGAATCCCTCAGTTTCTATGTACCTTTTCTGTTTTCCATTCCCCTTGGATGACTGTACATGCTGAACTTTCTGTCACTGCATAACGTGGGTCATAACATCTTCCTGACATTAGCAAGCCCTCACCAGGAGTTTTGTGAGGACACAAAGGCTGTACTAACTGATGCCTCCAAGCCCTTGTAACTTGTACTATTTCAAGGCCATGGCTGTGTTCTGGATTTTTTTTTAGGCCAATATCTCACTTCTGAGACCAAAATCTGTTTTCTATGTGTTACTTTATAGCAGAACATCCAAAAGCAGTGACTTAAAACAATGACAACTGTGCCAATTCATTTCGCAGTTTGGGCGTTGATCAGGCTCAGTTGGGTGGTTATTGTTTTGAGTCTTTCCCATGGTTCCCAAATCATAGTGTGATTGGAGTTGGAAATATCAGAAGATCCTTCAGTCACTATCTTCCCTGGGCTTGGAAAGATTCAGTTGTAGGCAGAAGGAGACAGGGCTCCCCTAGCAAAATTTGTACATGATATCCCTTTGTGGTCTCTCTAGCGTGGCAGCTTCAAGGTAGCTAGACTTCTTATACAATAGATTAGGAATCCAAACATGTGTGTTCTGAGAGAGAAAAACTGAGCAGAAACCAGAATGTCATTTATATCCAGCTTTGGAAGTCACGAGCCATTACTTCTGCCATGTTCTACCCACTGAGATAGAAGAGCTTTGTACCTACCTCAGTGGGGAGGAGTTGTGCACACGTTGTTGGGGGTACTAGATGACCATATGGGATCTCCAAATTATTGTTAGCCATTATACTTTTTTTATTTTAAAGAGAAAGAACAAGAAAGGCAATGATGCAAAATTTCAAAACAAGATAATAAGAGAGCAACAATGGTTGATACACTGTGTACTGTTATTTTCAAAGTAGTTACTCAGATTACAAGCTATAGACATGGAAAATGATCAAACAATGTAATCACAAACTTTTCTTTTCAATGAACTAATAGAAACTAGTAGTATAACTATCTTGAATATATATAAAACTACCTTGAATATGAGTATATTTTTCCTTTTCCTTCTTTTGTTTTTAAAAAATCTGTTTTATAGAGAATAAAACAAAGCAATGAAACAAAACAAAACAGTGAAAATGAGCTTAGATTTCAAAAAACAAGATAGTAGAGAAATCAGTAATAGTTACTCTATTGCATATTGCTGTCCTCGAAATAGTTGCTCAGACTACCAGATACAGGTACGCAAAGTTGGTCAAGCAATACAAGCACTAAGTCATTGCTTTCCTTCAGTTGCCACCATTTGAGAAATCAGAAGTGTGGCTTCGAATTTCTTCTATGTCTATGTCTTCAGGACTTGTTCTGGGTGAGTTATAGGCATGCGAAATTAGTTAAACAATATAAGCACTAAGTTGTTTCTTTACTTCAGCTGCTATCATCTCAGAAACTTCAGGTGTGTGACTTCCATTTCATTTTGTGTCTGTGTCTCCTGGACTTGTTCTGGGTGGGCTGGAGGTCTACAACTGCGTGTCGATCCTTTATCTTGACACTTCCCATACTCCCCTGAATCAGCCGGTTGCCGAGTCCCAGGTACTTCCCACACTGACTGCCCACCATGGTGCAGAGGATTGGCCCAGGCACCTGGGTTCCCCTGATCCAAGGCTCCCAGGGTGGTGAGAGGTGTGACCCACTGGTGCTCTCTGGGGTGTGGCCTCCTGTCTTTCTGGCTGGGGTAGCTGACTCACCAAGGAGTATGGTTTCTTCTCCTTGGGATGTGGTAGGCCTAGTTTTCTTATTTTTGCGGGATTCTTGCATTCTCTCTCTCTATGGGCTTCAACTCTCACTTCAGACCCCTCCTGGGCCCAGGGCACCCACTTCCCTTATTTTTTTCTCTCTTACATTGCTATTTTCCAGTATCTGAACAGCAAATCTGGAGAGGTCCTCTACTGCTCACTACTCTACCACCTTCCCAGAAGCCTGTCTTTCTTTTGAATAGTTTCTTCTCATTTCATAATATCTATTGTACATTTTGGATCTCACTTACTTTTTCAGTTTCTTACACTACAAAAGTAATACAATATTTACACATGTGAGGATTGTCTCAAGTTGTATCCATTTACCTCTAAAAGTCTCAAGTTTATCCTTCTTCATAGTTGAATAGTATTCCATTATATAAAAATACCATATCTTTTTATCCATTCCCTGGTTAATGGGCATTTCCGTTGTTTCCAAGATTTAGTTGTTACAAGTTGTGCTGCTATAAACATGGGTGCATACATATCACTGTGGTATGATGTTTTCAGGTCTTCTAGGAAAATCTACAGAAAAGGAATTAGCTAGGTTGAAAGGTATATCTAATCCTAGTTTTCTGAGGAATCCCCACACTGATTTCACAGTGACTGCATCAGTCTGTACTCCCTCTAACAGTGGAGAAGGGTTTCTTTTTCCCCACACCCCTTTCAGTGTTTGTTATTGGCTGATTTTGTGATGATAGCCATTCTTTCTGGAGTGATATATATGGAATCTCGGTGTTTTTTAATTTGCATCTCTCAAATGACCAATGATGTTGAAAATTTTTTCATATATTTATTTGCCATTTGTGTTTCTTCATCTGAGAAGTGCATATTAATTTCAAATGCCCATTTTTGGGTTAGGCCTTTGAATTTGGGGAGTATGATTATTTTCAGTTCTTTACATTTTCTAGATAGAAGTCCTTTGTCTAAGGGAAAATTGGCTAAAATTTTTTCCCATTCTGTGGCTTGTCTTTTTACTCTGTTTGTGGTTTCTTTCGATGTGCAAAATCTTTTTAATAAGATGAGATCCTAGCTGTTGATTCTTTGAAATTTTTCCTGTGTAGTATGTGTGTAGTTCATGAATTCTCTGCCTACCTCAGTATCTCCAAGATTTCTACATTGTCTTCCAGCAGACAGTGTTTCTGTTTTAATATTTAGATCTTAGGTCCAGTTTGACTTTGGTTTAGTGAATGGTGAGAGGCATGGGTCTAGTTTTAGTTTTCTGCATATTGAAAGCCAGTTTTTCTAGCACCACTTGTTTAAGAGGCTATATTTTTTCCAGTGAATGTGTATTGTATGGCCCTTTGTCAAAGATAAGGTGGCTGAGTGTGTTTGTAGTTGTGGTTGTAGCTTTTCATCTATTTCACTGATCTTCAGGTCTGTTTTTACTCCAGTACCATGCTGATTTTATCACAGTAGCTTTGTAGTGTATCTTCCAGTCAGGGATTGTGATGCCTCCCACTTTGCCTTTGTTGTCCCAAATTGCTTTTGCTATTCTAGTTCTCTTCTGATCCCAAATGAATTTTAGGATGATTTCTCTAGATCATTGAGGTTTACTAATGATAGTTTGATTGTAATTGCATTAAATCTGTATAACAATTTTGGGAGAATGACCATTTTCACGTTGGTTTTTCCTATCCATGAGCAAGGATAGCTTTCCATTTTCTGATACCCTTTTCAATCTCCTTTTTCAGAATACTGTATTTTTCAATGTATAGATCCTTTAATTCTTTTGTTCAATAGATTACTAAGTTTTTTCTGGATGCTCTTTGGAAAGATGTGGTTTCCCTTATTTCTCTCACAATGAGTTTGTCATTTGTGTACAGGAATGCTATTGAGTTTTGAGTGTTGACTTTGTATCCAGCTATGTGACTCAATTTGATTATTAAATATAGAAGTCTTTTGGTGGAGTTTCTGGGGTCTTGTGTGTAGAGTGAGCTACTATACTTTAAAGAACAGTTTTGGAAAATATACCTTTCCTTGGTCATAATAAGGAATTTAGTCATTATTCTAAGATCAATGGGGCACTATGGTAAAGGTTTAACAAGAATATATATTCAACATTGGGAAGATTATTCTGGATACAGGAGAAAGGGTTGAAGAGAAGATGGGTGGGATGACAGTCGTAAGACTTACTGCTATAGATTTCCTAAAGAACTGAGAACATGGCCACACAAAAACCTGTCCACCAATGTTTGTAGAAGTATTATTTACAAGTCAAAAGATAGAAACAGCTCACATGTCTATTAACTGGTGGATGGATAGATAAAATGTAGTCTGTACATCAGATGGAATATTATTCACACATAGATGAAATGAAGTACAAATACATGCCCCAACGTGGAGAAACTCTGATACATGATGCTAAGTGAAAGAAGCCAGATGCAAAATGCTACAATGTCATAGGACTTCACTTTTAAGCAATGTCTATATTAGTTGAAACTACATTAGTATTGTACATTAGTATGTGTTGCTAGGAACTAAAGACGAATGAATGGGGAGTGACTGACGAGGGGTATAAGATTTCTTTTGGGGATGAGAAAAATGTTCCAGAATTACTTAGTGATAATTGTAGAACTTGGTAAAATATGTCCAAACTCCAAGTCATAAAGTTTGAAAGTGTAAATTTTATGATATGTCAATTATATCTCAAAGAGTTAAAGAAGTAAACATGAGTTTATCTTGTGGTCCAATAAGCTGAGATCTGAGGAATTGCAGTAACGTACAAAATCAGTTTCTAGAATTCTCAACCTTCCTGCTTGAAAGCTTAGACTCTTCCCTGGTTGTGTTCTTGGATCTCACTGGTCTTTTCTTATGGAAACTCCTCCTATTGATTAACCGTGTTCTAAAATTCTTCTAATCTATTATGGCAAAATACCAACTATCTACAGGGGAAGTCTAATGTTCCTTCTTCCTTCTTCCAAGAAATATATATGTATACGTGTGTGTATTGATAGCATTGTTGCATAATGTTTAATATTTTATACACATTATCTTACTGAATTATGCATTCCTCAAGGCAGATTATTTAGTAAGCAACTGTTGAGGGGACATAAAACCAGTTTATCTCTGTCTAGATTTTGAGCTATTTCCAATGTGGCTTCCTTTAAGCTTCATTTCTTTCTCTCCTTTGGTTCCAAGTCTCAGGCCTTGCTGTAGATTTGTTCTGTATGCTTTAGGGTTCTACTCCAGTGACGAGCCAATGCAGGCCCTCTCTCCTGATGGATTTAGCAAGTAAACCATATTTCTCCCTTAAGCAATAATTATGGGTGGAAGGGTGAACCTCATCCCTGGTACTGAGTGAGGTTTGGTTTAACCCCAGAGACTATGGCTGAGAAATAGGAAAATGAATGGTTTTTAGAAGGAAATTGAAGTGATGTCAAAAGCATGGGAGATGGTTATCAAATGGCACAAAATTAACAACCATCCACTTTGGTTGGTTAGTGCAATACTTAGAACGGTGCAGGGCATTTAGTAGATATTTATTGAACTACCGAACCCCGAAGTATAAATACCAGGTTCTGTTTTACAACCCATAGGAAGGAATAAAATACTTTGAAAGGTAGGATGAATAGGGAGGATGTCTGAATTTAGTTTATATCTAAAAAAGCATGATTCGGCATAGTGACCCAATCCTGCTACTCTCAGGAGCCTGAGACAGGAGGGTGGCAAGTTTGAGTCCAGCCAAAGCATCTTAGTGACTTAGATCTTGTCTCAATAAAACAAAGCAAAACAAAACAAAAACAAAGCAAAACAAAAAAGGGATGGAATTATAGCTTGGCGTAAAGGTCCTGGTTTCTATCCCTCAGACTGGGTGTGTGTGTGTGCAAATGTGTAGGAGAAACTCAGGCTCTGTTGATGTTTGGGACATTTGTTTTGAGCCAGTGGAAGTGTTCTAGCTATTCTGAAAGTTCAAATTAGTGGGTCTTCACCTCTTTCTTTAGTAACATAGATGTGGTTATTCTTAAAAGCCAGTAAGAGGTTTAGACTCTTCATAGAAAGTTTTACATTGTACTCATAATTTACACAGAATTTTGGGAGCTCCTGGCTCCTAAGGGTTATCAACTTGAAGAATTTTGTTTTGAAGACTTAAATTTGGTATTGGGTTTTTTGTTGTGTGTGTGTGTGTGTGTGCGTGTGCGTGTGTGCGTGTGCGTGTGTGTGTGTGTGTGTGTGTGTGTGTGTGTATGTGTGTACACCTTGTGTTCCTTCATTACTTTCAAAAATTTCCTCTTGGAACTACCCGGACTCAGGACTAGAGGGCATTGTGTACCTTGAAACCACATCAGACACAGTGCAGCGTTCCTTAGATTTTCACACAAAAAGACTTGTTCACTGCTGCTCAGTTAACAAGTAAGTCCTTTCTGCTCCTAGGAGGGAATGAAGTCAGCCCCCTGTGAAGAAAAGCACGGGGAAAGGAGAGAAGAGCTGCCTAAATGTTTCCCTCATTTGTATGTTGATGAAATGCCAGCAGTCTCCCTAGAGTCCAAGTGCCTAGTTTGGACTGATTTCCCAGCAAGGTTCCTGGTGAGTTGGGATATGCCGAGATGAGGTTCAGAGTCCCATCCCTGCCTCTGGCTTCTTGAGGGATTTCAGGAAGACCCATTCTGTTTGCTGTGCCTCAGTGCTCTTAGCTGCAAAACGAGGGGACTGGATGAGCTCTTCTTAGATAATCACAGTATGTGATGCCTCTCAGATTCAAATATTTCAGAGGTGGTAGAGATGAGGAGGGAAAAAAGCACTGGGGAAGACTGTGATAAGACTTGGAAATGAATACATCAGGAGATCTCATGGGGGCAAAACAAACCAGCAGTGAATTTGGAGAGTTGAAAGAGAAAGTCCCTCCACAATATTAAGTGGTTTGCAGATAAAGGCATTCTGCTTACCCAAAAAAGGAGAATACCCAGTGGGCAGTCTAACAGTCTCGAGGGTCTCTAACTCTTTATGCAGTCCTTTTCCATTAAGTGTAGACTCTACCTAGTGACTTGCTTCTGGCCAACAGAATAAGGCAAAAGGATGACATAACACACTGAAGAGTACTTTATACCAAGATGGTAAATTTCACCTTGCACACTTTCCCTCTGACCTGTGACTTTGACTAAGCCAGCAGCCATGCTGTGAGCCACCCAGTGGACAGACCTTTGTGGCCAAAGACTATGGTAGTAGATCCCTAGCCAACAGTGAGTGAGAGATAGATCCCGTAGTCTGACAGCTCATGTGAAACTAAACCTTGCAACAACTCTATGAGTCAACTTGGAAATGGAACCTCAGCCAGGTGAGTGTCTGAGTCAGGCTACAGCCCTGGTTGACAGTATGATTACAGACTCTGAAAGGACCCAGAGGCAGCAAAGCCATATCTGGTTCTGATGCATAGATACTGAGAGATAACGGGCTAATTTTCTATGTAACAATAGATAATGCATTTTTTTTTTTGTATGAGGAATGAAACAGAGAACCTTGTGCTTGCCAGGTAGGCCTTTATAATTAATGCAAATGTTAACTCAGTGATTTTTCAAACTCTTCACCTGCTTAGTAGTAGTGTGATATTAGGTATGTTTTAACTTCTTTACACCTTGGTTTTGTCTGTAAGCAGTACCTGCCTTGAAGTGTGGTTGCACTGTCCAGATGAGATTATGCATAAAAAATACTTCACACAGGCATTGAATTTGGGGAATAGATGACAACCACCCTCATCATGGTCATCATCATCATCATCATCATCATCATCATAAATAACTTAGCCATCATCATCTTCAAGGAAATCCAATAACAAAGGGGTTAAAACTAATGGTTGTTTAAAAAAAGATTTTAAAACCTACCATGAGATCTTTCTTATTTTTATTCTTACAATCATGACAAGCATGTGTAAATGACTGGCCAATCAGAGAACTGGATCTTTTAGTAACAGTGTTCTAAGGGATAGGTGTTGACTCAAAAGGATTAATTAGAATCCTTTCCTGAACTTTGCATAGTTACTGAGAAACAGGAAAGAAAGAAGGTTTCTGCAGTGGAGTAGCATTTCTAGCAAATCCAGTGATAGAAATCTTCCAAACTTTTCTCCAGAATAGAAGCCAGCAGTAATTCCTAGCAAAGCTCTTTTATAATTATTCTATTTCCAATAGAGTTAAATTCCAGCAATTAACAAAGTCTAAAAATCCCCAAAGAAATAGACACCACAGAAAAGAAATTTAAAACACTGCCAAAGTCATCTGCAAATAATCTGTCATGATTTGATTATCCTTCCAGGTAAAAGCTCTTCCTTTGCATCATAAACTTGCCCTTTTTGCTTGAGAAAGTTCTTGGGGTTTGTTACCCATGAAAAAGAGACATGAGGGAGATCCTAAAGGTTGCCCTTTCCCCCATCACTCTCCTGGATGCAGACTTTTCCCCAGCGGTGAGTGAGTAGCACGGGGCCCTCCTAGCCAGACTTTCCTAGACATCTTATGCTGTGCCTGACCGTCAGGCCCTCAGGTTTTCCTCCTGGGAGGTCAAGATGGGTGAGGGTAGATTTCCAGAACTGTTTTGGAGAACAGTCCATTTCTAAATTTCTTACTTGGAAATGAGAAAAGACTTGTGTGCAGATGCTTCTTTTCAAATTAGGGGAAATTAGGAGTTTAATTTTGACCATGCCAAACTGGAGACACCTCAAATGCATCCAAGTGGTGATACCAGGCAGTGATAGTCTGAGTCAGTTTGTAGCTCAAAGGAGACTCTGACTGTATTTTTACAACCTGACTTACCCGTATGTGGAAGAGTGGAAGGCATGAACCTTGGTTCTGGGTCAAACCAGAGATAGAAAAAACTTAGCTCCTCCCAACCTTTGGAGTAGGCAGATCTTTCCTTTGGCAGGAGAGTTGAGTAGAAACCTACAATGTACCATGGTAACTGATTAACTCCTCCTCTTGGGTGACTTGGGAAATTGCTCTAGTCTTCCAAACTGCACTGTGTTCCGACTCTTGCAAGTGAGTGTGCCTAAGGAGCATGTTCTAGAAGCATCCAAGAATGAAAGGTACTATCTGAAAATGCTTTGCTATCGTCTTGACTTTACTGTCTATCTCCATATCGTGGCCCCTACATTTTCTGCTTCCATCTGTCTTTCTCTCTTTGCTTCCCTTTCTCTTTGGGAAACAAACTTCTAGAGAATTTGTCTTTGATGGAGTCACTAGAAGTTGTGCCTTACCACAGATGCCTTTGCCTTGAATCTCCCCTTCTCATACCCGTAGATAGTCCCAGAGGAGGTCTCTGAATGGCCCAGTGGGGCCAGGAGCCCAATCCTTGACCCACACACTTTGCCAGTTGGATAGACAATGTCTGGAGTGAACTGCTCTATTTCTGTCTCATTCTGGCACTTCTGTCTCAGAGAACATATCTGGATTCTGTCCTCATCTCTGCTGCTCTGCAAATTCTTTTCCCTCTCAATTTCTCAGTGTTTTTCTGAAGCTCTTTTGTCCGTTGTGGCTCTCATGGCCTCCCCTTTTATCTTATTCTGTCTACTCTGTCTCTCTTGCTGTTGTTAGTCTCCTCTCTTTTCCCTTTCTTTGCCTCCCCTCCTTTGTCCTCATTTTCTCCTCTCTTCTCCTTCCTCCCTATCCTCTTCCCCTTTCTCCTCTTCGTCCTCCTTCTCTTCCTTCTCCTTCTCTTCCTCTCTCCCACTCTCCCTCTATCTCTGGAGGTGTTGTCTGTCTCTTATGAGGATGCAACTCTGGTCTGTTGTTCATCTCTGCATGTCCTTACCAGACAGTAAGTATCATGATACCATGATACTTACTGTCTGGTGTACAATAGACATTCAATCAGTATTGAGTGAGTGGGGAGATCAATCATCCCTTAAAATTTTACAGGCAGGGGAAATCAGTTCATTCAGGAAGAAGTGAAAGGGGAGACTTCTTATCAAAATATTTTAGGAAGAAGTTTCTGCCATCATATTCTTGGTGAAATCTATTTTGTCATGGAGGCGGAGTACTTACCTCAGTGATCTGAATAGTTTTTCACCTGCATATTTAGGAATCACCAGCTGTTAGCTGGTTCTTGTATGTATTCTGCACAGTCATTCTCTATCTTTCCTGATGTCTTACCTGTATGTCTCTTTCTGTAGCTTAAGCTTAATTCTAACAGTGACTAGATCTTGTCACTACCTAGCTGGGCAATAGTGAGTTTCTCCTCATTTCATTCCATTTTTCTTAAAGGACAACCTGAAATTCCAGAGTAGTCTTGTTGGAAAATTCTGTTCTGTGACGTAAGATTCCTGGGTTAACAGTTCAGGGTCTGAGATATCATTGGGTGATCTAGGGCAGGTCACTTTGTTACCCTGAGCTCCAGTTTTCCATCTAGATAATATTAAGCAGGGCAAATGGCTCTTGTAGACTCCACTTATTGTGACATGCTTCCTGTATCAAGTCTCAGCTTTCTTGGCTTTAAAGTGATCATGCAAATATGACCTGATAGAGTCATTGCAAAGATGTTGTGTGACAGAGGTGAAGAGGAGGATACCCAGTCTGTGAGTGTCTTCTTTTCCACATCTGCGACATGGAGGCCATTGTGGAAAAAATAACACATTGCAGCACATGCTTGATAGCAATAGCTGAGTCCTAAAAAATTATGGCAAATAGCATTTGACTCTAATCTTCAGTGAATTTATAGAGGCTTCTTGTGGCTGCCCTCTGACATCTCTCTGTACCCAGAGGGCAAGGGTGGCTTTGAATCTTGCATTCCCTTCTCACTAGTCTCACATACTGGGCCATTAGAATGCGTTTGCCATGAATGATAGATAAAGAGAGGGACATTTCTCCAGATGTTAATGGGATCTGCCATGTAAATTCCACTTGAATATTTTATATCAGACAATATGATGTAATGTGTGGAATTCTTGGAGGGGGTTGTTGATAAGAAACTCATCCCTTGGAAGATACGTGATCCCACTTTCTAGCTGTCATGGTCTCTGCAGAAAAGCTGACTTACTCATCATTTGTTTGTGAAGCAAACATCTAATGAGCACCTACCATGTCCCCAAAATTGTCTTCATGATACCAAACTTCTCAGGTGACAAAATTATTCTGCAGTAGAAGATTAAATTCCCAGATTCAATTTGGTCATTTGGCAACTGGGTGAATTGAGAAGATTCTATATACTTGCTGACCTTCTTTGCAGATCTATAAAAAGGATGAAGCTTAGAAAAGTCAGTGTGGGCTAAGGGATTAGCGCAACTCCCAGAGCATAGGAAGCTCTTTAGAATGGATCATTGCTGTTGCTCCCTAGTGTTGGGCAGGGTACTGAATACTCTACTTATTTTTCTTTGTATTTCCATCATCTCATGGCCATTGGTTCCAGCCCTGCTATTTGATAGGTGAAAAAATAATTTTGCCTAAAGTCTTACAATGCTTGATATTTGGCCACAAAAACAGACATAAAAATCACATAGACCTGTGGGGACACCTATAATACATTTTTTAAAAAAATTCTGTTAGTAGAGATTTTGTCATTTATTCTGTAGAGCATGTTTAAGTGGTAGGTGCTATATTACCTCCATGCACCAATATGGGAAGAAAGACATTCAAAGACTGGTTGTCTTTCTCTTAGCTCTATCACATCGCATCTTTGCAATGGCCCTGCCGAGGTCATATGTTTGCTACTTAGCAGGCTAAGATTTGGAGAGATTGAGGAAATTGCCATAGGTTTCAAGACAAATACCACATAGACATGAGATTGGAAGCATAGATCGAGTTGATTCCTATGTCCATGGTCTTTCCCCTAAACCATGCACCAGTGATTAAGAATTAGAGTTCTGCTGTGCATGGTGGCACACTTTTGCAATTCCAACACTCTGGGAAGCTGAGGCAGGAGAATCTCATGTTTGGGCCCAGCCAAAAATAAAAAAAAGGCTGAGGATGTAGCCAGTACAAAGGTCCTGAGTTCAATCCCCAGTAAAACATGCACACTCATCCCAATTCTGGAACCACATGTCCTATGTTTTAATTCATTAAAAATGACAAGCTTAAAATCACAACCCGTCCCCCACTGCTTTGGAGTTTTCCTATTTCAGTTTTCTTCTTATTCCTCGATTCTCATAGGTTGCAGATCGCACTTACTTACTTTGTTTATTTCCTTCCTCCCCTCACTCAAATGTAAGCTCTGTGAGTGCAGAAGTTCCTCTGACTTTGTCAACTGCTGTGTCCCTCATCCCTGGAGTATCCTAGTCACAAGGAAGCATATCCACAATTACTCAGTCCATAAATAATCTTTATCACTTTGTAGCTGCCAACTTGCTTTGGCAAATTATTTGATCTTTCTGCATCTCAGTTTCCTCAGGAAAAATGATAATGTACATGTCGTAGGATGGATGCAACAATTTAAAAAGTCAGCAAATCCAATGGACGTAAAACTGGGCCAGGAACACACTAGGTGCTCAATAATAGTTAATTACTATTCCATAACCAACTGCATGCCAGTACTTTAATGACACCAATGACCCTTAAATGTCTGCCTACTGTGCCAATATTTGTTTTACATATATTAACTAATTGACTCCTTAAATAGCCATTATCCTCACTTTACAGATGAGAAAGTGGAAGGATTACAAGGCAATGCATTTTGTCATTGTATCCTTATCCACAGAGAAGGCATTTTCATGGCTCCAACAAAGTCATCCTCCCAGTTGTTCTTGGTGGAAGCGAGCCTCAATACTATGCTACAGTTCATGCTTCCATTCATTAAATGCATAAGCTTTGCAGAATCAGTGGTGATCTGCAAAATGCCTCCTTGATATCTTCCCTTAGTTATGCCTGTCTCACTGTAAAGCCACATTAACAGGACAATTATGTCTTGAGGCCCTAGGCAATGCAATGGCTGGGGCAATCTATTTATATCTGAAACATTTCAAATAATACCCCCCCACCACACACACACAAAATCAATTTATACTAAATGCTGTTTCCAAATCAGATTTATCACCCAGGATATTAAGAAAAACGAAGGGCCAATTTAATGACAGGATTTAGTTCATTATTTATCTTCTAGCATGTAAATTATAGATTGTTATAAATTTTTGATTCTTTGGGTGCCCACTACCCAATTCCTAGAAAAAAAAAAAGAAGCTTACATGAAAAGACCAGGAGCAAGTGTCTCCTCTCTGGGCACATGAACCATCTCTTCTGCCTTCTGATGGACGATAATCTGTCAAAATGAAAAATTAATAGCTGCTCCCTTAATTCATCATTGCCTGACTCTGTTCTATTAATGCCTTTCCTTTCTTTCTTTTCTCTGTCCCCCTCCCTGCCTTCTCCACCATTCATTCCAATGGTGTAATTGTGCTCACCAGCAGTGAGTAGGAGGCATAGAAACGGAATGATGGTGGTGTACAGCAAAAACAAAGCAAACCCAACAACAAGAAAGAAAATTAAACACATGGAGCTCTGGTCTCAGAGAGCTTCTGTTCATGTGGGAAAAGGTGGGCTCTGCTTTACTTCTTACATGCATCTGGGCCCCATGATGTCGTGCTCTCAGAGGGTTTGCAACCATCAAGGGTGTCTTGATTGCTCCACTACAGTAGGGGTGTTATGATGTGTAGTGCTTCAACTCACCATGAGATTTGGAAGGGGAATTTACAAATCATAGGAACTAACTCCTAGTTGTGTAAATTAGATCACAGAGAGCAGATGGGTGTTGTTAAAGGTCACACAACTGGTAAAATTGGCACATTATGATTTTTGGATGCTGAACTGAACTGGGCCATCAAAGTCATCTGTCAATCCTTTCATGTGTTTTAAATCTCCCTTATCCAAATTCATTAAAGGGCCTACCAAATTCCTGTTCCACTTCCCTGGCTGTACAGAACTGTACTTCTAATTTCATTGTGACAATCACTTATGGAACCACTTCTAGGTCTCTTTCTGGGTGAATGTTAACCTTGAGGTTAGGCTTTTTCCATGTGGCTTGCTTTGGTCAATGAAATGTGAGAACAGCCTTAGGAATATATGTGACATTTACCACATTCCCTTCACAATATGGTGGTGATCAGGTACTGACAGTGGAGCTGCACTGATAATAGTGGGGTCCTTCAGTGACTACAGTGAATTGGATACATGTGAGACCCCAAGTTAGCACATAAGGTATGAGTGAAAGTGGTGTTGGGTTTGGCCTCTGAGATACGAGGCTCATATTTTTCTTCAGTAGAATAACATTCTGACTTCTAAATTTATTTGACATTGAAGTCATAAACTTTTCCACATTCCTGTAGAGGTATCTGTATCTATCATCAGCTCCCTTTCTCCAGGCTGAGATAAAGGGTCTCTGTTCTAAGACACAGTTGTTTTAGTTACTTTCTTGTTACTAGGACAAAATACCTGATACCCTCAAGTTAAAGGAGGGAAAGTTTATTTTAGCTCACATTTTGTAGAGGTTTTGTACATAGTTGGGTGGCTCCAAGGTAGAGTGGCATGGTGGGGCAAGGGGATAGTAGAGGAGAAACAGACCATGGCAGGACACACAGAAAGCAGCAAGCAGTGAGCCTTTCTTTCACTTTTTATTGTATTCAGGTTACAAGGCTGTTGGTTGGTGCTACCCACACCCAGGGTGGATCTTCCTATTATCCATGCCCAGAACTATGCTAAGCCAATCAGTGGACAAATCCAATTACTACACACACATAATCCATTATCACATACCCATGATCCAGCCACCTCCCAAACCGTGTCTACGAGTGCATGAAATTTTGGGGGAACATCTAGGTATAAGCCATTACATGGATCATTTTCCCCTAGTTTTAGTTGTCTCCTCCCTTATGTATCTGCCTAGTCAGTCTTTTTGTAGTTAATTTGTCAGTGGGTCTACTCCACTCCTAAATGTCTAATTAGCTTCTTCTTCTCCAGCTTTCATCCATTTCCCAGAATGTTCTTGTAAAGTCTCTCTTCCTTATTTTCTCCTATTTCTCACCTTCATTTCCTTTCAACCATCCCATTCTCAAGCTTCTTTCTGGACCCCACTGAAGTTCTCTGTGATGCTTAATGATGTCATCTTTGTTAGATCTACATTGTTTACCACAGGAGACCTCCTTGATGTGTCTGATATTATCACTGTTGTCTTCTTAAAACACAATGGTCCTTGGCTTTTATGACATATGGCTTCTCTGGATCTTAGTTTGCATCTCTGGTCAATTCCTTTCTTGGATATTTTTCTCCTTCAGTTTTCACTTGTTTCTCAGCATCCAAGAAGCCTCATGTGATTTTTCATACTCCACATCTATTCCTCTCAAAGTGTGAAATCTTCGCACTTCTTAGTTACTATCTTTGTCTCTCTAAAGACTGAGGTATAACAAAGCCACTGTCTGGTGTTCACCTCCAGGGTATGTCTGTACAACTCATCATCAAGACATCCCAAATAGTACACATCATCTTACTCTTTCCTCTCTCCAATTTGTCCTTCTTTTTTTCTTTTACCTAGTTGGTAATGTCAGTATCTTTCTAATTGTCGAAGTCAATCTCTCTTTCTTTTCAGAATCTCCATAAATAAACTATGTTATTTCTCAACTAGTTCCTCTATCCCAAGCTTGAAGAGAGAGTGATTAAGAGACAAGAATCTACCCAGACATAGCAGGGACTATATGTGTCTGGCTGCTGATCTCTGAGGCCTTAAGCTTCTCTAGGTAATCTGGAAAAACCACTTCATCTATCCAGACCTTTTCCCAAGGATAAATTGAATAAGCTAGATCTAGCATCTCTAAGCCTTTTCTGGTCAGGTACAGTATGTTGGAGCAGATATTCTGGTCAAATTGCCTAAGTCCTTTAACCTTCAATCCTCTCCATCTGAGATGCAGATATGGTTGTGGAGTCAAATCGGAAGTTAGAAGGTGATATTTCAATGTGAATAATGGAATTCCAGCATGCTAAAGGCTCATAGAGCATAGTTTGACTGTCCTCCCTAGATAATAGGAGAGGAGCAAGAAAATATTCTGGATTCCTTAAATGAGGGTAGTGAGTTTCATCAAACTAGTGACTACGGAATCATCCAGAATATTCATAACTAAGGTTGAACTTGTCCAAAAATTCTATGGCATTCTTGGGGCTGGGGATTTAGCTCAGCGGCATAAGTACCTGCCTTGCAAGCAGGCAGTCGTGAGTTTGATCCCTGGTACCGGAAAAAAGGAAAAAAAAAAAAAAACCTATGGCATTCTTTATTATGGGACTTCTAAACAGCTAACTACTCTTTACTTTGATAACATATACTGGTTGGCTGCAGTTACAGGCAATTCTCAGGACCACTACGAAAGACAGCTCTTCTGTTTTTGAGCCTAACTTTTCAATCAGGTTCCATCATGACAGACAAGCATGAAGCTCTTCATGGTCAGGTCCTTGCCTTGCTTCCTCCTGTCCTCCTCTGCTGGGTTGTATCTCGTATGTGATCTCCATGTGGAGGTGATGAAGGCAGAAGGCCATGTGACCAGAGGAGTCAGAGGCACTGAGGGAGATGGTGGGGTGACACCACCATGCCATTTTAGGTTTGCCATAACTACAGAGATCCCTTCCTGTAAACCGTGTACAGTGATCTCCTCTAACACTCCAGACTTCTTTCAGGGTTTCCACAAGGCCAAGGAGCTTCAGGCTGCCACTTGAGAGATTGCATCATAACATACAAGAAAAAAGACCTTTGAGATACATGTGATCTGGGCATAAATTCTAGCCTCACCACATGCTGGCTGTGTGATTTTGAGAAAGTTACTTTAACTCTCTGCGCATCAGTGTCAGCATCAATTTTTTTTAAACTTTGAACAGGATCCAGGCTCCATCATCTACAAATAATTATGCTCCAGAACAAATTTCCACCTCTTCAATTAAGGCTGTTCAACTCTCAGATAATCTGGGGAGCCTCTTTGCCCACCTACCTCAGTAATATCTGTCACATTTAATCCTCCTTTTTGAATATTACCCCAATAGCAACAAATTTTCCTTTATACCATACTTTAAAGGCAGCAGAGAGCTGCAGTAGTGGAGAAAGCACGTAGAACATTGAATGTGAATTAGTCTTTGTTATTAGCCGTATGTCCTTGGGCAGATCATGTAACCTGACTGAACCTGCTTTCTACTTTAAATACAATATCAGTGCTGCCCTTTTCTCAGGATGTTTCTAAGTATCAAGTGAATAAGATACGGGCATATGCTGAAACCTATCTGTGGGTATCAAATAAAATCATATGAAAATGAGTTCCTGGCTATAGGAGGATTATTCCTCTTTGGGTACTTTGAAGAATCCTCATGGAATCAAGTATGTCCCCAAATCATGCTTTTTTTTTTTTTCCGTACCAGCCTGTTTCAAGGCTACTAAAATAAGAAATGCTCTTTTTGAATCTTAATGTCAAAGGCCCGGATGTAGCTCATGATAAGTGAGGAAGTGGCTCTTCTTTCTCTACTGTGCTGTTAGTGAAGGGACCCCACAGCTTGGCCACTTGAGAGCTTAATCATAAAACTCCATGTCCTCTTCAATGCCTTGCAAGGCCACCAGTCCACTGTACGGGCCTTAAGAGTTTCATGGTGGATGAATGACACTGGGATTCTGTTCCTTCCCCATCACCAGTGCTCAGAGCTGTGGCACTAGAATGCAGTCAGTCAGTGCTGGTGGGCTGGAAAAGCCAGCCTTGTTCATTCCCAGAAGCTGTTTGTATCTTGCAGGAAGCAGACCAGTGCTCCTTTGTGTTGTGTCTGGAGAGGGAGACACATAACTAAGTTACCTGAGACTGGCAGTATTGCAGTGTGTCCTGATGCCCTTTTCCAGGTCATTTTCTTGTGCATTTTCATCCCTCCTCTAGTTGGAATTCCCACCACTTAGAGGCACACTCCTTGCTGAGGTCTCTGACCTGCATCAGTCTTTTCCTTCAGACTGTTCTCTTGGGAGTCTTTTGTTTGTTCCTGGAATGTGCAGTACCTCTGATGGGGTGCTGTCACCCACCAGGTGTATCTGAAATACACCTGAGTCCCTGCAATAGCCAAAATTTGGACTCTTTCCCAAGATGTTCCTCTGCCTCAGTGGAGCTGCAGACAGAGAAGACTGTTCACCTTTATCCACCAGAAGTCGTGTTCAGCTCCACAACTATCCAAATAAGAACCCCACAACCCCTCCCTGAGCATGGGTACACAGAGATTGCTTCTTTTCCCTGTCCTTGACTCCAGTGTAACCTTGAATGTAGGGCTCTGGACTTCAGGACAAGTTTAAGTAGCATCCTTCCTCACCTCCATTTATTTCATCAGCACTCCTTGACTTGCTTTAATAAAACAACATCAAAAAATAGATGGGCTTGATTTCCCAATAAATTACCATTGCATAAGTGCCTGTTCCTTTGCATTGCTCATATATTCTGGGGGGAATTAATGATATTGCTGAGCGGCTACTATGAAGATTTATGTGTGGATCCAGGGAGGTTTGCCTTCTTTCTCTTTATTTTTTCTCTCCTTAAAGTAATAATAAAGATTACAAAAGAGAAATAAGCAGGAAAGTTAATTTGAAATGAATCTTTAATCAGGTTTCATCTGTTCGAAGAAAATGTCTCCTTTGTTTGAGCACGGCCGCAGAGGCGGAGCCTGGAGACACCATTCTGTAGATGTATCCTCAAAGTCAAAGCCATTCTGACAGAAATCAAACGAGAAATAATTTCTCCCTGAAGGAATTCTGTTTTAGCTTAATGACGGCTGGAGTGTTCCTGTTGAAATGGCATAATGGGGGTTTTTAATTACGATTCATACTGTCCAGTTTAATGGCAAGACTTTTACTTATTTATTTTCTTCCCTGAGCTCATTTGTTGAGTGTGTACTGCCAAATGCAGAGTTTACTCCAAGGTGAAAAAGTAAATTAACTTTTAAAGGTGGATCTGTGCCCAAATTTACCCTTTATGGGAGAGGAGAAAGAGCCTGACCTGCTGATAGGGCTGAAAACAGTAAAGCTGGAATTGGAAGTTTATTTTCCAAGATCACTGGAGAGGTGTCAGTCAGGGGAATGGGTTGAGCCAATAAAGTAGAAAGTCCAAGATCAAGAATCTCAAATGAAATTTAAAACAGCCATCAGGACGTGGTCGGGGTTGGGTACCTACGTATTCAAGCTGTTAAGAAAGTACTGGTGATCTGTTGTGGAAAAGGCTTTTGTAACCTTTTGTATTGTTGGATTTGTGCTTCAGATTGGGGAACACCATGGTCATTTCGCCTTAAACTTCAGTGCCTCTGTAGTCTCAGATTGAGACTTAAGTCAAGGGTAGAATAGTGGGCAGACTGGAAAATGAGACATGGAGATGAGAGTTAGAATCCTGCCGTTCTTCTTGCTAGTCCTTAGATAGGCTGAAGCACTCTGAGGACAATAAAAAGAACACATTTAGCCCAGTATGGCTGCATGTGCCTGTATCTCCAGCACTCTGAGAGGCTACGGTAATTTCAAGTTCCAGCCCAGCCCAGGCAACTTAGCAATTTAGAGAGATCTCTGTTTCAAAAAATAAAAAGAGTTGGGGATGTTGTTCAGTGCAAAGGCCCAATAACACCACACACACACACACACACACACACACACACCAACACACTCCACGTAGGTGCAGGAAATAATATGAATAACAAAATGTTCTTACAGTATATATGAAGGAGCAGTAAACACGTGACTTTTTTGAATGCAAGCTGTTTGAACCCCGCTGTTTCCCATTTGCTGCTAGAGTGCTGACATTATCTTAGGACCCCTTTGCTTCAAATGACTGGACACCTATATGACTTTCCTTTGTTTCTTTGCTGTCCAATCAATGGAGCTAGAGTACTCTTGTCAACTACCAGGCCTCCAGACTGCAAGCCTGGTCACAGTCTTTTCACAGCAGGGTTATAGCAGAAAAGGGTAAGGAATATTTGGGACTTCCAGTTTGCTATTTGCAATAGAGCTCAAGTGAAGCAGGGGAGAGACTAGATGCTTGTTTTTTCCACTGCTTAAAGCTCCTCACATCTCTTGAAAAGGCACTTCTGTATGGACGTGGATGCTTACTAGGAAGGGTATGAAAGGGTGCTGAATTACTGTAGGAAATTATTGTGGCTTTGAGTTTGAAAAATCTTTGTGAAAACCTCCTTTCCTATACCCAGCTTGGTTTAGAATGTTACCTGCCTTCAGTGCACTTGTGAGATGGTCAATAATGCCATCTAAATGTCATTGCTCATCTTTATCCCATCTTGTAGGACCCTGGATCATTACGATAGTAGGACTGGGAATCTGTGACAGATGTTACCAATTATATAGAAAGCTTGTGGAGATGCAATGAAGTCATGTACACTAACCCGGACAGAAGGTCAAGTTCCTCGCACATATTCAAGATACGTTCATTTCCTCCCTAGTCCTCTGAAGGGCATCTTGATTTTGATCTGTATAACAGGTGCTCAGTTAAATATGTGTTGAATGAGAGAGAAGTCTACTAACAAAATACAAGTCCTTGTACTGAGTAGGCATTCAACAAATGCCTAAGGAACAATGACTTTCTATTGCTTTGGGTGACTTGATCAACCTCTATGAACTTTACTTATAAGATCTCTTTGCATCTTATAAATTAGTAATATGTTAATTAGAGTTCATAATTTTCCACTTTATGACTTAGTCACATTCACCTTAAATTCTTTCTGGAATGCAACTAGGAAAATTAAGAAAGGAGGTTGGGGTAAGTAAGTTCAATACTTTTGTAGAGAGGGCAGGGATTCCCAAGGGGTAGGGATTGATCTTGACCATGTGGCTCATTCATTGTGTAAAGTGCAGAAGAAATGGTTGCAGTAAGTAGAGACTTTGAGCCCCATGGCATTGAGAGCATCATATGCTTGGTGTCTTATAGGGGAGTGGCTCACATTTCATTTGCAAGGGGCTGACTTTAGGAGGTAGTTCAGATACCTGGAATATCAGGAATTTATGTATCATCCAGACTAAAATGATTGCTTCAAAATTCTAATAAAAGCATAGAAATCATTCCAAATCATGTGTCTCCCTCTTTAGTACATCCTAGTTAAATTAGTGAATTTTAGCCGGGTGGCTCCCACCTATAATCCCAGCTATCTTTGAGGTTGGAGAAGGAGCACAGCCTTGAACAACTTACCGAGACCTTGTTTTAAAACAAAATATAAAAATGGTTGGGGGATGTAGCACAGTGGTAGAGTGTATCCAGGTTCAATAGTCAGTGTTGCAGAAGAACCCTAAAATATGATCTTTGATTTACATAGAAGCAATGATATTATCCGTGATAATATCATAAATATTGCTGCATTCCTATTTTTCCTACTTTTAAAGTAACAACTAACTCTTCCTTTTTCTAGTCATAGGGAAGAGAATACAGTGGTATACAGTTGGTGCTTCAACATGCAGGTCTGAGTTTCTAGCACAGGAGCTCTCCCACCTCATCTATTTAATTGTTACCCTTATTTAACTTCTCCCAAAGTTGCTGTCCTTCCTCTCGTTTATCTGGAGGTAAGGGGCACCCTTAAATTCAAGGTCTAAGCTGTCAGCAGAGACACCGTTGGGGCTCTGGTCACATGATGTGATTTGGGCACCCAGTTTACCACTCCAGGTCCAAATTCATCATGTGTAAAATGGAGAACAGGACTCTTGTCTTTTCTACCTCACTAGGTTTCTGGGAGAATTACAGAAGTGAGTGGAAGCCAATTAAAAATTTTACAGTTCCATAACTATATGAAAGATTATTTGGTATAGTTAAAAGACAATTGATGTTATTCAGTTAATGAAGTTATCTCCTCAAAGCACCAGAGTCTTCCCCTTCACACTATTTAAAATTACCAAATTACATCTGTGTAATAATTTAATCCTTATCTTTTTCTTCTGCTGTGCTGTACCTGCTTGAGGGCTGGATCTATGAATGGTTTAGCCTCACACGCAGTGTTGTTGTAAATGGATGTAACTGGGTCTTGGTGGCTCCTATCAGGGTTGCATTCAGACTCTGAATGTGTGTGACAGTACAGCCTACAGGTCTTCCTGGGTAATTGGAGTTGAGTGCAAAGGACGCCATCAAGGAGAATGCCAAGGTTTTTACCTTGAACAACTTTAAGTTCTGGTAAGTGAGAAGGGAAAGGTTGTTGGGGGGAGGTTTTGGAAGGAAGACTAAGAATTTAATTTTGAATTTAGGTTAGGAGCATAATTATAGAACAATGGATTGTGAGGGGTTGGAAGAGCCCAGAGAAACTGCCTACTGAAATAGTCTCTAAAAGAGGTCATTGCACCTGTGTGTAAACACAAACGAAGAGGAGCTCAGAGTCTTAAGACTGTTAAATAGTTGTGAGTGGTGTTATATTGCAATCTGTCTCCATGTTAATTTTGCTCTGTAGAAGAAGCTTGAGCTCCTCCTCTTCCCAAGCAACCATCAATGCATTTGAAGTCACTGGTTTTATGTCACTGAGTTTTTTCTTCCTCAGGAAAGCACTCATAGTTTACCCAGCCATTGCTCATGTGGTCTAGGTATCAGTCCTTCATGTTTTAATGTGAATTCTACCCTTTTCAGAACATTTGTACTGAGGAACTTACCTGGTGGAGCACACATAGCTGATCCAGAAGTGGAGGATTTAGGAGGGTTCGGAACATCATCAGATGTCAACAAACCCTGAGAGATGAGATGATAGAAGAATGTACATGAGGTCCTGGCCACAGCATCTGGCCAGGCTAGAAATTAGGAGGAGGAGGACATATGACAAGAGTGCAAAACCACCATCATAGGATGTCGGTCTGTCTTGTTCAATGCAATATGTTAGTCAGTGGGACCTTGCATACAGTCAGTGCTTGCTGACTGTTTGAATGAATAAATAAATAAAAGTGTGGGGGAAGAGGTGATGCAGTGGCTCCCAGTTTAAAGAATTTCTTCTTTAGGGAGGATTTCATTGTCTCCAACACCTGGCCAGTTCCTCGCTTCCTAATTTCTTTTTTTTTTTTTTTTTTTCAGGATGCTATTCTTGGAGCTTCCTAATTTCTTTGTGTTTAGAAATGCCATCCACAGTTGCAATCTTATAAACAGTCATGTGATGATTTACTTTTTTTCTTCCACTTTCCATGAACTCGGTAAGGCTGAGGCCATGTCTGATTTTGTCTCCCCCAATGCAGCGGGTACAGTGTTACACACGATGCCTGGTAAGCAGAAGATGCTCAGCAATATTTACTAAGTGAGTGAAGGAGTCTGAATGTTGAAAGCTGGCTATCTAACAATTGTTGAATTTGGGTTTTAGGTATAGGAACTTATCCTTCCTGCAAAAGAAGCAAGGTTTATTCTCTCTTTAAGTTAGGGTTCCTGCTTCTCATTGGCCCAGCTCTTACTTGTCTTATGGGGATACTGTCTGTAAATGAATGTCATTTGGAACCCTAAAAATGAAAATTTGGCTATGTCTGATTTTGACTGCATCTGCTCCTAAACTGATTAACTGTATCTGTGAAATAGGGCTACTCTTCTCATCTGTGGATCTCAGTTTCTTCAGAAACAACACACAAGAGTTGGAAGAGATGTTCTAATGGTCATATTCTAGTGTTAGAAGTCAACACCTCCAAGCACTCCATATTTTTAAATTTTTTAACTTTGTCAACTTGAGCTACAAAGGAATTCACAAAGTAACCCATAAGGAACTGCATTTGGCTTCTAGAAAACAGTAACAAGAAGAAATCCACAAAGAGTACAAGGCTTCAGGGAATAGCAGATAGGACAGAGCTCCCCGGACAACCGACAAACAAGTGGTAACAGAGATGGAGAATTCTGTGCATAGTGACAGGCCCTGTCTCCAGTGTAGTCAGCTGGGAGAGCAAAGCTGTGGGATAGATCTTGGGGAGGAGAGTTAGAGAAGAGAACAAATCAGGGACAGGATTCTTTTTTCTTTGTTTGTTTTTGGTTCCATTTTTATTCTTTATGTAGAGTGCAGGGCAGTATTGGAGTTTGAGGTCATTAATAAACAAATTTGGTGATAAAAGACTGACAGTAAGTGTGACAGTAAGTGTTCAGTGTCTCTCTCCTACGAGAGAGAATAGGTAGGTGCAAGATCATTTCCAAAGGAGAAGAGAACCATGCTATACTCAGTGAGCCACCAAAGGGCTTTGGCTTCAGCTCAGAGGGCAAGAAGGGCTGCAGCCCCTGGGTATCTGTGTTGTCCATGATCTTCATTACACAAATCAGAATCTCCAATTTTCCAAACAAATTGTAAGCAGGAGAAAATAAATCCAGACAGACATATTAACTGGTTAACTACCGAAACTGTCCTCCATGAGTTGGCAGAGTCTTCAGAGTGACTGGTGGAGCAAGGAGCCTGTCATGTGCTTCCAGCTGTAATGCAGTGCATACAGGCTGCTAAGTGTTAGGCCTACCAGACCCCCTTGTGAGACCCCTCAAAGCCCATCTGTACATTTATACAGCATGCCTGTCATGCTTTCACTCTGTTCAGGTCATCTTCTGCACCTCATGTTTTCCTAGTGATAACACCAAAAGCACTGTAACGCAAAGCCAGAGAACCTAAAGTATTGGCCCTTGCCTAGTAACCATATTTAAAATCTGTACATTTCTTGGTTTGGACCAGGCTGTGTTCTGGGTTTCCTTCAATCCTAGCTAAAGACCATTCACTGTCCCAAATGCAGCCCCAATCATGCAACCTCCTCCAATGGTGAAGAAAGCCAGCTCAAAGCTGCCCTGAGTTTTATTAGCTCCAGTCGGTAAAATAAACTCATTAGTATCCTGCACAAGATATCATGGACCCACATTTAAATAATGAGACAAACGACTCATACCAGTTAGCAGGATGCCGGCCAAATTGGCATGCGAGTAACAGCTCCACTGGCTCCAAAAAAGCTTACCAAGCCTCTTGTGGTTTTGTTGCTACTGCCCCCACTGCCCTCCATGGCATCCTTTTCCTGCCCCTGTCTCGGGCCGAGGTACAGAGCTCAGCCTTTGCTCCACAGCAGCAGCGAGGAACCCTCTGTAACCACTAGGAACAAGATCCTTGAGCAGATGCTGCTTGCGCTGGAGTGGTGGACTGAACCCACGGTTAAGTATCTCCTGTAGCCAGGCCTCTTGTTGAGGTCAGTTCACACATTTCTCATAAAAACTTTGGGAGGAAGGAATTCTTCGTTGTAGATGGGGAAAATGAAACACACAGAAGTTAAAACATTTGCCAAATAGTATTATTGAGGGCAGGCTAAGTTGGTGTGACGAATAGTTCTAAGTTAGGAGGCCCGAAGAACAAAGAAATTCAAATCTTTCTTTGGATAGATTTCAAGGTGAACATTCCAGGCAGGTAGGTAGCTGATCTCCATGTAGTCATTTTCAGTCCTGGTTCTTTGCTTGTTTTAGAGGCTGTGCCATCCTGTAGGGCCACCCCACCATTTCCAGAAAGTTGTAAATCATATGTAAGGAAGATCACATGAGTGGGATTTTACAGGCCATGCTTTGGAGCTGTGGGGTGTGGGTGTGGGTATGTGTAGATGCTTGTACATCCTCATGTTAGTTTGGCTGGATCTTCCGTCTATTTTCAGAGAGAGCTGGGAAGTGGAAAATCTTAAGTTAAACAGCAGTGTATCAAGCACAACTCTTTTGATTGCAGAGCAGATGATGGCTTTTGGGGAACACTTAGTAACTGGTGCTACACAAATACCATCCACACAGAGAGTTGGGTGCAGGGGTCAAGGCTCAGACTCTGAATCTGGAGCCTTGTTGTTTTTCTCTCCTAATGTCTGTTTCCCCTGGTTTGAAACAAGTCTTCTCACAAGTTCTCAAATGTGCCATGATATTTCCACTATCAAAATGTTTCAGATGTTCTTTCCTTGATTTTTACATTCCTGTTTCCCCTGTCTTTTTATGTTTCACTTCACAGAGTCACATGGTCCCCTGTAGGCATGGAATTTGCTGGAAATTTTCTGTCTTCTTGGCTGAGCCATGTAGGATTTATGGGTATGACCCAGAGAACATTCTGGGATGATTATGTGGTTTGGTCCCCTGACTGGGCTTGGGGTGGTCAAGGAGAGAAGAGAAAGAGTACAGCTAACCTTCTTGCAAATATTTTTTAAAAAGAGAAAAAAGTGAGAGGCCGCTGGCTGGAAGTAGCACTCCAGCCATCGATTGGGTAATTGGAAGCCCGTGGGTGTGAGTCCTCATTAAGGCAGAGGGATATGAATCATTTTCTAATGACACCTCTTCGATCCCAGCTGCTCAGCATGCAGCCGGCTCCGTGGTTGGGCTGTAAGTCAGGCAAGCCAGCAGGGTCTGCAGCCAGGCTGCTACCATATGTTGTTTCTTACAATTAACAGGTACTAGAGGTGTGGGCTGGATACTCAGAGGGCGAGGTGGCTGCCTCTGCCAGGGAAGCTCCAGCGAGCCATACCTGAAACGCCAGAGGAGAAGACAGTGGCTGGACTGCTCTTTTGTGGGAGCCATTTTAAGATAATCCTTTTGATGGGTATTGTCACACCACGGAAGGAATTGTAAAAATCTTAGTTCTTCCTTGAGTAGTCAGTCATTATTGATTATATTATTTTTTTCTCAAATTTTTTACATGCTTTTTGCTTGATGTAAAATTTACAGTGAGATCTCAAATTTACACGAGCCACATTTGGATGGATGAATACTCTTGCATGTAATCCAACCTTATTGTGGTATGGAACACTAGCATCACTCTAGAGACTTCCCTCATGATTTTTCTCAGTAGGCCCTCACCCTACTCCTTCCAGACCAAGGAAATGTTTTGGTTTTTTTCCACCATCATATACTTATTTCTGTTCCAGAATTTCTCATGAATCACAGTGATTACATTCATCACTGCATGAATGTAATCATATGGTATATCTTGTTTTACCCAATGTGTCTTTCATTTAGCAAAATGTTTTTGAGATTCATGCACGCTGCACGTATCAGGTGTTGTTATCAGGTTATTGTTATTTCTCAGGAATGTTATCTTGCATTGATATATGACAGTTTGCCTATCCATTCGCCTAGTTATAAACACCTGCGATGTTATGAGTTATCTGCCACTTATGAATAAAGGTGCTATGAACATTGTACAGTTGCTTCTGTGAAGAGGTGTTTTCATCCATGCAGAATTGTTGTGTCACAGGATGAGTATGTGTTTAGCTTTATTAGAAACTTTTAGCCCTTTTTCAAAGGAGTAACAACAGTTACAGCAACATAGAAGAGTTCCAGTTGCTCCATGACGTCACCTACATCTGGTCTTGTCACTTTCTCTTAAAAAATTTAGTCAAGTGGTAATTTAATTTTAGTTTTCACTTCCCTGATGACTAATGATATTGAGCACTTTTGTTTTGTGAAATATCTTTTAAAATTACTAGCTTCTTTTTAGATTAGATTTTTGTCTAATTTTTTAGACACAGACTCTGAATTCAGTGTGTTCAGTGTCAAATTATGTCTTTTCCACTTACTATGTGGCCCTGAGCAAGTCATTTTACTTGTCTGGGGTATATTTTTCTCATTTGAAAATGGGAATAAATAATTGAACATGGCTAATAGGGTTGTTGAGAGGGTCAATAAGGCAATGGGTTGAAAGCACTTGGCAGTGCCTTGAGGACTTAGGCAATCAATTGGTGGTAGACTTCACTCTTAGTATTGTTGTTTGTGGCCACTGTAGCAAAGCGAAGGCTTAGAATTTTGCAGGGTTCACTAAATGTTTGTTGACCCAACATGAGTTGAATCATATCCAAGTTCCCTTCTGAAATTCACATATGCTGATGCAATAATAGTGAGAAAGATTATCTCTGGTATTTGGACTTCAGAGGTTTCAGACAGTTTCCCAGATCTTGTTCCATTTCATTCCCATCCTGTAAGGCAGGTGTCATCCTGTAAGGTGGGTATTATCACCCCCACTTTACAGATTAGTTATTGAGGCTTAGAGAAGGTAAGTGACTTGTCCAGGTTCACACAGCAACTCAGTGGTATAGCCAAGCTTTGTACCATGTTATGACTCCTAGCCCAGGGCTTTTCATACTGCCTGATGTGGTTGGCTCTGAATCAAGTTTCAGTGATCCCATTTGACATGTGAAGGAGCTGATGGAGATGAATTTCAAAGTCCCTTCTTGTCCTAGGAGTTTGCATGTCTGAAGCAGAATGAACCACAGCATTGAGGAAGGGCAGGAAGCCTTTGTCCAATGCAGAGGTGAAGGAAATGTCCCCCGAAGCCATAAGGGCCAACCCTAGCCCTGAGTAGTGCATCTCTTTATGTTCTTTTGTTTTTCTTGTTAGTTTTCCTTTGATGCAGTGCAAAAATCATGATAATTCTTTCACTTACTTATTCATTCTGTTTGTTTTTTGCAAACTACTCTGTACTAGGAATGGTGCTGGGTAGTGGGGGTTTTCACAAGGAACAAGAGGAATAAAGGACCAGTTCTCTTGAAGTTTCTGTCCTAATGGAGAGATAGTGGTTCTAGTGGACAAAGAAAGATGCTTCCACAGGACTCAGACTGCTTGCACTTCCCAAAAGAAGGGATAGTTGTTGAGAAATTAGAGGGTGGAGCTGCCTTGCCGTAGGTTAAGGCTTGGAGGAGTCCAAGGTGACATTTCCTGGCATCTGGGTTGCATTTGCTGAAGCACAGTATGACTTCATCATTTGCATGTTTTTGTTTGTGTTTTTTACTCTTTATACCAAGAGTCTTTCATTTCTACTCCTTTCATAGTGCCAGACCATAGGCACTTCCTATGAAGAAAAAAATATGGTTCTGCTCTCCTGGTTGTTGCAGTATGCAGAGAAGATGAGCGATCCCATGGTCACGCCGTGTATGTGTGATTAGCTGGTGAAAAGAGTTATAAGCATGCAGGGTTGGGTCAGGAGTGTCAGGAAAAGCATCGCAGAGGAAGACACTTATGGAGCTGAGTTCAGAACCCTTCATATGGGTCAGCAGGGGGAAGAGCGGAAGGAACAGTCCAAGCACAGGTGTCACTGTGTGCTTTTGAAACTGGGAATATCACAGGGTGCTCAGAAAACCGAGGGATATGCCAGATTGTTGTTTTTCTGTCCCTGAAGTAGACATCACACCTGGCATTTAACAGGCACCTGATAAATATTTGTTGAATTGGTCTGAACCAAGCTCTTTTCCTTCCTTCCTTCCTTCCTGATGGGAAAAGCAAAGTACAAGATAGTATTTTGGAAGGGGAGGTAGGACATTTTGGGCTGTCTATCAATTCTTCTCTTATTCAATTTATTCTAATTAAACATATGATAGGTGTTATGTATGGGAACCAAGTCTGTTTCAAGAACTGTGTCAAAATTTTGACATCTATTTCAAAACCTATGGTCATTCTCCAAAAAGAATAGTACTAATCCATTTTGTATATAAGGAAACTGAGGTTCAACCATGTGTATTGATGCAGGTCTATTTATCTCAAAGCCTGTGTTCATTTCCACCTGTTGCTTGCTGCCTGCAGCCTGGCTGAAGATAAGGATGTAGGGAGAGGTAGGAGTTCCAGCTAATCTGTTAATCTTCTCAAGTTAAATTCAGTTCAAATTGCTTCCTAATGAAAGCTGTCCAGCCATGATCTCAGTGAGATCCTTTATGGAGTAACTGACAGCCAAAGATTGCCAATACAGAGTCATTAATATGGAGTAATGATGAGTGATAAGGGATGAAGATCTAAAGTGAACTATTAAACGACAATATCATTTTCTTGTCTTCTTCCCTTATGCACACTGACAGGAAGAGAGCTGACACAATAATTTTATAAAACTCTGTGACACTTCCTGTTAACTCCCCTCCATTAGCTTAGTATGGTAATTGGCAAGAACAGACACATGGGAATAACAGACACTCTTGAAAGATGGAGATGAGCTTCACAAGGGGACATAGTACCTTTATGTCTGCAGGGCTCTGGACCCCAAACCAAAGTGTAAATGGCACCCTCAGAACCAGCTATTTCTTTTGGACAATCTAGGAGCAGAGAGTGCAATTACTAGACTTCCAGAAGCAAAGGGAAAAAAAGAGCGGTTTCTCTTTTGGATCCTGGTTTACATTTTAGTCTGTCTGAAACAATTTTCCTCTTTACCTCCACTCATCAAAATCTTATCCATTCTACAAGGCCCAACCAATTTAAACAGAGCCAAGATTTCTCCCCTATATCTCACTTCCTCTGACTTTGAACTTGGAGCACAGATTTGGGATTGCCCAAGACTACGAATAGCTTGAGGGTGGAGATCTGAATTTTCTAATCCACTAAAAAAATCCAATATCCCAAACTATTTTTTGTATCAGGAAAATTGAGCCCAGAAAGGACCAGGATTAAAATGAATGAAGCTAAAGTTTATTGTGCTACTTGAATTGTTTCTTAAAACTTAACTTTGAAGATTTCACTTTAGGTATCCACAGTGCAAATGGCAACAAAGTTATGGGATGAATTATCTTCTTTGAATGCCTAGGTTGAAGTCTTAATTCCCAGCACTTGAGAATTACGACTGCATTTGGACCAAGTGTCTTTAAAGAGGTAGTTTACAACTAGATCTTCATCATGTTTTCTAATTCAGTATGATGGGAATCCTCCCACAAAGAAGAAATTTGGACACAGACAGGGAGAAGACACAGGAAGTAAGTAGATACCTGCAAGTTTATGAGCGAAAAATAGTACAGGTCCATGGTCCCCAAAAGGAACTAGCTTCCAAGGGCCATGGTGATGTTAATCTTCTACCTCTAAAATTAGGAGGATGTAAACTTTCGTAGTGTAAACCAGTCAGTTGGGAGTGCACTATTATAGCTTCACTAGTCAATTAATACCAAATAGTACTCTATAGCTAATGTGAATACCAGCCTACTACAGTTAATGAGAGCTATCTTTCATGAGTGCCTATTCTTTGAAGCATATAGTGAGCAGCCTATTGCTTACATAAGATTATCAACCGCTTCTTTTTTTCTTTGGTAGGAGCCTATTTCTCTGGTACTTGAAGCAGAACATTACTGTGGATCTGGCAGATGAACAACAAGAAGTAAATTAGGATGACACAGGACAAGGGTGAGCCTAGGATCTGTTTGGGAAAGAAGAAGAAGGAGAAGGAGGAGGAGGAGGAGGAGGAGGAGGAGGAGAAGGAGAAGGAGAAGGAGAAGGAGAAGGAGAAGGAGAAGGAGAAGGAGAAGGAGAAGGAGAAGGAGAAGGAGAAGGAGAAGGAGAAGGAGAAGGAGAATGATAGGAAGATGCAATCACACTGTGATTGCATTTCTGCCAAGCTTTGAAAGAAGTGGGTGTACAGGGTTATCTTTCTGTGCTGGCCCAGGCCCTCTCATCGCTTTAGAGGCACTGATGCCACCACATGCATGACTGGATATTTCCTTCACTCCTTCATTCATTAATTCATGCATTTATTCACTGAAATTAACACACAGGAAAACACTGCAGTATAATGGAAAGACTGAGTCTTTGTACTAATACTTAGTCTACCATATGCTGGTGGTATGACATTGGTCAAGTCACTTAAGTGCTTTGAGGTTCATTTGGGGTGAACGGAAATAATTTACACCTCTTCCTGTCATCTGTCACCCCGGCTCTGGTCAGGGATCCTAAGGTAGTTCTCCCTAGACAGAGACCCATAAAACTTGTCAAGCTGATGAAATGTTATTGATCTAATGGATTAAAATAGATATATCAAAAATTATAAATCTTCATATGCACAAAATTTTTATATTAAGCTTCTTTCACATTGCAAAATTCCTCTTCCCCCTCTCCTTCCTTTTCCCTTTCCCTTCCTCCCTCTTCCTGTTTTCTCTCTGTCTTCTCTCTCTTTTGTCCTGCTCTTCTCTCTCACCATAGAAACTTACTTCCTGTCAAGTATTGAATTATGTCATCCCAAAATGTACAGGGAAGTCTTAACTCTCGGTTCCTGTGATTTTATTTGGAAATAGGATCTTTGCAGGTGTAATTAAGATGTAGGTAGAGCAGAAGTTACTCTGAAGTGAGAGGAGACTTTAATAAATATGGCTGGCATCATAAGGAGAGGAGAAGACACACACGCACAGCATGGTATAGGAAGACCAGTATGCACCACAGAGGGAGGAGGACCATGTGACTATGGAGGTGAGATTTGACTGGCACAGCAGCAAGCCAGGAATGTAGCAAGCATGAGAAGCTGGAAGAAGGAGCATGGCTCTATTAATACATTGGCTGAAGACTTCTGCCCTCTAGAATTGTGAGAAAGGATCCTGTTGTTTCAAGTTGACTAGTCTGTGGGGCTTTGCCACAGCAGCCTCTCTGATGAACCTTCTCCCTTTAGGCAGAGGATGCTAATGCTTGAGTCCTGGCTTGTTCATCATCTCGGTTCTGGGGCTGGTCTCTTACCCGCCTATTTAACAAGCTCAAAATTTTCCCATTGCTAAGAATATTTTCAAAGTATCTGGGGAATCTTCCAATGGGCCACTATGCTAATGCCTTGCTCTAGGGCCCAATGATATTGTTAACAAACCAGGAACAAAGGTGTCACTTTGCAATAAGCTCTTTGGTACAGTGATTTTTTTTCATCCCGAAGAACTACCATAAAGAAAAACAGATCAAATGTTTCCTTACATTTTGGCGAAATCATTTGGCCTTGGGGTACAGGAAATGAACTCTCAAGCTTTCTGTCTTAAAAGCTCGCAAAAACCATCTTTTAGTCCTAAAATGCTTGTCCTGGTTGCAGCTTCTACTGGCCAGAGCCTGCCTGCCTTGAGCTGTCTCCGATTCAAATCGTTTGTGGGACAAGGCAAGGTTGTGGCTTGTCTCTAGTCTTATTTATTAGCACATTAAGACCACTAATCACAATTAAAAATAACGATGCCATCAAGATTATTCAAATCAGGGACAACCAATTTCAACTACCATTACTTGTAGATGGAATTATGGGGCTTGCTCTCCATTCAGCACTTTTAAAGGCTTCCTTTCTTTCCATTACTCCTCCATCCCCCATCAGGCTCCTGAATTATACTGGGAATTAAGTTAATATGTAAAGTCACTTCTAAATGAACTCTGTTCTGCTGCTTTTGCTTTGCCTGCCCTGGAGTCGCTGCAGCTCCCTTGGTGGCCTTCAATGTCAAGGCAGGTCATCCCAAGTCCAACATCTGGCATTGTTCTTATAAACAACATGTTTTCCCCAGGTAGATTCTTCTTGGGGCGAGTCACTGCTCTCCTTGTCTGGGTCATTTACATGGAAATGACATTCTGCGCATGGTACTTCTGTTACTTACAATATTTATTCTTAAAGCACCCAGGATTTTCCTGTAATGTCAAATACAGAAGACAGAATCCATCTGTGTCTTTATTTCTTTGCAGATCTCCGAGGGCAGGACCTCAGGCAGGCTTTTCTCTAGAGATAAAATTCTAGCTCAAAAAGAAAACAGCTTTATGGGGACCTGGCAGTTGGGCTTCAGGCACAAGGAAGAGCAAGGGACAAAGTAAAACCCTTAGAGAAACCATATTTGCTGGCTTTGAGTGGCTGAATTAAGGCTCCTGAAGGTGGGCACAGAGAGTACTGGGAAGTGTGACCGAGCACAGCCAGAGGCAGGGTGAGTACAAGAACTTCCCACTCTGGTACATAGAATGCAGAGAACTGGAGAAATCGTGGGATCAAATAGACATGCACACCCATGGGCCATCCTTCTTGGTGAGAAAGGGATGTGGAATCAGCACATTTGTGTACTCAGAAAGTTTGGGCCATATGATAGGTTACCTTGATTTTTCTTCCTCGGTCCCATCAGCTACTTACATAATCTACTGGTGAATATCAATAGTGACTTCTGCCCTTGTTGCCTGGACCAATACTGACCACCACTGCCCTAGATTTGGCCCTTCCAACTGGGGCTACTGATACAGGGGAATGAAACTCCTGACCTACTATGTCTGAGAGTTCAGGTTCTCTAAAATCGAAGAATGGATTTTAGGAACAATGGAGGTTAAGAGTAGAATATATTTATTGAGAGAAAGAAAGCCCAAGGAAACGGTCCTCTTCTCACCAGAGTCATCATCCTTTTCGATTGAGCATTGGAAGGGCATACATGGAGCAGTGAAGGAGAAAGGGAACATCTGCCTAGCCAGCCAAATCAGCCCAATCAACCCTGGGCATCACTGGGGTGACAAGTGTCACAGCTCAATTGCCCTCACATCCATCCAGTCCTCATTCTTGATGTGGGGCACAGTAGAAACTGACCTGTGGGTACTGCTGTGAAGTTATGACTTATAAAGCATGTTTCTAAGGGCCTTATGTAGGATAGTGACTATCTAAAGCTTATTTCCTTTAAGTGGTTTATGGATTAGATTTTGAGATTCTCAGGGGCAGGGAATGAATGAGACATGTTTTTAAAAATTTCCTGGGACTTGGCATGAAGTTGATCCCCAATTAATGTCATCTGACTCAAAGATAACTTTGCTGAGATTTGAAATATATAGGGAGAAGGAGAAGAATATTCCAAATAAAGCAAAGACCCAGCCACAAAGTAAATATAGCAGCATGATTCTCTAGCAATGCCTTAGTCAAGTTTACATTTTCTTTAACTTCTCTTCCCTCTTCCAAGCATTTCTGGTGTGTGTTGTTCCTTTGAGTGTAAAGATCCATGCCTACTTTGAATTGTGGGGTCAGATACTGTGTCGCAGTAACATACAGTAAGTAATGAAGATGGCTGGGAATCTCACTCTCCTTCCAGAATATAGAACTGAGGTCCGGGAAGCATTCTCTCTCCTCTCTCTTTTCCTCCATCTGTCTCTCTTGATCCCTTTATCCCTTCTTTCTTCCCTCCATCCTTCCTTTCCTTTCTCTTCCTGTCCTCTTCTCTCTTTTCTTCCATTGTTTCTTTTCCTCCCTTCTTCCCTCCCTTCCTTTATGCCTTCCTTCCTATTTTCCTTCTTTGTTTTCCTTCTAGCATTATGTGACTGAGATCAATAATCCCTCTGGATAAAATCCAAGATTTTTTTTTTGTGTGTGTGTGTGTCTTTTTGAAACAGGGTCTCACTATGCAGTTCAGGCTGGCCTTGAGCTCACTTTGTAGCCCAGGCTGGGCTTGAACTCACAGTGACCCTCATGCCTCAGCCTCCAGTGCTGGGATCCCAGGTGTGTTTGCCACCATGCCTGACAAAATCCAAGCTCTTTAACAGAATTTAGGAGGGATTCTTTCTCCAACTTTAAGTGCCTGCCAGTCTGGTATGCTCAGCATGTACGGAAAATGTCATGTATATTTTCTGTTCTCTCTCACCTCTGTGTCCTGTGTGTATTGATACCTCTATCTAGAACACATTTTTCAATGTCCTCTGCAGATACATGTGTGTGTGCACACAGGTATAATCACACACACAGCCACACACATACATCTGGCTACTTTCGTCTCATCTTTCAAGTTGTGGCTCAGACATCACTTTCTGAGGAAGCCCCGAGACCCCTTAGGTATGATTAAGAGCTGTGCCCTTGTGCCACCCTCCCATACTCCTGTTGTACCAGATTTAGGACATTGTGCTATAATTTTCCTTCCTTCCACCTTCTACCCTCAAGGGCATGGATGATGTTTTGTTTTTTATTGTATCTTCAGCACCTAACACAGGGCACAGTGCATAGCATAAGTCCAATAAACATTTTTTGAATGAATTATGTCATTGGCCGTTAATGTGAAGTGTCTATAGGACAGTTCCCCTGAGAATACTTCCTTGAGTCTATTTTATTAGTACTGTGGTTTGGCCTTCACACTGAACTACATCTCAGCCCTTTCATATTTTTTTTTTTTATTTTGAGACTATTTCTAAGTTCCCCAGGCTGGGCTTCAATTTGTGATTCTCCTGCCTCAGTTTCCCAGGATGCTAGGATTATGGGTATGTGCCACTAAGCTTGGCTTCTGATGGTTATTTTCAAGATGAGATCTTAAGAATAACCTTTCTCTTTTATTGCCCTTATTCTATTTTCTTCACTGAATGAATTTTGGACACCTGTTCTGTAGCAAGTACTGTGGTAGGCCTCAGGGAGATGGCAAATGAAACAGATATGGTGTCTGGCCTCAGAGAATTTGAAATCCAGGGGCCTCATTTGGGGGATTGCTTTCTATAACATGTATTGCCTGAGTCTATGATGGTTTTTGGGATTCGGTAAATTGCTAACTAAAATAAAATGAAATAATTGCATGGTGCACACACAGCAGAGTGGAAAAGAGTCTTATTCAGATAAGGAAAGAGAATTTTCAAGGGAGTAACATGACACAGATCTTGGAGCAGCAGGATCATGTGGTGATGCTACCGGGTCTGCCAACATTTGAAGTCTATCTCTAGTGTTATGTAATCTTTGATGATCATGTTAGTTTAAATTTGTTTCTAGATCTAGAAAATAGGGATAGCAGAATGAACCTAATGCCATTCTTATGAAATGTCAGTATGCCCATGGACAAATCAATCGAAAGCTTCCAGCTTACTGAAAGTCATTCATTAAATATTAGCATATGTAATTATGTGTCGAGGCTTAAAAGGACACACTATGCCCTGAACAGGCAGAAAGTAGTGTGCGTGTGCATGTATACCTTTGTGCATATGGTAGTATTTGAGAGTAAGGCCATAAAATTGGTGCCAGTCAAGGTTGGGTTTTTGTGTTCTGTGCTTGGTAGCCTGGTTGGCTTAAAAGAGAAGCCACTGTAGATTACATGTGGCAGGGAGATGTGATTTTACCTGCTCCCATGAGGGGATAAGGAGTGCTTTGCCTTTTATGAGAGCAATAAGAATTCTTTGAGAAGAAAGAAGGAAAGTAGAGAGGGAATGGGAAAACGGGCCAGAAAGAACACAGAAAGGAACCTAGGGTAAGAAAAGAGGAAAAATAGAGTAAGATCAAGAAAAATGACTGGAACATGCATTTGGTACCTGGCTCATGTTTTGCATGTAGATTAGTGAAGTCTCTGGATGGCCCTCAGTCACAGGAGAATTGTCCCTGTGATTCACAGAGCTCCATCTCAGTCAGCAGCTGTGCCACTGGTGAGGAATGAGCTCTCAATGTTGTCCCTCCCATAGAACAAACAGTCAGGGCTAGATTTGCTGCTTCCCTCAGGATTCACCTGAGGCTACAGATTACAGGTACCAATTACCTGGGGTCAAAGTTCAAGTATAGTCTGCCCTGGGGTGTGCTTTGCAGTCTCGGACTTTCAGCTCGGGCAAGAGCTTGCACTTGCAAAGCCACGGCTGATCAGCACAGCCCCCAGCCCCTTCACTCTCAGCAGTAAGTCCAAGGATATTTTCCCAGCTTTAATTTATTTTTTAAAGTAGTTTCATGAGTCTGTTAATAAAAGGGAATCTTGCTCCTTGCCTGTCTGTCGCTCAGCCTCTGCTCATCTCCTCTTGCCTGGGAAACTCATGGAAACAATGCTGGCTTTTTTCTCCCTGTACATAAAAGGTTTATAGATCTCCAGTTCCCTGCAACTCAGCCCTAAGTAGCTCTCACTTGACAGTCTTCAGAAATGAGCATTGCTCCCTCTTCCAAACCAAGCTCCTGCCTGCACAAGGTCAGGCTCCATCCCCAGAAGCTGTGGCTGTTTGAATCACAATGGCCACAGCTGCTGGAATGTGTCTCTTCAGAGGATGCTTCCATCTTGTCAGTATTGGTAAAGCTTTGAAAGCTTTACCAGTGCTGACAAGAAGCATACATTTGTAAAACAGTTCCCTGCTGAGCTGCTGCTCGGGGCTTGATGTGAGGAAGGGGTCTGAGCTGTTTGTAACCACAACCTCTCTCTAAATTATTGCAGTGAAGGATTATGGGAAGAACAGCCATTTTCCACATTGATACTTGATAACCACCTCCTGAGCCCTGTATAGGTGTGCCCATACTTATAAAAATACAATGTCCTGTGCATAGTTTTCGTATTTATGATATAGGTCTGTGATGGGTGGATTCTTCAGGTTATTCAGTGTTTCATTTAACAATAACAACAATAACAATGACAGTAATGATAACAACAATATCAAGTGAACTGGTTTAAAGCAAGGTTTCTCAACTACAGCACTACTGACATTTTAGGTCCTATAAAATGGGTTGTCTTTTTTTTTTTTTAAGGAAACAATTTTTTTATTAAGGAGAAAAAGAAAAAAAATAAAAAGGGTACAAGTTATACAGAATTTCAGAAAAAATAAACAGTAGGAAATCACTAGTTAGTAGATTACATATTATTATCTTAGAAATAGTTGTTCAAGTTACAAAATTAAAGCATATAAAGTGGACTTTCAAATAGTGAGACTGGAAACAGTTTTGTTCAATGATCCAACAAAACTCAGTAATATGGTTATCTATCTTATACACTTAAATTTATATGCAGTTATATTCTTTAGAGCACTTTCTTTTCCTTTCTTTTGTACAATGACAATTATACATTTTGGGTTTTATTACTCCCACAGTTCTTATTACTTTTTTTTTGAAGAGGATAAAACCAAATGCGACATAAGAGAACAGAGTCAGTCAAATCAAAAGGATGGACATAATAGATGATGTAAAAACAAAATATTAGATGATCAACAATGGTTACCATACTGCCTCTTGCTATCTTAAAAAGAATTGCCTATATCATCAGTTATAATAAAATTGAACAAAACAGTAAAGAATAAAACCAAAACATTGGAGACATTACAGGACTTTAAAAGAAGATAATAGTCAACCAGAATGGGCGTCATAATGAATCGTATTGTCTTTACAGTTGTTGCCTCTACTTTCAAACTTGGTACTATCAAGCAAAGCAGAATAGAGGAAAATCAGTCAAAGCAAGATGGTGAGGGCTATACAGAGTTTCAAATCAAGTTAAAAAAAAGAGACTGAGATAAAAGAGGGCATAACAACAAAACAGCACAGGTCAAAGCATAACCATTTAAGCAAAATAGTGTTTCACCACAAGATATCCTGACATAAAAGTAGTTACCATAGTGTCTCTTTCCTTGAAATCTTTGAGTATAACTTCATATACTGTAGCACCAACCATATCAAGACAATGTAAAACCATTCAAGGCAATGACAGTATTACAGGGTATTTAGAATCAACTATCAGAAAATGAACAATGGTTTCTGTATAATCTCCTTGTCTATAAAAGTTTTTGCTTATATTATCACATATAATAAAATCCAATAAGATACAACCTGTTGAGACTGATGGAGACAGAAGAATAAAAGCTTGATGGGACTTCAAAGCAAGATGATACTAAATCAGCACTAGCTATTATGATGTCTTGTTTTCTCCAAAATAGCTGTTCCTACCATTCAATCTTCTCTGCCTCATTTCTCTTGAGCTCTTTTTTCTGTCATTTGTTGTCAGTTTGTCTTCTTCATTTTGCTTTCTGTTCCATTCATTGTGGCCTCTCTGCCACTGTTTCTGGAATCTTGGTATTTTCCTTTTTTAGAATATCCTGTAGTATTCTCCGTAGAGTTGAATTGGTGGTTGCAAATTCCCCTAGTTCCTCTTTATCCTGGAAACACCTTGTTTTTCCATCAATTTCTAGGGACAGTTTTGCAGGAAATATCAATCTTGGCTGGATGTTGTTATCTTTCAAAGCTTGAATTATTTCTCCCCACACTCTTCATGACTTGATGGTTTGTGCCGAGAAGTCTGCTGTAATTCTGATGGGTGTTTCCTTGTAAGTGATCTGTTTCTTGTCTCTGAAGGCTTTTAGTGTTCTGCTCTTATATTGTATTTCTGGAATTTTGATTATTATATGCCTGGGTGTAGCTCTGTTTGGGTTGTAGGTGGCTGGGGTCCTGTATGCTTCATACATCTGAGTATTTTTACCTTTTGCTAAATTAGGGAAATTCTCTTGGATTATTTCTGTGAATAGCTTTTGTAGTCCATTTATTTGTGTCCCTACTTCTTCTTTTACATTCTTAATTCTTAAGTTATAGATCCTCTTATCATCTTCTAGCCTTTGTATTATTACTGTTTGTTTTCTTGTTATTTTTAGGAAGTTTTTCATTTCATGCTCCCATATTACAAATCTGCCCTCCAATTCAGATAATCTATCCTTAGTTTCTTTCAAGCTGTTATGCCAGCTTTTGATAGAGTTTTTGGTTTCCTGTTAATCTCTTTGAACCTGCTTCACGTATTCTATGTTTTCTCTATTTTCTCCATCAAACAATTCTCCCCTTTTTTTCCTGTTCTTCCATTCCACCATCTGTTTTTTCTTGGGCGGTGCTTAGCATTTCTCTAACTATTCTACTTATATCTTGCTTTATTTTGTTAAATACTTCATTTTTAAACTCATCTATGAGGCTCTGGAGATATTGCTTTATGTCTATTGGTGCCGTGTCTGATATTGCATGTTTTCCTTCTTCCTTTGTGTTTCCCTTTCCTGGATCAGTGTTCTAAGGATTGGGGACTCAGGACCCCAAAGAGATTCCTGCTTTCCGAGCTTTCTCGCGTCTCTCTCCCTGCCCTGCAGATTTGGACGCAGCAGCGGCAGCAGGAAATTCTAATTGTGGCTTCCAGTGGCACGGGTTCTAGCTTCCGTGCTGAGATTTTATCTGTTCCTGTTATAGCACCAGGATTGGATTTCTTGTTGCTTCCTCTTTCCCTACTTTTTGTTCCTTCCATACAAGTGAATGTAGGAGGCCCATTTTTTTTCTCTTTTTCGGTTACAGTTTGTTTGAATCTGCCGGCTAGGTGTTCCCGCCCACTGCAGTGTACTAGGGAGACACAGACCTGGGCAGCCTCTGCTGGGCCTGCCCCTCCAGGTCAACCTACTGAAGGCTACACCGCTAGGGTGTACCTCCAGGTGCTGGGACCTGGTTTGGGCTAACCTACTGGGTCTTAGTCAGCGGCATCACACAGGCCAGGCACTCCCTACCAATCCCGCTTGAGAGGGGAATATGTGACTAAAGTCACTGCAGCGCCCTGTTCCAGCAAGTCTGCCCAGTCCCAGTATGTCCTTTGCTGGAGCCTCCTACTCTATGAAAGGGTCCCCGTTCTGTTCACTCACCACAAGTCAATGTAGGGCTCCCTGCTAGTCCCACTCTCAACTCCGTTTAGAGATTCCCGCTTTCCGAGCTTTCTCGCGTCTCTCTCCCTGCCCTGCAGATTTGGACGCAGCAGCGGCAGCAGGAAATTCTAATCACAGCTTCCAGTGGCACGGGTTCTAGCTTCCGTGCTGAGATTTTATCTGTTCCTGTTAGAGCACCAGGATTGGATTTCCAGTTGGTTTCTCTTAGCTTAGTTCATTCCTGGGTCGGCAGGGTGTATCTCCCCTTGCTTAGGACTCCTCATTACCACACCATTCCTGGATTTTAAGCAGGGTATCTCAGAAAGCCTCCATAGCTGCTGCTATCTATCCGCCATGTTCTTCTGGAAACTCTCTAAAATGGGTTTTGTTTTGAATTGTAGGTTGTTAGAAGCACTCTGGCTTCTCCTACTTGATGCCACGAGAGCCCCTCTCTTCATTTTTGATAATTCAGTGTCCCCAGATGTTGACAGATGTTTAGACATTGCCAAAATTATCCTTCACTGAGAGTCACTAGTTTAAAGCATACATTCTTGATAGCGTTGATATTATGCCCAATAGGGTAAAAATTTGTCCTTGGGTATATAAACCTTTTATGCATGAAGAGCAGATATACATATAGTACATAAACAGATCTATATACATATAGTACGTAAACAGATCTACAATATGTCTGAGGCATTGAAATTTCAGAGAAGATGGTAATTGGGAAAAATGAAAAGTATCGTTCAGGGGGGATATCATTAAAAGAAAGTTGAGAGACACAGGTTTCAAGAGATGAAAATATGAGTAAATGAAGGCTTATTTTTGCCTTTCTAAGGATCTGCCTTTACCATAGAAATTTTTTCAGCTCGGTTTGAACTAATGCAAGCCATGTTGGTTTTTATCCCATGTATCATGGTCAGATGCTCTGTGAATGAATTCTGTATGTACTAAGATCTTTGGCTGGTCAGATTTTACCTTCTTTCAGGTCAAGCTTGCTGAGCTCTGGCCTTCTTTCTTGTATGGAGTACGGGAGTGAGAATTTATTGTATGTCTGATATATGCAGGCTCTATAGGGGGAACTTTATAATCAATTTCTGTATCATCTCTCTGAGTAAGAAGTTCTCATCATCCACATTCTACATAGAAGCTAAGAAAGGTCTACAGCTGGCAAATTGTGGAGGTAAGATTTGGACTCAGTTTTGATTTAACATTATCTGTATTTATAAGGATAAAGTAGAAGATATGCCAAGCACACAAGTACTCTCCCCTAAGTAATTAGTATTTCTAGAAAATTACTAAATGATTTTCCACTACAGTAAAAATCAGTGCCAACAATCCCAACAAATATGATAATGAGGAACTGGATTTTTGATGTTTCTAACCTTTGGAGAGTGGGCTGATCAGTCAAGGCCATTCCATTTAATCTAAAGGGGTTCAAGAGTATAACTGACTCAGCTCTTTGCATCCCTCCTAACTGGAAACACACCCCCAATACACTCTTTTCTGAATGCATAGAAACCTCTAGGGGTGTGGCAGTCAGAATAATACCCACCCAAAGAGGTTAAATCCTTAATCCTTATCACCTGTAAATATCATATCTTGTATAACAAAGGGACTTTGAAGGTGTGATGATAGATACAATTGAACACAGTGAGATTATCCTGGATTTTCTGCATGTGCCAGTCTAAATGTATGAGTCACTGAAAGTGGAGAAACTTTCCTGGTTAGAGCCAAGAGATGAGACACAAGAAGGAGGAGACATTCAAAGCACATGAGGGATTCAATCTACTGTTATTGGTTCCAGGGTTGAGAGGAAGGATCCTAGGGGATGAGGGTGGCTTCCAAAAGTGGGGAATGGCCCTCAAATGATAACCAACAAGAATGCAAGAGCTTTGAAAACAGGCACAACTGCAATGAACAGAATGCAGTCAATAAGATGCAGAATGTTATACAAAGACTACCAGAGATCATCGGCACCTAGTTCTACTCAGGCCACTCCTGCTATTAAAATCCCCATTTACACCCTGTGCTCCTGCCATAGGGTACCCTTTGTAAGCCCTGCAGTGCAAATGAGCCTGGAGTGCAGGGGCTGGAGGAACCTCATCTGAATTCAGAGATCTTGGATTTTCAGTTTATGGTCTGTGGTAAGTTGTAGAAGTTGCTTAGTATTTTCTACCCTCCATTTCTCTATCTATAAAATGGGATGTTAGTGGGGTATACAGTATGGAGTTGAATCACTTATGTAGTTTTTATCTTGCAACTTCAAGAAGCACCCAGTAAAATACCTGTATTATCATCATCTCATCATCATTGCCACATTCAGCATTATCATTATCACTGCCACCTTATCTTCTTCTCCTCATTATCATTACCATCACCTCCTATTACCAGCATCACCACCACCACCATCATTCCTGATACCACTACTACTGTTATCATCACCAACACCTTCCCCTCCTGCTTTCATCATCATCATTGTCGTCAGTGTCACCCCTGCCACCATCATTCCTACCACCACCACCACCATGATGTCATCATCACCATCTTCTCACTCTGTTTAAGGCCATGCTCACAGATAATACATTCTTCCTTCATATCACCTTCTGCTGTGTGCTTATACTTTATTTAAATAATCTTGGTGAAGCTCGTCTTTCCTTTGAAAGCCTTCTCTTGAGTACTGGCAGAATGAACAAAGTGCTTTTTTGGGGGCTCATTTGTGAGCACTATTTTTGTAGTTACGTTGTTGAATTCCTTATTTGTGTCTGGAAACCTGCGAATACCTAATAGGTGCATGGTGAGTCAGTGACAACCTGAGTTAGCAGTAGCTTTTAATTGGAGGGTTGGCACTGTGATGTCATAATACTTACACTTTGATTTGTAGAATGGACTTTAAGGCCTTGGGATTACAAAGGCCTTAATTTGAATCCTGGTTTTGCTAATTACTCACTGGTTAAATGAATAAACTAGATCACTGGTATGACTGAGTGGGACTGAATTATATTTTATTTTTTCCCAGTTGAATACATACTTCATCCTTATCATAAAATATTTGAAGAATACACAAATATTTCTCAGAATACTGGATATTAACCACTGCTATCTAGTGGTGGCTCTCCTTTTATAAGCAGAGCACAGTGCTTATAAGCCCAGAATAACAGTATCCAATTTCAGGAGTATCACTTACTCACCTTGCTCAAGTGATCATTAAACTCTGTTCCTCATCTGTTGTGGGGAATATAAATGATATCAGGTAGCTGGTAGGGGACTGAGTTAAGTTGAATCGGTTATAATACACCTGTATTAGTGCCTGCATTGTAAGTGTCTGCATTGTAAATGCCTTAGTGTAAGCATTGTATGGATATTTATTAAATCCTTAAAAACAAGCTTGTATTCCCCTTGTCTGCTGCATTCCCATCCCAGTCTTAGCCAGTATTAATACCTCTGATGAATCCTTCCACACCTTTTTCTTGGTCTATGTAACTCATAGGTTGTTGGTAATTTCTTGTTTTATTAAACTATTCTTTTTTTTTAATTTTAAAGAGGGTAAAATTACACATAACAAAACAGAACAAAACAAATAATAAGAAAACAATTTAAGAAACACAGATTTCAAAGCAAGAACACCAGAGATCTTTACCGTCCATCATATTGTCTCTTGTTTTCTTCCAAACAATTGTCCATATCTTCACACACAGTGAATTCATACCAAACAAAATAGTACTTAACAGATCAGAATAGGATGATGAAGGCATTTTAGGTCTTCAAGACCAAACAATAGGGAAGTCAACAATGGCTGCTGTAGTGTCTCTCGTTCTCTTCAAAATAGCTGTTCATATCTTTTTGTATGTTGAAATTAAATAAAAGAAAACAGACTAATATCACTCTGGACAGAGAATAATAGTATTGGTGGATTTTATATTATGATGCTACAGAAGTAGCACTGTGTATCTTAGTGTCTCTTTTTCTTTAGAGTATCTATTTATTACATCATGCATTATATAATCTATTCTTGTAAAATGTTTAGAAGTTCTACACATGCATGAATCTCTACATGTATACCTATCTTTTCTGTATTAGAGGGAAAAACAAATCAAAACAAGACAACAAAACAAATTCCTAGAAAAATATGAAATGAAAAAGACATATAAAACCACAATACTAGGTGATCTACAGTAGTTACTATGATGTCTCTTATTATTTTCAGTAGAATTTTCTATATCATCAGGCGTAATGTAATTGAACATAGAACTACATAGCAATATTAATAAAAACAAAACATTGGAGACATTATAGTGTTTCAACAGCAGTTAATAATCAAACCAGAATGGGTATCCTATTGCACCTTGTCATCTTCAGAGTAGTTGCCTCTACTCTTAGATTTGATACAATCAAGCATACCAAATTTGAATAAAATCAGTCAAGACAAAACAGTGATCTAACAAGCCAGGTTCAAATAAGATCAGTCATAGTAAGAAATACAGGATTTCAGGTTATGTTAATAGGAAGTTAAGGATAGTTACCTTAGTATATCCTGCTATCTTTGGGATAGCTATCTGTGCCCTCAAATGTAATATGAGTAAACTGACTGGAACAGAATAAAATCAAACTAAACAGAGTGATAAGACTAATGTGGCTTTTAAATCCTGATACACTATTAACAATGTCCTCTGCCTTCCTTTTTTAGACAATTTCTCCCCTTTCCCTTTCTCAGGGTGCTTTGTGCATTTTGGGTCCCACTAACTTCTTTAGTTTTTAGATTATGGGAGCAACCCCCTATCTACCTAAGTGGTTCTGTACCTTTTAACCCCTGAGCTTGATCTTGAGCTGTATTCATTTACCTACTAAAGCCTCAAGGTTTTCCTTCCTTATAGCTGAGAAGTTCTCCATTGCACAAAAGCATTATGACTTTCCAGCCTATCTGCAGCTGCTGGAAGAGCTAGCCCTATTTCTCTCTGGTTCCCTCTCATATAGAGCATTATTTTCTCACATTTGACTTTGGGTTCATTAACCCTCTTTCAGGTATATTATTTCCTATTCAGAGCATCTCAGTGGACCCTATCTCCAAATCTACTCTGCCTATGTTTCTTTTTGTTTAGTGTATCAAGGCCATCTGTATTAGAGATTATGGCCAATATCCTCTGCCTCACCTCTGCTCTGCTATCTTTCTGCTGTTGATTATCTACTTTTCTCCTTCATTCCATTGTCTGCCCCATTGCTTGAGGCCTCTCTCCTCCTGTTGCTGGAATCCTGGTGATTTTTTTCTCTCTTTAGAATGTCCTTCAGTGTTTTTTGTAGGGTTGGATTGGTGGTCATGAACTCCCAGTTTCTCTTTGTCATTTAAACATCTTGTTTCTCCATTAATTTTGAGAGACAGTTTTTCAGGGTACATCAATCTGGGCTGGAGGTTATTTTCTTTCAGGGCTTGGAATACTTTGCTTCAAGCTCTTCTTGATTTGATAGTTTGTGTCAAGAAATCTGTCATGATTTTGATGTGTTTTCCTTTATAGGTGATCTGTTTCTTTTCTCTGACTGCTTTTAATATTTGGTTCTTGTGTTGAATTTCTGGGATCTTGATTATTATATGTCTGGGTGTAGATCTGTTTTAATTGTAGCTGGACAGAGTTCTGTATGCCTCATATATTTGATATCATTTCCTTTTCCTATGCTTGGGAAGTTTTCCTTAATTATTTCTATAACTAGCCTTTGTATTTCACTTGCTGCTCCTTCGTTCATGTTTTTTATTCTTAAGTTATAGATTCTTTTGTCATCTTCCAGCCTTTGTATTGCTACTTCTGGTTTCTTGTTATTTTTAAGAGATCTTTCTTTTCACAATCACACATTGCAAATCCACAAGTTTTGAAAGTCTAACTTTAGTTTCTGTCAAGGAATTTTGTCAGCTTTCAATGGAGTTTTTAATTTCCTGGTAATGTCTTTGGATCTGTTTCGTGTATTCTAGATTTTGTTTATATTCTTTATCAAATGTTTCTCTCTTTTTTTCTGGGTTCCTCCATTCTTCCATTTGTGTCTTCTTGAGAGGTGCTTAGCATTTCTTTTATTAATATTTTTATATCTTGTTTCACTTGAATTAGAATTTCAGTTTTAAGTTTGTCTATGAGACCATAAAGGTATTTCTTTAGGTCCGCTGATGCTGTGTCCAATATTGCATGTTTGCTGCCTGTATTTCTCCTGGACTTATTTTCCCTGGGTCAGTGGCTGGAGGTTTTTCTTGTTTCTTCTCTTGTCATGTTTATGGTTTCTTTCAGAGAGGTGTATGGTGGAGGTCTCAGGCCCTTTCTGTATTGCTTATGGTTTTTTCTGAAGCGTGCTGGCTAGGGGATTGCTGCCTTCTCCAGTTTTCTGTTGATTTCTGATGGGCACACAGGGATAATGTGGGCTGGCCTCTCTCCTCTGAGCCAGTCAACCAGAGAGTGCCTTTACCACATTAGTCTGTGCTGTGTGGACGTCACAGGTTCAGGACAGTTTTGTCTCTGGCTATTGGGTCCCAACCAGGGGTGTGATGCAGCCCAAGCAGATCCCACCAGCCTGCTTTGGGCCTGGAGCAGCTGACTGAGGCCACTGCAGTTCCAGGTTCAGGCCCGTCCTGCCCAACTCCAATATGTCTTCCAGCTGGTCACCCCTCTGCAGGATCAAATTCCTAGTACTCACCACGGGTTAGTGCTCTCTACATTGTTCCACTCTCTGTTGCATTGCATCTTCCTGTCAAGGACTTTGGGCTCACCAACCCCTGATTGTGGTGGCTGTGACTTTAGCATGACCATGAGTTGTCTGACTCCAAGGAGCACCCAGCACAGTGTAGAACCTGTTCCAGTGAGAGTGTCTGGTTCCAGCCTTTCATCCACATTTTTCCTTCCTTCCTTTCTTTTGTTTCTTTTTCTTTTTCCTCAGATTCTTCCCAGGTTGTGAGAATCCCTCTCCTTTCATCTGGTCTTCTCCATAGTGTTAAATTCTAGTGTCTGAGTTGTTTTTCTCAGACAGGCTCTCTATCCTGCTACCTATCAATCTGCCATTTTCTCAGAGCACTCTATGAAACTATTCTTATATACATTTTTCTGGAACATGATTTTTTTTAACTTCTTATGCATCTAACTGTGGAATGTACTCTGCAGAGTTAAATGGTACCAACAAAGAATTACATAATTTTTTGAGGGGTAGAGATGTAAATCCTTTTATGCAACAAATCTCCTGTAAATGGCCACTTTCTTTGTTTGCTGGAAATTTCTAAGCATTAAAAATGTTCTACAAAAAAGGGAGAAGAGTGACTTATCTGATTGATTATATTTCCAACTTGAGTCTGCTTTGAAGGCTGAGCTAGGGATTCAATGCGTACAGTAAAAGGTTCACTTTGAGTTAAGTAACTATCTGAAATCATACAACAGTTAGATAATTGACCCAATTTAATTTTCTATAGAAGGATGACTGCTGGTTTGCTGCCTGATCTATAGGTATGTCACTGCTTGTATTACAAACCAGTCAGCTAAGAAAGAAGCTATTATTACTAATTAAAATCACTTCCTTGCACGGCCCTCACCTCCTCCACCTTACTAGCCCATCTGCCCACATTATGCAAGATCCACCCCTTCAGGAACAGTTAACATGAGCCAAAAAAAATCAATAGCTCAATTAACAATCAGGATTGGGCTTCCAGGCAAAAGAGATCAGGATCGATAACTTACGTTCAGTGAAATTAAAGGCAGTTGTTAAGGTAACTGTTTAAAAGCTGCAGATGTGGACTCTGGGGCTATTCATCAAAATCACTGGGCTCTTTCTCTATAGGGGTGGAGAAGTATATCTTTCTTTGGCCCATCTTCCACATGGATGGGCACCTAATGAAGCTAGTACATCCTCACTGATTTTTCTTAAAGTAAATTCCCTGTCCCAGGATTGCTGTGGGAATCTTAGCAGACTTGATGGAAACTTTTCTTTCATCAAGCATGATGAGCAAAAGCAGAGTTTCATCATCATCTTTCATCATCTTTTAGGAGGCAGAGTGGGTAACATATGCCTGTATCTTTGATTTGTTGAATCTTCCCAGAATTATAAACTTTAAATCATCCAATCAACATTTATGAGCCCCTTCTCTGCTCTCTTAACTTCTACTTTTTAAACTTTTCATGACTTTGACCTCATTTATGGTTCTAGTATTACTACTTTTGATAGCCTAGATAAAAGTAATAGATAACCCAGACATATGATTTTCTATTAGGTGACAGTATTCAGTTATGTGGGCAGATCTTTTCTAAATGGATTCTGAGGCATCTTCATCCTTGTGCCTTCTTCTTCCTCTACTGTCTAATTATCATCTTCATCCAGCAGATAGAGGGCATATAAGATAACAAAAAGGGGGTAACATACTACTTACTAAAACCTGGTCTCAGAAGAGCATTAAACATTCTTGTTTCTGTCCCATGGTCTTAGTGATAATCACCACCCCAGATGCCATACAAGCTGGGAAGTGTAATTCATTATGTATAGGAAGTGAAAAAGGAGCGAACAGATTTTGGAAATCAGCTACTGGTGTCTATTTGACTATCACTACCTCCCAGTTTGAATGTCTTTAATTTTACCGGTCACCAGGTCTTTTTCTTTGTTGGGCATCCAAATAGGGAACTCATTCCAGCAGAAGGGACAGTCTACACCTCAGGCACAGGGATATGCGTGATCAAAGCTGAGTTTATCATAGTTTCTCATGGGATACTTCAATTGGATCTATCATCTCTCTTCACTGAAATCATCAAGATGTGAGTCTCGGGGTACCTAATGCAATACACAGCATTTGAATAACTCTTACACAAGTGATAGACTATTGTCTAGTTATAATCTCTGAAAGTCAGGAACATGCACACTTACAATAAGAGGAATATTAATCATACTAGTTAGAATTTGGTGAGTGCTCATTATATTTCAGATACACTATTCACAGAATTATGCTCTTTCACAGTGGTATATGTTCATTTTAATCCTCCAGATGATGAATCTAAGGCACAGAGATAATATGACACTTTCCCAGCATCACTAGGTAACAAGTGACAGAGCTGGGATTTTCACGCAGAAGTCTGCCTCTGGTACTTGTTCTTAACTACCATGGGTGACGTCCTCTAAAGATGCCAATGAAGGCATCATAGCAAGAGACTGGATGGTGAGGTGATGATGGTCAGAGAGGAAGTGATATTGGGAAATAATGCCTTTTCTTTCTCATGAGCTCCTTGTCTTACTAAAACAAGGTTTTTCTCTCTTGATTGGCCTCACCTGCTGCCCTGGAACTGTACCTAGGACATAGCAATAATTTTTTATCCAGGGTTCCAGAACAGAAATTCTAAAAGCCTTTGATGGAGAGAAAGGAATGCACAATGGTAGATAGAAAGAACAGAAAGGTGAGGGCTCTTCCTTGACCCAAATTAACACAACTACCTTGAAATATTTAAGCTTTAAAAGAAGGGCATAGTGGATATCAAAATGTGGCCCTGCCTGCCTGACTTGGGAGCAGATGCTGATAATCTAAGCATTCTGGGAGGCTGAGGCAACTCTGAGCCCAGTCTATGTAAATTAATGAAACCCTGTCTCAAAAAATAATTAAAGAGGGCTGGGAGGTAACTCAGTGTGAAGGTCCTGAGTGCAATCTCTATTTTCAGCCTCATATATGTATGTGTGTATGTATGTATCCCCACTTGATTCAGGAGGCAACGATAGTTGATATGAATATCCAAATTGAGACGTAAGATCCAGCCAGGTGGCACACCCCTTCACATATCCATCACCCTGGAAATGTGGCAGGTGATCTGTAGTGGTCTGACTAAACACAAGAAGATCTAGAGTGTATTAAGGCACAAGCTTATTGTGTGTATTCTATTATTTGTCACTCACCATGCCCTATGAGGACACCATTGTCCTGTTGTTACTTTATGGCCAGTGCTGGAGGAATGGTTACATATAAGGAGGGTTGTACTGTCACATTATGCTGCAAAATAAGCAACCATAAAGCACCAACGGCATATAACAACAAGGACTTCGTTTTCCTGTATCTGAGGTCAGCCAGGAGTTGAGAACATAGTGGGAGTAATCTTTGCTGGGAAATCTCACCTGTGGATTAGCTGGTTATTAGCTGACTAGGCTAGTTTGGCTAGGATAACAGGTGCTGTATAACTGTGCTCCATGTCCTCCAGCAGGCCAGCCTGGGCATGTTCTCAGGGTAACAACAGTGGTGCAACTCCATTTCAAGACTTTGCTTTGCTTTGTTAACATCCTCTCAGCCAAAGCAGACACCATGGCTGATCTTAGAGTCGAAGAACTTGACCATAGGATCTTGCGGAGCAGTGTTCCTATAGAAAGAGGGATCATTATGAAATTGATCACGTGTCAATAAATGTGTGCATATAAATAATACATAAGTGAACCAAGGGAGGCTGAGAGAAGGGCTGAGGGCAGAACAGTGACTACAACGCAGGGCTGTGCTACAACCAATGCAGGGTTAGTTCTTTGAGTGAGCGATTTTATGATTTTGGAGGCTCTTAGCCCCTGTGATCCGAAGGTTTTCCCTATGAGTTGAGATCTGGAGTTCTTATCCAGGAGTCAGAATTACTCATGTTCCAAACTAAATCTAGTGAGATAAAACCTTGTCCATGGTTGAGCTTTATTCCGCACCCAGGGTTGAAGGTTTTTTGAGTATTGTTCTTTCTTCTTGTTTTACAAATATAAAAAAATAAAGTATATGTGTTCAACATGTATAAAACAGAGAAGTACACAGCAATTAAAAACCACAATCTGTAGATAACTGGTAATACTTATATATTTTTTCCACTAAATATTTTCCTTAGCAGTATTACCATTTTAAAGTTTGAGAGATATCCTAAACATATACTATAAATATACCTTTCCAAGTCTAAAAGTCCATTGCAGACATTATTTCCAGTGACTGCACAATGCACATGTTGGTAGGAACACTGTGAGCCATTTAACCAATCTCCAATTGAATATTTATATTGTTTCTAACTTTTCAGATGTGTGTATAATGCTGGGATTGCTAATTTTTAATTTCATATATTTTTATCACAAAAGTGAGAAACCACATTATATGATATCTTGAAAAAAAAGATCCCCAACCATGTCACTACCATCATGATTACTGTTAATATGTTTCTGTATTTTTTCTAGACTTTTCCCCTACACATAATTTTATGCTGTATCAGTCAGCATTTAATAGGGATACAGATACAATGTAAGATATACGAGTAATGAAGAGTGTACAGATTGGCTCACAGTGAGCACCCAGAGTCAGGTGTAGAGATGCTAAAGGTCTGTGCACTGGGGATGTGCAGGACCCAGTCAAAGTTTTGGAGCTCCTTACAGTGTCCCCTGCAAGTCTGTCTCAGGAGGATGAAAGGTCTGTGCTGAAAGCCAGGAGCTGGCACCCAAGATGAAGGTCAGACTGGAGCCCCTCTGAAGGAAATAGAAGCCAGTCTTCCTTCTTTGTTTCCCTTGTATGGCATTTGGGTGCTAATGCTCGCTAGGGTGGTACTTCTACATCTAGAACTACGCTAAGACCATTTAGTTGAGTTTTTTTTACACAGGTTGACATGATCAATCAACCATGACAGTCTCACTTTTTCCTGACTACAAAACAATATGCAATGACTTGCTGAAGATTTGAAAGTACAACAAAGAACAAAGCTGTCAGTCAATACCAAGGATAGACATAGCACATGGTGTAGAACACAGTACAAGTTTATCAACTATGGTTATCAACGTTGTCCCTTGTTTCCTTAAAAAGAATTGTCTATCTCATTAGATATTATAAAGTTGGACAAAACAGTAGAGAACAAGACCAATACAACTTAGGCATTGTAAACATTACAGGACTTCCAAAGAAGACAATAGTCAAACCAGAATGGGTATCTTAGTGAATCTTATTGTCTTCAAAGTAGTTGCCTATGTCTTCAAACTTGATACTACCATATAGAATGGAACAGAGTCTAATCAGTCAAAACAAGATCGTGGGAGTACTACAGGACTTCAAAACAAGTTAATAGGAAATCAAAAAGAGTTATTATTTATATATCCTAATTATTTGAATTTTTTCTTTAATTAAGACAAACATAAGAAATGACTAATTTTTTTAAAACAATAAGGGGGAGATTGAGATAAAACAGGACATAACAATATAACAATAGAGGTCACAGCATGACTGTTTCAACAACCTAGTACTTCACCACCATATAACCTGACTTAATAGTAGTTACCATAGTGTCTTTTTCCTTGAAATATTTGGATAAAACTTCATATACTCTAGCTTCAAATATTTTCAAATCAAGAAGCCCAGAATAAAGCCTTTCTAATTAATGAGTGAAAACTTTATAAGGCTCCAAGGCCACCTAATGGGGAATCATGATTACCACATATTTTTATATATTTGAATCATTACTTACATTAGGGAAACTATTCGGTATTCACACATGCGAGATTGATTTATTTCACTTATGAGTATGGTCTCAAGCTGCGCCCATTTATTGATAAATATCTCAATGTGATCCTTCTTTATAGCTGAATAATACTCCATTGTATAGAAATACCACAACTTTTTTATCCATTCCTCAGTTGATGGACACTTGGGTTGTTTCCATGATCTGGCGATTACAAATTGTGCTGCTATAAACATAGGTGCACATATATCACTGTGGTGTGATGCTTTCAGTTCTTCTGGGAATATGCCTAGAAGTGGAATAGCTGGAATAAATGGGACTTCCAGTCCCAACTTTTTGAGAAATCTCCAGACAGATCTCCACAAAGGCTGTACCAGTCTACACTCCCACCAGCAGTGCAGGAGAGTTCCCTTTTCCCCACAGCCTCTCCAGCATTTGTTGTCGGTTTTCTTGATCCTGGCCATTCTTTCAGGAGTGAGATGGTATCTCAGTGTGGTTTTAATTTGCATTTCTCTAATGACCAATGATGATGAGCATTTTTTCATGTATTTATTTGCCATTTGCATTTCTTCATCTGAGAATTGGGTATTCATCTCAGATGCCCATTTTTGGATTGGATCTTTGAATTTTGGAGGTCTGAGTTTCTTTAATTCTTTGTATGTTTTAGACAAGAGGCCCTTGTCTGAGAGAGAGTTCACTAAAATCTTTTCCCAGTTTGTGGGTTTTCTTTTCACTATGCTGCAGATTTCTTTTGACATGCAGAAACTTTTTAATAAGAAGTGGTCCCAGTTATTGATTCTGGGAAGTATTTCCCGTGCAGTTTGAGTCCTGTTCATGAATTCTTTACCTACTCCTATGTCTCCAAGGTTTCTACCTAATTTGTCTTCCAATAGATTTAGTGTTTCTGTTTTAATATTCAGATCTTTGACCCATTTAGATTTTAATTTAGTACATGGTGATAGACATGGGTCTAGCTTTAGTTTTCGGCAAATGGAGAGCCAGTTTTTCCAGCACCATTTATTAAAGAGACTGTCGTTCTTCCAGTGAACCTGCTTGGCTCCTTTATCAAAGATAAGGTGGTTGAGTGTGTTCGTAGTTGTGGTTGTATCTTCTAATCTATTCCACTGATCTTCGGCTCTGTTTTGATTCCAATACCATGTTGATTTTACTACTGTTGCTTTGTAGTATAACTTCAAGTCAGGGATTGTGATGCCTCCTGCTTTGTCTTTGCTGCTTAGAATTGCCTTTGCGATTCTGGGTCTCTTCTGGTTCCAGATGAAATTTAGGAGTGATTTCTCTAGATCTATAAGGTATGTTGATGGAATTTCTATTGGGATTGCATTGAATCTGTATAACAGTTTTGGGAGAATGGCCATTTTCACAATGTTTGTTCTTCCTATCCATGAGCAAGGGATGTCTTTCCATTTTCTGAGATCATCTTCAATTTCCTTTTTCAGTGTATTATAATTTTCACTGTATAAGTCTTTCACTTCTTTCGTAAGAGTAATTCCTAAATATTTCATTTTTTTGCTTGCTAATGTGAATAGTCCAGTTTCTCTTATTTCCCTCTCTGTAATTTTGTTGTTTGTGTATAGGAATGCTATTGATTTCTGAGTATTGATTTTGTATCCAGCCACATTACTGAATTTATTTATTGTATCTAAGAGTATTTCAATGGAGTTTAGGGGGTCTTCTATGTAGAGTATCATGTCATCTGCAAACAATGATAATTTAACTTCTTCTTTTCCTATCTTTACCCCTTTTATTTCTCTTTCTTGCCTAATTGCTCTGGCTAGTACTTCCAGTACTATATTAAATAGGAGTGGTGATAAAGGACATCCTTGTCTTGTGCCCAATTTTAAAGTAAAGGCTTTCAATTTTTGGCCATTTAGTATGATGCTGGCTGTTGGTTTGTCATATATGGCCTTTATTATATTGAGGTAAAGACCATTTATTCCAATTTTCTGTAAAGTTCTTATCATGAATAAGTGTTGGACCTTATCGAAGGCTTTTTCTGCATCTATAGAAATGATCATGTGATTCTTATTTTTGGCTTTATTGATATGGTGGATTACATTTATTGATTTGCGTATGTTGAACCATCCTTGCATTCCTGGGATGAATCCCACTTGGTCATGGTGTATAATCTTCTTGATGATTTGCTGGATCCTATTTGCCAATATTTTATTGAGGATTTTTGCATCTGTGTTCATTAGGGAGATCGGTCTATAGTTCTCTTTTATAGTTGGGTCTTTCTCAGGTTTTGGTACTAGAGTAATGTTTGCTTCCAGGAATGACTTAGGAAGGATTGCTTCCCTTTCAATTTCATTGAATAGTTTGAGGAGTGTTGGCATTAGGTCTGTATTCTCCCCCCCCCTCCCCAAAAGTAATAAGCACTAAGGAGTAATGAAATCCAAAGTGTGTGAATTTTGTTGTAAAAAAGAGAGGGGAAGAAAAAAAAAAGAGCTCTAACGGATATAACAGCAAGTGTGTTTAGGGGTGTTAAATAGCTGACTGTATCAATGTTTGTGGATCATTGAACACAGCTGTTTGCAGTCTACCTGTTTGAATGTCCACCTTGTATTCTTTGATGCTGTGATTTGAGGAACTATTTTCAAGATGATAATATGTAATATACTAACAGGTGATTTCTTACTGTTATGTTTTTTTTTGTTTGTTTGTTTGTTTGCTTTGTTTTTGTTTTGTTTTATTTTGTTTTGTTTTGTAGTTCTGTATTACGTGTACCCTTACACCGCTTTGGTTTGTTTTGTGTTTTTCTCTTTTTCCTCTTAAATAAAAAAAAAAAAAAAAAAAAGAAAGTACAACAAAGAAGCAGAACAAAAATCCATATTACCTAGGGGCAACCACTATTAACTCTTTGGCCTATTTTCTCACATTATTATTACGAACATTCTTATTATTTTCCATGACAGAGATCACGCTAAGCCTCCAAATCTTCTTTTCTCGCTTTGCATTTTTCTTTGTCCTTAAAAGCTCTGAACAATATTTAAAAATCATTTAATATTATAATGTAATTTTTAAATCACAACACAATATCCCTTTCAATAGATCTTCACAATTAGTTTGATATTGCTGGCAGAAGGACAGTTATCATGTACTTTATTGCAGGAAAGATTCTTGTATGTATATTTTGACCACATTTTTGCTGATTTCTTCAGGAGGGATTAGGAGGAATGGAATTATTTGTCATGTTTTGAAAGTATAGGAAGGTTTTAAAGACTTCTATATGTGGGTGTTTTCACACAGTTGATACCACAAAGGGTATCTCAGACTGTATCTTGATTTTTAGCATAGCACTTCCCCCTAACTATAGCTCTTAAAGGAAAGGACAGTTTCATACATTTTGTGTTGCTAGTCCAGTTCCTGCCACAAAGCAAGCATGACTAATTTTACAGAGAGTGTAGATTAGTAGTGAGAACACCAACTGTGAACCTAGACAGCCGGAATTTGAATCAAGAATACATCCATTTGATATTGAACAAAAGAAGTCAGACTTAGAAAGACAAATATATCAAGTTCTCATTAACTTGTGAAATTTAAAGAAGAGGGAGGAGAGGAGCAGGGGATGAAAAAAGGAATTAAAGTGTGTTATGCACATGTTGCAACTTCACACAAGAAATGTAAATGTTATGTACTACAAATATCTGCTTATATAAAAAAGATGACATAAAAGTAAAAGAAAGACCACGACTGGACAAAAAGGAGAGAATAAGGGGGACAGTGTATAAAGAAAGATTATGGGGGGATCAAAATAGATGCACTAAAGCTCAATATTTTATAAAATTAATAGGCATTAATAGTAAAATAAAAGAAAAAGTGTATGCATCATCAGCAAATCAATGTTCTTCAGTTTTTTCATGTTCAAGTGAAACCAAGTGAAACCAAAGTGGTAGTGGGTTTAAGACTTAGGTCTTAAATCATGCGTGGTGGCACATGCTTGGAATCCCAGCAGTCTGGGAGATGGAGGAGGCAGGAAAATTGCAAGTTTGAGCCCAGACTGGGCAATTTAGCAATTTAGCTAGACAATGTCTCAAACAAAACAAACAAACAAATAAATGGGGCTCAGTGTGAAGGCCCAGAGCTCAAGTCCAGTAGCACACATATATACACAAAATAAAATAGGAGGTGCTATCTTTAGTCGTTTTGATTTTGCTTCAACAAAATACTTTGGATACGTTGTTTAAAAATTGGGTATTTTATTAAAAATGAAGAAGTTTATGTGACGTATGATTCTGGGGGCTGGAAACTGCAAGTAGCATGACTCAGTTTTCTGCCAAAGGCCTTTTGGCTGTATCATAATATACCAGGTGATGTCACCTGTTGGTACCAGCCAGCTCACATGAAGCAAGAAGGAACAGAGACCAAGGAAGAGACTTGCCCTTTTTAAAAAGTGGCTCCCCAGGAACATATCCAGTCCTGCAAGATTTAAGTCACATCAATCCCTGTGGTTCCGACATAGCCTCTTATTAGGCTCCGCTTCTCAAAGGTACCCCCCAGCATTTGTACTAGTACACTGGGATCCAAGCTTCCAGCATGCAAACCATGCCTATACAGTAGCAAGTACAAAGCTCCTTGCATTTGCAAAGCACTGTTAATGCAAGTGTCATTGATTCTTTTTGTACTGGAGGTCGGTGACTTGGTTAAAAAATGAACCCTTGTAATTGTATAACCTAAGTTCTGTGCTGTATCCTGTTTGGAGACCTTCAGATGTCCTCTAAATTCAAAGCGTCCATCTCTTCATTGGTAAAACAGACCCATAATCATACCTGGCTTATAGAATTGCTGAGGGGATGAGATAAGGTAATGTAAGTTAAGCATGTAACATGGGTGCCCTCGTAGCTAGGAAATATTTCATAAACCTCAGCTATAATAATTACTATATAGGGAGCGCAGGCTTGCTGCAATGTGTTCTGACTTCATGCTCAGAGATGAGCAGCATCAGGGATTTGAGTCATCCTTTCCAGTCTTTGTTTTTCTTGTACAGTCAGAAATATCTATGTATGTGCGGACAGTTGCCTTTGCTTCATGATATTTTCCTCGCTCCCTTTTAACCCACTGGCAGCTTGAGAAGAGGGGGTCTTCCTTTTATTTCTGTTCTGAAATTCGGTCCTGGTAGTAGGAGGAGAGGAGATGATGAAGGTGCCTTTCTCTTTTTGCTTTTTGCTGACCACACCACCCTTGGGCAAGATGAGGTATTGGGCTGGGAGACTGGAGAAGCCTTCAGAAACATTCGGGGCTTTCTTTGTTTCTGGTTCATTTGTACCAATGATTTGGGCAGAGACTTTACTGTTGCTATCTAGTTGTCACTAGTAGTCTTTTTAAAATAAAAAAAAAAATCAGAAGTATCTTTCTGTCTCTCTTCTCCCTCCCTTTTTCCATTCCATCCCCTGACCAACTTGTTCTAGTTATTTCCGTTTAAATGTTACTTCTTTGTCGAAGAGATGTTTCCTGAAAACTTTACCTAAATTAAGTCTTTGCTCCTCTAATAACTCTGTTCCTCTGTTTAACCTGATTCACATTTCTTGCAATCTGAATTAATTATTGAATGTGCAAATTTGATTAGTTTCTTATTGTTTGCTCCTTTCCCTCCAGCCTTGGCTTCAGGGTCCAGGTCTTCTCCCACACTTCCAAGCATCTTAGCTTTCTAGACAGTGCCAGCATACGGTAGATATTCAAAACAATATTTGTTCACTAAAAAAATGATCACTGTCCCACAATAAATGTGTGAGTACAGTGTTGTAATCTAAAGCAAATATTGTTGTTTCCAGTATTCAAATCAGGAACCTGAAGTTTGGAAAAATTAAATGACTTTTTTTTATCAAGAAGAAATTTATGTTACACTTTTCTTATTTTTTTAAATTTAATTTAATTTTTTAAAATAGTACCTGTTCACTGCTCAAAATGCAAGTAAGATTTAGACTCGGCACATATCAAGAAGTCTCCTGAGTATTGTTAACTCTCCAATATTTTCTTCTTTTTCAAAGTTACATTTCAAAGACACTTTCAAAGCTATTTTTAGGGCTTTTGCATTTTTGTATGAATTTAGCATTGGATTTTCAAATTCTATAAATATGAATGATATGATTTTGATTAGGATTATTTTGAAGCCATAGATAAACTGAAGGGGAGTTAACATTTTCACTCATTTCAATCACTTAGCAAGGATTATATTTGCATCTATTTAGGTCTTCTGTAGTTTCTTCCAGCAATAATTTGTAGATTTTTTAGTGTAGCTGCATTCTGTACCATTTGTCAGATGTATCACTGAGTATTTCATATGTCTGATGCTATTGTAAATAGTAGTTATTTTTCTCTTATTTTTTGTTGGTACATGTCAGCAGTGTGTAATGATTACATTACATGTGGGGAGTTCTTACACTTAGGTGGCACATCTTAATTCTTTTTTTCATGCCCTTCTTCTCTACTCTTTTCCTTCTTCCATCTCTCAGTGCTCTTCTCCTTTGAACAAGACCCATCTCCCTCCTTCCTATTGTTTTGCTCTTTATTTATGGTTTGAGTTTCTTATGTAAGAGAAACCATATGATATTTAAGTTCATGTGTTTAATTTGGTCTCGAGATGCATCCATTTCCCTAAAACTGACTCAAATTTATCCTTCTTTATGGTGGAGTAGTACTCCACTGTGTATGACTACCACGTTTTCTCTATCCAGTCATCTGTTAATGAACAGATAGACTACCTCCAAGATTTAGCTACTATGAATTGTGCTGCTGTAAACATGGGGTACACATGTATCACTGTAGTATGATATCTTTAGTTCTTTTGGGAAGATAGCTAAAAGTGGAATAGCTGGCAAAGAAAGTTTCTTGCTTTCTTTCATCTTTTTTTTTTTTTTTCTTATTGGTACTGGGGATCAAACTCATGAGCGCACGCTTGTAAGGCAGGTGCTTATGCTGCTGAGCTAAATCCCCAGCCCCTCGTTCATCTTTTTGAGACAAAGTTTCCCTGTGCAATTCAGGCTGGCTTGTTTTTTTTTTTAAACTCCTTATCTGTTTTTGTTCTATTTTTTTCTTGATTTCTTTTGGTCATTGAATGTTTAATGACTTTTATCTCCCTTGGTGGTTGATTAGCTATAAATTTTGTTTTGTTTTTAGTAGTAGTTGTAGCATTTTCAGTGTAGATGTAGCTTGTCATAGTCTATCTTCAAGTGATATTATACTACTTTATATATATCACCCCTTTTGTTACTCATTCTGTTTATAATTTATTTACCCATATATTCTAATTAAAAATTATTTTTAGTTTGTCAAATTGAATTATAATTAAAAGATTTAAATACTAAGAAAAATTTATATATTGTATTCTAGTACTTTCCATTCCTTTGAGGAGGTCCATATTTCTATTTGGCATAATTTTCCTGCCTGAATTGATTTAACATTTCTTGAGGAGCATCTCAGCAGAAGATAAATTCTTTCAGATTTTTGTGTTGAAAGTATCTTTATTTTTTTTCATTTTGAAAATATTTTTAGATAAGAAAATTTTCCTGGTCATAGAATTCCTTCTTGACTTTTTTTCTTTGAGGGTTTTAAAGATATTGCCTAGTTGTCTTTTGCTTGCATTGTTTCTGAATCTGTCCTCTTCTTTTTGTTCCTTTTCATCTAATGTCATTCTGCTCTAGATTCTTTTAAAATTTTCCTTCTATCACTGATTTTGAGCAATTTGCTTATACTCTCTCTTTCCTTTCCTTCTCTGAGGGCTTGTTGAAGTATTTGGATCTGAGAGATTATATCTTCATTAGATTTGTAACTTTTCTGTCTTGATTTCTTCAAATGTGTTTCTTTCACAGTTTTCTTCTCCTCCATCCCTCTGCCCCTTTCCCCTTCTTCTTTGGGTACTGACACTTGAACTCAGGACCTCATGCTTACCAGGCAGGTGCTGTGCCACTGAGCTAAATCCTGGTCCATCTTTTTCCTCTTGACCCCTTCAATTGTACATACACTATAACAGGCTGCTTTAAGTCGTTCCACTGTTCAGATAGGCTCTTTCATTTTAAATTTTTTTCTCTGTTTCATTCAAAATAGTTTCTGCTGCTCTTTGAGTTTTCTGCCTTTCTTTTGGAATCTTAAATATCATAGTTTTTATTTTTAGAAATTCTATTTGAGTCTTTTGAAATATATTCTCTATTTTTACTTAACTTTTTGGATATGTGGAACACAACTGTAATAACTGTTTTGTGTTCTTGTCTGCTAACTCTAATATCTGTTTGCTATGAGTCAGTTTTAGTTGGTTGGTTTTTCTCCCCACAGATTGTATTTATTTTCTCTCCTCTCCCCTCCTCTCCTCTCCTCTCCTCTCCTCTCCTCTCCTCTCCTCTCCTCTCCTCTCCTCTCCCCATTTTTTGTTTTCTCCTCCTCCTCTTCCTCCTGGTCTCTATCTCTGTCTCTGTCTGTTTGTCTCTCCCTCTTTGTTTGGCTATTTTTGATGGGATTCTACACCTTGTTGATTGTTGGATATTTTTGTGGTCTTCTGTCCTGTTTTGTTAGATTTTACTGTGTTTGATGGTATGCGCAGCTGTACAGAAGAGAACAGGATGTATTATGGTAACCATTGTTGATTTCCTATTATCTTGTTTTGAAGTCCTATAATGTTTTCATTCTTTTGCTTTGATTGGTTTTGTTCAGTTTTTTTTTGTTTGATTTTATTGTGTGTGATGGTATGGACAATTATCTTGAAGAAAATGGAGACATTATGGTAGCTATTGTTGATTTCCTGTTGCCTTGCTTTGAAGTCCTGTATCTCTTGCATTGATTTGCTGTATTCTGCTTTGTTTTGTTTTCTTCTCTTTAAAAAAAATAACAAATTCTTGAGATTTTATTCTGGAACACAGTTACTTTGGAAACAGTTTAAATCTTTTGGATCTTCCTTTGAAGATTTAGATGAACCCAGAGTACTGTTTTGGCCTAACTGTTCCCTCTAGTGAGTCAAGGCCTTTATGAGTAATCTAATTGTAGGGCTTAAGACCAGTTTGTAGAAAAAGGCATTACTCCAGCCTTACGTCTGTAACTGTTCCTTCTAATCCTTGGTTTCTGTCTTTGGTTTTGCAAAGGTCCTCACACACATATGCTAATCTGTTTTCACCACATACATAAGGAGAACATGCTACAAATCTCCAGGCTTTACTCTGTATGGTTTTCTTCACTCCAGTGCTCTGATTTGCAAACCCCAGCTGTTCTATTCTTCCTAGAACTCAGCTCATCAGTGTCACAGGTCCCTTAGTCTCCCCTGTATTCCTGTTCCTGGATTGAGGTCTCGGGCATTTTTCAAAGTGAGTATTTGGGAAGAAGAGGGCTCAGTTTATTTATTTCCAATCTTTCCAAGATTGCTACCCTTTGTTTCCTGAAGTCCGTTGTCCTGAATATCTTTGTTCATATGTTTTATAAGTTATTTTTTGGTTGTTTCAGGTGAGGAATAAATCAAATCCTTATTACTCTATCTTTTTATTGTGTGTGAGGTACTGAGGATTAAATCTGGGTACATCTCCAGACAGTTTTATTTTTTGTTGTGAGACAGGGTCTTGCTAACTCACTAAATCGTACAGGTGGGACTTGAACTTGCAGTCCTCCTGCTGTAGCCCTTTACTTCACCTTGGGTGGAGGAATTGGAAATCTCAAGTGTAGGTAACTTTTCAGGGTCACATAGTTAAGTTGCTTAAGAGTTTGGAATAAATTTCAGTTTACTATCTTGTATTTCAATTCTTGTTTCGCTGACTTTTTTTGAGTTTCTGCTTGTGTGAATATTTTAATGTTTTTAATCAAAAATTTTAGCGAATATGACCTGTGTCTCCTATGAAAATTTTGTTTTGAGATGAGAATGTATTCTCTTCTCTTTTATAAATAGGAGGTATTGTAAGTAACAAGGGCTGAACAAGATATCAATGCAGTGATTTTATCAATCTCAGGGACTTGAGAGCTCTAAGTATGCTGGAAAATGTACTACATTGTTAGCATCCATTTCACTTTCACAATGAATAATTCTTTTCATAATTGGATTCTTAAAAATCTATGCTCGGTGACTTATCAGTTCCATCTCCCAATTTCAATTATATTTGCTGTATAGCATTTCCCAAGAGAACTATTAAAAACATACTCTCATTAGCTCCATCAAGTATTTTTATAAAATAAAACTGATAACTATTTTCCTCCAGATTTTTTACTTAGGGATAAGAGTCTTACCAAAAGCATGGCAAGGACAATAAAAGACTTTTCCTAGCAAGCTCAGAGTGATAAAAATTTCTCTTTTTCATGAATTTTCTTCTTAAACAGAGCCTGATTTTGAGTTGAGATTTTTAAACAATTGCTGCAGAAGGATTAATTTCTTACATTCAAATACATCATCTCAGGGTACTGCTGCAGGAAAGTGTATAGACAAAATGATTATTTAAATTATTTTTTTCTTAGTAAGAACCTTCGCTGCTAACTTGTAAGGTGATCCTCATCTGGTGCAGTGGTTCTCAACTCTGTCTTTATATTAGAATCACTTGGGAGTTTTTAAAATATGTCAATGCCAAGAGCCCCCACTCAGACCAATTAAATCAGTATCTCCGGGCATGGAGCCTGGACATCTGTATATTTTAAAACTCTCCTGGTGATTTCAGTTTGCTGCCAAGTTTGAAAACCACTGATGTAGCGAAAAAGCCCTCATTTTATAGATGAGAAAATGGAAGCTCAGAAGGATTAGTTAATTGCCTAATGTTATATACCAAGAAAGAGGCCTACTATCCAGTAAATTTACACATTTTGTCTGGCAAGTCAGGCACTATAGCAGGTGCTTCAAAAACATTTTAATATTTAACCCTTATGATGACCTAATGATAGGATTGTAAGCCCAGTTTTATAGTCAAGGGACCTAAGATTTACAAATGCTGAGAAAGTTATCCTAGCAACTTGTACAAAAAGCTATCTTCTGAACTGATTACAGGGCATTTCTCAGTAAGCCCCCATGTGTATTGTCACTGGAATTTCTCTATATATCTGTTCACAAAGAAGAATCCTGGGATTGTTTCCACTGGGTTAAGCTAGTCATGCATCAGTGGCTTGAGTCTCTCATTTAGTCTGATTCTGGCAGGTGCTTGATATGTTTGTTAAATAAACAAATAAGAGCAGGTTATGTCCATCGGAACTGTTGATGTTGAACAAAAGAAACCCTAAATCCAATCGACAAGCAAAAAGTGGAGCATAGTTTCTTATATCAATTTTAAGTTTTAGTATCCTGAATCTAGGTGATCAAGTGGAAAATCCTGTTTATCTGTTTCTGTTTGGTTTACTTATGTGTTGCTGCTGGGCCTATGACTGATATTCAAGGGCTCTGATTGGCTTTTATAAGGTCATGTGCCTACTCATGAGCCAATGCTGTAATTCTATTTACCTGTTTTGGATCCCCAGCCTTTCAGCCAAAGACATGATGGTGTTAGATCCATAAAAATCACACTGACTGGTGTTGAGGAGAGGCTGCTTCCCAAGAAAGCAAGGGTGGGGTGCTTTTCACAGAAACAAATACATCTCAGTGAAGCAAAGCCATGAGGATCTGTCACATCAGGCTAGGTCTGGTTAAGCTTTGACAATTATTTCTAGAGAGCATTGAATGTCAGGGAAGAACTCAGGCAATGGTAAACTCTCATCTTCACTCAAATTACCTGACAGGGACTTTGAAAATCTGCTTCCCCAGGTCCAACAGAAACACTTATTCAGGTTTGGCATGCCATCCACCTTAACTCAAATGCCAGGTGTTCTCTCCCTTTTGTGCAGACACAGAGATAAGGAGCCACAGAAAGACATTCTCCATGGGGTTTCAAACATTACAAAGACAAGGTTTGCTTATTTTGGGGGTGGGTGGGTGGGGAGCTTAATTGTGTCTTTGTTATTATAATTGTGTCAGGATCCTTGAGCCTTCTTTGGGAAGAATCAGAGGATTCTGTGGGTTGAATACATTTTACAAGTCAAACAGGGAGCTTTCTCTGACTCTGAGTTTAAGGCCACAGCTCAGTGTGTTCTCCCAGCAAACAAGGACCAGTTTTCTCAGTCCTAGTCAACGCTTATAAGGCTTTGTGAACTGTCATGAAGGGAGGCATTCAGCGTGTGTATGTGTAGGGTCCCAATCCCCATAAAATCAGAATTGCTTAAGGATCCCTTGAATAGATGGAGATCAGGGAATATTGTTTGTATCTTATGCAACTTCCTGGGAATGTTTCTGATTCATATGGGTCTTGAAAAGAAGAACAGAAATAGAAGAAGAAGGGAGAAAGGAGAAGAAGAAGAGCAAGAGGGGGAGAACTGTGGAATCAGTAAAACTTGGGAACATCCAGTAACAAAACTACTCTGAGCATTTGATGAATTACAGTCCATCATCATGTATCGCACCAGTGATGAATGTGCACAGCTGCTCCAGGTGTTTTGGGAAGTACTGTTTTAAGAGAAATGAGAAGTCTGATACTAATGCTGTTCTGAGCTGAAGTTCCAGAAGGCTGGCCATGTAGATGCCGGCTGGAGTTGGAAAGAGGTCCAGTTTGGGATCATATTATAGTGACTTGGGGAGACACTGATGGTAAACGATGGGCATTGAAAGCATTTAGCTTGTGCTGGTGCAGTGTTCTAGAAGGCAGGAGAAGTCAGAGGACAAGCTATTTAGATAATTGAAAGACCAAGCATATAAAATTGTTGATAGAGGTGAATGAGATTTATGTACAAAAACGTTCAGCATGGTTACTGATAATAGTATGCAAATGGAAATAACTCAATTATTTCCTAATTACATAACAACAGAGAATTAAATCAATTATGATCCTTTTATTTATATGCTGCTATATAGGCATCACTAGTGATACTGTGAAGAATTTGCAATAAAATGGGAAATACTCTTGATCCATGAAAAATGAGCATACAGAAACAGATTGTGATTTCAATCATTCTCTTGGTTCCATTTTATAGATGCACTATTTTTTCTTTTTTTCTCATGTACATGCAAAAATTTTTGTTTTTAGGTGCATTAAGTCAATGCATCTGCATCATGGGCCAACTTGGAAAGCATATAAAAGTATTTTAAGTGAGAAAATAAGACTGGTATAACTCCATTACCTGGAGACAATTGTTAATGTTTTTTGCATTTCATTGCAGTGGTGTTTTTCTTTACTGTGTGTGTTACCTATCTGCAGAGTTTTTGGAAACACTCTTTCCTTGGCAATGAATATAGTTGGAGCTTCTACTTCTTAATCTCTGGACAGAGCTGTTCTCTTCAAAGATATCTGTAGATTTGGTGAATCCACACTTTCTACTTACCATTCTGTCTCCTGAATTCTATGAATTCAAATAGGGTACAGTGATAGTAGTGTCCTACCTCAAGAAATTCTGATTTAAGAGGTATGAGTGGGACCTGAAATTCTGCATTTCAAATCAGCATTCAGGCGATACTGATGTTACTGGTTCAGGGGCCACAGGATGAGAATCATCACCCTAAGGCAACAGTTCTCAGCTTGCCTGCAATTTGTGTAATTTGGAGAGCTTTAAAAGATTCTGATGCCCAGACTGCAACCCAGACCAATTAAACCAGAATCTGGGGGTGGGACTCAGTCATCAGTATTTTTTTTTAAAAGCTCCCAAGGTGAACACAATGTGCAGCCAACATTGAAAACTGCTGCTCTAAGGAGAATTAATTTAATCTCTTTAACTACTGAGTACTTTGGCAGCAGGTACTAAATTAGCTCATCACCAACACCACCCCTTTCTCTGTAGACCAAGGAATTGAAATGGTGCCTGTGAAGGTCTCTTGGAAGAATGAAGCTAAAAACTTGGAGCTTGGCCATCTTATGGATCCCAAGAAAAATTAAAAAAAAATGTATAGAATCTTAACTTGTCTACATCCCCACTGGAAAGCCTCAAAGAATTTAATAGAGACACAGTGCTTTCATTGAAAAGTAAAGTTGTGGAAGATGCTGTGATCTTACATTGGAGGAGAAAGCATGTTTTTGACTTTGGAACCCATTTCTTCAGGTCTTCAAACTGTCACAGGAGGAGTCAAAGCTATGTCATATGAGATACTTCAGTGCCAAATAGCTTGGAATTAGTGAAATTTGCCCAAGGACTTATTATATTCTTCATTTCCCTTTCTCCTTTTACTGTGAAGTGCTATTGTTTTCAACCTAGGGATCCATGAAGTCATTCTCTGGGTTTTTTAAATTTGGGAAAGAAGCCAGCTCTTTTCCAATGAGACACTTATTTAAAGCATACCCTATTCTGTGAGGGAAGTCCTATACCCTTACACCTAGATGAAGTATTCCCTAGAAATCAAAAAGACTTGCAGGTTAAGGACAAGTCTTTAATGGTGAACTTGCAAGCTTGAAGGCAGACAAGGAATTGTCTTCAAAGACCTTCCTTGTTAGGGGCCAAATTGTGTCCCCTAAAAGTGATGTTAGTATCCCTAGTACTTCAGATTGTGACTACATTTGGAGATGTCTTTTAAGAATTAAATTAAAATGAAGCCCTTATGGGTGCATCTTAATATTCTCTGATTAGTTTTTATGAAGAGTTTAAGACACAGAGAAAATAATCTGCAAACTGAGGAGAGAAGACTTGGAAGAAACCAGCCCTACTGATACCTTGAGCCTAAACTTCCAGTCTTCAGAATTGAGACAGTGAATTTCTGTTGTTCAAGCTATCCAATCTGTGATTTTGTTATAACAGTGCTAGAAAATGCATACAGATTTGTATGGGTGACTTGTTGAGGAGGAATTCAATTTGTTTTCCAAAGGACTGAACCAACCAGAAGAGTGGAAATTACAGGTGGTTCTACTATGCTAGAAAGAAAAACAGTTGAACATTCTTGACTGGTTGCTTACATAGGTAACACCCTCTTCCATATATTGTTCGTCTCTATTTTTTTTTGAGGAGACTTTTATTTGAAACTGGGAGAGTAAATATCTTTTTAGGGGAGAGGTTAGAAGGCCAAAGTGTGGAATGGAAGAACTGAGGGGACTGAACGATGTTTACTCTTTGCTAAGCCTTCTGCACTTATTTTGAATCTCAATAGAAAGGAAAAAAAGACTTGATGTGATGTATTTTCAGTACTTACTTGCACTTAATAATAAGCCTCACACATATAAATACTCCAACTTACCCTCTATTTACTTCTCCTCCTGTATCTCTGTAAACATAACTTTGCAAGATACCTTTCTGTGTATTTTATCAGTTAACACAAGTCGCTCTTTCCCTGGAAAATTCCCTTCTCCATTCAAACAAATCCCGACAGCTATGGTACCAGTTCTTTTGTGAGGCACCTCTGGTTGCAGCTGATTGGACCAAGAGCATTCCTATGACCTCGGCCTGGCCAATCAGATGAATATCCTAGGAATTTTGTAATTAGACCTAAAAGGTTTTAATCTTTGTCAAGCTAGTCTAGAATCTTAGGAACTGGGACATACCAATTTTTCTTTCTTTCCTTTCTCTGTGTGTGCACGAAGGTTTATGAGGAGAGAGTGGCTTTGAAGAGTAGCCGGAAGTACACGTGAAAGGGCCTGAGACTAGTTACTGATCAATTTTTGTTTGGCAGCTTCTTCCTGTAATGCTGCTGTATTCCTCCCCTTGGCTCATGTGGCAAACTCCAAGTACTTAAAATGCAATAAATTCTCACTGGGCTTCACTCACATGGTGATTATTTATTGAACATTGGTAATATTTGGCTGTAATATCACCTATCACTTACTGATCATTTTTATACATAAAGCATATAGTGCAGATTATTGTTGCTTGCTGCCAAGTACTGTTTCTTGCAATTTAAAACTGCTTTGCACAATCTCAGTCAGGGCTGAGATAACTTCTGTCCAGTCCCGGAAGTGCCACCTTTTGTACTTCATCTAGTGAATACTGACCATAGCTTTACTAGGTAGCTAAATAACATCATTTATCTTTAGCATAGGAATGGCAGGAACAAGGAGGAAGGTGTCCCTTTTAAAACTGTGGGTGCTGACTGCCCTTATTGTCACAGATTCCCTTTCCAATCTAGTCTTGAACTAGACATCGCTTAGTTTGGCCTAAGAAGCTATTTAGGTTTGAAATCATGATTTACAGTTGAAGGTTAATATTCCATCCTAACCTAAAGCTGGAGGCCCTTAAATTTTAATTCCTGATGGGCAAGTTTTAATTTCCTTACAGAACACCTTTTGGGTAGCTGACTTGTATACAATGAATCACAATGACTCACATGACATTCATTTGAGTCCTATTTGCTGATCTCTACAATGGGAAAAGAATGTGATAATGTACATATAGAACACAGTAAGGTGCTTGGCAGATACTAAAAGCTCATTCAATGTTATGAGCTGTCATTTTCATGATCTTAACTCTTATTAGGCAAGGCCCAAAAGAAGCCACCCAGGTCAGCCTCATGGATCATTCTTCTCCACTCTCTTCGTGACAGGATAAAGTATAGAGGATTGATGAGTGTACCAGATTGACAGATTTTGTCCATTGCTTTCCAAAGTTGAGGATTAACTGGATTCACAAGGTGAAACCTGACATGAAGTTTTTTATCTTCTTAGCCTGGGTGGCAGTCATATATTTAAGCCTTTTGGCCAAGGAATTTTTCATGGCCAATAGCAGATGCTCTCCATTTAGCAGAATCAGCTTTCATTTCTTAAGAAGTGTGGATTGGTCAGGTTGGTGGGAATGAAAGAAAAAATGTGCTTATATCTAAATGTACCTATCCTAATTTTCTTATCTTCAAATGTGCATGCATAGGGATGTATTTATATTTTTGCCTCTCTTATTTCCATTTGATGGGTTCATGAATACTATTTGCATGTGTGTGTACATACAGATCTATGTGGGAGATCCTTTGCATACCCTCAGTAGTAGCATCAAACTTGTGAAGTTAAAACCCTTATTGAAAACAACAGCCCACTACTTACTCTTCCTTTACTCATTTGTATTAAAGCCTCCTTCATTTTTCACAACTACAGTAGTCATTTTTTTGCTAGTATAGAGATTTTGATAATGACCCTAGCACTTTCCCCTTTTAGAAGAACGTAACAAATCTGCCCATTATAGGATTTTCCTGATAGTCATAGATGAAACACCTTGATCCAAGTTCCATAAAAACACACATCACATCAATTAACAGATATTGCCAGAGGCAGGCTCCTTGTTCAACATCTGCTCCTTTTATTCAAGACACTAGCAGAATATATTATGTGTCCATGGTCTCTCTTTGGCCTCCAAGAGCACATATACATTTCTAATAGGCCTGCTTGCTTTTCTTATGAGATACGTTAACCCTTCATATTGAACTTTTGGGTGACACATTTTCCTCCCATACTTTGGCTACATAGGAAGGTTGGGATTGTTATGTGAAGGAACCTGATCTGTCTCTTTAAGGATCTGGTTTTCACTAATGGTATTTAGCAAGAACTAATGATAAAAGGTTATAGGGAAGGTACTTGTTGAATATTCATTGCACTGGGCACTTCACAAGTATCTTCTCATTTAATACTAAACCAGTCCTATAGGAAGACATTATTATTGATATTTTGAAGATGAAGAGGCTGAGGAACAGAGTCCAAGTATGTTACCCAGAGGTAAGAAGCAGCCACAGTGGACACCCACTTTTGGGAATAATTTTGCCCTTGTGACCTTTGGGAGAGTCATGAGATACACAAACCAGTCATAGTACTTTCTTTCTGGATAATCATGCTTGATCTTGGGTAAACACTGACCAGCATATCCAATCAGAATCCATCTCTTAGCTTCGGGTTCAGATTCTAGGAGGAAGCATTCTCTTCTTTTCTCCAGAAGCCTTCAGAAAATTCTTGCTTTTTTCCTCCTGGAAAATGTAGAACAAAGAAGCAAACGTAGATGCTTTTCCAGGCATTTTGCTGCCATGAGGCAGTGCAGGGTGCCACTGCATTTGGGGTAGCCGGAGAAGAGGAAAGGACACAATAGCAAGTCTTTGGAATATTCTTGGTCCCACTATCTGGAGACCAACCTGAAATCTTGTGGATGTTTCAGCCATGTGGAAGTATGAAGTTTTCTTACTATGTCTAGCCACTTTAGTTTGAGTTTTGTGCTCCCAGAGGGGAAAAATGTTCTTTCTTTTTAAAGTAAGTTTATTGGTATAATTAGGCATATTGATCACATTCATTGTAGGGAAATTGTATTTGTATGTGAAAGATCTTGGTATCTCTTGTGTTCCTCATCCGCCTTCCTTCTTTCAACCCCTTTTCCCCTTCTTATTTACAGATATTTGTTTCCGCGTTCTTCTTCTTTTCCCATTATTTTTTCTTTTCTTCCTTTTCCCTCTCCCCTTTCCTTAGTTCCCCTTTCCTTTTGAGCAATTTCTGCCCATTTCACAATATCTATTATTCTTTTGTTTCTTATTTATACTTTCAGTTTCTCATACAAGAGAGACAGTGTAATATTTACATGTGTGTCTGATATATTTTACTTAGGTGTATGGTCTCAAGGTGTATCCAAGTTTATATCTAAGTGCATCTATCCTAATTTTCTTATCTTCAAATGTGCATGCATAGGGATGTATTTATATTTTTGCCATTTATTATTTATTAAGCAATAAATGTCTCAAGTTTATCCTTCTTTATGGCTGACTAGTACTCCATTGTATAAAAACACATCTTTTTTAATCCATCCATTGGCTAGTAGACATTTGGGCTGTTTACAAGGTTTAGCTTTACAAACTCTGTTGCTATAAACATGGGTGTGCATATATAGCTGTGGTATGATCCTTTTAATTCTTGAAGAGGAACAGCTGGATCAAATGGGACCTCTAGTCCTAGTTTTTTGAGGAATCTCCACTCTGATGGGAAAATTCTTAACTGATACTGAAACCAGGTCTTCCTGATTTCTATGTTTCTTCTATCCTAAACTGCCAATAGAGAATATTGTGCCATATTGAATGTGATTAGTGAGCTCTAGTTTAAATATGGTAGTGGACAAAATCCTTTTCCAATTTGTATTTAGACATCCTGTGAAAACAGAAAAGTGAATCCTTGAAAGTCCCAGTAAGATTTTCATTGGGACACCATAACATTAAATTTCTCATTTAACAGGATTTATTATACTAAAATAGGTACTCTTCTAACTCAGTCAAGTTATAGATATTTCTTCATATGAATCACATGTCTTTGTGATTGTGGTTACTTTTAAGTATCTGTCTCAAAACTGTGGATGGATCATACTGATTCACATCTGATATGCTTATAATTATTATTATCCACATCTAAAACATCTAATAGGTTTATTATTATATCTTCAAGGAAATTCCATAACTATGAGACTAATTGAGTTGGACTGAGAATCATAAAAGTTTAATGTCTTGAAAAAGATAAGATTGATATTTGTAGGCAGCTAAGAAGAAAGTTTTTACTTCTTACCTGTGCAGCTCAATGGCTAAGCCACTAACCAGTCTTTGTTTGGTGAATGCTGATCTTCGCTATGCTTAGCACTGCTGAAAAAGGTTTTAGAAATCTATTTTATATAGTATTTTTTGCTCAGATAATTGGTTGTTCTAGGCTATACAATGACTTAAAAGATAATCAATTTAACTTTTTATAGACAATAGCTTAAGAGGCATTCCATCCATTTGGGTAAATAATTGAAATAGAAAACTCAAGAATAAGAATAGCTTAACAACTCTCCCCTTCTTTAAATCCAGTAAATATTACAATAAACCAAAATGCCAAAAAACTTTCACTAGATCAAACTCAACACCAATAATTTATGAAAATTAAAATGAGTAATTGGATATTTTTCTAACATGATTAAAATGTTAATTTAAAAGAAGTAGTCAATATTTTTGATAACAAAGAAATACATGTTACACTCATTAAATTATAAAAATTTCCTAAGATACTTCTTAGTCTGAGATAGCTTAATTGTTTTATAAGTTTGAGATGATATGCTAAATATGAAACAGAAAGAAAAGTTACAACTGTTAAAAGAGCACACTTAGTTGGCACCGAGAGAGCTGAAAATGTCCAGCTGATGTATCTTAGGATCATTAAGGAATTCGGTAATTTTTATAGACAAAAATATGATGCAAAATTTTAAAGTATCATTAATAATTAGTTAGATGTCAAAGCAAAAAAATGATCTATCCAGAGCTTTGAGACAGACATTTAGAAGTGACCACAGTCACAAATGTATGCAATTCATATGAAGAAATATGTACAGTTTGAGGAACATAGTTAAAAGAATAAGTCTTTTAGAATATGAAAATTAATGTCAAGGTGTCAAATTATTATAAATTTATATTAACACTATTCCAATGAAAGTCTTACTGGGCTTTCAAGAATCTTTCAAGAATTTTACAGATCTTTCAAGTGGAAGAAAAACAATGATTTGATGGCATGAATTATTTTAGGAGGCTAAACCAATGGAAATAATGTGGCATTGGTATAAGAAGTAATGAATGGAATAAGAGAAATAGCATGGTCTGAGTGTATAGGAGTATATTGCTTAAGATTAAAGCAAAGATTGCATCACAAGTCAATGGGAAATAGATGGATTTAAGAAATTATGACACAAAAATGGTTGTTTATGGGGAAAGAAGCAATCCATTTAGATATTCACTATTATATTTCCAATGAAATCAAACAGATAAATATTTAAAAATGTAAAATAAAAAAACATTTTAAGGAAAATGAGAATAAATATTTATCTCTATTTGAGGTAAGATTTTTCCAATCATAAAACTCATAAATGAAATCACCAAAAACTACTGATGGATTCAATTTAAAAAACTGAGAACACTGTACATCAAAGCATATTGATTGAAACCAAAGGGCAAGAGGCAGTTGGGGAAGGGGGAGATTTGTAAGAAATATGGCACAGATGAATAGTTTTGTGATGTAAAGAAATCTTTAAAAATCCAAGGGAAAAATGTACAAAGGATATACAAAGTTAATTTCCAAAGTAAGAAATACAAATGGTCCCTAAACATATGAAGAAAATGTTCTCCTTTAATAGGTTTCAAAGAAATAGAAACTGGAAAGAAAATAAGGCATTGTTTTTCCTATGAAATTGTCCAATTAAAATATTGTAAGGTATAGTGACAGATAGGGTACAATGAACAGACATCCTTTTGTCACTGGGCATGGTATACATGGGTGCAAATTGACTTCAGATTCTCTAATTATTCCTCTCTTCAGTGACAATGATTTAATTGAGTGAAATGAGATAACGAAGGTCAAATACTTCAGACTGAACAGATATCAATTATTGACAATGATGATAACGAGGAAAGATTTCCAGGAATTGAAATTCAAGGTACACGCATTTGAATTTGTCTTATAGGTTGGTCAAAGGGCAAGAAGAGTTGTGCATTCCTGTTTGACTCCTGGATTTATGGATTTGAAAACAAAAACTGTGCTGCCAGTACTCAAGGGGAGGGAATTATCTGACCTTTCCATGATGGATTGCACATTTGGATTGAAACCCAGGACAGCCCATGACATGTCTGCCATTTGACAATTGACCTATTCCCACATCTCCTATCCCAAATCAAAAGTCCTGTGGCCTTTAATCCCTTGCTTGGACTTCTCTTCTTCTGCTAACTTTGTTGAATCAGAAAATATCCTAGAAATGCATCAGTGAAGAAGACAATATCATTGGAGAATCATATCTGATTCTGAAGGTGCCATTTGCGCTGGCGAGTTTAGGACATTATCAACTCTAGAAAAGCCCTAATCTTACCTTCAGATTTGTTTGAGTTGAAGTCTATTTATTTCCTAATATCATTCAAGAATATACAACTTGGTCACTGTTCTTTAAATGTTATTTTAAATGACAGAGTTTTAATAGTCAGGGAAAGGGGAGATTTGTGTGATATTTTGAAATCTGTATATAACGTGATGATCAAATCAGAATAATAAGCATATTCATCGCCTCAAACATTTATCATTTCTTCTTGTGAAAAACGTTTAAAGTTTTCTCTTCTAACTATTTTGAAATACACAAGAGATTATTATTTTTTTAAATTTTATTTAAAAGGAAAAATAGAAAAAACAAAACAAAACAAAGGGTGTAAGGGTACAAGTAATACAGAACTACAAAAAAAAAAAAAAAAAAAAAAAAACCAGTAAGAAATCACCAGTTAATAGTTACACATTATCATCTTAGAGATAGTTGCTCAAGTCATAGTATCAAAGCATACAAAGTAGACATTCAAACAGTGAGACTGCAAACATTTGTGTTCAGTGATCCAACCAAAAACATTAATATGGTCATCTATTTAACACCCCTAAACACACTTGCAGTTATATCCTTTAGAGCACATTTTTTTCCTCTCTTTTTTACAACAAAATTTACACATTTTGGGTTTTATTACTCCTTAGTTCTTATTACTTTTTTGGAAGAGAATAAAGTCAAATATGGCAAAACAAAGCTGTCAGTCAAAACCAAGGATAGACATAGCACATGATGTAAAAACAGAGTACAAGGTTATCAACAATGGTTACCGTAATGCCTCTTACACAAGAGATAATTGTTAACTTTAGTCACCCTACTGTGCAATGGGACATGAGAACTCATTCATCCTATTTAAAGGTAATTTTGTACCCGTTCACTAACCTCTTTCTGTCCCCCTCTGTCTCCCACCCTTTCCATTCTCTGGTACTCACTGTTTTGATTGGAAGGACACAGAATTTACCCCAACCAGTTGTAACTACCAATGTCTTGGCAAGAAAAGGTAGACTTCAAACATTACCCAATGTTTTGGGCATCAAAATGGATTGGCACTTACTATTCAATTGAAGTTAATGTTGTAGAAGCGAATGATTCATGATGTCTGAAGTGTTGGTCAAAGTTGTTTTGCACATCTAGAAATTAACTAAAAATCCCAAACCTGGAAATCTGTGCCCAGAAACCGAGAAAGCAACACCTTGGAAAGAGAATATTTTCCAGACATGGCACAAAACAAAACCATCTGCAAAGATGCTTAGCAAAATAAAACCCAGTCTGCTTGGTACATCTTCTCATTAGCATATTGGCACTTTAGAGTAACAGGATGGCGGGTGAAGACTGGAAATTTGAAATCCACAAAGAATTGCCAATTTAGGGGTGGTAATCAATTTTTATTTTTTAGGAGGAGTTCAAAACTTTCTTCACGGACAGTCCTTTTATTTCTTTTGGAATGCCGATTTTGGAGGGTTTAACTCCTCATGCAGACTCCAGGAACCACTGTCTGGCGGAATCCCCACGTAGAGTGAAGTAACTAAAATTCAGATGCTTCAGGGTAAGGTGTTAAATTTGCATTTAACAATATAAAAGTTTTGTTGTGCCCAAACTGAGTTGATTTAAAGTTAGATTTATTTTTTGAAATCAGAATACAGACTTCTGCCTGCCTGGAGGTTGTCTTGGACACGACATGCACATGTATGATCTTTGTGTCTCTGTTTGCACTTATGGTGAGCAGGGAACGATTGTGGTAGAAATGTCTAGCCTGAAAATTACATTAGAGGAAGAAATGATGGATGGAGTTTGATCTACTGCCTACTAGATTTGACTAGAAGATTTGATTAGAACAGGTTTATTTAAAATAGAATTTGGGTTAATCATGAGCCAGTTAGCTAGCTAAGCAATCTTCTTACTGGTTCCCTGCTTCCAATGGTTCCTTCTTAAAGCTCCATTGTCCTAATTCAATGTTCTCTGGCTGTTAATCTTTAAAAATGCTAAGAATTTTACAATATCCCCTTCACAATTCTCTCAAGGCTTCTAAATCACATTTTGGACAAAACCCAAATTTTCTGATGGCAGTTTACAAAGTCCTTCATGATCTGACTTCATGTTCTTCCTCTAAATTTGAATCTTTTCTTTCCCTTTATCAGTTGGCTCTTGTTCTTTGTTGACTTCTGGAATGGCTTTTGTTCCTTTTCAGAGAATGTTTTTGCTGTTCTCTCTGCCTATACCCTTCCTTCCAAGCCTACTCAGATCTTTGTTCTCGTAACCAGTCTTTTGTCTTTATTGGGATCTTGATTCAGTGTCTCCTCAAAGACTCAATCCTGATTGGTGCATCTGAAATAAAACCTCTTACCTTCCAGAAGCTCTCTTTAGTCTCTGTTTCCTCCTTTCCTTTAAATGATCTAAATGTGCTTAATTATTTGCTTATTTGTTTGTATTTTCTGGGAGAATTGTATCTCTCCCTATGGATTGTAAGCATACTCAGGACAATGACCAGATTTTCTTCTGGTGGCCCTCTATCCCAGGTTCCCAGCGCAAGCAAAAAGAGTTCAATAAATGTGCATTGAGGGAGGAGAGACTTAATTACCCTGTGCCAGCCATGAGGTCAGATTCTATAGCTGTTGGAGCAGGGACTGTGTCACTTGAAAGTAACAAGTGTGCTTCTGGTTAATTTTCCTGGAAGCAAGGTAAGTCCTGGCCTGGAAAATAAGATGAACCTTGGAATGGGGGAAAGGAGATCCTTTTTCTATGGAACTGGGAGAGATAGATCTGGTAGTGACTTGGGAATACACTTTGGGTGCCCCTGATAAGGCAGCAGACCAGAGTGAGCTGGTATCTGCAAATGGATACAAGTTGGAGGAGTCAAGGAATTGGATTCTTGAAAAGATTTTCAGTTTGAATGAGGGCCTGTGGGCTCAAGATTTTCTTTTGTTGTTTCTCAAGTCTGCAGCAAATTCATACAAGGATATTTGTGGAAGTATTTTATAATAACACACAGACGTAGATACCAATGGAGAGGAGAAAAGCTAAATGAAATATGGAATATTTATACAATAGAATAATATATATCAGTTAAAAACTATGAGGTAGAATTACATTTAGGTACTACAGAGCTGTTGTGTTGTGATCTCTGAGACCTTTCACTCATGTGACAAAACAAGCCAGAACACAGTGTATATTACTCTAATAAACAAAATATTTCTGTGTGTACATATCTTTAATATGTAAATGCATAGAAAATACACTGAGGAATTTAAATGTAGCTGTTAATAGTGGTTACCTCTGGGAGAAGCATGTTTAGAGGAGGGAAGGAACTTCTTTAATTTTATTCAGTCTACTTGTATTTATAGAAATATTCTATAATTGGAAATTTATTCATAGTACATGTATAAATAAAGTAAAAGGGAAAAGGAGAGATATTACCAAATTCATGCTGATGAGACCTATGAGCTGTTTATGGGTCGCATTAGTTTCCCCCAACTCTTGCAGAATTACTGGTGAGCAGTGGGTGAGGATTGAGCTAGGCCCATGGTGATTCTGACTCTGTGATTAGTCTCTGAAGGGAAACTCTGAATTCACAGGACCGTCCATTACATTTTCAACATCACTGCCTTATCTCTCCTCAGATTGTACTTTGAGAAATACTGAGCTGGGGAAATCCAGATGCCTTTCTCTTCCTGACTTTATTTCAGTTAGTAACTGAGTCCAAACCCTCAGACACATTCTGTATGGAATGTGATCTTACCCAATTAGTAGACTATGAGTGAAACAAAGATAGGCCATTATGCAGACATACAGGTATTCAAGATTGTTTTACTTGGAAGGCAGTAGGATTTTGAACTTCACCAATTTTTTAGGATTATTAATTACTTAATCTTAAACACCATTTGAAGAAATAGGTCACAGTGGGACTTTGAATGGGCTCAGCTAAGTATCTTTGTATGCTGTTCCTCTGGGTGCCTGCATCTTCACTTGAATGCGTCAAACATTTGCTGATTTCAACTCTGAGGAGAGTGAAAATTGCAGGTGTGTGGGGTGTAGGGTGAGACTGGTGCAGGGAGGGGGAGGGATATCATTTCAGGAATGTGGATTCTATGATAGTGACCCTGTGGTTATTCAGATTGTGATGCCCTTAGGCAAAGGTGAACCCCGGCTTTGCCTTGAAAATCCTATACCAGAGCACATCAAATTGTGTTCTGCAAATGGCTCTTACTGGAACCATCTAGGGACATGTGTTTAAAATGAACCCTTTTCTGGCCTATGAATTAGAACCTTTATTAAGGAGCCCTGGGAGTTAGCATTTTAAATAAGACTTCAGATTTAGTCTAATGTCACATAACCCCATCATTTGGAGCTGTCCTGTCCAATATGAATTCCACTATGGTAGCCACTAGTCACATGTGACCTTTGAGCTCTTGAAATGTGGTTAGTGTCATATATTAAAATGATCATATTTTAGACATATTGGTTAAATAAAATGATTTAAAAATTTATATCATCTCCTATTTTTACTTACTTGCTTAATATGGCTAGTGGAAAATCTAAAATGACGTGGAGCTCACATTATATTTTTACTGAACAAGGCTGATCGAGAGTATAGGTTCCCCGAAAATTCTCTGTAGGCCATTCTGAGAACAGGCCCATGAATGAATGAAGGGAGTCACCTTCAGAATTCAGAAGCATAAATAAGCCTGGTTCATTTCCACAGCCAAACCTCAAGGTTGGTGGGGACAACAGACTGAAGTTTGTGCAGTTGAGGTGCTTCACATCATGTTCAGGGGTGTGGGTTTTCCTCTCAGTGGGTCATTTTTAAATACTGCTCCTTGCAACATGGCTTGGACTCACACACATCACTTCTCCCAAATCAAGGCTCTTGTCCTTAAAATGGACAATAATTGACGTAGAAGAATAAATGAGTCATTACTAATAATGACAATAGTAATGACAATGACAGAGGATTAGACTGAGGTATCTTCTATTGGTGGAGAGTTTGGGGCTACCCCACAGCAGCCCAGGATGTGTTCCTTGTTGTTATCACTGAAGCGATCTTTTGAAGGTTTGAAGTGATCTTTCTCGGTCATTGTTTGGGGTCTGGGGTTGTGAGCCAGTGGGGAGCCCAGACAATTGACAGGTAGTTACTGTTGAATGGATAAATGAAGACGTTTCCCAATTGCTGAGAGGAGTAGATTTCTCAGCTACTCTATCTTTTCTTCAGGAAAGAGGAGGGGCATAAAGAAAGTGCAAGGGAAGAAGATAATTAGGAAAACAGTCTCCAGGCACAGTCCCTTTTCTTGCTGGAGCCCTGATCTTTGCTGTACACACCCTGGTGCATCTTTGCACTTCCCGTAGTACTGGGCACCATTTTAGTGCTCATTACACTTGGTGGGAATACAGGGAGACATTCACGGGATTGTCTACGCATCTACCTGCTGTGAGATGGGTAGTTCATTGTAGAACAAACAGAGGTGGGGTGTGTACCAGCTGGAGAAATCCAGAAAAGATTGATGATTAGGAACAGCTTCATGGCAATGTTAAAAGTGATTGTCACTGCTTGCTAAGATTATTGGTGTCTTTCCTACTTTTCTGTGTCTTCTTCATTTTCAATAGTAAGCATCTGTGGAAACTGAGGGTCCTTTTTTCCCTAACAGCAATGGTGGACAGGGTCCTCAGCAGAACAACCTATTGACATCATAGTAGGAGAGAAAACAAAAATTATCTGGGTGAGGCTAGTTTTTTGGTACATGCTTCCTTTTAGATGTGGAGCATGAGAAACTTGCCAGTTTTATACAGAGGCACGAAATTATCTTCCAGTATAAAGGAGAGTAGTCAAGGGCAGGCACTACAAATAGCTATGGAGAGTGAGTTTTGCTTTGTTTTCTAAGAAAAACAAATTCCCATGCAAAAGTGCAAGTGGGATAAAAGCACTATCATTGAGAAACACGAGAGGCTCACGAGAAGAAGAGGTGGAAGACAGAGAATGAAGGTCTTTTTGTTTTCATTAGAAGCAGATTCCTAAGACTGAACAGACCTAGGAGAGAAGGGAAAACATATTTTGCTTTGCCTCTGAATTCTGAGTACTTTTGAAGGGGCTTCAGTGTCAGGTCTGGGTGTATTGGTTGGCTTCTGTCTCTGCCCCTGCTGAGAGCATGGGTACAACATAATGGCATTGTATACATGCTATCTTGCACAAAAAATAAAACTGCTATACAAACAATCATTTCTGCTCCTCCTACCTCATGGAGTTGTTGATGAGCCAAAATGAGATAATATGCATGCTGGTGTTTTGCAAAAATGCAAATGGAAGTTCCCGTTAGTAATGCATTACTAGCTCAGCCTATGCAGTATTTCTGTCAAGTGGCTTAACCTGGGGTGACAGAATGCCTGTGGTCTTGGCAGAGTCAGGTTCCTCGTTAGTGTTTCCTGGGGCTAAAAGGGCTGCACTCACTCTCGGGTGCTGACCTAGGGGTCAGTCCTTTGTCACTCTAAATTCTGGCGCCTTTGGGAAACTTACTTCTTGGTGAAGCTTTGCAAAGTTTCTCTGAGTCCAACAGACCCTGACTGCCAGGGAACTAAACAGCAATGATTGGGGGTAGGAGTCCTGTGGGCTCTCTGATAACCATCTGCGCTACAGGCAGAAGAGTGAACAAATGTCTGATTAAGGAGATTTGGGGATGACTCACAGGGTCAGACTCTATCTACAGAGGCCCCTGGAAACAGATCTTTATTCCAATACTGGCATTTCTTCTGTAGCTTTGACATAAGATTTCAGTCTGTCTGAATTTAATACATTGCAGGTTTTTTTCCCTAATAGCAACCAAGTGAAGGAATGGATTGACCTTTAATTTATAATCCTCATGTCTTAGAGCTTAGCAGAGGTTAACTTATGTCGGCTATGGTTCAAAACTGTCTGCTTTACTTTGGAAAAGGCAGGTCTATCTTCCAGTGTCAGCTTGAAAATAAAATAAGTTTAAAAAGGATCTAACAGGGAAAATAGGGTTTCATTACAAAGGCAGAACAAGGACCAGATAGAGGGAGAGAAACAGGAGGAAGTAGGCGACTTCCGATGAGGATGAAGTTCTGTACAGGGAGAAACTGAAACTGATCTGGTAAAGAAAAGTGGTTTTGGCTCCTTGTAGCACCAGGGCAGCTGAGCTGAGCCAGAGTGCTATCAAGTGCCAGTGACAGACGGAGAGCTTATGAGAGAGAGCCAGGCACCTCATTAGGAAGAGCCTGGGCTCGGTATTAATTAAAGTGCACTTTGTCTTTTGGTAGTTATGTGTAGTCTCTGTGATGCACAGCTCAGACACTTGCTCCAGGATGGATGCCTTGCTCCTCAGGTGCTGCAACTGTCTCCCAAGGTGATGCTCAGCTATTGCCTCTCATTGCTTCAGCTGAAAAACACTTGTCTGGTCCAGTGACTGACCAGTGTACATGTGCATTTGTTCTGTAACCTTTCCCAGCTACAGAGTAGAGTATCTTAGTTTTCTACAAGATAACTCCATGTTCCCCCCCCTCCCCCCAAATCCTACTTCCTTTCCCATTCTTTAGTAGGTAGTGCCCCTCAGAACATACCCTGGTAAATATCCTGTATGTTATGGTTTATATCTGGATGTTCCCCAAGAGACTCATGTGCTCGTAGGTGGGACTTTGGAAGGTGATTAAACCATGGGAATATGGTAGCAAACCTGTTGTTAGGAGGTGGGATTTTCTCATAAGATGTGGATTCCTGGGGACACATATCTCTGAAAGGGTGTTTCTCCCTTCATGGCTTCCTCTTTCTGCTTCCTGGCCACTGTGGGGTAAACACCTTTCTCCTGCCAGACCATACCGCCATGCCTTTCTGCCATGGGGCCAACCAACTATGAACTAAAAACATGAATCAAAATAATATTCTCATCCTTTAAATTGTGGGTATTGTGTGTTTTGTCCTAGAGAGGAGTAAGAAAAATGATAAAAAGACTATCTATTAACCTCCATCTCAGATTCTGATACATGGGAAATGATGCTAGCTGGTATCTAGTTTCTAAATTTATTTACAATGATAACAAAGATGAGAAGCTTTTTGTAAGTGGGTCCAAATAGTCTGTTATAGATGGCAACAATAGATAATGTGGAGGACAGAATAATGATCCTTCAAAAGATGTCCACATCTGAATTCCTGTGACCTCTGAATGTATTACCTTTTATGTAAATATGAAGTTTAATTGAAGATAAAAAGGTTGATATTCAGTTGGATTTAAAGAGATCATCCTAGATTATGTGACTGGGTACACTGTAGTCACAAAAGTCCTTAAGATTGAAAGACGTAGGCAGAAGAGGAAGTTTGGAGAAAGAGAAGTGATGATGAAGGCGGGTTCAGAAAGATGCTATAGAATTTGAAGACGAGAAATGGAAATGCTAGCTAAGTGGAATGTGGGTAGTCTGCAGAAGCTGAAAAAGCAAGGAAATAGATTTCCCCCGTGGCACATCCAGAAGGTGTACCCTAACTTCAACAATAGAAGTAAGAATACATTCATGTTGCCTTGCAATAGTACAAGTAGACACTCATGAAGTGAATATATTCTTTCAAAATTTATCCTAAATCCATAGCATGTGGGGTGTTTCTCAAGGTGAAGCAATACAAATGGTAAATAAATACATAAAAAAAATGTTCAGCATCATTAGTCATTAGAGAAATGCAAATTAAAACCACACTGAGATCCCATCTCACTCCAGAAAGAATGGCCAGGATCAAGAAAATTAACAGCAACAAATTCTGGAGAGGCTTCAGGGGAAAAGGAACTCTCATGCTCTGTTGGTGGGAATGTAGACTGGTGTAACCACTGTGGAGGTCAGTCTGGAGATTCCTGAGAAAGGTGGGATTGGAAGTCCCATTTGATCCAGCTATTTCACTTCTGGGCATATTCCCAGAAGAACTGAATCATACCACAGTGATGTATGTGTACCCATGTTCATAACAGCACAATTTGTAATAGCCAGATCTTGGAAACAACCTAAGTGTCCAACAACTGAGGAATGGATAAAAAAGATGTGGTATTTTTATACAATATCAGCTATAAAGAATGATCACATGGAGATATTTATAAATAAATGGACGCAACTTGAGACCATACTCATAAGCGAAATAAATCAAACTCACACGTATAAATACAGTATAGTCTCCCTAGTGTAACAAATGGTACAAGCACAGAAGATGTGGTAATAATGGTCCCTCATTATATTGCTTTGAAGTCTTGTAATATTTTCATTCATTGGTTGGAATGGTTTTATTCTGCTTTGTTTGATTTTATTGTGTATGATGGTATAAACAGCTACTTTGAAGAAAACAAGACATTATGGCAGCCATTGCTGATTTAATATCATCTTGCTTTGAAGTCCTACCATGCTTTTGTTCTTCTGTTTCCATTATTTCTGCCATGTTGGGTCTTATTGGATTTTAATTTGTATGATAGCATAAACAAAGTTTTTAAGGAAAATGAGATATTATAATAGCCATTGTTCATTATCAGTTATTTGGTTTTGAATGTCCTGTAATACTTGCATTCTCTTGAATTAATTATACTACTTTGGTTATATTTGATACTATTGTGTGTGAAGATATGTTCAACTCTTTCAAAGAAAAGAGAAAGTATGGTAGCTATACTGTTGATATCCAGTTGTCTCGTTATGAGTGCTGTGTTGCTTGCATTGTTTTGTTCTGACTTGCTTTGTTCTGTTTTATTCTCTTTAAAATAAAAAAATATAATTTCATATCTGTAGAAAAACTTGAGATTAAATTACATCGTGTTTAAAGCAGCTTTGAAACACTATAAGAACCTACCTATTTCCTACCGAATTTCCTTGAGCTACATACTATTTTATACTTGGAGTTCCTTTTTTGTGATAGTGGGCTTTAATTTTATTAGAAGTAGTTTTATGAAGTCAAGGAATCAAGTATTATATAGTTTTACATACTATACCAGTAAAAAGTTGCACTTAGTTAAACACAAAAAAATAAGTGAAATAATCATGTATATCGGGCAGTATATGTTAGGTTTTGCTGTGGTAATAAAGTGAGATTTCTCAGTTACCATACGGAAAAGATGGGGTTGTAGGAGACAGAGGGCCTATTCATCCTGGACCTTCAGGCAGAGAGGCTCACAGGTCACACCTTAGCAAGTCCAGTCCTTCCAAGATACAGAGGCTGAGGTAAGGTAAGCATGGAGAACTACAGGTGCAGTTAGATGTGCTTCTTAGAGATAGCACTTAGCATTTCCTGATCTCTCTTTTCTAATGTACATTGTGTATTTTAATCGTATTCATTATCCCTATTACCCATCCTTACACTCTCTTCCCCTCTCCTTCCATTTCTTTTTGTCTAGTAATAATCTCTCTACTTTCTTGTCATCTTTTTTAGATTCTACATAATTATGAGAGAAGTCTGATATTTGCATGTCTGTGTGTAGTTTATTTTACTCTACATGGTCAGCTCCCGATCCATCCATTTTCATGTAAATGAAAAAATTCACTCTTTTTATGATTAAATAATACTCTGTTGTATATATGTACTACTTTTATATGTAGTACATTTGCTTTACCCATTTATCTGTTGATGGGCACCTAGGTTGCATATCTTGGGTATTATATACTGTGCTACAATGTACATGGGTATGCCAATAAAAAAAAAAAAAGAAGATAGGAAAGAAATTAAGGTAGTTCAGTGAAAGAGGCTTCCCCTGGGAGCACAGAGATGGCCTTATGTCTACAGTGGTACTGCAATTAAGGGTTCGGACACAAAAGCAAGTATTCTGTCTTTTTATTTCATCAAGTAGATATGTACTTGGGACCACCTCTCCTTTCTTTTCCTCCAGCACCTTAACTGACTGCATTAAACTTTGAGAACCATCAGCTAACTTAAAATTACAGACTTCCAGACTCAGGCCACCAGAGACTTACACTTGATAAGCTTGAGATTGCATGTAGGAATCTGAATTTTTATCAGGCATGCCAGGAGATTCTGACTTAGGTGGTTTATGGGCCACGTGTTATGAAACCCTGCTCTGCTGGAATCCCAAAACAATTTCAAGTGCAGGATTTCTTTGTGAAAATAACTGATGAATTGACTTCTAATGTAGGGAATCGGGACCTCCTCTTTGCTTCCCCTCCAGGGAACCATATGAGTTAATCCATCTCATAAATAAAATCTCAGTTGCAAGTCAAATATATATTTCCTACATGGGATAGTAATAAGCTCTTTTTTTTATCAGACCTCATCAGGACACCTGTTGGAATGGCACCAATGAAAAGTGATTGCACTAGTGGAGCTTTTATGATGTGCTTTTCACTAACAAAGGGAAGAGAAAAACCCAATTAAATTTTAGGAAGGATGGCAGAGGGTGCTCATAATGAATCCATATTGTTCTAAGTAGGTTGCTCAGCTAGAACAGAGACCTAAGCAGACTTAACTCTTCAGCGGGCTGTAGGGTGCCAGGATTGAGTATCTGGCAGATGCACGTGACTGGGATGGGAAAGATGAGGGGAAAGACCATGTGTTTCCTAGAATGCCTGCAATTCACCAGTTTCATTTGAAAATTATTTCCATGTAATACAAATTGTAAATACTCTGCATCTTCAGTCTGGAGAGATAAAGACTAAGAAAGGATCCAACTGAACTATGTTATGCTCACAGTAGCAGAAAAGTAAGTGCCTGCTGTGTACTAACAGAGGAATCCATGAGTAGTGGTAGGATTTTTGAAATTGAAAAGGAAAAGGCTGGGGCATATTTGTTTCCCAGCAGCCAGGTTTGATGAATCTCTGTGTGGGTGTGATGGTTTCTCAGCTCTAGCAAATGAGAGAAGGCTCAGATTTAGTGAAAGGTATGCCAGAATATCCAGGTGTAGGGTCAATCCCAGTGATAGCCTATACCTCTTCACTGCCTCAAAACCAAAAACTTTATGTCACTCACTTTTGTTTATAATGAAAAGCACACAGTCAAACATTGAAGAAGTCATACTTTGTGAAACAACTCAGGTTCTAGACAGGGCTTATGATGAAAAGTAGTGTTCTCTTCCTGACCCTTCTCACCCGTGGATCTTTATCCTCAGGGCTATTGGCTATTTCTCCCAGATTTTGCTCAGCATTCAATGTTTTGAGATGCTAGTTGCATGTATGGTATGGCATTTTACAGTAATGGTATATATTGTATTGTATTTAGTGCCACCAAGAATCCGATGACCCCTGGATGCTTTCCCTCATAAGGGTTTTGGCAGAGCAAAAGCTCTGCTCCTAAAATAAATTTATGAATTTTGAGCTTAGTAAAGTTTTTCTTAATTGTGAAGGTAAAAATACAATTATATAGAAGTAATAATAATTATCATCATTGGACAACTGGCATTAATTGAGAACTTAGGAAGGACCAAGAAAACTTGGTTAGGTTCTTTGCAAAGATGAACTTTTATGAATCTCAAAGGGCTGCTAGAAACAGCCATCACATTTTTCATATAAGAGAGCTGTGCGCTGAAAAGCTAAATAAACATCCCTGATCATTCTGGTGGATTAGAGAGATAGGATCTGAGCCCCAGAATACAGACTTCTAAGCCTATGCTTTCTCTTTTTTATCATTCCTCTATGGACAAATGGGGAAACAAAGTCAGAGAAGTCAAGTGATGAATGCATGATCCCACCATAGGGGACAATGGAATGCCCTTTAGAACCAAGGATTTCAACCTCCAAATCCTGGTCCTTTCCAATGTACTACCTCCCTCTTCCTGGCCTAATCTCTGAACCATTTCTTTTGACCCGGAAAAACTTTTGAAGAATCCCGTGAAATTAAAGATCAGGTCCAGGTTGCCAGTTCCTCCCTGGTGTACTTAAGTAAGCTGCAGTGAAGGCAGGCCATTTATTTTCAGGAACAGCCTAATGATCACCCAGCAAGTCTAGTTACAGATGTGGTTCATCAGGCCACCTGGATATACTAGTGCAAAAGGCTCACAGTCCGTCTCAGGCTGATGGATTGCCCGAGTTATTAATACGGAAAAGGAGAGAGATTTACTTTCAGTAGTGGAATTAAGGTGCTTCAGTGCACCCTGGACTAGTTGTTTTAAAATAACAGGGGACCGAGTTTCTCTTGGAAAAGGACTTAATTTTTATTGAAAACCTACCACCTTCAAATGGCCGGGAAGTTGAAGAACTATAAAACTGTCAAACAGCCCCATTATTAAAAGCTTTATTTGACAAATCTTCCACTGCTGGGGTAACTCGTGCGTTTTCCTTCCTTTCTTGCAAGAAATAAAACCACTCACTTATGCAAACTGCTGACAAGGAATGGAAATGGATGGGCTTCTAAACACGAACAGAGACACCCCAGCCCTTTCCTGCAACCTAATGGAAGTTAGAGCCATTCATAAATCTAGGGCAGTGCGGACAGAATGGTGACTCCACAACTCCTCATATGCTTGGGTTCAGAGCTGAGGAATATGTTCTTGTTTCTAGAAGATTCGTTGTTAATGGGGACAACGCAAGGTCATGAAGAAATACTTTGATATCACTGTCCTCTTGTGTTAGTTTTCCATTGCTCGATAGTAAGTAACTTACGGGTGTAGAAACTTAAAACAACTTACATTTATGAGTTTATACTTTCTGGGGATCAAGGCTTCAGGGGCAATTTCATTGAGTGTTTTGACTATGATCTTCTGGGGCTGATATCCAAATGTCAGGCAGGGCTGAGTTCTCATCTGTAAACTCACCTGGGGAAGGAGTCACCTACCTATTTTCAAGGTCATTGTTTCTTGTGATTGGAACTCAAATTTGTTGTTCGTTATTGGTTAGAGGCTGCCCTTGGCTCTTAGCTCAGCCATCTCTTGACATGTGACCTTTTCCAACATGCTTGCTTACTTCGCCTGGTTAGAAAGAAGGGGCTTCAGTGTATCTGTTAGCAAGATGAAGTTGTATATAATGAAAATTATCATGGAGACACAGTTTATCAACTTTTCTGTGTTTTTCCATTTAGTATAGTAGCAAGTTATGGGTCTGTTCACGTTAAAGGAGAGGAATAATATAAGGCTGTGAATACCAGAAGAGGAAGATTGCTGAGATCATGGAACCTCCTTAGCTCTTAGTCTTGTGCCAATCAAGTTAGATATGCTCCTGAGCTGCTGAATGGAAGAAACAAGGAAGGATACCAAGAAGGAAGAAAAAGAGGCCTATTTATGGAGTGTTTTTGACTAACGAGAAAGTAGTAGTCCCATTTTAGAATAGTGTCAAAATTAGGAAGAAGCCCTCCTTTTTAGCCACATCTACCATTGATTTTATGGAGTAATGGATAAAATGTAAGACTTAGGTCTCCAACCCAGTCTGATACAATTCACTGAGTTAAGGGCTACTAATGTGCAATTTAAAACGAGATTATTAGTGGGACTTCTAACTGGTTTATATAGCTTTGGAAACTATCAATCCATGATTTTCATCAAAAATTTATTTTCATCAAGCAAAGCTTTCTCTTATCAATGAACATTTCCCACATACTCATTCTGCATTTGTTTGAGAAGAAGCTCTAGTGAGCCTTAGACAATGTAGCTTCTCAGAAGATGTTAGGTGAACTAACATGGGTGGGTGAATTTCTTTTGGGTTCATTGATAGGTAGATGAATTGGGAAGGAGACAAGAAAGGAGGTAAAAGGAAGATAATTCAGGGCTATTATTTTTTGACACTGTCGATATTTGAGGCCAGTTTACTCTCTGTTGTGAGAGCAGTCTTGTGCACTGGTAAATGTTTAGTATCTTTCATGATTTCTACCTGCTAGATGTCAGTAACACTCTCAATCTAGCCTTTCTTACACATTGTCGAATGTTTCCTAGAAAGGAGACCAAAATTGCCTCCAGTTGAGAACCGCGGATATAATTCTAGCACATCTATCTATCTATCTATCTATCTATCTATCTATCTATCTATCTTAGATTTTTATAAATACTTGAATGTCTTATAGAATGCCTCCTCTTTGTGAGCTTCTGCAAAATATAATTAATGACTCTTACAGTGGTTATAGATAATATATGCAATATGCTTACACAGGGAGCGTATGCAAAAGAGTGTATAATGTGTTAGCCATTCTTGCTATTTGTGGATTAGACACCTGTGCCATCATAGGTTGGCTGTGGTCTTCCTTTACAGCCTCTTGACTTCTGATTTTGATTTGGAACAATGGAAAAGAAGAGTTTTAATTTGGGCTCAGCCACTTTGCTCAGAGGAAGATGAGTAGGAGGCATTGGGACATAGAACACTCTTACCTTGATGGGGAGTATAGGCACAGAAGTAAAGGAACATGGAAGATACTCAGATGTCCTTTATGATCTGGGACATCGCTCTATGGTTACATTTCTATAGTCTCTCTTCTTTCTTCCTGGGAGGTCTTGCTTTCAATTGGCTGCAAACTAGCCTTACGTTTCTATTGCTAGGGCATATTTTTATGCATGAATTCACATGCAGGGTGTTACATTATTGTGCAACCATCATCACTATAATGAAACTTGTGTGCTGCATCTGAATTCATGCATATTGTTTAGTGGAGACACTCAGAATTATTTTATTTTTTCAAACTTAGAATGTGTTCCCACTAAACAATAACTCACTCTTCTCCTTAAGCTTCTAACAACTACCAATCTCCATTGTACTTATAATAAACTCTACATGATTTTATTTAAGGACCTCATATAAATGGAACCATTACAGTATTTGTCTTTTTATGACTGGATTCAATAGCACCATGCTTTCTAGTTTCATCTGTGGTGCAGCTGTGTCAGAATTTTTCTACTTTTTAAGGTTGAATAATATTCCATTGGATGTCTATACGTTTAGTGTCACCATTCATTTGTTAATGGACACTACTTGCTTTCACCTTTTGACTGCTGTCAACACTAAATACTGCTATGAACATGTCTTGATTTCATTTCTTTTGAGTATATACCCAGAAATGGGAATGCTGGATTTCATGGTAATTCTATGTTTACTGTTTCATGGAATCTACATACTTTTGCACAGTGGCTGCAGCATTTTAGAAAATTTTCACTGCACTAGCATTGTGCAATGGTTCCAAAGTTTCCCTATCATTTCAAATAGTTGTTCTTTTTCTGCTAATATATCCACCTTAAAGGACATGAAGTATTGTTTTATTGTGTTTTGATTTATACTGATCTAATGATTTACTGAGTATCTTTTCATGGGTATATACTTTAATGAAAAGTTGAATCTTCCTAGTGAATGGGCTTCATTTACCAGTGTAATTTCAGGGATCTCTAAAGAAAAGATTTTGAAGTAATGGACCTCCCTAGCTCCAAGGACTCCAGGGTCTGGTAGTGCACATGATGATATTTAATGCCTGCATGAAGTCATTCCCAGATGTTGTAGCATCTGAAAATTTCCTAATACAAGTGTTGCTCATCCATCTTGGTTATCAGGTAATATTCTGCCTACAAACACTGCTGAGGAAGGCACGGCCAGCTGCCATCCCTTTAATATTTAGAAATCTTCCTTAATCAGTCCTAGCCCTTCCTGCACATTGCTATCTGTATTCGTGGTCTCCAGTTTTCTGGGAATTCAGTGGGATGGTTGATTATCTGTTAGCTTGTCAGAAACAGGCGTGAGGACAATCAAATGTTCATCTATTCACATCTGGTGTTCTGCGGGGAACAGCGTTTAGACCCCTACCGTGCTTAACTGTATAAATGGTTTCTATCTATCATCTAAATCAGAACTGCTTATGTGCAGAGCAAACTATATCCGAAAGAGATTCACACTGGATGGGTGGTGGGGAGGGAGCAGTGTATCCCACCCTCTTCAAACATTGGAAACTTGTAGAATTCTTACTGTAGTCTTTGCTTTTCCCGTGCTGAATTCCCCTGCTGGTTTGGCTTGTAATTATGGCATGGTGTGAGGCATGTGTTTGTGCATGCATTTTTGCATATGTGTGTGTATCTTTGGGTCTGTGTACAGCAGCATCTTGCGCTTCTCATTTCTGTATTTGTATTTTTATAGTCAATCAGTCATCTTCTGCACATCAATTTGTATTTCTCTGTGTATGTGCTTCTGCCTGGTTGTCTCATGCCAGTATGTTTTTATGAATCATATCCATTGACATGCACTTTTGTCTGTCTTTATGGACATAACTGTATGTGCCTCTGATTGACTTACAAGTGGCTTTATCTTATTGTGTGGCCCTAGTGATTGTACATGTGCTTGTGTGTGTGTGTGTGTATGTATGTGTGTGCAAGTCTCATGAATACTTTTCCTTTCACATCACCTTGCTTTCTTCTGTGAATGGGTACAGATTTATGCTTCAGGAATACTATTGGCTTGAGCTGTTACAGCACAAGGAGGCAATTGTCCTTGACATGGTATGAGACATGGTTTGAGTGTCTCTGGGGGAGATCTTCACGCTCAGCTTTATGTAGCTGCAGGCTGAGAGCACATCAGTGTGTTTGTTATCAATGCCTCCCTGCTTTTTGTTACCACTAAGGCTACATACCAGTACTGTCATGACCGCATTAGCTAGCTCCTGAGAAGATGGTTCAAGGCAATGATACTAAACAATCTGTTCTTCTGCCAGCTCTTTGTGATTCCCTGCTCTGAAATTTCCTTGTTCCAGAAGCTACTGGATCTATTAAGCAAGTTCCTATATTTTCTTTAACCAGCTTGCCATCAGTTGTACCTTGGATTGCTCCTTCTAAGCTCTCAAAAAAAATTGCTCAATCCTTCTACCTTGCATGGTATTAAGATTCAAGAGAATGGTAGTAGTCTTAGTCATTGTCGTCACCACCATCATCAATCCAAACTGAGGTTTACACAGCACTGTATAAAGTGCAAAGTCTAGGTCTTCACACACATGATCTACTTCAACCCAAAAGTTAAACTGAGGACACAAATAAAATAATGTGCATTTCTCATGCAGCTTCTGGTATTGATTGAACAACCACTGCGCACCAGACATGAAAGTACATTCTTTACCTCAATTAGCCTATTTTAACATTCAGCATTACCATAGGTAGGAGATGTTATTATCTCAGTTTAACACACAGGAAAATAGATACCAATAGAGATTAGGTAATTTGCCGCGATGACATATCTAGTTGGTGGCAGACGAGGGGGAAACACAGGCATTCTGGATGCAGAGACCATGCTATTTGCCACTATGGACCGCAGAGACTGGATGTAGCCAAGAGCTGCCTTTGATGCTCTTAGAACCAATGATACTAAGGTGGTCTTAGAGTTTAGATGGTGCTTGTGCTGCTGGCCCAGCAACATACTCTTCCTTATGCCTCCCTGTCATTCCAGGTTGACTACTGATACACACACACACACACACACACACACACACACACTCCTCTTTCCAGAACTTTAGGGAATTTTAGGTTGTTGGACTGGGCAGAGTAGAGTGGGATAGAGTTGAGGAGATGTTAGTCAAAGGATACAAAAGTTCATTTACATGAAAGGAGTAAATTCAAGAGATATATTGTACAACATGATGACTGTAGTTAATGCGTTATGTTCTTGAAAATAGTTGTTAGGGTAGATCTCAACATTTTTACCACAAAAACTTAGCTAACCATGTGGGAAAAGGTGTATGTTAAACAGCTTGATTGGACCATTTCACAATATATATGCATTTCAAAGCATTATATTACACATCCTAGATACATACAATTTTATTTGTCAACTAAAAATAATGATTTTAGGAGAGAATGTCGCCATTGCCACTGATGCCTTTTTACCTCATATTTCCTATCTAGTACTTTTCTGACTCTTGACAACTTTATCCATCTTTAAAATATGTCCAGAATCAAAAAACTTCACCCACTTCCATGACCTGTGTTTGGACACTGCTGTAGCCCCCACAGTGATGCTGTAGGTTGTGCAGTTGTCCAGTTGTCCACTGTCTATGTGGTCACTGCCATCACATCACTCCCTTCCCTCAAACCTTCAATAGCTCCCACTTCCCTGCCAGTGCAAGCCAGACTTGAGTCATCTGACCCAATGTTACTGAAAGGCCACTTGGTCTGTGTCCACTGAGACACTGATTTCATCAGCGTCAAACATGCCTGGAATACCATGACATCATGGTGCCCGCTGTTTTGGGGGCTCTCCTCTGAAGACACTCAGCCAGTCCTTCTTCATTTCATGGCTAGCTCAGTAACAATCCTGTCAGTTAAGACCTTCCTCTATCCCTAAAAATTCAACTACTCTTTACCCATTAGTTGCCCTATTTTTCTCCTTAACAAATATGACCATCTAGAATTATATATGTCCCTTGTTTATTTTGTATCCTTTTGTTACCAGGGACATAGGAAATGCTGTGTTTTGATTATTGCTATGTACTTGACACATAGTAGGCTCTTATTTTCTTCAGTTGAGTGACACATATATGACATGCTATGCATAAAATATAAAATTTAAATAGTGTGGAAGGGAAAATGTTATTTCCTAGTACTATTATTTAATCATACATCTTTAGTCCCATGAAGTGACTGATCTTGGTGGTTGTCCTGTATCCTTCCAGAGATATTTTATACAAACAAACATATGTATATATGTGTACATCTGCATTTATATCTACATCTATATAATCTGCAGTATCTATAGCAGCATTGCACACAGATTTCTTTTTGCCATTATTTATTACTATTGTTGGCAATCTTTTCACGTCATGATGTGAAGAGTAGCTTTAATCTCTTTAATGTATCCCTGTTACATAATTGCATGAGCATATATATATTATGATAGCAGTTTCCTGCTGATGGGCTTTGGGCAACTCCCAATATTTTGTTTTTACAGACAAGAGTATAATTAATAATGCAGCATCTGCATCATTTCTCACAAATGCATCTGTGGATGATTCCTAGAAATGGAATTGTGTCGGCTTACTTAAAAGTAAAATCAGTGTTGGCCAGTTCAGTTTCCTCCAGAAGGGAAGTTCATGTCAGTGCTGATCCAGATGGAAGCCACACTATTGTGTATCATTATGTCAAAATTAAAAATCGACTCATTACATAGTTAATGGGGATTTGGAATGAGTACTGTATTGAAAGCTCTGCCTGTTATCCTTCCCTCTTGCCTTGAGGAGGTGCCATGAGTCTGAGAGACTATAAATAGCAGAGTTTCATGGGACAACTTTCTGTTAACAATAGCATGAGACTTAATTTTCTTTGAAAGCAGCCTAGAGATCAAGCCTTGACTTCTTTACCATAAGCATCTCCAACTTCAGCTTTGCTTATGGTGTCACTAGAGGTTCTTTTCTCTCTTCTTGTGCAGTTGCAAGTCAAGGGTGGGCAGTGGTGTGGTTAGTATGGCTGCTTTCTGTAGTAAAAGACTGAGGAGGAAAGGGGAAACTCGGTACTTCAGCATTGCTTAACATCATTTGAAGTTCTGGACATTGTGTGATCTCTTTCAATCAAATGGGGTTCATAACAACACCTACTTTCATAGTTTGTTCTGGGGATTTCATTGGCTCACATATTTATCCATTAAAAAGAATTTACTAAATCTCATTCATGTAGGAGGCCATTTTGGAGTTCGGGCATACAGACCTGAACAAAATTCACAAAATCCCTTGACCACAGTTTTATTAGCAAGTGAAAAGTTTTGCATTATTCTTGCCCTGTGTTGGGGTTGTCAGCATTTATAATTACCAGATAGAAAGAAAGGGTCTTGTTCTCTTTGGGAGAGTTGGAGCAGAGGGGGAGATATTTGAGTTTATCTTCAAGGATGAGGCATTGGTTTTCCAGAAGGACAAGGGTTTGAGTGTGGGGAGTCGAGTGCACAACATGGGAAAGGCCTGGAGGTAGGAGAACACAAGGGAATGTCAGAACTGAAGAATCTGACCCTAATCCACAGCAGGTTCTTCTTTTCCTAATGTCCTGATTCTGGTTTCCACTGGAGTATGGGTGAAGGACTCCACACCTCCCAGCCTATCTCCTTGCTCTCCAGTGCTCAGTTCTTACCTTGTTCTGACCCCTCTTGATCACATCTGATGCCCTGCTGCCTAGGTCCTATTGAGTCCTTCATGCCTCCTTCACCTCTCCCACCCCATGACTTGCCTCCTGTAGCGAAATAGTCCATGATGGGCCAACTTTTGCTCATGTGTGTTCTTTGTAGATTCCCTTATGGTTTTTAATCATTCTCTTTTGACTTGATAAATGAGTCTTGGATTCTCACAACTTTCCTGAAGACCCAGGGTGAAAAAACATCCTTTCCGGTAGCTATAGCAGTTGTGAGGGGAAAAAATGAGCCTCCTCTATACTCAATAAATCACTTTGTCACCTTAATCTTTTATTGATCTCAATAAAAGTTGTATTTTGTTTCTTAACAAAAATCCACCAGGGAAGACATTGTGTACAGATGGGGGTGGGATGAGAGTTGTGGTCAAGCTATCAACTCCTAGCATTATTTATGGGACAGCAACGGGTTTGAGGGGCTAGGGTTGGGGGTGGAGGCAAGAGACTAAGTTACCATTCTTGTAAGTGATGCATCATATTGTAAAAGACACACTTGACTCCAGGTAGCCCACTCACAGACAAGACTCAGAAGCTGTATTTTATGCAGACTTTTATAAACAGGTCATAAACATCCTGTTTCTCCAAGCCAAGAAAGTGAAGGCTCTTTCCTGCGTGGAGGTAATACATCTGCGCAGTCAGTTAAATTTAGAACATGGCAATCATTGGACTCCAGGCTGACTTGATCTCCAGGGGAGGATTATCAAAACAGGTTACTCATGGAGGAATGAGAAGCACTTCATCAAGACTGAGAATAAAGCTTTTTGTTAAGGCTTGAAACAAATATATTTCCTCCTTGCTGCAAAGGTAAAGAGATACTAATAAAAAATGGCCTTCAACGTTAGTATTTGTGTTTTTTCATATCCTCCCAGGGCAGTAAAGGAAGAGTTTGGTGAGTTGAGTTTAAAACAAAACAAAACAAAGCAAAACATAGAGCAGTGCATATGTACCATAGTCTTCTCTCTCACCTACTTTTTCTGAAGACTCAATTCAGTTGTCACCTCTATTGGACCTGAAGATTTTACTCTCACCAAACATTTTGTGGTTTCCTCCTCACAGTGCCATCATGCCAGAGAAAGCACGAGCCAAGCAAGGTCTTTTTCTTCATGGAACTGACCTTCTCAGGTGATATAAGACACACCAGTCCCGCCTTCTCCATGGTCATATTTTCTACAGCTTCAGTTACCCATGGTCAGTAGCGACCTGAAAGTATTAAATGAGAAAAAATTTTAGCAACAAACAATTCATAACTTTTAAATAAATTTTAATCCAGTGTATTGCTATAATTATTCTATTTGTTATTAGCTATAATTGTTAGTGTCTTCCTAGGCCTAATTTGTAAGTTAAACTTTATCATAGGTATATATTTACAGAGAAAAACTCCAGGCATATTACTATCTGAGATTTCAGGCACCCAGTAGGGATCTTTGGTTGCATCCCCCATGGATACAGGGGGGATTGATAAAAGTGATGACTGAAGTATATCTGAAGTACAGATCTTGGTGCAGCATAAGCACTCAAAGCATGGAAGCTGAAATTTGTCTCTATTTTCTTCACCTAATTGATGGCTTTCACAGTACTTCTGGGCTTGAATTGTATGCATGTGAGTGCACTTACATGCATAGGTGTGTATACAGGGACTTGGGGTTCATGTGTCTTAAAAGAAAGATATGAACCAAATAATCTTCAAAGAATGAATTTAACTCTTGGCATAAGAATAGCTGACGTTAACACGTTAACAGAATGCATTTACTGTGCCAAGCACTGTGGGATTTTATTAATAGTGAATGACATTATTAATAATGGATGGCATCTGTATGCTTACTATGTGCCAAGCACTTTACTGAGCACTTTTCCTGTATTTCTTTTCTAGTCTTCATTATAACTCCAAGATGTCAGTAGTGCTGCAGTTCCTGTTGTTTTTCCAAGGAGGAAACCATAGTGCCTAGAGGTTAACAATATTGTGCCCAAAGTCTCTTGAAGGCAAAATCAGGGTCAGTTTTGGAGCTCAGATTCTATAGTTCAAGCTCCTCATTGTGCCACTTTTCTTTGTTTCTCTAAAAGTTTCTCATCTCAGGGCCAGGGATTTAGCTCAGTGGCATAAGTGCCTGCCTGGCAAGCACAAGATTGTGCATTTGATCCCTGGTACCAAAAAAAAAATATTTTCTAATCTCAACTCTCTCCAGGTTAAACTTTCATCAGTATTAGTTCAAGCACTCCACAACCATTTTTAATATCCAAATTAGGAATGGAAGATATTCTGGCATCATTCTGGTTCATCTGAGACACTGGACAGAAACAAAGTGAAGTAAAGTTTGATCTCCTTGATTCAAATGAGCCCCAGATTCCATGAGCACTGAGTGGATCCTTGTTGACTGGGTTTCACCGCGGATGTCGCTTAAGCATCTGGATGTATTCAAATATCAATTAAAAAGGGGAGGTTTAGTAGGCCCTCAAATGCAATGTTCTTGCTGGAAAATGTTATCTTCTCTCTGCTTTACTGAAGGTAGGATAGACTATGTAAAATCATTAACATTTGTCATCTGGGCCAGAAAATAGAGAAATGACTCTAGGAGAATTTTGGTTGTCTCTTTTTCTCATCCATGTGCAGTAATTTATACACTTGCAGCCTGTGGGAAGTTCAAGCTTGCACACATTCAGGGAAATATAGAGCACTATGTAAAACAAAGGGGGTTGTTAGTAAAACAGATGCAGCATTAATTGCACTTATGAGAGCAGCATAAATAAAACAATACCTGTACCAGAAAATCCTTTTATGATGCTCAGATTACCAAACTAGCTTCTCTGCAAAAGTAAAGAAAAAAAGTAATAGCACAATTGTTGGAAATTAGGCCTTTTTTAAAAAAAAATTGTTTCAGTTCTTGTTAATGTGACTGATGGTTTTAATGACTCATTCTTTTTTCATTCAAAAAATGCTTGTTGAAGTTATGTTATATGCCAGAACACATGCTCAGTGCTTATGATACTAACAATATCTAGCCCTGGGCTTCAAGGAGCACCACATTTAAAAGCTTACCCAAATATTTAGAGAATTGGGTGTCACCAGGAAAGGGCAGAGAGGACAAAAAGAATTTGGCAATATTTGGACACATTTTGGTTTTCAAAACTGGGAAAAACATGCTATTGGTAACTAGTAGGTAGAGATCAGGAATGTTGCTAAACATCCTACAGTGCACAGGACATTCCCTTACTCCAAAGAATTATTTGATCCCAAATACCAATAGTATTGAGGTTGAAAAGCTCTACTTCACAATATTAAGTAATTAATACTACAGTAAGGGTTCATGCAAGTTCTATAGGAATGCAGCAAAAGCAATGAAATCAGGCACTGAGAAACTTCACAAACAAAGTAGCATCTGGGCTCATATTTTATGGATTAAAAGAACTTGCTTGGTATAGAAGATGAGGAAGAGAATTTACAGTAGAAGCAGCAGGATGTGCAAAGGCCTATTGGTATGTAAGAACAAGAGGGAGTCCGGGCCTTGGGCGTGTGTGTGTGGCTGTGGCAGGGATGAGGCTAGAGGGCTTTGCCTGCCATGCTTAGGACTATCGCGCTTTCAGGTAGGTCATGGGCCAGCAAACTTCAGCCCAAGGACTAAATCCTTTCCACTGCCTGCTTTTCAATGGGCCCTAAGCTAAGAATGGTTTTCACATATTTAAGTGGCTGGAAAACTCCAGAGCAATAGTTAACGACGTGAAAATGATATACAATTCAAATTTTGGTGTCTGCAAATAGTTTACTATAACCTAACCACATTTATTTATTTGTTTATTTATTCCTTTGCTGTAATTGCTTTCTCACTACAACAGCAGACTTGAGTAGTGGTGGCAGAGACCTTATGGCTTGTAAAGGCCAAAATAGTTACTGTTTGCTCCTTTACTAAAAGCTTTCTGATGACTGAATTTGTGAATACAGAGTAATATAATCACAGTATTCAAAAAATCGTCACATGTTTGGAAGATGATCTGGTGGAAAACTTGTTAATTCAAGCAGAGTTAATTGTTCCAGGGATGTATCAGCCAGCAATTTTGCTGCTGTAACAAATGAGCCTGGAGAACCTGATGTTTTCTGAGGCTGCTTTTTCACTGGCATGACATGTTGGTTGTAGGCTGGTTGAGTTTCTGCTCTCTGCCACCCTCATTTCAGGAGTAGGATGGTGGAGGAGCCCCAATCTGGACTAGGTCAGCTATTGTGGCAGAAGGAAAAACAGACATAGAGTCACATACTGGTTTTTAATGTTTACGCCTGAGAAGGAGGCATAATAATCCCTTTCTCAGCCCATCAGACAAAACAGGTCTTGTGGTTACTCCTGAGTTCAACAGGCAGGGATGTATAATTTTCCCACAAAGATGGACTTCCCCCCCTCAGACAGTAGCAAAATCAGTAGAGATGGAAAGAGTGACTCTGTTGTTATTCCAGAGAGAGCACGGGTGGGAAGACAGGTGTAAGAACCTGGAAATTATTGTCTATTTTATTCCTTTTGAATGTGATTTTCTCCTTATATTAGATGAAAATTAATAAAATGCTTAGCAAAGTGCCTGGCACAAAATAATTTGTCATTAAAGATTTTGGGAATAGCTCTTATTCTTGTGAACCAAGTGGAACCACGGAAACAATTGGAAAGACCATTAATGGTCTACCTTGCCTAACTTTGGCCACGTGAGAATTCCAGTAAGATTTGGAAAGCTGAGGAAGGAGAATCAAGGGTTCAAAATCAGAAGTCACATAGTGAGACCCTGTCTCAAAAATGGCTTTTAAATTAAAAAGTTAATGAAAAGAATAGGAACAAATAAAAAATGTTGGGAACTATACCATTCATTCATTCTACAAATATTTGAGTTGTGTGTCTATTTCAGGCCACTAGGTTTTGGGGAAGATTGAAAAAAAAGATAATTTCCCATCATTCTTTTTCACAGGGCAATAAACATCAACTGATAAATGAATAAATATGTAATATAGTGGTGGGCTGTGATAACTTTGGGGAAAGAAGAAGGCAAAGCAGTGGGGAAAGTTGGGAGACTGTGGAAAGCACACGTGTCCACGGTGTCCAATTGCCCCTTTGTTACTTTATTATTTAATAGATTATTAAATAATAATTTACTGACATTACTGACTCTCTTAGACTTCTCTCTATGTGGCAGGAAAAATCATATTTGTTTTTTTTAATTTTAAAGAGAAAAAATAAAAAAGTACAACATTTCAAAACAAGATAGTAAGAAAGTAACAATGTGTATTGTGTTATGTAATCTTCAAAGTATTTGCTCATGTTTCAAGTTATATGCATCACAAATTGACCAAACAATATAGGCACAAACCTTTGTTTGCAATCAACTAATAAAAATTAATCGTATAACTATCCTAATTATGATATATATATATTTTTTCCCTTTTTCCTTCTTTGTTTTCTCCTTTCCCATCCCAGTTTCTCTTTCCTTTTGAATAGTTTCTTCCTATTTTACAACATTTATTGTACATTTTGGTTCTTATTTACTCTTTCTGCTTCTTACACTGAGGAGACAATATGAGGTTTATACATTCAAGTCTGATTTTTTCACTTATGAGCATTGTCTCAAGTTGCATCCATTTACTTCTAAAAGTCTCAAATTTCTTCTTCTTCTTCTTCTTTTTCTTTTTCCTTTTTATCGGTACTGGGGATCGAACTCACGACTGCCTGCTTGCAAGGCAGGCACTTATACCGCTGAGCTAAATCCCCAGCCCCTATTCTTCTTTGTAGCTGAGCCATACTCCATTCTATAAAAATACTGCATCTTTTTTTATCCATTTATCAGTTGATGGGCATTTGAGTTGTTTCCAAGATTTAGCTATTACAGATTGTGCTGACATAAACATGGTTGCACATATGTCTCTGTGGTGTGATGGCTTTAATTCTTCTTAATACCCATAAGGGGAATAGCTGGGTCGAATGGGATCTTTAATACTGGGTTTCTGAGGAATCTTCATGCTGATTTCCACCGTGATTGTTCCATTTTACACTCCCACCAAGGAAAAGTTTTCCTTTTCCCCCACAGCCCATCCAGCATTTGTCATTGATTTCTTGATGATAGCCATTCCTTCTGGAGTGAGATGGAATCTTAGTGTTGTTTTAGTTTGCATCTCTTGAATGCCAATGATGTTGAACACTTTTCATGTATTTATTTGCTGTTTGTATTTCTTCATCTGAGAAGCGTATATTCATCTCAGATGCCCATTTTTATATTGGGTCTTTGAATTTTGGGTGTCTGATTTTTTTTCAAATCTTTGTATATTCTAGATAGAAGTCCTTCATTTGAGGGACAGTTGGTTAAATTTTTTCCAACTTTGTGGGTTGTCTTTTCATTTTGTTGGTGACTTCTTTTGATTTTAGAAAGCTTTTTAATAAGATGGAATCCCAGTTGTTGATTCTTTGAAATATTTCCCATGCACTTTAGAATTTGTTCATGAAGTCTAAGCCAGAGAAAGACCCAACCAAAAAAGAGAACTACAGGCCAATCTCCCTAATGAACACAGATACAAAAAAACCTTAACAAGATACTAGCAAACAGAATGCAGTGAATCATCAAGAAGATTACACACGATGACCAAGTGGGATTTGTCCCAGGAATGTAGAGATGGTTCAACATATGCCAACCAATAAATGTAATACACTATTTCAACCGAGTCAAAGACAGAAATCATATGATCTTCTCAATAGATGCAGAAAAAACTTTTGACAAAATCCAACACTCATTCATGATAAAAGCCCTATAGAAAATTGTAATAGATTTTTTTTTTACCTCAAACTTACAAAAACTGTCTATGACAAACCAACAGCCTACATCATACTAAATGGACAAAAACTGAAAGCTTTAGTCTTTTGTTACTTTAATCAAGACTGCAGGAACATTCTTGCTGAGGATGTAGTCCTCAGGAAGGAGACTGGATGGATGGGACTGAGCCATATTGTTAATAGGAAAGAATTGCCCCAGTTAGCAGAAGGAAACATACGGAGGTGTGGGGCAGCAACATACTTGAGGGTGCCATGAGATGGGATCAGATTAAAGTGAAGGACAGCACTGGAAGCTGAGTTCATGATGGAGGCCAGGGAGTTCATCGAAGAAAAGGGTCTGGATGTTCTGAACCTGGTGGGAAGTGACCCGACCATCGCAGCAGAGAGCAACTTAGCTTGATTCGCATTTCAGAAAGACTCCCTCTGTAGCCACTTTGTGGGGGAGACCTTGTGCGATGGCGAAGGTGAACACGAGGAAGACAGCGGGCTTTCTGGGTACCAGAGGCAAGGGCTGAGGAAGTGAGAACTATGCTATTCAGGAGGAGATTTGGAAATAGAATTTGATGGGGGTTTACATGTGGAAATGGGAGAATAGCAAATGACTTCGCTATTTTGAGAAAGAGCTGGTGAGTGCTGCCTTTTACTGTAATGAGGGATAATGACGGAGGGGAAACCTGGGCTGGATCCAGGGACTCCTATGTAACTATGGCTGTATTTCCAGGCATGACCTATATCCTTGTAACGCTTGACATTCTGTAAAACAGTTTCGCTTCAAATTTAGGAGCTAGGTGGGGTGGATGCTATTTGTTTCCATTTTGTGAATGAAAATAACAAAGACTCAGAAAGAGAAAGTCTGTGTAATAGAGGGGACTAATTTGAAACTGGCATAAATACAAAAGAAAACACATTGGCTCTTGTGAAGGGGATATCCAATGATGCAGCTGGCTTTAATTGTGACTAGAGTTATTGTGAGTACTGTCCATCTGTCTGTCTGTTCATCTGCCTGTCCAGATGTTACTCACCAAACTCAAACATGTGTCCTAAGCTCTTAGATAGCTCAGAAGACTATGCACATGTTCTTCTAGAATGACCTCCACAGCTCTTTCCAAGAAACTACTGCAATAACATCACACCAGACCCATAAAGATGGAAGGGGGAGAGCCTAGCGAGTTGGGTGACAGGCTTTAATTCTGATCTGGGAGAGGGAAATCCATTGGAACTCTGTCACCTCACTGCCAGAAGAGATTGGCTTCTTCCTGTTCAGGAAAGATAAAGAATTCCCAGCCTCTCAGAGAAGCACTTCCCATGAAGTTAGTCACTACCAGATTTTCTGGAACAGAATTCTCTAGAACTCAGTTCCAGCTGGAGCTGGACTTTAGCAAGGCTGCTGCTTCTGCGCTGGGACTGGAAGGATCCGTAGCAAGGTGTCTCTGTTCTTCTATCTTTATCAGTCTAAAGTTATTACTCAGTGATTTGACTGTTATTACTCCTTCTGTCTGGTATTCTAGCAGAATAGAGATACCCCAAACTTTGGTTCTGTCATTTGAAGTTCTTTATGACTTCTTAAAAATGACATTCTCTTATCCTCCTTCATACTCTCATCTTTTGGGGTCTCCATGGTACCATGATCTGCTTGCGTTTTTCTCTACCTTGTTGGCTGTTACATTCTGGGTTTCTTGGATCATTGCTCCTTTTCCCCAGCCCTTCAACTGCAATATAGGGATGCTCCTGAAGCATCAGGCATAGGTCTTTCCTCTCTGTGTAGGAGGTCCTTTGATAAAGTCTCATCCCTGTCTTGCAGTGGAGAGTCTAGCTGCATATTCCCTTCTTTGTCCACAAAATTCCATGTGGCTTAACATCTGCACAGAGGCATGTTGAGGGAAAGTGGGTAACTCTTTCATCTGTAGCAGACAATCCATGATGAAGTTTCAGCCATCACAACATCTCACAACCTTTGGTTTGGGATTGGCTTAGAACTTTGAGCCAACTCTGGCCAAAGGAATTGTAAGGGAAGCTGGGGATTCTGTGACAAGCGTTGCATTCACAGTCAAGAATTTCAGTCATGATGAATCTTCTTTTGCTTCTGAACAGTTGAATACAGCTTTCCTGAGGTGTGACTGCTGTTTCCCATGCTTTCCAGCTGATGGGGCCGACTCATGCTTCATGATCTCATGGACATGTGTCTTCTTGGCAGCTCCCATTGCGATTCCCAGGTCCTCTCCTCTCTGCTCCTTCATATTCCACACTTACCTGCATCGTGGAACCAGTCAGGCTGCACAGGTGACTGTGTCTTTTATGCTTACTTCTGAGCTTCTCCAGAGCAGTGATGCTGGCTCATTTATTTTTGAGACTATCCCAGTGGACGGCCATTTATCTAATGTGAAGGAAACATCAGATGACAGTGATAAAGGAAAGCATGACCTAATGTTGGGAGAAAGGACTGTGACACTGGCAAGTCAAGGAATCAAACAGAGTGGAAGGATCTGAGGAGAGATAAGGCCTTACTTCTTGATTATTGGAAAGATGCCCAAACTCCTTATCATGGCATTTAGGGTCCTGTCTGTTCATGTTCCTGATCATTCCTCTCCCTACAATTTCTTATAGCCCACCCTCAACACTGGGAATTCAAGTTTTGATACACACATATTAAATCCTTTCAGAGAGCCATGCCTTTTACCCTGTATCACCTAAATTTTTTTCCATCTTGTTCACTGGATCAAACTTCTATTCATATTTCAAAACTCTATTCCAATATCAATCTTCTAGGATACTTTTTTAGACTGTTCTTGAACAGGCATAATGATTCCCTGTTCTGCATTGTCTCTGTGCTCTGAACATAATTTCAAGTGTGGCAGTTATGCTGGTGCTGGCCTTCTGCATTGGTTTCCTGCTCATGGCTATTGATTCTTGAAATGCAAGGACCAAGTCTTCATCATATGTATATCTCTACTGCTTGGCTCTGAGTTCAGTCAATCCTAGCCTTAATAATATTTGCCTGGGTGAACTAAGTCTCAAGCTTCCTAATTACACTGAGGCTACTCCTGATATATCTGTTCAGGGTCTAGCACTGTCTATTACAAGCTCAAACCAGGTTTGGTGGCATTTCAGTGGGCAAATACAATAATAGTAATAATCTAACATTTCAAGTCTCATGTATTGGCATTATTTTAAAATTTGGCATGTATTATCTCATTTTACGTATATTGCAACTCTGTAGGGTGTGTAGGAATTTATATTTTCATGGTCACAAAGCAAATGAGGTACAAAACCAGAATAGAAAAAGATGTGCAACCTTGAGACAGGTACACTTTGGGAATTAATAATTCCTTCCCACCTGTTGGTGGTACTTTTTGCCATATTTCCTACAGCCTTGTCCCAGGTTTTTGAAGCTGAGCTTTTAAATTCAGAAGATTACAAGAATCCCTCCTCCTTCCTGTGGCTGCAGAAAGCATGCCAGTGTACATCACTGAAAGCCTATGGCATGGTCTTCAATCTTTCCACACTCAGCTACTTCCAACCTTGACCTTAGAGTCATGAAGAAGATCCTTATGGGACTGTTACTCAGAGGAAAATTGCAATGGTCCCTGTGGGAAGACTGCAGGATTTTAGTTCCAGCCATCTAATTTCAGAACAGCCTAAAGAAAAGAACTGTGCTAGCAGCCAGATCCACAAAATTAGGTGAGCTCCATCCTTTCCTTCTCTTAAGAAATATGGGCGCTGCTCTAAAAATCTTTTTTTAATCTCCTCTCTGGTCCATGTAACAGGAAATTGGTCTCTGCCATAGGCCAATAAATCTCCAACTTTTTATTGAATATTAAAGAAAGACTTCAAGTCAAGTTCAAATCTCTTTGCTAGGAGCTTCTTACGTAACGCTGCAGCTCCGATACCTCGGGTCACAAAAGCTTTAAAAAGAAGGAGAAAAATGGAAAAGCTCTGCAGGTCAGTGGCCCTCAGGGATGATTTCTTCTCCTTAGAAATAATAGCCTATTACTTTAAAAATCTTAAACAAGGCATTCCTTTCCTGGCTTGCACATTATAATTGAGACGAAAGGGATTAACTAGTGGTTGTCTCTGGATGCATCTAAATGAGCACATAGCCACTTCTCTCAGAAGGCAACTTGGTCAGTGCTTGTCCTTGAGATAATTAGGGCCAGGGGTGCATGGGGGTAGCACTGCCCAGATACTCTTTCTGGACTGAGGCTATTTATTCCCTGCTTAAAGTCTGACAGTGACTAGCCCAGTTGTTATCCTGGAGGCATCTTTGGCCTAAAAAAGGGGTCTGATTTAAGGTTAAAACTTGTCCCTGGAAGCAACTCAAATACATTACTTGTACAATATGGCAGATGAGCGTGTGGCTTTCTTGCCTCCATTTGAGATACCTCTGCAGGGGTCCCAGCTCTGGAACTACTCAGTGTTGTCTGAGGTCCTCATGAATCAGATCTCTCCTCCTGCTGCTCAGACTCTTTTTTTTTTTTTTTTTTTTTTTTTTTTTTTTTTTTTTTTACTGCTGCAGGTATTACATCTGTGGCACTCTGCAGCCAACCATGTTCCATCTGGAAATCTCCAAGTCTGTTTCCCTGGGGAATCCATCTGTATTAGCATCCCCTCATGGAGAAACAATACCCAATACCCATCACTTAAAGGAGAAGAAACTTCACTTGGCTGATGATTTCAGAGGTTTTCAGTTCATAGTTGGATGGCTCCAAGGCAGAAATATCATGGTGGAAGGAGATAGAAGGGGAAAACTGCTCCTCTCACGGCAGCCAGAAAGCAAGGAAGGAAGGAAGGGAGGAGCTGGAGACAGATATGTACCCACCTAAGGGACCCTCCCCTCATTGACCCAACTCTTCTAACCAGTACCCACTACCTAATAGCATCTAGGTTGAACTCATCAGTGGATGAGTACAGTGCCTCTACGACCCAATCACCTCCCAAAAGATTCACCTCTGAGCTTAGGAGATTTTGTGGAGACATTTTAGATTTCAACCATATCACTCATCCTAAGATAGAATTTTATATGTAGCAACATAGAGAAAAATAATACATCTTGGTTGGAATGACCTGCAGAACAAAAATTATAGAATGATTCCATTCTTATACTATTTAAACACACGCACAAATATACATTTTTCAAATGTATAAGTAAAGATGGAGGTATAATAAATGTTAATTTCAGAAGAGTGTGTACTTTTAAGGTGAGAGCAGTAAAGAAGAAAAGAAATGGAGTGCAGAAGAAGTGCACAGAGCCTTCTTTATCTAGAGATTTAGTCTATTGGTTGGATCATGGGTTCATGCATATTTTGCTTACTTATTTTATTATCAGTTATTTTTGGAGGTCAACATATTTTATAGTAAATGTAAAAAGGAAGGATTTTGAAAGATATAGATTTGAAATGTAGCTCTCACACTCAGTGTCTACAGGCAAGCAACTTAACCTCTCTGAGGCTGCAGATTTGTAAGGAACTGAAACCTGCTGAAACAGACTCTAGTGATTATAAGATTTGAAGACCCAGAAGAAAGATCCACTGAAAAGAGTCTTTCTCTTTTTTCCAGGAATTCAATATCTGTCCTAGTTCTATTTCTCTCCCCATGACGTGTCTTATCCTGCAGGGAGACTCCCTCAGTCTGCTCTCCATACATATATCATGGCCTCTTTGCTTTAGCTTCCTACTTCCAAAATTCTTATTCTGAATTTCAAGCAGGTGAATCTCCATGGCCTCAGCCAAGGATGAGCTATATTTGCACTGAGTGCTTGGATTCACGGTCCAATCAGCTGTGGATGGCTGCTCTCATGGGAGGACTAGGAAGGTATGTACTCTATGTTAGGATTTCTCAGAGAATCAGAACAACACACATGCACACACACACACTCACACACACAATCATGAGATTGCTTCACAATAGTGGTGTGCTCTGAGAAATGCATTGTTGGCAATTTTATCATTGTGCAAACATCATGAGTATACTTATGCAAAGTAAGATGGATCTGATATCACTAGGTGATATAATCTTATGGGACCCCCATCATATGTGCATCCATCATTGAGAAAAGGCTTTTTAAATGACACTTGATTGAATATACCTAGTGCAAATATGTATACACGTACATGCATACATATACACACAAAGGTGTCTCATAGATACAAGAGTCTGTAGATGGAGGCAGAGTCACAGATAAAGGGACAGGTTTGGACAGCCATCCCTAAATACATCGAAGTGCAGGTATCATTTCCTTGTAGGATTTTATACAGCTGAGTTAGAATAATGAACATCATTTAACATTAAAAGGCTTAATGTTAGAAGGCATTCAGTACACGCTCTGCACCCTTCCCTCCTGGGTGTCGTGTTGCTACATTTTACATCCAAGGTTATGAGGATTAACAGTGAAAGGGGATGACAGTCAAATTTCTAGGGCTTAGCAAATACCATAAGTGTATGCCTTCATTAATTTATTCTTCAATAAATAAAAAACATTGAAAAAGAACTTCTTGTGCTCGAATTCTGCTTCCATTCCTCACTCTTTGCTCATGAAACTGCACTTCTCTTGCCATAGGTTTTTTCATTTGTAAAGCAACAATGAAAATAGTCTCTCTCCAACAGGATTCTTGGGAGGAATAAATGAGGTGATTTAAATGATATGCTTTGTTGGTGCCCAGCACAAATAAAACACTCCACTGTCGAACCATTATTTTTACTGTTATCAATAAATTTGAGAATCAGAAAAAAAATTCCTGGATATAGAATTCACATATTGATGAAATTTGGCCCCTCTGGTCACAGGCCACCAAATCAACCAGGGACATTTTCCTGGAAAAGTCTTGGCCAGACTGCAAACCCTGTAACTCAGTCCAACACTCATTTAATTATGGCCCTCTATGTGAGCTCAGTTCTCTTTGTCCAATTTTAATGCTTCTCAGGAGAAAATATTCTCTTTTTTTTTCTGTCTCTAAACCAGACTGACTTATCTATCATTTCTACATGAGTTTATAACGAAATCCTTTAAAGAATGGTTGGTAAAGATCAGATGTACAGTATATAAATCTATTAGAATACTGCATGATAATAGCAATGTAGTACAATTATTGTTGTTGCTACCATTATGATTTTTGCTTTTATTTTGCAGTGCTGAGGTGGAACTCAGTGTCCACCCACACTGGGCAAGATCTTTATCACTGAGCTGTATCTGCAATCCTGCTATTAATATTATTCTTATTATCATCTCTCTAAGTCTTACAAACAGCCTTTTCTCTGCCCCTTTTTCCAGAAAGTATTTCATTTTCCAGGACACCCAGGATTTACTGCTCACTGTCTTGTTAACATGTTGACACTGTTTCTTACTGCTTTGTTGCCTTTGTGGCTCCTATGTTGATTTTTCTCTTGGCTCCTTTTTCCCAGGAGTATGGAACCATCCTTTCCTCCAGATACCGTAACAAAGGTCTTGACTCTTTTAGAGGGAAGGGGTGTGGGAACCTTGGACACAAAGCAGAAGATCAGATACCTATGAGCTTGCTTTCACTGAAGATGAGAGATGTTTCTCAAAACTGGCTTCCACAAAGCAAGCACTCAAAGAGGTTAATTTCCAGGAACGTTCCTGGAGATATGAGTTACCATCTTTTCTCCAAAATTCAAGGTAGAGCAGATAGCCCTGGAAAATTAGAGTGACCTATTTTTGTACCAGACTTTTCTGCCTTCCCAGGAGAGGGTTTCTGGGCTCTTAAAATGTCTCCCTACAGGCTGCTTTGTATTGTACCCCCTCCAAAAGCAATGACGTGTTTGATACCACCCAGACTCTGAAGCAATATTCATTGTACAGTTCCTCCCTTCCCCCAAAAGCAAGTTATTTGCCAGATCCCAAATGGTCCGAGGTTGATGGATGGTGGGTGATTTCTACATCAGCACACCTTGGAGCCCCAGAGCTAACCCTCTGACAGCTTTAGCATAAAAGATTTACATTTATGTTACGAGGGCCACACAAGAATAATAATTTTAAGATACATTGCCTTGGCTTCTGGTGCACCCTGGGAAATCTCACAGCGGCAGGAGCCGAGGCGCACTGTAATTACAAAATGGCAGTGCAGGAGAGGGTTTAGAGACAAGCAGCTAGAGACCAAAGCCATCTGCATGCCTTGGCGGACTGAAATTACAGTAATATATGAAGACATTACCTGAAAAACCCGGCACCATTTAAATGATTTACTCTTCAGCCCCAGCAAGCTTTAATTTAAGGATAAAGTCATTCAGAAAGCTAATCTGATAGGGGAGGCATTATTTCACACAGTTAAGTTAATTTACAGTAGCTGATTGTTGTGGTTGCTTTTGGTATTATTATCTTCCTACAAACAGCTGATCTGCCAGACAGAAGCAATATACTGCTTAACACAGTGTCTTAATTCAGCAGGCGAGCTATCTGTGATAAAGGTTTGTGTATAAGCAATAATAGGAAGTCATTTTGAGGCCATGCTGATAACACTGATGAGAAATATTTTAAGGGGGAAAATGCACAATTAAATAAACAAATGAGCAAGCCAGCCCTATACTCTTGGGTCTGTGTGTCTAGCATCACTGTCCTGAGTGGTCGTTTTCTTTTGGCGTGACCCTCCCTTCTTTCCTTGGTGGTCCTTTGCATGCTTGGTACAATTTGTCTCTGAGCTTGGCAGCAATTCTGTCCATGTTACCACACTGATTGCTTTGCCATGCCTTTGAAGAAGCCACATTTGGGATTTCTGTGAATTAGCTACCCACTTAGCTATCTGCTTTCCAAAGACAAAATGATCACTGAGATTTGTCTTTAATGAGTTTTTTCACCCTTGGAAGACCCAGGGTGTGTTCACTGATGGATGCTGGGACAGAAAGAAAATCAGGAAGTGGGCATTTGAAAGGCAGTGGGTAAATAGATGAGGTAGTAAAAAAACTGGAGATTTGAGAGGGTTATATACAAACTAGCTTGTTTCCTTTGCAAAATTAGGAAGAGGCAATTGTGTTTCATGGCAGCTCAGGACTCTGAGGAGATGCAAGATCTTGACTAGCATGAGTAGGAACATTCATCTACTGGATTTGCCTTCATCTGTGTAGGGGTGTTTTCTTTACAGATGGGCAGTCTCTGGACATCTCATAAGTTTATCCTAATAGGAGAAGCATAAGTTTTAGAAAAGCAGTAAGGAAATGCAGCCCAAAGACTCATGACCTCCTTTGCCAATGGTCTAAGAAAGAACTATAGAGGATAAGCATAGGTTAGAAAGCACCAGAAAAAAAAATCACCGATTCATACAAATGAAAGGAACTTAGTCCATTGCACTCATAAGTGGCCATTGCTTCTTGAATTCTTATTATGAGCTAGCTAAAATGATAGATATAATGCCATTTTATATCTAGTTTACAGAGGCCTAGTCAAGATTCAGGAGTGTCCATGACATCTACTACAGGAGAGCAGAAAAAATTCCCCCCTGAATGAGCCATATGATATGGCTCCCAGAGGGGGACTTGGATCTCTAGCCTCAGGAGAGTCAAACCTCATATAATCCCCTCCTAGACTGTGAGTTAAATCTGGAAAAAAACCTCAAATCCAACAAGCAAGAGTCAAAATCTTGACTTGTCTATGGATGTAACCAACATTACGTGCATTCTGTAGTTTCACAAACCACTAAACAGTCTTTGAATAAATGACAGAGTAAATGAGTGCATAAACAAAAATACATGGTTTCCTTGGCTATAAGATGAAAGCAAAATGTCTTAAAGAAATGTCAGAGGCTCATGAATAAATGTTAGCCACCAATGAGCAGGAAGACCTCAGAGGATGCTCTGTTGCCTCTGCACAACTGGTGGACTTTGCCGATTGTCTCTGTGTTTCCCCTCCTGAGTCGACATCGTGGTGCTTTGGAGAATAACGTTACCTTTTCTGAATATCTGTATGCATGAACTAATGGGAATGTTGGCATTGCATCACACAATTTACTCCTCATTTGATTTTTCTTTTCATTCTCAGTTTCCACCCCAGTGAAATTTTCAGAGGTGAATCCTCTTTAGTTCTACCCGTCCTTGTGGAGTGATCAGCTTTGGACTCTGCTTTTACTGTTTCTGAATTTAAATCTTTCCCCACAGTCAATCCCAGGATCTTTTCTCTTCCTTATTAGACCTGGTATGGGGACATTTGTTTCCAAATTGTGACACGGGCATCAGATACTGTAATAAAAAAAAAGCCATTTGCTTCCTAAGGTGTATACTCATTCTTTCTAAAAGCTGCAGCCAATTACCCAAATCACCTAGCACAGAGTCTGGCACATGTTACATATGCAAGGAAGAAATTTCCTTCATGCCACAAATGAGGGCATAGGCTAAAAAGACAAAGAAGTTAAAAATCAAGACAAAATGACACAGATTTTAAAGAAAGGGTCAGAAGATAATGGGGGATTCTTCCCTCTGTCTGGAGGAGGAAGGAGTAAAATGCTTCCTTTATTTGTAACCAGTTGGCACACATCCCTATGTGATTCCCATCCTTGGTGCTTCTGGTTTTAAAATAATATTGGATTCTATTTTAAGTACCTTCTTTTCTCTTCAGGAAAGGAGATGGATTTGCAGAAGAAAGGCCAGAGGAAATCATTCAGACCTCAGGGACGAGATCCTGCCACATAAATTCTGAGGGTGCTTAATTCTCTGGGTTACCTGCTGGTCAGTTTTAATCACTGGCCTCATTATCTGCAAAAGAGAAGATGGCATCAGACAGAGCTTGGAGAATTAGGATGACTAACGTCATCCTTTATTTATGTTTTTAATTTTTTTATTTTAAAGAGAATAAAACAAAACAAAACAGAACAAAGCAAATCAGAACAGAACAATGCAAGCAACACAGGGCTTCATAACAAGACAGCAAGATATCAACAGTGGCTACCACAATGTCTTTTGTCTTCTTTGAAACAATTAAACATGCCTCCACACATAGTAATATCAAACACAGCAAAATAGTATAAAACCAATTAAAAGAATGAAAGCATTATAGGACCTCAAAACCAGATAATAGGAAATGAGAAATGGTTACCATAATATCTCATTTTCTTCAAAAAAGTTGTCCATACTGTCACACATAATAAAGTCAGATAAAACACAACGGAATAGAACCAACCTAAACAAAAAGAATAACTGTGTGATAGAACTTCAAAACAAGATGATAGGAAATCAGCAATGGTTACCATAATGTATTATTTTCTTCAAAATAGCTGTTCATACCATCACATAAAATACAATCAAATAAAGCAAACAGAATAAAACCAATAAAATGAATGAAAGCATTATAAGACTTCAAAACAAGAAAATAGGAAACCAACCATGATTACCATAATACATCCCATTATGTTCAAAATAGCAGCCCATACCATCAGACAAAGTAAAATCTAACAAAACAAGACAGAACAAAGCCAAACCTAACAAAACTGTGAAAACAATACGAGTTCAAAACAAGACAATAAGAATTTACTAGTAGTTAACATGTTTCCCCCCCAAGTATTTCCTTCCCTATCACTTTTACAATATTTTGCTTTTTGGATCCCATTAATTCCTTCTGTTTTTTATGCTAGAGTTCACCTGTGTGAGTTTAAACTGTTTCGTCCATGAACGTGATCTCCAGTTGCATCCACTTACCTACAAGAGCCTTGCGATTAGTCTACTTTATAGCTGGGTAGCTTTCCATTGTATGAAAATACCGTATTTTTCTTATCGATTTTGCAATTGATAGGGGAGTTACCCTTTCTTTTATTCTGCTGTCCTGTCACTTGGAATAATTCTTTCCTCTCTTTTGATATTTAGTTTACGAATTTCCTTTCCAGTTAAATGTGTTTCTTGTATACAGTATATTGATGGGTCTTGTTTCTTGATCCACTCTCCTGTGTTTTATTTTATTGCTGAATTGAGGCCATCCACATTAATGGTTACAACCAGCATACATTGCTTTGTCTCTGCCCTGCTGTCCTCCTGCTGTTGGTCCTCCAATTTTCCCCTTCATTCAATTGCCTGTCTTGTTTGGTGATCCTCCTCTGCTACTATTCCTGGAACCATGGTCGGCTTTATCTCTTTCTAGAATACCTTTCAGCACTCTCTTTAGGGTTGGTTTGGTGGTCATGAATTCCTTCAGCTGTTCTTTATCATGGAAGTATCTTATTTCTCGATCAATTTTAAAAGACAGTTTTCCAGGATACATCAATCTGGGTTGGAAGCTGTTTTCTTTCAGGATTTGAAACACTTCACTCCAAACTCTTCTTGACTTGATGGTTTGTGATGACAAGTCTGCCATTGATTCTGGTGGGTTTTCCTTTATAGATGATCTATTTCTTTTCTCTAACAGCTTTTAATATTCTGTTCTTGTGCTGAATTTCTGAGATCTTAATTATTATATGTCTGGGTGTAGATTTACTTTGGTTATGGCTAGTTGGAGTCCTATGTGCCTCACTTATTTTCATGTCCAATCCTTTCTCCATGTTTGGGAAGTTTTCTGCTATTACTTCTGTAAATAGCCTTTTAATTTCATTTGTTGTTGAAGAATCCCTGCTTCTTCACTGATACCTGTCATTCTTAGGTTATGCTTTCTTTGTATTATTGTGCAGCTGTTGAATTATTTCCTGATTCTTTGTTACTTTTAAGAGATCTTTTCTTTCATGATTGCTAGCTACAAGCCTATCTTCAAGGTTTGAAAGTCTATCTTCAGTGTCTTTCAAGCAGTTTTTCCAGCTTTCAACTGAATTTTTAATTTCCTGGGATATTTCTTTGAATCTGTCTCATACATTACAATTCCTTTCTATATCGTTTATTCAAGATTTCCATCATTTTCCTATGCTCCTCCTATTTTAAAAATTTATTGTCTTCTTTAGATATGCTGAGCAGTTCTTTCAGTATGTCTGTGATTTCTTCTTTTGCCTGAGACATTATTTCTGATTTGATTGCTTTTCAGTCTCATGAAGTTGTTTCTTTACTTCAGTTGCTTACCTCTCAGAGGTTTCAGGGGTGTGAGTTCTATTTTCTTCCACAACTGTATCTTCCAGGCTTGTTCTGTGGGCTGGAGTCTGAGACTGCCTTTTGCTCCTTTGTCTTGACATTCTTCTGGGCTCCTTCCAACCAGCTGGTTGTGGAATTCCAGACACTTACCACTTTGATTGCCCCTCTGTGGATTAGGGAATGGGAGGCACCTGGAATCCTCTGACCCCAAATTTACAGGGAAGTAATACAGTTTGGGGTGGGTTTCTCTAGACCTGTGCAGCTACACTGAGGCTTCCCCAAAGACCAAGTGAGTGTGGGTGGGGCTGTTTCTTTCAGCCTGTGAGTCAACACGGGGACTCCCGCCACGGTGGCAGGCATACAGGGATGTGTTTGTCTGATTCTCCTGATGAGTGATGGTTGCCAGAAAAAAAATCAAGTGCCTCTAATGGTGGTCTACAAGTGTATAGTGCTTATCTGGATTTGTGGCCCTGCTCCTACTGGCTGCCGACAGGAACAAGCCCAACTTCATCCTTTGGGGGAAAGGCATAGGTTCCTGATCTGGTGTAGCATTGTTTCATAACCTGTCCTTTATCCCGGAAAGTGGCAACCAGCAAACACCATTTTCCAGAAATTGCTTTTTAATCAAACATCTGCATTAGACTGTAAACTCTATGGTGGGTTGGCATATAAGCCCTAATTTCCTCAGAACTTGACCCTGTTCCTGGAATATAGGGGCAATTAGTTTTTCTCACACCCATGTGCACCTCTGTAGCAACAGGTGCAAGATACTTAAAAGGAAGTATTGGCTATCCATGATTTCTTGTTCCCTATCACAATCCTCCAAATGTTCTCCAAACCGAGTCATCTGGCACTCTGACAGTGTCCTTAATCTACAAGACTGTGATTGTTGCATCAGATGAGTTTTATTAAATAGGGGACACCAATATTTTCCAGAAGCACCAATGTCTGTTTCACATACCACATCTTTTTTGACAAGAGTGAAGTGGATTAATTAACGTGGTGGGTCTATCTTCCACCCAGCTGTCTTGTGCTGCAATGGAGACCAAGAAAAATCCATTAGATTATACTGAGAGATAGCTGAAAGAAAGTTTAGATTAAGTTTATCTCTCGAGGCAATTTTATTAGATAGATTAAGTTTCTGTTCATCTCTCCAAAGACCATAGTAATAACTGGTGTCATGACTTTCAAATCCTTTGGACTGCGGAGGGTAATCAAACATGGTTGTCTTTTTATCCCTCTCTTTTACTTCTTAGTATTCTACAATCCTGCCTTGCTCTTCTGTCAGAGGGATGGTATTAAGGGGATCAATGTTGACAAGTGATAGTACAAATTATGTAATGCTGATGACATTTCACTGTCTCCTTTTGATCTGCAATTCCCACTCTCAATCACTCCTTATTCTATAATAAGTATTGAAAGAGAAAAGCAGCCCTGCATGCCATTGGCTGCCATCCCTGAGCCCCAGGGGTGAAGCAGGGTGAATTTGAATTGTTCAGGAGCTTTCTGAATTAGATGTGGGGCCTGGGAAGATGGCCTGACTGACAGAAGGGGAAATTGAGGTCATTTTCCTACAACAGGCCTTTGGCAGCTGCCACTCGGGACCACGGTGCTATAGTACCATGAAATGTTTGACATGTTAGACCCATGCTGGCAATGAGCTTTCTATTCCAAGCTTATACCCTTTGACTATGCCTCCACGGGGGATTCTACCCTTCCTTTTGGGGGAGTTGAAGAAGGATAATTTAAAAGAAAGAACTGGGCTAGTTTTGTAAGAGGACCAGAAAACTTGGATGCCAAGTTCAGAAGGATAGATTTTCTAGAGTAGGGAGTATTAAATTTGGGGGCCAAAAAACGAGAGGTAGAAAAGAGGAAATATGTTAAAAGTATAGCAGAAGAAATTTTGGGGGGAAGGGGAACATGTTTTCCTTTATCATAATATTTCCTTTCTCTGGAAGAATCTCTTATTATTGTAACATCCATGGTCTTTCTTCATGTTCTTGCCATAGATTACTCCTAAGAGATCTAATGAAAATTGGCTATTTGTAGACATGGACTCTGAATCACAATACATATGCTATTTTTCAGTTGTGAGATCAGATCCTTGCTTTACTTCAATGTATCATGATTTTATCATTGGCCAAGTATAGTACTAATCCTGTGGGTATGCTCTAACTTAAGAAATGTCCCAAATCTTTCACCTTATAAAGTATTTATTAGTGAGAAGAATTCATAAAACTTTATGAAAACTCCATTGTAGAGTAAAATTTGGTCTTGGACTTTATCTGATTGCCATGACCTATGTCAAATGATTGATAAAATCCTTCCTGGTCATTTTAGACAAATGGATTTTGCCTTTACATTCAATCCTAAACAGGCCAGAGTCATAGGTGACTTGGATGGGATTTGATAACTTTAGTATGATTTACTTGCCTAACTCTTGCCATACGTTTGTTTATTTCACAGTTATTAATCACATACCATGTGTTAGATACTGGAGGATTTTGTGGTTAGAAGCATATAGAAAGACTTAATAGCTAAAAAATTTTCTTTTCATTGATGGGGCTGGCTCTGCTTAATTCATGTTGGTATTTCCTTGACCCATCACACTCTCTGGAACACATGGCATACTCCAATTATGGTTCTTGAGTAAATGTGTATAAACTACTCATACCTTCCCTACATAGAGTTGCTACTGGGAAAGTTTCTTAAAACATAAGAAAATACTATCATTCAAGACCAGCAATCAAAGCCAGGAGGAAGAAATAGGATTCCAGACCACATTTCACCATGAGGTATTCCTTAGAATGTAAAATAAAAACAAATAGAATTTTATTAATCTATTTTGGCCTACAGCCTAGAAAAGTCCTTATGTCAAAAATCCCCACCTCTAAATTATGCTTTGTCTTCCCATTATAAATTTTATTAACCACTGTTTTATTAGCAATCAGTTGATCTGCACATGAATAGAAACAATTTACAAATGATCAGGGTTGGATTAGAGAAACCATAAACTCAATGCAAATTGTTACAAATTATTTACTGGCTTAGCACAAATCTACATATAGATTGAGGGAGTCAATCAGAAAGGTACCTTCAGGTATTCTTCACAAGATATGATCATGAAGATAGTTGCAGAATGATATGTGTTGTACAGAATAGAAATGAAAATAAATAGATTCATTTGTCAAACACACTTAGGTGTGAATCTTCTCATTGAATCAGAACTTTGGTGCACAGGATATCTGGGGAAATTGAAAAAGATAAGAAAGGGATGGAGGTTAAAAGCAGGTTTCCAATAAATATAAGGTCAAGAATCAGGGACATATAGAAGGATTTCAGAAAAATAAAAAGTGGAATCATTGACCCAACACATTAGAGGATTACAGGTGTTATGTCTCATTAATCTTCCAGCCACATTTTGAAATGGGAAACATCATTGTTTCCATTTCTCAGGTGAGAGAACTGTGGCCCAAATCATGCTAACATCAGTGTTTGAATCTGAAACATCCAGCTCCATGTCTGGGGGCTCTAACAATGACAGTGTTGGCTGCTGTATCCTTGAAACTGCTCCTCTGAGGGATGTGGATTCTTTGAAGTCCCAACTCTGCCAGAGCACAAGATTTGAAATGACTTTGCATTTTCCTTGACTTCTTAGCTGAGGAAGAAGCATGGTTTATTACCAAGAATACCTAGTTGGTTCCTGGAAGGGTGAACTCTTTTATCTAACTTGCTATGTGGTCACAGAGAACTTTTTGTTTTTTGCCCTTCTCTGAGACATGGTTTAGTGAGGGAGTGGGGACTAGGTTTCTTCAAACTCTTTCAGGCTTCTAGTTTTAAGTCAGAACCAAAGGATGTGACAGCGTTATGTGTCCTAATCCCAGCCAGAGGAAGAGTAGGAGAAATTGGGATTCCCCTTTATGCTCCCCTCTTGCTGCTGAATTATTTACCTTATCAGCATTCCACAATTTCCTACAATTAAAATTCTATTCTCAGGTTGTTTTTAATTTCAAGCAACACAAATTTTGTTCCACGGGTTTTTGGATTTTAAGAGAGATGGGCATGTTTACTATTAAATCTTAAAACCATGGTGACACTATGCTGCAGAGTTTTTGTGTAGAGAGGACACTGAGGCCTTTTTGCTAGGAGACAGCTTTTATTCATGTCTGTACTTGACTCAGCTAATTCCTATCCAAAGGCTGAGTGCTGGACATGGGATGGTTGCACCCTTTTGTACAATTTTTGTGTCTCTGTCTCCCTTATATGGGCATACACTAATATTTTACAGTCTGGTTGGGTATGATTTATGTCACAGAGTCACATCAGAACCACACATGTGTACACCAAGGCTGAAATTGCTAGGTTGTAAAAAAGTTTCACCCTACTGAGAGGGACCCTATCACATCTCCAGATCTTTCCATTAAATGAGAAAAGTTTTTGATGATTCAGGACCCTTTGATTCTCAGAGCCCTGAAAAATTGGCTACATGTGCAGTTATTTATTATTTCACATTTCATGGCCAGCACTGTGGAATTTCAGGGGTAGAGTGGAGATGAGGTCAAAACTATTGTACCTTTGCCAAAGAGAATACATTTTTCTCTCCTCTCTTGGCATGGTGTCAAACTGGAGGACATTCTCTATTTTCTACTTTCTTTCCAGCTATGGGATCCATACTGTGTCATGTGAGAAATGGGATAATTATAATATTAACAGTAGTAAGAGCCACATTTTTTAGATGGTTACCATAGGTCAGTAATGACTTCAGAGCCTATGTGCATTATTTTATTGACTGCTGACAACAATGAAGATATTTCGTAGTTTGCTATCACCCTGTATTACAGAAAAATAAATGAATATATGGATGGGACAGTGATTTGCCTAATTCCATATGTGAGCTGGTAAAAATTAGTCTGTCTCTGTTCTGATTGGTTCCAAAGTCTACATTCTGAACTAGTAAACTACACTAATCTTAAGAGGTTGAAATACATAGGATTGGGCCAATTATCCTTCATAGATGTTTTCCATCTTAAAGATATAATTATTAAATTCCTTGATTTGGGCAGTTCCTTAGGAAGCATCTGGTCCAGCATCCTATGTTGCAGAGAAGGAAAGTGGATAATGAAATGGACTTTTACTCACACATGCAAAATGTGAATATTGTTAAGAAGAGTGGAAGCAATTGGAGAATGGCCAAAGAGGAAACACTGATTCTTCTGCTATGTAGAGCTTGACACACAGTTAGGCATACTGTGCACAATGTTAGGAGAATGTCACTGCGTTGATCATGTGGTGTTGAATTGTCCTCTACTCTGTCACATAAGGCTAGTGTATTATCTTGTATTCCTACAGTTTTATTTCAAGGACTGAGAGGAGCTAGCTTTCCTTTTTGTTTTTTCCTAAAAAAAGAAACTGAGCGCTTGCAGAGACCAGGTTGCTGGCATCAGTGACTTTGGTGGATGCTAGTGAATCAATTAGGAGCTGCATTGTAAACACTTGTTACAGAGTTTTCTTCCTTTCTTTTCATTCTTTGTGTGAGTTGTGTATGTGTGCACATGTACACTCATGCGTGCATCTGTGGTATGTGTGTATGCATAGGCCATTTTAGTGCTTTTCCACCAGCAAAGGTCTCAGAAGTGCAATGTAATTAACTAACAGCAATATACTGGATTCGGGCTTGCTTTGTACATGGATCTTCTCTCTCATTCCATTAACAATTGCCCCAACAGCTCTGTGCTCTGCATTCATTAAACATCCCTGCACCTGGAGTGTTTCAGAGCCTGCTGACATGGTCCCTCCACGAATGTGGAGTTTGGAGTCCACAAGGGAAATCCATACAGCTGTTAGCAATCTTCTAGGCTGCTTTGAGGTTATGCAGAATGAACTTAGCAAAGTCAATAGGACCTCTGCCGGGACTCTCATGGTGATACCAGTGGCTAAGACTTTATTCCTCTCGGAATGCTTAGCCAAGGTCCTCAGGAGTTGAATTCAGATAAAATTGAAAGGTAAACTAATTATAGTGGGGCCATTTGTGCTTTTGTGGTTTGGCTTATGTCAGCATTTCCTGACTACATTAAGCTCTTTGGGGATTTTGAAATCTGCTTTAAATGTCTTTCTCTACCCTTATTATTATTCTCCCTAGTTTTAAATCTAGTTCGTTTATAGGTTCTGATATTTAGACAAATGAGTTTTATGGTTACTCTTATGTGCTGCTTAGATGCACATTCGTCTGTTACAGCCACACCCACCCACCCCCACACACGCACACACAAATCCAAACACATGAACACTTTATTTGAACCAGGTGGTCTCAGTTATAAGTGACAGAAACCCAAATCAGTTGATCAAAAGGAACTCCAGAGGTTTGTACTAGTGAGAAATCTAAGAGTGTGTATGACTTTACACTGATCCTAGGACTTGAATGTGTCTGTCTGGCTCCCCAGCCATCCTATATTCTTGTTTGACCCATTATGTTTCTTTATAGAGGAAGTCACTCCATGGTAGGAAAGATGGCAGCCAGTAGTTATGTAGTCAATTTTGTCCTTTTCTCAACATTAATGATTAATTTTTTTGGATCACGTGCCCAATCCTGGCTAATCACAGCAGCTGTGGGAGGGATTAGGGATTAGAACAGTAACCAGGAGGCTGTCAGCCGACAGGAAGTAGAGAACCTGGACTTTGGTTATTTACTGGCTGTGTGATGCAGCAGTGCCTTTTACCTCTGTGGTTTTCAGTTTATGCCTCTGTAGAGAAGGTGGCATCTTAAGAGACAAGTAAAGATTACATAAAATAATGATACACAAAAATGATTTATAGAGAGCTAGCTACTTGTGGTAGACACTAGACCCCTAAGAGGCATTTTGTTATGCAACCATCCCCAGGGGATGTGCCATGGAATGTGAGGTACTCTCTCTTACAAGCGTGCAAAAGAATCAGGACTAGAGGACTACTCAGTCTTTAGCACAAACACCCCCAAACAAGTTGCCAAATTGGGTCTTGGATCCTTTTAGGATAACAGTTGTTCCCCATAATCCAGTTATGAAAGTTCTTAGATTTGGTGGAGGTGGAAAGGAGATCTTGGAATAGAGGGAGATGGCAAGGAGGCAGATGGGAGAAAAGGGAAGCCAAAAATCAAGATGAGATATGCGTACATATCTATATCCCACCATGAATATACTCATTGTGTATCACAAAGCATGCTCTCTGTGGTCTACTATCTAAGTTTCACTCGAAGTGTACCAGTAATCTTTGCACCTGGTTTGCTTTGCTTGAACTCCTCCTTTGTACAAATTTTTCTTTCATAAGTTTCATTGTGAGATGATAATATTAAATTAGTTAATTCTAGAATAAAAGGCAGTCAGCAGATTTAATACTCGGAGTTGTTAAAGTTATAAAATAATTTTTTCATCAGGACAAACTTCTCAAACTTTAGTGTGAGGAACATATATACTTTATCCAACTAGCTGACTAACTTTTAGTTTTCTGGAAAGAATATTCTCTTTGATTTGGCTACTACGAAACTCAAGGTCAAAATGCTAGTTTTACTGCTAGCAATTGGTCAAAATTTTTGTTATGCAGTTTGGGTATGTATGGCATTATTTGTGACTGTAACTTTATTTTTCCATTTTTTATATTACCTAAAGTCTATTGTTTAAAATTATGTATATTAATCTTGTTTATTTTTGTAGGTGACTCAGATCTTTATGTGGTTTGGATGGGGCTTCTAGAGTAAAAAATATATAAAAGTAAAAATTGCAGGTGGGATCTCAGGGGCCTCTTTCTGTAAAGATAATGTTGGCTGTGCTAATGCCCTTTCTCCTTCACTGCTAATGTCTTGGCTCTGCTTGGAACCACTTGTTCAATTATAGCGCCAAGCTCCTGTTTTACAAGGCTTCCTTTGAGCACATCTAATCAGGAGCAGCTCTTCACTGCAGTCTCTTTGTTCACTGACTGGAACTTTGAATGCCTTGCTTTGCCTAATAAATAACCCAGGGGTTCAAACTTGGCCTTATCCTTTATTTAGAAAATGGAACTAGAGAAGCTCTGTAGCATCTCAGAGCCAAGGCCTTTGGAAGGTCAGGTATCTTTCAGGCAGTCCAGGAAGGCTGTATACTGCTCCATTTCCTCCCACATTTACTGAGCATTTTTCATAAAATCCCCTGTGTTTGCTCCTATGTTGGCATGGAGGGCAGTGGGTAAATTGACCAGTGTAGGGAATACCAGGTGACTTATTATTCCGGGGTAGAGAATGAAAAGCCTGCCAGCAATATGCAGGGCTGGTTCAGTCTAACTAGCCCAGGAAACCTGGGTTCCTTTCATCCCCCTGTATTTGCTCCTTTCAAGAGTATATGGCAGCTTTCAAAGGGAGATGAGTGAGCCACATCTGTCAGAGAAAGTCTGGAGTCTGCTTTTGCTGCACGCTGACTACAGCCCTGGGTTCGAATCCTAGCTCCATTAGAGGAGCTGTGCAACCTTGAGTGAGCTGTATTTCATCACTAAGGTCCAATTTTTCCATCTATAAATCAGGCGTATTCTTAGACTAGGAGATGGAAAGGGAATCTGAGTATGGAGGGAAATGGAGGGAGGGAGATGAGGGAAAAGGGAAGTCAAAAGATCAAGATGAGAAAAGAGTATGTACCAATATCCCACAGCAACATTTCTTATGTATCATAAATAAATAAACAAATCTGTCTAATACTTCCCTTAGTGTTATTGTAAACTGAACTGAGACTACATCTTGCTGTAGAATGAATGTTTGGATGCTTTTAAAGTCATCTGTCGAAACTCAGTTCCTACTGGATGGTATTTGGGGGTAAGGACTTCAGGAGGTCTTGAGGGTGGAATAGAATTAGCGCCTTTATAAAAGACTCTTATTCCTTTCACTGGGTGAAGACACAGTGAAAAACCGACTGTGAAGAAGAATGTGGGCCCTCACCTGACCCCGAATTTGCCACTGCCTTGATCTTGCATTTTCAGCCTCCAGAACTGTGAAGAATAAATTTCTGTTTAAAAGCCATTCTGTCTATGGTATTTTGTAACAGCAACCCCAATAGACTGGGGCATACCTCTGCTTCTTGCCAGTCTCTACTGGCAAGCTTAAAGAAGCTTTCTTTTTAAGTCTAGGTTTAGGTTATACCTCCTTGTGTGAAGGCTTGACTAAGCTTTCTAAGTCATTATGCTCTTCACTCTTTCATCACCTGGTCATAGTTGCATTTTTACACACATTTGCATGAGTTTTTGATGTTTGATTCTCTCACCTGATATTAACTCTAAGAAGACAAGTGCTGGGTTCACTTCTTGTGGTCCATCCTTATTGTATTCTGTCACTATTGCATCCCCAGTGTTTTTTACTGGGCTGGATTCAAAGAGGAACTCAATAAATAGTAAACTTGAATAAATGAATGAAGATAATAAGTGGACAGTTTTGATCAGAATGTGCAGAATGAGAAGAGTGCTATCCTTGGTACAAGTCTGACTCAATGTTTACGTAGGTCAACATTTTTACATTTCAACACAGTTCTGCAAGGAAGGGCTTGCATTGTGCTCATCTCCTATCCCCAGAGCCATGTTACACACAACAAACATTGCTTGCACTAAGCATTTAAATAAAATGAGTGAACACATCTCTATCGATGTGTGGAGCTGGAAAGCCAGTTCCAAATGCAATCATCTGTAGGATGGGGGTGAGAGGCTTCCTCTTTTATAGGATAGAATTTTATAGGGTACCAGGTTGAGAACTTTCTTATTCCTGTTTGAAACACTGCTGCCCCCACTGTTCACCTAGTCCCAGTTCATGCAAGACAGTGTGTGCTCTTTCTTTATTTATTATACATGTCTGCTTATTGAGATAATTGGGTTGTATTACATTGCACACAGACTAATCTGAGAATGATTTCTGCTGAATAGAAATTACTTATTTTGATTCCTCAGGGGTTTGTTTTGTCAAAATTCATGTAGTATTTAGCAAAGTAATCATTGTTCAATTGCTGAGCACAGGAAGTGTAAAATTATCCTAATAAGAATGGAAAGAATGAAGAGAAGGAGTGTTACTGACCTCGTCAACTTGTTTAGTGATGGTGTTTCATCAACGTTCTCCAGGCCTAACCTCTGACGCTGCCTGTAAAGATCACCATGTACCTCTTCATCTCCCTGGCCCTCATTAGACATGCAATTTGTCATATGGTTGTTCAACCAGAATAGACACACACACACACACACACACACACACACACACACACACAGACAGACAGACATAGATATACAAATACATAGAAGAAGAAAAAAAGACATGGTTAAGATTCTTAAGAAAACTTCCAATAGCAAATCAATATCTGAGGTGGGAGGGTAGCTTTGCTTGCAGAAAGCCCAACTTTTCTTTATAGAGATATATGCTCTGTGACCTTGACTTAGCCACTGTATCCTCCTTATCCAAATTCTTCATCTGTCAGAGAGCATCAGGAAGGACACCTGCTTTATAGCTCCTTAGACTCAGAATCTGTAGTGTTTGTCTGCTTCCCTCAAGAAGGTTGTTGCTCATTCATCTGTTTGTCCTCAGGGCAAGTTTGAAGACAGACATATCCTTATGCATACACACACACACACACACACACACACACACACACACACACATATATTTAGTGCAAGAAATTGAACTCAGAACCTTATGCTTATCAGGCAGGCACTTATGGCAGTGAGCTATATCTCTGGTTCCCTTGTAGAAATATTGAAACATTATATGTGAAAAATAATCTTTATAAGACAAGATAATGTAATTTTGTCATCTTCATATGTAAATGCAAATGTGGACATAATCAAGAGAAGTATTTCATATGAATTATCTCATTTCATACATGTGATAACACTCTGATGTGTGTGCAAGGGCTGTGCTCAAGGTCTTAAAGGAGAAAGCACAGTTCAAACTGTGAACTCTGGGTTTGCAGAGCCTGCAGTGGAATCTTGGCTGTAACACATTTCATGTGTATGATCCTGGATAAGAACTTAATCATCTGTGGAAGGTTGAAATACAGACTGCATGTTCTTTGATGCTATTTCCATGCTTTGATGCTTAAATGTAGGCTCTATATCCCTTTCTTTGAATTGTGGTAGGTTTAAATGGTAAGATAAGGAAAAAATGACAGTTTAATTTGGGATCAACAAAGTCCAGACACCTGCTGCTGGCATTCTCCGAGGTCATAATGTGTGCAGAAACTCAGACCACACAGCCAAAGACAGCACGTCATTGCTCTATGTGGTGATACTGCTGAGCTGAGCCTTCAGGTCATCCCACCCAAGTGTCAGACATGAGTAAAGATACTTCTGGTTATTTCTACCTATGAGCCACTTGAGTACACTTAGCCCATCATGTCTTCCCAGGCAAGCCCCCTAGTCAGCTACAGTGAAGACAAATCATCCTGATCCATGGAACCTACAAGGATTATAAAAATGATCATGACACATCTTGTATTTTAGGGTTTTTTGTAATGTATTAACAGTTAGTAGGACCTCTGTGACGTCTTAACATCCTCATTCTGCATTAGAGATACTAGTAATGCCTTTCCTATAAGAATGTTGAGAATTGGAAGTTAAACTAAAGATTATACCATATCTTACACGTATTTTATGGTCAGTATTAGAGGTAAAGAATGCCTCTAGTTACATTGCCATTAGCATCCTTTGTCTTGTAGAAAGGAGACTTTCAGGCCATTGAAAGCAGGATTTAAAGAACTTGGGATGCCAGGAAGCTAAAATCTTGCAACTGAGTGAGGAGCTGCATCCAGTGGACAGAGAAGCATTGGCAGCTGTCAGAAGCTATTGTTGCTTTTAATTCGTGAGAAATAATGTGGCCATCACAAATGTCTGAGGCCAACACAACTGAAGTACTTGATGTAACTCCAGAAGTTTTCAGAGGAGGTTATCTCATTCATTTGTTAAGAGCAGTGCTCAATTATCAATAACATGGTAGTGAATTTCATGACTTCCATGTTCAGCCTGATTCCAGGGTCATTCGGTTCACTCCAGCCGGTTACTTTATTTATTCCTGGCAATGGGAAACTCTTGTTGGAGCATTAATTATACTTCAAGTCTTCTTTCTTTTGCTCCATAGTCTTCCTGGACTCCTTGATAGACTGTTTCTAAAACTTTTCAACCTCAAGTTGTCTAGGTCTGCTGTCTTCTGGAGTGTCCATTAGTGCTGTGAAGTCTAACTAACTATAAAGCCCAGATCTTCTCAGCTTGTATTAGGTGTTTTCCTGCATCTCTTTGAAGTGAACAGGTTTTGGTTGTTTTGGCAACTCACTCAGTAACCCTCAGTAGGTTACATTACCTGACTCTGTCTTGAAACACCAATGCTTTCATTATTGCCTGGCTGTTTCTGGTCCAATATTTCTTCCCCAAGATAAATACAGGCTTGAGAATGAAAACTCAGCATAAAATCCTTCGAACTGAGGTCTGGAAGCCTGCTACTGTTACCAGCTTTCAAGCTTGTAATTCACTGTTGTATTTCCATGTATTTGTGGTTGAAGGACATGGGTTACCTTTCTCAGTTTTCTTCTTATGGTGACAATGTCTGAAATGTGATAAATACTGTTAAAAAAACCAGTCATCTTATTTATCAAGCAGCTTACAGGTATATTTTTTCGAAGCTAATATTTCCTAAACATTTGTTGTATATCAGACACTGTTCTAGGTATGCTCCATGAATTCTGTCACTTGTTTTGCAGCAACCCATTCTCTTTGTGTCCATTTTAGAGATGGGAAAGCTGAAGTATAGAGAGAAAAGTTGCTAAAACAAGGAAGCTGTAAAATCAGGCAAATGTGCAATAACCAGGGCTAGACCCTGGAAGTGCTGACAACTCTACATGCTGTTTCTTGTTCTGAGATACTCAAACCTGCTATTACCTTTCAATCTCCATGAAAGCAATTTCAGATCTAATTAATGTTATTCATCTCTTCATTCCTTGAGCTTAGCTTAGTACTAGGCTGACAGAAGGTGTTGGACAAGTATTTGTTGAATGGATAGGTACAACAGAGCCACCCTTGATGTGAATGGAACATGGACCATCATTGTATCTGAGTCATTCTTAGGGTCCCAAGTCTTTGATCAATCACTGTAGTTTTTAGCACAATCTCAGTAAAACTGAAATAAGAAAATGCCAAGCAGGGGATTATTGAAGAGCAGCTTACAGAAGTATAGAAAGTCATACCTCAGCAAGCATAGAGTTAGAAACTAGGAAGGTCACAAGACTCCCTGGCATTTGTTTATGATTTTTTTCTGTATATCTCCTTAATTCTTCTCCATTTGTAGGAAATGCATTTTCTGGGAAAATTTATTTATTTTTTTCTTTTCCATGGCATGGGCATAGAGCAACCTCCACAATTTTCCTGTCTTAATTTAAGAGCCAATCACAAATTCTTGGGAGAGATAATTCAACACTTGGAGTGTTTGAGGTGCTCATCACTGAGATGATCTTCAGTTTCCCAAGGGGGTAAACAGTGGGATGTTGAGTACAAATGTGGATGGTAGAAAGCTTGCTCCTGAGGTTGGTGGAGAAGCACACAAATATCAGTGCCTAAAATAGCTATACCAATTTCACAATAGATCTGACCTAAGAATATTTGAGTCGAGAATAAGACATTGATTGACTCAAGTCAGCTCCATTTAACAATCAGAATTTCCAGTATATGTAGAGAAATATGGTACCCAAGAGAAGGCTCTTCAGAACAAGCCAAGGTCAGCTGAGAAGCTGGGAGGTTTTGAGGGGTCATGTTTAAAGTCAGTTTCTCAGTCAGGAAAACAGTCACTGTTAGAAAATTCTTAGGGAGGAAAAATTCTTGATGGCAGGGACCTTTTCACCACTGTTATTTTACACCCTGCCCCCTTTGCCTATTAACAGGAGAGAAGGTGGGTATATTAGAGAAATAGCTATTTATTTATGAGGTTGGGCTGTAATACTAGGCATATTTACAATTTAGCCTTCTTGAAAGGATATTATGAATTCCAATTATTATTTCGTCACATTTTATAGTTAAAAACTTTTGAAAATTCAGAAAACTTAAGCAACTTAACCAAGATCAGAGGTAAGTTAGGGAATTTACATCTATATTTATCCAATTGTGCACCCTGGTTGATTGACTGATTGATTTCTTTATCTACAGTGTCTTTCCACTTACTTTTAGGTCTTTTAATTTCTTTGTTCCTTTTTTGTTTTGTACATGTTGCAGGGCATGATGTTTCCATTCCTTGTGTGGAGTTGGTACATGTACATAATTTCCTTTTTCATCTCCTTTCCTTCCCCCTCCTTATAAAACCTCTCTAATCCAAATGAACTTATTGAGAGGGAAAATATATAAAGTGATTTACCTTCCAGGACAATGGCTGGAAGATGTGAAGGTTCGCAGTTGCATGAACACCAAGCATGGAGAAAATGTGGATAGAGATCAGGTCATAATTAAGTTTAGCTCTAATCTGAGACATTTTGGTACTTTGACTCTGGAAGTGGAAAGCCATGCATACCTAAGAATTTTAGGTGCAGTGGATGCCTGGGCAAGCTTCTCTGTCAGCGGGAAGTCTCAGAAGGGAAGTTTAATTCTGAGGAAGGTAACACACCTGGAGGGGAGAGAGGACCGTTCTGCAGAATTATCAGTTCTATATCAGAGGAAGGAAGGGCGGTAAGAAAGCATGCCAGGACGCCTGGGACTGGATGGGAAGACAATTTGCTCATATTAAATGCCTACGGTCTAAAAATTTCACAGATGTGATGAGAATTAAACTATAGGCCTGTGTCTTTGAAAGCATTTCTAAGGCAGTGATTCTGTCATTCCTCCATTATGCTTCTTTTTCCTCAAAGCATTTTCGCTTCTTTATATTATCCTAAGAAATACAACAGTAGATTTGCCCTGGGCTAATTCCTTGATTCCTCATGGGCTTCCGGTGGCTTTTTAAAGATGTTATTATCAAACCAGTTCATCATCCAGGGAAACATCTTTGTGCAATTGTTCTGGTTGGCTGAATAATTATTGCTGAGCATACATGGGGCAGAAATTATTGAAAAATCAATATTTGATTGGCCATTTATAAAACTGATTGCTTTTATAAAGCTTGGTATGCTGGGTAGATAACTGATCAAATCAAGCAGAGTATATGGATTTTGAGACTCAGTCTCCAGGTATGCAAAATCTTAATAGTTGTCTTTAGTTCAAAAGATTGTCATAAGTTTTGCCTGAGATAATAACCCCAATAAAAGACTCATGATGATCCTTGAACTTACTGGGCTTGTTGTCATATGCATTTACTTTATTTAATATGAAACTTGTTTGGGGGGAGGTCAGGGGCTTGCTAGTATTTCTTTCCCAGGTTGTATGAAAAATATAGTATTTGCTAGATATTGGCTAGAGTACAGATATTAGCTCACTAAACATTCATTTATACCCTTGGAAGTAAATATTTTTATTGCCTTTGTGAAGTTTAGGGGACAAAGATATTAAATGATTTATGCTCAGCTAGTAAGGAGCAGAGCTAAGTTTTCAGCCTGGGCAGTGGTTCTAGAAGTTGTGCTCTTAGCCAGTCTGCTATGCCTCCTTGAATTTTGAAGCTATCATGCCCTTTGCCCTTTGGAGACTGTTTTGCCTAGTGCTGAAAAAGTTCCAAGAGGGAAATTCTCAGGGGAAATTGGATAAGATGTTTTTGGGATCTAGGCCCACAGATGCTTTCATTTCTAAGCAAGGGTGCCAGGGTGGCACTCTGGTCAGAGACACGGAAATGCTCTATAGTAGACATTGCTCACATATCTGTGTCTTTCCATTTCAATGTACTCCAAATGACTTTGAGCTGCATTAGCTAAATTTTCACTTCTTGGCATTTTCTGGGAAAGTATTTTGCTTTTGTGCAAAGCAGGCTAGACGTGCCAGAGAATTAATACCCAGGAGCAGTCCTCATTATGAGTCTGATGGGAATGGGTGTATATAGGACCCAGCTCCCATAAATGCATGTAATACCAGACATACCTTTATTACCACTCCCCATTTTCTTCAGTATTGGGCTTCAGTCATCCACTGTAGAAATTGGCTTGTTAAAATATCTTTAATTAGCTGCCTTTCTTTCATTGTATGACCTCCCCACCTGCCATGTAGTGTTCCATTAACTTTCAGAAAAACATCTTGGGCTCAGATTATTGTCTCAGGGGTTCTGCTTCTGGAAGAACCCAAACAAAGACATGCTCCAATTCTGCCCTGACATGCAGTCTTTCTCTCCCAACGATTCCTGAGTGCAGCATAAGTGCAAAAAGCAACAGCTAAGTGGGAAACAAAGTACTCCTTTTTAAATAGCTGGGTAAACACCCAATACTCCCCAGGGCATGATGATAAAATGCTAGGTGGGTAGTGTGGATTCAGCCTGGAGAGAGTACATGAAGTCCCCTGCTGTTATTTTTTGTGGTGATGTGCTGACAATGTGAGGGCAGAAGCCCAGAGGGAGTTCCACTCAAGGATGCAGCCCATTAAGGCACAGTAACATGTCCAGCTGTGAACATGGCTCAGAGGAGGTACAGGGTTTAGAAAGATCAGACTAGCCTCATCTCATCTATTAGAGGAGCTGGCCACAGGTATAAGTAGCAACTCAGAGAGGCAGGGAAAAGGGTGGATTGAGGATCTAAGATAGATACTCAAACCTACCTTTGTTTGTCTTCTACTTGTTTCTCTTGATCTGCTGCTGAATGAGATGTTGAGTTCATTTACTCAAATAGCATTTCTTGATCTTTTCTTGGGTGTGTTTGAGAAGGAGTTAAATAGTGTTCTTAAGATTTATGCAGTTTAGCCTTTGGGGTACATTGGCAAGATGTCTGCAGTATCTGTGGGGTTATTTCCATATTGATAGATTGAGTGTGCATGTCACAATTTGTGAAGAAGCCACAAAAGCAGAAATGATTGTGAGAGTGATCATGATGAGGACGATAATGTAGAAATGTCAACTGGAATTTGTTGCATGATTCCTTTGTCCTACAAGTATGAGAAATGCTCTGCATATATCACAGCAAGTCTATGAATTAGATATGGTAGCTTTTGGAGTACAGTAAGGAAACTGAAATGTAAACAAAGTTACTATCACAAAATTCATCATAAGAGGTTCTTGAAATGGGCTTATGGATAGTACGTTTGGTTTCTTTTTTGGAAAATTCTCATCTGTGAAATATTCAGGGACTGGGGAGGGAAGAAACCGGGAAGAGCTATCTGGGCCTCTGTGAAAAGTTGTTGATGTGATGTGTGTGGAAATCTTTCATTAGACCCTTGTGTACGAAATAATTTTTAAAGAAATATCCCTGTTCGATTAGTCTCCCCAAATCAATTCCAAGAATATCAGGGTTTGATCACTCATAGAATAGAGGGAGGGTCACTTAATAGACTGGATAAATACAAGAAACAGTTGTTATTTCCTTATTTAATTAAAATGTATCTTAAGATTGAAACTCCTTAGGGCCAGAGACATATTCCTTGGGCTTTGGCTATGATCCATATTCCTATAAGAGTATATATTAAGTAACCCTCTATGCCCATAAAATATACTTAAACAACTGCCTATACAACTGGCTCTGGTTAAAGGATAATGGGCTGGGCTGTAACAGAGTGATGTGTTGGAGAAGACTGAGGCGGAATCTTGGCCTTTCAGATCAGTTTTTCCAAAAGTGTCACCAATCTGGTTGAATTTGACCCTGCTTCCTTAGATACTTTCTGACCCTGATTTTCTCACTTCCCGTTTATTATTTATTTGACTGTCAAGTGACTATGATTTTGATATTTTCACTTAAAAAACTTCCTAGGAAATTCAGCAAGGGAAATCCATCCTTAATGGTGGAATCCCCTGCTTGGCATAACAATGTCTTTTTGTTGGTTTTGAGGGCAAAAAGTAGTCTTTATTTTGCCACTGAACGCACTGGCATCACCTGTCTTCTTAAAGTCTTCACCACTGTTTGTACACTGAGACCTAGAGTATCACAATGTGAAGGAGATTAGGGACTGGTAACAATTAAAACAAGCAGCAGAGCTGAGGAAGAATAGGGCTGGAGATGAAGTCTCCCATTTATCAATGTCTGGGCCAAGGAGCCCTTGTCACCTTCCAGTCACCCAAACAGCTCCCACAGTCATTTCCATCTTCACACGGTGGCTGGCTGAGCCCTGGGTGCTGATTAAAAACCCGGTGAGTAATGGGGAGCAGTGCATGCCTCTGTTCCTGTGGTAGATCTAAGCAAGTTAATAACCTCCTTTAAAGTGAAAGCAAATCAACTCCTATTTTAAACATTTTATTGACAAGCACAAAAAGGCTGCTGTCTGTGGCCCAGGTAAATTTATCACTTGGCTTTGCTACTTGTTTCTGACTCATGTAAAAGGCAAGAGCATTTAAATCACTCCAGTGTTACAGGACAGGAGGAAGTGTTGGATCAGGAAAGATTGGGATAAAAGGAGCAGAAAGTATATTCCTTTAGTTCCTACTGTGTGATCAGGACTTCCTGGGGTGCTTTCCTTCCATGGATGCATCTGATGCTCAGGTGATCTTTCATGATGGCATTGCTTCATTTTCATTCTATAGTGGGGGACACTGAAGATATAGAGAAGTGAAAAACCCTGGCCCAGTCACAGCACGGCACAGCAGCCAGGATGCACAGCTTCATCTGGCATTTGCAGTCACATTCTGTGACCATCACAACCCTAAGGATAAAGTAGATGGCACTTTAAGTTAAGAGCTGCTTAGGAGACTTAACTAAAGAAGTGCTTGTTCTAGAGATTAAAGGTTAGGGAACCACTATGAATGGTGTCAGGCATTGGCACGAGAAGAGCTGTTATTACAGTTAACGTGGAAGATAGGGAAAGGGAGTATGACTGGGATCCTGGAGGTAGTTGGGTAAGGTAATTGGGTAAGGTAAGTTTTAAATGGGGCAGTGAATTTTGGTTAAAGGGAAGGAGACAGTCCAATGGGATTTCTGTGTGCAGAGGCAGGCAGAGGCCCTCATTAGCTCATGTAGCTGCAAGTGAGATTCTACTGAAAGACTACACTGCCCAGTCCACCAGTGTGGGGAACATGTCCACCACCCCCATACTGTACCACTTTTTGTGTTCCTGGATATCTTCCAGAGGGCAACAGACATCAGGCGGCACCAATGAATATCGCTCCTCTGAAGAAATCTGGTATATATCAAAGCATTTATCCTAGGCTGTAATTGAAATAATCTCAAGCTACATTAGATTTTGGACATGATTACCATCCTATAAAGAGTATATCTTAAGTAACGCTGTATATCCATAAAAATGAGATGACACACAAAAAGTGGGAGTGGGGGCTCATTAAAACTCACTTCTTTCATTATTTAATGTATATCTGCAACTTCCTAGGCCATGTAAAGTGAAGCTTGGTATAAACTGTGATTATTTTACAAGAAGATTTTCAGAGAAGAAAATAAATGTCCTTTTTTTCCTCTTCAAAAGACAGTCATTTAGGGCCAGCTGCCTTGCTGATTAGGTAACTTTGGAGATCTCTTTGCCAATAGTGCTGAGGATTCAGGAATAATCCCAATTTTGCGTTTTTGCTATCTTCTATTCCACACTCCTCCACATTCCACCAAGCCATTATATCAAAAACCCCAGGATGATGACCTGACTCTTTGTCTCACAATTATGAACTCAAAGCACCAGAGAAAGTTAACAATATTTGGCATTTTGAGTATATCGTGTGTGCCATATCCTGTGTTGGACTTCACAGATGCAAAAATACTTATGGATATTTAGAATGCCACAGTGACGAATGCACAGCATGCCCGGATGCATAGTGAGGGAGCATCTATATATCCCAGATGCATGTGCTCTGGATGGTCAGGACAGTTCTATGATTCAGGTGGTACTGAGCTTTGAGGGAAGTGCTTCATAGGCAGAGATGGAGAAAGGATATTGTAGACAAAGGTAGAGGCAGAGACCTGGCATTAGAGGATACGAAGAAACAACAAATCAAAGTGTGTCTGGAGCAGAAGACATGTGGAGTAGAGTTAAAAATAGGAGCTATGCCTCCAAGGGTTATTAAGTTAGGGAGTTTGAATGGCCCTGGTTCTGTGCCAATGCTTGCACCCACTGGACACCTGGGAATTCATGAAAATGTTAGAGTTAGTTCTATATTTTAGAGATCTCTCACATTGTGCCTCTAGCTTTTGATTGACACTGGACAAGTTCAAGTTTCTGCAGGATTGGAGTCAGTGAGTTCTCATTTACAACAATCACTCTGTAGAGGGCAGGCTTACTCATTTGTAATCTCAGCCTGAAATCCCCCAGAGAAGTGCAAAACTGAAGAAGGAATGAATGATGCTTGAATTTACAGAGACTCATTTGAAGGCTAGAGGAAAATCACAGTTCTAGGCAAGACAGAAAGCATTAAGCTGTACTTTTAAAGTCCTAATCAAATGCAAGCAAAAGTATTTTCAAAAGCAGGATAATTGGTGGTCAAACAAAGCTTTCTTTTAAACCACAAATGTTTCCCGGTACCCAGAGACTGATAACAGGTTTTCCTTTCTCTTTTCTCTTCTGAAGTAGCTACTTAATGTGGCAGCATCTATCCTTGTATAGACCCCAAGGGAGGTGTAAAACTTGGTGAAATTGAGGTACATCTCTGTGCACCACTGATGGCTTTTGGGATGGGTGGTATCACAGTGGTGGTTAAGGAGGCTGGGGATGTAGCACAGTATGAGGGCTCTGAGTTCAAACATTGCAAAACAAAAAAAGAAAACCAAAGAAAGCAAAACAAAATCAACACACACACACACACACACACACACACACACAGACTCAGACTCAGACTCAGACTCAGACTCAGACTCAGACTCAGACTCAGACTCAGACTCAGACACAGACTAAGGAGAAAGAACTTCCCCTTTACCAGATAGTGATTAGCAAAGCTGGTTTATCTGGATTCCTACCTGGTGGAGTTTGAGCTGAATGGATGGACAAGGAATCAAAGGTTAGAAGGATAAATTCACACAATGGTGACCTTTGCTGCTGGATTTGTGAGGCCTTCTCTCCCTATGCCTATTTTCTAATCACTGAGATAATGTCTCTCTTTTCTTGGCAATTTGAACTGTTGGGAATTCTGTCACTCCTCTGACGTTCCACTGCTTCCCAAATGATACAGAACAGTTCCAAGAGTAGCCAGTTCTGTGAGGCTCAGCTATCTTTTGGTCTTGTTTTACTTTCAGAGCACAAGGGGGAGACACTAAAGGCAGCACCTCTTAAAGTTATCAACTGGCAGACGAGATTAGACACTCCGAGAGACTACAACTCTGTCTTCAGATTCCAGACATACGTGTCTCTGCCTTCATCCACCTCAGTCTCAGCATCCAGCTTCTTACTGTCTTCCATCAGGAACATGGACTGGTAGAGGAGTGCAGAGTCTCAGAAATCTGCAAGACCAGGTTTGACTCTCAGTTCTTCTGCTAAACAACCTTGGATAAGTTTTCATCAACTCTGTGATCCTTAGTTTTCAGACTGTAAAATGGAATAATCCCAATGCTTATCCTCTATAGTTTGTTTTAAATATGACATAATCATAGGCAAATGGTAATTTTTATCATCACTTTGCCTGACAATCATGGAAGTATCTGCAAAAACATCTTTGTTCTGAAGGGATGCCTGCTCAGGGTCACATCTGGGACTTAGATGCACTTCTGGGAAGCTGAATGCTGCCCAGCACATCTGCAGTGAAAAATGAGCTGTTGCACTTAGCAGGGAAGCAGGTTATGGCCCAGGGGCTTAAGTCAGCTTGCTCAAGTCTTCCTAGAAAATAGGTGAATGAGCTGGGCCCAAGACTTCTCCTATGTTACCATGTTAAGGGTTGCAACAGCATTAAGCAACTGAGCTGGGATACCAATAGGAATTGTGGTAATTTCCCTTTTTTTGAATGATCTTTTCTACCTGTCAAGCGTGTTGCTAATGTTTTCATACATTATTTCCTTTAATTGTCACACTTCTAGGAGTAGGGGTCATGACTGCTTCCATTCACAGAATGTAGTCTTCATAGAGGTTAAGAACTTTTCCAAGATTAAACGGCTAGGAAGTGTCTGATTAGAAGAACAAACCAAAGACAAGTAAAGTCTAAATATTACAGGAAAGACATTGCATGACTTAACGTTGGGGTATACATGAATCTGACTTAATTGAGTGATGCTCCATGGATTCTGGAGTCCTTTCTTCAAGTTCTTCCTAGTTCACTTTTGTACCAACTGATTTGCTGAGATCAGCAAGTCCCTTTGTGCTGAAATGACACATAGTCATTTTATTCTCCTGTCATATACAGCTTGAGAGATGGATCCTCAGGCTTCTGGTGTGATTCTATCTGACATTTTTCTAACATTGTATTGAAAATAATTCTCTGTCTGGGCTATTTCTTCTTTATTTCAACACTTGAGTCTTTAACTTTTCTTCTTTTGGGAGTGATGATCAAATATTTCCTATGTTCTTGTCTCCCATTTATGAGATTCTTCCTGCTTTGCTTTACCTCTGCTCTTCTTTATATCTGGGATATCCACCGACCCGTGTGCTGAAGGACTGTGCAAGAGGGAGGTGGTAGAACCTTGCAGAGGTGGGCCTAGGAAGAGCAAGTTACCTCACTGGCAGAATTCCCTGCAAGTGGATACTGGGACTCTGGACTCTCCCTTTCTCTGTCTTTGCTTTCTGGTTGCCATAAGGTAACCAGGTCACCTTTGCCATATTTCCCATCATGGTTTACTGCTGTATGTACACAGTCAACTGGGCCAAGTGGCTGTGGACTGTGACTCCTGAGACAAGCTAAAATAAATCTTACTTCCGTTTAAGTTGGTTAGCTCAAACATTTTGTCAGTGACACAAAGCTGACTCAACCTGTACCCTCAATGAACTTGATCATGGTTCTCAGTCTATCACACAGTGTTATAATCAGATTTTGTATAGTTTCTATTTTATAAGAAGTTTCCTTTTTTTAAAAAAAAATACTTACTGTGCTCACTTTCTTCTGCCCACAATGCACAGGCACTTTACACTGTCATAAGGTGTGAATTTCTACTCTACAGTTAAGTATTTATTTGGGTATTTCTACCTCCTTGAGGATTGCTTTTTGAGTGTATTTGAAAATCTGCATAAGGGTCCCCCCTAATTTAAAACTAAGGGTCTTTGTCAGACTCAAAAATGCACAGTGTACCCTGGGGAAATGAAAGGGGAGGGAGAGTCTTAAAAAAGATATTGTTAATAGTGTATCAGGATTTAAAACCCCACATTACTTGCACCACTCTGCTTAGATAGATTTTATTCTTTTTTTTGATAGATTTTATTCTGTCCCAGTTGTCTACTTGCATTAGATTTGAGGGCACAGACAGCTATCCCAAAGACATCAGGATATAGCATAGTAATCATCTTTAAATTCTTATTATCTTAATCTAGAACTTTGTATGACTTATACTTTTTTATCATGACTAATCTTAGTTAAATCTGGTTTGCTTGGTTGCTGTTTGGTATCGACAGATTTTATTCAAAACTGATATGATTGATGGTATCAAGTCTGAGAGTATAAGTAACTACACTGAAGATGATAAGACTCTATGACACACATTCTGGTTTGATAACTGCCTGCTTTTGAAGTTTTATACTATATACAAAGTTCTGTTTTTATTAATACTGTTATGTAATGATACATTCAATTATACTATGTCTGATGATATAGCCAATTCTATTGAAGATAACAAGAGACAACACAGGAACTATGGTAGAACTCCTTGTACAATGGTCTTATATGTCTTTTTCGTTTCATGTGTATATAGGAATATGTTTTGTTTTGTCTTGCTTTGTTTTGTTTCTCCCTCTAATATAGAAAGGATAGAAATACATGTCGAGACTCATACATGTTTAGAATCTATAAACAGTTTATGAGAACTGATCTTATGACACATGATGAAATGAACAGGTACTCTGAAGAAAGTACTAAGGTACCCAGTGCTGATTCTGGAGGGTCATAATGTGAAACCCAGCAATAGTATTATTCTTTATTCAGAGTGATATTAGCCGGCTTGGGTTTGTTCAATCTCAACATAATTGAAGATATGAATAACTTCATGTATGTTTAAGTGAATAGGATTGATAACCATATTTCTTATTCTAAATTTTTTTTTATTTAAGGAGAAAAAGGAAAAAAAGCAGAGAAAAGGTACAAGTTATACAGATTTACAGAAAAAAATAAACAGAAGGAAATCACTAGTTAATGGATTACATATTGTCATCTTAGAAATAATTGTTCAGGTTACAAAATTAAAGCCTATAAAGTGGACATTCCAACAGTGAGACTGCAAACAGTTCTGTTCAATGATCCGACAAAACTCAGTAATATCATTATCTATCTTATACACTTAAATATACATGCAGTTATATCATTTAGAGCACTTTCTTTTCCTCTCTTTTGTACAATGACAATTACACATTTTGGGTTTTGTTGCTCCCACAGTTCTTATTACTTTTTTGGAAGAGAATAGAACCAAATGTGACATGACAGAACAGAGTCGGTCAAATCAAAAGGGTGGACATAATGGATAATGTAAAAACATAATACAAGGTGATCAACAATGGTTATCATAATGCCTCCCGCTATCTCTAATAGAATTGCCTATATCATCAATTATAATAAAATTGAACAAAACAGTAAAGAACGAAACCAACAAAACCAAAACATTGGAGACATTATAGGTCTTCAAAAGTAGATAATAGTCAACCAGAATGGGCGTCATAATGAATCCCACTATCTTCACAGCTGTTGCCTAAACTTTCGAACCTGGTACTATCAAGCAAAACAGAATAGAGGAACATCAGTCAAAACAAGATGGTGAGAGCAATACAGGGCTTTAAATCAAGATAATGGAAAGTCAAAGTGGGTTACTATAATATATCCTGCTATTTTTAAATTTATTTTTCCCTTAACTAAAAGGATAAAAATAAAAAAGGAAATAATAAAATGGAGATTCAGATAAAAGAGGGCATAACAGCGAAACAGAGCAGAACAAAACATAACCATTTAAGCAAAATAGTGTTTCACCACAAGATAATTCTGACATAAAAGTAGTTACCATATTGTCTCTTTCCTTGAAATCGTTGAGTATAACTTCATGTACTGTAGCATAAAATATATCAAAACAATGTAAAACCATTTAAGAGAATGACAGTATTACAGGGTATTTAGAATCAACTAACAGAAAATGAACAATGGTTTCTGTATAATCACCTTGTCTATAAAAGTTTTTGCTTATACTATCATATATAATAAAATCCAATAAGATACAACCTGTTTAGACCAATGGAGACAGAAGAACAAAAGCTTGATGAGACTTCAAAACAAGATGATACTAAATCAGTATTACCTCTTAAGACGTCATTTTCTCCAAAATAGCTGTTCCTATCATCCAATCTTCTCTGCCTCATTTCTGTTGAGCTCTTTTTCTGTCATTAGTTGTCAGTTTGTCTTCTTCATTTGGTTTTCTGCTCCATTCATTGTGGCCTCTCTGCCACTATTTCTGGATTCTTCGTATTTTTCTTCTTTAGAATATCCTGCAGTATTCTCTGTAGAGTTGAATTGGTGGTTGCATATTCCCCTAGTTCCTCTTTATCCTGGAAGCTCCTTGTTTTTCTATCAATTCCCAGGGATAGTTGTGCAGGATATATCAATCTTGGCTGGAGGTTATTATCTTTCAAAGCTTGAATTATTTCCCCCTATGCTCTTCATGATTTGATGGTTTGGGCCGCGAAGTCTGCTGTAATTCTGATGGATGTTCCCTTGTAAGTGATCTGTTTCTTGTCTCTGACAGCTTTTAATATTCTGTTCTTGTATTGGATTTCTGGAATTTTAATTATTATATGCCTGGGTGTTGCTCTGTTTGGGTTGTAGGTGGCTGGGGTCCTGTATGCTTCATACAACTGAGTATCTTTACCTTTTGCTAAATTAGGAAAATTCTTCTGGATTATTTCTGTGAGTAGCTTTTGTAGTTCATTTGTTTGTGTCCCTACTTCTTCTTTTATGTTCTTAATTCTTAAGTTATGGATCCTCTTATCATCTTCTAGTCTTTGTATTATTGCTGTTTGTTTCTTTGTTATTTTTAAGAAGTTTTTCATTTCATGCTCCCATATTACAAATCTGCCCTCCAGTTCAGATAATCTGTCCTTAGTTTCTTTCAAGCTGTTATGCCAGTTTTCGATAGAGTTTTTAGTTTCCTGGTAATCTCTTTGAACCTGTTTCACGTATTCTATGCTTTCTCTATTTTCTCCATCAAACAATTCTCCCCTTTTTTTCTGTTCTTCCATTCCACCATCTGGTTATTTTTTTGGGTGGTGCTTAGCATTTCTCTAACTATTCTGCTTGTGTCTAGCTTCAGGTCATTAATAACTTCATTCCTGAACTTGTCTATGAGGCTCTGGAGATAGCGCTTTATATCTATTGTAGCTGTGTCTGCTATTGCCTCTTTCTCAGGATTGGGGGCCAAGGAGCCTTTTTTGTTGCTGCCTCTTCCCATATTCTTTGTTCCTTATATATGTAAGCATATATAGGAGGCCCAGCTTCCTTCCCTGTTGGCCACAGTCTGATTGAATTGTGCCGGCTAGGTGTTCCTGCCCACCGCAGCACACCAGAAAGTTGCAGACCAGGCAGCCTATGCGGGGCCTGCCCCTCTAGGTCACCTTCAGGCGCTTGGATCTGAGTTGTGCTAGCCTACTGGGTCTCAGCCAGCAGCATCACGTAGGCTAGGCACTGCTCACCAATCCTGCTTGAGAGGGGGATACGTGACTGAAGTCACTGCAGCACCCTGTTCCTGCAAGTCTGCCTGGTCCCAGAATGTCCTCTGTTGGAGTCTCCTAGACTGTGAAAGAGTCCCAGTTTCTCTCATTCACCGCAGGTCAATGCACAGCTCCCCGCCCGTCCTGCTTTCAACTCTGCTCACTGATTCCCATTCTCAGAGCTTTCACACATCTCTCTCCCTGCCAAGCCGATTCAGATACAGCAGCAGCGGCAAGAAACCCAAATCGCGGCTTCCAATGGCGCAGGCTCCAGCTTCCACACTGAGGCTTTTCTGTTCCTGTTATAGCACCAGCATTGCATTCCCAGTTGGTTTCTCTCAGCCCAGTTCATTCTTGGGTCAGCAGGGCATATTTCCTCTTGCTTATGATTCCTTACTCCGCACTATTCCTGAATTCTAAGCTGGGTCTTTCAGAGAGCCTCCGTAGCTGCTGCTATCTGTCCACCGTGTTCTCTGAAGTCCCGATAATCATATTTCTAAGTTTTTGATGGATAGTTGAACAGAACTGTTTGCAGTCTCACTGTTTGAATCCCCACTTTATAAGCTCCACTTTAGTATCTGGAATAACTATTTGTAAGAGGAAAATCTGTAATCATTGACTAGTTATTTCTTACTGTTTATTTTTTTCTTTGAAAGTATGTATTATTTCTTTTTTTTTTTCCTTTTTATCGGTACTGGAGATCGAACTCACGACCACCTGCTTGCAAGGCAGGTGCTTGAAAGTATGATTATTTCTACCCATTTTCTGTTTTGTTTAGTCTTTCTTTAAATAAAATTTAAAAAAAAGAAAATCTGCATAAGTGGCACTGTTCTCTGTGTCTGTTTTCACTCAGAGCTGTAACTGGAGATTCATCTTTGTCTTATAAAAATGTACTTTATCTTCATGCATCCGAGTGATTAATGATATTTCATAGTTTCTTATACTCCATTTATCTGCACCCCTTGTGATGAATGTCTGGGTTTCCTCTAACTTTGCTGCCACAAACAAGGCTGAGATAATTTCCCTCATATGTGTTTCTTTGTGAACCCATGTGAAAGTTTCTCTAGAACCTGAAGTGTTATGGTTTGGATAAGTGTTCCCAAAGGTCCATGTGTGAATGGCTTATTCCCCAGGGTACTGCTTTTGGGAGATGGTGAAACAATAAAAGGCAGGGAGACCTCACAGGAGGAAGTTAAATTATGATGAACATATTTTTTTTATTTAAAAGAGAAAGAAACACAGACAAGAGAAAAAAAAGCAAAATAGACAAATAAGCAAACAACAACAAATACAAAACAATAACAATATAGGCTTTCAAAACAAAGTAATAGAAATTTAACAATGGTTGTTACACTGCTTATTGTTATCTTTAAAAGAATTGCTTAGATTACCAGCTATAGATATGCAAAATTGATCTAAACATGAGTATTAACTTCATTTTCCAAGAACTAATGGAATTAGTAGTATAGTCATCTTATTTACCTTCTGTATATATATACAAATTTATGTCTGTTTCTTTTTCTCTTCTTTCCCCTACCCCAGTTACTTTTCCCTTTGAGCAGTTTCTTACCCTTGCACAGTATTTAATGTAGATTTTGGATCTTATTTGCTCTTTTCGTTTCTTACACAAGGGAGACAATACAGTATTTACATATGTGAGTTTGATCTGTTTCACTTATGAGTATGATCTCAAGTTGCATCCATTTACCTATAAAAGCCTCAGTGCAGTCCTTCTTTATAGTTGAGTAGTATCTCATTGCATAAAAATATGTCTTTTCCACAGTTGATGAGCCTTTGGGTTGCTTCCAAGATTTAGCTATTGTAAATTGTGCTGCTATAAACATGGGTGAATATATATCACTATGGTATGATGTTTTCAGTTGTAGGAAAACATCCAGAAGCAGGATGTCTAAGTTAAATGGAACCTTTAATCCTAGCTTTTTGAGAAACCTCCACACTGACTTCCACAGTGGCTGCACCAGTGTACATTCCCACTAACAGTGGAGAAGCATTCCTTTTCCCCCACAGCTTCTCTAGCATCTGTTATTGGTTGACTTCTTGATGGCAGCCATTGTTTCTGGAGTGAGATGGAATGCCAGTGTTGTTTTAATTTGTATTTCTTGCAAGACCAGTGATGTTGAAAATTTTTTCATATATTTACTTGCCATTTGTATTTCTTCATCTGAGAAGTGTGTATTCATCTCAGATGCCCATTTTTGGATTGCATCTTTGAATTTGGAGGCCTGATTTTTTTTTCAATTATATGTTTTAAATAGAAGTCCTTTGCTTGAGGGACAGTTGGCTAAGATATTTTTCCAATTTGTGAGTTTTCTTTTCACTCTGTTGTAGCTTCTTTTCACATGCAAAAACTTCTTAGTAAGATGAGATCCCAGTTGTTGATTCTGGGAAGTATTTCTTGTACAGTTTGATTTTGTTCATGAATTCTTTGCCTACTCTTAAGTCTTCAAGATTTCTACCTTCTTTGTCTTCCAGCAGACTTAGTGTTTCTGTTTTAATATTTAGATCTTTGGTCCATTTTGACTTCAGTTTAGTGCACGGTGGTAGACATGGACCTAGTTTTAGTTTTTGGCATATGGAAAGCCAATTTTTACAGCACCACTTATTAAAGAGGTTATCTTTCTTCCAGTGAACATGTTTGGACCTTTTGTTGAAGATAAGGTGGTTGAATGTGTTTGTAGCTGTAGTTGAATCTTCTAATCTATTCCACTGATTTTCAGGTCTGTTTTTATTTCAGTACCATGCTGATTTTTATCACAGTAGCTTTGTAGCATAATTTCAAGTCGGGGATGGTGATACCTCCTGCCTTGCCTTGGTTGCCCAGAAATGTCTTTGCTATTGTAGGTCTATTCTGGTTCCAAATGAATTTTAGGAACAATTTCTCTAGATCTGTGAGGTATGCTTATGGTATATTGATTGGAATTGCATTAAATCTGTATAACAGTTTTGTGAGGATAGCCATTTCTCAGTGTTTGTTCTTCCTTTCCATAAACAAGGAATGTCTTCCCATTTTCTGAAACCTTTGATTTATTTTTTCAGAGTACTATAATTTTTTAATGTATAGATCATTTACTTCCTTTGTTAAACAGATTCCTAAGTATTTCATTTGTTTGGATGATATTGTGAAGGATGTGGGTTTTCCTTGTTTCTCTCTCAATGAGTTTGTTGTTTGTGTACAGGAATGCTATTGCTTTTTGAGTGTTTGTATCCAGATATATTATTGAATTTGATTATTAGATCTGGAAGTCTTTCAATGGAGTTTTGGGGGTCTTCTATGTAGAGTACCATGTCATCTGCAAATAATGATAATATAACTTCTTTCTTTCCTATCCTTATTCCTTTTATTTCTCTCTGTTGTCTAATTGCTCTGGCTAATGTTTCCAGCACTATATTGAATATGAGTGGTGATAATGGACATCTTGTCTTGATCCTGTTTTTAGGCTGAAACTTTTCATTTTTTGTCCATTTAGTAAGATGTTGGCTGTTGGTTCATCATATATAGCTTTTACCAGATTGAGGTAAAGAACATCTATTCCGATTTTCCATATGATTTTTTTAATCATGAATGAGTGTCAGATTTTGTCAAACGCTTTTTTTGCATTTACTGAGAGGTTCATATAATTCTTGTTTTTGGCTCTATTGATATGGAGTATTACATTTATTGATTTGTGAATGTTGATACACTCCTGCATTCCTGGAATGATTCCTACTTGCATGTAGTGTATAGTCTATTTGATGATTTGTTCCATTCTGTTTGCAAATATTTTACTGAGGATTTTTGAATCTGTTCATTACAGAGATTGGCCTATAGTTCTCTTTTATGGTTGGGTGTTTCTGGTTTTCGTACTAGGGTAATACTTAGGGAGAATTACTTAATTTTCAATTTCACTGAAAAGTTTCATTGAAGAGTTGGCATTAAGTCTTCCCTAAATTTCTTGTAGAATTTAGCAGTGGATCCATCATGACATGGGCTTTTCTTTGTTGGTAAGATTCCTTTTTTTTTCCAAAAATTTTTAAATACAAAGTATGTTTATTAGAAAAAAAAGTTATGAAATATCCTATTTTTCCTTACTAATTTAGAAATAAAAGAGAGAATAAAACTAAAACCAAATAGAAGCAAATAATAAAAATCAGAAAACATAATCCCTTATCCAAATGCCAACATAATTTTTTCCTAAAAATTATTTACATTTAAAAAATTTTTTTTTAATTTTTAGTATTGGGGATTGAACTCATGACTGCATGCTTGCTTGGAAGGCAGGTGCTTGTGCCGCTGAGCTAAATCCCCAGCTCAGTTATTTACATTTTTTGCAGAAATATTAAAGACTCAGAATAGTCTAAACAACTTTGATAAAGGAACAAAATTGGAGCTCCAACCTTCTCCAGTCCCACAACTTACCACAAAGTTACACCATTTGTGACAAAATGGCATTGATATCAAGATAGGCAAACCTCTAAGATGTTAATATGAAGTCCCAAAATAGATACCCACATAGTAGACACTTGATTTCTGGAAAAGATGCAAAAGCAATTAAGTGGAGAATATTTATTTCAATAAATATACTGGGAATAACTCGAAATCCAAATGCAAAAAACCCAAACCTTTTAACACATCAAAAATCTCTTAAGATATCCAAAAGTCAACTCAAAATAGCTGTTGGTAAGATTCTAATTACAATTTCAGTTTCATGAACTGAAATTGGGTTATTCTGTAGTTTTACATCTTGATCCAGCTTCAGTAATTCATATGTTTTTAGGACTCTATCCATTTCTTCTGTGTTACTGAACCTAAGATAGTAAAGTTTTTCAAAGTAAGTATTGATGATCTCCTGTATTTCCACAGAGTCTCTTGTGAATTCACCCTTTCATTTCTTATTGTGTGGATTTGAGGGTTTTTTTTTTCTTTCCTCTTTTTGGTAAGGTTGGCTAGGGGTTTATCAATTTTATTTATTCTTTCAAAGAACCAATTCTTTGATTCATTAATTCTTTGTATTATTATCTTAGTTTCAATTGCATTGATTTCTGCTCTGATCTCTATAATTTCCTCCCTTCTTTAGATATTGAGCTTTGCTTGCTCTTCCTTTTCTAGAAGCTTGAGGTGCAGCATTAGATTATTTATTTGTGTTCATTCTGTTTTCCTGATATGGGAATTTACTGCTTATAATTTCCTTCTGAGGACTGCTTTCATTGTGTCCCACAGGTTCCACTAAGTTGCATTTGCATATTTGTTCCATTGTAGACATTTTAAAATTTCTTCTGTGACCCAATGATTGTGTAGGAGAGTGTTATTTTATTTCCATGTGTTTATGGGGTTCTTGTGGTTTCTTTTGTCATTAATTTCACATTTTATTGCACCACAGTCAGATAAAATGCATGGGATTATTTCAGCTCAATTCATTTGCATTTACTTAAGTATATTCAATGGGTTAGTCTATTTTAGAGAATGATCCATGTGCAGCTGAGAAGAATGTACATTCTGATGTTGGGTGGAATGCTCTGTACACATCTACTAGGTCCTTTTGTTCACAAGTTTGACTCAGTCTGTTATTTCTTTGCTGAATTTTTGTTTGGTTTATCTGTCTCATTGTGACAATGGGGTGTTAAAGTCCCCTGCTGTAACTGTATTATTATTTATTTGATTTTTCATATCTGTTAAGATTTGTCTTACATAGTTGGGTGCACCCATATTTGGTGCATATATATTTATGATTGTAATCTCTTTCTCTTGAAGTTTTCCCCTAACAAGTATGTAGTGACTTTATCTCTTGCTCATTCTTGGTTTGAAGTTTACATTGTCTACAAACAGAATAGCTACCACGCTCTTTTCTGGGTTCTAGTCACATGGAATATTATTTTCTGTTCTTTGACGATTAGTCTATGAACTTCCTTTGAGTTAAATGTATTTCTTCTATACAATATATTCTTAGATTTTGTTTCTTTTTTTAATTTTTTTTATTTTAAAGAGAATGAAAGAAATCAGATTGAAACCAAGCAAATCATAACAGGAAAATGCAAGCAACACAGTACCTCACAACAAAACAACTGGACATCAACAGTAGCTAACATAATTTCTCTTTTCTTTGAAATAGTTGAGCATACCTTCACATACAATAATATCAGACATAACAATATAGTAAAAAAATTCAAAAGAATGAAAGCACTATAGGACTTCAAAACCAAATAACAGGAAATGAACAATAGCTGCTATAATACCTCATTTTCCTCAGAAAATTTGTCTATAACATCACACATAATAAAATCAAATAAAACACAACAGGATAGAACCATAGATTTTGTTTCTTAATTCACTCTGCCAATCTGTTTCTTTTTATTGGTGGGCTGAGGCCATTTACCTTGATGGATACAACTGATATATATTGATTTATCTTTGTCATGTTATCTTTCTGTTGTTCATTTTCTACTTTTTCCTCTCTGCTTAAGTTTTCTCCCTGCTGGGTGCTTTCCTTTTGCTGTTGTTCTTGGAATTGTAGTCATATTTATCTTTTTCTAGAGTATTTTTTGGTACTCTTTGTAGTGTTAATTTGGTGTCATGAATTTCTTTAGTTGTTCTTTGTCATGAAAGTATCTTATTTCTTCATTGGTTTTCAAACAAAATTTTGCGGAGTACATCAGTCTGAGTTGGAAGTTGTTTTCTTTCAGGAGCTGATATACTAGTCCAAGCTCTTATTGACTTGAAGGTTTGTGTTGAGAAGTCTGCCATGATTCTGATAGATTTTCCTTGATAGGTGATTTGTTTTTTTTTTTTTTTTTTCCTCTGACAGCTTTTAGTATCCTGTTTTTGTGCTGGATTTCTGGGATTAATCAAATATGTCTGGGTGAAGATTTATTTTGGTTATGGCTACCTAGAGATCTATATACCTTACTTATTTATATTAGATTCTTTTCCCATGCTTTGAAAATGTTCTGCTATTATTTCTGAAAACAGTTTTTTTATGTCATTTGTTTTGCCTCCTGCTTTTTCATTGACACCTATAATCTTATATTGCTTCCTTTGTGTCGTCTTGTAGTCATTGAATTGTTATTTCCTGGTTCCTTGTTATTTTTAAGAGATCTTTTCTTTTGTGATCATTGGCTTCCATCCTGTCTTCAAAGTCTAAGAGTCTATTTTCAGCTTCATTCAAGTGGTTTTGCCAGCTTTCAATGAATTTTTAATTTCCTGAGTATCTTTTTGAAACTGTTTCATGCATTCTAATTCTGTCTTATATTGTTCATTCAAACTTTCCATCACTTTCTCATGTTCCTCTCTCTTTTTTAATCTATATCTTCTTTAGATACACTCACCATTTGTTTCATAATATTTGTCCTTTCATTTTACCTGAAAGATTATTTCTGATCTAATTTCCTCTATAGCTTCATGGAGTTGTTTCTTTTCTTCAGTTGCTATCATTTCAGAAAGTTCAGTTGTGTGATTGCTAATGTTTTCCATTTCAGTGTCTCCTAGGTTTGTTCTTGGTGGGCTGGAGTTCTGAGGCTACGTCTTGCTCTTTCATTTTGTCATTTTCCTTTGGGACTTGTGTGGCTGACCAGGCACCCTCCTGATGCATTGCGTTGGGACCATGGTCTGGGCAGAACTTGGATCCTCCATATCCATTCTGCTAGCTGGGGTACATCCCTGAACTATGGTGCTGGGGCCTTGTGTTATGATGGGTACAGCTCAAAATTTCTAAGACCCATCAGCAAGGCTGGTCACTCCCAGATGGATGGCTCTGTTGCTCTGGGCTGGGCAGGGCTCAATATCTCTGGGATGTGTGTGGACGGCTGGGTGTTCCCCTAATGGATTGCACAAGGACGGTGGGCTGAGCAGAACTCAGATCCTCCATTACTTGTATGGCTAGCAGGGATGTACCCCTGCAGTATGGTGTCAGGGCTTTGCGCCTGGCTGGGTGGGGTTCAGAACCTCCAGGACATGTGTGGCTAGCCAGATGTACTCCCAGAGTGTGACTCTGGGGTCATGTGTTGTGACAGGTGGATTAGGAAAGTACTTTTGACAGGGATCATGAAGCTTTGTGGAAAAGTGAGATATAAGCAGTTTGCTTTTCCACATGTTCTTATCTTGATATTTCTCCTTCCCTGGAGGTTCACACCAGTGAGGATACTTGCATTTGGACTGGAACCAATAGAACCTTGAGCCAAAATAAACTCTTTCTAAGTTAATTGCCTAAGATATTTCACTACAATAACATTAAACTGACCAATACACATATGCATGAATACAAGAACTGGTTTGCTGCAGCTAGACATCAAACACAGGCAACTACTCCTACCTTGTTGCTTGGAGAACGTTAGTTCACACAATCTTCACCGATACAAAGAGAGGTACATTTCCCAATTCTTCTCCAGATAAAATGTTTTGATTATCTGTAGGATATGAAATTGCATTTCTCTGATTTTTTTATTTCACTGAACATTGGAAGTTAAAGCCTCTTCCATATAGGTATATACTCTTTGTTTTCTACTTTTGAGACATTGCAAATATGTTTTCTCAGTCTGCCACTCTTGTTAATGACATGCTTCATCAAAAAGACTTCTTATATTTATCAAAAAGTAAGCAAAGTCAATAACCTCTTCCCCCACAGTTTGTGTTTTTGAAGTCTCTTGTGAAAACTCACTTTATAGCTTGAGGTCACAAAGTTATTGAGAGATTACTTTTGGGTATAATATAGACATTCAGTCTTACCTCTGAACAAGTTTATTTTACACGTTATTGTATATGCCAAATATTCTCAAGTATTTATAAAATAATCTATTATGTTCCAAGTTCCATGTGGATTTGACATTCTTCCTTTGTCTCCTCCTCCTCATCTCTCTCGCCCTCTCTCTTCTCTACCTGTTTTTCTTTCTGGCCACCTCCCTCTCTCCTCTTTTCTATGTTCTATGCTATCAATTGTGTTCCATCATCCTATTTGATTTTGCTTCAATACTATACTATATGACTATGGTTCTGCAATTTGTTGTAATATCTGGTTGAATGAGTTACTCTCTCTGCTCTTTCTCCTCCACTGCCTATTTTTTCTTCTAAAATTACTACTTTAGTTGTATATACACTTTTAGATTGTTACTCAAGTTTCTTATAAAGACTTGTGAAAATCTATCCCATAGGTTGGTTGGCTGACTAAATGAGAAAATTGATAGAAAGGGTATTGAAAACTGTTATAAAGTCTAGGAACATTAGTATAGTGTTGAGGTAAAACCAGAGCATTGGGGTCAGATATATTTGGAATCTGGATAAAGTAGCTAATTCTTCTGAGACTCAGTGTGTCTGCTCGAATTGGGTAAAACTGATATTAGCCATATTTTAAGTTTGAGGGAGGGAGTAAGTATTTCTGTGGGGCACCAATTGAACTAGTGTATTCTAAGGTTACAGAACTGCAGGTCTGGGGATGTGGAATGAGAATGCTGAGCCAGGTTTCACACAAGGAGTCTGGGCTGCTGTTGACATGGTACAGGCTGCCAGGTTAATGAGATCATTCATCAACATTATGTTCAAGACCATGATGGATTTGTCCAGATCCCCTGCCTGAATCTTCTGGGGAAAAGGACATTAACTGTGACATCTGTGGGCACAGGGATGTGTCAGACTCCTGGAGCTGCGGAGGGGAGAACACTTGCCTCTCTCCTTCAAACTTTCTGCTTCAACACCTTAAACTGAACAATGCCTGGTGGGACCTGCTGTGTTATTACTTATCTGCCCTAGAATCAACCAGCTCTGGGAGAAGCGCCTGCTATTAAATGCTTAAAAATGCTGGGAGGCAGAAAGGTAAAGTGGAAAGGGCACCAGTCAGGGAGGCAAATGCAATTACGTCTGAGTCGGAGCACTTTCACTTAGCAGCCATGTGACCCTGGGCAAGTCATTTTGTCTAGTAATTACACGTACCACGTAGGATAGTCAAGAAGGTCATACAATATAATGAATGTCAAAGGAGGGCTATAAATGATAACCTGCCACAGAGATAAAAGGCACTGCAGTCATTTCCAAAACAAAAACACTGCAGAATGAAACAAATCAAAGAAAAACATGTATGATCTTTAGGCAATGGTTTTCCTTGTAATTTTAACTTCAGTTCTACTTGCTGGCTGCCAGTAATGCTGACTCGGGAATTATTGTAGATTTTAAAAATGACCTTGGACAATATGATCTGAACATGTCCTCAGTTTACATGTGTGCATATGTGTGTTGTGTATATGGGGGTGTTTATAAGATGAGAGGTAGAGAACAAAAATCATAGCCAAACACAAAGACTTAGAGATAATAAAAGTAATTTGGACTTTTTGTTCATGTAAAAGAGTAATCTGTGCTTTTGATTCTAGAATGCAATAATGATGACTATCAAGAGCAAGAACAATATTTTAATATGCTCCAAATATTTAAGAAATTAATGTTTATTTTTTCGTTTATCTTTACAAAAACCCAGCAGTTCCTTACATTACAGATGAGGAAACTAAGGTATCTAGTATTTAACTGATGTTGATGGAAGGTTGCAGGAGCTGAGATTCAAACTCATGTCTGTCTGGCCAATACGCAAGCTCTTAATAACTTGGAAAGGCCTGTCAGTTACCCTGTGAGATTCATTTGGGCTTCTTTTCTCTGTCAAAGCCACAATGCTCCAACCATGTCACTTCTGAAAACAGCAATTTCTGGAACTGAAACTTCAATTTTTCAGATTGGGAGGCTGACACTGAGTTGAGGCATCGTGCGAGGGCATGTCATTCTCTATCACAATTGTGGAGGTGCCTGTTGCAAAGAAAGCCGTGAGTGAGGCAGCCAGCTAGAAAATCAGAAAAGAAAAATGTGGCTGCACTTGGCAGAAAATTCATATTTTCTTCAGCAAACCGGGACCTCAATCCCTTTCCTGCTAACTTCTCGCTCAACTCCCATTGGAAATCAGCCTTCTTCTCAGCCCAGTGGACCTTGTGAAGATCCCCCATACACTTTGGCTAAAGAATAAAGTAGGATTTGGGGGTTGGGCAATGTTCAAGAGTTTATTTTACTGTTACTACCCTCTTTTTATTGTTACACAACACAGCCATCAAAAAGCCTACTGAGGCAAAAGAAAGAGAATAAAAGTAATCTATGAATATTAATAACCAGAATGCATTCTGGATTAACAAAGAAGGCAAGGACTTTGGAACCAGCCAGAGAGTCAAATCCATGCTCTGTTACTTCCCAACTAAGTATTCTAATGGGAGTTTCTTTGTGCTTTTGAGAATGCTTTTGAGATTAATATATTACACAGCTCAAGGCAGGCACCACTTACCTCTAATTCTTGGGTAGTGTTTTACATGGAATATTCTGTCCAAGGCTCCTAATAGAGTTATGTAGAACACTGGCCCTGTATCTGAACATCATAGTCAACAATTGTATAATGTGAAGGATAAAATAATAATCTTTATAAAGAATTGCTTTCAAATTAGATGAGATAATGAATGCAAAGAGGCATATGAAATAATTTCTCAATAGTATTCACCTTGGTACATTGTTTTTCAGGAACAGGAGATAAATAAGATACAATACAACCCAGTCCTTGGCAAACCAAACATAAAGATAAATGATGAAATCAAAGTACATGAGACAATAAAACAGGTGATACTTGTCTAAAGGTAGATAAGTAGCATAGGGATAAGTAGACTTCTTAAGAAAGAAGATTGTTTTAGATGAGATTCCTGGGAGTAGATTCTGACACAAGGATGCATGTGCAGACAGTAGAGAAAATACTGCCAGTAGAAACTAGCAAAGGAGTGAAGAGTGCTGGGTAGGGCAAGGAAAGAAGCAAAACAAGGGTGTTAACTTGAAGCAAAAGGAAGCCTTTGCTTAATGCTGGAGAGAAGTAGTGGAATACAAATAAAATCTCTACATTTGCCTGTGTTTGCAGCAAGGAAATTTTATTTTCCTGCCCTGGCAAACATGAGATAGAGCCACCACAGAAGGGTTATAATACTATGCATTTCTCAAGTCTTCTCTGCATTTTCCCAAAGAGAGTCACAAGCATCAGTCACTAAAAAATGGATACAGGAGTTAAAGAAATGGTTCATGTTGCAATGTGCCATTTTCCACAAATGTCTGAAGCAATATGTCTAATCTTAGAATATCTGCAAGGACCTTGCTATCACTCTATCAAGAGGTAGACTCTATTGACCTGAGGCTTTCATGACTTCCTTGATGAATGGAAAATGGCAGAAGGGATAGGTCACATATAAGGTAATTGATTTCTCCTTTGGAACCCTTGCTCTTGAAACGCAGGCACATGCTTTAAAAGAAGCTTGGGTTACACAGAGAAACCCATGGAGAAAGAAACCAAAGACCTCATCCCTTGACTTTGGTTTAGCTACTGACAGCCAGTGCTCATTTGCTAATTATGCGAATGATTTCTCTTGAAAGTAGATTCTTCAGTTGAGCTACCTACCTTGTGTTGCATGTTGTAAAGATGAAACTCCTTTGTGGATCCCTTCCCAGGTTGCAGAATCATGAGCAAAATAAATGACTGTTTTTGTTTTAAATAATTAAATTCTGGAACAGAAATGACTAGTTCAGGGTACCAGAAAATGGTAAATCTGAGAATTTGTATGCATCTCCAACAGTGAAGTAGGTGCTGCTGAGGCCTTGTTCCGATTCTCTTTTCCATGCTGCTCCTCTCATGTTGCAGATCTTGTGAACACTGGCTGATAACAATGCATTACTATTTTCTTTGGAAAAGAGAGCTTAATGGGGGCCACATCAACAGCAAAGTACCCATTTCCCTAGGAAGTCTATAGTCATTGACAGATTATACTAAAAGGCTCATTTTTTTGGTCTCATGGTAGAAGCAATGTTACCATACAATTTGTGCTGCAAATTTTCACATAAAATTAGACTAAATTTGTAGTCTCTTTGTCTTTATTTAGGCTTTTGTGCCCTAATCGACTCTACTTTTCTTATGTCTCTTTTCCTGGGAGCATGCTCACAAATGAATCATTTACACAAGAATCCTTGAAGCCAGGCTCTGTTCCTATGGGTTTTAACCTATGATAGAAAGTGTTTTCCATACAAGCATTACTACTGGAATAACATATGTATAACTGTATATTTTACAAAGCACCTATCACTGCCTAGGATATAATAGGTTCTCAAAAATGATAGAAATGATGTGATGATGATTATGCTGCAATAATATGATCAGGTGTCTTAGTAGAAATATTGCTAGTATGTGTTTAAAATTCCCTGTAGGGTACATAGAATAAGGATGTCTTTATTACTCAGAAAGGACAATAGTCTGTATCCTGAGACTGGACTGGGAAAGAGTAAATTTAAAAACTTATTATTCAAAACCATGGCTTGCAGACAGCACACATATGATTAAAGTTGTGTCCGATTCAACACCACAACTTGTGAAAAGCAGATGCCTCAATTAAAGGGCAATTGTTTCTAGTAAGTCTTGGTTGTAAGGTCTTATGCTATTTTTCACACATCAAAGCCCTCTCCCTTGACACCATCAGGATATTAGAAAAATCCCGGGACCTGCCAGGGAATTACTCTGTTTATTAAATTTAGCTTCACAAACAGAGATGCTCTGCACTTTGTATCACCCTTGAGAACTTGAGCATTAAGGCATTCTATTGGCTTGAAACCCAGCAATTTCAAAAGACAATAAAACAATGTATGTTCTTTTCAATTTTTTTCCTATGTACTTTATTTGCTAGGGGAAGTAAAACATAGTGCAATGATATACCATTATGTGATATGGAAGCTCTTTGCTGAAATTAAATTTCACCATTACCAGGGTGAATATACAAATCTGTGGTGTTAGCATTTTTACTTTGTGTGTGCCAGTGACTGAGATTTGATGTGATATTTCACTCTATGAGTGTTTTGGTATTTTTGTTCCATTCTGAGTCTTTGTAAGTAAGGTGGGTACATAGCTGAATGTTCCAAGAATCACAGGATGCAGATGTGGAGGAAACCTCAGACATAGCCATCTTAGATATTCCCTTTTTACATATCATGAGACCAATGCTCTGAGAAACAAAATTGTTTTGTATACATTTAAAGATCTGATTAACAAGAATCCATAAGCCAGGTATTCTGATTATAAATTCCACGATCTTTCACAGGTTATGAGCCCCATAATCTTTCTACAAGTTTTTTGCCTCTCATACATTATGGAAAAGTAGCCATAACTTGGAAATTAGTCTAATTTATTCATCATATACAACTACTAGTAAAGTTAGGGAAATCATACATTGTTCCATGTAGAGCAAACTGTTTGGTTGTATAAGTCCAAAGGGAAGTGAAGAGTTTGAACACTGTAAAAAGATTTTTCCCCTACTACTATAATATACTCTGCCTTCAAAGTTATCTGTATTCAGTGCCAGACATGAACATTGTAGAGAATTTGCTGAAGATGACATTCAAAGACATTGTAATAATACCATTGTTACATGATAATGCATGAATTCCTTGTATTTGCAGAGCAAACTTCCAAGAAAATTGCAGTTTTTCAAGAGTCTGTTCACCTCTAAAAAGCAAAGACAAGGTATAATGGACTGTGTAGCTCAACAGTAAACATTCATTGTGGACCTGTAAGCTGTTAGTACTATTTCTTAATTTATGTTAGGGATGCATAATAATATAGTAGGCAACCTATAGGCTTTGGAATCTCCACCTCCTGTTTGAATCCTGGTATGATACTTACTTGTTCCTAGACAAGTCTTTTAATTTCCCTAAGTCTCAGTTTCCTATGTGTGTGTTGGGGTGAATTTAATGATATCTCCTCATGTGGTACTTTTGTGGATTAAATAATATCATAGATGTAAAAAGTACAGTGTCCCACGTTTAAATAAAAGTTGGTACTGATTATCAACAACAAAACCTATCAATTAGTAAGCACTGTTTGAGCTACTTTCTGTTTGGATTGTAAGCGATTCATAGTACCCTTTCAGGTAGTCTTCCCATGACACTATTTTGAAGATTATAGATGGAAATGTGATGGTGTGGGAAAGGTGCACCAGCTGCTCATAATTACCAAACTCATGCCCAGCAGTACCAGACTTTGTATCTGGGCCTGCTTGTTTGAATGTGTATGCTTATGTCACTGTTTTGGGGGTGACTGGAAGGACTCTTGAGAATCAGTGAATCCAGTGGTACCACAGTAGAGTAGATGAACATATATTACAAAAAAATAAACACCAAAGGATCTGATACATTTGGAGAAGCAGGCTTACTCTGTGTCTTTTGAGGAGCTCCCATGAACCTTTGTGTATTTCAGTGTTTATAAGGTTTCAGAGTAAATAAATCTGCCTAAAAATGTTACTTTCAGAATTCTCATAGAGTACCTCATATGAGTTGCATCGTGTAGGAAATTTTCCTTATACACTAATCAGGGATAATGCATATACTTTGTGGATAAGGGGAAACTATCAGGAGGGCTAAGCAGGAGTCATGAGATAAGACATGACTAGGTCCAGACTAATTAGCTCCAGGCTAATACCCATCTACTATGGTACTCTATCATTTTTTTAATTCCTGCTCCCATATCCCTCTTAACATCTATCAGCTAGAAGGTTTGGACACCTTGTATTTCACTGTCAGGGCCTCCTCCTTATCAAGAAGATTTCTCTTTCTCTTATACCCTCTTCTCCTTCCCTTTATGACAGCCCATCTGTTGATGAATCTATCACAGGGTGACAGCATTCTGATGATATACTCACACAATATATCATCAAAGTGCCAATCCTGATGGTCTTGTGATGTATGAGGCTGGAGTTTGTCAGTGCCCTGCAGTTCCAACAGAATCATCCATCATGATAGTGTCCTTTTCATGAGGCACTACATGGAGAGTACTTCTTAGGGAAATGAGGAGTTTTTGGGAGCTGAGGAGTCATGGATGGAACACCAGGGAGGCATCCAGCAAGGTGGGAAGAAGGGATATTTTAATTCTGAAGTAGACGAGAGTGTGCTATGAGTTATCATTGGTAAGATTAGAATTCATTCAAAATAATGTACATCAAGCTAGGTAACCTTTGTTCCGGATGTTGGGGATTCAGATAATAATGCTAAAAACAATCAATATTATTTCTTTCTATGCATCAGTCATTGTGATTTATTTATATTAAAATATAGTAAGCAACCAGATCTTAGATTCTAAGTATCATTCTCCAATAATGAATCTCTTCTAGAAATCTAACATAATCTTAAAGCAAATAGTTTAAATAATTAAGATATTTAAATATTATCTCTTAAATGGTTTTTATAGGTGGCCTAATTGAAATATAACGAAGGCTAGTCATATTGGTTAGATTTACAGCAAATTGATAAAAGTAAAATAAGTGGGTAGAGAAATTTGCCCTCACCAATTCATTATAGAAGATAGAGAGTTCCTTGTTTTCAGTTCCTTGTAAATTGCAAGAATAGAATAGGCCAAGAACATAGTGTGTGTATGACTCAGCAAACAAAATTCTCTTCTTATTTTATAATATTAAAATGAAAAATTCATATTTAAGTGCATTTGGTAATAATCAGGGGAAATGAAAGAATGTGGCTGGGTTGCTTCTTTTCTTTTTTTTTTAATCGGCACTGGGGATTAAACTCACGACCACGTGCTTGAAAGGCAGGCACTTATGCCACTGAGCTAAATCCCCAGCCCCCTGGGTTGCTTCTAGATGGAGGAAACCCAAGCAGTTTGTGACGCATTTGTGTCATAGTGGAAGATGAAAATGCATTTGGATTGGGTCCAAAAAGAAGACCCTCAGATTTTGCGACTCTTGCGTGTCCCACAGCTTTTCCTGAAGTGGAGTCCTAGTTAGTGTCAATAAATCCAGAGTTGTGACATGACTCCTTGTTGCCTCACTTGTTTTATTCCTTTCATGTGTGTGTGTGTGTGTGTGTGTGTGTGTGTGTGTGTGTAGAACTGGGAATTGAACTCAGGAACTTGCGTTTGCTGGAAGGGTACCATGCTGCTGAGCTATGTCCCTAGCCTGCCTCACTTGTTTTAAATGTCCATATCTGGAAGGGAATTAGGAAAGGGAGTGGCAGAGATCAATGTCCTGTAGCTGTGTGAATAGGATGAGACTGGAGAAGAGTAACTCTGTGGCAATATGAGTTATTTGATGTTTCTTGTTATTTTCAGAAAGAGAGACAGAGAGAGAGAGAGAGAGAGAGAGAGAGAGAGAGAGAGAGAGAGAGTTGACAGAGACAGAAACAGAGACAGTCAGAGACAGTCAGAGAGACAGAGATCCCAGGATCCCCAGATACACAATAAACACCCAGTAAAGTAAGCCCTAGGGTCACACTACTTGGAGTGAAATCCAGGTTTTAGCACTAATTACTTCTGTGATCTTGGGCAAATAACCAGCTGTCTTATGACTCAAGTTCTTCATCTGAAAAATGGAGCATTAGTACCTAGTTCATATGATTGTTGTGAAAATTAAATGGATTAAAGTGTAAATCAAATGAAACAGTGCCTGACACAAGGTAAGCATTTAGATGTGATTAGTTCCTTCTACTGGTTCTTCCTACTGTGATTCCTGCTACTGACATTGTCATCAACACTATTGTTACTGTCACAACTATACAACACTGCTTTTCTTCAGACTAGCTGGCTGATTGAGGTATACATCAACTATCAGGAGAAAATCAAAGAGTTTATGAATAAGAGAAAAAGTTAAGCTTGGGTCATGTTTTCTCATCAGAAAAGCTGTTTTGACATATTTTCCTCTTATTTTTAGTGCGAACGTTGTATTTGATGGGATACTGTAGGCACATTTACTTTCTATGAGCCAGGTTTTCTTGGCCTTGATTGACCAAAATGGGTTCTGCTGTGTTCAGGAGGCACAGAGATCAAATACTTTCCAAATAAACAAATCAAATGGAAATAGACTCTCCATTGGTAACAGGTCCTGTGAGATGGAGAGTTCAGACTTCAGTTGCTTTTTTTTTTTTTTTTTGAGATAGCAGGTTACCTACTACACAGAAGACAAATCCCTTTTCTTCAATGATTAGGCCCCTGCCAACCTTATCATGGCAGTTCATCTTGCCTTGTAGGCGCTTAGCTTTGAGAGACAGTTTAAAGTGATTTCTCAAGACATACCAAAAGACTTGTCCTGGCATGTAAAATTTCATGGCCTATGTATGTGTATCTTTAGTTCTTAAAATTGTATATTTTTGAGAAACTGACTTTAAAATGTGAGTGCATCGTAAAGAAAAGGATTTCAATTTTTTTAACAGTGCCAGTTTTACTAAATTTAGTCAATTTTCACAATGATTCCGTTTTGTAGAAGATGAAAGGGATGTTGAGAGTTAAATTATTGGTGCCTAAGAATCAGCCCAAGCATGATGTGAACTTGGATTTCTTCACTTTAACAGTCATTCCCAGTCTTCCACATGGATTTAGAGGGAGGAACCTCTGGGAAAGGGTGGGCAGAGAGAATCTTTACTTGTTGAGATATGAGGAGATAAAGTGTGTAAGAATCAAAGTCAGATAGATTTAGGCCTCAAATCTTAGATTAACTCTTACCCACTGCATGACCTTATAAGGCATGTTAACTTCTGAAAATATAATTTCTCCCTTGTAAATTAGAGATGGAAGTACACAGTATTGCTAGAGAAAGTAAATGTTTTATTGTGTGAATCTGTTGTGCCCACAGCCTACCCCAAAAGAAAGAGCCACTCTTCTCAGTTTCTCCCCTTTTCATTTTTTAATAACTACCTCCCTGAATTTTAAAGTGACAAATAATTCTGGACTCAGTCTTGGGAAGTTATCCTCAGTACTGGGGTACTGTGTTGGTAGGTGATATGCATGGCCTCCTTCCACCTAGAGTGAAGACAGAATTGACATGCCTTTTGTTTATTTCACCTTTGGCTAAAACCCCCTGGGTCTGTCTGCCTTTGATGTGGTCACGGGTGAGAACCACACACTGCCTTCAGAGAGAGATTGGCCTCCAGGAAAGCCTCAAATGTCACAGAGCCAAGACTGACGAGAAGCGGCTTACCTAGGCAGAGAGAAATGATTTATCCCTGATCTGTAGGAGGTCACCAAGCAGCTCAAGGCTAAACTGAAAGATTAAGGATTGATCCAGATGTAATAACACCCCAGACAAGACATATAGGCTTCCAATTCACTTGGAAGCTCTCTTTGTGTGAAGGATGTGGGAGGGTATTCTATGGCAGTCCTGCAGGTACACACAGCCTTAGAACTGAGTTAGGAGTCCAGGGCTCCATGCAGGGGAAAGTGGCATATTTTGAGGTGGGAGGAGCTATAAAAGGTTGGTATTCACTTTATTCATGTCTATGTTGAGAATCACATGCCTGATCCTCTGCTAGACTCCTAGTCCAGTGTGGGATGCTTAACCCAAAGCCCATGGAATCTTGGAAGAAAGATGGTTAGTAACTGCTCCACCTCTTTCAAAATTAACTCAGAATTAATGGGCATGGTTTCTAGTTACTGGTTTCACCATCTAGTTACCTTGCTTTTCATCCCAGTTTGACCTCAATTACTTAAAGAGCTGTTTCTCAAAACAAGAGATACCAATGGCCAAAAAAGCATTTGAGAATACTTTTAGTGTCAATGATTATTAAGAAAATGCAAATCAAAGCCATAGTGAGCCAGGCATGGTGGTGCATACCTGTAATTCTGGTACTTGGGAGACAGACACTGCTATTGTGAGAAGCTTCTTGCTTGATTCTAATGTTTAGTCCAAGTGAGGAGCAATGAGTCAAACTTCCTGGGTCAAGGTAAGCATGAGGAGGTTCCATATGGAGCAGCTGAATAAGTTATGAGAGAGGGAGGGCGACAAAAAAGGGAGACAGGTGAGGATGAAAGGTAGGCAGGGGTTAGATAAAGGATGGTAATGATTCTGTATTCGTTTCCAGGGGAAATATTGGAAGAGTTTTAGCTGGAAAGAGACAAGACCAGACTTGGCCCATAGAACATTCTGGTTTATTAGTTAGGATGCATGGTGATGGTCAGAGAAATATAGATATAAATTCAAGGCATGGGTCACCTACTCCCTTTTTTAGATGGCAAACAAGGGCAGAGGGCAAGGGAATAACTGTCAGCCTGTTGCATGGTCTAGACAGGGCTCACTTAAGGATCTCCTGGTTTTGAGTTTTGTCACCAGTTCTAGTCTCAGTGCTGGCTCTGTGGGCAGTCGCCCTTAGTCAAGGTGCACTGTTCTCAGCCAGGAAGGGACCAGGAAGTTACTGCTGGAGACACTATTAAGAACACAATGCAGCCAGATTCTGTTGGGTGGAGTTTCTGCATCAAGTGAATTACAGGAATGAAGTAGATGGAGGAGTGTGCAAGTCTAGTCACAGGCAGCTTCTGGACCCCTGCCACACAACACTTTATGAGGCATGTTACAAAACCACAGTGAATATTTAACTTAACAATTTGTTACAATAAAAGACCCATTGCCATTAAACCACTTTAGAATAGTCTCCTTATCCCATTGCTTTTGTCACACTCTAAAGCAGTTCTGTAAGGGAAGTCCTCGTTCATGAATGTTGTTGTTGTGTGTGTGATTCTCCTGATGTCTTTACAAAATACCTTTGAAAAGGGGCCAAACATATTCACTAGAAGAGTCTCTTTAACAAACAGTGCTGGAAAAATTGGCTTTCCACATGCCAAAGATTAAAACTAGACCCAGGTCTATCACCATGCACTAAACTAAAGTAAAGGATCAAACATCTAAATATTAAGACAGAAACACTAAATCTACTGGAAGACAAGGTAGGTAGAAATCTTGAAGACATAGGAGCAGGCAAAGAGTTCATGAATAAAACACAAACCACACAGGAAGTACTTCAAAGAATCAACAACTGGGATCTCATCTCATTAAAAGTTTTTGCATGTCAAAAGAAATCACCAATGGAATGAAAAGAAAACCCACAGAAGGGAAAAAATTTTAATCAACTGTCCCTCAGATCCAGGACTTATATCCAGAATATATAAAGAATTGAAAAACATCAGGTCCCTCAAATTCAATGACCTAGTCCAAAAATGGGCATCTGAGATGAACACACACTTCTCAGATGAAGAAATACAAATGGAAAATAAATACATGAAGAAAGGCTTGACATCACTGGTCATTCGAGAAATGCAAATTAAAACAACACTGAGATTCCATCTCCAGAAACAATGGCCAATTTCAAGAAATCAACAATAACAAATGTTGGTGGGGCTATGGGGAAAAAGGATCACTTCTCTACTGTTGGTGGAAGTGTACACTGTTACAACCACTGTGGAAATCAGTATGGAGATTTCTCGAAAAACTAGGATTCAGGTCCCTTTCAATTCAGCTGTTCCCCTTCTGGGTATTTTCCCAGAAGAATTGGAAACATATGCCACTGTAATATATGTACACCCATGTTTATTGCAGCAAAATTTGTAATAGTTCAACACTGGAAACAGCCCAAATGCCTCTCAGTGGTGGAATGGATAAAAAAGATGAGTATTTTTACCCAATGAGTATTATTCAGATATAAAGAAGGATGAACTTGAGACTTTTATAGGTAAATGAATTGAGACTTGAGACTATACTTATAAATGAAATAAATTAGACCCATGTATGTAAGCATCATATTGTCTCCCTAATGTGTAAAAAAACCTGACAGAGTAAATAAGATCCAAAATGTACAGTAGATATTATGAAAATGAAAGGGAAAGGAAGTGCTCAAAAGGAAAGAACAACTGGGATATGTGAAAGGAGAAAAGAAATCAGGGAAAAGATTATATGTACATAAGCACACACATATATATGTGTGTAGTTATGTATATATACACACAAGATAGATAACTGTACTACTAATCCCTATAAGTTCATCAAAAAGAACAGTTTGTATTTTCATTATTTGTTTGATCTTGTTTATGTCTAAATCTTGTAGTCTGAACAATTGCTTTTAAGATTACAATATGTAATATATTAACTAGTGTTAATTTCCTATATTTTGTTTTGAATTCTGTGTTGTTTTTATCTTTTTTGTTCTTAAAATAAAGAATATTTACAGTAATTTCTGTTAAGTAAAAGTTTCTGGCTTACTATCATATATGTTGTTATAGCTTATAACTAGATGTTTCCCCAAAATCTCATTTGCTCGTTGGTGAGGATTTTCAAAGCTACATCTAGGATGTGTGATACTGGGATGAGGGGTATGTGGTACTAAGTTAGCCTATGGATTGCAGTTAGCATAGCTTCTGGTGTGGTACCATTCAAAAGGCTGGTGGCTTGTAGGGGATAAAGTGGAAAGATGGACCAGGCTGCTTGCTGCTAGCTGTCTTCTGCCGGCCATACCATGACCTGTTTCTCTTCCATGATACCCTTCTGCTATGCTGCATGACTGAAAGGCAACTGTGAACGGAGGCCTTTACAAAGTGTGAGCAGAAATAAACCTTTCCCCCTTTTAATTTGTAAGCGTTGGGTATTTTATTCTAGGAATGAAAAAGTAACCAAAACACACCTTATTTACTGGACCTGGCTATGAAAATCAAAATCAAAATGGCTATGAAAGATGAATGTTTTGAATTAGTTCAGGACATCAAGGCAACCATGACAATGCAACTGAAGACATTCAGAAAGAGGACTTCCAGAACTGCTTTGGGAAGTGGCAAGAACAATGGGATAAGTGTGTTCAAAACAAGGGGGATGAAGAGGACTAATGGCATTATGTCATTAATTTAAACATTTACCATATTCATTGATTTTACCCAGTCTGTCTGGACCTGTTTACCCATATCTTCTTACAATCTTTTGATAAAGTTGGGATGTATAAACTTAAAAATTAATAGTTCTGAGTCATGGCTGAATGATAACCTTTTGGATCTGGTCAAGATAATGGGCTAATAACAGCTAACTTTTGTGGGGTGCTTTCCAATGCCAGATATTGGGCTTTTATGCATAGTTTGCCTTCTCAACATATCAAGAGACCAGTGGGGCAAACAGATTTTATCAAACTAAAAATCATTGTAATTCCAAACAAGGCTGAGAAGCATTCACCATTTATTTAAAGTTGATGGCTGAGCCAGCACTAGAGTGTGGCTCTTCTGATGCTTGGCGTATTGCCACCTTAACTCTGTAAGCCACAGATTGATGTTATCAGATATTGCCAGCTGTTTTAATGTGTTGTTTCTTGAAATGCTTTGTTTCTGATCTAATCCAGGAGAAAAGATGAGCCTTATCTTCTAGAGGTATGCCGGAGATTGTAGTGGATGCTGAGTGCTTTTAATATTTGCTAAGCCAAACCTACCAGATTGGCAAACCTGGGAATGCGCCATTTGGTTGTCTTCAAAATGGGGCCAGAAGAGGGTGCTTGGGGGACAATTTAAGAGCTTCCAGCAAAACAAAAAGAACAGTTTCCAGCAGAACACAGGGGCTCTGGCTGTCACAACGGGGCTGCCCGAAAGACCCTGCATTGCTATGGAAACGGCGCATTTCTTTTTTTATGGAGCAGGCACATAAAACTCCCAGAATGTGTCATGAAATAAGTTACTACTGTCCCGAGGCTGCCAAAGATGTACACTCTCATTAGGGGAGTGATGTGACAGTTTGGGGTTTATAATGAACGGTTTGCAGGCTCAGAGGCTGAGCTAAGTTTATACTGTTGGGATCACAGTCTCTTGGTTTTGGAGGGCTAAATGGGAGCCCCTTCCTCAAAGTGGTCACAGGCCAAAAACCCATCAGTTTTGGTACTGATGCAAGATGGCCAGGTGATATAATTATGGTGCCTGCACATCTCATTTACATGCAACTGGTACGCAAACTCTGGCATTTCCATAAAGAGACTCCTGCTGAAATGAAGCATTTTATCGCCTGCTTTTCACCTGGAGCCCTTAATTGGGTAGCTCTGTTCCTCTCAAAGCTTTATTTACCAGGTAATATGCAGATGTTAGTCAGGTAGATTAGAAACAGGCATTCCAAAGGAGAGGAAGAGAGGGAACACACAGGTGTGTCTTCCTCTCAACCTGGAGTGATGCAGGCATTGATTTTACGCCTCACCTTGCATCTGAAAGTCTTTTCCATCAGTTTCAAAATTCTATCATGGTTCCTACTGATTTTTAAAAATTTTAGTGGTACATTTTATATATACATAATGATATTCATTCATCATAGGGAATTTGCACCTGTAGATGATACATCTTCTTTTCCCATGCTTCTCTCCTTCCTTCAATCCATTACCCTCCTTATTTACAAAAGCGTTGTTTCCATTTTTTTTCCCTTTTGTTCTATTTTTTTCCCTGTAGACTGACAGTGCCTCTGATAGTGCTTTTGAGAGAGTGGAGCTTGTTTTTGAATACAGACAATTAGATTTAAGCAGTGAGAGAGATGAAAAGGAAGGAGATGGGCCAATAAAACTCAAAGAACACCTAGACCATTATCACTAAGGCTTAGGTAACCATGAAGTATTTGTCACTGAGGAGGAGGTAGCCATCACTATCAGGGGAATTGCAAAACAAGACTTCTGTGGTCATAAAGAAATAGGTGCTTTAATAAAAATTACACCTGGTTGCTCCAAGGATGACAATATAGACTCTCTTGGGAGATTCTCACTAGGCAGGGGCAATTGGACAAGGCAGTGATGGAATTGAACTTTGGAGTCACAATGATTGGGTTTAATTCTCTGTTCTGTTTCCTCATTGGGCATTTAACATTTTGTCTGCCTTCCATGTACCAGTGATTGTGTCTGCTAGTTTTTGAGCTCCCGTAAGTTATTTAACACTCCTTAGTGCCCGTTTCCAATTTGTAAAATAAAAACAGCAGTCTTACTTTTCTTGTTGGGTTATTGTGATAGATAAATGAATTACTGGACACAAAGTGATAATTACAATAGAAACAATGACTGTTCACATTTTAACTTAATACTGTTGTTTTTAGAACTATGTTGGGCTTGGAAAAGATGTAGTGGCACTGTTACCATGTTTTAGTCAAAAACAGTGGCTCAGCAAAGAAAAATAATTCCCTTTTTTGAGATGATCTTTAATATGCCTTGGGCAGGGTCAGAATGTTCAAAGAAGTTCTACCAAACACTCAGTGATGCCAAAGTGGAAATAAATGGATACCAACAGCAGCAGCAACATAGACAATAATAATAATAATAATAGTGATAATAACTCCAGAAAGTATGACTTTTGAGATGTAGTTTAATTTCTGATACATGGTAATGGTGGTTGGTGACAGTGATAGTAGTAGTAATAATAATAATAATAATAATAATAATAATAATAATAATAATAGACATTCATCATTTGCTGCCATTGTGTGTTAATAACTTTGCATTCTGCCTCATTCAGTTTTATATTGCAGGTGCAATATATATTTCCATTTCATAGTTAAGAAAGGCTAATATTTAGTAACATGTTCAAGGATGTATAGTGATATTTATTTTTAGGAGTTAAAATTCTAGTTAGCTGGACATTGAGAAATTCAGTACGTCCATGGGAAGGACAGGAATCTGTCTTCACTCAACTATGACTTCGTGAATTTCTGAAGTTTTGCATCGACTGTGGATCTTAACATGAGGAAGAATCGCCTCTTCCTGGGAAGGCCACACCCATACACCTGACAGTGATATAAAACAGAGTAAACCTCAATATACATCCAAATAACAGGAAGAGGTCTTGTGGCATAGCACCCAGTGAAGTTTTCATGAAATAGGAGAGACTTTCTGGCTATCTCAAGCGATAATATTTGGCTTTCCCTTGTTTGGGTTTCTTGAGAGCTGTGTGGCATTAAATGCCTAGGTATTATGAGCTCACTGAGCACTGGGACAAATTTTACTGTCATCTCATTCTTAAAACATGATAAAATGAGATGGTAAACATATTATGCTACATTTTTAAGATGATCAGACTAAGGTCAGATCAGCTAATGTGCTGCCCAATGTTACAGTAAGTTTTTATACACAAGTTAAAAGAACTTCAGGTTAGTGAATTCAGCTCATGGCTCTGAATTTTCAGTCTGTCACACCCATGGAAGAGCTACTGTGAGAAATATGGATGGACTTTTAGCTCAGATAAGGCCATTTATAACACAAAGAATTAAAAATGCACAAAATGCAAATTCCTTTTCCCTTTTATTGTAATATTGGGAAGCTTATTAACTGATCTGACCTTAGTCTGATCATCTGAAAAGTGTAGCACAATATGTTTTATTGTCTCATTTTATCATGCTTTAAGAGTGAGATGACAGAAAAACACATTTTCAAGCAGTAATTTTAATACCGGATGAACTCCTGTGCTGGTTGTACTCAATTTCTTGCCTGTTTTCACTTTCTACCTGTCTCTGGGGCCAGGGCGGGCAGCCTGGGAGAGATGGTGTGTGAGCTGGTTCCTATGCCCTTCAGCTTCTAATTTCATTTGGCCGGTGGGAAGGCATGGCAGGAGATCTGAGGGTGGAAAGAAGTGATTTATTTTCTAGGTTCTCCACCTGCCAGAACATCACAGATTTCCCTGCTGTACATAATGAAGGACACAACTCTTGTCTGGCCAAACTTTCCATTCTATGCCTCCCTGATTCCCTTAGGTTTTGACTGGTAACCATACTACTGTAAGAATCCCATGCTTCTGGACTTTTACTTGTTTCCTTAGATCTGGTGCTTCTTGTGTAGATATTCATTTATTAAACATTCCATGATTTATCCAATTTGGCTATGTAATGCTCTTTGAGATAAATGTGTCAATTAGAACATTCTTCAGTCTACAAATAGCCTTCCAGCCTACAACTCACACACGTAGAGATGAATAAACATGCCCAGTTGCTCTGTAAAGAAGAGGAGGATTTCCCACTACTGGCCCATCTCACTACACTTCTCTGTCTACCATATGAAATTTCCCTCTAGAAGAAAATGACACCTTAAAACTTTGGAAATTTGCAAAGAAGAGAATTCATTGCATGTTCTGGACATCTCTTTCACCCAGTATTGGCTATACACAGGGCCAATAGGTAGATCCTGTGTAAAAACAGGACATGCAACTTACAATGACCTGCCAAGGAAGACAAATTCTGATCTCTGCATTAAGTGTTCCAGAAGACACAACTTCTGTAATAATCGCCCCAAGTTCACCAAAAGCTGACAGTCTCCACAGTTACTGTTCTTGTTCCCAACTAAGGAACAACTGGAGAAAGCCAAATATATTCCATAACCAAGTCCATAGCATGCCCCGTGTTCAGTGAGTCCCTCCATATTCCCCATATAAGCAACTCCCATCTGCGTACAGCTGGAGACTTTCCTTTCCGGCATTCTAATGCTCTCCCATTCTCTGCCTACTTTGATGTCTCTACCAAATGCAAGTGCCACTGGCCGACTCCCTTGCCGAAGCAAACTCTGCACAAACTAACTCTTCCTTTCATTTATTCCCCCACAGACTCATCTTTAAAACAAAATTTCCCAATAATGGATAATAGGATAATAGACAAGCCTGGAATGCTCAGAAAATGGAGTGGATGGAGTTGGGTTGGATATACCCCAACGGTCACCAGCACCTATGCTATGCTGGTTGGTGGGGTTAAGTTATTCCATCTGGTAACAGATTTGTCAGTACAGGCATGCTGCTGCCATGTGGAACTCAAAACCTATTGCACAGTCCAGGTTGGAGGCTGTTTTGGCTGTCATGGCTTGGGGTGGGAGCGCTATTGGGGATGATATTGACCACCCTATGATACAAGCTGACAGCTTTTCATAGCAAAGTTATCCAGCTGTAAGCTTCACAGGGCCAGAGTTGAAAATCCCTGATTCAAACATCTAAGACAAACTTCAACTTAAATAAAGCGTCTTGGTCTCAGCATGGGGATTTCTTTTCAGGAAAATGAATCATTTTCCTCTCCTAACACAAAATGATGCTAATGTGATGACATGGCCTTAAATCTTGAAGAAAGCTCTTGTTCTGCCTTTACCAGCTGGGTGTCCTTGGGTGAGCTGCTTAGTCACTCCGAGCCTCAAGTGTTTCTTATCAATAAAGCGAAGCATTTTAATGTATATGTCATTGAGACCATGTGCAGATTAAATGAAAGGAAATGTGTATATATTTCATAAAAGATGTAATAGTAGTAGGTGATTAATAATTTTTATGCTTTCTTTTTCTCTTGTGAGACAAATACTATAACATCTCCCTTTAATAAGGAAAAATGAAATGCTATGGAAAGCACTCCCTATGTATTTGAATCAAATAAAATTGCGAACTTTAGTTCTAGCTTGGTAATGGAAAATGGAGTTAAAAACTCACAGGGTGAAATTATAACACAACTGAAAGCGAGCCGGTTCCCACTCGTCCCGTAACATTAACATTGTGCCAAATTCTATAGTGGGCTGCAGGGAGATGAAGGGAAGAAATAAGCCACAGTTATGGTCATCAGACTCCAGGGTAAGGAAAGACAGGAAGCTGGAGGAGAGCTCGAGAAGGACAAGGTTAAGTGGAATTTTTGGAATTAGCTAGACTTTAACAGCAAAAACAAAACAAAACAAAAAACCATTCAGAAACCAAATGAAAGTATTTCACTGTGAAAGTCAGTCTACATAATTTATGAATCTCCCTTTTTATTTTTATTTTTTTCTGGTTAAACAACAAAAACAGACAATGCTAGATGTGTTTTAAACTCCAGGTGGGCTGAGAATATAATTGAAGATGGAGCATTCAAATAAAGGCAAAAGAAGGCGTTTATAACCCAGGTGAGGGGCTCAAGCTTCTTGCTTCCACCATCTTAAAGGCTATTTCTAAGGTTTTGATAAATATTCTAAAATTCTTTGCTGCATGTATACACATATAAATGTATGTTTAAATGCTTACAAAATTTGGATCAGCATGTACTCTATTGCCTCTTTTTCACTTCAATGCACATTTTATTATAATGGAAATTCCATAATTTACTTTCAATTCTTCCTTATTGAGAGGCATTTGGGTCCTTTCCAGTCTGAGGCCATTACAAACAGCACGAGATGAATACTCTTATGCATGTGTCATTATGATGCCCTCAGCGCAGTCTCTAGAATTGTTTCCAACAATCCCATCTCTGGTGGTCATGACCTTATGCAATGTCCTCCCCTTGAGGGACTCACCTCTAACCACTACAATCTGGCAAGTGTTGTAGGGATGACACTTTAGTTACAGGATATAAAGGATTCTGAATGCTTTCTGCTAGAAGATTTCCTTCGGTGGCCTTCATATCCTACATGCTTTGTTGAAGCCAAATGCCAGGTGCAGGTGCAGAGAGGTGCATGGCAAAGAATCAAGACACTCAGCTCACTAGTCCTTAATGAATAGGATACTGACAACAACCAGGGACTGAGTTTGGAGGATCTCTTTCCACTTGAATCTTCCTAGGAGACCACTAAGACTGAGTCACCACTGTGCAGCTGCAGAGCAAAGGACCAGGAGAAATTGTGTCCAGATTCCCGACTCTCATAAACTTAAATTAGAAGTTCCTATTGTTTAACGTGACTGTATGAAGATCAAGAAAAATAAGCAAATGAATCTATAACACAGATGTCACAAGGCCAATGGATTTTAGGAAAAGGGCTGGAGTTTCAGGAAAAGGATTGTGAGCATTTGTAAGAAGAACAGGTGCATTTGGCTCAGGAAATTCAAGAAGATAGGTATCCCATTATTGATTCAGAAATGTCTCACAAAGATTTTTCAAGTGCCAGGCGCTGTGCGCTATGCTTGGAGGCTGAGATGGTGAAGATGGTAATGTTCTTTTTCTCTTGACGTCTGCCCTCCGGTGAAAGGGAAGAAATAAAGAGCAATTAAACAAACTAGCAAGATAATTTCCAGGAGATCCTGGTAGTCCATGGAACCCTGACATAAAGTGGACAGTGAGGCCAGGAGGGTCGTCCTTTCTGGTGGTCCGGGTGTGCTGCATTCTGTACAGGTGATGTTTCCATAAACCCGTGGGGCCATGGGGGGTCTTGTCCTGCTCTGTGTTATCTGCTGTTCTCACTGTCCCCACCCCAAGGCCAGTGGTGCCAACAGGGGGTGGCTCAGCCCAACCGAGGCAGCATATTGGTTCAGGCTTCCAGCACCTAACCGAGGGATGATGGATGCCGCAGTGGAAAGGGGGACCCGCTTTGATGTGCACGGCCCAGTTTGATTAATGAGAGGCTCTGCCGGGAGGCTACGTGGGAGTAAATTACTCTTTTCAGAAATGGCTAGATCGGCACTATTGTACTAATTATTTCACAAGCTTGGGGTCAGTTCCAAATTCCCTGACACACACAAGGGAACAAACACCCGGGCTAACAGAAGCCGACAGAGCTCTAATTAAAGCAGAAATTGTTTGTGACTCCCTGTCCCTCTCCCCTCCACCCGCCACCCATCTTCCTGGGAGGAGGAAGCCGGCACGAGGTTTCCTACCTGCCTCCCACCCCCCCTGCCGCCTGGCCCAGAACGACCCCCAGATTTGCAGGAAGTAATCACCGTGGCCCAGGACATGTGTGTGTACACCAAGGGCCTGGGAAAGGTCCAGGGGGGTGGGGCCCAGGGCCCCAGTTTCTGCAGTTTTATTTTTTATCCTAATTACATATGCAGGTGTTGTAGGCAATTATTTCTTTCATTTCTCTATTCATTCTTCTGTTTCTTTTTTGCTTGCTTATTTTACATATATTTATCAAGTGTGTTTTACAAACAGCATTGGGTTGAAAACTAGCTGGCCCCAGCCTCTTCATCTGGTGAGGTAGGCAGATATCATTCGGATAATCATGCAGATACATATGAAATCACAACTATGACAAGTGGCTTTGAAGAGGCACTTGGGAGATTTGATTTGAGTGCAGAGGTGACAGAGCTGATAAAGATTAACTAAGTGAAAGTTGTGGGGAATAGCAACACCTGTGATGGAGGCAGAACATGCAAAGGGCCTGTGGTAGAAATGAAGCTGGGGTTCTGAAGGAACACACACAAAAAAGCTAATATGTTTATATTTCTAGAAAGGGAGCACATTTTGACTTGGGTTCAGGATTTTGATAAATGTGTAGCCTAGGGGACCGTAGCATATCTATATCTGTTTTCTCACCTGAAAAAGGACAACATTTCTTAAGTCTTTCGTGAGTATTGTGAAGGCTACCCCAGCATGCATTATCTTCCTCTTGATTTAGTTAGGGCTCTTTACCTTCCTCTGGCAGCTTAGATTGCTGGATGATGGGAGATGGTGAAGCAGCAGGCCATGAGCAGCCTTGAAGACTGAGGTGGAGTCCCATTGTCACCATGCCATTGAGAAGCCCTTGATGGCCTTGTGTGTTGTGAGCTCACTTCCATACTGATTGCTGGGCCTCTGAACCCCACTCAGTGCAACTGCTGTACTTCAGCCAGAATACAGTGTCAGCTGTCCCCCTCTGTGTCAGCCCCATCACCATGGCCAGAGAGGCTGACTTCCTTTTAGCCACCCAAGGGGTCCTCATGGGTAGGAGTTGGTCATGTCTTCACGTGTGTGCACTGTCACTCTATGGATGCTTACCAAGTGCCAGCCCAAGTTCTCGAATGTTTATATCACGTATTTTGGGTTTCCTTCGTTAAACCACTGAAGTATCTGCTGGAATCCAAGCCATGACTTTCATGTAAATTCGTATATCTCGACTGCTGATAGCTCTCCATTAGCACATCTTACATGGTTGTATTTAATCCCTTCGACATCCCTTCCCAGTAAGTGTGACCACTGAAATGAATGATTTGAAGACCCAAAGATGTTGACCTATTTGCCTAAACATGCATCGGCAAAATATGTGTCAGAGCTGAGTTTGGACTTTTTTCAGTGCCTTCTATTTTTCTCATCAGAGCACGCATTACTATATTTGTTTTAGAAGTAGTAACAATTACAATATTCTGAACCATTATTACACACAGGCTTAATACCTGTTGTCTTCTTGCTACTTGTAAGGTAGAAACTGTGTTGAGGCCCACTTTATAGACGAGAAAACTGTTGCCCAGATGGACTCAATAATCTGCCCAAGACTGCACAGCTGGTAATGGTGGAGACCAGAATTACACCCAGATATCAGGCACTAGAATTGTGTTCTATAATGTGCACTTACCATCTTGCCAATGTTGATGCCCAGTGAAGAAGGCGCGTTTCTTCTGGCACTCTGTGGAGCCAGCTTCTGAAAGTGTCACCCTGGCTGGTGGAGGTGAGTCCAAAAGCCATAGAATAAGGCAAGATTCAGAGATTCCTTTTACTTTGGGAGGCAGTTGGAGAAATTTCAGCTCAAGGATTCTTTCTACAGTCTAAAAAGAATGAGCTAAATGGGAAAATCAATAATGCACACAGATGGCCCTAGTGATGTTTACACTATTTAAGAGAACAAATTATTTTGGAGCACCTGGGATTCATTCTTTCCCACACAAAAGAAGAAAAGCAGGGGAATTACAGGTCATTTTTATCTATTCACTGAAGTTGCCTCCCTAAGAAGCAATTACTCAATGTTTCTATTAGTTTGTTGGCCATTCCCTGCCACCCCCACTAATGCCAATTAAGAAAGTTTCACTGTACTGCAATTTTCAGGATAGAAAGTAAGCACAAAGGAACAGAATTCATTCCACGGACATTTATTGAGTGACTACTACATGCCAGATTCCTAGTGCAGGGATTGAAGCTAAATAGAAATAACCATAGATGTGGCAACACGTACTTCTAAAGCACTTGTCCTGTGTTAAGTTCTTGTACAAAAATGCATTCAATCTTCGCATGGCCCATGAGGTAGGTGCTGTAATTATTGCCATTGTGTAGATAAGCAAATGAGAATGCAACATCATATATGTTGGAATATGAAAGAAGAAGAATTTTACCCCAGACAGGGTGATGCAAAAGTCAAATGCAGTCTACATACACACACACACACACACACACACACACACACACACACACACAAATAAATCAGGCCAATAATAACATATGACTACGTGGGAAGAAACACACGTACAACCAATTACCACTAGAAAGCTGTAGTATATTTTAAATAAACAAGGAAAAGCAAGGGACAGTGAACGTGGTAGTTGCATGTTTCCTGTAAATGGTTCTGCAAAACATCTCAGAGAAGTAATGTTAAACTCAAAGGGATGAGAAAGAGCTGGTGTTGGGACACTGGAGAAGACACAGGATTAATGGTATGGAGTAAAAATTCCAGACCGAAGAAGCTGAATGGATCAAGGATGTGAGCTGGAAAAAAGTATGATGTGTCCAGGAAACTGGGGGGAAAGAAAAGACCTGTGTGGCTAGGATTTCATGACTTAAGATACAGGAAGTGGTAGAATGAGAAGTGGATGACATAGACCAGAATATAGAGGGTCTTAATCTCGACATTTGTCTGAGGACCAAATGTAACAATGAAATTTCTTTAATGCAGCCCCTGGAGATCGGTAAATATTCAATTAATGTTTGCTTTCATGATCATTATGTTCATTCTGTAGCTTGTTTCACTCATGTTGCCTTCTTTCAGGTTTTTTAAAGAAAAGAATAAGGCTTTTCTTTTTAAGATTTTCCTTCTGTCCACAGAGTTTATGCTCATGGAATTCTGTAAGAATGACAGCTAGTGGGGGTGCACTTGGCCTCTCCTAGGATCAGTTACCTCTTCTGTGTGACAGAAATAATGCTGAGATGGTTGGTGTCTTGGTTTGGCAGCAACCTATCTGTCCATGACGAAACGATTGAATTTTAATAATGTACATATATAAGGTGGAAAGTTATTCAGCCTTAGAAAGGAAGGAAATACTGCCATTTTTGGAAACATGGACAGTCCTGTAGGGTCCTAAGTGAAATAAACTAGTCACAGAAAGACAAATGCTACAAAAATTTGCTTCTATGTATCTAAAATAGTCAAAATTCATAGAATCAAAAAGTGGATGGTGGTTTCCAGGAACTTGCGGAAACAGGGCATGAGGCACTAATTAGAATTCTTCAGAGAAACCAAACCAATAGGAGAGATTTATTATGAGGGATCAACTTGTGCAGTTATGGAAATTGGGAAGTTCCATGACTTGCTGTGTGCAAACTGGGGGTGCAGCAGAGCCAGTGGTAGAGTCCAGTTCAACCCTGAAGGCCTGAGAACCCAGTAAAAGGCAGGAGAAGACAGATGTTCCAGCTCAAGCAGAAAGAGCCAAGTTACCCTTCCCTGCCTTTTTACTCAGGCCATTAGTGGACAGTGGAGTAGATGATGTCTGCTACATTTACTTGGAGAGGACAAATCTGTGATGCAAATAGAATCTCTTCCAGAAATACCCTCACAGATACACCTCTACCAGCTGCATTTTACCAGCTACATGAGCACCTTTAGTCCCGCCAAGTGAGCATGTATCATTGACTTGAGCGTATATCATACATAGGGATTTGCTAGTCAATGGGACAAGCTTTCAGTTGATCGTAATCAGTGAGCTCTAGAGATCTGCTGGAGGCATCAGTAGTCAGCAGTACTGCCTTATGCACTTAGATATCTGTTAAGAGCATAGAGCTGGTGCTAAGCAGCCTTACAGAATACAATCAGAGTGAAACAAAGTAGATGGGCATTTCCTGTGTGCCAAAAAGGGGCCGGAGGGTGAGTGTTGTGCAGCCAGCCAGAGGAGGCTGCTTCTCACGCATATGCAAGTCTTTCCTCTGCCCACTAAGCTTTTGGACAGAGTTGACAGGATGCTCATGCCCAGAGAAACTGCAGGGCTTTATTTTAAGACCTTCTGTTGGGAAAGGCCTGTAGAGCAAATGCATCCACTTGACTGCCTTGCTGAAGGTCAAACGGCAGGAACATAAGCTGCTGGTTTTGAGAAAACATTTTAAAAAAGAAGAAAAAGAAAACAAGCCCTTTCCACGAGATCAGTTTTGTTTCTGTAGAGAGACAGGGGAAGAAGATGTGAGAAAGTTCTGGTAGAAAAGGATTAAAGGGAGATAAAAACCTGGCTCTCCAGCGGATTGGAATTGCTCTTCAGTCAGGCCATGGTTCTCAGATAGGGCCATGTAATTGATTATAAATGTTGGAATTTATTTCAATAAGCCCCGTCATTTCTGAGCAGCTGTTTCACTTTATAGGAAACCAACAAACACAGGCGCTGGATGCAGGCTGTCTTTTGTCTTTCTTTTGACGGGTTTGGATTGCCTTTTGGTGCAATGGCTCTGGCTGAGAAGCACAGGCAGAGAACTCCCTACTTTTTTTCCCCTCCAGGAGGGAGTGAAAGAACAAGGGGCTGCTTCTGAGCACCTGGCTGCTCAGCACACAGTGACAAGAAAGTGGTATCACTCTTGGCATCCCTCATCCAGAATCAGAAAGAGGTGCCAGAGCTATTTTCCCTCATCTGTTAGCCCAGGGAAGTCCTCCAGGTGTTCCGGGAGGAAGCCCACCTCTGATTCTCTCAGAAGCACCAAGGGAGGGTGAGGAAGATGACTTGTGAGACTCAAGTCTGAACTTTGTGTGTGTCACACTGGGTCATGGTTTTCTCAGACAAGGCTGAGGGTGGTGGTATCTGGGTCTAGAACTGTCAAGGGAGATGAATCATTGGTCTAGTGATGGAAAGATTAGAACACTTGGCTCAGTACTTGGCACATGGTAGGTGCTCAATAAATGTGGAGTAAAATATCAATTTAGAAGCCACCTTCCACCTGGCCTGGATTATGCTGATCACTCTTTCCAATGGCCCTGCATTGTAGTACTGTCCGTCTTGCTCACTCTGTGCTTAGCTCCTAGCATGGAGCAGTAAAGTGACCTGAATTCAAGTCCTGTTACTGACACCTGGCTTTGACTGGCTTCAGCCCACTGCTCTCACACAAGACGCTGTTTTATTATTTTATTTTATTCCCATGTGAAGTCACCTAAAAAGTTATAAAATGTGCCCAGTTTACCAGAAACAATTTCATACTGAACTCACCATTTAGGAGACATCTCTGGCTTGCAAACGGGGAGGATGAAACCGAAGGTGGTTATTGTTTGGAAGCAGAGCCCCCGTCCAGAAAAACATCAGGAATCTGGGCTCAAGACCCACATGTGCTCTTCTGGCATTGCAAGTCTTTGTTCACAAGCACACAAGCTGTGGTGTTCAGGTCATAACTCAAGACTGGCTGTAAGTGAAACCTAAAATTCCAGTCATAACCCAAGCAGCTTGCATGTAAGGCTGTTCGTAACTTGAGGGCTCACTGTACATTTTTCTCTTTCCTCTGTGATGCTAAGGACTTTGGATTTTTGATCAGTGCATCACTCATAGCTAGAATGGTTTCTGGCATGTAGTAAACACCCAGGAAATGATTAATCAGTTATCTTTGCATATAACCCAGACTTTCATCCTCTAGGAAGCCTCACAGCACTGTTCTCCTACATGTCAAGTTCTCCTACAGATGGTTTTCTGATTTTTGAGCTAACATTGCCTCAAAATTTGAAACCATTTTCTAATTCCTTCCTATGGGATGGCCTGAGGTAGTCTTAGCTCCTTTCCATTTTTTGGGGATGAGCGTGGAGAAGCTTCTCAGAAAGCTCTGCCTGTTGACAGAAGTTCTCTGCTTCTCTTGAGTGAAGAATAGGAAATAGAGAGCTCTGAGGGTCCTGGGAGCCAGAGGAACAAGGAATGAGAGAGGGTATATTCTTTTGACTTTGTATCTTGGGACCATCATTTTTCTGGGTGAAAAGTGAGTTAAAGGGTTAAAGTTCTTACATGTTCTAAACCAGGGAACTCTGGAATGGTACACTGAAACAGCCGGAGTACAAGTCTTTCACTGTTAAGACAGTAGGGAAAGATGAAGGAGATGAAATATTTGAGAAATATATAAAAATTATTATTATTGGTCTTTTTGAGACAGGCTCTACATCATTCAGGCTGGCCTTGGACTCATTATGTGGTCCAGGCTGGCCTTGAATTTGTGGTGATCCTCCTGTACGGCCACCCATGTACTTGGATTACAAGTATGCATCACTATGCCTGGCACAAAAGTTATCAAGTTTTTGATCAAATTATCAAAACTTTCCCTAGCCATCATTTCATTTAGTCTTCAGATTATTACCATGTCACAGATAAGGTATGGAGGCCTCATTACTATGACTAGAACCATGGTATTCTCTGTCATTTTTCTATCAAATTTTTAGTTTTAGAATAAACTCTTCCTTTCCTCAATGAGAGCTTTGATTTTCAAGCCTGTGTTGCTAATAATAATCTACCTACAAGTCCTAGGTGGGGCAGGTAATAACTTCTTTCTTTTCTAAGCTGGGTGCTGGGATTCATGAGAGGTAACTCAAGGTCCCACAGAGTTCTGCTGTAAAATCTGCCACTATGAACTTAATTAAATTAGTATTCTTGTGTAGAAGACCCAGGAGAGGAGGGCTGCATGAGGTTCATTGACTTACACATGGAGGGGGAAGAGTTTTTTATTTTTCATCTCCTGAAGCTGTATAAAATATGCAAAACAAGAAAAGATTGTAAGTGCTTGTGGCAATGGTATCTTCGTGCAATTAAACCTTTAAAAGTTTCTCTTCTCTTCCCTGCCAAAGCTTCATGCAGGAAGTGACAGTGTATGCAAAGCTTCAACTGACCCCACCTTGACTGGCAATGAGTCCCACAGATGACAGTAAGAGCACTCCTCACGGTACAGTGTCTGGGCATGGTGGTGCATGTCTGTAATGATTGCTATGAGGAAAGCAGAATCAGGAGGACTGCAAATGTTCCAGGCCAGTCTTGGCAACTTAACGAGATCTTAGCTCAAAAATAAAACAAAAAATTGTAGGGATATAACTCAGTACAGAGCACTTGCCTAGGGAACATGAGCCCCTGGATTTGATCCTCAGTATGAGAGAAAAGTGAAGCAACTAACAAAATACAAAAGCAATGCCTGAAAAACTGGTAGCGATATTTAAGGAAGGATGGTCTCTGAATGGAAAAGTTGATGCCATGATGATGGGAGCAAGTACCATGAGGCAGAACTGCTTGGAGGGTTGCTGTCTGAAGATGGGATTGGTACTGTGGTCTCTGAGGTCATGAGATTCATGACAGAATGTGTACAAAATGCCCACGTTGGACTGGTGTGTGCTGAATGCTCAATGAGTATTTTTTGTTATTGATACTCAGTATTATAGTTATTGATTACTTAAACTATTCCAGAAACTATACTAAGCCCAGTTAACTAGTTGAATTTATGTATCAGCCCTGTAGAGTATATATAAGTTATTATAGTGCAATACATGGTGACTCCCAAGGTAAGTCCATTCTGTTGCTGTGAATGTGACTTTATTTGCAAAATAAATCCTGGTGGGTAGAATTAAGTCAAGCATCTCACGATGGGAGCATGCTTGATTCTCTGGGAGAACCCTAAATCTGATGAGAGCTGTTCTTATGAACAGAGGCAAAGTCGCAGAAGGGAAAAGGCACATGGAAGCAGATACAGGAATTACGCCGCTTCTTACATGGAAGCCTGGAGAATCAGAAGCAAGCAATGCAAGGAAGCCTTCTCTCAAGGCAAGGAGGGAGTATGACCCTGCCCATAACTTGATTTTAGATTTGTAACCTCTACAAATATAAAATAATGATTTTTTTCTTACTCTAAATCTCCCAGTTTGCGGAAATTTGTTATACTATCTCTAGAAAAGGTAGAATGGTCTTCATACCAATTTTATTGATGGCCACATCGAGGCATAGAGATGGTAGGCATAGTAATTTACACACAGCCACACCTCTAAATGGCAGTGAACCTGGCACTTGAGGCCAGGCACAGACATGATAGGAATTTTAGGAGCCAGGGACACTGAAGCTGCCAACATGCTTTGTAACTTTTCCAAGTCACTGACCCTCTCTGATATCTGATCATATCATGTATATGTAATTGATAGATTAATTGATTGATTGCCTACTGGATGTTGGCAATGTTGTTAAGGGTGTGCTCATCAAACTATGGCCTGTGGGCAAAGAATAGTTTTTATGTTTTAAGTAATCACATTTAATAGTTTTTATTTTGCCCTTTGATACACAAAATTTAAGATGTTTCCTATCTGTTTTCTTTAAGTTGACAACCTCTTCTCTAAAGAATGAGGGACAAAATGATTGTACTTCACACTCAGAAAGTGTCTTCAGTGCACTTTGACTCATCCATTCACAAAGCATGTATTGAAGAATCACTAAATATCAGGGACTCTTGGAGAAGCAAACAAAACAATGATAACTGGGAGAGCAATGTGGAAGCTATTTTGCAGCAGAGCAATTCTGACATGATGCAGACTACCAGGAGAGCTGAGAGAGAAAGAGAGAGAGAGAGAGAGAGAGAGAGAGAGAGAGAGAGAGAGAGACAGAGAGAGAGAGAGACATGGAGACAGAGACAGAGACAGAGAGACAGAGAGATAGAATGAGAGAGAGAGAGGGACAGAATGAGAGAGAGAGAGAGAGAGAGACAGAGAGAGAGAGAGAGAGAGACAGAGAGAGAGAGAGAGAGAGAGACAGAGAGACAGAGAGAGAGAGAGAGAGAGAGGGAGAGACAGAGACAGAGACAGAGACCAAGTGAGAGCACCCGAGGGGAAATGTGACATTTTGGGGTATCATTTTAATCTTTGTCCCAAGATAGCACAAGTCTCCTTCTTTGAAAAGAGTTGTGTACATTATTTTTTGAATAAACAAAGAAGGAGCTGACCTGTACAGCTCAGAGATGTCTTCCTTGAGTTTTGAACTGAGTCTTTAAGGATGAGAAAGAGAATCAGAAGACCTGAGTGGAAGGTGTTTCTTGCTTGGGAAATGTTACTTTCAAAAGCGTGGACTCAAGACAGAGCATGAGGTGTCTGAGCATTTTTGTGTCCCTTGGTTTGGCTCCTGGGAAGCCAGGGAGAAGAGGTGAGATTTAAAATAGTCTGAAGTGAGGTCAAGGGCCTTCAAGGCTATGTCAGAGACGTTGAACATTAGCCTATGGGCAATGAGAGGCTCAGAGCCTGAGAACCATCTCCTCCTTCACGCTCATCTGATTCACTCCTGCCCTGTGTCCTTCCCTTTCTACTGTACACTCCTTGCTTTTTCCTAGTGTCTTGCTCCTTTTAGATCTTGGTGCTTTTCCTTATTTTTGAAATTTTTTTTATATTTAAAGCCAAAAGGGATAAAACAGATACAGAATTTCAAAAAAATAGAAAATTAGCACGATACTGGGTATTGTTATCTTAAAAGTAATTCAGATTACAAGATTTAGGCATAAAAATGATCAATCAGTTAAAACACAAACTGTTCTTTTTGATGAACTTACAGAGATTAGTAATATGTTTATCTACCTCATATATATAATATGCATACACTCATATGCATATGTACTTATATAATGTTTTCCCTTCTTTTTTTCTCCTTTCTCCTATTCCAGTTGTTCTTTCCTTTTGAGCACTTTCTTTCCCTTTCATTTTTATAATATCTACTGTATATTTTGGATCTTATTTACTTTTTCAGTTTTTTACACATTAAGGAGACAATATGATGTTTACACACGAGTTTAATTTATTGGATTTATAAGTATAGTCTCAAGTTGCATTCATTTACCTATAAAAGCCCCAAGTTCATCCTTCCTTATATCTTAGTAATATTCATTGGGTAAAAATACTCATCTTTTTAATCCTTTCCACCATTGAGAGGCATTTGGGCTGTTTCCAGTGTTGAATTATTACAAATTTTGCTGCTATAAACATGGGTGCACATATATTACAGTGGCATATGTTTTCAATTCTTCTGGGAAAATACCCAGGAGGGATTGAAGGGACCTTAATCCTAGTTGTTTTTAGGAATCTCTACAATGATTTCCACAGTGGTTGTAGCAGCCCACCAACAGTAGAGAAGGGTTTTTTTTTTTTCCACAAAGCGTTGCCAAAGTTTGCTATTGGTTGATTTCTTGATCTTGGCCATTGTTTCTGGAGTGAGATGGAATCTCAGTGTTGTTTTAATTAGCATTTCTCGAATGACCAGTGATGTCAAGTATTTCTTCATGCATTTATTTGCCATTTATATTTCTTCATCAGAGAAATGTGTGTTCATTTCAGATGCCCATTTTTGAATTAGATTTTTGAATTTGAGGGACCTCATGTTTTTCAGTTCTTTATATGGTCTGGATAGAAGTTCTTTGTCAGGGGAACAATTGGCTAAACCTTTTTCTCATTCTGTAGGTTTTGTTTTCACTCGTTGATTTCTTTTGGTGTGTAAAATGTTTTAATAAGATGAGATCCTAGTTGCTGATTCTTTTAAGTACTTCCTGTGTGATTTACGTTTTGTTCATGAACTCTTTCCCTACTCCTGTGTCTTCAAGATTTCTAATTACTTTGTCTTCCAATAGATTTAGTGTTTCCATCCTAATGTTTAGATCTTTGGTTCATTTTGAATTTAGTTTAGTGCATGATGATAGATTTGGGTCTAGTTTTGTCTTTGGCATGTAGAGAGTCAGTTTTTCCAGCACCACTTATTAAAGAGGCTGTCTTTATTCTAGTGGACATGTTTGGCTCCTGTGTCAAAGATATGATGATGACTGAGTGTCTTTGTGGTTGTGTCTGCATCTTTTAAGTCTTCCACAGATTTTCACCTCTGGTTTTATTGTCAGTATCATACTCATTTATCAGAGCAGCTTTTAGTATAATTTCAAGTCATGGATTGTGATGTCTGTTGCCTTTCCTTTGTTGCCCAGGATTACTCTTGCTATTGTAGGTCTTTTCTGTTTCCAAATGAATTTTAGGAATATTTTCTCTAGGTCTGTGAGGTACACTAGTAGTATTTTGATCAAGATTGCATTAAATCTGTATAACGGTTTTGGGAGTATGACCATTTTCACAATGTTGATTCTTCCTGTCCAAGAGTAAGGGATAGCTTTCCATCTTCTGATATCTTCTTAGGTCTCCTTTTTAAGAGTACTATAATTTTCAATGTATAGATCTTTTACTTCCTTTGTTAGATTAATTCTTAAGTATTTCATTTTTTGGATGCTATTATGAAAGGTATTATTTTTATAGTTTCTCTCTCAGTGAGTTTGTTGTTTGTGTACAGGAATGATATTGATTTTTGAGTGTTGACTTTGTATCCAGTTACACTGCTGAATTTATTAACTTTAATAATCTTTTGATTGAATTTTGGGTCTTCTGTGTAGAGTATCATGCCATCTGAAAATAAAGATGATTTAACTCCTTCCTTTCCTATCCTTATTATTTTTATTTGCCTCTCTTGTCTAATTGCTATGGCTAATTTTCCAGAACTATATTGAACAGGAGTAGTGACAGTGGATATACTTGTCTTGTTCCTGATTTTAGAAGGAAAGATTTCAGCTTTTGTCTGTTTAGTAAGATGCTGGCTGTTGTTTTGTCATACATGGCTTTTATGGGATTGATATAGAGACAATGCATTCTTATTTTTGGAGGCTTTTTTAAAATCACGAATGAGTGTTGGACTTGATAAAAAATTTTTCTACATCTATTGAGATGATCATATGATTTTTGTCTTTGGCTCTGTTGATGTGGCGTATTACATTTACTGATCTGCATATGTTGAATCTCTGCATTCCTAGGATGAATCCCACTTCGTCATGGTGTATAATCTTCTTGATGATTTGCTGCAGTCTGTTTGCCAGTATTTTGTTGAGAATTTTTTCATTTATTTCACTAGGAAGATTGTCCTATAGTTTCTCTGCTTTGGTTGGGTCTTTTTCTGATATTGATATCAGAGTGATACTTGCCTCCAAGAATAAGTTAGGGAAAGTTACTTTCCTTTCAATTTCATTAAAGAGTTTGAGGAGTATTGGCGTTAAATCTCTAAATTTCTTGTAGAATTCAGCTGTGAATTCTTTGGGACCTGGGCTATTCTTTGTTAGTAAGTTTTTAATAACATTTATTATTTCAGTAACTGATATTGGGCTATTCAAAATTTTTATATTTTCTTGATTCAACTTTGGTAATTCATATGTTTCTAGGAATCTATCTATTTCTTCTGTGTTTTCCAGCCTATGTGAGTAGGTGTTGATGATCTGTATTTCCACAGGATATGTGGTAATTTCACCCTTTTTGTTCTTTACTGCTTGAATTTGAGGTTTTTCTTTCCTTTTCTTGATAAGATTGGCTGGTGTGTATCGTTTTTATTCTTTCAAAGAATCAATTCTTTAATTCATTAATTCTTTGTAGTTTTTTTTAGTCTCAATTGAGTCAGTTTCTGTTCTAATCATTATAATTTCCTTCCTTCTGTTACCTTTGGTCTTGGCTTGCTCTTCTTTTTCTAGAAACTTGAGGGGTTGTTTACTTGTGCTTTCTCTGTTTTCCTGATGTGAGAATTCATTGCTATATATTTCCCTTTTAGGACAGCTTTCATTGTGTCCCACAGGTTCTAGTATGTTGTAGCTGCATTTTCATTTAATTGTAGTTATTGTTTCATTGCTTCTTTAATTTCACCAGTAGCCCATTGGTTGTTCAGGATCACATTATTTAATTTCCACGTGTTTATGTAGTTTCGCTGTATCTTTTGCCATTAATTTCTAATTTCAGTTCACTATGGTCAGATAATATTCATTTTAATTCAAGTGCATTTTTTAAAATTCCATTTTAATTCAATTGCATTTAATTTCAATTCCATTGCATTTACTTAAGCACATTCTATGGGCTAATATGTGTCTAGTTTAGAGAATGTTCCATGAGCAGTTGAGAAGAATGTATATTCTGATGTTGTTGGGTGGAACACTCTGTAAATGTCTAGTAAGTCCATTTGGTCACAGGTTTGATTCAGTTCTGTTATTTCTTTGCTGATTGTTTAGTTGATCTACCTATTTGTGACAATGGGGTATTAGGGTCCCCTATTTCAACTGTGTTATTGCTTATTTGATTTTTCATGTCTATTATTATTTGTCTTATAGAGTTGAGTGCTCCTGTATTTGGTGCATATATATTTATGCTTGTTATCTCTTCCTGTTGAATTTTTCCCCTAACAAGTATATAGTGGCCTCCTTTATCTCATTTGATCATTTTCGGTTTGAAGTTCACATTGTCTACACACAGAATAGCCACCTCTGTCTTTGTTTTTTGGATTCCTGTCACATGGAATATTGTTTTCCATCCTTTGATTTTTAGCCTATGAATTTCCTTTTGAGTCAGATGTGTTTTCTGTGTATAGCATAGTTGGATCCTGTTTCTTGATCCATTCTGTCTCTATTTCTTTTCATTGGTGAACTGAGGCCATTTACATTGATGGATATAACTGATATGTACTGGCTCAACTTTGTCATGTTATATCCTTGTTGTTGATTCCCTGCTTTTCTTCCTTGTTTAGTTTGCTAGGCCTGGTTGTTTCTTTCTGCTGTTGTTCTGGGAATTTCAGTGTTTTTTAAAATCCCATTTGGAATGTCTTTTAGTACTCTTTTTAGGGTTAATTTGGTGGAAATGTACTTCTTCAGTTGTTCTTTGTGATGAAAGTGTCTTCTTTCTCCATTAAATTTGATAGTTTTGCAGGGCACATCAATCTTGGTTGGAATACTTCACTCCAAGCTTATCTTGGCTTGAAGGTTTGTGGTGAGAAGTTGGTCGTGATTCTAATGGGCTTTCTTTGTTAGGTGATCTGCTTCTTTTCTCTAACAGCTTTTAGTATTCTGTTTTTATGCTGACTTCTGGGATTTTGATTATTATATATCAGGGTGTAGATTTATTTTGGCTATGGTTGTTTGGAGTTCTATATGCCTCACTTATCTGTGTAACAGATTCTTTTTCCATGCTTATGAAATTTTCTGCTATTACTTCTGAGAATAGTTTTTTTAAATATCATTTGTGTTGACTCCTGAATTTTCACTGACATCTATCAGTCTTATATTGTTTTTCATTGCATTATCTTGGGGCTGTTATATTGTTATTTCATGGTGCCTTGTATTTAAGAGTTCTTTCCTTTCATGATTGCTAGCTGTGATCCTGTCTTCAAAGTCTGAAAGTCTATCATCAGTTTCATTCAAGCAGTTTTTCCAGCTTTCAATGGAATTTTTAATTTCCTGGATATCTCCTTGAATTTGTCTCATGCATTCTGTTTCTTTCCTATATTGGTCATTCAAGGTTTTCATCACTTTGCCATGCTTCTTTTATTTTTTTTTTATCAGTACCGGGGATCGAACTCATGACTACCTGCTTGTAAGGCAGGCGCTTATGCTGCTGAGCTAAATCCCCAGCCCCACCTGTACTTTTTTTAATCTATGTTTTCTCTAGCTATGCTGAACAACTCTTTCATGAGGATTGTCATTTGTTTCTTTACCTGAGAGATTACTTCTAATCTGATTTCTTCTATAGCATCATGGATTTGTTTCTTTATTTCACTTGCTATCTTTTCAGTAATTTCAGGTGTGTGATTTGCAGGTGCTCTATTTCAATGTCGTTTGTACTTGTCCCAAGTACAAGCTGGGCTGGGTGTTTGAGATTGTGTTTTTCTGTTTTGTTTTGTTATTTTCACCTTTCAAGTTAATATTTTGATCTTTTCAATCCTCTTACTCTTGACTGTCTGTCATGTCTGTCTTAGGGTCGAACTGTGTGGCTGACATTCACCTAGTTGTTGGGTCCTCCAGTGTAGAAGAGGAGCCATTCACCTGCATTCTTCCTGTGTCACCAGTTTGGTATTATATTCTTCCTAGGCTGACTAGTGTAGGAGTATATCATCCCTCAACTGATACTGTTATGTGGCTCAATGAACCAACCCTCAGCTCATACTGTTATGTGGCTTCAGATTGTTCCAGGCTGCCGGACCCACATGTCCATGGTGCGTGCCCAGCTGGGACCCTCCTATGTCACTGAGGGCTTTACAGGGATAGCTGGGTTCCTTTGGGTGGAGGGAGGTCTTGCTGGTGCTCTCACCAGCCCAGCCAGGGTTCTCTGTATGGCAGAAGGACTCACATGTGCTCTGGCCCACTTGCCAAAGTCCTCCAGATATGGGGAGAGTTTCTTGAGCCTCCTGCCAATCCACTGAAGGCTTCTACTTGCAGAGAGACTCTCTGTGCTCCCCTTGATCTGCCAAAGTCCTCTGGATGGGGAGAAGTGTTGATAAGGCTTCCACTGAGTTACTGCAGGTGGTGGAAGTGTTCATTGATGCTCCCATGGGCTGGCAAAGTAATTGGTGTGAGGGTAGGGGTAGCTGAGGTTTCTCTTGGCTACTGAAGTCTTTTGGGTGCAGGGAATGGTGGTTAAGGCTCCCCCTGGCTGCTGAGGTCATCAGGGTGAGGGAGAGGGACCAAGTGCTTTTTCAAACACTTTACTCTATCTGAAAATTTTTCCTCCACGTATGCTTTTAGTTGACCTATAGTGTTCTTTGTTTTTTTTTTTTTTTTTTTTTTTTTTTTGGTCTTTTTCCTTTTTATCGGTACTGGGGATCGAACTCACGACTGCTTGCTTACAAGGCAGGCACTTATGCCGCTGAGCTAAATCCCCAGCCCCTTATAGTGTTCTTTGAATAGTCTCTCTAATATTACCTTTTAAAGGAAGTGATTCATCACTACATTCCTGAATGTCCCTTGATGTACCTATCAATATCCATATTTACTGCTGTATCACATCTATACTATATCTAGGTCCATATGATATCCACATCTCTATCCAGATACATATCTGCTGGAATCTTAACATACATTGCCCTCCACAACATTACTTTTCTATTAGTATACATGTATGAGAAATAATGATTACATTCATCTTGGGTAATTAGTACATATACATATTGCATCCTGCTTTTACTTTCCTGTGCCTAAACTTTACTCAAGTTGATGGCCATATGACTATTTCCCACATTGAATCCTAAGCCCCATGAGATGGTGCACTAGTTTGCTGTGTCTGCCATATCCCAATCTCATGATTCTGGCAGCTGGAAGTCAAAAATCAAAATGATAGTGGCCTTGGGTCTGTCAGAAACTTCTCTCCTTGGCTTGTGATGGTTGTTTTCTCTGTGTGTCTTCAAATGGTCATCACTCTGTGCATGTCTGTGTCAAAGAACACCAGTCATATTGTATTAGGGCACATGTAAAAGGCCTTCTTTTACCTTAAGTATCTCTTGAAATATTCTGTGTCAAAATAGTCATCTTTGGAGCCAGTGGGTGTTAAGACTTCAACACAAGAATTTTAGGTCACCAAAATTCACTCATTTACAGAGAACATCTCTCTTTTCTTTCAACTTATCTCAGTGTCAAGCATGGTAGCAGCAGACAATAGGTGTTCAACAAATATTTGAGGAAGATAGAAGATGCTACCACAACATCTCTGGGAAAATGACCTTAATGGATGTCTTGGGGGAAGAACAGAAGTAGGAACACAGTGGGTAGTAGCTAGAGTACTTGGGGTGATAGGTCACAATGGAGGATAGTGAAGCCCTGGCAGTGAGGAAGGAAAGGGTGTAGATTTGAGGAAGGGTATGAGAGCGGAATGAATTGAAGTTGGAGATTGGAGGCAGAGGGTTAGAGAAACAAGGATGCAGAGCTGATCAGTTTAAGTATCACTGTGTGGAACCAACTCAGGGCACTCAATGCACCCACACCCACAGAAGTGAGAAGCTGAGGTGCATTATCTGCCTAGTAGGTCTGAATTCACAGGCAATGCTCTGCTGGCAGCTTTCACAGTTCCAGCGAGGCAGGATTCCTCTGCCCATTTATTTCCTCTCTCCTCCTTCATTCTTCCAGCTGCTCTTTCTTAAAAGGAGAGACGATTACCTGCTGGTAGTTCATCTTAAGTCACAAAGGGGAAAGCTGCTGGGCTACAGAGCATTTTATTCTAGGAGAAAGGAGGATAAAAGATGAATGCCAGGGAACATGAGTTCATGGGATTTAAGTAAGAAGTAACTAGACCCTAAAATTTAGACCTCAGAGAAGAGAGGCAGGGAATCTGAACTTGGAGGCTGTCACAGCCAACCTAAGACTTTCAGTTCTATCTTGTTAGGCCTAATCTGCCTTCCCCTGATCACTCTGGCATCTACACACGCTGACTCAGAAATGTGGGGACTGCAAGCCGAAGATTAGGAGTGGTGCTGAATGGTATAGTCACCTTTCACAAGCTTAGCTGCTCCAGACACTTATAAAATAATTTCTGCCTTTATCTAAAAGCAGAAGGGTTTTTCTCCCCCCAATTCAGTTAGTGTTCCAGCTCCCCCCTCACTTCCACCTAATAAAATCCTCAGTACAGAGCTTGCCTTTGTAATCAGAGCTGTGCAGGCTCCTCTCAGAGCTGCTTCCCAGGCTGCTCTGCACATGTACTGCAGAGAAGCGAGGGATAAAACTACGGGAAGTAATGATGTCTCGAAGTGCAGCTGGCTCCCGGGGTCATCCCCTGACTGAGCTCTTCCTGCCCTTCGTGCACCCCCAGAAAAGAAATCTGGCTTATTTACCATTTTAGAAAGTTAGACCTTTTCAAAGAGATGCCCCAGGCAAAACATCCTTCCTTTCCCATCTTTCTGAAACTAATGACTCTTCTCAGAAAGTTTTGACAATGAGAGTTGTTCCGACAGCTGAGGGAGTTTGCTAGGAGCCAGCCTGGCAAGCAGCCCACAGAAATAGCTAGGCTGTGGGCTGCAAGCTCAGCGAGGCCTGCTCTACAATTCAACAAGTCTGATGATCTGGAATGGGATGTAAGAAAGGTGCTCGGAGCTGAGAAGTCCTTGGGCTGGGGTCGTGCTCTCTAAGTCAGATGATGGTTGCAGGGTTTGCAACTGTAACAGTAGAAAGAGGAAGTCTGATATTTAAAAGGAGGTGAAAGACATTTCTTGTACAAATGGTATCTCAGTGCATTCCTAAAATAACAGCAATAGGTGAATTGTTTAAATTTACTTCTACTTTTGAGAAAAAAAGAAGTCCCGAAAAGGTAACGTGAAGAACGTTATGTATCCTGTGCCCCATTTCAGAGTCCAAGACAGGTCTTTATACCTCAAACCTATATCATGTTGACTCCCATGGGCTGTCAAGGACACTGGATACATAGGGTTGAAGGGTTTGCAGGTTAGAGATGAAGGGTGCAGAACCCACAAAATTTGTGATCATTTCTCTTGGAATAAGTGACACCTACACAGGTCTTCCTAGGATAAAAAGAACAATGAAACTATTAACAACAATCCTAGCAGTCCAGTCCACATTTATTATTTCCCTAGCTTTTACAAAACACTGATTGTAGATGAGGACAGGAATTACAATAATTCTCATTTTTAAGATGAGGAGCTATAAGGTATAGAGTCTTTAAGACTCAGAAAGATTATAAATCTGGTAAACAGAAACAGGAAAATGACCAGCAATTCACTGCAATAGAAAACTGGAGCTGCCTTCTAAGAAGACAAGCTTCTGGGAAAACGCCTGATTTACCGTACTACAGCATCTGGATTGTAAGATAATTACAATCCAGAAAACTTTAATGCGATTGGTCCATAGCTAGCTGATTGGATCCAATTCATCCCATAACTCCTACATCAAGTTCCAAATAAGGATGGTAGAAGGCTAGGGGAGAAGCATCAAGGGATGCTGCATCCTTTCTCACTATCTAAGTGTGTTTAAAATCCTCACGTCCTCAGCACTTTGGGAGATCCCAGTGTGCTTAATGAAGTCAATCTCATTTGGCTTTCAGGGTTGCTGGAACCAAGAGAATGAAGGAGGCTTGACATAGTAGATCTTTACTCAGCCTGCAGTCAGAGCTGCATTCTTATCTGGAGGTATGAGTGGGTAGAATCTGTACCCTTGTTTATTCAAGTCGCTAACAGGATTGTTTTCCTTGCAGCTGGGTAGCTAGGGCTTCTGATTGGCTGTTAACATTAAGCCTCAAACTGACTGCAGTTCTAACCACATCTCCGAGAGGGTTCGTAACATCCCTTTTGGTTCCCTCAGTGCACATAGAAAACTGTCTCTCTTTTATCTGATAGGCAGGAGTCTTATATAATGAAATGTAGTCACAGGATGACATTCCATCTCCTCTGTCTTGATTAAATGAGCTAGTTAAGCCAGACTCTATTGGCCAGAATCAAGTCATAGGCTCATTTACACTCAAGGAAGGGGAATTATGCAAAGGTAGGTGGATATTTATGGGCATGTTGGTACCGTCTTCTTACTTCATTAAACCTTGTTTTGTCAAAGTCATCTAAGATCTTCTAACTGAAAAAGAGACCATTTTTATTTCCCTGATAGCTAAGTGCCAAGTATTTTGTACATATTAGGATATTACATCTTTGAAATCTTTTACATTGCAAGTATTGTTTTCCCTTCATTCCCATTAGACAAGTGGGGATAGCTGAGATTTGGGAGATGGCTGTTGAACACAATCTGATTTCAAAGTATCACTTTTAACCATTGTTTCAGATTCTCCAGGTCTTCCCAATTGTGCTTGAGCTCTGTGCAGTATTTGATTTTAAATGTGATGCTTTCCCCTTAACTTTATTAAAGCTACTTTTAATGTTTCTTTTCCACCTCCTTTGAATGTTTGCCAAGCCTTCTGTCTTCCATTTTATTATTTAATATAACTCCATTTTCAGTGAGGCTTTGCTTATACTCCTCACTCCTTAGGAATTAACTTCCATAATTGCAACACTGTATGACTCCCCATTATTTCCAACTTTTTGCTCCAAGCTGATCCTCAGACTTAGATTTTTAACTACTAGCTTGTCAGCCTTACCTGGTGCACCCCTCAAATTAAAAATGAACACAGTGAAACTTTCTTTTGGCTGTCAGAGTTGAAATTCCAGACTTGTTTGTGTCTCTTTTCTTTAGCTTACTCCTCTATTCACCTATTTCCCGCCAGGGCAATGAAGCTTCTGTCAGTGATATGCTCCAAGCACAGCACTGAATGCTCCAGGGGGTAAAGAGATGAGCAGGATGTGGTTCTTGCCCTGAGCCATGCATCAGTGCAGCACTATAGGTGAATTTCTGAAGGACAGACAAATCTTCAACCATCTATACATTTCCAATGTGTGGCATAATACCTTGGCACTAAAGATGCTTAGGAAATGTTTCTTGAAAGAAGGCCTATAACTTCTTTTTAAAATTAATGTTTACTTGTAGCATTGATTATTTTAATTGTATAAACATCTTCTGCCCCACCACCAAAGGTAATAAGTTCTTCAAAGAAAAAGGTAGTTTTCTGTCCATTTCTGGTGGTATCTACTATGTCACCTGATACATAAGATATGCTGTCAATCTTGGTATAGTTTTGTGCCAGTAAAAAGCATTTCCTCCTTAGCAGACATAATGAGCAACCAAATAAACTCAGAGTTTCTGATTCTTTCAAGAGATGATAAGACTCCAGTGATAAGTAGGTCATGACTTGCAACTGTGAACATGATCATATTATCACTGTGTGAGAATCTATATCACACAGAGTAAAGGTTGCACTGGCCACGTTTATCTTCACATCTATTTTGCTTCCTAGAGCAAAAGACTGTGATCAGTTTTGTGATTACTATTCCAAAAGGTTTTTAAAAATGTAAATACAAAAAACAGGAATAAAATTATACATTTTGTGTGCATATAGATACATAGTTATATGTGCAATATGTGTTAGTTTGAAATTTGCTTTTCTTTCTCAAATATAAGTTTAAGGCATCTTGTCACGTTAGCCTTGAAATCTCATTTAGGTTGTTTCCAATTTTCTCTTGAGTGTGCTTGTACTTACCTAAGGTCTTTTTTTTCTAGCATGGAATCTAGAAGCTAATTTGCTGGGCCACAGTTACATACATATTAACATTTTAGACATGTCCTGAAATTTCTTACAAATAGTTCCATCAATTCGTATCTCTTTTCTTTTTAGTCATGTTTATTTTCCATAGCTCACCAATACTTGAGAATGTCAAACATTTAAATTTTGACATCTCTCATTTCAAGGGATGACTGAAGATTTTTCCAGGCTGCCTTTGGTAAGGATTTTTCATTTGTTTCTGAGGGTGCGTACAGAACATCTCCTCCAAGGCTGTGTCTGATTACGACTACTTCTTCTGAGTTATGACACCATGTGGATTAGGATTAAGCTCTCTTTCCCGTTTGTTTTGCTTTCTCATGGATTCGCTCTTCTTAGAGGGAACTCATTCATCTTATTTGAGATGGGAGTGGTGCAGGGCATTTGTACAGTTCACCTTTTTGAAAATACAGGAGTTACTGTCTATATCCAGATTTGTGAACCTGGTTGGTCTTGTTTGCCTGAGGAACTCCAAAACAATGACAGCAACAGCAATAACAACAACAAAAACATTGTAGTCTCAAGAATAGATTCAGACCGAGAGAATCAAAGTCTCAGTATGAGTTAAGGAAACCATAACTTTGAAAACTTCCCAGGTAATTCTCATGTAGCTGGTTTCTAGATTGCACACTTGAAAACAACTGATATAACTAAAAATTCAAATGTAGATTCCAGCATGTTATATAAAACCCACAAAGCAAGGCAGTTGTGCAGGCAGGAATACCTGCATTCATTTTCCTGGTCAGCTTTTGCAGAAGTTGGTGCCTTTGGGTAAATTTCTTCACCTTTCTGAATCCCTTTCTGGTTATCCCAAGTAGCTGTGAATGCAGCTGTGTAGTACTGATTTATAACCAGCCATCCAAATTAAAATAGAGTCAAAACAGAACAAATCATGCAGCTTTCGCCTGTTTCCATGGTATCATTACTCCAAACTAAGGCTCTGGTAAGTTATCTCCCTTGTCATCTCACCATCTGTGAAATCTGAACCAGAATAAAAAAGCACTCAGGTCTCCAAGTAACAGATGTAGATCCAGCTCTGCTAAGATGAGAGGTGAGCAGCAGTGGGGAGACAGGAAGGTGCAGGTGAAGATGAGATACATCCTACAGGTTAATAGACAAGACCAAGGTTCTAAGAGCTTAATGAGGTTGGGACTTGACTTTTCCAAGCCACAACTTCTCCATCTATTAGATGGGATGGTAATGACTGTGCGAGAACGTGGTTGTCAAAATTAAAATGGATAATTCATCTATAAACAGCACAGTAACTGGGATAAAATGTTTTGCAATTTCTATGACAACATGAGAATTGAGCCTGGACAACTCACTAGGAGTAAATCAAAAGACAGAAAGAAGCCAACATTTAAAATGAGCTGGCTGAAGTTTGGGGGAGATGGCTGCAGCTACTTTTAGACAAAGTTTGAAAATAATACTGTATGAATTTTCAATGGCTGCTTTAATACATTATCTTAACTTAGAGGCTTAGAATGACACAAATTTATTACCATGCAGTTCCTGTGGCGAGGACTCTGAATAGCCTTCTGGGTTAAAATGAAGATTTTGTCATGGTCATACTCCTTCTGGAAGATCTAGGGAAGAATCTTTCTTTTAACCTTTTCTAGATTCTAGAAGTTCCTTGCATTTATTGGCTCATGATCTTTACCTTCATCTTCAAAGTCAGCGGTGTAAAATGCTATTTCTAGAAGTTTCCAATTGCCCATTCCCCCTTTTTAACATGATTGTGATGATGATTTCCTGAGTGTGTGCTTCTGATCAAATTCATCAAGGAAGTAGATCCAGTTTTTTTGTCAATTATATATTAATGAAATAATATGAAAATGTCAGAGGTATTGCATTTGTTCATTTTGTCTTGACTCTAACTTTCCTGCCTTCCTCTATCACATATAAAAATGCTTAGGATTACATTGATTTCACCAGGATAATCCCAGGTAATCCCTATCTAAATGTCTTTAACTTAATCATAGGTACAAAATCCTTTTTGTCATATAAAGTAACATATTCACAGATTCTTGGGATTAGAAAGTGGACCTGTTGCAGAGGCCATTGTTCTGCCTACCCCAAATCCTAAGAATAAAAATTGGAATTAAAGCAGATGTAAAAAATAGGTGAAGACATCCAAGAGCATGCATAGAAAATTTGTCGTAGGATTTCAACATTCATTCATTTATTGAAATTCTATAATCAAATAATAGCTGTGAGTTGCATAAAATGACATACTTACTGTTTCAAAATTTCAAATTTTAGTTATCCAGTTGACTTTTAATAAATTCCAACTATGTTCCAAGTACTGAGGTATGTTCCCAAGACCTCACAATGTGGAGGAACAATAGATGGATCAATGTTGAAGTGGACAAACAGCTGAGTACGTGAGTACAACATGAGAACAAAATGCATGGCTACATAATAAGAATAGGGATTATTATTTATTTGGGAGTTAGTGGGAATGTGATAAGGACCATTCAAGAAAGATAAAATTTTAGCTGATCCTTGAAATATGACAAGAAAGAAAGTGACTTAGGAAAGGCAAAAACAAAAAGATAATTTCCAACAGCTCAGGAAGTCTACGGATTCGCTGCATTGACACCTGTTCTTATGCTTATCAGGCAAACATATCTATGATTTTGAAGGGGATAAAATCAGGCCTCCTACTCTAACTGAACTTTTTTCTTCAGTCACTGAACTTGGTCCAACAAATACTTTCTGAATTCTAGGTTTAGAAGGCCCCTCACTATTGTCCATGGCAATTTATGTTATAGAAACAATGTTTTGGATACTTTTCTCTCATCACTGAGACAAAATACCAGATTTCAAAAATGAAGGAAGGAAAAATTTCTTTAGCTCATAGTTTGTGGAGGTTTCAGTCCGTATTCAGCCAGCTCCAAGGAAGGGTGTTGTGGCTGAGGGCCAACCACTCACGGAAGCTGCAGCAGATACCAAAAGCATCAAGAACAAAAGGGCAAATGGGAGGAGCACTCCTCTTTTTCTTCCTTATACTGTATGTAAGCTACCCTCTGCAGGTTGGGTGTTGCACTTATACTGCCAATCCCAGCACTGGATAATGAACCAATCACAAACTCCATCTTCAGCTGCCTTTAAAAGGTCTGTCCCCTATGGCTACACGAGGCTTTGAGGGAACATCCAGATACAAACCATTAACACATAATTAGAATGGTGATGGTTTCCAATCCTTCCTGTGGCCCAAAGAAAAGCATCTTAAGGACAGAAGCTGTATTTTGTTCTCCTGTATACTATTTAGGTATTTATATTGGTTCATAATTATCCCCCAGCTCCAAACAAGCAATGTTTAAATTCAGCCTTGCCAGCAAAGGACATACTGGGACCGGGCAGACTTGCCGGAACAGGGTGCTGCAGTGACATTAGTCGCATATTCCCGTCTCAAGTGGGATTGGTGGGAAGTGCCTGGCCTGCGTGATGCCACTGACTAAGACCCAGTAGGCTAGCCCAAACCAGGTCCCAGCACCTGGAGGTGCACCCTAGCGGTGAAGCCTTCGGTAGGTTGACCTGGACGGGCGGGCCCAGCAGAGGCTGCCCAGGTCTGTGTTTCCCTAGTACACTGCGGTGGGTGGGAACACCTAGCTGGCACAATTAAAACAAACTGTAACTGAAAAAGAGGAAAAAATGGGGCCTCCTACATTCGCTTGTATGGAAGGAACAAAACGTATGGGAAGAGGAAGCAAAAAGAAAGGGTCCTCAGTCCCCAATCCTGAGAACACTGATCCAGGAAAGGGAAACACAAAGGAAGACAGAAAACATGCAATATCAGACACGGCACCAATAGACATAAAGCGATATCTCCAGAGCTTCATAGACGAGTTTAAAAATGAAGTATTTAATGAAATAAAGCAAGATATAAGTAGAATAGTTAGAGAAATGCTAAGTACCGCCCAAGAAAAAACAGATGGTGGAATGGAAGAACAGAAAAAAAGGGGAGAATTGTTTGATGGAGAAAATAGAGAAAACATAGAATACGTGAAGCAGGTTCAAAGAGATTACCAGGAAACCAAAAACTCTATCAAAAGCTGGCATTACAGCTTGAAAGAGACTAAGGATAGATTATCTGAATTGCAGGGCAGATTTGTAATATGGGAGCATGAAATGAAAAACTTCTTAAAAATAACAAGAAAATAAACAGCAATAATACAAAGGCTAGAAGATGATAAGAGGATCTATAACTTAAGAATTAAGAACATAAAAGAAGAAGTAGGGACACAAACAAATGGACTACAAAAGCTATTCACAGAAATAATCCAGGAGAATTTCCCTAATCTAGCAAAAGGTAAAGATACTCAGATGTATGAGGCATACAGGACCCCAGCTACCTACAACCCAAACAGAGCTATACCCAGGCATATAATAATCAAAATTCCAGAAATACAATATAAGAACAGAATACTAAAAGCCTTCAGAGACAAGAAACAGATCAATTACAAGGAAACATCCATCAGAATTACAGCAGACTTCTCGGCACAAACCATCAAATCACGAAGAGCGTGGCGGGAAATAATTCAAGGTTTGAAAGAAAACAACCTCCAGCCAAGATTGATATAGCCTGCCAACTGTCCCTAGAAATTGATGGAAAAACAAGGTGCTTCCAGGATAAAGAGGAACTAGAGGAATTTGCAACCACCAATTCAACTCTACAGAGAATACTGCAGGATATTCTAAAAAGGAAAATACCAAGATTCCAGAAACACTGGCAGAGAGGCCACAATGAATGGAGCAGAAAGCAAAATGAAGAAGACAAACTGACAACTAATGACAGAAAAAGAGCTCAACAGAAATGAGGCAGAGAAGATTGGATGGTAGGAACAGCTATTTTGGAGAAAACAAGACATCATAATAGCTAGTGCTGATTTAGTATCATCTTGCTTTGAAGTCCCATCAAGCTTTTATTCTTCTGTCTCCATCAGTCTTAACAGGTTGTATCTTATTGGATTTTATTATATGTGATAATATAAGCAAAAACTTTTATAGACAAGGAGATTATACAGAAACCATTGTTCATTTTCTGATAGTTGGTTCTAAATACCCTGTAATAGTGTCATTCTCTTGAATGGTTTTACATTGTCTTGATATGTTTGGTCCCACAGTATACGAAGTTATACTCAAAGATTTCAAGGAAAGAGACAATATGGTAACTACTTTTATGTCAGGATATCTTGTGGTGAAACACTATTTTGCTTAAATGGTTATACTTTGACCTGCACTGTTTTGTTGTTATGCCCTCTTTTATCTCAGTCTCCTTCTTTAAAAATTATTTACTTTTTTATTTTTAGCTTTTTAATTAAGGGAAACATAAAAAAGCAGGATACATTATAGTAACCCACTTTGATTTCCTATTAACTTGATTGAAAACCCTGTATAACCCTCACCATCTTGCTTTGTCTGATTTTCCTCTATTCTGCTTTGCTTGATAGTACCAAGTTCGAAAGTATAGGCAACAACTGTAAAGAAAATAAGATTCATTATTACACCCATTCTGGTTGACTATTATCTTCTTTTAAAGTCATGTAATGTCTCCAATGTTTTGGTTTTATTCTTTACTATTTTGTTCAATTTTATTATAACTGATGATATAGGCAATTCTTTTTAAGATAGCAAGAGGCAGTATGATAACCATTGTTGATCACCTAGTATTTTGTTTTTACATTATCTATTATGTCCATCCTTTTGATTTGACTGACTCTGTTCTCTTATGTCACATTTGGTTTTACTCTCTTCAAAAAAAAGTAATAAAAACTGTGGGAGTAATAAAACCCAAAATGTGTAATTGGCATTGTAAAAAAGAGAGGAAAAGAAAGTGCTCTAAAGGATATAACTGCATGTATATTTAAGTGTATAAGATAGAAAACCATATTACTGAGTTTTTGTTGGATCACTGAACAAAACTGTTTGCAGTCTCACTGTTTGAAAGTCCACTTTATATGCTTTAATTTTGTCACTTGAACAACTATTTCTAAGATAACAATACGTAATCTATTAACTAGTGATTTCCTATTTATTCTTTCTGAAAGTCTATATAACTTGTACCCTTTTTCTGTTTTTTTTTTCTTTTTCTCCTTAAATAAAAAAAAGACGATAGAAAAAAAATAAAATAAATTCAGCCTTGCTACTTGTGTTATGGTGGGCTCCTAGAACAGCCATTCTGCATGTTTCCTTGAGTGCAAGGTTGAAGAATTACATTTTGTGCATCACTGCTTGTAGTTGGGAATTTGAGGAGCAAATCATTTAGAACCACATGCATGAATCATAGAAAACTCAGCGCTTATTGGCCGTCATTGTTTGCCATTATTTCTGGCACAAAGAAGATGTTGGTAAACATTTAATAATCAGAGATTGTGTTTAGTGTTTTGTTATAAAGAAACTACAGAGTTCTGAGTTGTGTTCTCTTAATTTTAAAGATATGAAAATAGTGTCCAAATGGTTTTGAGGCTCATTGCAAGCTATAGAATGAATGAAGACTGTTCATCCCACAGCTAGAATCTGCATGTCTGGGCTTTTAGTCTAAAAGCATCTGGCATAGAAGAGAGTAAAAGGAAGATATCAGGATGTCGATGAAGGCTCAGGGGATGGAATTGGGGCATATGCAGTAGCCCCCTGTCCATCTCCACTTCGGCACCTGCTTGTTCACAAGGACGATCCCTGCACCTTTACTCATCAGATACAGGAACCCTGATTTCCATCCTTCCATGACCTTGAGAAACCAGGCAAGGTCTTAGCTCAAGGCACTCATCTTATGCCTTCAGGAAAAAACAGTTGAAACTCATTGAGACTCCTTTTCTCTATCCCAGATGGCTCAAAGAAAAAAAAAAGAAAATAATAATTTATAAGAATGACAAACAGCCCTTGGAATGTGGCCACATGGCAGGGTAGAGCGTAAATGTCTTTTTTTTCTCTTAGCAAAGAGAAAGAGAGAACTCTTGTGGTGACGTACTTATTCTTCCCTAGCTTTGATAATCATTGGACTGAAGACTCAGTTTCCTAATTTCTGGTATCTGGTCAACAGTTTGTACTCCTCCCCCTATTTTCCTAAATAATAACAGGAGAAAACCTCTGGAAAGTTAGATTTTTCAAAGATAACACAGCCTCAAAGCCCTCAGGAAAATACCCCCTCAGGAAAATACCTTCAGAAAAGTAATGGAAATCACAGATCAAGGAGGTCTTGTGTTTAGACCTCAGAATAGTCCATTGCTGCATGATTCATTCTCTTTCTTTGAACATAGTGATTCGACCTTAATAACCTGGGCTGTCAGAGACTTTAAGAACTTGATTCAGCCACCAAATATTTATTAACGCCTTAATATGGTTAGGAAGCTCTGTGACCATTCCAGTGTCTCTGCATATTGGTGAGCATATAGTTTAGAACAAGAGAACAAGTGATTGAGTGGGAGCCAGTCAGGACCAATCAGATCCTGCCTTGGACAAGATATATGATTATTGAAATATATACTGGGCAGCTCTCCCTTACCACTTAGGCACAGCTCTTCTGAATAATGAAGCTGGTAAAGATAGAAGATGGTTGGGAGAAGTGCCTTGGTAGTTTCAGGCCATTATCCCAGTCTTTTAAGACTGATTCTGAAGCTACATTTTTTTCTAGTTTTACAGATATTTAATATCATCCTAAGATGGTCAAACAAATTACTTTTTTTGTCTTAACCTAATCAGAGTTTAATTCTTGTTATTTATTCAGACAAGGAAAATGCCTCAGGTCAATTATTCTGGCTTATAAGATATGGTACTAGTAGGTGTCTGCTAATCGCTACATTTTCATATCTACCTGTTATGGATTAAAAACTGGTGGTGAATTTAACACCAGAGGAATTAAATCACCATGGTGCTGAGTATAGATGTTTCACCTGAGGAAATTTGCCAGCATAAATAGAGATTTGGAGAAGGAGACGGGAGGTGCGTTGAGGGACTGAGGCATTGTGGGCTCTCCTATGTATTGCTGTTTGAGCCATTGGTTCTCCTGGAGAAGCTCTGGTCCTCAGATAGAGCATTGCTTCCCTGGCTCCAGAGGGGAAGACGTGTACCACTTGGTCTTCAGGATGAACTCGTCACGCCTGCTTGCCTACTTTCTGGTATGTACTTGACTGTGCTTGTTGTTGGAGGAGCTTGGGGCCTCCATGTCACTGAGGATGGCTGTGGTGCTTTTCAGGACAGCCCGGGTCTTTGTTGTGAGTGTGACTTCTCGGCTCCAGCATAGGACTCTCAACCTACCAGCTCAGCTCCTTTACCCCCTGACATAGAGTTCCTAGCTTCCACTGCTAACCTTTGGGCCTTCCCAGCACGGATCCTTAAAAAGAGAACTGGCGTGAGTCCTTCTTGTGGGCTCTAGACCTCCAGTTGGACTCATGTGAGCCACTGTCATGAGCTCTGAGTCTTCATCTGGGCTCATGTGGGACATTGCTGTGGGATTCAGGCCCTTGGCTAAATATTCTACGTCTTTAGTGTTGTGGATAGATTTCCTGCATTTTCTTGTGTTAACTCTGGGTGACCATCATAAAACAGTATTATAAACTCCATGTCCTCATTCTAATTGTTCTCCTCACAACCCTTGACTACAACACTACCCTTGAACATGTCTCAGTCCTTTGGTTGACCTGGAAAAGTCTGATTCAGCCTTTCATTGTCACTTTGAAGTTAGTTCATCTCAGATACTTTCTCTGAACTCTTGAGTGTTGACCTCTGTCCTTGCACAGCATACTGTCCTCATCTTTGACACTGAGGAGTGCAAAGTTTTTAAAGACCATGAGTATACCCAGTTCTTCGTTTCATCCCAGCACTCAGCATAATCAGTAATGTTTGGTAGGGAACCAATGAATGGCGTTGAATGAGTGGAGCACTGAGCACCTCCCTTGTGCAGGGGTATGAATGTCTGAGGAAAAAATAGGGAAGAATGAACACTGATAGAACATCTGTCATGAATCCTCAGTCATGGCTAGTTTCTTTTCTTTCTCCTGTATGTGTATTATTTTTCTTAAGCACATTAGCAATTGCTTAAATATTATATAATGGGGCATAGACAAGAAACAGAGATAGAAAGAAATTAAGTCCTTTGTCTGGGCTGCACAGCCAATGTGTTTGAATTCAGATCAGCAAACTCTCATGTGTGAAACCCCATAGTCCACATTTTTTCTTTTTTAAAATCTGTTCTGTAGAGCATTAGATTAAGAAGATGTGACCCCTGCTCTCAAGGAGGTCAGTCTGCTAGAAGCAAGCAAGACAACAAGAACTAGGCAGTGATTAATGAGACCACATGAGGAACAAAGCCATAAGGTACACACCCAGGGACACTGGGACTCTGAGCAGAGAGACCTCCTAACTCAGCCTCAGACCTGTTCTGCCGCCCCAGTGAGAAGTATAGCTTGGGTGATGATGAACAGTTGCCTAGAAGAAGCTGGACATGGTGGCCTTCACCTGTAATCCCAGCAGTCTGAAAAGATAAGGCAACTTGTCCCCAGCCTGGAGACAAGTTAATAGTTCAGTGAGACACTCTCATGAAATAAAAACTCTAAAGATGGTCCATAACTGCTGAAACTCACTATGACTTCTGTTAAAGTCCTCTTAGATGAGCTCTCTGGAGAAAATTTGTAACTGCCAGCCCCTGTACTGAACCCTTTCAGCAAGAATAGTTAGATTCTGTCTTTGCCCCTTCTCTCCTGATGGCAGTTAGGTATACTTATTCAGTGGGGGAGAATGTAAAAATACTTTACATAGTTAGCTTACGAATAAGGCATCTAGCTCGGGGAAGGTCCTGAGCAGATTTGGGTGATCAGTCACACTGATAGGAATTAAATAAGAACACACAGTGAATGAGGTCTTTAGACCCAGGATGAACTTCCTCAGGCAACATACAATGCTGCCTCTTCCATGTCAAAGGGAGTTTCAGCCACTTCTTATTAAGCTCTTGAGTTTGCATGAACTTAAAATGCAAAACAACCAGTTGTTGTCTAAAATCCAAGTTTCTTTTAAACCCTACATACTGAGTAACTGAGTTAGTGTCTTAGTTACTTTTCTCTCCTTACTGAGACGAAATACCTGACAATGAAAATTAAAAGGGGAAAGGTTTATTTAGTTTAGTTTACAGACGTTTCAGTACATAACTGGTTCTAAGGCAGGGTGGCACATGGCAGGGAGAAACAGTTCCTGGCTGGAAGAAGACAGCAAAGGCAACAAGAGCAAAAGGGAAGGCTGTGGATTTATTTAGCTCAGCTGCATAAGTGCCTGCCTTGCAAGCGCACAGCAAATTTTTTGTCCTTCCTTATATTGTACACAGGCTACCTGCCTTGGGTGAGAGGTATAGCATTCATAACCCAATTCTAGCACTAGACAAGGAACCAATCACAAACTGTATATTCAGTCATCTCTGAAAAGTCTTTCCCCAAAGACTCCAGGAGGCTTTTCAGGGACATCCAGACACAAACTATAACAGAGAGCATGAGTTATAATTGGTCATTTTAAATTTACAGAGCTACTTGGGATACATTTATTCATATAAAGCTCTTGACCAAGGGACCATCTCAAAATTCCACTTTTCCACTTTTCTCCATTCCTGGAGAAATCATGAGACTTTTTTCTTTTTCTCTTTATTTCCAATAAAAACTTTCCTAATTAAAAAAAATGAAAGGAACTGGAGGTGGGTTCAATCCTCAATACTGACAAAAACAAAAACAGTTGCCTACTAGAAATCTCTAAACCTGGAATGATTACTCTGAATATGAAAAGATTGTCCTTCAAAAGTAAAGTGAATTTCATGTCTGGAGGAGAGGATGTAGGAGAAATTTTAGAACTCTTCTAACCTGAAGATTAATGACGAATAAACAGTAGCTTGTTTGAAAAACTTCCTGCGTGTTGCATAAAACCAAGTGAAATGAAATGAAACAAAATAAACCAAAACCAAACCAAACCAAAACAAAACAAAACAGAGACATCCATGCTCAAAATTTGGGCAGAGAGGTGCATGGACTTTTTTGTGATCGCTTGAGGTTCATCTGATAGCTCTGGATGTGTATCCTTGGGCATAGAGTGGGGCCAGCTGATGAGTGGAACTGGATGCTGGGGACGAGCTTGTGGAAGAAGGCAACAGTCCTCAGGGACCACCGAAGTCCTTAGAAGTAAGACATACACACTAGAGCTTTAAGGCTGTGGCAGCCTGTTATTATACTCTGCAACTCTGTGCAGGGAGAACACATTTTCTGCTAGTACATGATGCTTAAGCTTTGTGTAACAATCCTGAAACTAATTGTGTGTGTGTGTGTGTGTGTGTGTGTGTGTACATGCTAAAGAGCAAGGTGACAGGTTTTCCTCAGTGTGGTAGAAAAGCAAGACCAAAGAAAGGAGAAAAGAAAAAGGCCACAGGAGGGCTGCAGGAGAATGCAAAATCCCCTGGGGACAAAGAAGCTGTCTGCTTTTCTTCAGCTTGACAGGGGGTGGGGTTTGAAGGGGTTGATGGAGTGATATTTCGACAGCTTATTGGGGAATGTTGGCATGTAAAAAGCAGAAAGCTCAATTTTGGGGTTTGGAAGAAGAATGGGGAAGCCCCTGTTAAAGGGAGGCATTGTCCAGTGCCATGTTGGGCAGCCACCATGCGGAGCCTGGCAGCGCTTCACAGGGCCGAACCCATCACAAGGTAGATGGAGCAGTGCGAAAGAGCCCCATTTGAGGAGAAGAGAAGTTACTTCCCTCAAGAAAACAAAGACCATCTGCTGGGTAAGGAGATGCTTTTCAAAAGCTCAAAGTATAAGGGGAAGTCTGGCTGGGTACAATACATTTTTTATATTTTATCCATTAAATCTTTCATCAGCCTTAGCCAGTACCCTCTTTATTTTATAAGTGAGGAAGCTGTAATTTAAAGAGGCAAAGAAATGCACTGAAGAAGAATAGTGAGAGAAGATTGGGGGAGAACATATGGGAATGTTCCCGCCAGTTAAGGACTTGGGTTTCTGGTCAGTTCAGGGAACCTGAAGGATTTGATCAATAGACTGACTATGATTCTGGGTGATCAGCAGAATGAGTAGAAATCAGAGACCAGAAAAAGAGCTGTGCAGCTTTCTGCATTTGACAGGAGTGTGTTAAGATTAACCTAGTGAAGCTAGACTGCTCAGAGAGCAGGTTTCCCTGCCACAGAGGAAGACTCTGAATTATTTCTGGAATAAATCAAATAGTAGGCGTGGGCTTTGAGAACATCAGTCCCTGGAGACTGGGCAATGGTCATGTATGTGCTTCCAGCCTCCTCAAGTCTCCTGGGCAGACAAAAAATGGCAATCAAGCCTCACAAGCTGCTTCTTTACAGGGAAACCTCTCAGTTTATAAAGAACATACACTGTCAAGGATAGAGATGAGCCTGAACATCAGAGCCTGAAGATCTCAAGCCCTTTCTAGATCAGGAAGAGCAAGCTCAAAAGAGGCCATGATGGTTTGGGAGACCACTGCTGAAAACTCAACCTTGAGTGAGCTCTTTCTACTTACTGTTCTACATTTAACTTTTTAAACTTTCATTTAACTTTCACATTCTGTAGTTTTGTGGACAAGGAAGGTGAGATGTTATTGTGTTGAGGCTTCCTCTAAATCCTATGTCAGATAAGTGGCAGAGTTTGGATTTGAGTGTCCAAAGGGTAAGTAGTTAGGACCACTATGCATTGAGACATCTCAGAAGTACAGGTGCAGATGTGGTCAAGTGTGTAGTTCTGGTGCAGGGAGGTCGGGGAGATACTTAAAGAGATTACAGTTCACAGCTCCCCACTTCTCCTGCACATGGACAAATTTAGGTGACATTTATCGATTGACATCCAAGGGCAGAACTCAATAGACTCATTTCATGCCAACATTAATGTGCACTAATAGGGACAACACACTTTTGGAAATCTATTAGGGGGACACCCAAGGGGGAGAGAAGAAATTACGACTTTGCTAAAAATTTTCTTGATTCAGGGTTTCTTAGCAATAGCATTTGTTGATACTTAAGATCTTTGTTAGGCATGGGCAGTGCTGGGGCCTCACTGGGCCTTCAAATGGGGAGAGAGAAGGATACTCAATGTGAATGGTCACAGGAGGAAGGTGCTGGGCTGCCCAGAGATCAGAGCTCTTGCTGCTCTCCAATCAGATATCTTCTCAGTACTGCTTACAGCCTCTCTCTCTGGAATTACAGGTAATAAGATAGAGCTGATGTTAATGGCTTATGACATGAATTCATTTTGAGAACTATATGCTTCACCCATTGCTTTTATTTTTCAATTTGGATCTGTTGGGTATTAATAGCTTTGAGGCTGTGTTTTCCATTTTAATCTTGCTTTTTCTCATTTCCAAGTAGATTCCTTCTTTCAATTTACACAAACATTAAACCTCCATTTCCTGCAGCACCTCCCCTGTCCCCATGCTCTTTCTCTCTCTCTGCTGACCTTGAGATAAAGCTTTTCTTTCGTGTGTGCACTCTGCTCACACCAGACCCACCTACCCTGCCTCACCAGCCACCATGGCCTATGTTAGCCATGTTTATCTGCTTGAATTTTCTCATCACCATTCTCAGACTTTGTGCTTCAAGGAAGAGTAGACTCAAAGCAACGGAGACTTAAAATAGGCCTTTAATATCTCACATAAGATGATGTTCAGAGACAGACAGCTCCAGGGCTGGTTAATTTGGAAGCACTATCATCTCAGTGAGGATGCAATGTCCTTCCAGCACTTTCTCTCCATTCTGAGTGTACTTGACTTTTTAAATGGCCAGCATGTCCTTCTCTTCATCATAAGAAACCCAGACAGCTTAAGGGACCCTGTCCTTCACAACCATATTTTTCTTTTTCTGTTTCTTTTTATGGGCAGATTATTTTCCCAGACCTCTCTGCCACCATGGGTTTTATTCCTTCCCATTTATTACAACAAGACTTCATGCCTAAACCAATCACCATGTGACTTGACCTCTATGACAACAAAGGACAATTCACTTCCTAGGGCTGGGACTGCCTTGTGTGCTCTTGTTGACTGATATCTCAATGAAAACTCAGAGAAGGCGGCTGTTGTTTTAGCAGAAGATTCTCTACAGATAGCTTTCCTTCATCTATCAGCTTTCTTCATTCTGTGTTCTTTTCAGTTCTATCTTCTTCTGCTGCCTCCTTACTTCAAATAATAGATAATGCCTGGTTTACCTGATCAGATGTAGCACCAGCACAGTGCAAGATCTAGCTCCTTTTCACCTGTTTCATTGTGAAGTCACAGGCATATGTCATGCATGGCGTTTACCATGCTCTTTTTACCAGCACTGATCATTCTGATAGACTATACCCTCTTCACAGATAGAGGCTAGGTCTTCTTTATCACTCTAATCTCATCGCCTAGCATCAGTGACATTGCTAGAAGGATGAATGGTCCTGAGGAAGGGAGTGCTGAGAGATGCCCTCAATTTGGTTCTGCCTTGAAAGGGTGCCCTGCAATATGAGGCACCACTAGTGTAGGGACACATCTGCAGTCCTCCCAACAAGCCCCAGTATTTAGAGTTTTCTTCCCATTGTCTGCGTACTTTTATCTGGCTGCATAGCACTGCTTAGTCAATTTCTTGGCAGCCATCTTCCATTTAGGAAAAAAAGCATCTGCAATATGTCAGGTCCTTTTCTGGAAATCTTGCTCAAATTTGGATACTCTTTTCTTTATGCTCCTGTTACGTTTCTGTTCTATCATGAATGAAGCAAACATTGAAAAATCTTTCTGTAATCAATTTTCTCATCTGATAAAAAGGGTGATATCTAAGTCAGCCCAACTTGCCGTAATAGGACACCATAGTCTGGTTGGCTTCAACAGCAAACATTTACTTTCCATAGTTTTTGAGGTTGGAAATTCTAAGATCAGCTTACCAGCATGTCAGGTTCTGGTGAGGGCTTCTCCTTCATGTCCAGATGTCATTTTTTTGGTATCTTCATGTGGGGAAGAGCAGAAAAAAAAAGAAGAGAAGGGAAACAGGGAGTGTGTCCATTTATGCACATATAAGGGCGCCAGTTCCATCTCCCATTCCTTTATTGAAACCTAATCCTGTACCAAAAGTTTCACCTCTGAATGCCATACATTTTGGGGTTAGGGCTTTAATGGATTTTGGTGAGTACATAAAATTCAGTTCATAGCAAATCATAAGTTTTTACCTCTGTTTGTTGAGGAGTAAATGGATTAATGCTCTCATAACTTTTAGAAGAGCAGTTACAAATTAAGAATTTCATGCATGCTATTGTGACTAAAACATGCAACCCTTATTTGATTATCATTCTTCCTTCTTGATGTGCCACAAAAAGCATGCAAATAAAGATCATATATTTTCCATCATTGACTCCCCATTTTTCAGCAGGAGATGGCGTACAAAAAATACTCCAACAGTTTGCTAAGGATGGAATAAATGAAAATGGGAATTTTGCTCTTGGAAGAAGTCACCAGCCACTCTCCGTGTTTCTGAAAAGAGCAGTGGGGAGGCCATAGGACTGTAGGGAAGGCGTGCAAAGTAGACAGTAGGAGTCATTCTCAGGCCTGCTGATCCTCTTGCTCCAGTCTACAAAAATCAACACCGACAACACACTACCAATAAGACTGTTATGTCGTTAATGCCATCTCTCTGCGTATTTGAATTAAAAATTAGAAGAAGAAACACCTGTGAATCACAGGATCTAGATCCTAGTCTGTTTTCCCCCAAAGGCTCTGTGAATCACTTTCTGCGAGCTCCAGTCTTTAGCTTCTCAAACCATGAAATACAAAAGTGAGGAGTAGGTCTTCTTTGTCACTCTGATCTCTTTCTCTTTAACACTGTGATGTCAGTGTTCAGTAAAATTGCTGAAGGGATAATGTTTGAGTGATATTTCAGGCTCTTAGCAGGTTCTTGTGATAGCTCAGACTTTAAAAAAAATGATAGAATACAAAGTACACATTCTGTGGTCTTCAGGATTTCATAGTCGTCTTTGCAGCAATAGATGTGAAAGGACAATAGTTAAAGGTTGGAATGAAGCTTGAGAAAGGGAAGAGTGCCCCTGGGGCGGGGGCTCTCAAAACCTAAGAGAAGTGGTCAGGAGCATGCTCTCGATCTATGTATCCCTGGTTTGTAGACCTCACTTATCACTTGAAAAGCATGAATCTCTAAGCAAGGCATTGAAGCTCTCCATACCTCAATTTCAAATCTTTGAAAGGGGGAGAGAGAAACTCTTTAACAGAATAGTTATGAGAATCACGTATGAACCTGGTACATAGCAGCCCCATCTACTATCATGATTATGAATGGAGAAAAGAGCATTTGTTGGTTACAATAATGGAGGTCATGTGATGTGGGGTTTGAGAAAGAACTGGGAAAATGGATACTGATACTCAAGGCATAGAGAGGTGAGAAACAAGATATAAGCCAGGAAATGATTACAATAATGATGTTGATGGCATGGTGGTGATGGTGGCTTATTATGTGTCGTAAGTTTCAGTTGATTCTCGAAACAACTCTATGAAACAAGTGTTACGATTGGACATTTCTTATACTTCAGATGTCAGTTCTCTGAGAAGTTAAATAACTTGTCCATGGTCACACAGACTGAAGATGGCAAAGTGGAAATTGGAATATTTGTCGTCCCCTTCCAGAGCTCATGTTCTTAACTTCCATATTTTTCTACTCTATAAGAATCTGAGAAGGGCCTTGGTTACCACGGTGATGTATATACCCCTAGCTTTCATAACTTGGTGGCCTTTAATGATTAGCCAAGTTTGCCTACGACCAAAGGCAGGCCCCAGATCCTTGTAGGTATGGAGGAAGGGTGTCTGTGCTCTCCCAGCTCACTCTCTACTCCAAGGGCCTTTCTGATGCCCAGGTCGCCTGATGGCTGAGTCACGGTTCTCATGATCCTGGCTGGCAAATTGGAGACAACCTTAATTGGATGCTGAAAAAACTCCGCCCGCTGCACAAAGCCTCCAACAGAAGAGTTATAGCTGTTTACTGTAACACACAGACAGTCCCATTAACAAGAATGATGGGAGGCTGCTCTGCAGCATTACTCTTAGCAAAAGACTTGACAAATATGCTTTGTAAATGAAGGCGCTCCAACAGAGAAAACATATCCCACTCCATCCCCACCCCCAGCCACCCCTCCCCTTCCCAGGGAGACTTTGCATGTTGAATCTTTTATACATTATTCAAGGCTCCATATTCTGACGACATTCATCAATAGTGGTGCCTATGGCAGGGAGAAGCTTGTATCAACTGACAAATGTAGACAAAGCAGGCTGCTTAACCCAGGAACAGTGGGCCAGAGAAAAAACAGGGAAATTGATGGTGCCCGCCATATTTCTGCTGAAATGGAAGAGTAAATGAACACGATACGTCACAGCTCATCACAGAAGGTAGGAGGGGATCGTGAATGGCTCAGTGTGCCTACTTAAGGAACGCTGATGGATCATTCACTGACAGCTTTTGTTTTAGGCTGGAGTTTGTCTTGTCTAGAAAAAGTCTAGGCGTGTTCAGTGTGACAGCCATGAGAAGCAGGTCCCCCAAGCACCTGGCCCTGAAAGTGGGCAGAGCTGTTCAAAGTACCAACGCCAAGGGATGTAGGTTCACACACCAGTCAACTCACTAACTCTCATTGATCTCCATAAGTGTACAGGTGGCTCACTTTCTAAGAGAAAGGAAGGTCCCCGGTTTGGCATCACTTCTGTCTGGTTCTGATCTCTCAGTTATTCGCTTGTGGACAAAGTAGTGGCTCAGGTCTCCACTAGCTCACCTGGGAACTGGGATGGTGATAGGACCTGCCTCAAAGGACTGAAATCAAGATCGACTGAGCTTATATGCAGGAAGCATACATGAGAGTGTACTGTCCAATAAACATTCTATAAAAGTTAATAATAAACATCTTGTGAGGTAGTGAGTTTGTGATCACTGGAAGTAATTCAGTGGAGAGCAAACTGCCACTCTGCGATAGTTCCAAGACAAAGGAGTGAAAGGTTAAAAATATCCTCTTTGAGTTCCAGTTCTTCCAACTAGTTATTTATGGGGACTTGGCAGGTCATATAATCTCTGAGACTTAGTTTCTCCTTCTGTCAAATGGAAAAATGAGTAGATCAAGTCCATAAAACACAGAAAGCACAGTAAATGTACATCAGAGGGATCTGGCTTTTGACATTTTGTGAATAAGGAGTAGACCTGGAGGAAGAGCCTTCCAACTTGTCTTCAGGCCTGACAGTCTATGCTGCTAAGAGGAAGAAGAATACTAATTCGCCTGGGAGTTATGTTAATGTCCTAGATTGGTCAGAGGTGGATCCAAACTTACTCCTGAGTGAGAGAACATAGAAACAGGATTATGCTAAAATAAAAATAAAACACATTGAGAATCTATTGTGCATTAGGTACCTTCAATCATCTCATTTAAAATTCACAACAACCCTGTCAGTTTTATTATTTATCATCCTCACATTGCAGACTGTCACAAACATCAAAAGCTCTTGAACTTAAAGACAGACCTGGTATGGTTGCTTCTATATTCATGCAAAAGCCACCAAGGAGGGTTCATTTCTCCATCTTTCCCTGCCCCATGGAGAGGAATCCTAAAGTCTCCAGTGGAAATGCCTTTTTTTCTCTCAGCCTGCTCAGATGATAATTTCCAAGTGGGATTGGACAAGCACACTCAGCTCCCACAGACACAGATACACTGGGAGAACTTCTCAAGTTTCTGTGAGGAAAATGAGAAATGGTTTTTATCTTTTCTAGAAAGCTCAATTTTAGCAAGAGCTGTAGTAGCTGGAACGGTTCTGGCATTGAAGGCAAGGGGTGCTCCTGGAAGCATCTTTGCAGGGGAGAGAGAGGGAAGGGGCACACACACACCTGAGGTTTAAGGAGCAGGTGGGATGGCAGCCAAGAAAGTCCTGCAGAGTGTGTTTCTTTGGTGAGGGGTGCTGACCATCAAATATAGTTACTCATGCCTACTAGGCAAATGACCTACTACTCGGCCTCAGTCCCCATTCCCAGCAGAGTTTTTAAGACAAGCCCCTGAACCTTCAGAAGGAAGGGGTGAATCAGATGCAAGTGATTCACATTATGCACACACTATTCCCTTAGTATGTGTTTGGTGAGAAGCATTTCTTAATGTAAATCAGGATCTCATACATTCCTTTATTTATTTTTAGTTAATAATTAAAAATTATGTATATTTATGGTGTATAATCTGATACATGGATACATAGTGGAATAATCAGTTCAAGATATTTAACATAAGCATTACCTCACATAGCATTTTTAAAGTATATGCTATATTGTTAGGGGCTGTAGTTAACACTGAGATTTATGTGGAATAGATTAATTTATTTCTCCATCTCACTGAAGTCTTACGTCCTTTACCACCTTCTCCCTGACAACTCTATCCCCAGTCTGTGGTAACCACTATTCTCCTCTGTGTTTCTATGAGCTCAAGTCTTAGATTTCATATATAAGTGAGATCATGTGACTGTTTTCTTTCTTGTTTTAATGACTGACTTAGTATAATGTCCTCCAGGGTCATTCATGTTATCACATATTATAAAAATTCCATCTTTTAAAGATTTGTATATACTATGTACACTGCATTTTCTTTATCTATTCACCCATAAGTTGACATTCAGATCAGTTAGACACTTTACCTAATGCAACTGTTTCTTCTGTAGACCAATTTCATCTTGTTTGGATATAAATGCTCAGAAGTAGGACTCCTGGATATTATGGTCACTCCGTTTCATTTATTGAGGAACTTCCTCACCAATGGATATACTAACTTGTATTCCAAACAGAATGTAAAAGTTCACTTTTTCTCCATCTTTACCAGCACTTTTTATGGTTCATCTGTTTGGTAACCACCATTCTAACAGATGCCTCACATATTATTTCAATGCCCATGAAAGGAAAGTGTGATTAACAACTTTTTGAATACCACAAACCTGCCAAATTCATGCTGGACCCACAACACCAATGCTCTCTCTTTCTCTAAGGTTGCAAGCCTTTGCATTTGTTTCTCTTTATGTCTGGAGCAATGCCACTCGGTAGAAATACCAGGTGTCTCACCCGTGTTCTGGGAGGTAGGCAATCTTAACAGGTTTCAGTATCTGTACTTAAAAATTTAGCATTAATAGTGTACTTCATTGACCCAGCTATCTAAAATATTGCCATCTCAACATCTGATTGATATTAGCAACTGTTAATGAGGTAACTTACAATCTTTCCTTCATATTAGGCCTTAGAAATCTGATGTGAATTCAACACTGATGGCATTTCCAAAGTGAACTGCCCATATTTTAAGTTCTTGGTGGTCACTTATGGTGGGTGGTAGCTGCGTGGAATTGTGCATCTCTGGAGAGTGACAATTCAGCTCCGAAGTTATCCGCTCAGAAAGCCTTTCCTGTCTCTCTCAGCAGAACAGCACCCCACTATCCTCCCATGTCCTCTGCATCACGTGATTTATCAGTGTGTGCATGACAGCACACACCACCACCCGCTAGTTTTGTTACTGATGTTTTCAAACATTTTATTTTTGTTGTCCTTCCCTCATTCACATGGTAAGTTGCCAAAGATTTTTACTGCTGCATTTCAAGCATGTAGAACAGTGCCCAAGACTCAAAAGGGACTCAGAAAACATCTCTATGTTGAAAAGGTAAATAAATGAGCATTTCAATAAAGAGATGTTTGAATCCATGGCTAACAGGTGCATTTTGGAGACACGAGGGACACAAGAAGTCTTTCACCCACGATGTGAACTGTGTGTTTACTCTTCTTCCCCAGGCAGGATGCAGAAATTTTACAAACTGGCAATTCTCTCCCACAGTCGCCCTCTTCATATTTCAGAAGTCTTCGGTGTGCCTTCTCTTCTGAATTCTTCCAGTATGGATAGGATACTTAAAGAAAAACAAAGACCCAGGTTCTGTGTGTATCTATTCCTCATCTATGCTAATTTGCCTGTGCTTGTGTAATTTGTAAGGTAGCAGAACCCTGACGTACTGGTGCAGCCTGAGGAGCCAGGGCTGTTTATCAGCTGCTGCCGGCTGCAGCCATTGAATAATTCTTGGTTGCCTGTAAACAGCAATCTGCCAGAGTCATTAAGTCTGACTGGTGCAACCATTAACCGAATAGATAAACTTGGTACAGCCCTAGGGGAATGCATATCCTTATAGAGTTGGAATTCCTAAGGTATCTTTTTCTTCTTAGACTATGATGAAAGGGTTGATAGATTTCCTCAGGGAGTGACTACCTTTGGAAGTCAAAGGTTGAATTTGAGAAGCACTAGATGTGTCCTGTTGTTACTGCCAAGGGTCCAGTGCATTGGTATTTACATGATATATATCCCAGCAAGGGTCTTTCTAGCCTAGAAACCCATATTGGATTTGTGCATATCCTGTATTGGATATGGAATTCTGTATGAGTTGGAAACACATCTTTTTCTTTTCTGTAACTCTGGCTTCTGGCCTAGGGTCTAAAAATTAACATAAGTTTTTGTTCAAAGAATAAACAAGCAGGTGAATCTACAAACCATTCATTCAAAGTTCTTTACTGGGCATCTGCCATGTACTGAACCCCATTCTAGGCACCCAAGGTAAGCCATGCACAAAATGGACAAAGATCCTTATGTCTTGGATCTTACCTATTAGCAGAAGTAAAACTTTCCCTCCTTCTCCAAAGACTATGAAAACCTTACTGTTGTTCCTAACGCTCCCATAACAGTGTTCAGAGCACTGCCTCCAGAGAGAGATGCCCTTGGGTCTACCTTGCTCTGCCTACTGCTCTCTCGTGTTTTCCTGTCTGGAGGAAGCCACCACTCTGCCTGGAGTGTGGCTGGGGATTGAGGGACGTCCAACAGGGTGTCTGGTCAGCCATCTTCAGTTCAGGCTGGGTGTTTTTGGATCTGGTGCTCCTTAAGGCAGGAGGCTGAAGAAGGAACTTGGGAGTGAATCCAAAGAACCATATCTAGTTCACGGTGGATATTTCTGGAGGTGGAAATTGATGCACAGATGTTGAATGACTGTGCAAAGGGGATCAAGGAGGCTGGAGGTACCAAGATAACACCTGAAAGGGTTCTGCTGTTATGCAATCAAAACTTGGATGCATGGTCATTCAGAATCACCAAGAAACAGGCAGTAGGTCCACACAAGCTGAAAAAGCCACAAGAAGGGCTTTCCTCTCCTTATTCTCAGAGACGGCTATTGCCTCTGGTTAGGGAGGAGGATGGACACTTTGTGCTATGACAGGACCAGCTTACTGCTGAATTTCTGGAAACTTGGTGGAACTTGGAGGGCTGGGTGGGTTGGCAAGCAGAGCAGAGGTTTCTGCAAATGAATGAAGTGTGGCTCAAAATATTACAGAGTGCTCCAGATCCCTTTTTGAGATTGGGACTGGGGTTAGATTATTGAGTTCAGTTCACAGTTCTGTAATGTATCCTGGTTGATCCTGGCATGTCACTTAACCTCAATCAGCCTCAGTTTTCCTATCTGTAAAATGACATTCATCTTGTGGTATTTTAGGTGTCAAAATGGGTTAAATTGTGTGACACTCTAAGGACAATTCATGGCACATAGAAAGCCTCCCAGTAAATCCTCTGTATAAATCCCTTTCTTCTAATCTTTCACCTCCTTCATTTTGTATTCTTACCTCTCTTAGATTCTCAATTTATCCTGATGCCACAGCAAAGACTCTGCCAATGATCTCACAGCTATGAATCTAGAGTTTCTCCAGAGAGGCACAAATAGAAGAGAAACAAGCCTCCCTGACACTAAAGACTGTTCATAGCAGAGCTTGCATGACCGTCGTTTTGGAGTTCAAACTCCCCTTTTCCCATAGGAAGAAAAGGAAGAGGGGAAGAGATAAAAAAAAATTAGGGAAAAAACTCAAGAAGATGAATCTTCTATCTGCAAATTAAAACAAATAATTGTCATTCTCCATTTTTATATATTGGTTATTATTATTTAGTGCCATGCAGTTGCTAACAGCATCCATCACATTAGAACTGCAAGTGATATGTGTGGGTATTCCTCATAGTAAATTATTTTTGAAACATTCTAAATAATCATATTTAAGCAAAGGAAAAAGTATGTGACTGAAAGGTTTCCAGGGAAAAATCTCAACCAAATGAAATGATGATTTTTTTTTTTAATTAAGAGAGAACAGTAAGGAAAAAAAAAAGAGCCTGGCATCTTAAAATAAAATTGAATGATAAACTCTTTACTGGCAAAGTTGCAATTTTTCTGTTGGATTTTGGATCTGGCTTTTATTATTAAGGCTGGTGCTGAAAGCTGGCATTTTGACAGGAACATGGAGCGTTTGTCACTATCTGGGAAGGAGATAGATGTTGAATGACATTTTGGAAGAAATGTATACATTTTGGGTCTAAGTGCTCTTTCTCCTTCCCAGGAAAATTCCACTAGCAAATAACTGATTGGTTATCTCAAGTTCCCAATTCTCACGGCTATTTAAATGAAAACAAAATTAAACTTTTCCCTTAACCTTTGGGAAAAATAGAAAGAAATTATCTCTGTGGGCAGAATCTCCTGGAGATAAGGGCACCACTCTTGGCTGGAAGAACATAAGGATTCTTTTTTGTTCCTGAAGGTGAAGAACTGGAGAGCAGACGACACATTCCTTGCAGAGCTGCTGAAGCCCACCATTGCGAGAAGAGGGTTTCTCCCTTCAGGCCCCACTTACGAATGCAAGTAACTCAAGGGAGGAACATGGCAAAGATGAGGAATGTCACTCAGGAATCCTGGGTTTCTTTTTCTCTCTGACTGTGCCACTTACCTCCTGTGGGTCGTGAGGCAAGTTACGCTGGGTTCTTTGTGAAAGTAGGCATGATGGAGTAGACAGTTTTTCCTTCACTATGATTGCCAAGGGTGAAGAGATGATGAGAAAATGTGAATTCTAACTGTCTGTTATTACTGTAAGCGTGGAGCTGCACTTGTGATCTTGCAGGAACAAGAGAAGGAACTGTCATTAGAGGGAAAGATGAGCAACAAAATTAAAAATAACCAGGAGCACCAGTTCCTACTATCTGCCAAGGATGGTCCTCCTGTCTAGGATGCTGTTTAGTTAGAACTTATTCCTGCCATAAGAAGAGGTCATGTTTTCTGCTTAGAGAAATCCATGTCCAAACCTGGCGCCCTAAACTTTGTTGGCATTTTGTGTTATGCTCCCTCATGGCCATTCACATGTGATTTCTCTTTTACTGGCCTGGACTTCTTCCCCATTAGCGATGATCATCTGTAGCTCCAAGCTATATCTCAAAGCTATTAAAACTTTGGGAGCTTTATTGCCCTTACTAACATTCAGGGAAAGAACAAACTGAAAGAAGCTAAAGGAGGCCAAACAAAGGTGGCAGAGAGAGCCAGGACTGCAGAGGGCAATTTATTAGGGGTTCACTGACAGAAGCATGATGGAAGGTATTGGCAAAACCAATAGCACCCTGATATTTAGGTCAGAAAAAAGGAGCATATGTAATGTGATCAGGACAGAAGTGACTTTGATCTAATCTGAACTATATCTAGCTCATCTTAAGTTGATACAAAGGATGTCAGATATGTTCTGGAGTTGATGATGGGAAGGTCTTGTGGGTACTCAGGAGTTACTCAAGAGCAATTATGGTGGTTACAACTGGAGGTGGCTATAGTGGTGCTGAGCTGTGTGACAGTTTATCTTGATTGTCAACTTGTTTGGCATATAAGTCATCTAGGAGATTAGTAAAAGCACATTTCTCTGTGTGCCTGGTATGTCACCATTCCTTGGTATGTCACCAAGGAATGACTATTTGTAGTCCCTATCCTTTTTTTCTTTGGCTTTTCCCTTGCTTTCTACTTCCACGATGCCATGATTTTAGAAGCTTTCCTCCACCATGCCCTCCTGCCATGATATTTGTTATAGTTGATACATTGTATCAATTTGAGAAGTTCAAAAGTTTAACTGAGTGACTCAGCAGGAAGCCACTTTGTAAACAACTTGAGCCCATGCAAGAGTAGGGCACAGAGATGGTGTGGGGAGTGGCTTGCTTTCTACAAAGGGAGGAAATAAAGCTTGTTGCCCACTTTTTGCTCTTGCTGCTTTTGCAGCCTTCTGCCACCTGAAAGTGTTGCCCTGTGCTGTGCCACTCTGTTTTGGAGCCAGTTGGTTATACTGAAACCTCCACAAAGTGTGAGCTAAATAAACCCTTCCTTCATTAATTTTGGGTGTCAGGTATTTTGTCTCAGCCATGAGAGTAAAGTAACTAAGACAATATTTCTACCTGGGAGCCAGCTGACCATTGATTGAAGCCTCTGAAACTGTGAGCCAAAATAAATTCTTCCTTCTTTAAATTGTAGATGTCAAGTATTTTCTTAGCAGTGGAAAAGTGACTAATACAAGCTGAATACACCAAGATAAGCGTTTCCAGGGGAAATGTCAAGTGACTTAATTTTTTTCTCAAAGGAGAAAGTTTGGCTCAGGTTTCCATGTGTTACAGGAACCACTTGTCCTCTGTGTGGAAAAGCACTGTGGATATTCAGATGGCAATATTTTCTGGAATAAATATTTCTGGCAAAAGTCTCCTCAAAGCTCTTTGTAATCATTCCCAATCTGGGAGATTAATTCCTATACTAGGTTTATGGAGATCCTGACAGGCCTAAATTTTCTCTGAGTGCACACTTCCTGGGAAACGGTACTGGATAAGAAATACCCTTACTCTTTTGTTTTACAGAGAAATGGCTAACTGTGAACAACCATAGTGCTCTTCCATATCCCACAATAAGATCATTTGCAGCTTTCCTTAGTGACTTCGATAAGACTATCTCCAGTCCTCTGCCATGATTTTCACAAGATCTGTGAATGATTCCTCGCCTCCCTGTCTGTATCTGTAGCCCCAAATCCCCTTCCTTTACATTTAGACAGTCTCTTAGATAAATGCTTTCCCTATTGCAATAGCCTGAATAAAACCATCTCTTTAATTATCTGATACATATTGTCTTTGACCTCCCATATCGAATAATTTTTTTCTAGGCCAGAGAGAAATTCAGGCCTACACCAAGGCCATAAAGGACAAAGAGGAGGAAGGTCAGGGGGATCGGAATCCACGAGAATGTCCTAAAAATCTAGCTAGAGCTAGTCTCAGGAAGAAACAGAAGGAAAACTTGTATACAAATGAGTGGTTGAAATCACTCTGCTTTAGACTAACCTCACATCTTCAGTAGAGAGCAGAGGAAAGATATAGCAATATGAGATGTCCTTGCTGGCCTACAGATTTTATTTATTTTGCTATAATTTTAAATTCTATAGTACCTCAAATTTCTGCAAGTGTTAGGATCCAATATAGCACATATAAAGGCTGGGATAAGAATACCAGCTCAGGAATAATTAAAGAATATCTTTTTTTAAATAGAAGGATATGCATGAGTTCTGGATGATCAAGATTTCATCCTGACTGCCAGCAGTGTCTGGGGGTTTCACCTCTCACCTCAGCTGCTGCTGTTGCCAGTCACTGGAAAGTACAAAAGTTCTTTACCTTTGTCTGGAGATCTGGCAGACAGGATAATCTTTGGTCCAGAGATGGAAAGGAAATGGGGCTGAGTTTGGAATGTCACTTGTAATTCTACTTGACTGCTCTTTCTTCTCTGTATTATAATTTCTCTGCTCCATTGTTGTTTACTCCTGGATGCTTTCTTTAGTGAGTTACTTGCACCTGAATTTTTAGCTGAAGATCTGCATCCGGGAGAACAGACCTCAGATGCTCTATTGACTCATCTTGATGAAAAACAGAAAAAAGGACAGAAACATAAAAGGTAGGCAAAAAGGGATGAAGAGATGGAGAAAAAAGAAAAGAAGGAAAGAAAGAAGGAAGGAAGGAAGGAAAGAAAGAATGAAGGAAGCAAGGGGTTTTATTTATAGAAAACCAACTGAGGGACAATGGAAAGAAACTTGGATTTGCTTAAAACAGCCCCACACTTTAACCCCAGCTTTGCCACTTTCTAGCTTTTTTTCTTGGACAATTACTTGCACATCCTTGAGTTTCAGCTTTTATCTCAGGGAAGACTCACTGACTCAAAGTCGTTACCTTAATTAAGTTAGTGCTTTTGGGTGAACCCAGAACACTGTGTCATTTTAACATAAATAGTTCCTCCTGTGAATTCCAGAAGAAAATCTGTGTTCTCTAGTGTGAGTTGGTCCAACATTTCCAACTTTGTTTCACAGATAAGTATTTTCCAACCTCTTTTTTTCCTTCAATATTTCCTTCAATATTTCCCGTGGGTCTAGCAAACATGTACCAAAGTGAGAGAGATAGTGTGGCTTCGTTAATATATTTCAAATTTATGGGACCATGAAAACCTGGAAATTTCATTTAAAATGTAGATTTTTGGATTCTACCAAGTGATTCAGTTTAGTGGACATGAGAAGACATTAGAAATCCCAAGGTTTTGTTTTGTTTTGTTTCAGTCTTGCTTTTGTTTTCCAATTAGCTCTGTGAGGTTTAAGCCGGTGACCCATAATTTCCATTTCTGGAGCCGTGGCCTGGGTTCAAAGCCCTTCACTGTTCCCCAAGGTTGTTCTTGGCAACTTCAGTGTCCTGGCTACTATGGTGCTCATGGATCCTATGATTTAGTAGTGCAGAACAGATACATAGCTGAGAACACAGCTAAATGTTTAATTGCTACTATCGCGAGTGCACCAAAGGAGAAATCAGTGGGATAGGTGTAGATGACGGGGGGATGGGCATTAGAGCTGTGGAGGTGAGGAGGTGGGATAAGAAGGTAACAGGCTATGGAGCAGAAGGAGAAACATGGGATGGCCTAAGGAAGAAGGAAGCTGGTAAATCGAGGGGCTCAGGGTGACTGTAACCTAGAGAAGGGATGAAGGACATGTCAGCTCCAGTCTTCTGCTTCCAGGAAGTGTTTTATACTTCCTCCAGAAGCCAGGGAAAGTCTCCAAAGCATTTTAAAGCAGGAAAGTGCCTCAAGTAGATTTAGGTTTCAGAACAATTTATCTGGCCACACTTTGGGGAATAGGGAGGGGGCAGTAATAAATCCAAGACTACTGGATCAAGGTGCCAGTAGTACTTTATCAATTTTGGCATAGTACAAACTCTCTCGTGCCATCCTTACCCACAAAGTCAGGATTTGGTTAAATGTACAAGCCTGGGATGGCCATATAGAGGACAAGGCTGCCCATTTACTGTGCAACCACCACTATAGTAATGATTTTATTCTAGGGGAATTATGCTTCAGCTGAGTTAGACACAAAGTTCCACAGGGAAGCATGGTTGCCGAGGCTCAGGAATCAATTTGGGGTCAGACTGTGTACAGCCTGATAATGCTAAGGGGAATAAACTTTTGGAATCTGCATTCTTCCCCTCTTGATACCACAATGCTCTGCATTTTAAAGCCACCTGGACATTTTGAAGCTTTGCTTATAGCCAGTTCAAGTAATAATCATTTTGCTGATACATTTTCAAGATGCCATAATGTTGCAGTGTCCGCACGTTCTAAGGCATTTAATACCTCCACTTGGAATGCACTGACATGTAGATCATTAAGCAGAACAGACCTTCTCAGTGAAAGGAGTAGTTATTGCAGTTTTCAAATACCATTTTCATTTGCTATTTGGCAGGAATACTGAAGTAATGGTCTCCTTTTTCCACTAACTACAAAGGCTGGGACAAAGTCATCCTACCTTTTTCCTGGCGAGGATTAATTTCAGACTCTCCAGTATGTGGTTGTTTAGGTAATAAAGAGATATATGTAGCCACCTCTGAGATGGTCCCTGGTGATCGTAGCTCCTGTTGGTCATACTCTTGAGGAATCCCCTCCTATATTATCCCAGGGTTGATCTGTGTAACCAATAGAATTCAACAGAAGTGATGGGCTGTAACTTCTGAGATTAGGTTACAAAAGATCCTACAACTTCCATCTTGGCAATCTTTCCTTTGGGTCACTCTCATTGGAGAAATAGTTTCCTATGATGTAAACTCCATGGAGAAGCTTAGATGGCAAAGAAATGGGTCCTTTAGCCAGTAGCCTTATAAATGAAGTTGGACACGGGTTTCAGCTTCCATCAGGCTTTCAGATGACTATAACACACAACAGCGTAAGGGAATCTGCAAGACAAATCCTAAACTGGGGAAGTAAGATGTGCTGCTCCTGGATTCCTGGCCTTAGTCTGGCATTTCTAGGTGAGTGTTTTATATTTTTGCTTCCTAGACCATATTTTTACTTGCCATAGAAGGAAAAGGTTGGGCTACATGAGCTGAAAGATGCAGTCTCTCCCTTGAAGCTGGAGTGTTTGCTGAGGGATATAACAGATAACCATTATCTTGTATGGGGACACAGGCATGCTTCACACCTATAGTGTGAAGAGTCCAGCTAGCATGAGTGCACATTGAACTATAGGTTAGGCACTGAATCATACAGGAACTACCCATTAATCCTCTCACAACAGCAAGTACAAGGTAGGTGCTTCTGCTATCACTATTTACTAACTAAGGAAATTCAGTCTCAGTAAACTTAATTTTCCTCAAGGACACCCAATTAGGTTTTCATTGCTGTGTAACAAATGACCACAAGTATAGTGGCTTCAAACAACATGCATATATCACTTCACAGTTTCTGCAGATTAGAAGTCTATGAAAACGTTTGCCAGGTTTATTTCTACAGAGCTTTGCTAAGCTAGAATCAAAGCATAATCCAAGTTATATTATTTGATGTGACTCAAGGTTCTTTTTTAAGCTCCTTCAAATTTTTGGCAGTATCTAGTTTTTGGCAGGTGTAGGATCAAAGTTAAGCAGTTCACAATGTAGTTTTTGGCTACTGAAGAAAGCATCTCTCTGGAGGCAAGGGTCACCCTCTTTTCATGGATTTCACCTGATTAGCCCAGACCCACCAATACCCTATCCCTTTAGATTAACTAAAAAACAAAAAAAACCTGATATAATCACGTATTTAAAATTCCTTCACCTTTGCCATATAAAATGTCCTAGTCATGGAAGTGATAGCCTATAATATTCACAGGTCCTGTCCATATTCAAGGAGAAGGGGTGATTCATAGCATGAACTCAGTTGGTGTGATGAGGGGTAGGATTTAGAGTCATTTTAGAATCCTGTCTAGCACAGACACACAATAGGATATGGTGACTGCAATTCAAATTCAGTTCTGTTGTACTTGAATGTTCTTGCTTTTAACTGCTAACCATGAACTGTGGATTAAGGACGATTTGAGAACAGGAACCCGGTCACTTGTCTTGGTATTTCCCATTGCTTAGCACTTAATAATGTCTCTGAATTTATCATACCGAAGCATATGATGCTTTTAACTGCTAATGTTGAAAATCTAACTCAGGCCAGCTTAAGAAATCAAGAGAATTTGACTCTCACGTGAGAAGTCTGGGGCTGGATGTAGGAGCCTTAGCCTGGTCTCTCCCGGTGTTCGTACAAAAAAACTTCAGGGAGACACAGTTGGTCTCAGCTATGTCCTTTCTGCACCCAAACTGTATTTGGCCTGGATGGTCCAGCATGGCTCACATGACCACCTTCTGATGTGGGAAGAGCAGAGAAAGGTGTCGTGATTACCAGTTTCCCCAGATCAACACTGAATATTTAAAAAGGCGTTCCTGAAACAGGAGTCAGCATTGTGACCAAAGGAGGAGCTGCTGTTAGGCTGATAAGAGTATGGGCCGTAAGCATAGTCTAAGGATAAAGCCCTTCAGTGCTCTGCATGGAACTTGTCTATGATGATTTCAAATGCATAGAGAAACGTCATTCAAGTGTACAGAATGGAGAAAACTCACTGTCTTCAGATTCTCAGGCATTCAAATTACTGAGATGGGGAGGGGCTGGAGTTAATGCACTGAATGAACAAATGATGTCCTTCCCAGGATTAATTATTTCTGTAATTTGGGAGGTGAGTTCATTGTTGAGATTTAGATTTGTTAACTTTATCTTAGCCTGGGGAACTTTCTCCACAGTAATCCAGATTTTAAATGAGCTTACCTCTAGGCAAGCAACATGAGCACAGCTTCTCTCCCTCTCCCTTAGGGGGGCCTCACCCCAGGTGCTAATACAACTTTACAGTGTGCTTTGGAAAAGGTAGAGGATATCCTTAGGATGGGACTAACCTTTACTTTATGAGGAATGGGAAGAATCCATTGAAGGTGGCTCATGGCAGGGCAGGGTGCTAACTCGTCTCCTCACTGGGGGAGATTTCAGTCTGGCAAACATCTGTCCCCAGTTTCTGGAAAGCATCTCACTTCTGTCAGTTTGCTTGTGTGTCTTTCTGTGTATCTTTATTTCTGCTTTATATAAATCTCTTGGATATTTTATTACTTCACTCCTCAAAGCTTTTGACCTCATTTTGGCTGCATTAAGGCCTTGCATTTTGAAACCTCTCTAAGGAAGGGACTCGAAGTTTTTCTAAAACCTTGTCTGCAAATGATTCAACAGTTGTGACAAACTAGGGATCTTTCCATCTTTTGCTCCCATGGGGAGAGGGAAGTGGAGTCATGCCCAGCTCTCTATGAAATTTAATTTTCCAAGGTGGTGACTCCATCTTACAGCTATGCTTGGGGAAAATATGCAATGTGAAATGTTGAGGTATTACAAGAACAACCAGGGGACTTACCTTTCCTTTGTCAATCATGCGAAGCTCACAGCACTCTCATTTCGTGTACATTCTCTAGTCCTGCCTTGTTCACCCTATCCCAGAGCCACAGTAAATGATTATGTGTGAGAAAAATCAATTATTCAATTAAGATGGGAAGATATAGATGATAGAGCTGTCTCATGGCTAGGGGCTCAATAGGTTGGACATAGTGACAAAAGCCTTTTCATATTCTCTTGTAAGCAGTTGCTGAATTTGTTTTAATGAACTCTGATTCCTGACATCCACGCCCTTATGTAATTATCGGTCTGTCTGTCGGTCTTTCTATCATCTGTCTCCATCCATCCATCCATCCGTCCACCTATTTATTGATATATGTCCTTGTCAGATAGAAATGTGTCCATTTTCAAAGAAAATAAAAGCTCAGAGAAGGCAAGCTACTCGTTCAGTATCACTTATCAGGAAGGATGAGTGCAGACTGAGACTGTGCCATTTGCTTGACACTCCATGCAGGGCCCTTTTGAACTGTCACTTCACTCTGTGAGGTCCATATTGCTATCCTCATTAATAGATGAGAAACCTGGAGATAGCAGAGTTGAGACTTCTGAAGGCCACACAGCATGTCAAGGGATGGGTTAGGTTTTCCTGTTTTTGTTGTCGAGGGAGAAGTGATGTCCCAGTTTAAATACTTCTTCATAAAGACACTGTCTCATGACATATCTCTTTTCAGTACTTCCTGAACTTCATGCTGTGAGTCAGAGTTGGGAAATCTATAATTCTTTCAATGCTGTGCCAATCAAAGACCTTGACCACTCAGGGCCTTGAATCACAAATGACATCTCGTCCTCTATTGAAGAATGAAGGTGACATGTGAGTATATGACCTGTGCCAGGTACCTTGATGCCACTAAACTTGTAGATTGGGCTTGATATGCATGTACCCTACAGCATACAGTCTGCAGGTGGTATCACAATTAAAGGACTCCAGAGCTGCCTCCTCCCTCCTAGGCATCCTGGTCCAAATATTGGTGGAGGCAAGCTCTAAGAGTGCACTTCCTGTTTTCCTTACTCTCTTGATGTTGATAAAGATTTGACATCTGTCTGATAACTTGTCCAGGCAAGGACCCCAAGGCATATCATGCTTGAAAGATCTCTGAAGAATCATCACCTATTAGAGTGTGGCCATTTTTGAAGATAGCTGTTCTAAAAGAAGAATTTGTCAGTAGAGTTGCAGGCTGACATCCCATAAACAGGAAAAGAATAATGGCTACAATAAATAGGAGGTCCTTGTGGACCAGTTCTGGCCAATTAGAGTTGACTAGATTTGTGTAAACATGGCATCCCTAATCAATTTGTTTCCAAATCTTAGGGCATGTTGGGTGCTGGATGCCTACCATCTTAAAATCCTGGAATGGATAGAGGGATGTGGAGTTTGTTCTAATTTCTGGTGGAGGGTAACCAGCTAAGGCATGCAACAGAAATTTAATGCAATATGCTTTAAACACATTTATAGGCCAGAATATAAAATTCAGCACATGGACACTATCTTTCCTCCTCAAATCTGTTTCCTTTCTTGACCTTAACATTTATCTTCAGATTGGAGACGGAAATATCAAGCAGTCACAGGTCAGTAACGCAAGGAATTACAATGACATAAGCAAATTTGTTCCTCTTGAGTTCCATATTCCTAAATGACTTTATGATTTATTATCTTTTACTTATTGATTAGCATTCAGTGCTGAAGAGTGGAGAATTTTATTCTAACTTAAATAACCATACACTGACATCTGCCTTCTAAATTGAACCCTGAAGAATCCAGTTGCTGGGAGACTGGGTGACTTCAGGTGAGCACACAAGTGAGGTTACAGACTTAAAAATTCCAGGCCCTGTCTATGTGGTAGTCAGGCTGTCTTTCCACTGTGACCTACTTTTGCTATTTCTGTGATGTGGTTTCTGTGAAACCAAAAGAGACTTACTTTGCAACTCAGAAGCGTGCAGTGAGTGTGTCAGCCTATGGAAGAATCCACTGTTGGGGATTCAAGGAAGGTGAAGTTAAGAAGCCTCTGGTAGTGGCCAGAGTCAATCGACAAACCTTGAGGTGAGCTTTAAGATTTTGCTCCCTCCAAAGAACATTTGGCAATGTCTGAAGACATGTTTAATTGTCAGAGGTGATTGCAAGCATGTGCTACTGGCATTTAGACCAGAGATGCTACTAAATTTCTTACAGTGCACAGGAAAGCCTCCACAACACAGAATTTCTTTCTTTTCTTTTCTTTTCTTTTTTTTAATTTTTCATTTTTATCGGTACAGGGAATCGAACTCACGACCACCTGCTTGCAAGGCAGGTGCTTATGCCACTGAGCTAAACCCCTAGCCCCTACAACATAGAATTTCTAATCTCAAATGCCAATAGTGCAGAGTTTGAGAAACTATAATCTAGACATACAAGAGTTTATTAACATATGTAGTGAACACTTAAATTTTAAACATATAGAAAAAAGTATATTATCGATAACTCCCTTCAAATACTCCTCCTCTTTTAAACACGCTTGTCCCATTACATATCTTTTTGAGGTATAACTTAAAAATGCAGTGTATGCTCCTGCCAAATGCCATCCAACAGAAGGGCAGGCTTATAATAATGTTACAGTATATTCTCAACCACATTATTCACTGAATATGGCACTATGTGACTTCTGGCAGTTTCTCAATGTCAAAATGACCATGATAGGGCAAGGCTTTGAATTAATTCTGGACATCAAGGCAGTCATGACAGGTCAAATAAAGACACTCATGAAAAAGGACTTTCAGAATTGCTTTAGAAAGTGGCAAGAACTGTGGGATAAGTGTCTGTGAAATGGGAGAGTATTTTGAAGCGTGTTAATGGTAATGTGTCTTTTCCTAGAAACTTAAAAATTCACCACAGTTTTTGATGATAACTTGTACATCTGAGAAAAAAAGATCGTGTATTATAGAAACTATGTCCTGAGGCTGGATTCTGGTCCAACTCTGATAATCACTCATGTGATTTTTAGCTGAGTCACTGAACTTTGGTGGACCTGAGTACCTTCACTTATCACCTGAGAAGATAGGAGCTAGGAGATCACAATTTCCTTCCTGGTGTAAAATGTTATGAATTTGTGACTGCCCCCAAAGGTCTTCTCATCAGCTCGAAGAAATTTATTTTTCTGTGTTGCTTGTAGATTGTTTTGGGGAGAGATCATCTCGGGCACTTCCCTTTTAGTTGGATTGACTCTCAAAATTATTTTGAAAAGTTTTCTATCCTACAGAAGGACATTAGGTGCAGGGGTCATAAAAGTTCTTTCTTTGGAGAAAGCATTGTTTCATATTTTTTTTTTCCTCTTCTAAAATTCAATAGTCTGAACTCAACCTCAGCACCCCGGAGACAATAAGAAAAAGACACACTGCCAGAACCAAAATCTAAGAATCAAGATTTAAGAATCCAAGGACTCTTCGATCGCTGTTTTCATGTGAAGTGGAGAATTTAGCCTTTGCTATATCTACTACCACTGAACGTTATTGGCAAGAGTAAATGAAATGTCAATCAAATTGTTTCAAATACTTTTAACAAACATGTATTGATCAGATGCTGGGTCCTAAGCATGAATTTTATATCAAAAGCTTCTTGCAAAGAGAAAGTATTATACAAATAAAGGAATCATTATTAACAGCTCATAAAATAACATGCAAGGTGGGCAGGAAATGCAAATCGATGGGCATATTAGTTGGAGTGCAATTTACAAAGTTCTTCTGTGTTCTCCTGGGGTCACTTCACACTGGGACGCATGATCATTAAATATGACCCTCAAAGGCACTGTGTCTGGAGTAAGGGAAATTACTCAATTTTAAAACAAGATTTTAAACAAGGTCCAAGCCGTTTTATCTACTTGAATTTGGGTCACTAATTACACCCACTGATCTTCAAGTAATGAATCCAACAACGACCTCATAAATTGTGAAATGACCAGTCCTCTTCCTGCCCTTTTTCATCATAAAATGAGACCAACTCTTCTCCCAATTAGTGATGGCAATTAGATATCTATCAAAGAGATGAGAAAAAGGGGAAGGGGACATGTATGAAGTATATATGAAACAGTAAATTCTGTGTTTGGACTTGGGTCCTATCCGCAAAGTATTTCATTATGTACCCACAGATATTATCAAATCTGAAAATATCTAAAATCTCAAATACTTATGGTCCCAAACATTTCAAAAGAGACACACTCAACCTATAATCATGGAGAGTTAAGCAATTGAGTATTTTCCAAAAGATGTGGTATGATTTTTACTAGTTGGTCATTACAGGGAAGCTAGAAGCTTTCTTTATTATTTATTTGCTAGGCTTGTGATTTCCAGAAGGAAGAAAGTTGTTTATAGAACAGAAGGTAGAAATTTTCCAGTGGAAATGTTCAGCCCAGGGACCATTAAATAGGTGCATAATTTCAGCCAAGCTGTATCAGAGGAGCAAATCTTTCTTGAGCCCCATCTGCTTTTATTTTCTCCAAATCTGGATTCTGTGGCATCAGCCTGTATCCCTGCCTTCCATCTTCTCCAGAATGATTCTAGAATCTAGATACTAATTCCCAATCTTTATATACTTATTGATCTTTTTGGTACTGGGGATCAAACTTGCAATCTTATGCTTTCCAGGAAGGTGCTAATGCCACTGAGCTAAATCCCAGGCCGTTTGCTCCTTATGACATTTAGGTTTTGTGGTATTTTTCTAGTTTCTGGCATGGTAAGAGAATTGCTAAGCTAGCCATGGATTTCTGGAAGCCTACTAACACACCTGACACTAGTTCACAGAGGAAAGAGAAGCACCCATATATGACAGAATGACCTTCAGGCAAAAAGAGGATACACAAGCCTCAAGCCATCTTCGCACTCTTTCTTACACTTCTCAACTCCATCTTTTGAAGATTTCTCCATTCCAATTGAAGAACTCCTCTTCAATTTTATGGCAAAAGAAAAATAACAAAAATGCAGGTAAACAGATAAATTTTATAAAAGTTCTTTTGCCAACTCCTCTGTTTTTGTCACCCATTCTCCTGTCCCCACCTCTCCACTTCTCTCTTCTCCTCCTTTATCATGAGACACTAATGAAGGTGGAAGCAGAGACACCAGTTAAGAGCCTATCAGAGACAACCAGGTGAAAGATGAAGGCAGCTTGGACTGGTGAAAGAGAAGTGGATGGATTTGAGCAGTTTTAAGATCAATCAAGTGAGGAGTCAGCTATAAGTCAAACTGCTATTTCCCATACCAGACCCCATTGGTAAGTTCATTGCCAGATGCCCAGAATCATGGGTGAGGGAGGGGGTCTCAGGTCCCTATTGCTATGCAGGCCTTCCTGTGAATATGGTGCCTGCTGTGAGACACTAGATTCCACCTTGAGATCTACCTTCCTCCTCTCCCTCTTTTCAGAGAGGCTGCTTCATTTCAAGAGGCAAGACAACTAAGTCTGGGCAGGGGAGGAGAGAGAGAAATATGAGAGGAGAAAGGAAGAGATGATTAAATTGATCATGAAACGTGACCCCCCCCACCATACACACACATACATAGCTTGCAAGGCTGTCAGTTGAACACAGTTTGGGCAGCTTTTCCAATAACTTCCTAAGAAAATTATTGATTCAATGCACACATGCTCAGCACCTTCCATGCACTGGATATTGAGATTACATAGATTAAGAGGTGCAGCCCATCTTACTTAAAGGAGTTTTAAAATCCACATATTGGGTAGATGTGCAAATATTGGAGAGGAAAGCTTGCGCAGAAAGATACATAAGGTACTGAGGTAGCTGAGTGATAATTATGATCAATTCTGTCCATGTTTAAGCAGTGGGGAGATCCAGGAAGACTTCATAGAAGTGATATGTGAGTGGACATCAGAGGTCACATATAAGGGATTTTGTATCAACAAATGGTTCTGCAAAGTACAGTTTGATGGTTTAAAATTACTTCTCAAGCATGAAATACAATCAAGGATTTTGAGAAAAAATAAAATAAAAATTACACAAGTTTGCAAAGAGTTGTCTAATGATTTTCTTTTTAGTGTTATTTATAATGAGAAATGAGAAAGAACTTAAAATACTCATGAGCCTGGGGCAGGGAGGTAAATAAAAGGTAGTATCTATGTAGAGATATCTACATTATAATAATATAGCTCTATATTTATTCTGATAAAAATGTAGTCTTGATAAATTTTTAATGGAAAAACAAGCAAATAAACAAAAGATCCAGAGAGCTGAAGCATATGAGACCATTTATGTACTGTTCTAGGCATTTCTTAATGAACTACAATATTAGATAAATTGGCGCTGGCTCTGGGTAGTGCTTCTAACTTTTCCAAACTCCTGAGAGTAGAGGGTAAAGGTCCAGGGCATCCTCGCGAAACTTAAAATGAGAAGATGGCAAATAGGTAGTGAAATGTTGATTGAATTGGCAAGCAACTAACTGATTTTGGTGGTTGTTTTTCAGTCCTGGAGCTGTTCCCCATGGTAACTTGAGAAAACAACCTTGGTTGGCTCAGTACTTACTCCTAGATGAAGTCTTTCAAAGTAGAAAAATTTCACTGTGATTTATTTTTTTCCTGATGTAAATATATAGCAATAATGCAGTTATAAAACTGGCATTGTATGAAACCATAAATTATAGTTGACACATAATAATGTTGAATTACTGTGGAAGTCCATCAGCACACAGTGGCACTGCCAGCACACAGGTCGCTGCTGTTTGTACCAGCTCCAGCCCTTGTTCTGCAGTGATATGGGTGCGGGGACCTTTATCGTCAGTGTCAAAATGGAATAAACTCTAGCTGAGAAGAATATACCGGAGTCGGCTTGGGAGAGACGACTTATTCAACATGATGACTCGGTGATGAAGTCCTACTTTGTGCATTTGCAGGCTCTGGTGATAGATAAGAGAGATGCACTACCTTCCAGCAGATAACAGGGGTTTAAAAGACAAGTGCACAACTCATCATTTAATTAGGGTGAATTTACATAGTGAATCCTTGAAGATTTGCTATCTTTTTAGTGATATCATGAAGATCAAATGCAAAGTTGGTCTTTACAGGCTAGCCTAGTGAAGTAGGGAGATTAACCAGAGTGGATACAGCCAGACGTCACACATGGAAAGTGAGTCTAGAGCTGGGCAAGCAGGTGAAAGAATTTGAATCAGTCAATAGCTTCAAAGTGTCAGGATAAAATCAGTTAAGAGAGGCTTCCAGAACAAGAACTGTAAGCTGATGCATTATAGCAGAGGACTGAGAGTCCATACCCCTGGTCCTGTTGTTGTTTTAATTGCTGATTCTATTTTGTCAATGTCAATTAAGTAATTGTTGAAAGAATGAATTAATTAAAAATACCACAAGTTGGGAACATGAAATACTACTATCATTATCTGGAGACCATGGTGGAGGCTTCTTCTACATGGAAGTTTGTTACCTGGACAAATCATCCAGAGCCCTGCTCATGTAAGATCCTAATTCAGCCTCCTTAAGAAAGGGGGTTGACAACAGTGGCTCTAGTACCCAGGCTTTCTAGAAATCTAATTAATACCATCTTGAAAGGAGAACCAAAGGTTTCCAAGCTCCTGGAATGAGTGACACAAAGGGTGAACTTTCACGGTGAATCAGAATAGTAGGACAAATCTGATGCCACTTGTGGTCAAAAGTGGCAAAAGGGACATTTCATTCTGGGGAAAACAATTTATATTTCTTCTGAGACAGAAAATAGTGACATGGAAGGATCTGAGCTACCTCTTGGAGCTGAAAATCAGTAGCAGTCAATATGAAGAAAATATTTTTTTTCTCTCCGTCTCTTCAAAAGCAGATCAGTGAGGTAGCAACTCAGGAAATGATTCCTAAATGATTCTCCTCGTTAGAGAAGAACAGGAAAGGCTCAAGCTTGCCCCTGAGGCCTGTGCAGGGAACCCTTCTGCTCAAGGTTCTGGGAGACAGAAGTGCATAGGATGTTGAGATTTCTGTACTTCGGCCAGTTGGAGACCTCTGCTGTTGGGCTATGCTGGGAGTGTTGTGGAATGAGGGTACTTAATTCAACATGATGGGTTAGTGTGCATGGGAGTGTGAGGGAAAGCCTACAAAAAGAGATGATAAGGACCCAAGGATTAGCAAATTCTAGTTGAAGAGGCAGGGAGATTTTATTTCAAAGTAGAGTTGAATCAATCTGTGTTCAGATTGACACTATTCAAAACATGGAAGCAACCTATGTTTCCACTGAGAGAAAATGGATAAACAGAACAGACCCTATCCATCAATGAACTGTTACTCAGGCTTAAAGAAGGCAATTTTGACAACCGCTATGACATGTGTGAACCTTGAGAACATTATGTGAAATGAAAGAAACCAGATACAAAGGACAATAATAGTCCATTCTATAGGATACTTACTATAATCAAAATAGTAAATATGGAAAGAAAAATGGTTTCTAGGGCCTGGGGACAAAGGCAAGCAAGCATTATTATCTAGTGTATACAGAGTTTCAGTTCTACAGCAAGAAAGCGTGCTTGATGTGGCTGGCAGTGATGACTGCACAACACTGGTATGTTTTTAATACTGCTGAACTGTATGTTTAAAAGGGGTTCTAATGGTGACATGTTATATTTTAGAACAATAAAAGAATTGGAAAAAAGGGAAACAGAGAAAATCAGTATGGTTTGTGGGAGAAATGCTAACAGCTGATGTTTCCCAGAATAAAATAAGAAATGAAAAGGCAGAGGTGAGGCTGAGGAGAGAACAGGAGCCAGAATTATCCAGTCTGCAAATAGGAACGTGGATATTGTGACTCTTAGACTCCTATATTTAAGAGCTTCAGTTTTCTCACTGTAGTAATAGGAAGCCATTGATAGCGTTGAGTATTTTTAATTATTTCCTTAGCTACTGAATGGAGAATGAATTGGCAGAGGAAATATGGAGGTAGGAGGCATAATTATAAGCAACTGACAGGAGAGATGATAAAGTCTCTCCACACTCCTATTTCCCAGAGGTGGTGTGGATTTGGGAAGCAGACCTGTTAGGATGCCTGTGGGTGGAAGGATAAAGTTCCATCCTTCTGTTCCGTAGGGACAGTAATCAGGTGACAGGGAAAAGGGAAAACATTTACTTGCTCCATCTCCTTGATGGTGCCTTCGCGCAGCGAAAATTGTGAAGTCGATAAGTGGGAGGTGTGATTGATTTCATCTGGTACTCCCCAAACCAAGGGTGGTCAAGGCAGCTATGCAGACCACAAGCTGGCTACGGGAGATGAGAAAACCAACCCCAATTTGGGAGGCAGGCCGTTCCTAATTGAACTGTTGAGGGAATTTTGATAAATGACCCCAACAAAGCAGTGAAATTAATAAATCATGCTTGAGGCTGAAAGACTGTTTCCTGAGGGACAGCAAGAGTGTACACATTCTGTTGATGCTGGTGCTTGGGAAGGTGACTGGAACACCAGGCAGGAAACACATGGTCTTTCTCAGTTCTCCAGGAGGGCTAAAAGAGCCATAACCCCAGTTAGCATGGTCACCATTTAGCTCTGTGCAAAACAGAAGAAAAGGGTATTTTACGTGTGAGGACTAAGCCACTACCTAAAATGGAAGATTGAACACATCCTTTTCAGACTTAGTGATGGGTGACTGGGTTCTGATAGAGAAGTCAGTGTGTGCAGCACAGCTCAAATGATGACACGCCACCGGAAAAAGGGGGACAGAATGCTTTGTTGTTGCAAAGGATGTTAGCATCCTTAGGATCGCTGTCTTTTCAAATCCACCCTATACCTGACAATCCTGCGCTCTGAACTTCTGTACTCCTTCCATTAATTTAAAGGCATTTATAAAGAAAAATCTGGTCTAAGTTTGCATATGATCTTCAGGATTCTTGGGGACTATTTTCAACTTCATACTCTTTGGTTCTCTCTTTTAGTGAAGAACAGAATGAATTCCTGGGGAAAAGGAAATGGGATATAATCCTTATAAAACTGGCATTCTAGTTCCCATTTGACATATGAAGAAACTGAGGTTGAGAGAAGCCAGTTAACTTTTCCATGTAGATTTCAAATATTTACTGGGCAACCGGACCATAACTTCAGGCACTTAGTGTTGACATGGGGTTTGTAAGGCCAAGGTTCTTCTGTATGCCTGTCACCAAACATTGTAAGGAAATAACTCTCTTTCACAAATATGTATTTCTACCTTTTGTAAAGATACCAAGACCCTACTGCAAGACAAACTCTGAAAGGAATTGTTGCGATAAAAACATTGATGAGCACTATGTGCACTCAGAAAATTCCTTGATGACTACTTTGGGAGCAGAAAGGACTTGACTTGGAAGAGCTACCTTTTCTGTAAGGAATGAAGTTCTGTTCATGTCAACATGAGAGGGTTAACTCTAAGGTAATCGTAGGGAGGTGATGCAGGGTAATCTTTATTACCTTGAACAGAACTGGTGGTGAACATAACTTCCTTGTGTGCCTCTCATATTTCCAAGAGTTAACTGTGATATGCATGGGATGAGTGCAAAGCAAGCTAGTTAGTAGGTCTTCAGGGTCAAAAATGGGAGAAACAGACAGAAGTGTTATGAAATGAACTTGAAAATGCTCACAAATCAAGCAGAAGGGACTTTGGGCCAATCTAAGTGTGGTATTAGGGATCCATCTGAACTTAAACAAATATTTGAGGGGAGAGAGAGACTTTATCCAATGTCAAGGTTATATATACCATCAATTTTTCACTGTTTTGAAGCTTGGTAGGTAGCCTTGATGGTTCATTTTATGTGATGATTTAACTGGGTGGGGGAATACCAGTGGGCAGTAACTCAGTGTGATATTTTTGGGCATAAGAAAATTTGGGCATGAGAAGCAATTATCATTTTTGTTGGTGAACTGAATAAAGGGGATCACTTCCATCCATGTCAGCTGTTACCTAATCTGTGGAAGCCTCCAATAGAACAAAAAGGTGGAAGAATCATGGATTCTCTTCCTTCTTAGCTGGGAAATCCATCTCCTCCTGAATTTGGACACCAGAGCTCTTCGATCTTGGGATTCCAGAAATGGACTGAACTATATCATTAGCTTTCTTAGTTCTTGAGATTGCAGATGAGACATTCTGAGACTTTCAGACCTCTCTAATAAGGTAATGAATCTCCTCTTATATACACATCCTTTGGTTCTGTTTCTCTGGAGAATCCTTACAAATACAGCAGAAAAATTATGTATCATGAAGGCTCTAACCTAATTTGAGAGTGGGGACAGAAAAGGCTTTCTGATCACTAAGACTTTAATTGAAATGTAATAAATAAAAGTTAGATGATGGGGATCAAGGCTGAAAAGAAGTAATGTAAGTACAGAGAGATAGATGTCCATGGTAGGAGCTGTGAGTTCAAACAGAAGTGTAAGGTTTGTTGTCACTCACAATTATCTTCCACTTACACATCAGTATGTGTAAGGACAGATACGTTTGTACTCAAGATGTGGAAGGGTGTCTGCCATTAATTAGCTCCTCCCTGCTTATGTATAGCAGGCGGACAATTTAGTGTAACTGTGTGAACTAAAGCCAAAATACCTGTGCATGTGTGTGATAACAAATATTTGAATATATATTAATAAATTACATTTTCAGAATTGTCTTCGTTATTGGAAGGAAACAAAATGGAGCAGAAGAGGAGTCTTTTAAGAACTAGGGCCTATTTTGTTTATTATATCTTTTACTTACGTGGGAATATTCAATACTCAAATGGGAACTGGGATAAAAATCACAAGTTGTTGACTATGTCTATGTAATGGTTCTCAGAGTATTTACTTGTAACATATTCTTTGACAGTCTTGGTAGGCAATGTATTAGTGTACACACTCATTCACTATTGATCAGGTGTTCTTTGAGTGCCTACCACATGTCAGACATAGTCTTAAATTCTGAGATTAGGGTGCATATAATGGGGAAATTCTTGTTCTTGTGGAACTAAAACTTTAAGTGAGGGGAAAGCAGACAATAAAAACAAACAAGTAAAAACCGTAACTCTCCACAGTGATGAAATGACTGTTGTAAGATGATGGTCAGTGAGTGGGGCATGCTTGATTGGAGGCTGAAGGCTGTAACTCCCTCTCTGATGAGTGGATATTCTGACTGTGAACAGGAAGCCAGTTATGGAAAGCTAGAAAGAGCTAGATGGTTCCAGCAAGATTATTCCAGGTGGAGACAATACAGATAAAAAACTTCAGAGAAGTTGAAAGACTCACACAAAGTCACATAACAAAGTTGTGAGCCTATAATTTCACTGAGATTTTGACTTGTAAGTCCAGAACTCTTTTCCCATCTTGTCCTCCCGATGCTGTCTGGTAAGTCCTGTCACTAGAGGATTGCAAGGTAACAAAATATTTAGTGTATTTTTAGAAAGTGCTCTAAACTATATAACTGCATGTATATTTAAGTGTATAAGATAGAATATGATATCACAGAGTTTTATTGGATCATTGAACAGAACTGTTTGCAGTATCATTGATGGAATGTCCACTTTACAAGCTTTAATTTTGTGACTTGAACAATTATTTCTAAGATGACAGTATGTAATCCACTAACTAGTGATTTCCTACTGTTCTTTTTTTTTCTGCAAATCTGTATAACTTGTACTCTTTCTCTGCTTTTTTTTCTTTTCTCCTTAAATAAAATTAAAAAAAATATTTAGTGTATTTTTTCATTACTTTAAGGTCTTGTTGCTTCGTATAGTGCAATTGGTAGTTAGAACATGAAAAACCTCCTTAATGGTAAAGTTATGGAAACTAATGGAGCTTGGAAAGGGCTATGGGTGGCTTATAGTTTCCAAGATCCTGAAAATTCCTTGCACGGTACTCAGGCAGTATGAGACCACCCTCTTCATCTTCATCCTTAGAAGGTTTACTTTCATCTTTCTTAACTTTGGCAGAGGTTCTGAATGCTTTTCTATTGTGAGTATCCAATGCAATAGCCTGCTCCAGAATATTTGCTGGGCTCCCAGGTGATGCAAAGACCAATTTCTCATATTTTAAGTCATTGGTCAGCAAATATGTTCTTTAGAGTCAAATATCAAATACTTTCAGCTTTGCAGATTTTAGTTTCTGCAGTAGCTACGCAACTCTGCCATTATAGTGAGATAGCAGCCATAGACAATTTGTACATGAATGGGTGTGGTTGTGTCAATAACATTTTATTTCCAAAATGGGTGGATTTGGCCTGTGGGCTACCCTTTGCTCACCCTTTCCCTTAGCGATATGCAAAGAAAAATGCGGATGAGGACAGTGAGTGCTTAGGAGCCTAAAACATAAACTGCAAATATGATCAACTGTGATATACTAGAAAAAAACATTGATTTAAGAATCAGGAGATCAACTTCCAGATGTTGTGCCACCATTAATTTATTACGTGGCTTTGATTAGGTCTTTTTGCCTCTCTAGTCTAGCTATCTCTAGTGACAGTATGGGGATTGGATTTCCTGAATAATATTGAATGAAGTTAACAATTTTTTGATGTGTACTTAAGATTTGCTAAGAGAATAAATCTTAGGTATTCTCACTATGTACAGAGGACGGAAACAGAAATGAAAACGGTAACCATCTGAAATGATGGATATGTTCATTACCTTGATTGTGGACACTATTTCACAATGTATGTGCTTATGAAATTATCAAATTCTACATTTTAAATAAATAAATATGTCTTATTTGTCAAGATTACCTTAATAAAATGATGAATAAGTAATTAAAGTTCATAGCTAGCCATATTACTCATTATTCCACTTCCAACAGGTCTTGGAGGGGCACTGGCACCACTGAAACAGTTTTCCAAACTTAGCCACCACCATTGTTCACTTCAGTGTTGGTTTAACTCCAGCAAAGATGCCACATGGATAGATTCATGATACTTCTCTGATTAGCAATATGCAAAAATCCCTTAAACACTGCAGAATTGATAGTGCACTCCGGGGTGTGCATTATCTTGATCCATTGACATTAAATTCAGTGTTTATTGTGAAACAGAGGCCACATCCACGTACAGTGGGATGGACATTGTGCTTGGAATTGGGTATACCTGGACTAGAAATTTAGTGTCATCCTCCACTAACCATGTGACCTGTGCTCAACTAATTCTTCACCTTCTAGGCTTCAAATATTATCAGTGAAGGGGGTAATTATAAGTAGTTCTTAGTTTTATTTTGAGAATTCAATGAGGAAGGCAAACAAAACAATTTATGCAATGCCTGACACGTAGGAAGTACATAACAATGCACCCTATTATTTTTGAAGTGACAATTATTACTAATATTAATAGTTATTATTATGGTAGCAGCAGCAGCAGTAGTAATAAAAGTGGCAGTATCCAGAGCTGCCCAAGACAATGGGGTAGGAATGTGACAAGTGACCTCCTTACAATTGGTATTGAAGTGAGTTAACACCAACCTACTGTAGCTTTACTAACCCCCAGTCTCTTCAGTTTATTCAGACACATGATAACTCATAAGAGGAATTTCCCAGGCCAGAGTCCACACTCCCAGTCTTCAAAGGAGAGGCTCAGGACCTCTTTGTGTGCTCTAGTGGCCACACGCAGCACAGCCTAAGCTACTAAGCTTCTCTCATCACTATCATTTATTTTCTTTGCATCCTTAGGACATCAAGAGACAGTCTGCTGAGATCTCCTGATCTCCATATTGGACTATAAACTAGTACGCACCTTTTTTTCCACATTCACTGTGTTTGTGGCTTTCTTCCAGTAAAACAGTGCTACAAGAGTAGAATTAAAATCAACTGTCATTTTTCAAATCACAGATTTCAGGATAAGGTATAAGAAAATCCCCATAACCCTGGAAGTCTGAGTCCAAGTATTAAAGGAAAATGCTGTTTAGGAAAGCTTAGTAGGCTGGCATTGTCTTACTCTATCACCGTTCAAAGTCACTATCTATAACATTCCTACTCTCATTTTTTTATAAGTATCTCCAATTTTATTGCCACCTTTATTGTTGCTACTTAGGTTAGATATTGGGAGTTGGGAATCCAACAGAAGAATTTGTGTGTATGTGTGTGTGCGTGTGTGTGTTGGGCACAATTCATTCCCTGACAGATAACAGCTGAATGCAACATTTCTCCAGACTCTTTGAACTTGTATGGTTTGCCCTTTTTCTGTGTCCCTTTGTGTATTTTTTGTTTTGTTTTAAAAATTTTAATTTTCTTTATGACATGTTAGCAGGGCATAATGATTACATTCATGATGGGAAGTTGCTACTTGTACATAGCATGTCTTAATTCTTATTTTCATTCCCTTCCTCTCTGCCCCACTCCCTCTGTGTCTTGGTCCCCTTCTGTTTTGCAAAGGATCTATCTCCTAGTCATTGTTATCTATCTTTTATTTTTCTCTATATTTATATTTTGGTTTCTTATATAAGAGAAACCAAGTGATATTTAAACTTGCACGATTGATTTATTTCATTTAACATTATGGTCTTTATGACTCTGACTGTATCTCTTTCTTTCCCCTTTATCTCTTTGTATATTTGTTTAGTGCATGCTTTCTTTTCTGCTTCCTCTCTCTCTCTCTCTCTCTCTCTCTCTCTCTCTCTCTCTCTCACTTTATTGCTTTCTTGGATAAACACAATAGCCCAAGTATAATATTTAGACTAGAACTTGTTACAGAAATTAGTCAACAGAGTTCTGTTAAGGATGGTGGATAGATAACAGCAGGCTACAGAGGCTCCCTGAGATAGTCAACTTAGATTTCAAGATAATACAGTGTGGGAAGTCCTGAACAGAGGGACATGAATATTCTCAATCCAGAAAGAAACTAAGATGAGAAGAACCAATCAAACATACAGTGCCTGTGCTATTATTGGGAACAGCTAAAGCCTCGGTGCCCCTGCTGCAGCACCTGTACTCGCAGAGCTGTGACTTATGGTGCCCCCTGAAATCCCGCTGCTTTGGTGCACTGAGAATGCAGTCACACTGAGGTTGGGCATCCGGAGAGCCAAATAGAGAGCTGAGCTGGCAGAAAACCTGCATTGACCTGTGGTGAGTGCTGGGAATAAAATCATTCCACAGAAAAAGGGGCTCCAACAGATGACATTCTGGGACTCAGAAGACTGGTAAGAATAAGGAGCAGCAGTGACTTCTGTCAGTTGCTCCCTTCTCAAACAGGGTTGGTGGGGTGTCCTTTGACTGGGTCATGACCCTGGCTGAGATCCAATAGGTTTTCTCAAACCAATTCTCTACGCCCAAGGAATTGCCTAGCTGGTAGCGTACACTAAGCAGTGAAGACCTCAGCAGATTGACTGACCCCGAGGGGAGGGGCCAGCATATGCTGCCCCTGTTTGCACCTCAATAGCACCTGTAGTGGGCAGAACCATCTTAGCCAGTGCACTTCAGAAGAAGAATTATAACCAACAGAAACTGGGGCCTTCTATATACACCTGTAAGGAAGAAACAAAAAATATGAGAAGAGGAAGCAACAAGAAAAAGTCCCCAGCCCTCAACCCTGAGAACATGGATCCAGGAAAGATAAATGCAAAGGAGATTGAAGACAGCAAACATACAATATCAGGCATAGTACCAGAGGACATAAAGACATATTTTCAGGACCTCCTAGATGAGTTCAAAAGTGAAATACTTAACCAAGTAAAGCAAAATATAAATAGATTAATAAAAGAAATGCTAAGAACCTCTCAAGAAGACACAGATGGAAGAAAGGAGGAAACCAAAAAAAGGGGAGAACCATTTGATGAAGAATATAAAAAAACAGGGTACATCAAGCAGTTTCAAAGAGATTATTAGGAAATCAAAATCACCATTGAAAGCTGGCAAAACTGCTTTAAAGAAACTAAGGACAGATTATCCAAACTGGAGGACAGGTTTGCAATGTGGGATCATGGGGAAAAATTTCATAAAAATAACAAGGAAACAAGCAGTAACAATACAAAGGCTAGAAGATGACAAGAGGATCCATAACTTAAGAATGAAGGATGTGAATGAAGAAGCAGGGGTACAAACAAAGGAACTACAAAGGCTATTCACAGAAATAATTAAGGAAAACTTCCCAACATAGGAAAAGGAAATGATATTCTGATGTATGAGGCATACAGAACTCCAGCCACCTACAACCAAAACAGAACTACACCCAGGCATATAATAATCAAGATCCCAGAAATCCAATATAAGAACAGAATATTAAAAGCTTTCAGAAACAAGAAACATATCACTTACAAGGGATAGCCCATCAGAATTACAGCAGACTTCTTGACACAAACCATCAAATCCAGAAGAGACTGGAGCAAAGTATTCCAAACCCTGAAAGAAAATAACCTCCAGCCCAGATTGATGTAACTTGAAAAACTATCTCTAGAAATTAATGGAGAAATAAAATGCTTCAAAAACAAAGAGGAACTGGGGGAATTCGCCACCACCAATCCAACTCTACAGAGAATACTTCAGGACATTCTAAAGAGAAAGAAAAGTGCCAGGATTCCAGGAACAGTGTAAGAGAGGCCTCAATGAATGGAGCAGAAAGCGAAATGAAGAAGACAAACAGACAACTAGTGACGGAAAAAGAGCACAACAGAAATGAGGCACAGAAGGTTGACTATAATTTCTAATATAGATGGCCTTGATATACTAAATTAATAAAAAGAGAATCACAGGCAGAGTAGATCAGGAGGTAGGGTCCACTGAAATGCTCTATAGGAAATATAATTAACCTGAAAAAGGGTATATGGACCAAAAATCAAATATGAGAAAACAGTGCTCTATGTGACAGGGAACCAGAGAGTAATAGGGGAAACTAGACTAGTATTTGAGGATAAAGACAGGCTTTAATAGGTGAAGGAATACAACTAGAGTTCAAATCCAGGAGGGAGAAGGTTTGGAACCACTTAGGTAAATAGTAGGTTGTATCCCCCAACCCCCAGTTTAAAACCGAGGGTGTTGGTGAGACCCAAAAATGCACAGTATACCCTGGGGGAGTGAAAGGGGAGGAATAGTCTTTAAAAAGATGGCAGAAGATATTGTTAATAATGTATCAGGAATTAAAACCCACTTTACTTGCACCACTTTGCTTAAATAGAACTTATTCTGTTGCAGTTTGTCAACATGCATTAGATCTGAGGGTACAGACAGGTATTCCAAAATATCAGGATATAGCACAGTAATCATCTTTAATTTCCTATTAACTTAATTTGGAGCCCTGTATAACTTGTATCATTTTATCATGACTGATCTTATTTAAATCTGATTTGTTTGATTGCTGTTTGTTATTGACAGATTTTATTCAAAACTGTTTTAATTGATAGTATCAAGCCTGAGAGTATAGACAACTATACTGAAAATGGCAACATTCACTACGATACCCATTCTGGTTTGATTACTACCTGTTTTTGTAGTTTTACACTATCTACAAAGGTGTGTTTCTATCAATACTGTTATGTACTGATATAGTCAATTATAATATACCTGATGATATAGCCAATTCTATTGAAGATAACAAGAGAAAACACAGTAACCATGGTAGAACTCCTTTTACAGCAGTTTTATATGTTTTTTTCGTTTTAAGTATCTATAGTAATATGTTTTGTTCTGTCCTAAATACAGAAAGGATAGAAATACATGTTAAGACTCATGCATGCACAGAACATATAAACAATTTGCAAGAACTAATCTTATGACACATGATGAAATGAACAAATACTTTGAAGGGAAAAAGACACTACAGTACCCAGTGCTGATCCTGGAGTGTTATGATGTGAAATGCAGTAATACTATTATTCTTTGTCCAGAGTAATTTTAGTCTGCTTTGGTTTATTTAATCTCAGCATAAATGAAGATATGGATAACTGCATGTATGTTTAAGTGTATAGGATTGATAACCATATTACTAAGTTTTTGTTGGATAGTTGCATAGAACTATTTGCAATCTGGCTGTTTGAATTCCTACTTATATGTTCCACTTTTGTATCTTGAACAATTATTTGTAAGAGGACAATATGTGAACATCAACTAGTGATTTATTTCTGTTTATTTTTTTCTTTGAAAGTATGTATTATATCTACCCATTTACTGTTTTGTTTAGTCTTTCTTTAAATAAAAAAAAAGATTATAAAAAAAAGAAATTAGTCAAAATATGTAATTTCTCTGTTTTTTTTTTTCTTCTCTGTTCTCTTTTTCTTTCTTTACAATTTCTCTTCTGTTCTTTTTGAGTCACTCCCTAACTGGACATAAAATAAACTGGAATTTATTTTTCAGGATTTATTGTCTTTACTGAATAAAGTTTTATGGTTCCCAATCCTAATTTTAAAGCAAGCCATTTGACTGTTTTACATTCCTCAAGCAGGAGAGAAGGGGAGACTAAATTCAATTGCCTTTTATAAGGGACTCCTGTTACATTTTGTTTCTTTCTTTTGGGTAAAAATCTTTGAGTCAGTTGACCTCAAACCTCACTATCCCTACATCATCCGGAGGATGGTTAAAAATACATATTTCCACAGTCCCAATCCAAATTTTGAATCAATACAGCTATTGCAGAACCTGAAATTACATAATTTAAAAATTTATTCTGGTAATTCTGATGCAGCAGAAGTTTCCAACAGGCCCTAAGAATCATAGTTTTGATAAAAAATAATTTCTTTCTGAAGTCATTTAAACAGAGAAAGAAAGAAAGCCAATCTTCATTGTTGTAAGAAATTTTAAAATATTCCTCCCAAGTTTCAAGTTACAAGTTCTTTTTCCCCTACCACTGCCTTTTCTATTTTTTCTTTGTTTGTTTCCCTCTTTTTTCTTTTTCTTTTTAATTCTCTAATGGGCCAAGCAGAGAGCTGATTTTGACATTCATTTCCAAACAATTTAGGTACATGGAAAGGAAGAACAGGGCTTGCAAAATTAACAGTCGTAGATTTACTTCTTTGGCACCTGTTTTGATTATTGGATTAAGAAAGTTCTGACAGCTACAACTGGCCCTGCCAGATGTTGAAAAGCACATTTCAGGGAGGATGTAAAAGATGTCAGGAGATGTAAGGATCATTCATTTAAAGAATAAATGTCTGGATCAAGTTCTGTTTAGGCTGTCAGGACTGATCGCCAGCGTAATGAAACATCAAGAACAAAGGGGTGAGGAGACAGTGATAAAGCCCAAACACATTGTGAAATATAAAAATGTGCTGATTTTTAAGTCAACACCCCTGAGTGTCAGCTCATCAGCCTGCAGAAACCATGGACATGCTGAGAGAAGCCCATTTTTCCTGCAGTTTGTTGCAGAATCATCCACTGATTTCACTGAGGCTGTAAAAAATGTTCTTGGGGGATGTATCTGTCAGCACCAGGACAAAAGGAGGGCCACAGCCCTGAGAGATCTCTGGGAGATAGATAGTGATGGGGAAAAGGCAGGCACTCTGTCAGTGATGGAATCAGTCAGCATCGATCTGGAGTGACCGGGCATCTGCTCCTGCAAAACCTGAGCATCTGTCACAGACACATAGGCACACGCATGGCACGGCCTGGGTATATATGAAACAGGTACACACTTGGACATGCATCTGTGGATACATTGGAATACATACCACCTGCCCACACTTTCCTTCAGTATATATAGCAAATAATGTCTCACATTTGCATATACAATCACTTCTGAGGAAAATACCAGGTACACAACAGCATACATCAAATACCTTGCCCAGTCTTGGGTCAAACCTGCTAGTGAGATGTGGAAGACAAAAATGTCTACTCAAGGTCTAATGCTGGTGACAGTCAGGGATGCATCTTTCTCTGGAATCCTGCCATATAAACTCCCTTTAAAAATGGCTTTGCTTTTCCAGAGTTAGCTTCAATATTCAGTTCTGAGTCACTTTTCAGAACAAACAAGTTTGATATCACTGTGTTTGCTACAGCTTTCTAGGTGAAGTCATATGCCCAGGAAGCAAATTTTGTGATGTGGAGACCAGGTGGCCTGTCTGGGGACTTGCAAGGAATTACTGAGGCTTGAGGGACTGAAGTTTGCTAAGAACATTTGTACATCATCCTAGTGATGCTGAATTGTGTGTCCTTGGAGGGTGGCTAGGGTTTTACCCAAGATCATGGAAGATTCCAAAAAAGAACAACATATCCTCCTAAAACATGAGCAATTCTCTATGGAATGAAGTACTTTTCAATGTAACCTTATAGCTAATCAAAATGTTTAATCAACTGTATTATGAAGCAGAATGTGAAATTTATGGAAATTTTAAGGGACAAAGAATAGTGACCTCATTATTGATAGAGTATGGAGATTTGTTTTTTGAAGGAGTGGGTCTTTCACTACCATTTAAATTTTACATTTTTAGTTTTTATGCCTCTTTTCAAGGGAATCACGGCTAATGTCAATCTTAAAGCTAATGCTTTTATCTAGAACCCATTTTTTTCTTGATTATTTTTGCTCATTGTATGCTCACAATGATGTTTACATTTTCTAGATTTAGGGTTGTGCTCCTTTCCTTGTTCCTAGTGTTTACTTTTGTAATGTCTCTATTCCTGAGTCAGCCTCCAAATACTTGCATAACTTCCCCTTTTAAAGATCCAATCTTTACATTATTGATTAAAATTTTTTGTTGTTTTTGCTTCATTAATTTCTGACTTGAAACTTTTATTTTTATATTTCTCTAGAGAGTCCTCTTGTTTTTTTTTTTTTTTTTTGAATTATGAATTGGTATACCTATTTGCTATGATTGCTATCTAAATAAATTCACTTATGCATTTTCATTGTAATGACTGTTCTATGGACTTTTATGTGGGGCTTGCATTTCCTTAGTCCAACTATTTAAAATGGTATTTTTCATTTTTTTAAAAAAATTAATTTTATTGCTACATTTTGGAAATTTGCAAAGATAATACTCATTGTGGGAAATCTATACCTATATATATATATCTTAATTCTTCTTTTTTCCTATTTGCCTCCCTTTCTTTAACGCCTCTTCCTCTCTCCATTTATAAAAGCTTTGTTTCCATTTTTCCCTTCTTTTCCCTTCCTTCCTTTTCCCCCTAAAATATTTATTTGTTTTAAAAAATTAAGTAGGTGAATTTTTTAATAGTTTGTCTTATTTTTGAATTCTTTTGTCTTTCTTTTTTTTTATTATTTTCCCTGATGTTGATAATTTGTATTTTTTTTCTTCATTCTTGATCAGCCTTACAATAGCTTTATCAATTAGTCTTTCAAAAGATCAGTTTTGGACTGTGTTGATCATCTTTTGCTATGTTTCCTATTTTATTGATTATGTTTAATTTTTCTTCTGTTTTTAAAATTTCTTCTGCTTATTCTGTACTTTACTTTCTCTTCCTTTTCTAGCTTCTTTATGTGGAAGAGCATTGATTTTCTGTCTTTCTTCTAATGTGGTGAGATTAATCCTGCTAGGGCTTGACCCACACTCTCCCAGGAAGTGCTCTGACATCCGCCCTCAGGCCCCATTCTCTGCCCATACAGATGAGAATCAGTCTTAGGGCTTTTGGCCCTGTCCTGGAACCTGAGCCCATTTTGTCCCCTGGGCAGCAAGAGGGTAACAGAGTGCCTGTGGATGGGCCATTGTAAGCACTTGCTTTATCATATTTTTTCTTTACAAGTCCAGACGACAAGCATAAAAGCTCTGTTTGTTGTTTATTTATTATATTTTAAAGAGACAACGATGCAAAGTTATTTGCCTAAGACTCATGGAATAAGACTTTGAGATTCAGATTTAATTCCATTTGATTCCAAAACCCAAAGTAAATTGCTCTGTTTGCTGTGTTAACATGATTGCTTATGGAGACACTACTGGGGTGTGGAGCAACATGCTGGGTGGATCACAGACATTACCTTGCTTGGCTCCTCAGTGGTGGTGAGGCAGGAACTACCTCTAACCACATATAAGGAAACAATGGAGTCAAGGAGAAGAAGTGTTTTTCCTGTGCTCAATATAATGAACCTAGGATTCCATATTAGGTATTATTTTTTAAATTAAAAATTTTATCTTCTTGGCTATTATCTAAGATTTTCTGCTTTGCACATAAAACATACATCCTTGCTCTAAAGTTTTTGTGAGTTTAGCAAGTGAGCCATATTTATTAAAGAGAGGAAGAAAGATAGAATTTCATATCCCATATCATAAAAATCTTTTCACTTTGTGTAGATTCAAGTAGCTTACTTTAAACTGGATCCTTAAGTGCTGAACATCTTACAGAATCTCTCTCTCTCTGGCTATCTCTGTGATAGCTGTAATAGAGCTGTTCAACTTCGAAGGACTTCAGTCAGTTTTCCAGTTCTGGGACAAAACACCTGACACTCATACATAAAGCAAGAGAGGTTTAATTTGGCTTAAGTTTTGGGGAATCAGTCCGTGATCAACTGGTTCTGAGGCAGAAACAGCATAATGAAAGGGCATAGTGTACGAAACTTTCTTAATCTATGGCAGAAAGGAAGCAGGGAGAAAGAACAGGAGGTCAGAGAGGGAGCTGCCCCTAGCAACACAGCTCTTCCTACCAGACTTCACCTCCTACCAACACAGTTGGCTATGAATTCACCAGTGGAAATCCACTAATGATTATTATTGCTCTGTGAACCAATTGCCTTCCAAAAGCCTTACCTATGAACACAAAAGACCTTTAGGAGGACATTCTAGATCTAGCCCATTGTAGTAATCTAATTTATCCATCTCTTAAGTGGTGAAATTGAGACTTAAAACTAGGTATATCTGACTGTGATACAAAAATGAAAAATAAGAAAGCCACGTGAATAGAAAATATCAAGGAAATCTTCTTTTCCTTTATTTAGGACACTGGCAGGGCATCTGTGAGATATTAATCAGACTTTGACCATACCTTCCCAACACTGCATAGACACAGAAATCATGACAAGAGTGTTCTATTCTCAGATTGGGTTCCTCAAGGACTACATGCAATCATTCTGTCAGAGCAAATCACATCTTGGAGAAAACCAAAGCCATCTAATTTAGCTTCTTCTCTTTATGGTGAAGAAAATGAGACTTCAGACAGAGGTCTTTTCCTCTGGGAAGGAGTTATCTGATATAGCGTATTAACACTGATTCTGAGGTCTCTTCAGGTTAGGCGGACTCTCTTAGATGCATATACAGGTATGCCACTTCATTTAGGTGCTGTAAGGACTACTTCAGAGGAGTAGTCCTTACCTCTAATTTAGGGTGAGGACCCTAAGACTCTGAGAAAGAAATATCAAGTATACATTCTAAGGGAGCAGTAGTCCTTATACTCCATCTCAGAGCATTTAGAGTTTATTTTATTTTTATTTTTTGCAATACTGGAAATGGAATCTAGAACCTTGCACATGCTAGGCAAATGCACTAACACTGAGCTGCATTCCCATCTCTTTTAACTTTATTTTGAGACAGGAATTTACTAAACTGCCCAGGTTGCTCTTGAACTTGTGATCCTCCTTCCGCTTTCCAAGTAGCTGGAATTACAAGCATATGCCATCATGCCCAACTCAATCTCAGGACATCTAAATTCGCATTCACAGAGACTTTAGAGCAGAACATGATTTGTTGAGTGAAAGCAGGGGAAGAAGGGAATCTCATTAAGCAGATTTCAAAAGCTTGATCTCCTGATGTTGATAGGTTCAACAATAACCCATCCCATTCTAAGCTTGTTTTCCACTTGAGAAAAAGCAGGCAAGACTGCAGAACATCTTCACAGCTGTTTATGTCTTCCAGTAACTTTTTCTAACCTTTTCCCCATCTGCTTTTGCAGTGGGAAAAATCATTCTCTTCAAGCGATGGGTCTTCAACATCCCTTTTCTTAGTTCCTTGATACTGTACTTCAAGAAACTATACTAAATTAAAGTGATTCATTATTCCTATTAAAACAAACAATATCCCCAAATTACCCACCAAGCTAAACAATTGTGAACAGTAAATTCAAACAGTAAAACATGGGCACATATTGGGTAAATGTTATTTTCTGGAACAAGAAAAGCTTTCGGCAAAGTGCTTAACTTGAATACGACAAAAGGCAATTTAATTTAGTAATACAGTTGGGTGAAAAATGGAGACCTCGGGTTTAATAAGAAGGGGGAAAAGACACGCATATATCATCTGAAAGGATAATTATGAGAAACTATTTTGTATGATCCTGCTAAATCAAAGCTTCTAATGCTTTCTTACTCCTGTCAAAATAGGGAGATTTAAGGCCTTAAAAATGGGAATTTTGCAGACTTCACTGCCAAGAAAAAATGATTTGTCTCTTGATAAATTACTATTGGGCTTTATACTTGGGAAAAAATACACTTACATTGAAATAAATGCCAAGGAATGGCTAGAGAATTTATATTATTCGTTCATATCTGTCACTGGATTGGTGGGAAGACAGCAGTCCCATTTAAAACATATCCTAGCTGGCTGACAGCATGCCACAGAAGCAAGATGAAAACCTCTGGTGAATGGGGGCAGGCGTAGACCCCTGTGAGGCCGAATGAATAAGGCAGTGTGCTCTTTTTATTTTTCTTCCCTGGAGCACAAACTTTCTATCCTTTCTGGATTCCACAATTCAAGAAGAGTTGCTGGATATGGACACTTATCTTTTACTGATTCTGAATATTTCTGTGGGCTCCCGTAACTACGCTAGATAAATTTTCCTTAAACACAGAAGGGGAGTAGGAAAAGGTGAGAGAAATTGTGGAAATTGCAAAGGCACTTGTGATTCTGCCAATTCTAACAGGTCTGGCTATGACTGTGAGACGCTGAATCTTCCGCAACTTCATCACGGGTCCTCCCAGGGGGAAAATGGCATGAGCCTTGCAGGGAACATTGGCCCTGGAGGTAGGGATTCAGGTTCCACCTTTAACATCTGTGTTACTTTCATCAAGACAGGTTAACAACTGTAGGCTCAATTTCCCTATCTGTAGCAATAAAAGTCACTTTTATTTTAGCCTGTGCTTATTTCTGCAAAATATTGCATTTCAGCAAACTTTTTTTGTACAATTGCATTCTACAGTGCAAATAAAAGGCAGAAGCAGTGCTTCTCTTTTGTCATTTATTCACCTTCTAAGTTGCCCTGGTAGAGTTGCAGGGAGCACACTGATGATTATGAAGCTGGGCACCTTCCACTGTGAGTGCCCGAGGCTGCCCTACTCCTGAAACAATGGTTATGTCTGGAAAATGCTGTGGTGTTCTTTCTTCCAAGACAGTGGTTGTGTGGGTTTTCCTGACAAATACCGGGTTCCCAAATTAGGACTGTTGAAAAGGTGGGATTTCGCTTAATGGCATAAGCAACTGCCTGCAAGCATTAGGTCGTGAGTTCAATCCCTAGTACAAAACAAAAACAAACAAACAAACAAACAAAAAACCAAAACCAAAGTTAGGACTATTGCAGGTCACCACAATGTACCTTACCCTTGCAGTTTAAGACAAAATACATACACACACAAAAACCCCCCAAAAAAAGAGTCTTGAAAGTTCTGTCAAAGATCCAAATATGAATTCATCCAAATAGTTATTTCATGAATTTGTAAGGAAAAAAAGCATGCAGCATCTGCTGGAAGCTGATTTATTAGTATTTATCAATCCCATTTTCTAGTAAGTTCTAACACAGGTTAATTTCAAAGGAAACAGTACAAAATGCAATGTTTGAATCTTCCAATATCTCGGTGCTTCTGTATCATCTGTTATCTATGTATCTATCTATATGTTTCTATTTGTGTATCTATCTATGTACCTGTCTATCATTTATTATCTATATGTCTTTCTATCTATCTATTTATTTACCTGTCATCTCCTTTAAGTAAGAGAAGTTTTGTCCAATTTTATTTAGAGGGGCTAGGGAAGGACCCAAGGTACTAAGCAAAAGACCATCTTTAGTGTTAAATTAAAAATCTTCTTAAATTGTCCAGATTGATTTTTAATCTGAGAAATATCCATTGGAAATATTTTCACTTTAAGTATTTTTGTACTTTTATAGTTTACAAAGTACTTCATACTAGGCACAGTGCTTAATAGTTTATAACCACAGTTTACAATAGACTTTATAGCTTATACATTGCTGTACTTCTTCCAAGGTGCTTAACGTTTTACAAAGCACTTTCTTGTTTGCTCTTTCCTAAAGCCATTTTACTGTTTAGAAAGTTTATTTGGGATTTTATAAAGCCCTTTTAACATTATACAATACTTTGTAGCCTACCAAATGCCTTGTAATGTGTAAAATGATCACAGGTGGATAGCCGTATTTAGTTTTAGCAAATTCCAGTGGTATTATTGCACCTTTCTCTGATGATCCTAAGGCTCATGCTGGGCATGAACACTGTGACGGTAACTTGACTTAACTGAGCACAGATTGTGTGTCATGTAGATGTGTGTTGCTGCCTGATTGATTGAGAAGATTATGGCTCTAAATAGATGGAACTGATGAAAAACTAGAAGTTTGGTCATGGATTTTATCCTTCTAAGGATATTTGGTAACACATAAATATATATCATATACATGAATATTATCTATATAATTATATATTACTATATATGATATAATTATATACTTATATATAATATATATAAATACTATATATAATATATATCTCACTGGGTTAAGTGGGGGGAGGGAAGTCACTGGCATCTAGAGAGCCAGGGGCAGGGGTGCAACTAAATTTTGTTCAATGAATATCCTAGCACTCACATCAAAGAAATATTCAGCCCATAATGAAAAGGATGCAAGGTTGGGAAAGCGTGGTATTGATAAAGCTTGAATTGTCCTGATAATTTCTTGCATTAGAAGGATGCTTTGAGCTGCAAGTAACATAAAATGACTTCAAACTGGCTTACACATGACAGACATTTATCATGTTGCTAACTGGAGGTCAAGAAGGTCAGACCTCAGGACCAGTAGATTAGGATGCTGACACATGGGAGTGAGAACCTGATTCTCTTTCTTTTTCACTCTGCTCAGACTTTGACCATAATAAGACTGGCTCACAGCAGTGAAATGATTGTTAGCAGTGACTGGACTGGGGCACTTTGCCCTTGCTGGTATTCAAAGTCAATGATATTGGTTTTTATTTTCTAGAATCCTGGAAAGGCTATTTGTGTGTGCATAAAAGTCTACATAATAAGGAGAATTATTTCATTGAAAAGATTCAAAACATATCAAAGACAGAGCATTTAAAAATAACTGATGTTTATTAAATGTTCTTTTCCTTTCTCTATCCTTTCTTGGACAGTCATCTATTGGTCCCACAAGAAACAGCTCTCATGAAAACAGCTGAGTAGATTTATGCATAGAAATTCACACTGTTTTCCAGCTTGGAATTCTGACCATAAATCCTTCTCCAACACATACACATGCACACATACACACACTCTACCTCTTGCAAATTAAAAGTCATATATATCTTGCAAAAGCATTTCTGACATGTAGCTCCAGCATGCAGAGCCTTAGGCAAGCTTTGTGTCTACCATAGTGATGTATAACTGGCCAGGGAGGTAAGCAAAGCCTAGTATTCAATGACTAATCAACAGAGCTTCAGATATTCTGTGCAAACCTTGCTTTCCCTTGTCCAAAAGACCTTGTCAGCAAAAGTAACCTTATTGAGGGATAAATGGCTGAGTCCATGTCCTACATTAAGGCAAAAAATAATTTTTATTGTAGAATCCTCATGAGCCATCCTATATCTTATTTAACCAATTTTATATTTTGAGGATACTGCTAAGTTTTAGGGGCTTATCATTGCCTGTAATAACATTGGTAATGTGGAATGAAGACTATTGAATACTAATCTTTAACAACTTTTAATATTTTTTCAATTACAAGTAGGGCAAACTCAAACCTTTTAGCCTGACTGTCACAATATGGTCCTAAGCATTGCTTTTCCCATTAATCTCTCTTTAAATAGCATATACATGTCCATTAAGACTGGTATCTTAGTTTGATTTCAAATAAATGTTATGTCTATGTGTCTAAATTGCTGTAACTGGAATGCTGCAAATATTTTTAAAAAGAGTTGGGTCCTAATTTTGATACCACCACACCTACTTAATACAAGCCTAATGACCATGGAAAAATGCTTACTTAGTAAGACTCAGTTTTCTATCATGGAAAATGATGATAATCTCATCTTGTGGGAAAGACCTGAGAGTTAAATAAGAAATTTTTTCAATATGCTTAGCTTAGTGCCTGTCTTACAGAGAGAATTTATAGAATGATTTATAAATTCATTATTTTTCTTTATTTTCTTACCTGCTTATATTGTCTTTCCTTATGTATTTGTACGTTTGCATTATTTTTAAAAAGATATACCCTGTTTGTCCTGTCAACTCCTCAAAATGTATGGTATATCTGATTCTGTCTTTGTTACTTGTTTTTTCCCTTCATCTATCAGAGTCTAGATGTGCAGTGTCTTAGGTACTTCTTTTATTGCTGGGACAAAGTATCTGACATCCACAAGGTAAAGGAGAAGAGGTTTATTTGGCTTGCAGTTTGTAGAGGTTTCAGTTCACAGTTGACTGGCTCCAAGGCAAGGTGGCATGGCAGAGGGGCAAATAGTCCATGGCAGAGCAGGCAGGAGAGAGTAAAGCAAACTTGCTTTTCTTATTTTCCCTTTATATTCTTTCTGGGCTACAAGTCTATTAGATTGATGCCACCCATACAAGGGGGAGGGGATTCCCTCTTCAGTAAAGCCATTCAGTCACACTTAGAACATGCTAATCCAACTGGGGGACTAATCCATATATTACATACCCTTAAATTCAGTGTCACACACCCTAGATCCGCCCACCCCTCAAAAGTCCCACCTACGAATGCATTAGGCTTTTGGTAAATATCTAGATACAAACTATAGCATGCAGTAATCTACTCCCAAAGCAGACCATATTTTTTTGCAAATAGAAAACATACCTGTCTTGCTTACCTGTTTATTCCTTGCATTTGGAAAATTTCTCATATACATCAAGTGGCAAAAAAATATTAAATGAATGGATGAATGAATGAACAGTTAAGATGGAGTGAAAACTTCTGAACAGTAGGTCCTGTAGCTACACAGCAATACAATACCCTAGACACACTTAGCACATTTGTTTCTTAATGAAGAAATTGGGGCTTTATCAAGTAAAGCAGAATGAGTAGGTCACACATTTAGGAAGCAGCAGTGTTGGGATTTGGACTTTGTAATCAGACTCTGACCTCAATTTTAACCATTATCATGATACTTTTTCTCCAAAGATGAGTGGAAGGTGGTCCTGGATTCAGAACTGTTGTGATGTATTGTGTAACTCTGCTTTAAATTGGTGTGAGTTGCTCAAATAGGATCCAGAAAACATGAATCCTTTTTATTCTTTTCAACAGCTTTTCCAGTCATGACATTCTTTGATCTTCACATGAGACTCGCTCTGTTGATGAAAACCCTGAACACAGCAGGGGTAAACAATTTGCTCAAGGTCGCTCATCGAACCAGTGATGTGGAAACACACAGCCGGAGATGCTTAGAACAATCAGTAGAGTAATCACATCAGGTCACTGCAGTCATGGAGGCCTCCCCCACCTCCCACTGCTTTGGAGGGAGCGTGGTATTGGGCTGGTTCTCAGTGATAGCTCAGAATGGATGAGCCTGGAGTTCTGGAGAGAGGTTTGGACCTGGAACCAGGTTGTTTGGGTTCTGTGGCAGCCATGAGTCTTGGGTCTAGCTTAGGACTCCTATTTTTGCAGTGTCTGCGCTTCCATTTACACCACATGAAAGTTAGAGTAAATGTTTTCTAAAAACTCTAAGTGGGATAAATTTATTCAACAAATAGATGTCACAGTTTGGATCTAGAATGTCCCCTTGAAGCCTCACGTGTCCAAAGGTGGACCTTTTGGAAGGTGATTAAATTATAGACACCACTGGATTTATTCACTGAAGAGTTCAGAGTTGAATGTACTATCAGGAGGCAGAGTCTGGTAAGAAGAGATAGATTATTGTTGGTGTGACCTGAAAGGTTATATCTTCCTCTCTTTTTCTCTCTGCTTTTGAGCACTATGGAATAAGGAACTTTTCTGTGCCATGACTTTCTGCCATGACTGTTTCTGCCTTGAAGCTGTAAGAGCCAGGGCTCTGAATACTTAGTTACTGTCTCCTACTTACAGCAGCAGGGAAAAAGTGCCTGGGAGAGGCAGGTGGAGTCTGCATAGTTTGAGGCCCCTCTTCTATCATGCCCCACCCATCCTGCATTTGGGCAGGCAAAGTGTCCCACCTGCTCCCAGAAAGGCCTCATCCTGTGCTGTTATCTGCAGACTTCAGGGCTTTGCTTGCCCTTGCTGTGCTGAACTGATGCAGCTCATCATCTCGCTGCCACTCTGATCAGCCTGGCTGATTCCACTGTTTTCTTAAGTGGTGTCTTCACTGTTTAATTTATTTCCTTGACCCCTCCGGTTCTGAGGTAAACTCTTTGTCAATAGAGATTGTTCCCAGGGATTAGATTTGACTCTTCTTCATTATCAGTTTGGAAGCAAAAGGCCCCAAGGCTTTTTCAGCACTGGGAAGACTGTGGAAGACTGGGAAGGCACACAGATGAGCCCCAGAGAGTCCTGGGGTAGCAGGGATGATGCTTAGTGCATCTGCTACCTTGAGCCAATCATCCAAGCCCTATCCATTCTACAAGATGGAGGGGGCTGGCAGTTACTGATCCCTGGAATGTGAGCAGTGCTATGTCCCTTCCTCTGTGCTCTTTCATTGTATCTCAAACACACTTGTCACAGAGTTCATTTGTTCATTCATTCACTCTTCATTCATTAGACAGTTAAAATCAATTTTGTTCTGTGATTGCCTGAAACTTCTGTTAATCTGCAAGCACTCTGAGGTTTAGAAAAGCAATTTATTGCATTCATGACACAAAGGGTAACACATGGTGGGTACTTAATGTGTGATAAATAAATGAATATGTTGCTATACTATACTATGGAGTCTGATAATCTGAATTCTCTTAACTCTTGCACAGTTTTATTCCAGGACCTTGAATAAGTTTCCTAAATCTTCTGAAACTCAGTTTGCTCATCTTCAAAAAACGCGTGATACAAATGCCATCTACTCCTATGCAATATGAAACAACTTAATTCCCATCAGGTTGGTGGGGAAGAGGAAGGATCTTTGACTTTTTTTTTTTTTTTTTATTTAAGAGGAAAAAGAGAAAAACACAAAACAGAACAAAGCAGTGTAAGGTTACACATAATACATAACTACAAAAAAAAAACATAACAGTAAGAAATCACCTGTTAATAGATTACATAATATCATCTTGGAAATAGTTGCTCAAATCACAGTATCAAAGAATACAAAGTAGACATTCAAACGGAGAGACTGCAAACAGCTGTGTTCAATGAGGATCTTTGACTTTAAATGCATAATCATGTGATGATAGGTGGTCAGACTTGAAAAGATAAAATTTTGCTAGTAACATTTTCACTGTGAATCTGAAAGACTCAAACATATTTCTACAGAGCACTGTGAGAAGCTCTACTTGTACTGAGAACAATATCCCTGGAGTAAAGTCTGATCTAGGTTTGAGCTCGTGGTGTATGATAATGAAGTAGCCATCATCCCCTGACATAGAGAGTGAGAGGAGAGAAAGAGAAAGAGAAAGAGAAAGAGAAAGAGAAAGAGAAAGAGAAAGAGAAAGAGAAAGAGATTAATGGGCTGAGAGAATGCTTGAAGGTTTTCTGTGGGCTCAAAGAAGCTTTAAGAGAAAAGAAGAAACATGGGAAACTTAGCTGAGGAATTGAGTGTGCATTTATGATAGGCTTATTGGTTTGACTAATTCTCCCTGAAAAGAAAAAACACCCACACTTTATTTAAAGAGTCCCAAATTGAAGGGCTATACTTGGAAAATATTTAGGAGTGTGTCATAGAATTTTCATGTTCATTGTTTTTGAGTCTTAAGCGAGGGTCCGTATTTCAAAGGATCCCCTTAAAGAACACACTCCAAAAACATCCTCCACTGTTGTGGTCTGTCTTGGGTTGCTATAACAGAATGCCTGACATTGGTATTCTGATACAAAGAAAAGAGTTTTGTTTGACTCACAATTCTGGTGGGTGAGAAGTCCACTGAAGAATTCTCTAGTTGTACCATAACATTGTAGATAAGTGGAAGGCGATAGCTGCTGTTCTTTTCAAGGAAGTTTTGGTCTTCACTTTGAGCATTGTTTCTTGGCTTCAGTACAGATCCCTTAGTCTTGTGGCACAAATCTTTTACAACCCCACCCCCAGCCACTAGCACAGGCTCTCTAGTTTCCACCACTGGCCTTTGGGCCTTCCAGTGCAGATCTTTGATAGGGACTTGCATGACTTGTGTTACTGAGAAAGTTAGGCCTCCTGCTGGACTCTGTTGGATGTTGCCTTGGGATCCAGAGCCTTGGCTGGATTCTATGGGTCTCTAGCATGCAGACAGATCTCTTACACTCTTCTGCATTTGACTTTTTGGATGAATATTTTACGATACTCTTATAAATTATATGTCTTTTATTAAATCTATTCCTTTGCAAACCCTGACTACAGCACACCCAAATAATGCTCAAGGGACCTCCTTCCATCACTTCCATAAACTTTGGCTTGAGTTTTGATGAAGACAAGGCAAGGTTATATTCAAACCATAGTATCCAATTTTGAATAACATTGGATACCTAAGCTCTTCAGGAATAATACCTTCAGGACTGCTCATAGGAAAATAAATAATCATGGTCAGGATATTCAGAAATACACATTCTGCAAAGTGAGTTCCATTATCAAATTGGGATAGTGCTCAGGGGGAGGGCAGGGGAGTGATCATGAAGTGAAAAATAAGCAACAGATCTTTCCCATTTTGCATTAGCCTCTCAGAAGAACACCCAATCTCTCTGCTGGAGCATCTTTCATTGTTATCTTAAATGACATACATACAGCAACGTCAAAGCAGAGAGAAACTTCTCTGTGGCTGACACATTTCACAGGGAGAAATGGATTTTAAAACTGTTTTCAACTAACAAATTGACAGTCTTAGCCTTCCCTCACCCAGGATGCACTCCCTGGTGTGAAATGTGGGGAGGGGTGGATGAGGGCTGATAAAATCTAATCCACTGCTTATAGAATTTGAGAAAGAGTTTTTCTAATCACCCACTAGAGGGTTCCCCCCTCCCGACCCAATTTACTCCTAAATCACATACTAGAGGTCAGAAAATGGGGTGATAAGCTGTCCACCATAAGGTGGGTTGAAAAGGCCTTATTCCATTCCATCAGAGCCCCGTCAGAGTTTATAAATTGTCGTGTCTGTCTCTACAAAAAGGGATAAAGTCTACAGTCTCACAAAAAAATGCATGTTTTCAACTTAGATTTATCATCTTTAATATTGTTGAAGAGTGGGAGAGACAGAGACAGAGTAAGGTGGATGGTAAGGGCTTGAGTGGGGCCCTGGGTAAGGAGAGCCCGCAGGGTAATAAAATAAGGACTGTATTTCTGCAAAGCAGATAACAGAGGGAGGGCAGAGTGCAAACTAAGGAAGCACAGAGTTTGGAGGGCATGCTCCAACACCCACCTGCTTGGGCTCAAATTCAGATTTGCCATTCTTTGTCACTATTTGAGTTTAGGTGAGTTATGTCATCTCTCTGAACTTTCTTATCTTAGAAATGGGGTCAATGCATAATATATCCTTGTAGAATGCCTGAAAGTTAGGTGTGATAATGCCACCAAATATTTGGCATAGTGTCTGGCATATAGCAAAACTGCTTAGCTTGGTTGTACAAAACCCATACAGTAGGCTTCGGTAAACAGCATTGCCATAAAGAATCAGGAATAGATGTAATTCATGGAGAGAATTTAAAAATAAGAAGCGTTGTCATATTTTAATAACAGTGGTCAAACCTAAAAACCATAATCTATACTGGAATTAGGATTTTTTTCTCTGTCTCAATCATTTTTATATTTATTTCATGTGCTGTATATTCTAATTTCAGAATACTAGATATTTCCATTTCTGCCCCATTAGTATGACCCATTACAATTGTTCCAAAGTGGTACCCACTGCCAACACTTAGGATAGGATATCCCACCCTAGATGCCCAGGAAAAAAGATCTGTTTGGCTCACTGAGGTCAGCTGTTCACTCCAACCTGATCTCAAATTCTTACAAAAATATTGAAGAGTGGGGTTGGTGGTTAAATGATTTGGTTATACCCAGAATTCCAACAGTAGCTTAGAATTTTGTAATTTTAATAACAGTATAACAACAAAGAGGTTAAGATCACAAGCTTTAGTATTGAACTGTCTGGATTTTAGTCCACATACTACCATTCTCTACCTAGGTATCCTTAAGAAAGTAACCTGATTTCTCTATTCCTCAGTGTTCTCTCATATGTGAAGCATGTGATGAAAACTCCTACCTCATTGAATTGCTTTTCTGGTTAAATGGGATAAATGTGGTGCATGATAAGCAATCAATAGCAACGTAGCTGAGAACAGCACCTCTGTGGAATAAACTACAACACATTTTGAACTCTTTTTGCAAGAGTTTCTACACCAGCGTCAGAAACCATCTTGTCCATCCTCCTGGGCAGGGTTTGGATTTATGCCTGTACTAAATCTGAGTTTCCTGTTGCTATACACCCAGAGAGCCTTTCCCTTCTGGGAGCACATGTGGAGCTGGAATACATCTTCAATCTGTCCTAACCACATGTAGCCTGATGCCACCCCCTCCTCCCTTCCAGCCTCCTCTTTCCCCTGCTGTGGTGTGTATGTCAGTGGTGGGTGGTGATGGAAAATCAGGGGAGACAGAGCCCATTAGACACAACTGCAGGCAGATACGGTTTGCCAATTATGTTTTGTTTCTTTCTCTTTTCCCTATGATTTTTAGGATACACAGATTCTTTCTGGCACTCCCCCTGGTTCTGTGCCTATAAAATAAGTTTAATGGGTGAATTTTCCTTAAGATAATCAGAGGCGGTATAATTTATGCATATGAATAGTATTGTAGCCAGATGTAATTTTGCTCAAAGTTGTGGCATTACAGTTAGAAATGGTTCTGCTGGCTGTGTTCTGTAGAATTTGCAATTTATTTAACAGTTGACTGAGCACTGACCCCAGATAAAATAACCATAATCAAAGAGTAGGGGTTTTATTAGGATATAAAAAAAACAAAGGTGGGGAGAGGGTTTTGGAGAAAGACTTGGATCTAGTGCTGACTGGAGAGAAAGGCAGGTGGTGAGGATTCCAAGGCAGGTGGATGCTGTTTTGTTAGTTAGATGGCAGAGAAATTTGACAGAGGTTGCTATATTTGATTTGGAAATTCCTCTCTATCCCAGGAGTTTCTATTTGGAGATATATTATCCACTGATTGAGAGGGGCATGCATTGTTTTTTCTTTGCTCATGTGTACTGTGCTGCTCCTTGTTCCTGCTATTCCAGGACTGTACAGCAGAAGTCTGCAGGACACTTGGGAGTGGGGTAGTAAGGAGGTAAAGCATGCCTTTAACTTCTGGAAGTTCTTTCCAAGAATACAACACTACTTCTGTCAACTTCATTCCATGGGGGAGGAAAAAATCCTTCTCCACAGAAGTCTGCTTCTGTCTAAGTTCTGTGTCTGCTCCCCCTTAAGCCTTTAAAAAAGAGTGTTGAGTGAAAGTTCAGGGCAGGTGATGAACTTCAACTTAGTAGGGGACAGTGTTAGTATTCATATATCAGGTGGCATCATTTTCTGTTTGCACTGTACCGGAATCTAGCACAATTGGGAGGGCTGGACATCACGTTATACATCCTTTTTCCTGAGTCCACAGAGCAGGGGGAGATGGAGGACCTTACCCTGGCCAGGAATGGCAGCCTCCTCCAACTCCATTTTTATCATTGAGATCTGAGCACCTGTGCAGAGCTGGTGAAGGAGTAATAAAACCAAGATCCTATATAGCTCCTCACCTGTCCTGGCCCTTAGCCTCATAAGAATACCAGGTGAAGGCTGTTAACTAAGGAATGTATTTCATTCTTTTGTTCCTGGCTGGGAGCCTGTCAAAATAATCACCTTCCCCAAGCAACAGCCTACACAGATTACATGCTCTTGTTCTCTGTCTTACTGGGCCTCTCCTTCACATCTGTCCTTAGAGGCTTCCTCTTCCTGAAGGACTAAAATATATTTTTGTCTGTCATTCCAGATCTAGCTCTGGTTTATTATCCATTTTCCTTCCCTGTGAGTCCTGTACTTATACTTAATGTCCACTTGCCCCAGCTGCATTCTACATTTTAGTCATCCCAAAATTGTGATCTTTTATTTGTTCAGAAAATGCCTCATGTTTTTCACTTGGATAATTTCTACTCATTGATCAAAACTTGGATCAGTCATTTTTTGTTTGTTTGTTTGTTTGGTACTGGGAATTGAACTCAGGACCTCAAGCTTGCCAGGTAGGAGTATTTAGTATTTTATTTTTTGTCATACACCACTTAGCTATATAACCAGCCCTGGATCAGCTATGCTTTATACTAGGAAAGTATTCCTGACTCTTGAAGGTTGTAATTCCATTATGTCCATATTCCCTTGTTCAAAGTGGTCATATTCACATTAATTTCAGCTTTACTGTGATAACTGAGTACATACAAACCCAGAACATTGTATTGTACATTGAAACTGCTTATATTTGTTAAGTGCCTATTTATGGATATTAATATATAGTTCTTGATAGAGTTTTATATGTATTTGTGTACACCTATATTTGCACACGGCCACTAAAAATTGTGATTGACGCTAATATATAGGAGATGGTACACAACATGAGAACATTGAGAGAACAAAAAGGTAAATTTCACTCCAGGCATCAAAATACTTAAAGGCTGGAGATCAAGAATAAATATGCTGGCTCCTACAGGTTGCGGGCTCTGACTCTGACTGTCACTGTGATAAGAAGCGTACCCATATCATCTCATTGAATGAACACAGTGGAACGATCAAATGACAGCTAACATTGCCTCTACTTAATTGAAGAGGAAAAAGTGACAATATAGTAGAATCAAGAGCAAAACTGGTGATGTGGCTATGGAGTTCATATTCTTTTCAGCCTTTGGCTTTTTAAGTGATTTTTAAAAAAATAATTAGAATATTTTATGTAGTCAGAAAAGTCCAGGCAACACGGATAAAATGTACAGTTTTAATCATTTTAAGTGTACAGTTCAGTGACATTAAATTCCATCACCTCATTATGTAATCATCATCCTTATACAGATTTAGCTCATTTTTTTTGACAGATGCTTTGTATTTCACTGTTAGAATTACCGTCATATATTTATTAATTCTTTGGTTGACAGGTTGATTTTAATTTTTCAGTTTCAAATGATGCTAAAACCAAGCTTTTTTTGAGCTGACCCTCAATGTGTGTGGCCAAAAGCATCTATAAACACATTTCTAGAAGCACTAGATACTATAATGTATGAAATGTTTATTTTCAAATATTTCAAACAGTCATTGTTATATTTGTCTGCAAAGTGATCCTGTGGTTTATACTCTCAATGTGCACAGAGGTTTTGTTCCAACACATTCTTGCCGACACTTGATATTATTTTGCCATTCACTCCTACGCATGGATATCTTATTGTTTTCATCTACATTTTTCTGCTTACAAAGCAGAGTACACTTCTTTCCACACATTTACTGGCCACTGTGGGTTCCTCCTCTGTGAACTGCCTCTTCTCATGTTGGGTTGTTCGTCTTTTCTTATTGATCTGTAGAACTTTTTTATATTCTGGGAACGAATCCACTCTTCATTTTATGTGTTGCAAATATCTTCTCCCAGCTGTGCTTTATCTTTTAGCTTTTCTTTTAGTATTTTATTTTTTGTCATACAAAACATTTTAAAGATTTTCTTTTCATGGGCAGGTCTTTAATCCATTCAAAATATGATTTTTATACGGTGGGAATTATGGATCTAATTTTATTTGTCTTTCACACTGTTTTTACTATGTGTCATTGATTCTAAAGTAATAAATACTGATATCAATGCAATATCATGGTATTTTTTTCCTTTTGTTATGGCATATAAACTAGCATATGTCTTATAATTTGTATCATCTTCAATTTAGTAAAGTGTAGAAATATTTTAGGTTTAGCCTAATTCTTCATACCTAGTGTTACGAATCTCCTGTGTCTCTTATTCTGGTGTTTTTTGGTCTTTTAGCATTTCATATGAGTACTAGAATTACCTTGTCAAGTTCTGAAAATGACTTGTAGCTTTGTGTTTTCCCCTCTTTGCTATTGTTTTTGAAATTAGAATTGTATCAACTATAAAAACAAATCACTTTTGGAAAATAATTGTGTTTAAGACATTTTGTTGGGATTAAGTTGGTGGAAGTTTGGGGTCTCTGGTTAAAAGGATACATTTAGTGAGAAGATAGCAGTTACAGAGCCCGGATTCTGTCCCCCAAATTCCCTCATGGTATACAAGCCATTTTCAGGACAAAGGAGACTCCCTTCACTTGGAGTATCCATGATGTGGCTACGTGGCCAGCTGTTAAAGATGACAGGCCCTGAAGTGGAAAGGGATTCTGGCTCCTGGGGATTTCTCCAGAGGAGGCTCTGGTCATACTGTGTGGTATGAAGAGTAGAAATCAGAGACAGAAATGGTCCAGTCTTTTTTCCTTGTCTGCCTGGAGCCAGCTTTGAACTAAAAGGAAAAGAATCAAATCTACCCATTTTCTATTCACTTACAGTGGTTTCTAGGCGATCCCACTTTTTCTTTGACTTGGATCTCTTCCTCTTTTCTTCTGTGCCCCTATATTTCTTGCCTCTTTTTCTCCCCCAAGATATCAATAACAACTAAAAGTAGGAGCAGGAGAACAATAGCTTGCAGGTCTCATGCACAGCCTGTTCATTTCTGTAAATAAAGTTTTATTGGTGTGCACCGTGCCTGCTCATTTGCATACTGTCTATGGTTTTCCCAGGTTGCCATGGCAGGATCAGGTTGTGATAAGGCCTATGTGATTATTAATGTCTACAACTTTTATCATCTAAGATATGATGAAAAATAAACTGCCAAATCCCAGTTTAAAAGAGGAGGCTACTGTCACAAAGCCCTCTTGCTTTCTGGATTCCAACATTTAAATTGTCTTTATGGTCTTATTCTATCAATGTTATAGGGGTTTTTTCCTGGTAAAGAACTAGATGCCAATGTATAGTTCTCCACAGAAGTGTGAAAATAGGGATGAGAGTCCCAACCCACTAGGGGAAACACAGCCCAGACAAACGCAATCGTTTTCTCCTGGTTTAAGGCTGTCCTTGGGAAATTACCTTTGGAAGCTCCAAATAGAATAGGAGAGGGTTTCAGGGAGCCTTCGTGGCAGAGCTAATTTTCTCTTCCCCAAACTCAGTGTGGAGGATGGCAGTGAGGAGTTATTAAAGTTCTTTATTAGAAACTCCTTTAGGCCAACTAAGCAATCAGTTGAAATGTGGCCCTTCAAATTGTTTGTGACCAAATGATTGGATTTTGACAAGAATTCTCTCTTGGATCTCAGATTTCTGGTTTCCTTTCTCAGCTGTTCTTCCTGCCTGAGTCCACCTTATCGCCATCTCCTTATCACTACTCTGTTACGTCACGATTCCTCTATCCTAACATGAACAAACAGCTGGACAGCCAAGGGTTATAGGAGGTGAACATTTTTTCCACTGTGAATAGCAGCAGCGAATACACACATTCCCTTGACATATTGTGCACAGACATCTGTGGGCTAGACGACACATCAAAAATAATAAATTAATAGATAAGTAGAAATAAAACAATACAGGAAAATAACGGTATCTGGATAGCTTGAATAATGCTAGTTGGGTATTGCCAACAATCCAGTCAGAGCAGTAACTGTCGTGGTAGACTAAACATCGTCCCCCTCAGATTCAGCCATGCCCTGGAACCCATGAATGTATTACTTTACATAGCGACAGAGACTTTGCAGATGTACCTAGATTAAGGATCTCAAGGTGGAGAGATGATCTTGGGTTATCCTGAGTGCATCTGGTTAATCAAAGAGACCTCATCAGAGGAAGCAGGATAAAAAGGAGAAGTGACAGTGAAACTGGGTGTGTGTGAGTGTTTGTGTATGTGTGTGTGTGTTTGTGTGTGTATGTGACTATTACTTTGAAGATGGAGGTGGATCTAGAGGCCAAAGAAAGCTGGTGACCTCTGAAAGCTGGACAAGGCAGTTAAATGGAGCTTCCCCGAGGCCCCCTGAAGGACCATGCCCTGCTGTCACATTGATTTTAGCTCAGTAAAGTCCATTGGATATTTCTGGCCTCTAGAACTGTCAGATGATAAATCTATGTCATTTTAAAGCCCTTAATTTGTAGTAATATGTCACAATAGCAATAGGAGACTCATACAAGCAGCAAATAATAAGCATTTTTTATGTTCCTGGTACTGTGCTCTGTTCTCCAACTCTACCATGAGATTTGCATGCACAATTGCTTTAGGAGTCAGGAGTTAGTATCTCCGTTTTAGAAATGAAGAAACTGAGACTTGGAGATCTAAGTTCCAGATCTGAGTCTCTGAGACTCCTAAATTATATGTTCACAGGGCTATACTATAATAGGAAATCTCAGTCCTTAGTCGTTTTCCTGAGATCTGACATTTACCAAGATGTAAGTCCTTGATATTTCCTTTGTCATTGACTCATGGAACAGTGCAAGGATTTTTTAAACATGGAGGAAGAATAATCAGATAGTTCCTGAAGGGTGACCTTTCATAGTTATTTTCTTGGTCTCAATCTCTTTGTGTACCTGAGTAGAGGGCATGGATAAAGTGATATTTATTCATATTCATTCATCTCTGGAAGACTTTGGCCATATTTCCAGCTCATCCAGTTCTGTGGGCACAACAGGGAGCTGAGTCACCAACACAACGGCCTGATTTGGATTTTGAGCATCAAACATAGACCTTTCCATTATGGAAAAAATGACTTTAAAATTTCAGCTGCAAGGTATTCAGTTTAGAGGCAGGAAGATAGAAACTTTCACAAATGAAATCTTGACTGTGAAAACTTGATATCTCGCAGAATATATTTATCTTGTTAGTGTTACGGGAGAATATTTGCATAGCAGGAAAAAGAGCTTTTAACTTGTTTCCTTATCTGGCCTTTTCACTATATAGGATTTTTTCCCCCTGAAGATGTATCTTCTTGTGGAATCTGGTGTTTAAAGGAAATGCCATCAAGGCCTGTGATGAAAATTGAATTTTCCAATGCCTCAGGATGACTTTCTTAACTAACTTAGCAGACTTCCAAACTTAAAGGAATGCACACGTTCTGACCTGCTTTGAATCTGCTATTCTCCGTCAGCTTTCAACCTCTTTGAGAGGATGCATCTTCTATTTCAACCTTTTCCTCCCCTAATCTCTGTACCATAGGCAGTCCCACCTGTGTTTGGTGTTCATCTCCCTGTTTATTGAAAATTTCCTAATCTTTTCTCCTTTGTCACCAGGTTGGTGTAAACATTTCAGAGTCCTGGAGATTGGCAGTTTCTCCTTGTATTGATAGTGTGGGTCTCTTTTTCATTCCAGCACCTGGATGTGCCTTGACTGGAAGGGAACTCGTCATCTGTACAGGGGAGTCACTTGTCATCTGCACAGGGAAGGTATAATATGAAATAGGACAATGGAGGGGCCAGCACTTTCTTAGTACTCAAGGGACCTGAATATCTGCAGAAACTCATTCTTATGCCCATTTCAACAAGCATCTCTGATCTGGGAGATGTCAGCTCTCGCACAAAAGAATGACAACATTTTGGACATATTCAGTCCAGACATGAGTCCCTGATAGTATCCTGTTTTCAGATGTGGAGCCTTGGGCACCTGAATACCATGCAGCCTCTCCTTAGCCCTCAGGAAAAAAAGATTAGGAGGGCCTGGCAATGGAATTGGTGTTATACTACCAGGTACATTGCCCTAAAGGAGAAAATGAAAAATCTTTTCTGCAAGTTTTTGGAAAAGCAGTGGATCTTACTTATAGAAATTTATACCTACTTGATTAAGTAACTTGAATGCAAAAACCAGAGAATGCCCTAGGCAAGCTGGAACTTAGGTCCCTCTTTATAGACCCTGGAAGTTCTGCACAGCCCATAAAATAGAGAATGGGTAACACTCTACCCTCCGGGGGAGAGAAATACCTAGGAAGCACAATATCTGTCTCCTTAGGATTCTGGTTGAAAAGATACTCCTTTAAGTGGCCATATATTTTATTACCAAACCATGACACTTTTTACTAAAGTAAAAGTTCTATGAGTAAATGGGAAAACCTCAACTGTACATCCTAATGTATTTTTTGTGTGTGTACATTCACCCACACAACCATGATCTGGAGCAATACAGAAAAATAATCCCAATTCTAGAAAGCTTCTTCCTGACTCTTTCCAATCTCTAGCCACCTTCTCTATGGCCACAAAGGGAATAACTTTTCTGATTTCTATCACCATAAATTATTGTTGCTTGCTCATGGACTTCATCTAAATGAAAAAATGTAAAATGCATTTGTATTTATGACAAAATAACAAAGAATGAACTACTTCCAACAAGATGGGTGAATGTCAGAAATTCATATTAATGAAACAAGCTGGACACATGGAAGAGAGTGTTCTTGGGAGTTGGGATGGATGAATGCTCTGTTTTCTCTTTAGGGAATTGAAACCTCACATCTGAACCATGCAGAGGTATAGCATCTGGAAAACCCATTCCATGAAATAATGCTTTGTTCTTTAATAGACAACTTGAACTCTGTACCTATTGAGGGCTACATGTCTTCTCAGTGATTCTGCTTTATCCTTGGAGATTTTTCTCCTAAGGAGCAATAGAGACCAGATTAGGAAAGAATATGAGGCCTTCCTTATGCCTTTGAAGTATCTCAGGGACCACCTCCTCCCATTTGGGCTCCTTCTCTCATTGAAACACATGCAGAATTAACCCATTTCATAAGCACTAAACTCAGAAGCTATATAAAATAAAATGATTTAGATGCTCCCAGTTTTGTATATTCTTCCAAAAGTCACTATCCTTCACCTGCCTCCACGCCCCTAACAGAACTCAGGAATCATTAGCATTTGATGATCTTGTGTTTTGAGACTTCAATCACTTGTACTTTGAAATTGAAATTCCTGAGCCTGCAAGGGACCCTAGGCTGACAGCTTACTTATTGAACTTTCTCTAGCTTCCACAGCTCAGAAAGCCAATCTATCCACTCTGCTTCTTGCAGTGCGTGATCTGCTGGAAAGCTTGAATTGAGATGATGCTGGTGAAACGGAGCCATGTGAATTTCCTCTGTCAATTTCTTGTGTCAGGGAGTAAGAAGACATGAACCTGCTCGGTAATTAACAAGTATCAGGCTGATGAAACACCATGCAGGACACTCATCCCTACAGTCTACTTCTGAGAGTGGTGGTATGGATACAATTGTCCTTGAAATCAATTTTCAAATTCCAAACATTCCTTATGCGCAAGAATAACACATCCTGCACTCAGGAACTGTTCCAGCTACCTCTCTGTTTACAGAATATGTTTGTTCCCTCTTCATTGTATTTTTCCACTTGGCAGGCTGGTCATAAGTAATGAACTCAGAGGTGATATTAGATAAAATTGTGTAGGTGCTGAGTATAGTGTTTGCCTTGTGGTAACACTGGAATAAATGTTAGGATGTATCATTATGAAACGCGGAAAAATCAGGGTCCTTCCCATTCTTCCTGCAGCATGACTGGCATCGCTATTTCTTTCCCTGTCCTGTTTTATAAATGTTCTTTTCTGAGTTTGCACTTTCGTCTGTTGAGAGTGCCATTTCTTCTCATCTGGCCACTTCATACTTTTCCCAGGAAACTTTTTCAATAGAAAGATTCAGGACCTTCAGGATAGCACACTGGAGACTGAAGTTTTATAGTGCTTTTCTCTTTCCATCATTACTGTAAGGATAGCCTTCTATTTCCGTTTCCTGCCATCCAAGCTCTTTGTGGTAGGGACTTCTGGGGTCTCCCCTTTGCTGGGGAGACCATTAGCCTTGACTTTATAATCAACCTCCATGTTGCTCAGCCCCCTGGAGTTTCTCTTAGGGGATTCAGCACAATCAAGAATCAATTCCCACATCTGAACCATCTTTCCTGGTCTGTTTGATTGTGGAGGGCCCACCGTCAAAGTCAATTTATTTCCTTTGTCTTTCCCCTCATGACCTGTCTCACCTGACCAACAGTCACATCTCTTGTGGTACAACAGTTTCAGCAGTGTCTTCCTCTTGGCTTGCAAAGTAAAATTCATGTGGATTTAATGGCTGCTATTTTTATTCAGTGTCTAAAATTTGATAGAAATACACTTATATGTTTTCTGCTAGTGAGTTAACTTAATAACAAAGTGAATAATAAAAAATTCATAATAATAGTAAAGTATATACAAAATATAGTCTGTAATAATAAAATAATTATAGTGACTAGGTATAATTACTGATGTATGTTCCAATCAACATTTTAACAATAAATAATTATACAAATACTCAAAAACTAGCCCCTCAACACTTTTCTCTCTCTGTTTGCTCTCTAGTCTTGAGACATATTTACCATTACATATGTTTTTCTTTTTCTACTTTGTGTTGGGTCTTTTGTTTACCAGGCTCAATATATTTATTTTCCTTGATTTATAACTCCCTTTGCTAAACTCATCTTGACATAATTTTCTGTACAAGGTACATGAAACATTTTTTCAGAGTTGCTCATCTGAACATTTTCATTTTATCTTTATTTGATTGATGGTTGGGCCAGGTATAGAAAGTCAAATTGAAAATCATTTTTATTCAAAATGTTGATGACCCTGATCGACAGTCAAGCTTTTGATGTTGAGATGTCTAATGCTATTCTGATCCTTGTTCCCTTGTATGTGACATGTTGCTCCTTTCCCCCACTTTTATCCCTTCTGTAAAATCTTTTAGTGACTCTGCTGTCTGTGTTTTAGGAGTTCAGAAATTCTATAGTAGAGCATTTGATGTGAAATTTTCATTTTCTCCCCGTTGCTTTCTCTTCCTTCTCTCTTTTCTTCTTCCTCTTTTTCTTTAGCTTGTGTTGGACGCTTTTGACATGAAAATGTTATCAGTTCTGGAAAAGTTGTCTTGTTATTTATTTTTGAACAATTTCCTCCCACTTTCATTTCCTGTTTCCCATTTTTGAAACATCTATTACTTAGATATGAGGACTTCTTCTGATTTAAAAAGAATATACTTAACTCTTTTCATTCTATAGTCTGGAAATTTATTAAAATCTGTTCCTTAAAGATGGTTGATTTCTAAAATAAAATTGCTACAGTGTTTTAAAGAATTTTCAGCTTACTTGTATTCTTTGTATCTGCTCCCCTATTTTTTGGTCTCTCTTGTCTTATCTGTTATCTTTTCAAGTTATGTATTTGTAATTTTTTCTACTTCTCTGAATTATTTCTTGTATTTTACAATCTCTGGGTCCTTTTTCAGTGTATTATTTTCAACTTAAAGGCTTCCTTCCCGTGCCTGCTGGACCTTGATGAGGAGCTTGTATATATGGTTGTAAAAAGCCTTGCTTTTGAGAACCCTTAACACAAAGGATGGAAGTCAATTTAATTCTAAAGAAAAATTTCAATCCTCTCTCAAACACTCCAGCTTGGATACAGCAGTCTTTTTTTACTCAATAAAGTAGATGATTATTACCGTGCCTTTTCTGCCTCCTTAGTATTACTCTGTTTGGGTCCATAATCCTATTTTTGTTGAGTGAGAGATAACAACCTCCTCTCCTAGTAAAGCAAAATAAGCCAACTCCTGTTTTGGCTTCCATGACATTTATTCCTATACAAGGATATCAGAGGACTTTCTCCATCCCTAGCCATAGGGATGGAGAGTGCAAGAGCAGAACATTTCCCTGTATTGATTACAGCTGAGCAGATATTTTTCCTAGTCAGTAAGAGTGAGACCAGAGAGAGGAAATTTCCACTTGCCATCAACATGAAAACCTGCAGTCAGAGCCATAGAACCATGAGGGCAGAAGAAAGCAGAGCTATAAAGGGAAAGAAGATAATGGCAAGGACATCCGAGTGTACTGGAGATTATGTGGGAGAGGAGACCCCCTCATCTTTGTGTACATCCAGGCTTGTCTTGCTGGTTTAAAAAGTCTAGGCAACCTCGATTATTGTCACATATCACCACAGCCATATGTCAGCATATCTGACTGCTTGGCTAGATTTTTTTTGGTCAGAGGCTGTATTTTGTTCTTCAGTATCATAGCACTCAGCAACAGGGTCTGGCTCACAGTAGGTTCCCAGGTTTGTTTGTTAAATGGAAATAGTCCATTTATCAGTGGTCTCCAAACTGGAGCAGTATCGAGACATCAGAATCACCAAATTAAAATATAGCCCTTCATTTCTGGGCTTGACTGCAGCTCACTTAAATCAGAATGTCTCGGGATGAGTTTCGAGAGTCACTTTTCAGACCAGGTCACTGCATGTGTCATATGTATCCAGCCCTCAGTTTCTCTGGTCCTGTTGTACCAAAGCCATTGATTTATACACTATCCTCTTCATCTCCCAGTGTCCTAGTGGTGGCGACAGAGTCATAGCCCTTGTAGATGGACCCTATATTCAGATGGTTCCAACCAGTTCTACCTTCTCCAAAAATTCAGGGAGATTTTGCAATTTTTGCCAATGAGAAAAGGCTTTTTGTTTTTTAAACTTTCTTAGGGATCCAGACTGTGAACAAGCAGCAGCTTGAGTGTGCTTGGGTATTCTTCCCCAGAAAGTCACATTCTCTCTGAGATATTTACAATGGCAGAGATAATGGGTTATTGATGAACCAATCAGCTAGGATGGCCCCTGGTGAATTAGCTGTTGGCCACTGGCCTGCCTGGGATAAGGAACTACTGCTGAGCTCAGCAGCCCCTGGGAAAGGTCTAAATCACACCCATCACTTCCTGCAAAGCCAGTAATCTCTGTTAAAGGCGCTACCGCAGCCAATTCCTCATCCAGGGAAGCAACTTATTTAATTTATTGTTAATTGAAGGCTTGGAGCCTTGGAATCAGATGGATGAGGATTTCACTCCTAGCTCCCCCTCTCTTTCTTCACTGTGTAATGAAATACAAGTTATTTAACATCTCTAAGTTTCAGCTTCTTTGTCTATGAATAATAATCCTGTTACTAACTTCTCAGAGTTGCTATAAACAGTCATGAAATGATGAATATAGCACATTTCACAGTTTAAAATCGCTTCCATATTCATTATCTCATTTAAATCTCACAATAATTCTATTATACATATATATGTGTGTATATATACATATGTGAAAGTACATCTATATATGTGTTTTTTTACACATAAATATTGTAAGGCTCAAAGTTGCTTGAATCTCTTACTCAAGAATCAACCCATACCTTATCCCCGATTTATTTGTATTGTTTAAATAAGGAGACAATCAGAAGAACAAGTAATTTGCCCAAAATCGTATGGCCAATAAATGACCACTCAATAGCTTTCTGTAGTGTGATACAACCTAACCTACATACATAAACCTTCAAGGACTTAATTGTACTCATTTTCGTTTGTCTCTTCTTGTGAAGGGTTGTAGAAATGGTCCATGTTCTCCACCCTACCAGGAAAACAGTCCTTGGATATATAAATATTCTTTCAGTGCTCTCCCAGCCTGACTCTGGGCTTAGGTGCTTGGCTGGCTTTGGCTGGTAGAACAATGGTAACACAGCTCTGAGCCCAAGTCTTAAGTGGTAGTGCATGCTTTTGTGTATACTTGGTCTTTGCTGTTGCCATGAGAACGTAACTAGGCTAGGCTTGCTGGAGGATGAGGAATAGAACTTAGAGATGATTTCAAACTGATCCTAGATATATAAACAATAAACACAGTGTCATGTTCCCACTAAGGCTTTTGTTGTGTGTTATACAGCGTGGGCGTGCAGAGAGAACAGATATACTACCTTCGTCTCATGATGATCTCTCTTACTCAGTTCATTGCGTCCACAATGACTCCCTCCACCCCCTTGAACATACTGTGCTCTACTGCTCCTTAGTCCATTTGTAAATGTGTTGTTTTGCCATAATATCCCCCTACTCACCCTATCAGCCCAGTTCTCTATTTATCACCCTTGAAGTTTCACTTTAAATGCTACCTTTACAGAGAGAATATCCTTGACAATTGATCTGCATTAGGGTCTTCTAGGTTTTGTCTATTACATTGTCTTACTTTTTATCATAGCTTTATTATAATTTATAGTCACACAATGATTCTCTAGCATGACTAGGCCTGCTGTTACAGGGTTGTATCTGTGTGTTTTATTCACTTTTCTTAACATTCTGTCCAGTTTCTGGTTTCTATACATATATTGTAAGTGCACACAAGAATGAATAAATTTGCAGAGTCAGAATTTCAGTTCTTTGCTATTCCCTCTCTTTTTTTCCATGCAACAATAATGGCTTTATTGGAGGTGTAGGGCTTATCTGTCTTGGAGTGCCTATCTAAAATGCACCATGCTCTGGTAATGTTTAGTCTGTTTAGCTAGCATCTTTTTTTTTAATCAGTTTACACTCAAGTGAGCAGCTTAACACTTTCAGGGATTAGCTGACAGTCAGCTGAGAAAAGACATGGGAAAGCAACTCAGAGTAGGTCAGAACACAGGGGAAATGAAAGCTTCATTGGAAGAGCAAGGGAATCTGAGAGAGTATTGCAGGAACTTATTTTGTATTTAGCTATGGCTTTATTGTGCATTGGGTTTATGGGTTCAATACTTCTGTTTCCTGTTACCAGCTATTCTTATAGTAGCTGGTTGATACCTTAGTCTCTCTAGGTTTACTTTGGAGGAGAGGTACCTAGTAATCTCCATCTTTATGGGGAAATGCATTTCATTCTGAGACATTAGTCATTGCCTCTCAGGCCCAGAGTTTGACGTGCTTGGAATCTTGTTGCTCAAGCTGCTTAACCAGAGTGTCCATGCTGGGTTGATGTTCAGCAAGAGTAAAGCCTTAGGGACTCAGATATTTCAAGGTTTATCACATCAGGTGAGGAGACAGACCAGGGAGGTGGATGCCCTTATACTCATGTCAGAATCTGGAGAAAAATTTTCCACTTAGCATTGAAAACCTTGGCATAGGGATGAAGGCAGAGAGAGAAGTACAGGGAATATAAAAATCAAAGTGAAACTTTTGCTTTTCTGCAGCAGAGCTGGGGAACATCTAACAAAAGTACTCTTGTGTCCTGAAGGCATAGTCCCAGATATAGCAGTGTTCAGAGGTGAAGGTTTGGGGAAGTGATTGGATTATTAGGATTCTAACCTTATCAGTGGTGTGATCTACTGATGGACTCATATCCTACGGTAGGCTATTGAGAGGTAGTAGAAATTTTAGGAGGGTTGCTCTAATTGGAAGAAGTAGATCATTGAAGATGTGCCTTTGAAGGGTATATTTTGTTCTGTGTTCGCTTCCTCTTTTTCTTTCTCTCTCTCTCTCTCTTTTCCACTTTCTCTTTCCTGGTTGGAATGAGCTGAACAGATTTGTTCTATCGTGTGCCTCCTGCCTTCTGTTCTGCCTTGTTAAAGATCCAGAAACAAGCTAAAGGACCATTGATCCAAATCTCTGAAACTTGAACCAAAATAAGTCTTTCTTCCTTCTAAGTTGTTTTCCTCAGGTATTTTGTCACAGTGATGGAATGCTGACTAACATACCAGGTCATTCTATTTGAGTGACTCACTTGGATGAAGCAATGCTTTATCAGTTATCCATTGTACAAATTGCCCTAATATGTAGCACATTAAACAACAGATTTCCTTATTTCAGTAGGTGAGGAATCCTGAAATGGATTAAGTTCTGATCTTATTTCAGTTTCCCTTTAAAGGACATAATCAAGACATTATCTGAAGCCGCAGCCTCATCAGAAGATCTGACTGGAGAGAATCTACTTCCCAACTCACTAACGGAGTGTTGACAATTCAGTTCTTTATATTGTTAGACTAAACTTCCAGTTCTCCTTCTGCTGGCCAGAGGTTTCCCTCAGATTCTTATTATGTTGCCAATACATAGAGTATCTTACAGTGTGGGCACTGCTTATCAAAGTAAGTAAAAGAAAAAAACAGGAGAGCGACAACCAAGATGAAGCCATGGTCTTTGATAATCTGACTATGAAAAATGGCAGCTCATGACCTTTTCCATGAGGCCCATGAGAAACAGATTATAAGCCTCAACCACATTTAGGGAGAAGGGATTATGCAAAAACATTGTATTATCACTATATAAAACACGCAAAAACATTGTATCATCACTATATGAAGTAGCAGAGGCGACTATATAAAGACAAAAAATTTCATTAGCTCAAATTGTTACAGTTTCAAGGGTATAGTGCCTGCACTGGCTTCATTGTGATGGGAATGATGAGAAACATCGTGATGCGAGCTTGTGTTGAATAAAACAGTTGTGTTTCCAATAGGAAAAGAGAGAGGGCAGGGTCCAACTCAGGGCTTTATAACAATACTCCTGTAAGGGTTTCTGGGGATCCCACATGAACTATCTTATAAGAGTATGACCCATGTAACTTGAAGACTTCCTACTGATATCTGCTTCCAAAAATTCCATCCACTCCCAGTAGCGTCTCCCTGGTGGTCAAGTCTTTAGATATGGACTTTTGGGGGAACAATCCTTATCAAAGCCAAAGAAATTATGAGTATCAAGAGGTGAAAGTTATAGAGAGTCATGTCAGGAGCTGCCTATTGTGAGTGTCTAAGAGCCTGAAACTTTTGGTCTTTCTAATTCTTCTACTTTGTCACTCTATAATTGCAGGAAAAGTCTTCAAAACTTCTTTTAGCCTCTGTTTTATTATCTGTCTTATTCTTTAGAGGCATAGTAATAGTACCAACCTCGTATAACTATTATTAGGATTAAATACACAAAGAAGTGTTAAGCACCAACATTGGCACTGGCTCCTTCTCTAAACCATGTCCAGCCAAATGGCTGAAGTCTCATCTTCTGGATAGACGTTGAACAGGGCAAAGAACCGAGTTGCAGCTTCTTGATTCCTTCTGTGATTTTGTACTTTTCCTCCCCTCTTCACCAGAACTCTGTTTATTCATCTGTAAAATGAGAAGTTTAAAATAGCAAAGATTTTCATTTTTTTGTGACAATTCTGGATTGCTGGCTTTGTCTCTCTGGTGATTTGCATGGAGATAGGGTTCAATGGTGTGGGAGAGTCAGTTCCCAAAGGCTCATGAGAGCTGATGTATACTTCACTTACCACTTCTGCACTCTGAAACTACATGGTAGCTTGATGTCAGCCACAGTGGAAGTCTTTACACTGAGGATATCTGCAAGGGCTGAAAACCAAGATTCCTCTTGCCCTTACTATAAGCCGAGTGTTGAACATCTCCTATCTCATTGTTCATTTCAAAGCCTCATGATACAGGGACAATCATCCTGTGAAATGCCTGCCAAAACCCCAGGAAGAGGATCAGAGGATGAGTGACTAATCATATTTGCCATCCCTGGTTTGTTGACTCCTATTATCTCTCCTGTACTGACAGAGTTTCTGCATTTTTAGGAGTAAAAAATGACTTGGACAGGGAAAAGTTTGGTAGCACAGCCTTTGTCTCTGAACTATAAGGCATCCTCAGCCTATTTCATTATCTTCTGACCATATTTTCTTATTTCATACAAATGTTCAAGAGTCCAAGAGTTAGACAAACCTCAGATAGTTTCCTTGTAAACACTGAGCTCCCTTTTCTTTGTCCAACCAGATGGAATGCAAGCACTTTAAGTAATATAAATTCTATAACATGAGTAATGTGAACAAAACTTATGTGGGTTATAGGAAGAGACTATCACAGCAACCTCAATTCCTTGCCTGTAGTTGAAGTTTAGAGACCATCAAGTTAAGGAATTTTACCGATAGTTAACAAATGGTCAGGCTGGAACTAGCCCAAAGACTTCTTACTGCAGCCTTTGCTTTTGAAACATACCATTAATATGAGAATGACTGAATGTGATGGGGAGAAGGATTAGGGGAGCCCCAAAATATTCTAGGTGACCCTTCATGTAATTCTGATGCTCTACGAAACAGAGAAATATATTCATAATCATGATATGCTATCCAGACAGAAGATAATGACATAATCATGGACTTTCTACAGTCAATTATCACAATTACTGTAAGCCACTCTCTTGTCATTTTTCATTTAGCACAAAACTACACATGGGAGGCAAGTGGCAGTGGGGGTCCTGAGCCCACTGTTGTTGCCCTCATTGGAGCAGGCATCTGAAAAGGAGAATGTCGACCCCAATAAACTGTTCTTGTAGAAGCCATTAGGCAGGGTGACATGTTCACTTAGGGTGACATATATTGATCATGTAAAACACGCACCCTGTATAATATGATTAAGCCAACTCAACTGTCTCTAGAAAGAGCCAGCTGAATGGAAGGTGAAGGCTACCTCTGCAGCAAGAGCTCATGTGGCCTTTGATGGGACATTCTACCTCAGGGAAGGAGTTACAGCTTGTTTCTGCCATCTGGTATTTACTTGTTCATTCACTAATTTAGTCATTTGCTAATTATTCAACTGTTATTTATTGAATTGCTCTACATGAAAGGCACTATGGTAAGTCCTAGAGATAAAATAATGAGTGAGATGCACTGTATGCTCCTAATTTCATAAGCTTGGAGGCTAGTGGACAGGCTAGTGGCTAGGAATTAGTAAGTGATCATTGTTATCATAAATGGAAGTAAATGTTTTGAAAGAAAGGATCATAGATCAATGAAACTATGCAATGGAAGAATCTATCTAGGCAAGGGGATTCTAGAATAATCATAGTGATTTCTACTCATTGTACAATGATTATATGTGGGTTAAATAGTATTCTCCCAAAATTTATATCAGCTTGGAATATTAAAAGTTTACTATATTTGCAGATGTAATTAGTTATGGACCCATAAGATAACATCTCAAATGGCAGGTATTCTTGTTAGAGAAGAGAAAATAAACATACACACACAGAAATGAAGTGAATAGGCCTTGTAAAGACAAAGACAAAGACTAGAGTGATGCACCGTTAGCCAAGGAATGTCAGGTGCCACCAGGAGCTGGGAAAGGTGAGGATGAGTCCTTTCCCTGTAACAACTGGTGGGAGTACAGCTTTGTTGACTGCTTGATTTCAGACAAAAAAGCCTCAGAACTTAATTTATGATATTTGAAGTGTCCCACTGTGGAGCTCAGTGTTATGAAAGCAAGGGATATGAATGCACCCACTAAGTGTTAAAAACTCCACCAGGTCTAACCGATACAGGGAGACATGGGATACAGCTCCTGCCTTCAAGTTGCTCAGAGCTTAATGACTTAGGTATGTAAGATGCCTGGGATCCTCTCTACTAAGTATTCTGATCATAAAATTGCACAGGTTGTGGGGCACTAGGCAATCACCCTAGTTTAAGTTACACAACTACCATCAGTGCTTGGAGGCTGATAGCTGCGTGGCTCAGCACACCTGGCCTGTCACTTGGACATGGCTGACATCTCCAATGACACAATGCGACACTGGAGTGTGTCTCCACCATTCCTAATCAATACCTGTCTGCCAGTCAAATACATGTCTGATGAACAAAACAGGTTTATTTAGTTTTGGAGTTTCCAGTTCAATATTAGGAAGCCCTAGTCTTTGTGCTTCTGGGAAAAATGGCCGATCATGGTAGGATACATGGTGGAGGAAATTGCTTACATTTTAAGCCAGGAAGCAGAGATATGGAGAGACCAGGGTGTTACAGTCTCTAGTGTACAGCCCCCAGTGACCTCTCATGAGACCCCACTTCCTAAAGGCTGCACTGTCTCCCAGCATACTTCCAGGGAACCAAACATTTAAAACAGCAGCCTTTAGAAGTCCGTTCATATTCAAACCATAACACTCTGTATGTCAGAAACTCTGGTAATGTTTCCATTATCTTGGTACGTGGTGTACCTCATTTTTGTGGATCCTTGGTTGTTAAGATTTTTATTTTATATAGTATTCATAAACTTTCATGCCCTTAGAAACTCTTCAGAATCCTTAATCCACATTCTAGTTTTTAATAATTAGCAGGCTGGGAGACTGATGAGACTTCAGTTTGGGTGGTAAAGGAGAGGAAACCAGATGACTTCCAGGTCTATGCTGTGGGGACAGGGTGGGTGATACTGATGTTTTGTGGACGAGAGAGTACTGGAGCTTGAATAGATAGGAGAGGTGAGGTGCAGAACTCAGACTAGGTTTGCCCAGTTTGAATTATTTGTCTAGTTGGGGGTGGATAATAGGCTATTGATAATGTGTGTCTGGAATGAAAGGGAGAAGTCAGCCACTGTGATTCTCTTGTGATCATCTCAGATGAGTTCTCTTTGTTTCAAATGCAAAACTAAGCTATCAGCATCGGCATCTAATGGTAGTCAGCATAGTGAGGTGGCAGGGCTCAGACCTCATATGTTATGTCATATATTACATATGTTATATCATATATTATATATACTATGTCATATATTATATAGCATCCATAAGAAATAGAAAAGAAGGGATCCTGATAAGCCATTGTGTTCCTCCCCGTGAGTCCTCTTAGATATTTTATTCAAGTGAATGTAGCCAGGAATCCACAGTTCTTGAATATTCTCAATAACATAATCCCTGCAGGAAGCAGAAAATTTTAATCTTTTGGAGATTTAATTCATCTTCTTCAGGTGGGAATAGTTTAACCTGATCTTGTGGAACTCAGACAACTCTCTGCATTTGGGGGTAGAGAATTGCTACTATTCTAAAGATAGAAGTGCTTTTTCAAGGAAATGCTTATGATTTTGATGTTTTCAAAGTGAAAAAACAATTAGCACAGAATTTATAGAAGTTGTACTGGTAAAGATGATGGTGATTTCACATTTTTGCTTTACCTCACAGGAAAAAAATAGCAAAGAAAATGGATCTATAAGAATGTCTATAGACAGCAGAGATAAATTTAGAAGGGAAGGGAGAAGAGGACTTTATCTCTCAAATATAAAGGGTGAGGGCCAGGGACATAGCTAAGGGGCACAGTGCCTGCCTGGCAAGCGCAAGATCCTGAGTTTGAATCCTGGTACAAAAAATTCTACTTATGTATATCTACATCTGCATTAATATCTAGCTAGATATAATCGGTGAATAATGTAAGTCAAGAGGTAAGAGCACACAAACTTCAGATTTAGACAAACCCTCCAATGGTGAAGCTTCTTTACCTTATTAGAAGAAAAACTACAGCTCCAGGTAGGAGGTTCTGCTGCCTTGTGCCTTAGTTTCCTCTTGTGTAAAATGAGGGTGATAGTAAAGCCCTACTGAACTGAATAGCCATGGGGTTTAAATGCATTCCCATTCCACAACCCCCACATAGTAACAGGGAACAGCTGCTCAATAAATGTCAGCTTTTACTTAAATTTTGAGTCACAGAGTGTCCACCTGCAAAAGAAAGGACAGTTGCTTGACAGTTCAGAAGTTCTAGTCTTGGAAATTTCCCTATAATGTTAATTTAAGTTGAGCGCTCTACGAAGGGCAGAAATATGACTTAATAATTATAACCACCATAACTGTAACAGTGGCAAGCATATATCGAGGAACCACGGTTTTCAGGGAACACTGAACTGCATGTGTTGATTGCATTACCTTATATTCAATCTTGATAGCAACCCAGTGAAGTTGGCATTATGTTTTCTTCTTTTTCTTTCTTTTTAGATGGTAGCCTAAGGGAAGCGGGAGAGGGAGTAATAGAGGATATTCCTGATGCCTAGAACAATCATGAGTTTAACAGAGCTCCATGAAGGTTGTTGAATTAATGATGAAGGAACAAACAGGAAGACTGGGTGGTTGAAGAAAAAGCAATAACCCTGAAGGGTTCCTAAACTTCCTAACTTCCTAAAACCCTGGAGAGCTTGATACCTCACTCATTGTGGATCTACACGTCCAGCCAGCAGCAGCTTGGGAATTTCTAGAACATTCCTTAGGCTTGTCTACTCTCTGAGAGCTAAGCTAGGGAGCCACTGCACTCTTTTCCTACTTTGCAGCTCTAATTACCTACTCATTGGCATGCAAAGACCTCCCCAGCCCTGCTCCTGAGAGGGAGTGGAAACTCTGAGAATTGTGCCTATTAAGGCCTTTTATGATCACCATTATGTAATAAAGAGCAGCTGGAGCTGGAGAAATCATTGCAAGCTTTTATTTTGTTTTAAGTATAACTATTTCCTCACACCTTCTTCCCTTGGGTGATGGCAATCATAGTTTTAATTATGCTCTCACTCTTTTAGACCAGGGCTTGGGGTGGGCAGTATCCAGCCCCCTTCCTGTTTAACAGGAACTGAGTCTGAGTCTGTCCAGTATCTTTTCCTCCTATGCAGCAGGTCCTTCCTGGTAAATTTCATTTCAGTATCATATGTCTTCTGGCCCTCCTGATTCTTTCAGAAGTAGTTGGTGTAGGAACAGTTAGATTTTCTAACTCTAACCAAGGGAGGTCCAGGAATTGTGTTGGACAGAAAACAGTGGAAAAGGTCTTTTCTTCCCACTGCATGCTGTCTTCCTTGTACATGTCCACAGCCAGTTCTGAGGACAGAGAGGCAGAGATGTGAGCACAACCTGGATCTCCAGTGTCATTGCCAAGCTGTTAGTCCACGAACTTATTCCATCTGAAATCCTGAGAGGGTAGATGTCTTAATCACATTTCTCATCACTGAAACACAATGCCCTAACATCCACAACTTAAAAGAGGTGAAGCTTTATTTGGTCCACAGTTTCAGAGGATTCAGTCCATGGTCAGCTGTCTCTAAGGCAGAAAGAACAGGTGGAAGGGCACAGTAGAGCAAAGATGCTTAGTTCGTACTGGTTGGGCAGCAGAAGAGGGAAACAAAGCCAAACAGGAGTGGGCCTGGGACCATGTATTATATCCAAAGTTGTACCTACCCAGACATACCCAGAAGTGTGCTTCATCAATCCCTTGGGAAGTTCCCAAGTCAATGGAGTTGACAATCCTAATTGTCACAGAAGATAAAATATTTCTGTGGTAAATTTCTCAGTTGCATGCTAATTTCTAATATTTGCTGCTGAAATGAGTTATTTTTTAGAGCAAAAAGCAAAATACAAAAGAATAGAAATAATACAGAATTTTTTTAAAAAGTAAGAAATCACTAGCTGATAAATTACATATTGTTATCTTAGAAGTAGTTGCTCAAATCACAAAATCAAAGTATAAAATGTGGACAATCAAACAATGACAGTACAGACTATCTTGTTTGATGAACTAACAAAAACTTAGTAGTATGGTTTCTGTCTGGCACACTTAAACATACATACAGTTATATCCTTTAGAGCACTTTGTTTCCCTTTCATTATTACAGTATCTATTACACATTTTGAGTCTTATTACTCTTACTGCAAGGAATCTTACTGACTCAAGAAAACAGAAGTCTTAGAAGGAGGATCCATTTTTAATGACAGACTCCTTTTCCAGACAAACTGAATAAAGGTACCTTGAACAGATGAGTGGTTTTCAGAGCCTGAAGGTCTTTTCCAAAGGGAAATTTGACTTCTAATATGCCTCGCAGGAAGAGACTTCAGAGATAACTTAGTAGGGAACGTCTCAAATGCACATCCTTTGTTGGGAAGCATAAGAATAATTTTCAGGGAGTTTTAGAAATAGACATTTCCTGCATGGAGCTCTAGAGAGGCCAGTCTCATAGAATTGGGAGCTGTCTGAGTATATATTTGAGAAGCTCCCTAAGTGATTCTGATCATCACTCAAGGCTCTTTGAGTAAAAACCTATGTTTTCCATCCTCACTCTCCTTCCAGCCTTAGGTTCTTTCTGTTTTTATATGTAAAATCTTAAACAGAACATCAGTTTATAGACAGGGAAAATAAGACACGGAGATGTGCTTTGCCTGATAGTACGGATGGCAGGTGGCATCTTCCCCACCTGCATAGATGAGGAAGCTTATCTAGAAGGCAGCATTTTAGCTGAGATCTGGAGCACATGTACCTACCTCTGTCTTATTTTTCCTTTGAAAACAGAAAGGAGGACATTGAGCCAGAGGACAGTAGAACAAAATATAAAAACTGAATGTTGATTTACCACTTGGAGGAATTTATCTAATCAGAAACACGATTGACTGCTCTGTGAGAAAACATTAAACTTTTGCTGTGTTAGGCCAGTGATATTTGGGGGGTTGTTTTGTAACAGTCAACTTCCTTGACTAATTTAGCTACCAGTTATTAATGTAGCATAATTCTGGACACTTGGATCTTCATGATCTCAACAAGACAGCTTATCCCAGTTTTGCAGGAAAATGCAAAAATGTTGCTTAACTTGTCCCAGAACTCATAGCTTGAAAACAACAAAGCTGAGATTTGAGTTTGCTCTTTCCACAAAATAAACAAAATCTAAACCGTTTCTGTAGCACCACGCAAGCTATTTTTTTCATGGTCCAAGAAGCCTAAGATTCTTAAAGTGGGAAAGAACAAAGGCTAGTGAATGGAGCCTGACTGACATCTTTAGTTATTTGAAAAACAGTACTTGTAGGTAGAGTGACTATTTTGTTTTGTTTCATTTTGTTTTAGTTTTCCATACGATACAACTGAAAATAAGCAGTATATGATTTGGGGAAAAGATTTCTTCTCTGTCTTCTTTTATTCCTTACTCCATAGGCTAGTAAAAAATGATATGCTAAGGATCAGATCATATCTATTTCTAGAGAATGTAATGATCGACTGTGAGACAAGAAAGGCCTCCATGCAATTCCAGTAGTTCAGAGATAGTATAGTTCTAAATGTCTTTTTATAAGCAATGAAACAAAATAAGCAAAGTCAGTATATAAATGCTAGTCAAGCCAGCCAGCACTCTTTTGGAACTTCTTGAAATGTAGGACGTTGTTTGCAGTCCCATCTCTTCTTTCATATGTGAAATCTGGTATATTTGGGAGCAGTACCATGAAACCTCATGAGTCTCCTTAATTTCTTAGGTGATTTTTATGTTAGAATGCTATGTTAGAAAAGCAAACCTCCAGTGAACTCCGTCCAGGAAGGGGGTGATGGTAGGCAGTCGATAGGCTGCCTTGAACATACCCTATAAAAAGACCAGGGTGTTTTAAGATACGGCCAGAGCATCTGAACACTTCTGGTGGATAAACCTGGGACTATAAATCTGTGCTCATCACTGCTCACATCTCCTATTAAAACACACAGCCTGGAAAGGTCAAAGCAAAGTTTCTAAATATTAAAGGCTGAAGTTGGATAGACTCATGCTGGAAGGAAATTGGCTGGGTTCCCTGGCTCCCTGAAATGCTCAATATAAGATGCCCTCATTGGCCCCTTCCTCACGAATACTGGCCAGCTTATCATCTCAAAGGTACTCATTTGCCAAACACCAAAGACAGTATTCAAAATCACTTTTCTCGAATTTTACACTTTCTCATTTTATTTCACTTGTAAACCACCTCTTAGGAACCTAGAAAAAAAAAAACTAGCCAATGTTCAATAGTTATTTAAAAGTTACTTGCTAAATATCGTGGCTATAAATACTATGTTTCATACACTGAATAAAGTTGTTTTCAGGTCTGCATAGTTAGAAAGATCCCAATTGGGCATGGTGATTATATTTTCTCAAATTATAATGAAATGACAATCTAGAATACAAAGAGCTAAACACCAGGCTCTTATCTCTCCTTATTGCCAACCAGAGACTGAGTTGAGCACCACCAGCACCACTTTCAACATCTGTGGGTAGTAATCTTTGATAGTCCAGGATGTACAGGCCTTGTATCTTTGTAGCTTACTGGCACTGGGGATATACCATACTCCAGAGTCAGACTCTGTTTTAAAAACTTTGCAACTGTTCAATAAATGCATGGTGATTTTTATCCTGTTTATTAATGCTCCCAAGGCAGAAGTCAAGAGTCCAACTTGACTCTAAACACAACTTTTCTTCACCTTGCTTTGGAAATGAAAAGTGAGTCATTTCCTCGTCTGAGACAAAGAAGTCAGACTTAAATGGAAAACAGCAGTAAGCACAATTCTAAACACAAGGTGCATAATCAGAGAGGTTACAGGTTTTCTCCCTTACTGTTTTTGTATGATGCTTTCTTTATGTGCAAATGTGCAGTTGGTATTTCCAAGGTCAGATAAGTTTTATTCCTCTGTATGTTAGGACAGTAGACCTTGAAATCAGGTCATTTTATTTTCCACAAAAGGGGAAAATAGCAATGTACCAGTGGTACCTCAAAATTTCAGATCTTGTTTAAATAGTAACATGTTTTCCATAATCACAGATTAAAGACTAAGTTTTGGGACAGAGATAATTAGTTTGATTCTCAGTGATGTCGTTTGGTAAAGGAGTGAAATCAGATAACTTTCTAACTTTTTTTATTTTAAAGAGATTAAGACAAAAGAGGATAACAAAGCAGATCAGAACAGAACAAAGTAAGCAACACAGTATTTTACCACAAGACAACCCATAATTAACAGTAACTACCATAATGTCTCTTTCTTTGAAATAGTTGAGCATAACTTAACACACAATAGTATCAAACATAACAAAACAGTATAAAACCATTCAAGAGAATGAAAGTATTACAGGGCTTTCAGAACCAAATAACAGAAAATAAACAATGAACAATGAACCAAAATGAACCAAATGAACCAATGAACGATGAACCAAATAACAGAAAATGAACAATGGCTACTATATTATCTCATTTTCCATAGAAAATTTGTATATACTATCACACATAATAAAATCCAGTAAGATACAATATGATACAACCAATGGAAACAGAAGAAAAAAGGTATGGTAGGACTTCAGAGTAAGATGATATTAAATCAGCATTGTCTATTATAATGTCTTATTTTTTTCAAAATAACTGTTCATACTATCACAGATAATAAAATCAAACAAACCAGGATAAAATCATTCCAACTAATGAATGCAAACATTATAAGGCTTCAAAGTAATGTAACGGGGAATTATGATTACCATAAACTCTTATGTACTCTTACCATTCCTTAAACTAGGGAGACTATATGGTATTTATATATGTAAGTTTGATTTATTTTGCTTATGAATATAGTCTCAAGTTGTGTCCATTTATTTATAAATATCTCAATGTTATCATTCTTTATAGCTGAGTAGTACTCCATTGCATAAAAATACCATAACTTTTTTATCCATTCCTCAGTTGATGGACACATAGGTTTGTTTCCAAGATGTGGCTATTACAACTTGTGCTGCTATAAACATGGGTGCACATATTATCACTGTGGTATGATGCCTTCAGTTCTTCTGGGAATATGCCTACAAGTGGAATAGCTGGGTCGAATGGGACTTCCAATCCCAGCTTTTTGAGGAATCTCCAGACTGATTTCACAGTGGTTGCACCAGTCTATACTCCCACCAACAGTATACTTTCTAACATCTTTAAAACTACCATGTTCTCATCTGAAAATGGAACAATTGTCCCCCCATTGGCTGCCTGCAAGGACTGTGAGGCCACTCACATGAAATACTTGTCATTTTTATAAACTTTTCACTTTTTCTCCCCTTACTTTTGATACCAGGAGTTGAATTCAGGGCTTCATGGTTACTAGGCAGGTGCTGTATCACAAAAAATGGTTACCTTTATTAATAGCCAATATCTGTTGAAGGAGGGACAATTGGAGTAACTTATTGAGCATCTCAGGGCCCTGGAGATCCAGCAAGATTCCTTCCAGCATGAGACTGTCAAGCTTCAGCCTTTAATGTTAATATTAATATTTAGAAACTTTGTTTTGACCTTTCCTGTTTCAGTATTTCAACAGAAGCGAGCAGTAATGAACCACTGATTTACAGTCCTAGGTTTAGCTTTTGTTTGTTCTAATTCTTCCCCTGCATCCAGGATTCTAAACATAAAGGGCTGGCGTTTCTCCCCAACTATAGTCCTTTTTGTTTCAAGTCTTTGTCTTACATTTAGGACCATCAATACCAAACTCATTTGAAAGAGTTTCTGCCAGGGGGAAGATGTTATAATTAAAGGGTTAATTAACAGGGAAGCCCAATTTGGGAGCATTAATTTCTCCCAGAGAGGGGCAGCATCCAGTCACTGGTGCTAGGGCCCTGCCATCGCTGACCTGAGCACAAAACGAAGTTGGGCTCAGGAGTTCAAAGAGCAGGTTGGGGCTTCAATCAAGTTAGCAGAGGAATCACACACACACACACACACACACACACACACACACACACACACAATGGAAGCTAAGATGAAAGTAGCAAAACTAGGGTAGAAGCAAATGGTTTAGGAAGTGAGACTGGAATCCTGTAGAATTTTGAACTGATACACCTGAATCAATGCTTACTTACTCCTTCATATGGACACACTCTATCTCTTTGTTATTATTACAGTACTTGTCAACCCAAATTGATTGTACAAGTAGGTGGGATTCACTGTGATATTTCTATGCATATATACGTAACAAACACACACCCTCTTACTTATGTACTTGCTCATTCAGTGTTACATACCCATTCTGGTGCTGTTCATTGTCCATTGATTTATTCACTGACAGAGGTGAAGTAACTACTCACTAGGACCTTTGAATCTGAGAAATGCTGCAGAGCAGCTATATTTAAAGTCAAGGTTAACACTGAAAGGTGAATCTTGTCAGAGACTGGGATCTCAGATGGGCTGGAACTCATGGTGGTTGAGATGCAGAGCAATGGGAATATGGTTGGCGTCTTCAGAACCATCTTCTTTGGCCCTCAAAGGTGTCCAAGACAACATCAGAAGTGCATGTTTCAGTCCCAGGGGTTCCATTTAACCTATGGTAGATACAGATTTTTGTGGCTGTTTCAATGACTTTCCAGGAGATAGAGGTAAAGAGTGTGATGGACAGAGCACCATTTTGGATTTTGCTGTCCCACAGGACTCTTCCAAGACTTAAAGTAGAATTTCACAGGAAGCAGTAAGACTCAGACAGGAAATATGGTCTTTCTTGACGGGCAGCAATGTGGTCCTTACTGTATCACTGTATAAATTCTGCCTGTGAGGATCCTGACCACAAGTCAAAAGTAGGCTAGGACCTTAAAGATCAACTGATAAAATCTGTCATATATACATTTCCATCTGATTTCTTAACCGTGTGTCACTGATGTATTATGAAGGATTGCAGAGACATGAAAGCTATTTCCAACTTTAATATCATTACTTACATTATAGGGTAGACAATACTGATATTTAGTTTTGAAGTATAGAGAGAATATAAAGTTTTCAAAGCAAATCAAATGTCAAATGAACTTTGTCTTTATTTTCTTGTTTATTATGGTAAGCAAATTTTGTTTGTGAGAAACAGAATCAATTTTATATTGCTATTACTCATGTTATTTTTAGAGAGGGAAATTTTTCTAGTTAATTGTTTTTTTCTTAATGAACCATTGCCTCAATGTTCTTATCGCTCTAAAATAAAGTTTATCAAAAAAGTTCTAAAAATCTGATAAATTTCTAAGTTGTCTGCTGTGTTTTTATGTTGTCAATAAACTCACATCGTCAAGGTATGAATAAACCAAAAGGGATGCAGAATTCTCAATGGGGAATGAAACAAGTTGGTGTGATCTTGGAATTTGGGGGCCATTATGAGCTCCTTCTTTTTCTGTGTCTGTCTGTCCATCTGTCTCTGTCTCTCAAATAAGAACACAGACAAATCATTAATTATTTTCCAAAATAATTATTTTCAGAAATAATAATAATGAGATCTGCATTGGTATATCCCTGTAGTATATGTATAAGGAGAGATAAAAAGATGGTTACTGCTTACATTTGAAATATTTATTATAGTACAAGACACATTGCCATTAATTCACCTGAAAATAGTCGTGACTTCACACACACTTGTTCCATCTTTCTGGCCATTTTCTGAAGCAGTTCTGGAAGTCCTCTTTCATGTCTTTACAAATTATGATAAAGATGCAGTGGATCCTCCCGGTAAGGGTTATCCAGTAGAAAGAGAGGGTTATAAAAACATTAGAATCTAGCATCATGTGACTGGTGGTTGTTCCCCAAATTCAAAATGACCACAAAATGTAAATATTTCGAATTGTTTCAGGACATGGAGGCAGCCAGCACAGCACAACTGAAGACTTTCAGGAAAGAAGACTTCCAGTACTATTTCAGAAAGTGACAAGAATGATGGGATACATGTTGGGAGGGCAAGGGGAAGTGTTTTGAGGGTGATTAATGCAAAGGTGTCTTGTTCTGTAATGAATCTGGTTCAAAAATGTCCAAGTGATCCAAGCCAAGGTGTTCGTTAAAAAAGTTTGCACACACTGTGTTTATCAATCATAGTAATCTCTGTCTCTCTCTCTGTCTCTCTCTCTGTCTCTCCCTGTCTCTCTCTCTGTGTCTCTCTCTGTCTCTGACTGTCTCTGTCTCTCTCTCTGTCTCACTTTCTTTGTCTTCCTCTTTCCCTTCTTCTCTCTTTGCCTTTCTTCACTTTGACACTGTTCAGCAAATATTTTCAGTCTGTCTCCATTCCAGGCACCCGTCAGTATGAACTTCACATCCCTGTGTACTTAGATCTGGCCTGGAGACTTACCTTGGAGGAAACTAGAGAGTGGTATGTGTGGCTCTTGAGCAGAAACTTTCAGCAGGGAGTATGAAACTCACCACACCCACTTTTCCTAGCTCAGCAATCTTGAAATGTTAGATGTACATTCTCCTTAGCCTTGAGTGAAGTTCATGCAAACAAAGCAGCCTCTCACTGTGATCACAATGAATATGCAGTGTTATGAAATCCAGTTGTGTTTTTCCAATCCACCTAGACTGTGAGGTAATTTGGTATAGAAGCATAACGCATCTTATCTAATACATATCCTGCCATGCATTTCCTTTGCTTAGAACCAGGTTCTTGCCATTCTTTTCCTATGTGGTTGGGAAAACAACAAACAGCTATTTCACATTTTCATTTAAAGCTGATTACATGGCCCTATATTGAATAAGAAAAACATTCAAATCCTTGCCCTTGAATCTTGGTTCAAAAGTAAGCACATGATCCAAACCAGGGAATGGGAATAAATGCCACGCAGATACTGAAAGATAGTAGCTTATAAGTGGTTTGCTGTCAGGAGATGGGGTCTGCCAGGAAGAGAGGATCAGTGGGGACGTGGCCTACAAGAGTTTATCCCCCCCCCATCCTCCTTTTGTGCTCAGCTGCCTGTCTATCGTGCTGTGGGCAGCTCTTTTCTGCCATACTGTCCAGCATGGGAGCCACCTGGATATGGACTGAAATGTGAGCCAAAATAAACCTCTCCTCTTTTAAATTGCGGGTGTCCAATATTGTGTCTTAACAATAAGACAGGAGCCAAGACATCAAGTGAGCATAGACTGTTGGTGGCCATGTTTACCACCACTTGGAAGGATCCCTCCTGGGAATAAAACCCACCCAAGGGAGAAAGAACGAAAATATGAAGAGGGATAGATTCACGATGATGTTATTTAATAATTCAAGATACTCTTGCTTTAGATGAGATGTCACTAATACTAATCAGTGACTTCCTTCCTTTCCTCCCTCACGTTCCCTTCCCCTCTTCCTCATCGCCCTCTTTCTCTCCCTCTTCCTTCTTCTTCCTCTTTGTTATTCTCTTTCTCTTTCCCCTGCTCTCCTTGACCCTCTCCTCTTCTTCAGATGTTTTCTTGGCTAAGTTTCCTATCATTTTCAACAGAAAATCTTAGTGAATATTCTGTGTTTTCACTACCTAGAGCATGGAGCACCTCAGCTCTTCAGCCCTATTCATCTACAGGCTGAAGGTGAAATCCCTCAGCATGCCATTCAACGCCTTTTGGGTTTTTCTAATTGTGCATGTGAGTTATGGCCTCTACCCACCTTAACTTCTCTGCCCTCTAGTGTCACCTTGAATTCCTTTCTTCAAGGACAAACTAGGCTTTCTCTTGGCCAAGCCCAGGCTCTGATGACTCATGACATTTATGTCTTCTGTGACTGTGAGCCCCATTAAGTAGGAATTGGGTAGTGTGCCATCTCATTTTATTTTCCTCAAAGTGTGTAATGATTCTGATAGTGGCAGGTGCTCAGCACATAGCTGGGAACTGAACTAAAACCAAATTCTGCATTTGGAGAAGTATTTTCATTATACATGGAATATGCTCAGACTTCTGGTAAATATACCTCATATTTGATTGAGCTTCTGAGAAACCCACATTTGTCTCTGTTTCTGTTCACTCATACCTAATGTTTTAGGGGTACAGTAGAAAGTCATTTTTTTGTTATTGTTTAGGTTGAACCTTTAAATGCTAGTTCTGTTCCCAAAATCAAAAGCTTCTTGATTAATCACAATTAATAGCTTTCAAAATAATTTACATTGTCCTGTACCAAAAATGTGCATCAAATACACACGATGGTACTAAAAACTTTCATTAATTCTACTCTATGAATAGGAAATAAAATCCAGAGAAATCAAATAGTGACACACAGCAAGGTTCAGATTAAAAGTCAAACCATTTGAGGCCAGAATCTTTGTTATCTTTTCTTCATATGGCATTAGCTTTGAGGAATTTATAGCTCTTCCCAAAAAGAAATATTATTTTTATACTATTTTGAAATCTTCATGATCCATCCCACTTAAAACTGGAACTTGGCATGCCAGCCAACAGAAGACAATTTGAGATGGTGTAGGAAGGAATGTCCTTCTGGTAGCCTTAGCCTCAAATCATAACTTTGTCTCTTTCTAGCACAGTGACCTTTGTCAAGCTACAAAAGCCTTTTGAGTCTTGGCATAGTTATTCATAAAATGGAGATAACTGTGGACTTGTGAGGACAAAGAATGGGGATGAGTGAAAAACTCCCCATATAGTACACAACACAAAGTAGTGTCATGTAAATCCGAGTCATGGCACCAAATGCTAGGATTATTTCCAAAAGATGAAAAATATTTCCGAAAGATGAGAAGTATAAAATAAAAAGTGGCCTTTATTCTGAGAACACGGAGAGAGATGACCAGCACCCCCACCACTGGCGTCCTGTGATCTCTCTGGCAGACACGTGGCGTGGGGGTATGTAAATAGCCTCAGTTTGGGGTGGAACCTAAGGCGGGCATTAGGGATGTACAGGTAGCCCATTGGTCCTAGGTTCCATGCCATAGGTAAATTCCCAGGGGTGGGAAGATGGCGTCAAAGGTAAATTCCCAGGGGTGGGAAGATGGCGTCAAAGGTAAATTCCTAGGGGCGGGGGAGATAGGGGCTTCCTGCTTCCGGTTGAGGCTACAGTGTCCTGGCTACAGTGTCCTGTCTGGGCCAAAACCCTTTCATATCCCATCTTATGATTATTATTATGAAAAGGGGCAAAGATTTCTCTCTTTAACTACTTCCTGCTGGTGGAGGGCGCTGTACTGGAGTGGAGGGCGCTGTACTGTAGCCTAGGGGAGTCGATGGGATGAAGGTTAATGCCCAGGTAGATGCTGGTTCCAGGTGTTTTGGCCAGGACAACTTCACTGGTGAATGCATGTATGTTAGACTGGAAAAACAAAGAGACAAGATATTATGAGGAGACATGGCACTGTCATATTTAAGGACCCAGGTGAGGTAGAAGCAAAGGTGCCTTTGATTTAGACATGTTCCACAGTAGGGCACAATTCTGAAAATTAAATGTGGGCTTAGGAGGAGTGGAGTTATGAGAGGTGCTTACTCCCCCATCTGAAAGCATAAAAGTTAAAGGTAGGTTGGTAAGGCTTGTCTCTGGTATACCTGACATTGGAGTCTGTAGGCAATACTGTTAAAGAGTCCTGCTGTAAAAATGATCATTAATAGAATGTAAGGAATTAGGAACCAAAGTGGATAACAAAACATGACTTAGCCTGTTAACTGTAGCCGTGAGGCCTTGGTAAGGCAGAGATAAGTAGGAAAAGGATGGTTATATCTAGGGCTTGAGTGATGCGAAACCAGAATGGCAGTCTAGCAACTTAGGCATGATTTAGGCATGGGTTGCTGTAACCTGGTTGTAGTGCCATGTAACTATAATGCATGTTTATAGTTTCTGAATTTAGTGATACTTACATCTTAAGTCATTACAATGGTGAGGCTGTGGGGTCCTTTCCTGGCTATATCTATACTCTTCCTGCCCAGTATAGCAGCCGGCTTAAAGTAAACACTCAATTATCTTCAAGGATCTCTTAAACTTTGGTGTCCTGGCTTTTAAAGTAGGTGCATCATATTTACCACCTGGGTTCCTAGTTTGCTTTGAGGTTATATGTGCACAATGATAATCCTATAAAGGACCTGGAACCAGGTGAATAAATTGTAACAGTTGGATGGATTTGACTGATGGTTATCAAACTATGAGAAGAATCTCATTACTTTCACAAAGCTCCAGTCCTCACCACCCTTCCTTTTGTATCTTCCTCATCTTGAGCCCATCAAGGACACACTAGTGATATGCTTGTCCCACTTTGTAGACTCAGCAGCTGGATGATGCCAGACATAGACGTGTGCCCATCAGTAAGGCACAGCAGCATTGGGGAGGCCTGATAGGTGTTGCTACTAGGAGGAGGCCCTTCTTATTAAATGCCATTTTGCATTTTGCAAAGTAGTGGTGGTGTTGAAGTGTTTAATTTCCTGGTTCCTCACCAAAGGCAAGATCCAGGTTGCCTCTGTTTGCAGCATATGCACAGAAGCTTTGGTCATAAAGAGGAAGTTTTATGGGGACATATGCTGCTTGCCCAGAAGCATAGCCCGACTGAATGCTATTCCTTGGCGATACCATGATTATATCTCCACCGAGTTCAGGGAAGCCTCCCAGGCCTGCAAGACGCAATTTTGAAATAGATTTCACAGCTGCAAACTATAAGATGACCCAATTTGTCTTTTCCATTTCTGTCTCTTCTTCTATAACTGTGGAAATCTGCATCCGCATCTCAGCGATGGGCTGCATAAAATATGCAACAGGACTTAGTGCTCAGATTTGAAAGCTGCAAAATTTAAGGACAGCTGCTAAAATGATCTTGGGCTATGTTGCAGAAGGGAACGAATCCATGGAGGGGAATGGGTGGATTTCTGCTCTCCCAGACACAAAGGCTTTCTTTCTCTAAAATTTTAGTCCCAAAGCCAAGAGATGAAGAGGATATATGTGCCCCCTCATCTTTCCCGAGGAACCCGGAGCTACCCATCCTCCCAAGAATATCCCAGATGGTAAACGGAACTGAAGTTTGCACATAAATTCTCCCCAGGGAATTGGTGGTTGGTGATAGCAGGCCTAATGAAATTTTTTATTGTGGTTATTACATACAATTTGTACAGTATATCATGCACGGAAATTTCTTCTATTCCTATAAATCTGGAATTGCTAGCGTAAATGCCCAGGCTTACGAACTGCTACAGAACACAATTACCTCTAGATACAAACTCTCTTTAGGACATAAAAATCGTTGCTACTGAGACGGCTGAATTGCACTGGCAATTTTGTAAATATTTGAGTGATATATTTCCTTTTGGATAAGTTTTCATAGCCTTGGAAAGCTGTCTCGTTTCTTAATGCTTTTGTTGTTGTGTTTTTTTTTTCTGGCTATCACTTTTGGCTTGATTGTTGTTTTCAATCATGCTTAGTAAATCAGATTATCGGACAAATGTCATTTATAAAAGGCTCAGAACTGTATGGCCTTCTGTTGGAATTAAGAGGACCATCTTTATAGCAGGTTTGTCAAAGATGCAAGAAGAAAGAAAAACAAAAGCAACATTCAGGCAAATCCTATACTTTTTCTCTCTGTATTACCAGTTTTTCAAGTCAGAGATTTCAGACTATTTTTCCGTTTTTAATGAGAGCTAATAGTTATCATGTTCTTCTTTATATGCCTTGATCAATGGGGGCAACTTACTCCTAGATAGATGGGTTGCTTTCTAAGATGTTCCATTATGCTCATTTTCGAGTTAGGCTTTATTATCAAGTATGATGGTGAAGGATGTTATACCCTTGTATCGATTTTCTACAAGTTCTAATATTGGAGATAAGGAGAGTTCTTCCATCAGCTTCCAGCCAACAGAGAAGAGAGACTGTTAAAACTCCTCATAAGAGCTTCCAAGGAAGGCAACAGTGATGGATTACAGACTGCCCTGGAAGTGAGGACAGGCACTTGGTGAGCACACAGAGTTTTAAAAAGGAGCCTTCACAACAACCAATAGGGAAACAAGCCCTCTCTCTCTCTCTCTCTCTCTCTCTCTCTCTGTGTGTGTGTGTGTGTGTGTGTTCCTCTCTTCCTCCTGCCTTTCTTTTTTCCTATCTTATCTCAGATAATTATCATAACAACTTATGAATTGCCTGCTAAGATTATCCTACATTTTTGAAATGAAAAAAAAAAAATCAAATCTGGGGAGACGAGCATCCTTAGTGTAAGTTTTGCAGTAGTTTATGAGGGGAGCAGGTGGGATTTGAACCCTGATCAAATTGGATTGTGACACAGCTGCAAGCAGTTAGCCTTCTCCTTCCAATTTACTTTATCCTTTCCAACCCAAAGTGTGACACTTGAAGGATTGCAGAACACCACCTGTGTTCTTTTAGATGGTCCACCACTATGGAATGAACAATAGAGACTGAGAAGAGCTTGATAGATCCTTTCTGTGCCAACTCCAGGAGAAATTATGTTTGCATCCTTAGCATGAGCACCTGAAGAAAGAATTTCATGCAAGATAACAAAAGTGTTAAGAGGAGGTTGGGGCCCAAACTTAAGTGCTCTTGTCAATGGTCACATACTTATGTTAAATAAATTTGACAGAGAACCAAAATAAGCTGGGCAAAAATATGAATTGGTATTTAGCAAAGAAATTAATACCTAGTGAAAATAGAGAAAACATTTTAATGTTCCTAGGAATCAAGGAAACCTAAAATAAAAGAAAACAAAATAAAATAATGTGTCAATTTTCATTGATCAGAGCAACAACTTTATTTTTCTAGCTAAAAGATCAACCCTATGAAGGGGCAAAAGGGTGGCTGATGAGCGTGATTTTCATCTATAGTAGTGACAGTGAAAATTATTAAAACTTGATGAAATTCATCCATTAATGCCTCTAATTCTATCTGAGCACTTCCTGCATACTTCTACCGCATGTGTATGTCATCCGAGCACTTGCTATGTATCACTATTGTATGTTGAGGTCTGGAAAAATGAATGGGTTCAATTATTAGTCTTGTGGAGTAGAGAAGAAACTCATCAGTCAAATAACTTTACTAGTGAATGCAGAATGTCAAATAAAGATAAGAATTGTTAGAAAAATAAAAGTATACACTAAATATAGATATAATATGGAGCCAAACTCCGAATCAGAAAATTTACTCCCCCAAAGTAGTGCTATGTAAAAAAATATTAAAAAAACCTTTTATTGAACACTTATATTTGGTTCTGTTTGTGAAAATAATCATAGGTTTGTATATATCTTTATCCACAAGGCATTTTAACTTTTGTATTGTTAGTAATAATACAAATCTGGAACCAGTTCTGATCAATGGGAGAATGAATTATCATATATATACATAATGAAACCTCATGCAGTATTTGGAAATCAAGATTCTGAGGACTCTTTTGGGACATGAAATATCATGCTAACAGAATGCTGCATGAAAAATAGAGGTTACAAAATGGCCAATTGTATCTTCCCTAATTGCATAAAGCAGAGAAATGCAGTAAAATAGTAAAACATGTCTGTGGGGTTACAGGTGAGTCACACTATCTTACACTTGTCTATGTTCCACTAAATTTCTGCAGTAAACCTGTTTAAGTATATCCTAAAGAAAATGATGAAATTTTAAACAGGTGATACAATTCACTTCTTGAGTAGTCACTGAGTAGGTGGCACCAGGTATGAGTAAGTGTGAAAACAAATGACACATTCTTCTCTGGATTTGTGTCATGTTTGTATGACATGATACTTAACATTCTCTGTATTGAATTAGACCTCTTGGCACCCTTACATTACCTCTATGATCTCACTGTGAACTGCTCTGTCCTGGGAGTGGCAAAGAATTGAAATTGGCAGCCAACCCTGGCAACATTGCCTAAATAATTAATTTAATCAACAGTAACTAATACTACTTCCTAACGCTGCTCTAAGTGTCCAATAATTATCAATTATTTATGTGTCATGTTGTGAGGTCATAAAATGGTGCAACCTCTATGGAAGAGGGGTTGGCTTTTCTGCAGAAAGTTAAACATAATATCACTATATGGCAGAACAACTGTACTCCTAAATGCAGTGATCCTCCTTTTGCCTGAATTCTGTACCAGCAAAAACATCAGTGAAAATCATCTGCAATCCCAAAGTCAATATTTGTAGTGCCTTGGGGGCTATTTTCATGGATGTACACGTGACAAAAATGAGTTGCCTGACACACATGTTGGAAGAGGAGATCCAACAAGGATCTGCCTTCGTGTTTCAGATCTCAAAATGAGCATGAGGTACAGGGAATAATGTGATTAGTGCAAAGAACTGATGGTGGCACCAGTTGGGTAGAATTTAAATCCCAGTCGTGGTATCTGTTGGTGAGAAGTCCTCTAGAATGTCCTTCAAATGCTTCTGAACCTTATCTTCTGTTTTACAAAATAGTGTACTATCTATTAGGATGATTTTTTTGGATTTAGGACAATAATCTGTATGTGATATGGAGACATATCTATTTGTTTTAGGGACCAGGATTTAATTCTTGCTAATTCAGGGTTTTCTGCTACTTTATAGAACATAACTACTGGAAATAATGAGACTTTACTGAATATTACCTCTACTAGTATGCTTTCTTGCTAATAACACAGTTACACAGACTGGGCAAGTGTTAAAGAAAAGTTGACTTTGGCTAATGATTGTGGCCCAAAGTCAAGGGGCTGCATTTGGTGATCATGTTTTTGTTGACAGAGTCCTTGAAGTGCTATAGGGTGTCACATGACGGTGGTGGAGAGAAAGAGGGAGAGAAACAGGGAAAGTTAAGAAAGAAGGAGAGGGAGAGAAATAGGGAGAGAGAGAGAGAGAGAGAGAGAGGGAATGAGTAGGAAAAGGGTTGGAGGAAAGGGAAGAGGAGGGAGACAGAAAGAGAAAACTGGAGGGAGAGGAGGAGGGAGAGGAGAGGACAGAGGGAGGGAGAGGAGGAGACAGAGAGAGAAGGAGTGAGTTTTGGTCTCAGTCTTGTAAAATCAGCAGAATTCAATCATAAAGTCTCTGCCCTGATGGCTTTATCTAACCTAGTCACTTTGCAGAGGCCCTACTTATAACCCACTATAGTTGAATTAAGTTTCTCCTCTCTCAGTACCTCGCAATAGGTGTTATACTGCAACATAAATTTTAGAGGGGGCAAACTATATTCAGACCAAACCAACTCCAAAAGAATTAAAATGAGGAACTTAAATACATGTGCATTAATGTTAACAATAGTATTACACATGATAGCTGAAAAGGGCAAACCATCCAATTATCCATCAACAGATGAACAGGTGAACAAAATGTGGTACATCTATATCATGGAAGATTATGCAAAGAAATAAAGCACTGATATATACTGCAGTACTGATGAACTGAAAAACATGTTGAGTGTCTTAGTTACTTTACTCATTGCTGAGGCAAAATACCTGACATCCAAAGTTAAAGGAGGAAAGGTTTATTTAGCTCATAGTTTGTAGAACTTTCAGTCCATAGCTGGTGAATTCCAAGGCTGGGCAGCATTGCAGTAGGATATCACAGAGGGGAAATAGTTCATGGCACGGCAAGAAGAAGGCAGTGAGCAGCAAGCCTCAAGTCTCCCTTTCCCTTTTATCCCATCTAGATTACCAGCCTTTTGGGTGGTATTACTCACACCCAGTGTGGGCCTTTCCATTATTCACACCCAGAACTATGCTAAATAAATCAGTGGACTAATTTGGTACCACACATCCTTAATTCCACTGTCACACACGATAGATCCAGTCAGCTCCGAAGAACCAAGAAGGCTATGAGCATATGAGACTTTAAGGGTCATCCGGATACAAGTCAGAAAGTGAGAGAAATCTGATGCAGCAGATCATATATTGTTTGATGGGATTTATATGAAATATCCAGAAGAAACAAATCTACATATAGAGAAAGCACATTAGTGGTTGATTGTCATTGGGGTGTGCAGAAATGGGGACTGATGGTTCAATGTGAGCAAGATTTCCTTTTAGGGTAATGAAAATTACCCTTTTTTGGAAGTAATAAAGGTGATGTGTGGATTGATCCGGCCTGCGGACCAATCTATGGGTCTCAACCTGGAGAGGGGATCGGGGGATGGGGGCAGGACAAGAGAAAAGAGAGATGGAGACAGGATGAGATTCCAATCGAGTCTCCTTTATTTTTAAAATGGCTACAACTTATATAGGGTGGGGGCGGGCCATAGGCAGGAAGAAGGCTTAATCTGATAGGTCATCGTCACATTCGGTTATATGATGTAAGCAGGAGAGGATTATGGGTAATGTAGGCAGGCTGAAACAGGAAGTTTGCTTGTCATGTGCATTGCAGGTAAGGGGAGGATCATGGGAAATGTAGGCTGACACACAAAATGCCCTCAGGCAGGAGGGGCAGGGCAGCAGCAGCTATTCAAAACTGCTCCCTACAGTGGATGACATTCAGAGTGTGCTAAATGCTACTTAATTGTACTTTTAAAAATGTATAATAAAAGGTTATACAAAAGTCATCTAAACAACAACAAAACATCCTATGCACAGGGGTTAGCATTATGTCCGGTGTAAGACATGAAAAACCTGAATCATTTACCTAAATGACCTAAGTGCATCAGATGGGATTTGAAACCAAGAACTCTGACTGATAGTTTAATGCATTTGACCCTCATGACATGCCTTAACCTTTGGAGATCATAGGTTAAAACTTGGACCAAACTGTGTTCTTGATAGATGCCAGTTTCCTTCTTTTCTGTTTCTTTTGTGAGCAGAAGCTGTGTATGACTCCCCTGGACCTTCACATTGACATTTTTAGAAACAGAAAATGCAGGCATTTCTCTTTTCTTTCTTGTACCCTATTTATGTTTTCTGTTCTCTCATTTTCTATGGAAGTGAGCTTTAAAAACATTTAGTTGTAAAAACTGAACACACAGAAGGAAATGTGATGTGGAACTGAAAAAAAATTCATGTTCCAAAATTTAAAAAAATGTAAGAAGTCCAGACCTACACTTTCAAAATGATATAGAAGAAAAATAATGTGGCGGCAGATAGAAGCCTATTGTGTTCCCTTGGGTCCCTAAGATTTATCACCTACACATACAGGATGCTACAGAAAGGAGGACTGGTGACCAGGGCAATAACTCAACAGCCAGCCATGCAGCCTGCTGGCTGCTGATAGCACTGCAGCCATGTGGCCGGGATCATGTAGAACTGTCCTCCAGGGTGGGGTCTCATTTCTAACCCCCACTCTTTCTGCTTCAGACTCCTTGTATGTCTGTAACAGTGGCTCCGTACATTGGGAATTGGGGAAGAGAGTGTTGCAGTTATAGATAGAAACACATGGATAGAAAAATGCATCCTCTTTCACAGTAGTGATTGTGGGTAAGGAGACAGAACAACACTAACAAAACCAACCCAAATTGTTAACCTTATGTTTGGGGAAATCTTGTACTTTCCTGCGAGAGAAAAGAATCTCATATTATCAGAAGGTTTTAGGGATGGAATATCCCTTAAGGAACTTGCACTGCATCTGCAAGATTTTTGGTGCATTTCTTAAAGTACCTCAATGTTCTTTATCTGAAGTGCTTAAATTATGAGTGGATTACAGAAAATGAAAATGATACAAAATAATTATTTGGTTTTTAATGGCAGAAAGAAATTTGTTTTGTTTCAACGTAAACATAATTGTGTTAGCATAAGCAAAAAGGTTTCATTATAAATGCAACTGAAAATAATTTAACAAATGGGATTGATGAAATGGATTATGCTCTCTTCCTCCTCCCTGCAAAAGTCCTTGTAAAATGAGAATAAGTATTTTCTATACCTCTGCTTCTTGTATAGCCAACAAATGTGGTCATTTAATTTCTGACCTGTTTCTTGACTCCTTTTAATGACATTTTTCTGCAGTTTATTCATTCTTTCATTTAGTATTTATCATGTGTTAATTAGACTGCAGAGCTTATGATTTGATGAGGGAGACAGGGAACCATCGAAAACTAATTTTAATACCTGCTGGGCTCACCCACTTGGGTTTTTCTGTTCTTCTCTCTGTCAGGTTGTGTTTCCTGGTCACAAAGGCTGTCATGAGTTGGGAATGGGCTGTGAGCATGTCCTAGGATCTCAGCTTCTGGCAACTGTGAGGTTCATACGCATTGGCTGGTTTCTGCAGTGTTCAAGGAGATGCCATTTTATCGTAAATGTCTTATTGGAAATGCTCTTTGCCAACCAACACCCTTCACCAGAAGCTCTCTGAAGAGTAACTTTTAGACTGAATAACAGCATAAAAGGGAATAGTATTTAACCTAATAAGCAGGTGGCATCCTCTACCCCTACTACTACGGTGTGATTTGAGGAGCCCAGAAGGGCTGCTCTTCCCAAATATATCACCTATGAAGACCAGTGCTTGGAATTCCAACAAGAGAAGTAGGTTAATTATGGACATTTATTACTTTTGTTTCTGCCATTTGGAAAAATGGAGATAGGAAAAATCAATTTTCCTCTTTGTTTTCGGCTGGACTATAGGCAAAATATACATGAATGAAAACTTTATTGTGGCTCTCAAGCAGGCAGGATCTAAATTCTGATCTAGCAGGTAGCTCATGCTGTGTAGACTCCTTAAATCCCAAGAGTCAGAAGTCTCTGGTTATGTGTGTTTCATGGATTAAAATAGCTAATGAGTTTGTGGAATTTGGAAAGCTATGATGGGACATGTACAAGGCTGGCAGGATCATGTTCCTGGGTGGATATTCCAATCTTGCCTCTTAATAACTGGATGATCTTGAACAACCTCTCTGTACCTGAGTACAATGATGCACTAGAACTGGCCTGGACAGTTCTGCTGTTAAATATTCAGTTTTGTGAGCAGGTTTTAAAACTGTTGGCAGCTTAAAGCTGGCTGTGGCAGGATAGTTACACTACAGAAATCAGCAAATATTAATAAGCAGGGCTCCACCCCACCATTTCCTGTTCAGAAAACTAGCTTATTAGCACACTACTCCTCAGTTCCTTCATAGGTTTCTTGCAAGAATCACAAACAGGTAACTTATGCAAAGGTCTCAGTGTAATGCCTGATTTTAAGAATATTCTCACTAAAAATGTTTCTACTATTACTTCTCTGTTATTACTGCTACTATCACCAATAATTAAATAATATCATGATATCACTTTGAACATAGTAGGTCCTTGAAAGGGCTTAATTCCTTTCTTATTTATTCATTGCTATAGTTTCTATAATGAAATTATGACAAAGTAAATATTCCAGGGAAACAACTTTTCCTCAGGTCTCATTGTGACCCTTAAACAAAGTAAAAACTTCTTTCTTCTCAATGATCATTGTTGATGATAGTGTTTGGACATGTATATGGCACATGAAAAGAAGCCAAATATAGTGCCCATGTCTATCTTCTCCATCCCATTAAGCGTTTCTTTGGGTGCCATTACACCTGAATGACTAGAGATTCTCTTCATACCATCATGAAGCTGTCAACACTCTTAGCAGGCTCTAAAAGGAATAAAGGACAATTTACCCACAGAGCAGTGGCAGCAGCATTGTTTATGAAATGATAACTGCTTCAGGTAGCAGCAAGTTCCAACATTAGCACAACAAAAGCTTTGAACTGGACCATCTGTTGCCACGTGGACAATCTGGTGGGCTTGCCAAAGCCATTTATCCGTGTCGAGTACATATCCAGTCTGGCCAGTCCTTATGCTGAGCAGAAAGGAAATTTAAAGAAAGACCCATCATTTATCATTGCAGACAGCTGGGCTAGAGTGTGAGCTGAGACTACTATTTTTTTCCATTAGAAAAACAAAGACCCTGAAGATGGGTAATGCTTGCTCAGCTCCAGGCTTCTTGCTAACTATAGTCTCTCTCGTTTACATACTTCTTTCTACTTTTCAATATTGTAGAAGGGAAGCATTAGCGGTGGATGTTTGTTCCTAAGAATTTGTGAGCAGATGCCACCTGGAATTCTTCGGTTTTGAGTTGTAGTGAATATGTTTATTCATGCCCCTGAAAGAGTATCCCAAAACCAAACCTTTCTGCCAGGTCTAAGAGGCATTTTCAGCACACTGGCTCTAGAGTTCACAGATCTCCATATTTGTATACAGTCTGTTTGCTATGTGCTGAGTAAACTGGGACCTGTGAACTGACCTCTCTGAACCTCAGCTTCTTAATCTGCAAAATGGCAGTAATAACTTTCATGTGGAGTGGTTTTTGTACGTAAAATTCCATATTTTCTGGTTTTCATTGCCCCCTCTGTATAAATAAACATTAAATAACAAATGATTCAGTATAAGGCAAAGTTATTACATATTAAGATATATTCTTTAATCTAAAATTTGTTATTTTCTTCTGTTTTTTTAAAAAGAAGTTGAAATTGTTTGATTCTGAAAATTACTATGAATCCTAGGTGCTTTGCCCACCAGGTTAAATGAATAACCTGATTCTGAGGAGTGTGTGTGTGTGTGTGTGTGTGTGTGTGTGTGTGTGTATGTTTGAGATGAAATACTGCAGGTGAAAATGCTTGGCATAATTGTTAGCAGAAGCAAACACAATAACTAATCTCACATTCTAGGAACTGTTATTTCTCACTTCAAATTCTGTCTCTGTTGTTTATAAACTATGTGAATTTGAACAGCTAATTTATATCTGCATCTACTTATATGTATATGTATGTATGCATCTCTCTGTATGTGACAAAGTTATCAACATTGGATACTGGATATTTTCTTTAGCCTCAAAGGAAGGGAATTAGTTATGAGCATTGTATGAATTAGGTAATGGAAAACTTATTGGGCAGTGGCTTGGAATTTCATCATTTTTTGCTAAACGTAAGCTCCTCCTCCAGTACTTTGCTAACTATCTCATTTATAGTTTGGCAAGCACACTGAGAAGTAGTAGACATGTGGTTAAAGTCAGACCCTCTGGAGTGAGAAAAATTTTGTGAGTAAGAAATAAAGCTTGAGAAATCATAACTGCGGCACTAATGTCCCACCCCAAGCCATTCTGCTCTGTAACATTCTTTTTTATGAAATTCCATTTAAATGACCAGAGTTGCACATACACAAAATTGGATCGGTGGTTAATGATGCATGAGCATAGTTTATAGGAATCCACTTGACCTGTGGGGGATCAATTCCATGATTTGATCGAAGGCTTAACCTTTCAGAGTCCAGATTTGACCCCATGTTCAAGATAAATCTTCAAAGCTGATAGATCCTGGCATTTAAGACTTCGCCCAAAGAAAGATAACGCTCCAGTTTTCCATTTTCCTAATAGAGATCAAATATCCCAGATATGCCATGGATTGGTTGTATCACTTAGGATCCTTCTTATCTGCTCTCATGGCTTCAGTTTCCCAGTTGGTGAAACAGGAGAACTAGGCTGAAGAATTATCTTTACAACTTTACTTCTCAGGTAGGAGAGATCTTTAATCAAGCACTTTCAGTATTTTGGTGGGAATTTCAGTGGCAAGACCCTGCTCCTATTTCTTCCAGGAGTTTCCATTGGGATCTATGTGTCCTTTTGGATTTTATATAAGATGTGAGTTCAACAAAAAGTTTTATGGCTAAGAAGCAATAGTAGGGTGTGCAAAACTGGACTATATGACATCTTAATTTAACACTAATTATAATAATTGGAAACAGTGGGCCAAATCGGAAACAAAAATGAATAGGAATAGACAAAAGGTTCCATTCTGAATCCCCAAAGAAGATTTTTCAAGTAGAGGAGTAAAGGAATGTGCTAGGAAAAATACAAAGGAAAACTAGTTAGGGGATTCAGCTGGGAAAAAAAACTCAAGATAAATTAAGATCATGATGTTACCACAAGACAACAAACCAAATCAACTGCTAGCCACTGGGAAGACCACCACAACCATAAGCCAGTATCTTTCAAGCTAAGTTAACAGAAGGGTCATTTCCAGAATCAGTGAGGTATATTTCCCTTTCTATTTTTGGATGGCTATATCTTGCTGTGTATCCTGATTTTTCAGGAAGTCTATTGTGATGGCATTTTATTGTCTTAAACTAGAAGTTTCAGGAATATTAGCTTCTTTCATACTTAACATGTCTTCTCAAAGTTTCCTGGAAAATTGTTAGTCAACAGACACAAATAATAATAACAATAATAAGCAATTACTTACAAAGTTGGAAGAGCTCTTCTAAAGTACATTGAATGTATAATCATCTGAAATTCCATTTTATTCTCATAGTTTCCATTTTTTATTATCTTCACTTTTTTTTCAAAAAGAGGAAACTAAGGCTCAGAGATGTTGAGTAAATTATAGCATCATAACAAAAGAAGAGACAAAGTGAATGAATATTCAAGTAGAATTTTGCAATTATCTAGATCTAGGCCAAAAATCTTCATCAACTAGTAGATGTAGGGGAACTATTAGAGCTTCTGGCTTCAGTTGTAAGCCTATGTGAAGTTCTTTGCTTACATTTTAAATACAAATATGAAGGAGTTGAAGAGTATTCCCATATCTGATCAGCTTCAGGATACACAAACTTAAAGCAACGGTATTTAAGTTAATGTGAAGAAAGAATAAATATCCTGAATGCCCTGTGAAGTCCAGCAGCCCCTGAATCTTTCACTTACTTTTGACATGGTAAAAGTAAAGCAAGTGAAACAATCATTTCTGGGTGTGTGACCTGGAAACTCCAAAGGACCTAGGGCACTACAAATATGGCCAACAGTCTCTGTATCCCAAACTATCAGCTCATGTGTCTGTCCTTTTCGAAGGAAATCAGAAATTAAGCAATGGAGAAGCAAACCAATGAGATGAAAGTGTCCGTTATTGTTTGCCATAGTTAGTCTTGAAAGTCATTCTAAATGCTCTGTTGCAAACTCAGGTATGTGGAACCAGAAGAGAAGTCACAAAACAGTTAACGTTACGTATTTTAGATTGCAATGACAGATGGATCTTGCTAAAGGTGGGTAGGACTTAGAAACATTGACAATGAACCCAGAGAAGCAGATTTAAGTTTCTGGCCATCAGACTGGTCTAGAGAAGGAGAGAATTTCTTGTAAGATAGGTGGCCAATGTGGTGGAAGATGTACAAGCAGAAGCTGCAGGATGCCTGCCAAGAATTCTGAGTATTATTCACCATGTGGTCTGAGCACTGATTCCGGGGCTGCAGCTAAGTTAATAGAGATGTTGAGAGCAAACATTATAAGGTTTTCCAGCAATTTGATGAATTTCCTATTTATTGAGCTGAATAATAAAATTATTGAAACAATTTAGGCTTATAAATTTAATTTTATTCTACTAAGAACTTAAAAAAAACACATTCGTCTGTAGATGCATCAAATATTTTAAAGAGGAAGTCCTTTACTTACCATAGTTAGTTTGAGAAATATCAGATAGAGAATTTTGGGTCATACCAGCATTAAAGTCTGAAGTAAGACTGAATCATACAGAATCATAAGAATAATACAAAAATTACCTGGCAATATTTCAGGCATATGAGAAGTATTCTATGTACTCTTCCTTATTTTAATTTCATGGCTATTATGGGACATACATTGGTGGTCAATCATTTGTGCACAAAAATTAAAATTATAATTTGAGATGTGCTATGCATATTTACAAATCCCCAAAGATGAATATAATTACTATGTATCACAAACAAGTACAAACAATAAAAGAGGTAGAAACCAAGCAAATGAAAATAAAGTCATGAGGTAGAAAAGTTGGACACTTTCAGTTCTAAAGATTTTGCATCTGTAAATTTTGCAAAGATGCTTACATGTATCTGCATCCTTGCACTTTGCACTGTGGGGATTTACATCTTTTTGCTGTTCCCTTTCTGAGAACTTTGAAACCAAACACTGATACTTGAGCCCTGGTGTTGCAATGACTCAAGAATAGCTTGCATAGTGACCTACAGTTTAGGACAACAAAAGGAGAGTGGAAATAGCTAGCTCACTGGCCACTAGGTGGCGAACTGAAATGCTTACAGCTGTTACTGTCAGACACTGCTCTGTCACATTGACCCAACCAGCTCCGTCTAGCACACACAAAAGATGATCAACAAGAAATGAAATATAGACTGGAACAAGTTAGAGTGAATTATCCTGACCACCAATGACCATGAATGTTATCATTTCCTTAGCTGGGAGAGCTGGGAATGGTGCTTGCACTAAATCCATAGTAAATAATTCTTGCTTTCTATTGCCCTGTGTGGGTTTCATTACGCTCTGCTAAACCTGTTTTTCCTTTTCTAAAGAATTTTAAAATATGATATTAAGTTAAATATTTTTTCCAGATAGTGCTACCTACTCATGTGTCCCACTGAGTTCAGCCACTATTTAAGCAGTCACTGTGGGAGAATCAGATGTCAAGTCACCTTAGAGAATGCTGCTTTTATGAACACGTTGTTTCTTTTTTTCTGCTCAGGTGTGTGGGATATAGCTAATGCAGTCAGTGGCTCAGACACAGCTAAACTCAAAATGAATATGTGTACTGTGTGTGGGCAGATGAGACCCCAGCCTGCCATGCTGCTTCAGAGTGATGGCTTTTGCGTTTGAAGGGAGCCATTCCCTGCCATAAAGTTGGAAGGTTGCCGTGAGCCTATCCACTTTTGGCAGGTTGGAGGAGTCCAGATGTCCATCATAAAATGGGTTATTTAATGTATCTGTGGGCTGTTTGCAAAATGGGAATGCCTCCATTTTTGCAAACATCAAGCGGGCAACTGCCAAATGTGTTTGCCATCACCACCAATGTGGACATGGGTATTAAGTGCACATAAAGGGTCCTTTCTGTTCTGTCCAATGCAAATCAAACATTTGCATTTCAATTCATTTCTACTTAATTCTATTTCCCACACAGAAGGAGCTCCATTAGGTCTCCCTGCCAAACGGTGCTGTCTCCTGAGCCTCTTCCCTACGGGGCAATTATCAAACTTATGTGTCTCCATAACACTTGGATGTGGCATGAGGCTGACCCTTACCTTCATCATAACTTGTTATCAAGTCCAAATTACCCAAAAGAAACTGAGAAAATAACCTCGGTTTAGAAAAAGGGGCCGTAAGGCCTGGTGCTTCATTTTGGACCAGGAAGTCTTTATTGTACTGTCAGTACAAAAATGCCATGCTCAAATCTATCTCCTTATATGCTGAGAATTTCCACTGTATGTGTCTACATGTGTGAATGTATTTACATGGGTAAACGTAACTTGCATCTTTGAAATATCTTTAATTCAATGGATTCATGCCCCAGGGGAAACAAATGTATGCTCAAAGTACTATAAAAATTTTAGGAGGTTCATAAATCTTCTAGGCATCTGCAGATTAAGAAATTTTTCTGTATGTTCCGCATATGGCACAACTTGGATTGAGAACTTTACTCAAACAAAAAAAAAATGAAATTCATCTGAACATCTATTTCCTATTCTCATTTTTTTTTTTTTTTTGGTATGGGGATCAAACTCATGACCTCACAATTGCCAGGCAAGCGCTTGTGCCACTGAGCTAAATCCCCAGCCCTCTTGTTCTCATTCAATATGGAAGAGTGGAATTTATCTATCACACTCATGTAATCTAGAATAAATATTATAAATGAAACAGATCTTCTCCAAAGTCCTGATGGAATAAACAGAGCAAATGGATATGTTAAATGGCCAAATTGGAACTGGAAGATTATCTTGATGAAACACCATGAGGCAGTATGTGACCCTACTACAGGACTTCTGTGCACAAATCAACCCTTGGGCTACATAGGAAATGAAGATTCAAGAGATTCAGAAAAATGTCACTGCTGAAGTGACATTTTTTTCTGTGTCTAATGATACTAACTCATCCTCAAGTCAAACCCCCTCCACAATGGAGCCCAAGTATGACATGAGAGTAGGATCCAACATTGATACAGTGTTTCACTAATGACACTGTCTTCTGATTTATAGTCTTAACCATACAACAGCTCTCCCCTCACCCAAATTCTACCTGATCCAATATGGCTGGCCAGTTTTGCCTGCGATTATTCTTTTCAGAACCCATAGTGCATGTTAACCACATTACTTAGGTCATTATTATAACTTCAGTGTCTGGGTTACTCTTTCCCCAATTTCCTTCTATATAGGTCCACTTAGGCATTCCCCTTCTTGAGCTCTTTCCCTGAATACCTAGGCCAATTTTGCCTAAAGAGAGAAATTTATAAAAGGTCTTATTCTAACATCTCGTGGGATTTTCAATCTGTCTTTTTTTTCTTTTCACTTAACTCTTAATCTGGAAGGAGATCAGTAAGACTTCACCCCCTTCAGGAAATCCTTCTTGATTTGCTTTCACTGGGGCAGTGCAGCTCTGGTGTTCTCATGGAATTTTCTGTCTGTCTGTGGTACAGTGCTTCTTAGTTCATGTTTATGTGTCTATCCTCCCACCAGACTGTAATGTTTAACTCATTCTGTGTCAGGACAAAGACTGTATCTTACTTTCTCTGAATCCCTAGAATGTGGGATAAAGCTAGGCACAAAGCAGCTGGTTTGTATGATGGTGGAGCTTATGACTAATGGCTTTGCATTAGTTTTTATGTACTACAATGTCACTCACTGCCCACTACCTCATCATTTTGCCCTTCTTGGGTGCTGTATCTCTCATGAAAGGAAGCCTGCAAAGATTCAGACTCTGCTAGTTACTTACTTGCTTGGGTTTCTGGATAAACTTCTTTCTCCTGAACCATTTCCCATATGGAATATTTTCCCAAGTCCCTTTCTCTGATTAAGTAAGCACACTGTCTCCTAATTCTATTCCTTCCCTCTCTCCATTCTACCAGTTTCACTTCTGAGCTTCTAGTTTTTCACACTATCAGTAGCTTCTGATGCAGTTTCACCTTAAAAGAAAGATTCTTGTGAGTCTCACATAGTGACCATTTCTTGAGTCACTTCCCTTTGTTTTCTTAATTCAGTTCTGGGCACCTTTTGGAATAGACTGATTCATCTGCTCACAGGCTGGAGAGAGTCTCTTCCTTCGCCCTGATGTTTCTCTGTGCAGTCTGTGGAGAAAGGGAGCCTTTCGTTTTCTGTCAGACATGCAAGATCACCAGCAGTTTGCAGCATTTCTGCAAACCAGCTCAGACATAGAACACGCTCTCAAATGCCAGCAAAGACAACAGTCACCTGAAGGTCTTCAGTGAGACCATATCCTGTGATCCCTTCAGAGATTCGAACTCAGTGCTTCTTTGGGGATGGAGTTCCAAGAATCTATATATTTGTTAAATACATGCAAATAATTCTGAGAGTTGAATGGCTCACTTACTCAAACATGTCACTGTAGAACACTGACTGGCTTTACCTCTAGTGACAGACAAGATAAGACCCCAGTACTAGCTCCCTCCATGTGGGTTGGACCATGGTTTATCTTGAAAATCCATCTTTCACCTGAGGGTGGGAGACATACTTCATGGTACAGTTTAGAGATAAACAATCTCTGGGGAGACTAGAAAACCACAAAATGAAAGTAATGATTTCAGAATACTACTTATCCCTTTTTGTAGCATCAAATCTTGGTATGTAAACTGTGATTTATTCTTGAGGTGTTTTGGGGGGAGCCCAGTGATAATGTAATCAAGTAGTTACCAGGATACCCAGCATGGAGTAGGCCTTTGATAAGTGGTAACTTCTGCTTATGTTATTATGGTTTCTGTTCCTTTAAATTCCACTGATCAGACCCTAGTGAAAACTGAGTGGGAACAAGGGAGATCTTCCAGAATAAGGTTTCCCTTCCTCCCTCCACTGTGTGCTTCTCTCATAGTTCGGCTTCTCTTTAAGTGGTAATGCTAGCTTCAGATTAGAAGTTCCCTCCGTCGTATTTTAAATACTGTAGGAAGTCAGATTTTGACAGCTCTCCTCAGCACAAATGGGATGCCAGGGGAAGGGATGAGGGAGGAAGCAGAGGCACTCTCTCTGCCTGTGTGGAGGCACAGTGCAAAGTGGCTGATTAGCTAGATATTTTTAAAGTTTCATAGGTGTGAGGCAGCCTCCGCTAATGAGAGTTTTAGGGGATTTCTCAAATCTAAAGTGAAGGGTGCCAAGAGTGGAACATGACCTTGGGGCTTTCCTGTACATGTTAACTAATATTACAAAGAACTCTCAGAAAACCCTCTGAAGTCAACTTCTGTGGGAGGAGAGGGGGGACAGGTGAAGCTCCCTGGACTAGAAACGAGAGTTAATGATGTCTGCTATAAATAGATCTGCTTAGAAGGCTGGGGCAGGATATTAGAGGGGAGTCTGCAAGAGCAGAGTGGAGAGGGCTCTGAGCCAGAAATCGGGTCAAGGATCCCTACAACTGTGTTTTCTTTGGAGGTAAAACTTAAAGACAACTATGCCTGGACTTCCGGAAGCACACAACTCATGGGGGCATCAGCTCTCTGTTTCCATGGTACACCCTAATACCAGCTCTTTCAAAGAGTCTATCCATCCAAAGTGAAGGCCCATAGGATCTCAGTTCTCCGGGAGCGAGTGAGCTTGTTGTGAGGATGAATGCACCCCGCACAGCCGTTATATGCCTATACTTGGCAGCTCACATGAGCTGATTCCATCCTCCCTCTGAGACTTGTTAAAGCACCTTCTTCCTGCTTTATAGGTGACACATTAAGTATCCTGAAGATGAAGAAGGTTCCAGAGCTCATGCAGATACTAAATGGTGGGGAGGATTTATGTTTAGGTTTCTGTTATTTCTTGTAATTGACTCATCAGGACGTAGGTTGGGAACTAGGAGACTTAGGTGCACTGTTAATATTGGCCCTTGTGAAGATAAAGAAAAATACCACTGGAACAGAGAGAATTAAAATGCAAACTGGCATCCTGATGGGTCAGATTACTCTTGATGCAGTGCCGAGAAATGCAGCTATGAACAGATACACCATGCACTGCAGTCAGAGATCTGGTAGCAGGTGAGGGAAAAGGGGTTCACTGAATTTAGGATTAGAGCAGTAGAATCTTTTCTTTGAAGCAAGGAAAGCCAGTGCTTGTGGAAAACCAGTGGTCATGGCGGAGAAGTTAATTCTGTTTCCATGTGGGGAAATTGAAGCAGAAATTAAGGCAGATGGATTAGATTGTTATGGGATGGGGGAAAGAGTGTTAATAAAAGGTGTGATTTGCTTACATGTAGTCAGCTCAGCACTGGGCATTTTTCCAAGGCCACCAGAAGTCAAACTCAAGGATTGCTGTACCTTTCCGCATTTTCTTAATCACTTTGTATCCCCTGGGTACTTAGCACAGTGGCTGCCACATCATTGGTCCAGGCTTCCTTGAACCCATGCCAAATTGCATCTTCTGACCTGTGCATTTTGAGAGGACCTGAGAACTAGTAGATTTGAGTTTAAGGACTTGTTCCAGAGCTGGGTTGTAAGGCAACTTTGTGGAATGATTGTCAAAATTCCTTCCCTTTGGATTGTATAGGGGGCCACGGGGAAACTGTGTGTCATGCCATCAGTGGCAAAGCCACAAAGTGACAGAGTTCAACTTGAAATATTTTTGACGTCTGAAACTTTATCTCCAAAAATTTCACACACATTCTGCATTCAGTTCCATAATGTATTCAAATTTGCTTTAATGTAAAATAATGTTGTTTTCTTCCTAAATTGAAACATTTTTCCCCTATATTCTTCATATGCCTCCTGGTACACTGCATGCCCGAGTTTATAAACTCTTAGAAAAGAATAAAGCAGAAATAAAAGAAAACTATAAAGCACTGAACAAGTGCATGACACTCATAAAGCTCTTATTTATTAATAAATAATTGTTTTTAATAATTAATGTCAATCAAATCCACTTAAATGGCCCAAGTCTTTCAGGAATTAGAGATAATCTCAGTCATAGTTAAAGAAAAAAAATAATCTGAAAGAGCATCTTTCCTCTTCTAGTCAGCTCTGGCGGATATGTTTGCTCCATACTGAAGGCTTATAGTTTGAGTGTCCTTTGCAAACTCATCTAATGGGTATAGTAAAAGTAGCAATGGTAGCAATGGAAAAACAAAACCCCTCAAATTACTACATACAAGGCATTGTGTAAATGTTTTACAAACATCATCTTAATGCTTCCTCCCAACAGGGATGCATAGTGGGAATTATGTGCAATTTGCAAAAAGGGCACAGGAGCTCAGTGAAGTATATAATTGTTCCTAGGGCACATGGATAGGTAGCAATGGGAGTAGGGCTGAAATCTTGTTTGGAAGTAGAGGTCTGTAAACTACAATGTCCTAGCACACATGCCAATTCTGGCTTTCTCTTGTTTTTGTAAATAAATTTTATTTGGACACAGTCAAGCCCACGCATATGTATATTGTCTACTTATGCACTCTAATGGCAGACTTAGGTTGCAATGACCACTGCATGGACTACAAAGCATACATAATTATTCTACAACCTCTTAAAGGAAACTGGCCAAATCACACCCAATGATCCTATTATTTGTCATAGTCCTTACTTTTCACAGAGGTTTTGACTTTGTGAGACCTGATTCTGAAGTTCTATAGAATATAGAACTACTGAGATCCAAGGGCAATGTTTGGTTCAGAAGAAGGCCCCTGATGACTAGGTTTCATTTATCCAAGTGTGCTTTGCTTTCAGACCGTAGATCTGCAAAGCTCTGCACAAAGGACCTTCTTTAGCCTCCTCTCTACACTAATGCTTAAAGGAACTTAAAAAAAAATTTTTTTTTCTTTTTCTTTTTTTATCAGTACCAGGAATTGAACTCACAACCACACACTTGCAAGGCAGGTGCTTATGCCACTGAGCTAAATCCTCAGACTGTCTCTGGCTCCTCACATTTGTGGAAAAGCCTTGCAGGGCTCTATGAGCTCTTGACCATATTCAAATTATTGTACATCTCATCAGAATGTTTCATTATGAAGTCTACTTACTTGTTCCCTAGACTCAGGAAGGAAATTTCTGTCTTTCTCTGACATTTCCACACCTCTGTGCATCTTCTTGAGCTAGTTCTAAGTGTGGGATGATGAACTAACTGGTGAGAGCCCAGGTTATGTGCCCATGAAGGTGGTTTCCCATGCTTTTAGCAATTCAATGAGGTATACCAGATGGTCAGAAAATATCTCTACCTTTCTTCCTTGCTCAGTTCCATATTCCCTGCTCCTCACTGGTAAGAAAGTCAGGACATGTTCCTTCCAGTAGTTTCAATTTAACAGATCCAAAAGGGAAGGCATTGCATGTCTCCTAAATCTTTGTTCTGACCAGAGCTGTGCCAAAGTAGACCTTGATTGAACTACTGACAAAAAAGTGTAGTGGTTATGTGTGACAGTAGGATAAAGATTTGCTTTTGAGAAAGTCGTCATATAGGGATAAATAACAGGATTTAGCGATTATTCTATTCCTATATGACAAGCAGCAAAGAAGCCTCTGAAAGTGCAGCCTCTGTCTTTGAGCTGGTTATTTGTGACCTCGTTTAGCTTCCGTAAGACTTCAAGGTCCTCTACACTTGGCCTGTTTTAATGGAATGTTCCTTTTCCCTAGCTCCTATGCATTCATAAAAGCTCAGTGCAGAGGTTGTACTTTTTTGGTGGATGCTTCTATAACCTCCCAATTAGATTTGTATGTTTCTTTTCCAAGTTTCAACAGCCTTGTGTACCTGTTCCTCTTCTGGCCTTGATTACATGTTATTGCAACTGTGAATTTTCTTCTCAATGCTTCTAGACTTGGAAAGAATTGGGTATTCTTTCTTACTCATCCTTCCTCCAAAATAAATACAACATCTGATGCAGAATATGTGTAACACTTAGGGTGAATTTGGCTGCAAATAACAGAACTCTTGACTATTGTTGACTTAGACCAAAAGACAGTCTCCGGTTTATTTATATGGCAAGTAATGAATCCCCAGGCTGGTGCCAGCCAACAGTTATGCAGATCTCACCATCCCACTAATTTTTCTACCTCTGTACTAGAGTTAGATGTCTGTTTTAGGAATCACTCCTTACATGTTGACTTCCAAAGAGGGTGGCAAGAGGGATGCACAGGGACCAAAGAACATTTTCTACATGTGCAATTTTTCTTATTTTGCTGGAAGCAGTTGCTTGAAGCTTACTTTTAGCTGATTTTTCTTCATTTCTTATTGGCCAGAATTGGATAACATGCCCTCTGCTAAACCAATTTCTGGCAAAGGGAAACTCTTCAACAGTGATTGGTTTATAATAGCAGTCATTTATCAGTGGAGGCAAGGGGAGTGGATGCTCTTATTGGACATTTCCACATAACAACAGTCTTAACCCAAAAATGTCTCTTCACTCCATCAATTCTACATGCAGGGAGTGATTTAAATTCAATGAGTCATTGTCATCAACAAAACATGGAGGATTTCCTGGCCCACTTTTAGAGGGGAGTAGTTCTCTGGTTAAATAAAGATGAGAAAAGTTATGCCATTCAAAACTCCACTCTCTCCCACCGTGCCAGATGGAGTGAGAAGGAATATCATGGGATTAAACTCTGTTGGAGCCATCACTGCCACACTGGGACAAGCTGATTTTTCTAGGACAGATTTCAGTTCTCTTCAATGCAATAGAGATTTACTAAGAGCCATCCTTAATTCTTGTCACAGATAGGACAGAGCATCGCCCTTGATGAAGTTTAAGTACAGGAGAAATTCACAGCAGACAAGAAGATGAAGGAACTTACTGGACATTGAGCCTTAATTCCGTCATCCATCATTCATTCCCTCAACAAATACTTATTGCAGACTTATTATGTACCAATGACTAAAATCAGTAATGGAGATCCGGTAACGAATAAGGCAGAAAAAATTATTGCCTCCATGAAGATTTATTCTAGTGGGGGAGATGGAATAAAGATGTAAAGAGATAAATAAAATAACATCTAGAAATAAATGTTATTAGTATCAAAGGAGGCTTTGGAAAGTGAATGGAAGTGTTTACTATGGGACAGGTGGTCAAAGAAGGGGTCTTCTAGGAGGTAGCATTTGACTTGAAACCAGGAGGACACAGAAGCCAGTTATATGAGAGTGAGAAAGTATATGAGTGTGTAAAGGTAAGTGTAAGCACCTCAGACACATATACAAAGAAACAGGCCTGGAGGTAGGAAATCACGTTTCCTGTTCACAGTAGGCCCAGGCTATCTGATGTAGTGACTGAGGGCAAAATTCTAGGTGCTAGAAGGAAGCAGGGGCCCTCTCTGTATTGCTCTGTAGGTCATGCTAAGGAGCTTCATCAAAATACATTTTCTCTGCCTACCGTTGTGCTGGCATGAGCAACATGGATAAGAAATGCATAATATACTTCAAATAGCAGCTGTGGGGCTTGCTTGAGCACATTATTTGTTATTATGTTATTTGAATTGTAGGATGCCACTTGCATGAATACTGCTGTTTGCACAGCCTTATTTGCTTGGTCTATCGTGGTCCTGGTTAATGCCGGCATCTGTGCAATCTTCCTGTGTTCTGTGCTTCCCGAGAGAAGCACCATCGTGGATTCAATAAAGCTAGCAATAAAGCCCATATTAATAATGTATGCAGAGCTATATATGTCTATTTATAAGGTGCAGAATTGCAGTCCAAATGCATCCCTTCTCTCCCTTCAGATGAATGTAAGTGGCCCCAACTATGTTAGATGAGGTTTCTCTCCCAACCTGACACTCCTTTTTACCATGCTGAATATTAAGAGCTGATCTAAGTGCTGTGCCAGCCCTGGGACCATCACATACACATTGCCCCTCAAACCTGGGGCTATTATCTATGCAAGAAAAGGGAGATAAAGCACGCCTGGAAAGTTGCTATGCTTCACAACTGAGAAGAAGAATAAGTAACTGGGAAACAAGGAAAGAAATATGTTTTCTTGGGAAATATCCTTTAATAAGAAAAGTTTAAGGAGAAAAAGAAATGCAGCAAAAGAAGACACCTAATGTGTGATGTACACCTACTGTGTGTGCATATGTTACTACATATTATATACATAAATATAAATATAAATATACACATCTATGTGTATGTGTATCTATTTCTGTCACTGTGTATACGTATATATATATATATATCACTATAATTCTTTTTCATATGACAACAGAAACATTCAGGACACTGACTTAAAGGGAACAATCAATATTTATGGGAGCATACTCTGTGTTGGGTTGTACCTTAGTCATTGTTTGATTTCACTGACTTACATACCAAACCCATAATGCTGTCTCTCAGTCAAGATAAACTGAATATTACTTGTGTACTGAATACTGTTTGTAATAACAAAGACTTATCTCCTCAACACACCACTTGCTCATCATGGGTCAAATGATTCTTTGCTGTATGTCTTCCTTATTTTGGGAGTAATATCTGTCTGGAGCATTACTGATGGAGGGAAAGTGCTACTTGGTGAGTGACACAATAGTACTTGACACACTTCTGCTCACATTATGCTGGCCAGGGCAAATCAACCTGACTGGACATTCTAACTATGCTTAGAAACAGCCAGAGAATAAATAGAGGATGTATTGAACTCTCCTTGTGTCTGTGACTAATGAGGCTCAGCAGATGTGCCCAAGCAGAGTGAGTCCTGAGAGTGACCTCTTGGTTACAGATGAGGAGACCCAGGAATTGTGTGGAATGAGCACTCCTTGTGTGCTTATCTGTCTTTGAGAGTGACTAATGCTTTGGGGATGATTCTAAGCAGGACAGATCAGTGAGACATTCAGATTCATCTTCCTCCATCTTTCCAATTTGGTTCTCTACCTGATGCTCAGTGAGTGACATCAGATTCACACAAACTGTATCCCTAGGAGCCATTAATGCCCCCTCTGTTCTTACATCTCAGTTGCCATATCCCAGAATATTTCCTGATTCACTGCTTCCTCATCTGATCCCACCTGATAAGTAATCAGGAAAGCTTTGGGTGTTCTGTGTTTTACTGTAACTGCTACAGCCTTCTAACAAGTTTCGCTGGCTTTTGCCAGAATGATAAGCTTTACGATGCATAAATCTAGCTGTATCTTTCCCAGACTAAAATCCTTAAATCATTCATTATATCCCATTCAATTGTCCTCCTTTGGAAATTTTTTATGGGACACTATCACGTGCAAGCACCCAGTGGGCTTTGGGAATATAATAATGTCAAAGTGACAGCCTTACTATTTTTATAGGCAGTGTAGTCTAGATGGTGAGATCAAGCTTAGTAAATAATGTAAAATAACAAGTGCAAGAAATTTTTTAAAGAAAATATAATGTAGAGTAATTAGTCAAGAAAAAGAAATGACAGTTATCCAGATAAAAAAGAAAGGAGTCAACTACTTTTAACTGCAGATAACATGGACTTATATAAAGAAAATATTAAGAAATTCGCACTCCAAAACCAATCACCAAACTATTAAAGCTAAGCTCAGCAAGTTTGTTGGATACAATATCAGTCTCTACCAATTAATTGTATTTCCACAGAGCTAAAAACTTTTGCTCTTCACAGCGCACTATCCAGAAAGTAGAAAGATGATCCACAAGATGGGAGAAAAATTTGCAAAGCATATATCTGGTAAAAGCCTAGGATCCAGAACATAGAAATCCTATTATAATTCAACACTAAAAAAGACAAATACCCAATTAAAAGTGGAAAAAAAAAACTTGACTAGGCCTGTTTCTGAAAAAAGATATCCAAGTGGCCAATAAGCACATAACAAAAGTATTCAATGTCAGTAGTCATTAGGGAAACACAGGTCAAAATCACAGTGAGATATCACTTCATGCCTAGTAGGGTGGCTAGTCTCAAAAAGAAAGATAATGACAAGTTTTGGCAAAAATGTGGGAAAACTGGAACCTATTGCTAGTAGGAATGTGAAACGGTACAGCTGTTTTGTAAAACAATATGGCAGTTTTCCTAAAAATTAGACACAGAATTATCACGGGACTAGTGATTTCACTTCCAAGTATTTATGCCTGACAGAATAAAACAATTACATTTGTAGCTTCACAAAAACTTCAACATGAACACAACAGCAAATTCAAGGTAATAAAAAATGAAAACAATTCAGATACCCAACAACAAATGAATAAACACCTTGGGATGCATAGAGGAAGTGAAATTTTATTCATCTATAGAAGAATGAGCCTCTAATACTTGCCATGACACCCTTGCTCAGTAAAAGAACTCAGATAAAAGGTAGGTATGTTTAACTCCACTTTAATGCAATTTCCAAGAAAAGGCAAAGACATAGAGGCTAAAAGTAGCTGACTTATTGCAAGAGGCTGGAAGTAGAGAGGAAATAGGGCTGACTTCTAATTCACATGGACTTTTTTTTTAAAAGAGACATTAAAAGTATTGTAAAATTAGTGGTGATGATTGCACAACTTTTTGACTAAGTTAAAAACCACTGACTTACACACTTTAGAATGGCACATTCTATGGCATGTGAGCTATATCTAAATAGAAAAAGAAAATATAATGGAGTGATGACCTAGACCTCTGGAGCTATTTTCGAAGTATCTATATTTCAGCTCTGACACTGGCTGTGGAACCTTGTGCTCAGTGCCAGAAAAGCAAGCGTGTCATTGTCTTAGTCAAGACTGAGGCAAGAAACAATAGGTCTTGGGATATCTGGCAGGAATGTGTGAGCTTATTCATTTGAGAGACCTAGAACATTAAGCATGTGTGAGAGTTCAATAAATTGTTATCCCTAGCTCAGAAGACTTACAGTCTAGTATTGTGACACACAAACATAAAATGAAGATTCAGCATAGCACACATTTAGATGTGGAGAAATACGAGGTACTTCTGGATTAGCTGAGCTGTCCGACTCAGCCCAGGGCATCAGTGTTTTACTCAAGAAAGTTCTATCTTAAGGACAAGAGGGAGTTGAAGCAGGCAATAAAGAGGCACATAATCCAGTGGAGGAACAAGACATCCCACTTGAGGGAAGGAGTCTCAAGCCTTGAGAGGTTAGTGCAGGACTCTGTGAGACAGGAGTGGGTTGGCTCTTAAGCAGCAAGCAAAGTATCAACCACAGAGAGGGTCTTGCAGTTTAATTTTGAATAATTGGGCTTTATCTAGGAGCCACTGAGGAATTTTAAGTGGAGGACTAAAATAATTACGTTTGTACTTTGTAAAGCTCCTATGGCCATGTAATAGTGAATGACTTAGGACAAGAAGAGAAAGAGAGAGAGAGAGAGAGAGAGAGAGAGAGAGAGAGAGAGAGAGAGAGAGAGACAGAAAAGAAGAGGGAAAATGAAAGGGAGAGGAAGGGAGAAAGGAAGGAATGAAGGAAGGATGTAGAAATCCTAAATGACAAACTAGCTGTCTTTCCAGATTATGCAGACGCATATCTGGAAATAAAAAGGCATAGACCATATGGTGTGCAAGGACAGGTGGGTGGAGAGTGAGTGGGAAAGGATCTGGAGTGACCAGGGTGGCCTCTGAACCCCTGATTTGGCTGAGAGCGAAAGTGGCCCTACTTGGAGAGGGGGAGCTCCCAGGAGGAAAGTACAGGAGGGACAAGAAGAAAAAGGATTTCAACTTGGGTAGGTCCAGATGAGGGGTCTGGGAGCCGCAGGGAGCTGGTTGCATGCCTACGCGACCACAATGACCCATTTTACTCCCAACTTCACTTTTAAAAAGCTAGTAATTTCTAATGCTTGACATTACTGTCACAGGCACCTCTCTGTGAACTTATGGAGCTACGTGGGTCTCTAAGTTCAGTTTATCACCAGTAAGCTGAATAAATGGCGATTCCTCCCCCATGTTACCTATAAGGAGTGCCATGGGAATGAAGTAAAATCCATATATAAAACTGATTTATGTGTTGTATACATGGGAGGTGCTATCATGATAAGAAATAATAATATAAATAATAGTTCTATGAATAATGAGGGGTTTGTGAACATGTTTTTTTTTAAACAATACAAAAGCCTGGATAATCATAATAATGTTAATTAGTCAATGGCATCTACTCAACAGTTCACAGTTTGACATTCCACTTTCACATTTGTTATCTGAGCACGTAGTTCCCTGGGTAGTGAACTGGGCTGAGAGATTCACTCTGCAGTGAGGAAAAAGAGCCACAGAGAACTTCAATATACTGAAAGTCACACAATGAGCGAACATCAGATTCAATTGTGCTCCTGACCCAGGAGCACAGAGGATGCTTCTCTCTACTAAGTGGTCCGTTAAAAAGTTGATTGAAGATCTGGTTCTCTAGGTGCTGTGTTACAGATGTTAACATTTATGGAAATTACAGAGACTGCTGTTGCCTACCTTACTTCTATCCCCTACCTTGTTATTTAGTAGCAAAACTCCGAACAGATATGTGGCAAAGGGCTCCGAAGCCACACTCCATACCAGCTTTATTTGTAGCAAGGCAGGGCTACGGGAATCCATTGTCTTGAATTACATATATACATAGACTAAGTGAAAATGTGCAGGATTTATGAGCAAATTTTTTAGAAGGAGCTGAGTTGGCTGGGAAGTGGGTTCATTTTGCTCTTCCCTCTTAATGTTACCTGGAAAAGGGCGATGATGGCTGGAATTTCGGTAGCCACCTTGGACCATAAGATGAAATGTCACCACCCCAAAGCCACTCTGGCAGTCCTAAGCTACCTAACTTTAAACTTTATTTCTAACATTAGGGAGAAATGAAAGTCTAACTCATCTTAGCACCAATCTTTCTGGCTTATCTGTCAAATGTCGCCAAGCATAATCATAATTGATCAAAGAATATAACTCAGCTTCTCTTTATTTGAGTCTACGGCCAAGATCCTCAACTTCCAGATATAGGAGAGAAATATTCAGATCTCACTTCATTGGTTATTAGAGATGATTTCAAAGGATGAGGGGGATTGGAAAGTAAGTTTTTTCTTGAGCTGTGGTTTTCTGTTGTCCTTGGACCATGGAACCAGTGTGCCCATTTCTTCTATGGCATGCCTATCGTTGATGAGTAAGTAGCGTTTCTTATCTTGCTCTTTCTAATGCCAGACCAGCAAATTACCTGCTACATCTAAACACACTTAATTAACATCATGGCAAATAGGTGGTTAGAAACCGCTGGCCAGACAAGTCAACTGGAGCAAATTGTTGTGTTGTAGCAAACTGTAGATCTAATGAACAATTGTGAAATTTGAGGACGGCTGACGCTGCTCCTGGACTTGGATTTCCAGAGGAAGTTTAATGTCAGTGTTGGTGGATTCCACTTCAGCAGCTTCCCACCTTCAAACTTCAGCTCCATGCCTGCTGACATTTCCCTTTCTTTCAAATTGGCAGCGGGAACCAGGGAAAACCTAAATTTAACCTCGGGAGAATATACCACATGACATTTGTGGGCCTTACATGTTCGGTTTAAGACTTTGAAAGCTAATTTAGCCATGCGATTCCTCCGTAAGTGACGAGGGTTGATATACCTGAACTTCTGTCATTGTTAGCCACTGTGGTATCAGTCTGTCTCTCAAGACTTCATTCTTTAATAACTGCTATCGTAAGCCCCAGAGGATAGCACTAATGAGTATTTGAAAATGCCAGGTTCTTGGCACTGTGCACTGATTAAAAAAAAAAGCTAAATAACACCCATCAGTGTAATGGTCACTCAGTGAGGGGCAGGGGGGATGTATTATGCATGACTTGCCTCGTCATTTTCTACTCTTCCCTGAATTCCCACATTCGAAGCACAAGCAATTAAGCGGCTCCTGGACCAAATCTTAATTAATTCGAGGCTCTGTGACCAAGACTCTGAAATAAAATGCCATATAAGCAATACATATAAAAGATTACTAAACCATAAAGGGGACAATAATACAAGGATTAGCTTTGAAGAGATCAATGATGGTTGCTTAATGACAAATTTCTCTTCTTAGTTGGACTTCCTAGAACATAACATTTGTGTTCTATTTAAAGTTTAGCGGTTGTTTCTCAGAATCTACAATAACACCTCAGACTAAATAAATTCATTAGGGAACAACTCCTTGGGAAGAAGGACTCTCTTATTTGTCTTTGTATTTTCACTATCTAGGGTATAGAAGGTATTCATGAAGTAAGGGTTAAACTAAATTCAGTGTGGTCAATTTTCCACGCTCATTTTTTGTTTTTAATCTTTTTATTGGACATATTTAATGAGTCAAATGTAAAATTTTGATATACATATAGATAGTGAAGTAGTCATGATATCCCAGCAAGTTAGCATTCATCAAATCACATAGTTACTCATGTGTGTGTATGTGTGCCAAGGTCACCTAAAACTACTCTCTTAGCAAAAATGCCAAGCACAATGCAATGTTACTAAGAATAGTTCTCATGTTGTCCTTTAGTCTCTAGACTTGTACATCCTACGTATTTACTGCTTTGTATACTCTTACCTATATTTTTCATTTCCTCTTCTAATCAATGCTGAAATCCACTCCTTTACCCTTTGTATCTTTTTAAAAAAAGATTCCACATATAAGTGAAACTATGTAGCATTTTACTCCATTCACCAGCTTACAGGTCACTAGGGCCAAATACCTGACACCTACAATTCAAAGGAGAAAATGGTTTATTTGGTTCAAGGTTTCAGAGGGTCCAGTTCATGGCCAGCTGTCTCCTATACAAGAATATCATGTCACAAGTGTGTAGTGGAGCAAAGATGCTTAGTTCATCACAGCCAGGAAACAGAGCAAAGAAACAATGTCAGAGTGCAGAGGGTCAGAGGCCAGATACAGCACCCAAGGTCATGTCTCCATGACACACTCAGACACACCCAGAGTTACATTTTACTAATCCCCCAGGCAACTTCCAAGCCGATCAAGTTAAACATTAAGCTTAACTGTCACATTTATCTTCTGTGACTGACTAATGTCATTTACTGTCCTCAAGATTCATCTATGTTGTAATAAATGGTGGGCTTTTTTCCACAAATTCAATGATATTCATATATATGTACACAAATATATGTACCACATTTTTTATACATTTATTTATCAAAGATGTTTTGATTGACTCCACTCTCAGCTGTTTTGTATAGTGCTGTAGTGAATATGGAAAGGCAATTGTCTTTACAAGGTAATGATTTCATTTCCTTTGTGCAGACACATAGAGAAAGAGGACTGGCCAAGACTTTATACTTTTGACATTAGCACCAGTGTGCCACATGCCTGGGAAAACTGAGTTTGGCTTTCAACTTATACAGTGTCTGATCTGATTGGTGCCTCTGCAAGTAGGGGCGACCTGTTGGTTTGGGAGACTGTTCCTCCTAGAAAAGGCAGCACCTTTTAAAAAAATGCTTAGAAGTCTTTAAATTGGATTTTATCTTCGTAAATTGCTCTAGAGAGCCATACTGACATTATTATATCTTCTATAGAATTTAAAGTTTTAAAAGTGATAGAGTAATCTTCAGCACAAATGGTGGGATTCCAATCTGGTATGCTATTTGGCTGTTTGCCTATGTGGTTCACAGCTATTTGGCTGTAAATATAATCAAAGTGTGTCTGGTCTGTCTATTTAAACTTTTGCTGAACATCCTGAGTTTTATTTTTCAAAATTGCCTGATGTCAATATTAGTCTATGTCAGAAATAAAATAACAAACAAACAAACAAAAAACAGAGCACAAGTCTAACTCGATCATTTACAGGTTGCAGGATAAAATTGAATCATTACATTTTCTGTTAGTGAACCGTAGTACTTTTCTTCTGTGGCCATTTTTTTTTTTTTTTTTTTTTTTGTTATAAACATGATTGTTCTGTGCTGACCTAACAACTTGGAAATCTAGCCAAGGCTCCCTTGCCTTTTTTGAAAGACACAAGTCCTTATAGCTATATAAAGAACAGTTGCAAAGGAAAAGCTAAAAATTTAAAAATCTCGCAATATAGCAGCATCAGAAATGATGAGCAATAATTTAGTTCTTGTATATACAGCAAGTACTGTGACCCAATTAGACAGAACATCCTCACTTCAGGAACATGGCTGTTTATGGGGGAAGGGACCTTGGTATTGGCTTTGACATTTCAAACTGCTCTACTTAATAAAGTAAACAAAGTGGGTTCTCCAGAAGGTGAAACAGGGGTGCAGTCAAGGTCAAAGAGAAGAAATGCCAGAGGAGAACATCCCTGATATTTAACTCCTGCTTGAGTAAATCTGCTCCCTGAACTGCTGGATCACCTGATGTGAATTCAGGCTGATGGGCTGACTGTGCGACTGTAGGCAGTTTCCTAAGCAGCAGACTAAAAAGGGGTCATTTTAAGTATTTTCTCTCATCCACACTTCTCTTCTTGTTGGCTAAGAGATTTCTGGAACCCACAACCACAATGAACAAATAAACTTTCTGCAGGGACAATAATGTGCTTCTGAAAATTTGAAATGCCTTCAATTTCTTCTTTTTATCCCCTTCACTTTATTGGCAATAACCCCAGTTGGCACAGTTTTATTTTGAGCTCAATACATCAACAATTCAAAAGAATTAATAATGTATTTATATCACATGCTAGTAGTAGCATAAAATTATCTATAAATGTTTAATAAATATTCTGTAATGCTTTTGAAACACATGTTATAAATGATAAATAAATAACAATATATTCCTTATGAAATATTTATCCCCAGCATGGTTATTGCTATGTGATAACTGCTTGGGAAGCCATTACTAACAAAGTGAATTGAGTTATCAAAGTCATAAATGCATTTAGCTCACCATTCGTAAACGTGCAACATTTAAAATGAAGTAAAGAGGCTGGAAAGAGTGGTTGACAAATCGTAACTGCTGGAGTCACCAGTCACACTTACTAGTTCACATACATAAAGGATTGGCAAACATTTAATAAACTATGCCTAATAAAATATTGAGTCCCAGTATCTTACAAATATGATTGAATCCTGATTTTCCCCAAATTCCCACAGGCTCAATATGGCTTGGAGCAAAAAGACATTGTCTATATGAGAATAATGAACTTCTCAGATGAGCATCTAAGATTAGTTCCATGTTTTAGGAATTACTTCTCGAAAGTCAGCAAGATTATTTTTCATTGCTTTTCAATCGAGACATCTTTTATATACTGTAAAATAGTCTATGATGTATAGTACTGTATACTAACTCAGATGCTTGCAGTTAGGTAACTGTTAACAAACCAAGAATCCACCACTCAACTTTCCCCATTCCTCTCAGATTCTACCTACTGCCCCTCTTTGTGTTGGACATTTGCTCTTCATTCCTAATTTTTATGTCTTCCAGGATGCCATTATAAATGAAATCACACACTGATAGCTTTTGGGGTCTGACTTCTTGTTTTCAGCAGAACGCATTTGCAATGCATCCAGGATAGCACAGCATACATGAATGTGTCAACCTTCACTGTTTTTACTGCTAAGCAGCATTCCACTGCAGGGATTTACCAGTTTATTTGTTCACATGTTGTATGACTTTTACATCATTTTCAGGTGTTTTGCAATGATGAATCATACTGCCATTAATGTTTGGATATAAGTTTTTCTGATTCTAAGTTTTTTTTTACTCTAAATTTTTATTTCTCTAAGACAGATAGCTAAGAATGGGGCTGCTGGGCCATGTAGTAAGTATATGCTTAATTTTATAAGAAAATGCCAAATTATTTCCAAACTGGTAACGCCGTTTTGGTTCCCATCATCCATATGATCATTAGCATCTAAAACTTTTCTTTGATTTTTAATTGGCAACAAGGTTTTGGTTATGCGAATTAATGCAAACATATTTGGTATGGAAAAGAACATTTTGTTATGTGACAGGGACAAAAGGTATCTTTGGATTGTATCTTTACCAAGTTTCAGTTTGGCCAAAGTATGGGGTAAATCTCAGGGGTAGGATGCAGTTGTTAGTCATGAATGATGCTAATCAGCACAATAAAGGAACAGAAATTTAGAAGTTGTACTTTAATATTCATAAATTTACATAAAATATTTCCATCTCAATTATTCATGACAATACACCAAATATTCTTACACTTGGCATTTTAGCAGATGACTTTCTTCTCTCTTTTCTCTGCTAACAATGAGCTAGGATTTTTGGAGAAAATGTTAATTTTCCTTATTATATTGATAGGGAGCAAATCTCAGTCAAGTTTTGAAGGCAGCAATCATTCAAGGATATTTGTCCATTTTACAGATGAGAAAATTAAAATTAATCTCAGAGAGTTAGAATAACTTACTCTTATTTACTCAGTTAACGGGTAGGGAAACAGGTATTTGAATCCAGGTTTATCTGATAATAATGCCTGTGAATTTTCCCTTTGAAGTATGCTGCCAAAAGTATTTTAAAACTCTAAAATGACCTTTGTGTATCCAGTCTAATGATTTTTGACAAGAGTAAAAGATTATTCATTCAATAAATAACATTAGAAATTTGCACTATCCACCTGCAAAATAATAAAGTTCAACTCACTTTACTACACCTGTAACAAAGGGTTCAAAATAGGATGAAAGATGAATATTCACTACTCCTCCCCAAAAGATGCAACAGGCCAAAAGCATATGAATACATACTTAATATCACCAATCATTAGAGCAACCCAAATCAAAACCACTATGAAATACATGTTCATACTCAGTAAGATGGCTAACAAATAAATAGAAAAGAAAGAAAAAAAAATCAAAGACAAAAAAATTAAAAAGCAGAAAGCAAGTGTTGATGAGAGTGTAGATCCTGAGAACTAGTGAAGAAAATGAAAAGTAGTCCAAACACTATGAAAAGTGGTATGGCAGTTTATAAAAAAATGAAGCATGTAATCACCATATAATTCAGTAATTTCATTTCTGAGTATACAAATAAAAGAATTAAAAACTGAAATTCAAAGAGACTATACACTAAATTTATAGTAGCATTATTCACAATAACTGAATAATGGAACTAACCTAATTGATCATTGATAGGCAAATAGATAAACAAAATGCACGCACATGCACACTAGTGTGCACACACACACGCGAACAAGCAGAAGAATATTATTTAGCCCTATGCAAGATTGAAATTTTGACACTGGACCTGTAGACATTACATTATATAAATCAGCCAGATAAAAAGCACAAAATTGTATGATTCTACTCTTAGGAAATACCTAGGATAATCAAATTCGTAGAGACAAAAAATAGTGGCTACAAAGATCATGCAAGAGGAGAATGGAAGATTATAGTTTGATAGGTACAGAATTTCATTTTGAGGTTATGAATAAGAGCTGGAGGTAGTGGTGATGGCTGCACAACAGTGTGAATGAACTTAATAGTTAAAATGGAAAATTTGCCATTATGCACATCACCACATTTTTAAAAACTCTCAAATGAAGACTTGCATTTAATGTTCAAAAAGGGTCCATGAGGAACTAACCAAAATATAAGTTTTGAGATTGTTTAATAAAAAGTCTCTGAGAAGCCAGACATAGCAGCAGAATATAGATAACAGATCTGTGAGACTCAGTGCTTACAACTTTTTGCATCCTCACAATTTTCCAAGGTAAAAATAATTCCCATTTTGAAAAATGTTAAGAGTTAAAATTTTCTTTCTCTTATTCTAACCAGCAGCCACTCCTTGGCTCCAATATTCACCAGCTCTTATGATTAAATGGGGACAGGTTGAAAAAGATGGCACATTAATTAATGATGAATTACCCTGGACCACTGCAGAGTTCCTCGTGTAAGAGTCACATTAATAGTAAAAATCAGGTCTTCATTATTAAGGAGGGAAAAGAGAACTGAGAATGAGACCCGCATTTTCTGCTAGATATTATTGCCGCACCCGTTTAACATCTCAGATCTGAAGCTCTCCTTGAGTTCAGTGAAGCTTCACAACTATTAAAACACTCAGGATTCAACTGAAACACCAGAAATAAAATAGAAGCTCATCTGCATAACAAAGGCAGGGAGAAAGCAGGCGTTGCATCAGCCATCACCAGATCTTTGCTTTCAACAAGCACTGGAGTCTTAGAGATGCACATAGTAACAATAATAGGCTACGTTCTTTGAAGGTAAGTGTCTGCTTTGGGCAAGGAGGATTAAGTAATGCACATAAGGTTGTAAATGTTCTAGACCTGAGTGAGTAGGAATATGTGTGGGGCAGGGGCACAGAGAGGAGCACACCAGATGGCTTTTTAAGGTCTTAGAGAGTAACTACATTTATCATAGTGTAAGCTCCCTGCCTTTGAGCCTAAAAAGATGCATTGCTCCATAGTCCTCCCGGTCCATGCAACCAAGTCTCAAATGTTATTTGCTGTCCAGCTCAGGAACTTAAGTCACCAATAGTTTTAGCAGTCAGGAGGACCTCGTAAATTGAAGAAGTGAGTCAGGATTTATGAAATAAAGAGTAGTGATGTTTCTGATGCAATGTGAAGTATTCAGTATATTGCTACCTACTTAGGATTTTGATTCGAATATAACAACTTGGTACACAGAGAGCTCCTTGGGAATACTTTACTCTGCATTTAATCTACAAATTTTCATTGTTAGTATATCTTTGTCACATATTTTATTTACATTTCCCTTGGAGAATTGGGGAATTGGTATATATACATACTGAATCTTGATCATTTTTAACGCCCTGTTTTCTTCGTTCCTCTCCCCTCTTTCCCAGATCCCTTTTCGGTCTTGACAAAGTATACTTTCTTGTTTTTTATTATCGTTTTAAAAAATTTGTAATTTTTATTAGTACATGTTTTCAGTACATACTGATTACATTCATCATGGAGAATTGATACTTGTACATAATATATTTTTATTTAAAAAGTAAAACAATATTTTATAACAAAATAATAAGAGAATAACAATATAGTGCTTATTATTATCTTCAAATATTAATTGGTTTTAAACCCCCCCCCCTTCTTATTTTGCAGAATGTCCAGCTCTGGGTTTCCTATTATCTATCTTTCATTTTGTCCTTTGATTTATTTTGGGTTTCTCATATAAGAAAAGCCACACAATATTTAAGCTTGTGTGTCTGACTGATTTTATTTAACACTATTGTCTCGGAGTGTGTCCATTTTCTTACAAATAACTCAAATTTATTGTTGTTTATCTCAGAGTAGTACTTCATTATCTTGGTTACTTTTCTCTTACTGCTGAGACAAAATACCTGATGCCCAAAACAAAGGAAGGAAAAGTTTATTTAGCTCATAGTTCATGGAGTTTCAGTCCATAATCAGCTGGCTCCAAGTCAGGGTGCAATGGCTGATGGGCAACATGGTGATGAAGGCAGATAACAGAAGCGCTAAGAACAAAAGGGAAAAATGGCAAAAGAGAAAAGCACAATTCCTTCCCTCCTTTATACTATATGCTGGTTACCCTTCCTGGGCAGGTGCAGCACTCACACCGCCAGTCTCAGCATTAAACAACGAACCAGTCACAAACATTAGACTCAGCCACTTTGAAAGCTCCCCTCCCCCATGAGTGCATGAGGCTTGGGGGGACAATTAAACACAAACCATAACATTCATTATGTATAAACACTTCATTTTCTTTATCCATTAATCTGTTGATGAACATTTAGGTGCTTCCAAAATTTAGCTGTTATGAGTTGTGCTACTCTAAATTGTAATACGGTATCTTTTATTCTTTTATGAATGTAACTAGAAGAGGAATAGTTGGGTTGAAAGATATTTCTAGTTTTAATTTTTTGAATAGTGTCCATATGGATTTCCACAGTGGTTGTATTAATTTACATTCCTATCAAAGATGTAGAAGAGTTCCTTTTTTCTACCATAGCCTCACCAACATTTGTTATTATTTGATTTTCTGATGATAGCCATTCTTTCTGGAGTAATATGAAAACTCAGAGTTTGAATTTACATTTCACTAGTGACCAGAGATGTTGAACATTTTGCATCTATTTATTGGCCATTTGTGCTTTTTCTGAGAAGTATCTATTCTTTTCAGTTGCCCATGTTTTGATTGAGAGAAGGCTGTTTTTTAGTTCTTTGTATATTCTAGATATTAGTTACATGTTCTAGGAATAGCTGGTGATTTTTTTCCTATTCTGTAGGTCTCTTCATTCTGTTGGTTGTTTCCTTTGCACCGCAGAACTTTGGATTCAATATAATCCTATTGTTGATTCTTGATGTTATTGCTTTATAATCAGGATTCTGTTCAGAAAGTCTTTGCCAATGCCTGTGTCTCTAAGAGGCCTACCTATTTTATATTCCAGCAGATTAAGAATTTCTGTCTTAATATCTAGGGTTTTGATCCATTTGGATTTTATTTTAGCACCTGGTGAGAAATATGGGTGATTATATTCACAGACTTAATCATGCACATGCATAGCCAGTTTTCCCAGCACTATTTGCTGAAAATGCCAACTTTCCTCCAGTGCATGTTTTGGTCTGGTTTTCAATGATCAGATATTTGAGTGTGCCTGGGCTTGTTTTTGCATTCTCTATTCTGTTTCGTTGATCTACATGTTTTATTTTTGTGCTAGTGCTATGCTGTTTTTCTTCTTTTAATCACTGTAGTTTGGTAACATAATTTGAAATCTGAAAGTACGATTCCCTTTGCTTTGCTCTTGTTACCCAGGATTGCTTTTGCTGTTCTGATCTCTTCTGCTTCCATATAAATTCTAGGATTGTCTTCTCTAGTTCCGTAAGAATGCTGCTGGTATCTTGATTGGGATTGAATTTGTATATCAGTGGGCAGCCAAATCAGTGCGTCACTGAGGATAAGAGTCCCCAAGACCTGGATTTGTGTCACCCATCAGGCTGCAGGCAGGGTGCACAGGAGGAAGGAGAGCCTTGCTATTTTTCCTGAAGCCAACCCTGTTCCACCTGCTCATACAGATCCCCCTGGGTGCTGCCTGCAAGGATGGCTGATAGGCTTCCCAAAGAACTCATCCCTTTACACAAGCTGCCATGTTGACCAGGACTCCCAGAAAATAGGGAGTGGACTAGATTACTAGATACTTTAGAGTAGAAGTCACAAATCAAAAACCCATAATATAGCATATTCAGATTGCCTGAGGTAGCAACCAAGCTGAGAGTCAGCTGGAAGAGTTGGGTGCAAATGCATTGGCAGTAGCAGGACTGTGAGCTACAGCTGCCTCCAGGATTTGACTTTTTCCTTGTCTGTGTGCTACAAGTTAGCCCACTGAAGTGTATTACAATTTATGATGTGGCCCCAGTACTAGGTTCAGATTTGTGTAGCAAAATATTATTCTGGTTCAGGCATTTGTCCCCAGTCAACCAATCAACATCATCACACTTCAGAATCCAAGCAATCTTTCTGCAGAGAATCAAAATGACCTCTTTCCCAGTTAAACAGTCCAGGGCTCACCTCCAGGCTCTGCTTACTTTGTGTTCTACTGATTGTTCTTTTTCTTCAGTCCTACAAGTAAGTCTCAGTGAAATGTATTAAATGTGAGGGCTCAGTTGACATGGCACCAACTGCCAAGATCTGACCTACCCCATTACTGCAAAGAAGCAATTCTTAGTGTTATGGTTACCAGCAGAGATAAGAGAGCAGGATCTGGCCACAGGTCTCTAAGCCAATGGTGGGGAAGGGGATGGGGTATGACTAGGGGTAAGAACAGGTCAAAGAGCCTTTATTTATTGATATAAAGTCTTTTCCTGAAGGAAATGGAACTGGGAAAGAGAATGTGGCAAAAAGCCTCCAATATCATTTTATATCTTCTCAACTAGAAGGAGTGTTCCCCTTCATGAAATCATGTAGGAGTGTATTCTGGAGGTTAAAACCACCTTGTAGGGAACCAGGAGCATGGAGTGTAACCAACAACATTTTAGAAAAAATGCACCAAAATTGGAATCTATTCGTGTTTAGGGATGTATATTATACTCTAGCAGATGGAAAGGAATCCTTAGTGCTTCACCCCCCTGAAAGCAGGGGAACTAAGGACTCCCAGCATCATCTGGGGCAATCTCTATACTCTATACTGTGATGCCTGCCTCCTCAAGCCTCCCACTTGCATTCAAACTTACCTCCTAGTAGCCATGACTATATTTAAACCTCAACTCTCAGTCACCTTGAAATCAATATCAGTTTGATTTATTTTGATACAGAGCAACGAAATCATTGGAACAAAAATGAATCTGTATGACAGTCTTGAATTTATGGTCATTTTGACAATATTGGTTCTTTTTATTCAGGCACGAGGGATAGCTTTCAGTTTTCTTATAACCTCTTTGATCTTCTTGTTTAGAGTACAGCACTGTAGTTTACATTGTAGAGGTTTTTGGTTAGATTAACTCTGAATTTTTTGATGCTGTTATGAGTATCATTGGTTTCTCATTTGTCATTGGGTTCATTATTGATGTACAGGAATTTTATTGCTTTGTGTTACTTTATATTCTACAAACTTGTTGAATTTGTTTATTAGATCTCGGGAATCTTTTGATGGAATTTAGGAATTTTCTATAAAAGATAATGTTATCTATGAATAAGGGTATTTTGAGTTTCTTTCTAATATGTGTTGTTTTTATTTCTTTCTCTCCTCTAATTGCTCTGGCTAAACATTTGATTATCATATTGAAGAAAGGTAGTGATAAAGGACATCCTTGTCTTGTTCCTGATGTTAAAGGAAAGGCTTTCAGCGTTTCCTCATTTAATATGATGTTGACAGTAACTTTATCATAAACGGCTTTTTATCAGATTGTGATAAGTTCCTTCTATGCCTATTTTATTCAGGGTTTATCATGAATAAGTGTTGGATTTTGTCAAAGGCTATTTCTGGAACAGTTGGTATGATCATATGATTTTTATCCTTGCTTCTGTTTATGTGATGTGTTACATTTATTGGTCGGCATAGATTGAACTATCTCTACTCTCTAGGATGAAGCCCACTTAGTTAAGATATGTGATTTTTTTCCTTATGATTTTGTTTGACAGTGTCTTGTTGAGGATTGTTGCAAAAATTGGTCTCTGTCTCTCTGTCTCTCTGTCTCTCCCTCTCCCTCTCCCTCTCCCTCTCCCTCTCCCTCTCCCTCTCCCTCTCCCTCTCCCTCTCCCTCTCCCTCTCCCTCTCCCTCTGTTTCTCTCTCTGGTTGGCTCCTTTGCTGGTTTTGGAATTTAGAGTAATACTAGTTTCCAAAATGACTTTGGAAGGACTTCTTCTCTTTCACTTTTGTTAAGAAGTTTAAGGTGGCTTGGTGTTAGGTCTTTCAAGAAGATTTTGTAAAATTTAGCGGTGACTTTACTGGATCTTGAGCTTTTCTTAGTTGATAATTTTAAATTGCTACTTCAACTCTATTGCTTGCTATTGGAATACTCAGAGTTTTACATCTTCTTGGTTCAGTTTGGGTAATTTTTATCTATCTAGGAATCTACCCATTTCTTCTAGATTCTCTAGTTTATTACAGTATAGTATTTGAAGTATTTACTAATAATCTTTTGGATTTCAGCTGTTTTCATTGTGATTTTAATTTTGTCTTTTCTAATTGGATTGATTTGGGTGTTTTCTTTCCTTTTGGGGAAAAGGTTGGCTAAGGGCTGTTCTATTGTTTTTTTTTTTTTGTTTTTGTTTTTTTTTTTTTTTTTATTCCAGAGAACCACTTCACTGACTCATTGATTTTTTTGTATTTTTTAAGTCTCAATTTCATTACTTTTTCTCTGATTCTGTGGGTTTGTGAGGTGCAGTGCCCTTGTTTCAGAGGCTCCTCTGTCTGTACTCCCCAGACCTGGGTAACTATAAAACTAAGACATATCCTTGATCATGTTGGCAGATTGGGAAGCCACACAGACCACTGACTTCTTTACTGGTTAAAGGCAGTGAGTGTGGGAGTGGGGAGGGAGTAACCAATTTGCTGTATTTAACTCCAAGCATTTTAGATACAGGTCCCTCTGAAAGCCACACATAATTTTCCTGGTTTTATATCCCAGAGAATAGGACTCTTGTGACCTTTGTAGCTTCTTGGGAGGGATTATGCTTCACCAATGCCCACTCCATGACTGTCTTTTGTAGCTGTTTCCCTCCCACTCACTGTGGTAAGATGACTCCAGAAACACTGAAGCATAGTTGTTAGGTAGCTCAGTCTTAAACAACTAATAGCCACCCAAATGGCTCCTGATTGAACATTCTCAAGTATGGTTGGTATTACACAACCGTTTTTCTTCCACTCTAGTTTTCTATGTAAGAGTTACTTTTAAATTAAAACTCTGCATGGTTTCTGCATAGTTATAGTAAGCATGGCCTTTACTTGAAGCTAGTACTACCAGTCTGAGCCATTGTTTCTCCTTGAAGTTGGCACTCTTTTTGGGCTTCTCTTGTATTAGAGAAGACAGGTCCCGTCTTCAGGGGGCTGAATCTACTACTTCAGATTGCTTAATTTTTTTTCTTTGCTTTGTGCTCAGTTTATCCAGCTTCTTTGTGGTTTGCAGTTTTCTTGTCAGCTTCCTCTTGATTCCTGGAAATCTACCTTTTTTTTTCCTTTTCTTTTTTACCTAGTTGTTATTTTCCAAGCATTCTGACTCCAGGTCTTGGGGAGATGATAGTTTGCTGTCCATCTATACTCTGCCATTTTAAAACTTCCTCTGTTACCTATTATCTATCTTTTATTTTGTTTTTTAAATTATTTTTCTTTGGGGATTCTTGTATAAGAGTTATTAAAGTTCTGTGTCCCTTATTTCACTTAGCATTATGGTCTCAAGATGCATTCATATATCTACAAATGACTCACATTTTTTTCTGTTTTATCTCTGAGTAGTACTTCATTGTAAAGATATACCACATTTGCTTTATCCATTCATCTGTGGACAGGAATACAGGCCACCACAACATAAATTGTGGTGTTATAAACCTAGGGTAGACATGTACCACTCTTACACGATGACTTTAATAATGGGGGGAAGATACTCAAAAGGGAAATGTGTGAGTCAAATGAAATTTTTACCTTTAGCTTTTTGAAGAATCTCCATATCCTGTTTTCCATAGTTTCTGTACTAGTTTACACTCCCACCAACAACAGAGAAGTTTCTTATCCCCAGTAGCCTCCACAGTTCTTTGTTGTTTTTTGAGTCCTAGATGGTATCTGTTCTTACTGGAACATGATAGAATCTCAGTATTGCTTTGATACACATTTTAATGGCCAAAGATGAAGAACATTTTTATGTGCTTGTTAGATGTTTGTTCTTCTTTTGAAAGCTGTCTGTTCAATTGCCAATTAAGTCTTTTATTTGAGAGGTCTAACTTTTTGGACATTTTTTATTGTCCTGTCTGAAAACTAGCTGGCAAAATATTTTCCCATCATATAGACTGTCTCTTCACTCTTTTGGTTGTTTCCTTTGCTGTGTAGAATCTTTTAATCTGATATAATTCCATTTTTTTCATTGTTGGTATTATTTCTTGTGCAATTGGGGTTCTATTCAGAAAGGTCTTATTTATACCTATCCCTTCAACGATTTTGCATATTTTATGTTCCTTAAGATTCAATGTTTTTATGTCTAGCTCTTTAATCTATTTTAATTTATTTTAGTGTGGGATGAGAGATATGAATCTAGATTAATACTTCCATATGTGGATATACAGTTTCCTTGGCTTCATTTTTAACAGGCTTATCTTTTCTCCAGTGTATATTTTTGGCTCCTTTTTCAAAAATCAGATGGCTGAATGCACATATAGGTTATTTCTGCATCTAAATTCTACCTCATTGTGCAGCATATCTGTTTTTGAGCCAGTGTCATTCTGCTTTTATTACTGTAGCTTTGAGGTACAGCTTGAAGTAGGTTGTGATGCCTCCTGCTTTGCTCTTTTGCTAAGGATTGCATGCATAATTCTGGATCTCTTCTGGGTATACATAAATTTGAACACTTTTTTCAAGTTCCGTGATGAATGCATTGGTATTTTAATTGAAAGTGCATTACTTCTGTAAATCATTTTAGTCATATAACAGTGCTACTTATATACCTGTGTTTATAATTACACAATTCATGACAGGTAAATTATGGATCTGGTCTATATTCCTGTAAACAGATGAATGATAAAGAGAACGTTAACAACGTTAGTTCTGCCTATCCAGGAACAGGGGGTGCCTGTCCATTTTCTAATATCGTCTTCCATCTCTTTTTTCAGAAGATGATAGTTTTCATTATAGAGGTCTTTCATTTCACTGGTTAAAATTAGGTATTTAATTTTTTGAAGCTACTGGAAATATAAATTTTTTTTCTGGTTTCTTTTTCAGTGGGTTTGAGAAATTGTTGGTGTGTAGGAATGCTATTGATTTTTGTGCGTTGATTTTGATCTAAATTTAATTTTTTCACCTAGATTTAATTTTAAAAATGAAATGAGTTTATTATGAAAGCACATAGTCACATAACATAAAGGACATGGACAGAGAGAAGGGGAATGATAATTGGCTAGTTCTGAGTCCTGGATAGACAATGGAAAGCAGGAAAGTGATGCCTCAATGGCTTTTATTTTCTCATGAATAATTGACTTTATCAAGAGTCCAAGACCATCAAATCCTATAACCAGTGCTTGGATATTAAGAAGGTAAAAGACATCTTAGAAACAAACATCACACATATTTATTTATTTAAAACAATAAATAAGGAATAGAGATATGACTCCTGTTCTTTGGCTGGTACCTTTCTAGTCCCAGTTAGTAATATTATGGGGCCACAGTACCGGGTAAGCAAATCAGAGCCTCTCTGAAATTCACTAGTAGTTAGCATCCCTCTTCCTACCACCTGCTGATGACTGAAGAGGAAACAGGAACCTGATGGTTAAACATTCAAACTGGGGAGTGTAGCATTCACTGTAATTAAAACAACTGAGTAAAAGACAAATGAGTGTATTCTTACCATTACCATCCATTTCCCAACTTTTGGAAGAAGTAGGTGGTGAGGGAAAAGAGATTTGAAGACGTTCTTATTCATATTGTGCTATCTTTCACAGATTAAGTCCGTGGACAAAAGTAAAATGAGCTCAGAGCTATATTGTGTTTGAATTATTGACAACTATTCTTATTCTAACTAGAAAAAAAAAGGTAGAAATAAAGTTCCCTACTCCCACTCTGTCTTTCTATTACTAAAAAAGCCTTGCAATTCTGTGCCTATTATTTTACACTGTAAAGTGATGAAGAATTAGAAAATTGTTAGAGAGCAGGTGACAAATTGCAATCTGATGGGCCAACATGAACCTATAAAAATGTTATCAAGATGATATTAAACAATCTATTCCTTATTTAGCATCCAGGCAGGAAATTGGAGCTATTCTTGCTAGGATATCTCATACTTTGATATTTTTCATTTAGATAATGCTATTTAAAATTTAACTGGTAATTTGTCTCTCAAAATGATGTACCTGGGCACTTGGCTCAAAATACCTTTTATCCAGTTTCCAGTAAAAGGATTTTAGAACTTTCTGGAATTTCTGTAACTTTTTGTTTGTTATTTTATCTGCCCCAAAGAGATTTCTTTTAAAAGGATACCAGGGTTCCATATTTTGTTATATGGCCATTCAGTGTGAGGTACAATTGGCATGGGCGTGAAATGTGCCTGTGTGATCATTGCTACATTTCTGGTTCTCATATAGTGCCTGTCTTGTAGGAGGGAGTCAGTTAATGTTTGTTGAGTGAAGGTGTTGTTCATCTTAATACACCTATACTTGGAATGATATCCAGTGCAGAATAGACACCGAATCACTGTCTATTGCATTGAACTATGAATATGGAATTCATCTGGCATTGACTTGTTGGTTATATTTATGATGTCTAAGAAGAAGACAGAAGTGATACAAAAATTCCTTTAATAAAAAAGGTTATGAGTGTGTGTTGGGCACCCTGTCCCTTGCTTTCTGCTGTGCAAGGGAAGGTACCTGACTTCATGGGCTACATGCAAATTATGTCCCTTGGGCAATTTGTAATGAAAGAGTCATATGCGGTAAGGCAAACTATTCAGAAGTTACAATGTATACAGCTGTAAGGACGAATTACACATAGCAGAATATAAATGATGTTTTTGAAAAAATTCATATTAATAAACAATAGAATAAAAGATAAGATGAATATGTTTCACATCATTGGAAAGGTACGCAGTAACCAAACATAATCCTATGGGAAAGATCAGAAAGCTAAAACAAACTTCAAGGAAGCTCTAAGAAGACCAAACAAGTAGAAGGCAAATGATAAAATGAGTAAATATGTTATATAAGATAAATATTCATGGCTTAAACTCACTTATTTAAAAAACAGGTAAGTTAAAAGAAGATAAGTGTTTAAAAAACAAATCAAATCCACAAATCTAACTTATCGCAAAGCAAAATGACATCAAAAGTTAAAGTCAATAAGTTCAACTTTATCTGAGAAAAACAAACAAAAAAAGGAGTTGAAAATTGAACCAATTTTAGATAAGGTAACATACAAAACAGAATTCATAAAATGCAGTGAATATTACTTTCTACCGATAAGCCACACTATAATAAAAATAAAGGCTGTGATTATTTATGTACCAAATAACATAGTTTTAATATATAACCAAATCAAATAATTTTTATTTGCTTTCTTTGTGTCTTGTCTTTTATTTTTGTTCTTAGCAACTAGAATGATGGTATTACTATCTCTTGAGATGGGGATATTAAATTAAGATAGAATTTTGAAGGGGGGCAGGGCTTCATTTTGGTTGAGTTTACATTTGCGATATCTTAAAATTCTAAGAATATGTTCAATACATTCATAGCACTTGAAATACAAAGCCTAGGGAAGCATTGTTAAGGCAAAAATTAAAAGCTACAGATGATAGGTTAAGAAATAGAAACTTATTAGACACCTACTATGTACCAGGAATTCAGCTAACACATTTACAAAGTAAGTTCTTTCATGTAATATACACAGCAAGCTTTGTTTGCCATTCATTAATTGAACGTTTACTATGCCTACTTTCTGGGTTTAGTGGTGCAAAAGAAACATAGATAAAGGAAACAAGTTGTGGAAACTATTCCTGCGATTTGGTAGAAGAGGCAGTTAGTCTAAGAGTTAAGGGATTTGTTCAATGCCACGCAACTTGGACATGTCAGGATTGGATATCAAAATCATATACACACAACATCAAAGCCACTAGTGTGTTCATTTCTCTTATCTTATTTCAGTCAGCCCTTCTCCCTGAAGACAACCAGTGGGAATCCTACTCATATTAAAGAAAAACGCCGAAGACAACCAACTCATGTACTTCTGAGCCTACTTGCAATTTTTAATATTTATGAATCAACACTGATCATTTTTATCACAAATAAAATCTGGTGATTCATTTTTAAAAGCAGCACTTCAGAATTCACTCAGTTACACATTGTGTGATGCTATTGAAAATATCTGTTTCTACTAAAGATTTGAAATTCTAAATCTTTATCTTTTCTAAGCATCCATTGTCACATGTGACTGGTGAGCTAATGGGAGCAGAAAGCCTGGGTCACACACACATCCAGGGACCTGACTCAAACAGGTGAGGAACAGGAGGGAATAGTTTTCTCCTTTCTCCTTGTTCCCTAGATGACAGCCAGAAATCCTGAGCTTTGGACAAAGCAGATACTGGTTGCATAATTTCCTCATGAAAAAGGTTATAGTGCTTTTGGTGAATGAAGACCAGAAAGGTTGGCCTTTAAAAATGAGGCTTCCAGGTCATTTAATCTCGTAAAGTGAATGTTAATATTTACATTATCTTGTTAACATCTCTCTGCTTTTCTCATTCTCTTGGAAATGAGCCCTAAGGTGCAAGTATTTTAAAAGGATATTCTTTTGAGAGAAACTAGTCTATCATGTGATTCTATAGAGGAAAGAGCACAGAGACCATAATCTGTCTACTTGGAGGTTAAGTCTGATGAGGGGCATTTATTCTGCTCGATAATAATATTGAGACTGTCAGATCCACTGGACTTCAAGTCTCTCAATTGTAACAGAGGAACCAGTTCTTTTGTGCTCAGTTGTGGTGGGGGCATTAAATTGTCATTCATTAAAACTGTCTACTTCCTAGGATATTGTGGGAAATGTTACAATGACTTTTGGTATTGTTACCACAATTTATTCAAAATGGTTGCAGGTAGAAATGAGTCCATTCTTTTAAAAAGGCCAGATATGGTAGATAATAACACAAGGTGTATTGCTGGCACTTTGTGTTTTCCACAATGGCATCTGTTATAAAGTGTGACTCAGTGGTGGTCATGAATTTGGATGCCAAAGTAGACCATATTGCTCTAACTTTTGATATTGCCACATTCTAGCTTCAAGATCTTGAGAAAGACATTTAACTCCTTTGTACCTCAATATCCTTTGTGATTATTTGACGTCAATCTGATTCTTGTGTGTCATAGTTGAGTTCATATATGAAGAATATCTAAAAAGTAGTAATGTCTGCTTGCTAATTCTTTATTATTACTAGTTTGTTCACATTTCGTTGCCCCATAATATTATAAGCAATGAACTGTATCATTCCCATTTGAGAGATGGAGAAACTAAGCCATAACAAAATTTACAGGCATGGGAGTCACACAGCTAGTCTGCATCTAGGCAGTCCTAGCTCTCCACTCTCTTCATGTCCAAAGCAGTGCCATTATGCCGGAAAGACCCGGCTGCTGGAGCTCCAGCCAGGGTTTATTTCAAAGGCAGCTTTTCCCACCCCCATCCCACACTACTATTGTTGCAGGAAATTATGCTGCGAGCCATGTATCTTCTTCGACACGCTCTGCTCTTGAAGAAACACTCCCAATTACTGTGGCTGTGTTCTCCGTGATTGCAATGTGTCATGACATTTCCAAGATGTAAGTTTCTTCGAAAAAGGCATTAGCACCAGGCGAGTGAAGCGGCTCATTTTTCAAACTTGGAAACTGTCGTCGCCTGGGCTCAGCACTGGTGAAGCTTGAACGCACTGTTTAGTGAGCTCTGCCAGGCGACTCAAGTTCACCCCCATGGGCATGATCAGCTGCTGTCCCTTTGCTGAGTCTATGGCTCAGGATGTTGAAATATGCATACACATATACTTTTGCACACTCACACACATATATACACACACACTTTACACGCTGGATACCCTTCTCTTCGAGGCTCTCCCGTATTCCCAGTTCCCACCTGGGTCCAGTCCTCTCCAACCTGGAATGACCAAGTACCAGAGTACACTTTGCCATTTTCTACCACTCCTAGTAAGCCTCCTAGGAAACATTTACAGCTCACATCTGTGTTACCAGGCACATCAGACGCAGGCAAAAGAAATTGTTTTCTCTCATAAGCAGCAAGAAGAGATGCACTGAAAGGCTTTCCGCTAGTATGTAGAATGGCCAGGCTCAGCAAACAGGTGAGAATAGAGGGATGCTACATAGAAAAACCCTGGAAAATTTGTCATGCACCTGTCTGGTTCAAGCAGCAGTACTATGTATCGCCTCAGCTGGCACAAGTTTCAACTAGAGACAGTGTTACTGCTATGCCCCATGATTTACTCAAGGACTGAATGTATCTGATTGACTAACCTTTGGTCAAATGTCTCTCATATAACTATAAGGGAACCTGAGGAAGGGAGGAACTGGCTGCATTAGATCCCTACACTACTGTAACAGCTCCTCACAGTTGCTCTAACAAAGCACCATAAACTGGGTGACTTGGGGTAACACAAATGTGTTGCTTCACAGATCTGGAGGCCAAAGGTGAAGAGGCCTAGCTATATTTGCCTGAAGATACTAGGGAAGGAGCAGCCCTAGGTCTTTCTTCTACCTGCTGAAAGTCTCTGGCATTCTTTGATTGGAAGACGGCTGTCTGCTGTCTGTGTCTTTGCATATTATCTTTCCTCTGTGCATGGCGGTCTGTGTAATTTCTTCTTTCTTATAAATGCATGCAATATACCAGGGGCCATCCAAATAATCTCATTTTAGCTTGGCTGCATTTTCAAAGTCCCTATTTCTAAATAAGGTCACATTCTGAGGTGACTTGTGTTAGAATTTTGAATATTTTTCTGGTGGGACATAATTCAACCCATACCACTCACCTTTCAGTTAATTTGATAGTAGGCTGGCTATGATGGCTGTGAGACTTACACACAGGAGTGAATCTTTGATACCTACAAAGGAGATCAGATGTAAACAGCCCAAGATAGGCTTAACAAAAGCCTGAAAATAACCATTACCATAATACCCTAATTGTCCAGCACTTCAGGATTAGTTACATACTGGCTTACCATAGTGAAGTATAGACCATTTTTGTAATATTTTCTAAGATATGAATTACTAACAAAAATTACTAGCTTGAACCTTTCACCTTCCTACCTCTAATACCAATATTAGTTACTTAAGGGTCAGTTGATAAGAATAGTGTGTTTCATTCCAGACTAAAAGATGCTAGTAGACAGAGATGAGTAAGAAGAAGACAGGAAGCTAAGGCAGATGTACCGAGTGTAAGTGAAAAAACGTTACCTATGCAGCCTCAGGAGCAGGTAGCTCCAAGGGGATGTCTACAAAGTCCAATAAAGGAATTTTGACCCTGGGCACTGGAAAAGGAAGTTGCACAGTAAATAAGCATCTTTAAGGTAACTGTATAGCAATCAATTCACTGGACTGCCATTGTCAGAGATTCTCAAATAGACCATATAAAAATCCCAGGATTTTGCTTGACTTTGGATGATCATAGAAGAGCAGATTGATAATACAGAGGTTAATTTTTCTACTCTCCTAATGGGACGAAGGTCATATCTGCAAAAACTTTTTAAGGACTACTTTTTCTTGCATCTATACACGACGATTGTAACTATAAACTTTGTATCAGTTGTATTTCTGTAGGCAGTCTTTTGCTTGGATGGCCCACCCTTCTTGTCATCTCCTCCTACCTGGCTACTTGTTCTGCACCTTCCTTGTCCCAGGAAATTCTTCTCACTTCCCCTTCCTGGGTGAAATGGGGGATTAGGGGACGATCATTGCTTCTGTCTAGGCACCATTGTTTCCTATATCTCCTGGAATTCCTGAGTTGTAGTTGACCATCGTTTTTGCAGCCTGTCTTTCCCACTATGAGCTTCTGAGGCCATTGCCATATTGTACTTCTTTGTACCTTGTACAGAACTGGATGCATACTAGATACTTAATCACTAACAGATAAATTAAGGAAATAAAAACAATGCAACTGATACTCCAGTCTCCTGGGCATTGGAAGTACTGTGGCAATCACTGAGCTGAGCAAGCCATAAAGCCTACTTGCTCTGTAGGATAAGAACTCCTAGACCAGCGATTTAGCTCAGCAGTTCAAGCACTTGCTTGGTAAGCAAAAGGTCATGAGTTCAATCCCCTGTACAAAAAACAAAACAAAACAAAAAGAACTCCGTTATTATCTGTCTCAGTTGTAGGCTGGAGTCAGTGTAGAGTGACCTGCTCCAGTATAGTACATATTAGCCAAACCTAACTATAGGTATTTTTGAAACTAAATATAAATTAGTAAAAATTAAATGACATTTATCATTCTGTTCTCGGAATGTACTAGCCACATTTTAAGCTCTCGGTATCTTCATTTGACTAGTAGCTACCATGTTGGATGGTACAGGTGCAGTATACTTTATGGTCTTGGAAATTTCTATTGGAGAGTGCTGACGCAGTGTTCCTACACCAGAAAAGGGATTATATTGCAATCTTAGTAATGGATCTGTCCCTTCTATAATTAATTTTAATTTTATTAAAGATCACACACAAATCCACTCTATCACAAGAGGGCTCAGGGAAGATAAATGATTTGCTGATGAGAGCAGAGAGCTAGGAGAGAGATCAAAATTGACATCCTGTGGCTCTGATGTCAAATCTCATAATTAATTTGTATCACACCATCCCGCACAGCTTCTCCATCTCAATCTTAGAGCTATCAGAAAGATCCATTCAACCAGCCTGTCTGACCAGTCAGGAGGGCTCTGGTTATACCCTCAGGCTCTGAAACCAGCTTCATGTCCCCATTTCCCACCAGCTTACTGCTTAAAAGCAGTAGATGAAGCAGCCACTTTGCCTGCATTACCCCATTTCCTGGCATCCTGGAAATGTTACTTTCAGTGTTTATTCATCATCAAAGCATTCATTTCAGTGTGATTTGCAGGCTCTGCCTTTGGCTGTTCAGGTAGGGATGAAAACGTCACTTGACTCCTCTATGAGCAGTCTAACAGAGAAGAAACCCAACACCTACATAGATAGCCCACCCTGCCACTTTGAAAACTTCTCTTGCCTTGATGGGCTGATTATCCTCTCAGAAGCTTAGAGAGTATATGGGTCAATGAAAAAGAATCATGCACAAATTGTAAGCTGTGGCTAAGATTTGATAGCATGGAAAAAGCTATGAAGAAGGGTTGTGTGTGTAAGGAGGAATTCCAAACACAGGATGATAAAGAATACAATGAAGAGGAAAAACCAAGGTTACGTGTTTGAGGCCCATGGGGGCCTCTGTTTGGAGTACTCACATAGACCTTACGTTAACATTAATAATTACAAAATTATATTAAATGATATATCAATCAAATTAATAAAGCTTACAATATTTAGGGCATTTAGTTTGCTAAAATCACTGGCATCTGTGTCTATTAAAAATGACAGATGATTAGGATATCCAAAGTTTGGTGGAATCTGCTAGCTAACAAGGTAAAATTAAAATTTACATCTTGTTCCAACATAATGAAGATAATTAAAAAGAGTGATAAAACCTTTTGATTAACCCTCATCTCCTGTTGCATAGCATTTTATTATGCAAATGAAAACTCCAACACTGTACACTTAATACCAGTTAAGGATATGAATATATTCTCATTTTCAAAGTATGAAACTATGTATGTGATTGGGCCTACTTCTTAATAAAGTGAAATTCAGGGTGTGTATCTTACGGAGCAAAAGTTGTGTCCATTTCCTACAAGCTCCAGATCCAGCCCATTGTACTGTCCACAGTGTCTTCTCAGTAACTTCCACTTTGTTAGTAACCTGCCCTGCTAGTTTATGTCACTGAAAATTCCTAGAACCCAAATTCAAGAATGACTTTGTCATCCTGTTATGCACTCTTGTGTAGTTCTGATTTTGCTTTCCTGAATTAAAAGGCCCATGGCAATGACTTTAAAAACCAGGCATTTCCTGGTCTATGGATCTCTGAAATTTGAGGAAAGTTGAACCTGAAAGCTACAGGGAGAAAGAATTTTTCTAACTATCTGTTCTTTCAAGATATACTTTGTTGCTTCCCTAGGAATCAGAAGAAATGAAGTGCTAAAAGGAAGATGAAGATAACAGAATTCCGATTGCAACAGCATTCCTGTTTTGCAACTTTTATGTTAACCAACTGAGTAGAGTGGTAGAAAAATAGTCATTGTGAAAAACACAAAGCCAGATTTCTCTACCTCTCTTCGTATTCTCTATTCATGGTCTCCTGGGCTCATTAAGGACAAAGAAGGAGCCTTTACTTACATGATGAGAAGCAACCAAGATTAGCAAAAGAAATTTGGATTTGTTTTTAAGACTCGGGCTTTGAGAATTTTTTGCATTCAGAAGCAACTAGTGAGATCCTGTGTATTGCAGTATGGATGCAGGGAGTGCAATTTCCAGGCTGGAGAACTGGTAGGAAGCTCAGAAGCTGGAGGGGAAGACAGGAACTGCAGGACAAAAGAAAGAGGGACGGTGGGAAAATCTGCAAGATTCCTTGGAGGAAAAGTCAAGTTGAAGGTGCAGCAGAGAAAGAAGCAGACACAAACCGAGGAGTGCCAAAGTAGAAGAGGCAAGGAAAGCCTCCTACCCCGAGCCTCCAAGTAACGCAGTTTTGCTAACACCTTGATTTTGACTTCTGGCCTCCAGTATGTGGGAAAATCAACTTACACTGGTTTAAGACACCCAGTTTGCAATAATTTGTTACAGCAGCCATGGTACACACAGGGCTTTTGGAACTAGGAAGTAGGAGTGGACTGAAAGGGACTGTTGGGGAAGGGAAGAAGCTCTGCATTATCTTCCAGGCTCAGGTGACTTCATAAGCAGTTGCAGGTAATCAAAGTCAATTGTGCCAACAGCCTACATGGTTTGTGTTTATATCTTGAAAACAGGAATAGTAATGTCACCTGCCTCCTCGACTTGGGAGACTGAGAAGAGTTCCTAACTGCAAAGAGCTTAGAAAAGCATCTGGCTTGGAATCTGTACTGTAGAAATGTTAACTTTCATTTCTGCCTCTGTTGCTGCTATTGTTCATTATGATTATTTGCCAGAATGCACATGTCTTCCTGATTATTGCAGAGTCTTTTTGAGTAATTTCATCTGCATGTTTTAATATATAAAAAAAGACTAGAAGTTCATTCTCCAAAATATCATAAAGCTATTTCTTGGTGATGGATTTGCTGTAGAATTTCATTTGCTTCTACTTGTTTCCAGTTTTCAAATTATCAGCAACAAGTGCGTATTACTTTGGGAATAAGAACATGAAAGTTTTGTTTTTCTTTTTGTTTTCAAAGATTTTTTTGTTTTAATACTTAATAAAATTGATGAAGCCTATAGTTAGGTATTTTCAGTTGTAGCAAGTTGACAAAGAACTTTGTATATAATTTTTTTTTTTCTGTTAAGCCTTATGACTTGTAAGAATTTTTAACTAGTAATTGTGGACAAGATGGGAATTGGTGTTGGACACAGAAAATAAGTTTGGCAGACAATCCTCTTTTAAAGGGATACATGTGGGCCAGAGTTGGACTGTGGTATGCTTGAGTATTTCTCGTTTGTGACTGAAACCCCCACTATCATAGATTGAGTCTTCTCTCTTGGGAAATTACTTCTGGAAAGAAAAGCACATGTGGTCACTATGGACCAGAATTAATTAACCTGGACACTACTGACATTTGGGCTGAGATCATTCTTTGTCGTAAGGGATATCTTAAACTGTGTGTGATGCTTAGTGGTCTTCCTGATTTCTACTCACTGGCTACCAGTAGCTACAACCTTCTTTTGGTTTTGACCAAAAAGTTAGAAATCCTCCAGCAGGGGAAGGGGCAAAATGGTATGCTTCCCATTGAAGAGCACCACACAAACCAACATCTAATGTTTGTTCTTTCAGATTCTGTACAGGGAAAAGCTAACCTGAGACTATGGGCTATTTCTTTGAAAAGCAGCAATGACTAGATGAAATCATGTGAACTGTGCATTTGGAATGCCTGGAATGTCAATCAGTTCTAGTGCTCTCTTTGGAAAGGTGCTGAATTCCTCCTCCATGTGAAGTTTCCTAACAATAAAGTAGAGTTAGCAGCACTAACGTCTACTGATTTTTATGTGAATGAGAAATAATATTTAGGTCACATTGCCTTATGCCTTTCAAGCAGTAGCATTTTATAAATATGTAGTTCTTTCTCTGAACATTGGTAGGTGTGTCTCACAGCAAGAGGGATTAATTGATACCATATGCAATGATATTCAACCTCCCCCTTCAAAAAGCTCATCAATCAAATTAAGTATCTGCTTTTTTCAAAAAAAAAAAAAAAAAGGCCAGTATTTCAAGACTACTTTGTCTCCAACCCAAAGCCTCCAGGAAAAACAACATACACAGAAGCTTGATGCAAAATGATGACTTATTTTCTTTTTGTAGCTTAGAAGTGTCTGAACCAAGAGCCCTTATCACTGAGCTTCAGCTGTCGTAGGAATCCTTTAATCATGACTGTCTTCCTGGAAGAATAATGCAGATTTGTGGTGAGACTCAGGTTTCTGAGCAAGGGGACACACTGCCAGCAGCTACCCTGTCCCTTCCTGGTGGCTGTGAATGACAGTAATCTGCTTCCACTGTTAATCTGAAGTCTGGAGATATTTGAGTACAGCCTAATTAGGTAGATGTGAGATGAGAGTGATTTTATTTTTGCCCAACACACGGCATGGAGGGAAATGCATCAACAATACTTGTTAATCAAATGGCCCTTTGGGGCCTGTCATTCTTCAAACCAATGTATGTATTTATGATGTAACCGTGGTGGTGATGCTGTCTCGGAATGCTTCTAGAGCATTCTTGATGAGGGTTTTGGAGCTCTTAAAAGTACAAATAGCTCACTATAGGCTCACTACCACTGCTCTAAAGGATACTTGAAGTGTCTGAGGATATTTTTCTCTTTGGGAGAGGAAACTTTGCTGAACCTCTGTTTTTCTCAGCTGTACAATGGGGATGCAGTTTGAATATGCCTTCTCCAAAATGTTTGAGACCAGCAGTGTTTCTGATTTCAGGGTTTTTTCAGATTATGAAATAATTGTATAGACTTTACTGGTTGAGCATTCATAATCCAACACTCTGAAATCTGAAATATTCCAAAGTCTGTAATTTAAGTCTGTAATTTTATGAGTATCATACTGGAATTTTGGATTTGAGGGTATTTTGGATTTTTAACATTTGGAGTGATCAAGCTGTTACTAAGATTATCTATTGAAATATCTGTTAAATACTTATTATTTGCAGGACACTGTCCTCAATGCCAGGGTAACAGATAACAAAAGATTAAAAAATAATGACTCAGTTATGGCGGAGCTTATGTTCAATGATGCATTACTAATGTTCAAAAAAATAGGTCTCCAAGAAAAGGCCCTGATTTATAATGGAGCATTTGCCAATTTCGATGGTGCAAATATTCCAGTGCTATTTGACTTCAAACTACCAATATAATATTGTTGAATGCAAAGTTATGAGGTTGCATGCTGGTAGCAGCACATCTCTGCAGTTAAAGCACTGAGACCTCATGGGGCATCATGACGGTGCAGTGCAATAATAATACATAACTGTTTTGCCTATACTTGAAGGATGAAGACAGGGGCTCTATGATTATCACTTTAGCATCAAAAGTCTTAGTCCATCTCCCACCAACCTTCTATATCCGAGACTGTGGAGTGTTCCCTGTTCTCTCACTCCTACCAACATTTTCTGCCTGCTTCTCTCAGTTCTTCTTCTATCAAAACATTCTATCAACTTCCCTTGTCTGTGACGGCTAGGAGTACAGTGGCCATTATGGTTTTCTGACCACATATACAGATGGATTCTGGGAACTCACACAGAGAATGCAATTTAGCAGATTTGGATTAGAGGACTCTAGAGAGCCTCTATTTTAATAGGTAACCTTGGTAAGTCTGATCTAAGTGGCCCAAGGGATTCATTTTGAAAAACTTCACTCCAAGTTTTCTTTCTGATTTCACATCCTATGACTTTCTGACTTTGATAAACTTAGATGAATGTAGATTATTCCTATTTTTCCCTTTCATGGTGGTAAGGGAATCCAGTAGGATATGAAGTCCAAGAGATGAAATTTTTACCGTATGAGAAGGTAAAACCCCCTGTTCATAAATTGATAGCAGTTGGTGTTGATCGGAGCTTAGTATATATGTCAGGCCATGTGGAACAGCTTATTTAGTTCTAGAAGTGCACTAGGAGACAGGTGGGACAGCATAATAGTCTTCACCTTGATTGTGTAAATGAGGAAACAACTGTGGAGAGACAGACACCTTGAACAAGAGTTCTACTGAATAAGTGACATAGTCTGATGGTTAAGCTCTAGCACCTCTGCTCTCGCTGTGCTAGGTATAATCATGGTGCTGAGACAATCAGAGACCACTATACTTAGGACAAACATATCCCCTGGACCCTGAGCCTGTTGATGATTTGTACTTTATTTTGTTTTGTTTTTATGTGACAGAGAATTAAAATGTGCTTTCTACAGAAAAACAAATGACTCTTCACTTAAGTCTATTAGATGTCCAATAGGTAAATAAAAGTGGAACAAAGCTTGACTTTCATTTTGTATATGTCTTCTTCATTACACTAAAAACTTTGTGTCAGATCCTTGTTCAGCTTTTCATATCTACATGTTAATCGTTTAAAGATTGCCTGTCTAAAAACTGGCAGTATAAGTTTGATTATGCATAAATTAATATAACCCATGTCATCCTTAAAGACTGAAGACAGTGATAAGAAACCTACAGGGACATGCAGTGACCAGTGAGTACCTAGAAGTTTCCGTCATTGCCCTAAACCTACAGTTAACTTGAATTCCAGTGGAGCTTTCACAAGACAAAGACTGCCTCGAACAGAAATATCATCTTAGGAAGATTAAATTGTTCCCTCAAACTATAAGAACTTTTTTAGAGCCACCTTGCAAAACAAAAATGGAGAAAATGAGCCATCAATTCCTACCACACCCTGGGAACTCCTTAAAAGTTTTTCCTTTCCTTTTGTTGATGGGACAGTCTGATCTTCTCCATCAGAGCTGTGGCTCTTTCAGATCCTCAAGCTCAAGTCCTTTCCTCATTTTGTCTTACATTTCAACTCTGCCTAAAAATTTCACTTATGCCTCTCAGTGATGCATCCTGAAAAGCTTTCCATGATGACACATCAATAACCTGCCCAGGCCCTGTTGAGTTATGCTTCTCCTCTGCAGGGGGACCGCCTTAAACCTGTATGCTAACATTGTAAGCGTTCCTGAGTCATCCTTGGTGGGTTTGCCCAATGTACACAAACTGAATATTTTCATTTGTGTTGAACTTTTACCAATTGGAAAAATGCTTAAAGTAGAAGGTTTTCAGTAGCGACTGAGTTTTTGATGAGCACTTACTCTATGGGACAATTTGTCTGTACCATGATCTTTTCAAGACAAAAAGGAGAACACATCACAGGTTCTGGGACTGGGAGGGTGAAGACCATCCTCCTGAAGACTAAGGGAAAGGCAGATCAGGGGACAGAGCAGTCAAGATAAGCAGAGTTTACCCATCAAAATAAGATGAAAGTAGACCTCGGCTGGTCTAGAGAATAATAAGGTAGCTTAAAGAATAATGATTTGTTTGTAGCACTGAGGACATTGATCTGTAGGCCCAGGGGTGAGGGCTATGCTCTTTTACTTTCTGCCTAAAATGTCAGGACTTTTCTCTGCTCAATCTCAAACTTAGAGTTTGTATAAGAGTGGAAAACTTGGGGCAGGAACCAATGTAAAGCAAGTGTCCCAGATTCTTAGTGTCATCCATAGATGTCACAGCCTTCAAGATGAGCCAGACCAGGTGACTCACTTTACAGATTGCAAAACCAAAGGATAAGAAGTGATTTTTTTCAAGATCAGTTAGAAAAGGCATAGCCACTGCTTTATTTAGAACTTGGTCGCTCGCCTGTCACTGAGGTGCCAACTCTACCTGTCTGTTCTTTTCTGGGTAGTATGGTATAATCAGGACTTAAATTTGTTGCTCTCTGAATCCAAGAGATGGGGAGAGCTCTTTCTGTGTGTGTTTAGACATTCATAACTATGATGGAAGACAACACTAGGAGTCCTAAAACAGTGAGTGGTCTGCTGAGTGTGCACTCAGACACTGCTCAGGGACGTGGAAGCAGAGTAGGGGAGTGCTGTGGAAATACATTTTCCCCCTCAGGAAAATTATTTAAAGAAAAATATATCAAAAACAAGACAGAAAGAAAAATTAATTTAAAATTGTTCCAAATACTATTAATGAATGAAACACCTAACGTGTGTGTGTCTTACTTTTCTTGTTGCTGAGGCAAAATACTGAACATCTAAATTTAAAGGATGAAATGTTCAGTTAGATCATGGTTTGTGAAGATTTTAGTACATAATTTGCTGGCTCCAAGGCAGGGTGACACATGTCAGAGGGAGAATCATTCATGGTGGTGGAAGACAGCAAAAACAACCAGCAAGGAGATGAGAGATGAGCCTATTTCTGTCCCGTATATTGTATCCAGTCTACCAGGATCAGGTCAGCACTAACCCAATCAGGTAACTGACCTAGCAATCAACCACCTCTAATCCTAGTACCCTTAATCCCAGCATTGCACTATGAATCAATCACACACTCTAGACTCAGCCATTTCCAAAAAAACCTCTCCAACTGCATGAGGCTTTGGGGGACATCTAGATACAGACCATAAGAATGCCGATAACAGTGTCGGTGTAGTCATTTCTCTGCAGTGGTTCCTTTATGGCTCTTCTAGAAAGTTCTGATATAGAGGAAGCCCCACAAAAGAGTAATATTACAATGGGAGGCACACAGCCACTACAGCACCATTCCAGTCTTTGAGATCATATCAAGCTTATATTCCATCCCTCCATCAAAGGTCTCTTCTCTAGGTTCACCTTTTAAAATTTAAACTAACAGTGTACAGCTTTGGCTTGGGCCAATGAACTTTGGCAAAAGTTTCACTCAGGTAATTGTTACCCTTATAAGAATATGAAATGTTTGCCTCATCCCAGAGTACCCTTGTGACCCTTTCTGGGAAATTCTCCACACCCAGATGCAACCTCCATTTTGATTTCTAATCATATAATGAAAGGGAATCCTGAAGGGCGTACTTTTATGTATGGCATCTTTTACTCAGCGTATTATAGTAGATTTACTCTGATATGCATGCCCATTTTCTAATATTAAATGTATATATATTAGCATTAATCTCTCTTCTTGGTCAGTTTATCCTTTTGGCATTTGCACTGACCTTCTTTATTTTACATTACAGTTCTGTAGAATCTACTTTGTCTGTTACTCATATAGGCAAATTGGCTTTCTTCTTATAAGTGGTCCCTTAATAAATCTTTTCTCATTCATTTACTTTCTACATATCTGCATTATATATTATGGCGACTATTTTTTGAAAAGCCTCGTTTCAATTCTCATTCTAATGTGGTGGTTTATATTTTTATTTTAAAGAGGATAAAAACAAGGAAAACAAAATACAATAAAATCAGTCAAAGCAAACTAGCATAAGTGAACAGCATTCAAAATATAACAAAATCAACAATGGTTATCAGAATGCCTCTTATTGTCTTTAAAATAGCTGCAGACACCTTCAGACATAGTAAAAATCAAATAGACCAGACTAGAATAGAAATGATAAAAACAAAACAATGAGTGTAATAAAGGACTTCAAAACAAGACAATAGTAAATCCAAATTGACTACAATAATATGTCTTGCTATCTTTGAAATAGCTGCCCAAGCCATCAGGTATAACAAAATCAAACAAACAAAAGAGAATAAAATCCAACACAACAAAACAATGGAAACAATATAGGACTTCAAAGCAAGATCATAGGAAATCAACAATGGCTATAGCCCTCAGAAGGGGATACCCCTCGATGCCACTCTGTTCACCACTATCTTCTGAACAGATGATCAGACCTCTGGCCTTAGACTTGCAAGGCTGATAAAACACTAAAGGTCATCAACAGATGAAATGCATCAGTTTGCATTTCATCTTGATACCTAGATCGCCTGTCCCTTATAGGGCAGGGGGATTGGTTCTTCTTGTTTGCCAGCCCATGTGCCAAAAGGGCTGAGGCTGTCTCCTGTCTGTGATGGTTTGTGCATGGTGCTGTTTCGTTGGGGTGTGGGGCTTGCTTCTTGCTGAGGCCTTGTTATCCCCTCCCACAGTCCACAAATGGCACTGACTCATCTGGTTTATATGTTTTAGCTGGAATTTTAATTCATCTGTATGTGTTGTGATTAGTGGGCCTTTTAGTGTACTATTTTGCTCCTTTTCATGTATTTTATCTAATTTTTGTTACTTTTCATACCTTATTTTATTCATCAATAAGAGCCCCATTTCTCTTTGCTATCAAGTAGCTATATCACCTCATTTAACAGTGTTCTTGTGTTTATAATATGCATTATTAGTGTAATTAGCTGCCTTTCAATGCCACTGTGCTGTAATATAAATACCATCAGAACTTTCCAATCACACCATTCCCTTTGCCCCTCACTCTTGGGCTACTGCTTTCATCTGCATTATTACTATCTCAATAAACTATAACTATTTTCTTTATGTACTCAATAGCTATTTGTCAATCACTTTAAAATAAAGACTGTTAAATTGATCATTAAAAATAGAAAATAATAATAAAAAAGGTTAATTTTTAAATTTATCTTCATATTTAATTGTGGACACTTCCTTTCTACCCCCAGAATGAGATTTCCTCTGATGTTAATTCCCTTCAGCCTTTACCATTTTTTTGCAGTGTGCATCTTGCTTAACATTTTTTGTAAATGGTAGAAATAAACAGGCTCTGCAATCTGCTGGTGTGTTCTTTTGCTGCAAAAGACTTTTAGTAACATGAGATACGAGTTGTTGATTCTTTGTGATAGTTTCTGTGCAACTGGGGTTCTGTTCATAAAGTTTTGCTTATGTCTATGTCTTCAAGAGATCTATCGTATCTTCCAGCAGATTTAGTGTTGCTGTTTTAATATTTAGATCCTTGATCCATTTTGATTTTAGTTTAGTACATGGCCAGAGATACAGGTTCAAGTTCAATCTTCAGCATGTGGAAAGCCAGTTTTGCCAGCATTATTTATTAAAGAGGCTTTCTTTCAATGAAGGTATTTAGTCCCTTGTCAAAGAAAATGTGGCTCAGTGTGTTTGGAGTTGTTTGTGCATCTTCTAATTAGTTCTATGGATTTTCAAATCTTTTTTTCTTTTGTTTTGTTTTAAAATCTTGGTAACTTTGTAATATAATTTTAAATTAGGGATTGTGATGCTGCCTGCATTACATTTGTTGCCCAGAATGGCTTCTGCTATTTTAGGTCTCTTTTGGTTCCAAAAGAATTTTAGGATTCTTTTCTCTAATTCTGTGAGGCACATTATTAGTATTTCTGATCAAGAGAGCATCACTGGTCTTTTGAGAAATGCAAATTAAAACAGTATGGAGTTTCTATCTCATTCCACAAAAAATGATTATTATTAAGAAATAAACAAATAACAAATGCTGGTGGAGCTGTCAGTAAAAAAGTAACTCTTTTTCACTGTTGGTGGGAATGTAGACTCATGCAACCACTATGACAATTTGGTTTGACCCAGCTGTTCCCCTTCTTGAATTCTTCTCAAAAGAATTAAAAGTGTCATAACACAGTGACATATGCACATGTTTACAGCAGCACAATTTCTAAAAGCTAAATTTTGGAAATAGTCCAAATCCCCATCAGTGGATGAAGGGATAAGAAGATGTTTTTTTTTGTTTTTTTTTTGTTTTTTTTTTTTTTTTTTTACACTGAATACTACTTTGCCATGGACCATATTCTTAAGTGAAATAAATTGGACATGCATGTTTCAATACTGGATTGTTTCTTTGGTGTGAGAAACCAAAAGGATAAATAAGAGCCAAAGTATATAATAGTTACTGTGAAATTGGAAGAAAGTATTCAGATGGGAAAGGAAAAAAGGGAGAGGAAGTGGGAAGGAAGGAAAGGAAAATAAAAAAAGCAACTAGAAGGACAAAATGGAACAAAGAATTTGTAAATAACGAAGGGAAGAAGAGTGAAAGGAGAAGAATGGATTCAGGAAAAAAGAAAAATCAAAGTATATTGTGTACAGGTACAAATTCCCTATGGTGAATGTGATTATTACATAAAATTGTATCAATAAATTAATTTTTTAAAAGATCATAAAAATCCAAACAGGAAAACTAAAACAAAAAAAAGAGAAAAGAAAGAAAAAAGGAAAAGAAAAAAATAAAGAAATAAAAGGAAAAAGGAACAGTTTGGGCCAATTAAAAGTAGGAAAAAAAGTATATTCCTCATTGTGAAGGTGGTCTACTACGCAGGACAGAACACAGTGTCCTTAATTTTTATAAATTTTAAATATTCTTAATTTTTTTCTTTCACAAAGACAATTTCACAGTGTAGAAAACTTGAGGTTGGCAATTATGCTATTGAATTAGTTGGTGGAATACTGTAATTTAAAATATGTTGGTTATTCCATTGCCTTTTGGATTTCCTTGTTTCTGACTTATTAAATAGCCAGTTCTCTTTTTGATTCCTTACTATCATATTTTTTTCAGAATAATTTCAGGATTTTCAAAGGGTCTTTTGTATTTTCTGCAATTAGATCACATTGTGCCTGGATACGATTTTGTGATTATCTTGCTGATTGGTTAAGCTTCCTGGATTTGTGAACTGACATTTTATTTTAAATTGGATATTTCTCATCTGGTATCTCTTCAAATATTTCCTCCACACTACTTTAAAGTTCATTGTGTACAGGGACTCCAATTACGTTCCTGTTATACTGATTGAGTTTGTTGTACATTCTCTGATGCTGCTTCTTCATTTTGTATCTTGATGAGTCATTCTGAATCAGTGTATTGACTTCTGTTTTTATGATACATGTTGCTATTTTCAGCCCATAATTAAACTTATTTGATGAACTCTTCCTTAAAATATATCACTTGCTCATAAGATTTCCATTTGTTTCTTTGGTTATTTTTTAATTTCTCTGTTAAAATTTGTTTTCTGTTCATTCATATTGTTCACATTTTTCCATTAGATGCTTTAACATCTTAGTGATGAAGTGCCCTTGGGTTAACATTCACACTTGGGTCATCTAAAGTTTTTCAAACAATTTTTTTTCCTATTTAGGAGTCATATTTTTCCATTTCAAAATATCTAAAAATAAATTTAAATAATATTCACTCTGGAAAAAGATTTGCTCCTTCCTTGCTTATCACACTGGGATGGGTAGGTTTGTTCCATTTAATTTAACCCTTATTTTTCTGGTTTTAGGTGAACTGCGGTTCAGTCTGCTTCAGTTCACTGTTGGGTTTAAATGTTTTGAAGGTAAAATCAAGATACTCCTTCTGCAGGGCTAGGATCTAAGTCCAACAAGCCTTCTTAGATCTCTCTCTGCTTCACTATCAGGTCCCCAGTTCTTTGGACCTTGGAGAGCTGTCTCTGCCCTCCTGCATATTTTTAAGTTTTTGAAGAGGTCCCTTAGTCCTTGTCACCCCTAGTCATCAGTGAGCTACACTCTGCAGTTGTAGAAGATTCAGGGGGAAAGCATCGGCAGGCAGTGTGTCACTGGAAACCCCACTCCTCCTCCTCCCCTGCCGCCAGTCTTCTGTGCCATCTTGCAGCTCACAAATCAATGAGGATGAGAGAGCAAAATCTGAAAGTAAATCAAAGGGCAGTTGCTAACCTAGGGAGAAACAGATGCTAAATGTCAGGAATTCCTTAGTCCATTATTACAGTGCTCCATGCATGTTAACAAAAAGATTTCTATTAATGTAGCCCAAGTTTACCTTTCCAGCATCTTCTAAATGGTCCCCAGGCTTCATCCTGTACTCCACTTGCAAAAACTCACTTGGATTTCCCAGGAATTTTTTTACTCTACAACAGCATTAGCATTTCACTGTCATCCCTCCATTATTTCACCTTTGTCTTGCAGCATTCCATTTCAGGAGCAACTCTTTAAGCATACTTTCCTTCAGTCTGACATAAAGACGACCCTGTAAAACACCCATATGCTCACCGTGTTCTTAGCCCTTACACACTTCTTTTGATTACTTGTGCACAAATTCATCTCTCATACTAGGCTTTTTGTTCATTAGGGAGTGCAGCTGTGCCCACTCTGCATCCCCAGAATCTAACAGCAGCAAGAACTCAGTTAAATTGTGTCAGGGAATATTGAGGAAAGTCTTCTTGGGTTCCTCTTTATAATAACCTCCTCTTAATTCAGGAGTGGTGACACATGTTTATAATCTCAGCATTTGGGAAGTCAACACAGGAACACTGAGAGATTAAGTCCAGCCGGGGTTACACAGCAAGATCTGTCTCAAAAGAAAAAAAAAAGACAATAATAATGGTAACTGTATATCGCATCCTTTCTTGGAACCATGTTCACGCTTACTGTTGTTCAAACAGTCCCTAGTTCTTCTCCTGATTATAAGATCATTTTTTGAGCATTTACTTCTTCAAAGGGCTTTTAATTTCTTATATTATGAATTTCCCACAAGTTTACTATTTTAGCACTATAACTATTACTGTTCACTCACAGAAGAGAGCACTGAGGCACAAGATGCTTTGGCAACTTCCCAGAAATAGCTTGTATTTTATCCTGCAGGTATGTTAATGTAGAGCCCACGTTTGCACACCAGCAAACTAATGAGTCATTGCTGCCGTTCCATTTCCACCTCCATCCCTCTGCTCTCCTTTCTGCATCTGGCTCCAAACTCACCGATCAGCTGATCCGCAGAGACCATCTATCCAGCAGCTGACAAGCAAAGCCTCAGAGCTCTATTTTCCCGCATTCCGCTTCTGTATCATTCAGCAACTTCTGTTTTCCTCTGAGGTCACCCTTAAAGGTTTCTGTGTCGTGTCTCTCATTTCTGCCTTGTCGAGGAAATCTTGCTAGTGCATCTATCAAAGTAATCATCACAGGCCTGATGTAAGAGTATGGTTCTTCTCACATTTTTCATTACTGGATAATTTATTAATATCCTTCCCGAGAAGCACTAGATTTATCTTGATAAAACTTCTATCAGCTGTGACACAAGAGATGCCACTGGGACATGCCAGGAAGAGCCGTGTGCTCACCTCCTTCACCCCTTAATACCTCAGGAAGTCCAGCCTGCAGTCAGCCCAGGGGGCTGCCAAGACCCAAAACATTTTATCATTTTGATAAAGTTGACCCGGGGCAGCCTCAAAGGGATTGCAACTGATCTTGCCTTTCTTCTCTGTTTATGGCAAACACAAGGTTGTCTGCAGATCTGGGAAGGCAAGTAGCAAAGGGTGGATAAATTACCTTCAAGGAACTCACCATTTATCTCATTTTCATCCCAGCGTGTACAGGGAGCAACTTCCCTTCTCTGCTCAAGTGGGCTTTTTGTAAGGCCGTATGCCTGTAATGGGTGACAGATTTTCACATTATTTCCCCAGAAATTTCACAGCATAGACTCTACCTATGTAAGTTGAAGGGATCTGTGTGGTACCACCTTCTGCCCTCTTCCTGTCATGTCCTTTCTTCAGGAAGAAAGCTAAGCGAGCAGAGGCAGCCCCCTTCCTCCCTGCTGAATATTTGCAAAGATGAAAATGTAGGACGGTTTCTCCACGAGGCAGCTGCCTAAGCGCAGGCCGCTGGCATGTACCGTGACAGGTTGCACTTGAGATGGAAGCAATATCCCTATGGCCTTTCATCTGCAGGTTTTTAAATTGGGTTTCATGGTTCATTTCTCTTAATGTAAAATTTGCCAAAAAAAAAGACCCACAACTTGCCAAACAAGATCCACAAAAATATCCCACAACAATAACCAAAGCAACAACAGATAGATAGATAGATAGATAGTCACAGAACTAGATAGATAATAGATAGAAAGATGGATTAAGTCTGTCCAAGGAGAAAGTAAAGTTGCTCAGTGTGTTGAATGGGAGCTGCTGTGTGTAATAGACATGTATAAATATTGTACTGCAGGGCTGATTGATTTAGCAAATCAAGAACACATGGACACACCTCATGCCCCAGCTTGTTTGTAGTCAATGATTTACTTACATATAAACATAAAAAAATGACATCTTAATATTTTATTTTTCTGGTATTGGTTATAGTAGCAAAATAATTTTAGTTGTAGAAAAAGAAATTGATAAAATAAATGCTGGTGCATCTATTGTATGGGTTACTGCAAAGCCACAATAAAGAAGAAACAGATATGTAAGTTACATCATGTTTCCTTATGAACTAGAATGCAAAAAAAGGTTAAAACCCCACAAGTTCCTTTCATAGAATATTCCTCTTGTGTACACACTATTCCTCAAAGGACATGTGAGAAACTAGCACCCTTGGTTTCCTTAAGACAGAAAGAAAGGGAGAAAGTGTGGGTAGAGGGTCTTAGGAATAGAGGAAGAGGAAAAGAAAGAGGACTTTGTTCCTATTACATATCTCCCTTTTCTATTTAAATTTTCCCTGATTACATTTTGAATGAAAACTTAAGGTCTTCATTTTACTTTTTCATATGTGGCTCCATCAACATCCTTCAGGTTTGTAATTCATATTTTTTCTTTTCTATTTTTGCTTCTATCTTAAAATGAGTTTGAGCCACTCTATCTTTTGGGAGTGGCTGAGCTAGAGATCGACCACACTTTCAGGGTTAGGGCAAGGCTAGCCCACAACACACAGAGCCTCGGAGGGGAGCCATATAAACAAGTTGTTGGCACTGGAACAATGCCAGTCCAGCAGGTGTCTGGCCTTGGTGTTCTTTCCTGCACACATAGCTCAGAAAATGTTTAATTTTCAGTGTTCTCAGCAAAACACTGAGACAGGGCCAGGGATTTAGCTCAGTGGCACAGTGCCTGTCTGGCAAGCAGGAGGTCCTGAGTTTGGTTCTCAGGATTAAAAACAAAACAAAAAGTAACCTGAGACCTTGTACACTGGTCTATCATGTGCTTCTGTCCCCTCCCTTTTTACAGTATACAAAAAAAGAGGCAGACCATGCTGAGTAGTCACTGCCTCTCCACCAGAGAGGTCAGGTCCCACTCAATCCCAAATTTCCTTTCGGTGTCTAAACACTTTTCTTAACCTCCCATCATTCCTTCTCAGGAGCCCGCTGGGTATGCAACTCGCAGCAACTACCTGGTTCTCCCCTCTCATTCTCCTGCGTGCATCACAAAACCCATGTTGTGCAGATGGATTGTGATTGAACACAGCAAGGAAGGAGTCCTGGCCACCGCACATCACTCTAGCAAGTTCTACACCACTTATTCCCAGAAAGGTCTGAAAAAAGGAGGAGAATTATCTCTTATTTTCCAGTTGAAGAAGCTGAGTCTCTAAAAGATGTGATTTATTCAAGGTCACATATTCTGTGTGAGAAGGAGTAAAGAATCAACCTCAAGCTTGCCTGAATCCAAAAAGCATGACTTTTACTTTTGGCAACCCTTACACTCGGGGAATTTTTCTTGGGTGCATTCAGAGGTGGTGGCTGTGAGCTCACATCTGTTTTGCATGGTCTCCTCCTTCACCTGCTGTGGAGCTAGGGACCGTCTCAGCTCTATTTTGACACAGGTAAGGCCTTATCTGTGAGCCTAAGGCTCCCAGGTGTCTGCTAGAGCATAACTTATTTTTCTGATTTTATTTCAATGCATAGGATGGCTTCAGCCTCCAGGACAGATGGCCAATTGCACTGAAACTCTCACAGTGCACATACGTCAACAGTGACAGAGAGTTTCAGCTGTGACTGGAGATGGGACAGCCATCCAAATGCAGGGCTATTTGTCACTGTGGTTGATTCGATAAAATGAGAGTTGTGGGGGGAGGGTGGGGGATGCAGCCTCATCTCTTTGTAGCTTGACAATATTGGGAGGACCTAGCACATGCCTGGCTTAAGGAGTGTCAAGATTTTCCATCTCAAATGACTTAAAATTCACAGAAATTTGCTGGTCTTGATTTAACAACAGTACTCAGTGGATACTTAAGAAACATACTACTACAACAACTACTATGCACACAGAAATAGTATGTCTCTTTTCACACTCAACCCAGAGACTTCTCGGAAAAGGAAGCCCTTCAGTCTGTTCTCATTCCCACTGATGCTTCACTTTCTTTCTTTGGGCTATCACTGCAGCTTCTGACACTGGCTTCTCTGGTGTCCTGAAGGGAAGTCACAGTGGGAAGGGAAATACAGGTTCACCAAATCCTGGCTATTGTGTTTTTCAGCTATGCAGTACTGCAGAATGCTTTGGCCATGCCCATGCTTTGCTTGTACACTGAGTGGTGTCTCTTTTATAACCCTGATTATCTTTTAAAAAAAACATCAATCATTAAGTGTATGGAGTTTGGAGGTTCTGTAGAGAATAGTCAAAGATAAATACATACAGGATTATCTTGAGGCAGGTGCAGTGAGGTTGGCTGAGAAGCCCAGAGAACATAGAAACCTAATATTCTGAATAGGTAACTGAAAAGTGCCCAAAGATCTTTGACACCTGTACTCTAAGTATTACTGGAAGAACTGCTGGAGGAAGCCAAGGAACCATCAATATGGCCCAGGAAGCATGCAGGTAGGGAAAGATAAAGCTACTTTCAGATAAAAGAGTTGATGGGTCCTTGTTTGTAGAGTTCCCTTATTCAGCGTGGTGGTTAATTTTGTGAGCCAATTTGATTGGTTTACAGGGAGCCCAGATCTTTGATAAAACCTTATTCTGAGAGTTCCTTTGCTAGTATTTTTGGAATGAGGTTAACTTGAAATTCACAGACTGAATAAAGCAAATTTCCCCCTAAAAAAGTGAACGGGCCTCATCTAATTAGTTGAAAGCCTGAATGGAGGAGTCTTATCAAAACCCAATTTTCTTCTAAATATCCTTAAATTGAGATGGTTCTTTTTCCCATGCCTTCACACTAGACTGAAATATTGGCCCTCCTTTGTTCTCAAGCCTGCTGGCTTTGATTTTTAAATCATAACATAGGATCTTCTCATTCTTCAGTGTGCTGATTCATTCTGCAGGCCTTGGAACATGTCAGCCTTCATAATTACAGGTACTAATTCCTTAAAATAACTTTCTATCTATCTGTGTGTCTGTCTGTCTATCTAGAGTTTGAGAAATAAATACCTTGTTCAGAGTGCTAGTTCTCAAGCTTCTGTCTGTCTATTAAGTTCTTCATGATTGCTTTGCAAATCTCTATGGTTCAAGAACACCATGCTTTTTTAAAAAAAGAATTGATACAGTGTAGATTCTACACTAACTACTTAAGATATGTATGTATCTCTCTACCTACTTTCTTATGTGTTATCTCCCTGTCTGTCTACCTGCCTATGTATCTAACTGTAATACATGGGGAATCATGACCAATGCATACAGTCATGAATTCCTACTATGTGTGTAGTACTAGGTTTCTTTCTGTGCCTAATGCAAATAGGAATGGCCAGTTGCTTACAATAGGTTCAGATAAACATCTGTGAAAGTTCAAAGATTATGGAAGGGACATTTTGTTAAGAAAAGCAATGGACATTTGATATTATACCATGAGAAGGAAAGAACAACATCTATTGAGCATTTATTTTACAGTATTAGTTTGCTTACTTCTCTATAATTTTCTAAGAGCTAAATACTATTATTCTCATTTTGTACCCTAGAAAAATCACACTGGAAGTGGCTTGGCCAGGCTTCAAATATAGCACTGCTGGTTCTAGGACATGTTTACTTTGGACTCCTAATAACTCCCTGAGATAATATCAAGATAATTAGACAGACTCAGTAAAAGACTCATCCTTCTAGTTAGTCTCCACAATATTGAACCATCTCAAGCCAATCTGACTTTTAGAAAGTCAAGTCAAATCATACACTCAAGATGTAAAAATTTGAAGCCATGTATAATCACATGAGATTCCATTCTGGCATCTATAAAATGGCTATACAATTTCCATTCATGGAAACATTGCAATGAATAACTGATGTAACTTGATATAAAGCAGACAACATGGTGTCTATGACTGCACTCAAACACCATATTTTGGATATTTAATTCCAGTAACATTGCTGTTCCAGGTTAGTGCTGAATTCAACATGCTCCTTGTCTCACTTCTATTGGTGCTTACATCTATATTACATAAACCTAGTTCTCTCTTAACTCTGACACTTCTGGTTAGAAATGTTGGATTCATCATCAAATTTTCCTTTACACTCAGGTTCTAGGGTAAATTCTACATTTTCCTTCTGATATTGTTAGTAGAATGACACAAAATCTGAGAAAGTCTTTAAATCTACCCTTGTATAGATTCCTTTGTTTTTTAAGGTATGTTGTTCTTAAACCATAGAGAGAAATTGGGATGAGCTTAATGGATGATTTGTGTCTTAAGAACTAGAATTCAGAACAAGGTATCTATTTCTCAAACTGTAGAGCAGGACAAATGTAGGTGTCATCTTTGTGTGTGTGTATATATTGAAGAAGGGAGAGGGTCAGGCACATAATATGTAAAGTTGGGACATATACTTCACACTTTGACGTCCTTAAATGACAATGAAGTAAAATACTCAATCAGAGATGCCAAGGCAATTTATTCTGTCATCAAATGTTAGCAATAGTGTTAGATCCTCAGGATATAGATATTGTCAAAGAAAATACATCCCTACTCCAGGGGCTGACTAGGAAGGTGGAGTGAATGTCAGGAAGTCCATGGCTAACCACTGTTATCAAGGTTTTTTAACAACTAAAAAAGTTCAGAAAGCTCTAGTGGTCCCCTCTGGAACCTTATGGCTCAGGTGATTCTTACAATAAGCCCTAAGCTCCTTATGTGGGCCATATATGAGACCAATGATCATAGTAGAAGAAACTCAAAAAGGTTAGCTAAAAATTGAGCCCCACAAAAGAGGTGGAAGTCTTCTCCCAATGAGCACTAATGGGATGTTGGTACTATTGTGGTCAGAAGCAAATGGCTGAGAGGAGCAGAAGGTTAAAGAAACTCCCTATAAGACAGTTACTTTGCTGCCTGTCTTGATAATGAATGAGTCTTGTTAGAGTTTAGACTGAACCTGGCCTTGTAGAACTCCAATGTGTCTGGTGAGATGAGCTATGCTTGTCCTGAGTTCTTGGTCCAAAGGATAGAAGCTGCTCTCACTGGGCCAGTGGCCATAAAAGACAGAGTATGGTCAAATGAGACCACTAGAGCTCTGACCTCCCAAGGGAATGTGACCTGGGAGACAAGAAAGAGTGTTTCTTCAGGCTGACACACTGAAACAGACATCAAGTTTTGATTCTCTGATGTCTCTGAATTTTGCATCTGTTTCTGAAAAAGGTGGATTATAATGCACATTTAATGCTGTCATATGCTCATTAAATGAAGTAATGTGTCCAAATTATGTAATATATACTGGGAACTGGGGAAAAGGCAGGTTTCTGATCTATGACTTTGTAGCTTTCAAGGTACTATATCACAGAACAGACATAGATTTTTACTCAGACTTAGGATCTCCACATATGGAATTGGGGAACCCACATCTCTTTTCAGTTAAGCATTCCGTCTTCCTCCTTGCCTTTCTGCCTCTTCTAGTCTAAGTTATATTTTTTCATATTCTAATAATGCTCCCTCCTCAAATCAGGCTTTGCTTTTATCAGGAAAACCCACCCAGGAATTTCTAGGATTAAGAGCCATTCCTTGCTGGCTCTGCATTCTTTAGTGCATATTTCCTTGGACAGTTTTCACAAGCAACTGTTCTGCTCAAAGTAATTTAAGGCAATGTTTACAAAAGTGTGTTTGGTGGAATGCCAAGGGTATCCATTCTATAATCCTGCCTCCATATAGGATAGAAACCAGAATTCAGAAGGGAAAGTCTTGGCTACTGTTCTTTGATGGAGAATAAAAATGTGTATCTCATGTATTAGAGCTTTCTAAGAGCAGAGAAAACAAAAAACAGATTCACATCTCAATAGACTGTCTCAGGACAGGAAAAAGGTGTACTGAGCAGTCTGGCTTCATGTGAGGTAGAGTTTTCCTTTGAATGCTGAAGGGCAAGTTTGCTTGGTGCAGAAGAGAAAGGTCATTCTATTCAGAAAGGATAGATTAGTCAGATACACAGAGAAAAGTGCACAAAGTTCTTAATGGTAAAAGTGTCAAATGTGTATGAGGAAATGAGGTGATGGAGAAGCAGCACTCTGTGAAGAGGTGGAAGGAAGGAGATCAAGAAAAGAGACCATAGGACCTGCTAGGAAATTGCTGTGAATATTTACCATGTCCTTCCATGGAAATTCAGAAAGGACATCAAGAATATTTACTTAATTATGCCTGGATCAGAGATGAGGGCTTCTCTAAACATAAACCCATTATAGATCTCATTGCTGCAAAACTGAGCTCTGTTAGGTCACTCAGAGTCAGGGGGAAAAGTGCTTAGAACAAGTGTTTTTGGCTAAGGGCAAAAAAAAGCTGAAGTACTCAAATTGTTACAGTCATATTTCAAAGGCAAAATTCTCCACAAGTTCAAAGCATATCCTCATTCAAGATGACAAGTCAACAGTGAATTCTTAGCGACATTAACAAGAGGAGTTACGAGAAGCATAGAGAAGGAGTTAAAATTTGAAGGAAAAAAGGATTGGGGATTATATGGACTTGAACTATGGAAAAGGTTGAAATGCATTCAAGAAAGCAATAAAGACTAGTGAACCAGAAACTCCCTGCTCACTTATGATAAAATATCTAGTTAATACCAAATAAAAGATTCAAATAGACTTGTTATGGCTCTTTATAAAGTCTCCCTAAAATAATGCCCATATCCTCCTTTCTTTAAAAAGCACTTGCACAAATAAAAGTGTTGCCTTTAGGAAGGAAGATGGGCTACAGGGAGTAAGCAGCTTAGTTAGAAGAAAAAAAGATACACAAGGAATATGATTGCTGAACTTGAAATTGTTCTGAGACACTGCACCAAAAATCTTGCCTTGCAAAATAGACCCACATTTTATTTTTATGAGAAAGCCCGGGCCATCTTGAGCATAAAAATGCATGTTGGTTTAAAGAAGAGACAAAAACCAAACTGACAATTGCTGCAGAGCATTAACAGCTGCTTTTAAAAGAGCAACTGTTAGAAACACCAAGTGCACACCAGAGGGTTTGGATAATGACTGGGGAAGTTAGGAGGACATCTTGGAAGAGGTGGCAATGCAGTTAGTTTCTGGGGGATCAAGTGAAGTTCACTAGGATGGAAGATGGCTTCTGATCTCACAGTTTGCTTTGCACTGCCAAGGGCAGAGAGAAGGCATCGGTAATGCGGGCCTTAAGGAAAGAGGAAGCCACCCGGCTAGCAAAATACAAGGGTCTGTCAAATTGTACACTAAGGAGAGTTCGTCTTCTTTCTTTGTCTTTCAATTACTTGATTTTGCTTATAAGACATACAATAATCTCCCTCTTACCTGTAGTTTTGCTTTCCAGTTTCAGTTACATGTAGTAGTCAACTATAGGAGCAAAATAGTAGATGGACTCTTCCAAAAGTAAACACTCCAGAAGGTTTCAGTTGCCTATTGTTCTGCATAGTGTGATGAAACCTCATGTGGTTCCTCTTGGAAATGAAGCAGATGGTCCTCTGTGGTCGGGAGCACAGTGGTGGCCCAATGCCATGTCACGTCATTTGCCTCACTCTACAGTATCATCACAAAGGCACTGCCTCATCTCGCAGTATCACCAGAAGAGTGAGCACTTCATAAAATGATGTTGAAACAGAGAGACGGAGATAGGACATTCATAGACTGTTGTTATAGTTTGTTATAATTGTCCTGTTTTATTGTTAGCTACTGCCAATCTTTTACTGCGCCTAATTTACAAATTGAACTTTGTTATAGGTACATATACACAGAAAAAAAACCACAGGAATTACATGGCTCAGACTATTCAGTTTGAGACATCCATTGGGGGTTTTGGGATGTATCCCTCACAGATACAAGGAGGGATAACTGCATGAATCTGAAAGGCTGTGATTAGAACATGTAGCAATGTTTAACCTCCAAATCTTAGGAAATAGCACGCATCAGGTCAAGCCTGATTCTTCTCCTTTCAGCATAATCAATCAATCAATCAAGTCAATTCAAGATTCTTATTCTCCTATTTCAGGAGAGTTGCTATAACAAGTTCCCGTAAACTTGGTGCCTTCAAACAATAGAAACTGATTCTATCTCATGACTGGAGTACAGTCTGAATTCAGGGTATTCACAGCTTTGGCTCTTGTTAGAGGATCTGAAGAAGGATCTGTTCCCTGCTTCTCTTCTGTCTTCTGGTGACTGACCTAATCTTGGAATTGTTTCATCTGTAGCTGCCACCCTCTAGTCTCTGCCTCGGTCTTTACAAGGCCTTTGTTCTGTGTATCTCTGTGTCTTTTCTCTCTCTCACTTCTTATCAGGACACTCATCACAGACGCACTGGTAATACAACTTTAACATGTTGCAAGATACTTAATTTCATTCTGCCAACAAAGTCCTTACTCCTAAGTAAGATTACAGTGCCAGGTACTGGGGTCAGGACCTGAACACATGTTTTAGGGCTCCTTTCAACATTCCATTTTAGTTTTATAAGCATTCTCTTCTTACCAAGAAATTGATCCTATAATGTTAGGAAGTGAAAATGAGCAATACTAGGTGGATAGGTGCATATCTAGAAAGCAGAGCTTGAGGCAAGCAGAGTGCTGATGCTTTACTTGAGAGTTAAATGTCCAGGACAAGGAAGGTGAAGGAGAAATGAAGGTGACACAATAAAACTCCGAAGAGAATGCTTTGCACTGCATTTTGGTGTGGGCCACTATGTCCTGAGAGACAATAAGGAGACACACGAGGTTTGCTCAGCAAACGTGGTGACTTTGTGGATGAACTCTTCTCAGACAGTGTTGCAAAAAATTACACACAGGAAATAGCTCCATAATGGAGAAAGGGTGAGGAGAGTATTTCCCAGATCCTTTTATTGCCTGGTTCCTTCAGTCGAGTTTCAGGCCATAGGAAACAAACGCCTGTATACTCCATGGTTAAGTCATCTGCCCTTCAGCATCCTCAGGACTTTGGATGCTGGACCTCATGGTATGAAATTCTGTCCAAGATCAGAAATAAAGGGAGGACTCAAGAAGGCCAGGAAGATTGGGAATGAAGGTCATACAGGCTCAGAGTCTGACCCCAAGCAAGTTAGGGAGGCTGGGAAATGTTCCTGAAAATATGGATGCCAAGTGGGCCAAAGGTGAGTGGTCCTTTCTCAAAGGAGGAGGTTGTTAAGGGAGCTCAAAGGTTTATATTTTATGTGTGATGTCTTATGTATCAAGGCATAACATTGATGCAGTTTCTCACATTGTTTACTGTAAGTGGTAAAGATATTTTACTTGCTAAGTTTTTCTAAGAAGGAAAGAGATGACAGACTCCATTAATTTACATTTCTATTTCATAGATTGCAATCTACCAACAAATAGTAAATATCCTGGACCATGTTGGCTTAGAATAATTTGTAATTTATATTGTAAGGTAAAACCTAGATTATGAAACGGTATGTGTATCTTTTACCTGGATTATTTACTCTTGTATATAACAAGCTGAGAGCAAAGAAAAAGAAATTGCATCTACCCAACCCAAGCTTTTTTTAAAATTATACTTTTAATGGTGAATCTTGCTAGAATCATAATGAAGCTCTGGAAGAAATAAAAACTTATGATCAGAACAAGCATTATAGACATTTATGTAAAACTGGAAGTGAATAGTATTTTCCCATCTGTTACTAATTCATAACCGGATTCTCTCTGGGATTGTGACTGAAGAACATTTTTATAATTCATTTCTTGGCTTCAACTGTTGGGGAGTTCTCGTCTTTGTTAATTTCACAACATCAGATGTTCATGAGGAAGTTACCATTATGACTCAGAGTCAACACGTTATCAATTCCAAGAGGGGAGGATGTAGCCAGATAAAGTGGTGAATCTGAGGTTTTAAAATAGAGCTGTATTTCTAAACAGTCTATGCTCCAGGAAACGGAGAAGCTAGGAAATGGCTCTAGGGCTGGATTTGAGGATCCCATATGCACAATCGCAGCACACCAGGGCATTCCACGATGTAACAGCCCTCTCTGCCTCCTGCCTCCACTGATGCCAAAATCCACTAACTGCTCATTAGCAAAGGTGAGTGAACATTTGACAGAATAAAAGTGATCTGCCTGGGTAGAGAGGAGAAAGGGAAGGAAGAAGTGGAAAGAGTTGGGGGAAGAAGAGAGCACATGAAAGATGTCCAAAGAAATCTAAGTTTAGATAGTCCCAATGTTTGACATTTTAGTTTAGAGCAACTTTATAAAAATGAGAAAATCAAAATTACTATTTCCGTTTTTTTCCTTTTTGAGACAGGGTCCCAATATGCAGTTCAAGCTGATCGTGAACTCACTTTGTAGCCCAGGTTTGCCTTGAACTCCCAATAATGCTCTTGCCTCAGCCTCCTGAGTGTTGGGTTTTATAGGCATACACCATCATGCCCAGTCCCAGATTATTATTTTTAATAACAAAATCCAGAAGCAAATATTTTCAAAAGCCAAAGAATTTACACACAGAATATCATTTAAGTAACCAACTGCTTGGCTATTTGTGAAATGCATAAAGCAAGACAAAATTAGACTTAATAAGATTTAGTGTATTTTAGCAAGATCTATGAGTTTTAGTGAAGTAAATATGCCTTTCAGTTTTTCCTCTGTCATAAGCAGTGAGCAGGTTAATTCCTAAGTCTTACTTATATGTAGGTAATTAGAAGTTACAAGGTTTTTAGTATGGAAACAATATTTTTTGGTTTATTTGATATACAAGGTGATCTGAAATGACAAATTGTAAATGGAAGCATAAACACATGTTTCTCAGAGCAAGAATCTTGTCTCTCTGAACCAGATGAGTTGCTCTGCAGTATTATATTACTGAACCAAAGACTGAGCAGCTATAAAAAGTATTGATAACACACACACGTGTGCACACACATGCATATGCACACACACACACACACACACACACACACACTCGGAGTACTGAAGATTGAACCCAGGACCATTCCACTGAGTTACATGCCAAGATGTTTTTATTTTTATAGTTTACTTTTGAGACAGCGTCTCACTTAATTGCTAAGTTGTCCAGTCTAGTCTTGAATTTGTGATTCATTTCTCCTGCTTCAGCCTCCCAAAGTACTGGGATTACAAGGTTGTACCATGATGCCCAGCTGGTACAACATTTATAAAAAGCATAATCATAATATGAGTCAGGTTAAAAATGTTTAATTAGTCTGAAAAGTTACTCTAAAAGCAAATATTTATCCTAAGTAAATAATTCTCATTTAAAGAAAATATTTCTACTCAAAGTCACTACCACATTGTTCACCATAGTGACAACTTCAAAATTATTTCAATGAATCACTTCAATTATGAAAAATGTGGAATACACTTTCATTGGATAAGTTGTTGACACTTATTTTAAAGCTCATTTTTAAAGAATTTTATGTAGTATTGTAGAAAGACATCTCAGAGAAAGATTATTAAGTCTAGTTATGCATGGACATGCTAAAATTGGTTTGTGCTAGCGCAGTGCTTTTTGGTTATTGGAAATGGAAAAGCAGGAAGAAAACAAGCAGACAAATAAGCCAAACCAAAAATGATTGTCTACTATAGTTTTTAGATCTATAAGGCTAATTAAAAAAAACTTCAACCAAAATAATATAAATTAAGAGTATTAATGAAAGTTTCCTCAAAATTCTCTAATAAACCTATGAGACCCATGCTGATATCATCTTGCGTATGAGAATAAGGTAGGTTAGAAATAGTTCATCACCTTTCTGTGTTCTCATAGCTGTCAAGTGGTTGGATGGAGCTTATGAATTCAGGTTGGTCTGCAGCAAATTTGTGTTACTGTGCAGATAGCATATAAATACATGCATATATATATATATATATATATATATATATATGTATATGCTAAGCCTAGTGAAGAAAGGATTACAAAATAGTAAGAAAGGTGGCAAGATGAAAACCATGAAAAAATGAAAATAGAATGTAAAGATATAATGAGTTCTGAGATAATAAAATAGGCAATTTTGGGGTAAGGGAAAATTGGATGAAAAATTTTAATCAGACTTTCTAAATTCAGTATCTTTTATTAATTTTTTCAGCACTATCGCCAATGACATCAACAACAAAAGCATAGAAATAATAAAGATGTACATCCATAGGGGAATGATGGACTTAATGATATTCTAACAAGATATTATGAAGATATATTGAAACTTATCACTGTGAAAACTGTAGAAATATGGAAATGGTTTTGATAAACCATAAAATGAGTAAATCAGGACACAAAGTGTACTGGGGCATATTAATGTTATTCTGTAAAAATATGGGCCTATTCTCAGAAACTGGGATAGAGCATATACAAATAGAAATAATTGCATTTTGGATAATATATGTGTTTGAAATAATTGAGCTATTATATCTTCTTCTCCATAATAGATGCAAATATATACACATATATTTTAGGTATCATGAGTTTCACATCTTTAGTCATTTTAATATATAGAGTTCAATCACATAAAAGAACAAATTTTTTTTGTGCCCATGCAGAAAGAATAGCATAAATGGAGCCATTGTCTCCATTTAACAATCTTCAAAATTAACTGTTTTGCATAATTCATTCTTATTATTGCAAAACTAATGTGAAGTTTGGGAAACTTTAAGCTCAAGTATCATCACCAAATGTAGTGGAAATTTCATCTTGTGTTGGAAGTTGAAGATCTATTCATCTCAAAACCTATCACTGCTCTTGATCCTCCATATGAGCCTGGAACTGCAGCCCTTTTTAGTTAATGGTCAAGTGTTAAGGGTTACTCCATAGTGAACAAAGGGGCAAGAATATAAAGAAGCTGGAAATTCCATGTCTGGTTGTGAGAGAGAGGTAAGTAAGCATAACACGAGGCAGGCACATTGGTGTCTATTACCAGGATCTCAGGAGCCCTGTGAGGTTGAACCAACAGGCTGGGCTCATGAGTAAGATCAAGCTTCACCAAAGGATATAACCACCTCAGCAGGTGAGAGTAATTGTAATCAGATATACTGACAGATCAGATGCAGACAGAGAATGATTTAGATCAAGGGGGAAATGTTGAAGGTGATAGCTAAATGAGAAGTGGAGCAGGAATTCATTCATTACTTTATTTATTCTTTCTATTCATCTATTTACCCACCTGTCCATTCACTCACCCATCCATTCATTTATTCAACCACTTATTCATCCATCTATTCACACAGCCAGCAAGCCAGCCAGGAAATCATAACTTTGCAGAAATTGAAAGACCTTGAGAATGTTTGGAGCAAATACATTGCCTGGGATTAGTATTGACAAAGTTGTTAAAAAGGAGAAGAGTTAAGAAGGGTTTTTTTTTTCTTTATTTAAACATTAGGCTTTATCCTGATTATGAGAGGAAACCGTAGAAAAAGTTTGAGTAGCCAAGTAACAAGAGAATTATCTTTTAGAAGCAAATGAATAGTAATCAACATACAGCCACAAAAAAGTCACAGACTTTGATTTCCCAGAGAAAAGGGAGTGTCTGAGTTGTCTGACCAAGCCAGGGAAGAGGTGTTCTAGCAGGATTTCTGACATTGGAGTTTCAAAGCGTCCAATTATTCTGGGAAACCACTCCTTTTTTCTTTAATCATAAATGACCACCATCTATCAATCAGGCATTTAATCCACCAAGTTCTGCTGAGCTGAGACTGCTGCTTTTCACAGTCAATCTTAGCTACCACCTTAAATTCACATCAAACTTGTGACTAGCCTTAATATAACCGTATTGGAGAACTGGAAACACGCTAAAAATTAATCTAGTCCCAATTTTATCACTATGATGACACCATTGTTCTTCTTCAAGATGTATCCAGGTAAGAAACAAATAATGAAATGGTAAGTGAATGTTTTCAAAAGGTGAGGCAAACAGATTTCAGCTCTGTAGATGTCTTTCAGGCTTGGAGAAAAGTGCAAATGATTTACCATAGATTCTTTCCACTCACCAAACTACCCTGCAGTAACCCAAAAATATGACAGCTGAATATCATCTATGTTAAATTACTTTTTCAATAGTAGATGATTTATAGTTGATTAGGTAATTAAATCAAATACAAGTGGCTGAAAGTAAATCTATTTTTATCATCCCTGTAAATTAAAAGTTACGCATCATAAAAAATCATGACCATCTTGAAAATGACTAGTCAAGTGCCTTTTAGAAGCAAGCAGGATTTATTGTCAATTAACTTATTGAACTGTATAGTCAGCATAACCCTGTGCTCAAGACTTTTGAAATTATTGGCTTCCGCTGCTGAGCTGCCCCTTATCATGGTAATGAAATGTATTCAACTATTCTCATATTGCACAATTCCATAGGTTGGGTTTATATCTCACTATAACAACATTTCATTTTACTATTATCTCCAGTCCTCTGTAATGAATACAAATACATCCTTTTCTCCATCACGAGTTTATCAATTTCCACTGATTCATCTATAATGAATACAGTCAGGAAAAGAAAGCTAGACAGATCATATCCATTAAAGTGTCTTTAGCTTCAAAAGTTTGTCTGTGGCATTGTTTAATTAAAAAAGAAAAAGAAAGTCATTGGGAAACTAATTAAAAAGAGACATTACTTTCAGGCCTACTTATAAACAAGAAGTCAATAATTATTACATAAAGGGACTTGGGAGCTATTGTACTTAAAGAAATTTTAAATTTGCATGCAACTCACTTGAAAAAATAAAATGGTTAATTCTTATCAAATATGTAGTGCTTATGGGTAAATTCACATTATCTACTTGTGATGTTCTACATTTTTCTTAGTTAATGAAGTTCAACCAGAACAGCAAAGGCTAACATGTACTTATGACAAGTTCAATTTTTATAACAAGGTAAATTTTGTAGTTCACGCAGATGTGATAGTAGGGTGGGGTTGGTTGGAGCAAAGTTTTATAAACTTACCCCAGCTGTCTGTCATTGAGAAATTCATTTTTTTAGTCATACAAATCTCTATCTATTTTTCTTACAAAGAATTTTTTCTGTTCCAGATACCACTGTGGAATCACACAAGAGGCTTTCCCAAGGCCACATGGCTCATGCATGCAGGCCAAGCTCAAATACTGACTCAAAGCCAAAGGCTTGGCCCACCTTCAAGAGAGTCAACAAATATCTCCTGATCAGAACAAGAACATATATTTTCACTTTCTGCAAGTAAGATTTCCCCATTCATTTTCATTTCTGGTGACTTCTTATATTGTTTTCAAAAAACACGTCGAGGTTATAAGTGGAATGTGCAAAGAAAGCAGCCATAACAGGGTCAAGTTTATTATAGAGATTTCTGCAGTTCTTCTCAAAAGTCAATTCCCACTGCTGTAATCTAAATCTAACTGGCAACATTTTCACCAACATTCATAGTCCTATGCATTGTATCTATTGGATTCAGCATTTGTACCTCCAAGTGATGGTATCACTTGGTATAAAATCAAGTGATTCGGTACCATCTAAAGAAGGAGACAAATTTGTGAACTAGCAAGATTTCCTTCTTGCTCCCATACTATAGTAGCTGGAGCTGTTAGGAGTATCCTGGTAAAGTTTCCAGTTTTGTACCACCCACAGGGATGCTAAATCAATACAGTTTTGATGTTGGATATTCTTTCATTGGATAGAGAGATTAACTTTGAGAAAGTTATTTCTTAAGCTTTCCTTTTTAAAGCCTAAGATATAGAAACTGTGACTTATATAAAATGACCATGAAATTTGTCACCAAGGAGGCCATGGCATACTCCATATAAAGTGGGACTAGTCGAGACAAAATGTGGAATATATTGTTATTATTTCCCTACATCTTCTACCCCTAGTCCATGGTTGGTGCCAAGTAAAATGGGTTGGAATACTTAGCTTCTATTTTTATTCCACTGGAACTCAATAGGCTAATGTGTTCCATGGAGTCCCAGCATTGCCATTACCTGGGGACTTGTTAGAAATTAAGAATCTCACACCTCACAACATATTTACTGAATCAGATTCTTTACTTTAACAAAATATTCATGATATTCATTAATACACTAAAGCAATGAAAAACCTTGGTCTTGGTATAGACTCTGTTGTTCTTCACTTTGACTGCCCATTAAAATTATCTGCATAGTTTAGGAACTAATAAAACCACATTCAACACCCCACTGACTCAATAACTCCACTGTTTGCAATATAACCTGGAGAAGCTTTCACACATATGCACAGGGGGACATTTTCAATGTTCCGACATGACCTCTATGGCTGTGTGGAAGCAAAAACTTGGAAATATTCCACTTATCCACAAAAAACTAGAAAAATAAGGTGTAACAAATGCAAATGATGGAATATTAAGAGCTGATGTTACTTCCATTTATATAGATATGTATCTAAATACATATTTCAGAGAGCAAAGAAAATGTTGTGATGAATAATCTCAGTTGTAATCTTGGCTGTCTTGAGAGAAGCCCGGGAAACGGGCAAAGCACACTTTTGAGTATATTTGGGTAGACAACAGGGTAGGACTCTGGGAACCATCTGGTCCCGAATCCCTTCCTCTCTGACTCTTCTAATTTCTCTGCTTCTTTGCTGCCATCAGGTGAGCAGTCTTCCTCCATCACACTCTCCTGCCCTGATGATTGTACCTTAGAGCTAACTTAACATGGACTGAAAACCTCTGAAACTGTGAACCAAAATGCTTCCCCTCCATGCTGTGCAGGTTTTGAAAACAGATACTTTCTCCCTGTAGTGAAAAGTTGACTAATGCAATGGTCAAAGAGTACCTAGAGTTAGAAATGTATGCAATATTAGCATATTTAGGATTATAGAATATATTTTATAGGCACACACATATTTATAGACACAGTATGCAAACAAATGTGGAAACAGTTCATAAATTTAGGTAAAAGGCAGTTGCTGCATTAGGAAAGAAAAAAGTGTAATATTATCAGAAGAGGTGAGGGGGAACTTTAATTATATTTGACCTGTTTTATTTTTAGGCTTGGTAGTAAATACATGAATTTTGGTTTTGTTTTCTGTTTATTTTTCTTATATGAAATATTTTACAATAATATCTAGAATACGTATTCCCAGGTTCTGCTCTATGCTTATTAAAGACAGCTGACCAAAAATGTGGCTCCAAATTCAGTTTGAGCACTTGGGGCAGTTTTCATGGGTAACCACATTTAGACTCTCAGCATAGATGATGCCCAAATAATTTGAAAAAATATGCATGGATCTCTATTAAAGTTACCGACAGAAGCAGTCTGTTGTCATAAAAATAGAGGTTTTGAATTCAGAGTGGAATTTGAATCATATTCTCCTATGCATCTATAGGCAATTCCTTGAATGCCCCTAAGACTTGCTTTATTCATCAACAAACAAAATTGTTTTGAGGATTAAATGGAAAAAATAATTGGCACAGCAGACTGTCTACAGTTGGCCACTAATCATGTTATTGTAAAATCCCAAAACTGAGTTTCCATTGGTGAATGTTTAAGCACCCAGTCACACGCCTTCACTTTTAGGGTGCATTCCATGTGCCAGGGTATAAATCCAGAATCAGTTCCTGTGTTTAAAGACCCAGAAGTCTACTGGAGAAACAGACAAGGTCCAAATAGTGAGCTCTGGTTTTTGTCCAATTCCACATCTTTGGATGACACGTTCTTTTGGGGCATGCTTCATATACCACTATCCAATTACCTTTGTGTTCTGTCTAATTCTGGAGGACTGTCAAATTTGAATTTTGGCCCCCTGTCTACATGCCTGGTAAGTGACCTAGGCCAGGCAATCATCACAGTCCTCCTGGAGAAGGGATGGACATGAGATCCTAATTGACCAATAGGAAATCTTCCCTAGGATTTTTCTCAATGGAAATTTAGTGAAAAATAATATCTTTCCATGTAACTATAAATCAGAATTTTGCAAACTTTAGCTGCATTTAGCTATGGCTTCTTGTTTCCCAGTTTTGAGTAAGAAGCCATTAGCACAGGGAGCAAAACTTAGATAAAAGATAATGATTCACCTAGGTTGCTTGGATCTGTGTCTTCTAGCTGTGAGAACTGAGTAAATCCCAATTTTCTTTGTTTAAATACATAAATGCTGGATTTCTCAGTCAGCATCAAACAACATGGTCATGAAAAAATATGTCTTAAGGCAACCCTTCTCCCTACGGCTACTAGGAAAAGGGAGGGAGATTGGAGGAAGAGGATATCAGGGAAAAGAAAGAGGGGAGAGAAGGAAGGGTGGCTGAGATTAAATATAATATGGCATGCATGGAAATGTCCCAGGGAAGCCCACTAATTTGCACAATTAATAACAGTTAATATTTATAGTAAAACATACCAACCCCTAAAAGACAAACAAGCATAATCTGCTTAGTGCCTAATTATAAAGTCAATTATTATTAATTTGCAAAATCATTTGACAAATTTTTAATATTCATTGAATTTAGTAATCCCAAAGAATTTCCCACTCTTTCACCCTATTTGATTAAGTAATCTAAGAATTGTGTCTCTGTACCACCTATAGGACACATTTGGCTCCTAGGAATGGAAATTCAGCCAGGGTCTTGAACTCACAACAATTTATTCATTAACATAAAAATAGTCTAAAGCTAGATAAATCAGGGCTTTTAGGGTAGTTTAACAGGCTCATCATGGACATAGGACACCTTTTAAGTTTCTACTTTGATAATTCTAACACAAATTTCTATATACAAATTCTCTTTATAGATCAAGGTGGCTGCTGGAGTACAAGCCATTGCATCTACATAGTAACAAGCAGAAAGAAAGAATGATGGTGATGACAGTCTTCAGCAAAAGACTTTTAAAAATCATATACAATATTTCCAGTTAGACTTCACTTACCAGACTTGTAAACAAGAGTGCAAATACAGTCCTTGAATTTGAGACTGTAATTTCTGAATAAGATCAGATTCTGCTAGTAAGTTAAAAAGCAAGATTAGGTGTGAGGCAAGCAGTGAGCAGTGTCATCAATTTTTGCAAATCAGTGGGTGCTCTCTAAGCACTGGCCATTAAACCACAAGACCATCCTCAGGACCTCAGAGCATCCTGTTCTAAGAAAGTACAAAATAAAATCAAAGTTGTTCAATAGGAGGGAGGTCTTAAGAAATATATATATATATATATATTTCCATTTTGTAAATGAAGGGGCTTCACCTGGGCCTGGGGGAATCTGGAAGAATGGCGTTAGATTTGGGCTGGGTGACCAGGGCAAAGGTGTGCTGTCTGGGGGTGGTGGATGTGTTTGTGTGTGTGTGTGGGGGGGGGGCACACACCTAAACCTCAGGGGAGTAGTCCCAGAGGGCTCAAATGCTTCCAGCCTAGACATAGCAAAATAGGAGGGAATGGAGCTGTATAGCAGTTTACTTAAACAGCTTCCTTCAGACATTTTCACCGTAGAGCAGACTGAGAAGCTGCTTATGTAGAAGGTCTAGACAGTTGATACTGTATTTCAGAGTCAATGGCCCTTCATTCTTTGTTTCATGTACTCAATTCTGTTTCCTTATGAAAACAAAGCAGTCTTGACAATAGTTAGACAAAGATGTCTGCCATCCAACATTCCAATAAAGTTTTATTTATAAGAACAACAGCCGCCCACAGGTTGTAATTTACCAATTTCTGCCCTTGTCCAAAAGCTGACTTATTCTTCTGTTCTCCTTTTTGAAAATGAGATCCAACAACTTTCTGTATATGATGAAGCAATGGATAGTTGCAATCACAAGAAAAGTAGGAACATCCTATTGACTGTGTTAGAAAATTACGAAATGCCATTATTTTTCTGGAGTTTGTAAATTTTTTCGGCATTTATTTTTCATTTATTTTATTTTACTTTTGTCTTCTTTTTTCCTTAAATAGGCACTCCAAAACTATGTGAGCTTTAACTCTCCTCTCCCAACACACACTCACACATGCACGTACATGCACACGCACATACATACATAACCCAGATCTTTTCCTGCCCAAAGGCACGAGAAAATTGCACATCGGGGGGACTGAAAGTAATTTGGTATTGCTCATGCGAAATAGAGAGGTGATTAAAATCACAGTCGGAAGGCCTGGGTTGAAATCTGGGTATTACCACTTATTAGCTGGAAGACTTGGAAAAGTTATCTTCTCTCTGCTTTTTCTTTTTTTTTTTTTGCCCCTCTGCCTTTCATCTGTAAAAGGAAGATAAGAACATTTCTAGCCTCAGAGCATTGTTGAGGGGATGAGATGAGAGAATTCACACTCAGGAAGTGCAATATACAGTACACAGTGAAGACTTAATAAATGTGGGTCGTGAAGATGCAGCAATGAGCAAGGAATGTTGCTGGACAAGGGTGCAAACGGTTCCCGATTCAAAGGGCCCTGTGTGCTCCTGCACAGATTCGGAATCTATTAGCAGACAGGAGGAAGTGGCAATTTCCGCCCATACTTGCTCACAGCTCCCACGCGCTGCAGCTATGATTTCTGGACTCTAAGAAAGGAGGCCAAGTGGTTGTCTCTCCCTCAGTAACTGCAGTGGCAGTCAAGTTGGAGGTTTAGTTTCCAAAATCTCTCCTGGTACAATTTTCTGCTGAGTTATATCCACCAACGTTCGCAGTCCAGTGCAGAACGAAAGGAAAAGCATCGTAGAAGGCCGTTGCAAGTGTCCTAAAGGACTGGAGTAATTAAAGCCATCTATCTACAGAGCTGTGCAAGGGAAGGAGTGCGGATCTGGGATCAAATTATAGTGTCCAGGTCACTTCTCTGAGTATTCTTCACTGCCGTGGGCAAAGCCAGCCATCCTAACAGTGACAGGCAGGGGACTCCGGGCATACTGCCTTGCTGGCATTCTCTTCCTAAAAGCTCAGTCTGTGAGAAGGTGAGGCCAGGCCTTGGTATTGCACAAATGCTCAGACATGGGGCAGAATGGACATGAAAATCTCCTGAACCTGAGGGCCTTGTCTGGATTGAACAAGCAATATTCTTATACTCTTGCTGGGCTTCAGGTACTTTTCTTTTATAACTTTTAATGTGTTTAAAATACTAATACTACCACTAGCAATACTAATGTTTTTTGGTACGATTCTTTATTATTATTAAGCAACAACTCTAAGCATTCAGTTCTATGGTGGTAAAGAATAATTCAGTTTTACTCATGTCTGTGTCCCCACAGCTTGACATGGTGGAGGTGAAAAATAGGTTCATTGATAGTTGCTATATAAGTAAGTCAGTAAATTATAAAAAATTGTGCTCTGATATGTATGGAAAAAGAATTTCTTTAAAAAATATGTAAATGGATGTCCATTCACCTGCATAAACTCTATTGATGATTCATTCTTTCAATCATTCTTTTTACTTTCATTTTTTGAAATAGATTTACTGACATATAATCCATAAAGCAGACAATGTACCCATTCAAAATTTATTTACAGATTTTTAGCTTCATCATCACAATTAATGTTAGAACATTTCCATTTCCTGGAAACTCCACCCGATCCTCCTTACCTTCCCAGGCATTGGTCCCTCCAGCTTTAGGAATCCACCAATCTATCCTCTGTCTTTATGGCTTTCCTGATTCTGGACTTTTTCCATAAATGAAACTGTACATGCCATGATTGTTTGTGATTGATTTTTGGTACTAAATTTCATGTTTTCAAGGTTCATCTACATTGTATTGAAATCTCATTTCTTTTTATTGCTAAATAACATTTCATTACATAGTTATACTGTATTTATCTATCAGTTGATGAACATTAAGCTCTTTCTGTTTCTTGGCTAGTCTAAAACTTATGTAACCTGGAACATGACTTGGCACCTACTGTTTGCGAGACATCATCCAGGGTCCCTTTGTGGAGATGAGTAAGAGTTGACTTCTGCCCAGCAGCACATTGCATTTTTTGGGAAAGGCTATAGGTAAGCCTAAGTAACCTGAAAGATTTTTAAAGTAAAGGTTTAAAGAAATCCAAAGGAAGGAGCAAGCATGTTTGTTAGCCAGTGGATAGAGCCCGGATGAAAGCTGGACAAGACAGAGTTTGTAGGAAGAGTTGGAAGATCACCAGGTGGAACAATCAGAAAGAGCACATGTTTCCTGGGTTTTTAGTGTAGGGTGAGGAGACTGGATGTCCAGAAGTCAGAGGGCATGGCAGGGAGATGGCAAACCAGTGCTTCCCAACTCTAGAACAACGAAGAGCACTTCTCTCTCCGTTCAGATGCTGTACCAATCAGGATCTTTTCTCTGATACATTAAATAGCAAGTACTCATGGAGCACACTGTGTCTAGATGCTAGCAATAGAATGAAGAATAAAACAAAGTGTTTACCATCATGAAAATCATATTTTAGTGGGAAAGGATGTAACACATACATGAAAATGTGCATAATATATTTTCTTATCATTTTTTGCATATAAAAGATGAGATTTTCTATTTTCATGTTTCTACAACTTGGTTTTTAACTTTATGTTTTATCTAAACAGATATGCTAGCACTTGATACCATAAAAGTACTTGTGCTTATACTTTTCTAAAAACTCAGTAGTATTTATGCTAAAATCAGTGTATTTCTTTAATTAATTAATATAATGAATACTTATTTAGGTCTCCCATTTCAGATTTTATGGTGAATAATTTTGCAAAAAGCCTATACAGTACTTGACCAGTGACTGTGAAAGTAAGTTAGAAAAATTGAAATCACAGAGTAAGGAGTGTTTGCATTTTTAAATAGTCTATATGGTCAAATCATCCCATAGATGATCTGGAGTAAGTGTACACTCAAAAATAAAAGGGAACTCCTTATTGTTTTAAAACATTTTAATTAGGATGACCGACATGACTATATTTTAGAAATATTTCATAGAAACTGGTTTGACTTCAAGAGATGAATTTGAGGTAATGTCTTAGTCTGTTTGTGCTTCTAAAAGAAAATGTCACAGACTTAGAAATTTTTAATGAACAGAAGTTTATTTTGTCACTGTTTTAGAGACCGAGAGGTCCAGGCTAAAAGTACCATCAGGTTCAGTTGTATGGTGAAGACCATACTCTGCTTCCAAGATGGCACTTGCCTGCTCGATCCTACAGAGGGAACAAATGCCTCACCAGGGCGAAAGTGGAGGGCAGGAGAACAAAACCTGTGTTCTCTCTTTTGCAAATGTCTTAGTCTCTTTCATGAGGGAGGAGACCTAGTGACTGATCTCCTCTTGAAGTTTCCACCTCTTGGTCTCATCGCAACAGCCACCATGTTTCAGTATCTATATTTGTGGGAGGACTTAGTTAAGCTGTAGCAGGTGGATAGATTGAGTGAAGGAGAAACCAGCATACAGATAGTTAAGAGATTAATATGTGAGAAACAGAAGGCATGGCAAGTTAAGAATCTGGACAAGAGAGATGAGGGAGTAGAATATTTCAAAATGATTGCATTAGAAGTGAAAGGCTTGGACAAGTGCTTGCATCTCGAATATGAGGAAACTGAGGTCATTTGGGAGGAATCCAGCCTAGACTCTCAGCATCCCTTTCTGCTTCAACCCTTTGTTTTCCAAGACACAGACTTCAAAACTAATAGCGGACTTACCTTAAATGACCTAAAGTGAAGCTTGAAGGAAAAAAAAAAATCCCAAACTACCAATATGGGAAATTGTACTTGCTTTTTGGAAAGAGGCCCCGGACAGAGATTCCCATCTGGGAGAACATATGGGACCAGCCGTTCTCTCTGAAGAGGGAAAAATGTGGTGCAGAGCTGCCAGGGGAGCAGACGGCGTTCTTGAAAGCCATGGGCTTCCTCTGGATCTCTATTACTGAAACAAAACAGGGATTCATCAAAGAGGTCCCCAGGGGAAGCCATAGACCTAAAACAATATTACCTTTTGGTTTGGGGGGTTCAGTTTGAAGACATGACAAGTCCATTTGTTTAATAAATTCAAGATGCTAACAAATTTCATGGCTCAAAATGTAGATCCAAACAGCCCATTCCGACAGTCATGTTCCTATGAAAACATCACCCCCAGCAGCAACTCTGCATTTGATATTATTGTAAAACTCATTTGGTAGTTAAAGCAACTAAATCTTGAGAGGCACCAAGGTTTTGGAGAGAAAGGAAGTCTACTGTGGTGGTCTCTAGCCTTAAAAATGCCAGCGGAAACATCTTTTAGGACTGAGGTCAATGATAGTTTTTGTCTATCTCATGGTGTTAGGAAGGCAAAGGAGCAAAGCAGATGTGGAGTTCAGAATCGTTAGTAAATCCAGGACTCAACTGGCTTAAATGCCAGGACAGAGGGAAATGCAGGAGTGGAGCCTGGTAACCTAACCTGGAATTCCTCTGGAGTTGTTTGCTGTTTGCAGGTGAAGGATCAGAGGGGAGGTGAAAACACTAGGCAGATAGGTGCTGCTAGGGAGACTGAGGTTATCGTCTGACTTGAAGGAGATGGGATAGCATAGGGAGCTGCCTCCAATAGCTGCTGCTGCCCTGCCCCTCCTGCCTGAGGGCATTTTGTGTGTCAGCCTACATTTCCCATGATCCTCATGTTTGCCTACATTACCCATAATCCTCTCCTGCTTACGTCATATATACCGATGTGATGATGACCTATCAGATAACACTCTGTGCCCTCTTCCTGCCCTTGGCCCGCCCCCCACCCTATATAAGTTGTAGCCATTTTAAAAATAAACGAGACTGATTGGAATCGCATCCTGTCTCCATCTCTCTTTTCTCTTGCCCTGCCCCCATCCCCGATCCCCTCTCCAGGTGAGACCCATAGATTGGTCCGCAGGCCGGATCAGGATAAGACTAAGAATTTATCACAGAGCTTTAGTAAACATGGAAGCCATTAGTTTAGCAAGCTGAGGACCACAGTTTAGTAGGGGTGCTAAATGGAAACAGAGATGCTCTTAGAAGACTAAAGTATATTTTAGGACACTCTCTCCGAACATGCCAATTCTTTCACATTAAGGGAATTTGCTCCTACTTGAACTTCCTGCTAGAAGCTGAAGAAATACTAGCAGAAGAAAGCTAACAGTGTAGAGGGCCATTACAACACTGTATTTTCAAATATACATTTATGACACTCATTCAGCAAGATGTACATGAGGCCAGCTGAAAAACAGAAAGAACCAGCAAAAGTTTGAGTACTGGATGGAGCATAACCTGACTAAAGTATTAAAAAACTGAAAGACAAAATGGGAAACTTGATAGGATAACTGTATATATAAAAGCTAAATTAGGAAAACATGAATTTAATGTTATACTAAAACAATAAAACAAATCATCATCTATTAAGAGTATTCTTGAAAGAGAAAATGAGCTAACAGAAAGATCAGACAGAAGTTTAGGACAACAAAGATGGTTTTCTGTTTTTTTTTTTTTTTAAGGGCAAGAAAGTGATGTATGAGTTAGAATGTTTTGATCTAGTAAAGTGTCAGAACTGGATGAGAGACAGAAGGGATAGGAGCGATATTTGAAGAAAAATACTTTAAGAACTTCTCCAAAGGAGTGAAAGGCATTGACCCACAGATTCAACAAGCACTATGAATACAAAGTCAGCCACTCTAGCTTGCATTATGGAAAAACAGTTGAAAACTAAAAACAGTAATCTTAAAGGTAAAGAGGGAAACAAATTTCTATATCTTTAGAAAAATAATAGTTAATGTGAAAACAAATTCTAAGGAAAAGATGAAATCTAGAATGTACCTGCTGAAAAACAAAACAAAACAAACAAACAAACAAAAAAAACTTCCAACCTGGAACTACAGAGACACAGCAAAAAATTTAATTTATAAGTGTTGTAGTCAGAGGTTGTGCAGAAAACAATTAGAATCAGAACATGGAGTTTATAATATTATTTTTATAATGGTCACTGGGAGTTAACACAAGAAAATGCAGGAAATCTATCTGCAACACCAAAAACATAGAATATTTAGTCAAGGGCCTAAATCCCACAGCATTGTCCTCCATGAGTCCAAATAAAAACCCAGAGCTCATGACAATCCTCCCACAAGCCCAACTGGAGGTCCAGAGCCCACAAGAAGGACTCACGCCAGTCTCTTTTATGGATCTGTGCTGGGAAGGCCCAAAGGACAGCTGTAGAAGCCAAAAAGTCCATGCCAGTGGGTGAAGCAGCTGTGCTGGTGGGAAAAGGGTTCTACACTGGTGCCATAAAGTTACACTCACAACTAAGACCAGGGCTGTCCTAAAAGGCACCACAGCCATCCTCAGCAACCGAGCTCCTCCAATGATAAGCTCAGTCGGGTACATGCCAGAAAGTCAGTGTGATGAGTTTATCCTAGAGACCAAGCGGTACAAGTCTTTTTCCTGTGGAGCTAGAAAGTGATGCTCAATTTGAGGACCAGAGCTACTCCAGGAAAACCAATGGCTCAAACAGTAACTCATAGGAAAACCCACAATGTCTCAATGTAACAACACATTAATGCCTTTTTTCCCCCTTTTCTTACCTCTCTATGCTGGCAACTTTCCTTGCGTAGAGCATCTACACTCAGTGCCATGCTGATATAATCCAGCTGGCATTAAGTTGACTACCAGTTCTTAATCCATGAAAATAAGGAAGGGCAAAATAAAAGCATTTCCAGACAAACAAAACTGAAATAGCTTGCAGCAGATCTATACTAAAGGATATATACATGATTCCTTTAGCTCAGGAAAACTTATTCTAGTTGAAAGCATGAACAAACAGGAAGAAATGAGAAGGAATAAAAATTTGAAAACATTTGATATATATGTATTATATATATATATAAATGTATATCTGTTGTATAGAAAGACAATACTGTCTTATGTAATTAATTTATATATGGAGTTACAATATATGATGAGGATACCACAAAAGGCAAGAGAAGGAATAGATGGAGTTAAAATTCTAACATCAGGAAGGGAGTGACAGCTGTAACTCATAATTGATCACCATCAAGGTTGTGTTCTATAACCTCTAGAGAAATTGTTAACAGAGAAACAAAGATATGCACAATCATATTAAAACGGAGGGCATATGCCAGGACAAAAGCAGTCCAGTGCACAGAAGTCAAGAAAAGAGAGAGAAGTTAACACTGCACAAATAAGACAAATGGAATCACTAGCAAGGTGATGGAGTTAAACCTTAGTGTGTCTTACATTATATTCAATGTAAGGGAGTGAACGGGTGAGACTGAATGACTGAGATGGTCAGAAGCGAATAGATACAGATAGGTAGGTAGCTGGATAGATGGATAGCGATAGATGGATGCAAAAAATATCCCCTGGATATGAGGCCATGCTGGTACTGAAATGAAAGTGTGGAAAGGATATGCCTGCAGACACTATCCAACAGGAAGCAGACATAGCTATGCTAATATAAATGTTGGCCCAAGGGAGATTGTAGCTGGACACAATAGGTGGCATCAGCCCAAGGAAAATCTGGGATTTATTCATTTATTCCACACATGGTCGCTGTATTTCCACTGTGGGCCCGGGAAGGACAGCTGTCAGAAGCCGGTGCTTCAGCCATCAGGGAAATGAGCTGGAGAGCGAGCTTAGGAGGAAGGGCGAGGTGGCAACTCATTTCAGCCACGTGGGAAGCGGCTTCCAATTCTTTTCTCTCTGAGAAAAGAAACTTTTTTTTTTTTTTTAACTTTTTGAGAAAAATTCTTTTAAAAATTTAAACTAAGACTCTGATTAATTGAAGAAAATGAATGAATAAAAAGCCTTTTAAAGTCTTCGCTCATATGCGCATTTTTATTAGGCTAATGGCAAAAAGGACAGGGGTATTTGGGTTGCTGCATGAATAAAGCAGAGAGGTGAACTCAGACTGTTCTCTGTGGCCGTGTTTTTCTTTGCACAGGGCTCTCTCTGGACCAACTGATGTAAAGTACGAGGGTGGCACAGGAGTCTTCTGAAGTTTCCAAGATTCTGTTACTTAAAAAATGCCTAAAGGCCATCTTAGAAGCCTAACTTGAGCACTTAAGAAGAAGTGGCCTCTTGAAAGTGATCTGTAAGTTCTAAGCCTGAAGAACAATAGATTTACAATGCTAAAAATATATTTCATTGTTGTTATTGTTTCATATCAGCTAGTATGTGTTGAATGCTCATGCTGTATGTCCTAATGACAAATCTATTCTTAGCTCATTTTATAACTGACTGAACAGAATCTTACCTCAAGAGATTTTTCATGTTGACTTGGCTCATAAATGTGGTAGAGATTAAGTTCTCTGAGGAACAGTCCTCTTTATGGTTCTTACGGAGGATGTTCATGTTCCCTCAGAATCTTAGCCCCAGTGTGATGATATTTACATGTGGGACTTTCGGTTGGAAGGTAATCAAATAAAACAGAGCTGGAACCAGTAAGTGGAACCTCCATGATGGGATAGGATCCTTATAAAAAGAGGAAGAGAATTCGAGGTCTGCCTCTCTTTGACCAGATGAAGACACTAGGGGAAAGAAACTGTTGGCTAGCCAGGAAAAGAATCCTATCAGGAGGCAAATCAGTTGGCACTGTGATTTTTGAATTCTCAGTGTTTGGAATTCAGAGATATTAAAGCGAGCTGTTTAAACCACTCCATCTGACCCTAGTTATTACACCTGAATTGATAAAGACCATGGTCCTCTTCTTTCCTCATCTATGCCCATTTCTTCCTCAGTGTTACCCTTGTAATTAAAAATACACCCCTTTTTCACCCCTCAACTACCTTGCACACAAACTAGGTTGTGCATCGGGGGCTGCCTCGGCTTCCATGAGAGATTATAGCTGATGCTCCAATTAATTATGCAGCAGCCTCTTTGGCTAATAAAATCTAAACAAAGAGCTTTTAATCCAATTCATCGTTTTTTCTCCATCGTGAGCAGCCTGTCAAACACAATCAGATTCGGCGTGCGAAGCAGAGAGAAGGCAGGCGTCAGCCCCACCTACTTAGCAGGGCTGCGAGCAGGAAGCTCCAAGTCAGAGAACAGTTGGCTGCGCAGATGGCAGAGACGGAAGACTTGGGGGAAAGCCACCCTCTGCTGCAGCATCGCATCGGGAAAGGACCATTTGGGGGTTGCGGGCAGCGAGGCACTTCCCTGTGCCTCTTGGCTTGGTCGCGCCAGTGTATGAGAACTCAGAAAAAGTGACATAAATATTTACCAGAGGATGTCTATATAATCAACACTTGATACAGTCAATCTCTAATAAAAAATCACTGGTTTCCCTCTTTTATAGGTAAAAAGAAAGAAGACCTAACATGCAATGTAAATTACTTACAGTTGCATAGCTAGTAAGTAGAAGTGTAGGGATTTGAATTCTTATCTTCCAGATTCTCTGCCTTGTGCCAGTCTTATTGAAGAAGGCTCTAAGACATTCCTAGGGCAATAGTGCCTTATCCACCCTTGGCTGAAATGCTGGATGGAGCAGCTAGAAACCCGGAAACATGGTCTTACATTTAAAGTATTTCTGATACAAATGGGGAGAGAATTAGTACATGGGGCTAATTTTTCAATGTTGGGCTGTGTGGTCGTAACTCGACATAATAAAAAGGAGCAAATCGAATAGCCAAAAAGCTCATACCATCTCAGAACTGAAAAGGCCACCCTTGTTATATGTGAGCACATCCTTGGAACCTCTTGAGGGTGAAAATCATGTCTCATTTATTACTTTGATTACTGTCATGAGATAGTTATTGATTATGTAAATAAAAATTAATCTTAAAGAATAAAGAAATTCAGATATCATGTACTACATGTATATTTTGTGTGGAAGTCATGAACATCCTTGGGGAATTTCTAAAAACTCCTAGGGGAGAAATGCACATACAATTTTTGGAAGTCCAGGTCTCACAGAAAGCGATTCATTATTGTCACACTGAATATTAAGAAGATGATTCAGGAAATTGTGATACATTTTCTCAATTAAAAGATTCACAGTTTGAAATTAATATTTATCATAACACTGAGAGAAAATGTTTGCTTACAAAGGAAATAAACCAGGCCATAAACATTTTGTACAGCATATGAATTTTATTAGATACAAAATTCCCAGTAAGTGCTCCAGGTCTGATAAAACTATCTCTCTGTACATGTATGTGCCTCACTTGCCAGAGTGTGGTCTTGTGTAAGCTCCTGAATCTCTGATACCTGTGTCTCTTCCCTTCTTCCTCCCTCCCTCCCTCCTTCCATCGCTTCCTTCCTTCCTTCCTTCCTTCCCTTTTCTCTCCCTTCTTTTCCTGCTTTTGTGGTACTAGCAATTGCAATAAGCCAAGGCTTCAAGACCTTTGCAATAAGCCACATCTCAGTACTTTTTAGATTTTATTTTGAGATAAATTCTCTTTAAATCACTAACTTGCCCAGGCTGGGGCTCAGACTTGCAATCCTCCTGCTCCAGCCTCCAAGAGTACTGGAATTACTAAAGATTGTATCTTTTTATAAAGTTATCTATCACTGAGGAAAACCCTTCCTAAAATTACTGTGTTTTATTATTTTTACTCTATAATTTATTCCCATCATTTTATATGCTCACACCTATAAACAAATACACACTTATGAATGCATGCATACACTAAATAGTTCAGAATTTACCTCTGAGGTGGAGAGTAAGATTGTTTGTAGAAGATGGTAACCTGATAAACAGCGACTTCAAATATTTTTTCAATAAAACATGAATCATACATTACTGTAAATCAAAATAAAGGAACGTACAACAAATGTGGAGAATTGTAGCAAATGGAAACTACTCTTTCCTCTACACATTTTGTTCATAAGATGGGATGTTTTCTGCATTCTGAAATTATATAACCTCTTCAAGATACGGTGCCTAAATTGAGTCCCACTTTTTGTCTTGAATTTTGCCTGGAAAGAGAGGAAACATGCAAATATTCGCTGAACAATGCACAACCGCTGCACTAGAGAACAGGTATCTGGCGGATTGATCCACTACCACCTGGTCTCTTACCTCTACAGCTTATATCGCGAGGTAAAGGCCCTCCATTCTGCAGGGCCAACCTATTCACATGAAAGTACCATTACCATATAATTAAACAGTGGAACTGTGAGCAGAGGTTGTTAAGTATCTACTTCCAATGTTAAGTTTTCCATTCCAGAAGGGTGCTTCACTGCTCAAATAATAATATTTAGGCATGCATTTTTTCTGTCCACTTCCATCCGTGGAGACTTGGGCAGGAACAATTAGCAGTCCCTGGCAAGCTGCCCTCAGAAAAGAATGAGAAGATAACAGCTTCAGGAAACAAGGAGAACTTGTTAGTAGAAGGACATGTTAAGAGACTATCATGAACAAACTTTTGAAGGAATTTACCAAGCTTAAATGATCCAAATCACAGATTTCTATGAGAGTTTTTGTCACTGATAAAGTCAAGATGAAACCAGAAGTTGGGAGGACATGTTTCCTGATGAGGAGGGAATTTCAGAACCATGAGGAAAGAAAGGAGGGTAAAGGTATCTATCCCACCAAGGACAGCCACTGCTTCTGTCTTAACAATAGGAAGACGTAGGTGGATGAGTAGTTGCATAAAAGATAATCTCACCAATGACGTGATATTTTTTCAACAAAACACTGCCATTGTGTGCTCTACTAAAGGTGGGAGGGAATAATGACCTATACTTCAGCAATAACAGCAAGAAATGTGTCTCACGCATTTGTTTATTCGATAAATATTTTTATTTATTATATAAGTGCTGTTGGGCGTCTTCTGTTTGCCACCTCTATTCTAGGTATTGTCTTTCTAACAACTCACAAAATAGGTAAGGAGCTTGTTTTAGTTACTTTTTACTCGCCGCTGAGACAAAATACCTGATGCCCAAGTTGGGAAAGGAAAGGTTTATTTCTTACAGTTTTGGGAGGTTTCAGTCCACGCTCAGTTGGCTCCCAGGCAGGTGGGCATGGCTGGGCTGCAGTTCATGGCGGCTGCAAATAGCAAACTCGAACCAGCAAAGAGAAAGAGACACCTTCTTCCTGCCATTACATGACATCCTGGCTCTGCCCCCATGTGGGTGGAGCACTGACACCATCAATCCAAGCACTAGACAATGAACCAATCACAAATACACAATGCAAACTCATGAGGCCTGGGGGACACAGACATAAACCATGACAGAGCTTCCTTGTTAAGAATGAAGTTCAGCCCAGAAGAACTGAAAGCATCATACCACAGTGATTATATGTGCACCTATGTTTATAGCAGCACAATTTGTAATCGCAAGATCTTGGAAACAACCCAAGTGTCCATCAACTGAGGAATGGATTAAAAAGTTGTGGTATTTCTATACAATGGAGTATTACTCAGCTATAAAGAAGGATCACATTGAGATATTTATCAATAAATGGGCGCAGCTTGAGACCATACTCATAAGTGAAATAAATCAATCTTGCATGTGTGAATACTGAATAGTTTCCCTAATGTAAGTAATGATTCAAATATATGAAAGTGTGTGGTAATCATGATTCCCCAATATGTGGCCTTGAAGCCTTATAAAGTTTTCACTTATTAATTGGAAAGGCTTTATTCTGGGCTTCTTGATATGGAAATATTTGAAGCTATAGTATATGAAGTTATATTCAAATATTTCAAGGAAAAAGACGCACACTATGGTAACTACTATTAAGTCGGGTTATTTGGTGGTGAAGCAGTAGGTTGCTGAAACAGTCATGCTTTGACCTGTATTGTTATGTTGTTATGTCCTCTTTTATCTCAATCTCTCCCTTATTCATTAAAAAAATTATTTAGTTATTTTTATGTTTTTTTTAATTAAGGGGAAAAATTTAAAAAATTAGCAGGATATATTACAGTAACTTTTTTGATTTCCTATTAACTTGTCTTGAAGTCCTATAATACTCCCACTATTTTGTTTTGACTGATTAGGCTCTGTTCCATTCTGTATGATAGTATCAAGTTTGGGGATATAGGCAACTACTTTGAAGGCAATGAGATTCACTAAGATGCCCATTCTGGTTTGACTATTGTGTCCTTTGGAAGTCCTGTAATGTTTACAATGTTTAAATTTTATTGGTCTTGTTCTCTACTGTTTTGTTCAACTTTATAATACCTAATGAGATAGACAATTCTTTTTAAGGAAACAAGAGACATTATGGTAACCATTGTTGATAACCTTGTACTCTGTTCTTACATCATGTACTATGTGTATCCTTGGTTTTGACTGACAGCTTTGTTTTGCCATATTTGACTTTATTCTCTTCCAAAAAAAGTAATAAGAACTAAGGAGTAATAAAACCCAAAATGTGTAAATTTTGTTGTAAAAAGGAGAGGGAAAGAAAGTGCTCTAAAGGATACAACAGCAAGTGTGTTTAGGGGTGTTAAATAGCTGACCATATTAATGTTTTTGGTTGGATCATTGAACACAACTGTTTGCAGTCTCTCTGTTTGAATGTTCACTTTGTATGCTTTGATACTGTGCTTGAGCAACTACCTCTAAGACGATAATGTGTAATCTATTAACTGGTATTAACTGGTGATTTCTTACTGGTTTTTTTTTTTTTGTAGTTCTGTGTTACTTGTACCCTTACACCACTTTGTTTTGTTTTGTTTTTTCTCTTTTTCCTTTTAAATAAAATTTTTAAAAAACAGAACGAAGTTCAGATACTTAGCAAGCACATACATACATAAATTCAGCAAGCACTAAGCTACACGACAGACATAAAACAGGGTGAAATAGTTGAAAATGCCTGGGTATGTCAGAGAGTACTTGTGAGAGAAGAAGCTAAATAAGGATAAGGAGCAACCTACATGAGCATATGAAGATAAGATGCTTCAGGGAAAGGGACCAGCAAACACAAAGGGCCAGAGGTGGGATATCAGAGGAGCCAGGAGAACCCACAATGCTTTTCTAGGTATCTTCCTGACAAAATTACAGATAACATATTGCTTTAATACATGCATATCTATATTTATGGCAGCACAGTTCATCATAGCTAAATCTTGGGAGTGGGCTGTAAGTCACCAACAGATAAATAGAGAAAACATGGTATTTTACACAATAGAATTTTACTCTGACATAAAGAAAGACACATTTGAGTCACATATGGGAAAACTGAATGTACCTTAAGACCATAATGTTAACTGAAATATATCAACACATAAAGTTAAAAATCACATGGTCCTTTTATGAGAAAATCAAAATGCAAATAACTAAGGAGCAAGATAAAAGTTAATTAAAAGGATACAGGGAGGTAGACTTTGGGGAGATTAGAAGTTGAGAAGGAAAAGGGGAAATAAAAATGATACAATAAGTATATATACCAATTTCCCAAGATGAATACAATCATCATGCATTGCAAGCATATAGTAACAAAGAACTAAAATAAGATGAATATTAGGTAGCTTATTTAATCAGTCTTGGATAGTGAAATTTTAGGCAGGGACTTAACTCTTGGGGTTTGTTTTTTCCTACCCAATAAGAGCCCATGTTATGATTCTCAATGTGCACAAATTCAAAATTTACAACTAACCTGGAATCACATGGTATGTGACAACAGGTCCTTTCTGGAAACACAGGCTGTGGCAGTGAGTGCCTGGCTAGACAGCCTAGCTAAGCACCCTCCACACCCTCCATGCCCCCGCGCTCACACCCTGCCATCCTGTACTCAGGACTCTCAGGAAGTGGCCAGGACTTGTTGCTTTGTGAAAGAAATGATCCACACAGGAAATACCACTACTGGTGCCTGGGGTGGAAATGAAGAGAATTAGCAAGGATTTAGGAAAGTGGTGATTCTTAGAGAGAAAAGAGCTTCATGTGGAAATTTAGTTTGGTATTTACAGACTTAGGAGTTTTTTTTTTTTCCTGCAGAAATAATTTGTTTTTCCTCAGCTATGCTTTATTGCATTCACAAAGAAAATGAGTGTCACTCTGGTAGTATTTGGAAACTGGAGGATTTGTGAAGCCTGGATGTTTATATCTCCTCAAAACAGACAGGAGAAGGTGTACTTGGTATTACCTATCATGACTCAGATGTGAGTTCTAGTTTTGTTTGTTTCCTCTTTTTAAATGTGTGACAATGTGTAAATCACTTAATCACTCTTCTCCTCATTCCCAGAAGTGAAAAATGGGGATAAAATCAGGAGCCTGTAAGTAAAAAAAAAAAAAAAAAAAAAAAAAAGAAATAAAGCAGACGAAGCACTCAGCACTGGTAATCAGCATCACCATGATCGTTATCGCCTTCTTCTCCTTCATTATCATCTTGACCATCACCACCTCCAACTTTCAGCACCACCATCTCCTTCGTCTTCATCACCACAGTGCACAGATTGCAGGCATGGGAATTTCCTCATTTTACTTTGAATCTTGGCTCTAATTTTGTACATATGTGACTTTATGCAAATTTTGATATTCATTGATTCAGTTTTCCTATGTCTGAAAGACAAAAATAGCATCTACCACATAGGATTGTTGTGAGGACTAACTACACATACACACACACACACACACGCACAAGCACACAGTATATAAGAAGCAAGGAGTCACTGTGATGTTTTCATATGGACAGGAAGGTGTGTCTATATGTGATATTTAAAAACGGACCTCATACATTTTAATTATTAAACTCTGCTCCTGAGATTTGAAGCCAGATGTATGTGGATAATAACCTGTTAATGTCTTGCTTCTCACTGTCAAAGATAAATGTGATGCCCCAAATCCTCAGCTACCCCCTGCCTGCCCTATGCCATTCTACCCTTCCTGCACAGGCCCATGAGATGGCTCCCAGAGGACACACTGAGCCTGCAGCCCAGCTGGTGTCTGCAGGGGGGAAGGCAACGGGAATCCAGCTGCAGCCCTCAGCCCCACCTTCCCCATGACACACTCCTCTCCATGAACCCTCTAAGGTCTCAATAATTCACTGCAGTCACTGTGCTCAGACAGGTTGCTTAGAAAAGCAAGTTCTGAGCCAAGGGTTTTGGCAGGTCTTAAAATATTTCCTTCTGTGCCGCTGCAATCACATCTCCATCATGGGCACCTGGGAGAGCAGCAAGGCATAAAGGGGAGAGGAGCAAGGAACAAATGCAGCCTTTTGTTCATAATTGACCCGTGTCACAGAGAGACCCAGGCACAACTTGATGTGGCTTCTAGTGTGAGATGTGGGGCAAACAAAGTAATGAAGGCTTCTTGATTCTATCTATTTTAATTTTCCAATGTAAATATAGTGTTTGACTCCTCCCAGATGTAGCTACTGACTGCTTTTGCAATTCCAAAAATCAAAGACAACACATGCACTAGACTCAACACTCCACTAGCTCCTACAGTGGTAGCTGTTACCATTCGTTTTTTCAAGGACTGCTGGAAGGTAATTTGGGGGTTAGTAGGAAGCATGGAGCACACAGACAAATACTTAACAAGAATTAATTCTGAATTCCCTGTGACAAAGTCACATGTGCTGGTTCCAGGGCAAGTTATTCTAGAAGCCAGATTAAATATTAAGGTTCAAGAACAGGTGAGTGTGTGGTGCTGATATTTAATACATTTTAAGAGAAATACTTAGTACAATGAATCTATTCTCCAAATTGTTGAAAACGAGAAGGGAAAAAGGAATAGGAGAACCATAAGGAGGTACAAAGGAGAAAGAAAAGAAAGAAAAACCTGATCAATCACGAGATCACTCAGTCATAGTATGGGAGATGAGATTTAATCTACATTCTAAACCCAGTACACATGACTGCCACCTCTTTCTCTTTCTCTCTCTCTTTCTTTCTCTTTCTCTCTCTCTCTGCATGTGTGTGTGTGTGTGACTGAATTTATACATGTAACAGCTGTTAATTCTGAATTATTTATTGATCCCTCAAGTACTAAGGTAATAATATTAGCTCTCATGCACTGACATTTCCTGTAGACTGGACATCATGATAAATTCTTCGCATTAATTACTATAGTATTCTCATTCCTAATTTATAGATGCGGAATCTGAAAGATAGAATGAATTTTTTTAAATCAGAGGTCATTTACATCTTGCAAGGAAAAGCCACATTTTAAAATCTCATCACTTGACTTCAGTCTGGACTGTGGCAATCAAGTTCTCTATTATCAAGTAAAAGATGAAAGGAGGGCAGAGAGGCTCACAGAGGTGCACTAGTGGCCCCAGTGAGGAGTTAGAGCTCAGCTAACCCAATTCCTGGATCAGTGATCTCTCTTTTGTACTTCCAAACCTTAGATTTTAATCACTGAAATCTGTGACTACAAGTCAGCTTCTGGCCAGTCTACCTCTGACCTTGCAAGGAGACTTGGGGGGAGTTACCTGGCCACACACCAAAAAGTATTTTGCAAAAATTTGTCAATAAATATTTTCGGAAAAGATGGTATTAAATCAGTTCAAATTCTACATCACAGGTGATAGAATTCACCAGGTGGTTAAAAAATACAGTGAACATTTAGGTTTTTCTATTTTTAAAATTCATTATAGTAAAAGACATGGTGCTATGAATCCCTCTAAAAACACTCCCCATCACTATTAGTCTCATGACTGGGGTGGCTATTAAGTAATTAATGATATTGTATTCTGTGTGGATACCACTGGAGATAGGATGGCTTATTACCTGGGAGGGATGAAATAGCACAACATGATGGCATGATATTTCATTAGGATGCTCTGAATGGTGAGCTACTTAAAAATGGCCTATTTCTAGCATTTTCCATTTAATATTTTCAAATCATAGTTGAGTGAGATTAACTGAAACTGCAGGATAACTGGGATGTGGGTCCTACTATGTTCTATAACAAGAGAAAGAAAAGATGAAGCAAGATCACAGGCTTGGTATCATAGCTGACCTATGGTCTAGCCATTCCCTACGTACAAAAGGTTCATTTAAGTCCCAGAATCACACTCAAATGGAATGTGACTCACTCATTAATATAGGGATGTTTGCTGAAACAAAGGTGGTATTGCCTGCCAGGTGTTTCTTTTGGAATTCCTTCATCATAGGAATATTTAATCATTTTTCCTTTGGAAAACAGCTTCCCAATACCTAAACTCCTAGAAGTAAAGGAAGCGTGAAATGTATGACCCTTTGGGATAAAAATGCAGATAAAGCAGGCACTGTTCTTGGCTAATCAAGGGATCCAAGAAGGTGATTTTTATTGATGATCGCTTTGAGCAGGATGGTTATCTCTGTAAGTAAGTCTAAGAAGTGGAGAAAGCAGCAAAACTGACAGAGAGCGGCCAAGGAGAAAAGGTGACAAACATTGACATAGGTAGGAAAATGTTTTAAAAAGTCAGAAGTCCATAGATAATAGTCAACTGCCTTTGCTCACAAGTGAGCAGAATTGTACAATTGAGTAACACAGCTTCTGAAGGCTCAGATGTAGATTCACCATCCCTCAAAGAGTGATGGGCTGCTTTGCACTAAGAGGGTTAGTTAAGATTCCAAATTGAGTTTTCTTCATTTTGGAATATGAAATTCTGTGTTCAATCCTTTCTCAGATATGATATGAGAGCACCAGGGCTTCCTAGTTTTTATGTTCTTCTTTCTTTGGCCTTTTTTATTTTCATTTTTTGAATCTTTGCCTATGACCATGAAGGTTTTGCACATATGTAGTTTTCCATCCTAGAGGCTGTACTTGAGGACTTCATTAGAGATCACTTCTTTCTACTATCAGAAAAAATAAGGAGCAGAACATTAAAAATCAGCAGGAGAGAACCAGCTGAAATGCTTTGCATTGAAGATATGGTTCCTGATTGTTGGTAGAACCAGGGTGTCATACTCTTGTTCACTGAGCCGAGTCACTAAAAATACAGTGATAAGAAATCCTGGATCCAATGTTTGGATACAATGGGTATCTCTTCTGATGCAGAGTAGGGATCTGGGAAATTCCAACACAAGCATGATGTTTTGCTGCAAGTACTATATGACAGTTTAGAAATATACTGTACTTTGTCTTGATTGATCCCTGAACAATTTGTGAGCTGAATTCGTTGTCATTTCCAACTTACAGATGGACAAATGGAGTCGAGATCAAATGTTTTACACGTACCATCTAACAGAACTAGTAAGTGACTGGACTGGAATGTAAATCTGTCTCAGATGCAAATCGTATACTTCAGAACATTTTTCTGTACTCGTCTATATCTTACTACATCTCACTTACAATCCTGGGACAGTCACTTCTAAGTTTGTTACTATGTAAAATTGGATTGATGTAAATATAGAGACCATCTTTTTGAATGGGAGAGACTTTTTTTTAAGGCCAAAACATTTTCAAGCATTCAAATGATTTTTTAAAAGGTCACTAAAAATAAGGAAAATACATCTATATGTGTGATAATTTTATTATTTATAAGTTAAACTAATATTTTATAGTAGTAAAAAAAATATCTGCTTTCTAACCATGTGGTTTTAGATGATCTGCATAGCCTACCTCTGCATCAGCTCCTTCATCTATGAAGTAGGATAACAATAGTGCCCTCTTTCCTGAAATGGTTGCAAAGTTAAAATGAGTGTCTATTTGGCAAACACTTAGAAAAATCATCAGAGACTGGTACATACTGAATAAGTTTTAGTTATCATTATTAACACTCATCATACTAATAATAATCATATTTTTATACTATTGGAGATATACTGTTTTTTCAGATGTGACTAAATATATATTCAGAAACATTAATATTACAGGGCTATGAAACAGAAAGGAAGGAACCAAAATACTTCTGAGCTTTCTTCCAAAGTAAGCATTTTATGAGAAAACAAACAAAAACTTCCCCTAGCTCTTTAACATCATATGATGACTTTTAAGGGGTCTTTGGTAATAAAATATAATCAATTCAGGCACATGATTTTCCCACAGAATTGCAAGCTTTTAAGGCAGGAAACACAAGTGTTGATGGATACAGACTCCAAACTTCCTCCTTGCTCCAGTGTAACAAGCACATGACCAGTAAATAACGGGTGTTTATCCAGGGTGTGGGGAGGGAGGAAGGAAGTAACAAGGAGCTTGGCATGTATACGGTGCTTGATTCGAAACCAGGGACCCCAGGTAGAAAATGCCCACAAAACAGTTGAGCATGGAGATCAGGAAGTGAGAGAAATGCTTGAGACTTAGAGTCACAGCGGAATTTATCACCAGGAGCCTCACATGCAGCTTCTTCAGCCTGTGGTAATACTTTCTGCCGTCCCTCTCACTTTCTCCCTTTCTTGATCTTCCCACCCAGCCCCAGCTCCTCAGCGCTTTCCAGGCACACTCGTCCCTCTTCAATACTTCTGCAGTCTCATCTTCTCACTCTTTGGCTCTTCCTGCCTGGCACTGTTACCAGAAAACTCTGATCTGGAATCCAGGTCAATGCCTGTAACTGTGTTCAACTGCATGTGACCAAGGCCAGTACTGATGTAGCACAGTGATAACAACATAATCCCAGGGTCACTGCCACTAGCAGGGTTTTTGTTCTGCTACTTTCCATGTGATCTTGGGCATGGCCTCTGTATGCCTCACTTTATTGCTCCAAAAAATGGGCACAATAACAGTCATGCTATCTATATTATGGATTATTATGAGGAAACATACACTTGGAATTGTGCCTGGCACGTGGCATTCATTACATAGTAATGTTTACTTGTCTGACATAGGATCTTGCAAAAGTTTTGTTTTCTCTACAATATGAGAGGATGCAACTTTTTCCTTTTGCTGGCTACCTCCTCTTTCTTTTCAGTCTCAACTATGAAAGTGCCATCCTTGGAATATTCTTTGCTTGCTCTGACCAGCTCAACTTCTTACTTTTTGTGTCTATTTAATCCTAGATGCATAAAACCAGCATCTAGAGAGTTCTCTTGTTCCACATTGAAAAGTCCTATTATTTACCTCTCCCGTTAGACTAAAGGCCTCCTAAGAGCAAGTGCTGGGAGTTTGATATGTCTTAATCCAAACATATGGTCTCTCCACAAAGTGAGTCTCTGTCCGGTGGCCTGTGATTTGGTGTATTGTACACAGAAGCCTTTGGGAGAAAATCGAGTGTGGTTCAGCTGCATCCCCCAACCCCCCGGCTTCCCCATGGTATAAATCGTGTGGATCCCACATCTATATTGTTTCTTACTTATTCACTGCTGTGTTTTAATTTGGAGTTTTGCCCTGCCTAATTTGAACCTCTGAAAATCACTCGAGACTACTCTTACTTTGTTCCTTTAAATTCAATTGCTCCTCTTCCCAAATGCCCTAAATACTGCAAGATTAATCTTCCTGAAATGCAAATTTGATTATTGTTTACTTCTGTGTCTCTCCCATTAGACTGTAAATGTTTTATAGCTTTCCCTATGTCCACTGCCCCAGAATAATATCTGAGGCAGAACAGGTTGTCAATTTACTAAACTTCACGCTTTCTTCCAATGTTTATATCCTTGAAAAGAACAAGCTGTATGTCCACTAGGAGGGTAATCAGATAAATGCATAGTGGCATAGTCCCAGGAGATAGACTCAAAGAGCTGAATCTATTTGTACTAACACTGATAGGCCTAAAAAACAGGATCTTAGGTGAACAAAGTGCATTTCAAAATAATATGGATAGTGTGATGCAATTTATCTAAATAAATACTGCATGTATTTTTTTGTGGTTAGTGAAAGTATAGAAAAGATGGGCCATACACACAAAAATGATTTCTTCTTGAGGGTGAGGTAGAAAAATGACATGGAGGACGATATACTGAGTTCAGCTTTATTTAAAGGAGGCAAAGAGATAGAGAAGGGAGAGAGAGAAGGAAAAGGAGAGGGAGAGAAGAGGGAGAGAAAATCAAGATCCATGAAGAAAAAGAAACCTAAAAAAAATGTCCACAAAAGAGTGAGACCTTTTTAAGGAAGAGAAAACTTTTGACTTCTTTCATTCATGGACAAAGAAGAAGGCAACCTACCATAGATGGGAAGGAGAAATCAGTCATACTCATTAGGCCTTGTGGTCTGAGACTCCTTGGAGCCACAGGCACAAGGAGCCTGCCCTGCCCTGGCACGTCTTCTCCTTGGATCAGGGCTCCTCTGGCCCCAGAGCAGCAGCTAGTGGGGAATAATGAATAAAAAAGAGTGAAGGGGAAAGAAATGGAGCAGTAGAAGCAAAAGGGCAATGCTGAATCAAGAATTTGCAAACGGGGCAACATTAAATCATCGAATATACATGCAAGTGGAGCCCTAAAAGAAGAAGGGAAGAAGAATGGAATAGTAGAAACATCGGCAGAGAAAACAGAAAAAACGATGCAAAGACTAGTGTATAGATGGAAAAAGTCCATCAACTCGCAAGCAAAATAAATGCAAAGAAGACTAAAGCCAAGCATATCAAACTACTGAAAACCTATACATAATATTTTCTGTGAAATCATATATACCAACATTTTACTTCAGACACATCTTTAAAAAGCATGTCACACTTACTAGATTCACGCTAAGTGCTTGATGGTTGATGAGTTGAATGAATGAATGAGGTTACTGATATTATTAAAAATTGTCAATGACCGCCGCACAGTGCTTAGTCACAATGGACACTTTCTTAACACCAAAGAAAATGACTTTTCAACTCTGGACTTATTCTACTTAGTCATTTTGTTGGCGTCAATGATTTCAAATTTATTGGAAATTTGGGTAAAGGATAAATTTCTCAAAAAGTTGTTAAGTGAGTGAATGCTGGGTGAGTTGGTTAACTGTTGAGTTATCTGTCCATGGCTTACCCTAACTCTCTTTTCCCTTCCTTATCTCTCTAAAAATTCAGTCTTGACCCTGCAGGTAGAAGGAATAATCAGCTAATGTTGGAAATATGGTACTCCCCTGTGGTGAGATAAGTAAATCAAATGTTTTTCTTTCTATTTGAAGTGTTCCTTGGATTTTAGATTTTATTTTGGTTTTTTTTTTTCTAGAGATCATTCTTCCCACTGTTCAATTACCATTTAAAAACACGGAAAGAATGTTTTCTCCTGTCTGAAAATCAAATGTGAACCAGGGAGGCACAAGTTTAGACAACCAGGAGAAAGCGGGCAACGCCTACCGATTTTCTGGGCAAAAGAAGTCTCTTCTTCTATTGCCCTGCCTTTGTTCTTACGGAATGCATCAAATCCCTTAAGGGTCTGTGTAGCCTCCGTGTATTCCCTTTCCTGGCACTGTGGTGCATGATTTTATGTGAATACAAATACCAGATTAGCATCCCTCCCTCAACTCTGAGATCCATTGGATCTAACATTGTCTCTGCTTTGTGCTCCTGCAAGCGTGTGGAATGCTGGGCACACAGTAAGAGTTCAACAAACACTGCTGAATGAGTGAGAAAAGTGCAGGTCTTTCTTATTCCTCCAACCTCTGCATCAGAATGATGGCAGAAAGCAAGTTTTTTGTTTTTTGTTTTTTTTGAGACAAGGTCCACTCTGTAGCCCAGGCTGGCCTTGAACTACCCTGCCTCAGCCTCCCGAGTGCTGGGACTACAGGTATGCACCGCCATGCTCAACCTACAAAACAAGTTATTGATTGGTGACTGAAAGCTCCACTTAACAAGAAAGATTTGACTCTTACTTATGTCTCTTGGGAACCTCTGTGGTCAGCAATACATTTTTAAGTACAAGCAAAGCAAAATTTGTTTGTTTCGTAATAGTAAATTTATTCACTGTATGTGACTAATATTTATCTGCTCATGTCTCTTTATTTTGCATTATGGAATGTCCTCTGTTTTATGAGGTAGTGATATTAAGTAGATGATATTAAGTAGATGTATTTAATTAGCAAATTAATATTTCTTTATTCTTTGAGAGCCTCCTAGATCTGCCAAACTTTTTCTTACTCCTTCAATAATGAGAACTTTTCCACTCTCACCAATTACTATTTCTTAGTTGACTTAATTTGTGACCTAAGAGTTAGGTTAAACCCCAGTCCTAAAATTATTTCCTCAATCACATGATTTTGTTTAACCTCCCCATAATAGAATTCCACTGCATTTGTCACATTTCTTCCTAATACTCATTGCCATGTTTTTCTACTAAACCAGCCTGAGGCTCCTCCATTCAAGTAGATTGAGGTTTCTATAAGAAAAGGTGGCATTCATCTTTTTTTTTGCCAATGAGTCTTCTCGGTTTAGCACCAGATCTGCCATACAGTAGTTGCCTAATATAAATACTTGCTAAATAAATGAATAAATGTGTGCTGCAGCCATTTATAGACTCTCTGATTTTTTCTCCAATTTTAGTTATTCTGAAATCTTCCCAAAACACCTTCCCATAATTCTCATCCACCTCTTCCTAGGCAATGACAATACACAGGTGCATTGACCATGAAGTAAGATTATGATTTATTCTTGACCACACCCAGCTGTGCCATGTGGCACCTGTATATTGTGAAAGGAAAGGAACTGAATAAAAATTTTATATACATTTATTTTCAGTTATCTCAATTATTACCTATAAAGGGTTTTCTGAGCTGTTATTTTATTTTTTGTTCATAAAGAAATTGGGGCTAGCTCAGTGTGATGACGCATGCTTACAATCCTCACACTCTGGGAGGCTGAGACTAGAGGAGTGCAAATTTGAGCCCAGCTTGGGTAACTCAGCTTTTTAGTAAGACTCTGTCTCGAAATAAAAAGTAAGAACAAGGGATGGGACCATAGCTCAGTGTGAAGACCTTGCGATTATTCCCCAGCATCACACAAAAAGGAGGGATGTTTAAGAGATTGCATCAAGGAATCACCTAAATATACAGAACAATATACGGGAAGGCTGACAGCAGAGCTCAGCCACCACTGGCTCTGGGGTCCACACTATTCCCTCCATGTCACATGTGGCCTCCATCTTTTCTATGAGAGAGTCACCTGGACCTAGTCCAGCCTTGTTTTGTGTAGGAGGAGTGGGAAGGGCAGCGATCCCTTCTCAGTGACACCTGCCTCTCTGGTATAGCACACAGGGCTCCTCCTTCCCACTGTATCTGGCACACAGTGGTACAAGCTCCCATTTGATCAGCAGGAAATCATTACTGCATGGCTCAGAAAATAAAATAGGGCAAGTTTTATGAGATTCACAGTGACAATGAGGAATGAGGAGCTGCTGTGAGGGCCTTCCAGCCAGATGTGCATGCTGCCAGCCACCACATCACAAAGGGCCATTCTCGATTTGCCTCAGAAAACAAGGAGCTTTAATTGTGGTGCATAATGAGCATATAGTGGACAGGAAGCTCAATTAGAGGACAGAGTAGAGGCAAGTCTAGGTCCCAAAGTACAGTGCCAACACATTAGAACCATCTCTGTCCTGGAGATAGTTGGGATCCAGTTACCTGGAAGCCAGCTAATTTTTTTTTACAATATCCCTGCCGACTGTGGTCTCTCTAGAAACATCATTGCATCCTAAGTGGGCTCTGGCCATTCTATTTGGTGTAGGATGCACATCTGAAGATTTTACATGGTGTTGGTGAGCCATTATAAAATGGTAAACCATTCTTTGAGATTAGTTCTCAAAGAATGAAATTTATCTCTTTTTAACTCTCCTTCCAATCTTTAGGCATCAAGAGGAGGTCTCAACCCTTCCTGATATCAAGGACTCTAGAACTTTCCAATCTTCTTTTTTTTAAAATTTTATTTAAGGAGAAAAAGAAAAAAAAAGCAGAAAAAGGGTACAAGTTATACAAAATTTCAGAAAAAAATAAACAGTAGGAAATCACTAGTTAATGGATTACATATTGTCATCTTAAAAATATTTGTTCAAGTTACAAAATTAAAGCTTATAAAGTAGACATTCAAACAGTGAGCTGCAAACAGTTCTGTTCAGTGATCCAACAAAACTCAGTAATATCATTGTCTATCTTATACACTTAAATATACATGTAGTTATATCATTTAGAGCACTTTCTTTTCCTCTCTTTTATACAATCACTATTACACATTTTGGGTTTTATTGCTCCCACAGTTCTTATTACTTTTTTTGGAAGAGAGTAAAACCAAATGTGACATAACAGAACAGAGTCAGTCAAATCAAAAGGGTGGACATAATAGATAATGTAAAAGCATAATACAAGGTGATCAACATTGGTTACCATAATGCCTCCTACTATCTCTAATAGAATTGCCTATATCCATCAGTTATAATAAAATTGAACAAAACAGTAAAGAACGAAACCAACAAAACCAAAACATTTGAGACATTACAGGTCTTCAAAAGTAGATAATAGTCAACCAGAATGGGCGTCATAATGAATCCCACTATCTTCACAGCTGTTGCCTAAACTTTCAAACCTGGTACTATCAAGCAAAACAGAATAGAGGAACATCAGTCAAAACAAGATGGTGAGAGCAATACAGGGCTTCAAATCAAGTTAATAGAAAATCAAAGTGGGTTACTATAATATATCCTGCTATTTTTAATTTATGTTTCCCTTATTTAAAAGGATAAAAATAAAAAAGTAAATAATAAAATGGAGATTCAGATAAAAGAGGGCATAGCAATGAAACAACGAAGATCAAAACATAACCATTTAAGCAAAATAATGTTTCACCACAAAATAATCGCAACATAAAAGTAGTTACCATATTGTCTCTTTTCCTTGAAATCTTTGAGCATAACTTGGTATACTGTAGCATCAAATATATCAAAACAATGTAAAACCATTTAAGAGAATGACAGTATTACAGGGTATTTAGAATCAACTAACAGAAAATGAACAATGGTTTCTTTATAATCCCCTTGTCTATAAAAGTTTTTGTTTATACTACCACATATAATAAAATCCAATAAGATACAACATGTTAAGACCAATGGAGACAGGAGAACAAAAGCTTGATGAGACTTCAAAACAAGATGATACTAAATTAGCATTACCTATTATGATGTAGTTTTCTCCAAAATAGCTGTTCCTATCATCCAATCTTCTCTGCCTCATTTCTGTTGAGCTCTTTTTCTGTCATTAGTTGTCAGTTTGTCTTCTTCATTTGGTTTTCTGCTCCATTCATTGTGGCCTCTCTGCCACTATTTCTGGATTCTTCGTATTTTTCTTTTTTAGAATATCCTGCAGTATTCTCTGTAGAGTTGAATTGGTGGTTGCATATTCCCCTAGTTCCTCTTTATCATGGAAGCTCCTTGTTTTTCCATCAATTCCCAGGGATAGTTGTGCAGGATATATCAATCTTGGCTGGAGGTTATTATCTTTAAAAGCTTGAATTATTTCCCCCCACGCTCTTCATGATTTGATGGTTTGTGCTGTAATTCTGATGGATGTTCCCTTGTAAGTGATCTGTTTCTTGTCTCTGACGGCTTTTAATATTCTGTTCTTATATTGGATTTCTGGTATTTTGATTATTATATGCCTGGGTGTAGCTCTGTTTGGGTTGTAGGTGGCTGGGGTCCTGTATGCTTCATACATCTGAGTATCTTTACCTTTTGCTAAATTAGGAAAATTCTCCTGGATTATTTCTGTGAGTAGCTTTTGTAGTTCATTTGTTTGGGTCCCTACTTCTTCTTTTATGTTCTTAATTCTTAAGTTATAGGTCCTCTTATTGTCTTCTAGTTTTTGTATTATTGCTGTTTGTTTCTTTGTTATTTTTAAAAAGTTTTTCATTTTTATGCTCTCATATTACAAATCTGCCCTCCAGTTTAGATAATCTATCCTTAGTTTCTTTCAAGCTGTTATGCCAGTTTTCAATAGAGTTTTTATTTCCTGGTAATCGCTTTGAACCTGTTTCACATATTCTATGCTTTCTCAGTTTCCGCCATCAAACAATTCTCCCTTCTTTTTCTCAGGATTGGGAGCCGAGGAGCCTTTCTTGTTGCTCCCTCTTCCCGTATTCTTTGTTCCTTTTATATGCAAGCGTATATAGGAGGCCCAGCTTCCGTCCCTGTCGGCCACAGTCTGAATTGTGCTGGCTAGGTGTTCCTGCCCACTGCAGCACACCAGGGACTTATGGACCAGGCAGTCTTTTCAGGCCCGCCCCTCCAGGTCAACCTACCAAAAGGCTTCACCGCTAGGGTGCACCTTCAGGCTCTGGGACCTGGTTTGTGCTAGCTTATTGGGTCTCAGCCATCAGTGTCACATAGGCTAGGCACTGCTTATCAATCCCGCTTGAGAGGGGGATATGTGACTGAAGTTACTACAGCACCCTGTTTCGGCAAGTCTGCCTGATCCCAGAATGTCCTCTGTTGGAGCCTCCTAGACCATGGAAGAGTCCCAGTTTCTCTCACTCACCGCAGGTCAATGCACGGCTCCCCACCCGTCCTGCTCTCAACTCCATTCACCGATTCCTGTTCTCAGAGCTTTCGCGCATCTCTCTCCCTGCCGAGCCAATTCAGATGCTGCAGTGGCGGCAGGAAACCCAATCGCGGCTTCCAATGGCGAGGGCTCCAGCTTCCACACTGAGGCTTTATCTGTCCCTGTTATAGCACCAGGACTGCATTCCCAGTTGGTTTCTCTCAGCCCAGTTCATTCTTGGGTCAGCAGGGCATATCTCCTCTTGCTTAGGATTCTTCACTCTGAACCCTTCTTGGATTCTAAGCTGGGTCTTTCAGAGAGCCTCCATAGCTGCTGCTTTCTGTCCGTCATGTTCTCTCCCCCTTCTGTCTAGTTTGTGGAGGTTTCAGTTCATAATCAGCTGGCTCCAAGGCAGGGTGGTGTGGCACTGGGAAAACACTTCAAAGCAGCAAGCAGTAGGAAAAACAGCCAGAACAAAAGTGGGGAACATCATACATTCTTTAAGAACTGCAAATTAAAACAACACAGAGATTGTACCTCACCCCAGAAACAATGACTGTTATCAAGAAATCCAGCAACAACAAATGCTCAAGGGGCTGTGGTGAACAAGGAGCCCTCTGCACTGTTAGTGGGAGTGCAGAACAGTGCCACTACTGTGGAGGTCAGCGTGGAGACTTCTCAGAACTGGACCACGCGGCTTTCCGGTGTCCCAAGTCCTTCCCATGCGGCCTACAGCTGACATAAGCTCCAGTAGGCATGCTAACCAACTGATGTTATTTCCAACGTGTGCCCTGGACAAGTAGCCATGACACCGGAAGTTCCCAATCTTCCTTTTGGACAAGAGGGATAAACTCTCAATCTGAGATCTCAGGCACACAGTGGAAGACAGTGGCAGCTTCATAGCAGTGTTTCATTTCATCCTATTTAATTTTACTCTTTACCTCTATTTATCACGGATGACATTTGTTTCCCACTTATGTTAATGATTTAAAGTGTATTAAATATGTATTTACTGATATCTAATAATAAATCTCATTTAAATAAATTTGATAGCTGATACAAGAAGTCCAGCGTTGGGAGACTATGTTATTTGAGATTAGGAAACTGTATATTAGTGCATGTTGTAAATTCCTTAAGAAGTAAAACTTTGCAGCTAAGGTGGTACAATAATTACTAAGATTTTGGAAATACGTCTTCTTAATTCTTGAACATCATTGAGATATTGTTCCCAATCTTGTCTCCCTCAATTTCTATTCATGGGTCTTAGTAGCCAGCATGGAGTTTCATTTTATCTCCCCTTCAATAATCTGAGGTTGTCATATTAAAGAAGACAATTATATTCTTAAAAGCCTCTTTTTTAAAAAAAGAAATCTCATGCCCTTAAATTATCTTTTTCTTGGTGGTAACAGAGGAGATTTTCGGTTCTTCTCACTCTTCTTATCTGCTGAACAATTTCAGTTTTTCAGCTTCTCTCTTGAAGAATACTATGCAGAACTAAGTGTACAATCCCAGTTTTTAGGACACCTAACACAAAATACCTCATCTTCCTTATTCCTGTCACTTCACTACTACTTTGCTAGTATGCTAAGAATATTTTATTTTGGTTTGTTTGTAGTTATGATGTGCTCTATTGATATTACCACACAGCTCATGTTCGGAGAACCTTGGCACAGCTCCCACGTGCTTCCATATGTGCTTGAGAAATTAGCCGTTTTCTTGAGCTTAGAGTGGCATGAGGCCCAGTTTCAAAGGCAGGTTACAAAAAGAGGTGGCTTCTGATGCCAGTGCTTGCCAGGTTGGGTCAGGAAACTGTTGCTCCATGGAGGTTAACAGCTAGCTGATTATTTCCAATCAAGAAGTTACATCGCTAACTCTTTAGGAGCAGTAACAACAAAGTACTCGCCTCTGGGTCTACACAGGTTTTAAATGGGAGCCTGTAATAAGAAAAAAAAATCCACTCACATTGTTAAGTAGAAGGAAGGAGTAATTGAAGTCATTTCACATGCATTGGACAGTAAAGCCCGTGTCCCAAAGTGACAAACAGTCATCTAAGAGAGACTGTAGGATGATCAGGCAAAAATTATCTGTAGGAGAATCAACAAAGAAATAAGACTAGGTAGCCATAACTAGTTGAGCCTTATTGAGACCCAGGGAATACTAAGATTAAAAAGTGAAGTAATCAATAGGGAAACCCAGGATCATCAATAAATATCACAATGCTTTGCAGTGTTTATTCACCAAAATGCATCTAGGCACCACTCCTCCTAGGGCATTGCTGGGGGTTGATGTGATAGCTTTGCATCAGTCAAGCTCTTTCTCATGTGAGCTGACTTAGACAAACTTATGGAGACCACTGGGTATGCTTAAAGGTGTCGATTCAGCCAGGTCCCAAACCTACAACCTGGCACTGGAAAGCCCTTATTAGGGAAGGCTGTCCACACCATAATGTGGGGCTCCTTCGGATGTCTGCACTGAATCTCATGCTCCTCCACTTCTGTATATTGCTTCCTTTTACTTCTTGGAAGCTGTATTTATCTTCATATCTCTTAAGCCTCAGCTGACCCTCTGTTCGAAATATCAACACTGGAATCTTACTGGCTTCTATGGGGAGAGGTTTCATTTCTGATGCATCCAGTTTTATGGGTTAGGAGATGCTTAGCAGGGTTAGTTAAAATATAAGACCACACAAGCCCACCACTCAGGTGACAAGTCAACAGGAAACAGCAATGTAAGGTAATCAACACCTACACACAGTCTACTGCAGGAGGATTAAAAATACAAGCAGACCGTGATGCTCTGAGGTCTTCCTTTGCACCTGTCTCCCCAGGATACAAAGTGAACATACAGGAAAGATTGTATAATTCTGACTGTCTTATAGGGGGGAGTTTAACTAAGCCTGAGTATCCTACAAAAGGAAAGGTTTGGCAAAGTCTCACTATCTTATCTCAACATAGTGATAACACAGGGTCAGTGATTTTCTTTGTTTCCTGAGATGCTGGCTTTTATTTCCTAACTATAGCCAGCCATACAACTTCCTCTGCACTGAAATCCTCTTTTCATCCAATCCTGAAATATATTATTTTACCAATCCAAATATGTCAGGGATTTTATTGCATTTGCATTTCAAACCTGATAAAATCATTTTCTGGGTGACATTTTTCCTTGAAGGCAACTTCAAATTGAATATTTTTTCCCTTGTTATCTCTCTCTCTCTTTCCAGGCCAACTTCACTTTCAGATTGCAAATCACTCAATATCAAGAGAGAGACGATGATCCAATGCTGCCATCTTCCCCTCCCCAGTGTGCAGGGAGGTTTCAGCTTTGCATTTCCAACTTAGGTCTATTCTTATAGAAAAGCTTTTGCAAGCATCTTGAAATATATTTATTGTCCACATCTCACAAGTTGATTGCTGCTTTTTTCCAGATGCTACCAGTGAATGCTGCCTATCAGGCCTGATGGAAAGCAAGACGAAGAGAAAAATGCATGTTTGCATTCCAGGACTACATCCTTCACCTGTGACCCTCACTCTTGACTTCCTTTAACCATGTGTAGAAAGGAGACAGGGATGGAGCAAAAGACTTCTCAATATGAAATCATTTTGCATAGAAAAATGTCTGCTTTGCAAATGGGAAGAGCAACACTAAATCTTCTTGGTAGTTTGGAAAATTAAGTATTACCTCTTAGGAATCTGGCATGATGTTATTGTACATTATTATTATTTTTTATCTATTTCATGCAGTTTTTTTGTAAGTGTTCTCAGGAAGATCTGTAACATGAGTGCATTATACTGGGGAATACCAGAGTTCAATGAGGAAAGTCAGGAAACTTGGAATCAACTGATTCCTGTGTGAAGACACTTGACCGTGAGTGACATTGAGACCTTTACTTAACCTGCTGAGTTTCTCTTTTCTCCTCTATAAAATGGAGTGAATGATCTGCAACTTGTAGGGGTTGGTAAGGATAACATCATTATGGCATTTCAAATATCTGTGCCATCTTCAAAATGGCGTTTTTGTCATTGATAAGAGGTAATTTGCATAAGACTTCTACAAATCATGCAGTGTGCCAAGAATTTTATGTAGATTGTCATACTGAATCCTCACTACAATACCATGTAGTGGATGTCATTTCTATTTTGACACACAAAGAAACTGAAACTCTAAAAAGTCAAACTCTTTTTGACCTGAGTGGCAGAGCCATATTCATCCCCAAGGTGTTATTTTTACTGTCATTGTTGCTGTGTTCACTCTACCAGAGGTATGGGTTTTCTTGTTTGTTTTTTGATATTGGGGAATTTTGGTACTGAGGATTTAACTCATGACCTTACACTTACCAGGCAAGTGCTTGAGCCACTGAGCTAAATCCCTAGCCCGAGACACAGGCCTTTTAAAATCTAAAATTAAAAAGGAAAGCAAAGGGAAATCACTATGATAGAAGAAAAAGTAATTTAATATTCCAAGAACAATTTTCTTGGCACTTCCTGGAAATTAATTGAAAGCTTGTTCAAATACTCAGGACTGTCATCCAGATGGCAAAACATACAATTACAATAATTATCCTACTCTAACAATCTAAAATTATCATTTATTATTATTAATCTAGCACCTATTCAGACAGAATTAACTTTTTAAACTGTATTCCTCTGGCAATGTTTAGCACAGCCCCATAAGAATGAAGATTATCTGTCTTTTGGACAAAGTCTTTACCTAGCAAGTTTAATTACATTCACCTTCCTGATAACACTTGCTCACGCATTGATTCTCTTAGTCAGCAATACTGTCACTGTGAGCTACCTTATTCCCATTTCAGAGATGAGCACATTTATGGCCCCTATGTCCATGCTGCCTAGCTACTAATAGCTACTGTGGACATTAGGTTTCTTAACTCTTAGACCAATGTTGGTGTTTGTGATTAGACAAATACTTTTCAAATTTTGAAGATCATACAAATACAAATGAAATTTGATCTTTAATATATTACTTTAGGTACATAAATTCATTGTTTCAAATCCTGGTATTTTCAATTTAATGACTAGATGGGTGAAGAAACGAATGAAGAGAAACTAACTTAAAATGCAAGAATATAAATATCCATTTTGTTGGAACAAATTATTGAATAATGCTTAGATTTCCAGCTGCAGAAAAAAGGTTATGTGTGTCATTGTTGGCAACTTGATGGCACAGGGGCAATTATTTGAAAAGAATATGTAATATTATGTAATATCTTACTTCTATGTTGTATTTGTTATATGTTGATTGAAAAAGAAAACTAATAATCAAAAGTATACAATGGGTGATTATGATTCTCAGAAAATTAACAGAAAATTCATCAAACTGTTAACACAACCTGCATTTGATAAGAAAAGCTTCTTTTTTTCAAATTCTTACCTATTTACATTTTTTGACAATAATACTACTCTCATAATAAAACTGTTCACTGATAAATTTAAAAAATTCTAATCTACATATATAGGAAGAGGACAGTGCTTACCTGACCATAATATGTGTTTTGTAATAGCCATCTAAAGAGACAAATCATGAGACTTTGAACCCTCTTATTTATTTCTGAAATATTTTGCAGGCCATAAAGCAACATAATTATCAGGATTTCATTGATGAGTTTATTGATATATTACTTTGCTTCTGTATTTTTGAGATGCCAGGTGCCGAGGGCTGAGGGCTATTTATCTATCAGTTCTGACCAAAGTGGAGAGTATTGTTGTGCCACTTCCAATAAGGGTTCACTGACCACAGAAGGCAAAGGAGCTGAATCTGAGGAGTTTAATAGAATGCAAGACTGAGCTGGGGATGTGGCTCTGCAGCACAGAGCCTCCCTGGCAAGCGTGGTGAGTTCAATTCCTGTCCTAAAAACAAATAAATAAAAGACAGAAAAAAAAAGTTGGAAGCCTTCTGTCCACTATTGGCACTCAATTTTACTTAAGGGCAGGAACACGCACATGTGCACATGTATACACACATGCATACATACACAATCACATGAAAAAATGAATAAATGTAAACACCTTACATTGAGTCCCTTTTTTGCTCAGTATAATGTAGCTCCTCAATCAAGTCCAAGTCCCTACTGGTCAGGGACACTGTGTGCATATATAGGAAGGGGTGCGCTTTGGAAATAGGGTGGTTGTGTTTCAGTCTCGGGTTGTTCAGTAGCTGATTGGTGGAATGCAGACTAGGCACGTAATACTTCTGAATGAAAAGTGCCTATTTGGGAAATGAGAATACCATGAGGCAGAGAGGAAGAATTGAGGTTTACAGACTTATGTTTAGATGTAGAATTGACACTTCCCTGCCATGTGGCCTCTCCCCTTTCCTCCACATGCCACCCACAGCCAATTTCTTTAGATTCACCCAGTATTCTATAAACTTCTGTTCTCAAACATGGTCAGGATTTTAAAGGTTGTTTTCCATGTTGGAAAAGACCCCAAATTTTCTTTCCACTATCTTACATTTTGTACTCTCCAAGTCCCCTTTGTTTAGGTGAGACCGTGTAGCCTACCTATCAACTTAACTTTCCCTGACCCCCAGAACAGACGAAATTTCCATCTCTGTTCATATACACCTGTTCATGTACCCTGTTCATATACACATTACCATCACATGGAACCTATCACAGTTTACCATTTCCCATTTGTTTAGTGTCTTTTTCTTCAACTAGAATGCAAGTTAGAAGAGGAAATGGGCTGTTTGCTCCAAATTCATTTCACAGCAACTAGTACAATGCCTAGTACAACAGATTCTGAATGTGGATTTGTAAAATGAGATTACAGAATTGCCTGTCTTAATTCATTTGATTGTACTGGCTAGGATGTAGGAATGTATGTTGATCAACAAAAATAATGTTGCAATAGGATAATACAAATGATATACATTAGTAGAGTTACAAATGAACAGTGTTGAATTAAAATGCTTGACAGAGATACTCTAAAACCAGGAAGATATTAACTGCTTAACAGTCTACCTTGAGAATCACTCAGGCAAGGTGTTTGTTGACAGACTATGCCATACATTGCTTAGGCAGGTGTCATTTCAAGCAGTTGATTTTGTATTGAATAATTTTGATAAAATTGTTGTTTTCTATTTCCTGTTATACTATTTAATAAAAATTAACAAAAATACACTATTTTTTGACCATTATGTATTTAAATAATTGGACTGGTAAGTAGTAAAACATTCTAAGTTTTGTACTAACAAACACATGCCAGACAAGTGGCGCCCACCCCACATGGGAGAAAACACACTTGTGATGCATACATCACCCCTGACACAAGGGTGTGACTTCCCCACAGTATGGGGCAGTGGAGGCAGGAAATAACTAGCTGATCCCATTGTGAGTGAGGACAGTGCCCAAGGAGAGACGGGAGCAAACATATCTCACTACTGTAGATACCAAGTCCAACAGCACCCTCGAAGTTCTGCTCTGAAGCAGAGACCAGAGCTGATCATATTCCTCATCTACCAATGGAAACAAGGATTACCTTGGCTTAGACAGTAACCACTATCTGGACATGGACAGAGGATTCGGGTGCAGAGAGTTTACCTCAAAACAGGCTCTAAAGGTAGACATAGAAAGTCATGACTGGCACAATCTTGCAAATCTTGGAAAACAATGACACAGGATTTTTTGCTTTCACTAAACCTTTTTTTTTTTTTCATTTTTCTTGCTTTGTTTTCTTTTAAAACTTTCCTTCATTGAGTTTTTTTTTGAGGGGGGTTCTCCCCTTTTCCTTTTCTTAATTTTTTTTCCTTTTAACTTTTCAGCTTTTCCCTCTCCTTTATCTTCCTTCTGTTTTTTTTTTCCATTTTGCTCTCTGTTGGCTTCTCTCTTTCTCACACACTCTTTCCTTTGACCATCGTCTAACACCATTAACTTCCCTTTACAGTTCCTTAGGGCTCCTTATCTCATTTTTCTCCACTCCCTGTCATATCCCATTACTCTTTCAAATTTTGCTTTTTTTCATTGCCTAGATTCTCATTCTCTCTACCTTTACTAGTATAATTACTAAGCATTTTGACACCCTAGATAGCTTAATCTCTCTGTGCTATTGCTGCTGAATATTGTTCTATTGCTAGTAGGGGTAGCAAGAGTGTTGCATTTAATAGATATTTATCATAAATCAGTATTTGGTTTGTCTTAGATTTGTATCATAATTATAGGTCTCTTTTCTATGGTTAAGGGTGGCACTTTATTAGCCCCTAGGGTTTGTCAATATTCAGTTTGTATATAATGCAATAATTGATGCCGATCTTATTAATATATCCAAGATGACATATTGTTGTTATTCACTGGTTTTTAGGGAATGTGAATATCTGGGCTGTCTTTGGACCATTAACAGTACTGTAGACCATTCCTGGAAAACTGGGTAGTGTGACAAACGTGACTTACCCTCCCATCTCAAATAAGTGATGGTGGCTGGGATCTGAGACACAGACAAAGGCCAATAGTTACCTACATGCAGAAGACACCACTGAAAAATAGGGAGGGAGAGGGGGATGAGGAAATGAATTAAGATATATTATGTACATTCATTAATTCCACCCAAGGAATGTAAACATTAGGTACTGCAAGCACATACTAATAAAAAAAAGTGACCTCAAAATTAAATGACATTTTTATGTTTATTACCACATGTTTGAAGTACATAATGATTACATTCATCATGGGATGTTGGTATATATACATAACTCATCTGAATTCTTCTTACAGTCTCTTCTCCTCCCCTGCATTCCCCCTACCCCCATCTTTTGAATTCTTTACTATTTGCAAAATATATTGATACTAAGTTAAAAATAGAGATAAACTTTAGATTTAATTATGTATGCTTAAAAATGTTTTAAATAACCACTAAAATATTTGAAATAGGGGTATAACTCACAAGTTGGAGAAGAAAAAGGAAAATTAAGGTAGGAAAATTAGAAGCTCAGTCACCAGAGAAGAAAAGAGAAGTGTTGATGCAAGAAAGGGAGGAAAAAGAGTAAACAGATAAAGCTTTTAAGATTGGGTAAATAAGCACCGTCCTGTAATCCCAGCACACTGGAGGTTGAAACAGGAGGATCACTGCAAATCCCAGGGCAACCTGGGCTGCAAAGCGAGTTCAAAGCCAGTGGGGACTATAGATTAAGACCCTGTCTCAAAAACAAAAAAACAAACAAAAAAGGATTGCATAAATAAAGACTTTTCAAGTAATTTAAAATCTATTTATTTATTTTGGTATTGGAAAGCAAACTCAGGATCTTGCGCTTACCAAATAGGTACTATGTCACTGAACTATGTCCCTGGCCCATAATTTAAAATTTATAGGAAGACCTTAAAGAAGGTTTAAATGAAAAGAGAGGCAGTCTATGTTCCAGGGAGATGTACACTTTTTTTTTCTATTAGTACATGTTTGCAGTACATAATGATTGCGGACAGCATGGGTAGTTGATACATGTACATAACACATCTTAGTTCTTTGTAGTTTGCCTTCTGCTCATCTTATTTCCCTAAACCTCTCTCTCCATCTCTTAGCCTTCTTCCCATGGACAAAATATCTATCTCTTTATGTTCTGTTACACATCTTTCACATGACACTTTAAATTTACATTTTGGTATTTTCTTGTAAGAGAAACCATGTGATATTTAAGCTTGCACATCTTATTTATTTTGCTTAACACTTAGGGTGCATCTATTTTTCTAAAGATGAATCAAATTTATCCTTCTATGTCACAGAATAGTACTCCATTGTGTATAAGTAAAATTTTTTCTTTACCCATTCATCTAATGATGGACATATAGGCCACTCACAAGATTTACCTATTATAAATATAGCTCCTATAACATGAGTATCCATGATTCAATGTAAATAGGATGTCTTTAACATTCTATGATTGTGATGCTAGTTTACATTCCCATCATCACTGTAGAAGGTTTTCTTTTTCTTGCAACTTCACTAAAATTTGTTATTAGTTGATTTCTTGATGATAGCCATTCTTTCTGGAGTAAGATAGAATCTCAATGTAAGTTGAATTTGCATTTCTCTAATGGCCAGATACAGTGAACAATTTGCTCTATATGTACTGGTTATTTGTACTGCTTTTGAGAAGCATATTCATTTCAGTTGCCTAACTTTCACTGCATCTTTTACTCTAGGAAGTTTAATTGTGTAGCTGGAAATTTTTTCCCCCATTCTGAGGTTATCACTTCACTCTGTTTGTTTTACCTTTGCTGTTCAGAAACTTTTTAATTTGATATGATCCCATTTGTTAATTATTGATGTTATTGTACAATCGGGGATCTGTTCAAAAAGTTCTTGCTTGTGCCTATGTTTTCAAGACTTTTATCTATTTTATTCTCTCTTTTAATATTTAGATAGTTATTCCATTTTTATTTTACCTTAGTACATGATGAGAGTTTGGGAGCTGGCATTATCCTGATCCTAAAACTAAATGAAGAGTCGCCTATAAAAGAAAATTGCACTAAAGAAAATGTCTTTACTGAACATAGACACACAATTCCTTAGCAAAATTCTGGCAAACAGAAATCAACAGATTATTGAAATGGTCATACATCATGTCCAAGTAGGCTTAATTCCATGAAGGCAAATTTTACTCAATATACACAAATCAATAAGTGCAATATACCATATAAATAGAAATACGTACAAAAATCATATGATCATTTCAATAGATGTAGAAAAGGCCTTTGACAAAATCCAATATTCATTCATGATAAAATTTTGGAGAAAATAATTACATAAAGATCTTATCCCAATCTGATATAATTAATTTATGTCAAACTTACCATTCACATTATATTAAATGGGGGAAAACTGAAATCTTTCCTTCTAAAATCAAGAACAAGACAAAGATGTTCACTAACATTACTCTTGTTTATCATAGCTCTCAAAGCATCAAATAAAAGGAAAACATAAGAAAAGAAGTAGTCAAATTATTATTTTCAGATGACATGATCCTCTGCATAGAGGATTCAAAATATTCTACCAAAAGACTCCTAAAACTAATAAATTCATCAAAGAAGGAGAATACAGGATCAACACACAAAATCATAGCATTTCTGTGCACTGAGAAAGAAATTAGGAAAATAATACCATTCATGACAGCACCAAGAGAAACTAAATACCTAGGACCCTAATCAAAAAAATGAAAGACCATTAAAAATGAGAACTACAGTACTCTGAAAAAGTAGATCAAACAAGACATTAGAAAATGAAAAGGTATTCTTTGGACAGGCAAGACCGACATTGGCAAAATGATCATACTTCCAAAGCTGAAATTTAAGGCAATCTCTACCAACATACTAACAGCATTCCTCAAAAAACTTCAGAAAACAATCTTAAAATTCATATGGACCCTGAGGGCAGCTAGAATAGCAAAAGCAACTCTGGGCAAAAAAAAAGTAAAGTAGATTACAACACAATCTCAAATTTCAAATTGCATTACAAAGTTAACATGATAAAAATAACATGGTACTTGCGCAAAAAAAGATGTGGATCAATGGAAGAGAACCAAGAATGCAGAAACAAAATGAGGTGCATTCAACTCTCTGATCTTTGAAGAAAGATTGAAATTTTACGCTGGAGGAACGGTAGTCTCTTTAATAAGTGGTGCTGAGAAAACTAGCTATACATATGGCAGATTGAATCTATGTCACTGTCTCCATGAAGATTTAATAATGACAGAAAATGATAATTTGCCCCCAAACTCATCCAAATATCCAAGTGTGCTGCAAATTCTTTATAACTTAATATAGTTGTAGAATTTATACTGAACAAAAGACCAAAAATAGCTAAGTCTTTCCTATGGAAAATAAAGAGGGACAATACTTTCCAAGCCAAATTAGGCTTATTATAAAAGTATAATAATTAAGAAATATGAGCATGGTACAGAGATGCTGAATAAATAAGAGAAAAAAAGATTCATGTGAAGGAACACCTGTATAGGTAGGAAAACTGAATCTGTACTCGAGAATAGTTTTAGGGTTTATAACTAGATGCCCCCCACCAATCTCATGCACTCAGGAACATGGGTGAAGCTTTTGGGAATTCATTGGACCAGCGGTGCTGATTTATAGTTAAATAGGATGCAAGGAGGTGAAGCCTGATATAGGGAAATGGATCACTGGGGGTATGGGTTGAACAGGTAAATCTCTCTCCCTCTTCCCTGGACCTTCCTCCATCTCTTCTTTTTGTCTGCCAGAAGAGCTACACTGAGTAGCTCTTTTCTGCTATGCTCCCCTGTCATGTCATCCCACCTTGGAACCAGCTGATCATAGACTAAAATATGAGAGATCAAGGTCTGAAGCTGTCGGAGTGAATCTGGACACGTGAGGAGATCCTTAAAAGTTGGAGAATGCAGAAACAGAGAATCTCTTACGAAAGATGCCAAGAGTGAGCAAAGTCATCCCAAGAGAAAAGCCATGGGCAGCAGTGCCACTGGGGTGAGGTCATCCAAGTCCTTTGGAGTTCACATCTCACCACAACTAGCCCCAGGTGCTGGACATGGAAGTGTAGGATTTAACGTTTGCCCTGCTAGGTTTCTGTCTTGCTTCAGTTACATTTCTTTCTATTCCCCTACCTCTCCCTTTTGGAATGGGAATGTTTACTTTCTGCCATTTTATGTTCAAAGTGTTTAACTTTCGTTTAATTTGTATGGGTGCTTACAGCTAATAGTCTGCCTTCAACCTCAAAAGAGCGGAGACTTTGGACTTGTATTTTATAGTAATGGTAATACTGCTAGATTTGGCAAGTTTTAGAGATGGATTGAATCCATTTTGCATAAAGGATTATGCATGAGTCTTTAGGAATTTAAGGGCAGAATTTTATGGTTTACACCTAGATATTTCCCCCAAAAGCTCATGTACTCATATAGGAACCTTTTGAGAGATGATCGTATTATAGGGGAGGATACTCATCAGTGGACTAGTGCATGGATAATCCATAGCTTTACCATGTGATATTAGGAGGTGAAGCCTAGTGAGCAGTGGGTCACTTGGGGTGTGGCCTGGAAGGATATATTTACCTCCAACTTCCCTTGATTTTCCTCTCTCTGCTTCCTATCTGCCGTGCCCTGAGAAGCTACTCTCTGCCACGATGCTCTGCCATATCACCCTGCCTCAGAGCTAGCTGATTATGATCTGAAATATAAACAAAGTAAATCTCTCCTTCTTTAAGTTGTGAGTGTCAGGTATTTTGGCTCAGAAATGGGACATTGACTAAGATAGAAGGTAACTATTTGTGAGGAAAGTGAAACCTGTTTAATAAACAGAGAGAGAGAGAGAGAGAGAGAGAGAGAGAGAGAGAGAGAGCTCAATATTTTCAATAGAATTAAATGTTTAAATATGAAATAAATTTTCAAACTTCACAAGTGAAAACAAGGAGAATATCATTATGATACGTTAGAAAAGTAGAATTTCTTAAGATGTACGACTCATATCCACAGGTTGGTAAGTTTGACTATGCCCTAAGTAAGAAATTTTGCCCATCAAGATAGAAACCTGCTGCACAAAGTCTAAGCAAACTACAAAGTATAGAAGATATTAACAACACATACAGCTGCCAAAATATTTGTAACCAGTGCATATGAAAAATCTTTCTAGACTCAGTGAGACATAGCAAACAACCAATAATAAAATGGACAAACTTCATGAATCAGCTCCCATAGAAGCGAACGAACAAATGGTAAATAAAATTGGAAAAGATGTTCATTTTATTAGTAACCAGAAAAACTGAAATTAAAACCACAAGAAGCATTCACACATGCCAATTTCATTAAATCACAAAGTCTGAAAATACAGATATAGAGGATAGTCAGTGAGTACAAATATTTATATCATCTTTAGAATGCATTAGTTATTATGTAATATAGAGAAATGAACACCCTAGGAATAAGCAATTGCTTTTCTAGGAATACATTCTACAGAAATTAAACATTGCTAGCACTGTTGTTTCCAGAAAGACATTGAAAAAAACAAAGCAAAAGTGGAAACATCCAACACTTTCAACTGTGGATGAATGGTTAAATAAATTACTGTATATCAGACAATAGAATATCACATAGAAGAGAAAGTGAATAAACAAAATCTACACATGTCATAAGCAGATTTCACTTAATGATTTCATGAAAAAATAAAATAAAAATTAAATCTAGGATTGTGGTACAAGGCTATAATATCAAGACTAAAGATGTTGAGGCACAAAGATTGGATTTTGAGGTCAGCTTGGGATACCCAGTGAGACTCTGTCTTGCTCAAATGACAAAGAGCAAATATTGTATGCAGAGGAAAAGGAGGGGAGGGAAAGAAGGTGAAAAATGGAATAAGAATATGTTATGTACATGCATCAGCTCCACACAAAGAATGTAAACATTTTGTACTACAAAAGTGTACTACAAAATGATTTGAAAAAAATCAAATATTAAACAACTATGTACAATATGATTTAACTTATACAAGACTCCCAAACATGAGAAATAAGATATATTGAATAAGTAGTCCTAATAAAATTTTAGCAAAAATCTAGGGCACAATAAATATAAAATTTAGGAGGTAATTATCTTTAGATTCAATATAGGAGAGCACATTAAATATAGGATGCACAAGGAAAGTTTCAAAACTATTGATGATATTATTTCCCTTTCATTGATCAGCATACTATTACACATTGCATTATTGTTCTATAATTTATAAATCAGGAACAGTTTTATTTATTCATAAAATATAATTCTAAATGGTAAAATGACTAGTTAGATAATTCTGTTGCTGTTTGATACTATTCATTTTCCGATTAACTACATTATTGATAATGCAACTTTGGAACCAAGTCAATTACTTCTGTCTTGGGTTTTTAAGACCATAACATGCTCCATAATGGATAACTGGTCTACTTCCTTGCTGTTTAGATATATTTTATTTGGATTTAAATCTAGTTCCATCAGACATTTGCCTGAATTGAAATCTTTTGAAACCATACTGGCTGTAAAAATGGACCAGGAATAGTCTCTTTGAATCATTACAAAGGTCTGTCTCTTCCTCAGTTGCTCTCTGAACATCAAGCAGACTTTTCCGACTCAACTGATGAAAGGTGAGGAATTAAGATTATTGTGCAGTCCTGAGGTCTGTTGCCCTATCAAAATAGACAGCTTCCCTAAGAGAATGCTTAACTTGAAAATTTTTCTGATCCTGTGATGAATCAGATTAGTTATTTTGTAGAACACATAATTAGGCCTAGGTGTTTTTATAGTCTTCACTCAGTTGATAAGTGAAAATTTTCTTAGGTTTGAGATGCGTCTAGTATGTTATATTTTATCAGTGAGAGAAAATTTCCATGTTGACCCTTTGGGTTGATCTTTCTGAATGATATCTAGAAGATGACTGGATGGTTCTGAAATTATTATGGAGCAGCTGAGATAAAATGTTAACACTTCCAACATAAGTTAGAACCTGGAGATAAACCTTAGATCTTGGGACTCATTCTTATAGGATGGTTGTGTGTGTGCAGAGTACTCTCCATGTAAACAACTTTCACGGGCTACGTCACTGTTTCAGTAGGCCCAGTTGGCTGATAGGATGCAACAGCTTGATGCTGTGTTGCTGGGACCACTTATTGGCATCACTTACAGAGTTTTGGAAAGTGATGCTCACTGTTCACCCCAAATTCATTGCATTGGATTTTCAAGAGGGGAGCATAGGTGCTGGAATATTTTGAGTTCTTTGTAGTTGATTTTCAGGGTTGAACATAATGTTTCAAGTCAAATCAGAGCTAAACTGAAATCTCAACTTTATTACTTAACTATACATTTTAAAATTAAACTCTTATAAATTTCTAGTTTCCTTTTCTGAGAAAAAAGAGCAGCGAAGAATTCTATAAAACATCATTTTTTTGCTAAGATTAAATGTGATTTGTCATGTAAGGCACTTAAGGGCCACGCTTGGCACATAAGGAAGGGTCAATAAATGTTGGAGGTTTTTGTCCTGTTTACATATTTTCTGCATATTGTTTGCAGAGATGCAGAGAAAAAGAAGACTAGAGTCTGCACGTTAAAGACACTGCAGGAGGAGGCCTTAGTTCCACTTTCTTTTGATGAGAGCAAAGCTTTCTCTTCTTGTTGCATCGTACCTTCTGTGCTCAGGTCTCTTTGATAGGAAGTGGAGAAAGCCACATTTTTTAATCCGAAGTCTGAGTTTTAATAGAAGCAAAGACATTTATGTTCTCTCCATGCCAACACAGGAAACTCTGAAGTGAGAAGGCTTGGGCTCACCCGAAAGACTTGGAAAAGTTCAACCGTACCTGGCACCCTGCCAACACAGACAGCGCTCCCGGAAATATTTTATCTCTGAAAATAAAAATCAATTTAGTGGACTCAAAGATAATGTAGTATTCACGGACATTCCATTTTTCTTCTAACGCAATTCCCCCTGATGCTCCTAAAGGGTTCAGTTGTCAGGGCCAAGAAAGCGGAAACATGTTTTTTTTCCCCCCTGAGATAAATTATGAGTCGGTTCTCTCTCCATCAGTTCAGCAATAATATATCACCAGCCATCAAGGTCAGGCATGGCTGCAGCTCACTTACCCCCAAGGTGACAAAATGGTTAACAGCACAGGGTTCTGATTACAGAGGTTCAACTTCTCAGTTCACCCTTGTCTTAATCACATGACTTATGGCAGTTCACTTCATCTCTTGATGCTTCGGATTTCTCATCTGTGAAATGGGGATAATATAACTTGTGTCACATGGTCATTCTTCAGTTGAGTGCACTCATAGTTTTTAAAGGTTTTTTTTTTTCAGTGCCTAGTATTTTTAAACTTTAGTGTGTGGTTTTTTTAATACTTCAATAATGATTTTGAGAAATTAACTGAGATCTGAGATTTTGTGTGTATATTCTGTGCCTGAGATGCATACAGTTGTGGCAGCTTCTACTAACAACTGAGGAAAAAAAAATACCAGGAATGGCAAACCACTGTGAAACCAGGTTTCTAAGGTCTTTTTCTGACAATGAGAACAAAATACCTACATTTCAAGTTTAGTGTTGGAGTGGAAAAACATACTGACTAGATCATACTCAGGAAATCTGATTGCAATCCCAGTCCTCACAATAACGAGTCATATAACCCTAGGCAAATAATTTTCATTTTTTCCGAGCCTGTTTCCTTGGTGATGAAGTATATCTAGTTTGGAGTAGATGTTAAGGTCAAATCTTGCTTGACTGTGCATTGTAAATTCTCATATTTATGGAATCAACATTGGTTTTATAGAACAGTCCAAGAGATCCCATTCCACGCTATAATTTGAGAGGGCATTTGATAAGGATGATTTCTATTGTTGACCTGTCACTTAATAACTATAAGCACTCAAACACAGGGACTTTGTTCTGTTCTGGAAGTCATCCGTCTTTCATAGAGATCCACCTTCTCTCCACCTCCTCTGTTCCTTGTTACTGAGGGTAAAAAGACTTTGTATACTGAGAAGCTGCCCCACTAGGCTCTCTGACTTATTATCCAGTTAAGCCAATAGAGGTGCTCACAGGAGATTAGATAGGGAGAGAAGAGAACCCACAGAGGTTATTATCAAGGGTTTTTTTTTTTTTTGGTTGTTGTTGGCTATGTGTTAGTATATTTGCTATGACTCTATGCTCCTTACTACAACTTGAGTTCTTCTACCCGTAGCTGTGACTTCAGTCAGACCACTTACCATGCAGCTGTCTCGTACATTTGCTCGTCAAGGCACCGGTAGGGGTGATAATGCCACTCTCACTGTTCCTTGGTTCAGGTTACTTCTGAATCATATTGCTTCCTGTGCTCGTAAGGAGCTAATTCATTAATTTCTCCTTAGTCACATTTTTGAATGTACCTGTTTTTATGCAATTATCCTGCTCCATACCACTATTTAATGCATATCTGCAAAGTACACATTAAAAATAAGCTTTAAAAATTATTCTCTGGCTTCTAATGAAATTACCAGGTCCGACTCACACTAATATACTAGCCATGAAAATTAAAGTGTCCAGAACAATGCACTTTTCTGTTTGGCAAAACATTCTCTAATTTTTTCATTAAATTTTACATCATTAGGCATATATTATCTATTAACTACTATACAAAGTATTGAAATGTGGATTTTTAAGAAATTAGCATAAAACTAGGGTCTTATTTTTCTAAATATTTACCATTTGCAATGTTCTTTTTTTCTATAGAGCTGAGCTACCAATGGATATTATTTTCCTTCAAATGTTAAGCATTTCTTACAGTGCATACCTGTTAACAATTTCTTTTTGTCTTCTTTGATCTCAGAATACATTTATTTCATTTCAATTTTTGAAGAACATTTAGAATTCTGATTATTATTATTGTTATTGAATTACTAGAATTGAACCCAGAGTTTTTGCATTGAGCTACCTCTTCAGTCCTTTTATATTTTTTTCTTTTAAATTTTGAGGAAAGTTCTTATTAAGTCACCACTAAGTTGTCCAGGTCAGACTCCCACTCGCCTTTCTCCTGTCTAAGCCTCAAAGAGTACTGGGATTACACACGTGTGCCACAACAACCAGCCTGCCCCAGCATCTTTGGACTTTTATTGCTTCTGATATGAAATAAGAAAGGGAGAGAGAGAAAGGGGAAGGAACAGAAAAAAATTAAGTTACACAGGTGCCAACTCCTAATAGTGTAATCAATGTATACTGCAAACATATACTAATAAAATTTTTTAAAAATACCTTCTTCGTGTGCAGTATTTTCCTCTCCAGGTGCTTTTAATATTTTTTATCTTTCTTTTCATAAAATTTGTTTTATGTCTCTGATGGTCTTTACTATGTTCATTCTAATAAAGATATTTTATTTGTATCTTTGAATACAGTTGGAATAGCTCCTTTAAAATAATTTTATTTTTAGAACATTGATCTTCTCCAGACTGGTCTCTATTCACTGTCTGATCTTTTCCAAACATCAGTCACATTTTTATTTATTGATTCTGATTTTGATAAATGCTTTCATGTTACATTAATATTATTGTGAATATTTGGCTACCAAGGGTCTAAATTTTATTACATTACTCAAAAGCATGTTGACTTTTTTTGTTTGTTTCAGCAGAAAATAGACTTGGTTGCTGAATTCAGATTGCAAACTTTACCTCATGGGAAATATTTCCAACCTCAATTCATTTATTTTTATCTTTAGTTTGGTTGTAGCTGCCCTGTGCAAGAGTGGTCGAGTGACCTGCCAGACAAGCAGGTAGAGTTTATATGCAGAATTCAGTCCTCCTCTCCTGAGCTCTCTTTTTCAGAAATTCTCTCTTTTGGGAGCTGTGTTTACTCCAAACTCTATAATCGCATTTGTTAGAGAAGACATACTAGAGGTTTTCTATTTGACTTTTAGCCATATTGAGGTGACTACCATCAGCTAGCAGATGTGAAAATATGGGGAATTTACCAAGCATAATTCCTTTCATTCAAATGCTGGCTCCTGTCAAGTAGTTGCCTGCTATTTTTGTTCCAAAGTGTTTTATTTTGTCCAGATTTTATAGTTATTGTTTGTGACAGTATTAGGACAGTAGAACAGTTCTTAATCATTCCAGAAGGCAAACTGAGGTATATACTCATTTAGACAGTTTTTATGAATAGCATATTTATAGATGTTTATAGAGTAATGTACTCCATAGAAATGCAAACCAAAAGTTCCTTTGTTTGAGAAGAGTACTAGTCCTGGAACGTGTGCATAACAGTGTAGCATTTATTTTAACCACTTATATAATTTGGGTACCTTACTCTATCAACAGAGAAGCCTCCATGGTTGTTGTTTTTTTTTTTTTTTAATTAGCACGTGTTGATACTACTTGATGATATGGTTTGGTCTGGGATGTTGATACATGCATTTAACACATGTTGATTTCAATCCCATTGACGTATCCTTTCCCCTCCTGTTTGTTTTGTTTCCCCTTTCCAATCTACCTCTTGGCTTACTGTCTTCTCTCCTTTATCTTAATTTTCGGTTTATTAATTTACATATATTTTTAGGTTTCTCATACAGGAGAAATCATGAGCTGCTGAACTTTTACAGTTCTAGCTAATCATGGTAACATAAAGGAAGCAGCATCAGAGACAGCTTTGAGATACACAGCAAGGTCAGTCACTACCTAGTTATATGGGGTGGTAGAGCTCTCCCCTGGTTTACAGGAGCTAACACACATCTCTACATCTGTATTCTAATTCCTGTTTGTGTTCCTGTATGACTGAAAACTGCCCTGACATATTGATGCTGCCACAGAAAAAATATTAACATTTGATAAATCAAAAGCATAACTGGCTGAAGATATTTGGAAACAAAAATAGCAGCAGATTCCTGAAAGGAGTCATTATTTTTTTAAAATCTACTTTATTTTAAAATTTTTTTAATTTCCGGTACGGGGAATCGATCTTAGGACCTTGTACTTTCCAGGAAGGCACTTGTGCTGCTGAGCTAAATCTCTGACCTGAGTCACTATTTTAAAGGATAAATATGCATTCAAAGAAGTATTTTCATTAGAAAATGCTTTCTAACTTTTATATTTTATTTTATAAACTCAGCAACAATAACAATAAAAGCAAGTGTGACATTGCTACTTCCGGGCTAGTGTGAGTATCGGCATGCCAGGCATCTTATATAGTAAGTGGCATTGTCATCTTTATATCACAGTGATGAAATTAAAACATACAGATACAAACTACATAATGACAAAATTGAAAGTTCATTGGTGAGTCTGGGATTCAAATCTAGGTTTCCTCATGAAAAATGGGATGTTATTTTAACTTGTACTCTATAATGATACCAGTTCTCACTAAAATGTTACTCATCAGAATTTTAATATAGGAAGAATGAGGAAATTTCTGTAAAAGAAATATACACTGGCTTTTGAACTTAGGAGAATAACTGAATGCACCACTAGTTTTCAGATATTTGAACATAGTCCAAACTGTAAACCTCTGTGTCTATGAAGCAGTAAACAGAAGTTGATTGGCAGAAGTAAATTTGGTTTCCAGGAAGGAGGAAGAAGTTGCTGTTGAAAGTCTATCAGACCTTTCATGGACCTCATAAGAAATTCCATTATTCCAGAATTCTAACATGATTGAAAACCCAGGGCATCAGTCACTTTCAAGAAGCTAATCATATTCTTAACAACCAGAATAGTGTGACTTTGGCTCAACATAGGTCAAACTTGTTTTTTTCCCCTTTTACTGGGGGACAGGTTGGGTAGAGGATGGGATTTAACTGGATTGAAAAAAGCTATGAATCTGAAAGGCATTTGAATACAATTTTGTTACCAATCCAACATCTTTGTTCATTAAAAAGAGATTTTTCAAGTTTCCATATATTTTGTCTCACCCAGGAAGAAGATATACTCAGATTTTTTCCTTTAGCATTGTTTCATGTTAAAATTATCTTGGCATGCACACAGGGTATTTGTTGAATTTAATTGAACTTGTTGCTTAGAAAGGTCAAGCCAACACATCTAAGGAGAGCAGTCCAAGTCCATGGTTGTGAAATGAGGAGAAGGTATTAAAACTCTTTCAAGCATAAATATGGCTGTAGCTCCACAAACAGCGGATATTGTCATTTATACTTTGAGAGATAAACTGCACAATAAATATTCAAGCTACTTGTTGAATCGTTTCATTTCATGTGGCGACTTTCACGTCCAATGGCACTTAAGTATACTAAGATGGAGAAGATAAGCAACATTATCCAGAGACCTGATCACATATTTTCTGTTTTTGGATTTAGATGCCAAAGCAATTACTTCTCTACACATTCACATGCAAAATAATACATGAAAATAACATATGTGTGCTGCATATAGCTTTTCCCCATTTCCTTCATGGTCATGATGTGAGATCTCTTTATTCCTCCCTCACTTGCTTATTCTTTACTTTCATTTCAACCTAGGTTTCTCAAGCCTCTGACCCCCATATCATCCTAAGATATTGTTTGTGGCTCTGTGCCATATGCTATAGATGTAACAGTAAAATCCCTTATGGAGTTTATCTTCTAGGATACAGGTGGATATTTAACAAATATTTATCCAAATAAATGTGTAACTATAGACCAACTTTAAGCAATGTTACATCTCTTAATGATTTAAAGCTGTAAGTTATAACTTGTACAAGTGCATACATGTATCACATATATAGTTAAAACATAAAGTAATAAATGTTTTGGAAACATATATGACATGTAACTCAGTGAACACATTCTTTAAATTAGATTTATTTTCACATACAAAGCAAGTACTATGAGAAGATACAGTTGCATATTGCAGCCAGTTTTCCTACTTCTGGTAAAGGCATGTCATATGCAACAAATCTGTAATATATCCAGTGTTTAACTGAACCCCAAATACTTACAAAAGGAGAAGGATAAAGATGTAGCATTTGACAGTAACATGCATTTTTTTCCTTCAGTGCTTGCATGCATTCTAAAGCACATGCATCTAGACATTATTTTGCTTTAGAGATATATTTTACACTGGAACTTTATTTTTAGGTTCGATTTGAAGTAAAGATAGATATGAATCTTCTCACACCAGTGAAGACTTGTCCAGGAAGAAGTCTTCCGAAGAATGCCTCTTCTCCTTTCAACTATTCTAAAAGATGCTAACCATTATCAAATATTCTTTCTTGTCTAACCAGTAAATTTTTCACTGGATTACATTCAAAATGCAGACTATGTATATATTTTAAAACCACTGCTTCTTACTCTCTTAGCATTTAACTCATGTACATTATTTTTAGCCATTCCAAATTACTTGGCTATATTGATTTGGAACAAAACTCAAAATAATTTTCCCATTAACATTAATGGAACTATTTTATGTTACTTTTTCTTAGTGACAAGAGTTCTGTAATTAAAGTTATTAAGCAAGAAATAGGTGTACATATAATGCAGTTTTTTAAAAATTTTATTTAAAAGGAAAAAGAAAAAACAAAACAAAACAAAGTGGTGTAAGGGTACAAGTAATACAGAACTACAAAAAAAAGTAAGAAATCACCAGTTAATAGATTACACATTATTATCTTAGAGATAGTTGCTCAAGTCACAGTATCAAAGCATACAAAGTGAACATTCAAACAAAGAGACTGCAAACAGTTGTGTTCAATGATCCAACCAAAAACATTAATATGGTCAGCTATTTAACACCCCTAAACACATTTGCAGTTCTATCCTTTAGAGCACTTTTTTCCCTCTCTTTTTTACAACAAAATTTACACATTTTGGGTTTTATTACTCCTTAGTTCTTATTACTTTTTTTTTGGAAGAGAATAAAGTCAAATATGGCAAAACAAAGCTGTCAGTCAAAACCAAGGATAGACATAGTACATTATGTAAGAACAGAGTACAAGGTTATCAACAATGGTTACAATGCAGTCTTTGAGGCCACATTAGATAATTGTGTTTTATAACTCTAAATAATACAAGGAGAGTCCCTTGGACAAGTTAGTACTTGTACTTCATTTTTCTTGAGTGATGCTTGTACTTCATTTTTCTTGAGTGATGGATGAAATGCAAAAGGGAAATGATTAGAGAGATGGAGAAGGGAATGTAGCCCAGCCTTCTACGGAGACAAGTATGAAATGTTAAAGGAATTTTAATATACAATGCACATAGCAAGTGGCCCACTGGCACAACTTGTTGACCATGTCAGAGAGTAGTGAAAAGTTAAGGAAGGACTTTACACATTGTAAACTATTGTGAACATATTTATCTCTCCAAAAGCCACTTGACCATTCTGCTCATAATGGTTTAGAAGGGAGCTATGAAGCAGTTGTTGGAGTTCAAACTAGATGGTAACAGAGGTGATAGTGAAGAATAGATGAGATTGGAAGATAAATTTTAATGTTTCAACATAAATTTTTGCTTAATTAGCTATGAAGATAGAAACAGAGGGAAATATTTATACTTACTTTCCCTAGGGTTTGATGCTTACCTTGAGAACCTGGATCTATACTGGATGTGGTTAATATCAAATTTTTATTACAATTTGGAGACGTTTTTAATGCTTTGCATACATTGTATCAGATAAGTTTTCACTGTTTGTCTCTGCGTCTTACTAAAATTTCTTGCATAGTTAAGTTAAACAACTTAAAATAGGTTTTCTGATTCAGGCAGTTTCACTATAAAAGTTACCCTCTTCACATCCCACCAGTACTCTATCCCCCATCTCTAGTCACATCCAATTAAAAATATAAACAATATACTCTACTGCTTCAGGAAGGAATAGACTGGAAGATATGCATACACCTCACAATAGTAGTGTTGAGAAGTCTCCAACTCTTTAAATGCTATTTCTTGAATGTTGTGGGAAGTTGATTACAGAGTGGAAATCTTTTGCTTATGATCAATGTTAAATTAATTCTTTTTTTTTGTCTTTTTCATTTTTATCGGTACCAGGGATAGAACTCATGACTGCCTGCTTGCAAGGCAGGCGCTTATGCCACTGAGCTAAATCCCCAGCCCCTAATTCTTAAAAGAAATACTTGCAACTTCAAATGACTTCCATCATATGCAAAATTCCAAATACCTTTTTTTTCCATGACAAATTTGGCTACAGTAAAATAGAGGAGCATGCAAACATTTAAGACACTTTGTAACAGATACCAAAGGAATGTATTGACAACAACATTTGTCGGTAAGAGATTCATTTTTTAAATCAAGACTTTTACGTACTTGGATGTCCTGATACAATATAATCCTGAGGTTTCCTGTGTAAAGAAATACTTTGCATGGCAGAACTACAACACCCTTGAGGGTTAACAGAATGCCATTTGCTGTATAGAACATTTATAAGCCAAGACTGGTTCGGGTGAAGCAGAAAGCAATGGAACTCTACCTATGGATCTAGCTACCTTATACCAGAACACACTTTATACATGGTGCACTCATTCCTACAGTAGCTTCTCTTTTGAATTATAAGTGTCAGAATCTTTTATTTTTGAATTTTAAACATAATCTTAAGTGATTCATATCATACTATAAGAAGGTTTTCTTTATCAGGTTAGACACTGTGTCATTACAAGATGTAGCAGATAATAGGCAAATGGTAAAAAAAAGAAGAAAAATTCTTAGGAGTGTGAGGTGTGAAGCCTGACAAACCTATCTCAAACTCTGTTCCACTACGAATGTATTGAGTGATCTTTTTTTAAGACAGTACTCAGATGAGCAGCAAGTTACTTACCAAAGCTATCTACATGGATCCAGTTGCTTGATTTGCTTTATATATGATAGGTATACAGAGCCTGACATATAGAAAGCTCTTTGTATTGACAGATGTTATTATTATCAATAACTTGCTTTTTTGCATACGTTATGGTTTATATCTAGGTGAACTCATAGTTGGGCTTTGGGAGGTGATTGGATCATAGGTGTCTCAGTTCACTGATGAATTTATAGCTAAATGTGATTTGGAAAGTGAAGGCTTTTGGGATGATGTGGGTCACTGGAGGTGTGTCTTGGAAGGATGTATCTCCATTCATCCTCCTTTGATCTCTCTCCACTTCCTGTTGCTATGTCTTGAGCTGCTTCTCCTATGCCATGTCCTCCTGCTGTGACATTCTACCTTGGAAGCAGCTGACTGTGGACTGGCAACTCTATAAACTGTGAGCCAAAACAAGCGTTTCTTCCTTTAAATTGTGGGTGTCAGGTATTGTGCCTGACCAACAGAGTAACTCAGACAATATGTCCAAGAGTAACTCAGACAATATGTCCTTGCTTCATGACAAGTGATGCAAGATAGATCCTTTTCCTCTATGAATTAATATAAATCAAGTTATTAAGTGACAATAGTAGCTGTCAACGCTTTCCAAATAGATCCACAGATTTATCATTGTCACAGTCAAAATCATGGCAGTATTTTTGGAAGATACTGACAAAATTGTTTTAACATTTGCATGGAAATGTAAGGAACTAGAAAGAGCCTAAACAATTTTGAAAAAAATAGAACAACACTGAAGAACTTACATAATTTTAAGATTTACAATAAGACTACAAGAGTAAATAAAGTATGCTATTTTTACATTCTTAACAGATTTATCAATTTCATTGATCTTTCATTTTGTTAAAATTATTTTATTAATTATCTATATTGTTTTTCTATCTTCAATTTCATTAATTTTGTTCTTACCTTTTCTATTTTCTTTCTTCGTCATTTATTTTCTTTCAGCTACTGGGTTCAATTCGTTAGTTTTTTTCTAATTCATTAGTTTCTTAAGGTTAAAGTTTAGATTGCTAATCTGAAACCACTTCTTTTTTCTAGCACAAGTAATTAATGCTATAACTTTTCCTCAAGAACTTCTTTTCACTACATTTTATAAATTCTGTTGTTATACTTTATTTTCGTTTTATTCCAAATTCTTTCTTAATTTACAAGATAATTTCTATCTGATCTATGAATTACTTAAAATGTTAGTTAAGTTCCAAATACTTGACCAATTTCTGATAACTCTCTTATTGCTTTTTCAGATTATTTTTTTCTGGACAATAACACTCTCCATTACTCTTATTTTAATTTCATGAATATCTGTTTTATGCCACTGATGTGGTCTCTCCATAATAAGTGTTTTCTGTGAACTTGAGAAGAACTCATATTTTTGTTGTTCAGTGGAATGCTCTATAAACGTAAACTGGGTCACCTTGTTTTGACAGCTATATATTCTTAGTGGTTCACTCTATGTGTTCTAATGTTTTCTGTGCAAAAAAGTGATAGAGACTCCAAATATAGTTTTACACTTGTCTCTTTTCCTTTAAATTTTATCAGTTTTTGCTTTGTGCACTGAGTTGTTATTATGAGGCCAGGCACTACATCACTGCAAGATGTGACCAGTGAGTGATATTCTAATATTATGAAAATATGCCTAAATTACATTTTATTCTGGATGCAGAATTTTGGGTTTACATTTTCTTAAGAATGTTTTTACACTGTCTTTTGGTGTTCATGATTTAAGATCAGAAATCTGGGAGTCATTTAATGTGTCATTTTTGTTTCTGCTTTAAAAATTTTATTAATTTATGTTTTTCAGTAGATATTTTCTTTTTAATTGTAACTTAAAATTTTACTTATTTATGGAACGCATGGTGATAGTTCAATACACATAGAATAGTGATGATCAATCTTCAAATCAGCTTAACTGATATTTCCATCTTTTTTTGATTTCTTCATGTTTGGAAACTTTGAATCTCTTTTTTTCTGAGCTTGGTTTACTTCGAGTTATTCTGTTTGATATATCTTTTAGATTTTTGAAATTCTAAATGCATGTCTATCATCCTTTTGGAAAATTTTCAGCAGCTGTACTCTCAATTTTTTTGCATCAATCCTGTTCTCTTCTTTTCCTATGACTCCAAGAACACAGTGGTTAGACCTTTTTATATTGTCCCATCAGTCTCTATTGACTGATGTCTATGACTCCATTAGTTTATATTTTCAAATTTATTTTTGTTGTTCAGCTTGTGTAATTTTTACTGATCTAACTTTAAGTACTCTTTCCTTTATAACGATGATTCTGTTTATTGAACAGGTTACAACTAGCAATTCCTTAAATATTTTGCTATTACAGTTTTTGTAAAATTTTCTCTTGGTTGCCTTTAGAATATTTGTTCTCTACTGAGTATGTCTATTTTCCCATTTACTTAATGATTGGTATTCCTCATTTAAATTCTACTTAGTCATTCCAAATATTTGAGCCATCTTGGAATTTGTGCTTATAGATTGCCTTGTTCCTCGAGAGTGATTGAGATTGCACTTATTATTGATATATCTGATACACTCGAATTCACTTCTGGTCATTCACTTCTGGCTCATTCTCATTTGACTATGAGAATCAGGATCCTGTAAAATCATCTAGATTGTGTTCCTATGTTTTGATTTGTTAGAAAATAATGTCAGTTTTGGACCATGGACTGTGACCTGCTTTCTATGGGCGGGCTCTGATACCAGAGAGTTTCAGAAGGCTTTGATCAGCTGGAGGTATCTTTTGGTCCTCCCTATACCCAAAGACCAATGAAGACCCTCAATAGCTCATTCTCCAAGCCTCTTCTATGCACTCAGGTCAATGCTAGAATGACCTGGGGCCAGGGTCTAATGCCGACACAGGACCTAATGCAGTCTTTCTCCAATTCCTGCCTTTTGTAATTTTAGCTACGTTCATTGGTTTCTATGGGTCCCACTTCCTGGTTCTCTGATTATAAAAAAGCTGTGTTTTAGATTTCCTACCTTGTCATATACTTCCTGAAGCTAGGTTTCCTTTGGTCTCAAAGCAGTTATTAAAAAACAAGACAGAAAAATAACAGGAATATTTCTACTCTCTTCACAGCGGAAATTTTCTTTTCAGTTTCTCTTCTCAGGATTTCACCTTGGATTTGGAGGATCTGCAGGGTTTCCACCACCACCCACTGCTCAAGATTGCATGTTCCAGACCAGCACTTGTGCTGCGACCACAGAGAATATGAAGAGAAATAAAAAAAGTTGTTCTTTGCTTTTACACAGATGTGCCACCCATCTTTGCTATCTTTATCTTTGCTATTCTCTTTTCTGTCTCCTAGAAAGAAAGAGAGAATTTCTTTTAGAGATGTTACTGTCTACTTGCACTAAGCAGTCCTGGTATTTGGGGTACATTCCAATGTAAGCCTGAAATACAGGAAAAAAGAATCACAACACTCACTACTCTATCAATTACAGTTTTAATTTCCAGTCCCACTTTTCCTGATGTCATTACCTTTACAATGTTATCAGATAATTTCAGTATATATTCTATTTGTAGATTTTCAGCTCTAACCAATGGGGAGATGGGATGTTCCTACTCCACCTTAGCTGGGCCTAGAAGTCCTCAATTCTTTTTTAAAACATGAGCAGACAGCCTGTGGAGTCTCTAATGGAAATTAAATGAATAGAAATTAGGAAGTGATAGTTTAGCATATTTTTCCCATTGGGCAAGTGTCACTTACTGATTAGTGCTAATTCAACAGTGAATTACTTTCCATAATATTATCAAAGGTTTACCCTCTGAAAGGTACTGAAAGATTTATCAAGCACTTTCTCAGATTCAGTGTTGTTAACCTGGCCTATCAGGAGATTCACATAGAAATTGTCCTCTTGTATTTGGGTGAGTAGGGAGACTGGCTTTATTCCCTGCCCATGTCTCAGAATGTTTACTATTTCTTAGTTTTTTTTTCTGCTACACCTGGATTTATATGCCATATATATTTCACCTTACAGTAGGGTGGTCATATAGTTTATTTACCAAAATGGGACAGTTTTGATAATAAAGGAGAATATTAACTAGGTGGAATGCTGAGAAAACAGAGTAAACTTGAAGTGGTTTTGGGAAAACCAGTGCATGTGGCCAACCTACAATAAATGTGAATCTCTCACATTTTTCTGTTGTTAGAGAATTTACCCACTGAAAGACATTTCTATTTGATTAAAAAGGCCAATTCAAAGCAAGAAGTCACTTTTAACAGTAAGTATTTCACCCTAGGAGTTGACCAGCTGAAGGTCAAATAAGAAACATTAAGGTAAATTTAAAATAGAGTTCATTTTATCCTTTCGTTTTCTTCTTAGCAGCTAGGACTAAGTCGACAAATGTATGTCTCTTCCTCAATTGTATTTTGAAGTAGAAGACTATACTTACTTTGATCCTTTGTGCAGAAATGTTTCTTTTCTCATAATTAAAACTCTCCCTATAGTTCAGTCTAATTTTTATCAGATTCATATATACATAGATAGATAAATATATGGAGAGATGAGTGTGTGTATATTTTACCCTAAATCATTGGGAGGTTACAAGATTAAATCAATGCTTGAAACTTAAACCAGAAAAAATTATATTCTGATTTTCTTTTTAAATTGTCTTATGGTGAATTGGGCAAAGATTCCTATTTTTTCCATCTCTTGCTATTGATATTAAGTTATAATCACAGGTGGGCTGGGGGTGGGGTGGGCCAAGCTTTAGAATATATCTCTTTGCTGAATAAGTGACAAAAGTTAAAAAGCAGTAATTTAGGGAATTTAAATGTGACAGTGGATGATAGATGGAGGCTGGCAAGGCTGCAAAATGAGAAACATTAAAATCATAGATTAGAATAGATCAAGCTCCTTACTCCAGTTTGTGTCAGCAGGTTTCTTTTGATATGTCAAGTCCCCATTGGCCCAGTACTCTGGTCTACTTTGAAGATGGATTTTAAAAGGAATATGTTTATGCTTAGGAACTTAATCATGGCATGTGCACCAAGGAGCTGGGAATAAATCAAACTGAATGTGTTACTCTGTGCTTACTGTAGGATCTTCCTCTGCCCAGCACACCAGGGCTCTGTGCACACTCAGAAATTCTGCAGTTTTTCAGAACTTGATCAAATGCCACCTCTTCCAAGCAGACCATCAGATGTCTCCAGCTAGGTGCAATTTGCCTCCCTAGAATGTTTAGCTCCCTGTTCTACTCTGTCTGTTGGCAAAAGCAATCTTCTCACATGCAATGTGCTCATCTTCCCTGCTGACTTCTGGACCTCTCAAGGACAGGCACCATGTAATCTCTTCTCTGTATAGCAAGAGAAGACAGCAGTATGATTGTAAGTATGTCTGAAGGTTTCTCTCCTACCCATAAAAGCTACAACCCATGAGATTACCACCTTCTGCTCATATTTCTGATATAATATATTCATCATAGACCATTTATTATTTTAATCCCTTTTCCCCCATCCCTACAGTGAGTTTTTCAAAGACAATACATACATACAACTCATCATGTGAATCTCAGCCACCAGTGCAGGTCCGAACTATATTATACATTTACTGGAATTCTGTATTACTGAATCACCGAGTCAGTCAAAAAGCTCAGAGAACCTCTTTCTTGTGCTCTAATGTTCATGGACCAGAAGCTGTGGCTCTAAGTATCTATGTATCATAGAACAAACCAATAACTTCTCTATGAAGGCTGATTCACCTGACCATCAAAAGACTTTACACCATTAACACTGAATAAATCTTTTTCCTAAATTCATTGTCTCTGTCAACAGAAGTAACAACACTATTTTATTTGTACAGTTTTGCCCTTGTATTTAATTTCTGTGAACACATTCATAATTATTAAGACATATGAGGATTTAGGGTCAGAGGGAAGAGAGAAAACCTGTTTAATGAAGGGGAGGCACTGCTGAATCTTTTCTCTCTTGTGGTCTCTTTGATAGAGAAGAGGCTGGATCTATAAGCCACCCAAAAGTGGCACATCTTGTTCTCTTCTCACAGGCCTCCTGAGAGGCACTGTGAAACTAGAGAAAGACAGTATGAAGGAAGGGTGGGGCACAGTTCCTCTTTTTCCCTCCATCTGTTTATGGTTGCATTTCAGGAATGTGTTTCTCAGGACTTTGATTCTATCAGGACATCTAACCCTACGCCATTAGTGTCCAGTCAAGCCTGGATTCTATATTCAGGACATCACCAGCCCAAAGTTTTGTTGTAAACTTTCTGTTATGTTCACTGTGCTGTTTCAGAATTGGTCAGCATCTTTTCAGAAAGGCTAATAGTTATACTATGTGATATTATGCCCTGAAGTATTACTTCTTTAAGTCATTTTACTATGAGTTGCATATTTTAGGATTGCAGAGCACTTCCATGTGGATTATCCACTAGATTATGAGCAATGGAAGTAATGAAAATACTTACAGTTTTATAACATTTTATGCATTAACATCTTTTACTTGTCCATTGCAAGGGAAGCAGTACATCAGTGTTCCAGCGATCAGGATCCATAATCAGACTATCTGAATTTGATTTCATGTGTAAACGGAAACTCACTTAACTACTTTAGTTGTCTGCTTCCCTCTCTTTTGTATATACTTGTAATAACAGGAAATATCTTTAAGTGTTGTTGTGAGGATTATGTAAAACAAAGCAAGTAAAGTTTTCAAATGCTGCCTGGCATATCAGGAAAACCAAGTTCATTGCACTGATTATATATTTTATTTCCTATAGAAACAATGTCTAGTGGGTAGATATTAATCTCTGCATGTAATATTTAGGAAACTAAGATGAAAGAGATGAAACAGGTTACCTGTTGTGATATGGAACATGTACGACACTAGGCTTGCTTTTAACACATTTTGAATTCTTTCACTGCACCCAGAGCAGGCTTTCTTTCAAACTATTGTATTCACGTGAACCCAGCACTGTGAGAGAAATGAGCTGAGAGAGGAAACAGTGGAATGCTGGGGAGAGACTGCTGTCTGCACATCAGAGTAAAATTAGGTCCCAGTGCAAAGTGTGTTTAAATATGACCCCCTCTTATAATATAGCCAAAATTCCCAGGATTATAAATTCCACTATAAGTTCTAGGTAGATATTCAAGGACCCTGAATTCCTGGAAGGTGCAGAGTCCATAGCATTGGTCACTGGGCTGTACATAAACAGGTTTGTCCCTTGAAACTATAATAATATCCTCTCATTCTAGCAGAGCTAGTTGACCAACCCAGTGAAAGAAGAGGGAAGCACTGGTTTGTTGGCTGTTCTATAATTAAAATAAGAACTCAATGCCTTCTTTGTCCAGATGCAATACTGTAATGACACTCACAGCCATCCCCAGTTGAGGCAAAAATGATAGATTCAGAAAAAAGAGTGTTCTTCAAAACTATGTGATATTTCTGTAGTTTCTTTGATACTAGTGTTCAGAGAAGTCGAGGCTTGTGTTAGTTATCTTTCAAATATACTTGGAATGTCAAGCACTAGGGGAAAAAAGAGACCATAGCCTTCATAATTCTTCTACTACGTCAGTCCAGGGCTTCTTTAGTATTAATCTCAACATTCAAACGGTGAAATCTGACTAACAACAAGACAGGAAAGCTCAACAAATTTTATATTTTTAGTCTATTTTAGTCTACTTTACTGGGGTTTTACGATATTTTTAGTCTATTTTAGTCTATTCTATTTGGGTAATTGATAGTTGCTAGCTTTTTTCATGAATTAAACAAACCATCTTGTTAGTACCCACAATTTAATACTAAATTTTAACTTTCATAGGTTTTATTGTCTAAGTACCTACTGATTATTTAAAAATGCAATGCCTAACTATCCTATGGGCATTGTGAATATTGACAGAAGTAAATGCTATTATTATTGTCATTTTACATACAAGGAAGATAGAGGTAGGCTGTTGACCCTAAAATATGTGTTTTGAATGACCACAACATGTTTCCTCTTCATTTCATACAATATAACCTAATGTTAGTATTGGGTGTATGCTTAAATGACAGAATAAAATGCTGGTAACAAGAATAAAAGTAGCCAGTATTTATTCGGTGTTTATTACATGCCAGACACTCTGATAAGGATTATCCTTATCCTTATTTTGCAGATTCAAATAGAAAAAGAGGTGAAACTAATAAAACCTTTTCTGTGATTGCACAGTAAGTGGTGAATCCGACCTTCAGTCTAAGTCTGTCTGGTGGTTGAAGCTACTGGTCTAAGTACTTTCTGCTTTTACATACATGTACAAGGGACAGCCAATATTTCTGGAAAGAAGTACAGGAGAGACAAAAGCTTAAGTTTATTTCCTTTAATGCATTTTGAGTTATTTTACTGGCTTTGATTGCTCTTTCCTTTGATTGTGGCTCAGCGCATTCGTTTCTTGCTCTTTACTGTTGTTTGAGTTCATGTAACTTCTTGTGGTCTGTATTTAGATTATTTTATCAAGTCCTTTGATGCTACAACTGAGTCTGTGGAAGCCATTCTTTATCCATACATTGATTTTTTTTCTGTCTAGTATTCTATTTGATTCATCCATACATTTTTATCTTTATGGTGTGTTGTCTAGTTGCTTGTGCTCTTTGTCAAAATTCTATACCCATTTTTGTCTTTTTCTTTCCCTATGCAGTTCAGGTTGGCCTTGAGCTCACTTTGTAGAGCATGCTGGTTTCAAACCTGCAACAATTCTCCTGTCCCAACCTGCTGAGTGCTGAGATTGCAGGCATACACTATCAAGCCTGGGTTCTACTCAATATTTTAACATGATAAACACAGTTATTTTAAAATTCCTGTTTTTTAGAACCAACACTTGGATCATTTATGAATCTCATTATACTGGTTGTTTTAACTCTTGACCATGGGTAGATTTTTCATTTTTTTCCCTTGAGTTCCATAATTTTTATTAAGCACCAGATAGTGTGTGTATAAAGTAGGGACTAAAGTAATAGGTGCACCTAGAAATGGATGCACTACTTCTTTCACAGGCTATTGGAGGGAGACTGATCCAATCTAATCAGAAATTAAGCTTAACTTGGATTTTTGTTGCTTGTGTGACTGCTTTTACCGGACTAACAGCTTTAAATTCCTCACCAGCAGCTGCCGCTGCTTCTGCTCCCGTAGGCAGGACGAGGAAGTTCTTGCCAATCTTTGTTGCTGTTCATGCTGAACGCTTAACTTTCAGGTGTCCCTGTTCCCCTGAGTTGGCCTCAGTTCATGTTCTTACTCCATTACCAGATGTGGACTGAGATCATTCAACTCTGTGAAAGGCTCATGTTCAGGGGAGATTTCACTGACCTGAAAGGTTGAGGCACAGCCTTCTTTCTGAATTGGCACATTCACATCAATGCCAGGGACACACTCTTCAGATCCACATTCTGCCACTGGTCTTAGTCAAATAATCGCAGAGGTCTGTGGAGAAGAGCCTACGTGTGAGTGAGAACCTCTCATTTTCAGAGCCTGGGAATCCTTAAACTTTCAGACAGATTTAAATGAATCATAGTAAGCAGTTAGAAAGAGTTGTTTGACATAAGGTATGAAAGGCAAATAGGGTCATATATGCAGTATCTGGAAAGCCCAAGGTCATGGAGATTAATCCGAACAGAGGGACAAGATGTTAAATGAAAATTTTATTGCCAGGGAACAAAAGAAATGAGAGGGTAAGAACAACAGCAAAAGTGAGTCAGGCTGGATTGGTGAATAGACAGTAGTCCAAATGAGAGATGACTGCGGCTAGGACTGGTATGCCAGGAGGAGAGGGATGTTCAGGTAAGCAACTAGGTCTAAGGCTTTTTCAACATAGAGCTGCTGGAACTTAGTAATATTTTTGGTCTGGGAAATAACAGTTGAGACTGAATCAAGTGTGATTTCCAAAGTTTGTCTTGAGAACAAGGCAGATGGTGATGCAATGGGGAGCCATATGGTCTCCTGAGGAGGGGAGGACAGGTAGGGAACGAGGTAGGGAAGGAGGCCAAGCTGACGGAGACCTTGTCTAAGTGGGGTTCCTAGCTTTCTCCACCTGCTTTGGTGCAATCCTGGTGTCTATTTCTGAATTCATTGTCTGTGTTTTGGAGTCATAGCCAAAGAAATGTTGGCGCAGACAAATGTCGTGGAGTATCCCTCATGTTTCTTCCAGTGATATTACAGGTAAGTCTGTTATCCATTTTGCATTGTATGTGTGTCTGTGTTTGTGTCTGTGTAGTGTGAGATACAGGATCAATCCATTCTTCTGTATATAGAAATCCAGTTTTCTCAACACAATTTATTGAGAACCATGTTTCTTTCTTAATAATGTGTTTTCAGTACATATATCAAAGTCATTTGAAAATTATGGGTGGAGATAAATATCCTCACAATTATATTTGGGATCTTGTCCTGTACAATTTTTTTTCCTTAGTTGTAGCTGAAGAGGCAGGTAAAACCATCTATCTAGTGTGTATACTTTTTAAGACTTATTTTTGCTTGTCATGTCTATTTTGCTTTTATTTTATATTTTGCTTTTTATTTTTATTTTTATTTTATTTTACCTCTAAAGACCTTATCTTTCAAGCAAGGGTTACTTAAAGGGCAATACCCTTAGTATATACTCAGGAGGAAGCATGCCTTTGGCATGACATTTCTTTCAGATTCACACATCTTTTCCCTCTGATGTAGAAAGGCATTAAAGTCCTGCTATGCCCACCAGAAGCTCTAAAATATAAGGCAGAGAAGAGGCACATGAAGAATTCATTTGCCTCATCCTTTTTTTTAAAGGGTGATCAGAGACACATAAAGTCTTCATGAAAAATGAATGGAGGAAAAAGCTTCCAAATGGGGAGGAGAACTTCCAATGACGAGGTCAAAAGTGAGCAGAGAAAAACAACCCCTACAGAGCTGGAGCAACATAGAGCTCATTCTCAGCCAGAGAAACTAGCTGCAAACACGGAGCTGAGGACCAGTCAGAAAGCCAGATCTTGCTTTGGGGAAACAGAGGTGGAAGGTTTGTCATCTAGTGATGGTCTTGCTGACCACATAATAGATTGAAAGGAGGAAATGCTTCTGTTGTTCTGCTCCCCCACACAATAACACACACACACACACACACACACACACACACACACACACACACGCACAAAATACAGCACATCTAAGGCATTGCCAACAACAAAGCCAAAGGAAAAGGAGGGGCAGAATAAACAGGAGAGGTGCCATTACATTTCCTTTGCCACCGAGACTCTTTGTGTGCAGCATGTCCCCAAATCATGACATGCGTTGAGGATGGAGTCCTTTTTGGAGAGCCTAATTATAAAAACATGGTCTGGCATGGAAATGGAGAGAAGGTTCCAAATCACTCCTAAGTAGGATGCCAAGTTCTATGTGGTTTTCAGTGTGGATGTTAAAATTGCCAACCTTCTCTTGCTCCCTGTATCTCCTCTCTGGACATTCTCACTCTGAAAGGGTGATCTTTTAGCAAATACATAAAAAACGATAGAAGTTGTAGAGGGGAAAGAGAATAACATTCTTCTAAAGTGAGACTTGAAGAAAACTGTGTCAACTAAATTTTCTTATTTATCAGTGTCCTTCAGTATCCAAGTAGGATTAGTTCTGGAACCTTCCTTAGGCATCAATATGTGAGAAAGCTCAAGTCTCTTGTATTAAATGATGCATTATTGACAACCTGTGAATAACTCCTGTACCTTAAAGCATCTCTAGATTATTTATAATACTCAATGAGATGAAATGCTCCATAAATAGTTTTTACATGTATTGTCTAGGAAATAATGACAATGTCTGGTCATGTTCAGTAAAGATGCATTTTTCCCAAATATTTTTAGTCTGTGGTTAGTTGAATTCATGGGTATGGAGCTCCTGAATGTAGTGGACTGACTTTTCAATATTTCAATTAAATTTCAATAAAATGATATGTATCTTATACAAATTCTGGATAGTCAGCAGTGTTCTTTCTCTCTGACTCAAAATTTTTTTCTGATTGCCTTGTGCTGCAGTTAGTTAGTTAGTTTATTTATTTATTTGAGACAGGGTTTCACCATCTAGTTCAGGCTGACCTAGCCTGATTTATTTCACTTAAGAACACAATCTTAATATGCACACATTTGACTAGAAATGTCTGAAGGTTATCCTTATTTATTACAGAGTAGCACTCCATTGTATAAAAGAACACACATTTTCTTTATTCATTCACCTGTTGATGGTTATTTGGGTTGTTCTCAAAGTTTGATTATATAAACTGTGCCACTATAAACAATAATTGTGCATAATGCTGTGATACAACACTTTTATTTCTTTTGGGAAGATACCAAGAAGGGGAATATCTGTGTCAAATGGAATCTCTAGTCGTAGTTTCTTGAGGAATCTCCACACTGATAGCCACAGTTTTTGCACCAGTTTCTCCCCCATAGTCCCTCCAGCTATTTGATAATAGCTATTCTTTTAGGAGCAAGATGGAATCTCAGTGTTGTGTTGCATCTCTTGAATGACTAGTGATGTTGAATGTTTCTTCATATATGTTTTTGCTCTTTGTAATTCTTCAGCTGGAAAGTGTGTCTCTTCTTTAATGGATTCTTAAAGACACTAGTGCAGGTCAAACTTTATGAGTGAACCCACAATTGCACAGGAACTATCACAAAGAATCAACAACCAGGACCTCATCGTATTAAAATGCTTTCACACAGCAAAAGGAATCAGCAACAGAGTGAAGAAACAACATATTGTGTGGGAAAAAATGTTTGCCAGCTATTCCTAGGACTACTTTGATATATCTACATTTTAACTTAGCCAAAGCAGTCAAGAAATTTCAGTGAGGCCAACCATGCTGGGTCCAGAAAGAGAAACAATTTAGCCTTCTTGTGAGTCAGCCAAAGCCACGCAGGCCCTTCCCATGAGCCTTCCCATGAGCCAAACTGCACAGGCTCAGAGACAAGAACATTGCACCCCACCCAGCCTGTTAGCAACAGGTTGATTTGGAGGACAGGCTTAGTTGACAGCAATTGAGGTATTAAAGCAAACCTAATGTTTGTACTGTATGATTGATTTTGCAGGCCTAAAGCCGGTAGTCTGAGCATCTATTAAGAGGACACCAATATGCAGTATAGCAAATATGGGGAATTTCCTTCTGTCTTGTTTTTAAATTCCAATATTTTTCTCACACTTTCTTTTTGTTTCATATTACTTTTTTTGTTTTATTCAATGTTCTGTTTTTATTGGTTTTATTGTGTTCTGTTTTGTTTTATTTTCTGTCTGATGATGTGGGCAGCAATTTTAAAGATAACAAGGGGCATTATGGCAGCCATTGTTGATTTCCTATTATCCTGTTTTGAAGTCTGGTATCACACACTGTTTTGTGTTGATTGGCTTTATTGTGTTTTATTTTGTTTGGTTTTATTCTCTTTAAAATACACTTTTGTTCTTTTGATTGATTTTATTCTGTTTTTTGTTTGATTTTATTATGTCTGATGATGTAGAAAGCTATTTTGAAGTAAACAAGAGACATTAAAAGAGCTATTGTTGATTTCCTATTATCTGGTTTTGAAGGCCTATATCACTTTCATTGTTGTGTTCCGATTAGCTTTTTTCAGTTTTGTTTGGTTTGTTTTATTCTCTTTAAAGTAAATTATAAAAAATAGGGGATAAACATGTGCAATCAAAAGTGACACCAAGTTTGTTTCTGTAATTAAAATTTCATTTGGAATCCAGCTATTATTGTTGCTATTATCCATAGTAGCTTTTCTGTTACAATAGCAAAATTGACTATATAAAAGAACTATTTTTGTCTCTTCATCTAAAATGCATGGTCTTTTACACAAAAGGTTCATTGATTCCCGAAATTGTCTTTTCCATGTTGTATTTTGGAATATAATGCAAAAATCTGAATTAATTTTTATAATATGTTTGCTTCCATACTATGTTCAGTGTAGCCCACATACTTGTCATTAGTATGAAACACCATTTATCATTTATCTAAGTAGTGATTAGAGTATCAATATAACATAGTAATGTGTTTAGCTTTTACTATATGAAAACCACTTTATTAAGAATTTTATACAGAAAAAAAGAAATGTTGGTGAAATACTTTAACCTCATGATTTTCTGCCTCTTTTTGTCAAAAGTTAAATGACATCAGATATTTAATATATGTGCTGGTCTAGAGCAGTGCCACTCCATAGAAATTTTACTGATGATAGAAATGTTCTTTTCTTTTCTTCACTGATTGTCATCATGTCTTCACTGATTGGTATGATATCTCCTAATGGTATTTGATCCTTTGAAATGTGACTAGTATAGTTGAGGAACCAAAGTTTTAATTTTATTAATTATGTAAGTTTGAGTGATCTCATATAGTTTAAATGTATTGTATAGGATGAGTCTAAGACTCAATTATCTATTTGCCATATTGGGAATGGCTTTAATCTAGAAGATTAATTTAGACAATTGATGTGTCTGGTCAACTTGAATGAGTTACTGAGTGACCCTGAGCCTTGATTTTCTCTTGTATAAGATGGGTCACAGATATCTCACCTTGTTTCATGTTGTTATTGTAGGGTTGAAAGTATTTAGGGAAAATCACAAAGGTTTAAGGTAATATATTACCTTATACAACTATAAAGTTGAGATAGGATGGCCACCTTAGATCAGAGATGGTGAACCTTTTAGAGCTTTCAGTGATAACCAGCCCACTGCAGCACACATGCTGTAGGATTGCCATCACTGTCCAAGATAAGGTAAACTCTACCATCTTAGTACTTGGCTAATCCTTTATAAATCATTAGAAAGGCTTTAAATACCATGCTAAGAATTCACTCTTTAATGTAATAAAACATTGTGCTGTCATCTCATTTCTAAAATTGGCAAAATGATGCCCAGAAATAAATATTAAGTAATACTTTCAAAGTCAACCACTGAGCATTGGGACTGGTAGCTAAACATATGCAGTTAGAGAGTGAAAATACAGCCCACAAAAAGAGAAAAATTATAACCGATTGTCCCTAAGAAAAGGATTTGTATCTCAAGCATATAAAGAGTTGAAAAAAATTAAGGCCCCCAAATTGAAAGACCTAATCCAAAAATGGTCACCTGAGATGAAGACATACTTTTCAGATGAAGAAATACAAATGGCAAATAAATATAAAAAAATTATCAACATTATGGGTCCTTCAAGAAATACAAATTAAAACAACACTGAGATGCCATCTCACTCCAGAAAGAATGGCCACCATCAAGAAATCAACTGATAACAAAGGCTGTAGGGACTATAGGGAAAAAGGAACCCTTCTCCACTGTTGGTGGGAGTGTAGACTGGTACAGCCACTGTGTAAATCAGTAAGGAGACTCCTCAAAAAACTAGGATTAGAGGTCCCGTTCTACCCAATTATGCCCCTTCTGGGAATCATCCAAGAAGAACTGAAAATATTATACCACAGTGATATATGTGCACCCATGTTTACAGCAGCACAATTTATATCTATATCTTGGAAACAACCCAAATGCCCATCAACTGAGGAATGGAAGTATAATCTTGAGACATTTCCAGGTAAATGGATGTACTTTGAAACCATACTTACAAGTGAAATAAATCAGACCCACAGGACAAACATCATAGTCTCACTAGTGTGAGAAGCTGAATAAGTAAAAAAGATCCAAAATGCACAACCAATATTGTGAGTAGGAAGAAATTTTTCAAATGAAAAGAGAAACTGATGGGGGAAGGGGAAAAGGAAGAAAGTGAAAAGGAAAAAATATATATACATATACACACACAAGATAGTCATGATATTTATATGGCTAGTTTCTCTTAGTTCATTGAAAGGAAAGGTTGGTGCTAGTATTGTTTGGACAAGATATCATGCCTGAGGTTCCAATAAAGACGGTGGATATATTACAACACATTACAGAGGCTCCCTGAAATAGTCAACTTAGACACTAAAATAACACAGTGTTGGGGAGTCCCGGACAAGGGAGATGGATCTTCTCGACCCAAGAAGAAACTGAGGTGAGAAGAAACAATCAAACATGCAGTCCCGGTGCTACCATTGGAACAACTAAAGGTTTGGTGCTCCTGCTGAAGTTCCTGAACTCGCGCAGCCATGACTTACTGAGCTGCCTGAATTCCCACCATTTCGACTCACTGGAACTGCAGTCACACTGAGGTTGGGGGTCGGTAGGCCCCACAGAGAGCCAAGTTGGGGGGTGAGCTGTATCAACCTGCAGTGAGTGCCAGAATAAAAACCTTCCATGGAAAAGGGTGTCGTTCCAAGTGGAAGACATCTTGGAACCAGGCAAGACTGGCAAGAGCAAGGAACAGCAGTAGCTTCAGTCAGTTGTTTCCTTCTCAGACAGGATTGGTAAGGTGTGCTTGGCCTGGGTCACATCCCTAGCTGACACCCAATTGTTTTGGGACACCCAGTTGTCCCAAAACAATTCCCTACACGCAATGCATACTAACACAGTGAAGACCTCAGAAAGTTGACTGACCTGGAGGGGAGGAGCCAGCATATGCCACCACTGTTTGCACCACAATAGCACACTGAAAAGGGGCAGGATTGCCTAGATAGCATGCTTCAGAAGAACCGTAACCAACAAAGAAAGAAAGAAACTGGGGCCTCCTCTGTATGGAAGAAACAAAAAATATGAGAAGAGGAAGCAAGAAGAAAAAGTCCCCAGCCGCTAACCCTGAGAACAGGGAAACACAGAGGAGATTGAGAACAGCAAACATACAATATCAGACATGGCATCGGTGGAAAAAAAAGATATCTTCAGGACCTCATAAAGGAGTTCAAAAGTGAAATAGTTAACCAATTCAAGCAAGATATAAATAGATTAATAAAAGAAATGCTAAGCACTTCTCAAGAAGACAAAGAGGGAAGAATGGAGGAACACAAAAAAAGGAGAGAATCATTTGATGAACAAAACACAGAATACATGAAGTAGGTTCAAAGAGATTACCAGGAAATTAAAAATTCCATTGAAAGCTGGTAAAACTTCTTGAAAGAAACTAAGGATAGATTATCCAAACTGAAGGACAGGTTTGCAATGTGGGTTCATGAAAGGAAAATTTTCTTAAAAATAACAAGGAAACAAGCAATAACAATACAAAGGCTAGAAGACGACAAGAGGATCTATAGCTTAAGAATAAAGAATGTGAATGAAGAAGCAGGGGTACAAACAAAGGAACTATAAAGTATATTCACAGAAATAATTAAGAAAAACTTCCTAAACATAGGAAAAGGTAATGGTATTCAGATGTATGAGGCATACAGAACTCCAGCCACCTACAACCAAAACAGAGCTACACCCACGTATATAATAATAAGATAACAGAAACTCAATATAAGAACAGAATATTAAAAGCTGTCAGAGACAAGAAACAGATTACTTATAAAGGAAAACCCATCAAAATCATGGCAGACTTCTCAGCACAGACCATCAAATCAAGAAGAGCTTGGAGCAAAGTATTCCAAGCCCTGAAAGAAAATAATCTCTAGCCCAGATTGACATACCCTGAAAAACTGTCTCTAGAAATTAATGGAAGAACAAGATGCTTCCAAAACAAAGGGAACCTGGGGTAATTTGTGACCACCAATCCAACTCTACAGAGAATACTTCAGGACATTCTAGAGAGAGAGAAAAGTACCAGGATTCCAGGAACAGTGGCAGAGAGGCTTCCAATGAATGGAGCAGATGTGAAATGAAGAAGACAGACAGACTACTAATGGCAGAAAAAGAGCACAACGAAAATGAGGCAGAGAAGATTGGCTATAATCTCTAATATAGATGACCTTGATACACTAAATTAACAAAAAGAGAATCATAGGCAAAGTAGATGAGGAGGTAGGGTCCACCGAGATGTTCTTCATAGGAAATATAATTAATCTGAAAAAGGGTATATGGACCAAAAATCAAATATGAGAAAACAGTGCTGTATGTGACAGGGAACCAGAGAGTAATAGGGGCAACTAGACCAGTATTTGTGGATAGGTTGGAAAGACAGGCTTTAATAGGTAAAGGAATACAACTAGAGGACTAGTCCAAGAGGGAGAAGGTTTGGAAGCACTGAGGTAAATAACAGATTACCCTCCCCCCCAATTTAAAACCGAGGGTGGTGGTGAGACCCAAAACTGCATAGTACACCCTAGGGGAGTGAAAGGGGAGGAATAGTCTTTAAAAAGATGGCAGAAGATATTGTTAATAATGTATCAGGAATTAAAACCCATATTACTCACATTAATCTGCTTAGTTTGTCTACATGCACTAGATCTTAGGGCCCAGACACTATCCCAAAAATATCACGATATAGCACAGTAATCATCTTTAATTTCCTATTAACTTTATCTGGAGTCCTGTATAACTTATACTGTTTTATCATGACTGATCTTAGTTAAATCTGGTTTGTTTGCTGTTTGTCATCAAAAGATTTTATTCAAAACTGTTATGATTGATAGTATCAAGTCTGAGATTATAGGCAACTACACTGAAGATGACAAGATTTACTATGATACCCATTTTGGTTTGATTACTACCTGAATTTTTAGTTTTACACTATATACAAAGTTGTGTTTTTAATATACTGTTTTGTACAGATATATTCAATTATATTATGTCTGATGATATAACCAATTCTACTGAAGATAACAAGAGACAACACAGTAACCATGGTAGAACTCCTTGTACAGAGGTTTTATATTTCTTTTTCATTTCATGTGTTTATAGGAATATGTTTTATTTTGTCCTGCTTTGTTTTGTTTCTCCCTCTAATATAGAAAGGATATAAAAACATGCTAAGACTCATGCATATGTAGAACCTATTAACAGTTTACGAGAACTGATCTTATGACATATGATGAAATGAACAAATACTCTGAAGAAAAAAAAAAGACACTACCATACCCAGTGCTGATCCTGGAGTGTCATAATGTGAAACCCAACAATACTATTATTTGTTCAGAGTGATGTTAGCCTGCTTTGGTTTGTTTAATCTCAACATAAATGAAGATATGGATAACTGCATGTATGTTTAAGTGTGTAGGATTTATAACCATACTACTAACTTTTTATTGTATAGTTGAATAGAACTCTTTGCAGTCTCGCTGTTTGAATTCCCACTTTATATGTTCCACTTTTGTATCTTGAACAACTATTGTTAAGAGGACAGTATGTAATCATCAACTAGTGATTTCTTACTGTTTATTTTTTCTTGGAATGTATGTATCATTTCTGCCCATTTTTTTTGTTTAGTCTTTCTTTAAATAAAAATTTAAAAAAAGATATCATGCCTATATCTTGAACCATGAGTTAATACTATGAAGAAAGCAATACACAATGTATTAATTATTGTTACTTTCCTATTATCCTGACTTATTTTTATTTCTATTTTTTCCCTTCTCTTTAAAATAAGTAAGTAAGTAAGTAAGTAAGTAAGTAAGGAAATGCAGGCAGTTGAAAATCTAAATTCTTTCACAAAGACATCCTAAAGACTCTTATGATGCCTATTTTGGTGGCCTCTTCAGCATCCATTTCTCCTTTTCTATTGTGGTGCCTAGTGTTTTGAGCCTGAAGTTTAGATTGGCTCTCACTGAGCCAATCAGCCCCTTTCCCACCCTTGGTCACATGACATCCATGGGTTCATAATGCACTTTAGTTCATGGAGGTTAAGATATTTACTGAGTTATGTGAATAGGGATGTCTCCTTTCTTGCTTGCTATTGAAACTAATAACTGATCACTGCTGACAACCATTTTATAACTAACTTGGTGCCAGGATAAGAGCTAAACAAATGCTATAGAAAGTAGAGTTCAGAGACAAAACCAATTTTGGACCTTGGTGATAGTGGGGGTCTTTTGGGTCCAGCTTTGTTGGTATTTCAGTATCAAATTTGACTTTTCAATATTGGGGAGTTATTTTTTAAAAGAGTATAATTTGGTTCTTGCCATTAAAAACTGTGATAGGTTATTACTACTAGCCCAAAGTAACTAGTATAGTCATACCTTACTCAAACTCAAAATTTTATATTCCAGAATCTATGCATATCTGTTAAAAGATAAAGATTAAAATTAAAAAACAAAGTGTTGCTCCTAGCTCAGAAAGACTATTCTCTATTCTGGCATTTGGAACGAGGCCTCTATAACAAGGGATAACAGATTAGCTCTGCAGCAAGCAACAGCAGTACATTAAAAGAATATTAACGTTGTGACAGGAAACGATATCAGTAAAAGCAATTCCTTGGGAAGGGAGAGGCACCATATGTGCAGCCAACATTGTGATGCAAGGGCGGGATGGTGGGTAGAATTAGGAAAGTCATTAAAGAGACTCCCCATTGTGCCAGAAGTTAGAAGACATATGGCGCCTTTGCCCTGAGTTTGGGGGCCTCATTTCTCTTTGCTTCCACGTTCACACTCATCTTGGGAAGGAGACAGGAAGAATAGCTGAACAAGGATCAGCCATGGGGGTTTTATCTTATGGGACTCTGGGGAAGCAGAGAGGTGGGTGATGCTGTGGAAAGAGCACCAAGTTTTAAGTTCTAGCTTTGGTTCTATGAGTATTAACTCTGGGACCTGGGGTAAATCACTTGAACTTCCTGGTTCTACTTGTCTCATCCAAAAATAAACGGAGGAAGACAATGTTTTAGCTACAAGGAGACATTAACTGACCTTCTCCTAAAACAGCTGCATGGTCTCTTTTCTCTGCTCTATCCCCTTTGTTCCTACATTCTTCCCCACCACCCTTTCTGATACCTGTTCTCAGCTGAAATTCCACCTGCTTATGAAGCCTTTTCTGACCTGAATTGTATCTCTCCCCTTCTACTGCCATGTCCCCTGGGACTTATCACACAATACTGACTGCTTGTTCCTTCTTTACAGGACTTAGAGTATACATGAATTTCCACTTTTCAGCTTACATACCTATTAAGCATTAAAGTCCTTGAGCTCAAAGACAGTGTTTATGCATCACTATGTTTCCAGGGCTAAAAACAGGGAGAAGGCAGGGCCTCAGACAGAGTCAGCAATGTAGCCTAGGTCTGCAAGCCAGACAGGGGTGTTGGAAACAAGTGTCACATCTCTCTATTCTACTCTCTGAAGTGCAGTTTAGAAGTGCTTCCCTTTCCTCAAATTCTTGGCCTTATCTTGGACTTTCGGAAAAAAGATTTTGACTCTTTGGTGTCTTTAAAGGTAAACACTTATTACTTTTCTTTTTGTCTTTGTTCATTTTCATGTGAAAGAAACTGATGATAAACATACTTGGAAAGAGTTATTATTGCTAGGGAAGCTGTATTGGGAAAGTGGAAAGGGAATGAGAAGAAGGATAATACTTATGCTCAGATATGGAATAGTTTTGCTCTTTGCCATCAAGAAACATGTCAGTGGTCATGGGGATGTCACCCTCCATTGATCAGTTAGGCCTCTGCCATGTGATGAAATTCGGACACTCTACAATGTCTCTTCCCTTGTGGAAACTTTAAGGAAAGGCAATAGAATATTCTTTCTAACTCCATTTCACAGAGAAAATAGTGTCAAGCTTTCCATAAACCCTTTCCACGCTTCCCTTCTTTAGTCCTGTAACATGGAAGAAGAGTGTCTCTGACTGTAGCTTTTCTTCCTACACAATTTCCAAGGGACTCAGCTCTCACATCTTTCAGGCTTCACTAGCCCCCCTGTCTTATCATTTTAAAGGTTGCATATGCAACCTTTCATTTGCAATCGATGGTAAGAAGGTAGACTTTTGGCCTACATTTTTAATCAAGAAAATATATCTGATTATCATTTTTAAAGGTACCAAAGAATGAAGAAAGGCAAAAGAAAGAAAGTATGTTTCTCCAAACACATACCCTATGAGGTCATAACAAGAGACCTTGGTTCTCTTGCTATTTTGCGGTACCCAATATTCAAATGCAACCATTGACCCCAATCTTCCCTTTCTCATTGACGTCCACCCAATGACCTCTGCTCTTTCTAATCAATCATTTTCTCATATGTTTGGGCTGACCAATTGCTAGAGGCCATTTTAAGTGATAGATTTCTAGTTAAGGAAAAGTGATAAATTTCCCACTTTAAGAGAACATTTGAATTGCCAGGATTTCAGGTATAGCTATGGAGGACAGCTATGAGGGTCAAAACATCAGATTCTTTACTCCTTTTCTCAGCCATGTTCTAGGGGTGTTAAGACTATGAATCTGACTTCACCCATGTTGAAGATGGCAAAAGAATATAATTCTCTGTGTTTGTGTGTCAGTCTCAATGTCATGGAAGCTAAGATCCACCTACACTAATGAATATATGTCTGTCATAACAGCTAACTATAGGGTTAATGGTGACACACATGGTAATAAATATCTGTTTAAAAATGTCACTATTGTTTCATTTTCCTTTGGTTAAGCCTATAGGAGTCTACCTGAAGAACAAGTAACTCTGAGAGATTTAACTTAGTCTGTTAAAACCAGCTTGTGAGTGCAGTCAAGATCCTTTTCAATGGTGCAGATGGTAACTGGATCACTCATAGAACACAATGAAAGTGGATCAGTCAACATTCCAAGCTGTCAAAGATTCAGTTGTCACCCACTGTTTGGGTTATCTCTAGTGCAAAGTAGATTTGTCAGCCTCATGTTCTACTTGTTCTGATGTTTCAACTTTGTCTCCACATTTGCAGATGGCTTGTAAGACAGATAAGCATTCCAGAAAATGATAACATAACAACAACAAAGTGCAAGACAGCCAAGGTTTGAGATAATATATTTCCGTTTTGAGTTTATCTTTCCCCAGATTTCTCAAAGTGCATTATACACCAAAAATCCTTCCTTTATGAATGAAAACATGATTAATCCAGTGATTGTATCTAAAAAAATCAGACTATGTGTCAAAATAGTTTGATATTCATCTTGCTGCTTTCAGTAGCAATTTTGTAAGGCTGCAAAATGCATCAGAAGTTTTAATCCAGGGAGAGGTATCAGTGAGTCTCCAGAGTCCAATCAAGAATTCGAAAAAGAATCTTCAAAGTTACCCATTAGTTGAAGATGTGAGTTACTGAAGAAGTTGCTAGGTGTGTGATGCAAAACTATGCATGAGCTTCAGGGAAATGGCTGATTGGTGTGCATAGGTCTGAAAACTTGCTTGAGCTTGATACCTCTGCATCCAGCTCTCACAGTCCCATGCAAAATAAGCAAACAGGCCTCAGGAGAGGAAATAATAAGCTGAAGGGCAAACAGCAAGTTTTCTCTTATGAGTAAAGGTGGACATTTACCTTCTGAACGGATATTGTGGGCACTCTGCCAGGACCCCTTCATCTTTGTTACAGTGAAAACAGAGTGGACTTCTCCCCACACTTCAGGACCTGATGGGCTCTGTTTAGCTGCTGGTGTCCTTTTTACCACTATGTGGCAGGCTGGAAGACCTGAGGAATTAGCACTGCTCCCAGGCATCCCTAAAACAATAGTGGAAGGAAGATGGGTTTCAATACACCTCTCTCTCTTCTCCTACATTTAGAAGATTGGAAGTGTTTATTCTACTCCGGCCTTCACACCGGTTTCAGGGAGAATCTGTGACCCCTAAAAGAATAACTGACTTGGCAACACAAGCTTTATGACCTAACTTCACTTGCTTGCCCTAATTTCCCACTCACTGTCACCTCTTTTCCTTAACTTCCAACTAAACTACCTGCTTTAGTTGTACTTTCACAGTCTGCTTTTCAGATATTGCAAATTTAGATAATTCTACCAACTTTGTACTTTGTTCTCCCATCTACTACTCATGCATACTAAAAAAGTCACAATTACTACTTCATCTTCCTTGCTCCAGCACACACCTAGAACACTGAGAGATTCAAATAAAATTTCTTCTGAATATAAGGGAAGGTTCTGGACAAGACTAATTCCCTAAATTTTCTCAGCTAGCTGAGCAATATCCTGGGAGCTGGAAAATAAGTAGATTTGAACATTTGTCTCCTTATTGTCCTTTTGGTGGCCTTTATTTCGCTGTGGGAATTTAGAAAGGGACTAACCTATGACAGTGTCAAATATGTAATATATGAATACCAGTAGATTTTATTATGTGTTTTGTAAAAATTGCACTGGAGGATTGTTTTTTTTTTTCCCATAAGAATAGCATTCTGATGTTTCTTGGAAAATAAAATCTTCATATAATTTTGTTTAGGAGCATTATTTAGGAGCATATTAAATATTTTTAATCTAGCTTGTTTTAGAAAGGGAGCTAGACTTAAGCCCCAAATGTGGAATAGTTCTCTTTATGAATACATTCTGCCTTCACAGTTAGCTGAGCAGTACATTATAATTGGTTGTTTTCCTTCAGAAGGAATATGGTCAATCTTTATTAGGTTTGTAGTATTCACATTTGAAGGAATTATCCAAATCCTGCATCAGATTAGTAGACTGGAAATGATCCAGACTGGTCACATACACTGGACATTTTGTGAAGTGAGATTAAGGTCTGTGAATGCAATCACTGGAAATCTAGATACCAGGATAAAAACGTTCTAAATCACATATATCAACAGTTTACTGCAGTTACCTGTTCAAGATACTGTCACCATTTTCTTTATTTTCACTGAACACTGATAAATTTTTCAATCACAAATTCAGCAAATAGGCTCTGTGATGGATCCTGGCTTAACAAGTCAGACAGGAAGCACTGTAAAGGAGACTGGGACACTGGAGAGCAAAGGCTGCCTATCTGTAGGTCTCAGGCTGATTTTTCTCAGTTATCCACAAAGTCACTCCTGAGAGGTTTTTGGTTCAAGGTTATGATGTCATCCTCATTCGATCTCCTCCTTGAACTTCAACAATAACTCTTATCTGACAAGAAACATTCCTGAAATTAACTACATGGAAATAATTTTTAGAATCTAAGGAAATACTTCACTGGAAAAATGTTAGGCAGGTAAAATGAGGCTTATCAAAAATATTAAATTCAATTTCATAGGCAAAGACTCAATCTAATATTTGGTTGATGAAGCATCTTTCCCTTCTGTGACTCTGGTTTTCTCTCCTCTTGTCTCTCTGTACCTCTCTCTCTCTCTCTCTCTCTCTCTCTCTCTCTCTCTCTCCCTCTCTCACTCACTTTATCCTTTATCTCTCACTTTCTTCTCTTATATTTGATGATCTTCAGTATCAGCCAAATAAATTAAAGTGTACTTTTTTCATGAGGAAACTTGATTTTTATCATCTTGTTAGTCTGAAACCCAGATAAGCTTTATCTAGCAACTGTAAAAAACTATTCTTTGTAGAATAATTTTTTTATAACTTTCAGAGTTGTGAGAAATTGTACATCTGATCTCTCAACAGCCTTCTCTTTTTAATGTAATCAGATAGTCTCAAGGTTTTAAGGAGGCATTAACATAGACTGATCCATTCTCATACTTTGTCTTGAATCTGTCCAATGGGTGTCCACAAAAGGCTTAAGGCCTTTCCTTGAATGCTTCTTGCAACAGGGAACTCATTTCTCTAGAAACCTCACCCATCTGTTCACAAATGTCTCACTTCTCTTAGCACATTCTTCTCTAAATTGAGAGTCTTGATTTTATTTCCAAGTAGATTATTAAGAGTCAGTGACCAGGGCTGGAGATTTAGCTCAGTGGCATAAGTGCCTGCCTGGCAGATCATGAATTTGATCTCCCAGCATCAAAAAAGAAAACCAAAAAAAGAATCAATGTATCATCCAAATTGATAACTCTAATAATAAAACACTGGTATGGAAAACCAAATCACTGAAGAAAAAAAGGAAATGATCATGGAAAATAATAACCTATCAAAATAGTCAACCTCATCAAGAAAGCAAAAATGAAGTTTTTTACTCTTCAAATAGATTTTAAAAACAAGGAAGTTCTTACTCCTTCATGGAAATGGATACTTACGTGAAAAAGTTGATCTTAAAAATTCTGAGAGCTTGGCAAGACTACTTTATCATATGTACAACTTTTGGTCTACATTTATACTTTTGCAACACGGGCTAAAGGTCCAAGTACATAAAATCATTTACCTACTAAGCAGCTCAATTTGGTTCTTTCTGAAGTAAAAAATTGACAAACATTGACATGATTTATGATTTATCTCATAAATGCTATTCTCTCATTAGAATTATTATTACCAATAATTATTGATGTGGATATACATTCATGATATTAAAATTTAATGATTACTACATTTTCAAAAAAGATTTATTCCATTCAAAGTTTTTACCAGGATAGCACATGTTTGTAATACATAATAAACATTCATCATGGGGCATTGGCACGTGTAAATACCACATCCTGATCCTTCTTACTTCTGTTTCCCTTCCTAGTCCCAGTCTCAGCCATTCTTAGATTCTCTTCCCATCCTTATAAAACCTATGCCCTTGTTTTCCATCATCTCATCATCTTTCTATCCTCTCTTTTATTTTGCTCTTTAAATTGCTTATACTGTATGTGTATGTATGTGTATATATATGTCTAAAAAGATCACACATATATAACCAGAAAATATACTATAAAATACATTCATAACATTGTTAAGGAAATCTGAACACTGCCTAGATGTTGCCTGATGTTGGGAATTATTGTTACTTTTCATGCAGTTATCATATTGTAGCTATTTTATTCAAAACACTATGTGATGGCACACTGAGTAAACAAGTATATTCACTACATTTATATGTGGGATCTTCTTTGGACATGCTATTCAAATGAGATGAAGAAATAAAATTAAACCTATACAAATAATGGTATTGGAATTTACTGTCTATTTGTAGATTGTATTTGATGGAAATGAGCTGAGTCTTTGCTGTCTTTGGGAGGGTCTTCTATCAAGGTCAATGTCACAGTCAGTTCTTAAGCATTTGAAAGACTTTTTATTTCCCCTTAGCTCTAGAAGAAGTTAAATAGTATGAGAGCTATCTGATCCTTTTACATTTTGGCAAACACTCCTTTAAAAAAAGTCATCTGAGCCTAGCACTTTCTGGAGAGGTTTTTGTTTATTTGCTCTGTACTCTAGGACAACAATTACTAGTAGTTAGTAGTTTTATTCCCAGAATGAGTTTTGATAACTTCTTCTTTTTAAAAAAAATCACAGAACAAAGATCAGCAACTACAGAATTACTTCTGTTTTGGACCTTCTTTCCTTACCCTTGCTTATTTACAGATAGCTTCTTACAAATAGTGTGCATATCTCTCTCTCTCTCTCTCTCTCTCTCTCTCTCTCTCTCTCTCTCTCTCCTCACCCCCCGTGTGTCTCTCTCTCTCTGTGTGTGTGTGTGTGTATGCACTTGTGCTTCATTTGGTCTCTACCCACCCCCTCAAACAAAGAACAGTCACCACATATTCTTTCTGTAGTATTCCAGGCGTTTACAAAATTAATCAAGGATTGTGCCCTTCAGGACCTGACTCATTTTGGAGAATTTGGAGCTGCATCTTGTGACCCTTGTCCATCTCCTTTTTCAGATGAATTTAACTGCATTTGAAAGTCTTTGTGTATATGTGTGTGTAAGCATAATAAATTATAGACTTTTGCTAGTTTCTTCATAAAAGGAATATATATTTAAACTCCCCTTTGTACTGTTTCACAGTGATATTGGAGAGAAAAGTGAGGTAGATACTTTTGCTAAGTGGTCTTCTGGATTTTGAAAAATACGTCTCCTTTTCTAAATTTCGGTCATGAGCTCAAGGATTATCTGTCTTGTTCAAGCCCATTCCTTACACATATGACTCACAATAGGAGCTGAGTAAATATTTTCTGAGTGAGAGTAAGAATAAATTAATAAAGTACAGAGCAGTCTAATTTTGAAGAAGAAAGTCACACAAGATATATTGCAGAGAATATATGCAAATAGGTTAACGCTGGCTATCTCCAAATGGGATAGGACATGTTTAACTCATTGCTTTCTGCTTTGAGGTATGTCAAATATATCTCTAGTAATGATAGGAACACATTTTAGCAAAATTTAACTTTAAAACACATTTTAATAGATCCCTGCTTTTAAACACAATGATGGCTTACAGTAAATCTTCATGGTGATGTCTGTTTATTCCAAGGCCTGTCACTCTAAGTAAGCTTTACCTGCTGAATTGAAGCTCCAACTTTGGACTCACATGATGATAATCACAGTAATTATCAGACCAAGGATAACTTCCTCCAGACTTACCCTGCAACACAACAACTTCTGCTCTGTGGTACACAGGTTATGTCAACTGCTGCCCTGTAGGTAGTGAAAAAGTACACTAAAGAAAATAAGAAGTCTTTTAAAATTATTTCAGTGTTTTCAGGGATGTATCACTGACTTCAAGTAATTTCAGGGTGGGGTAACAGTGTACCCAGCTTCCGCTCTTCCAGTAGATACTATTTTCAAGATGTAACAGCGAAGATTTCCTTGGTATGCCCACATCTTCTCTCATTCTCCTCTCAGATATTCTGGCCTTTCTGTTGTTTTCTGAGTATGTCAAACACAGTTTCACCAGTCCTTCTCTGCTGGTCATTGCTTAAGATGCTCTTATTGCTGGGTTCTTTATTCATCAAATTCTCCCCACAAACAAAACAGTCTCAAGAAAACAGTTTTGGCCCTCAGTGCAATGCAGATGTTGGTCACCCTGACACATTATCTTATCTCTACTTTCTAGCAAAGATTCTTCTGTTTTAACTTACTAATTTAGTTTCCTTCTCTCCGTAAGAATGGGGGTTTTCTGAAATCCCTATTTGCCTGCTTCATTGTTTTATTATCAGAACATCTAAGAACTAATACTTTAACTCTCTAAAAGCTCAATGCATATTTGTGTTTGGAAAGGAAGGTGGAGAGGGTACAGAAGACAGAGAGAGAAAAAGAGAAGGAGGGTGTGAGAGGAGGAGATGAATTCAGTGTGCTGTAAATCTCAATTTCAAATTGGATCAACACATCTAGGATAAAAAGGAGTCTTTCTTTCTCTACCATCTTTTCTTTTTGAAAGTGGTTGAAATTCTCTAAGAAGTGATTTTCCTGTTATAGACATATTGTCAATTAACATAAATATGTAGTAAAAAGTGAATGCAAATATAATGATTCACATTTAACTTTTCTTTGTTTACACATCACTGAAGGTAAACTGCATTAGATGATCAAAGAAGGCACAGAGCTATAAGACCTTGACACTTTTTCTGAATCCTTGCCCTGTGAAAGCTACATATTTTCAACTCAGATTATTTGCTTTGAAATTGAAACACGTGGGAAGAAGAATATATTAGCAATATTTTTAAAGAACCTCATGGCTCATTGCAAAATAATGTAAATAGATTTATATCACTGAACTGAACATTTAAAATAAATAAGGCGGAAAAACAAGAAAGAGAAGAAGGAGATGACCATTCTGTCTCTCTTCCTCTGTAATTGCAGAAGAATTCATGAAGATGGAGCCTGTATCATCTTGGGTGGGTACCTGAGGCCCTAGGAAACAGCAAATTCCCATATAATCCTGATGGACATTTAACATGGTTGTTTTGAACCACACAGGTTATTGATTGTTTTGTAGTAAAACTTAATCCATATTAATAGATATGTGGGAATCAATTAGGAAATAAGGGGTTGGGGAGAAGGAAGAAAAATCTAATTAGAGTTGAGCAAGTTTGTAGGACTAAGAGATGTTGTTGGCTGGTTTGTCCATTGGAGAAACCAGCATCAGCATTATCCTGTCCACACAAGGAAGGACATACCAGGCCCACTGGGTATGTGTCTGCAACACCCAGACATCATCCTTGTGACATGATTTATCACCAGCAGAATCACTTCCGGAGAAAGTTAAGTAGCTGATGGTCAAGTATTTGTCTGAGATGATCTAGCTTAGTTCTTTCCCGCAAGAATAATGAGGGATGCGTCATTTTCTCAGTACCTCAATTTCTCCATCTCTAAAATGGTGATAGTAAGAGAATATACTTCATTACAGTTGTTGCAAGAATTTAGTGAATTACTATACACAAAGCACTCAGAACAGTATCTGTCCAAATTTGAGCTCTACATAAGTGAGTGTAACTCACAGCCTAGGTGTGAGGAGTTTGCCCTACACATGGTAGTGAACTATGCTGATGTTTTCTTTTTGCAGTCATTAAATCAAGAAGGGACTGTGAAGCTCTCCTGTACCAGAAGCAACCATACATAAACAAGCATGACCAGCAATAAGCATATTTTCACATTTCAACATCTTTATCATTTTTAAAGCCAGTACTGTTAAATGGAATCTCATTGTAATTTATTTAAAGAAGAAATATGTATAAATTAATGAAAAGTTATTGTAACTGCTTGCTGATGAGGAAAGAAAGAAGAGAAAGGAGACAGAGACAAAGAAAAGGGAAGAGAAGCACAAGAGAGAAGGGGGAGTGATACATGCTTGTGTGCGGGGAGAGAGAGAGAGAGAGAGACAGAGAGAGAGAGAGAGAGAGAGAGAGAGAGAGAGAGAGAGAGAAACAAGAAGAGAAGAAGAGAAAGAAGGAAGACTGGAGGAGCTCCAGAGAAGGGAGCTAGAAGAAAAAATCTAGGAAAAATCAAGGTTTATTGACTAGTTGACAAAACAGACTAAAAAAATCAATAGCGTTTTCTCTGACACTTGAGATAACTTCCCAATGATGCTGGGCAGCTTGCTAAAGGAAAAGGGCCCCTCTGGCTGACAGCTCCTCTCCAGAACAAGCTGAGTTTTCTTTATTTTTACATCTCCCCAGGTGGGAAGCAGTACAGCCTGTCACCTTCTGAAAGGATGAAAGTGAACCTTCCTCACGTCACCGTGAAGGGGACTCTGGAGCTGAGAGCAGGGGGTGGTAGAGGTGGGGCTACTTTTTTCCTTTTTTTGTATGTAGGGGCTCTGTCAATGATTGATTCCGTCTTCCTGACAGCAGGAACTTGATAGCCTGGTGATACTTTTGAAGATCATTGCCAAAACTCGCCCCAAAGAGAAAGAATTAACTGACAGCACTTCCTTCAACTTTTTTGCAGGTAACTTTTTTTTAAAGAGGTAAAGCAATGAGTGAAAGAAAGTGCTAGCATTGACTCAGTTTTATTTCATCAGATAAATATGTGTGAACACTAAAATGTGCATAAATTCTCATGCTCGTTGCTCTTACACAACTAAACTAATCAAAGCAATTTCACAAACTGAATGCACATAAGCTCTAATACTAACAAAAAACAAATTAACTACATGGATTTAAAGTGACAGACTTGAAAAATAAATTGCTGCTATGAAATTTAATAGAGGAAAACTGTAACCTCAGGCCTAATTCTATATTTAATCTCTCTTCGTGATTTGTCTTCAATGGTGGTATTATAGAAACTTCCTCTTGTTATTGATTGAATAGTGTAGATCAACATTAACATCACTGAAATCTTTAATCCCTAGTGTAAAATGACTCAGCCATGAGCCTTCTATACAATTGAAATTCAGTCATTGAGAGAGACTAACTTACAAGGGGTTACCTGGTTTTCCATAGACCGGATTTGTACACTTTAAGATGAGATGAGTACTCTGGCTTTTTGAAATCTAGATTAAGTGGCCATATAGCTCCATTATTGCTGGAATACATGACAGGAAACTTCTAAACATAGCTTGTTAAGCATTGCAAAGATAGCAGAAACAGGTATTATCCTTGAAGCACATCCACTCACAAGAGACTGTGATCTTAAAAATTCTGGTGCAGGGAATTTGCAACTTGCTTACTCTGCAGGTGCTAAAAGCACACTTGCTTTTTTCTATTCACTACAAAACCTTCTTTCCTACAATATATGGGAATATAATTTGGGCCAATCTCAAGTAGAAGCACACACACAAAGGGGTGTGTGTGGAATAAACAGACCCAGAAATTGTGTGGAAGTATTTAGTAATAAATGAATTGCTGTGTGTTTTTGCTTTATTTCCTGGAGAGAAACAAAACACCTACTGTAGAATTCTGAGATCTTGACAACATAGTCTCAAACTCTCCAGGCACTGTGGACTTCAGTTTGAGAGCAGTGAAGAAGACTACCGTATTTATAAGTTCTAGGTCTCTAACTGCATGTGACCTGAACCTGATAATTGGGTGAGTGCAAAGCAGTAGAAGAAACTGGGTTTTCAGAAGAAAGGACTCTTGCTAGTTCTCTTTTGTTCACATGTCCACATCCACTCACTATCTTCTTTCTCCTGTTCACTGGGGACCACAGGTTCCCTTGGCCTTTGGGCTTCTGATTGGGCTCATCTGCTGGGAGGCATCAGCCTAACTGGCAGAAAGGGGAGGGTGTAGCTGGTACAGCTGATTTACTGGGTTACTCCCCTGCAGATAACCAAGACTGGCTGTGACTCTGCTGAAGATCAGTGATATTGACAGGCATTCCTTGTCTTTCTGTCTTTCTTAGTTCTTACTTAAAGGGTAATACACTGTCTTTTGTAGCTTTGCCTAAAGTAATCCCAACTTTTGTAATCATCTCCTTTTTATAACATCCTCCCTGATCACTCAAACTGAGAATGAATCCCTACCTAGACTTGAAATATTACAGGTGCCTGTCTGGTCAAATAGACCGAAGGAACCTCCTGAGTCCTGTATAATAGACTGTTCCTTTGGTGATATGGAGGAGAATCACACACAATATTTTGGTCACTGAACCAAGGGCTGGGGTGCATTTTATTGTTTTTTTCCTCCATATAGCTTTTTAAGTGAAGGTTTACATTCCTTATTTCAAGAACTAAGAAGTTAAATCTCATAGAATGGGAAAAGCTTGCCTAATACAACAAATCACATGTTTCCTTCACTGTGTCAGTCAAACTGTGTTGATGTTTGAGGATGACTCAGAGTCTGTGTAAACCTGTGTGATAATGTAGATGTTACATGACCCCCAAAGGCCCCTGGTTTGAATACTTGGTTGCCCGGTTGGGGATATTGTGAGGTGATGGAACATTTAGGTAAAGCTTGTGAAGCCTTTAAGACACTGGGAATGTGCTCATGAAAGGGATTGTGGGACCCATTTCTTACCTCTTTGTCTTTTGCTTCCTATTCATGAAGTGAGCAGTTTTTGCATGCACTTCCTGACATGGCTATCTCACAGATGCATCAGAAACCCAAATCAATGGATCTGCCTTATTGTGAACTGGATCCTTTAAAACTGGGAAGCCAAGTAAACTTTTCATTTTTATAAGTTAATAACCTTGGATATTTTGCTATGGTGATGGAAAGCTAACTGCCTTCTATTTAAGGTAATGCTGAAAGGAGGTCTAAAATCTAGAAGGAATCCTGTCTCTAAACAAACCACAGCAATCAAGTGCATGAATCAGAATATATGGGTTAGGCTACATTACAATAAAGTGAGATAAAAACCAACTTGGTGAAAGAAAGAAGTGTCAGATTCCATAGCTTTTTATTCTTCTTTATGACTGAAAAGGGAAGAGTATTCTTTTGTGGGAAAATGGATATATCCTGAGACCATAATGCTAAGTGAAATAAATCATACAGAAAAGGTTAAATATTACACGGCTTTTGTATTTGCAAAACCCAAAAAATAAAATAGATGATAAGGAATGGAGAGATAGACTCTGTGGATATGGGAAGGGTGTAGTTAGGCATAGGGGAGGATGGGAGAGAGAAAAGTATAAGGGGGAGGTAAAAGGATGCAATATTTATATGTACTAATGAATTCATTCATTATGTATGGCAAGCATATATTTAAAAAGGGAAAGAAAAAGTAAACCTCAATGGTTGTTGACGGTTATGTAGATGAAGCAAATATGGAAATATGTAAGGTAAATCCATGCTGAGAAAGTGGTTATAGATGGACACGAAGATGTAGATACACAAGAATAGGAGTCAGTTAAAAATAGGGCTGATTTTTGAGGAGCACAGATGATAACTCCTGAGTTGTTTACATTCATTTGTGACCTACAGAACAGAACATAGAATATATTCAGCTACACTGAATTGATATTTGTTCCAATAGGAATAACACTTAGAAAAAATTCTGAAATAAGGACTTGTTTACCTACTTGCAATCCTCATCTGTAAAACAGAACAATAACTATCCCAAACTTGACAGCAAAACGCATTTTGGGTCAGCAAAAATTAATTCCTACTATGGAAAGAAACTAAAAGGATAACCAACACATAAGATAAATGAGCACACTGATGCAGTAAAAACAGCATTAAGACAGGGGCTGTCTTATGAACAGTGTTTAGCTAAGAGTCAATTCATTTGAAAATGTTGCCTAGCCTCAGCTACTGAGACACCATGTGAATGGAAACCTTATAGTAAAATAGTCAGAAGGTAAATTGTGGAAGGAAAGAGTCTGGAGGATTAAAGATGATCCCTAAGTCTATATATTGGAAATCAGGAATTTTTTCTTCCAAAAGATCACCATAAATCCCTATTCAATATTCTAGGCCCAATTTTAGTAATTCATGTGGGACTCAGGCTCCATAGATGGCTCCCCAATGTGCCATGTCTCCTGTTGACCCTTCCATGTTTTGAACATTAAAGCAAGGCAGGCATGATGATGATATTCCTTCTGAGACTTTGGAGATGTTTTCTGCTTGCCCTTTTCTTTTTCAGAATCCACCTGTGAGATGCCTCCGTCATACAGTGGCTCCTGTCTAGAGCCACAGCTAACTGCCTGGCTGACAGGCAGCCAGGTAGCTATTTTAGATGTATTCTAGTTGAGCCTCCCAGTAACTCCAGCCCCAACTGCCGTATGATCAGAACTACAAGATACTTTCCAAGTGAGAGACATCTCTCCTAGAGGATGCACAGAATAAAGAGCGATATTAGCAAATTATTTCTAAAAAATGCATTTGAAATCATTTTCTTGTGCAGTGATAGCTACATTAAGTACCAGATTTCCAGTTCATCTTTAAGCAGTTTGGAGGAGTAGTTAAAGGGAAGAGCTGATAGCAGCAGAAACTTGAAGTTAGTTTGAGGAAGTAGTAGTGACCATTAAAGTCAAGAGAAGAAATAAAAACACTAAACCCAGATCTAAAATGTTCACACAAGCAACACTAAATTATATAATATTAAACAAATGTATTCCTGATAACTTTCAGTTAGAATGAAAGATTACATTCGTATCAGTATGTTCCTTGACAATCCATAAAAGTGAAAGATAACTTTTAAAAATGATTTTGGCTGTCATGGATGAAAAATATCACATTGTCTCAGAGTCAAGATAAAAGTTCTCAGAGTCAATTATTTTCTGTTAATTCATTAATGAATACCACTGATTTTCCCCAACAATATTAACCACACAACACTTTCTTGACTAGTAAGGTTTTCAATATCCAAGCTTTTAAAGACCTGTTAGAATGAAGGAATCACAGTCATTGATTCATCAATTAACTCAATGAAGGCAGACTAAATTATTTCTCTAGCTATCATCCCCGAAAGTTGAATAAGATATGAACTATACTTTCTTAAAATCCACTGGGGGTGGAGGGAGGCAGAAGAAGGGGTAAAACAGATAAAAGAATTAAAATACGTCATGCACATGTACCAACTCCTCATGATGAATGTAATTATTAGATATCATGGCCAATGTGCACTAATAAAAAATAAAAATAAATTTTAAAAAATCCACAGGTGGATCTACAAAGAAGAAACTAGACTAACATTTATTAAGGGCTTGGGCTAGGCTCTGGGCTAGTTGTCTTTATTTACATTATTATTGTTTCTGAGATCCCTCCATGTGTGTCACATAGTGGACCTTTGTCATCTTATTTTCAGATGAAGAAGCTAAACCTTAGCGTGGTGACACAACTTGCTGGTAAGGCAGAATAAGTGAGCAGGCTTCAGCTTTCATCAATTGCAAACCTCTGTAGCCTCAGCTGACCTGGTGGGAAGTTGTAAAGTGGAAAGCTATCATCAGCTCATTTTACTTATTTTGACTACATTATGAGAGCTCCTAATAGTCTGAGGTCACAAAAGAGCCAGAAAAAATAACTGCCTGAGATATTTCCTTTCTCATCTAAACCAGTTCTTCTTTTGTGTCTGCTACCACTGTTTAATCTGAGGGCTCCTGAGGTTTCCTCTTTTCTAAATGGTCATTTTTCTTTCACTTGGGGAAAATATATTAAATCAGTGTTTGCGTTTGTGCATATTCCTTAAAGTGCTCTCACACAAGCTGATTTCCAATGAACTAAAGATTTTAATTCATTTTATCCCATTGCTGCTGCAAACAGGGTCACATTTTAAAATATGTGATGACATATGGCCGTTCATTATTTATACATTCTGTAGCAGATGATAAATTTTACTTTGGACATATATCGAGGCACTGAAACCATTTTGGTTGCAAACACATAAATCATGGTTACAGTTATTAGTCTAAATGTAACACCACCCGGGTTCTAGATCAAAACCTTTAAAATCCATTGTAATTGATGTCTGCAGCATAACTTATGTCGGATTTTATTAAAGGTTCTCATTATTATTTATATATTTGGAGCATTATCCTCCAAGCTCTGCTACTCCATCCTGAGTAAATTATTGTGAGGTTCAAGACTGAGAGAAGATATACAAGAGAGGAGGAGGGCTGGAGTAGGAGTGGGGAGAGGTGGACTGTGAGATGTTTCTAAAAAGTGGAAAAAGGAAGGATTGTTGTATTTCAGTGCAGTCAAACTAATTCATACAATGATTTAGTTAATTTAGCTCCCAAATGCCTTGCCCTCTGTACCAATTGACATTCATTGGAGACAAATAAAACAGCAGCGGAGTTGTGTCAGCTAAATTATAAATTAGCAAAAGGGCAACTGAATGAGCTGGATTCCCAAGGCTGCCACTGGACTAGGCTTTTCAAAGACAAGAAGCACTTAGATTGATCCATACATCACAGTCCTGAGATACCTCAGCGAACTGGGGGCTGAGAATTGATGACACTTTATAGGCTCATTAGAAAGCTTCAGGTTGATGAGCTGGTTCGTCTGGAAAGCAAGGCTGCAGAGTGCTGGCAGGGTGACCCAAGGGGACAGGCCATGTCAAATTGGCAGAGAGGGTGAGGAGTGAAGGCAACTTGCTGCCCAGGAGGGAAGGTGATGGGTGGGAAGCAGGAGATGGTGAAGAAGGAAATGAGGACTTAATGGGGGACACATGAGTCTCACAACCATAAAAGTCAGGTCCCCTTCCCTGCCAGCTGTTATAGCCTGTGGGCCTGGGGAACTTCATAGCCTGTCAGACCCTTTGTCTCCTCATTTGTGACAAAGAAGCCATCAGGACCACCTGCAAGCCTTTGCTACAAAGTTTTTTTAAAAATTAATATAGGTTATTTTTAAGAGCAGATTTAAGTTTATAGAAAAAAGTCTGTCATAAAGTGCAGTTCCCATATAGTCTTCTCCTTTCCTCCTTTCCCTGTTAACATGTCCCAAGAATGTGGCAAATTTATTGCAACAGAGGGAATAATATTGTCCATTGGTATTAATCAAAAACAAAGTCTAATTTACATTAAGGGTTCACTTTTTTGTTTTACAGTGCTATAGATCTGAATAAATCCACAGTATCATATAACTACCATTACAGTATCATACAGGAGAGTCTGGCTGCCATAAACCTACCCTAGGCTCCACCTATTCAACATCCACCCCACCCCTCAATCAATGAAATCCATCGTACCCGTTGATCATTCTACAGTTTGTACAGTTTTACCTTCACTATACAGTTTTTGATAACACACTTTTGATAAGACTCTAGTAGAGGGCTCAGTAATAACTTCAGTATGCTGCTATGATAACATTAGCCTATTGTATTTACATGAGAATTAGAACTGCCATTCATTTGGAAAGTCTCTTAAATTTGAAATCTGGAAATTTCAAATGAATAACTTGAGAACTTATAAGAGGACGGATAACTATATCATACAGCCTTTAATTGTTTGCATCTAAAATGACTGGAGAGTCCAGTCAGCTCTCTTTCCAAAGCTTTATTCCTTGGCATGTTTGGCCCAGACTCTTGTCATTTACTAAGTTCCATCTTGTGAACTTCCACAGGGCAGAAATCAGAATGTTCAATTACTTTACTGCAAACCTCTATTCTGGGGCAAGCTAGGTCTCTGGGGTCAGGAAGCTTCATCACTAAGGTAACAATGACTTCATCACATTGTTGATGACTTGAGCATGGCTGCTTATTTTCACATTTACACTTCCTGGCCTTGAGAAAAGTGTGAGGAACAGAATACACATAGTAGGAGTGTGAGAATATATGGGACAGAAAATGTGGCCACTGGTGGGAATGATTGCTATCCACACATCTGTGTCCAAGGGTCTGAGAATCCAATGTACCTGTATGATGGGCAGCTTCCATTCACACCAAGAGCATTTCTTCTAAGCTTTCACCTCAGGATTCACTTAGTTCCATAAGAGTTCGTCCACTCTTACAGTGTAGAATTGTAAAGGGAGTGGTATCCCTAGATAATATCTTTAGCCAAAAAAAGAATGGTGATGGATAATGTTTATATCTCCTGTCTTTAGAAGAGATGAATTTGAGGCAAATCCTACATGTCTCTCAGAATCTCAAGCAGTTCTAAGCTCCAGCTTCCACAATGGGTCTGTCTTGGTTATTTTTCTCTCATTGCTGAGACAAAATACCTGAAGCCTAAAATTAGGGAAAGAAAGGGTGTCCTTTCTCATCTACCACTTTCTAGAGACCTCTACACAACCAGATTACTCAAATCTTGTGTCTGACTGTGCTCTTAGGACTCAAAGCAGTCCAGTGACAATGCATGCAGGCAGCTGACAGAAGGTAACATTAGATAGGAAGTGGAAATTTCAACAGCTAATGAATGAAAATGCAATTTCTAACCAATGCAATATATATATTATGGCACTTAATCCTTGTACAGCCATATGAGGCAGAAATTATTCTAATATCTGTATTATAGAAGAGAAAATTGAGGTCCAGAAATGTTAAGTGATTTGCTTGACTTCAAACATCCAACTGTGTGTGTGCTCAAGAGAAAAACTAATCTATCTCAAGGCTAACCTTTGAGCAGTACTCTACTTCTTGATTCAGCATAAAGTTTTAGTTATGTACACATACATTTATAATGTATAAATTCTCAAGGGACACATTTTAAAAAGATAAAATCATAACTTAGGGGCAAATGTAAAATGAGTATGTGTCACAGATTTTATTTATCTTGGTAATTAATGAAGAAGGCAGAAAGATGTTACAGTGAATTTAAAGGATAATTCAAAATGCTTTATTTTTATAGGCAATCGGAACTGTTGAAATGAATTTACAAACAGATCCAAATGTGACAGCAAAACCAATATCAATATCAATAGGGCAAAAATGAATTGCATTCCACTGAACATAATGCATTTGCTTTTCTTTATGCAAGAATCACGTTCATTAGAGCAGTTTTCTGCCGTTTTCAGAACTGTTAAAGATGCTGTCTTGGTTACTTTTCTTTCATTGCTAAGACAAATTATCCAACATCCAAAATTAAGGGAGAAAATGTTTATTTAGCTCACAGTTTGTGGAGGTTTCAGTCCATAATCAGCTGACTCCAAGGCAGGCTGGCATGGCTCTGAGTCAACAGTCCAAGGTGGCAGAAGACAGAAAAGCAGCAGCAAAAGAGGGTAAGAGTAAACCTCTTTTCCTCCCTTATATTGTAAGCAGGCTATGCCCCTTGTGTGGATGGAGCACTCACACTATCTGTCTGCCCTTCTTTGGCACAGGCAGATGACATCACAAAAAGCATCAAGTCTCAACCCTTTCCAGCTTCAAACCTGCAAAAGTGAAATACTTTGCTTTGAGGCAAAAGGTGCAGAATACCATGTTCCAGAATAGTGGCAGCATAAAAAATTTGTTCCTCAGAATTCAATTCAGAATGCCTAGTGATCCAAGTGTTCGACCCCTATAACCAAAAGAGAGAAAAACCTGGGTACTGCTCCAACTGGCAGCACACTTCAGTATCATTCATGTGGTGCTGATTTTAGGTACAAAAGAATGCAAGAGTTTGGAGGTTAAAAAGGCTTTCTCCTGATTTCAGAAGGCCTGGGAGACCAGGCAGGATGCCTCTAAGGGGGCAGTGTGTAAAGCTGTGAGGGTGATGTTAAGGGTTCAGTGAAGACCCTAGAAATTTGGAAAAGCCATGAAGGTGGGTAATCTAAGGAAACCTGCAAGAAGGGAGCAAAGCCAGTGCAGCGAAGGAACTGTGGGAGCTACAACCACCAGAAGAGCTGTGGGGCAAAGAAATTCAAGCCATTTGAAACTCACAACCAGATTGCTTTAGAGATTGAACATGGAACTCAAGGACTTAATGTTTGCCCTCCTGAATTTTGGACTTGCTTTAGTCCTAATCCTTTGTATCTTCATATTTGTGCCTTTTAAAATTCGGGAGTGTTTATTTTATGCCATCTCATGTTAGAAGTGTTTAAGTGTGTTTTCATTTGTGCAGGACTTTGCAGCTAAGGTTTGTCTTACATCTTGGATAAGACTCAGGACTTCAACATTTTAGAACTGAAACTGTTAGGACTGTTAAGATTTTGGCAACTTTTGCAAGTAGACTAACTGCCTTTTGCATAAAGGAGTGTACATCAGTCTTTGGGGGCCAAGAGAAAAATGTTATGATTCTAATGTAATATAATATTGATAGTCTTAATGCTGGTTCTGAAGGATTGTTAAAACTGTATTATGTTGTTCAAGCTGTGAAATGGTAATGGTAAGCATGTTTTTGTATCTGGAGGCTGGTTTAAAAAATGTATCTGGCTGTCAAGTTGACAACTGATAGATTGTTGTGATTGATAGGTTGTATCAACTTGAGAAGTTTAGAAGTTTAAGTAAGAAATTCATCAGTGAGCTTTGTAACCAACCTCATACTCTGCAAGAGGAGGGCAGAGATTTTGTGATTGCTACACTTGCTCTAGGAAGTGGTAGCCTACTTACAATATAAGGGAGAAAAAGAGGTTTGTTCCCACTTCCCTTTAGTTCTGGCTGCTTTTGCTGGATCCTGCCTTGAAGGATTGCTCCTGTGCCATGCCACCCTCTGGAGCCAGCTGAAACCTTCCCAAACACTGAATTAAATAAACCTTTCCTTCGTTCATTTTGGGTGTCTGGTATTTTGTTCCAGCAACCAGAGAAAAGTGACCAAGACTAGAAACAAACCTGATTCTCCAATTCAACAGAAATGCTGGTCAGGGCCCAGAACCATTCTTTGCTCTAAGGGCAATAGATCTCAAATATATATGCAAAAACTAATAATGCATGTATTATGTTCTCCCTGAGGATATCATAGCCATGAGTCAAATGGTCATGGGGGCTCCAATTTTGCCAAAAACGCATTTATTTGCTTCTTGGTATAATGGTTTCTTATATAGAATTATATCTCCTGACCTGATTTCATCACTTTTGCCTGTGTTTGTCCTTATTCTTCTTTTAGTCTAATTCTGCATCTTCAAAGACTAGTTCCCAGGAGTCCCACTGCTGAGATTTTTCAGCCTTCTTTCTTAGAAACATTAATGGATTTCTGGAGGCCACACAATAGTTTAAAATATGAACACATAAAATTTCCTTGAGTCTCACCTTCTTTGTCCCTCATGTCATGTATAACCAATCGTGGGGAGGGGGGAGGGCTTAAACCCATTGGTTTTTTAAAATCCACATCATTGAATTCCTGTGTAAATCATCCCTTGTGTGATTTGCTGGGGGTTGTAGTGCTGGGGAGTCTAACACCTGTATTGACAATTACAAATATGAAGCCTTGTTTAGCAAAAAGAACCAAGTTTTTATATTGTAATCTAGGGAAGGTTTTACAACTTCGTTAGATGTGCACTAGACACACTGAAGTATAAATGATAATAACACAAAGTTCTATGAAATTGGAACTACTTGCCTTCTTTTTCCCAAATTTAATATGAATTATGATATTGAAATTATGAAGTTTTTATAAATCTAAAAAGTCATTGTTTAACCTCACTCTCAAACATCACATCATTCATTCAAAACCTCCTATGGGAGCAGTCCTGTGTCTCTCCAACCTCTGCATCAGATTTTATACCTATAACACTAATTCACGCATCCAAAATTACACATAGAATGCTTAATGCTTTCTAGTGAATAGGAAACAGCTATAAACAATAAAAGCCTTCCCTTCCAAATCCCTACCCCTCAGGAATTTAAAATGTGAGAGAGCCAGACAAATCAAATAAATGAGTAAAATGAAATTTTACCTTGATTTATAAATATCCTTGTGTGGATTTGTTTCTTTCTCTATACCAGTGACGGCTAAAGTTTTAGAGCTTTCAATGATAACAAACAGCTCACTGCAGTATGTGTGCTACAGATTCACCATCCCAGTGCTCTACTATTAATTTCCGTTAAGACAAGGACAGCCCTATTGCTTAATTTTGGTCTGCAGAGCACCTGGAGAAGAGTGACTATATATGCATCAAGTTCTCAGTCTATTTTTTGGTTGATTGAATGGAAATCTCACCAATTTGATCTGCCTGATCCCCACCTCTCTGAACAAATAAATTTGAAACTGAAATCATGGGTGTAGTAACCACTTGGACTCCAAGTGCTGCTGGCAGACACCTGAACACTTCCATCCTGTTTATTTGTTTGAAGTCACAGATGCACTAGGCTTTTCAAGGTAGAAGTTAGTTCACTGGTCCCCTCTCCTGCTGTCAGCATTCAAAAACACTCAAGGCAAGAGGGTCCATATTTCCAGTGTTTTTAATTCCTTTAGGCTTTGTTAATTTTTTTGCAAACCCTGTAGATAGAAAAACAAGCCCTTTGGTCTTCCTGTCACAGCACTGGGCATTCATTGTGAAATGGCACAAGGGACATTTGCCATATTGGAGGCAAAAGGAAAAAGTGTCCACACAGATACAGAGTTAGATATTTTTTTTTGCCTTCCCAAGAATACCCTTAAAACGGTGTTGCTTCTAGATGCCCAGTTGCAGTGCAAAATTGAATGTTAGTCCGAGTAGAGTATCTTTCTATCTACAGAGTAGAAGCCGTCACTATTGTGTTTACTCTTTCATTTATTCATCATTTGTTTTATTTTGTTTGTGTTTTGTAAACTTCAGGGCTCTGTCAGTGTGGCTGACACAAGCTTTTGTCTCCTTTCCTGTTGGAACTCTATTTATTTATTGGGGCTATCACAATGAACCATAATGTACCTTGAATAAAGCACATAGGAATTTGCAAGAGGAATTTTAAATCAGAAAAAAAGAGCAATTCTATTTCCGAGGTAAGCTCCTTTGTAAAAGTACAGCATCTTGTATAATTGGGGGCATGGTGATCACTTTATCTTTATCTCTGGAGCGCTCTGATGAGAATGATTTTTGTATTGAAAAAGTGTAAAAAAGTAAAAAGTAATAGTGGAGGGTAAGCTTTTTGAAAATCCGTCCTTTGTTGAGGAATGTGAGCTTGCATTAGGCTGTGATTTTACTGTTTCAGAAATCCCTTTTGGTAAGAAAAACATGAAAATGGAGAAACAGACAACAAAAGAAGGAGAAGAGGGGACTAAAAGCTAGCAGTGAGAGAGAAAATAGAGGAAGTAGAGGCACGCAGAGGAGGAGAACTACAGGGCAGGGGGTATCTTTAGTCTCATTACATCACTTTTCCCAGAGAAATAATAGTGACCAAATCATTTGCTTTTACTTTAATAATCACAAAAATAGGAAATTTTCCTATGTTTATGACTTGTTCTGACTTAATAACATTAAAAGACACATCTCATTATTACCATAATTTTCATTAAACTCCCAGAAATTCCAAAGGGAAATTTTGAAGAATTAAAGTTTATTCTTATTTAAAAATCATTATCATTGTAGCAGCTGTGTGCCTGGGCTGAGAAATGTCTGTCATCCATGTTCTTAGCTAGTGTACTTTTCTGATCACTAAGACGCAATACTAGATATCTGCAATGTGACAGAGGAAAGGTTTAGTTTGGTTCGCAGATTGTGCGGATTCTAGTCCAGAGTCAGATGGCTCCGTGACTAGGCTGTATGGCAGAGGGGCATGGCAGAGGACAAAGAGTTTGTGGCATGGTGGTAAGCAGGGAGTGGAAGAGGAAATGAGATAACCTCTTCCAGGCCACCTGCCCAATGACCCACCTCTTCCCACCAGGCTTGACCTCCCAATTCCACATTTATCTGTAAACTCATAGGTAAACTAACCCACTGATGAGTTAGGAAGGTGATCCAGTCACCTTCGCCAAACCTCACCTATGAACTCTTGGAGCTCTGGGGGTACATTTAGGCAGAAACTGTAATATCAATCAAGCCTGAAGTGTCAACGTTTAAACAGTTGAACATGACTATAGAGTACAAAGTCAGATTCAAGAAAGAAAACCTCAAGTGAATTATAAATAGTCAAAGCAATGATGTTTATAGGAATTATCACAGATAAGTATAGGTGTAGGATTTATAGAAGTACAATAAAAGGTCACATTATTATTTAAAATGTAGATATCAATTTCAAGCTGCATCCTGATTTCGAAAGAAATTACATGCAGTAGCAATCCACTTTATTTATTAATTGAAATGAATAAATAAAGGTTCACCTCATCAGTTAATTGAACGCTTCATATTTGAAAGGCACTGCTTTAGTTAGAAGTAAGAGTGGTGAAAAAAATTCCTGATGGTTGAAGTCTATGGGGAAAGGAACAGAAGTGGAAATCAATTAAATACACATATCAAAAAGATAAATTTCAGATGTTAATATTAAAAGGGCAATGAAGCAAAAGAATGTGTAGAAAAGTGTGGGAAACTTTGTGATAAAAAGAGTGTTTCTGTGAACACACTTTAGAGTTAAGGTCTGCTGGATGGGAAGAAGGAAGTTACAAATGCACTATAGGAAGAGTACAGCACTCTGAAAGATGGAGGGGGAACTGCTCTGAGGCTGAGATATTCTGTTCAATGAAGAGAATGCATCCACCAGAACTAAGGCAGTTAACAAAGAGAAATAAATAGGGAGATGTAGCAGATGGCATTGATCATGTGGGCTGGAGCCCACTCAAGCTGTGTAAACCTAGAAAAGTAGTGAGATTTTATTCCAAGGATAGAGACATGGACTGCTGAACAGGTGCATAGCAGGTCTAGAGGAGAAGAATTAACTGTGACCACAAGACAAAAAAATCACATTTTTCCTCTTTGATTTTAGAAAACTATATTCTTTTCAAGTTTCTGTGTTCACATTTGCCAAGTGAAAAAGATGGACACAGTTACAAGATGCATTCCATGGTGATGCTCAGTATCTGCTTTCTTGAGATAACACAACAATCAGTGCTCAGCATTGATTAACATAAGCTGCAGGCAATTAAGCTTCACTTTACTTGACCAAATATGGAACCACCATGGCTGGCCCATATCCACTGGTGAACAGGGCATGTTGAGCTTGCCACACAACAAGAGAAAAGGCTGTGTAAGCTTGAGTCTTGCTCCACAAGGTTGGCCTGTGATTCCAGCATGATCCCAACTGTGACATCTATACACAGGTGCACAGGGCAAAGAAAGAGAACATCTACCTTTGCAGTCTCCGAGTCTGTTGTTTGCTGTAGAACATTCCCCTTGCTCTTCTGCCTGTTTGCCTTCATCTGAAGTAGCACAGAAAAGTCTCACCATGGCACACATCCTTTTTACCAGGCTCTGGTTTAGACAGAATTTCCTACAGACTCCTTCACAGGACAACTCTCTGCTCTTTAGAGTTTCATGTCATTAAGTTTGGGATAAAAGGGATAGAAAGGGACCATTTTCCTTTGCATCCTTCATTATTGCGTTCAAACCATATAACTAAAAGTATTCTTTCTCTCTCCGTTGGGCAAGTTAGAGTTTGAATAATGGAAAACATCTCCTGGTTTTCCACCTTTACTGTGAACAGATTTTAAACTGATGTACTACAGGAGCTGTTATCACTGTCACTCACTGTCATCACTTACAGAAGCTCTGTGGTCAGGTCTGATCTCTTCTAAAAAGCATCATTTTAGAGAGATGTGATAAATAAGACAGATGCTGGGCACACGTGGGAATCTCTTCTCTGAGGATGTGGCAGCAAGAGTTAAAATAGAAAGAACAAAAGTTTGCAGCAAAAGAAAAGTATCCTGGCCTTTTCCATGATACCTAGTTGCTTCATGATTTCACACTTAACATACCTGAGCCTCAGTGTCCTTGGCTACAACATGGCTCTAATGTTTGCTCTTTCCAACCACACAAGGAGTGCATCAAGGGCCCAAAGACAGAATGTATGCATGAATATTTCCTGAATAGTCAAATCTTCTCTAAAGTAAGCCAGTCTTTGCTTTGTAGCAGTTCAAGTAATGCATGTGGGTCTGAGCCATTTTGAGACTGTACTATGAAATTAAATGCTTTACTATTAATTAAAATAAATAAAAATACTAACAGTTTATCTATTCATTTTTTTCTGGAAAACTCTTTGGTTAGGTTGAATAATCACTTGTAGATGATACAGACAGGAGGAAAAATGAGGACTTTGTGTTCATGCTGCGATTATAGAGAAACTAGCAGGCAAAGAGCTAAGTTGTACAACCACCTCAAACCCCTTCTCTTAGTTACTTTCTCATTGAGATACGATGCCTAATACCCACACTTTAGAGAAAAAAGATCATTATTTTGGCTCACAGTTTTGCTGCATAGTTGACTGGCTCCAAGGCAGGACAGCATGTCAGAGGGGAAAGCATAGGAGAAACAGCTCATGGCATGGCAGTAGGAAAAAGAGCAATGATGGGAGGAGTTAGGCTTAGATCCCCTTCCAGCCTGTGCCCTCAGTGACCCATTTCCTCCAAACAGGCTTCACCTCTGCACATCATATTTAGTTATAAACTTATTGGTGGACTAATCCTTTGATGAGTGTCACATACCCATGACCCATCGCTTCCCCAAAGCCCAACCTATGAGCACACAAGGCTTTATGGGGACATCTAGTCATAAACTGTAATACTCCCCTTGGTCTCTAGTGCATCTCACATGTCCCATTTTCTATGGATTTCAGCCATGGGCTATGATCTTGTCCAGGGCTGTTATGTCTTTTGCAGTTACCCTGAGAGCATAGATGTTGTTTCTTGATCTTACAAACACCTACAGGTTGTGCAAAGGATTGAATCACATAAGAAACATGAAAAAGAAACATTTGCTTGGATCAAATCTAAGTAATCCAATATTTCCGAACGTTTTTCACATTATAAGTGAAACCACACAATATAGCAAAAGGTAATATGATTAGAGGAAAGGGAATCAACTGTTCCAACCAGAGATGCAGATAGGAAATAGCTCCCATTTTCCCATTTCTCCCCTCCCACCCCCAAACATCAGAGATTTGGAGATAAACAAGATAAGGGCCACAGAATAGGGTGATGGAATCACACGTATCACTGGTCAGTACCTCAGAGTTCCATTGGCTACTTCTATAATGGGGTTTTAAAGTTAAAAAGATGACTTTTTTGAGAAATACGGAAAGTATGTTCAAAAGTACATTGAATTCTTAAAGTGTATTATAGTAAAGGACACAATGTCACTTACCCCCTAAAAACACTTTCCCTCAGATCAAATCACTTATACTATCATTCTGCAAGAATACTGAAAGTCTTGTTTTGTTATGGCTGCCTGAATGTCCTGAATTAATTAAAAATGCTTATGACAATTTCTATAAGATAAAAACATGATCACATGTCTTTATCCACTTTCATAGATCTGACACCATGCAACTTCTGTCTCTTCCCAAAGTCAGAATGACCATGTGAAGGGTAAACATTTTGAATATATTCAGGCAATTTAGGCAGCCTTGAAAGTATAACTAAAAACATCCAGGAAAGAGAACTTCTAGAACTGCTTCAGAAGGTGATAAAAACAATGGGATAAATGTATTCTAACCAAGGGAGAATATTTTTGAAGGGATAGAAGATAACATGTCTTTTATGATAACACTACTTTAAAATTCAGACACATGTTTTATATTTTGAGCAATCCTTTTATTTTCCTAACTGAGACAGATACCATCAAGCTGAGTAAGTGGGTTTGGGCATCTGTGTTTTCATACCAGATGATTATTGTACACGTTGATTTCCTAGGAACACAGAGTGCTTTTGTTTGGAGAATAGGGAGTGAAGGAAACAGAACTGAAGTGTTTCCTTTTTGTATCAAGTTCTTGTTCCCTAGTGGAGGGGATTTCCATTCGGCTACAGTGAAGGTAATCCCCCAAAATTTCACATGTTTGGAAGGTGATTGGATTGTGTGGGATGATACAATCATCAGTGAACTAATACCTTGGGGAGTTCAGTAGCTGAATGTACTGTTTAGGGCTGAAGGCTTGGCTGGACTGAGGGACATGAATTGGAAGAGGGTATTTTTGTTTTTGATTCCATTTTTCTCTTTCTGGTTCCTGGCTACCATGGGTTGAGTATCTTTTCCTCTTCCATGACCCTTGGTCATGCCGTTTCTACCTTGGACCCAGCTGATGATGGACTGAAACCATGATCCAAACTGAAACTCTTCTGCTTTAAGTTCCAGATGTCAGATATGTTGTCCTAGTTGTAAGAATTTGACGAGACCTTATTTCCACTGGAGCATTCCTTATGGGCTGATGACCACACTCATCAACCCTGAGGGCTGTCTATGTCACAGGTTCACAGCTGACCACAATTTTGTTTAGCTCAGCAGATCTGAGCTTAGAAGATCTCTAATAGTCGTGTGAAGCTACAAGGACTCACACAATACCTCACTACAGTGTTAGAGTCTGCAATGTCTTACTCACAGGGTAAATACAATTTGAAATGCCCAGGATGAAATTGCAGCAGGGTCTATTCCTGGGATGTTTGATACATTAACGATCAGCTGCATGTGCCCTTGAAATGTGACTGTTCAAATGGAGAAGAGTTGGAATTATAAGATGCAGATGTGATTTCAGACAGCACCATATTCATGTACAACAAAATATTTCATTGATCATCTTTATATTGACATGGTAATGTTGTAGATATTTTGGACTCAATAAAACACGTTACATATCAAAATTAATTTTATGAGTTTGTTTTTCCTTTGTGAATGTAGCTATTAAAAATTTAAAATTGTATATATTCTATATTTCACATCATATTTCCAGCAATAAGTACTGGCCCAACCTTTTCTATAGATTCAGAAATTTTAAACTATAATGCCTAGTAATCAAAATGATAACTAAATCTCCAGATTCTGAAAAACATTCATGTCTATTACCAGTGCACAGAAACGCATAACATAGATATATACAGAACTCTAAATTAGCATTCAAAATCAATACACTCTGCATTCTTTAAATCTTCTATTTAATTAGTGCCACATAGTAGGTTTGGAGTATAATGGCTTCCACACACCACTCAGGGATATCTCAGATGTATGCCTGAGGGAGATGACACATGACAAGCATGTCACTTGATGCGTGTGAATTAATAACATGTTATCAGTTCCAAAGGCATTAAGAGACTAATCTGAATTCAAGTGTTATCAGAGGGCAACCCTAGATGGTGACACTTTTGTTTTGAGTCCTACAAATAACAAAAACAGTCATTTTTATTTACATCTTATGTTCCAAATCTGGCCCAATGCTAATGCCTTCATATATTCCAGATGAAGATATACAAGTCCAAGAAATTGAGATGCTTGTGTAAACTGAATTTTGAAGCCCTATTCAGATGCTTGAATGAGATATTCAGTTTTAAGCAAATATGAGAGCTGAAGCGGTAGCTGTACTATTGCCCTGAGCCCCAGGCATTGGTGAGGCTCAGAATATTCCTTCCTTCTCTGCCCCCTGGTCGTGCTTGTTTTCCTTTGAAGAATAATTAAGATTTAATGGCATATTTTCACAGTTTTTTGTCTGCCTGCTTTCTGACTGCCTACTGTGCAGAATGCTTGCGTTTGATCCCGGTCATTACAAGAACTGTACAGTAATTGCCTATCTGGTGACTCGTTAATGGAGGTCCCCAGAGAGCAGAGACGCTGCTCTTTTGAAGTTCATCTTGTTTACTGTTGGCCCTTCTAGTTTAATCTATATCATCAGAGAGCCTTGCTCAATTATTGGCAGTTCTATCTCTTCTCACTGAGACACAGGCACTGGGTAAACAAATTTTTCCTTCTTTTGCTTCTTCTTTCATTTTCTTTTATTGTTTCTCTCTCTTTCTCTTTTTTTTTTTTTTTGCTATTTTTTAAAGAGAAATGTTCTTTTTCTTGACTTATCGACATGACCAAGCAGAAGATTCCTTTGTATAACCAGGGCATCTGTAGACCTTCCATGAATCAGCTCTTCAAATGTATCCAAGAGACCAAAGATTTGAGGCCGACCAAACAGTCAGAATGGTTTTGATATGACAATTGACCTTGACCCATCTTGTAGGACCTAGGAGAATAAGTACAAGACCTTAATTGCTCCAAACATAGCTCTAGCTGGTACATTTGTCTGCTACTAACTGCTTGTAAACTCCTCCCAATTAGTTTTGGTCATTTTTTAAACTTTTGTCACTCTCTTTATGACAGTCCCACAGAACCAATGATTAGCCTTGGTTTCTTAATCATCAGCCTAGAAAAAGACTTCCAAATATCTGAGGGACATTTGGCTAAAAACATAATAAATAGCTAATTGCTTATAGAATAAATGAATATTCTCTTTCTACCGCTAAAATTCAACACTACATGCCAGAGATACACCCTCATTTCTCTCTTAATTCTTATTTTCAGAACAGTATCAAACATCAGGAAATTCTTAGGAGTCTGGATGTTGTAGGGCTAGGGCTTTCTGTGGTAAGCACAGCAAGGTAATGAGTGCAGGATGATGTGGAGGAGACTGAGCTGAACATGGTGGAAAGTTTTCAGCACTGTATATAGGGACAGCAATGCTAGTTGCCCCGTCTCTGCCCCTACAAGAATCTTTCAAATTGAATGAATTTTTTGGGTTGGGTCTTTGAATTTGGGGGGCCTCACTTTTTTCAATTATTTATATATTCTAGATAAAAATCCTTTGCTGAGGGACATTTGACTAAGTTTTTTTTACCATTCTGTGAGTTGTGTTTTCACTCTGTTGATGATTTCTTTTGATGTGCAAACATTTTTCAAATAAGATCAGATCTTAGTTTTTGATTCTTTGAAGTACTTCCTGTACAGTTTCTGTTTTGGTTGTGAACTATATGTCTACATGTATGTATTCAAGATTTCTACCTTCCTTTTCTTCGCTAGAATTTAGTGTCTCTGTTTTAATATTTAGATCTTTGATCCACTTTGCCTTTACTTCAGTGCATGGTGATAGATATGTGCCTACTTTCAGTCTGTAACATACAAAAAGTCATATTTTCCAGCATCATTTATTAAAGAGGTTATCTTCCCTCCAGTGAACATGTTTGGCACCTTTGTCAAAAATTATGTATCTGATTGTCTTTGTAATTATGTATGTATCTTCTCATCTATTCCATTGATCCTCAGGTCTGTTTTTTTTCAGTACCATGCTGATTTTATCACAGTAGCATCTGAGGCAAATATGTACTTCTCAGATAAATAAATACAAATGGCAAATAAACATATGAAAAAATTCAACATAATTGGTCATTCAAGAAATACAAATTAAAACAACACTGAGATTCCATCTCACTCCAGAAAGAACGACTATTATCAAGAAATTAATCAATAACAAATGCTGGTGGGTCTGTGGGGCAAAAGGAACACTTTTCTACTGTTGGTGGAAGTGTAGACTGGTACAAACATTGTGGAAATCAGAGTGGAGATTGCGCCAAAAAACTAGATTTGAAGGTCCCATTCAATGTAGCTATTCCCTTTCTGTGTATTTCCCAGAAGAATACTACAGCACTATATATACACCCATGTTTATATCAGCACAATTTGTAATAGAAAAATCTTGGAAACAACCCAAATACCCATAAATCAAGTAATGATTAAAAGAAATGTGATGTTTTTCTATAATGGAGCATTAGTCAGGTATAAAAAGGATAAACTCAGGGCTTTTATAGATAAATGGATGCAACTTAACACCATACTCATAAGTGAAATAGATCAGATTCTTATATGGAAACATTGTATTGTATCCCTAGCATAAAAAACTGAAAGAGTAAATAAGATCCAAAATATACAACAGAAACTGTGAAAGTGAAAGCAAAAGAAAATGCTCAAAAGGAAAGAATAATGAATTAGAGACAGGAGAAAACAAAGAAGGGAAAAGTATATATATATATATATATATATATATATATATATATATTCACACAAGATAGGTTACTGATAACCTCTGTTAATTCATCAAAAAGAACAGTTTGTTTTTTCATTGTTTGATCATTTTCTTCATGCCTATATCTTGTAATCTAAGCAACTACTTTGACGTTAGCAATACACAACATATATTAACTTTTTAAATCTTCTGTTATATTATTTTGAAATTCTGTGTCATTGTTTTTGTTCTGTTTTTATTTTAAAATTTAAAAATGAATGAATTTAAGCAGAAGTTAATCAGAGTATTTTCTGCAATTAATAGCTGAACAGTGCATGAGGGAATGTATCTTCCCATTTGGAGTGCTGAGATTCACATGGTAAGTCAGTCAAAGATGGAGTCAAGAGAGGGAAGAGGCAGATTGTTTTAGATAAGGCTTTATCTTCTGGGTCTACCTAACCCTAGGCTTAGGTATTACATGAAAAAAATTTTTAAAGCTTATTTGATTGAAATATCTCTAAAACAATCCTTATGCATAGAACTACGTATACTGTGAATACTACCATGGCCCATATTTAGATAACTTATATGCTTGGTAACTTTAAGTTGGAACTTGCACCGCCAATATATTTTAGGTTTATGTGAAAATAATCATGGCAGTAATACTTTGGTCTCAGCACAAATAGTAAGTTCCTTTCCTAAAGTAGGCACTGAAATAAATACTTTCAAATAGTAGTTGGTTTACTCTTTATGATATCCCAAGGCATACGTCATCTTGTTATTATTTTTATTTTCTTTTAAAAAGAAATAGAGGTCAAGTGCAGTTAAATTGTCAGCATTTGTCAATGTTGAGAATGAGATTCATATGAACATCTCTCTCAAAAGCTTTCCAAGATTATAAGATATTTTAATTATGATATGATTAGATATATTCTGTTGTTTATTGTGGTGGCGTAGCCTGTTTAACTAGTAAGCATTACAAGATAACCATATAAAACATCAAATGTTGAGGTGGTTCTTATCTACTTAATTATCACCGTAATCCTTTTAGGTGGGTGGAAATTAATACTGCCATTTTACACATGAGTCTGGAGACTCTGAAAAGCTCAACGTTTACCTGCGGTCAAATAGCTGAGAGTGGCAGGATTTGAGTGTAAACCCACTTCTGCCTCGATCCAAAGCCCACTCAACTTCATCCAAGGTGAAACATTTTTTCTTGGTAAACTGATTTTAAACACTTGGGCAACTTTTTGCAGGAATACTCACATCACTAAGAACCCCAAGTCCAATTTAGCAAACCTTATTAGTCTAATAAGACTCCAGTTCCATCAGCATAATTGGCAGTCACCTCAATCACATTGAGTCTAATTACTCTATCTTGGAGTCCTCATTATTAAGCTCTGAGGCAAAGGCAGAGAAGAAAATACACATCAGAAAGGCTGTGATGGCCTGAGACCACTGTGCAAGGCTAAGAGGGTGGCCAAGGTCATGGGGATCAGGAAATCTGCAAAAGGACATCAGCATTTTGTTATTGTTCTGCACTTACATAGGGATAATGCTAAACAGCCACAGGAAGTTAATACCTGAACTGTATTGCAGGCATTAAAAAACATTCAGAGAACTTCAAGGCAAGGAAATCCTCAGAATTCAGTTGCACTGCTAATTCTTGTGGCTTCATTTCTCTTAGAGGTCACCATTGCTTAGATGAGTGTGAATTCTAGCTGCATTTTAGAACTAAAAACAGAAAATGCACAGCTGACACTGTATATATTCTAATTTAATCTTGCTACTGTAAAACATTATCATCTGTTTATTTCTTACCTTCAAAACAATTGCAGCATTTCCAACCATTTTCTTAGTTTAAATTCTTAGAATTGGAAATGATAACTCACAGGTTATGCACATTTGAAAGGTTTTGAAAACATGGCTAAATTGGATATTATATGCACTCTCCAGTTTTCTGAATTTTTCTTTATTTCAATAATTTTTCATTGTTTTTAGTTAAGAATAAAGCAAAATGTGTAGGTTTAAATCTATCTTTTGTATTTATTTGCTCTTTGACCCTAAGTAAGATATCGAGAGACTATAAATACTTGCAGAATTGTGATAGTGAAAATAGTAATAATGAAAAAATACTGTCTTATATTTTTGTGGTGAGGGGACAATAGATGGTGTAGTATTGTGGCACATAGTAAAGACTTGACAAATACCACTTTAGTACACTGCAATATACAGTCTAAGAGTAGAACTTCCAGGTAGCCCGTGGGAGAGAGGAGTAGACAAGACCAGCCTATCTTGGCAGGCTTCCTGGGAGACGTGATATTTAAACAGCATTATTCCAACTCACTGTCCTCACTCATGTTTCAGGAAACTTGAAGGATTCCAGTTGCAGCCCTCTAGGTAACTTAAGATGTTTTAAATTGTGCCCTGACTCTAAAAACGTACCATCATTTAGAAAACATTTTATTTTATTGTTTCCCATTAAATCCATCATCAACAGTTCTGATATTTTCACATATTGATCTATGATATGAAATGCATTCCTATTTTGTAAAGCACTTCATGATTTAAAAGCAAAATCTTTGAATAAGAAAGAATGGCTTCACCACATGAATAGACCAATTCAGCAGGAAAAGCCTCTTAATTGTCTGTATATATCCAAGAGGCCTCTTAGGCCCCTGCTTCATGTAGCCCAAACTTCCAAAGGAATTGTCCCTAAAAGCAGCATTATGAACTCCACTCAACTCTACAAGTACATGCACCCCTGGGACTCCAACTAAAACCAACTTATTCCACTTCATTTCAACTCACAACTTGTTACATCAAGCAGTCAGTAGGTGTAATTGTTCAGCACCAGCCATTTTCAAGGAAATCAATATTGGCTGATGGACTAATCTCTCAATTTGTCTTACTTCATTCTTTAAAACAAAAGGCAAAATGAGAAAGAATTCTACTCATTTTTAGACTGTCACAAGTCCCAGAATATCCAAAAGAGATTGAATACATTCCTTCAGAATTACCTGCATGCCCTTTGCTCATGATCCTCCAATAACCTCAGTGATATAGATCTAACTTGTTCTGTGTTTTCTATTTTTACATTGAACTGAGAAGAACCAACTTAAGGTGATTTTCTTTCCAGGGAAGCTGGGTTGTCATCACAGCCCCAACACTGAGACCCTGAATAAGTCACACACTCTCTCTGGGCTGTTTCTTTTGGTTTAAAATAAACATTGTTGAGGGGTCTGGTTGTATGTAACAAAACAGAAGCATAGTGGAAGGGTAGAAGGAGTAAGGGACGGAGGAAGGAGAGAAGGAAGCAAGGGAGAAAGGAAGAAAGAAGGAAGGAAGCAAACAAGTAAGCTTATTTCCATTTCATGTAAAAATAGTCCAGAGGCAAGTCAAAACTGGCATAGGAGCTCTACAGTTTCAGAGATTAACCTCATTCTGTTGTTTTGTTTCCCCATCCTCAGCATAGCGATTTCATAATGCTAGAGGGATGCCTCTGTTCCTACCATTACAACCAGGTTCCACCACCCAGAATGTGAAGACAAGCTCCTCTCTTTTAAGAAGATGCTCCAGAAGACCTGCAGGATATTTCTATTATCTACAGCTCTTTGGCTAGGTTTTAGTTACAGACACATTCAGCTATAAGGGAGATTTTTAGAATTTTTAGTTGAACAATCTTGTGCTTTAGCTGCAGATCAAAATTATTTCACTGAGGAAGAATAAAAGGGAGAGCAGATACTGTGAAACATCCAGCAGTCTCTGCCACAGAGCACTAGATCATGGGTACCCCAGAGGCCAGAAGAGGAACAAAGTTCAATTTGCCTGAGATTTATGTGGAATGCTTTAGTACTTTTTACTCCACAGATGAGCTACAAATAGGATAGTACAAATTCTCTTGTTTATTTCTGAACATATATTTTTCCAAGCCTGATACTGATACCAACTATGATCCCAATCCGCAGTGCTCTCTCTGTTTTACACCTCTGCTAACCTCCATGCAGTAACATCTGCTTTTCTTTTCTTTTATCAACTGTTGTTTTCTTCTCTTGCCTTTTCTAGTACTAGTGATTGAATACAGAACTTTGGCACTGAGCTGTATTCTCAGACCCTTTCTTAATTTTGAGACAGGGTCCTGCCTGGTTGCCTGGGCTGGGCTTGAACATGTGATCCTCCCGCCTCCACTTCTCGTAGTACTGAGATTACAGGTGTATACCACCACCTTGGTATACACCACCTTGGCATACCACAAAGAGCAAGTGGGCTTAAACACTTGCATTTTATTAAAGGAAATAGTACACAAACACCTCGGGAAAGAGAAGAATAAATAGATCACCACAGAAATGTCTCTCTTTTCCCTTTAATACCTTCTACTGTCTTGAGAAAGTATCTAGCATCCATTGATATTTTATGTACCTAAAACAGTAAAACTTACAGATACACAGCCTCATTAGGATTGGAGCCTACAAAGTTTAGCTCATTGCCACCATTGCACATGGATCCTTTGTCTGCCTAGAAGAAAAAAGAGATAAAGTGGCAAGATTCTCACTTGGAGTTTTATGGTAGCAATAAGAAAACATGGTCCAATATACCACAAGGAGTTACTTAGGGATTTCTTGCTATGCCCTCAGTATTATTTGTAGCACAACAGGGCTGCATAAAACAAGAGCAAGGAAGCAGAGTAACTTGACAAAAAAAGAAGAAAGAAAGAAAGAAAGAAAGAAAGAAAGAAAGAAAGAAAGAAAGAAAGAAAGAAAGAAAAAAAGAAAGAAAGAAATCCAAAGAAAGAAGAAAACCCCTACCCTGTAGCAGAGGCCACTTTAGAAATCTGTGTGAAGTGGGTCTTTTCAGATATTATGTTCATTGTACCAAACTGAATGTCCAGCATGTGTGGTCAATAAACATTGTTTGATTGAATGAATGAATGAGAGGATGGATCACTCCAGATTTCATGTTCTTCTCCTGTGTGGTCTCCCACCATGACGACCATCATGCTCTCCCCGCTAGAAATACTTGGCAAATCGAAAGGTGATAAAACCTACAATGGAGCAGATTCCCACAGTGCTGCAGAATTGGAAACCACATCTTATCACTGCATAATAGCCCTGGTTCTATTTCCCACATCACAGAGAATGCAGCCTAAAAGAGATTGAGTTATTCCACACAAAGACTTCACAGAAGGAAGGAAAAAAATGTTGTTTTGATTCACTACTTTTTTGTCATTTCAAACACAATATGCACATTTTCATCAGAAGCTAAATGATAGCGCTTACAGTATTTAATATCTGAATTCAATTATCTGTTTGAAGGCTTATTACCATAGTAAAAGGAAAAGCATTTCAGAGGATTTCCAAAGGCATCAGGGTACAATGTTTGAGGGGGGGAGTACACACTGTTAAAGAAACTATGGATTCACATAAAAGAGAGACAGTGACCTACTCAGAGAAACAAAGGAATACAGGCACACAGACAAGGTAGGGACACAAATGTAGGAACACAAATAACAAGAATCGCACATACAGCGGGGTAGAAGAAGAACTACTAGTATGTTACTCCCACATAATGTAGATCTTATAACAGTCCTCCCTTCATATCCATGTGCAAGAGAGTGAATTTGAGCCCTTATTTTACATTATACAAAAATCAACTCAGTGTAGATTAGAGGCATGAACATGAGAGCTGAAACTGCAAAACTCCTAGAAGAAAACCTGGGAATTTCACTTTATTGGCTTAGTCGTGAATTAATGGAGATCACACCGAAACTACAAGTAACAAAACCAACAAGTAGGACTAGCTCCAATCTAAAAAGCTTCTATATAGGAAAGGAAACAGTCACCAGAGTAGAAGGAAGTCTACAGAATTAGAAAGGATATTTCCAAGCTATATACCAGGTAAGGAGTTAGTTTGCAAAATATATAAGGTATTCTGCATTCTATTAGGAAAAACTTTAACAATTTAACTAAAAAGGGACAAAGGGCTTGAGCAGACATTTCTGTGAAAGGCCAAGATGGATATGAAAAGATACGAATATTAGAGAAACACAAGTGAAAACCACAGAAGATATTACCCCATACTTGTTAGAATGGTTATTAAAAGATCTTAAAAGGCATCATGTGTATAGAAAGATATGGAAATATTAGATCCTTTGTGCACTACTGGTGGGGATATAAAATGGTATAGCTGCTATGGAAAATAGTACAGAGATTCTTCAAAAAATTAAAAGTAGAGTTACCATATGATGTAGAAATCTTACTTTGAAGTATGTATCCAAAAGAAAGAGGAGGAGTAGGAATAGGAGGAAGAGGAGGAGAAGGAAGAAGGGAAAGGAGAAGGGGGAGGAGAAGAAAGAAAATAACAGCTTTAAGAGGTCATTATAACCTGTCTATACCAGCATTGTTTTCAGTAAGTAAAACTTAAAAGCAATCGAAATATTCTCTGATGGATAAATGGATAAGCATGCCGTGTCAGATGTGCACATTGATCTGCTTCCCTTTTGCTGGATACAGTAGTTCACGTCCATAACTAGAAGGAAGAGAGTTTAATTTGGTTCGTGTTTTCAGGGGTTTTAGTCCATGGTCAGATGAGTCCAAGGCAGAAACATCCTGGCAGACTAGTGTGACGGCCCAAAGTTGCTTAGTGCATGGCAGCCAGGAAACAGAGGAGGGGAGCAATGCCAGAAAAGAAAGGGAGAACACCCAGATGTACCACTCAAGGCCACATTTCCACGGCCCAGACACAACAAAAAGTGTGTACCACCAAATTCCTGGGCCAATCAGTTGACACAATCATTCTTAATTGTCACAGTACATGAAATGAAATATTATTCTGCTTTTAAAAGGAAGAAAATTATGACACGTAGTCTAATGAAGATGAACTCTTGAGACATTTATGATCAGTCAGCCACAAAAGAACTATATTCCTTTTACATAAGTTATCTACCGTATTTAACTCAGAGAAGTAAAAAGTTGAATGGCAGTTACCAGGGCCAGAGATGAAGCAGAATGAGGAATTGTTGTTCAGTGAGTATAAAATTTTGTTTATTCAAGGTGAAAAAGTTTTAGAGATCTGCTGTATAACACTCTGCCTATAGTTAAGAATACTGCTCTGTACATTTAAACTGTTTTGAGAGTAGATCTCATATTAAATGTTCTTACTACAATAGTGTAAAGACCAAAATAACTTTAAAATGTAATTTCCTTCAACTGCTTTCTCTGTCTGATTTAATTGGACTAAATTGTCAGAGTAGGTCTACTTTTCATAGCCTTCTGTTAAAGCCCTGCAAGATGTCTCCCATTGTCCATGGCAAACGGGCTAAAATTCTGGAAATTAGCCAAATATCAGACAATTTTAATCTCAAAATAAAAATTATAGAAATGCATTATGATACATTAAATAAAATAAGAATCCATGAATCTATATATTTATAAATTCAGTGATGGGAGAAGAAAATTTTTCCTTACCTTTTTTACTAGTCAACTTTTTATCATTGTGACCAATGCATGAATAAAAACAATTTAAAGGAGGAGAGGTTTAATTTGACTTAGCATTTTCAGTGTGTGATTGGCTGGCTTGCAGGCAGAAACACCAATGGCAGAAGAGCATGGCAAAGATAAGCGGCTAACCTCACTGTGTAGAAAAACTACTCACTCATGGCAGCCAGGAAGCAAAGTGAGTGGGGAAGAGCCAGAGCCAGAGACAGATAGACAAACAGACAGACAGAGACAGAGACAGAGACAGAGACAGAGACAGAGACAGAGACAGAGACAGAGAAGTGGTTGGAAACAAGAATGTACACTTTCAGGTCACATTTACAGTGACCTACTTCGTCCACTCAGTCTGCCTTTTAATAGGACATTCAGTTATGAACTTATCAGTGTTAATGAGTCTAAGATCCCCTGATCTAATGATCCTCCAAAATTCCCACCTCTGAACACCCAAACCTTTTGGAAAATGTCGATTCAAATCATATACATATTATATTGCAGAACAGTAAATATTGAAAGAAAGACATAAAATCACAGGACAATGCTAATATTGGAGAATGGAAGATTGATGAAAGGATATTATGTACTGTCAATAATTTCCAATTAAAAAGGTGCAATAGTAGCTTCATGAGGAGGAAACCTGGTAGAGACCAACTCAACAAAATGGTCAAAGTCAGTATCACCAAATTCCCAACAAACTGCAAACTAATGCATGGCACTGAAAAGGACACAGTGTCACTCTGGGTGGTTACAGTGGGGAGGAAAAGGGGCTCCCATGAGCTCTGTTAGGAGAAAATATCAGAGCACTCTGAAGTGAAAGGTTTTCTACACACAGTTAGCCACTATCCTTCTAAAATATCCAGGTCAAGAAAAGAAAAGATAACCTGAAGAGATATTCCAGATTAGAGGCCAAAGTGTAATCCAGGAGAGAATAACATCCACAGAATTTGATTAATCGCTGGCATTTGAATGAAGACTGCGGATAACATAACACACATCAAACTCAAATTTTTAATCTTTGTGTTATGTGATATAATAAAATAGCTTCATTTTTAGTAAATGAGCATTGAGGAATTTAAACAAAGGAGCATGATAATCCAATTACTCCAAACAATTCAGCAAGAAAATGGCATGTTAATTAGCTAGGTAAATAGATTGTAGATAGACAGATGCTTATGCTTTATATTATAGAACTTTATATATATATATATAATGTTTATATAGTATATATTATAAAACTATCTATATTATAAAATATATATAAAACTGTGTGATATATGTATGTATGTATGTATATATATACATACATATATATATATCTCCACGTATTTGACATTTGTATATCCAGTTGATTCTCCATATTCACAGGTTCTGCATCTGTGGATTCAGTTAACCATGGATTGAGAACATTGAGATTTTAAAAATTTTACATCTGTACTGAACATGTACAGACTTTCTCCTTGTCATTAGTCCCTGAACTGTATAGTAAACAAATATCTACTTAACATTCTCACTGTAACTGATATTATAAATAAGCTAGTGATAATTTAAAGTATACAGGAGGATGAATATAGGTCATTTGAAAGTACCACTTTATGTGGACTTGAACATGTCTAGATTTTGGAAGGGTCTGGGAACCAATCTGCCACAGATCCTAAGACACACTTAAACATGTATATATGTACATACACAAACAAATAGATATAAGTCAAATAAAACAAAATGTCAATGTTTTATGAAGGAGATACTCTAACCAAAAGTAAAGAGTTGGGTAAAGTGTATTCTTTTGCTTTCTTACAACTCTTCTGTACATTTGACATAATATTAAATATAACTAGAAGCAGTTTACATAACTGTAATCCCAGCTATAAGGAGGATGAAGGAGAATCCTGTGAGCCCTGGAGTTTGAGACCAGTTTGGGTAACATAGAAGATTGTCTCAAAAAGTAAACTAAATAATAAAATAAAATTTTAAAACTATGACATTGCCTGATCTATCAAAAGTCCTGAGGAGATGAGGTCCCGCCAGAGTAGTTTGCACCTGCATGCTTGCCTCACTGACACCCATCTTGCTCTAGAATCTACAAGTCTAAACATCCGGCCTCTGAACCTCTTGAGTTCACCATGCAGGTTCTCCCACAGACCAGGTCACCCTTCTACGCTCACCTGTGCAGCTTGACACCTCACTGGATTAGAGAGGCTGTCTGCCTTCAGACCTTCATGGCAGTGATGGGAAGCATCCTTCCCACTGCCTGTCATCTTGCTTTTTTTACATTTATACTGATAGAAACTCACCATTGAAAGGGTTTAATATTTATTTTGGCCATTTTTAATGATTATTCTTTATGAACATTTTGAAAATAACAGAGAAAAAAGGTCATGCACCCATTTTATCAATTAGTGCTGCCTACTATTAGCATATTTTCTTTTGACTTTCTGGTGACAGAAAGAGAGAAAGGCAAATATGTTCTGCTATCTTGCTGGAGGAATTATATTATTTCAGATCCTTCTTTGTTGATCATAAAATTATCTGGTGCTCATGGGCCACTCCACTGACCAACTGCTTTAGGTTCAGATTTTATTTTATTAATTTTTTTGTTTAAGTATCGCTGGGGAAAACCTCATGCAGTAATTTCTTCTCTGCATACCATAAAAAACCATGGCACGCTCATTATAAACCAAGAGCAAGCTTTAGCCTTACACTCCAGGTTCAGCAGAATTGAATGGGCCACATCAATCGTTCAGCAAGTCACAGGCAGAGGCCACTTTCTCTCAAGCCATGAGGTGGACCTCACTGAGAAATTTGGAGACTTGAGGCTTCCCTCCTTCTTTCTTTGGTTTGTGAGATGTGGTTCATTATTCAAAGTCCCCATCTCTTGCTTTACCATACTTAAAATGACAAAAAATGTGTACATTTGTGTTGACTTTTATTCTTAGATTCTTTCAAACAAAGCAACATTCCTTGGGCATCACTTCCACCCATGGACTTTATGCAGAGAACTCTAAAACAATGAGAGATAATAATAATTACCTCTTATTAATAAGGTGATAGAATATTGTTTGAGCTTTAAGGATTGAGATGAGAATTATACTAAAATAATCCTGAGTTTAGTTTCAGTAATGTTGATGAGAAATTGAGGGCAGAATCATATATTATTGCAGTGTATTAGAATGTGTGCTCTAGACTGTGGTCAGCATTGGCAGCCAGGTGCCGTAGACCTGATACCTTTGCCCATGGCAGGCATTATTACTCAGTCTTTATTTTCCTTTGAGCCTGGATTTGAAAGCCTTCTTTTAAAAGATTACTTCAAAATCCTGGATTCATGGCATGAGGGAAAAACAATACTTTAAAATCAGCTAAATCTTGGTTAAAACTCAGGCTCTACCATTATGTGATAGATAACCTTGGGCAAGGCAACCTACCTGTCTTTTTTTCATCTGATCCTCTTCTTCACTGAGCTCACGTGATAACTTAGTGAAGTAAGGTGGGTAGTATTCTGCCTCAGACAGCACTGGTGGGGTACAAAGCCACACAGCCACTTTGGAAGATAAGCAATTTCTTTAAAAGTTGAACATAAGTTTGCCATATGTTCTGGCAATTGTACTCTAAAGTATCTACTCAACAGAGATATGAAAACATATATCCACACAGAAAAACTTGCATATGAATATTCATAACAGCATTTTTCACAGTAGCCAGAAAGTGGCAACAACCAAAGTGTGCATCAGCTAATGACTGATACATAGAATGTAGTCGATCTAAACAGTAAATGTCATTCAAAAATAGGAAAAAAAAGAGCCAATACATACTGCTGCATAGAGTAACCTCAGAATCATCATATTAAGTGAAAAACTAGACATCAATACTCCATATTGTGGAATTTAATTTATCCATAAGCTGAGAAGAATAAGGAAATTATACAAAACTAATAAATTCCTAGTGGTATAAGGGCGAGGAATAGAAACAATACCTAATTGAAAAATTCAGAGAATCTTTCAAGGCAATGAAAATCTTATAAAATTTTATTATGATGCTGGTTACACAACTCTTTATATTGACCTAAAAACCATTGACTTGTACACTTAAAAGAAGTGAGTTTTACATTATATGAATACCTCCATGAAGCGGCAGAAAGATGGATAAAGACTCATAAGACACTGTTATTCCATCTCCCTCCATTCAGAAATTCTTCTCAGATGCTTCTGTCATGCAGCATAAAGTATTACCTCTACATAACTCTATTTGTAGTTATATTTTGGTGTTGAAAACTACCCTGCTTTATAGCATTGCTAGTTGTTTGATATTGTGTAATTTAACTTTTGGTATATATATTTTAATACTTCTCCCAAAGAATGTGAGCCCTCTTAGGATAGGGATAATCTCTTATTTATTTTCATATCCTCACCTTTGGCAGTTAGCCCTTAGCTTGGCCTCTGGCACAAAGCCTAAAGTACAATATTTATTAATAAATTATTAACTACAACTGTAAAAAATAGCGTCTCTTACTGACTATGATTTTGGCTTGAAAAAGAGAAATAGTAACCAGATGACTACTTTCAAGTGTGAAGATGCTTTAGAAAAGAGTGTTATAAAAGAAAGATCAATTTAGAGACACTGCTGATTCAGGTTCAGTGTGGCTAATTAATTTACACTGCCATGATGGCTCTAGACACATCTAAATTTCAGATTGTTTTTATTTTAGCAAAGAATCCCTTACTCAAGCCCGTCTTCTTTGCTAATCGTTTAGCAAAACAGACATTAAAGGAATTGGAAGAAAAATATTTAAAGCTACTGTACAGTATTTTCTCTTTTAATGACAAATTGATGTCTTTTAAAACAATCCAAAGAGTAGTATTTTATGTAAGAACAATCCTTAAGTCAATTAAATTAATTGATGTGTGTACTAAGATCAGCCAATGAGCTCACTGTCTTTGATCTAAAAAGAAAAAAAATGGTTGGAATTGCTTTGTGGAATCTGATGTGAAGGTTTCTTTGAGCTCATAAAGTGCTGCTACACGTTTAATGGTAGTTTAAGGCAAACATTGAAGATAATCCTTCAGAATTTTACAGTTTTGTCCTATAATGAAAGGAAGAGAAAAGTGAATTGAACATCTATTGTTTTATTTATCAGTTCCCACTTTCATTTATTGACAGGACTTCAATTTCACTGATGAGCCAAGCCCTCCCACCTATTTAGACACAACTGAACCAACATTCACATTCTCTGGGCTAGCCTATTGAATGACAACTCTCAATCCTATCAAGGAAAGGCTTGAAGTGTTAATCTAGCCAAGTCAGTATGACAAAATTATGATCATTTCTGTGATCCACTTGGCCAGGAAGTCCAAGATCGAAGCATAAGGACATCTGATGGGACTGCTCTCTGCTTCAAGATGATGTCTTATTGCTGTGCTCCCTGCCGCTTTATGCTCTACTGTAAGGATGTATTTTAATCACCTTTTTCTTTCTGGGGCAAAACTCCCAATATGTGCAATTTAAAGGAGACAAGCTGTACTTAGGCTCCCAATTTTAGGGACTTAAACCATGGTTGGGTGGCATAAACATCATGTAGAAGGGCATAGTGGAGGAATAGCAGCAAGGAATAAAAGTACAGGAGAAAATCCAGGAAAAAAAAAAAAAGAAAACATATCCAAGGACCTGATACAGTTCCCAAGATGACAGCTCTGTGGCCCACCAGGACACACCCAGAAGTTCATCTCTCAAGTCAATCAAGTGGACAGTTAAGATCACCACAGAATGTTAAGCTTTGAAAGGCCACATCTGTTAATCCAGTTGCTTTGTGGATAAAGTTTCGACATGAATTTGGAAGGGCAGCCACCATTTAAACCACAGCAACAATGAACAAAATGTGGCCAAGTTTCTGAATGATTAGAAAAGGGAATCCTCTAGATTCCAGCACTGTGACTCAGGGGAGTTTACCCTCCATACTGTCTCTCAAAGTGCTGTACATTTAAAACAATTATAATGAGAACTCATAGTCTAGTTTCACACTGGGAATTAGTTTAGAAATCATGGATCAGAAGAAGAAAAAAGGAGCTTCCAGACCTCCAATGGGGGAAAGCAGAGCAAGTTTTTAAAAAGATACCAAAGGACACAGTCATAGTAGCTCATCATGCAGGGACATCTATTCCAAGAATTCACATGCTTCCCTCTTGAAATATGTATCAGGTCAACAAATAATGTGCTAGCCACTGACCATAAATCATTGTGCTATACTGTGTTGAATGAACTTTACTTAAAATAGGAGCAGGAACATCTCAGAAGAAGTACAAATATCCAATAAATAAATTTAAAATGTCCAACATTTCTAGCCAGTAGAAGAATGAAAATTAAAACAATGCTGAGATTTTATCTTATTAGAGAAAGCATGGATAACATCAAGAAGTTAAATAATAACAAATGCTAGTGAGTCTATGGGGAAAAAAGGGACACTTCTACCTTGTTGGTGGAAACATAAACTAGTACAACTACTATCGAAATAAGTATGAATATTCCTCAAAACTAAAAATAAGAATTTTTTGACTCAGCTATTCTTATTCTGAATATCGTTTTGAAAGTGTTAAAGGCATAATATATACAGTGATACATGCACATTCATGTTTATATAAGCAGAACACATAATGGCTAAATCTTGGATATGGCCTATATGTCCATCAACAGCTGAATAGATTAAGAAAATGTGTTTATGCACAAGGGAGTGCTATGCTACCATACAGAAGGATAAATTAAAGGCATCCGTAGGGAAATGAATGCACCTTGAGATCATAATGTTAAGTGAAATAGACACATAAACTTAAATATTGCGTGTTTTCTCTTATGTGAGCAACACAAAGTATGAACAATTTAAGAGGAAATAAAGGACAGATGATAGTAAACAATGAGTCAGATCTTTTGCAAATGGGAAGGATATCTAGAGATGGAGAGGGGAAGAATCAGGAAAGAGCAAGTAAAAGAGCTGAGATGTTTATGTACATGCACCAACTTGCTTCAATGAATGCAATTGTGATATACTGCAAACACATACTAATAAAAATATAAGGTAAAAATAAAAAAGAAAGGAGAGCAGAGAAGGAAATGAAGTGGTTATTTAAAGTGTTACTATAATTAAAGCTAAAATGAGAAGTACCTTGAATATTTGAAGGGCTTTTTTAAAGTACTTGCAAAGGAATTTTTATGGACTGGTTCACTCCTTCACATCACCTAATCAATGAGTTCTCAGAAGATGCCCTAAGTAAATAATCCTACCATAACAGGAAAGGAAAGCAACCTACCCCTAAAAAGAGCAATGATTTTGAGATAGTTTTGAAGCCCTTTAGAGGACTCCTCATCCTGAATCTAAAGCTTCTGAAATTCAATTTTAAAAAATACCCATTTTGACACCACCTGCCCACTGAGGCACAGTTGCCAGGACTAGAGTGACTGTCAGACTTATTCCAGTCCAGAACTGAGAAAACCATCCAATAAAAGGTTTGTCAGTACTGTTCATCTGAGAGAGAAGGGTACCAGTAGTAAGCGCTCAAGGACTGATCCTGGGGAGCACATTTCACCTCTGAGCCTTGAAGAGTGTATCCAGCCTCCTGGTTCACAATCTCTGGCTAATGACTTTTTAAAGCAAATTGCTTTGAAGGCTGTTTTAAACATGGTTAGTTTCATTTGGATTCCTGTGTCAGGTTACTATCAAAATCTTAGTTTTGTAAAAGCCATAGACATATCACAAAACTGAACAAAATTAAATTTCAATCTTTGGATATCTCTGTCTCTTTCCCTCTTTTTTTTTAAAGTAGGTTATTACCAACATGAAACAAATGCTACAAGCTGGACAGTACTATCCTGATTTTGGACACTGAGGGAAAAAAAAGGGAAATACTAAAATGCTTTTTACCTTTCCTTACCTATTCTCTAAGTCAAACAAGCAAGCGAAAAAAATCCAGTTAATAGAAATACATGCAAATCTATTACTGCCTAACTCCTAGTCAGAGTTCTTTTCATTATGCTATGTGCATTATGAATAAGTACAAATAAAGACACAATCCAAAAACTGGGGCAGGGTGGGGGAAGGCACACAGGGCAGGCAGAGTGTCAGCTATACATTCAGAGATTTTTACATGTGGACAAGGAAATCCCATGAAGAGCTACATGGCCCAAGGTCTTCCAGATACCTCTGCCCTTGAGGTAAAGGACCCTCTGAATGTTTTCTTTATGCAACGTTCTATGCTCTGGTCTCTCAGGCAGGTCTGAACTTTTCAACAACATCAGTGACAACAACAAGGATTAGCAATACCTACCCACAATCATGATAATCACTTGTACTTGATGTGTGCTGAGCATCTCACTATGGCCCAGACCCATTGCTTTCTGCAACCGTCTCTTTTAATTTTCAGAGTATACATTTGGCTATGGAAGGATAGGAGGAGATCAGCATTGAAAAATGATAACCACTGCAGACAGACCAACCAAGGTGATCACTATTGTTATTGTTTACTTTAATTTGGCTCCTGTTGATGACTTTCCTCTCCAGTCCTACCATTTTTCCTCTAACTTGTTTCTTAGATCCATGCTTCCACCAGGACCATGACCACTGAGACTTAAATGACAGACTTGTCATCTTACACCAAACCTTCTTCTAACTGCCATCTCTACCTTCAGCTTCCTTCCCCCTTCATTCACTCCTCCACAGCAACCAGATTTATTCTTCATATGAAAACCTGATCTCACTTCCCTCCATAAATCCATATGATAGATCACCATAATTTACAAAAATACTTCAAAATATCTACTATGGTTGTTAGGCCCTAGGATATTGCTCATACTTGACCTTATACACTCAATGTTTGAAGCTCTCCAGTTCCCCAAACAACTTAGAATCCAAAACACACTACACATCCAAACACACTCTCAATCTGAACACCCATTGTCACCTTGTTGAGCAACTCTACATCCATCATCTGTGGCCAGTGAAACTCAAACATCACCCCTTGTATGATTATGTTCCTGTATTTCCTTCTACCTCAACCACCATAATTAATATTCTCTGTCTCTGCCTCTTTCTCTCTCTCTCTCCTCTTTCCTTCTTTGTAGCAAAATGTGTATCTTTTAATCATAAAATATGGATAATAGTCACAATGCTATTAATATTAATAATGGCCACTATTCTCCTAACTCTATTTTAAGCCCAAAGAGCCTTATATAAAATATCCTATTCTCACAACAAACTCATAATTATTTTATTAAATTGCCCACTTTTTATAGATGGCTACCCTAAGCTTAGATAAACAATTTAACTTTCTCAAAGTCACAGCTTGCAAAGGGGGAGGGGATAATCTTCAGCACCTCTTCTCAATGTTGAGACCATAGCCTTAGTCACAGTCACTAGTCTATACAACTCGACTTCATTTTTCAGGTTTCTCTATATGAAAGACACTATGTTTAGTGAAATTTAAAATTTAATTAATTGAAATATATCAAGCATTTGGTTCATTATCAGTTACACTGGCCACATATCAGAAGCTCAATAACTGTAATGAGTGACCAAGATATAAAATATTTGTATCACCACAGAACATTCTAGTGGCAGGGCTGCAGCCCAGCAAAGCTGTCTATGGAGAACCAGAACTTTATTGTATTGGCTTAACTTTTCTTTCACATTATCTAAAATTTGAATGTGGCTTCTTTTGAACAGATGAAATGAACAAGTCTGGCATTTAATCCAACAGCCTTTAATATTGCCAATCTCACTTTGGTGTATGTAACACTGACCAAGGTGGCTCTCCTTGACCTTGACCCCTATGTCTGGGAGAGGAGACAGTGATGATTCCTCACAACTAGAGAACTCATCCTTAAACTCTTCACAAAAATACCACAGTAAGAGTTGTTTACACAAATACCTTCGCCATTTGATGTGAAAGATTCCAGGTTTCAATATGAAATTGCCTAGCTGGTCATTTATCTTTTTTCTTCATGTTTGGATTGTTAATGGCATCTTTTTCCTGATAAACATTTTAACAGTCTGACTCTCCCAAGAGTTCAGTTGGTTTTAACTCTCCAATCCCATATTACAGCCTCTTAAAAATTGCAGGACCAATTTTCTAATTATCAGTATCACTTCTTTTATTAACAAAAACATTGCTTTACTTTCATTTAGGAGAATAAAAAGTGCCTTTAATATAGCCGGCTCTATGTTTGAGTCCTGATTCAAAAGGCTTGCTTAACCTTAGACAGAGCATTTACTGCTCTAAGCTTTTCTTTTTTCTAGCTGTAAAAATGGTAGAAATAATGTTACTTACCTGAATGGATTATGGTGAGGTTAAAACAAGTAATTGTATATTAAATGTTCAATGTAGTGTATCATGTACAGAATGTGCACCACCTAAGTGTCAATCATTCTTATACATTTTTATTTTATTATGGGCTATTTTTGGAAATGTTATTTAGCTCCACACCCTTTAATCTTTTCAAGGAAGTAAGTATTAGTGCTTCAGCTTTTCAGATGAAGATAAAGCACAGGACGATTATGAAAATAATACAGGGTCTTGGTGAGTGAACAGCAGAGCCAGTGTAGCACCCTACATCTGATGAACACCAGAACCCAGCTTACCCTGCTCCATCACATATCAGTTGCAATTTTCAAGAACAGCTTGTATCCCCAACCAGTCCATGGGGCCAGGGCATTTGGAGATAGTGGCTTGACTTGCAGAGAAAGTGCCAGGCTATCTGCAGTTTCTGGGAGGCATATCCTTCTGATAACTCCACAAAGGCCACCAGGGAGTGTTAAACTGCAGGCCTTCCTGAAACAGGCTGAAAACCATTAACAGAAAAGAACATTCCATTCTCTGCTACCAAAGACATTTAGATTAACACTTTGGAAAAGAACCAAGAAGGTAAATATTAGGGGGAGTTATTTTCTCCCAGCCACTCAAACCAAGGAATGAAAAAAAAATCACAATCCTCTTTGCACTTTTACATCCTTTATATGAATGTTACTCTAATCACACTGAAACAGCACAAAATTCACAACTGAATAAAGGTTTGCCCATCTAGGACTCCTGGAATTCATGATGCTAGTGATGCTGAACATCAGCTATAATCTAAAAATCTGTGCTTTCAAAAATAAAATAAAATAAAACACCTGCAAATTCCCAGCCTTCCACATCCTTCCCTGGATCTCTGCCTCCCACCTGGGGCTCAAAAACTACAAATCAGTTGTTCTGCACAGAATTTTGAACTTTCAAATAGGTTCTGCAGCTTAGAAAAAAAGATAGAATTACCTAGAAAAATTACACACACACACACACACACACACACACAATCACACACTCACACACGTAGTCTCTCTCTCTCTCTCTCTCTCTCTCTCTCTCTCTCTCTCTCTCTCTCATACACACACCTGAAAGCATGCTGATTAATTTTCATAAGAAACAAATTCTTGGTTGATGACGATGAAGCAATTGTACATTTTATTACTAATAAGTGATGCCAAGGGCCTTATTACAAAATATTTCTAAACATACAAAATTCTGTAATAGGACCCCCAGGGTCCAGGCCCACAAACTGTGTACTCTTTTTGCTGTACATGCACAGTGGAGCGTTTCCACGGTAACCTAACCTAGTCACGGGTGTGAGTGGTTCAAAACTGCTGGCATGCAAAAACCCAGAAAGCCTGCTGACTTTATTTTTAGTCTTAGTCGGAACAGTTAGATTTCACATTTCATCAGCATTTAGCTTTTGCTTCTGTTTCCCAACAAACACCACATATGAGCATACGCCACCAGATGTCTATAGTTTTTCATGCAAATATTACATAGACATGCTCATCATTATTAACACCAATAATCACCCGAAGTCGGGAGGGATATTATTCACTGCCAGTTTGTGCTCAATTCCTTATGTTCAAGAGTCAAAAGGGAAACGAAGAGGGAACAAAACTGCCAGTGATCAGATGCTTAAACAGAGGATAGAGCTCTCAGCCTGCCAAAGGGCTTCCGGTCTAAAACTCCTCTCTGAGTTGACAACACTTTTTCTCCCCAAGATCATAGCCCACAAAGTCCACAGTTACAAGGACAGGTCACTGCTTACTCTTCACTCAGCAGCTTCTAAAGATTTGCACCCCCTCTCCCAGGCCCACCTTCTGATGGCTCATCAACAGCCTTTGGGCTAGGAGTTGTATGGCGCTCCACTTGGTTTCTCTTGTCTTTGTTCTCTGTCTTGGCAGTTGGTCCTTCAGCCTTGCCACCTCGTGACCTTGTGTTTCTCTGCAAAAGAGGCCACAGACATGCAGCCTGCGGGCCACTTTAGGTTTCCAGGCAGATTCTGCTCAACCACATTGTGCTTAAAAAGAATAAGCTGTCAACTTTTAAAAAATCAGGAAGTTTCTTATGCAAGTTCAGATTTTCAACAAGGAAAGAAAGAAAGAAGGCAGGCAAGAAGGGAGGGAGGAAAATGAAAAGAAGCAAAGAAAAGAAGAGAGGAAAGAAAGGAAGGAGAGAAGTAGAAAGGAAGAAAAATATGAAGGAGGAAGGGAAGGAAGGAAACAAGGGGAGGTAGGAAAAAGCAAAACAGGAAGGAAGAATGCAGGGAGAGAGAAAGAAGGGAGGAAAGGAGGAAATGAGGAATGAAGACAGACAGACAGACAGACAAGACAACTGGCAGACGTGGGTCAAGGTACCAGGCAATGGGAAATGTATACAAATTCTGTTTCTTTTTTAAAATTTTGTTTTATGCTGTTTTATTTAAGAGGATAGAAGGCTGAGGATTTAGCTCAGTGGCCTAAGCACCTGCCTGGCAAGCGTGAGGTCATGAGTTCGATCCCCAGTACCACCAAAAAAAAAAAAAAAAAAAAAAAAGGAAGAAGAGGATAAAACAGAATAAAACCAATCAATAAAATGAATGTAAGAGATACAGGGCTGCAAAACATTACAAAATCAACAAGAGTCACCATAGTGCCTCTTCAAAATAGCTGCAGATAAATTCAAACACAGTAAAAATCAAACAGAACGGAATAGAATGGAAACAATAAAAATAAAACAGTGACTGCAACAAAGGACTTTAAAACAAGACAATAGTAAATCCAAAATGACTACCATGGTATGTCTTGCAACTTTTGAAATAGCTGCTCATGTCATTGGATATAACAAAATCAAATAAAACAAAAGAGAATAAAACCCAACAAAACAATGGAAATGATATAAGATTCCCAAAACCAGACCATAGGGAATCAGTAATGGCTGCAACCCTCAGAAGGAGATCCATTCCTAGATGCCACCCTGCATACCGCTATCCTCTGAACCTGTGATCAGACCACTGGCCCTAGACCTGCAATGTTAAGTGAAACACCAAAGCACCACAGGCATCCAATTGCATTTCACCTCCATAACTTTCATCACAATCTGTGTTTCTTCAGATAAGCTGATTACTTACAGTGGGGTGGGGCGTGGGGTATTGGTGCTTCTTGTTTGCCAGCCTGCTTGCCCAGAAAAGGCTGTGATCTGATTCTTCCAGTCTGCTGGTGGCCCACACATCCAAGTCCTGTCTTCTTTACATGAAAAATGTATGTTACCTCATTCAATTATTACTTCCCTTTGAAAATTTTACCAAGTTCCTATCACATGTTTACCCACTTGAATCCTTTTTTTAGAACTCTGGTTTTTAGTCTCCTTCATTCTCATCTTGGGACAAAGAGATGTTTTCACTGTACCCCACTTCAGATCTGACTTAAGGGAGGCAGCGTTGTAAATCTCCTCCCTCTCTCTCTTGCAAACTCCCTCTTTTTTCTTCCCTCCCCTCACTGCCAGTGTGCCTCCCACATATCTACCCACAAGAAATGACCTATAGGAAAGTTACATGGGTTATCATCTCAAGCATGTGGCAATTTTTGTTGCATGGTTGATTTTCCCAATGTGTGAGAATTCCATTTTCAATGGTTTCTCTCATTTAAAATAACCTTCATAATTTTCTCTCATTTAAAATAACCTTCTCAATAGTAAGGTTCAAATTTGGTACCACACATTAAAAACTTATTCCAAGCCTTGGCAAACAATCGACAACAATTCCACAGGAAGCTCATCTGGCACAACACTTAAGAACACGGGTCATAGATCTGGAAAGAACTTAGTCCAATTCTAGTTTGCTCTACTTACAGATTGTGTGATCTCCAGCAATGAAGTTTCTTTGAACTGTGTTCTCATTTGAAAAGTGGTTTAATGGGAGCTAACTTCATAAGAATGTTCTGAAAATTAAAAGAGTGCCTAAAATACATGAAACCGTAACACACAGTAAGAAAATCACTCACCCTTTAAAACATGTTTTATTAACAATCTTTTTTTAAAATTTTATTTTAAAGAGAAAAAAAAAAAAAACCACAGGAAAGAAAGCCAGGGGATGGAGGGAGAAGCAAACAATAGCTACAACACCAAAAACCTCAAAACAACAATATAGGATTTCAAAATAAGATGATAGGAATTTAACAATGGTTGTTACACTGCATATTGTTATCTTTAAAATTTGTTTAGATTACCAGATATAGACATGCAAAATTGATCAAACTATATGAGTAATAACTGTTCTTTTCCATGAACTAATAGAATTAGTAGTTTACTCATCTTAGTTATCATGTATATATACACAAATTTATATATTTTTTTCTTTTGGCTTCCTTTTCTCCCTTTCCCTATCCCAGTTGTCTTTTTTGCTTTGAGCAGTTTCTTATTCTTTCACTATATCTATTGTAGATTTTGGATCTTATTTACTCTTTCAGATTCTTACACTGGACAGATAATATAGTACTTACACATTTGAGTCTGATTTATTTCACTTATGATTGTAGTCTCAAGTTACATCTATTTACCTATGAAAGCCTTGACTTGAATGTTTATTCTTAGCAATCTTAAGATGTGTAATTGGCCAGCTGTGCAGAAAAATTACAAATTGAAGCCATCCCTTCAAAAGTTGGATTAGGTGATCCCTGAGTCCCGCAGAGACTGGGATTCTGTGCCCAGTGAGCAGCAGTCAACCAGCAACCCTGAGTGATGCTACTGGGGACTGGGAAGCTGTGCTCAGGGGCTCAACCACACTCAAACATCTCTGAGATCTGCAAGGATCAGGAATCTGTACCTAGTGGCCAGCAGTCAACCAGGAACTCTTGGTGAGGCTCTTGGGGACTGAGAGTCTGAGCCCAGGGACCAGAGGTCAAAAAGGAACCCTTGGTTAGGTTCTTGGGAACAGGGAAGCTATTTCCATGGCCGACTCACACCTATACATCATCTCTGAAGCCTACAGGGACCAGGAGTCTGTGTCCAGTGACCCACTCACACCCAGTAACTATCTCTGAGCCCTACAAGAACTAGGATCCTGTGCCCAGTCATTTGCAGTCATCTGAGAACCTTCACTAAGGCCTGTAAGGACTGGGAGTCAGCACCCAATGATTCATCCACAACTGGGAAACATCTCTATGGACTGCACCCAGGAACCTGCAGACATCTGGGAACCCTCAGTGAAGCCCACAGGAGCCAGGCATCTGTGCCCATTAACCTAGAATCAACAGCTATTTTCAGTGATGCCCCCTGCTGTACAGCCCACCAGAATGGAAAGCAAGTAGGAGGTGGCATCTGGGTGATTTGGAGGAACACAAGGAAATACCAAAAGAACAAAACGCAGTCTTAAACTTCCAGGCCATCTGGATCAAGTCCAGGAGACGTAGATATGGATGTGTTTGGAAATCACACACTGAAATCTCTAAAATGATAGAAAGGGAAATAAAGACACAACTTCAGGAAGTGGTAAAGAAAATCAGATCAGAAATAATTGCTCAGATGAAAACAGAAATGATAAGCATAATGAAAGAATTGGTGAATATATCCAAAGAAGGCATAAATAAAAAAGAGGAGCATAAAAAAGTGATAGAAAACTTGAATGAACACCATAAGAAACAATTAAAATACATGAAACAGATTCAAGGAGATATTCAAGAAATCAAAAATTCCATTTAAAGCTGGAAAAATTACATGAATGAAACTGAAGATATACTCTCAGACCTTGAAAATATGATTGTGACTAGTGATCATGAAAGGAAACACCCCTTAAAAATAACAAGGAATCAGGAAATAATTCAACAGTTGCAAGATGATGCAAAAAGGAATAATATAAGACTGGTAGGAGTTAATGAAAAGGAACAAGTCATCACAAATGACATATGAAGACTACTTGCAGACATAGTAGCAGAAAATTTCTTATACATGGGAAAAGAACCTGACATACCGATTAATATGGTATATAGAACTCCATTAGCCGTAACCTTAACCTATAATAATCAAGATGCCAGAAATTCAGTCCAAGAACAGAATACTAAAAGCTGCTAGACAAAAGAAATAGATCACCTGTAAAAGAAAGGCTGTCAGAATCATGGAAGACTTCTCCATACAAGACATCAAAAGAAGAAGAGCATGGAATGAAGTATTTCAAGTACTGAAAGAAAACTTCCAACCCAGATTGATGTAACCTGCAAAACTATCTTTCAAAATCAATGGAGAAATAAGATACTTCACAACAAATAACAACTGAAGAACTTGATGAAAACACAGCCAATCCTACAAATAGCACTGAAACATATTCCAGAAAGAGATAGAAGTGACCATAATTCCAAGAAAAATAATAGAAAAAACAAGCAAACAATCAGGAGGACAAACCAAGGGATAAAAGTAGGGAACTGGAGGGTCTGAAGATGGGGGCTTGATAGGTAGCAGGGTAGAGAGCTCTGTGAGAAAAACAACTCAGACACTAGAGTTTAGCAACATGGAGAAGAGCAGATGAAAGGAGAGGGATTCTCACCACCCAGAAAGAAACTGAGGAAAAAGAGAAAGGAAAAAAAAAAAAAAAGAAAGGAAAAACATAGACTAAGAGCTGGAACCAGATGCTCTCACTCGGGCCTTCCGCGCTTTGCTGGGCGCATCTTGGAGTCGGATGACTCATGGTCATGCTGAAGTTGCGATAGTGCTGGCTCCCGATTGGGAGTTAGTGAGGCCAGGGCCCTTGACAGGAGGATATGGCACAACAGAGAGAGGAACCAACTTGGAGAGTTGTGTTAATCCCTGGTGAGTTAACTCAAAAGTAAATGCATAGAACTGAAGGTCAAAGGATGGCAAACAATACTCCATGTGACAGGAACCCAGAAAAAAAGCAGGCATAGCAATTCTGTTTGGAGACAATGTGAAGTTTAAAGAAAGAATGATCAAAAGTGATAAAGAAGGTTGCTACATAGTTTTTAGGGAAAAACACTGAAAGGGAGAGATAACAATCATAAATGTATATGCACCAAATATGGGAGAACCCAGATATGTATGACAAATATTAATAGACATGAAATATCAAGTCAGCAGCAATACAAACATGAGAGGAGAGCTTAACACTCCATTGTCATAAGGAGATAGATCAACTAGACAAAAAATCAGCAAAGAAATAATAGAACTGAATCAAACCTGTGAACAAAGAATTAATAGATGTGTACAGTGTATTCCACCCAACAATATCAGGATATACATTTTTCTCAGCTGCACATGGGACATTCTCTAAAATAGACCATATGCTAGCTGACAGAACATTATTAAGTAAATGCAATAGAGTTATAATTATCCCATACATATTATCTGGTCATAGTACCATGATAATGACAAAAGAAATCACAAAAACTTCCTAATGACACAGAAACTAAATAATACCCTCCTGAATAACCATTGGTCACAGAGAAAATTAAAGAAAAAATTAAACAATACTTACAAGCCAAAAGCCAAAAAATGCAAATACAACTTTCCAGAACCTATGGGATCCAATGAAAGCAGTCATCAGAGACAAATTTATTGCTGTGAATTCTCACATCATGAAAACAACCTGATGGTGCACCTCAAATATCTAGAAAAAGAAGAACAAGTTAAGCCCAAAGAAGGGGAGAAATTATAAAGATCAGAGCAGAATTAATGCAATTGAGATTGAGAAAACAATGCAAAGAATTAATGAATTGGAGAGTTGGTACTCTTAAAGAACAAAATTGATAAGCACCAAGCCGATCTTATCAAAAAAGGAAAGAAAAACTGAGATTCATGCAATGAGGAAAAAGAGTGAAATCACTACAGACCCTGTAGAAATATAGGCGATCATCCATCAATACCTACTTTGAAAGCCTTTTACCTTCATAGATTCAATAATGCAGAAAAAATGGACAGGTTCCTAGAAACATATGAATTACTAAAGCTGAATCAAGAAGATATAAAACTACTGAATTATCCAATTTTGGTTAATGAAATTGCAAATGTAATTAGAATCTTACCAACAAAGAAAAACAGGTCCTGCTGAATACTACAAGAAATTTAGAGAAGACTTAATGCCAACACTCCTCAAACTCTTCAATTAAATTGAAAGAGAAACAAGACTCTCTAGCTCATTCCTGGAAGTGTCATACCAAAACCAGAGGAAAACCTAACCAAAAAGAGAGTTCTACCTCAGTCTGCCTAATGAAGATAGACGCAAAAATCCTCAATATAATACTGGCAAACAGAATGTAGCAAATCATCAGGAAGATTACACACCATAAGCAAGTGTGAATTATCCCAGTAATACAGGGATGATTCAACATACACAAATCAAAAAACATAATACACCATATCAATAGAGCCAAAGAGAGGAATCATATAATCATCTTAGTAGACGCAGAAAAAATCTTTTGATAAAATCTAATGCTCATAAAAAAAACCCTATAGGAAATCGGAATAGATTGTCTTTACCTCAACGTGATAAAATCCATATGCTGCAAACCAACAGTCAACATCTTACTGAATGGATAAAAACTGAAAACTTTCAAACTAAAATCAGGAACAAAATGAGGACATCCACTATCACTGCTCCTATTCAATATAGTTCTGGAAATATTAGCCAAAGATATTAGAGAAGAGAGAGAAATAAAAGGAATAAGAAAAGGAAAGGAAAGGAAGAAGTTAAACTGTCATTATTTGTGGATGACACGATACTGTACATGGAAGACCAAAATTCCACTGAATGACTTCTAGGTCTCATAAACAAATTCAGTAATGAAGCTGCCTACAAAGTCAACACTCAAAAATCGATAGTACTCCTCAACACAAAAAACAAACTCACTGAGAGAGAAATAAGAAAAAAAAAACCCCACACCCTTCACAATAGCACCCCTCCAAAAATGAAATACTTAGGAATCAATCTAACGAAGGAACTAAAAGATCTATACATTGCAAATTACATTACTCTGAAAAAAGAAACCAGAGAGGATTTCACACACTGGAAAGATGTTCCTTGTTCAGGGATAGGAAGAACAAACATTGTGAAAATGGCCATTCTCCCAATATTGTTATACAGTCTTAATGCAATCTCAATCAAAGCATCATTAATATACCTCATAGAACTAGACAAAATATTCCACAATTCATTTGGAACCAGAAGAGACCTAAAATAGCAAAGACAATTCTGGGCAACCAAGGAGGCATCACAATCCCTGACTTGAAATTACACTACAAAGCTACTGTGATAAAATCAGCATGCTACTGGAAAATAACAGAGATTAGTAGAGATTAGTACTGGAAGAGATTAGTAGATACAGCCACAACTACAAACACACTCAGCCACCTTATCTTCAACAAAGGGGTCAAAGAAGTTCACTGGAAGAAAGACAGCCTCTTTAAAAAGTGGTGTTGTTCAAACTGGCTTTCCACATGCTGAAAACTAAAACTAGATCCATGTCTTTCACCTTGCACTAAACTACAGTCAAAATAGAGCAAAGACCTAAATACTAAAACAGAAATACTAAATCTGCTGGAGGACAAAGTAGATAGAGATCTTGAAGACACAGGAGTTAGTAGAGAATTCATGAACAAAAATCAAACTGCATGGGAAATACTTCCCAGAATCAACAACTGAGTTCTCATCTTATTAAAAAGTTTTTGCATGCCAAAAGAAATCTCTAACAGTGATCTCTTGTCCTTTTGTTTCTCTCTCGTCTAAATAAAGTGAAAAGAAAGCCCACTAATTGACAACAAATCTTAGTCAACTGTCCCTCAGACAAAGACCTCTATCTAGAACATATATATATAAAATTTAAAAAGATCAGACCACTGATTTTCAAAGACCCAATCCAAAAATGGGCATCTGAGATGAATATACACTTCTCAGATGAAGAAATACAAATGACAAATAAATACATGAAGAAATGTTAAACATCACTGGTCATTAGAGAAATGCAAATTAAAACAACACTGAGATACCATATCATTCCCGAAAGAATGGCCAGGTTCAAGAAATTAACCAATAACACATACTGAAGGGACTGTGGAGGAAAAAGAACTCTCTTCCACTGATGGTGGGAGTGTGGTTGTACAACCACTGTGGAAATCAGTGTGACAGTTCTTCAAACAGCTAGAATTAGAGTTCCCATTTGTTCTAACTATCCTGCTTCTGGGCATTTTCCCAGGAGAACTGAAAGCATCATATAGTGATATATGTGTGTCCACATTTATAGCAGTAAAATTTATAGAAGCTAAATCTTGGAAACAACCCAAACACCCATCAACCGAAGAATGGATAAAAAAGGATAGGGTATTTCTATGCAATGGAGTACTGTTTATCTATAAAGAAGGATTGCATCGAGATTTTTATAGTTACATGGATGAGACGTGAGACCATATTCATAAGTGAAATAAATCCGATTCACATGTGTAAATACCATATTGTCTTCCTAATGTAAGAAACTTAAAAAGTCAAGAAGATCCAAAATCTATAATAGATATTGTGAAAGGATAAGGAACTCCTCAAAGAGAAAAAATAATTAGTATAGAGAGGCCCCTTCCTTTGTCTGGAGGAGGAGGGGTCCCGGGTTCCTGGGGCACCTCGGCCCGTACCCAGCCGCGCCTGGCCGTCGGTGTGCGGAGGAGGAGCTGCGCGGATCCGGAGCCGCCTGCAGAGGCCCCTTCCTTTGTCTGGAGGAGGAGGGGTCCCGGGTTCCTGAGGAACCTCGGCCTGTGCCCAGCCGCGCCTGGCCATCGGTGTGCGGAGGAGGAGCTGCGCGGATCCGGAGCCGCCTGCAGAGGCCCCTTCCTTTGTCTGGAGGAGGAGGGGTCCCGGGTTCCTGAGGCACCTCGGCCTGAGCCCAGCCACGCATAGCCATCTGCGTGCAGAGGAGGAGCGGGGTAGATCCGGAGTGCCCGCAGGAGGCCCTTCCTTTGTCTGGAGGTTTGTGGATATCTCTGCAAGCAGGGAGGGATCACAGGCTCCTGAGGCACTGCGGTCTGTGGTGAGTACCCTAACCCGGCTGCGATCCAAGAGCTGTGGATCTACCAAGGGGCAGGTGGGCGCACAGTGTCCCTGAGGCCCAGCTGGTCTGGAACCGCGGAGTTCTGAACAAGCAGAGAAGGGCCATTGGTTCTGCAGGCCCAATGGCCTGGGGTAGAGTGGTGCCAGAGTCTCAGTAGCTGCAAACATAGAAGGGGATTTTCAACAGATCCTGAGGAGGCTTTCAAATAACACTTGAAACACAGAAATATAGGAAAATGACAAAACGAAAGACCAAATTACAACCTCAAACCTCCAGCCCATCTCAGGAAACCCTAGGAGAAGTGTATTTAGAAGAAAATATATCCCATCCTCCTCATATATTAGACACAATAGCTACTGAAGTTGACAAGCAACTCCAGGAAGCTTTAAAGAAATTCAAACTCGAAATAATTTCCCAGATAAAAGAAGAAATGATAAAAGAAATGAAAGAGATTCTAAATATATCTAAAGAAAACACAGATAAAAAATTGGAGGAATTAAACAAAAAGATAGAATCCCTAGACGAGCAATATAAGAAACAAACAGAATACATAATGCAGATGCACAGAGATATACAGGAAATAAAAAACTCCACTGAAAGTTGTAAAAACCGCCTTAATGAAAGTGAAGATAGAATTTCAGACCTTGAAGACAGGATTGCAGCAAGTGAACAGGAAAGGAAAGATCTTTTAAAAATAACAAGGAATCAGGAAACAACAATTCAACAACTGCAAGATGATGCAAAGAAGAATAACATAAGAATGATAGGGATTAATGAAAAAGAAGGAGACAACATAAAGGATATCAAGAGGATATTTAGAGAAGCAATAGCTGAAAACTTCCCAAGCATGAGATCAGAAACTGACATCAGGATCAGTGAAGCATATAGAACTCCAAACAGTCATAACCAAAATAAAACTACACCCAGACATATAATAATCACCATCCCAGAAATCCAACACAAGAATAGATTATTAAAAGCTGTCAGAGAGAAAAGACAGATCACTTATAAAGGAAAACCTATCAGAATCACAGCAGACTTCTCATCACAAACAATAAAGTCAAGAAGAGCATGGAGTGAAGTATTCCAGATCCTAAAGCAAAATGATTTCCAACCTAGACTGATATATCCTGCAAAACTATCATTTAAAATAGATGGTGAAATACGATACTTCCATGACAAAGAACAGCTGAAAAACTTCATGAACACCAAACCAACCCTGCAAAAAATATTGAAAGACAGTTTAGATACACAAAGGAAAAAACCACTAAGCAAAGCAAATAATTAAACAGAACAGAAAGATAAAGATGCAACAGCAGAGAGATAAGAATCCTACAATTAAACAACATTTAACAGTAATAACCATTAATGTAAATGGTCTCAATGCACCAATCAAAAGAAACAGACTAGCAGAATGGATCAAGAAACAAAATCCAACCATATGCTGTTTACAGGAAACCCATCTAACCCAGAAGGATACTCACAGACTGAAAGTCAAAGGATGGAAAACAATTCTTCATGCAGCAGGAATCCAAAAAAAGGCAGGAGTAGCCATTCTGTTTGCAGACAACGTGAACTTTAAACCAACAATGACCATAAAGGACAAAGAAGGTCACTACATACTCGTAAGGGGAAAACTCCAAGAGGAAGAGATAACTATCTTAAATATATACGCACCAAACTCCAGAGCGCCCAGTTATATAAAACAATTATTAACAGAAATGAAAACTCAAATTATCAGTAACACAATTGTAACGGGAGACCTTAATACGCCATTGATACCAAGGGACAGATCGACCAGACAGAAAATGAGTAAAGAAATAACAGAACTGAATCATACCTGTGAACAAATGGGTTTGATAGACATATACAGAATGTTCCACCCAACAACATCAGAATACACATTCTTCTCAGCAGTACATGGATCATTTTCTAAAATAGACCATATATTAGCTCATAGAACATATTTAAACAAGTGCAAAAGAGCTGAAATCATCCCTTGCATGTTTTCGGATCACAGCGCTCTGAAATTAGAAATTAATGATAAAAGATACTGCAAAAATCCCACAAACACATGGAAACTGAATAACACACTCTTGAGTAATCAGTGGGTCACAGAAGAAATTAAAGAAGAAATCAAACAATACCTAAAAGAAAATGAAAATGCAGATACAACTTACCGGAATCTGTGGGATACAATGAAAGCCGTTCTGAGAGGAAAATTTATTGCACTGAGTTCCCACATCAGGAAAACAGAACGAATACAAATAAATAACTTGATGCTACACCTCAAACAGCTAGAAAAGGAAGAGCAAGTCAAGCCCAAAGCCAAAAGAAGAGAGGAAATTATAAAAATCAGAGCAGAAATCAATGCAATAGAGACTAAGAAAACAATCCAAAGGATCAACAAATCAAAGAGTTGGTTCTTTGAAAGAATAAATAAAATCGATAAGCCCCTAGCCAACCTTATTAAAAAAAGGGAAGAAAAAGCTCAAATTCATGCAATAAGAAATGAAAAAGGAGAAGTCACTACAGACCCAATAGAAATACAGAAGATCATCAACACCTATTTTGAAAACCTCTACTCTCAAAAGTTTGATAACACAGAAGAAATAGACAGTTTCTTAGAAGCATATGAAGTGCCAAAGCTAGATCAAGAGGATGTAAAACTGTTGAATAACCCAATCTCGGTTACTGAAATTGAAAATGTAATTAAGTCCTTACCCACCAAGAAGAGCCCAGGCCCAGATGGATTCACTGCAGAATTCTACAAGAAATACAAAGAAGACCTAATGCCAACACTCCTCAAACTATTCAATGAAATTGAAAGGGAAGCAATCCTGCCTAAGTCATTCCTGGAAGCAAATATCACTCTAGTACCAAAACCTGAGAAAGACCCAACTAAAAAAGAGAACTATAGACCGATCTCCCTAATGAACACAGATGCAAAAATCCTCAATAAAATATTGGCAAATAGGATCCAGCAAATCATCAAGAAGATTATACACCATGACCAAGTGGGATTCATCCCAGGAATGCAAGGATGGTTCAATATACGCAAATCAATAAATGTAATTCACCATATCAATAAAGCCAAAAATAAGAATCACATGATCATTTCTATAGATGCAGAAAAAGCCTTCGATAAGGTCCAACATTTATTCATGATAAAAACTCTACAGAAAATTGGAATAGATGGTCTTTACCTCAATATAATAAAGGCCATTTATGACAAACCAACAGCCAGCATCATACTAAATGGCCAAAAATTGAAAGCCTTTACTTTAAAATCAGGCACAAGACAAGGATGTCCTTTATCACCACTCCTATTTAATATAGTACTGGAAGTACTAGCCAGAGCAATTAGGCAAGAAAGAGAAATAAAAGGGGTAAAGATAGGAAAAGAAGAAGTTAAGTTGTCATTGTTTGCAGATGACATGATACTCTACATAGAAGACCCCCTAAGCTCCATTGAAAGACTCTTAGATACAATAAATAAATTCAGTAATGTGGCTGGATACAAAATCAATACTCAGAAATCAATAGCATTCCTATACACAAACAACAAAACCACAGAGAGGGAAATAAGGGAAACTGGACTATTCACATTAGCAAGCAAAAAATGAAATATTTAGGAATTACTCTTACGAAAGAAGTGAAAGACTTATACAGTGAAAACTATATTACACTGAAAAAGGAAATTGAAGATGATCTCAGAAAATGGAAAGACATCCCTTGCTCATGGATAGGAAGAACAAACATTGTGAAGATGGCCATTCTCCCAAAACTCTTATACAGATTCAATGCAATCCCAATAGAAATACCATCAACATACCTTATAGATCTAGAGAAATCACTCCTAAATTTCATCTGGAACCAGAAGAGACCTAGAATCGCAAAAGCAATTCTAAGCAGCAAAGACAAAGCAGGAGGCATCACAATCCCTGACTTGAAATTATACTACAAAGCAACAGTAGTAAAATCAACATGGTATTGGAATCAAAACAGAGCTGAAGATCAATGGAATAGATTAGAAGATACAACCACAACTACAAACACACTCAACCACCTTATCTTCGATAAAGGAGCCAAGCAGGTTCACTGGAAGAACGACAGTCTCTTTAATAAATGGTGCTGGAAAAACTGGCTCTCCATTTGCCAAAAACTAAAGCTAGACCCATGTCTATCACCATGTACTAAATTAAAATCTAAATGGGTCAAAGATCTGAATATTAAAACAGAAACGCTAAATCTATTGGAAGACAAATTGGGTAGAAACCTTGGAGACATAGGAGTAGGTAGAGAATTCATGAATAGGACTCAAACTGCACGGGAAATACTTCCCAGAATCAATAACTGGGACCACTTCTTATTAAAAAGTTTTTGCATGTCAAAAGAAATCTCCAGCATAGTGAAAAGAAAACCCACAAACTGGGAAAAGATTTTAGTGAACTCTCTCTCAGACAAGGGACTCTTGTCTAAAACATATAAAGAATTAAAAAAACTCAGACCTTCAAAATTCAAAGATCCAATCCAAAAATGGGCATCTGAGATGAATACGCAATTCTCAGATGAAGAAATGCAAATGGCAAATAAATACATGAAAAAATGCTCATCATCATTGGTCATTAGAGAAATGCAAATTAAAACCACACTGAGATACCATCTCACTCCTGAAAGAATGGCCAGGATCAAGAAAACCAACAACAACAAATGCTGGAGAGGCTGTGGGGAAAAAGGAACTCTCCTGCACTGTCGGTGGGAGTGTAGACTGGTACAGCCTTTGTGGAGATCTGTCTGGAGGTTTCTCAAAAAGTTGGGATTGGAAATCCCATTTATTCCAGCTATTCCACTTCTAGGCATATTCCCAGAAGAACTGAAAGCATCATACCACAGGGATATATGTGCACCTATGTTTATAGCAGCACAATTTGTAATCGCCAGATCTTGGAAACAACCCAAGTGTCCATCAACTGAGGAATGGATAAAAAAGTTGTGGTATTTCTATACAATGGAGTATTATTCAGCTATAAAGAAGGATCGCATTGAGATATTTATCAATAAATGGGCGCAGCTTGAGACCATACTCATAAGTGAAATAAATCAATCTCGCATGTATGAATACCGAATAGTTTCCCTAATGTAAGTAATGATTCAAATATATAAAAATATGTGATAATCATGATTCCCCATTATGTGGCCTTGAAGCCTTATAAAATTTTCACTTATTAATTAGAAAGGCTTTACTCTGGGCTTTTTGATATGGAAATATTTGAAGCTATAGTATATGAAGTTTTATCCAAATATTTTAAGGAAAAAGACAGACACTATGGTAACTACTATTCTTTAAAAAAAATTATTTAGCTATTTCTTATGTTTATTTTAATTAAGGGAAAAACTTAAAAAATTAGGATATATAGTAGTAACTCTTTTTGATCTCCTATTAACTTGTTTTGAAGTCCTGTAATACTCCCAAGATCTTGTTTTGACTGATTAGACTCTGTTCCATTCTGTGCGATAGTAGCAAGTTTGAAGGTATAGGCAACTAATTTGAAGGCAATAAGATTCACAAAGATGCCCATTCTGGTTTGACTATTGTCTCCTTTGGAAGTCCTGTAATGTTCACAATGCCTAAGTTTTATTGGTCTTGTTCTCCACTGTTTTGTCCGGCTTTATAATATCTAATGAGATGGACAATTCCTTTTAAGGAAACAAGAGACAATGTTGATAACCATTGTTGATGACCTTGTACTCTGTTCTACATCATGTGCTATGTCTATCCTTGGTTTGGACTTACAGCTTTGTTTTGCCATATTTGACTTTATTGTCTCCCCCCCAAGAGAGTAATGAGAACTGAGGAGTAATAAAATCCAAAATGTATAAATTTTGTTATAAAAAAGAGAGGGAGGGGAAAAAAAAAGAGCTCTAACGGATATAACAACAAGTGTGTTTAGGGATGTTAAATAGCTGACTATATTAATGTTTTTGGATCATTGAACACAGCTGTTTGCAGTCTCTCCGTTTGAATGTCTACTTTGTATTCTTTGATACTGTGATTTGAGCAACTATTTCCAAGATGATATTATGTAATCTATTAACAGGTGATTTCTTACTGTTATGTTTTTTTTTTTGTAGTTATGTATTATGTGTAACCTTACACTGCTTTGTTCTGTTTTGTGTTTTTCTCTTTTTCCTCTTAAATAAAAAAAAAATAATTAGTATAGAGGGAAGGAAAAGGAAGGGAAAAGAAAAAAGACATGTTTGTTTATATATATATATATATATATATATATATACATAAAATAACTAAGATGATTATACTACTAATTCTACTAGTTCTTTAACAGCTAATACTCATGATTAGATCAACTTTTCGTGTCTATATATAAATCTAAGCAACTCTTTTGAAGATAACAATATGAAATATAACAATCCTTGCTATATTCCTATCATCTTGTTTTGAAAGCCCATATTGTTATTGTTTTGGGTTCTTCTTGTTCTTGTAGTTGTTATTCATTTGTCTCTTATTTTTTGGTTTTCTTTTCCATGTTTTTTTCTCTTTAAAGTAAAAAAACATTGGATTGGGTGATACCAATATCTTCTACTGAATAATCAAACATTCCTCAGAATAATTAATATTCATTAACTCCTACCTGTTCTGTGGGTCAGGATTTGGGGTGGCTTGGTTGGGTGAGGATCACTTAGGATCTATCCTGAAGTTTCAGTCAAGATATCCCCTTACAAAGCTCATAAGAGTGGAGGAGCCATGCTCCAGAAGGTCCACACACATGCTGTGTGGTTATTTGCGTGTTAGTTCTGGCTGCTGGGAGCAACCTTCTCCATGGTCTTCTCCGGAGGACTGCCTAAGCATCTGAAAGATGGAATCCAGAGCCAATATTCCAGGAAACAAAAAGAGAAGCCATAAAGCTTGTCATGATGTAGCCTTGGAAGTCATATACCATCTCCTCTTTTCTCAGCTGCTTACCAGCCAGGCCTGGCTTAGATTGGGAAACTACACAAGGATACTAATATTAGGAGCCAAAGATCCCTGGAGCCATCTTGAAAGCTGGGTAACACATTGTGATGTCCACAGACATATGAATAAGCAGTCTAATAATATGAAGGATGATGTGCTGTATATTTAATATTTTATGATTTATAAATATTAAAAGCAATGAACATGAAAACTTGAAACTTGGAAGAAAGTTAAAGGCAGAGGTCAGAGAGTATCTGAAATTTCCAATGAGTTTTAAAAGGAAGAGAGAGGTTTAATAATGCACACTTATCATGAATATCTGTGCAGGATTTTATATATATTATCTGATTTTAAAGGTCTCATTCATTCAGTTTGTTTTTATCAAATACTTATCAGATATCAGGTACAGTTCTAGGTGTAGAACTACAACAAAACATACATCAGGCTTAACCATTACCTTTGTGGCTCGTAACAGCCAGAGTACAGAAAAATAAGCATTTATTGAAATCCAAAGTATGACATAGGGATCTTACAAGGTCACTTACTGAGTTCTTGTAACTAGCTGGGCATAGTGGTGAGTAATTTTGAAACACTTCATTTAATTCTGCTACTTCCTCTAATATAGGTACTCTAAGTTTCTCTAATTTTATGTACGAGGAAGCTGAGGCTGATAGAACTGAATAAATAACTCAAAGCTGTGCAGTTAAACACTTTACCAGCTGAGCAGTGGGAACTAAATGCCCACTCCCCAAATTCTGCACTGTACAATGGAGCTGTGTTTCTCTGGAGGAAGAAGGGTCTCTCTCTAATTCACACAAAGAGGCTGTGTATGCCATCATGGATCCTTGTAGTAAAAAGTAAGCATATTCAATCTTATTTCATTAACTGCTCTGTTATTCCCCGTGACTGTTCTGGGATAAAAGTTGAGGTGATGATGAGAAGGAGCTAGGAGGTGACCAAGAGAATCCAAGACTACTATGTGGCAGAGGTGGATTCCATGTCAACTGTTTTTGTTGTTCGGGGTAAGGGAGTGGCTAAGTAGTTTAATGACAAACTATGGGAATGGAAACACATTTGCAAGCTTCTAAGGAAGTTTTCCAGAGAAAATAAAGAGCATGGATGAAAAGGACAGGATTTTTTCTACCTCTTCTTGTGCCTTCAGTTCAAAAGCTAGTATAAAAGTGATGAGCAGTGTAGACGTCCTGGTTGGGGACGAGCTGGCAAATGACTGAGGAGAAGGGAATCTACACACACAGAGAGAGAAAGGGCCAAGTGTGTACAGCCCAGATGGAAGAGGTATCCACAAGGAGGGCTACTGCTACCAACTCTCTCTTTCTTTCTCTCCGGGTTCTCATTCAGAACAGGATGAGAAATGAAGTCCATGAAAACAGCAGTGTAGTATGTAAGACTCAGGGGTAGTTTATTACAGAGAACAAAGAAAAGCTCTCAATAGCGGAAAGAGACTCCAAGGGAGGATGTTGAGGAGCTACAGAAGATCAAGGACTTACATGCTGTTTGTTAGTCTGTTTTGTGAAAATGAAACAGTGATACAATGAGGTTGCTATTTTTTGTGGGGCTCCTGATATCTACTGTTTTCTAGTTTCCTGGAGCCCCCTTCAGTGAGCCTCTTTCCTTGTGCTGTACTTTTCTGAGAGTTTGTCTTCATTTTTTCAAGTCCCTATCCTAGCTGCCTATTGTGTGTCTATTGTCTGGTCTCACTTCCCCATGGAAGCCCTTCTGGGGAGAAATCACCTTGTCCCTGAGAATACTGGCCCCAGCAGAGAGACATGCATTCCTATTTAGAACTTGCTGGAGGTGGTAGCATGCTTGCGAGAGAGGGAATCATGTATGAGCAACCTGGTTAGAATTAAAGTGTCAGGGTAAGGCAAGGGGAGGAGACTTCATTGAGCATTGTGTGATCAGTATGTAGGGCAGGACAGATGGACTAGGCTAAGGAGAGCACGCTTTGATAGGAGCAATAGATGAGGTGACAGGGAGTTGATTTTATATATGGCCATAGTTAAGAAACCTAAGTTTTTACTGTTTCTGTAGCTCACCAGTTACACGTGCTTTGTGTGCACAGAGATTTGAAAATAACCAGTCACGAGGTGCTTAGGATAGCCAGCATTATCAGAAGTAAATCAGTGTTTGCTTCTTTCTCCTCACAATGTAGCTTTTGTATCTCTGACAACAGTGTTGGCCTGAGAAAGCACCTCCTCCTTAAAGGCTCACTTGGCCTCTCTCCTTATTCCCCAGCAGGCCAGTGCCTCTGCAGTGGCCTCCTCTAGAGACGATGGTGAAGTAATTTACAGAACTTCCTGCCACAATCTGGCAAATTGTTTAGTGGATTCTTAAAAATGCATGAGACAGAAAGAGAGAGATGGAGAATAAGAAAACAGCAGAAGGAAAGGAGGAAGAGAAAGAATACTAAAGAAAATGATGTATTATTTTAAATGGAAACGATTATTTCTAAGGAATAAGCTTTGCATTCAGCACTAATTCATTCCATTCAGCACATCTTAAGCATTCATCACTAATAACTTAACAAACCATGAAATATATTACTTGTAATATATTTCATTATTTGTATTGATGAAATATATTACTTGTATTGATGAAAATTTTTTTCCAAATCAAAAAAATCTTTTTTAACAATAGTAAAAATAATGTAAAATGAAAGGATAGAATATTCAACCACAGACATGACACTAAAAGGGTTTTTATACGTTTGATAAATATGCTTTCTAGCATCTTTTTTTTTTAACAAAACAAAACCTTTTTGCTTTGAAATTATTTTAGATGCAGAGAAAGCTGAAATACAAAAACTCTCATGGCACAATGATCATGATCATGGTCATGAAATTATTGATACTAAGTAATCTCCAGCCCTAACCTGGACTTCACTTGTTTTTCCCAATGTCCATTGATTTTAATGCTTTTCTTTCTGTTCCAGTTTCTGGTCCAGGCTCCTAAATTGCATTTAATTACTTTTGCTGTTGTTGCTTCTTTGAAATTATAAAAGTTCCTGAGGCTTCTTTAGCCTGACTTGGGTGCCTTTGGAGAATACTTTTTAAATGCCCCTCAATTTGAGTCTGTCTGATGTTTCCGCACACCTTTTGGGATGCTGCACGTTTTGGGCAAGAGTCCCACAGAGAGGATGTGTGCTCTTCAGCCAAGCACCTCAGGGTTGGCATCGTGATGCCCTATCACTGGAGATGGTTACTCTGATCCTTTGTTTCACGCAGTATCTCCTGAGCTTCTGCACTTCAAAACTGATATTTTTCTTTGTATGACTAGTATTTTGTGGGGAGACACATGGTGACCACACAAATATTCTACTCTCATCATGTCTTTGCTCCTTAATCTGAGCATCTTGCCATCAACAATTCTTACTGTTTAATGCCTGAAATCTTCTGAAAACATGGGCAACTAGGTACAATCCATGAATTTCCTAAAACAACCCATTCCAAGTCTCATAAAGATGTCCAAGAAGACTAATCTCTAGGCTGAATAATCTTCCTGAGTTTTTCCCAAGCCATTCTGAGGTCAGCAGAAAATAGCCATTATCCATCTTTGCATACATACGCTGCCTATTCTTGTTCACTCTGTAGCATAATGAATGATACATTCCAGGTGGAGTCTGATGAGTACAAAACAGAGAGGTTTATGGATTCCCTAAAAACAGATATACCTAAGGAATCTGTAAAGCCCTTTCCTCAAAGTTCATAAATAAAATACAAGTTCATTGACGAAAATAGACGTAGTGTCAATGCCCTTAGTGAACCAAAGATCACAAGCACTGTATAAAAAGCAGTTGCTAGCTGTGACACACAGATATGCCTGACTACTTTTTCTGGGCTGGAGGAAGTGGTCTAGGAGAGCTCCCTCCTATGAATTAGTTCCCCTATGCTACAGCATGGGCCCTGTTAAAGATTTGCCTTGGTATTCTTGTGAAACTCTTTATGACTTATTTCTTAGAGCTCCAAAAGTCCTATAAATCTGCTTAGGAATTTTATTTTGAATAGTGTGGACAAGATGAATAAAAAGAGCTGTTAACATTGAAGAACTCCAAAAACCAGTAACCAACAAAAAACTGCAGCCAATGAAGATCAATGGCAGTGATGTCGTGCCCAATAGCATTCTGGATGAGATAAAAGGGGTAGAAAGAGACTTATTTCCCCTTTTGCTCTTGTTGTTTTTTCTGTCTTCCACTGCCATGAGCTATTGCCTACTGCCATGTGCCACCCTGCCTTGGAGCCAGTCAATTATGGACTGAAACTTCTACAAACTGTGAGCTTCTTCCCCCTCTTCAATTTCAGGTATTGGATATTTTGCCTTAGCAATGAAAGAAAAGTACCTAAGACATGAATCTTCTGTTTTATAAACAGTGTATAGCTAAATTCAATTTTAAATGGTTTCCAATAATCCAGTTGGAACAAAATCTGAGCCAGTCATGCCAAAAATTCTCCATGAGGGCATGTTTGATTTGTGCAGTGTTAGTTTATGACCTCTGATGAAGTTTTCTTTGTACAATCCCAGAACCTCACCACTTTGGGGAAAGTCTCATTCTGTATGAGGATGCTTTGATCTCAAAGTTCATTTAGTCTTTTTTTCACATCCTGTTATCCATTCTGACTACTGACTTTGCATTTCATGCACATTATACTCAGTTTTGGGTGTTTGTATGCAGCCTATTTATCTAAAGAAAGTTTCATTATATTATATTTAACACACTGATGATTTCTCAGCCCAAATATTGGCTGGAACTATAGAAAGGGAGTTGTATTATCTCAGGCAATTTCTTATGACCATATTTTCCATCAGACTATACGGGTTCTTTATCCAGGTGTGGGTTTCTCATCTGCCTCCAAGTGTGAAAGACTTTGCAACCTACAACTTTATTTTTCCATTTTATGGACTAAAAATTTAGGCAAACTTGCATAACCTCCTTCAGTGTTGACCTTAGTCATTTGGCCACAAATTATTTTAATGCACAAGTTACTTGTCCCTCCTTAGCTTCACATCCAGGACATACCTGAAAAATACCTTGATGCTGAAGTAATACATTTCCTTGCTGAATCAAGTCCATGTAAGGTCACCCCAAGAGAGAATGCGAGGATACAGCTTAGCATGTTGGCGTAGAGCAGGGTTTCTGGAACACACTGCCTGATGTTAAATCCCAGCTCTATCACTTAGAGCTGGGATTGTCACGGCAGACAACTGAGCTTTCTATGATTCAGTTTTCTCATCTATAAAGTAAAAATTGTACTCACTTCATAAGGCAGTGGTTAAGATAAAATAGGTTAATATAAGTAGTATTTAGAAAGTACATCAAGTGATCAGAGGAACCTCAATACATGTTAGATGGTTTTTATCACTTCTGGAATGAGTAAAAATTCATTCAAGAAATGAAATAAGATGAGTATACTGGAAAATAATGCGCCAAGACAGGAAGCCTATATATATATATATATATATATATATATATATATATATATTTCCTGAGTTAAAGGAAGAACAGAAAGGTCCAGCACGCTCTTCTATCTCAAACCAAGCTGGCATCTCTTGTTGTTATCTTTCATGTCTAGAGCCTGAGTCTCAAAAGACAATTGTGAAGGGATTGTGTTTGACGGATGAATCAAAAGCAGCCCCCTTGCTTGTCTTCTGAGACTCTGAATTAAAACCTCGAGGCAGGATTCTGGGGAGGAAGGGACCAGCAAGGGGGCGGGCAGCTACTCAAGGCTGAGTGGGCTTTGAAGGCAGAGAAGCAACAGAGATGAAAGGGCTCCTCCTCGCAAAGCTGAAATTGAATAGGAAACTTCTCATTAGGCCCACTCCCAGGAAGGGTGCGTTGGGCGGTGAGAGGAGGAAGAGGGGACAGATACCACAGACCAACTCATTGGAGCATACAGGCTAAAGCTCACCTGAAAATCAGTTCCTCTGTGTATTTGGTTTTATCATTCCTCCAACGACCATGTAACTCCTCTGGTTTAGGATACCAGGAAGTGAGCCAGTTCCAGAATTTGGCACTTGGGGTACCTTGCAACCTGATCCCAGCTCCTCCTTACTTATTTGTCTCTGTTCCATCCTCAGAGTCACCAAATGTTCCCACTGGGTCCAGGTGTTCACCAACTTCTAACATATTTTGCGTTACCTCTACTTGGACCACTTTTCCACATTTCTGTCTCTGAGATCCCTTACATCCTTCAAAACCCACCTCAAATATCACTTCTAAATGTCATACAACATTTCTAAATGCCCTCCAGCTTTGGTAAGCCATATGCCTCTCGGATGTGTACCAGCACTTTCCCTCGAACTTCAGGGTGTGCCTGGAGACCCAAAAGTTAGGCCCAGGTCAATAGTTTATCCTTTTCCCTCACCACATTTGATTTGTAGGTGGCAAGAGAAGAAATTAGTTATTATATTCCCCATCAAATTGAATCAGAGAATGTTAAAGTTTAAAATGACCTGGAGTTTCTTTTCTATTGAACCTGGTCTTAGGATTCTCATCAACACGTTTCCAGGTAGCAACTTTCAACATGCACAGGCTCAGGGAACTCTAGGGGGGTACAAATATGCAGTCTATAAGCAGGGACAGTTACAGAATGACTCACGGGGACGCAGTAGAAGTCACAGTGCAGGTCCCATAGGATCTGTGGCAATCTAAAATTGGCTACATATTTTATGAATTAATTATGAGTGACAGTAAGCCTTGGTGTTTCTTGATGTATTTGGGCAATAATTTTAGATCTAGTGAGCAGAGACCCAGCCAATGTCATAGTACTGAAGATTCTCAGTCTCTTCTCCTGATTCTAGACCTAAGCTAGTCCACACACTCAGAGCCCCAGATAGCTCTGTGAACACAGGTGAATTGGAGATAAGTAGGGTCATTTACCCCAAGACTATAAATAGAACAAAAGTAAATAGCTTTTTGAGAGGTGGCATTAATTTATATTGATTATGAATGCAGTAAGCCCACAAAAACACAAAATAACATAAAATAAAACAAAACATGGTTGATTTGGGGTAGAAGCTGAGACCTATGTGCTTCATCTGAACTAACTCTGTCACCTTAATTATGTAGGATGAAGCCAAATTTTAAGGAAGGAAACTTATTCTGAACATGCCTGTGAACCTGTTCCCTGTGTCTGAATTCCCCAACTAATACCATTATGGTCCACCTTGTTACTTCCTCAATCAGGGTGTTAGGTTTCATGGTGCATTTTATAAGGCTGAATGTGAGTGTGAAATTAAATTCCACTTTGAAAGCATAAATATTGTGGTAAAGCAACATTTCCCAAGATTTGCTCCATTTAATTATGTGGAATGCTAATATTTGTAATGAAAATGCAGGAATCTTTTATCTAATTGGTTTAATTGGTCTGAAAACAAGATACATGCTTTAAATATTCTAAGAGGCGTCATGACTTTTTCAAGGGGAAAATATCATGCTCAGAGCTTCTCAATTGCTTTAGCTAATAGGACTGTTTTACCAAGGATGATTTTCATAGGAATAGTACTTGACAAAGGCTAGTTAATAAAAGAACAGAAGTTTTATAACCTGTTTTTCATTTTTGTACCTGCACTAAAACTTGTTTGCTGTGTGTACACACACTGGTAATTTGAATTCTTTGATCATCAGTGATCTCTTCTATAAAGCAAGTAGAATTACAGAGGGACTTCATGAGCTGATGCACGCCAAGTGATTGGTGGTTGTGAGGCATTACTAAATACTAGTTCCTTTGCCTAAATCCTTATGTATGGGTGGCACTGAGATCTATGTTCCCAAAAGCAGTGCTAGTCTCTTAAAGTAAAATTGTTTTTCCACTGATGGATGCTGTATAAACAATTTGGCTCCTGCCCCTCTTTTATTCAGCATTTATTTAACATGAACTTCCTATGAATGCCAGAGATGATACAATGTGTTCACCAAAACATCCCATTTTTTTTTTTTTGATAGTGCAGTCAAGCTATTTCTTTGCCCCCTTGAGTCTTGCTCTATCCACGTTCTGGCATCATAATGTAGGTAGTGGAAATGTGTATCCTTGTTTGTGGTTTGGACCTGAAAAGATAGGCTTAATCACGTATGTGATCTTTCACCTCTTTCATCTTTCACCTATGAAAGTCACCTGTGATCTTTCATAGCTATCTGGTTGGTAACTATGGCTTCTGAGACAGGGAAACCCTGAAATACAAGAAGTTCAAGGGTCTGAATTGTTTGGGTACCACTTGGAGGATGCTCTTTCAGAAGGATGAGAGGTTAAAAATATCAGCATTAGACATTGTATAAATGATAAAACAATAACCACAAGTTCTTACAGCACACTAAATCTCCAAGGTTGTGCTGCATTATTTTGGGGTGAAGAGTATGATTCTGGTGAGAATCACTGGCCTGTGCTGCTCACAGAGAGGCTATGTATACGGGAAAAGTCCTAAAAGCTTGAAGGCATATTGAAATACTGTACAAACTGAGCTGCAGACTGCACAAAGTACTTTAGAAACTGACAAAGATGCAGCTGCTTAGCAGTGTTCTAGTTCTAAAAGAGTCATCAACACAAATGTATCCATAGGTCCTTGAGGATGAAACATCCATAGAGAGAAAAAAAGTAAATCCAGTCAATCTAATAATTGTGATTTGACTTTCAAAGAAATTGAAAATCTCATGCTAAACATAGGATTTCCTACAGCAACATTAGGCCAATTTCTCTCCTCCTATCGTCGCCTGAGGGTCCTTAGCAAGAGAAGCCAAAGGCCAAATTCTTTTTCTAATATACTCAGTATGTTAACTGACATTATTGGATGGAGCCAACAAACACAACCAATAATCAGAAGGCTCTAGAATTAAATCATTTTGAAAGCATTTGTAAAATCAGCTTAAACTCGATTCTTCCCTGTAGGATGCCTCATAGCATTTAACTAGGTCATATATTTGTGAGTCCCAAAGAAGGGCAGAGAGTAAACCATACTTATCCAACTTGTCTGATCCTTATGCTGTATTCTCAAGGCAAAATTAATGTTAGGTTATGTACACTGGGAAGCAAGATGATCAGGGCAGATGAGGGTAACAGTTGCCCACACTAACTTGGAGTCACACTGCCTGGAATCCAGTCAACTAGATGCATATTTGAAGATTCATTACCATCTTGGAGCAAAATGTTGACAGAAACACACTCCCACCACTTCAGAACGATACTCTGGAGAACACATGTCAAGATCATTAGCTCTAAGTGAGATGGACCCTGGCTGAAGCTCTGAACTTGACTCCTCAACTTTCTAAACTTCAGTTCCTCTAAAATGGAGACACTAGTATTTTCCTCAAAAGAGTACCCATAAACTGCTAGGCAGAGTTCTTGACATAAGAAGGGCTGGATAAATGCCTGCTATTCTAATAAACATCACCACTACAGATACTACGTGGAAATCTCTGATAGAAAGAATTTTCTTATCTAATTTGCCTAGTAATCAATCAAAAATCCAAAGGGACTGTCAAGTAAAATGTTAAATAAATCCTGAGGAATAATGATGAAACATTCATAATATATGCTCTACACTAAAACATCTTTACAACTCTCCAAGGGATGAATCTTTTTAATGTAATATGTGAGAAAAGGCTACAGGGTGGGGGGTAATATTGATCTGCAGGCCCTTTGGCAGTGACTTTTAAATATGGGCACTGGATGCCAGAGATCACGTTGGAGCTCAGCACTACAGCACTGGAGGGGAAGGAGCTATGACTAAGCTCCAGGCAACACTCCCAGGTTGGTATCATTTGTTGTAATTTCATTACCCTAAAAGCTTCCTGGACATGCAGAGCTCACTCCCCACAGAGTTTGAAAGCTGTGAAGTGTTTGAGAAAAATGACTGTCATCCACAAAACTACCAGAGGCTCATTTTTCCTGAAGACTTTGTCCCAAAACGGTAGCCTGGACAAATGACAATTCATCCTATCACACCTTGAGAGCCTTGTCCTTGCATGCAGGCAATTAAATTCCAAAATAATAAATGCTTACTGATGTCTTCGGTGCCAAGTGTTACACAGGAAACTCAAAGAACTATTACTGTTATTGATCCTTCAAAGTTTTATTACAGTTTTGTTGTTGGTTTTTATGTTCTGGCCACTCAACACACACCAAGTGGCAGTATGACTCAGCATCTAAGAAAGCAACTTAGCTCCAACTGACCCAAGCCTAATAGGAAATACCCACTTCTAGAACCTGCTTACAGTGTAGTTGGATCCAGAGCCTCAAATGTGTATATTGAGGCTGTTGTTTCACTCACTTTTCTGTATTTTTCTCCTTATTCCCCTCTGTTTATTCCTCCTCTCAATGACACAAAGGTTGCCAGCAGCGTTGGGCTTGTATTTATAGTCCCTCTGGAACTATTCTGGAGACAGTGAACCCTTTTTGCTGTCTGCTTCAGCAGTCGAGCATATATTAATCTGATTATATAAACTCGAGTCACGAGTGCATCCTTAAACCAATATCTGAGGTTCAGGATATAGAACATGCTGATTGGTTGTCTTGGATCAATATCCTATGCTGATGTGATTTTGCTAAGGATAAAAACAAACATAAGAGAAATATATACCACACAGGCCAAAAAAAAAAAAAAAAAAAGAAAAGAAATTGAGAGCTGTTTCAAACCATCCTATCCATTGCTATCTTTAATACTGAAAAATTTGTCTATATTTTGTAGAGGAGAAGGCTGAAGCCTAAGGCAGTTACATATCCAAACATATCTGATATTAAGTGCCTGGGTTAAATTCAGACTTGTTTAAATGCACTCCTAAATACACAAAGTTTCTGCAGAGAAAGCATATCCATCCTTTCATTTTATTTTATTTAATTTTTTAAAGTTTCTTGAAGGTTCAGACTTAGGGAGAAAGGGGTTGGGAACGACAGAGGAGAAAAGTCTGGCAACATTATTTGTTTCATTCTAAATACATTGGACCTTAGATCTGAATCCAGCTAAGTGCTTCTCAATCCATGATCACCTGTGAATAGAACTCTTTTACCATGCTATTTTCCAGTGAAGTATCAGTCTATCAATTATGATTCTTAGTTTAAGCAACAGAAATGAGCTACAGCTCATTTAGGCAGAAAAGGGATTGATAACTATTTGAGTTTCTCATGGAATCAACAGAAAATAAAGAATTAGACTTCAGAGAAAGACAGGAAGCCAGTTAGACAGACTGCCTCTGTGGAAAGCACAGTCCAGAATTCAATTGGTGATAACATCCCTGATATTAAATGCTACCTAGCTAGCTTGTCTAACCCAGAACAGTGCTGGCTCCCTCTACAAAGAGCCTAAACTTGTTCTAATGTCAAATTTCTGTGTTTCTATCTTCTTGGGATGGAGCTAAAATAACTGGAGTGAGGTTCCTGGACTCCCTAGCTCCCAGTTCTGGAGAAGATGTGTCTGGTCATTGAATTTAGACCTTGAGTCATACTATACAGGATGATTTGTCCCCAGAAGATATTTGGCTGTCACAACAGGGAAGAGAGCCTGCTGGAATGTCATCTTTAGAAGCCAGTAATAATGTTGCTAAACACTGTAAAAGGCCCAGGACAGTCTTGCACAACAAAAGATTATCGTGTCTAAAATGACAACTGTGTTAAAGCATGATAAACCCTGCTCTAGATGAAGGAAATTTGGGGAAAAGAAGTTAGCTGGAAAGTTTATATTTATTGTGAAGGGGAGCTCTGCTTCCTGGGAAGCATATAAGATGGATAAGATAAAGGTAATCTCTTATAAAACAAAACAAAACAAAACATACATCTACCAGTCTCCTAGGATCCCTCTCACTCATTTCTGGCTTCTCTATGCTCCAATCCTGTCTTAGTGCTTCTCCAAATCCCTTACTCTGAGTCTTATCCAGTGTACGTAAATCTGACTTTGGACTCAATACAGTTTGAGTTCTTGACTGTTTGTATTCACTTTAACTTGACTATCGTGGCTTCCTCTTCTAGCTGCTTTGTTAAAGCCCTGTGGCTTTTAGAATCACAGTCCATGAGACCACCTTCAAGAAAAGTAAAGTTTCACTGCCCATTTACCTTCCTTTATGATTTTCTCAATAAGGCTGTTAATTGCACAGGGAAAAATACAGCTAGATTATACCATACCAGGATCCTAGATGTATATTTCTAGTTCTTAAAGTTCCTGGGATGAGTTTAATGAAGACAAAAATATTTAGGGCCAAATATGTTTCTCTGTGTGCAAGACTTTAAGTTTCAAGAGTAAATGGTCCCAGAGGGATCTCTTCATGGCATAAATGAGAGGAAACATTGTAGTCCCTCATTTTTTGGTCCTTAGGAAGCTCATGATAAGTGAGACAATCAGTGGGTCAAAGAAAATAGGGTGTTGAAAGGAGTGGGAAAGAATCAAAATTTTAACTAGAGCAAACTCCACTCTACAGGGCACTTCACGAGGCCCTGGAAAAGCCAGAAAGTCAGAGAAGTACGTGAAGAAGAAACAAGAAACATCAAGTGAGGAGCGTACTTGACTCTTAACTTGTAAAACACTGTACAACATAGCTGCATCTTACCCCAAAAATCACCTGTAAATGAAATTGCAGTTCAGACAGCAATGGGAACCCAACAAATGAAGCACTTTTTGAGCTTAGTAAGCCTCTTTGTGTCATTTCAAAATTGCAGCTGACAGTTTAATATTTAAGCAGAACAGAAGAGATATGGATTATTTATTTTCTTTTACTTTAATTTTACCTCTGTACCAGCTCTCAACTTTTTTTTAAACTTTAAAACAACAAAAACCTCCATTTTCACAGCAGCTATGGCTCGATTCATCAGGTTATGAGTGTTAACCTGACACTTACAATCCACAAAAGCCTTTTTCAATGCCTTTGTCCCATCGTCTTCTTCCATATCACTATGAAATTATATTGAAAATATTTTTTGCTCTGGGCATAACTCGTCATATAGAATTTGACTATGATCTATATATTTATGGAGGAGAATTAATCTTCAATGCTTCAAACTTTTTATGCCTCATAATTTTATCAAAAATGTTCAAATGCATCATAATGGAGCTGCCAGAGACATGAAAAATGTCTTGCATTCTTCCTCAGCTTTAAAAAGAACCCCCCCCCACACACACACACACTCATTCAGGATACTTCTTAGAGGATGCCTCTATACTATGGCTATACTATTTTATGGGCCACTAGATATCTTTGGCAGAAGAGAGGAAAACCTAAAACATAGGAAGAGACTGTGTAGCAACCTGTTTGAAATCAGTCATGGATGGGCCTATGAAGTTGTTTTATGTTCAAAACAATTTTAAAACATTGCTTAACCAGACCTAGAAAGTTTTTAAATCCACATTAGCACAAAATACACTATAGATATGCAGGTCACAAATGAAAGTAATACAACTAAAGAAAAAAATTCACCGATGGACTAGAATAAGTGAGAAGTCCCAAGGTGTTTATGGCTTTGGGCTCACCTACTTCAGCAAAAGTGCCAAAGGATACCATCAAACACTCATTTCTCACCATTTCTTAGACAACTCTGCCCGTGTAGCAGGCATAAAATTTGCTAGCCTTCCCAAATCCAATGAGCAGAGCTTATTCTAATCATGAAAATGAGAGCAATTTCCTTCTTAGCTTTCTCAGGTAAGTCCCTGAGAAGAGTATGATGATTGGTTCAGCTCAGTTCACATGGACACCTGAAAATCAACAAATAACCAATGATGGTTGAGTGAGTGGAAATCCAGAGAGAGTACCAGGGCTGTGGGATGATTTTCTATTGAAAAAAAGCCATTGCTGCTGCAGAAAGTGAAGAGATGCTTGGCAGGCAATATGGAACCATTCATTACCAGTGGCATTGGGTCTTGAGGGTAGTATTTCTATGCATAACTTGTCAGCCTGTTTGGTCTCATCTCCACTAAAAATGCCAGCAAGAGTCCATTCTTGAATGGATTTTACATTGATCTGACTTGAGATTTATGCTTCTGCATGTATCAGACGTATAATTTTTATCCTTTTAAACAATGGTATTGAAATTGTCCATCAAGCAAGCACATTTGGGCAACTGTTTTCAACCCTCTCTTTGAATTATCTCTGTTCACCTCTGATAATTTACAATGCCTCTTCCTGAATGCATTTTTAAGAGCAATACCATTTTCACATGAACTGGAAAGATGCTACATAGTAAAACATTTAGACATCTATTTCCTGGAGATTATTACAAAGTAGGCATTTTGTTTTGTAATTGTATAATGTTTTAAGAAGAAAATTAGATTTTTCCCCATTATTTCTCTTTGGTATTTATGTACTTATGGACTTATTTATTCATTCAGCAAGTATGTAGTGAGTACTTATAAGGTCCCAGGAACTGTGACAGAGGCTAGTGGCATGATCAAATAACCCTTCTCTCAGACCTTCTCTCCTGGCATTTACTGTCTATTCAGCCACACTACAATATATGTCAGTGCATATATTGAAAATGGGGATGAAATGACAGTATACGTCAATCTGAGAGGAACCACAAAGCACAATAGACATAATTAGAAAAATCATAAGAAGGCTGCTCTTCTGAAGAAATGCTTGTGTTGTGGTCTAAAGAATAAAAAAGAAAAGGTTATAAAGACAGTTGAGGATTCTTTCATTGAGCTTCATTTTCATTGTCTCAATCTGAGTATGTAAATTTTAGACAATATTTTCATTTTTTCTACATTTGTAAATATTTTATTGAGAAAAGCACGGTATCAGAGGCACAGATACATGGTAAAAAATATGCAGTACACTTCCATGTTTTACAGGCATTGCATAAGATTTAAAAAAAAACGTATAATAAAAAGTACACTGTGGGCAAACACTACATATTGAGTAGCCACTGATTTAGAAAACTCATGAACTATTACTATAAATTTATTGCTATCAGTGATTTTGCATTAGATTCTTCATAAGATCAGTGATGCTTATTTGAAAATTAACCTGATAAATATGTGAATATGAGATACATCATTGTTCTAAAGACAGTGCATGGCTCACCTGAAAACTGAAGAACTTGCTGGAATGAATTCATAAAACTCTTGCTCAGCCCTCAGGAGGCAGCAGCTCACAAGTTGTGAACAACAGGAGACATCTGTTACCTACTTGTTCTGCACCACAGTCATTTACTTTGTGAATACGCTCCACCCCTGTGATAATGATATAGCTGTCCATCAGGCTGCCTGCTTCTGAAGTCTCAGGTATAGGCACATAGACCAGGCTGGCCAGTTATCCTTTGGAGATGACATGGATGCTGGAAAGAAAACAGGATTTTCTTAAATTCCTTGGAATAAAGAACACTGTATGCCGTGGAAGCCAGAGTTCCTAGGATCATCTCCTACCATGTAGAGCGTAAACCCTTTTAACAATAAAGCCCAAAAAAACCGAGCTGGAAAGGGATGTAGAATCTCAAAGATCTCATGGGCACTGTGGATCTGGATGGGCTGACTTCCCAGGTGCATGGGCTAATGATGTTCATCTTTCCTCTGTACCATAAACTGATAAACGTTGGTTTTCTATTGCCTGAAACTAGAAGAGACTCTTTATTGGAGTCTCTGCTAATCCAAGCATTTGCATGTTTTTAACCTTTAGTTAGAAAGCCCATTTGGTATATTTTGGATCTCAAATGTCTCCCAAAAAGCTTGTATGCTTATAGTTTGGGTTTTAGGAAGTGATTGGATTATTGGGGCTCTAATACATCAACGCATTAATTCATTGATGGAGTAATATTTTGATAGCACTATCAGGAGGTCATGAAATTTAGGAGATAGGGCCTAGTTAAAGGGAATACGTCATGAAACTGTGATTTTGGGGACAATATCTGCTCCCTATTTCCTTCTGATCCAGCTCTCTCATTGTCTTTGTTTCCTGGCCATAAGTTAGACAACTTTCCTTTGCTATGTCCTTCTACCATGATGTTCTTCCTCATCACAGGCCTAAGATCAACAGCATCAGCTCACCATGGACTGGAACCTGAGAAACCTTGAGCCAAAGCAAACTTTTCCTTCTCTGAATTGCTTTTCTCAGGTATTTGGATCTCAGAAATGAAAAACTGACTGATACACCACTATTACAGAAAGAAATCATCACTACACAGAGTTCATTATTACATACAGTTAATTACTACACAAGATCAATTATTACACAGAATTAATTTTACACGAGTCAATTATTCCAGTAAAAATTAGCATATAAGTAGTTAACTATCACATGAGGAACCACTTATTAAAATGAATCCATTCTTATAGCAAATTAATACACAAAGTCAATTATTGCACTGAATCAGTTATCACTAAAATATTCAATTGTTGTACTGTAACTATGTTATCTAACTGAATTCCACAATTCTCCCAGTTTCTAGAAGCTCCTGGTGATCTTTCATGTTCCTTGACTTGGACACACATAACTCCAATATTTGCCTCCAATATTTTCCATTCTTTCTTTTCTTTGCACCTCTGTCTCAATTCTATGTTCTACTACACAAAGCTTCTGCATAATCTGCAAGCCCCAGCACTGGTCTGCACTAGGTCTCAGATCCCAAAACATTCCTTGTAAAGATCCTTGTCATTGAATTTAGGGCTCTCCAATGAGTTTGTTAATTTTATTATATCTACAAAGGCCTGTTAAAATTAAAATCAGAAGTTCCAAGAATCAGGATATTTTTCATTTGTTTGTTTCATTCAGTATTTAACCCATTACAGGATGATTTTCACTTTTGTAATTTTACTGTCATCTATTTTACAGGCATTTCAATAAGAAAAAAATGTTTCAATTCTGTATTTCAGTTTTTTAAAAGATCTATCTATTATCTTTCTATCTATCTATATCTATTTTTCTCATATAATTGCTTCCCCCTTCCAAAAGCCCTGAAGGACTCATGTTTCTGCTTGTGGCAGGATATGTAAATCTATAGTAATTATTACTTTGATGAAAGAGTACATGATAAGTCTTAATACAATTGCAAGCTCTGAAACCAAGGACTCATTTTAAGCAGCAGATGACATTAACCTGTGTTCCCATGAGTACATTAGAATTTTCACAATACAGACACTTTATCCTTGTGCTGCATGCATACAAATGGGACTCAATTTATTGCAAATGGTATTCCTAAGCACAATGCCCGTGACATAATTAAGAAATGTATTCAGCCTATTACTAATTTAACACTGTTCAGGGTTCTTATCAAAAAGCTATGTGTCACCCCACAGTTTCATCATTAGATTTATGCATTGTAAATACAAATATATTTTATTCATAGTGGATTCTTGCAACTTCAATTATGCAATAAGTATTTATTTGGAATTCATTCTTTTTCCCCCATTTGATAGCCATCATTAATTCATGTGAAACTGATTAAGCTCCTTGTAAAGCTCTAGCAAACACCTTGGAAGACAAACTCAATTTGTAAGGACAAAGCTGTTATCGTGATTATTTCAAATGAAGAAAAAATAGCCTCTGGACTGGGTAACTTGAGGGCTAGTACTTAGCAAAATGATGAAATGAAATGAGTTGATTTGTGCCGCACCACTTCTTGGTTGATATCCTGTCTCCCAGCTCCTACCACTGGGTGTCACTGGGCTCTTCACCACCCCCTCCAGCATATTTCCCAGTCTTCCCATTTCCTTAAACAGAAGCATCATTTACCCAGTTTCTTGCATAACCTAGGGGTTATTCAGATTCTCTGTCTTTTTAAATTGTTTATTGGTACAATTTAAATACACATAATGATTGCATTCATCATAGGCAATTTGTACCTGTATATGATATAACTTGTTTTTTTTTCATTCCCCTCCCCTCCCTTCCACCCCGTTCCCCTCCATATTTACAAAGCTTTATTACCTTTTTATCCTTTTTCTCTCACTGTTTTCTTTCCCTTCTTTCCTCTTCCCCATTCCCCTTGCCTTTTGAGAATTTTCCTGTTTCACAACATCAATTATACATATACATATACATATACATATACATATACATATACATATACACATGTGTATGTTCTTATTTATACTTTCAGTTTCTCACACCAAGAGACAGTACAATATATACATGTGTGTCCAATTTATTTCACTTAATAATATGGTTTCTAGGTACATCCATTTAGCTTTAAATGTCCCAAGTTTACCTTTCCTTTTGTCTGAGTTGTACTCCATTGTACCAAAAAGCAGGCAAACAAACAATAAATCTTTTTGTCCATTCATTGGTTGATAATGCCACCAACATTACCCTCTGTCTTTTATCCCCAAAAGTCAGCAATTTCTTCCAGATAGGGTGTCAAGACTATTTCTGATTTAAAGTAAAAATTTCCATGTCCTGGGAACCCCCTTCAATATTCAGCAAATGGAAATGGTTAGTCACCCTGCCTGTTACCACCTTCATTTCCACCCCATGTCCACAATCCCCTCTTTCCCATCATCGCAGTAGTATCAGATCCTGTTTTTCTATCCCAAAGTCAGATTCCACACCTGTCATATTCCCCTCAGCATAAATTCCTCCTTTAGAGCCAACTGCTTTCTGTAGCACACAATGCTCCGTCATTTGAGTTTCCTATTTCTGCTGTAATGGATTGCCACAAATCAGTGGCTTAAAAACATATATTATTATCTTACAATGGTGGAGAACATAAACCCCAAATTCATTTTATGGGCCATGAAAACTGTGAGTAGGCAGGGCTAATTCCTTAGAGATTCTGGGAGATAATTTTTTTTTCCTTGTCTTTTCCAAACTGCTTCATATCTTGGCTGATGACGTTGCAACACATAGCCTTTTCTTTTCTCCCTCTGCTCTGTGGTCACATTGTCTTCTACATTGGATCCTTCACATCCTACAAGAATTTTTATGAGAACTTTTCTAATTACATTTGGGTAAATAGGACAATCCATGATTATCACATGATCTCAAACAATCATATTTACTAAATCCTTTTTACAACCATTACAAAGTAGCATCTTCACAAATTCTGGGTATTAGAGTATATAGCCATCTTTGGAAAGAAAATAGTAGTTAGTCTTTGAAATCTGTTTCTTTCCTGCTTTCGTCTTTGGGCATCTTAAATGATGCTGCTGGTGGATTCATAAAGACAGTTCATTCTCCATCTCCACTGGCCCTCTGAGGCTTTGAACACATCAAATTAATTACCAAATTAGGAATTCTGGACTTTATATCATCTGGAATTTGTTTCTCTCAGATATTCAGAGGATTCATTGTTTTTTCTCACTATATAAGTCTCTAGCTCAAATATCACTACACCAGAAAGAAACTTTCAGAGTCGTTGGACTATCCCACATCCTCTGCCCACTCATCACGTTCTATTTCATTGTCATTATGAGTGTTTTTGTGATACAAGTAGAGAAAATTCAATTTAAGACAGCTGTGGAATTAAAAAAAATATGTATCATAGCACATAAGAAAAGTAGGTGGAACCACAATTTGTAAATTTCAGTGTTCAATGGAACAATCGAGAAGTAGGATATGTCCCACTGTTACTGTATTCTTCCTCATGGGTGCAAAAAGTTTCCAGAGCTTTATCATATGCAAATACAAATTCCTCAAAGGAAAAAGCCGTTACTCCTATGTATATTTTACCTGAAGAGTAAAGAAACTGTTTGAATAAGCCTTATCCCGGCAAAAGATTTTGCTTCATTTCTCACTTTCCAGAAATAGATCACCTTCTCAATTATAAAACTCATGCCAATGAGAATGGCATTACTATAACCAATTATTAATCAGAGTATGCCCACTAAATGGTTAGAGACCTGAACAAAATTAAAATGTAGAAACAAATGTTAAAAGAAACAACCCACCTGCCTTTTATATCAATTTTTATTTTACTTTCATTTTACCTGTCTTTGAGAGTAAATGTACTCTGTTTAATGCTTATATTTTCTAGTAAAATCAGATTTAGTAAAAGTAAACAGTTGCCTGTATTATTCACAGCACTATCTTTATTTCTTAATACACTGTCTGAAATACAATAAATGTCAAATAAATCTTATTTGTTGAAAGAATCTTGTTTGCTAAATGACTATTATCACAATTCAATTTTTATTATTTCATGGTTTCTTTTTGTTTGTGTATAGCCAGTTTACCACTTCGATATGGTAGGCACTATGATACTCACTGGGCATAAAATAATGATTAGGATAGATATGGTATTTGAAAACTCAATCTAAAAGGAGAAAATAGACAAGACTAAAATGAGTCTTGATTTTTCCTACCTATACACATTTGAGCATTAAGCCCCAAAGTTCAAAAAAATAGTCAGGAAACTATGAAATTACCCTTTTCAAACAATGATAGGATTTGATGAATACAGGTTTAGTGACCTACACTGGTCACACAGACAAAGCAAGCACCTTCTGTATGAAACACACTACTGTAGGGCCTGGAGTGAATGCATTTTCAGGGACGCCTTGTGACTGATCATCAAAGCAAGTAACTGGAGCACTCATCCCAGGAAATCAAGGTGAGAAACAGCATGCCTTAGGTTCTCTGTTCCCATTTCCCCAAGCCTGTGGACTCCTCTTATTTGAAGATGGCTTGCCAGCAGACTCTTCTATCATGAAACACATACCATAGCAGCTGACAGCTCTCCCAGATTATTTGAAGTGTTGTCTAATGCTGTCCCTCCCATGACCAGAAGCCTCCTTGTGTGAGAACTGATCTCCAGTTGTGTACATGACAAACTGGCTTGCTCCTGAATTCACCCCTCCACCTGCCTATGCTGCACATACCTTATAAACTGCACTTGATCAACTCAAATGTGTTTTCATGGATGACTCTGCTTTGATCAAAAGATAGTATCAAGCTGCCTTGTAAACTCTGAGCTGCTAACAACCTACCAGTGTATAATTATAGGAGACAATATTGTTAACATACTTATAGCCTCCATAAAGTATGTGTTGTGTTGTGAAAGGAAAAATGTTTGGAATGGTAAAAATATGGCTGTCTTACAAAAATAACATGTACACGTCAAAAATTTTAATTACAGTTTATTAAGAAGTTTTCAATTAATGCAGGAATTTGTAAGATGTTGCAAACAATTTAAAGGAGAATCTAAAGGACAGATAAAAATCTGTAGGCCTCAGAAATGAGGAAAATAACTTTATAAAAAGAAACAAAACTGGCCAAATTGGTTAATATCCACAAGGCAGGAATGAATTGCTTTCCATGGGACGTTTGTATTTCCATGTAAAGACCCATTTGTAGCACTCTAAGTTTTGCATAATTTACAGAGCTAGAAAATATCTCAAAAGCAAGATAAGAATGAGATAATGCAGGAAAGAGTGCTGGATGAGAAGTCCACTGATCTTTTTGATTCATATCAAAACGTTTCTTAGTTTTTCCTATTTTACTCATTGTTGTCTTTGCAGAGAAATGACATAGTAGATGCGCCATGAACATTTATTAAATGAAGATAAATTTCATGGATGCATTTATCAAAAGAAAATATATTTGTACCTAGTAGCTGGTTCCTAGTTTTAACTTTATGTGTTTCTTCAGAGGTTTTATCTGCCTTGGCTGTCCAGACACACAAAGTTACAGCAGGATCTTGGGAAAATGCACATTAAAGGTTAAGTTTGGTTCAAAAAGATATCCTTATTGTTCATAAAACAATCCATATCCCTAACACACACACACACACACACACACACACACACACACACACACACACACAACTTCATTATGTGAGTGCTTTAATATAGGCCAGATCTTTTGAGCAGACAGGAAAAACAGATTCTAATGAAATCGTGACTCGGAAAGGATTTTTGAAAATGTTAAAATGCCAACTATTGGGGAATGTGAAAATAAGATATCTATTCCAAATTGGTGGCATATAGATTTTTTATGTCTCTTTTTATTAGTGCACATTGGTTATACAGATTAATGAGTTTCATTTTAGCAAATTTGTACATGCATGTAACATATTTCGAACATTTCAACCTCTATTCCCATTTACCCTCCTCTCTCTTATAGTTTTGTACTTTTTTCAATGAGTAGAATATATTTTGATCATATCTGTTTCATTACTCCCCATAGATCTTTACCACACCATATGGATTTAGATGCAGGTACATTTGGACTCAGTCAATAAAAGAAAATCAGCCCCCAAACTTTCAGTTTATCTCATAATTCATATAAACATCTTTTTTATCATATATATGAACATTTTACCATTTCTGAATCTCAACTTATGCATCAAGGTCTCTTATTTACAATGATGCTTTCCAAGATCCTGCGTCAGAACACAGCAATGTGCTCCTGTGTTCCTACATCTTCTAACAATGTGTAAGGTAAATACTTTACTGTTACCACTTTAGGTTATTAATTATATCCAATCATCCCATCCATCATACTGCCTCTTCCTGTTAAGTAGTGTCAAGACAATGATTGCATTGTTTCATTCATGTGATAAGGAAAAAACATGTACTTTGTCCCAGAGAGAATGACTTCAGCCAAGCAATGATTCAGGTCACACCTGCCTTCACTGTAACTAACCCACTGTGAGCCATTTTGAGTTGGTTTTTGGATGTTTTAAGAAATTTTTGATGTCCTATAAAGTTTGAGTTTTTAGATGTGGATATCCAGTTGTTCCCATTATATTTATTGAAGGTACACTCTTTTCTCCACTTAATTGCTTTTGCATCTTTACCAGAAATCAAATGCCTCTTATATGAGTGTCTGTTTTGGGACTTTATGCTGGTACTTTGGTGGTTTGTCTATTTTGATATTAATGCCATTTTGTCATGATCAGTGTAAATTTGTGATGTCATGGGACTGGGGAGGGTTGGAGCTCTAGTTTTGTTCCTTTATCAAAGTTGTTTAGACTATTCTGAGTCTTTTTATTTTTACAGAAATGTAAGAATAAAAATGCTAATCTATATAAAAATGATGTGAGTTTTATGAGAGATTGTGTCTTCTGATCTTTATTATTTTTTTATATTCCTTTTTGGTTTCATTCTGTCTTTTATTTTTAATAAAAAAATAAAAAAATAAGTAGTGTCAAAACAACCCAGGCACTTTGAGAATCCATTCAGGAGAATTTTATTTGAGGATATGTTTTCCTCAGATGAACATACTATTTTGATGTAGTTTTCGGTTAACTCCATAGAGAATTAAATTATTGCTACATTCCAGTATTGTAATTACTTCAAAGAATATCCATTCTAGCCACTGTACATGCTTGCCAGGAATCAGGAAATTAAAATCTTGAGCAAAACTGACATCATCTTTCCAAAACACCTCTGTTCCAGTGTGTGAGAACCAGTACCAATAAAAAAAGGTAGATGGGTCCAAGGTTGCACCAACTAAATTTATTGGGGCATTTGCCAACAGAAGCATGGTTTTGGAAAGCAACAATGCCAAGTAGATCCCCATAATGTAGGTCAGTTATAAATTTGACAGAACTAAAGTGATTTGTTCAAGATAGGGCGCACGTAGTTGATCTCAAGTTCACATCAAAGAGAGGCATATTACTCAACTCTACCTTCCACTCGAGTGCTTTCACCTATTTGTAGTTTGCTGGAAACTATATAGGAAAACTTAACTAGGTTTACCCTGGGGCAGTTATTGCAATTATGGCTCAAGATGGCTGTAGTCAATTCAAATTGGATCCCTACAATCATAATACACCTGGTCTCATAACCTCCAGGCCTGGAATTATGGGAGTAGCAATGAAGAACAAAGATCTGAGGTTGGATATATAATTCAGTGGTAGAATATTTTGCTAACATTCCTGAGACCCTGGGTTTAGTCCTTTATCAGTGCAAAGGAAAAAGGAGTAGGGTAGAGAGGAAAGGTGGAGAGAGAGAGAGAGAGAGAGAGAGAGAGAGTAAACCTGTAGAAAAATTTCCCAATTTTCAGATGTGTAAAATTTTTTAACATTTTTATTTTAAAAACATAAAAATGACACAGAATTTCAAAACAAAGCAATATGAAAATGACACTAGTTAATATATTACATATTGTTAACTTCAAAATAATTGTATAAAATTTGATGTAACTGATTTGGTTCTAATAAAAACTCAATTTGTTATCAGCATGAATATTTAGAAAGATACAACTTGTATGACTTTAAATGTAAAATAGCTTTCTTTTGTCACATAGGAAATATAGTGAATAAAATTTCCTTAGAATTTTTGAGTTTTTAGGGTCAAAATCTGTATCAGTTTTGCATACAATGGGAAAGTATGTAAAGCCACAGGTTTCATGACACATGACCACTGATAATTAATAGAAATGTACTTCAATAAAAAACAGCTATCTTCCTCTCCATGAAAAACATTATTAAATTATTATCATATGAAAGAGCAATAAAAGAATTTGCAGCTAAAACAATGTGAGAAAAAAATTACTCTGTAAATGTGTTGAGGAGGTGATAAAAAATAAGAAATATCAGACCATTTCTCTGACTTTTGTGATGTTTGTGCTATTGTATAACCTTGTAAAAACGTGTAACATTGTGGTTTGTGTTCTCATTGTTAATTACACATTCAATTTTATAATATATTTTTACTTGTAAGTTTTGTTCCTCAGAGAGGATCTTTCAAATCAAGTCCGTATAACCTGGTGTTAGCCCTGTTCAGGGGATATCACCCCATTGCCAGCTCCAGTCCGTATCTTGATCCTTCTGTGGTTCTCTTTCTTTCTTCCTTCTCTTATCTCAAAAGGTAGGGCTGAAGTAGAGGCCAGGGATATTTTATTATATAATATTAATAATTCTTAGAGATTACTTTCTAAAATGTTTACATAGCTGCTTCAACATAGAAATATAAAAAGGACAAATATAAAAAAGACAAAATCAAAATAACAAATTCCTTAGGTAACAGATCCACCATCAACTCTGTGTCACTCTTTGCTATTAAAGTGCCTCTTGGGTCAACATAGAAAAGGGTCTAAAGCAATCCCTCAAGAACTTAAATTTCTTTGACTTCTGATCTACAGATAAACAAATCAATATATTTGTGCTGTTTTCTACACTGTGGTAATTTGTTATAGGAGCAATAAAAAACGAATACTTCAAACATCAGTTCAGACACTGAGGAGAAGGATAAGTATCCTTTGGATTATACATAACAGAAAGCCCGTTCAACTGACTTAATCATGAAGGGAATATATTGATTGGTATAGTAAAAAAGAGCAGAGTAGTTGTGAGCCAAAGAGGAACCAGTCACAGAAACACTGTAATGACCTAATAGGTTTGGTCTAAGTCATGTGTTCCAACACACACACTTTTACTCAAGAAGAAAGAATCATATAGATCTCCAAACTGAAATCAGCTTGTATTGGGTAAGAAGAAGGCATGCAAAGTCTAAGACTGCTGCCACAAATGTCAATGACCGAAAACTGGTCTTCCCATTTTCTTTTAGTTGTCTCCAAAAGACAGAATCTGGCCAGTGCAGACACACAAAAACAAGGTAGAAAAATATCTTTAATTGCTAATATTGGAACATACATCTTCCAGTTTATTGATCAACTATATTTTAAATTGTTTTCTTTTATCTTCACTTGGTTAAAACAGCCTGGTATTCTGGCCAAGAGGAAGATTAATAAACATTCAAAAACTGATTGTCTTGAAAGAATTTGTCTGAGTCCATTTCAATGCTCTTTTGTTTGTTTTTGTAGCTTAAAGGTCACCAAGTCAGAGTTCCTTTTGGCTGATTCTTTTTTTCCACTAAACGTTCAGTCGCTATTGTTTTATTGCAATCTATTTACAAGAAATAGGTGATTTTTTTCCATGATGCCAAGAGTCCTGAGCTGTGTTTGTTTATTACTCCTTGCGCATCTGAACACATCCTTCGGATTCAGCTGCCAATGTAAGAGATTAAGGAACTAAGTGAGTCTGACTAGAGGAGGAATCTTTCAAATGTGTGCCTCTAGCCTATATCTTTTGCAAATGATTTCTAGTTACAACACACACACACACACACACACACACACACACACACACACTCACACAGCTCTTGTTACAGTCTGGTGACAAAACATTTGTATATCCCATGATCTGTTCAATCTGAAAATAGAAATATACAGAAGCGTAATACATGTATACAATCACTCAAACACACATTTCCATTAGTAAATGTGCTATATTATGGTTAGAGGCACCACAAATACCTATTTTGTCTATATATCATCTGTCTATCCTTCTGTCTTCCATTTATCATTTATTTTCTATCATTCTTTCCATTCTTCACAAAATAACCAACTCTCAACAGCAGCAGACATGGAATCAGCTTGGTTGCCTTGTAAACTATTTCTGTCCCCCTGTAATTAGGTTTAACCTGGGTAATGAGGTGCAGCACTTCCTACCTGGTAAAACACTACTGCAGAGAGCATTTCTGTATCTGAAGCCAGAACCCAGGGGAGTTTCCAGAGTTGAAGCAAAAATGAACCTGTCTCTAGAGGCAGCTTTCTCCCTCTCTCTAGCTCTGACTGTTCCCCTTCACTCCTTCAAAGACAACTTGAAAATCAAAGGCTCTGGTACAGACATGCTAAAAATATACTCTTTCTACTAAAAATATACTCTTTCTATTGTTTCACCCCTCTCTCAATTAATAATTGGGTCTACCATGTTCAATGATCAAACAGCTGTAACAATGACATCATGCTACTTTTGCACATATTAACACATTAAATACCAAATGTCAGAGAAGTGGGTGTGTTGTTTCTAGGAAATGTGCCTGCTGTGACTGGGCCATCAATCACAGCACTATTGACAGTTGGTGCTGAATCACTTTTTAATGTGGCTGGTTTCCTAGGCACTGTAGAATATATGGCATTATTCCTGGTCTTTCCTGGCTACACCCCTCCTCTCCAGGTGTGATGAGTCATTTCCTAATCCCTTGGAAGACACAACTGCTTCACTTGAGATCCTCTGCTTTGTGGCATCAATAATGTGATCCAGAGGAATGACATAAATGAGGACAGAACCACCGAGCACACAAAGTGAAATGATGAAGAACCTGAGAAGGACTCAGGGTGACTATTAAATACTTGAGATCATGTATCTTATTTTAAAGGCCACATTATACATACCCGTCGTTTCTATTGCTGATGCTAAATCTGCACATATATACCTCTGTCTTCAACTGATAGTCCAGAGAAAGTGCTGTCTTCTCCCTTATCATGCAGACACCTTCAGAAGCTTTCTTTTCCATTGCTTTGCTGTCATTTTTTGGGAGGGTGGTTCTCAAGTTGGAACCCAGGTCATTGAGAAAGAGATCAATCTCTGAGCCACACTCCCACCAATTGCTATTGCTGTCTTTTATCTTTTATAACCTGAGTTTTCTCTTTTCATTAAATGCTATTTCTCATCCATACCACATAACCTGATGTGTAATTCTCTCTCTCTCTCTCCCTCTCTGTCTGTCTGTCTGTCTGTCTCTCTCTCTCTCCCTCATTTTTTTCACCACGTCCATTTCATAATTTTGTGTATTGACGTTGCATCCAGTCATTCAAGCCAGAAACCTGATCTTCACCCTGAATCCTTTCCAGGTTCTTCATTTTGTTTTCCATACTTGGTGGTTCTGTCCTCTTTTATATCATTCCTCTTGTCCCCAGCCTGCATTGTGTACTCATGTCATGCAAATGTTGTGGCTCTTTCAACAGTTTACCATAATAGATGATGATGTTAATTTATTGATAATTTGAATAAGGTTAGTTTTCATTTGGGACTGTTTGCTTACTTTCAGGCGTATTTAAGAGTCCATACATCAGGGTGCTGATATCTCCAGTCTATGGAGGTGTTGGATTGATTCCCAAAGTCTAGATTGTCCAGATACACCCTTTTAGAGGATTTTACAGCTTCTCCTCCACACAGGTAAGAAAGTAAATGGGACAAGGGCTGATGAGAAAACTGTTCGATTCAGAATGGCAAATTCTGACCATGACTCCTATTTTAAATTGTAATTTCACCACGTGTCAGTGGAATAAGAGTGATGATGCTAGGTGAACACAATTGCTGTAGATTCTGTTTAATTTTAATGTAGATGATATATTTCTGAAGTACTTGATTTCAACATCATTTATGTACCAGTTGTCAAAATATTGGGAAAGTCCAAGTTTGCCTTTATGTTTTTCTTTCATTCTCTAATTGTTAGAATAATAATAAGGAAAAATCATTCTGCTTCATTATCAACCATTACTAACAAAACATTGTAATTGCACCTGTCTGTCAGAAGCAAATATTTAAATTTAATTAATTGAAAAACACCTATCAAATCTTGAGCCCTGTATCTTCTGTAAGCCAACATATTCATAAAAGCTTTTGGTTGCATGTGGCATAAAACAAATTCAAACCAAGAAAAGAGAAAATTAAATAGTTCAAATCCTAAGAACTCCCAGAAGATGGATTATGAGATTCTTCCATAGCTCAATGCAGGGATTTGGAATATACAACTTTGTATGTCTCTATTTCCTTTCTTAAACAAATGGCAAGAAAATCCCTGGGAACTCAAAGTATGTAGTATTTCTGGCTTTTATTTTCAGAGAAAAAATCTAGCATCTAGGAAGGCTAGAGAAGATCCTAGCTGGTTCATTTAATTCATCCTCAAGCTAATCGTTAAATTTAGGTTGGTAAAGTATTTTTATTGACCAGGCTCAGCCATCAAGCCCAGGATTTGAGATTTAAAGCTCTGTTAGGACCATCTGGAAGGTAGAAATGACAAGTCCCTAAAGAAAAAGATTGATGCTAAAACCAGAAAAATGGGGAAAGGATGTTGGTGAGTCAAAAGCAAGATATTTTCATTTCAGGCACAAGATTTTATTCCTTACATATCTTGAACTGTGTAAATCTTTTCATAAGGTCATTCTATCAAAGGTCAGTACACTTGCATTAAGGCTGGAGTTTAAGTTTGGTTTTAAAATTTTGTTTCATTTCTACTGCCTTTAAAAGCCTTTCTCTGTTCAACTTAGCTCTTTTAACTCTAACTGGAAGGTAATTCTAGGAAGAGAGAATTTTTAAACTCCTCTCTCTCTCTCTCTCTCTCTCTCTCTCTCTCTCTCTGTTTCTCTCTCTCTCTTTGTCTCTCTCACTCTCTTACTCACTGTGTCTCTCATATACACACAAACACACAGCCCTACCTGATTTCTAAATGTAGAGATAGTACTTAATGCCATCATGTCATAAGTAGTTGACTTAGATTCTTTTGATAAGTTGTCTCATTTGTTTATTCTCCCAACCACGCTCTAAAAAAATATAATTCTATGAAATTTCATGTCTCAGCTTTTTATATACTTGCTTTGTCCAAGCCTGTGCTATCCAGTATGGTAGCCACTCGCTACATTTAAGCTTTTTAAATTCAAATTTAAATTAAACAACATTAAGTACAATAAAGCATTCTGTTTTCAGTTCAACAGTCACATTTAAAGTACTCAGTAACCACATAAGCCTGGTGGATGTCATAAGCAAGAGCACAGCATGAAACATTTATATTGTCAAAGAAAATTCTATGAATTGTTCAAAAATTTTTCTAAAAATTCACTTATTCCCCATCCGGCCCCTCAATAAAAAGTAGAAAATTACTTGATCACAAAATCATAAGGAATAATATGGTAGAGAACTGATTATATGCTACAAATCATGTGGCTACTTAAAATAGCAAGATCAAATACTATATTGATTTTTATAATTTACAATTCATTTTCTAATAAGCATTCTTCTTTTTCTTTATTCACTTAGACCAAGTCACAAGTTTTTCAGCTTTAACTTCCATTGCTTGCCCTTGATTTAGTCTTTATTTCTGGCCTTACTAAATGTATTGCAACTCTCCAAAGGTACTAGAACCTAAAATGTCTCTATATCTTATTTTTGCTACTCTGTACACTAGGAATATTATTTCTTGGTGCGTCCCACTTGCTCACTAACACTTTTTCTCTATCCTCATTTGGTGTCAGATGTGTAGTGCAATTCTTCTTTGTATATCCAACCTAAAAATGTATTTGCTATATATACTCTTGAAAGCTGGGTTGATGTGTCATCCTCCCAACTCAGCCTGCCGTCCTGTGTCTATTATATGCTAAATTGTTAACATGAACTTCATTAGAATATTATTTTTGCTCTGATATACACTCCTACCTCTTCTTTACTGTGAACTCATGACCTTATGCTTGCCAGGCAGGCACTTATGCCACTGAACTAAATCTCCAGCCTCTGTTGCTGTTACACAAAGACTACATCTTGGCCACCCTGAACCATTCATTCATTGTTTTCTAGACATACATGTCACCCTACCCTTTGAAGTTTTCTCCTTTCTTTTCTCCCTAGCATTCATCCTGCATTGCCAAACACAAATAGCTTCTCTGGAAGCACACCCAAATAATACTTGTTCAGAAAATATCCTTCCCCGCTCCATTCTCCCAAAGTATTCTGGCTTTGAATACCTTTCTTCAAGTACTTATCATAGCCTGATTTTATTACCATTGGTCATGGCCAGGCTCACCTCCCTCAGCAACTTGTGACTCCTGCAAGAACACAGACGATGTCTCACTCATCTCCAATTATCTCTTGTTCTCAGTACAGGGAGTTACCCATTACTGACACCAGAGAGTGTTTGTTGAATTATTGTGCAACAAAAGTACTTCCTTTAAAAGACATGCATTGAGAAAATAACAGTGACAGCATTGCAGAAGAGAACACAATAAACTGAAAAACCACAGGCTTTGATCATAACCCAGCCTCAGGATCTCCTCAGCTGCTTAGACATGGTTACGTGGCATCTATTAGAGCTATGGATTCACAGAAAGGAATAACACAATCAGGGCTCAGGGCTCACCAACAAGTACAGGCTGAGAGAAGTAGTCAGTCCACATGCTGCTGCTTAGTCGTGTATGAAGGTTTGCTCACCACAGCACATGTAGCAGAGGAAGGTCTATGCTCTGTGTCTCACGCACATTTTGAGTTTTGATCTCTGAAACACTCCTAAACCCAAGAATGTCTGCGACTGTAATGAGAATAATATTTTAAATGATTTAACGCTTTTAAAAGAGTTAAAATAATTATCTAGTCTCAAGCATAGAGGAAAATATTCAAGTGTTTAGAAAGACCGAATTTTCCATCTTGAAGAATTTCAATCATAGATAGTGTCTTCTTCAGGAAGAGCAAGTAAAGGAAATATGCTGCTGACTGCCCTTTCCCATGGCTATCAAGAGACTGGAAAACAGTTGCATAATTATTTTTAAACAGTAAAAATATGACCCCTTATTTCTCAGCACAGAACTAACAATGTGCAATTCGCCTGTGACTGATATTTTTATTCCCCATCTCACCTCACTTGTAAGATGAAGAAGCTAAATCCCAGAGAGGAGAGAGAGATTCTTAGGAGACGCAAGGAATCCACGTAAATATAGATCTGTGTCCCAGCTGGGCTACTTTTCTGTATGCCGTGCTGCCTATCAAAGTGTCCCTCTCGTGGAAGTTGTTCCTACTATGACTTATGTATTCCAAACAAAGTACGCATGCCAATAACCTAGAGCACTTTATGGAAGCACATGCAATATCAGGCCCAGCAAGAAATCTTATGGTATCTATGTTCCCCCAAGTGCAAAAAACAACATCCCTCTTCCAGTCACCATAAAATGGGCTCAGACCAGCCACACTGTATCTTAAGCTAAATAAGTCTTTTTTCTCTAGCCTTATTCTGGAAAAAAAAAATGTTTTATGCTGCCCATGACTCCTCTGGCAGGTATCCAATCAGAAGTAAACTTTGCCTCAGATCTTCCGGTCTCTCACCACCCTGCACACTGTGGCTTTCACACCAAGGTGGCCCTGATAAAGCTTGGGGTTGCTGGAGGGTGCAGAGCCCAGTTTCCAAAAGCTTTACAGTTCTTCCTTTTTCCTTTCAGTGCAGCTGCTGCAAACCTTCCCAGAGGGAAAACTTGAAAGAGCCTCTTAATAGCCTTGTTCAGAACTGCAGAGGAGAAATTAGACCTTTCTGCAAATTCAGCTTGCAGCTGGTTTTGGTGAAGCAAAGATCTCAGATGGCCTTACTGGCACTGGGGCTATCTAGGGCTTAACCCTTTCATCCTTGAGGGATAGGGAGAGAGAGAGGAATGGAGACAGGGAGGGAGGGAGGGAGAGGCAGAAAAAATGGGGAGAGGAAAAGTGAGGGGAAGGGGCAGCGGTGAGTGGAAAGGAAACTTCTGTATCCATTTCCCTCAGGAAACAGACCCTGGAGCCTTATATGTTCTGGGGGAGCTCTAAGTTTTTCTGCTTTGGATGGGCCTGACTCTGATGGCCTTACTTCAGTGCCAGGAGTACACATCTGACCTATATTTAACCATGAAATACCGCATCATCACATTGTTCTGATCTCATTGGTAGTGTCCCATCTGGCCTCCCAAGAAGCCACTCTGTCATTTACCAAATTTATTAAACAAACTTCACTCTTCCCTTCTGAGGTTTTTCATTCTCAGAAAGCTTAGAGCTGATGCTGTCCATATTTAACCTCTTCTGGAAAATCTTGAGAATTATTTACCTGCAAAGAAAACGTGGTCTAAAGATTGCAAATAACATTGCGTAGTCCCTGGATTCAACCATGCCAGGACTTCATCCTTCCTCAGTGTAGTTACTTGGTGCCATATACCTACTTGCTTACACACGTTCCAATGGTTTCTATTGTTTATAATTTCAAGAATGCTGATTAATAATTATTCGTACAAAAATAAGAGTTATAGATCCTAAAATAATTGAGTATTCTCATTTCTAAAAAACTTTAAGTACTGGCAGAGTCTCTTTGGAGAAGAATTTCTTAGATAACTTATTGTACTTTGTGTTTCTCTAAGAGATGCTGTAGACAGAGCATAGCCTAGAACTTTGCTATCATGGACTTGATTTTTTATATTATTTCATGTTTTTCCAGAACACCAAACTTTGGTGAAAACTTTATGTAACAATGTCTTGGAAGAGCATGTAGTTTGTTTATTAATTCAGTGACAATAACTGTAAATCAAAAGAAAATCACTGGTAATGTTGAAATACAGATATTTTTCTAATGATTCATTTGTCATACCTACAGACAGAAAAAGTAAGCAATACACAATGTCATGCTGGGTGGGATGGAAATTTGGTATCAATTTCATAAACTTCACTCACTAAAGAATTGCAAAACTCAGGTTTGGTGTGAGTGATACTACCAATTGTTGAAATTTATTGAATGACTATTATGTGCCAAACACAAGGTTAAGCTTTAGCTTCACCACAACAATGTTATGCAATTATTATATTTTATTCACATTTTACAAATTAGGAAATTGATGCTTACACACACAAAATGATTTAGTTTTCATACGTTAGTTACAGAGTCAGAATTTGATCCCAAACTTGTATGTCGTTGTACTAGCTTATAAACATTGAAATTAGAATTTCCTCTGTTTGATCTAGATCCTGACTTTACTCTCCAGTGGATCTTTCCATGCTTCTTGTTTCATGGTTATCTCTTTGGTATTCATCTATTTTTCAACTAAATGCAAATTGATGTGGGGCTTTGCTCAACAAGTATAGTAAATGTTTAAATTTTCACAGAGGTTATTATGAATCAAAGACACATTTCCAATAATCGACCTGAGAATACTCCACCTAACTTCACACACACTTATCCTATGATTCTTCCCACTTTTTTAAGCAGTTCTGGAAGTTCTGTTTGGTAATCGTCTCCAGTTGCACTGTAGTATTGCTTTGATGTCCTGAACATTGTTGAACTTTCACAATCATTTTGACTTTGGAGAAGAGCCAGAAGCCACACGGCACTAGATCTGGTGAATAAGATGGATGAGCAACACATCATCATGTTTTTATTTGACAGAAATTGCCATGAACATATTGAATGAATTGAGGACACTGAGGCAGCCACAGAGACACTCGTGAAAGACTTTCTGAGCTGCATCAGAAAGTGTCAAGAACAATGGAGTAAGTGTGTCTGAAGGCAGGTAGAGCATTTTGTGGGGAACTAAAGACAGTGTGTCTTTTACTGTCACAAATTGTTATGGAAATCGTTATGTTATTGGATTTATTACACCTTTTTAACTTTTCCCAGTTTAATTTATAGCAACCTTTTCATTTCTCTTGTATCTCTTTTCCTCATATTTTCTGTTCCTTTATCTTCTCTATCTGTGTTTCTCACTGGAATGTACACAAAACTGTGCCTTCCAATCTCTACCCTCCACCGGACTTTCTTTCCAGTTATGGGAAGTGGATCATCAGGGATCTTGGACTATCATCCCTTTCAAGGTCTATGTCAACTTTTGAGAGCCCCTTCAGGTGAGAACCCATCCTTTTCCATGTTCTGGACACTGTTCTGGACAAGGCACACATCAGTTTGTGAGTGACTTGTGTCTGCAGACTTTTATAGACAAGCTGATCTTATGGAACTGCACTAAGCTTATAAGTAGAAAAAGTTAATATATTGGTTAAGAACTTACTCCACATCATGCTGGGGTAGAAGAAGCCTTGCTGACAAAGCTATATGGCACTAGATAAAATCCAGTGGGCACTTAAGTCTCTGAGTTTTGGGATCTTCATGGCTAAATCTTTTTGTTGTTGTTGTTACTGAAAATCAAACTCAGGACCTTGTGCCTTCTGGGCAGCCACTTATGCTGCTGAGCTATCTCTCTGTTCCTCTTAGCTAAGTTCAGCAAAGAACTTCTTGATCTTTAGGGCTTGGTGTTTAGAGGACCTCCAATACATTCCTCTTGTTCTCTGCCTCTCCTTTGGGTTCACCTGTGGAAGTGACTAGGTGTTCTGGAGGTAAGGAAGGAGTATATCTCTATGTCTAGGGGAAGTGGGCATGAGCAAACATTTCTACAGTATAAATGTTTCAATCATGCTGAGCTTCACAATATAAATCAAGGGAATCTAGGCCAGTGTTAGGGAAAATGGGATTCCAATCCTATACTAGATTTCTTCATAATTCTTTTAACTGAAGAACTCCCATTTCCATTCCTCACAAAACATATCATTAAACAAAATTCTGGGAGTTGTTAATAATCACTGTTTAGCTCTATATACAATTTTCAGAAACACTTGTTTGGAAGAGGATGATGTGGGTTAATAAAAAAAAAGAGTTCAGAAAATGTTAAATTCTAGGAAGCCAGATGATAGAGAGAATCCCTTAAATCTAATTTAAATTAAAAAGATGTTTGTGAAACCAAAAATAAATCTTGCTCCAGAGTGATTACCAGATGAAACATTTTAGTTAGTGGATGGTGAACTGGCCCATATTTCACGTTTCTAGTCACTGTTCGCTCTTTGCATTACCTGAAGGGCTTGAGTGCTCAGCTGATGAATGCTTCTGAGGTTTAAAAGATCATTTATCACCACCACAGCTAATGCCATTTTCTGAAACATAATCCAAAGGCATTTTGCGGAAAGCATTTTCTGCCACAATGTGTCCTCACTGTCACCTTCTAGATGGTTGGTGGTGCCACCCAGTTTTAATGTTTGGTGATCTCTGCTCCTTCCCTTCTTTGTTCTGGCATGCCACCAGCAGGTTCCCTGACTGCATACTATTTTTAGTTATCTTCCTTCACACCCTAGTAGGGGTGGGGTCATGGGAGGCTGCCATGAGCTACCTTAGCAAGAAAAATTGATGCCTTATAAATTCTGGAAAGCTCTTTTGGAAGAAATGGAATGAAGGAAAAAGGATAACTAAAAGATGTCATCTTGATGAACTGAGGGCAAAGCAGAGATGGAAAAGCAAGAAAAGAAGGAACTGTAAGCATCTATTTGCAGGGACCCCAGTGATACTGGAAGGTGGAGATGAGACCGACAGATTTACCTCAGCCCAGCCCCGGCTGCAAAAGGAGGACTTGGTTCATTGCTAGCTACAAAATCATTCAGAGGTTTTGGTGGTACAAGTCATTCATTAGTATCAACAGATATGAAAGTATTTTATCACTAGTACATGGCCCTCGTGCGTACCTTAACAGAATCAGTTGCACATGTATCACCTGAATTATTTATTTGACACATTGTACAACATTGTGCATTTATTATATAAAGTGTGGTAAGTATAAGGAAAGCATACTGTTGTCTCTCAGCTCACGTTTGTTAAACAAATATTTTATTATATTTGGCTTAGCTATTTCTTTTAATTTTTAAGAAATAAAAATACTATAGATAGGCCCAGAAATTTTCCTTTGAGGTATTTCCTTAAGTGAAATGAAAAGATATATTCTCCAAAAAAAAAAAAATCCCTGTATATGAATATTTACAGGAATTCCGGGAGAACATGGTAGATAGATAGCAGCAGCATCAGAGGCTCTCTGAGAAACCACACTTAAAATCCAGGAACGGTGTCGGGCAAGAAATCCTAAGCAAGGGGAAATATACTTTGCCAAACCAAGAACGAACTAAACTAAGAGAAACCAACTGGAAACGCAATCCCGGTGATATAACAGAAACAGATAAGGTCTCAGTGCGGAAGCTGGACCCCATGCCACGAGAAGCTGTGATTTGAATTTCCTGCAGCCGCTGCTGCATCCCAATTGGTATGGCAAGGAGAGAGGCACGAAAGCTCTGAGACTGGGAAGCGGTGAATGGAGTTGAGAGCGGGACTGGCCGGGAGCCCTGCATCGACCTGCAGTGAGTGAGCAGATCGGGGACCCTTCCATAGAGCAGGAGGCTTCAGCAAAGGACATACTGGGACCAGGCAGACTAGCCGGAAGAGGTTGTTGCAGTGAGTTCAGTCACATATTCTCCTCTCTAGCAGGATTAGTGGGGAGTGCCTGGCCTGCGTGATGCCGCTGACTAAGACCCAGTAGGATAGCCCAAACCAGGTCCCAGTGCCTGGAGGTGCACCCTAGCAGTGAAGCCTTTGGTAGGTTGACCTGGAGGGGTGGGCCCAGCATAGGCTGCCCAGGTCTCTGTCTCCCTAGTACACTGCAGTGGGTGGGAACACCTAGCCGGCGCAATTCAATGTAATTGACAAAGAAAGAAACTGGGCCTCCTATATTCGCTTGTATAAAAGGAAAAAAAAAAATGGGAAGAGGGAGCAACAAGAAAGAGTCCTTGGCCCCTAATCCTGAGAAACATACAATATCAGACATGACACCAATAGACATAAAGCACTATCTCCAGAGACTCATAGACGAGTTCAGGAATGAAGTTATTACTGACCTGAAGCAAGGTATAAGTAGAATAGTTAGAGAAATGCTAAACATCGCCCAAGAAAAGACAGATGGTGGAATTGAAGAACAGAAAAAAAAGGGGAGAATTGTTTGATGGAGAAAATAGAGAAAACATAGAATATGTGAAGCAGGTTCAAAGAGATTACCAGGAAACTAAAAACTCTATCGAAAACTGGCATAACAGCTTAAAAGAAACTAAGGATAGATTATCTGACCTGGAGGGCAGATTTGTAATATGGGAGCATGAAATGAAAAACTTCTTAAAAATAACAACAACAACAACAAAAAAAAAAAAACCCAGCAACAATACAAAAGCTAGAAGATGCTAAGAGGATCTATAACTTAAGAATTAAGGACATAAAAGAAGAAGTAGGGACAAAAACAAATGGATTACAAAAGCTATTTACAGAAATAATCCAAGAGAATTTCCCTAATTTAGCAAAAGGAAAAGATACTCAGATGTATGAGGCATACAGGAACCCAGCCACCTACCACCCAAACAGAGCTACACCCAGGCATATAATAATCAAAATTTCAGAAATTCAATATAAGAACAGAATATTAAAAGCCGTCAGAGACAAGAAACAGATCACTTACAAGGGAACACCTATCAGAATTACAGCAGACTTCTTGGCACGAACCATCAAATCACAAAGAGCGTGGGGGGAAATAATTCAAGCTTTAAAAGATAATAACCTCCAGCCAAGATTAATATTTCCTGCACAACTGTCCCTAGAAATTGGGGGAATTTGCAACCACCAATTCAACTTTACTGAGAATACTGCAGGATATTCTAAAAAAAGGAAAATACCAAGATTCCAGAAATAGTAAGAGAGAGGCCACAATGAATGGAGCAGAAAGCAAAATGAAGAAGACAAACTGACAACAAACGACAGAAAAAGAGCTCAACAGAAATGAGGCAGAGAAGATCGGATGGTAGGAACAGCTATTTTGGAGAAAACAAGACATCATAATAGCTAGTGCTGACTTACTATCATCTTGTTTTGAAGTCCCATCAAGCTTGTATTCTTCTGTCTCCATCGGTCTTAAAAGGTTGTATCTTATTGGATTTTATTATATATGATAATATAAGTAAAAACTTTATGGACAAGGAGTTATACAGAAACCATTGTTCATTTTCTGTTAATTGGTTCATTTTCTTTGTCAATTACATTTTGTTTGAACCCTGTAATAATGTTATTCTCTTGAATGGTTTTATAGTGTCTTGTTATGTTTGGTGCTACAGTATACAAAGTTATACTCAAAGATTTCAAGGAAAGAGACACAATGGTAATGATTTTTATGTCAGGATATCTCTTTTTTAATTTTATTTAAGGAGAAAAAGAAAAAAAGCAGAAAAAGGGTACAAGTTATACAGAATTTCAGAAAAAAATAAACAGTAGGAAATCACTAGTTAATGGATTACATATTGTTATCTTAGAAATATTTGTTCAAGTTACAAAATTAAAGCTTATAAAGTGGACATTCAAACAGTGAGCTGCAAACAGTTCTGTTCAATGATCCAACAAAACTCAGTAATATCATTGTCTATCTTATACACTTAAATATATATGCAGTTATATCTTTTAGAGCACTTTCTTTTCCTCTCTTTTGTACAATGACTATTACATTTTGGGTTTTATTGCTCCCACAGTTCTTATTACTTTTTTTGGAAGAGAGTAAAACCAAATGTGACATAACAGAACAGAGTCGGTTAAATCAAAAGAGTGGACATAATAGATAATGTAAAAACATAATACAAGGTGATCAACAATGGTTACCATAATGCCTCCCACTATCTCAAATAGAATTGCCTATATCATCAGTTATAATAAAATTGAACAAAACAGTAAAGAACGAAAACAATAAAACCAAAACATTGGAGACATTACAGGTCTTCAAAAGTAGATAATAGTCAACCAGAATGGGCATCATAATGAATCCCACTATCTTTACAGCTGTTGCCTAAACTTTCGAACCTGGTACTATCAAGCAAAACAGAATAGAGGAACATCAGTCAAAACAAGATGGTGAGAGCAATACAGGGCTTCAAATCAAGTTAATAGAAAATCAAAGTGGGTTACTATAATATATCCTGCTATTTTTTATTTATTTTTCCCTTAATTAAAAGGATAAAAATAAAAAAGTAAATAATAAAATGGAAATTGAGATAGAAGAGGGCATAATAACAAAACAGTGCAAGTCAAAACATAACCATTTAAGCAAAATAGTGTTTCACCACAAGATAATCCCGTAGGTCAGGATATCTTGTGGTGAAACACTATTTTGCTTAAATGGTTATGCTTTGACCTGTGCTCTTCTGTTGTTATGCCCTCTTTTATTTCAGCCCCCCCTTTTTAATTATTTACTTTTTCCCTTTTATCTTTTTAATTAAGGGAAAAATAAATAAAAAATATCAGGATACATTATAGTAACCTACTTTGTTTTCCTATTAACTTGATTTGAAATCCTGTATTGCCCTCACCATCTTGTTTTGACTGATTTTCCCCTATTCTGCTTTGCTTGATAGTACCACGTTCGAAAGTATAGGCAAAACTGTGAAGACAATAAGATTCATCATGGCACCCATTCCAGTTGACTATTATCTTCTTTTAAAATCCTGTAATGTCTCCAATGCTTTGGTTTTATTCTTTACTGTTTTGTTCAATTTTATTATAACTGGCAATTCTTCTTAAAATAGCAAGAGGCAGTATGGTAACCATTGTTGATCACCTTGTATTTTGTTTTTGCATTATCTATTATGTCCCTCCTTTTGATTTGACTCTGTTCTGATATGTCACATTTGGTTTTACTCTCTTCCAAAAAAAAGTAATAAGAACTGTGGGAGTAATAAAACCTAAAATGTGTAATTGTCATTGTACAAAAGAAAAGAAAGTGCTCTAAAGGTTATAACTGCATATATGTTTAAGTGTATAAGATAGATAACCATATTACTGAGTTTTTTTGGATCATTGAACAAAACTGTTTGCACTCTCACTGTTTGAAAGTCCACTTTGTATGCTTCAATTTTGTAACTTGAACAACTATTTCTAAGATGAGAATATGTTATCTATTAACTAGTGATTTCTTACTGTTTATTTTTTAAATTTTGTATTACTTGTACCCTTTTTCTGTTTTTTTCTTTTTCTCCTTAAATAAAAAAAAGAATATTTACAGTGGCTTCTTATATATAATCACTCAAGGCTGGAACAATTCAAATGCCTTTCCTAGGGGAGTGGATAATGAATTTTTGTTCAACTATTCTATGGGATACAACTCAGCAATAATAATCAATACACTATCAATTCACATAAGAACATGTGTGAATTTCAAGTGCATTGTTTAGTCAGAGAAAAAATTTCCCAAGCCTATGTGTTATCTGATTAAATTTTTGCATTTTGAAGGAAGATGGCTATATAAGAGTTGAGTACAAAAGGGAAAAGACAATTTAGAAGTAATAACTCTGTTCTGGATCTTGATTATGCTAGTGGCTACTTCACTGTGTTTGTGAGAACTCATGTAGAGCTATATACCATAATGAGAGACTTTTATCACATATAATGTATATTTCAATAAAAAGGTAAAAATAGTAACCAATATTTTTGTAATGATATATATGCATTTATGTGTATAGCTATTGGAAAATCACACATACAGTGTGTGGTTTTCTGCAAATGTGGGAGGAAATGAAGGAGGAAGGAAGCAGGGAGGAAGGAGGAAAGGAAAGATGGAAAGAAGAAAGGAGGAAGGAAGAGAATAAGGAGAAAATGAGAAGAGAGGAAGGATGGAGGAGAGAGGAAGAGCAAGTTTTGAGTATATGCTCTAAAAATTATTTTTTCTGATTAGAATCTTATCTTAAGCCCTAGAATCTGAAAGACTAATGTGAAAGATCCAGCTGTGTGCCACTAATTGAATTGCTCCAATCTCTGGACCTCAGTTTCTCCATATTCAATTGGGTAACAGGTCCAGTAATATTCTAACATTATTTTAAATATTATGTGTGCCAATGAAAATACCTTTGCAAGGCTCTGGTGAAAGTCCTTCTCAAAGATGATTCCCCTAACTCTAGGGGACCCAGTGTGATCCTTGTTGACATCTAAAAGGTTAATACAGACATGCTCAGGGGACTCTTGTGAGAAGCAAGTTTCAAGCATCTCAATAAGCTCCTTCCTGATTCTTTCTGCAGGACTCATGTCCTTCTACCTGTTAACATGGCATCTTGGTAGAGTAACGCTGAGGTGCCTTTCTGGTTGGTTGATTCTAAAGACTCTTATCACACACACTGTGATGTTCTTCCATGCCATGTCACTTCTTTAAACATGTTCCAGTTGTTCTTTTAATTTTTTTCAAGGGAAAAAGAAAATTCAGTAATCAGATTTTCTCAAAATTTCCACTTATAATCCTGATTAGGTCAAATACTTTAAAATTACATTAAGAGGGTTGACTCGAAGTAAGTCAAATTGAGTTGGATCTAGTTCCTTGTAACTTCTAGGCCATCATCAATAAATGTAAAGTAATTTTCTGGCCGCCTAAAAAGTTACAGACTTTCCTAATCTAATGAGAAATTGAGTATTGGCTGGGCATAATCTCAGAGGCTGGGAGATGGTTTTGATTTATTAAATAAGACATCAATGAAAGGAAAAAGCCGAAGCAAACATACTTTGGTTAAGTACAAAATTACATTAAAAGCAGAGAGCAAATTTACACTGTAAGGAGAAGACAGTTAAACAACATAGCCATGAGGGAATAAAAGCATAAAGCACAACATATAACTGGATGGTAAAAAGAGGCTTCATGGAATGTTTCCATACATCAAAGAGGTTAGAGTAAAAAATGTTGTAGAAATATACAACAAAAGAGCAAAAAGTAATTTTGAATAGGCAGAATACTATTAAAACCCAGGTGAAATTCTTTCTAATACTTTATTATGAAAAACATTCAAACTTAGGATAATGTTGAAAGACAAAATAATGACCATATACATACCACCCAGAGGCAATGGCAACATTTACTAAAATTTGGCCAAGTTTGCTCATTATGTACCATCTCTCTCCCTTTATATGCATGTATGATTTTCTGCTGACCCAGTTGAAAGCAAGTTACAGAATTCATGACCTTTCACTTCTAAATACTTCAGCACACATCTAAAAATCAGGACATTCTTCTACATAACTTAAATGGGCTTTTAAAGTCATGGCCCATAAATCTTTCAGATCATAAAACCTAGGGAAAATATTCATTTCACTCTGTGAATTGTCTTTGGTCTAGAATGACTTTGGGCAAAATACATTTTGGCTTTGGTTTTGTAATCTCACTAGGTCTATTCAGTTTGTGTGATTTATTCTACGGACATGACAGAATAGCAAGTTTGAGTTGCCTCCTTACCTCAAGGGACTGAAAATAATGTCATCCCCTGGAGTTTCAAAGATGAGACTGAGACATGGATCCATAGAGAGTAGATATATGTCAGCCTAATGCAGCAGAATGATGGTGAAACCAAGGTTGACTTGAATCCACATGCTGGGTTAAAGGATATGCTTCTAACAGGGCTAGTGGCCATCAAGGGAATTAGAATTTCTTAGTCAAGTGTGAACATCAGCCAGGCCCTGTGCCAAGGAGACTAAAGTGTCACAAGTCAGCCTAAGGCACTTGAATGTTTGGGCTCACTTAACTTGAATGTGGTGATAGAGAGCTAGATTCTGGATTTGAGTTCAGAATGAACCTGGGTCAACCTCTGCAGAGCCGACCAATTTAGAAAACTAGCAATAAGGTATTTTTGAACTCTCAGGATAAAGACTGTTTGGGTTGAGGCCATAGCTAATTTCTTCAAAGCAATTTCTCCCTGATGGGAACCCTGAGAGCTGGATGGTCAGATTGTCCCCAACAAAAACCTCCACATCTCATTTAAGACCTGCCTTTATCTGAGACTCATACAGAATATGCCTTATTAGGTTGCAGTGAAACATATTTTTGAAAAGAGCCTGGTTCAACAAGGCTTAAACATTATTGTAATATCAAAAGCAGCATATGTTAGAGTCATCACAAGGATGCAAGTGGGGAAAAAGAAGAAGAAGGAAGATTAACCTTGACTTCAATGTGCATCACTGTAAATACTTAACAAGCAACATGGCACAAGACATTGAACACAGGAGTTATAAACTCATAAGGAATCTCAAATATCCCTTTGGAAATGCTTTTCAGTGGTTCATTTGATTCACTGTATATGTTTGAAGTAGAACTGTAGGTCTTAATAATTTATATATAATGTTTTAAACTGACCATCTCCTGGTTTAGTCTGAACTTACACTAGTTTTCTTAGTTGCTGCCTAAGAAATCACCACAAATGAAGAAACTAAAACCAACATACACGTGTGACCATCCAGATTAGGAAGTTGGAATTCCAGGTGCAGTAGGGCTAGGTCCTCTGCCCAATGTCTCACAAAGTTAGACTCAAGGTGCCCCCTGGGATAAAGTGTTATCAAACCTGACTCACTGGTTGTAGGAGAATTCAGTTTCCTGTAGTTGTTGGCCTAGGCTTTCTCCATCAGCCACTCACAACGTGGTTGCTTCCTTTCTTCCTCAAGACCCACAGTGTGAATCTCAGTTATACATTTTATTTTGAGGGCTCACTTAATTAAGTCAAGTCCACCTGGTATAATCTCCCTTGTTGTTAAAGTCAGCTGATCAGTGACCTTCGTTGGATGGGCAACCCAATATATTCACAGATCTTGCTTACATTCAAGGTAAGGCAGTTTAACAAGAGGATGGGACATGGAGGAGGTCATTTTGAAATTACCCCCATCACAACTCAGTGCTGCTTCCACCGACCTCTTCTTCCTGGGTGGCATCACTCGAGGTAAAAGCCACTGCCTTGCCCTTACCTTTTCAAATGTTTTACCTCATTGATATTTCAAGATGTCCCTTTCCACACAAACTAGCACAAACCCCAGACTCATAGCCCCTGCTCAGATGCCTTCAAAGGGTCTCTCACCCCTTAGTGAGAAACATCTTAGCTCTTTGTAGGACAGCTTCACCACCCATTACACAAAAGTCATTTCACCCTACATTTGAGTAACCAAATTTTACAATCTCTATAGGTGGTGTTTTTGAATTTCCATATAAAAAAATAAAGATAGACCTACACTCTGCTCTTTTAGTGTCAGTTTGAGTTTATGTTTAGTTCAAGATATAGTCAATGTCCAAGAGGGAGGTATTGCTAGCATTAATTCTAATAATGAAAAAGTGTTCCAACAAAGCTACTTGTTTGCATAAATTGTCAAATACATTGATATATCCATTCCCTCGGATGCTCCAGATAATTACATATCATAAACATGTAACAACAGAAAGAAGAAATTCTTGCATTTTAAGTCATATAAAAAAGCATGCTAGTTAGCTAAGGTATGAGTCTTGCTTCACACACAAGTACATACAGTGTCCAGGTAGCTATCAGTAATGTTCTCTCCACAAAAAAGAGGCCCAAGTCTCCCTGAGATGGTATGACATTCCCAACCCACTTCAAAATTAGATTTATTTGGTTACAAATTACACACATTAAATGAACAAAACTATTAAATAAGGAGGGCTGTGAGCTAACTAGCTGACCATTTAATGGTTCACAATGGTATTACCATTTTTATGATCTATTAAAGCAATTGGAATAGTATCCGCTGAATAAAGAATCAAGTAATTTATGTACACATTTTATAAATTATCTCATGCCTGGGTAAGTAGAGTCATTTGCTCATCTAATGAGATTTGAGGCTGAGGGACTTGAAAGATGTCCATCTGTATCACGCTTGCTTATGACCATGAGAGCAGATTTCTTTCCTCTCTTAAGTCCATGATTTAGAGAATTGAAATACTCTAGATGCTGGCCTTCAGTGTGTGGCCCTCCAACCTCAAACTATCTTCAGTTAGACTGAAGAAAGTACAGTCACTATTAAGAATAGTAGAACCATTTACTAAGTTGTTGCCATAACTTTTGCAGTTTAAAAATGAAGCAATATGACTCTTGAGCTGCTTCATTTCCTGCATGACCCTAATGAAGTTTGCAGCGTCTACTTGTCTTCATCTTCCACCAGTTCTTCCCCTGAACTGAAAAATTCAAAGAAAATGTGCCACTCTCTGTTAGCTCGTAGCCATGCATTTCTGAGAGTTTAAAAACAAAAGGAAACCAATTAAACAACCCTGCCCACCAAAATTACAGTCGTTTGGAAATACTGACTTTGCTAGTTGGACTAGGAGTGTGAAATCACACTCCAGGTGGAGATCAGCTTTTCACGATTGACTGCTGCATCTCAACAGGGGATGTGTACAGGATGTTCCATGCGGAGGCACAATGCTGGATCCCAGGGTCCCCAAGAAGCCGTATTCTCTGTGCAGCTTCCGGGAGTTAGCATGGAGCAGGTAAATGGTACTGATGACATCCCAGAAGTCAGTGCTGTATTTCCACTTGGAGAATTCCACTCTGCCAATGGTGCCAGAGGGAATTTTAGGAAAAAAAACGACAGAGGGAGGGGAATACCCAGACACTTAAGTAAGACAAGAGGGAAGATCAAGATTTCTACATGTCTGCATATCTGCAAGCAATTTCTTTGGTGTTTTAAGTGATCTGAGCAGATACTGGGAGCACTAAACAACAGGAAGTGAAGCTCAATCACTTTTTCTCTTCTGTAGTCTTGTCCTGTGTCTCCATGTAATAACAATATCTATTTTTCTGTGACTGTGTGGGAAGGGCCAATTTATTTATTTGTGTATATATTTTTTGAGACAGAGTCTCACTATGTAGTGAGGGTTGACCTTGAACTTGCTTATGTAGCCCACACTGGCCTCAAACTCACTGCAATCCTCCTGTCTCAGCTTCCCAAGTGCTGATATTACAGACATGTACCACCACAGCTGGTTTCTTGAGGGTTATTCAGACATTATATTATAGTCAGTAGCTCACATTCTGATTGTTCTAGAGAGCAAGATTGTGTTCTACTGCTTGTGTGAGATCTGAGTCAGTGAGTCTTCTGATGTTTAGTAGATGTGAATGCTCAAGTGATCACTAATAAAATCAATCATGCTTATATTTTAGAATTGTATATGAGCTAGTAATTTCTAAGCATATATAAAGAATGCTTCATATCCTAGGTTAAGGGATAGGTTAATGCTTCATATCTTCTAGTTTAACTATATTTCTAGTTACTAGAAATCTTTCCATATATACTGGGGTTTACGGATTTTATTTCATTTATTTCCTCTGAGAATCCTCTGAGTTAGATCCAAAAATCAAGGGTTAGAGTATCAAAGGCAAATGCCTAGCCGGGGGATTAGCTCAGCGGTGTAAGTGCCTGCTTAGCAAACGTGAGGTCGTGAGTCTGATCCTTGGCACAAAAAAAAAAAAAAAAATTGGCAAATGCCTGAGCTTACGTATTTGGGAGTTGTGACGTTAGACTTGTGCTGGAGTCTAACCATCATGTGGCAGATCCATGTAACTTAGTAAGATACCACGCACCTGCCATCAGACCTCCTATGTTCAAATCCCAGTTCTACACAATACACGTAAAGATATCACTTAATCACGCCAGCCTCAACTTCCCTACTTAAAAAAAAAAGATGACAGCAGATATACATGGGACAACAGTGTAAAGCAATGACAAATATGTGTAAGAAGTTTGGCCCAGTGACTGGTTCATAGACCTAGCTCCATGATTGTTATCCTTTGCCTTATTACCATTGGCACATCGTTCATTGCTTTTTCTTGTTGCTGGCTCATAGTGTGTGTGTGTGTGTGTGTGTGTGTGTGTGTGTGTGTGTGTGTATGTGTGTGTGTTTGGTGTAATTGCTTACTGAAGTTTAATTTATGTACCATAATAATTACTCATCCTATTTATCAGTTAGGTGAATTTTAAAGTTTCTAGTTCTGCAGTGATGACCCAAATACTGTGTTAGAACATTGTCATGACCCCCAGAAAAGCATCTTACACTGGCTTGCAGTCCACTTCTGAACACACTGGCCTCCCCATCCCCAGCCACAGGCAATGACCGACTTTGCTTTCTGATTTTATAGTTTTGCCTTTTCTAGAAATTTCTATATTGATTTTTTCCCTCAAAGTCTGTTACATCCATCTTAAACACCTAAGCTATTTGTTAAATTCCCAGGCTCCACCGCCTTTCTCAATTGGCAACAAGTTAAGATGGGGAGAGTCTATAATTAAGAAGCTAAACAGAGAATTTCTGTGGTTAGTGACATGTGAACACCCTCAGCTCCAAATTCCATGGAGACAAGATTGGTCTTGGCAAAACTGAGTCAGATCATAGCTAATAGAGCCCCAATAGCTGGGAAGAAAGCTGGAAGGGGAGCCCTATTTTCCTCTGAGTAGTAATGTGGATGATAAGTCCTATCCATTTCTCCTGTAGAGAAAATCCCAGGGAGGGTCCATCAGGCTTAACAGGAGACAGCCTGCCAGCTCCTTCCACATAAAGAGCCCCTGAAGACCCTGAGGCAGACCTTCTCGGCTCTCATTAACTCTTTCTCCCTTGGGAGGAAGCAACCTAACCACATCTCAGGCAGCAGGTTCTTCTTATGCTCTCCTTGGAGAGTAGAGCCTCAGCTTGAGCTGCTCCTGAAGGATTTGCAAATCATCCTCTGAGATCATTGGCTTTGCAGAGCCTGCTGGTGCTATAGTCTTAGCTGAACAAAGTGACACTCCCAGAAGATGCTAAGGTGGGGCTGAGGTATCCTCTGAGACTGTGTTCTGTATCCGGAGGGCCTCTTGTGATCATGTTCAAGGCAGGACTGAGACTTCATGAGGACTTGGTGATTTTTCTGGCTGTGATCTATCCACTTCTTTAGTAGTCTGAGAAAGGGTCTGATCAGGTTTCATTAGGTTAGTATGCAAACACAAATGCCTACCAGAGCAGGCCCCTTAAGCAAATTCCTACCCGCAGAGAGGGCTATGTTGAGTCTAAAAGCATACAGAAGAGGTAACTCTGATTCCATGATAATCAATCGTCACTGTGAAGGTTGCAGAGCAAATATTACCAGAGTATCTGACATCTTAGGACTCGCTGAAATCCAGATTTAGAGGTGAAATCTCCTTACTTTCTCTTTAACAATTCTTCCTCTTTTATTTTTTTAAACAATGGAATAGAACATGGAAATCACCTGTTACTGGTCTATATCTAGCCATTGGGTCATTCACTGTATTATAGGAAATCTAACTGGTTCTCTAGGCCATTTCCACATTTCCTACTTAGCAAAACCTGTGGTGCAGTGGATGTTACAGGCAGTGGCATCACCTGGTTCTGCATTTGAATCTTAGCTCTGTTTTCTTGACCAAGCCACAGATTCTTTCATTATTATTAACAGCATCATTGAAGTATAATTGCTTTATAAAAACTGCATGAATTTAATGTGTATAAATTGATGAATTTGAATAGATGCACATACCTAATAAACCGTTATTATAGTCAAAATAATGAACATATCTATCACCTCCAAGTTTTATTGCTACTCTCCCACCTTTCTTTTTACTGTGAACCAAGAGCACTAATATGACTTATGTTTTAAAATTTGTAGTGCACAATACAGTATAGTCAACTGTAGGCACAGCGTTCTACAATTGATACATAGAACTCATTCCTCTACTATAAATGGAGCTTTTATGTACTTGCTATTCATTCTCCCCACCAGACCCTAGAAATCACCATTCTATTCGGTGGTTGTATCAATCAGCCAACATTAGATGCCACAAATAAGTGAGATCTTACACTATCCCTCTATGATTAGCTTGTTTTACTTAGCAATAATGTTCTCCAGGTTCATCTATGTATGCAGGATTTTCTTATTTTTAAGGTTGAATAATATTTCAATATGTGTATACAACATTTTGCTGTGTCTATTAATCCATCAGTGGATACTTAGGTTGCTTCTGTGTCTTGCTTCTTGTGAATAATGTTGCAATGGAAATTCTGGGGGAAAAACAAGTGAAAAAGAAGCAACACCAAATGAATATGACTATTTTTAAGAAAAACAAATTCAAAGATGAGAATACATATAGATGCATCTTCACAGGGGAACAGAATGCAGATTGGACCGTAAAGGAAGGAGGCAGGATATTTCATAAAAACATGGAAGCTAGGCAAAGCTCTGCCTTTAACAAACAGAGCATTTTCTTTCTTCAAGGACATGCTTTTCCATAGTCCATGCCCTCAGGGAAAAGCAGATATAATATTTAATATGCAACCCTCAAGCTGTGGCTCACTGTGCAGGAACTTGTGTGGCTGGAATTGTGTGAAGAAATCATCTACACATTATGAGAACAAAAAGAAAATCTGGTAAAACCATTTAAGCAAGAGAGGAATGAAAAAACTATTGCATGATATAAGTCAGGAGGACAGGAATTAAAAATTGCCATCAACCAATCATAAAACAAATACACATTATACGGAAAAGTTGTAATGGTGCCTACCACAACAACAAAGAAGAAATTACAGAGCTGGTCAAACGATAAATAGTTCAACTAAACTAGAACAAGTTTTTAAAAATGACCACTCGGGCATAATAAAATAAAAACACAAATATAAATGAGAAGTTATATATGCATGGAAAAAATGAGGACTAGTAAGAAATTAAAATAATAATACTGACAAATAATGATTTAAACTAAGGGGAAGCTTGGTTTAAATTCAGTGAATTTAGGTGAGAATTTAAAATACTCATGCAAGCAGTCAAAGAGAAGATAAATGTGTAAACGAGTGTTTCTATATAAAAGGAGTCAACAAATGGAATACGAAAAATGAAAATCTTTAAAGATGTAACCCGAGAAAAACTTTATGAAATACAAAAGTAAAAAAATACAATTAAATCTATACAACAAAAGGACCTGGAATTTGAAAAAGCAGAGATTAAATAATTATGAAAGGTATATTTTTGTTACATTGTTACATAAAAAAGGCTAAAAACCTTAAGTCATCAACAAGACAATGTCTTATAAACAGTAAAATTCTATTAGTTCTCACATTTCTATAAAATCATATTTAATGCTAGAAGAATATGGATCAGTGAGTATATAAATGTGATTCATGAGTATTTCCAGTCAAAGAAATTAGTGTGTTCTAAAGGCCAACGCAGAAAGTCTCCATGAAAGATTCAGGGTATGCAGATATTTGAACACAGTTAGCAGTCACTATTAAAATAATGGTTTGTGGGCATCACATAAAGGAACAGAGTGAGAAAATCAGCCCACTGCAGATCTGAAGCAGAATTTAACAAGATCCAAAGTCTGGTCACTTGTCTGGATTTCAAAGCTTCTAGAAGAGGAGCAGACGAATTTGCAAATTAAGAAATTGTGGTCAGAAGATTACTAATGTTTGAAACATTTTCTCTCTTTCTATATGGTGCTGGCATTTGGCATTTTTGAAAATCAGGATCATAGAACAAAGCATAAATGTCACAATACATAGCACTGCAAAAATTAACAATAATATAACTAAAAATTTGAAACTATGAAGAAGTGAGTATGGGATACATTTAGACCAAGAATTTCATCTTTTTCAGCAGTCCCATGACATCATGTAAAAAGCAAAAGCAATTTGAAAAAACAATAACAATTTGAATTTCTTAGTGTTTTCCTAATGTACTTTCCTATATTATTAGGGAAACTTTTAGGAATTATGTGTTCTACAGTGAAGAATTATTTATTAGAATCTCAACAAGTCCATCACATTTGTTTCATATTTTTCTGTTTTGAACTCTAAATATAAGTTTAACTATGAAATGTGATTCATTTATTTTAAAGAAAGCATGTTTAGTATTGGTTCTTAAGTCTATACTTACACATAAAATAATTTTTACCATGATACCCACCTAATATTAATGATGACCCTTTAGGATAATAATATGTGGGCGACTTGTAAATATGCTCTCTTGTGTACTTCTGCTTAGTATTTTAAAAATAGGCATCTATTTGTTTCATACAAATGAAAAAGCAGCCATGTGAAGTGACCTGCTGTCCTAGCACACGAGTCTGAAGTGAGGGAATCCTTTGACCCTACATGTTTAAGACCAGCCTGGGCAGCATAGCAAGATGCTATATGGTTTAGATTTAGAATGTCCTCATAAAGCCTTCTGTGTTCAGAAGTGGGGCTTACAGAGGGTAATTGGATTAAGAGCCAGGGCCTCATTGGAGGTGGCTTGCTGGAGGTGTGACCCGGAAAAGTACATCTCTCTTCCTGCTCTTCTCTCTGCTTCTTCACTGCCACGAGGTGAGCAGCTTTGCTCTGGAGCAGGCCTTTACATCACGCCATTTCTGCATTTGATCCTGTCAACCATGGATTGAAACTATGAGCCTAAGTAAACTTCTCCCTCTTTAAATGGTAGGCACTGTTTTGTCCCAGCACATGAGTCTTTCTCCAAAAATTAACAAAAATTGGACTTGGATATAATTCAGTGGTAGAGTTCTTCCCTAGCATGTATGAGGCCCTGGGTCTCCTCCAGAAAAAAATAAAATAAAGAAGAAACAATGAAGCTCTAAGTAATCCTAAGAGAATAAGCAAAGACACAGGTTCTGTCTCACTGTGTTAGAAAGGTCAGGCTTCCTGGCTCCAAGTTTTCCTTTCTGACACTTTTCCAGATAACCAAGGTAGTTCCTTCCATTCCAATCTATGTCCATTCCTCCAAAACCTCATCCAAGTGCAGACTCAGGAAGGCAGAAAGCAGACCTGTCTCCATTGTCAGTGGTGTCCCTGTGTTTAACATGGAGGTGGCATAGAGTCCTTGGTACATATATTTGAGGAATTAGTGCATCCTACTTCCTCTATGGTGCTATCTGATAAACCAGCTCTCCTTCCAAACACCTGATCGTGGTTAGGCTGGCTGATTTAAATTATCATTAACTAAAGGACTGAAAAATCTGGTGACCTTTTCTCAGCAAGAATCAGGATACAGATAATTGAGACTCTAGGTGCTCAGCAGTTGTAAATCTGATCCTTGAGTTTGTATGAACATGACTTTTTCATGTTGAAATGTGGCTTAATTAAGGAAAATGTCTTATGTGAGGATTCTAATCCCCAAGTAGATTAAATGAGTCTATTTAGGATCCACTAAGATTTTGAAAGCTTTGTTCATACATTCTGTAGCACATTGCCTTACATCCCAATACCCTAGGGGCATAAAAGAAAAATTCAGAGAGAATCCTGGAATATTAGAAGCATGTAAGACCTCAGAGATCATTAAGAACCACCTCTCATTTTGTTCACAAAATTGACTTAGTGTCAAAGAGTAACAGGAATAAGTGTAACAGGAAAGAGTACAGAAATAAGTGCCTATTTTCTCTCCATATTGAAGTAGCCACCCCCATGGTACAATGGACAATGGGGGATTCTGGATCCAAGCTTCAGAAGAGCTCAGTTTAGGTTCTGACTTTGCCTGATACCATATTGAGCAAAATAACTAGCTAGTCAGTCTCCCTTCTTACACTATGAGTTTTCATTCCTTTGAAATTAAAAAAATCAGATTAAGAAGGGTTAAATAAAAATTGCGAGAGTCCATTATTTTGGACTAAGTCCATTCACCAGCCCCACCAGTTGAAGCTAAAAACTAAAATGAAGTCTTTCATGCTGAAGCTCTGTGTCACAAAGCTGAAACTAGACATCAGTTTATCTGAACCTTCGAGAAATAGGTTAGGGAGATAGCCACCAGATTTGCCCAATAGACTAGTTTCCATTTGCATGATAATGAACTTCCTTCTACCTTATCATGAAACAAACATTGTAACCTGAAGTACATTGATGGTAATACTATGAGATGTATTTCTATTGTTCTGTCTCCCTGTCCCTGCCTCACAAGGAAACAAACTTTGAAATGACTGATGTGCTTTTTGTATTTTCTTTTTGCTTTCTCCAGCCCTTTTCCGTCTATAAAATCAGCCTCCCTTGCTTTGCTTATTGGAATTCTGATTCTGTTTTATGGAATCAAATGTTGTCTGACTCTAGAATCAAAACTAAGCCAATTAGAATCTTTAAATTGTTCTAATTCTGTTTTTCTACAGTGGTGCTCATCAAACTTTATTATTTCAGCCATGGAATATGGACTTAACAATAACAACATAATTAATTTACTTGGAAACGGTCTTAGTTACTTTTCTCTTGTTGCTGAGAAAAAATACTCTACACTCAAAATTAAGGAAGGAAAGGTTTAGGTAGCTTACAGTTTTTTGAAGGTTTTGGTCCATACTGAGCTGGTGTCAAGGTAGGGTGGCATGGCTAAAGGACATCACAACCATCACAGCAACCGCAAGCAACAAGAGCAAAAAGGGCAAAAGGGAAAAGCATGCTTCTTTCTCTCCCTTATATTATACACTGGCTACCTGCTCCTGAGTGGGTGCAACACTCACACTGCCAATCCCAGCGCTAGACAATGAGTCAATCACAAATGCTAGACTCAGCTGCCTTTGAAAGTCTTGGCACCCCATGACTGCATGAAGCTTTGGGGAGATGTTTAAACACAAACCATAACACTGAACAAATCAAACAGAAGGAAGTTGAGGCGTTTGGGCTGGATCCAGGCAAATACTGTTCCTGATCACTTGTTCCTGACACTTTAGACAAGATTCCTTGTAACACTACCATTAACGTTGACTTCTAGGTAAGTGTGACAGTACATGACTATAATCCCAGGTATTCAGTAGGCTGAAGGGGGTGGGGAATCAGAAGCTTGAGACCAGCCTAGGCAATTTGAAGAAACACTATCCCAAAAAAATATACAAAAGGCCTAAGATGTGGAGCTGGGGTTTTAACTCAGTGGCATAGGCGCCTGCCTTGCAAGCACATGGTCGTGAGTTCGATCCCTGGAACCGATAAAAAAAAAAAAAAAAGAAAAAGAAAAAAAAGGACTAAGATGTAGTCCAGCTTTTTTGGCTTCTTGGCCTTTTGTCTTTTCTTTTTTAAATTTTATTTAAGGAGAAAAAGGAAAAAAAAAACCAGAAAAATGGTACAAGTTATACAGAACTTCAAAAAAATAAACAGGAAATCACTAGTTAATAGATTACATATTTTCATCTTAAAAATAGTTGTTCAAGTTACAAAATTAAAGCATATAAAGTGGACATTCAAACAGTGAGACTGCAAACAGTTCTGTTCAGTAATCCAACAAAAACTCGGTAATATGGTTTTCTGTCTTATATGCTTAAATATACATGCAGTTAAATCTGTTAGAGCACTTTCTTTTCCTCTCTTTTTTACAATGACAATTACACATTTTGGGTTTTATTACTCCCACAGTTCTTACTACTTTTTTTGGAAGAGAATAAAACCAAATGTGACATAACAAAACAGAGTCACTCAAATCAAAAGGATGGATAGTACATAACGTAAAAACAGAATACAACGTGATCAACAATGGTTACCATAATGCCTCTTGCTATCTTAAAAAGAATTGCCTATCTCATCAATTATAATAAAATTGAACAAAACAGTAAAGAACAAAACCAATAAAACCAAAACTTTGGAGACATTACAGGACTTCTTCAAAAGAAGATAATAGTCAAACCAGAATGGACATCATAGTGAATCTTATTGTCTTCACAGTTGTTGCCTACACTCTCAAACTTGGTACTATCAAGCAAAACAGAATAAAGTAAAATCAGTCAGCGATACATGGTTTCAAATCAAGTTAATAGGAAATCAAAGTGGGTTACTATAATATATTCTGCTATTTTTTATTTATTTTTCCCTTAATTTAAAAGATAAAAATAAATAATAAAAAAAAGGAGATTGAGATAAAAGAGGACATAACAACAGAACAGCACAGGTCAGAACATAATCACTTAAGCAAAATAGTGTTTCACCACAAGATATCCCGACAAAAAGTAGTTACCATAGTGTCTCTTTCCTTGAAATCTTTGACTATAACATCATATACTGTAGCATCAAACATATCAAGACAATATAAAACCATTCAAGAGAATGACAGTATTACAGGGTATTTAGAACCAACTAACAGAAAATGAACAATGGTTTCTGTATAATCTCCTTGTCTATAAAAGTTTTTGTTTATCTCCTGGCAGAGATCGTGACAATAACTATGCTCAGTTATAAAAAAGAAATGCAGTATTCGTGGTCACAGCTCAATACATTGTCTATTTCTTCCTTGAAATTAATCCAGTATACATATGTTTGTGGAATTAATTAAAAAATATGGTAGTCCTTAGAGTTCACCAGGCCAAATAAACTCTCTTACTGTGGAATTACAGTATTATCTTCCCCTGATATTTGTAGTAGTGCCATTGTTTAACTCTCTAAGAAAATCCAACAGAGAGCCATTTTCAAGTCTTGAGTTACACTTCCTGGAGATGGATTGTGACAAAATATTCTAGCTGGTAGCTACAGATGGTGTCTCTTGCACCATAAAGGTGTCTCATCTGTTTTTCTTGCCACTTCTTAGGCTATTTGCTGCGATTAAGTACAGCAGCAGAAAGTCCCACAGGCTGGTTTATGTTGTGTTTAAAAAGTTAATTAAATTGCCAAGTTGTTAAGTTGTTAAATTTAAAGTTAAAAAATCTATTAGCAAGTTTCCTCCTGATTAAAATCATGAGACCCATGTGTTTGATTTTCAACGTGGTCCTCTTCAGCAACAAACATTAAAAATAAAACAATTCCATTTTATGACCAGCCCCTCTACAATGCTTTGTGTGTGGTGCATTAGGGAAAAGAAAGGGGCAGCAAATTGCAATTCATCTGTGCATACAAAACTTCCAAACAACGTATTTGTCTGGGCAAGGTAAAGTGTGCTAGCAGGGTAAGTTAAAAGGACATCTGTCCAAAGTTAATATATGTCATTTTCTATTTTATAGTCTTCGCCCATGAGATAATCGCAAACAAAAATGCTCTTTCTTTTCTTAAGATGCTGGATTGCTGCATAAGCATTGGAGTGGGCTAGAGAAGAATAGCTATGACTTTAATTTTTGACTTGAAAACATGATGGTACACATGCCTGATCTTCCATTTTCCCATTGGTTCAATTACAATATTACAATATATGCCTCATAGGACTGCAGAGAGAATTGAGATAACAATATATAGCAACCATTACTGAAAGTGTCTCTATCCCAGATATGAATGCATTGTAGAAGGTTAAAAATAGAGTTCAGCCACTGGAAGCCTGTGTTCATATACCAGTTCAATCTGCCTTGACTTTGGACAAGTCCATCAGCTCCATTACTATAGATTTCAAAGCTATAAAGTGGGTGGTAGTGTGCAATTCATAAATGACAAAAAATAACTCATAAAATAGTGATCAGTGCAAAGTAGATTTCTTAAATATTAGTTTCAATCATATCACACAAAAATGCATTTTGATATGTGTGTATGTGTGTTTGTAGGTATTATTTATCTCTATTGACCTTTTATGTCTCTATGTAAAAAAGCTAAAGAAAAATATAATAATGAATTTAGACTTCAAGATATGCTTTAATAAAAGGAATGTTAGGATACTTTAAACCACAAGTTGCAGAGGCTTTAGAAAATATCACTTCTACCTTAACTGCTGAATGATTCTTCCTTGCCATCTTCTGACAGGTTGCCATTGAAAATGTGACTGGGACTCTGACTTCCAACAGCTAGTTCTTTTGCTGAGCAGCTCTAGGTTTTGGCAATCTTGTTCCTGTATTGTCCGAAGTCCATCTGCTTTCCATGTTAGCTTATGTGGAAGATGTATGCTCTGTCTTCTACATAACAACTCTTCAGAGACCTGAAGGTAACAGTCTGGTCTTGATGCTTCTCCTCCACAAGATTAAAAAAGTCCCCATTTTTTCTCAGTGTGAGCTCAAGATTCATTTGCATCGCCACCACCTGCAGAAAGCCCAACCTGCTCTCTCTGGGGAAACTCTGGAGTGCCTTTCCAGAGTTCCTGCGCTGTGCTGGCCGTGCCTCCATCATCTTCTTTGCTGTCACTGTATTTCTCTCTATATATAATTTTTGTTTCCTCAACTAACGTATTATTTTAAGAGATTCTGATTAATTCTTCCTTGTGTTTTGCAAAATTATGCTTGAAAAAGTCTAGTAGTTTTCCCAGCAAAAAGTGAAAATACAACTTCCATATGATCTGGTAATTTCATTCTGGGAGTACACCCCAAAGAATAGAAACAGGGTTAGCCTAAGCATTATTCTCACTTACCAAAAAGTGAAAGCAGTCTTCCTTTTGTCCATTAACAGATAAATGGATAAAGCTAATGTGGCCTGCACAGACAAGGGAACATTATGCAGCCTTAACAATGGAAAACATCACCATGAATACTACATCATGAATGGATCATGAAAACATTATGTTGAATAACATAAACCAGTCACAAGGAGACAAATTCTGCATGATTCCACTCATATGACTCCACTCAAATCCATTCAGACAGAAAGTAGAAGGCTTGTTTCAGGCACTGGTATCCAGAAAAGGGGAGGAATTGTTCAATAGGTCTAGAGTTTTACAAGTTGAAAATAATTTTTGAGATGATGGTGGTGGCACAACATTATGAAAGCTATTGATATTACTGCATTAGATCTCAAAATGATTAAAGTGATTACTTTTAAGTTTTATATACCCAAAATAAAAGTTGTTAGAAATAAAATAATTACCATTGAATGAATATATGAAAGGACATACATTTTAATGAACCAGTAATAGCCAAGCATGTTTTTCAATACTTAAAGCAACACAGAAAGATGTTATGATGAACACAAGCACCCAGAGCCTGACTCAGTGAGAACAAAGATGCCTTAAGATAATCCAAGAGGTTAGTATCAACCATACTGATTTGGGTTTTGGTTGTGGCACATATTGATCAAACTGTATAGATTAGTTCAGTAACACTAGAATTTGGAGAGTGCCAAACACAGTGTGTATTACTACAGTTGGTAGTGAGCACTTTCTGTGGGACCTGATTTCTCCCAAAGAGTTAACTGCATGTGTATAAACTTTAAAATTTATAAAGAATAATTTTCACTAAGAGATCTAGGTTTTAAACTCAGTGACGAATCAATCAGTGTGTACACAGGTGATCTCCACTACCTCCATCTTTGAACATCACTCTTTCCACATGAAATCAAGGAATAACATTTGGTCATCAATAAGAAAGCCGCAGAACAGAGAATTTTTCAGTGCTAATATTTAGAGTCACATAGAACTTGCTCTAGTCTAAGTGCCAACACTTGATAAGTAGTAAAATGTATTTATGCAAAGGAGTTTCTTTGAGCATTAGGTTTTTTTCCCCTTTCTTTAAAATGGGGATAGTAAGAGAAATTACCGTAAACTGATTTAAAAACCAGTGAGATAATATTTAAAACCCTTATCATGACACAATGTTAGAACTCAATTTATTTTAGCTTCTGTTTTGGTTTTCTTCCTGTTCTTAATGTCCTTGCTCAGAAAAAGGATAATGATTTTGGTTGTAGTTTCTTGGAGATTTTGCAGAAGAAATTCAAGCCATGAGTAACAGTCCCATTGGGTTAAACTGTGTGGAATGAAGGCCAGTAGGCTGCCTTCTGTACCTAGCTAATGCACTGTTGCAGTGGCTGTTAGGACAGCCAGACACTGAGACCAGAACGTACATTTATGACTTAATTACTTAATAGTCTTTTTTAAAGACATAAAATACTCAGAAAACTCTTGCAATTCAAAGGTAGTATGTGCACCTAAATTTAACTTATTTCACTTTTGCAAGTTTGCATCATGTTTATAATTGAGGGTGACAAAGTCTAGGAGAACATTATGGCATGCATCTTGTTACAGTGCAACATTTGCTTGTAGGGTGCAGCCCCACAGGACCAGTTTTCCTCTGTGCTTGTATTCTGTCTTCTCAAGGTTTGAGGACATGATTTGTCAGGTTGAACAACGTACCTAAAGGCTTCTGAAGTGTGCAGCAGTAACTATCCAGACCTTCTGTTCCTTTACAGCACATCTTTGCCCAGCACAGTTTTATGAAATCTTCATTCTCCAGCATTTTTGTGATTATTTCCTAAGGAAGAAGATTCTCCCTCTGGCCTCATTTCATGAAACCTGCCCTCTGTTCCAGCCCACAGAACCCACCCAGAGAACATATTTCCCGAAGGTCAAGCTTCACCATATCGGAAGGTAGGTCATGTACTCTTCCAGTGCGAAGCAGGGCAAGGAATGGAGAGGGGCACCTCACACCCTGCTTTGCTGGAACACTGTGCATGTGAGAGACACCCGCTCCTCCTCTTGTGAACAGTCAACTGTGGCCACACAGATGCCTGTAACTGGATTTCATTATGGAAATGTAGCTAAAGAGGGCTACAGGCTCCAAAATCCATTAAACTGTTTTCTATTGCTTTACATATTCTTCAGTGATAAAAATAGCCCGATATTTGAATTTAAGAAGCCACTGCCTAAAGGGTAACAGATGGATATTAAGAAGATTATAATAAAGAGGGGGATTAACTAAAAAAAAATAAAATAAAATGGGAGTGGGGGAAAGGATGGTTCTCACACTTAAGGCAAATCAGTTTTGGGGGTGCTATGCTTTCCAGAATGGTATACCTCTTTCTTGTAAGTAAAACCCCTCAGCATGTTGGTCACACTGGAAGGATTTGAGGCTGTCAGCTGTTGGGTTTTATTTTGCAGCTCTCTTTTTCTGACTGCTCAATGGCGTGTTGGCAAATTCCCTCTCTTAAAATACAATGTGACTTTCAAGGTCCACTTGACAGTTCTTGACAAACAGAATCCACTCTTTCTGTGTGTCTACCTCTTGTTCCTCTCCTTCATAGAAAGTGAGGGGATCAGCCATTCCATGCTGCAACATGTCTGTAAAGGTACTGGTGTTCTGCTGATCTCAGCAGTCAGGTTTGGGCACTGTTCAAGCTTGACTCAAAATAATGCAATCCTAGGCTGAAACAGAAGAAATGGGAATATGAGAATTGCCTGGACAGTTTGGTGAAACTCTGTCTCAAAAAGAAATCAACTTTTGCCATCTTAATAATTTAATTTTTAAAAATTATTTTATTTTAACAAAGATAAAACCAAGAATAATAAAACCAATATAAAAAGTATAATAAAACAGAGTAAATGTTATCAAAACAAACCAGTGTAAGTGATACAGGACTTTAGAACATAACAAAATCGACAGTAGTTACCATGATGCCTTTTATTGTCTTCAAAATAGCAGCAGATACCTTCAGACATGGTAAAAATCAAACAGAATAGAATAGAATAGAATAGAAACAATAAAAACAAAGCAATGAATGCAATAAAGGATTTCAAAACAAGACAAAAGTAAATCCAAAATTGCTACTGTATCTTGCTACCTTTGAAATACTTGCTTATGTCATCAGATTTAACATAACCTAATAAAACAAAAGAAAATAAAACTCAACCTAACAAAACAATGAGAACAATACAGGACCTCAGAGCAAGACAATAGAGAATCAACAATGATTGCATCCCTCAGAAGGAGATTCCCCCCTAGATGCCACACTGTATACTGCTATCCTATGAATTGATGATCAGACCACTGGCCCTAGACCGGCAAGGTCAGTAAAGCACCAAAACACCACAGGTATCCAATTGCCTTTCACCACAATAGCTATCATCACAGCCTGTCTTTCTTTGGATCAGCCAGTCACTTATGTAGGCTTGTTTGCCAGTTCAAATGCTGGAAGAAGCTGGGGTCTGGCCGTCAGCAGTCTGCCAGTGGCCTGCAAATGGAACTGGTTCCCAGATTGGGCTTGCTTCCTGGTATGGCCTTGTTCTCTGTCCCCATGAATGACACTGACTCATGGGGAAAGGCTGGGGTCTGGCTGTCTGCAGTCCAATGGTCCCATCTTAATAATGTTGAATTGATATTCTGAAACTCTAACCTCCCAGCATTTCTCTTCTAAACAGCCACATGATGTTTGTATTTTAAAACACATGCTAAATGCTAGTACTAACCATGTCTCTCACTATGCTGCCAGGCATTCTACCTGTCCTTCGGCAGTCTCTGTTTCCAAGCCATCTGATATCCTTTGTCCTGCAGATCGTGGCACTCTTCCCACATGTGTTAAAATCATTGAAAAATTAAATTTGGCTGATAATCAAATTTTTCATGTTTATGAAAGCAGACATATGTGTTTCTATTTCGTGAATTTTTATATAAGCACTAATTCCCAATTCATACTGTGTTGATGGGCAAGGTATAATAATAATACTACAATATCCTTTGTTGTATATTAATTTTTTCTTTTATAAAGATATTTGATTTCATTTAATTTAGTTTGGCAAAATTACTTCGTCAAGTAATTTATGTCAATATGTTTTCTTCAGTTTTTGAGTAGGAAGGATTTTTTTAGCTATATAAAAATATATTTTCAAACTAGACTTTTTTCTATTAACTATTAAGTGTGGCCATAAGATATCAGAAACCTTTCTCATTCTCTGCCCTGTGTTTCTAAACTGTTTTTCTTTCATCAAAAAAGTATTACATTTATGCTAACTTTAGTATTACATTTTTCACTTGGATTTACTATCAATTTATAAATTCGTGTATCCTACTAGGGAGATTTGGGTCCTTTTGATTTGACAATTCATGTTATTTTGTTTTGTTTTAGTTCAGTTGTTTTTCCCCTTTCATTTCTGTGATTAATATTTCTTCTCGGTCTGTATCTCTTTATGCTTAAAGAATTCCAATTATTAGCACATTTGGATTCTGCCTCAATCTTTTAATTTTATATCCTATATTAGAGTTTCATAACTAGCTAGCTAGATAAGTGCATGATTGTGAGAGTAAAGTTGGCCAGATTTTAGACCAAGAAGCAAAATATTGCCAATTTCCGGAAGATATCTTCATTTTCCTTATAAGTCACTCTGTGATAGTTAATTGTAGTGTCTGCTTAAATAAGAACCATCTAGGGAACTAGTTAGCACAGTTCTGGGTGGCTCTGCTTGACTGACTTGCTGAAGTGGGAAGACCTCCCCTTTGGTGTAGGTGGTACAAACAAATATAGTTATAGTTTGGGTGGAATAAAAAGGGAAAGCAGAAAGATGTCTCACTTATGTTTCTTTGGATAGCTCCAGGCTCCACCATTCTCTTGGACATCTCCAGGCCTCCAGCATGGCCTAATCTTTAGCCTTGCATTTTAGATCCTTTAACTTTCCAATATAGACTCTAGTGAGCTCTAGATCTTTGAATCTCTCTGCAGTTCATAGATGGCCCTTTTGTAGGTAGTCATTGTAAACCTACCTTGTAAACACTTTTATATGGTGTTTTATTAAATCTGATCCTCTGGAGAACCATTGTATGTACTCCCACCCATCTCCTGCCACCAGCACAATAACAGTATATTTGGATTTGTAGCTTTTTGTGAATAAAACAATAAGTTATCTACTATTTTGTTTGTGGGCTCTTCAGTTCAGCATTAATTTTACAAGATTCATCTACATTGCTGTATGCAACTCTATACAGAACACTAGTACACTGTTTTATTTCATGATTCTGCCTCCATTTATGCACTCATCCTACTGTTGATGGACATGAGGTTGATTTATTGATTTATTGATAATAGCCACTTTTCTGGAAAGAGTTGTAATATCAGCATTGTTTTAATTTGCATTTCTCAAGTGATCAATGATGTTGAACATTGTTTCATATATTTATTTGTCATTTCTTATTCTGAGAAGTGTCTATTCATTTCAAATGGGATTTAGATCAGTGATAGAATGCTTATCTAGCAAACAGAAGGCCCTGGATTCTGTTCGGTTTTCAGCATAAAATAATTAAAAACAAAGATAAAAACAAAAAACAAGGCAACTGCCTCAATCTTCTACTCACTCGAACTTAAATGTCGTTCTTCTGCTGAGATTAAACATTTTCCTCTGAATATCTTCTGTTTGGGTTTCCCACTGTAATTCCTCAGTGTGAATGTGTCTTTGTTTACCCTGCTGACTGCTCAGATACCTTCACAGGATCTGTTCTTCCTTACAAGACATAATTATCTCACTTTCTCCTTAGAACATTCCTGCAAGGAAGGGACCATTTTTCACATCTCACAAGTCTGCAAACTGTCTCTAATGTGAAATTCTTTGCTAAGTCTGGAAGAACCCAAATTCCAATAATCATCATATCTTAAATATGATTTGACACATTGCAAAGATGTTTCGGGGATATCTGATTCTAGAAATAAATATCTTCTGATAGTGAAATATGTCCCACAGAGTAGTAAAGAACCAAGGGTGCTCCACCAACACAGAAACTGTAAATGCAACTAAAATTTTCCTTAACAGATATTTTGAACATGTTAGACTAATAAAGTGTACTTATTTTGCTTTAACTAAAAGACTTAAAGCCTTTAATAATTCTGAGGTCTAATAATCCCCAAGGGAACACTATAAAGAATAAATAGCATGCAGCATTTTCTAATTATAGTGGTATTTTAAAGGTTATGATCTATTTATTTCCCAAAGACTATAAAAACTTGCAAACAAATGGAAAAATTGAAAAAAAAATATAGAGTGACTACTCATATAATCACTACCTAGACCCTATAATTAATATTTTACAGCATTTGTCTATCTATCTTCCTATCCATCCATCTGTCATTTTATCCATTTTATTTTTGGAATAATTTCAAAGTAAACTACATCACACTAATTCTTTTTAAACATAAACACTTGAGTATGCATATTATTAATTACATATAAACATAATTTATGGCTATATTTTTAATTGAGGTAAAATGACATGATACATATTTTAAGGTTACAAAGCAATAATTTCTGAAAAGTGCAAAGATCCATGGGATCCAAATTCACCATCCCAGAATGTTTCTGCCTGCCTCTTTCTCGTCAGTACCTATTCCTACCCATGTACCTAGAGGAACCACTTTTCTGAATTTTTTCACTGCTACCCCAGATAAAAATCACCAATTGTACTTTTTCTCATCATAGATTAGTTTTTATCATTCTAAAATTGTATTGAAATGGAATCTACGTTCACTCACCATGATTCAGGTTCATGCATGATATTGCACACATCTGCACATGGTATGAGACATTTATTATTTTTTTTCTCAATCATCTCATAGAGGTAATGTGGTATGGAAAGTACTTCAGGGATATGGGGCAATGGATTTGGGAAAGTGATGATAACTTATCTGGAGAAATATAGGAGTGTTCTTTCTAGTATGAAAAAAGAAAATCATTTTTCCATTTGGATTTTTAAATATAGCTTGCTATATAAGGAATGCAATACTTGCTAACTAGAATGTGCAAGAGGGCAATGCCTATGGTTTTATTACTTTGATTTATTTTTAATGCAAGTCAGTTTAATAACTATTTTTCTACCAAGTCCAAATTAACAAGTGCTATTCTTCTCAATATAACATACAACAGTTTACCTTTGCTCATAGTTGTATAAGAATCTAACTGGGCAATGCAAAATAAACCTACAAACTGTACAGTACTCAGAAAATGTTAATTACTGGCACCAATGATGATGACTTGGAATTTTGTGTGTGTGTGTGTGTGTGTGTGTGTGTGTGTGTGTGTGTGTGTGTTTGAGACAGGGTCTCACTGAGTAGTTCAGGTTGGCCTTGAGCTCACTTTGTAGTGCAGGCTGGTCTCAAACTTGGTACATTATTTTTTGCCTCAGCGTCCCAAATGCTGGGATTACAGGCAGGCACAACCATGCCTGGCTATGATTTGGACTCTTATTTGCCTTTGTACTCAGGGAAATTTTAAATTTTAAGAAATCTTAGAGATAATTTATTTCATCAAACACTTTACACTTTTAGATGGGAAGTTGAGATCTAGGGCAGAAATGGCTATTTTTTGATAGAAGTTTATCTAGGTACATATCTCAAGTCACTCCAAAAATGCTTTCTGCTATGCCTTTGTTACATATTAATTTTACTCCTTCTAATACAAGTTTTGTTTAAATAGGTTTTAAATGTTATCAAAACATAATTTGAGTTTTTAATTAACAGAACCCTTTAAAAAGTTTATTCATATAACCTTGGGTACCCAGTATCCTGGTTGATTTAAGACTCTCCTGGTTTAACCAGTGAAAGTCCTATCTGCCTCCCAAAAAAATCTGTCAAACTTGGAAAACCTCATTGCTGATCATCTCACATCTCCCTTCTAGTCAGAGATGACTTCAAAGAAGTTACATTCCAATAGTTTCAAAGGTCAGACTACCACCTTTTAAGATAGCAATTTCAAAACCACGTAAATTTAATGATCTTATTTTCTATTAGAAGCAAGTATCAGAGAAGCAGTGCTCCATGTGTCATCAACCATTAGATCATCTTTATTTGGGGATTTTTTGATGCAACACTTAAGAGTTAAGACAATAAAATAGACATGTTGGATTTAAATCTCAGCTGCTTACTAGGTATGTGAATTTGAGACAGACACTCCCCACTTCTGCAAGCTTCCGACATCTTGGTTTTGGAATAGGGAAAGTAACTACACATCTTGCGGTTATTTTGTGGGTGAAATGAGATCAGACATATCTAGTGCTTAGCAGTATGCCCAGCACATTGTTAGCATCCTAGAGAGAGTAACTCTTTTCTTATGATTTAATATGCAAGCCTTAAAGACAGCTTAAAGACCAAGGTAGAAACAGCTTCCACAGGGACACTACCTACGCACATGCCTAGTGGTTTGATTCAGTGAGAAAGTTCATTTCCACCAGATGAAAAACAGAAGAAACAGCTAAACAGCAGGCATTCCCCCTAGCTCTAAGGGTTAAACAAAAAGGTAGCTGTTTTTAGGTTGAAATGTTTTTGTCACCCTCTTTTAATGTGAAAGCTTTTCATCTGCCCTAAAGCTTCAGAAGCCAGATTTCACTGAAGTCACTTTGAGACTTGTGCTAGTGAATGGGACTTTAATTACCTTTCTCAGACACAAGGATGGCTCTTGTCTTAAAAAAACGGAAAGAGAGGAAGGGAGGGAGGGAATAACGAAGGGATGGGAGAGAGAGGGAGACAGAGAGAGAGAATTTCTTTTTCCTTTGTGTACTCTTTTTTTTTTTCTTTTTTCCCCAGATTGAAATCTTTTGTTCCTGGCACTTTCCATATGCCATCCTTTAATATTTAATCAGCCCCCACCCCATCAGAAGACTGCTGGCCTCATTAGATAATTAATGGTTGCTGGCATCACATTTGCTTCAGTTAATACATCTGCAGCCAGCAATTAGCGCCTGAGTTTATTAGTTGTTCTGGCTTCATTTATTGAGGAAGCAATTCTGCCTTTGATTGAAGCCGCTGGGATTGGCGTATGTGGACAGCTTGCCCCCTGTTCCATGGGATTCTTTTGTTTACTTTTTTTTTTTTCCTACAGTTTTGCAACACTGCACATCCTGGCCCTGCCACAGACAGTTGGTGGGGAAGATTTCCCTTTTATAATTTAGAAGATAATTGGGTAATTCTGCTCAGGAGGGAACACTGCAAAGTGATTCTCCTATTTTGGGTGGGGCAACGGGGGAGGAAGGAAGCTGTAGCGAATTTGTTGTTTTGGAAAATGTCTGATTTGTTACACTTTTGTTTTGAAAGCCTTAGATTCAAAGCTGATGCTTTAGAAGAATGCATGCTAATAAATGTGTCTGCTAAACATAGCAGACATAGAGGGCAGTGGCTTCGAAGTCACTGTTACCGCTTGCGGTGAGTAGTTGCTGAGACACCCAGGCACTGCCATCTTCCATCCCTGAACTGGACTCCCCCACTCTGACGAGTCCTCACCTCACTTTTTGTGATTAAATGGAATGGTGTCATTTATACCTAATTTTCAAGCATCCTTTCCTGGTACCCCTGAAGGCAGCCAGTTCATTATTGGTGATTAAAATCTTGGCATATTACCAAGATTATTACCCTAGTCTGATCCTGTTTGGCTTTTAATCCTAGAAATTGGGAAAAATGGTCATTAAGAAGGCAACAATGGCATATCTGAGTAAAGTAAGAGTAATGTTTTATAAGCCCAACAGAAAAAAGAGAGAAAGAAAGAAAATATAACAACCAACCATGAGCAAAATGGGAGAGAAAAGCAGTAAAGACATAAAGTAATGGGGGTTTCCAATTTTTCTATACCTTAATTTTTAGCCAAAGTTTCTAAATCAAGACTGCTCTAAATATCTATGTTAGCAATGCAGAGAGCTAATAATGATAGGATGGATGAAGGTAGTAAGTCTGTATGGAGCATTTTGGAAGAATCAGGCATCCTTCTTTCTCTAGTAACTGTGTTTCCTCACCTTGCTTAGGTGCATTTATACCGCTGTCCTTCCCGTTGTGTGGATGAATGAGAGGCCCACACATTTGAACACGTTTTCCCAAGATCACAAAGATTGTAAGCACTTGAGGTTATTACTGAGTCCCAATCATCTTTTACTCTGAGTATATAACTTCATTTTATTCTTATATGAACACTGTGAGGTTCACTGAGACTCTCACTTGCCTGAGATCACTGCACACATAGGGAGGCTGCTTGGTTTCCTAAGTCTCTTTCTACCATTAACAAGACTAATGCCACTGAAAGTCCCAGATAAGGCTTAGGTTGAAGAAACAGTCTTCAGTGATTCCAGTCTGCTTGTAGTCAGGGGCTGAAATTTGGAATTCTCTATGACAATACTAAAATCCTTTGGAGAAGTAAAGTTTTATCTGTGCTACTATGGGGCTAAATGTAAATGGATGCATATTTTTATTTGTTTACTGAATACTTTTTCAGAATCAGTTGAGTTCTTAACCCTGGGCAAGGTGTTACAAGGAAAAAAATGCAGAAGGTAGACAACAGGCCTTTAGTATAAGGCAGAGCTCCTCAAATTTTAATGCACACACAAGTGATAGGAGACCTTGTTTAAATTCAGATACTGGCTGACGAAGCATAGGAGACTGAATTTCTGGGACACTCCTAAGTAATTTTAAACCGAATAAATGGTGGTTCTCAAACCAGAAGTCATCTTAGAGTCACTTGGAGTCCTTGTGTCTTAAAACACCAATTTCAAGGCACTGCACAAGTCAATTAAATTGGCATCTTTGGGAGCATGCTTAAGATTTAATTCATTTTTCAAGTCTCCCATGTAATTCTAACACATATCCAGAGCCAGTGGATTACAAGGAAAAATGTCAGCAGAACAAGCCAGCCAGGTGTCACCTGAGTGATAAAAAACAAAAGCAGACAAAGGCTAGGCAAAGGGCATTCCCACTTATAAGACAAAAATGAAGAACCTGCTGGATTATAAGCCATCTGATTCTCCTGCTGCTCCATAGGAAGAGGCCCAGTGCTATTGGAGAGAGACATGGCTTACTATCGCAGCTCCATAATAAGTTTACTGGACAAAGGTTAAACATTCTCCTTTGCAAAAATGCAACTTGTGTGATCTTTCTGAGGGACAGGGAGGCAATGAGAATGAAAAGAATTAAAAAATGGGTAGAATTTTTGCAAGGGCTAAAGAGAGTCATGGCAAAGTCAGACACATTGCTAACAACCTTTTGTGCTTAAAGAGGACAAGCTTTGCCAAATGGGAGAAGACTCTGAGGCAATTACCACAATCACAATTCAATCCTAAACACCTGTAATATACAGTTTTGTTAACAAATTTTGCTCATCAGATTTTATTCTCTTCATAAATTACATGACCTCCCAGTAAAGGTAACCTCAGAATACCTCTGAATATAATGTTTCCTGAAATGTGCCACTCAGCATTGATAAGCAGTAAGATTTTTTATTATACCCCTAAAATAATGCTGAGATATATTTGAGAAAAATGCTGGTTTTGGTGATAATAAATCCATTTTGGGATGATAATAGTGAAGTAACTTAAATAATTTATTACACATTTTCTCCTCTATAACTTAAGTGATAAATATAAATTAGTAATCAGTTGCTGAAGATGGAATGTGAACAGTTGCTTACAGTTGGAGAAACGACTCTTATAGATCATCTACAGATTAGATCCAGCCATGCCCTCTCTACGCTGTTCCATCCTCCAAATACCGAACACAGATAACTATGCTTGCTTTCATCTAATCTCAACCTGTGGCAAGAACACCAGATGCTCCTGTGATTTTAGAGCTGGTATGGGGGACATTGAAATGACCACACTCACTTTCAGGGGAACAGTTTGGGGGAGCCCATTGTGCTGTCTCCACGTGATCCAGCTCTGAGCAGAACATCAAGTCTTGGGGACTTCTCTTTCTCTCCAATGAATATTGGTTCATTGCAGATATTGTGCAGGGCCAAGATGTGAAGCTTCATCCTTAGAACCTGAATGTATACTTAGAATTTGCAAGTCCGTATTTAGGAATTCTCCCTAAGGGAAGATCCATAGGATTGTATAAAGCCTGGTTACATTGCACACTGATGTTATTCTTTTGTTTTATTATTTTATTTTTGAGACATAGTTTCACTATATAGTTCAGGCTGGCCTTGAATTCACTATATCATAGTGGCCATGATCCTCATACCCCAGCCTCTTAAGAACTGGAATTGCCGCCATAACCTACCATGCCCAGCTCTACATCGATATTATCTTTGTAGGAATTATTTTAGTAAGTTAAGGTAGAGGCAAAAATGTGTTACTGGATTGAACTCTATGAAACTAGCATATTTCTAGGTTAAAGATGGTATCAATCTGATGTTTAACAATAGAAGTACTGTTAGTTAAATTTGAGAATATTCTATGTAATGATACACTCTGCAGCCATTTGCAATAATGCTATAGTATTTAATAACAGAGATTTTACTCAAAATACAGTCTTTGAGACAAAACAAGACAAACAGAAGAGGTAGGTTGGCAAAATAATGTAAACAGTGCCATTTGTTTAAAATTAATTTAGGCATAGAAAAAATGCTGGAGCATAATTTACGTCAAAATCTTGTGTGCTTCCTTGTTTTTCTTCATTGGCCATAATGGCTTCCAGTTTATTTATTAAGAGTTCTTAAAGTTAATTTCAAATTAATTTTTTATAGCATCTTCATCCAATTCTTACACTCTCTCTGTGTCTCTGTCTCTGTTTCTGTCCCTCCTTTTTAATTCAAACAAATCAGGGTATTAAGTAGTGCATTTTCAGCTGTTTTTTTTTTTTTTTTTTTTCTTTCACTCTGAAGTTTGCTGTTGTGTGTCTTTTATTAAGTAGCCTCAGAATACATCTCAATGTGTAGGTCCAGGTGACAATCTCCAGTCAATCAGAATTGTCATTCATGCTGGACGTTACTTTTTCTTCCTGCCTCTGGACCTTGTCAGTTGGCCATGCAATCCTCTCCCACAGTCTCACTTCTACACAGATGACTTTTCATCATCTTCACTCTCTGTTCCTCTTTCTAAGCCTTACGCAGATTTGAGCACCTACCAGCTAGTGGCATCAGTGTGCAGGGACTTCACTGGAGTTAGAGTATAAAGCTTCATGTCCCGGGAAGTCCTTGGTCCCAGACAAGCCAGGAGGCTGGTTACCTGTGTACTGATTTGAATTATAAGACATATCTGTAGGCAAAAATCTGTGTTACCTGACAAGCTGCTTACTGGTGTGTATTTGGCTAAGTGGACAAAGGCCGAGAGGGATGGTCTCCGGCTTACAGTCTCTGGAAGGTCTTTAAGAAATGATGTTGACTAGATTTAACTACAGGAAGACAGGCCACCTGCCTCAAAGCAGAGAATTTCCACAATCTCTGGCTACACTACTGAGGATCTTTTAGCTGGTCGGCTCCAAGCAAGCTCATGCTTGCAAATGCAGCGTGAGGCAGAATTGTGACTCTGCAGTGCCCTTCTTCTCCCCTTCTCTGCAGGTTGGTTTTATCCTCGGCCTATATCAAAGCCATTTCTTTCCTCCATGAATTCAAGGCACCTTCTTTTCTGGAGCACTAAGGAAGCACCAAAGTGAATGATGATCATGTTCTAAGTTAATGTTACTTTCTTCATATTCAGTATGCAAAAAATGAGAAGCCTCTGATCTCTTCTTCTGAGCAGCCATTAATAGAAATCTTTTAAAAGTCGGTTTCTTAGCACGGGTAATATTAAGCTGTTATTATGGCAAATGGGCTTATTTTTACTTTCAAATGAAAATATAAATAAGTAATAAGTAAATATTAGCAATCGTGGTTTCATAATGGATAAGGACAGAATTGGGAGCTGAAAAAGTGTGTGCCCATTAGAGAGGCTGGGAAATTAACATTTGTTGACATTTTACTGCTTTTAGCTTTAATGTAAACTAGAAGCAATTATGTTATATTCAACACATTTCCCGTGTAAATGTTTCCCGTTTCTCGATATAGTTACCAAGATGTCTTACTACAGTGGCATGTTAACAGGCCCTAAACTGGGAAAAAGTCTCACCTGTCATCTGTCAGTATAAAAATAGAAAGCCCAAATGCCTGAATAATTCAGTGTTTCCCCCTTCTATTCCTTATCCACGTCACAACTATGTTATTAACCATCCATGATGCCTCCTGCTTTTTTATTTGTTTGTTTGTTTTTTACACTGCTGATCTCTAGGTAAATCTATAAATCCTCACTCAGAAGGACATGAATTATCCAACACTTGAATGAAATGAAGACAAAACAAGCTTGAATATTTAAACCTGCAGCAAGTATCTTCAATGATAGATCCTTTCAGACTTCAACTCATTTTTTTCTTTGATATCTACTACTGCTATAAAGTCCCAGTTTATCATATAACATTACAATTTATGGTGTAACCAGCTTGTGTACTGACTATAAACCCTTCATCAATGCCACTGTAAAGGGTTTATAGTCCATAAATAGAAGAGCAAGACTGTCTTTCCTCCTTGTTTTGCCCACGACACAGCACTTCAGACATGTCAGCCTGGTTATTTGTTTTACATGCTGGGTGAGTTACGGGAAAATAAGTGAACGCACCGTTGTGTCTCTCCAAAATCCAGAGACAGTTCAGGGTCACAGAGGAGATGAACAATATAGTACCAGTTGCAAACATGCAAGGGAATGAGATTTTTCTTGTTGCATCATTAATCTAGAGGTAGGAAATTCTTTTACAAAAGCAAAACTTCAAATTGTGATAATTAAGAACATGCTCTTCTTTTTGAAATCATTCAACCATGTAATATTATTGTATCTTAATTAATGGAGACATATAATTCCACAGTACTTACTGTGACTTAGTCACCTGTTTCATAGTTTCTTTGCTCTGTTTAAACTTTTTCTGGAAATAATTGGATTTGGTGTAATGAGAAGTACTGAGCAGAAATCTAGATCTAGCTTTGATCAACGTGTTTTCTCAGGAAAGTCTCAAATTCTGATCAATGCTTTTCTCACCTAAAAATGCCAATGCGATTTTAATATCCTCATCATTTTCCTAATACTAAGTCTGAGGACAATGCTGACACTAGTGATGGTGATGATAGAAATGAGGATGACAATGATAATGATGATGATTGTGATGATCATGATGAGGATGATAATGCAATCATTCAGGATTAGATTGTGACCTTACAGCCAGGCTATTTAACTGCATGTACTATCTCATTCATGTTTTCTCATGTATGTTATTTCATGTATGTCTATGTGTGTTATCTCATTTAATCAAATCATTCCATTTACCATAGGAGAATACTGAGACTCAGAGAGTTTAAAATGTCTGCCCATAGCTGCAACACCTATGTACTAAACTGGGATTTGAACTCAGCCCTTTGGCTCAATATCTGTCTTAAGGATGCCACTATAGCAATTTTTTTCTAATGGTGAATTCAAATTAATAATAATTATTCCAATATTAATTGCTTTTTTCCTTATTTGCATAACAGTGCTGGGAATCCTTCCAACATCTTCCTGAGATCATTCTAGGAAGACCAGGAAATGTCTTCTCATGAATACCTGCCTGCAAAGCCTCTCTCTGGCCACAGTGTCTCATGCATGAATCTGGAGCCCAGGATTATATTTATATTTTCTGTCAACAATAAGAATTTCAAAGCCAACTGTGACAGTACACATCTGTAATCCCAGTGTCTATAATCTCAGCACTTGGAAGGCTGAAATAGGAGAATTATCATGAATTCAAGATCAACCTGAGCTATCTGCAGTGACCTTGTCTCAAAAACACAAGCAACACTCCCCCACAAAAAAAATACATAAATAAATAAAACCTCTAAAACTCCATTCTCTTGAAGCTCCAGGTCTTTGAGGTTGCAAAGCAAGGCTGCCCTTCCAGTATTTACATTACCAAAGCCTTAGTTGATCTCGGCAAAGGTTAAGGATTTAACCTTTTCTCTATCCAGACCTCACTTAGTGTCCTACATTCCAAATCAATACCGCTTTGAAGTTCCACTCTCACTGTGTCTTGTGCCAACTACTATACTGCACCTAGTCAGAATCCTCTATTGGTAGATCAGAGATCACATCAAGGACCAGGCCAGGCCCTCCTCATCATGCAATGATTGCCTTGATTTTGCTGTGTTTTGCAGCAGTAAAAGAATTTAGAAATTTAGCGGGCCTTTCAGTAATATTCCAGAATGTTCCAGAACTATCTAGATTTAAAAAGAAGATCTTCTGGTAAATAAAAAGGTAGAGTGGGAGATGTCCTTGTGTCATGGGATGCCAAAGATGGAAAAAAGCCCAACTTTAATTATCAACGCATTTGAATATCTTCATTCTGAACAAGGCACAGGAAGGCTCAGGTGAACCCTGAGGGATTTCCAGCCCAAAGCTGGCTAATCTCCAGTTAAACAGGGCCATTATCTCTCACTCCCTGGGAGAAAGTCAAGCAGAACTGATTTGATTAACAGAAGATTAACCTCTCTAACACAGCCATCCTGGGTTTTACACCTGTCACTTTAGTATGACAATTTATATTTATTCACAAAGCCATGAGACAGTAAATTAAACATTGCCCTAATTAGAAAAGTGTCATATGTTACAGTGAGAAAGCCACCTGATCTAATTTTCCAATAGCCCCTGTGCAAAGAACATGTCAGTGCAGCATTAGCAAAAGCCCTATAAACACCAACACTCTTGGGAGGAGAGAAATCTGGGCTGCTGATATTACATCTTTGTTTTTGAGAGGAGAGACTCAGAATTCAATCCACCAAGTATCGATCGTACCCCTGGAAAGTACCTAACAATGTACTGTAAGTTGGAACTCAGCTGGGAACCAGCAAAGACCTCTGCCCTTAAGGACTTCAGAATCTAGTAAGAGCAGTTTTGATTCAGCTGGGGTGAAGAGTAAATACTCTGTGCTGCGAAGGCAAAGAAGGAGCACACCTGTCCATTGCAGTCTTATGGAAAGGATGATCATGAGATTATCCTGGAAGGGGATAATGTCTAATGTGGCATCTGATGATTAGGAAGCTTTTGTCCAGGCTTAAAATCTTAAAGTGAGAGGGCAAAAAAACATTCCAAATACTGGTAATGACATAAAATTTGGTATAGTCAGGGCTTATTAGTTAATATAGGAAAAATATTAGAAAAGAAGAAAGTAAGAGCTCATGAAAAGCTATGATGCCACTCCAAAAAGTACACTATTTAAAATTGAGGTGCAGTTTGCAGACAATAGAATTTACAAATCTAAGCACACAGTTTAAAGAGTGTGTATGTCTATGTGCTTCTAAGGAAATACCGTGTATCTCAATGCATGCCTATAGCTTTAGCTCTGGTTCCTCCTTAATCTTACCATTATCTCCTCAAGGCAACTCCTCTCGTCCCTGTCACAAAGCATTATGTTTTCCTGCTTTTAAACTTAATATGTAGGATAATTGAAGACATAGACTTTTCTATATAGCTCAATTTTCTCAATATTATCTGTGCAATGATAATATTTGAGTTGCATATAGTTTCATTTTTATTTCTATGTAGCATGTCACTGTTTAAGGTGACAATTTGTCCATGTTGTTCTACTGTTGATGATTGTTAGGGTTATGAATAATTTTAGGCATTATAAATAAAGCTATGTTAAACATTCCCCCACATAGCTTTTGCAGGAGACCAATGCTCATTTCTGTTGAGAACATGTTCAGGAGGATATGCATGTCTTTAGCAGGTTTTCTTCAGACAGTCTTCTAAAGTGCTGACATCGCTGCACACTCCCACCAGCAGTGGCAGCCCAGTTGTTCCACATTCTCACTAGTACTTGAAATTACCAGGCTTTTCAAATTTAATTATATTATTTGACATGTAGTATACTCTATCATGGGGTCATTGTGTATTTGATGACTAATGATATTGAGCATCTTTTTATAACTTTAAGGATGATTTTGGCATCCTATTTTGTATTAGGACCAATCAAATCATCTATCTATTTTTAATTCAATTTCTTGTTTGTTTGTCATTGTGATATCTGTAAGAATTCTCTGTGTGGCTGTAAGTCTTTTGTCAGATATACATTTTGCAGATATCTCTTTCAACTCTGGTTTGCCTCTTTACTCTTTTAATGTGTCATTCACATCAAAGAAAACTGAAAAAGAAGTTCTAACTAGGGCTCTGACTGATACATTTGTGTTAAGAAAACCTACTTTTGTCCATTGTGGGTGGGGAGTATTTAGCTGGCACTTGTCACATGCCCATTATATGAGAGGCTGTTGGATAGGCATTGCATAGTCTTGGTGACTCATGTGAAGAGAGTTGTAATTCTCCACTCTAAAAATCAGAAAATGGTACCACAGAGATATAACTAGTGGGAGAGAATCCCCAAAGTAGTCTGTACAGAAGCCAGAATTCAAAAACAGCACTAACCCAAAGTCAATGTCATTAGTTATTGTGCCCTTTGTCTCCTGAGCAGTGAAGGATTCCCAGTGTCTGCTGCAATTCAGTATGCTTCCTCTTTTTATCAACTACTCCTACTTTCAAAGGGCACAGTGTATTTTCAGTATTATCAGAATCTAGGTGGTTCTTCTGCTTGATCAACACGTGGTAAATGGCTCAGAAAAATGTCCTGAGAATGGAAGGCAGACTTCAGGCCAAGCACATTAAGATAGTATCTTCATGTGTCTACTCTGCATGAGACAAGGATTATGTGACCCTGCAAAAAAAAAAAAAATAGATAAACTGGACTTCATCAAAATGAAAATGCTTATGCTAGGCTGAGGATGTAACTTTGTAGTAAAGTACTTATCTAGCATCCTTGAGGTCCTGGGTTCCATCCCCAGCATTGCAAATAAAGAAAAAAATTGTTCTTTGAAAGACATCATTAAGAAATGACAAGACAAGCTACAAATATAGAAAATATTTACATGTCACATATTTGACAACAGCTTGCTTCTAAAGTGTATAAAGAATTTTTTAAAGCTCAACAATAAGAAAACAACAACTCATTGTGGAATAAGCAGTTCATGAGCCAATCCAGGAATTGCCTAGCTCTGGACTTTGTGGTGTAAGAGGTAATAAACCGCTGGTATGATTTAAGCCCTCTACTCGGTGAATAGCCAAGAGACACAGATTGGCTAATTTTGGGCCACACTAATTCCCAATGAGGGAGAGACAGAGAGACAGAGAGAGAGAGAGACAGAGAGAGAGAGAGACAGAGAGAGAGAGAGAGAGAGAGAGAGAGAGAGACAGAGAGAGAGAGAGACAGAGAGAGAGAGAGAGAGAGAGAGAGAGAGAGAGAGAGACAGAGACAGAGAGACAGAAACAGAGACAAAGAGACAGACAGAGAGACAGAGAGACAGGGAGGGGAGATACATACAAAGAGAGAGTGGGAGACTTGCAGAATGCTCCAAGTGACTGAAGATGGAATGACATATGTGTACTAAGGCCTCTGAACAATCTCTAGAACCCTGACAGGACCAGGAAACTGACTTCTGAGCCCTCCAGAAAGAGCATGTCCTTTCCAATTTCAGACTTCTGACATTTAAATCTATTCAATGACAAATTTGTGGCACACTGTCTTTAGTTGCACTTTCCTGGCTGCTTTGATTTTTTTTTTTTGAGTCAATTCAAAATGTTGACCTTTCATCAAAGTCATGGTCATTTTAACTTTGGGGATGATTCAGAAGTTGCACAGTGCCAGATCTAGTGAATAAGGTGGACGAGGGCACATTATAATGATTCTATGGTACTGCTTTGCCTTTGGATGGTGCTTGGAATCCACATGCATATATTTTTTGTCATAGTTATAAAGATGCTGTGAAAAGAAGTCTTCCAGAAATGCTTCAGAAAGCTGCAAGATTGATGAGATAACTGTGTTTGAAGCAAGGGGGAATATTTTGAAAGGAGGGTTAATGGGAATGTGCCTTTTACTCTAATGCTTTTTAAAATTTTTATTTAAAAACTCATTGAAGATTTTGGTCACACCTAGAAAGCTTTAAATCACAGCAGAGGTATGTAAGCTTCCTAGTGACTTTAGGAGCAGTAAGTAATACAGTAAGTTCTTGTGGCTAAGATTTTACCATCTACCTGCTTAATGTTTTCTGTTTCCAAAGTGAAAGCATGTTTGGGAGGACAGATATGGGGTAGACTGAGGCCATCTTCCCTGAATAAGAAGTTGGTTGAAATACTCTACCTACTTTCCTGCCTGAATTCCCTAAAGGGTATAAGTGACACTTCTTGGAGCTGAAGCTATTTTTCCAGTTTTTAAAGAATGTTTTTAAGGCCTAGTATTTAAGTAAGACTCAGAGAATGAAGAAGTTGGACCTCTGTTATTTGTGCATTTTAAGCAGAAATAGCAAAGCAAATTTACTTTTATGATAAACTAATAACTTCTAAGGAGAACTTCCAGAACTTCACACATGTCCCAAACCTACATAGAAACTTAAGAAAACACTGTAACTCTTTGGCATTTCAAGAAAAGACTGGGTTTTCACTACCATCAATCTCCATCTATTGGAAAAATAGAACAAAAACTGAAGTTGTGCTCCAAAGACCCCAGTGATACACTGGCCAGCTCCAAAGTATTTTATTCTCTCATCTAAAAATTCTAGGTGCACAAAATTTAGGGTGTACAAATAATTTTGTATATAATTATACATATATATATATATATATATATATGCAAGATATTCACTGCAGAATTATTTATAATAGAAACAAACTAGGGAGAAATTACATGTACAGAACAGGTGAATGATTAAGTAAATTAAAATGTCTGTACATTATAGAATCTTATAAACATTAAAGATGTTTTATGAAGAATATTTAATATACATTTAAATTTTTAATAAATGAAGAAGTGCTGTAATATGCAGAACTTTACACACACATCATGGTAAATCAACTTCACCTTTTATGCCAAAACTAATAGTTTGGTAATAGTTCTTTGGAGCTCTACAATAGATGTTGTGTTGAAGCTTTGTGTGCCCCTGAACAGACAAGCAAGACTAGGGCGAAGAAAAAAGGACCTGTGCCAGTAATTTAATGTGCCACTTTTGTTCAGAGTTAATTTCAGTGCAGTATGTATTCATGTACTTGCAAATGATTTAGTAGAAGAGAGGAAAAACTAAATAGAAAAATTTGCAGCTATCATAAGTAATATAGTGTATATTTTACTTATACGGTACATAAAGACTTTCGATGCTGTCTTTTAAATGTATTTTTTGATTTAATGAAGTCTTATAAAGATAGATTTCACATTCATTGAAGTGGCTACAATTCAAAAATCAGGCAATAATAATAATTGGTGATGAAACAGAGGAAGGGGAATCCTCATATGTTGCTGGTGGGAATATAAAGTGATGCAGACTTTTTGCAAAACAAATTACCATTTTCTTATGAGTTTACTAGATGATCCCATAACTCCTATGTGTTTACTCAAAATATTTACCTTAGAGGGATGAAAACATAAATCTGCTTGGAGACTAGCAGTTAAATATATTCAGCAGCATAACTCATGGTAACCCAAAATTAAAAACAACTTTAATGCCCATTAGCATGTCAATGGATAAACAAAATATAGTGCCTTTGTACAGTGAGACATTATTTAGCCATAAAAATATGTGAAGTTTTGATACATGCTATGATACAGATAAACTCTATAACATGAAAAGTAAAGTAAACCAGATACAAAAGACCATACATAGCGTGATTCCAGTTATATGAGATTTTTCATAGAAGACCAGCCTAGAGATGAAAAGTAGTTGAGCAACTGGAAGGAAATTGGGGATTAACTATAAAAAAGACATCAAAGATCTTATTGGGGGGAATGAAACCAGATTATCGTGATAGTTTCTAATTATGAAAAAAATACTGAACCATACGTTAATATGATTTTACAGCATATGAATATATTTGATTAAATGTATTGACTTGTTAAAATATATAAATGGCTAAAAGAAAAGGAGGAAGAGACAAACTATTTCTTGGTGGCTGGACAGTATGATGGTAATATGAGATATTTTTTCTTTACATCTCTCTATTTCCTTCTTTCCCTTTGATTATAATTTGTTGTGTTGCTTTTGTTACTTGGGGAAAACTGCCATCCCCTGTGCCCCATCTGATCCTTATCAAAACAAGTGAATCTCTGTAGGATCAGAGCATCTGATTTAGGAGAGTGATAACATAAGATGAACAAGTCCAGGATGCTGATGGATACAGTAAGCATATCCAAGTGGATATTGAAGGCACTACTCCTGGTGAGCATTTCTCTTTATCTCTCTAATAACTAGATGAAACATTTTCACCTTTCAAATGCTTATTTTCCAAGCTTCCAATTTTGTGGGGCCATGGCCCCCAGGTCTTACAGAAAGCTTGCAGTCATGCTTCATGGTTGAGAAAAATCATGCTGTTGCTATGTAAGGTCAAGACTATGCACCCTGTTTGAATCCTCTAGAGTCCCCAGAGAAATAGGCCTGCTAAGGTTTTCCTGACATCTCAGATGCTGTGTGTTAGAATTGCTTGCAGTGTCTGGCACAATATTTTAAAGCTATTTTTCAGGTGAAAGCCCTTCCTTAGAAGAAGGCCATTTTTCTACTTGCATTGGAAAAATGTCACACAACAGAGTAGATTGTTACTCCCTTAGATTTCCTGGTCACTACAGAGAAGGACTGCGTAACAGTCAGGTGAGAAAAACTTGGGCCATAGAGTAATGAAGTAAATGTCAATAATAACAAGTATTAGCAGTGAACTCTTACTATGTGTCAGGCACTGTGCTGAATATTTCATATATGTTGTTTTATTAAACCACAACTTTGGCATTATGACTTATTGCCTATGGTGCATTATTGAAGAAATGTGCTCAGTGAGGAGAAATGATTTAGCAAGGTACAGATCCAGGTTTAGGACTTAGATCTATCTTATTCCCGATCCTATGCTTCTGTTCTCACATGAACATAACTATAACCATTACTATTTGCATGTAGAAGAATAGATAGGAAATCTGATTAGTAATCAGGTGAAAACAAGATTAGTAAGAATCAACACACAAAGTTAATGTAAAATTCCCTTTGAGAAAATGATTCAAGGAATTACCTGAAAATCTGTGGCTAAGAAAAGGGAATGTTGTGTCCTGACTGATTGGTTCACAACAGTGCAAGCTTTTTGTAGTGAAAAGGCTTTCACTGAAGTAAAAATACCAATACACCACCATACTATGAGAGGTGGTCGGTTTAAGCAGAAGAAACACTAACAATATCGATATTCTGGTATGAAAAAAATCTGGATAACACAGGAACCCATGCATATGGATTATCCCATAATTATGGCTAAGATAGTTGTCTAAAACTTAAACTTCTGAGATTTTATTAACTAAAAATTACATTTCTTCTATTGTTTCTAGCTTCTTTGAGTAAAGCTGAGTGGGCCTCCAACATATGAGGAGAGGAAGGTCATAGAAATGCTGACTTTTCATTCTAAACTTTTCAGAATTAAATGCTGAAGCCTCGTACAGTTTATTTTCTCCTGCTGTAACTAAATTACATTGCCCAAAACTGACAAGATGGAAGATAGGAAGACAAAAGACTTCTATGCAATAAAAAACACCATCAACAAAATTAAGAGTATAATAGAAGCATTTATATAAATTAAAAATATATGAACACCAAGCAGTCATACCAATTTTATAAGAAAACATACAAATTAAAAGGCATACAGTGATCAAGCAGTGGTCATGCATATTGGGAAAAGAACCAAGAAGAAGCCAATCCCTTCCTGTGAGCCAGCAGTGGTCATGGGCTGAGCCAACTCCTTCCTGTAAACCAGCCAGCGCATGGGCTAGGCGAGGGGAAGTGCTGAGCCCTGTCCTCGTAAGCAACCAGCTGATTTGGAGAAACACAGAGAGATGACAGCCACAGAAGTAAAGAAACAACTTATTAATGTTCGTATTATTTGACTGACTTTGCAGGCCTAAACCTGATAGTGTGAGTAGCTATTTAGGGGATAACAACAGCCAATATAATAGGTTTTGGGATTTCCTTCTGAAGGTGGCAGTCATTGTTGATTTCCTATTACCTTGTTTTGAAGTCCTGTATAGTTTCATTGTTTTGTTTTGTTTTATTATATCTGATGATATAGGCAGCTATTCTGAAAATAACAAGACATATCATAGCCATTGTTGATTTCTTAGTATCTTGTTTTGAAGTCCTGTATAGCTTTTATTTTCTCATTTTTCATTTTTATTCAATTCTGTTTTGTTTGATTTTATTATGTATGATGGTATGGGCAGCTATTTTGAAGATAACGAGTCAACATGGTAGCCATTGGTGATTTCCTATTACCTTGTTTTGAAGTCTTATATCACTTTCACAGTTTTGTTTTGTTTGGCTTTATTCTGTTTTATTTTGTTTGGTTTTATCCTTTTAAAAATGATTTTTAAAAATAAAAGAAAAATAAAAGGTACACAGTGACAACTGTGGATGTTTGCTGGTGAGAGTATACAAGGCAGTGAAGAATGAATGGATGAGTGAAAGAATGAATGAAGTATACATGTCATTGTGTACTAAGCAGAAAGATGTGTCATTGTGAACCAAGGCAAAAGATGATCTCCATGTGTATCAACTCATATTTGTAAAAGAGAAAGAATCACAACAAATTACAATTAGAGGCTGTTGTGAGCCTTAGAGGAAGACTTTGAACTCTGTTCTGCTTCTAGGTCGACAAGCCCATTTGCAGGATGCAAAACTCTCAGATAGAAGAGAATATTCAAAACCACAGGACATTTAAGAATTGTAATCAGACATCTACACATGCAATTTTGCATCTGTGGATTCAACTGATCATGAATCAAATAGTTAGAGTGGAGCCAGGCATGGTGGCACACACCTGTAACCCCAGCATTCAGGAAACTGAGGTAGGAGGATTGTTGGGAGTTTGAAGCCAGTCTGGGCTACAAAGTGAGCTCAAGACCAGCCTGAACTGCATAGTAAAACACTGACTCAAAAGAAGAAAAATACTATTAAAGCATCTTGGGTTGTGGCTCAGTAATAGAGTACATGCTTGGCATGATCAGTGCTCTAGGTTCAATAGTCAGGATTACACACGGAATCTTAATTTTTAAAATGTTCATATTCTGAACATGAGAAGGTAATGTTCAACAATTTAGATAACAGTTAAATGGCATTAAGCATTATAAATAGTCTAGAGATGATTTAAAGTATACAGGGCGATATGTCTAGATTAGAGGCAAGTACCGAGTGTTATCACACAGAAAAGACACGAGCATCCAGAAATTAAGTATCCCTGAGGGGTCCTGGGCCCTGTCTCCATGGAGGCTTGGTGACAGCAGGGCAGAAGGCTCCACACAGAGGTTGAACTGTTGCTGTTATTTGGCATCAGCAGTGAAGAAAACACAGCAGTCCACGTAAGGCTGAAGGCCCCAGAGCAGTCTGCCAAGCTTGCTACAGGGCAGAGAGAAGAGCAGAAGGAGCTGGAAGCCAGATGTGTGACCCAAGAAGCCATCAACCCTGGGACAGTCAAGACCCAAAGTGACCAAAAGGTTTGGATCTGAAAGGAAATATTTATGGCACAGTTTCCAGTTGGGATGATAGATGTGTCCAGCTGACACTAGTCAGAGGTGCATGCAACCGGCACCGTAGCAGTACAGTACATCCTGGCAAATCACAGTCTGAATAGACAATGATGAATGAGCAAGAAACCTCTCCTCTTCTAAAAATACCCTCTGCCATGTACAAGCAAACCTAGTGAGTGCTCTTGGACACACCCTCTGAGTTTGAGAAATACTGCTTTAACTGAAATTACTTAAAATTGATTTAGATTAAGAGTCCATCATAAGACTGTTTGGGGGTTTTGATAAAATTAATTCTGATTATTAACTACTAAGAATTTGTATTTTCTTGCAAATAGGTGTTCACTGACAGTTTAACTGGTATGCCAGTGAGACACTTGCTTTGTGTGATGAAAAGCTGTCCTTGGATGAGACTGTGGCTGCAGGGAATGTGGCTTCTTAAAGGAAGGCCGATCTGCAATGCATCCTGCTGAGATGGAGTTTCAGAATCTGAGTGAGAACGAAGGTCCAGCTCTGATTGTAGGGGTCTCCCTGAGGGAGGTCTCTACCCTTCCATGCATCCCCAGACACCAGCCCTCTTGTCCATGTTTTTTTTGGTGTCATTGTTTCCTTTTCTTACTTTTTTTTTCTCTTTTTTATCATCTCCTTAACTTCACAGTAGCAGACAAATGGGCCAAGGCTGTGTTTCAGACATCAGAAGGATTTTTCTCTTCGGATTGCTGCTTTTCACTCTGTGTACAGGAAGGATAAATAATGTTGGAACATAATAAAAATGCTTTCAGTCCCCTGAAGCTAAGAAAGCATTTTAATGTAGTGAGTGGTGTTGCAAAACCTTCTTTATCAAGAAACATGAAGGAAAAGCTTTTCAAATCTGGCTGCATACACAGACTGCAATGTTCGAGACGCCTCCCCAGAGATGGCCAGAAAGGGTCTGCTTGGAAAAGAAGTGCTCTCCTTCTCGCCAGATGACTGGGCATTCAGAATGAGGGGACACAGTGTGCTTCACACTCCCTCCCCAGCCTCATCTCTGGCCACATGTTTACCCCCACACCAGGCAGACTAAGGAAATTTCCGGTCCCCTAAGACATGATGCTGCCTATTAGTTTTCTCTGTACCTCCTCCCCATGCTTCTCTCTGCCTGTAACTCTTTCCTCAATCTTCTCTTCTGATTTATGCACAGGCTTCTAGACTCATTTTAGTTGTTTTCTCCTGGAGAAATCATTCCCTCAGAGAAATCATGTGCCTCAGAGTAATGCCCTGTTCCTATATAGACTCTGAAACATCCTGGCTTTTCTGCTGAGAAGCATTTTATATCACTTTATTATACATATCACTTTACAGTTCTCTCCCTCTCCCTGGGTAGGACCAGGGGCAACACATATAAACTTAAGATAAAGTGGAGATGTTTTACCTAAAATAATACCTGAATGAGAAAATATATAGGTACTGGCTGTATTAGCAAACCCAAGAAAGTTGCACAAACCTGAAATTGATTCCACCCAAAATTGCTAACTTTGGAAACCAAGTCTAATGGTCCAGAAGTCAGGTGGTCGTAGGAGAGACCTAAGTGACAGGATTGGGATTATCTCAAGCCCCTCAGCTATACAGAGGTGTCATCTTTCTCCTTTTGCATGTTTGAATAAAATCACATCCAACATCCTATGCAAAATAAGTTAGGAAACTAGGACTTTACCCTTCATCCAATATTTCATGGGGTTCAGAGACAGATCTTGTACTTCTTAAAGTTACTTAGAAATTTCTCATGTTAGTTTCCTTTATTTCCATTAAATGTGAAATTTTACTGACTTGTACTACCATGATTATTTTGGGAGACAGATTAGCAGAATGGAAACAGAACGGTTTTACAAGGTCAACACATGTGCTCCAAAGCCAAGCAACTAGTCTGTTTGTTTGCCCTCCAAAGTGAGTGAGAAGACAAGAAGTAAAACATTAAGCTGGACACAATGCTCCTATAATTGTACCTGCTCGATAATGTGGTTATGAAAATTAAGTAAATTAACATATTCAAAGCATTTATAACAGTGCTTGTGCATAGCAAACACTATGAAAATGTCATCATGATATTATATCATTAATATTATGATATTATGTATTATCAAATATCATTATAACTCAGTGCCAAGTGTTATGCTGTGCACAGGGAACTTGAGATGGAAAGCATATTATTAGGATACTGGGGATAATGGAGTTATATTTACTATAGTAGTATTTAAAGCTTAGCCTAAAGTGCTATTGATGAAGTGACTCTGATGTAATGAGAATAATAAATACTAAAAAGATAATGAGCTCCGAGCCTTCTTCCAAAAGAAAGCCAATTGCTTATTCAATTATTTTAAATTGCTTGTGTAGTTCCTATAGATTATGAATTAAGCTTACTTTTTCAAGCATAGAATGCTATTCTTCTATTTGCACACATGCATAAGTATGTGTACCTGTACTTTGTTTTCTTTCTTGTCTAAAGATAATAAAGGTGTAACAATATTTCAAGAATAAATACTCCATATCTTTACCAAGTGAAGAAAAAGTATGCAAAGACTTTTCTCACGGGCCAAGGATTTAGCTCAGCAGCATAAACGCCTGCCTGGTAAACCCGAAGTTGTGAGTTCGATCCCCAGTACCAAAAAAAGCAAAAACAAACAAACAAACAAAACTAGACCTTTCTCATGATTTGAAACATAGAACTTGTTATACACAACCACATGCAATAGAAATGGGGGATTTTCAACAACAAGTTAAGTCAGTAAGTAGGATCAACCAAGCCCTAAATCAAGTATAACGAGGCACTTAACGTTAACTGTTAATATGAAACGTTAAACATAATTATGTTGAGTTAAATTATTCCATACTACGAAGTGAACATTTTGATAGAAAATATAAAAAATAATATTTAAAGGAAAATAATAAATTTCAAGTTCTACTACCTATATAAAATAAAAATACTTTGTTCTGGATTCTTTTGTTTTGCACATAACTGTGTATGTGTGTGTGTGTGTATATTGCTTCATACCCTTTCCAGTAATTGGTGATGTCCGTGTTTTTCACCTTAACCATTCTAATTGACATGTAATGACATGTTTCCTATTGTGGTTTGACTTTTCATTTGTCCAAAAACTAATTATACTGACCATCCTTCATATAGTTAATGGTTATTTTGCATTTTCTTTGAAGTGTTAGATCTCACTATATTTATATGTCTCACCACACACTATACATACCTATATATGCATATTTGTCAGATATACTCATTTAAAATATTTTATCTGTTTGTGACTTGATTTTTAATTTTCTTAACAGCATTTATTAAAGAGAAGAGTAGTTGGGATATAGCTCAGTGGAACAGGACCTGCCTGGCAAGTGTGAGGTTGTGAGTTCAGTTTCTGGTACAAAAAAAGGAGTAGAATATTACAGTTTATGCATTTAATGTCTTAAGCAATCTTGTCTATTTCAGAGCCATCAAACTTTTATTCTATACTTTCTCTTAGAAAATTTATTATACTAGCATTTAGGTTTTAGTGGATGATTCTCTAAATGACCCATTGTAGTTAATTGTGTATACTAGATATTTCGTTTTCTAATTGCTCTGTCTGTTTTGCCTCTCTCTTTCTTGCTTTCTTTTTCTCTACCTCTCTGTCTCTAATTCCCTCACTTTCAAAATTATTTAGGTTATCCTAGTTCCTTTGAATTCCCACATAAATATCAGAAGCATCTTATCAATCTGTATGAAGAAAGAATTCACCTGGGGCTGAAATTGTGATATTGTTGAATTCATAGATAAATGCGACCATAAGTGACACTTACTGAATACTCAGTAACTTAGCCAGTTTTATCCATTTATTGTTTTTAATTTCTCTTGGCTACACTTTCCTCAAATTACATTAAGGATACTTGTACTTAAATCCATGATAATTATTGTATATGGTTTTCTTCTTTTGTTTTATATCAAGGTAATTCTTACTTCCTAGACTAAGTTGAAGAGTATTCCTTATTCTTCTGTTTTCTAAAAAGAAAGTATAAGGCCAGTGTTATACCTTCTATCTTCCATAAATGTTTGATAGTGTTCACCAATGAAGCTATGTGGACCCATGAGTTGTTTTTGTTTTGTTTTTATCTATGAGTGGTTCCTTAATTTTTTGCATTTTTTTATTAATAGTACATAGTATTTACATTTCTTGTGTAGAGTTGGTACATGTACACAAAACATTTTTATTCGTTTTATAATCCCTTTTTTCTCCCTCCCTCCCTCCATCTTTTGTTCTTCCCGTTTTAAAAGATCTACCTCCCTACTTCCTATTATCTGTCTTTTATTTTGCTCTTTATGTTTTGAGTTTTTCATATCAGAGGGAGCATGTGATATTTAAACTTGTATGTTTCATTTATTTCACTTAAATTTATGATCTCAGTATGCATCCATTTTCCTAGAAATGACTCAAGTTTATCTTTCTTTATGGCAGAATACTACTTGAGTGTCCATAAATGCTACATTTTCTTTATCTGTTCATTTGTTGATGGACACAGAAGCTGCTTTCAACATTTAGCTATTACGAGCTGTGCTACTATAAACAGGTATGCATGTATCACTATGATATGAGGTCTTTAACTCTTTTTGGGAAGGCACTACAAAGAGAATAGCTGGTAAAATGGAATTTCTAGTTTTAGTTTGTTGAGAAATCTCCATACTGATTTCCATAGTGATTGTACTAGTTTGCAATCTCAACAACAAGGTAGAGAGTTCCATTTTTCCCACAGCCTCTCTCAATTTTTTAATCATGGCCATTGTTTCTGGGATAAAATTGAATCTCTCTAGTGGCCAGTGACATTGATCCCATTTGTCAATTCTTAGTAATGTTTTCTATGCAGTCTGAGTTCTGCTCTGAAAAATCCTTGCTTATGGCTATGGTTTCAAGAGTTTTATCTATTATGTCTCCCACCAGGTTAAGTGCTTGTTTTAACACTTAGTTTTTAAATCCATTTTAATTTTAGTTTAGTGCATGTAAAAGATATGGATCTATATTCAGTCTTCTGTATGTGAATATCCAGTTTTCCAAATGTCAGTTATTTAAGAGGTTAGCTTTCCTCCAGTGACCAAAAACATACAAAAATCAAATAAGTTGAGTGTACTTGGGCTTGTTTCTGCATAGTCTGTTCAGTTTCATTGATCTCACGTTTGTCTTTGTGACAGTACTGTATTTTTTTAATTGATGTAGCTTTGTAATATAACTTCAAATCCAGGATTGCAATTCTTCTTCTCTTTTTTCCCCTCAATTGTTTTTGCTATTTTTTGGACCCAGAGTTTTCTATGTGGAAAAGTTTCCAATTATGAATACAACTTCTTTTATCAAGACAGGATTATTATATTCTCCATATCTTAGTTGTCTTGGTGGTTTGTGTCTTTCAAGGAAGATCTATTTTATTGGAGTTCTAAAATTTATAGACACAGGTTTGTTTATATTATTCCCTTATATCTTTTGCTTCAGAAGCATCTTTAACATGTCTTTGTTTCCTATATCTATTGTTAGAAATCTGTTCCAGTCTCTTTTGTTGATTGGTCTAGCTAAATGTTTAATCAATTTAGCAATTTTTTCCCAAATAATTAGATTGTGGTTTCATTGTTTCTTCTTATTGATTGCATCCCCAGTAGTCTTTGATCTCCTCCGCTGTGGCCTATGTGGTTTGCTTCTCCCTGCAGCCACATTCAGTATAGTTGCTCTAAAAAGAAAGACATAGACCAGCTTCCATATTTACTTCTGTCCAGAATCTCAGACACACAGGGTCAGGGATATAGCTCAGTAGCACAGTGTCTGCCTGGCAACTATGAAGTCATGAGTTTGATTCCTAGTACAAAGTAAATAAATAAACAAAAGAATCTCAGACCCATGCAGTTTATTTTTTCTTTTTAAACAGATTCACAAGAAACAGGTCTTTCATTCTAGTCAGGAAAGGGGAGAAGGCTGGTCTTTGCCGTGCTCATCAGTTCAGAAAAGTGGAAGTTTATTTCTACCATAAACAGACTGTTTATGTTAAAGCAATCAAGAATACTGCAGGATATCCTTAGCATCAACAGAAGAGAGTGACTGATATTTTTTTCTGATTTTTTTTATGCTTCTTAGAATGTGGCTTTCATTCTCATGTTTCACAATAGGGATATTTCTCAGAACACTGCACGAAGCAAGTGAGAGATAGGGTTCATCAAAGTTTTTCATAGGTATTAGTGATGGCTTTGTAAAAGCTATGGATTAGGGAAATTCTACTTTATGTTTATATGTTTGTGTACTTTAATTCTCATTGTTATGATATCTAAAAGAAATAATTTCTTAAAATATCTTTTTCTAAAAGGGATTCTTACTCTATTCTTCCTCTTGAAGAGATTAAGACATTTCTCAGCTATCATCAAGAAATTTAAATTAGAATTTTTGAAAAGAGAATCTAATACATTAGCAAATAAATACTATCTTAATGAGGGTAGATATTCTTTAGAGGTTTGGTCTTGTTTTTTGCTTTTGTTTTTGTTCCTGTTTTTGATGAGGGCTCACTATGTAGTTCAGTTTGGCACTGAACTCTCAGGAATCGTCCTGCTTCAGTCTCCTGCACTATATTGGGATTACAGGCACAGGCCAGGACTCCTAACACAGCTTTACTTTTTAAAAGTGCCCAATAGTTTCCTTTTACTTCAGTTTTCTGTTTTCATTTGCCTTTAGTGTTTCTAGTTTCTCTCCTTTCCGTTTCACATTTGTCTCTCTTCTCCTGACTATATCTACCCCTGCTTTCTTCATTCTCTCTTCTACCCCTTTTCTTTTACTTCATCTCCGTATCTTAATGCATAAACAATCTACAAGTATGAGCATTTTAAGGTAGTAATATTTTTCAAATAGTAGATAAAATAGCATTTTTAAAATCTAATATGTTTTACAGTCCATTTTAATTTTTAAATGAAAGATATAATTGTATGCATTTATTGTGCATACCACATTTTGAAATATATATATATATATATATATATATATATATATGGAGAGAGAGAGAGAGAGAGAGAGAGAGAGAGAGAGAGAGAGAGAGAGCCAATTATCTCCCACGGGTATCACTTTGTGGTAAGAACATTTATCATTTAATTTCTGAGAATTTTTTGAAGAATACAATATATTATTAGTGCTGCTTCCTGCATACAACCAGAGCTGACAGGGAGAAACACCCAGTCTTGCCCCTGAGCACTTTCCACCATCAGGACACTTGCTTCCCCCAGGTAACCAGCACGGGTAGGGAAAAATGGCCAGATATGTACCATGCATCTGCTGGCCACCACTGGAGATGCTTGCTTCTCACAGGAAGCTTGTGTAGGCCAGGAGAATCAAGTAAGTATGTCCTTGTGCAGCTGCCACTATTGGGGGAGATGTGGTGTAGCCACATAGGCTGAGAGAAGAAGTATCCCCCCAACACATGGTATAGCTTAGGGGTCTGGAAGAACCCACCTCATACCCCACTGCCTCCACAGGAACCTGGGTGACTCACCCATTCCCCTACAACTTGGAGGGGCTGCTAATATGGGAAGCACCTGAGACCTGACCAACTTCTTGAGAGGAACCCAGGAAAATGTCAAGTGGAAGGAACAAAAGGCGATCTCAAACCTCCAGCCCACACAGAACAAGTCTGGGAGATACAGACATGGAAGAAAATAGAAGTCACACAACTGAAATCTCTGAAAGGATAGCAACTGAAGTAAAGAAACAACTTCATGAGACTATAAAAGTAATCAGACCAGAAATAATATTTCAGGTAAAAGGAGAAATTACAAACATAATGAAAGAATTGCTCAACATATCTAAAGAAGACATTGATTAAAGAAAAAGAGTACAGGAAAATGATGGACATTTTGATCAAGCAATATGGAAAGGATTTACATGCATGAAATAGATTAAAAGAGATATCCAGGAAACTAAAAACTCCATTGAAACCTGGAAAAACAACTTGAAAGACATTAAAGATAGACTTTCAGACCTTGAAGATAGGATTGTGGCTAGTGATCATGAAAGGAAAGGTCTTTTAAAAATACTAGGAAAAAAATAATTCAACGGCTGCCAGACAACATAAGGAAAAATAATTTAAGATTGATAGGGGTCAGTGAAAAAACAGGGGTCAATGCAAATATATAAAGAGAATATTTAACGAAGTAATAGCATAAAACTTCTCAAACATGAAAAAAGGACCTGGCATACAGGTGAGCAGGGCATACAGAACTCCAACTAGCCTTAACCAAAATAAATACACAGCCAGATATACAATAATCAAGATCCCAGAAATTCAGCACAAGAGCAGAATATTGAAGGCTGTCAGAGAAAAGGAACAGATCACTTACAAAATAACACCCATCAGAATCACAACATATTTCTCCACACAAACGAGCAAGTCAAGGAAAGCTTGGAGTGAAGTGTTTCTATTCCTGAAAGAAAACAACTTCCAATCCAGATTGATGCATCCTGCAAAACTATTTGTCTGAATTGAGGGAAGGATAAGGTACTTCCATAATAAAGAACAATTAAAGGATTTTATGACCACGAAACCCACTCTACAAAGAGTGCTGCAGGATATTTTAGAGAGGGATAAAGATGACTACAGTTCCAGGAACACCAGCAGAGGGGAATCACCAAACAGGGCAGGAAATTGAATGCAGGGAGAAAGTGGGGGAGGGGTGGGCAATGGCAGGAGGATAGCATGACAGAGGCAAGCAAATGCATGCCGGTTGTAACCATTAATCTAGATGGCCTCAGTTCAACAATCAAAAGAAATACAAGGAGAGTGAGTCAAGAAACAAAATCCAGGGGCTGGGGATATAGCTCAATAGCATAAGCACCTGCCTGGCAAGTGTTAGGTCATGAGTTTGATTCCTGGAACCCACCCCCCAAAAAAGAAAGAATGAAGAAAAGAAAGAAAGAAAGAAAGAAAGAAAGAAAGAAAGAAAGAAAGAAAGAGAAACAAAATCTATCAGTAGTAGACACATTTAACTTAAAAGGAAATTCATAGACTGAAAGTCAAAGGAGAGAAAACAATATTCCATATGATAGGAAACCAGAAAAAATAGGGATAGCTTGCCCATCAATGACAGAGTAGATAAGAAACATATGGTATGTTTATACAATGGAAAGCTATTTAGCTATGAAGAAGGATAATCTCGAGGCTCTTGTAGGTAAATGGGTGCAACTTGAGATCATGCTCATGGGTGAAATAGTTCAGACTCATAGTGTGTTACCTCCCTCCATTAAAAACTAAAGGAGTAAGTGGGATCCAAAATGTACAATAGATACCGTGAAAGTGATAGGGGAAAAGATGCTTAAAAGGAAAGGTGGAACCATTGTTAATTCCCTATTATCTTATTTTGAATTCCTGTATCATTTTCATTGTTTTGTTAGGTTTGGTTTTATTCTGAGTTGTTTTGTTTGATGTGGTTGTACCTGATGGTATGCGCAGCTATTTATGAAGAAAACAAGGGATATTATGGTAGCCACTGTTGATTTTTTATTATCTTTATTTGAAGTTCTGTGTCACTTTCATTGTTTTGTTCTGATTGGCTTTCTTCTGTTTTGTTTTGTATGGTTTTATTCTCTTTAAAATAAAATAAAAAATATATATTGTTAACTGTATTTACCATCTGTAAACTAAAACTTACTTTTGGGTTTAGGGTCTCATAAAATTAGTAAGTACTTTAAAAATATGGTGTCTAGAGTATAGCCTAAAATTTCTTTTGGTAAGTTTTTCTTCTTTCTTAAAATCTTTGTTATATTCTTGAGAATGTAGCTAATATAGTGTCTGTGTGATCATAATTTGATATTGATCTATGTCATGTCAAAATTGAAAGCAGATGATCGAATCCTTGATGAACCACTTCAGAAGAAAGGCCCATGTTCTTGACAGCACAAGCTTGTAATGCCAGCACTCTGGGGCCTCAGGAGAGAGGATTACAAGTTTGAGCATCGTTTGCACAACTTAGCTAGATCATGCTCAAAATTAAACAATAAAAAAGGGATGGGGATACATAATAGTGCAAAGGCCTGTGTTCAATTCCCAGTGCTTAAATAAGAAAAAAAATAGTATAAAAAGCTTCCCAATGGGTTAATTTTTTACACTTCAAATTTTATTTTGCAGCTTGGGTTTCTTAAATATAATTTTATCATCATTCTCTTGTCAAAAGAAGAGGATAGATTTTCTTCATAGTAGCACTGAATGATCTAAAATAAAGATAAAAATTTTCAAAGCCATAAATTAGCAGAAGGGGATCAGTTGGGATAGTTTGCCTGGGACTGTGTGTTTTTACCACTTAACATTGCTGTCTCATGCAAACCCCCAGTTACAGGCAAACCATAACAGCTGGTCACTCTAATTAGAACAAAAAAGAGATTAAGCAAGCTGAAAATTAATATAAAGTGTGAACCCTGCTTTGCTTCACCGTGGGCTATATTTGTGCTGAATGTGTTACAGATTTTATTTCATTTAACCATCACGCTACCCTATGCTACAGACGTCATTATTCTGCTGTATAATGATGATTCTTAGAATCACAATGAATGCTCAGAATGGGAGGAGACTGAAGAGAGGGGAATCCTCATCCTCTAGGGTCACCTAGTATTCTTTGTATCGTGGTGGTGACTAAGCTTTGATACTATAAGCCAGGTGCTCTCTTCAGTGCTTTGTAGAACCCCTTTCAAAGCACAAGAGGGAAGGTGAAGACTGAGTAAGACCATCAAGCACAGAAGATAGGAAAGGAACTAGAAAAGAAGATAAACAAGGAGAGAAGAGTGAATGAAACTGAATCTTGAACTCTGAAAAGTTATTCACATGCCTGAAATTTTGCCAACCTCCCCCAAGTGAGGAAATGGGATTCCTTCTAGCTAGATTAGATCGTTTTTCTCTTTTCCCTCCATGATTTTTAAATATTTTCTTACCAAGGCATTGGCGGTGGATGTGATGCAGGTTCTGCCTCCCAAATCTCTTATTTAAGTTTCATGGGTAGAATTTAAAACCTCAGGCTCATACTGGTATACAAGTTCAACATTTCAACCCTGTTTGATATACAAAAGTCATAATCAAGCGCCTTAGGGATGTTAGGGAGGCTGTTGCTAAGATCTGAGATAAGCACAAGGAAAGAGACATGGCTTTCAAAGCCCCACCCAGCCTCTTTTCCAGCTGGAGCTAAGTAGGAGAGGCTCTTGTCTTCCATCTTCCCTTCTGTTTGAGTGGTGTTTTGGCAGACGCACCTCCAATGTGTTTGTTTTTGAGATTTGTTGTCTTGCTTGAGTAAGCATTAAACAGAAGGAAACCTCTCTCTCAAGGTGAAAAATTACTTTTAAATTTTCCACTTAGGAGGCCGTGTCTTGGCGCCTTTCTGGAGAATTGCATGAAACCTAACCTCAGGGACTCCAAGTGCAGCCAAGACAGCTCTAGGCGGGCCTGTCTGTTCTGCAGACAGACATCTCCCCCTTCCTCTCTCCAACTTACCTTGTTTTTGTCTTTTGTCTTTTTTCTTTTTTTCTCTTGAAGGTCTAAATGACTTTGAAAGCCTTTGGATAAACAGATCTCCACCACGATGCCAATTTGCGCAGTGCTTTCCTATTGATTTAGCTAGTAATTTATTTCTTTATTTCTGACACATTTCACTTACATTCCCAGGTAAGGGCGAAGTGCTGAAGCCAGAAAACTGTAATTAAATAATCGGCTGGCTGGCAGGCCAGGAGAGGCTGTGAAACACTATTTGTTTATATCGCCCTGCATGGGTCATCTGTAGGAAGACAGAGATGGGAGTGGGCGTGGTGAGGAAGCCAGTGCTTATAGGTATGAGCAAGCTGTATGCTCGTAAATAATAATCAAAGTGGGTTTTCATAGTGAATTACAGTAGCCCCTTCAAAGTGCTGTGAAATGGTGTGTTATTACCCCTGGCATGTCTGACTCAGCCAGCTGGGAGCTGGGGAGGAACAGGCTGACGAGGTTATCCATAGCAAAGTCTTTAATGAGGAGAGGAATGCACAAAGTGCACACAGCGCAATATTTTTCTTCCCGACTCAATCTATATTAAGTCGATAGCCAGCTGAAACCCAATGTTTGGTGCATTTTTTCAATTTAGTTACTGTCGATGTCTCAGAAAATGCTGATCCCATCAACCCTCCCCTCTCCCTATATGGATTTCAATGACTAGAGAAAGAAATTCCATTAGCTGGCTATGGTGCTTTAAACAAGCAGTGTGGTTTCCCCCTTCCTCCATTCCACCTCCATCAGCCTGACTTCACAATAGAAGATAGGAATTAAGACAGTATAAAAGGCTGCCTTCCCAAGATGTGCTGGAAGATGGTGTTGAGTTGCTCCTGAAGCAACGGGTGAGATAATTGGTACAGGTGGTTGTCTATGAAGCCAGGGGACTGTCTTAAAAGAAACAAAGGAAAAAAAAAAAAAAAAAAAACAAACAAAGAAATCAACAACAGCAACCAGACAATTACCGAAACACGTGACACAACATGATTGGACAATGCCAAGCCAGGGGTCAGTAAACTTTCCCAGTAAATGTTTTGGCCTTTTGGGGTGGCAGGCAGGGTCCCCAACACAGCTGTCTGTGGCATCTTTCTTGTTTTTGTTGATTTAGTTCAATGCCATACAAAGAAAGGCTGTGGCTCTGTCTTCTGCAAATGATTCGTGGTTTAACTTGAGTCTCAGAATTCACTTTGTGGAAATTGTGGAAAAGGCCTTTGTGTATCATTGAGAAATCATGGTCTGTCCTGAGCTCAGTCTCAGCTTAGACAGCTGTTTGTAGGGTCAGTTTGGACTGTACCTTGACCTCTCCATTTTTCACATCTGGACTATGAGAATAACACCTAGTGAAAGCATATGACTATTAGTTTTGAAGGCAGTCACCCTGTGTTTTGTTTTTAATTCGAAGATCTAACCTGAGAGAAATTAAATGGGATTCCTTAAGTAATTTGCATGCTGTGAATCTTTCCTGGGTTTTCAGAATACTGTGAGTCGATCAAATTCTACTAATGCCTATAAAACATAAGAACAGGTGAGAAGGAAAATGGTGAAGGCTGATGGAGGTGTCAAGGAATGGTAGGAGCAGCATAAGCCCTATGCATGACAACAAACATGCAAGACAGGAAAAGCAGAAAGACTGCCTGGTTTCAGAGCATCGCTGTAGGAAGTTACATGTGTCTTCCAAAGATGCTGGCAGTCATCTATTTAACAATCTGGGAAAGCAACATCTGGAAGCATCCAACTGATATTTATGACATGATAAAGTCCTTAGTACTAGTAAATAATTTTGAGTGTAGAAGAAACAGAAGAGGATGTATATCTCAATATACAGAATTCCATTTTTTTTTCTCAATGCTGGAAGTTGGACCTGGGGCCTTTGCACTCAGTAACATTTCCTTTTTAATGTTAAGAAAGGGTCTCACCAAGTCACTGGTTGGTCAGGGATGGCTCAGATTTGCAGTCTTCCTGTCTCAGAATCCTAAAGTGCTGGGATAACAGCAGTATATCACAATGAACTAGCTAAAAGTTTAAATTGTTATCCTTTAGTTATGGAGATAAAGTAAGCTTAGGATACTTGTTTATTGTAGAAACTAAGTGGTTACGTACAATGAATTTGCTGCATATTTTTTAACTTTCTCATGTAAATAATTTCTTAAATGTTAATAATAGTAAAAAAAATAATAATCTTCGCACTCTACCCATGTGTATTGCTGTCTCTCAGCTTTAGTTTCATCACTTACAAAATGGGAAGAATGATGTGTCTGTGGTCAGACCACTGCACAGATCTGGCTCTCAGCAATCCACCTTCTAGAATTTATAAAGGGAATTGCCATGCAAATGCTGTGTGTAAAACACTATTCAGCCAAATCTTCATTAACTAACTCCTCTTTGAATAGAAAATGCACACAGCTAACATTGCACAAGGGTTTGCAGTGAAAAGAAATTATCCTTCTGCCGTGTGCTGCCTGCTATGTCCCCCCTTGAAGGTGAATACATTCCCCCAAATAGGAGCAGAATCAACATCTCTTGTATCTGTAGTAGTGTTTCTTTTCATTTACGATAGTAGGCACTGGTGACACTTTTCCTCAGTTTTGCAGGGTTTGTGATAATGTTGTTATATAAAAGTTTTTTTTTTTCATTTGTGATCCTCTTCATGGCAACTCTGTGTTTCATTCCTTTGATTTCCACTTTCATCTTTATTCTCTCCTTTTTCTATATCTTTTATGTTTATTCTGTTAGTTCTTTTTCCAATCTCAGATTTAGAGGTTTATTTGTGTGTGTGTGTATGTGATATTTAATGTAAATCAAAAAAATGTTATTTATCTCAAGTATCTCTTTTAGAGACGTCTTTCAAATTTTGATATCTAATATTTTACCTATAACTTTTCTCTAAATATTTTAAAAATAGTTTCCTTTTATTATTGCACAAATAGTTAATTTTAAAAATTTCTTAATCTGTGTTATGGTTTATTTCGGTGGCCCCCAAACCTCATGAATTATGAACTTAACCAAATCTAGCATTTGTGATTGGTTCATTGTCTAGCACTTGGATTGGTGGTGTGATTGCTACACCTGGCTAGGGGTGGAGCCAGGATATGAGATAATGGCAGGAAGAAGGTGTGTGTCTCTCTCTCCTGCCAGCTCATGCTTGCTATTTGCAGTGGCCATAAACAGCAGCAGTGCCATGCCTTGGAGCCACCTTAGTATGGACTGAAATTCCAAGAACTGTAAGGAATACACCTAACTTTGGGAGTCAGCACTATATCATAATGAACTAGCTAAAGTTTAAATTGTTATCCTTTAGTTATGGAGATAAAGTAAAACTTAGGAAACTTGTTTATTGTAGAAACTAAAACTTGTGTATTGCAGAAACTTTTGTCTCAACAACAAGTAAAAAGTAACTAAGACAATCTGTATTTATTTTAGTAAATTTTGACAGTAATTTTCTAATGTAACTACAAATTTCAAAAATATTTGACCTGTACAACAGTGATTATTTGGAATTTGGTGATGTTTCTTTTTTGTGACAGGTGTATAGGGTTTTTTTTTTTTCATTTCAAATGTCTCATGCATGTCAGGAGAAAATGCATACTCTCCATTTGGTCTACATATGTTCATTAGTTCAAAAACTTCAATAAGGAATATGGAAATTATGACACTGTCTCAAATCTTCATCTAAAACTAAAACAATGCAACTTTTAAATATTGACAGACGTATCTTGTTACATAACAAGAGACAACATATTGTTAAGAGAAATTGCTCCCTAACACAGACATGGATGGAAAAACATGTGTCCAATAAATATTTGTCTTGACTTTTTTCCCAAGTTACTTTGACAGATTGATTATTGTATGGCCTTCTGTTTTGGAAGATGAGTCGTCTGAGGTCAGGAATGTTGGGATTCTGTATCAGCACACCAATATATATCAAATACTTAGTCAATTTTTCAAGAGCTAAAAAGGGTGGCAATAGACACTTTCATTTTTTCCTGATGAGGAAAACTTGATTTATAAAGAAAGAGTGATGAAAGCTTCAGTTGACACTCTAAGTAGTAAAGCCAGTTATATTAGAATGATCCCATAACCCCCTCTTATTGAATTTCTTTATATATCGAAATCAATAACCCACTCCCTTGGTTGGATTGCTGAAAGAACTTCCTGGGAATGTGGGGGAGGAGAAAGCAAGGGAAGAGAGATGGAGCAGCCTCTCAGTTGTAATTATACTGTTTTTTGTTTTGTTTTGTTTTTTGCTGTTGAGAGCAAAGAAGTACTCTATGTCTCAGCAGGATAGAATCAAGTCCTTCCCATCCATTGATACTTAAACATCTTAACTTAATCATCAATAAATCTGATTGAGAAGATTAGGGTTCTCTGAGTGCCGACAATCGCATAGCTCCTACGAGCTTTCTGTTCATTCAGCTGCTGGCAGAATGGAGAATAAACTGAATCATTAAACCTCATCTGCTCACATATCAGCCTCATCATAATTTGAACACATGCACGTAACAAGTAATCTACCAATGGATATAGTATATACTGAATAAATTTAGCTATTGTCTCTACAGTTTTAATAACTCATATACATCTTGGAAATATGGTGGAAGGTGACTCTGTCTATGATAGGCAAATGGTTTCTGAAGCTGGAAATATTATTCCTAATAGCAGAGCCAAACCTACAAAGAATGTATGACATTTTATCAGCTGGCTACTCCTCTTCCTTTTGCTAGCTGCTTTTAATTGATAGATATGCGGGGATCTTCTTGTCTCTTCTCTCTCCTACAAAACATTGCCCTCATGCATTTGTCAATTGGAAGAGAACCAAACGATCTTGAATCTGACCATTGGCATTACTCGGTGATTCTATGCATGTCTGAAAAACAAGAGTCCCTCTAGGAGAGAACCAAGGAAAGATGATTCTAAATATGTTCTAACTAAGGCCCAAAAGAGGGATGTTCTTTTCTAAAAGGCTCTTTAGTTTACCTTGGCTAATGCCAGAATTGGGGCTGACCACTGAAGGAAGTCAAGTTCGTGCTTAAAGCATAAATCCTCAATTCAGTGTCCCACTTTGGTGGTGCATGCAATAAATAATGAATTTAAAACTTCTAAAGGTAAAAGCTACACTAAAATCAGTTGCTGCTAACTTTGATTTCCACTTTCTGTGATTTCTGATGTGTTTTTAAGTACTTAGAAGTCGAAAAAAGAGAGAGATACAAAGTTAGTTTTGCATAGATACCTTCAGTGTATAAAGACTATTGGGTGAGAAAAAAGAATTAGATGAAGCAAAGTTTAAGAGGAAAAAGCAGGAAGCTAAAACCAACATAGGAACTGAAATTATTTTTACACTTCATTATAAACCATAAGGTGCATAATTGCCATTGAATAAGTAAACAAAAAATGAAAAAAGTTTATGTAAAACAAGGCTGTGTGGCAGAAAGTACTCTAGTGTATTGAGTTCTTATGCTATAGAATAAGACAAAAAGTGGTCAGGATAAAAGCGTTGCATTCGATTGCAAGAATGGTGTGAAGTCCTTTAGCACCTGGACTCTGCTAAGCATCATTCCGAAAAACAGGAAGGACACAGGTGAAGAACTCACTTCTGTGGCATGACTCAAGATGGAGAAGTGCTTATTAAATGTCAATTTGATAATGGTGAAGTTTAGTTGCCAAGACATTTAACAGGTTCTGACATGTCACATGGATTTGAACCTTACAATAAATAGCACATTATGTTATGAAAGGGGAAAATTAAAAATCAAAACACAGAAAAACTGAAGAACAATCCCTTCACATAAAAGTGCTTTAGTGAATATATTCCTGGCCATTTCCCCTACCTTCTGAGCTTCCCACTAGCAGCCATCTGATCAGCCATGGCAAATGGAAGCCTCTCCCTTTGTTGAGGGCTACAGACATAACTGTTGAAATGTCACCTTTTCTGTGGCATGTTGGCTATAATTCAAATCTATTGTATGAGCTACTACAGTTGTAGGACAGTGGACTACACTGACTTTGGAATCAGAGAAAATAAGACTTAATTTCAGACTCTCAGTTCAGGCAAGTGTTTAATTTCCCTCATCTGTAAAATAGAATCAATGTATCATTGTAAAATTTTTTGAACTGATATAAATTTAAACTCCCATAAAAAGTGGAGAGTCAAATCTTGTAGTTGTTAAGATTATTAATAATTTCATAAACAATGTTATAAACATTGTAGAGATAGTCTCATACTATTTATCAAAGGGCTCATAGTATTTATCAACTTCATTTTATTAATTTGATTTTACAGATGTAAACACACATGTCAAAGTCTTCCACTGATATTGGATCCCCTTAAGTTGCTGGCTCAGCCTCTCATTAGAAGAGTCTTTGATGAAGCAAGGAAAGGTGTTTTACATTCTCCTTCTTGGTTTCCAGAGTATGGATGATAGAGAAGAAACTGGTATATATGGTGGTCTTGCTGATTTTGATGGGTATCTCCTTCAAGAAATGATTGAGTTGTGAAGTAGCCAGACTCCTAAAGGCCAAGAGGAGATAAGAATCTTGAAGAAGAGATTACCACTGAGCAATCTCTACTCAGTAGAGCATCTCTGTTTGATGGACAAAAATCTATTGCATCACAGTCTTGGGCACAGTGACTACTTCAGTAGAAAGGAGGACCTTAAATTTGATTACTCACAGAGAATATATGAGAGTTAAGGTGAATCATCAGCTTTATTGGATTGGGAGCCACACAAAGGATTAGTAAAGCACACCTCTTGGTACGTCTGGGTGATTCATAGAGGCGTGACCATGTTCTCTGGTCCTTTCTTTTCTGCACGGTTCCACTGCTATCCTGTCGGGCTGCTCTGAACTAAGCAACTTGACTCCATTATGCTCTTCTGCCATAATTTTTGCACTTTGGATTCAGTTAACATGAATTGAAATTTCTAAAACTGTGAGGTAAATAAATAAGTTTCTCCTTTAATTTGTAGATATTGGATATTTGGTCCCAGCAATAGAAAATCTAATAAAGAATGTACTTTCATTGTACGCATTTATGCAGCAGATTCATATTCTTCAGAACAAATGCACCATGTGGGAGGCTGAGTTAAATTGTGAAATCTCCAAGTCTCTTCCAATGCTGAGATCCTAAGACTTTCCGAACATTGGCAAATCTTTCAGAGAACGTCTGTGGAGTTCATGAGTAATATACTATAAAAGGTTCACAAATCCATGTGTGTGCTTATCCCAATGAGAGTTAATTCTCTTCCATGACCCATGACTCTGTCTGACCATAACAGCACTCTTGATGGTCTTCCTTGTGTGGACTCTTCTCAGTGAAAAAGCAAAATCTGTATCCAATAGCAGAGAGAAAGAGAAAGGAGACTAAGTTGCAAGGGTTCATTCACTTACCACATGGGTCATTTTTCCTTCCCACAATCCATATTCTTTAAATGATAACAAAGAAGTAAAAAACTACAAAGACAACTCAATGAAATTTAGAGATTTGGAGCAGTTGAAGTGGGACACTGTAAAATCTCTGAGTGTAAGAATACCTCTGACTTTCCATGAAGATAAGTATAAATAGATTTATTCCCTGCAAAATTTCCAGTACCCTACAAGGTTCCAAGAGCTACATGGACCATGGCAAACAAAAATACCCTACTTTTGAAGCTTCTCATTATAGCATTATTTACAGTATGAAAAGCTTGAGAACAAACAATCCAAGTGTTCATTGATGAAAATTGATTGGATTATTTATGTAAATTTACATTCAAGTTTTGTACAAGTATTAAAAGAAATGAAAAATCTCTCCACATGCTTTTTATTTACTTGTCTCCCAAATACACTCTTAACTAAAAAAAGTATGGCAGAAATATAAGTGTATGGGTTTGCTCACCTCTCCTTCTGGAGTTAATTCTATGTTCTTCTCATGCCAAACAAAGAATTGTACAAAACAAGCAAAATCAGTGGCAAGGTTCATTTGAAATAGTAGAATTGAAGAGTTAGAGACTGGCTCGGTAGAGTGACCTTGGGCTGTATACAAGAGGAAAAAGCAAGATAAAAGTATATCCTGTAGGGACGCTGATGTAGCTCAGCAGCACAAGTGCCTGCCTGGCAAGCATGAGGATGTGAGTTTGATCCCTGGTACAAAAAAAAAAAAAAAAAAAAAAAAAAAAATATATATATATATATATATATATATATATATATATATATACCCTGGAGAAAGCAATATGAAAAATCATTAGAAAAATCCATGATGGAAAGCTCTTCTCAGTGTCTGAGTCCTTTCATATCGTCCAAATCTTAGAATTTCTCCATGTAAGTCCTGAGAGGTGATGCTGGGACCCACACTTCAGGCCAACATCAGGTCTAGGCCACCTTATTTAAAACCTGCTTGAGTTCTTAGGAAAAGTCAGTGTGCATAACTTTGAGATCTGTTCTTTGCATGTGTTCCAGGATCTTGTAATTAACAGATCACACCTGCTGAGGTCCAACCTGATACAGTAAAAAGCAGGCAATAAATGATATTAACAAAGTAACATAAAATAAATTGAAAATCTGTCCTAGGCCAAGTGACTTGTGGCAAGGCCCACAGCTGGTATGGGAATGACATTAATCCCCAGACCAAAGGCCATGACCAAAACCATCAAATGGTCTACGAAGCCCTGGCGCCTCAAAGCAAGCCACACACTACATTTGAGAAATTTGACTCATCCAGATTCCTTCTAGCTCAGTAGTCTAGTTAGTAGATGATCATATTACTAGTTAAACATGATCTGTTCCTGTGTGCTTTTCCAAAAATGCTTTTTCCTCAGTTTTTCAATCTTGTCTACATTAGCAGTTCACCACCATCACTTCCCGTACCCCTCAAGCAAGCTGTGCACCTAACAAAAGCCAGGGCTTGGCTTTAGTCCTTATTAGGCTTTGATCAGCCCAGTATCCCTTACAACTAAAATATATTTCTTTTCTGTGTTTTATTCTGTTGTCATGCCCCTGAGCAGGGCATTGGTAGTCTTAGGCCAGGGCCCTGATAACACCTACTTCCTCGGCCAGCTATGCCATTCTCTAGTCTCTTATGTTGGGTCACCAATGAAAATTAGCAATTGAAAATCAATATTGTAGCAGCTAATATTTTTCAAAGGACTATTCTGTGGCATTTACTTTACTAAATATCTTATATGCATTCTCCTTAACACAAAGCAAGTCTGTAAGTTTATTTTTAGATTTTTCATTTCACAAAGGAAATAAGACTCAAACAGAATAGTATCTCATCCCTGACCAATCCGACTCTGTCAGAGACAAGATACTACATCAGTTACTTATTACAATTGACTTTATTTTTTAATGTAATCAGTTATTTAATTAGGTTCTTGGTAAGAAATTTAGAACACCAATTTGTGAGGTAAACTCCATTTATCAGAGCAAAAATGGATTTCAAGTACCCCTGGAGCTGAGAAACAGCTTTGATTTTTGGTACAATCTGCTAGTATACCACTTCTTAAGCAACCTTGTGCTGCTCTGAAATCTGGTATCTCTCTTTCTCAGTGTTGAAGATCTCACCCTCCTGATATCAGGCTTCCACAGCTGCTTCTTCTTGAAGTAAGCATCAGTGAGATATTTGGGGATTTTCACTTTACTGATATCAATTTTGTGGAGGTGGCAATGACAAATTTCTGGTGCCTTCTATGCAGAGGAATGCAATTAAGATTGAGGTCCAGTCACCAGTAGCAAGCCACTGGCCAACTGCTTTAGGGAAACTACTGTCTTACCTCTGTGGCGCCCAGTGAGGATAATCATGATGGTCCTGAAAGTGATGCTAGGCCAGTTTCCTCTCTTGCTGACTCAAGGGTTTTTTGCCAAAGCTCAATAGCTTTGGGAAAACATCTTCAGTAGCCCTTCTTGCAAGATGGCAAGCAAAATAACTGAGAAAGCCAGATACTAAAGAGAAAAACTCAAAGCCAAGCAGGTCGATGCCCCTGGCACTGGTAAAAAAGATAATATGAAGGCTAAAAAGTCCAAGAAAGAGCATCTCACTGCAACCGAAACCCTATCTTGGTTAGAGAATGGGTAGATATTTCCCATCTGCTATGTATTCCAGAAAGGCTGTGTACATGAGAAAGTACACATTTGCTAAATCCAAGGCTGAGAAGGAAAAGGAGAAGTTTATTGTGACTGTTACAAAACTAGTTGGTGGTGGCAAGAATGGTGGTATCCACGTAGTTCAGCTTCAAAAAATGCATAGATACAACTGACATTAAAAAACAGCCTTTTACCGAGGTATGGGTCAAACTACTCTGTGTTCAGTTTTGTAACCTTGACTAGACTCCCTCATGAATCTGTTATCAGACACATTTAACCTATGTTATTCTATCTACATACATTGGCTGGTTGTTGGGTGGGGCACCTCAGTCCTCCTTTATAAATGTCTCAGCCTTCAGCAGGTTAGCTTGGATTTGACTTCATGGCCTTGACCTTGTCTGAGAGCATGAGTGGGCTCATACAAATTATCCCTCTGTCCATATATCTTGTTGGCAAAAGCCAATCCAAAATCCATCCCAGACTCTATCTCTTCATGAGACAATCCGATATGTAACATGGTAAAGGGAGCAGATTCAGTGACAAAGAGAAAACTGGGGCCATCTTTGTAATAACGCTAACACAGCTGAGTCACTTTGAAAGCTACTGTATACTTTTTCCTGGTTTTAGGTTCTACTGTAAATTTGGATAACTCATTACCAACCTGGTCTGAAGTTATCTAAATCAGAATTCTCCATCCAGCTAAATTCAAAGTGTTAAGCTCATGAGTACTAAAGCAAGATACCAAAGGTTTGCTGCTGTGATTTGCCAGAGGACGAGATTACACTGTAGGGTGGCAGAAGACAGGATGCCATAGGATAGAAGAGCATTAGCAGAAAGCCCCAGTTACCAGGTAATGAGAGATTCTGACAAGTAACAACAGCAAGGCAGCCGTAATAGAATTTCAATAAGATAAATTCCACTTTCCGCCCAAGTTTAGCCACTCACGGAAGAAACAATTACACTGTAAAAATGGAGCACTCTCCCTATATTATCTGTTCATTAAAATATTCAAATGAAGGTAACAACACTGTTATAAGCTCATTTATAAAGAAAAATAACATTAGTGCATTTAACGCTAATGCATTTACCTCAGAGCGCTTCTCAGAGATGTTAAAATGTGAAGTTTATAAAATGTTCAGTGATGTTGAACTTGAATTGCAACCTAATGCTTGAATTGCTACATTTAACATTAAAAGCATGTTATTAATCTTCAATTTAGGGGAGAATAATTTTCACTCACTGTGTAGGAAAAAAAAACTTAGTTATGGAATTTCATTCAGATCAAATTTGCTTTAATTGCAATTCTATTAAATTAGAAATAGACATTTTATCCTGATATTATTCTTTGATGTCTTCAGTTTTAATGCTAATAAAAGCATTATCACTGCAGGTGTGAGCTGCATTATGTACAATAATTAGGGATTAAATTAAAGATGTGTCAGGCTATCCAAAAGTAATTTGGGGAACTAAAACAAAAGATGTAAACCAGATGAAATTTTGGGGGCATTTTAGTTTCCAACATTAGTTTCTCATTATTTTATTTTGCTTTATTTTTTATTTTATCTTAATGACAACAAAACCATGGAAAATAATACTTCCAAGCCATGGTTAAATAAAGCACTGTGAAGTAACTGAGTGGAACACCTTGCAGACAAAGAAAGGCACTGTAGAAGGATATTTAATACAATAGGAAAAATGAAAGCATGGATATTGAGTGAAGAAAAAGGTATACACTAATACATCTTATTTCCAATATATATAAACTCTTGGAGAAAATGGAATCCAGTATCAATTATTTTTGATCTTTAAGGGAAGACTACAAAGGCGTTATTATTTTCAAGATTTTGGTTCTATATTTCATAATCACTTTAGAATAAGCAATGTAGTTTTGTTTTGGGGAAAATATAAAATAATATATGCAGCATGACAGGTTTTCAAAATCAAAGACGGTTGTGATTCTTTGTCAGGAAGATAGTGGGGGAAAGTTCCTACAGATAATACCCTCTAAGAGATGAATTAATGAACAAATGATATATTGAAAAATGAATGAATTCCAGGAATTAAATTTCAATATATACCTAACAGAAGAATAACCAGGACTTTTGGTTCTACCTTTACTTTTCTTGTGAAGATCTCTACATGGGATCTAAGTTGCTTTATTTTAGTGAAACACCTTGGAGGAGACATAGCCACTGAACTCCAGTAAGGCTCTTTTCTGAAGTGAGCAAAATTTGGAAATATAAGCAGACAGAAATTCAACTGGAATGCCTTGGGTTAGACATGAAAACTTTCTGTCCCCAAAGAAGTAAATTGACCTAGATATAGCAATGCAACATTAGAATTTTTGATGTATTTTCTAACTTTTGTTAAATATTTCATTAATGTGCATGCCCACTCTGTGTCAGGAAAAAGACCATACGCTGTTGGAAAAGCAGAGATAAATGAAGACATGCTTTCTGCCCTCAGGACAGCTTGGAGTAAAGGAAAGAGAATGGACTTAAAACCCAACATTCCCAGGTCCCATCCAAGTACCACCAGATACTGGTTGAGTTGCAAGTAGCTAAATTTCCTCAAGTTTCAGTATTTTCATCTCTCATATAAGAAAAATAACAATCCTCCATAGTTTTTTAAATTATATCAGATATTATAAAACCAAGGTGACACATAGTAAGCATTCAGAGAAAGGTAACCAAATATTCTTAGGGAAAAAAAGATGTAATAAAACAGCAGGAAAATGCAAGGCAAATATTTATGACATGCATTGTCTCTTATTCAAGCCAAGTTGAATGATTTTCACATCTGCCTAATCCTGCTCTCCTTAATTGCTGGGCGCAAAAGAGACCTTTTGTCCTTATAGGAATTTGATTATATAAAGAGCAGTTGCATTACTAAAGGTAAGATTTGTGTGTTACTGTTGATGATATTATACCAGAACCTCAAACATTTCGCATCACTGTCCTGCCTGTTATACTTTATCCTCTCTGAATCCCAACAGAATTTTCTAACAATTAAAGAAGAGTGTATTAGATATTTATTGTTACACAAAAACCAATTCCAAATCCTTGCAGCTTAAAACAACCCAAACTTATTCTCCAATCATTTTTGTGGGTCAGAAAGCAGATTTTAGTTAACTGGGGTTCTTGTACAGTTCTTATAGATTATAATCAGACCTACCCAGGTTCTCATCTCAAGTTCAACTAGGCTGGGATTCAGTTAGTCTTGCTCATTCGCTTACATAGATGTTAGCAGGATGCAGCTCCATGCAGTCTGTTGTTTGGAGGTTATACTTGGTTCCTTACCAAGTGATCGCTCTATAAAGCAGTTCACATTATGACAAATGTGGGAGGGGAGATATTTTTGGTGGTCCATCAATTTGTTTTATTTGTGCAACTGAAGTCAATATTTACGTTTACCCTACACTCAGGTTTGGGAAGGTGAGAGAGAACTAAAGAGTGTGACACTAGTGCATGGATATTTGGGTATGAACATCAGTAGAGGCCACTCAGATAGCTATCTCTGCACAGGTGGTATTTGAGGCTATGGCATGATATTCCAGTGTTGGAATCCTAGAAGAAGCTATATTGGATCTTGAGGTCTAAATAGTGACTCCAGACTCATCTCAGGGATTTGGAGTCTGGAGGCCAATATGTTTAAGCATATGGAAGTAAGAGAGGACAGAGATAAGTATAAGACATCAAGAACAACCTTGACAAGTCAATCCAACAGTTGGCATGTTCAGACAAAGTTAGAAAAGAATGAAGAGTGAACTTTGGCTCAGTACTCTCAGTGTTCATAGAATCACAGAATATAATGCATGCACACACATGCACACACACAGTTATACATGCAGTCTCTATCTAAAGCAAATTCCATATGTTTTTCACAATTCTGTGAAGTCCTTGCTATTATTATCACCCTTGGCTTACAACTAAATAAACTGATGCGAAGAAGGATGGTGTCTCATGATCCAAGCTCCCCTAAGGTAGTAAGTGGTAGAGCTGAGATACTAATGGGGCTATTTCCTGACTTCTATGGTCTAAAACTTCCTTTTTTTTTTTTTTTTTTTTTTAATTTAAGAGGAAAAAGAGAAAAACACAAAACAAACCAAAGCGGCGTAAGGGTACACGCAATACAGAACTACAAACAAAACAAAACAAAAAAACATAACAGTAAGAAATCACCTGCTAGTAGATTACACACTATCTTCTTGAAAATAGTTCCTCAAATCACAGTATCAAAGAACACAAGGTGGACATTCAAACAGGGAGACTGCAAACAGCTGTGTTCAATGTTCCAAAAACATTGATAAAGTCAGCTATTTAACACCCCCAAACACACTTGCTGTTATATCCGTTAGAGCTCTTTTTCTTTTTTTTTTTCCCTCTCTGTTTTACAACAAAATTTACACATCTTGGATTTTATTACTCCTTAGTGCTTATTACTTTCTTTGGGGGGGGGGAGGGTCTAAAACTTCCTTAAAACTCAGTTGCTCTACCCAGCATCCTGTGAATGTGCTACGCTATGACTCATACAATGAACAATTTTTGGAAAACAAAAACATGGGCAGATAGAGGCAGGAGCTACTCAGTGACATGAAGACACCATTTGTGGCTTCAGCTTGCAACGTTTCCTGCAGTCCTTACAACATTTAAGGACCGTGGACAGTGCAATTGTTTTTTGTTTTATTTTGTTATTTTTTGATTGTTTGTCTGTGCTTCAAAATATCCTTCATAGTGGCTATAACAGAAATCTCAGAATACAATAATTCAAAGATTATGCTTTTTAAAATTTACATTGGTCAGAAGCATAAGCACTGCATGTCTCAGCTGGGCAGTCTTGATGAATATTGTCTTTGGTCTCTGAGGTACTGACTTGCAAATTCTGGAATTTTTCCACATAAGGTAACTTTGACCTTCCCTATCAGTTTGTGAGTTTCCCCATCACAGAATCTATAGAAGCATCATAATGAATACACAAAATTATGTGCCAAGTATCCATAATGGCACTAAGCATTCCATAATAATTGGGGCTATTATTTTGCTATCATTATTATTATTACCTAGGTTTTAAACAGGGAATTTTGCTTCCATTTCACAATCCAATTTCCTTTGTCTGATCTTCAGAAATATCACTATCCTTCATTTTAAAAGGAATAATGTGTATTAATTAAAGTTAACACTACATGGCGGGGGGTTTAGCTCAGCGGCGTAAGCACCTGCCTTGCAAACGCGCGGTCATGAGTTCGATCCCCGGCACCAATAAAATAAATAAATAAATAAATAAGGTTAACACTACTACTTAAATAATAGCCTTCACCCTAATTTTCAGGTGCTTAATGAAACTTATTGTTTTATTTCTTATTAAATAGAAATGATGCTACAGCTCTACAGCTCAGATCTCAAATCTGCCTTCCTGGATTGTTCCCAGGGAGATACTCTTGGGAGGTTGTGGAAACTTGAAGAGCTGGTACCTGGTGGGAAGTCTTCAGATCACTGCAGGCATAATCTTAAAGGAGACTGTGAGACTATAGTTTCCTCTTCCTTCCCTCCTCCATTTTCTGTCTGTGAAGTGAGCAGTTTTGCTACAGCAGCACATGCTCCTGTTATGATACACTGTCTCATCCAAAACAATAGGGATGATGGACCCCAAACTGAAACCTCTAAAACTGAGAGACAATAGAAACCCTTTCTCTTTACAGGTTGGATATCTGGGGTATCTGTGATGGTGATAAAAGCTGACTGATACAGGTAGACAAGGAGCCCTCCTGAGCAGCTCCATCAGTGAACCACGGATGGACCCACCTCCTTCCCTGCTGTGGCCGGGTCACACTGGGGCCTTTTGCTTCCAGCCACATTGGTGGGAAAGACAGCGTTCAGTAGCTGTTTCAGAAGTCAGGCCTTGAAGCAACTCACACTCTTTCTGCTTGTGTTCCTTTGACAGAACCAGCCTCCTGGTCTCACCTAGATGCAAGGAGGCTGAGAAACAATTTTATGTGTGCTTAGAAAGAAAATATAGAGGATATTGACCCACGTGTCCAACATTACACAAAATTAGATGGTTAAATGTGAAGGAAATTAAAAGGAATATTATCTTAATATTACTACATGGATAGCTACATTTAGCATATTTTTCTTTCTTAGTGTATGGTCTTACAGCTTTTATTTTAAATGTTACCTAAATAGTTGGACCATGTTATAACTTTTTCAATCAATCTCCTTTGGTTGGTAAATATTTAGGATCCTTCAGATCCTCTTTTCCAGCATGTTAGAGTTTCATGCTGTGAACACTGATAAAAGGGAAACACCTACCTTTAAATTAGGCCCATTGCTGAGAAGTCACAAGCTGAATGTCTCACTATCAACCAGGGTAACTCTCATGGCTTCTTAAGCAAAAGAATATTCACAGTCCCAGAGGCCAGCCTGACAGCTCTTATCCTAGGTTCATTGCCTCTGAATTAGAAAGGCAGAGTTACATATGTGCCTGAATCAAATTAGACTTGACTTGGACTACATTTTTCTTCATAGGGGCAAACCATCTATATTATAATGTTCAGGGGCCAGTGTCAGGAAAGAGCAGCCATACCATCAAAGGATCTCCTGGCTAAAAATCAAAGTATGGTAATGCTTCCCAGCAAAACTCAGCTGGTTTAGCAGAGCTGCTTAGTTAAAAAAAAAAAAAAAATGTAACTGCAGTCTGGATGGCTTGGGATTGCAGAGAGAGTGCAAATAAAATGCAGATTTGTTTCCATTTCATTCCATCCCAACAGCAGTTATTCATAACAGCTTAATGTGCAGTCACTGCATTTCCCAGATGCAATGTGCTGAGGGCTTTGTGCGGCTAAAATTGGTTTTATAGGCAAGGGAAATGCCACCCGCACTGCAAAATTGTTGCTACACTTTTGCTTTCCTGGATTTAGCCCTCTAGTAGGAGTATTCAGATCTTAGAATAGTTGTTGCCTTGTAATGCAAAATTCAAACTACTGGAGTCAGGATTATGCTAGGAAACTCACACTTACACACACACACATCCATGGAATAGCTTATATAACGCTATAAATTAAATATGAAGCCTCTTTGTGCTTTCAAAAAATCAGAGAGAATCAAAGGCTCTTACGAATTCTCCTTACTCTGCTCAGAGACATTATTGCCTTTATAAGATTCTGCATTCTGGGTCCTGATGCTATTCACATTCATTTTCAATTCTTACAGTTTTCTACATGTAATTGATTAATCACCACATATCCAACTGACATTTAACTATGCCTATGGTATTTTAAAATAGACTTATCTGTCCTCGTCTAGACAATGTAGCAGATTGTTTGTCTCTTTTCCTGTTCCTTTTCTTTTTCTTTTTCCTTTCCCTGTTCCTCCTCTTTGTCTCCTTTTCTCTTTCTCTTCCTCTTCTTCTTTCTCTTTTTCTTCTTCTGCTTCTGCTTCTGCTTCTGCTCTTGCTTCTTTTTAAATTCAATGTGAGTTTTTCTTTTTTTTTTTTCACTACTGGCAGTTGAACTCAGGATCTTTACATTGAGCTACATTCTCAGACCCTTAGAGTTTGCAAAGAATCTCCCTGAGCTGCTAAATTGCCCAGGCTGGGCTCCAACTTATGATCCTCCTGCCTCAACTTCCCCAAGTGCTGGATTTACAGAAGTGTACCATATGTTTGCCTCAGTGTGTCTGTTCACAGGCAATTCATTTTTGTGTGTGACCAAATGCATAATATTGAGAAAATAAAAGTACAGACAAGACAGGTGTAGTCATTGCCAAGTAATACTGAAGATTCATTGACATACAAAAATTACATATGTATATAATATATATTATATATGTGTGTATATATTCTGTACATAAAGCTTATGTTCTGATTTACAGAGTTTAGCATTGGCTTTCCAGGATTGTTCCTGAATTATATCTGGTCTGTTTATAGGGATCGTCATTTCCTTCAGAACAACTTCCTACAGTTACTTTGATAGTTTGATTTTCAGAGTTTAAAATGTGTTTTGGAATACTGGAAGCATTTTAGAATTCAGCACTCCTCCCATTCTCTTTCCTAGGTATATTGAACACAGCCCATCACTACAGAAGCTCATGGACTCCCTAGAGTCCAGCTTTGAGGGAGCTCAGCAGGCCAGAGACAGACAGGATGAGCATCCGTGTTTCCCCGGAAGTCAGCACTGCTGAGACCAAGTCAGACTACTGGAGACAGCTTCCCCATTGTTCTCCTAGTAGGACATTAAAGTGAGATGTACATAATCAAGTGATTTTGATTCACTTTTTGGGAAGCAATGGCATTTAGTGAAATCCAATAAATTGTCCCTTTCAACCATAATAACATCTCAGCTTTCCCCACTAGACATGGTGTAATGGTAATATAGTAAAATTCTATGGTAATTAAGCAATTGTATTTTTTCAGGCAATGGAGGGCATCTACTGAGGCGCTTACCATTAGTAAAATGAAAATGTTGCTATGGAATTGGTTGGAATCTGGTTCAGGAGTTGAGGACACATGCCACCATCTACTTCAGTTTTTCAGGAAGTTTGGGGGTGGGTTTATAACATCATTGGAGTTCACTACTCACAGTAGTATTGCATTAGAAAGAGTCTCTACTTAGCAAATTGCCATCATCACCACTAAAGCATTAGCAAACTTTTATCTTCCCTGCCAGTCTAGATTCACTAGAGAATGCGTTGAGCTTCCTCATAGTCGAAGCGTAGGATGAAGGACTTGAGTATCATGTCAATATTGATGATTCTTTGTTCACAGACTTCTTCCCTACAGAGAAATTCCTTGAGTTTCTCCTCCAACCAGTAAATGAGATTAATAGGAAGGAAAACATCCTTGATTCACAAATGAAGGTACTTTCTTCTGATGGTCAGAGTCTAATTTAAGTCTATGACCCACACAAGACTGAATAATTGGAATTTCAATTTAGATTTAGAAAACTGTAACTATTGCATCTGCCTTTCCAAAAGATATCCTGGATTGGTTGACTCTCTGTCTTTTCTATTTCTTTCCTACACTGGAGTTAATCATTTGCTATAGATGGCTGTTAGAAGATGGGTAATTGCTATATATTACTCTCTGTTCTTTGTTGTGTTTGAAAAATTTCATGACACAAATAACTGAAAATAAAGCTAAGTGACTGACATAAGCAAAGGGTGACAACCACAAAGTATCTTTTGGAAGCATTCACAAGAAAATGTGAGTAGCAGACATTACCGAGCTCAATAAATGTTCATTTCTGTGCCCCCATTTTTGTTACTGTTACTACTTCAAAGCACTGGTAAAACTAGTAAGACAATGCTCATAGTACCTTCACATCTGTCTTGCAGCTCTAGGACAGAGTCATCTGGAAGATTAGAGCATCAAAATTAGAATTAAAGGATGTTTGACATTGTAGTAGCAGGCTGAACAGGAAGTGAGATGTTTTGTTTTATTTTGTTTTGTTTTTGTCTTTTTGAAACAGGATCTCACTATGCAGTTCAGGCTCACTTTGTAGCCCAGACTGGTCTCAAATTTATAATCATCTGCCTGCCTCCGCCTCTCGAGTGCTGGGATCACAGGCATATGCTACCTTGCCCAGGTAAGAAGTGAGGTCTTTGCAAATGGTATTCTTGCTAACAGAACCAGGAGTACCACATGCCCCTCTCCTTTCCACCCCATCCATCTCCACAGAGCGCCCTTGTTCTTTTTCCAGGCCACTTTTAACTAGTTCACAATTAGCTATTCATAGCTCAAGGGTTATTATTGGAGTCATTCCTCTATACACCAGAATAAGGATTTCCTTCTGCTGTCCCTATATGTCTTTTTGTCTGTGGAACACAATGTACATCACATGAAATTTACCATTTTAAACACTCTAAAGTGAGCAGTGGTGTTCAGTGTATCGTGACGTTATACAACAAGCATTCCTGTTTCAGAATTTCACCACTCCAAGAAGAAATTCTATGACTATTAAGCGTTAAATCCCTGCTCCCCACTTCTCTAATTCCTAGCAACTACTAATTTGCTTTCTCTCTTATAGACTTGCCTATTGTTGATATTTCCATGTAAATAGAGTTATACAATATGTAACCTTTTATATCTGGCTCCTTTCATCTAATACACTGTTTTCAAGGTTTTTCCATATTGTAGTGTGTGCTGGAATTTCCTTTCAAAGGATTCTATAAAGAAAGGGAAAAATTCATCTAAAGAATCAGAGAAAATATTTGCAAATCACACAACAGATAAGAACCTAGTATATACTTTGTATAAAAATATTTTCAACTCAACAACAAAAAGACAAATAACTCATTTTAAAAAGTTAAAGGATTTGAAAAAAGATTTCTCCAAGGAAACTATATAAATGGCCAACAAGCACATGAAAGGTACCTAATATCATTACTCACTGGAGCAATGCAAACCAAAATCTTTCTTTTTGAAATGGATGCCTGCCTGTATCTAGTAGTCTGAGCAATTATTTGGAGGATAACGGTGTGCAGTGTAGTAACTGTTATTGATTTCCTGCAGTCTTGTTTTTGAAATCCAAGGTCATTCTCATTGTATTACTTTGTTTTGTTTTATTGTTTTATTTTATTCTCTTTAACATAAAATAAAAAAATAAAATAAAATGCATGCCATGTTTTATTCATTACTGTCTGTAACACAATTTAAGCCTTCTGACAAAGGGAGGAATGATCAAGGAGAAACAGACTGCTTGAGATGGCAAAACCAGAAAAGTTGTCAACTCTTTCAAGTTATGAAATGGTGGAATATAGTTGGTGGGTCTCATACTCCTATACAACAAAACTAGCTTTTTTTTTTCTCTGCGCTCCTTTTCCAGATTTGTGTGTTTAGACCATGTGACATCATGGTGTCGCTTATTTTGGTGGCAATATTGTTGAGTTCCCCTTTGCTTACTTACTCCTACAGCTCAGACATTTTGCTAGGTACAGCAGATTTAACTGTGAATTATTGAAAGCCTAGCTTAACCCTCACGGTGAAACTTCAGCACAGATTTCAGTCTCCCAGATGCATAAAAGAAGAGGCTTATGTCAGAGCATCTTTTAAATAAGTGATTTGAGGACACTTGCTAGGAACCCAGGAATTCACATTTAATCCATCTTACTTCACTAAGCCTTGCTCCTGGACTATTTCTCCATTGTCTATGGATTCAGCACATCAAGCCTAGGGCCCAGGGAATGAGAGATGTCAGGAGATGTTTAATAAAGAACAGTTATGAGTTATGAAAGAGTATGGGACGGTGGGAAGGAAGAAACCAGCATAAAGGAGATTACAGTTTGGACTCACATCATTTCTTAGCGTGAATCAAATGATAACACCAACAGATATTTACTGAATCTACACACTATAAAGTCATTGTTTCATTGAATATAAGGACTTCTAATAGATGATAGCTCTTATAAAACAATTATAAGCCTATTTTAAGTAGAAGAAATCTGAGGCCCAGAGAGGTTAACTGGTTCAGGACCACCAGATGTCAACTGATTGAGAAGCAAAATGGTAGCTCAGGAGTATTGTGTTTTATGCTCTGTGATCACGTCCTCACCACCAAATTGTAAGTATCTGTAGAGTGCAGACCTGGGCTTCAGATGACAACACAATAGTTTCTCCTCCTTTTCTCAAATGCTTGGTAAAGTAATGTTTTAGAAAAACCAGTGATTTTTGTTCCCAGCATCACTGGTACCAATGGCCCCTCATATGTAAAGAGATAGAGACTGCTCTGCCCCAGACAGTTGACAGGAAGCAACTCTTGCTCTTTGAGTCTAGTAAATGAGAAGACACCCAGCTCAACTGTCCACCATGGGTTACTCAGAGTGGTCCCTCAGTCAGAGCCATAAACCCACAAGAGGCTGTCCTGGGATGACTGTCTGGGTCACAGAGGCTGCCTAAGGATACTGCCCAGGAGAGAAAGTAGCATACAGAACAAAGGCCTGGATCCATGACAAAGATGTCATAGATGCGCTTTGCAAGCAAACATCACTTCAGGGGTCTTTGTTGCTGCTTATCCCAGCTCTCTGCAGGCTGTCCATTGTTGTCTGATCTTGGCTGAAGGATTATCCCCTCCAAAGGCTTTTCATGTCATCCATCTGCACTTCCTTCTTCCACGTTCAGTGTCCTTTGTGCTGGCTTTGCATTTTTCCCGTACTCTTTTTCATCTAAAGAAATTTCCTTCACTGGCATGTAAACCTCTCCTGTCCTTGGTTCTCTGTGATGGTAACTGGTTCATTTTTCTTGGCCATTGCTATATCCCTGCTACCTAGAACAATGGGCAAAACACTCTGAGAACAGGGAAGGAGAAAGAGAAAGAGAAGTGGGGAGAAGGGAGGCATCCTTTGATCACCAGACTTTCATTGTTTTGAGGGTAGTAAGACACAGGGAAGTTAATTGACATGCCTAAAGGCACACAGCAAGTGAATAGAAGAGACTAGATTTAAATTCAATGACTCGTGTCTTTGCTTTTGCCTCTCGCTGCCTTAGTGGCTATCACGTTCACATACATGAATGCTTCCTGAAATAATATTCATACTTCCTGCAAGGAAAGTAATCCATGCATTGGGAGAGTGTCTACCCTGCTCTAGATGTCTGTTTCATCAGCTTAAGCCTTATAGAATTTCATATATGGCTTTTTCTATAAGATTTTAAAATAACAGCCAAGCCACATCTTGCCCTTGAATCCATCTCCCACCCCATACACACAGCAGAGTTTGGAAAGAAAAAAAATTGAAAATTTAAGTTCTCAATCTGAACTTGTTTTCTGCATTGTCTCAAATCTGTGTATACTGTTTAAAAATAAATAATAAATAAAAACAGTGAAGCTAGGGTATTTTAAGATAGATCACATCTAGACAAACTATCTCTCTCTAAAGACTCTTACACTTTGTTCAAGACATGAGAAATATTCAAGTAGTATTACAAAAAGCTTCTTACTTTTGATAATTTTTAAGTATTCACTTAAAAATGGGAAGCTTAATTGAAGAAGAAACACAAAGCCCTCTTGATCTCTATGAAAACATAGCCAATTATCAAGACAATTTCCAAATAACCCAAAAGCCTGTATAAATGTCTTTTAGCACTGGGAGAGTATAACTAAATATTTACTACATGCCAAACAAAATTAAGATTTATCTGGCACCAAAAGAAAAGAGAGAAAGCTACTTCTGTGTGTTGAAATCCCATCGCTACAAAGCGAAGCAAGGCCTTTTGAAAGGAAAACGTTTTAGCCGTGTTTACAAGGGTCATTTCAATGTTTTTGAAACTCTGCTACTAAATAATGCATGTTACTCAAGTGTAAAAATAAAGCAGCCAAGGATCCACTTATTGAAAAAAGCTTAGATGTCCAGGTGAGGAAGAAGACACTAGGATACTGGGCAGTGTGGTTCATTCCTTCCCCCAGAGAGGGGTGTAAGGCCCAGAACATCAGGCCTGATGTCTGGGGCAAGCTTTGTAGGTATTTCTGCATCATCCACAAAATTAAGAATGGGCATGGATTCATAGCCCTGGAATGGAAGCTTTTTTTTTTTTTTTTTTTTTTTTGATAATTAGTGTCTCATGTAATTCAGGCGGGCCTCGAATTCACTATATATAACCCAGGCTGGCTCCAAACTCTCAGCAACCCTCCTGTCTCAGCCTCCCAAGCCCTGGGAGTACAAGTATGTACCTCCATTCTCTACCTGTAGTGCTAGTATTCTGGGAAGCTAATGCTGAAGGATCAGAATTTGGAGACCAATCATGGCAACTTTGTAACCTAGAGAAACCCTGTCTTAAAATAAAATAAAATAAAATAACAAAGGGCTGGGAAATTGGTTATTGTGACAATCTTATGTTCAATTCCAGAGGACTGAGGATCAGGGAAGAAAAAAATATTGGACAGCAAGCAGGGACACAGGAAGACTAGAAGCTGGGCAGTGTGAGCCAAATCCTGGCAATTTGTTCCTGGTGGCCACTATTATTTAAATTTAGTTATTAATTAAATAGGAATAGTTGTTTACCTCTCAGAGTCTGTGATGAAAGTTAATGTGCAAAGCACAGTACTGTTACATAGTCATCACTCAAAAAATGGCACTACATTTGGTCTGTATGTCTGTAAATTGAACCAACTGGAATTAAAAATATTTGAAAAGCATCATGACTGTAAGAAACATACAATGAATAAATAAATCATAGTGGAATACTCTTCAGCCATAAAAAGGGCTAAGGCACAGACATATGCAGCCATGTAAATGGACCATGAAGACATGATGCTCAGCAAAAAAAGACAGACAGGAAAGAACATATAATGTATGACTCTGTATATAGGAAAATATACAGAATAGGTAACTATATTGGAAATAAAAGTTAATTGGTGCTTTCTACAGGCAAGGTAAGTGAGGGAAAGGAAAATGATTGTTAATATGTATGGGGCTTTTTTTGGTGGAAAAAAGGCAAATACTCCAAAATTGTAATAAGGTCACAATTTTATGAATACACTAAAAACCATTAGAACCATCCAATTGTACACCTTAAATAGGTTAAGTGGGTGGTATGTAAATTTTTCCTCAATGAAACTGTCTGATAGACACACAAAAATAGTGTTTGAGGAATCTTCAGGACTGTTTTATAAAAGGTCAAGTCTATGTTTCTTGAATTAGGGTCCTTTCATTCAAAGAAGGCAGGTGTAGGGAAGTGCTTCATAAATATTGTATAATTTTTAACAACTAACTGGAAAAGAAGCCAGAGAAACACTCCAGCAGGGAGACAGGATGAGAGTAGTAATGCGACACTCTGGTTTCCAAAATCATTCGGAAAGGTGAGATGGGATGATTTGAGCACTAATCTCACTGTGGCAACTTCAGAAATGAGAAGGAAGAGTCCATTCCCAGGCGGGTCTTGACTGTCATATGAAATGATCATTATTTTATCATGTTAACAATGAAAACTTGGAAGTTTAGGGGACAGAATTCTGTTCTAAAAATAGAAAAAGCCATGTAGGAAAGCAATTACTCAACTATGAAAATAAAGCACATTAATGTACTGTCACATTCATGTAATTGGTGAAATTGATGAGTGGACAAGGGGAGGATAAGGTGATCTATCGAAAATCATACTTTGAGCTTTCTATGTACCCAGATTGAGGGGAAAGTAAATGCCCTTTTCTTATGAAGCCAGTTGTGCAGACATTGCAGAATGTTCTTCAACTCTCCATATTGCAAGCCAGAAAAAGGCCTAAAATGCTCCTCTCATGCAGAATAGCTAGGTGTGTAATAGTAACCATAATGATGGTGTTTGTTCTTCCATCCTGACTACTTTAAAAAGGTGAAAGTGACCCAAGCGCTCCCTTTCTGGACACAGAGATGTCTACCTTTGTGTCTAGGCTGGGTCTGTGCTCCCTCTGGCCCTACATGGCCTTATTAGGTTTGCTTGCATCTTACCCTCCTCCTGCACATCTTGGGCTCCAGGCATTATTTACTAGGTTGTCATTGAAGCCTCTCCACACACACACACCAAGGATGTTCAGAGAGATCAAGAAGAATCAAGGCAGACCTAGGGTCCCTGTCAGCCTGCAACCTGTGTCCACTCGCATTTCTATGTAGCTCTCTACTCTTTAGGGAACCTAAGGGTAAAAATAAACCATTGTTCTGGAGTTATGGAGTCTTCATTCCTGAAAATTCTAATGTAATTTTAAGCTTTGTTAAGCAAATTTGTTATGCTTTTTATTTGTCTATGCATTCTGTATTTTTTGTTGTTTTGTTTGTTTGTTTTCAGGGACGGGGGGTTTATTAAGAAAGAAACCTGAAAAATGCAAAATTACATAAGGAATCAAGATGGAGATATGCAAAACATAGGCACTGGCAGATGCCAAGAGGCAGAGTGGGTCCGGTAAACAGGCAGGCAGTTCGAGTTATGGTGTACCTGCCCAAATCTGCAGGCACTGTCAGCCTGGATCCTCCTGCCAGTCAAGACTGGGTTCTACCCAGCTCGCGTGGAGTGAAAACATGGGCAGGAAAACATGGGCCTGCATCCAGTATTCTGTAGCCACCTGAACATCTGTACAAGACCTTGTTTGTTTGTTTTGTCAGAATGTGGCTGTAAACCTTATGAAAGGTAACCTAAGAGGTGTCACTGTTCACCACTTTTACTCCCGCATCACCTTTCCATGCTTCCCTTAAATATTCCAGGTGTTACAGGGTTTGTCTGGATGTCCCCTCAAAGCCATGAGTTCAAGGGCAGGGCTTGCAATGGATGATTGCGTTATGGGGGTACTACATTTGGCTTGGTGTTGGGAGGTGGGGCTTTGTCATAGGAAACAGGTTTGCAGGGAATAGCTTAGTGGAGTGTACTTTGCTTTCAGGCTGCCATGACATTAGCCGATTCTTCTCTGCTATGCCCAATGCCATGCATTCCCGCTTTGGTCCCATCCACTATGGAATGAAACCAAGCCAAGATAATTCTCCCCTCCCTTAAATTGTGGATGCCAGCTGTTTTGTACCAACACCGCAGATAGTGATTCAGACACCAAGCTGAAATACCAACTGCTGTTGTGAAGTTAATTAGTGTGTTGTGAGTGTGCCCAGGGTTAGGTGGGTCTTCAAGTCTGTCCTTTCTACTGGAGCATCATTGCAAACAAGTGCCATTGACTGTCATCTGTGGAGGTGACAAACGTTAAAAGTTCGGAGAATCATTTACATGTATTTTTAAATACACCAGTTATTTTTCTATCTTTCAAACTGATGCTACTGAAGTCACAAGTTGAAATTAAAGATTAAAAATATAAGGCATCAGAATAAAATGTTTAAACCAAGATTGTTTTTTCTGATTCTGTTTCTGAATAGGAAAGATTTACATGCCTACTTTAAAAGCTGAGTATAGGAAAGAAGGTACAAAATACAGAATACTAAGGAAAAAGCAGAAACAAAGATGTCTTTTTAAACCCGAACACCAACTGTTCCCATTTTTTTCTGTTGTTTTAAATTTATTGAAAGTAAAATGAGTCCTATACCTTTGGGATTCAAAGTCTTGATTCTGAAATCAGATTCGAATTTGATTCCCAACTCCACCACCTGCTGGGTGTTTGATCTTGGCCAGTTACTTAACCTGAAAATTTGGGGAGATGGCAGTTACCACTCAGGGCTGTTGTGAATTATGTGCTGTGATGCATATAGAGGGTTTGACAGAATGCCTGGCACATGATAAGGATCCAATCATTGGTGGCAATTCTTTTTAATGATAGGGCTATTACTTTAGTTTTACTGTGGCTATTTTCCCCATGCTATTCAATATTTTAAGACATGACTTCATTTTGGTTGCCTAGTCTCTTTTATTGATAGACCATAATTTATTTAACTAGCTTTCTAATTAGGCCATGGGAACTTTTGATCTCCAATAAATAAAATAATATTGCAATTTCCATGTTACTTTTAAAATAGCTTAAAGTGCATGAATCTCTCCTTTTTAGTGGAGTATGGGGTCCCTCCCCAACACAGCAAATGCTGGTGGACACAAACTATTCCACCCAGCCACTTCTTTTCCTAACACAAACACTCCAATGGACATAACATCAAGGATCTTTTTCTAAGTACAAGCCACTATGTTTGCCCACTCAGCAGTCAATGCCTTTCTAATGTGAGGGTAATTTTAGCTTGAACGATTGAGACAAACACTTGGCATGAGACAGGAAGAAATGGGATGAGCTCGTAATTGGAATATTTTGTCTCATTTATTCTTGATAATGTGCCATCTTCCACCCCATCAGCTAGAGGTGATTGTTCATAGGATATCTTACACCTGGCATCAGTGCTTAAGAAAACCAGATGTGATTCACTGTTAGAGGCTATTTCAAAGCAAAGGTGAGGCCATCTCCCTCTAGTTCCCTCCCTCCCTTTCTCATTCTCTTTATTTTTCCTACAATTTTTCCTCCTTGAGGTTCCAGTTACATTTATTTGGAGTCGAGAAATGCTGGTCCATTTTTACCAAGTCTTGAGGTAATCTATTAGGAATTCCTTACAATTAGTGATGAGGAAAGTGTAGGTAGGGAGGGGCAGGAAGTGCACAGTGATCCCACCGATTACAGATTAGCTCAGGCAGCCACACACCTGCAGGCAGGAGCCCTATATGGTCAAAAGTGTGCAAATCATAAGAACTGCTCTCCACTTTTTCCTTGTTCTACAAAGCCATGTGTGCGATGAAATATCTTTGCTTTCCCAAGTCTGTGCAGGTTACCAGAAGAGGAAAAAGATAGCATGGGCTGACCTTTCCAGAGAGCTTTGCTAAAATGCAATCCTACCATTCATATATTTTTAGCAAGCAACTTGTAACTGGCACTGCAAAACGAACTTTAAAAGTTATATTTTTTTTCTTTTTCTTTTAGAAACAAGTAGCTTCTCCAAACTTCCTAAAGCATAGGGCATCAATGGGAATCTTCACCTCTCTGCAGCCTAGATGAATAGCCAGAATATACAGATGCTGGCACCAGGAAGTCAAAGTTCAGTTTCACTTCCTTAGGCAAAGGATGCAGATCTCTGGGTCTAGGAAGGGATGAAACAAGCCTTCACCTGTCTCTCGTCCCCTTGTTTTCCCCATCTTTTCTGTTCCATGCCATAAAAGACTCCAACATACCTGTCATTACTGTTTATATGTAGATGTCCCTACAAAGCCTCATGTGCTCACAGGTGGAGTTACTCTTGAGTGGATTAGTCCACTGACGAGCATTTAGCTGAATGTAATATTGAGAGGTGAAGCCCAGTGGAGGAGGTGAGTCACTGGGAGCATGGCCTGGAAGGATCTGTCTCCTCCCTCCTCCCCTCTCTTGGTCACTTTCTGTGACCTGCTGCCATTCCATGAACAGCTTTTCTTCCGCAGTGCCCTCTGCTGTGTTGTACTACCTTGCAAATAGCTGACTGAAACCTCTACAAACTGTGAGCCAAAATAAATCTTTCCAAGTTGTGGATGTTGGATATTGTGTTTCAGTGACCAGAAAGTAACTAAGATACCTGTACCTTATGAGATGGTATTGTAGTCAGGGGTTGTACACAGAGAACAATTCAGATCAGGACATGGAGTTTATAATATTTTTATAATGGTCACTGGAAGTTAACACAGAAGAATGCAGGAAATCTATCCACAACACCAAAGACATAGATTATTTAGTCAAGAGTCTAAACCCCATGGCAATGTCCCACATGAGTCCAGATAAAAACCCAGAGCTCAGGACAACGCCTCCACGAGTCCAACTGCAAGTCCAGAGCCCACAAGAAGGACTCATGCCAGTCTCTTTTATGGATTCGTGCCGGGAAGACCCAAGGGTCAGCGGTGGAAGCCAGAAAGTCTATGCCAGCAGGATGAAGGAGCTGTGCTAGTGGGATGAGGGTTCTACACTGGAGCCGAGAAGTCACACTCACAACAAAGAGCAGGGCTGTCCTGAAAGGCACCACAACTGTCCTCAGCGACACGGAGGCCCCGAGCTCCTCCAATGACAAACACAGTCGGGTACGTGCCAGGAAGCAGCGTGAGGAGTTCATCCTGGAGACCAGGCAGCACGTGTCTTCCCCTCTGGAGCCAGGAAGCAATGCTCGATGTGAAGACCAAAGCTTCTCCAGGAGAACCAACAGCTCAGACAGCAACTTGTAGGAGAACCAACAATGCCTCCATAATGCCTCAATCCCTCTCAACACTTCTCTTCTTCTCCACCTATTTATCCTGGCAGCCCTCCTCAGGTGGAGCATCTTCTCTCAATGCATGCTGATGTAATCCAGCTGGCGTTAAGTTGACCACTAGTTATCAAACCATAACAGATGGTAATGTGAAGCACATAGGTCCTTGCATAGACCTGGAATTAGCTTTGAATAAATCTGTTTTCCTTCCCAAATAAATGGTTCCCTTTGATTTATTTGGTTAGTGGTCAGCAAAAACCCCTGAGTGGATGAACTTAAATAGCAAGTAACAAACTGAAATTTATTCCCAGTCCTACCCTAGAATACTCTGTCAGAATTTCCCAGAGAAAGACTTGTGTCTTTCTCTTCCTTGGTAGGGTCACATTGGGAAATATTCCTAGGTATCCTTAAAGACCAGTCTTTAAGTACACTTGGGGGAACTTAATTAAAGGTGGGTACAGATCCTGTGTAGCAGATTCTGTGTAGCTGACCCAGGCACTCATTTAGTACAGTAGGGATTCAGAATGGGGTCAGCAAATTCCACCCTCTGCTTACTTTTGTATGTCCCAGACCTAAGAATAGTTAAAAACACATTTGTTTTTCAAATGCACATTTCAGGAAATTAAAATGTCAGTGAATAAAGATGAAGGTCTGTGGACATCTCTTTATTGATGAGGCTGATGCGGTTTTGGCACTATGCCGTGGAGTTGCAGAATTGTTACAAAAATTATGACCCACAAAGCCTAAAAGTACTCTGTCTTTTACAAAAAGTACTCGCCAACCCCTGGGTTAGATTCTGTAAGCAGAAAAGCAGAGGTGTTCTGTAAGGACATTTATTACTCAGGACAGCTGGAATGTGGGAGATAAGACTGGTGATCCAGTATGTTGACTTTGAATATCAATAATCGTTCAGAAAATTAATATTACAACAAAACGGGAATGAACTCTGACAGGGGAGGAAAATTCTCCCTATCTTTATTCTTCCCATTCTCTACCTCCTAACCTCAATTTCTGACTTTCAATGGCCATATATTTGCATAATGGCTTTCTTTTGTTCTTAAAATTGCCTACTAATTGAATTAGGATGGAAAAAAAAAGTAAAGAAAGAAAAGAAAAAAAAACAACCAAAAACTACCTTCCAGCTGAGACTTAAAAGACTATAAATAAGGATCTAGGTATAAAAAGGTAAAGCTTGTGTTCCTTAGTATCAATCAAACAAAATTTAGAATCAAGGCTTTTGTCTGTTTTATATTTGCTGTGTTTTAGACTTAGCTCATGAGACATTAGGTGACGGAATTTTTGTAGATGGATGTTAGCAGGAAAAGAAGTTAGTCTGACCAGGGAAAGGGTGGAAATTCTGTCTCACCTTGACGGACTGCGGAAATGAGAAAACTTCTCTGACTTTCATTTACAGTTATGCGAGTTGAATAGAGAATAGAGGTGTGGCAGAAAGTTTCACAAATATGTACCATGTATAATCTTTAAAAAGATTTCTCACTAAGAAGATTCATAAAGTGACTTTCAGTCAGCAAACTGATTCTCTCTTATTTTTGCTGCCCCAGAATATTAGTGTTGCTACCTAGCATGCACCCTTGCTTCAGCAAAATGGATAATCAAACCAAAGCACAAATTTTCTGGGGGAAAAAGGCTTCATTTGGAAGTCTAGAAAAATAAGTAGGGTGCATATTCTGAAGGCCTCCAACTGGCCCACCTACAAGGACTGGAGCCCAATTTTTAAAAATGAGATAGTGCACTGGTGTCCTCTTGGTCTTATTAAGATAGAGTGAAACCTTGTTGTCAAAATAGAATGCAACTTTGCATTGCAAGTAATTCGCTCTGAGTATGTCTTGCAAGATAAGCAGACATTTCCAGTGAATTTTAACTTTGCAGTACAAAGAATACATGATCCCAAACATTACATGATCATGATCACAGCCAAGGAAATGGCCTCTCTCTCTCTCTCTCTCTCTCTCTCTCTCTCTCTCTCTCTCTGTGTGTGTGTGTGTGTGTGTGTGTGTGTGTGTGTGTGTCACTGTGTGATTATGGGTGATCCTCTCCCAACACCAAGATGTTATAGAAAAAATCTCCCGTGCAAAGGAGGAAGAAGAAAAGGTGAAAGAATCATCACTTCAGATGAGATTAGAGAGATGTATAAAACGTGAGAAACTGCAAAAGTTTGTAAAAAAAAGCACCACCTGTTAAGACAAAAAAGAAAAGAAGCATGAGTAAAAGCTCAACAGATTTATTTCAGAGCAAACCTGAGCGGGACCTCTCTGACATTAGAGACCACACCTACTAACTCTCTTACAGACTTAAGGTCTTTACAGGGTCACAACCATTAAAAAGGCAGGGCAGTGGAAAGAAAAAGTTACAATGGGACTTTGGAGGGAGAGTTTAGTACATAGGAGTTGTGGTTATTTGCTTGAGACAGAGTTTGAGGACACAGAGGAGTAGCATGTTTTCAAGAGCAGGACTGAATAATGACTGGGAATTAAAGGGAGTGGCTGGGCTTACTGGGCCTTATCAGCCCATGATGATACCTCTGCAGCAGACATTAAAAGCATGGCAAGGGGAAGGGATTTAAAGAGATACCTGCTCCAACCAGAATAGCAGTGGTCATATTCTTCACCACCAGAATAAGGTTTCAGGAGTGTAAGTGATGTCTGTTTAATGACAATGCAATGTCACATTTCTGTGAAATCTTCAAAAACAACTGTCACCTTGTTGAAGTTGCCCGAGAAAAAACATTCCATTGAGCCACTAGATAACAGTGATATCATTAGTGATAGTAAGAGTGATCCTACAAAACAACCCTCCTCTTTCTTGTCTCCCTCGCACCAGCATTGAAAGTTTTCAAAATGAAGTACAGGTTAATTTGTTTATTTAAAATATTGTAATCATTTTATATGAATATTTTGAGTTCGACGAATGAATCATCTGAGTTTCCCTTATTTTTTATGGAGAAATTTGCTGTGACAAACAACTGCTTCGAATTACAGGAATGTTTCCAGAACAAATTATGTTCACAAACCAAGATTTTACTGTAGTTCTGGGATCTTTATGGCTGAATGACGGCTCCCTTTCCAGGAAAGGACAGTCTCTGTTTGCAGTGGTCTCCATCAGGTGAAGTTCTGCTTTTCCTGGAATCCAGGTGGCCATAGTTTATGTTAATGGCAAGAGACTTCTAAGAGTTGCCAAATGTCTTTATAAGCCTCATCTCTTGATGTCCTCCTCTTAAAGATGGATGACAGGATGTAAACTTAGGACTAATCAACCCTGTCCAACCAGCACCTACAAGGATACTCTCTAAATGATCAACATATCCATATATAGTTCAAAGAAGGGACTGACTCAAGATTTATAATAAAGAATAGAAAACAAAGGTCTAGATTTATTCTGCTTTTATTTATCTACTGGGCATTTGTCAGCTCCAAGTAAAGAGTCCTGGTTCACAGCAGAATTGGCTATTAAGTCCTCAACTTTCCAGAAGAAAATATAAAACACATTTATTTATCTATTTATTTATTGGTATTGGGGATCGAATTCATGACCTTCAGCTTGCAAGGCAGCACTTATGCCACTGAGCTAGATCCCCAGCATAAAACACATTTTTAATAAATAGCAGATACATATCCAGGGTTTTCCTATTCTCAAATCTATTGTGGTTCCTGAATATGTCATGACTACATCACAAGTACAGAATTTGGAGACATTCTACCATAGGGAAGACTGCGTTCTACCTGAAAGTAATAAGAATATTGTTACAGACAGTTGAGTTAGTTAGAAATATTACAGGTGGTCAGACAGGACTGGGCCCTCAAAGGATCCAGTGCCGAAGCCCGGATACCTTGAAACTTGTAGGGGAGAAGGACACCTCCTTCTGTGGGCCAGATCTGAAGACAAAAGACAAAACAAATGCAACCACAACTAAGTATAAAAATCAGAGATTGATATTCTAAATAAGTATGGATAACATTGAGGAAGCCAGGAGTCACCATCCCAAGTCCCTATAGGAAGAGTCACTGCTCTTTAAACATGCTTGCTTGCTATGTAACTAACTTCCCCATTTGTCCTTGATTTGGTCAATTTTACCTGAACAATTAATCTTGTTGGTTGATGATGGATCTGTCCCTTCTCATTCCCATCTGCCTTGTGAATTCCCATTTTCTTCCCCACAATTTAGATCAAACTCACCTCTTGGTTTTGCTATATAAAATCCCTCGAAAAGTTGGAGTTCTTCGCTACCTGCTGGGAACCCTTCTTGTCTCTCTCTGACAGAAGCTTCTTTCTCTCAATAAATATATTCTGCTCTTAACCACTGTTGCTCCCAAAATTCATTTTTGCAAACATAATATAAAAAAAGGGTGAAAGAATAATAAGATCCGAAATGTACAATAGATATCATAATGAAGGGAAAGAACATGGTAAAGAGGAAAGAACAACTGGGATGGGGAAAGGAGAAAAGGAAAAGGAAAAGATTATATGTTTGTTGGTAAACATGTAAAAATATGTATGTATTTGCATGCAAGATAGATAGCTATAATATCAACCTGTTAGCTTACCAAAAAGAACAATTTGTGCTGTCATTGTTTGATTATTTTTGTGCCTAGATCTTGTAATCTGAACAATTCTTCTAAGATAAAAATATGCAATATATTAACTAGTATTAATTTCCTACTTTTTTGAAACTCTGTATCATTTATATCTTTTTTCATTTTGCTTTTTAAAATAAAAAATATCATTCTTCAATTTTAGAGAACACCAACTAGTACTGGATATCTAGTAGGTTGGGAGTTTCATTCCCCTATATCAATATTATGTACTCTTACAAGGCAGAGAACTTAGTGATTATAGTCTCCCTGGCAAGTTTTGACTTTTGCTTCCTGTACCAGTAAAAGTGTTACAAGGTTCTGGGGTACTGTGGACTCCTTACAGAGGTACTTTCTAGGTTCTTTTTGTCCTGAACAAAGATTTGAACAAAATAGGTTTAATTGTGGGCCAATTAAAAGTAGGAAAAGAAGTACACTCCATAAGATGAGAGTGACCACTAGGAAAAAGGGAACATGGTGGCCAAGAGAGTAATGCCAGCCATCTTTTGTATCCTCCCTTCCTCAGGGTGACATCAGAGTTAGGCTGTCCTATCACAAATATGCTTGATTTCTGGTGAGAATAATTGAAGACAGCACTCTCTTATTGGTCCCAGGTGCAGAGCTTTGGGAACTGCTTTTCTGTGCATTTCCCGAATCTCCATGATTGACAGGCATGCCTACTTGCTCAGCTGGTTTGCCACACCCTAATCTGTGGCTCTGAAGGATGCTTGGAATCTAAAACAACTTGAGCATGCTTTAATTTATTTGATGTGTCATCAATAAACGGTATATTTTTCTGGGCAGAAAGTTGACTTATAGCTACAGGGTTATAGCTTATATTGGTTTAACTTTACTCATGTTCAATTTCATGCCAGAGTTCAGAATTCATCAGAGCTTGGTCAGAGCTGGCTCTGTCAACATCTTTACTCTAAATTCCATTTCTTTATTCCAAGGGAATGTCATTCATTGTTCTTTTTCTATGTTCAACTAGAAGATAAAGCAAACAAAAGATAAAGCAAATAAAAAAAACAAAGGCAGTTATTCCTTTTTATAACAATGACCCTCACTGATTTAAGGCTTTGAAGTTAGATAAGTCCAAATTTAGAGCCTTTTTTCTATTTCTTCTCTCTAAATCTCCCTCTTCCTTTCTTTTACTTTGCCAAATTTAAGCTGCATTTTCTTTTCCTGTGAAGGGCTTGTAGCCTATGTTGCTTGCTTAGGTCTAGGTGAGAGGTTCCAGCCATGAAAGAGACCAGAGGCAAGAGGTCACTTGTTTCGGAGCACAGTATTTCCAAGAGAAATGACAGATTTTAGCAAAGACCAAATCTTTGCACTTTCCAGTAATGATCTCTGACACCATAAGCTTCAAAATAATGCTGAAAAATCTATTCTCTCTCTCTCTCCCCCTCCCCCTCTCTCTTTCTCTTTCTGTCTCCTTCTCTATTCCCCCTCCTTCTCTCCTTCTAGTCTCTCTGAGGAACAAAGAAAACCTTTATTTTAAAAAAAGAGAGAAAGATCAAAAGGAGTCTTAATTTTTTTGTATGTCTGTTGAGCCCAGAACTCTGATAAAGGTAAGCTGAGAGTAGGGGTGGGGAGGGCCAGAATGAATGCTGTGCCTTGGAGCAGCTGACATCAGATGAGATAGTAATTCTTTCAGGAGGAAAAACCTGTCACCTTTAATTACGTTCCGTAGCTCTTGCTGACTGCTACCCCAGAAATGGAATACTTTGATGTGAAGAAAATAGCAACTCTTCACCTTTTCCCATTTCTACCAGCCCAATGACTGGAGAAAGAGAAAGTCAAATTGGTCTTTAATGTCAATTTATCTAGGCAATACTCTAGGAAATTATGTAAATGACATGTTCTTTCTCCACTGGGCATCTTTGCTATAATTTTTGAAGCTGGAAGAGAAAAATATGATTAAAGAGAGTTGTATTAGTTTCCCATAGCTGCTATAACAAACTACCACAAAGTCAGTGGCTTAAAAGAAGACAGTGGTTATCTCTGAGTCAGGAAGTATAATCATGAGCTTTTTGTTTCCTCTCTGCCTTTCTTGTTTCTCCATATATCAAGCAGGCATTCCTTTAGTGAATAAGCAGAACTATGACAAACAATATAAAGAGGCATGGAAAAGTCTTTTTAAATAAATGCAACTTAAATGTGTGTGGTACTTTTGTTGCTATCTGCATCAGATTCAACTGCAGGCTAAGCAGCATTATATCTGCTTTATAGATTGGAGATTTGAGAGGTAACTCAACATGCCCAAGGGTACAGATAATGGATTTAGGCATCACAGATGCCTACTATGTTTTAGGCCTACAGCAAGCACTGGAAATATAATGGGCATATACTGGTGATCAAAACAAAGATTAGCACTGCTCTCAAGTGCCTTTAAGATGGATGAAAATAAATAATCACCCATATGCAGTTGTAGATTGCCATGAATGCTGTGAAGAGAACGTACAGGGCAATACACTTGAATATACATTTTCCCCAGCCAACAGATATAAAAAGTTGTTCCACTATTGCTAGTCACCAAGAAAACTCATACCAAAGACGCAGTGAGTTACCAGCTCACACCTGTTAAGATAGCAATTATCAAAAGCACAAACAACAATAAGTTGTGGTGAAGCCATAGATGGAATGGGCTCCCCATAGGCTCTTGATAGGAATGCAAATTGGTGTAGCATCTATGGCAGATAAAGTCCTTCAAAAATTAAAAACAGAACTAATAGGAAATCCAGAAATTATATTAAAACCTATTTTGTGCTGTGATAAAAGCATACTGGAGACTGAATAAATTATGAACAATAGGATTTATTTCTGAAAGTTCTAGAAGCTAGGATGCACAGGGTTGCAAGGTTTGCATCTGGTGAGGGTCTTTGTGCTATGTTCTCTCATAGCAGAGGTCAAAGGACAATAGTATGAGAGCCAGAGTGGGCTGAATTCTCTTTAATAACAAGGCTTCTCTTGAAATAACCTGTTCTGGTAATGACAGCCATCTAATCACAGGACAGAATTCTCAATACACAATCACCCCTTTTACAATGCTCCTCTCAACACTGCTGTGGTGGAGATTAGTTTCCAATGCATCTCTTTTGGGGAGGCATTCAAACCACAGCAGGTGTATATACAGAGAACTGGAAACCAATACCTCAAAGAAACATCTGCTCCCCATGTTCATTCCAACACTGTTCGTATTGACCAGGATATAGGAACCATGTAACTGTCCATCCATGGATGAAAGGATAAAGAATGGAATATTGCTTGACTTTTATAAAAAAAGAAAAAGGCTACAAAAACACAATAGCTAAATCTTAAGACTGTAGAAAGCAGAATGCTCCCTGTCTTGAAGGGCTTCTGTCTTCCCACCATGTTTCATGGGGCTGACTTTTTCTTTCAACACTTCCTTTCAGCTTCTGTCAGTGCTGGGACTACAGGAGGCTCAAGTACAACTTAAAGTATCGTTTTATTATGGAGGCTTTCCCAACATCCTGAAAAACAGTGCCCAATCCTTCTCTAGTCCAGCCTCCCTCATTGTCTTCAGAACACTTCCTACCACCAGAGCACTTATTCCCCCTTACATGTGTTATATGTATGTGTGTGAATATTTCACGCTCTTGAGTTATACAGTCCTTACAGACAGGATCTTTGTTTTCTTACTTCCGTGTCCTTAGCACTGGATGAGGTGTGGCCTCTTGCAATTTTTAAATAAATATCCAATAATATTTTTGAAGTGCTTGCATTATGTCAGGCAGTCTAAGTGCTGTCATATGTAATTCTTTACTTATTAACTTTGTTGTTTGGTTATTGAGGCCAGGGCCTTTCCACTGGCATGTATTCCCAGATGTTTGCTTGCTTGCTTGCTTGCTTGATTATATAGAGCCAAGGTCTCTTCAGTCATTAAGTCATGCAGGCTGGGCTCAAACTTGTGATTATTTTCTTTTTACATATGTGTTTTCTCATTTAATATTTACAACATAAAATGAGGTTAAACAACTCTTTAAATGTCAGCTACCAGTATATGAGTGGCTCACAAAACACAAAATTCCTACATGTTTAATACTCAGCTTAAGCACTTGAGCTGGTAAGACACACCTAAGTCACAAACCTGATACTGCTATTAGAAGGATTTTCCCAGAATAATTTTTATCTATCTACTTTTTTCTTTTGCTCAGACAGTCTCAAACTCCTGGCTCTAGCCTGAGCTTCTGGAGTAGCTGAGGCTACAGACTTGCCCTACTTGGTCTCGCTCTCTATATTCCTCTCTCCTGGAGCTCGTTACTTTCCAACCCACTCACACCATCCACTCCCATACAGAATTCCTCCATATGAAAACATACACTGGTTGTCTATATTTGTTGTCACAGGGAAAGCATGCTCTATTTCAGGAAGATTCATATTTCCTCTGACTCTGCACTGATGCATTTCCAATGCCACCTCAATACATTCAACAAATATTTGTTAGAGTAAGGAGGTAGCTCAGTGATAGAGCGCATGGATTCTGTATCCAAGGCAAAAGAAAGGAAGGAAAGAGGGGAGGGGAGGAAAGAGAAGGGACAAGAAGAAAACATTTTTAAAAATAAGGAAAATTTATAGTTTATGACAACATAGATGCATCTGGAAGACTCTATACTAAGAAAAATAAGCCAGACGCTGTAGGACAAATATTGCATGATCTCACATGTATGTAAAATCTAAGAAAGTAGAACTCATAGAGGCAAAGCATAGAATGGTAGTTTTAGGGGGCTGAGAGGGGATGAGAAGGTACTGGTCACTAGGTACAGTAAACTTTCTGTTACGCTATAGCTTTGAAGATCTGTGTACCTATGATGTCTATAGTTAAAAACACTGCATTACTTATTCAAAATTTGCTAACAGAACAGATTGTAAGTATCCTAATCACACTCACTTACACATATACACACAATACAAATAGCAATGATGGGTGGAATGGATGCTAAATAATTTAATTTTGGTTATCAGTACATAGAATATGCATATGTCAAATCATCATGTTATACCTTGACTATATAAAATTTTACCAATCATTTAAGTACTAGAAAATAGTTTGGAAAGTCAACAAATATTTGCAGAACTGAGGTTAGCCTTGGGTTCTTCTTGTGTGAGAACAAAAAACCTAAGGCAGGGGGAAGAGAGAAACAGAGAGAGAGACAGAGACAGAGCCATGCTAATGTCTTGAGTAGTAGTAACATGTTCTAAAATTCCAAGCTGACTTATGATTTTTCTTCTTGGAGTTCAAGAGAACTCACTTCCTACCTATATTAGCTAATTCCTAAGTAAATAAACTCCAAAAGGGCCATAGCTAATATATCTCTAAGACTCTAGGTTTGTTTTATTTTCAGCCCTAAAAAACACACAAATCTATCTTTCTGCAGGTGGCTTCTAAAAGTATACGAATTAGGAAAATCCATATAAATTATTTTTATTATTAAAAATCAAAACAAACAAATGAAAAAGAATAACCAAAAAAAAAAAAAAAAGCCACTATGTTCTGAATATAGCTTGGGAAACCTCTGGTTTCATTTTCTCAGAATTTTCCCATTGCACTAAGCCTGCAGGGCCCCCAGTGGATGGCCTGAAGCCCTGCCTGGTCCCAAACACTAGCATTGATTGCACTCACTTCCAAGGGAATGCACTTGAATACTACTTATTTACTTCTCTCTTTTTTATTTTTCTTTTTTTGCTTTAAAAAATGAATGTGAACAAAGGTGGCTCAGGGGCCCAGGCAGGTCTGCGGGCCAGAAACACAAGTATATGAGCTTGCACCATTATTAAAATGCACTCTCATCTGGAAAAAGGCAGGGGACATCTGAGCCCTAGGCTTAAAGGGCTTCTATGGAAATGGGGCAGGAGTGAAGGGGCTGAAAAGTTCATGGAGCCCCGCATTTGCAGCTTTCTGCTCTCCAGTCACAGCTAAAATCCAGTTGTCTAAAGTTGATTCAATTCAATAGAGTGAGACTCCTCAAGCAGTGGCAGCAATCCGACCCCATTATTCTTCTCCAGCAAAGTGGGCATGCCAGGTTTGGAAACTTTTGAACTGTGTCCTCAGCACTCAAAATCCAATTTCCCAGGCTTCTTCTCTGAAGGGAAAAGAAAAGGACTAGGAGCAAAGGGCTGCTGCATATGGCGAGGCCACGAGGATGTTTTTCTTTCTTTCCTTGCCTTTGGGAAAAAAACGGACTTTTATTCAAATGCTGCATTTAGGCTTTAATGACAACGTGGGGACATACTAGTTTAGGTGCATTAACTAGTAATCATGCAACTGTATTTTCTTCCAGACAGATTTCATTTCCCTGCTACCCGAATTAACCTGCCATTTATACAATTTTGATTTTGTTTTTTTCCCCTGTTCACAGCTTTCACTAATAGGGAAGGGATGACCAACACAAAACAAGATACAGAGGGATGCAGACACTGCAGTGTTACCTAGACTCACCTTCTTTATTTTATCTGCTCTTTTGGTTTGCTTGATGCAAGGTGCCCCTGATTAGACTTTTGTTTCCTCCTATTTGGCCTCCTTATGCTCTTTTAAATTTATTCACAAATTTTCTTTTGTACACATCTTAATGTGATGTTATAGGTTCTCTTCTGGATTGATTGGTTGGTTGATATAAGGGTTGAATTCAGGCATTTCTTTGTATTGAGCTATATCACAAACCTGTTATTATTATTATTATTATTATTTTTTTTTTGAGACAGGGTTTTGCTAACCTGCTAAATTGCCCAGGTTGGGCTTGAAATTGCAATCCTCCTGTCTCAGCCACCCAGAGTGCTATGATTATAAGCATAAACTAAACCTAAACTCCTATGAACTTGAGTCTCTGAGAGTCAACCTGTGTCTGTACACTTATCAGTTGGGCATCTGCACATGGATATGCCATAGATACTACAGATTCAGCCCACTGCAACCTGATACCTCTTCCCTTTACCTCCTCCATAATGTGTGAACACACGGACAACCAAAAGTTGTCTGTAGTGTAAAGAAAAGGACCAGTGCTTTATCTTCTTCACTATGAGAAGCTTGACTGTTACATGAATGATATGGGGGAATGAAACTCCTGACTCCTAAATACGGTATGAGCTCGCATTCTCTAAAATTGAAGAATGAATTTTAGGAACAAGGAAGGTTAATATGTTTATTGAGGGAAAGAAAGCTTCTGTCTGGGAGAGAGACAGAAGGTGTCCCAAGCAACTTGCCACAGACTGTCTTTTCTAGGGACTTTTATAGAGAAAAATCATGGGGTAACAGGGGTTTAAGGTGGGGAAAACTGAGAACTTGCAAGACAAATGGCCATAACATAGGACAGAACTATGGTTAACCAATAAGATTAAATGTTCAGGTAAAGTTGATCAAATCAGGGACAAATGGGGAAGCAAGTTACATAGAAAGCAGGCATTCTTACAGAGCAGTGACTCTTTCCATAGTGGGTTGGGATGATGATTCCTGACTTCCTCACAGTGATAGAGGCCTATTTAGAGTATCAGTCCTTAGGATGTGGGTGCCTTTGTTTGATCTTTTATCTTGAAGCCTGGCCCACAGCAGCAGTTGTCTGTCTCCCCAACAGTTACAAGGTGTCTGGGTTTCTGCACTGGCTCCTTTGAGGACCCAGTCCTGTCTGACTACCTATAATATTTCTAACTAACTCAGATGCCTATAACATTAGGGCAGAGTGGCTTGAATTCTCAAGCACCTGCAGGTGAACTTGGCAATGTTTCTTCTTTTACTGCAGTTAATTGATTTAGGTCACCTACAGTAACTTCCTTCTCACCTACAGTTGTAGATTTTACACTCCAGTGGACAAATCTTAGACATCTTCTCATTTTCAAGAGTGAAACACTGAGAACATGACACATTGTAGAAATTTTTTGTTTTGAAAGCCACAGAACTTGAAGTTTCTGGTTTAGGTCATTTTTGAGAAACTGAATCAAAATGTGCTTCTTGGAGACAGCTCACAGATCTCTCTTATGAAGTCTACTGACTTTTTTCTGGAACATCTTGGATCCACATCAGATATATCCATCACAATTACCACAAGATGTGGGTTTATGGAACTGAAGAGAGGTGCAGATGAAATTTAAATACACAGTGATTTAAACCTCAAATTTTCTTTCCTTCCCTCTTCCCTTTCTTTCTTTCTTCCTTTCTTGATTCCTTTCTTCCTTTCTTCTTCCTTCTGTTACAGGCAGCTGAGTTAGATGGAGATATTATAGGCAGTCAGACAGGGCTATGTCCTCAAAGGAGCCAGTGCAGAAGCCCAGATATCCTGCAACTGTGGGGAAGAAACACCTCCTGCCATGGGCCAGGCCTCAACACAAAAGATTAAACAAATGCACCCATATCCTAAGGACAGACTTTCTAAATAGTCTCTATCACCCTGAGAAAGCCAGAAGTCACCATTCCAACCCCATATGGGAAGAGTCGTTGTTCTGTATACATGCCCCTTTGCTATGTGACTTGCTTCCCCATTTGTCCTCGATTTAATCAATTTTACCTGAACAATTAATATTATTGGTTAACCATAGTTCTGTCCCATCTTGTGTCCACCTTGCGAGTTCCTGGGTTTTCCTCATGTTGGACCCATCTCACATGGTTTTGTTCTGTAAAAGTCCCTAGATGAGACAGTCTTTGGCAACCCACTCAGGACCCCTGTTATCTCAGACAGAAGCTTTTTATCTCTCAGTACACATATTCTGTTCTTAATCTCTGTTGTTCCTAGAACCCCATACCAGACATATAGTAGACTGGGAGTTTTATTCCGCTATATTCCTTTTTTCCTTCCTTCCTTCCTTCCTTCCTTCCTTCCTTCCTTCCTTCCTTCCTTCCTTCTTCCTTCTCCCCTTTCCCTGTTCCCTCTCCCCTCTTCTCTCTCTGTCTCTCTCTCTGTCTCTTTCTCTTTCAAGACAGGGTCTCAACATGAGTCTGGATTGGCCTTGAATTCACTACATAGCCCAACCTAGCCTCAAACTCTTGGAGATTCTCTTTCAGCCTCCCAGAGTGCTGAGTTTATAGGCATGAGCCAGGACATCTAGGTGAACCCCAAATTTTAATAGCTACACTATAACTTCTTGCCTAATGATTTTTAAGGGCATTATCTCTTAAATTAAGTGTTTATCTCTATACTTCCTGTCATAGTTTTATCCTAGAATGTCTATTTTTTTTACCTGTATTACAAAGGCAAGGGTCTTAATTTTCATATTTCTAATCTTATCAATTCTCTCCAATCCATCTTCCTAGAACAGTTTTTATTTTCAGTTTTTGAGGAATCTCTTTCTTCTCTGGTGTAGAATGAATCTCCCAACTGGGTATCCCTGATCTTGAATTTTAAAGGATAAGCAGACCCACTAAACAAGAAGAACAGCTAAAGCTGGCTTATTTCATATCAGTTATCTTAACAGAAAGAATTTAATATAAAGAATTACTATGTATTGAACTTAAAAAAAAAAAAAAAGAAGAAGAGCATAACAATATCACAGGTAGAAAGCAGCTACAACCCCTCAGGCTGGGGAACAAAAGACAGAGGTTGGGATCATTAAAATGTAAAGACGCGGAGGAGGGAGCCTGCTGAGCTGGGGCTCAGAACTCTGTCTGAGGGCCCTGTGTGGCTGGTGCTGGAATCTCTGAGATGGGAAAAAGACGTCCTCCCCCTTATGTGAAGTAGGGGAAACAGCCAAGTGGGATTTGTATCATTAAGGGACAACAATGAGGCTGGTTTTCTGATTTCTTAGCGAAATCAAAAACTGGAATAAGTGGTTGCTACTAGATAAGCTGTTATTAGAACAGAGTGTTCCAGCCAAAGCAAAGGAATGAGACCAGTGATGCAGAAACAGGAAGCCTCAAAGACAGTGGTACCCCAACCTAACAGGCAGGATGAGATTCCTTCTCCTCCTGCTTTGAAGGCTCTCTCTGGGACCCTGCTTTGCCGGGCCTGAAAGCAAGTTACTTGGCAAAGCAGAAGTGTGGTTTGCCCATTACTGGTATCATAAAGCAGAATATAAAAGAGTGTATTTGAAGCTAAGTGACAATAGTTTATTACTTGAAACAGAAGTCTCACTCCCCTAAAACCTTTTCCTTCCTGAAATTACTCTCTCCTCTTTGCTCTTATAGTACCTTGTGTCATGTTGTTAATGAATGATATTTCTATTCCTGTCTTGTTCTAATTAACTCTTTAAGAATGAAGATTATATTTGTCTATGTTTTCAAATATCACAGCAGTCATATCGTAGTAGCTAATCACTAAATAGTTGTTGACTAACTGTATGAATGAATGAATACAGCAAGCAAGAAACAAGGAAGCTCAAGAGAAGGGCTCTCAACAGAATCTTTTGAAAAGGAAGCCTTGGTGTGAAGCCAAGATAAAGACGGTAAATGAGAGTCACAGCAATGCTATCTGTTACCCTGGATGCACTCTTGTTCTTCCAAGTTGAGTTTTTGTAAATTTGAGGCACAAAAAATTGTACTTTTGCAGGAGGCAATCAGCCAGGTAGGAGAGACAGGGATGAAGAAATCCACTGTAGGCGGAGAGAAGAGGCAGTCAAGTGCCTGCCAGGCAGAAGGTATTAAGAAAGTGATTAGCAACTGTGAGGGTAAGACCTATTACCAGAACTACCACCACCAAATGTTTGGTTCAAGGGCAGAAGTCACCTGGAATACAAATGCTCACCCTGTCTATTCCATCAGCTCTCTTGCTTAGCAGTCAAATCCTGTTCAGGTCTCCCCATGAGTTACTCCCTGCAGCTTTCTCCTGCCTGAAACACAGCTCTACCCACCCGATTAATTCTTAATCAGCCAGAAAAACTCAAACCAGTTGTCTCTTCTTCCAGTTATTTTGTCTCTCAAGCTGACCTGATTACAAGCATCTGCACCCCCCTGTTCTGCTCCTCAAATCAAACATAGCAGACTCTAGTAATTAACGCAGATTCTGGAGTTTGGAAACAAATTTTGATGCTATCACTTACCAGGTGGGTGAATGTTTTCAACTGTGTCTCAGTATCTGCCTTTGTAAGATGCTCCCTATTAGAGTATTTGAAACTGTTACTATACTTGAAGCATTTTAATAGCTTAAAATATGATCTAGCACAAAGAATGTAATAATAAGCATAATAATAAGCATTAAATACTGTGACATTTTCCTGAAATAAAATCTCTAAATTTTGACAAGGACTTTGACTTGTCCATTGTAATCTTCTTAGTGCCAGACACATAGTAGGTATTTAATGAACCCCAGAAATGAACCAGATGGAAAAGTAAGTCTAATTTTCGACTGAGTAGCTTTCCCAGGCATAAAAGCCTTACATGGTCTGTTAACAATTACACAGAACATTCTTGTTGTTATTGAAAACAGCTCTGTATTGGAGGACATTTTTGGGCTAGGGCTGTCTAGGCATGGTAAATATCATTAAGAATTTCTTGAAAAAGTGCCTCAAGGTCATCACACAGCATCAAACCCCTACTGGACCATAGATGCAGATTTTATTAGGCAGGGTTCTTTTGCTTGACAGGGATAAAAATTCAAGTGGAAAAATTATTTAGGAAAACATGAGATTTATTGAAGGATACCAGGACATTGTGGAATAGCTACAGGTAAACACACCTGTGCCTGAGCAAGAACCAGGGGCTTTTGCTTTTTTGTATTTCTTATTATTGCTTGCTGTTCCCTGAGATTCTATTATTTTGCTTTACTAGTTTACCGATTTACAGGTTTTCTCCCCAGTTAAAGCACAAATGATTCTATAGCAAGGGATCTCTATCGATTTCTTATTATTGCTCTAACAAATTACCACTAACATAGTGGCTCAAAACCAACACAAGTTTATCCTCTTACAGTTCTAGACATCAAAAGTCTGCAAAGAATCTAAACTTAAGGTATAGGCAGGGCTGTTCCTTCCAGAAGCTGTGAGGATAACCCATTCTCTTGTCTTTGCTAGCTAATCAAGGTTCTTCACATTCCTTGGCTTATGGCCCCATCTCCATTCTCTAACCCAGCAAAACAACGTTTTATAATCTTTCTGATACTATACCTCCTCTTTCCCTCTTAAAGAGCTCTTGCGATACATGAAGCCCATCTAGGTAATCTAGCATAATCTCTCCTATCCCAGTATCTTTAACTTAATCCTATCTGCAAAGTCCTGTTTCCCATATAAGGTAATATTCACAGCTTCTGGGGATTTGACTGGGATAGGGACAGGAGAGGTCATATTATTTAGCCAACTACCTCCATGTGAAGGGAAATACATGGGGAAATCAAAAGCAAATGCAAAGTCCTCTTCCAATTCACTTTTCTTTTTCTTTCTTTCTTTCTTTCTTTCTTTCTTTCTTTCTTCCTTTCTTTGGTACGAGCATCAAAATCACGACAGGTGCTTATGCCACTGAACTAAGTCCCCAGCCCTCAATTCGCTTTTAAATCTAAGCAAGTCAACTGATAGTTTGTATTCTGTTAATTCTGTAGCACACTGTCTAACAGATTGGAGGAAATGTCATTCATTGAATGACTTAGTACAGCAGTGAATGTATCTCTATGTGTCACTTGCACTCTTTTCCCTCAAGCAGGCTTCCTCTTTCTGCAGGAAAGCATGGATTTAGGTAACTTCTGAACCTTATAATCCTCTGCTACTAATACTGGAAATTGTTTATTTCCTTTTGTAGCTATCTTGGGGGAAATCCCAAGACCAATTCTAAGCAGTCCTTATAGAGTCAGATTTGTGGACCAACTGTGTGGGATAGAATGATTATTTACTGAAATTTTCCCACCCTATTAAATAAAAGTAGAAGTCTGCCCATAATACTGAGAATGGATAGGAAAACTAGTCCACATCCATGATGCCAATGATGTAAAAGATCATGGAAGCATCACATCTAACTTGATGCTGAATTTTCATGTTCCCCCAAATCCTAATGTGGAAAATCGAATTTCTAATAAGATAGATTAAGGAGGCAGAGGCTTAGAAGATAATAGGTTTACATCAGATCATGAGAATGGAGGCTCCACAGGGGCATTCGTGCCTTTAAAGAAGAAGAAACTACAACTTGCCCTAGCCCTCTGCCATCTAAGGATGTTGCTAGAGGAACTTCTCCTCAGTACCTGTTCTCTGACCTAAACCTCCAGTCAGTGGCGTTCAAAACACCCAATGTGGTATTCCATCCAGGTATTTCAAACTGGAAAAGATTCCTGGAAAGATGATCAAATTCAATGTATTGGTTTTGTTTCTGTACCCATTAATTGTTTCTTGATGGTGCTTTATCGCTTTTTTCCTTAAAATAGATAACTACCCAAGACCACCAACTACAAAATAGTTCTTTTTACAGAAGTTCTAGGTCAATATTTTAATCAGGTTAAATTGAAGCCCTTCTTGTTTAAAAGTAATATCTAACTTCTTTTTATATCCCTAAAATAAAAAATTTCTCTCCCTCTCTCTTTCCATATACATATGTATGGATATATATATATATATATATATATATATATATACACATATATATGTATATGTGCATATATGTTTATATATATTTATAGATATAAAATTTTGGAACCATAAATACTCCTAATGTAAAAAAAAATCAAAAAGTAAAAATAGTTTGTTTTTTGTTTTCAACGCCATATATTTGGCACACTTACATGTTAAAATATCAAATTCTCTCACAAAATTTCAAAATGACGTAGGAGGCACTACTATGCCCATCAAAAATTACTCTTGTTTCTTACCATTACTATATAGATACTTAATACATGACTACCCTTACCAGTATGTATTGACAGATCTTATAAAATATTGACATGATCTTTTTTGGCATTTACTCCTACTTTAAGTTAAGTTGATCAGTTACTTGTGGACTCGTTTCTCAATTCTCCCCTCTACTTGATGGTTATGGGAAACTTACTTGTCTTGTTCAGAGTCCAACATAGTAAAAGCTCAGTATACCTGTAGTAAAAGCTCAGAACTCATAAATGAAAGGGCAAGTGTTCTCCCTGACAAAGAAAAGCATTTAAGAACTGGAAAACCCCTTCCTAATTATCTGGTTTGATTACACTAAGGCTCAAGGAGTGCAGAATTGATGTACCCTTGGTTACAGTGCTTTCCTTAGGTGAGGGACTCAGGTCTCCTGGCTCCCAATCAAGTGCCCTTGCACACATACCCCATCATGGATGGGTAAGGTTAATTCTGTAATAACCAAAAAAAGAGATCTTCACTTAATGACACTGGTGCTTCTCTTTATTCTAATTAGTCAGAAGAGATTTGAATATAATAATTTCTAATGAAGACAAGCTGAGAAATAGCGCATCTTAACTGGTATGTGGTAGCTTCCAATTTTGGCTTCTTTTTTGTATCTATCTACCCTTTTAACCTGTATAATTAACCCCAAACAACACACTCTGAAATGATTAACCAGTACTTCCTGAGGATAATTAACCAATACTATAAATGCTTTGTAATTTGTCTGATCAGCTTTCCAGAAAGACACGTTTCTTATGGAAGAGAAGCATAGGGTGTACTTTACAGATGGCATGAGAGAGGAAAAAATGACAGGGAGTGCAATTTGCTGAAAATGACATGTGCCAGGGGCTACTTTGCAATATTAGTTTATGAATTTTGCCAGCTCAGTAATGTTTTAGCAATAGCATACCACTTGAAGGCTTTTCTTGTTTATTCCATTCAAAGAGATGTTGCATCTTAACAGAATACAAAGCAATATCTAACAGCAGTTGGGTTTGCTTAGATTTCGAAGTGAGCTGAGAGAGCAGTTTATATTTGCTTTTGATTTCTTCATGTGAGAGGAATGCAGTGATTATTTCCAGCAACTTTGAAAGTCATATTCTAAAACCCAGAGAAATACAAGTGAGAAAGCAACATAGGTGCATTTAAAGCAGAGCAAGGCAAAGAGAGAGTCGCTGATTTGTTTCTGGAAGCTGCTGACGTATTTACAATTTACTTCAAGCTCAGAAATAAAGCCTGTAAACTCATCCCAAAATCAATGTGAGTAAGAGCTAGTAAAGGAAATACTTCAACTATAGCCTACATTTTAGCTTTAAGAGCTCAGATTCTGATTTCTTCCTGTTCTTAGTGTTTTCATCAAGTCTTACAAAAATTTGGTCTTCTTTCTTGACTTTAAAGGGAGACTTCATACACTGAAAAAGAGCACCATGCTCCATATGTTTCCTGTATGATGAGAGTGTCCTAGTTTTCAAGGAATGAATTGCTTCCTAACACCTAGTGATCACTCTGGGTTTAAATTACTGAAAATACAAATATCACTACAGAAGCTAAAAAAAAGTAACATATCAAATATCATACATGGCAGGGACCTTATCTGGTAATCCAAATTCTCTTTTCTCTTATGAGGAAACCAAATGAATGCTGAACTGACCAAGGTCTTAAAAGAAACAAATACTATGTCTTATGTTGGAAATTAGGACATAGATTAAAATCATTGTGTTTTCATATTTTGCAGCACATATTAAACATATTGTTTACCTGCTTTGTGAGTTAGTTTCTTATCTGTTAAAAGGGTATAATCACCCTACTGTTTTTCTCAATGAAGAAGACTGAACACTTTAAAGAGCATAAGGTTCTCAATGTGGTCTTTTGCATGTTTAACATGGTGACTTTTACTGTTCTTATAACCATAATTTCCCTCATCACCATCATCATGATTATATTTATTTCTAGTTCCAAATGTGGACCATTGATTAGCTAAAAAAGAAAGAAACAAAGAAAGAAATACAGAGAAAAACTAGAGAAATATGATTAAAACTGAATTTTTTTTTATCTACATAATTTTTCTAACCTACATCCTGGTTTAGCCAAAATTTCTTTACCGAGGCATCATGAATCATGACTTACCCATAGTTCTTTAAAAATCAAGCAGAGAGATTTTCAAAGTAAATATGAGTACTATATTTGATTCATACCTTATTGACCCAGTTTATTTTGTATCTCTTCTTTTTAAATACTGCAAGAAACTTCAGTGGATCATCTATGTTCTTGGCTACCTGGGACTCAATTATAGAAATTAAAAATGTTGATTTTACTCAAACAGCTACTACTAAAGCTGAAAAGATAAATCCCTCCAGGCATTATGTAAAACAGTGATGTAACTAAGAGATCATTTGTGGTCAAGTCTTTACACAGCTAGATGCCAAGTCAACCTTACCAGTCTACAATCCATTGCTTTAAGTGTAACCTGCAGCCTAAAAGTTAACAAAAAGAAAATTTGTTGTATTCAGACCAGATAATCAAAATTAAAAATAATACTCACCTTCTATTATGGTAAGGCAAGCCTTCTAATAATTTTGTATGTATATGTGGATGATATGAGTGTAACTAGACAGAACAGATGGCCTAATAAACACCTACCTCATTTATTTCTACTTTTTCAGTACCTCAGTACCTAGATGTGGTCCTGTAATATTTTTATTTTATTGTTTTAGAATAAAGAATTTTGTTTTATTACAAAGCATATAAATCATTCTCCTTAACCTTCAACCCTGTCAAAATTCCTTTGAGCATATTGTTACTGACACATTGTACCATCTTTCATACTTTGTGTAGGGATTAATTAGTATAATTCATTATATCCTATTTGAGAAAAGATAGGACCCTGCTGGTCTCATGTAGTGGGAGACCCATAGAAATATTTAGGGTTTTTTTTTTTTTTTTTGATACATTAACTGATGGAAAAATTACCAACAAAATAAACCATGACAATATGGGCATAAAAATAAAATTTATGATTAAGGAAACACTTAAAATTGGATAAGCATGATAATAACAGCTCTTAAAATAAAATACAGGAAAATTAGTTCCTAGAAAAATCAATAATTGTGTTGGGCTATTTACAGATACCTTCGGAAAACATAGGAAATATAGTATTTGCTACAGCTACAAGTTATTTGACCAAAGTTGAAATCAATCTGAAACACTTGTAGGGAAATCTTTCAAATATACATCATAATTATAAATTATAATATTCATCTTGAAAATTCTTTTGCTACAAAGAAAAAGGGAGTGCACAAGCATGATAGAATTTAAAAATATCAAGGGAATTAAGTGTAACAGATCCACAGGTGAATGGAATATATTTCCTATATGCCAGTAGATTTAATATCTTTGTAGGGTGGTTTGTTTTTAGTAATTGTGAAGTAATAGAGTATTACCAAGTGAATTTTTGTTAATTGTCATTTTTCCACTAGATTCTAGGTAACCGTAATTTAGTTTATATGTTGTGAGAACTTCAAAGAATGAACAAAATTGTTCACCAACATGCCACCAGACACTTAGCATGTGCTCGCTTCTTAGTTCTTGCAATTACTCTACCCGATGACTGCTCGGATCTTTACTTCATAGGTGAGGAAGCAGGTCCAGAGAGATGAGACAATTTCCCATGATCCCTCACCTGGGAAGTGGCAAAGGTGGGATTTGAACTCAGACGTGAACACAAAATCTGCATCTCTTCCTTTACACACACTCTTACCTTTATTCTGCCATAATGACAGAATTACATCTCAACAAGATGAAGACCTTTGGGGCATACGTCATCTCAGAAAACATTATATACCACACTGTGGCTCTGTGCTGGTGCAGGGTGTACTGGAAGGATGATTCCAGTAATGGAATGGGGAGGGCACATTGGACAAAGTGAGTTTTAATTTCTCTTCTAAACCTATAACACATCACTTTCGCATTCCCTCTTTAATTCATTCACTAGGACTCTTATTCAGTTTCCTCCCCCCAAAAATGTGAAATTAAATAACTTTTCCATTATTAAGACCAGAAGAATAAAAATATATGTATATATTCTGTACTCATTAATAGATTCAGAGTAAAATTTAGAGCCCATCTCAAAATGTGATTCAGCCACACAATTAAAGGTACATTTTTTGTTATTAATGATTAAATTCTATTTATTTATTCCATTTTATATTTGATTTAAATTTTCTTAATTTTTTCCACCTTGAATTTTTGTATGTATCTATTAAGCTGTGTGAAATCTGTATTTTTAGAAAATGATACAAATGTGTATTGGTGTGTGTGTGTGTGTGTGTGTGTGTTTATCCATACAAATACCTGAACGCTCCCTTTGCTATTCAGTCTTAGGTCTTTGAACTTCAGCCAGTGCAAAGGAATAGAAATATTGCTGGCACTTACTTCAATTAGAGCCAGCCAAAACAAGCAGGCACATTGAATGTCTGTTCTCCCCAACCCTGACTCCAAGAGCAACTCATCACAGGATTCTAGCCCAACCTCACCCTCTCTGGAACAAGGGCCATTTCTCTCTTGCAAGCTCTAGGGCCCTAAATCTGACTTCCTTGGAGGGGAGGACAGCTCTTGCCTGCCAAGGGTAATGGAGGCCCTTACATCTGTCATGCTGATCCATCAGGTACTCTTGCCAGATCTCGCATGCTGATCCATTATGCTGACCCGCTAATACTAACATTAGTGTGAGGATGCCCAGAGCCAAAGGCTGGAAACCAAATCCATAGCAAGGAGCTGCTCAGACCAGCCAAAATGAACCAGGACTCATTCTATTAGAGAGAATATTCTGTTTGCTCCAATAACGAGAACTCTATTGAGATTGGTTAATTCAATTCTGCCCATCTTATCAGATTTATTTTTAATGAAACTGAACAATAGTTTCATTTGTTATGTTATTAGTTTTCCCAGTAGAAACAATGAGACTGTAGTACTGAAAGCGAAGCAGACAAGCTTTGCCAGTGTCTTTGGCTTATCAGTGATGCATGCCAGTTTGGATATTACACAGTGAAATGCTTTGGTCCCCTTCTGGGCCCACTTTCTTGCTCATGGGACTTGAAGCTGTGAGACCATCTTTTCTCTCATGTAACTTCCCTGTGCCTCATTTAATCTTGTCATTCCCTTGTTAATAAATCTGCCAGGTCTCCTGATTGCTACATTTCCACCAGTTGCTAGCTGAATGACATTGGCAAAGTCCCTAGGCCGTTTTTTTTTTTTTTTCTTTTTTTCTTTTTTCATTTGCAAAGTGTTGATTGCGTGAACTACTCTGTAGCATTTTTATAAGAATCAAATAAGTCTTACAAATATGTAACACCACATAGGTGATCTTTAATAAATGTTGTCATTTTGCTTCTTGGAATGTCCATCTACTTCATTTTGGGGGGGAATAAAGCCATGTTTTGATGTCTATTTCTTGTGCCTGTCAGAATAACTACTCAATCAATACTTTGTGGAGTTGATGACTGTTCATGCACATGTTGTATTGTTATCAGCATACTATTTTATTGTTTTTTTCTCTCTGAAATTGTTCTTATTCTTTCAAGGCTCAATGCAAATATTCCTTTCTCCAAATACTCTTCACTTGGCAGATGCAGGGGATGTATCCTGCCAACAAAGCACTCACTTTATCTTTTGCAGTGCTGAGGATGAAACTCAGGGCGGGCTTCACATATGCAAGGTGAGCACTGTAACACTGAGCTACACACTCCAACCCTTGGTTTGTGGTGGATTTTTCAGTGTTAACTCTGATTTAAAACAAACCAAAGGTCTACCACATTTAGTTCAAATTTCAGTTTTAAGATTGTCTTAACTTGGGTTCATTAGAAGTTGAGACTTTTCTTCCATGCCAAATGATTTGTTGAGTTAGGGAATTTGGGAGAAATCTGAAAATGGGAGAAGAAATGGGAATAGGGAAAGGCAACAAATGAGCAGAGATATATTCCCAGGGAAAGCTCATCACAGTCTGATTCTATTCATTTCTAGAGTGTTGACTGTACCAGCTGTGGGAAAGGGAAATAGACTGATGTATACAGACTCATCGGTTGGGGTCATATAGGACTACTATGCTGGGAGTAAGGGCAAATGTCTAACCCTCTCAGCAGGAATTTGCATTTAAAGATGGCTCCTGCCAATCAAGGTCAAACTTTGAGGAAAGGTACAGATGTGAGCTGAAAGCAATCGAAATCTATAGTTTTCGTCCATGGATCAGTGGCCTGGTGAGGGCATGAAAGCAACACCTCCGCAAATAAATTCTACAGAAGGCAACCAAGACATTGAGTTTGGAGTACGCAGAGGGAGCTTTTGGTCCAGTATCTCCAAAATTTCCAGAAACAGTCATGATTGCAGGCTGAAAGCCGAGAGGTGCCTGGAAACAGTTCGGTGTCATTCAAGAGTTGAGTCATGTATTATTTCTTAGAAGAAAAAAAATCAGGAGAGTTTTGGCAGCACAGTTCTGATACCTTATCCCCACCCCCACTTTCATTTTGAACATGTTTAATTGGAGTGTTGTGTAATTAATTGCATGTCTATTGCAATATGGTGTTTACTTACAAAGCACTGTGGGCCATGTCAGTGATTAGCTGTTTTCTCTGACGTCTGCTGGAGTGCTAATTACAAGCAAATACAGTGCACTTTTTCTGAGAAAGACATGGGCATGTGGCACAAAGGTTTTCCTGTTTGTCTACATGTTCCATTTGTCTGAATGATGCTCTGGTTGGCTTGGGCACTGCTGATCTAGCAGCTCAGAGAAGGTTTGCCAGAAATGAGACAAAGAAGGTGTAAGTTTCCAACCAGGGTCCAATTGTATTGGCATCGCAGAGGCTACCCCTAGAATGTGTTGCTGGCTCCAGAGATTCTGAAGAATCAGACAACCTGTGACCAATAAATCACAGAGCTGGAAATCCTCTGCTTACTCACAGACCCTGCCAAACAATTATGCAGTGAAATGTTCTGATTGTTCTCTGATTTTAATGTTAATACCCATTTCCATAATTTCTCTGAGTCTTTACAGCACTATTTAATGCTTGCCAGTGAAGCAAATGAACTAGAAGGAACACTCACAGATGGTTCATGTTTCCCATTAAGCCAGCACGCTAAGATCTGCTTTGTTTTCTGTTTGGTTTGGGCAGCCATGCTGTTCACAAAGAAGCTGGCCTTCAGGGTTTTCTCTGTTTTCCCAGTGGTCATGTTGAAACTGGCTCATCTTGAGTGAATGCGAGACAAGGGACAGAACTGAGCATTTGTTGCTGGGTCAAATGTGGCCATCTACCAAGCATCCTTAGCTTGGTTCCTGCCTCTCCAGACCTGTCACTTCCTGCCCCAGGGTGACCCCTGCTGCCATATGGAGAAGATGTTTGCCATCACCTCACTTCTATCTGTGATCTTGTGTGTCTGGAATGTTGTTCATCAATGCTGCCACCCTTCAAGGCTCCAAAACTCTTTCTTGAGCCTCTAGAACGGGAAGAGTTAGACAAAATTATGGAATTATTCCCAACAGCACTAGCACAGAGCTGGTGCATAGTGAGTATCTGGAAGTGAAGCCCAAAGCAGGAGGGGGTGGCCAATAGGGATGCTTCCTTTTCTCCTTCCCACAATTTGGTTGTGCATCCATGCAGACACACCACATGTTCCAGCCTCGTTGCCTTTTGTCTTTCTTCTCCAGTGGATGCAGAACTCTTCTTGAGTTTTTCTGGCCCTACGATTATCTCTCATAGCATTACGATATTTATCGTTAAATCATTAAATCACCTATGAGTAAAGACTATTTTTGTTGGCAGAAACCTTGCTGTCTAGATTAGCTTAAATGAATGGCTAATGCAAGAAGAGGAGTGAGGGTACAACAGAGGGAATAAAATGACAATAAATTTCACCCTGCTTTCAGTCCTCTCTGCGTGTACATTTATTGTCCCAAACAACCTTTCTCCTTGATCAAGGGTCATGCACAGTAGGATCAGAAATATGGTGAACCACAACTTTTTATAATAATAAAAGACACTTGCCATTGACCTCCTCAAAAATATTCCTTTTTGTTTGGACAACATATTCCATCATTCTTACTACTTTTTGAAGTGGTTCTAGGAGTCCTCTTTTATGTCTTTATTTGTACTGTTGTGGCTACCTCAGGATCCTGAATCAACTCAAAATGCTTCCGTTTCATACTTATTTCCACTTTGGAGCAGAGTTAGGAGTTGCATAGTATTAGACTTTGCAATAAGGTAGATGAGGACACACAGAACAATTTTGTAGCTTGCAGAAAAAAATGAAAAGTGACTCTTTCTCAACTCCATTTCCCCAAACTCCAGGCAACACCCATGCTTTGAACCAGTCACTTAGATGGACTGCATGAGGCAACTTGATTGGCAAGACTGGCAGCTGTCTGCAGGTCAACAATCACTCCAGAAGTGAGGGAAGCATCCGCACTAGGAGAGGAGGTAGTGTAGACCAGCCAGCCACCAGGCAGAATCCTGAGCCAAGCTGTCAACCCAAGCAGTTTTTACTATAGTACACCAGACACGATTTCTATTTAGTCTTATTTTTACACTTACTTGTTTAATATCCATCTCTATCATCAATCTGAAGGCTGGCTATTCATCATCGACAACCTGGTTTTGCAGAACAAACACTTGTTAGGTAAATGTAGGTCTTAATCTCACTAGTACTTTCCAATTCCTGATAGAGTAATCCTCCAATTTGAGAATAGCAAACTGGAATTCCTAGAAGTTCTGTACCATGATTTATTCTGTACTTTGCACATACTCTAGTATTTATGTGTTTTTTAAATGATATGTGGTCATAATGATAAAAAGTACATAATTTTCTTGTGATATGATTGCACTGTTTTAGAGGTTTCTGGGAACAAAGTACATGGTTTATTAAGTTTATAGAAGGATATAATGTGATAAGATTAGGTATTTCAATTATACATAAGAATCTCTTCTGCCTGATGTAGATATTTAATTATGTAATATCAAAAACAAATTCCAAGTTTAAAAAGTCACTGTAAGAAAAATTATTTCACAAATGTCTGATATTTGAAAGTTGTCATCTTTAAATTGAAAATTTAAGATACATAAAATTAATCATGCTAGTCAATATCTTTATCTCTGTTTATAGTAAATGGTCTAGTAGTGGAAAAATGCCTTTCATCTTACATTGATATTCATTAAATTAATGGGAGTTGGGCACTAGGTCTCGTATTACTTTGTACATGAGATCTTTCCTTTTTAAAATGATCAATAGCTATGTCTGCCTTCCCATCCATCTGTCCATCCATTCATCCATCCATCCATCCATCTATATGACTATCTTGTCATCTATCACTTTTGCTCTATAAACCACTGTGGTCTGTAATACATATTCAAATACTGGGACAAAAGGAATCATTGAATAGCTTTTGAAACATGTCATGTTTTTTATTTCTAGTCAAAATTTGCTATTTCTTGTAACACTACTCATAGTATTTTAATACAGCATGCATTTGAAATATCAGCATTTATTTTGCTTTCAAGAATGATCCAGTGTTAGCAGAAGATAGGCATGCAAGTATTCCCTGATAACATGGCAACACCAACAAGCAAAGCTGAGTGGCCCATAACCTTTTCTTTGGTGCACCCTCCCATTCCTGGTCCTCAGATAACAGTCTTCAACTCTATGTACAGGTGCTTCCTGTGCCTGCTTTCAGTTGGCATCAATAGATTCCTGAGAACCAATAACATCTCTGAGACAGAAAAGCTTTACCCCAGAGCACACCAAGCCTTACTCAGCACAGGGACTCATGGCAGAGGGAGATGTACTTCCCTAAGAATAACCATGCTAGCATCTGCATTGTATACACTTCCTATACATAAAACTGTCAATGCTCATTTCATACTTAAAATACATAGCTTTATATCAATTTTTCAAATGGAGCCAGGGAGCTCAGAAGAAACTTGCCCAAGACCACACAATCAGGAAGGTGGCAAAACTACATCAAACCCACTTCAGTTTAGCTCTACCTTACTACATAACCATTATCCCTTTAAATATCAATATTTACACTTTCCAAAATATGTAGGTTTTTGTTTCTGCCCTGAATGAGCAAGTATGTATTTTGTTAGTGGTGAGAATGCTTAAATGCAATGTGATAAATATCATGCACATTCACATTTGTGAAATACTTTCGACAACCTTGAGGCCAGAGCTACTACTATCTACTATATCCATTTCACCTAAAGGGCACTTGAGGCTTTCAGATGCTTTCCCAAAGTCAAAGAGGCAAATCCATAAACAGACACGGCTCTGTCTGACTCTATCTCATGTTCTAAATTCTAATACTTATTTCTGCCCACACTCAGGATCGGTGCCAGCTACTTCTCACAGTGGTTGGATTAATGTTTCCAAGCACTGATGCGAGATCAGCTTCGGGCAGAGAAGCATTCACCAATGTGGGACAAGGTACAATGAACGATCACGAGGAACTAGGACACTAAAACTGAGACAGTTCTCAGAATTCATCTGGATCACACTGAAAAGATGGGGAAGTAAAGGCAAACAGGACTCAAAAGTTAGCCTCTTTAAAGGAAACACTTTCTACATATAGACTCATGATTCTCAGCTCTCACTTGGGAATGAGAATACTAGTCTGTCCATAGTCACGTGACTTACAAGTGACAACAGAAAGCCCAGAGCCAGGTGCTTCTGCACCTTGCACCCTGGTCTCCAAGGTCTTGACTCTGCACTGACACGAAAGGCAATGTTATTTGCTGAGAAGAATCCTCACCATTTGTAACATGATCAAACTTTTAGGGAGAAAGAGATAAGGGGAAATGGTTAGTAACTTTTGTTCTGGCTTTCACAAGCTTTTAAACTTGTATTATGACTATTTGCTCTCCATGTTGACCACTGGGTGTTGGTGTGGACTGAGATTTCACTTAACGCACACACTCTGTGGTTTTATTTAAATGATTGTGAGGCCAGGGGAAAGACTCACATCTATAGTGCCGAGATAAAACTAAAATCTAAAGCGAATCTTCACCCTCTTGCTGGACACACAAAGTGTTTTTAGACCCAGAGATGCAGGTATGCCATTGTGCTATTATTCACAGAAGGCTTGACTTACCTATGGAGTTATTTCATCTAGTTCTGTCAAAAATCGTGCAACCAGAAATTGAAAGAAGTTTCTGAGTCTTCTGAGAGAAGACTTTCAGTAATTTACATCTTTCCATGATTATGAGGCTGTATGCGCATGTGTTCTGAGGGTGGCGGCTATATACACATCAGACTTCTTTTGGCAAGTAATGCATTTAATTAATCTACATGGAGTTTTAGTACAACATAGTTGATTACCAAGTAGACGCAGTGTCTTTAATGTAACAAATCTACTGAGAAATATCCTTAGTTAATGAGTTGCATCATTTTGGGAAAGTTTGTCTTATAACTTGTGTGAAAATAGCACTATATTTTTTATGCCTCACATTCAGAGACAAATAAGTCATTCTGGGTATGAATGGACTACTAAATCTTCTGTAACTCCCACCGCTCAGTCTATAGTGGATTCTTTCAAACTTTTGTAGGTTGATTTCTCTGTGATTCCTTAAAACAAGGAGTAGTCCAACACCCCCATAAATGTACAGTGAAGGTTTATTATAGATCATCTGAAGACAAGGGGATTTATAATCAACACAGTATGAGTATTTTCTTGAATTCTTTTGTGAACTTTGGTACAAATTGAGGTTATTCTTGATATTCCAACAAGAGTATCTGTTGAAGGGCTAGATTCTATTCCAGTTCCAGAGTTGTACAGAATGACTCTGCTAGATTCAAAAGGGAGCTCTCTTCTCCACATCTCCTCATATCCCAGTCTCAGAATGACATACCAAACATCTGACTATAATTTGTCAGATTAAACACCAGCCACTTTGTCAGATCTTCTGCTTGAGAAAAAGAGATCAGATATGTGACCCTATGTGTTGCACAGAAATTCCATTTTGATTCTTCTGAGTGTTGATAACCTGCAGATCTCTGAGATGCCTTTTAAATATGTACCAGTGTAGCTTTTGAAGTATAATTTATATCAAGTGAAACATAGTGATCACATAGATCCACCAGAATTGACCCACACATGCACACCTGGGTAACTCATGTGCCTATGAAGATGTAAAATAGGTCTATCTTGCCAGATAGTCCCCATTTACCTTCCTAGTCAATAACTGTCACCCAGAGCCTCATACTCCCAAGAGGCCAATGACTATTTCTATCACTGTAGGTTCCCTTTACCTGTTGTAAAACTAAACATAATTGGAATCATATTGTATATACTCTTTTGTTTCTTCTCGTGGTACATTTTTGAGAACATCTATTGTTTACAATTTTTAATTGTTTACATGTACTTCATTGTGTGTAGAATTTTACTACATTAATTCATTGTTGCTGGGCTAGTCCCACTATTGAGTAGTATAAAACTACTATGGACAATCTATGCTGCATCCTTAATATTTGAGCCCCCCCATTCATATGTGAAAGCCTTAATTCTCAATATGACTCTGGTTTAAAGCGAGGATGTGGGAAAATACTAGATGACATTATGATAGGATTAATGCCTTTATAAAAAGAGGAACAATTGGGAGATTCTCTGTCTCTGTCTGTCTGTCTGTCTCTCTGGGTTTTATTGATGTACTAGTGAAATAACAAAATATCTTTTAACCAATTTGGAGTAGTTTCTAAAACCTGTGCACTTTGTGCTGCTTATTCTAATTTTTGGCTCAGCCCGTGTTAAAGTCTTAATAAATGACTTCTGAAAAATGTATTCTTTATCATATGGATTTGCTAAGATTCCTTATCTTTCTTGCTAGTGATAAACATAGCTGTGTCAAGAAAGACACAACTTTCCTTGTGTAGGGCCTCGTTTGCTTTTCTAAGCAATGTTATGAGAGACACCACTGCACGTTGAGCACTCCATGTCTAAAGTGCTTGGGACAAGAAGTGTTTTTCATTTCAGAATTTATCTAAATTTGGAATAACTGGACATATGCATAATTGGATATCTTCAAGCAAAATTCATTCATGTCTTATCTATATATTATACATATAGTCTGAAAGTAATTTTATACAAGTATTTTAAATGATATTGTGGATGAAACAAAATTTTATGTTGTGGAGTTTTCGAAGGTGGTATTACATTGGCATTTATAATGTTTAGAATTTTGAATTTTGAGACAAGGAATGCTTAGTGTATCTATCCTCATTTTCAGATATGGAAACTGAGTCTTAGAGCAGTTGATTGGGTGTAGCAAGGTTTCAAAATTTTTTCCTTGTAACTTAAATGGCAAAGAGCAGTAAGGTCTGTTCTATTCAGTTTTCAGACAATTAGAGAAACTCAGAAGAATGTCTCAGTCTGAGTTTAGAGAAGGTGCTGATCCTGAGACCTGAAAGAGGGCAGGAGTACTTGTAGAATATTAAAAGTTCTATGGAGTTTCCTCAGTTTCCATATCCAACCCTGCCCTAACACAGCCACAGTGCATCTCAGATAATCTGGTCTACAAACAGAAATGTAGATTACATTATGTTGGCCTTGAAGTGCCTTCCTGGCTTCAGTGAAGTTTTTCTTTGAAGTCTTTGTTTTAAGCAATAATTTTCAGCCACAATACCATGTTTTCTGTATTTTCTTCTATTATTCCTCTATTTCTTTTGGAAATTTGTCAGTACAAAACAGAAACACGACCTAGTGGAGAGCCATGCCAGGGAACTAGAAAAGATGCATGTATCCAATGAGGTAGCTCTCTCAGCAGTCTTCTACCTACTTCTCCTCTGCGAAACAGAGCAGGAAAGAGGGTCTCCTTACCCTAGAATGTTCCCAACCCCACTCCAATCTTAGTCTGCACAGAATATCTAAACTGCATATAATCATGGCAGCATTAATAGCTTTAGATTTCACTGAACACCAGGTATATCTGAACCATGGTGGCTAAGGACTTTATTTATTGTACCATTTCATTCTTGAAATAGCTTGTGGAGCAACATAACCTTATTTATTCCCTTTTATCTTCTGAAGAATGTTAGGTTTGTGAATGGGAGGTGGCATTCCAAGGTCATCCAAGGATGCAGTGAGAGAACCAGGATTTGGTAACTCAAATAACAAATCCAACTATCACCCATCAGGTGCTATGAAAATAGCACCTTGGAAGAAATAGTGAAAGGGCTCCATTCAGGGCATTTGCATCACATTGCACTATTTCCAGAGTCTTCTTTTTCACCTCTTAATGGTCCATCTAGCTTATACACATTGATAGGCTTGGAAGGATGCAGTTGACAGCATGGGATCACTGACTCTGAATAAGTAAACACAAGAGACCTTTGGCATTGCCTGTCCTGAAACGAATGAGGAAAGAAGTAAGATTGAAGGAGAAGTTCAAACTGAAGTGCAAGAAAAAACTGTGTTTTCCCTCATGTGCCATGTTCACACAATCCTGGCAGACCCTCTTATGGTCTGGCGACCCTGTTTCTGTCACAGTGTATGAAATTGCCAGGTATGGCCTTTTTGAGAATGGTTATTTTTCTTTCACCCATGATGCCACTTGAGCATGACTTCTTGAGAAGTACTTTTGATATAGCGTAACATACTGAGGGCACATTTCTTGAAAAGGAGTCAGTGTATACATATCCCCTGGCTTAAACTGACCACTAATCTTGTTCTTACAGTGGCAGAGGACTGCAATGATGGTGCAGAGGGTAAGGCTAGATCACACACATGTCTGTGGCTAAGCAGTGTCATTAGCCTCTAAAGGGATATAGCACCATTTAGTTCTCATCGCAGCCTGACAAGTTCTATTATTTCTCTCATTTTATCAGAGGAGGAACTGTAGGTTCAGAGATATTAGGTGACTTCCCCAGAGTCACTCAAGTGGTATTAGGAGAATTTCTATTTAATGCCTGCTTTATCAAATTTTGAAAAAAACATCACCTTGAACCTGTCTGTGTACTCACTGGATCCCAATTGGACATGGCATTGTCCTTCTGGTAGGTGTTAATAAATATCATTGCTAGATAAATACATTTTATTTATATGTAAATATTTATTTTGAACAGCACAGTCAGTCTAAGATGCCACACTTAGCTGCTTTGTGTAATTTTTTTTTTTTTTTTTGGTACCAGGAATTGAACTCACGACCTCATGGTTACCAGTTGTGCTAAAGTTAACTTTGACTTTTCAAACACAAGGATGATATGATAAAAGCATCCCTAGCATAAATGTGAGGAAATTCATCTAAATTTTGGTGGGTGGGAGACAGTGGGGGTAATTAAATTAACATGAAAACTACAGTTCTCTTAGTCTCATTGATTTTCACAACTCTATGAAGTTATTATTATCTCTATTTTCTGATAAAGAAACTGAAGATTGGAATTAAAATTTCATAGTTAAATAAGTAATCATGGCAAACTTCAGATTCAAAGACTATTCACTATGTTTCCAAATCTCACACATATAGGTATGTGGATGGATTTTTGATCTGTAATATACAATACTGTATGAGCCAAAACTATACAATTTTGATGAGTTCCATTCTAAAGCCATCACTAAAATCAAGATATTTAATGTGTCCAAGATCCAAAAGTTCCCTGGTTTTCCTTTGGTATCTCTCCTTTTGTTTCCTACAAGGGCCTACTTGGCCTGAAGTCATTTCTGCCCTGCTTTCTGTCACTGTCATTATAGTTGATCTCCTACACTGGTGACTTTTTCTCTGTCTAATTGTATGTCTTTTATTTTTCTTTTTTCCCAATGTGTTTGTGGGAAACTGTACTTAGAAGTAAGATGCACACACTTTTGGGCCCCTCAGTAGGGTGCTCTGACTGGCAAGGCTTGCATCAGCATCGTTATAGATGCTGAGCTAATGACCCTTGAGTAGTACCTAGATACTGTACTCCAGACTCCTCTGTGTGACACTTTCCCCTCTTGATGTTTCCTAAATCCCAAGGAGCCAAGAGAGGAGGCACTCAGGGCAGAGAGGAGAGTGGTGTGAAGTCCCAGGAGCCGGCCCTTGTGAGGAGGGGCACAGCTGTTTGGTGGATGTGTTCCCAGAACTCACAGGATGTATAGTACAGTGTGCCATGAATAATTTACCTCTACGCTCACAAAAGATTAAAAAGAAGAAGAAGAAGAACATACATACAGCATGTCACCCTCTCCCTGTTGTATCATCTTCCTTTATTTCTGAGCATGATTTCTCCATCCGTGAGGCACTCCTGGAGGTTGTGAATTTAAATCCTTTGGCATTGGATTCAGCCTTGATTTAAAGTTTTATTTTTAATATTAAAAAGATGAGTGTTTTATATTCCAGAGAAGCAATGAGTAAACAAATAAAAAATTCATTAGAGACAGGCTGCTATGGCCGAGATGAAAGTTTGATGTTAGAACTCAGCTTTCAAAAGCCTAAACTCTAGTCAGTGGGTCATTAGCTCAGCAGGCAGTCAGTCTAAAAAAGAGCAATTTCAGGATGGGCAATGCCTGTGGTCTTCATTTCTTCAAGGTTTCAAAAATTAGCTTAGTGCCTTCCCAGATGGGGAGAATAGTTAGTCTTAACAGCTATGGTCATGGTTATGTAGAGAAAATTAAATTTCAACTGTGCTTTGGAGTCTTACTTATGGGTGTTTCTTCCCCAATTTTAGCAGTTTATTGTGTGCCATTGAGCACAGACATGGAAGGAAAAAGTGTGAAGAAGACGTGAAGTGTTATAGGCTCACTCCGTTCACAGCTGAGGCAGCTCTCATTTTCTTAATGCCCTTAAGCCCCATTGCTGGAATAAGCCCTGGACCACAACTGAGTATACACCTGTAGTTTTCATCTACATAGGGGCATTCTCCCCTTTAGCAATACCAGATGTATTGCATGGAGGAGCAGCTCTTGTCTTACATGATAAAAATGGAAACATCTATAATGATGCTGATGCAAACCTTGCCAGTCAGAGCATCCTATTTTTAGAGAGGCACAACAGTTGGTCTAGGAGGGCCAATCAGAGAGTCCTTTTTTGCATCTACTAGGTCTTTCCTGCATATTCCCTACAAGAGAGACCACATTGGTTTAACTTTCTAAAGAGAGTAATATAGACTTAAGGATTCCGGTTGGCTACTACCCCCATAAATATAGGGAGAAAATTTGAAGTATAAAAAAGTCAAACCAAATATTAAGTAAAATAGAGATGAAAGATGAAGAGAGAGAGCTCTGGTAGCACTGCGTACTGGTAGAATTAGCAGTGTGAACACGGAATCTAATAATTCTTTCTTCGCCATGTCTGTTGCTACTACCATTGTACCACTTTGAGTTAAATTTCTGTCACAGTAAATGAAAAAAATTTGCATTATTATGATATTATATGAAAAATCTTTTTTTATTAGTCTAACAGGGAATTAAAGTTGATCACAGTGGATAAATCTTGCTCTACTTTTGGGTTTCCTTGAAGATTAGAAAGTGCCTTATCTTGTTAGCCTGGAGTTACAGAGAACTAGAAAAAGCATTAACTTTGGATTCATCCAAGTTGGAGCAAATAGTATTATTTCATCATTTTTCAAGGCTCAATAGTGCTCTGTTGTGCATGTATACAACAGTGTGCTTATCTAGTCATCTGTGGATTGATATTAGATTGCTTTAACTTTTCACTTATTTGTAAATAATGTTGCAAGGAACACAGGAGCTTTGATAAGCTGACTTCAGTTTCTTTGAAAATATACCTAGAAATGGGAAAGCTAGGTTATATGACAATTGTACTTTTAGTTCTTTGAAGAAAACTACATTGTTTTTTAAAATGACTCTACCAATTTATTTCCCTATGGATAGAACAGAGTTTTTTCTCTGTGTCCTCACCAACACTTGTTATTTTCTGTTATTTTTGCAATTGTCATTCTAACTGATGTGAGCTAACTCATTGTGGTTTTAAGCTGCATTTCCCTGACAATTAATGATATTGAGTATTTTTTCATATATTTATCAGTATTTTGTATGATTTTTGAGAAATATTTCTTCAAGTCATTAGCCTATTTAGAATAGTTATTTGATTTGATGTGTGTATGTGTATACTGCACTGTTAAAGTTCCTAAAATTTGGGTATGAACCCATCATTTGATGAATTATTTGCAAATATTCTCACTCAACTCATATATTGCCTCTTTACTCTGATGTTATGTGAAACATATCTAGTATAGAGAGATAGATATTATATATCATTCATATGTGGAATCTAAAATTTGGAATTCATAGAAGTAGAGAGTAGGATGCTGGTTTCCAGAGGATGAGAGCAGGAATAGCATCAAGAGAGAAAGAAGAAATGTTGGTCAAAGGAAATCAAGTATCAATTAGGTGAGAGCAAGGAGTTCAGATGATCTACTGCATAGTTCAATGGCTATGATTAATGATAATGTATGTATTTCAAAACTGTTGGAAAAGTGGGTTTTAAATGACAACTGCCTGATGTGATGAATATGTTAATTTGCTTGATTTGCTCATTCCATAACAAATACAGCATCAAAACATCACATCGTACTGCATAAATATATACATTTATTATTTATTAATTAAAATTACAGATATGCTTAAACTGGGCTGGTGGTGCAGGCCTATACTCCCAGCATTTTGGGAAGTTGAGGAGGAAGATTATAAATTTGAGCCCTGTCTGAGCAATTTAGTTAGAATTTATTTTTTTCGTACCAAGAAATGAAGCAATTTAGTGAGTTACAAATATTTTGTCTCAGAAACAAACCAAACAAACAAAGAAAAAAGACTAGAGTGATGCAGCTCAGTGTGAGGGATTTGGGCTCAATTTCTAGTACCACAATCAATCAACAAAGAAACATTTAAAAATTTTAAAGTATTGACTTTTGAACCCTTTAGGCCTTTGTTTTAGCAAATTCCATAAGCAAAATTGCTTTAATATCCTCAACTTCCTCAAATATAAAGTAATGGGGTCAATATCAACTCAGAATCTGGCTGCCCAGGCCCACCCACATTGATTAAATCAGAATCTCTGTGCACGTGCAGGCATAGATATTTTGTGCAAGCATTTCATGAAATTGTAACATGTGGCAGGTTTGCTGTCTTCTTACCGGAATGAGATCAAAAGCATCTGAAGTTTGGGCTATGAGCAAACTGTGTGTACTCCATATCAGCTTCCCAAATTCCAGAGATCTGTAAGGGACTCTGAGGTCTGCCCTGGCAAAATGCTGTCCAGATGATTCTGATGCAAATAGTCCGCTGACCACATACTGAGAGAAAAAATAACTCCCTTTGGCTGCCTTCTTGGATGTGTCAGTATTGATCAGAAAGGGAGTCTTCATTTAAGCTGCAGAAAGTCAAAGGTTGATTTTCAGAAATAAAAATATTATGTTACGTGAAAATGTATAGGTAAGCAGGACATTTCTAGACAGACACAAGGAGAAAGGGTGCTACAGTGTGGATCACACATCAAAGGCGTGGTCCCAAGGGTGGTCTTCAAGGAGATAATCACGACCCAGACCCCTTCTGTTTCTTTCTTTTGTTTCTGGTTGCTGTGAGGTGAGCAGCTTTGTTTCACCATACTCTCCCCACTACAGTGTTCTCCCTTTGCCATACACCCAAAACAGTGGGTCAAACAATCATGGACTGAAACTTATCCAATCTTGACCCCTACAGATATTTACTTCTTACAAGTTGCTTATCCTACATGTGTGGTATAAGTCAGGGGACTTCACAGCACATAAGAAATGGTGAAATGTCTGATACTTGGGTCCTGAGTGGGAGGGCAGCCCAGAGCCTTGAATCTGTGTGGTCACCAATTTCTCAGCTATTTATAATCCAGTAAAATTTCCTCCTCCATCTGTGCCTCCTCATGATGAAAGTTGTGAAACAAAGGCCTTATTAAAATGAATCAAACACATTATAGAGATGGACAATTTCCCAAAGATTTTGAAGAAGAGTTTGGAATAACATTAAGGGTCAGATAAAAGATTAGGTTAGAAAGAGAAAACATTAGATGATAAGTGAGTTATTTAGGACACCTACTGATCTTAGTATAGGTCATTTGTGAACCATTTTAATGTTATGTGTCTCATTGTTGTCCTCACCAACACTGGTACCTGGAAGCATCTGAGAGGTGGGACTTGGTTGGATTTATTCTACTAGACTGTATAAATCACTTGGCAACTGCAAAGATTACTGTTGTGAGTGAGTCCTGTTTCAGTTTATCAACCTGAGCTAAGTTTGATTTTGAAAACGGGAGTCAAAACACATTAGGACTCCTTTGCATAACACTTTGAAATAGACAGGTTTTCTCTTTTCTTTCATTTCATTTTATTTCAAAGCATTTGGCTTGGTTTATAATAAAACTGCAAAATCCATTGAGAAAAATGGAAAATAGAACCCTCAAAATGCTAATGATCCTGCATGACTTGAGATTGTCCTAACTACAAGAAAAAAAGTTTTTAATACCACGCCTACCTCCATGGGCTTTACCTTCTAGTACTCCTATGCTGTGGAATCCCTTCTCCTTTGAGTGTGGGATGGACCTCATGATTTTCTTCTCTGAATATGACAAGAAAAATAGGACCCCGGTTATGAGAAAAGACTATAAATTTTGTGTATTCATCTTTCTGATGTTCTTTGTCTTGGTCTCTTCACTTGGTTGAAATAAAGCAAGTTGACAGAGCTGTGAACTGCCCCTGATAGGCTTTCCTAGTTTAGGTACAGAGGATTATCTCAAGTTCCAAGCAAGAACCTTGGAAGCTCAGTTTAGTCTGTAAGGTACTGACTGAATCTTGCTGACCTTGAGAATGAGTTTAGAAAATGAATCAAACCCAGATCAAACCTTTGTATGATTATGGCCCCATATACTATGTTTGCAGTCTTGTAACAGATATGTGCCACCAAGATTCTCATTGCCAGAACTGTGAAATAGTAACTTTATTATTTAAGCTACTAAATTTTGGGATAATTTGTTATGCAAGGATAGATTAACACTAGATGTGTTTTATTGGATCTCTAAGGGTCAGACATCCATGATTAAAGTTCTGAGCACCCAATGCCAGATATCTTTCGACAGTTCACTGAGACACAAGGGGTTATTACAAAGCTTTCCTGTCCCAGGCTGGCCTTAGATTAGTTGTACAATCATTTCTTATTTCTCTGAATCTCAGATTTCTTATCCAGAAAATAGACATGGCTTTGTCTAAATTTGAAAGTTCAAAGTCTGAGAGACAACAAGACAAATGGAAGACACACACCTGAAATTTCTGAAATCATAGAAACCAAAGTAAAGAAAAAAATTCATGAGCTATAGAGGAACTCATATCAGAAATAATCTCTCAGATTAAAAAAATGTCAACATTCATAAAGAAATTGTTTAGCAAATCTAGGATAGAGATAGATAAAAAATAGATAATGATAGGAAAAGAATGGAAAGTATGAATGATCACTATAGGAAAGAAAGAGAACGCATGGTGGAATGGATTCAACAGCTATCCAGGAAATTAGAAATTCCTCTGAAAGCTGGCAAAATCACTTGAACAAAACTGAAGACAGATATTCAGACTTTGAAGACAGGATCACTGCTAGTAATTTTGAAAGGAAAAATCTCTTTAAATAACAAGAGATCAATAAATAACAATTCAACAGCTGAAAAATGATACAAAGAAAAATAACATAAGATTAATAGGTATCAATGAAAAAGCAGGAGTAAACACAAATGACATAAAAAAGATTATTTGCAGAAATAATAGCAGAAAATTTCCCAAACATAGGCGCAGAATCTGACATACAAATAAGTGAGGCATATAGAACTCCATTTAGCCATCACCAAAGTGAATATACACCAAACCACATGATAATCAAGATCCCAGAAATTCAGGACAAGAACAGAATACTAAAAGCTGTTAGAGAAAAGAAACAGATCACTTATAGAGAAAAACCTATTAGAATCATGGCAGAATTTTCAACACCAACCTTCAAGTCAAAACAAACTTGAAGTGTTTCAAATGCTGAAAGAAAACAGCTTCCAACTCAGATTGATATACTCTGCAAAATTATCTTTCAAAATTAATAGGGAAATACTTCCAAGACAAAGAACAAGTGAAGAAATTCATGACTATCAAACCAACCCTACAAAGAGTACTGAAATATATTCTAAGACAGAGAGAAAAATGATCATAATTCCATGAACAACAACATAAAGAAATGACCAGGGAAAGCAAGCAATTAAACAGAAGGAAAAAGCAGGGAACCAACAGCAGAGAAATGACATGACAAAGATAAACCAATATCAGCTATAACCATCGATGTAAATGGCCTAATTCACCAGTCAAAAGAAAAAGACTGACAGAATGGATCAAGAAACAAACACCAACAACATTCTGTATACAAGATATACATTTAACTCAAAAAGAAATTCATAGACTGAAAGTCAAACGATGGATAACAATGCTCTATGCAATAGGAACTCAGAAAAAAGCAGGAGTAGTTATTCTGTTTAAAGACAATGTGAACTTCAAACCAATAATGATCAAAAGAGATAAAGAAGGTCACTACATTCTCATTAGGGAAAAACTTCAAGAGGAAGAGAAAATATTCATAAATATGTATGACCCAAATATAGGAGCACACAACTATATAAGACAAATATTAATAGACATGAAAAATTAAATAAGCAATAACAACTGTAATGGGGGAACTTAATATCCCATTGTCACAATGACATAGAAAGTAGGCAAAAAAATCAGCAAATAAATATCAGAACTGAACCAGATCTGTGAACACATGAACTTGGTAGATGTTTACAGTTATTCCACGCAACATTAGAATACACATTCTTCTCAGCTGCACATGGGATATTCTCTAAAATAGACTATATACTAACCTACAGGACATGCTTAAGTAAAGGCAAAGGAATTGAAATTTTGCCATGCATATTATCTGACCATAGCGCAATGACATTGGATATTAGTGGTAAAAGAAACAGCAAAAATTTCATAAACACATGGAAATTAAATAACACTCTTGCAAAACCAATGGGTCACAGATGAAATTAAAGAAAACATTAAACAATATCACAACTAAACGAAAATGCAGGTACAACATACTGGAACCTATGGGATACAGTGAAAGCAGTACTAAAAGGGAAATTTATAGTATGAATTCTCACATCAGGAAAATAGAATGAGCACAAATAAACAACCTAATATTTACTTAAAGCTTCAATAAAAAGAAGAGCAAGACAAGTCAAGCCTAAACCTCATACAAGGGAGGAAAGGGATGTCCACTATCACCACTCCTATCAGTACAGTTTGGAAAACGTTAGCCAGAATAATTAAATGAGAGAAACAATTAAAAGGAATAAGGTTAGGAGAAAAAGAAGTTAAATTATCATTATTTGCAGATAGACATAATATTCTACATAGAAGACCCCAAAAAATCCATCAAAAGATTTCTAGATTTAATGGCCAAATTCAGTAGTATAGCCAGATACAAAGTTAACACTCAAAAATCAATAGCATTCCTGTACACAAACCACAAACTCACTGAGAGAGAAATTAGGAAAACCACACCCTTCATAATAGTATTCAAAAAATTAAGTCCTTAGGAATCAGTCTGAATAAAGAAATAAAAATCTACACATTGAAAATTACAGTACTCTGAAAAAGGAGATCAAAGAGGATATCAGCAAATAGAAAGATATTCCTTGCTCCTGGACAGAAACAACCAACGTAGTGAAATGCCCATACTCCCAAAAGTGTTCTAAGATTTAATGTGATCCTGATCAAAATACCATTAACACACCTCACAGAACCAGAGAAAATATTCCAAAATTCATTTGGAACAAGAAGAGATCCAGAATAATAAAAGCAGTTCTGGGCAACAAAGGCAAGACAGGAGTCATCACAAACCCTGACTTGAAATTATACTACAAAGCCATTGTGATAAAATCAACATGGTACTTGCAAAAACAACAACAAACAGACCCAAAGATGTGGAACAGATTAGAAGATGCAAACACGATTCCAAACGCACTCAATCTCCTTGTCTTTGACAAAGCTGCCAAACATGTTCACTGGAAGAAAGACAGTCTCTTTAATAAGTGGTGCTGGAAAAACTGGCTCTCTATATGCTGAAGACTAAAACTAGACCTATATGTATCACTGTGTAGTAAACTTAAGTCAAAACGGATCAAAGATTTAAATATTAAAACAGAAACATTCAATCTACTGGAAATTAGTTGGAAATCTTGAAGACATAGGTGTAGGAAGAGACTTCATGAACAAAATCCAAACTGCATTGGAAATACTTCACAGAATCAACAACTGGGACCTCATCTTATCAAAGAGCTTTTGCACATCAAAGGAAATTCCCAACTGCGTGAAAAGACAACCCAGGGATAGGGAAAAATTTTAGCCAATTGTCCCTCTGACAAAGAATTTCCATCTAGAAGACAGAAAGAAGTGAAAAAAATCAGACTCTCCCAAATTCAAAGACTCAATCCAAAAATGGACATCTGAGATGAATACACACTTCTCAGATGAAGAAATACAAATGACAACTAAATATACAAAAAACAAGTTCAATGTCATTGCTCATTCAAGAGATGCAAATTAAAGCAACACTGAAATTCCATCCCACTCCAGAAAAAATGGCTATCATCAAGAAACCAACCAGTAACAAATTCTGGAGGGGCCATGATGGAAAAGGAACCTTTCTCCACTGGGACTGCAAACTGGTACAACCACTATGGAAATCAGTATGGAGATTACTCAGAAACTAATATTTGATGCTTCATTTGACCCAACCCAACTATGCCCCTTCTGGATATCTTCCCAAAAGAATTAAAGACATCACATCACACCCGTGTACACACATGTTTATAGCAGCACTTATGTACACCCATGTTTTTTTTTTTTTTTTTTTTTTTTCTTTTTTATCGGTACCGGGGATCGAACTCATGACTGCCTGCTTGCAAGGCAGGCGCTTATGCTGCTGAGCTAAATCCCCAGCCCCCTGTACACCCATGTTTATAGCAGCATAATTTGTAATGCTAAATCCTGGAAATAATCCAATTATCACCAACTGAGGAATGGATAAAAAAAAAGGTGTTGTTTTGTTTTGTTTTGTTTTGTTTTGTCTTTTTGTGACAGGGTCTTGCTATGCAGTTCAGGCAGGCCTTGGGATCACATTGCAGCCCAGGCTTGTCTTGAATTTGCAAATGATTTTCTGCCTCAACCTCCCAAATGCTGGTATTATAGGAGTACCTCACCACACTTGGCTTTAAAAAGTATTATTTTTATACAATGGAGTACTACTGAGTCATAAAGAAGGATAGACTTGAGATCTTTATAGGTAAATGGATGCAACTTAAGACCACACTCATTAGCGAAATACATCAGACTCACATGTGTAAACTGTATTGTCTTCCTGGTGTGAGAAACAGAAAGAGTAAATAACCTCTAAAACATACAATAGGTATCGTGAAATTAGAAGACATTGTTTAAAAAGAAAAAAGAACTAGGATTAAGAAAGGGAAAGGCAGGAAGATAAAAGAGAGACAAAATGCAAGTTAGTTATACTATTAGTGTCTCTTAGTTCATAGAAAAGGAAGGTTTGTGTTACTATTTATTGGAGAGTTTATTATGCCTGTATCTTCTACTCTGAGTAACTATTTTAAAGATAATAGTATGCAGTGTATTAACACTGATTATTGTCCTATCATCCTGTTATAAAATTTTGCTTTACCTGTTTTCCATAAAATTAATAATAACTAAAATAAAATAAACTTCAAAGATCAGAATTAGCCATAAAGTGGTTTTTACCACAAATACATGATATTTTTTCATTGTTGATATAAACAAACACATTTACATGGTTTGCTAGGAAGGATGCTGAGGTGGTCTCCAAGAGTTTTGCACCTGGTGCTTAAGGTTGGTATATCTCTCAGAGTGCAGGCAGAGCCTTGTCTGTGATGAATCACCACCACTCCCTGGATGGCAGTAATCAGTTACTTATCAATTGATTGTGTTAATGCAAAGGGAGATTTCCCTGGGTGCGCCTGACCTAATCAATGCCAGTGAAGAAGTTGGAAATGTTTATGCCATGCTTGCTTGGAGGACAGGAAACATCCAAGTGGTAAGCAGCCCATGGGGTCCCGTGCTAAAGAACAGCAGGTGGTTTTTAGGAGCTAAAAGAAGTCACATGCCAACAGCTAGCATGTAAGGGGACCTCTGTGTTCTCTCCTCGGGAGAGAGTTCTGCTCGCAACTATGACTGCAGAAGGCAATTTGAAGTCTCAGGTAAGAATCTACCATGCTAGTACCTTAGTTTCTGTTGGAGATATCTGAACAGAGAACTCATCTAACCCACACCTAGAATCTTAAATCCTACAAACTGTAAGGTCACAAATAGGTGTTTTAAGTTTCTAAACATGTTGCAAACTATTACACAGTAGTAGAAATTAACACTGAAGGATAGGACAAGCGTGTGCTGGTATTTGTAATGTTTCATTATGATCATGACTCCTGTTATATTTTATTCTTCTCTCTGGAACAGACAGTAGCTTTGCTGATGAAGAAGGGACACAGGAAGGGAAAGGACTCTTGCTCCTCAGCTGAGGATGCTGAGAATGTGCGGTACAGAGGAAATATTGCTGCTAAACTCCTAACCCTAAACTACTCTTGGTGCTGTACTCTCCAAGTTTATAGTCAAGTCTTTGAAATTAGAATTTGTTAACTGGGTAAACAAAATCTCCTAAGGACAAGATTTCAATATGCCTTGGGTGATGTCTCAGATCTGAACATAAATGGAAACACCTAGAAGTAAAGTCAATCAATGAGCAACTTGCATAAAAGAGAACTTCTGGGGAAGGTGAGGCTGTGTATGACTTTCTGAGAAATATAAGACAAGAAAACCCTCACCCAGACTCAACTACAGGATCTTGATGACAAAGTCAGTGAGCTGTAGATCTCTTTTATGGGATCAACCTGAGTTACTGGAGCCTCCCTGCTAAGGCTGAGGTTATTTTGAGTCTTACAGGTGGTGTCTGACTGGGCTCATCAGTGGACTGAAGCTGTGCTGTCCACTGTGGGAGCACCAAGGCAGATGTGGCCATGAAACCTTTGAAACATGATTGGTGCTGTCGGAAATATGCTGAGATTGTAAGATCCATACCAAATCATACAAAAGACTTAGTGTAAAGAATATAATGTGAAACACATTTTAATATATTTTAACACGTAATATGTTGAAATAAGAATCTTGGTACAATAAGTTAGATACACTACTAAAATTAATTTTACCTATGTCTGCTTTTACATATATATATATATATATATATATATATATATATGTATATGAATTTAAAATTGCATATGTGCTTTGCATTATAATTCTTTTTGGCAGTGCCAGTTGAAAACAAGAAGAAATGTATTCCAGGAAAGATAAGGCTACTCCCTTAACCCCCCCCCCAAATACACAACAAAAAAAGAAAAATAAGATTGAACCTAAAACAGTACAAGGTAAAAAATCCATCTATTGGGCACTAGAGAAGTAAGCCATGAATTCCTTAGACATCCGAATCTGTGTTGACTGCTCCCAATGGGAAGAGCGTTTTCCAGCCTACCTTTCATCTGCTGCTTCTCCTTCTCTGCTTCCTTCTGTTTTCCTGTCTTTTTAAAAAAAAATATTTTTCAGTTTGTAGTCAGGGTGATTGCACATCTACAAAAACGTCCCTTGGTTTTTTCGAACCTTTTGACTATCAGAAAGTGACTTTAAAAAAGACTCTCTGTCTTGGGGCTGGGGATTTAGCTCAGCGGCATAAGCACCTGCCTTGCAAACAGGCAGTCGTGAGTTTGATCCCCAGTACCGAAAAAAGACCTGAGACCCTGAATTCAATCTCCAGTACTATAAAACTGTAAAAAAAGACAGAGAGAGAGACAGACACACACACACACACACACACAGAGAGAGAGAGAGAGAGACAGACAGACAGACAGAGACAGAGACAATAACTGAACAATACCTAGAGGAGCTCTTGGCCGGTTGGCTGTGAAGGGTGGAGTTAGAGCTGGAGAGTTACTACCTTGCTTCGAGAAGGCAGTTATTTCTCAGTTTCAGCAGTCTGTTATCAGGAAGGAATGGGGGCTCTATGCTCCCAGCCTTCCAGCTTCTTATGAGACAAATGCTGTGAAATCTTTCATTTTCAAACTTTGCAAGTGAACGCCTATCTTGTAAAAGACTGTCAGTATCCAATAACAGAGTCTTAGGGGATAGACGTAGTTCCCATGGCCACCAGAATTCCTTTCTCCATGACCTTGTAGGACAGGACAAGGGCATTTATCTTCTTCATGCTTTTGGAATCAGGGAGCTTAGAGTTTGGGATTGAGTCCTACAGCAAATGTCTGTGCCCTATTGGGAAGATTTAGAGATGAGCTGTGATCTCTAACTCAAGGATAAAAGTTGCTGCTGCAGCTGCCTTGAACGTCACCTCTCCCTTCTCCATTGTGCACAACTCCATGTAGACAAGGACAGATAAACTGTTATGTCAGGAGAGAAATCCTGCTGTCACCAGGGACTCAGAACAGGACTGGCACTTTAGGGCTCAACAAATATTCACATTCATGAATGAGCGCAGTTTGGTTTGAAATGTTGCCTGCCTTCTGCAACGAACGGGATCTGTTTGATCTATCTTAAATTTCTCACCCCAAAATCTATGTCTGAGGAATAAAGTGAATCTTGCTGCATGTGAACAGTTTTTGTTGTTGCCACTGACAATGAGTATTTTGTTAGTAATGCATCTCAGGGTAAAAAGATATCTCAAGGCTAATGAAAGGACAGAGAAGACATTGATATTTTGGCACATTTTCCACACTCAGAGCACTGCTATTTCTCTCCTTTCTTTCTGAAAATCACCTTTGGAGGAAATGATATTTCTCTTTCTTACTAAAGAGAAAGTGTTGTAATGTGATTGATTACATGTCTTGAAATCATGTGTGGAGCTGTACCCATGTGTGGAGATGTACCCAGGGGGCAAAGCTGTAGTACTTTCAGAATTTTCCAGGGACTTGTGGACATATATTTACAGATGTGCAAACCCAAAGTAGAGATGCCTGGCCCTTTTCAGGGTGGCTGCCACTGTGATGCCTATAAAGCACCATGAAGATTGTCAAGAACAATTTTAATAAATGAACAGACTCCCTGGGTTTTCAAACTTAGTCTCACGTAAAACTCCTTCTTTTAGTTATAAAATTGAGTGTCTTCCTTTCTAATGTAGGATGTTTGCCCCCAAGGGGAGGGTGAGTGACTTTTGCAGAACCCAAACTTCTCACTGTTATGAAACCTTAAGAATTCTCATGGAAATTTGATGAGGCATTTCACCAATGCAAAAGCCCAAGGAGGCTAAATAAATTACCTAACACCGCACAGCAGAGAAAGGATCTAAACTCAAATTCAGCTAGAAATTGAAAGAAAGAAGAGGAAAAAGAGATCTAACCACTAAACTTTGCTATCCACATTTCCGTTCTGAGTGCTGCTTACCTAGCTCATGGGCTTGGTGACTTAATGGAAACATTTGGTGTCTGTCTATAGTTTAAATGTGTCATTTTGTTTGATTTTTAAGTGATAGAGAAATGGTTTTTAGGAGGGAGGATTTTATGATTTTTTCTTCCATGGCAGGCTTAACCAACTTTGAATTGTAGTTACTGAATGGTGTAGCTAAATTGGAAAGATTTTAGGGGTGTTTTCACCACCACAACTATCTATCTATCTTTCTCTCTCTCTTTTTGTTTAAAGCAGATTGTCTCTGTCTCTTTCTGCCTCTTTCTCTTGTCTTTGGGGTAAAAGCTTGGGTATTTGAACAAAGGGGAGCAGTAGAAAGAACAATATATCATCTAGTCACGTAGTTTAGTAAAATAGAAAAGGAAAAAGCAGCAGCAAGCCAGTGATACTGACAGCCCCATCCAGCCTAGCGGCAGTTCTGGGCTGAAACCCTCCTTGCGGTAATGAATTTCAATGCTGTTCATCAGCCTGAGAGTGTTTGGGGGAGATAAAAGTGGAGCTGTGTGTGCTGCCTCTGACCTGGTTCTCAGTTCTCGACAACTTCCTGGTGTGGCTGCAGAAAGTTTGACTTTCCAGATGTGAGCATGAGAGTTTCATTTTCGACCCACAGTTATAGCTGTCTGCTTTAAGGCAGATTTCTTTTGGGGGTGGGAGTGGGGGTGGCAGAGGATGGAATGTGCTGTTTAAGGTTGGCAAGAGTCTGCATGCTGATGAGCTGCCAATTTGCATTCTGTGCTTCCCCAGCCATCACCTGCCCGCTGTACCACTATTACCCTACTTCCTGGGTCTCTGCTCTTCTATTTTCTACCTGCAGCCATTCGTTTTTCTTTCCTTTTAGAGCCTGGGGAATTCTCTTGCTCTCGCTGACTTTTTGCTTCATTCAGGCAGCACGCCATCTGTCTATTTCAGTCAGAGAGGCTGGATGTCAAAGTCACAGGCACATGCTGAGTTTCCTGAGTTATAATCATGTGCTGAGTGGGTGGTGCACTCTCTTAGGGACACTCTCTGGGGCCTGCCTTGGCTATCTCCACCATCTAAACCTGAGCTCACTAGGTGGTGGTTAAAGCTGGATCACCCAGTGCAGTGTGAAGGGCAGGACCCCTGAGCCTGGCTTGGGCTTGGAGCTCTGATGCTTGTAAGCTTTGTGACATGGGACCAACTCCTCATCTGGGTATCTGTGAGGTATTGCTGAGCTTATAGCAGCAAACACTTTGGAATCAGCACATGACCAAACTTGCTTCATTGCAGGGTACGTGAGTATCCAGAACAAGTACCCAGCCTGAACGGAGCCTCAGGCTTCTGTAGACTGAGGGATGAAAGGTGGGTAATATACTTACCTTGCTGGTGGTGAGCATTTAAGTGAATTCATCATAACAATGGTACTAATAATAGTAACAATTACCATTTGCTTATCATTTACTGTATAAATGCTCCATTATGGATTAGCATATGTATATATATATATTTCAGTTATGCTAATGCACAAAAATAAGACTATTTAAAAGCATTTGGCATCCATTTATACCTAGAAAGATATTTATTTTTAGATGTATACAACTATATAGATTTGTGTACATACACATATATCATATATATACATATATATAACTTGAATCCATAGAATATATATGAATATGCATTCTTTACATAGGTATAGAAACTACTACTTAAAGGGAAAAGTGCTGTAGTGATTTACGTATTTGTTGGTATTTTTGGTGAGTGCTAGAGAGTGAACCTTACCCTGGGTATACTGAGCAAATGCATTACCACTGAGCTATAGCCCTACTCAGTGCATCCACTTATCACTAGAATCCTGTGGATTGCATCCTATTATTGTCCTTATGTTATAGATGAAGTCTCTGAAAAACGGAGGCTGAGCAGTGTTATAAATACCTAACATGTATGAACTGGAGACATTTATGTGTGCATAGATATACAGATTAAGTATATGCACAGTGGGCTTTCCGATGTATTTGAACGCTGTTGTCTATTACTCATTTTGTTCTCCATGCACACTAAAACATTTTTTCCCTTTGGCAAAAGGAATTACTAATCTTGAAAGCCAGATCAGTCTTCTTGTCACACTATCATCTAGTTACCCAAAAGTAACTTCTCTTTGAGATGATTGGTACACTCATTTCTCCAGACCAGTAATCTATGATCAACTCAGCTGTCATTACCCAAGCCTCTGGGGACTCCCCGATTTTCAAGAACCACAGTTCATATACAGCACATGAAAGGGGACTGGAATCTCTGGGGGATCCTACAAAATGGCCAGTGGACAACTGTTACTGTTCAACCCCAAATCTACATTTTCCAGGACTGTCAACAAGCAATGAGAAATCACAGTTGTACCTACGAATTGAAAGAGTCTACCTTAGGGCAGGCAGGAGAGGAATTTGCTCTTGGCCCCAAGGTCAAATATCAGGTTGAATCATGAGCAATTGCACAATGAGAATTTTATACATTTCAGAAAACATTGCATCTTGAGAATTTGCACACAAATACATATTTGTGCATGTAAACATTATCCCGTATGAAAAACAAATGAATCTCTCTCAAAACAGATTTTACAAATTTTTCAATTAAAAAATGACTTTTGTCTCTCCACCAGGGATACTATTTTCAGTCCTAGTTCTTGAATTTATTAGTGAAAAAGTAATCAGATTGTCATAAGCATTGAAAATATGCTTCCACTGTATAGTACATGGTTGTTTGTGCTTGTGTATGTATAACTGTTCACACAGCTTGTGCATGATATATGTGTATCTATGCATGCACATTCATCAAGTCTTCCAAATTTCTAAGTCTCAGATCTGCAGGGGAATCAAGCAGGGTTGTAAGTCAACTTTATCGGAAGATAATACCTCTTGGACAGCAGTGGTTCTTTTATGTGTGTGGGTACAGTACTGGAGGCTGAGCCCAAAACCTTCCCACTGAACTATATCCCCAACTCTTTACTTATTTTTAAAATTTTGAGACAAAGTCTTACTAGTCATTAAGTTTTCTGGGTGGACCTTGAACTTGAGATCCTCTGGCCTCATACTCTAGACAATGGTTATTCTTAATCTGTGGAGTGAGAAAAGCAGAGTGACTCAGTATTTATTTTTTCAACCAGCTCACCAGGTGTATCTGAGAGAGGAATTCTGTGACCCACGTGTCTGTGCAAACCGCCATTAGTGCAGGGCTTGTTCTCTTGTGTATGCTTGCATAAGGAAGATAGACGTGAAGCAGAAGGAGGCTTACTTCTCAGGAGATGGGCTTCAGATGACATAAATATAATAAAGGTGATGGGATGATGAGTGTGAAATTGGGATTGAGACAGTTGTCCCAGCTTATTTAATATGTTTTTCCTTTTTAGCATGGAGGAGGTTTCACTGTTTAATTAAAATTTAAACACTATACTATAACTGGGACAAGGCTATGGCTCCCTCTCAGGCATTATTCAATAAAATGTCAACAAAAACCTCTACATATACACAAAACATGTGTGCCACTTGGGATTTGTTTTCCTACTTCTGCCCACACTCTGAGGAGAGAATAAGGCAGGATGACAAACTTTGGCAATCAATGGTTGAGTTTTCCTTCACTGTCATTTAAATTTTCTTTGTATTTCACATGAAATGTATATACTTACTCATATTTTGAGAAATGTTTTGGAGATTACAATGCATTACTCTATTTGTAATTTACATTTATATCCTCAGACTGAACTGGGAATGGGCTCAGCTGTAAACCTCTATTTGAGGAGACAGTCACCTCCCTCTTGCACCTGTCAGGACAAAGTTAGTGACTCCTTTGTTTTAATTAATATCATCTTACATATTTTGTAGGAAAAACACCAGGTCTCCAGTTTAACATTATTATCACCTTCATTATCAATTATTGGAGTTTTCAGGGGATATAGACTTCAGGCTTAGACAACTCCTTGTATGCAGCTGGCACCTAAAATAGATGTTACTTCACTCAAATCGTGTGACCTTTTGGAAGTTTCTCGTCTTCATGTATAGATTATGAGTAACTATCTTTTAGGATCAATTGAAATAAGGGAATAAAAGTTTATTGTAACTGACCCAGATAGAGAGTTTGCAAAGAAGGGACCATTAAGTATACTCGATTTTTAGGCATTTTTTATTAGTATATGTTTGTGATACATGATAAATTCATCTTGGGAACTGGCACATGCACATATAACATCTGTATCCTTTTTACTTTCCCTTCTCCAGCCCATCCTCAGATCCCCTTCCCATTTCCACAAAACTTATCTTCCTCTTTCCTATCATTTGTCCTATAGTTTGGTCTTTTATGCATTTTGAGTTTCTCATAGAAAAGAAACTATAACAAATTTAATCTCTGTGTCTTATTTTGCTTAACATGATGGTCTCAAGAACACATATGAAATGACATAATTCACATTGCAAATCAGCCCTTAATGTGGAAGAAGAATGAGAGAGCCAAAATCCTCTGGGGACATTTAGGGTGTCACTTCCCACCCCTAAAGTTCTCATGGACCAAAATGAGAACATTTTCTGTTAGGCAAGGTCAGTCCAGTCTCCTCATTCCCTTTATGTATGATCTTAATTAGCCTCCTTGTGCCTCAGCTGTTTTACCTGTTATAACAGCTTTCCACTTCTTCAATATCACTATAAGCACGTAACATAGGTTGCTTTCTTTTTTTCTGTATAATGATACTAAGAGGTACATGAATTTAGAATCCTACACGGTGGATGAGGAGACCAGTGCCTTGGTCTAACTTACTCTGGTATCTGCTCATCTAGGAAGTGACAGAACCCAGTTGGAAACTGAGACCACATGTTTCTTTTTTAATCTTTGTGTGTGTTCAAACTTGATAGAACTATTAAGATAATTAAATTAGGTAGAATTAGGATATTCGTTAGTAACTAAATGAAGTGGAGATCTTAATGGGATTCTTAAATCAGTAAATGAAACCAGGAACACAAGAGCCAGCACATGTCCCTTGGAGCACAGTAAGCCCTCAATGCAAGCAGACATTAGGATTTATTGTTTGATCCTCTTTCTCATCTAATGATTTCCAGCAAAGTACACTTGGAACTTGCACACCCTTTGCTTGAAATGCATAGTGTGGTGGTATTTTATTTTAGACCAAAAGCTGACATTTTCGTGCTGGGGAACTGGTAAGCTCAGGGAAGTTAAATTTTCTTAGATATCTGTGACTTCTTACTTACTTGGACAGATGAATCAAACCAAATAACCAGAACCAAATAACCCGAATACTTTCAGGTGCACCTGTTCTACTTGTGACCAAGGCAGCCTGCCGAGCCCTTGGCAGCAGCACCCCGCCCCGCCGTGCACCCGCAAGGCACAAGTACAGACACATGTGGGAGTGAGGACTTTACCTTTGGAAGGGGGACCAAGGAAGCAAAAGAACTCAGAACACCAACTCGCATATACCTTTTCAGACTAAGCTTTTATTTTTTTGATATTACAAACCAGTTTTCTTTATTCACAAACCACTGTAAGTGATATAAACACTAATTTCTAAAGACAGATATACACATTTTCTGGGTTTGCAGATTGCGTGATGTGTGTGTTAAGAAGTCACTATATGCCACACATGATAGTAATCTTTTTTCCATATTTCATAATAGCAATAGTTATTTAGATAAATGAAAACATTCCAAATAAATACTGTTTTAAAAAATCCAAAATGTGTGTTTACATCTCTGACATACATTTTAAAATGACTTACTGGCATCTTGGCAGAGTGCCTGGACAAAAGAGTCTGCAACATCAGTTGGCACCCACTTGCTCTAAATGATTTTATTAAAACTACATACAACCATGGGGGAAAGTACAGTTCATTGATGAAAATCAAAACCAAATGAATTTTACTTTAACCAACACAGTAAGAGTTCTGTTTGTGACTCCAAACACAATGCAAATTCTGGATTTTGAAATCTGAGGCAATTGGGAAAAATGCAGTTAGTCTTCCCAGCCCCTGTTCCTAACTGTCTTTCTTCCCGCTGGGGCAGGACACCAGAATATTTTAACAAATCGCTTCCCTGAATAGCATCAAGCAGCCCCCCAGTATTATCACGCTGTTTTTCAGGGGGGAGTGAGAATGTCTTAGTGATGCTTTAAAACCTTTTCCCTCCCCACCCGAAAAGTCTGGTGAGAAGAACAATTTCTATGTTTTCGGCTGCTAGGCACTTTTCCCCCTTTTTCTTTCTCTTTTCAAGATCACTATAGTCTTAGATATGGAAGCTACAGAAAGTTGGTTTTCAAATCTTGTGAAACTTTATTGATGGTTTAATATCCAACTGATCTTGCGGCATGCACATAGGGTGACAAGGAAAAGCTGGATCACAAACACTTTTTTTTTTTAAACTTTTGTTTGGTTTTGTTTTAAAGCAGAGTTGTTACAGCGGATTGGCAGGTCACAGCGGTGATTTGATAACTTACTAAAGTGCGTGCCGTCGGGCCTGCACTGCACACATGAGGATTTAAGTATGGCAGCAAAACTACTCAGGGACAGCTTGCTGCGGCTGTTTTATTTATTCTTTTAAATTTAAATACAAAAACAGGAAGACCCGTGACAGATACCCCAACTTAGGTTAACTTGTAAACAGGACAACATGGGAAGGGTTCAAACAGAAGAAATACAGACAAGCTGCAATTTTTCAGCTGTGTAGCTCTGGCCCTGCATTCGACAGAAGGTGAGGGGCATTGTTCTTTGGGGATGAAGAAGGGGGTCTGTTTTTTTGCTTCCTTCTGACAAGTGTCCTGGGCCTTGGAGACAGAGCTAAAGATACTGGTGTAAGATAGGCCTGGGGCGTGGCAGAGAGGTGGAAGGGCAGGCTTTTCAAGGCTGAAAAATTACAGTTTGCTCACACAACGCAGTCATGTTTCAAAAAGTACCAAGCTGATGAAAATACCATGATTATCTCTACTCAATGATTGCAATACTTGTAAAATGCGTCTATAAATCCGAATATGATTATCATGTAATTCCATAAAAATTATACGTCTGTCTCTAACAGTTGTTCTACTAAGCTAAAACTAAAGCTTCATCGACTGTTTCTAGAACTTAACAACTCCACTGCACAGATGTAAATTTTTATACATTTTTTTAACTGGTACAAAGAATTTAAGTTTTTATTACTTTCTTTTTTTTTGGAAAAAAAGAAAAAAATAGAAACAGTGCTTTTTATCACCTTTTTATTAATGTTATTTTTTCCCTCCCATAATATAAAAGTCAGCAATGATATCAATAATTTATTATACTGGAAGAAATATAAAAAGAATACTTGTTGATGGCCTAACTAGTAGTTTTTGCCTAAATAACTAGCGGCTGGTTAAGAAGCTGAATACTGCCGGGTGGAATGGTTTTAAGGGTGGGTTTGCACAGCTTCGTTCAAATCCAATGCACAAATGCTACTAGAAGCAGCCCCTTAACAACATAACCTTTGGCTTGAACTGACGATGAGTAACTTAGAACCATTGATATATATGATTGTTGGTGCAGTGGGTCGTTTAGATTCATCAGTTACTATAATTTTTTTTTCTTTCAGCCAAACCCCAGTCCCAAACCCCTAAGCCCCTCCCGACCTTCCATTTCACAAAATAAAATAATGCAGATGCAGAAAAAAATGACTACTATAGTCACTTACACTCTTCCCAAACAGCTTAACCCCAGTAGCTTCAGATTCAGCATATATAATTCATTTACATAATATAGCACTCTGGATATGGCCCTAAACCAATTTTTATTCATATCTAGCATCTCTCTAGATCAATCACAAAAAACTCCTACAGCCAGCAACCAAACTACGGAACCTTCAGAAATTAAAGACCCACAATATTAAAATACACAGAACAAAATATCTGAGGTATAAGATAAAAAATGTAATTTTTTCCTCTTTTTTATTTTATTTTTTTTAGAGTTGCTAAAATGATGCACTACTGCATGTATTGCAATACTCAGGCCTCGGAAAGCTTCCTTTCTCCCCACATTGGTAGGTTTTTATGGTTTTGTCATTTAGTATGGAGCAAAACGGTTGTATCCCCCTCGGTATATACTAGCCTGCAATGAAGAAAGAACGAGACCCACATCATCAGCATGGCTCCTAGTCTTGGCATCAGTCAAGGGTGCAAAAGCATTCTGAAACAAAGCAATTTGAGGGGTGTGTTTTTTACATTTTCCTTTTGCAACATGTGGATCATCAAAAAGACTAATGTGAAAAAAATAGACACTCAGAACCAACCAAAATGGAGGCACCCCCTTACCCATCCCAGATCATTCTTGGAGAGCTCAAGATAGGGCCAGTCTTGACCTTCCTAAAAGCTCATTATAAAGAAAATTACTATAAAGCTAAATCTTGTCAGACAGTCCTACTAACTACAAGGACTTTGGTACAAAAGGGACGACTGAACGATTTGCACTGTCTCATTTTGTTTGATTCTTTGATTGATTGATTGATTAATTAATACCATGTTCCTTTAGGGAAAGCTGAATCTAGATGATTTATTGAAGGTAGGGATTCAGCTCTCCTTTCCAAGACATCCCTCAAGTGGACGTGTGGAAGTGAACTCCACTTTGTTGAATGCAAAATCATGATAGAAATCTAAATCTGTTTCCTGACTTGGCTCTGTATGGGCTCTGACCTTGAGAGGGGATTGTACAGATGTATTGCTGGACATAATTAAGCTTGTGCAAAACAACAGGTTTCCAAATCATGATTGGGTTTCTATGACCAAGCTCCAGGGAATTGTCTGGCCATGGCTTTAAATCGCTATGAGGTGATACTTAACCGTTTTCTTTTTCTAAGTTTTGGCGATTCAAATGAATGCCTATGGGGTTAATTTTTAGGATAAGGACTGATATTCTTGATCCAAGCAGAAAACTGCATGCCAAAGCTTTGTAATGATTGCATACACTCTCACATGATGGGCACATCTTACTGTACTCAAGAGATTTAGTGCATAGAAGTTTGAACAAGTACAGGCAAATTCACCCCACCCTTACCACCCATTTTTGCCCTCCCCTTTACCTGTCCCAAAACAAAAAACCAGATCTCCCAAAACAAAAGACAACCCCAAACCCAGCTGATTCCTTCTAATTTCTTATGTACTAGGCACACACACAAAGTGTGCCCCTCTCTCTATTTTCTTTCCTGGGCGACTATGACTTTAAACATGAATTGTAAAAGGGGAGGAGAGGCAGTCAGATTCTCAGCTGCCTGACAGCAGAGGCCTGGAAGTGTGCAGCTTAGCTCCTCTGAAGTCTGTGCTGGGGCTGGAACCTTGGGGCTATGTGAATGAGCAGCAAGGGAGGAAAAAAAAAAGAAAAAAAAAGTTCTGCATTGACACTGCATTCTGTTAGTGATGGATTTAATTATCAAAATGACTAATTATTCCATTAAGGTAAGTGCTCTGCTAGGTGAGACTTGCAAAATTAGAAATATAATAACTCACATGCACTACATTGCCAAGAAATTAAGACATTTATCAAGTTTACTGGGAGGATTAATGTGGCATTTTCGCTGCTGTTAGCACAAGAGACAAATTCAATTAAGGGAAAGTGAGAGGATGTCAACCGTCAACCCATACTAAGGTCCCAGCTGGGGGAAGGGAAGGAAGGCAGGAAGAAGTAAGGACAAGGAATGGTCAGTACTCACCATGGCACCAACGCCGTAGGTGGGGGCTGGAGCAAGTGTGTGGTGGTAGGGGTCGGCAGCATAAACTCGTCCGTAACTGCAAGGAAAGCAGAGGTGAAAACTGATCCATGCTGTGCCATTACCAAGTAATAATGCCAAGCATAAAATACAAAATACCAAGACAGTGGGAAGGGGTTATATTCATTTGAAAATAAGAAACATTCTACTCTAGCATATAATAAGAAGGAGCTCTTATCTGTGCACAGTGCACACTTTGGTCCATTTGACAAAGCTAATCATACTGATAGCTCAATACATACAGTCATGCACCACTTAATTATACGACCGTATTCTGAGAAATGTGTTCCTGGATGATTTAGTTGTTGCTGGAAATCACAGACTGCATTTATACAAACTAAGATAGCTATGAGGTCACTAGGCAGTATAATCTCCCAGGCCACCGTGATCTGTCTTTGTCTAAAAAGCATGGTGTGTGACCACACACAAATACACACGCACATATGCATATGCACACACGTATCTTTTCCATCATACCATTTCTATGTGGCTGATGTAGCTACCTCAGAGAGTGAAGCAAGCAAGATCAAACAGCTTAGAAGAGTGATGTTAAAAGCAAAATATCCCAGAGAGTAGATCCAAGAAAGGCTGTCTTTTCACCTGATGGAGCTGTGATCAATCATATGAGGCAGAGTGAAACAGAAAGGGGAAAATGAACCTGTCTTTGTAATCACTGCTGATATTTTGGAAAGAGCAGACACATCTGAACGACAAAACCCTCGAAAGGTCTGTGGTATCCTCTCTTCCCCCTCACTCAGGAACCACAGCCTCATTTGATTTTGGTGCTGCCACTCCAGAACTTCTAGTTCATTTATCCTTGACCAGATTTGGCGAAGGAGGTCTTTGAAACAGTGCACATTGTCACTGTTTCCTCATTTTTAAGTTTGTCTGCCTCTACCATCTTTCTCCCTCCACTGCTATGGCTTCCAGGGTAGGTATTCCATCATACCATTTCTATGTGGCTGATGTAGCTACCTCAGAGAGTGAAGCAAGCAAGATCAAACAGCTTAGAAGAGTGATGTTAAAAGCAAAATATCCCAGAGAGTAGATCCAAGAAAGGCTGTCTTTTCACCTGATGGAGCTGTGATCAATCATATGAGGCAGAGTGAAACAGAAAGGGGAAAATGAACCTGTCTTTGTAATCACTGCTGATATTTTGGAAAGAGCAGACACATCTGAACGACAAAACCCTCGAAAGGTCTGTGGTATCCTCTCTTCCCCCTCACTCAGGAACCACAGCCTCATTTGATTTTGGTGCTGCCACTCCAGAACTTCTAGTTCATTTATCCTTGACCAGATTTGGCGAAGGAGGTCTTTGAAACAGTGCACATTGTCACTGTTTCCTCATTTTTAAGTTTGTCTGCCTCTACCATCTTTCTCCCTCCACTGCTATGGCTTCCAGGGTAGGTATTAAGAGTAAAAATGAAGAAGGGGTGGAAACCAAATGCCAACCAAGTATCTGGAGTGGAACACGGCATCCGATCAGTAACTGGCCTTCAGAGACCTTATGTTACTTGCTTTAGGCCACACAACTAGGAAGAATCAGAACTGATCTGTGAATCTCTCAGGCACCTTGCATATTTAATCCCCGGTGCCACATGTTGCAACATATTGGGGTTCCCCTCTCTCCTTTTGCAGAGAGCCTTTACTGAAGAAGGGAGTGGCTAATGTATATTTCATTAGCAGTCAATAGGTACAGCCCCCTGGGGATGCCTATATCTGCAACACAATGGGATATCTGTGGAGTTTTAGCATTGGACTGACTTCTCCGATGAAAGAACAAGTCAAGAAGAAATATTGTGTCTGTGCTATCAACCTTAAAAGCCTCTAGTTTTTGTGGAGTAAAAAGTGTGTGTGCTTTATCCCTCTCTTCTCTTCCTTTCCCCCAAATTTTCTTCTGAATTTTTGTCTTATAATTAGCTGAAATAAGGTAGAACCTTAAGGCTTTGGAAGAGTCAAGTTCTGGGGCAAGAGTTCTGTCTATACAGTGTCTTTGCTCCCTGCTCCTCTGCAGAAGATAGGGGAAGGGTCCGACTTGGTTGTTCACACTGTGAGCCACAGGTGAGTGGCAGAAGCTGGGTGAAGAAACCTCCAAATCTTGAATTCCAGATTATAACACAAGTGGGAATAAATGGATAGCACAATGTTTATATTAGGCATATGCTGAGTCTCAGACTTCCTGCCTCTTCCAGATAGTTTCCACACGAGGTTCTCCTGACCCTCACAGCATGGATGATGTGGGTTAACCTAACAAATGATTACTTCCCTCCTGATTTCATTTGTTGGAATATACTTGGATTCTTTTGCTCATTTAAATAGCTTTTCATTAAAAATTCTCCTTCTCTATGTGAGGAAAAGTAGACACAAGGTCCAGGCAAAGGATGTGGTAAAATGAGGAACGAACTTCCCTCACGAAATCATGTATTTGTGGGGATCACTTATAAAATGTACACCTTGACAGACTATGCTAAAAGGAGATACACAGAGGGATAAAAGAAAATGATAGATAACTGACATTGATCCTCATTTGATAAGAAATAGTCTGTTGTTGGTCTATACACACACAAAAAACTGTTAGTAAGATTATTTTTATGCACTTTTCATCCAGCAAAGTTGGTTGCATGAACAGAACATAAACTACAAAGGCAAACTGAAAATCCTTCGCTTATTAAGTGACACTACAGCAGAGCATTCTCACCAAATAAATGTGAAGATACAAATCTGGGACAATGACATTTTTTTAAATTTAGGAAACGGCTTTATTATGGCAAAATTTTCCTCTTTGTAGGAAACAACATATTGGCAGCCTGAACACACTTACTGAAAATCTACCTTCCACTTTTCCCACTTTTATGGTAAAGCCTTTTTGGGCTCTAACACTGGGCACAGTTTCAACCTTTGCAGAAACCCAAGGTAATAATTTGGCAGTATTCTCTTCCAAGGAGAAGAAAATACAGCAGCACTGAACTATTTCTCACAAATGAGCAGGCTCCTTTTCTCCTCAGGGTGACCTCTACCTTCAGAATACGATGGTTTTATTATGATTAATAAATTTCATTTCCACAGAGTAAAAGGGACCATGTCAGCTCAAACTGAAAGCAAGCAAGCTTCTTTTCAAATGCTAATTTCTAAACACGCCCTTGTGACACTACAATTTAGACACAAGGTTATTAGGGAAGATCTGGACCCCAGTACTACTTTTATAGCAGCTATGCCAGGCACGTAAGCAAGGTGATGTCTTCAGCGCTGGCTAAGCATAGTCAAAAGAGACCAGCACTTCCCAGAATCTTAATAACAGTAGGGAGAAAATTCAACTGTTGACACATTGCCATCTGGTCTCCAGGGTGTCATCTCCCTAGTGTACCAAGCCCTGGCTACGTACTCAGTGCGTGATCAGATCAGGAGACCTCTGTGTCCTCATACCAGAAACTTCTGGTGGAATTTTGAAGGCGTCTACTGCATTTATGTACACTCTTGCTACCCTAATATAAGCTACATTCAAACCAAGTCAATGACCTTTGTCCAACTCTTGCCCCTTCAAACCAAAAGCAATTTACGTTTATCAGATCTCTCATATGTTCCATCTATTGTTCCATCGATTCACCCATTTATCTGTCTAGTTATGTATAGATCTATATAAATCTAATCCTAAACTCCTCTGCTTAAAACCCTTCAATAGTGTCCGACAGATCTTAGAATGGCATTCAAACTTGCATTTTTTTCTGTCTCTCTTTTCACTCCCTCTACCTCTTAGTTATGGTGCCCAGGTACACCAGCTTCATCCATAGTCCTTAGACAAGGGCAAATCCAGTTTCTTTTTGGAACTTTGACATGAGCTTCTCATTCCCTTGATTCTTTCCATCCTTTTTCTCAAATCAAATGTTATCTCCCAAGAGAGAGGTTTCCTACTCTTAGAAACCATCGTGAAATTTCAACACCATCCTCACCCCTTCATGCCACATAACAAATCCCTGATTATTTTATTTATTCACCACTCAACTGATTATTTACTGTCTCCTCTTCAGGTATGAGAACCCCATGAGGACGGAGCCCCGTGTATTATGACAACCACTTAAATGCAGGTGGAAAAGGGCCACACTAGTGCTGTGGCATGAGAAGTTGCAAGAGGGAAGGGTGAAGGGGTGAGAAGCCAGCCTAGGAACACAGTTCTACCCCCAAACACAATTCTATTAGTAAGATCTATCAGTAGATCTCAGCAGGGGAAAAAAAAAAAAAGGCTTTTGAAGAGTCTGAAGAGTTCGAATGCTCCCAGACATTCGAGGTCTTTCAAGATGCTCAAAAAAAAAAAAAAAAAAAAAAAAAAAGTTTCCGGGGACTTTGGAAATACAGAGTGTATAACTTCACATCACCCCTGAGAGTTTGCAAAACACTAGCCAAGTTGCCATAAAACTCATCAAACCCTTTAGGGAAAAATTGAACAAACAATGAAATAAAATTGCTTTGCTGTCTAGTGCAGCACAGTTTGCAACCCTCATGAAAGCTCATCTTTTTTGACCTTACCAACAAGTTAAAATCAGGAGGCACCCTGAGGCCCTGGCGAGAGCCATGGGCTGGAGGCAAGCAGAGCCAGGTTAAACCCTGCCTTTGCATGCTGTTGCTCCCTGGGCTCACAAAAATCTCTGTCCCTGGGCTTCATCTTTCCCCTCCTAAAACGGTATTGCTCTGTGTGTACCTCACTAAATATTCAGATAAAGTGCTTGAGAAGAAGCCAGATACCTTTTAAAGCCATCTACAGATATAGGAGACCGTGACAGCAGGCTTCTTATATGGAATTTCACCAGGCAGTTTCTTACATCAGCCCAGTCTTCATTTTTTTTTTTTTTTTTTCTGGTCTCAGAGGCAACTGAAACTTTTGATTCTAATATGACCATATGGAGCTCCAACAATCAAATTACAGATGCTTTGGGGGGGGGTGTTAAGAGCTGTCTAATTTATCAGTTACAGATGTAGTTGGAATTGTTATACTTTAAGGTTAATAGGTATAAAAAGAACAAACTGGTACATGGTGAATGGAAAATATGAACCCATGTTTCTTAAAGGGATTTGTCAATGCTGATAAGAAATGTATTGCTTATTGAAGTTTTCTAAATCTAGTTGAGACTAGATGCACTCTGATGAAATACAACAGGCTGATGTGATAGCCCTCACCAAAGTTTGTAACAGTCATGTGATTTTCCAACAAATGTATGATGAGAACAGTATAATTAATTTCATTGAATATATTTTAAATGTCTTTTTATTGTTTTGGCATCTTCTCACCGTGTCTCCTGCCCCAGAGATATCTGGCTATCTGAGATATCTGGAGGAACCCCTGTGGGGCAGAAAGATGGATAAAACACGCTCACCCCAAAGATGAAATGCACAAGTTAGTGTAGACACTACAGATAAAGTGAATGCAGCAAGAAGACACACAGACTGGTGTCTCTCCATCACAGAGAGGAGTTGCTGAGCACGCTTTCCTGCCTGGTGGGGAATCAGTGTTTCCCAGCATCTGGTATGCAGTGCTGACAGTGTCCCCCCTTTTTATATCTCAGTTACAGTCTGTAAAATACTTTGGAAGATGAATCCATGCAAATCATATACCACACAGGGTACCCTCGGCCAGTGCTTCTAGCACCTTGCTGTTTATAGAGCTGTGTCGTAACAAGGGGTGGGGGTGGATGCTCTCTTTCCCTTTCCTGGAGAGTTAGCTGAAGTCTGGGTCTTGACAAGGCTCACTGAATGGTCCTGGGGTTCACTATAGTGGAGGGTCTTTAGCAGCTAGTGAGAATGAAAATAGCAGATGCTAACTGACACCCAAGAAGAAGTGATGCTCATCAGATTGTCATCCTATTTTATTATCCTCAGCTTTTGAATGTTGAAGAGCTATCCAAGTGAGCATGAAATGACTTTTGAAAAAAACTTTTTGGCGTATGTGCTATTGGTATAATTAATTCACTGGTGAGCAGTGGTTTTCTACCCACCAGAGAGAATGCATTGGAAACGTATGTCCAGACCAGGACTTCTTCTAATAGGTCCTTTTTGCTTGTGAAGCTTTTCTGAGCTCAGAATATAGACTAAACTCCCAGTCTTTGTGAATCTACAAAAGGTGTTTCAAATTTCTGCTTTGAAATATCTTGGATTATTTCTGACATGGTCGGTTTCTTATCTTTAAGCAATTAAACATCTATCAGACAACCCAGGAGGCTCAGGATGCAAACCACTAATTTTTAAATCTCAGACTCCAGTAATTACAGGCTCTGAGTATGCACAGATTTGGTAAGATATTGGAGACAATAATGGTCAAGATACTGATCAAATCTTCCATAGGTGATGATTAATCTTCACCTACCACGCTGAGAAACTAGTAGTCATTGGCCATTTCATCCCAACAGGAAGATTTATGAAGATTTCCAGGATCTTCAAGCATACATGCTAGTTTTCTGGGATAAAATAAAGATCCTCCCCAAAATATTAAGATGAGAAATCTTAAGTGTGTTGTAGAGGAATTTGGAGCAATGGCTTAGCTGAGGGACATTCATGTGTACTTTCACATGGAGTGTCATTAGAGATCTTGGCTTCAGCTCTCAATTGATCAGTTAGCCATAATGAATGTATTGAGGAGGAAACTATTCCTCTGTATCTACTATCACCTTCTAGTTGGTAATAGCTTACACATTTATATACCATGAGGGTGAACAAAATCTTACATTCTAAAAACTCAGCATACATAAGTTAGAGGAGCCAAAACAGTCCCATAACTCAAAATATCTAGAAATTGGCTCTGAATAGAGCCAAATCTTTAAAATATACACAAGTACAAATGGAAGAAATCCTCCAGCCATTGCTACTTAGCTATGTCATTTCTGAATTCTCTTGTTGCTCAGTTCCTTAGTTTGGCTTTAAAGTGATCACTTCCAGAAATCATTCAACACATTTTTTACCCTTATAAATTTATACCCCAGGAATAGGAAGGAAAGTATCTGAGCTATTCAGCTTGTATAGGGAAAGCCAGAAGATTTATTTTCATGCATGGATACTGGTCACACAACAGAACTTTGTGTACGCAAAAACACACACAGATCTATAGATTCTAAAAGCTTCAGACCATGTATCCTGTGACAAATCAGAGAACATTATTTGTTCTATATCTGCTCAGAGCAGCTCAGTTTTTCCTAACTCAAATCCCAATAAAGCAGATTAAAGGTAAGAACTTTGATTCTGGATGCATCAGAACACAGCAGTCAACTCCTAAGACTTCAGAAGGCACAATAAAGCCTTGCTTAATGGCCATGTGGCTCATCCATCCCATGCCTTCCCCAATAATGAAGCAGCAGATACACTTTCCTTAAGGCCAAGCACAAGGTTTTCTCTCTCAGAAACCTCATTTCACTTTCTCTGTGTTATCTACTGTTCTATCAAAAGCAGTTTGAAATTACCATGGCACCCCAGTTTCAGAGTAACCCACACAAGGGATCACAAAGATATTTAAATCCTTCATGAGATCCTCAGTACCCCTGCAGAGGAGCAGAGACGAGCAGTAGCTAAGGGTTCCTGCAGGTCAGAATTTCTACAGTCAAATCTGCCTTTGTTACATTCTTGTTGAATAATCTCAGAAAGTTCTCCTCTGTGCCAGTCCATCATCCATAAACAGAGATGATTATGCTGTGTCTCGACTGTACAAGGCTGTACTGAGGGTGAGGTGACAGTTATTGGTCACCAGCTAGTTATTTCTCAACAAAGGCTTTAACTTGACACTGACAGTGTTATAGCTTTTGCCTTCTCCCCTGGATGTGAGCTCACATCTTGCGTAACTGGCATCTCCCGTGAGCCAACAAAAAGATCTAAGATTTGAGAGAAAACAAGCAGGTGAACCCTAGAAATGTCCTGCAACACCACACACACACACACACACACACACACACACACACACACACACACACAGAGTAATCTTACACAGGCAAAATTAAAACAAAGTCAGGGCATCCTACTAATGAAAAAATGTAACACTAGAACTGTACTCTCTTCCAGAAATAAAATGAAGGTGGCCACAGATATGAGCCCCTTATGTTATTTTACAATATACAGTAGACACATTTTAAAAAGTAAAATGAACATAAAAACATAAAAAAGAAACATAAAATTTATTTTTACAATTTTATCTGACACATTCATACTTATCACTTCAATGTATAATACAAACACAATTATTAATGAGATTTTTTTACCTAACTGTTAACGAAGAGTTTGTAGAATCTGGTATATATTCTATACTTCCAACTCATGTCAATGTAGACCAGGGGCAAGTGGGGGACGAGAGCACAGAAAGGGCTCTACTTCTTAAATAAGTTTTTAAGAAACTTATCATGCTATCATTTAATAGCATTGATACCTACTGTTGTTTATTTTAAATTTTGCACAGATAAAACAGTTCTCCCACTCAAGCTATAATTCAGAGCTCTCCAGATACGTTTCCTTTTCACAAGTAAACTGGTAAGGACATTTTATGTTTATTGTATGTAACAAGTTCAGAGCAAGGTCTTATACACACAGTAGGCTCGCAACAGGTACAGTTATTATTTTTAATGAGTTTCTCTGCTTATGTGCTTCCTTAGCGCTCAGAACATCTTGTATTATGCACAGCACACCAAATTGGAAACAGACTAATTAACCACAGATCAATTTGCTGCATGACAACTTTGCTGAATAATCAAATCGCACAAATGTGGAGAAGACAATTAAGTGAAACTGGCTGAAGGATCAATTAGAGGAATGGCCAATTTGGGCCTTTCTCCAAAACAGTCAAGTTTTTACTGCAGTTGCCTGTGTGTGTGTGTGTGTGTGTGTGTGTGTGTGTGTGTGTGTGTGTGAGTGCGCATGTGTGTTCACACATTCACAACAGTGGAATTGAGGGATGGAGGTGGCAGTCACACTCCCTTGTGGCCCTGAACTTGCTGAACAGTGCTTCTAATGATTACTTAGTAAACTGAACAGTGACCAGACCCACAATTTCCACAGCCTCTGTGTTCCTTTGGCCAAGGCTTCTTCACCATTCTCTGCCCCACAAGGCTGGGCCTTTGATTCCTTAGGACCTGGGTCTGTCTCCTCAGGTTGGCTTCTCATGTGACCACGTGGGCCTTGGTGTGGTGAAGGGCACAGCCTTGCTGCTGGAGGGAGTTACAGCTTCCTCTTGTCCACATGCATATGTATACACATATACACACACTCCTTGGCTAGGTAGCAGCAGGGAGCCTTCCACCTCACATTCGGTGGCAAAATCAACTAAGCTAAAGCGGTCTGGTACCTTTCAGGGAGTAATGGTTTATACCATTGATTTTCAGCGAAGAATAAACGTGTTTGGTGATAGATCTAGAACACACTTTGCCTATGTGGTTTTATGTGCAATATCTCCCTGACCCAGCTCATACTCCCTTTACTATTTTATCTTTACACCCAGGCCAGCACCCAGCACACAGGAACACTCAGCAGATACCTGCTGCCAATGGGGATGAGTCCAGTTAGATAAACACTCACTGGACTAACCAGCTGAGAGCTGTCCTGTATTCTAAGCTTCCTGCAGAATTTTAACAATGCTGTCCTCCAACTCACAAGTGTCAGCTTTCTAAGCGCATGGTTGTACAGTTGGAGGAAGGAGAATTCCATCAGGAAGCTGAGGGTCAGTGTGTCAGGCTCAAGGCAGCAGTAGTATGGAGAGACACTGTGATTAGTGAGACACAGTCTGGCTTCATGTAGACTCCAAGGTGACTATGGAAAAGTTTCCAAACACTTCTGGGCCTAAGCATTCTTTTTTCTTTTTTTAAATCTCCAAAACAAAGATGATGGTAATATTTACTTCATTATTCTGTTGAGATAAATTTTATAAGCATGTATATGTAACTCACATACGTATAACACACACACACATATATATACACATAGAATTTATCCTACTTGCTAGCACACAAAATTTGCTCAATGTACAACAGCAAGTTATTATATTCTGAAGAATTTAGCAAAGCTCCTATAAAGGACAACTATTGCAAGAATAGAGAATTTGCTTCCCACAGCGACTGAAAGCCTTGATACTCTAGGAAATAATCGATCAATGCTTGAGCAAGAGGGCAAGATGGATATTTAACACAGACTCAGGAACAGAGACTTTTGATCTGTTCTCCTATCAAAATAGGGCTCAAAGACAAGCATTTCTTGAATCCCACTGCCACTGTGCTCTCCCAGGATTTCACCTCCCTTCTCTGGTAAAAAGCAAGACTCTCCTGGCAACTGTCCTTTCTTCTGCTCTGGTCTTCTGTATTTTGGTCTCCACAACACAGTATAATTATGTACTTAAAAATACAAGTCAGAACCAAACCAACCCTCCAGTGCCTTGCCATCACACAGAAAGTAAAATGCCAAACATTTTCTGATTTCCAAGTTCTAAAATAGTCAAGTGCCTAGCTATCTTCCTGATATCATTTCTAGAAATATGCATTTGTGAGCTCTGGCTACACTGGATGACTTTCTCATGGGAACCACAGCATGCTGTACGGTACTTTTCAGGGAGTAATGGTTTATTCTGTTGGTTATTCTATTCACATGGCCTATTGGTTGTTCAATCTGAAGTGCGCTCCACTCCAGTTATCTAATTGGCTTATGGCTTTACTTTGCTCAGGTCTCTGTTCTGATGTCATCCTTTCTCACGTTGCATTGCAATTTATGTTTTATCCTTGCCCCTACTAATTGTTTCACTAGCCATTATGCCATTCTGTATATAAGTATATCATATGTTTATTCATCTATAAGGTCTGAAATCTGTTCCTCACTAGCAAGGAAGGTCCTTTTTAGAAGGCTTCTGATTTATTTACCACTGTGATCTTAAGAGTTGCTATTCAAACTTAGTAGATATTAGTGAACTCAAGTGAACTTCAAGACACCTGTCAAAATAAGGACTTTCTTTTCAACCTCCATTCTCATGTTAGACCAATTGTTTATGATGCATTCATTAGACTACCCTGGAAATATTTTAATAAATTACAAGGCAAGAGACCCCAGGTCTAAGAACAAGGGAAAATCCCATGTCCCCTTTTGCCATCAGAATGCAACTCATCACATATTCTTAATGTTACAGAACAAGAGACTTTTCAAGTGTGCAAGATGTATGATTTGTGTTGTTATTTCCTTTTGTTAAAGGGACAGTTTCCAGTAATTCCCTTGGAAAGCAAGCCAAACAAAATAAAAGCAAAGTAACTAATATCATTTTTGAAACCACTGAGTAAGAAAATCAATGATATTGTCAGCATAGTCTCACAGACCACAGATGTTCTGTAAGAAACATTTATTTCATGTTGCTAGCAAAATCAGACTGGTATCCTTTGCAAAAGGACTTTGGGGACTTTAAAAATCCCGAAATGTTTGCTGTTCTATCATGTAATGATGTCCATCTCATCATCTTTGCCCTAAGCCGCACACAATGGCACATATCTCTTCTGTCATTGGCAGCACTGTCACAAGTACACATTTTTATAATAAAAGTTTCAGCTATAAAATACATCAAGTCCTGCAAACTCAGTTTTAAACATCTTGTTGATTTCCTTCTGTACAAATCCAAATGTCTATTAGACACCAACATACAACAGACCTACCCTTTGAAGTATTGCTTTGCATAGGAAGATAAGAATCCTGACAGTTGTGCTGAGCAGAATGTCTTTTGGGTTTTTCTAGAATGTAGGGAAGGATGTTCTAGAACAGTGATCCACAACCTTTTTGGGCACCAGGGACTGGATCGATGATAGACAATTTTTCAACGGATGGAGAAGAGGTGGTAGAGGGATGATTCAAAGGAGCATGCAACCTATACTCCCACTATACACAGTTCACATTAGAGTTGCTTTGAGAATTGAATGCTGCTGCTGATCTGACAGGAGATGGATCTTAGACAGTAAAAAAGGCATTGGGGAGCAGGTGTACTGCAGACAAAGCTTTGTGTGCTAGCTGCTCATCCTCTGTTCTGTGGCTTTGTGCTTAACAGGCTCTGGACCAGTACCAGTCCATGGTTCCAGGGTTGGGAATCCTTGCTCTAGAAGATATTGATTTCATCACAGTTCTAATTTCTCACTTTGACTGTATGAGCAAGGTGGGCTGGCTGCAGGATAGATAATCTGACATTTTATTGATGAGTGTCTTATTTTACATGCTGGATTCAAAATTCTGAGTTCAAATGAAGCCTTGCAAAGCATACAACATATTAATATGGGCATCAAAGAAAAGAGTATCTCTCTCAATTTGAAATGTGATCAAAAGCAGTTAATTAAGAATTTACTCAGCCATTCTAACTTAGATAAGGCAGGTGGAAATACTCCCCCTGGTCAAGCAAACTTCATGACTTGTTGCATCTTTTTGGAATATTGTGTGTGGGTCACTTATTCACACACAATGTTTTGTTAAATCACAGCATAAAATCAATATATATCCTTTATACTGTAATTTTTCAATGTTTGATCTATGATTTCTAGACATGGCCTACGACACACTGGAATATACAGAGGGTTTAACAGAAAAGATAGAGGATTCGGGAATATGACTATACCCACAAACTTATTAATTTTTTGAACCAACATTTCTTAGTCCCATCCTAAGTATCTCCTTTTGAGTTGCATATCCCATTATATTCCCTGGCCCCTCCCAGCAATGCAATTAACAATAAATTTTTCTGCTATCTGGTATTAGTGGAGAGTTAAGAATATTACCACTTCTCATTATAGGAGAAGGAGGGAGATCTGAGGCTGAGGATTATGGAGCAGAGGTAGTAGGGTCACTATCAATGGGGTTTTATACCAAAGGAAAAAACTTTAAAATTCATTTTAGAGAGCTGAAAAAATGAGCATGCATACCTCTTGAGCTCACAAATCAAGACTTTTAAACTATTAAAAGTACTAGGACTGACTAAAGAAAACAGAGGCAAAGTCTTGATGGGTCTGCCTGAAGGACAGAGAGGGCCAAGAATAGGTTCTTAACTCTGGTCCCTTCTTTCATTCGTTCTCACCAAAGACTGTAATAGGGAAGGAAGCATTAGAAAATAGGTCCCGATGAGTGTCTGTTTGTAAGTTGGGTTTTACATATGCTTTTGAAGGTATACTTAGCTATGTATGGACAAGCTGCTTCACTGGTCAAAAGCAATACACTGGCAAGATTTCCTAGTAAATAGTTTAGTTGTAATTTAGGCCTTAAAATAAAGCAAAGAAAATGAAAACAAAAAAGAAACCTGTTATTAGCTTGCACACTCATCTATCTTGGCATTTAATCAAGTCGTTCCATGCTAATGAATGCCCGAATTTAATTATTCTGAACCATATCGAAGCAAAAGATATGATTTTCATGAATATATCATGCAACTATGCAGTTTCCATTTGCCAATGTCTTGGTTTCAAAACCAAAACTATTTTAAAAAAACAACAAATTTTCGTTTCTTTATGTCTTGCTGCTTGAGATATATTTTAAAGGAAAGGAAATAGAGGATCTTCAACTAATAGAATGAAGATCCCCATTTTATGAGACAAAGATAATTACATTTCCTTAGTCCTATGGCTTTATAAATGCAGTCTTTTAGGACCCATAATATTCTATATCGATCTCAAATAATTCAAATTTCAATTTCTGTGAATCCAGATAAAATATATCAAAAACACAGAAGTCACACAGCTGTGTCTCTGATCTGCCCTGATAAGTATTTTATCATAAAAACAATGCAGCATGTAAGGAGATTTTATTGTGAATTCATTCAACATTGTCTTATTTTCATGGACACGAATCATTAAATTCAGGAACATCAAAGTTAGCAACATGTTTCCTTCTATACCATCAGCACCTATAGAATCCAGCTATACTTTAAGGGTCTCTCTCTCTCTCCTTTTAAACTAAACCCTCTAAAGTGACCAACTGCAGCATGTGAGGAGGGGGAAAAAAAGGATATTGAGACTTGGATGGATGCATCAAGAAGTAGCAATGTTTGTTACCTGCAGAGGTGTTACAAGAAATTTCATCTGCTGCAACGAAGACGAACTGATTTCTGGAAGAGAAGATAAAATTCACAATACTGCTTGCTCAGGGGGAAATGTGCTCTCTGCCAATTGGTTGGATGTGTATAGATGAGGGGAGGGAAGGGTGCTGTGTTTGAATGGAGGTTGCAAGGAAATGTGCTGATGTACCTTGGACTCGAAAAGTTTAGAAAGATTATGAAATAGGCATGCAGGGCCTCTTACAGGAAATGATAGGCATGTCAGAATATGGACCATGTACAAGCTGGTGCATCAGAATATTAATACTATGTATTACCAAAACATCATGCCAGGATATGGCACTATGCCAGAACATTTCAAACTGTGCTTAAATGGACTTTTTACGCTAAAAGGTTACAATAAAAAACATAGACTATCTACTAAGAAAAAGCACGCTAGTGCTAAGTGGTATTATCACCAAATTCCAGACTTTATTATTATAGTATACTATCCAAATTTTTTTTTAAAAAAGAAAGAAAAAATGCTGTCATTTAAAAAAAAAGAATGTTATATGGTGTGAGATTATGCATAATAATTTCCTCCTCTCCAAGCTAGGCTTGCTATGAAAATAAGGTGAGAGAATTCATCAATTGAAATGAACTCTGTCTTGCTAAATAATTTTTATTGGTACATTACTGGTGAGAAAACATAAATGGAAAAATACTATTTTCTTTGGCTTAGTACATCCAGAAAGATGATAAAACTCTCTTAAGATGTTTCCAACTGTGATATCTCCAAAATGTACACTGTGGTAATTCAGAAGTGCTGTTTATTTCCCCATGAATAAGAATATTTATCCTAGGAAGATTATAATGGTCCAGTGAGATTGACTAGGGTCTTAAATGCTTCACAATCATCAGCAGAGAGGCATTGGGTTCTCATTTGTTACAGTTTAGTGTGTATATGACTTGAAAACCAAAATAAACGCTTATTTTTGTTTGTTTTAGCAGGATTGGGTTGATTCAAGTTTTCCAAAAAGTCTCTAAATGACAGAGCAGTTATTAAAACATCTTAAGAAAGCTTTACTGTTGCATGAGATACACCCTGGAATATAAATACAGCTATTTAAAAATTTCCTAGAATTTAATATTCAATTGAAAATCCTAGTCATTTCTACATAAACTCTAAAAGGAGTATATGTACATGCTCTGAGAATAGCCTTTCTTCCACATAACAGAAGTGAAGACTTGTTCATTTTCATCACTTCTCTTAAAACTAAGTTAATTACACTGGATTTTTGCTTTTTGTTCTGACATAGTCTTTTTGAACCTGGTTCTAGATCCCCTAGGATTGAGGAGCAATAATATTATTATCCCTGAAAATGAAAGAGATACTTTGACTGAATATTTATTTTGACTTACCCATCTTTGACTGACTTAAACGACAGTAAGACGCAAGTCTCCCTAACTCTTCAGGTCTGATATTCCCCCACCAAACCCAGCAAGCACTCAGAGGGGATTCTGTTTACAAAACACTAACAAGAACTCTAGTGTAACCAGACCAGGCCACATGGTTTATGCAAAGTAGCAGGCTCTCTGGGTAAGCATTCACATACCGGGGCAGGTGGGGCTACTCCCTCATTCTAGAAGACAATGCTGGTTAGGTTCTGTCTGCAGAACTGCTCAGGATGTGGGGCAGAGAAAAGCCGTTGCTAGGTACTTGAGACTGATGCAGAATAGTTATTGACTGAAACCTCAATACCTCAACCTAAATAAATATTGAGTAAAAACTTCAACTTTAAAGCCTGCAAGTATTGTTATAAAAAGACCAGAGCTTTTGCTCCTTCCGGATTTTAAAAATATGTTGATATCCTTCATAGAGGCTTTCTCGACTAGGTGCTTAATTCAAAACAGTGCTACATTTTCCCCTCCATCTGTTCTTCTTCCCATTTTCTTCCTTCTTCCTTCCATCCCTCCTTGTTTCCCTCACTTTTGGTAATCTATGTATTGCTATTTCTTTCTTCACGCTGTCTGTATTTTATTTTATTGAGACAGTGTCTCACTATGTTGCCCATTCAGTCGAGCCTCAAATACCTACGCTCAAGCAATCTTCCTGTCTCAGCAAGTAATTAGGACTCTCCCAAAGTGCTCTCCTGACTCCTGAGGAAGTTTTTGAACAAAATGAATTATTTCCCCTTTCATAATTCACTTTCTTGAAATGAAATTGTTTACATGATTTCTGACTACAAATCTGTCTCAAAACATCAGCACCAATAGTAATTAAAATATCATGCCATGGGCTCTGGAACAATACTAAAAAGAGTTACAATTTTATTTATTTTTAATATGTATTCTGTAAAATTTTTACTTTAATATTCACACAAATCTACTGTGTTTCAGGAAGATCATTGTAAAGTGTGAGAAAAGTGCATTCAATTGGAGTCTATTAATCCCATGAGGTCAGTCTGTGAGACCACCCTATCTTCTAACCTATACTTTGTCCATTGATTATAGTAAGTGTGATCAACAGGAAAATCTGCCAAAGAAGATGGGCTAGTAGAGCATTCTGATGAAGTTAGAAGGGGGTAGGGTTTATCTATATATAGGGTTTATCCCTTATGTATATAAGGGTATATACATATATAGTAGTATGTAGTTTACGCAGACCCTAGCTGAAGCCTGTCTTATCTGCTATTTTATCTGCTTCTGCCATCCGCTCCCATCAATACTGTTAAGCAAAATGATCTATTCACATCAATTCTAAGTGGCTTAGTTATGATCCCCTCCATGAAACCATGTACTATAAATGACCAGAAAGGTATGACTAAAACCTAATGTTATAACTGAGAAGTCTGCTATCCTCAAATAAGTTAAGCAAAGTTAAATGACCACAGGAATGCAGATGATGTATGCTGGATATAGGACGTGCTCTTAGAAGAAAAACAAGGTCTTGTATCAAGGTCTCTCTCCTTACAGTGACTCTAAACTGTCTCCTTTCTCAACACAGACTCAAGGATTTAGATTTCTAAATGCACCTGAGTTCCAGCAAGCTGGATGTAAGATGATATGGTCCGCCTGAATAGTGCTCAAACTCTGTTGAATACCTGGAGCACTTCTAAAATTCTAGTGGCAAGATGACATCTGATTAAATGAGAATCTCTGAATGGATCTCAGGCTTTGGAAGTTTCTAAATACTTCCAGATAAGTGGTTCTTACTTTGGTTGCCCCTTCGATTCATAAGAAGAGAAAAAGAAAGTGGTAATCATAAAGTTCTCCTGTGGTTTCCAGTTTGACTGCTTTGGGTAAGAGCCAAATGATGTGCTAAATGTGATTCAAATATGTGCAAACCCAAGAGGTACCAATGCAGAGTGGAAAAGGAGTTGCAAGTTTTGTTTCATTTTGTAATATGGGCTACAGAGAGTACAATCACAGAAACACAGATGCTTTGTCCAGGAAAGGTTGCTAGACAATTTCCAAGAGAACTGGCTTCAAATCTCATTTGGAAAGGGAAGCTGATGTATAGTTACTATAAAGTCACATTCGTCATATGTGATTCCTCTCTCTTTTCTCCTCTTTTACTGTTTCCTGTGGATTTACTCAAGTTCATCTTTGTGGGGGTTTTTGCTTCTGAGTTTGCATGAACTCTGCTCAGTTCTGACACCAAGAATTCATTTATACTATTCTTTCTACTCCTGGATTTCTCATTTATCTGTGAAGATAAGAATTACCTACAATGCTCTAAAATATTAATCCCTGAATTTTGACTTTAACTACCTGAATCTGAATATCCACGAGCAGGGCCTGTCAATGTGCACATTTAACAAGATCCCAAGCCTTACTACTGACCAGCTCAGAAGGACATGGTTCTCATCCTGTACATGGTAGCTGTGAATCTATGAAGGACTAATAACTCAGATTACATCTGGACTTGGAGGAGTCTGGGAAACCCTCCTAAAATATCTACAAATACATTGCTTTTTTAATTTCAAAAGCCACCATTCTTGGGAAGATTATTTGATACAAGAAGGCTTTATGGGAAAAAGTATCACTACTAATTTCACACACACAAAAAAATACTGAGTTCAAAGGGGAAGACTGTGTTCATCTTGACTCAGGATTGGTGACTCCAAAGCCTACTCCTTAACATTCATCAAGCATTAGCCCATGCCAAGAAGTTACTCAGTATCATACCTGTGTGTTAATTCACTTAATTTTTTTTTTACAAATCTGCTTACTTTACCCACCTTGGAAAGTAATGCAAGATGTTCAGTTGTAGAAGTGAAATCTGAACTCCACTGCCTCAGTTCCAGACCTTATTAAGAACTAAGGTCTAAGAACTAAGAACTATTCTCTGAGGTTCTGCTCAAAGCACTCACACAAGGGGTATTTTAATCACCACTGAAGTGGTGAAGGAGATTCCATGAAGGAGGTTCTGAAGATTCTGAATCTTCAGTTTTTATATAAGGCAATGTGATAGAATATTTAGATTTCTCTTTGAATATGATACAATTGAGGCTTGAAAAATTATTGCAATTATACTCTGAACAATGATTGGAGATGAAGAAATGGCATATGGAATAGTTATTTTCTCTTTTGATTATCATATATCCAGAGTTGCCTTTATTTTGCAATGGTTTTCATGGACTGACCATCTAGATTCCACATCTGCCTCAGCTGGTAGCATATTTAAATTATTCCTGTGGATTGTCTAGTATCATCTTTATTCCTCACTTTTCCCCCTTAGATAAATCTCATTTTTGTTATCCTATTTCTTCTCAAATTCACGCAGGGCTGAATTCTAAGAGTCAAATTAAAACAGGAGCAGGTCATCATCAATGGAGGGGATATGAGAAGCCAGGTACAAAGCCAAAGAGGGAACTTCCAGCATTAAGCAGGTGGAAGGACAGACAGTAAATTTTCCCCACCAGAAACACTTCTTAAGTTTTACCGTATAAGACTTTGGACTCTTCTTATTCTTTAACCTTCAATTGTTTTGTTTCATCATTCTTATTCAACTCAAGTTTGATATCACTCATAACAAGACTCCTTGTATCAAATGCTGTGAATACTGAATCTAACATATACTGATAAACCCTCCAAAGACATTTAGCAAAGAATCCCTGAAAAGCCAGTCTTCTGGCCTGGCAGATGGCAAGCACAACGCCCCAAGAGAGAAGCAACACAAAGTCAAAATCTTCTCTGTAGACTCTGGAGGTAACTGTTAGTTATGAGGCCAGACGTTCCCATCTCTGACTACTCATTAGGACATTGTTTTTTTGTTTTGTTTTGTTTTTAACAAAGTAATTAAAATAGGATTTTTAAAAATAAAATGCCAATAACCAGACCTGTTCTCCAATTATTTAAACTAGAATCTTGGACTTGTTTCCCCTGTTTAAGATATGCCTGAAAAAAGTCTCTGCATGACTCCAGTCTCCTACTAGCATTGAACACTCATTTATATTGCATTTTATGACTACTCTAACAATGTCTTCTTTCTCTGCTGAAAACAGAAAACTGTATTTTCTGGGTTTAATGTAAATCACACTGTGCTGTGTTGATGTCAATATTTTATAATTAGTCTAGTGACTGGTAATTATACGTTCCAAAAAATTACATATATTACTTGTAATTCCTATTTATTTTTAACTATTTTTTCCAAAATACTTCCTTTTACATATGTAAATGTTAAACTGGGTTTTGTTCATCTTGTAAAGTTGACGGGAGGGCCACACAGAATCTAGTCATGATTGTTGTCTGCATATTAAACATGACACAGAGAAATAGGGTGCTCTAAAATTTTCATTGCTGATTTTATAAAATAGTTTGCTCATGTCATTCGTTTGTCCTTCAGCAGGTCATCAGGAGAGGCCGAGCTCTGCCTAAGGGATGGCGTGCTGTTCCTATGAGCTCTAAATCACAACAGATAACTCTAGAGGGGCAGATCAGTACAGCTCACAATCTAATTTATACTCCAGTTTTATCATCTAGAAAGGAAGGTTTACTTGCCTGTGATCAGTAGTAGTTAACCTTCCTTACTATGTCCAGTGTTAAAATTCTCTTCTAAAGTGCTACAATTTCCACCCAGAGGAATATTTTTCCTATTCTGCCATTTTTATTCATATTTCAGTAATATTGTATCATACATATATCAAGTGGAATTTTCTAGAAGGAGATGAGGCATAAACAGAAAAATAATCAAGTAAGCCATAGGTACTTCTAATAGGACCTATACTGATCCTTTTTGAAAAAGGGAATTCTGTTAAAATATATTTCAAAACATTTCAATTATGTACATGTTCCTCTTAGTAAGCTTGCTTACATAAAAAGGAAAATGAGATATGGGCTCTGCATTTGTCCTTAATGTCAAAATTCTGTCATCAAGCTATGAGCCTGGGAAACTCAAATCTAAGTTCATCTCCTTTATTTGGAGACCCTGTCCATGTCCACTTGTGTCATTTTAGTTTATTCAACATCTAATATACTTCTAGGCTTCACTTTGCTTCTGTCCTGGGCTCAGGTAAAATGGAACTAGCTAGCAGTGAATGTGGAAACCATGCCCTGTAGTATGAACCAGAAAAATGATTCAACTTTTCTCAGCTTTAGGCCCTCATTTGGAAAACAGGGACAAAAGCCCATAAAATTATATGCTCCTTTTAGACATTTTTGGCTTAGACTTTTGGAATAATGAAAGTAAAGTTATTTTATCAGAAAATAGGCACTAATATTTTTTTGGCTATAGACATTCATAGAAAACAGTGTTCTTCCCTCATCCAAGAAAAAATACAGGTAACTGACTATAAAAAGAAAGCAATGCTAGCTAAAAGGCTGGGTTTACTCTGGAAAAGCTGAACATTTCTACTGTGAATCGAGGGGCATCTTGAGTTGTTCTATGGACATAAAAAGAGAATACATATCTAACAAGAAGGATAAATGAGAAGGAGGGACAATTTGATCTCATAATTCCCACATTTATTTTGGGTACTAGGACTTGAACTCAGGACCTAGTGCTTGTCAGGCAGGTGCTATGCCACTGGGTCCTATTCCCTACCCAAGTTCCCACTTTCTTTTGTTCAACCCATCTTTATATTTGTAAGCTGAAAGTCAAGATTTAAAAGCGATAATAAGAAAACCAGTTTGATCTATAATTAAATCATCAAAGTAGCTTCCATAGGAAACTAATTTTTGACTCATGAACAAAACAAGATGCTCTAATAGTATAATGATGTAGTGATGTTGGTCATAATAACAATAAAAATATTCTCAGAGCTAAGTGTCAGGCCATGTCTGAGGGTCTTCTGTCAATAACTATGTTGAAATCACACAACATCCCAGGGAATGAGGTAATGATCACTCATCATGCCCACTTAATAGAGAATGCAACTGAAGACTAAATACTTCAAATAGCTTACCTTAATTATGGAGTAAGTAACTATTTGATTCAGCCCCTGCTTTAAATCTAAACCTATGATAGTATCCTGTACCAGCAAAGATTTGTTAGTGCTACATAAATCTAATCGTAGATATAATGTATGTATAATATAATGTATGTGTGTAAAAGTTCCCATTTCACATCCTGGTAGAGTCACACACTGTCCCCAGGAAGGCAGAGATTCCCAGAATATTACTCTTATGGTGGTTTGTAGAGATTCTCTAGTCTAAAAATGATTTATGTCTTTAAACAAATTTAATTGGATTGCTACTGTCTCTCTATACCTAACACTCTAAGTTATCTGTCAATCAGAAACTTAGTAATTGATAGCTTTGGGAACACCTCTCTGTCTATGTTTACCTTTATCCCTTCGGATTCTAATTGGCACAATGTTCTTCACTTAGCAGATGAGAAAACTGAGGCTCGATAATGTTAAATCAGATTGAACTTTTGCATTTGATTTTTATACTAATATAAGTCTATTAGGCAATCAGTGGCAAGATATTCACATCGAATCACTTTTTCCACCCATGGATCTTTGGGGAAAAGAAAATGATTAATTGTAGCCATAGGCTAGTTAAAGGAGCTTCATTTAAAACAGAATTGACTTTGAGGGATTCCAAAGCACTGACTGCTCACTGAAAAAGGGAGAATAGAGAAAAGGTAGTAACAGATCAGTGGGAACCACTGACCAAGCTTATCAAATGTGTGGTGTATTTCTATAATCTCAGGCCCAAGCGTGTCAACTTAAATCATTAAGATAATGAAGGGAATAGGCTGTTTGGCTTTGATTATGTTCAAGTCCTCGAAATCTATTAATCTATTCAAACATTCACACATAATAATATACCAAACTGAGCCTGAAAACAATGACAAAAAATTGACTAGTTACTATTGACAGAACTTCTACCTCTCGCCATCACCCTACCATCCCCACTGAGAGCAGTCCCTCCTCTAAATGCTACTCATGTTAATTAAATAGGAAATGCACTATGGTTTTGAGGAGAGTCTAATTTCAGAGGAATCAATCATTGCAATCCACACCAGGGAGAAAATCCTAAGAAGCCATATATTTCTGTCGAATGACTATTTACATGCATTGTACTGACCATAAATATGAAAATAACTTAGAGGTCTCATGTAAATAGAAATCGGCACTTTTTGGAAAGAATTTAACTTGTATTCAGAGGTAGAGTCAGAATTCACTTTGATAATCTTAATGGGACAGTAGAGAATTTTGGTGAAAACTTCTATACTACCCCAGAAAACAGTATCTATTGCAGGCAACCCAGTGATGCTCTGCCCCCCAAAATGAAACAACATCCAAACTGCAACAACAAAGAGAAAACAAGGAAAAGAAATAAAGGGGTTTAATTTTTATTAAGGTTCTATATTATGTGTATTTTTTACTATTTTACGGGATTACTCTGAAGCAAAGTCTTTAATTTGCAGGGAAAAGCATTAAGAGGCCTTTAAGAGCATATTCGCATCAGAGGTTTCTGACCTACCTCTAGGAAGCATCAGGTTTTCTCAGCCTGCCTTTGAGCCCTTCACAGCTGAAAGGCCTTGATAGCACCACTTAAAAGATAGGCTTTATTTGCTTTTTTGTGGCCTATCAAGTCAATGATCTGCAACCCGAAAGTGTGTAATTAGGCCATGACATGACCAAAGGAGTTGTTACACCTTGTCTTGTCGCTGGCAAAAGTATCTACCCACATGGCTGTGACAGCTATGGTCTATTGGGTTTGGAATTTCCCTTAATATCTCCCCAGCTCCTTGTCTGTCCAGTCTGTGGACGATTACAGGATGGGTACTTTTTCTTAACTGCCTCAATTACATCTTCATCCAATCGTGCATAGCAGTTGTTAAGAAGCCATTATAGATTATGGACCAAAGGCAATTAGTTCTTGACACAAAAACTTGAGCGCTCATTCTTTCAGTACACGCATGTGTGTGCCCACGAGTGTGTCTGCAAAATAAAAACTGAGACACTCAGGAAATCTATCTTTCAGTAACAGTCATATTGCCTTTTATCACTTAGAGTCTGGCATCCAAAATCCCGTTTCAAAAATCACAGGGATGCTACTATCATAACCTATACATCTCCTTCCTTTCATACCATTTCTGAGCTATCTCAATTATTATCAAATAAGATCAGTAACAGACTGCAGGAAAGGTCTGGAGAATATACAATTTAATTTTTTTTTTTTTTTGGTCTTTTTCCTTTTTATCGGTACCGGGGATCGAACTCACGACTGCCTGCTTGCAAGGCAGGTAGTTATGCCGCTGAGCTAAATCCCCAGCCCCTTACAATTTAATTCTTACAAAAAATTCTTTGTGAGAATGTCCAATCAGAAACATTTTAAAAGGAGCACTGTCACAGATTTTCTTTAAAAAATTTATTTTTGTCTAATATGTGTGCCTTGTAATGACAATCTCACAGCAATGCTTCATTTTCTAGTTAGTCTAAAGCTGTCTAGAACAATTAGTTTTATATTCTCATCTTGAGGGGATCTAGAATTACTGAAAGAGCAACTAAATCTGGTAAGAGAGTGAACTTCAAGTGAAAAAGAAAAATTAAGACACACAGAAGTAATATTTTGTATACAGAAACATTTTCAGCATAGTGTTCTAATGAACTGGACACACTTCTATAGGCACTGGGGTACAGGAGAATGAAGAAAGGTATCTCTGACTCTCTACGCTACATCCTTCTGCAAGATCACAGAACATTTGTTTTTATAATAAAATCAGGAGAGCTAATCAGGATGAGTGAAAATAATAGGAAAGCTAAACTAAAAATAAGAATAACATTAACCATGACTATCGACGGCGACCTGGGTGTGATTGCTGCCCACGGCCACGTTTTGATTCAACAGTCTAGATGCTAACTTCAAAACAGCTTCTTTTCTTCCCTGGACCCTTGTCTTAGTTGACAGATGCCATGAAATCCTCTTCTATGCCTTTATACCTCCTGGAATGATAGCCTCAGTTCCTGTTTTACTGGGAATACCTTATTCAGCATCACCAAGTTTTACAATGCCCTCACTATATTTTTCCAGCAGTAGGGATTAGAAAATCCAATGAAAATGTAGGTAAAACAAAGAGCATAGCACAGAGTTGCCAGTGTTTCTTATTCTAAATAAGAACATTATAAGCAAAATTGAATATAGAAACAAAACAAAATTACTATTTCCTATTTCCATTATTTTTAGAAATAGAAAGCTATTTTTAGCACTGTGTGAGAGGAGGGAATGGATAAACCCTGTCTGTTCTGCAGAACAGGAAACTGACAAACCATAGTACCCTGTCCCTGCTCTTCTCTGGTCTCAGAAAGCCAGTAATTATAACATCAAAGGCAGTCACCAGGTCTGGAATTGGCCTTAGTAGATACTGATTTAACTGAGTAACTTGCACATGATTTTGAGATCTCTCCTTAAATACATTACAAAGGAAAGACACAAAGACTTGCTACTGCACTGGGTCTGAAATAGGTTCAAATCTTATTAGACATGGTTCAGATAAGAGGAAACTGAGGGGAAGATGGAAACTTCATCTTTTGTCTGGTTGGTGTGGTCTACCTTCATTAAAGCTTCTACATTATCCATACATTAAGCTCTCAGTGCTCTCTCTAATGTGACAAAAAAGGTAAAATCATCAAGCTCATAAAGTACAAGTTTTCTTTAAAAGTAAACTTTCTATAAAAAGATCCTTAAATACTAAATTTAATTTTCCATTTATTATGCACATACATTTATGTCAACAACTACCATTTGATAAGGATTCCAAATAAAATAGTGTATCATTTTAAATCCAGTTGTTTGTTATTTTATGTTATTTCTTTTACTATTTTGTTAGTAATGGGGGTTGAATCCAGGCTCTTACAAGGGAGGGGCAAGTCCTTTAGCCCTGTGCTACATCACCAGTTTGTCCATACATTTTCTCTATTGCTTCATTTGGATTCAGAAAATAAAAACCCTCAAATAGGTAAGATGTACCCTGTAGTAATGAATCCTTTTACTTTTGAGTTTCATATGGATTCAGTTACACTTACTATAGGTGAGCTTATAATAAAATACGACAGAAAGATGGTCTTTTTCTGACTCCTCTCTTGCCCTGTCTCATTTCTTCTTCCATCTTCCCACTCATCCACCCATCTACTCATCTATATATCTTTCTCGTCTATCTCTCTACATCCATCTACTCATCTAGATATGTATGTGTGCATTGATCACCACATAATTTTCAAAGGTAACCCGAATACTGAAAACCTCAAAGACATGCCTACTTATATCTATCACTTTTTAAGAAAAATACTAATTTATTTCTACCTGAAATAGAACCTTTTATTCATAAGTCATGAATATCAGTTTTAAATGATGCTATACCATGTACCTTATGATGCCTGTACTTGACAAGTCCTTGCTTTCTTGTGCTAAAATTTACCTACACATCCTTATGATCCCTTTGTCAGGCCCTAAAGCACAGATGTGGGTATGTATAGGTATATAGGAAGACAGCAAGATAATTGATATAATGGCATTTTATTTAGGTTTCTGTTGAAATTAGAGGAGTATCAATATTATCCCATTTTTGTCACACAAAAAGCAATTTCATGTGGCACCTTTTAATACTATGTTGACAATTAACTTTAAGGTTTAAAAAATAACAGAAATATTAAAATAAACTCTTTTTGCTTTTAGAAACTTTCATTTGGTCTAGGGAATACCTGTGAAGTCTGGTGCTAAAATTGTATGACAAAGCTCCCTGGCATTAGAAGATCTTTAAAGTAAATAAATGTTTTAAAGGCAGTTTCCTGGCAACCACTACATTGCTATACAATTTGAGTGAAACACATCGTGTTGGTTTTGTTTCTGGTTGGTCTAATAAGCTTCTTTCTGTCCTATCTTTCTGCCCTACCAGAAGGAACATTTTCATGCACTGACCACTAGGAAATGTTAGAGTGTTAGCAAGCAGGACAAGCATGGCTGATGTCTGTCTTTTGAATGAGATATTTCCATCAAAGCTACATACACATCATATGCATTTTCCTAAATATTTGTGGCACAATTCACGGAACAGATATTTTTCCCCTCCCTATTTCCCAGTTTGGCTGCTGAAAGATGCAACAAGGACTAAGTCATAAGAAACAAAAAATCAAGAACCAATCCATAAAGAGAACACTGCTCCTCCCCCCGCTTAATTCAAGCAAGCCATTCACAGAGCTAATGGGATGGACCTGTTGAATCCAGAACAAGTCACAGACACATCAGCAACATTAAGTGGCATGCAATGACCAGATGACCATAGGTGCCACTGCCATGCTTTGATTGGCTCAAGCTCAGAAAACAATCTCATTGAAAGTGTAGACAATTAGCTTTTCATAAATCAAAGTGAGGTTAAAAATAAGGATTTAGTGATATCAAAGGTTTATCAAATGTTTCCTAAACGCAAGAAAAAGATGTTCACCTATTCCCACTTATTGGGATAAGTCAATAAGATTGTAAAATTACCTAGTTCAGCTCCATCTTTTTCATTTGGGAAAATCTCTGCTCACACCAGATGGTCTTCATTCTGGAGGTCAACATTCAGGGACTCTCAGGGTGCTCCAAGATAATCATCAAGTGATCATTTAACCAGGAAGATGATGGGCAGGAAGTTGCAAGGTGCCCATTATGGACTTTCCGGGCTGTCCTGAGGTTACTGGAGTTCAGTATTTTCCAGAAGTCCCTGAATCTTTAATGTGATGAGGGCTTAATTTGTGCTGATAAAAGGTAAAATTCTACCAACTGGGGACATCAAATTTCTTTCCCTTTTAAGATGTCAAAAGAATGGATCTCATGATTACAGGAAATGTTCGTTGCAGTTTTTCTTTTGATCAAATTGACAACCTGTGAGCATTTCCAAAATAGTCTCAATTCCTGCTGACTTCCCTTCCTATTCTGAAGGCATTTCTTTTTGTTAAGAAGTTTATCTCTTTGTCTTCTGGAGGAAAGAAACTAAGATTCTGTGATATTATGCTTTGAAACTAATTTATCAAGTTGTTGCCTTGGTATACATTGTAGATACTTGGCATCTTTAATATGGATTCAAAAGCTGCTAATTTCACATTTTCTTCCAAATGCATCTATTGATATAAGGATCTTCCTTCTCTGAGCTTGCTTACTAAGAATAAAAGCAAGCACCACCATAGAGAGCCTTGATAAATCAAACCAGAAATATCATTTTAGAGATTGCTTTCTGGTAATTCACCTATTACTAGATTTACCTCAATGAATAATTCTATATGCGACAAGTATTTTGCTTACAATCAAGTTAAATAGGGCCAGTAATCAATTTCCACAGCAACCACGAAAACTTGATGTGCAAATGTCTCTAATGAACAACAAGAGGCCAATTACATGGACAAGAATATAGTTAGCTGATTTCTTCAACTGAAACTGTTATACTAAACTGGGAATTGCAGAGTTATTAAAGATTTATCAATCCAAGAATGAGGGCATTTTTTCCAATAGGATATGTTTTCAATGAGAAATCCTAATAATATTAAAATACAGATTTCACACATGTATTTGCATATGCATCACTTCAAAATGAAGAAAACTTTAACTGAATTTTAGAAGAATATGTGTGGAGATTGTTAGCCACTTAAGTCAACCTCAGAATTATATTAAACGTTTATTTTCTAGAATGTCTAGATTTATCTTATTGGAGGCAATTTGTAATTTTATAATTAACCTTTTTCAACTCAGAGATACACTTATACTGAAGAGCAAGATAAACATTCAAAGAAACAAATTCATTTAAGATTCTTATAATTATGCAGCAAGCTAAAGTTACTATGATTATAATTACATACAAGGCGAGTGTTTGAGAATTTAGCATCTAGAAATATTTTCATAAAAATAATTAGGGGTTGTAGCTGAACAACATTACAATTGAAAATGTGTGACTCTTCAGTGTGTGGAATTTAATAGCATTAAGCCTTTTCATTTGTAGAACGATGTTGAATGTTTCAAGAGTGTTGCCATTTTTATTAGCTTTATTATCTCTATTTTCCTAATCCAGTGTCAAAGTATATGGGACATAACAATTTACTTGAAATAGTTTGCATCTTGGAAACTGATTATGGGGTAAGTTTTGTGCTTATGACAATGTCTTCACGATGATTTTCGATTTCTTTGAAGGCTCCCTACTGTCTTGAGAACTTGGTATAGCTATCCATAAGAGAATAATACCTGCACACAACCAGATAGCAGCCTTAACTCTACCTGTCAACAAGCCATTTTTTTTTACAAGCATATCCACGTAATTTTCCAAGTGTAGGTATTAAAGTTCAGGGACTTATTTGGCATCATTAGCTTATAGAAAAATTCTGTAGCTATAATGGGTAACCACCCACTTTGTGAGAAATGGAATGGAACTGCTGGAAAAGCACACCACAGCAAAGTGAGAGAGAGAAATCCATCACCACAGGCCAGGTGAGAGAAGAGTGGCTGCCGACACCTCCCACCCAGGAGTGAAGCCCATTGACTGCTTACCTGTCTGACCCAGCATGCCTCAGCCACACATGCAAATTGTTATCATTATTTTATTCATGAAACATTTTTAAATTAAAGAAGTCATCACCAAAATAAGCACCCTCTATGACATTTGTGCATGCAGAGCATCTGAACATTCACATTTATGTCCTCAGAAAACAGAGCCAAGAGTTGCATTCAATATGGAAACACGCACTTTATTTTTTCAAGGCACCTACACAAAAATAGCTACGGCTTGCTGTTTCAGGAACCAAGTCATCTGTAAAGCTTGGGGACCTAAGTCACTCCCACACAACCATTCTGACTTTTACATTTCTCCAACCATACATCTGTTCTTTCTACTGCTACTTCTGATGTGTGGTGTGCATTGAAAATAAAAGGCAATTTATGTTTGTGGGATTCAACATCAGGCATTGCAAAAAAAGCAATAAATCTTATGAAATTCAGATACATTTTTCATTCTTTTGTTTTGAATTTTAAAATGCTTTCTTGTGTGTGAAAAGCTGTAGGAAGAGAAGGTGCTTGAAATGGAGGTAAATCTGCAGAATCATTCTATTTTTGCTTTTATGAATCAGATGAAACCATGGTCTTACATAGAAGACCATGACAATGCTGTGCAGGACTATGTGTGTGTTTGTGTGTGTGTGTCTGTGTGTGTGTGTGTGTGTGTGTGTGTGTGTGTGTGTGTGTGTAAGCAATGTATATGATCACAGGAATAGAGATTTGGAAAGAAACTACAGAAGGATAAAACACAGCCCCTCCTTTGTGTATTAGCACAGAAGGTGAGGAGTTTGGAGTGAACTAGGCTTACTCGTTCCTCCTGTTCTTGTGGCCTTATTTACCCCTTCACCATGGGACTCAGTGTTTGGGTTCTTCCTCCCCACTAGTCATGCATCTTCAGCAAGACCAGACAAGAATCTCCTGTCCCACCATGTTAATTTTCAAGTAGTTGTCAAGCACGAGTAGGAGGACCCTTACCTGTCACTGTAGGCGGCAGCAGTGGCAGGGGTAGGCTGGGCGTAGCGGTATGCAGCATAACCACCCTACAACACAAGGAGAAATTGAACTTAGGAATGCAGAGAAGCCTAAGGCAGGACAATAAGCAGTGAGACCACATCAAAACAGCAATTACCCAAGTCTACCAAGCTGAAGTTGAGGTTAATAAGAGCTTAGTACCAAAAGGAGAAGTACAAAACATACTGCAGAGAGAAAGGGTGGAAATCCAACCCCGCTGCATGTTAAGGGTTAGTGATCCTAAGCACCTCCCAGAGGAAGAACCCAGGTGTCCTTAGACGGAAACATACTTAAATGTTAATAGTAACTGTCTTGAACTGAGGAGGATTATATGGGATTATTAAAATACTCTTTATACTTTGCTGAACTTTCCAGATTTTCAAAATTGATTTATGCTTTACCTTTATTTATAGAATAGTAATTTAAAATTTATTTAAACGATCCTTAAAAATTGTGACCTTAAAAGTAATCTGTTCATGTCTTTTACATTTGTTAGAAAAATCAGGTAGCACTTTGAAAGTTTCTTAGTGATCATTTGCATTTGTAGCCATTTAATGTCTAATGTTATTGAAGACTTATTAGCTGTCAAAATGCTATATAATTATTATACAATTATTATAAACATGATGAGCATTTCTTAATGATTCCATCTTTTTGGCTGAAAATGCCACACTGCTTTGTATCACACAGACATGGATGTGGGATTTGTTTGGTGCAGAAAATATGATAAAGCCTTCTAATTTGTACATAAAATCATTAAGAGAGAAAAAAATCTAAAAAAATAATTAACATTTAGTTGTATGTACCAGTAATTGCAATTGTTCAATTAAGCAAGGAGGACCAGCAAATGTGCATATTCAAAAGGAATTGTGTTCAGTGGAGCATTGATTATCAAACTGTGAAAACAACAGAGCTCCTTGCTCAACAGACCACAGCGATATGTCAACCACCGTGGAATGATCTCAGCACAATTAACCAACAGGATCCAGTTTCCACTGATAACACAGGGACTATTCAGGATTAATTAGAATATACAGTCCCATAACCCTTGGAGGGAAGAATGTTTACTGTCACCGTAAAGGGGAATTTCAGGAGAGAAGACTGTTTCTGAGGGCATCTCACAACCAAATCATCAGTGCAGAAGGACTGGTGGCATTACATTTGGCTTTGCATACAGAAAGAAACTAAATAGAGGAGGAAGCAGATGAAGCAAGAATACTGTAAAATGCATCCTTCAAACATAGGTAAAATGATTTAGTAATTTCTTCCTATCATTCACTAGTTATAGTCAGAGTGAGTGTGCACAGCAATTTGAAATAACTGCTTTCTCCCTTCTTTAAAGTTTGTTCCTTAAATCTTGCTTGACAAGGGCATATCCAATATATTCTGACAGATAATCACCAGTAATTTGGAGCCAGTTTATAAGTTTTCAGTGTCCCTTAAAAAACAATGTGTGTGTTAAAAAAGAAAAAAACAAGGTCTTAACCAGACACCACCTGGTGTTCCAAACACCATGTTCTCTAATTAGGAATGGAAAAACTCATTAAATGTGCTGGGGAGTCATCAAACCAAAGGAGTTGTCATGCCAGCACTGAGCTCAAGTCACAGAATGATGGGCTGAGGAGAAATGAGGTCACCAAGTTTCTGGAGCTGTTCCTTTAATCTGCTTGCCATCGTCCTGGCTTTCATGAGGCCTACACAAAGATATAGGTTGCCAGGATGGATATTAAACTTCATGACACAGGGAGGGGTTGGAATCGACTTGCTGATCCTTAGGAGTCCTTATTTGCAACTGGCTGAAAACTTTGAGTGGAGAAAAAGGGCAGATGTATTTTTCCTTTCTCTCCCAGAAGAACTGAAAGGTATTTGTCTAGGTATTCACACAGATACCATGTAAAATATAATTGGGTAACCATGTATGTGGTCCCACCAAAGGTTTCTGGCAATGTCCCATAGGCAAACTTGTTTGAGATTTGAACTTTGCACATCTCCAACTTCAGCAGTAGTTTCAGTCAATAAAAGGTGGCAGGTCTGATGAAGGAGCAGAATGCTATAGGGCAAACAGAAAATAACTACAAAGAACCTCAGTGACCATGAGGTTGATATTTATTGTAGGTGTGTACACCTGGGTTTTTTCCGCATGGCAGATGAGGATTTGGAAATGGCTTCTGTTTGGTAGATTTACCTACGTCTTGGCCACTTAGAGAAAATAAATATGTATTGCTATAAGATGGGCACAAGTGGTTGATAGCCTGATATTTGTCTTTATTACTTAGGATTTTGTTTACAAGTATTCTTGATTCAAGAGTCAATAAAACAGTTTGCTAAAGTCCTTAGAGAAAGTGAGACATTTTACCCTGATCAGTGGTCTGATAGCTGTTCAGCAGACCATGCATTTATGTTTGAAATGTCTTCTACCTGGGCCATGCAACACCTTAGCCAACAGTCCTAAGTACATACTGCATGTCTGATATGTTGGTAATAAAATGAACTGAAATTTTAGTTCATTTGAATTAATTTGAGTTTAAGCATATATAGTCACATGGCCTGGTGGCTACAGTATTGGGCACTACACGTCTAAGTCATTCCTGAAACATAGTAATTGGGGAAAAATGGGTTAGGTGACTTCATAACTCCACCTCTCTATGTTATACTATCTTTCCTGTTATTTTTCTTTTGCATGAAATCCATATTAGGGGAATAACAGAGTTGTGTATTAACTCAGTGTATGTGTGCATGCAGTGTAAAATGATCAGAAATACAAATTGCTTTAATTTGCTTGTAACCAGTGACTCCGATCAATTTTATTGCTCTCTATTTTGCAGCTTGCCGAGGAGAGCCAGAGTTTCTGTGTGGCTCTGTGCCTGAAAAAGGAGCATTTTTCTATCTGAGGTCGCCAAACCCTGTTGATGTTTAGCCTGGCCCTCCCAGACATTAAGACAAAAATGTCTTTGACAAATAGGTTTTTCCAATCATAAAACCAAAGGGAAAGGTGGAAACAAATAACATACTTCTATATTTCTCACTCGTAAAACATACTCCTGCTTTCTCATGTTGGGCAGAAAATTTTAATATGACTATATAAAAATAAATTTTCCACAGCTGCTATGGATTTTGCTGCTGTCACCAACAAATATGGGCTTCAAAGAATCATACTTACATAGTCTAAAATGTTTCCTTTGTTATTGAGAGTGCTGGAAGTCCCTTGGAATAGTTAAAGGACTTCAACTGATGGTCTAATAAAGCTTCTTCAAAAGTGTGTTTGATAGGACATGAGAGGTGGCAGGAAAAGGAAAGGTCTGTAACCAAACAGGTTTGGGGAATTCTGGGTTAAACAAAATGAAACCCCATTGTGGGACTTCTTAAAATAACAGTGATTAAGACTGAAGATCTTGAAAGCATTTCAAACTACTTTCTTGATGAAGAACTGAAGTTTCACATTAGAACAGGCTTTTGGAAAGTGGAGATTCTAAAAGCCAGATATGAATTAGGAAGAGAGGAAAAGCCCACGGGTGCTGGTGGGAATGTGCTCATGGGTAGAAGTGTGACAGGAACGGGCTTGAGTGGGATCTCCTTTAGCATGGGTGCACAGGAGAGAGCAGCAGGCTTATCCGCAGAAGGAGGCTTCCTCCTTTTGAGAACAGCTACAAATCTGGCCCCACTTTGTTTAAAGAAGGTGTATTAGTTTGAAGATAACTCAAATTTCTGTACTGTGGTAACATTTACAAGAACATTTGAAGAATAAAAAAAAACTTCACTGTAAATTACAACTTCCTAGTTTATCAGCATTACACATACAGCTACTTTTGAAATGTGACAATAGAAGTGTAATTTCCTTGAAATGTAACCATTAATGTTGATCTCAGGGATTTTATTTTATGTTTTATTGACTTATTGTTTTGGTACTGGAGATCAAACTCACGACTCGCACTTGCCAGATCTCAGGAATTTTAACTACACTGTTTTCGCCTAGTCCAAGTACCTGCCCTTTGTCATATTCATGAGTTTTAAAAAATAAAATTGGATCAGCTCTCATGGTTTAAAAGCTACTGTGTTAATTGAACGTCACTGAATAAAAATAGGAGTTGCAGGTGATAGGGAAACTCATGTCACAAAACTCCCACTAATCATCTTCAGTTTGATATCTTTCATTTTACTTGACAGTTTTAACGTCAGTGATAGATGAAATTTGAGTACTTTCACCAGCAACAGATGTGTTGAAGCTTTTTATTAATTAGGAATTGCTTCAGCAGTGAGAAATAGGTGTGAAATAAATTTCTTATCAACTACAATGAAACCAGGGAGGATTGTGTTAGATATTAGCTGTGCAAACCTTTAACTCATGGACTATAAGGGCAGATTTTGGATTTTCCGATTCCAATCGACTCAGACAACCTATTAAAATATTGCGCAGAAAGTTGATTCAATTAAATGAAATCCTTTAATTCTTTTTGCTGAATTTATACTGATTGAATCCAGACACATTTAAGCCAAGAATTAATGGCCAAGCTTGACCTCCAGTTCAATACACTCATAATCTCGCAAAGCTCATGGCTATGGCTAACCAAGGTCTGTCATGGAAACAGCCCTGATACTTGAAAGCAAATGTTCCCATTCTACTCAGACATATCAAAATAAGATGACCATCTTTAATCCAGAAGAATTCACGTTAAAACTGGAAAATTCAGTTAAGTCCTTCCTCCTTCTATGTTAGCGTTCCCCTTCCCAGAATCATCTTGTTAGTAAGAATTTCACAGCAAACCCACAATCATAGTGATGAGTTTTTCTACCAGTCGAGATTTCCTACCTGCAGCAATTTATTGCCATACACAGGCTCTTGATACACTACTCTATAAAGAAACAGAAATGTAATGTTTTCAATGCAAAAATGAAATAAATAAAAGAAAATGCTTAAGTCAGACAGAAATTCCAGAGCAATTCATTTACAAGTTTGCTTTTCATTATTCACTAAGAATTGAGAGTGACCCACTAAATCCAAAGCAGAACAGACCTTGCCAAAGATTTGGAATTACAAATCTCTGTCTCTAAGATTATTATAAAAGGTGGAGAGAGAGTTCAGACTGTGCTGTTTATGTTCAAGATAATACCTGTGTTTATTTTAAAGAAGATAAAAAGATAATTTCATGGCTTCTCACCTTTCAAAGTATACCCCAGTAGTTTAAATTAACTGACTATTGAGAATTTATCTCATCTCCTGATTGGAATTCCCTGGCATATCTGAGGATTTAATTTGAATGCATAATTATTTAGGCAACAGAGACAACTGTACAGCAGCAAATGGAATATATCAGCACCTTTACCTGCTAACTTCAAATCACAACACAGTAAAACTACATTTCACAAACTCTTGAATCTCAGTGAAGCTACAAAAGCCCATTCTCGTTGATTCTCGTTGGCTTTTATCTACTTTTGAAGACCTACAATGTCACCAATGTTTTGGTTTTGTCGGTTTTGTTCTTTACTGTTTTGTTCAATTTTATTATAACTAATGATATAGGCATTCTTTTAGAGATAGCGGGAGGCATTATGGTAACCATTATTGATCACCTTGTATTATGTTTTTACATTATCTATTATGTCCACCCTTTTGACTTGACCGATTCTGTTCTGTTATGTCACATTTGGTTTTACTCTCTTCCAAAAAAGCAATAAGAACCGTGGGAGCAATGAAACTCAAAATGTGTAATAGTCATTGTACAAAAGAGAGGAAAAGAAAGTGCTCTAAACTATATAACTGCATGTATATTTAAGTGTATAAAATAGAAAATGATATCACAGAGTTTTATTGGATCAATGAACAGAACTGTTTGCAGTATCATTGTTGGAATGTCCACTTTACAAGCTTTAATTTTGTGACTTGAACAATTATTTCTAAGTTGACAATATGTAATCCATTAACTAGTGATTTCCTACTGTTCATTTTTTTTCTGTAAATCTGTATAACTTGTAAAAAAAAAGCTATTTTTGAAATGTGCTAGAAAACCTACACATGTGTATGTTTGTATTAAGGAGCTACTGCTAATACATATGTCCTTAACGTGTCATCACTCACTCAAATCTGATACTGACAAAGCTCGGTGGAACCCTCACACAGACTGGGAAACAATCTGAAAGTTATGCATAGGTGATTTTTCATGGAAATTGTTTGAATTTGAAGAGAATTTTCTAGTTCCCCAGAACAGACATCCAGGTCACTAGGTATTTTAAGGAATTTAAGGATCTGCCTTATAGATGTGTGTGTGTGTGCTGGTGATGGTTTTCTTAAATCATAAAACCTTTCTTACTAGCTAATTTTTCCCTTTAAATTACAACTTGAGCTCATGGAGCTCTCTGCCTAAGCCCTTGTATGTTCTTCCCCATTCTTACCCTTTATTTCAATTTAAGCCTATGTATTATTCTCCAGTGGCCTGCCGACTTGCTATACTTCTCATATTCTCTTCCCATTCCCCTTCCTTGTTTTTATTGCACCTCACTGTCAACAGTTTCAATCTGATGTTCAATTCCTGAATGTTGAACTCCATGGCCAGATCTGTTGGGCATCAAGCCTCAAGGTCAGGGAATATTTCTGGACAAACTGATTTTACTCTTTTTGGGAAAAATAATATTTCCTCTTAAGGTAATGAGATTACCCTCTTATTGGGCAGTGGAGGGAAAAAGATAACACAGACTAAAGTTGGTCCTCTTGTCTCTCACACAGCAAATGCTTCACTGGGAACATCATCATGGAAATAAAGATGGTTTGTATGTGGAGGATTCCTTTCTCCAGTGTCACTCATTTCCAAATCTACTGCACTGTATGTTCTTAAGCTCAAATATCAGTGAAATGAGGACTCTTTAAAGATCTATGCAGGGCATAGTAACGAGGATACAGACATAATTGTCTCACCATAATTTCAACTGGAAAACTACTATAACAGTATAAAAACGCACTGGGATCTTATTGTGCTATGTTCGCCCAGCAGTGCTAGTGGCTGCATATTTGCAAGTTTGGGGTGTTCCTGATAAAAGGAATGCAGCTCATATTTATTCTGTCTGTCTCTGTCTCTCTGTCTCCCCCCAGCCCCCCACATCCCTACCTCCTTCCTACATCCTATTGCCATTGCCCAGGTGATGGTTATCTTACCTCAGTTTCTACTGATAATTCTATCAAAATGCTTATAGCTCTATTATAATTTTCTTCTGCCCCTCTTTCCATTTTCAAGAGTTATCTTTGATCAAATACCATCTTCTTTGGTCTCTCCCTGAGAAGGGCAACCAACATGTATTATGATTAATCCATTAAACAACACTCATATTCCACTCCTTGGCCAATTTCTGGCCTTATGAGATTGACACCTTCACCTATGAATAGAGCAGATGGCTTTGCAAGTTGATTTAGCTCCTGGATTATGATTTTCAGTTTACATCAGCCTTACTATTAGTTCTTTCACTATACTCTTTAACTTGAGATACTTTTTAATTAAAATGAGTTTATGTAAAAGTACATCAAAGACAAATAATGGCTTTTCTTGAAGGTTTTATAAGGTAGTTATAAAAATTAAATTTCTATGTTTCTAAACCAAAGTGTGATGTACGTTCTGTTCTCAGGAAAAAGGGACTCATGAAATGACCTTGTTTAGCCCTCTTTTCTGCATCACTTCAGATGAGTAGCCACCTGCATTGTGTCTGTGCATCTTCACTGTGACCAGCAGGGCTGGCTTTTGAACAGGACTCAGTTCCTGAATGGGGTGGATGATTTTTCTTTGCCCTAGTTTTTGTATTACCTTCCAGCTCACAGGATCTCTTAAGACTACTCCCTCTGGCAATTTCAGGGCATCTATGATCATCTCTCCCTCTCTCCTCAATTTTGTCTTCTCTGCAAAGTTTCAGGTAAAAGAATAGGATCAATAGGAAGCTGCCACTTGCCCTTTGCAGAGCCCATTCGGATCTTTCAATCATACATGCTCTTCAGGACTAAGAAATGCCTGGAGGGTGGGGTCCAAAGCAGGTGGAGGGTAGAAAGACCTTGGAGAACAAAGGCAAAGGGAGGAGGTAGCAGGGAATGTGGACAAGAACAGTCCTTTCCTAGTGCTAGTGCAGTGTTGATGTCATCTTGGCCTGATAGGCTGTTAGGGTGGAAGATGATCTGAAGAGCAAGAAGCTGACAGTAACTTCTCTTGCTTAGAAGGAGCCAAAGCCAGAGTCTTATCACCTTTTTCAACACCATTAAAAATAAGGGGCTTAAATCTGTAAGAGGTGACTGATTCCTGTAAAACACACCCCAGAACCCCTCATACTTGCCCTAAATCTATTTGTTGTGCACTGATTTTATGAGATTGGAGGAATAAACCAGGTACTTTCTTTAAGCAAAATAGAACTTATGATAATTTTTAAGGATTTAACCAAACCTGTTTTAAAAATGGAGCCCTGGGGACATTTCTATATACACTTCTATCCTATTATTTCAAGGGAGGCAGTAGAGGGAATGACTTAAACATGTACATTCAAGATGGCAACATCCTAGCTAGGATGAATTTTGCTCCATAAATTGTAGTTTGGAGGAAATATTTCTATTCTTTCTTCCTGTAAAAAGAATGTAAGGTCATCCTTGAGCTTATTTGCTGAAGAGTGGGAAGTTTAGTGATCCAGATCACTACTACCCTGCATCCCCAGATCCTGGCAGCAAGAAAGCAAAGCTGTCATCTCATGCAGAGCAAGATGTTATAGAAAGTTCCAGAAAATTGCAGTGAACTCCTTGGAGACAGGAAAACCTGTGTTGGGCAAACAAAATTCTAATATCGTAATATATTTTTCTGTTTCCTTACTGCATATTTAGAATGGCATTCTGAAAAAAAATCTTAAAGTCTTTATAAAATGAGCAGTAGAAAATGAAATAAAATTGTTTTGGCTGATAGGGTTCACTTGAAAAGTAGGAGAGGAACAGTCTTCAAGTCCCAGGCCCTAGCCCAAGCTGAACTTCAAAAAAATCCCCTCTGAATGTACTTTACCTGGGGGTGCTATACCACTCAACCCAGTGGGCTTTGTTCAAATCTGATGAATTTGTGGGAAGTAAAGGCTCTAAATGTGTTCAAAGGACAACGGAAAATGCTGTTGGCTTCCTTCTGGAAGCTGAACTTCTCCATCTTGCTATGGAAGCTGGCACATTCTTGTCTTCCAAGTCCATCTTTGTTCTGTACCAGTCTTTCTCTGTGGGTTTTCAAATGTCCTCATTTCCTGTGCCAGTCAATACCCACATTCTTGGTCAATTATTCTGATACTGTCATTCTGTGTTTGTGAATGAGAGAGAGAGACAGGGAGAGAGAGACAGAGACAGAGACAGAGACAGAGAGACAGAGACAGAGAAAGAGACAGAGACAGAGACAGAGAGAGAGACAGAGAGAGAGACAGAGACAGAGACAGAGACAGAGAGAGAGAGAGAGAGCGCGCGCTCCCAGAACTCCTGCCTTAAGGCAGCTTCTAATTCCTATTATACCAGAATCTATACTGGTAACTAGGCAAACATACTAATTTGAAATGTGAATAGGAAAGCACAAATCAATCCATCATTTTTTACCATACAAAGAAACAGAGTCACAGTGAGGTGGCTACTCAATAATTGACAGCTAATTATAAGGTTTTTATTTCTGATTTTACCTGGACTCAGGAACACCCACTTCCCACCTTTCTCTTGGCAGATGTTGATGAAGGTAATTTTCTTTCCAGCAGATCCTCTATTTTCTCATCCCTTGTCTACACTTTTCCATTTTTCAAGCTCAAGCATATAATAATACTAAAGCTCCATATTTGATTATTCCAACTATCATCCTAACTTCTATGTTTGCACAGTCTACCCCAGGCTACAAGGAGGCTGCAGACATGGATTAAAGTTTGGGTCTGTTAGAGACCCAAGGATAAGGATGGGCTCCAAGCTGCCTTTCCTCACTTTCCTCCCATTGAGAATGGCGTGAACTGCAGACTAGAGAAGCACGATGTGAGAGGGAGTAGCTTAAGTCTGACAAAAAGACTCCTCGGGTAAAGAACATGCAATTCACTCTTTTTCTTACAGGAGGAAAAAACTTCACAGATGACAGTAAATATACAGAATACAATAATATTAGCATTCTACTAAGTCTGTCATTGATAGAGATTAATGCTACATTTCAAAATTGTAATTTAAATTCAAAAGGAATAAATTAAATAACCGGTGTCACTCTCATTTTCTAGTAAATGGCATCAATTTGATCAGAAATATGGTTTTATTTTTCTTTGTTATCTACTCTATAAAGTAACAAATATGATTTCACCGACTTATTTGAGGTTATTAGTTATTAAAAAAACATGACTTAGAAAATACCCTCAATGCTGTCCATTTATTTTAAATTGTGTTCATCTTGAGTTTTTGTGACATTAATGCCTGTATCATAATGTAGTAAAGCAAATTCATCCAGAGCAATGTAGGCAAGCTTAATTATGTAGGCAAGTCCTAATGATGAGGAATATCCTGCTTTTTTCTAAGGGAAAAAATGTTTAATAAGATGGAACCAGTTAGCAAACAACTCTAAGTCAGGTAACTCTTTCAGGAGAAATGAAAAGAATAAAAGGTTAAAAAGTAAAGACTTAGTGTTCCATCTACATACATTTTACTGGGGAAGGGAGGAATTGTTTCTTTCTAAAATTACCCCTATTTAGAGTGAAAGAGATTCTTCTAGAGCTATTGTGATAAATAAATAATTATAAGAAAAGCATCAAAAATATCAGCCATGAAAGTATCTTTTAACCCTCCACAGTTGGTAACTACAGCTGTTTAAATACTATATTGCAAACACTGAGACCAAACTGGAAGCCTTAGAGGCAATTTCTTTGGGGATGGGGTCTTTATTGCCACTTTCTTTTGGAGGAAGCCTAGTTGTATTTATCCCTGGTGTGGGATTACATTTATTCTGAAGTTGATCTGAAGAAGTCAATTCCCCTCAAATAGCAAAAGTGAGCCTCCCATGAGTATAGGAGCATAAATTCATCCACGTCCACTGAATTGTCTGAAAAAGAAATCTGATCACATTGCGTGGAGAAATTCACAGCAAACTTGTAAAATGAATGACTCTGGGAGGTAACAAGACAGCATGCACGTTAATGAATACTTACATAAATGTCTGCACCATAAAATCCATCCTGGTAAACAACACTGCAGGGTGCACACACAAAGAGAAACATCCATATTAGTGCGTTTCCCCATGCAGACACGCCAACCCTGCAGGGCCAGGTTAGTCTGGGCACAAGGTCCAAGACACAGGGACCCAGGAGAGTTCTCACACCAATTAAGGAGGTTGGAGACAACATCAGTTCATAAAACCAGGAGAATAAGGTCCCAGAATCAGGTCGTTCTGCTGGGTACCAAGTTTCTCCCTCTTGGGAGAGGCTGAAGAAATGCACAACTTTGAAGTGCATGGAACATTAAAATGTATCTCTATCAGCCTAGATGGACATGAGAGTCTTAAAATGATCAGAGTTTGCAGTTACACCACAGAGCTCCCCCCTAAAAATCACAAAACATCTGTTTATAAATAGGCTTGGGAGGGGAGAGGCAGAGTTTTGCATTTTCAATATGGGCTACAACAGAAGGGCCTTACTGTAGTGGGGTAACCCAAATGGTGTTAGAAATTCTTTCCGTATTATTTTGTGCTGTAGTCTTATCTGGTAATTCTATGAATCGCTCTTTTATGGTACATGTAGAAAAATATTATTATATGTATGCATAAACATGTGCATGAAAAATATACATGGATGTATATGTATTTGTGCATTAGTATGCACACGTGTAGGAAGCATATGTGTGTGTTCTTGTCTATATCATATGCTGTACATAAACACACTTACATGTGTGTGATTGTGTCTGTGTAAGTGCATGTGTGTAATATATGTACTTATGTGTGAAGGTGCAGGCTTGTTCATGCAATTATACTCACACTAAACAAAGCTTACTTCATGAAAGTAACAAACTCAACCTCACAGCAGATCTGTGCTCACTGCCCGTATAATAGATCATCCCAGAGAGACATATTTCCACGAGGTAAGGGAGAGACTTTTTCAGAAGTGTCTTAGAACCATTACCTTGAGTGAAACATCCAGGGAAAGTAGCTCACAGCTGTGTGATCATGGGACTGGCTTAAATTTCCTAAGCATAAAAAGTACACTGCACAACTTACAGACTTTTATGAGGATCACTAGATAACCTTTAGTATAAAAATGTGTGTTTCTAAATGCATGTTTTTAGAAAGACGGTAGTTACCATGAATAACCTTCCCTAAGATGTTTCTGTGAAGTTTCCAGATGATTTATGATTCTGGCAAAGGCCCAATGAGTCCCATTGTTGAGTAAAGCTGGGTTTGATACCAAGTGATTCAGCAGCATAGTGAACCACACGTAAGCAGAGCACTGTGAGCCAAGGGAGGGCACTTTACAACACACTCACACATGCACACAGCAGTAACACTGGCTTGCTGGAGAACACTGTAGTGTGTGTTTCTCAGAGCTGTTCGGACATGATCGACTAAATCCCAAGGGCCATTGTCCTTCAAGTGTGGCAGGGATTTCATGCGCTGAGGAGGCTGGTAGGAAGAGTGTTGGGCTGTTGTTTGTTTTTGATCTGGGAGGACTACAGTTCCAAGGGCACTTGTCAACGGCAATCCAAGATGCTGAAATGTGCAGTGTCCCGAGCTAGGCTTTGAATTTCAACATTTCTAGTAGAAAATGGTAGGGTTTTCCGGGAGTCAGAAGGCAGGGTCAACTTCTGCCAATAGCACTTAGAGCAGATCTTATGGGACAGGAAAGCAACCAATATTTACTTTGGACCCCAACCATAGAAATGATGGTTTAGCCACATTGAGACAGCTTTTGTCCCGTTCTGTTAGGCTACCATGCCTTTGCTCAAGTGATCCCTAGTGCCTCTTTTCTCCCATAAACCTCACCCTAAAGCAGACAGAACCCATTCAAGGGCCAAGGAAAACACTTGGGTGTTTGGGTCACATTTTTGCTCCAGTTGATAGCTCTATGCTTGAGACAAAAATTACTGAGTTTCATTCACTCATTTACTGTGAAACAGGAGAAGAGGTAAGTGTCCGTGTCAAGGTACATGTATGCCTGCATGTATAGGACTTAGTGAGATAATATTTGCAGTGTGTGAAGCAGCCTGCTTAGCACTACAGGCTCAAATGTCACCTTCTTTGTGATCCAATGCCAATCTGAAGATGAGTTATTTCTCCAATCTGCAAACACCAATTTCAGTTTCTCAGACCTGTCAATTTTCACCTTAAATTAAAAGTTTTTGTGCATGTTACTCATTTTTCATAAAAGAGACACTCAATTCCTTATTCAAAATTTTATCTCACTTGATGCCTGACATATTATACCAAGAGGACATGCAATAACTATCTGTTGACTGACCAGCTCCCATATTTTTCTGAAGTTGAACATCTGGAGGTAGCAGAAGGTGACATGGAGTCATTTTTAAGCTGGGTGAAGTGGTGCACACTGTAATCCTAGCTATGAGGGAGACAGGAGGATTACAAATTTGAGCCTAGCCTGGACAACTCAGGGAGAATCTGTGTTAAAATACGAAGGATGAGGAGTACAGCTCAGTGTAGAACTCTTCACTTGACATGTGTGAGATGCCTGGATCAATTCCTGGTACTATCACAAAAAAAAAAAAAAAAAAAAAAAAAAGAGACAGTCATTTCCTTGTCTTATCTGGGAAGAGCCCAATAATGGATAAGGAAAGAGGAAAGAAACTTTAGAGTCTTGCTTGATTTTCAGCACCAGGTGCTGTTGTTATTGGAGGAGAGGAAGAAGAGTAATATTCAAACACAGAGCCTTCATTTAGGAGACATATATAAGAGAGTAGGTAGAAAAAAATGCAGGTGTGAATAAACATAATTTTAAACAAACACTAACATATGTTTAAATATGGGAGGCAGTGCCTTTTCATAAGGATTTGTAGGGTTGTACTCCATCTTTCTCTGCTTCAGCAAAGTCAAATCTGAGTCTTGGGTGCTCTTCTCTGGGGCACAAGGTGGAAACCAGGTGTGGAGCCACCTAAGTGGCTAAGGCTGATCTCTCACTGATACTCCTTTTCTCCAGGACAAGTCATTGTACACTGTGGCCAGTCCTGTATCTCCAGTCAAGCTCAGCTGTAACAATATCCAGAAGTGGAAAAGATCATACTCTGCTGTTTATCTTTGAGAAGACTTCACCCAGTTGGCTAACCTGATTTCCATGCTGTTCTCTCCATCATGGGCCTTGAACTTATTGTAGGGGCTCTCACATTTCAAATTTATGAGACACAGAGCCAAAGAGGAACTGTTGCTTAGCTTCCTCATTTTGATGAGATCATACAAACTGAATATGAGTCCCATATCTTTGCAATTGAAAGGTTGGCTCTACACTCCCCACTGTGTTAAGCTCAGAGAATAAGCCTTCTCCCTCCCCACTGAACCTGCCTGTGGAGCTCACAGGGAGTGGAGCACAGTCCAAAAGCCATGAACATAAATGTAAAGTTACAGCAGCAATATTTGTCGCAGAAGAGAGGAACGAGGCACCCTGGATGAGGAATGGAAGCGAGCAGGGCTAGCAACAGAGATGAGGAGGGCTGATCAAGTAACAAAAATCTCAAAGCTGAGAAGAGAAGGAGGAAGAGCAGGCTGGGCAAAAGCACAGCTGACCTGAGTCTCACTCGCAGTAAGGTACCTGGCTTCTCAGAGGGCCTGGGGGATGGGCATCATTTCTACTTTAGATTAGATTCTTCAGAAGATTTAGATTTTTCAGAAACCCACCAGAATGTGGGGGCTTTGCAGAGAAAGTAAGTATGCTAACTGTTGTTATTAACCACAACCAGAAGAGATGGCTCATTTTCACCAAGTACAACTTAATGGTTTTGAGCAAAATAAGAATGTGAGTGATCCATCCTTATAATAACTGTGGAAAATAAGGAGCCAATTTGGTCATAAGCAGAGTAAAAGGAAGCCACTAAGTGGGGCTGCCAGTTTTGCTGAAAGGCTGTATGTTTTTCTGTTACTAGTCACAGCACAAGCTCCATTACTGGGAATATTTGTATTACAGAATATTTGCCATAGGTCAGTCCCTGGTGTATGCACTCTGCATACATCATCTCACAATGCCCCATGCTGTGTATAAGACTACCATCACCTCTTTAGACACAAAGAAGTAGAAACAAAGAGAGCTAGTGTTGATTTAGCTGGGATCTGAGATCAGGTCCTTGGGCCGCACAACCCACACTCTTAACTACAGGCCACGGAGAGATGGTCAAACCGGAACATGCATCAGAATCACCTGGAAGACTTATTGAGACACAGATGGCTGGGCACCAGTCCCAGTCCAGAGGTTCAATAGATCTGGATAAAGGAAAGGGTTCTAAGAATTTTCATTTCTAATAAGAAACAGGTGATATTGATGTTGCTGTTGGTTCAAGGACTGAAAGAACACTGCTGTACCCCCAAAATGTTATTTTATCTTTGGAACAAAACTAAAGGTCAGATGCCTAATTACCATTCCAAAAGTGTTGCTGGGTAGAAGAAACTATTTACCCAAACTCTTATGCTTATTTCCAAAAATGCATCCAAAAACTGTAAATGTTTCATCGAACAGGTGTACTTAAAATATCAGATACGTAGAGAAAGAAGGACAAAGGTCCTTGTCTAGGATGCGGTTATAAGTAGATTACAGCTCAGTCACAAGAGAAGGGAGTTGCTGCCATGCATCGAAGTGAGGTCCTATTTTAATGCAGAGATGGTATGTCTAGCCATGCAAAGGTAATTGTATTGCTTGTCAATCACGTTGGGATTGCAATATGCTTTTGCCAGAACATAATGCAAATGCACATCTCATTTTCTCAGAAAAGTAATAGCAGTAGTTAAACATTTGGGTGAATGCAAGCAGAGAATGATTGCACCATGGCAAATGAGTTTACTTTTAAAAAAGAAAAAGGAAAAATGAAGGCATAGTGTACCCCAAACTATACAATCTGTTTTTGTCATATAATATATATCAACCAAAACATATTTTTGTAGGAAAGGCTGTTTAAGACTTCACTACCTGCTGCCCCTTCCAACTACAAAATAAATTAAATTTTTGACTGTGTTCAAATATATCTGTGTTTGAATGGATATCAGGTGGATTCATGAACTCACTCATACTCAGATATTCATGTAGGATTGTGTTTGCTTGTACACAAATGTTTTCCCCTAGGGAAACACATAATTTTAACCAAACCATTCAAGGCATCTGTGAAGCTACTGCCCCCAAGGCCTGCTAAAACTCCTGTAGACACTGCTTTCTAGCTCATCACATGTCCCATTTAACTAATGTTGGTTGGCTCAGTCTGGGGCTTTTTACTTGTCCCTATGATACCTCCAACATCCTCAGCAAAGTCTCTGCTCCAAGAACAACAATCACATCTGATGTCCCAAGAGCTTTCTATTTAGGAATTTAACACAAACTAGAATAGGAACACTTTATAACTTATGTCTTTTACCTGCTGGGAAGGCAGGGGATAGATGAAGAAAAGGGCATCCTTACTGAATTCTGTGTCTGACTACTGTGATGATAGGTACTTCCGAGGTTTAACCAGAACTCCAAAAGGATAGCCTTGGGGTATTATTTTTAAATCTCCCCAAGGGAGAAAAATGTTGAAGTCACACTGGGATCTGGTATACATGGCGAATTTTGGGCTGGAGTTTTGACAACCTAGTTTCCTTTGGATACTTCATGAAGAACGCATTGACAGATGTCCAAACTGATGACAATAAGAAAAATAAATTCTTCTTCAATAAATGTAGATTGCTGAGTGACATCTTACCAAAAGGTGGAGATTACTGGGTGAGGGAGAGCATTGCTAGGCAAGGCTATATCTTAGTAATTCTGGAAGCAGCTGGCCTTCAGTATATTCCTCATTTCTTTACTTCTGGCATGTCTGGTATAAAAACTCACACTGGGATAAAGACATTTCCTTGGTGCTCACACCCTATAGTATCATCTATCATGGTTTTTTAAAAAAAAAATATTAGCATATATGTTCTTCCTTCCCCAACCAGAAAAAAATTCTTTGTTCTTCTTATCTTCGTTGCACAGCAGAGCTTAAAGCATGGTAGACGTTGAGTATGGGATGCTGAGCTGAACTGTGATGGAGTAAAGATATCAGTGAAACATGCAAATCTTTTTCCAAAGGACTTTCGAGACAGAGGCTACAGGAAGTCCACACACTCTCTCGACTAGCTGAATTTTCTTCTTTTGGGTCACCATTTTGTTCTTACAGATTTTTGTAGACAAGAGTTGCCCCTCACTACCAGTCCTTCTGTCCCTCTTCTAGCAGTTTGTTGAGAATTCTATCTTCTCAATATTGAGTGAGATTCCATCCCTAAGAATATCAGCAAAGAGGCACAATCCACCAGATTGATGAGGAATAATACTGGAATGTTAAAATTGCATCCTATCCCAAGTAATCTCAAGCACACTTCATACCAGTTAGAAATGGTTGTGTGTCTCCCCAGTGGATGTGGCATTAATTAGTTATGCATGGTTATTCCCGGCGAAGAGCACATTCATTATAAGTTAGTAAATTTCAATTTTATAGCAGGTGTGTTATGTTGAGATTTTTATAAATTTTTCATGTGAGGATAAGCTATATAATTTTACTTTATTATTTTTTCCATTCAATACTGACTGTATATATGTAACAGAAAAACTACAATTACTGAGTACCTAGATAAGACATCAATTTTGAGACAAAATAATATGGTACAAACATGTAATTTTGCATTTATAGCTTATGAATCTTGCTTTTAGTAAGTTACATGAGCCAAGAGAGTAACTTAGATTTTTCCTTTCATAACTCCTGGTGTGACTTTGGGAATCACGAATCTTTATTTCTGCACTTGTGGATCTATGAAATGGACTCAATATTCTGGGAGCTGAGGTAAAGATTATATGATCAATGATTTCTTACATCACATGGTCTAACACATAAGACTTAGCGCGTACAGATACATTTGGCAGAGGGCAGAGAAAATTCAGGGCCACTGCATTCTTTGTTTCCTGCTATCCACAGTGTTTCTGCTGTTGTTTTCTCCTCTAAGACGCTCACTGTCAACCCAACAAAGGATCCTGGGTTTTGTCTTATTCCTCTGCCTTTATCACCTTCTCCTGATGATTTCACCTACTTTCATTTCTCCGTACTCTCAATGTTGCTTCACTGTCTTTATTTCTGAAACATTTCAAATGCTCTATTTAGGAATGGGTGTTATATGAATAAATAATGAAAACAAGCTCATTTCCCTTTGTCCTCAGTATAATAGAGAGAGATCTAAGCTAATTCTGGTTTCCTAAAAGATTTATTAGCAACAAAGCTTTTAAGAAAATGCATTTAACCCACTTCACACTGTCCTAAATGCAACCATACTCTCACAGATTGGAAAGTAAGTCACTGGCTAGGAACGGTTGTTTGTATCAGGCTTTCTTGGGGAGAAATGAATTTTCCAAACAGCAAGGTTTCTCCCCAGCAGCCTGATAACCCTGTGATGGAGGGACTGTCCTATAAACTGCAGGGTGCTCAGTAGTTTCCCAGGACCATACCCAATAGTTATTACTGCTGCTTATTTCCTACCATGGCAAACAAACATGTCTTTAGAGTTCATAAATGTCCCCTACTCTAAGGGGCTACTAGCTTAGAGGCATCTCTCCCTTCTTGACCCCAGAGGAACATGAACTTTCTAGAAAGATTACTAACAGAAGAGTAAACATAGTAGTTATCAAGATTTTCTCCATTAAATCAGTATCTTTTTTTTTTTTTTTTCCTCAGCACTGGTCACCATTCCTTGACAGTCCCTTGGCAATATGCAGAAGGACCCAGTGTGCATTAAGGAACAAATCAATTTGTGTTTTCTTAGCAGAAGAGAAAGGGAGCTCATTCTACTTTAGCAAATGCAACTAAAAAGACAGATTAATTACAGTTTCATCAAACTCTCAAATGTCTACATTTGACTCAATACCTAATTTTCTCAGGCAAAGGTTCATAAACCTGGGAGCACAAGATGTGGTTGGGGAGGGGAGTAAGACCACCCCAGTGATTTTTATGTATGAAAAATCTCAAGTCCCTTTGAATTAAAAGGGTAAATGTGGTCCAACCTCCTTAATAACCAGATGTTTGCAATCATCGAAAATACATCTTTGGTTGTAACCATTTCTCTGTTCTCCAGCATTCAGTCTCAAAGAGAATTTACATAACATCATGTGACATGTAGAATGCTTAAAGGCACCAACCATGACAGGACAAATTACTCTCATTTTTCAATACTCTTTGCAAGGTGCTCCGCTGCAGGCGCGTCGGGCTGCATGCTGGGGTGCTTCTGGGGAGGAGGGGCTGGGTCAAGATCATCATGCTGGCAAACACTCCGTGCCTGGGGGAGGGATTTTATGCTAGGCGGCCCACTTACCCTCCATAAGCCGGAATCGGAGGCGGGGGCGCCGCGGCCCTGAAGGTGTTATACACGGCGCGGCCACGGCCTCGCAGGTGCGCCCCTCTATAGGCGGCTGCTGCAGTGGCAGCTGGATACGGAAAGCCAGGCACTGTGGGAAAGAGGAGAGAGCGGAGCAACTGTGAGACGTCCGGTTGCATGCACTGCCATCGAGGGGACCATCTTCTGAACGCTTGTGCCTGTAGAGCCAAGGCAAGACCCCCTTAGCTCCCACCCCAAGGATCAGGAGACAAAAAGCAAAGGACAGCAGAGCTGAGGCCAAGGAAAATTTTTGGGGAGGAGGAGTGAGGACAGTGGTTCCTCTGCCCACAAGAATATGGCCATTGACAAACATTTACAAGTAATTTTTACTACCATGAGATAAATCCACTGCATTAATTTACATTCCAAAGAAAGTAGATTGCAAACTGTATGTGCAATATCTCTCAACCTCTTTATATATGTATATGCATTTACTTATGCATATACACATTTCTGAGTGTGCAGTATACATTTGTGCATATGCATCTATAAATACAACTATGCATATGAACATGTGCATATATATACTTATATCTATGTGCATATACATATATGTGCATATTTGTACAGATATTTATAAATATATATCCACATTACTAGTAATTATCTTTGGAGCTGAAATGTGTAATAGCTCACCCTTTCTTTATAGCTTTCCCTTTATCCCATTTTTTAAAATTTTCTATATTTTGCTTTATGCCATATAAAGAAGAAGCTTATCAGAAGATTTAATTGAAGTATTCCTACAGGCACAAGTATATGGGATTCTCATAAGTGCACAAATCACTTGTGCCCCCCTAGAATAGATGGGTAACAACATGTCACAATCTCCTCAGCCTCCTATGCAGCTTTTGAAAGCATAAACAGCCAGGCATGGTGAGACACACCCATAACCCAGTACTCTTAGAGGCTAAAACAAGAAAGTTACCGGTTTGAGTCAAAACTGAGCAATTTAGCATCTTAGTGAGACCCTGTCCCAGAATTAAAAAATAAAAATAAAAATAAACAGACACAGGCATCCTAAACAAAGAAATGCAGGAACAAGGTCTTGGGATTCCTTTCCTGGAAGAAGTCTGTAAAATGTGGTGAGTAGTCAAGGGGTGACTTGAGCTTGACTAGTTCTTGAGACCCCTGAAATCTCATTCAGGGGCGTCTTCCGCCCTAGGCACTCAGGTGGAACTCATCAGGCAGCCACTCGAGCCAGTGCTGGAGCTGCCTCCTGGTCCTCTGGGCACAGTCCTTGCTGTGCTCGTTATGACCTGTCCCCGCTCACTTCGCAGCAGGCAGTGATTCCCAAACCACATTCCATACAAGATGTATGTTCTTGGGAAAGGGCATTTGGGAAGCTACTATGAGAATTACAGTAACATCTCAGGAAGCCTGCAGTGAAGGAAGCTCAACTTTCTCAGCTTTCTGTAAAACACCGAACCTCTCATAGAGTGTTATAGCTCATATTGTGCTATAATCTTTAACCTGTGTACATATGTCATCTTCAAGAGTAGAAGCATCCCACCCTTGGTCTTCCAAGCACTTTCAGGGTCCCACCCAGGCATGCTCATACACAGGTCAAGGTGCGGCTTAGGAAAAGAGCCAAAAAGACAAAAGACACTGGAAGGAAAAAAATGTGTGCCTAAGAAGTCGGGAATCAGTAGTTGCTTCCCAGGAAGTGACAGTGAACATCAGTATCAGAATGGACGGAAATTTGTGCCTCCATGGGCCTGGGGAGAGAGAGAGTGAAGTTTCCCACAGTAGCCATTCTCAACAACACACCGCTTCTGCCCTGGGAAAAAACCCTTGACCTTCATGAAAAACCACCTGGGTATGACGATCTGAAATTCTTTGAGTGGTGAACAGATACTACTGCATCTTTCTCTTGCAAAAGTGGTAAATTGTTAGGATCACAGATCCCAGCCAGAATGATTGCATCTTTCTATTTGTATCTGGGAAGACCATAAAAGTTATTTTTAACCTTTTATTATTACTGTTAAAAACAAATCGTGCAGTTTTAGTTAATGCTCCTTGCCAGCCTCCAGCACCTGATCTTCTTGGATGGCATTTCCAGAGGCATGTTGGGCATTGTGGCAAAGTATGGGCCTCTACGGAGAAAATGAGTAAATCCTAACATCACGAGAGACCGTCAGGAATGAGATAGAAGCTTCTGCAAGGCTGGAGAAAAAAAAGTGAGTGGGAAAGGACTGACTCCAAATCTCTTTTGCCACAGTTCAAATATTAAGTTTTCCTAGGAACACCCTGGATTTTGAAATAAAGGAAACGAAGAAGGCACAATCTGGCAGAGCAGCTGGCTGCCTGTGTGAGGAAGCACGGTAATTATGCTGACCTATTCATTATCGCTGGCTGTGGAGCCCTGTGAGTGAGACAAGATTCCTCTCAGCGACAAGCAGGTTTTACAGTCATTCTTGGAGGATTTAGATGTTGAGATAGAACATGAAACAGAAGCTCAGCAGCAGAGCAAGGGGAGCATGTGCTGCTCAGATTCCAGGAGACCAGGAATCTATTTGTGCCTCTTTGTTCCAGGAAAAAAAATGTCTGTCCCCCTTCAGGGTGAGAGGTTTGCAAAGCCTAATGCCAGCCTCTCTGGGTTCCTCCAAGCAGAGCGGTTAGAGGAATTCTTATTCTATTACAGGAATGCGGTGCGGACCATGGAGAGCATCTCCTGGCTCAGATAATGCCTCCAGGGAGGCCAAGTCCCTGGGAAAATAGAGCTTCCAGAGAGCACCCTGTGGTCTAGAGACTTCTCAGAGAGGGGGAAGCCTGTAGGTCTCCCTGATAGGAACTCCCTTTGCTTGCTCTTATTATCAATCTAGAACTGGCCCAGGGGACCCTTTGCAGTCTGTGATTAGGGATCTTGATCAATGAGCATTTATTTCTTCTTTCCTTCCCTAATTTTCCTTCTATCACTTTTTATTTCTTCATTCTGTCCTTTCTTCCTTTAATTTCATACTACTCTTCCATCTTTTTTCTTATTCTTCAAATTTCACCCTAAAGAAGACTATTCTGATGCTTCCCTGGTGTATGTAAAAATCAACTAGCTTGAGCTGGATGTGGCACTACATGCCTATAATTCCTTCAGCCTGGGAGGCTGAGGTAAGAGGATCAACAGCTCCAGTCTGGCCTGAGCAATTTAGTAATATAGCAAGATCCTATCTCAAGGCCTTCCATCTGTTTTTCTCTGAGACTTAGAGGAGCGCCTGCATCACACTGGTATGAGTTATCTACCACTGTGCCTGGTCACTCTATCAGTAGGTAACCAACAGCCACCTCCTTCCTCATAGAAGAGTTACATCCACTACTTTGTTGTTCACCTTTTATCACGTTATCCAAGGTATACAGTGGCTGCAGGTTAAACACTATGCAAGCCATACAACTGGGTCTTGGTCAGGATCTCTAGAAAAGTCAGCGCTCCATTTGTCCAGAAAATACAACTAAATACAGAACACATGCAATTCCAGTAGAAAAAGACAGTGCTTGGACAAACGCATTGCACTTGAAATTGTCAGAATCCTCAGTTCACTTAGATTCACTTTTACAGCAGCATAGATGCCAGGGTTTGAAAATGTCCCCCCCCCCCTTGGGAAAACTCCCTGAGACTTGTAATACCTTTTAAAAGGTGTTAAACCACATTGCTCCCTCCAGATAGTCCAGGACGTGTGCTCCCACCACTCAGCAATAACCATTCACTATAACTGTGCACAAGGAATACAGAAAAATAACAGCCAGTATAATTCCAAACTCATCTGATTTTACCTGTACTTTCTGTGTTCTTCAACTTCTCTAATGTTAGTTTAGAACAGCAAAGCTGTTTTCTCATACCATTAAGACAAGTGGTTCAATTTCAAAGGCAAACAACAATGATTCATCAGACTTTCTTTAGACTTAACATGAGGTAGAAAGAGTGATTTTTTTTTTTTTACTCGCCTACAGGATGTGGTGGCTTATAGATACCGGAACATAGTTAAAAGTACTTCTAAAGCAATCATCTGGGCAGATGACTCAGACACAGATTAAACAAGACTAAAATTGTTTTGTCCTTTAATCATATAGAAAATATCTTAATTATATGCTTATTTGATGATACAACATTTTTGTTGCGTTTATAAAATCTTGTCATCTTTCCATATCCCTTTCAGGAGTTTGACTCTAATAAGTGGGCATTAAATGTGTTATAAATCCAGTGGAAAATGCCAAATGGAAGATCACAATGTCCTCTCCATTTTTTGAGAGGAGTAAATCAATGTTAAAATACATACCATAAAGCTGTCACCTTGTGCAATATTTATCAACATTTTTCCTTAAAGAACAATGTTAAATGAAAAAGATACGAGATGATAGGCATCTCTGAATCCCAGTATTAAAGTTTGATTTTTTCCTAGGTGAATTTCAGATTAATAAGTATGTAAACATACAACTGATGAAGTGCAATATAAAGCATACAAGCTGATTTGTGAACATAATACAAATCCTTCGTTCCTGGCATGAAAGCAACGCGGGAGAGCAAACCCAAAGTTGCCCTCTTCAAATGTATCCAGTAAGAATCAAAGTGAAAAATCTGGTATCACTGCAATGGAAATTGGATTTAGTTTATAAGCTAAAAATGAATTCCTCTTAAAGAAAACTAGGCAAGGACTTTTGGCGAAAACATCATTTGTATATCTTGTTAATACATCAATATTCTGAGCCAATCTATTTTCACCCTTCAGCTAGATTTATGCCAGAGCAACTCTGCAGAAAGTTAGGGGAGTACCCCCACATTCTCGTGAAGAAGGAGTCCTATACTGTGGAACTCAGTGAAACTGAAACTGTAGGGATGTAAAAGAGGCATGCTGTGATGCGAGGCAGATCAACACTTTTAAACAGAAGACGTGTAGGTGTATCACCAGCCAAACCAAATCGGCCATTTACCAACGCATCAATTGCTTACTGCCTGTCTCGCCCTGGAGCACAAAGCCTTCTCATGAGTTCTGGATTCAGTGTATTTACAGTGACTCATGCAGCTCCTCCCTCTCTGTGTCTTTTATGAACATAGTGCTTACCTTCGAAAATAAACACAAATGAGATCATTTCACCAGCCTAGAAATCCCAGGAGAAGAAACACAAAACCAGTGGAAAATACTTGAGGGTTATAAACTGCGTATTAAAGTTTTAGAGCCCTGGGAGAGATGGAAGAATAGCAGATGCAAAACCCCACAGGGGGGCAGATTCTGCATCAAAGCCATAAAAATATACAACCGCGTTAATGGGCAATTATTCTTTGCATTTGTGTGCTGGTGTGAATTTGCATGAGATTGCCAGATGCCCTGGTAAAGGTGTGCCATCGGGGTAGATGGAGGCTCTCTTTGTCTCATGCCTCCTCTCCCATGGCTCCCTAATTCTACCTTTTCCCTCCCTTTGAAGGTGTGGAGATGAAAATATATGCACACTAATTTGGGGCTGAATTGTTCCATGGGAAATTTATGGGAGGAAACATTCACGTACACAATTCTGAGGGTGCAAATATGCTTTCAGCAGTAGGATTTGGGCCTTGTTGGATTCCCCTAAGGAAAACTCCCATTCTGTGTGCTGGACCATAAATTAAGAAATGGCATAATAGGTTCATACCAAGGCAAGATCAACAGCCAGCCAAAGCTCCTAGAGCAACGATTCTGGAGGGTGGCATTGTGTGATTAACACAGTGATGAACAGTCAAAGAAATCTGATCGTTTTTTTCAGATGACAAAAATGTTTGCTTCTCGTGTCAAAATGGATCTCAAGAGTACACCAAACTGGTTCCTAATACAGGGTGTGCACATGGTCACTCTTTAAATGGCATTTGTTTGAAACTTTAATATGATAGGGAATATTGTTTTGATCAAAACAAAATGAAAAGGCTGTTTTTTTTTTAACACAGTAATCTTGTAGTTAGTGGGGGAAAAACAAGAGGAACATTTCATTCTTTCAGTTATAAAAAGACCACAAGAGCCACTTAATTTACAGAATCTCTGGTTCTCATATTCACATATATTTATCCCTAAAACACACATTTGGGATTGACTCTTGTTTCAGTAGAGAAATGAATGTTGATATTAAATACTGCTGTTTAGAAGTGAATAAATCTACATTTTAGACAAACAGTTCCTTATAGGACATCCTCATTTGAAATGCATTGAATAGGAAAACAAAAATTTCTAATTAATGTACAAGTCTAATCACCATTCTCCACATGGAAGAGTAATTTTTCACTGTTCATTTGCTTGGTTTAATCTCAAAACTGACATAACAGAAATGCAATGTCCTATAAATCTCCGCTCATTTGTTTCTTTAATATTCATATTCCATTGAACTGCAGCTGCTTGTGGCTGCCGTCTATTACAACATGCAAAAGTGTCGATAAAAATATTGTGAAAGGCAAGATGTGTTTCTTCCTGGATGCATGTGCCATTTATTTGGGGGAAAGACAATAAATGGCTTGTGGATTGTCCCTCGGCCTGCTGCTTGGTGGGTGATTAGTGATTAATTACCTTGCAGCAAATTGACATGGCACGAGGAAATTGACACAGCCCTGATTAATTAACTTTTTATGGGCGGTAGTTACTCACAAAGCACTGCGCACCATAATTGAATCTCTTTACATAGCGTCATGGTAGAAAAGTTTAGTCAAATCCAAATTAGCCAGAAGTTTCCAGGCGGTTATAGGTCTGATTAAGGATGTGTTGGGGAGTCGGCAAGAATTTAAACTTGGAGAGAAATGTACATTTTTGAAAGGGGGCAGGTTGGTGGTGATATTTGACCTGATTGCCAAACAGAATTTATTGATCTAAAACTTTATGTCAGCTAGACTTTGAGGATAAGTCTGTAAGAGGATAGATGTCTCATTTTTCTCCAGGCTGCTCCATCTGAGTCAGGTGTTCTGGCAGGTTCTTTCCTCTTGATTCAATTTCTCAAAGGTTCATGATATAAACCTTAGTTCCAACATCACCTCCTTCTGGGGATTACTTTTTAATCTTACCTCATAGTTCCTGACACTCAAAACTATCACTGTCATGGCACACTGTTGTTGTTTTTCCCCTTCACTTATTCTCTTATCTCCTCACTTGACTTCCACTTCATTACATAGCATTCAGTTTTCTTGCCCTGAGGACTATATTTTGGGCATCTGCAAGGTGATGTGGCACTTGGTAATTATTAAAATGTGATAGATTTTAACACCAGATAAACTCAGATTTCCATAGTGGCTCAGTTACAGAGGAAAGTCTTTGCACTCATCAGAGATGCCCAAGTACTGCCTGTGAAGGCTGCATGCTCTAAGAAATACTCTGCATTGTCAATGATGATAGTAACAGGGGATCCCTGACTTCAATGATCCAAACCCCAGGGAGTGATAAGTGAGAGTGATGCAAACAATTGGCAAAATTCCAACCTCCAAGACTCGACTATCAGATGGAAGAGATTGATGGCATGATAACAGTTAGCATTTATTTATTAACACTTGCTAATTGCCAGATGCACAGATTAACCCACTACTTGTCGCAAAACATATGAACCAATGGTATCTCTATTTTCACCCTTCTAGAAGCCAATGGGAGCATAGAATGCTTCAGACACTCAGGAAATGACTGGAACCCAGGAAGCCTGAACTGGAGCCTATGATCTTATCTATTAGCCAACATAAAGGCCTCCCCTGTAAGTTCTGGAAGGAGTTTTTTACTCTTCTCATCATCTTGCAGTCCCTCAAATCAGTATCCCTGCTATTGCCTGTACAAGCTGCTACAGTGTCTCTTACGCACATATGCATCCAAGAGAGCCAACCCTCATCCATTATGGACTTGATTCATCTGCAGGGGAATCTGGTATCTGGTGACAAGCATCACAGAGATCCCAATATGCTCCTAGTTTGGGGCAGTGGGTAAATGCTGCTGGGAGTTAGTAATGAAGCTAGTAGGGATTGTACATTTCTCTTTCTTTCTTTCTTTCTTTCTTTCTTTCTTTCTTTCTTTCTTTCTTTCTTTCTTTCTTCCTTCCTTCCTTCCTTCCTTCCTTCCTTCCTTCCTTCCTTCCTTTCTTTCTTTCTTTTCTCTCTCTCTCTTTTTTTTTTTTTTTTGGTACCAGGGATCAAACTCACAACTGTGTGCTTGCAAGGCAGGCACTTATGCCACTGAGCTAAATCCCCAGTTCAAGAGATTGCATTTCGTTGTTGTATGTAAGTTCTGAGATTTTTGAGACACGTGACAAAGCCCTACTCCTTTCTGCTAATTGGATGCAGGCCATAGAGATCACCATTGATTTATGTTACATAAGAGTTCAAAGGCAAATTGTCTCTTCCCTGGTGTGTGTTTTGGGGGAGTGTTATCTCTGTATCTGGATGCCAGTCAGAGGTGTCTTACATAATTCAGAAAGATGGGGAACATGGAATCTGCTATCAATAGTCTCTGGGGTTACACTAGCGTGTTGTTAGTGAAGGCTACATTCAAACATGATTGCTGTGACCTCTTTGCCACTAAATTCCATTAGAGAGTTTGAATTTGAAAGACTGGAATGAGAAACTTATCTTAAAGTTATAGAAAATGTGAGTAAGAACCTTTCATAACATTTTGGGGCATTGTGCTTTTTTCTTATATACAAATGATCTCTTAATACTAGTAAGTATCATTTTACTCCCAACTTGACTTGAAACAAATCTCTTCGTCGGACATAAAAGAAATGAGTTAGTGAAAAAAATGTATAGAAAATTACCATGCATTAACACAATGGAAGTTTCTTTGGGTAATGATGAAGCAAAAAGATTTCCTGACTTAAAAAATAAAGTGAAGAAGCAACAAAATACCCTATACACACCACTTATGCACACAGGAGTATTCTTAAGCACTCCAGGTCTGGGCAACACTGAGCAAGAGTGGCAGCCTTGGTTTTAACTAACTGCCAAACTGTCCCTTCTTACCTCTGGAACTAAGCTATTGCCTCTTCTCTCACACATTACAAATGGTTGAATTAATCCAACAGACAGGTACTGTTGCTGACCGTGCAAGTCATATGCTTTGACGCTGCAGAAGAGGTATTTGTGATTTGTCTACTCACAGGTATTGACAATAACCCCCAGGCAAGATATTTATAACATTTCATTCAGCAAAACGAGAACGAATTTCAATCTTGGACTGTTTAACTTGGCAGGACTGCACAAGGCATTTGCAAAGATGCTTTCTGTTGTCTAAAGGAGCACAGAAGATAAACAAAGCCCTGTGATGCTGGAATCTATTTTAATTTGGACAAAGCAATTTGCCACCACCTATTAGTTTGACAAAATCTGTACCAATATCAGCTTAGTTTCTTTTTTCCCCAGGCAGGCATGGAAAAAAGAAACCAAATAATTTACATAAATAATTACTTTATCGAGTGCATATACACAGTAATGGTTCAATTGTTAAGTCATTCATGATCTAACAGCTGGCTCAAACAGCAAGCTTGGTGAATTGCCTCTCCAGGTAGGAAACAGGGCAAGTGAGATAAATTAGCTTCCTAATGCTGGGCTAGATTACCCATGGATCTTTAGGGCTGGATGCTGCAGCTTCTGAACCGGAAGCTCCCAGAGGACTTGGCGCAGGGGCTCTGGAGCGGGGGATGGGGTGGGAGGATGGGCATACAATGCAAATGCATTGTTCACTAAGTTTCAAGCCATCACCAAGGGGATAGGTGGTCTGTTGGTGTTGAAGCCATCTGCTTTTGGGCATCCATATTTAGATTTAAAAAACAGAACCCTGATCCTTTGATCAACACCCAAAGCCAAACTATAGGATAGGTCCCATCTGGACCTAGTTATAACTGTTGATATATGAGCTGTAACTCCTGAAGTCCTAGAGTAAAACAGACTGAAGGAGGACCTTTAAGAAACAATCCACTGGTCCAGTTACTGGATTAATGCAAACCTTCCAAACTAGGTTCTTTAGTGAACTTTCAAAAATACTATGAAAGATAGCTTCCAACAGATACAGGGAAAGAGTAGCTCTTTATTTGAGGTGCTCTTACGCCTCAAGCAGCCCGAAGGCTCTTGACACAGTGATCTTATTTGATACCTACAGGGAAGTATGTACACATGACAGCTGACACTGCAGACACTTGGACATGGAAACACCGCTAATGTATTCTTATATTTTATTCTCCACTCTGTTGGAATCCAGCTCTTTTCAATAAGCTGAATCACAGTACCAGAAGAACTTTGTGAAATCAAAAATGGGGACTGGGATTGGTTAGCAAACACTGATCTTTTGAGAACACTCCCTGGACATTTCTAGTAATTACTAAGAGTGAGGACATTAGGAATCTGTTTCCTGTTATACCTGCAGAGATGGTTCTCATATGTTTGCTTGTTTGCTTCCACATGAAAAGCAATTAGGTGGCAAGAGCACACACTGCATGCAAACAAAATGTTATGAGATAGCTCTAATATATGCAGCATGTTTGGTCCTGAAACTGCATTTTGTTAATAATGTCTCCATTTCTTCAGTAGAATAAATCGTCTGGGGTATGATAGTTCTTTTAGATAAATGGAAACATGAGTTAAGAAAATGGTGCTTTTGGCATTCATAGTGAAGCAAACGTTTAAATTATCAGGTTTAAATAAACTAACCCAGGCGATTTTGCCTTTCTATGGGAGACAAGCACAGCTTCCTTATATGCATCTCTGCACTAAGTGGGGAAAATATGCTTTTGAAGAGAAATGAAGCAAGAGGAGGAATAGACCACTTTGTAAGTGAACACATTTCTATGCAAGAAGTCCCAGAATCACTACTCGTACAGAACTTGAATTATTCAAGCACCATCAGGTGCTACTCTACCTCTTCTCAGCTGTATTTTCCCAGCTCTGCGGACCCCCTATGGGTGTGGCTCAGCTTACAAAGCCAAATCTGCTAGAGGCACACCCACCTGTTCTTTTGCATATGCCACCCTCTCTGATATTTCGGAGTCAAGCAAGATCTCATGCTCAGTGCTCTGAAAGCAGATTTTTTTTTTTTTTTTTTTTAAATCCACAGCAGGTTGGGGAAGTCAATGAAGTGCAGATGAGTGCTTTAAAAAAATAAGTAAATTCTGAACGTAAGAGTCTTAAACTATGGAAGGATTTCTCTCTCACCACTGTCAGGCTGGAGGATGGGGGCACTGTCAACCAGTTAAATGTGGAAGCTGCAACAGTCAGTTGATCCTCTTAAGAGAACGTGAACATTAAAAAATGCTTTCTGTCAATGCTATCATAGGGGTTGGTGTTTCCAGGGAATTCTCCCAGAACAACTGCCTTGCTGCTTTTTGGAAACATCTCATCTCGGCCTTGTTCTCTGGCTGTATGTGCACTGGAATCCCAGGGCAACATAGTTTATTGTTTTAATATCTGTCTGACACAAAGCAAACGCATCCTCTAGTGACTCCTTATCTGTCATATGTATTTCTGTGAAAGAAATATCAAGACAAATAAGATGTTTGGGGGCATACCACAGGATAGTAGTCTCTGCGACTGGCAGCTTTTGCAGAAGCCAGACCCCATCTGAAAAAAGACCAAAGCCACGGTTCTGCATTGAGATTAATAACCAAAGTGCAGAGAGATTCAGATAGTAGCTGCATAAAAAGTAGCTTCTTTATAGATCCTTTCCTTTAAAGAATTACAGTTCTTCAAGTAATGTTTTTCCCCCAAATCAACCAAACAAGACAAGCAACAACAACAAAGTGATCTATGATTATGATTCTGCTAAAGTAACCAGATGTTGATCAAAGAGTTGGGGTAATAGTGGCAGGGACCGAAATCAAGAAGAATCCATTCCAAAACCTAGCATACAGGTAGAATAACCGAGTTAACAGAAGAGATCGTAAAATTCCCTTAAATATAAGCTGGTAATAAATAATAGATCTTTAAGACCATAGAAGAAGCTGAGGAAGCGAAGTTGAGCAACAAGATGATGCTTCAGTGACGGATAAACAAAGGACTCTTCGGGTCATCTTTGATGGTGGTAGGTGGACAACTCTGTCCAACTGGAATAGCCTCTAGGCATTAAATTGGACATGTGCTACAACAAGACCTCAAAATCTTTGTATCTGAGGGTTCAGTGAAATAAATGGAACCTTAGTAGCCAATGTATCTGTCTAGAGTGCTCAGTGATGCTGTGAAAGCAGCTACATTTAATTCATTACCTAAAATGCACTTAAGTGGCAAAATGGACAGTGGCAGAGTGCCCAGTTGAGCTCCAACTCCACAGTGTCCCTCATAACTCATAATTTTGCAATTCTGAGACCTAAGCATAAATTATCTTTTACCTGACCCCACCTTCAAGAACGTAGCAACAGTGGAAAACACTGTGGATATCTTGTGCATGGCGTATTTATGGTATGTGGAAAGGACCTGACCTACAGAAAGAATTTGATAAAAATTGGTTGCATGTAATGATAAATATTAAATGCCCCTGTAATCAAAAGACTGATAAACAGAACAGAGTGGAAGGAATTAGAGGAAGTAACAAAGGGGACCTAAGGATGCTACTGAGCCATAGACATGGGGAGAAGTAGCAATGTCCTATTATCTGGTAGCCAGGGTCCAGTCCTGAAGATCTTTCCAAGCCAGGACTAATGGAAGTATGGGAAAGGAAAATTAGAAGACCAAGGATAGGGGATCCAGGGTAAAATAATACCAACTTATTACTTTGCCCAAGAAGACTGAGTCAAGTCTTAGAGCAAGGCCAGCAGCAGCAGGATATAGTATCCAAATCCAGATTTGTTTATATGTTACAGAAAAATTATCAAGTGATTCCTTGGATCTAGATCAAATTTGTTTCATTTTCCCTTTGATATCTAGCAGGAGCACAACATTCCTTTTATGTATCTACATTTTGTCACTTGTTTTAAATGTGATAAAATAGCACAAAATACCTGTGAGACATAAGTATGTACTGATACGTAGCTGTCATGTCTTGCCTTTTCAAATGAGAGTGATGGTTTTGGCACTAAACATGGCTTGTGAATTGGAATGCATCCATTCCTAACATTTATGTATAGATTTAGCAGTCTCTGGTTATTGCATAACATACTTTTGTGTGCTACTTTTAGCTGCAACAATAGCTTTCATAGGGCTGAAAAAAAGTATATGGCCTTCTAAACAACAATTTTGCTAGGCACTGGCCAGACATAGCATACAGGGAAATACTACCCAATTCAAAAGTTGAGGGATGAGTAGGAGAAAGTACAACTTTGGCCTGAATAGAGATGCTGGACAGCTACTCCTGCGTTCTAGTGACCACTCCATGCTCTGTTGTTTTCAGAAGTTCTGTTTGGGAGTGTTTGGGTGCAAGTTAGGAGGCAAAGTTGAGGACTCAGACAAGCTGGTGACCTCAGAAAGTTCCTTAATTCCTTTAAGCCCACGCTTCCTCATGAGAAAAGATGACATACAATTACACGCATTTCGTACCGTTTTTTGTAACTACTATGTATAAAACTCATGTGATGGGGTTAGCAAAAGGCCTGACAAAATAGTAAGTGATCACTCCCCACTTCTCCTCCCTACTGTTAGGCTTTTATGCTGGGTACAAACCATAAGCTGGGAGGACCCTCCAAAACCCCAGTGATTAATATAAGCCATATTATAATGCAAATTTAAAAAAAAAAAAAAAAGCCAAATCCTTGATGAGCAGATTATCAAATGTTAAAGTGTTGTGCTCATCTATGTTACGGCCTAAGTCTCCAAAAGTAAAAATTAGTACAGTGGTACTTCACTTTATGAACTTAATTTGTTTTATAGTTCTGCAGAAGAACTTCTCCACACACGTGTAGGGTCTTCCCACACCAGTGTGGAAGTTTGTGAACAGAAGCAAAATTTTGCCCAATGCATTTGTCTGTGAAGAGAATTGTTTCCAAAGGATCAGTGATGAATTGAGGTATTACTGTAATTTCTGTCTTGTGTTTTATGGAAAATCATGATATTGTGTTCATTGTGGGTTTTTTCCATTAGTTTTGATTTTTTTTTTTTTTTTTTTTTTACCACGAATCAAACTCAGGGCCTCATGCTTTAGTTTTGACTTCAAAAAATATTGCCTTGGGGCTGGGGATTTAGCTCAGCGGCATAAGCGCCTGCCTTGAGAGCAGGCAGTCGTGAGTTCGATCCCCGGTACCGATAAAAAGGAAAAAGACAAAAAAAAAAAAAAAAAATATTGCCTTAAAGTGTTATTTACTTGGATTGCTGAAGTTTTTGCTTTTTTGTGCCCTTTACATTTTGTCTGAGCTGCTAGAACTTCACTTGTTCAGTGCAATCCCAGCACTACTTACTTTAATTTTAAGCAACTCTTCCAGAAAATATTAGATAAAGTTGTCTTGGAGGAAGCAAGGAAGGTGTGAGTTACTAGCAAGTGAGGATGGAAGAGGATAGAGATCTTTAAACCAACCTGCCAGTCACATAATGACCTGTGGGTGCCCTTTCTATGAACTGAACTCAATTTCCTGTAATTTTCTGTATGAGGCAGAAGAAAGAGGAAGCTGTGAATTAATTTAGGTCTTCACTTTAATTACAGAAGCCAATGGAATTTCTATCAATTACTGAAAAGTGGAACAGTGCACGCTTGATTTATGTGTGTTTCTGCCACTTAAATCATTGTTATATGAATTCCACACAACTACTTCCATAAAATCTGCAATCAATATATCAATTAAAACCATGCCACTACCACTTGCCCTTGAGATTCACTGAAGTGAATAAAACAATGAGATTATTTTGCACTTTGATAACATTTAGGTTTTGACGTATTTGCCTTTACTCTGAGTTTTCAGGCTATAAAGCTGAGGGTGCACATTTCAGGGGAAATTAACATTTATCTTTTAACTTTTTACCCCCACATGTATCTAACATGCAGTTGGAGATTCCAGGTAACTGTAAAAATACACTTGTGTACACTGACACACAGATGGAATTGCACATAAATTTCCGCTGGAAAACGTTTCTTTAGCCCTGTACAGATAAAATTGGTAATCCAGTATCAAGATGTTTGCTGTATACTGAATTCTCTCCCCTCACCCAAAATTGGAATTTTGAATTCCTAATCTGCAATGTGATGATATTTGGAGATGGTAAAATGTTTGGAGAGGTGATTAGGTTTAGACTTGGTCATAAACGGAAGGTCCCTGTGATGGAATTAGTGTCTTAAGAGGAGAAAACTCTAGATGGGACTCTTTCTGTCTCTGCCATGTTAGGACACAGGGTCATGCTGGTCATCTACAAGCCATGAAGGGAGACTTTACTGAGACCTACCCTGCAAACCCAGTCTTGGCCTTCCTGCCTCTAGAACAATGAGAAAATAAATGTCTGTTTTAGGCATCTCAGTCTATGGTATTTGTTAGGGAGGCTTGTACATACTACTAAACAAGATATGATTCTGTCAGTAATTCTGTAATGCAAAATGATGTCTGACAACAAAAGAAAAGTTACATGTTTTTGTATACAATTAAACATGTATAATGGATTATGAACAAGGATAGATGGCAAGTACAAGAAACATCTTTTCAATATATATACTCTTCACAAGTTATTTTTCCTAATGCATAATAAAATGCAAAAAAATCTCAGAAGAAAATCAGAAGGAAGAATAGTGGAAAACTCACAAGAGGTAAAGTTCAAATGATAGCTATGTTGTTTTCTTTTTTTTGAAAAAACACATTTTAAGTAGGAGCTAGACAAATGCAAATGAAAACACACATTGTATTTTTTATCCATTTAATTTGAAAAATTAAAAAGTGGATACATGCAGTTGAGGAAGAGCATGTTGGGAGCCGTGGTCTGTAGGATTGTTTGCAAAGACATCTCTTAAAGCGTGTATAAGCAGCTTGGGTACCTCTGAGAGAATGGTTGACCATCCTTTCTATGAGATAGAATGAATATATCAAAAAAGCTTCATGAAGGCCAGGGGTATAGCTCAGAGGCACAGTGCCTGCCTGGCAAGGGTGAGTTTGATTCCCAGCACCGAAAACAAGTTTCATGAGAGATCTCTTAATAATATTAAGAGAAACTGAACATGACTAAAATTCATGATATATACATAACTTGTATAAGTACATATGTACATTCCCTTCTGCATAAAATCAAAATACTAACAGTCATCTCCCCAGCTGCTTATGTGTCCTTCCCATTTTATTATGGATAAAATGTGGGAAGATACTGGAAGACCACATAGATTATTTAGAAGGGTTTATATTACTGCTATCTCATTATAATTGTGCATATTTATTTGCATGCTTCACTAGTTACCATGAGCACCTGTCATTTTTCTAATTTGTAATCTATTCATAAAATTACAAGAAACCAAAACAAAGTAGATAACAGTTAACTGCTTCTGGAAACATTTCCATCATATGCAAAAATGATCAGTGATAGCTTTCTTCACTAACCCAAGTCAGAAGTGAACTTTACTAATGATAGACAAAAGGATCTACTTTTTGATATCCCAACTAGTAAAAGTGGAAGTCATGCTTTAACTTGAAAGGGGATAATCTGTGCCTTACCTTCTGAGTTCTGCCTGAAGCTGATTTTGACGTTAAGCATATGCCATATTCAAACAGTGTAGGCAGGATTTCAGCTAATGCCTTGGGCCTGGAAAAGAAGAACTGACCATTCACAGCCCTAGGAATGAGGTGGTCAATAAACAAGCCATCAGTTCCATCACTGATAAATCTGCCTATTGGTTGGTGATCAGAGCCTGCTTATTATACTAATAATAATCATTTTGTATTTGGTGCAAAGTGGTCTTGCCTGATTTCCAGGGATTGTGTTCCAACTTCATTTAGACTGATGGTATCCTTGACAACACTGATTTATTAGGGCAGGTAAAAGGACTACTTGAACCAAGTTTCAAGCTATCATAAGGTTTGGGGGAAAAGAAATGAAGAGGGGTTAGAAGGGAGAATTTATGGAACACAGTTGTGAGTGCTTTCTTAATGCTTTCAATATGCCCTGAGCCATATTAGGAAAATTTACTTAAGAGAGTATTTATATTAAAAAACAGAAACATTAGTAGGAATTATTTTCATTACAGAATAATTCAGCAGGGTTCCTTAAAAAGCCATCTCTCCTACTGCATTTAAAGATGTTATTTACAGATGATTATCTATTTGTAGAGGAAAGAGAGCAATTCTAAAACACCCAAGGTCAGTTAAATATTTTTATTTTTTGTGGGAAGGAGGGACAAAAACCAAAACTGATGAGTAATCTTGGAAGTTAGTAGACACATTTATGAAAGTACCACATTTTTTTTTAGTACCACCACTGTTAGGTAGTAATGGTAAATACATGTATTTTTAAGTTAAAACAAAACAAAACAAAACCAAAAAATAAGAGCATCCTCAAAGTTTTCTGAAAAGCAAAGAATCCTCCACTTTGGGGAAGGTGGTTAGATTCCTAGAAGGATAGGAGGGTACTCAACATGTCTCAAAGACAGATATGTTGCTCTCAGTCTGCGTCAGACTCAGAGGGGTACTCTGGGTAACCATGTGTCATCACAGTGTGTGCACACGGGCACATGCAAAAATGATCTTTCTATTTGCCTGAACTGCTGAAAATGGGATGTGGCTTTGTGCTAGAATGTTCATATTAATCTTGCAAAGAAAACCCATGTAAAACACATGTACATTTTGCAAAGGTTCTAGGTACCTGTAAATAGCCTGGATCAGAAAGTCATGAAATTTAAGAAAGAAAGGCTCAGTGGCAAAACTTAGGGATGATGGAGAATTTCCCATGCAGCAGCACTTTATATACCTGCAGAGTAAAACTGTCCCTGGGCCGGCTGCTATCTATATGGAGGATAGGTCCTCGAGGTGGTCACCATTACAGGATGCTCCTGGGCTTTCTAACCTGAATACCATAGCATAAGGGAGTGACTGCTGAAGATCCTTATTGCAAGAAACTAATTTTGTATTTTTGAAAATAAGATTGTGAGATTAGCAATTTTCTTTAAAATTGATGTATATAAAGGCATTGGCTTAATTATTTTGGAACCAAATTTCATTGACTCTCAACACTCAACAATGGAGATACATAGATTAAAATGTAACATAACACAATCAAATGCAGCATAGGTGAAACTAATTTAAAAATGCAGGATGTTGGACACACAGTTTTGGTGATCTAAAACTCAGAAAAAAGAATAATTATATATAGTAAAGTAATGTTGCAAATTTATGTTTTTAAATGAAATTTACCTTTCCAATCAAGGATTGGTATACTTTTTTGCTAATATTTTGAAGTTTTTTGGCTGTCTATGTCTCTGTATAACATTCTTCTTGTTTTCATTTTGATATTAAAATGCTTAGAAATGTTAAAAAGCATTCAGAGCTCAAGAGTACTGGAAAATAGTGTAAACTGGCTTTTGTCTGTGGCTTTAGTCTGCCAATCCTCATGTTACATGGTTTTACTTCCTCTTTATGCTCCGTTTATTTTATTATGGAAAATTTGTGAAATATTTCTGTATTTGCTATATAAAAAACTTTACTTAATTTGTTTTTGAATAGCTATATATTCAAATTAGCTCTTCTTGGAGTTACTTTTTGTCCACTTCTGTAAAGAAACAAATATGATTATGTCATATGACCATGCAAGGTCATACTGCCAATATGGTAGCCATTTACCTTGTGTGACTAGTTAATATAACACTAAATAAAGTGGATCAGTGCCTATAGGTTCTACCAGGTCTGTCCTGGTACAAAAGATTTCTTTCCAGATGGTTCTACAGGACAATGGTGTCAGGGAAAAAATAAGAGAATCCTCCAGGACTGAACCCTGCACATCAACTTCTTGCAGAAAACATTTATAGAGAAAAAATGGCAGGCAGGTAAAAGGGATGATGAAAAGATTTAGAGTCAAATACATCCAGAAAGATAATCCAAGTTCCAACAAAAACAGGCTGTATGACTTGAGTGAATCACTTCATATCTTCATCTGTAAAACAAACACTGTAATACCTACCTGTTGCAGGTGTTGAGAGGAGTAAACAAAGCTGGGTAAACACACACGTAGTAGCATTATACCCCCAGGAGATAGGTGCACATACACATGCACAATCACCCATATGACACAATTTTCCTAGACTCAGAAAGAACTACTTCGCACCAGTTCAGTTAGATTTTGGCTTCTTGGGGCACAGAAAAAAAATACCTTCCATCCAATTAATGCCAAAATGGCCGCTTGAAGATAAGCTAGTTGAGAGAAACAATAGCCTGTCTCCACTTCCTAAAGACTCTGCCCACCTTAGGATGGTTCTCACCATCATGCTCTTGGTTTCCTGTGACAGCTCTGGGTTTGTCTCTGTCTCATGCTTTGAGGATGAAGACACCTACTGTTTCATGGTGGTGGGGGTTCAGTTCTATCTTTCATCCGCTTGGTGATCATGAGCCTAGAACTTCTGCTTTCCCCACTCCCATCAGTCTGTCTCTACAGCCATCGGGTGGCAGTGCTGCTCTCATTCTCAACCTGCTCAAGGGATGCAGCGGGTGGGGCACCCCGCACCCAGACCATCCATCGCAAGCAGAGAAATTTTTATTCTTCCATAGCAACAATGTGTACTGTCCTTCAGGCTTCTCTTTGGTTTCCTCCTTTCTTTACAATACACTTTTAAAAAAGCAAATTTATATTGCTTCCCCCAGTTAAATGGGGAGGATCCACATTTCTCTCTCCTCCTCCTCACGGGAATTACATAGCAAAGGACAGAACAACTGAAAACAAGTCACCCACCACACGCTGGTCCCACTTCCCATAGTGAGAATGCCATGCTCACGAGGTCTGATCCAGCCTCTTTTGCTAGGCTAGGGCACCATTTGGTGGAACTGCCATAACCCTCTTCCCAACCCATGCCCCATCCGTTGGACCCAAGCCTGGCAGGTGTAATGCAAATGGCTGGGACACCTGGGAAGTGAGGACTGGCATGTGGATGGGGATGGCTGGAGGGATTCAGATGCTAAGGCAATGGCAAAACAGACATGCTGATGAGGATCAAGTTTACCTTGCAGAGAGCACAAGGGATGGGGAACGAGGGACTTACATGGCAGGGAAGGTGACTGGACTCAGATTTATGTCACAAAACAAAAAGAGAGCCAGGACAGTGGGCTTACTTGCGGAAGTATATACAAGTGAACTGGGGGCAGTGTACATGGAAGATCCCTCCTGGTTTGCCTGGCACAACAGCACCGTGCCTACAAGAGAGAGAGAGATGGCGTCTGGTTTGGGAACAGGCACACTACACTTGAGAGTGTACTGCATACACAGGAAAGGCAGAGAAACGAACATACAGCCATATCCCACAGCGCAGGACGGACACACCCAAGGAAGCCCCCTGCCTTAGCCAAAGGGAGTCACAGGAAACCCACCCCCAGCCCACCAAGCACATATCATGACTTTTCATATGGGGTTTGAGTAGTGAGGTCTATCTGACTCGGAACCAGTTTCAGATCAGAAATGGAAGCATATGGTATTCTTGAAAGGGAACTTTAGGAATATTGGAGAAAAAAATAAGACAGTAAGCTTGACTTAAACACCCCTTTACTGTGTGATCTTGATAAGTTACTGGACATCTCTGTGCCTTGGCATTTCCATCTGAAAACCAAAGGTATACATACCTACCTCCAAAATGTGTGCCCATGCCAGGAACTGGCACACAACGACTCATAAATGGTAAATACAAGCATCACAATGCTCAGAGAAAACTTTCCTGACCCCAAACTTTAGTCTTTCTAGACCAGTTCTACAGAGGGAAAAACAAGAGGCAGGGCAGAAATGAAGCCAACCTCTGCCATCCCCATCATTACCTACCCTGAACCCCCAGAGGACCCAGGGGGAGAGGAGATTTGCGTTTGCCTTTCACATTTCCTCCCCAGAGCTGCCACCTGCCTGTTGCAGAGGTGTCTCCTTGAGGCTGGAGCCAGTGCCTGCACTCCAGTGACAGCTATGAAGCTTCGGCCTTATTGAAAGCATGCTTATCCTTGCAAAATGGAATTTTACAGCAAGGAAAAATAGTGAAGTTCTAGGGTGTCACCTCTGTCCATGTATATGCCTTGATTGAGACTACCACCCACTCCAAGCACGAATGTGGTCAGGAATCTTCTGCTTCTGCTATGAAGTTCAAGCTCAAAGTCTGACAAGGAAAACAGGGCCTTTTGAGGGGTGTTAAGGCTATTATAGATGCTTCTTGTGGTCTCTTGGTATCCCATCATCACTATGACAAGACGTCTGTCTTGTAAATGCACCTCCAGGAATAGCAACTTTCCCACATCCTGGAAAAGTTCTACTATCTTTTTGTATCTTTCCTAACATAAACAAAAGTATAGTTAACCTGTAACCCCAGCACTCTGGGAGGCTGAGACAGAGGGACTGTAAAATGAACCAGCCTGAACAATTTAGAATTTAGAGAGACCCTGTCTTAAAAATGAAAGAAAGAAAAAGAAAGAAAGAAAGAAAGAAAGAAAGAAAGAAAGAAAGAAGAAAAAAAAAGAAGGAAGAAAAAAGAAAGAGAGAGAGAGAGAGAAAGAAAGAAAGAAAGAAAGAAAGAAAGAAAGAAAGAAAGAAAGGACGGACGGACTAAGGATGTTAGATATGTAGCTTAAAATTTTTTCTGATGTTACTGAGCTTCCCCCAAATAGAGATATTAAAATTAACATTTCTCTATTGTCCTCTCTGACCTGCACTCCCGTCTCCCACAGGTATTCCAACACCATAGAGGACATAAAGATAAAAGGGAGAGGGGACAGAATTGTGCTACGTACATATGCCGATTCTTCATAATGAATATAGTCATTATGTACTTTAAACACATAAAAATTTTTAAAAGGTTAAAAAGATGGAGAATAGAAGTAGCCTTCTCCCAAATCTCTTAGTTTTTCTGCTCCATGTGATGCTCTAAACTTGGACATTATTTACAGGTGAAATAAAAATTTTCTTGACACTCCATACTCACCTCATCTTTTCCCCTATCAGCAGGGCTACTTAGTCTTTCATAAGGAAAATCTACCTGGGACAGAATTTGTACGCAAGGGGCTGTCTTTCTTACCTTTACTTACTTATTCTATGCTTAAAGCTGGAGAAGAGCCATTTCTGCTCCCTCTCCCCATAATCCTGTCCCCCAAATTAGTCCAAGACATACAGGTAAAGTTAACTGATTGTCTTGGGAGAGGAGAGGTACAGGAACGTACTATCCCTGAGCTAAATTACCTTTTAATTTTGAGACTAGGCAGAGTTGCCCAGACAGCCTTCAAACTTTTGATTTGCCTGATTCAGTCTCCAGAGTTTCTGAGCTGGTAGGCATGACCCACCACACCTACTAGATGATCATCTCTTCGTAGCAAGTATACAAAGATCTAAGGGTTTTGATCAACCTTTGCTAAACTTATGTTCTTCCTACTTCATTTTAAAAGTTTACCATAGCATACATCTTCATCTGATCTAATTTCTCCTTAGTACAATTTTAGTGTTTTAACAGGTAATTGGCATAGCTATAGGTACCAATAGCAAACAAACCAATCCCGAAACGAGAGTTGGTGTCTAAAATCGACCAATGAAAAGTTAAGTTCCTCACTAGGAGAGCACTGGGTCATGCTTGTAAAAAGTGCTCTTTATTAATAGATGTTCAACATGACTCTGTAGAAGTTGTGTATACAATTTTCTTATTGATAGACATCTTAAAAATTATTGTTTCCATAGAACCCACAGAGAGCTACCAAGTCACAACTATCTAGGGTCGGACTCTGACAGGTAAATTTGGAGAAAGTTCCTCAAAATTTCTTCTCTCCTTCATCCCTGGCTTTTAAAATGAGATTTGTAATTTCTTAGGGATGCTTTGATTTTAAAAGAAAAATCACCTAATTATAGTAAAAATACATCCAGAAAGACATTTCAGTATTGTACAGTTAAAACCCTTGGGTCAATTTTCAATATCCTCAATGCAAATTATTGAATTCCGCTGGGACACAACACAGATTCTGTATAGAAAGCTAAACCTTGGCAGGAGATAATGAAGCCTTCCTAATTCCTCATATGCTGTGGAGCCTCAGAAACAGGACTAAAATAATTTCTCTGAATGCTTTCTCAGTAGTTCAGAAAAAATCTTTATGCAATGACTTTGACCTTTGTAAAACAAAAATCTATGTAGTCACAAGACTTGGTGTCTATTTTATCTAAAAACACTCACCTATTTAATTTGCAAAGTACTTATAGCATGTTCCCTTAGTACTTTGTGACCTTTTCTAAAAAAGAGAGCTTTGAATTCAATGAAGATAAAGCATCAGAGAAGAATATCAAACCTCCGTGTATTTTGGAGGATGGGTGGTGGTAATATGCATTTGTTTACAAAAGTAAGTCACATAGTCAATAGGGCACAGGCAGGGGTATAAACTATGAAGTCATTCAAAGCACTTTCAACACAGCATACACACGCCTTTCAATAAACTCTCTGAACTGAGCCTTTTATCTGCTTCAACCCCCAACAGATGCCATCCATCTCCAATTAGCACAAACCCATGTCTACAATTATGGTGTCATTGTATACTCCTTGGACACCCAAGCAATTGCTTATCACTCTCCTTATAAATGAAATAAGGAAGCAGATTCAAATAATACCATTTTTCCCAATTCTGTAGCCAGGACAGATATCATTAATCAATGTTAATATTATCCATTCCTATTGGCCTGTGAGTCTCAGAACCATTCTCAATATAGCTAATGAACAATTATTACCATTGTGATTAGAGTTGACAGAGGGAGTAAAACCTCATGCTAATCCTGTCCTAGTGTTAGGTTAGACCATCTGAGCCTGATTGTTTTACGTCAAGTAGGGCTGTATGTTGGTAATTTCTTATGGCTTGACTTTTAAAAGAATTAACTTTCTCTTTGTCCATTCTGCATAATTTAAGAGTGATCTCCTCTCTTTCCACTCACCAGGAGTGAATTAATTATTCCTTTTCTATGTTATTATTTTCTTTTGTAATCTTACTGGTAGAGCCTTTGTCATGATCTATAACTATTTTTTATTTACATATGGGTGTACACTACAGATTCCTCTTGGGGCAGAGCCAAATCTTACTCATCTTTTGTTGTTGTTGTTGTTTTTATTCCTGTACCTGACAAAATACCTGACCCTCAGAGAGATTAACTAACATAGCTGAATTACAGTAATTTTTGGAGAACTCTCTATTTTTGTTTTCTTTGCTAAAAATAGTGCCTTTTTCCAACCAACTCTGCTTAAGGGAGCCTTCTTCTGCCAGTTGCTTAGAGCAGGAATTGGCATTCTTAAAGTTCAAATATATTTACAAGTTAAACCAACGCTAGCCATTGTCTCTGTCTTAACTCATTTAAGGTTGATTACTCCAGTCAAACAGTGAACCTGGGCAGCTTCATTATCCATTCCCTAGATTGTTAATTGTATTGATGATGGCAAAAAGGCAGAGCTTGATCTGGGGATAATCAGAGTCTGTCACTCTTATGCAGAGGGTCCTCAGTCTTAAGTCTGGCAAGATGTTCATAAAGACACTGCCAAGCAGGATTTGGAATCCTGTAATGTGCTGATGGGGATCCAAGCCATTTCTACTCATCTATAGACTCTCCGTTCCACTGGAGGACACTGCTGGTCCTAGACAGGCAGGGAGACCCTGAAGGGCACATTTCCTATTACATGCAGGAAGCAGAAAACACCTAAACTTTTAACTCTGCTGCAAACTCTGAGGTGAAGAATGTGAAGTCAAACCAACTAGAACTGGTACAGGTTTGTATCTAACACCTTTGCCCAGGCTGATTCTCCTCCCAGAAATCCTTACCCTTCGCCTGGACAAGTCCTCTCCCTACCCAGCTCTGGGTTCTCTTCCTCTTAGAAACTTCTACTGCATTTATCTTCCTCCCTTCATCTTCCTTCCTTTGGTTTTGATTTAAGCATAGCTTCCTCCACTGATGCTAATCATGATTCGCTCATCTCTTGTCCCCAAAGGACCAGGAACTTGGGCTGAACTAGGCAGGAATAACTAATGAGGGAATCCAAAGGCTTCTCAGAGGCAGCCAGACTACACATCCAAGAAATAAAATTGGAATGGGGTTCAGAAAGAAGGAAAAGAAAAGGTATTTCACAGAGTCCATTTAGTATCAACTGAGCACAAGCACTGGTATGTCCACAATGAAGGACAAGGTCTTTTCCTACAGTTTTGTATTCTTAATAGAAAAAAAAAAACAATCAAAGAACATCTACATGCCTGGGCACTGAGATTCATGTTATTACACTATGATGAAGCTCCAGTTACAATGGTAACTGGAGATACTCAACTGAAATACACAAAGACACAGGAGATAGCAGCAAGCCAGCTTTATAAAATATCAAAGAGTGACAGGAGCCCTGAGGCACCTGTTCCATGGGGCTCTGCATGCGTCATGTGCTGTCTGGACATACACGGCCTCTACTGTGCTGGTCAAGTCACATGGAAACAGAGCTCTGTTCTAAGGTTCAGTTTTCCTGATGTCACTCAGCCCAGGAAAAGAGCCAAGGTTGCAAAGTGGGCTGAGAGGAAACCCCACAGACCAGTGGCTGAGTTAGCACAAAGGACCTCTGCAGACCTCAGCCCCTTTGCTTGAGAGCTCAGCTCAGAAGAGAGGGAGTAGCAACATCACCATGCTTCTGGCAGGTAGCCCCCTTTATCTACTGTGTGGCAGGCACTATGCTGGGCTCTGGGCCCCCTGTACTAAACTTCATGGACTTTCAAAACAACAACGTTGTTGTTCCTTCTAGCCTCCATGTGATCAATGACAATGACAGACACAACCAAAGAAGAAAGGAATGATTATGAATACTACCCCAATCATGAGGCACTAAGATAAAGTAAAATAAAAATAAATTAGAACTGTTTTTATTATGGTCCTGGAGATTGAACCTAAGGCCTGTGCACTGAACTTGATAAACTTCACCAGCCCATTTTTATTTTTACTTTGTTTTATTTTTTTAAAGAGCATCTTGCTGAGACACTAAATTGCCCAGGCTGGGGCTGAACTCTGCCTCAGGATCCTGCAGTGCTGGAATTACATTCATGTGCTGTCATGTTCCAGCTTAGAACAATTTTTACTAGATAAAAGTATTGTGACTTTGATAAAAGTAAGTTGTATGTTTTGGGATTTTATCACTTTGATAAAAGTGAGTTGTATGTTTGTATATGTTGCTTTTGTAAGTGAAAAAGGTAATTACTGATGAGTTGTCAGTGTTAAAAATATTTTGATTTTATATTTTAAAAAGACTTTTAAAACTCACTATTAGCCAAAGAATTTTTACACTGCACTTGCCTCCCCATCCTATAATAAGGGCCAGATAGTATCAGTCTTTCTCTACATGTGGGAATAAGGAGGCAGAGAGTAATTATTTTGTTTAGCAAAAGCAAGGAACATTCTATAAGGCACATTATAGGTGAAAAATAAGCTATGGGTTTCAGTCACTTTTCTAGCTTCTTCAGTTTTTAGAATGTTTTTTAAAAGAAATTTTTTAAAAATGGGATTTCTTTTGACTAAAAAAAGAAAATGGTTGTAAGTAAAATTTCAATCGTAGACAAAGGAGAATGAACACTTTCCTGCATCAGAAGCCTACAAACATTTTTGTGTGTGTCTGGTGCTGGGCATTAAACCCAGGGCCTTCATCTTGTGCTACATCCCCAACACTTTATTTTGAGACAGGGACTCACAAAGCCACCAAGTTGGTAAGCCTGTACTAGTGGTCCTCCTACCAGAGCTGCTCAGAGTGCTGGAATTACAGGCTCATTTTACCACGCACAGCTTAAACTTCTTTGGAATTGGTGCAATACTTTGGGAAGTGGTGGTAATTCCACTATTTGTTCCTATAACTTCCTGTGTCACCATAATTCCCCAGAGAATGCCAAATGATCAAGAATGTGGTGAATCCCTCTGCCATGTGCCATCCTAAGAAAATGTAGGCTTATGGAAACATTAAGGTGTGTCTTTCTCTACCTCACCCACCAGATTTGCCACTTGTGTGACTTTTGGTTCCTCTCCAGAATCAAAATGAAAGGTAAGTTCTTAGAATGGACTTGGACACGGAGGCAGCCACTACAGTAAAACAAAAGACACTCATGAAAGAAGACTTCCGGAACTGCTTCAGAAAGGGGACAGTTTGTGTGTGAGGGGGGGTGCTTTGAGGGAGATCTGGGTGTTCTACTGTGTCTTCTATTGTGATAGTTTTTGAAAAAAAATTAAAATTAGACATTAATCTTATTTTTCACTCATACCTCATACTAGCATCAAACTTCTGTTAGATTCAGAGGCCTGGGTAATTGCCATAAGGTCCCTGCCAAGAAAGGCGGCTATTTCCAACTGACAAATGTATCCAAAAATTCATCCAATGGCCCAATGGACTGTGCATGTTTTTGTTGTTATGCATTTCTGAACATCAGACTAGCACTGAACTAATCCATGTAAGAATATTTCCACAGTTAATACCTAATGTTTTTATATAAGCCTGAAAGATGTGTTTCTCTGAAAAGCCATGGTACAGCTTTAAATACAGGGATGTTTCCACTTAGGCACAGATGTTCCAAGGAAATGTTGCATGTATATTTAATTCCTATAAATCAAGTCATGTTTTAATTGTACCAAGAGATTTCCATATTTAAAGGAGCCCTGAAGCAAATCTGCCTATCATGTAAATAATCCCTCACTCTATTTATTTTTGTAAGTTTTGACTTTAATAATAATTCAAAAAGAAATACGACATTGCTTCTTTTCTCTTTTCACTTATTTTAAGTTAATTTCAACTTTTACAGAAAAGTTGCAAGAATAATACCAAGAATCTCTGTACAACATTTTCCTTGATTATTTGAAGTTTAAAAATCTGAGTGACTGATCCTTATCCATTTGCTTCCAAACTTTAGGCTAAAGATGGTTTAAAAAAGAAAAGTATTTAATTTTATAAACATAACAATTCCAAAATTTCTTGCTGAATCCTTAAAAAGGCCAAACATCCTGCTTAAAATTTAACTTGCCTTTTTACCTACTCTACAACCCTGTAAGGCAGATACTATTATTGTACTATTTCATGGAGGAAGATATTGAGACAGAAATATGTAAGTTCTTGTACAAGGTCACAGAGATTTTGTGGTGTTGAATGCAAAATCATAACAACCAGGTGCCAGAGCCTGAGATTTTAATAATATTCTTCTAAATATTCTAAATATTTGGGTGTTAGCAAACTTTAGCTAAAACTGGCCTCATTATCTGTTTTGTAAGCTAAGAATAATTTTTGCATTTTCAGTATCTATAAGCAACATTTGGCTGGAACACAGCATATTCATTTGTGTTTTCCATAGTTTATGCTACAACAGTGGAGTAAAGTAGCACAAAGTAGTTGGACCAGTCAGTCCTCATGGTCTGTGAAGCTCAAAATATTTGCTACCTGCTCTTCATCAGAATAAGTCTCCTAGCCAATGTCTTAACACCCTCTCAGTGTCTGGAACAATATGAACAGTAACCACTGCTTGGGATATCAATGTTCCTTACCCAGGTAACTGTCATTAAATGTTTCAGAGGATATCATGTTATCAGTACAGATCAAAAGTTTTAAAAGTCATCTTTTAAAACACATTTGCTCCAAATTTCTTTTGAACTTACTCAAACAAAAAGGACTCATGGAGTATTTGTGGATTTCTAGCAAATCAGCCACAATAAAAACACAGAATATGAGTTTTAACTTCTAAGGTTTGGTTTTTCAATTTCACTATGTATAGAATGAATTTCTATATACAGAATAAATCTTGTGTAGATAAGAAAATCCTGTTCGCAAGACTGAAATAAAACAGTTTCTAATTTCTAAGGTATAGCTGAAAAACGATAGTCTTGTCAATTTCTCTTCTAGCCACTCTGATTACAAGATATTCAATGTTCCGGAGGTCAAGAGATGTCTCAGAACTTTAGTTATACTTGTAAGGTAAGGATGACAATATGTGCTTTATCCAATATAATTTTAAGGATTCAATCTGCTCTATGGAAATGCTTGGTAAATGGATAAGTGATCTCAATGATAAGGACAATAGTAGTAATTGTTATTGAGGATATCAAAGTATGTCACTTTGAAGACTTACTTTGCTCCTTTCAGAAAGGGGTGCAAAACAGAGCTAGCAAACTGTTCTGTTTGGCCTCTAACATAATGCTAGGTACAATGGAATCAAGCAGTGGAAGATTAGGAATTAATTGGAAACACTGAAATGTGAAAGCTTTAATGTGATAGATCATGTCTGGCATTGGATGTGGAACCAGAAAACTGGGCCATGTGGTTCTGGTCCACTTTGCTGCTTGGCAGAGATGCTCTGGGTGATGTGGAGAATTCAGTATTGGTGTACTTGAGACAATTCCCCTCAGACCTGCAGCACTGTACCTATTTATCTTAAAGGTAGCCACAGTGCACTTACTTATCTTACAGACTGCTCCTAAAGAAATTTTAGTTTTCAACTTCAGCTTAAAAAAATTTTGTTTAAAAGCTAAGCACAGTGAGTTTTCAAGTCTCTAACATGAACACAGAGGCTCCCTTCTCCTTTTCCCTTTGTCCTCTCTCCCCTCTCCCTTCTCCCTATCTCCTCTTAGGAGCCCTAAAGTCTAAAAACAGCTGCTGAGACAGGCTCTCAGTTTCCTCCTCTATATCCCCTACACACCATCACAAAACTTTATTTGGAGAGGGACTGGATGTCTCTGTGGAATGGCGGTGGAAATTCACACTGAGTTGCCACCCTAAGCCTTTCTAGATTAGGTTTAAAATCCTGACCCTACTTCTAGTGAGAGCAGAAAATATGCTTTACCTATGAATTTCTCAAAATATAATTGGATAACCTTATTTAAATATGCCTCCCACAAAACACACACACACACACACTGCTGTAGGCTGAAAACAAATAAAATACTTCAGCTGGTGAAAATTGTTTTCAAAAATGACAAGAACTAATATAGAGGGTTTCAATCATTACCGTACCACATGTATAAGATCACAATACTAGATTCATTTTTTGTTCAGAAAATATCAGTGATGTTAGGGTGGTCATATCTTGCAATGATAAAGGGCTTAATACAATGATCAGTAGATATCGATTAACCTTTGCATCAGATTTAAGTATGTAACCCACTAGCTAATTTAATCTCTCAAAAAATAACAGCCGTTGGCGTTATTCTTTCAATAATCCTTGTTTAGTTTCCATAATGGTATACAGTTTAATGAAAACCTCATTAGAATGTAGCATGCGGCATAATTAATTCTGCCTGGCTCTTTGGTGTAAATAGCTAATGCAGATCCTGAATTCCATTTTCCACCAGCTTTATTAATTTTTCATAAACCAATATTGTGACTGTAATGGGATGTAACACTTCCACAGAAGTTCCAGTAATGCAGTAACTGTCATCAATGCAGTTAATCCAAGCAGGATTTTTGCCATTTGTGAGGTGGCTCTTCAGCACTTCATTTTCGAGAGACAAAGGGGCAGTGTTGTTTTATACTTGGAGAGTAAGTACCTACACACAATTACATTAAGGGTTTTAAGCAATATTTGGTGAATTTTTCTCTATTTACAATTATTACAATTGAATTGATTGGAAAATGATAGCTATGCAATTTGAAAAGGAACATTAGAGAGGGAAGCAAAACATCTTCAGAATTACATCGTTTATAACTGAATAACAATACAAGGTAAAACACTTTATTTGTTTTTAAAAAAATCACCTATTTGAAACCTCTGTTAATTTACTTTCTTGTAAAACATTTAGACTAGACCAGAAAACAAGTTTTATATGAACTTTTATGTTGGGTATGAGTTTAGTTATGAAAAATTCAATCAGGGCAGTGAGTGTGCAGGCGCAGGTGGAGCCTTCTGCTTTCACTTTTGAGGGCTTCACTTATCCCTGGTAAAAGCCCTTTGGGGAATCTGTCACTTCCTCTGAGTATAGATGTAGGTGCTAACTTATCACCAGACAGTTTTGTTTGTTTGGTTTTATTTCTGATGTTTATTATTTTCTTAGAAGGTCTTTCCATTGTGCCCACCACCGAGGATAAATTCCAGAATCCAGATTCCTATGTGTGATACTTTCATGTCGTTTGCAATCTATCTGTAGATGGTACTCTTTGATCTCAGCAGATCAATATTTTTCAGTCTTTGGAAAAAAAAACTACTTGGCTCAGAAACTCCCATCAGTAGATAACTGGTAAAGATCAAGCATATATATATATATATATATATATATATATATATATATATATACATTTCTCAATGGATTTTAAAGATAAAGGTTGAGAAATGCCTTGAGGCTTTACCAAACTTATCCTTATTCAACTTTACAATGATCTATCACTACTTTTTTGACAAATAAACTCTTACTTATCCCTCAAGACCCAGTAACATTCATTTGACTCCTACTCAAAGACAGTTAGTAGTGTGCTGGCAGGCATCATTTTTTTGTACATTTTTTTCCACCCTGTTGGAATTTGGAGGGAAAGTCTACACTTATCTCTGCAACCTCAGCCTGAGCACAGAGCCCACTCTTCAATATTGTAACACTCTAGTAAAAGATTAAATAACAAACTAAGAGACAGATGTTGATTAATACATGTTTTCTTTCTTTGACCTTTCCCTGATGAACATCACATAACTGAGTGATCTGAGATAAGGTTATTGGGTTCATATAATGTACTACTGCTAAAATAGTGAATTTCATTAAAAAATTAAACTGGTTGCTTTGTATTTATTAAATCTAGATTCTCCCAACTAGGATCAGCAAAGTAGGGCCAGTGTTTCTACACATCCCACAAACTAAGAATGACTTTCATATTTTTGAGAAGAATAAATGACAAGTGTTTTGTCAAAGTGTACAGAATTGCCCTTAAAGTTTATTAGAACACAGTCACTCTGACTTGTCAATGCGCAGTATGTGGCTGCTGTTGACCATGATGACAGTACTGAGCAGCTGTCCAAAAGGTTACAGTGCTGAAAGTATCTAGAAGCTGACTGCTGAATTTCACTTTACCTTTTGTTCCTAGATTATAGCCATGTGGTGTTATGACTTGTCTTTACCATCATCCTTTTTCTCCTCTTCCTCCTCCTCCTCATCATTTTCATCATTAGCATCATTGTTATGTAACCTAAGCTTGCAATCATCATGGTTTTTACTGTTATGCTGGGTAGTTTTAAGTCAACAGAGTTGGTCTACCTCAAATCCTTCATCTTTTCAAAGATAACTTTGTGTTTCCCACTGACCCTGGTCAACTGCTGGAAGATGTGCTCTGACCTCTGAGAATATTCCTTCTCTGGTAAGGCTGCTTTTGTGAACTGGAGGCCTTGTCTTGCATGGTACAAGTTTGATTAGATGATTTATGGTAGCAATGTGATTTATGGTGAATGTCTGCTTCTGCTCTGGGGTGTTCAGGTTTGAGGTCAGCATGCATGTACAGCATGCCTGTGCAGTGGAACCTTAGTAAACACCAGATGACATGGTCAGGGGAGCTTGGTTGTCACACACCACTTCTGTGAGAAGTACACATGTGTATGAGACTCCAGAAGAGACAAAAGCAGACTTCTCCTGGTTTGTCCTGGACTTTATCCTATGTGCTATTCCCTTGTTGATTTCTGTTCAATATCTTTTTTTCTTTGCCATGATACTTTGTGCCTGTGAGTTCAACCACCTCTGTATTTGATGGGTCCTTCAAGTGAATAACCAAACTTGGATGTGGCCTTGAGGACTCTCAACACCAGTCAGATAAAATGTTTTTCACTTCTAGGATCAAAAAGTTAAAATAAAAGCCCCAGATGAGCAAAGATCTGGTTGAATGTCTCTCTGTAAATTTTCTGATCATCACTGATAGCCACAGTTGCTCATGTGTCACTGGTGGCAGCAGTTGCTAAGGTACGAGAGTTGGTAAGTAAAAATGCCTAGATATTTTTATTATGTATTATCTCTCCTGTGTCCTTGTGAGGAGCACATATGGAGGGCACACCACCATCTACTTTTACAGAGAAAGTGACATATCAAGATGGTGAAAAAATGGGGTTAAAATAAGTAAGGAAAAAAGGGCTTTATATAATAATTAGATTTTTTTTTGTTTTTTACAAAATTCTCCATAAGCACATTGTTTCAACATCTGTATGATGAAGGGTAATGGGCTGATTTATACAAGGATCTGGGAAGACACAGAGTAGACAGTACAGTGTTTGTCACAGAGAAAGTATTCTGGCTTAGTTTATTATTTTTGATGTTTGGAGTCTCTCAATATATTGATAACAGTCTCAAAAATCTCCCTATGGAACTTACCCACAGCCAGATATTTAAACCTCATTCTCCTCCTATGGCCTAAAGAGGGGGATTTCTACACACGGAAAGCACTGTCACCCTCTTCCTTATGGGGAGCACTCCTTGACAGACTTCCAATGCAACCAAAAGAGAACCAATTAATTTAGAAAACGCAATTTTCAGCATATAAGCAAGAACTGATCCTATCTGAAGATGTAAAATCCCCCACAGGCTGCATTAAAGATGAGCTGCATCCCTCCTTGGGACATGGAAGGACGCAGATAAAAATTAAGGCCAAATGTGGGCAGAGATGAAACAAAATCTGATAAGACAGATGGGGGAAGGAGAAGGGAGAAGCAAAGTGAATTGCAAGCAAAGGGGGAGGCAAAGGTAAACAGATGTACAAGATAAACTCTTTGGAGTGGAACATTTCCAGGCTGAAAATCCTTTGCTTGGGGACTTAAATCTGGACTCTCCTGTTCCAGTTCACTGAAGTGTACTACATTTGATTTTGGCACATGTGTAAATTATACAAAGCATCACGGAGCCAAAGGTCATTATTCATAAGGAACTGCTCCTCATGGCCACTGTTCAGCATCTAGTCTCGGCTGATTTCTGGGTGAGTATGCAGAAACATCAGGGCCAGGTAGACTTTGAAGGGTGCAAGTGGTGGTGGTCACCTTTTGCATCCGTGCTGTCTCTTCCAGACTGCTTTAGTAGCATCCCCAATAGCATGCTTTGTACCCAGGATTCTGGCAAAATTACCTTAAGGCCATAGTTATTGTAGGTTCTGGACAATACTACTTTTCTAAAAGTGCTATTATATTCAAATTGTAGGGCAGAAATCAAAAAGATGTTTGTGCAAAAATGTGACTGAAAGGTACATATACACTTTTAACTATACTGGGCCCTGTGGAATGCAAGCTGTGGGAACAGTGGTGTGGGAGGCCTCCAGATATCTTCCTTTGAACCAATTTTGAAAAGAATCATGTGTCATGGTAGTCAAAAGCCCATAAAAACCAATACCTTTGTACACATAATCCGAGGTCAAATACAGTTGCCCTTTCAAGATAAGCAATCATAGAGTGCCGTATCTAACTTCTTCGTTTCTAACCTTCATCTTAAGATTCCAATCCACTGTCCCATCACCTGACTGGTATTGAGTCACGTGGCCCATAGCCAGGTCCTTACTGACATGGACATAATCCAGGTGACTTTGGTGATCACCCTAATCCTTTATCTTTATATTTTACTTGACAGTCTGTGAAGGTCTCATCACTCATTATTATACTTGATCCTTCATATATACCTCTTTCAAGACCTGACCACTTTTCAAATGGGACTTGGCAGCCAGACATGTTCCTCTTCCAGTACGTGCTTTTTACCTTTTTCCCCCTCTCAAAATTAGAAATTTCTATTTTCAGCAGATGTATTCATTCAGAAATCTTTTCTCCCTCAGAGTAATAATAATAATAATAATAACTCCAGGACAATTGTGTATTGTCATTTTTTAAGGTTTTCTCGTTGATTTCCTCTGCTTCTCTCTACTTTTGATATTGTTTATCTGCTGTGGGGCCCAAACTGCATCTTAAATCTGCATTTCATTAGATCTTCACCTTTCCCCCTATTGATCACGTCTCATGAGTAATCTAACTCAATTCCAATTTTCTTTTGCAGGTGGGGTGCTCTCAACCACAGACATGAGTTATGTGTGTTCAAGTGGTGCATTTTATGAATCTTGTTAGGCTTTGCCGCCTTTTACCCCATGGATGGAATATTTAATCACAGGGATGAGTTGGCTGGTTGATCTATGGTATGGGCGAGCTCTGCAGTATATATCTTACTAGCAATTGAGAAACAGATAAATTTGCCATTTGTCAGCACCATGCCGACACCTTGGTACAATCTTCTGTTATTTATTTTTATTTAGTTTCACTTACTTATGAATTAAAGGTGCTTTAAATCAATCCTTTTGTTTGGTAGATATCATGATTATCTCTAAAAGATACTACTCCTATACAAAAAGTCTTTTGGTTGTAAGGCAAAGAAACTTCTCATAATTTTAGAGAAAATATAAGCATCTCATTTAAGAACTTTTCATCCAGATTCTTGAAAGCAATATTTCTAACTACTCCAAAGAGCTTGAGGTATGCTGTGAGGAAATGATATCTTCAGATACCCTGCTTCTATCACTGTTTTCAATTTTATTTAAGCTTTAAAATGGCATGGCCATACACATTGGCCAAAGTCTTCAAGACCCACTTCACCCTTAATTGACTTATCAATCATTTGCTTTGAGACTAAGCCTCCAAGGGTCTGAAGATGATTAGACTTAGGAAAATAATCGATGCTGTTAGCTTTATAGGAAAACACCCACCTGTCTTTGGAGGAGATTTATATATGTTCATAAGATATACTGATTGCACACATCTGCTTTGAGAGGTGGGTATTGAATAAGAATTTAAAACAGCTCATGTAAGAATGACATGAGGATTCGGGGTAAAAATCATGCAAAATGAAAGATCTTTTGCAACAGCTTTCTAAACACTACCCTTAGAATGTGTGTGTGAGAGAGCAAATGTCATAATTTATCAAAGCAAATGAATACCGCTCAGCTAGTAATTAAAGGTCCTCATTAAGAAGTGCAACTGCCTTACCCATTCCCACCCTGCGTTAGCAATAAAAATGCACTAGGGGCATTGAAAGGTTATATACAAAAATCAATAACTTGCCATTTTATAATTAAAAGAGAAAATAAATGTTAGGGACAAGTCTACTAAATTAGGAAAATTACCTTTAGGAGAGATTGAAAATATTGATTTTAATTTACAGAATATGTGAACTTTTCATGCTCCATTCTGAGAGACAATTGGAAGCTGGGTTGTTAATTCTGCATAAGCTTCACAAAATCAATAATTATGCTATGGGACTATTATGAAATTTGTCATTAACAGTGTCTCATATACAGAAATGACTAATAAGTCTGGCTTTCTATCTGAAGCAGATACAGGGTTGGCTTATAAAATATCCAAAGCAAATCAATGACAAGGTCTTCATTTCAGCTTTGAGGCACATTTTAAGTTGCAAAATGAATCCAGACTATTTCTATAGCTGGAAAAAACTTAAAATGCCTTATAAAGTTTTAGCCATGGGACATATAGATGAATGACATTAATAATTATAACCTGGATATGAATATAAATATATTCTACATCTATTTGCAGGTGTGGTGCATTCTATAGATTTGGATTGTAAGCTATCTACAATCTTAATGTTAGTGAGCCTTAAAATATTTAAGAAATTGTGCTATGGTGTTGAAATTGCAGTGATATTTCCTCGCACTTCAGAATATCACAAACTCTGTCTACCTATACCCACAAATATATAGGAGAAAGAAAACAGCTAGTTATTTAGGCTAATTTAGGTATCAACAGCACGGAATACAACTATTCAGTTTTGCTCATGAACATTTGTTTCCCCGTACTCCAAATTTTCTAGATTTAATTTCTTGGACCAACTCACAGAAATAATTGTGACTGTTCAGGGTCCTTAAAGGCTCTCCTGACACAACCAATTAAGAAAATTGAATGTGGTGATGCTAGTAGTGGTGACTAGAAAAATCCAGAATGATTTTGTTACTTCTTTAATTTTTCAGGTTTAGGTACAAGGCAGTAGCAGAACCACAGGGCATGGCCAAAAGAAATGATAGCATTAATAACAAAAAAGAAAAAGCAGTATAGGCTCATCTTGAGGAACTCAGCACTGAGATGATCAAAGCCTGACTTCTATATCTGACAGTTTATTAACAAGCTATGAAACCTTAGGCCAGTTACATAAACATTTTGTACCTTGGTTTCCTCATTTGCGAAATTTCCACAAGCACTTAATACATTCATTTTTGTAAAGTGCTTAGATGAGTGTCTGGCCTATAGAAATTTCTCAGTAAATATTAACCCTTATACCTTCCTTCTGTCATAATCTTGAGACCTCACAGTTGAGGCTGCAGCCCCAGTTAATTTGAATCACTGCTCTAAAAAATACAGATTAATTTATCTTTGTTGTATAAGCCAGTCTTCATGTCCTCTAACCACTCATAACCATGTACGTAGGACTGAAGGGGCTATTTGGTATTTTCCTGGTTAATAGAGCCAAGGTGACCAGCAACAGCAGCACAGGACAGAAAGATGCAGGCTCTCCTCTCACAGTTCCCATATCGGTACTATCTTCCCCACAAGCAGACCTCCTGTTTCTTGTTTGTGATCTCATAATTCTAGGGAGAAAACTTCCACACTGAGGCAACTCCTTGCAGCTGCACATGCAATAGAGAACCTGTCTCTTCCTTAATCCAGCTACTACATATCACAGGCTGCACCTACAAATGCACCAGAGCCACGCCCAACTCCTTTCTGACCATTTGGGGGATCTAAAATATCTTTCAGTTTCTGTGTGCTCCCCGAATGGATCACCATGCCGTGTTCCAGAAATTGACTGTCTCCATACTTAGGACTACTAAATTAGTCCAATTGGGAATTAAGTAGAGTCTCCTGTTCTAATAGCATGCTCAGAAAATTAATAGAATCTGTTCTCAGCTAATTTTCCCTCATGGCAGAAGAGTGGAGTATCACATCATTAATTTTTATTGACAAATGTTTATCTGCTACTGACTATGTAGTACTCTTCCTGTATTAATCCCTTCAATTCCAATAAAATCTTATGAGCTGCTTACTATCATTATCCCCATTTAACAGCTGAAAAAAATGAGGCACAGAGAGTTTAAGTAACTTGTCGAGAGTCACACTGCTGAGGAGCCAGGATTTCAGCTTGGGCTGTCTGAGTGCAAGTTCCATGCTCTTCACTATGCTGGGTATCCTCACAGGAGGTGGATTTTACAACATAATCTTGGACACTCCTGTGGTTATGTTCAACCTCTCCCATGAAAGGCAACATAGCTGTTACTTCCCAAAGATGTGGGGAGGGGAAGGATTCTTGTACTTAATCTAGAATTCTGCTAAATAAAATGCACATGTGAAGAACATATGAAAACACTTCCTATCTAAATCCAGAACTCACCTAACATATGCAGCCTTCTCAGATTTACCAAATTTTTAATTTTTGCTTTTTGTCGTTCTTTTTTGATAGCCAAGGTAAGTTTCATATGTTCATCTAGGATGACTACTTTGTATCAGGAAGCCAACAAAAGTTAGGCATCCCAGCAGGAGACAAACAAAAGATACAATTTACCCTCAAGAGATGTCTAAGTGACTGGGTCTAAGGTAAATTGGTTACTTATTTCTCTTTGTTCAAAAGCAAGAGCCCTATCAAAGAAGGCTTTGTTTACCACACTTCTGTGTCCAGTCTACACTAGGGTTCTGGTGGCTCCCTGAAGCCTACTTGATGAGGAAGAAGGCTTACAACAGTAGTGACAGGACAAGCTGAGCCCATCAAAGCAGGAAATCAGTCTCTGGTGTGTCTAGATTGTCTTCTCCCCAAATTGGACACCTTGGTTTTGGAATTGAGGGTTATATGGTACTTATAGGCAGAGAAAGGGTATGGAGAGAAAGGTGTACTTGAAGGCAAAGTAGAGAGAAGAGGAATTGCTAAGGGAAATTTATGAATCAAAAATAAAGATACCTTTGTTTTTACTCCTTTTTGAAACAAGACTTATTTTGGCAACTCCAAGTCAATGCCATGTTATGGAATAAGGAACTCTCTGCTTTGCCAGGAAAAGGAAAATGCAACCAACCCCAAATGGAAATGCATAACTAAAAGACACACAAGCACACTGAATTAAAATGGGCATGAGCTGCTCTCCACTTGTTCAATATAGTAATATTGAACACAGCCTTGATGCTTTTTTAGAGCAAAACCAACGTGGAATGCCACAAGAAGAAGGGATCCATACTTACCCCACAAGGTAAGGCATAGGATTCCCCTTTAGTTTTTAAGGGGCTTAAAACTCTCTTGGTTTTGCCCAAAGAAATCATTCAGCAGTTGTTAGGACAGGGATTCACATGGTGTAAGTTATCTTACAAAACCCCTTAGTTACTGGCAGGCAAAGCACACTGGGAAAAGACTCAGACTGCGTGCACAGAGAAACTCCTTACCTGCATAGAATTCGGGACTGTATACCGCACCCACAACGGGGTTCAATTTCCAGCCTTAAAACAAAAGTACAAAAACATTATTACCACCTTTGATTCGGCAACTAGCATCACCGCAAAGTAACTACACTTCAAATAAGCTGAAGTTTTTGTCTCCTTTTTAACATATATAATTTAAAATCAAAGGACGTGCAGGCTGGGCATGCATATAATGTTTGACAATTATACATAAAAAATAGATTTATGCCTTTCTTTGATTTTCTGCCAATGTGAGATAATGGAATGCAAAGTACTGACTGGCTACAGGTAAACCATTTCAAAGACGATATAATTAATTTTGTACCACATGGATATTTTTAGAGCCAGTATAATAATTTCAATTTTCTGTCTTAGTTCATATATCACTGCTAGATAATCCATCATATGTACCTTCACATTAAATTTACAAAAATTTGAAAGCTTGCATAAACAAAATTCTTTACAGGAACACATTCCAATGATTACCATTCCTAATTATGACCCAGAGATACTAGAAAATTCTGCACTGCTTTATGAATACCAAAGAAAATGGTATTTTATCCCCCAGAGATTTAGTGTGGAATGCACTTTAATGCATTCAGGAACCATAAAAATTCCTAATCAATGCATGATATATAAGGTAACTTTCAAATAACCTGCTTATAAGATCAACAGAATCCTGTAATTTTTCAAATGCTCCGTAAAAGAAGATTTCTTTAAAATGAACGCTGCCCTTCAACAAGCTTTTTTACTCAACAAGCAAGTATACCAGAATATTCACAAAGTGGGAAGCACATTATAGACCCATGAAGCTTACTTAGGGAGCACTTTCTAAAGAATGATCATGTTTTAGGGTAGGTGATTGTTTCCTGCTCCGGCTGGACAATCAACATGAAAACACCCATTGTGGAACTCTTGAGAGGCAATGGAGGGAGGGCAATGGAGGTTGTTTCCTTGCTCTTGTGTCCTTGAACATGGGGTCACATGTTAAAGGACCTTTAATTATGGTTTCATAGAAAATGCAGTGGTAAAAGTCTGGATGAAAGGAAACAGAGGGTTTCCTGTAGGGTTTTCAGAAGGGCGATGCACGATTTCCCACCCAACCTAGTAATGTGGCTCTCAGAGCATTTGAGATGTATTCCTGGGATCCATCAAGGAAGACAGAAGCTCAGTATCTCAAAAGGTAGGCCCCAGGATTGATGGACATTTAAAATCCTTTGGAAATTTGGAACAATGTTTTAGTTTTTAGGACTTTTAGTTCCAACTCGGATAAAATTTTCATTTCTCAGGATGTTTATAATAGAGTTTTTCAAAAGTGTTTCAAAAAATAATTTTCAAAAGTGTTATACTTGGATTACCTAGGAGACAAATTAATGGAATTCCCGGGTCCCCTTTTAGACTTGAAGAAACAAACATGAGATTCTTAGAATTACTGACTGCTTTGATTTTTAATACTTCATCCTGATTCCTTCCTCTTTTATATTCTGAAATCTCATTACTTTCTTAAAAAAATGCCCAATTCTGAGGACATGGGACTAATGTTCACATTTCAACTAACTTGGAGTCTAAGGGAAAAAATAGCAATTTAATTGAAATCAAAGTTTTAATGTTCTTTAACTTTCTAGTCCTTTATAGAAATCTTGAATGTGTAAAATAAATCTAAATGGAATAATATTAAATGAATCATTAAGTTATTAAGTTATTCTTTCTCTTCCCCACTTTTGTTTCCATCTTATATCTACTTATGCTCTTACTTTTTTATTGGTAGTAGAATTGGGGCCTTATTCATACCCTTCAACTCAAGTTTTCTTTCTTATAACATGCCCTACAGTACCTTCCTTTAGGATTTCTTTTTGCACATAAACCTGGGCACACTATTAACTTTAATGTAGTTCACAATCATTTAAATTACACGAATGGCCTTTTCTTTCCTCAAAGAAACAGATTTCTCAGATTCACCTACAAATCACATTTCTATTCTCTAGGTCTTTGTCTTTATCTGTTCTTTGGGCCAAGAAATTTATCTGGCTATCTATCTGTCTAGTTATCTCCCTATCATCTATCTATCTATCTATCTATCTATCTATCTATCTATCTATCTAATCTATCAGCTTATCTAAGTCTGCTCGAGGAAAATTATCACTCAGCATAAAAATAATACAAATTAAATGATACTCTCTCTCATCAAGAGAATCTTGCCACCCCATGTCTGCAAACATTAACTGAAAAGATAATTTAAAAAGTCTTCTTTTAAAATTTGTTTATGGGAATTGAACTCAGGACCTTGTGCTTGCAAGGCAGGTGCTTGTGCACTGAGTTATATCCCCAGTTCAAGGCCTTCTTTTAAGACTCTGTGAGCTGCAAAGGGCACTGCATTGGTCATCACGGGGTCATCCCTAATACTTTCTCCTAAACAAGGTTCCCCACTCTCTTTGCATAGAAAAGGAAGTCCTTTCAAATCTGCACAGTAGGCGTGAAAACTCAGTGTTTCCTCTCTCTTCACCTCTTGGAACCTGATCTTTACCAAGTCTTCCTTCTTCTAAGACTGCATGGCATCCCATTCAATTGTTTAGTTGCTCAGAACAAAGGTCTTAATCAGTAGTTCCATAATTCTTCCTTTGCTTTCACACCCCATAGGAAGTCCATTAGAAAATACTCTGTTAAACTTGGAGAAGTCTTCCTTTCTCCATTGTCCTTATCCCAGATAGGAATACCCTCATCTCTTCTCAAGTAAGTCGCAAGCAAAAATATCCTAACTCTCACCACCTGTTCATACCTCCGCTCTTCCTCCCTCTGCATCCATTCTATTTATGGGGCTGACAGGATTCCAAAGAAGTAAACTAAATATGTCATTTTGCTACATGGAGTTCAACTGCTTCCTTCTAAACAGGATAAACTGAAATTACTTATCTTGGCTGAGATGTCCACACAATCTAAACCTTGTCTATTTATTTTGTACCACTGTCCTCTTTCTTCAACCTATAGTGACAATGGTCTTTCTAACATGAAGGAGTGTAAATTCCCTATGATGAATATAATTATTATGTGTATTTACATGTATTGAAAACTTAATTTTAAAAAAAATCATCTACACCCATTCTAGACTCAAGGCTTCACTGTCTCTGCTTGGAGAACTATGCCACGGTCTTTATGAGATCATTTTGGTGGTATACAGGTCTATAATTTCTTCCCAGAACATGTCACTTAATGTCACTTTCCTGCCTATGACTGGAGTTACTCTTTGATCCAACGGGCAGTTATATTTTATCCATAGCTGTTAACACTGCCTAAGTATACTTTCTTTCTTTGCTTGTTTTTTTTTTATAACATTCTACTTCATTAAAATTAATGATAAGAGTGGGCAGAAGACTGCTCAACCCTGAATCTCCAGAATTTAGAGCTGTGTTTGATAAACATCAGATGGCCTATAAACATTTACTTGGTGTGGTGGATTGGAAACTGGTGGACAACTTGTAACACCCAGCTGAACTGAATCAGCTTGGTGCTGAGTGTAGATGGCCCACCTGAAGATTGTTGCCAACAACATAAAAACTGGGGAAGAAGAAGTGTTGTTTGTCTCCTGGAGGAGCTTGTTGAGTTTCTTTTCTGATGCGAACTCGGCTGTTCTCATCATTTAGAGGAGCTCAGAACCTCAATGTCATTGAGCATGGCTGTAGTACTTTTCAGTGGAAATCTGGTTCTTACTTCGAATGTCACTTCCTGGCTTCAGTGCACATCCGTCATCCTGCTAGCACAAACTTTCCAGCTTCCACTGCCGACCTTTGGGTGTTCCCAGGGCAGAATCATGAAACAGACTAGCATGATGTATAGCCATGAGTTCTGTATCTCCAGCTGGACTCATGCAGGACATTGCTGTGGGATCCAGGGCCTCAGCTAGATTCTTTGGGTTTTTATTGTATGGACAGATTTCCTGCACTTTTTGGTATTTGACTCTTTGGGTGACTATTATAAAATAATTCTGTAAATGATGTGTCCTGTATTACATTGTTTTATTTTATTGTCCCACTACAGTACTTGGTATCATTTAAAGGAACAAAAGGAATATGGAGTTTTTCTAACAGACTCACTCTCTTTTGACTAGGATTCTGTTTCCTTTCAGCCACCAAGGACCTGCTTCCTGATTGCGAGAGTATACATCTACCGAAAAAGGACCCTGTTGTGGATGACTGTCTTCTAAAGAAAGACAATGAAAATCCAGGCCTTGAAAATCACCTCTCCTCAGACTTGCTCAGGCTTACACACTTCCAGTAGGCTCAGGCAAATATATGCAAATCACATGTAAATGAACTCGTAGTTTTTGTGACTCTTCTAGTACCTGGAAGAGACCCTTGGGATAACCTTGCTGGAGATATGAGCCTGCATTCTTAGGAAGATGGGCAAAATGATCCCATTTAAACTTACTTAGGCAGTTTGTGTTAAGTCCCCAGGCCTTGCAAATTCAGATATTTTGATCAAGGACATTAAACCAAACAATGAGGCTTACAACAAAAAGAGAACAGCTGATAAAGCCCACTACCTCCAGCCTCCCAGGGCCCCCTAAACAGCAAAGTAATGGAGCAGAGCTCAGCACACAGGGTTTTGCTGAAATCAGACACATGAGCAGTTTTGGGGAGACCCGCTGAGGCTCAGCCTCCAGCAGCAATGCATCTGAATCAGCACACCTCTGCCTAAAGTGAGCTTGTCTAAGGTCACATGCCAGTCTTATTTAGAAGAACACTGGCCAAGATCCTCAGTGCTAACTACTGCTATAGTGGGTGTTCAAAGGCTCACAAAACCCAGCCCCTGCCTTCTCTAGGGCTTTGCTTGGCTGGATATCAAAGAAGCAAGTTCCAGAAAGTAACCTTAATATACTGCAGGGGTTTCAAAACTGCAGACACATGCTTTCTAAAGACATATACTAAGGTGAAATGGTGCAGGAGGCAATACCCAAATGCCAGAATGAAAAGAAAATAGTTGCACATTGTCTGCATATGTGTTTTATTTTGACTCATTCAGCATATTGTTTGGCAGTATGTATTCATGACCAAAATTTAGATTTTATCTGAAATACATAATTTTAGGTACACAGACTTGGGTAGAGATGGGATGTTTGAGTTAGGAGTCCTCACAGATCATTTTAAAGTGGCTATGGGCTATCACATTTAACTGTCCAATTAGTAACCATCATCACTGACCCTTATGCTCTATCTTCTATTGTTATCCTATACTACTTTGATCTCTAGTAGAGAAATCTGCTTTACTCAGTAAAAGATAATTTAAGATTGTTTTACTCAAAGACCTCCTTTTGCTTTATGCTTGATTTTACCTGCAGATTTGATCCTCACACTGGGAATTTAATTCGCTATCCACAGCAAAAAAAAAAAAAAAAAAAAAAAAAAAAAAAAAAAAAAAAAAATTGAACAAGATTATTACTTAATATTGAGGTCATTGTGTATCGAGGTAACAGTGTTACTACAATTAGTAGTGAAAAATATAGCACACTCTGTATTCCTAGCATTTTGTTCAGTCCTTTGTCTTACATATTAATCACAAATGCCTATGAGGTAGGTTCCATAACATGCTCAGTTCCCATTTATGAAAGCTTGGGTGGGGAGAGTTTAAGCACCTTTCCTAACGGTCAATAGCTAGTGAGTGGTAAAGCTTCTCTTAGTGTTCACTGTTCCTAAAATCACTGAGCAAATGAAAGAGCCATGTTTAATGAAGCCAAACTTGCTCAGTTTCTAAGCAATCCCAACGTAACTCCCATTTGATCCAACACTTGATATTCAATGAACATACGGAAACCCCACCTTTTTTTTATAGGGAGATGTTCTTGCAAGAAACAATGAAACAGAGGAAGTACCAGCCCCATTTTGTGGGCCTTCTTGCAGGTGGAATTTCCAAAAGCATGTATTTCACTTCTTGAGTCTTCACTTACCTCCACATTTAAAATGCTAAGAATGTAACCTGCATCCTGCATGATCTTCTACAGTATAGCATCCTAGACACAAATTTCCCATTGTTTTCCCAGACACATTCATCACCAGAAACTACAAATGATAGCACTTTGGTTTACACAGTTGAAGGAATCTGTGAATCTGATATTGGCACTGACAGTTGTATCATCATATGAAGATGTCTTCAAAATTTGATGACCAGTGGTTTCTAGTTTTGTTAAAGTGCAATTTTGGTGGTTTGTGATCATGAATTTATTTTCTCATTTCAGTGACTCTTTTGGTCCTGAGAATTCCTTTATTAGCATAACCACATCTTCTTTGTTAGGAATTAGAAATGCCCTCTTATTTTCTAAATTCTATCATATTGCAATTTATGGAAAATGCTATTTATAGTGGTAATACTTATAAGTTAAAAACTGGAAAAGCTTTGAGAAATACTTGTCTTTAAATATCAAAGCTCTCTATAAGTTTCTCTACAGAAGCGACTGACTCTGTATAATTGAGATTTACATTTGTGCAGTAAATCAGTTCAACTGTGACTGTCCATCCACTCCTTCCATTCCAGGCTCACAATGCGTGACAGGAGTAATCCTGCGAGCATGCTTTTCAGGTCCATGGAAGAGAGATCCACAAGGCTTGTTCCTAGACATTAAGAATGTAGGCATGTGGGATATTTATGCCAACATCTGGCAGGAACTTGAGGTTGCACATTTAATAAACTGTTGGTTACTGTAGCTGGTTGCCGTTGGAATTCACTTCTATAAAATGACAGGAGCAAAGTAATGCCTGATACACACAGAGGCTGGACCACAAGATTTTATCACTTCACAGTAAAAATAAAAGGTGTATTTAATTATTTCCTCTCATCTAGCTTGCTTTTGCATCTTTAAAACAGGGAGAATAATGTCCTCTTTCCAGGCTGGGGTTTTGGTCCAGCATCTTTAAAATGCTTCATCTAACATACACACGAGTTCCAGAAGTGCTGGACACTTATAAATGACCTTTGAATTGCATCCAAAGATTTGATAGGCTTGGTTTCAGTGCCAGAATATGTATGACATTGATCAATTATGCTTTCTTAAAAATATATGGGCATATAATTTATATTTATGTATATACATATATATACATATATATGGCTTGTAGAGTAATATTTTGCTTTCATTGTTTGATTTTTCTCACTCAGCACACGTGTGCTCCTCTGCATGGGCATCCAGCACTCTCTCTCTCTACACACACACACACACACACACACACAATGCTACTTCATAATTCAACAAAGCACACAATAAGTTGATGTCATCACACATTAATTCTGACAAGTTGCACAGCTATTATTTTTACTCAAGTCAAATGACACAATAATCAGCAGCCTGTTTCATTTCATGGGTTGGTATTCAAAATCTTTTGTGGAAATTGTTTGCATCACTTAAAGGTATGTCTTGGGTTATTGGAAATGGGAAAAGTGGTCATTAGAATAAATAATTCTGGTCTTTTGATTTAGGGCCATATTATGACAAAGACAAATACCTGTTTGAAAACTCTTTAAAAATAAAAATAACATGACTTTGTCACTTAGGTAGCTATCAGCAGAAGGAGGAGAAAATAAAACCACCAAATGCTAATGCTATTGGTTATAACAGAATACCAAATACAAAATAGGCAAATAATTAAATGTTAATCAGCACTTAAGTTCTGAATAAATATATTATATATTATGTACATATATAGTGGAATATTGTGAGACTACTAAAAAGAATGGATTTAACCTGTATGTTCTAATATTGAGAGGACTCCATATTGATTTATAAAATTCAATTAAAACATTTGTATAAAAACACATATACAATACTGTGAGTACTATACATGAGCATCTACTATATGTATATACATAAGCATACAATATAGAACCACAGACAATCACAAGCCATAGCGTCTCCCTCTAAGGCAGAGGTAAGAAACCAGGCTGGCAGGAGCAGTAGTCACAAGATACTTTAGTCATGTTTGTAACATTTCCTTATTTAATTTTTTTCTTTAAAAAAAGCCTATGGTTTTTGGTTTTACATATAATTAAAATCTTTAAAGTGGGAAATCTATATATTTTTGTTTGCAATAAAATTGTATTATTTTTGAAAATTTAGAAATCAAAGAAATGATATCTTCTAGTCTTGCAACTTAATACATTAACATTTTAGTGGCAACTACTACCACAGCTAGTTAAAATCATGTAATTCACACACTTTTCATCATTTTAGTTACTTTACTTATTATGAGCTCCTTCATTGTCTTTATCCTACTCATTTTAATAGGTATAATATGCTGTTGAGTGCATTTTCTATAACTTACTGTGTTAATTTCTTTTTAAGTGTTAGTACATTAAGTATGTGATTAACATCATACACATTTCCTTCCATACGTCTTGAGAGATATTTATTGTGATGAATCAAAATGTGTGAACACATTTAATATCCGTCATAGCCATGTAAATTCTTTGTAGCAGCAGTTTTGAGAAGTGTTCTTGATAAAGACAGAAATGCATTGTCTGGAAGGGGTTTGCAAACATGTAACACATTCTTTCCTGGTCCCAAATGGTATATATATAATCTGACCACACTTCCAAGAATGAGTAGTCATCAATGGGGAGATGGTGGTAAAGAACAAACAGATAAAACCTCTATTCTCTCCTCAATTTACTAGAATTAAATTACCCAAGTAATTCCTCAATAACCACTGGGTCTCAGCCCCTAGTGGGAGTTATTCTAGAGAGACAAGAACGAGGGCATGCACACTTAACCTGCAACTAAATATGCCTTTGTCATCAAAATAATCTTATTGATTTAGGTGGCTCCCTGTAGCAGGTCAGGAGCAGAGCCACGGGGGCCACGATAAGTCAGACATGGTTTGCTCAAACAAATTTCCTGGTTAAATAACTTAATAGATACAGAGTCCGAGGGGATTCCGTAGAAAAGGCCAATCTCTACTTACCATTTGTATAGGGGTTGACGGTCTTTTTATTTGTCATTACACGTGCTGTGGCATTATTTACCTATGTACATAGAAAATTCAAATGAGCTCAAACTCCAAGCCCAGAGCACAATTCAATTAGTCGCATGCATTATGACTGTGATTACTTATTAAAAACAAAAACAAAACAAAAACTAAAATGCATTTTAATTTATAAAAGGCAGTAGGTGCATAACAAAATCATACATTTTTATAATTACATTTACTTCATAACCATTTTAACTTACAAATCATTTCAATAAAGCAATGTCATCTCATTTAAAAGTTTAATAAAGAGACAGTAAAAGCAAATTAAAAGATACTGCATAATTGAAGATTTAAAAGCATGCGTGTACTCCATGGTAACACAGAAACAATAAATCATTTTTAAAACATAAAATAAAGTTCATATGAAGGGACATGCAGTGGAGTAGAGAGGGAAGAGACAAGGTACAGGGAACATAAATGTCAAAAAAAGGGACAAACAAGTTTTAGCCGTGTGCAACACTTTGGGAGGGAAGAATCATTGAGAAGCAACATCTAGCATTCAACACTTGAAACAGAGCCTTTACATCGCAAGAATTAACAAATCATTCAAGCTTTAAAGTCACAGCTAACGAAAGGATAAAAGAGAGGGTGCATTGTGTAACACAATATGGAGTTAACGATCTGAGTAAGATGTGCACCGGTCATAACTCAATCCAGTCAGAGCCTCCCAGGCTAGCTTAGAACGTACACTCAATTACAGGCGTACCAATATCCAAAAAAATAGAGCATCAAGAAAACTTAATACAACAAGTCAAAAAATTCACGTGGTATATATATATATATGTATATAGATATATCAGCACTAAATACGTGAAACGGCAGATGGACTTCACCACTTACCATTCACCACCATCGCCAGCATGGGTTTGTATACAGTTACCATGGTTACTGAGAGTTTGGTGAGGGGCCTAAGCGTTACCGTCGAAGGGGGAAAATGAAAGGCAAAATATGCAACATCTTACTCCAAAGACTAAAGCATTTGTAACTGGTATTTTTTTTTTTTTTCAAATTTTAACAAATATGACCCTCTGGCTATGTTGAGGGGGATCCCAGTGGTACAAACAGCAGACCTAGACTGTCAGAATGTTAGTATTTGCATTTTCAACCAACAGGAAATCCTTTTGGGTTACTCCCTTTATAGTCAAATGAATGCAAGATTTCAAACTGGCTTCTTTAAGCAAAAAAAAAAAATGAAAGGCTTAATGATAATGCCTCTCATTTTTTTTCTTTGTTTTTGGTCACAAATCTTTCAAATGTTACTGCTTTCTCAATTTTCTATAATTTGCAAACCACTGTGGATCCCTCTTCAACCCTAAAGTGGAAAGGAAAAGAAAAAGAAACTGTCCTGTATTTTGTTTGGTTCGTAATGCTGTCTTCTCTTTGGAACCTACTGCACCCATTGTTTATAAAACATGGAAAATAAAAACAAAAGCAAAACCAAAACCCTTTCAGATTAACCTTTTAAATTTTTTTTTTGTTGTTGTTGTTTTGTTTTTGGTCTCTTTTGCCATCCACCTTTCAGCAGTTAAAAAGATTAACAAAATAAAGTAAAATTAAAAACAAAGTAAGGCCAGTTTTCCTTTTTATATATAAATATATATATAAACAATGAGAAGGGAGGAGGGTCACATACAAGACGCCAATGATGCATCTGGAACAACGGATGAGCGTGAAGCAGACATTTATAAAAAAGATGAAAAGGAAAATATTTTGAACATGCACCTCGATTTTACGGCCCTCTACCACGGTGCCGTGTAATTTCTCCCTCGCCCTGTCCGCATCGGCACTATTTTCGAAAGTTACGAAACCAAATCCCTGCATGCAGGAGGGAGAAGGGAAAACAACATGCAGATTATTATTTCAGTCAACGACCACTTTGTAACGTTCTCTCGCTTTAATTTCTATTTCTTGTCCTGGTTTCAGTTCTGTAACATGCAAATTAGAAAAATTATAAGAGTACTAAGATGTGCAATAATTAAGCGACAAATGTGAACAAGATTTTTTCTGTCACCAGTTAGCTGTAACCCCTGAAGAATTCAAAGAATGATACCAAAAATACCTTTCTAAACATCACTACGGAAGAAAATAAATCTAACAAAAAGAAAATGAGATCAAAATAAATGTACAGTGTCTTCACAGAGAATAAAATGAAATAACGAGGAAAAAAAAGGGAACCACTTTCTTGACATGCAAATTAAAAATTAAATAAAATAAAACATGTGCACGGAATTCAACAATGAATGCCAAAATCCTCTAACATTGCCTACAAAGTCATGCCGTGTGGTTTTAAGAACATCTCTTCTTCATGCAATTTTAGGGTTATTCAAATTTGTCAATTCTATAGCCTTTACTTCTCAAAAATAAAAGTTAAAAGCCTAAAAAAAGGAAAGACCTTTTTTACAATAAATCTCAAACTTGTTGATATAAGGAACAAAAATATCACATGAAATGAATAGAAATAAACTTCCACTGATTAATAATGCGAACAATTCAAGTAACATTTTTAATGCTTTCCCCACCCCCTCTCCCCATAACATATATATATATATTTGATTTTGATAAGTTCTTATATTTCTTTATTTACTCCAAAGGGAAATGTGTATACAATTTGAAAAGTTAAAAAGACACTATACTGCATTTATTTATGATATCAACAGGTAGCAAAATTAAGAAGCTTCATGACTAGAACATCAGTTACAATAGCACTCTGCCTGCTTCCTTCTTATAGGTAACAAACACACCCTTTACTTCACCACAAGTACATTTGCTTTTAATATTTCAGCCTCAAAAACCAACCCCACTAAACTTCATATTGTCAAAATCCATCTTTTGTCTTCACTGACACTGTTCCTAAGAGGAGCACAAAAAACATGACATATTACTTTTTAAACCCCTAAATATTTTAAACCCCTATATATTTCTTGTTTAGAAATATATACACCAACCTTTTGAACAATTCTAGTGTAAATTTGCCCAGCTCTTGCTAGATTTCACAGTAGGTAAAACAATGCGATATGCTGAAACTCCTATTTGCACTGGGTAAACCTTACACAAAGATGAGTAAATGTTTGCTCAGCCTGCTTAGATGAAGCAGGGTGATATTCAGTGTTACTAATAAAATGTGCAGTAATTAAAAATACATCATAGCTATAACCTACTTGTGTTAGTGCTCAACCCTACAGGAGGCTTCCAATGTAACCTCTAGGTTGCAGGAGCCAGGGAAGAGTTGCCCAAGCTGGACTCACTCACTGAGGACTGAGGACCTGAGCTGTCAATGTGTTCAGGTGAAGATATGTCATTAGTTTTTAGGATTCTACATATAGTGAAAAATTAAGCTTCTGTATTTTGAATGGTTGGGTTGAATTACCTTGTATCATCTTTCCAAAACTTGAGGTCTGTGATTAGAATATGGGGCAAAATATTTGACAAATACAAGACAATATGCATAAAAGATAAATTGTGCTTTAGTTTTCCATACATTCTCCAAATGGCGTATTCCAACAAATTAGCTAACTAAAGAATTTTGCAAAGAATAGCTCTTCCAAGGTGAAAGGACAGAATTCAGATAGTTTTCTATATTTACCAGTACTTACATTTTGGCCAAACTTACATTTGGGTCTCAAACTTGGTTGCCAATCAGAGGAACAGGGATAAAAAATAAATCCTTACACACTTTCCTAGGCTCTGCTCCATATCTATCAAATCAGAATCCTGGACTGGAGCCTCGAAATTGTTTGCCTAAAAAGCCACTTGTGTGACCAAAGATCCATGACTCTTTATCAATTTGCACCATTAAAAAGGAGATTTAAATTGTGATTTTATGTTGGTGACACTGATAGAGCCATCTATGGGGCAGGGTAAGTTTATGACTCAGTCATTTGGAGCCTAGATGTTAAGGGTGCAGTATGCCCAAGGCTTCTGGGCAATATGCTCATTCTGTCACGTAAAGCCTACCTCTCTAGCACTGATAACATTTACCAAGCAGCACAGGAAACTAGGATTTTGATTTTATATTCTCTCACTAGGCAAGAAAAGATAATCCATAGCTTTGTCCTACAGTTGGAGGGACAGGCAATGTCATCTCTGTCTGCAAGGACTGCAATCACTCTTAGAGCAGCACCGGGAAGAACATGAAGAGGTAGGCATGCCTATCCAACCATATACTAAAGACACTTATTTTCACATTACAGTCTGAACACAAGGCATATCGACACTATATGTATCAAGAAGAGAAGAACAAAGAGACAGAAACATATTTGGAGTCCTATGCAAAGTGCACAAAGAAGAAAATCCTAACCTTGTCTCCTCATTAAAAGCTGCAACTGATGACTAGTTGAGCTTTGCCAGATTTGAATCTTGTCTCCCATCTAGACCTGAAGCGATATGGCCTCCTGGATCACAAAATTATCAGAATTTCCATCTAGGAGCCGCTCCATAATCAGAGAGCTACTCCCGTGGCCCTCTCCATTATCAGCTACCAGCACTGCTGAGCTCAAGGGCCAGGCAACTTTGACAGCAGATGCTGAGATGCTTTCTCTGTACCTGCTTCATGGTCAAAATTATATCTCAGGGTAATAGTAACATGTAGTTCTTAAAAAATATTATGAATATTTTCATCTTGGAAAGGTGAACAAAACAAGCATGTTCTAGAGGTGGTACGGAGTTTGGAGGCTGAGAGGGGTGCTGATGTGGAACCCCTTTGAAGCGAAGAATACAAGAAGAACAGCTGTGCTCAAATGCCCTCCGCCTAAGAGACACTACTGCCTACAGTCTCCTGTATCAGAGGGCTCGAGTTGGGAGAAGACACAATGCCTCCTAGAAAAGGAAATACAAACCACCACCACAACAACAAAAACCCCTCTCATTCTGTGTTGCACACTGATAGGGAATATGGCCAAAAGGCCAGACAACAGTGACCCTAACATGTACTGCCAGGTCAACATGACTTGCTTATTTAAAAATCCTGTGCTGAATCATAAAATTCTGACATTCCTGTATCCTGATCAACTTTCCTTTTTCATCTTAAGTATTTTTAGATAATAGATCCCTGTTTTTGTATTCATGTGTATTCCATTTTATACCTTAAATAAAGTTTTGAAGTATCCAGCATGGATGAAAGTACACATTTTTAAGTTTATATGAAAAATCAAGCTCGAGTTTCTCATTTGGAGAACTTACATACAGAAGGAGGCTGGTGTCAAGGCTCTGAAGATTCACGCTTCTGCAAATGAAGACCTTCAAGACTTTCGCCAATGACTTTTGCCCTTTTCTCCTCAAAGACATCTTTCCTTGAAAATTCTCACTGACCTTTCACTCTCATCTTAAACGCCCCTTCCTTCTGGAAGTCATTCCACTCTAGCAACGTCAGTATCCCTGCATGGAGTCTACGTAGCCTCTCAATCACTGTAGAACACAGCGTATTTTATTGTTGTTGCTTATCTTACGGCTCTGCCTCTTCCAAAGCTCAAGAAAGCTGAGGGGGACAGGAAGCACATCTGCCTTCCTCCCATTCAGTTCACTTCAAATATATGCCACCCTATAGACATGCCAACCAAAGGACGAACCGTGTGCTTCTTAGCCATAGCAGAGAGTACCTAAATCTGACACATTTCCCAAATAAAGCACTGCAGAAGTAAAAAAATGATTTTAATCTCCTAAAAGGAAAAATAAATCATAAGATTGTTCTATACAGAACCTCTTAATGTGGTTGAATTCTAATTACCAATTCTGATATGTCTTTATAAAATGCATTTTGCCTGTAAACATAGAATTTGTATATACATAAAATATTTAGGTTATGCATTCCCAGAATACTATGCACATTGCGTGTGTGTGTGTGTGTGTGTGTGTGTGTGTGTGTGTGTGTGTATTTGCACACATAGGCACAGGCTTGTCTTTACTTCAGACTGATAAAGCTGCCTCAGGGACCATACTCTAAAAAATGACCATCTAGATAGGGAGGGGTATCCTGGCTCTTTAGGGTCCACCAGCTTCCTGGATGTCTCTCTAGTACCAAGTGAGGGAAATGAGGTCATAACAGTGGTTCAGGTTTCTCAGGCACTAAAATGGAAATGCTCCTCTAACAAAGGCCTTTTCCCATAAAGGATAATGTCAAGAATGACAAATATCCTGGTGTGAGCCACTGCCCCCATTTAGCAGCTCCCAGCTGAACTGTCTCAGTGACATCCTGGCAGCACCTAACTAGTTTGCACCCACACCTGCAAAGCGAGTCATTTGAAAGGGAGCATGAGAGAGAGAGAGAGAGAGAGAGAGAGAGAGAGAGAGAGAGAGAGAGAAAGAGAAAGAGACATAGAGACACAGAAAGAGACAGAGACAGAGACAGAGAGATAGAGAAAGGTTATTTTGGATGCTTACTATTTCAAAAAACAAATAGAAGAAAAGAAAAAAAAAGCATCCTAACAAAGTCAGACTAGGGTGCAGCAAACTTTATTGGTCTTTTTCTTGAAGCCCCCAGAGACAAGCTAATCATGGGAATGACAGAAGAAGTCCTAAAAATACCACTGTCATTGTATTTTCCAAATAGCAAACCATATTCTTTTAATGTTCCCAAACAGCTCTTGAAAGAAATTAAATAGCTTCCTCCAACTGGAAAAAGTTTTAAAACAAAATATAAATTAAATACATACTTTAAAAATAAGCAAAGGAAAAACCTTGCAACACAGTGGTGTAATACAGGATCATAGGTAGAACCAAGTTGGCCACCCTTACGGGTCATTTTCTACAATTCTGCCAATCACCCATCAGGCCTTGCAGAAAGCAATAGGCATAGGCACATTTTTCTCTTAATGCACTTGACTTTGCAGGTACAGAAATAATTTCTGTGATGATTTTCACATAGGAAGCAGAAAGAAAATTACCTTACTTCCCCCCACCCTCAGCTGAGAGGACAAACTACAGGTAAAAGACAAGAATGACTAGAAAAAATCTGAAGTCATAGGAGCATGACTAGGTTCCTGAATGACCAAAAACAGAGGACATAATAGATTGACCTTTTTACTCATCTGCCAGATCACAGTATCATTTTGTCTACAGAGCAGAGACTACCAGGATCTTTTTGCCTCAATGTGATCAACACTGTCAAATTTGAATGATATTAAATATGCTTAGAGGAAGCAAGAGGGTATACACTGTCCAAGAAATAATAAAACAAAATGTTTCATAAGCTCCATTTAGCAGCTCTCCTGCTCCTGATCTGTCCTAAAATGTCCATTCAAGGAAAGTTAAAGGGAACTAAACTGTGTCTCTCTTATCCAAGTGAGCAATTTCTCTCAAATATGCCCAGCTTAAGGATGCAAAGGAAAGAAACTTAAAACTCCTGGAAATGGAAGAGTGTCAGTAAAGAAGCAAAGCAGAAGAATTCAAGGGTGGCTCTCTGGTTGCTCCAGGATACATCTGTATCCTTTTTAGACATCATTCATGTCCTGTTACTACTCAGTGTCTGCAGGCATGCCTGATTGTTATTTTCTTTAAGGGACATTGTGAGAAGACCCTGGAATTTTATGTGGCTGCAGTATGAGGAGGGGACTTCTAACAGTAACAGCAGTGGAGAAAAATTCCATTAGTGGGCAAAAGGATATTCTATATTTAGGTGAACCTTTAACATTTGTCCAAAATTGAGATACACAGTGTCTATAACTGTAAATTCAGTCAGGATGTAGGATGCTCATTGGTGGACTCAATTTCAGGGTTTCTGGTTCGGCAGGTCTGGGCTGGAATCTGAGGATATGTATTCTAACAAGTTCCGGGATGGTTTTGATGTGGTTGATTGGGGCCACACTTAGATAATCCCTGATTAATAGCATACTTTGGAAGAGTTTTTTTTTTTTCTCCCAATATGTATTTCTTTCAAAGGTACTAACCTCTTTTCCTATAGTCCTGGACTTTTATTAACATGCTGAGCTCTAGGAAAATCTATTTAAAAATTGATTTCCTAGCATAAACAAACACAGGGCAACAGTATATAGCAAAGTGAAGATCAGTAAACATATTAATGAATACAATTATATTCAAAAGATTGGTGTATATGAAATTTTCTCCCCTACAACCCAGGAAAATAACTGCACTTTATTAATACAGAATAATCACATATTTACCTGCTCATGAGACTATCAACTCACTTTTTAATATAAAGAACATAATTATCACTGCAAAACAAAAATGTAGCAACATCATTATTTTTTTAAGCATGGATAATTTTCCTCTGGAAATTTAACATATATATATATATATATATATATATATATATATATATATATATGATTGTAAATTACCCCATACATTTTAAATAGAACCCAATGTATTTCCCAGCAGTTTGGAAATGGAAAATGTTCTTAAAAAAATTTCCACTGATGTGTATTTCAGTTTTGATTAAAACAGTGCAGTTGTTTCCCCTTATTCAGAACAAACATTATAAAAAGCTAAATAATTCTAAAGTGAATTAAGGTGCTTACCTTTGAGCCTCGCTCATTAAAAATAATTTCAACATCTAAGATTTTACCAAATTGCTGCAAAGAAATAGAAATATTTTATAAGCAAAAAGAGAAGCAAACTAAGTCTTATCGTCATTGTTCCTCAAGTTGGATTTTCCCCCTCATTTAATATCAAGAATATACATTTTATTCTGTTCTATTATTAAATCATCTGCTTGAAACAAGACAAAATATGGCCACATACATTATTCTTATATTATGGCATTTCCCACCAAATGAGACATACTGTCAAGGCCTGGTGCAAATAGAACTTGAGAGTCTAGTCCTGTGTTCCTCTTTTGTGAATGTGTGTGTGATTGCTTTCCGAGGCACTGGGCAGCAGAGATTACAAATGGAGAAAACAGACCTTAACCTTTGTAGGCTGTTCCACTAGAACTGGGAGAAATGCACTTGGTGATGTGAGACTTTGGTAGTAAAATGCCCAACTAAACTATGACGTTGAGGTTTGTCTCCTAGTTCACTTTCAAACTACAAGTAGCCTCCTGATGTGATGAGACAAGTAAAGAACAAAACATGAAAGCAAGGCCCACTGTCCAGGTACCCATCAGGCTCAAGATACCTACACAGCTCAGGCTGAAACATAATCTCCCAAATGATTCTCCATACTGTTAAGCAAATACGTGCTAAGCCATTAAGATAAACAGCCTCTCTTAAAAGTCCAGAAACAAAGATATGGATTACAAATAAACTGGACAACCAAAAATAAATGCAAACATCTTGTTAAACTTAAATTTCAGACTTTTCCAGATGAGTACATTCTATGCAATCCTTAGGGCATATATCTACTCCATATTTGTTGCACATCTACAATTCAAGTTTGACTATTATTTTTTAACTCTAGTGCTTTTAATGAAGAATACACACCAAGCAATTCTTGATTCAGATTTAGAAAAAAGAGAATGTGGGCTCTAAAATTACAAGTATAAGATTATTCAAAGTTCTTTCCCCTGATTTTGCAGCCCGTTTGGTTTGTCAGGTGACAAGAAGTGAGGTAGGCATTTCTTGAGTCTGATACCTCCTATACAACAGGGAGGAAGAAAATGATATAAACTCATGCCATGTAGACCAGAGAAGAATGAGAAAGGAATTTGGACTCACTGTTAAATGAAAGCAAATACCCACTTTAAGGACCACAACAGAGAAAGAGAACAACATGAAGGCATATATCAATCTTCCTTTTCCTCTCATTTTGGGCGTCCTATCATCTCACTGCTTGTGCATTCTGGATTTTAACTGTGACCTCTATTACTCTAGGAGACTCCCTATTCTGTTTCCATACCCTGCGTAGAAAGCATTAAGGACAATTCTATATAGTAAACGACAGACTGATGGAGTAGATGAGGGACGGTATAGAAAAAGAACAAAGACAGAACACAGGGAAGCAGGAACAATCTGCCTGACCAATGAGTGTCACTCATCTTATAGTGAATCACCCAGACAACAAATGTCAAGAAAGTCCCACTGAAACTCAGGAAAAAATTTGAAGCACACACGGGAACATTTATAATATGCCAGGAACTCTACGCTCCTTGGAAAGAGAAAACATATGTACATGGCAGTAGCATACAAACATATAAAAATTACGAAATGCTAAGTAATCTTGACTATGTGATAAAGGAATTTGAAGTTTGTCATTCTGTGCCATAAAATGTGTCTTTTTTCAAGATAAATTAGTAACCTACCCAGTCAGGAGATCACACACTTTTTGTTGAGTAGAAGTACTTGTATATTTTACAAAGAAGTAAAAAAGACAAGGAAAAACTAAGAAGAGCAGGTTCAAGTTAGAGAGGAGGTGGAAAGACATGTGTGGTGTTGAAACCAAGAAATATGCAGTGAACAAACCCTACAGTCTGTGAACATATAAATATTCTTCAGATCAAGTCAGTATGCTTTTTTAGAGCATTCTCAGTAGTAAGTCGTGAATGAAAAAAGATCTTTAAAAATAGAAGCAAAAACCCTTTCTTATGCAGGAAATGAAGGATTGTCCACTTAAAGGTGATCTGAAGCCAGGTATGGTGGCACGCATTTGTAATCCCATCACTCTGGGAGGCCAAGGAAGGAAGATTACAAGTTTGAGTCATGCTGGGTAACCTAGTGACATAACACACACCTGTCTCAAAAAAGGTCGGGGGATGCAGCTCATTGTGAAAGCTCTGGGTTCAATCTACAGTATGGAAAGAAAGAAGGAAAGAAAGAGAGAGAGAGAGAAGGAAAGAAAGAAAGAAAGAAAGAAAGGAAGAAAGAAAGAAAGAAAGAAAGAGAGAGAAAGAAAGAAAGAAAGAAAGAAAGAAAGAAAGAAAGAGTTGTGCTGCATAGTAAAGAATCCTTCAATTTGTAGTTCTTTGGAAAAAGCAATTTTGATAAAATCCTCTTAGAATATTCAGTTCACACAGATGCCATCATATGTATTTTGGGCTTAAGAGCCTAGAAGCACATATATTTATGGAAAGAGAAGCCTGAAAAAGACTTCTCCCAAAACTATGAAGCAAATGTCATCTATGGAACATTCTCTAAGCAGTCAACACAAAAACACTTCCTTTAAAATAAGATCTGGCTGAGATAGAACCAATCAAAAAGTAATCTTAGCATGTGTCATTCCCTAAATGAAACAATGACACCATATGCCCTGAAATGGTCTCAAATGTTTGCTTCTTTGGCAGTTGCCTCTAGGTTGATGGTTCCCACAGCCAGTGAAACGAGCCATAAGAAGAATGCTGATGTAAGCCCCATTTCTAAGACAGTTGTGTACTATATTTATAGTATCAACAGTTTAATTGGGAAGTTTGGTACTAATGATGTAAACACAGCTGGCACATTTTCAATTTAAATAGACACAACTCCTTTGCAGACATAACTGGCATTTGTTTTCTCCACAGCAATGTGCATCAGCATTTCAGATCTACTCAAGGTGTCTCAATAGCTATATCAAGAAGAAAATCCGGAAGCTCACAGGTACGCACTTGGGCAAATATGTACCCAGCATTTTTAGACATTCTCAGATCAAATATTGCTCTGAAAAACTATGAAGGCTGTTCAATGGATACAGTATAAAACATGAAAGTAAATGTTAGTTCAAAGAGTGAGCACAGAAGCTAAGAAAAGGCATTATTTCAGTTGTCTTCAGAGTAAGCTTCAGTGCAGAAATAGGGTGCATTGTGTTACATCCCAAAAATGACTTCACCGATAATACCATGGCAGGTGGCACTTAGCATTGACAGTGAAGATGCAAGGGATGCTGTCTCCGTTATAGTCACCAGCAGTGACCATGAAAGTGTCTTTTGCATGAGCTAAAGTCATGTGATCTATTTTTTGTGTGACTATAAAGAAGACTTGAATAGATAATTTTCCTAGCAGAAGAGCCTGTATTGTGATACTAAAGTAAGGTTATGATATCAGTGAGAGTATCATGGAAACCATAGATCAGGACTCACTAAGCAACTCTTTCTAGCAACACTTCTGATGGCAGGTGTGGTATCAGAGGTTTGAATGCAGCATCGACTCTTCTCACCTCATACCCAGAAATCTTTACATTTTAAATATTGGGTTACATTAAATATCTATGCAAGAGTAACATGCTACAATCATTTTAGTGGAAATCTAAACATTTCTTTCATGGACTGGAGAAATCAAATTTAAAGAAAAAAGGCAGACCTCAAGAGAAACAAAGTCAGGATTGAGACCCACATTTCCAGTGAAACATAGAAAATAAATGCAATAATACAAGAGATCCATTCATTAACACTGGTGTCTTTAAAAAGCTCTGGCTTCTGATTTGTAATTTGAAGCTACATAACTTTTCGACTAAGGAATATTCTATTTTAAAAGAAAAAAAATCCTAACATGAGCCAAAAGATGTAAAACAATGAGACAAGTGTTTCCAAAAGAGGAAGGAGTAAAGAATATGCAGTGTGTGGTGGAAGAAAGGGAACTGGAGTCCAATCTCAAAGAACAAGCCCTGAAGCCCAAATTAAATATAAAATGTGAGACACCTGCAGCAACCCTGAGGTAAGGAGCGGCTGCATTAGTGTGGAAATATTACTAGTTTCAAAATATGCTCTGAACACAGCCGAATTTTAGGCAATTTAAAGAAAGAGGTTGTTTTGTGTCTTGTTTTGTCTTTAACTTAGAAATCTTCGAGCCTGTACTTAACAAAGGAGACATAGAGGGAGAAAAGCGTACAAATCTTTGTGAGTCTTTTTCTCTGTAATTGTCCTCATTGTTTAACATCTGCCAAAGTAATGGCACAAAGACAGAAGACAGCACCAAAAGTGGAGATGTCTCACGTTCAAAGGATTTGAGAAATACCTAATTGGGATTAAAATGTTGTTTCTTACAGTAACTGTGGCCTAAAAGAGGAAACTATGTTAATTCCCTACACTCTAGCTTGGAGAGCAAAACGGAATGTACAGATGTCTTTCAATCTGATTCATGCTGCTAAATGCATCACATAACAAGAATGGTTTTTGTGACCACCAATGTTTGGCCAAGAAGAACAGATTTTTAATGCTAAAATTCCATTTCTTTAGAATGGTGGTTGTAAACAAAGGAGGCCTCAGAATTATTGTAAGGAGTTTATGAATTCATATGTGCTCGATAATTTTTATAGATGAAACCACAAAAAACCTCATACACTTTTCAGAATGGACACAGATGCTCTTTGTGATGAACAGAACTAATTTTAGTGTTAATGAATGTATGCCGCATTTTCTTAATTGATAGATACTAAGTGTATATATCATCTTTTCAAATTGACATCTTGTTAGTTGCTTGAAAATGTTGACTTAAAAAAGGGGGGCTCTGAAACAGGTAGATTTTGATCAAGATTTGATAACAGATAGTACGACAGTCTGGCAAGCTTTTTCTTCTTGCCATCTGTCCTACTTCTGTAAGAACAGAGAAGTTTCGATAGTAATGTGAGCTGGATTGTTAGTCTGTGATTTCTATCTGTGAATACTGTGAATACCCCTATGACTTGACTAGGTAAATTTTAAGATAAGCAAGAAGACCAGGAGGGGAAACACACCCTTAACTAAGGGAGGGAAGTGTGTGTTCCACAATGCATGAAACCATGAAAGACTGCCATACTGGGTCATTAAGGAAACCAAGTATAAATCTAACATCACAGTGACATTTCATGAGTAAAGATGGATTGAAGAGCTAGACATCTTCCAAACCTGATGTGGCAAAGAGAATATAACTTCTCTGGCTGTCCGTCATTCAAATCTGGTCTCACTGCTTTGCACACACTTAACCTCGACTCTAACTTTGAATGCTCTGCACTTTTCAAAGTCATCTTTGACCTGAAAGTGCCCGAGGGTATCTCTGTTCTGCAAGAGTTAGAGGGCTTAACTCAAGGTTATTACCAAATGAGAGAGATAAAAGTGCAAAAGCTGACCTTTTCCTCTGAAATGTCAGGATTCAAGCCTGGGTATCTTAAATATTAGGATGCTTGCTCTGCTTTTGTGTCAGATGCATACTTGATAAGCATCATGTGTGTTAAAGAAATAAAACAGGTAAGCTAACCACTAAACAACACAGCATTTGAGTCTGAAACCAGAGCTCCTTTTTCGTTTAGCGAACACTATCAACTTTACCCAGCACCAGATATATGACATGGGCATCTTCTTATTTCTTTTATAATATTTGTATCTGTCCATAAGTTCTTAAGAGTCACCAATGAACCCACTTTTATTCTAGGTCAAAGGTTAAGAATGTAGATTTCCTATCTGCTATTCAGATACTTGCTACCACTGTTAGGATGTCAGGGTGGAATGAATGACTACATTTTCAAAAACAAATGATATCCAAACTCTGCCATAGCTTTGTATTTTGGTAGAACTAAAACCAAAGAAATTGCAAGCACATCCCTTCCTAAGGGGAATAGTGCAGATATCTTCCAGGAAAGTCATCAGGGTCATAAGGGCTGATGAAGAAACAAAACTTTCATTTATTTTCTCTGGATTAATGGTAATTTATTATTTTTTCTGTGTTTTAACAGGGTGACTGAGCCTCTGTTGCTTTTGATATCAAGTCCTAGGTTGCATTTAATATCACATAAATACCTTTAACTTCTTGTCACTGAGTCCAGGAGAATGCATACTGCAATAATTAAAACAAACTTAGAAACTGGTAGTGTTTTGGATTTTTTTATTGCTTAAAAAATAAGCTTTATGCATAACTAGTTATTCTCTGAAGCTGCATCTGAAATCTCAATGCACAGTGCCTGGGAAAGGGGGACATACAGGGAAATGTTATGAGTCACTGCTCTGGTAAGTTGGCAATTACAAAAACAAGCAGAACCATGATGACTCCCAGTGTTTATTTAAGCTATGACTTGAGGTCTGGATTTGGAGTCAGTCATCAATGGATTTGTGTCAACAGTGGGTAATGTAACAGTTTATTTTTCACTTGACATTCTGATTTACTTATTACAAGACAACACTTTGGTGAAGCAGGAACAGCATTTGAAAAGAAATTACACTACAACTACAAAGGGACCCTACCAAAAGCTACCTATGGAGTAGACTCCAGTGTCTTTCTACTACATAAACATTTTGCTTTAGTTCTGTGAATAGTAGCAACTTACAAGAGAAAGGAAACTCTGATGACTCCAGAAGACAAATGCCATACTTACACCAAACATTTGTCGGAGGTCAGGATCCCGGAACCGGAAGGGGATGTTGGAGACATGGAGCCTCTTGGGCTGAGACTTGTTTTCCGTGCTTTCAGAAGGTTGTGTCTGGGGCTGGCCATCTGTTGGTGCTGCATCATCTGTCTGCTAAAGGAACAAGAGGAAAGTGGGCAGGCTCTGAGTAGACTTCATTGTACAGTCCCAATTTTCTTTTGCTTCCACAAGTAGTAGGAAGATGCCAGAACAAAAGAATAAGGGAAGGAACAACTCATTCATTCATTCATTCAGCAATTATCTTTGAGTGTCCACTGTGTGTTCATCATGCATTTAGGAATGATCAAAGCAGGCAAACATTCCTGCCCCCACAGAGCATAATTCTAGCAGTGGAAAGATTATAAAACCTAATAATAAATTAATATATATTGTGCTTGCTTCAGCAGCACATATATTAAGATAAATAAATATATATTAGAAAAAGGAGATAAGCTTTATGGAGAAAAATAAAGCCAGGGAGGTGCTAGGAGATGCTAAGGCTGAGGTGGAAAGTAAAATCATCATAAAGAAGGGAATAATAATCGCTAAAAAGTATGAGAGTGTTATTTTTTAATTAATGCTGTTCTGAATCTTAGGATATGCCTACATAATTACTGAGGCTATCCAGATAAAATATTGATAAATGTCAAAAACCTGAAAGGGCACTTTGGCATTCTGAAGTCCAAAAAAATCAGCCGATGGACTTACTATTTTTTTTAGTTTTAACTTAGTTTCTTAACTAATACTCCACCTTCTACACTACTGACCACATATGCAGATTTAAATTGAAGTGAAATAAACTCTTTTTTCATTTGCATGAGCTGCACTTAAAGGGCTTAGTCACTACATGTAGACAGTGCTTCCACATTGTTCCATGCAAACATAGCATATTTCCAACTCTCCAGAATGTTCTTCTGAGTTACATTCCTGTAAATGACATGTTATTTGCATAACTCTTTGCTGCTTTCCTCCATCCCCCAATAAAAATAATCCTAGCTACAATGATATTACACTGATACCCACATAAGCTCAGAAACTATGAAAAATGTCACAGTAAGTAACTTTTGGTATCGTAACAGTACTATTACTTCGAATGTACTAAAGTTTTAGGTATTTTCTCTGCAATTAGTGAATGCTACCTGTAGGTGGCAGGAGAGCTGCCCACATTAGATACTTCTCTGAAAGTAAGATGGTGCGTGTACGACAAAGTCTATCAAATTTATGAGCAAGAAATCACTCTCACCTGTTTATAAGCAATTTAGAAGCACATAACTGGCACAAAACTATCAATGTATGCAGTCATGTGTAAAATAATAGCGACTTAGAGAAGGAGGCAATCTTATAGAGTGAAATATAAAAGAAACATTCCAATAACATGGGCATAATTAGCAACTTTCTCATCAACACCGGTATTTACTGGAAGTTTTCATTTGCATTCCTTCCTAACACACACTGAGTTGAATTCTGAAATCAAGATGCCCTGGTGGCTGGCACATCATCCTTCCAAGTTGACTTGGTATCCAAACCCCACCAGATGATTTTTTTCAACATCCAAGTACAATGTCATGACGATGATTGCCATGTAGTCATTTTTCCTAACTGTACAGTGAGTAGGCAGAAAGATGGTGATGCTTTTCCTTACTGGAAAATGCTAAGTAACAAGAGTGTATACCTTTCAAAGATTTGTGAAGACTAAATGCAACATTTAATGTGCCAACTTGGCAGAGCTCCTGGCGTATGGTATATATTCAATAAATGGCAAGTAATTGATTTTTCAGAATGATGTCAAATTAAGAAAATGCTTGGGGGCTGGGGATTTAGCTCAGCAGCATAAGTGCCTGCCTTGGAAGCAGGCAGTCATGAGTTCGATCCCTGGTACAAATAAAAAAATGAAAAAGACAAAAAAAAAAAAAAAAAAAGAAAGAAAGAAAATGCTAGTGTGATGCTCTCTTGGGAGACTAAAGAAGTTTTCACTTTCTTATTCAACATACTTTTACTGAACAACTACTATGTGCTAGACATATAAGTCAGCATTTCCCAGGTGAATGGAAGAGAAAGAGGTATCAAACAACAATTATAATACAGATGGCTTGGTGCTTGGATGAGAGAAAATCACAAATTGCTGAGGGACCTTAACTCAGGAACACACAGCAGCACTGAGATGATGATTAAAGTGGGAGACATCTAAGGATAGGTGGAGGCTGACACTGTACCAACTGACTACAAACATGTGTCAAGATGCAGAGATTTGAAATACTGTTCTACATCTAGGGCACTATATGTGGACTTGGATGTCACAGTACAGGAAACACAGGCAGGACAGATCACACGAGTAAGCAGGGGACTATGTCACAAGTGCCATATATGCAAAGCAAGAACCTGAACAACCTAGAAGCCATCAGGAGCCATTCAACAACCATAGCAGGAATGACCAGCTTGAGACATCAGTGACAAGTGTCTGCTTAGTGGCTAGCAGATGCCCTGATTGAATGAGGACTGCACACATTAATAATAAATGAATGAACAATCACCTTTGCTGCCTTCAAGTGATAAAGAACAACATTAAAACTCAGACTGAAACACAGCAGCCACTGAGGTTTTCCTTGCCAATGAAATAAGGTTTCATTCCACATCCAGGACACTGAGATGAACTTGAATCATGACAACATCAGTTTTCAGAGGGGTAAGAAGTTTTTAGTTCATTACACACGATTCTAAAGTGGGAGCAGAGAGAGCTAACACTGGAGTCTGAGCCAGTCCAGTCCATTTCTCTCATTGCTGTTTGGATGCAAAATTAAAATGAACTCCTCCTCATCCTTAGGAGGAGACTTAGATTTGGATTTGTGCACAACTGCTAAATGTTTTAGCTTAATAAACCTAATTAGGAATTACAGAGATTATGATTAAACATATTAAATGATTAATAGCATTATGCTGCTCATGTGAAAATTAAAATTAATCATCTCTAGTCAAACAGGACTTTGGAGAAATCTTTGCATTGTTTCCTTTGATAAAAACATACTACGCTCAATTAATCATTTTGTATTTTATGTATTTATACAAATGCCCATAAATTGTTACATAGGAATATCTGTGTTAAAACACATTTTAGCAAAAATACATAAAACAAAAAAAGTAACTCAAAACTGTTTCAGACATCGGTGGGTAGAAAGAGAGAAGAGGAGTTGTGGGATCCACAGAGAGAGAGTATAAATAGGAAAAAGTGCTCCTTCAAAGCATATCTGCATACACAGTGCAACACTACAAAGAGAATCAGGACTGCTGAATCACTGGTCCTGTGTGAGAGCTGGGGTCCAGCTCCTTCATTGCTCATCTTGCTGGGGGCAAGGGGTCATATTACCTCTGTAAAACTCAGTTTACTAATATGTAAAGGACAATCATGGTGCAAACCCTAAAGGGCTGTGGTGAGGACCAAGCGCAGGAGGTGTGGGAGGAACCTGCTGCAGAGTAATGTGTTTTAGATTGGTGCAGAAGAGAGCGTGAATTACCCTTAACATCAAATGTGAGCGCTTTCTGTTTTTATGGGAACTTTCAGGGAAATGTTTGGAGTGAACCTGTGTTTAATGTCTCTGCTATACCTTGGCTCTGGGCTGCTCCCTACATGCTCTGTGTTAAGGACTAGTCCTCAACTCCAGTGCTCTGGAAGATGATGAACCTGTAGAGAGGGAAGTCAGTGAGCAGAAGTTAGGTCACCGGGGGTATGCCCTTGAAAGAAATTTGGGACCCCAGCTTTTGTTTCTAAATCTCTCCCCTTTTGCTTTCTGGCAGCCATGAGATGGACAGTTCTCTTCCACATGTGTCCCTTAGGAGGACTGTTCTGCCTTGAGTCCAAGTAACAGGGCCAAAGGATCATGGATTGAAACCATGAGTTAAACTAACGTTTCCTTTTTATAAGCTGGATATTTCAGGTATTCTGTCAAACTGACAAAACTGACCAAGGCAATCTCTGTGTTAATTTTCTGATAAAACAATTTGGTTCCTTAAGCAGGAGAACTTTCTTCTTGTGCAAATCAAAAATTTAATACAAACATACTGCGGGTCATATTCTGCTGGAGACTCTAGGGAACAAAATTTCACTGCCTCTTCTAGCTTCTGGTGGCTCTCACCAGACTCTGGCCATGTGACTCCCATCTCTGTATTCATATGCACGTGGTCTTCTTCACTGTGGGTCTGATTTAAGTCTGCCTATTTTCTTCTCCTAAGAACACAAGCCCACCTTAACTCTAGGATACCTTCTCTACAGTCTTTAACTTAATTATATTTGCAAAGACTCTTTTCCCCAAAGAAAGTCATATTCATTCACAATTCATAAAGGTCAGAACATGAACATACTTTTTGGAGGCTATCATTTACTCCACTACAACCCCCATTAAAACTAGAAGCCCAAAGTACACAAGCTCCTGTGACTGTTACCAAGAAATAGTTTTCTTCTTTTTAAGTACCTCTGGCAGCATGAGGCTCTCTAAAACATTGGCCTCTGCTCAGATGCAAAAAACTTTAAAATAAAAGGAAGAGTGTTCCTTCAAGAGCTGGCACAGTCTCCCATTTGTGAACAGAGGCCAATATAACGAGGCCCCTGACAAAGGAGAGATTTGGGCCTTCTCTCCATCCTCCATTGGCTCAGGTTTCTGCCTTCCTTTCCATCCTCCTATGCTAGAATGTCCCTCAGTCAAATGGGGTCTCTGCAAAGGTCATCAGCTTTCCAGGTCTGAGTCTGTACATTCATAAAATAATAAATATACACCTACCCTAGACTCTATAGAGGGGAATAATGGTATCAAAATCTTTGTGAATGGAAAGGTCCCATGAATACAGAAGGGGGATTATAGTGGTCTTAATATTACTAGCAGCATTAAAATCCATCAGCTTTTGTTTACTGTTTCCTAGGCCCATATATGTGGACAATCCTGAGATGTAGCCTTTCTTGTTGCATAGGAAAGCCCACAGGACACTTTGTGGATGGGAAGGCCATTGTTCTCAAGAGCCAAGTTGCCAGGCAGCACTTGGCCAGGTTTCCCACATAAGCTCATTAGGATCACAATGCCAGCTTCTGCTATGGCCCAGTGTGATGGCCCTATTAGAAGGTAGGGTGTTTGCTGCAGAATTTTTCTTAATAAACAAACTCCCCAGATATCAGCTTAGGTTATAAATGTTAAGAAAACACCACCGGCACTTTAATCTCCTGAAGATCACTTAGTGCTTCCACAAAGACCTTAATAAAGAACCGCAGGACTCCCTTTGCTATAATCGTTCCTAATTCAATGAATAGCTCTAAGCAACCCACTGCTAATCCTAGTGAAATTGGATTTTGATATCGACCAATCCAGGGGTGACTGTTTGAAAGAATAAGCATAGCTCTGTAGAAATATGCACCTTTTTGATTCTGTTCCCACCCCTGCATTCTCTCTTTGAGCTGGGAAGATACTCCTGGGTGCATCTGGTTGGCATCTTCTGATGAGGACCAGGTAACCTGTTAGAGAAGGATGGGTGAAGAGTATTTATGGCTAGTTATCTCTGTGCTGAAACCCCATTCCATTACTTATTGGTCCAGGTACTTAGGCTCTTCTGAGCCTCAGTTTCCTCGGATGCAAGCCAGGATAAGATATTTCAGCACAAAGATTTTTTGTGGCCCCCTAGTGTTGGATCCATCCCAGAGTCTGGATGACTACAATATAGCAGGTGCAAAACTGGGAAGGATACTGTAAAGTTATCAACCAAAGTCAGAATTCACAGAGAAATTACACACACATTGGAAAACTGGGCAAGGAGGGGACAATTAGACTTTCTAGAGAACTGTATATAGTTATACCTGATGGAAGTGGAAGGCACATATATTCATAAGCCTGCACCAAATGTAACTCATGGATGTTGATTAAACAAATTAGTGTAGTACTGTTCAATTAAACACAGTGTAAGCAATATGTGTAATTTTAGAATCTCTAGAAGTCATATTTTTCAAAATTAAAAACATGTGAAATCCACCCAAGAAGTATATTTGTTATAACCTAATTTATCAAACATATTATTTTATCATATAACCAATGTAAGATAAATTTTACATTCTTTTTTGTATTAAGTCTTTGATATCCTCTGCACTTTTATACTTATGGCTCAGGATCTCGATGTGGACACTGACTTTTCATTGGAACACCTTGATCTATATTTAGGCTTTGAAAAATGGACAGCAGAATACTTCAGCTCTTCAAAAGATACTTCAAAGGTTCCTAATAACTGAATCAAGTATCAGTGCTTACATTTAAGGCAAAGTTGACTCGAGTTAAAAAATCAGAATCTTGGTCACATCAGTCATATTTCAAGTACCGAGCAAGTAATATGAGAGAGCCCTGGACAACATCATTACCCTAAATCTTGGAGCCTATGAACAGGTTTCTTTATATAATGAAGGAGTAGGAAGGATGCAGAGGTGAAGTTGCTAATAATCTGACCATAAAGTAAAAAAAGTGATCCTGAATTACTGTGTGGGCCCAACACCACTACCATGATCCTCCTGAAAGTTCACAGATGAAACAGAGAAGAAATCAATATTAGAGCAGAGAGATGTGAAGTGGACTTGGACTGCCACTACTGGTTTTGATGATGGAAAAAGGGAATCATGAGACAAAGGATGAGGAGCCAAAGAGGCAAGAGAACAGACCCTATCACTAGCCCACAGAAGGAAAAAATCATGACAGCTATAACCTCCCACCTTACCTTACTGATACCTGTATTAGGGTTGTGACCCGCAGTTATTACATGATACATTCATGTTGTTGAAGACACTATGTTGTGCTCATTTGCTTTCTGAAGCAGCAGGAAACTATCATCTTCCCTTACTACAAAGCAGAGGTACAGAAGATTTCCTTCATTCCAGAAAATTCTATTGGGGAGCAGTGCTTTAGCACCACAGTGTGTTTGGGTGGCTGAAGACAGGAAATAGGTTTTAAAGGTATGAAACTAGAAAAGGATACACAAAGAGAATGAGTGAGATTTTCCCATGACAACAGTGCCCTCTAACATTAGAAAGATGGTTAAATCTGCTCTAAGTTTCAAGCAACACTTTTGATAATATAAATTATACATTGTCTTGAATGATATCATGAGAACTAAAGACAAAATCCAGCACCCACATTGTTTGGCCTTCTTAGGCAGGTGGCTCCAGTCATAGCATCATGGGAGATGTTTTTCAAAATCTAATTATTTGGGCATTTAACATTCTTTTGTATTACTGAATACTGAACTCAGAGCCTTGCACATAGTAGGTATGCATTGTAGGCATGATCCAACACATCCATCCCTCAGATAGGAGACTGCAGGATTGAACTTAGGATGTCTGCCATATCATGGATTCTTCTTGTCCTTTCATGACCTCTCAAGGTCAAGTAAAAGATGCTCTGCAAAGTCTAAGAACTGACTTACACAACACCTGTGAAGCCTGGTACAGAGAGTAAGGCTCACGGCGGCTGTAACAGTTGTGCTTCAGGTCCAGGCTGAAGCTGAGAGATGAGCTCTGTGAATGAGGGGACAGCATAATCAAGCAACCAACCAGCCACAAACCAACCAAGCAACCAATCAAAAAGCAGACACAGCTAAGCTGCTTCAGATACATTTCCCCCCAGAAGAACCTCCAGGATATGTTCTTTAGCTTTCTGTTCTAGTAAAATACTAGCATCCCAAGGGAAATCTCTCCATTAAATGCATTTTGACTCCTTCTGTCTGGTACATAGTAGGCACTCAGCAAATCTTCCTGAGCCCTTCCAGATTGTTCTTCTGGCCCATCCTTTTCTTTCTCCCCAGCATCCCTGCCTCTGTCTTCTCAGCAGGGGACCCAACATCCAAGATGCACCCCTAACATGTCACAGTTTTCTCTCTGTCAGCCCGGTGACTGTGCACCTTCTTTTCTCTCTTACAGACTTCCTCCCTCCTATCCACAAAACTCCACACAGTGATAAATAAAAAAGTGTACTTTTGAATAGCCAGCTGCTTTTCCTTCTCCACCAATCAAGCTGTTTCTCAAAGAGAGAAGCTTGTGAGTGTCTTCGAGGCATGATTTGATTAAGTTGACAATATTATTTGAGCAATGGTTGAGTACCCACTACGATGTACTTTGGACCAAATTGATTTGTGTAACGAACACTTGCTCTGTCTCTTCTTGCAGTCTGAATAGTGGTCTTGATTTAGCCAGTAATGCTGGGCGCTGAGTGAATTTACAGAGTGCACGGTCTCTCTCTCTCAATCTGCAGAGAGGAACAGGGGCAGCACATGGACTGGCATAATTCAATACATTGTACTAAGCTCAGAAAATAATATCACAGAGCTCTGCAATATACCTATTTGATTTGATTTGTAAACCTGATAAAAAAGCAATCGAGAAAAGTTCATGGGGAAAATATATATGTTCTAAGCAAAACTGTAACTATATTGAATGTGTACAAAGAACCAAAGAATGAAGGGGTGGGAGAAAATCATGCATACTAAATCAACTTCCTGCCCTGCATTAGACAATATTGCACATCCTCCATTTAAAATGAAGTGAGATTGTGCAAAGTTATTTTCCATTAAAAAATAATAATGGTAAGCCCAGGGAATGTGAATTAAAACCTACGTCTCGGGTTTTCTCACAATCCTACTTCAAAACGGGGCTTGCACAGTTCTTCCAGCTTCCTGCTTTTTTCATTTCAGTTCCACAGGCAAACAAATAAGCTAATCACAAGCTTTGGATGTAGTTAAGGCCGTTTCTGCAGCCAGGTGATGCAGATTTTAAAAATGCGTCACATTTCACTCAATTCAAATACTGTAAATTCAATGCTCTGTTCCAGTGATGAAATTCTGCAGAAAGAATTACTAGAGGTCAGAGAAGCCCTGACTCCAAATTCTGTGGCTAGTTTTCATTCCTTGCAAACACCAGATGAACATGAAAGGAGTTTATCACATCAGTAAAGAAGAAGGGCTACAAGGTGTCCATATCAGTCCTCTCTAGCAGCTATAACAAAATACCTGAGGCTTGGCAGCTTAACTAGCACATATTTATATTTCACAGTTCAGGAGGCTGGAAGTCCAAGACCAAGGCACCTTCTCATAAGGGCTCCTTTCCTGGCTTGCTATGGCCTCACAAGTGAGGAGGAGAACTTTGATCATCTTTTCATAAAGACACTAATCCTATCATGGGGCTCCATCTTTGTGATCTTATCTAACCCATATTACCTCCTGAAGTCCCTGTCCCCCAGGCCATCATATGAGGGGTCAGCTTCAACTTATGAATTTGGGGCTAGGCACAAAAATAATATCAAGCAGAGGCCACAGAACCTGGAAAAAGGTAAGCATACAAAGGTAGAGTAAAACACATAGTATGTGTTTACATTTTAAGAAAATTACTGCAGTAAAAGATACACTGTCATTAGTCCCCATCAAAGCACTGCCCCTGTCTTGAAACACACTTATCGTGTCATTCTTGCCATTTTCCAAAGCAGTTCTGGAAGTCCTCTTTTGTGAGCATCTTTATAAGGTGTGATCTAAAATGTAACGAATGCTGGTGCCCCATATCATTCAGTGGAAATCCAGGCTAGTGAAAACACTACAGCATCCTCATCTACTTTGTTAGAGGATCTGACACCATGAGCTTCCAACTCTTTACTAAGATCAAAATGACTGTAAAAGAACAACATTTTCAATTGAGTCAGAACTTCGAGGCAGCTAGGAAAGTGTAACTAAAGACACTAATGGAAGAAAACTTGTAGAAACCCTTCACAAAACGGCAAGAATGATGGGATGAAATGTGTCAAAAGAGGAGGAATATGGAGGGATGGTAAGGTGTAATTAACTGTTTTTTTTTTTCTAACTTAAAAATTCACTGTATCTTTTGATCACACCTTTAAATTCATCCCAGAAAGGAACACGACTTATTCAACTTAAAATATGTTTTTTTGTCATGAAGGCTGGTAACAGTAACTAATGCGTCAACTCTTCTTGCTGATGGGTGTCTACTCCTCTGACATTGGCGGGGTAGGACTCCAGACAGCTTTAGACCTTTGGTCTTTTTCTCTAATTTTATTATATTTATGAGTCAAAGCTACAGGAGCAACTGGTAGGCACCCTGACGAATTCTCCATAACAGTTTTGCCTGTCCTGTAGCTTTGAAGGGTGCCAGCCAAGCCTTTTCCTTTATAAACATGCAGATACATCTCTATGTCAATATCAGCCACCCTGGAATCAAGTTACCCCCAGAATTCTGCCTTCATTTTACTCTGTGGCTTCCTAAAGATGTGCCCAATGGTCTTGAAGCTCTAGAAGTTTCCAGCTCCCCTCCTAGCAGGCAGTGGCTTTATTATTGCGCCCTATAGGGACTCCTGCAGTTTTCTCCTCTCCTGGCCAAAATTTCTTGTTTTTCATTAATCCTCTGTCCCATCCAGAAGCTAAAGCCAAGTCAAACATCAATTTAAAAAGAATTTCTGATATTTTATAGTAAACCCTCTATTTCATCTAGGTCAAAGATTTTTTCCCTTAGTGTATTATGCAAGATTCAAATTAACACAAGGCAATTCTATACATTATGCTAATCTTTCAGGTCTAAGAAAATTGCTGAAAGCACAGTTCAGTTGCACAAAATGGGAGACACATTTAAGATGATGATGCATTAACATCTCAGTGAACATCTCTAGGTTTTCCTTACTAATTGCTTGTTTCTTTGGATAAATACTGCATTCAGAGACCAGGACTCCAGGGGTTTTGTTCTGAAACTATTGAGAGTTTTTCTAGTATTCACTGAGACATAGATACTATTATTTTTCAACACTGATATGTTTATTCATATAAATCTGACAGTCAACAAATCCTGCCATGTGTAGTATACAATTTCTGCAAATTGAAAGGATTCAGGTGATTTTCAAGTTCCAAATCTGATTTGTAAGTAGACTAATTTCTCTTGCACCTTTGGGTAAGGAGCAAAGTACGTACACGTTAGAAAATGAAAATGTTAAGAAATACAAATATAAATCTGAACATATAAATGTTTTCACCTGCTTTCTAGGGTGTTCTTTAGCTGGACAGGGGGAGCAAATTGTTTCTTAAAAGACAATAGAGTGAATGCTTTGGCTTTGTAGACTATGCTTGTTTTGTTTGCACAGGAAGGTGGGTACAGATGATAAGAAAACAAATGAACTATGTCTGTGGCTGTTTTTCAACAAAAATTTATAAAAACAGACAGTAGGTCAGATGAGGTCTGTAGATAATACTTTTCATGCTACCCTTAGAGGAACAAATATCCCAATTTGTTCCTCATTATCAGAGCTTCAGTTTAAAGCTCAGAGTTTTTGCTAATATAAAGAGTATTTTCTAGATGCAAGGGGGAAATGATGAATAACACATGATGGATTAAGATATGATAAATTAAAATGATAAATTGGGAACTCTGCGAGCTCCCAATTCTGTAGGAGAGAAAGTGGCAAACCATACACCCCAGAAAACAGCGGTTAAGGTGTCTAGGTGAAGGACCATCTAAGAGAAAGTCTGATTTATTTAGAAAATCAGTTTTTATGCATTAGCAGAGTGCACTAAACCATATTTTGGTGTCCTAAAAACTCAACTCTTGAAGAAACAGCAACACCCACAAATCCTGCAGATATCTGTTATTTAGTTATGTTATTCATGGCTTTCCTGAGAAGATAGTAAGACTTGAAGTGATAAGGGTTGGTAAACATGGTGGAGTGTGCCCTTAGTTAAGTCATTTGGCTTGAGTATCCACTTCTTCAAATCTAAGAAAGGAATGGCCATACCTACTTCTCTTCTTGAGTCAAAGAGAAACAAGATTTTGGTCCAGAAAATGCTTTGACGGTTTCAATGTGTTGTGTATTTATAGCCAGCAATGGCCATTTCTTTTGGATATTCTACATAAATAACCAGATTGGGTCTTGCAGCAGACTAACAATAGGGAAACCAATAATATATCAATGAGGGGGACCTTTCAGTTTAGGACACTTGAAATCCAGTTCAACTGCTGTCATCTTCTCTCTGCATCACGTTTTGGGGTTGGAATTTAGAGGACTTGCATAAGTGAAGATATTGAATTCTGTCATCTTATAGGTACCTGTAACATCTACAAAACTAAAGGCTCAGAGATTCAGGTAGGGGTGGAATGAGGAGCTCACTTTTGGTAAGGGCCTGTTTGCCACCTTTAGCAAGACCCAGGTTTTCTGTTCTGACAGGTAAACAGGTTTGCCTATGACTGGAGGTCTGCAGAGATTAACATGGTCTATATCGCCCTGTCTCCAAATGCGGTCTGGCAAACACTTCTGTCTAAGTCAGCAGGGGAAGAGTGTTGAAAATTAAGATTCCTGGACCCCACTTTGTGATCATTCATTCATGACATGATGCCAAGAAGGACCTTTTACAAGATTCCCATGGGGGACTGACATGCCCCCATGTTTTAAGAGCCACTCCTTTGCTCTGGAGGGTGAAAATAGTATGATACTATGTGTCTGAACTGGGGACCAGCTAGGAATAGATTGCTGGTGCTCAACTGTTTGTCTTGCACACAAAACTTCACTTGTCTACAGCTTACATACCCTCCTGTAGGATAGATATTTGTGAATTCCTTCATTCCAAGGTTATCATGTGCCTGCCTTCTCTGGATGGGGTAGAGCTCCAAGTAGGTGCTGTTTCAAATGGTACCTCTGGTTAAAGTCAAGCAAAACTTCCTCATAGACCTCAGATGTGTCCTACTTTCCATAAGCATATATGCAAATGGAAGAAGGGATAAAATGTATCATAATGCAATCATAGAGCTGACTTACACCCAGATAGAACGTGCAGATGGTATGGCTCAGCACTGACTCTAATTATTTAGTACTTTTGACCTTTTATATTGAATGTGAGATTATAAGCCACATTTCCCATTTAGTCCAGACTTGAAGCTTCTCAACATTTTATTGTATTTGCCCAAAACTTTGATGAAAGACCTCTAAACCATGCCCCTGCATTGGCTGCAATGAAACAGAATCACTGCCTTCTTCACTACAAAGTAACCATACTTCATAGGGTAAAAGAAAATAAAACTTGAAATATATTTATTCAGCTTAAAAGAAAGAAAGAGGGAGAGAAAGAAAAATAGAGACACAGAGAGAGAGAGGAAGAAAGAAAGAAAGAAAGAAAAAAAGAAAGAAAGAAAGAAAGAAAGAAAGAAAGAAAGAAAGAAAGAAAAAGAAAATTATTTAATAAGAATGGAAACTCATTTAATATAACTCCCCATGACCAAGTGCTAGGAATGTGAATCCCATCTGCATCTTTCAGATGTTTATTATATGATATGGCATTTTTATATGCTTTTTTCAGATGTCTTCTTATAAAGGCCCCTTGGAATGGCTCAGGAATTTCCATGTGCACCAAGATCATCATGGGGCTCTTTAGAAATGTAGATTTTGAGGCTGAACCCTCTTCAGGGCTGACTTCTGTTACTCTGGCATGGAGAGTGACATGTTGGAACTTGCTTAACCTACTTTGTGAGTGCCCACTATGACTTTGTCAGGAACTGCATCATCCTGATGGTAAAACAACCTATGATACAAATTACATTACATAAATCAACAATTAAAGTATACAAAGGGGCCACAGATAGAACTCATCCTTTCCAAATTTTCACAATCTGTTTCCCTCTTATGTAATATTCCACTGCTTATTATAATGGTATATTTGAAAACCTTTAAGAAGTTTAATATTGCACATCTTTTTCTAACTCTGTATTGGAAGATGAGGCATTAGCAGCTTGCAATATACCATGGTTGCATTTACACTATGGATATTGGCAAATGTTTCAAAATTACTTCCTGAACCCCCTCTACAACCATCTCTTACAGCTTGTTGTTCAGTGTTCTTCAAACATTCTCCAACACAAATGCATATTGCTAGTGCCATACTGGGTGGAGCCAGTAATGTGCATTTGCAACGTGTATACCAGGCAGTTCTTTTTATATTTTAAAAATAATAAAATCCAACAGAACAAAGCCAATTAAAACAATGCATCAAACTTGGTACAGAACTTCAAAGCAGGATACTAGGAAAACAAAAACAGCTACTATAATACATCTTGCTATCTTCACAATAATTGTCCATTCTACTAGGTATAGCAAAATCAAAAACAAAACAGAATAAACCAATCAAAACAGAATATTGAATAAATCAACACAATTAATCAGAACAAAGCAAAACTGTCAGAATGATATTGGACTTCAAAGACAAGATAGCAGGAAATCCTCCATATTTGCTATATTGCATATGGTCACCCTCCTAAGAGATGCTCAGACCGCTGGTCCTAGGCCTGAAAAATCAACCAAACAATATAAGCATTTAGTTGCTTTATGTACCTTAGTTCATATCAAATCAGTCTGTCCTCCAAACCAGCAGGTTGCGTATGGTGAGAAGGGGGCGGCGACAACACTATGTTTGATTCTTGGCCCACAAGCTGGAGCCGGTAGGCTCACGAGCGACACTATCTGACTTTTCTCTCACTGGAAACCACACAGCTTGCTCGGTTTACCAGGAAGGTTGGCTAGCAAATTTCTTGGTGATTCTAATAAAAGTGGTTTCTTGGCTGTCATTTAGTAAAACACTGACAAGGGCCTAGAAAAAGACAAGTCCCTGATAAGATATATTTTGGTCATTTTCCAGTTGCCTTAAAATTCTGTGCGTAAAGATAATTTCTGGTATTGATCACAGTCTCAAATATAAAACAAGAAAGACCTAGGGTCCAGACATGGCCCTATGACTTCAACATGACACTAAGCAAACTACTTCATACCCATAAAATCTTAGTTCCCTCATCTGTGAAGTGGGTTTTTAAAACTCACTTGCAGATTCACAATAAAGCATAATGATGTTAAGAATACAGCATTGTCTCACAAATAATAATTATTTGATAATTGATATTGTTAATGATGATCATAATGATAATGCTAGTATTGTTTTTAATAGGGGCATTTGGGAGAAAGTCCATGAAATCATGGAAATAGTTGATGGCTACCAAACTAACTTAGTGATTCATGTGACTTTATATTAAGCTTACTTAGCAATCTGAAATTAAGAAGGTTTCAGAAGACACCAATTTCACTCCATTTCAATTTTCAATAGTTACATTCCAATAACATCAAGGAGGGTTTACCGCTTTATGATGACTATATTATGGGTCCTCATAATCACTTCCTGACTGGGTACTAAAACAGTACCCATTTCATAAGTAAGGAGAACAAAGCCCAGGAGGGGTCCCCACAAATAGGAAGCAGAAGAGTGGGTCCTGGAGCCCAGATTTTGGACTTTGCAATCACTTCCTTCCCCTAACACCTTCCTGTGAGTAACACTGCTATCAATAGGAGATTGTTAAAGCTGAAAACAAAAACTAACCCAAAAATTGAAAATTCAACTATAGTTTGTTTCCAATTAAATTACTTTTGAAAAATTCATGATATTCTAGAGTTGCCCGAGACCCTGAAGGATTATTGGTTCTTGGACGGTGTTGCCACCCAAGAAAGAGGTTAGAGTTATATGGACAAATTTTTGATGAATTTTGCTGTTCTATGTCGAGTTGTGTTTCACACACCATAACTTTAAAGAAAAGAAAGGAACATGTCAGTGTGACAGGAGAAGCGGTATAAAAGCAAGATAATGATACAGCATTGGGAGATTCCTAGCTTTCAGATCTCACCAAAAAACTATGTGATCTTGGGCAAAACTTGAGACTTCCCCAAGCCTCATCAATAGTGGTAAGAGTACTTACATTTTATATTATTTTGAAGACTTCACAAATTCTGGATTACCTAAAGTTCTTCACAGAATGCTCCATGAATTAAGAAATCAGCAATTGTCAATCTCTTCTTTCAATTTAGAAGTTAATATTTAGGTTCAAAAACATCCACCAAACACTGTGTACTGGGTACGGTTTAAGTGCTCAAAGAGAATAGTAGAAAAACAAGGAAAAAAATCTCTCCTTGAAGGAACTTAGGTCTTAGTGAGGGAGGAAAAGATAAGCCACAGCATAATACATGAGAGTCTGGCTGCATCTGTGAGAAGTGTGAATACCACAAGACTAGACACTTGACAGAAGGAAAGGATCCCGGGGTGCTGGGGTGGGTGTGAAATTTGCCATGGATGGCTTTTGCAAAGGTGTCAATTGTGATAAAGAAGGGTGAGCTGCAGACACAGCTCAAAGGGTAATGTCCAGTCACAGAGACAACCCTGCAAAGGTCTTGGAGTGGGGAAGTGATGAAAAGAGAGGTTGGGACAGCGTATCCCAGGGAAGGAGGGCAGGGGGTGATGCAGAGATACAGAGACAGGGAGGAGGGGCAGGTCATACCCATCTCTGCAGCCTGCTGGAGAAGCTCTGCCTTCCTAAAACATTTCATATTTATGAAATCACTTCACATTTACAGAAGAGTTGCCAAGACAGTACATGGAGTTCTGACATACTGTACTTTGGCTCCCTTTAATGCCAAAATCTCACCTAACCATGTGCATTTTATCAAAACTCAGACATTAGTTATAAGAAGTCGACATTAGTCTACCACCATAAACTAAACTACAGATTTTTATTGAAATGTCCTCAGCTTTCCCACTAATGTCTTTGTCTCGGTTCAGAATCCAATCTAGGATCTCAAGTTGCATTTATAGGATTTTGGCTTTTACTCCAACGGAAATAAGAGAGTCCCTAGAAGGCTTTTAGCAAAGGAAGGAGATGAAATGACTTATGTTTTAGCAAGATATCTGCCGTTTTCTTTCTCTACTTATATCAGAACTCAGAATAAGAGGATAGGAGGATTACTGGAACTGTGATTTAATAGGCTCTCACTACCCTCCCTTACGCTGCCCACAAGGATAGCAAATGTCGCTTATCAGAGCAATATGGAAAGAAATGGCCAGAGACAATTATCAGGCACTTTATAAATACATGATGATATGTAAATGCTAAATAAGAAACATAATATTCATTTCCTTAGTGTTCAACTTGACTTTTATTACGGCAAATGCTAATTGTTTCAACACCTAGAATTTATGTTACTTCTTTCACTCCAATAACCAACTATTTTCAATTTCTATTTTCTTAATTGTCTGAACTATTAAGCTCGCTTGGTTAAAACATGGAGATAACGTGGCCAAAATTACAGGTCTGGTGTCAGGCTTTTGATTTTGGACAAGAAAGGGGAACAAAACACTGAGGACTTGGAAGAACCATCCTATATTGGATCACATTAAGTTAGAGATGTTAGGTGCTTGGTTTATAGTACCTGTACCAATTTATTAGAATTTATTGAAGTTCAAAGTTAGCTCCTCAGTTATGTAACTGTAGCACAGTGAACATACGTATATTGCTCCTGAGGAAACTGTGTTATTCCAACTACATGACAAAAACCTGACTTTCTTCATTGAAATCTTTTCTCTAGCATGTGCTGTGCAACCTGGACTATATTAGCTAACATCTCTGTGCTCAGGTTGCTAAATAACAAATGAACTTTTACATAAGAGTACATTAAAATATAGCATTGCTAGGAGGATTAAACTGCATGGAAGCATATAATACAACGCCAAAAAGATAGTCATCAGTGATTAACTGATCCTGGGATGCCTGTAGATATCTATGTCCCTTCAGCTATCATTTTTACTTCTTTAAACTGTCTCCTAGAATAGTTCCTGGTAAGGTAAACTATCTGTTAGTTTTCCTATCAGTGAGAGTAGGTTGTAAGCTCAGTTACCAATGCCTGGGTCCTCTTCTATTCTCTTTCCCAAAGCCTGACACTGAGCCCAGCATTCCCTGTGGCTTCTGAGAGAACTGAGCTTTGCAAAATACTCCCAGCCTAGGTGCCGTGGAAGTTGGACACTGCTGTCTACCACAAATCTTGTAGAGGGGACCAGCCTCTTCGGCTCAGGAGCTCAACAACATTGGGCTGTGAGTACCCAAATATGAGGACAAGTGTTCAGACTTCACGTGGGCATGTAAGAAACGGCAGCTAACAATCCATCCTGGTAAGTCTGAGCAGTGCCTTCTGCAGTAAGCTACAGGCTAACCTTGTGTACAGCTCACTTGGAGACCTGCGAACTGTGCCTTTTGCTGAATGCGGCTCCTTCCTCTGCTGGAGTCTTTACCACTATTCTGGAATACCTTGCAGCCCTGTGAATGTGACAGTCATCCTCAGCTGGTCTGCAAGATTTAGCCTATCTCTGTTATCCTTCGTGGGGAGGGAGGAAAAGAGGAAGAGGAAGAAAAGAAGAGGAGAGATGAGTAGAGGAGGGGAGGGAAGGGGAGGGGAGGGAAAGGAGGGATGGCGCATACCTAGTTCCTCCTGGAATACCTTATGTGCCTAGTGAGAGGACAAGAGATGTGTCAGCGAATTTTAAAAGTGACAACTGGGTCATGTAAAAAGAAATTGACAAAAGAAGTGCTTGAGATACAAATCACCTAAGGTTCTGAACTTCTCTCTGCTCCTACAATGCATGTTGAGAATTGCGTTGGGGTTTAGCTCAGGTGTCACCATAGAAAGCATCATTATCAATAAACACTGGCTGAATGGTCATTGCAGCTATTAGCCCTCGGAGGCTGTTCATTCAGTTTAACTCAGTAGCTTTTTTGAAGACAGTCTAATGCTTAAAAGAACACATTTGCAAAAGGTCATTTAACATCGTGTTCTCTTCTGAGGCTAAAGCATCCACCTTTAGCTGCTCCACAAACCCCTGCTCTTGGTTCCATTTTTATAATCTCCTTTAACTATAAAACAACACCACAGAATATAAGGCTTATGTAAGAAACTGTAGCTACTGACTGAAATTCTCACAGATAAATAAATGAAGAAACATGCCTGGCAGCTGGGTGTGGTGGCTCAGGCCTATCCCAGCACTTGGGAGGCTGAGGCAGGAAGATCATTGCAAATTCGAGACCAGCCTGGGCTACAAAGTGAGCTCAAGGCCAGCCTGAACTGCATAGCGAGACCCTGTCTCAAAAAAGACAAAAAGAAAAAAAAAAAAAAAAAAAAAAAGAAAAGAAAGAAACATTCCTGGGGATAAGGTAAAATTTCACTATGGAAAAAGACAAACTCAAATCCAGAGAGAGAGAGAAAAAAAAAAGCACCCTTCAAACAAAAATATAAGGATCAAGGTGGATTCTCTACCATGCCAGCATAAGAATAAAACACCAGTGGCCTGCTTCTGGTCATGGAATAAAACATAATAAAGAATGCAAATCTCATCAAATGAAAATAAGAGACGATAAGGTCTCTACTCTGGACATCAAAGAGGATGGAGGAGCAGGGGATGTGGACACAGGGCCTTTGCACTTGTTGGAATGTTCCTTCTATGATTTTGTCATATGAACGATAGGCTGTTTATTCTCATGTCACAGCAGATGTAGCTCTACACAAAACCTTTCCCTGAAAAATCATGCAGTAGTATGGTTTTAAAAATCCCTGTTAATTTCTGTGGTACAAATATTTAATCATGGCTTACCTCAAGTCATCAAAATGACATCACTGAACACTGGGATGGTATGACAACAGCCTTTGCCTAATTCCCTGCATCCCACTCCTCCTCAGTCCTGTAACCCACTCTGCCCACTCCTATGCAGGGTCTTTATCCCCTTTCAGTAATTCTTACATCCCTCCCTTCCTCCAAACTGTGTATGAGATATGATCCAAATTTATGGGGAATGTTTAAATTTAAAAAAATTATTACATTAAAAGACTTTACCATAAATCCCCCTTAATGCTTTGAACATATTTATTTCATCATTCTTGCCATTTTCAGATGCAGTTCTGGAAATACTCTTTTTGTGAGTGTCTTTATAATGTATGACCAAAAATACAATAAGTCCTCTGCTGAGTGCCAGGAGTTGGGCTTGTAAAACCATTACAGTATAGCCTCAACCACTTCATTCACAGAGACTGGCACCACAGGACTCCTTGGCCCTTCTCCCCAAATCAAAACGATCATGAAGATAAATGTTTTGAATTGGCTCAGGTCATCAAGGTAGCCATGATACATAACTAAAGATAATCATGAAACAGGACTTCCAGAGCTGCTTCAGAAAGTAGCAGAAATAATGGGATAAGTATATTTGCCACAAGAAACAGTGTTCTGAAGCAGATTTATGGCAGTGTGTCTTTTACTGTAATACACCTTTTAAAAATTTATATATTCACCATATTGTTCAATCATGGCGCATGCCATCAGCGGAGCAGTGATCTCACCTGATAGGGGCTCTCACCTGACAGGTGGGCCCCCAGCACACAGCGTTGATGCCAGCATCTGCCCCCAAACACTTCTTACTTGAGCCCACTCCTTGCTCTGTGGCTTGGAAGTTCTCTCCAGGCCCTTGAGCTGGGGCTGCTATTGGTTTATCTTGCTTATTTTTCTTCTATTATTATTTCCAACTGTCTAGTGTTTGACACCCTTGTTTCTTATCTGTTGATCTTTTTTTTTTTTTTTTTTCTTTAAGTTACCTAGGACAGCAATGTAAGCCCAGTGCCTCATGGCTAAAGGCTAAAGCTCCACAGTATTTCAGAATTTGAGCAGAGGAGGAAGTCAGTCTGAGTCTTGAGAATGTCAAAATTCAGGACAAGGTCTGAAAACTGCCTGCCAGTGAGTCACAGTCTAGAAATTTCTAAGGCTTTCAAATTCTATTAAGTTGGAATTAAAAATGGGAATCCTTTTCGAGCACTGTTTGTTAACATGAAAAGCATCATTTAATTAGGACTAATGTAAGATGCCCTGTAGAGTGATAATTTAATAATTCGGCCGTTTTATTTATACAGTGCCTCAGGGCTCCTCGTTAAAAATGTAAGCGATATCCTAACAGGACAGCATGGCTTTGCTGCCACATGCACTGTGAGTGCTCTCAGATCAAAGCATCCCCACTCTCAGTCTGTAGGAATCTGCTATGTGGCCTAGGAGCAGGTATTTCTATTGCCAAATTAACCTTCATGTTTGGGCATTCCAGACACCATGAGTTTTCCCCACCATGGTGAGGGCAGAGATTCTGTGGCCCAACTAAGAAAAGACTCCCAGACCAGCTCTTGCAAAAGAAGGGAATCAGAGCTCTCTAACGTCTTGCTTAGCAGGGGCCCACCTCCACAACGTCATGTCAAGCACATCTTGCTTATGCACATCGCAGCAGAACTCAGCAGCCGTAACAACTGTTCCAAGCTGGGGACTACTTCTACCTTGGTCTTGTTGCTATTTTCACTCCTCGACTACTACCCAGTTGTTTCCCAAATCAAGGATTTTTCACAGATTGGACCCACTCCCAGGAGCCTGTTCCTTCGGCTGCTTTCCAAACTAGGTACTTATCATTTTATGTGGGGCTATGCAAGCTCTCTAGAGAGTCCCTCATCCACCTTCAAGGACTATATGTTCCTCTTAGCTATTTCTCTTCTCTCATCATCAAACGGTCAAATACGTTGCATTAGTTTTTGGACCCCTGGAAGGTAAGCTCTGTGATGGTAACTACTCTTCCATCTCGCTTAACCACCTTCCAGCAAGTATGCACTCAGAGAGAATCCTAATTTTGCAGCACAGTGATGATGAATTGTATCTAAGCCATGGAAGGCCTGAAAGCAACACTGCCTGGCGTTTCCTCTCTGGTTGCAATCAGGCTGGTGCCTCGAAGACAAATGAGGCACATCACATGCAGGAGGAACCAAAGGCTCCTTTCCTTGTGATGTATCAAGGAAAGGGAGATAAAGACAAAAATCAACATAAACTGGCTAGAGAGAAAAAACTTCGTGTCTCACATGTCTACCCTCCCACGTCATCTAGGTCATTCCTGTAACAGGCATTGCTGGGTACACTGATCTCCACCACTAGCCTAGGATCAGCTCCTCCGGGACCTGGAGTGGGTTTCCTGCACCTCCAAGTACCTAGGCTCAGAAACAAACTTAACCCATTTCCCACTTAGAAAAAACACAAAAACTAAAACAAACAAAACAATTCAGTTCACTGTCAGTGATCATTTAATTTTACATAAGCATGTTGTTTGGGGCTATTGCAAATCTGACTGATTTTCAATGGAATACAAACATTGTTATTGGAGTTATTTCTAAATGGCATTTGTCTCTAATCCTAATCTCACATAATATGTATGACGGTTGTACATACTATATGTGTGGTAAATTTCCAAGCACAGAACAACACTAATCTAGTATCACTGTAACATTTCATAAACAAAAATACCACCACTCAAAGCAGATTATAAGAATGATATTCTTTTGTCTCTAAAGACTATTGACATGCTAGAACAATCCAAAATAAAAACACAAAGATAACAATAATAATTAAAACTTCAAGGGTACAGTTGGGACCATTATTTTTGAATTTGCTTCCTGCAACTGCAAACATCACCAGCAAGTACTCTCAGAGCAAGTGGGAAATGAGTTAAATGTTGTTTTATAAACTAGTAACTGAGGAAGGGTGTGAGAGAGTAAGGAAAAAGATGCACACAAAAAATGCACACATTTCTTGGTTTGTTTCAGGACATCTTACGTGGTGAACAGAAGAAATTGCTTACTGTGCCCACGTTCAGCTGATAACCGTGATATAGTGTACACTTTTTGGCAAAAATTCTTCACAATCATGGCATCACATTCAGGCAAACACTGAGATGCGCTTAGTAAAGTCTGTCCATAACGCTTGCTTATGTGCTCCATCACCAAAGAAGCAAAGATAATGGCATGTGTTTGGTGTATCATTCATGCTGTTTGTATTCCACTGAGGGGGTCTCTCTTTGCTTTAAAACACACACAGCTTTACATGCATTAATTACAGTAGCAGACTTCATACAAGTTAGCCAAGAACAAAAGCAAGGAACTATGACACTTGTTCCCATCTGCATGTAAAAATGAATAAGCTAGGTCCATAGATCAAAACTTCAGAACACAAACAAAATAATTTAGGAGTCTATTTTCTAAAAGCATGTGCTTTCTAATGGTACAGCTATTTGTCAGACCTGTCCCAATTGTGATTCCAACAGTGTTCACCATTTATATATGAAAAAGATTAGTTTCTTTTTGTTTTTTTTTTTCCCCTGCAATAAATTATGCTGGTTTAAAAAAGATCCTTAGCTGGCAGAAAGGACTGCACATGTAGCCTGAGCCACTAGTGATTTTCTCTCCTTCCTCTCTTTTCTTTCTTTTTCTCCTCATTTTTTGGCATTTAACAGAAGGCAAGGTGCACACTTAATAAATTATGTTTGTAGAAACAGCTGACACAATTATGCACTTGTTGAGTTAGTGGCCACTTACACGCAGACTTTGTAAGTCATCACACTTCATACTGAAAGGTGCTAATGCATCATTATGATCTAGCAGGTTGCCTGCTGAATTTTACAGCACTGCACACTACATTAACCTTTGGTACCACCAATATTTATGACCTTATAAGAAAGTATTTATCAAGCTGAAAGCCAATATGCAGCACCCGTGTTTTAGCCAGTGCTGTTTAGAAACCATTATCACTCCTTTCTTCAGGCATTTTAAATCACTCGGAGATAATGTTTGGCACCGGCAGGAGTGCAGAGACAGGGCATTCCTTGCAGTCTTGGTGGGAGTTTAAATTGGTATAATCTTTTTAGAGGGTGATATTTTAGTTTTATCTGACTATCAAAAGACTTTTAAAAATGTGCATTTTTACTCTTTGACCCAGAAGTTCTTCTTCTGGGAATTTATCCTACAGAAACAATCATGAACGTGTGTAGAGATTTGAGCAAGAGGAGAATCATCATAGTAATATTTGCTGCAGTGAAAAATGGGGACCAACTTAAGTGTCGCGCTATGAGGGATTGGCTAAAAAGAGGAGCATCAAACCAAACAATGCCAGACAATGAAACATGAAAAGGTCATGCAAGAAAAAAAGCTAAAATACATTTACTGGCTTTAAAAGATACATCAGTCTTTTTTAATTAAAGAACAAATCATGAGAAGACACGACAGGCGTCATCTTTGTACTTTACTTTTAAAATTTTCTGTAAATCATAAATTCCCTCAAAGGATACAAAGATAGCCACTAAAATGATAAAATGATTGTGACTGTTATCACTGTTATTAGTTTATTTGGATTTTTCTATTTTATCTGCAGTGAATATGAGTTATTTGCATAATTTTAAGAAGTCACAAAGGATTACATTGTGTTCGTCTCTCAATCTGCCACGCTTGTCATAGGATCAATAACTGATTTTTTAAAATAGTCTTTTACACTGTACTAAGAGACACTGAATATTGGTAAGAATTGTTTCTATTTTTATAACACTTCCCAATTCCTAAAGCAAACTTACATCTGATTTCCTGAATAAGTCTCAAAACAGTTGCAGGACCAACTAACATTCCTAGCATGTTTCTGGGATACATAGCCTGAGACTTGGAAGACATGGGTGACTTACTGATGGTCACGGTGTCACAACGGCAGAGCTGAGACCTAATCAGAATCTTTTGCCTCCTGTACTCATGTTCCTTGCCCTCTACTGTTTGCCTGTGTCTGAAAAGGACAGCCAGCAAAAACAAGGCAATCACAGGTCAACCGAGCCACAGCGGAGGTCAACTCTTCACTCGAGGTGATTGGCTTCATTCTAAATTCCATGGGTCAGAGGAACACAGAGGTGGTGGCTGAGCTGGGGCTCAGCAGAGTTGGCAACACTAAGATCCTAAGCTCCATGAAACGGCGTAGACTGTACAGGGCCCATTAGCATGGTCTGCAGCTTGAGGAGGCTGCAGGGAGGGGGAGGGTGCTGGTGCAGGCGTTTTGATATCTTGCAGAATTATTGACTAATGTGTGTCTGTTGAACAGGGAGATGAGATCAAAGCCTCCTTAAGAGTGCAAGGACAGAGGCCTGACCTTGAGTGAGGGAGCTACAGACAGTTCTCCCGTTTCTGTCCCCCACTGCCCAGCTCCTGCCTCTCTCTCTCTCAAAGGGAAGCTGCTATTTCAAGGAAGGGAGGGCATGGCTCTCACCTGTCTCCGCCAAACAAACCTTTATTTTTACTGTGGTTGCCCAGTCTCAGCTAGGCAAGGGGACCCTCAAAAACTATAATTCCTTTCTCAGGTGATCTTCACAATACCATTTGTATAGTGTGCCTGCTCTGGGCCCTGCAGTTGAATGTAACTTTAATATCTCACCCTGCTTGATTTTCATCACAGCTTCATTCATCCCATCAGCACATTTTTACAGAATATCTCCTTGAACACTGTATTCAGGGTATATATAGAGAGAATAAATACCATGACATTCCTGCATGACAGATAACCAAGTAAGTCAGCAGAAAACGATTTTAAGTTGTAGCAAGTAAAATGAAGCAAAGACAATACAGTGGAAAATAATCTAATTTAACTAATTATATATACAAAGGCTGTTTTCAAATAAGGTCTCATTCTGAGACTCCAGGTAGACATGAATTTTGGGTGACATATACCAAATAAGTAAGTTATAATAGGCTCATTTCACAAACCAAGAGAGGCAGCTAGAAAATGTTCAGATACTTCGGTCTGACACTGACTTCATTTCTAACTCATCATTCCTATAAAATCATCATGATCAAGCAACTTTCCACTAAAAGAAAAATAAAAAACCAGAAATAGAAAAATTCAAAGCCCAATAATAAGGGAAAGTTTCTAATTCATCTTAGATTTTCCTGATTTCACTTACATGCTCCATAGAAGAAGTGCTATTGAGTGTAACACATTTCTGTAGCAGGTTTTAGGAAGCCAGCCTGACAGAGCCGCATAGGATGTAAGTACCTGTGCTCCATGATAATCCTATAGTTCTGCTATCCTGTCCCCTACTGGAGACAGCCAACTCCAGAAGATATAAAATATAAGATGGTTTTATGGGCTCAGAATGGTGGTATCAACAGCTGGTCTCAAGGCCTGTATAGGTGCCTTGCATTTATTTTTCCTGGTGTCACTAATCTCAAAAACACTGGAGCAAAGCTCCCGTCCCACTTACAGATGGGACAGTGCTATCTCCAAGAGGTTGAGTACTGTGTGCCCATGATGACATAATGGCTGGTTGAATATGATCTTGTGTACTTCGACCTTGGGAACTACTTCTTGAGAATGTCTAAAGAACTTCTTAAGAATCAACTAATGAGATCTCACCTTATTGAAAAGTTTTTGCACAACCAAATAAATCACCAACAGAGTGTAAAGACAATCCACAGAGTGAGAAAAAAAAAAACTATAGCCAGCTGCCCCACATACAAAGGACTAGAATATATAAAGAACTGAAAGAAATCAGATTCCCAAAATTAAAAGACCAATCCCAAAATGGGCATCTCAGAAGAATACACACTTTTCATATGAAGAAATGTGAATGGCAAATCAATACATGAAAAAATGTTCAACATCACTGTTTATTCGAGACACGCAAATTAAAACAACGCTGAGATTTCTTCTCACTCCCCAAAGAATGGCCATCATCAATAAATCAACCAATGACAAATGCTAAAGGGGATATGGGGAAAAAGGAACACTTTTTCCACCGTCGGTGGCATTGTAGACTGGTGCAACCACTGTGGAAATCAGTGTGGGGATTCCTCAATCAACTAGGATTAGAAATCCCACTCAAACCAACTATTCTCCTTCTGAGTATCTTCCCTGAAGAATTAAAAAAATCATACAACAATGACATATGCTCACCCATATTTATAGCAGCACAATTTGTAATAGCTAAATCTTGGAAACAAATGCCTATCAATCAAAGAATGGATTAAAAAGGAGTTTTTTTACACAATAGAGTACTACTCAGCCATGAAGAGGGATAAAGTTGAGACTTTCATAGGTAAATGGATGCAACTAGAGAACATACTCAGAAGTGAACTAAATCAGACCCATGGGTAAACATCATATTGTATCTCTGGTGTAGAAATTGAACAAGTAAATAAGATCCCAAAGGTACAACAGATAATGTGAACTGGGAAGAAACTGTTCAAAAGAAAAGACAAATTGTGATGGGGGAAAGGAGAAAAAAGAAAGGGAAAAAGAAAGAAATACAGGTATATGCAAGATAGTTACAATAGTTATACAGCTAGTTTCTCTTAGTTCATTGCAAAAAATATTTGTGCTAATACTGTTTGAATGAGATGTCATGCATGATATCATGTATATATTCTTTACTCTGAATTACTACTATGAACAATGTATCAACTATTGTAGCTCTGCTACTAGTCTGTTTTGAAACCAAGTTTCATTATTGTGTGTTTTTTCTCTTTAAAAATAACCTGTTACTTACTGAGCACCTGGCTACTTTCTAGGCAGTGTCTATATGCTCTAATGTCTTTATTTCTATTTGTCTTTTCAATGACTTTATAAAACAGGAGAAAATCCCCAAGGATGCCTTACTCAGGAGTTTAAGAGTCTAAGTGTCTAAAACTTCAAACCTGGGCTTTTTGCAAGGCTGGGAGATGCCAAGGTGCTACACCCACCCTCACCCCTCTACCATGCCAGGACGGTTCCTGTATGCTTACTCAGAAACAGAACTCACACATGCCAGGACCTACAGGAGGGATGCTATTCTCCTTTCTGCCTGCTTACGCTTTTTTTATATTTAAGAGGATAAAAATCATAGGATGAGTCTGTCTGTCTGTCTGTCTCTCTAGTCACTTTATCCTTCCCTTCTTCCCTTCCCTTCCCTTCCTTTCCCTTCCCTTCCCTTCCCTTCCCTTCCCTTCCCTTCCCTTCCCTTCCCTTCCCTTCCCTTCCCCTTCCCTTCTTTCCCCTTCCTCCTTTTCCTTTCCCCTCCTAACCCTCCCTCCCTTCCTTTTATTTGATATTTATGCTTTTGCTCATTTAGCTTCTTCTGTGTCTGCAAGTATCCTGGGAGGCCATGATGGACTCTAACCTGCACACCCAGGTTCTCCAGCTTGGGCGAAGGACAGAGAGCCAGGACAGAATCTCATGGCTGGTTTAAGCTTTCAGACATGTGGCATACTCCAAACCCATCACAGGTCACTGTATCAGAGGATTTTTGTGGCTCACATGGACATTTTAAGGGAATATTTGCTTTCTCCTATGGGGAGTCACCTGTGTATTTCTCTCTGGGTTTGGGCAACCCATGGGGCTGAGGGGCTCACAAAGTATTAGAATGCTCTGCATTCCTGCCCCTGTTATGTTTAATATTGTAGAGATCTCACTTGAGGCAGAAGGATGCTGCTTTAGACAGCTCAGAAGTCCCCTGAGAAAGCCACAGATGCTCACACTGCTTGTAGTCCAGGTTCCATGCTCAGACACCACCCCATCAAATGTCCTCAAGGAGCAGCAGGGCCCTCGGAGATGCCATCTGTCAGAGAAGCTGGGCACCCACTCACCCAGCAGGATTTCTCAGGTATCCAGTTTGCTTGTATTATTCTACTTCAGCTTCATGAGAACCAACAAAACCAATGACCAGATGACGTATCTGAGACCTAAGGAAGGTCCTGGGCCTGTAGAACATGGCTAGTGAGGAAAGGATGGCAGTTGGACAGCAGAGTCCCACGTCCTCTCCTTTCTGATGCCCAAGTCTTTTGAGTCTAACCCAGACGTCACAAAACCACAATGTAGAAAGTCAATGAAAGCCCCCAAACCTAGAAATATACAATAGTATCTGGGGCATTCTAGGCAGAATAAACAGGATTTTCACAGCAACTTAACATGAATTTCCTATATTCTAAATAATAATGAACACTGAAGTGTAAGTAAGATGCCAGTCAGGAAAACCAAACAACAAAACACCACCCGACGCATAGCTGACACTAACGGTGACAGAAGATGAGGATGTGATAACAGGAGGCAGGAGGCAGCTAATACATCTGGAACTCAGTCTAAGTGGAAAGAAACAGACCTGGGAGTTTAACGTAAGTGCACAGCCAACAAAGGGTAAATATTCTTTTTTAGAGTTGTCAGCAATAAACTCTTCTTTCATAGGGAATGCATCTCATGCAGTTTTGCTGAATGGCTTATTTTTGAACCTTGGTGAGAGTTCTTTGTACTTGTCCTTAAACACGCGTTCTGGGTAATTAGGGTGAATTATTTTTCTGTTCAGGATGCACAGAGCAGACAGGTAGAAAGGGGCTTCTGCCCTGCTTGAGCTCTGGCTGTCCAGGCGAGTAGCTTATTTTGTGTGGAGGTTTCCTAAGCCTCATCTGAGATGTGGATACCAAGCCTTTCATCTGACTCTGAGAGAGACAGCCATCAGCTCATGGGCCAGCCATACAAATGTCCCTCAGAAACACAGGGGCTGCATCTTAAGGGGACTCAGAAACAATGAGCCTGGTTAAGAATCCAACCCCGGCCACATGAGGAGTCCACTTCATGGGAAGTTACAAGGTTTGTCTGAACTTTAGGCTTTTGTTCATTTTTCAGTAGTAGGATTTGAACTGAGTGCCTTCTCTATGAGCTATACCCCTTCTCTTTCTCCTCCTCCTCCTGCTCCGCCTTCTCCTACTCCTCTTTGTCATCTTCTTTTTTAAATTTTGAGACAGGGGCTCACTAAGTTGGTAGGTTGTTCATCGTGGACTCAGACTTGTGCTTTTCTTGCCTCAGCCTTCCAGAGTGCTGGAATTACAGGTATACCTCATCACATCTGGCTCAAACTTCAGGTTTTAATCTGAGAAAAATGGAGGCCTTCACACCAGCCTCACACAATTGCAGGGAGAATCCCATGAGGTCCCTGTTGTAAAGTCTAAATCCCTCTCCTTGAATCTGTGAACACTTTAAGCCTTACTTTAACAAACAGACTGAGACATAAACGTCACAGGAGGAAGGTGAAGGCTGAACTCAGAGTTCACCTTCACTACTTGAGACTCCCTCTCGGAGTCCAACCACGATGGATTTGTGTGTGCTGTGGGTGCACCAAAGTCCAGACATTGGAAGAAAGCCTGAACTTACTGCTTAGTAGATCCTCAGGTGGTGGATGATCTCACCTGATTATGTCCAGTTGATCCTCCCCCAAATTCTTGAAGCCCTACATTGTGAGCAAATTAAATGCTGGCTGTTTTAAATCCATAGATTTGGGGTTAGGTAGCTTGTTAGGCAGCATGATTTAACAGAAGTCCACATTACAATTCGTAATTATTGAGTAGTGTTGCCTTCTTTCAATCTGTTTCCTACATGAACACAAGCACTCCAGGCGCTGAAACTATGCCGGTTCTTGCCTCTTCCTGAACTCCCAGTGCCTGCTATATAGTAAGTTCTCAACCAGTCATTGTGAATGAATGATCTACCATAATATAAAACAAAAATAATACTGTACGCAGCAACAGTAGTAAAGTTAGGGGGTGGAGCAGCTGTGGGAGTGACAAGAAGTGGTCCTGGGAACAGCAAAATCATATTGGCAGCCACAGTTCCCTTGTTGATCTAACAGAGCACCAGGCGAAGCCATGCCATGGCTGCAAGGGAGCTGGAGACAAGCATCTTACTGACAGGGAGAAACAAGCACAGAAGATGGCGACACCACTGAAGCATGCCCTCCTTGGGCACGGCCACTCTCCTAGCCCCTCATTCTCAGATTCTCTGGTAGGCACTGTTCTTCAGGGAGGATGTGTGACTGCATGCTCACAACTCCCCTTCACCCCCAAAGCTGATCACTGAGCAGGTCTCTTCACTGATTTCTCCTTCTTCCTGGGCATGGACACTATCTGCCTCAGCTCGGTTTCCTAGCAAGAACCTGGCATGCAGTAGGTGTTGACAAATGTTTTCTGAACTAAGTGTAATTGGAATCGATGCCAAAAAGGCAGATTCCTTCATGTCCACTGTTGTAAAATATTACAGATTTCCCCTCATGGCTTATGCAGTGCAGAAGTCAATTTATCCAGAACTGTTTTCCAATGCATAGCTTTGAAAAGCTTTGGTCTGCATCCGGGCTCCAACTGTGCTTTTCTTGCCTCAGCCTTCCAGAGTGCTGGAATTACAGGTATAACTCATCACATCTGGCTCAAGCTTCAGTCTTTTAATCCGAGAAAAATGAACCAGAAATTGCACGTGGGTTCTGGATGGTCTCTGCCTTCCACATATAAATCGCAAATATCATTCCAGAGTGGGCCCTGGCTTGTAGGACTCTGCCAGAAGCCAATGCTTCCTGATTCTGCCTCCTTGGCAAGGTCAGGAGAATGCGTCACCTAATGGAGGAATACTTTTGATCCCCTCATCCATGTACAGTGGCTTCTCCATTCTTGCAACTCTTAGGACAAGAAGCACAGAGGAACGATTACTAGAGCATGTTGTGTGATGTGACATCAGGAGGTATATTACTAGTGAACTGACCTTAGGAAAGTCACCAAGCTTCAATTTCCTCATCTGTGAAGAGAACATTTCCATAGATAGACTCAAAGATAGATTCCATAGATGGCCACTTTGAGGGCTAAATTACAAGGAACTGTGCTACCTCAAATAGCTGCAAAGGTTAATAGGCATGTTGCTTATTATCAAGAGATTTGGCATTTTCTTGGTTATCTGATTGCCATTCCAATTCATTTCCCAGACCACACCTGTCTGTACTGGCATGTCTTGAGTAGACCACTCCAACAGCTTACCAACTGCTCTTTCTACATATGCCCAGCCCCATTACTGCTTCTGTACAGTCCATTCTCCACACTACAGGTAGGTCACTCCTAACAGTGAAATATAATCACAGCATTCTCTTGCAGAAAGTCCTCTGAATTTCCCCAACCATGCCTGTGACATGAAATTCTCAGAAAAAATTACAAGGGCCTACATAAGGGGTTCCCCCTCTGTCCTTATCCTCAGCTTCGGCCACCTTATCCCTGGCCCAGCACGATGGCCTTCTTTGATTTCAATATACCAAATGGTTTTCTTCCAGTGACATAGTAGGGAATAGGGAACAACCGGCTCCCCAAAATAAATAGATAAATAAATAAATAAATAAATAAATAAGTGAGGTACACTAGTGTCTGTAAGGACTTTGCAGCTTTACTACAAAGATAAAGCTTTACATTTTTATAAAATCACTCAATGCACATTTAATAGATTAATACATATTGACATATAATAAGAATTCAATAAACATTTTTTGCATAAGGAAACAGATGAATTTTCAAGGGACATCTAATATGCAAAAGAACACTAACTCTGATTTTCAGAGTTTAAAAAGGAACAAAGATTTGATAAAATCTCCAGAAAAAGCAACTGGAAATACTTCAGAATTTAATTCCAGCATGGAAGATCTCCATTCCGTTTTAGCTTTCTTCCTGATTCCATCTAACCTAGTTTGTTTTCAAACTATGCTGGGTACCCAAAATTGTTTGTATTACTGAGCAGTAGCATCCATAAAAATGTCTGGGAAGTTGGTTGGCCAATGTCCCCACTGTGAATAAAAATGATGTGGACCAACTGCTCACATCTCTGGAAATCTAAGTGACAGTGAAGGCAGACTCCAGACTCCCAGACACAGAAAGGACCTGCACACCCAACAGCCCTGAGCTGGCCCAGGGAAATGATGGGAAATTCAATTTCAGAAGGGCCGTTTGCAAAGTAATCCAATACATTACAGTGTGTGCATTATTATTGTATTATATTGAGTAATATCACATTTAAGGAGATTTCATAGCATCATAGCCATGCACAAGGGAATATAAAAGCAGTTAATAAAAGAGAGAAGTACAATTTCCCCTCAATGTTAGTTATGCTCCCATTATACTCGGAATAATAATCAGAGGTCCACTTAGCTTGACTTGAGAAGTAACAGATCTATAATTACCTCCTGTCTACCGTGTCATTACCAAAGGCTCAGCCTCAGTGTCAGGACACTGTGAATCATCAGAAAGCCCACAGAACTCAACATCCAAGCTGCAGAAGCAGAGTCAAAGCATCCTGATTCCTATACACTATCAGACTGTAGCATGTGCAGGTGGATCCTCTGCTCCATGAAGTAGCACATGCCATCTGGATCCTGAGCACTCTGATTTCCATCTGTTATGGGTGGGGATTCCCACCCTAGAAATCCTCACTCTCCAAGGGAAACACATGATCCCACCCACCCGCCACTTTTAGGCTTCCTCTGCTGATCTTGCAAAGACTGATGGAAAAAAATAAGGTTTGCTGACAGCAATGGAAGGTTCTCTAAGGACTCTATCAAATACTGACCTTAGCAGGGTTACTAAGGCCTCTGAGGCTCTCCCTAGGATCAATTACTCCAGCTACAAAAAAAGTTGCCCCATTCTGGGGCTCACTGCCTTCTACATGTCAGTGCCAGAGACCAGCATCAGCTGCCAAGTCAGTCTAACGTTGGTGTCTGTGCCGTTGGGCATAAAGAGCTGTCAAGGCATATTAGAAAGAGCAGTGCCTTCTTTATCAGCCAGGGCAGGACTTGACCAGCAAGGCCTTCATGACCTGGTGGCACAGTATAAGGCAGTTTTCATAGCCTCTGTGAGTCTCTGTTTTCCCTTATCTGTAAAATAAGGGCAATACTACCCACTGCTAAGTTTAGCAGTAATGGACTCAGCTCATGAATATGCTGACCAATGCTGTTGTCACTTGCTCCATTACTAATATTCATTGTGACATTCATTCTACCGGCCTCCAAAGAATGTAACACTGAGTGGCAAGCTTTTTGGATTTAAATCTTCATCAGTATTGGTGTGAGTTTCTATTCCAAAAAGGGAAAATCAAGGGCATGAGTATGTTTGCAAATGGAAAAGGCTGATATATTTCTAGTGTATTAACACTGTCATTCAATAAATATTGTGTCACACACACACACACACACACACACACACACACACACACACAAATTCTTTTCTTTCTTCCTTTTTTTTTTTTTTTCCTGAGAGTTCCTCAGGGAAGCCCTGTTTGATGCAGAGAAAGAATTAAAAGGTGTAATTCATGGGTCAAGCAAGAAATTAGAAACACTTTATTAAAAATTTCCATGTGAACAAAAGGGTCTGCAGTAGGAATCAAACTCAATACTCATGAGAGCCAATCTGTGCCAAACACTATAGGACACTACAGAAAGGTGATATCTCAGGAATATTCCTAGGGGGAGAGCCTGCCCTCAGGATCAGCCCATCACTGCATGCTGGATTAGATTGCTCCATCTTCTAATCAAAGCCAGTTTACACTGTAAAGCCTCTCTTTTCAAAATGTAGGCAATTAATTTTAGGAGTTTATTGAGTTCAACAAAACTAGCCTGACATCTTAATAAAGCCGACAGACTAGCAATATGTAATCTCTGGCCTGGGTCAGAACTTGGCAAACTTTTTCTGTTGAGAGTCAAACTATTTTTTGCTTCATTGGTTGCAGTCACTCAACTCTGACATAGCAGTGCAAAATCAGTCACAGGAAACCTATGAGCCAATGAATGCAGCTGTGTTTCAATAAAACTTTATTGACAAAGAAACATAGAAGGCTAGAGTACACCCATGGGCCATAGTTTGCTAACACTGGGTTGGCTGCTGGTGTTGATATTAAAGGCCTGGAGAGGCTGGAGGGAAGAGAGAAAAGAACCTGCCAGACACTAGTGGGCCTATGATAACTAGGCCAGGCAAAAGGAAAAACAGCAAACACCATGAGTTCCAATAGGTGCTGCTAACTCCACTTCACCATTTTGGTCATGTCCACTCTCATTTTCTCCACCAAGAGTTTCCCAAAAAGCAAGAGGGTCTCAGATTCTGAATTCCTCGTCCCCAAACTTCCATCTCCTGGTGGCAAGGAAACTTGGTGGAGTATGTCCAAAGCTGCCCCTTCTCCTGTAGTCTTTCCCCTTTATGGCCCAAATGAATGCCATCCAGAGATAACAAATGGGATCCCAGGCAACTCCTGGAATAATTGCTAACCTGACTCCCACTTGCAAGCCAATTAGAGAGAAAAGGGGGGAGACAAGGCCCACCTCCTGTCATTGAGGTGCTGCTGCTACCATGGCTTTTCTTAGAAAAAAAAATTGTAGTTAATTTCTTTCCCTAAAAAAGGCCAGGGAACAGTCTATTTAAATTACAGTGTTACAATGTGAAGCAAAGATGCAAAAGTCAAATACAATTTGGGTTATAATTAGCAATTTCCTTGTAGCAAGCTTCCTTGGGAAATCCAGGCTTCCTATAGCCAGCTTCCCAGGGGTTTAAAGGACTCACCCACTCTATGGGGTCACTGAATACCACCAATGGAGGTTTGAGCTGGGAATCGAAGGAATGAGGGTGTGTTTGGTTGTGTAAACTGAGGCAGGTCAGAGATACACATGTAATTATGCGTACAGGGATTGCTAAGAGGGCTGGAGGCTTAGCTCAACAGTTTAAGCACCTGCCTGGCAAGCATGAGAGTGCGTGTTTGATTTCCAGTATTCAAAAAAAAAAAAAAAAAGATTGCTAAGATACCTGTCTGTTACCATATTAAAATCCTTGGAAAAGTAAGCAATCTGTGCCATTACAAAAATAAATCATGTAAAGTGGACTTGGGGATCTTCCAAGTTTGCTCACAGTTACTGAACATCTGGGTCTCAGTTTTCTTGTGTGTCATTTTGGCATCACGAGGCCCTTCATTGAAGGGTCATAGTAATAAAACATGCAGCCCAGTACACAGCTCCTGGATGACCATAGTGTGGAGTGCATGCCTCTGAATTTCAGCTCTGCTTTCCTTAGCTGCATGAATGAGGGCAGTCTCCTCCTTTATACTCTGGATTCCTCCACTAGGCAACAATGGTGAATTATGGAAATTATCTCTACTGAATGTCATGAGGACATAACCAGATCATGCACAGAAAACCAGCAGTGTTGTTGTACCAGTATCTAGTATGAAGTCACTAGTTGCTTGCTATGTTTTCCATACATGAGGAATAACAGTACTGCTTCCTCTTTTTTCCTTCTTTTGAGTCCAGGATGTTTCAATTTGTTTTTTCCCATCTGCTAGGCAGGAGTCAGTCACATTTGCATTCACTCCCTTTATAAAAACAAAACAGCCTATATATTCTTTGAATTGTATGATGGACATTTCCATAATTTTATTTGTTTGTTTTAGGAAAACTGCCTTTTCACTTCCCAAAAAAGCTTGGAACACTCAAGCATTCAAACTGCATTGCTCCTGATGACTTGGTCTGTTTGAGCTGCACAGGCTAAAAATTTAGGTCTACTGCAGAATAAACTTGCCCATATAGCTTTCTTTCAAGGCATGCTGTATTGCACAAATGTCAGGTCCTCATGCCTGGGAACTGTGTTCATAATGCTAGAGGGATAGTTCATTCTCAGGCTGGTAGTGGACTTCTCTCCAGAGCCCAGGGGGTAGGGAACCCTGCATGGCAGTAGTGGTGAACCTATAGCACGCATGGCACAACAGGTACTTATCTTTGAGAGCTCTAAAAGGTTCGCCATCACTGCTCTATGGGGTCTCCATGCTGCTTGGCTCAGCTCTGCTGCTTTGTGAGATCTGATTTCTCTTCTATAGAATCAGAATCACCTTGTGAATTCCTAAATAGCTTTTGCAATGATGAAAATTCAGCTCTACACCAAAGGCTATAAGGTGACAGTTTGATAGGCTCCACATTCTTCAGGAATGTGATAGTAGAAATCCAGTTCCCTCAGTTAAATTTTCCAGCTCCAGGAATGATTGGGATTAGAGCTGGCAGGAATATGTGATACGATGGACTCTGCTCAGTCACTTAACACAATCACAAGGCTCAGTAGATGAGAACTACATAAAATGAAGATTCTTTTTGTGAAAATAAGGACCATCACTGTTTGAAACCCCTGGCAAGAAATAAAAAATATATAACCCAACAACTGCTAACAATGGTATAGTCTGGCTTTGTCCATTTTAGTGGGGAGACAAACTTGAGTAGGTGACCTTTGAAAGTACTATAAAAATCCAGGAGAGACAGAGAAAGGAACAGAGGTAAAAAAGAAAATAATGATAATGATAGTCAATGCAAATAGACTACCCCCAGGAGGGTCATGGTTCAGTTGACAGTCTTTTTTTTTTTTTTTTTTTTTAGGACATCTCTATTCTATTTTCTATGATGATACTCACTGTGTAACCCAGGTAGATCAATTTCCTTCTCAGAGTCTATCATCCACAAATAAAGTAGGTAGACCAGATGGTCATTTTGGGCTCTAACATCTTGTGAATTTCTGCCCTGCTAGGCTGAAGTATCCTTATTTCATTTGTTTTGTAAATTTCAGACGTAGACTCTTAAAAAGTTGAAGTTCTTAATTCTACCTCTAGTATTAAAAGATAATGTTCCAAAATTAACTCAGGAGTTGTAAATTGAGTATTTTCTGAGAATGAGCAAGGAACAAATGTTTTGTAGGAATGAACAACAGAACACATAAAAACCCATATTCCTGTTTACTCTGGGAGAAAACAATCACAAGATATTACAAAAATGTGTCAACAACCCAATATGCCCCTGAATGCATGGACTGACAGGTACCATTTATGTCAAGTATACCATGTATGTTTTTAACTCATCAATAGGTTACACAGGATCATGCCAGTCATTGTATCCTTACAGTATTAATAGAGGAAATTATTGACTATACCTGTATCTTTCTTTCATAGGTCAATCTCTTTGAAACATATGTATTTCTCATCCTGATCTGAAAGTATTTGAGTTTTCAATCTCTAACTTACAAGATATTTTAGAATCTCTACAACAAGAAGACTAAGTTGGGTGAACTCTTCCATTGCTTCCAGTTCTAACACTCCAGAGTCCCAGGTGAACCATTTCTGAATCCTCTCTTCACAGACAACTTCTATTTCCAGGCTTACATACAGAAAGAACAAAGAATTCATAAGAACTCTCAATGAACCTAAAGAGTAGATGGCCACAGATAAAGGGCATGAACTGATGCTTGCTAATGAGTAAGCCAAATGGATAACCCTTACTTTTTCAGTTTATTTAAAAGCAACAGAGTGGGGCTGAGGGATGTAAAAACAAGAGTCTGAGATTCTTTAAACAATTAACCCAGCCATTCCAGTGCTCCTCCACAGCCCACTACATCTTCACATCATCCACTCAATACACAATGCCTTAAAATCACATTGTGTGCTGATACTGGCTCAAAGACATCTTAATCAAAGACAGAGATTGCTTACTCATCTGAGAGTAAAACGGACCAAGAAATGAGTATAGGTGAGAATATGCAGAACTTAGCAGAGAACGCCAAGTAAAAAAGAAATCAGGATGAAGATTCAAATGGCTGTAAGACTTTCAGTGGAATTATTTCCTGAAGTCTTCTTATGGAACATTAAATAAACCATTAGCTCATGTCTGTCCTTTGCTCATTGGATAAAAGCAAGATACATGTAAGAGTTACAAAATCTCACTCATTTATTTCTCTAATAAACTTACTTTGTTTTCTCAGGAACTAGACGCAGGTCAAAGACAGTTTTTGCCTATAAGTTGTACTCAGGCATGAGTGATGAAAAACTGTTTTTCAATAAATTATCAGATATAAGAGTTACTTTTAAAATAAATCTGGAAACTTTAAGCTTACCTTAGCTATTAACAGAAAATATCTTTATTTTTATGACTCTGTTTTTTCTTTAAAAATTTTACTGAATGATACAAGACCAAGGAGAGCAATTTGACAAGTCATGGACTGTGTAATGAGTTCTTAATTCTCATGAGCTTATGTGGTGTGTCTACTGTGTGCCTAGCACTGTGCTAAGCCATTCAGTGAAATTCTCTTGCCATACGTTCAAAATTCCTCTATGCTTCACATACAAAGAGGAAGAAACAGAGGGCCATAAAGGTTAAGTGGCACACCTGTGATTCCACTCCCAGAACTGGAATGAGAATCTCAAGTTATTTACCCAGATTCTACTTTAATTCTCTTGACAATACCTGAGGATATTTATCCAATGCCATTTTCCTCATTTGTCATGAGAACCTTCAAATGGCTTCCAAGGCACAGAAACCACAGCTTCAAGAAAACAATGGACATGCTTAGAGCTACGCTGATGTTTCTCAGACTCACCCCAAATTGGGTTCTGTTATGCCTTTTGGTTCACTATCACTGAACACTTTGAAGAACAGGCTTTAGAATAGTCAAAGAAGCATAGTATTGGATAATGAAGGCCTTTAATTTGGCTGCAAGCCAGGGATCATTTATTCCAGAGCATATAGGAGGCAAAAGCATATTACTCAGGCTTGAGTGAAAACAAAAAACTCTTCCTGAGTCCTTAAATTAAATGTGAATCTTAGGAAAATACAAGTGGTGTTGACAAAACAGCTCAGCCACACTATCATCTGAAAAGACAATTTTGAAGCTACTGAAATATGCTACTGGAGTTTGCTCAAGGCACAGATCTTAAAAAAGGGCACACTCCAACATAGTGATATTGGGTCTGCTAGGCCCTCCCCAGGGTGACAGGAGCAGTTCCATGCAGCACTTTCTTGTTTGTAAGAGCCATCTCTTCAGAGTGGAGTCTAGTCTGCATGCCTCAGCACTTCTGCAGGAGGTCTCCTGGGCTTCCAGTCTGTATGAGTTCTGGTCCTGAGTCTGACGCGTCTGGGATTGAGCCAGCAATCTGAGCAACAATGACCTCCAGCAAGGCATTGGCCTCAGGCTCTGCATCTATAACGCGGAATGACAATGCTACTTGCTTCCATTTTTTTAGGAGTGAAGGTTTAACATGGGTGGAGATTTCGTACATAGACTGCTCAGAGCCTACACTGGCACTTACTGAGCAAATATTATTTTAAGGTTACTGTTCTCTGCTTCCTATTTTCATATACCTCTGTATCCTACTTTAGACATTCCACCTTTCAGTGATTATGCCAAACTTTCAGTATAAGGGCCTGAGGCTCAAATCTACAACAGACAGAAAAATCTCTCATGTTCTGGTGGCTACTAAGAGGCTGGGAAAGGAGCCTAGAGCAGGGATAATAACAATACGGCCAGCGAGGGCCAATGATGAGTCTGAGGTCCTTCTGGTGAAACAGAAGGACAGGTCCTGACTGATTCAAAGGCCAGGATCGTGGCTGATGTACTCAGGGAGATTAGAGCAGGATGCAGAAACCAGCCCTAAGGAAGACTTTGTGTCTCTTGCCCTGGCCTCAGTTACTGAGCCTCCAAGTGTTAGCAGAGACCTTCAGGGGATGTGTAGAGACTGGACAAAAATCCAAGCTTCATATCAGGCATAAGGAGTTCAATCATGCCACTCTCAAACTTATACTATCCTTAGGTGCTTTTTCCTTTATTTCCCCAGAGTAAAGTGATGGATTTTTGAGAGACATGGGGGTGAAGTCAAAGACCACTTGAAAGATATGGGGTGAAATCAAAGTGACATAAAGGGCAGAAGAATGCCTAGCATGATCAGTGAGCTCCTGCAGGCCCCCATCAATAAGAACGCACCTTATTTCTTCTTCCAGACACCAGATAACTCATAAGGTACTTTCTTTTGTCAATAAACAGGCAACCATATCCAAGCACATAGAGTCAAGGTGGCCCTGGGCTGAGAGCTGGCCGTTCACTCTGATGGGGCAGGGTGTGGGCAACAGGCATCTTGGGTACCATCCTTGGGAATCAAACGGGAGCAAGGTCTCTGCACTCTTTGTAGTGAAACTGATTAATTGCTGTATTTTAAATTTGAATATTTTTAACCGTTCACACATGGAGACACAGCAATATTTATATCTAGTTATTTCCTGTAGCCTAATTGGGAATTACAATGAGGCAAGATAAATCCTAGAAATAATCTAATTGCATCAGTGACACACCTGCGCCTGTCAAAATGTACACAAATTTGAAAAAGAATAAATTGGATCCCAAGGTACCATACAGAAGGACCTCCTAGATATAAATGGTAACAATAAGGACACCCCATAGATTTCAATTGTTATTTTGAGACCAGAACCAGTGAGAAGTTACAAGACACAAGGACTGAATCACAGACAGATGACAGGATAAAGAGGAGACAGACATGCAGACACATATTTGCATTAGCACAAAACACTTTTGGGAAGGAATACAATGGACTGGCAATTGTTTTTTGGTAGGGAAGCCTAAGAATTAGAGTTATAATAGGAGATTGTAGTTTTTACTTTGTAACCTTTTTTCAGTTTTTTTTCAACCACATCTTTGAATGCTTTAAAACCAATAGCTAATTAACAAAAAAAGAAACTGAGTCTTATTTATTTGATAGACTTCAAAATGAGAGCAATTTTACAGCTAAGAAGAGGATGCCACTATTACCCAATATCTTATATTCTTGGAGGTACTAATGAAATACATAGATATTCTTTGAATACTCCCATTGAAAGCAAGGAGCTGAGGTTCCTTAGTTCTTTTTTCCCCATCAGCAGGGCTCAGAGCTCAGGGAACAAGATTCAGGATTCATGTTCTCTCCCATCGGGGTTCAGAGAGAGTGGGAAAGTAGTGGGAGACTCAAACACTCTGCAGAGGTGTTAAAAATAGAAGTCAAGTTGCTTTTGGAGATACATGGAGAATTCTCTACTTGCAAATCTCTAATTATCATATGTCAAGAGTAAAATACCTTGTCAGGTGCAGTATCCAGCACAATACAGCATTGGCTCTGTCAGCACAGTGATACATGATGTGTTTTGAGGCCCACATTAAATAGAAATTCAGCAGAAAAATGTCCTGCAGAGACACGTCTCAGCCCTTGAGGAGCTGCGGAGATGACCTGCTAAGTCTTTTCTGTCTGTACTTTACTTAGTTCTGGGTGGGAGCTTGGGGTGCATGCTGCTTCCCTTATACAGATTCTGCTCTTTGTGTTAAATCATGTGCATATATTAGATGTTCTTGGAGCCCACCAGATGGATAGATGTTTTCTCTTATCCAAAACTACTCAGTTTCTCCAAGAAGGGATGGCCTCTACCATGTCCTTAGAATGACATTAAATAACAGGGATATATATGTCAAAGGATAGAGTTATTTCCAGAACAGCACTTTTCTTTGGGCATGATTTGATTTAAGCTGTTCTCCAAAAGGCAATTATTTTGTGGCACTGGGAATCAAACCCAAAGTCGCCTTCATACTAAGCACATGCTGTATCACTTTGTTACACCCTCAGCCCCGCAGTAACTTTCTGTGTCAGTATAGAGCTATGCATCATGGACTAAGAGAACCATTGTTCAATCCCCTTGAGCACTTGGAAATTCAATTCCTTCTGCAGGAATTGCAGAAGTTGGAGTGAAGAGAAAACAAATCCAGTAAATGTATGGGGAGGTACAGATGATTTAAAGTCAACTTGTCATCTCAGGAAGGTACTACTCAAAAGTAGGTCAAGGATAACAGAAGCATCTTCCTTCTTGGCCAAGGAGAGGCGAATATATGTATGTACCCACTATTTTCAGTGGAAAACAAGGTGTCCCTTTATGGTTCCTGAACTTCCCTGCTATCAATTAACAACAGAAGTTCACAAACTACCTTCAGGATCAACCCCCAAAGCCCATTTGTCTCAGGCTGCACTGATTATCTTTTGTCAAACACTTCTACCACTCAAATATCCCTGGAGAAGACAAAGTAACTGGCAAACAGACCCTGTTCTACACTCACTCTCCATGCTCAGGCACTTACAGCCCTTTAAACTTATCAGTAGCAGATTCCTAGAATGTTTTCTCAAGTTCAGAAATCCTGTTCTTGTTTCTAAACTTCTTTTGCACTATCTGTGAGCAGGCGATTATCCCTTTGAGAAAGAAAAAATGAAGGTAATAGTGAATGAATGGCCTGTGTCATTTCTTGGCTTCAAAATTTCTCTGCATTCTTGTACATTTATTCTTGTTTCTCTTCTGCTTCTGAAACAAAGTGCTTCCGAATGTTTACAGCAGCTTTATTTTTAGAGACCTCAAACGGGTAACAACACGATGCCCATGCACAATTAAACAGAGGAACAAACTGTGGCATATCCCTGTGGCGGAACAGCACTCAGCGGAGAAAAGGAGTGAGGGTGGGATAGATGCAGTGACACAGAGGAACCCAACACTAATGATGCTGAATAAAAGAAACAGAGAGAAAGCGCACACAATGGCTGATGTCCCTAATATGAAATCCTGGATACTGTAAACTAAGCCATCATAAAAGGAGCAGATCAGTTGGTTGCCTGGCATTGAAGCAGAATATGGGGGAAAAGATTACAAAGAGGGCCAAAGAAAAACGTGAAGGTGAAGGATATTATTATTTTGATAGTGGTAACAGGTCCACATGTATATACATATGCAGAAACTTGGCAAATCACACACATCGTGTGTGTGTGTGTGTGTGTGTGTGTGTGTGTGTGTGTTTTACTGGAGACTGAACCCACTGCACTGAGCTCAATGGGCTATTCCTCAGGTGTTTATTATTTTTTAAATTTTAAAACAAGTTTTCTCTGGGTTGTTAGGTGGCCCAGGCTGATCTTGAACATGCCATCTTCCTGCTTCAGCCTCCCAGAATTCTCGGATTATAGGCACATGCTACTATTCCTGGCTCCAGGTATACACTTTAAGATACACAGCTTATGATGAGTCAATTATGTCAATGAACTGTAAAAAAAAAAAGCCTATTTATTTTTCCTCTGTTATCCATAATTTCTGAACACCTTTTGTCTTTTGTTTTTTCCTTTCTTGAAAACACTCAGCCACTTTCCTGATCATGATTTCCTAGCTCTTGCAGTCCCCCTACCCAACAATCTCCAAAGGAAAATTCTCATTGAATAAACTAGCAAATCTAGCCCAACTATCTGATAAACATCCTTCTCTGATCACCATCTTTTCCCTCATCACTCCAAGAGCTTGTCATGGGCAAAGAACACCTACTCTCAACATTCATTTACGCCTGTACTTCTGAATCTCTGTCACATCTCCCATCCGGTCTAGGAAAACTGTGTCTTCCTAGATCTTCAGTGATGTCTGTAGTACTAGCTTCAATAAAGTTCCCCAGGTGTTTGCTCTCCAGGCTTCTGTGACTCCATACTTTGCTGATTCAACTCTCCATCTGAATATCCTACTTAGGTGTCATTCAGTAGCTCCTTTTCTTTCAAAATCCACCAGCTATGAGCTCTCCAGAATCCTGTCCTCATCCTCCTTCTCACCCGTTATGCTTGGCAAGCATAGCAATGAGCTCTTTTCCATGCATGTGGCTGTCACACTGTCTTTACCTCTGCCTAGGGCCAGGCCACTCAGTGCTTTTTAGAAATAGTTCTTCAGACACCTGAAAATGTGTTCTGATAAGAGATCCTCATGCCATATATGTAGTGTGGAGCTTCTTGTAGCTGAGACTCAATCCCAGCCTCAGTGTTGGGTGAATGTAACACCTCACAAGCCGGAAAGAGGCCATCTCCAGGGCTACAAGGGGAATGATCCAAGAGTTTTCACTGCACTGCTAATGGTGATGACAAGAGTCTGACCTTGAGGGGCAGAGTCAGAGAGCAGAAATGAGCATGAGGAAGCAAAGCCAGAAACAGATCTGGTGTGGGAAGCTGATGGATGTGTGCCAGGAATCAAGCTGTGTCCAAAGTCAGCCTCCTCCTGGACTTTATGCCATCTGAGCCAGTATATTTCCCCCTAATTTTTCCATTACTTCTGACCAGAAATGCATCCTCCTCCAGTCAGACTTTTGAGGCAGATCCCTCAGACAGTGTTTCCTCCTACCATCATGATACACTAACTCCTTAGAAACATGTGCTCTAGAAAGCAGAACATGATTATGATTAAAGAACCCATATCCCATGTTCTACAGTGGAACAAAAGTCTCTTAGGGAAGCTTCTCTCAATGTTGCTTTATCTTGCTGCAGTGCAAGGCCATCTAGACATCCAACACACTATTTAAATTCAATTGTGATGGTCTCTGAAGTGTTCTTGTTATAGGCCAAGGGTGCTAGCATTTTAGCTCCCCAGTTCAATTAAGTTTTCTCTAGGCTAGGCATCACTGACCCTTTATAGGTTTCATTTTCTGACTGACTTAAATTGTTTTCATTGGCTTCACATTTCTCCCAACATGGATTTTCCACCCATTTCTGAACCTACCAGACTGGCAGGATGTACAATTCTTGCTGAGCACTCCTAGTTCACCCTTGCCTGTGCACCCCAACTTTCTTCCCATCTCCTGAATGTAACTGGCCTTTTGTTAGTACTTTGAATGGATCATGCTCACGTCAAGCTCAGGACCTTCAGTTTTAAATTCCTTCTGCCTAGAGATTTTTGTACTTTTACTGTAAATATCATCTCCCTGAAGAAATGCTCCAGACTCCCCATTTGTGGGTGGTAGCATTGTCTTTTTACCTTCCCATGGTGTCCACTTTTCCTTATGATCAGGCATTAAACTGTGGCTACAGAAGTAGTTGCTCATACTTCTCTTTGTAGTTTCTCACTTTCTAACTCTCACACTAAGATACAGAAGGGAAAAACCACATCTATGTAGTTCTAGTACATCATTTAGTATAGTTCTTGGCACTACAAGATGTTTAATAAATATCTGAATGAAATAATCTTCACATGGGTGAACTTAATACATAATGTCTAACTGGACCTTTTTTAAAGTTCCAAAATAACCTACACAGGCCCTACTACCAATGATCTTCACAAAATTATCAACAAACAAAAAGCAAGCAGTCCAACACTACCACTCGGTTTTCAACACCAGAGCATCACACAGCTGTAGAGAAACAAGCACATACAAAGCCTGCCCTAAGGTACAAAGGTCAAACACAAAATGACACTAACATCACAGTCCCCAAGAGCCACAAAGTGGAAATAACCCAAATGGCCAATGATATACAAAAGCATGGTCAAAGTGTGGTTGACCCACACCATGGAATATCAACAGAATGAGCCCTGACAAAATTATCCCAAAGGAAAATAGTCAGTCATGGGAGGGAGCTTGGGAAATCATACCAACAGAAAGCAGACTAGAGCTATCCCACTCGGGACCCTCCTTCTCCTTATTTCCACTAAAAACTCTCTAAACCTTAAAAAAGCAGACTGGTGTTTGCCCCTGGCTGGCTAGGGCCCAAGAGGTGAGGGTTTTCTGTTTAATGTGGGGTTTCCTTTTGGGGAAATGAAAAGTTCTGGAAATGGATGGGCATGATTACTGTGTCACACCCATATGAGTGTTCTAAATCACTACTCATTTATGTTAAAATAATACATTTTATGTCACTTGTGTATTATCAATAAAAAGGGAGGGAGGCAATGGAAAAATCTCCGAACCCATATTATTTTTAATATTTCCAAAACTAGTCACCAAATGCCAAGTAGCAAAGTTAACCATTGTTTTTTCGTACCCTGGGCAATGCACTGTACTTCGACCAGTATTTTCTTCCAAACACTGGCTTTGCAGTGGCTGGGGGCAGAGGAAAGGAGCAGAATTGCCTTGCAACTACAAAATGCCCCAGACTAGAGGCTTGGTGTGCCGGGGCTTTTAAGGAGTTCTTCAGGGCAGAGTCTCCTGTATGAATGTGGTCCATTCAGGTTTTGTGATATACGGGATCATTGTAGGTGGTACACAAACAAACAGTTTGAGTTTGCTATCACTATTTTTGTTTAGGGTCACCTTTACTTACTAGTCCATTGCACTAGTCTTATTTATGATGATGAGAACGTACTTACTTTGTCTGTTTGCCTGCTTGTTTTTAATTCATTCAATCTATTGGCATGCAGTGAAATTTAGGGTTTTTTTTTTCCTTCCCTGCATCCACGAAAGAGTTCTCTTGCCCAACAGAATTCTCTTAGGTTGCCTTTTTTGCTGTTTTTACCTTCCCCTTCCCATAGACCAGCAGCAATAAAATCCAGACATACGGAACACACACACACAACAGGGAAGATTTTCCAGAGCATCCTGCTGAGAATCAGAGTGGTGTGGTGGAAACGGTTACTAGATTTCTTTCAAGGGTAATGGAACTATTCCAAAAGTAGGTTCCGGCTATGGCTGCACAGCTCTGTAAATATTCTAAAAATCAGTGAATTTTACACCAAACATAGGTAAATATTATGATCTTTCAATTATCCTCCATAAGGTTCCACCCACTCCACCAAAATCAGTTCTGGGGATGGAACCTCAGACCCTCAGCTTCCTAGGAAAGTGCTCTACCCCTGAGCCATACCTCTCATGCCTTAAGACCATCGAACAGAAAAATAGCTGATAGGGAAGTAAATGCATGCTTCCCTTTAAGAATAAACGTGGCCACGGAAAATAAGTTGATTTAAGTAACAGCAAAGGGTACAGCTGGAAAGGTGAGGGTGGGCTCCAGGTGCTTTGCTCGCCAGAGTACCTGGGTGGAGGGGCGCATCAGGCTGGGGCACGTGCCCCTGCACCATGCTCAGGGCCCGGGCGGGCAGAGCCCACTTACTGTGGCGGTGCCGGAGACGGTCTGCGCGCTGGTGTCCGCGGCGCTCTGCTCCGAGTGCGACTGGGCGGGAGGGTACAGGTTTAACGTGTGCTCAGGGACGGTGTTCTGGCCTGTGTACTCTGGCGCGGGGTGGGGGTGAGGGGCTGTGTATTCTGCGGGAATGCCGTTCTGAGGCGGAGCAAACTGCGCTGAAGCATAAGGCTGAGCCATCGTGTCAGGGGCGGCCGCTGCTTCCTGATTACCCTGAAAAAAATTAAAAAGCGGAGAGAGGGAGACACTCAGGAGGGCGTTTCAAACAAAATATTTTCCCTGAGCCCAACACCTCCAGTTCCCTTGCACTTTCCAGGTACCTTCTAGATCCAGCCCGAGATGGACTAATCTTAGGTAAACCTCAGTAGGTCCAATGAGCAAACTGTAACCATTATGCATCCCCATTACACAGATGTAGAAACCGAGGCACAGAACGATGAAGACACTTTCCCCAACTCCTACAGCCTAATGTTCCAAGCTTGGGAGGCTCTGTATCTTAGTGGGTTGAATTTTCCCTGGGAGTTTCTGGCTTCATTCCCGTTTTGGATTTTGTGAGCATGTAGTTGTCCACAGTGACAGCAAGCCTTGATTTGATACTTAAAGTGCCAAGAGAGATTAAATTGAATGAGTGTGTTCTTGAAAGGAGAGACAATTTATCCAAGCATTTGAATTTAATCAAAGTTTTATGTGACTTGGCTCATATAATGGGATGGGGTGGGTCCTTGTAATGGTCCCGTCTGTGCCTGGTGGGTGTGAGCGAGTTTCTGCGTGTGCTTGTGTACTGCTGTCTAGTGCTGCTATAGAGCAGCCAATGAAAATTTGGGGCCTAATTTAGACAAAGATGTCCTCCCTCTGTGACCTCCCCCCTTCAAACTTTTCTGCACAATGTTGGATTTAACTCAGCCTCATAAGTCACTGCATCTCCCCCTCAAGTCCCTGCTTTATTCTTTTTTATAAGCACAGAGTATTATATAACAATTCGCCCTTCAGTTATAGCCTAAACATGCAGTATGATAATTACAGTCAAGTCAAAAGAATTACAAAAAACCACCCTGAATTCAAATGTTTCCATTTCAAGAAACATCTCTCTCTCTCTACCTCCACCCCCATAACTTTACCACATTTCACATACAGCCGTGCACACACACACACACACACACACACACACACACACACATCAGAAGGCAAAAGAAACAGTAACCTAGTGTGCCAAATTTTTCAGTCTCAAGAGATGCCATTGCATAGTTAGAAAATATTAGACAGGAAGAAGAAGGGGGAAAAAATCCCAGCAATTAAGCACACCAAATAGTGGCCTCTCCTATTGTCTGTGGTCAATTAGATGTGACTTTAGCCCTGCTGTAATGATAAGAGGGCAAAGATGTCAGAACAGTTCACATCTCCTAAGTAGCTGCCACCGACAGTCCAGAGCTAATTCTGCTAAGGAACCTTGATCTGCAGCATAAACATGTTGATGGGGGCAGGCACACTGTTTAGAGAGGACTCTTAATTAGAATGTTAAAGGGGACAATGCCGAGAACTGAGCATCAAATGAGTTTAAAACCTTTTACAAAGTAAAAAAAAAAAAAAAAAAAAAAAAAATTCCTATCAGGCTCCTTCCACTTCCAGACTGATTTTTGCAAACCTGGGCACTACTGGAGGCAAAGGAGACATACGTGCCCCTTTCTAATACTTTCCTGTGGCATCTGAGGAGGCAGGGAGCCTGCCTGTGCTGAGGCTGAGTTGTTGCACACAAACAACAAACCCATCACTCCTTGGGACTCACAAAGGACTTCACTATCATTGCAGCTCAGCCTCTATACCTGCTTCATCCAAGCCAGCACCCTGGATTCTGCGGGAGGGACAGTCCCACTCAGCCTGCGAGGTGCACAGGTGATGGAACCCAGCCCTTGGTTACTGCTAAATGTTATCACATGACTGTCTCCTAGCCATCAGAAGGTTCTACTGCTGTAGCCTCGGGGATTCCAGTTCTTGATCACTTATTTAGTGAGCCTTTGGTGAGTTAGGCCCACATGACAACTCCTAGTTCCCCTGAGATTTTGCTTCAGGTTTTGGAAAAAAGTTTTCTTTCCACTGTGATTGGCAGCTATGAAAATAATGTAAGCCTGGAACTTCCAAGAAATGCCTAAAGTAAAGGATCTCCCTACAGGTGAGACCACAAACAGGTGGATGGGATGGAGGACCTGAAGGACAGAGCACATCATCTGAAGTCTTGAATACAGCTGTACCAAATTAGTACCATCCCTATCTGCTTTAGTTACACAAGTGAGCAAATGTCCTATTTTTCAACAACTTTGTTGACATATAATTAACATAAAGTTGTATATATTTAAAATGCATAACTTGATGTTTTGATGTATGTATACATTGTTAAAAGATCACCACATCTTGGCTAGTTAACTTATCTCTCACCTCTACATAGTTACTGTGTGTGTGTGTGTGTGTGTGTGTGTGTGTGTGTGGTGTGGTGAGGTGAGAAGATGTATTTTAAGATGTATCCTCTTAGCACATTTCAAGTACAAAATATGGTATTTTTAACTGTAGTCTTCAAGCTGTATATTAGCTCTCCAAAACTTACTCATATTGCATAACTGAAATATTTTATTCTTTGTCTTCTTTTGTTTAAACTAATTTTTCTATTACCTACAGCCCAAAGGATTTTGATTAATTTTTTAAAAATCCTCTTTTGTTTCATAACTAAACTACAAACTTTTTCTATCCCTAGGCTACCCAAAGAATATGTTCTTATATACAGAAATCCCAGACTGAACCCACTCTCTCCGTAGCTAACTAGAAGCCCCAGACACATGGGGGTCTTGAAACAAGTTTCCAGGGGAATTCTCTGAGCAAGAGCTGGCTTCAGTCCAGGTGAATTTTGTCCTCTGTGATCTCTGAATGGTTTCTCTCTAAAGGGAAAAATAAGACTTGTGAAAGCTCCAGATTTGGGAGCCTGGGGGAACATGGAATGACACACTGGGGACATGAAGCCCAAGGTGACCCTCCTCCTCCTTCAGGAACAACACTTTCACCAGGATGCATATGACAAGGTGGCCTTTTGTCACTGCAGGAAAATCTGGGGAAGGATGGAGTAACCTCATCAGTGCCTGCCCAAAAGGAAGGGCTCCTGCTGGGATACAAGCACAGAGACAGATCTACCTGTCTGTCCTCTTGAAGACATTTTCAGCGCTGGAGAAGAAGAGGTCCATCCTGTTGGCACCACATCTTCACACTCTTTGTCCTTCTCTGCTTGGAAAGCCTGCCTGTGCCCTTGCCTGTGGATTGCTTCTTCCTCAGGTCCCAGATCAAGAACTCTGTCCTCCAGCTAGCCTTCCTTGACACCGAGATCCCAGGTTCACTGCCTTTTGCTCCCACTCCCACACAGCTTGTGGCCACATCTCAAATGTCTCATGCACTGCTACCATCCATCTCCTTGCCTGTGACTCAAGGATAAGACACTGTTCCACCTCTGAGTTTCAGTAGCAGGCTAGCTGCAAAACTGAAAGCAGGAAGGCTTATAAATGTACTCTTGAAAAATGAACTGTGAGCTCTTGCAACTGAAGCTGGCAGCAGGAAAAACGGGATGAGCACTTGGCAAATCTGGCCCACTGCTTGTTTTTGCAAATAAAGTTTTATTGGGACACAACCATACCTATTTGTTTGTATACTCTCTCTATTTTATGCTACAGTGGCATTGTTGAACAGTTGTGACAGAGACAACATGGTCCACAAAGCCTAACTTTTGCTCTCTGGATCTATGCAAAAAAAAAAAAAAAAAAAAGTTTTCCAATGGCTATGGTAAAATATTGCTAGGTAAGGGGTCACCAGCTAAGAAACCATTGTAGCATAGTCTGGTAGAGCATAAAGCTAACAGTAAAGCAGGAAGAGACAGAAAGGGGAGGTAGGTTATCTTAATGAAGGATGGATGAGCTCAGTCTTGGAGAACAGCAATATTTAGGATGATATAGAGTGAGCCAGAATTTTGCCTGGAATCTTCTTTCCATCACCAGATATCCGATTTTGATCCCACATGCACAGATACACACAGGCTGCACACTCAGTGGAAGCAGGCTTGGGACAAGGCCCACCCCCTGGTCTCAGGATTCTATGCTCCCTTTGAAAGGCAGCCCCTTCTTGTTGCTATTCACAAGAGCAGCAGAGTGACACAGGAAGATGCCAGGCATTGTTGTTTTACTTTAGTACACTGAGGTGTTTTGTTTGTTCTGTTTTTTGAAGAATTCACGGGTACACTGAGGTACAATCCCAGCCCCTTTTGAATTTTTATTTTGAGACAGGGTCTCACTATGTTGCTGTGCTGCCCCGTGCCCAGACTGGGGTCAACCTTGTAATCCTCCTGTCTTAGCTTCCCAGACAGCAGAGACTACAGCTGTCTGTAGCCACCATACCCAGCTCATCAAGCATTCTTAAACAGGGGTGTCTGCTCCCCAGAGGAGGTTAGGTAATGACAAGAAATACATTTTTTAGCCACAACTGGGGAAGATGTGCTCCTAGCATCCAGCAGGGACAGTTCAGGTATGATGCTGAATAGCCTACCGCACAGGACAGTTCTGCTCCCAGAAAGGATTATCTGTAAGTCCTACATGTTAAACACACCAAGATTCAGAGGCCCTACTTTGAGTGCGTTCCATCTTCAGTCCCACTTAACTTTGTAGTCAAAGATGGTTCAACTCAGAACCAGGAAATAATAGCACGAAGACACAGCCACGGTTGTTCTTAGGAAAATGAGGAGGTGAACCAACATCCATCTTTACTGAGGTCCTAGATATCTCTCATTTGGCAGGAGAAACACATGGTAGAGAGCTGGTTCCCAAATTCTTCTCTATCACACAAAGCATGATACTTTGGTGTTGAAGTCAGGTGAAGGGGTATTTAGTGCAAAGATGCCAGCGGTTCTCTTTTCCAGAGAAAGAAATTAATCCACCCTTGGCCAGAGGTGGGATAGTAATTTGGAAAACCTGTGAACCATCTCAAGTCTGCAGCCTGGCTTCAGAGTCCTTCAATTAACATCTTGATTCCTGAGGCTCAAGACTTCATCCTGTACCTGGAGTTCTCAAACAGATGTTGGTGGGACCCCCTACGGTTACTTATTAACACCAACAGCCCTTCCTGAGAGACCCTAATTAATATTCCCAACATTTGCACTTTAGACTAATTACAGCTAATATTTAATTAAGATCATTGTACTTTCTGTGGAATTATTTTTCACCTTCAAATGACTTCAGAGATCTCTTTCTTCCCTCCCTAGTGATGTTCCTGGATCCTGAGCTTGGCTGAAATATATTTTCTGGAAAAATACATCAAACATTAAGGACACCTTCTCCACTCCAGGTCACAGCAAATACTGCCCATGGGAATAGGCTCCTGGTTGAAAAGTGAAGATAACAGTGACACACAAAATTATTGGGAGCATTCTGGCTAGACATTCCCTCATTTACAGAACTCCTTGCTTTATTCTTCAATGCCAACACCACACTCCAGGCCTTAAGCAAATGGAATGATGGAGAAGCTTGGATGTCTGCAGAGTCAGGGTGCTTCACCTTCCCTGTGGAGGATAATTCTGCTTTTCAAGTGTTCCCCATATCACAAAGCAACTGCTTCCAGAGCTTCTGCAAAACTTAACAGCCAATATTTATCACCAGCACTGTTTTAGGTAATTGCTAAATACACACAAGGGATAGAGTAGGGGGCATGAGGCCAGGCCCTCAGGTATTAATATCTACTATTGCTTGCTGCTCCAAAACTAAGAAGCTTGAAATAAAGGTCTCTGAGAACCTACGAAGAAAAAACTTCCTTGTCCTCATCTGTCAACCTCTCAATCAATTAGAACAACTCAAAAACAGCACAAAGACATGGAACCCATCATTACCCAAGAACCCCAGTGAATAGCTTTCATTCGGCTACTGAGAGCCAAAGGGTTATTAAAATGCAACGGAGTCTGATTCTTTAAAGAAAAAAAGTAGTCACTGCAAATTAAATATTTTAATGAATATGAAATAGACAGAATACTGTTGCTCCTTCGTGTCACACACGGTAATGTGACTACTTAACCTACTGAGGTAGCCTATATTTAATAAAACGCCATGCCTCAGATGCCCAGAGCACTTCCTTGGCCACGAAACTCCTGCACCCTCAATTTTGTCGAGGAAAGCAGGCTCAGGAGATGGAATTGTTTCAGCTGTCCTTTATTTCTCCAGACAACCCCTGTCTCCCATTCACTGCCCCGAGTGGTTTAACAAATAAGTTTTAGAAAACGAGTGAGAGAACAAAAGGCGGCCGCCAGTCAGACTTTGCAAAATATTTTCACTTAAAAATCTAATGCAAACCGCATTTCAGCTGAGAAATACTCTTTCCTTCCGTGGCAGAGCACAAGATGCTCTCTTCTTTTCGGCAGAACTGCCTGGCTTTCACTGAAGAGAAAACGCGCCTATTTTCATAGCTACCAAGGTGGACTTGAAAATAATCAAGCCTTTTTCTGCAGGCATGCCTGCGCGTACGCGTGCTGATGAGTTTCCCCCAGCTTTAATAGTGAAACTTCTTGAGTGCCCTTCCTCCTTTTTCGTCCCTAGCATGTATTGTCCCCGGTCTGTTTCTGGCTCTAAAGGACCTCTCCTGTACTAAACACAAGCTTTAGAATGAAGAAATGTAGCGGAATTGTCAAGATCTAATAAGCTCCCTGATTGGGTCTGTCCACCGCGCGGAAGCAAGCGCGGACTCCCGCAGGGCAGCCCCCTCCCCCAACGACGCGCAGGCTGGGGAAGCTGTCCGTTCCCGGGGGCTGCCTGCAGCTTTCAGTCCTGCTGACAGTTTGTTTTACTTTAGTTTAGTAGCCTGGTCTGATCTACGTCCCTGGCAAAACATCATGCATATCCAGAAAAAGCCTCTCGTCTGAGCAGAAATGTGTTAAACTGCACCATGCCCCCAGGGGCATGGAAACAAAGAAGAAAAAGGCAAAATGACACCATTAACCTGCTGGTTCTAAGACCAGCTCAGTTCCGCTCACAGAGCAGAGACCCTCCCACCCCCACCCTGGAACTCCTCTCCTTTCCCCGGGCGGCGGGATTCAAAGACGGAAACTCTGTATTCCAGAAAGCACAGACTTAATGCCAGGGAACACTTCACCTCATTCAAATCACAACGTCTAGTGAAAAATTAAATAGAAAAAAAGAATTACCTGCGGCACCATCCTGCATCCTTTCTCCTCCATAAACTCAGCAGCTGTTCTAGTCCCACGCCACAGAGCATCTGCCCAGACCAAGCCTCGATTAGGAGCGAGGGTGTGCGCGCTGGGCCATGTGCGGATGATCCGGGTATTGGAGGCAGGGGAGCTGAGGCCGCCTGGCTGACCTCCCCCTCAACATCTGACTGCTCCCAAAACCAACCCCAGATGGGACCTTCTGCGAGGGAGCCCTGGCCCATCAATCACAGCTCGCTCCTCCTCTGACTGCTGCTCTGTTTCAGAGAGCACCACTGAGCAGATGATTATTTAGAGGAGAGAAAACACACGCGCGCATACACACACACACACACACACACACACACACACACACACACACACACACACAGCGCTAGGCTACATTAATAGCTGTTTTTAAAACATTAGAAATGCTATTCTATGCATCGCCTGGAGCGGAATTTTTCATTACTAAACTAAATATATGGTAGGCAAAGTTATAAAATCCACTGGGGAGGGGGAGCTTGCTACTATTTTATTTTATTTTTTTCAGAGAGAGGAGGAATGTGTGGAGGTAGCAAAGGAAGAGACAAGGCTGTGAAGAAAGCACAAAGAGATAAAGAGATGGCCATAGGTAAATTTAAAAACAATGCGCGATCAGAGAGAATAATTTTTTGAACGCTGTGTGGTTAATTGTAAATTGGCCTGCAGATACTGTAACTGATAATTTCATGGAAGACTTTGAAGTCCAGCTCCGCGGTGGACTGGCTGGGTGACCTTAGACAACAATGCCACACTCTGGGCTCTATCTGGCATTTGCTTCTGTTTAATGGAGACAATGAATGAATTCATGGCATCATGATCAGATTAAATATCAGATTGCAACAAAGGAAACACACTCAAGGCCTGGATCCTAGTATACATTAAATAAATGGATGCATAAGTTCTCTTTTGATGAGATAGCAAGGGAAATCCAAAAGCATCTTTGCCCCCATACAATTTAGGGTCAAGTGTGGCAGCAAGGATTCAACAAAAGAACCCACAAATGATGATAAAAAGCCCAGTTATGATACGCACTATGAGGAATATGCATAGAGGTCTTGCTGTCTCTTTTCCTTGAACTTTTATCTCTTCCTAGCTTATTTTTTCTTTCTTTCTCAATGAAAAAAAGATAAAATCCCCTACCAAAAAAAAAAAAAAAAAAAAAAAAAAACCTCCCAAATGAAACCAAGCATCAAGCCAAAAGCAGTCCTTTTATATGAAGCTGTAAATACATTGTTCTTCTTTTATTATTGAAACAACAATAACCAGAGGGAAACAGCAAAACAATTTCAGTCTCTATTTGCTCACGTCTTTCTTGCTCATTGAGAGAGAGGTTTCACAAGTCTCCAGCACTTTCCTGTGGACAGCATCTTATCCAAGAGACTCTGTTATGAAAAGAGAGACCTTGCTTGCCTGCAGGGATTGGATGAGGTTTCGGAAGTGAGTACACTTGTAATTAAACATCATCAGAGAGCAGGAGGTAAGTGGCAAAGAGACTGGCTAGAAGAAGTCAACCTTTATATTGGTCTGTCCTGCAGGACTTAGTTTAGGGAGCTAGGGAGCAGTTGAGTGAATTTTTTTTTTCTTTAATTCCCAGCTCTGTAAAGTTAGAAAGAGAATCTGGATAAACAATATCTGTGGTGTCTGTACATTTTCCTCTCCAGTCATACCCTGGAAATAATTCCAGGGTTACCAGGCAGTTAAGGTTAGACCCTGCAGCTATTTGGGCTCTCTAAAGATAGATGTCAGCTTCTTTCTGAAGCACTGGACACAGAAAATCTAGGCCCTTCCCAGTGAGGTTCCACTCAGCACGTGGGTATAGTGCCATGCTCAAGAATCAAGATTCCCGGTCCTTAGAATAACTCTAAAGCTGAGCTTTTGCCTTTCATCCTAGGAAGCATGAAGGAGACCAAGGTGGACAAATTCCATTGTGAAGATCATCAATATTCAGTGAATGATGATGAAAATACAAAGAAACAACTAAACAAACAAAATCACCTGACTAGAGACTCAGAAACAGCTATGCCAAACATGTCATTCTTTCATCCAGGATACTGATCCTTCACTATCAGTTATTTGAAGTTGTTTTTTGTTGTTGTTGTTGTTGTTGTTGTTGTTAAATCAAGCACCAGGCCTCTGCCTAAGACCAGCATCCCACTCCAGAATCGCAGTGTGTTTTTTAGCCTACACATCTACACATGTGCCTCCTCAGGTTGTAAACTCCACGTAGAAGGTCACAACACCATGCATCTTTAAGTGAAATCAACTATGCCTCACAGGAAAAACAAATAATGTAGTGTTGCTCTGTGAAACTTTTGTATGAGTAAATTGGTTTGCCTTGTTAAATTTATTATGGATTGTGGTAAAAATAAATGAAAGAAAAATAAATAAAGAGTACGGTAGGTAATTTCTAAGATTTTTTAAACATCTTTAACACTGTGACCTAGTATCGAGACAAAATGGGCAAATCAAGAGTACATTCATGGGACTCTCAGCAAGTCATCCAACTACCCTAAACCCCTGTCGATGAGGATGAAGATGATGATAAAAGTAGTGGGGTGACAGTAATGATGACGATAGTGGCACTGATGGTAAGAGATGTTGCTCTGAGTACAAACTATGTACCTCTTGTGTGTTATACAGTAGATAGATGCCCCCCAAAGTGCCATGCACTCATATGTGGGGCTCTGGGAAGAGACTACATCATGTGTACATAATGGATTCGTCCACTGATGTACTTAGCGTAGGTCTGGGTACAGGTTATAGACTTGCTGAAGAGGGAAGTCACCCACCCTGGGTGTAGGTAGCACCAATCCAAAGGCTTGTAACTAGAATGGAATAAAAAGGGAAGGAAGGAAGAAATATTTTCTTCCTCCTGTCTGTCACTCCATGATTGATTCTCCTCTTCCCCACCCCTCTGCCAACCGATAGAAATAAAACTTATACAAATTGTGAGCTAAAATAAACTCTTCCTCATTTAACCTGTGGGTGTTGAGTATTTTGTCCTAGCAATTAGAAAGAAGAACTAAGACAGTATCAGTTATTGGGCTAAGCAGTGAAGAGGCAAAAGCCAAAAACTTTTCCTGCAGGAGTTCATTTAACAAGAACTCAACGTGGCAAATGATGGTATTTACTTATTCTTATGTGTCAACCTTCGGAATTCTTGTTTTGTTTTTTAGTGTGGCAGCACTGGGGATTGAACCCAGGACCTTCATACTACATCCTCAAACCTTTTAATTTTTTTATTTGATTATTCAGTTTTTAAAAGTTTGAGACAGGGTTTTGCCAAGTTTCAGGGTTGCTCAGGCTAGTCTCAGACCTGTGATCTTCCTGCCTCAGTTTCCCAGACTGCAGGGATTACAAGTGTGCATTAGTCTCAGACCTGTGATCTTCCTGCCTCAGTTTCCCAGACTGCAGGGATTACAAGTGTGCATCACCACCTACATCTTTCATTTTTAAAGAGCTGAGGACAAATTCCAATATGACTTTATGGGATGCACAAAGAATTTAGCCTCTAACTATGCTAGCTTATGGGAAAGTCCCTCTTACGTAAAGAACTCTGAAGTTGCCATAATTCACAACAAAGAGTAAAGACAACAATAATCCAAGACATATTTCCTGGCCCCCTGCAGGCAGCTCTGAGAAGACAGAGACCATTTTGAATGGCTGACAACTACCAGCCAGCCATAGGAACACACTTTTATCACATGGGCGTGGGTAGCAGGCTTGTAATGGCATGGGGTGTCTGCTGGCAGAATGCTCCATCCTGACTTCCTATTTGGAGTTAGAAAAGGCAATAGAGAGATGGTTTTTCTCAACTCCATAGAGTTAGTGACAATCAAATACAGCACTTTGTACAAGTCAGGAACCCAGACAGCGTTGCTTAGGAGGAGGTATTTTCAAAGAGACATTTCCTTGTCTCTAAAAAAGTTAGCAGTCTCTGGAACAAGCAGCAGGCAGCTTAGAAAACAGGTTTTCTAATCTTGTTCCTTCTTTTCCCAGGGGCATAGGGGATCCTGTCGTGTCATATGTGTCCTCTTCAAATTTGACACATATCCACATTGCAGTGTCTGTCTGGCTGGACTGTAAACTTTCTGAGAATATGTGCCTCCTCTGTTTGTTTCCCTGTCTGTTTTTAACACCATCACCTCAAGCTTCTCAGGGTCTTAAAGGGACACACACACACACACAGAGTCTAGATGTGTACATTAAAAACTGGCCCCTCAATGCACCCCCCACTCACACTGAGACACTGTTTGCTGCTTATCAGTGGCTCAGGACACTGAGAACAAGGTCAAAACTATCAACTCTTGTTCTGCAAGGTTGAAAAAAAGTGTCCCCATTGCCATCTCTCAACTCAGTACTGCAGGATTTCTCACTGGAAAGTCACACAGCACAGGGTTTACTGGTCTGTATGTGACATAGCTGCTCATGCCTTTCTAGTGTCCTGAAAACAAGGCACAGACGTGGGTGCAGTTGCTACTGAAGACCTTCTCTGACAGTGCTTTCTAGAGTCAGGCAACATCAGGCTCCTCCTATACATTATCCAATTTCATCTGTACGAGTGCTCTATTAATAACCTTCCTTTATCACACCCACTTCACAAAGACAGAGGACTAAGATTTAAAGCTATTAAGTGGCAGATTCAGACTTAAATCCAAGACTTCCTACAGGTTGAGATCCTTTCTGTTATCTATGTTTGACTCTTGTGCCATGGTAATGGCTTATAAGGGTTATGGGAGAAAAACATTTCAATGAGAAACGTTTTTCAGATGTTCTGACAAATGCCCAAAGTATACTAGGCAAAGCTCCAGGTTACCAAAAAGCCATAGGATCTTGTTCCTGCCATTCACCCTGAAATCCAGAGCCCAGGTAGGTTAATATGTTAATGATTTTGTTACCAATAACAGTTTTGAAAATAACAGTAATACATTAGAAAGGTTCTCACCATATGCCTGCCATTGTCCTAAATGCTTCAAAACAATAATCCCTGTAATGCAGAAAAACTCACACCACCACCATCAGCTCCATGATGTAGCCACAAACATTATCTTCGTTTTATAGGCCAGAGGCCCTGAGAGGCTAAGCAAATTATCTGAGGTTATCCCAGCACTGTGTGATAAAATTTGCACCAATTTAACACTAGACCTAATCTCACAGCCATTATGATTTTTAACTTTTTATTTTCCAATAATTATAGTTTCACAGAAGTTTAAAAACTAAAAACATGGAGAAAATCATGTGATAATCTTCTTTCATGTTTACCACAGGGGACTGTCTCTCATAACCATGATATACTGTCAAAATCAGGAAATGGATGCTGGGTGATCAGCACATTAGATGGCTGTGAATATTATGAGAATCGTGGTACAGAAAGTTCAGCCACTCTGGGTACTTTACCATGGATAGCACCCATCATCACCACTGCATCTATCTCTCTGAGCGACAGCCGGGGCTGCCTACCACAGCACAAACATAGTTGTGCAGACAGAAGGACAGATAAACAAATGAGTAAACTGAACCATGCAAATAAACACTGGCAAACACTTCTTTCACAAGGGAGAACACAGGCAAATGTATTTTAAATTATCCAGTAAGGATTCTTTCCTTCTTGGCTTCAGAGGAGGCCTCAATCCTAACCAAAGTTTCACAGTTCATCTCCTTTCACCAGCCCACATTTTCCTGGAGAAAAGGTGAAGAAGGCCTTCCCTGCCACCATCAGGGTAACATCAGTGTCAAACTTACTTTCAAGGTGAATTTAAATGACTCCCATTGCTGCTAATAGTACTACATTTAGTCAAATTCGCAAAAGAAAGAGGATGGATTTTATCACACTGAATAGCTTGCCTGCACCTATCGTGCAGATGGGATTTCAGATAATATTGTTATGCTACCTATGCCATCAAATCCATCCAGAGGATTCTCTCCCAACTTCTATGTGAGAAACAGATAGATTTGGTAGGGAACAACTTTCTTTACAAGAGAAGTGGTCACTATACATACAAGTCAAGCATTCTGGAGAACCAGCAGTTACAGCGTGGATATTGCTAACCAAAGTACTCCACTAAGGATGTCACCAAGACTCTTTCACTGGATTTGGAAAACTCTGAACACTAAGTCACACTATTTAAAATAGACTCATACACTCCCACCTCTGGGGGATGATGTTACAGATAAGAAAATACTCTATCAAAGAGAAAAGTCAACATTGTGGACATAACTCCATGCAAGGTGAGGATGCTATAATCTCTGAACAATTTCTTTTTATCATAAATTATCAAATTTTCTTCCTATCTGGAAATTTTGTGTTCTTCTTCAGCCCCTTTCCAAAGCAAATACCTAAACACTGAATAAATAATCATGTGGCTTTGGGAACCCAGCATATTTAAGACTCGGCAAATACCTGCCACTCTAACACTGTTTATAATGAATTTAAAGAACTAAAATGTTGAGTGTTTTTAATGATTCAGTTTCTTCACAAGGAAAACATAGGCCTCTCATAAGATTATAAGCTCATTAGGGGTACTCGTATGCAAGTTTCACTTTCTCTCTTTGTCTTCTGTAATTCATAATCAAATGTTTGACATGATAACTATCAGTTGTCTGGCATTCATCTGCCTTGTAGAAAGATGTCTGATCTGGTTACCACAACAGGCAAAGATGATAAAGCATGACCTTGTCTTTCATTGTGTGTTGCATAAGTTTTAGCCTCTTATAGTTTGCCAACTGGAAAAAAAAGACAGTCATAAAATGAATTATAGTTGAACTTGGAAGAAATGAAATTAGGAGAGACTGCCAGAAAGCAAGAGCAGTGAACTATTCAAAGGGCCAAGAACATGATATTCACCCAATTGTTTTGCAGCTGAGTACTGAGAACCTTCTAGATAGGTTAGGCCTGGGCATAGGTGGGTAAATAAGCTGGACATGATTCCCGCACCTCCATAGCCACAAGTTTGCCAGGGTCACCAAGTCTTACAGTACAACTGGACCTGTGCCATGAGAAGAGAAATACAAGGAACTGAAGGGTTAATCAAGAATGACTTTCCACAAGAACTGCTATCAAACTGGCGGTTGATAGGTGAGCAGGAAATAATCTGGTGGTACAACATAGAATGGCAAAACAATATATAACCCAGAGGTTAATGGAAGAGAAAATAATTTCATGCTAAGAGTGGCAGAATTGACGAAAAAGTGTGAAAGAACAAGGAGGATGTTTTCTGAGTCACAGGACCCATCAAACACAAGGCCAAGTTAGAGCTGTAAGAGAACTGGATTGGAGTATCTTGGAACAGAGGCCTATATCTGTCTTACAGATCGCCATGTGCACAGGACTACTATTTTGGAGAAATGCATCAATGACACGTGGCAGGATGAAGTGCAGAAAGGTATGGTAAGAAGAGAAAGGAAGGTGATACAACCCTGACATTTAATTCTCTTGTGAAGCAGTTCGAAAGCTGGAAGCAGAAGAAATGACTGTAGGAAACCAGGGGCCAGTTTAGGTAAATAGAATAGAAGATCAGAATCTCCTTGATCACAATCATTACAATAGCTCGGCTAGAAACAGAATGCAGAGGTAACTGGGGAGCGCTTATTTATACATAATCTTTTCTGAGCCTCACATTCACTCTGGGAAGTGAAATGAGAATTATGCCCATTTAACAGAGGAGGAAGCTGAAACCAAGGCACCTCACTGGCATCCCCCAAGTCAGAAAGTTTTTCAGAACTGTAGCTGTGATATGAACTCTAGATATATTCTGTTCATCACACTGCTTCTTACACGTTTTTATCCATATGACTGAACAAGTCTAGCAGTATCAGTAGGCATAGTTTTGTGATACATTTCTTGATTTCTTTTGTACCTATCTTGCAAACTTTCACATGCAGAAAAATAAACTGTATACAGACATTATGACAACAGAAACACAAAATGGTTAGACCTCTCATCAGAATAAAAGAGTAACAAAACTTGTTTACAAATTTAGCAACTAAGCATTGTGTACTGCGATTGAAGTTCTATTTTTTCCAAATATGTTTACAGAAATTGAGATCGAAGAGTTACATCTCCTCCCTAAAAAGCCAAGTTCCATAAATGATCCAGTCCCCACATGAGGGTCTCTGAGACTGTACATCAACTAATGCATCATTTGAGACTGAGGAGCCCTAAATTCTTCCTGTGCACTTAATAAGTGTGTGGGTGTTGTTTTTTGGTAACAAAAGATATGTAATGTTTTAACAACATCTGCCTGTTGGAATGCTGAATTGAGAAGGTTGCACAGTTTGAAGTAGAGTACAGCTCTGTTTACTTCCGAAGATGCGTTTTGCATAACAACACGGTGGTCCAACAAAGTTCATGCAGTTTTGGAAATAAAGAAAACTGACTTATTGGTACATAAGCAGGAACTGGCCCAGCAGTGAGCAATTTTGCTCAGATGCTTACATCTAGCCAAATGATCATGTGCCACATAAGACATTCCATTTAATTTGCTTAACAAGACTGGGGCAGCAACAGCTAAGGAAACTGTGACTGGTAGAAACTGAATACTTTTAGTTCGAAAGCCATTATAAAACAACCTTAAAATATTTTAAAACATAGTTGTGTTCATGTAATTTTACAGAATGTAACCATCTATTGATAGCATCCATTCTGTCCACTGACTGGTTTTTCCTTGTGTGATTTTGACATGTGTTCTTCAGACTGAACCCATTATTCTTGGAAATTTCTCAATGTAAGCAAAAGATTCTCCTTCTATTTGATTACTCCACATTCATGTATCCCACTTAAATATATTAAATTCCTGCTATTATAGGTTGAATTGTTTTCCATTCCAATTTAAATGTTGAAATTCTAGCCCTTACTATCTCTGGTTGTGACCTTATTTGGAGGAAGAAGAGCTGCAGATGTCACTAGTTAAGATTAGGTCATCCCTGAGTATGGGTGGGGAGTTCTAATTCAATATAATTGAGTGTTCTAAAGAGGAGAAATTTTGGCATAGATGTGCACATAAGAAAAAAGCTATATTAAGATGATGGCAGAGGTTGAGGCAATGCTCCTACAGGCCACGGCATGCCAACGATTGCCAGAAAACCAGCAGAGGCTAGGAGAGAGGCATTGGATGGGTTCTGCCACAATTCCCAGAACAAACTGGCCTTGTTAACACCTTTAGCTCAGACATCTGGCCTCCAGAACACTGTGAAACACATTTCCATCATTGAAACCCTAGTTTGAGGTTTTTTGTTGTGGTAGCCAAGCAAATTCAAGCACCTACAGTGTACCATATGGTGCTGAGTCAAGTCACTCCCTATCTTGTGGACCCAGAGGTCCCATGATGGAAATAAAGCAGCCAAGTAACTCAGTTAAAGAGGCTGGAGCATCTGAGCTTCTTGTTCTCTTGTGTACTCTTAGGAGAAACATGGTCATTTTGGTGTGACCTCATTGCCCTCTGTGAAGCAGACTTTATTCTACAGGTTTTGAGAACTTGAAATCTGTCCTAGTGGTGTGGTTTCATTCAGTTTCCTGTGGCAGCAATCACCAGTCACACATGGTTACTATGCAAGGGAAAGGGAGGTGGTCTCAAGTGAGGTACCAAGCTGGGGTGGTGGAAAATGGCTGTAATATCAGTTCTTGGGTGGCTGAAGCAGGACGATCACATTTATTTTCTTTCTTTCTTTCCTCCCTTCTTCCTTCCTTCCTTCCTTCCTTCCTTCCTTCCTTCCTTCCTTCCTTCCTTGTTTCAGTTCTTTAATCAGCACTGGGAAGTCATAATCAGGCTCTTGCTCAAGTCAGGCAAGTACTACACTACTGAACTATACCCCTGGTCTTCACATTGTATTTCTGTAGAAGAATGGTGGAAAAACTCACTGGTATTGGTGCAGTGGAGTTGTGATTGGGTACATGCTCATACTGGCTATCAGATCAGGAAACCTGGGGCTGAAATCAGACCATTAACACCTGAGGCCTCTGCTCCTTCACAGTAGCAAGTGACTCTTCAGGTACAAAGGTGAATATGGCCTCATGGGGGTGCATCCAGAACCAGGAAGCCTGCTTTCCAGCCCATTCCATCTTTGTTGTCCTAAAATTCCTTGCTTTGCTTGACCCTTTCTGTGCAATTGCAGCATCAACCCCGAGACAGCCTTCACAGAAGGCTGCTTCAGAGCAGAACATAACTTTCACTTTACCAAATCCTACAAAGCTCCCAAGGCTCTGAGAATCTGTCTAAAGTGCCTATTTGGGGACAAGAGAGGTAAAAGGCTTTTAAAAGCTTGTTTTAACTCTGTGTGAAATCAACTGACTAATATTTATACTGGGAAGCTCTCTGCAAAGATGAAATAAACTCTCTACAAATAGCCTACAGAGCTCAGACATTCACTGTGTATGAGGTCAAGGAAGGAACCCTTGAACACGCTCCAGTATGCAGGATGCTTAAGGCATCTGCAGACATTCTGAGATACATCCTGCTCTGCAAGGTTATCCATCGGTTTGGATCAGAAAGAAACTAGTTCTTTTTTAAACTCTCACAGATAAATGGTAGGATGTCTAGCATCTATCCATCCATTCATCCATTCACTCAGTCAATATGTATTTCTTGACTGTTTTAGGCACTGATGTACAAAGGATATTTTTACCTACTGTGCAGACCTCTGGTAGGCTTAGAATAAGCAATTGTTTTTGCGTTAATATAAAATACATTCAGAAGCAAGAAAACAGCCTTTGCTCAAATGGATATTAAATTCTGAATAAAGAGAAATACAAGAAAATCAATGATCAAAGCGAGTGTCATGGATTTTGTAAGTATAAATATTATGGGGCCAGAGACACAGATCCAAATTTAGAGATGAAAGGTACTGAGTGCTTCTCCAAGCATATGTAATGGTTGAGGTAAATCTTATAGGAAGATTTTAGTGGGTCAGGCAAAAATCTGGGGGGAGAAAAAGTCATGCATGCATAGTAGCTCCAGGTGGGGAGGTGGTGAGAACCCAGAGAATGAGATGATGTAACTAGAGTTTATGGATGGTGGGGGCTGATAGGAAATAAGGCTGAGGGCGTACAAAAAACATCAGGAAAAGTCACATACACAGTAGCTTGGATTTGATCCTTTAAGGAATGGGCATCCATTGACTAGTTCCAGGCATAAAAATAGCAAGGATTTGTGTTTTAGGAAAATCTCTCTGATGCCAAAAGCCTAATGGGTTGGAGACAGGAAAGAGTGCTGAACAGAGGGGAAGCAGAGATGACAGCAATTATCTGGAGAAAATACTCAGCAGGAGCAGGGACGGAGAGTGGCAGAGGGGTCAAGGGGCTCACTCTCCAATGGATTGGTTTGCATTAGTAAGGGTATGATGGCTCTAATTTGAACTCTTTTGGTCTTTTCTGTGTGCAAGCAAAATAGTCACTGATTTTGAAATTTTTACTTCAGTGAAATTCCAGCATTTTTCTTTAAAAGGAGATGCCATTTGAAACAATTATGTGAGACACTGGTACAAAAAAAAAAAAAATTATTGTTGTTTTTGGAAGTGGGGTCTCAAGATGTTACCCAGGCTAGTCTTAAACTCACAGGCTGAAAGCAACCCCCTGGCTCAGCCTTGTAAATAGCTGGACTACAAATATGTACCACCACAGCTGTACTTTCGTTTGAATTTTTTTTTTCTAATGACAGCACTGCAGAAGTCAAATAAAAACAAAAATCACATTTATCATTGTTTGCACTATTATACATACAAACTAGATAAACAAGCTCTATTATGGACATTAAATATGGGCAAGTACTTCAATACATTATGTGGGTGGGAGGTAGAAAATTATATTGATGATGATGATCATAACCTTTTATAAACCTTGTTACAACCCAAATGACTTACAACTATCAAATCATTAAATTCTTACATGGACTCTGAGTTGGCTGTTACTCTGCCCATTTAAAATGTGAGGAAACTGAAGAGTTAGAAGGCATGGCTTTAGTGTGACACATTGCTAATAAATGCTAGAGTCAGAACATTTATTCAGCTTAGTATATTCCTTCTGCTCCACGTCTTGTAGGAACTCTATGGGGTGTTCTCTGGGATCTTCTTGTTGACCTCCTCTCTGTGTGGATACCCTTATTAAGAATCTAGAGAACTGAAAAGCAAATACACAAAGCAATTCTACTAATGCTCCAAGAAATTGTTTCAGTTCTTTGAGAAGATGAGGAGGAAAATACAAGAAGATAACACAGTTCCTAACATAAAGGAGCGTAGAGACTCTGAAGGGTGACCTTCTAAGCAAAGCAGAAGCCCTGCTGCTCAAATCTGGGCTTTTCCTCTTGCCAGGTACATGATCTAAAGTGAAGGGTACACCCTTCTTGTGCATTGCTGTTTCTCTATTATGACAGAAATGCTAATAGCAGACTCTTTGCTGAGTTATTTGTATAATAAATGAACCAATACATGCAAATTTTATATCACTATTCTGAACATGAAATGAGCACTCCACTATATCTTTGTTAAAATAATCATGGTATACATGCTATTATTGTTGCTACTGTTATTTTAAGGAGAAATGACTCGGATGACAGTTGTAAAAGGAAAATTTTCCAGATTAAAAAAAAATATCCATCAAAGTTCAGCCTGGGAGGAAAGGAGCAGGCTGGGGGAGCTGAGACGAAGTTTGACTCATCACACCCACGATCACACAGAGGGCTTGGAAAATAACATACTAGCCCCCAATGGCAAGAAGGGCAGACACATTCTTCCTTGAACTGTGCCTTCAGGATCATTGGAATAAGCCTTGGTTGTGATTCACCTCAAAGCATTTAATGGGATGGTTACCAGCATCTGCAGCATTGTGCACATGATGCTCCAAATCACAATTAGAACTGACCACCACTCTGATCCGAAATATCTAAAAGCAAGGCTGAAGATTATCTCTCGCGCTTTCATACTTAACGCCTTCTTGATGGCATTGCCGACTATTTAAACCTCCACTAGCCACTCTCAGAGACCATTCATGGATCCATGCGAGTATCTCAAATGAAAAGGATGGCATTGTTTATGGGCTAAGTTCTCCAGATACCTAAAGATTTATTTTGCCTCTCTACTTGAGAAGGCCAAATAGCAAGAATTCAAATTGAAGGCAACGATCTAGTGAGGGGAGGAGAACACTGATGATATCATTTTCCTGTTGTTGCTGTAACAAATTATCACAAATTTGGACATTCAAAACAACACAAAATTCTTCTCTGTACAGTCCTGCAAGTCAAAATTCCAAAACCTGCTTCAATGACATAAATCGAAGGTGTCACAAGACTGACTCATTTTTGAAGGTTCTACAAGGACTATCTCCTTTCTTACCTTTTTTCAGCTTCTAGTGCCTCCCAAACAAGTCCCCTGACTTGTAGCCCCTCTCTGTGACTAATGCAGTGTTCATCTTGGCCACTATCCTTACACTGCCTCCTACTATCACTGTGATTCTGACACTTCTGCCTCTCTTACAAGGACTGTTGTGATTACATTGTGCTCAAGTAGGTAATGCTGAACATTCGCTCCACTTCAATATCCTTCTCTTAAGCACATCTGTATAAAGATACACTCCCAGGTAGTAGTGATTAAGATATGGATTTGTTGGTGATCATGTCTGAGTCTACTATGATGCTGATGACCAGAGAAACACTAGGACAGGAACACTTGCTGATATGATAGAAACATCAAGCTATCAAATACAATAATTAGTAAGGTGTAGCCACCAAGCACCTGAATGGTGGATAATATACCTGAGGAACTGAACATTAATTTTATTAAGTTTTAATCTATTTAAATATCCATAGGTGGCACTGGTTGGGGTATGAGACAGGGCAGGTGACAATCAGATGCCATTATCTCCCCAGTAATACCCACAGTCCTAAGAAACAAAACCAAAGGGAGAGAAACACCTGATCACAAAGGTCACACAGTCCTTGCAGAATAATCACATTGCTACATTTACTACAGGCAGGAAAGTTGTCTCTGTTACCCCAGATATGTGTCCAGCACCAGTGACAGAAGCATGCTGAGTGACTTGCTTATATTCTGCCTTCTTCCTACTGGAATTTTTACAGTGTTCTGACTGGTAAATGGATCAAAAATAACTAAGGTTTAGGTCTTTCCAGATCATGTTATGAACAACAAATGCAGAATGCATACCAAATCATACTAAGTATGATAAGTTTATTATAGGGCCTTTTTCATTTTTAACTATGGTAAATTTGTTGCTGAACATTGAGCTGACTCCATAGTATACAAGCATGGACACAGGGTTCAGATACTGGGAAATGATAGAGGTAAATGGAGTAGAGTTTTTTCTTAGCATAGTAATTACTAACATAGATCATATTCTTCAATATTCAGGATTGCAAAGAAGTCACTAGAGTGGTGGTATGAATATTAGCCCAATACAGTCTAGTCTGAAAAGTTGTGAATTACTGAAATTCACATTCTCCCTAAAATTTTTATTAAGAAACTATAATATCTATTTATTATATTAAAACTGAGTTGAAATTAACACTATAGCTATAACAGGTATAAAGTATCACTTTGGGAGGAGGGGGCAAATCTTCAGTGAACTATGGCCTAAATATCACATTATCTGTTAAGAATAAAAAGACCAACAAAGGCATGCTACTTTTCCATAAAGCAAAGCTAAGAAAGCGAGAGAGGAAAAGAAAAGGAAAGAGAGAGGGAGACAGGAAGATAAAGATAGAGATGATAAAGAGAGAGGGAAGGAGGGCAAAAGGGAGAGAGAGAGAGAGAGAGAGATTGCCTTTACCCCAGCCCTAATATCAAGAAAGAAGTGTAATATAAACTTTTCTCAAAGGAAACCAGCAAATCCACATTGCCAACCTAGCTAGTGCTCAGTGTATCTGGCCCAGACTTCAAGGTTGCATCTCCTACTATGGAGGTGCATTCCTCCAGCAGCCTGCATCGCAAAGAAACACCTAAGGAGACTCCCTGCAAGAATATCAAAGCAAGGCAAAGCTAAAGTTGAAAAGTGAAGGATTGAGAGGCAAATGAAATGCACAGATGAGGGGTGCTGGGGTGGATTAGAGACATGAAAGATGGGCGTGATATCACCAGGCAAGCAGAAGTGGGTTGGTAGGTGGTTTAAGAACTGGTTTCAGAAAATAAAACAACAACAACAACAAACTACCTCCCAATTTAGATACTCTAGCACAATTATCTACCTGAAACTTTAATTTAGGATCATCTTACTGGGAGGAAAGAATGGGAAACAGTGTGATCCATGTCTTCATATTTTCAGGATTCCTACTTCATGGCTCTCTAAAATAATGGCAGCTTTTATATTTTTTCCCAACTGTATAATAATCAAGAGTTTCCTCAGTCAGATGTGGTAGCACACGTATGAACTCTCACCACTTTGGGAAGCTGAGATAAGAATATTACAGGTTTGAGCCCAATCAGAGGAACTTAGTAACTTACACCTTACCGAAAAATTTTTAAAATTTTGAAAAAAGGGGTAGGGACATAGGTCAGTACAAGGGTTCTAGATTCAATCCCTAGCATTACACAAAAAAGTTCAGTATTAATTTATCAGCAAACACAAGAAAATAAGGTACAGAAAGTGATCTAAGTGTCTGTGAGTCCTTATAATGGCAAAGGTTCTCTCGTTTCAGAGCTAAACAGAGGAAGAGTAAAAAGAGACGGTGTTTCTGCAGGAAGGTGGGGTTTGAACTGCAACAGTTGCTTTCTGAGAAACATTAGAAACTCGATTCTCCAAGCTCAGAAGATCATGTGCAATTTGAGGTTGACTTAAGGCTGCCAAACACCTACCTTCAGGCAGATCTGCACATATAAAATAGTATAGGCCACAGTCTTGAGCTGTTTTCCAAATCACAATATCTCCCCTAAAGTATGCTAACCCAAATTAATTTGAGAGTTGAAAAACATCATTGATCAACTTACTTTACAGGTATATTATCTCATCTATGTCAGACTGGAGCCCTGCAGTTAAGGCAGCCTGGTTGACTAAAAGAATTAGAATTGCACACAGTGAAACAAGGGTCACAGACTGATCTGCTCTAAGGATTGGTTGTGAGTTTCAACAGAGACTCTAAAAACCTAATCTCACCAGAGCATAGGCTGGTGGAGCACTGGCCCAGCAGAGCCAGCAGCTCTAACACCAGAAACTAGGTGGTTGTTGTTACCAATGTGTAAGCTGTTCGGTGAAACAAGGTGTCATTCTTTTCTTGTAATGAGAAAAGCATCTGCCTTGGAGAAGGAGAAAAAGTCAAATTGGATGTTTCTGCCAATTTATTTTGGCTCAAAAGACTGATGGAAGTTTTACAGCCTGCTGCATTCAGAAGTCAGCCCCTTGCCACGTGGCAAAGATGTTCACTCAACACAATCAGGATGCAGAATTGAAGGGGAGGAGAAAACAGAAACACTGGGAGACACAAACCTAGCTTCTTAGCCTTATGAAAAGTAACACTGAGAGGAGAGAAGAGGAAAAGTCTTTTAATCTGTCTCTTTAAAGTTCAACCAAGGACAATTCATTTTACCATTTAAAACTGCTATGTATACATCACTAAAAGATGGGAATAAAATCTTGCATCAGAGTGCTACAGTGTAAATAGATGCTACACATAATTCTCTCTTTAAATCTGCTTTTTTGTGTCCAAAATGAGGAGAGCAACAGTAGCCAGTAGAAAGGATTATTTTGAAGATTAAATGGGATTAGGTTTAGTAGCACCTGCACAAATTAAGAGATCAATAAATGTTCACTATTAGGGGAATAATTACTCAATAACTGCCAAAAGCAACCTTAGGCCATTCCAGGAATATAGTAGATGCCCATTCAACTGTAGCTTCCACATTACTTGAACATTAATGCTAATGAATTAAAAAAAAAAGAAAAGAAAAGGTTTCAGCTGAAGGCTCCCTAGTGTTACCTTATGGAATATCCTAGGAGAGGCAAAAGGACATTTGATAAGAGACAGACATAGGCAGATTAACAGAGAGATCTGGAAAGAGAAAAACAGAGACAGAGACAAACCTAGATAAAAACACTGAGCAGACATTCACAGATTTTACAAAGATACACCAAACCAGATGCTTATTTGTATACACACAGACAGGTAGATATGTAGACATATACACAGAAAGGTAGGTGTATAGATGGACACATATATGCCTGTATACATACATATGAATTGATAGGTACATGGATACGCAGATGCTTATATACATATATATGGACAGACAGAGATTTGCAGATAAGATACATGGAGAGGTGGGTAAGTAAATGTTTGCAACATACATATGTCACAGATAGGTACATGGGAAGGTAGATGGATGGATCGATGTTTACAAATAGATGGATAAATAGATGCTAGCATACATACATACAGATAGATATCTAGATAGATACATGGATAGATGGGTAAATAGATGGATAGATTACATACGTAGATCTGAATAGATATGTAAATATTTGCGTAAGTAGGTAGGTAGATGAGTTGATGGATACATACATATATTAATGCACATATACAATTATATGGATGACTTTTACATCTTTCTATCCATTGTCTATCTATCTGTCTATCTATCTATCTATCTATCTATCTATCTATCTATCTATCTACCTATGTACTAAATAACAGAACAGAAAAGGAAAAGGAAAAAGAAAAAATCAGCGAAAGAGAAAGGAGCTACAAAGCTGTCTTTTACACAGCCCAGGCCTCCACAAGTCCAAGCACACATGGAGCTGAGAGCTGGAGCCCCTTCTGCCTGCAGGGACTCAGCACACTGCAGATGAAGATGTAAGGAGGACCAGCTCATCAATCACAATCACACGGGGACACAGGCGCGAGGCAAGAGGATTAGTGCTACAGCCTGCTCAGGTCTCTCCCCTCTAACAGCTCCTCTTTAATTAAACATCACCTCCAGTGCTTGCTTGCACAGAGTACCCCCTCCACTCACAAGGCTGGCTTCTTGTAAGCTGGGCTCCAAAGTTAATTAGAAAGGAGGCCCTGAAAAAAGAAAACCATTCCAAGGGTGGGAATCCCTGAACAGAAATTATCGGATGCTGGTAATAAAGATTTGCTTTTCTCTGGAATTGAGATTGACTGTTAAATGGCCTTCATTAAGTTGCAGCTATTTTTTTCTACTTGGGGCCTCACCAGTAAAGCTATCCTGGCTCTTACTGAAGAGAATTTTGGGTTCTTGGAGTATTAAAGGAGAAGGTATTTTGATAAACTGTGTCCAGACTGCTCAGGAGACGATGTCTCTGTGGATGGAGTGGGACATGCATGCACACGGCTGTGCCTGTATGCGTGGTGTTTGGCTTAGGTGTGTGTTTTGGCACACATGTGAACAAAAGAGAGGGAGTGTTGTGCATTGTTTGCTTTTGTGCATGGGAAAAGGTGAGGGAGACAGAGATGGCCAGTGAAAATTTTAAAGCATTGACAGAAATTCTCACTATGGGAAATGCTGAACCATTCAATTCACTTATTCGATCAATATTTACTATTCCACTATTTCATGCCAAGCAACGTTCTCTGTACTGAGCATATAGCAAGACAAATTCCTCAACTGCATGTCAGTGCCTCTTCCTGTAGGAGACTGGAAACTGACGTATAAACACACAGACATAAGATGCAGTGATCTATAAATGGAACGAGAACCAGGAATGGAGCTAGAGAGTGAAACAGGCAGCTACATGAGAGAAGGTGACCAAGAAGAAAGGCCTGTGGATATTTGGGGGAAAATTTCAGGCACAGGGAGCTGCAAGTACAAATGCCTTGAAAGAGGTTATGTGTTTGAAATTACTGAAAGGCAATAGACTGAAGAGAGCTGGGGATAGAAAGGCCTGAGTGCTAGCACCTTCGCTCCTTCCTGGCTTGCTCCTGAGGAACGGGCCTGTGTCTCTGTCCAGTTCCTTGGGCTTTGCCATAATGGCTTGGCAGGACATCCCACATGGAGCACAACAGTTTCCATATATCAGGTCTGGCTGCCCCTTGCAGCCCATCCTTTCTACATGAGCCAGACACCATCCAGGCCGAGAATTCCACTTGCATTTCCAAAATCCTCCTCCACAGAAGAAGCTATGACTAAACCCAAATTATTAGTGTAAACATGGATCTCAGAAGTGGAGTGGCTGGTCCGAGGTAAGGTTAACTGGATCAACCCAACACCATCTAAAAAGAGACACTCACAAGGATCCCTACGGATCAAGTGATACAATGGAGCAGAGATCACCTTGCTACAAAGAGCCAGAGTAAATACCTCCAGCTTTATAGTGTATGCTTGACTGTTGCTTTAGCTCGCCTCTATAGCTGCAGTGTGAAAGCATCCTTGAATAATACGCAAATGAATGAGTGTGATTATGTGTTAATCAAACAATATAAAAAGTAGGTGTTGGGCCAGATTTGTCTCACAGGCTGAAACTTGCTATGGACGATCTGTGATTCAAAAACCAAACTGATTAGGAGGTACATAGATGACACTCAAGGGTTTCAATATTCAGATATGGAAGAGCTGGAGGAAATTTATATATATATGACTATTACTTATTTAGCACAATGGAAAATCAGACGTTACTTAGACATATGCTTGCGTAGGTAAACTTTTATTAAAAATCTTTCCTTATAAATCTTGAGGGTGGCCCTTGTCTGGGGGAGGGAGGAGCTCTTATCTGGGGGTTGAAAACTGCTTTACCTCAAGACAAAGGCCACATCCTCAGTTCATTCACCTCATTCCCTGTCATTTTTTAAAACTAAAAAAAGCATATGTAGGAGGTTACAGCATCTAGTTGAATTGAAGCAAAACCTAATAAGCATGTTAATCCCTTTGTAATTCAACAAGAAGGAAATGAAAGTACAAAGAAAAATAGAGATGATGGTGAAATATCTTCTAGCAATGTACAGGCAACAATGCCTAATGAGGCAAATCGTTAGGGTCATGGCATGGTCTTCCTTGAACATGAGAGGGGATGACAACATATGAGTGTGCACTTGTGTGTGCACATGCGGAGAAACCAGTTATTACGGATGTAGAACAAATACCACATGTCAGCAAACATACCTGTTCTTTATTAAGAAAAGCATACACAGCAGGTGGAAACTCCTGCCTACATATGTGAATCTGACTTTCTATATCTAGAATAAATGCTCAGTTATTAAAATAAGATAGGTTAGTACTAAAAAATTTAAGGCTTCATATAAATTTTGATACACAAAACAAAAATCCAACTCAGTTGTGGTAATCCAGAGGGTATCTCATTCCTCAATAGTTTTGAGTAAGTCTAGCCTTACCTATGGGTAGGGACAAATCTCTTCTTCATTATCCTGATACTAACAATTTCCTCCTTTTTGAGTCCAAAGATAGTCATTAAATCATATAAAACATAGGCCATAGAGTCTCAAGTCTGGATGAAAACAAAAACAATACCTTGGTGTAGTTTTTAAAAAACATCCTACAATGTACTGCTGATGGAAGTGACTTTCCATGCTCCACAGCAATTCCACTGAGAAGGATTTACTCATAGAATACAAACGTGCCCACATACAGACATACATACAAATTCCGCAGCATTCAACAGTCTCACACTAAAAACAAATTCCCATTAAGTAACGAATAGATAAACAGACTACGGTATATTCCCACTGTAGAACACAGCTCAACAATACAAGAGAACAAAATGTTAGTTTTAGGTGAATGGAGTCAAATACAAAAGACTGTCCATAGTGTGTTTCCAATGATGCAAAATTCAAAGCAACAGATGAAGAAAGGAGATTGGTAGCTACTCAGGTTTAGGGATGAGAGCAGAACAGACTAAAGATGAAAACAAAGAAACTTTCGAGGATGATGATTCAGTCCTGAAGGTTGCAATGTTTTATGCAATTACCAATACCTGTGCAATAAATGGGTGAAGTTAATTGTATGTAAACTGTATTTCCACTTAAACCAGTTCAAGTGTAATTTCTCAAGATGGGTAGCATTTTAATCATTTCAAGGTCTGTTTTTTTTCACTATATATACCCATATGGCCCTAAGTAATTTATCTCATTGGGGTGTTGGACCTAAACCCAACACCAGATAACCCACGGTTAAAACAGCAGTACTTCCCTCCCCATAGAATGATGAAGAAAGACTCTGTTGTCATTCACCTTAGGGATACCAGAGTGTTAATGACTCAGAACAGAGTCTACCTACCATGTACCAAGGGTTTACTAGGTGCAAGAGACCATGCTGAGCACTTGTCTAAGACTTTTATTTCAACACGACACCCCTCATTTGCCTCTTCTCACAGACAAAGGTAACTCATTCTCCAGGGGTTTTGAGTAAGTTGAGGCCTATGGTTGGGAATAAATCTCTTTTTCACTATCCTGATACTAACAGCAACTTACTTCTTCTGGAAGTCTGACTGTAGCCATTAAGTAAGATAAAAGCTAAGTTCACAAGGTTGGGCAGAGAAACAAAGTTAAGTCTGCAGGAAGCTAAAGCCTGTGCTCTTCATCACTAATGGAACTATTGCTCCATTTCTCTTGCCTCTCATGGGGTCCAGGAGGGACCCACCATAGGTTACAAGGCCACCCCCACAGACTCAGAGGAGATGGTTAGTAAATGCTGAGCACTGCTTGTGGAAGTACAGCCATGTCACAGCAGGAGGAACTCAGCTCTGCTAACTCAGCTCTGCTACCTCAGGAAGGCATATTCAAGGCTAATATATTTTAGTGTAGAGGTGGCTTCGCTCCCAAGCACACTGCTCCAAGCAAAGGGCCCAGGGTCATTACTTATAGTGGCAAGCACACTGTCAGATCTCACATCCAGGTTAAGGCCTTTTGTCAACTCACAATGAGGTCTACATGGAGCTCGTTGCAGAGCAAAGCTATTCCCCTCTTGGTTCTTGTTTTGCAACAGATAAGCCCATCGTCTGTATATGGTGTTCAGGATTTGGGGACAGAACATCCTGAGCTTGTGGGAGGATTCATTTGCATAGAGATGGGTAGGCAGGGGCTTACCAGCACATCCAAGAGCATAAGCAAACACACCCAGGACGGAAAATTCCTTCCTTCATCCTTTAGAGTCCCAAGCAGGGAGTCTCTCCCTGATAAGAGGAGCCTGTCACAACATCTTCTCCCTCCTGGATCTCCAGTAAAACAGACCTGGAGTTTGTGTCCCAGGGCCAGGTACTGTTTCCACAACTATTTTCCCAGACATGCACCTGATGATCAATCTGAGGAGAAGACTTTTTATTTACAGAGATGAGTTAGAGGGAGGTTGAAGAGACGCCACAAGGACATCAGAAACAAAACTACAACTGTCCCTGCTGCCCCTGAAGCCATAGACCCCCCCTTAGCTAGGTGTGCTAGGTTGAGCCTCCTGGGCCTCCTCACTCAGCTACACAATGGGGCTGCAACCCTTACACAACACACTTCATGAAGACCACAGCTGACATCACTGAGCTTCTAAATGCAATGGGATGAGATGGTCTCTTGCCCTATCCTTCTGCATAACTGAGAAGGTACAACTATCTCTGCAAAATGAGAGGACAGATACTACAAGATGCTACTTTGATTACTACAAATTGGGAAGGCATGTTGCTGTCAGGACCTTTGCTAGTCCTTACCACACCAACTGACTGGCAGGTATCAGCTCCTAGAATATCCAAAGTAGTCTTATAGATTTCCTACTATTCCTACAAGGAATAAGGAACAACTTTCAACCTAAGAGGTTGCTGCTGCTTTTCTACGCCAAATTTGCTTCAGGATCTCAACAGCCCCAGGTTATTCAAGAGGTCAGTAAACTTCTAAAACAGTGACATTGAGCAAGATCAAATTACAGATGTAAAAGCTTTCTAATAACTTACCAGAATGGCATTACAGAACCATCACGATATTCCACCTAAGTTTTCACTACTTTAAAAGTATCTAGATAATTTAGCAGCAATTCATAGCTAGTATCACAGCTAATTGGTATACACAGTCTACAAAATATCTATAGAAATAGCTGCTTATCTCCTGGTCTACATATTGTGCAGAAAAAATGATTTGCATTATTCACAAGACTGTAAGCACCCTAGCCAAGAATGTAGCTCAGAAAAACAGCTCTTACCAAGCACAAGGCCCTGCTCTGTTCCACTTTATAGTTCAATTTTAAAAACAGGCTTTCTTGTAGGATTTGTGGCAATACTCCCATTCTGCACAAGAGCAAAACTGAGGTGCAGAGGAAAGTAATATGCTGAAACATCTTAAAGCATGAAGGGCAGAGCTAGAATCAAAGTACAAGATACTTTGTCTTAGGAGTCAGTATCCTTTGTCTATGTCACTCCAGTGCCTCCAAATGGGTGACGGCCCTGAGGACTTTGGGGAGATGAGGATTTCTGAATTTCTGTTCCTTCCTCCCAGAATTTCCCACTTGCTTTCCCTCTTTCCTGTCAAAGAGGATGAGCCCCGGGATGACAATGTGTATCCAAGAGGCTGCTGCAATCCCCAGCGGCTTTCTGCTTCCTTGGTAAGAGCCAAGACCCAGCAGAACATTAATTATGACTCCTCACAAATGGTTTCCCACAGCCCTCGCAGGCATGCCTATGCCCTCAGAGGCAGTGGAGAGGGATTCTTAGCAGCAGCTGAGAGTAGCCCGTGCATCCCTCCATGCTCAGCTCTCTGCTCTGCTCATGCGGCACCAAGCCCTCCAGGCAAGAAAGGATTCGCCACTGAAAATGATTCCGTGTTTGCAACAAGGGGAGCAAGGAAACAGGGCTTGCGGCTTTCAAGAAATAAATAGCATAGGACGAGGGAGAAAAGAGTTGGTTATAATTAGAGCAGAGAACTAATATTCCTATCATGTTGGTTTTCCCCAGTGTATGAATGCCTCCACTTTGTCATTTGTGGAAATGGGATAAATATTTGGTGAGCCATACTAGGTACAGTATTGGTCATTATCTCTGAATCCTCTATACAGTTAAAGGTTGGTATGACTAGTGCCAGTTTACCACTAGGGAAACTGAGGCAAACAGAATACAGAGTAGGAGTTTAAGACCTATCCTGCACCAGGGCCAGGGATATTGCTCAGCAGCATAGCACCTACCTGGCAAGCACAAGATCCTGAGTTTGATTCCTGGTACAAAAAAACCCACAAAGATTGTTCTGCTCCAAATTCCCTTCTCTAACTGCGACCCCACATTGCTTCACAAGTACCAGGTGTAGCAGAGGCTAGGAAGATGAGCATCCTCACTTGAGGCTCTGAAAACTAAAACTTACAGAGCTTGTATGGCTCTTGCAAAACACACAGCTCTTACAAATGACTTAAGAATGAAGATATTCCATTTTTCCTCAATAACTTGATAATAGCTTAAATGGATCCTACAAGCAAAAGGCAGGTGTGCACTGAGCACCTATGGGCTCACTGGTTCAGCTATGACTGACATCAGGGCTGACTGGTTCAGCTATGTCACTGCAGCAGCTGCACCCTCTACATGAATTTAAAGATGATCTCTGATGGAAACAGGGTGAATGGCATCTGAGACTGGACGCAAGTTTAAGCTTAAAATGTCTACCATGCCAGTGCATTACTGAAGGGGATCTGGAAGCACTGTGCACATAGAGCTCTGTTAAAACTTCACCACCCTGAGAGATGAAGTCACTATAGCATTAGAGACACTGGAGCTTGTGTGTCTACCCAGGCAGAACATGCAGGAGCAACAGCAGAGAGCTGAGTCCTCTCACCTCCCAGTGATGTCAGATACGCAAGAACTGTTCTCCTCTTCACATCTCAGCCTACCTCCTGCCTCTGTGCACACAGAAGAAGGCTCTCACAGTCTTGAATACAGAGACAAGGGCTCCTGGGGTTGAGTGGCCCTGAAGAAAGGGCAAACACTGTAGAATTAGATATCTGAGATTGAGCCAGATTTTTCAACTACTACTTCAGTGGGGCTGTACAAATCACTCTATTTCTGTGTCTTAGAAATAGGGGCAAATTCTTCTACTTTCTCAGATGACTCTGAGGTTTAAATGATATAACACATGAAAAGAGCTGAGTGCAATGGTTGGCACATCATAGAAACCAAGAAATTGGTGATCTTTTTCACTTTTACTCATTGACTTAGCAAGTTAGCCCATACAGAGTTATAGCAAGGGGCTCTTCCAAAGTCTTGATTCCTAGGAATGAGCACCCTTCCTAGGTATCTTTTGCATTTAGAGGAGATCCATTAATTTAAAAGCAGGACACAAATCCATGCAAAAACAATGGATTACTACCATGACATACAGAAAGACAAACTTGAGTCACTTGTAGAAAAATGAACTTACTTTGAGATCATAGTGTTAAATGAAGTAAATAAAACATATGTGCTTATATATTGAATGATTTCTCTTATATGCATATCAAAGTATGAATAAAGAACAAAACAATATAGATAGTAGCAAGCAGGGAAATGGATATTTTTAAAAGGGGAAAGGGATTGAGAGATAAAAGGAAGAGGGAAGAAGAGGAGAAATAAGGGAAGAAAAAAGGAATTAAGATGTATTATGTACATGCACCAATTGCCCACAAGGAACGTAAACATTATATATTATAAATGTACTAATTTACAGAAAGAAAAAAAAAAGAAAATTCAATGAGGCAGTAAGTTAAAAAATAATTGTAGTCAGTTTGGGGTTACTTTTACCTAAAAGGAATATAAATCGATTCAACTGCCCATATTCAGAGGTTCAGGTTTTGTGGCAGTTAGTGAAATATTGTCCAAAAATGGCTTCTGAAATGACTCGATTCATTTAGATTTCCTAAAAAAATTCACTTCAATATGCATGAGCTAATGCTCCAAAAAGGGAAATTTCAGTCCTGTTAGTAACTTCAGGCCTCCTCTAAGGAACTTCCTTGTCCAGTGTAAGCCTCGATCACTGCAGGAGAACTTCAGCACTCTGTCCATTTGGACAGCTCTAGCTGCTGCTCCTTTCTTAGGTCTAACATTCTCCCATTTCTCATCCGGTTAAGAGTCCTGGCAAGCCCTGCTGGGCCAAGGAAGAGAGGTCAGACAATGTCCCCCATAAGCGTAACAACACGTGGGCTAAAAATCAAAAATCCCACACCCCCCTCTCAGCACCCCTGTAGGCAACTGGCTAGTTCGGAGAACAGGCTGAATCAATAGCAACTGAGAAACAAAGAGCAACTGAATGCTTGTGTTATTTGGTAGATTTTGCAGGCCTGGAGCTCAAGGTCTGAGCATCTATTGGGAGGATGACAGTGGGAAGTACAGCAAATATGGGATATTTCCTTCTATCTTATTGTTGAGATCCAATATTGTTCTCACTGTTTTGTTTTGTTCTGATTGTTTTGCTTTATTCAATGTTCTGTTTTGACTGGTTTTATTCTGTTTTGTTTTGGTTTGATTTTGCTACACCTGATGGAATGGACAACTATTGTGAAGGTAGTAAGATATACTACGTGGTCATTGTTGTTTTTCTATTATCCTGCTTCAAAGTTCTGTACCAGTTTCACTGCTTTGTTTTGATAGATTTTATTCTGTTTTGTTTCTTGGGGCTTTACTATCTGAAAAATTTTTAAAAATTAAAACATACTTTCTCTTCTGATTTTACTTTCTCGTTAAGAACACTTAGAGTGGATCCTACACGTCTTCCTGTTTACATTCATCTCAACTATTCAAATAAGGCGACTTTCTGCTTTCTTAGTGTTCTCCATTCTACAAACTAGTTTGATCAGAATATAGAAAAATATATTTTATAAAGTTATCCAAATTTTTAAAATCCTGGGCAAAGTGAAAAGCCACCAAAAACTCTTTTACAGAGGCACTCTAACAAACTATTACTGTAAAAATGTGAAGTTCCTCTCCAGCTCTTGATCATTGGATTGGAAATGCTCATTCATTTAAAATGCATGTATTTGATTCAGAGTTAATTTTATTTATGGCTTTCAAATAGTGTAGCTTGAAGGAGGAGCTCAAATTATATACTTATAAATCAAAGTCAAACTCTCAGTTATGTGTGGGAGTCCACAAGTTCAGACAGTGCAAATGAAAACAATAAACAACCACAATGCTTAAATGTCTATTATACTTTGAAAGCCATGGAACCCCCGCTCTGCATTTTCCAAAGACTTTTCTCTGACCTTTGAGTCCACTTTTCACCTACCTTCTTCTCCACTGCATAGTTCCTAAAAGGAAAACAAAAGGTCATATTTGCAATGGGTGATCCTACCTCTAATTCCATCTTTAAGTCTAAGAATGATCTCCAGGGCCCAAAGAATTAAAACCAGTGCAATGAACTTGACTTGCATGTAGTTACTATCATCTTAATAAGGTGAGAACAGCCTGGGGATCCCAGGAACATGTAACTCAGGCCTTGCCATATGGAGCCAGACTGGAATCTGTCAATTTCACTTAGCACGTTTTCTCTTCGGGGAGCCAGCCAGGCAATCACGTTCTGGAGGCAGGAGGGAGAAGAGAGGAATGTGGGCAGGAAAGGGCTGTTGAAATATTGAAGCTAATGCCGATATAAAGCCAGATGCATAACCTCATCCCCCCACCACCAGTAAACATGCTTTACAGAGACTCAAGCTGCAGTCAACGTACTGACAATGATTTAGGGCTGTTTGGGGACAGGAACTGAAATAGCTTGTATGAATATATGTATCTCAAGAAGAAGTAATAAGCATGTTTCTCAGTGTCGGAGGATGAACCACATTTGCATCAATGTCTTATTTCTGCCCCAAACAACCCAAGAGACAGATATCCCGATTTTAGCATCCTCAAAATGCCATTTTTTGTGGTTGGTTTTGTGATCCTTATGCATGATACATCTTAAGAACAAAACCTCATGTATAAAAGGGAGAGATCTGGGGAAGAAGAATAAAGGCACCAGCTGTTAGAAGAGTGATGCCCACTGTTTCATTCTGACAGAAAGTACTGGCTCCTGTTTCCAGCAAGGAACAGGGAGTCTGGGACTCCACACCAATGCAATTTTGCTGTGATGGATGGGGGGGAAATGAGGGCATCTTTGCAGAGCTTTGGTGAAAAAAAGCCAGAATTGAAAATGTAATCTCCATTTCATACTTTTTGCTGATATTCAGCATAAAAGCAGTGCTAGCCCATGGCTAGCCAAATTCAATGCAATTTATATGCAGCCTCATACATCTTGGCAGGGATTTTGTGGGGAGACCAAATCCTGCTCATATTCCCTTGCCTCCATGGTACAGATTTGGGGGAGGACAGAGCAATGCTTCAAAGGGGTATTTCTGGTGAAATGAAGTGAAGGGTTTAATTTGATACAGTTTATAGAATGTGCCCTAAAAGTGACATTTCTGGGCACTGGGTATCCTTATCCCTTAGGGATGAGGAAGACTTCCTTTTCAGAATATTCCTTGTTTATCTAGTCCTCACTCCTGCAGAGGAAGTGACAAAACCAACTCATATGCACGCACAGTGGGAGCCACAGTTGGCTCATTTAATACTGTAAGAATAGCCATCGTCACGAAGTGATTGACTGTATCAGCCCGTTTTTAAAGAGGATGGCCAACACTGAGGATCTGAAGGAAAGAAAGCCCTAATAAGACTGATTAGGAGAACTGCTTGTGATTGTGGGAGTGAGGATTCAAATTTCAGTATTCCGACCCTCGCACTTCTTCCATCAGTTCCTACACTGCAGCTGCCTCCCTGGCACGCAGTCCTCAACCAATGCCTGGCTTCTCCAAGCATTCAATATATGTTATCTCATTATGTAAGAGCCATGGCAGTGTGTGCCACATTGATGAATGTCAGGTGCCCTGGAAGCTGCTCTAATGCCTTTGAACTATCTAATTGCCATTTTCATTTGGGGAAACTGAGGTTTAAGTGGATTCAATAACTTCCAGTGTCACTCAGGAGACAAGTAGCAAAACCAGGATTGTAACCAAGAGCTCTGATTCCATAAACATGACTGTAGTCCATCTCCATACAAAACTCATCTAGAAGCATCCTCTGAATCTACATTGGAAATGAAACTACATACTTCACCCTTTTGAGTAATTTTTCTCTTAAATTTCTGTGAGTCAAGAGTCAACAGATAATAGCAGCAAGGAACAGAGATGCTTTCTGAGTCTCCACTGAAACATACTCTACAGGGAAGACAAGTTGCCACTTGCTTTTCTGAGCCCTTAGTTTAAAAAGGACTCCTTGGCTTCCTGGACGGCCTCTCTCTGATGCACCTAGACCTGGTAAAAATCATTTGCAATCTAATTGCAGGACATGCAAAAGTCACAGGGGATGGTAGTGGCTCATTTATGCTGCACAGAACAACATGAACGCTGTGTAACACTGAATGACTTTCTGAGGGGAAGTAGATAAGTGGGTTTGGCTAACTAAAGTGTCCAAATAGAGATGGAGATACACTATTCCAGATGATTAGCATCTAGTGCTAAATAATTTATAATAGCCATCTTATGTAATGTACACCAGATACTCAGGAGTCTGTTTGTAAAAATATGCCCATTTTACAGAAGGAAAATTAAGTATTGGAAAGTTAAAGTACTAAAAACATTTTCAAAGGTACATAAGTAATAAGGGGTAGAGCCAGTGTGACTCTAGAGCCACACTCCTTAATAGTGGCTGTTCTCAATGTCCCTGGGGGCACTGTCAAATCTCATTAAGTTTGTCTAAGTGGAACATCCACCATTAATTTTAAGGTATGGGAGGCATCAATAGATAGGCTTTACAGTGAAGTTGAAGAGCACTAGGAAATCCAAAAAGATGAGAAAGGACTATTTATTGAATAGTACAGCAGGAGAGATAGAGTGTCTATTTTTAATGAAAAGATAACATTGATTTCTAACTAATAATCCAGTTATGCGCCAGCTAATAGAAGCTTCCAAAAGACATTAGAGGGTTAGAAAAATATGAGCACTGGATAGTTCTGGGGCAATTGGTGCATCCCCTGTAATCAGTGTCACTTACTCATACAAGGACCATCTAGCAAACAGCAAGCATGAACATCCACACACCTCATTCATATGAATACTGGAGGGAGAGAAGGAGGGGAATTCTAATGAGAAGAACATAACCTGAGGGCATACACTTTTCTCTTTCTCTGCCTTTGCCTCTATCTCGGTCTCTCCATCTCTCTCTCTCTCTCTCTCTCTCTCTCTCTCTCTCTCTCTCTCTCTCTCCCCTCCCTCCTTGCCTCCCTCCTTCCTCCACTCCCTCTCTCTTTCTCCCTCTCCCTCTCTCCATCAAATTCAGCCAAGTATAGCACAAAAGTGTATTATTCCTGAAGGCGTTGTCTCATTCAATCATACTATGGGAAAGCACAGGAGAAATAAATCACATTCATTGAGCATTGCCATGTTCCAGATACTTCTTTAAAATATCTTCTTTTATTCATTTTTTTGCACCAATCCATAAGCAAAAACATTCTCCTCCCCATCGAAGATGATAAATGTGGGTTCAGCAGAGTTAATCATTTGCCAAAATCACACAGCTAATGAAAGGCATAGCTAAATTCATGTATCTTTTTCAAACCTATAAGCTTGTGATATTTATACTATATTGTTCTAACTAAAGCAATATATACTTAAGAGAAGTTTCATCTTTTTGGAGTTTCACCTTACCACTGTAATTTTTTTATCAAATAGATTTTGTAAAACAATTATTCTTTTCTCTGTCACCTATTTCTTTTTTACGTTTTGTAGTGAAGGTGGCCAAGCCCAGGACTTCTGCATGCTAGGCAAACGATTTACAACTGAGATAAACCGTCAACCCCCAGTAACCTTTACTTTTAATGTAACACTTTTACCATTCATCTGGATTTAGTTTTAATTCTATGTGACCACATGTTACTATTTCCGTGACCATTCATGTTTACATTGACTATCTGTAGACAAGGGCCTAGTAACTGCAACAGTGGGGTTTCGAAGAAGAGCTGAGTTGTTGGAAGAGAAGAGGAAGGAGACATTTCACATTAAAGCCTATATGATACGCTTATATTGCATAAAGCATAAAGTAATATTCCAGGGTAGAGTATTTTATAATAAAATAACATAAGATTTTTCTATCTAAGTTTCATGACACAAGTTTCCAGACTTACAATGGTGGAATGGTGGAGAAAATTGACTTCTGAATGAGTCAACCCATGGAGAATCGAGTGTGACAGTCCCAAGAGGGTACTATTGTTAACAGAAAGTTTATCAAGCTTGCATAGATCCCTTTCATGACTAACTTTAGACAGGAATGCTGAGATTTTGTACTATTATCCACTTGTATCCTAAAGGAGAACAATGACACATATCTTTCTCCATGTCAGTATCTACATGCATGCATTTATCCGTATCTAACTATATCCATATCTATGTCCATATCTGCATCCACATCTATATTGTTCTATCTCCTGTTATATCTCTACTTGCCTCCCACTGCATTGTGAAGAAAAAAGAAGACATTATAAACATGTTTATATGTTCTTTGAACTTTTATGTCAACCACCAGGCAGGATACGTTGAAGGAGAAATGCCAGACATAAAAGTTAAGTCATGTTAAACATATGCTAAATTATTTTCACCAATTTTCCTAGCACTGTCTCATCTGTGCACTGTGAAAGATGCAGCTTCAGATTCCCTCTTGTCAGTTTCTTCAGCCAACACGGAATGGGGCCGATATTTGACCTGAGGAAGCAGGAAATGCCATGGAATTGGAGCATGCCAAGCCAGTGACACTTCTTCCCAGCATTAGTGACAGCCAAGCTGCAGGTCAGACCCTGGAGCTCCCAGACAGCAGAGAATCACACATCACTCTTAAGGGAAGGAGAATGGAGGTCTTAACCTCTCCTGTCTCTTCTACTTTAAATACATCCATTGAGGGCAAGAAAATGGACAGAACTTCAAATCATATTTGAGTCCAACATCTCTGAATTCTCCATTTTTTATCTAATGTACATAACTCATGAGTACAGGAGTCGTTTTGCCCCCTTTCAGAATTTATTTTAAGTTAGGAAATATCATGACTCACTCCTTGACATGCCCTAGGAATACTCAGAAGAAAACTGGACTGTAAGTATCTTTTAACCAGGGTGGCTTATGACAGCTGACAGCATTAAAAATGAGACATAGTAACACACACTGGTTCAGGTTTTGGAGAGGGACATACAGCAATATCTATCAAAATTTAAAAAGTGTTTTTAATAATGTAGTCCAGCAATTCTCCTTCAAATAGTTTATGTCATTAAGAATCTCACAAGGTGCTCTGAAAGACTGCAGTTCCGTGAGTAAAAGCCAAAAGCTAAATGCCCTCTTACTGATGATCAATTTAACAATGATATCTCTATTCTATGGTGGACAGGTTCTTATGGAAAAGACTCACCAATGATAGAAAATTTCCCCAAGAATGAGTATAAACATACAAGACGTAGCTACCGTGGAGATACCTTCAGAGAGACTGGTTGGGAAAGACATCTTAAATTTTTATTTTATTTCTTTGTACTATGAATTAACTATTTATGTACTATTTTACACTTGAAAGTTCAGTGGGGTTCACCTCAACAACAAGACCAGGAAGATGTGCATAGATTCGTTTTATTTTATGAAAAAAATGAGTTAATATTATTTTAAGTATATATATATATATATATATATATATATATATACATACATACATATATATATAAATTATATATATATATATATATATATATATATATATATATATATATATTTCTCAATCTCATGCCAAGCCCTACTCTTACTTTATGGTCTACATAAACCTGGTGGAGTCTCCTTGGATTGGTAATTACATATTAATTCATTAGATTCAACAGGTGGAATCAAATCCTGGTCTTGAGGAATCCACTTAGGCTCAACCTCTGAGTAGCTTCATTTCACTATTCATCTATCTACCCATCCATATATCTGTCCAAACACTCATCCATCCATCCACCTCGTTACTCATTTCAAACACTTGATGATCACTTGAAATAAGCCAAATACCCTTTTATATTGTGGGGAAACAGTGGTGAATAACTCACAGTCACAACACCTGATTTAGGAGTTACGAGTGAGGGTAAAAGACAGATGGGGAGATAAGCCCCTGCTCTCTGTGAAGTGAGTGTCAGGTGGAGCTGATCAGGATATAAAGTACTCAGCCTGGCTGGACTGTGGTTCCCAAACCCCTCATTTCATTGAAAGTTGGCAACTTCCCCATCTTTGACTTGAGCACAAGTGAGATCCACCAATAAAAAGCATTTGTTCATGAGCTTTAAGAAACAAGAGTAAGAACCAGGAAATTCTTTAAGTTTCTACTCAGGGATGGCCCGATAACATCTGTTGCAGTTGACAACAACCTGTCTTTGGGAGACTTTAAAACATCTTGCATGCATCATTGGCGTTTTTACCAACAAAGAAGTTCCCTGGATTCCTAAATGGCTCATGCTGGGGCATACATCAGACATGGAGACAAAAGCTCTCACACTCCAAAGTTCCACACATATTAATGTTAATAACTCCATAGAGAAATAGAAGAAATGTGTTATTTGCAAGTTGTCATATAAAAAAACATCATTCAAGTGACTCAAAAATACGCAGTATGGAGAGTGCAAGTAGCAGCATGAATTTATCTCCCTAACAGCTTGACACAGTGTCAACAATCTAATCGGGATATATGCAGGGGAGAAGAATTTATTGTTTTAATTTTAATCTGAAGCGCAGCCCTATTTCTTGATAAGATGCCAGAGTATATTCTCTTTGGGGTGTTCCTGATGGTAAAGGTCAGGCGGGTGGGCAGAAGGGAGCTTGCTTATTGTCTCTTTCCCCTTGTGGCGCTTTTGATCCTGTGCACCAGGCAATTTTGCTGTGGAGATTTAATCCCAGGGTTTTCATACACAGCTTGTTACCTTCTTGCCAGCTCAACCAAGTTCTGTGATGCTCACTTATTTGCAAGCAGTTAAGCTGATTCTGTTCTCAGAAGCTCAGCAGCTAACAAGCCAGAATTAGGCATTTTCCTCCTGCTTCACTTGCTGTGAATGTATTGGATTCAGCTAAAGGTTTTCCCTCTTAGCAATAACCTGTTATCTAAAATGTACAAATTATGGACACACCAACTCAAGTTCAATGACCAGAGTTCTTGGAGTGAATCAGATCAGGCTCATTACTTTGGCTATAGATTGAGCTCTCTGGAAACAAAGGAGGGTTCTCCAGAGAATAGAGTCATGTAGGTCAACAATGATTTCCAAAGAGATGGAGAGGGAAGGAAAAGATACACCATGTGTATGGTGGGAAGACAAGGAGTGTCCTTGCAGACAGACCCAAGTTCATTTGCCTATTTTGTTGTAGATACACAATCTCACTAAATCCTCAAGCTTACTAACACAGTCACTCTCATCCCCATGCCATGTTTTTACAATTGAATTATTTTTCCCAACATCCCACAGCTAGTAAATGATAAGCTGGGATTTGAAACAACATTCATTTGATTCCAAAATCCATGTTCTCACCCATTATATTATATGGCTTTCTCTAACATTCCAGGGGTTGAATATCCTTTCTGAGCATTTGGGGTTTCCCAGCCATTATGGTTGTTACATCCCATTGTCTTCTTTGTTCAAAATGCACATCCCTAAGAAAGTTCTAGAAGACTGACACATAAACATCTGGAGTCAGGGACTGACGACAGAAATCACTAAGTTCTGGAGACCTTGGCTTTCATGGGCCTTTTGTACCAGCCTGATGTCATTTATAACTAGATCACTCCCCTCTCCCAGTGGCTCATGCACTCATGGGTGGTGGTTTTGGAAATTTACTGGACCATGGGGTTGTGATTCTCATTAGTGATTAGTTTGCTAATAAGTCTATCGCTAAAATATGATCCTGAGAGGTGAAGCTGGTCAAAGAAAGTGTATCATTAAGGATGTGACCTGGAAGGTTTTATCTCCTCTTCTCTTCCTTTGGCCTCTCTTTACTTCCTGTCTGCCATGCCATGAGCAATTCTCTGCCATGAGTCTCTGTCATGCCACCCTGCCTTGGAGCCTGCCAACTATGGACTCTACAAACTGTGAATCAAAACAAATCTTCCTTTCTTTAAATTGTAGGTGTCAGGAGGGTGCCTCTCTCAGTGATGAGAATGTAACTAAAACACAGCTACACCCGGAAGTTATCTATCTTTGGTATCTGCTGCATCCTGTGTGGTAGCCTAGCAGATCACATGAATCATCAGAAAATCCTCCTGTCACTGTACTTGAGTCACATTTTATTCCATCCGTAGGGACCTTAGAAACATGATTCCTCTGTAAGAGTTACTCTATCTGCTGTCAGACAAGTCTGCTACATATTCTTCATATTGCAATTTAAAATCATATACATATTTATAGACAATGGTTACTAACTGCACTTAAACTATATATACATACATATATACACAGAGGCAAGAAATTTATCTGTTTTGTTCATTTCTGGTTCTCAAGTTCCTCACTCCACATCTGAACCATGGAAATTGCTTTGTAAATACGTATGGATTGAGTAAATCCCTTCTGCAGGCAAAGAGTCTCAGTTTCCTCAACTCTTCTTTGACAGACCTGATTTTTAATCATTCTACCATCTTGGTAGAACAATCTAAGCAGTTATTTTCTTCTGGAAGTGAAATGTTCCTAACTGAATGTGCTGTGCACTACGTGATCAACTGAGACAAGACAGTTGAACACCATTGCTCATGTGTTACACGTAGGCTCAACCCCCACTAGATAATTACTCATGCAGACCTGGTGTGTGGCACATATAATTCCACCACTTGGGAAGCTGAAGCAGGAAGATCTCTGTGAGACTGAGGACAGCTGGGGCTACAAAATGAATTCAACGCCTGGCTGAACTGTGGAATGAAACCTGTCTCAAAAAGACCAAAATAAATAAATACATACATACATACATATAAAAATCACTCATGCAGCACAGAATTTCTGTTGCCCCTTTGTATTAGTTGCTTTTCCATTTATTAGTGCTATGAAGTCCTCAATGCATTAATTCACTGACAACTATAGCAGCCCTAAGTCTGAGCACATAAGACGTTGGAGGGACCTTTTTTTTTTGAGGGACATTTTAGATCAAAACCACAACACCATTGCACAGATGTAAACACTAAGATTCAGCAGGTAAAATGACTTCTAAGGATACACTGCTAAGTGCAGAGCTAGGCTTCAAAGCAGCAATGCTCCTTCACTGAGCCAGTTCCTAGCCTCTTGGAAGGTCAGAGGCCAGCAGGACAGCCTGCAGCTGAAGTCTGCCCCACCCCATATGGAGCACGACCACATGATGATCTAGGTTAAGTTCCTTAAAGTTCTCTTTTCTAATGTGTAAATCAGAAACATCAATACTTGTCTTCCAGGGTTGTGGTATGGATTAAATAATACAGTTATTTAGGTTAGCTTGGCACAAAACAAGCATTCACTTATTTTTACCTCTGTTATCATTAGGAGATGGGAGAGGTTAGGTAACAATGCCACTGTCTCCAGACCTGGTAATGCAGAACAGAAACAATCTTGATTCCTGGTCTATAAGTCCTATTTTTATTAGATGCAAATTACCATTGTGTTAGCTTCTTGGAAGTTGAATCCAACTGCTGTTTCTGTGTTCACTATTAATTAAATCAGGCCTCCCATTGCATAGACTAAGCCCAGGGGCTACCTTAGTCTGGAAAAGACTGAGTAGGTGGACTCCAACTTCAGTGTGGCGGGGAAAACTGAACAGATACTTTTTCTATTTAAAGCTAGAACAATCAGATGTGTTAAAGAGATATCTGCTTTCAGTTATCCAGCCTGTCATTCTTCTAAATAGTTTTTGGATCCTTTTGTTAGGCAAGAGGATGCTCTCATGAACAGACAGCAGTTTTTACTAAACATACTTTTTCAGATATCCTAACACTTCCAACTCAGTAAGAACTACCTGGGTTAACCACTGCCAACTTCCATCCTTGGGGCTCTGCATCAGTGACTCTGATTCACCAGCCTAAGACCCTGAAAATCTGCACAGAATAAGTGACTCTACTGACTCAGAAACAGGTGATTCTCCAGGGCATAAACTGAGAATCTGTGATATGGATGGACTGGACTTATAAAACTAAGTAGACTACTCTACCCCTATTACCCGATTGCCTTATTTTCCTGAGCTGACTCACATGCCCTGACACTGCTTCCCAGAAAGTCAGGGGCAGAATATGGGCCGAGTTATGTAGAAGCTTTATTAGAGCAAAGTCAGGATGATGGTGCTATTCATAAGTCCTTCCAAAAAACATCTACTGAGATTATGATACGCCCAACCCCAGAACAGGCATTGAGATGAAAGAAAAAACAAGACATGAAGTCCCTGCCCTCACAGAGCTTACACAGGTACAGAGGGTCCTTCCTGAATCAAGATTATAGTAAAAACAAATTATTATGAGGTGTAATGAGTCATTAGGATTGGCAGAGATGGGTTCTCTGGAGATGTGATGTTTCAGCTGAGTTAGCTGAAATGAGTTATGTTGTAAACAGGGCCAAAAGAAGGATTCCAAGCTGAAAGGATAAAATATGCAAAAGACTTGAAGTAGGAGAGAGTTCGGGATTCTCAAGAAATTAGAAGGCTGAGGTGGGTGGGGTCCTTAAAATGTCTGGGTCTGATAACATTCTGCCCTAAGGCAATCCCAAAGGATAGAAGAAAGACGGTAAGAGGAAGAGGAGACATTATAGACAGTATGTCATTTAACAGAAGAAGACATCAAGTACCAGTTTTAAGGATGGTTTTGGCGTTTCCTGCTCATCGTACACTCGAAAGGGGTAAGATTGCTGACACAGACAGAAAATACCCTTGATCACCAAAAAGAAATTCTGACACTGTGACTTTCAAAATCTTCTTAGTTCCTTTTATTTTTAAGAAGTGGCATCATCTTTCATTGACCCATGTCTTATTTGATGCTATTGTTTTCTGAGCCTCTACACCTTCCTTTAGAAAGCAGAGTCAGGTAAAGGACACTGAGATCCATGCCTGTGTTGGTCTATCTCCTAAGCTCTGGACTCTGTCGATATGATCCTGTATATGACAAAGGGATTGGTTTAAATATGTGCATCTTCTCCAATGTTTACATACAGAGATAGGAACTCCCAAACCCCATCACAGCTTGAGGAGGTGGGTTTTCGAAACGTAATGAGGTCATGAGGATGAAGGCTTTCATGATTGGAGTTAGCTCCCCTATAAAAGATACTCCAGAACGTATCCATATAAGCAAGAAAAACACTGTATAAGCTAGAAAGTGGGCACTGGTTGGATAATGAATCTTGGAATTCCTGCTTCCAGAAAATGTGAGGAGTACACTTCTGTTGTTTCTAATGCACTCAGACTTTGGTATTTTGTGACAACAGTCTACACTGATGAAGACAGGAATTTCATAAATGTAATTAAGGTCATGAATCTTGGGGTAGGAGATTATTCTTCTCCACCTTCGTGGCCCAAAGCAATCATTAAACTCCATCAAAGTAGATAACTTTCTGCAGTTGTCATCATAGAGATATTCGGAGGGGAAGGTTGAGATACAAAAGGCACCAAGGGACATGATCAATCCCTATGGGAGGAAGACAGGCCCTGTGGAGAGCAGAAGGCACGCAGGCAGCCTCCAAAGGCATCTCCCCATTGACCACTAGTCAGGAAATGTGCACCTCAGTCTCATATCTGCCAGTACCTGTATTAGAACAAACTAAGCAAGCCTCAGAATGCTTTCCTAGGCAGACATTCTAGAAAGACGTGGCACTCTCCTTATTTCTTCACTGCAACTTTGTGAGTCTCTACAGAGAACCCTGTTCAGCCTTGCTAAACTTAGACTTCTAACAAAAACAACCTTCAGTTTGTAAGCAAGTACCTTTCTAGCCAGATAAATTCACAGTGACTTCCCATAGCAGCCAGAACCAGAGCCACTAATACAGTCCTAAACACAGAAAACTCAATTCTGACCAGTTCCTCCCCTCCCAAGGCTGCAGAGTCCTTCATGACCTCAGATGAGTGGCCAGCTCACACATTTCAGGCCAAACACCAAAAAGAGAACCTGAGAAAAGATTCCCACAACCCCAGTTTGCCCAGGGCTCATCTGTTTGTCTTTGGGCTTGGAAATGGAGAAAGCAGAGTCAGGATACAACAATGAGTTCAATGTTTCCTCTTTTCATGCTCCTTGATATCCATCTACCTCACAGAAGGCTGGAAAATGTAAAGAGCACAGCACACAGGAAATGGGGAGTATGTGTGTGGGGGGGTAAAGGGTAAGTGATCACAGAGCTTATGCACAAGCTATAGGATGCTGCGCTCCTGATCTCAACAACTGGCTGGGGCACAAGATGAAAGCCTTTAGGTGCTAACTAATGCCCATATGCTAGCCTGTGAGGATGTAGGGAAACATTTCACCTGGAGGCTCTCAATTCTTCATTCATAGACATGTCATCACACCACCCTCTAAGAATATCTCCCTAACCCAAAGAACAGGGCTGTTGTGAATTCAAATGAATCTATGGCTCTCAGAAATAGGGAAGCACCGCTGTAATAAAAACTAAACAGAAACATGATAAACAGAAGCAGTGTGTTGGGTATAAAAGCCTTCCAGGGCAGCAGACATACATGTATACACAACACTGGCTCCAAATCCAAGGTCATCCTCAGTCAACTGATTAGCTACATGAAATGCAGTGTTATTGCCCTCAGATGTCACTGGTGTTGGCCATTGTTGGCTAACTAAACAAGAGGTAATTTTCTGATTGGCAGAAATCTAAATATTTCACTCATCTTTTTAGTTCTGTAACCTTCAAAGGAGTTGATTTTCTTGCCAGTGCCAAGGTGGTAAATCTTGATTACTCTGTGTTTATGGATCTCACAATATGGCTCTGAGCTAACAAGGTGAGTATCAGTGGGGAACTTATAAAACAGGCAGAACCTCAGGTCCACCTAGATCTTCCAGCATCAGAAACTATGGGAGTGGAGAGGGCCCGGAATTCTGTGCTTTGATAAACAGTTAGATGATTCTGAAACACAGGTTTAAGAATCACCATGCTAACGTCATCTTGGGATCTCATTTTGTTTGTTAGATGATTAATACTTTTCTGTTTTATTTTGTACTGCTTTTTTCTCCCTTAGAAGGCAAATCAAAATGAAGCGTTTCCTATTCCTTTTCTGAGTGTTGCCATTTTATATGATGACTGGAGCAATGGCAGCTGTCTTAGGACGAGGAAGACTGCTAGCCTAAGAGGACAAAAACAGTGAGAATGATATAGCAGAAATGTAGGAAAAAGTCGGAAATCTTTATACTTTTGAACTGCTAAGTTATCTGAACCAGCCAACCTCCTAGACCCGCCTTGCCACCTGAATTTTTCATACGGGAGATCACATATGGCCCTCTTATTTAAACTACTTTTAGCTCAGTATTCAATTACTTGGTGCTAAAATATTTAAGAAATAAACTATGTAAACATGATTTCTGCCTTCCATTAGTTGTCAGTGGAGAACCAAAGTCATTCAGTGGATTAGTACAAATAAAAGTGATTGTGTGTGTGTGTGTGTGTGTTATGGTCTATAAGTGTTTAAAAGATTAGAATAAAAGTTAAGTCTCTGTTCATCCTAGTCTCCAAACCAAAATGGATCTGAGGAAGATAGTTTGATGCTATTTCCAGGTGCAAGCAATATTGTGAAATGCCAAAATGTTGCAATTTCTAGGTCATTTCTATGATTTATAGACTCAACACAGTAGGCTATTTGAAACCAGAAATGTCCCCCCAAATGCAAGCTGAACAGCTGTCATATCAATATCTTTTCCAATTAACAGCAAAAATTTGAGATTGTTCAACACACTAGATGCAGTGCTTTAACCCGACCACATGAAATGTGTTATGATTTGTAGCTTAGTTTTCTACCCCAACAAGTTTTGGAAAATTTGTACTGCAACCATAATTTTCAATTTTCCAGTGAATACAGAAAGAACAGAACCATTTTTCTGCACAAAATGGCAAACGCAAAGTAATTGCCCATACCAAGAGAAATAAAAGAATTTGTAGGCTTTCTTGAGATGATTTGTTTCACAATATATTTATTGGTATCTATCTCAAAATCAAGATCTAGAAAGAAGATATTACAACTGATAGTAAAATTCAAGGTCAAATTCACCCTTTCATCCATCCGCCCATCTACCCATCCAACTGTCCATATGTCCATCCATTCATCTACCCATCTACCCATTCATCCAGCCATCCATTCATCAATCCATCTACCCATCTGCTCACCCACCCATCCATGGTTTAATCGTTTAACAAAAATGGTACGGCAAGGCTTCAGGCAGGAAAGGCAAACGGGTGAGTGAGAGCAGGGGCACATTTTTAATGCAGGAGTCAAGAACTCCCCGTCCAAAAGTTACGCATGATGTGGAGTGATCTAGGTGAGAAAGTGGGGAAAGCACATTCGAGGTAGAGGATGCAGTGGCTAAAAAGACGAAGGAGAGGGCATTTATGTTACGTTCAACAAGACCCAGTGAAAAATGGAAAGGCCATGATGAGGGTGGATTTTAAGAATGCCCCTTAGCAGTGACAGGGAAAAGGGAACATTAAAATAAACTGTAAAAAATGCCAGATGGAGGCATGGTGTATTCCCATCTCTTGAAAGACTGAGCATGAGATGATCTCCTTCACCCTCAGGCAGAGATGAACAGAGATGGAGATTTGAGGAGTCCGTGTTCCAGGACATCACAGGGACAGAGTAGCCTGGCACAGGGCCTTGCGGCCCCACAGGGAAGGCAGTGAGCAACAAGACCAGACGACTTCCACCTTCATGAGACCAGGAGAGGTTGGTCCTTTTGCAAGTCCTGAGGATGAAAGAGGCTCTAATGACACACAGTCCCTGTCACAGTGAGAGATGTGATCTGGCAGAAGAGTCACATGGCATGAACAACGAAGAAGAAATGTACAAAGTCAGTGACATTCTGGAACAGGGTGTCTGGTTCCTGTTTGGAAGATTAGTCAGGGAATAAATCCCTAGAGAGGCTATGTCTGTGCTGAAAGAGACTGGAGATAGGATCCAGACCAGAAATAGGGTTAGTCTGGGGAATTTAGTGTTCCAGAAAACAGTAAGTGCAAATGTCCTGTGGCAGAAAGTTCATGGCTATGGAAGGGCCTAGGCAAGTCTGCTTAGCTAAAGCTGAGAAGGTTGAAACAAGGAATGATGAGGCTCCCAGGCCTACTGAGTCACAGGAAAGATATTGATCTTTACCACTGGTTTTTAAAAATGATCATATACTTCTTGGTTTGAAACTACAAGCTTGTAAAATGCCCCATTCCTCACCAACTGTAAACAAAGATGACAGATGAGTCCTCCGAGGTCCCTGGGAGGACTGGGAAGAGTTCTATCATGCCAAAAGTTTGAGAGCAACAAACCAGTTCCTTGAATCGGACCATGGGATTTGCTCCATGCCACTGAAAATGCTGCACAAAGAATATTCACAATCAAAGGCAGGATGAAGAGGAAGATTCAGAGGCTCAGAGAGCTCAGGGGACATCTCTGAGGTCACAGCATGAGAAATGCAACCAGCTCACCATCTAATTGAACAGGAGTGAGGAATGCAAGATGCAGAGTGCATGAGACACACATGAATGTATGGGGTTTGCAATTATTTAGAGTGAGAATGATGAGCAAAATCTATGTAAAAACTGTCACACTGGAATGCAAAAATAGGTCACCATTGTCAAGATATCCAGAGCCCAGGACACAGACCCACAGCCAGCATCTGCTATTCAATGACCCCACAGTCTGCTGCTGATATCCTAGAAGTCCAGGGTCACTGCTCACACCCGTGTGCATCTGTGTAGTAATGCTATGATGTTATACACGCTCTCCTCTCAATATACTGGCCTGGCCCTGCACCATGGCTCAGGCTTGAACAGAAGATGTGCAGCAGACATCAGCCCACACCTGCACCCTGAGGGGCCGTTAGGCAGAGCACAGCCACGAGGTGGTCCCATGGAGGCTACCATTCTAAAGAACATGAGCTTCTCTAAATGACCACAAGGCAGGCGAAGGTAGCCAGAGGAACAGTGAGATGCACTTTCTTTACTCCCTTGCAGGTAAACTTTAAAATCAATTTGAAAATGACTGAGGAGAACTGATTATACAAAAATATCATTATGCCAAACAGGATAATACACAGAGGGACCTGGGACTCTGGCAAACGGTGCTAGGAGTCGGAGATACACGTCAAGTCTTATGTTTACAGCTTTTCAGCTGAGTACTTGGTGTTTACTTTGGAATTAATCCAGCCCATAAAACAAGTGATGTATCAACACAGTGGATATACTTGAGTGGCTGTACATTAAAAAGTGGCTCACTTCATCATGAGAAACTATCCACAGCTTAGGGATTGGTAAAGGTAACTTTCACACTTCTAATACAAGCCAGGTCCTCTTGTCTACATGGAACAGAAGCAGGGAATCCCTAGCATAGGGGAGCTGTTACAGATAAGGAATGGATTTTGTGGTGAGACTGACTCTGGTGGTCCTGGCTTAGGCCCCTTATTCAGGACTGGCCCTATACTTTCCAGGGCTGGTATAGAAGCAAAATGTGGGACACTTTCTTTAAAAAATACCAAAAATTCCACATATAGCATTGGACCACCTGTAGGATCCTTCAAAGCCTTGAGCCCTGGGGCCATAATAACAGGAATTCAACTTGACATTTCCAAAAAGCGGAAGTTAATAGTGTTTACCTGATAGGGTGGTCAGAAGAACAAGGGGAGAGAATGAGCTTTAGACTCTACACTAGTCTACCATCATCTCAATGATGGTAGTGATTGTCATGGATTAAAGCGTAAAATTTCTCATATAAGTCTAATAAAATGGCCATAGCTGTGCAAATATCTAATATTTTGTTATAAAGAGCTCTGGGGTTTGTTGAATTCTTCATCAGGATACAAGTCTGGATTGTCTCTGTGTCTCTGTCTGTCTCTGTTTCTCTCTCTCTCTGTCCCTGTCCCCCTCCATGAGTTACAGAAGAGAGAAGCAGCTGACATGTGAAGTGTCTCATTATGAAGAGAATGAACTACTGAGAACCTCAGAAATAAAAAGCAATAATCAAAATTTATCAGCTCCTAATAATCTATTCTAGCTGCCACTGCAAGCCAAAAAGGTCAGAGAACACAACGTCTTCTTAATTATAAAGTCATCTGTGCCCAGCATTGGGCCTGGCACGGATTCCCATGGTGGATGAATGAATGAACGAATGAAGCCTGCAGAAATGGGCTTTACTGTGGAAAAGGGGCTAACAAAGTATTCTCTGCATACAGACAGTGTGGGTAACAGACTCTGAAAACTGCTCTACACTGCAGTTGTTCTTGTCCTGGGGCTCAGAAGGTCAGGGGAAGCTCACAAGGACAGAAAACAGAACAGATACTGCACATGTTCCTGGTAACGATGTGTCAGTGGAAAGATGGCTGGATTCAGGTGGAGGCAGAAACCTCTTCTCAGTCACCTCTGCTCTCCAATTTCACCCCGTGTTTGCTATTGCCCACCAGCACTGGCTGTCATCTCACCTTGCTGATCAGTTGCTCCAACCTGGTGATATCACACATACCTGTGTAGCTTTCCTTCACACACCAAGGCAGAAAGTACAATCCAAATATAGTTCCAATCCGCACTTTCCCATATGCATGGGAATTCTGTGATTTATAAACCTGACTTGATCAATGCAATAACCTGCAATATACACATGACTGGGAAACTGGGGAAAGGGGAAGGGGAAAACATGAGTTTGACGTAAAAGCTGGGGAAACTATCTTCCATGGAGACGATATAGTTCAGGAGATGAGCAAGATACTGAGCAAGGATGTTGATATTGTCCACATCACCAGTATTCTGTTTATTGTCTCAGGCTCTGCATTATCTCCCTCTAATGAGAGATTTCTTCAACTCTCTCCATGACACTAGCCTTTCTCCCAACTCTTGCTGGCACAGTTCTTACAGTCCTTCAAAGACTGTTTAGAGCATATCTTGTCTGGCAAAGCAACCCCTGAGGCTCAAGATACTCACTCCTCAGTGCTCTGCAATTTCTTCAGAGTGTTCATCAGTTCCATCACTGCTTAGCATGACTCCTCATCCACATTCCATGTATTTCTCAGGGCAAGAATGTACTCTTCCTCATCTGTATCCTCAGTGGCTCAAGCAGTGCTGACTTAAAATGGTACTCAGAGCATGTTTATGAGTCACATGCAACGCCTGCTGTGCAAAGCAGCTTTTCTCATTCTGGATGTCCTGGCTGAGTGAATGGCTCCTAGGGGGTAGTCGTAATCTTTTCTACCACAAATACTGCTTCAAACCCTTCAAGGCATTCCTCCCCTTAGAGAAAAATTGTAACTCCTGACCGTAGCTGCAAGACCTTGTATGGCTGTCTCTACTTCCATACTCTAACCAGACTTAGACCACTATCAACCTCATTGGCTTCATCAGGGGAACAGTTACCCCTTGCCTCTCCAATACTCAGCAATGTTCTTCCTGTCATAAACCATTTGTATGTCTCCAGTATGTTATTCTGATTGCACTTTAACTGCTTAATCCTTTTACCTTTTGGTCTCAACTCCAGTCTTGTCCTGAGAAACCCTTCCTGGGGAACCAAATCAAGACCCATAGAATGCATCACTGTGAAATTTTACATGTATTTCTTGTGATTTGTCTATTCATATCCTTTTTCTCCCACAGCAAAAAGATCTAGGAAGTCTGAGACTGTACATCTTTTTTGGTTACTTTTAGTTCCTCAGCACCATGGAAAACGCTTGATGCATTTTATGTATAAACAAAGATTGATTCAGTGCTTCCTATAAGTAAGACCCTATTTCTGGGGCAATTGTGTGTGTGTGTGTGTGTGTGTGTGTGTGTGTGTGTGTGTGTGTGCGTGCACGCGCGCGCATGTGTGTGTATGTGGGTGTGTGTTCTATTGATAATAAGTAACACTGTCTATGACAAGCAAAACACCATTTACTTCTGAATATAACCTCGTGGAACCTGAAGCTATTGGCCATTTCAGGCAGACAGGGACAAAGGATGTACTTACTTCATGTTGTTCTAAGATCTTAGTGCAATTCAAATCACCTACACGTTAATGTGGGCAGATCCACTCCCAAATGATGTATCTTTTTGTGGAAATTGTCAAGCTACATTGTTACCCTAAATAGAATATTACTAAAGTGCTTTAACCAAGCCAGCTGGAAGGCCTGACATTTCATCCATATTGTTATTTATATACATATTTACAACTGCCACCTGCCTGTAACTTGGCTGTATCATAAAGTAGTGCTGTTCCCTTGTTTCATTATACTTTGACATTTTACTATAAGTACATTGCCTCTCATTCCTTAGTTTCCAATTGCTCTGCAGCCACTCTTGAATTATATCGCTTTGGTAATAGAATAACAATCTTCCTCTGTGGTAGTACTAGGCTCTCTCTGTTCTGCTCTCTCCCCACCCACCCCGCACCCCCATACCCAGATGGTACAAATTGTTGCTGGCACATGTAACAATTATAGCACAGCTTCTGCTGCTTAAATGAACCCCACAAACCCCACTGAGTTAGATTAGATTAGGGAATTGGGAGGTGAACGGAAGGCCTGGCCAGTGGTCTCAGCTGAGCACCATGCATATTTGGTCCTGTCTTTGTGAGATAGGAAATAAATGTTTCTCCCCCAGAATGATTCTTAGAGATTCCACCTCAGAAAGAGAACATAAGAAAGAATGCCAACAACTCAATTAAAGCCAGGTACATTTAATTTCTGAGTGTTAGCATAATTCAATCTAGGAGAGGACATTTGCTGCTCATTTGGAAATGAAAGGCTGAACTCCAAAAGCCAAGGGGAAGCGTGAGTGTAGGGTCAAGCTTCCACCCTGAGGCCCATCAGTTAATACACAAAGATGTCCCATGCAGCACAAGCTGCATTCTTGTCCCCAGCACAAGAGGCAGAGAAGAGTCAGCCCACAAAAGTTACCCAGTGCATCAGGTAAGCAGGTGAAAGGGCCAGGGCTGGCTTGCTTTCCGCTGCAATTTCCTAAACTATCTCAGTCAAAAGAAAAGCCTGTTTGCATTTAATGTAAGAAAGAAGCATACCTTCAAGATATTGCTTTCTGAACTGGCACAGAAGGACTTCCGAGAACTGAATTCAGTGTAATTAGGATCTGTAAGATCCCACCAAAAGCCTCTCTAGAGATCCTAGACTTAGAATGCTCCCGTCCAGCACGGGCCTCTTCCTCCTCCCCGGAGGCTGGTGCTCTCTGTGTACAATTTCCTCCTCTGCAAGTGCCTTAGTACTAAGTTCATCATTCCTGGCATGGCACGCCCTACCTTGTCACTCAGAAACTCCACTTCCCTGAGTTTACCACTCCAAAATGACCACCAGGCCTTACCTACTCAAGAGTGATGGAAGGAAGTAGGCAGTGGCTTTTCAGTCTCACATGGAGAGACCTGTGCCCAGGATGGCTTTGGAGGGGTAAAACCACCCCTGGACAGCACCTGGAGCTCCCTCCTGATGTTGGCCTCCAGCTGAGTTACAGCCCTGAAGACCTCTGGCTCCTATGGTTGCTACGGAGCCACCTTCATGTCCAGTAAGGTTGGCAATCTCCTGTCAGCACTCCTGCAGAGGTCACAAGACCTCCTCCTTATCAACTGGGCCTGGCACCCTAGAAGCAATAGAAGACAGCATCCCCTCCGTGACAATTCAAGAAAGATGAAAAGTATGGGACCATGGAGGTCTTCCCATTCCCCTTTAGCTTGCTACACATGCCTGAACCCCAGATCTTCCTAGAGCCAATATTACCAGTAGCAAATGATGCACTCTCTAGCGCCCTGCTTTGTGAGTCCGCCTGCCCTGGTAGTTCTCTCCTTTCATTTACACTTTAGATGGTTGCATTTCTATTTCCCTTCCTTTCTCTGTCCTCTCATCTTCCTCCCTCCCTCTCTCCTTCCCCTACTATTTTCTGAGAGCTTCTTGGGGTTCCACAAGCATAGTAATCTGCTATTCTTTTTTCCGTTCCCATCTTTTCACCATCCTCAACATGAATGATTAAACCAACAGGGTCGGAAATCTGCATGCAGAAAAGCTCCTACAAGTCTCTGATCCCTGCTGCTCCCATAACTTTCTCTACACTGTGAAGTTTTCTGACCTTGCACAGGAGCCTAAGATGCAAAGCTCCACTCAGACTTTCAATAGCTGCCTTCCTCTGATGCCTGCAAGACCCTGGTCTTGCACACTTACAGTTCAGGTGGTATTTGACCACCACCCATATCAAGCATCACTTTATGACACAAAACAGCTTCTACTTGCACAAAAAGCACACAAATATATTTGTTTCCCAACTAAAAGAAGCCATTAAACAGATTGTTACTATGAACTGAAGATGTTCCAGCATATAAGATACATGGGCATGAGTTTAATATAAGTCTAAAGTCTAATGAGGGTAAGGGGAAAAGATGGTGTTAAACAAACAAACAGGAAAACTACAAAATATAGGACATAATAGATAATGACTCAGAGCCAGTTTATCTTGGCAAAGGGCACCTTTGTGAACCTGATCAGTGACCAGAAACGACCCAGTCCGACAAGGCCTGGCCGAGAACACTGACCCAGACAGAGAAAAAAGCAAAAAGGTCAGAACCCTTGGGCAGCTTCAGGGCTAGCTGGGTCAAGGGATAAAAGCAGAGCCCATGGACCATCACTTCTGATTGTCAGTAAGCGCAAGTTGAGAGTCCATGTCTTAGTCCAAAAATATGGAATTTTCCCCAAGAGTAGTTTCAAGCATTCTCTTAACACAATCAGCTCTTCTAAGTTCTGAACAAGCAAAGAGATGGACAACTGCTGAATCTCAGTATTACTTTTATTTTTAAAATCTGTGAATATTTATGTCCCCTGGAAAATTATCTTCCTAAATATTTGGGTGAAGATATTCCTGTCTCACAGCCTTCTCCAAAGTTTCGTGAAAATCCTAAAGACTCACTAATAAATACTACATTTACTATTAAATTAGTGTGTGTGCATTCTGGGGACTAAACCCAGGACCGCAAGCATGCTGAGCACATGCTGTACCACTGAGTCACACCCACCACCCCACTTTGCTTTGTATCAATGTCTCATGGGTCCATCCCATTTGAGCCATGGGAACACCCTGCCTGGGTCTTCAATTCCCTTTCTCCAGTCCAGAAATTTCCATTCTTGAGTGTTAGACCATATATCAAAGCTAACCATATGCCTTTTCAGTCAACTCAGAGCCTTTAACATGTTCACAGCTGGGCCACACAGGCGTGACTGTCCCATTGGGCAGCCATAACACCCAATGAGACAGTCATGCAAATACCACTGGTGGCTCAAGCAGGCAGGGATGTGTTAATTAGTGCTCAGTCCATCCATTTCTTTTCACCATCTTTTGCACCACTCTCTCACTCTGACCTGAGATACTGGGTTGAAGAGCATTTACCCAAATTGTCATGTCCTCATAGGACCTCAGAATGTGATATTATGTGAAAATAGGAGATTTGCTTATATAATTACCTAAGATGAGGTCATGTTGAATTAGGGTAGCTCTAAATGCAATGACTAGACTCCTACACTCAGAATGGGGAAGGTCACGGGAAGACGGAGGCAGGAGTAATGGAAAGGAAGGCAGAAGATGTAACAGTAATAGAAAGGTGAGACAGAAGATGGAGTAATGCAGCAATCCCCAAGATTGCCTAGAGCCATGAGAGGCTAGCTGAGAAACAAAGAACCAACCCACCTTCAGAAGAAACCAATCCTGCCTTCACTTTGACTTCAGATTTTTTTGCTCGAGATCCAAGAATCAATGCACTTCTGTTATTCTAAGCCATCTGCCTGTCATAACTTGCTACAGATGCGTTCTGAAACTGATACACTTGGACACTCCATCCTTTAACACCAAAGTAAATGCCACATCCTATAAGTGGTCTTCAGTGGCCCTGAGAAGCAACTTCCGTATTTTCATGTGCTTCAGAATCCTAGGAGGTAAGTGGCGAAGTTTGGAAATCCCTTCATCCTAACCCCAGAGATCTAGATGCAGCGGTTCTGAACGGTCCAGGGAACGGTATGTTTATCAAGCTGTCTGAAACCTTCCCCAGGAGATTCCCATACAAATGATCAGAGAACAGAGTGGTAAATTTGCTGTAAGCTAGGACAGTTCAGCAACAATCATCCCTTACTTCCCCTACAAAGTGCTAGGATCTTGAACAAATGTATGTAGTTCTTCTTAGACTTGACTCTCTTCCGATTCTTGAATTTTTTTTAAGAATGGAGGATGGCTGGGAAAATAGATCAATTGGGATAGAGGGTCATAGAGAAAAAGACCCAAGAGCCCAGGGGAATAGTTAAGCTCATGACCATTTTACAAAATCCAGGTTATCAATGCAAAATCTCATTCAGGATAAACTTCGGAGACCTTGGCTTATGGCAGTGTGTTCTTCTGGCCACTCCTAACTTTGTACTAGTAATTTTAAATCTAGATCTCCTCCCTGCTTGCATATTAGAAAAGCGTGAGTTTTAAGTTGGTAGGGAATGGGTTTTGTTTACTAGGTAATAATTCTTGGGTTTCTAGGATTTCTTTATGAGATTGCCCAACAGAGAAAAATTGAGGTTTCTGGTGTAAAACAGAGCAACCTTGGTCTCCATGGGACTTAATCTGAAGGACCAGTCAGGGACATCCTGAGCAGACTGAGAAAGACTAGATATGACTATGGACTATGTCTGGTCACTGCTTAGCATATATTCAAAATTAAATAAATATCAATTTTCTCTCCCCAACCTCCTTTTCTCTTCCAATCTCATTGAAATATAGCTCAGTGAAAGACAATTATGGGTGTTTAAGTCACACCAGTGAAGCTGAACCTGCTGGAAATATGTGTGTTTATCCTAGAAAAACATTGTCTTATTGTTCTATTCCTTGAGCTTTTGAAATTAGGATCACACAATTTCCTATCGTGGGACAGACAATAGGAAGTGACACTCAGGTTTACATCCTCAGGTGACACACAACTCGATCATATGAAGGATCATAAAAGCCTTCCTTCTCCTAAACTCACATGAGTCTAGCAGAATCAAGTGCTGGGCAAATATTTCAAAAGAACTGCTGGTAACTACAAGCCCTACTTGTTAGTGACAATATGGTCTCCTTCTTAGGAGTTAATTAGTCATTTCACACAGTATCTCTGACAAGGAGTTAAGAACCAGTTAGCCCAGATTTCAGAGAAGATGGAGTAGCAAAGAACTGGGCTTTAACAAGACCAAACTACAAAAAATATTTGGTCAGACTGAGATCAAAACCAGAAACTTCCTAATAATGGAGATGGGACTGTATATACACAAGAAGAAAAGACAAAGGTTTACAATCAGATTAAGATGGAAGATATTCACCAGTAAATTAAGAATATTCATTCAACATTTACTAGCCGAGTTCTATGACTGAGGACTGAGACACATGCTTCATAAATATTTGTGTTTGTAGGTTAGGTACCTGTGGGCTGTCAATCTTTGGGCATCTTGAAGAGTCAGATCATATGCAAAGACAAGGGTGGGGGAAGGTGGCACCATGAAGGTCTTCCTATATTCTGAAGTCCTAAGGGACAGAGGCAAGTGATCTCTGTGTTCTATGAAAGGGTTTGTGGCAATGAGCTTTCAAAGGTGGGGGCACTTTATATTCTGATCAGCTGGTAGCAATCACTTGATTTATGGACCTGTTTACATGAGGCTATATCCATTGCATTTTAAGAAGTTAATATGATGAGCCTCTTTAATTCTCAAAAGCTTCTTCTAATTATGCAGATCCAGGGCAAATATTGTGATCCTTGTTTTCACTTTCTCTAATCAAGCTGGTAACATGGGATACCCAAGACCTAAGGGCCTCCAGGTTAGTGAAAGAAGTGGGGACCTCTTGCTAATAGACTAAGAAGACAGGGTTCAATTCACATTGAAGAAGCACATCATCACTCTTTTATCTTATTATTAATTTCCCTTTTACTATTCCTTGTTGCCATGCTAATACTGGTGGTAACCCTAGTACTTTCTTTTAATTGGCTAGGTATAAGGGTATTCTTTTGCAAAGGACTGTGTCTTGTGTCCTTAGCATATTCCTCAAACCCTGCACCCTCACTCTTGGTTGACAAAGTAATGTTTCTCAAAGCAGTAAAGAACTTTGCTCTCCTGACTCCTGAAGAAAAATCTTCAGCATTAAGCTCAGCAGTTAGAGTGCCTCGCCTCCCTCTGACATGCCATGACTATAGATTTGTGGTCACTCAGAGTTCATGGTACACTTTTATGGATAGTAAGTGTCTACATTCCCCCAGATCTTTTATATTCAGGTCAGGATTAAGAGTAAAAAACCAATTCGATCCCTGATACTGATAAAAAGGAAAAAGACAAAAAAAAAAAGTAAAAAACCCACTCAGTCCAAGGAGGACCTATTCCGAAGAAGTTTTACAGAACTTTATTATATATAGTGGCTGTTTTTTCTCTCCCTACCCTGCCCCCTTGCCCCCCACTGCCATCGCAGGTCTTTAAGTCTCTGGCTTTCCTCTGTATTGCTACTTGCATCTCTCACTAGAGGCTTCTTTTTACTCTTGATAACTAATCTTTGAGTAAGTACATCTCCTACAGTGGCTCTTCTCTGACTCAAGGATTCCGCTAGCAGACCCGAACTAAACTTCTGAACTCTCCTGTGAAAGGAAGGTTGGAGTGCAGATCAACTACAGCTCGGAGCTCTCACAGGCCATCTCCATAAGACCTAACATTAAACACTTGCAAAACAATAATGTGTACCAAGGAGCCCTGCTAATGTTGGTTTTGAATTATGTGATTCCTTAAGTGCTATGCACATGTATGGTCTTGTTGAACTTCAATACGTAATGTAATTTAAACAACCAAAGAAAACTACAACCAGTCCTGCCTAGACAAATTGGAAGTTTCTCTTGAAGATAAATGGATACTGTTTTTGTTTCAACCCAGATAAAAAGGAATGCTTTCGACAACAAAGGAATTTGAAAATATCAGGGCCCAGTTATAGAGAGTTTAGAATCCAAAATTTTCACTGCATGTTCATCATTAACTAGTTATAAAATCTTCTGTGACTCCATCTCTCTGTACTATACTGTGCTCGCTAAAGACACCGGGGCAGTGGAAGTCTTCTGATTGGCCCTCGGGGTTCTTAGATTTTAAGAGGTTCAAATAAGAAAACCACATAAAGAAATCCTTTCCAGTTTGTGAACAGAGATATATATGTACAAAAATGTATAGATGTGCTCAGAATGCTTTTTAAATAAAACAGAAAAATAAGTTCCCACAGAAATATAGATAATTATTAAGATAAATAAAGATAATTATTATTCAAACCAGGGCACTGAATTTCATGTCTGGTGAAATTCAAGGATCTTAGCCAGTCGCATGATAAATGGGACCATGCGAGGAGAAAAGGAGGGAGAAGGGAAAGAGAGGTGGGAAGCTCTTGAAGCCTGAGCTGATTAAATCAATTACATGATTAATGTGAAAGAGAATGTGTCAAATGAAGAAAGGGACAGAAGTTCACTCCGCTGATCAAGCATTTTCTGTAACCTTCTAAGCCACCAAGAAAATTGCTTCTTGGTAAATGAATCAAACTGGAGAAATCTTTTTGTTGGCAGCTACTCGTGGTTTTCTTTCTTTCTTTCTTTTTTTTTTTTAAAGTGGGAGTAAGTGGAATCTCCTGTACCATTCAATCCTAGATTTGACAGAAATTAGAAATGTTAGAAACATCTCCATATGAATCAAAGATAGCATTTTATCTTTGGTCAGTTTTCTCCTCCAACACAAGGGTAAGGCTTGTGTTTCTGTTATGAATGGTGCTGCTCAAAGAAAAGAGGATGGCGGTTAAAGCGTGTGATGGAGTTTCCTTTCTAGCATACCACCAGAGAAATGTACAAATCCCCAGTACAGTTTATGTTTCACAAAAGATCATTAGTCAGGAATAAGCAATGACTCACATCATCATCTTGATGGAGTTTTAAGATGTATTCTTCTTGGAGACCATGGCCAGGTCTTGAATCAGAAAAAAGAGAAAAAGAGGAGAGGGAGAGAGAGAGAGAGAGAGAGAGAGAGAGAGAGAGAGAGAGAGAGAGAGAGATTGAGAAGTCTCACCCAGCCACCCTGACCAAATTAGCTGATCTGGTGGGTGAGTTCAGAAGGCTGAAGCCAGGGTTTCTATTAGCAACCAGGTCTCTCCCGTTCCGGTTGACAAGATGGACAACCATCCACCCTCTTAAAAGATTCATGACCCAACTTTGCACTCTCTACTGCTTGCTTTCTCATAAAACCAGTGCAAATCCTATCAAAAATTTAGCAGAATCCCTGCCTCATCTGTTTAGGCCTGAAGCTAGTTGCAGGGACAACTCATTAGGGACAGGCTCATTAAAACCAGCCCTTGGGCAAAAGCAGTTTGCGGGGCCTCCTCATTTTTATTCACTCTCACCTCTCTGCCCAACCTCCTGGAGCCCTCAGACACAGGCTTCTAAAGGTTCTGTACAGTGTGCATTTCTGTTCACAGAGTTGCAGGGCCCAGGGTTGGACAAATGCTGCTCTTTGCATCTGCCAAACATTATCTTCGTCTTCTTCTTTGTGTGTATCACGAGGGCTGTTCAGGGAGAGGAAGGAGTGGAGGATGCTGGCCAGCTTCACACCTGAGAATGGCTGAGGATAACACCTGGCACTGGAGCATCACAGAAGCCCTAAGGACCAAGCTTCAGCTCTGGCAGCAAAAGAGCCAAAAGGTAAAGTCTTTTGGATCCCTTCATGCATCATGTTCTGCCCAGTGCTCAGGCCCTTGGGCACCCACAGTCTGAGCAGCAGCCTCCTTAATGGATTCATTACCAGATGTTTTCTGTTATGTGCCAGGGATGCCATTCTCAATGTGAACTGGGAAAAGAGCTGATGTGTGCTGAGAAAGAGCTACTGGACTCTTTAGGCACGGTAGTAAAGAATAAGTAGCCCCAGTACATGTGCAGAGGCTTCCAGATTGCCAGTCTCTGGATGTGTTCAGTTTTGGAGGAGAATCCTCCACACCTAAACACCCAAGGTGGCCAGCAAATCGTTATTCAAACTGAGTCAAGGTCAGGAAGGAATAACAGGGTCTGTGTTGAACTTGGACTGTGCATGTAGGCAGATGTCACAGAGCTCTGTCCAGCAGTGGAAAGTTAGAAAAGTCTGATATACCACAGTCTGATTCTCTACCAGATAGAAATCTGAATTTTAAGTGAAATCTTCATGGTTTTCAATGTTGTCAGCAAGGAACTAAAATAATACAAAAACAACTGTATGGAAGAAATAAAAGTATAGATTTCAGATTTGTAACACCTGATATGAAAGAAGACACTAATCTGGGAGGGACTTAGACATGTGTCTTCGTTTTACCAGTTCTTGGTGCAAACCAGTGAGCTCCTGTACACCCCTTTCTGCTGCTCTGTAAGGTGGAGGTAGGTAACATAATTGTACAGAGAAAAATTTTTTGCCTCTGAGCCCGTAAAAATGAACTGTAGGAGATAAGACTTATAATTTCCAAACATTTAACTATCTCAAATGGGACTAACATACTATCAGTTGCAACACTGCCAAGGCCTTCATACTGTTTGTTCTTATGACATAGATTATCAGCCTAATAAGACTTCTGGAGATGGACTCCCTGAGTCACATGCACACTGCATCAATTCCCTGAGTTTATTAAAACAAGAAAGTATGCTTTCCTGTATCAACAGTGAGTAGGAGAGTCCTGGTATAAACATCAGATCATGGGAATATATCAGCACATCACTTCCACCACCTTCATATGAAGAGAACACAGCTAGGCTTGGTCTACATTGACAATGCTGGCCCTGGGGTTGCTTTGCACTCCCTGGGGAGATGCTACAGGTGAGGAACAGACAGGAAGGGGTAGAACTAAGGACAGCCAAGCTCTGGTTTCTTTCTATTCCCTCTTTCTTCTTTCCAAGTCCCAAATGAACAAACTCTGCTTACACTGTTACGTATTTTCACCTGAGACTTGGAGCAAAATGTGTGAAACCAAAAACAAATCAAACTAAAGGTAAGAAAATTAAAACAAGATCTCTAAATCTCACATTTCTTTTAAAATTCTTTTTAAAAATTTACTTTTATTAGCATATATTTAAAATACATGATGACATTCATGGTGGAGAGTCGATACACATACATAACACATCTTAATTCGTTTTATGGCTCCTTCCCCTCTGCCCTTTTCTCCATCTCTCCATCTCTTGGTCATCTTCCCATTTGCCAAAAACCTAATTCCCTTTTTCCTACTGTCTATCTTTGAGTTGCTTTTATGGGATCAAACTCACAACTACCTGCTTGCAAGGCAAGTGCTTATGCCGCTGAGCTAAATCCCCAGCCCCCTACTGTCTATCTTTTATCTGACTCTTAATTTATGTATGCTTTGGGTTCTCCTATAAGAGAAATCTGAGGATTAGCTGACCCAGAAGAAGCACTGCCTAATGCTGGCTATAATACTTTGATTCTCTCTGACAACATGAGCATCATCTGTCTTCTCTTAGGATTGAAAACAGAGACTTGGGAGATACTTCCTTTCCTAAATTCTCCATGTGCATTCTGTATTCATGTTCCCCCACTTTAAGAGTTCACCTCGTGATCAGTCTTGTAGCTACATCTCCACTCCAGAATGCCAAGGCCAGGTTAAAGCAAATTCCCCATTGTTTGTTTACAAGTTCCACCAGACTATAGTGGCAGGATTTACCTTTATCACAAATGATCTAGTTATTTTGTAGGGAGGAAACAGGAGCCTTTGTAGCCACTCTCTTTGGATGCAACAGTTTTCTATTTGCTTTTAGCAATCTGCACTTCCATCTCCCATTTGTACTATCACCACCTCTTCTGCAAACCCCACTCCAATCTGACAAGAGAGGAATTCATAAATTTGAAGGTGGGTATTGAGAAAGAGTATCTGTGAGGAAAAGACACATCCATTAGCAATGCAGATACAGTCACAAATGAGACAGGGCTGGTGTGAAGCGTTCTTTTAAAACTGCTATTTAATCCAACTAAAATTTATCTTTGGGAAAAACTGAACATCACTGGGACTTCAGACATTTTGCATTTGAAACATGGATTATATATTCTTCTCATTTTCTTTCTTTTTTTTTTTTTTTTGAGAGCTGTTTGCAAATTTCATTTATGCCAACTTTCAAGGTTTGGAGGTAGCACAGGCCAGGTGAATAATTCTGAGTTAAAAAATCCTATGTGGACTAGAGGAATAAGTGACTTATTCACTTTTTAGAGGAAACAGATGTATCTTTCTCCATCGTTCTGGAAAGGTGAGACTGCACTTTTTATTTGAATGCATGGAATCCTTGGGCCAGCACAGACTCCTAACATTCTATGTAGAGAGAAGCATGAGCTTCACCTCCCAGCCACTGGAGATGTGAAGAAACTCGGCCCAGGTGCAAACCTGCAATTAGTATCTTTTGCTCCTTGGGTTCAAGGTCTCCTGCAACTGTGAAGACAAGCACAACACAAAGGCCTGCCTAGAGGAGAGTTGCTAGAAGGACAAGGACAATCATTCCCTAGCGCTGTGAAGAGCTGCGGCTCACGCCCCAAGTGTGCACACGTAGACCTCAAGCTGGCACAACAAAACAAGTGCGCTGGCTTCGCTGAACTCCACTCCACCATGGTGCGACCTGTGCTCATTAAAGATTCTCTACAAACAGGTGCTTCTCACTGGGCTGACTTCTGAAATGGCTTTCTTTTTATTCCCAGGGACACATCAAGAGCCGAGGGGGGGGTGGGTTCATGCAGTATAGATCAGTCGGCCATTGACAGCACATCAGGCTTTGACAAGCTGCTTGGCTCAGTTGAAAGTCTGGGTTGGGCTTGGGCACCGTCAAGGCTACGCTATTGAATTATTGACAGGCACTCACTGTGGTGCAGGGGAGAGCAAACCATAGCCTCAGCTCAATAAAGATGAAATGGAAACCCTCTCTGAAGCCGACTTTAGCACGTTAAAGGAGTTTTAATGGGCTGGTTTAAAATTCAGTAAGAGAATGCATTAGGCTGATTATATTTCAATGGCTAAATGCAGGCACGCACACAAGTTTGGGAGTCTGAAGGGTTTACAAATGAGTGGAAAGCCTGTCAGGACGAATTACGCCCTTCTAAAAGAAAGCAAGAAGCCATGATGTTCCAGGTCCTGTCTCAAAAGCAGTTATTTTACCGCCTTCTTGCCTCCTTCCCTTCTTCTTCCATCACAGCATAGTGGTAAACCACCAGTGCCAATGTAATAAAAGAAACCTGTTCTATTATCCTGGTCACTTTGGCATTAACAGAACTGAACCATAGACTAAAATCCATAGTAGTACTGCCTACTCTTTCCCTGCTCCATTTGCAAACTACATTTGCCTCCCCAGCAAGAAAAAAAGTCTTCTATATATTAGCATCTTATTAGAGGACACAGAGAGCTCTCTGCCACCAGTGTCCCCCAGCTCCCCAGCTAGCAAATTAATATTAACAATTCTGATTTTTCTTATATAATCTTTTCTTCTTTAAATTTCCACCTGCCAAGATTTACTTGTATTTTAATAGCTGATGTCAGACAAGCAGCGAGTAGCAAGTCCCATCTCAGAACTATAATTTTAAATACAATGAGACGTGCATCAACTGTCGCATTGACATGCAGGAAATTATTCCACGTGGACTTTTAAAGTGCATCCTAAAAGCTTCAAAGACCTAGCACATTTTAAAAGAATTTAAATTGATGATCCTGGTTTTTTAAAAGCAATTTGTCTAATGTGACCCTATATTCTTTTTTTTTTTTTTTTTCTGACTTAGCTTCCAGTGGGCTGCCTCCTGTCAAGATGCAGAAAGGGCTGACCAGCACATCTAAATCTGGGTTCATTTGCCTCCTGCAAGATTATCTTTGCAACGTCTAACGGTATAAGTAAATCAAAGATGCTTCTCAAGGCTGCAGGAGTCGGCTAATCTCCAGACAAATATTTAGAAGGCAGCTTTGCCTACTCTGGCCTTAATCGTTTCCAACTGATTTGACTTATTCTAATTACAGCCTTTATGTTATAAAAGCCATTTTTATGTTGCCGGGGAGCAGTTTCATTGCAAATACATGAAATTTTGCTGAGTTTCCATTCCCATGTTGATTATGGAAATGGGACTCTGCAGCTTGCCTCTAATTAGAAAAACACACTGTATGGAACGTCAACAATTTCTAACATTAATAACATGCCGACAGTGTCCTTTTGTCTCTCCTAACATCCTTTCCAGAATCTGACACCAGAGAGTTTGGGATTCACCAGGTTATGGAAGTACGGCTCACCTTCCTCCGGTTTGACAGGCAAGAACTCCTCCCTCCCACCAAAGCAGAAGCTGCCGATTTGGAGAAGGATATTAATTTAATACAGCAGAAAGGGGTGGATCATTACATTCTAGCACAGCTAAGGGTAAGTGCATTTGTTTCATGATTATAAACTTGGAAAATTCTACCACAGTAACACAAAAGCAGATTAAATGGGTCCTACGGCAAATCAGAGGGTGCTATGATCCAGCTCTTCTTTTTGGTATCAAGAGATGTTATTACACCTTGAGAGAATGTCAAGAAGGAAATTCAGTAATTTTCTAGATGTCACACTGAGACGTCAGGGACCAGGTTAGGAGTCAGAGCTCAAGTCTTGGCATCCTAACAGGTCCCTGGATGCCCTCCAGTGCCTGACAGAGCAGAGAGACTCATTTCATCATACAGCAGAGAGAACAGAGTCTCTATTCATTTACCTTTAAAGTGAGAATGCTCACACCTGCCTTAAGGGTTTTTAAAGAATGGGGGACAAAGCAGTGCCATTGCACCATGTGGTAAGTGCGTATCTGTCCAGCAATTTTGGACTGATGCAGTGAACACGCTCCAAATTTCAGACATCCTTAATCTCCTCACAGGCTTTACTTTTTATAAAATATTTGTCATGAAGTTACACACATGTGTTCTAGCACACTGATTTCCTATCATTTTAGTTTGGGATGCAAATAAAGAGGGTGAAAAAATCAAACAGGAAATGACATAAGCAACCACATGTAGGGAAATTACCTATTATCCATTTTCAAATAAAAAAAGTAGGGTATATAAATCACACACATACACACACACACACTACTTAGTCAAAACGGGAATACTGTACAAGCAAAGGTACAGTCCATTTTCACTCTGGAAAAGTTGCTTTGATTTATAATCTCATCAACACAGTGGTCTATATATGTGGACAGAAGGTTCCAGGCTACTAGAAAAGTTCAGGCTGTACTCTCCCTGAAAAAGTAATTAAGCACAGACAGAAGAAAAATAGGTGCTAGATAACAACAGGGATGAAGGGCTGTAGTGAAGTTAAAGAACTTCAGTAGGTGTGACTTTCACCAGATTATTCTCGAACCAAGCCCCGCCCCTGCTGAGAAACCTCCTCGCTGAGTATAGACGCTGCCACCCCAGGAAGGAAGGCCTTATCTCCCCCTTGTCCCATGAGTGTGGGCTGCTCATAAATTGTCCTTTCAGAAAGTGCGGTACAAAATCTCAGCCAGATGACCAAAGGAAACATCTTCATGCTGATAATATGTGTCATGGATATGATGTGACAAGAGGGAAATGTCACCTTTGTGGTCCTCCTCTCCAAACACATAACCCCAGTCCTTATCATCTAAAAAACCCCAGCTGCACAACATTCTATTGATCAGTGCTCTTAGAAACCGTCAAGGTCATCAGAAACCGGGCAAGTCTAAGAAGTAGTCACAGACGAGAGGGGATGAAGGAAAGTTGACAACAGAATGTAAAATGGGATCCTGGATGGGATCCTAAAGTGACATAAATAGGTAAAAACTAAGGAGAACTGGATAAAATATGGACATTAGTTAACAATAATGCACAGTAATGTATTGGTGCATTGGTTTTTATAAATGGACTTTGTTGATGTAAGATGTTAACAATAAGGGAAGCTTGATGCAGGGCAGATGGGAATGCTGTACTATTTCTGCAACTTTCGTATAAACATAAACTAATCTGAAATGTTTATTACAAGTCTGAACTCTAGGGGCTTTCTGAGGCCTCTGGCGGTGCAGTTCAGCAGGACCTGCTGGCTCTCCTGTTCTGGCCTTGGTTTTATCACCCTATGACACCCTGTCTGCACAGTCTTCTGTGATCCGGTGGTTTATTGCACTTTGCTCCTGTGCTGTCTTCTGCTAAGAGCATCCTTGATCTTCCATCTTTTCAGTCTGGTTCATATATTTGTGTTTGTAATCACTCTGTCTTGACGTCTTCATGAGCAGTTTCTGAGTATTAATTGTTCATTCTCAATACTTTCATATTTACCCTGTCCAAACCCACTTACTTCTTCAGTTCATTACTGTCTACAGAGACACATCTTGCAAACTTCTCTGAACACTTTCCAAACTAAGCATTGTATACCTTTTGCTTCTTGCCACTTGGTTCATCCCACCGCACACCAAGCTATTAGGTATGCTTAGGATAGATGAATGGGTAAGTGGATGGATAGATAGGTGGGATGGAGAAAGTGATGTGGTAAATTATTCTATATGGATATTGTATAAATTACAATGATGACCTTTTTCCCAGAAAACTTTTTAAATACGTGAAGCCAGATGTGCTGTAACTATACCACAGGAACTTCTTAGAGAAGATCTTTTCTCTTCTATGCAGTCTATAGCAAGTCTTCCTTGCTTGTTCACTTGTGTTCTGATGGGCACTGGATCTTCATCTTCACGGAAGATCTAAGCGGGGTATATTTTCCCTATCAGACTCCATGTTCCAGGTAACAAAAGCCATATCATTTCTATGTGATAAAATAGCAGCGGGCAGGAAGGAAAATCACAAGTCAGAACCCCTGTAGGGAGAAAACTGTGCTTATTGTAGAAGATGCCTGGGTAAGAGATAGGTGTGGACACATATCCATACCACTCCTCTGATTTAAGGACCTCTATGGTTATTGATGCCCTACTCAGAGCGGGCAAAACCTTTCTGGCTTTGTTTTCTGCCACAAGCTATGTAAAGCAGGGGTTGGCGGTCAGTCAGTGACTCCCTAACGGATACAGGTCTTCCTTTTGGGGTTTCAGAAATATCTACAGACTAGATAGGAGTAATGGCTACACATAATTGCAAGTGCACTCAATAGCATTTATGGTAAATTATTCATAATGTATATTTAATCATTATTTTGTAAAAATAAATCAAAACACAGGGTCCCTTGTTAGATTTAAGGAAAAGGATGAAATGAGATAATCATAAAAATAGTTCAACACAGGGCATGACCCACAGCAGACAATAAATGAATGTCTGAGGTAGAGGACAGTGCTGTAGTGGTCTTAAGATTCCTGCTGGACAGTGATGAGAATTAAGAATGAAACCTTCCACTAGTAGATTCAAGAATATATACTTTTGTTGACTGAGTTCAAGACATACACAAACTAGTATTCTTAATATTCTTTGGCATCTTCCTAAGTCTGGTTCTTTGACATCATATCACATGCTTGACTGAATGTTGATGACAACCCATTTCTTTCCTACAAATCAGAAGCTTGGACCAAAAATGTTTAAGTGCTGGGCATCTTGTCATATGCCTGTACTCCAAGCACTTGTCATACCTTGAGGCAGGAGGACATCAAATTTCATTCCACTTAGAAATTTAGCAAGACCTTATCTCAAAAAAGATAAATAAAACATAAAACACACACCAACAAAAACAAACCAATTATATATATATATATATGCATATGTATATATATATATACATATACATATATATATATACATATACATATATATGGCTTTGACTTTGACACTGGCTAAGCAACAAGGAACTCATGAAAAATTTTCCCTAATTGAGACATAAAAGTAGTGAACACAGTGTTTATTAAAAACATTTAATTATGCTAGATTAATGATGAGCTCATTTGCCTGGATTATAGCATTAGTGGAAGGTAGAAACATTTAAAAATCCATTCATTCAGTCAATTTATTTTTAATCACCAACTCTTCCCAAATAACTATTTTAGACTCTAGGGCAGAACCATGATAACAAATGGCCCTTGCCCCAGAGAAGCTCATGTATGATGAGGACTAAGTAAGTAGGTAAAGGTACCATGTAATGTAAGTTCCACACAGGCAGAGCTTAACAAAATTTTCAGCTTTTACAAGGCTGTCCAACCGTAGTGTTATCATACTTACTAGTGGGATCCATGCAGTGAGAAAGGAAGGAAAGTACAAAGCTCAGCTGAGAATAAGACTGAAGAATGATCCTTCTCTTTCTAAGAATCAAGACCTAAAATTTTCCCAAGAAGGTACATTATCTACCTTTTGCTATGTTCCCCAGTGGTTACCTGGCATGTTTGTCAGGTTTTCTCACCACGTATCCATCCATTTCCTGCTCACCTGCTAACTAATATCTTGTGCTAGGCTCTGTGGATATAAGAAATGACAGACTAGGCAGTTCTTGCCCATTCTGCAGAGTAAGAGGAAGAAACATCTATTGATGCAACATTACTGCAACCACTCAAGCATTACAGAAGAGGACTCTAAGGCACTGACTGAGAGAGAAAAGCAGGCTGAACAGGCACAGCTTTCTATGGTCTGGTCAGGAAAGCCTTGTCTCTGGACACGATCCTTAAATCCGCAGCCACTGAACAAGCACAGATTGAGGAAAGGAGATGCAAGAGCCCTTGAGACACCCAGAATGTTCCAGCATAAGAATAAGACTGCACTGGTGGGCTAAGCATGAGCAGGGCATGGATCACCCCGAGAGGATGCAGTTCCTCCTTTCAGTCAAAGGTCTCCTTTCCTCCAACTCTAAGACAAAAGATGACACTCATACTGTTAAGAGTAAGGGGTGATGGAAGAAGCATCTCCTTGCTCACCTTCCCTGCAGCTCCCGCAATTTTATTAGCATAGGACAGATCATCATCCACCACTGGGGCTGTCTGCCATCACAATAAGAACAATCATAGAGACACTTGATGACTTGGATTTCTATGAAGTGCCAGGCTCTGTACTGTGTACTTTATTCCTGCATAACAAGGTAGTGGTTTTACTATTACTGCTATTCTTGCTGCTACTAACATCATTACTCTTTCCCCACCATAAAGGTAGAAAAACTGAGTCTCAGAGGATCCAAGTTGATTCAAAGCAAAAACAAAACAAAACTCCTCATACATGCTTATGTGAACATCTGAAAAAGATTTTCTGCCTCCATCATTTGGTCTTTACCATTAAATATTAATTCTTATAAATCAGATTTGCTTTGTGCAAGACAGGAAAAAAGCTACTGTGCAATGACTGTGTGCTCAGCACACTCCCAGGTGTTGGAGAAACAGAAAAAACACAAAGGTGTCCAGGTTTTAAAGGAAAAAACACAAAAGTGTCACCACGAAACCCGACGTATCCATCGTGCAAGGATCGATAAGGAGCCAAGCAGATTTGGATTTGATGGGAGTGACAGATGTAACTGGGACGCTCCACCCGGAAGAGACAACATCTGAGGAACAAAGACAAGGGAAAAAAACTCCTCAGAAGATCAAATGAAAGGAAGAAGAATGATTCTGGAATATAAAATGACATTTGTGTGGAAGTACCTATAATGTTCATGAGGCATTTAAGTTGTTTGGGAACAGGACTAGGTGAAATGGAAGGAGAAGAAAAGACAAAATTATAAAAGGTCTTAGAATCAGTTTCAGATTCTGGATTTGTGGAGATAATGGGGAGCATGCATCCTTCTTAAGCAAGGGGATGCAGGGTACATTTCACACTTAGCAAAGACCAGGCCTGTCAGACCTCACCGGTGGTTCTCCAAGTGTGGTTCTCAGATGAGCAGCATCAGTATCTCTTGGGAAATTGTTAGGATGCAAATTCTTTGGTCCCACCCCAGACCTACTGAATCGGAAACACTGAGATTTTTAACAAGCCCTCCAGGGGATGTGGATGCATGCTCAAGTCTGAGACTCACAGTCCTGCCCCGCATTCTGCAGACTTCTGCATACACTCCCCCAACTTCTGCATACATCCTTCTACCACAGCATCAGGAGACATCGTGTCACCCTGCATTGTAACTTGGAAGTGGTCCTGCTGCTAGTCTAGGTTCTCCCAGAGGACAAGTGAAGTATGTATAGGTCAGGTCATGTCCCCTTTTCGGTGCAGCCTCACAGCCCCAGGACCAAGGCAGTCACCTAAGACACTATGCATCCAACTCTGCTGGAGAAACTCTCCCTCTTGGTGTATCTATTTGATTTGGAAAACAGCAAGCCTTCCCCATCTCCTTCACTGGCTTTTCAGTTGTTCAGGCAGCCAGGTAACAGGCTGCTCAGGAACTCACACTGCTGCTTCCAAATTACTGTGAGCTAAGAGCTGGGTGAAGGCATTCGGAAGTGGTAAGTTAATAGGTAAACAGGCCCAACTTGGTAGCCTGGGTCCATGGTGCCCCAGAGCTGGGTGTTAAGTGGTGACTGCCCTCCCCTCTAATCACCTCTTGTTAGCTGCAACTATAGGCAAATTGCTAGTGAGGATTAAGTAGGGAGAGGATGCCAGGATCACTGTCAAGAAGAAAAAAGACTCAATTTGTAGCACAATCATGACTGTAATCACTTCTTGTAGAGCTCTTTTTGGCTGTGTTTGCCTAGCAAAGGTGTGAACCCAGCCTAGACTGGAGTGGGCCTAAAGTGCATGCAGCTTTGTCTCCGGCATATTAAAATGATTATTCCCCTAAAAGAGATAAGCCTAGCTATTAACAGGGCTTTGCCTCAACAGTCTCTCCCGACATCCAAGGTCCAATTGCCGCTGTGAACAAATGAACACGGATGTGCATAAACAATTGATCTGAGCTTATGAATAGAACACATTTCTCTAAACATATAGGGGAAGCTGGGAAGAAGCTTTATGGGGGGAGCAAAGACACTTTTCATTTACCTCTGTGTGTATACAGCCCGCAGCAAGTAGAAACAAATTAACATGGCGGTATTTTACAAACAGCTACACAGTACTGTGTTGGGAAGGTGGGTATTGAAAGGAGATGCTGTCTTGCTCCAGAGCAGAGGGAGATTTTTTTTTTAAAGGAGAAAGTGTCTTCTCTTTTCTAAATGTTTGGAGCTGTAGCCCAGGTAGATTAATATCTATTTTGCAAGGTCATTCTCAGACATAAAACTTCATTATTTTAGACATTTCTCTAGAGAAGTTTGGTAACAGGATGAATGAGAGGTACCCATGTCATTTCAGAAAAAAGAAAAACATTCTGCAACTTTGAAACAAAGGAGAGGAATAGAAATCAGGTGATATTTAAAGAGGAAGCAGGATTCATTCAGATGTAAATGCAGTTGTAAATCCTTCCCAAAAATGTGTGGTGCTTCTAAAATTCTCAAGTAAAAGAGGTTTCCAGGAAGTTTCCTAGTACATGATAGGAAGGGAGGAAGCAAGGATAAGAAGGATACCAAGGTCAGTAAAAGCCAGTTCCAATCCTTGTTACTCAGCAAATACCATCATAGTGGAAAAACAACAACAACAAAACCTTCTCTCATTAAATCTGTATTTTCTAAATGACCATTAAGCAAGATTGGAATTTTAGCAAGCTGCAGAAAAAAGTTCTTCAAGACATAATTTCTATATTTTTTCTATAAATATCCAAATAAGGTCATTTTTCACCAGTATATATATATATATATATTCTATGAATAAAAATTAAAACTCAAAAATCAGCACTCAATATACTCAATACACTAAGATATTTTAAAACTTCTTTTTGTTTCAAAACAATAATCACACAGAAAACTATGCTATATTTGCACCATCTTTATTTCAAATAATATTCCTCTTTGTGCCTACACTTCCAAGTATCCTGTTATTGCTGGAGCATAGTTTTTCATATGTTTTTCTCCAGTTTCACCCCACGAGTGATTACTCAGTCAAAATAATACCTAGTACACTTAGAGGAAAATCTGAAATCTGAAGAAAAATTAATTGGAGATTCTGAGTGATAATCTGGTTGCTCTAATCCTATTTATTTTGTTTTCTACAGCTCCAAACTGTCAAGCTAGAATGTTGTCTCCTTCCTTGTATACTTTCATATCTGTAGGATGCTGGGTACTTAAATATACATAAAACAAACACATGGTGAGTACACACCTATGGGTGGATATGATGCAAGCATTTAGTTTTGATAAGCAAGCTTATATTTGATAAAACATAGTGTAAATAACATTAGAAAACACCTAGCTGCTCTGTTTATGCTTTTTTTGTTTCCAAAATAAAGAGGCAAAAATCTGATATCCCTATTGCAAGGGTCCCCTATATCACAGTAAAAATCTTTTCCCTCAAAATCACTAAGAATCTTAAAAGTGCTTTTAAGAAGACCCCAAAACTCTGTCTCTCAACAAAGCTAACAGATAATCAGATAATCAGCTTGGAAGATTTTTCCTGCATTGTGCTTATGATATTTAAAGAGAACAATTAATGTCCAAATTAAAATTTCTTCAGTTCTCCATCTTATTAGCTTTCTGCTGCTTCAAGGCAATCTTTAAGATGATGGGCTTCTTGGAAGTCAAATAAATACAAGGTTTCCTGCAGAGAAATGGGCTCACTGGTAATGACAGTTTGCATAGACAAAGCACATCATGTTCCTGCCTTTCTCCTACATAAAGATGTGGATTTCAGGAGGAACAAGTCTGAAGAGGGAGAAAGAGTCCTCCAGGAAGTGAGGAGAGACCCCAGCTAGGCTAAGCAAAGTGGGCAGGAAGAGTCCCTTCCTACTCCTCTTACAGCAAGGAGACAGGAGTAGGTCAGCGAATCAAAACCCAGAGTCCTTCATATCACTTGCATGGTATAAAAAGCAAAAGCTGCCTACACAAGTGTCTATCTATGCCCACTATCAGCATGAGACACTACTCCTGCCCAAGGGCTTGAACTCATGGCTGGAGAACCGAAGGCAGAGGGTGACAGAAGTTTTATGCAAACCGCCCTCAATTTGCAAGGTGCTCCAGAACCTTCCCAAAGCTGCCCTAATTCTCTTGCTGTCTCTCTGGCTCCCACTCTCATTCTGGCTCTCTCTTGCTCTTGATCTTACTCTTTCCCTCTCTCTCTGCACCAGAACCCGTGAGAAGAGATATAATTAGTAAACTAAGAGATACCATATTTCTCTATACAGCAGCAGGTTGAGATGGAGGCAGTTACTGAGAAAACTGATCTTGCTTTTCAGGTCACTCCTAGCAGAAGGCGAGGTTTGCTCTTAAAACACAGCAGGGCTCAAAATCCTGGTGACCCAATCATTCTCTCATATTCATGTTCATATTCATTCTCTCTCTCTCCCACCTGTTTCAGAGAGAATCCCCAGTGGGAAGAGACAAACTCACCCTAGGTGTGAAGCCAGCAGCACGGGGTTGGGTGGACAGGCGTCAGTGTAAGGTGCTAGTGGTTAGCTCCATGGGCAAAAAGGTGGGCCACATGAAGGGAAAAGAGGGATGCAAGAGCTTTGCAAAAGAGAAAAAGAAAAGACGCAGGAGGAAAAGCATCAGGAATGTGTGCAAAGAAAAAAATAAGGCAAAGGGGATGGGAAATTAATAATCCAACAAGCAGGTTCCCTGTGTGTTATTAATCACACTGCCTCACCCAAGCTGCAGAGGAGCCCCGAGCAGCACATGGAAGGGGAGGGGTTTGCACACCATTGGTTGCCTCTCTGTACTCCTATACATCTCAGCCAATCCTCCCTGTGCCTTAAGGTACAGATATATCTGGGCTGCAGCTGCAAACCTCTGGAAGATGAAAAATCGTGCTCTGTGGGTAAGGTACTGCTCCGTCCAGTTAATGCACTATAAACTTTATTTGAGCTGACTTCTCATTTGATCCCCCTGTGACAGGGTCAGGGAGCGCAAGCAATTCCACCCCAAATCATGCCATAATCGAATTGCTGCCTATTTCCCGAACCTATAATGAAAAAGGCAACCGAAATAATGCAGGTAATGTTGGCGGCCTCCCTTGCCTGTCGGACATTATTACCTCCGATTGCTTGCCGCCATTTCCCCGTGCTCTAACAATGAATATATTTCACAGCTCACTTGCTCTCCTGTGTGGGTGGCATGGTATAGACACCTACATGATAGGAAAAGAAATCTAAAACAATGAGGCTGCTTCTGAGTGCCGTGCCTAGCAGCCTACTAGTGGGAGAAGCAGATTTTTCCAAGTGCTTCTGACACGCGTGCGCACACACACACTCACACACACACACACACACACACACACACACACACACACCAACATGCTGCAAGGGACGGGTACAGTCCAGAGGCACAGGCTCAGCTAACACCAACTCGATTTCTCTTTGTCTCTTTAAGTCTCAGCTTCATCACCTACAGCATAATAACTGGGAGTGTGACTCCTTTATCACTCAGATGCTCAGATGGTTTTTATCCTATTTTCTCCTCCTGCACAAAACGAGACAGATATAGCTTTAGGGACCGGGTATAAGATAAAATAACATGCCTACACACTCTACCTGAAAATGTCTTTAGAGTGCTCATTTCTCCCTTGAAGAGGTTTAAAAAATCAACACTCTCTATTTGCATGCCCTTAAAAAATATAATTCCGCATCCCATGGTATTTTGCCTCTTAAAATGCTGACAGCAGCCAAAAGCAATGGAACCAACACTCAGAGGCAAAAGCTACAATGTGAAATTGTTACTGGTATGACTCCTACCCTATGGTGGAGGCCACCTCCAAGATAGTGGAAATGTGCATTCCACATCTAGTGTGTCTGCAGCTTCTAGAGAAGCTGTGATTGATTGAGCACTCCACAGGATTCCAAAGCTATCTTTTATTTCTCCAACTAGTAGGTTCAGTTCACTCCAAGCAGTGACTTTGAAATTGTGAGACATCAAATTCTTGTAGAAAACTTGGCTATGCCTAAGAAATATTGCTGTTGCCTAAACTATTATCACCAAAAACTGAGGCTGCACTTCAATGTTGGAAGTCTGTGTATTTGTGGATATAGACTCATGGACAGCAATTTCTGTGAAAGTATCCACTCAGCTGGCAAAAACATACACTACAAATACATGTAGGTTTTGAATGAGACACTTGAAATCAAAACTAATGCGTACCCAATAGCAGTCTTTTCTAAAGCATCAGATAAAATGCAAAACTCTCTCTTCTGTCTCTTCTTGATTTTTCTTCTTCTTTTAAATATAGGAAATATGCTCTGTTATTTTTATTATATACAACTTTCCTGGTCAATAAAATCACCATCCATGCCTTAGCCCTGCCTTTTAACAAGAAAAGCCAGCCACAGGAAGCATACAGCTGCAAAATCAGGCAAAACTCAGATGAGAGGAGTGTAGAACTCCTCAGTGGAAATTCCTGCATTTTCTCATTCCAGGTCAGTCCAGCGCAATGGAAGGGCAGAACCACATTTTTAAAAAAGATACATAGTTTCAAGAGTTCATGCTGACATACACAAAGAATAATTCTTTAAAATACTCAGCACTATGGGCTATAGAGAACAGATCTTATAAGGAAAAAAAATCAATATAAAGAAAAAATACTCTAGATGTAATTGAAGTCATACATTTGTACATGACTTCTGCTATACGCCCAATTACTGCTATTTATCAAAGAGTAGACAACATTGAAACTGGCAGCATGAAAAACAAATTTTACTAAGTCAGAGGAAAAAAATCATCAGAAAGAAAAGGAAAAAAGATACAAATAATAAATAATTCAATATTCTCGAAGAAAACTCTCGTGGAAAAGGCCTGGTTGATTCAAACATCAGAGATGCGTCTGACAAGAGACGTATCGATTTAGACAATTCTATCATCATTATTCCAGCCGGAGTCCTTCACAAAAGCTGCTCTCTTTGCTCCTGTTTTTATTGCTGTAACTACCAACCTCCTTCTTATACCTCGATCTCTTTGAACCGGTATTCATTACAGCTTAAATCTTAAGCCCAAGCATAAGATGATAAACAGATTCCCTGTCTCATGTTTGGAGGACACAAGGGTTTAGCTTTCTTAAAACCTAATAGGACGAGAGGCTATTTACAATCTGCTGAGGATTTCTGCACCCTATGGAGTGGGTCATGTGCCCATCTGTATAATTAACCAAGCAGAATGTCTAGATTCAAGAGAAAACATAGATCCAAAGCAAATATTACCCACATCCAACAAAGAACTGTCAAAAGCCAAACAGGAAAGCTCACAACAAATGTACCCTTACCCTTTAAAGGCTATGAAAGAAAACACTGACAACATCTATCTGTAATGGGTTCATTCTCTCCTGCAAAGCAGGTTTCAAAACTATTATGGGTACTTCCAACCAAAACAATAGAAAGAAAAAACAAAACAAAAACAAAAGAAATTAAGAAAGAAAGAAGGGAAGGCTGGAGGAAAGGGGGAGGGAGGGAGGGAGAAGGGAGTGAGAGAGGGAGGGAGAATGAAGGAAAAAAGGAGAGAAGGAAGGAAGAAGGAAGAAAGGAAGGATCATTTGAGGTCAACACAGATCACTAAAATACAGTGGTATAATTAGTGGAGAAAAAAACAAGGCTCCATTAAGCATCTGCAAAAAGCAGAACTATTTCTTCAGTGTTCGATGTGTTAATTACAAGCAGATAGGAGGTGCCATGGAAAATTAACAGTCTTGCAAAGGCGTTAGAGGTAAATAGACAAAGCAGGAGCTACGGAAGGCTCATGAGAGCAAGTCAGTTTTGAAGAAAGATAAAAGAACTGTCATGTCCATGGCACTGCAGAGAGGGGAAAGGGCAGTGGACCCTGTTATCATCAGTTAATTAGGCAAGTGGTCCAGGCTTGCATAGGCTGTAACACTTGCCTTGGTAATCAGATGTATTATTCAAATGTGCAGAAACACAAATGCCATGGTGGGCCTGACAATCTGCCCACTCCAAGGTGCTGGGCCAAGGAGCTCTGCACTCCACAGTGACAAGTGAGGTCTGGGTGTCTTTCTTAACTTCAGATGAGTGGGTGGGGAAGGAGCTCCTGAAATTCAGTATCTCCAGCCTGAGTTTGCTGCCTAGCCACAAAAGAGTGATTGAGATCAAGATCGGGAAGACCATACAGGTAGTGCGGATCAGAGAACAATTAACTAGGGAGATACAAAGCAATGCTTAGCTTGTCTATGGAGGGAGCTTGGGAATATTCACTGGCTGTCTTTATAGAGGAGAGTAGAGAGAGGAACTATAGAGACAGAAGGGAAGGGGAGAGAAACAATATCAATGGTAACATGAAAGGAGAGATCTGGGGAATAGACAGTATCAACATCACCTTTCCCTGAGTTTGCAAGAATATAAAGATGAAAACTCCCCAATTCTAAACTTTGATCTAATTTACTAATGCTGTGTGGCAACGCACAGTTCAGCCCAATGTTTGCTAGTCTTTCATAGCCAGTGGTTACTAATGAATTACAGGCAATGAGTTCATGACATCAGACACATGATCAAGATGATGAAAGACATGCTTTGGGCAGAGACAAAGGATGCCTCATCCCCACTTAAGTCTTGACTCACGCTGGGGGGACACTGGTCATCCCATATGACAAGAGGGCTCATGGATATCATGGGGCATGGATAGGAGTCGAGGTTCTTGGTCATCCATGCAACATTTCAGGAGATACTTAAACCCATGGGAACTGGGCACAAAGCCTCCCTTACAAACATAGACAATACTCAATCTTGCCTGGGATATACTGGAAGACCACCTTTACCTCTGGCAACTTTGTTCCACAAAAATACATCAGTGTGATAAACAGGCCTCTGAGGTAGAAGTTATATTGGCCAATGATAGTAACAGATTTTTCAATCATGGATTAAACTGATTGCTGATGGAAAACTCTTGGGAAAAAAGATGGTGTCTCTACTCCACAGATAGACTTTTTTCCTTGTCATTACCCTTAGGCATTAGTATAGCACCTATTTTCACAACATTTACGTCTCTTTAGGTATTTTAAGTAATCTAGAGATAATTTAAAACATACATGAGGTCATGCATATGTTATATGCAAATACTAGGCCATTTTGTAAGAGGACTTGAACATTCTTGCATTTTGTACTTTATACGGGGTACCAATCCTCCACCATACTGAGAGAACACTGCATAGATCAGCCACTCACTCCTGTTGTCTTATCCCTGAGCTTAATGTGGAGAATGGACCAGCCTGGCCTACAGGCAAAGATGAGTTTAGAGATGGGAAGAGAAATTCATAGGAAATATCTCGGCTTCCAGTGACCAAAAGCTGGAGAATCTCGTGAAGAACTCCTCCACAAGGTCATCTGGAGCCTCTTGGGACTGGAGTGCTTGTAGTGGGGTGTGCACACTGCATACTGAAGTCAGTGTAACCAATTTAGAAACTCTCAGCCCAGTATACCAGCAGTGGAAGGATCACAGGAGGTGATAGAATGGCTGAAGGTGGACAAGAAGGACACAGAACACTGTCTCTGGTTTAATCTGTAACCACACAGATATACAGAGAATTGAGTCGAGGGCAAGTTCTTCGCACATTCCATATATCACTCCCAATTTGAAAACAGTTTAGACATGGTGGAGAGATTAGTGGTTGTCTGAGGTTGGGAGAGGAAAGAGATAGTTGGAATTCCTAAAAGCTTGGGATTCGGCAAAGGGAATGTCCAGTGGGATGACCAGGGTGGCTGGCACAGCAAACAACACAGGTATAAATACAAAGAGGAAGGGGTGCATATAAAACTGGGGAACTCTGAACAGGTCAGCATGAACTCTATCAGTGTCCACTTCCTGTTCAGGATGTGGAAGGGCAGATACACCAGATTTCACCACAAGTCAGGAGAAGGTGGAATCATTCCTTTGTGCTAGTTCTTATAACTGGATGTAAGTCAGCAAATACCTCAAATATTAGGAAAAAGTTCTAAGAGGAACTCCAGCTTTGGAGCCTTATACAGGAACCCCAGAGTCCCTACCTGTCAACTATGATTTTTTGTATGAGTTACTTCTATACGCCTGAATAATCTGCTATAAAAAGTAGATAATAATAATGCCCCCTCCCAAGATTGGCTGCGGGGATTAAATGAGATTATATGTGCTATGTGCCTAGAACATTCCTGGTGTTTAACAGTGCTTTGACTCCTAATTATCATAAGCATCATCATTGTTATGTACAGACAATACCAAATATGTGTGAGTAAATGGAAACATGTTTTGGAGATTAAACACATGCCCATTGTTCTCAGGATTTGCCTGATTTTCAATGAATGGGGATGGTTTCTAAGGGGTGTTCTAAGGTGTGTCACTGACCAAGATAAAGTCTTCAGAGGAATTCCAGCTTTGGAGTCCTGTCCTGGAAGCTCCAGACCCGTTCCTGCCATCTTGCCCTTGGACAGTGTATTTCTTTAGCCCCTTACCTTAAAAAGCTGCCTTCCACTTTCCACCATCTCCCAACCGAATTTGTTCACATTCCATCCTGTCTACAGTGCCCCTCCTTCACACTGCAGAGTGGATCTGGTTCCTCTACATCTCTTCTTCCTGACAATCAGCAGGGGTCTGAGGTGACTCCCAGGCACTCAATCACATCAGCTAAGCACCACTGGGAGGAACAATGAGCAATAAAAGCCTCCATTCTGATCAAATTAGTTGGACACGGATCAATAGGAAGCTTTGGTGTGTCCCTGGGTTTGGAGTCTGTAGATTCCGAGCACAGAGTCATCTGAGAGACAGAAAAAAGGAGAGTGAGGGGAGAAATAATATCTGTTTCCTTGGCAGAGAGATTTCCTTTTATTGAATCTGTCACTTCCCATTTCGGTTAACAAACTGCTGAACAGAGCTCATCGTCGGGCAAATATTACAGCTTCAAGGAATACAAAGTGCAAGCAATTGTTCCAGATTGGAGCTTTTATAAAAATGAATGGGTGTGGCAAAAAAAAGAGGGCTAGAGATTTTGCATGCTAGAGCGAAAATCCTACTCTGCAAAAAGGTGGCTTGGGAAGGAGGAGAGGTGACATCTTGAGTTTTGGTTAATTTTTTCTTTCTTCTAAACCACAACCAGTCTATGACTCATAGCAAGCATTACTGGTTTCAAAACTAATGCAGGCAAACATAAAAAGGACAGTTCCATATTTCCTAGGAGAATATGCTAAATTTGGACTTAGGTAGCTTCAGAAAGAAGAGCCTGGAAAGATTTTTTTTCTTAATTTGTTATTATTTTCTTCTACTTTTCTGAACTGGAGATCTAATGCAGTCATCGCTGGACAAATAGGAAATTGAAGCCCTTTTCTCTTTCAGGATTCAGTTAGTAATGGTTCTTGGCTGAGAGGGTGTTTTTCTGAGAGAGAACAGAGAACACACTGATGGAAAGCTGTTGGGTTCTTAAAGATGGTAGGTATTTTATCTGCTTTAGTATGTTACTCAAACTCACAGAGTTAGAAAATAGCAAGCCGGATTTCAAACTGAAGCCGGTGTTTATTCCACGACCCACATTCTGTCTGCTCAGTGGTTTGTTTTGTCCCTTATTTCTGTGACATTTGTCCCTGGGATGACCATCAGTTTTCAGTGCTTCCACTCATAGTTTTCCTCTGCACCACATTCAGCACCAGGGCAAGAACCGTTAGCACTCAGATCATAACAATTTATCCTGGATTACAATGTGAGCCAGTGGTACCTGACATTAACCATATGCCACATTCACCCAAAAAGACCATAAAATTCCAGGTGCCCAGCTCAGGGGATTCGAGGACGTATTCTGGTTTGGAAATCATAAGTCACAGCGTTATGAATATGAAAAATGGTAACAAAAGAATTGCCTTTTAGAAGGACTAAGGTAAAACTGGTACCACTGAGGACTTGGAAAATGAATGATGTCTGAGTCCATGTCAGAAGCTGTATGATGCAGCAGAAAGAGCAAATGCAACCATGAAAGTAACTTCTTCAAGATGCTCTTCATTCATAATATGGGATGATATGTTCTCCCTGGAAGAGTTGTTATTGTGTTTGGATAAGGCAGACCTTCATCAAGCTCTTCCATACTGGTTGGTAAATCACATTTTCCTATTAAAAAACCCACTGACGACAATGATAATAAATGTCTGTTAATTTGTAAGGCTTAAATTATAGACAGCCAAATCTGAAATGAAACTTTTACTTTTTAGTGTTTTCCTGCTAATGTCATCTTCTCAGAAGATTTCTGACCACCATTTTCCATCTTCTCAAATTCTTTTTATGTCTCTGTATTACCCTCCATGACCTGGCTATCCCTTACACATATACTTATGCACACACTGTGTTCTGCATGTCAGATCCTTCTGGGATGAGGACTTTCCACTGCCAGCCAGCACCTCTGAATAATTAAGCAATGCATGGATGGACTGGCTATGGATCAGCTAAACTACGATAGTCTGAGTATTTGTGATATGATAGATACATTCATTACACCCTCAAACTTGAAGAGTCAGAATGTCCAGAGGGAGCATCCAGGACTTCCGTTTCCTCACAAAGCAGAGGACTCTGGTCAGCGCCATCTGAGAACCATTTTTTTTTGAAGTTAAGAAAGCAATTACTATTGCAGTGGTACAACATGGCAACCTCTGTGTGCCTTCACACAGGGAGAATCTGAGTTAATTCTTATAGAAGCAAAAGAGATGAACACAAACATGCTCACTGTTTGAAGCCCATGGACTTTATGATATGCACCTGAGGTCACTTGACTCCTAAAAGTACCACCCTGGGAACATTGTGGACTTCAGACCTCTCAAAGCAAATATTCCCTATGTCTCCTACGAATCATACTCATGTATTTTTTAAACTTTATTGTTCTTTTAAAAGTCCTTTTCATTTCTGAATTCCACACTTATTGAAGAATACTTTGTAGAGATATATTTTATATTATAGGCAATTAATATGTGGCGAAACACAAGACCCAAAATACAGTGCTGTTACAAAGTACAGCATCAGTGGATAAATGCAGGTAACTGCACAGCAGGGTGGAGTTTCTGGGTGTGGTCTTCAGGCCAGTCACATTGTTGTGTGAGAAACACACATTTTCTGGGCTCCTTTCTGGAACCACTGAACAAGAATTCTGGGGTAAGAGACTGATATTTCAGTTCTCACATGTTCTCCACATACTGCTAAAAAGGAAGTGAAGACAGATAACAGGAGAGATAGAATTTCTAGGAAAGAGAAAGGATTGAGGGGTTAAGATTCATACTGAGGCAAGGAAGAATCACTACAGATTTGGGAGCAGAGCAAAGACTAACTGAAAATTTGTCCTGGGAAACGCTGATGCTAACAAGTACCACATCATCAGGGATGCTTGTGCTCTCTGTTTTGTTTCCTGTAGTTGTTTTTCTAATGAAAAGATTCTGTGGCTCAATCAATTTGGAAACAAATGAGTTAAAAGAAACCACACACATTTGTTGATGTTGTTTACTGTGGGATTTTTCAAAGATGTTTTCAGCTTTAAAATTAGTACCACAAAACTCTAAAACGGAATACATCGCTTTACTAGGTAAGAATGTCTTATTTCAGTTAAATATGGAAATACTTATTCTAAACTTTTTGTGCATGCCTGTGGTTTTCCCCTTTTAAATTTCAGTGTTAGCAGGATATGATGGCTCTCACCTCTCATTCCGGCACTAATAAGGCTGAGGAAGGAATAATTCGGAGAGTTGGAGGCCAGCCTGGGTTAGAAGGTGAGACCCTTTTTCAAAGAAAATGATAATAACCTTTTAAATTTTAGAATAGTTTTAAATTATCATAATGATGGAAGGCAGTATAAAGAATGAACACAACCACTGTGATACCTAATTTTTCCCATTTCTAACATCTCACAGCATTAGATGCGTTCCTCACAACTAATGAATAAACACTCAGGCATTAACAAGAGCACATTCTTTACTCAGATTTCCTTAGTCTTCACCCTCAGTTCTTTGGCTCCAAGGCCCTACCTAGAACACCACTCTGCATGCAGGGGCTGTGACCTCTTCTGCTCCTCTCACCCTTCAGAGTTCTCTCATTCTGCCTGTTCTCAATCACCTTGATAGTGTGTGGGTCCAACGTCTCGAAGGCTGCTTGCTCTTCGACTTGAATTTGTCTGATTCTCTGGAGAGATGGGTTCAGGGGGAAAGATAACATTTACTCCTTTCTCTGACACTACTTCCTAATTCCATGTGTTTTTCATCTTTGTCAGGACTCCTAGGGTTTTGTTTCTTCTCTGAAAGATGGGATACAGTTTAGAAGGGAGAAGGTTTTAAAATCAGAATTCTATAAATTATGAAGAGAATTAATGTGGGGTTTTAGGTAAGCTGATTAGAATGTGATCTCACTGTCACTGCTTCACATAGAACCCTCAAAGCCAAGTTATATGTTGACCATTCTTAGAATTCTAATTTGATGGCAATTGGCCCATTTTTAGGTAGTGAACATAGATCTCTGAGGACTGCTACTCTTCCTCATAACTGGGATGACTTGCACACAAATTAAAACAAATAGACAAGAACCCCTTATATTCTTCAAGCTTGACAAAAACACATGCCTCTCCATGGAAAGTATGAACATCTGTCTAAAACCATTATCAAACTGAAAGGGTAGACTAGTGCTTAATAGGAACAGACTGTAGTCTTCATCCCTGGGGTTTTAATCCCAGTTTCACTACTTAGTGGCCTGAGGCAGGTTATTTCCATAGCTCCGGGTCCTCATTATCAAAATAGGGTTAATGCCAGCACCTCCCATAGAGAAACTTTTGGTATAATGAGCCAATCAATGCATATTGATCAGTGATATGATCCAGGACTGTGCCTGTACTGTAGCAATCCCCCAATGCAGATCAGTTATTTTTACAATGATTAATTTGAGCCACAGGGAAAAGGCATTCATATAGGTTAACAACTGCCAAATGTCAGTTACTTCGTATGGTTCAATCTACTGTTATCGTCATCATCATCGTAATTGTCATTGAAGACATCAACAGAGATGCAGCTTAGGCTATAGTGACACCACTCGAAAGGGCAGATGGCCAGCTAAGCCCAGCTCTGCCCTTGGTCTCCCTCATGGAGATCTGTCAACTCTGACAATAGCTAATGCCTCCCTCCTTTCCAAGCAGCCGCCTTTAAGCAGAACCCTCCTCCTCCCATTTAAGACATTGCTGGACTCCACTTCTCCACACTTCATTTTCCTCATTGCCCAGCCTCGGCCGTATCAAAGCAATGGGACTAAAGAGAAATTTCACAGCTCCTGACCTTCAGCAAGATATGCCCAGGAGCAAAGAATGAATGAAACATGATGAAATTTCATGAATTTTTCTAGAAAATCTAACTTTCAATGAAATTGAGGAGGAGCGGGTCAACGAAACAGCCAGGAATAGAAGGCCTGACCCGTGGTGATTGGATTACATTGCATGCTCTGCAATTTCTTATTAAGACCATCCAAATGAATGTAATATATATTACGCACACATTCATATTCAATGCACACAGATATACACTGCTAAGGAGAGTGCAAGTAATTGAATGAAGAAACAATTGGCAATAGCTTTGCGACAGAATTGTGTTCCGATGGAGTCCTCTGTTGTTTTCTCTGTTTTTTTCTACATTCGACAACAATGGGGAAGGGGAAAGAAATGTCATTCTCTAACCACTAAAAATAATACTTGTGTTCTATTCCGTTGTCTCCGCAATGAATAAAACAGGCACACGGGTTTATAATATCAATTCACAGGGCTCTTTCTGCTCCAGTGAACTGTTACTGAACGGTTCAGAACAAAGCTACAGGCAGATCGGACGAAGCCTTCTAACAGAGTTGACATTAGGCTCAGCCTGATAAGACCACATCAGAGAGACTCATTCTCTAGACCCTGTGATCAGGGCAGCAGAGATGGAGAGGTGCTCCAGCTTAGGAACCTGATCACAGGCCAACTCTGCGGACCCGGCTCACAACGCAGCTCAGGGTAATCAGGCAAGGCAGAGGAAGGCAGGGCAAGATCTCATGATTGCAGTATGTTTAGACTTGAAGAGAAGCCTGGCCCAGGAAGGAGGAACTGGATGACTAGAGGCACGGGGTGTCCTCAGGGAAGACAAAGGAAGTTCGTCTGTGATAACAGCATGTGAAGAGTCCTATCAGAAGAATGCTGAACAGTTCTAACCTATCTCTATTCCTTCCAAATAAGAGTTCACAGCTAGGGAATACTGTGATCCTTATACCCCAGGTACACTTGGCAATGTCCAGAGATAGTTTTGGTTGTTACAAAACATGGAGGGACAGAGGGACAGAGAGTTGCTACCAGTATTGAGTAAGTAGATAACAGAGATGCTACTAAACATTTTATAAGGCACAAGACAGTGCCAGCAACAAAGAATTACACCATCCAGTCTAAAATGTCAATGGTGATGCACCCTGTTCTAGGAGATAGCAACTTTGATCACCCATCTGGACAGAGATAAAGTCTTACTAAATTAGATTATCAACTCAGTTATCAGCAACAGTTATCTCCATATCCAAGACAATCACACAATGAACAGTTTGGAGAAGTGGTGGTGCCAGGAATTAGTTACTTCTCCATAGAAGTTCAAATACATCATTATAATTTAAGAGTATTTATGGGATATTTTTGGAGATGTACTGTTTACTCCCATTCATCTCAATGCAGTGACAGTTTTGAATGGTTTACTGTGCTCTCAGAAGACACATTTAACTTTCTTTTTTTTAATTTCAAAATGAATACAGTCACCGTATTAAAATTTCCTCTGCTTTTACTGTCATCTACAAGTCACTACAGCAAGGCACAGTTTATCTCACTAAACATCGCGGAGGAGGCGTGGAATCTAAACAGTTTGAATGCCTGCCTCAATTAACTTGAGACTGTTATTATTTGTGGTAAGGTCATTAATAGAAGGATACTGCACATATTGTAATTCAAAGAATGTGCAAGTTCTGACAGCCAAGGAGGTCAGAGGATGATGTGTTTGTGTTAATCCAACTTTCTGTAACATCACTAGGAAAAATCATCAGCACACAATTGTCTAAAGCAAGGGATTCCAAACATTTCTCTGTATAGGATGAGAGAGTGAATATTTCAGGCATTTTATATTACATTGCAATTATTCAACTCAGCCCTTGTAACATGAAAGCAGTCAGTGATGATTTCTAAACAGATGTGCAGAGCTGTGTCCCAGTCAAGCTGTGTTTAGGAAAACAGTCTTCAAGGCACATTTGGCCTGAGGGCCCAGTTTGCCCACTCCTGGTAAAATCTAAAAACCTGTATAACACTGGAGCTTAATTGAAGTGATGGAATCTGAGGATGTGGAAAGCACTTCAAATACCTGCACTGTCTCCGGGTTATTACTGTGTGGATCGATTAGCAATGTACTAAGATGAGTCTTAACAGCACTTAATATAATGGGCAAGTTGTCCTATTTGTGTTGCTACGATATAGTGTTTCTTTAGTGTCTGTATTATACCATGTTCTTACATTTCCTAGAAAGATTCATGCAAGAAATACAAACTGAGCCATTATCTTACCATATATATCAAGTGCCAGAGTACATTCTGATTGACAATAATGATACCTGCCCTACAGTGCTTTATAAGGGTATGCTTAAGCACAATTTTTTTCTGTAGCTTACACATACGTGCACATGGGCACATGTTCACAAGCTACTTGTGACTTTGAAAGTAAAATTCTGCATTGTATTGTATTGATGGTTATAAAACACATGAGACAGGCAGAATTGGGACATTTCCTCCACAAGACACCTGCATTTAAATCTCTGTTTTCCTGGCAAAATGAACTTTGTAGCCCAGTAGGACCTATTTTATACATTTGGTCTTTGGAACTGTAATAGAGTGTAACAGTGTTGCTTTATGCCGCTAAGGTTGTGGCAGTTGGTTACAGCAGCCATGAGATCCTGATACCGCAAGTGGAGAGTAATAATTTATTATAGGGCTGAAAGGTTGCTTTGGAATATAGGAAACTGGTGACTCTGGGAAATTTTATTTTTCTTCCAAGAATTTTGGAAGACTGTTTGCTATTCCCTCAAAAGCAAGACACAAAACTGTGTTTTCTTTTGGACACATGTATCTACCCTCTGGGATACAGACTGAGGCAAAAACAGACAGTGGGCATGAAGGTGTTTAAACTGGTATCAAAACTGGGTTGTCACACTTAACCACCAGGTGACTATGCAGATGAAGCAAGTGCTCTAGGCCTCGGTTTCGTGGTCTATGTGGCCCAATAATGCCTTACTCAGCATGATTTCTGTAAGGAGTAGAAAGCACTGAGAGTGATGTTTGGCACAATAGTAGGCTCACTCCATAGAGCATCTCCTTTTTACTCTTTTGTGGGGCATTTCCTGTCAACTCATAGTGTTTTACCTGTTGTGATACAGATGAGTTTTTCTGGAACAATAACAATTTGAAAGTTTTTTTCTTTTTGTAATTAAGGAGAATGTGATCATTTGCCAATAAAGTTTTCATCTTTCAACACTATAAACAGAGATCACACATGACAGTGAATATTTACATTTTAAAAACAGATTACGGAAAAAGACACATTGCAGTTAATACCCCTAAAGCTCCCCACTCTCTTCATGCACACTTACCCATCATTCCTGCCACATTCTGAAGCAGTTCTATTAGTCTTTTTTCATAAGTATCTTTAAGAGTGTGATCAAAAATATAGTTAGTGGTGTTGCCAAGGGCATTCCAGTCTGTTTTCATCTACCTCATTTACCAGATTTGGCACTCAGTGACTCCTGGCTCTTCCTCAAAATCAAAGTGAGCATGGAGGGCAATGATTTGACTCAATTCAGGACATTGAGGCAGTCAGACAGCACAAGCAGTGCAGGTCAGAAACAGGAGGAACACAAGTTAGGGCCCTGTCTGGGCCACTTAGGGACTTAGCATGATCCCATCTCAAAATGGAAAGGAAGGAGTGGTGAGGTAGCTTAGTGCAAAGGCTCTGGGTTTAACCCCTAGGAAGAAAGGAAAGAAGGAAACGAAGGAGGGAAGGAAGGAAGGAAAGAAGGAGAAAAGAAAAGAAAGAAGCCAAAATGATGGGATAATTGTGTTCCAAGAGAGGATAAGTATTTGAGGGAGATTAATGACAATACGTCTTTCACAGTAATAATTCATTTTAAATTTAAGCACACTATATTTTATGATCACACTTTGTACTCCACGGGATGTTCAGGAACATTCCTTGATCTACCTGCTAGATTCAGTAGCATCCTCCTGCACTCTCCAGTTGTGACCACCAAAACTGTCTCCGGACAGGGCCAAGTGAATCCTGGAGTCTCAGTCACACCTGACTAAGAACCACAGGGGGAGGACTGTGATCTCATTGCTCCAGAGACAGCAGGGTGAGGCAGAGTGAAGAAATGAGTACTAGGAGCATTGGCCATAGTTAATGGGTAAGAAATCCTTTTCTGTCATCGAGGCTGCCGATTGGGGTCCAGGTATAATGGAGGACTGACCACAGGTGCAGCTAGGATTTGGCCCAAGACCCAGATGTACACAACCAAAGGCGAATGTGTGGGAGATCCAAGTGCACATCAAAACGTGTCAAATTGAAATGTGCAGCGAAAGGCGGGCACAGGAGGCATATTTAAGTGCAAGGACATGGGCTGTGTGAGTCAGCACAACTCAAATAATTACTGCCTTCGGAGGAGCCAGAGAGTTCCAGAGCAGCTGCGAACACGCTTTGCCTGGAGCTCTGCTCAGCTCAATGTTCTCTGGCAACACCTGGTGGAACAGGGAAAAAACTACACAGCACTCTGGCTTGCGCTGCTACTGCATCTGCTGCTCCTGTCGCAGCTGAGGCTTTTCAAAACACAGTTTGCAGCTGAGTGGGGGAGGGAGAACCATCAGAGGCCCCGCCTCTGGGCTAGCATCAAACCCTGTACCACGCTCACTTCCACTGTTTATCATTTCAACTTTACCGAGCAGAAAACAAACACTCTTGTACAGTCAAGAGTTGTTTTTGTGTGTGTGCTGTGTGCATGTTAAGGTGAGGAAATAACTGCAACTGAGGGCTTTCTGGAGATTTTTTCTCTAGAGTGTGCCCAGAAATCTCTCAACAATCACCCTACAACTTAGCAAGCATGCACTCCCCAGCTTTACAAGCACACTCTTATGAGTTATTATCATATCCAAAATGACACACTTCGAGGCTCTGCAGGTATCTCTACAGCTGCAGATAGAATCCTCTCTGCTCAGTGGAGAGAAAATGAGAAAGAAGATCTCAAGCGTCCACTCAAAAGCAAGAAAATGTACTGACTCAGGAACCTACCCTGGCCGCCCAGTTTTGCATGGATGAGAGCAAGACGCTTACCTATGGAGCATTCTGCCTGGCAACAACATGGCAGGAGGCAATCGGACAATTAAAAGTTGCCTTTTTAGAAAATGTTCTCTGTAAATCAACAGACACAGCAGATTTCCAAAATGAGCAGCATTGCTGAGGGTAAGGTTCTGGTTACTCAGATGGCAAGTTATTTACATCCTCTAGGCCTTTATTCCCTGCACTGTAAAACAAGACAGAATGATCACAGCATCTGTCCATGGAAGGTGTGGGTGCTAACGGTGACTGCCATCAGTTTTGTGTTCGGAAAACATTAGTAGAAGGCACAATTACTGACTCCTAAGAAACAACCACTGCTTGTCAGAAAGCTTGGGGGCCCGTTTCTGGCAGGACAGTGACTTGTAAGGTGACATGGGACAATTCCCATCTCTGTGTTTTTCTTGTCCTCCAAAATGGAAATACCACTAACTTTAAAAAACTTTTTTTCCTGTCTACTTGGAATTAATTCATAATAAATAGGAAATGAAATAGAGTTTATTATTATATGTTTGCAAATTATAATTACATTTTGGTCTTGGGGAATTGGTACGTGTACATATCTTATCTTGATCATTTTTATTTTCCCCATCTCCCTTACCATCCCTCTCCCTCATTCTCCAGATTCCCTTTCCAGCTTAATGTTGCCATGTGTTCTATCATTTCCCTTTTATTTTGCTCTTCAAATTATTTATACAAATAATCATAGTACAGTGATACCTGAATAAACATGCTTATGTCAACACAACTCACAACTAAATCATGAAGCAGCTTATATGCTCATTAACAGACAAATGAATAAAGAAAGTGTATACACGTACATCTCAGCCATAAATTATGAATTTAAGTCATTTGTAGAACAATGAATGAATTTTGAGACCATAATAATGCATAAAATAAATCAGATACCCAAGGGTAAATACTTCTTAATTTTTAATAAACTTTAAATGAGAATATCATTGTTGGTCGGAGGTAAACCACATTAATTCTTCTTTAAGACGTCTAGCACAAGCTGGGCATGGTGGTACATGCCTGTAATCATAACAGGAGGCTGAGGAAGGAAAAATGTCATAAATTTGAGGCCAGCCTGGGCTCCATAGTGAGGCCAGTATCAACTACGTAGTGAGACCATGTCTCAAAAAAGTAAAAATAAATGTCTAGTGCAATATAAAAATAAAGTATTATTGTGTATTAGATATTATGGTTAGGATGCTCACATCCATATAATGACATAAATAGTAAATGTGATTGATTGGGCAGATATTAGGAAACACTGGAGTATCATTTGGAAGTGTCTCAAAATAGGTGCTTCAGGGTCTCTTTTGGACGTTTCATCAACCTAGTCAAATGGGGAGCAAGGTTAACAATAGGATATAAAAGTAGTCAACAGATACAAAAAAGCTTATAACATTATTAAGTGCTTAAATTTATCATTAGGAAAATGGAAATCAAAACCACCATGTGATATCACCTACTACCCGCTAGAATGACTACAATTGAAAAGACAAAAGATAACAAGAATTGGTGAGAACATGGAAGAAATGCAGCCCTTGTACTCTGTTGGTGAGGATGTAAGTTGATACAGACATGTTAAACATTCTGGAAGTTCATTTAAAAATTAAAAATCAGATACATTATGATCCAGCAATTTTATTTCTAGGTATGGTATTTATCCAAGCAAAATGAAACCAGAGTATATCTGAACCTCAAAGTCTGTTACAGCATGATTCATAATAGCTAAGACACCAAAACACAAAAGTGTCAATTGGCAGATGAATCAAGGAAATGTGATATTTATAAGATAGGGTATTATTCAGTCATAAAAAGAAGGAAATCGTATCAGTTACAACAATATGGACAAACCTGGGGAACATTATGCTGAGAGAAATAAGATGCCAAAAGACAAATACTATAAAATCTCATGTGTAGAATCTAACACAGTCATATTCATAGACACAGAAAGTAAAAATGGTGATTGTCAGGTGCCAGGGGCAGGAGATAAAAGAAATATGAGTTAGTCAGATAGTACAAAGTTTCAGTGCAAAATGAATTAATTCTGGAAATCTAATGTGTATCATGCACTTGAAATTTGCTAAGAAAGATCTCAAGCTATCTGACCAACAGCAAAATGAAAAATAAAACTGTGTAAAATGTTGGCTATATTAACTCTATTGAATGTAGTGATAATTCACAATGCATACCTGTATTAAATACAGGCTGTACGTTTTAAATACGTACGATTCCTGATTATTGATTATACCTTAATAAAGTTAGAAAATAAAAAAGTGCTCAGACAATGTAAAGAAAAGCAAGTTCCTTTCATGTCAGAATGGTGACATGAATTTATAGTTACAGCCTCACTGTTTCTTTCTAGGTCAGATTTGCAAATTTTCTTCAATGCATCTGTAATTGTCTCCATGTCCCCTCTGCTTCTATGGACCATTGTTTTGTATTTTCAGGACCATCAAATATCAAAAATAGGGTTCCTCTGCAGTTGCTTTCCCCTACTGAGATGCTGAGATCAGATTCCATGCTGAGATTCAAAGTTACAAGATCCTATCCAGGGGAATTCTCAATGAGCGAGGCTTCCTTCTATCAGTCACATTCTACAAAATATTTACCGTATTGCTTGCCAGTGGCTGTCCAATTAGGATCATCCGAAATACTATAATTAACAGCGGAATCTCTCATGCCAAATGTTGGAAGTTACTCATATTCAAATTACACATAAAGACTTGGAAACCAAGAAGTAATATCTGTCTACAATCAGAGTTCAACTACTTTGAAGTGTCCTGCTCCCAGATATGACTCCCTAAAATCAGTAAGGAAGCTGTATTTTCTTCCGTCCTTCACTAGAATTCTCAAGTGCAAGGAGAAGCCATATTATTTTTTAAGTTTTATTTAAGACCACTTTTTAAAGACGATATTTATTTATACCAAACGACAGTTCTCCAATCTGAAATGATTAAAGATTGATAATGGAGCTCAAGACACAACATTTTTCACTTCAAAAGGAAATTTTTAACCATCATTTTCAGAGCACTTAACAGTGTCCAGGACTGAATAAGTTAGTTGATCCTTTCTTAGTCTTCACACAGGCTTGGTGAATTCTTAAACGTATTTTCAAAGAGTTGCTCTGAGTTCTGAAATAGAGTATATATACTTTTCTATTTGGCAATATTAAATTGTACATTTTAATTAAATCTTTACTTTAGGATATACAGTATATGTAACATGTCCTTTATCATGAAATATATTTATAAAATAAAAACTATTTGTTTAAAAGAGAAGAACACATCCATGTGCTGCACGCTTGATGTATCATTTACACGTTATCTCTCTTTGGGGCTTAACATTTGGCAATAGGACATAAGCTTGGACAAGCAATGACAAAAGCCACTTTTATGTGACAACTGAGTTCCCTTTATGCACTTTAGAAGCTCCTTTGCTGCCCAGATGGGGTTGTAACCTGTGAAACAAATCATGTGTCCTAGTTGTGCCAGTGTGTCTCAGTTTTTTTAAATATATGTATACATGTATTATATTTTGGTGGTACTAGGGATGGTACTCAGAGTCTTGTGAATGCTATCCAAGTGTTCTACTATGAAACTACAGAGGCCCATCAATGTGTCTACTGAGTTCACACCACTTTCAAGTACCTTTTATTGTCATGGCACTGTCTTCCTCAATGCTGGAGGTTAGTATGAAGGGTATTATGTAGATGAGTGTTGGGAGCCGTGGCCGAGCCCGGTCGCCTTACTTGGCGGACGTGAGGCCTGTAGGAAAGAGCAAAGCCTGAGCTAGATTACCCCTCCCATCGAGTGTGCTAAGATGGCGCTTATTTCCTGCTTGGTAAACAACCCGCCCTGTAAGATCTCCTGCTTCACAACCCGCCCTGTAAGATAGTCTGCCTAGCAACAACTGAACCCTATAAAAGTGAGTGCCTCTCCCGCCAAGAAAAGAAGAAGAAGCAAAAGAAGCAGAAGAAGCACGCAAGGAGCCGTGGAGAGCGGACCGGTAGAGGCTTCGGGACAGACTGTAGGGAGAAGCACGCAAGGAGCCGCGGAGAGCGGACCGGTAGAGGCTTTGGGACAGACTGTAGGGAGAAGCACGCAAGGAGCCGCGGAGAGCGGACCGGTAGAGGCTTCGGGACAGATTGTAGGGAGAAGCACGCAAGGAGCCGCGGGGAGCGGACCAACAGAGGCTTCGGCCGGGAGGATTCCCGGGGCAGGCTGTACGGAGAAGGAAAATAAAAGAAAAGGTTGTCCACTGCCAGACTTTGTTGTGTGTCCTTCCTGCCGGCCGGGAGTGACACCGACATCTGGTGGCCCGTACGGGGACCTGATCACCCCCGAGACATGGCAGTGGACAACGCTCCAACGCAGAGCTGCAAGACAGGTGAGTAGAGGATAAACCTGGGCCCTGGGTGGCGCGCACCTACAGGGTTTGTAGACTCCTCTCAGGCTCACGCGTAAGTGGCGGATTCCTTGGGCCTCACGCGGTGAGTAACATATTAAAAAATGGGAAACATGCTAGGTAGCGGCACTAAGAGTGAGGGTGGTTGCGGGGAAAGCTCTCAAGAGCTTACAAAAGTACGCAGGGTATTTGAGCAGGCCCAGTCAGGGAGCTCCCGAGAGGGGTCCGTCAAGGGGAACAAAGATGCTAAGGAGGAGGACGGAGCTCAAGCCTCGGAGTCATCTGACTCCGAGGACGAGGGAAGGTTGAATGGTGAGGAGGCCAAAGAGACCAGCTGTCAGGGGCCTAAGTCGCTTGATGGGGAGACGCAAGGCTCTTTCGCTGCGTTGCGCCGCGAATTGCGCTCCGCTCAGCTAGGCTTACGAAAAAGCAGAGAGCTTCTGAGCGCCCCCTGGCAGGGGAGGGAGACAGAACCTTCTGCTCCGCCCTGGAACTCGTTCCCGTAAGCGGTCCCTCGCCGCGATGCCGCCGCATGGGAACTCCCCCCTCTTCCGTCAGTACAGGAAATAACGCACAGGCCGCCATTTTCTGTTCAGCCACGGCCGCCATCTTACGATGCTCCGCCACCGGCGGAACGTTATTTCCACAGACAGCTGTGGCATGGGGGTCGTGTGTCTAATGAAGACCACCCGTTCCCAGGGATAGATAGCGGCCCCTATGGGATATATCCTGTACAGATGGCCATGGGTCAGGGACGTAATGTGTGGGAACCCTTTGAAATAAAGCAGATTAGAGAACTTAAAAATGCAGTTACAACCTTTGGGCCGACTGCGCCTTACACCATTGCCATGCTGGAGAACCTGTCTTCTGGGCCCCTCACCCCCGCGGACTGGACTCAGCTGGCAAAGGCGTGTCTGCCCTCGGTTAGTTACCTGGATTGGCGAGCCTGGTACGCCGAGTTCGCTGCCGAACAGGCGGAAAGAAACGCTAACCGAGGGAAACGGGGGTGGAATAGAGACATGCTTAAAATTATGGTCCAAACTCTTGTAGGTACTATGGTAATTAATGAGGGGGACAGGATAGCACAGCTCCTGCTGCTCCCCAGCCTCCATAAGAGGTTCCAGTACTCCACATGACTCTTGACAAGAGGCCCATGCTTTTGCTTAAGATCAATGGCAGACAATTAAAGCATGGTATCCCATACAATCCCCAAGGTCAAGGAATCATTGAGAGGGCTCATAGAAGCCTCAAAGAAATTTTACAAAAACAAAAAGGGGGAGTAGGCCAAGGCCTGGCCCCAAAGGCACGATTATCCATGGCACTATTCACACACAATTTTTTAAATTTAAATAATGATAATTGCTCCCCAGCTATGGAGCACTGCAACCCTTCCCCCAACCATAAAGGGTGGGTTAAATGGAAAGATGTCCTAACAGGACAATGGATGGGCCCGGATCCGGTGGTTAGCTGGAACCGAGGCGCGGTTTGTGTTTTCCCACAGGAACTGGGACGAGAACCACTGTGGGTACCGGAGAGACTGACACGGGCAACAAAGCCCTCGACTGAAGATCAGACCTGCCCTACCGGAGATCCATCACAGACCAACCAACAAGATGAATAGAAATAGCGGTAGCCCAAAATGGACAAAAAGATCCTCAGGCATATGCATGGCTCGCTCGCCTAGCCTACGACCGAGTCTAGGGGCGGTGAGCTTCCCACACTCCTCCTCTAAAAAATTATGACATAGCTGGGTAGGAGAGTCAATGACGGGTAAGAGCGTACTCCCCCGGTGCGACTCAACCTAAGCCAGGCCCTACCCCATCCTGCACGTAAGCCGCTGGACTGTTAGATGCTGCCCAGGTCTAAATTTCTCTCCGAGGGGATTTCTTTACGGAGAGGAAATGAGTGCAAGCTTGTGTGCATCCAGGTTCCGTCCAGTTTGTGCCTGGCCCTAGAAAAAGGACGAGGGCCTCAGGGCCTTGGCAGACCATGGGACGGCCGACCAGGGTCTAAGCCAAGGACCTACGGTGGGCCTACGCATAGGGCATAAGCCTCTGCACCCAGTCCAGGAAGGGCTACGATGCGCATATTCATAAAAAATAAAAAAGGGGGAGATGTTGGGAGCCGCGGCCGAGCCCGGTCGCCTTACTTGGTGGACGTGAGGCCTGTAGGAAAGAGCAAAGCCTGAGCTAGATTACCCCTCCCATCGAGTGTGCTAAGATGGCGCTTATTTCCTGCTTGGTAAACAACCCGCCCTGTAAGATCTCCTGCTTCACAACCCGCCCTGTAAGATAGTCTGCCTAGCAACAACTGAACCCTATAAAAGTGAGTGCCTCTCCCGCCAAGAAAAGAAGAAGAAGCAAAAGAAGCAGAAGAAGCACGCAAGGAGCCGCGGAGAGCGGACCGGTAGAGGCTTCGGGACAGACTGTAGGGAGAAGCACGCAAGGAGCCGCGGAGAGCGGACCGGTAGAGGCTTCGGGACAGACTGTAGGGAGAAGCACGCAAGGAGCCGCGGAGAGCGGACCGGTAGAGGCTTCGGGACAGATTGTAGGGAGAAGCACGCAAGGAGCCGCGGAGAGCGGACCGGTAGAGGCTTCGGGACAGACTGTAGGGAGAAGCACGCAAGGAGCCGCGGAGAGCGGACCGGTAGAGGCTTCGGGACAGATTGTAGGGAGAAGCACGCAAGGAGCCGCGGGGAGCGGACCAACAGAGGCTTCGGCCGGGAGGATTCCCGGGGCAGGCTGTACGGAGAAGGAAAATAAAAGAAAAGGTTGTCCACTGCCAGACTTTGTTGTGTGTCCTTCCTGCCGGCCGGGAGTGACACCGACAGATGAGGTCCAAAAAAATTAAACAACATGTTTATCAAATAACAGTATCACATAGGGAATAAACACAGAGACAAAACACCCACATGACTACTGGATTACAAAACAGTTTTCAATCTATTTTTCTATTTTATTAATCCTGAGCTGTCTGCCTGTTTATCCATTTGGCTGCTTATCTATTTATCAATCTGTCCACCTGTCTAGCCAAAATACCTTATATGATTTTAACTGAGTTGGACTGTTATCAGAGAGAGTCTAGAGCAATAGCTAATTATTTCCAAGGAGTCCCTCTTTGTGGAATCAAAGAATTTGGAAATCTTCATCTTTTTTTGTCTCTTTTTTGCTTATTACGTAGTTTGAGTTGTTTCACAGTGAGAATGGATCCAGGCCAACTACCGTGTGCTTAAAAATACATGCATAGAAGACAACCTTTTTTTTTCTTTAAGTAACTTTATGAGGCATCTTACTCTTTTTGATTTTTCCAATAGCACTACTGCATACTTCCTGTATTCAGGGAAAATCTCAAAGGACATCTTGGAGTTACATTTTAGATAACCCTTTACATTTCAGCTGCACTGGATCAGATTTTGTTCTTTCTGTCTCTCACATCCCTGAGTTTCACATGTGGCTCCAAGGATGGCAAGGTACCCTGCTAAAAATAAATGCAAGTATATTATATGCCACTATGACTTTGATTTTCAGCAGCAAGGATCGCCAAGCGACAGAAGATTCCATAAGCTTACTATCTGCACGACAGAAGATTCCATAAGCTCACTCAGTAGGTACTGGCACCAACATCAGCATGGGCACTAACTCCCCATGATGTCACCACCATGTAGCTGGGAACTGAAATCAATTTTTAATTGACAGGGTTATTGCAGGACTAATGGGCTCTGCTGAAGGATGTCTCTGCCCTTAGTTCTGCACATATTATTCAAGTGGCAAACTTCAGAATGCTTAAAGAGCAAGCAGGTTCCACAGTAGCAAGGGGCTGTAAGACCAGCATTTATTCTTCATCTTGCAGATGTGCTTCAAAGCCACCACGGATTAATATATTTAAAAGGAAAATCCATAGGGCCAGAGTGCTTTAGCTAAAACACTATTTAAAAAAATACCTTTTTAAAACTTTGAAGAGAAACTCAGACACTATTACGAATAATTTTTAAAAACTTTTTAGGATTTCTGTTTTCAAGGATCATCGGAGTATGTGTGCTAGACTCAGTGCTGAGACTGCAGTTATCACCTGAAGGAGGGAATCAGTAGGAGGAGAAAGGGGGCAGATTTACATAATGCAGTTATTCTAAATGCAGAACTTGGCCCTTCCCCCAGACCAATCAAAACCTCTAGAGATGTAGCTTGGGGGAAGGTGTGATTTAACAATTCCAGTAGATTCTTCTGCATGACAAACTGTGGGAACATGGTGCATAAAGGATCAAAGCATGAACTCCAGAATTAGCAAAATCTGGATTAAGACACCAACTATGCCACTCTCCTGGTTGACTGACTAAGAAAAATGATCTCCTTCATTTGAAGCTCAATATTTTCATCAACCAATACAGTAGAAACATACTATCTACCTCATAGGATTGTTGAAGTTTAACACAATGCCCAGAACTTCAGAAATAAATATTTGCTCTTTATAATCTTTTTGTAATTGTCTTTAGTCTAAGTTAAACTGAAATATTTCTTCAAACAACGATGCTTCACAATAAAATGGAAGTGGATTGAGTTGTGTGTCTGAAAAGATACATTCAAGTTTTGACCCTAGTGTCTGCTATATGGTCTTATCTGGGACAAAGTCTTCATGGATGTATTAAGTTTAGGATTGTGATATGAGATCATCTCAAAGTAGAACACAGAAGAGAAGACATAGAGAAAATGTCTCTGGCAAATATGAAGGCAGAAATTGGAGTGCTGTACATATAAGTTACGAAATTAGGAGGATTCCAAAAGCCACCAGAAGCTAGGAAAGAGGTAAGAAACAGATTCTTCCTTAGTCTCTTTAAGGAGCCTTCTCTGCTCACATCTTGATTTTAGACTTGTAGATTCTAGAATTGTGAAAGAACACATATTTATTGTTTAAAGTCACTGAGACTGTGGTACTGCAGTGTTTTTTGAACTGTCCTAGGAACACAGAAAGAGTACTTTAAGTCCACTTTAGGAAGCGGATTAAATTTGAAAGGGGTCACCTAAGAGTTGTATTCTCTAGAAAATTTGAACATGTGGAACCAGAGCAGGGACTTGGCTTCAGGCTCTATGCATGTCAATGATCATAGGAGTCCGCTGCCACTGCCAACAACATCAGTATCTCTAGTTCAATGTCTGTTCTCTAGCAAGATCCTGAGGGGAAAGAACTTATCCTCTGGGGAGCAGCTTAGACATACAGATCTAAAGGTGGTATGTGTCTGGCAGGGAGTCAAAGCAGAGCCACTCAGGACAGTTGTCAAGACAGGTCTCCTCTCTGAATTCTCTAGAGAATTCACTCATTGATTCTCGTCTTCAAATTAACACCATCATCCGATTGTTGTCGCTGTGGCCACCATATACTGGCATCTCTTAACATACTAGATGCTAACTAAATTCTTTACTTTCATTATCTCCAAAATTTGTTTTAAAATAATTCTCTGTTCCCTCCTTACAGATCAGGAAACTGAAATCCAGCGAGATTTGGGATCCTATAAGTGTTACCCAGAAAGCAAGGAAAACCTGTCAATTTCAACTCTATGGTAGGTCTGTCCTCATAGGCAGTTTGGAATAACAGTGATGTTTTAAACATGGAAATCAGAGACGTTCCTTAATGACATTCCAACTCACTTGGAACAAGTCCAGCAGAAGCACCCTTGCTCCATGCAGAATCTTACTAAAGCAGGTTCTTAGTCAAGTGTTCATGAGCAGTGGTGAGGAACACAGCCATCACAGGAAACTAAAGCACTGAACAGCTGCTCAAAGAATGCTGAAGACCCTAAGGAAAGAAGCTAGATGCTGTGACAGTTTATGAAATAAAGCTCGCATTGTTCATTGAGCAGAGAAAGTCTAAAGCCAAGGCAAGCCTTAAAATTTGAGTATTTTCACCAAGCCATTTTACAGTGACAAAATCAATACTCCAATGCACAATCAGGATTGTGTGGCCTTTGATATGGATAAGACTTAAACACAGGACTCTTAACATGTGTGTTCATATCACCCAAAACTATTACTAAATTATGAAAGCAATACATGGGGCCATATATATGAATTGTTCTTAGGTGCCAGGAGAGTTGACCCATATGAGTGTCATGTTCTTTGTGAATCACTGTCACAAGAATCTTCTGCAGAGTCTCAGTATGCTGAAAAATACTGATATCAGTGCCCCACTGTTTACTACTTTTACTTGTGGTACTGACTTCGAAGTTCACAAACAACTACGGGCTGTGCAATGCCCTTGTCACTACTGGGTTCTAGTCACTTCTACAAAGATCTGTGTTTCTGCTTATCGCAGAGACTTGTATTGCCCTTTATGTGACAAGGATAAGAAATTAACACAACTCCATGCCTGGTGTTCCTATAAACTAGTGTTGACAGGTTGGTGTCCCACAGTCTTCAGATAAAGTGTCTCAAAAAGCCACTGGAACCATGAGGCCAAATACTTTGTCATTTAAATCATGTCTTGAATACATGCTAGATTTAGATATAACACACTCAGTTCTATCTTATTATTAAGAGTCTTCAAGAATCTCTTCCTGACTCTATGTTTGTCATCCAAAATAGAACATAAAGAAGGTACCATTTTTGTGCAAAAGGTTACAGTTCAATAGATTTTAATTAAATAATTATCATTTATTCATTGCTTTTTTAAAAAGTCAGGTTTTGCATTTTATATATTGAGTTTTCTCAAGGGAAGTCAGAGCTCATGTTTTAGCAAAGATTTACAAGTGCATCTATGTGTTGTTTCCTATATTTTATGTGTACATTGCTATTTTTCCTGCTACTCTTGGAGACATATTGTCCCTGCGTCTATACAAAGAACCAAAGAGGGGACAGATGCAGCTGGCCCTAGGGGGAAGCCTGGAAGGTGGAGTGTCCCTCCAGCTCCAGTTCTGCAGAGTCCTCAGTTACTCCTGGTGTGGGTCCGGGGACACCCAGGGGATCAGAAACAGCAGTAAGACCTTCAAGTTGGGATGCCCCAATTATTCAAGGAGAAAAGAGATGCACAGTCCTGAAACTGTTCTCGCTGTATTCCCAGCTGCTTGCCGTGGAGGCATGCCCGTTTTCACCGTTCTAAGTCTCTCAGATGCAATGGCTCGGGACTCATCTTTCTATGAAGGCTCCAGTGGCAACAAGAGCAGACAGGTAGAACTACACCACTGCAGTCTTGCTCCTGAAGGTACACGGGAGACTTGTTGCCTCCAAGGAAGCTAGGACAATTTCATTACCCTCTTGCTTCTGCTTTGGACAGCAAAAGAGAAATCCTTGTACCCTCCACTAAGACTTACAAGCTGAGAGCATGAGATCTTAATTATTCGTTGTTGTTTTTCAAAAAAAAACACAAGTTTTTGCGTTGTATATATTTGTGTTTCTGGGCCCTGACAAGTGCCTCTCCTCCATCACAGAAATGCTCCCCTCCCTGTGGAGCCACACTGATGGATGCTCTGGCACATAATTATCTTAATTTAGGTGTGGATTTTGTGACAATATTTTGGATAACCCTGGCACTTACTCTTCTCTATTATAAACATTTATGTAACCATGCCAGCCGATTAATCTGAAGGATGTGGCAAAGAGACAGAGAAATTTCACCCACAGGAAGCAAAAATACAGTCTTTGAGGATAAATATGTACTCCAAAATTCATAACTTATTGCAGATTGGTATTGATATTTCAGAAATGTATTTGTCCCTTGGACATATTCATACAGTGTTTGCAAGTCTATAGACGCATCTATTTAATAACAGTACCGCATAATTCTTCCATGCTACATATACATGAGAACCTGCAGACACCCCCTCAATCCCCACAACAAAGGTAATAAGCTTTTGTCTCGTCTCTTTTTTTCTGCTTTAAGCATTCCCCTTAATGAGCTCTGCTTCTTTGTAACTCAAGAGATTTAGTATTCTGTCCAACAAAACAATTTATTGCCCAAAATGTTCCGACTGCAGATAAAATCGTAGCTTCCCCAATACTTCTGGCTCCACAGTTAATACCCTAATGTTTCATTTACAGCTGAACAAAGCAGCTTATCTCCACTAAAAGGGGAATTAGTAGTAAGAAATAATTTCAATCATCTGCTGAGTTTCTAAGTAAAGTGATGACTTCTGCATTCTCACTGCTATCTGATGACAGGTGTGTTGGGGGCTCCCAGAAAATAGAGCAGTTCTGTCACCTAAGCTTTGTAATTTGAACAATGCAGCTACATAGATCAGGCAAGAGTTAGGTCTTGGCTGTCAGGGGGGAAAAAATCGACACTTGGAAATATGCTGTAGTCAGCGGTTCTTAGCTACAGATTGGGTACTAACTCAAGGGGAAAAAAATAGGTTTGAATCAACAAATGGCTGCATTCCCCCACCCCTTGGTCTGCAGCAAACTTATTATCCACCTACAAACACACAACCACAGTCTATTACACTTCCTCGGCACGTACACACACCCACATGGTACCATGATGGCTATATATCCTCACATGCGTGCACATTGTCTTATTTATGTGTGCACAGACGTGAAGGCTGCTGGAGACAGCAGCTAGGGGGTGGGGAGTGAGGACGGTGGAAGGAGATGTAGTGGAAAACAGCGAGGCAGAGACATACGAAATGGTTCTGCAGCAGGCACAGGGCATTTCCATCAGGAGAGAAGAGTGACCTGCTTCCTGAAAAATCACAAGAGGAACTTCAATTTTCCACGACTTTTGTCACAATTTTGGCATGTGAGAACTTGGTGGTGGTCCCAAAATGGTGCCTGGTAAGTACAATGGAAAGAGAGATAATAAAGAACTCAGAGACTGGGCTTCCCCATCCCTCACATGAGGGAGAACAGACAGGCCAGACCCTGGGTACCACAAGGATGGAAACCTAGAAATAGAAATGCAATGGGGAAGGGATGGAGAGGCAAGGCAACTGCACTCCCTGTGCATGCTTCCCATGCCAAGTGTTTTAATGGAGACTCTTCCTTAGATGGTGAAGTCTCATGAGTAGGTTCCTGTAGCCTTTAGGGTCATCACAGTCTGTGATCAGGAAGCTTATACATAAGATCAAGGTGATAGAAAGGATTGTGCAGAATTGCAACTAATCAAAAATTCAAATAGAGATTATTATGTCTAAAGCAATTCCTATAAGCTTTCATTTCTTTCTTTTTCTATGATTCTTAAAGTTGGTGTCTCATGGATCTTCCTCAGTTTGATGAGCCACGTGCCTGCTTGGTTACTCACTGTTCACTTGTATGGTGCTCTGAAAGGCTGAACATGGGAGACAGGATATTCGTGAGCCTTAGATGCCTGCATTGGGGTGAGGATAAAGGGCCAGAGTGTACCCCTCTTTCTGGGGTCACGCTGTGGCCAAAGACAGATTGATATTTTGGGCTAGGGCTATGTTTCTGAATGAAAAGATCTTTGGTATAGTTAATACTCTAGAGTTAATACTCATAGGATCATCCTGTGGCTGCATTTGCTCCCAAACATCCCTTTTTTATATCAGCATCCTGTCATACACTGATCCATAACCCTCAGCCTCACAGATTTCTCCTGAGAGCATCTTACCAATTAACCCTTTGCACACACGTCTCCAACTCAGGCACTAACCCTAAGAAATGTAAAACAGATGGGGATATAAAAACCTTGTCTATAAATCTATATGAAGAGTGCACTCCTTTAAAATATGCTTGAGTATACCTGGGTTTGGATGAGCAAAGACACCAGCAATGACTGGCTGATTGACATCCAGAGATGAGCAAGAAGTGAAGCATGTCTGGCCAATCAAATATTCCATCTACCTGGACACAGAGTTAAAGCTTAAGGTTGGACATGTCTTCACCTGAAATGCACCATTTCTTTCTACTCCTACCATCAGATACTCTTGCAATGAGACCACAGAACCACTGATAATGTGCAAGAAGACAGTATTTCAGAAAAGGTAAGCCACCAGAAAGCCAGGTTAAGCAAAAGAAAGGGAGAGATCCCTTTGTGATGATTCAAAACCGTATTTAAGCCATGACTAATCGCAGTCAGAGCTACTCCTAAAGTACACAGCGTCTTGAAATAATCAAAATCTTTTGGACTTTGCTAGTAGTTGGATTCAGCCAACTACTGGTAAGCTTAACCTATGGTGCATTAGTAGAAATAAACGTTAGGAGTCGGGGATACAGCTCAGCAGCACAAGTGCCTGCCTGGCAAGGGCAAGGTACTGAGTTCAATTCCTGGTACAAAAATAAATAAGAAAAGAAAAAGAAATATGCTTCAGCATGAGCCCAGAGACTGATAGCAGGTGAGTAATTATAGCCATGCCCATTTCTTCCTGGACTCTAACCATCTCCCATCAAAGTCATTCACTCTGGGAGAATCATAAAACTGTTTATGTTTTACAGATTTATTTCATTTTGTCAAGTGCCTACTACAAGTCAAACACTTACTGATGACCACGACAGACTCAGGCACTTCCTTAAGTGACAATTACTCCCAAGTAAAAGAAATACGCCACCATCCAAATACAAACATGCATTTCATTATAATTTTGTGAAGTACTTTGAAGGAAAATACAAGGTACTGTAAAAGGGGCTTACGGAGGAACTGGTCTAGCCTCCAGGATTCAGGGAAGGCTTCCTTGAAAAGAGACAAGCAGGCACAGGTCTAAACAGGATTATGCAAAAGCAATGTGAAAGGCAAAATAAAACATTTTTGATGGCAGAAAGCTATGTGTACAAGTCCTCAAGAAGGAAGAAGTTGGGCAGGTTTTAAACCCTGAAAATAATTTCAGCTTGGCTTACATAGTGTAGTAGAAAACAAGCAAAGTATAACATGAGATTGTGAAGAGTGGGAGGTACGAAAGGATGAAGAATTTGTGTCCTCTGGGCATCATGGAACCAGGGAAAAGGTTTCAGTGGTGACAGAGTCAAATGCAGGTTTGTATCTGTGTCCCTCGTCTGCCACCTTGCAAAGTATCCTGAGGCCCTGGCCATGTAACCCATTCATTCATGCACTCATTCATTTATTCACTCATTCATCCATTCATCATTGCCAAATGCCCACTGCATATTAGGCACATGTGTTTTTGGGAATGCACAGGAAACAAAATCACATTACATTCTCATCTCCATGGTATATCCTGTGTTTTAGGGAAGACAGTCATAAATTAAGTCATACATCAAAAGACATAGAATCCACGTTATATTATAAGCCATAGATCAAGTATACAATAATGTAGTAGAGATGCATCACCTAGCTAGGGAGGTTCTGTTGTTCTTTAAGAAGGTAAAAAGTAACTAGTTTAAAAGCATTATGAAAGGGTTAATTTGGTGCCAAAGGGAGAAAAGGAAACCAGATGCAGAGAGAGAGAGTTATGGCAGAGCTTTTGCAATGAGATGGAGGAACATCTGGTCCTATTGGGGCTCCTGGGACACCAAATTTCTCCACCCTTCCTCATTGAGAACCCTTCTTTTATAAACCCGACTAGATTAACCAACAAGCATAATAGAGGGACACTGGCAAGTGCTATTCTAAAAAAGGGACTGGCCTAGATCACCCATACCACAGGATCCACACCGAGACAGAGCTGAGATGGGGGAATCATGTGCAGGGGACAGTGCCCAGGCCACCCTGGCCCAATTCCACCTTGGATTCATTTCCTCAAATTCTGTTCCAAGGCTCAGCTGAGGATAGGAACAATGTCCTTAAGGACATGGAGCAATAGAACAGCCACAGTGAGGAAAGCCAAGGAGCCTACAAAAGGGGCGGGCGTCCTGCAGATGTAAGAACTTTCAGTGAGCTCCCTGTTCCAAGTCATATGCCTGAAACAGACAGTGAAAATAATCCTTCTCCTTGGTACTTTTTTTATTCTGTATTTGCAATTTTCTGACATTCCAGACTCTCCATATCCTCCAGGGCATACAAATCACAGCAAACAACCCGATTGTTGGAATCTGTCTCCCCTTAAGCACATACATATTCTTATAAATGGAAAGAAAATGGTCTCCTTGCGTGCTGTTGAGAAAAACAAATCTCGAAATGCACTGTCAGTTCTTTTAACCACTAATTCCTCTTTAAAGAGACAGCATATTGATTCTTCTCATCAGAAGTTGCCAAATTTGTAAATTCACAATCTAGAAGACAACCCCAAAACGATTTATTGTCGGGTGATAATGCACAATGTGGCACCTTACGCTTGCCTAATCTTTATGTTGTATGAAGATATTTTAGGTTCATTTTCTCATTAAGTTTTTATAATTTGGTGAAGATATTTTTCTTCACAGATGAGAGAAGCAGTTCTTTGAGAGGTTAGGAGATGTGGAAAAGGCCCCAGCAGGTTGAAATTTGACTCCCAGAGTTTTGATGCCAAGTATACCCACATCTCATTTTTAACAGGCTAAGTCTCCTTATCACAATGACTTGGGGTAGGTCCTGGTCCTGAGAATGTATGGAAAATTGTCTCCCTTTTCTAAGTTCCCATTTTCTTATTAGAACATATTAGTGGAGTCATAGATCTAGCTGGGTAGCACAAAGATCATATGCATATAAAGATTCAGCACAGTATCAAGGACATTTTACACACTGAAGAAGTTGGGATACCAGTATTAGTGTTAGTGCCATTTGTGCTAAATTATACCACCTGGGATGATCGAATCTGCTTTCATACACTCTAAAAACTCTGAATATGTCACCTTCTAAACCTGTCCCTAGATCCTAATACAATTGGACAAATTCTATTCATTGGTTTAGCTACACCAAGCCATTTTCTAAAGATTTTACAAAGATCTGCCAAAGACTGAACAATGGAATCTTTACAAAGATCAAGAGTAACTTTAATTAGATCAACTTTTAATTTGCCAAACAATGGTGCTACATGCCACAGGTTACATCCAGCTTCCATCTGATTCGTTCAGGTTCTCAAAGAATTTGTATCCCAGCACATTTGTTTTTAATTATAAACATCTATTGTGTATCAAGTACTGAATTAAGCTTTACATATGAATTATTCTACTTTATACTCCCAAGCACGGTTAAGCCCTAGTATCATTTTTTTCTTTCAAACTTAAAGAGACCTAGGCTGGATGTATGTGTGTAGGGGAGCAACAAGTGATGAATAACATAAGTAGAATTCAAATCCACATTCATTAGCTGCTTTAGGTACATTTTGCTACAGTTTTGAATTATAGCACCAATGAAGTTTCTGTACCATTTACCAGTTTAAAATTGCTGTTATATATGTCACCAAATTTCTACATGCATTCAAAATCTGGGCTCTGCATCCTCAGAGAGAGATAACTTTCAAGTCTCCTAGCATAAACAGACGGCTTAGGTGGAGAACACCTCACCTGTGTGGGCCCCGGACACTTGCAGGTCTCTGAATGGTAGGATTCATTCCTTCTCGTTCTACTTTATCTGGAATAAGTGCACTACTGCCTTTTCAGACTTTGAAAACTATCACCCTTCCAAAAAGACAAACACTGACTGTATTTACTCGATCCTGAACAAAAGCAAAGAAAATTTTAAAATGATAGGGAAAGAAAGAGGCCATGGCATTATTTATTTATTTATTTATTTATTTATTTATTTATTCATTCATTTTTTTGTATGCTTTGCTCTTTTTTCCCCTAGGATAGCTAAATCGTAAAGTAGAGATTAAGCTCTGGAATGGTACATTATTGCAATAGTGAAGTTAAATACAGGAGAAAGTAAAAAGTCAAGGGGCACAGAAACAAAGCTCAAAAAATTAGTGCATAAAAATAAACAAGAGATTCCAGAGATCTCCTAAGCTGACAGCGAAGCTCCATATGCCTTTAACCTTCTTCAGCACTGAGGACTACCCAAATGACCACTCGCTTTTCTTTGACTTGTGTGTGTGTGTGTGTGTGTGTGTGTGTGTGTGCGTGTGTGTGTGTGTGTGTACATGTGTGTGTGTGTTCCATTCCATGTTTGTTAAGCTGTGCTTTGAATCTGCTTGAATAAGAGTTTAGCACTTAGAGTTGCAACTCAATGCAAGCCTGGATTAACAGTATTGCTCTTACATTTCTTTTCCATGAAGGCCTCATCCTCTCAGATCCCCAAACATGAAATGGTTTTCCGCACAAAGAATGGAATGTGGGAAGTAATGAGAGCAATGTGTCAGGCAAAATATTTACTGATGCTCACTGGAAATTCACAAGATGAGTTACATGATCACTAAGGGGGACCTTGGGCCTATCTTACAAAAACTCAGATAATTCTAGAGATTATTTCAGGATAAAGAATCCTTGAGCCCAAGTAGTTAAAATGATGTCACTTAAATATTTGCTATCAGCAATTTTTCTCCCCTGAGGGGTCTGAATCTTTCCCATCAGAGGAATTCTGTGCTATAAAATGCCTGCTGGTGCTGCAGGTTTTAAATAAGAATTTTCAGGTCATGAACTATGCACAGAACAAGAAGCACAACATAGGACACCTGCTTGAATCTGAAAGAAAGTTAACAGCATCAGCTCTCCTAAGATCAATTGGAAGGTAGCATTTTCTTTAGATGCCAAAGAAAATTCTCTATTCCTTAGGGAGTTCTGTCCTTGCTTACCATGTCACATCTAATGAACAGCTCATTGGCTAGATGTCCCTTCTCTTTTCTTCAATGTAGAGCCCCTTACAGGGCTTTGTCTAAGGACAAATATCTAAACTAAACTTACTCGATTTAGGCAGCTTACAGCTCCTCCACTTAATTGCATTACATGTCTATAAGTAGGGAGCAATTTACTCTGAAGTGGTACTTAGGCATTATTCCTCTTGGCTTCTCCAGGAAGCACTTGGGTTGAGTTTCTATTTAATGTATGCTGGCTTTGGAATCTAAGTACAAATAGTGGAATGCATGTTAGCACTTCAATTATCTGTCCATCTTCTGTTAGAAAATGAATCCGGGATGGACACAGACTTTCATTCCTTTTTAACTATGAAAAACACTTCTTTTGCCATCTGCATTAATCAGTCTGTTAAAATGTGCATCTACACCAGTTTACAGCAAGAAAATGGAATCAATTTGGTAAGCTGTGCCATTCCCTCCACTACATTATCTTCATAACGTTGTCAGTGTTTAATAAGTGCTAACAAGAAGCCAAGCACTTTCACTTAATTAAAGTCATATATCATTTTTAATAATTAGTCATAATTAAGGTGAATGATTAGCTAGGAAAGATACGAAAAATATACATTCCAGATAAAGCTTAAAGTCACATTTTAAAAAGTCCAAAATAAACTCTCAAGGATTGTGCATAGTGTTAAGTATGGTATAATTTATGGAATGAAATAAATCTAGAGTGTTAAAATATTTAGTAGAACTGAGAATAATGAGTTGAGATAGAATTAGTTTAATTAGTTTACTGAAATGGAGTCTTCATAGTGGCTAAGTGTGATATATTGGCTTTTGTCACTTGAAATAAAAAAGAGGTAATTAGACTCTACTTGAATATATTGTTTTCTTAGAATAGGTTGAATTTTATTTTAGGCACCAATCGAGAACCAACTTGCAAAATTGACTTATAAATGCTGTAATAAAAAATCATCCTTTAGGAAACTCAAGAACACAATCATTTGAAATCAGTAACTCTCAGAGGGGGTGGGTATTGCAACCCCCCCCCAGGAGATACTTGGCAATATCTGTACACATTTTAGGGCATCACAATGGCAAAGGATGAAATGCAATTAGTATCTAGTAGATAAGAGCCAGAGATGCTGGGAATATCTAATCAAGCATACTGGACAACCCTAAAACAGAGAAATATCCCACCATAAGTGTCAAATTGTGAAGGTTAGAAAATTCTGCTGCAAAACAGTAAATTCCCACTTAAGTGTCCATGCCAGTCACTGGAAGGAAAATGCCCACTGTTAGTAATTTGAAAATCCCAAGTTCACACTGCATTACATTCTCATGGTTTTTCTTCTAAATTCTTCCAACTAAATGAAAATTCAAAAATAAATAAAGTATCCCACCCAATAATATGTGACAATCCAAATGAAGACAGATTGCTATAAAAATTCACACCCTCTGCTTATGCTGTGAATATCCATGCATTAGAATACTGTGAAGTCATTTTAAAAGAAACAAAAAGCAGTGTTTATTTAATGGATGGAATATGCTCTTTGTGTATCATTTCCCGCCTAACACAGAAGTTACAAAGCAGCTAGTACAGTATGAACACAGTTTTGGAGGCTGTATGTCTTCACCATTGGAAACTCAAGTGAGGAATTTCAGAAATGAAGAATAGGAGTTGGAGATTTTTACTTCCTATATGGATATTAGAAAAAATATTTTCTAATTGCTTATTGTACTGTATAACAATTCCTATGAATTATAAGTATTATTTGCATAATAATGGAATATTTTGAATTGAAAAGGAAAAGAGAAAGCCCAGAGGGAATGTCAGAGCCCATAAAACTTTGCACTTGCATTTGAGTTTGGAAGATGTGACCTCAATGCTTTGATGAGACCCCTGAGCCAGTAGCCCCATGTAAGGAGTTTAACATGAGAAAAGCAGCTGGAAATCTTTATGCCTAGTCATTCTATTGTGAAGCCATGGCACATGGCTTGTTTGATGCATGACATCATGAACATATCCATGAACTCTGACCTAAGTCTTAAATGGTCAAACAGAAAAAATACCAAAAAAGCATTTCAACTAAGAAAGATCACTGGACACAACTTGTATATTTCCACTGGGAAATTTAGAAATTCAAAATTCTCCCACTTAAAATGCAGTTCTTTCTCTCTCCTTCCACTTCACATTTTAATGCAGACACTTAGAAAGCCTGTGATTCTTGAAAAATTGCTAATGTCTTTGAAAAAAAGAGTCTGGCAAAAGGGAGGGGATTCCTTTTTCCACTAAATCTGAATTTCATACAGGAGTTTTTCAAGTTTTATTAGTACTTTTCATTTCCTTGGGGAATGAGTTTCTAGATGTTCAACATGCTAACTGAACACTCGGGTTAAAGCAAAACAGTCCATGAAACACTTGGGGAGTTGTCTTTGTGAAGACAAAATATTAGGCTGACCAATGGTGTGAGGTGAGCCGATGCAGCTGCATTTCAATTGAAAGGAGCCTGGGGTTGGTAAACACTATTTTTTCTTTGTTAAAAAAGCATTTCTAACAATAGAGGAACCAGTTAAACAAATTATAGTACATAGAAATATGGTTGCTACCCAGATGTTATTGAAATAAGCTAGAAAACTGATAGGTACTGATACTGAAAAATTTACTCAGTATTTTAAGGTGGTGACATAAAGTAACAGGTTACAGAGTGTTTATCTTCTAAGTGGGTGTATTTTTGAATTGCACAGAAAATATCTGGAAATATATCTGTTAGCAATTAGTAAATGATGAGAAGGTGGTGCAAAAGAAGAGAAAGAGAAAATTATTTCTATTTCATGCAATTTGAGGCAGTGAATATGTTTTTTTTTAAAATCTCTAGAGCACATGTTACTTAAAAAAGCCATAAGCCGAGCAGTATGTGGTGGTATGTGCCTATAATGCAACCCAGATACTAAGGCAGCAGGATCACAAGTTGAAGCCCAACGTGGGCAACATAGCAATTTAACGAGATCTTCTCCTAAAATAAGTACAAAAGAACTGTGAATATACCTCAATGTGGGGTCAATCCTCAGTACTACACACAGAGCAAAATGGAACGACAAAAACCGTATAGTGGTGCAGTTCATGCATTATTGAATAGTATACAAAAAATGTAAACATATTCATGTAGACATTACCAAGGTTAAGTAATAAAATATTTTAGTGCAACTGAAATCTCCTAAATATACTCTGGCTCCTCATTACCTCAGCAATCAGTACACTCAAGTTTGACTTCTTTTTCATCTACATACGTTAGTTATGTATATGCATCTTTCTCAGCTGCATTAAGTACTAAAACTATTGCATGCTTTAAAATTCTGAGTAAATTAACCTTTTCTATTTTACATCACTCACCATAGGTCCTCTTGGTAAAAGCCATTCTGCTCATTATACACATGTTTAATTCACTCATTTTCACTGATTTATAGTGTTCCACTGCATGCAGTGTTCTGCTTTCTCTCATTAGACTGTTTCTAATTTTTTTCTCAACCAGATATTACTTTTATTATGTTAAAACAACCCCAACATAAGACATTTTTGATAAGAAGAGTCAAGACATCTTCTTTTTACTGAAATTGCTTAGCTAAAGATGGTAGGATAGCTAAATCTCATTCTATGTCAGCTTTCTCTCCTCCAGTACTCTTCCCTCCAAAGAGGAAGTGATCTTAATATTGTGACTACTATTCACAACAAGAAAAATGAGTAGCATTTATTGAATCTTCATTATATGCCCCTGTAAAACTTCTATACAATAAGTACTGGTGATATTTTACGATATTTCATAGAAGAGGAATCTGGTCTTGGAGAGGAGCTACTTAGTTCAGAGAACAAACTCTAAATGGTGGTAGGGGGAGCAGGTATTCCAGGTCTGCCTGCTTCTTAATACTCTGTCTTCTCCTGTGGTAGTGCTCACCAATAGAAGACTCTCCTTCCTGCTATTTAAAACACTATCCCACTGCTTTGGCAGGACATTTTGTGTCCTGCAAGAGGAGTGGCCAGGAACAAGGCTGATTTAGCAGCTTGCTTAACATTTAAATCCTGCTGTACTGAGCAGCCATCGAGAAAATCAGGAACCAGTTGGTCGAGGAATGGCAAATACAATAAGAGTAAAAATGGCTAAGAAATGAAAGCCATGGCAGCGAAGTCCATACTGAGCATGTTCCAAGAAACCTTCATGAAAAAAAGAAGACAATGAGCCCGATTCTTCTCCCACCATTATGTTGCAGACTAAATACGTCTCTGTGCTGGAGTTGTCACTGTCTTGGTATAAATGACACACCCCATTGAAAGAACATCCAAAAATAAATATCACCAGACATATCAGAAAGCTGGGGAGGTAACAACTCTGGAATGAATCTGAATTCAATCAACCACTGTTATACCTTGGCTTTGTTGCAGATTCTCCAGTGGACTTGTAAACACGTATCTTTATTACCTAAACCTTTGAAACTGCAAGATGGAAGAAGCCTCAACATGACCTCTGCATTCTTTCCCATGACAAGGAAGCCAGTACTCAAAACCAGGGGACATTCTTCGGGGATTCTTGTCCTAAGTCACCACATGGCATAACAGCTTCCCACTCACCTTCCTGAACTATGAATTTTAGTTCTTACATTTTCTTTTCTGCTTCCTGATTACTTTTCAATCAGAACTCTACGGCCACTCAAGTCTCCTTCTCCTTCCTCAGATATATCCAGCCTGTCTCAGTGTTAGGAAGCTTGCACATTCTGTTTTCACTGCCTGGAAAAGTGTTCATCCACATAGTCACCTCACCAGCACCTCGACACCATTCCTTTCTCAACTGAAATGTCACCTCCCCAAGTCTCCAAACCACAGGACCCTCATTTCCCCTCACTGTTCATTCACAACCTTGTCTATTTCTTCCCTCAAGCTGCGGCTCTTGGATCCCTTCTTTTTTATTTACCAGCTCTTCCTCTCTAAGTTACAAGACAGCAGAGACCTAGATTCCTTGTTTATACTTGAACCCCTGGTGCCTGGAACAGTTCTTAGATCCTAGAGAGTCTCTGTATAGCTACAAGGGACATGATTTAATAAATACATAAATCGGGGAGTAAATTTCCCTCTTTGAATGTATATTTTTTTGCTATAAGTTATTTTGATTAAAGATAATGCCACCGAGAATTTTAACACATCTTTCCCTGTTCTACGAATATGGATTCTAGAGCAAAGGCGTCTTCTGAGCTGTTAGGAAAGATTTTTCCCCTAATAACTGATGCAAGCAAAGTTGTCATATTCAATGTTTCTTACTCATGAAATAACTCCTGAGAAAGTCTCTTCATGTGTCACCTGTAGTGACATGCTTGCAATGTAAACATGCCTAGTTCCTATGAATGAGATGTCTAATGATTTGTTTAGGACATAAATGTGCAGTACTACCATACATCAGTAACCCAATATCATTCACTTCAGAGGCCTTTGTGGGTAACTGATCTATGTAACAGCATATCTTAAGAATTTTCCATAAAAGAAATAAAGTTTAAAAAATTAACTAATATTTATAATTATTATTTGAATTACTATACTGTAAAAGGCAATCTTCTGGATACTAGATTAACTTTATGTGAAACAGCAAGGAAAAAAAGACACCAAATTTGAAAAATTTTAAACTTGAAGCATTTATATGTCCAACCACTTCTATAGAACTCTTTATAAGGACCTATGGAAGCCATGATTTTCTAATCAATCCCATGATATTTAGAGATGGAAGGGAATCTTGTCTATGTTGTATTTCATGGACTGGCCCTATAATCCATACAACTCCTGCCCCGCTTATGCCTGGCTCCTCCTCAGGAGCTGGGGCTCTAGTGGAGAAGTTTTCAGCTACTTTCAAAGGTTTAGGAATCTTGTGACTTCTCTACTTACTGCAAGACATCCTGACCAAGATGAACTCAGTCTCTGCCTTATGTTTTAACTTTCCTGTTATTTAAGAGTCTAAAAACAAGATTAATTATACTTGTATTTTAGAAAAAAATAATTCCTTTGCTGCATGAACCATGAAAACAAAATGCACTGATGATCTTTAAATGACCCAGAAACCAAGATAATTATAGTTGTAATTAATTACATAACATGACGTCTCCTGGTAGTTGGCGAGAGGTCTAACCCAGAAAATACCAAGGTTGGAAAATTTGAATTTAGAGACTTATCGCAGACTCAGAGCTGGGCGAACACCACCAATTCCTAATCTTTCTCTCAGCATGTTTGACCTCAGGCAAAAATCACTTAACCTGTTCTAATCTCCCATGCTCATCTGTGAAATGGGGATGGGAATGCTGGGTCACCTCCAAGGGGAGGCTGTGTTGAGACAGACGTTAATGATTTGAGGGAAAATGATTTCACACAGAAAACATTTGAGGAATTTTAATAAAGCTGGGTAGCTAACAGAGTGGCATTAAGAGTCAATGAATGCCAAAGTGATGCCTGGTATGTCAGAATTCAATCTAAAACAGCTTTCCCTGTACCACATCAGCATGCTTTTTGTTGATACACAAATGCACCCCCATGTATACATTCCAAAAATGTAATGATCTCTTTCTTACTAAGGAGGTACATTACTTCCTATTGTTTTAGATAGTGCCTCAGACATACACACTATGGTTTTGTTTTGTTTTTTGCAGTGTGCTTTTTTTCAGACAATGAAAAATACAACCAAACGTCAAAACCTGGTGTCTGGCAGAGGATCCCATTCCCTGGCTTGTGGGATGGGTGGATGGCCAGGTAGGAGCTCTAGTTTTGGGCTCAGCCTATGAAATGTTTATCCTTTACTTTGCATTTAAGCCAAGAGATGTGCAAAGATCTTCTCTTTGCAAAGTGCACTGTACAGAGAGAGTAGTTGTCTAAAGAAGTATTACATAGTAAGAAAACAGTGCTGGTGTCATAATTGCAAATTAGATTAAAAATTATGCATTGATGTGTGAGAAGACAGGGTGAAGAAGCAAGAGACAACAGATCATCCATTTCATCTGTCATTGTATTTATTTATGGGTTATGTCTCTTAACACAAACTTTACAATATCAACAAAAAGCATGCATTTTAAAATCAGAGTAAGTTCTAGGCACTGTTGGTACCAGTCAACTCTCTTAACTTTTTCAAGGAACCGAAGGATCAAGAAGAATGACAATACATACATGGACTACACCCAAGCACAGCTGAACCCACGGCAAATACTAGACTCCAGAAAAATTTGTTAGGATTGGGGAGCTCATTACAGGTGGGGAAATGATTCAGTGGCCACACTTTATCTTTGTACTTTCCCCTGCAAAACAGGGTTCCTGCATATTCCCTTACAATTTACCTTAAGTAGACTTTGCTATCATCATCAGAACTAAAAATACATTAGACTCATAGAACCTTCAGACTGACATGATGAGTTAGAAGCTATGCAGTGAGGAATGCTGAATTTGAACACTGACTTCATCATTTAGTAGTTACCAATTTGACCATAGAAGTGATTTAAATTTACTTCTTTGAGCTTTGGAGTCTTTATCTTAGGGTAGAGAGAATGATATTAATCTCCCAAGGTTACTGAAATATTAAATAGGATAATAGATGCAAAATGGTTAGCATAGTGTCTGAGCCATAGTAGGAACCAAAGGTGTTCTTTGTCCTCTTTAAACATTCATATGTACATATCCATCCTCACAAAGACACATGGGCATAACTTTAGAATATCCATACATCTCCTCCTACCATATAGATGCACATGGTAATGTAAATTATCCCAGAGTATATTTAGATCTGTAAATGCTAAAGCTTTCAAATGCAATTGCTGGCAAGTCATGGAGGAGACACATTCTGGATCAGATGAAAATCATGCAACCATCAGCTGCTTCAACATACTCAGTTATTCGAGACTAGACAGAGACTATTTCACTCCTGGCAATAATTCATAAATTCCCCAGAATATGTATGCACAGGGCAAATAAAGTCTTTAATAATTCTGAGAGCACAAGAATGTGACAAAATACATACTGCAAACAAACAGGAGTGATTGGATGTGTCTAGATGATCCTTATAGTTTTCAGTTTTTATTTGTATTTTTCCTTGGTTTTAGTTTGGACGTAACAATCACCCTTGGTCCCATGAAAACTAATCTTTCTGTCAGGTTAACGTGATGGTAATAATGGGGAGGTGGGGTCAGAGTCCGTAAAAGCCAGGTACATTTCTTGAATAAAAAGCATTAATATACATATTGGCTTAAGGCTAGAGTCTGCTGGATACCGTTATGCCATATCTCAGAACCCAAGCTCTAATGAATTATTCAACTCAGCAGAATAATCCAGCATAAGTAGGAATAAGCAACAAAGCCACTTGAGGGGAATGCTGTATGGAGTACAGACAAGAATACTGATTGAATGGTTCTCTACACTGTGCCAAGAACTGTGCCAGGCACCTTAAGAAGCACATGGCACTGTTCTCCCCTTACAGGGGAATGAAAAAGATAAAAGGCTCAGGGAAAGACAGGACATTTGATTCTATAGGGTGGTAAATATTTAACCTTGTATTGAAATCCAGCTCTGTCTGTTCCTTCCAAATTCATACTCCATGTCACTTCCTTTATTGTGCATTTGCAAATAGCAATGCTCATGGTAAAATTGAGGCCAGTGGCCCACCTCTCCACTCCATCAGACCTGCAGAAAAGCTCATGTCATTTCTGGGCCTGTATCTGCCTCTCCATGTGTGTCTTACAAAGATACTTTATCTTTCAAGTTTTATGGCTCATATCTGTGACTAAAATATCATTTATGACAATTCCCATCTGCTAAGCTTCAAGAGTGATATAATTTGATTGCAAAGGGCTGCTACCGGGGGCCTAAGTTAGAAGGCGAGATTCAAGTAGAATCAGAATGTACCTGAACTCGATCTCACAGGAAGCTGAGCACCTTGAAAATGTATCCACTTGCTTGGAAAATAAAAGGCTCTCTGGTGAAAGTGGCAAAGTCCCATAATGAAGGACCCTGTGACTTTGTCCAGAGCACAGCAAAGAGCTGGGCACTTACAGCCCACGCAGGTCAGACCTGCTTCTTATTCTGAGCAAGACAGCAGAATGCCTGGTTCCTCTGTCACCTCTGACAGTTATAGACTAGCTGTGTACCTTATTAAAGATTAAGGTTTGCCCAGGCGCTCTCTTTTGGCCATCTCCTGTTCACAGCTCAGCATTTATTACAAAGGAACTGGAGATTAACACCATCCATTCTGCTGGGAGAGAATGCACATCACTTAGCGGCCGCACAAAATCAAGAAAATGTAGAACAGGGCAGAACAGCCTTTCATATCCCAGACCAAAATTCGCCTGCCTCTTCATACTATCTGTAGCTTGGTTTTCAGATTGTCTTTGTTAACACTTACTGTGGATTTTTTAAAAAAATTTTTTTTTTACTTCAACTATAACACACCTTCTCTGAAGTAAATATCAAAATATAGATACACTCAAATCAAAACCAACCTAGAATTAGGATACTCTTCTGAATATTCAGGGTATGCTTCCTTTCTCTCTCTCTCTCTCTCTCTCTCTCTCTCTCTCTCTCTCTCTCTCTCTCTCTCCTATTTAATAACCCCTTCTCTTCGTTGTGTTTCTTCTCTTCTCTTTTCTATGGAAAAGTGGGAAAAAGAATTTCTGGTATGCAGGCTGCCTCTCCCCTGGTCAGGGCACCTAGAAGGCCCTGCATTTCTCTCTGAGCCAGACCTGGTCCTTCCCCAGTCACTGCTCATCAGTGAATGTTGGCATGAGGTCTGAGCTATCTTTCTGTATATCGTTTTGCCCTCAAGGAATTTCTACTCTAACTTGGGCAGAAACAGCAAGAAGCATAAGGAAAAGTTTCATGAAAATGGTATCACAAAGGCACATGAAAGATGCTAGCTACAGCCTAGGTAGCTGTCTGATTATCTTAAGAGAATGAGCACTGCTTCCTTTGAAGTCTACAAGTATCTAGATAATCTGTTATGGGATTTGGAACAGGAATTGGTCCTTAATCCCTATGTCAGCTCTAGCTCTGTCTTCAATCTCTACCCCAATCTTTAGCCCAAAATGGCTATGAGGTACAGATAATGGTAAATAAATCTCTGGGTAATGGGTGCTCAGTACCTACAGTTTTTTTCTTTCTTTTCATATATCTTACAATAGAGGTCTGTACCAAAGATAAGAAAGTGATATAAACTAAATAGCATATATATAATAGGAAGTTTTGAATCACCTCTTTAAAAAATTAGCTGTGAAGCTGTGAGACACCAACTTTTTTTTTTGTCTTTTTGAGATAGGGTCTCGCTATGCAGTCCAGGCTGGCCTTGAGCTCACTTTGTAGCCTAGACTGGTCTCAAACTCACAACAATCCTCCTGCCTCAGTCTCCCGAGTGCTGGGACAACAGGCTTGTGCCACCACCCCTGGCTGAGAAACTAACTTTCAATCCAGCAATCACATTTCTAGGAAATCAATATGCTTCTAAAAATTAAATAAAGTTAATTTATCTATATTTTATTTATGAATCTCTATACTGATAACTCAATGGATATGAGCAGTACTAATGTCTGTAATAGAAAATAGTTAGACTCTTAAAGAAACCAAGGAAGGTATGTTCCGATTATCCAGTGAAGAAAAGCTGAAGGAGGCTGCATGATACATTGTTAAGTAAAATAAAATAATCTGGGTTTGCATATATGAAAGGACATTACATTCACAGCCACCTGCACCTAGCATGTGTGTACATATGCATACATTTCAGTGTCCTTTCCTCTCACCCAATCACGTCATAGTAATTAGCTTCAATTAGAATGGAGAGTCAGAGATCAGCTTTATTTTCTCCTCCCTTTGCTAGTGTTGGTGTTTTATACTTTTTTTAATCTTTTTATCGGTACCAGGGATTGAACTCACAACCTCCTGCTTGCAAGGCAGGTACTTATGCCGCTGAACTAAATCCCCAGCCCCGGTGTTTTATAATTATTAGCTGTGATCATATATCTCTTTAATTTGAGCAAAAAAAAATGTTTGCTGCTTGGTCTGGGTGTTGGAACTGTGGAATATCTGTTTGCTTCTTAATTCTTCATGAGAGCCATATAACACATCAATGCTTTGTGAAAGAAACAAATTATGAGCTTCAAGGCTGGAGTGAGATCTAGGTTAGAGAAGAAGAAAAGAAGAAGAAAAACAAACAACAACAACAAAGCCAAGCCTTGTTGCTTATGGACACATCACAGAAGCATGTGAACAAACCTAAAGGTTTTTGGAGAAAAGAGAACAAAATAAGGACAAGTCAAAAATACAGAGATATCAGTCTCAGTACAGCACTGATCCTGCTGATGCAGACATTCTCCTTGTGGGGGTTTGCTCCTGGGGACACTTGCATTAGTATTCTACTCACCATTGCTGAAGCCGCCACTTCTCTCTGCTTCTTTTGACCCCAAGCATTTTATGCATAAATGTCAGTGTTCTTTGTAATTAATCATGCCTACCACAGACTAATTGTGGACAACAGTCCTGCAATTAGCCAAAATGAGTTTCAAATATGCATGAATGTTCAGAAGGCACTCACATTCCAAAACCTCAGGTACCTAAACAGGAAAATTGGCCACTCTTTCAAAAGTCCCTTTCAAATTCAATGCGAACTAGCAAGATAATCAGATCATAGCTGATGGCATCTGTGCCTGGGGTCAGCTAATGAGAAAATAGTATCCTGAAATGCATGTTATAAACTCCACAAAGTAGTACATCTGAAAATACCGAGCATGGCACTTATAGCACACGTGCCAGTGGGGAGGGGGGGCTGAGGGACAGGGGTTGGGGGATGAGTGGGGGTGATGTTTAAGAGCTGATGCAAAGATGCCTCTGATTGAGAAGTAAAGTGATCCCCAGTAGACAGAAATGGAAGACTCAGAATCAGACATGTGGAGTCATGAGGAACACTAACTCCCATTCTCCACATCTGGTTGTAGGAGGACTGTTACCATAAGCACTTAACGTCACTAGACCAGCTGAGACAACATGTTTGCAGGTTAATATTTTGACTTAATGTACAAAATAAGGTAACTTTGAGCAGGAGTGCTCTACTCCCCCAAATACCCAGGGGACTTCAGCAAAGCCTGGAGATATTTTGGTTGTGGTAAATCAGAAAGGAGATGTTACTACTGGCATCTAGTGGGTAGAGGCTAGGTATGCTGTTAAATGTATCCACACTGCACAGGACAACCCTTCACCAGCAAATAATTAGCCAGGGCTATCAATAGTGCAAGACTGGAAATGTCTATAGTGCTGAGGTTGAAACACTGCAACTTAAGGTAATTAAAAAGCATGGAATCTGAGATGAAGAAGCCTAGAAAGAGTTCACAGGTCTGAAAAGGCCAGTGCTGTGGGTTTCAACAAAGCTCTTTATCTTCTTGAGCCTCAGTTTCTGCCTCTGTAAAATGGGGATAACACCTACCATGAAGGTTGTCTGCAAGAATTTGAGATAATGGAAGGGAAAACACCTGCCAGACAATGCATGAGAGCTACTGTATTTTGATAATTGCATTTACTAATATTATTTACTTATTTTTCAATCTCATTACCAGAGACAGAACAAACTTGGTGGAAGAGTTGTGCTGTTGCTAATCAGGCACCATGGCAAATATCCACTCCATTCTCCCAGGAATAAACTAGTCTCACTTCAAACAATTGTTACAGTTAGAATCCAATTGACTCCAGACAAAAGTATTGAGATAATCAGCATATTAAAGCCAACACTATAACCATATGTTAATTATGTAAATGATTCATTTTAATCAGCTAGAACCATGTAAAGAGTAACTAGGAATGCAAATGCAGGGAGTTATTAAAAACCTCATTATTATTCATCTTGGTTCCATGCATGAACGTATCCATCCAAACAGATGAATTAATAGCGAGGGGAGAGATGAAAGTGCTGGAGGGAGAGTCTGCGGGACACCATCTGTCTGCCTTTCCTTCTTGGTCTGGTCTCCACTTTGCAGAAAAGCTGGACAAGTCATGCAAGAAGGGAGCTGCAGGTTTTGTCTGCAAGGCCTGTTCACCTCCCAGTGCATGAGAACGCGATGGTTTCTGGGTATCTGAGTGTGTTTGCTTTTCACAGGTGGGATGGAGTAAGTATGCTGGCCTGGAATCAATTTGTTTTGATGGATTATGCATCCCAAAGATATAGTTCCTCATTTTATGTTAGAGTTGCACAGACCTTTCTCCCCCTTTTTAAACTTTTTCTTCTTCTACCTTGATTATGATTTCCATCACACTATTTTCATCATAGAAGAGTGTATTTATTATTATTATTATCATTATCATCATCATCATTATTGGCAAGTGATCAGTATTGAATTGTGATATTGCTATTATTATTTTTTGAGGGCTTTCTATGTGGGTAGCTCCAAGACAAGTTTTCTTGTTTGATCTTCATCCTAATTTGACTCTTATAGAGGTAAAATACACTGACAAATAGTAATTGGTAAAAAAACTTGGCTGCCAACCAAGGTTGTTGAACTTGAGTGTCATACAGTACCATGTCTGCTCCTAGTTCATTGGCTGATCACGTTCTTCCAGAAGAAATTCACATGTAGAGAATGGGCTATGTAACATTTCTGGAATACCTATGATTTGTATTTGAAATGGGCACCAATGACTGGGGCCCTGAAAGGCTTACACATGGACTCCTTCTTAAAATGTTTATTAGTTCCATTGACAAAGATTAGAAAACACATCAGAAGCAATGCAATAAAGTAAAGCACACTAGAGGCAGAACTAAGAATCACATTTAAATCCATCATCAAAGCTCAGAAGTTATGGACAAAGAAGGCATTTTCATGTGGTTCGTACGTGGTGAGGGAACCAGAGCACAGAGGTGTGACCACTCATCTGATACCACGTGGATGTGCTGGATTTAAACCTAGGGCTGTCTGACCTCCCTGTTTTTCTCAGTGCTCTGAAGACCGTGTCTTAGCTGTCTCTAAAACCATTCTCTTTCTCTGTATTGGTATCATCAGTATGCCCATGACCATGGTAACTTGCTCTATACCTGCATTGCCCAGTCTGCTCACCACCAGTAACATGAAGCTACTGTGAATTCAAATATGTCAAAAGTGACCAGAGAACTTAATTTTACTTAATTTAACTAATTCACTTAAATAGCTCACATGGCTAGTGGCTGCCATATTGGACACAATAGTGTTTGATTTCCACAGATGTCATGTCACTATTTTGTGCTTGTGAAAGGTCTTTCAAAAATGAGTTCTATAAAATGGACTGGTAGGTGAAGGCACAGGCAAGTGCTACCCATGCCAAGAAGATCACAAAGAACTTCCATGAAGAAAGACTCACCACCCTTTCCAGCACAGAAGCTTGAGAGAGCCTCCTGCATCACTGAAATCCACTTTCATTACTGGTTTAACCTGAGGACAATATCCCAGATTTTTCCTCTCATCATTAATCCCCAAAACTACTGAAACATTTGCTCTAAGCTTTCAAAAAGTGAATCAAAATTAATGGTGTTTTATACCTTCACAAAACTTCTTAAGCTTATAAAGACTTGATCAATGATGTTGACTTCCTGGTAATGTTTAGCTTTCCAAAAATAGTTCCTCTGTAGATAAATGACCAAAATCGGTCATTTTTTCTCTAGTTACAGTAGCAATTTTAAAGTAGTGACTCTTTAACTAATGGTGTGCTTAGTTACATGTACTTTCATGTGTGTGCGTAACACATGATTAGTATCTGTGCAAAAACCTAGTCTTTTTAGTTTCTTTTGAAATATTAGAATATTTAGCATCACAGAACTTATCACTATTTGGGGAAAATGACTGCAGCAAACAGGAAACTGCTTTTTTCTTGCAGATAGAGCAAGTGGTGAGACAATTATTCCCAGTGCCTTCCACGTCCTCACCACCGTACCTGGTGCAGTCATATGGAATGATGCAGACTCCTGAGTCATGAGCAGAAACCAATGGGACCATACTTGGTTTGCAGTTCTCTAACTCTACAACATTTCTCAAAAAGATAGTTACAATGTGATATAGGCAGAGGAAGCCACTTCTCTTTCATAGCAGGTCACACACACACACACGTTTTCACTACAGACAAGAGAGGATAAATCAAATACCTGTAAAAGGCTTTTTGAGAGAATCCAAGGAAGGGAGAGTGACAAGAGAAAGACTCACAGAAGTGACAGATTCACATCTGGTTCTGTGCCACGCTGCTGTGACACAACTTCCTCAGGGCCGTGAATGTGCTGACTACAAACTGAACGGCAAATCTGGACCTCGGTATAGCAAATCCTGAAAGTGTACTGCGATTATGCTGCCTCATCTCTGCAGACAGCAAGTCACAGGCCTGGGGCTTTAGCCACTCCTAGAGTTCAGCTGCTGATCCTACTCAGCCCCAGAGCATCTCTAAACTCAGTGAATGCGCTCACTGCCAGAATTTCATGAGTCACTGACACCATATTGTCTAAGACTAAGGAGGAAAAAAAGGATCAAGCCAGAAACCCATCTGCAATTCATTTCATACCAGACTTTAAAAATATGTCCACCTAACATAAGTACAATTGATCATCTCATTTTGACTTTAGAAAGAGTAAACACACAAGAAATTAAATGATTTTGGGGAATGAAAGGAACCACATTCAGAAGCTCTTCATATCTTTGTTCTTCATATTCTAATGCTTTCGTATTTCTCTGCCTGATGTCTCCTAACGTACTTTCACTACAATCCCATTTTTGATCTTTAATCCCTTTATGTGTTTTTCTGTGGTTACTCTCAAATGCCTTTGTAGCTGCCATAATTGGGTCTCTGGCACCATTTTAATAGGGCTTAGCACAATGCAGGCTTGACAAATTTCATTTAAGTGAAAAAAAAAAAAAAAAAGAAAACTATCAATATCATTGTAGAAACTGACCAGAGTTTCACATACACCACAACAAATATATCAAATAGGACACAAGCTGATTCATGTGTCTGCTGTAGTAGGAGTGGGTATTGGAATGGGGGTACAAAGCCAATGAGACTGGGTCCCCACAGGCTCTCTGTCCTGGAGGGTTTGTAAATTCACAAATATAAAGACAGACACTGGACCAGATGATACTTCCAGACCCAAATGAGTTCAGCATTCTCATCATAAACGTCAGGGCCCAGTTTCCCTGGAAGCATGCACAGTCTTCACATCCTCTGCGGGTGCCCTGACTTTGTGACATTCAGCCAAGGTGCTCAGTCTGGCAATGACGAAGTGACATTCTCTGACATGGTTCTTTTGTAAACATCGGCAGATTCACAAATATCCTGGCAATAAGATAGCAAGCAATGGAAGCAGACACCAGCAGTGATGTCAAACTGGCTCAAAATAATCTGAGGTTCCCAAGGGAGGACATGTACACATGCACACATTACTAAGGGCCATGTCTGTGCCACAGGACCCAGCCCTGCATCTGGAGCACAGCTGTTTGGTTCACTGTGAGAACCTGACCTATGCTGAGCCAATCAAATTCCTTCTTGTAAGTTTCTGATACCAAATCATGAGAAAGACTCAACTCCTCTTTGATGTCAAAATAGAGGGGTTCAGCAAACTCTCAGCAACAGTATCTTGCATGTGCAGGAAGTTAATTTGTGGAAATGCAAGTGACACAAAGAAAGGAGACAGAAGAAAAATGTTTCATGATCTTAAACGTGGTCTCTAAGTACTACTCACAGTGGGTATAATCACTGATCTACCTGTAATCTTTTAATAAAGGTAACATTTTGCATGTGTTGATTTGAGTGGTGTTTACACCTGTTACATTAATGTTGGGTTTCTCAATCTCTGCATGCTTGACATACTGAGTTTTATAATTCGTTTTCTTGGGAGGCTGTCTTGTACATTGTAGGATGTTAAGCAGCACCCATGGTCTCTACCAATTAGCTGCCAGTACCATGCCTCTATTCAGTTGTGGCAAACAAACATGTTTCTGAATGTGACCCTTGTGGAAGAAGTAGCTCCTAGTCAAGAATCACTACACTAAAGGAATTTTAAAGCAGCAATTTAACATGAATGATCAGCGAGGTTCTTCTGCTCTGCTTGGCCATGGCAGTAATATGGGGCAAGGATGGAGACTATATGTGAGTTCCAAATTAAGCTCTCAGTCTTGGGCATAATCTAAATTCTTCCTTGCTACAAAATATCTGGCAAGGTCCTTCATATATATATTATCCAGTGGAGTGTATCAACTTGCTCTCTAGTTTCTGGTGACATTTATATCTCACAAAGATGTTTATGGTTCCAAAGAGGCAAAAAGGTCTCTTATTCTCATGACACTATCTTTAAACATTACCTATCATGAGACTGTACTCATTCTGAATTAGAATGGGTGAATGAATGGATAGACAACAGGCAGCCACACACATATACAGACGGACAAATGGTTATAGATACTATGGATGGTAGATAGGTGGATGGATAGATAGCCAGATTACCTTATAAGAATCATTCCAATCATTGTAGACCTGTTTTAATACATTAGCAGTTAAAATGATTAACATCTAATAGACTCAATTAGTAATATCTACTGTATCTTTCTAACATTATATTATTTTATAAAACTGCAATTTTCATGTCTCAGGCAGAAAAATAAGTAAGTGCCTTCACTATGGGAACTGAAAAAAAAATCTGTTCAGCCTTTTTCAAAAGATTCTCCTAGAGCAAGAACCCAACCTGCAAGTACTTCCTGCCCAAGGACCTTCCATTTTAACCAGAGTGATGCAACAACAGAAAAACTACCAGAAGGATCACACAGACAGAAGACAACTCATTCCACAGCTGACCCCCAGTAACTGAGTAATTCTCCTCCCCCAGATCCAAGCCACTCTCTTCAGCTTTATTGAGACTATGAGCTATTCAATGTCTTCCTAATAAATGTCAAATTAGATGTCTAGTACTTGAAACCCAAGAAGCCAGCCTGATACAACTAAGCATGGCCAAGTGAAATGTTAAATGAAAATAGTACAGGCATCTCAGAATGTAGGAGTTAGCACCATGATATAGTCAATTTTTTCCCATTAGAAAGGTCAAATTCAATAACCTACATTTAATTTCAAGGCCCTTTCTCCATACTAATTGCAACATAAACAGATTTCATACTTAAAAGGGTTTCTCTTTTCCTGGCAGCCAAGTGCACAAAAGATGGGAAACTGCTCTCTCAGCTTGACCCAGAGCTCCAGTGCAACAGAAAAAGCTCATCAGACAGGAAGTGTCCATAGTGTCACAGATTCCTGAGTCCCACAATCACCGAAAGACAGTGGGAGACGCAGCCCTAATCTTTAAAATGCTTTGACAAGATGTGGGCTTTCACAAGACAGGAGTCTCCATCCTGACTGGTTGTTCTACTTTTCTATCATCCTACAAAAACAATGTTGCTCTGGTTTCCTGTTCCAAAATATTTCCCCTCAAATGTCCTCTTCCGGAGACACCAGGACGACCAGATGCCTCCTCCCACTGCTGCTGAAGTGTCAACAACAAAACCCAGAAGCGACATGTGTTAACTGGCCCTCCCTCCCCCTCTGCACAGATAATAAATAGCAAGGACAGAGGGGATTCAGGGCACTTATTTGAACCCCTGAAACCAAAACACAGCTACTCAAACTTCTATGGAAGAATCATTAAATGCTCCATAAAATGCACTTGGCCTTGTGCAAAGAGGTTTTGTCCTCCAACAAAACAATTTAAGTGGCAGCAACAAAAGGGATCCAATGACTTTGAGTGTCAGGGTGTGAGAGGCCCCATGAACTCATAGTGACATTTCTCCACCTGCTCGCTTGCTGCCTTAAAAGCCATGTGGCTGAGTTTCTGCCAGGCGCTTTGCCCAGCTGAGTGACCTCAAAGAGCCCCCAGGCTTTTATTTCTTCACTAGCTTTGGGAATGACCTCTTGTTAAGAATTTAATCCGGGCCAAGCCCAGCTTGAAGCACTCTGTGCCTGTCATTTTGTTTGCTGGCTGTGGACACAGTGGGGTGAGCTGGATCTCTTTTACCCTCTTAGGCTGAGGAAGTCACTGAGTCTCACACATTGGGCGTTAGAGCAGAGGCAAGATTGCTAAGACATGAGCTCAGACCCCCATAAGCTCAGGATCAAGGCTGACAACAATTTGCTTTGTGGTTGCGTTTCTTTCAAAGTCTCTAATTAAAACATAGCAATAAGAGCAAGAGCACCAAAACCAATGGGCAGCAATAGCCACTGCTTTCAGCAACACATGTTATTGATCTCAACTCTCTGTCAGGTCTCAGGCTGGATGAAATGTAACGCAACTTGCTTAAGCCTCAAGAAATATTCCATATGAGTCTTCATCTTTTCTTCATGTATCAGGAAACTAAGGTTCCGAGAGGTTGAACAACTTGTTCACAGTCACACAGCATATCCGATTTGTGAATTAACTCCAGATGCATCGAACACCCATTTTTGCCCTCTTGACTTGTGTGTCATAAAACCTGCATGCACACATAGGCATGCACACAGTTTTTCCTTTTCAATGCAGCCTGTAAAGTCTGTGTGAGCTTTCTACTTCTTTCTTGAGTACATTACAAGCCTTTCATATTTGTCACTTTGCCAGGACCAGACCACACCGGAGGACAAGTTTTGGGACCCCCTCTTCTATCTCCCACTACTCTATGGTGTCTGGAAGTTGACTGCTTTCCTTAGCTTAACAAGCAGCGACAGGGCTGAGAGCAGCTGCAATGGAACTCTGCATTCTCATCCCTGCCACCTGCCTCTGTCAGACTCACTTGGGCTAATTTGAACTACCTCCACGTCAAGGACAAGGAGAGATGAACAGAGGACAGTTGAGTCTCATCGAAGCACAGGAAACCATTCTTTCATGCTTTGGGGAAATATCACTGCCTTGTTCTTTGATGCAAAATGGTTTTAATCTTCCCCAAGAGTAAACATCTGCTTAATGCAAAGCTTTTTAAGTCAAGTTCGGCCTCCTCTAAGTGTCACCTGGAAGCTCTAAGGTTATTACTGGCAGGCCTGGTAAGTGGGACTGCTACAAAATATGCAGTGACACAAACAGGACTTCTTAGCCCAGAATTCACACAGAACTGAACCAATCAATCTCACATTGCAGGTCTGCAAGAGCCTTAGGCACCAAGACCTGGAAAGCAGGCTTCTGGAAAAACCAGTATTCTTCCCACATCTCAGCATGAGGTCTTTTTTGTGAGTGGTCTAAAAACACCCAGCAGTTGCAGTCTGCCAATGTCCCCATAGCCACAAGGCCTATTTCTTTGGTTGCTTTCAGTTAATTCTTCCTGATGGCACACAGGGGCTGGGGACAGAGGTTGCCCTGAGAATGAATGAAGAGAGACTCATGCCAAGGAAGGATAAATAAAGAGACTGAACACACATAATCAGAGAATTCAAGGTGACCTGGGTGGACACTCCAAGGGGCAAGGCTGGAGTGCAGATGCCAAATTAACAGCACCATGTGAAGAAAGGGAAAGTAAACAAAAGAGGCTGGCTGAACATGACTAGGAGAAAAAGAAGCTGGGAGCATTGGACATTGGCAGTGTCATCCAGAGATTTACAATAAATCCCAGGGACACAGGCAGTCCAAACAGTGGAGCACATTCTGCCTCACACGCAGGGCTAATTCCTCAGCCTTGCTGAGACTGCAGGAAAGGCTTTCCTAAGCTCATCACCCTGCATACTTGCACTGCAATATGCCTGGGCATACCAGGTTTGCCCAGGTCTCCAACTCCAAGTTGGTGATAGGTAGACTGGGTGATACAAGATTTCCTCAGATTTACAAAGGACTTGTCCTGTTAACTTTCACACACACACACACACACACACACACACACACACACACACACACATGCTGCAGAACTACAGACTATTCATCCCATGTGTCCATCCTGAAGCCACAGAGCTGCCATTTCTGATCTTCTCAAAATACTGTTATTAGCTGACCATGGTTTGGCTAATGCTTGACACACTGACTTCCTTTTGATGATTCCCAGACTTCCAATGTAAGCCCATCAACCTCGGAAATCTCGACTCACAAAGTAGGCTGATGATGTCTGCGTTTGGGATATGTAACACACAGCATTATTCTGTACTATGTAGTAGATAGCTACCAATATATACCTAATACGGTGTGATCAAATTACATGGCAAAGGCTTAAATTTTTAAAAAAAAATACTATGTAAAAGACACATTGCCATTAATTTCCCTCAAAATACTCCTTACTTCAAACACACTTATCCCACTGATCTTGCCACTTCCAAACAGTTCAGGGAGTCATCTTTTGTGGATGACTTTACAATGTGTGATCAAAAATATAAGTATATAAGTTTACTGTTGCCAAGCCATCCAACAAAAAGGCAGACTCATAAAAATATCATAGCATGTCGTCATCCTTCTTTTTCATAGGATCTGCCAACACGTGAATTCTGGTTCTTCCCCAAAGTCAAAATGATTCTGAAAAATAAATATTTTGAATTGCTCAGGACATCGCGGCAGCCACAACAGTGCAAACAAAGAGTCGCAAACAAGGACTTCCAGAACTGTTTTAGAAAGTGGCAAGAATGATGGGATAAATGTGCTTGAAGTAAGAGGCTTAGCAACATGTCTTTTACTGTAATGCACTTTTAAACTTAAATTTTCACCTTATCTTTTGATAGTACCTTGTATCTATGGTACATTATCAATAAGACATCACTAAAATGAGAGTTTTGTCCATCTCTCTGTGGATAGGATCACATTTGCATCCTATGCTGAGGAAATTTGTGAGGAACCCCAAATTACATGCAAACTATATGGAACACACAAAAATGGATGGTTTCCCAAGGGCTAAAATGTGAGGTTCAGTGCCATTTCCTTAAGATTGCTGATGAAGGGACCTCATGCAGAGAGCAAGGGTTGTGGATGCAGAAAACATGGGACAATTTCACACGGAGCCCCAGAGTCTGACACACGGAGAGTTGCTTCCAGTTACAGGGACCATTTCTCATAAAATCTCGTCCCTTCTCTTGGGCAACTACATGAATCAAGTTCTACAGTTTAGCAAGTAGTGATTTCCTATTGAAAGCTACTTGCTTTCCTTAGGAACACTCATACGCACATGCATAAACACACAGGCACGTATGGGGATACGCCATCAATGAGCCTTTCTTACATGTTTGCTCATCTATTTCTCATACCAACCCCATGAAGTCAGGACTAGAAAACATGCTCAGGACAAAAAGAAGTTCTGGGGTTGACTTGCATCACATAGGATGCACACCAATGACTTGGAGTTGAACTCAAAGCCTATGCAAAAACAAATTTTCTGATTCTACCTTAGACTATTATGGTGCATCTGAACATTTCCAAATGAATCAAGCTAGAAAAAATGTACAGGTACCAAACTAACTTCAGATTTCCTACTTCACAACCACAATTAATCTCATATCCATTAAATAGCAAAACATTTTGTTATGGCAATCAAATTCTAACAATTGAGAACAAAGACCTAGGTCTGAAGATCAAAATAGTCTCACAGCCTTTCCTCTGAATGCCTAGTTATGTCTTGCCATACAATCTCCTGTTCACTGCTAATTTCTCTGCCACATTAACATCAACAGACCACTTACCACCCTACTATTCATCTCCTATAAATTATATTTAAGAAAAGTCTTATTTTTCATTGGAAAAGCATAGATGCTAATTATGGAATTATGTCATTATTTTTAAAATCATTTGTAAATGATTTGCTCTGATTCCACTGCCACCTGCCCTGTGAGTGTCAGGGCTGTCCCCTTCTTTCCTCATGGCTCACTGCAGAGGAGGCTTGGCTGTGTATTCTTCTAAAGGTCCATCAACCCTCACAGGACAGTTTGTGCATATTCAATGTGATGACAACAAATACATAATCTATTTGCTGGAGTGAGTTATGAAAGTTAATCAATAAGAAGTGGAAGTCTTGTAAATTATCTATCCACGATCAGCCTATTAAATGTTCTACTTCTACAAGGCTGGTTGGAGCTGAGGTCTCAGACTGCACTATTTATTAGCCACATGCAAGATAATGTGATTCTCAGGCAGACGAAGGCAGGCCTCGCTATTAAGACAGAGACAGTAAAAATAAAAATGAAATGTGTCTCGCTACAACAGCAAATCCTGCTTCTATGATTGCCAGGAAAAAAATCAAAGGAAGTCAACTGCAGGCTGAGAAATCTCTCTCCATGAACACAGTCGAATGTGTAGGGAGAACAGAAGAATAAGAAGAGGGGACATTGCACTGGAAATTTCTCCCAAACTCTTCTCAAAATAAAGTGGTTAAAGTACATACTAATTGGCTGAAGGCAGCAATTGCTTGTTTTCCTCTACAGTGGCTAGGCCAAGGCAGAAAGAGTGACATTCTGTATTCGGACTGCACCAAGACAGGAAATAGCCTGGAAACAATGCCTGGCTTCATTTAGAGCCCAGCAGTGTAGGTCTATAGTACAATGTGCGGTAAGAAGGCTTGGTGAGTGTGCAGGGAGATGATACTGGGCGAGTTCCATGCCCTCCATCAGTGGCAATCAGGAAATTTGTGTGGTCAAGAAGTGCAACCACAAAGGATGGCACAAACTAAAATGTCTCATTGTGCAGTGCATCTGCCAATCATGCCTCCACCCCAGTCTCTCAGGCTAAATTAGGCTACTAGAACATTACAATTCTTTTTCTCTTTGAAATACTAATTTTAATAAAGCTGGGAATATAACTATGAACATTTTTATCTACTGGATTACGCTAGCCAAAAGATGTTTTCTTTTCTTATACTTGTGCCACTCAGGGTGACTTCCAAACAGTGCATGCACCTGTAGAAATCAAAATGGTTGTGCACCTGCTTCAAAGCTGGCCCTAGCCCCTTACACACGGGACATCTTTTCCCTTCTCTGATCATGACATCATTTAGAGCAAACACCTTCACTCAGATGCAGAGTCCAAGCCAGGTACCTGGGTTCCTGAGGTAAAATGCTCTCTGCAGCTACGAAATGCTTTTGTGCAGAGGGGCCTCAGACTCACAGAGAGGTGAGGAACTCAAGAAACCAAGCCTCAGTCCACATGTGCTGTCCACTGAACTGCTGATGCAGACTCTTGCCATGCTCTGATTATAAGGTAAGGCTGAGGGCTATGCACAGATTCAATGCACTGTCAGATATAGATGGGACTGGCCATGGTATATCAGTACCTTTAGCTCTTCTGCAGTATTATTTAGCTCTTCTTCTGTATTATTTCAAAGGCAAGGCATTCATCAGTTTCAGAACTTCAAATGCTGTTAACTCTAATAAAAAAATAATCAGACTGTGCTCTTTCCCTGATTAAAACTTTTTAGTGGCCTCTTTTCACACCTTCATAAAAATATAAACTCTAGTCCATGCTGCCCAAGGCCCCAACCCCAACATCACTTGCTCACCCTTCATTGTACATCACTGACTTCCATGGAATGTTCTCCAACTGTGGAACCTTCTTGGTAGGCCACTACTTCTGGAAATCAGTCCCAGTCTTCATTGCAACTGCTCAGAGCACCTTGACCTGATCTTGCTCTCTGCAAAGGGCTTCTCACCATGGAGGCTTACTCTTATTCTAGTCTCTTATTATCTTTATAAGGTTTGTACCTCTATGCATCTGCTTCCCAAGATCATGAGAATCCAAGTCCCATAAGATGCTGTTCACTCATCTTTCAGTGCTACATTCTTGGTTCTTGGTGCCAGATCTATGCCTGACATTGAGATGATACCCAATAGCTGTTTCATGAATAAATGATTAGATGAACATATTGACCTCATAACTGGTCACAATGCATCAATCAATGCATTGCAGTATGAAGGTTGAGGCAACCAGCCCTACTGAAGGGAGCCTCTTAGACTTCCTTCTGTCACTTTCAAACAAATAAAACACATTGCATGGACCATATTTGCCCAAGCAAGCACCTCCTCCCACTGAAGAAAATATATATACTTTTTGGCCTTGACCTCATTTTGCCTCCAGCAGAATGCCTTTGGCTGTCAGCAGCTAGAAGCCTGAGCAGAGCAGGTGGAGGGAGGTATAAATGACCCTGAAGGTTGAAAGGAAAAGAAATTATCACCTAACAGATTGGCAAACATTTAAAAGATTCATGATGCCCAGTTTGGGCACAGCTGCAAGGTAACTGGTCTATCATATCCTCTTTATGGAAGTAAAAACTGGCACAGCCATTTGCAAAAGGGCAGTTTGACAGCATCTACCCAAATATAAAATTTACACACCCCCACAGCCAGTGAATTCGATTCTAGGATTCTATTGCAAAGTTATTTTCACAGATATGTACAGACATCAGGTGTGCAAGGACACTCATTGAAGGATTATTTGTATAAGAGGAAAATAAAAGTAGAAGTTGCCTAAATGAGTCCAAAAGAGATCAGTGCTAAATAAATTGTGTATGAACATTTATGGAATTCCATGCTATCTGTTAAAAATGATAGGGTCGACCTATAAGTACTGATGTGGGAAGATAAGCAAAACACGCTGTTAGAGAAGCAAAATCAAGTTGCAAAAAATGTGAGGGCTGAGATCCTGTTTACTTAAAATGTGTGTCCATATCCACACAGTTATACATTGGATTACATGTAAGTTATGATAAAAATATAATGAATGTTCAAACCAAAAATCATAATAAAAGACTTATTCTATCATCACCCTCAAAATAATTTCCTCTCACCTGAAACACACTTAGCATTCTTGCCACTTTCTGAAGCAGTTCTGGAAATCCTCTTTTGTGAGTGTCTTTAGTTGTGCTGTCCTGCCTACCTCAATATTCTAAATCTATTAAAAGTGTTGACCTTTCATGGTCATTTTGACTTTGTGGAAGGGCCAGAAGTTTCACTCTGCCAGATTGGTGAATGAGATAGATGAAGACACACTGAAAAATGTTTTTCCAAACCTGACTTTCTGCTGGACAGCACTTGGCAGGAGCATTCACCATACCTATTTTTGATCACACCACATAAAGACACAAACGAAGATTTCAAAAAGTGCTTTTTACAAAGGCATGAGAAGGTTTCACACTAACAGCGCTCCAGTGCTGCCAGGCATCACCTTTGGATGGAAGGCAGGAATGGAAGAAAGATGTAGTTATCAGACTCATATGTATAACTCTGTTCTCCTAATTCTTTAAACCACTTTGGAGAACACAAACTCATTAGTTTAGAAGTGATTTAGAAGTGAAAGCGCTGTGAGATCTTAGAAGAGGAATTTTCTAATATAGGCTGGGTCTAAGAGAGGACAATTGCCTTGGCTAGAGGTTCCAAGTATTACAAAGGAGAGATTTGAAAAGTGGTGTGAACAGAATCAAAGGGCTCAGATTTAAATCCACATCTCGCCATTCACTGGAACTTGAGTAAGCAACTGTTCTGGGGCTGCTTTCTTGTCAACAAAGCTAGGATAATCACAGCAACCTGTTAAGAGTTTCTGTAAGGATTAACTGAGATAATACATATTAAACGCTTACTGTACTGTCTGCCACAAGGCAAGTGCAAACTATTCATTATTGTTATTATTCTCACTGTCAGCATTCAAATCTGCTAAAGTGAGAGAAAGTGAAAAGAGATCAAAGAGAGCACAACATAGTAACATAATTAATTCCATCTGGTAGACTTGTCCATTCAAACTTCCAGCAAGGAAAGGAGTGCTCTGTCACACTGTCAAATATGGTCATCACAAACCACCTTTGTCTTGACCACTGGAAATGTCAATGGTGCTACTTGGCAAAGGTATTTTTAATATTATTCAATTGTATTAACCTGGTGATAATGGAGTCAGGTGGTCCTCACATGGCATTTCACTAGAGTTCTATTTTGCCCAGCTAAAATATCCTCATTCTCTCCAAAACATTGGTACCAATTGTTGGCACAAGGAATGATACTTAAAATATGAAATGACCATCTCATTTTTCTATGACAGAAGAACTGATCTCAAGATGGTAGTAAGTGGCTCTCTTTTCAAGCTCACTTCTTTCTCTGATTGCATGAAAGACAATCTCAGATGGTGGTGCCTAGCTAAGAAATGTCCTCTACAAGACTTTCCAGGCCCGCTTTGTCTTTTGAGAGAGAAGAGACCTCAGACACAGAGGCACCTTTATCCCACATATATGTAATAGGGAGAAACTGATAGCACTGCTTGGTTTTCAGTAAATTTTTTAATTGAGTTACAATTCATAATTCCATAAAATTCAGACTTAAAGTATAACATTCTGAGTTTTTAGAAAAACTTTCACAAAATATTATAGCTATAGGTGGTGAATTTCAGAGCATTTTAACCATCTCTTGTTCATGAAATTGTCACCTTTATGCTCTTGGGTCCTAACAAACACCAATCTCCTTTTATTCCTTAAAGGTTTTGCTATGTTAGACATTAAAATAAATGGAATATGTTGTTCTTTGCATTTGACTTCTCTGATACCACAGAATATTTTCAGTGTTAATCAATAGCATGCATTAATACTTCGTTGCACTTTATGGCTGAATAATATCCTATTGTATGCTAAATCACTTTGTTTGTATTAGTTGTTGGACATCTAGGCTTTTCTCATCATTGTACTACTCTGAATAATGCCACTATGAACAGTCATGTACTAATTTTTTGTGTAACCATATATTTTCAACTCCCTTGCATATAGATAAAAATACAGATATATAAAACTAGGAGTTAAATTTTTGGGTTATATGGTAACTACGTTATTTGTCTGAGCAACTACTACACTGTTGTAGAAAATCACTGCAAATTTTTACAGTTCCACTGGCAATGGATGGAAATTCCAATTTTCACATATCTTCACAGACACTTGTTATTATCCATCCTTATATATAGTTAATCAGTGTGTTCATAGCACATATCATTTATTTGTGCCAAATGATGGTAAACGTCTAAATCAAATCTGCGTTGGAAAATCTCTTCTTGTAAGTAGATTCATATTAGTCACAAAAACTGAATCAGTTTGAGTAAAATAGTAATCATATAGAAACACCAGTGCTACAAAACATTCAGTGGTCCAAAGTTTAGGAAATGCAGGTCAAAGTCATGATTTGCAGTTTCATCATCAAACCCACGTACAAGCTGGTAACACGTAGTCATGTGGAAGGGGGTTTGCTTTGTTCATTAGTACACACGCAGAAGAAGGCCTAGAGCAAGAGTAGGATATTTAGAACTTCTGCACCAGGACTTTTGCTAGAGCAGCATGTAGAAATTAGAAGTATTACTTGGCCAGTTTTTGCAGACAGGAACAGGAAGGGTGTCTTCCTGGGAAAGGCCCACATCGTTGAGCCTTCTTTTTAATCCTATTCCCACTTGCTTATCTTTGGATCTGGAGAGGAGTATGAATGAACAGGGCTGACCTAACAGCAGCCACAGGCAGCCTCAGACAAATGTTTGGTGGTAAACATTTGTCCAGTTTCATTAGTGGATGCAAACTAGTGGAAGTAAAAGGTTACATATTCTCAGGAAAACAAACCACTCTATCCAGGATGGTGTGACACAATTTCTGAAAACTGTATACATAATCTTCAATCATGTCCTACTTGTTTATCTGGCTTGGAGTTGTGGGACAAGGCCATTTCTTTCAACTTCATATGGGGTCGGGTGCAAAGACTTGGGTTACACTGTACTATCCAAATGACCATTTTGGACAGGTTGAAAGATTTGTCCACTCAGTGGTTACAAAGCCACAAAGTGGCAGAGCCATGGCTCTTTCCATAATAGAGAATTTAAGTATGTTTCTAATGTGAGCTGTTCTCACAATTGACCAGCAGTTACACACTTCATCACAAGACCAATGCCCACAGTTTTGCATGGAATCCAATAAGGAAATGTGAGCCAGCCCTCCTCAAGAACTCAGACCCACGAATCACTTTGCAGAAGGCTCTTTTTCCTTAGCTCTGGAGGGCAGCATCAGCCCTACTGTTAATCATAGTGGTCATGGTGGACTTTCCCTGGAGCTGGAATCTTCCTGGCAGCAGATTAGAAACGATAGCTTCGAACAGCTGAAAAACCCTGCCCAGGCCTGAAGATAGGTGACAGATTTCAAGTTCCCGTGGAATTCTCAGAAACAGGTGGCTCCAGAGCTCTGGAAAAGCACAGTCCCTGCTCCACAGAAAGTCAGCTGCTCCTTGTGGGCACAGGTACTTAGGGGCAAGAAGTGGTGTCTCCATGACAAACCTAGGGACCTAAGAAAAAAGGAGCCAAGTGCCCTTAGCAGAAAAATCTCAAGGCTTTGTAGGGTCTGAGTTCAGGGCCAAGCATTATATTCCTCATTGCCATCGTTTGTATTTTCCTCTGGTCTTGCTTTTTCTTAGCACTTACTGCCATCTGTAATTAAACCATCTACGTGTTGTTGTGGTCTTAGTATTTTTCATCTGACCGATAACAGCATAAATTTCATTATGAACAATATCAGATCTGACTTTTTGAACATTCTGCTCCTGATGTCCACCATTGTGCCTATGTGTACCAAGTGCTCAGCATGTCTGAAGAATTGTCAAAGGAATGAATTAACCAGTCATTGCATAATAGAAGTTTCTCTCCTTTTTATACATGGGTAAACTTAAGGTTCAAGATGGTAAAATAATCAATTCAAGTTCAAAGCTCATAGTGAGTAAGGCTGGCTCTGTAGCCCAGGTCTGACTGAATCTAAACTCCCAAGTTGTTCTCCGTTGTAGCAAATTACAAAAGTGAGAGCTTCAGCTCCCAGGGGATTTTCCTACTTCAGCTAAGATAAAATAAAAGGAAAATCTGCCAGCCCTAAGATAGAACTGTCCTGTGATAAAAAACCAGCCCAGGAGCACATGGCTCACCAGATGTTGCTCACAGCTCTGGTACAGCGAGATTTAATAAAGCACCCAAGACTGATCCCCATGCTCCAGCAGCTTTGCTTGCAGGCTTTGGATGCATTTTTGAGTCGTTAACAATTAAACACACACGCTGCACTCCCCAGAAGCCACAGAAGTTACCAGACCCTCAGTCAGAGAGAGGTATCTAAAATTCCCAGGCCTCTACCCCTCTCTCCATAAATCCTGGGATTGTCTGCCAGTTTCAACCCTCCAAACTGCCCCTATTTTCAGGACAGTATTCTCTAATCAATGAAGATAAAAAAAAAAAAAAAAAAAAAAAAACAGCAGGAGGAGGTACAAGTATTCCTTAGCTAACCACAGATACCCTGGTATTGCTGTCTTTACTCAAGTGCCACAGCTGCTCTCCCTGCCTTCTACTTTTCTAGCTAAAGGCCATTTGTCCACTTTCCATCTACCTTCCAGATGAATCTTTTAAAAGTATAAAATCAAACCATAATGATCCTCATTGTGAAAATTCTCTGGGTATCTTCCATCTCACTTAGACCAAACTTGATTCTCTGCAGTGTTCCAGAAGCCTGGGTGTTATTATGACTCCGATTTCCTAAACTTTGTAATTGTATATGTCACTCCTCTTCTTCTACTCTTATCCCACTCCCAGTGGCCATTTTCATGATTTCCTCAGCTAGGCCAGGTCTTTGCAGGGCTGGGTCTTCTTGTCAATCAGATCTGAGCTCAAATTTCTCCTTCTACTGTTTAAAATAGCCCTCCTAGTGACTATCACATAACCTCTTGTGTTTACTTTATAGCACTTCACATCATCTGGTTTTCTCCTGCTTATTTGCATGCTTTTTCCCTAATAGAAGATAAATAGTGTTATTCATACCCTGTTGCCTAGGCCATGTACAATGCAGAATAAATATTTAGAAAACCAATAAAAACTTATGGAAGTCAAACTATAACTCTTTGAATTTCTAGAGCAAACCACTTTTTGACCTCTGAAATATACATGTATAGCAACACCCTCATTTTGATTCTAAGGGTCAGACACAGAGATGGAAAGGGAAGAACATTAACTGATAAGCTACTGATTAGGAGGGAAAAAGTCCTTTAAATTTTTTGCACACATTCTGACAAGGGTTGGCTTACACACCTCATCCAAATGCCATTGGCAAGCCCGGCCCATGACTTCTCTCTCTAATCTATAAAGGGAAAATGTTATACTTTTAGGACTTACGGGAATTAGGAGGAGGATTTAGTTTTTAAGAGAGAAAGCAAAGTCATTTAAATTGAAAACTGATCTTGTGCCTTAGATGTGAGTTTAGTTTGCAAGAGAAATCCTCAGGCAGAAGTGATGAGAGCTGACGAAGCAGGTCTGGTCTGCCTGCCGGCCTCAGCTCCTTGCTGATAGATGGCTGCCAGGAAGATAGCTTGATGTCTTGAGCAGATTGGTTTTTTAACCCAAGTTTTAGTCCTAAAATGAACACAGACTTCTGTGTCTCTTCAGGAAGTGGTTGAGTTCCAAGAATCTTAGGATGCCTCCATGATGGTTATAGAATTTTTCTTTTTCTCTAAGGGAAATACAGCTCAAATGCCTTCATTGTGGGGACCTTAGGAAACCTGGAAACAGAAGCCACCTGACTCCTTGGTTGGAACCACCTGCCATCTGTCTAGTGTCCGTCTCTAACCTCAAGGGGACCTTGGTTGATTGCTCTTTTTGTTTACCTATGCCTGCCATCACATTTCATTACTTTCACTTTTGAATGACCACTTGCTTAGTACGTCAACCACCTCACTATTATGACTTAGGAAAAGGTTGAGGGAAGAGGCATCAAGAGAAGGTGTCAGTGCTGCTTTCTGCTTTGAGCATTGCATATCAAAAAACAGTAAAACTATAATCCTCTCCCCTCCCACATTTTCTTAAGCCAGGATTGAGTTCTGTTCCTTCAACCAAACGATCTTAAAAACGCAGATATTCAAGAACCTTTCATTTTTTCATGTTAAAAATACTGTGGATAATCTGTCTTCATTGAACCCATAACAACCAAACAGTGTTCAGTTCAGGGTATCTCTAGATTAAGAAGATCCAAACACAGCCTGGAATGGAGCAGAAACTCTAGGTTTATATGGAACTCAGAAAATACCCTGAGATGTATGGGTAAGGAGACCCCCCTATAGAGTAACCAAGATAACAGAGGACCATTCTACCCTCTTTAGGGCAGGAGTCTGATGACATCTGTGCCTCAGAACTTAGAACTAATGCTAAGTATTTGAGGAGGCTGGGAAACCACACTCCAAAGATGTCATTAAACACATGTGCTGTCCCTCCCAGGAGGGAACAGTACAAAGTGTTCCTTAGTATGACTGTGGCTTGCTAGAACCAAATACTAAATAGAACACACATGCAGTCAGCTTTTCCAATGAAATACCTGCTTGGAAAGATAAGAATCCCATATGCTAAGGACTGGAGATGGAGTTCAGTGGTAGAACATTTGTCTAGTTCTGAATTTTGTCCCCAGCATGGGCCGGTTGGGTGGGTGGGTGGGGGGCCCATATGCTCTACATCACCTTCACCATGTATGGCTTTATATCCATTCCCAGATGGCTTCATCACATGCAGCAAGAGGAACCTGTGGTCTCTTACAATGTAGATGGGGATGAGCCTCAGCTGCTGATTGGTACCCTGGATGATGGGTTAACACATACAGCATCTGCTGGGCCCCCATGCCAGTTTCAGACCCTCTGGCAAGCAAAGCCAAGTCCCTCTGCTAAGTCACAATGGGAACTGTCTGCCAAAACACCAGGTGTGAAACAAACTCAGCTCATTAGCGCCAGTAAACCCCCGCCCCAATTCCGGGAAAATGTTACCAGCTGAATACAGGGCTGCCCTCAGGTCCAAGGAGCTAGCCTTATTAAGATGGTCATCGGATGGTCTGTGTCCATTTAACATTTTCCATCAAAACCTCCCAGAGAGCAGGCACCTATGTGTTTACCCTTCTCACCAGAACAAATGCAAAGCTGCTGAAGGGAGAAACAACACCCCAACGCAGTAACAGTGGAAGACATGCTTGCAAGCTGTCCTCAGCCCCTGGAGTAACTGACAAGTTTGACAGAGAACATGTTCGTAACATTGCTTGAGTTGTGCGTAAAGGAAAAGTGGAAAGTGCATTTCCAGAAAGTCTAGGCACAGATAACCAAAAAGGAAGGTCTTATATACAAAGCCACAAGGACCCTGGTCCTGCCATAACCCCTGGCCCTGTATCAAGGCCCTTCTTCCTATTGTGATCTGTCCCCAAGGACCAAGGTTTTCCTCCGAGGAACAAGCCCTCCTGACAGCCAGCTGTAAGACCCAAGGAGCAAAACTGATCAGAAATGACAGCGGCACAAAATCGTGTTAGCCTCCTGCTAGGACTAGGTTATACTGGGGAGAGACACAGTGGTTCCCCCACAGAGCATAGGGGACATCACCAAAGCTGCTGCAGGATCACATGGCCCCGGAGAGGGCTGTTCCCTTGCCCCAACAGGGAGGACGCATGTCTTCACTGGGTTGAGCTTCATTTCTTTTTCAACTAAGTTTTCCAAGACAACTCAGAGTACTGGAAATATTTTTTAAAAATACTCAGTGGAGTGACTAACAATAATAACAGTAGCAACAGTAGAAACTACAATTATTATTTTCTATTATATACAATGGTTATTATGTAACTATTATTATATAATGTTACATAAAGCTGCGTGGTAATTTTATAATAACCTCATCAGCCGTATTTCAAGTGGACATCAAGGACATAGTATATATAGCTTTATATAATTATAAAAATGTATTTTCTATATCTATGATTTTATAATAATACATAACACAATAATGCATAATTTCAAACATATAATAATTACATAATAATAATTATTTCCATTCTTTTTTCGAGCCAGCCACTACCACAAGTCCTATGAAGACTAATTCATCTGATCTGCAGAAACGACTCTGGTATTACCTCCATCACACAGAGGAAAACACTGACACTCAGCTAAGTTTAATATGGCCATTTTACAGATAAGATAACTCCAGGGAGGAGGGTTTGGGAACTTCTCCAAGGAGGCAAAGCTGAGATTCTGATCCAGGCAGACTGGATCCAGGTCTGTGCTCTTTGCTAATACAGCGTTGGCCTCATATGCAGTAAACACAAAGAATCTTTGTGATCCTAGAGTCACAGAGGTATTGTGGATTATGATGGTGCTGCAATGCACTTAGCAATAAACTTGTAAATATGTTTACTGCAGACTTTCTGTGTGTCAAGTTCTATTGCATGCATATAACTTAGTTCCTTTAACAACCATCCAAGGATGTAAATAGTGACCAGAGAAGGGAAGACATGTGTCCAAGGTCACACAGGGAGAAGGCAACACCCAAGATCACCTTCAACATCAGACAGGCAGGCAGGCAATGCTGGAAACAGGAGATGAGGTAGGGTAGGGGTCTGTCCCCAAGCCCACACCAGTACCCCTGCTCTCACTTGTTATCCTGCTTCCTCTCCAGAATATGAGATGGTGCAGGTGAAATTACTTGATACACATCCTGGTACATAGTAAACACCTGAAAACAAGCACTATTGCTACCACTTTTGTAACTAAATGTGAAAAGCCACAATAGGCATTTTCTTCCAAGGATATAACAGAAGTATGGGTTTATGAGGTCTTCTACTCAGACAGCAGATCCTCTGCCCCTTTTAAGTCTCAACAAAGCCAGTACTTGTTGGATACACAGGCTTTGGTCTCTGTTCCTTATGCTGATGCGAATAGTCAGGAGTTCAGTACAGGTAACTGAATTGACCCTGCACATACTCAGACCCTGATTTATAGTGTGTCTGGTGAGTTTCTGTGCCCCAGGACCTCAACTGACTTAGGGCTGCAGTCTGTCCCCTTAAGGCTCTCCACAAGCTACAGGGTGCCAGTCGGCACTCATGCATCCTCCCTGCCACCGGGCATGGACAGATGGGAGCTATTCTTATTATTTAACATTTATTAAGCACCCACAGTGTGCCAGGCGCTGTGTGGAACAGGGGTGTGGGTGGTCCCAAAGAGCTTGTCCCTGGAAGCCTGTGGCCACATGGAAGGGAGGGGGCAGGCAACCCTTCTCCCATATAAAGCCCAGCCTCCGGCAGCTGCTCCCCAGTTGAAATGTGTTCTGTTGGAGCAGGTGGACAAAAATAAGGTTCCAACACTATTGGGACCCCTGAGTGTTTATTTGCATGCTTCTTACTTGCTCTAGATTGAGGGATTAGGGAGTAGAAAAGAGACCATGGGCTTCAAGCACCCAGGCCAGGGGACCAGATGTCACACTTCAAGTTCATATAGTTGCTCTTCTTCATTGCTTTCCTGGACTGCACAGCACTATCCAGCATCACTGCAAACCTGTCCTTGGTCATCAGAGATCTCCAAGGAGACTAGGCATGAAGAGAGGCAACTGTGCCTATCCTGCCATCTAGAGCATCTTCATATTTACAGGGTGATGGAAATTCATGGCAAATGTCTAGTTTTTAAAGTACGTTACAGTTTCAGACACTGCATTAGATTCTCCTCAGAATACTCCCTTCTCTTTAAACACACATATTCCATCAGTTTTGTACTCTCAGAAGCGGTTCTGGAAGTCTTCTTTCCTTAGTATCTGCAGGAAATGTGATAAAAATGACAGTGTATATGGCGGCCAAGTGTCACTCAAGGAAAAGAAGGTCTGTGAAAACATCAGCATGTTTCCTCACTCATTTTAGTCATGGGGTCTGGTGTCATGTGACTTCTGGCTCATCCCACAGTCGGAATGACCATCAAATGTCAGTGTTTTGAATCAGTTCAGGACATCATTGTAGCCTTGAATGCACAACTAAAGACACTCATGAAAGAAGACTTCTAGAACTGCTTCAGAAAGTGGCAAGAATAATAGGATAAACTGTATTTAAAGCAAGGAGCAGTTTTTTGAGGGGGATGAATAGCAATGCATGTTTTACTGTAATAAATGTCTTAAAATTTAAATATTTACCCTAATGTTTCAAACCTACTTCCTTGTGAAAAAAAAATCAACACAGCATGGGACACCACAAACCACACAGCATCAGCAATGTTGCCATGTTGCACCCACAGCATGTAAGGGCTGCTTGTCAAACCCTCAGGGCCCTGTGGAAATGCCTGTGGCAGCCATCTTTTCTCAAATGAGGATGATTGTAGTGGCTGAAGCTCAACATCACACAGCACTCATGGTGCCAACCCAGATGATCAGAGTGGAAAGCCTAGACACAGGCATCACATCGTGTCCCTGAATGGCATAGCTATCCATGGCAAAGGCTCAACTGTGATCACCTTTGAATTCTTTGAATGCTGATAGTGACCATGGGAAGTAGAGGGTATTTTGTCTACAAACAGACTCCCATTTTCTGATCAGATAGTAGAGGATCACAGAGGTCAAGCAACTTACCCACGGTCCCACATAGGCTCGTGTTCATACAGAGCTTTTGTTGCTATAAATTCTGATTACCTTTTACTCTACTATGTTCTCTCACAGATGAGAAGAAAAAGCTCTCCAGAAATCAGTTTCTGAGAAAAATGGGGAACACACATCACTGCCCTCTTTAGTCCCCAAATTCTCCGCACCCCTGGGAGCCAATGCAGATTGAAAAGAACAGCCCAAGGAGACCCCCTTCACAGCAGCAAGTGTAAACTCTACTAATCTTCAAATCCTACACAGGGCTAAAAGGCATGGCAGGCACACATTGGCCACTCCTTGAAAGGTAAGTCTTTCAACATCATCTCCCCACCTCAAAAATAGAAAACCAGCAAGTTCAAGCCCAACATGACCAACTCAGCAAGATCCTCTGTCAAAACAAATTGAAACTTTTTTATGAAAAGGATATGGATATAGCTCAGCAGAAAGGTTCTGGATTCAGATCCTGGTACAATATTTAAAAATATAAATAAACAAAAAATTACATGCAAATAAAACTTTTGTCCCCTGGATCATACTAGAAGCTACATCCTTTAGAAAGGATAGAGAATCATCTCTAGGAACTACCTTTCTGGGAATGTAGCTAAGTCTGTTTTGATGCTCAAGCTGCTGGAAGTCATAAAGGCATCATGTTGGATTCAGGGGATAGGATGAATACCCAAGAATTCTAACTTCTAGCAGTTGTATTTCTGATTCTTCTGCTAATGGCATGTTGTTCTACCAGGACCCAAGGACAGAGTCTTTGCCCCAGTCACCTCAATGTCTCCACAGCTTAAAGGAGAACCTGATAGGAAACACATGATCAATAAGTATTTTAATGAATGAATGAGTTACACCCAGATCTCCTGCATTTATCCGTCTGAAAAATTCAATCTAGAAACTGGCCATGGCTGAAGAAAATAGCCTCAGCTTCGCAGAATAAAAGACTTTCTGAGTCTGGAGTTCAAAGTCTCTGAATATTTTGTTGGGCTCAGCAGTTAATCATGTGGCCATACATGTGCACTGGTGGGATGTGTATGTGTGATAGGTCTATCTTTAGACAGGAGAGTAGCATAAATAGGAGTGAGTATCTCCATCATAAATCACCCAAGCAAAGCACTTACTCAAAACAACCTTTAAAAGGCAGGAAGGGAGCTCTGCTTCCCCACCAAAGGCTCAGATTGCTGTACACTAAAGCAGCAAAGCAGAGTGTGAAATCCACAGGTCTTCCAACCCCCCATGCCTTGTGCCAGCATATTATAAAAAGCATACTTGCTGATATAGCATGCCTTTAAAATGATCAAAATGACAGATGGCTGCTATAGAAACAATCCTTTTTATAGGACTGATATTAATCAGAAGAGACTGACAGTGTCCCTTTAATCTTTTAATTTTCAAAACAGTACATTTCTATAAAAAAAGAACTGGGCAAGTCCAAGTGCTTGGGTATGATGAAATGTCCACATTGTTTCACAATTAACAACTAGAACACTTTGATTTTTCTTTATCTATTTACTTATACATTGCTAATATACATGCACCTGATTGCCTGCTCTGAGATGCCTCATTTTGCCCTAATTATCATAGTGTCAGATACCCCTTTGGATTCCCTTGACTTTCCTAGGGATGGTGTGTGAGTCTGAGAAACAGCAGGCTTCCTCAAAACATGCCCTAGGGAGAGACATCACAGTCATCTGGATTAGGGAGGAGACACAGAGAAAATAACCACATCCTCCTTGGGCAAACTTGGTCACAGATAGAGAAGCCAGATGAACAACTGTCTGATGAGAACAGTCAGTGGCAACAGGGGTAAGTGAGAGCTCAACCAACCAGTGGCTTCCCCAGTGTGGCATATGTAGAGCTTGGAGCAGAAAGGGCATATTTGTGTTCAGTCCTACAGTAGCATACACTATTGCTCCTTAACAATGAGATCCTGGTTTTGACCCACCTGGCAACTGTACCCTGACCCCAACTTGTCCAACACTCATAATCCTGCAGCTTAAATGGAACTGGCTTTGCTCTCCAGCTAGAAGGCAGGCAGGATAGTGATGCTTGGGTCAGGAATGGACCTGGTCTACCTGATCAGGCATGATGCCTGCCAATCAGAAGTTTTGCTGGGACAGTTGGGTAAGAAATTTAAGAGAAGGTGGGGCGCAAGTCTGGGTTTGCTACCTTTGGGAACAGTGTGAATAGAGGTTTGTGAATAGAGGTTCAGTAGACAGGGAAGTGGGGAAAGACAGCATGTGGGTTGCCAGAGCCATTGGATCCGAACTTGCCTGACACTGTCGCAACTGGATACTTTCTTTTTTCCCCCTCTAACCAATATGAGTTAGATGGTTGTCACTTACAGATAATAGTCTTTAACAAATACTTATATTCTTTCTCTTGTCCAGAATATCCTGGAAAACTAGACATATATTCATCCATGCCAGACTTTTCCCATGTACTATAATATAAGTTTCCCTGTTGGAAATGATCTTGGTTTCTCCACTTTCACCTCACTACTCATCCTCAGTTTCCACCTGGCACACAGTAGGTGTTTAGTAAGTAACTGCTGACTGAGGATATAGTGAGTTGCACGGAAAGCTCACAACTCGGCAAGCTAGGTAGCCCTGCTTTTATTTTTACCCCAGAAAACTGAGCATTGGTGAGGTTAATCGACAAGCCCAAGGCCACACGCTTAGTAAATGCCATAGCCAATATATCAACCTGGACCTGTTTAACTCTGAATTCCCCTTGTCACCTCTCTGACGGTTTAATTTAGTCTACTGTTGACATGGCCTCGTTGGCAGTACAGAAAAGTCACTTAGTGACTAAGATGGAGCAGCCTTAGAGTACTTGACGCCACCAGCATTTCTACCAGACGTTCATACTGATGTCTTTCCCAATCAACAGATATTCAAAACATGTAGGCAACATCATAGGGCAGCGATCCCAAGAACTGAAAATGGTTGCAACAACCACAGAGCATAACAAGTTGCTTTATTAAAGTCTAGCCAGAAACACATCCAGGTGACTTGCAAGTTCCCCATACATTTCTCTACGTTTCTTTAAAAAAAAAAAAAAAAGGTTCCTCTCTGTGCACTGTACAAATTAACACTTTAGTAATTCCCAGCATTACTACATGTATATCTCTCATAAAGTGCAATACCAAATTCAATGAAGTCAATTTCTATTCAAAATACAGAAAGCAGGGTGTTATACCAGGCTACCTATTTCAGTAGGGCATTAATCAGCACTTTTCTGTCCCTGGAAAATACTGGGCCATCAGAGAACTACTGTCTTTGAAGGAATGGATGGTCAAGGGTAAATGAGACACAAATCCAGGAAACTGAACATCATCCACTGGGTTTAGAGGTCAGCATTATAAATCCTACTCTTATATAGGCACACAGACACTGCGTCTCTGAGATTCATCCTAGGTCTTTTGACTTATGTTTGGTATTTTTTATTTTCATTTTTGAGATTTTATGTTTAAGCATTGTCCAGTCTTACAGTACCTAGAGGCTGGGTAATACATTTCATAGTACCAGAGCAACACTATGAATACATCAAGTTCTCTGCTCTGCTGAGGTCTTCCTTCTTCCTGGTTCAACATATGATGTTTCACAGCTCAACTGCAACCCAACTCCTCCTTTGGAGCCATCCTCTTCACAACTCCAAGATATACCTGGGCTCTCCCTCTCCTATCCCTTGTATATCCCTGGTACAGACCTCAATCCAACCAAAGATTTCAGAAAAAAAAGAAGCCACTGGTCCAACAAACCCAGTCCAAGTCTCAGCTCTCTCACTTACTTTCTTGGTGACCCTAGGCTGGTTACACCTCCCTAAATTTTTAGGTTCTCCATATGCAGAAGAGGAGTATTCATATAAGATTGGGATTCCTTTCCTAAAAACCCTACAGTCGTCTGTTTTATTTTATTTTTTATTCAGTTTTTTTTCTCTTTTTCAGAAGGATGTTTCAATAAAAACACAGCTTACATAAAATGCTCAGCAGAATCTGTGATAACACCCTAAAATCAAACACATAAATATTCCCACAGCAAAATATATGAATATTCACAGTAACTGAGATAAAGAAAGTCTATAAATAGCTGCACATCATTTCAGGTCAAGCCTTGCTCCCAAATGAAATTCAGTACCAAGTTTTTAAAAAGTGATTTTCAGAGCTTTGTGAAATTTATAATTATTGAGAAGCAATGGGGAACTACCCCAGCCAGCTTCATTGCAGTTATTATAGATATGAGATGGAATAGCTAAGTGGTCAGCACAATGCCTAACACAGGCAAGTATTCAATAACTGCTATGATTTCTTCCTATATTTCTTATAGTATTATAACCTGTGATTTATCTACTGTTTCTTCATCAGGCTATGGAGCCAAAGGTCAGTGGCTCTGACTGTCATTTCTCTTATCCAGGTGCCCAGCACAGTGTCTATTAGAAAGAGGAAATGGATTGAATAGATTACTAGATGCACCAATACACAAGGAGATAGATGTGGCTCTGTTCATACTATCCTCTGTCTAGGAAGATTATCTTCTAACTTATCATCCACAAGAACTGCAAGAGACAGAACTTTGTCCAACAGGAAGAATAATAGCCATCTAGTAGCCATAAAAGGAGGCAGATAGCAAAACAGAGATGCATACACCCAAATTTGCAACACAGAGTGAAATAGTAAACCAGGCATTCATTAAACCAATAAATCAATTATAAGATCCTTGTCTGGATTCTATCATCTGGCCTTGTGTGACCATGGTCCATGATTTAGGCAGACTCTGTTGGCAGAATCTGGACACAAGAATGACTTTGGCAAGTAACTTGACCTCTTCTGTTAGTAGGTTAGAAAATTCAAAGATCACTTAAGATATCACTGGAAATTTAGAAGTAAGTAAGCAGGAACATGCATCTGTTCTTCTTAACCAAAGATACAAAGATGGAGATCTGTATCAAGGGGGAAAGATAAATGTCTACACAGTATAGTTTGCCATACTGTTCTTTTCTTTCTGGTTTCTTATTAGCCACAAAACAGTCCAAACTGGTTCAGTTTAATCCTCTATATTCATTTGTCATTCTGTACATGACTAGAAGAAAAAGCTATTTGGCTATATATCCAGTAAGTTTAGATTCTAAATAATAGGTTCATTTAGGCAGAACATAGTAGGTTCTGCCTATCTAACATGGTAACAATTATAGCTTTTGTGGAAGATGGCAAGCAGGGTCCATATCAGCTCTGAACTCCCTGAAGAAAAACTTCTTAATAACCTCCCAAAACTATTAGAAGATACCCCCACTGACTGTTTTTGCAGGGCTGGGTGGTTATTCTCTTAAACCCAGTTTAAAAAATATGTATAATGATTTTTATTTAGCTGTGCAAACTAAACCTTGGCACTGTTCATCTAAGTTTAAAAAGTGGGTCTTGAGCATATACAAAGTACCAACACTTTGGCCACAATCATTGACTGTTGAGTTTGGAAAACACTGAGAGTCTCTTCATTAGCTCTTCCACGTGCTTGTAACTGCTACAACTCAAGAATTTTGGACCCAGGGACATTCCTACCAAGGGTAAAGTACACATTGTTTATTTTGCATAATAGTATTGACTTCCTGATGGCATTATTTAGATGCTGATGGCACCTTAATTCCCTCTAGGAAAGGCTTTGCATCTTGAACTGAGAGGAAACCAACAAGGTCAAGGATGTGGTTAGCAAGCTGGCAAACTCAGCTGGGAGACAGGGAAGGCCGCTGATGAGAGAGTGATGATTACACTTTTCTCTCCCTCTACAACCCTCCTTCTCACCATCCAGCTATGATCACAATGGGGTAATTTTGGTCGCTAGATGCCGAAGTGTAAATAACATGGGCTACATGAACAAATCAGAATGAAAACAAGGGTCTGTGCACAGTCATTCAGTATGTTCCACAGGGTATGAAAAGGAGAAGATGTAGAGTTTGCAACAGCTCGCCCAGAGGTGCCTCAGGAAGATGTTTTTCTGACTGATGGGTCGCAATCTCTCAGAGGCATCACTTGTGCAAACAGAGAAGGGTCAGCCTACGGTTTGCAAGCAAAATCATGTGTTTTGTCCAAAAGTAACAGGATATGTTTCTAGAATGCTCTGCAAAAGAAGAAATAGGGCCTCCCCAATTTCTTAGCTGGTCTCTGCTTCTTCCCATCTATCACTGGGGTAATACGTCCAGAGTGGCATTTCGTAATGACAGCAACATTCCAGCAAATCGATAGTTATTTAATTCCCAACAAGCTCTTGAGTCCATTAAACCTGATTACATTCACCCATTTCTGTGGGTGCCGTTATTTTTCCTACAACGGCACTTAATCTATAACAGGAACTTATGAGAACTTTCAAAAGCAATTTCAGCATCAATCAGCATAGAGTGAAGGGCGCGATTTGCTTGTAATTATTTATTGGATGGGGTTGCTGAGGGTCTGACAAAACTGCAGCCACTGACCTTCACCCCAAATTTTCAATAGAAGCAAAAAGAATGCTACTCCCCAACTGAACGTGGAGTCCCATCTCAGAAGCAGCAGTCTTGCCGCACCAGCCTTCCTATGCCAAGAGACAGAATGGTTTCCACATAGTGGAAGACCATCTTCCAGGTGGTCTACCTATTTATAACACAGAATATAGAGAAAACCTCCAAACTGAGCAGTAGCCATATCTGGGATATGAGCCTGGTTGTTACTTCAAATCCACCCTGTGTGGCTCTAATCACCAAGCTTCTTTCTGTAAACAAAAGGTAACAGCTATTTTTAGGAAAGGAGAGACAGTGTTTGACCAGAAGCCTCCTGAGAAGCTTCATTCATGAGCTAGTTATAGAGCTTTTAATCATGGGATCTGCGGACAGGGTGCCCAAAAGTCAAAGTGAAAGGCCAAGGTAAATCATTTTTCTCTTTCATAGAAAGGAGATGTGGAATCAACTATGAAGGGACAGTACACTAGACAAGGCCACTTGGTTTTCTACAGTAACCAGGCTCCATCCCTAAGAAGGGTTAACATTCTATAGATTTAGACTATACCAACTAAGACTGTATCTACGACAGAGGCCAACTTATGCTAAGGGAAGAAAAAGGTCCAAGTTTCTCATTGGTTAAGTGAACCTCTCTGCTTCGAATTAAGAGGCTTAAAAGCCAATCCAAAACACACCTCAGCCCTCCATGCTCATGATGTCATCAAAATGTAAACAGCCAGTCTGGGCTTCCTAGGAAAACTTCTGAACTTCATACATTAACCATCTATAGTGTGTTCCTCTCTGCCTTAGGGCCATCACTAAGATCACTAAGGAGCCTTCTTGAACACACAACCCAAGTGGGGGTGTCCTATGAATTACCATGAATTTCTTGCTGCTTCTGTTTCCTGGGTTAAAGTTCCAAACGGCATCGCACCATGTTAAGTTACTTTGCCTCGTGATCTGCTCTGGGAGACTAAGTCCCTCAAAAAGCCAGGAAGGAGAGCAAATCTTTTGCCCCATGGCCAACCTCCTGAAGGAAAGGCATGAATGTTAAGCAGAAGCCAGATCAATACAAGCAAATATAGCTCAAGTACACCATTTATTCAGCCATGAGAGATGTCAATAGCCAGATTAGGGTGATCCATCTTTTTGATTTCCTACTGTCTTCTCACTGACTACACGAGGGCTTTTTCCTGTATTAAAAGTGTTTGCTTTCTCAACCATAAAAATTCCAATTATTACTCTGAGCGCTCTGGAGTTAAGTTGCTTGCTGGCAAAGGCCTTGAATTACCTGAATCAGCCCAGGGAAGAAGGGGGCTGCTGGAACAATCATAGGCACGCCATAGGACTGCAGGAGGACTCCTTGGGACGCCAGCATGCTTTAACTGGAGGTATGATTCCCTCTGAAGCTCAACACATCAATGGAGACTTGGGGGGAAATCTATAGACCCAACTTCTTCCGAACTACAAAGCCGAGAGTCAAATCGCTTCTGTCAGGAGCCAAGAGCCCATCAACACCGAGAGGAGAAAGAAAGAAAATCCGCATCAGCAACTCTGAATGTGAAAGTTTTCTTCCCAGACAACGAAGCGAAGCGGCAGCTGCAAAGTTGAAGCTACCAAAATGGAAGGTGCTATTTTGGGAGCAGCTTGCCTAACATGACTAACCAAATACTCTTCATTAATTTAGTTCTCAGAGAGAGCGAAAGAGAGAGACAGAGGGACAGAGGGGCTCAAGTGCTAAGATAATGGAGTCGCCCTGATAGATTTGGCCAAAAGACCAGAGATATGGTCCACAGGGGATTTTTTTAGAGAATAACTGCAAAGTAAAAACTTACATGATTATCAGCTGCTGTATAAAACTCAGACTAAGTAGGTTAACATGGGCAGCCCTGGGTGCTGATCAAAAACACTCTAAGGAGTTATTCAGTGCTCTCTCTCTCTCTCTCTCTCTCTCCCTCTCTCTCTCTCTCTCTCCCCCTCTTCCTCTCCCTCCCTCTCCTTTTCTCTCCCTCTCTCTCCTCCCCCAGCTCCGATTTCAACTTTAAAGGGACAATCTGTAAATTATACAATTCAACTACCAGCCAATATCTGCACAGGCTCCGAAGAGAGTGAACAAATTACTTACCCGTGTTACGCTACTTTGCTCTCACAACTCCCTGAAGTAGGTGCTGCTCTCGGGTCTAGTAACAAAAGAGAAACTGGGATTATGCTAGGGATGCAGTTTTGCTCCTGATCTTACAGCTTGCAGGAGGCAGTGCTGAGACCCCAGCACATTTCCAGTCCAATTCCTAACTGTGACACTATGCCCATTACTGCATTCCATTCTGAAATAGTTACACCTCTCTCTCTCTCTCTCTCTCTCTCTCTCTCTCTCTCTCTCTCTCTCTCTGTGTGTGTGTGTGTGTGTGTAATTGTAAAGATATTTATTTATTTTAAACTTTCAACTGGGAGAGATTAATGTGCAATATATTAATGAGAGATGTCTCCCTGTTCTCAGAGATCAAAAGAGATCAAAGGTACATGTAACTATTGGGTGAGAAATACAGTCAAGCAACTATTTCACATCTTTCTGGTGATTGCAAGTACTCAAGTGATTGTTTGAGATATGTTCTATGGAGGTAAATAAGTTCCTATGGGGATGACTTGAATTGGAATCATCCTGAGTGGGGAGCCAATCAGCTGAGTGATTTCAAACTAATTCGTCCACCTCTCTGAACTTCAGTTTCTTCATTAGGAAAACAGTAATAGTCTCTACTTCATACATGTATATGATGAATACATCAAAGTCCTTGTTGTGACACCACAGTGTGTTACAGGATACAGACTACAGGCAATTCTCATGGTATAAACCCTGTTCTACTAATGGTTGGGTGGACACATCTTTAACTGACATTGCCAGCTTAGACAACATCAAAGTGTCCAAATCTTCATTCTAGGAATACATGTGGTTGCATTTAGAGCTCCACAACTTTGACAGCAGTATGAAAATTAGATAAGTTGAGATCATGTAAATAACCCCACAGATACAAGGTCCACTGAGACTCACCTTCAAATACAACATCCTCTTATCACCTTCCACCTCCCTCTCAGAATACAACCCACAGTATAGATTTTGTCAAAACAGGGAGAGCTTCAGACCCCGCCAAGCATATTCAGCTATTGGCTTTTTCTAAATCCAAATGTCAATTCCTTCACTTTTAGATAGCCAAGGTGTTTTTACACTACACTAATTTTAGTTGCTTGATTTAGCTGCATAATTACATTTCTAGATAACGACAGCGGACAGGGTTTGGCAGAGAATTCAATTATTTAAGGCTGAATTTGGCCAGCTTGACAAGGTTCCCCTGTAATTGATTCTCATGCATAGGAGTGGCCACGTTGTACAATTCAGAAATCTTCCCTAACAGCTGTGGACTGACCCTCTTACCCAAGAGCCTATGTTGTATCTAACTTTAGCTTTGGACTGTGACTTTCAAAACCACATTTCTGAGAACTTACCAGCAAGGACAGAAGCATCACTAGGATATGGATATGTTTTGTAGTGGACTTTCCTTTGGAGATCAGGGGAAGAGAGCATGATTAGGGAGGTAAGGTCTGGGGCACAGTAAGCTATGGCTATTTGTTTATATATGGCCCTAGAGACTGAGCCCAGGTCTTCCACACAGAGCTACATCCCAAACCTATTTTTAAAAATTTATTTATTTATTAAATTTTGAGACAGGGTCCTACTGAGTTACTAAATTGACCAGGCTGGGCTTGAACTTGTGATCTTCCTGCCTCAGTCTCCCAGGGTACTGGGACTGCAGTTATGGTTCCCCAGACTCAAAGAACAGGTATGAAAGGGAAAGACCACTGAGCCAGGAAGCAGGGAATTTACTTCTCTCACATAATCTAGGAATGTACACAATTAGGCTCTTGATTTCCTCAGTACTAAATGAAAGTGAGACTATCCACTTACTCTGCACTAAGAAAGGTCAAAAATCAAATATGTAGGAAAAATCAGAATTACATAAACAAAGTCAATTACACACACACTGGATACGAGTGATTTCAGTGACTGAAATGAGAAAGTACATGCAAGACACGTGATACATAGCTATGGTGTGTACAAAAGGTAATTTCTCTCTTTTTCAGAAATCTATCATACTATAGCTTTTGCTGCTCCAGAGTAATAAGTATCTTCCTTGTCTATTCTGAAACTAGGAGTTGTTTTATGGTTTTCTTCCCCCCTGAACTAGGAAGCACAACGTACCACAGGAGTTTCAACTCTGTCCACCTCATTATCCTTCACTGCCTGCATGTTCCTGTGTTGTTTTTCTGCCTATCATCTCCAGTTCTAACCACTCTTGCTCATATTTTCTGATTTTAAGATTCTTCTTACATTTTATGTTCCTATATGATTGTGGTATTTGTACTTTGAAATTGTGTTGAGTGTATTCTTCTTCTAAAATCACTCCTGATAAGAAAGCATATCAATAAAAAAGCATCATTAAACAAAAATCTTTCATTCCTAACATGGGTTTATTTTCTCAAATGAGATGCGTTGTGATGTTGTTTTCATGAATCCTCCACTAGAAGGAATTTGTTCACTAACTCAGAGTATCTCCATTCCCCAGCAGCTGGGACACATGTCTTGGGGTAAATGCTTACCCACCCAACATGCGACATTCAGCTTGTGATAGTTGCCATGGCTTAAAATAACAAAAATGTGGAGTAAAACAGTAAGGTGAAGGAGATGACAGACGATTCTCACAGTTACAGGAAACACAACTTTCCAAGCATATTGAAGCCCAAGAAAGGGCCATGCAGGGTTAATTGCTCTGGCCACCATGGACAGAGGATGCCAACCTTTCTTTTGTAAATATTCAGACAACAGACCTTACATACTCTGCTGCAACTATTCAATGCTCTGTTATTGTAACATGGAAAAACATCCATTGACAAGACTTAAATTAGTGATAATGGCCATGTTTCAATAGTATTTTATTAATGGCCTCCAAAACTTACATTTCCTAGTATTTTTACAGGAGGTAGAGTATTATTTTCCTTCTGATTTACTTCATCCACTTAAAAGTATAAAAATCATTCTTTTCTCAAGAGTGACATGGAAATGGGCAACAGCCAGGTTCCGATCACAGTCTGTGCTTTGCTGATCCCTAATCTAGAACACATATTTTATCTAAGAAGTCAGACTTCAGTGCAGAACACAAACACTGAGACCTTTTTATTTCCTCTTCTGCTTCCTTGCTCACATGTTATCTTTCCTGTAGCTGCTTTGCTGCCAATTCTGTGCCAGCTTTCCTGGGCCAGGTATTTCCATCAATGATTGTGGTTTTGACTTTCTCAGTTTATGACAATGGCTAAATCCTACCCCACACCTATAAAGTTTCCCCATCTTTCTCTATCTTTAATTTCGATGCTCTCCTCTTACAGTATGTGCTTTTTGGCTGTCAGACACTGCGTCTCTTTCCCCAGATTTTAGGAGCTAGTTTGAGGATTTTCTGCACACTACCACCTTTTGTGAATGTCAGCTGTGCAAAGTTTAGGCACCTATCTAAGTGCCCCAAAGAGGACAGAAGTCAAAGTGTGAGCTGCAGCACGGGAGAGGAGCATGCAAGGAAGATGATCCCTACTGCTGGTTCCATCACCCGCAGACCCAGTTGCAGCCAGGGACCAGACCATAGAGGGGCCCAGGATGACTTAATTTGCACTGTGCAAGCATGGGTTGATACTTCAAGATGAGAGTATTTCTTTTGCAATTTAGATTTACAGTGTGTCTTGAGAGATCAAAAGATTTAGGTGTGCTGGGTCACATTTCCTTGTCTCTATACCTCCACGGGTCAGGGGCTCTCATGTGACCAGCTTCATAAGCCTTTGCCTGCTTCCTAAAATCACCTGAACATCACTGCCATGCGATGACCATGAAAGCAAAACAAAAGACTTAAACAGGATCACTTCCTGATCTTATTGCTAAAATGTTTAATATTAATTGTATTTTTTTATTTTCAATATTTATCCTAGCACACAAATTTCTAGATCATTAATGACTCACATCGCCCTATTTTCAGGTAAAGTAGAAAACAAAGAACCTCTTGGAGTATCTGAGGCCTTTCACAATATTGTTCACTTTTACTTCACCTGATTCACCCTCCAATGCACACTATCCTTCATCCTACAAAATACTTTTCTGTTGAACTACACTATTAAGTTTTCTTTGCCAAATACTTCTATGAATTCAAGTATCCATTCAAATTTGCTTGCTATGAAAAAATGCCCCCTTCCCTTTTTCTTTCCTTCTTGCTGGTCTAAGTCAGTCACATTTTCTGCAAAGTCTCAGGCAGTACTAATTCCACTATGCCTTCTCTGAAGGAGTCCTTTTAGATTTGTGTTTAATTCCCAAATGGATAACAGTGTATCTTGAACTATTACAAGTGATAACACCTTCAAGAAGACAGATTGGCTCTAATGAAGAGGCATGGCATACATTCTTCTGTACCCACTGGCTAAAAGGGTAACTAGACAAATGAAGTTTCCCCAAATGCTTCAGACATGATCAACTGGAAAAGAATGTCAAGAGGCTGCAAGGGGTCCCCCAATAATTGAGAGCTACTTGTATCTCCAAGGTCTCAAATGACCCACAGCATCATGACAGAGTAGAAAGGCCTGCATTTCAAAAGCAGGGAAGTTGGGTTTGGATATGGGTTTTGCCTCCTTTCACAAGGATTTGTCTAAGATGTCATGCTCAGCTGGAGCCCTTGCCTCTACAACAGTAAAATGGAAAAACTGTCTGATCTCACAGGTGTATTGTAGCAGTGCCTCGACATGTTGAGTGTTGGTATCCTTTGGTACTCGGAAGGCGTTCTAAAGGTGCTAACTTATCGTTATTTCATTCTTTGAGATGTCTTTAATGTACCTCTGAAAATTGTTTCCCAGTCTCCGCTCCTCGGTCTGCTGTGTTTCCTCGGTGCCTCACCACCATCCCACACAATATCTCTGTTGCAGGGTTTGTTTTACTCATCCCAACATGTCTGCCTGTGTAAACAGCCCCACCCTTCAGCAGGCAACTCCTCTACTTCCTCCAGAATTCAGGATCCACTTAGCTAAGATCCTGAAACATTAGCAGTGATTTGTTCCAGTTTGGTCAACTTGGCCAGTATTTGTATCCAAGAAAGCTTTTATTTTATCTCCTCCACCTCTTTTTCCAGCACTCAGTTTTTCTGCCTTTTTTTCAGAACCAGGCATAAACTTGATGCTTCATATGTCCTTGAGGATTACCTTTCATCTGTGGGAGGCAACAGAAGCTCAAAGAAGTGGTGCATGACTTGGCCAGGGTTAAACAACAAAGTGGGTCTTGTTAGTCACCAAGAAGCTGTTCTCTCTGCTTGTCTCCAAAGCCCACAAAATCACCAAGAATGACCAACTAGGAAGCAGCTTGAATAGAGTTGATAAATGTCACATACCACCAGGCATGTGCTCACAATCCACCAAATGCACGAGAAAAGACAGCCCGGGAGAGATGTACCTAGCCTGGGCCCTAGGACAGGGAGGGAAAAGGAAGGGCAGGAAATGTAGATTAAAATTAAAAATAAGAAATGGAAGGACATCAATAGAAATGCAAGTTTGTAAGTGTGGAGCAGAAGGAGGATTAAAGGGAATGAGGAAAAATAATTAAGATATATTATGCACAGGTGTAAATTCCCTATGATGAGTATGATCATTATGTATGCCAAAAACATACCAATACAATTAAAATCTTAAAAGAAACAAGTGGCATGGGATGCACCTGTGTAACATGGGCACTTAGCTGAATTTCCAGAAAAGGGGTGCAGGCTCTAAGAGGGGTATCGACATGGCACCCAAGTCACATCAACATTTCCTTGATTACCAAGGCAGACAGTTTCCTTAGGAAAAACCTTCATAGTCTGTGGGAAGATCATTGCGGATAAGCAGGCAGCTCCCCATTACTGTCAACCCTGCTGAGATCCTCACTAGACCTTTAGGAGGGTGACCTAGCCAGAAGAGTTACACCCCAGGAGGAAAAGCTACAACATTAACCTTCCTCGTTACTGATTACTGATTCAGTTAATATAGAGAAGACAATTAGTATATAACAAGGTCTTACAAGGTTTGTAGCACCACTAGCTATTCTTGTTATATTACTATTTTCACTGTCCAGACCTTTTCCATACCACACCTGACCCCTGGTTGGAACCTCCAAACCACAGTAGTTAAGAGCTCATGCCCTGCTCACACTGAAAGTATGGTTTTACCAAGCACTAGCTGTGTGTTTTTGTTGAAGTCACTTAACTTTTCTGTGCTTCGAGCTTTGGAAACAAGAATATGATTAGTAATCATGACTCATGGAGTGGTGTAGAGGTTTAAATAAGAACAATATACCAAAGCAGTTAGGTGGAGAGGGGCTCATGGCAGAGGCTCAGCAGATGGATACTGTGTTTGTCGTAACGACAGCACCACATGCAGCAGTTGGCTTGGAGCATCAAGCAAGCAATAGCCAAACTCTTTTCAACATCTAATTGGTTAAATAAAATAGTGCTTCCAAACGCAACCCATCAAAATTACTCCAAACTGATCATTAGAACACAAGGGCTCACAAAGCGTATGTGTATGGCCTCTGCACAAGAAAGTATTGTTTCGAAATCAAAGTATTAGAAACTTGTGTATTGGATCATTTTAGAGGAGATGATGGTATCTGAATGAGGAGTAATTCCAAGGATGTGGGATACTGTGCCACCCGACCCAGTAGCACTGTTCCACCTCCCAAAATGTGTATGAAGATGTACAATGGAAATGGCAGTAGGTCTTGTAAGTGAGGAGGCTGCTGATTATCATTAGAAATTTGAACCCCCAGTGGTACAGGCAGCATCAGGCTTCTCTTGGTTCATTAAGCACTTCTTGACCTGATTCTCCTCTGAAAGCCAGACTGACTGGCTGAATGAGCAAATCTAAGAATATCAACCCTGCACATCATCTCTGCTGAGATCAACAATGCTTCAGGAACCAACCTCTGACCTGTCTGGGGATGAATGGCAACTGGTTTGAGAATTAGTTGACCTTGCTTGAGGCAAACAGATACTCCCTGAGGACTCTCAGAATGGAGAATGAATAATCAGCTGCTCCCTAGAAGTTCCTTTGTGCCCTCCCGACATCTCCTGCTTTCTGTGTTGCAGGTGCCTGCTGGAGCCAGGCACAGAGAACACTCCAAATAGCACCAGTCTCCCGCATTGGGATGCAGCCTTTCTGTCTAAGCCCCATGCAGCTACTGAATGGGCTGAACTGCCTGAGCTCTGTGGGCATCGTTTTCTGCTTAGAAACCGAGACGGGCAACTAGCAACTCCCTAAGCACACTCCCCAGGACAGATGCCTCATTATATGCTACACTATGAAAAGATCCTATGGGCAAATAAGTTGGTGAGATTTTAGCTTGTACTTTGTCCCTCTTGGAGACTCATGATAACTTTTAGCATATAAAAGCACCTGAGAAGTCCTGTAAAGAAGAAAACCAGCTTGGCTTTGTTTGATAGACTTTTCAAACTGATTTGATGACCGAGATATCATTCATACATCCATCTTTACATCCACACACCCACTCATCAACCTATCTGGATACTCATCTATCCATTCTCCATTTTTCTACTTATCTATCCACTCATCCATCCAACCATCCATCCACATAATTATTTGTCCACCATGTACCCATGCTCTGTCCATCAGTCATTCACATCAATACACACACACACACACACACACACACACCTCCATCCACCCATCAATGTTGCTATCTACTGTACTCCTTGTTCATCATGAATTAATTATACATCAGGTTTCACCCTATTTTATTTACTTTTTCTATTATTTCTTCCTCCTACTTCTTCATATTCTTCATTATCACCATCATAGCCATTGCCATTTATTAAGTGTTTACTACACACCAGACATGACTATCCTTACCACATCTGTCATCAAAGTATATCCTCTCCACTTCTAGGAAGTAGATACTGTTAAATTTGTTGCATTGCCAACAAGCAAAGCTAAGCAGCAAGGGCCAAGAGAATGGGCTATGGCCTTCCAGCTAGCCCATCCAAGGCCATGAGACCTTGAGCCCCAGGACAAAGCAGCCTCCCTTTCTCAGCTGCCAAGAAAAGCCCTTTTCTGGCATGTGACACCCACATGTGCCAGTAGTGCCGTGCCTGGCATATGCATCAAACAATCTGAGTTGCCTCTTACGCTCCTTGCCCCTCAGTCCCTCACTCAATCATAACTACTATGATGACATTTAGGGACCAAAGACTGCAAACAATGGAGGCAGAAGAGTAAATGGAAGAACTCAAGACCCAGAGAAGAGTAAGCTATTCCACTCCTGCTGTGTCTTCAGGAAATGGGAAAGGTGCTTCCAAACAGGAGGACATTTAAGGTACTTGGAAACATCCAGTGACTCCATGGGAAAATCAGGAAAGTGTGTCATGGGAGGACACATCAGAAGCAGTAAAGGGATCATCCCTTTACCTCTTCTTTGTAATCTTAACACATTATGTCTACCTTCAGGCTGGACTATCTTCAACTTTTCCCATATTAATCCCGTTTCCTAGGGGAAACAATGGCTCTTGATTCTTAATTTTGAAGCTCGTTGATATCTTTGCCCTCATCCTAGAAAACTGCATTTTACTCATATAATTGTACTGATCATTGCAGGGAGCTAGTGGCTTCTCAAAGATTCATCTGTAGATTCTGAAGTTGTCAGTAAATGGCTATCAGATTTTGACATGTGCAACAAGTATGCGCTGTGCTCTTTCATAAAGGACAGGCACAAATAAAGTCAAAATCCTGTAAGCCAGGCTTATACTGGAAGGTCAGATGGCTGTTCTCATGGAGAAACAAGGTCAGTGTGACTTCCTGCCTTGTGACTATGGAGATGTATACCTGCCACTCAGATGACACTCTACAGTTTGGCAGAGGTCAGGTTTTTTAGGTGAAAAGAAGGTCAAACAAGTTGGAGAATTCCAGTGTTCTACTTTGTAAGTCAAGTCAGTCTCCAAGAAATTCCAAACCATATCGTTAGCCCCTTTGTCCAACAGCAAACAATCATCCAGGAAGAAAATGTGGGTTCTCCCTCCAGCCTCAGACACTTCCAGGTATTGAGCAGGTACCAGGCATCATAGGGAACCCACCTCACAGTACTCAGAGAGAATGGGAGGTGAAGAATAGACCTTTGTCCTCAGAAGCTACAAAGAGTATGTCGTAGACAAAACAGACATACAAGAAACCAAAGTGTGCCAACTTCTGTGGCTGAGCCTCTTATCGGAGCATTTGTCAAAGAGCTGACCACTGCAAGATGGTTTCTCAACGACGTCATGCCCAGACAGCTGGTGTAACACAGGGCCTCTGACAGGTGGAATTTCCAGCTTCCCAGATTAGCAGTGTCCTTCTGGAACACTCTGGGGACATCAGAAACGGAACCACCCTGTGTGACCTCATTTCCTTTAAAATTCTTATATTACAATCTATTTTTAACTATTTTAAAACAAATCATAAATATCAAATATTATTTACCAAAAATCTTCCAAATTTTGGGGTAGTAGCTCATTTAATATTCAACTACAACTTGAGTTCTGTTATTATCTCCATATAACTGGAGAGAAAATGAAGCTCAGAGAATTTATGTAACTTGCCCAAGATCACACATTCTGTGAATGCTGAATCTGTCTTCAGAGGTAGATTCATAATCTTCTGCTATTCAGTCTCTTGTGAAAGGGCACTTATTAAAAAAATAAACACTACATATATATATATATGTATATATATATAATTTCTTCTGATTTTAAATCTATTAATAAAAGCAAACAATTCTTATAATACCAACATATCCTATTGTTCAAACTGAGGGATTTAATCCATATCAAGTGTAGGGTCAAGATCTGTTTGTAGCAATGCCTATGTTGCTCTGGGTAAGTTTCTTAAACTCTCTGAACCTCAATTAATTCTCTTGTAAATTGAGGGCAATAATACTCCTCTCAAAGAGTTACTGTGGGAACACAGTAAATAATACAGCAATGCACTTTAAATTCCCAGGCTTGACTCCATTCTTAAATGTTTGATCCCTATTCTCAATGCTTACATCTAGCACAACCATTTCTATTCACCTCTCAACAAGAATGCTAGGTAGCCATTTAAATGATTGTTCTCCACAGGCTGGTGCCAACTATCCCACTTCTGTGCATCAGTAAATCCCCATTTTTCTCAAGCAAGTTTGAGTTTCATCCCCTACAACTAATGGATACTGGATTAATACTTAAAAAGGTGTAAAAGTATCATGTACATGCACACACACACACACACATGCCTGCACGCACACGCACACACACACACACACACACACACACACACATAAGAAAGTCATATTTTTATTGTATTAGAATACACTTTTCTAGAACTTGCTATGTGCCAAAAACAATTTGTAGCACCTTCCAAGCACTAATGCATTTCATCTTTTAATTCACTGTACTGTTTTTCATAGCTCCTTCATCCTACAGATAAAAATGTTGGGGCTTAAAGTTGACCTTATTCATAGGGACTTGAGTGGCAGGGGGACTTTGTCTAAAAGTCTCCCTGTGTGGTTAGAAATCTTGTTTCTTTTCTTCTCCATGTCATGCAGTACTAAGGATGCTGAAGTATTTGGTAAGTAAGGAATCCTGGAAATCTACTAAGGAGCTGGCACCAACACTCAGGTGCCCACACTGTAAAGCTTGCCTCTTTGCTGAAAGCTCTTCTAAGTCCCCGGAAAATCTTTGTGGGCGGCACACAAGGATTCCAAAATATCCTTCCAGAGAAGCCCTACTGCTGCTGAGCCCTGCCAAACAGACTGTACAATCTCAGACCATATTCATCCTCAGACATGCAAACACTGACCTGGGATCAACTCACCACAGCCCACGTCTTCCTTTTAAATAATGCTTGGCAGAGAAGACTGTCCCATCTACACTGTTTTCAAATGTATCTGGCTGATTAAGTGCTGGTTTCTCTGCATATCCAGCTACCACAGGCCTGAACTCAACATGTCAGCATTCCATACAATATTTCCCGTGCTCTTTCCTTCTCCCCCAACCATACTGCCTAGAGCTCAAGGTGGAAATTCACAGATTCCAGGGTGGCCATTTGTTTTAGGATTACCATACAGACCTTGCTTCCTTGGAGACTCTATGGCCGGACTCAAAGATGAATGCTCCTTTTAGGACTAAAATAGAACAAAGGGACAAAAGGGAACTGAAGGATTTAAAATTAGGATGAAAGAAGAAGAAAGGGGAAAACAAAAAACCTTGGCACTGGAGTGGCCTGCCTTAACTGCCTAAAACTTACCAATGATGCTCAACTTTTAGTGTGGCTGATTCCCATATGTCTCCACACTCCCACTGGGACCCAACATTTGCAGACGCTATTTATCATTCTAGCTAGTGGTGTGTTCATCTGCCTACCTCACCAAGCAGCCCTCAGTGTTATTTTTATAATTACTGGGAGTGTTTTTCATGTTGCATTCTGCCAGAACTCCGGCTCACCACACACCTGTTCTACACAAAACACATGGAGAGATGGGGTGGGTCTGGCGGTGGAGTGAAGGGGAAGGTGGCCTTTCTTGCTTGTTATGAAAAGCAAAATCAAGAAAAAAGAAGCTGACCAGAAACCACGAGGTAACTTTCTTTTTAAAAAATGCTGTACCCCACGCCAGCACTTTATTTAGCACTGTCCATGTTTGTTCTAGAATTTGTTTATACCAGCAAATGCTGTTCTAACTTTTTTTTACAACTGTGAACTCATCTCATCATCATAATAACTGGCAATAAATATAATCACTCCCATTTTAAAGATGAGAAAATTGCAGCAAACAAATATTAAGCAATTTGCTCAGAGGCACACAGAAGGTAAGTTGGGATCCTTGAACCAAATCTGAATTCAGGGACTCATGGATAAAACAGGTTTACCACGATATATTCTAACCAGTATCACTGTCTTCTCCAAGCCTCATTATTATCGCTCTACCACCACCACTACGACAGCCACTGACACCTCCATCTTGGTTCCTACCTGCCTTTCCATCATTAGCACTACGATTACCATGGCGACCTTTAGCTCCAATGCACCACAAGCACCAACAGTAAAGACATCAGTAGAGTTCTTTCCTTTGGCCAGGTACCATGTTGGCTGCTCTACGAACCAGCTCATACCACATTCCTTCCAAGATAATGCTGCTAAAACTGTATTTCCCACTATTCACCGATGTGAAAGCTGAGCTTTTGAAAAGTGAATGAGGGGCTGGGAACAACTTAGTGGTGCAGTGTCCGCTTCACAAACCTGAGGCCCTGAGTTCGATTCCCAATACCCTCCATCAATTCTCCCACTCCCAAAAAAAGAAAAAGAAAAGTGAATGAACACATCACCATGGCTAGTCAGAAGGGTGTAAGATTCATAATGTGTTAACAATGTAAAGCTGTTGTCTGATATCAGTATAGAAGCACTGAACTCCTATGCTTCCTTGGCCACAGGGAGAGGGCACAGGTGCTGCCACAATTGCTAAGATGTGAGCAATTCCCCTGTGCACAAGGGCACAACTTTGGGTTTGTGATGTAGTACTCAATGATGCACATATCATCTCCTGCTCCTCTGAGCTGCAGCCATGTGACAGCGGAGAACATTGCCCTGAGACATGCTGCAAAGAGCCTGCAGCTGTCCCTGAGGAAGTCCCATGTAAGCCAGGTTCAGGCTTCCAACTGTCACTCCTGAAGTCCACCAACATCTGCCTCTCAGGGTGGCATGTCTTCTCCTTCACTGGCTATCCCATTTGGGTCTGACAATCAGTATCGTTTACCCAAAGTATCATTGTTGCCCAGAAACTTTCATCACATTGCCATGGCTTCCAAACAGTGTCCCTGCCTCCCACCTGAAGTCCTGGCCCTCTCTAATCCCAAAGAGTTCTTCAAAAAGGCTAAATGTGCTCATATTAAGCAGGCAGTCATGAGCTCGATCCCCGGTACAGATTAAAAAGAAAAGTGTTTATATTAGCCTTTTTCTTAAAGCCCTAGTGTTACTGCTTCACTTTTTTATTGCTGCTGGAATGAAGTCCTTCCCAGTATCAAAGCTCCCGAATCCCTGTGGTCCTAGCCATGCTCTGCCTCACTCCTCTTCTCCATGGCCTTGAGAAATACGGCTGCGACACAGGCACTCCTTAAGAGAAACAGCCTCCCCCCACCTTCACTTCTTTGCCCTCTGCCAACTTCACCTCAGCTGAAGGTCACTTTTGCAGTGAGAATTTCCTTTGCCCCTGAATCCAGCTCCTATTCCTTCCCATGGACTTGTCACTTCTGCTTGAACATTCATCTTGCCTTGCAATATGTGAGGATCACTTCCCTCACTATTGCCTGTCTTTCCTCAAAACTTCTAAATCCCTTGGTGGAGGGGGGCATGGATTTCTGGTCTACATAAGCTTCACAACTAACCCAGTTTCCCAGACGGTGGAGCCTAAGTAAATGTGTTGAATGAATGACTGAGTGAATTAATTATTAACCACTGACTTAAGCAAAAGGAGGAAGTTTCAAGTGATTTAATCATCATGGGTGTCACATGCTTTGTGATGGATGGCTGGGTAAGTCTTTCATAAGTAGATCGTGTAGTGTCAGGCACATTGTACAAATGGATAAAAACACAGCATTTCTCTCCTCCAGTAAATGCTGGAAAGCCTGCCTTATGTAGAAGCAGATAGTTGTCTTATGTAATAGAATAATTACCAGCTTGAATTAAAAGATATCATTATTTTAGAAAGTTGCTCTTTTTCTGATACACAAAAAATGAAAGCACTGTCCCTCATATTAACACATCATCTAATTGGCATGCTACATGATTCAGAAGGAAATGTTACTTTATTTTATTTTATTTTGGAAAATGGTATTTTTCACTAAGCCAAGAAGAGCTATCAGAATAAAGGGATGCTTATTTGGGTGAATCACCAGCTTTGCAGAAATCCCAAGTGCTAATTGCATAATGGATCTTTACAAAATGCCATAATATGGGTTCGGCTGGTTTCTCTGTTTGGGGTTTGAAAAATAGATTGTTTAATATCCCATCAAAGCTATATGTAAACCAAGTAAACAATAGAGCAGATGTTAACTGCTGTCTTGTGCCTCGTAGACATAATTAAAGACAATGAGACACTCACGGATTCATATAATAAAGGACAAACGCAAACACAAAAATCAGTACAATATAAATGTAAACAGCAGTGGCCAGACACCTGCTTTCTTTATCCAAAACGCTGTATCATATTTTGCGTGATGAAAAATCTTTGTAGCATTCTTTATTTACTTATGTAAATACAAACATTCTGTCCTCTTTTCAAGGCAACACTGTAAAATACAGTCTTTCCCATTGTATGTTTGCTTCCGTGTCTTTACTGGTTCACTGGACAGTTTAAAAAAAAAACATTTTAATTTTTTTCATAAGCATAAATGTTAAGAAGAGCAAGCTAGCCAGAATATTGATATTCATAAATGAAAATTAAGCCCTGGTTTGGTTTTCTTCATTTGTCTTTGTATTTGTTCCTTCACATTAAAATTCTGCTAAATTGATGTTTTTGTTGCCTAAAAGCCTTACCTACTTTTTAAAGTAAGAGCATTTCCTAAAATCAAGATTTAATCACATACAAAAATCATCCTTTGGCAAGAATATTTAAAGTATCATTCTAATTTTCTAAATATTCCTGTTTTTCCCTTCAAACTCCTACTCAGTCTTCTGTTAGTTTTCAGTTCTCAGTTCCATAGGAAGAAAAAATATAACCACACACAAAGCAAAACACATGATATAATTAAGAGAATGCAAGCACAACCCAAAATAAAAACAACAACAAAAACAAGCACAAAACCAAAGTTTTCTCTGCAGCTATCTCGAAAAAGGGATTGAGGGCTCCAAATAAACTAAATTTTTTTCTTTGCTTTGTGTTGTTATTGTTGTTGTTGTTATTGTAATCATAAAAGACGAAACTGCAAAAACCTGAGGTTAAAACCAGAGCTTTCTATGGCTTAAGGAAGAGAAGAAAGTTTTCTAGGTCCAGAATGCTAAATACAGAAAATAAACCTCCTCACACATTTCCAAAACACAGTTTATTTTGGTGGATAACTGATAGAAATTGTAGTTCTTATGTCTCAAAAAATCCCATTGTTTAAAGAGAGCAGAAGGCTAGTGGTGACTTGTGAAAGAGAGTGATTCAGCTCACAGCGAACCCACCTCTTTCCTGGTCTGCTCTTTCTGATGTGCAGGAAGAAAAGGAGGATTCTACTGGGGTCTTCTGGCTTTATGCTAATAAAATAGTGTCTGTCCAATTTCACAGAAAATGCAATAAAGCATAGACACCAATTGGGAAACAAATAGGGCTGGGATGCCACGGGGAAACCAACCAATCAGCCCTGAAGCACCACAGAAAGCCGGTTTCCCTCCTTCACTCATCCTTTATGGAAAGGCAGTGAGAGGAGCCTTAAGTGAATCTGATCACACACACACACACACACACACACACACACACATGCGCACATGCACACACGCACACACACATATACTCACATCCCAGGCACATAACCTCGGAGCTCAGGAAGGTAGAGGAGCTCTAAATTCTCCTGATTTATGATGCAATGGGCTTCACGTAGAGCTCCTCGGCCTCGCAAGCCAGGCTCCGCTCCTGAAATGCCCTGGTGAACAGGCCCAGGCCCTGTGAGGGAACCAAAGCTGCAGTGTGGAGTATAAATCACTGATATGGTGCCAGGCACTGACTGCGTTTCTTGGGTTGTGGAGGAGTTCAGTGGGGATTTAGGGGCTGGAATTGGCTGCGGAGAAATGCACTCCATCATTTTGCATTGACGTGACCCACTGACTTGGAGTTTTTCCTTCTCCCTCCTACCCCTCAAGTTCAAGGCGTGGTGCTGTGCCCTAATTCATTCACCGTATTATAATAACCCAAAAGTAAAACTGGAAATAATTTCAAAATGGGATGATCTCCTAAGCACTTTCTCTTTCTAATAAATTTCTCCTATAGAATGAATGGAAAAGACCACACCATGAAGGAATAGCCTAGTAGAGTCTCCTTGAACCAAAACCCTACCAGAAGCCTGCACAACCAGGAGGAGGCAGGCCCCCGGGACAGTGTTAACTGGTGTGGACTAGGGAGGGAACTTGTCTGCACTTAAACATCATCTTTCCCACCTAGGCTGAGAACGCTGCATCAAAAACCCAAAATCATTTATGCCAAGTCCCTGGAGACCTTTTGTGCAGGAATAAACACAGTAATCCATTAAAAATGCTTAGTAGTGTGCTTGTCACACAGCGCTCCATAAAAACTATTGATTATTTCATTATTTTAATTATTTTATTATCATCATCACGTTGAAGACAGCAGGATTCCCTGGATGTCTGAATAGTCTTATGGTATCTCCTATCATTTCCAGAAAGAGCTGCATTTTTTTGAATGGAACCAAAAAGGAACCTAAAAAGGAAAGAAAGAAAGGAAAAAAAAAAATGTGCTTAAGAATCCTGAGTCACATGTTCTGGACGGAGACCCCCAGTGGAAGCACTGGCTGTTGCATCAAGAGGAAAGGAATTTCTTCACTCAACCTTTTCCTATTTTAACTGCAAACTCTTAGTGGGAAGAAACGAAAGAAGAAGAAAAAAGATTGCATCGCGTTATACAGATTATTTGGATGAGAGAGCCTGCCAGCAAGTTTAAGCGCAGACAATGGATAAGTCTGAAGCAAAACCCTATCCAGGAGGTGCCTTTATGCTTCCAGTAATTCCAGGAGCGACCCAGATGAGGGGTGCTGTGGAACTAGGAGTCTCACAATTCATTCTTCTGTTTTATCATCAAGAGGACAAATGAGAAGATGGCAGGGAAAGTGCCTCCTCTCTGAGGACAGATTGCAGGATGTGAGGATGCCCCTGTCAGCTTCAGCAGTCCATTCTGAAGCTGGAGCATTTATTTGACCAGGCCCCAGCAACCAACACTCAGGTCCCCTGAGCCCAGCAAGTCTTTGCTGGACTCTGCTGGGTGACAGAGTCCGCAGTTTAGCAGGCACTTGCCACGTGAACACTTATGGGAATCATCGTCAACATGTGCCCACGTTCCCAGCATCACAGAATAATGACATTCTGAATAGAAATAAATGAAGCCCCTACAGTGTGATTCTGTCAGCTTTTGAAAGTAAATAACTTTGCTACTGACAAGAGCAAGAAGATTTTTATTTTCCCTCCTCCTGCCATGGAACATTAATTGAGCTGTGTAGACATATTGCCATCCAACACCACCAGCAGGCATGACAGCACACAGGCAGAAGGGGAGAACAGGACTGAGCAGGCAGGGGACCAAGGACCTGAGAGCCTTGGAAGGTTGCGGCTGTGTGTATCATGTTGACTTGAGAGACACAGAAAATATAGGTTTGCATCAGCTTCCACAAGCAGACCTTGCTTTACTTTCTCTTGCTGGTTTCCTTTACAAATATCCATGGGCTGTTCACTGAATCTTGGCCCTGGGCTGTGTTATACTTCATCTCATCAGGAATATTATGAAATCGTTACTCTTCTTTTATTATAGAACCAATCAAGGTCTCAAATCAAGTAAAGTGACTTTCTCAAGTCAGTTGGCTCAGCTCAGAATCAAATCTGACAGAGTAAGGTTCAAGCCTTTGGCTTCTGACTTCTGTTCTATAAACAAATCCAGAAAGGCCTACCATTTTTTATTTTGGAGACTCTGGAGATTGAACCCAGGACCTTCACATTGAGCCACATATCTAGCCCTTTTGTCAATCAGTCACCAATCAGTCACCAGACAGGGCTTGAATCTGCAGTACTCCTCCATCAGGCTCCCAGAGTACAGGGATTGCAAGCCTGTGCCACCACTCTTGGCTATCACCTGCTTTGTTAAAGGCACATCTTAAAGGAGCTGAGACCCAGTGATTCTAAGGAGACCCAGTTTCTTATCTGAATTTTGAAAGACAACTTGAGATAGACATATGGATTCACAATGTGGAGGCCTCACTGTCCCTTCTGTTCCAGATTCAACTCTTCCACTGCTATTTTGAATGAAGACATCTCTCAGGTTTCACCCTCCTACAACAGCTAACTTCAAACCAGGCCTGGACTCCAGCAGAGCAACGAAAGTCAGATGTGAAGTGAAGCCCAGGTGCATTAGTTGTTGATCTTTGATACTAGAAATCTAATTCTTAAAGTAAATCCCGGGCAAACACCAAATACCAAAAATGATAAAAGCTCATTAAAAGGAAAACCTTTTGTACATGTACTCATCAGTCTTGAGAAGTCTGGGTCCCTTAAAACCTATAGCTCCCTATATTTTGTTCCACTGCTGCAAAGGGAGGGAAAATGTCATTACATTCCTGGGAAATCACTGGCCTTCTGCATGCTTCTCACAGGGTCCATTTCCTACTTCCCATTCCATGTGTGGAAACACAATACAAAAACTGGGATCAGCACAGGGCAGGAACATTCCTGAGGCAGAGCTCGGATGAGCTGAAGACATGGTTCAAGGCCGTCTCCCAGCCAGAGGAATTAAACATAAGGTATTTTCCTTCCTTCACTGTGCTCTGGGCGCTGCCCTGGCAGAGGGGAAGAGAATGACACAAAGAATTTAACAATTGGATCAGGGGGAGCAATGAGCAATTCCAAGCCAGACATGGCAGAGGATTCCTAGGAAACTCAGTGGAACAAGCAGATGTTTGCCAAAGTGTGGTTCTACTCTGACACTTCATGCCATGGCACAGAGCTGAACAAAGCAAGGTGCCATCTGCAGAGTTAAGGGCCTCGGCTTTGCTTACCAGGAGAGTCTAGGAGGAAGGCTAGATCCTCACAGGACTTTCACACACATTGAATGAATGAAGAGACGTGAATGCATGCGTGTTTATTCCCAAGTATATTAGAACAATGATATTGCTGCTGAGATTTGGATTCAGGTGTTTTTCTTTCTTTCTTTCTTTCTTTCTTTCTTTCTTTCTTTCTTTTTTTTTTTTTTTTTTTTTTTGAGGGGGCAGTCTGCTTGTAGGTTAAATAAAAATTATCTGAAAATTATTAATGGGATAACAACTATGGCAGTGAGAAGGTAGACAAAAATAAGGAAGGAGATGCTTAAACCCCCCAAAGGCAGAGAAACACTAGGCAGTATTGATTATTACCACCCTACTGTGCCCCTTTTTGCGGGGCACAAGAGTTTTCACACTGTGTTGCATTCCCGGCCTTCCATTTGGTTTTTATTTTAAGATAATGTCTCAAAAAATGCTAAGTTACCCAGGCTGGGTTCATATGTACAATTCTCCTGCCTCAGCCTCCCAGAATGCTGGGATCATAGGCCTGTGGCACTGCACCCAGTTCAGTTTGCCCTTTGTTAGGCTGTGACAAAGACTCCAGCAGGACCTGTGGGTCCCTGTGATGAATGGTTCTTTAGTTCTGATCAAAATCTTTTCTCTACTTTCTCTCCTCAAGCCTGACTCCAAATATTCCATGTCCTCTCAGCAACTCTGAAATGGTTTTCTTTTATTTGATCGGGGGTATTCATTTCAGCCCTTGCTTTTTGCATCTCCTCTCATTTCAAAATGGCCTTAGAACACAAGAGAAAGCCCACCGCATTTAGAAAATAAAAAGCTCAGGGCAAGACCCACTTCCACTGCTTACTGGGCCTCACCCACTTTCTCCTGCAGGCAAGACCCATCTCTGCCTCTCTCTACTTCCGCAGTACTCCCTCAGCTCTGCACCTACAAACTCAGGACAGGAGACCACCACCTCCTCACCAAGCCCTCCGACCTTCATCCCCATCCCTGTACTGACTGCACAGCCTGCCCCATGGCACACAGATACCTACATAGCCCATGTCCTTTGCAGCTTCCACTCTCCTTTTACTGGGACATTGAACAGGCCTTTCCTAACATACCTTCTGATCTAGCCACAATGTCTGGTAACAAATCATATCACCAATACATGAGCAAATGAATAATTAAATGTAGTTTAAAAATGGGTGCAAGCACTATCTCATCTTGCTTAAGGTCATATTGTTCTCAAGCATATTCATTCATTGCTTTTTAATTGAACAACTACTATGTATAACTATCTATCTATATGACTTTATCCTTGATATTTCTAGTACAGTAAGAAAGGAATAGAAACAATTCTATCATCCTTTTGCTTGTGGTCTTACATAATGGACAAAAGAAAGCAAGTGCTTCACAAGTATAAAAGATGTCAATTAGCAAGAGAGGAGTTAGAAACTGGGACTCTGTGCATTGCATAGGAGTGTTCTTTTGCTCTTTCTCAGTCAGGACCAATCAATCAAGACTGCAATGCATCAGAGAAATCAGAAATAGCAACAGAATCCCCATTTCCTCACATCCTTTCAGGAGCCAGGGTGTTCCAACCAGAGAAACACTTTCCTAACCACTGTGGCATACTACTCTGCTGAATTTTGGGATTCTTTCAAAAGCCCTCTCTCTAATAGCTTCTTCCTACAATATGGGCAGCCTGCAGGGCCATTGCTCATCTCCTCCATGGGTCTACACTCAGCATGGTGGAAAGACCAGGGCCCTTCTGAACTACTGGGCCTAAAAGTTGACCTTGTCTGACACAGTCCCTCTCGACAGGGATAGATGAGGTAAGCAACATCATGCAGACAGCCATGGGCCAACACCCAGCCCTGCAAAGTTCTCTTTGGCAGCACCGGAAATAGGAAACTTTATTGATGAATGGAACTTTCTTTGCTTTGCTTAATTGAATTAAACAGCACACTGGGACACTTCTCCCTGTCCATTAAAAAGGTCTCTGCAGATGGAACAATTACACCCACGCCTGTCAGCCCTGCCTCCTTCTGGGGATGATACCTCCTGCTCCCTACCAATACCCCAGCCCCAGGCACAGAGGCACCAACCTGATTTTGTTTTACAATGCTGCAATTTCTTTCCCTGCCAGAAGATGATGATTTGCCTGACGAACGACACTGTTTTTACCCAGCCAATATGAATAAACAAGAATTATGTTTCATCTTGGGGCAGAGAGACTGGTTAAATGAATCAGAAAACCCGAAAAACTATTGTCTACCCTCAGTCTATCAACCACTGGACAATTACTCAAGGGCTAGCTGTAAGGAAAACAGATGGCGCATGAGCACTAATGATGTGGGCTTTCTCTAGTCGGGCAAATACCGAGTGGCCGATTGCATGTTCTGACATGGACAGTCATAAAATAGCAGCAGAAAGCTGGGTGGCGCACACTCGAGTCTGCAGATGCACAGATGTTTACAGTTCTCACCAATGCATACTGAATTATATAGCTTTAATGCAGAGGCAACCCAAGTCACCCTGTAATCAACAGGAGGGAGAGATGTCTGGGATCCCTCTGATAGGTTCTTGCAGTGGGGGTATACAACAGGCCCTGTCCACTGGTAATGGGGCCACTGTGCAGCTAACAGCCCAGTCATCCTTTCCTTCCCTTCTCACTAGAAACGATCAAGAAAGTTTGACTAATTAACTGACTTATGACATTAATTGTCTCAAGAAAGACACAGCAGGCCACATTTTCCATGACACAGACAATCGGGCCTGGAAATGTGCTCACATCAGCCACTTAAATTCCTTTAAACAATTCAGACGTGAAGATAATCGATTCTAATTCTTTGCAGCGTTATTGACACAACTGACTACCCGGATCCACAGCACTATCTAATAAATCAACACGGGATTAAGCTAAAATGTGATAAAATGCCATTTGTCCTGGTATAAATCATCAGACTGAGTGACACCAGGTAAGAACTGCAACAAGGATTGAACTTCTGCACGCAGCCATGACTGTTAAGGCCCACCTGATGTTAACCAAATTCATAACCATGGCTGGTGCACAGAGCTGATCCCCATACAATCTCAGTTTGCATGTGAGAGCTTGCCTTTCTGATGACTCTGCAGTGAGAACCACTTTCTAATTAAAGACAGAAAGGGTTGATATGCAGGTTTCAGCTCAATTGCTTTCGATCTGAAGATGTCCATGGTGAGCAATGACTTCATTTACCAGGAATTACCCTTTGTACAAACCACTTCACTATTTAAAACAAACCACATGGATCATCATTAAGTGGGAAAAATTACCAATCTTCGAATATTGACAGTGGTATGGCCCAGTTTAGAGGGTCCTTGTTCCCCTCTTTAATGTGGATTTTAAGTATTTGCCTTTTTGTTAAATTTAGGCTGATTAAAATGTTTGAAGTGAAAAGGACTTGAAGGATGAGAAGTCTTCTTAGAACAGAAATAGGAGACACTGACAGTGGTTTGGGAGCAGGAAAGCTAAGTGCTACTGATCTTTTTTAGGGAATTAGGACTTAGTATGCTACAGAGCTCTGAGGGCAACACGACATGCGATTTGCACAGAAAAGTAACCTCCATCTCTGGCCTCCCGGTAGCCACACTCTACCTTATCAAGGATTGATTCCTTGTGCTTTGCCCCCATGACTTGGAGTAAAAACATATCTCTAGGTTTTGTGGTGTGTGTGTTTGTGTGTATGTGTGTGTGTGTGTGTGTGTGTGTGTGTGTGTGTGTGTGTGTATTCTCTACAAAGAAAACAAAACGTATTTCCTTTTGCACTCACTGGTAATAAAACTCCAGATTTGGAACTAGTATTCAGACATTTCCCTCAAAGAGTGAATATTTAAGTGAGTGCCCACTTTGGACCTCTGAGAAGATTCTGTTCTGAAACTATGTAGAGTTAGAAGTTCAGCTGGGGAAAAAAAGATTCACCATCAGAGAAGACACCAAATAAAGCCACTGCAGTACATCTGGGCTGCGAGGTTGAAGCAGAGACTTTCCCCGAACAGAAACAGTAAGATTAAAGCCAACAGCACGAGAGATCACCTGTCCCTTCCACTGGAAAGTGGTCTACAACCACAGATGTATGCCATGTACAGGAAAGGTGTGCATGTGTATATACTGACATGATGACGTCATAGGATCCAATATCCTGATGCCAAAGGGACTATTCAACTTCATGGCATCTTGCAGTTTCGAACCTTAGCAAAATCTCGGATGTTAAAAGAAGAAAAAAATTGAGAAGGAAAGAAATTGTAACAGCAGGAAAACATCTATTTAAAGGAAAGTTACTAGGAAATATAAACAAATGAATTGGAGTAAGTCAAACAATGTAAATGCCAAGGTTTCCTCTTCATTGGCTGGAGTATATATTATTTGAAGCAAAAGGATTACATTATTTTCACTTGGTCATTTAGAGTAGACTTGAATGCTGAGACATCCCAATTGATTTTGTTTTCATGATTTGTCTTAAGAACAAATCTGAGAGAATTTATGACGAGAACTTGGATGTCAATACTGAGCTAAGGAAAGCATATAATGAAGTAATTTTCCTTAGACATTAAATAAGAAATAAGCCCTATATGAAACTTTACTGCGAGAAAATACATTTCAGTGAAGATGGATTGACTCCAGATCAGAACTTGTACTTTTTAAAACAGAAAGATAAAAAATTTAAAATAAGAATGTTGTGTTTTAATTGTCTTTATATGTGGTTGGCGATTTCGATGACAAAGACTTCTGAAATATGCTTATGCCTAAATAATATAAAACAAAATGTTTCCAGTGAAGCTGTTACTTATAACTGTTATCCAATTCAGTCATTCAGTCAACATATTTTGAAAGTACAGATTAGCTCTCTGTTCATAAAAATTTGATTAGAATATAATAAGAGCTATAGATTAAGAATAGACAAAAGGTATAGTGGTTATGTATATGGAGATGTGTGGTCTGTAGTTTGTGGAAATTAAACTGAGCTGTTTCACAGTCTTAATCAGGTAATTGACCAGATTGCTAAATAAAAGTAATAATCTGAGAGATTTCAACACAAATTATCATGACAGTAATAAGCAGCAAGGGTGACCTCAAGTTTTAGCTCTCTGATAGTGAGCCTCTGGAATATGTCTAGAAACATTGATTCTAAATAAAACTGGCAAAAATAAATGTCTGTCGGTCCTACACTTCAGACATCTAGTGAAACTCTGGGAAAACACATACCACACCACACACAAACGAGTTTGACATTATGTCACAGTATCACATTATGATCACTTTCCCTAAAAGCATTGCAAGTTCTTTCAAAAAGGGGGTGTAGTTCAAAGCACATGTCAAAACCCACCTTCCATTTATCTTCACGTGGGACTGCAATGTTGATTGAGTCACTACTAAATATTTGTTATGGCTGCCAACATTTTCTCTGAGCCACCCCTCTCCACTGCAGGGTGCTTTCCCTCATGGGAGAGACTGCCCAGAACATGCTGCGAACCCCCATATTTATTCTGCATGCTGTCCTTTTCACTGCAAGAATGACCTCTCACTCAAAGTCACTGCCTTCTTCCCTAAGTTGTGCTTAAATGAGCAAACCAGTCCACCAATCTAGAAGGCAGAAACATAGCTGAATTTAAAAACACAACACACAAAGAAACTGTGAGAACATTTTATACCTATAGCATTCTATTTGCTAGGTAATGCCTTTCCAAAGGATTAACAAACCCCAGGAAAGAAGTGAATGTAAGAAGCTAAAGATCAACTCATATCAATCATTTGATTCATTCCAACTGAGGCTTAGCATCTATACAAATGTTTATTAAGATCTTCTTCTGGTGGGTAACTGATGTAAAACACATACACACATATTTAACATACATTCACAGCAAAGGCGCAGAAATGGTAGAAGCAGATGAATCATATAATTATGCTATCAATACTCTCTTGAGAAGTGTTTTCTGGCACGACTTACTATATCAGAAATGGAATAAAACTATATGTTAAGGTAATAAACCAATTTGTTCCCAAGATAATTTTTTAAAGGCTGGTCTAAAAAAATTAAAACTTGTATAAGAGAATACGCCAAAGAAATATTTTCTGGAGGAAAGCAACTTGATAACAAATCACCCAAATGTTCAAAACAGAATCTTGACATTTTATGAATACACACGCTGCTACAACACAGATTGAAACTGCACATCTTGGGGGGAAAAGAAGCCTCTCTCAACTCTTGCAAAGGAAGTCCATTAACACACAAATGCATACATGTTAACAAATGGTACCCTTACAGTAAGCGAACAGAAAAACAGACAAAATGATTATAATCACTGGAAACTTCATAGACCAAGAAGGGCATCCTGGGGTGGAAAAATGATTTCCGTCTGCATCACAAAACCATTCTCCCTGCCAATTCATATTCACAGCCCCTGCCCAATGACAGAGCTGGCCTGTCACCCCACAGGGTAGTGTTGAGCTGTTTCCCAAGCCAAGTACCAACTCTGGAAACAGCCCTTCTAGTAAAGAAGGAGAGACAGAGTGCCCCAGGAAACACCCAGAGAAAGACAGACTAAGCCTATCTAGATTCTGAAATGTACTCTGAGTGGAAAAACAGAATCCCCCAGGAAGACCACTAAGGGGGAGGGAAGGGAGATAAAACAAACAAAAACATCTCTGCACATGCCAACAAAGCCAGCATCCTACAAGGCTCACCTCCATCACACCACTGACCAGGAGTTTGAAGGCAGATACTCCAGATAGCCAGTGATGTGATCCCAGTCCTCCTGAAAACACACCACCCAAGACAAACTTAAGAAAGCAAAAATACTTCACACTCACTCTTTGTTTCACTCCCTATTAAAGCAGCTGAATTAAAACTATAGAAAGCCTCCGAAAAGATCCAAACTCTCCGCATCAATGGGGTCTTGGACTCTGACTGTCACAGGAGGCTCTGTCAGGAGAAAGATGCTAGTTTGAATAAAAATAAAAAAAAAAAAAGAAAGAAAGAAAGAAAAGAAAAGAAAAAGAAAAAAAGAAAGAAGGAAAGAAGGAAAGAAAAACAGCAGGTTTCTATTTCAAACTCCCAGGATCGGAATCCAGCGTTCGAAGTATTCAGACAGGTGAAAAAAAAAATAATAATGTTCAGCGCGAGGCGTCCGGGCTCCGTCAAAAAGAGCACCCCCACCCCTTTCCAAACGCATCAGCCCCTCCCCAGACCCCAGCCAGGCAAGAAGCGCAGCCCACCGATGCGGTACCGAGTGTGGCCGCGCAGGGATGCAGCCGCCGAGAGGAGACGCGCGCCTTACCTGCTGTAAGTACATAAAAGTCAAGGCACACGATAGCTGGGGACACATGCCCACGTTGGGGAGCGCCACGCAGGTGGCCCCCGTCAGAGGATGCTGCATGCTGTCTCTCTGGCGCCCGCCGAGCACAAGGGGGACACTCGCAGGCAATCACGATGCTCTTTTATTTTTTTTTTCTTTCCCTTCCTGGTCGCTACAATTTTTTTTTCTTTCTTTTTAATTTGGTGACTACCTAAGTCAAAGCCCGGCGGCTCTCTCTTTTCTCTCTCGCTCAGGCTTCTCTTCTGCCTCCCTCCCCCCACCGCACCCGGGAGTCCCTCCTCCCTGGCTAGCCTGTCCCTGCCTCCGCTCCGCTAGATCCCAGCAGCCTCCATCAGCCTCCAACTAAGAGTCTTGGAGAAACAAGGAAACTAGTTGGTTTCCTTGGAAGCTGCACCGCTTTGCTGCCTTGTTGGGCCTGCGTTTTGATTTCCTTTAAAGTGGACGGTGCCCGCCACTGCACCCCACGCCCCCACCCCAGGGAAGGTGACAAGAAAGAGCAAAGGCAACTTCTATCAAAGGTAGAGGGGCAAAGATGCCCTCCTGTAGACACCCGAATAGAAGGGGCTGAGGCTGGGGCTAGAGAGGGAGGGGTGGGGGGAGGAGAGAAGGGAAGGGAGGTAGGAGAGACAGAGACGGGGGAGGAGAGAGAGAGAGAGAGAGAGAGAGAGAGAGAGAGAGAGAGAGAGAGAGAGAGAGAGAGAGGTGACTCACAGTGAGGCTCACTCCGTTTGTGTTGATGTTGCCTGCCTTCCCATTTGTCAAATGGGTCCAGGAGAAGGTTTCTGGGTTTTTCTTTCTGTCTGTCTGTCTCTGTTTTTTCCTCACTTCCTTTTTTTTTTTTTTTTTTTCTTTAACGATTCACCAAAATTTAAATTGTGTCTGCTAAAAATCTCCGCGGGGAAGGCAAGCTCTGAGCCCCGCCAGCATCCAGGCAAGCTGCAAGCTGGACCATTAACGCTACTGCCCCGCTGGGGCCCGGAGCGGAAGGGAGAATTCGGAGGCGGATTGTTTGCCCGACTGGTCGGCAAATAAACATAGGAAAGGGATTCCCCTTTGTAAGAGTGGAGCGCTCAGATGGGTCGCCAAGGAGCGGGGTGAGGGCGGTGGGGAGGGGGTCTGCGCACCCCGGGCAGCTGAGGCAGGAGGCCCCGAGCGAGCGCTGGGGCACAGCTTTCCCTCTGGCCTCGCCTTGGCTGGGCAGGCAGCCGAGCCCGGCCACTCAATGGGAGAATCCACCCGGGCTGGCTGGAAATCCAGCCTGTTGGACTCACATGCCAGCTCCGCGGGTGACTGCGAGGGGGCTTCTCCCAGCCTACAATTCCCTCTCTTCTCCAATTATAAATGCACAGGGTGGGGAAGCTGTGGTCTGATAAGACATTCACTCCGTGGGCTGCAGCAAGCAAATTACAATGGTTTATTTGTTTTACTTTGCTTTTCAATCCTTGCCTGGCCAGTCCTCCTTGGCCGAATTAACATTCTGCTCTTGCAGACGGACTCCCCCTTCCCATTTATTTTATGAAGTACTAATTATTCATTAGTAGGTTTCATTAGTCTTTACCAATAAAACATGATGTGATCTACAAATCAAAAGAAAATATTAGGACTCTAACTCATCCTTGGTCCCTATAGTGGGGGAAGAGAAGAAAAAAACAGTAAAATCGTGATCAGGAATAGTAGCCATATTTTGAAAATCTAGATTTGGAATATGATTGCATTTTCTTTCCTGTTGTTTGGTTTGGTTTTCAAAGCAAGGGGTAAACTGTCTGAACAGTATCTTTGGAGGTTGTTGAGTTGCATGAAAGAAATCTTGCTGAAGAATTTGTGTTGCCATGTGGGACAGGGCCACCCATGAGAGTTAGGGATGTCTCAGGATAGAACATCCATGACAGGACCCTAGTGCTGGCCACAACAGCCACCCTCACTGAGTCCTCTCTGAGTCCATCAGACACTCTGGAAGAATGACTCCTTCAGACCTGAGCTATTGGCTTGCAAAACACTATTCACTTTGCAGGCTAATCAAAATGCTTCCTGAAGAAAGGGAAATTAATTATTGTATAGTTTTATTTTATGTTACTATGTTTTGAAATGCCATCAATAAAGTCCTCTTTTGCCAAACCTTGGTCCCAATCTTTCTGCTTTTCAACTTCCATAACCAATTTCCCTAATCACCTTGCGGCACATGCATCCCATCAGTTTAATGGGGACTGTTTTACCCCAAGCAGAAGTCAAGCTGACAAACTCGGATTCTATAGAGTAGTATATGTGCTGCTTTTATCTTGTTTGTTTGTGTATTTATTTATTTGAGGAGAGACACAGGTTAGTTTGAAAAATTCTCACCTATCTAATGTCTCAGAAATCATATTCATCAGACAAGCTCTGGTTTGTAAATAAACAGATTCTCTCTTTTTAGTTTTACTTATTATTTATGTATTTATTTATTGTAAATTCATAAAGCTAGAGTGAAAACCACTCCACAAAGCACATATGGACTTACACTAAAGACTGCCTCTCCAATCCTGACTGCTTTCCCAGCCCTTTCTTTTGCCTCAAGCAATTTGCTGGACTGACAGGGATGTACCAGCTTTCTTCATTTTTTCTTTTTTTCTGTTACATTGAGAAAGCCCATGAATGCCCCTAGAAGAAGACAGAATTTTCCCTTCATCTCATTTTCATAAGAAACATGATAAATAATACATGGTATTTAATAAGACCTTCTCTAAGTGGCTTAATGAAAAACAAATACATTATGTAAGGTACCAATAACTGCTCTCAGCCGTCCTGAATCCACACAGCTTTGCAGCCTGGTTTCCTCCTCAGGTTGAGACCTCTCAGTGCTTGGATTCCTGCAGACCCATTTTGCAATAATGATTCAGGCTTTCCTTTACATTTAAGTCCCAGAGTCAGGCAAGTTGGAAATCTGTAAAATTCTAAATCCATGTTAGAATTACTCAGAGCTAGGTTTTATTCTCTGGAAAACAAGCTAAATAGGTACCCACACAAGTAATGCACATGTGATCATAGAAGTCACTGGTACACTGTGCACAAACTCATACAGGGGAACACAATAGGAATTTTACAGTAGATAACAGAAACAGCATCATAGGAACACTCTGTAGACACCTGCTATTGCTCTCTCTATGGCAGAAGTTTGCCAGCCTTATAGGCAGCATGTGGTAATCTGGAATTTGAATTCCTTATCAACACAGTACACAGGAACTCCATCAATGCTACTTGCTCCAGATTGATTCTTTACATCAATTAATGGGAGAAGTGGGCAAAGAAAATACTCTAGTCTCTCTCTACAAAGAATGCCTGGGCCACAGTATCACTTGCCATACATACTATAGCGCATTCAAGGGCTGCCCTGCCGGCCTTTGAGCTGTGAAAACCTTTAACTGAATGGTTACATAGCCCCTGAAGGAAGCCAAATAATACCAACTTTAAATGAGACTGCATTTGAAGACAACAGCCCAAATTTTAATTGGACTCACACAGTAGTATTTGTAACCCTTTCCCCAATTTTGCCATTGATTTAAGAACAGAAAGAGAAAAGGCTTTTGTTCTCTCTTTTTTTCTCTTTCATAATTCCTTATTGTAACTTCCTAAGGTTTTCAAAATAGCAGACTTTTCACTAAAGGGTACTTTCTATGGCAGTCACCATGCCTCAAAGCAAGAGAGTCTAGTTAGACAGAAAGAAGGGCTCCTGATTTTACATGTAATTGTACTAGAATTAGCTCAGTGGTAATGTCAAGATGTGGTTTAGAAGTCTTTTACCCTGATGTCCACTTTTTAATATGGATACCTAAATATTCTCTCTTTGATGAAGCGAGAACCTCAGTAGCTTTAGAAAACTGTATTATTTATTATCTCTATCCCAAGCACTTTGATTGACTTACTTGTTCAAACACTTAAAAGCTATTTAGTTAGTATTGACCTCTTTCCAGGCATTGTTGTGGCCCCTGGGGTTGAAACAGTCACTGAGGACAAAAACAGAGTTTACCTTCTAGTAGGGTAGGAGGAGGCAGAAAATAAATGAAGATAGGAAATACACTGCAAAGCATAATAGAAGGTGATGAGTGTTGGGGGGGAAATGCCGAGGCAAATCAAGATTGGGGGATTTAGGAAGACAGGGCTGAGCAAGTGGCAGTAAATGGTATCTAAAAGCTGAGCTTGCTTTGAAAGAACCCCGCAGCTTCTACTTCCAGAAAGATCCCTCACATGGTTACCTTATTACTCCAGTTGCCTAATCTAGAGTCTCAAAGTTAACCATTACAGGAATTCTAGAGGTCTCTAGGATTCATGTTTTAAATAGTTGTAGCATTTCTCAGGGTGAAAACTTAAAGATTTTCACCTGCAACTTTGTCTGACACATACAGTGCATTCAGAAAATAATCAAATGCAGGCTGGCTACAACATTTACACTAAAACTTCTTGCTGTCTCTTTTCTTCTCAAGGCATGAAATAATTCTGAGTTTTGTTTTGATCTCTCTATATATTAAGCTGTCTCCTAGGTCTCTAGAATGAGTTCTCCGCACACAGCCCCTCTGCACTATACTGTGGAAGCTCCATCCCTTTCACACAATTTTCCAAGAAATAGAAGGCTCAGTCTATGGCAATGAGTCAGAGGGCCGAGGACTCAGCATCACTCAAATGAGCACCATTTCTTCTCTCAGAGAAACAGGTTGCATTGCAGGCGAACCAAGTCCAATGATTTAGTGACAGGTGCTTTGCACGTAGTGACTGAATCGAGGCTGAAGATTAGATAGAGTATGTTTTTGTACAAAGGACCCTCAAACTCCTCAAGCTTCCTAGGATGGGGATCGGCTATTAGTGAGTTTGGGACCAAAAATCAGCCACATTTACAAAAGCAGAAGCACAAGGATAGGCAACGCCCAGCTCACAACTAGCACATGCCAGAAAAATGTCTTTTGAAAACAGCATGGGCTATTTAGAATCATTTACTATCATCTTTCACTCAAAAGACTGCTGTTAATTAATAGATAAAATTGACCAATGAAATAAGACGTCTAACAACAATCTCTAAAAGTGATGTGACAGAGAAGAAATGGATAATCTCAAACACAGATGGTGGGAATCAAAATTAGTCAGATCTTGGGGATGACATTTTTTATTCATTATCAAAATTTAAAATAAGCATATCTTTCAAGATAACTACTCCAATTCTAGGTGTCTGTCTTGTCAAAATCCTCGAGATGAGTACTGAGATACATGTACCACAATATTCACTCCAGCACTGCTTGTAAAATAAATACTCAAAAATAACAGGGGAAAAGTATTGAAGTAATATATATGGATACCATGCATCTGTTTAGAAGAATGAGGGGTCGCTATGGGTCTCCCCTTCAAAATTTCAAAGAAAGATCTCTAATAAATTTCAGAGTACATATCATAAAATTTCACATATAAAAACTAAACCAAACCAAGCAAAAAAAAAAAATCCAGTCTCTTTATACATACAAACATGCACACGAATCACTCAAAGGTATGGATGAGGTGTGGGCATATATGTACATGTACACAAACATACATATAAACATATGAAATGCATTAAAAAGTTTCTGGAAGAATATAATCCAAAATGATTAATGTGTTTTTGTCCAGAATGATAAAGTAGGAAGATTTTTAATTTTTTTACTCTACACAGATTTATGTTTGAATTTTTCACTGTAAGAAGCATTTGTGCATTACTTTTATAATAAAATGAAGCAAAGCTGCCACATTTCTGTAACTATGACCACTACCATTGTTGTGATTATGAGGACCCCAGGTTACCTGCTCCTAGGGAATCATTTTGTGAATGGTGATAAATTTTCCTGGTTATTACATGAAAACCTGCTCAACATGTAGTCATGTTATAGTATCCTGGATGTTTAATATTTCCAGGTAAAAAGCATAAGCACACAGCACAAGATATCCAGGACTTAGGATCTCATTCCTGTTCTATCAGTAACTTCCTAGGGACATGGAGTTCTGCTTATCAGCTCTGATACAAAAGTAAGAGCACCAGGACCCACATCCTGCTGCTTCCTCAGGTGTGAGGGCCTCTAGAAACAGACAGCAGGGGACCTGCACATGTTTCTAGAGAAAGCAAAGACACATCTGTTTTACACATTCAAGTGTGTCCCATTCTCAGCCACTCATCTCATTGAATAGGGTAGTTTGTCTTGGCAGCAGATCTAGTATATAAGGAGGATATGGAAAGTGAGTCGGTCTTTTTGTTTCTCCAAACCCAGGGCTCAGTTCTCTCTGTCCCTCTTTCTTGCCGGTGGAATGAGGAGGAAGTCCAGGAGGGACTTTCTCCTTCCCCTCGCTATGGTGGCCTCTGGAGGTAAGAACTACGGAGTCCCACAGGGTACAAGCTGAGAAGACTTGCTCCCAACTACTGATCAAGACTACTACACAGGAAGAGTCTTTTGTGTATCAGGGAAAGATGTATTTCTACACACACTGCTTTGGTTATGTTCTTTTAGGGTAGGTAGAAGCAATGGATATACTGCTCTATCCAGGGTATTCCTGACTCCTACACATCTGCAAGGGAAGGAGCAGAGCTATCTCAAGCTACCCCTCTCCCTACCTCCAGCAGCATCATGTATCTCTGAAGCTTTGGTGGGTTCCAGGTATGTTACAAGGAAAAGCCACCTGCGCCCCTCCCCTCCCCCCACATACCAAGTCACAGGATTTTGGAAATGGTCATGTGGTCCACATCCATGGCCAGAGTCAGATTAGGAAGGACCTTGCTACAAAACTGGCAGCATGTCTATGGTGACATTTTCCCATGTCTACAGAAACAGACTGGGTTTAAGTCCAAGATTTGGTACTTACATATGTAAACGGTCACATGAGCTCACCACACTGAGCCTCAGTTTCTTCTGAGACGTGGAATCAGTAACCGCTCCTTCCTACAAAAGCAGTGCTTCTCAGATTTCCCACCCCTCTCTCTAAGGCATGGACTATCATATTCAAAGTTTAAAAACAGTAAAAGACATGCATGAAATTAACAACTTTTACATTTGTGGCCAAGTTAGAAGGGTTGTACACACACACACACACACACACACACACACACACACTCACACAGGCCATCTGTTCTATGCATCGTTCCCGAAAGGAAAGGGCATTCTAGACTAAAAAGTAAAAAAGTAAGGACATAATCTCAAAATAAAGGACAGCCTTTCAAATTGATTAAATTTAGGTCTATTAAAATTTTCACTAAATTGCCCTTAATTTTCTCATTTAGCTGCAGTCTGTTGGAAATGTCATTACAGAATCAGATGAGTCTGTAGATCAGCATTTGGGAACCACGGAAATAATAAATGTAAAGTGCTTCTTAGCATAGGCACTGGCACTCCAAGTATGAAGAATACATGGCACATGTGGTGGGGACACTTGAGAGCAATGAACAGCTATCCTTATCGGACATTTGTAAACATCCTCCTCACCCCAGGTGCATATGGGTCAAACACACCAGAAACCCTGCAGATTTCTGAGTCTCCCAACTCATAGAGGGTCTCTACCTTCTCTTAGAGAAGCCTAATAGAAGCTAGATGAACTGACTGTGCCGCATCACCAGCTTACTCACTCTCCTCAGTAAGACAGCCATAATCACTCAGAGCTCCTCCGTATGCTTCCTGAAGATGGGGTGCCTGAGGACCCTTTTTGTTAATATGAGGGCATGCAGTACACCACAAAGGGAGTCCTTCTTCTGGAGTCTGACTTCCTGGTTCTGAAGGCCCAGCTTTGTCTCCAGCTGCTAGTAAATGACTATTGACTTATAAGCTCTTAAACCTTTATTTCATTCTCTCTAATGGAGAAGAGTCATAATTTTTCTTCACTAATTAAGTAGTTAAAAGATAAAGTAATATCTACAAGAACTGAGATTGGAGCCTTTGATCTAGTAAACACCCAACATATAGTAGCAATTATTATGAATAATTCTTTCAATCCCTGACTAAATGATACAATAGACATGTATCCTTTTTTGCAAAAAATTATATATATATATATATATATATATATATATATGTATATACACACATATGACTAACAAAATCAATACATTTATGGAATGACTAACTGAAAATGGAATTTTTTTTAAAAATAAAAGAGTTTTAAATGACACAGCATTATATGAAAATATATAACCATCACCTTTCTGCCCCAGTCTTCTGAATACAAAATTTATTTAACCTTGGTAATGAATCAAAGGAGTGCAAATGTACATATTTATCCTTATCAACTAAGTTCTTCCCTAGCTGCATTTCACAAAATGTCAGGTCAAGTCCTCTACTATTTTTTGGAGGCTGGGTAAGGTAACACATGTTAGAAGATTACTTCTGGCCAGATGGTAATTAATTTTTTTCTCATCTTCACAAAACCCTTTAAGACAGGTTTTTATGGCTCCAATTTACATACCAAAAAAACCTGGGACTGCAAGAGGTGCCCAGTTCATGCAGTGTCCTGCTAATAAGGGATGAGCACAAGGTTTCGTTCATTCTGTTAACAATAGACTTGCACCATTGTGCTATGCAATTGCAGTAGAGGGGTTACTATGGCATCATCATTGCCATCATTTTAGTCATCATTGTTTACACTAGCAGGCGGTTTTTGGAAGCAATGCTCTGTGCCAATGCATCAACAGCTTTACTTCTTCCAGAAATCTCTCAGTGACCCAGGCCACTTAATTTTATAGCTTAAAGGATTCTTAGGTTTCTATTCCTTACCTGCTTCAAGGAGGAAATACCTATCTTCATCCCACCCTGAGCTTTTCAAAGGAAAACAGCCTGCCTTCAGGCATTTGTTTGCTACCACCTTTGATCACAATAGCTGGCAAAAGTGACAAGTTACAGAGACAGGGTTCAATCCTATTAGTCAACTAATATCCAACAGGATAGACCCACCACAACAGATTCCTAATTAAAAAAAAAATACTAAAGGCAAGCAAATAACTTCAGGTCCCAGGAGAGCTTTGCAGAAACAATAGGTTCCAGGAGACTAAGGGAGGCTAAGGGAGAGTGCCATCCTGGTATTGAAGAGGGTGGGAGTCAGCTTCCAGTGCACAGGACAGAATGTAAGAGCGTGGGACAAGTGAGGGTAGGTGGAAAGAGACAAAAACAGCTAAGTGGTGATTTCTCCTAATGAACATGTGGGCAGGGAGGTCTACTTTAGGAAGCCTCCACACCCCACCCACTCTCTGCTTTTCAACTTTCTGGATGGAACCGAGCAATATGAAGGCAAACAAAGCCTACAGAACATTTCTTTTTTTTTTTTTTTTTTTTTTTTTTTTTTTTTTTTTTTTTTTTTTTTTTTGCATCAGTAATAAGGTTGGTTATAGGGTTCTTTGACCCCATAAATGCTCAGAAATATTTATCTCTGTGCACCCCACAAGCATCTCTTACTAAAAGTGACTTAACCTCTTGTAGCTCAAGCTCTGATTAATCTGTTTTGACCTCACCCTTCGTAGGGTGATGTCCTAACATCCAGGTTAGGGACACCACAAGGACTCTTAGCATTATCGTCACACCTTCAAAGGCTGGTGATTGATTGTCTAGGAAGTATGTCAGAATGCACGCAGCACGCACACACGCACGCACACCCAACTAGGTTAGCCTGCAGAAGTTAGAAGATTAAATTACAAAGATAAAAACCTCTCGCTTCTCAAGATCTCCTCTCACCAAAATGCATCATCTCTAGAATTCTAAGTCTTAGTCCTCAGATTGTATTTCACAGTTCCACACATCTAGCATTGCTCTCAGCCTCATCTGGCCAGCTAGCCCAGAGCCTTATGCTCTCTGGGTTCCCCCGCAAGAATCCACGTAGAGCACTAAGCAGCTTACTATGGTCTACAATATTTCTAACAAGTAAGGCATATGTGAGTTTTATAGACATGAAGACTGTAAAAATAAAAGGAGGGAGACTCATTTTACAAACATTCTTAAAAGGAACTAGATTTTTTCTCTCTCTCTCTCTCTCTCTCTCTCTCTCTGTGTGTGTGTGTGTGTGTGTGTGTGTGTGTGTGTGTGTGTGTGTGTGTGTTTGGTACTGGGTATTGAACCTAGGATCTTTAATGAACTATATCCCTAGTCACATTTTTATGTTTTACTTTGATACAGGGGCTTACTAAGTCTCTTAAGTGGTCCAGACTTGGCCCAAATTCACCATCCCTGCGTGCTGGAATTACAAGGTGTAACACTATTTCTGGCTTGTACTGCATGCCCAACAGTGACATGTGGCTCCTTTACCACCAGTGACTTGTACTGGTCCCTCCTGGATTCAGACCTTCCCTGATACATTTCCTTTTCTTTCCTTGGTTCTTCTTGGAAGTCAAAGAACAACTTCCTAGCCTCATCCTTCTGCCTCTTATCTCCTGCTCCCTGAAAGCTTAGCATCAGTGCCGAAGGTGCCTGAGGGGATCAAATTTTCACTCAATATGCATCAAGCCATTCTTATGGCAGACAGTCTACTATGCCCACTATTAAAAGGTTAGCATTACCTTTGCTTTTTCATTTTTCTTTACATTTTTATTAGTACATGTTTTCAATGCATTGTGATTACACTTATCGTGGGGAGTTAGCACACGTACATAACATCCTTTGTCCATCCCTTCCTCCTCCCTTCTTCCTCTCCCTCCCTGGCACAGGGGCATTAAAGATAAAAGTGATATTCTTCCCTGGCTAATCCCTCTATGGATACCCAATTGTCACTTCTCATAAATTCCACAAGCTGCGCAAGATCTAACTTGACAACATTTTGTACGTGGCCAGGTCTCTTACCTCTTGTATCCCAAGCCCACTTCTGTCACACACACATACACACCTGTGTGTAAGACACATTCCACACACCTGTGGAGAATTTACAACAGTGGTTGAAGGCTGCTGAATCAGTACAATCCCTACTACATTTTGAACTTGATCTCTCCTTACAAGTTTTATCTCAGGAACGTTCATAAATTCAAGCAGTCCCTAAATGTCTAGGTAGTACCAAGGTCCTATCCTCTCTGCTGCTTTAACCCTCCTCAAAATATAGCATCTGTTAGCACCTGCTTCATCGACTTGCCTGTTTGTTAGTGGAAGCACCTCCTTTTCACTTACATAACCTTGAAACCTCAACATTTACCCTTCACATCTCCCCTAGTACTCTGAATAGTCACTTGGTTCCATGTGCATCATTTTTTTTAACTCTCTAGTCTCTCAGTTACAAAGTCTCTTTTTGATTTTCTATTGACACTGTCCAAATGCATCACATTATTCTCTCCTTAGAGCTATTTTAAAAGCTGTATTACCCTAATTATTTCCTTTGCAGTCTGTCTCTGTCCCTCCCAACTCACACTTTACACCAGTGTCAAGGAGGAAATTTACATATGCATCACTAAGCATTCTAATCCTCTGGTCAAAAAGTGCCTGCTTCCATTGTCTCAGTCTGATATTGCTCCTGCTCACATCATTCTTGCCATTTCTCCGAAACTCTGTCCCCAGATTATAGTCACCTCAAACCTTGCATTGTAATCACCTCTGCCCCATGTCTCCAGATATGTGTTCACTGGTTGAGTCTGCTCTAATGATGTGAGTATACAAATCCCAGGATATTTAGGGCCTAATTAAATAAATCATCACAGAAAGACATGAACATCTTTGGATGTTTTGCCATGTCCATGTAGAGATGGGGTAGCTCCTGCCCGTATGGCTTCTGTTTGTTCTTCACAGGGACGGTGCTGGGTACACACCGATAATACTATGTTCCTCAAGAGAATGCTAAGACTCAGGAGAGCTGAGAAAGCTCCTGAATATAAATGACACTACTCGTGTTCACTATAAACTCTGCCTATTTTCTGTCTCCTGCTACTTCCCCTTGCATGCACAGGCATGCACATGTCCATGAGAACTCTTGGTTTCTCCTTCGGTGGAGTATCCTCATCCCTTTACACAGCCCTGGGCTGCTCATGGAGGAAACTTGTTAAACACTGGTGAATGAATGAGAAATATTGCAAAGGACAATATGGGCTCTCCACTTCCATGTTTCTGAAATCTATTTCATTTACTCATTACTTAACTTATTTGTTAATTTCTCAGCTACACATTAAATTCTCTGTGCTGGCCACAGAGATGCAATGGACAACAAGACAGGAAATGGAGCTTATATTCTAGATTAGCCAGATATTTTAAGGTCACCTAGTTAAAATAATTACTTTTTGGAAAAAAAATACTTTTCATATATTTGTACCCATATGTGAAACAGCATTTTTTTGGTATCATGTAAAATTTAAAATACTGAAGTGAATTGTATTACAAGGCTAATTGAAAATAATATTAGTAATCTATACTCTCAATTTCAAATATTAGTGTTCACCCAAATAACATTGTTGTTTTGCTGATTTGCTTCATAATAAATCTTTCACATTGGAATTTTGAAATTCGTCCCTATTTCTGTGCTTTTTATCTGTTATAAAGGAAGTTTCATGTAACAGTTATTTGTGTGAAGCTTTGTATTGGTATAAATGTATATATGCAGGAACCACTACTTTGCCATTTCACATGGGAGGTGCAGATTACTTTCCCATAAATAATAATAATAATAATAATAATAATAATAATAATAATAAATATTTTAGAACCACAGAATTGGCCTTGCCTTGCTTTCTGGACAGTGAAGTAAATGACAATAAGGACAAGACAGACAAACTTCCTGGTTCTGACTCGGGTCAATTAAGGACATGCAATTTTGGTGCATCAAATTTTTTGAATCTTGGGTCACTATTTAAAAAATGGTAAATCTGTGATAGTTTTCCTTTTCACAAGCTTGCCTTTGGATATCACATGATGACACATCTAAAGGGCTAAATGCAAACTAGGGCCCCTACAATGCATGACGCATCATGGCTTGAAAGATGAAGAGGATGAGGATAGTCATGGTGATGATGATGGTGACAGTGTTGGTGGTAGAGGTGACATTGCTAATAGTGATTCGGCTATTATTGATCTGTATACAAGGGTAAAGTGGTATACATTGACCTCTGTGGAAAAAAGTCTTGTTCCTTTGGGCTAGAAAGAAAGCAAGCCATTCTTTGCATTTACTTAAGCGCAGCCTTTGTTACTTCATCATCCTGCCCCTCTTTTTAATGCTGGTGTTTCCAGCCAAGGAAGTAATTGGGATGCTTATTACAACTGGACTCCCCTGTCTTCCTTTCTTAAAAGTGGGCTACAGGCGTCTCTGAGGAGCTACTCCTGTGCATCATGCAAGAACTGGCATTCCTGTTCTCTTGGGTAAGTCTGTGGGCTATTAATATTTTATGACCTCTTTAGCGAAAACACCAACTCCCAGGGTGCTGGTACTTCCTCTAATATCACTCAGGTTCACAGCAGGCTGCCACATTCCCCTCTGCAGCCCCTGCCTCTCACCAGAAAAGCCATTCCAACATATCTCCCCATGCATAGTCAAAGTCTGATCAAGATGCTCAGTGATCAAGGAAACAGCATAAAAAATAGCAAAGCCGAGAATTATTGAGCACTTACTGTTTCCTAGGTACTATGCCAAGTGCCTTTCATTCATTATCTCATTTTGTCTTCTCAGCAATCCAGTAAGAAAAGTAATATTAATCATCCCTTTTAGAGGTGATGAAACAGTAGGATTAAATAATAACATTTAAATGTATATACTGAGGCCCTATCTCAGGTCAGTGTGATTTTCTTATTTTGGAACTAGTAGTTTACCACATAATGCATTCCTGAAAATGAATTTCAAAGCGGGATGTCAGATAGATGACTGATGGATGTAGGAGTTCTTCCAGGTTTAGTTCTTTCTCCAGAAATTAAATTGTATTACCTGATCCCAAGCCATGGCTCAGGAAGGTGTTACATCCCCAAGATCCCTGTGGGCATTTTAAGTTACTATACGATTGTACTGGTGTGTGAACACTTGAACCAAGGAAAAGAGGAGTCAACCCATATCCAGTGCCTGCAAGATGTTGAGAGCATGCACTTCCTCCTTTGTTCTAAAGAGCGTGAATAAGTGGATCTCAACCAAGCATGCACATAGGATCTGTTTGATTTGTGGTTAAACATTCCACCATACAATAGCCAGTTATGTCCCCTGATTTCAAAACAAATGCACAAATAAGAAAGAACAGCTTGAAGAGCAGAAAAATGTATCTAAGATGCATAAGAAATAGGAGTGTGTCTAAGGATCAAGGAGTAATACTCAGACACTCATTTATTTAGTGATAACTCTTGTGAGTAGGATCCGTTCATGTCTGCAGTTTAATCTCTCTACCTCTAAATTATCTCTTTATGGATCTAAATCTATCTGTGTGTATAGATACACCCAAAGCTTCAAGAAAATTCAAACGGCAATGGTGGTATGATGATCACAGGTGGCTTTTACTGTTAATACGGTCTAAAAATATGATGAATGTATAAATTTTAAAAATTACATACCCATTAATCTTTCCTAAAATACTCACGCTTGCTTTGAATAAACTTATCATTCTTGCCACTTTCTCAAACAGTACTGGAAGTCCTCTTTTGTGTCTTCAGTTTGTCCTTATGGCTTCCTTGATGTCCTGAATTTTTTCAAAATATTTACCTTTCATGTTTGTTTCGTCTTTGGAGAACAGTCAAAAGTAGCACAGTTCCAGATCTGACAAATAAGGTGGGTAAGGAAACACATACTATATTGAGGGGGCGGCCTTTCTGTTGGTACTCAGCAGTAGTATTCACTGTGTTTGATCACAACTTGTAAAGACCTGTGTAAGAGAGGACTTCTAGAATTGCTTCAGAAAGTGGAAAGAATGGTGGGATGGTTGTATTTAAAGTAAGGGAATGTAATTTGATGAGTATCAATGGCAACATGTCTTTTACTGTAATAATTAATTTTTAAAATTTGAAATATTCACTGTTTTGATCACACTTCAAATATTAATTGGGTTTTATATAATGGACATAGAAAACTGTTCATAATATGGAAAATGAAATAGCTTCTTCATCGTTTTCAAGTATTTCAAATCACAGAATGAAGACCCCTGCCCCTCGCAGTCAGAGCCCTCCATGGGGTCTTGTGGGGAGAAGGGTCTTTATCTACCAGAAATCAGCTCGGACTTCTCTACTGGTCCACCCTCTAGAGAGGCTTCCATGGTGTCACTAGGAAGAGAAGAGAGCACTCTGACATCATTCCTGAGCTCTGCACGCAAACCTAATTATAGTTACCAAAGAAATTTCTTTCTCATCTCTCCAGGTCCTATGTGACAGCTCATCTTTCCAGTGGCATTTTTGTCAGGAAAACCTAATTTCTATTTTTATTTGGAGAACTGTTTGTGTTTACTAGCTCTTTGTGCATAGATCAAGACATTATGAGGACCCTCACTTTCCTTTGGTAAAGAGAATTACTAATTCTCTATTAAGTTCCGGGCTATCTCCATGGATTCACCAAGATTTCTTCCACACTCTGAGACTAGGAAGAACTGGAAAGACATCAACCTTTTCAGTGCCATACACTTCCCAAAGGCTCACATGATTTATTTCCTGTACTTCTGTACAACACAGAAAGTAGCAGGTAGATTTACCCTGAGCTGTTTAAACAGGATGTGACTCAAAGTGTGAAGCCCAAATTCCCACTCTGTCCCTTTGGGACATAGTAACAAGATGAGATTTTCTTTAAGAGGTTGAAGTGAAGAAGAACGAACCTGGAATCCCTTAAGCCACATGACCTTTGTGGGATGATGAAGGTGGAGGGAGTGGAAGATACGTCATTTTCAGCCAAAATAATATCAAGTAAAAGTATTTATTAATATTAGAGATTTCTTCCTGCTAGGCATTCTGAAAATTATTTACATATGTTATTTTACTTAATCCCCTTGCTAACATTTTTATTTATGCATTTACTCTCTCATTCCTCATTTAATTCATCTATAAATATTTATAAAGTGTTAAACTATGTTCAAAGGATTGTATGGTGTCCCCAATATGTGATTAAACACACAAACAATCAAACAAATAAACAAAGCTCAGTCTATTATCTTGGATGGAACTTGAATTCTACTAGCAAATGTTTTGAAATCCTACCCAGTCAATTACTTATAGAAGTTATTCCCAGCATTGTCTTTCTCGGACATCTACCCTAGATATATGGAACCATATGGGCATGCAAATATCTGTGCATGAAGGTTTGTGGCAATTTTCTTAAGAACATAGAATGATAACTACAAAGAAGAATCCAGATCAATGGTTAAACAAACTATGATATGTCTGTATCATCAAATATTAGTGAACAATGAAAAGGAATGAACCACTGATGCACACAGCAGTATACATGGGTCCTTAGGGTATGGTGCAGAGCAAAACAAGTAAAAACATACAAAAATGAAATTCCAGAAGGTTCCATTTGGGGAATGTCTAATTTTTTTAAATGGAGAAACAGACTAATACTTACCAGAAATTAGGAGTTGGAGCGGGAGGGACAGAAGATGGTGGGTTGTGAAAGAGCAACAGAAGAAATTCTGTGGTGGTACAACTGTATACCCTCATCCTGGGGGTGAACACACAAATCTGCACATGTGCTGAAACTGAAACTAAATACATACACATGCTCACACACACGCACGCACACACACATACACATAGGTGAAGCTAGGGAAATTTTTAAAAGGTCAATGGTTTATGCCAACATCAATATCCTAGTTGTGATACTATAGTATAATTTTTAAAGAGTTACTATTGGGAAAATCTAGATACAGCTCCAAAGGAACTTCCTGTATTATTTCTTGCAACTATACGCAAATCAACAATTATCTCAAGAAAATATTCAATAAAATATAGCACAATTATTTCAATTCCAATTAGGAATTGAATCAAGGTAGGTATCATGTCTCATCTCTGTAATCTAAGCACTCTAGTAGGTAGGTTAAGGTCAGAAAATTCCAAATTTAAACCCAATCTGGGCAATTGAGTGAGACTCTGTCTCAAAGTAAAAAAAGTAAAAAGAGCCACAGGATAGTATCTCAGTGCAGAATCCCTGGTTTCAATCCCTGGTACTGGAAAAAAAAAAATCTAACCACACAGTTCATTTTCTAAGGCCAATTGTGGTTAATGCTACAAAGGAAAAGAACAGAGTGTTAAAGACAATGAGGAGACTATAGATAGCAAGAGGATGGATTTAGACTGAGGAAGAGGTGGTATTTTACTGGGCAATTTAAAGATGAGGAGTTGGTAAGGAGAAAGGTGGGTGGTGGAATGTTCCAAGAAAGGAAACCTTGTGGCTGGGAGGCAGCAAGGGCATGCCTGCACCAGTAGCAGAAGAGTACGGGGCAGGAGGGTGAGGGAGGAAGCGGAAGCACAAGGAAGGGGCTGTTTGCCGCTGTGTAACCCAGTGAGCCAAGTGGACCACTGCCCTGATCTTCTGCAGGAGCTATCACACCACCATTTATTCTCTTGCAGTAAAGTGAGGCTCAGAGAAGGAGCTGAAATCACCGAACTGGGGAGTATCAGATCTAGAGTTGAACACCAATGCTACTACTATGTCTTCCTTCCTTAGAAACATCTTTATAAAGTTAAATATGCACATACTATTTAGCCCAGCCATACCAGCCCTAGAAACTTACCCAAGAGAAATAAATTCTATTCACAGAAATACTTACACTTGTTTGTAGCACATTTTTCTTTATCATTCAAAACCAGAAACAGCTCAAATCTCCTTCAACTATCAAGCAGATAAATTGTGGTGTGACACACCATAGGATGCAGCTCAGCAATTAAAAAGAGAAAAGAACTACTGATTGGTAGAGATATGTGGGTGAATCTCAGATCTACTTCACTGAGAGAATGGTCAGACTCAGAGGCTACATACAATAATTCCATCCATAGAATCATCCAGAAGAAACAAAACCATAGTAATTGAAAAGTGACCAGTGATTTCTAAGAAAGAGATCTAGAGACTGATTCCAAATAGGGCTGAGAGAATTGTCTGCAATGAAGATGTTCCATGTCCTGATGGTGGATGGTGGTGGTTATTACATCACTGTGTGCATTTGTCAAGCGCTGCAGGAGTTATGCTAAAGGGGGAAAATTTAACTCAAATTTAACTCAAATTATATCTCAATAAACTTGACTTTGATGTATCAATCTCATGAGATGAGCAGATATAGATTAAATCCAGAGAAAACTCTTTCACAATTCTAGAAGTTCTGGGTGACCCAAGGAGACAACAATATTAATGAGAGTCTTATTCTCAGAAGACTCGATGAAGGAAAGTGGAATGAGAATACAGCTTCGTGGAGAGTAGAAATTATTGTCCCAGGGGAGGCACTCTGGCATAGGAGACCACTGCAGAGAGCAGGGAGGTGTGTGGCTCTCTCCTGCTAAGGACCGCAGTCAGACTGCCCTGCCCAAGTCTACTCTGGAGACCCCAGAAACAGAACCTTACTAAATATTTTGCAATTGACTTCAGAGGCCCAGCTCTACAGCCATTATTTAGTCCATCTTTGGTGAATGCAAATATGGCTACAGGGTAATGGTTCCCAAAGAGGTTGATTTTGACCCCAGATGATATTTGGGATGAGGAGACTATAGATAGCAAGAGGATGGATTTAAACTGAGGAAGAGGTGGTATTTTACTGGGCAATTTAAGGATGAGGAATTGGTAAGGAGAAAGGTGGGTTGTGGAATGGATTCCAGGTAGGTAGCATGCTACTCATGCCTAATGAAGAGAAGCCAGACATGTTGCCAAACATCCTACATAATTGGGACCAAAGCAGTAAACCATCTGGCCCTAAGTGTCAGCAGAATTCCTGATGAGATCCTCTTCTCCTGGCTTCTAGTGATCTGTCCCATTGTTCGTTTCTTACATAGGGAGCAGTCTCAGAGAGTAGGTGCTCCATATGGAACATCACCCAGGCTCATCCTCCAGCAACAGCTACATAGCCCTTATTTCATGATCAACCTCATGTGAACACCTTGTCACAGAATCTGATACCAAAAGCACATGGCTTCTCTTTTATCTGCTACAACCCGTCCATTCTCTAGATCACAGGTGAGATGAGAATGGTGCTCTTTGGTCATTGTGCAGATTCTGGCATGATTTTTTCACCAAGGAGTCAGAGATGACCTACCTCTCATATTCCTAGGATATCTAGATGGTACAGGAAGACTTGTAAAAAATTGAATCCAAGTAGTTTATGTTTGTTTGTTTGTTTGTTTGCTTGCTTGTTTTTGTAGCTAAGGGACTAGGTTCTCTGAAACATGGATTTGCTCATCTTACAGTGAAAGCAAAGACGGATGGACTAAACCAAGACTTACACAAATTTGGAGTGTACCTTGCAATTTTCTTTGTCTTTGCAGAGGACCAACACTCTGCAACCACAGAATCAGAGTTAGAACTGCACTATGAAGGCCTGTTCTCTATATGTCCTGTTCTGAATGGAAGTCCAGTTTGCAAGGGGCACAATACAGCCAGGGCAGCTGATGCGGGGCCGTCCCCAAGCCCAGCAAACACACCAGCATCTGTGAGTATTTTCACATTGCCTGCTATAGTTTTGTTCTCATCAGGTCCATTGGTTTCTCAATACTCACAGCCATAGGGACCACAATGAGCTGATGATCAATATTCCTTCTGTTGCTGTGAGTCACCAGGAGCTGCCTCTGCAGTAGAAATAGGAAGCTGATCCATTTCCGGAAGTTCACATTTCTTGTGGGATTTCTCATTGGTGAAAGATGAACTCAGAGCCCTCTCTGGGGGAGCACCAGTTCAGGTCAGGCAGCATTAGGATGAGCTGGGTTCTTATATCATGCCTGGCCTGAGCACTAAGTAAATGCATCTGACAGCAATCATGATGCCCTCAGCTCAGCCCCTGCATCTTCTCCCTCCTCCCCTTCCACTAACACTTTATCCTAATCTCTAATGTTGCCTTCACCATAGCATGTTATCATCCCGCTTCCCTACCCTAAAAACAATGAACTTCAGAATACAGGAGCGGACTTGTAGGTCCTCACAACCCCAGAGCCTGGCTTAGGCACGAGTGGGGAGAGCACTCAGTAGTTGCCTACAGCATGAGCGAATAATAGAAAGCTGGTATGAGCACAGAGAAATGAATTCAAGTGCAAACTCCCAAAGAGACCACCTGGTGAAAAGCAGAAAATATCATTAACTGAAAACAAGACATTTTTGAGAAAGCCGCATTTCAGCTTTACCAAAGAGACATCGCAGCACTTTGCCCAAGTGACATGTTATATACAGAGAAAATGCGGCATTTATTTCTATTATACTGAGCTTCCTGTGAGTAAGTCAGAGAGGTTAGCCACTCAGCATGGGGTCTTCCCTGGTCAAAGATCTATATTTTTTAAAAATAAAAGAGAAAAATATATTTAAAGGAAATTCTCCAGAAACCTATGGAAATTTTATATCACACAAAATAGGAGGTTTTTACCAGTCCCTCTTCCATATTTACATTTTAAAATCTAGCTCCTCAGAGAATCATAACCCATTTTTTAAGCAATGAAACATAAAGCAAAAAAAAAAAAGCAATTGAACAATCAAACTTTAACTATCTTCACTCTCTAACTCTGCTCAAAATTATTCCTTTCTGATGAGATAAATTTAACAACAAGACAGGCTTGGCCATGCTGCATAATTCATTGGTGGCTGTAATCTTCAGAGTGAATATTAGGGTACATTTCAGATTTTATTGCATTTTTAAATAAATGATATTTTAAGTTCAAACTAAACTGAATATATCATGAGTTGGCAATTTGTAATGTTTTCACTAAAAAAGAAATAAAAATAAAATTCCCTGAGACCTTCTCAAGAGAAGACTGAATGTGGAGAATATAACATAGGAAGGTGGCAGACAGAAGTCAATGAGACAAACATATTCAATACTAATGATAAGTGTTGATAAATCCTAAGACCATGAATGAACTTCCCTGAAATTATATGCTGAGAATACAGGACAGATATATTGTATATGATGTTTAGGAACCCATTTAGTCAATCATCTAAAAAGTTTGCCTTCAGATATTCTAACCTCTCCTGACTTATGAATATCAATGGTTAATAAGAGTCTTTATATATATACAGCGAGATATCTTGACTTTGGATAAATCTAAGACATAACTACTTAGAGTTAACAAGAGAGGTTTGAGCTCTAAGCATTATGATGCATTTGTCTAATTAGCTTTGTTTTTATAAATTCAGTTGAAGTGTTGCAAAAGGACACACACTACTGACAATTGGTTGAATGAATATACCAAGTACAATGACATCAGTGTCTTCCAACTTAAAATCATGTCCATAAAATTTACATTAAACTTTTGGGAAACTGAGATGGCCCAACCATCACTACTGATACACTAAGCTATTTTTTTAGTAACCTGCACAGTCACAGGTAACATGAGCATCATTCTGGACTGAGCATGGATAAAGAGCTGGCAAATGATTCTCTCCTGTTGTTGTTGAAGTTCCTATTAATCAGTCTTAAAATACTGGGGTTTTCCCCTTTCATTGTCTCCCATTGGCCTATCTTCACCTTTTCCTTCTAGGCTGGTCATTCTCTTTTGTAATAGAGATGTCTCAAGAAGTAGAATATCTGAAGGACTCTTAAACTTTAAAAAGCTGTGATTTTTACATTTTAACTTGTATACTGATTTCAGTATACAAGTATTCCCATGTTTTCCATGCTAGATTCAGCTTTCTTGCATAATCCTAATTATCTATATTACACTTTGCCTAAAGAAGTCTCAAGACTATGGGTTTTGGATAACAGCCTGTTGTAGAAGATATTTCTCAAGCATTTTGAGTCTTTGGGGGTCCTTTGCTGTTAAGGCCAAAAAGTAATAAGGTCCCAGACCTAATTTCTAATATTTATGTGACCATCCAGATAAGGGCAGATACAAAGATTAGTAGTTACATCCAGAGTGTGGCCACACCCTAATAATGGGCACTCAGTTTGTATTGATTTATTAGGGTGGCCTCCCTGTGGTATCTTGGAGAAGATTTAGCCATTCCAGGAGAAGACAGAAGGCTGTTTTCAGAGAAGATTTCCTAAAGGAGGAAATATCTGTACACAAGCACATTGGATCTTCTCTGAGAAACTACATATGCACTGCAGTTGAGCATCATAATATTTTACTTCTTAATAATCCATCCTCATTTTGTTAATAACCAACAGATATCATTCCCAGGATGAATAACTTTGAAAAAAATCATTAAATAAAAGTCAGTTAATTGCATTTCTTAAGAAATCCAACTTTTTAATGTTTCTTCTGAGGACAGAACAGCAGTATAGTCAAAGGATCAATTATCTTTTTCCCCCCCAAAAAAGCAGAATACAACATTTGCTTTCCTTAAAGGGCTGGAGACACATTCCCATTTCTTTCAATAACTTGAAAAGGATGCAAAGTTATACAATCTACAATTCACTGCACACAAGCTGCTTTTGATTATATTGCCTCACAAACTAGATACTTTGCTGGGAAGCATAAAACTGTTTATCACTAAACATTTGAGATTCCACTCAGATAATTTACACATAATTAGACAGAAGCCCACACTTTGAAGCAGCGGCATTACCTCTTCTCTAACAGACTATTCTTAAGGACATTTTGGGTAGCATAATGAGTATTTTATGAGGATTTGTAATCAGTCTTAACATAGGTGGGAACAAAGGTGAATTACTCCTCTACACGATCAAATCATTACATAATTCAGTGTAGAATAATGATGAGCTGAGGTTGCAAGAGGTAACCTGCCCAGGTACTTGGAAGAATTAGGAAATTCTGGTCTTTTCCAGAGGCATAAAATAAATTAAATGATCTGGTAGGAAGTAAAAAGAAAAAAAAAATGAATCAGTCAAAGACAGAAGCTTCCTACTTAGATTTCCCACCCTCTACTCTCCATCAAGGAGAAATACAAAGACAGAATCTGGATAAAGGAAGGAATGACTATATTTTCTATCCACAGAGAGCCACTTAGACCACTTAGATGTTTAAGTCTTGGGAGGCTAGGCTTTCTAGAAATCTTCTGTGTTAAGGCACCAACAAAGCCAGCTACATCCATTCAGACTGGCTATCATTCAGCTATATGGCATCATCAGGGAGATGGAGCTTGTTAAAGGTCATGGGCAAGTGTCACCATTTCATGACACAGAAATGGAAGCCAGTAAGAACCCGGCCGCTGGATGCTGCATCAGTCTGAAGCCTCACTTCAGATTTGACACCTCACATCCAAGGGCTGTCTTAAAATTCCCACCTCCTAGTGGTCTTTTGAATCTATAAAACTGAATTGTATTTGGCCCGTTTATGGACAAGGAATTATGTTTTGGTTTCTTTACTGTGGTCTGTATTCTCTTTACACCTGATATTTAAGCAACAGATATATCAGTTGTATTCATTTTATAATAATGTGGTTTTAGTCTAGATTGTTTGAAAGGTGAGTAACTAAGACCATTTATAGGCACCCTTGAAGCTGCATTTCACTTCCTCCTGAGCAGGTAGGAATGAACAGTGTTCTTGAAGGTTTGCCAAGCACTAAAATGGGTATCACACGAGGTTAGAGTTTTGGGAATGTCCCTTGGAGGCTTCAGAATACAAAGTGGATTTGTTGATGCTTAAGGTATACAAAAATTGAAACACTGCCTATTTATTAATCATGTTGCTTTAATCTTGGGAATTCTTGTGGCCAGAGATCTAATTTTATTCTTTTTGGCAGCTAAACTCAAGATGGGTGCAGATCTCACCTCCATCTCTCATTCAAATCCAGTTTATTTCCTAAGGTCATAGAATAACACATACGTGTGTGTGTGTGTGTGTGTGTGTGTGTGTGTGTGTGTGTCCGAATAGGGGTCATTTGTGGTTAGATTATTTCCTTATCATGCATTTCTGCATAGTGGAGTTAAGCTTTCTAAATTTCAGTTTCCCCAACCATAAAATGGGGCTAAGAACAAGCCTCTTTTATGAGGTTGTTGCGAAGATTAAATGACTTAATAGAAATAGAATTTATAATTGTACCTGGAACATAGTAAGCACTCAGTAAACATTAGCTAATTTTATACCATTTGTCCGCGTTGTTATTCCTATCTGAAAGACTGCATAAGTCTCCTGGAAAGACAAAAGTATTATAAACAAATGCTTCAGTTGGTCTCCCGGATTTCATAAAGCCAGTGGGAAAATTCCACACTTATATTTTCTCTGGTACTTTGCATCATTTCAAATATTTAAGGGCTGTGTTCCACTTAATAGAAAGGAGGACCCTTCAACCACTGTTTACAACATTCCTTGGGGATTTAATAAAAGGTATTATGGACTTAAGTAATACTGCAGAAAAACAGAAAGAATCAATGACATATTGAAAGAATTACATAATACATTTATGTACAGCAGATAATGAAATTGTGCAGTGGCAGAGAGAAAGAGAGAGGAAAAACAAATGCGACATAGGGAAAATAAACAGCTTTATGAACCGCACAATGAAAAGGATGTGGCAGAAGTCTTCTCAACTGTATTCTGACGGATGGGAGTTTAGATAGGATTAATGAACATCTTGCATTTTAAAATAGTGTCCACTTTTTTGCCAAAACAGAGCTTTGCCATTTGAAAAGTGGTTTATCTTATATTTTCTATTCACACTCATGAAAACACTGGGACCCAGGTGTCTCATTTCCAATTTTTTATTCAAGGAAACTAAGGCAGAAAGACATTAAGCAGCTTGCTGTGTAATGTAGTTTATACGTGGCAAGGATGGAGTTTGCAGTTACTTACATCAGTGCAGTTACTTTTATACACCAGAGGAAACCTAAAACAGAACCGTTCCTGTTTAGCTTAGAGACCTGAAGCTAGAAAGCCATTATTCAGAACATCAGTCTAACCCCCCGGGATGGTCAAGGTGGATGGTATTAGTGTCCCAAAGACACAGCAGGATGCTGTTTCTAAGCTTAACACAATGTTCTGGATCACTGGTAAGGATGAAGGACAGGATGACAGGAAGGAGAGAGAAAGAGAAAGGGATGAGCAACCTAGGAAGAGAGGGACTCAGCAGAGAGCACAAGAGGGCTGTTGGTGTATGCCTGTGGTCCCAGCAGTCTGGGAAGCTGAGGCAGGATGATTACAGGTTTAAGCCCAGCCCAGGCAATTTAGCAAGAGACTCTGTCACAAAACAATAAATAAAAATTGGCTGGATCTATAGCTCAGCATGAGGGGCCAAGATTCGATCTCTAGTAATACACACACACACACACACACACACACACACACACACACACACACACACAGAAGTCCACCATGCATAGCACAAGCACGAGCCAAGGGACCCTTCCTTCTGGGAGCTTTTGGGGATATAAAGAAGCTGTGACCACAGCTTTAGTCCCCTTTCTGCAAACTGATCTCTTCTCTTTGCAAGAAGAATATGATGACTTCAAGATTGCCAAAGCAGCCAGATGTTTTCCTAAATGAAACTACCTGCATATTTGCAGAAAAGACCCTAGGATATGGTCATTTGTGCAAAACTATTTTGGCTTTCCAGAAAAAATGACTACTTTACCCTTAATCCCATTAAATACATTAACCAACATTTGGTATTTGAACTGTTCAGGGTCTATCAGATACTCTTGTCTCTCATAACATGTTTAATTTTAATATTAAGTCAGCTCTGTAGCTAGGTGTTACCTTATAACACTGGGGGTTCACCTACTGTGAGGACCTAAATGTGTTTAAATTAAATCAGACCCATTAGCCATCTAGCATATAATAAAACAAGTGATATCAAGAAAACTACTATAGTGGTCTGGATAACAGAGCATCGTTCTTGCTGTAAAGAATAATTTTTAGATGGGAAAGGAAGGAACTCTGTGTCCTGGATAGGGCTTTGAGACTCTTGCTCCTGTCCAAGAGTGAAGATCCAGTTGTTCCAAATCCAGCCTGTGAGCTGAGAAGCTTGTGAAAGTTCACAGACAGGAAAGACGGAAATTCAGATGCAAGAAGCAAGATTAGATGCCAATGGGAAGCAGGGGACAGAATGCTCAAATCCACCCGCCTCCTCTCAGGCAAAAGGGGTGCTAAGAATATGAACTCAAATTTAGCCTGGACTTTAGATTCTTCAAAAGCATGCACAATGTGACCCACTCTGTCTCAGCCCTCCTTAGGAATTATGATGCAAGACAGCAAAGTAAGGGAAATTTTGATTACCAAGCAACCCCAATGTCACTGGTAAAGACACTACCCCATTCACACGACCTTTGACTTCCAAATAGCAGATGGCACCACTCCCTCAACCTGTGATCCTTAAATCTTCTGCTCCTAAGCACAAAAGAAGGGGAGTACTAGCCAGGGAAAGGGTTGTTGTTAAAAACTCACTGTTCGATGGAACAAGTTGGTTCAGAATAAGAGACAGCGGGGAAATCTGGCAAGGAAGGGAGGGAGGGAGAGCCAGGTTACAGACACAAAGGCAGGCAGCAAGGAGTTGATAAGACACTGGAAACAGTGAATGTTCCCAGATCTTCGAAGTTTAAAAAGAAAGGAATTTTAGATGTTTGTGTAATGGTAACTAATTCACCACTTTAAGCACTATGTGTTCCTATAACACAGAGTAAGTGTTAGGGATGATTCTAGTGTGTGGGCCAGCATTATGAAGCCACAGAATTGAAGGGTGATTTGAATTTGCCCACATGTATATTCCTTTATCCTTCTGACATGTATATACTTTTATTAAGCTTAAAATTCCTGCCACAAAAATAGAGGAAGCGGTGCCATATGCCATTTGGAAGTCAAAGGTCGTGTGAATGGGGTAGTGTCTTTACCAGTGACACTGGGATTGCTTGGTAATCAAAATTTCCCTTATTGTGCTGTCTTGTATCAGAAGACTAACAAGGTTTTTGTTTTTAATAAAGACCAAAGATGCTCCAACTAGTGATTTACATGCTAATGTGAATTACTTCAGTCAGGTTCTTTTCCTAATTCTTACCCAACTGAGGGAGTCCTATCATTTGCCTGCTCCTTCCTGATGGCAGACTAGATTTATGGTTAATGACTAGATTTAATGGCTTCATTGTCTGGGCTGAGAGTCCATGTTCCTCAGACCTCTTACCAGGTAGCTGTAGATTCTCCATTTATAAAATAACAATATTATTATCATCTACCTTCTCTAGCATTTGACAAGGGAATTATACACATTTGCTATTGTAATTACAAGGCAGATCATAGGAGAGGGGCCTTAAACAAAGAGATATAATCCATTTTTACCTATTAAAATACGTAATAGCATCAAATAATGATAGCAGTGACTAGATCAAATAGCATTTTAATAGGTCACTATTTCAGCATGTACATTGGCTTGATTAGTTTTTTAAAAAGCAATTGGATGAAATCTATTCAAGAGACATAACAATTCTCACATCTTTAACCTAAAATAGCACTTTTTAGAATTTAAAACAAGAAAATATTCAAAAAAGGTAAACAAGGTCTTGTAAATAATAAAATTCTCTGTGGCATTATTCATGATAATAAAGGAGAGGGATAAAAAATGTTTTTAATGTCAACAGCTATAACAAATTCTGGTACACTAGAATGTTATGGAACCATTAAATGTATTTTTGAAAAAAAATAATTAATAGTATACTCATATAATAGTATATTCATATAAAATATGAGTATTTTAATACCAAGTTTAAAAACTACAGGATAAGTTCTAAAATCACACTGGGTCTACTATTATAAATACTCTTTTTTTTCTCTCTTTATACCATACTAAAATTCAACAAGAGAAATATCAAAATGAGAGTGGTTTTTCTTTGTAGGTAACAGGCAGGTAATAAATAATTTTTATTTTTCTGTTTTTCTAATTATTTTTCAAATGATTATATGTCGCTTTTTAAAAACTGAACATTATTAAAATGGGTTTAAATGATCTGTATGTCTTATGCTACTTATGTAAGTAGCACTAAAATATAAGAAAATATGGAATATATAATAAAAATTATATATGCTATGAATAACTGTTTTAAGAATCTCTGTTATTTCCTCCGTTTGGCCAGAGAATCTATAAAGGGAACAGAAACCCTGTTTCTTTGAATGACTGAGGAGTCTGAGGTCTTAATTCCCAAATAAAATCTGGACAGGATTAAATTATGTTTATACCAGCAGGAGTATAAGAACTTCCATCACCACCAGGCAAGCTGGCCACCACTACAAACACTGCAAGCATAATCTATTCTTTATTAGTTGCAAGTGGAGGGCAGACAGCAGGTCCAGCTGGGCATTAGAGGGTATTTCTGCAGAGGAGTTTGGAAGGCAGGTCGGGACATTCTTTGGGAGCTTGACTTTGGACACATGTATGGGGGACCAGAGTCTTCCTCCCAAATGCTTGTGATCCCAGGACCTGGAGGCCCAAGGCGAGCCATCCTGAAAGGGGTGCTCTATATAATATAGAAAACGAGAGGCTTTAGGCTGCCTGGCTCTCTAGCAGCTTCTCGGCTGGCTTCCCTACTCCCACTCTTGCCCCCTGCCGTCTGTTCTCTGCACAGCATCCACAATATTTTGAAAATGCAAATACTGTATTCCAAGGCCCTGATGCATCTGTACCTGCTTCGCATGGCGGGCTGCCATTCTGTGCTTTGACCTTTGCCAGGTCCACTGCTGACTCCTGTGCCCCAAGCCTTACTGTTCTGGACCAGCTTTTATATCAATACCGCCCCCCTGCCCATGGCTGCTTACTTACCTCGACCAGTTCTCTGCCCAATGTCAGTGCTCAGGCAGGGCTCCTGTGAAAACAGTCTTTGAAGTCACAACCTTCTTCCATAATATCTGCACTGTATTCATGTTTTGTTTTACTTTATTTTGCTTCTGTAACGCACATCCCTAGCTGAAATTATTTTTACTCTTGTGGATATGTTTACTGCACAAATACAAAATGTGAACACACAGACTGCACGCTGTTTCCCTAGCACTTTCTAGGGTACACTGAGGTCTGGGATTTGGTCTCTTCTCCCACATAACCAAATGTAGTCTTTGCAAGCAGGTTTGCCACTCAAAAGCTTTCTGGAATTGTGTCCCTCTTCTTTCTGTACTGATTTAGAAATAGAATTGCATTTCTGGGCTTATGATCACCTCTGCAATGATGCTTCTGCCCTCAGTACACAGCAGGCAGTGTCCTCTTCCTGGTGAGAATCAAGCCACCACCTGATTTCTGAGGCCACCTCCATGTCCCTCCCAGACAGACTGCAGATGGTGTCCAGGGTTGGTGATCATAGCTGCAGATGACAGCCAGATGCAGCAGCACGTATAGGGAGGAAAGCTGCCTGGAGTGAGATGTGGTGACCAGAGTGGGGACAGTTATTTATAAATACCTGGCCCTTCACTGCTGAGGTTCTCTGTGTCACATTTCCCTAAAATGGTTCCCAACAGGAAAGAAAACAAATATCTTTCAGAAAAGAACATGGTTATTTTTTTCTTGAAAGGAGAGACAGAGACAGAGACAGAGACAGAGATACAAAGAGACAGAGACAGAGAGACAAAGACGTGGAGAGAAAAAGAGGGGGAGAGAGAGAGAGAGAGAGAATATAATTATCTTACTCTTAACAAGAAACAATAACAAAGGGAAAAGGAATTAGGAGGAAAAGACAAGAGATAGAGGCAGTGCCACGCTGCAATGAGTGACTTGAAAGGGTCTTCCACTGTAATCAACAGGAAGACGTTCCACACTTTTGAGGCCCATGGAACCTTCTTGCCGCAACCCTAGGGCAGAGTCTGGACACTGCAGTGCTTTGAGGAATCTTCAGGGGGTTCTTAGTGCCAGGATTTTGTGATCTGATTTTGTGCTATGCTATCCTATGCCATGCCATGTGATGCTATGCTATGTTATGATATGCAATGCATAGCAACCAGGCTATGAATAGACACCACTAATATTAAACCTATTTTAATACAAATATTTTATACATAAGATGCTCCAACCAGCATCCTGGCTGACAGTACCAGCTGACTGAACAGTAATTCCAGAGCCTGAGATCTTGGGCATTATGTGTTACTGCCTCTGTAAAGAGGGGTCTTTAAGCCAGGGATTTATGAAAGACCAAGAGCTCAGAGCAAAGTTACTGCCATGAATTATCTCTTACCCTGATCAGGCTTTCCCTTTGGCAGGAGAATGGCAAAGGCACTATTCATCCACTTACTTGACAAGAACTAACTTTTAAATGTTAAGCACAGAATACAGACTGGCACAAATTGTGGAGGATTCACTTTAGTTCTTTAAAGTTAGGTGTCATGATAGTGATGATGAAAGTGATGAAATAAATGTAAGTCCCCATTGTTTTGTGTGCGTATCTTTTTAATATATTACATCTTGCCTTCCTTAATACTATTCGATAAGCTCAAGGAAGCTAAGTGACTTGCCCAACTCACACAGTCAAAATAGGAAATTCTGAATGAGGAACCAGTCTGACTCTTGCTGGACAGATGTCCTATGGAAGAAGTGCTCCACTGTAATCAACAAGAAGACTTTTCACGCTTTTGAGGCCCAGTGTCCCCTAAATTTCCCTATTCTTCACCTTGTTTAGCCAAGTCAAAGTTAGCATGGGTAGAATTTCCATCATTCCCTAAAAGGACTGAAATCCTTGGCTATGAACTCTGCTGACCTTTAGACGGACATAGAATAGTGACCTAGAGCCCCACACTTACCCTCATCATAGTCCAGCCTCATTGATGGCGTGAGAACTCCCTGTGGGCCTTCATTAGTTCGGGCTCTATAACTCTTCAGGAGGGGGTCGATAAGAAAGTAATTTTTTCATTTGGTCTCTCTGAGGACCTTCATTTGGCAAGCCTGAAGAGGCAGCCCACATATGTGGTGGACTCTGAGGTCAATAAAAAGCTTTAGAATCCTTCAGGATTGAGTGGAAAATATTATCATTATAACATTAGAGAATTTTAAAAAATAAATCAATAGAGTAATGGGATATAACACGGAACATGCCCTTTAGCCAGACTCAGTGATTCTACCCACATCGAGCCAGCAGATTACACACTGGGGAGGTGCATGGAGTTAGTCCCGGAAGGTGCAGCCAAGGAGACCCAAGGGGAGGAGAAGCAATGAGTGTGAGGGGGGACAGCTCTCTGTGCATGGGAAAAGATCAAAGATGAGTTTATCCACAAAACTGAAACAATTTGGGAACTTTATGAGTAATGCACAGCTGGCTGTTTTTGTTTCTTTCAGTTTATTAGGTTGTATAGGATCCCCTTCCCCATAGGAATGGTTAATACTAAATTTTAATAAAACACTTAAGGAATTATTTCCAATCAGGAGCAAAGCACTGTCTGTATTTCTGGGGCATCTGAATTTTTAAGCTACTAAAAAGAAATATGATGTTATTGCTCCTCTACATAATTAAGCTAAGCGTGTATCATTCCATTGTGATCCCAAAAGAATCTTGGCTTGTGTTTTGGATAAGGATATTTTCCATTTCCTCCTTCAAACTGTAATGCTAGAGGTCCTGTATACATGGTGTATGGTTATGCACTTACAGAAAGAAAATAATAAATAGACAGACTCTGTCCTTACAGAGTTTATAGATGATGATAAATGATAAGCAATACCTTTCACAAAAGCTTTGGGAACAGCAAGTTGAATCTGAAATTACTAAATCAGACAAAGCATGGATAATACCAGTATAAAGAGGTAGGCATTCATCTTCCCTAGAATTGTTACAAACTGTTGACTATATATAGGCACTTCATACTCCAGGTGTGCTAGATTACTTTGCACACATATTCAATTATACTTTCTCAGCAAAGGTTATTCCTTGAAAAATATCTCCCTCTCCCCACCTATTAGCACCCCAAATCCTGATAAAGTCCACAACACCATTACTACCTGTTTATGTGAGTGTTTGATAAACATCAGAAAGTCTTTACTTCTCAAGTGAATGAACAACATCCAGAAGCTATGGGCTCATTTATTAGAAATGATTATTTAAAGAGGAAATTTTGAATTTAATTTTTATCCTTCATTTTTTCCATATGTGAAGTTTCCACTGATCATCTCCTATTTTCTTCAGCAAACTATGTTCCCAATGTTAAAAAGCAGTGTTTGCATCACCATTAGATGCAAATGGGTGTAATTTGCACCCTGGTGCTGCATCAGGAATACCTTATCTGTGATGAGTGGTAGCAATAACTGACACTTTTTTGTGTGTATTAACGGTAATTTGCATGTGCACACCTGGGAGGTGGAGATGTTTTAGGTGAATTCAATCTCCTTGTAACTGGTTTCCTCATGGCAAAAGCCTTCCATCCTTTGGTTTAATTGCATGTTATCAATGAAAAAGCTCTTACCCTAGTAACAATTTCATGGGAGGAGAGGTCATCTTGTATCAACGGCTTCTTTCCAGGGAACAGATTGATGGATGTGGTCAACTAGGTTAAATCACTTTGCCAGAACTTTTCATAAAGAAGGCTTCTTTCATTTTAGCTACCAGTTTTCTCAAAGGTGAAGGCTGATCACCAGTTTGAAGAGGGGCAAAAGATGAGGGGCTACACGTACTTGAAAAGCATGCAATATGTCATAGGTGAAGAGGACCCATCTTTCTTCCATCTAAAAACCTCACCCGCCGGGCAATCGGAGAACAATAGCAAACATTTCACGTTCTCCTTTCCCAAGGGATTGAAGAATTTTAAGTCAGGCTCTTATTTGTAAATCCAAAGCCTGAAGTGACATCTGTTCCAAGAGCTATTTCTCAGTTCAAATTCAGCAGTAGTTGCAGTGACTAATAAAGCTGAGGCAAGTAATGAGGAAACAAATAAGACTAAATGGCCTTAATAGAACAGCCACCATGACCTTTGAATTTCATTTGAATTCAAGCCATCATCTTAGTAAAATACTATACTATGTGATGGATACTATTTTGCTAAGATGATATATAGATCTCTAATAGGAAGCCCATACTTAAAAGTATATTACACATGTGCCAGGGCTGATACATTTTATGCACATGTATTACAATATTAAATAATCAACTCGCAGTAATTGCTACCCTTTGACAGAGAAAGACAGAAAGAGATGGAGAAAGAGTGAGAGAGAGAGTACAAAGGATATAAGATAAAATGCAAAGTATATACAAGTGATCTAGAATACCAAATATTTCCAAGTCCAGTATATTTGGATTTGAATTTTATTATAAATACAACCATCAATGTTCTTTCTTATCAGTTTTCTCATTTCAATGTACAAAACCTAGGCTAGATAAATTCAACTGACTAGAATAACTAATGAGCATAGTGGATTGAAAATACAATTAAGGCCTCTATGGTACACACACACACACACACACACACACACACACACACACACATTCTGTGTGCCACACATTTTTAGCTGTATCTATAGTTCTCCAGAAGCAAACATTTTCAAGAATAGAATATGGCCAAATGAATTTTATTTTTCAGTGCACTGATCTTTGCCTAAAGCTACCAGTTCTGCTGATGACATTGAACATCTCAAATGTCAGGGTTTTGTAAATACAGAATTCCTTCACTAGGAACTGCTCAGCATTCCCTTCTGCTTTCTTGAAAAGAAGGTGATTCTGAGACAGAAGCTCCCTGAGACCAACACTTTCTCAAATCAGAGTAAGAGAATCCAACCAAAAGGCGAAGGCTTAAAATTTAATTTACTTAGCTAAATGCTTAGAGACAGTTGTGGTAGTCTTTGCAGCCCTCGAATCTTCTATGCACATCCACAAAGTTCTCCTGAATTTGTATAGAGGCAACATCTATGCAGAGTAGAGCAAGGAAGAAATTTTCTCTTTGTAGAGAAATAGATGTTGTTTCCATGTGATTAAAGGTGGGGTCCAGGGAGGAGCTTGAGTGAAACCTCACTTTGGAAGAGCAGGGAGGGCTTTTTGTAGATGTGGCTAAAGAAGACAAGCCAGGGAGGACTAGGACTGGACACAGAGCAGCTTCCTGGGAATAGAGTACAGAGCCCTGGCTGATCAGGCAGAGAGAAACCAGGGGCGGTGGCAGTCTGAAGGTGCTCAAGTCCAGTTTTCAGTGAGTGATATTTCACAGTTTCCAATAAGCATATCTTAAATACAATGATTTAAGAAATAAAAGAGGAAGTTGGAGATTTAGCTAAGCAGCATAAGCACCTGCCTACCAAGCACAAGGCCATGAGTTCGATCCCTGGCACAAACAAACAAATAAATAAATAAATAAATAAATAAATAAATAAATACAAATCCTGCATTCAAAAAAATAAAAAAATTAAAAATAAATAAAAGGGGAAAGGCAGAGGGACAGCACTTTCTTGCCAGGTAATTTTACCCCTAGGTGATGTCCCCTGGAGAGTGGGAAATTCACAGAGCATGAGGGGATCCCAGAACATAAAAACATACTCTCACTTCTTCCCCATTGGAGAGGTACACGTGGCTGGGGACTGAATGGGAAGATGTTAATAATTAAGTCTTAGTGAGATTTTCTGACAGAGAGACAGACTTTTCTGTAGGCAATTTCATTCAGTTCTGAAACTATTCACTAAGTGCCCATGGTATGAAAATTCCCCTGTGGACAAGAGCAGGGAACAGAATTATAGGCATTGCCCTGTTTTCAAGGATGGCCAGACACTAGGGAAGATGAGGTGCAGGACATAGAACGGGGCAAGGTTGGCCCTGATGAACGACATGAGAAAAGCAGCCAGGACCTTCCTTACGGGGAGAGGGGAGGACAGAAAGGAGAGAGATTGATGGATGGACTTCTCACACAGTGAATATGCAAGTGGAAAAGACCTTTTGGTAGGGTGTATAGGCATGCAGATGCCTCTGGCCCAAGGTACTAAGTTGCATGTAAGTCACAGAACAATCCCCGTCACTGGCACCAGTGAATAGGGCTGGTGTATTCTCCTAAGAATGACAGGCACTGCCCTTGTGGGTAAAAACAAATTCTTGATTGGGAGATCATAAGAAATCTTCAATATTACAATGGTTTGTAGCACATTACAGGATCACTCCCCGTGGTGTGCTACAAACCATTGTAATATTGATGTCTGCATACCTATGTGTATCATTGCACAACTAACAATAGCCAAGATATGGAATGAGTCTAGATGCTTATCAATGGATAAATGGATAAAGAAAATGCAGTATACAATGGAGGTTTATTCAGGTGACAGGAAGAACAAAATCCTGTCATTTGCAGGAAAATGGATGGATCTGGAAGACACCATGTTAATTAAAATAAGTCAGATTCAGAAAGACAGCTATTTCTTGTTTTCCCACATATGTGGAACTGAGGAAAAAAGATGACATGAACATAGAAGGAAGAATATGAGAAAAGAGGAAGAGAATCTGGGGAGCTGGGAGGGTAGGGCCCTGGGGGGAAAGAGGGACTGGAAATGATAAAAGTATATTTTATACATTATGAAAATGTGGTAAAATCCATCATTCTGTATAATTAATATGCACAAATAAAATTATTAACAGGCCAATGATGATTAGGAAACAAAAATTTTAAAAGGTTCCTTAGTGAAAGGTCAACACTGTGACATAAAAACTGAGACAAACTGGTACAGTTTTTCCCCAGGACAGCTACTCCTGTCTCTCAAAGACTCTGAAGATGAACCCAAGCAACACCGCAGACTCTGCCAGGTAAGGTGGCCTCCCGAGAGTCCTACTTGTCACTGGGATGAGACTCGCTGTCCCTTCTCTCCAGGATCTAAAGGCCAGGCATAGGGACGAGGGATGATAGTACGGGAAGATGGGGTGTAAGAGAGTAGCACCAAGATCCCACCAGCCCTAGCGTCTCCCTCATTGAAAATAGGTCACGGATTTACATTTCTTGTATTTATTTTTAACAGTGCCTTTTAGGAGCTCGACACTCTCTATTAAAAATGAATGATGTCTTTAATAGTTTATTTTAATTCCAAATTACAAAGGCAGTATGTATTTATTATGGAAATTTGGAAAATGCAGATAAGACAAAAGAAGACATTAAACTCATACATATACACGTAATCCCACCATCCCAGAGTGAACACTTTATGACCCAATGGTATTTTCCTTAAACAAGGAACAGGTGATAAGGTAACTGAAAATCATAGGTAGCTACTAAACACATAAAATGTGGCTGGTAGAACTGAGATATACTGTCAGAGTAAAAATGTATGGTGGATTTTGAAGACTTGGTATAAAAATGGAAATATTAATTTTATACTGATTACATGTAGAATAATATATTGGATATACTGGGTTAAATGATGTGCTGTATATTATTAAAATAATGTCATCTATTTCCTTTGACTTTTAAAACTTGACTACCATAAAATTTTAATATATGTATATGGCTTGCACTTTATTTCTATTAGACAGTGGTGGTCTAGACTCTGACCATTACCTATGTGCCTTAAACAATAAATAATATAATAAAATTTTCTGCAGTTACTTTTCTGCTTACTGTAGAAAAGTGTTGCTGTAGCAATACATATTCAGTTATGTTTAAAGCAAATGTTTAAATGCCAGGTAATGTCACATCATACAGATAAACTTACTCCACTATGGGTAGATACTGTATTGCCTATTCATAACCCTTATTCCAATGCACCAATGAGCATGCAGCTAACCAAATATTGTATACAAGCTTTCATGACCATGTGAAGGAAAGGAAATAGCACAGACTTTAAGTACAGACAATTCTTAGTTCTGATGAAGTTGCAGGCTTTAACCAGTTGTATAATATTAAATAAGTCCTACTTCTACCTTCAACCTCATTGTCTAGAAAGTAACAATCTCTATTTTTTCTAAAACTATTAGAAAAAATTAGCTTTAGTATTGTTTGGGCTCATTGGAAACATTTGGTAAATACTAGCTAATATCATTAACATTGTGAATAAAATACTAAAAACAGCATTGGCCAAAATAAGAATTTTGCCTATGCAGCATCATAATAAGTAAAACTAAAAAAGAGTACAGAATTTAACATATTTTTAAGGGTTGAGCTATTAGTGTCTCAATTAAAATCTGAAATGCCTAGGAAGAATATACAATTCACCATGTTCTTGTTAAGAAATATTCATCAATTTCAGAACGAAACCATCCACCCCTGAGTTTCAGTCCTTTACTTCTCCTTCAACTTTGAGTAAAATGCACTATGAGGTACAATTGTAAGTATGAGTATTGATCTCCCTGGAACATAATGCCTATAATTTAGTTTGGGGTAATGATAATTGCAAAACTGGACTGTAAGTGTCTCTCAGACTTAGATTTGAATGACCCTCTCTTCTATCAGCAGCCAGGGATGAGTGGCAGCATTATTTCTGGTTTTTTTTTTTCCAAGAAGAAACACAGAGGATTAGAACCCCAGACACTTCCAATGGCATGCTGACATGGTGAGATAAATAGGAAAATGGCACTAGAGCGGATATGTGTTGAGAATGAAGATGAGAAAAGAGGGTCTAGAGGTGCTTTCAGAGACACCATAGGGTTTGATCCACCCAGTGATAACTTAGCAAAGGAGAATCTGGTTTACACAATGAAAAAAATGTGAAAGTAACCCCACAAACTCAGTTAACTTTGCAATGCCCAGGGTTGGTCTTGCTGCTGAATGAATGATCCAAGGCACAGGCTAAACATCCTTACATGTTGATTTTCCCTATTAGTCTTGGAAGTCAAGAAGTTTTTGTGGGGAATCCTCAGTCTTCTAGCAATGAACTATGCAATTTTAGACAAACTATGTAACCTCTTGACTCATCAACTTCCCTCCTGCAAAGGAAGGGGACAGGGGGTTGATGGGAGAATTAAAATAACTAGTGGAAGTCACGGGCTTGCTTAATAAAGCAGCATGGCACCCAAAATAGAGCAAGCTCTCAAAAATGATACGAGGTCTGGTGGTTTTCTCTACTAGACTTGTGATATCTTTTCATTTGCTCTCACAGATCTTAAAATTTTCCTTTCGTAGTAGATTAAGTACCCTTCAGGTTCAAGCGCCAAATCAGAAAATATCACAGCCTTCAATATGCATTTTCAAGAGCTCTTATGCAAATTCTGGACTCACTGTTGGAGACACAGGATAAGACTCCCTGCCTCACTGATTGACACTCACAGTCATCAGTAAGTAGCATAAGTCAGGAGAGCATCTTCACAAGTGTGCACACCTTACCATGCAGTGATGGAGGAGGGGCGTCAAGTTACCAAGGTGCAGGGCAGTGGGAGATGATGCCAAAACCAAGGCAAAACAGGTAATCTGAAGCAAGAGATGAGTATTCACACAGAGCAAGAGACGAGTATTCACATGAGGGGAGACTTGGAGATGGAAGTGCAGCTACAGTTTCATAGACTGTTAGAAGGCAAACAGTGGTAAGGGTGTAAGTTGTGGAACTAGGCAGAGATCTTGAAGACTCTTTTGGAATTCAGATTCACCCCAAGACATAAGAGTTGTGAATTTGGTAAGTCAGAGAGCACCAAGCAAACCAGTTGCAATAAAAGAATGGACCAGAAACCAGAGCCCAATATACCCTACTGCCAGTCCTGATGTCCCTGACATCAACATGAGCTTCTGAACACTGCAGAACTAATGGGATGAGCTGTCTATTTGGCTCACAGGAGTCCATTTGTACTGCTACATGGTGAAGCATTCAAGAGCCACACTTTTCTTTCTGATTCACTCAAATAGAGGAGAACAGACTGCACTCAGTAGAGCTGTCACAATGCAAACTAACTGACCTGCACATATTTGCTGATTCCAGAGCACTATTTAAGAAATGAGAAGAAAGCAAATGAAGAAGAAAGGAAAGATATAAAACAATTATTTAACTAAGTAATTTTAAATGTATAATTTTTTTTCTTTTTTATCTGTACCGGGGATGGAACTCAACGACCGCCTGCTTCCAAGGCAGGTGCTTATGCCACTGAGCTAAATCCCCAGCCCCGCTAAATGTATAATTATTGATAAAATTTACAAAATGTGTGTATTTACCCAAACAACGATTTGTTGGGGTCCTAAGATTATAGCTTCATCAAGCAGAAAGCATCCCAGATCTGACACTATGTAAGTTAGAGCATGTGCCAGATCAGACGCTATGTAAGTTAGACCATGCACACACACACACACACACACACACACACACACACACACACACACACACAGAGTTAATGCCATCTAAGATAGAAAAGATAATAGCTACCCTAACTACTTTCTGATCGGCTCTCCAATATAGAGAAAGGCTATGAAGGGAACTGTTACCTTTGGGACTGTTGGCATCATCAGTAAGCACAGGAGGGAACTGAAGAGCTCAGATCACATTCAAAGTATCCCCCAGATGCCAACAGACAGCCGTTATATAAAATTGTGCCCTCCCTTTGCCTCTAATTTTTAATGAGAAGCCAGAGATCTAAATGTTCATGTAAAATTTCCTGATGTCTTTGTGTTGACAACCAATTTAAATGTGAAGCAGAGAGAAGACTACAAAGTCCAAAAAGACCTCAAGACTACCAGTTTAAAACCTCTAATGCGGCCAAATAAATACAACACCGTTTTTTGCAATTATCAAACACAAGGTGGTGTTTTTTAGGATGCTTGTGAATTATGTGTTTTACTGGCAAGCCAGTGGAAAGGAAATTTGAAATTAAGAATTTTCAATGAACAAAAGAATGAATGAATATATTGAAAAGTAAATAAATACATTTCACTCAAAGATTCCTTTTTTGGCAGAGGATTATTTAAGAAATTGAAGTTGTCATATCTTGCCTCAACCTACTATTCTAAGCTAGGAAACAAATCATTTTTCTTCTTGCCCTAAATGCCAAATCCAATAGCCCTGTTTGCAATATGCTAGAGACTCTGTCCTCTTCTCTAACTCTTCATTGCCAGCATCTTGCAAAGAGGGCATTTTCATTCAAGAGCCTCTTCCACAATCCCTCCGTGTTTCACTGTTGGTGGGAACATAAATCAATGCAAGCATTGTGAACAATAACATAAAACTTCCTCAGAAAGTTTAAAGACAGAGCAATCCTACTTCTGGGTGCATATCCAAAGGAAATGGAATTGATATGTCAAGAGGATATTTGCAGTCCCAAGTTCACTGTGGTATCTTTCACATTAGCCAACATATGGAATCAAGCTAGGTGGATGAGTGGATAAGAAAATGTGGTACGTACACTTGATAAAAATACTATTTCAATTTTAAAATGCAGATGAACCTCACTTGGGATAAACCTAGATGACATGAAATTGAATGAAATAAACTAAGCACACAGGTGCCTCAGAATCTCACTCATATGTGGAATCCTTAAAAAACAGACTTACAGAGGAGTGGAATGTGGCTACCAGGGGCTGGGTGGGCCTGGGGGTGATGGACATGCTGTTCAATGGATATAAAATTCCATTTAGATAACAGGAATACTTTCAAGGGATGTATTGTAAAATATGGTGACTACAGATAATAGTATACAACTATGTGTTCCTGTAAAATAATTGAAAATAGATTTTAAGTCCTTCCACCACAATAAATATGATGTAATTCATATTGGTAGCTTGATATAGCCATTTCAAAATAAATATATACTTCAGAATATCATGCTGTGCATGTTAAACAATTTTTTGTGTTCTTTAAAACAATAAAACGATTTGTTTTTAAGCAAATCATCCAGTGTTCTAGATTCTGCAAAGGAAGAAGAAGCAGAATAACTGGTGCATCAACTTTCTTGATGTGGTTCTTTGTGACATAAAAGGTCACACATGCCATTAAACCTGCCTCTTCTCTCATATGCAATGCTGCACAGGCAGGTGGAAACTTCTGAGGGACTACACGTGATGGCTTCTCAAAAATCTAATGGCTGGACATCTTCCTTAAACACCTGGCCAGAATCTGCTGAATACTCTGTGTCCCTGGAGAATGGAATCTGGATCTTTACCTTTGGGCATCTGGCATATTTGAAAGGAGGAGGGGAGGTAAATCCCAGTGGCCAGAGCAGGAGCTCAGGGGATAGAATAGCTGATGTCAGTGTGTCAGGAAGGAAAGTTCTTTGAGGCATCGCAGGACAAAATGGACGACACCACTGTGAGGGTTTTAGAATATTCAGTCACTGTGGTGACACCCAGGACCAGAGGTGGCCGGTTAGTTTCAGCATCCTGGGTTCTCAGACAGGATGAACAACTTAGGAGTTGCTCTACATTTAGATTTTAATAGCTAATCTACAACCAGCAACTAGTGAAATTACACTTTGCCCTCACTTGCATGCTTGAATTTTAAAAATAAAATATATCTTTAAAAAGACAATATAACAGGAATGACATGTAAAGAATTTCTCCGGAAGAAAAACAGTCCATCCAAAAAAAGTGTAGCAGGGAAAGTGGAGTGGGTAGAAAACTTTAATAATTACTTATTGTAAAACAAAAAGCTTCTATTATTTTTTCTCCAACATGGCAATTGGGAAGGATTTTTATAATGCTAATCTTGATGATTAAAGGACAGTGGCGAGTGTAAATTGGTTTAACCTTTCTGAAGAGACAATTTAACAATGTGTATCAAAAGGCTTAAACATTTGCATAACCCTTAGTCTTGCATTTCTCCTCGTGGGAACTGTTTCCATGCACAGGAATGGGCATGCTGAGGACACAGAGGCAACACTGACCGTCATTGCAAGTTTGTGACAGTGGTAACCAGAGATAACTTCAGAGAAGGCTCCACATCTGGACTGAGCAAAACATAAAACTAAAACTAAATAAATCTGGTACCAATTTGATCTTTATTCTTCAGACCTTACCTTTTTCTTACTGTCCTACTTATTTTTGTAGAAATAATCTTTACGATGAAGGAGCCTTTTCATAATATGTGGCTATATTAAAAACTACAAAGCATATAAGCAATTGATAGAGATTGGCGACAGAGAGAGAGAGAACACAGATGTAAGCTTGAAAAAATCTTTCTCCATATCCACAGGGATCTCAGTTTCACTGGCTCACAGCTCCCCTTTCCATGGCCTTCGGGAATTCAGAGCTTTCCCCAGGTTTCAGCAGATTTCCAGGTGGCTTTTGTTCTTATTTCCTCCTCTGCCCTCCAGCCTCCTCCTGTCTTACATATTCTCTCTCCACTCTACCTCCTTCAGAGTCCATTGAAATAAAGAAAGGAAGCAAAGGGAAAAGAATTGTAGGGATATAAAAGAAATGAAAATAAATTCACCTCTGCCAAAAGTATTTACAAGCACAGCAAACTTTTCAGAAGGCTAGAGTCCCAGACTGGGGTCACACTAGAGTACTCTCATTAGACTCCTGTCCTCTGCAGCTCTGATTTCTTTCCCTCTCCCATCCCTCTTCTCTCTCTTCCTTGGTCTCTACATTTCCCTCCATTACACACAGCGATGCAGTACTCCCTGGCTCCCACTCCCACTTATGTGAAACCAAGCCTATCCTGGATCCCAGGATAAAGTGCCCTCCACAGAACAGGACAGAGCTCTCTCTTCCTTCCTCCCCTAGAGACAGTAAGGTTGGTGATACCTAGCAACACCGGGCTTATTACATATAGATGTGTGATAAGTATAGATTATAAATAGATGATCTCTCAACTGTTACTCACAAAGAGGACTGCTATAAATACCACTTTTCTTGAAACATCTATATGTAGATAGATAGAAAAAACAAAATTAGCTATAATGGTAATTCTGCATTATCTCCAGATGATGAATAGAAAGTAATTTTAAATTTTTTTCTTTGTGCTTGTCTGCAGTATCCAAATTCACTACCATAATCTACTATTGCTTTTGCAAGATGGGGAATGAAAATCAAGTTAACTCTCTAGGGAAAAGAAAGGCCTTATGCTGGAAAGTAGTTGACTCTGTGGCTTTGATGGGTATGATGATTCATGGTGGCCAGGTGTGTTATTAGTCACTCCTTGCTCAGCCAGCAGCCTAGACATGAAAGTTCCTGCTCCTCCTCATCTTGCCTTTCCTTAAAAGGACTGGGAAAGCATGGCCCAACCTGTATACAAGCTCCCCGTCAAATGGACTCTGGTGCCTACAGTGGGACATCCATGGCCACAGAAAGCCACGGCTGAGGAAAGTTGCAGGTGTTACCCTTTATGACCTGGAGAAGGTGACATGAGAGGAGGGAAAGAAGTGATTCAGGGGTACAGCTGTGCCCCACATCCCATAGTCAAGCTTTGCCGGCTTTATATTTCACCCTCACTAAAAGCCTTGAGAGCACTTGTGTGATTCCCAGCAGGTGAAGAGAGACACTGAAATTCAAGACTGGACTCCATCTCCCTCAGGCATATGTGCATATATCCACTACATTCGCAAATCACACTTGTTCCTTCTTCCAGAACCACTCTTAAGAAAACATATATAAGCCAGGGATGATGGCACATGCCTATAATCCCCATACTATGGGAGGTTGAGGCAAGACGATCACAAATATGGAACCCAACCTCAGTAATCTAGTGTTAACTATCTCAAAATGAAAGAAAACATTGTGAAACTGAACAACATTTTTAAGAAAGTCTGAAGATGTAGCTCAGTGGAAATTCCCTGGGTTTAATTTCCAGTACCACAAACCAAAAAACCAAAACAAACAATTTACTCCTACAAAAAACCCTAGCAGGCCTCCCCGAGCTTGCTCCCCATGGTGAGAACATTTAAAGAGGCTCCTGCTCCTTGTATTCCACTCTAGTTCATAACAGTAAACAGTCACTAATGTACTCCTAAAATTAGTTTTGTGTCAGGATGCACAATCATTTAAGTATAACCTGCAAGCTTTTAGTTGCTTTTAACATAAAACCATTCAGGTTCTATTTTTTTTTTTTTTTTTTTGAAAGTGGCATGTCTTTAATTATATGGAAACTGATGAGTTATTATTATCATTATTATTGCTAATTTCAAGTAACACTTACCGAGCACTTACGTACCAGGAACTCAACAGTTATTATACTGGTCAATTATTAGTATGTGGTAGGTCATTAACAAAAGTATTTACTCCCTCCCGCACTAACTGGTAGAGCATACTTGCTTCCCCACTTGTTATTTTTGTGGGTATCTGTGCACCTTGATTTGGCAGTGAATGTCAGCAGGTGGTTGCTGTGACATAGCCACAGACTTGAAGATGGGTTCTCTTGAGTTCTTCCATCAGGACAAGAACATTGCTGGGCTGGCCCACTGCTTCACAAAGATGAATGGAGACACATGGAACAGAGACCCTCCTAAGCTGAGCCTCCAAATTCTGCAGCACTCTGAACCCATTGTGGTCAGTTGGTCTGTAGACAGAAAAATGAGCCCAACATAAAGTACAGGAGCTAAACAAAATGATTACTGCTGCCTGCCAATCGGAACTCATGACTGCCATAAAGTAACATGTATGGCCCACTAAGGGGTTGTGCTTATTCCTATTGTAAAAGGCTGCAACTGAGGCTTAGGGAGGTTACATAACTTGCTTGTCTAGTGGTGTACAGAAGCAGAGTTCTGTTCTGACTCTGGGAACTTCATGCTGTAGCTCACTTGGATGAGTCAGTCAAGGTGCCTGCTGTTTGTGAAATGACAGGAGACTGTGGTGGAGGAGGGTAGTCACTGGGTGAGAGTGGAGAGAGGCAAGATGCAGAGACTCAGCATGGTCAGGTAATGCAGAGCTTGTGAGCAAAATGTGGAGCTCTGGTTCAGTTCCGATTGCAATGTAAAGCTAAGAGAAACTGGGGGGGGGGAAGAGTAAAATGTCCAGAACAATCTCCAGGATTGCTTTGTCTCAGAGAGATCAGGGATTGGCAATGCCTAGGACAAAGATTGTAGATTTGGACTGGATTAGGGTGGAGGCTTCAGAGAAGCTGTGGAATGTTCCCAAATTGTTTCTTGAAGTTAAAAGCACTCGATTTCCCAGTTCTATATGAATCTTGACTTCATAAAGCTTGGGGAAAACATTTACCAGCTTAAGTATCAAGCTAAATTATGAAAGATATCTCAAAATATTTGCTTAGAGTAAAAGTAAAAACACACTCAGCAGTTGTAGAATTAGTCATTCACCTAAGGTGGGTGATAATTTATGCCATACTTGTAGTCAGTTAAGACATGTATATTTATACCACAATCTATACATTTTTTTTTTTCAGGGATGAACTAATTGTGTTTGCTCGGTTGTTTCAAGTTGCTGTGGGTTGGTAGAATTGAGTTTCTATTTGCAAGACTATAGGGATTAAATTAGATAAACCCGAAGGGAAAGTAATTGGTACACTGTGAGCAATTGTACGAGTATTTGAAGTACTGTCTGAGCCACTGCGCAAGATTGATGGGCAGAACAGTCAACCTACAGTTTTATAAAACAACGAATAAATATATCAACACAGAAACTCAACTTTTCTCGCTCTGAGTATGCTTGAGCCAGAAAACAAACATTTTTTGGCAAATAAACAAACAAAAATGTGAGACTTGTTACTATTACGCATTTGCTTAGGTTGAACTCTAGCTTCCTAAGACAAGAGTTACCAGACCCACACTCTTTCCTCTTTCCTCCCTTCCTTTCTGCTCATGCTCACTATCTCTCTCTCTCTCTCTCTCTCTCTCTCTCTCTCTCTCTCTCTGTCTCTCTCTGTCTCTCTCTCTCCTTCCTTTATTTCCTTCTTTTCTTCTTGGACATGAGATTATATTTTATTAATTATGATGTTCCCCACTGATCACAAATTGGTGAACCAAACATCAGATTTATCCCATCGATATGTTTGTTTTGGCTCAAGTAACATTCTGAAAATTTAACTGGAAAACAAAATTTCAAGGGAAATAATTCATCTAAAAATCAGGTTTTGAAAATGCTTTGAGAAAAATCAGAAAAAAACATATTCCTGTGTCATAAAAATGCCCTACACCTGAGATCAGGTGCTATCATGAAAGCGAACGTGAATTCCCCACATTGCAACTGAATCCATAACCCCCTAATGTGGCACGCAGCTGCCAACTAGTCTCATATTTGACAGTCTTGTCTTACATTGCCTCTCCTCTCCTTCTGTGCTCTGCTCTGCTCTGCTCTCCTCTCCTCTTCTCTTCTCTTTTCTCTACTCCTCTCTCTTCTCCTCTCCTCTCTTTTCCTTTCCTCTCTTCATTCTCTTCTCACAGAACTCTTTACCCTGTGCTGGCCTGGAACCCATCATCGTCCTGCCTTGGCCTACCCACTGCTGGGATTGCAGGCATATAGTACATGTCCAGTTGATAATGGAATTTCCTTACTATAGAGGAACTTCGTTATCATTGTCATGATCAAAAGTAGGACCACGAACACCACACTGAGGAAACCATGTGTTTTATAACCGAGACTTCCTACTGCAAGTGTGATAGCATCTTAGATCATGGCTTACTACCTCTGACCTGTACAGAATTAATGCGAGGAGACCCTGGGGACTGGAAAAGATTCAGAGCAAGCCAGCGATTTACAGGCTTATGAAGTAACACTGGTGAGACACTCACTGTAACTTGAGCCCTAGGCTAATCCCATTGAGACCTAATAAAAGCTCCATTCTCCAGTACACAAAAGTGACCACTGGCTCCAATTCCAGTGGAAGTATGCCAAAATTACAATTCTACTTAAGGAAATTGAGCATGATTTTGCAACATGATGGCCAAACAAACTCAGCACGAGAAGAAATGACACAGACAGGAGCTGAAGTGTTGGCCCAGGAAAATGACCACTGCTAGCCACAGGGACATGTGTTGAGGGTTTGCAGAAGAAGCTGCTCCATGGCCCGCAATGTTCAAGATCAAGACATTTTGAAGCTCAAAATGTACATAATGCAAAGCTCTGAGACTTTTATCTTTGTTGGAGAGTTTGCATTTTCCTAAGTCAGACACTGTAAAGTAGATGAAACATACAATACCCTAACTATTTATTTGCTTCGTATTTTTCTCTAAAGATAATACCCCCAGATGACAGCATTGCTATCTAAAATTGAGCTGGCAGGTGACCAAAAAACTAAAAAAAATATTTTATTACATAACGATTATTTTTAATCTTGTTGAGAACACAAAGACCACTTTGAAACATTGGTTAAAATGTTATGAACATTCTGTCCAAGGAAAAGTGTAACAGACATAGAATTTTAAATGTGACTTCAGAGATTTAAAAGAATCTCCTGAGCTCCTAAGAAATTAAGACTTTTGTTCATGTGAAAGCCAAGAATGCAGCATAATTGTTAAGAATAAGGAGTGCAGAGTGTTCCATGGCCCAAACATATTCTGTGAACTTTTTGAATCTGTTTCTTCACCTGTGTAATCAGGATAACATTGACCTAATCACTCGCAGGCTTATTGGAAGGAAGAGTGGATACAATTCATACGAAGTGCTTGCAGTCATTTCTGGCACATGATAAGAGGTCAATAAATGTCTGATGAACATTCATTTTCTGATTTAATACTGGCGGTGTTACAAACTTCACAAAAATATTCCAATGTATTTTATGTTGGCATCCCTAACATTTTAAATTTAATGACAGAGAAAATGAAGAGAATGCATTAGTATATTACCTATTTATATAAAAATGCTAGACTCAACATTCTGAAAATCAAAGTAATAAAAAATAAGAAAAGCATGAGAAAGAGAACCAAGAAGGAAGAAGAGGAAGAGGGTAACACTAGGGCAGATGTGACCACTTGCAGAATGCAGTTGGAAAGACATCACCCTAGCAAACCACTCACAACCTCACAACCAGCCACAACAGACTCCACCTGGCTGAGACCACTCTTTGTTGATTCAACAGATAAATCTTTGCCTGCCCTGTTTAGCCAATTTTATCAGGTTCCTGATCAGACCAGTCATTTAGGTCACACATAGGGCCCAAGTCTCCAGCACAAAACTGGTCCAACTGGCTGCAGCAGTTCCATGGATATGCATCAGGAGGTGTCCTTGATCCTCTGAAGGACTGCATGCTGAGCACCTGGCAGGTGCTGCTTCTGATATTTGGTCTGCGCATTCCCAGCAATGTTCTGGTACCTTGCAATTTCTTAACCGACAGAAGCTGACACTTCATGGAGGTCAAAGCACATTCAGAACAGAGTGAAAAGGAAGCCTTCCAGTATTTTGATCACTCTTCTTATGCACAAACATGGAAATTCTGCACCTTATCTGCATTGTAGCTACTTTTTGCAACTTTCTGCCTCTGTTTCCCAATTTTTTTTTTGAAAAAAACTTTTCCCCGTCATTTCATATTGAAGAAACTAAGGCTTAGAAATGTGTATTTACTTGTCTAAAGTTACACAGCTATCATGTGGCAAACCTGACAGCTATCATCAGAGATGCTTGCCTTTCCTAAGACAATATGTCATGCCTTATATGAGACAGTTGTTTTTTCATGTACTTTACTAAGTTAGGCAACCATGAATCTGAATTGTGGGTTAATATTTTTTTATCAGGCATTCATTGGTGATGAACTACTTATGCAATAGTGGTTTGATATTAAAAAATTGTTTTCTCATCCAAACTCAGGAGCTTAATTCTTTGAAATTTTCATCATTCATAAAAACAAAACTAAACACACTTGGGGGCTAGCATGGTTTGATACATACAATAAGTATGATAAAAAAATCAGTGAATATTTAAATCTTAAAAATTTATTACAGTAAAATACACATTGTTATTAAGCCTCCTCAAATCCTACAGCCAAGAATACTCTTGTCCTGCCCTGTTTGTCCTTGCCACACTCTGAAGAAGTTGTAGAAGTTTCTTTGTTTGCTTTTGTTTTCTTTGTTTTTAAGCTTCTTTAATTGCACTGCTGTGGCTTCATTGACATTCTGAATCGATTAACGAAATTTTACCTTTCGTGGTCATTTTGATTTTTGGGCAAGGACCAGTCATCAGATGGAGTCAGATCTGGTGACTAAACTAGACAAGACCACACCAGGACCCTATCTTCCCACTGGATGGCACTTAACAGCAAAAGTCACTGTATTTTTTATCACAACTCAGAATCTTCAGACACTCATGAAAAAAGACGTTCAGAAATGCTGCAGAGAGTGACAGCAATAGTAATGGCATAAGTGGCTCAAACCGAGGGAAAGGATTTTGTGGGGGATTTATGGCAATGTGTCTTTTAATATAATTTTAAATATTTACTGTTTATTTTGATAACACCTCCTATATGTCATGTAACATTTAAATTAGCTTCCGCAGTTCTTCAAACATTACTATTTCTGTTTTTTTTTTTTTTTTTTGCTATTTTTTATAATAAAAACAATCTACAGTTACCACAATCAAAACTGATGTTGGTACATGTGGCCTTATAAGTTGTAGAAAGAGTGAAACACTATATTGAAGTCAGAAACTTTGCATGCTATTAGTTTTAAAATATAAAGCAACATCAGTGTTTTCAAAAATACTAAAAATATCCAAAAATAGAAATCAGTATAATCAAAGAACCTACTTGCCTTTGGCCTTAATATTTCTCTTTAACACACACTATATGTATCAAGTGAAGATCATTCTTGAAACCATTAGAACTTCACTTTTGTCATCTACAAATGTGGGTGATGTCAGTTATTTTATGAAAATCAAGTAGTTTATATATGTAATCTGGTAAGAATTGTACTTGTTATAGAACGCTTCAAAAGTGTTTATGTTTATCATTCAATCAGCTAATCTCAACAATTCTAAGAATTTAGAAACTTTTATGACCACAAAAATATTAACAACATCAAGACATTTTCTCTTTTAGCATATTGAGTGGCATGGACTCAGTTTTAAGTAGTAGTTTCAAGTAGTAGGATGAATATAAATGATATTTATTTTCTTCCTATAAGCCACAGGCCCCATTTCCATTCCTAAACGAGTTACTGCTGATGCAAAGAAACATATGTACAACATCAGCAAATTCTAGTACACTAACTTCCTAAATCAAAGGTCCAGAGGAGTAAAATAATCATCAAACATAAGACAAATGTGCTGTCACAGTCTTATCAGGGGCCAGCAGCATCTTCAAGCAACCCAAGGTTTTCTAGTCTCATCTTACTCTTACTCAAACCCTTAAAGGGCTCAATAGGCCACTTAACACTGGGCCAAACATCTGGAGGCCTCACAGTAGTGAATCCACATGATCCTGAGGCACATGCACAGTCCCTGCATATTTGGTATAAACAGCCTTACATGTTTCAGGAATGGAAAGAGAGGAAAGGAAAATGGAAGAAAAGCATACTCATATTATTAGCATTTTCGAGTATGAAGGGTGTTCCAAATAGGAGGAAGACAGACTAAACTTTCCTAAAGATGTATTGTTTTTCCCTTAGTTTGAAGGATGACGAAGGTTATGTAGGCCAAATTGCCAGGTAAACAATCTAGGCAAAAGAAACATCCTGTGCAAAGGCCCTGTGTTGGTAAGGATCAGAATCTGTTTGAAGAACTTAGAGAAAAAAATGTTGTCTTGGGTCCAGAATGCAGAATTTACCTGTCAGTCTTACTTGGAGGTCTTATTTGGTTTTGAATTTGCTTATCTCCTTCCACTTTAGTCCAATGATACATGTAGTGAAAAGTCAACTATGAAAATGAGTTATAGTTTGTGTAGTATTTTGAGCAGTTTTCAATTCATATTCAGAGTTTTATAAAAATTGGTCCATGGTGTTATGATTCTATTGTTATGTACAGACCACTCAGTTAAGGGCAAGGCCAAAGTCCTCTGCATTCTGTGATGACCCATATCAATACTGAATAGCTGTGGAAGGGGAAAAGACAGGGGAACACATGGTGCTTGCTGGTATCTCGTGGCCCAGCAGGTGGTCTTCTGAGTGACAAGGCAAGAACCCCCCATGCCCCACAAGGGGAGCAAATCTCTGTGGCAGTATCTGATGAGCTGGCTCATTCCACTGACTGCTGCTGGGCAGCAGACCCAGGGTGCTTGCAAGACAGCTGGCTGCGCCCCTGCTCTCATGTTGCTCCCCATTTCTATGTCCAGCTAATGTGTGATACCATAATTTATTGCCTAGAGAAAAAGAATAGCTCACTTCTTCCAAGGCCAGCTTATCCTAGTGCTATCATTTCCAAACCACAGCCTAGAGAGGTTAGATCTTCTATACTGACTTTGCAAGGAATCCTTTAATCAAGGGGCAGTCTAGGAAAAGAGTACAAAACCCCCATGTGCTCCCAGGGAGCCCAGTTTTTTTGTGGGAACACACCCTTGCAGGAGACATGTCTGCCTCATCACTCACTGCATTTTCAATGACTGTTGAATAATTCAAACCAAAATTCTGGATCATGTGTAACTGAGGAATTAAAAAACGGAGTTACTAAGTTATTTCTAAAAGCCACATAGAAAAATAACTTTGTGGGAAGTTGACTACCATGTGTTATCTTACAGAGGGTCCCTTTCCAGTCTTGAGGTATCAGCTCACATGATGGTAATTACCAACACAGATGGGAGAAAAGCCAATAGCAGCATCCTAAATGGCAGTGGCATATATGCATCTGGGAAATGTGGAGTGGAAAGACTTGCCAGATTGTACAACAGCTGAGAGAAATGGAGACCATGCGCCATGCAGTCTGAGATCCACCAAAGACACGGCACAGTGCTCCAAATAAAGTAGCAAGGGGGAATTGTGAAGTATTCAGAGTTTTTCCTCTCTAACAGAGTCACAACGATATGATATTAAATAGATCCTCCTAATCCTGGAGCATGCTTAAAATAGAGCATTTGGTTATCCCTTTAGAGATCTGATATACATCCCTTGAATATTTCCTTTGAGTTTTGAAATACTAATTTTAAGCAGAGTAATGCTTAATGATAGTACTGCTTGGGTGTCCAAGATAAAACGTAAATAAGAAAAAAATCTCTAATTTGTAAAATGCAAAAGTCTCAGGTTCAGATATACTATAACCAGGATCTTTTTTATGCAAAGAGCTGATATAACAAGATGACCACAGTCTCGCTAAATCACTCTAGTCACTAATCAGCTACAGTGCGATCAAGGAAACGCACCCTTTCTAATGAATATTGAAATTGGCTGTCATTAAGAGAGAACATTCTCAGGAGGCCAAGGAGACAGTGATCAATATTCATATGGCCCACACTGCCTCATTGATCAATGCCTTCAAGTGTAAAAACTGGAATGGTGATAATAAAGCATTATTTTTAGTACTGGCTGACACAGGACATTACTGAGATTTAAACATTTTTAAAATTTTTGATCTAGCTTTAATAAATAAATTGCGAGGAAGGAGAAAGAGAAGGCTGGTCTTCAGATCTGGAAAGGATGATGATGTCAAAAGAGGGCACAGCATCCCATTCATCTCCAAAAGGCTTGTTCATCACTAGACAGCTGTCTGTCAGTTCTGAGGACAAAAAGCATCCCCTATTTCCAGCCTAGCATCATCTGTGCATTATTCATGGTGGTAAAACCTCCGGGGCTCACTGATGACCCCTAGCTCCTAGCTTCTCCTTGTTTATGGTGTCTGCCATTTACACACAAAGATTCTTCAGTCCCAACATTCTGTCTCAGACCTGTACATATTGTCCTTAGCAATCTTCCAGACATTCAGTCCCCTGCCCCTGGACATGTACTTTATTCTGTACCAAGCCAAAAACATCACTTAGACATGCCCAGGGCTGGATGAGTTCTGTCAGTCCTGAACAATTTGCTGACTCTTGTGACCTAGCCCTTAAATGGGAAATGAAAATTTCTACCCCAGAACTCTCTTCACCTTTCTAAGCAACGTCAAGCTTTTTATGCATTTTGAAAATATATGATGCCAAATGAATGTTTATTATTAGTGTGACTATCATCTATGTGTAGATTTATATGCCTCTTAAAGAACTTTCACTGCTTTACATTCTACCTTCCACTGAAGCATGTCTTGCAAAGAAGAATTCCACCATGGTGCTTTGACTCGCTGAGCAAAAACTCATTAAACATTCCCTTTTTCGAACTGCAGTGGTAGAAATAAATTTCTTGGATCCAAGCTATGACTATAAAAGCAAGTCTACAATAGATCTCTGAAAATGGAATTGGGAGATGTTTGTGAATAATTCTTATGGGATATATAAAATTTCTACCCATTAAATGTTATAAAACATCCATGTACCAAAAATGGAGTGGCTTGCTTTTTTTGGAAATTGAAAATGAGTTTGAATGTACTCTATTACCCACTTCTGATTTCTCCATTCAGGACAGGTGTTCAGAAAGATTTGGTCAAATAGCAAGTCTCCCTTCACCCTTGCGATTATTTGCAATAGAAGACTTCATTTTTAAATGCTAAGTGCAATCTAGGACATGACATGTACATCCTTGGTTGAAAGTAAAAGCTTGGGGATACTCCTTTGTTGAAGAGGGGGTTTATTTCATAGGCAGCATCTTGCTCCCTAGATTGTATCACAGAAGGATCTATCTTTTTCATCTTGTGGTTTTTCGGGTACAGAGATAAAACCATGAACAAATACATCCTTTCCCCTCCATGCTATGTAATACACAGCACTAAACAACTGGTACCTAATCCCTTGAGAAACTAGCACATTTGCCCTGCAAGGAAGATCACCCTTTTTCTAGCCTGAGATTATTTTGCTTGTAACTCATGGAGACTCAAAGTACTTCTGCATGCCAGGATGTGAGTGCCAGTGTGATTCACATACCTGAAAAGGACAACAGATAGGAAAGCACACTTCTATGAACAGAACTAAATGCAACATAAATAAGATTAAGCATCCTTGCAAAGTAATCTCCACAATTCCCCTTGCTTTTTATAACATAACTTCATCAAGTTGTTTCAGTTCTGCTAAAAATTGAAAAGTATCAAAACAAAATTAAGCATATTCACATCTATTCTCTTAGGACTAGTGGAGCCAGTCAAAATGGAAATTTGTCCATTGGCTAAATAGTCTGAGTAGCCCCCGTTGAGCAGTGATTGACTTTTTGGCTAAGATCAGCAGAAATGAAGCTAGTGGTCAATTAGCTTTTTCCCTTAATAGGACTGCGTTGGGCAAAATAAACTAGAGAAAGGAGTTTAAAACTGTCATTTAATGAATTCCCAGATGTTGTCCTATTTTCCTGAAACATACATCATAAATAAAAGAAGGGCTCAAAGTTCAACGGGCTGCCACCTTGTGTGAAGGTCACATTCCTTATGGAAATAGCAGAGGACAGAAAAATAGCAGGTTATCTACAGTGCAGACCATAAGGGTATCCCCAAAATCATTCCACCAATTTGAACTTTAGAGCAAAGTGGACTTTGGAGAATTTTCACAACTATAGTAATAATAATTTCCTCCCACTGATCCCATTGGACAAGTGTTAATTGAGGGCATGCTATAGTCAAAGGATCAGGTTAATCATCAGAATTGCATTCATGAGTAACATGGACAAAGAGGAAAGAAAAACAAGCCAAACTTTGATAAGAGTTTATAAGCACATGAGCAGGGCATTGTGACAAGGAATAAAAGAAGACTGGGATCTCACTCCAAAGGGTGACCTCTTAGCTGAGATGGAGCCAGCCCCGGAAGAATCAGAGCTGGTGAGTTTAAAAAAAAAAAGTTTAGCAAAGTTAATGGTATCCAGCTTTACAGAAGTTGATGGAAATGGGGACAGAATTGATTCTCAGTGCAGCAGGATGCATCCCTGGTATTCTCTGGAATGTTTGTTGTCAGATGGATGAAGCAGAAGCAGGAGGGACAGAAACAAGCTGGGATTGATTGTAGTTATCTGAAAAGGGATGGCAGCCCTAACTGGCATGGAGAAAAAAAAGAGAAGTGATCTTTGAGGAATAAGGCAATGCAGATTTGATAGGCCTTGCTAGCAACCTGTCGTCGGAAACTATTTTCATGTATTAATTCAGTCTTTAAAGTTACCCTACAAAGTAGAAATTTAGGAGTGCCAGTGTGCCTGTGTGTATGAGGAAGTATGTGCAATTTCACTATTTACTGAATATCTAGCAGTTTCCAACACTCGATGCCTTATAAACATTAGCTGTAAAAACGTCTGCATCACCCAAAGCATCAGTAGCTCCTGCTCCTTTCACAAGAGCAACACATGGCTCAAACCTATTACACATCTCACCTAACATTTCACCGTCATTTCCTGGCTTTCTGTTGTCTGTCCTTGTTAACCATTTAAGCAAACAACTCCATGGCATTTACTACACATGTAACATCACACAATAATCAGCTCTATCTAGTTCTAAAATAGTTCATTACCCCAAAACAAAACCCAAGTCCATTAAGCAGTTACTTCCTATCCTCTTCCTTATAGGCCCTACCTACCCAATCTCTTTCTTGTTTATATATAGATTTACCTATTCTGAATACTTCATATAAGTAGAAGCACGTAATATGTAATTGGTTTCTGGCTTCTTCCATTTGGTAGCATGTTGTCAAAATTCATCCATTCTTTTGTATGACTCAATACTCTTCCTTTGTATGGATGAACAGATGGGTCATGTCTGTGTTTCTGTCATTGCAAATGATGCTGTTATCAACATTCATGGAGAAGTATTTTTGTGAGTCCCTATTTTCAGTTCTGGTTAGTACCTGCCTGCCACTGGAATTCCTAGGTCAAATGGCAGTTGGTTCTATTGTCAACCTCTTTAGGATCTTCTCCTTAACCTTGAAGCGTGGCTAGTGTGAGTTAAGTAGGGCAAGCTGCTAGATCTTAGGCCATTGTACAATGCACACAGATAACTTTCCCCATCATGGCCTTACAATAGGTTCTCTAATAGTCTAGTTCAGTCTCATCAGTCAGCACTTCATTCTCAGAGTATTCGGATAGTTTAAGCTAAATCCAAGGCCTCCTTTATCCCATGGCCCAGATATCAGATGCCAACCACACAGTTTTGGAGTTGTTCTGCTGGCAGGATGAGAGCATGAAACTATGGTATTCTCTTCCATATCATGTAGGGAAAAATCTGCATGACAGACAACCACTCTGACCCTGCAAGAGATCATCAGAACACTGTCCATGAAGTAGCAAAGGTCCCTGATCATCATGAGGGTGGAGGTGTTTGCTTGGCTTTGACAAGAGCAGCTTCTGCCACTGGGACTCATTCAGGTCATCTGGACACCACAGGTCCAACGCCAGTGATCCGTTTCAAAGGGTAGAATTAGAGCCACTATATGGGAAGAGAGAAAACACAGAACTGACCGATATTTAGGAATAAGATGATCTGTTCTTGTAGCAACAATTCTATTGAAAACAAGTAAGCAAAAACTTGACCAAAAACACATAGAAAAAGATTAGTTCCATAGCCTAGACATTAGGCCATGTAAGTCTACACATTTGCTGCTAGGAATATTTAAAGGTCACTATCACCCTTGAGTGACTGTTCCTCTCATATCTAACATCGCCACTGATGTTCAGAAACGAGTTGCAGAAAGGAGACATGGAAAGCCAGGGGTAGAACGTACCAGTCGGGGGGCATGAAAGCCAACTTCCTCCCTTTCTTCCCTTCCTTGGCCACAGAGGCTGGGTCTGTCATGCGGCATATCAGCCTAACACCTGGACTGACATTTTTCCTTCACAACCAGTCTTTCAGAGTACAAGGCTGATTCACTTCACAAAATCTTGTGTAACTCTAGAGCCAAGCTGATAAGTTAACTGCTGAGGCCAACATGTTAGGTCAGAGAGGATGAGGGAATGAGAGAAAACAGACTCTCCCCAAACACACATTGTTGTGATTAGAGAATTTTTTTTTTCTTTGCCCTCCTAAAGCAGTCCCAAGAGAGCAGGTTGTGTGTGTGTGTGTGTGTGTGTGTGTGTGTGTGTGTGTGTGCACGTGCACGCTTTCATTTAGTATTGCATTTTGCTTTGTTCTTATTGTCAAGTATCCACATAAACTTTAAGATTGTTTTCATTAGTATTGTAAGGAACTCCTTTGATATTTTGCTTGGCATCCTCCGGGTTTTCATAGTGACTAACACGCATCATGGAATGGTAAACAAAGTCATGGAGAAGAAAAAGATGATGATACCTCTTTTATTTTCTCCTCTTTCCTCCTTCCCTTTTCCTTTTTTCTTCTCTCTTTGCCTTCTTTTCTTTCTTGCTTTTTCCTCTCCCTCCCTACATTCTCCTTCTCATCTCTTCCTTGCTTCCCATCACATCCATAATTTCTTATTTGTGAACAATTTTTACTCACATTTTCAACCTATGAAGCATGGAGTCTTCTACAGGAAGAAAATGTGCCCACACCCTCTCCTTGGAACTTTTATTGGACAAGGTCCAACATATCATTATCATTAAGGTTAGCATAAAGAAAACTTAGTGGTTCCATTTCATTTTTAAAGGAAATTTGGTGGACCATTTTGGGGAATCATCAGCTTCGGGCGGAAAGTCTGTCTTTATGAAATGCATTAGTGTCTTGCAGGAGACTGAGCTGAATTCCTGGGACACTGCAAGGTTTAGGACGGATGCTTCCTGAAGCATGAAAGAAGAATCTGCGGCTTTTCCTCTTTATGTTTAAATTACTTTGCTTCTTACTTGACTACTTTTTCTGACCTTTTAGAGTGTCTCTTTCTCTATATTTCTCCTTGAGTCTCTTAACCACTTTTAAAATAGTTCAGATGCATCTTGTATGTATTATTCTTTCTCATCCTCTGCTCCCCAAACTCCTGGCTCATCTTTTCCTCACTTGACCCTTCTATATAAAGTCCTGTAAAATTATGATGCTCTCTGCCCCGGTCCATCCATCTTCTCCTGTTGCTCTCAGTTCAATAGGCAGTGTGAACCTGGGTATCTGTGAAACACTCTTCCTTTTCAAGTGAACAGGACATTAAGACTAAGGGCTTCTGTTTTTAATCCATTTTGCCCCTCCACCCTGCCCCCATCAATTGTAGTGGGCAGCTTCCTCAGGTACACTTAACTTCTTTCTTGCACACTTCATCTTGGGTCCCATATCCTTCATGCGCCTCTGCGTTGAGTTTCCAGTGGAAAATAGGACCACGCACAATAAGACTCAGAGGATAAAAAGACTCTAAGAATTCTTCTAGTCCAAGGTTCAAATCAGGTTTTTCTTACATTTGAGCTGTGTAGCCTTGAGAAAACTACTTAACCTCTCTGGTTTTCAGCTCCAAGACTACAAAATTTTGTTGATATTACCATTCTTGATAAACCACTGAGGAAATTAAATTGAATGAGAACACATATTTAGAACTGCTACACAGTGAGTAGTTCATTTAATACAGCAATGATGATGATTTAGACCTTCATTAAGCAAACTTTTATTGGATTTATTTGATAACGATAGTTGTGGGGTAGAAGGAATGAGAAGGAGCCCTTGATTTCTCTCTTAATATGTGAATTATAATTACTATAGTTTCTGTATTTTACCTTGGAGATGAATATCATCTGCTTTGACCAGTAGAATGTTCATTCATTTGTCTGACAAGTACAGATTTTACTGGGAATCTTCAGTGTGTTGGGAAAAATAACAAGGAGCAACAACAGACTCAGCTCCTGCTCTCAAGAAGTGGCCGATTCTAGTCACATTATGCTCCCATAAGGCAGTGGGTACCTAACCAGGAGAATTTGCCCCCAAGGGACACTGCGTAGTGTTGTGAAATTTTGGTTGTCATGATCTGGGGAGGCAACGCTGCTGGCATCTTAGAGGTACAAACCAAGGACTCAGGGAAGCTCCCATTGCTGGCAAATGGCTGGCCGTGGAGAAGCCCTGCTGGAAGGGAAGGGATAAGGCTGAGAGCTAATCCGTCATTAAGGAAAGCAGGAAAAAGCACTCAGACGGAATTCACCAGTGCCACAGGCTGGCCCTGACTGCATGCTGTCATAGTGAGATTAGAGGGGCCTGCTTGTGCCAGAGGAAGGGAGTCTCTCCTGAGCGCCAGGGGAGGAGGTGGAGGCTTTCTGACTGGGGGCAGGAGTGTGGCCTGAACAGCCATTGGAATGGTCAGATGTATGAATCTGTACCCATGGTGTCCAGCTGCTGCAGGAGTGGGTGGGGCGCTTGCTGGGTGGGCAGCTGCAGTCCTCCCCTTGCATTTTACTCTGTACTTTCAGAGTACTGAAGTTGCCCCCAGGGAAACCACTGCACATGAAGAGCTGCAGAAGTAGCACTTCAGTAGAGATAGCTAGATAAATAATTCTGAATAAAATTGCATATTTTTAAGTGCTTTATTAATACAGTTGGGTAGAGAACATGCTAAATTCCTACACTGTGGCAATGAAAACTGCAAGAGGAAGATTATGCAAAGAGTTAAGTGAGAGGGTGCAGGGAAGGAGGAGACCAGGCGGAGGCACATTCCTCCCTGGGTGTGTGTAACACACAGCATGGGAACTAACAGCTGTGCAGACCTGGGACATACAATGTGTTGTAAGTGGGGCAGGGGACAGGACTAGGCTATAGGTATGAACATGAGTGGCCTGCTACTATTACACTAGAGTGTGCAAACTCAAATGTCTCCAGAACCAAAGGGACCCTGCAAATAACTAAAGCTGCGTACGCAGAAACTCTGAGGGAAATGAAGTAAGTATGCGTTGCTAGAGGATGTGAAGTCAACTTCAGCCATTTGTTACCTTACAGGGAAGGGGAAGAAAAGCTAGAAATCCATATTTTTACAGAAAATGCTGTTTTGTAAAAACACACAAACACACACACAATGTGAGCAAAAACCTCTGTAAGGCATTAAAATCTCACTTGTCTGGTGAGTCTCAAGTCGGCAATCTCACACTTGGATTTTAAAGACATAACCTGCGCCTGGACCGTATTTGTCAAGAGGACCATCTAGGCATGGAGCTCTGGAGTGGACTGAGGCTCCAGCAGTGCTGCTGGGATGCTGGAACTTAGTGCCTCCCTGCACCGCTCTGCATACCTCCTCTTGTTCTGAACATCAAATCTGGAAGAACTGGCTTATAGAGCACTGAACCTAATAGATATGATCAAGAAATACAGTGAGTATTTAGATTTTTTTGAATGTGTTACAGTAGAAGACACGTTGCCATTAAGCTCCTAAAAACGCGCCACCTGGCTTTCAGCACACACACCACTTTTCTTGCCACTTTCTGAAGGAGTTCTGAAAATCCTGTTGTGTGTAGCCCTTGTGGCTGTCCTGATGGCCTGAATCAATTCAACATGCTTCCCTTTCATCTTCATTTTGACTTTGGGAAGAGCCAGAAATCACATAGTAGCAAATCCAGTAAATAAGGTAGATGAGGACAAACCACCGTGTTTTTATGAATCTGCCTGTCCATTGGATGACACTCAGCAGCCACATTCATTATAGCTGTGATCAAAACTCATACAGACACTTGGGAAAGAGGATTTACCCTGAAAAGACTAATGGAATAGGTTTGATTGAAGCAAGCAGGAATATTTTGAGGGGAATTAATGGCAATGTATCTTTTCCTGTGATAAATGTTCTAAATTTAAAATTCACTCTATATTTTGATCACTCTTTTTATGTTGGGGTTAGCACTCACACTGTTCTGTACCAGGTAGAGACAGTGGATGTTGGCTCTTCTCTCTTGGAAGAGGCCTGTTTGAGAGGTAGTATTAAAGCAGATATGGATAAATCCAGAGTTTTGTTCTTGAGATGTACATGCTCACAGAGAGAGGCAACTAGGTTTTCCCTTTAGTCCCCCAAATGTATTCTCACTTCTTTCTACGTAACTCACTTCTCAGCCTGCAATGAACATTAATGACTTTTACTATTTTCATATGAGAACAACACCTGGAAACTGAAGGAAAAACTTTTTCCAACTCTAGCATTACAGACATTTGTAACTTATACTCTATGTGCTGCCTAACATGCCCAGGGCATGCGCTATCAGGCGAGGACAATTCGTGCTCCCAAGCATTGCAATTAGTTCAGGAATGGGGATGAGTTCAGGGGAAAAAAAATCCCTGAAATGTTGGCTTTCACTGCTGTGAAATAGGTACTCTGTTCTGCCAAACTGATGGTCTCAGTTAAGAGTTGTATGTAAACATCTTACCGTCGTTTGGGACAAAAACCAAAACCCAATAAAAACAGAAACAAAAACAAAAACCCAATAAAAACAGAAAACAGAGAAATGGATGCTGTTGCAATATATGATGTCCTTGATTCAGCTGTGGCTGAAACCCATAATGAGAATACAATATTCATAGTTTTTAAAATATAATATATTCTACATTTGAATAAAGACAATTCTGTTCAGACTTTTATCACTGTTAAAGCCCAGAAGAACAAAGCATGCACTACTGCCCCAGGTTAGTTATCTTTTTATGTAGTGCCCAAATTTCATTGTCTCAAATGACCTGCCAGAGGGATATAGGTGCAAAATTATGTATAGATTCAAGCTTCATGTTCTACACTGGCTGTGTGATCCAAAGAATACAATGATGGTGATGACAATGATGACAACAGCTCCTTTTCGGAATGCTGAATGTCAGACACTGTTCCTTTTTATTTAAATACATCTTATTTATCCCTTCACCAACTTAAGGAGAAGCACATCTCACACATTTTACGCCAGTGCCTGACACTGAGCTCACTAAAAGTAGATTCTGGCCTCATTAGCACCTATTACCACTGTAACTGGAAAAACGCTCCTGTACAGAATGCTCTGAGAATCACACTAAAGATGCAAAGTTGTGGTATGAGCCTGAGAGTGTATCTCACTAACAATTCCCAAATGATGCTGGTGAAACTCATTTCAAACCACACCCACAATTACTACAACCTTGGACACATAGCCAGGACAGCCCTATAATAAGAATCCTGACAGACTATTGCTGTTAGTCTACACACTGCTCTTCTAAAATGTATCTTGTTTCATTCTTCTACTTTGTTTAAACAAATAACTATTTGCATTTGGAGATTGATCTCAGCACATCTTCAACAGAAAATCTAAGTGTTTAAATTCTAACGCACAGATATCTTTTCACATTGACTAAATCAGATGTATTAGTGACAAAACCCAGGTAGCATCACTTTCTCAGCTCAGCATTTTCCAGCAAGAGTGAAAACTACAGAACCAGAGATGCGTAGGGCAGATTAGAGGTCAAAACCGATAGCAAGTCCTACTTTAGCGTATGGGTAAGAATTTGAATGTCCCCGAGACTGCCAGCGAATAGATGGAATGAGTGTACTGACATGAAATCTGCTACACTGCATCACTAACCTTTAGGGGAAACACATCCCACAATTTTTGCTTGGACTACAACTAAAAGAAGTCATTTTGTAATTGGAACATCAGTTTTTTGGGCCTCTTCCCATTTAGTTATTGCATTACATATGTTCCTCAACTGATAGATTTCTTTTTTAGGAACAGGAAGATCTGAGTAGAAAATGTTATTTAATAACCTAGATCTTGTGAAACCTAGAATATTCGACTAGAAAAACAATCTATTCATTCCAACTGTAATAAAAATATGAACTAATAACATATTTTACTCATGTTTTAGAATGCATATTATTACGGCAGGAAAGGGCATAAGGCATGCAGAATAACTAGTTATGCCTACCTTGATGTATGTGCACTTTCAACTTGGTACCTTTAAGCTGTTAGGTATGTTAACCAATCAGTCTTATAAGATATGGATTTTATCAAAGAAATCACAATATCTAGAAAAAAACTTCGTTAGGTTTAAGAAGTGTTGCCATTTCTATTAAAAAAAAAAAACACAGGAACAAAAAGTTTCTGAAGATCTACCCTCTATTTCTGTCTACTTTGTTCATATCCTTGTTTATTCCACTCTTATTTTTCCTATAGTGTCCAATATTGCTTAAACTTGTAAGGAATGGGGATCCCCATTTCTTTGGCTCTGAAGTATAAGACCTTAAAACAGTGTGACATTTAGCAGTGTTTAGAGTGAAAATAGACCACCTTGATGCAGGCTAGGTCTGCTATTCAGTTATTGGCTGTCAAATGTGCTTGTGAACATGTGGTTCTGCTGGATAATTCCTACAGGTGAAGCACTTAAGTATAATTGGTTACATCGATACATATCAGTAGTATTGCCATTGCTAACTTATCATGACTGGATAAAGCACATGCCTTGATGTGATTTCTCTTTTCATGTTATCACTGCAGCCCACCATAATGACCCATAAGCTTCAGAGTCCATTGTGCTACTCACTGGCAAATTCCCTTCACATGCTTTAAGAATAAGGAGGCATGCGACTTTTGGCTGGACCTGTGCAAACTCCCTTAAATGTTTCACCATCTCAAAGCTCTGATTGAAAACTTGAAATCTTAGGATAACTCTTAGTCTTCCCTGGGTGATGACTCTATTTGTCGTAGCTGGCCATCCTTAATTATCTATCTCCAGTCCGCAGAGATGCAGGTGACATATACTCTAGAACCCATTCTGCAGTCAGCCTTACTGGTACAACAGGTGAAAAAAATGGAAGACTATGGATAAACACCCTTCTTGAGTGCAAGTGGAATACTATCATCTCTCATGGTGAAGATGTCAGAGAATTCCTGATAGCTATGAAGTGTTGCCAGTGCCTGCTTAGTACCACTGTCATAATTTCTATAGAGAACACTCTGTATGACAGGCATCAGACTCAACCTGACACATGATGTTATGCCATATGTGTGGCCACCTAGGAGGAAGTGAGGCTCAAAGGTGCTAAAAAACTTGTAAAAAGCACACAGTTCAAAACTAGCAGAGGGAAGACTTGAACTTAGGCACGGGAGTGACAGGCAGCACCTGTGCTAGATGATTCCCTGCCTCCCTGGGGTCCTGTTACCAAGAGAGCTTGTGTAAGCATTAGATTGTCACTTCCCTGCACTGTCAACTTTTCAAGGGGGACAATTCATTTTGACAGAGCTCTGGGCTGCTGCATGCCCTAACAGTTCCAAAAGAATGAATGAGAAAAGCCTCCATGCTGAGGAATGTATTAATAATTGGGACTGACAGAGAAACTACCTACACAGCCAACGTGAGACTCTGCACACTTGGCCCATTTGCCTGTCAAACAAAGTGCTAGGTCTCTAATTGCTGGGACTCATTGCACATGTGCAAAATAAACAAGACCAAAGAGGCAATGAAGGCTCTTTGTGAAGTGCCTGGCCTGTGGTGTGGTCATTTCTGTGGCACCCTCTGACCTCCAGCTGGGCTTTTGAAACTCAGAATCCTTTATTTTAGATGAAATATTCACCTCCGGCTTTCATCATATCAGCTGGAAGGAGTGACACACAGTATTCAAAACTTGGCTTCATGTCTCCAGGAGGAAATTGTAAATGACTGACAGGCTGGCTAATAATGGTAAAAATAAAATGTTGCCGCTTTTCCATAGCAGAAGAAAACTGAGATTTAGAAACCTCTTCAGCATTTCCTCATTTTTCTACCCATTTTGTAGTTGGACATGCTGAGATGTCAGTTCTTGTAGATTTATGAAGATAAATCAGGGCCTCCGCTGAGTAGAGAAATCAATGCTTTGGTCCTCAGCATCTTGACTTACTCTGATCTCATGTATGAGAGACAGGACAATTCTGGTGAAATAACAGACTTCGATGGATATTGAATAACTGCACTGGAATTCTGAAGTACTTTTAAAAAGGGTACATGAGGGGTAGAGCACAATTTAAGGAAGAGTTAGAATGTAGACTTTTTATTTTATAACTTTGTCACATTGCCACCCGCCTGGGAAATGTGAATCTCTTATTCAGACAATTCCAAATCACTTCTTGAATTCCTACAACAGGTAAGAAATCAATTGGACTTTGCAGACGTTAAAGGGCATAAGTAACTCTTACAGAGACATTGACATATAAGTCCTAGTGTAAAGCAGATCTAATCAAATAAATCTCAGATAATTGCATCTATTATGGCCTGATCTAAAAGAACAGAACCAACACACCTGTGAACACCAAACAGCACACCTGACACAGTTCTTCTTTGATAGAACTGGAAGATAAAGGATTTGTTTCCTACTTGCACAAACATTCCTTTCTCAATAGTCTTTGTCATGCAAATACATCGAAATTTCCCAAGCATTTACTCATCCTAACAGTATCCTAGCTCAGACCACAATGAAAGCAGAAGGGAACATACTAAATGTGGTTAGGAATAAGTGGCTCATAGGAATACCAAGAAGGCCATTTAAAATGCTGGTTTAGGGTCCAGCCCTGATTCAACAAATCTGAAGTCTACTTAATAAACCTATGTAAGGTAGTATCCAAGATGATTCTGTGACATGTCCAAGTACTTCAACTTGGAAAATACTTCTACACACTCATTGTTCAAATAGTTAACAGTTCAAAAGTACAGTTAAGTATCTTCAACTAGAAGACCAAGCCATGTTCTCTGCATAATACAATGGGATGTAGATTCTCCAAGAGACTCAGACATTAGGGTCATGCCCAACGTGGACACATAAGGCAGAAATCACACATGATCAAATCTCAGTAAGTTGCTCAGGAATGTACCATGTTGACGCCAACACAGTATGCTTTAACCATTTCAGGTAGATTGTTCTCCAGCATTGTATTTGCTCTTTCTTTGAGCACATCTGATTAATAAACTGTCCTACAAGTAGGGCCAGGTGGCATGGGTGACATACTATTTGAAAGTGGATTCACACTCAACATTATGAGATGCCAAAACTAAAAGAGAGTGGGTAGGCCTAGAGGTGGCATGTTGAATTATCACTTTCTTGCTTATTTTAGCACATATTCTTGAATAAGGACAGTAACTTTCTTAGGTTGGTTATTGAGAGCAAGGAGAGGGAAAGCATGGTAGGACAATTCCTGGGTGTAATAGTTTTTATTTGTTTATCACACAGAGTTGAATTTTCTGAGGTCATACATGTAAATGCAGAACGTCATGGTAGTTTTAAAATAAAACCTTACTTGAACCAGATATATCATAATAACAAAATTAATTGTACTCAGATTACTGGCAATTCCTAAAACAGCTACTAAATCCCATTATTTTCTAGCTTTTGATCGAATAGTTTTGTCTTTGGTTAGTAAAATGCTGGGTACAAATGTTCTTCTCCTTTAGAAAGAATGAGGAAGTCTTTGGAGGAAGGTCATGCTTTGAATTTTATGAACACGGGAAAACAATGAAATCATCCATTTGCTTTTCTAAAAGAGATGAAATGCCAACAATACAACTCTTAAAAATCCTTCCAGGATGCACTAGGATCAGGCAAAGGAATCAGTTTTGCTTTGAGTTTGTCAAAAAGAGCACCATCAACTGTAAAAAGTCCACCACCCTTGTCCTTCATGGGACATCTAAGTTCATATTTTCTAGGCACTATGAAACACCTGGTGTATCGTATTTCTTTCCAACTATGAATTAGATCCTTTAACACACCTAACTGTGACCTTCATGGAAGAACATACTTAAAAATGTATATGGTTTCCCCAAAAAACTTATAACTATTCCCATCAGTTACTCTTAACCGTGCAAAGCACTGGCAGCATTTACCCACTGTCCTTTCTGTGTTATTCAGCTCGATCTTGCGGCTCATTAAAAGCATCTCTATTTATTTGCTGTGTGTTACAGTTCTTAACTTTGGCACAACACGCCAAAAGAAAGCCCATTTTACTTTTCCCTGTGGTGTTAATTGGTAGAGCATGCTGCCTGCCTCTTCATTAATTATGTCAATGTGTATGAAACTTCCATGTTCATGGGGGTGAATTAACAAGGCTTTTCCAAGCAGTGCTGACAAAAAGCCAGCCCGACTGCTTGCAATGAGAGGGATAATGAAGACTGCTGGTGGCCAACACCATGTTCATTTGCAAAGGCTTGCTTTGTCTGGCCCCAAGCCCTCTCACCTCTCCCTTTCTTGTGACTAGCAGCATGTAACAGGCAGCTTTGTGAAACCAGCAATATCTGCTTTTCTAGGAGCAGCCCATATGCCTGCCTAACCCCTAGAGAGGAAGCTGTGTAAAGCATCCTAAGTGCGCGGGGCAGATGAGAGTTGGGCAGTGACCGAAACATGCAAGCATGCCAAAACGTAGCAATGGCATCTGATGATTCAGACAGGTCTCTCATTGCATCATTACAGGGGGAGAGAAAACTGTTTTTTGGTTTTTTTTTTTGTTTGTTTTTTGTTTTTTGTTTCTTTTTACCACTGTGAGATGACAGGCTAAATTCTCATAGTTTTTTAGAAGCCCAAAGAGAATGCATGTGCACACACACACCTCACACACACAGTATCACCCTAAACCTCAAGTCAAATCTCACCTCCTGGTTAACAGAATCATTCAAAAAATTATTTCCTACTTCTCTGCTCACTTATCGTGAAGGTTGGTAAGAGAGTGACACCTAGTTACAGTTCACTGTTTCCTTCCTCAAACATTCTTCTTCCTGTGTGAGACTGCTGACCAGCCTCAAACACAGATTTCCATCTCTCACTCTTTCTGCCTCCATCTCCCTTTCTTCTATGTTTGTGTATCACAGGGCACCCATATTGAAGGAAAACTAATGACTGATTTCTCTATGTGACAGCAATGTTTAAATTGCAACTCCCATCCACTTTGAGAAGTGGAAAACAGAGTTTCAGAGGGGTGAGCCAGACTGGTTTGAGAAAAATAAAACATAAAATTGAAGCCAACACCCTGGGGAAAGAATCACACCACTGCAAAGAGTTGTTAATGTGAATGGTTCAGCCTGGCCTCTCAATAGGGAGCTCTGGTAGGTGTGTGCATGCTTAGACATACAGCATATGTCTGCACATACACAAGGACACACAGAATCATACATACACCATACACAACATACATGTGCCAACAGCATACACATTTTCACATACAAAACACAAATGCACATATATGCATAAATGTATGTGCATATATATGTCCATATGTATACATAGCTGCATGCATGTATTTGTAGACACATACAAATACCCAGAGTCAAAGGCTATAATTCTGTAACTTCTTTTCAGACAAGCTACCCAGGATCTCAAAACTGTGTCTATGGAGAAGTTGATTGTGATATTTTGTTGATGGCTTTCCTGCTGTGACTAAATCCTTTTCTCAGAAGAGAGTGTACAGCAACTGTTCCACAATGGGCCATCCCTTGGTCATGAGACTCGTCCACTTTGGCCTTTTACTCTTTAAGCATGTGTAAGATTCTAGTCTGGAAGGAAGCTATCTCATGACCACTTTTTAGATGCCTTTCTAGGGGACAGGTTGAACAATGAGTTTGAAGTTAAGAGGTAAAGTACACAGCAGAATCACTTACCTAGGAAAGCAGGGTCTATGTGATCCACTATAGGTTTCAGCCCAAGATTCTGCCACTATTTTCCTTTACAAAGCACCAATTAGCACAGGCATGAACTCTCTAATTAGTCTCTGCATAGGAACACTGGGCAAAGAGTGCAGCATTGGATAATGGAAAAACTTGGCCTAATAAATTGTGCATTAAAAAAATAAGTAGATGACAAAATAACTTCGAGTGACTGCTTCCCTAAGAATTGTATCCCAACAATAGGGAACCATAAACAGGAGCCTGTTGTATAAAGTTGTGCTGTATCCTAGCTGTCCTGAACTCTCCACTCCTACTATCACATTTAACATGTACACAGACCCATGAGGTTGGTCTTCTTAGCATTCTCATTTTACTGACAAGAAACAAGGGTTAGAAGAGACATGTATGGGATTCCCACTGATAACAAAATGAACTTAATGATGCTCTCAAGAAATCATCAGACAGCAAGAAAGGCTCACAAAAACTGGTGAGTGGAATTTTCCTACAGGCCTGCCAAGTGGTACATAATCTACAGAAGTATGTTACATCCATAGACAGCATGTTCCCGGAGCTGCATGCCCCAACATGGGTGAGACTCAGAAACTTTATACTCGGTGAAAAAAGCCAGACACAAAGCAAACATTCTGTGTGAGTCTGCTTGTATGACATACTCAGAATAAGAAAGTTCACAGAGATAGAAAAGAGATTAACAGTTCTCTTTATGGTTGGAGAAATAGGGGAATGAATGCTAATCTACACAAGGATTTGTTTGCTTGTTTATTTGTCTGAATGATGAAAATGTCCTAAAACTTTTTGATTTTAAAACACTGTGATTATAAATCAAATTTAGAACATTTGGTTGTAGTGATGTTTGCACAATTCTGCAAATACATTACAAAATAATTAACCTGTACAGTTGAAATGGGTGAATATTATGGTATGTAGATGAAATCTCAATAAGCCCATTGAAAAACAAACAAATATTTCTACTTGGAAGACAATCCATCTAGACCATCCAGTTTATACCCTCATACATGCAGCCATAAACTGTGAAGAGAGTTTTGTTGCTTTGCTTTGCCAAGGTGTGGTTGAGAAGGGAAAGGAAATAGTGGGGAAAAATCAGTCTGGAAACAAGAAGGATTATGTAGCACACAGCAGGCTGTGAGAAGGTTCTGGACTTTATTTCAGTGCCCAGGGAAACCACTAGAGAATTCTAAGTGGCACAGAGATATGATCAGAGTGGCATTAAAAATTAGTGCTCTAGCTGCAGACAACTGAATAAGAGTGATGCTGACTAAGCAGAAGCCTGCAGTTTTCTGTCTGAGAAACAGATGGGGTTTAGGGCAGAGAGGTGGTGGAGATGGAGGATCTGAGAGGCAGGGCAGGGCATGCAGATTTATTGAGTGGACAGAAGAAGCAGGAGATTTGAGAGGAATTGAGCAGGACACCAAAATGACTAGCATGAACAACCAGGTCATGCCATTTGCTAAATCAGGGATATGAGTGGAAGACATTTGCTACATGGGTAAAATTACTGTGTCATTGTGAAGCACATTCTCCACCAAGTGCACAAGAACTTAAACCTCAGCATTCCTTTGAGAAAGAAAAAATAGGAGAAAATAGTAAGAAAGCCACAGTCTTGAATAAATAGAGGTTCTATGTTGGCTTCATTGCAAATATAACATCCCTTTTCTTGAGACATAAGGTTAGGAGCCAAGAAAAGAAGGTGACAGGGAAAAAAAGCTAAAAAGGAAATTCCTGTAGCAGGATCAGGAGCTTACAGGAATGGACTGATTGTAATTATGGGGGAAATGTCCAATTCCAAATTCTTTTCTAATTGCTCTGTCAGGACAACACAGATTAATTCTGAGCCCTTCAATGCAAACTTGGAATATTTTACTTTTTAGCCATACACACTCCAGAGTTCTTGCATGCCCTCTGGCTGGCAAAGCCCTCTAGCTGTCTTTAAGTTCTTTTGCTTATTTCTGGGCAGGACTTTTCAAAAATCCTCATCAATCATCGAATCTATTAACAAGAACTAGGTTTGGTATTACACAGATCTGAATTGGCTTATGGCTCTATCTCTTATCCATGGTGACATATCAGGCACTTTCCCGGGCCTCCTGGAACCACAGCTTGCTGTGTATAAAATAAGACCACGTGAGGGATGTTAGAGTGATTAAGTGAGATGGCTCCCTGCAGAGCCCACGTTAGTACCTGGGATGGTGGAATCTCAGTTAGGAGGGGTTTTGGTTACCTTCATCTTCCAAGGCCAGGATTTTTTAGCACTTTGGTTTGCTGTGTTGGCATGAGGGCATACTCTGAGGATTAAGAAAAGGCACATTCCACACCTTCAATAAGTGCTTATGCCGGAGAACTTCACAAAGACTTACTAAAATATGATCTGGCTATGCATTAAATGGAGAATTTAAAAATAAAATAAGGATAACCAAGTCTAGCATCTAAAGTATCTTTAACTGGGCTGGGGTTGGACTCAGGCAACATTGTCTTTTTCATTTTTATCGGTACCAGGGATCGAACTCACAACTGCCTGCTTGCAAGGCAGGAGCTTATGCCGCTGAGCTAAACCCCCAGACCCAGTGACATTATTTTTTAATGCCTCCCAGGAGAACCTACTTTGCACTAAGGGTGGGGAACCACTGACAAAGTAGGGAACGCTCACACCTCCCCCTGCCCAGGGTACAGTTCTTCAGGTCCTGTCACTTGCCTGGATGCGCCAGTGTTCGAGACAGTCAAAACCCAGGCTTTTAGGTCTGGGTAGCCTCTAAGCATTCAGTCCACACTCTCTTGGCAGTCAAGGTTTGGCAAGCCATCTGACTCTCACTTATTGGCTCTTATTTATTTTTCTCATTTGTAAAGGCAGAGGTAGATACAATTAGGCTTCTTTTAAGGATTGCAGGAAGTGAAAAATGAAGGGTTCTGTGCAAAGTTCCCAAAGTGAGTACCATGTTTATAGTTCTATAACAGGTGAGCCATCATAGCCTTCATTATCATTAGTGCTAGCATCACCATCTTATTAGCAGCTAATCATTTTATTTCCCATAACTACACCCCAATACTGAAACTGGTCTTTTTCTGTATTTTTTGGTAGGAGGTGAAAATTTCCTTTAGCCAGAATTCTCAGCCTTTAAGGGACACAAGACCACTGTTGGAAATAAGCCAGGGTCCAGGTCATACTCTTATCCTTCCGTTTTTATGAAACTAGAGTGTGGCCTGACTGTGCACATCTTGGGGATTATGGTGTCATTTATAAACTGTGCTTTAGGGTGTCTTTAGGTTTTGGAATTCTGAATAGCCTAAATGTGCTTGTATAATCACAATAGCGAGGGAGTAGCTTGCTAATGAAACAGGCATTCCACTGAGACTTCCACCAAGTAATTACTTTCCCTGAGAGTGAGAAGCTATCTCAGTGTTGGGAACAGAACTAAAGAAATCATATATAAAAGTCATCACTGTGATAGTGAAACTTGGCAGCTGATATCTTTTATTGTTTTGGTTCTTTTCCTTTGACCCTAAGGGCATGTGTTACTCAGTCTACCCTGGTGTCCCTTCTGGAGCTGCTATCCACAAAAGTTTAATCACAGCATCTCTCTTCCCATGAGTCATTCTCTTCTGAGTGTGGAGCATCAGCAAAGCATCACTCCACTGACTTGCATGAAGCCTCTGCAGTCCTGTTCCTCTGGAGAGAGTGACTTTGTCAGGCAAGTCAGGTTATTTGGAGTGGCTTGATGGGGGTGAAAAGGGGTGGGCATAGGGAGGAGGGCTGAGAGGGAAAGGCAATTTATGGTGCCTGTGGGTAGCTGTTTTCCCCTCCTGGCACTTTCTAATTTTATGTTGCTTGCATTTATATTAAGAAATGCTGCAACTACCTTGTGCTATGGCAGGGGGTGAGCCTGAGGAAAATGAGTGGATCACTGTGACCGAGGGACAAACTCTTCTGAGTCCTCTTATATCAACCTTCTGCCCACTTGACAGAAGAGCTGAAGAGAAAAGGGACCAACGACCCCCAGGGCAAGATTGAGCATAACTCAGGTCCTTGCTCATTTTTCCCTGGAAAGAGACCGGATCACTTGTTCTCCCAGGAAATGCTGTAGATCACAACATTCTCTTTCTCACTCATTTAAGAATCAAGTGCTACTTTTTACATGGAGGATGCTCTTTGAGGTTTTGATACTTATTAATAATGGAGTTCTAGAGCCCAGAATGTCCTTCACCATGCCAGCCACCAGCTTTCTGAGATAGACTTACATTTGGAGATGACACAAACCTACTCTGCAAAATACATTTATCAAAGGATACAGGTGTAATGTTTTGACTTACTTATCTGGACGTACATGTGCATAATGTTGATTAGCATAGTCAAGCATGTTAGCATATACATCATCTTATATTCTATGTTTCTTTCTTTTTTCACCATTTGTTATGGGAATAGCATCTAAAAATCTATTTTCTTGGTAAATTATCAGGACACTATACAATATTAATTATAGATCTAGTGTTGTACACTAGATCTTTAGGCATCTTTTTATACAGATTTACTTTTTAATTCCTTGTGACCTTGACCATATCACTTAACCACTTTATATATACCATGAGAATGAGAATTGGGCTACAAATGCTGCAAATCAGGAAAGACATGTGACAGCCTTGGGTATGCCCAATACTTACCAACAGCAAAATAAAAAGTAGCAGTTATTGCTTCCAGCAGCAGCAGCAGCAGCAACAATGTTACGGTGGCCAGTTTTGTGCACCAGCTCGCTAGGTTATAGTACTCATTTATTTCACTAGATACTACCTCAGGTATAGCTGTGAAGGTACTTTGCAGAAGTGATTAGCAGCAGCAAGCAGTAGTCTCTATGTAAGGAAGACCATCCTTAAAAGCTGAAGTCCTGGTTTTATCAGTGAATGTCCTCAGGGAAAGAACTGAGGCTCCGCGAGGAAGAGCAGGGCTCATAGAATTGACTCCCTGGGCCAGCCTGTAGTTCCTGATGGCTAGATTCATGAATTCCAGACTTTCTTACAATCCCACGGTCATGTAAGAAATTCCTTGCAATAAATCTCTGAATCTATAGAAATATCTTACTGATCTTTTTTCGTGGGTAGAACTTTGCCTGATACTGTAATCACCACCACCATCACCACCATCCCCACACTGAACACATTTATTTGTGTGTCTTGTGTGTAAGAAGGGCAGATTTGGCCAAGATTCACTGCCACAGTTTTCTCGCTCTTGGAAATCTGTTCCTAACTATACCATCCCTAATTTGATCCCTCCAAAGGCAAAGAAACAGTAAACACCTGTTGATGGGCAGAACATAAAGCTATAACTTTGTTTGTATCCCTCTAACTCAATAGTAGACCACACAGTCCAGTGCCCTTGGGTTGAACATAGTCACAGACTTGGAATGGTTCTGCCATCTCAGCTTCCCTGAACGATCTCTTCCCTCATTCATCTGTTTATTTAGTCTTCATTGGGCTTCTGGCTGAACTCAGAACATAGGTTTGTGTAAACATCTCTCAGGGAAGACAGAATCCTGGGCAGTGCTGACACAGATACAAGTTTTGCTCTCATAGACTCTGCATTCAATAAGGGGAGACAGATGATGGGTCATAAAACCAAAAACCGATCAAAATATCTGAAATATTTTATAGTATAGTGCTTATAGGTTGCAAGAGGGGAAATTTTAGATGCAAAGGTGAATGGTGATCTCTCTGAGGTGGTAATGTTTGCAATGAGACCAGAAGGGAAGAAGAAAGAAACCCAATCTTGTAAGCTGGAAGGAAACAGTAGCATATATAATATTTCAGGGATAGGAAAAGAGCTCATCTTACTCTCTGAGCACATACAAGTTGTGCTCAAAATATATGATAAGTTCTTCCATTTTTGAAAAGCATCATGGTAAAAGACACAATACTATGAATTCCTCTCAAAATGCTTTCCTTTACTCTGAACAAATTTACTCCATTTTTTCTTGCTACTTTCTAAGTAGTTCCAGAAATTATCTCTCATGAGTGTCTTTACCAAGTGTGATCAAAACTGTAGTGACTGCTGCTGCTGAGTGCCATCCAACAGAAAGGCAGGCTTGTAAAAACGTTATGATGTGTCTTTATCCAACTTAGTCCCTAGTTCTGGCACCATGCAACTTCTGGCTCTGCCCCAAAATAAAATGACCATGAAAGTCAATGTTTTGAATTGATTCAGGGCTTCAAGACAACCAGGACACTACAACTAAAAAAAGCACATACTAACATATATTTGGTGTACCCTACATAACCTCATTGTAAATCAATTATCTCTTTAAAGGTTGAGTCTCTAAACATAGTCACACAGAAAAGTGCTGGTGGTTAGAACTTTAGCATATAATTTTGGGCCACAAAATTCACCCTGTCAGAACAGATGAAGAGATCACTGGCTACAGTTTCATAGTTTGACCCCATTAAGATCTCTGTGCAACCTCTAGATTTGCTTGTAACTCTCAAGCTCTCTTGCTTACTCATTATGGGGGTTGGTGATGCCTGAGATTCTAACTTGCCAGAGACAATGGCTTGCATCAAGTTCAGGAGGTGATGGGTAAAATAAATTACACTTATAAGAAGCCCAAAATAAAGGTGAAGGAGCATTCCCAAGACAAAGACTGGGAGAGAGCAGAGGTTAAGATTGTTGGAGTTGAACTCCCACTGTGACCATTTGTTTCCTCTCTGACACTCTCCTCTGAATAAAATTAAGATATTCTCTGATGACAGATGGTGGCCAGTTGCCCTCTATCAATGCAGATTCTAGTACAAAGCCACCTGAATGAGCTCGAACAGAAGAATTAACCCTAGTTGCACTGGAAGCAACTTCCATGCAGAGAACCCCAGGTAGCCACTTAATAGCCATGCTCTGCTAAAAAACTAAAACATAATCCTTCTCCACTTCTATCAATCTTTAGATTGCACAGACTGTTTTAGCACTGAGCATTATTCCACTACAAGACTTAAGAGTGTTTTGCACCTCCTAGTCTTACCACAAGACCTCATGAAGTACTAAAGAAGAATATCTTCTTTAGCTTTTCACTATGCTCTATAGCAAGGCTAGTAATTAATATGATTGCTCCATCATTGAAGCTATGTTCGTTCACAGGACCATCTATTATACACTAGAGACAATGTTAAGGGATAGCCTGGGATATGTTTAATTTGGTTTCAGTAAATTTACTGTTTTGCTTATTTTATTCTCTGTGAGTTCTCTCTGCCATTTATGTGAACCTAATAGAGAAATAAAGATTCCTGAAAGGGATGTTGGTAAAGTAATGAGAAGAGTGTCCCCTCTGGTCAGACACATGCATGGCTGACCATCCTGAAGCCAGCAAAAGCAAGGGCCAGACAGAGCGTGACCAGGAAAACCACCATAAAGCCCAGTTGATGATGCAATATACATGGAAATGGGCAGCTAGGTAAGACTCAGAGGTAATGAAGATGCTGTAAAAGAAAATACAATGTATACCTCTCGCTGATCAGGTAAGAAATGCCATTAAGATGGATGGGATTATTTGAAGACTCAGCTACCAGCTCTACAAAAGCATCTACACCTCTCTGTGGCATTTCCATAAAGCCCTTGAAGTTGCCAGGATGAAGCATGAGATTACGAGGAGCTGCAAAGGGTTATATTGGCTGCAAAAGGCCACGAATCCCTATGCACTAGAAGTGTCACTAACGTACAGATGAGGAACAGATCACAGCAGCAGAAAGAAATAAACTAGCATTTCAAGTTGATTGCACTAGCCTTCGTAATTCTTTTTCTGATAAGAAGAGCATTGTTGGATTGTTTATAAGCCCTATTCTAAAAATTCAGAGAACTGTCTGTGCTCTAAAACAGATCTGTGCTAAAATACCCCCTTTAAAATTCTACTACAGCACATTTCTTCTTGGCTAGGGACTGGGAATTCAGTTACAGGAAATCTCATGGTAAATGTTGTGGGCATGTGTTTGTCACTTCGTAAATCCTCACTGTGAACTTGACAGGAATCCAAGATCACCTTTTAAAGCCAATCTAGCTGAGGGATAAGATGGTGTTCTTAGCACTTCAACTCGAGGACAATATGACTGGCAATAAAATTAGCCTTAGCCACTATGATTGGCAGAGGACTATGGTATTGTAAGCAACTTGCTATTGACAGCTTGTGGGATTCTTTCTTCCAAAAAGTACTTGTATATTAATACTTTGCCTTCTCAAAATGCACATAGTGTATTTATCAGGGGTCTATTAGGGCTATTTGGCAAAGTAAAGCCAAGCACTTTACACAGCACCCAATTTCAACACAACTACCCATTCTCCATCTTTAGCCAGATCTGCACTGCACAAATATAAAGCTCTAGGATGTTACTGTTTCATGAATCCACTGTATTTACTATGTCACACTAGAAAGACAATCAGTCTATTCTTGCTGTGTTACTCTGACAATAAATATTTCTCTGCACAGAGGATTAGTTTTCTAAATTCGCCTAGAGTTAAGCAGCTACCTAAATCTGCTAAACATTTTATGGCATTCCTAATGCTGCTCTGACTAAAACAAGACATTCTGCTCTCATCTGGGGGCCACACCACAACAATGTGTCAAACACCTTTGCTGTGAGTTCTTTATGCCTTACAGGAAACCACAGGACAGTCAGATAGTCCTATGTGTCCCCCAACTCCCATTCAGACTGAGGGGGGACAACAGTCTGTCTTGCTTTGGGAGTGTGAGCCTGATAGGGTTAGTCCTCAGTAATTACTATTCACAGTTTCCTCCATAACAAAGCATGAACTCCCCTCCAAGAGTCAAACATTAGGGCCTTCATTTGTCTTTCATCTTTCTAAAAGACCCAGGGAGCTTAAAGTGGTGGCCTACAACTGTAATCCCAGAACTCTTAGAAGTTGAGGCAAAAGGATTCCAAGTAGTAATTCAGTGTGAAGATCATGGGTTCAATCCCCAGATCAAAAAACAAAACAAAATAAAACAAAAGACTCAGAGTGTCCTTCTTCTCTGTTCCTTCTGTCAGCCACCAAAAACTATAGGCTGAGCAAGCAAGTATATGGTGACACTGTTAAGGACCATAAATGCCTGAAACCCACTTGTAAACCGTATCATATGCTGTCAACACAGAGAGCAGAAATAGAAACAAGGTGGGCAGAAATATGTCAGTAAGTTCCGTGATTCTTCCCAGATATTTTGCACTCCACTGGAGATTTTTCAAAGACTCTTTTAGCTAAGATTCATCACGTACGTTTTCTCCGTCTCTTAGCCTCTACCTTAATGTCAATGAAGGCAGGTGAATGAGAGAAAAGTAGATCAAGGGGAACAAACTAGTTCACATGTATGTAGTAACTTTCTTCCACCACTTCATTCACCAGGGAGGTGCAATCCATTCCTCCACCGCAGGTCTTCAACACATTCACATATATTGAAAGAAGAGTGCAGGAAAAAGAGAAAGTCACATATTTTTCAGAAGAGATGAGACAGTGAGTTAGGAATTTTGAGGGGTGGGTGGCCCCAGGAACTGGGTAGAGGATTTCAACATAATCAAAGCCATGGACTTGAAGAGCAGAATCTCCCAGGTTGACGCAGAGGATGGGTAAGTTCTACAGGTCTGCTGTGTAGCAGCACGGTACCTAGGGTTCACAATACTCTACTGCACACTTACAAATTTAAGAGGATAGGTTTCATGCTAAATGTTCTTACCACAATAAAATAAAATTTTAAATAAATGGCAAATAGGAGAAGGGTATTCACTCCTTTCTCAGTTGGCAGTGTCTTGCCTTCCACATGCAGGAGATCTTGTTACTCCCCTTCATGGTACAGATCTACATGAAAATCTATGCTCAGTAGGATGCTCTGTCTCTATCCATCTCTCATCACATGAGCCCCTCCTCTGTCTTGATCTCAGTCACTCTCCTGGCTCTGTTCTCTGTCCTTCCAGTTAGAGCTCTCCTTATCTTGGTCTGCATGTAAGGGCATCATTCTACCTTTCCATAACAGCTGACCACCTTTGATAAATCTCCTGAAGGCTCATAAGAATTTGAGATTTGTTTACCAGTGATCTCCCTCTGTCTGTCTGTCTGTCTGTCTGGCTGGCTGGCTCTCTCATCTCCTCTCCTCCCATACTTCTCCCTTCATCTTCTTTTCCCCTCCCCTTTCTTCTGTCTTTGGTCTCTATATCAACACTAAGCTGAAGGAAGTCAGGGATTTGTAGATCCTTTTACTGGTGCACTGACTCCAGACATTTATTGTTTGCAGAAGGGAAGGGAAGGGAAGGGGCAATAAGAAAGGCAAAGGGAGAAAAACATACGAGAGAAGAGGGGAAAATATATAAAATAGAAAAAGTGACAGAAGATGAAGAGTGAGGGGAAAAAGAGGCAACAGTAGAGAGAGAGAGGAGTGAAGAACAGGAGAAGGGAAGGAGGAAGAGAAGAGAAGAGAGAGCAAATGGTGGGGGGCAGGAGTAGTTGCTACAGGAAGAAAAGCAGTCAATTATAAGGGAAAACGAAGACAGTGAACAATCCGGATTCCTTAAAAGATTGAGGAACTTGTGAAAACAGTGACACTAATATTAAATCAAAAGTGTTTGCAGTTCTGTGCTTCTGCATCACCTCTCACCATTACTGTTTGTTACCCACAATGGCCTGGTGTGATGGTGCATGTTTGGGGCAGGCCTGAGAAGTAGATGAAAGGTTAGAGATGGAAACTTTGAATGAACAACAGCTCTGAGCACTGAGGTTACTTCTCCAGGTGGAGGCAGAATCTCTGAAGGGATCCTGGGCTAGGAATGCAGCCAGTTTAAATTTAGAAAGCGGGAGAATTTAGGGGCACCTTGGCCGCAGATCTAAATGTAAGTTAAAGATTGTGACAATCTTAAAATACAACGTGAGTGATGTTTGAGAACACAGAACAGCTTGTGCAGCCCTATGTGAAACAAATGCAAATCGTATGTAAATGTGCTCGCATCTTTTCTGGGCTAATTCTGACTTCAGGCCCTTCTGAGTATCAAGCCCATGCAGAGACTTAGATGTCCAGTTTAGTTCCTGGACTGTGAGTCACTCACGTCCTGTGAAGTCCCAAGATGCCCTTGCTGTTTGCATGGAGAGTTTGAGAAGTTGTTAAGTTGATATTTGCAAAAAACCAGGGAGCCAGGAGATACTTTGGCTCAGAAATAGCAGACTGTCCTCACAGATAAAGTGACCTGCTTCTGGGGCTGTGGTGGGTGAGGATATGCTGCATTACAAGGGCAGCCCACTCATGCTTTCTCAACTCTTCTACTGTGGCAAAATGCACATGACTCAAAATTTAGGATCTTAACCAATTTTGATTACACTGTTCAGTGGTATTAAATGCATTCCTAGCAGTCTACAGTCCCTGCCACTGTCCGTCTCCGAACTCTCCTCATCTGACAAAACAGGATTCTGTATTTATTGAACATTAATACTGCCATTTGCTTCCCTTCCATTCTCCCCTGGAAACGACCATTCTCCTTTTAGTCTGTGCTATTTTGCTTATTTCATATAAGGGAGGTCTTGCAGTATTTGTCTTTGTGTGACCAACTTATTTCATTTGGCAAAATATCCTCAAGGCCTACCCATAGCTTTTAGGGATCAGAATTTTCTTTCATTTTACGGGGGGGGGATAATATTTCATTACATCTTGCATATCCATTTATCATCAGTGGGCATCATATTAGCAGTTTGAAGAATGGTGCTATGAACATGGGTACAAATATTTCCTTAGGACTCGGCATTTTTTTTTTTTTTTACCAGAAATTGAGCTGAAGGCTTTTACACTGAGCCATATTCCCAGAACATGTTCTAGTTTTTAAATTTTGAAACAGGATTTAAATTGTCCAAGCAAGACTCAAATTTGTAATCCTCCTGCCTCAGCTTCCTTCAGTACTGAAAATACAGGCATGCACCGTCATGCCTGGTTTCAGTTCTTCCAAATGCACACGCAGAAGTAAAATTGCAGAATCAAGTGGTAATTCTTCTCATTATCTGAGTAATTGCTTTCCACAGCAGTTGTGCCATTTCAGATTTCGACCAACAGGGAACAAGGATTCCAATTTCTTCACATATTTGCCAATACTTATTATCTTTCTTTTTTTTTTTTTTTTTTACTTGTAACCACTTTAGTTGGGGTGAGGTATCTCAAGGTAATTTTGTTTTCATTTCTTTAATGATTAGTGACATGTAATATTTTGTCACGTGCTTACTGGGTATCTGTTTATCTTCTTTGAAGAAATGACCAATCTGACCTTTGCCCAATCTTGGCACATGTTATTTGATTTTGCTGCTGGTGTCACTGAGTGACTGTCTTGACTTGTGTGCACAGTGAAGGGGTTTTAGTAGGAAATTCCAAACGCAGTACCCATGCTACCTTCACACTCATCCTCTTAATGAGTGGTTTCATTGCCTTCCTGAACTTATGCAGGTTTTGTTAGTGCCACCTCTGACCTTAGTCTACTCCAAAACCCATTCCCTGTTGAGAGCTGGGGGAGCCTGGTGTATAAAAACAAAATCCCAGCAGTCTCCAGGCTACATCAAATGAAGCATGTCTAGCCACACTACCACAGCATGGCCCAATGACATGGAATCCAGCCTTTGTTGTTCCTTTGATGACATTTGTGACAACTCAGGGTTCTCTCCTTCTGCTGCCGCCATTCTGGTTCTAAGATATCTTGGCTATGCTTGTTGGTAGCTCTGGCATCGGGCACCCACCCATCCTGGAAAGTTCCTCCCAGGAAGCGCATGCATCCGCCCAGCGTTGCCACTCAGGCCTCTCTCTTCCCCTGCCTCATTTCCCCACTTTCCTCCCACGTTCTTCTCTCTAGCATTTTCTTGTTTTAATGCTTACAGATCAGTGTTTCCTTCCTGAAACTGTTTTGTATTTGTACAGATTGAGCAACCTAATCTGCAAATCCATAATACTACAAAATCCAAAACATTCTGAGCATCAGCATGAAGTCCTAAGTGGGAAACTCCACAGCTTAGCTCATGTAGCTAGTTGCCAAAATACAGGGTACAAAAAGAGTAAAAAGCATTGTACAATTTGTTTTCATGTTATGTGTATAAAATGTATATTAAACATAAGTTAACTCAGTGATTTGACTTGGGTCTCAGCTAACTTTCTGAATATATATATTCTAAAATCTGAATCAACCTGAAAACAGAAACTTCTGTTACTGAGGGTTTTAGCCTATAATTTCCACCTTGATATCACAAAACCAGACTTAGTTGCGACTTGCAGGATCTCAAAATAACTGTGGCCTAAATAGCATGTAAGTTTATTTTTCATTTCTGTGGACATTCTGAGCTAGGCAGTCCATCCTAAAGCTTGCTGCCTCTCCCCTTTTTCAGTCCCACCATCTGTAAGACAGGGTTTCCACGTTCAAATTTGCCTCAAAGTCACACAATATCACTGATTAGGAGAGACAAAATGGTCTATAGGTGTTTGCATAACATGTAGATCTATCCCTATGAAGGTGTTTTCCCAGAAAACAGCAATAATGCAATGATGCTTTTTGGTCGGTCTCTCTCTCTCTCTCTCTCTCTCTCTCTCTCCCTCCCTCCCTCCCTGCCTGCTAGCAAATACTGTAATTATTTTCTAATTTAGGTGTAGAGGTTGGGAATATAGCTCAGTGGTACAGTGCTTGCCAAGCATGTAGCAGTAACACACACAGTAATCTGGAATTTTGGCATATTGGCTGTGACTAATGGACCTTTTACCTATGATCTATTACTAAGGAAGAAACCATAAAGGACTGTTGGGTAGGCAGCTGGCAGTTTCTGCCACAATTCCTTTCTGCACGCTTTTCACTGGCCAGAGTATGCAGCACTCCATGCAAACAAGCAGAAATGTTGTACGTGTGGTGTACTGCAATATCCCTAATGCTTACTGCAGTGTCTGACAGGCACGCCATAAATAGAGGTGCAATAAACATTTGCTGCATAAGGATGGAGCACAGTTGCGGTTATATTCCAAGATGATGTTTAAAAATGCAGACCAATCCTTTCTGCTTCATTCAGGTTCTTCCACAAGGCAGACCAAATTAATGCCATGCTAGCCCATCCACCTTCTCACTCCACTCCCTGGGAAAACCTGTCTGCTTTAAAGTTGAGAAATAGCGTCATTCTTCTAATCTGGAAGGAGAGTCAGGCTTCCTTTCTAAAAATCATTACTTCCTAGAGTTTCACATTATTTTCAAGGCGAAGACCTGCTTTGCAGTCCAGAACAATTCAAACCCTTTTCATTGACACTCTGTGTTCAGGTTGCAGAAAATAAACCTGACTTAGATTGCTCCACAGAATTTCCCAGAAATTTGGCTCTCGATGGCAGCTGCCTGCATTCTGAGCACCTCCAAGAAGGAGCAAGAGCAAGAGCTGTTCTCAAAAAAGATAAATTTTTTGGTCTAATTCCATCACAACCTCCTCAGATTACCAGTGGACACCACACATATGAAGGTGGACACCATACCTCCCGATGTGTCTACGCAATGGCATAGCAGGAGGTTGGCTGTGTTAAAACTTCAAAACCTCTAGGCATCTGCTACCTCTAACACTCAGACATTCATTTCCAAAAACATTTTAAAGTGCATGATTCAAGGCCCATCCTGAAAACATTTCTCATCTATTACTTTTTCACCGATTACCATTCGATTTTTTAAATGATAAAACAGGGAAACCTTTAAACACTTGGTGGATCCTGAATTATTAAACATAAAAGGGCACTTCGGTGTATTTATTATCATACTGAAGGAAATCTTGTCTGGTTTAAACTCTTAGCTCCTTAAAATGTCCCCACTTCTATTCTGAAATGGAGCTAAAAATGCATTGCTGTAAAACTCCAACCACTTTCAATGTTCTCATCATCAGTTTCTGACATTATGAGCTGTCACCCTTCCAGGTTGCACACCTCCTCCAGGGAGGAGGCTGGGCCTGTGGTGCTGACTTTCCAAGCCTCTTGAAACTGCCACCAAGCCCCAGTGCTGGCTGCTGCGTCCTCTTCTCCTCTCCAGACAAACACAGCTTGTCTGAGGACCAGTGTCTGAGGTCCTCTTGCTGGGATAGTTCTCAGTGGCAAATTGCCAGCCATGCGGCAATTTCCTTGAAACCAATGCTGACTTTTAGCTCTGACAGCACCCCCCCCCCTTTTTCTTGATTCTTCCTTATGGAAGTGAAATTCACATAACATAAAATCAATCATTTGCAGTGTACCACTGAGTGACACTTAGTACTCACATATTGCATAACCACGACCTCCACCTAGTTGCAAAACTTCTTAATCATTTACTCTCCTCAAAACCCCCTGGCCCATAAGCAGTTATTCTATCGTCTCCCTCCCCTGGCAACCACCATAATGCCTTCTGTCTTGGTGGATTTGCCTACTTGGGATATTTCACACAATCAGAATCACACATTATGTGAGCCTTTGTGTCTGGCTTCATCACTGAGCCTAATGTTTTAAAGGTGCATCTAGGTAATAGCATGTGTCAGAATCCCATTCCCTTTTGGGGGAATAAATAATACTACATTATATAAACAGATCACACTTATTGTATTCATTCATCCACTTATGGACATGTGACTTGCGCATTGCCTTTAAGGATTGTGAAGAGTGCTGCTCCACAAGAGCTGATGAACATGTACCAGCTCTTGTTTGAGCATCTATTTCAATTCTCCTGGATAAAAACCTACAAGGGGAGTTGCTGGGTCATGAAGTCATTCTGTGTTTAAATTTTTGAGGAAATGTCAGACTGCCTTCAACACTCTTGCACTCATAGGTTTTTAGAATTGCTCCCCAGGACTCCATTTTAACTTAGCATCCAGAAAACCATCCTTCCAGGAAAAGATAAACACTCTGGAGATCTCTACAGCAGGACTTCAAATTAATCACAAATGCAACGTTTCCCTACACCAACAACACCACGAAGCTCTAGGTTCTCAGGTCCATATCCTCTCTCATTCTTTCTTTTCAAAATTAAGAGAATGACTGTGTACTAGGCTTGGAGCAGTCACGTATGTACTTTGTGCTGCTTACAGAATACAGGGTGAAGGACAGACTGAATGTGAAGAGGAAGAAAAAAGAACTATCGAAGGGATTGAAAAAGAATAGTATATATGTCAGGTGCCTAGAAACAGGAAGAAATAGGCTGGCTTTATGATGCACGTTTAAGAGGAGCCTTTGAAACTTTCCTTAAAATTTCCCAGTGTTTTTAGAAGGATGTAACTACCAACTTGGTACATTTCAGATAAACCCCAACATTCCCTCTGTACACCACTACAACTATACTTAGCTGTGCCTGGTTATTTTTGGCTCAGAATTCCACCTCCCTTTCTCTGCAAATTCTGTCCTCTTTGCCCAAAATACCATTCCATAAATTGTGTCAAGAAAACGAACACCCCCTCCACACAAATGTGTCAAGCATCTCTGCTTCCTTCAAACCTTCCAAAACTCCCTCTCCACTAGGAATCCTACCCATGTGAACAATGTCATTCAATTTTGCTTAGAGTTACAGGCACAAGGTGTTCTCCCCTTCCCAACTATGTGTTGTTTGAAGGCGGGTGCTCTGATTTCATCTTAATAATAGGAATTAGTACTCATTCCTTAAAACAGTTGAAGGCATGAAGTGAGATATAGGTTTAAAGAGTCTCATGTTTTGCTTGGATTTTGAAGGCACTTAAGTGCTTATGAATCCATTGAACTTTTGGGTATGTATGGTATTCACATTCAAAATAGTTTGAAGGAAAAAGTGGTTCTTGACGTCGCACTGCTAAGTAGATCACTGACAAATGTGGCTGGAGAGAAGTGAAAGGGGGGAGACAGGAAAAGTTGAGAAAAATTCTCTAGAAGTGATTTAGTATGAAGAGAGAGAGAGTGAATATAATGTGACCAGCACCATGGACACAGACTTTACAACATATAACAACAGTAAGTAAATTGAGTTATCAAAACCATTATGACTACTACCATTCTGACTAAGGGACATATGGATTTAGACTTTTAAGTTATTAAGACAAACATGTCCCATGGCTTTCTTTGGATAGATAATAGACAAAGGATGTGAAAGGAGATTTAGAGAAAAAGGGAGGACTTGAAACAAAATAAAACAGTGCAGAACAGAACCATGATAATCAATGGCGCTTCAAAACCACTTCTGGAAAGCTGAGGAAACTAATATTCCAAGTTTTAGATGCTGAGCGCTTAGAAGAAAGTCCTTAGTCACTGCTGCAAACAGCAGAGAATGAAAAGGAAAATCCTATCGTGGGAAAACATACATTTATTAACCCCTTTACAAGAGCTACAAACCAGGCACTTTTCTATAGATTATGGCACCTTCAGCACTCATTCAGTCTCCCAAACCTTCGCAGTTGAGTTGGTTGACCTGTTCTGCTTTGCAAGTACAATGCTAGATGCCAGCCACCTCCCCAGACCCATGGTGCAAAGCTTGTCTCTTCCTGATCTGCACTTTACATAGTGAACGTGCTTACACCCTAGTTCATTGACAGAATTGGTTCAGAATGACACCACAACCAAAACTGTTTCAAGGTGCCATCTCCTGCAAGCCTGTGAGATGAAAAGTAATTTAAAAGGATAAGGTTCAGTCAGTGACATTTTTTCATTTCATCAAGTATAACATTATTCTAAGAAATCCAGGCCACTAACAGAGCACATGTATGTGCAAGTCCTCATATGACTAGGCCCATGACAATGGCAGTTCAAGGCACAAATCACCATAAGGTTAAGAAAGCACAAATTTTTTTTTAAAAAAAATAGAGTTCAAAATACAGAAAAATTAAGCAAGATAATAGGAAATCAACCATGGGTACCATAATATATCTTGTTATCTTCAAAATAGCTACCCATAGTATTAGACATAATAAAATCAAACAAAACAAAACAGAATATTTTCTTTGGATTTATTCCTTTTAAAATAAAAAAATAAAAATAAAATACATATAGAAAAAATTTTAAATTTTATTGCTGGAATTATCAGAACAATAAATAGTGAATTGATAATCAATGAATTTCATTAATCCCAATAAAACTATAACATGGAAATATGGTATTCAGTAGCCTTTGAATGCTATAATTTTCTTTTTTTGTAACGGGTTATGAATTCATGACCTCGTACTTGCCAGGTAGAAGCTTGTGCTGCTGAGCTATATCCCTGGCCCCTCAATGCTATAATTTTTAAATGTAATAGTATTACATATTTCTAATGAAGTAGACAAAAGAGCAGATTTAAAGTTATCTACAGGGAATGGATATGCCAGTTACAATGATCATATTGTATATATTGTACATACAGGTTATATATATGTACTAAAATATTACATTGTACTCCATAAATTTGCACAACTATGTATCAGTGAAAAAAATATAGTACAAAAAAAAGGTGGTTATAGACATTATAGTTTGTTAATAATCACCTATTCAGTAATTGGAATGGGTACAAAGATCTTTAGCTCCAAAGAGCTGGATTTCTTAGATCTTACTGGTTCCATTGATACTAAGTGGTCACCCGGTGCTATAATGATAAATTATCAGCTGCTTCATGCCTTTCTACATTGATGCTCTTTGCTTAAACTGAAATAACTATTTTAAAAAGTAATTACATATCAATATTGTAAATTCCCAAACCACTTGTTCCAAATAGAAGGTAACAATTAATAAATACAGTGCAATCACAAGTTATTAAAAATCTGCTGCTGCTTGCAGATACCAAGTGAGGGCATTATTATTTTTTATTACTTTAAGCAGAGATTTTAGTATTTAGTTTTGCAAATGGATCTTTATTAAAACAGAAATGATCCATTTGTCATTTAAAATAGTAGTTATCAAATATTTGATGTTAAAAATGCTTAGGTATCAAAAATGGGCCTTTTCACCGAAAAACAAAAACAAGAACAAAACCACGGCAAGGGAAGGGAATTGACAGGAACAACTCCTTCACCAATTGACTGGTTTACTGTTATTTTATAGTGTATTACTGTACCATCCAAATTCATAATAATGGGATGGGACTTATAGTTTAGGAAAGACTGTTTATAGCCCAAGAAAGGAAAGATACTATTATCTTTTCCAGCACTATTATAATTTTATCTTTTCACTTATCTCTCCAAGAAAATTTTCATGTCTAATTCTCTCATTCTTTAAGCAAATGTTCTTCCAATTTTATGTTATCTAAACATACTACAATCTCTGCTTGCTACACTGACGTATCAAGACGTCCGTCCACAGATGCTGCTTAAAAAGACAGGCCCTGAACTTATGTGTATTTCTCAGCCACATCACACATTGGCTGTGTTATACTGGGCAAGTTGAGATCCATCTCAGTCTTCCCATCTGTAAATCAGAATACAATCTAGCAACTGCCTCATTGTATCAAGGGTAGTAATACTTATAAAATATTTGTATGAGAACTGAGTACATATAAAAACCATATGTGCATGCAATGCTATTTTGGTTACCTGTCCACCTTAGTTTCCTATTGTTGTAGCTGTAAGAAATTAGCAAAAGTGACATGATTTAAAACAATGCAAATTATTAACATAGCTATAAATTTTGAAGATCTAATGCCAGTCTCACTGAGCTAAAATTCAAGATGTTGGTAAAGCTATATTTCTTTCTGGAGGTCCCAAGGAAACCTGCCCTGTTGATTCTTCCAGATTAAAGGCTGCCTGTATTTCACTGTAGCAATTGCAATGGTCAGTTCAGTTTTTAACAGCAAACACCATCTAACACTCACTTTTCACTGCCTCCTCCCGCTTAGAAGGACCTATGCCATCATACTGGACCCATAGATAATCCAGATTGACTCCCTATCTCAGACTGGTTAACAAGACTAATGCTGTCTGCAAACCCAATTTTTCTTTGCTGTGTAAAATTATATGATCACAGGTTTTAGAGAAGAGAATACGGAAGTAGTCAGCAAGAGGCAAGGCTGTACTTTTCCTATTACACAGTCTCTCTTTACAATGCACTGCAGATAGGTTTTTTTCTTTTTCTTTCTTTTTGGCTCTCTTTTTCTTTTTCTGGTTAGTTTGTTTTATTTTTATTTTTAGTGTTCTCAGAGAATTTGAGAGACTACCCAAAAAGGATGCCACCCATATGTGACCTCTTGGCCTTTGATCTTCTATTAGCATATTTTATATGTTCCATAATACTATTTTATTATTCTTTTTAAAAGAGCTTTACTTTGGAATAATCTTAGACTTACAGAAAGATTGTGGTAATAATATAGAGAACCCTATGTTTCCTATCCAGCTGCCTCTGATGTTACCATATTATTCAATCATAGTTCGCTGATCAGACACAGGAAATTAACACTGACACAGTAGTGTTCACTAGGCTGCAGATCACATTGAAATTTCATTCATTTTCCCATTTATCTACCTTTTCTAGATCAGGACTCTATGAAAGATTCCACCATATGCATTTTGTTGTTTCTCTTTAGTCTTCTTATAGATTTTCCAGCTCCTCAAGATTTATTTGACCTGAATAGTACTTCTTGTTCAAGTACTTTATCATTTTCCTTATGCTATAACCCCTTCAGGTAACCTTCCTGGACTCTATCAGCATTTGAGTCTACAGCCCTTGTTTAAGTAAAAACACCACTAAAATAGAGAAGTCATCAGTCCAACAAAATGTTAAGCAGAATCTTCTTAGTAAACCTTTCTTTGGAATACCATAATTCCTCCAACTTCATATTCATAAGCAAATTCTCCTCTTACACCAAACACCAACGGGCTGCCATGGGCCAAAACAATAAAATGTGACTTAAACATAAGAGATTCTGAGACATTTAGTGACAGAACCAGAATGCCAGTGAGCATCCCTTCTCTCCTCCTTCTCCCATTTTTCTTCCCTTTCATTGGTTTTGAAAACAGTTCATGGAATTGTACAGAAAGGGCATCAATAGATTAAAAACTGTTTCTCTCTAATAAAATGTTAAACGATGTTGAAAATTAATCACTAGGGCCATTTGTGCTGCCCTCCTCAGAGGGAGACGGCTCAGGAAATTTAATAAATTATTATCACAATGATGTTCCTATTATAGAATTTGCATTTCATTCCCAAGGCTTACTTTCAGCCTTAAAGTTGCCAGATGATGGTTAATAAAATCAAGAGGAACTTAGACTGTCCACTAAGAAGCATTCTTTGGGTTTAATTATTTCAGCTTTGATCCTGATATGCTTCTTTATAATTTTTGTTTCTTTAACACAACTAAAGACAGTATTTAATCGCAAGCATGCTCTCCTGATGGAAACACCCACTGTAATGATATGCCTAGCTTAAAAGCAAATCTAATCTACTTGCTTATTAAATTTAAATGTGTTTAAGGCTGATATGGTTTGAAGATGATATGTAAAGTAACAACTTCCAGGGTTATAAATGTCAACTCTAAAAATTATATGCAATATAACGTACAAAATAAATGCTGCTTCATCTTTACATTCCACTGTGATCAATTCATTAAACAATGTATTACAAGCCATGAGGACAGATGTACAACATGAGATGCCATTTGTCATAGTGTATTCTATAGCACCCAGGAAATTCTGTGGAGGCACTCTTTTTTTGTTTTTTGTCAGCAACATATTACAGTTATTATTAGAAAAAGAAAAGAATAGAAGCTTTCTGATGTACCATGACCAGAAATACTTCTCCAATCAAATATTAAAAATCAAGGAAATCCACTGTTATGATAAAATTTCCTATTTGAACAAAATGGGAGGCAGTAAGAGGTTTCCATAAGAAAAGACCATTAACTGCAACAGTGTGGATGATGGCAACACATTAGGATGGATTGCCCTGTATATAATGAATCATGATTTTATTGTGCTTTAATCTTATCACTCACACCCCAGGAAGTCCCCAAACTAGACTGATCATCAGGACACCACAAAGAGGAAGCCAGGAGTATAAGATATACATTCCTGCTGGTCCCCTTTCCAAGGTTATCATGGAAGAGATGGAAGAGAATCCAAGAAGCTCACATTAAAAGAATAAAGCAAATTTCTTCATGATCCTTTATAGGGTTAATAACCCCAAAAACTTATTTATGCCTTATTCAATAGTGTATATATAGGTTAGCCCATATTAACTCTGAAAACATGTAAGTCCCACAATAAAAATGAGTAACACTGTGTACCACAGTCAACATTTTTCTCCACAAAGTTATAACCAACTGTCCAGGATAGCTATAATCTTGTTCTATTGATTGACAGAATAGTATTGACTTTTGGGCAGCTCAATTTCTGATTTCAATGGTACTGACTTCGAAGTAGTTATATTAATCTATGCATCTTCTCTTCAACAACCTTCTCAACTTTCCTTTCTAACTTAGGTTACTTCCTGTGTTTCCTTTAGCTAATTATATGGATCTCAGAGTTTTACTTAGAGAAAAACAAAAGTGTGTGGTTGAGAAGTGAAAATATCTGTTGGGAATTTATTCAAGTCTTAGAATCATCAATGTTTATAAAGTCTAATGAGAAAATGAGGGCAGAGCCCAACCGACTCTGGCTGGAAGGATTTTTATTTTAAATCTAATTGTGCGGGGCTCACCAGTTGATCAATGGTTTTCTCTCTCTTAGTGGCCTTCTAAAAAGTCTTGGAATTTTGTCATTACTCAATAAGAATTATACTTTTGCGTGACTAATTGATGTCTTGCCCAATGTCTTGCATTTCAATTCGAATAATCATCCGTTTCTATTATATATTTGAATTGGTTCTATGCCAGACACACAGGTGATCAAGATATAGACAGGCTAGAACTGATTCTCCCAGAAAGCTGGAGGGAAGAAATGAAATAGTATTCAGTTTAATTGTACTCACTGGGAGAGTTATTCAAGAGACTGCCTGCAGGCATCTGTGAGAACCATGAGAAATGACGACCTTGACCTTGTCAGTAATTTACAACTCATGACATTTTTCTCTCATAGGTAGGGTAGTTTATAAATTAAGAGATAACAGGAAGGCTAATAATGATGCTTCACTGAGAATGATTTATGTCCTTGGTTTAGTATGTGTGGGTTTTTTGGGCAGCGTTTGGAAGGCAAGGCATTCCTGGAATTGGGTAAACTGAGTCAAGATGGCTCAGGATATCAGGGTCACTATTGTGACTATTATCCTTCTAAGTGTCCATAGTCTATAACTATATATTCATTACTCAGTGTCCTGAAGTCTTGACCTGCTCTTGGGCTGGGGGTTCCTGAACCAACACTTCACTGGATGAATGTATCATACTTGCCAGGCTGTAGCTTTGGTGGCCACATGGCAAAGAGCATCCTCCCATCCCTAACTGCCTGAATGTCTGCCTTCTGCTTTCTCAGATATTGTCTTCAAGGTTTCTCCAACTCTGAAAGTTGCATTTTTAGCAGCCAATTCAGTGTCATTCCTTGGCTTTTGTGTCCAATTTCTACATCATTTTTCATAGTCATATTTTATGCAGCTGTGAAATAGTTACACAGCAGAAACTGTGAGGAAAGGTGACTAGGAAAGCTGTGGCAACTAGATGAAACTTGCGATGGGACAACTGAACTCAGGACAGCAGTACCAAATTTGGTGTGATGTGCCAATGCCCATTGAATAAGCTACAGTACGATGTGTTCTTATTCACTTAGAGTATAACATAGCAGTTAGGCAATGGGGGTCATAGAATTGTGCATACAGACACACACACACACACACACACACATACACACATTCACAGAACAAATATTTCCTTCCTGTATCAGTTTGGTTAAGGTCTGTATTAGACCTCTGTAGCATGCAGTTAAAAGCTTCTTCCAAATGGCATTTTGAAGCTAATTGCAATGCAAATTTTAACTCTAGGGTTTTTTTTTTTTAAACAAACCTCTACTCAGACAATAACAGAATGTTTTAATGCAAAAATTAGAAATCCAAAGTTAATATAGGAAGATGGACTATGGCTCATTCATTTTAACTCAAAGCATTTATGATAACTTCTTTAGCTCTGTGTCCCTGGTCTGCATCAGGAGCCTATGCAGAATGTCTGGGCTTAAGGAGCACCCAAACTTCTGGTTTCTCTTTTAGTCAGATCCCACATCTCTTGATAAATTGGCTGATTCCCCTAAATCCTTTAATGCATTTACCAAAATTCTCAACATTTTTTGCAGAAAATGTGAAAAACATAGACAATTTTAAAAGAAAAATTATCTATAATTTCACTACATAGAGTAACTATGATGAGCACAGATATATTCTCGAGATTCTTGCTCTCTTATGTCAGCTAATTCTTAAAATGCTCTCATTCTGCTCATGCTGAGGTGAAATAGAGTCTGCTCACTTGACAATAGGCTGAAAGCATTTTCCAGAGTGATCACCATAAATTAGCCAGTTCCCTATGCCAGAGTTTAGCTTGTTTCCAATTTTTCACCATTAGGAAAAATGCTGATAAATATTGTTTTTCAAAGAGCAATATTTGTTTCTGTTATTTTAAAAGAGGGCTTTTTCATTGTACTAAATTATGTATGTGCCCTTTTTAAGGTTCCACACAATTTTTAAGTGATTAGTAATCTCTCTAAGGGGTTAAGGAAGGACAGATATAGTTTAAAGAAAAAAATATGTCAAGTGTTTATATCCTGTCGAAATGTGTCACATTTCCTTTCTCTTCTATACAATCTCAGAAATTCAAAATGATTATGGAAAGATACTTTTAAAACACATTATATAGAATATTTTTGATATCACTGGGTGAATTCTAATGTAGAGTGATACTTGATGGGAGAAGAGATTTCAGTTAGTGCTGTTAGTTATAATAATGATGTCATAGCTTGAGAGAGGATAATATTTCTTTTTTGATATATTTTTATGTATTCATAGGCAAGTTTCATAATATCTGAGAATTTCCTATACAAAGGCTCTGCATATCAGTGCAATTATTACATTCTAATGTTGAGCATAGGTGTTCATTATATTACTCTTTCTGCTTTACTATATGCATGATATTTTCATAGTAAATGTTGTTTTAAAAATGAGCCAGAACACTCTTCTCAGTAGAAGTGGCAGCACATGCTAGGGCAGAGGTGGTTCACAGGTAAGAGATTTGGATCTGCATAAAGCTTCTTGGTCCAACACAAAAAATCTCTATTTTGATATTGACCATAATGCTACTCAGGAATGTATTTGCTACCAGAAAATAGCATAAAAAATCTAAAGCAGTGAGGGCAAAACTTTTAGAGATGAGTGCCCAAACTGTAACGCAAAATCCACTTATCACAGAATGCCAACACTGCAATGAAATCTGAATATTGAGGTTTTAGTTTAGAAGAAAAGAAATAAGACATTAACATTTTTTTTGTCTTAAAAGGAAAACTTCATGCCACAGGTTTGCCACCACTAATCTAAAGGATTTTCTGTTACATATCAGCATTTTATTTTCTCGGTACACAAGAACCCAGAATCTGGTTATCCCATTCCCTTTGATCTCTGACTTGTGCCAAGGAGTCACAGAAGACAACAGCTGAGGGACTTTTGAAAGGAGAATAAAAAAGAGACAGGGGGATAGTGAGTCACTATGGGTCTTTGTACCTTTGCTCAAGAACATGTTAGGGTTGTTTTCTAAGGATAAAATGCCATGGAATCCTGATTGCTCCCTTCCAAACACCTGCAAGATTCACACTCAGTTCCACCCCTTTGTAAAGAGTTACAGACTAAGGAGTCCTCAGAGTCTCCATGTCTGTGTACATCATTTCATACTTTCTGCAGTAGCAGGAGAAAAATAAGCGTACCCAAAAGTAAAGTCTATTGTTAGCCTATTTCTGAGGACCAATTTGATTTATGATTTGGACATACAAGTATCATCCCTGATGTTTCCTATGGCATAACAGACGTGGTGGGATTTCTTGAAAATTGGTGTATCCCATCTGGTCAAGAATATATGTGCCCCCAAAGGTGACCCACATTATCACTGGAATTTTTAGGATATAATATCATCAAAGGCTCTAGACCCAGGTAACTTTAATCTAGTCTTATCACTTGCAGATGAAAGCAGAGAATCCAATGGACCTCCATGTAATCCATCTCTGTCAACTGCATTAAGGAAATTACCTGTCAGAAACATTATGACTGAGATTCTGTGATTAAACACAAAACGTAGAAATGCTCAAGGGTACCTGTGAAATAACTGCCAAAAAATTACATACAAACGCCTTCCTTTAATTGACTTCTCTTAGGATTAATTCTGTGGTCATAAGTATTTGAAATCTGCACAGAGAGATATAATATAAAAATTATAGAGCACTTACTCTGTGTTTGTTGCTATGCCAAGTACTTCCCTATGCAATCCCATAATATCCCATGCTTTCAAGAGTTAAAAAATAAATTGTATGGAAGCACCTATTTACTGTACAATTTCAAATGTGTTCATTTAAAGCTCACTTTCCTTATCTGTGGGGTATTAATATGCAGATTATAACTTCATTTTAATAATATACATAAAGTATCAAACATATTTTGACACTCAGTAAACACTACCATTATTCTTATTAAGTATTAATGATTAATAAACATCAGTATTGCTATTATTTCTTATCAAGCACACATACTTAAAGGTTAAGTATTTTCTCTAAGGCTCTGAGATGATAAATAGAGGTAGAGAAATTCAGAACCAAGGTAGTTTTGATTTTAAAAGATCAAGGTCCATCCCAAATACTTTAAGAAAAAGTTTCACTGGAGATCTTTATTGGATCAGTGGTCCATATCTCTTTAGATATACACATGCAATCAAGAATCATACATTTTGCTCCCTTTGAATTCTGTGTTACTCTATGTTTGCTAACAAGACAGGAATAAAGGACCATCATAAAGATATAGTTAGGGCTCTGCACTTATATCATGTGGTTAATTTTTTTTTAACACCAGGGTTAGAGGTAAGTCCTGCAGGAGAGGTAAAACACATTCAGTACAGACACAGAGAAAGCCAGCACGATGTGGTCAGTGAATGCCTGGTAACTACCATCCTTTAACCTGGTTTCCAGCTAAAACCTCCTACATCTGTTCTCTGCCTCTTTTCTTTCTCTCTTCAATCTTAGTGCCTCAGAATTCCTATAAATGTAATTCAAATAATATTCTTTTCTCCTAGGCCACCACCACAGTTCGCTATTGCCCTGAGACTAAAACCCAAGCCCCCTGCCACCAGCAAAGGAGAACTTTTAGATCTGTCTGCCCTCTATTGCCTGTTCTCTCTGTGCTCCTGGGCAGGTCTCAGCAGTTGTCTCTTTTACTCCTCAGATCCACTAGGTCCTTCCTGCCAGTGGCTGTGCATGAGCCTTCAGCTGCAAGACTCTTCCCACTGCTGAGTTAGTCCCGCTTCCTGTCCCCCACATCCTATGGGACTTTCTACAATCTCTACCCGCTGGCAGTTCCAGTTCATTCTCCTAATGGCATCATCCCTGGGTTCTAATATGTGATCCTCTGTATGTCTTTTTCACTCATTATCTCTTAGTTCTCCATAAACTTTATTGGTTTAATTCTCACAGTAAGTTTGAGCCCTAATTTACACACTGCAGGAGTCAGCCATTCTGGAGACTCCCATTTGCTTGTACAATGCAACGTATCTGTTGCAATTAAAGTATGAAATAACTATGGAGCTTTTTTTCAGCAATCCATGATTAAATCCTTAGTTCTGAATACCCCCATGATGTCAGTGGCCTCAAGATCGTATATAACTTATATAAGTTCAAACAGAAAAATTACCCCTGCATATTCTCCAAAATTTGAAATTATCTCTCACTCTCACCACACTTGGTACACTTGTAAACAAGCACACTTGTAGTTATGTGAGACTACATCTTCCCAGTTCATAAGGGTTCACTGTTCTCCCCAAACCAAGTCTCTCTGTCCTCAAGACAGGCACCAAAAGGTAACAGATGCACGGCAATCAACCCATTGTATCTATGTCAGTGTGACAAGGGACCACTCCTTGGGTTGGGAAAATTAAGTTCTTTCTCATGGGAGATCTTGAATTCCTTGTTTATACTATACTGTTAGCTACTAAAACATATATCACTGTGTGTAAGGCAGGTTCTAAATAAGTCTTTGCTCTTGGAAAGTTTAGGCTGCATGGAGAAGATGCCGAAAACAAGAAACAAACACAAGCAAATAACTTTTGAGCAGGGCATGTGCTCCTCACAGCCAGGGAAGACCCTTGGAAGACAAAGCATGTGAACTAAATAGAAATCGACAGAGAGGATTCAGGAATGTGAGGGCTTTTCAGAAGGTTATATGTAAAGTGGGAAGGGAGACAATGGACTGGGCTGGCCACCATCCACAGATACAAAGGGTTGCTATTCATGGTGCTAGTGTCATGCCTGGCCCTTAACCCACTGTGTTCCGTCTCCTCCCACCACTGTTTGAACACCCTTTGGAATTCATGGAATAGTTTCAAACTAATTTTTAGGGCAATAGCTTACCATAGAATGTCTGGAAAGGAAGGAATATACAGAACATGGAAAACAGTAGAAATTCAGTTTTTGTTAAGAACTTCTGGTGATAAAAAAAAAAAAAAAAAAAAAAAAAAAAAAAAAAAAAAAAAGGCCTCACCAGGTTTCAGTGTGAGAACATTCATGACGGGAGGAAGCTAAAGGGAGAAAACAAGGTGGGTACTCCTCACTTCTTGGTGTTTGTTTTGGTTTGGTTTGGTTTATTTTGGTTTGTTTTTGTTTGACTTGCTTTTCATGGCTTCAAAATTTCAAGTCAGGTCTCCACAGAAGCGAATAATTGTTTACAAAGCCAGGATTAAATGGCAACTGTAAGACAGCTTCACATAGCTTCTGATCTGAGGAAAGTTCTGAGGTCTCTGACCCTTAAAGGTAATTATCTAGGTCAAAGTCGCCCAAGAGATTTTCTCTTATGAGACAACTACAAACTACTGGCAGCAACCGAAGGCTGTTCACAGACAAGCCTCTGAATTCTTACACAGCTCATCAGCAAAGAAGAGCGTGAGCATCCAGTAAGGAGCGTCCTACAAGTAGGGTCAGAGGATGTGACCGTGTGATCCTCACCACTCTCTCCTTTTTCCTTTTTGGGTTTTGATAGCTAAGAACTTTCTTTCCTACAAGTAATGTAAAAATTATTTCACATACTGCAATTCAAGAAGTTCTCCTGGAGAAGAGAGGTATTTTTTTCAATTCTTAATCAAAAATAAATAAAATAAAATTATAAAGCCCTCAACAATTTTCAGAAGACTGTCACTAAATGCTAGCACTTATGAACAAAATATCAGAAGGCAGGGGAAAGTAGGAAGGAAAGGCGTTTGGAGAGGGCAGAGGACCACATGGAATTTCTTTAGCTGAATTTTGTACTTCACTTATTTGATCCTGGTACTCTGACTCTCATGATTACCCTAGTAGGTGAGTGAAGGTTCTCCTAGTTGGAATCTAAGGAGACTGAGGCTCAAAGAGGTTCAAAGATTTCTGTAAGACCAATTAAATGGCAAATGGTTGGGCAGGATAGAAACCAGATCCACTTTCTATCCCTGGACAGCAAGGGTCAGTAAACTACGGTGTTTGGAACACATCAGTCTCACTGGCTGTTGGTGAAAATACAGATTATTGTAGAGCAGCCACATTAATCTGTTTATGCATTGTCCGTGGATTCTTCCCTCTCTACAACTGCAAAGCTGAGTAGTTTTGACAGAGACCTTATGGCCCACAAGCCTAAAATATTTATTGTCTGCCCTTTGCAGCAAACACTTCCCAGCCAACACTTTACAGCATGGTGATGAGCTTTAAGCATAAAATCCTAAACCTGACACAGACACTTCTTTTTAACCTTGATGCTTAAAATAAACTTTCCCTGTGGTAATATTTTGCCTAAATATTTTCACCTTGAAGCAAATGTTCTGACTTTTTTTATTATTATAATTCACAGTAGAAATGGAGCGGGGGAGTGCAGAGGAAGATAATTTTCCCCAAGTAAATCTCTTGCAATCCATTCTAACACCACAGGGAACCATCTCACCTTTTACAGGAAAGGGAAGAAAACAGTGTCACTGTACTTAGTGTCATCTCATCTATCAGCCTGTAAAGTACTACCCAATAAAATCAAAGCATTCTACTAGATAAATCAATACCAGTGCATAAACACAGCGTTGGCTTTCTGAAAACATGTCTTTAAAATGTGGAGCTTTGTCCTGTCCTGTGTCTGATGAGAAGAGTGTCCCATCATTAGGTTCAGGCTTCCTGTTCCTTTCTGCCTGTGTGGCATTAGTAACTTACTTCTCCTCACAGAGCCTGTTTCCTCTCTGAAAAGCAGAGAGTATTAATAATACCCTTCTTAGAGAGCTACATAAAGAATATTGATTCAGTATATGTAAAATACAATAAAGATTGTCTGGTATACATTATATATTGGGTGAGTAACTATATACATATATATATAGTTATATGTATTATATATAATGTTATATTTGACATGTAGCAAAGCAGGAAAGCATAGTATAATTTTCAATATGGATATTGGGGATGCTGTGGATAAAACAGAATTTTCTTCCTTAGGAAGCATGCTCTGTGCAATATACTTGGGCAATTGATTGTTTTTTTTTTTTTTTTTTTCAGCATTTAGTATATAAATGAGGCCCAATGCACCTCCGATGAATTTTACTGTTGTTGGCATTGCTCAGCTGCATGGTCAGCTTGGTACTTAAGAAAAACAAAAGCAAATCATGTGTATCATTAAATTTAAAATGTCTGACAAAATGAGAATGCCAGCACCTAACAGGCAGGTCCAACAGCAGACATAATTAATTGATCTGCAGCTTGGTAAATTCTCCTACAGATTTTGGTGAATCGTAAATCAGTTCAAGAGGGAGCCAGACAAATTGTGGAGACGAACAAATCATGGAGAGAGATGGAAGGCGGAGGAAATTATTCTCCAAGGACAAGATTCTTAGAGCTGTGTTTTCTTAGGTACAGGGTAGGAAAATGCTTTGAGAATGTCTAAATGCAGAATCACTTTACATTTTCAATGGAAACGAACTCTGAAAGGAAGAATAATTTAAGTGTTCTCCAGAAAAAAAAAAAAAAAAAAAAAAAAAAAAACCTTCTGGTAAAGCATCTTTCTGTACAGTTAACAAGCGATAGTTTTGTCTTTTTCTCCTACTTCCCCCAATATATCAAAAATATTAACACCTCAGATACATCAAATAAACTGGGAGCTAACAAAAAAAGTTGAACCTTGCACATTAATTATGTATCAGATTAAAGAAACAGCCATAAAAATAAAAGCAGAACTATCTTCCATGTGGCAGCTTTATTAGTTAAGTTTATCACCCACCATATGTGCTGCCACAGAAAATTATAATGGGCCAGCACTGTTAACCATAAACAAAGAGGGACTGGATTATTATTTATGGTCTTGTTAACCAAATCAATAAAGCCAGCCAAACTGCACACTGGATCAGTCTAGGAAGTAAAGACGGGCGTGGTTTGTGACATAACTTTTAGAACAACAAAAGGAACCCAGTGTTGTGGTCAAACTGCATTTGGGCAATAGGCATTTGCTTGACTTATTAATGACAGAGATACATCCTGGGGTCAGGCATAGGATTGACACTACTGTAGTGGCTTTCAACATCTAAAATTAGAACATAATTTAGTAAGAAGTATCTGATCATATGTCCAGAGAATAGTTTCATCTCACATTTCTTAACTGGACAAATTCTGGTTATACAAATATATTCCCATGAATACCACACAACAGCCCTTTTTCCTGGGAGATACATTAGCTTGCATAATACTGATCATCAATCAGTCAATGAGCCAACCAGCAACTCCATCAAAGAAACACATTTTTAGGGGTTTCCTGCATCCAGTTTCCCTCTTTTTAGGCACATGGCATGATTGTACATATCATTTCCTTGTAGTTGGCTAAGACCAAGTGGTGAGCTATGCCTTAAATGGGAGTAATCAGTCAGCTAGTGACTACCACAAGAACTTCCGGTATTTGGTATTTCTGAGCAATTTCAAATAAGGAGATTGTGGGCTCCAAAGACTGAAGCTAAGGTAGCGAATACTTTCATGGAGATCAACTCTAGATCAGTGCATGAGAAACAGCTGTCCCAAGAGCCACTCAAAACCATAGTGGGCTTCTACCAGAAAAATCACACTTTTTTTTTTTTTTTTTTGCTGCAATTGAGATTCTGGCGGTTGGTTTTAACAGAAGCATAAACTGATATAGTGTCTCCCAAGATTTCTGGCAGAAGTACACATGGATATCTTGTTTTTCAGAGACTTTGCATGAGTTTTTCAGAAGGGAAGAGCCAAAGTAACTATATGCAGTAAAGTATTCCTGGTTGATGCTCTGAACATACCTGCAAGGGGAAACTGCACTGGAAGGGCTGACATCCATGGCCCACAGGCCACTTTGGTGAATAAAGTTTTATTGGAATGTAGCCATGCTCATTCATTTATGCATCATCCTAAGCTGTTTTTGCACTCCAGTGGAGGAGTTGAATAGCTGCAGCAGAGACCATAAAACCTGTAAAATCTAAAATATTTACAATCCGGTCTTCAGAGATAGAGTTTGCTGACCCCCAAGCCAGAATTCTGTGGGAGTGTCCTGTTTTCCAGGGCAGTAATAATGAAATTTGCCTGGGTGACAGCATTCAAAGCAAGCAACTTCCTACGAAGAGTAGCCACTATGCAAACACTACTGAAAATAAGACACAAGCTATGAAACATTACAAAGCTCCTCTCACCTACTTCCAATTCCATTCATTCTCACTTTTGAAGCCCCTAGGGCTTTTAATTATTTTTCCCCCTTTGGTACAACTAGTACTTTGGTTGTGTCCACAAGCAATCAGGCTGAAAGACAGCCATGCCCCAATTCTTCTTTCATTGGAAGCAGTGGTGTCTCTCCTCTGTGAGGGGAAACCTACTCAGGGATTGCAATATATGGCAGTGAGAAAAATATCAAGTGCTCAGTTTTTTGAAGGGATCTCCCCAAGTCAGCTTTCTAAGGCAGGGTCATCTGAATTTATTGCAACCTGAGGTTGTTTGCATGCATTCAACAAACTTCAGGGGGAAATGAATGTTTATTTTTCCACTGAAAATTAGCAAATTACTAAAATGACGTTTAGAAATTCTAATCTAAGATTAGAGAGATTTTAATAGAAAACTTAAAAAAATTCTTCCAACATTTATGTCGGCTTCTGTTTGTCTTCCTGTATCTCCTTCTTTTTCTCATTATTCTTATCAGAAACTTTGCATATAACTATTTTATGTGCATTGCCTGTCTCAGCTTATGAGACCGATCATACTACCTTATTGTGTCTGAAATGTTACTGGTACCAGCATTGAGGCTTGAAGAACATTTTTTGTCAATTCCAAGTAATAAATAGTTCAGTCACTATCACAATGGCTCAATTGTACCTTCACAGCAGAAATGTAGCCATGGACAATATGCAAAGAATGAGTATGACCGTGTACTAATAAAACTATTTACAGAGGCAGATAAACCACTGGATTTGTGCTGAAAGATTCAGCTTGTTGACTTATATTCTAGGATAGTTCCTGACACATACTAGGTACATTATAACGTGTGCTATATTTTAAAATGAAGATCTCAACTGACTGTTGCTGAAGTACATTCATTGGGTTCACGTTATGTGACAAGAATTCTTTCAAGTGCTGAAGAAGCAAAATCAAATATAATAGGAAAATTATAACAGCTAAAGTGATGTAGAATGAAGTTAAGCACTTTACATGCATTATCTCATTTAATCCTATCAATGATTTTAAGTACCATTATTATTAATCTTATTTTACAGTTGAGTTAGCCAAAGCTTAACACAGTTAAGCAGCTTGTTCAAAATCACACACACACACACACACACACACACAGCATGCAGCACCACAAGTCTAACTGTGAAAATCTAATTATGAATGCATGATCTGAACCACACCAGTGGTCTGCTAGTGGGCACTTCTAGGGATTCAGGTTCATGTGAGTTATGTGTCAAAATGAACTGATATTAACATAGATAGTTGCTAAGCATCTGCCCCCCAGATACTTAGGTTTCTGCATTTGAAAACCCGTGACAAAACTGACTGTTTCTCTGGAACTATTTATGCTCAATAGGGCACATATGTTTGACTCAAGTCCTTTTTATCCCTCTAAAGGATGACCTTTTCCTAAAAGAACAGATTATGGCACTCCAACTGAGAAACATGTGTGGAGACTTGCTTTACCCTGAGAGGGAGTTAGTCATTTATCAGAAGACAAAAGAAATAATAGCAATTACTGTGTGACTGGAAGATGGAACCTCAGAAATCTGGAAGTGATAGAAAAACATATTACTTTCAAAGTCCGCAGTGGAGGCACACAGGTGCAGAGGGGGCAGGAGGGAAATGCATCCCTACCCTTTCGTCTCCAAAGCAGGGTCCTCAGGAAAACTGTCCCTCATTTGCAAATAGGACCTGTCTTGGTTACTTTTTACTCGTCACTGAGACAAAATACCTGAAGCCCAAAGTTGGGAAGGGAAAGGTTTATTTCTTACAGTTTTTGGAGGTTTCAGTCCATACTCAGTTGGCTCTAAGGCAGGCGGGCATGGCTGGGCCGCAGTTCATGGTGGCTGCAAACATCAAGGCGAAAACCGGCAAAAGAGCAAGACACACCTTCTTCCTGCCATTACATTACATCCTGGCTCCACCCCTTTGTGGGTGTAGCACTGACACCATCAATCCAAGCGCTAGACAGTGAACCAATCACAAATGCACCATGCAAACTCATGAGGCCTGGGGGCCACAGACATAACCATGACAGGACCTAAGATCTATTGTTCCTGTCTATAATACCTTGCTACAACTAGCCTTTAAGATCCATAAATATAAAGTACAGGGAATGTAATGCTCCATGTAATAAGTTTCTGATTCTGCATAAAAGGGAGACCTTTCCTCTTCTTCAGTTCCCTCTACCTAGTCTTGTGCCAGCTTACTCAAAAAATAAAAAGGATTTTTGATAGAGATGTAATGCTCCTTAAGATTTATTGCATTCCATTTTATAGGAAAACAACTTTCTTTCATTAAAAGGTCAATCACATAAAACTATGCTCAACATCATTAGACAACATAGAAATGTAAGATAAAGCCACAATGATATACCACTATATAACCACTAGAATGACTCTCATTCTAAAGACAGGAAGGACTGAGACTGGTCAAGGTTTTTGCACTTTCAGAACCCCTCAGTGCTAAGCATAGCAAAATAAAATGATAGAGCCACCTTGAAAAACAGCATGTCTTCTGTAACGTACAATTTATCATATGACCTAGAAATTTTACTTCATGCAATAGAAGTGAAAACTCATGACCACACAAAACCCTGTAAATAAATATTAATAAGCATTACATAAAAGAATAAACAACTGTCCTAATAATTGGTGAATGGATAAACAAAATATGGCATTCCACAATAAGAAGAAATGAACAACTGATACATGCATCAATATAGATAGGCATATGTCAAAAACATTCCAATAACTTAAAGAGACCAGGTGCAGAAGCTTGCATGTTGCATATATTTATTCATTGTGAAAGGTTTAGAAGACCAAAGGCAGATCTAGGAGGCTGCTTTATAGGAATGGTGTGAATTGGTGTGATCACAACAGACAGAGGGTAACATTGGAGTGTTAAAACTATGCCAATCTAAATTAGGATTTTGCTAATGTTTACACATCTATACATTTATTTAAAACTGAATTTTACTTTGCTAATCATGGAGTCCATGATATAATATATATCAATAACAACAAAGAAAAATAGTGCATGGCTACTTTGTTTCAGTTTCTCCATCCTTGTAATTAAATATGTGCCAAGTTTCACTCCATGTGTTTTGGTAAAAAGTACCCAGACAGAGAGACAGGCATATATGACTCATCTCTGCCAAGTGTGGTGCTCTATTTCCTGAACAACTGAACAATGTCTTTCTGCATGACTTTTTAAAAAGGAGTTAGCCAGGAACTCTAGTTCCTCTTTTGTCTTCAGGTGCTTATCAATTAGAATGCTTCTGCCTGAAAATAACAAAAAATTCAGACTTAAACTAGCTTAAACCACAAAGGAATTAATCATAGAACACTACAATAACTCAAGATCTGAGACTACAATACTTCCTTTCAATTTAATGAGCTTTTGCATCAAGCACCTGATTTTTAACCATGTGGGTGATCGCCCAGAGAGAAGCCAGAGATCTGGCTTCCCAAATGAAGAGAGGGCAAGGGAGACACAGCTTTTATGAGTAGCTTAGACTAGTGAAGTACTTGTCTGCTGTAACTCCCACAAGGAAAAGGATCCGGGGCTCCAAAGTCACTTGAATTTAAGGGAAGGGTGGAGATATGAATGTATCCATGCAGAAATGAAAAAACAAAACAAAACAGGATTCTTCTTGGAAGGAGAAGAAACAGACTGTAGATACAGTGTGAATGTAAGTTAGTCTAGAACAGTGATAGTGAACCTTTTAGAATTTTTGATGCTAACAGACATCCTGCTCCAGCATCTCCCGCTAACAGGTACACCACCACTAGCCTAGAACATAAAGAATAGTAAACTAGTTCACTATAAAACTGAGAATAGCAGCCTGGAGTTGCTTTTTGTTTTCCTTGGACCCTTGCCTGGTGGTAGACAAAGCCAAACTTCCCTAGAAAAGGATGAAGCTCATAAAGTGCCACATGGGATGAGACAGCAATAGATTACTTGCTTTCCTATTACTCAGTTCATAGTTATTTCTTGTCCTTTTTGATGAGATGACCTAACACACACACACACACACACACACACACACACACACACACACACACACAACTCAGGCCAAATGGAGTTTCTATCACAAGTAATGTAAAATGTTCTCATTAATTCTATAACAAAGAACTACACTAATGTTGCAGTGGACTTTGCAGGAGAACAGGGCAGTAAGTTCTGTAAACATGGATATCATAGTGCTTCTTCATTCACCATCCAGATTCTAAGAAAAAGCAGTTGCTCAAATATATTTGTTGAATGAATAATCCCTCACAAACAAGCTCATTGCATATGAACCTTTTCTTGGGAGAAGTTCAGATGATTTGATTGTTATCCATTCGTCAGAGTGACCAAGAGAGGGGAGTGCGTTTGGCGTTCATCCTCATCTCTCCAAGAAGCCAATGGCCAAGATGTTATTTAACTTGTATAATCTAATAGTTATGACACTGTGCTAAAGAATATTACTTTATTCAATTTTATGATGCTTTGTTCTATAAGTGGGATTTAACTGTAGATGGGTGTATGGAATTAGTTTCTTTATAGATGATTAAAATAAAAAACGTCCTAAATTTGTTCCACCCTCCTGGAGCCATTCTCAGCTTAACTACCACCTCCTAATATCTTTACTGCTCTTTCCCTAGTGTTTCTGAAAATTGCATTCAAAGTATAAAAATAGTATGCAGTGCTATAATTGAAATGACAAATGCTGAAATACAAGGGAAAAGCAAGAAATAAAGATACAAGATGGCTTCTGAGGGAGAAAAAAATTACAAAGTCAAACGAGCTCAATTTCACACGAAGCATTTGAAACCAGGACTCTCCTCCCTGATCATTTAGTAACAATATGTACATAAGGCCAATTGTTTCAGAAATATTTTTTATACAGTGAATAGGGTTTGGAGGGACTTGAGTTTTTGACAGTAGATTTGCATTTCTTATAGTGATGGTTTCTAAATAGGGACTCAGTTTGACTAAGTTTTCTTAACTGATAGCTAAGCTTGGTTTTGTCAACTTGGTTGGCATGGTACCCAATCAGAGACTGGTGGAACACACTTCTGGCAGTTTCTGGGTAGGTCATGGAAGCATAATCTTGGGGTCTATATCTGGTTCTTCACTACTTCCTCTGGCACTGTTCCTCTGTTCTGCTTCTTGTGTGCCATGAAACAATCAGCTTTGTTCTACCACATATTTCTGCCATGATCTTCCTGACTTGGAGCCAGCTGATCATGGACTAAGCCCCATTAAAATGTAAATCAAATTACCTCAAAGTTATTGGGGTCAAATATTGGGTCAAGCAATAGGAAAGTGATCAATACAATAACCTGTGATGAGATACAAATTGTGGGAAAGAAGTGAATATTATTTATTTTTTATCTTAATATTAATGATAAAACAATCTGAAGTATAGTGATGTATACTTGTAATAGCTGCACTCAGAAGGCTAAAACAAGAAGATTGCTGAGAGTTTGAGGCCAACATTGTCTCTATCATGATGTTAAGGCAAGTCTAAACTACATAACACTGTATTCAGAAAAACAAAAGTAAGGTAATTATGCAATTCTATTATAATTAATATGATATCTTACTATTTAATAATTAATAAATATATTTGATATTGAGCACCTGTTCTTTAAGGGCAAATTCTTTTTTATTCGTGGGCTTTTACTATTTTTCATTGTTGTTGAGGGTATCAGGAATCGAACTCATGCTTGCCAATCAGGCACTGTGCTGCTGAGCTATATGCCCAGCCCCTTTGTTGGCTTTTCAAATATCATTTTGATCATAAAAACGTTTGAGAAAATAGATACATGGTTGTCTTTATTTCTTTTTGATGCTTTAGGCAGAGACAGATGGGGGGATTCCAACACATCTTTTGAAATTAACTGCTCTAGGATATGCACAACTTGTGCTTTGGAGGCCCATAGCCGGTCAGTTCTAAGTGGCAGGAGCTAATTACTCCCCCTGTTCCCCAAACCTTCAGTGCAGAAGGCTCTGTGCCAGCTGTTTGAATCAATATAAGGAAACCAACTATTATTTTCGAAGGCCAAAATGAACACATAATTTTCCCCATTTCAGCCCCCTTGAAGATGAACTCACAGCTATGTAGGAAGATCTTTGTCTGTCTCTTGCCTCCTAGCGACTCTGTTGGGATAACTTGGCATGATGTGTGTTCACAAAAACACACAGTGAAAACACACACACACACACACACACACACACACACACACACACACAGAGTGAGTTTTCTTCCACTTCCCCCGACTCTGCCATGTGAAAGAAACAACAGGAATGCTAATTACATTTAATGGAACTTGGCACAGTTTCTCAGGAGGTGGTGCTAATTTGCAGAAGGTAACACTTCAGATTTGCTGATAAAAGGCTGGGGATCAAAGGGTGGTTGTGGGAGACAGAGAAATCTGTATATTTTTCCCACTGCTTCCATGGTGGGAATAGCAATGTCTTCTATACTATAAACACACCAGTGGGAAGACTTACTTTTATTATATACTTTATTAGAGAAACATGTGAGACATTAGGGAAAAAAACCAAAAACAAAAACAAAAAACCCTGCTAAGTATGTATAGGGAGGGAATAGATTTTTGATAGGATGTGAAAGCTACATATTTCAAATTTGTAGGGGTTATATGGATTCTAAGTAAAGTCAGAGAAATATGGAATCATTAGTTCACATAAATATACTTCAGTTGTAAAATGCAAAATTCTAGAATGAAAAGTAATTAAGAGTCCATCTAATTTGGATGCTTTGTTTTACAGATGAAAATGTTCAAGCATGCCGAGAGCTTCCTAAACTGCCAAGGCCATGCGTACCTTGCAGAGGAATCAGATCTCAGCCTCTGTCTGTGGAGCTGCACTTCTCCATTAGCATCACGCAGGCTCCTGGCAGGCACTGGGACCTGAGTCCACAGCTTTATTCTGGAAATTGCTCTCTGTGAGAGCCTATTCTCCATTAAGTGGTACTCATAACTGGGGATGTGTCTCTCTTATCAGCTTATTTTAAGCTCTGTGTTAAACACAATTTTACAGATAAAAACAGACATTGCCGAAGTCCACATTCAAAGGACCCAAGAACTTCAATGCAGTATGGAGACAGATTGATAATGAGTTATTACAGTTCTGATGCTTAGTTGCTCGAAAAACAGTGGCCAGTTGCTTACCATTTAAAGAATCTCATTTGCAAGGGCCCTTCTGGTATGGCACAGTAAATGAGAACAGCTGTCTCCATGTTATTGATAAAGACACCAGAGAGTCAAACTCAGAGAGAAAATTATACTCTGAACACTGAGGTGGCCTCTTGGCCACAGCTTTATCTGGTATGTGCAGTGAATTCTATGGTGCATTAAAGATCCACTCTGAAGGAAGTTTATTTTTATAATCCTAAATCTAGTTGAGAAGATAAGGCACACCTATGGTATATAAATCAACTGGAAGCCATATAGTAGAGTAAGACAGTGGTATGCATGATGGCATTAGCTTCTTAAGAACTTACTTATCAAGGACCTGGTGAACACTTTCTCACTGTGTTCTCAGAGTCATCTAGGATGTACCACAATGCCAGTGTCCTCTTTACACAGGTCAAGGACATGGGCTCCCAGTCAATTAAGTTTCTTGCTCTAGATCACAATTTTAGAGGGACAGACCTGGGGTAGAATTCTGAATGGACCAGCTGTGTAGTCCAGCTCCTCACCACCTGTGACTAATGAGTAAGAGAGACCCACTTCCCTGTCAGGTTCCCAAGAGTGTAAAGGATGTAGGGAGGGTGTCATCTCCCTTGGGTGCGGAGAGGTGGCTGGTCTCAAAGGAGAAAAAGATTTGGACAAACAAACATAAAGGCGAAATTCAAGGTGAGAGGCTGAGAGCAAGTAAAGGTCAAGCTGGGAGCAAGATGGGAGACAACATTTGTTCTGATGGAAGGAAAGAGAAACTTGACAGCAAAGAGCCATATGAGACAGCGCCCTAGGTTCAGCAGGGACCAAATGGGAAAGTTTAGGTACAGGCCTCAACAGCAACACAGAGGGCACCAGCGAGGCTCTCAGATCATAACACCCGGGTTTCCCTTGAAAGCTCATCACCACTTCAGCAAGCTGTATACTTTTTATAAGACCCCATTATTAAATGTCTCATGGAATCAACATGTGTGGAGAATTTACTCCAAGCCAGTTACACAAGAGTAAAAAGCAAATCTTAACGACATTATCTAGGATTAAAAGATGCTCAAAGTAGGCATCATCCAGGGAAATTAAACAAGTATCCCAGGTAAATTCTTTCACCTCTCATGCAGGAAGTGCTCACCTAACAGTGAGGGAGAGCAGGATGAAAAATCACTATCTTTCTGTTACTGCTGTTGTAATAATTGTTAATTTTGTCATGACATGATACCTCATCCACAAGGAACTTCAGGGATTTGTAGGTCATCTCTGTAAAGCATAATATAATAATAATAATTATCCAGTGTACATATGACAAAATCTTACTTACGTCAGTTATAAATTTTTAAAGCAGAAGTATCATCTGTGTGACAACAGGGAGAAGAACTGGTCTTCTGAACCATCCTACACAAGGAAACAGTCTTACCATTGGGGTGGCAGGAAAACCTGCATCCAGAGTTGATTCTCTCCCTCATTCTAAGTTTCTATTTTCTTAATTTGTAAATGGAGCAAATAGTGCACATATGCGTCAACAATATTACAAAGACACAGTTAAGCACGCATGTCAGGGTTTCATAATGGAGGGATTTTATTCACTGAGAATATTTGGTTGTATCTGGAGAAATTTAAGGGTATCTCTTGAGAGGGGAGTAGATGTTACTGGATCTAATTGATAAAAATGACAAAAGATTCTGCTAAATATCCTGCAAATCTATTGAGTACCACCACCTCCCCAACAAAGGATTATCACATGCAAAATACAAGTTAGGAAACCTAGGAAATGGTGATACATGCAGATCATCTACATAATGGCTAGTATGTCATGGAAACTCAAAAATGATTATCACATTGATGATTATAACATCTTACTCAATAATAATTATTACTATTACTATTTTGTCATCAGAATTACCATACCATGTATGATAAATATGAGGAAACTATGGCCAGGGATGGAGGCAGAATTTGAAGCAATTATCAGCATTGCCATCTTACGAGGCAAGAACTCTGCATTTTTATACCTCAGGGAAGACAGTGAATGATTTACCTACTCCTTTCTCAATGTTCAAACCATACTATCACTGTAACAAATACTGTACCTAAATCTAGTTTTGTTTCTGTGCCATAGTTTATTTCTTTTAATTAGAGTATTAGAATTATTCTCCATGGAGTTCACCCAAGGCAGGCATCCCAAGACCTTTAAAAATATTAAGTTAAAAAATGGAGTTCAGATGAAAACAGAGCCACAGTCCTCTCATTTGAAAGTATATTTGTTCATGTCAGGAGAATGAAGGCTGCATGAATTATTCATTAGAATAACAGTTTATTGGCAAAATTGTTGTCTTTGGATGGTATGCATTATGGAGTGAATAAATAATGTGGAATGGATATTTTTAGGAACTGGGGAGTAAATCTGGGAAGAATATTCGTAAGAGGAAGGAAGGGAAGTTATATCTAGAAGTGGTGGAGGCTTCTCTTAGAAATATGTGAAGGACATAAAATTTGCTTCCACCAAGATAAGAGACAGAAACCCAGCAACATCTTTGCTTCTCCGTGTGTGTGTCTGTACTCTACTTAATTAATTGAAATCTTTCTGTACTAGTATGAACAAAATTAGGTTTACAACTTTGTGTCCTCTGGGCACCTTCCTGAGGGCCTGACAAGGTATACCATTCACCTGAACTGCAGAGGGGAGGAGACCAAGGCCACCAAAGGCCACCAACGTTTGGTGTTGGCTCTTTTCTAGCATATATCCCCTAGCATATATTTCACACTGAGTGTGTGTTCCTTCACAACCCTGCTGCAAATCAGACTGTGATCCACTTCCTGTTTCAGAAGGAGGAAGCCCACTCTTGTCTCAAATATGGTTTGTATCTGCAGTGTCTCACAAAGTTCCATGTAACTAAGTCATAGTCCCGAGCTTGGTACTATTGCAAAAGAGTGGAACCTTGAAAAGTCAGGGCTTAGCGAGAGGTCTTTAGGTCATTGCAGGCAATCATTCAGCAGGGTGGCAGGACCCTGACTCTGTCTTTTCTTGTATTTCATTTTGGCTAGAGGTCAATGGCTTTGCTCTGGCACGCACTCCCACCATGGTGAGCCATGATGAACCACTACACACCCACAGCAACAGAGCCAACAAGTAATGGACTGTGTCTTGGTTACTTTTTTCTGCTTGCTGAAACAAAATACCTGGCATTCAAAATAAAGCAAGGAAAGATTTATTTAGCTTACAATGTTTGGATGCTTTAGTCCATAATCAGCTGATTCCAAGGCAGGGTGGCATGACTCTGGGCCAACACTTCAAGGCAGCATCCAGAGCAAATAGGAGGGAAGAGCAAGCCTCTTTTCCTCTCTTATAGTGTATGCAGGCCACCTCCCACTTCCCCTGCCCCCAGAGTGGGCATAGCACTTGCAAAATGAGGATATTTACAAAGTAAGAAAGCTGGCTTCCATACTGAGTCTCTTACTTAAACTTCTACACTGCTCAAGTGGACACAATATATCAGCCATAAGGGACTGAAATCTCAAAAAACATGAGCCAAAAAGAACTTCTGCTCTCTACCAGTTGATTTAGCTGAAGTATTTGTTACAGCAATAGAAAGTCAACTAACATACACTGTATAAGCTCTCTAGATCAAACAAGAGCTAGTAATATTAATTAGCAATATTAATACAAAGCTACCACTCATAGAAGAGCTGTCATTGATGAGTGAACATTAATATTGATTGATTCAACCAAAAGGAGACAATTCTGCCTCATGAATTTCTTAAATAGAGCTAAGACTGGAAAGTACAGTAAGTCTACGACTTACAAACATTTGAGTTGTGAACTTCCACGGTTACAAATGGGCCTCACATCACGAACATTCATAGATGCCAGCAAATCATAGAAGTAGCTCATGTGTCTGCCAGACCTCATCACAGTTGCGTGGCTGTGTGCTTACTGTACAGTGTGATAGTATAGAGTAGTACAGTGCTCAGTCAGAGCCCAGGATATCCAGAAGCAAGAGGAAAAAACAGTGGTGAGGTGGAGGACTGGCTAGGAAGTGCCAAGCAATAACTATGGAAACAAAAGAGAAAATAAAGCAGAACCCTTCATCAGACTTACAAACAAATCTAACTTGCGAACTTTCTCCCAGAATGGAACTCCTTTGTAAGTCAGGGACTTACTGTGTTCTGGATCATTTCATATTTTTTCTTTGCAGAGGAAAAACACCTGCTTCATAGAAAAATTGAAATATAACTGAAAAATATGATCTCTTCATGTGGGTCTACACTATTAAGGATAGTGTCTTATTTTTCTCCAACACCACAGCTGTCACACAGATTAACCCCTCCTGAGACGAGAGATCAGAACAAGTTTTAATGAAGAGCTAAATAGAATATTTCAGATGTGAGGCCAGATGGTTCTGTGCCATTTGACTCTGCCCTTGTAGGACAAAAGTCCTGGTCAATGCTACTAGTAAGCAAGGCTATATTTGCATCAATTAAATCTACAAAACAGTTGTGAGGCCTGATTTTCTCAATGAGACTTAATTTGAATACTCCTAATGAACTACATTTCCAGGTCTTTGGTAAGCAGTTGGCATAAACTGGTGGCTTATCACCACAGAAACCTCTTATCTTACAATTCTGGAAGCCAGGAGATTAGAACAAAGGTATTAGTGAGGCTGCACTCTCATCAGAAGCACCCAGGAGCATTTTTTCTTGCTCATCTCCTTGTGGTCCAGGTTTGCTGGCCTGTGACAGCGTCAGGTCCCCTCACTACTTTAGAAGTTACAAGCTCTTTTCCTTGGCATCTTTGTTGTCCAAATCTATCTTCTCTTCCAGAGATATTTCTCTTTCAGGTGAGATTGCATTTAGCACCCTCTCTGATTCCAGCAGGATGTCACCGTGAAATCCTTAACAAATCATAACTGCAAAGATCTTATTTTCCAAAAAGGTCAAATGCTGAAGTTCCAGGAAGACTGTTTTTTTGAGGAGGGCGCTATTCAACCGCATTACACATGGTCTGGGAGACATGCTCTCCTGATTGTTTCAGGAGGTGATCAAGAGAAGGCAAAAGGAAAAGCACCCACCGTGGAAATAGGATCCTGTTTTAACAGTCATCCTGTGTAAAAACATGCCTTCTCTCCATTAAACTGGGAGACTGGTATTGCCAGAGAGACTATGAAGATGGAGATGCCCTGATTTGGAATTTTGTCCTTAATACCATCAGGACAGAAGGGCAATACCAAAGAGAACCAAGCTGCTGGTGTTCATATCTGCACAGCACCAATGCTCAACACTTGCACAACCAGTGTGTGAGAGGGCCCATCCCTGGGGGATGCGGGAGCAGCGTTCAGTGGCTGTCTATGCAGAGTCCATACTGCAGCCATGTCCAAGGTTCTATCATGTGCTGCTGACACTGCTGCTGCTGTCGACTTAGAAATGTGGGGGTGGGGAGCGGGCACTGAGGTGAAGATGACGTATTCTCACCCATCTTCTGCACACCCGACTCCTTAGAGGTGCAATGGAGCACATGTTTATTACAAATACCCACAAACATACAACTCACTATTCAGCTATTTCTCAGCATCTCTAGTCACACTAATGCTGGAGTTCCTACCAGGCTATTCGTCTCTGTGGCCTCCAAGTGTCTGTCTCCCTGCCACCCATGTTCGCTCTCATGCAACCCTTTCTAATCATGACCTCATTTATGTATCCTTTTTTATCTTATAACTCTTGCCCTCAGAACTTCATTTGTAACCTCTCAACCTCATTTGTTTGCTGACTGGATTTCTTTTTTTTTTTCTGGAATAAAGATTATTCACAAACTTGGAAGGAATTCTGTGTGTGTGTGTGTGTGTGTGTGTGTGTGTGTGTGTGTGTGTATGCACATACATGCACGTGTGTCTAGTCATGAAAAAAAATCATCACGCAAGGATCAATACTGATATTTGCTTTCTGGTATAGAAGAAGGAAAATCAAAACAAACATTCTCATCCTATTCAGAATCACAGATTTAAGAGAGGAAACAAATTCCAGACTCAGAATTTCAAGAGCGCAGGGACGAGGACTTCTGGGAACATTTAATGTATCTTTTTCCACTCTAGCTCAAAACAGTCCCACACCAGAGTATAGTGCTTGTGAACAAAGATTGTTCCCTTCCTATGCCCACAGTTAGGTTCCTTGGAACAGTACACAACCACATAACTGAATGCAGCAGCCCAGGCTTGATCAACCCTATCCTGTAAATATCGCAATCCCTTAATCGTAACATATTGTCTTAAACTAGAGATACACAGCAAACACCCATGCAATGACACATCATGGATAGGATTGCATCCTCAATTGCCAAAGACAAAGGCAGGAATTTTGAAGAGTAGATCTGTGAGTATGGTTTTGGTGGTTGAACCCAAGGCCTTTTCAATCACCTGCATTCATAGCTTATTTAGTTGTTATTTTTGAGCCATGACCTTGCTGAGTCACTAAGTTGCCCAGGCTAGGCTTGAACTTTTGATCCCAAAATGCTGGAACTGCAGGCATACACTATTGTAAATTTGTCCTTGGGAACCCCAACTTCAGAAACAGGTTGCTGTAATTCACTTAACCTGCCCTAGTATTGTATTCCAGTTAGAGATGCAGAATTAATTTAAGAAACAGATAATTTACCATACAGTACCTTTACAATGTTTTCTTCTCCCTAAATCTATCAGGCATTACCTGAGAATTCCCTCAAACGGGTACAGCAGCAACGCTTTCAAAAGCAAAAGGATGAGCATTCCCTAGTATACACTAGTATTTCAACACTGAAAAGATTCTAGACTAAATTATGATATAAATCTAGAAACAGATTCCTGTCTAGCCAGCAGGTGGGGGTAATTGAATAAAAACATAGTGTTTGTGCTAAAATAATCTTGAAGTGTGGCTGTGTATGTGTGTATGCATAGAGGGGAAATTATAAATTATTAAAAGCAGTTATCTCTAGAAGGGAGAATTTAGAAAAGACTGCCATCTACTTAGTGCAATCTTTGTGGTTTGGACATTTACAACAGATATGCATTAGCTCTTTCATAGTGAAAAAAAAATCAAACTTGGAAGAAGAAAAAACAAGCCCTCAAATTATGTTGCTATTTACAAACTGAGATCTCAAACATGTTTTCTGGGACTCAGGATTATGGTAGAAGAAAAGAGACTGATGCTACAGGAAGGAATAAATGGAACAGAAGAATGGAAAAATGAGTGGACAGGTTGGTCATATCGCGAGTGAGGCCAGCCCTGGACTTGCAAAAGCAACGCATTGCCAGGTCAACTTCTTCCTACACAGTCATGAAATTCCCTCATCTGTGTGCCATTTTCCAAAGCAGAATCTCTGAACATGACTCTTCACTCTGAATTGATAAGGTTACTAATCACCAGGGGACAAGGGCTTTCTGCAGTGACATTTATACAATTCCCTGCCCCTTCATCCAAATCAAACAAGGTAATACTCAAAAGAAATTGGCCAGTAGACTCTCCATGCTTCAACTCAAACAAGTCAAAACCTTTTCAAATCTTAGTTGGCTGATATTAAAGTAAGAACAAATAGGATTTAAGATTTTAATGCTGCAGACACATATGCTAATATAGAAATTATTTATATATGTACCACTGTGCTTGTAGACAAATAAGGCAGACATAGATCCCTTTTTTGTACTCTTAGATATAATTGTGGGAAGTCTGAATTTGGCTGCATAATAGCAGGATGGAGATCGTGCCACTGACCTATCTAAGATCATCAATCCAGGAGGAGGCCAAAATGGGAATAAACCTACTTGTCTTGACTGTATACTTTTGAAAGGAGACTAGAGATTATTGATATTGCTTCCTCCCAGCTTTTAAATTTATGATTCTTTAACAGTTGAGGATGTAGAACAGGGAAGAAGAAAAGGAGGAACAAGAGGAGGATCAGAGACAATTCCCTTTTGCCTTTTATTCATTTAAGAACCATGATCTCTTGATTCCTCTATCTTTTAATGGAGACTAATAATAAAGTTCATTTATGTATATACATAAAATTAACTATATCTACCTTTCTGTATATATAAGGGTACATGTGAAGGTAAGTTAACTATAGATGGGTGGACAGATTTAAAAACAAATGAACACACAGAAAGATGATTTAAATTTTTGCTTTAGAACCTACATAGTTCCTCCATTCCTAGCATATTTCAGCTAAAGTGTAAAGTGCTGGCTTCCCTGGCATGTCTTCTAGAGCATGGAGGGTTTTCTCTGGCAAGACACCAACTCCCTTGTGAGGAGCTGGCTGCAGCTCTGAGAGAAGGAAACTGACTCTTCTTACAGTAAATGTCAGCCCCAGCGGGAAAACCTTACTAGCTGGCTGTGTTCTGGGAATAAATATGCTTTTAGAGACTCATTGCCTGGAAAACTCAACTTGGGCAGCCCCCAAGCCCTTAAGCCTGTTTACTAGGCAGAGGACAACTACCCTTTCCCATTCTGACCATTCCTAGTGGAAGGCACCTGAGCACACTCCAGCTGAATACACTCCATATTCCCCTTTTAGGAGAGACTAGCAACTTCAAACACACAACACTCAGGTATCATCACCTTTCCAAGACTGGTTTGCATCCTTGCAAGTATATACTAAGATGACTGCTGGGATAGTTTTTAAAGAAAAAAAAATTCTCTGGAAAAACTGACTCATCTCCTCTTAGGTAAATCTTGATCACTTTCAAGATCTTCCTATAAAATTCTATGGAATTATACTCCCAAAGTTCAAGCATTGAATGAAATTCACTAGTTTTACTAGGCTTGCTACACTTAGCAAACAAATTAACCACCATGCCCTCAATTACTGCACCTGTGCCATGGGTCAATAACTTTCCTGAACTCCAACGCTGACCAAAGAAGGAAAGGTACCAATGACTAGAAAAGTTTATCAAGTGCCTCCCACTTGGCCATAAATGTTTCTTTGAAAAATAGATGGTTCAGAGTACCTTTAGCAAATACATGATGGATTTGTTATCCTTTTTGTTATGGCTAGTGTCTAGAGGCACCCCACCAAGTCTCATGTAGTCATAGGTGGGGCTTTTTCAGAGGTGGCTGGATCTAGAACGTGTGACACTGGGATGGATTCTTCATGCTATGTTTGGATCAAGGGCACTAGGATTAAGGGTGCCTGTGCTTCCCACCCGAAGCATCCTAGAGAAGATGTAAGGGATAGAAAGAACTATGGTCCGCCCTGTCTTGGTACTTTCTGCACAGCATGAACTATTTCTCATCTTTTACATTTGTCTGCCTTTCTACCCTGCCTTGGAGCCAGACAATTATGGACTGAAACTTCTGTAAGCTACAAGATTAGTAAACCTTTCTCCTTTAACTTCGGGTGTCAGGTATTTTGTCTCATCAGTGACAGAAATGTAACTAATTCATCCTTCTAGTGTAGCAAAAAAAAAGCACAAAGAAAAATATTCATTTAAGTTGCTATGTTACATTAATTATTTGATTCCTGATGAACTACAGATAAGAGAAAGACACACACATGGAGGGAAAGACAGACAGAGAAAGAGAGAGAGAGAGAGAGAGAGAGAGAGAGAGTATATTTACAAAAATCCCTAAACATAACTCTTCAACTAACACCTCAAGCCTTCAGAGGCTCCTTTCTGCAGGAATAAAATATGAAAAATTATGTTCCAAGTTCTACAAATCACAGTAAACCACGAGTATATTATATACTTCTCTCCTTGCCAAATTCCACTCAGAATTCTTGTTGATAACTAAAATACATGCCTGGGAAGTGGGAAAATTGGGCAAACACATGCAGCACTGAAGGAATACAAAATGAGAGCAGGATAAACAACTGAATTGGGAATGAGTGTGGGACTGTTCAGGCTAGACAAATCTAGCATCTGTACGCTGTATTTCTCTAGTTCCAGGCAAAGGAAGACATCACTAATTGATCACGGTACTCTTCCTCTGTGAACCTGCCCATGACACCATATTCCTCTGTAGCTCTGCCGCAGATAGTACTAACCACTCAGAAGTGGAAAGTGATAGGGAACCATTTCATCATCCAAGAGGTAGACTAGAAGGTGGCAGCAAAGTCTACAACCATGATAAAAGTGTTTGGTAGCTGAAGACAATGCAGTCAAAAGTAGCATTAAAAAAGCATAGGATACAGAGGAAACCAATGAACTCGCTTCTTATCATAAGTATTGAAGATCTGAGGCTGATGTAGACACTAACTAAGCACCCAAGAACAAGACATGAGAAATGATTTTATAAAGTCCAATGTCATGTGAAGTTTAGAATTTAGTATCAGAATTCCTTAGACAGAAACAGAAATGTAAAAGAAGACAATATTTAACTGTGAGGAGACATTAATCCTACTATTAATTCCATAAACGTTTAGAAGAGATCCATGGCCACAGTTGCACAGATAATGCTGATACATCAAGAAACACAAAAAACAAATTAGTTAATATGGCAACTATCCCCAAAGAATATACTTTGAACAGTTAATTCAAAAACAAAAACACAATAAAATGCAATTATCTGGTTCTTGTACTAGCAATAATTAGTATATATGATCTAAGCCAAGTCAGGGATTATTTTTCTATTCCAAATCAAAGAACTAAAAACCTTCTTTTGGGGCACGGATGGGTTGAGGAGTCTAATTATTTGGTGGGAGAGAGAAAAAGCAAAAAACAAAACAAAACAAAAAACCAAATCATGAATGTTCAGTCTACCCAACAGATTAAATGGCCACATCTGTACTTGGCAGGTCTGTGCAGTACTATCTCCTGCAAACTGTTTTCTCCAGCACCAGAAAAGAGAGGAAGAGGAAGAAGAGGAGAAAGAGGAAGAAAAGGGAAAAAAGAGAAGGAGGAGGAGGAAAAAGAGGGAAAAAAAAGCCTCAGAATAAGGGAAGTTTTGACTCCTTATGGTTATGGAGGCTGTTGATTGTTTAGGGAGGCTTTCAGGCTGATGATCTAGGGAAAGGAGATATTTCTGTGTTAGTATGAAGGTTGCCCAAAGGCCAACTAGAGGCAGAATTCCTTTCTCGGGGGTTTCAGTATTTTCCTCTAAAGGTTTCACTGATTGAATCAGGTTCATGCACATCATAGGCAGTCATCTAACTGACTCAATGACCACTGATTTAAAGTCTTTTTCTCTCCCTCTCCCTCTCCCTCTCTTTCTCTCTGCTTTTCTCTCTCTCTCTCTCTCTCTCTCTCTCTCTCTCTCTCTCTCTCTCTCTCTCTCTTTCTGTGGATGTTAGGATCAAACAAGGAGCCTTGTGTTTGGTAGACAATTGCTCTACCATTGAGCTACTTCCTCTTCCTTAAATGTTAATCACATCTCAAAAATGCAAGGCAACATTTGGTTGTTTGTGGCAACAATTAAAGTCCTATTTGACCATTTATCTAGGAATAGTAGCTGGTCAATTTATTCTATGAAATTGGCCATATTTGAATCATGCAAATGCCTTTTCATGTTTTACCACCTACCTACACATACATAAAATTAGTTGTCCTGGCTTCAAAGATCCCATGAATTGAGCCATTCAGAAGGAAAGGAAAAAGAAAGGTGACAAGAGAAAGGAGATGGAAAGGACTCTAAATATTATCAGCCTATAAGGCTCTGCTAACTGTGGTTACAGACACATGAGCCTGTATATGGGATAAAAATGTGAGGGAAAATAATTACATGGGGGCTTGGGATTTAGCTCAGCTGCATAAGCGCCTTGCCTTGCAAGTGCGCAGTCATGAGTTCAATCCTTGGTACAAAAGAAAAAGAACAAAGGAAGTAATTACATGGACACACACACACGCACACACATACACACACACACACGCACACACACACACACACACACACACACACACACACATATATATATATATATATATATATATGCAATATCATACAGACGTACTCCACAAAAGAACAAAACAATACACAGTCACATATACACAAAATAGACACACAACACAGATGCATGTAATACATAGGTAGAACTACATAAACAACACAAGTACATATGTACATGCAGTTCAAATAGAGAAGGGCAAATGCAAAAGGAGAAAGCTAAGTAGAAACTATAGAGTGTATCAGTGTCTATATAGGGTTATTAGAAATGATTATTTCAAAAGGTCTATTACTTGTTGTGACATGATGCTACTAATTTTCATGATGTTTCCCTTTAGAGAGATGAAAAAAGTATCCCTTTTTATTATTTCTTACATTTTCAGATGAGTATGAAAATGTATTATTATATCAAAATTGAAAATTTAATTTAAAATATCACAGGTCTTCAAAACTCCCTAATAATTAATACAAGTAAACACATAAGTTGAATTATGCTTTCTCCTCAGAAATACACCACCAGGTCTTTATCTATATTTCATTTCAAAATGGAAAAATATTGTGTGTATTTAATTTATTGCCTAAACTATGATTTTTGAATACATTTGTGTTTTCTCAACTCTGAGCTCAGGGATCACAGAATACTGTCATGGCTTATGTGAAATGAGAGTTTGGTGGCTTTAGGGTGAGGAGATGTCAACCCCACCATCACCATCCAGTGTCAATACTGGCTAATGTTACATGAAAAATTCAGTTCCCCCACTTAGCTCTGATAATGACATGTGCCTGGAGTTTAGCACTAAGCTATCCAAACTCCCACAGTTTCTGTTCACTGGATTTTGCATGGTTCTGTGGATCCCCAATTGTCCTTGAGCACCCACATTCCAAAATAGCTGCATCTCACTGTGAGCTAGCATGATGCTGCCTTTGGTTCCATGGCAACGCTACATCCTAACTGCATTTGGCATGGGCTGCAACCTCCCATTTACCCTACATTCATTTGCAAATTGAAATGGTATCTTGTACTACACATGTTTCCTATGATAGTTTGTCCTGTGAATTAACTTAATAATGAAACATATGGTCTGTCTTCCCATTTCAAGAGCCTGGGTTGCATTCACAACAGCTGACTGCCAGGCAATGAAGATACCCAGGGTGGAGTTTTTTATCCTAAAACTAAGGCTGCAAAGATGTTCAGGTAAGTTTGCCTCCATTAACCTGTGACGATGAAGTATTATTGAAGTCTACATTCTATAGCTTGGAAGGAGCTGCATACTTAGTAGTTTAATCAAGTATAATAGGAGCAGAATGGAAAAGTTCTCTGCAAATTTCTTTCAACCTTTCAATCTGACAGCAGAGAGTGTGTGTTTATGATGAGGAAAATGTTTTTTAAAAGGTATATTTTTGTTGTCATAAGGAAAATAGTTTATCACATACATAGTAAGAATGTAAATAAATAAAACATTTTTGGAAGGCAAATCTGAGTGATATCTTGGAAAATAAATGGAAGTAGCCATTGCATAAAAAAATTATCCTATAAAAATGCATGTACAACAGAGAGGGAGATGGGGGGTGGGGATAGATGTTATGTCTGAACTAAGGGAGAAAAACTAAACCACAGCACTTAAGTGTACATCAATAAAGAATCTATTGAAGGGCCACGGATTTAGCTCAGTGGTATAAGCACCTGCCTTACAATCATAAAGTTGTGAGTTTAATCCCCAGTACCAAAAAAAAAAAAAAAAAAAAAAAAAGAAAAGAAAAAAGAAAAACCTGATCTTATTTGAATCTGGTTTGTTACATTGCTGTTTTGTATTGACTGATTTTATTAGAAACTGTTATTACGATTGATAGTATCAAGTCTGAGAGTATAGGCAACTACAATGAAGATGACAAGATTCACTAGGATACCTGCTTTGGTTTGACTATTACCTGCTTTTGAAGTCTTATAACATTTCCAATGTTTTGTTTTTATTAATATTGTTATGCACTGCTATATTCAATTATACTATGCCTCATGATATAGACAATTCCATTGAAGATAACAAGAGACATCATAGTAACCATTATAGATCACCTTGTATTGTGGTTTTATACAACTTTTTCATTTCATGTTTTTCTAGGGATTGTTTTGTTTTGTTTTCCTTTGTTTTGTTTTTTTCTATAATACAGAAAGGATAGATATACATGTAGAGACTTATGCATGTATAGAACTTATAAACAGAACTTATATGAACTGATTATGTAATATATGAAGTGAACAACTACTTTGAAGAGAAAGAGACACTACAGTACCCAGTGCTGATTCCGTAGCATCATGATGTGAAATCCAGCAATATTATTATTCTCTGTTCAGAGTGATTTTAGTCTGTTTTATTTTGTTGAATTTCAATGTATGTGAAGGTATAGACAACTATTTTGAAAAGAATGAGAGACACTATGACAGCCATTGTTGACATCCCTATTTTCTGGTCTTGAAGACGTAAAATGCCCTCATCATCCTGTTCTGATTAGTTTTATACTATGTTGTTTTGTATGAATTCACTGTATGTGATGATATGGACAACTATTTAGAAGAATACAAGAGACAATATGATAGACAGTGAAGATCTCTGGTTGTCTTGCTTTGAAATGTATGTCTCTTACATTGCTTTCTTATGTTCTGTTTTGTTGTGTTTAATTTTACCCTCTTTAAAGTAAAAAAAAGAATCTATTGAATAGATTTATATATTTATATATTATATATATATATATATATATATATATATATACAATAGATGAATAAGTGAATGGCTAGAATTTATGTGGGGAGCAGGGAGTCAGTTAGGGCTGACAATTCTTCCATAGCCCAATTCCTTAGAATATATTCTTGGGAACATTGCATTTTCTCTTCCCCAAGTCTTGGTTCCTTTATCAAAATCCTCTTGAGAAAGAAAGAGACCTAAAGATGATGATAAGTTCACTCTCAAAATTATACAGAAAAATGCCAAACATTTTTTCAGCTTTAGTTTTTTTAAAGTATAAATTTTATTGTGGTGCTCAGCTACTTCAAAAATGTGTATATTAAGAATAATTGCTCATCTTTCCAAAATAAGGGGATTGAGGGATTTTTATTTACTACTTTAAAGGAAAATGTATATCTACAATACACACAGTCAACTTAAAATCAACTGACATTGTATTTCAGTCACCTAATTCAAATTAATGTTATTTTGAGGATAAAGCTATTTAAAATTAAATTTCTATTCCACTATTTCCTTTCAATGTTAAGCATGCTATAAGATTTCCAACATTAGTTTCTCTACATATAAAATGGGTTTTCTTGTACAGGAATATTGCACAGTGACAAAAATGCTTGCCTGGCAAGCACAAAATCATGAGTTGGATTCCCAGTACAAAAAGAAAAATAAACTGGAATCTCAGTTTATTAAATGGATTTGCTAATAGTATACATTTTACTGAATAGTTAAAAATACTCCTCAAAACACTGCCCATAAGACATTTGGCAAAAATGCTAATGTTCCATTAATGTGTACTAAGATGTGTGCAATGTTCCTCCACATTCATGAAAGCAGAGGATTTCACGATTTTTCAGTCTTGGTGTTATGCCACTCCGTCACTATGTCCTTACAATTGCTCACTTTTTAACATATTTAAAACGTTTTCTTTAAGTCTGAGAAGTAGAAGTTCAGCCCCATCTAACTGGAGGAAAAAGTTCTAAAAATTAAAGCCACGAGGGTACGGTTGCCTTGTGTAAAGGCTACATCTCTGTGGGTATTCAAACAAATGGCCTGTTGTCAGGGAAGCCATAAGAAGTGTCCCAAGGTCTCTCTGTAATGGGGCAGTATCTTTCAGACTTCATCCCATATTTACATGAAATGCTTGTCAAACATTTCACTCGTAGTTTCTCTCATTTCCCAGGCAGAGATAGATAGCTGATTCTCTGTTTTCCACCAATAGAGTCTTACACTTGTCTTCTTCACAAATGATAGCTTGTACTTATTTATAGATCTGTGGCACATCCTCCCATTGGAAATCCATGATGACGTTATTCTCATCATTTCTTAATATCACAATACTTGACACAGAGTAGGTGCTTATGAATGAATGATTTCTGCATGAAGAGATAAACCCTTCAGTGTTTTTCTATCCAAAAAATTTCCTCATAGACTTGAGCCTGTTAAATATTCTGGCAGCATATTTACACAAATCTAGTGTTTAAATATTAATAATGGAAGCAACAATGATGGTGATGATGGATAAATTAAAAAGCAAATTCACAAAGATGTCAACAGAAAGCTTTTGTTTCCATTCTCATTAGAAAAGCAATACTTTCATCAGCCTTCCTGCATATTTATAATGATTTACATCTGTCTAAACTTTGACTTAACATCAAAACCAAAAAATTCAATAGATTTTGGGGAGGTGGTAGCTTCCTCATAGTACCTTTTACTCTCATAATGACATTTTGCAAACAAGCATGACAACAAAATAAATACCACTTCATCCAATAAATGATCTCCCTCATTCTCCTGAAAGATAGGGTAGGAGGTAAAGATGAAAATAAAAGGTTGTATATAGAGACTAAATCAGATCATGTTTATTGATTTATTTCAATCGAAAAACATGGGAAAGTTCAGGAGACTCTGACCCTGCCTATAGGGATGCCTTTGATAGAGGTTTTTCACCCAGACCCAGAATTGGTTTGAATAAAAAAAAATAGTTTGTGTCTACACCAAGTAACAAAAATGGATTCCTGCAAGGTGTCAGAGAGAAAAATCTACCTTTTTTTTCTCTTAACAAATTACAATATTAAAAGACAATATTTGTACAAAATGTTAAATTGTGCAGTGATTTTATGTAATTAACCAAATGATAAAAATGAATCAGAATCCTGTGCACACATTCTGATTTTTAAGAATCCATAAATTTTCTGCCTCAGCAATGACTATGCACTCTTTGATTCACAACTTGCTTAGTTCATATTTATTCTCAGAAACCATCAGTGTGGTGCTCCCAGGCTCAGTGGAATCCTTCAAAATGGAATGTCTTGTAGGGTTTACCATATTTGAAGAGGACATCTTATCCTCAGAACCAGTGAAGAATTCATTAAAACTACTTTTTGTAGGAGCTAAGATAACCAGGGGCCAAATGATTTTGGTAAATTCCTTATTATCAGCAGACATGCACACTAGGCACATGTCTTTCCAATGAAATTGGCATTGGCAATGCTACAAATGAAATTCTGTGAACTTTACTGCATGTGATAACAATTGTATGATCACTTAATGAAAAACACTAAACCTTATGGGTACTACATTTCAAAAAGCTGGGGGTGAAATCACGCTTTAAGACGATTTTGAATTGTGATGGTTTAAGAGTTGTAGATAACATTCTATAGCCATTGAAATCGATAGGCATTGAGTTGAGGTAATGGACCCACCATGGAAGAGTTCTTTCACGCTAAATTGCCCATCATATCTGACCCATGTCTTCTGGTAGCAGCATTTCTCTTTCCACTGGCAGACTGATGTCCAGATGTACACCCCACAACACACCGCTGTTATCAATGCATGAGGTAGCCTAGAAATCAAACTTCATTTTCCTAAATTTCCTTCATATCCAGCCCTAAATATCAGTGCTGGGGTACAAATGCAATCTGAACATGGTTGATGCCTCTTTTTATTTTATAGATCGAAGTTGGGTGAGAGGTCTTCTTTTGCTTCATAACACAAGTTGTTAAGGATATAGCCTGGAGGTTACAAATGATCACATGAAAAGAACCTGCTTGAGAAAGACAGCAGAAATGGATGAAAAGTTTGAGGATGAGAAACAAAAGAATGTAGTGATAGTACCTGGAACACTGGAGCCAGCCCTATTCGAACAAAGAATTATATCTTTTGGAGTCCTAATTTTATGAGCCAAGAAGTGTCATCACATAAAACAGTTTAAATATATTTGAATTAGGTTTTTGTCACTTAAAATCCAAAGCTTTCTGAACCCAGGCAAAGGCAAGAGAAAAGTATAGCCCAACGTCTACTCCACAGCTAAATTATTAACATTCTCTTCCCCAAAGAGATATGACTTGAGCAAAAGAGGCCTCTGGGTCAGCAAAAATCTTTTTTTTTCCCCATTGGACAACTTCCCACATGACATTGACAGTTGAAGATTAACAAAATAGTTCCTGAAAGTTGAATGTGCTTTACAGTCTCTGTCATTTGAGGGAGAGAATTCTGGTGCTACCATAAAAATAATTTTGGAAAGAAGTATATCTGCTTTCAGAAAGTGTCTGCCAGGATTTGGCCTGATGTTTTTTAAAATGGCTAAGACAATCAGCTAGCTTGAAAATTAAGGTTTCTAATGGAAACACCTACTCGGCCCTAATAATAGGGGAACTACCATCATAATTATAATGTGGTGCAAGCAGGCACATCATTAACTAACTTTTTTCAGCTACTGCAATTAACAAGCATCAATAGATTGAGTAAATTATTAATAACCCACACATGCTTCAGTGTACACTGCTTATTCTATATTTTTTCAAGGAAGAAGCAAAGAGTTCACAGCTGATATCCAAACAATCTTTCATTTATCACTTTGACAACATTACTTGTACTTTTAAATCTTTCTGGAGGTAATAACAGTCTTAAAGAATTAAGTAGTGAAAACAGAAGGAAACACCCTGAAAGTGAGCAGTGCAATCAGAGAAAGCATCTTTTAGGATTTGATCCATAGCCCATTTCTCACTGTACTCCTGGTGTGGTCATTTATGACACTTATGAAGTTGTTTGTATCACTGAGTGGTGATGATGTTGGTGGTTATTGAGTTTGTCACTTTTCATGGTGCAATGTGAAAAAGCAGTTCTCAGCTAGGACTCATGCTCAAAGGTATGTCTCTGATATTCATAAATCACCTCAAATTATATGGCATTACAACACAGTAGATCCTGTCTGGTATGTACATGATAACAAAGATGAGAGAGAGAGAGAGAAAGAGAGAGAGAGAGAGAGACAGAGAGACAGAGAGACAGAGAGAGAGACAGAGAGAGAGACAGAGAGACAGAGACAGAGAGAGAGAGACAGAGACAGAGACAGAGAGAGAGAGACAGAGAGAGAGAGACAGAGAGAGAGAGACAGAGAGAGAGAGAGAGAGACAGAGAGAGAGACAGAGAGAGAGACAGAGACAGAGACAGAGAGAGAGACAGAGACAGAGAGAGAGACAGAGAGAGAGAGAGAGAGACAGAGAGAGAGAGAGAGAGACAGAGAGAGAGAGACAGAGAGAGAGACAGAGACAGTGACAGAGAGAGAGACAGAGACAGAGACAGAGAGAGAGAGACAGAGAGAGAGAGACAGAGAGAGAGAGAGAGAGAGAGAGAGAGAGAGAGACAGAGACAGAGACAGAGACAGAGAAGTTCTTTGACCTTAAAGTTTGAGGGTTCTTCACAGAAGGAAAGAACATCCATAGACCATAAAAGCCTCATGATTCTCATGATTGAAACAAGCACAAAAAAAGAGGGAGCTCGGCAGGGGCAGAAGGTTCATAGCTTCCCATAAGAATGGAGGTGTAGAAGGGTCTCAGCTGATGGGAAACCAAACACAAAGTTCTAGGTATGGCTGGGTTAGGTGGAACCCATGTGTAATTCCAGCACTCTTTGTGCAGAGACAAGAGGACTACAAGTTCAAGCCCAGCCTGAGAAACTTACTGACTTAACAAGATCCTGTTTCAAAATATAAATAAATAAATAACTGACTGGGAATGTAGCTTAGTGTGAAGGCCACTGGTCCAATATAAGCACAGCATCCTCCCCAACAACAGAAAACATTCTAGACATAAGAAAACCCTGATGCATTTGAAAACAAGTTATCAGATGTGCTAAGAAAGGATGGTAAGCAGGGGCCTGGTGAGAAAGACAGGCTCTCCGTTGAGGGTCACAGTCTTTGGAGAGTCTGCAGTCAGAAGTGATATAAAACAGTACTTAACAAAAACATCACTAGAACTTCAGCAGGCAAAATGGAGTGGAGCTAAGTACAGCAAAAAGAGGAAAGTTACAGGAGATTGCACTGATCCTTGCCAGGCATGGAAGCATTGCTAACCAAAGGGTCCACCAAGGCAACTGGGCAGGGGATTAATAAATGTTATTTTGTCACTATTGGGAGATAAAAGCAAAAATGTGGATTTCACTAGCATCTTGACTGTTAAAACTATTGCCACTAAGTTGAAACAGCACAAGAAATTATGGTTCTCAGTATAAACTACAAAGGTAGAGATTTGGGGAAACTGAGCTAAATGAAATGGTTTCCAGTGTGTTTCTCCCATCTGTAAAAACTGAGTTTGTGAAGTTCATGTTCTCATGTAAAGAAGATAATATTCAAAAAAACAACAAACAAACAAACAAACAACAACAACAACAACAACAAAAAAAAAAAAAAAAAACCCAGGGTATAGGGCTGGTAGACCAGAAGGCCACTGCCCTTAATGCAAAAACAAAATGGCCTTTGTTTTTCTTATCTTTTTCCCTGCTTTAAAAGAAAAGCATCAGACTGAACTTATTTTGGGTTCATGCAGAGTCCTTTGAATGACTCCCTGTAAGCAGGAGAAGGAGTGAAAGGGGTGACTTGGGGGTTACTCTGCTACAAACACATTCAGAACCTATCTTCCAGCAAGTGCTTGGGGCTGCTGAATTCAGGGTCAGATCTGGGCAGGCTCTTCCTCCGAGTCCTCTTTGGGTTTCTGCTCAAACAACAGCCTCATTTTGAGCTCATTCAAGCATGTGAAAACTGGAGAGACAGCAGAACAGCACATCTATTCAGTGACCACATAAGCTATACAACTGGAATGTATCTCAAGTACAAGGGAAAGGGTGAATCGTTAGAAAATCAAACTTGGAAATCTCCTCTTGATCAGACAACTTTGTTTGCTCAGGGAATTGGGTAATGCAGTCTTTGAACATTAAATACATACAACCTCCTTTTCATGTAGAGAAAGGATTTGAATTAGAGATACACACTACTAAACAAGTCAAATAAATACGAAACATGAGAAAAATGATAATACATAAAAGGAAAATTATAGAGTAATTTTAAAAAACAGCTAACTCTGTAGTAAACTGTACAGTTCCTGAAGTCAGGACTTACTGGAATTTCCTTATAATTGATTTTGAAAAGAAAAATTCCTGTATAGGCACTATCTATTGGTCCTTTAAACTTTACCCATTCATGTTAAAGTCCTGTTTTTAGATTGTTGGGCTGACAAACTCTTGAGTACTACAAGATATAAAGATGTAGATTCTAGGAATTAGAGATGAAAAACATCATGGAAAACATTTCCAAAATTCATGTGGAACAACATGAGAGATAAAAAAAATAAGGATAGGAAAGGAAGAAAAGAAATTATCAGTATTTGCAGATGATAAGATATTCTACATAGAAGACCCCAAAAATGCCACCAAAAGACTTCTAGATTTAATGACCAAATTCAGTAGCATAAGGAGATACAAAGTCAACACTCAAAAATCAATAGCATTTCTGTACACAAACAACAAACTCACTGAGAGAAAAATTAGGGAAACTGCACCCTTTACAAAAGCATGCAAAACAACAACAAAAAATGAAATTCTTAGGACTTACTCTAACACAAGAAATATAAGATTTATATATTGAAAATTATAGCACTATGAAAAAAGAAATTGAGAAGATTTCAGAAAATTGAAAGATATTCTTTGCTTATGAATAGGAAGATCCAAAATTATGAAAATGCCATCCTTTCAAAATTTCTATACAGATTTAATGCAGTCCCAATCACAATACCATTAAGATACCTCACAGATCTAGAGAAAACATTCCTAAAATTCATCTGGAACTGGAAGAGACCTAGAATAACAAAGGAAATCCTGGGCAACAAAGGCAGGGCAGAAAACACCACAAGTCATGAGTTGAAATTATACTACAAAGCTACTGTAATAAAATCAGCATGGTACTGGCAAAAATAAAGCCAGATATAAGGGTCAATGGAACAGAACAGAAAATGCAGACACAACTACAAATACACTCAGCCATCTTATCTATTACTGGCACAAATAAAGAATTTTTAAAAATCAGATTTCCCTCCAAATTCAAAGACCCATTTAAAAAACGGGCATATGAGATGAATACACACTTATCAGATAAAGAAATACAAATGGCAAACAAATATATGACAAAATGCTCAACATCATTGGCCATGCAAGGAATGCAAATTAAAACGTACTGAGATTCGATCTCACAGCAGAAAGAATGATTGTCATCAAAAAATCATTCAATAACAAATGCTGGCAGAGCCGTGGGGAAAAAGGAACTCTTCTCCATTGTTGATGGGAGTGTAGACTGGTGCAACCACTGTGAAAATCAGTATGGAGATTCCTCAAAAAACTAGCATTAGGGGTCCCATTCTACTCAGCTATTCCTCTCTTGGGTGTTTTTCCAGAAGAAATGAAAACATCATACCACAACAATATATGTGCACCCATATTTATAGATAGCAGCATGATTTGTAATAGCTAAATCTTGGAAACAATTTAAATGGACCTCAACTGAGAAATAGATAAAAAAGATGTGGTATTTTTATACAAAGGGATACTACTCATCTATAAAGAAAGATAAACTCGAGGCTTTTATAGGGAAGTGGATGGAATTAGAGACCATACACATAAGTGAAATAAATCAAACTTGCATGTGTAAACATCATATTGTTTCTCTAGTGTAAGAAACTGAAAGAGTAAATAAGATGCACAAGGTATAATAGATATTGCAAAAGGGGGAAAAAGACTAAACAAAAGGAAAGAACAACTGAGGTGGGGGAGTGGAGAAAAGGAAGAGAAAAAAATATATATATATACCATAGCTAAGAAAATTGTATTACTAATTCTATTAGTTCATTGAAAGGAACAGTGATTATATTATTTGATCAATTTTGCATGCTTGTATCTGATAATTTGAGCAACTATTTTAAAGATAATAATATGCAATAAAAGGGCCAGGCATACAGCTCAGCAGTGTAAGCACTTGCCTGGCAAGCAAAAGGTCCTGAGTCCAATATCTGGTACCAAACAAAAACGAAAACAAAAACAAAAAGCACTCCTAAAAAATAAACAATATGCAATATGATAACCACTGTTAATTTCCTATCATCTTGTTTTGAAATTCTGTATTGTTTTGTTTTTCTTAAATTCTTTTTAAATAAGAAATTTAAAAGCAGCACAATTTTTTTTGTTTGTATTCGTGTGTTTTGAGTTTTGGGTGTTGAGGGCTTTTCTAAGTTGATGGCACTTGAATTCCTAGGGGCTGGCTGTTCCCAGGCCTATTCATCTTTGGTCACCTGCAGTAGTAAAACCTTTAGTTTGACCTCTGGTCTTGCACTGACAGCTCTTACACTTGTCTAGTTGCCACGTGACTGCAGGATACTCAGTTTTAAATGATTCCTTGGAAAATGACTTACAAAAAGATCCCTATTGCTTTTGGCTTTTCCTTATTGTAGTAATCACTTCCAGGGAAGTCCTGTGCCATATCACTGACACTATATCCTTCTTGATGGCTGGCAGACCCAGCATGCTGTTGATCAGATTCCTCCTGAGAAACAAACAAGGTAATCAACCCTATCAACAGTCTTCATGACAAGGTATGGGCCTGAGAGGAAACAGGTAGAACACTTTATAGCTCTTGCCTGGCAAATTAACAGAAAAAAGTGTCCTATATAGTACACATCCCCCCCACATCAAAGTGCAAGTCTCTGCATCAGTTTCAAAGTTGCATGATTACTATGATTTAGATCTAGAATGATCCATAAAAGTTTCAAATGTTCAGAGATAGAGTGTTTGGAAGGCGATTGGATCATGTGACCACTAGATGCATTAGCAGAATAATCCATTGATGAGTTAATAGTTAAATATGTCTTTAGGAGGTAGGGCATGGTTGGAAGAGGCGGATCCCCCAAGACCTTAACTTTGGAGGATGAGTGTCCTTCCTTTACTCCTTCCTTTGCCCTTTGTTTCCCGGCTGTTTTAGGCTGAACAGTATCCCTTTACCAGGGCCTTCGATTATATTGTTCCTGCCTTGGAACCTATGGTGCATAGCCTATACTGCATAGCCTTCTCTAATGTTGAAAGTTGAAGACGAACTTTGTTCATTGTCACTCATGAGCCAGCCCTAGTGGGGATAAGAGAACTGATAGTCAAGCATGTGCTTTAAGGATTCAGCTGGGTGTACCATCACTATAATTACCTCTTGCTTTACCCAGGGAAGACTATTACTGCAAGCACATTTTCAAAGGTGAGATAGATTTCAAGCAAGCAGAGCTATCATTTTTAGTGCCAGAAAAACATAGAATTTCAATACTTGACATTTGCAACTACTCTCCATGATCTTAAGCTTAGTCTTATGGGGAAGGGAGAAAAGGCTTAAAGGGGGACAAGCAGTCCATACTCTGATGGATACTATGCTGGACCCTTCCTTTCTTCAGTGTAGACATGCTTAGACACACAGGCAGAGTTCAATTCTGCCCCTTTGAAACTATTAGAAGAACAGAGGAGTTGTTACCTTTAACCACAACATGCTTAAGCCCTCAGCCAGGTAATCAAACTGTAGCAGCAGATTTAGAGAGAAGAAAGAAATAAGTCATTGTCAAGCGCTGCTGCTGGTGGTGGTGGGGGTGGGCACATGGGGGAAGAGGGGAGGTTCACAAACTCTAGGCAGTGGGGCCTCTGAGAACTCGACTGTATGCAAATGGAGAAGATCCACAATATGCGTGAACCACGGAGAGTCATGTGTGGGGAGAGAGTGATGGAGACTGATCAACTGATTCAGACACTGGCCTGATGTCCCGCCTGTGGAGACAGCACTGGGAGATGTCAAACTCAAATATATATCTTTCTAAAATTTCAGCACCCTCATTTGCACCAAAATAGGGCCACATCAAGCTATTAAGCACCCCCCAAATATGTTTAGCTCCTAAATGCTCTAACATAGGGTGGGAATGAGATTGGGTAGGTATCCTTGGCTGTAGAAAACCATCCCAAGAACTGAACACATATTTGCAAAGGGTTTGATGACAAACTAAAGCTGGTGACAAAGAACAAAGCAGCCTCCTCTGACCAGGGCTTGCCAAGAACAATTTAAATGGAATGATACTGGCTGACCTGTTCTAGAATTCCTATGTCCTGACCTCTGCTAGAGGACTCCAGAAGAAGCTGACTTTAATGCAGCCAAAGGTACGTCCCATCAGCATACCACTAGAGACTCAAGGAGGCACATATCCAGCGCCACAAGGCAACCTTCAGGAGTCACCCTTTTCCAGGCATAAACACTGGCTTATTCTAGGAACTGATCTGGGGCATCTTCTCCTAGTGATGCAGCAAAATACTTTATCATTTTCTCAGGTATGAGTAAAGGGGGTTATCTGGGGAAAGGAGAGGGAAGCTGCACACAGTGGCACCATAATTGAGCAAATGCTTAAAGCAAGGGCTTACCACTGCATTCCCATGTCGAGAGATCACTAATAGGTCTACACTAGCGTCTCCCACACTGTGGGTTTCTAACCTTTTCATTTACAACCACGTGCAAGTACGAGCACCAGAAATTGTGACTGAGGCAATGGTATAAAATGTTGTAGCTCTGTGACATATACAGTCCTCTGATTTCTTGCCTTCCTTAGACCTTCAAAAGATTCCAAGCTCTCTCAAATGAATAAGCCTTCAAGATGAAAAAAACAAATCAAGCTCTTTTTTTCCTAAAACAATTTTCTTCATAAACAAGACATATATTCAGAGGCTATCCCCAGGAGAGGCAACTTCTATGCAGTTTTTCTCCCCAGTGGAGAAAATTTGTACACATGGACCCTAAACTCAGTTTTTAAGCTACTGAAAGGCAGACAGAAGGCAAATTACGGATGTTCTGAAGTCGAAACTAGGTGTTGAGGAAAGCCATAATTTGCTCCCAGGAAAACCTCACAGAATCATTCCAAAATCTGTGAACAAATATTGCTGTGTAAAATTCTACAGGGAGGCTGTTACAGTGCCTGACACCCAACTAATGCTTGGCAAATACTGCTCTAAATAATGTAAACAGAGTAAGAGGGCCCTTGACTGAAATTGGGTTCACCTGAAGGTCCCGTGAGGCGCTCTAGTGATGAGACCACAGAGCTGAGTTCCCCAGGCTCAATTTTTTCTCCCCTTCAAGGACACAGGGAAGGTAACAAGGGTGAGACAGAGCTGAGAGGAAGCTACCCCATAAACAAAAGGTATTATTATTTTTATTTTTATTGGTGCTTTGTCTGCCTTCAGGGGAGGGGGAAGGTTATGTGAATATGGCTAATTTTCTGCTTCAGTCCAGACACATTCTAAATTACTGAGCCACATTTTATTTTAAATTGACTAATAAAGAAATCTTACACCCCACACCATTGCACATTGCCGTGGGTCATTTAATGTTCCCACCTTCACAGTAACTCAGTCCTGATAGCAGGGTCAGGGGTGGGTGGGCTGGAAAACAGTTTGGTGCCTATCATTCCCTCCTCCTGCACAGTTTTAATTCCTTCTTTTGTTCTTCTTTCTTCTCTTTTCCCCCTGATTTCCAGCCCTCTCTTGTTCTCTCCCTCTCTCTCTTCCCCTTCCCACCATCTCTCTCGTTCTGCTTATTTCTCTCTGTCTCTTTGTCTCTTTCTGTCTCTCTTTAATTTGCACTGACCAAAACACAAAGATAGTGATAACAAATACCATCCTGAATCAGGCACTTTCCCTTTGTGCTCACTTAAAAAGAAAAAAAAAATGTACAGCTTTTTGCTTTCCCTACATAAAAATAAATGGAAAACATTTTGCAAATGTCAAATGCTATATAAAAGGAAAAAATATGAAGGACACTGGACACATAAACAATAATACTAATGACAAATTTTACCTCTCCTAAAGCACTCTCAGCCACCCAGTTCCAATGCTAGAGTTTTTATCTAAAGGGTCAGTAACCAACTATATCATAGGCAGAAGTGTATTCTGGAAGAAAATTATTCTCCAGATGTGTCTGCAGATGATATTAAGCAAAAGGAGAAGAAATATAAAAGAAAATTACTCGAGATTGGTTATTTTCTTTTACTCATACATTCATTTAACACAGTTTTTCAAGCAACTCTATTTATTCATAATGCAGTAGGCCACTGGAAAAGCAAGGCACAAGACAATAGAGGTGATCCCTGCTCACTCTTAGCAGGCTCCAAGTGAGTGAGAAAAAAAGCAGAAGCAAACAATGTAATAGCAGATGGTGGTGTTACACAGCAAAGTGATTTGATGGATTGTAGAGAAGCCAAATAGATAAAGTTTGGCCCTAATGAGCAAACAATACTGTGGTAGAAACTAAAGGTGAAAAGAGCCAAGCATGCGGGAACAGTGCTGGAAAGACCAAGTGCAAATACTCAGGAGTATAACAAAACTCTTGAGCTGTTTCAGGAAGCAAGAGCAGATAGGGTACAGAAGCTGA